>NW_024870680.1:1717500-7087500 GCF_019054845.1 Dipodomys spectabilis
TTTCGGGCTTTATCTCCTCACTTACACAGTAGCCAGCCAATTAATCAAAATCACAAAGACATTTCTTAAGAAATATCCTGGGCTGATATTGATATTTTTGTGGAGTAAAGGTTACTGCTCCATTGAATCAAGAAGATTCCCAGTTGGGAAAGAAAACAGAGATGCCTGCATAATAAGAAACTCCCCTAAACTTCCAGAATCTTAAGAGGAAGTTGAGAGAGATAGCTTGCCATATTGGCACACGTTTTTGAAAATTTCTCTAATATATTCAAATCATTATTTTTAAACCTCATGTATTGTTAGTGTATACTGTCCAGCCATAATTCTTTAATAAAAATTGTTGGTGCTGTCAGTGCTACAGAATCCAGAACTTTTTAATTTAGAAGCTTGTAACTAGTAATATAATTCCACCAATGCAATAAAATGGTAATCCTTAATCAATATATTAATATTTCTGCACCAAAACATATGAATATTCATAGTAGGTATTATAAATAGTCTATAAATGCCCTAATAATAATTCAGATCAGGTGTTATCACTTCATAATTTTAGATAGGTCTATCCTTTCCTGCAAAGTTATAAAAAAAAACATGATATTCAGCGTTCTGAGGATTTCAGAATTACAAAGAAGAAATGAGAACTCCTACTATTTACTACAAGTGACCTAGATCATGGAGCACAGTCATTAAGTTAGGTACCATGGATGCTTTTTCACTGTAGCAGTAGGACTGAGTTACTCAACACCATCTTACAGCTTAGAGTAGTTACCATCTTCCTTAAACTGGCAAAGTTTGCTGACTTCTGGCTTAGAGGCTCCTTTAAGAAAATAACTTTCAGAGCCGGGCGCCCGTGGCTCACGCCTGTAAGCCTAGCTACACAGGAGGCTGAGATCTGAGGATCGCAGTTCAAAGCCAGCCGGGGCAGGAAAGTCCATGAGACTCTTATCTCCAATAAACCACTAGAAAACCGGAAGTGGCGCTGTGGCTCAAGTGGTAGAGCACTTGCCTTGAGCTGAAGAGCACAGAGACAGTGCCCAAGCCCAGAGTTCAAGCCCCACAACCGACCAAAAAAAAAAAAAAAAAAACTTTCAGAAGCCTTGCAATTGCTAAGGATTGAACATAATGCCATGGAAGAAATGGGGAGGACAAATGTTATAATGAAGACAATCAACTAGCAAAGTAGAAGACATTTTTCCTCTAAGGACTACTTGGATATTCATGACATCATTTTCAGCATGCACCAAATTGTGGTGTAGAATCCAGTCAAAAACATATGTGTCTGCCCTTGTCACATACAAATGATTTCAGGTCCTGGGGCTGGATGTTCCCTCTAACAACAAAACCCTTATATTATAGCATATATAGTACATATTGTGCATGCACAGTATTTGAAAATGTGCTATAAAATATTTTATTATTAAAATCATTGTATTAAAATTATATAAGGGTAAGATTCTTATATTTTCTATTAAGTGAATCAACATTAAGTAGAATAAGATGCATATTGAAATCCCTTGTGCCCATCAAAAGTTTATCACAAAAAGGAATAGTTCCAAAGCTGTCTTTAAAAAGGATTAGAAAGAGATTAAGCTGAAAGAAGAATAAAGGATTAGAAAGAGATTAAGCTGAAGAAGAATAGAGATGAGGAAAGAATGAGTAAATGTATGGAGCAAATAGACAATATGAAGCCAGAATAGTAGAAAGTGTAGGTATTACAGGAAGAAATAGGAGAAACTCTAGGGCTCCTAGGCACAGGCTGAAATTTTTTTAATAGAGACTCAGAAGCACAACGAATCAAAGAAAGGTTGGACAAATGGGATTGCATGAAACTGCAGAGCTTCTGCATGGCAAACGACATAGCTAGCAAGATCAACAGAAAGCGTACAGAGTGGGAAAAGATCTTTAAAAGCCATACAATGGACAAGAGTCTCATATCTAAAATATACTTAGAACTCAAAAAACTAAATTCCCCAACAACAAATCCTCAAAAAAAACAACTGCCTGATTAATAAATGGGCTAAAGACTTAAAGAGAGACTCCTTTGAAGAGGAAATAAGAATGGCCAGCAGACACATGAAGAAATGCTCACTTTCTCTAGCTGTAAAAGAAATTCCAATCAAGACAATAATGAGATTCCACCTCACCCAGTTAAAATGGCTATAATCAAGAAATCTAGTAACAACAGATGCTGGAGGGGATGTGGCCAAAGGGAACCCTACTGCATTGTTGATGGGAGTGTAAATTTGTTCAACCACTCTGGAAAGCAGAATGGAGGTTCCTCAAAAGATTCCACATAGAGCTCCGTTATGACCCAGAATCCCACTTTTGGGCATTTACCCAAACGATCACAAACAAGGTCATACCAAAGCTACCAGCACAATCATGTTTATCGCAGAATTATTCACCATAGCTAAGATATGAAACCTATCCCGATGCCCCTCAGTAGATTCATGGATCAAGAAAATGTGACACACATACACAATGGAATCTATGCCTCCATCAGAAAAAATGACATTGCCTCATTTGTTAGGAAATGGAAAGACTTGGAAAAAATTATATTAAGTGAAGTAAGCCAGGCCCAAAGAAACATAGGTCCCATGGGTTCCCTTATTTACAATAACTAGTATATGTCTGAGTCAAGCAGAAAAGGTCAGATAAGTTGATGTTAGGGAAATTAACCCCAAGATAACTATTCAAATGTTTTTTTCTTTCATGTGATTGTTTCTAATATATTTATAAGATGATTTCTTTGTTGCTTTGTATGTCCCTCCACCATGGTATAACTCCAGCTTTCACTGTATTTGATGTCGGTATAATTTTTGGAGGGGAAAGGAAAAAACAATTCGTTTAAATAGAGATACAGGTGGACCCATTGCAACATGAGATGTACAAGTCGTTATATTGAAAAACGAACTTTACAACTTTGGTGGGGGGAGATTGAATAAGAAGGGTGGGGAGGATGGGAAGGATGGGAAGGAGAAACAAAGGAGGAGGCAACAATGCTTGATAAGAAGTGTACTCATTATCTTGCCCATGTAATTGTAACCCCTTTGTACAGTATTCCCCCCCCCCAAAAAAAAATTTTATTAAGTGAAGTAAGCCAAGTCCAAAGAAACATAGGCCCCATGGTTTCCCTTGTTTGCAATGACTACTACATATCTAGGACAAGCAGAGAAGGTCAAAGACTATGTACGTATGACCACATCAGATAATGTTAAGCAAAATGTACCCCAAGACAGGGACACAACGGTTTTTTTCTTTCTTGCTAGTACTTTTAATGTACTTAAGAATGAACTATGTGATTCTTTTGCTTCTTTTGTATGTTCTTCCCGCACAGTATAACCCCTGTTTCACTGGATTTGATGCCAGTGTTCTATACCTTGTATATACATTTTTGTAATTTGGGGAAGGGAGGGAATATTGTGGAATGCTTAAATGGGGATGCAGGCTGACCCATTGTGATGACAAGATGTACAGGACACTATGTTGAAAATGAACTTTACAATGTCAGTGGGGGAGGGGCAGGAAGAGCTAGGAAGTTGGGGAGGGAAGTGATGGTGGGGAGAAAACAAAGGAGGTAACAATGCTCACTACAAAATGTACTTATTACTCTATTCATGGAACTGTAACCCCTCTGTACAACATTTTTACTATATGTGTGTGTGTGTGTGTGTGTGTGTGTGTGTGTGTGAAAGAACGTGTAGATATTGAGCTTGTTTCAGATAATTCTTTTTTTTATTGTGAAAATACCGTACAGAGGAATTACAATTACATGGGCAAGATAATGAGTACATTTCTTATCAAGCATTGTGGCCTCCTCCTTTGTTTCCCCTTCCTATCCCTTCCCATCTCCCCCCCCCCCCCCCCCCCGCCCCGCTCCCATCCCCCCTTCTCCCCCCCCCCCAGCCAATGTTGTAAAATTCGTTTTTCAACATAACAACTTGTACATCTTGTTGTTGCAATGGGTCCATCTGTATCCCTATTTAAACAATTTGTTTGCAGGTAATTCTTAATGCATGGTTCTCCTTATAGAAGGGACAAAGAGAAAATGATGATCTGTGTTGACATACTGATTTTCCAGGAGAGAAATCCTGAGTCTCAGAAAAGCAGAAAGACAGGTCCAAGGTTACCTGACAATTAGTAACCCTGCAAGAACATTATGCAACTCTCAAACAGCATCATCCAGTGCAAACTATCCTGGTTTGTTTTAACTCATTTTTTTCTTTTATTGCACGTAAAATAGTTTAATCTATATAGCAGAAAAAAGATTCCACTATCAGTAACTCTGTGATCTTTCTTTTTGCTTTCCAATTACTTTCTTTTTTTCTTTTCTTTGTTTTTTATTGTCAAGATGCTGTACAGAGAGGTTTTAATTACATAAGTAAGGTAATGAATACATTTCTTGTCAAATTTGTTACCCCTTCCCCCAATTTTCTCCTACTTTCTCACCTTCCTACCCCCCCCCAAGTTGTACAGATCATTTCCTACATATTGTCTTGTGTATATCACTATTGCATTGGTTCCCTCCTTGTCCTTTGTCTCACCATTCTGTTGTTCCCCTTCCCTTTCCTAATTCCAATAAACATATATAAAATACTAGGACACCAAAATCAAATACAGTAACAACATAGGATATACCATAGAGGGAAGAACATACAAAAGAAACCAAAAATCACATAGTACATTAAAACCAACAACAAGCCATGAAGAAATGTTCAACTTCTCTGAAGTCTGTTGATCAGAAATGAAAACACTTCTTAATGAGGCAGTGTTTCTCCAGGGGTTAAGGCAAAATGCTGTCAGGGGAATGGAATAATTATTGGTGGAGAGAGTTCTGGAGATTATTCTGTCAGGCAATAATTCTGATGCTTAAGAAATCTTCAAATTAAGGAGGAGGCTGCAATGCTTGATAAGAAATGTATACATTAACCTGCCCATGTAATTGTAACCCCTCTGTACAGTGTGTTCACAAAAAATTAAAATAAAAAAAAGAAATCTTCAAATTGTGAAATTCTTTTTTTTTTTTTTTTTGGTCCGGTCTTGGGGCCTGAACTCTGGGCTTGGGCGCTGTTCCTCAGCTCTTCAGCTCAAGGCTAACGCTCTGCCACTTGAGCCACAGCTCCACTTCAGCTTTTTTTTCTTATGTGGTGCTGAGGAATCGAACCCAGGGCCTCAAGCATGCAAGGCAAGCGCTCTACCACTGAGCCACCTTCCCAGCCCCCAAATTGTGAAATTCTTATAAATATGTAATAAATGTTGGGCAGGGCAATAGAAACTAGAAACTTCATTCCAATTCCATATAACAAAGCAACTATAATAACAATTGACTGCTCATTGAGATTATCCTAGATGTATACTACTCACTGCAAATAAGGGAACCTGTACTTCTCTGGGTCTGGCTTACTTCATTTAGTATGATTTTTTCCAAGTCTTTCCATTTCCTAACAATTGAGATGGTGTCATTCTTTCTGATGGAAGCATAGAATTCATATATATGCAGATATATATATATATATATCATATTTTCTTGATCATTCATCTAATATGGGACACCTGGGTTGGTTCCATATCTTATCTATGGTAACTAATGCTGCAATAAACATAGTTGTGCTGGTAGCTTTAATATGGTCTTGTTTGTGGTCACTTGGGTAAATACCCAAAAGTAGGATTGCTGGGTCTTTAGGGGAGCTCTATGTGGAGTCTTTTGAGGAACCTCCATACTGCTTTCCAGAGCGGTTGAACAAGTTTACATTCCCACCAACAGTGCAGTAGTGTTCCCTTTTGATCACATCGTCTCCATCATCTGTTTTATTAGATTTCTTGATTATAGCCATTCTATCTGGGGTGAGGTGGAATCTCATTGTTGTTTTGATTTGCATTTCTTTTAACAGAAGTTGTTCTTATTGGTATATTATTTGAGTTTTGTTCAATTTTGTTTTTGAAAATTTATATAAAATTTATTTTAAAACTTAGGATATTTAAGTTCTAAATTATAGCCACATAAGGAAGTGTCAGCATTCAATCACAGCAAATGGAAAGAGGGGAGATGTAAGAAAACAGGTCCTACACAAGGACCCAAAGTAGGAGGAGGAAGTGTCAGAGGAAAGCAGCACAGTAAGAGGAAAAAGCATTGAAGGGGAGAGAAGAAAGAGAGAAAGAACCCAGGTCGGAGATATATTCATTGTCCTGTAACTAGAATTCTAATTCGATTAGAGTCTGCTCTAATAGTTGCTTCTAACACTGATGTGTTATAACTGGGATCTCTATAAAATCCATCCCCTCCTAAAAAAAAGAATATACTCTTTTGTAAAAACTGCAGTTTTCCATATTTATGTGATGCATTAATGTGAAGTCAACAAATATATGTGTGTACATACACACACAAATATTAATTAATTTATTTATTCATTGTCAGTCATGGGGATTGAATTTGGGGCCTGGACACTTTCTTTGATCTCTTTTGCTCAAGTCTCATACTTTACTACTTTGAGCCAGAGCACCCCAGTTTTCTGGTGGCTAATTGGAGATGTGTCTCATGGACTTCTGCCCAGTCTAACTTCGAAACACAATCCTCAGATCTCAGCTTCCTGAATAGCTAGAATTACAGGTGTGAGTCACCAGTGCCTGGCTTCATTAAATATTTTAATTCTTTCCTGAAATAAGGCTAGTTTTGAAACATTTCGGTTTTGGGATTTGTTGATGTTATTATTGGTTAGTGCCAATAATGAAGCTTGAACTCAGAGCCTTGATCTCTTGCTCTTAATTCCACAGAAAGCTAGCACTCATGATTTGTGCCACACCTCCACTTCTAGGTTTTTGGTAGTTAATTGGAGATAACAGTCTCTACTATATGAACTGTACTGCCTGGGCTATCTTTGGGTCTCAGCTGTAGAGAATCATTATGTCATCATTGTCCTCCTTGTCCTCTTCCTTCTCTTCTTCCTCTTTCTTCTTCCTCTTATTTTTCCTCTTCTTTGTCTTTCCTCATCTTCTTTGTCTTCTTTACCTTCTTCATCTTCTTCTCCTTCCTACTACTGAAAGTTTTAACAAAATGTTACTAGTTCATAACCACAGATCTTACTGATAATATCACTTTGGTTTGTTCTATAGATAATCAATAATTATGAGAAAATAAGTTCAATTCAGAAGTACAGATTCATTGTTTCTCTTATTACAACTGATGGGCAAATCCAAATTTAAGATTCAACTTTTCTTAAAATCATCTCTCTGTCAAACATGATACTTACCCTTCTACACAGTTTTCATGACTGTTTTCAAAAACTGAATTATTTTACTTTTGCCATTTCTTATGCATAAAACCAAGGGCCCACGTTATGGAAATAAACAGCTTAAAATTTGGGAGGATCATGTAGCTGTTGCAAGGAGATCTGGGGTAACACCACAAAAAAAATGGTCTATTAGCTGTTTCAAGTGGAACTGTGGTAATCTAATGGAGAAGAGAGATCAAAAGACTTGAAATCCAAGTGGATTGTGGAAAGCTTGGTTTCTGCCACTTCAGTTCTCTGCAACATGATTATAACAATCAGCCTCACTTAGCTTCAACTCCATTATCTATAAAAGAAAACGCTCCAACTAGACATTGTCAAGGTTAAACACTGGTAGAAATGGAACTGAGAGCTCATTTTTGTGTGTGAAGAATGAAACCCTCTTATCTCTTCAAATTATCAGTTGCTAGGAAAGAAGCTTTCTGACATTGAGATTTCTTGTCAATGGCAAATCAACAAGCTCGTCTTCTAAGGCTTACAGGCCTACATATTGGAAGTAGGCAGTGACATAATCCATAAGTTCTTCTTGTTTTAGTGCTCTGTGTTCTAATATTTCAGTCATGGCACGCTCACTCACCAGGGGATAACTGGGACAGTCTAGAAATTATGTCTCTTATGAATTTTGATTGAGAATTGGAATTGAGACACTGACCCAAAATTGTCACCAACTGCAAACAAAACATTGCAGGATTATCCTTAGCTACAGAACAAGCAACAAAATTCTAAGATGAATTAGCATTATAAGAAAGACATTGTCCTATAAAATGGAACTGGGAATAAAACACAATGACACCATTTTACAATGTGGTTTTAATAGACTGATGCCAACTCTGTTCTTTTGTCTTTCTGTTCCAAGCATGGGTTACAGGACTGCAATCAGATCACTGGAACCCAAATTCATTTTCAGAGAGCTCAACCTGTAGAACATGGATAGTCAGAGATGGTATTCCTTAACCTATATGCAGCTACTGAAAGCCCTGAGGTGCTGGTGGCCCATGACTGTAATCTTAGATGAGATCTGAAGATCACAGTTCAAAGCCAGCCTGGGCAAGAATGTCCACAAGACTCTTCTATTAATTACCAAAAGCTAGAAGTGGAGCTGTGACTCAAGTGGTGGAGCACTAAGCTTTAACCAAAAATCGTAAGATAGTGCACAGGCCCTCAGCTCAAGCTTCAGTTCTGGTGCATACACACACACACACACACACACACACACACACAAATGACTGAAAGAAAGAGAAAAGAAAGCCCTGAGCCAAAAGCACAGAAAATTATGCAAGATATTTCATATCTGTGACAGCAGATTTTAAGCCAAACTCATGCATTTCCAAAGTTAGGTCCAGCTACTTACCTCAACATGCCAAATAAAGAAATGGGTTAGCAGCAGATAAAGAGAAAGCATTTCTAATCCTCTTTCACATGCAGACATTTTCTTTAGGTTTGAATAAAATAGGAGATAGTACACACAATTATTAAGCTGCCGCAGTCATAATTGGGATCTGTGATCATAGGTGGTCTGATAGCTGTGTCAAAACAGCTTGGCAGGCTGGGGCCTTATTACATTAAAAGTTATCAACCAGCTGGTGGCTCATGCTTGTAATTGTAGCTAATAAGAAGGCTGAGATCTTAGGATGGCAGTTCAAAGCCAGACAGAAAAGTCTGTGAGACTCATCTCCAATAAACTACCAAAGGCCAGAAGTGGAGCTGTGCCTCAAGTGGCAGGCACTAGCCTTAAGCATAAAAAAGCTCAGGGACAGTGCCCAAGCCTTGAGTTCAAGCCTTGGGACCATCACAAATAAATTAATTAATTAAATAAAGATTTATCAACCACTGGTGCCTGATAGGTAGATGGTTGTTGTTCATGTCTGGTCTTTCTTGGATTGCAGGGTGGCTGCAAAGTGATATCTGAAGAGAATAGCTCAAAGCAAAGAACACAGATAAAAAATGGATATTAGAATGCTTAGCTTTTAGTCTGTCATCAGTTAACTCATAGGCCCAAGAATGGAGCCAGTGGTTTCTAGTAAGCACAGCTTTTTAAATACCCTATACCTACCCATTACATACCTGTAAGTCACTGGTGCTGTTGTGATACTGCTTACTCAGTATCCTCAGATTTCTGGAAATGTTCTCACATACAAGAAAAGGCTTGTAAATTAGCACTTGGGTTCCCCCTTTATATTTTTGTCCCCATATCAAAGTAAGAATAATATCCTATAAAAGCTATAAACTATTTGTTTTTTCCCTTCAATGAGATGTACAAGTCGTTATGTTGAAAACGAACTTTACAACTTTGGTAGGTGGGGGGGAGGAGGGTTGGGTGGGGGGACAGGGAGATGGGATGGGAAGGGGAAACAAAGGAGGATGCTACAATGCTTGATAAGAAATGTACTCATTGTCTTGACCATGTAATAGTAACCCCTCTGTACAGTATTTTCACAATAAAAAAAAAGCTATAAACTTCCCTTCCAGCATTTTACACTGCATTAGGAGCTTTAAAGACTCCTCAGATTTATTTTTAACCTTCACTTCTAAATTTGTCTTTATACAGTGAATTTAGCCATTTATAAATGGTTAACTAAAAAGGTTAAATCAAATTTTATACAATTTCTCTCACATTCTTTAATGTTAATAATAAGATTAAAGATTTACCAATTATCTCAGTTAGTAAAGGAAATTTTTATCATGCTATTTAAGTGGAGATAAAAACCTTCTTATCTTCTTTTAGAAACAGGACAGCAGTCCTTGTTTAAACTTCTTGAAGTTATTTCAAAAATGTCTTTCATCTTACAAAGGTCAAGGTATCTTCTCACATGGGATTACTTTATATTTCAAGTGTAAGCTTGAATATAAAATGAAAAAAAAGGAAAGAAAGAGAGAGTGACATAAACGGAGCAAGAAAGAGAAGGCAAAGAAAGAAAGTAAGAGAAAGAAAGGAAAGAAAGAAAGGAAGGAAGAACAGGAAAGGAAAGGAAAAGAAGGAAGGTAATTAGGTCTTTGGAGAGACAATGAAACGGATAGTGTCTAAGTGCATATGCTGTCACAGAAAATTCTAGTATTACTTAAATTACAGTAGACTTATCTGACATATTTTAGCTAATTACAAGTGTTACCTTTTCATAGATCAGTATTAATATTTCTTGTTAAATAATTATTATATTCTTGTTTCTAAGGTATGAAATAATGAATTTCAAGGAAATGGGAAAAGATTATTTTGATTACATCAATGTTGGAAGTTGGGACAATGGAGAATTAAAAATGGATGATGATGAAGTATGGTCCAAAAAGAATCACATCATCAGATCTGTATGCAGTGAACCATGTGAGAAAGGCCAGATAAAGGTAAAATAGAGGCCATAATTCCTTTAGTTTTGTGTGGTAGATTTAACAATGTTAACAGTGGTTGTTTTTAAATTTGATATCCAGTTTACTGTTTGTATTGCAAAGTTGTAATATCAGAAAATGTTTTTAACTCATCCTTACAAATTTCTTTAGAAAGTCCAGCACATAGTCCCCAGTAATCTTATTATTTTACCTGAACTGATTGTGTCAGTTGAAGAATCCTGTTTGGGCCTACTCACCCTTTCTACTTCTTAGTGCCTTTAGAGACATTGCTTCCGGGGAATGAATAATTTAAAGGCAGAAAGCACATCAATTCTAATTAATTTCACAAATAACTATCAAACACATCATTGCAAGACATTTATTAGACATTGGCTTGGAGAAGCGAAAGACAACCAAGGCAATCTACTGCAATTTCCAATTTTAGTCTCTAAATGATCACCAAGAAAACATGAGGATCTTGCTTTTGCTTATAGTTTTTATTTACTTTTTATCATCTTTAGTACAAAAGGATATCAACACAGCATGACAATTTATGAGTTTAGTGCATCTTGATCAGCTTCACCCAACTAAGAATGAATCACTTCAGAGAAAGGCTGATGAGTTAGTTTGTAACAGGTTGGTTCTGAGATAGTAAGCTAAGTAATGACTGATCTAGAAGATGAACAAATACATATAGACATATATATACACACAAATTATGTATATTATTTATATAATACATATTATACATATATATGTAGATATTTATATCTACATATATGGAACAGAATACATAATACAATCAATCAAGAAGTATATAATGACATAACTTCAGGACTTGAGTAGAGTTGGGAAAGATCAGGGATACTGATAAAAGAGGTGACATTAATCAAGATATATTGTACTTAATAGGGTACTTTTGGCTTATAATTCTAATCCCAGTTACTCAGGAAGCAGACGTGAGGATCAAGGAAACTAGCTTGAGAAAAAGAGTCGATAAAGATTCTTATCTCTAACAACCAAAAAAATAGAAATGGATTTTTAGTCAAGAGGAAGAGTACTAGCTTTGAGCAAAAAAAAACACAGTTCAAGCGCCAGTACCAGCACACACACACACACACACACACACACACACACACACACACACACTGTAAGTACTGTACTTATAAACTACTAATTTGTTCAACTGAAACTGAAACCATTTGTATGACTACTTAAAATAATAAAGTAAAATGTATACAAATTTTAAAAATAAAAAATGAGCCATTAGTGAGCAGTCATGGAGAAATCTTAAACATAAATTATTAACCAAAAGAAGCCAATCTGGAAAGGCTATATAACTTATGATTCCAACTATAGAACATTCTGTAAGAATAGTGGTGATAGTAAAACATTAGGGCTAGAAAGAAGGAAGAATAAACAGGAGGAATAGAGGTTTTTTTAGGTCAGTGAAGCTCTGCTACTATAATGGTGGATATTTATTATTCAACATTTTCCAAAACCCAGACAATGTATTTGAATAAGCTCAAATGTAGACTGTATATTTTGGGTCAGTGTAAAGAAAAAGAAAAGAATTGTGAAGTGAAAAGCAAGTAAGTGATAGTAATTTGAGGACACAGAAAAATCTAGTTTTAGGCCAATTCTAGTTTATTCATGCTTCCATACAATTTTTAAAAAAGAAGAAAAGGATGAAAATAGTGTTGTTTTAATTATTTATTTATTTTTGCCAGTCCTGGGAGCTTGAACTCTGGACCTAGATGCAGTCACTGAGCTTCTTTTGCTCAAGGCTAGCGCTCCAGCACCAATTCCAGTTTTTTTCTGAGCAGTTTATTGGAGATAAGAATCCCGTAGACTTTTTTGGTCAGGCTGTCTTCAAAACTGGATCCTCAAATCTCAGCCTCCTGAGTAGCTAGGATTACAGGTATGAGACACCAGTGCCTGGCTGAAATTATTTTAAAGGAGGAAGATGTTAGTTATTGTGTTACAATTTCAAGCAATAGTTACACTTTCAAGCAATAGATTTACCTGGAGCCTTGATTTCAATCAGAATCATCTTTAGTCATTCTAGAACATATTTGAGATGCTAGAAAGAAGTTGACTTATTTTAGTATTGGTAGCAAAGTCCTCAGAGGGTTGTTCTGAAAATCTGGAAAGCATAAGAGTAGGGGAAAGAAAGACAAAGCCAAAGAATATAAAAATAAGTTTGTTCATACTTCCTAAAAGGATCAAAGATTATGAAATAGTTGAAAATCTCTGTGTGTCTCATTTCATGATGCAACAAGAGTTAAAACTATGACTCAGAGTCTAAATCTGACCCACTGCCTGTTTTCGCAAAATAGCTCAGTTGAAAAACCATATTATCTGGGTCTACTTTTCATGCTATATACTAGCAATTTAATAGATGATCGTAATTGTATAATCCAAATCCTAAATGTATACTATTTGGACCTTTTCAGGAAAAGTTTCCTAATTCTTGCTAGATGATGACCTGAGAATTTTATACCTGTTAAATGCTTGTTAAATGTTTCAGATTATGCAATGTAAATTGCCACATGGGTGTTCCTTGTTTTTAATTTTTTACATCAATAGAATTGAGCCAATAGCTTAAAAATACTGGATTTTTTTTGTTTTGGACGATTTATTTTCTACCCCCATTCTACTAATAATAGCTTAACTAATGGAGAAAATGACTGCCTATTCTCACAGTATTAATACTAGTTATTTAGCAATAACACATTCAGACATTTTTAATTCCAAAATTCTATTTTCTTAAGATCTAATTTTCACTCTATTAAGTGTACATTTAACAACATTTTCTTCAATATGATTTAAAATTGTAACTTTCAGTAATGAAGCATCACATGGTATCATTCAGAGAGTCAAGAAAGGATTTTGACCAAAAGAAAATACAAGCAGTGCCAATTACAATTATATCTGGTCATAGACCATGTGCTTTATCAAAGTTCATTAGTGAAGACAGTATGTAAGATGAGGAATATGAGATCATCATAATGTTTATTTATAAGATTGTTGAATGAATTCTGTTTTCACTTCATGGAGGGGAAAAGTATACATTCATTTCTAGAAAGTAACATCTAGAACTCTTCCAAATGATGCGTTTGTTTGGTTATTTTCTACTGCCTAAAAAAAATAAGAAGATGAAGCCATGTGCAGTCATCTCAAGCACCTTGGCCTCTCTTCTTTTCAAGCAAAGCAAAGCTATTGGAGAGAAAAAAAATGGGCTGAATTATTGAAGCAGTAAAGACATTATCCCCACACACCCTTTTTCCTTTGGCTCTGTTTTTCAAATACAAAATTCTTATCAATAAGGATAGACTTTTTTAAACATAAAGAGATAAAATTATTCACTAGTGGAAAGAAACTAAGGTAAATCTAGAGCGCAAAAGTGTCTAATTTGGGGAAAGAAAAGACATATTATATATAAAATATGTAAATATACATGTGAGGAAAAACACAGGTACTTACTAAAATACAGACATCCATAACTAATTATCCATAAAGTTTCACATGATTTAGGTCTATGTGTGTGTGTGTGTATGAACCAACACACACACACACACACACACACACACACAGAGCTTTGGCACTGTTCCTGAGCTTTTTCATCTAAGGCAAACACTCTGACACTTGAGCTACAGATGTCTTTGACATGTTACTGGTTAATTCAAGCTAAGAGTTTCATGAACTTTTCTGCCTGGGCTGGCTTCGAATATTGATCCTCAGATCTCAGCCTCCAGAGTAGCTAGGATTATAGGTATGAGCCATCACATCTCAGTTCAATTTAGTTCTTGATCTTGCCACCCACCAACTTCATCATTTTGGACTTATCACCACTTATGTTTACATTCATCTTCGGTGTCTTTAATTATAAATTAAGGATATTGGTATTTATTTTGCCTAATAGCATTTGAAATTTGAATTAAACTAGCCATAAAATGGACAAGGGTCTCATACCTAAAATATACCTGGAACTCAAAAAATTAAATCCCCCAACAACAAATCTTCAAAGAAACAACTGCCCAATAAATAAGTGGGCTAAAGACTTAAAGAGAAACTTCTCTGAAGAGGAAAGAAGGATGGCTGATAGACACATGAAGAGATGCTCAACCTCCCTAGCCATAAAAGAAATGCAAATCACAACAACATTGAGATACCACCTCACTCCAGTTAGTATGGCTAAAATCAAGAACTCCAATAACAACAGATGCTGGAGGGGATGTGGACAGAAGGGAACCCTACTGTATTGTTGGTGGGAGTGTAAACTTGTTCAACCACTTTGGAAAGCAGTATGGAGGCTCCTCAAAAGACTCCACATAGAGCTCCCCTATGACCCAGCAATCGCATTTTGGGCATTTACCCAAATGTTCACAAACAAGACCACACTAAAGCTACCAGCACAACTATGTTTATTGCAGCATTATTTACTATAGCTAAGATATGGAACCAACCCAGATGCCCCTCAGTAGATGAATGGATCAAGAAAATGTGGTAAATATTCACAATGGAATTCTATGCCTCCATCAGAAAGAATGACATTGCCCCATTTGTTAGGAAATGGAAAGGGTTGGAAAAAAATTATATTAAGTGAAGTAAGCCAGGCCCAAAGAAACATAGGTCCCATGGGTTCCCTTATTTGCAATATATGCAGTATATGTCTGAGTCAAGCAGAAAAGGTCAGATAAGTTGATGTTAGGGAAATGAGCCCTAAAATATGTATTCAAATGTTTTTTTTCTTTCATGCGATTGTTTCTAACAAATTTATAAGATTATTTCTTTGTTGCTTTGTATGTCCCTCCCCCACAGTATAACCCTCCTTTCACTGTATTTGATGTTGGTATAATTTGTGGAGGGGAAGGGAAAAAACAAATCGTTTAAATAGGGATACAGGTGGACCCTTTGCAACAATGAGATGTACAAGTCGTTATGTCGAAAACGAACTTTACAGGTGCAGGAGGTAGGGGGTGGGGGGGTGGAGAGGATTGGGGGGTGGGTGGGAGGAGGATGGAAAGGGATGGGAAGGGGAAACAAAGGAGGAGGCTACAATGCTTGATAAGAAATGTACTCATTATCTTGCCCATGTAATTGTAACCCCTCTGTACAGTATTTTCACAATTAAAAAAAAAAAAAGAAATTTGAGTGAAAAGCCCTTTCTGCTTTACAAAGCAGCACACAAAATGTGGATAAGTGATTTGATGTCTTTGTCTAAAAATAATTAATCAAAAAATATGCAAAAGTTGATTAACCTCCTTAATATTTGCATTAGGTGATCCGGAAGGGAGAAGTCAGCTGTTGTTGGACGTGCACTCCTTGTAAGGAGAACGAGTACGTCTTTGATGAGTACACCTGCAAAGCTTGCCAGCTGGGGTCCTGGCCCACGGATGATCTGACAGGTACAAGTGTCATGTGATTAGCACACTCCTCCAAAGTGAACTGGAAAGAACAGATATTGGATAATGGCATATCCAAGTATTTCTCATCTTGGTTTATCCTCACTATGGGACAAACACTTTCATTGAGCACCCAAGTCTTTTGAAAGACTGAGCTCATTTTCAGGTCTTAGGGGAAGAGCTACCTATACTCCCATCCTAATTATATTAGAACTTCTAGGTTGTCTACTTGCCATTCTCAGCCTAGAATGAACTGCCCAGAAGTTCCTAAATAGGACTTTAGTGAAGTATGTGATCAGAAGTGTAGATGGGAAAGTGCCAGCTAGGGAAAGGCAAAAATATACACTTTGCCCACTATGTACACATATCCACACACATCCCAGAGCAGCAAGGCAGCAGAAACTAAAACTCTTTCCTTTTCTTAATGATCTTCCTTAAGTGAAACAAAATCTCCAACTAATAAATGTGTGTGTGTGTGTGTGTGTGTGTGTGTGTGTGTGTGTGTGTGTGTGTATCTTTTCTGGGGCTTGAACTCAAGGCCTGGGTGTTACCTCTGAGCTTTTATCCTCAAAGCTATTGCTCTACCACTTGAGCCATAGCTCCACTTCCAGCTCTTTTGATGGGCAATTAGAGATAAAAGTCCCATAGAGGGACTAGGAAGGTGGCTCAGTGGTAGGACACTTGCCTTGCATGCATGAGGCCCTGGGTTCAATTCCTCAGCACCACATAAGCAGAAAAAGCTGGAAGTAGCGCTGTGGCTCAAGTGATAGAGCACTAGCCTTGAGCTGAAGAGCTGAGGGACAGCGTCCAGGCCCAGAGTTCAGGCCCCATGACCGAAAAAATGTCCCATAGACTTCCTGCCCAAGCTGGCTTCAGATGACAATCTCACATTTCAGCCTCCTGAGTAGCTAGAATTACAGGCATGAGCCGTGGTGGCAACTAATAAATTTTTAAGTAATATTGGATACATGGCACACTTGTCTTTTTTTTTTTTTTTGTGGGTCATTGGGGCCTGAATTCTGGGCCTGGGCGCTCGCTATCCCTCAGCTCTTCAGCTCAAGGCTAGTACTCTACCATTTGAGCTACAGCATCACTCCTGGCTTTTTCTGTTTATGTGCTGCTGAGGAATCCAACACAAGGCCTCATGCATGCAAGGCAAGCACTCTACTACTGAGCTACCTTTCCAGCCCACACTCATCTTTTTCCATTGTGTTGTGGGCTCTATACTACATAGCCGGTTCTAACTTTTTACAATACAAAAGCAAAATATGACTTCTTTTAACCTTCATTCCAACTTGCCTGCAGTGCAATCACAACATACTCCTCATTTGCCTACTAATGAAATAAACATACATAAATTAAGATACTGTATTCATCTTAAAACAGCTTACAGCTTACTTGAGAATACAAAAAGTAAAAACATTGCAATATGGTAAGAGAACATGTATTTATGGATAGAAGAGAATGAGGGGGAATAGGTGAGGCTAGAAGGAATTCTCTGGGCAGAGAGCCGATCCCGTGATACGTCAGCCCAGCTAGCAATTCCAGAATGAAGATGAATATTAGCACAGAATTCTTAGAGGGTAGATGACTATCAGGTCATCAGTGAGATGCCACCCTCAGAAGATGAGAGATTATCTGTGGTGGCTGTCTTATCTTACTTCAAAAGCCTTGTTCAAAGAAAAGAAAAGAGTTGTGACTTGCTTGCATTAAGAATTTTTTTAGGAATTGGTACTTATACAGGAGACTTTCTATTACTTAAGAAATTGTCATTAAGTACAGCATCAAAATACCTTGTGATAGAATCTGAGGTCTATTTTTACTATTAGTCAACAAGCTTTTTGATGGTCTTATTCATCCTAATATCTTCAGAGTTTGACTCAGTGCTAAATACATGGGCATCAAATTTTTTTATGAAATGAATAGGTGAGCTAAAATGTGTAAATATATACACATACACAACATTAAAATGCCAGCAAGAAAAAACAATGATGATTAATTTGGGGAGAGGTGAGTAGTAAATACTGCTGATAACATTTTCTTTATGTTTTGTTTTTCTATTTCAACCTGGATTACTGCTGAATTTTAAATATTACATGTTCTTGACCTTGTGTAGCTAAACACCTTATAAATAAATACATTCATCTTTTGGTATCTGAGGGGAGGATGTTGATTTCCCAAAGATAACAAAATTTGTAGATGTATAAGTTACACATATAAAATTATACAAACATAAATCTATACATCTAAAAACATATATAGAGATAAAGCCATAGATATGTATGTAAACATATATATCTGTATATTCTATATTTTACATAAGATGCACACATAACACATATACAATACTAAATATTATATATACTTATATGTATATATATACATATACGTTCAATGTGTGTATACAGCCAGACATGCAAAAAACAGGAGTTAGTGAAAACAGAAGTGAAAAGTTAGCTCAAATATAATAAATAGACACAGCTAGCAAATGATAGGGAGAATGGACTTGTTGGCCCTGACAGTTCATGTGTAGGTGTGCATGTGGAAAAGCAGATGGGAGAGTAGTGTCAAAAGAAATCAGAAGGCTAACAGGGGCTAAATCATCCCTAAGCTACAACATGTTCATGATTTGTGTTTCATTGCTGAGTACAATAAGGAATAATTGCATGGATTTTGGCAGTCATGAGAAATACAATTAAAAGTATATTTTTAATTGGGTTCTTATTGGTGTAAGAAAAATTTGGGGACAGGTGGAAGGCAGAAGCAGAGAATTATGCTGGACAATTGTCATTACAACAGACAAGAGTTCTTGCTATCTCTGCACAGTGCTTTAGATCTAAGGTCTTGCTTTAGTGTAGAATGAATGAGACATAGAGATAAAGTGGATGCAGAAGATATGGAAGGCTGTCATATTTACAACTTGAAGAGAGAAGACATACATTGACTCACAATGTCTAAGCGTTTTATTTTAGACCAGATAAGTTTAAGATGACTTTGAGATGATCAAGTGTGAATTCATCAATTTAGTAAATTACAGCCATAGTTTGTACCTGAAATGTAAATGAGAATAGAAATCCTGCTATACATTTCCAAGAGCCTGTATTCTTGTAGGAGAGAAGAACTAATATTATATGTGTAGAATATACTCAAGAGAGCATAACTATTCTTGGAGAATTTTGGAAGTTTCCATGTTGAAGTACATGTTGGAGCTTAGTTTTGAAAAAGTAAGAAGGTAGTTTTTTTTTTATTATTCTAAAAGTAATAGCCAAGGAAAGGCTAATAGGTTATGACTCTGCCCACATGTGATCACTGTTATATACTGTTTGTTTTTTCATCTCAAAGATGTTCTTTCTGTACAGAGAAGAAAAATCCTCCCACTGTTACTTCCATTTTAATCCTCTTTCTAGTCAACTTCTTGAGTACAAAATAAATATTCTCTTTATGAAATTTTCTTATATTTGACTTATCAAAGCAATTTGTCCCTGTGCTTATTGAAAATACTCTTGGAGGAGATACTAGGGCCCACAACATTGTTAAACCTGATGATTGCTTGTCCGTCCTTACCTTACAATTATTTCTCTTCCATTTAATGGCCTTGATGCTGACATTCTTATGAAGTCCCCTTTTCTGTCAGTCATGTCACAACACAGGGCTCTCTGACCCACATAAACACCACTTCTGGATGGTTTTTATTGTTCCCTGGTCCACATTCTCTACAATAGATAATGCTAGATAGGCTCACTGCTTCTCCTACACTATCTCCAAGGGACAATACCTACTCTGATAATTTGGATATTGTTGACTCACAGAAGTCTAACACAGCACACTTTCTTTTCCTGAGGTTCAGACTCATGAATCTACTTTCTGAACATCTCCACCTGTTTAATTCACAGCATATCCAAGGCTCATCATTTCAGTGTCATGCCCCTTTATTAACCTCATGTTTCTTTTTCCCATTGTGGCACTATCATTCTTTAAGTTGCTACAACCAGAATGAAATGAATCATCTTGGACTCCTGTTGTCTGCCACACATGTCCAGTTTGACCATGCATGATGATTAAAACTGCTTAAGTATTTATTATTATTATTATTAAAATTTTATTACCCTTAAGTAGTTGTACAAAGGGGTTTCAATTCAACATGTGAGTTTGTAAATACAATGCATCTTGATGAAATTGCCCCTTCTGTATTCTTAACTTCTTCACCTTCCTCTGCATTTGTACAACTCTTGACATTTGATTAGTACAATAATTTATTTTCCACTACCCACTCAGGTTTCTGCTACATGCCCCTACATTCATTTTTCACTTTCCTATATAGAACTGCCCCCTTTATTTCATTGTTCATGTAAGGGAAAATATATCTTCTTTCCTTTCTAAGATTCCTGCCTTAGTCTTTCATAACAAAAGACAATTTAAGAAAAGGCACATACAAGTCCATTTAATATCAGTTTAATACAACATGGAGCTATTGTCAGGAAAAGTAGCCCAGCAAGTCTGGTAAAAAGTAGTTTCTGTGCCAGATGGATAAGGGTATAATCATAGAAAAGCATAGTTAGGGAAAATCCATCATCTTGATAATGGCAATAAACTAGGGTAGAAGGAGCAAGTCCTCTTTTTGTTCTGCAGTGATGTATCTTTAGAGATAAGAATTTTTTTTAGTTATTCAAGATAGTACCTGTCAAATGAGAGTTTAATGACTTTTTTATGGGAGAAGAGCATGAGGAAGCTCACAGTGATCTTTCTGCTTCTGCTGTTTCCTCAAAATGGCCAGGTGATGCGTTTTAGAGTAGTATGTCCTAAACCAACGACTCAACACTTAACCAATGATTTTACATCTCTGTAGGATATGTTCCAAGCTCTTCAACATGATGCACAAACTCCCCTCTCTCTCCTACTATAATCTTTCTAATTTTGATTCCCATTGCTTTCTACCTCTCACTTTACAGTCTAGTATCAAAGATTGCATATGTAATTTTAGTCCTCTATATCTGTGCATTCACTCACACCTCTTGCTTTCTTCAAATACCAAGTAACTCCCCCTCATCCCTCTCTATTTTATCTGTGCCACCATCTTCATGAAAGCTCCTTTAATGTACTACTACTACTGTCTCTTTCCTATGGAAAAAACACCTACTTCTAACTGTGCCTCCCAGTTTAAGTAACCTTTTTAAAGTAGATCTGAGTGATTGATAGATAGATAGATAGATAGATAGATAGATAGATAGATAGATAGATATCTATATGGATAGATAGATAGATAGATATACTTATTTCTCTACAACCAAAATGTAAGTTTCTCAAGATCCTCCTTATCTCTTTACCATATTTGGAATTCCAGCATCAACACAGGGCTTGACAAAAAGGAACTCAGCAAGCACATGGCAACACACAGTAAACTGATGAGAAATATTATAAATGAGCAGTTAAGTAGGCATGAGGTCCAGTTTATAAAAATAGCCTTTGAGGAAGAAGTTTGAATTTTATCCTGTAGACAGTGTAGAAACAGTGGATTTTTCCAATTTGAAGGAGGAAATGATTGTCTTTGGCTACTCACACAGATGTGAGTGAGCGTTTGGGAAAAGTTGATAAATGTCAGGGCTGGAAAGGTCACCACATTGATATGTGAAGTTTAACCTTTCACTAGTATCTGTAGCACCTTTCTAAAGAGCCTACAGCTATTTGCAAGCCTAGATCCTTGACTCTCAGAGTAACAGATCACTAGGAAATGCTAGCTGAGAGAGTATTCTGATGGCTTCAGCTATCCTAAAGTCTACCAAGAAGATACCTGGAACTAGATTTGGGAAATATGGTCACCTTTCTTCTGTACATTTGGCTTTATGCACCTCGCTTCTGCCTGTAACATGACAGCTCAGGTCACCTGAAGGCTCAGTGCTCTCTCAATGGTTTCTATGAGCTGGGAAATGATTGAAACATCTTACAAATATCCCTTCACTAAATCCCAACACAAACTGTAAGATTATTGACATGACTAAGAGATAGGAGCACACCAGAAATTAAATAATTGTCCAGAAAAACCTTAGAGTTGCAATCATTTGACATTAATGTTTGTCTATGTAGCAATAATTTTTGTGACCATATACGTCATAGACCAAGGTACCATATCTGGAGGAGTATATGGTTGAGCCTCACTGCAGGCAATATTTTATATGTTTATTTTTAATTTTCATAAGATTTTAATGAAATCATTTATCTTGACAGAGGAGAAAGACAATAGCTATTTTGAGTTATTTTTCTTTTTCTAAGTAGATGTACAAAGGCATTTTAATTCAAAATGTCAGTTTATGAGTACAATGTATCTTGATGAGTGCCATCTATCCATTGTTCTCCCCCATCCCGCTCAATGCCATCCATCCTTCCAGTTACCTGATTCCATTTTCACACATACACACAAACACACACACACACACACACACACACACACACACACACACATATACACACACACACAATATCATGACTATATTTTCCCACCCTTCCTCTCTCCATTCATTTGCCCCCCCCCCCCTCCCCTTGATACCCACTCCTTGGCAAAACTTCCAGCTTTCTAGTATTTATTTTTACTAAATTGTGAGTTAGTTGTTTACAGAAGTTATACCACTGGAATCTTTCACTCAACTTGCTTGTGTATATATGCATAAGAGCCTATATATGTCTTCATACATGTTTATAATTTAGCTTTAACTTCCATATATGAGTGAAAACATGTGTCCTTTGTCTTTCTTAGCCTGACTTGTGTCACTTAACATACTAATATGTTAAATGCAGAAAATTTTCTGTGAACAATACAGTTAAAAATTCTGTCATCACAGTGTTTATTACACTGTAGCAGAAAGATAGTTTTCAACAAGAAAATTATCTCTAGAAATAACCAAAAATTGAATAAGAAGGAAAGACAATATATGTGGATCACTTTATAAATTTTGTTTACATAGTCACATTTCAGAGTGAAGATTATTTTTAAAATGAGATACTGATTTCAGAAGAGCAATGTCATCTGAAGAGAGAGGAGTCAGATGGGAATTACAGAAGTGATTTCAGCAGTGTGTATTATATTTCTGTGGGTGTCTGTGTCAAATTTGAAACAATATGATGACAAAATGTCAACATTTATTAAATTTGGCTATATTTATATTTATACTGTACTTCTCTACAGATTTCAATTTTTGTCATTTCAAGTACTTCACACTAATGGAGCTACTCAAATTATCCAAAAGTTATGATTTATACTTTCCCTATAAACACAGAGGCTTGTGCTTATACACAAGATTTAGTTGACTGAATACAGTGTATATAGGAATGAATTTCCTTTGAGTGAACCTTTCAAACAAGAGTTTAACAAATATGGGATAAGGCTAATGGGAAGGAGTGGATGAAAGCAAAAGAGAACAAGGGACAAATACAGCCAGAACACTCATAGTACAAATATGATAAAGAAAGAAGGAAATGTGAAATGACTGTTTGGGAAAAGAACAAATGGGATGAGGGAGAATGGTGAAAGGGTTGACTCTGACCAGGAAACACTAGACATTTAGGTGGGCACCTTAAATTGCAACCTTCTTGTAGACTTTAAGAACTTTAGAAAAACATAAAAATAAGTTTAAAAATAAAAATAAGAGAATAAATTGGAGGTTGGAAGAGGATAAGAGAAAAACCACAGTAAAAGATTCTTTTAAAAATCAACATGAATCTATTGGTGGTTTGGACTACAATAATATAGAAGGAATAGGGGGAAAAAGCAATGAAGAGATTTGGTTATGAATTAGCAGCAGAACTAAGTATTTGATTCTCAAAAAAAAGGTGGCAACTACAATAATAGTGTGGTTTGAGGGAGAAAGAACAAATGTGGTAAAAGGTTATAATCTGAAAAAAGCACTTAGAATTCTCTAAAAGCTTCTGTCAGACACTTTTTCATAGTTCACCAAGCCCGCCGCATCCTGCCGCATCGCTGCAAAAATTGTCCTAGAAAAACATCTTTCACTTGTTTTCTGTCGAAGAATTTAAGATGGGAGGCAAGTAGCAAGAACCCTCAGATCTTTTAGCTCTTCAGGCCAAATCTGCAAGAACATTTCCAGGTGGGTTTGCCAGGCTCCGGCCACCTTCCAAAAAGCCCAAGTGAAAAAGAAAAGCAAAAACAATGTGGCTTTTAAGAAGTAACTCAGTGGGAAGCTTTATGACAGGAAGTTAGAATGATTTCGTGCTTCCATTCATAAAGAAATGTATCTTATTTAAGTGCAGAGCTGTAAAATTGAAGCAAAGCTCTGCACATCAACATTTTAATGCCAATAGCAACATTCTCCAGGAAGTTCTTCTGGTTCCCTGAGTTACCTAATTGCACTGGAGATTGGAACTTTTGTATTTTCATTAAAGAAGAAAAAGTGAACAGAATCAAATGGATGGAGATGGTGGGAATCGAAGCCGCAAGAGGATATGCCCCAAGAGGGTTGGGCCCATTGGCAATTTCTGTAACTCCAGCATTTGAGTTAGTCTCCTTACAGATGTTTATTTCACTCAGGTTCCTTAGTTTTTTTCTACTTTATTGGGACATATTTTGGTCTTTTCATTAAAAAGCATATGTATTTTCTTAAAGATAATTAAAAATAAAAATTAATTTTTAAAAAAGTGCCTATATATTAAGGAGGCTGAGATCTGAGAATCATGGTTAGAAGGCAGCCAGGGTGGAAAAGTCTGTGAGAATCTTACCTGCAATGAGCCACAAAATAAAAACCAGAAATGGAGCTGTGGCTCAAGTGGTAGAGTGCTTTCCTTGAGCAAAGAAACTCAGGGACAGCACCCAAGCCCTGATTCAAGCCCCAAACCAGCACAAAACAAAACTAGAAAATACACACATGGATTGCTTTCCATTTCCAATAGATAGTTATAATGATATTATGCACTTTGAATCCTGTGAGATAGATGTTATTTTACACTTGAATTAAGTAAGACTATAAATTATTCTAGATCACAAAACTAATGGGAAATCAAGCCCAGAGATTTATGCGACACAGCCTACCTTTTTAAAAATCACATTTGAGAGCCCCCTATTTTCAGTAAATTATTTGTAAAAAGAAAATCAGCTTTAAGCTGGTCAAATATTAATTATCTTCAGGCTGCTCTAATATTTTTCATTCTAAATGTGCCATGTTTGATTATTGCAATTAAATTTAGATACTGAAATGGGGACGTTCTTTTCAATTATTGTGTTTCTGACTCTTTAAGAGCTTTGTTGCAATTTTAAGTAAGAAATGTTTATTATTCCCATTCTAGTGGTTTTGGTTGGAATGAAAATGAAACAGATTTTCAGGCTGGTGCTATTGAGTTCTTGGTTTCTATCTTAGACACTAATTTCAGTAAGAATATATGCTCGACACCTTTCTATCCTACCACTTGTTTATTTGTTCAGCCAATGTGGTTTTTTTTTTATCACATTTATACTGTTTTCAACACAGTGCCAGGCTCAGGAGGTCAGGCGTACACCCATATAGGAGTAAGGAATCTATTTTGCCAAGGACCATTTGGTCACTGATGTCAGGGAGTATTGATGTTTATGTTATTGTAAAAATAGCTCCCAGAACTATTGTGTTTCAAGTGCTGCTTGTGGTTGCCTTGGTAGGGCCAGAGTAAATGATTTTGAAAGGTATATACAATCCCCATCCCTGAAAGAGGACTGACTTATGAGACTGCATTTGGACTGTACATATAAAGCTGAAGTCCCAGATCCTTGGAAAGCCAAGACAGAAGGTTCAAGGCTAGATTGAGCAAAAAGTTAGAGACCTTATCTGAAAAAACAAGCCAGTCATGTGTGAAATACTATAATATGGGAGGCAAAGGTAGAGGGCCAGTCTGAAGATGCCCCAGGCAAAAAGACAAGCCCTATCTGAAAAGTAATTACAATACAAAGAGCTAGAGGTGTTGCTCAGCCGGTGGAGTGCTAGCAAGCAAGTGGCTCAAATGCAAGTCTCAATACAACCAAAAGAAAAGAAGATGGGTATGCTGTATGCAATAATTGATCCATTTTCTGGGTGCCAGTACCTCATGTGCATAAACCTAACCACTTAGTGTAAGAAATCAAATGACTACAAACAAGGACACACTAAAGCTTCCAGCACAACTATGTTCATTGCAGCATTATTTCTTTCTTCTTTCATTTTCTCCCCTTTGTTTTACCTCCTGTTTTCCCTGCTTTTGATTTCAGTGCCCTTTGTATTGTATATAAGTTTATCTGATTTGGGGAAGGTAAGGGGAATCACACAAATGGTGAGACAAAGGACCAAGGCTGAACCAAGGCAACATTGATACTCACAAGACAGTATGTTGAAAAAGAACTTTACAACTTGGGAAGGAGGGGATCTTAGGGGAGGGAAAGTGGGAGAAAATGAAGGAGGAGGTGACACAGTTCTAAAAAAAATGTACTTATTACCTTTATTTGTGTAACTGTCAGCCCTCTGTACATTGCCTTTACAATTAAAACAAGAAAGAAAGAAATAGCTTGGGATTTAGGGTAACATAGGAACAAAGATACCAACTCAAAAGGAACTGGACAAGGCAGTTTCCAGGGTGTGCCATCAGCCAAAAGTCTAGAAAGCAAGCACACACAGCAGGCAGACTGCTACCTTTTCATCCCTAACTTGGTAGGCCCTGCCCATCTGGTCACATTGGCTGACCTCAGGTTCACAATCTATAAAAGGATGTGGCTTAGTTGATAGTATGTACTTAGAATTCATGGAGCTTCTAACAAGATGTCTTAATTAAAGTGATCAGAAAAAGAATGTGTGTAACTAAAACATAATTAACAAGCCACCTGGCCAAAGCAGGAACCCTTCAGAAAAAGAATTCACTCAAGATTAACAGAAAGGAAGCACACTGCTTTGATAGAAAAGACATTTTCCTCTCCTCACTTTTTAAGAGGCTGAGATATGAGAATCCTACACTCTGGCTGGAAAGATCATGATATGCTTATCTCCAATTAGCCAGCAGAACGCCAGAAGTGGATGTGTCTCAAGTGGTGGAGCCCTAGATTTGGGCTGAAAAGCTAAGAGATAGTGTACAGGCCTTGAGTTCAAACCCCAGTTTTGGTACAAAAAAGAAGAATTAAGGCATATATTGTATAGGATGCAATGGTGCCACAAAGGATGGCAAACATTTGTCAAGTTCAAGCTGCATAAGAAGCATAGTACTTGTGCCTACATTTACTGATGGTGTCATATTTTCTAATGCTCAGTAGCCAAGGACTTAGTCAGAGATTAATGCACATGTGAAAGCAGTTATAAGTTAAGTTGGATCTAAGATTGCCTCATAAAAGAAAAAGAGAGGAGAAAATGAGAAGGTAAATAGAGGAGAGAAAGAGAGCAAGAAAGAGGGAGAGTAAGAGAAAAGAAAAGGAAAAGAAAGAGAGAGGGAAAGAGAGAGAAAATGTATCAGGACCCAAGGAAGCACTGATTCCTCTAAGTATTGGACATTTATAGGTACTTCGGGGGAAACAAGGAATTTGTATGTGAGACTGAGAAAATGGTAATAAAATTTTCAAGCAGACATATAATAGGAATGATACATACCTATCTAAAGAATGTGAATGTGTCTGAAATAACTTTTCTCAACATAACAAAACTGTTTGAAGGGAAGTGCATCATTGTCTTAACACAACTTTGTAGCAAAGTCTGCAATCTAGGACTGCCTATTCTTTCCTTAATAACAAGCATCATAATTCCAATCTGCTGTAAGGAAAGTCATTATGTTAACAATAAAATTTTCCACATTCCCAAATATTTTTTAGATTTTCCTTTTTATGGTTCTTATACACAAACTCACCAAAACAATATAAGGAAGCTGAATTTACAATAGATGTCAAATAAAAAATACAATGAAAGGGATGACACTGATCAAGATCCATTGGTCCTACAAACTTACATATTGAATTGAAACCCCTTTGTACAATTACTTAAGGATCATAAAAGAAAAATTAAAAAAATAAAGCTTACCAAAACAATCTGAGAGTTTTGTGTACAAGGTATATCATTAACAATTCATATTAACTTCAAATTACATAGAGTTTAAAACAAGACTGTAGAGTCAGTCAAAGCAGGTTCAAGTCCACACATCACCAATGACTCACTCTGTGATATCAGGAAATACATTTCCCATTCTGTGACATGAAACAAATATATTTCCTTCTCTGATTTTCAGCTTTGTTTTCCATAACCTAGAGGCAAGAGCAGTAAGTACTTCACGAGATAATCAATGGTATTAAATAGTCTACAATAATAATGCCTGTTAAATGTTCAATTATATAAATTATTATCATTCTACTCTAGGTAAAGTTTATAAAAACATAGTTAATACAGGCAAATGGATTGATTTAGAATGAGAAAAACCAACCTATCTATTCAATGAAATTTTTTTTGGGGGGGGTCCAGTCATGGGGCCTGAACTCTGGGCGTGGGCGCTGTCCCTCAGCTCTTCAGCTCAAGGCTAGCGCTCTACCAGTTGAGCCACAGCACCACTTCCGGCTTTTTTCTTTTTGCTTATGTGGTGCTGAGGAATCGAACCCAGGGCCTCAGGCATGCAAGGCAAGCGCTCTACCACTGAGCCACCTTCCCAGCACCTATTCAATGAAATTTTAAGGTGATTTTTTAATAGTTAATGTAGAGATGATATACAAAGGGGATTACAACTACATGAGTGGAGTCATGAGTACAATTCTTTTTGAACATCTCCCTGTCCCTCTCTCTCTCTCCCAGTCTTTCCCTCCCATCCCTACCCACAAGATATGTAGTTCATCTTCCACATAGTGTCTAGTCAGTACCACCATTGTATTTTTTCACCCTTTGTTCCATCTTTCTGTGCCTTACTTTACCCTCCCAAATACAAACAAACTAAGAAATAAGGCACAAGAAAAAGAAAAAAACAGCAACAACAACAATGAATCTCTTGCTTCTTTTGCTTGGAGGTCACTTCATGAAATTTTATTTTATATGATCATGTGCATATAACTATTGAGACTTTGTCATCCACTCCTATACATATCCTCCTTTGGCCTTTGGCCTTAGTGTGTGAATGTCTACAGACATATAATTTATCATGTTCCAGTGTATGTGTGTGTGTGTATGTGTGTGTGTGTGTGTGTGTGTGTGTGTGTGTGTGTGTGTGTGTGTGTGAGATTCAGTGTGTTTACTTGTAGATTTATAGGCACATTCTAGTTACCAAAAATGAGAGAAACCATGCAAACATGTTTTTTTGGCTGTGGCTTACTTCAATTATTATAATTTTTTTCCAAGTCTTTTCATTTCTTTATGAATGGTAAGATATCATTCTTTCTGGTGGATTTGCAGAATTCCATTGTGTATATATACCATATTTGCTTGATCCATTCACCCAGTGAGGGGCATTTGGGTTGATTCCATATCTTGGCTATGGTAAACAATGCTGCAAACATATAGCCATCTAAAATTTGATAAGGGAACCAAAAACACAGGTTGGAAGAAAGACAGCCCCTTCAACAAAAGGTACTCGCAAAATTGCCTATCTTCATGGAGAAAACATGCTAGACACTCATATATCACTCTGGACCAGAATCAATTCTAAATGGATCAAAGACTTCAATGTAAGTCCAAGTGCCCTAAAAATATTACAGGAAGGATTAGGAGAAAGTAAGAATGGGTTGAAACTTCCTAAGATCCAGAATCACAACAAATGAAAGACTGGATAATGGGATTGAATCAAACTGAAGAGCCTCTGCATAGCAAGGGATATAGCTATCAATACATATAGAAAGCCCTCTGAATGGGAGATTTTTACCAGCTATACATCAGACATGGGCCTCATATATAAAGTATACTTAGAGCTCGAAAAATTAAACCTCAAAAAATATATGCTCAAAAATAACAATCCAGTCAACAAATGAGCTAAAGACAAGAGAGACTTGTCAGAGGAAGAAGTTAAGAATAGCAAATAGACACATGAAGAGATGTTCAACATCTCTGTCCATAAAAGAACTGCAAATTAAAAGTAAATTGAGATTCCACCTCACTCCAGTTCGAATGGCCATTATTAAAAAATAACAATAACATGCTGGCAGAGATGTGGCCAAAAGGGAACACTAATACACTGTTAGTAGGAATATTCAACCACTCTGGAAAGCAGTATGGCGATTCCTCCAAAGATAAAACATAAAGCTTCCCTATGACCCACATCCCACTTCTGGGCATTTATCCAATTGACCACAAACCAGGCCACACTAAAATGTAGTATCTTTTAAATCAGCAATTAGCTCAATGGATGGAAACAGAGTAGCCAGCGGTTTTTGCATTTGTTGAACTAAGTTGTTATTAAAAATAAAAACACTCCTGTTTTAACTTCACTTAAATTGTCTCTTTAGGCCTTCTGTTTCTATGTACAAGTTTAATGGTGTCTCAGAAATCTCAAAATGCAAAATTAGAAAGCATCTAGCACCTTTAAAAAAATCTTATCACTATCTCTGTTAAAGGTTTCTTGCTTCATTGATGACCTCTTATACAACTTTAACATTTTATTCAAAAAAAGAGAGAAAGAGTATTTTAAGTCTTTCCAAAATAATCTAGTATTTTTACATTTTAATAACTTTACTTTTATATCTGACTATAAGATTTAAGTAAAATGAAGACTCTACTATTGGAGTGCCTCAGGGTACAGTCTGGATCTTCTCTTTTCTGCACCCTAGCTTCATTGTTAATCATCCCCAGCTTCATATCACCTAATATCACCTACACACTGGAGATTTCTGAATTTAATTTTCCAGCCCAGACATTTCATCTAAACTCCAGGCTTGAATATTCAATTGCCTGCTTGATATATTTATTTAACTGTGTAATAGCTATCTGACATTTTCCTTTTCCAAAGTCAAATTCTCAGTCTTCCTGAGCCTCCAGGATGCTCCCATTCTAGTATCTTATATTTCACCTAGTGGCAAGGCCATTCTTTCAGTAGGTCAGACTAATAACTTTGTAATCACTTTTTTTTTACTTCTCCTATATCCTAAAGTCAGAAAATCAAACTGGTTTATTCTTCACATATATAATTCTACCACTTCTTACTACCACGGTAAATCCACAGGGAAGAACAATCATCATTAATCACCCTTACTACTGAAGTACCTTCCTAATGAGTCTCCATTATTGGACCTTTGTCCCCACTTACATCCTATTCACAGTAGCTACATAGGGAGATCTTTTTATTAAAGTAAACCAAGTCACTTTCTCTTAAAAAACCTACAGTGGTTTCACCTTATTCAAAGTCAAAGTCTTCACAAATGCATGCTCTACATGATCTGGTCCTCTGTGATATTCTGGCTTACTTTTCCCTTCATGTCATCCTCTCTCTCCATCCCAATGCATTGGTCCTTCTGTTCTTCCATTACAACATCAGAAGGCTGTTTTCCTAATTATTTCCCTAATGGTTCTGCCCCAGATAACTACATTACTAGCATCCAAGACATCCACTAAGTCATTGCTGAAATGGCTGCCTAAAAGCAACTAATTACAGAGTAAAAATTCACACTTCTTACCCAGTCCTACCTATTTTTCTACAATTTTTTTTTTTTTTGGTCGGTCGTGGGGCTTGAACTCTGGGCTTGGGCGCTGTCCCTCAGCTCTTCAGCTAGGCAAGAGCCCTACCACTTGAGCTACAGCGCCACTTCTGGTTTTCTGGTGGTTTATTGGAGATAGGAGTCTCACAGTCTCTCCTGCCCGGGCTGGCAGGAGAGACTCAGATGTCAGCCTCCAGAGTAGCTAGGATTACAGGCGTGAGCCACCAGTGCCCGGCGTTTTTTTTATTTTTTTATTTTTTTTTATTTTTTTGGGGGGGGGTCCAGTCGTGTGCCTGAACTCTGGGCCTGGGCGCTGTCCCTCAGCTCTTCAGCTCAAGGCTAGAGCTCTACCACTTGAGCCACAGCGCCACTTCGGCTTCTTTCCTTTTTGCTTATGTGGTACTGAGGAATCGGACCCAGGGCCTCATGCATGCAAGGCAAGCACTCTACCACTAAGCCACCTTCCCAGCCCTTTTTCTACAATTATGTATTGCCTTTAAATATTTTATACTGTTCATAAAATTGTAAGAGAATAAGGTAATGGTCACGGATTTTTTAATATCTTATTAATTTGATATCTCCAAGATCCTAGAGAGTAATAGACACTCAATAAACATTTGTGGAATGGTGGTGGGAGGAAGAAACAAATCCAGATGCATTAAATACCTGCCACCTATCTTAGTAGAAAACTTGTGTCCTGCAAGCTAATCCTACAAACACATCAAGAAGATTAGAATGATCATCTCCATTTTTCAGAAAACAGACTAGAAATGAAAATAATCTATGCTTATAATCACACAGTAACTAGAAATACAAGATTTCTGTAAATTTCATTTTTCCATAAAATGGTACTAGACACAGTATATAGGTTATTGTGGACCAATGATTTCTTTATAAAAACACCTCTAAAATGCAACGAAAAAATTTAGTTTCTTTTCCAATACCAAACTTGAAAATATTGTGAAATTATTTCATTTAATGCTGAAAAAAATGATTTTTTCTTTCTTCTTCTTCTTTTTTTTTTTTTGCCAGTCCTGAGATTTGAACTGAAGACTTGGGCACTCACTGTCCCTGAGCTTTTTTTGCTCAAGGCTAGCACTTGAGCCACAGTACCACTTGAGCCACAGTACCACTTCTGGTTTTTGCTCTTTGTGTGGTACTGCGGAATTTAACACAGGGCTTCATGCATGTTAGGCGAGCAATCTACCACTAAGCCATTTTCTCAGCCCACGTGATTTTTTAAAACAATGCCAGGGCTTGTACACTGATAAATTGCAAAATAACTTCCAATCCTTCCAATCTCTCAACTTTCATCAATTTATAAATTTTTTCTAACCTAGTGAATAAAAATCATAGTATGCTTATAGTTTGTTTATACTATATATGTGTATATATATATATGTATATATATATATATATATATATATATATTACTGACTATAGGAAGGAAAAAATGCTAAAAACTCAGCTTTCAATAGAACGTCTCAAAATGTGTCCTAAAAAGAAAAACAGGTCTTCATCTGGCCAGAAACCTTATGATGAACACATCCACTGTGCTCTTCACAATGATAAATTTGCACTATCCTAAGCAATGTCTCCACAGTAAAAATCATTCTGCTATGGCCAGACTGGAGAAAATAACATGGTTTCAGTTTCTGATAAATATTTCCTGTCCCAAATTCAATATTTTTAACTATAGTAACCTACTTGGGAAATGTTTCATAAACATTATTTAATATGAATAATCTGAAATAGCTGTGATTTTGATACATTTTAAAGATTGCATTAAATAAGCTGAAAAATTCATAGAGCCATTTTACTCTCCTTGTATACACATAAGAGTATAATATTTATGATAGGATAATATTTATTTAAAGCTGTTCATATTCAAAGAAGCTAGAAAGATAAAACAGCCTTATTTGGTTTTAGATTTTTTAATAAATTTATTTTTATTATCTTTAGTTGTAAAAACAATTTTAACTCAACCTGTCAATTTATGTTTCCATGCATCTTGATCAATGTAATCTCATCCCTTCCATCATTCTCCTCACATTTCTCCTAATGTCATCCATTGCTTCAAGTTACCTAGTTCCATGTTTATATATGTACATTGAAACATATAACCAGATTCTGTTTTTCCCCCAGAAGAATATAGAACCTTCAATAAAATATACCAGCAGTTTAGCAGGTCTTGAGTTACTTTGTTTTATGTATATACTTCTTTTCCTTCTTCTTTTCTCACTTTCTAATTACTTTTCAAGACAAGTATTATTTTATATGATTTCCTGCCAATCCTGTATATATAAGTGGTCAGGTTATTATCTCTTCTCGTTGACTTTCATTGATTTCCCATCTGAACTCTCAGCAGTAATTCCTTGACACTTAATTTTTTAGGATTCCACATTACTAGGCTGTAGAGTTAATACTTCTAAGTATCTTATCTACATTTTGACTGTTTTCTTTCATTACTTCTACTATTTCTATGTCTGTATTTATTCTTCTACTTTTCCTTTCAAATGCTCTTATATTGCAAACATACTTTATCTTCCTTAATCATTAAAAATAGATAAAATATGCAGCTATTGAGCTATTCTGCTCATCTGCTAAGATAATCCTAGACATATGCTAATTATTGCAAATAAGGGAAACTATGGGACCTATGTTTCTTTGGGTCTGCCTTACTTCACTTAATACAATTTTTCCCAAGTCTTTCCTTACAAATGGGCAGTACATTTATCTGAATTAGGGAAGGGAAGGGGAACAACAGAATAGTGAGACATAGGACAAGGGGGGAACAAATGCAACAGTGATACTCACAAGACAATATGTCAGAAGTGATCTGTACAACTTGGGGGAAGGCAAGGAAAGTAGGAGAAAAAGTAGGGAGGGGTAACAAGTTCGACAAGAAAAGTACTTGTTACCTTAGTTATGTAATTGTAACCCCTCTGTACATCACCTTGACAAGATAGATAGATAGATAGATAGATAGATAGATAGATAGATAGATAGATAGATAGATAGATAGATAGATAGATAGATAGATAGATAGATAGATAAAATAATAATCCCTACTTCACAAAGCATAGCTATTTGGCCATGTTCTATTTTATTTTTTTTCTTTCTGAAGTTTCAAGTGTTGAATATTTGAAATATTTTTTTAATTTTTTTTATTGTGAAAATACTGTACAGAGGGGTTACATTTACAGGGGCAAGATAATGAGTACATTTCTTATCAAGCATTGTAGCCTCCTCCTTTGTTTCCCCTTCCCATCCCTTCTTATCCTCACCCCACCCCCCTACCCAATCCTCCCCGCTACCTCCTTCTCCCCCCACACCAAAGTTGTAAAGTTCATTTTTCGACTTGTACATCTCATTGTTGCAATGGGTCCACCTTCCCTATTTAAACGATTTGTTTTTTCCCCTTCTCCTCCACAAATTATACCGACATCAAATACAGTGAAAGCAGGGGTTATACTGTGGGAGAGGGACATACAAAACAACAAAGAAATAATCTTATAAATGTGTTAGAAACAATCGCATGAAAGAAAAAAAAACATTTGAATATTTGGCCATGCTCTATTTTAAAGGAACAAATGATTGCTTTTCTATCATCATGGTGCCAAGCCAATGCTGTAGGTGTAATAGATGCTCAGTAGTGTGTGTTAACTAAGAAATGAGATGCTGTAGCTGTGCTGTGAGTCATTGTCTTTCTCTGTAATTTCATAGCATTAATCTTTCACCTTGTAAACCTTGCTTATTTTGTAAAGATTGTTGCTAGTGTGTGTGTGTGTGTGTGTGTGTGTGTGTATGCACACATGCACCAGTACTGGGGCTTGAATTCAGGGCCTCTAGTTCTTGCTTGGCTTTTTCACTCAAGGCTGTCATTCTACCAACTGAGCCACACCTCCACTTCCAGTTTTTTGCTGGTTACTTGGAGATAAGAGGTTCTGGCTGGCTTTGAACCATAATCCTCAGATCTCAGCCTCCTGAGTAGTTGGGATTACAGATTTGAGCCTCTGCTGTCTGGCTTACTTCTTCTTTCTGTAATACAAATAAGCATTTTTCTTGCTTATATAGAAGTTGCTCACTTGGGGAATACTAACAATACTATGTTACTAAAAATTTAGAAAGTAATAGGTTTGGTAAGGAGGAGATATTTGTATCAGAATATGTATTATGTTTTCCAACCAGCCTCAGGAAAGGTAATATAAACCCAGGGCTTAGAGCACTCCTGGCATGTCTCAAAAGAAAATCAAAGATCTCTGGGGATATGTAGGAATACAGCAGGACTTAGGAAGTGGTGAAAAAAGTCTGAGTCATAAAATCAGAAAGCTTTTGAACATTTAGGTAGAAAAAAAAACACAGAAAATTACTTCTTCGTATACAAGTTTACTTTTTTTAATATTTTTTAAGTATGACTAAAACTGCAGGAAAAGACTTTGAAAAGTATCTGGCAAATTAAGAAAGGCAAATAGAAAGGAAGAGCAACATTATACAATCCAATTGACAGTTCACAGGTTTTAAACTGATGTCATTGTTCAGTTTCAATAAAATCTAAAAATGTATTTAACTAATTTCAAGATTCATTCCTGAGGAATTACTTCACTGACCTATTTGGATCTGTAACTTCTTACCTGTAAATTCTATAAGACTTGTTCCTCTTGTAGGGAAAGCTATAGGATTTCCATTTTGTGTATGGAAATATGGAAATGAAGATAAGAGTAAATAGCTCATATTCCTAGGAAATACTTGTCTGCAATTTGAGCTGAAAAAAAAGGTGCGTGTTTTTATGTGCCTCACCTGGCTTCTCCTTTCTTAATTTAGCAATTGCGTGTTCAGTCTATTTAACTGGCTGTTATATGCCAGGCACTGCTCTTGGCAGTAGAAATACAGCAATACACAAACTAATATCCTGCTCTCCAATTGCTCCAGGAAACCATATGACACAAATACACACAGATCCAGGGACACGGGCCCACATAAGAGGAATCCAGGCTTAGGAAATCAGAAGTCATTTTCAAAGGGGGTCTACAACATGAAAAGATAATGAGGAGTTAGTGGAGAGAAATAGGGAAAAGTACAAAAGGCAGGCACTTTTTCTATCAGCCCATTTTATTATTTAAATCCAGATTCAGTGTTTTTCCAGGCATACTCATCTGCAGTATAACCAGAAGTCATATTTTCAAAGCTGTTCCCTACAAATGTGCATCTGTGTTAATTCTTCCCTTCAGCACTCTCTCTGCTTACTAGTAAATCATTCTTTATGTCTTAATTACAAAATAAATCTTGGCACAAAATGTCAAATCTCCCTATAAAATATAAACAATAAAGAACAAAAAAATTAAACCTAAATAAAAAACATAGCTCTGAATTTTCATCTCTTGGTGAGAATTTTATTGAGCAACTCTAAAACAAAAATATGTAATGAACGATGATGGCTATGAAATAGGCTGTGTCTGGTGATGGATGGATTGCTATGTGTCTACTCAGTGAGACGGGGAAATGTTCTATGACGGATCCTTGTTCTCTTGGACTGGGTATGCTCTGTGCCAGTTCAGAAAAATGTTCTAAGAAAACTTTAAAAGCATAAGAACAGTTTACCAGTCTGTATCTCTAGGTATTAACCCTCACTAGGATATGAATCTTGCTTAAACCAATGAGATTTCTTAGGGGAAAACATGAATTGAATAGAGATAAATTTTTTCTTTGAGAAAGTGAATACAACATATTTTGCTTCATGCTAAAATAATGGTAAAAACTGATTAACCAAAGTGCATTCCCTGCAGAGATGTAAGGACTTTTAGGTTGGTACTGTTTTTATCTCTATTGAACTTTGAAAATGTTTCAATTCAGAGCATTCTTGGGAAGAATGAATCTGAACTCTCTAGTTAGCATGAATTTAAGAATACTTGTTAAAAATTTCTTTTCTTACAGAAGAGTTATTGGGACCCAATAGATTACTCAAAATGAGATTTTTTTTATTTTTTTATTTTTATTTTTGTCAGTCATGGGGTTTGAACTCTGAGCTTGGGCGCTGTCCCTGTGCTCTTCAGCTCAAGGCGAGCTCTCTACCGCTTGAGCCACAGCGCCACTTCCAGTTTTCTAGTGGTTTATTGGAGATAAGAGTCTCAAGGACTTACCTGCCCTGGCTAGCTTTGAACCACGATCCTCAGATCTCCGCATTCTGAGTAGCTAGGATTACAGGCATGAGCCACTGGTGCCCGGCTCAAAATGAGATTAATCAACCCTTAAGACATGTGTCACATGGCAACTAAGTAACAGAAATATTTCTAATGTGGAATATGGCATACTCAGACACAGAAATAAGTCTTTGAGCAGCTTGCATACATTTGGCTTTTTGGTGTACCATAGCTTGCTTCTAAAATTGAAGTATACAGCCAGGAGCTATATACTGTGACTCACATCTGTAAGCATATCTACTCAGGAAGCTGAAATCTGTGTATTGCAGCTAAATGCCAACCCAGGCAGAAAAGTCCCTAAGAATCTTATCTCCAGTTAATCAGCAAAAAACCAGAAGTAAAGGTATGGCTTAAGTGGTAGAGTGCCAGTTTTGCGCAAAAAAAAATCTAAGGGACAACCACAGATAAATGGATCCAAAAACTGTGGTATCTATACACAATGGAATATTATGCAGCCATTAGAAATGACAAAATAATGGCATTTGCAGGGAAATGGATGGAGCTAGAAGAAATCATATTGAGCGAGGTAAGCCAAAAGCAAAGAGACAAACAGTACATGGTCTCCCTGATAAGTGGATATTAAATCCAAAATGTTAGGTGATAGGACAAAATTAACAGGACTTAAGAAACAAAGAACTTCCACTCATCTGGCCGAACCACTACTAAATATCCCCATGCTGCTAATCACATGTATGGTGTATATGTGTACACCGTCATATGTTATAGACCGCGATAGACAATTTGCTCCAGGAAAGTTAGAATGAATTTGTGACTTTAAATGAGCATCACTATCCCACAATACTGTGAAATTTGAGAAGTTATGTAATCACTTAATCACAATTAAAAAAAAAAAAAACCACCAGAAAACTAGAAGTGGCGCTATGGCTCAAGTGGTAGAGCATGAGCCTTGACCTGAATTGCTCAGGGACAGCTCCCAGGCCTAGAGTTCAAGCCACACCACTGATAAAAAAAAAAAAAAAAAAAAAAAAAAAAACCAGACATCTTTCATGCGATTGTTTCTAACATATTTATAAGATTATGTCTTTGTTGCTTGGTATGTCCCTCCCCCATGGTATAACCCCTGCTTTCACTGTATTTGATGTTGTTATATGTGGAGGGAAAGGAAAAAAACAAATCGTCAAAACAGGGATACAGAAGGACCCATTGCAACAATGAGATGTACAAGTCGTTATGTCGAAAAACGAACTTTACAACTTTGGAGGGGGGATAGAGGAGATGATGTGAAGGGATGGGAAGAGGAAACAAAGGAGGAGGCTACAATGCTTGATAAGAAATATACTCATTATCTTGCCCATGTAGTTGTAATCCCTCTGTATAGTATTTTCACAATAAAAAAATACATTTATAAAAAAAATCTAAGGGACAGTACCCAGGCTCTGAGTTCAAGCCCACTACTGGTTTATGTGTTTGAGTAGCACACACACACCACACACACACACACACACACACACACACACACACACACACACACACAAGTGTATATGTAGAGTTATTTAAGAATTCAGAATACCAGCACAAAATAAAAGGTATATTCTTTGAGTATACAGTAAATGTATTCATTTATAAATAGGGATGTCAGCCAAAATAAATGATATGAAGGATTGAGAAAATTAAGGAGCCATGTATGAGCAAGTGACAAGATGCTAATAATCAAGTAAGAAAGACACACTTTAACAATATAATCAACCAAACACCTATGTGCATACAGCAAGTGCTGAAAAGTAAAATGAGCTACCTATCATGTACACACACACACACACACACACACACACACACACACACACACACACTACTTCCAACTCCTCTGAACTATGAAAGTGGTTTAAAAAATTACCTGAAGCTAAGTGAATAGAAAATATAAGAAGTCCAGAGATATATTCTGTTCAGAAAGAATTCTGAGTCTGCAAATACCCCTGAGATCCCAGACTAATATATTAGAGGTGTAAACAATATCTAGAGATAAAACAAAAAATGGCTTGCCAGAACACACTGAAAGCAAACATGATGATTTTCATCACCAGTTGATCATCTCTGAGCAGATCTTAGCTCATCTGTCAAACATTAGCTCCCCACAGCCCCTTATCAGTAATAGCCTGACCAGCAGCTGAGGACACAAACATCTTATTTTTAGAGATTCTCAGCAGCAAATGTTTTTTCAAAAAATGCATAAGAATGACAGTGCTTGTTTATGTAACATCAGCATCTGTCCTTCGTTCCTATGCCTGAACTGACAGTTGGGCCAGGCAGAATGCACCTGTAAGGAAACTGTACTATAGGCACATTAAGTGAGTGAGACTGATATCTAAACACTAAGCATACTTTTGCTTACTGGTGGTAGTAGTAAGTGGTACTTACATCTATAGCTATACAGGCATATTCCTTTTAGGGGTTCCAGAATCAGAGATCACCTATTCTGTTATCAGGTATATACAGAAACACTTGGTGGAATCTACAATGAATATGGCCAATGCATTTTGGAAGTTCACTTTTTCTTTGTAATCTCTTTTTCAATGTATATATATTTATACCATGCAAGTATGGTTTGTTCTAAGGAGCTATAAAATAATAGATCAGCATGAAAGTAAAATAAAATGAGAAGTGACTAGCTACCTTAATTAGATGGTATCAGAAAATGGACTGCTGTCCACATAGATAGATAGATAGTAGATAGATAGATAGATAGATAGATAGATAGATAGATAGATAGATAGATAGATGCTTTAGATTCTTATACAGTTTCAGACATATAGCATTCAACTGAGAATAAAACAGAAATAAAAAGAAAAACATTAATGGAAAAGGACTCAGTAGTTAGAATAATAGAAAATTTAGAAAGAGTGACTATTTTTTTCAGATGTATGTAGATCAATAGGTGTAGTAGGAATGTTAATTAACAAAAATTTAAATATATTTCATGCTAAGGTTGGCACTATAGAAAGAATCTCATATTTAACTGAACATCTTTCATGTTAAGGCAAGCATCAATCCTCATTCATGATGTATATGTATATGTATATGTATATGTATATGTATATGTATATGTATATGTATATGTATATGTATATGTATATGTATGTGTATGTGTATGTGTATATGTATATAGTGACATAGTGCCGGGAGGACATATGTGAAATCTGATATTCTAACTAATTTCTTGAGCAAGGATTTTTTTAAGTAACCTAAAGTAATTACTAAAGAAGTATGGAGTATGACATGCACTTAGCCACTTTCCTTTGACTTCTGATGTACTCATCTCCTAGCCGCTCAATCTTAGGGATCTTCTCTTACATATCCTTTTCCTCTAACACTCTGATGATTGTTCATATACATTCTTTAGCTGTAACTTCTTTTTTCTATTTTTTGGTCAGTCATGGGCCATGAACTCTTGGCCTGGGCACTGTTCCTGAGTTCTTCAGCTCAAGGGGGGTGCTCTACCACTTGAGCCACAGCACCACTTCCGGTTTTCTGTTGGAGATAAGAGTGTCATGGAATTTCCTGCCAGGGCTGGCTTTGAACCTCGTTCCTCAGATCTCAGCCTCCAGAGTAGATAGGATTACAGGCGTGATCCACCGGTGCCCAGCTTTCAGCCGTAACTTCTATCATGATATTTCATCGAAGCTTCTATTTCCATGTGCTCACTTGGTCAACGCTTCCAAACTAGAGCATGACCCATTCCCCTGGCATGTCACACTTTTTCTGCAGTTCTTAGTTTAGTTAATAGTATGCCATCAACTCAGTTAAAATCTTCTGCCCTTGAATCTCCTATTGTAAGAATTTATAATTTCTCTCAGCCCTAGTTCTGAAAGGTCCTTACAGTTTAGTATTTTCTCCAGCACGGTGAATAACATTTGTTCTTATTATTTCTGATTACTTCTTTCTTTTTATTTCCTAAAATAATTCTGTTTTTATTTTTTAATTTAATTTTATTGTCAAGGTGATGTACAGAGGGGTTACAGTTACATATATAAGATAGTGAATATATTTCTTGTCAAACCTGTTACCCCCTTCCTCATTTTTCTCCCACTTTTCCTTCCCCCCATTCCTCCCCCAAGTTGTACAGTTAATTTCCAACATATTGTTGCATTGTTTTGCCCTTTGTCCTTTGTCTCACCATTTTATTGTAACCCATCCCTTTCCTTCCCTAATTCAGATAAATGTATATACCATACCCAAAGTTCCAAAATCAAATACTGTGACAACAGGGAATAAACCATAGGGGAAAAATACAAAAGAAAAAAAGAAATTGCATAGTATATTAAAAACAACAACACAAAGAGAAACCTGCTGTTTCTATATCTTGAAGTTCATTTTGCCTAGCATCATCTTATATGATCGTATGTACATAGCTATTGAACTATGCTGCTCATGTACAATCTCCACCTGCCATTCCAGGAATCTCCCTTTCCACTCCATCTTCCAAACATCACCATGGTATCCTAGCCAAGGAAAAGCCTCTGTTAGGGTTAATGTGTTTACCTCTTAGGGTTATGTGTTTACATGAGACATGGGCCTGATCATGCCTATGACTGAATTGCCAACCAAGGAGAAAAACTAGGTTGTACAGAAACACTGAGATTCCTTATTGGAAATAAGGTTCTTTTGCTCCACCACAAAGTACCGACGAGAAATCTATTGAGTTTAGACCCTACATAATTATGCTGCACATCTATTTTTGAAGAATTCTGAAATGTCATCCAGTTCCAAGATGCAGTGATTTTAACAGTTTAATAGAAGTATAATTTGAAATTCAAAAAAATAGTTACCAGCCAGGCATCAGTGGCTCTCACTTGTAACCCTAGCTACTCAGGAGGCTGAGATGTGAGGATTGAGGTTCAAAGACAGCCTGGGCAGGAAAGTCTGTGAGACTCTTTATCTCCAATAAACCACCAGAAAACCAGAAGTGGTGCTGTGGCTCAAGTGGTAGAGAGCTAGCCTTGAGCTGAAGAACTGAGGGACAGCACCCAAGCTCAAAGTTCAAGCCCCACGACCAACAAAAAATAAAAATAAAAATAGTTACCAAAGAACTTTGTGCTACTAAGCCAAGAGCTTTCTGAGTGGCTCACATTAAAGGGGAAAATATGCTTGAATATATATAAATTCACAAATTTCACAAATATAAATATATTTTTGAAAATAATTACATTACATTAGAAGTATGCTTCAAGAATATTTTTCAGTTCATATATCTAATGAGCTGTCTCTAGTTTAATCCATTTATGTTAAAGGGTTGGGTTGTACATAAAGAGTTCAAGAATATATTTAACATAAAATGGTGAATAATATTATCCTGTGCCAAGCATTTAGAATTGGATGCTAATTATGTTTAGAGAAGAAACAGTGAAGACTAGTAATAGCAGAAAAAATGTGATAAAAGTAAAAAATTTAAACACCCATATTTTAGTTTATTTCTTTATTAAATGAAATTAATTCCTATTTTACACTCCACATACCATGTCTTTCTGGCCAATAAGTTCTTATGGACATTAGTAGCTCATAACCAATCAGGAGGAACAAGGCTCTACATAAGTAATTGCTGTATATTATAAACTTCATTGTCACATCAGTGCTAGTAATAAACTGTTGGGCAAGAATAGGTATAAAAAATGCTTAATTCTTGCTTTTTAAAGTTAGTTTCCACAAGGATAAAATTGGTGAATATAAACTTTGACAGACAAACAGCATGTGTGAGCATGTATTACATAAATATGGATCCATATATATTATATATAGATCCATATACATCTCATCAATGACATATATTTGTTTATACCGAATAATTTTAATAGTGACCCATAATAATTATTTTATATTCTTTGGTCTATCTATACATTTTATAAAGTAAAAAGCTTTCATAGTTATATTTAAATGTCTGTGACAATTACTTGCCTTGAAATAAAATTGATTTTTAAAAACTAAATAGAGGCTCTTTGTTTCTATATTAATTGCACATTTTTTTAGAATAAGAATATGTGTTCCCTAAATAACTTGACCCTTATATCCTGCTTCATTCAGTACCCATTCTTGGTTCTGTATACTTGGTATTTTAACTATAATACAACACAACGTGGAGAGGCTCTTTTTTGTCATGTCTTCTTGAGGTTGTAAATGCTTACTGTACTTGTATATTCATTTGTTTCCCTAATGTGGAGGGAAATTTTGCTATAATTTCATTAAATAAGTTTTATGCCATTAAAAAAGGATACATGTTCCCATAGAAATGATATTTTGAAGTGCACTGTGCATCTCTGGCTTACTTATAACTCCTACTAGTTTTATCATTAATCCAATTCTCATACTAATGGTAGTCCTTGAAACCTGTATTCTTGAAGGAGGAGTCTAGTAGTGTGGATGGATGTAGAGGGAAGAAGAAAGAATGCTGCCTTTATTTTCTTTCTACAATAGACCTACCTTGGACATGCTTTAGAAGAAATACAAGTTTCTTTGCCATCATTACATATTGTTGCCTCCCACACCCTCCAGTAACCTACGGCATTCAAATCCACTTACCCCTGATGGTGGGATGTATCAAGATAACAGGAAAACTCTACACTCTATCAACTAGGACTTTGTTTACCTGCATATATCAGAAAATAAATGAAATAGCTTAGACAAAAGAGGTGTAGCTATACATAAGCCAGAGCCTGTGGGTGGTTCTTGGGTACCAGAGATTTGACTCCATCTGTTTCTCTTTCAAACCCCACGATTTTTTCTGTCTTTAAAGTTACCTTAAAGACCAAGACAGTTGCTGGAGTTTTAGCCGTTCTGTTTGTATTCCAAGCAGCACTGGGTTGAAGCAAGTAAAGAGGCAAAGGATACTCTCAAGAATGAGTCACTCCTTATAGGAATCCTTTGTGTATTTATTGGCGAAGACCTAGTCATATGCCACATTTGACTGCAATGCTCCTGAAACGTGGCTTTTTCGATGCTTCCTCAAGTGAAACTGGAGCCCTTTTGTTGAGGAAGAATGAAAAAAATGGATATTGCAAGCAACTAGCAATCACATATATCAGAAATTGTTTAAAAGACCCAATTATTTCTTTTATGAGTTCAGGGATCAGGTTTATCATCATTTACTTTCAAAACCTAGAAGACTCCCCATCACAAAATATTTACTTAATAACAAAAAGATTTTCTGAATAATTTGTGTGTGTGTGTGTGTGTGTGTGTGTGTGTGTGTGTATGTGTATGCTAGTCCTTGGGCTGGAACTCAGGAGTATAGTACTGTTGCTTAAACTCTTCTGTCAAAGCTGGCCTCCTTCCATTTCAATCACACTTCTACTTCTAGCTTTTTCCTAGTAAACTGAAAACAAGAGTCTCACAGACTTTCATGCCTGGGTTGGCTTTCAAACTGTGATACTAAGACCTCAGCCTCCTGAGTAGCTAGGATTATAGCACTTAGCTCTGAATAATTTTATTTTTTAATAGCAAAGGGCCCTGAAAATTGAAAAAGTAGATGGAAGATGAACTACATGGTCATAAGCAACTACTTATAACTTAGAAACCTATGAAATAAGCAAATTTCTTTCTCTCTTTTTCAATATGTGTCTGTGTCTCTGCAGGTTGTGATTTGATCCCGGTGCAGTACCTTCGCTGGGGAGACCCTGAGCCCATTGCAGCCGTGGTGTTTGCCTGCCTTGGCCTGCTTGCCACTCTGTTTGTTACTGTCATCTTCATCATTTACCGTGATACTCCAGTAGTCAAGTCCTCCAGCAGGGAGCTCTGCTACATTATTCTTGCTGGCATCTGCCTTGGCTATTTATGTACCTTTTGCCTCATCGCAAAGCCCAAACAGATTTATTGCTATCTTCAGAGAATTGGCATTGGTCTCTCTCCAGCAATGAGCTACTCGGCCCTGGTAACCAAGACCAACCGTATTGCCAGAATCCTAGCTGGCAGCAAGAAGAAGATCTGTACAAAAAAGCCTAGATTCATGAGTGCCTGTGCCCAGTTAGTGATTGCTTTCATCCTCATATGTATCCAGTTAGGCATTATTGTGGCTCTTTTCATCATGGAGCCTCCTGATATCATGCACGACTACCCAAGCATTAGGGAAGTCTACCTGATTTGTAACACCACCAACCTAGGCGTTGTCACTCCTCTCGGATACAATGGGTTACTGATTTTGAGCTGCACTTTCTATGCGTTCAAGACAAGAAATGTTCCAGCCAACTTCAACGAGGCCAAGTACATCGCCTTCACGATGTACACCACCTGCATCATATGGCTGGCCTTTGTGCCGATCTACTTCGGCAGCAACTACAAAATCATTACCATGTGCTTCTCCGTCAGCCTGAGTGCCACAGTGGCCCTCGGCTGCATGTTTGTGCCAAAGGTGTACATCATCCTTGCCAAACCGGAGAGAAATGTGCGCAGCGCCTTCACCACGTCCACTGTGGTGCGCATGCACGTGGGAGACGGCAAGTCTTCTTCTGCAGCCAGCAGGTCCAGCAGCCTCGTCAACTTGTGGAAGAGGAGGGGCTCCTCTGGGGAAACCCTAAGGTATAGTTGTGGGACAGAGTGGGGTGCTGCCACTAGAGCTGAAGCAGTGGCCTTGGCATTGGCTGCCTGTCTTTTAAGTGGGAGAGGTCTAAACCCATGAAGCTGTGGAAGGCAGACCGGCCTTCTTGTGATTTACTTTTGCAGGTTAATAGATATAGATCTGCTTATCTAGGCCAAGGCTAGAAACATGCATCTCCAGATCACTGATAAAAGCTATTACATCCAAAGGGAAGTTGAAGTCAGGAAGATAGAACCAGGAGAACAGAATCCCATCCGTGAACTGTAACACACATAGCCAGGTCCCAAAGGGAGAAGTATTAAGAACTAAATTTTAGTTGACAAAAGCAGAATAAAGAAGACAGCTATTAAGACTATGATTCCAAGGGCTACATGTGTCTGACACTTGAATTTTTCTTTTTACTAAGCCAAGACAAAGTGTTGACTGTCCATCTCACAGAAACATGACAAAGCATTGTTTATATTTTAGTTCTTAATGGAACTCTCTGAAATACCTACAGAGCTGAAAAAAGCCAAAGTGGCTTCATATACAGTTGTCCTGAACAACTTCACAGCTTCCCAGTTCTTTGTTGACTATAGTCCTGTCCCAATCAAAATCAAAATCATGAAACAGCAGCTATTAGATAATTTCTATCTGAAAGTAATCTAGATCCAACAAACAGTGAATGATTTCCCCCAATTGAGGGTACTTCTTATGTTATAAATGACCCCACATTGGTCTGGGAAAGTAGCTTAGTGGTAAAGTGCTTGACTAGCAAGTAGTACCACATACACAGAAAAAGCCAGAAGTGGCACTGTGGCTCAAGGGGTAGAGTGCTAGCCTTAAGCAAAAGAAGCCTAGGGACAGTGCCCAGGCCACGAGTTCAAGCCCCAGTACTGGCAAAAAATATAGTAACATATAAATGACCCCACACTTGAAAAGATATTGAGATCATATTATCTGCAGCTTGAGGACAATCCTGACTTTTTAGAAAGGCTGTATAGATTGTGGTCTATTTGGAAATAAAATGATACTATTCTATAGATCCATGGATTGAAAATAAAGGTATCCTCTGTGTAAGAAGTACATATCAAAAAAACCAGCCCCAATAGCAGCCCTGAAAATTCTACTGATTGAACAGTATTTCTAGAAGTTACATAAATAAATGGAAGGTAAATATTCCTCAAAATAAAGGTAAATATCACACAACTATTTAAATGGGAGATAAATATATAAATAATATTGCTTTACCTATTCTCTTATACTGTCATTTAACCTGCATGAGAGTCTTAACTTTCTATCTACCCTACTTCAAAGCATGAATTTGGTGAGGGCAATCTGCTGGGATGCTAAAGTAATTCATAATATATATGAAAAAGTTTATCTATATTACTAACCTGGTCCTTTTACTTCTTACTCTTCTTTCTTATATCTCATATTTTCATCTGTGAAGATACGCAACAAATCATGACTTTGTATTTTTTGCCTTCTGCAATAAATCTCAGAAATGTGATGGTTTGCTAACAAAGGCCTTCCATATATCTAAACTACTGGCATGTATTCCATCTGCCTTCCTGACTAATCTATTAATTCAACACACTGTTTCTCTGAACCTTTTGCAAGATCAGCTTTTCATTTTGGCTGAGAAAATTTATTTTGCAGAACCTTCTTTTATACTCCTTTTCTTTGTACCTTCTTCAAATCCCCCAAACCCACAAAGGAAACTCTTCTAGATTTCAGAACAAGGTTATACGTAGTCTAAACATTGGCACTATCCTTTCCTCTTTCTGCACTTTACTTTTTATCTGATAAATTTGGATCATATCTACTTGTTGGGACTATATGAAATGAAATTTGGACATATAGTAAACATTTTAGTCATTCTAGCAGAATGTCCTGTAGGACAGCAATGAGTTTTAATACTGGCAGTAGCAATTACCAGCAATATTACCTTTGACAACCTCATATTATCTCTCTATGCTTCTCTGATAAAATACCTACCACATAGTAAAAACTTCTTAAGTATTTGTTTTTGTTTTGGGTTGCTTTGGGTTTTTTTGTTGTTGCTGTTGCTGTTGAGCATATTTTCTGTTGAGCTTGTTTTTCTCAAGGCTAGTGTTCTACCACTTGAGCCAGAATTCCATTTCCAGGGTTTTGTTTTTATTTTGTAATTTATTGGAGATAAGAGTCTTACCAACTTTTCTGCCCCAGCTGACTTCACATTGGGATCCTCGGATCCCAGCCCCCTGAGAAGCTAGGATTTATAAGTCTGAGCTACCAGCACCTCAAAATAGTATTTTTTATTTTGATTAAACAAATAAACATTAGCCAGTCTTATTGTATACCCAAAAGTCATGGGTGGACATGTAGTCAGGATAGTATTGCTAAAGAAAAGAGCTCCATAAAAGGCAGCACAATATAGAGGCATTGCTAATACAGCCTGTGGTTTCCAGGGCTTCTCCATATTGATGAAGTGCAGCAGCTCCTTACCAAACAATTTAGCATTTTATGTTCCAATTGAAGCACAGCAAGCTCCTTGGGGTTAGGGGGACTTGTATGCTCAGTTACTAGCTGGACCTAGATGGGTGTGTCACACACAGAAGAAGTTCAAGAATGGTTGCTATGTTGGATGAATGGACGAATTTGGAAAGTAGTAATGGGGTATTAGTATTTGCTTGTCTTCAAGGCTGTATATTACTCCCCAATGATCCTATGAACTTTTACAATGTTAAGCCTACAGTGTTCTATATTGCAAATATCCCTCACACTCCATTATCCTCATACCAGTATCTGCTCAAGAACTGAATCATTGATCTCAAGTTTTCCTATAGGGATCACTTTCCTCTAGCAATATTTGACTAGTATTTTATGTTCTTCTATTTCTACTTTGGTCAAAACAAATTTTATTGATAGTATTGGTAGGAAAAAATTCAGAGGACTTTGTGGAAATGTATTGTTAACTTGTTTTCCCTTCAGGGATGTGTAGTTCTTGATGATTAGATTTTAGTTAGTACATTTGGTTATCAGGGTCTCAAAGTGGGTAAGGTGGGTATTTTAGCAGTTGTTACATTTTCTTCCTGTGACCGTGGATAAATTCTGGTGTGTCTATGTGAGTATAGATGAGACAGGCTACGATCTGATTATGCCTTCATCTGGGATGTGTGACCTAAAACCGGATGTTGATATGAAGAAGAAAAATGGCAGAGTAAGTTATCTCCCTTTTGTATCATAACCCATGCCTGCCCATCCTTTCTCAGCCATATTCTTCATAGAAATGCAAACTAAAATGCCTCTCCTCTGTAGCTTCCATCAACTCCTAAACTAAATATTCCTTCTCTGTCATACAAAACTACAATGCTTAGAGTGTTAACCTAGTATTTATCCATTGTGGGATATAATTAGTCAGCCAGTTATTTATTTATGTGTCCAATCCACATTGGCCACTACAACTAAGGTTAAATAATGGGGAGCAAGTGAGCTGAGTGTAATATTTTCACATTTTACTTTAAATGATTGTCATTAGTTGTGTTTCTCAGACTTGAAATCTAATGTGCCAATAAGTTCATCTGTTGGGATGTGAGAAGGGCTTAAATAGGTCATTTTCAACGTATGTCTTTAGGGAAAGAAGCTATTATCTTGGCTCAACACTGCTATGTTTCCTTCCATCTGGGGTGTGGAAAGCCAAGGTGCCATCATCCCAGACTGAGCCTGGGTCTTGTTTCTGCATGAGATCTGTACATGTCCCTTCCTTACCAAATAGCAGACCTCAGTGGACAACTCTCAGGGTTAAAGAGAATGTGGTACATGCTTTAGAGCAAAGAATATACAGTACCCATAAGCAGAAGTAGAGTACACAGATAGCAGTAGAGACAAGCAACAGCCAGTTGAAAACATGCCTGGATTTGCATTTAGTTGTGTAAATTCCAATGAGGTATTTTTTATGTATATGAGTGCCAGTCCTGGGGCTTGAACTCAGAGCCTGGCTTTTTGGTCAAGGCTATTACTCTATCATTTAAGCCATAGCTCCATTTCTGGCTTTTGTTGGTGGCTAACTGGGGATAAGAGTCTCATGGACTTAACTGTCCAGGCTAGCTTCGAACCATGGTCATCAGATCTCAGCCTCCTGACTAGCTAGGATTACAGGCATGGTACAAGCATCCAACTTCCAACAAGGCACTGTTCTTTCATAAAGGTGATATACAGAGTGATTACCATTTCATAAGTCAGATAATGAGTACAGTTCTTTTTGACCAATGTCACCCCTTCCCTCACTCTCTCCCAGTTTTTCCCTCCCATCCTCACCCACAAGTCACATAGTTCATTTAGTTCATTTTAACATAGTGTCTAGTGAGTACCGCTGCATTTTCTCATCCCTTGTTCCTCCATTTCTGTGCCCCCATTAGCCTTCCAAAGATAGAGAAACAAACAAGAAAAAAAACAACAAGCAAAATCCTCTTGTTTCCATTCCTTGGAGTTCATTTTAATAATATTATTAAATAAAATATTATTTTCTCTTTCCTCAACTATGAAATGGTGTTTATTCATCTCTGTTTTGAGGAATAAGTCAACTTAAATATATGTTAAGTGCCTAGTATCAGTACATATAAAGAACTTAATAAATGGTAGCTAATTCTGTTAGCTTTAGGTTTAGTTTTGAGTAACAGAAAGTATATTTTAGAAGCTCACACTAATAGTTGTTTTTTTTTTTGGTCCGGTCATGGGGCCTGAACTCTGGGCCTGGGCGCTGTCCCTCAGCTCTTCAGCTCAAGGCTAGCGCTCTACCACTTGAGCCACAACGCCACTTCCGGCTTTTTTCTTTTTGCTTATGTGGTGCTGAGGAATCGAACCCAGGGCCTCAGGCATGCAAGGCAAGCGCTCTACCACTGTGCCACCTTCCCAGCCCTCACACTAATAGTTTAAATGTGATATTTCTTATGTTATAAGAGTTTTGGAAGCTTTTTCTGATGCTGTCCCAATGCTGCCAGTACCAACACCTCTGCCATGCCCAAAGCCTTTTACTAATCCTTCTAAGAAGGTTTCCATAACTCCATGAAATGCATATTAGATTAGGAAACATAAAGTGTTTTTTTAGAATTCATTAAGTAATGTCTTATTGACTAAATCAGTCTCAAATGGCTGCAAATTGTTTAGGGAAGAACAGTATGCAGATATTATTGTCAGCCCCTATGATGGAAACTGATGGGAAAAATGAGATGCCATGATTGCTTGGATAAGATAATGAATTATGTCTACGATAAAAGGTGAATAGTAGTAGTGGTTATAGTACAAGGAATGGGGTTTCGAGAACAGGAAGTAAAGAAGATGCAGAAAAGGAATACAAAGGAGATAGCCATCCGAGGCACACACATATAATCCTAACTACTAAGAAGCCTGAGATCTAAGGATCATGGTTTGAAGCCAGCCCAGGCAGCAATGTCTATGAGATGCTTTATTTCCAATGAACCACCAAAAAGCCAGAAGTGGAGCTGTAGCTCAAGTGGTAGAGCATTAGTCTTGAGTAACAAAGCTCAAGGACAGTAACCAGGCCCTGAGTTTAACCCTGGGATTGGCACAAAGAAAAGAAGAGGAGAAGGAGATAAAGATAAGAAAGATAAGAAGAAAAAGATGAGAATAAAGAAGAAGAAACATGAAAGATCTGGGTACCAGTGGCTCCCACCTTATTATCCTGGCTTCTCAGGAAACTGAGATCTGTAAAATCATAAATTGAAGTCACACTGGATACAGAGACATTATTTCCAACTAACTAGCAAAATCTGGGCCAGGGGCATGACTCCAGAACTAAAGCACCAGCCATGACCATGAAAACCAAGTGAGTACAAGGCCCTGAGTTTAAGTCCTGAAAAAGAAAAGAAACCTAAAGGGGCTTTTATCACATGGATAAAAGACCTCAATTTAAGACCTGAAATCAAGAAATTATTACAGGATGGAGACATTAGGACTTTTCAGCATAGGTAGGAACTTTCTGAGGGAAGATCCAGAAGCATAGTAAGTCAAAGAAAAACTTGCAAATGCGATTTCATCAAACTTAAAGGTTTCTGTGTGACAAAAGACATGGCCAATAAAGTAAAAAGACAGCCTACAGAATAGGAAGAGATTTTTGCCGGTTACACTTCAGAGAAGGGCCGAATAGCCTGAATATAAAGAGATCTTAAATAAACCCTCAAAGAGCAAACAAACCAATTCATAAATGGGCTAATGAGCTAAAGAGAGATTTCTTGAAAGAAGACGTAAGTATGACCAATAGACACAAGAAAAAATGCTCACCATCTCTGGCCAAAAGGAAATGCAAATCAAAACAACAGTTAGACTGGCCATCAATAATCTAATGAGGATAAAACTGTGATCCTAGATCTCAGCCTTTTGAGTAGCTAGTATTGTAGGCATGAGCCACCAGTGTCTACCTCTTTTGTGTTTCTTTTGTACATCAGAGGATGACAAACATGTGGCCACAAGGGAACCCTATTACACTGTTGGTGGGAATGCGAAGGTGTTCAACTACTCTAGAAAGCAGTATGGACATCACCCCAAAAGCTAAACATAGATCCTGTGGCCTAAGAGTACATTCCTAGAAATCTATCAGAATACTATAAAAATAGATTGTATTAAAACCACCAGCTCAACCATGTTTGTTACAGCACTGTTCACCATAGCCAATGTGTGGAATCAACCCAGATGCCCCTCAGTGGATCAAGAAAATGTGGTACATACACAATGGAATTTTACTCATCCATTAGAAAGAATGATGTTTTCCATTTGTAAAGAAATGTAAAACCTTGAAAAAAAATTATATTAAGTGACATAAGTCAGGCCCAGAGAGATGACGATGCATGTTTTCCCTCATATGTAAAAGCTAGAATTAACCTATAAACCTATAAGTAAATATGTGGGTGGCATGTGAGTGTTCACAAATGCATTAGCTTAAATATGGCAGATGCAAGAGAGAATTTAAATAGTGTAATTCCTTTAAAAGGCAAAACCAAAGCCCCAAAAAACAAATACTGAAAGTAGTAACTGCAAAGGGTAGGATGGGCTGGGGGGAGGAGTACATGAATGAAGAGAAGTGTGGGGAGAATGCAGTCAAGAAAACAAATCGTTTAAATAGAGATCCATTACAGCTTTGGTGCGGGGTGCGGCGGTGGGGGGGGGGGGGGGTAAACAAAGGAGGCTACAATGCTTAATAAGAAATGTACTCATTATCATGCCCATGTAATTGTAACCCCTCTGTACAGTATATTCACAATAAAAAAAATAAAGATTACAAAGGACATCCAAAAAAAAGAAAATTACAAAATTAAGAAAAGCGAGGGAAGGAATGAGTTGAGGGATGGGTGAGAAAAGAACTGGGTGCCAGTGGTTCACACCTATAATCCTAGCTACTTAGGAAGCTGAGAGCTGAAGATCACAGTTCAAAGCCAGCTTAGGGAAGAAAGTCTATGAGACTCTTATCTCCAATTCATCACAGAAAAAGCTAGAAGGGGTGTGGTAGCTCAAGAGATAGTGTGCTCACCTTGAGTAAAAGGAGCCCAGAGTCCAAAGCCCAATACCAGGAAAAAAAAATGGAAAGGAAGTATAAATTAGAATTGTCACCACAAATGGTTCATTTATTTTTCACCTATTATGTTCTAGTACCTAGCAGAACTTTTCAGATATGGATTATTAGTCTCTCATTTCTAAAGGTCATAAGTATTTCAAGTAGAAGCAGCTCTCCATCCTATTTTTCAGATAAGGAGTTTGAAGTCCAGCACAGTTAGAAGATTGGCCTGATATTTCATGACTGGCAAATGCTTTTGCAGCTTTTAACTCTGGCTTCAACTTATGATAACTCATGGAGTTGAACATTACTATAAGCATTTCTCCACGAAAAATTTGTTTTGTTGACCAGAAGATTTAAAAAAAAAAAAGCGTAATTCTTTTTTTTTTGGGGGGGGGGGGTGTCCGGTCATAGGGTCTGAACTCTGGGCCTGGGCACTGTCCCTCAGCTCTTCAGCTCAAGGCTAGCACTCTACCACTTGAGCCACAGTGCTATTTCTGGCTTTTTTCTGCTTATGTGGTGCTGAGGAATTGAACCCAGGGCCTCATGCATGCGAGGCAAGCACTCTACCACTGAGCCAACTTCCCAGCCCCAAAGCTTAATTCTTTCATTGGAGATAAAAACTAAGAAGCCTTACAATGTAGAAATTAATCATTCATTTGCTAGCTCTTTCCAATCACTGGTACTCTTATTGTACAAAGGACCATTTTTCTCAAGTAACCATCTTAACTTCATGAAAACTGATGCCCCAAGGAGCTCACTCTAGAAAACTTCCTTGTGGTACCTGGAATGGAGTTTCCATAGGTGAGAATAGGATTAAGAGAGAGAATTTCAACCTCTGGCCATGGAGAGAGAATGATTTTTTTTTTAATCTTTAAGTAGTTGCACAAAGAGATTTCAATGCAAGGTATCAGTTTGGGAATAGAATATACCCTGATCAATGTCACCGTCTCCCTCCCTCCCAATGCCACCTAACCCCTCGATTTCCATTGTCACCCATGTACATTGAGTATTATGACTGCATTTATCCTCTCTTCCTCACATAAAATATCTTCAGCCTCTCTGAGAACCCAAGGAAAAAAGCATCATTAATTCTACAGATACAGCAGTTTTCTGGGAAGTCAAATTAGCTAAACGTAGAGCACAAAGAGAAGTCCTCAAAGTCCGTCATTCAGTTCACTGAAATAGCAATGGAAGATTTTTATTTAAATGGGAATGAGTCACTACAGATTTTTTTATATAGAAACATGCTATTTATGTCATCAATGTATAGAGGTCCCTGTGATTAACATCTTGGTTTTAGACACTAATTCCCAGCACGACAGGGTGTCCCATCATGTCATTGTCAAGTAGATAATGCCAGACTTCCATTTAAGGCTTGCACTTCAGCTGCAAATCAACAACTCAACAACAACAACAAAAAAAACCTAAAACCCAGTTCTGACCTAAATAAAGCATTGAATCTGATGAACCTAAAGTTCTGCCTCTACAAGATTCAAAATTTCCAGAGATATGAGGTTGGGGTTCTAAAATACAATGACAAAATGATTCTAGCTTTAAGTAACTTTTCTCAGACGATAAAACTCTCCCTTGAGATTCTAGTCAGGTATGAAAAACATTAGTGTGGTTGCCTCTACTTTAATTTAATTTTAGAAGCTATCATTTGCCACTTTTGCTTTAATTATTTACTTTTGCTTTAACATTATCATGTGAGCTTACTTAGGCTATCTACTAAAGCAATCACTAGTCCTTTCATTGCATTGGCCAAATTATAATATGCCTGCAAAATCAGTCCTCTTTTGTGAATTTGAATATACTCGAACCATTATTAAGAGCATTAATGATTTCAGATACTTAAATTGTATTAGGAAGATATTAGTCTCTGTGAAATTCTGCTCATATTGCTTGTCTGTCTTTAGACTCCTCCAATTCTTCTGTCTCTCCAGGACCTATTTATCTTTCATGGCCAAGATTACTTAATGAAATCCAAATCCATTCACATTAAATGACTCCACAGAGCGCTTCCCCCACCTGCTGTCCTACAGCATTCCTTCTATGCATACCTTTTCTTTTTGTTTTGATTCTTTTTGCTGGTCCTGGTGCTTGAACTCAGGGGCTGGACACTGTCCCTGAGCTTATTTTACTCAAAGCTAGCACTCTATAACTTAAGCCTCAGCTCTACTTTTAGCTTTTTGGGTAATTAATGGGAGTCTTACAGACTTACCTGCTTGGGTTGCCTTCAAACTGCGATCCTCAAATCTCAGCTCCTGAGTTACTGTGGTTATAGACATGAGCCACAGGCTCCAGCTTATGCTATACATTTTAAAGAACACATTCCTTACACCTTCTCTGCCATTTATTTATTCATAGACATTTACCAAGGACTGAGCAGTGCCAGGCTCTATAAGGCCCTCTAGAGAGATTTGTGTCTGTATACAATACTTTACAGCTATCAAATGCTGTCTTAAATGCATTTATATCATACCTGCTCAGTGCCAAGCATCCACAGCAGTGCACAAAAACTTTCTCTCTGTCTCTCCACATACAGTGTGTACATATATATGTATATATATATATATATATATATATGTATATATGTATATATATATATATGTGTGTATATATATATATAATATATGGCTAGATAGATTGTGAATCCATCCCATGCTTCTATCATGGAGAAGAATTTCTCACTCTCTTGATTTGGGAAAACAAAGAGACCTAAAGTTACAAGTAACAAATTCCATCCAGAATTGGAAACAACTTTTATAAAAGCAATGCAACCAAGCATATGTGACTCATTTCTGTAATCCTAGTTACTCAGGAGGCTGAAGTATCATGGTTCAAGGGAAGCCACCAGACTCCATCTCCAAATAACTAGCAAAAGTCCAGGCTGGATTGAAATTCAAGCGCAAATAGAGCTCCAGGCAGGAGCAAGAAATCCAAGTCAGTATGTGATGCCCTGAGTTTGAAACCCAATTGTCAACAACGACAAAAAGAAAGAAAGGAAAAAGAAAAGAAGCTGTTCCAAAGAAGGAACTATCCAGATATTTGAGTACCTGCTTAGAAACCTGCATATATAACACTGATAATATTCTCAATTTGGGAAACGTCCTTGGTCATGTGACTCTCTTATGGTCTGCTTTACTTCTGGACACTCTTTGCCTGACTTTCTACATGGATCCTCTCACAATTTTTTTGTTTTCAAGCTTCTAACAAAACAGCCACTTCTATATGAAACATACCCAGCCTCTCACTTGTGTAAATCATGGATCTCTTAGGTATCACTGTTGTTGGAGAGCATATCAGATATGTGAGCTCCCTTCTTTATCATCTAAGTGATCATGAGCTGCAATAGAGGATTTATCATCCTATCTTATTAATACCTGTTTTGTGGTACACATACACACACACACACACACACACACACACACACACACACACAGCACACACTGTGCTATAGACTTACTGAGAAGAGACTATATCTTATTCATTTTCTGTATTCATTGGCCTGAAACACAGTGCTAGACACACAGTCAATGCTGCATGTGATAGTGCATACCTGTAGTCCCAGCACCTTGAGCTGATGGAGGACCATGAGTTTAAGGCCAGCCTGGACTACATAGTAAGCCTGAAGCCAGGCATAAAACAAGTCCCTGGCTCAAAACCAAAACCAAACCAAAACACAAAGTGTTTTAAAAGAAGGGAAATTCTTCATTTTATATAACTTATATATGCTAATAAAAAATATGTTCATTAGATGGATGGGTGGGTGGATGGATGATCACATTTGAGTGATATTAGCCATTGTTAGCAACCAAAGAAGGGCTGAAGATGCTGTGCACTGGTGTCTCACATCACTAATCCTAGCTATTCAAGGACAAAGATCCAGAGGGTCATGATTTGAAGGTAGTCAGGACAGAAAAAACATGTTCTTGAGACTATCACCAAACTTAAGAGCAAAAACTGGACTGAAGGTGTGGATCAAATGGTACAGCACCAATTGAGCAATCAAGCCAAGCAAGTATAATGTTCTGAGTTTAAACTCCATTTGAGGGGAGAGGAGTGGTGCTACAAAGATAGGAAATACTTATGTTTGTTGGACACTGCTATGGGACAGTCAGGAATCTCTTTTATTCCCTAAACTATTTGCTAAGTATCATATTTTCTCTATCTTAAAGATGAGAAGACCAAGACAGAAGCCATGTAGTTGCTAAAGCCTTCTTAAGGAGTAAATAGGTGTGACAGGATTAAAACAAATGCAGATTAGCCTCAAATCTTGAGTAACCATTAAACTCTGTTTCTCATTCTAGTCATTAATACAGGGGAGTGGGGAAAGCAATTGAATAGGTGAAGAGAACAGCTCTTCTCCAAGAAGTTTCCATGGAAACTGCTTCCTGAATATTTATTGAGCTGTACTTTCTTAATTCAGTCTTACCTTTTCCTGAATCTGTTTGACCTGCTTATCTTCTATAAAGGACAGAGATAAAACTTGAACTTCCATGGTTGCTAGAAATTTCCAGTTGGTTTTTACATACCTAGATGGATTTTGTTTGTGGCAATAAATTCGACTGACTCATTTGAACCATGTATTTACAGAAACAGTAAAGATTTAGGGTAACTTTTGTATAATGGGAAGGGAGAGTAGAACATGTAACCTCAAGTGAAATTTCATAAAGTAAGCAAGGATTTCTGATGTTTTCCACGTTGGTTCAGCTCAGTTAAGTTAGACTAGCATCTGTAGAGTGATTGCTGTACACTGGTTATATTACTGAATCCTCAGAGTGTAGAGGTAACTAAGACAGAAAACCCACTCTTTGTAGAAGCTTGCAGAATAGTCAGGGAGAGCAACTCACACATTGATCGTGAGTACTTGTAATGTATGACATGATAAGGGAGAGAAATGGAAAGGGAATTTGGAACTCACTGAAGAAGAACCAAATTCTATTATGGCTCACACCTGTAACCCTAGCTCCTTGGGAGTCTGAGATCTGAGGATCATGATTTGAAGCCAGCCCCAACAAAAAAGTCTGTGAGACTTTTATTTCCACTAAAACACCAGAAAAGTTGGAAGAGGAGCTGTGGATCAAGTAGTGGAGTGCTTGCCTTGAGCAAAAGAAGCCTAGGGACAGCACCAAGGGCCTGAGTTCAACCCCAGGACCTGCACAAAACAAAACACAATTATTTGAAGTTACTGGAGAGGAAGACATCAGAGCTGAATCTCAGAGGATGACTTAAGAAATCTGAGTGAAAACCCATGTGGTGCTGTGTTCTGGGGAACAGCTGGATCAGCCCAGAAGTACAAAATAACATGATACGTGTAGGGCATAATAGCATGTGAAATGTAAGTCAGGAGATACAAGAAGTGAGGCTGATGGAAAGAGGAGGAGTCCTTGCTTGGCTCTAAGGAGTACAGCCTCAGGGAGTAGTGAGCTAGCCACTTCCAGCTCTGCCCATTTCTTTCAAGAGATCTTTCCTTTGACATTTACCTCCTTTTTTTCTTTTCTTTTCTTTTTATTTTTTATTGTGAAAATACCATACAGAGGGGTTACAATTACATGGACAAGATAATGAGTACATTTCTTATCAAGCATTGTTGCCTCCTCCTTTGTTTCCCCTTCCCATCTCTTCCCATCTCCCACCCCCCACTCCCGGCCAAAGTTGTAAAGTTCGTTTTTCAACGTAACGACTTGTACATCACATTGTTGCAATGGGTCCACCTGTATCCCTATTTAAACGATTTGTTTTTGCCTTTCCCCTCCACAAATTATACAAACATAAAGATACCCACATCTTGCATACTCATGCACATCAACCCAGCACCCAATGGATGTCCCTGACACCATTCCCAGCTATGACTTAGATGTCCCTCACCCTTCTCACTGCCGAAGAACAGAAAATTCAACCTGTATTATAATGATAATGATTACTAATGACTTGCTTTACCTTTTATGCAGGTAACCCTTTCTGAGCAACTATTTGTTGTTGAACAATTAGCATGTAATTGCTAAGTACTTTTCTATATTTTCTTATTGGCACTTAGTGCATATCTTCAAATTAGTTGTAACTGATACATAAAATCCACATATTGGGGCTGGGAAGGTGGCTCAGTGGTAGAGCATTTGCCTTGCATGCTTGAGGCCCTGGGTTCGATTCCTCAACACCATATAAACAGAAAAAAAAAGCCGGAAGTGGCGCTGTGGCTCAAGTGGTAGAGTGCTAGCCTTGAGGTGAAGAGCTGAGGGACAGTGCCCAGGCACAGAGTACAAAATAAAATCCACATATTATGGCTTCATCATAAAATCTCTGTCCACAGGGGGAAAAAGTAACAAGATAACACAAAGACAAATCAGCCTTAGTTAATAGGTGATAGAATCAAAATTAGGGACCCAAACATATGTACATACATGTGTACATGAATACTTGTGCATATCTGTACATATGTATGTACATAGAGCTCTTTTCTATTCAAACATTGCGTGACGGGATCATTTGCTCACGTATCCTATTTTGTTATGTTAATTGCTAAGTAAGATCATGGTGAATACATTTCTGCCATCTTTTGAGAATTATTTTAGCCTCAGAGAAATGATACTGAAGGTGACATGTTTTTGGTGTAGCTGAAGATTAGACAAGATGACATCATGGAGCAAGATAGCCTGTGAGTAATTATCATGTACATATAACTTAAGTTGTTTGGCAAAGGGAATTGAGTTTTGCTTCAAAGATGTGCACTCTAATTCTTGCTCTACCATGTACTAGCCAGGAGTCTGAACAAAGGACTTAAACTCTATAAGCCTCTGAGACATGAGGAGGAACTATTCATCTACCAGCATGCCTGTGAGCATGGCACTGAATGTGTCTCATAGTGCAAATCTATCAGATAATCCTTTCCTTTCTCCTGATTATAGTAAGGTCATGTCAGTTCAAGTCCACTAGCTTGACAAGTCCACACATTTTTATTATGTCACATATCTCCTCCTGTAATATCAAAGGTGATTCCAGGACTTCATGCTTCAAAAAAGTGAAACAATGACTGGAATTCTCTCTAGAATTACTAGTGAATCTGAATTGTTGCTCTTTCTGTGAGACACATGATGCTTTAAATTTCCATTGAATTCTAGGTAGTAGGTTATTAAAGACATGTTTGAGGACTTTTCTTTTTTGCAGCCAATATTTTCTCAGTCTAAAAGTGGTTTGTGGGTTTTAGATATTTCTCTCTCATTCCTGTCGTGATTTTGCCAATGTATTTATATTTTTCATAAAAATAGGATTTTTGCACAAATTTTGTGGATTTATCTTGACTTAATTATATAGAAAATAAATGTTGAATCACTGTGATAAATTTAATATACCTATTAACTCTCCTTAGTGAGGTATGTGCTTACATTGTTTACTTACTTCTAGGCAACCCAACAATATTCATAAGCACAGAAATTGAATAAAACAGTCAGTGTCTCTGTCTGTGCAAGTTTGCTGCCTGCTCTAGCTCTGTCATGAAAGTGCACTCCAGATGGTAGAAGCTTCCAGAAAGCCTGACTCCCCGCTCTGCTGAGTGAAAAGGCATAGCCAAACTGCAACATAGAAATGTTGTTTTCTCTTATTTATTCACGTGCCTTTTTTAGTTTGAGAACAAGAGAGAGACCATGGCTTGGCAAACAAATATCAATCTGTCACTGACCTTGCTTTGCCAAAACAAACAATAATGCAAAAGCAAAGCATGGAAAATAGAATGAAGGCCCCAGTGAAAAGAACAATTACAAGCAGCATGTGTTACACAATTTCAAGTCATGTGTGAGCTACTCTTGCATGTGTCTTGCATAGAATTAATTTATGAAGTCAAGCTCCTTGGCTTATGATTCCAAGATTGCGCTGGGTCTGGAATAGAGCCAGAGACTTTACATTTCTAACCAATTCCTAAGCATTACCATGCCACTGGCTTGCAAATGACTATATAGCTTTACTTGAGGAACCATGGATTTGCATATACTAAGCTCACAAAAACTATATGAAACAGATATTATTATTAATAATTATTATTACCAATACTCTCTGTTTCTAAAGTGAGAACATATAAGCAGAGATTGATTATGTGATCTTTCTAAGAACTCATTTAATAAGAAGCACAAATGCGTTTCAATCTCTGGATTGTCTCAATCCGAATGATACATTCTTTTTCAATGACATAACTGATGAGCTTTCAAGAGAACATGTATCAAGCAGATAATTGCTCCCTCCTTCTCATTTGTCTCATATTAGAAGCCTGTGCTTATTAGACTTGTTAAACATTGGGGCATTATCAAGTCACCTGAGAATAAGATAATAACACTGTTAGTGTAAGACCTTGCTGTTGGTGACTGCTAAGCATACCTCCCACACTTTCATCGGGTAGCTTCCATAACAGTTTCAATGATAACTCAAAGGTTACAATTTCCAAAAGTTACAGGTTATGTTTCTAAAAGTTTGTAAACACTCTTGGAGGATTCTGTGTTTGAGAGGCACATATTCAACTCAAGAAACAAGTTTTTATCCTTTTCATCCAAGTCAAAATAAATAACCACCTTAGTGGCACATGGTACAATATGGTTAACTAATAGGGAATATGAAAGGGTTTTGGCGTAAGCTAGTCAGAATGTCACTGTGTCGTCATCATCTAATACTACTATAAAAATAAAAGCAAAATCAAGCAAACAAGAAACCATGTTCAGTCTTAGGCAGTGTGATCAAACAAAGAGAGACAATAGAATAGAATGATCACCACACAGATATCATTTGTACTAGTCTAACAATGACCACAAAGCACATCCTACTTCCTGGAACCTGTGAATATGTTACTTTGCATACAAAAGATACTGTGCAGATTATGTTGAAGACCTTGATATGATAATAAAATAATCACAAGGATCTATAAGAGGAAGACAAGTGTGTCAGAGTAAAAGAGAGAGAGAGTTGAAAATGCTATGTGGAAAATGAGGAAAAGATCTAGAAACAAAGAATATAAGCAGAAAAGACCAGGATAGAGATCATCCTCTAGAATCTTCAGAAGGAATGCAGCTCAGCTGCCACCATGAAAGACATTTACAGCTCTGATCTCCACAAGAGTAAGATGATTTTCTTAGTGTATTCTTACTCAGCTCTAGATTACTTCTGAAAAGGTGCTTTGTCCAGAGCTGTTGTGGTAACTTGGGAGGTAAAAAGCAGATTAAGCTTTCCCAAGGAACCCTGCCTACGTTTCCCAAAAGACAACATTATGCTGCACAATTCCATCTCTCTTACCTTTTCTCCTGTTGTGTCCTATCTTCTTTGCTATGTAGCCCACTGGGGTCCTAAATGCACCTGCTGAAAAGAATAGGATTTCACCTGGCCTATTCATGAGTCTGTCTCCTCTGATTCAAGCAATTGCACAAGAATGCATGGAGAGAAACGGTGGACACTTCAGACAGGGACCCTGCAGCTGACATAGATGATTGGAGAGCACATTTCTGGGACCGGACAAACAGCCTTTTCTCATATATACACACAGCTAAATGCCTCCCAGAACTACAAAATCAGAAGCAGATATTCCAGTCCAAATACACTAGCAAATACTTTTCCTTTTCATCGATTAACTTATGAAAATACAAGGGGGGGGGAATTAATTTCAACACTCTCTCCCTACAGAAGCCTAAACTTTAGGATTTGTTGTAATCTCCAGGAGGTTTGAAATGCCTGCTGGCACAAGAAAAACTGAGCAAATTGACTTCAGTGAAGAACTTACAAAGTCACATTTGCAGAATGCTAAAGCAGATGCAGACTACTGATGTCGCGCCTGTCTTTTTTTCACCTTCAAACTCCAAATCCCTGCATCAAAGTGGATGTTATTTAATTTCCCCCTTGGACATTTGAAGAAGCTTTAGTTTAATTGTATTCACTATGCTTTGTGACTGAATCTCTAGGGAGTAGAGTGCCAGACAGACTGCAAGTTGTGGGTTGAAAGGAGCAGACAGCTTTTAGACCCCAGGGCATTTCGGACCATTCTTAACTATGCTAGGTGAAGAATCAGACCTTCTGTGTCAACTGTTAACAGACTCTCCTTCCAGCCCCTCCCCCCCCCACCGCTGCATTCCACCCCAGGGGTCCCCCTTCTCTCCCCTCCCCCTCCCCCCCCCCCCCCCCCGCGCAGTCAACATATTAGGTTCCTTTCTTGGCCACTAGGTGGCGAGAAGGGCCTCTGGGCCATTCCAGGGGAAAAAAACATTTCCGATTGAGGTGGACCAAGCAGTGGTTGAAGATTGTCTCAGTGGGCTTGTACCCAAAACTTAATTAGCACAAGTAATGTGAATAGTGTCCATGTGGATTCCCATGTGTAGCAACTAAAGAAGGTTTCTAATAAACACTTCCAGGGTTTGTCTATTGGTTTTGGCATACTGACAGCACATTTTCATGCCTATAAAAATTATGTGACATAGGAAAATTGGAAAAAGTTAACTGGGGTTCTTGGAATGTCAACACCGGATTGCACAAACATTTGTCAGTCCCATATGCCAAAAAGGACACTTAAATGTTCTCCTACCTTAAATGTCTCTCCTTACTTTGTATGTGTGTTAGCTTTTTTTGCTCAAGGCTGGTACTCTACCAGTTGAGCCATACCCTCACTTCCAGGTTTTTGGTGATTAATTGGAGATACTAGTCTTATAGACTTTCCTGCCTGGGCTCCCTTCAAACCATGATCCTCAAATCTCAGCCTCTTTGCAGTAATTAGAATTACAGGTATGAGCCATGGCACCTGGCTCTACCTTTCACTTTTTTTTTTCTTTTTTTGTCAGTCATGGGGCTTGAACTCTGGGCATGGGCGCTGTCCCTCATCTCTTCAGCTCAAGCCTAGCACTCTACCACTTGAGCCACAGCACTACTTAGGTTTTCTGAATTGTGTATTGAAGATAAGAGTCTCACGGACTTTCCTGCCCAGGCTGGCTTTGAACCACGATCCTCAGATCTCAGCCTCTTGAGTAGCTACGATTACAGGCATGAGCCACCAGCACCCTGCTTACCTTTTACTTTTCATACCATAAATTCCTTTCAAATTCAGTAGGTTATGCAGCCAGGGTTTTACTGTTCACAAACCAACTACTAATGAGTTCTTCTATTTATTAGGAATGTGCCATGTGCCTATATACTGTCTATTTAACAAAATTTATTACAACTGTTTACATAACAAATGTTCCGTATAAAAGCTTGTCCCTAGACCCTTGCATACCTTAGGCAAGTTTCTTTGTCTCTCTAATCTAATACTTGCCCAAGGTGGTGAATGTCTAAACTAGGATTTAATCTCTGTTAATGAAGTTAAGAACGTTAGCTCTAAAATTTGTTGAAATACATGGTTCTCACTAAGGCTAGACCTTTAGAATAAGAAGTCAATCTACACTGTCACGGACTTCGTCACACCCACTTCTGGAGGGGAATAAAGCATGGTATAAGGGCAAATAGCCTCTTAATCTCCATAGACATGTTCAATGCAAGTAAGAGCAGCTTAGTGTTTGCTAGTGGGGGTTCAATAAGAAGGACTACCTAGATTGAAGTCTAATCATCCCTGAAACTATTACTGGGTTTAAAATGAAGCTCTTATGCTTAAATGGGTAGAACCTACAGAAGAGAAAACAGATTTTCACAGAATATGGAAATGGAATGAGGATGATGGTGTTCATTATAAGTGCTCATTTTTATTGACTCCTTACAATGTAGCAAACAATATTGTCAGTGATTCACAACTCTTCATTGAATCATTTTAATTTTAATTTTATTTATTTATTTTTTGGTCGGTTGTGGGCTGAATTCTGGGCTTGGGAGCTGTCCCTGTACTCTTCAGCTCAAGGCCAGCACTCTACTGCTTGAGCCACAACGCCACTTCTGGTTTTCTAGTAGTTTATTGGAGATAAGAGTCTCACGGACTTTCCTGCCTGGGCTGGCTTTGAACTGCAGTCCTCAGATCTCAGCCTCCTGAGTAGCTAGGATTACAGGTGTGATCCACTGGCACCTGGCTCCTTCATTGAATCATTAAAACAACACCATGAGACAGGTAACATTAGAATTCTCATTTTGTCAATGGATAAATTGAGACATAGCATGGTTATTAACTAGAATGTACTAGGCCTTGGATTCAGATTCAAGCAGATTGGCTTTAGAGCTTATGATTTTAACTGGCAGAAAATATAAATACTAAGCTTGCATTTATGAGAATAATAAAGACTAAAGGAATCAAGGCAACATCAAAGATGAGAATGATATTGAGAAATGATTGTTGTGATTCAGTTTGAGATGGGATTCCTTGTTTTATTCTCTTGACAAATAGTTGTCTGTTTCCCTCATTTCTTTGGCTAGCTCCTATGGCTTAAAAAGCACTGTCCAGAGTCCTCTTCTGTGACCTCTGTTTATTATGTTAAACTGTCTCCATGATGCATACAGACTTAAACAAAATTTGCAGAAATAGAAATATCTCTTCCTAAGAAGAGACATGACAACTATATGCTTTCAATTTTATCACTTATGATTTACTTTGAGTTTCTTTTTACAAATGAAAAGAAGTTCTGATATTTTGTTTAGTAAAGGCAGGAAAGACTGTGATACTAGTTAAAGATAGTTGTGAGTCAACAGATATATTTTAGGTACCAACTTTATTCAGATATTTCAATTAATTTTATAGAATGAATGTCTTTGACCATATAGTTCATTTTAATGTATAGAACAGCACTAGATCAACAGAAAAACTTCTAATATTGACTGAAATATTCATAATGGTGCTAGAGGCAGGACTCATATAGTGGAACTCTTGCCTAGCAAGTTCAAGGCCCTAGTTTAAACCCCAGTGCTGAAAATTAAAATAAATAACTATATAAAGCATTCATTCTTACTCTTTTTAAGTCTGGTCCTGGAGCTTGAGCTCAGAGTCTGAGTGCTTTCCCTGACCTTTTTGCTCAAGACAAGTGCTTTACCACTGGAGCCACAGCTCCATTTCCAAGAGTGCCATAGACATTTCTGATTGGGCTGGCTTCCAATCATGATTCTCAGATTTCAGTCTCCTGAGCAGCTAGGATTATAGATGTGAGTCACTGCCTGCAATTTATCTCTCTGTTTCATCCAGAAGACACGTTCTTAGCCTCCAATTCCTTATAGTTCCTTTACATACTGTGTTTACATTGGGTTTTCCAATCTTCTCACATAAAACTCATCATGTTGTTTTCTGTTTCTTAAAATTGTTTTAATTGCAGTACACATTGGCAAGTGCTTGTAATTTCAGATACGAAGGAGGCTGAGGCAAGAGGATCACTTATGCTCGGTAATTTGAGACCAGCTTGGATAGCAGACCACCGTTATCAGAATTTATTTGTCTTAAGTGACATATAATGTTGCCCATATTCCCTAACCACAATGTGCTATGTGATACCTGTATATAATGAGTAATGATAAAATTGGGATAATTAGCACTAGCCGGTATGGATTTTTTCTATGCTAAATTGTAAGCTTATTGTAGGCATTGTCTCCTATCTCTTCTTCACTAAAAACTAGCACCATATCCACTTTTTAGTAAGTTTCATAATAAATATGTACTGAATGACCTGCAAAGATTTGTTTCTCTAGTCTCTGGTGAAGATCTAACTCTTGCCCCAATGCCAGATCACCAGTAAATAGTAGTTCATTTTCCAAAGGAACAGGTCAACCTTTCACATCTTACCATTGCCTGGTAACACATTCCATCTGCCATTATACATCCATAGAAGATTTAGAACTGGTAGGTTATAATATTAAGGATGATATAGTCAAGCTATTTTACTTTGCATGGAGAAATGCTTTCAAATGATTAATTAAATGGTTTGGCTCAGCAATAATTGAAGTATCTTTGTATAAAGGCCTGTGTCTGGATTATTTTGATGAATTGCATCTAAAACATTCTATTTGTGTAATGAGTTTGCACTTTTGAATGCTGTGATTGCAATGAATTTTAATATGTATGGGATATTAGTGGTCTCATTTGTTACTACTGCACCTTATTATATTTTAGATTAATTGGCAGAAAATGGGTGGTGGGATAAACAAGGCATTTTTTTCAAATTACTGTTTTAAGAAATGTATATTTTATTAGCTCTGCTTGAAATTCACCTATTTGGAACATATCTGAGGGATGAAAGCATAACTCTTTTAGAACATCAAATTTCATATGGGAGAAAGTAAGCCCAGGCATAATTTTGTGAGTAAACAAATCTAATCTTCTCCCTCAAGTTACATCTCTTTGGTAGAGATAGAAGAAATAAACAAGGGAGAAATATGATTATCCTGTTTTCTACACTTTTAACTAAAATAAGTTTTCTTTCATTTTTCCATGCCTCCAAACTCCCACAGTCTATACACACACACACACACACACACACACACACACACACACACAACACACAGATTCATGTTCTAGTATTTGCATTAGTTGGTAGGCAGGATATATACCAATAACTAATGTAACAGGAACTAATTTTAATTAATCTCTTCAAAGTACAGTGTGCTCTTAAGTACTAATTATTGTTTATTTTGTACAATAGCACTACAGATATGTACAAATATTTATAGCCATGGAAACTGAGACTCAAAGAAATAAGATACTCTTTTCAAGATTGCATCTTTAGATTTAATTGTGCTACTCTGACCTTATGACTACTGGCCTGGTCCTAATGCTCTTTACATTATACTGTATCATATTCTTCATTACTCCTTAGTTGAAAAGTATAATCATCCCTCACTTTACTACAGTTCACTTATTGCAGCTTCACTGTATATTGGGTTTAAAAAAAATTTAATTCTGTATCATGGAGTTTTCACTATATCCCAGGATATTGCAGTCTAGAGGTATATTTATATATATTTATGATTTAAATTATTTTGCCTAAAAATTTACAACATTATAAAAATATTAAAATGTTAACTCAAACCTATTAAAAGAATATTAATAAAAATAAAATACAGTATGAATTTCATCAGCATATGAATACTATACTGTACACAATGGAGATGCAGTATGCCACTATTGATGCACGTTTGCCAACATGAGATTATACACAGCACACTACTGGCTGATGGAATGGAAGGTGACCAACCACAGCACTGTGCTCTGTATCCGGGAGCTGATTGGCTCAGTGATCATAGCATTGGTCTGTTTGCTCTCCTGCACTGTGCCCATATGTTCAGTATCTCTCCTTGTCCACTTCACATCGGTGTCCGATCATTGTGCATAGTGTTGTGCTACGGTGTTGTGTTTTTGTGAAATTTTCATAAAAGTTTGAATTTATTTCAAGCCCTATGATGCCTCCGAAATGTTCTGTGCCTTCTAAGGCTTCTGGCAATGAACCCAAGCACCAGAGGAAGATGCTTACCATCAAAGAAAAGGTGGAACTTCTCAACATGTTAAAGAAGGTTAAAGCTACATGGCAATAGGCTGCCATTACAGGATCAACAAATCTACTATTCACTGCCTAGAGAAAGACCAGAAGAATATTGGGTCCACAACAACAATGAGTAAAATGAGTAAAATGTACCTTTATTGATGTCACCCCTTCTATCAATCTACCCCATCTCTCCCAAGGCCACCACTTCAATCTCAATACACCTAAAATTCATTCTCTTTTAGGTCACATAAATTCTATAATGGTTTCTTTTTTCCCATGTTCTTATTAAATGTAAGAACTTTTAATTTCTACTCTCAAAAAGTAGCAATATTGTTCCCTTGTCTTCAATTTAACCAGTATATAATTAGAGTAAATGGGGGTTATTTTTACAGGCATTATTTTTTTTTTTTGCTTTTTATTTTAACAACTGCTATGCAAATTGACTATCTTATCTCTATTTAACATCAGAGTGAAAAACTGAGCACATTTAAATTTCAAAAATAGCCAGGCACTGTTGGCCCATATCTGTAATACTACCTATTCAGGTAGTATTTGGGATTAAGGTTTGAAGCATCCTGGGAAGAAAAGATTGTGAGATTCTTATCTCCAATTAACCAGCAAAAAGCTGGAAGTAGAGGTATAGCTCAAGTGGTAGAGTGCTAACTTTCAATTAAAAAAAAAAAAAAAAGGTAAGGCCTGGTGCTGGTGTCTCATAGCTGTAATCCTAGCTACTCAGGAGGCTGAAACCTAAGGATAATATTTCAAAGCCAGGAAAAGTCCATGAGACTCTTATCTACAATAAACCACCAGAAAACCGGAAGTGGCTCAAGTGGTAGAGTGCTCACCTTGTGCTTAAGAGCTGAGGGACAGTGCCCAGGCCCAGAGTTCAAGTCCCATGACCACCCCCCACCCAAAAAAAGAAGTTAAGAGTACAAGGCTCTGGGATCAAGCCCTTATTGATCTACGTATCTGTACATTTCTATCCCTCTCTGTCTCTCTGTCTCTGTCTGTCTCAATATATACATATATATGTATGTATATATTATATATATATATATATATTATATATATATATATATATATATATGTCCGAGGCCTCTCTATTTCTATTTTTTTGAAATACATTTTTAATGATTAGGCTCTTCATACCATCTTCAACTCTCTTTCTTACCTTCTAAACTTTACCTAGTACACCAACTAAACCTAAATCCTTATAAATTGAGCTGCTGTATCTATGAATCACAAAAATGTTCTTATGCATTTCTATCACCAATGTATTTATTTAGCATGAAACTTATCCTCATTTATCTTACCCATTGTATGCCATTTACACCCTGATTCTTCATTAGATAGTTCCCAGAAGTTCTGAATATATAGGGACCACTTAATGACTTTACCACTAATTTAGATGCTTATATATATATTATATATTATACACACACATAGATGTGTGTGTGTACACACACAAATACTTACATGGCTGTGTACACATATATACACATATGACAGATTATCAAATGTGTGATATCATATGTGGCAGTACTAGGATTTGAACACAGGGCCTTGTGCTTGACAGACAAGAGCTCTACCACTTGAGCCACACTTCCATCCCTTTTTTTTGTAATCATATTTTTTAGTTTCTTTTATGCATTCAATTTTTATAAATTTGTTTTTATAGAAAGAAATATATTCTTTATTTCTCACTTCTGAAGATTATAGAGCTTTTACAGGAACATCAGTCTAAAAAGAAAAAGCTCTAAATTGCACCAATTTATTTAACCAAACTGCAGTAAGAATATTAGTCCACAAATTCACAACCTGTGCATATTCTTCTCCTTGATGATAAACCAAATGTCACTGTAACAGAACATTAAGAATTTCTGTAGAACATGGGCTGAATTTTAATAGTCTGACTTTATTTACTAGTACATCTGGCAGCTACTCATTGAAAAAGTGCTATGTACCAGGAAATAGTCCAAGCTTTAAAGATAAAGTGTCAAACAAACAGCCCCCTCCCCACACCAGAGTTGTTCATGCTTGTAGTTCTAGCTACTCAGAAGTGGAGGTAGGGTGATTGGTTCAAGTATGGCCCCCACAAAAAATCAGAGACTAAACAAAAGCAAAATTGGCTAAGAGTGGGATCTGGAGGGTAAAGTGATTCCTGCAATATTTTCAGGGGAAACACTAGGGCTCCTTGGCACAGGTCAAAATTTCCTGAATAAAGATCCAGAAACACAGCAAATCAAACAAAGACTGGATAAACTGTATTGCATTAAACTGCAGAGTTTCTGCATGACAAAAGATATAGCTAGATAAATAAAAAGCCTACAGATTGGGAGAAGATCTTCACTAGCTACACAACATACAAGAGCCTCATATCAAAAATATACCTAGAGATAAAAAAAATTAAACCCTCCAAAAACAAAAATTCAAAGAAATAACCCCCCCATTAATAAGTGGGCTGAAGAATTGAAAAGAGGAAATAGCCAATAGACATATGAAATGTTCAACATCTCTGTCCATAAAAGAAATGCAAATCAAAACAACATTGAGATTCTGCCTCCCTCCAGTTAGAATGGCCATTATCAAGAAAACAAATAATAACAGAAGCTGGAGGGGATGTGGCCACTACTACACTGTTGGTGGTAATGTAAACTGGTTCAGCTCCCCTATGACTCAGCCATTCCACTCCTGGCCATTTACCCAAATGAACACAAACATGGGCACACTAAAGCTACCAGAATGACCATGTTCATTGCAGCATTATTTACCATACTTAAGATATGGAACCAATGCAGATGCCCCTCAGTAGATGAATGGATCAGGAAAATGTGGTATATATACACAATGGAATTCTATGCCTCCATCAGAAAGAATGACATTGCTCCATTTGTTAGGAAATGGAAAGACTTGGAAAAAATCATATTAAGTGAAGTAATCCAGACCCAAAGAAATATAAATCCCATGGTTTCCCTCATTTGTAATAATTATTATATGTCTAGTATAGTCTTAGCAGAGGATCACAATAGCCCAATAGCTGTGTACCTATGACCATATAAAATGATGCTAATCAAAATGAACTCTAAGATATGAAAACAAGAGGGTTTTTTGTTCTTGCTTCTGTTTCTGTTTTAAATGTACAATGTGAAGTTATGTCTTTTCTCGTTTGTTTATTTTTTCCTTTGGTTTATCCCCTGTTGTCACTGTAATTTTGGTACTATGGGCATTGTATATGTGTTTATCTGATTTGGGGAAGGGAACGGGAACAACAAAATGGTGAAAAGGACAAAGGATGAACCAATGCAACAGCAATACTCATAAGATACTATTGGAAATGAACTTTACATCTTGACGGGGGAGGGGGGGGGCGAGAAGGAGGGGGGAGGGTAAGTTTGGAGGAAGGGAAAGTAAGATAAAACTAGAGGGAGGGGGATAACAATGTTGGACAAGAGATGTACTCATCACCTTACTTATGCAACTGTAACCACTCTGTATCACCTTTACAATAAAATAAAATAAAATAGCATGTTAAGAAGGGGCTTTGTAGTTGCTGTAGATAGATATCAACATATGGGAAGAAGAGAAGGGGGAGCAGATGTCTACTGTCACATGCTAGATGAGAAATTATGGTAGCTCCCACCAGAAGGTACAATGCTGGAAACTTATTACTGATTAGATAGTATATGTAATAGGAAGAAAATAAAGATGAGAACTGGTATTTCCCTGTGTAAATGGAAATTTTGGATTAGTGTAATGGCTTTGGGGAAGGTGCTCAGGAATTAACTTTGGATGTTTTAGCATGCTCTGTGAGAACCAATGAGTCCAAGATAATGAATAAAACTGAAGAGAACACACACACATATGTATGTATTTGTACATATGTGTGTGCATATATATATATATATATATATATATATATATATATATATATATGCATGGCAAGACTAAATGAGAAACAATGGTATTGGAGTGACAAGGAAAAGGAGAGCTGGTTTGAAGAAGAATGGAATTGTTTGAATATTGTTAAGATTCCTAAGAGATACTCAATTGGCCAAGTCCAAGAACTGTTCAAACAAACTGATGTTCAGAATAGCAGAGTTTGGGATTTGAAGTGTAATTTGGTAAAACTAAGGACAGAACCTAGAAGAGCAGGCAAATCAAGAAAAAAACTGGAGAAAACTACATAAAGATTTCTGAGGGCTGAGAAGGTGGCTCAGTGGTAGAGCGCTTGCCTTGCATGCATGAGGCCCTGGGTTTGATTCCTAGGCACCACATAAGCAGAAAAAGCCAGAAGTGGTGCTGTGGTTCAAGTGATGAGTGCTAGCTATGAGATGAAGAGCTGAAGGACAGCACCCAGGCCCTGAGTTCAGGCCCCACGACCAGAAACCTCCCCCCCAAAAAATGATTTCTGAGTATCCATATCACAGAGTCTCCAGAGACTCGAATGACTATTGATACCATGAATAGAAAAAAAAAAACCTGTTTCAAAAATGAAAGAATAGACTGGGGATAGAGTTGAGTGATAGTGTTTGAACATGTGAGATGCCCTGAGTTCAATTCCCCAGCACTGCAAAATAAGAAAACGAACAAAGAAAAGGAGCAGTCAACAATTAGTCACAGAGAAGTTAAATAGTGGTGTCATGGGGGATTCGCAGCCAGATTTTCTTGGTGGAGCGGTATGAACAAAGAGAAATCCCAAGCCCCTCCTTATGAGGAAGTTTTTTGGCTTTCCAGGCTGAGGTATCGGGGACATCAGGTAGAACAGACTCATTGGTGACTGATGGCCGTCATCAAATAATCTTTGATGTAATGTACAAACTACTAAGAAGCAAGGGGAAGACTCGCTGTCAATGATCCTGAGGACACAATCCTCCAGGCCCATTTGTATGCTGTTTCTCTTCTTGAAAGCCTACCTGCTGCTTCCTTATTCCTCCTTCACGTTCCTAAATGGACTGTACTCTAGAGCCACAGGTTTCCAAACTTGAGCTGTTAATACAGCTCCAAGAATTCTTGGCAGCACTGACTTGACTGTGATACTCCTACGCCCTGACTGGGTTGTCAAGCGCAGAGGCTGGTCCAAATGCAGCTCCCTAGAGGGCAGCAGAGCCTTGGAGAGAAGGAGGAACGCCAGAGCAGGGCTGGTGGGGCCAGACACCAGACCAGACACAAGAGGGCGACACGTATATTCGTGGAAAATGAAACAGAAGCTGAACTCCCCGAGTTAAATAACATAGGTAATAGAAGTGATAGAAAAGAAAGGTCTAAGCTGTAGACATCAAAAACAAGCAAGCTCAGAAAGAGAATAGTTGGCCATAGATCAGTCAAAGAGAAACAGGGCTATCTGTTCAGTGAACATTACCCTAGCACTCTAACAGCAATTATAAATAGGTACCATTTGCTAATGGCCTAGTATTTATCATGTTGAATGCCATGACAAGATGATATTTTAATAACTGAAGTGCTGGAGATGTAGGCCAGTGGTAGAATATTTGCCAAGCATGTTTAGAGCCTTGTGTTTAATTCCCAGAACTTCAAATAGAAAATGAAAGAAAATGGGATAATACGTAATTCCTGCCTTTGTAACAAATGTAGCCAGAGATATAAACAAATAATGAGATTGTCAGTTAGGAGAGGCAGGTGTTTTATTTGTTGGGAAGGCAATGCAGGGAGTAACAAATTATATAAAGGGGACAGTAAAAACACATTAGTTTATGATTTGTTTTTCTCTCCCCATTTCTCCAGGACTTTCCTAAAATAATTCTCCTTTTTCTTCTTCCATTTATTGTTTTGTTTCACTCAATTTTTTATTGAATCCTATAAGGATTTAATCACTCTGGTATGCTCTCAAATACATAGGAGGTGTCTGACTTCAAAGATTTTGTTATATTTTATTTTATTGTAATGATTTAGACAATCATGAGCAAGGCACTGAGCTTGCTCTAAAATGTTTACCCTTTCTCCTTTTTCCACACCCTCCCTTCTTCCTAAACATATGAAGAGAGAACTAAGACCTCCTAGACTTTAGCTTAGTCTAGAATCTGTTTTGAATTTCCATAGCCACCGGTCTGCTAGGCTCCATGTAAGGAAGAAAGTAACAGGAAAAAAATAGCATCATCTCTTTTTACTCACCTCTTCCTATCACTTATGCATTTAGCAGGTAAGCATTGTGCACAGTGTAGTTCAACCAAGACCTGTTCCATTTTTAGTTCCAGGAGTTTTATCTTTCCATCCTAGCCACATCCAAGTGGTGTTATCTTAACCATGAATTTAGTGATCTGTAATAATTTGTCTGTGGGGTTTGCCACCCTGATTACATTCTATACTTCTTCAATTGTAAAGTGCATTATTGTTTCCTTTTTTATTATGACAAATTTTTATTAGCATACACTGCTTGTATAAGGGGGGGTTCATTATGGCATTCCCACATGTGTAACATTGTACCTGATCAACCTCTATTGCTCTCTATCATCACTCTATCGATCTCTATGACTCTCTACCATCCTCTATTATCATTCTCTATCATCATTCAGTGTCACCACTCTATCGCTCTTTATCATCCTCAATCATCACTCTCTATCGATCTCTATGACTCTCTACCATCCTCTATTATCATTCTCTATCATCATTCAGTGTCACCACTCTATCGTTCTTTATCATCCTCAATCATCACTCACTCTACCATCACTATCATCCTCTATCATCACTCTCTTTCGCTCTGTAGTGCTATCACTCTATCACATCACTCTCTATCATTCTCTTTCGCTTTCTATCACTCCCTACTATCCCAATTCCCTTTTCTTAAAAGAATTTCAACTGGCTTCATTTTTACATTTTCATATAAGCATAGAGTGAATCCATCCTTATTCACCTTCTCAACAGAAACTTTTAAAGTAAACTACATTTTCTCAATGTCCCTTGGCTTCCCCTTGAGTTTTTAAAACTGAGTTTTCTTTACCTATTAGCCATCCCTTAGATAATTTTGGTCATTTTTCTAAAGTCAAATGTCCTGGGTTTGCCCCAACTAAATGTCTGACTTTTAGCAAGTCACTTAACCCTGTGTGTGTCTCAGTTTCTCTATCTGTAGAATTAAAGTGATAACCATCCTTATATCACAGTACATTTATGAGATTAAATGCTAAACTTCATGTAACGTATCAATCCTGTGAAATAAGTAATATTGCTCCCATTTCTCAAAAAGGAATTTTTGTTCAAAACCATATAACTAGGCAGTGGTATTACTGGGAATCAAAGTCCACAGTCCATACATTTAACTGCCAGGTTATATTGCCTATTTTTAGCATACTAAAGTCTACTTGGTTAAAAAAATTTAGAGAAATATGATGTTTATATTTGTGGGTGTGCTGGCATGTAACTATATGGATATAGGCATGCATGATTCTATTCACATGAATTTACCATTGTGTGCCTATACATGTGTAGACACACACACACATATACACACACACAATATGAAGAAAGAAATACCCCTCTAAATCTTTAGGACTTGAATCCACAGGTTCAAACAAGTTTCTTTTCCCTGTTACCATTCTTTAAAAAAGTTTGACAACTATGTGCATGGTATTTACATTCTACAAAGTATTCTAAGTAATATGGAATTGATTTAAAGTATACAGGAGGATGTATATTGGTTTTCTTTGCAAGTACTGAAGGATTTTGCCTAAGGGGCCTGGGCGTCCTGGGACTCTGATCTTCACAGTCTTGGAGAGCTTTCCACACACACTGAGGGAGAAATATGCATGTCAATTCTTAGCTTGTCACCACCACTACCACCACCACCACACCTCCCCACACCACTACCCCGCCCCCCCCCTCCCCCCCCGCCCCGTGATCACCTTCTGTATTTCTAGAACACATCCCAGCCTCCCATTAAGTACCCAGGACCGAACAATAAGTACTTAAAAAAACATATCTCCCATTTTGAAATTATGAACATTTAATTTATAGTCGAAGATGTTTGCTTAGATGTGCCCAGATGAGTATTTGTTTATTATGATCATGTGTGATTATAATAAACCATAAAAGGTTATCCTAAAACCACGAGAGAGATAATTTCCTTTATGAAATGACACTTTCAATTTTAAAAAGTGATAGAATAAAGCGGAAAGACAGTCCCTAATCAATGACCTGTGATTTTTGTCTTCTCCTTCAAAAGCTATAGGGTGGTGATGCATCTTGAAGTTTGTGTAAGTTCACACATTGACAGATCCAAGCCTTCCTAGGCTGCGCCCTCTGCTTGAGCGCCACTCCCAAGCCTGGGAAGCTGCTACAAATGCAGCAAGCATGGCTTCTCACCCGTGCACACTTGCCCGTGCACTAGGAACCCAAAAGATTCCCGTGTCCTTTCCCTACCCCGCTTTACCTTGGCTTTTGTTAAAAAAAAAAAAAAAAAGTAAGGGATGTTCAAATCTGAGAGAAATGAAAACGAAGCTTCTTCACAAAATTCACATTTTTTCTTTATTCTTAAGTAGTTCAGAGATAGAAGAAGTAAACAAAGAAAAGTAGGTTTTGCAGGTGCAGGTAGGGCAGGAGGGGTCAAATGAAGAAGAAAAGTGAAGGAAAATGAAAGGAAGAGGGTGGTGAGCAATAATTTTGATGAGGTCCAGAGAACTAGGAATGGATGGACTGCTATGTATCTTCATCTTCTGAGTTTTAAAAATTATTATTACAAAGATGTCCAGAAGTGTTACAGTTACTTAAGTCAGGCAATGAATACATTTCATTTTGAACAGTGTTACCTCTTCCCTCGGTTTCTCCCAATTTCTCCCTCCCAACCCTCCTTCCTCACAAGTTGTATAGTTCATTTTCAACAGTGTCCAGTGAGTTTCACTGCTGTCCTCACACAGGATTTTGTGAGACTCCTGCACAGTGACAGAGGTTGTAAATAGAGAAGAAATGGATAGTTATGGAAGTGATATTATTAAGTACTTATTATGATCAAGAAGTTTACACATGCTATCTTGATCTCTCATATTTCCATTTTGCATAGTCAATCCTGCTAACATAATTTAATTAGTTCATGGTTCCTTAATGGATTAAGATAAACTGGGAAACATGAATTGAATCTCAACTTGTTTGTTTTTGTTTGTTTTGCAGTGTAGGAGTTTAAACTTTGTATTTCCTAGGAAAGCACTCTAGCATTTGTCATTACTCCAGTCCTCTGCATTAGGTTGTTTTTCAGATAGTCTCATGCTAACTTGGTCTAAGCTGGCCTTGAACAGTAATCCTCCTACCTCTGTCTTGTGAGTAGTTCAGACTCAAGGCTTTTTGGGGCTTGGGGTTTTGCTTGTGATGTGGCTTGTGATTATGTTTTAATTGTGTATATTTATGGATTACAGTGTGTAATTTCAGTATATGCAAAAAATTGGATCAAAGTCATCGGCATTTTTATTACCTCACTATTTCATCAATTCTTTGGATTGAGAACACTCAAAATCTTCCCTACTGATAATTTAAAAATTCACAATTAATTGTCAACTAGAGTTGATCTACTGGGCTATACTGAACATTAGAAAATATTTCTACATCCAATTATACCCCTGTAATTGTTAGCCATCTCTCTCCACCTACCCCCATCTTTCCTGAGCCTTGGTAACCCCTCACTACTCTATTTTTATGTCATACAAATTTAGCTTCCACATAATAAATGATATCATGGGGGATGCCTTTCTATACCTGACTTACTTCATTTAATGCAATGTCCTCCAGGCTCGGCCTTCAGGCCACAAATATGAGAGGATTTCATTTTTGTTAGGATTCTGTTATGGGCACAACTTTATAGCAAACTTAAGCTCATAGAATTTGGGGACACTTCTTAAGAAACATCATACAAGGGGTCTCTAGGAGTAAAGGAGCTGAGACCTCATCAATTTTAGAGCACATCTGCTTCCATAAAGGAGTTCTGAAGGTTGAGGTCCATCTGTCCCCAGGCTGAAAATCAAGTTGATAGTATAAATGGTCACCCATGGAAGGACCAAGCTTCTGATACTCTAGAGTAGAAAAAGTTCAAGCCAAGGACATTGTGAAAAAGAATGATAAAAGTGTTTGCAAAAAATACCACACTATTTATAGTCAGAATAAGGCCCAATGAATGGCACAGCTAATGTTTGCACCTGACATTTTAGTGAAAAGCAATCCAGTTTCATTAGCCAATCTGGTAACCTTGAGCACATACTTAAATTTTCTATGTCCTAGTCCTTCCTTCTGTGTAAAATACAGGTAATCATAGTGACACATTAATAGAACTCTTGCAATGATTAAATAAGGAAATAAAGAGACATTTAGAATGGTGTCTAGTATATTCTAAGTCCACATTAAGTAGCAGCTTTTGCTGTCACCCAGGTCCAACTGGTTTCAAAGCCTTTCTGGTTGTCCAGGTACAAAAATGTATGGAGAATAAAAATCTCTGTTGGAGAAGAACTATGTATGTGAAAGAATAATTTATTTTATTTTATTTTTTAGAGTTTTAAAAATATTTTTATTTACCTTTAAGTAGTTGTACAAGGAAGCTGCCTTTCAACAAAAACAATTTATGAACAGAATGCATCTTGATCAATGTCACTCTTTCCAACATCCTCAGCCATCTCTCCAACCTACCCTTATCTCATTTTTCTTAATTTTTCAGCAACCCTTCTCCATTTGACCCCATCTTTCAAGTGCCAGTTTTCTGGTGTTTATTTTGATAAATTTTGAGTTAGCATTTCTAATGAGTTATAATGTTTGAGTTCTCCCTTAAATTTAACCTTATTTCAGTTACTACAGTTGTGTTCACTTTAAAACAATCTGAAGTATTTGCCTATGTATTTATAAACTAATTCTATCTTTCATAGATGGGAGAAACCATGCAGCATTTGTCTCCATGGGCCTTTTTTCCAGTTTCACCCAGTTCTGAAAGAATAATTTATTTTCTGTTAATGTCTGATTCCTAAGATCAGTGCCAAGGCACTATATTTAATAAATGTTTTATTGATGTTTTTGGAGGCAGATCCTATTTTCCTATGAAGACCCTCCCTCTACTCAGCATTCAGCTACTACCTGAAAAGTTTTTCCTGTTGAGGACAAATGTGTATAAAATACTTTAGGATTGGTTTCAAAATCTGTGCTTTCCTGTGTTTCTTTTTTTTTATTTTTTTTATTGTGAAAATACTGTACAGAGGGGTTACAATTACATGGACAAGATAATAAGTACATTTCTTATCAAGCATTGTAGTCTCCTCCTTTGTTTCCCCTTCCCATCCCTTCCCAGCCTCCCCCGCCCCCACCTCTCTCCCCCAATTCTCCCCCCCCCCCCAACAAAGTTGTAAAGTTCGGTTTTTCGATGTGACAATTTGTACTTCTCATTGTTGCAACGGGTCCCCCTGTATTCTTATTTAAACGACTTGTTTTTTCCCTGCTTTCCAGTGTTTCTATTGAGTGTAAAACAAGTAGCAATGTTGAGGGAAAATACACAAAGAAAGGGCAATGTCATAGGATGATTCATATATGAAAGCACTTCTTATCATCACTGGGATTAAAATACATCCTTTGGGAATTCTCTGGGAGCTAAATGAAATGCTTTACCCAATAAAAAATTTAACACTTTTTCCATAATACTGTTATGGTATAATTTATTAAACTATTCTCCTGTGCTTTTATTCTTCTTATTTTGGTTCGTTTTTTCTTTTTTTAATTTTTGCCCTGCCATTTTGTCTAATGATTTCCTTAAAATATATTCTCATGAATAGAATGACTGGGCCAATACAGCTGACTCTTTGCATTTTGATTGCTTATTTGCAGTGCTTCCCTACCTGCCAGCTTCTGCCTTCTTTATTTCTATAGAGCACAGTGTAATCGGTTCCATGGCAGCTTCTCACATACTTTCCAAACTTTATATTTACTTTTGATGTTATTTTATAGTGTTATTAATCATGCTCAATTTTTGTTTCTAATCTGAAATCTTTGAGTGAATCAAATTGCATTTCAAATCTGGACAAAAGGTTATGTGAGAGAGAGAGTGTGTGTGTATGTGTGTGTGTGTGTGTGTGTGTGTGTGTGTGTGTGTGTACTACAAAATCTATTTGAATATTTACAAACCAACAACGTACTTACATAATACAAGTTGGAGGGATGAGACTGAGTTAGAGAATGGCTCTACAGTATCACACTGTTTTTTTGTTTGTTTGTTTTGGTCGGTCATGGGGCTTGAACTCTGGGCTTGGGCACTATCTCTGTGCTCTTCAGCTCAAGGCAGGTGCTTTATCGCTTAAGCCACAGCACCACTTCCAGTTTTCTGGTGGTTAATTGGAGATAAGAGTCTCATGGACTTTCCTGCCTTGGCTGGCTTTGAACTGTGATCCTCAGATCTCAGCCTCCTCAGTAGCTAGGATTACAGGCGTGAGCCACCGGCACCTGGCTTAGTATCACACTCTTTAGTGAGCTTTTAAACTCTGGTCTTACTCTTTCCTTCTAAAATGAAGATCCACAATGACTTTCCTACTGCCTTCCTCTGATCAGTTTTCCTTGGGAAGTTGACTTGGGATTTTCTCTAGCTCTCTTGGCAATACTTTGGAGCTTATGCAAACTTGGACTCTGTCATCCCTGTTGGTCTTTTGATGCCATGTGATTTCCCACATGTGGGCTGATTTCAGCTCTTCTCAGTAATGCTTCTTTTGCATTCTTCAAATTTGGGGTTTGTTTCTATCCAGGTAAACTCCAGGCGGTGTAATGGCATTCTCTTTGCATGGTAGCAGGGGTCCTAGTGGTTGATGTTTTCTACTTGGCCATTATGTAGTTAATTTTGACCTTTTAAAAAGTTAGTTCATATTATGCACAAAGCCTAGTTCCACTAAGTATACACCATTACTTCACACATGACCATTTTTGGTCTTAGAAAAATGTTGTCGGTGTATTTAAATAAGGATTTGGGGCATTAAATGAAAAATAAGATGTTAATAAAGAGCACATCATTTGGAGATAAAACACCTGTTCCAGCACACCTTCTGTGAATTCCTGGCTACAGAGACTTGCTCAGGTAGGACATTTTTGTGCCATGGGTTCCTCATTTGAAAGACACAGACATCAACCAGGCCTTCTAGCATGGAAAGTTTTCCATTCTATCCTGATGCTCTACAGAACTGGGCGGGGACTTTTCTTAGCTCCATAATCAGTAGGAATATTTACACCCCAACAATAGGCAAGTGCTACAGGCCAGGGCTTCTTTCTGCCTTACCCTTAATACACCAATTTCTTTAGGGTTGCCAGCACACCATTGATTAAACATGTTGGTTTTACATGGTCTGGGTGTAATTCTTCCAGTTTCCCTTTACTGATCCATGTTCTTTTGCAAGATGGGTGTTGTATATATGTATAGAAAAATAAGACTCCAAAAGGACAGGCATAAGAATTATCTAAATTTACTGAAAGGATCAACTGGCATAAATCATTCTTCTCTCTTACTGTGAATGTTGTCCAAATGTCTGTTGTTCCACAGTTAGTCTTTTCACTTTATCATTGCCAGGATCCAAACCCACAATGGTCTGTAATGGAGTAACTGTCTTGGCTCTTGGCTTATGTGTTTGCCCACTTGTTACGATTTTCTTGTTCTCCTGGAAACTCTGTAAGCAATTTTACTGTCAAAGTTTGTTCAGGCTGCTCAATAATACCAGAAATGGAATGGCTCATGGATTGTTACTTCTAACAGTTCCTGAGGATGTGAAGTCAAGATCAAGGCATCATTTGGTAGCTGCTGAAGGTTTGTTTTCTGATGAATTCATGCTGCATCCCTCACTTGGTGGAAGGTGCAGGAAGCTCTGAGGCATGACTACAATATTTTCATGAGGTTAGATATTCTCTCAGACCTAATCACCTCCAAAGGCCCAATTTCCTAATAGTCTATCACCTTAAGGATTAGGATTTCAATACACAATTCAGGGGAAAGGAGTGACACAAGCTTTTAGACCATCACACTGTCCAAATTCATTATTTTTCTACTTTCAATTCTTACTGCTTTTTGTTTGTTTGTGACAGTATCTTGATATGTAACATAGGTTAGCTTTGAACTAGTGATCCTCCAGCCTCAGCCAGATTATAAATTTATGCTGCTACCTCTGGCTTTTCATTCTTTCTCAAATCCCAAATTTCACTCTGTCTCTTCTCATTGATTATTACTCTGGCCTTGCTAAAGGATCTAAATTCACTTAACTTGAACTTGCTCACCTTCTATTCTTTTTACCATGTCTCCGTACTTGGCTCTCCTTTCATTCATGCATGCAAGCCTTCATTCACCGAATGTAATCATCTACAAATACTAAGCCTGGTAATGGAATAGGCACTGGAAAGATAACATCAAATGAAACTATTCAAAATTCATATCTTACCTTTTATTGAGATTCCACTGAAGAAAGCAGACAGTAAAACATAAATTATATCAGACAAATATTCCTGATACACACCAGACATGAAACAGGAAGAGTGAGGAAGAAAGTTATTATGTTGTTAGGAAGTTGTTATCTTTTAGCTACAGCTAAAAAGGTCAGGAAGTGTGGTTAAAAAATAAAAAGTGAGTGATGAGATCATAGAAGTAATAAGGAGAAAGGTGATAGGTAGCGATTGAAATTTTGACAGAGTTATTCTGCTTTTTTTTTTCAGTCATGGGGCTTGAACTTAGTATCTGGGCACTGTCCCTGAGTAGTTTTTTGTTTTTTGTTTTGTTTCGGTTTTTCCCCTCAGGGCTAGCACTCTACCACTTGAGCTATAGCTCCACTTTTAGTTTTCTGGTGGTTAATTGGAGATAAGAATCTCACAGACTTTCCTGCCTGGGTTGTCTTTGAACTGTGGTCCTCCAATCTCAGTCTCCTGAGTAGCTGGTATCAAAGGCATGAGCCAATATCTCCCTGCTATTCTGCTATTTTGCTTGTTTTGTAGAGTGTGGATTGGGTTGAAGTCCCCAGAGTAAGAGGTTAATAAGTACAGAGCAAAACAAGTTTAGCAAGCACTTATAATTTTAAGAAATGATAGTTATTTGAACCATGGTAGTGAGTAAAGGAGGTGATGACAAATAACAGATTCTGGGTATGCTTTGAATGAGAGTACTTCCATTATCTCCTGAATGATTGTAAAGTTAAAGCCGAGAAATGTCTTTGTTTTCTACAGTTGTTTTCTCTCAAAACACTTCATGAGTAATCCTTTTATTCAAACTTTAAAAAATATTTTTCCAGTTCCTTAGTGCCTTGAACAAGTCTATAATAAATGGTTTGCATTTATTACTAAAAAAAGACAATGATGCAGCTCAGTAGTAGAGGTCTCTCCTAGCATGGTGAGGCCCAGAGTTCAATCCCAACTGCCACAAACAATGATGACAAAGCCCCTAAGAGATTTGACAAAGCCTAAGTTAACTTGCTGTTAATTCTTTAAATTATTATCTTTAAGTAGTTGTACAAAAGAGTTGTCTCTACCTACTCCCTCCCTCGCTATTGTTAATTTTGTAGTATGTCCTTGGATTTGACTGCCTTTTCCACTCTTCATTTCCTCATTGACCAAGCACTCACTTAGAGAATGTTCCAGCCTTATATACTGTAGACTCTATAATTATGATTTACACATTCTGACAATTTCTTTGATTCTCTGAGATGTTGAGTTCATGCTGAGGTTTAATCTAAAATTTTACCTTTCTCACTGCAATACTGAACAAAAATTCCTCATGAGATTTTTTTTCTGACACTGCATGACTTGTCTTATAATTTCTTTGAATAGTTTCATTCAATAATTTTTTTCTGGAGCTTAATTAGCCAAGAAAAACTCTTTTTCTTCCAATTACTTTTTTCCAGTCACATTCTACTTGTCTTTTTTAAAATAAACAAACAAAAAAGGGTAAAAACACACGCCTATCTAATTACTCTTAAATTTGCCCTCTGCATCATTTGTACCATTTCCACATTGAGTTGTTAAAATTTATACATAAATATATGTGATAGAGTAGAGCTTGTGTTTAACATGCACAAGGCCTTGGATTCAACATATAGAAATAAAAGAAGAAGAAGGAGAAGAAGAAGGAGATGAAGAAGAAGGAGGAGGAGGAGGAGAAGAAGAAAAGGAGGAGGAGGAGAAGAAGAAAAGGAGGAGGAGGAGGAGGAGGAGGAGGAGGAGGAGGAGGAGGAGGAGGAGGAGGAGGAGGAGGAGGAGGAGGAGGAGGAGGAGGAGGAGGAGGAGGAGGAGGAGGAGGAGGAGGAGGAGATCTTCCTTAAAAAACTTTTTAGGAAGATCATTATTTTTCTGAATATTTTGATCCATGAAAGAATAAATTGAAATATGTATATTGTGGCTTATATACCTTTGAAGAGTATATGTTGTTGCTTTTACTTTGCTGAATGATACAAAGTTAGAGAATGGAAAATAAGCTAGATCTTGTAAAAATTTGCAAGGATTTTAATTAAGTCTATCTGTCTCCTAAGAACAGTCCTTCCCCATAATTATTTCAAGGGGGGTTATTTAGTTTTCATGTACATGTTTCACAGAGCAGAGGGGTGGCAACCTACCACTTCTATTCTCTTGCACATATGTATAGCAACACAAAAACTCTAACTCTTTTGAGACTCATGACATGTTGATTTCCCTCTGCATTTTAATTTCATTTGTAAGTATTTATAGCCAAATGAATCTAGGCCCACACCAAACTCTGCTTATTTTGAGTTCTTAGTGCTTATATAAAGAACAAGCCTCTATTTCCCCAACTCCAATAACTGGATTCTAAAGCATGCTAGCCATCCTATTCTTGGCCAAACTTATTACCTCAGATCTCCCTGACATAAAGGATATTTATTTCTGTCATCAAATTCTCTCCTTTCCTTTCAGCTACAGAAATTATTCTCCTAGTACTTGCTATGTCACCTAATAAAAATGTTTGTTGTTTGAGTATTTTCATTTTTCTTCTATTCTTTCACCTCATTTTGGGTTAATTTATCTAGTATGTATTACTAGCCAACATAAAAATTTCATGAAAATAATATTCAGTATATAATGACAGAATAAGAATTTTTGATGGAAACTTACAAAATATAGAGAAATTATATTTATTATTCAATGCTGAATGATTTATTATCGACATCTTTTAGATTTACCAGGTAAATATGGATATTTGTATAGGTACTTGAATAGGGGGAGGTTTAGAGTTTTATAAACGAAGTAGTACCTTCTTTCAGAAGAAAAAGTCATTCTGAAAATCTATTTAAACTTTTGCTGAGAGTTTTTATAACAAAATTTTGACCTATAAATAGGTCAAAGCTTTATTGAGCATAAGTCTATAAGACTAGATTTCATAAGAAAAGGATCACATAAAGAGATCCTCAACTTGGTGTTTAGCATATGCTAGGCATGTTGTAAATGTTGTGAAAGAATACTTGCATGAACACTTGTAAAATATTTTGAATCAGTACAATGAGCAAGTCTGTAATGCAGTTCTTTCCACTGGCCACACAGTCTACCTGTTGTCTGAGCATTTTCAACTATTGTATTGAATTTGTACCTATCTGCATATTGATGGCTCCTTGTCATTAGACCACCAATGTCCAGATACTTCTGCCCCTATGTCTACTGAATATGCCATTAGCAGGACCCATCAGCATACTGCACCTAATACTCCAAACTGAAGCTTTGTACTTCTCCCTGAAATATACTCCTGTATTTTGTTCAGGGCATGAAGTGAGGCATCTTTCTGTTATACCAACGACCAAGTGAGTGCTACTTATTTTCACTCCCAAATAGTTTTGAAATGGTATTTAATTCATATCATCACTATGCTTAGATTAAAGGTTGTAATATAACCTCTCATATGCATGATTGCATGTAATACTTTGTTTCCCTAAGTGCATTGTATTTTATCCAAATGACAACCTTGACCATGTTTTATCCTAACTTATAGTTTGTCCTATGGCATTTCATAAGCTATAGGCATTTGTGGATCCCTATTTACCTGCTCTTAACTTACACTTAAGTTATTACAATAAAAGTACTATCACTTCCTCATAAACAACACTTGCTGACTCTTAAGTGTTTACTCTTCATTTTCTCCCCAGCCACCCATATTTTCACGATGTCTTTCTCCTCACCTTTTAAGATGTATCTTAGCAGCATTCTATGTCATTAAAGTTTACCATGTCATTCTAACATGGGTTAGGTAGCCCAATAAGCTTTTCATATTGTTTGGAATTATCCATTTGCATTTCACTATCCCTTTCTGCATGGTGGGCCTACCAATAGCAGTATTAGCCATGCGCTCCTTTCCACAGTTAACAGCTCAGAGGGTGTTTAGTAAATTGTCTTGAAAGCTGTAGCTTAGAAGCCTGATGAGCCCAAAACAAGAAACAAATTTTAGAGTCCTAGTTCCTGACTTCCTGTTAACTCTGATACTCATTTGCAAAATAGAAATTAAGAAAAAAAGAAGGGACAATAAGTTTTTGTACTTTGAGTTCTAAAGCTGCTAATGTTACACTGAAAGAAGTTTAATGGAAATAATACAACTTTTAGGAACAAAGAAATTTGGTTTCTAGGTTTTCTCCTCATAAGCTATGTGAACGGGGACTTATTGGCCCTGATCTTTAATGCCTATCCTTTCTGAGTGAGAAAAATGGCATCTGATTTGGAAGGAAGTATTAAGAAGTGATGGTAATATACAGAAAGAAACCTGGCACACTCAAACATTTTACTTTTACTAATAGTCATTTCTATTGTAACTTTTGCTACTAGTTATGAGCTACTAGTTGTAAAGGAAACAGACTAGTGTCATCAAAGTCTGCATATGTGTTTATGTGAATGTTTCAGTAAAAGCTATAGTATAAGCCAGAAGTGGTGCTGTGGTTCAGGTGGTAGAGCATTAGCCTTGAGCTGAAGAGCTGAGGGATAGACCCCAGGCCCAGAGTTCAGGCCCCCACAACTGACAAAAAAGCTATAATTTATTACAAAAAATTAAATGAAAATTTTAAATTGATATTTTGTAAACTCTAATGTCTACAAAGCTCAAATTATGTTTAATCAACATTTCTGTTTCTGAAATAAGCTCAACTAGAAAGAATTATACATCTGCAGCAGGGTTATTGAAGCATTATTTGTTTCTTTGAGCACACATTGTTGCTGAACAGGATGATGAATCACTGAATGAATGAATGAAATTATCATCCAAGTATCTAGTAGATAAAATAATGCTGTAATTTCAGTTATTTTCAGTTCTTTTAGAAGGGAGTCCTTCTAAAAGAAAAAATGAGCTTTACAGTCTATAATAATGTCATATTCACTTTATTTTTGGTCATATTCACTTTAAACTGATTACAAGAACTATTTGAAAATTCCAAAGCCTGTAAGGTATCTTTTGCTTTATTAAAATAAATTTCCTTATTAATGTTTTGTTGGTGTTTGGTTTTTGGTTTGGTTGTATTTGGTTAATGTTTTTAGCAAAAGAGATTGGTCTTTGATAGAATAGAATATTTAGAATCTATTTCATATGTTATTAATTCAGATCACTAGGCAATGTGTGGGAATGAGAAAGAGAGACAGAGGGGAAAAAAGAGGCTGGCAAGAGCTAGAGAATGAGAGAACAAGAGTGTAAGAGAGTTTGTAAAATATGGTATTTTAATTTGATTTTGAAAAGTTTATACGATGAATTGGCTTAATGAAGATACTCAAAAATATGGTAAGGATCCCATAAAACCTGAATGACCACTAATAATTTGTTATTCTATTATTAATTTAATCTAAAGGCCAGTATTGGGTTGCACAATCTTACCTACAAATAAGCACATACTTTTTGTACTGACATGCAGAGTGCCATTCAATGGTTAATACCTTGCAAGAAATTCTCCTATCAGGTATTTTCTTTGGTAAAGCAAAGCCTTCTCAGGCTGGTCTGATGCTTTACTTCTTTTAACATAGTATTCTATTTCTTTTCCTATTCTTAATCTTCTACATCTACAGTATGTTTCTTTTGTCTTTGCTTTTCCCACTACTCTGTAAGCTTGCCAAGGCAAACCCTATAGACAATTTATTTCCACAGCTAAAGAACAAAGCTCATTGCCTAGAACTTATTAGATGCTCAATCAACATTCACTAGATGTCTTGATTCAGTACTTCCAATAAGTTTTATGTAATGGAATATTTTCATTTAATTACTAAATACTATCATGTGGTAAGAGGAAACAAATCAAGAAGGTCTTTGCCACAGGAGTACTAGTTATCTTGATTTTCTTACCTTTTGTTTTAATCTATGTTACCACTGACACAATGATATGAATATATTGGAGTCAGCAAGTTTTATAATAGTCACTCACTTCATCTTTGATCTTTGCCTATTGAACACTGGGGAGATGAGTGAAGTAGAATTATGTCCAGTTTTATGAAGGAAAAAGTAATAAATTTTCAGATCTTGGATCCCTGTAAGATCTATAGGCAGTTAGTTCTGGATGTGTGGCTCAGGTTGGGAAGGAAGGAAGGAAGGAAGGAAGGAAGGAAGGAAGGAAGGAAGGAAGGAAGGAAGGAAGGAAGGAAGGAAGAAAGAAAGGGAGGGAGGGAGGGAGGGAGAGAGAGAGGGAGGGAGGGAGGGAGAGAGAGAGGGAAGAGAAGGGAAGGGAAGGGAAGGGGGAGGAGAGGGGATGGGAGGGAGGGAGGGTGGGAGGAAGTGAGGCAGTTATTCTGTACTGGCTAGCCTTGCAACTTTGGTGAAGCTATTTAAGCTTATCTTGGTCTTCTCATTCGGCAAATGGGAATAACAATGCTTTTTTCACCTACTCTATTGATCTGAAAGGAATGAGTAAGAGAGATCAATTATGCAAAAGCATGGTATCTCGATAAAAAAATTAAAAAGAAAACACCTCATTGAAGTCTTTAAGGTACATCTTGATGTACCTTGTAGTAAAATGATGTGGAAACTCTCATCACTCCTTTTTGATTAAATGTCTAATACATTTCAGGAAAAATGAATGGCCATTTCTAACACAAAAAACATTTGTTGCACACTTGAAAATACAGGTGACCCAATCCTATCAGAATAACAGCTATCCAGTCTTTCATATTCAAGAAATGTGTTTTGTTGTCTTTTGGTGCTGAAGGCAATTATTATAATGGCTCAAGTATGGTTTTCTAAACTCTGATTTCCTCTGTTCAAAACCCAGATCAATCAATAACTGTCTTTACTTAATCTTTGTAATTTTAGATTTCTTCAGCAGAAACATGGGAATAAAAATAACAGAGATTCTATGACATGACTGTTGACAGAATTATATTTAGATAAAGCTCTAGTGCACTGTTTGCAGTAAATAAATTCTCATTTATTGATTGATATCATCTTTTGTTAGATTCTAGAAATAGCATTCCTTTTATTATTGACATTAGATGTGACTAACAGATTCATCTCAATGTATAAAATTAAGAGTACATATAGTTTAACAAAGAAATAACAAAATCATCCTAAATGTTCTTCCCATACCATCATAATCATCTAGTAAATGCCACAAGTCAACTGTTATATTGCTAAAAGGAATCCTGTTGGCACTGGGTGACCCCATCTCTAGTCAAGGCTCTTCCCCAGCCTGACAGTTAAACACACAATCACGTGTTTTTGTTTGCTCCTGTCCTTGTTCGTGCTCACCAGGTACAAAGACAGGAGGCTGGCCCAGCACAAGTCGGAAATAGAGTGTTTCACCCCCAAAGGGAGTATGGGGAATGGTGGGAGAGCAACAATGAGCAGGTAAGCGAACTGTGAGTGGCCTGAGGTGGTGTGGAATCAATGTCTGCAAGCTAGAGGAACAGGTGGCTCCCAGGTCTGGGTCCTTACTCAACTCTACATCCCACACAGTGTGTCCACCCTGGGTCACCACTGGTTTTCTGTGTTTGATTTGCAAAAATAAAAAAATAAAAAATAAAATCTATGCCATCTCCATGTGAAGTAATGGGAGCCTCCTGTCCAGATGCTGCTGTTTCTCAGGGTTGTGCGCTTTGCATGTCTGAAGCCGTAGCTAACAGTCAGTTCTCCCTTGGATTTTAACTTATTGATCAAATGGTTCTGGAGTTTGCAAAGTGGAAGAGATTGGAGGAATTTCACATGCCAGGACTACACAATCATTTAAGAAAACACGCCAAAGCTTAGGACTAGTTTAAAGGGTAGTATTGCAATTTGGGGAACAATATAGCTTCTGATCCTAGACAAGCTTGGAAATTAACCTGACATACTTTGAATGTAACCACATTTTGTAGGCAAGGGCAAAATTCATGCCTAACCAGTGGATTACAGAGGCAATGGTTTTTTCTTGCATGGAATTCAGGAACGCTAATCCTCCTCTAGCTACTGTAGCTTTGCAGCTCCTTTACTTCCTTGTGTTGGTAATGAACATCCCTGTCTCTGCGCTCTGCATGTTCTGTTGTAATAGGGACCTCCAACTGAGTTGTAAACTGGGGTATTTGGAACTTTGAGCCTCAAATGAGCTGTGTTGCATGAAATGAACGTGCTTTTTTTTTTTTTTTTTTTTTTTTTTTTTGCATGGGATTGGATTTCAAGAAAAGGGCTCTGGAGACAAAGATAATATGAATTGTCACCAGGAATTCCAGAAGGCTGGAGAAGCCTTATGTTAAGAAATCACACAGTAGAAGCTAAACTCTCCAAATCTAATTGTGTCAGCTACAGTAAAGATCCATGGAGAGAAAAGGTGCCAGAGCAGTCTGTATTAGAGAAAGGAGGAAATCCAAGAGATCTAATGTGTACTTGCAAATTTTCCCATGGGAAGAATACTGCTTGAAACACAGTCATATAACAAGAAGATACTCTAATTGGAATTTCACCCTCAAAATTTATGTTTGCTTCATCACTGGTGGGCTACTTCCCATTTTCAAAGTAATGACTCACTTTTTCCAGGGACTCTGCATCACAATTGGTTGGGAATTGTTCACAGTGCAGTCTGTAAAACTGTTTTTCAGAACTATTCACTGTGCCACCTCAGTGATCATTTACAACAGCCCAAGAAGTTAGCCAACTTCATCCATGACTTTCTGAGAAAAGTGTGCATACATGCATGACCTTCTTTTTACAGTCACTTTATACATCTAACATGAATTTCTGTGTCAGAAAGATGGGTCTCAATGGGCCATATTGTTTAAGACTCAACAGATGAACAGGGGGCTGAATCAAGGATCTTGAGATTCTGCTAGAATGACTTCCAATTTACAGCCTAACACTGGAGATGCCCATCAAATACGGTCATATAAGTTCAAAGTCTGTCACAGGCTTTCTATGGCATTCCAATTCAGACAATTTCTAAATGTTTATTTTGAAATAGGCTATTTGTCTATAAAATGCCTTGGAACTGTTTGTGTCAAGCCTTAGGTCAAAATAATGCAATGCTCTTAGAGGTTATTGTTTGGTATGAGGAACTTGCAGATCTGATTGGTTCAGAGATCAGATTTACTCACAGCTATCCTGACTGCTGATGGGATTGGGGGATACAGAGAGTGAAGCACAGAGTGAAAGGGAATTCTAGATCAAACACACCAAGCTATTTTGGGTCAGCTCCAGATTTACAGTGGGGGCCAATTCAATACCTACTCCAGGAATAGTCCAACTTTTTCCTCTATCAGCAAGATTCCATGTAATGTTTGTTTCCCACTTATCTGGATACTGCCAAGGTAAATGGTAAGGGTTTTTAGACTGATATGTCTGGGGGAGATCGAGAGTAGTACTAACAACAGTAAAGGAGTTTTGTTAAAGGAATATCCTGCGCTCTAGTTAGCATAATTAATTGAGACTAAATAATATCTTTTTTTTCTTTCTAACTCCTCTTTCTTCTCATTTCTTTAGTAATAAATTAAAACTGATGAAGAAAGTAGCGTCAGGAAGACAGAGACAGAGAAACAGAGAGAGACAGAGACCTAGGAAGAAAAATCCTTTAGAGCTTTTAAGAAAGCTGAAAAAAGAGTGACACTGATCAAGATGCATTGTTCTCACTGACATGTTGAATTGAAACCCCTTTGTACAACTACTTAAAGACAGCATAAGGCAAGCAAGCAAGGAAGGAAATAGGGAGGAAGGAAGGAGGGAAGGAAGGAAGAGAAAAGATGGAGGGAAGGAAGGAAGGAAGGAAGGAAGGAAGGAAGGAAGGAAGGAAGGAAGGAAGGAAGGAAGGAAGGAAGGAGAGAAAGAAAGATTTGTCTGAGGGAGAAGAAATGACAAGGAGACAAAACCACAGATCAAAATTCACAAGAGCTTCCCCAACTTTATATTTGATCACATCAGTACACACATATATGTGATGATATTTATCCAGGAGAATTAGTTCAAAATGAACATTACAAGAAAATTTTCCAAGGTGGAAAAAATTTCATGATAACAGTTTCTAAGTAAGGAGAAAGGATATCTCAATCGGGAGTTTGATATTTCAATCTGGGTTGAGAGGCTGTGACATGTCTAACTACACATAGGAGATGTTTTGTTTGCTGCTGTTTTTTTTGCTTTTTGCCAGATCTGGCACTTGAACTCAGGGCCTTGACACTGTACTTGAGCTTCTTTGTGCTCAAAGCCAGCACTCTACCATGTCACCATTTCTGGCTTTTTCTAGGTAGTTTGTTGGAGATAAAAGTCTCATGGACTTTTCTGCAGGCTGGCTTCAAACCATAATCCTCAGATCTCAGCTAGGATTACAGGCATGAACCACTGAAGCCCAGCTCTCTCGCTCTCTCTCTCTCTCTCTATATATATATATGTATGTATACATATGTACATTATTTTAAAATAATATATGTGTATATATATATTATTATTTTAATTTCTTTTTGTCAGTTATGGAGCTTGACCTCGGGCCTTAAGCACTATCCCTGAGCTTTTGTGCTCAAGACTAGCACTCCACCACAGTGCCACTTCCAGTGTTCATTCCTATCAGCTGATAAGGCCTTCTTTCTATTCCTTCCCTCACTTCCTCAGTTACTTACCACATTTATTGTCATTCCTGACATTTACTCTGTGCAAATCTGAGCTGGTTCTATGGCCTTCCCTGAGTACTGAGTCTCTGAGGAAAGCTCAAATAACCACAAAAAACAATAGGGCTGGGCACCAGTGGCTCATGCCCATAATCCTGCCTACTCATGAAGCTGACTCCTGGAAGATTGCAATTTGAAGCCAGCCAGGCACAAAAATTTGTGAAACACTGTCTCTAACCAACAAATGTCTGAGTTGGTAGTATGGCAGAAGCTATAGAGTGCCAGGTATGAGTAAGCAAGCAAGCTAACAAGAGTGTCAGGTTCTGAGTTCTAGCACTGTAACTGGCACAAAAACAAATGAAAATTAATACAGTTGCTCCAGGTCTTAGTGTTTATATTCTCTATGATGATGATGACTTGATGAATCATGTCTGGGCTGATTCTCCAGAGAGAAGAATTTATACTGCTTGTAGTCAAAGGAGAGCAGAGGACTATGATGCAAATTTCACACTTGTCGGTACCTTAAACTTCTGCTCCCCTCCCTATACCCCCACACTGGGAAAGGAACTAGCACATTACATATGCTCATGACACTCTAGCTTCCTGAAATATTATATTGCTGCTTTCCTTTTTTTAATTTAATATATATTTTATTATAAAGATATTGTACAGAGAGGTTACAGTTACATGAGTAAGGTAATAAGTACATTTCCTCTTGAGCATTGTTACCCCCTCCTTTGTTTCTCGTTACCCTCCCTTTCCTCCCCACCTCCCCACTTCTTTCTCCCCTCACCCCCCCCCCCCCCCCCCCCCCCCCCGCCAAGTTGTAAAGTTTGTTTTCAACATAGTGTCTTGTATATCTCATTGTTACAATGGGTCAACCTTATTCTTATTTCAGCATTTTGTTATTTCCTTTCCCCTCCCAAATTAAAAAAATGTGTATATACAAGAAAAACGTATATACAAATACAGTGAAAACGGGTTATATCATGGGAAAAGAACATACAAAAGAAACAAAAAAATTTACTTAGATAAAACCTCTTGTGTTCCTATCTTGGAGTCTCTTTTAATTTTATATGGTCATATGTACATAGGTTTTGATCTTTTCTGAAACAACTGCCTGATTAATAAGTGGATTAAAGACTTAAAGAGAAACTTCTCTGAAGAGGAAATAAGAATGGCCAATAGACACATAAAGAAATGCTCAGCTTTTCTAGCTATAAAAGAAATGCAAATCAAAACAACATTGAGATTCCACCTCACCCCAGTTAGAATGGCTATAATCAAGAAGGAGATGTGGCCAAAAGGAAACCCTATTTCATTGTTGGTGGGAGTGAAAACTTGTTCAACCACTCTGAAAAGCAGTATGGAGGTTCCTCAAAAGAGTACACACATAGAGCTACTACCCTATGACCCAGCAATCCCACTTTTGGGCATTTACCCCAATGATCACAAACAAGGCCATACTAAAGCTACCAGCACAACTATGTTTATGGCAGCATTATTTACCATAGCTAAGATATGGAACCAACTCAGATGCCGCTCAGTAGATGAATGGATCAGGAAAATGTGGTATATATATATATATATATATATATATATATATATATATGAATTCTATGCCTCCATCAGAAAGAATGACACCACCCATTTGTTATTTTTACTTATAAAAGCTTATAAAAGCACCCAACATTTATAGGGTACTTAGACATACCAAACACTTTGTTAAGTCCTCGAGCTGTACATTTCTTTTGGTTTTTGGAATAGGAAAATGGCAGATCCTTAATTTGAGCACAACTCAATCTGATTCTGGAATTCATACTACCTCTTCGATGATTTCTGCTAACTAGGATAAAATTTAAAGTCACACATTCTGAATTCAAGGCCCTTCCCAAAAAAGATAAGTGTCACCCCTTCCCCCCATCTTCACTTCCTCTGCTTCAACATTGCAAATATCTTACTATCCTCCATACATGTAGATTTCTCTGAACAGCAGCTATTTGTGGTATGCTCTGTTTCTACCTGGATTTTCCATCCTTTTCTCCCCTTTCTGTCCATCCTTTCCATTCTTACTTAGGTTTTAAATCCTAGCTCTTTCTTTTTTGGGTATGAATACTGGAGCTTGAACTTGGGGCCTTATATGCTCTCTTGGCTTTTACTCTTGAAAAAGTTTGGCTTTACTATGTGAGCATACCTATATTTCTGGCACTTCGCGTGTTAATTAGGAGTAAGACTCTTGGGAACATTTCTGCCCAGGTTGGGTTTGAACTGTGATTCTCATCTCAGTCTTCTGAGTAGCTAGGATTATAGGTGTGAGCCACTAGTACCCATCACAAATCACTAATTTCTGGGAGTAGAGTATATTTATGAATGGTTAAATTTGATAGTCTTCTTCCACTTATGAAAAGCATAAGACAAAACAGGCATAACAGGAATGCTGAGATCCCATGATATTTGTTTCAGTTTTTGTTCAGTTATCATCTCATTTACCTCTTTTTTAACTGGGGGAGGGAGTAGCTGGGCAAAGGTTTTTGTGAGACTATTATCCTTGACTGCAAATAAATGTCACAAATCTCTCTTTTTTTGCCTCTTTCTCTCTCATGTGCATACAAGATTTGTAGAAAACTGAACAACTACAAACATATTTGCATTTAATTTAAAATAATTTAGGTGCTAATGAGTCATATCTGTAATGCTAGCTATTCAGGAGGCTGAGATCTGAGGATCGTGGTTCAAAGCCAGCTAGGGCAGGAACATCCATGAGATGTATCTCCAATTCACCACTAGAAAACTGTTAGTCACCCTATAGCAGTACCTTGAGTGATGAAGCTTAGGGGCAGTGCTCAGATCCTGAGTTCAAGCCCTACAACTAACAAAAAAAAAATTAAGATAAAATGAAATAGTGTATTTGATAGCTTATGATTTCTTGTGGAAAAAAAAAGATTTAAATGTTTTCTGATATAAAAAGTGCCAAGCCAGAAAAGAAAATGTTCCAGATGGGAGAATAAAGATTGAAGGAGCTGGGCACCAACAAAAACAAAAAACAAAACAAACAAACAAACAAAAAAGATGAAGGATACTTTCTGATTGTGATCTTGCTTCATGAGAGAAATAATTTGCAATTGTGTCCACTGACTCTCATTTTGTATTTCTATTAGGTCAGTATTACTGAAATGTAGGTACAAGTTATTAAGCAAAGCTGACTGCTGTCAAATTTTAAGTCAACCATTTCATCTAATTCCATGTTTTATGAGTCACTTAAGCAGATTCTTCAACACACACTCATTTAGAATCAAAAGCAAATTTATTTACACAAGTCAGCACACTTCATATAGCAAATTCAAAGGTACATGTGTAGTACTCAAGTTTCCCAACAAGACACCCCAACAAGACATCCAGCTCACAGATGTCAGGAATGCAGCCCAGACATGCGGATCTGCTGGGTACTTAAGGACACAAGCCACCTGCAGGTGACATTTTTTGCAATAAGCCAGAGCTAACAAGCTGGGGGTACAGAAATGAGAATTACAGAGCAGGAATTTGCCATTTGTTACTTGGTTTCCCTCTCACCCATTTCTCAGATTCTGCGGAGGTCAGGCTTGATTCTGGTTATTCAGGTCACTCTGCCTTCTGTGTCGCCCCCTGGCCTGGAGAGTCCTCCAAGGTGGATACTAATTGTTTTATTACTATTTACTGAATTCCAGTAACTCGATGTTTAACTCACTAATTTACTTCTTTATCTCTGGAATTTTCCCTTTAATGACTAACCTGGAGTTTCTACAAGGAAATTCTGCCCTTTGCTTATAGTATGCTAGCAGATTTTTTAAACTGATGGGTGCTATTAGTTGGGTGTATGCCTGGGAGCTTGCAGACTTACTGAGAGAGTGGGCTACTAAGCTATGAGGATACACACTCTTCCTCCCCCCAAGAGAGAAGGGCTCAAAGGAGAGAGTAAATTTCCTCCCCAGACTGAGGCCAGACAGCAGGAAGGACCTCCTGCCAGTCAACAGTAGTTCGGATGCCCTAATTTTGATGGGGCTCACCACATATGAAACAGATGTTCTGTACCTTACAGAAGTTTTGCACCTTGTACTTCACGTTCCTTTGATAGATTTGGGACTCAGTTGCCTCATTTATTTGGACTTGGGCAACTTAGTGAAGTTCCATATCAGCTTCTTCACATCTACAGATTAATGACACCTCTTTATTTTATAAGGTGAGAAGCCATATTTTGAGAGTTCAAATCTTGGAATCTTTATTAAAAGACCAGTGACTGCATGGTAGACTCCTGTCTCAAAGACAAGCAGCCAGCAAATACACTGAACAAAGTTAAGAAACTGGAGCCCTGGAGTCCAGAGAGGAAAGAAAGAACAAAAACCAATACAAACAAACCAATTCAGCTCCAATGGAGAGCTGAAGTGGGATGCCATGGTGACCAGAGAAGAGCCAGGAGCCAGGAGCCAGGACAGGAACACAGAGATGTGGCATGGTGTAAGGCAACTGAGCTGGTCAGGGCTCAAACAGGGTCAGGTCAGGGGACAAGGATACAGGAAACTCCCAGTCCCAGGTATTAGATTGATAGATTTGGTAAACTATTATCCAAGTCCCTGCCCCTGCCACCTGGGAGGGTTGGGCTTCACCTTCTTCCACCATGAAGACAAGATGCCAGACCCCATCATCCACCATGTGGCCAAGATGGCACTGGTCAGACCTGATCGCCCTATTTCATCTTACACCAAGCATTCAGGATGACAAAATTCCCTTAATTTTCCTGAAATTCCCAGCCCACCTATTCTGCACAGAGCACCAGGTATGAGCAAATAAATACACACACAGATACTGCCCTGGGGCTGCTCCAGATTCAGTGCAAGAGTTGACTTGTAAGTAAGTAAAATGAAGGTCAAGTATGATAGTGTCGGTGTTTCAGGGTGAGCATTAAAGTTCTATTCAAATCGAGCTATGTTATTCTCTTGGGACTCTCCTCTGCCACCCACCAACCCTAATCCCATGTTTTATGCGAGCTTTAAATCAAGCTGAATTCCTCCACACAGTCTTGCTGGCTGCACAAGCCCACAGATACAAAACAGCTGTGTCTTGTTTTGTTCTCTCTTTCCTAAATTGTAATCTAAGCTTTTTAGTGATCACTGGATAAAATCATGTCCTGTTTTAGAAACAAAATGCACAATACTAAAACGCCTTCTGATCTTAGTTGGAAACACTTCAGCTAAAGCTGACTTAATGTTAGGCGATGGAGCAATTTCAAGATCTGAGTTCAGGTAAAGGGCTTCTGGAACAAAAGAAAGACCTCAATTGGGAGACAAAACTTGGATGTTTGTGTGTCCTAGCCTGCTGTGTTAAATGTTATCTCTCTGTAGAGAGAAGCATCAGCAGGCACTCTGTCACCCACCTTGGTGGTCAAGTAACTCTTTGTAAAAGCCTCTTGTTATCAAAGATGGGTTTAAATGTAGCTAAGAGGTTCTCCTTCCACAAGGGCTTTTTTAAAGGCCTGAGAAGAAATATTTCCTGGGAAAGTTTCATCCTGGAAACTATAATAAATACACAGTCACTGCCTCCAAGAGCAAGATAATAATCCCTAACCAGGACTATGGTAAAGTTTTCATGGGATTCAATAGATGGAATTAATTTATTTGCCATATATATAATGCAAATATACACCAGATTGTTTATCTGTACTGTTCTAACTGTCCCAAGTTTTAGGCCTCATTAAGCTCTACTTTATTTGAAAATCTTGTCTTGAAACTTCATTCCCAGGTTACAACTTTTCCTTTGAATTCCTCTAATTTCCATGAGAAAGACCAAATGAACAAAAAGAAAGGTCTCTATTTTCACAATTTTCTTACCAATACAGTGTTTTCTTTAGTACTTTATTATTATATCCCTATATTATTAAAAAAACAAATAACTTCTTGAATCTACCTTAGAGACCACTATTTGGCTCAAGTTGGTTCTTTTTATTCTGCAATCACTGAAGAACTAATGGACAAATATCATCTAACTTTTAATATTTTCTTGAAGTAGAAACAGGGCTGGGGCCAGATCATGAATAAGGTCATGACTAAACTAAAGGGAGGATTTAGGGAGATGATGACATGGTGCCTGTATTCAAATTTTGTGTCGACTTATGAAAAGAAGACCAAATATATAAACATTGAATAATAAAGCAATTTTATGGTTAGAGACTAAACAAGAATAGAGCCATAAGCATTTCTTTGTGCATTCATTTACTGATCTATTCATTATAGATATATGTACATTACATTTTAATCTACCAATCAGCTGTTCTGGTCAAATAAATTAACAAGATAACTGTTCCAGTCATTATAAGAAGACCAAAAGTAATTACTATTGAGTTGTTCACATAGAAGAAGAGAGCAGATTCTTGCAGGTTGGGGGTAGTTGGGAAGAATTTTTATAGTAGGTAAACAGTCCAAACTACATCTTCTGAAAACATGAATTCCACTGCACTCCACACAGTCAAATGAGACTATTAGTTATCTCTGTACAACTCTTATAGATGTCTGAACTTTTGTTACTGTTAGCAATCATGGAGGACAATGTCCATTCCTCTATTTTAGTATTTTATCACAGTGTATCAATTACTGAAAGCCTGCATGCATTGTATCTATGCAGCTTTCTCTGACCATTACTGCTGGAAATAGTGTTCTTCTGGTGAAGTTGTGAATCCCTTGTGATGTGTATGCCCAGACCTTTATCTTGTGTTTTGCTGCTATCCTTCTGTCCCTGTCCTTGCTCTTGTCAGCTTTCCACCTGCCTGTCCACATCTTGATTACAAGGTCTTAGGAAAAAGAATAGCAACCCATCTTCACCAAAATACCACAAAAAATTCTTATCATTAATATTATTCTTTAACTATATTCTCTGCTGAATTCAATCTTACCTTCTTTGAAAGATCTTTCATAAATCAGTAACCATTATCTACAGGATACAGTCATTAGTAAATGAAAATAACCTATGAAAATAACATATGATATGTTGTTGCCACTATTTATTCAAATACCAATATTTTCATAAGAATCTAAGTTTATGGTTATCCCTAACAGTTAGTACAGAATTCCCAATTATTGGAATTCCAAAACAGAATGAAAATGAAAGAATTAAAACCACCCATAGGAAAGATGTCTTGAAGAAAATGGCTGAGAATTGTCATATAATATATGGCCACATTTATGATTTATATTGTTGTAGGCATTAAATGCCTCCATCATCAGGCTATCAATCATTATCTCTGAAACTTGGTGCTATTTGAGTTAATGACCAAGAGAGATATAATGCAGTGTGCTTTCCTTGATGCATGAGTAGTGCATGATTAAAATGAACAGAGACATGGGGTAAGAGAATATAAGTCAAATGACTATCTTATCTACTTAAGACACCTATCACTTCCAGACACCACCGGAAGCTGTTCTCAGAAAGAAGAATAGCTTAAAAAGAAAACATAAACAGTATCTTGATACGGAAATTAAGAATTGTGAGTTATGAGAGAGTATATTCCTCTAACTTTACCACATGCTAATTCTGCAACTGGGTAAATCAAATCTCATAAGCTCACTATGCCATAGTTTTGTCATCTTTAGAAAGGAGTTCATCCTACTACCTCTGACAATGTGTCACTAAAAGTTCTTTACAAATACTATACAAATATAAAATGGTATCATTTTGATTATTGTATCTATATTAGGTAATCTGATTCTTTATATCCTTTTACTCAAGTATCTTTCTCTATGCATACCTTCTTTATGCATACCATCTTAATGAATGTATCAAATAGCTGTTTGTATTTTTTCTATCAATAAGATAGCTACTTACATCTATTTGTGTTATAACTGAGAGGATTTATATGGATGTTTCAACAACTTTCATACATATTTTAGGGCGTTCTTTAGTATAGTTTGTAAAATCAATTTGTCAGATTTTAGGCAAAGAGCAGGAAGAAAGACATTCAACTTCTTTGAAATGTTTGAATGTAACCAATATCAAATTTTGGTGGGCTTTTTATTTGTTATGTTGTTATTGTTGTTTGTGCTGGTACTGGGACTTGAACTCTAGCCCTTATCCTCTTGCTGGAATTTCTTCCTCATAGTTCCTGCTCCACTTACAAAATGCCTCCATTTTCAGTTGTTGCTGGCTATTTAAACATGAAAGTTTCTTGACTTTGTTTGCCTGAGTTGGCTCAGAAGCAATCAACTTTCAGATCTCAGCTTCCTGAGTAGCTAGTATTATACATGTGAGCCACTAGCTCCAGGACCAAATTACTCTGATTTAAAATGTATTACCAGGATTAGGGAAATAGTGTGTGCTAGAGTGTTTCCCTAGAAAGTGAGGCACTGGGTTCAAAACCTGTAGTTTCTGGCTTTATAATTTATGCAAAATAAAATGGATTGGGTAAAGGGCTTAAGAAAATTGAAGAAAATGCATCATTGAAAATTTTCTGCTTAATTTATGAGGTCTTTTCTTTTGCCTAATATGTTCTGATGTCATTCTATAAGCATCATTTGTTAATGCCACTTGCTAATGCTATTTCAGGATTTTTAAGCAATATTTTTGTTTTTGAATCTCATAATCATTGTATCTCCCTTCAGGCTATCCCTTATACCAAAATACATGAACAAGAGCTGTTCAATAATGAAGACCATTTTTAATAAAACACATTTGTTAACTTTTGGAGAGTATATTTGATTACTTCAATGCCCTAGAACTGCAAGTTTTGGACACACTAATAAATCACACAACAGAAAATAAGAGTTCAGATTTTCTAATTCAGCAAAATAAAAATAAGAATTTTAGTTGTTTATATGTTGTTGATCCAACTCTAAGCAAGCTTGAGGGTGTGATAAACCACATACGTTATTCAACTGACATTTAATATGGATACAAAAATTGTAAATCACACACACACTTTTGATGGTCAGACTTGATTTAAGTGTACTTCCTAGTGAGGGCAAGCTGTTGTAGAAAGCTCTAATTTCTTCAGGTCCAGGCAGATGAATAAAGAAACTAGAAGTCATTGAAGTTTTGACATTCATAGATTGCTTAAAATGAATAAATTATTTAAGTGCCTTCATGGAAGAGACAGAAAGGAAGAATAAACTGCTGAGAATACAGGTAGAAGGTATCATTTTGGAAAACCTAAAATGTAAACAAAAAAAATTAACTAACAGATTAAAAAAAAAAAAAACCTCTCCAATAACATTATTGAAATTGCATTTTTCCCCCTGAGAAATAAAGAGCAATACATTAGATTGAACAGTATTAAGTTTTGAGAAGGAGTAAAGGGTCCATGAAAAGATAATTATTGGCTCCCTCCTTATATGCAGCAAACTGATTTGTCCTGTCCTTGTCCCCATCTTTCTCTTGCTCTTCCAATAGCCAGTATATATTCAGGGAAAGGTGAATGAAATACTATAGACAGGTAAAGAAAAGTTCCCCTTGTTTTCTCTTCCTACAAGCCAAAGGAACAAATAAATACCTCTGAAGTTGGAGGGAAAATCTTACCTTAAATAACAAACATAACTTCTTACCTCAGGTCAATGGGAGGGTTAATATTTGTATTTTCAGAAGTGCAACGCTTTACTCTCATGTGTGATCCTATTGGTTTTCCCAAAAGGTGAGTAGGGATGTTTATTTCTTCCATTTTATGCTAGAGGAAAAAAAAAAAAAAACAGACAGAAGTGGTAAGTGGTTTGCTCAGCATCTACCAAGGCCATGTTTTAGCCTTGCAATCTGGGCCTATCTCCTTTTCAATACTCATACTTTGACAATAGTTCTCACCACTGGGCATTTTACAAACACACATATTCAGTATTCCCTTGTGACTGTCATTGTATTATCAAGATCTGTGTTTTCATATTTAGTTAATAAAATATTTTATATATGGAATACTATTGATTAAAGAGAGCTACATGATAAGTAGGAAAATCTATAAGAGAAAAATAGAATTTCATTTAGATGAAATTACTTTTTGAAATTTAAGTCTGAGAAAAAAATTTATTCATGAAATGTTTATCCAAAATATTATTGGGCACCTGCCATATTCTAGACAATGCACTGGGTACTAGGCACATAACAGAAAATAACAAATCCTGTCTGTGCCTTCCTGTTGCCCCGTCTAGTAGATGTGATGGATATATGACCAAGAGATACTAAAGGTCTAATATAGGGTCTGTGGAAATCCAACCTAGTTGGATGTATAGTTAGAAGAGATTAAGAAAGTGAAGTGAAGCATAGTAGGAAAAGGAAGGAAGGAAGGAAGGAAGGGAGGAAGGGAGGGAGGGAGGGAGGGAGGGAGGGAGGAAGGGAGGAAGGAAGGAAGGAAGGAAGGAAGGAAGGAAGGAAGGAAGGAAGGAAGGAAGGAAGGAAGGAAGGAAGGAAGGAAGGAAGGGAAAAGTAAAGGAGGACGGAATTGTGCTTGAGCAAAAAGGAAGGAAATTGATGAGATAAGGAAGCATAATGAGAATTTCACGAAGAGAAAAAATGTTGAATTTATTGAAAGAGATATGGTCTTCTAAGTTGAGAGATATGATCTTCTAAGTTGACATTTCGTGTGAGAAAAGACAGCCCTTAGGATCATGGAACTCAACTCTTGTTAAAATAGCTTAGGTAAAAGAGAAACGCCTGCAAAGGTGTTATAGCTTTGGCACATATATTACTTTGGACTACTTTCTCTTCTTAGACTAAGGTTGGAAACGGCACTGGGTCCATATTTCTATTTTCCAACCTGCTGTGTTTAGATGGAACACAAAACCTGAGCGTCCTGACACCATCTCCTATGGTAACCTCCAAATCTACATCTGCCACATGTACACTGCGCCTTAGTGCACCCTTAAGAGATCATTTTTCCAAACCTCCAAGATGGCAGATTCAGAATTAAAACCTAGAATTTAGGGTCTTTTGTTCATTCTACGGTTCCAAAACACCACGGAGTGTCTCTGTTAGTTGAAGAAACCTACCAATCAATCCATCCTGTTAGACTTCTACTGACACTAAACAATGTAAGAGTCTCCCCTCTCTACCACCGAGCCACAACTCCACTTCCGGCTCTTGGCAGTTTACTTGGAGGTACGGGTCTCTTGCATTTACTTATCAGAACTGACTTGGAACCAAGATCCTCAGGTCTTGGCCTCCCGAGTAGCTAGGATTCCAGCCATGTGCCACCAGCGCCTGGCTATGCCGTCCTTCATTAGCTGGGTTGTTCCCAGAAGAATAGGATCTATTCTGGACCCCAAAACCACCCACCAGTGGGGAATCGACACGGAAGCCCTCGCCCGGGGGAACCTCGCTGAGTCACCTCTCTCCTCTTTCTTCTCCCCACAGCTCCAATGGAAAGTCCGTTACCTGGGCGCAGAACGAGAAGAGCAGCCGCGGCCAGCACCTGTGGCAGCGGCTGTCGGTGCACATCAACAAGAAGGAGAACCCCAACCAGACGGCCGTGATCAAGCCCTTCCCGAAGAGCGCCGAGAGCCGCGGGCCGGGCCCCGGCGCGGGCGGCGCGGGCCCGGGGGCGGCGGGGCGCGCGGCCTGCGCGGCGCCCACAGGCGCCGAGCCTCCGGACACGGGCGCGAAGCCTCTGTTCCACGCGGCGGAAGGCGAGGAGCCGCTCCCCGCGTCCCCGAGCGCGCGCTCGCCCTCGCCTCTTCGCACGCTGAGCCGGGGCCCGGACGAGGACGCGGCCCCGCGGCCGGCGGAGCCCACGGCGCGCGGGGGCCCAGCGCAGGGTTCGCTCATGGAGCAGATCAGCAGCGTGGTGACGCGCTTCACCGCCAACATCAGTGAGCTCAACTCCATGATGCTGGCCCCCGCGGCAGGCCCGGGCCCCGGCGCCCCGCTTTGCTCGTCCTACCTGATCCCCAAGGAAATCCAGCTGCCCACGACAGTGACGACCTTCGCCGAGATCCAGCCACTCCCAGCCATCGAGGTCACCGGCGGCGCGCAGCCCGGGGCGGGGCCCTCGCCTGGGGGGACCGCACCCCAAGACGCCCCGGGGGCAGCTGGGGCCGAGGCGGCGCCCTGCAAGCCCGACCTGGAAGAGCTGGTGGCCCTCACGCCGCCCTCCCCATTCCGAGACTCGGTGGACTCGGGAAGCACCACCCCCAACTCGCCGGTGTCCGAGTCGGCCCTGTGCATCCCGTCCTCTCCCAAATATGACGCTCTCATCATCCGCGATTACACTCAGAGCTCCTCGTCCTTGTGAGTGTGCTGGGGAGCAGCCACGTGGGACGCGCGCGGACGGAGCGTTCGGACCCCACCGCCTCCAGCCCAGCGCGGGGGAAGCGGCCTAGTGCATCTGAACCTGGCCGGCCGTCAGCGTGCTACTCCGCCGCAACCGACCTCGACACCGACCACGAAGCTTTCTCGGCAGATTTCCTTCTAGTGGCCTTAGAAAACATGGGCTTTCAAGAAACACTGCTTGTATGTTTGAGGGCTCACAAGGAGTCTGCTAAAGCGATTGCGAACCAAGTGCTTTGGTCTGGGGAAGCAGTCAGTGAGGACCACCATTGTGGAAGGGGAAAGCATAATTAATAAGCAACTGTAAAAAAATTTTTTTTGTTTGCTTACTTTAATTCTTTTCCCAGAAGAGTCTTTGATTCACCAAACATGAATGTACATTTTCTAACAAACTGAAAATCTGGGACCAAAAATGTCAATCTTTCCCTTCCTTCCTTCCTTTTCCTTCCTTCCTTCCTTCCTTCCTTCCTTCCTTCCTTCCTTCCTTCCTTCCTTCCTTCCTCCCTCCCTCCCTCCCTTCCTCTCTCCCTCCCTCCCTCCCTCTATACTCTTTCCTCTTCCTTCTCTCCCTCACTCCCTTGCATTCTTCCACTTTCTTCTTTCCTTTTTCCTTCCTTCCTTCTTGCCCTCTCTCCTGTTTTTTAACTTCCCTCCCATCTTTCCTCCCTCCCTTCCTTTCTTACTTTTTCTCCCTTTTTCTTTAAAGGCATTGCAAAGCAGTAACTTGGGCCCGGTTTTTACTGAGGTGTGAGTGTCCGTACCTAAACACACAACTGGATATTGAATGCTGTGTGTATGTACCTAGGGCTTCTACTACAGAGGTTCCTCTCCAATTTGGTTGTGAGATGCTCTTCCAAAAGCCTGCACCTGGATGCCACCTAGTTATTTCAGATTCGCTTCCATTAACCAAGAAAACCAGTGGAAGATTTCTTGACTATTTCACCATGTTGCCAATCAATACTGGAGTAGCAAAAAAAAAAAAAAATATTTTCTGGAATACTGTTTTGTAATTCCCTCACTGGGGTGCATTGTGTAGCTGGAAATTCTCTTTATAATAATTCCTGAACTCCAGCCTGGCTATCTCTTTCATGACACACAGTCACCCTGTTCCGTTAGTCTTGCCAGCTAAAATACTAAGAGAATGCATTTGGAGATCCTCCATTCTTTTCTTTTGAGAACCTGATGTACAAAGAGCTCCTCCGTCTTCTCTTTTGAGTCTAACTCCTGGAAGAGTGGTCCAGAGACCTAATGAAGAAGTTGTCCAACTTGGAGGAACTATTGTTGAAAAAAATATTAACAGGATCTTAATACACTGGAAATTTTAAAGTGTGTCTAATCGGTGTAGCGAGGATTTCGCTATTCCAGTGACAGTCATTTTAACTTTTCTTGGCTGCTTTAATGATGCAGCTATGAACTATGGCAAATGTAGATTTTTTTTCAAAGCAATACAGAATACTAAAAACAGAAGAACCCTAATGAATATCAACCACAGTCTTTCTTAGCCATTCCAAAAAAGGCAAAGCAATTATTACTACTTTACTTAAAAATAATTATGGATCTGATTTTGTGCATTTCATACTGTCATCTTTTAACTACTGCAGAAAAGAGATTTAGAGTTATTATTTTAAAAAATGTGCTTTAATAGGCTCACATAGATAGTAATCGCTGCTCAAGACCTGAATCCACCATGACCACTTTATTCCTCTCATTGAAGCTATCCTCAGGTACCAAACGTCCTTGATTTTTAAATAAAGATAGTAATAAAAGGAGGAGGTGTCCTATAAATTTAGTGTTCAGTTGACCCAGCCTTATACTAAAGATAGCCTTATGAAAAAGATTTACTCTGCTCTGAGGCAAAGTATATTTTTGGCACAGAGAAAAATAAATAGAAGTCTTTTGGCTCTATATATTTATTTTGACATCAACTTAAAAGAAATTAAAAAAATAAAAGTCTATTTATATAATTTATCATCCTCCACTTTTGAAAAACTATAATAAATATATTGCTTATTGGCATTTCTTTTCACATACCGATTATTTGGCATTTTAAATCAAATATCCCAATATAAACATTTATCATTCATTGATTTACTACAATATTAATTTAAAAGAAAACAGGTTTCTTATGTCAGATTTGGAAATAACATTAGCAGAGCCTCCTGATTCTAAATATTAATGAGACTCTTGAAATAGAAATGAAATGTAGCTAATCTTTATGGCTTCATTGAAAGTAAATATCTGCCTCTACCTGAAAAATAATGTAAATATTTTGAAATATAATATCCCTGAGCCCTCACATGAAGGTCATTGTTTTGATTTTTTAAGTATTAATACTTTATAAATATGCTCTTTTTAAAATATGTTGTATTAAATTCTTACAATGGTTTTCATTTTATTCTCACGTACAGTAAGTTTCACTTCTTTGACCAACAGGAAAACATTTTTAAACTTTCTTCATGCCCAAATTTCTGTCCTAATATCTTAGTGACATGTTTCTTTAAAAAGTACACCACCTTTTAAGAAATTTCACTATAAATTCAAATGTGACATAAGTAAATTTTCATCTGGTAATATCACAAGATGTTATAATCATAATTTTAAAAAATCCAGTGAGAGGAGAATAAGATGTATTTTTCTCTATATTTCTATAACCTTTACCATTTCATTGCATTGTATATTTGGACATAATATTAACAGTAATACATTCTTGAGATCTTTTATTTTGGAATGATGCTAGTTCTGTCTCTTTGCCAATCCTAGTACCAGGTTCCAAGTAATAATTCTACAATACAAAGAGAAAGGAATAGTTATTTAGGGCTAGGATACGAACTTCACAGTTCACTGGGGGTACTTGTTCTTATTGACTTTCCTTGCAAACAATTTGTTCCTGGTGCCCAGTAATAACTCAGTTTGGAAAGTAACGACAAAAAGGAAAGGGAAAAGTGATCACAAAGGAGAGTCTGGTCCTGGGAAGAAAAGGAGAAAACCTGGTTGTTCAAGTTGTGCTAAACAGTCCACTCGTCTTTCTAGTTTAGGAGAGGGGTTGGACTACCTGGGAAGACCAACAAAAATGTGTGTGGATGACTGTCTTTGGGGGACAGGGGTGGGGAACACAAGGGAGGATGGAAAGGAAAGTCAGAAGAAATTTTCTTGCAGCAAGGAAAAAAAAGCAAATCCCCAAATGAGCTAATCTCTGAAAGTCATAGTCTTCCCCGAACTACTGAGGTAATAGCAAGTGACCAGGAAGACTAGGAACTTTTTCTGATTGTAAATGTATTGTGTAATGGCTCTGCTGAAGTTCTGTGACTTCCATACCAGGAATTAAACACCTTTTTAAGAAAAAAAAAAAAAAACACAAAAAACATTTCCTGTACTAGTCTCTCAGCAAAATGTACATGTTTTGGAGACTTCAAAGGTATTATATGAGTTCACATTTAGCAACAGCTTATTAATAACCCTCAAGCTGTCATAATCTCTATAGTTACCATTTACAATTTTATACTGTGAAAAAAAATTAATGGATCAGTGAAAGCAGAAAGAGTAAACAGAATTTGCCTTGAAGAAGGTCTAAGGCCTGGGAGAGTCTACCGTCTATTGCAGAATGAGGCATGTATAAATAGTTGGCTGACTTCCACTGATCTTCTCAATGTGAACAAATATACTATGTATATTGTGTGTATTTCTAGAATTCAATGGCAGCTGCTGGCGATGTTGTAATTAGAAATCTATATAGAATATAGATGTGTTAGAGAGATGGTGCCAATCCTAAAAGATTTGTGTGGGCTACAAGTGCTTGTACTTACTTTTTCTGCACTTATAACAGATTTGGTTTAAACTTGTGTGCGCGTATCTCTTCTTTTTTCTGTTGTTGAAGCTTGTACTATTAAAATAATAGAGAATGTTAAATTATTTTGATGTGAATTGCAAATGATTTTTTTCATAAAGTATAACATTTTTATCAGCATTGTTTCGCTTTGTACTTGTATAAATGTGTTTTATTTTAGCATTTTAAAAAATATACTTGCCTGTTTCTCAGTTGTCTAAATCATGTTATAGTTGGTGTTTGTGAAGTCAGTTTACTTTTTGAAAAATATTAAAAAAGAAACTATGATATGACTTTAAAAATCTTCCCCTGAAATGCTTAGAATATTTTCCTCATAGACTTTCATACATGACGAATAACCATGCTATTATCTTGAATTCTGAATGATATCCACATTTGCACTGTGAAGTTTATAAAGAAAATGATGACCAATAAATTAAAATGAAAATATAAATTAGCCAAAAGTCAAGGTAGAAATGCTGTCTCCAAAGACATCTACAAACACATTTTAGTTTTTTCAATCACCCTTATATACAAAAGGTTTTCAGTCCAACATGTTAAAAACATAACACATAACTGAATAACTGAATAGAATATTTTTAAATATAATAAGCACTATATTTGTGTCAAGACATACAAATTATAGGCATTGTCATAATTACTTATATGGATATAGATAACATCATGTGATATAGTAGGTACTATGTGTGTCTGTGTATGTATACTGTACAATGCACACACATTTACAAATATATTTTACTTTTCTCTGGAGAAAAAATTTAATTGTCAAATTACTTTATACTTTAATTCCTTAGCAAATTTACATTTTCTTTTCTTTCCTTCTTTTCCTCCCTTTCTCTTTCCCTCTCTCCCTCCCTCTCTCCCTTTCTTTTTGCCTTCCTTCCTTCCTTCCTTCCTTCCTTCCTTCCTTCCTTCCTTCCTTCCTTCCTTCCTTCCTTCCTTCCTTTCTTCCTTCCTTCCTTCCTTCTTTCTTTCCTTCTTTCTTTCTTGTTGTTGTTGTTTGTGGGGATTTGACAGCCTGGGTACTGTCTCTGAGTTCCTTTTAGCCCTACCATTAATGCTGTACCACACTGAACCACAGCACCACTTCAGTTACTTGGTGGTTAATCAGAGGTAAAAGTTTCAGGGACTTTCCTACCCAGGTTGGCTTTGAATTGCTGTCCTCAGATCTTAACCTCCTGAGTAGCTAGGATTACAGGCATGAGCCATTTTCTAGGTCAGTGTAAACCTAAAAGCAAACTATAGAGTAGCTACTTGATGTGAGGAAGACAACAAAGGCAATATTGATGTACCAGTTTACCTGCTTGCCTGGCAGCAGTAGCTCATGCCTGTAATCCTAGTTATTCAAGAGGCCAAATGAGGATAGTTGTTCAAAGCTAGTCAGGGGAGGATAGTCCTTCATACTCTTATGTCCAATTAACCAGCAAAAATGGAGAAATGGAGCTGTGTATCACATGGTTGTGTCAGCCTTGAGTGAAAAAGCTAAGGAAGAGTGCAAAGCCTTGAGCTGAAGTCTCAGTACTGGTACAAAACTTATATCCTCATATATTGTGCACATTTTACTTAATCCTACAAGGAAATTATTTCCTCTGCTTTGTCTTACTCTGCCCTGCAGTATCTTCTACTAGGTAACTGCAAAATATTAGCAATGGACATGTGTCCACATAAAATGGAGCTTAATGTGACGTATTGAAATTATTGTAGAGAAAATTACCTGTAGAGAAAATTACCTTCTAAAAGTGAAAAGAGACTTTAAGACCCAACAAAATCATGAGCAACCAATCAAATCTAGCTGATGTAATAAAAATAAACTTTAATTAAAGTCAGAATCTATTACCCTATCATCCTCCAATTTTATAGAAATTACCTTGATTTCCTCAAAACTCATTCCTCAGTTCCTCTTTCTTTAAATGTAGCAACAAGAAACCTGGCCTTCCATACACAGACACAAAAGTAAATACCAAGAAATATGCTTCTTACATTTTCTTCCATTTGCAATATTCCTGGTAAATGATAAGCAATCAACACATTGAAGCTGTTCTTAGTATTAGTGGCAATATAGTAGAACACAGTTAAAAATGCAAGAAACATCATAAATTTGATTTAATTGATATTATGTTGCTTAACAAGGAGAACTTTGTTAACTGGTATTGAAGAATACTACAGGGGAAAAATGTCTTTCTTTTCACACAATCTCTGTTGAATGCAGGCTAATTTTTAGTAATGCTGTACATAATCAATCACTTTACAAAAAACAATTCTAAACATTTACTTTTTATGGTACTAAGCAAGATAGGTAAGTAGGTGAACAAATATTAATAAAAGTTTCCTATTTAAAAAGCATAGTGGGGGAGCTGGGAAGGTGGCTCAGAGGTAGAGTGCAAGCCTTGCATGCATGAAGCCCTGAGTTCGACATCACATAAGCAGAAAAAGCCGGAACTGGTGCTGTGGCTAAGTGGTAGAATGTTAGGCTTGAGCTGAAGAGCTGAGGGACAGTGCCCAGGCCCAGAGTTCAGACCCCATATCAGGGGTTGGGAATATGGTTTAGTGGTAGAGTGCTTGCTTCACATGCATGAAGCCCTGGGTTCCATTCTTTAATACTACAGAAAAGGAAGTGGTGCTGTGGCTTAAGTGGTAGAGTGCTAGCCTTGAGCAAAAGAAGCTAGGGGACAGTGACCAGGCCCTAAGTTACAGCCCAGGGCTGGCAAAAAAAAAAAAAAAAAAAAAAAAAAAAAAACCCACAACAACAACATAACATCATAGCATTTATAGCTGTCATATGATATTGGAAATTCAGAACCAATTACTACATTTTGCCGTTTATATGTCATTACCCATACTTGAAATCAGGGCTTCATTCTTGCTTGGTTTGGTTTGCTTTTATAGCTGGTGCTCTACCACTTCAGCCATGCCTCTAACCTGACTTTTTACTGGTTATTTTGCAAATGGAATCTCAAAGACTTTTCCCCAGTCCTCCAGATCTCAGCCTATTGAGTAGCTAGAATTACAGGCATGAACCATCAGCACCTGACTTTGTCTTGTTATTTTAAATGATCATGTTATTGGATAGTATCTATGAAAAAAATATTTCAACTTAGCTTCTCCAACAATTCTTAAGACCTATCCTACAGAAACACTTACCTTTTACAAAAGAAAGTACTTTACATTAGATTTCTCCAGGCCAAAGACACTTGTTTTCTCCTGAATACACATTGCTTTGAGAAATAGGTGAGTTATAAGCAGGCTAGTTATTTGATATGCATATAAAATACATTTGTTTTGTTTATAGTTGTTTTATTTGTTTGTTTATTTACTGTTTGACCTGGCGCTTAAACTCAGGGCCTGGGTCCCATCCCTGAGCTCACTTGCTCAAGGCAAGTGCTCTACCACTTTGAGCCCCAGAGCCACTTGCAGTTTTCTAGTGGTTAACTGGAGATAAGAACTCACAGTGTTTCCTGCCCTAGCTGGCTTCGAACCCTGAACCTCAGATCTCAGCCTCCTGAATATCTATGATTACAGGTGTGAGCCACGGGCACCCAGCTATAGTTGCTTTACATTCTCACACATTGGCTTCAAAAAATACGCTTTACATGCTATCAGAGTCCATTCATCGGATCATTGTTCTACATAATATGAATGATATGTCCACAAAAATCACATCATACCTTAAATTTTCTGAACAGCTAAACATCAGTAGGCAAATCTCAAATGAAAGATTTTAGGGATTTTTTCCTTTTTGATTTTCTAAATTTTATTTTATTGTAAAGATGCTGTACAGAGGGATTACAGTTACATGAATAAGGTAATGAGTGCATTTCTTTTCTAGTATTGTTACCTCCTCCTTTGTTGTTCTCCCTCTATCCCTTCCATCCTCCATCTCCTGGACTCCTCCCCTCCCTGAAGTTGTAAAGTTCATTCGCACTATAATGTCTTGTGGATATCATTGTTGCAATGGGTCATCCTGTGTCCTTGTTTCAGCATTTTGTTATTCCCCTTCCCCTCCAATGTATATACAAGATGCAAGGTACCAAAATCAAGTTTTAAAGTTTGGGAAACATCCAGGTACCTTTGGCTCATGCCTGTAATTCTAGCTACTTGGGAGACTGAGACTTAAGGATCAGGCTCGCGATTTGAAGCTAATCTGGGCTCTTACCATCATTTAAGCACCAAAAAAGCTGTAAGCAAAGCTGTAGCTCAAGTAGTGGAGCACTAGCCTTGAGGGGGGGAAAAAAAGAAAAACAGTTCAGAAACAGTGCAGTGCCCAGGCTCTAAATTCAAGCCCTAGAACTGGCAGTTTGAAAAAGTTTGGGAAACGATAGCTCTAAGTAAACTACTTTTACTATAACGTATTGCAGAATTTATTCATGCTAGTCTACCATATGTTGTGTTGTTGTTGTTTGTTTGTTTTTCTACGACATTGTCACCTCAGAGTGAAATTTCATAAAACACATTTTTAAAATGCAATGATGTAAAATTTACAATGGTACCTACTTTTTCTTTTGGACTAAGCTATAACATGAAGTCTATGAAAATCTCCTGAGGTTTCACTTCAAACTTCAGTGCCACCAAAACCAAAAACAAACACAACAGCAAAAAACAGTCAATGAAAAAGAAAACGACAAATCACCCTACACATTCAGCTACCTATGAAAAGCAAGGAACCTAAAATGAAATGCCACATGAGTAGAAAATTTTAAAGAAATAACTTATGGGCCATCTAATTAGACAAGTAATTTCTTGTCTGTAGTAGCAGTGTTCAAAACTTGCTAAACTAGTAGGGAGTGTTAAAAGTCACAACCATTTTTAAATTATAAAATAAAAAGTATGCTCTTGAGTTTAAAAGAGAAAATAACAGGGAGGAAGTATTAATGAGGGCATTTTTTAGAACGTGCTGGAAAGAGCAAAATTTTAAGGAATTGTTAGAAGCTGATGTCATCCACAACATCAAAACATCATCAAAATCCACAAGCACAAGAAAATAAATGATACGTTTAGAAGTGTACTATTGGTTTAATTTTTCTATTACATTTGCCTGGTAAAAAGCAATGAGATACTCTACAGAAAGTATACAGTAAATTTGTTGCTTGAATGCTAACTTCTTGCTAGTAGCAGAAAATCTAGGGTTAGATGTTTAAATCCACATTTAGATTTCTCCCCAAGTGAAGTCCCTTCTTTAGTTCTTCTTTCCTTTTATTTTTTCTTTTTCTTTTTTACTATCTTTACATAGTTGTACAAAGGAGTTGCCATTCAACAAAGCAGTATAGTATTGCTAACTATAACACACTATTACACAGTTGACTCCTAGAAATTGCTCATCTAGAAAACTAAAACTATATTGAAAACTAAAACTAAAACTATACCTAGTTTTCCCTTAAGTTTTGCCCTAGAAACTTTCTTTCCACTCTCTCTGCTTCTGAGTTTTAACTGCTTTCCATATTTCATGTAAGCATTCATGGACGTTTAGGTTGTTTATCCCTCTTGAACTGTTGTACATTATTAAGAAAGAATTGCATGTTTAGATCCCTGCTTTCCAAGGGAGTGCAGATGAATCAGCTGATAGAAATGAGAGGAGCAGGTTCCTGATATTTAGTCTGCCAAACAGTATTAGATGTTCAATTGGATTTGACTAGTTTTCAACGTAGTAATGCAAACATAATTGGTTTAATTTATAAATAAATTATGACTATGATAAAAATTAGCAATTTGACTTTTAAAATGTAAATCATACTTCTTAGTATCGCATTATGAAGCAGGCTCTTGGGTTTTTTGTTTTTGTTTTTTTGCCCTAATATGTTATGTCATTTCATCCTACCTTTAGATTAACATAATATCTCAAAAAGAAATAACAACGTTGATTTTATTATCCAAACAAAGTTTCTTTCAAAGGAGATTTAAAATAACTTTCAAGAAGATTTTTGGTAAATGGAAAAGAAAGTTGATTGGCCTTTATATGTAATTCATGCAAGCAACAAATACATAAAAGATGCCTACTACATGCCAGGGACGTTTTCTAAATTTTGCTAATCCAGAATGAGGAAAACACAGAAATTTCCATCTTTATCAACCTTTCTCTTTTCTTTTTCTTCCTTCCTTCCTTCCTTCCTTCCTTCCTTCCTTCCTTCCTTCCTTCCTTCCTTCCTTCCTTCCTTTCTTTCTTTCTTTTTTTCTTTCTTTCTTTCTTTCTTTTGTCCTTTCTTTCTTCTTCTGTTTTTCTTCCTTCCTTTCTTCCTTTCTTTCTTTTACATCCTTGCACTCTCACTTTGTCTTTAAGCTCAAATCTGGACCCTACCACTTGAGCTATGTCTCCACTTCCACAGGAACATTACTTGGAAACAAACTGCGGAATCTTTTTGCTTGTTTGTTTGTTTGTTTGAGGTTTGTTGCTGTTTGTTTTCACTGGTCCTGGAGCTTGAATTCTGGACCTATACCTGAACCTCTTTGTGTTCAAGGCTAGCACTCTACCACTTGAGCCCAGCACCACTTCCAGCTTTTATAGAATAGTTTATTGGAGATAAGAGTCTCACAAACTTTCCTGCCCAGTCTGGATTTGAACCACAATCTTCACATTTCAGCTTCCTGAATAGCTAGGATTACCAGCAAGAGCCACTGGTGCCTGGCTGCAGAGAATCATAGGAAGCTTCCATTGGAACAGATCTAGGAGTAAGAAACAGAATACATTAAATTTGAAATGCTTATTACAGTTGATAGTTGGGTTTTAGAGTTTAGAATTCAAGGAAGAAATCTAGACTAGAAATCTAAAATTCATACATTAAATACTAGAAATAGTATAAGAGCCAGTCATGTAACTATAACATAATATCTAACATGAACTATTATAAAATAATCAGTATTAACTATTACATATTTCAATATTCAAAATTTTAATTTTTTACTTAAAATTACTTTTTAATCATCACTACCTAAAATTGTGATTTTTAAAAAAAATCCAAAAGGGCTATTGTAAAATTGTACATCATTATTAAAGGGATTCACTAATCAAAGATTGAACAATACTTTTCTATACTATGCCAATAGTTAATTTTACCTTAAAAATCTTCAAAATGAATGTGGAAGGTTTATATCTACCAAAACAAAACTCTACAAGCAAGAAAGTAAGAAAGGAACCATTGATTTGGTAGCTGTGATAAGCCCAAGTACTAAATATGTCAATCTTTGCTAGAGACACTGGCACACATCTGCAGTTCCAGACACTCAGAAGGCTGAGGCCATAGGATCACATAAACATAGTAATTCAGAGTCAGATTAAGCAAATCAGCAAGATCTTTCTCCAAAAAAAAAAAAAAACCAAAAACAACAACAAAGCTAAAAAAAAACAACAACAAGAACCAACAAATCTAACAAAACAACAAATTACTCCTCCTCCTCTCTCATACGGGCTCCAAGGCAAAACCTAGTGCCAATTTCACTAGCTCTGGGACATGAGGGTTCAGCATCACCCTTAACCAACAATTCATTTGGTATAACTATTTTCTGACATTTTCCTCCTTCAAAGCTATATTGATAGTTGCCTCTATTGCAAAATCTACCAATGATTCAATTGCATCTTATCTCATGACATTTAACCAAGATGCTCCCTTCCAGAATAGCCCAGAGTTAACCTAGGACTCCTTTCATAACTTGATTCACAGCCAATGATATTGGCAGAGAACTCAGCACCCTGGAAAGTCACTCTGCTGTGGTAAAATAACACAAAGATGACAATGGAACTGGACCATGGGGTTCTTATAAGAAAAGATCGGAAACAAATGACTAACAAGAGTTTGACAAAAGGCCCTGTGTTAAGCTAAAGATCTTAGATTTTTCTTGATGCTGATCAGAAACAATGGAAGGTTTTTATAAAGTAGACTGCATGAGCAGCCTTGTTTTCTATTATATGATTGTAATAAATATTGAAATGGTGGAAAATGGGAGAAGCCAGGGCAGGGCAGATGGTGATCTACTTGAGAGACAAATGAAAGCAAAGATTATATAAATGATGTAGATGTCGATGATGAAGAGGTTAGTGAATTCTAGACCTGTTCCCATGAACTGATTACAACAAATTATGAAGTAATGGGGAAAGTCTAGGAGGCATGTAAGTGTCTGGTGTTTAATAGAGAGTAGAATTAATCATCAATTTGCAAAACATTATTTAATAGAGAAGCAACTTTGTGATGAGTTCTGATTGGCATCTTGTATAAAGTTAGAGTGACTGAGTCAATATGCCCAGGAGGCAGTGAATGGATATGGGTACAGTGTTCAAAGAACAAATGGTACTTTCAGCAAGAAAACAATATACCCTGAATGCTCATCTGAAAGGGACTATTTTACTAAGGCATGTGCAGGGAAGCTTAACTAGGAATCAGCATTGGCCTAAGCCTGGAGGCCCAGAGGGAGAAAGAGAGTGGACTGAATTGGCAAGTTTTCACTGTAGGATAGGGCTCCTGGAAAGGAATGTGGTCTTAGATGATAAGAAATGCCACATTTTCTTTAAAATTTGATCATGTTGGAGGAATCCTAGCTATTCAGGAGGTTGAGATCTCAGGATAATTTTCAGATCTACCTGAAAAGTCTGTGAGACTCTTATCTTGAATTAAGAAGCAAACAGCTGAAAGTGAACCTGTATCTCAGGTGGTAGAGCACCAGCCTTGAGCAAAAACACTAAGGGACAGTGTCCCAGCACTTAACTCCAGTCCCAGATTCACACACACACACACACACACACACACACACACACACACGCTCACCTAGCTCACTTAGGAAGTATGACTCTCTGTTTACACCAAGAATAAGTCCCTCAAAGGACAAACTTGAGCTTAAAGAGATTGACCAATCCTTGGCTTAACCCAGCACTACATTTTTACATAGTACTTTCAGCTGTTATCTATGTAATCCTGATTTCCTGATAACTAGAACAATCAAGCAAATTTCTAAACCATTAAATTTAGAAGTGACTACACAAATCAACTACCAAAATTGTTGCTGCCATCTCTTTGGCTACCATGTACTAGGAGGTAAAACTGTAAAGAGAATAACTAGAGAATAAACAAAGTTACATATTAAGGAATTCATTGTATATTAAATTTACACTTAGTGCTTAGCAATATAGTGTCTAATATGTATTAGTTTCCTTCTAAGATCTTTACTTTTTCTTAAATATGAGGTGGCATTGTTTTTTACTTGTCCTACCATATAATTAATTTGGGAACAAATTGGGACCAGGAAAAAGAAGGACTAAGCATCTGCTATGTGCCTGTAATGGGATATAAAACTCATTTCAGGCCGTTCACCCCATCCAGACATCCATGTGAAATAAGTTGGAATTCATTCAGTGGGCTTTCTGCCCTAGCATACTGCTGTGCTTCAGTTTGGATTCTATGCTTACTCAATACATAATTGCACTAACCTCCCAATGGCAGATAAACTCACAGAACTATTTAATCACTTGCTTTCACATCCCTCATGCTTACTATGACAACAGGTGGCTTGAAAAATCATAAATGGAGGAGGTTCTGGAGAGGAGAGAAGAGCAGTTGGCAAGTCAAGGTCAGGATGACACTTCAATCCAAATGGTTTAGAAGACTGAAATCAGAATTGGAAGTCTCTCTCTCTTCCAACTTCATTCCTGGAGAGAGTACTTTAGGATGGTCCCAAATGATTTCTCACTTAAAAAAAAAAAAAGAATATCATCTGCTCATGTGATTGCCAACTTGGAAATGGTTTCAACAAAGGAGTGAGACAGGGTATATATCATCATTTCTCTCAGCATTCTCCAGAGATGAGTCTGACACACTTCTGGCTCAGAAGTCCTGGCCAAGGGAATGTAGCCACTATTACATTCACCCATCTGTGTGGACAATGTGCTAACACTCGATCTGCTAACAGATGGGTAAGGATGCATGGGATGGTGCCTAAGGGAAAATGGCCCTTTGTGAAGATTATAAGCTTCTTGTCTCACTAGCATCCACTTAGATAAATTTATTGTAAATCAATGTGACCATGATATCCTCAGCTGCTGCAGGAAGGATGTACAAAGCATTCTGGAGGCCATTCAGAGCATGAGACACATTGGCTTGTCTGAGTCAAGCAAACAACTCGATATAAATTCTCCCTGTCATGCATCTGACTGAGATGGCAGTTGTGTGGGACAGAGAATACATAGAGAGAAGGAAGAAGGAAGGGAGAAAGCTGGGAAAGTCTTCAGCTAACATTTTATTTTACAAGTTTCACAGGAAAAAAGGGCTCAGGAATACTAGCCAAAATTGTTGCCAAATGGATGAAAGAGGAGATTGACTCAGGTTTTCTAGCAGACTGAATACAGCAAGAAGTTTCCTTCCAAGAGCAATGAACTCAACATGTCCCACTATCCACAGACTGGGCTCCCCATCGGTTATTAAGTTTCCCTTTGCAGGATGAATGGTGCCATAGGCAAAATAATGTTTTGGATCAGTGCCATGTGGAAGTTAATTATTATTAATCTTAACAATAACTTTCATTCTAAATGAGATCTGTATCAAATTATTTTTACAGGGATGTGATCACACAAGTAAGATGATAGAATAGAAAAGCTTGAACAAAGTCTTCTTCACTTCTGGTTTCCATATAAGGGCAATCTGTGATGTGTGTGTGTGTGTGTGTGTGTGTGTGTGTGTGTGTGTGTGTGTGTGTGTACAAGTGTGCCAATCCTCGGGACTGAACCCAGGGTCTGGGCAATTTCACTGAGTTTTTCTTTGCTTAAGGCTAGCACTCTACCACTTGAGCCACAGCTCCACATCTGGCTTAAGGGTACCCTTATGCATACCTGTCACTTTGGGTAACAGGTGTGCATGGGTGAGTGTATCTATTTCTTAGAGAATGGCTGTCATGCAGTCTGTCAGTCACTCACCTTACTGTTTGTGTTGAATTCTCCACAAAAGAGTGCTCCTGGAGAGCTGCTTTAAAAGTTTCATAGCTTGGACCATGATAAAACAGTGGGAGCACAGAAAATATTGTATTAAAAATATTATATCTGTAGCAAATCAGAAGAAAGACTAAGATCCGGATCAGAATCCAGCAGACTGGGGTTAAAGTTCAAAACATATCACTAATTTGACCTGATAATTTAGGATTTGATCTCGAAGCCCATCTCAGTATTGCTTAGTGGACTAAAGAACATAATAATGTATATAAGGACTACTGAAATGAGAAAAAAAGCTAAAAAAAAAAAAAGCTAAAAACCTTGTAGTTAATATATTTCAAAAAAGCACTAAAATGCTTTTATCATTCTCCTAGTTGCTCAGTGGAGCTCAACTTTTATTGTTCTTTCTTTCCTTTTTCATGCCTTTATAGCTCTCATTTGATCTACTTTCAAAACCTTAGCAATATATTCAGACTCAGAATACTGCACACCAACCCATTGCCACCTGGCTCAAAATTCTATCAGCACCTGTCCACATTTCAGAAATAACTTTTTTTTTTGTCAGTTATGGGGCCTGAATTCTGGGCCTAAGCACTGTCTCTCAGCTCATCAGCTCAAATCTAGTGCTCTACCACCTGAGCCACAGCGCCACTTCCAGTTTTTTCTGCTTATGTGGTGTGAGGAATTGAACTCAGGGCCTCATGAATGTGAGGCAAGCACTCTACCATTGAACTAGCTTCCCAGCCCCAGAAATAACTTCTTAAGGGGACTCTATTTCCTACTTTAGTGCTAATCTTCTTTACCTAGTATGTTTATAATACAATTTTCAAAACAGTTCTTTTAAATATTAATCAGATCATGTCATCCGTTTGCTCAAAATGTTCCAGGAAAATGTTCCAGGATTTCTGTTGGCAGTAAAAGCCAAAATTCTCACAATGACCTTCAAATTCTTTTTATTTCATGGATACTGACTTAATAATGAATCAGGACACAAATGTAAACCTAACTCCTGGTCTTGTCTAAGACCACCTAAGAAATGGTGAAACTATTCACTCTCCATTTTAACCCTCCCTTAGGGCTTGAAATCCCCAACTAGCTCCTCATCTAGTGCTGCTTCCTTGCCTCTATTTCAACCAGGCTCTTGTACCATTATGAGTTAATATTTCAACCTAGAGAGCTCGGGCTACAGTGTGAAATTTCCCAAAAACTTAAGGGGGTGAAGACTAGAGGTGTAGTTAAGTGGTGATGGCCTGCCTAGCCAGCACAAGGGCCTACATTCAAACTTCAGAACTGCCACAAAGAAAGAAAAGAAAGGAAAAGCATTAGGTAGAATCATACTATAGTGAAGTCAAGAAGGGAACAAAGTGGACTTTTCTGGTCTAAAATACCATTCACAATGGCAGAATTATAAGTCTGTGTACAAGGACTTCTCTTTTCCAGGACTGTATTTCTTTATTTTTATTTTGCCACTACCAAAGTTTGAATTCAGAGCTTTGCTGTTGGTGCCCTACCACCTGAGCAAAATCTTCAACCCTGTTTTTTGCTGGTTGCTTTATAGAGATGGAGTCTTATAGACTTTTATGCCCAGGGTAACTTCAAATCTCCAGCCTCTGGATTTCAGCTACTTGAGCAGCTAGGATTATGGGAATAAGCCACTAGCATTCAGCTAGAACTGTAATTGCTGATTTGCCATTTGTTAAAATCCCTCCTATGATTTAAGACTGAATTTAGATGCTACTCCTCCTGAGCCCTTAACTGGTCCATTCACTCAATAGTGTTTGTTGTTGCTGTTGTTGTTTTTGATAGGCTATCACTTTATTTTGAAGACATAGTAATCATAACTCATTAAATCATTAATTCTCCAAGCAAGTAAGAAGTGGGTGCTTCTATAATGTTAGAGAATGATGGGGAAAGAGAAAGAATAGCACTTCCTGTCAGGAAAATTATACCTTTCTGGACTAGTATGAGCCATCCCTTCAGTTCCCTCTTCCTCCTACTGCTGACTTTGATGTAATGAGGTATCCAATCAGGATACCTTAGTCTAAACCAGTGAGTCCCTAAAGCAGGTCAAGGAGAAGAATCTAAGGAAAGCAGCAGAAGAATCTAAGGAAAGTTTCATGGACATGAACTCTTTAACAGTGCCTCTGGAAGTCAGTCCCCAGACACTCATTAAGTAGATTTGCAGTGACACCTGGGTATGAGTTGTAGGATCAAATGACCATCACATTTTATAATAACTGGCTTAGAGTTTAATTTCAATGATTTTTAAGAGAAGATATAAACTTAAATACTAAAGGAAAAAGAAGATGTAGTAATTATGAGTGTAGTGTACCACAAGCTAGAAAATGACCTAGATAGAAGAAGCAATTTTTTTGATTTAACATTGCTTTGTCCTTATATTCGTCAATAACATGCAAAATTACGTTTATGTTTAAGTCATTCTCAGTAGACAAATATGTGGGCAAAGTTTATGATATCATTTCCTTTAGATATTATTCTTCTCAGTATAAATTAGTAAACTGCTATCCAAACAACTATGTATTCTGTGTGCTTGTTGACTGAGTTTGAGCTGGAAAATGTATATATTACTATTGTATCAAGAGATAGGAGTTCCCAGCTAAAGGTGTGAGTCAGTGAAGAGTCCCTGCCTACTAAGTGTGAGGCCCTGAGTTCAAATGCCAATGCCACCAAACAAATAAACAAATAAATACATACATAAAGCCAAAGGGGAAAAAAAGAAATCGAGTTTCTGAACCTACAAGCTTCAATCTTTGACTTCATCAAGTAAAGGTGTTCCTCACTAAAGATATGAGCTAGGAAACAGCCATTACCTTTTCCACATTAATATATAGTTAATGCCTGAGAAAGGAAAAGCAGAGAGATTGGGAGACTTAGATACAGGTCTAGACTGAGATTGCTTTGCTTTGTAACATTGGTCATTAGTAGGAAGACTGTTTTCTCTTGGCATGCTTCAGGCACGATACTTGATGTCATGCCTGCATCATCTTGTTTGGTCATCCACCTGCACTACCAACAGGAAGCACTGTGTGTACACATTTCTTGATTCTAACTTATTAGAAAGTTTCACCTTCATCCTTAAAAAGAGCCCAAATTTGATTCCAGGTTTTTGATGCATGGAATATCGACAAAAATAACTGGAGCTCTAGCAGCCATCTTGAACTCTTGGGTGATTTTAAGGATGAAAGCCATTTGCCCATATCCTATGAATGTAGACTAGAAGTCAGTAAGTGTTATTTGGGGCTTTTTTTTCTGAGATTAAACATAACCCAAACAACTACAGATTAGAATTCTCATTTTAGATTGTGAAAACAAGACAGAGAGGTTATGCAGAGAGGTTATGACAAATATCTGGTAAATACTGAACAGAATGTACTGGTCTGGCAGCAACATGGCTCCAAGGCCATTTTTCATCATATTTTATGACCTGCAAAACAGCTATTTTGCTTTTATCTTTGATGCACAAGAGGCAACTCATGATTTTGATGTGTTCAGTATCCTACTTATTAATGTCACATACAACATTTTGTTAGATTCCCTTGCACTTAGAAATATGAGATGGAAATAAATTCTATGTTCATTGCATCTATTAAAAAATAAAGCTAAAGGAGGTGCCGGGAAGATGGCAGAGGAGAAGCTGGAGGCTAAACAAACTCTCCCATACAAAGCATTTTAGTGTTCCAGTGAACAGTCCTAGGCCAGAAAATTACAACAAGTGTGCCCTCACTGTACAGAGAGTTAGGCCAGAGAGGGAAAATCCAGGCAAGGAGACAAATCTGAGCACTTGCCTGTAGCAGCTGGAGAGGCGGCAGTGGCGGAGGTGGTGGCAGTGGCAGCGGCGGGAGGCTGTAGCCGCCATACCTACAACACAGAGAGTCCGGGACAAAGGTGCCAGACACAGTGGGCCAGCAGATTCTACTCAACACTAGCAAGAACTGACAAGGAGCAGATATCTTCATCCTACAGATTGCAGACCAGAGCGACCCAGGAACCAAAACTCCAGCGTGAGTAGAAACCTGACAGCCTCACTCTTTCTCAGGGAGCAGAGGAGGGATGGCCACCTCCCCCCCCCCCCCCCCCCCCCCCACCAAATCACTGGAGAACTCCATCTTTGACAAAGACATGGCTGAGCAGCTAGCTCCAACTCAGGCCTTGGAAGAAAACAAAAGAGTCATTTAGCAGGTCACAGGAACCTAACCTGACCTGCCAGGGTCAACTCCACCCAGGGGAAAGTCCACTCAGCTCAGGCAGAAAAAGGTCCCCTCCTGAGGAGTGACTTTCTTCACTGGGTAAATAGAGCCAGAAGCTGCCCCGCCCTACAGCAATCTAGACAATCAATTGACATTCAGTAAACATAAACCCTGAGAATGGCTCCAGGCTGGGCTCTGTGAGTGTCTCAGAAGATAGCCAGTCAGGGAAAAGCTACTGTTTGCTGAAGGGCCTCAACTCTACCTAGCCTCATCACAGCATCTCCAAACTAGAGGAAACAGCCATCTCCCTCTTTTGTGATACTCAAAACAGATCTGCCTCCCACTGAACTAGCCTGGGATGAGGATCACAAAATCCTGGGTAAAACAGAGCATTTTTCTGCCTGCTCAAACAAACTGACTTAAAAAACCAATCAAGCCACAGGAAAATGGAAAAGATTAGAAAGGAAATTCACATGTTCATGATATTCAACAAAAATGAACACACAAATTACCAGCTTCTCTGGGACAGAGCAAAGGCGGTACTCAGAGGCAAGTTAATAGCTCTGAGTTCCTACATCAACAAATTGGAGAGATCTGAAACCAACAATTTAATGAGACATCTGAGCCTCCTTGAAAAAGAGCAGCAAGCTAAACCCCAATCCAGTAGACAGAAAGAAATAATTAAAATTAAATCAGAATTAAATGAATTAGAATAAAAAAAAAAAACCAGAAAGAATCAGCAAAATAAAGAGTTGGTTCTTCGAAAAAATTAACAAAATTGACAGACTCTTAGCAAAACTTATCAGAAAAAGAAGAGAACACACCCAAATAAATAAATTTAGAGATAAGAATGGAAACATCACCACAGAAACAACCAAGATACAGAACATTATAAGGGAATACCTCTCAAAACTTTATGCTAATAAGTTTGAGAACTTGGCAGAAATGGACTTTTTCCTAACAAATATCGACATGCCAAAACTAAACCAAGAGAAGTTAAACCATCTTAACAGGCCCATATAAGCATTGAAATAGAAACAGCAATAAGAGACCTCCCATCTAAAAAAAGCCCAGGATCAGATGGTTTTACAGTGGAATTCTACAAGGGCTTCAAAGCAGAGCTCACACAAATACTCCTCCAACTCTTTAATGAAATTGAAAGAGAAAGTTCACTACCGAACTCATTCTATGAAGCCATCATAACCCTCATCCCAAAACCGGGCAGGGACTCATCAAAGAAAGATAACTATAGACCAATTTCTTTGATGAACATTGATGCAAAACTTCTCAACAAAATTTTGGCCAATTGACTTCAACAATTCATCCAAAAAAATCATACACTACGATCAAACAGGATTCATTTCAGGGATGCAAAGCTGGTTAAATATAAGCAAATCAAATAATATAATTCATCACATCAACAAGAGCAAGGATAAGAACCACATGGTTATCAAAATAGATACAGAAAAAGCATTTGACAAGATCCAACACCCCTTTGTGATGAAGATTCTGGAAAAATTAGGAATCCATGGAACATTCCTCAATACAATAAAGGCTGTATATGACAAACCTACAGCTAACATTATACTTAATGGTGAAAAACTAAAGCCATTTCCTCTTAACTCAGTAATGAGACAAGGATGTCTACTTTCTCCACTTCTCTTCAATCTAGTATTAGAATGCCTATAAGATAAGATATGAAAACATAAAGCAATATGATAAGATGCAAACATAAAAATGATCCAAATAAGGAAAGATGAAGTAAAACTCTCTCTCTTTGCAGATGACAGGATCTTGTATTTAAAGAATCCCACGGATTCTACTCCCAAATTACTCCAGCTTATTCAAAACTTTGGCAAAAAAGCAGAGTATAATATTAACCCTCAAAAATCAATGGCTTTCCTGTATGCCAACAATGAGAAAAGCGTGGCTGAAATTAGGAAAGCAACTCCATTCATAATAACCCCACAAAAAATAAAATACCTAGGAATTAACTTAATCAAAGAAGTGAAGGACCTCTATGATGAAAACTTTAAAAACCTGAGAATGGAAATCAAAGCAGAACTTAGAAATTGGCAAAACCTCGCATGCTCCTGGATTGGAAAGATCAACATCGTGAAAATGGCAATACTTCCCAAGGTTATCTACAAATTCAATGCGATACCTATCAATATTCCAACCTCATTCTTCAAAGAAATAGAAGAGGCAATCCAAAAATTCATATGGAACAATAAAAGATCCCAAATAGCAAAAGCGATCCTCAACAGAAAGAACACTGCTGGAGGAATATCAATACCAAATTTCAAACTCTACTACAAAGCCATAGTAATCATAAGAGCTTGGTACTGGCACAAGAACAGACCTCAGGACCAATGGAATAGAATTGAAAACCCAGAAATGAACCTACAGACCTATAGCCATCTAATCTTCGATAAGGGAGCTAAAAAAATAGAATGGAAGAAAGATAGCCTCTTCAATAAATGGTGTTGGCAAAATTGGTTAACTAGTTGTAGAAAACTAAAGCTAGATCCTTATATATCACCCTGCACCAAATCAACTCCAAACGGATCAAAGACCTTGGAGTCAAAGCAGACACTCTGAAAACATTACAGGATAGAATAGGAGAAATCCTAGGTCTCCTTGGCACAGGTCGGAATTTTCTTAATAGAGACCCAGAAACATAACAAATCAAAGAAAGTTGGACAAGTGGGATTGCATGAAATTGCAGAGCTTCTGCATGGGAAAGGACATAGCTAGCAAGATCAATAGAAAGCCCACGGATTGGGAGAAGATCTTCAGTAGCCATACAATGGACAAGGGCCTCATATCTAAAATATACCTGGAACTCAAAATTAAGTCCAGGGCTGGGAAGGTGGCTCAGTGGTAGAGCGCTTGCCTTGCATGCATGAGGCCCTGGGTTCGATTCCTCAGCACCACATAAGCAGAAAAAGAAAAACCCAGAAGTATCTCTGTGGCTCAAGTGGTAGAGCGCTATCCTTGAGCTGAAGAGCTGAGAACAGTGCCTATAGGCCCAGAGTTCAGGCCCCACGACCAGACCCCCCCCCCCAAAAAAAAGAAATTAAATCCCCCAACAACAAATCCTCAAAGAAACAACTGCCCAATAAATAAGTGGGCTAAAGACTTAAAGAAGAATTTCTCTGAAAAGGAAAGAAGGATGACCAATACACACATGAAGAAATGCTCACTTTCTCTAGCCATAAAAGAAATGCACATCAAAACAACATTGAGATACCACCTCACCCCAGTTAGAATGGCTATAATCAAGAACTCTAATAACAACAGATGCTGGAGGGGATGTGGACAGAAGGGAACCCTACTGCATTGTTGGTAGGAGTGTAAACTTGTTCAACCACTTTGGAAAGTAGTATGGAGGTTCTTCAAAAGACTCCACATAGAGCTTCCCTATGACCTAGCAATCCCACTTTTGGGCATTTACCCAAATGATCACAAACAAGACCATACTAAAGCTACCAGCACAATTATGTTCATTGCAGCATTATTTACCATAGCTGAGATATGGAACCAACCCAGATGCCCCTCAGTAGAAGAATGGATAAAGAAAATGTGGTATATACACAAAGGAATTCTATGCCTCCATCAGAAAGAATTACTTTGCCCCATTTGCTAGGAAATGGAAAGACTTGGAAGAAATTATATTAAGTGAAGTAAGCCAGGTCCAAAGAAACATAGGTCCCATGGTTTACCTTATTTGCAATAACTAGTATATGTCTGATATAAGCAGAAAAGATCAGATAAGTTGATGTTAGGTGAAATGAACCCCAAGATAAGGATTCGAATGTTTTTTCTTTCTTGTGATTGTTTCAAACACATTTATAAGATTATTTCTTTGTTGCTTTGTATGTCCCTCCCCCACGGTATAACTCCTCCTTTCACTGTATTTGATGTTGGTATAATTTGTGGAGGGGAAGGGCAAAAACAAATAGTTTAAATAGGGATATAGTTGGACCCATTGCAACAATGAGATGTACAAGTCATTATGTCAAAAAACGAACTTTACAACTTTGGCTGGGGGTGGGGGGGTTGAGGGTGGGGGGATAAGGGGGTGGGAGTTGGGAAGGGATGGGAAGGGGAAAAATAAAATAATAAATAAATAAATAAATATAATAAAGAAGATTCCTGAAAAATAAATAAAGCTAAAAGGTGTTTCCTATAATATACTAGAAAAAGCAAAGAATCAAAGTACCCTAAGGCATATTATAGCAGTATGAAAGAAAATAGAATTAAATAGTTTTCTAGACTAAAGAGATAATCATTAAATAGCTCTTTAGACAAAAGAGATGAGCAAAAGGAAAAGGCTCTGCAACTTCCCCTTGGAAGGTTAAAGAAGAAACACAGACACAACACCTGAAATGAGAACAAGTAACTGGTATCAATAGTTCTCATATGTAATTCTAGCTCTTTGGGAAGCTGAGATGGTTAGGATGATAGTTTAAGGCCAGTTCAGGTAACATAAAACTGATGAGAACTTGATTAAAGAGGATCTGGGCACACTGGCATGCACCTGGTATCCTAGCTGCTGCAAAGCTTAACATAGATGGATTGTACCCAGGTGCACGCCCAGGCAGGCAGTGACACCTTATCTGAAAAATAACTAGCAAAAATCAGGATTGGAGGCATGGTTTAGTGGTAGGAGTTTCCCTTTATGATATGTGAGGCCCTGAGTGCAAAACCACAATGCTTCCCCGCAAAACACAAAACAAAACAAAAAACTAAAGAGTAAGTAAAACTGAAATTAGAGAACTCTGGAATCACTGTATACCACTATCTATATAAATACAATTAAAATTTTTATTAAAAAAAAAAGAATGAGCAAGGCTCCAGTGGCTCATGCCTATAATCCTAGCTACTCAGGAGGTTGAGGATCATGGTTCAAAGCCAGCCTGATAAGAAAAGTCCATGACACTCTTATCTCCAATTAATTACCAGAAAACCAGATGTGGCTCTGTGGCTCAAGTGGTAGAGTGCTAACCTTGAGCTGAAGAGCTCAGGGATAGTACCCAAGCCCAGAATTCAAGCCCCACAACTGACAAAAAAAAAAAAAAAAAAAGAAGAAGAAGAAAAGAAAAGAAATAAAACTACCATTTAAGATCACCAAAATTAAGAAATTACAAAGGAAGGGAAATCACTATATCTGACTATAAAAACAATTAGAAGAAATACAAATACAAATGATTGATGGAAAAGTTTAATTTTATGAGAAATAAAAGTATTACATTTGTAAGGATTACCATTTCTAAGAAATTAGCAAACATATTCAAAGGATAGTACGTGGTGCTAGTCAAAAGATAATTAAACATATATCTTCAAACACTGATGAGGGTGAGATAGATATACGGTTTTTCTGGAAAGAACTTCAGTGGTGATTACCCAAAAATTCACAAAATTTGTATACAAATGTATTCATTATACTATTATTGATCAAGTGTATCTCTTTATTTCTTGAAACAAAAACCAGTCTTTTTTTTTTTTTTTTTTTTTTCTGGTTGTGGGACCTGAACTCTAGGCCTGGGTGCTGTCCCTCAGCTTTTTAGCTCAAGGCTAGGACTCTACAGCTTGAGCCACAGCACTACTTCTGGCTTTTTTTTTTGCTTATGTGGTGCTAAGGAATCGAACCCAGGGCCTCATGCATGCAAGTCAAGTACTCTACCACTGAGCTACCTTCCCAGCCCCAAAAGCCAGTCTTAAATTTGGAATATGTAATTCTATTGTAAACTTAAATTCAGGAAAATGTTCTAGACCTTCAGAAATAATCTAGTAGTCTTAGATTTATTTGAATAAATTTAAAGGAGACTACTTGTAAACTCAAATATTTTAGAATATGAATGTTCTTGTGTGGTCCCTAGAGAAAGAATCCTATTCATTCATTCTCTCATTTAATTCAACACATGGCTTCTCATTGTTGGCTATGTGTGAAGTACACTGAAGTGCAATGGACAGAAAACACAGTCAGTTGTTACCTATATGGGCCATTGAGTCTGATGATAAATTATTACACAAACAGGAAAACTGTAACTACAGAGGTGGATACCTTAAACAAGCATGGACAGCTGTTAGAGAAGATAAAATTGCGAAGTGAGGCAATGACATCTTTTATTTTATTGTATCATAGAAACTTTTCATATTCACAAATCTAATTGTCTTCATTTGAGCTAAGCCATTGTATACTTGAAGACCTCTTATATTTAGCTAATGAATGAATCTTCCTCACCTTACCATTCTTATTCTCTCTTTGAAGCTTTGGAAATTTGTTTAAAAAAAAAACCATCTCTATACTAATTTTCTTGAATTCTAAGGACTTAGCCAGCCTTCAATATTTCTTAAAAGATTAAAGAATCTGGAAAGTAGGGTCCAGAAGAACCTACTACCTTAGTAGTCATAAATTCAGGAATTGGTGCTATCTCTATCTGATTCTTCTTTGTCTGGCATCTACCACATAATGATGTCTAATACCTGTTTATTGACAGAAATGCTTGAAGGGATGATTTAGAAGAGCTACATGGAGGCTCTTAGCAAGTACATGTAATTCTGTCTACTTGTCAGGATTACCTCATGAGCTTTAGAAAAATGAATCCTACCTCTAGACCAACTGAACCAAAAACTTATTATGTGTCTAATTGAGGAATTGTATGAGCTAAAAAACATCCAGGGATTGTGATGGATTTTGTTAGAAATCTGTATGCTACAACATTTTGAGACACTTAGTGATTATCACATCTTCTTTCCATATTTTTAGAAGTGATTTTGAGACTGAGGAAATTGATGAGAAAACATGAAATATAACAGCAATGACCAAAAACAGAGAAATGTCCCTAAAGAGGTAGAAAAATTATGTATTTGTTCACAAGTAAAGCTTACTATGAGTGATTTTTCAGAAACAGGAAGTTAGTAATTATTAAATTTTGCATGAAACTTACTCCCCCAAAAATCAACTAGTATATAAACACATACTTCAGATTCATATTTGTTATTATAAATGGTAATCTCTCCTTTTCTAAGGCTGAATTATAGGAGTGTGTGTGTGCATGTGTGTGTGTGTGTGTGCGTGTGTGTGTGTGTGTGTGTGTGTGTGTGTGTGTGTGTGTGTGTGTGTGTGTGTAGATGTGGGGGAGGGAAGAAAGTCAATTCAGAGTCCTACCTATACTTGGCATAGTCTGACAAGATATATGCTATATTCCTGGGTATTTAAATGGTGAAGAAGATACATACAAAACAAAACACTGAGAAAATATGAGAAGAAAGACGAGCTGGGCCACTGGAGACTCATGTCTGCAATCCTACCTACTCACTGAAATCTGAGAATCATGGTTCAAAGCCAGCCTGGGCAGAAAAGTCTGTGATACTCTTATCTCCAATTAACCAGCAGAAAAGCAGAAGTGGCACTGTGGCTCAAAGTGGTAGAGCACTAGCCTTAAGCAAAAAGCACCGGGGCCCTGAGTTCAAACCCCATGACTGACAAAAAAAGAAAAAAGAAAAAAAAGTTTAACATTCCTTAACCTATAATAATAGGCTCCTATCTATGCATTTGATTATAATCCCAACTTTTTTCAATCGTGGCGCTGGCACTCTGGTCCTGGGCACTGTCCCTGAGTTCTTCAGCTGAAGGCAGCACTCTACCACTTGAGCCACAGCGCCACTTCCAGTTTTCTGGTAGTTAATTGGAGATAAGAGTCTCATGGACTTTTTTTGCCCATGCTAGCTTTGGACCGTCATCCTCAGCTCTCAGCCTCCTGAGTAGCTAGGATTACAGGCGTGAACCACAAGCGCTTGGTTTATAGTCCCAACTTTACAGATAAGGAAACAGATTTTTAAAATAAATTGGGCTTATGCTAAGCCAAATGAACCCCAAAACATGGGCACAAGAGGTTTTTCTTTGTTGTTGTTTTTTTTTTTTTTTTTTTTTGTCGGTCATGGGGCTTGAACTCTGGGCCTGGGCCTGGGCGCTGTCCCTCAGCTCTTCAGCTCAAGGCGAGCGCTCTACCACTTGAGCTACAGCGCCACTTCCGGTTTTCTGGTGGTTTATTGGAGATAGGAGTCTCACGGTCTCTACTGCCCGGGCTGGCTTTGAACCGCGATCCTCAGATCTCAGCCTCCTGAGTAGCTAGGATTACAGGCGTGAGCCACCAGCGCCCGGCTGTTGTTGTTGTTGTTGTTTTTAATGTACTACATGATTTGTTTTTTCTTTTGTCTTTTTCCCCCTATCTTTTATCCCCTGTTGTCACTGTATTTGATTTTGGTAACCTGGGTATTGTATATATGTTTATCAGAATTAGAGAAGGGAAGGGAACAAAAAAAATGGTGAGACAAAGGACAAAGGCGGAACCAATGCAAAAGCAATACTCACAAGGCAATATGTTGGAAATGATCTGTACAACTTGGGGGTTGGGGAGAGGAAAAGAGGGAGAAAAATGAGGGTGGGGGTAACAAGTTCGACAAGAAATGTACTCACTACCTTACTTATGTAACTGTAACCCCTCTGTACATCTCCTTGACAATAAAATTAAAATAAAAAAATAAATAAATTGAGCTTCAAGACTTTTATTCCTAAGTCTCATCTCTCAAGTGAATGTACATCTAGAGTGTCATATCTTATTTTTCTAGGACATTTTGAATTTGTGTCTATTGTTGTACCAGAGTTTTAAACAATTTTAATTACATATATTGAAGCCGTATAATATGTTTGATGTATTTATATATGATAAAATTATCTGATACAATCAAACAAATGAACACAGCTATGATATTCTATGGTTACCTTACTACAGACAGTAAGAGTATCTCAAATTGCTCCCTTAGCAAAATTTCATGAAAAATATTAACTATAATCTTCAACATAATTATTTCTAGGCCAATTTTTCTTATATAAATGCAAGTGTGTTCCCTTTGACCCAATTCTTCCTGTTTACTGCCCCTCTCTGCACATTGTTATCACTTTTCCATTCTGTTTCTATTTGTGTGACTTGTGTTTAGAATGGACATATATGAGAGAATGTGTGGTATTTTTCTTTCTTCATCTGCTTACTTTCACTCACCAGAATACCCTTCAGGTTCATCCACGTTATTATAAATGTGTGTGTGTGTGTGTGTGTGTGTGTGTGTGTGTGGTTGTGTGGCAACTTCTTTATTGATTTTTAATGGACAATCAAGTTCTTTACAAAACTATTATAAATAATGTTACAATGAACAACCAGTACACAATTTTACATCATTCACTTTACTCTCAAAAGTATCAACTTTGCTGGGTGCTGATGGCTCAGGAGGCTGAGATATAAGGATTGACATTCAAAGCCAGCCTAGGCGTGAAAGTCCATGAGATTCTTATCTCCAATAAACCACTTAGAAAGAGCACCGTGTCTAGTCTCAAGCAAAAGAAGCTCAGAGACAGTGCTTCAGCTCTGAGTTCCAGCCCCAGGAAAAACATAAAAATAAAAAAATCTCAACTTAGAATTTTACTTAGATCTCAACTTAGCATGAAGTGTCACACTACATATGTTGATATAGATATGCATAGGTGCATATACATATACACATAGGCATCATATACATGTTTGTGTGTACATATGTGTGTATATATATGCATATATGTATATATGCCAAATATTAACTAAACAATAGGTGTAAAAGGTGGGAAAGCACTGTCTACCTCTACCAAACTTATATGAAAATATTTCCTTTCTCTACATTAGAAGAATCATGAGTGAGGAAATTTACTTAAACTACAATCCTTGGCAAGTGACTTAATCTCTGAAAGATTAGTTTTCACCAACTACTAAATGGAAACATTACTGGTATTTCCCTTATAGGACTATGGATGAATGATGCTAACACCAAAAAAACCCCAAAAAATACAAGAAGAGATAAATAAAATAGCTTCTCCCTAGGGTTGACACCAGGGAAGTTTCCCTTAAGTAAGGATGATTCACATAGGAGACGCTTGATTTATGGGAAAACATTTTCACCTTAATCACCAGTTGCTTTTTTTTCTTTTAACACATCTGATTATGACTTCTTCCCTGAAAACTAGCTGTTGATCTGACACATGAGAAAAGCATTCTCCTTTCATTTAGTAGACAATTTAAACAAAATGATAAACTACCTACTATTTACTTTTTTCTAGCTTTCTAAAGTGATTTGTTTAGGAATAAAAACAAAATCAAATTTTTCAGTGGTAGCCTTCCAGTAGCACGTCACATTGCATTTCCTGAGAGATGAACTTTAGCTCTTATCTGATTCAGCAAGGTTTACAGCCAATCACTGAACAAATGAAAGCCTGGAAACACAAGGGATGGATCAAGGTCACCTTTCTTCTAGTACTTGTCTTCCTCAATTTGCCTGAAGATTATGCAAAGCTTCATACAAGACAAAGTCCTTGATCCAGACTTGTGAGATGAGCAAGATTGTGATAGGCACAAAATACTCCAGGGAGAAATGAAGTGATCAGATATAGATGGCCCAGGTACATTTGAGGAAAGTGAATGATGATTGATCCAGTGAAGGAAAGACTGATACAAGTGATGTCCAGTATGTTTCAGGAAATGAGAATTGAATGCTGTATACAAGCCGGATCATTCAGGGCTCTGTAGTCTAGATTAATAAGACTGGACATTATTTCTGAAAGGCAATGGTGGAGAACAGAAGACTATATCGCTTACATAAAATGAACTCTTGTAATTCAAGTAGGGATGATCAACCTCTTTCTGTAAGTATGCTAGAGCCATTGTTTAAGAGCCATTGTAAAAGGTACACAGACATGTTTGCCTTCTACTGAGCTGGATCTGTGTGTGTATGTGTGTGTGCGCGCGCGCGTGCGCTCGTGCATGTGCGTGTGTGTCGGGGATATTAAAATACAGGAATTAGATTTGGGAATTGATTTTAATTTGGCAAATTACAAAAATAGAATGACTGTGATTTTCAAGTTGAAGTGTTTGGATGCTGATCTTGTCCTAAATCATTTACGTTTCTGACAATATTTTGACTGGAAGCACATGTAAAAAATGTACTTGTTATAAACAGAGCAATGCCCAATGTTAGGTGCCATCTGATTGCATTAAAGCTATTATCTCACTTATTTTCTTGTGATAGCACTAAAAATGTAGGTTCTATTTTCAGCTAAAGAAATTGACACCAGAATGTGTAACTGAAGTTACATTTTATTGCAAACTGCTTAGTCCAGAGAACCCTTTATCAGTACTCAGTATTACCTCACCACACTTAAGATTTGTCTCACAGAATACCAGCTTCTGTAAAGCATTACAGTGAGCCTCTAGGAAAGGATAAAAAGAACACAGGAAAGCCTGTGACAAGGCAGAATGCTGCTTTTGTCTTTCAGCTCTGCCTTATTGAGTACCTTCTGGTTATAATGATGTGGAGGAACATAGTGGCTCAGAGACACTGAGCTTCAGTATTAGAGCTTCAGTCACAGTGTATCTGTCCCTCATCCTTTCTCTACTCTTATTTATGTTCTCACATATGACAAACTGCTTGTAAAGGGATGCTAACAGTTCTATGATGACTGGCCACGTTGTCCAGTTACTGGGGCTGAAGTGCTGTGTTACACAGCTCCTAGATAGAAGAGATCATTATGCCTCCATCACCACTATGTGTAGTAGAGTTACAATAGTCTATTTGGACATGAAAGGTCCAAATGGATATTTGTATTATACAACTGCCATTAACAAATCATTTATTCTGTCTGGGTCTTGATTTCCTCAAAAGTAGTCTTCATAATTACCTTTTCCCAAGCTTACCTCACAAGGAAAGGGCAAAATGTGATTGCAGCTATCAAAACAGCTAAAATGGATAAAGTGTTTATCATATATAACCATGAAGTGCTTTACATATTGTTGACAGTAACACTTGCATTTACTCCATAATATCGATGTTAGTTTATTGTTACTGAGAAACAGAGAAGATAACATTACCCACTTAATCTGTAAGCAACAGGCCATGTAACAGAGATTCCAAATCCAGACTCTTAATGGGATAATATGTAGTGGCCTAGAAAGCACTGCCTAGAGAAAGAAATTGTTTTCATTGTTGACCACTGCATTTCACACCAAAAAAGTGTGAAATTGCCTATTGACTAAATCAAGGCTGTGTCAAAAATTGCTAAAAGATTCCAACTATGAACCAGGGAGAAATGGAATTTGGTTAGTTAACAAAGGATTATGTTGTCTAGAAGGAGATTATAAGTAAGTAAAGGGTCATTTTGCTTATAGGAAAGCTACTGACATTACTCAGAAAAAATGGAGGTGGTGTTTGTCAGAATGTGTCGAGGCTCAAAGAATGTAGTGTTGTATTAGATCTACAGTGTAACTGGAAATTGAGTTTGAGACTCAAACCATAGACACATGTCTTTACCAGAAGGTGCTATCATTGCTATGACTCTGGAACAGGGTGGGCCAACATCCCTTCCTCCTTCCAATTAATTCAATTCTAGGTGAATCTATGTGAACCATATTTGAATTTTACTTTATCCTTTTGTAGTAATTGGGATGGCCGATCTTAATTCAAATTTCACCTTTTTCCAAAAAGCTTTTTCTCAAGGGGGAATTTAAGATGTCCACAGTATTTGCTCAACTCATACTATGCATAAAAGTGTGTTATGAAAGAAGGAATGCCTTCTAGTGGTATTAATCTGTCATCAATCCTGACCAACTATGGATTTATGGAAGAAATTTAAAATAGTTCAAAACTGGAGATTTTTCTTAATAAGGTTTGAGCTTTCCTTTGAAATACTGAACTGTCACTTTATGTGCCTACATAAATAGAAATATGAAACCCACTCAAAATTATTTTTTAAATGGAGGGAAAAGGGACCACTGAATCATGTCAATAATCCTACCTTCTCAGGTTGCTGAGATGTGAGGATCTGGAGATTGATAAAAGATAAATTGAAGCCAGCCTAGCCAGGAAAGTTCATGAGATTATCCCCAATTTACCACCAAAAAGCCTAATGCAGAGCTGTGACTCAAGTGGTAGCCTTGAGCATGAAAAGCTAAAGGACAGTGCCCAAGCCCCAGGACACCCCCACAAACACACACACACACACACACACACACACACACACACACACACACACACACACACACAGAGAGGAAAAGGATAGAAAACAAAAAGAACAATGATTTTGATCAAATACATTAGAAGCATTTGTGGAAATATCACAATGAACCATCCTTGTGCCATTAACATATGCTAATAAAATAAAATAAATTAAATAAGTAAATAAAGTCTTCAAGAAAAAATAAGGAAAAAGTAATAAAAATATAGACAAAATTTCAGTGATACTTCTAGTCTTCCTTCTGAACAATGATACATTTGGAACTGAGAGATAAATTGGTGTATAATTACATTCTTGTAGTGTGTCTGAGAGCTCAGAGAAAAAGAAAATAAAACAAATAGCCAGAGCAGAAAGGGAGGACATCCTGGGGACCATGAACTGACTGTGCTCTTGGAATGATCACTGAACCTGGACTGGGATGTGAATGGATCATTCCATGTAGGAAGCAATGGGGAAGAGGAGAATTCATGGATTCATAGATTCATGGAGGCAATGAGAAATAAAGTAAACATCTTTTCTGGATTATTATTATTATTATCATTATTATTATTATGGTCTGAAACCAGATTATGAACTTGGAACTTGACACTTTCCCTCATTTGCTGGTGTTCTACCACTCCTCCAACTCCAGTAAATTTCTATGGCGGATCTTGTGCCTGGATATGCATGGCTATTCGATAATAACATAACAAAGATAATAAGACTATATTAGAGAATTGTAATGGATAGGAAATTGAGATAAAGCCATATGCTGATGAAGGTGCTTAAAATCCAAGTGATAGACATTTAGGAAAGAAAAAGAACTATCATGCATATTTAAATTAAGACATGTTATGAAAATGGCATTTACAGAAGTTGAATAGAGCTAAAATTCACAACCAGGAGACAGAGAAGCTATCCAAAAAAATATGACCACAGTCTAAGGTTGATTTATCCAGGATCTGTTCCATGTTATTAGCAAAGGAACTAATGGATATGAATGATTATGTTAGCCCTTTTGAGTTGTTGTAACAAAATGCTTCAGAATAGATAGGTTATAAACAGCAGAAATGTGTTTGCTATAATTCTAGATCCTGGGGATCCTAAAAGTAAAGTAGATTCGATTTTTGGTGAGAGTTCCTCTTACTTCACAGCGAAAATCTTCTTGATGCATCCTCCCATGGTAGATACAAACAAGCTCCCTCAGGCCTTGTTAGGACACTAATTTCATTCCTGAAGGCTCCATCCTCATGACCTAAACTCCTCCCAAAGGCTCACCTTCTTACCACTGTTGCGTTGGAAATTAGATTCCAACATGTGAATGGTTAAAGCACACAAAGATTCAGATCAGTGAGACCCTTATCCTGTCCCCTCCTCCCTATGTGGTCCTGAGGATGGAAACCCATGGCCTCACATGTTAGGCAACCTCTTGACCAAACAGTAAACACCCAGCCCCCATAAGATCTTTGAAGCTATGCTGTTTTAAAGGCAGAAGACAAAAAAATAAAAATAAAAAAATAAAGGCAGAAGACAGAATTTCAGTGACACTTCTAGTCTTCCTAAAAGAGCTAGAGGAAATCTGTGAGTTTAAAACAAGAAGGGCATTGGGAGGAAGAGTATTCTAGGGTAGCCTTCCATATGTAAGTAAATCTGAAAGTCCCTATTGTAACTCTATTTCATTTAGTGCTAGTACAAGATCTTGAACTCAGGTCCTCATGCTCTTGGTTGGCATTATCATTTGGCTACTGCTTTACCTCTTGAGTCACATGTCCACTTCTGGCTTTTTGCTTGTTCATTGGAGATAAGAATCTCATAGACTTTTCTGCCTAGACTAGACTAGATTCAAATCATGATCTTCAGATCTCAGTCTCCTGGTTTGCTAGAACTATAAGTGTTGCCTGGCTTCTAACACTACTAATGGCAGTCAGGATATTTTCCTTCTTTCCTTGTAACTTTTCCTTAACAACGTATTTCTGGCACTTTCTTTTGAGAGGATGCAGAGACATTGGTGTGCTACAGGTTTCTTCTTATCTTGAGTGTATGACAAGTCTGTACTTGGCTGTTGTTGATGAGAAGAGGATGGTTATCTAGAAATTGCAAAGCACTCTTGTGTGGCATGTAACAGCTGCTGCTTTCCCTTGGAATACACGATTCTTTCACTGCACAGTGCTTTTGGAATGGGGGATCCTGTCAGCACACACTGTCTCAGAGAGTAAATGGCTCTGAATAGATAAGAGGAATGAATGGGAAACAATACATGGGCACCCAGTATGAATGAAAGCCAGACTCATTTCACTTTTCCTCAAGGGAAATACTGGTTTATTTGGTATTTGCCCAAGAGTAGACTATGCCTAAAGACTTAAATCCAAAAAGGAAAAAAGTATATTGTCCACTGCAAAAACACTATCTTTTCTCTCCAGGAAATGTTAGTGACTATTGAGTCTCTTGTTTTTTTTCTTTTGGGGTGCTGGTATTGGGGCTCAAACTCAGGGCCTTACATTCTTGCATGGCCTTGAATATTTTTGCTCAAGACTAGGACTTTGCCACTGAGAAGCTCAGTTTAAGCTTTTTTTGTTGTCTAGTTAGAAATAAGAGTAGATTTGTCTGTCAGGAGGTCTTCAAAACATGTCCTTCAGATCTCATCTCTTGAGCAGCTAGGGTTACAGGTGTGAGACATGAGTACCCAGCAGTAGTAAGCCTCTTTATTTGGCATGAGTAGAAAACTGCAATATTCCAGTTCTTCCTGTCCTCATTTCCACACCTTTGTATTTCACTGGAAGGTGAAATTGAAAGTTTTCACAGAACGTGTGGCCAGGAAAGTGTCACCAAAGCAGTATGTGGGAAAACAAAGGAATCATGTTAGTATTTCCCTGAAGCTCAAACAGTTGTTTTTGTTTTTTCCTCTCTCTTATTTGCTTTACCTTTTGAACAGGATAATTCAGACAGAAATATGAAACTATGACAGCTGAGCTGCCAATAAATCTAGATGAAAGATAGAAGGGTTGTTTAATCATGCTGATGTCAAATTTCTGGATGATTCCTCTCAAGTAGGATTAAGAACCCAAAAGGTTAAAATAGCTTGTGAAATCACTTTTAGTTTTTTTTTTTCCTTTTACATTAAATACTCACTTAGATCCAAGTGAAGTAAGAACCTTGACAGTTATATTCTACCTCCTGGATTTCACCCACCTCCAGCTGTCCTACCACCTGTGTGGACGGCCGCTCTGTCTAACTCTCACCAACGCCCCTCACACACAGAACTGAGCTTTGCCAAATGAGATCTCAAACAACCCTGCCCTGCTTAACTGTCTACCTAGCTCTGCACATAGACAGACTTTCCATTTCTCAGCACTTAGTATGTTCTGCCTCAGAAACCTAGCTGTTTGAATCCAGATATTTACTGTTAATCCTTATTTGGAAATCTGAAGTGGGCAGACAAGGATTGGGAGGAATCAGCACGTACAGCCCCAAACACAGTACTTCATCTTGAACGTAATTACCTTCTTTAATTTTTTCCAAAATTGCCACATTGCTATGATCATTCTAACTGGAGTTTTGTTCTGTTTGTTCTGTGTAGGAGACCAACCCAAGGCAGTCCCCAAACTAAAACACATTTAAATGTATTAAAAATCTCAATATCCATTAAATATGTTGATCCCATAAAGTGATAAGCAGGAGAATGACTAGAAACTGTTGATTAAATATAATAAGCACAGACATGAGTGCTGAGCATGGATGTGACCAGCACCCGAAAAGGCCCCTCAGGCTTTCTTTAAGCCTCTACATCCACCTGCAGATTAACAACAGACTATTTGGAATGTTCTAGATTGGTGGTACCTTTCTCTGACACACAGTATTGCATGTAAGATATACATCTACTGCTGTTAATGGAGCAATTTTAGACTCATCATTCTGGTGGCTATTTCGTTTTGTTTTTGTTTTGCCGATCGTGGGGCTTGAACTCTGGGCTTGGGCACTATCCCTCAGCTCTTCAGCTCAAGGCAAGGGCTCTATCTCTTGAGCCACAGCTCCACTTCCAGTTTTCTAGTGGTTTATTGGAGATAAGAGTCTCACGAACTTTTCCTGCCCAGGCTGGCTTTGAACCGTGATCCTCAGATCTCAGCCTCCTGAGTAGCTAGGATTACAGGTGTGAGCCACCAGCGCCTGACTTTAGTTTTACATTCATTGTCTTCATTTGCTTAGTTATCTAGTTTCAGAAATTATAAAAATGCCTCAATTCCAAAAGTTAAAAGAATTCCACATGATCAATGTGTTAAGGTAAATGAAGCCCCAAAGAGAAGAACTGGTAGTGTTTATATACAACTTGAGCCTACATTTGGATACACTTTTGTATCCAACACTTAACCATTGTATGACCTCAGGCAATGGGAACCATGTCTGTAAAATGCTATCTACCGCAGAGTGGGGCTGCCCAGATTACTCAATGTGAGATGTGAAGCAAGTGCTTACCTATGTATTTGGTGTGTAATATAAACTCAAGTTTATATTTTAAATCTAAGCAAGTAGTTGTGCCTGCATGATCAACCATGAGCAAGACTGTTAAGCATCATTATAAACCAGCCACCAGGACAGAGAAGTACCCAGGCTCACTAAGTAGAGATGGGTATTGGCTTCCACACACCTGTGGTGCATTTCTAATTTTTCCAGCCTGAAGAACTGTGAGGTTTGATATTTTGAGCCCATCATTGTTCTTACTTGTTAAATGTGGGTGTTTGGAACATATTCCATGAAGTTGTTGTGGCAATACGCAGAGGGACTTAGTAAACTAAAATGCTTGAAACTCCATGTAATTGATTTTTACAACAGAAAATACTATGGGTCTCCTGTCAATTCTTGCCTCATAATTTGCATAGAGGAAAAGCCTGTGGCATCTGGAGAGGTTTTATTTAGGTCCTTAATGGCCACTCTTGATGGAGAACTCATAATATTTCAGTCCTGTGAAGCACTTTACAATCACATTCACCAATTCCTTAGTCCCTCACAAGGACTAGAATCAGAGTTGAGGAAGTCAAAGGTCATACAGGATACAAATGGGCTGAAGAAGTTAAGCATGCTACCTCAGGCCACGGATCCACAGCTACGACCAAGATAGAAGCCCGGGTTTGTTGGCTCCAGGCCCATACTCATGGCATTACATGGCATTGCCTCAGCAATGTGAAATCACAGATGCTGCCCAAATTAGAATTACATGGAGTGTGATAAGCAGATTGGCATGGGCTGGAGAAGTGGGTGGAAGAGATTCATGTGTGCAGTCTGAGAGAAGAACCAGGACAAACAATCAGAGAATGTGCCTACAGGGGAAAAAAAAAATCTGTTGCTTTCAAAATGTTCAACTGTCTAATTTAAATTGTCTTAACCACGAGAGAGGTAGAAAGATGTGCTTAGTAAGGCAGTCAGGAGTGCTGTGACAAGCTGTAGTGTGCCTGGGCCTTGAAGCATCCCTTAAGGACAATGTGGCCTTCAAATGGACCTGATGCAAAATGTGATATTCTGATCAGCCATCTCTCTTTCAGCTACTTTTACACGCTTATGAAAGTGTCATACCTATTGATAACAGAAGCAAATAAATTTGTCAGTGCCCTTGACTACAATAGTCAGAAAACCATAGAGACACGGTCCATTTTTTATGGGGAAATGCATTTCTTCTTTCTTTTTTTTTAAATAATGAATAAAACTATAGCTACCACACGAATTTGTCTATGGTTGAATTTGAAAGTAGTAGAGAAACTACTCATTTCTGTTCTTCCTATCTACTTAGAAAGGCCTTCCTCAAAATATTCTCAAACTGGAAATATTAGTAAAGAAAAAAAACCAGATAAGGATCCTTTAACAATATTTGGGTTTTACCACCTGAGCCATTATTTGGAGAAATCATTTACTGTTTCTAAATATGAATTCAGTCCCTTTTGTGTTTTATGAATCACAAATATAAGTTCATTTTTCTTACAAATGTTATAAATGATACCAATGTATGTGTATATACATATATCTGTGTGTAAATATACATATATCATTATACAAACACAATACTAGCACTCTGACAAGTATTCTTTCACACATTTCTTCTATCTCTTTTTCTTTCTCTTACAAATGCCTAAATACATACAAGTACACATTCCTGCACAATCTTATATAAATTAAATCAAGCATATATATGTTTATTAATATTTTTGCAAATTTCTATAAATATCTTTCCAGGTTTCCTAATATCATATTTCATAATTAGCATTTTATGATATGGATGGTTATGGAATGTTAGTAGTACTTCTTACATGCCCTGAAATGGGTCAGCAACATCTTCCAATGGATAATAAGTTTTTTCTCCCATAAGTCCACAAATTCTTCACTTGTAACACAAAGTGTTCAAAGCAGATTTTTGTGCTACTGGTAAACATCCCATATTTCTTTCACATCCTACCTTGCATGGTTCTTTTCAGTTTTGTATGTTGTGTTCCCTTGAGCCATAGTATAGAAGAGTTATTATGAATAAGGATAGGGAGGGAACACAAGAGGGAAGGAGAGAGAGAGAGCCTCTTGTAGAATCAAGAAAAGTTTTGAGGCAGTGGATGGAGCTGACTTTGAAGAATTGCTAGGAGTTAACATCTAGTGTGACAAGAAAAAAAGACATTCCCCAAAGTAGTAAACAGCACAAATACAGACAGTCAAGACAGAGCACTAAATCCACTGAAGGAAACAACAAGAAGTTAGATCTGGACTGGGTGCCAATGGCTCATGCCTGAAATCCTACCTACTTAGAAGATTGAGATTCAAAGAGAGAGGTTCAAATCCAACCCAGCCTGGAAAATACATGAGATGCTTGTGTCCAACTATGCACCAAAATAGCCAGAAGTGATGCTGTAGTTCAAGTGGTAGAGCACTAGCCTTGACCACAGAAGTTCAGGGACAATGATTAGGCCTTGAATTAAAGCACCAGGACTGGCATAAAGAGAAAATAAGTCAGGATGTTATACAAAAAGAACTGTACAGAAAGAGGAAGTTGTGGTGGTTGGAAGGAGAGGGATAGGTGGTGATAAGTACTGAAGGTCTTAAGTGAGAGGAAGATAAAATAGCAGGTGCAGAAATTTCTTTTGTCACCATGCCTAACCCCATTCATACTTTCAGATTGGTTCTCAAGAGGAGACACAGCAGATGTGTGAACAGCATTTGGGAGATGCTGGATCTGAATGGTGGGGTAGCACTGAGATGAGCAGAGAGGGGAGGGCACAGTGCAGTCACTGAATCCCTTAGACTTTACTACCTAGTTCTGATTCCTTCCTCAGGCTTCATTAGCTATGCAGCCCTGGGACACTGCTAGATTAAACTTGTAAATTTTCATTTAATGCACACATAAAAATGTCATGAATGCTAGAAACATTTCAGAAAAAAAAGTGAGTGGCTTAGAGACAAAGATTTAGTGCTACAAAATAAAGTAATGATAAGCCCAAAATTTCTAGCTCAGATTACTAAAATGATAGAAAAGAAAAGAAAGCTAGGGATCACTGGGAATGCGGGATTGTACAGAGAGACCATGAGACACACCAGACTTTCACAAAGTAGATCCTGAGGAACTTAAAAGAAATATATAGAAAATGTGCAGGTAAAAGTTAGAAATAACACAGGATGCAGGACTCCAAGTAAAGTCATAGATTTTGGAGTGACGAGCTTCATATATTATCAGAAGTGACTTTTAGCTTGAGATGTGATAGGGTGAAAATTCTGGGCCTATACATTCATCCAATAAATGTATATTAGAAATCTGTAAAATGTGTGTGGCTAGAATACATTTATAATACAATAAGTTAGAATATTGAGAATACAATTAAAACAATTTATAATATAATGTATAATGTAATTTTAACATTGGCTCTGTTTAACAATGTACACATTTAATATACAATTGAATATGGTTTTATTACCTCCAAAGAAGAAAACATTAATGATATTGCGTTTCTACACTCATCTAGCCTGCCGTGTAATTTCCAAATGATGATTTTCCTAGTGGGCTGCATGAAACAATGACAAATGCTCTACTTAATGAGCCTCAAAGCAATTAAGACACAAACATCAGAGAATTCTTTTGCATTTAATCATCAGAGAAATAATAAGCAATATTATACTTTGATGATTAAATGAACTTGATAAATCAACTACAATTTAATTTCTACACCATATTTTGCAAGCTATAAAATTCTGATATGGCATAGTTATACATTAGTTCTTACATTCTAACAGAATAAGAGGAAAATAATGAAAAAAGTATTTAACTAGGATTTAGGAAAAAAACGGCTTCATTTTAATGTTCCCCAACTAATTTTATGATTCAGTGAGTTTTATGAAATCACTGTATATCCCTGAACATATTTATTTGTGAAATTAAACTTAAAAATAATTTAAAACATGAGTGAGACATGGCAGGGGAAAATTACTCCATAATCTGCTGATTAGTGTTGCTTACACATACAGAGAACAGATGAGATTGGTCAATGCTCTGTTGGGCAGAGAGTGAGCCTGGATGCCAAGAAATCTTCACACAGCTCTGTATCAGATATGTTTAATTTACCTTGGAATAACATGCCAAGCATCAACCTTGCAGGCTGGGCATAGAAAAGATATGTCCATTTTCCAGTGGCAAACTCAGAAGGGCAGGCGAGACTGAGAGGAGAGGGGACTGGAGGACAAAAGAAAGGAGGGGAGAGAATAGGACAGGAGAGAGGATGGGCGATTAGAGTAGGAGAAGGGGAGGGTGGAGCAGAGGGTGGAGAGAAGAGAAGCAGGAAAGGAGAGGGAAGGGAAGAGGAAGGAAGGGGAGATTATGAAGAAATGGCTCCTATGATTATGGAGGCAAAGAAGTTCCCACATCCGCCATTTGCAAGTTGGTTACAAAGGAGAACTGGCAGCGCAGTTCAAGTTCAGACGTAAAGGCTTGAGAACCAAGAAGGCAATGGTGTAAATCCCCATTCACATCCAGAGGCCTGCACACCGGAGTGTCCACACCGGAGAGCAGGTAAAGATCGAGGTCCCAGATTAAATGAGGAGTGTACCTGCTCTCTGTAGGTTTGGTTCAAATGAGGATGAGGCCAACCCCACATTGGTGAGGACAGTTTTTACTTAGTCTATATCTGAAGTGATGTTTTACTAAAGTGTTTGAGCATCCCTAAGTCAGTCAAGTTGACAAGTACAATTCATCATCAGGAGAGATTTTTATAAATTATATGTATCTTCTAGATTTAAAGATTGGATACATTAGCACATAATATTTTCCTGTACACTTGACCCAGTTTTGTGAGGAGATATATTTTTCTTATTCCTAATTTCAAATATTTTTGGTCTTTCACAGGTCAAATATTTCATTGGCTATTGTGTTAATTTCCAATGTATGCATTTTTTCTTTCATGCTGCTTACGTTTTGGCATGAAGTTTATCTTCTAAAATTAATGGTCTCTATATATAACAGTTTTAAAATATATTTTTAATTCAGTTCTACTAAAAACATCAGAAATGTGCATTTCCTTCTGATAATTACTTTGGCTGTTTCACATGAGTTAGATTTAAAGTATTCACATTTTGTCTTTTTACGGGAGCTAGGTAACACGGGTTTGTTTCCATCTGGATATTTAAAAGTTACCTAAATGAGTGGTACTTATTACTGGGAAATACCAATGTCATCCTATTCTTTATTTCTAGTTTATTTACCTTCTATCAAAGAATATTTTTTAAAATTCCTACTTTTGAAAATAAATGTACTTTATAGTCATACACATGGCTATGTTAGGTATAAGCTATTAGGAGGACTAATGAAAGCATTTACCATGTGTCAGTTAATTCTAAACTTACTTTACATAAAATGATGAACAGACAGAAGTCTAAAAATTTCACATTCTAATTTAAGTAAAAACAATAATCCCAGCAAAAAGTCCAGCATATATCATTTTAGAAGATAGTAAGCAGGGCAATACAAAGGTAATTAATAATTAGTACAGCCACAGAAATTTCTAAGTCTAAAAAATGTTCAAATGCATTCTCTAAACTACATATGGAGTAAAAAATAGTCCAGGAGGTTATTCTTGTTTAATTTGTTTTATTTTGGTTTTGTTACTCTGTGTACCAGGTTGTCTTCTGACCTCTGAGTGCTGGGATTCCAGGTACGGATTACCAAGCCTGGGTTCATCAAATCATGGTTGAATTTCAATATGCTTTCTTCATTTTAGGATTCATTATACTACTTACATTTTGGCACAAGATTTATCTTGTTATGTCAGATAAATGATTGCCTTTTTCTTCTGATACCCTTTGGTAGAGTTTGAATTAGAGACCCATATTAGCTGGGCTTTGGTAGCTCAGGCCTATAATCTTAGCTACCCAGGAGGCTGAGATCTGAGGATTGTGGTTCAAAGCCAGTCCAAGCAGGAAAGTCCATGAGACTCTTCCCTCCAGTTAATCACTAAAAACCCAGAAGTGGAACTGTGGCTCAAGTGGTAAAGCACTAACCCTGAGCAAAAAGTCTCAAGGACAGTAACCCTAACCCTGACTTCAAGACACAGGACCAATACACACACACACACACACACACACACACACACATGCACACACACACACACACATGCACACACACACACACCACATATTAATATATCCAATGAACATCTGCTTTTAAGATGGAGTTTCTACATGCAAAAAGTCTTCAGATGGTGCTGAATTCTGAGTTCCTATGAGTAACAAATGTGCTTCTTTTCCTTTAAGTTCTCCTGAGAGGCTTGAACTCAGGGCCTTGATGCTGTCCCTCAGCTCTTCAGCACAAGGGTAACCTCTACCACTTGAGCCACAACGCTACTTCTGGTTTTCTAGTAGTTTATTGGAGATAAGAGTCTTTACAGACTTTCCTGCCTAGGTTGTATTTGAACCTCAATCCTCAGATCCCAGCCCCCTGAATAGCTAAGATTACAGGCCACCAGTGCCTGGCTTTCCTGAGAGTTTTAATACCATAGCCTACTTTTAAAAAATGAAGGAAGTAATTTATCAGATTATATTTAATGAAGGTTGTTCATTATAATTACCTCAACTTCCGTTAACATTTTTTATTACTGACTCATAGTGCATAGTATATACTACTGGGGAAACTTTCAGAACTCAGTAAATTGAAAGAAATAAAACTTACTGTGTCTTTCATGTTTGTTTTCTTAACATAAATATATTTTCACATATAATTTATAAACCAGACTAAGACATAGAATTGGGAGTTTATTTTATTTGAAATGAATTATCATTTTTATTTGTAGTGTTTCTCTTTCATTTTATACATTCTTTGTTGCTTTGTATATTAAATCATCATTTTAACTATTTCTTTAATTCTTCTTTTTCATACATTTATTATTTTTTATAAATTTATTAGTTTTAGGTCTCCTTGTGAAAGGAAACACAATATAAGCATCCTGTTAAAATACCACCTAGAAAAAATTTCATCCAAAATTTCTTGTTTAGTGAATTGTCAGTGACTCATATCTATAATCCTAGCTACTTAGAAGGCTAAAACCTAGAGGATCTTGATTAGAAGCTTGCCTCAACAAAAATGTCCAGGATACTCCATCTCCATTTAACTAGCAAAATGTTGAATGCATGGCTCAAGTGGTAGAGCACCAGTGGGGAGCAAGGGAGCTTAACAAGTACGAGGCCTTGAATTAAAGCCATTGGACCTGCACAAGAAGAATTATTCTTCAAAATTTTAATTACTTTCATTCACATCTTCACTCCAAATAAATGTCCAAGGCTTGATACAATTTCAACTCCTGCGGCTAGAACCCTAAGAACTGTCATTGGCTTTTATGCACACTCCTCCTGCTTTCCAGTTCTAAATCCTCAGACATGTTATTGAGTGTCCTTTGATATTTATGTGTTGATCATACACGAATATGAAGTTTGTGAAAGAAGATGACTTAAATGATTAGCTCAACAATTGTGTTATCGGGAGGAGCTTTTATTTGAAAGCCATGCCAAAGGAGAACATCTGAAAACTTGAAAATGTTTTGGCTGAAACTTCAGTCTTAGACATTAACATCACATCACAACAGCTGCACAGAGACTGGTACATTTTTTCACAGTTCTTCACAGTCCCTACCTCCAACATAAATCAATAAAACTAGATTTGTTACTTCATTTTAATCGATAAATTTCTGTTTATTCTATTGTTCTTTCACTTTATTATAATGCTGAGCACATATTACTAATGAGTTTTACTGAAATTTTTTTCCATACATGCCTATTTGATGCATTATTTTAGATAACCCCCTATTGGTCCATAGGATGAGCATAAGCAATAACATTTGGTTCACAGTCATGAATTTTACATTTTACGTGAATTTCTAAAGTAAGCAAATAGTTGGGCAGTCAAAATATTGTTGGTGACTGAAGTTTGAGAAATGTCTTTGATGTATAACACCAATTCATAACTGGATGACTGTTACTGACACTTCCTTGACTGTAAAATAAGAAACAGAAACTCCTAACTTAAAGTCCTTCAGAAGTAGTCCTGTGTCCCTCCACTCTTCTCCTCATCATGCCTCTGCCTCTTCCCTGCTCTTCTTTCCTCCTGCTCCTTATCTTCCTCCTCCCGTCTCCTTCTTATTTTTTCTTCTCCCTCTCCCATCCCACTCCTTTTCCTCCTCTTCTCCTCCTGCTCCTTTTTCTACTTCTCTCCCTTTACTTCTTTTCCTACTCCTCCCCTCCTTCTCCTCATTCTTCTTCTCCTTTTACTCCTCCCTTTTCCCTTTTCTCCTCATACCAAATGGTATGCAGAAAGATCACTTAATAACAAAAGGTTACAAATATATATATATATATATATATATATATATACATATATATATATATATATATATATATATACAATTTTATTGGATAATACTGATTTATATTGGAAGACACTGAGATGGCCAGACTATTTGATCCCTCTTCTAGAAGAGGACTCTCTTGAAACACTTGAGCATGGTCCTGGTATGGTTAGTGCTGTGGCTAGTCTGAAGATCATTATGAAAAATTTTATACTTTACACTCAGCATTACCTTCTAATTATTTTTGGGACAGTACTTCTGAGTTTAGATGAAGCTTCAGGTCTATAGAGGAAAAAAATCAACATTAATAATGGACCATCCTCTAGAAACCTTATCTGATTCTGCTTTTCAGCAAAAGTCAGAAAAGCCTTGTGTGTCTTTTAGTGATATGGAAGAGTTAAAGAAGAGTAAAACAAGTTTGCAATTCCAACCAAAAATATAAGCAAAAGATTTCTCAAAAGTAACCTAAAATTTGATGAAAGTAATACTTGAAAATGTTACTGACATAATTGAGTAATTACAGGCTATGGATATATCAACTGATGTATGTGTTTCTTTTGCTGGGAGGAAGCTTTTTAGTTTCTTATGATCCCATCTCTCTCTACTTTTGCTTTGTTACCTGTGTTTTGTGGGGGAAAAAAAAGCACCTACACATATCAATGTCAAGAAGCTTTCAACTTATACATTCTTATAGTAGTTTTAGTTTCATGGTTTTCAATAGTTTTCATGATTTTTAATTCATTTTGAGTCAATTTTTGTGTATGGCATAAGATAAGGGTCTAATTTAATTTTGAACATGTGGATAGTTTTCCCAGCAGCATTCATTGTAAATGATGTCCTTTCTCCATTGTGCAATCTTGGCACATTTGTTAAAAGTAAACTGAACATGAATGAATAGCTTTATTTCTGGGCTTTCTATCGTGTTCAGTTGGCTCAAAAATCAACTTTTATGGCAGTACAATGTTGTTTTGGTTACAATTAATTTATTATATCTTTTGAAGTCAGATAGTGTGATGGTTTGCTCTTTTTGCATGAGACTGTTCAGGCTATCCATGATCTTTTCATGGTTCCATATGAAATTAAAAATCGCTTTTTCTACCTCTATGGAAAATGACATTCAGTTTTTTTATTCTGAATGCATTAAATCCCTACACTATTTTGGATGGCATGAAATATACAAATATGGATACATACACACATTTGTGTATATCTATCTATCTATAGTATGTGAGTGCACTAACAATATATAAAGTTAACTTATGTGTCTTCCTATCATGCCTCTCAAATTTCTTCCATCTTCTGCTCGTTGCTCAATTCCAAAACAGCTTCTACCTTTGAAGTGTTTACATAGTATGACATTGCTTTCAGGTACAAATTTGTTACAACAAATTATAAGCTAAGTAACCGTATAACTTTATTATCTGTCAGTTGAAGAGTTCAGAAATTTGAAATGGCTCTGTGTGTGTGTGTGTGTGTGTGTGTGTGTGTGTGTGTGTGTGTGTGTGTGTGTGTGTGCCAGCTCTGGGATTTGAACTCAAGTCCTGTACACTCTAAATTTTTTTTGTCAAGGGTATGTACAGAGGGGTTTCAGTTACATAAGTAAGATAATGAATACATTTCTTGTCAACCTTGTTACCCCTTCCCTCAATTTTCCCTCCCTCCAAAACCCCCTCCAAAGCTGTACAGATCATTTCCAACGTATTGTCTTCTGTATATTGCTGTTGCATTGGTTCCCCCCTTGTCCTCTGTCTCACCATTCTGTTGTTCCCCTTCCCTTCCTAATTCAAAAAAAGTATTGAGCCACAGTTCCATTTCTGATGTTTTGGAAGTTCATTGGATATAAATCTCATGGATTTTCTTGCCCAGGATAGCTTTGAACCTGAGTCCTCAGAGCTAAGCCTCCTGTTTATCCAGGATTACAGGTGTGAGACATTAGTACCTGGCTTGAAATAGCTTTTTATTCCATTTAACAAAGCCATCTATGTATACAACACATCTTGATCTGTGTCATCCCTTCAATATTTTCACCCCCCTTCAACTCCTTCTCTCCATCTCTTATTTTCCTTAATTTTGTGGTATATACAATGAATTCTTGTCTGCATTCTCAAAATAAAAAATTCAGTGCATATCCTAAAAAATAAAGAAAAGAGAGAGAAGGGGTGGGTTGGAGGGGTGGGTAAGAATGTTGAAAAGGATGACATTACTCAAGACGCACCGGTTCATAAACTGCTTTCTTGAATGGTAACTCCTTTGTACAACCACTTAAAAGATAATAAAATATTTAAAAGATATTTGCTAATATCATGGTATGAGTAATTCCTTCCCTAGGCTATAGGAAAGATTCTGTTTTCTCGAATTTTGAAGCTTTTTGATGCACTCATCAAAAGGCAAGGATGCCTTGTGGCTCTTTCCTCTATCCTCAAAATGTTATTGCAGCATTACTTACTATAGCTAAGATATGGAACCACCCCAGATGCCCCTCAGTAGATGAATGGATCAAGAAAATGTGGTATATATACACAATGGAATTCTATGCCTCCATCAGAAAGAATGACATTGCCCCATTTGTTAGGAAATGGAAAGACTTGGAAAAAATTATATTAAGTGAAGTAAGCCAAGCCCAGAGAAACAAAGGTCCCATGGTTTCCCTTATTTGCAATATCTAGTATATGTATGAGTCAAGCAGAAAAGGTCAGATAAGGTGATGTTAGGAAAATGAACCCTAAGATATGTATTCAAATGTTTTTTTTCTTTCATGCATTTGTTTCTAACGCATTCATAAGATTATTTCTTTGTTGCTTTGTATGTCCCTCCCCCACAGTACAACCCCTGCTTTCACTGTATTTGATGTTGGTATAATTTGTGGAAGGGAAGGGGAAAAACAAATTGTTTAAATAAGAATACAGGTGGACCCATTGCAACAATGAGAAGTACAAGTCTTTATGTCGAAAACGAACTTTACAACTTTGGTGGGGGGGGGGGGGGGAGGATTAGGTGGGTGGGGTGGGGAGTGGCTGGGAAGGGATGGGAAGGGGAAACAAAGGAGGAGGCTACAATGCTTGATAAGAAATGTACTCATTATCTTGCCCATCTAATTGTAACCCTTCTGTACAGTATTTTCACAATAAAAAAATTTAAAAAAAAACTAAGAGATGCATCTTCAACACTCTCTTTGATCCTACCTCATGGGACCTACTTGTCTCAGACATTCTGTTACAGACAAAATGAATTTGATAGTAGAGAATGAGAAGATGACCATTGCATGTAAAACCAGTCTGGTACCTAGCTTGAACTTCATTTTCTAGAATTACAACTACAATTAACAGACAATGAACAGTGATTAAACTGACACTGAAACAGTGATCCTGAAAAGATGGAGTTTAATATATAATATACAATCTAATATATAATAAAAATAATAATAATAATATATAATGTGTTGTATATAAAAGATGTGGTGGTTGATTAATTACAGACAAATCAGTAAAAGTCTGCCCATCATTTGAACCACTTAAGTCATCATGTTCTTGTATAAGGCCAAAATATGATTACAAAGACAGTTGATTACATTATTAGAATACAATGTGTAGGTATCTGGCATTGGCCTCTTTTGAGTGTTAGAAGTTGACATATTGTAGAAAAATGCCAAGGTTGATTGGTAAGAAATGATTCTGGCTTTCCATTACTAAAATATCTTAAGAGAATTTCAATAAGTCGATAGTTAAGACTATTATTTATGATATTCCCAGGACAAGTGTAGAAAGAAACATTTGATGATGATCTTAAGAATTAATTAGCATTGTTGGGCACCAGTAGCTCATACATGTGATCTTAGCTACTCAGGAGGCTGAGATCTAAGGATCACAGTTTGAAGTCAGCCCAGGCAGGAAACTGTAAGACTCTTATTTTCAATAAACTACTCAAAAAAGCCAATTGTAGCTCTTTGGTTCAAGTGGTAGAGCAAAAGCTGCTCAAGGACAGAGCCCAGGCCCAGAGTTTAAGGCCCAGGACTGGCAAAAAAAAAAAAAAAAAGAATTAATAGCATTAATTCATCAGATGAACTGAAAGAAAACTCAGTTTTTTAGTATTTAAAATTTGCTATGTACTCTCCTATGCAAAAATAACATTGAAGTTTAATAATAATAACTCGTCAATTGTCTAGTTTTATCAAAAAGATTTTAAGTATTTATTATATAATCTTCATCTATACTTACTGCTATTGTCATATTTTTTTAAAAAAGTAATTGAAGCTTAGAAAGCTAACATCTTACTTAAAGTGACCCCATAGAGAAAGAACTCAAAGCTTTCAGACTCCCAACAACTTTTCTCTTAGGAAAAGACAAATCTATCACTATTCACTGGAAAGGTGTAAAATTAGTGTATGTGATTGGCTAGATCTCAGCTATGGTGTAATGTAGTAAACACACAGGCAAATGATACAGTTTATCTCCAACAAGCCATTGGGTTGCTTTGTGATACCCAGCCACTCTCTGCCCTCTCTTTGTCCCATTTTTCATACCTGAGAATTAGACTTTAGTTCCCCATGCACTGACTAATCCTGTGTTCAGCTATAGAAAAGTAATTCTGTTTACTGAGACACTCTGAAGGTATATTTTATTTTTCACAAAGGAGAAATACTGAATGAAAAATCAATAAATAAAGACAGTAGAATTTCCTCTGTGTTGGTATGATGAAAGAAACACTAAAGTAGGTTAACAACAATGGAATGCAAATGCTAGAGCTTCAGTTCAGAACTCGGAGACAGCTTCATACTCTAGAATTAGTGTTAGAAAATAGATAGAAAAAGGAAAGGGAAGCTTTCAGGAGTGGATCTAGACAAAGTGACATTCACAAAACTCTTGTCTTGAGAATTCCATGCCAAGTCAATTATTATTTGACCTAGGACTTCAATTGAATTTAACAATGGCTTCTTGTGACACAAAGTGGTAGGTGGAATTTTAGAGCTAAATGCTGAAGTGTGGAAAGCTGTTATACGGGAGGTTCACCCTCTGTGACAAGCTGAAAGGCAGTATCTTCCTTCCATTGAAGCATATGACAGGTTTGGGGCTGTTAAAACCAGTGAATTTTCCATAATTGGGAAACATCCTCTCTCTCATGTAGTCCATCAGGCATTCATTTGGCTGAACTTAATGGAAGATGCTGGTGGAAAGCCACAAAGGTGTCGCTGGGGTGACATTTAATTTAAAGTGGCCCCCAATTAGACATCATGAGCTTTCCGGGGGGAGGTATAAGCACCGGGCGGGAAGCAGGCAGGATTATAGTGCAGAACCTAACAACACAGGAGAGAGTAATACAACCAGGTGACTCAGGGATGGGCCTCAGTGAGTAAGTAGTATCCCCAATGCTTGCAGATGGGTTATGTGTCCCTCTGTAAGTCCTGCCTGCTCCCTGGAGAAAGAATGCACAGTGTGGAAACACTCAGGAAACAGAGTGGAGCATTTCATTGAGAATTTATGCAAGTGGAAAGAAAGAATGGAAAGAAAATGTACTGTTGTAATGGCAAGAAAATTAAGCTTTAAAAATAAAATAGGAAAACAATGCTATGTGGCCTCTCAACAGAATGAACTCTGACTTATCATTGTGTAGGAATAACCTTAGCTGTTGCCAAGGTTGGTTCTTAAAGTTTATTTCTGTGGCTTAACAATGTTCTCTTATTTAATTTAGAGATACTTATCTTAGGAAAAATCAAGAATAAATATGTAGAAAACAGCAGCATTTTTTCCAGAAATATTTTAAATCAAACTAGCTGAAGTTGTATAAGGTAACTCCATTTATCTGCACTAGTACTGGGGCTTGAGTTTAGGGCATTCACTCAATGTTGGCACTCTACCACTGGAGCCAGAGCTCCACTTGTGAGTTTTTGGTGGTTAATTGGTGATAAGAGTCTTGTTGACTTTCTTGCCCAGGCTGGCTTCCAACTGCAATTCTCAGATCTCTGCCTCCTGAGGAAGCAGAATTACAGGCATGAGCCACCAGTGCACAGCTGACAACTTAACATTCTACCCACTGAGCAATTAAATACTCTCTATCACCTACCCACTGATATTCATGGACTCAATCAATACAAAATGTCCTCCTGTGTTTTCCTATCTCTGTTCTTATCATTGTTCATTCTTTTCTATACCTCAGCCAGAGAGATATTTTCTTTTTTTTTAATGTTTTTTATTGTGAGAATACTGTACAGAGGGGTTATAGTTACATGAGCAAGGTAATGAGTACATTTCTTATCAAGCATTGTTATCTCCTCCTTTGTTTTTTTCCTACCATCCCTTCCCTCCCACCTCCACAACTACATTCCCTCACCACCACCACACCTCACCCACCACACCCCACCCCCTACCCCACCCCCAAGCCCACCTAAATTGCAAAGTTCATTTTTCGACATAGCATCTTGTACATCTCATTGTTGCAATGGGTTAACGTGTATCCTTGTTTAAACAATTTGTTTTTCCCTTCCCTTCTCCAAATGATACCAACATCAAATACAGTGAAAACAGGGGTTATACTGTGGGGAAGGGAAAGACAAAGCAACAACAACAACAACAACAAAAACATGTGGTACCTTATAAATATGTTAGAAGCAATAGCAAGAAAGAAAAAAAACACTTGTGTTCTTACTTGGGGTTCATTTCACTTAACATCACCTTACCTGACCTTTTCTGCTTGTCTCAGTCATATCCTAGTTATTGCAAATAAGGGAGAATTTTCAAAAGTAAAAATTCTTTTTATAATCATCCCCTGGCTTATACACTACAAATTGTTCACTTTGGCCTGACAATGGAACCCAATCTCTGTAGTACATTGCAAGATGTTCTATTTATTTAACAGTGGCAGGGCAGAGAGAGATTCTTGGGAGCAAGAGCAGAAATCCTATTTAAGAAGAGGGGGGCTGGGAAGATGGCTCAGTGGTAGAGCGCTTGCCTTGCATGCATGAGTCCCTGGGTTCGATTCCCCAGCACCATAGAAGCAAAAAGGAAGAAAGCTGGAAGTGGCATTGTGGCTCAAGTGGTAGAGCGCTAGCCTTGAGCTGAAGAGCTGAGGGACAGCGCCCAGGCCCAGAGTTCAGGCCCCAAGACCGCCCCCCCACCCCGCCCCCACAAAAAAAAAAAAAGAGGTGTAGTGAAGGTAACAGGCAGACTAGACTGACTGACAAGTTTGAAAGGCAGTGGACAAATGCTAACAACCAGGAACAAAAAGAATACATAGAACTATGGAAAGAATGAGTAGTGGAGGCACTTCAGGAGGAGGCAGAGTTCTTCAGATCAGGCTGCCCTAGTGTCTCCCTCAGGACTAGAGGGATCACAAGGCAGACGCATGAATCCTTCTCCACCACACTTCTTGTTACCTGCCCTCATCTACGTCAGCCTCTGTGAAATAGTTCATTCTCCCTTGAGAGATTTGTTTTCCCATACTATTCAAACTTTGGACTAGACTGTTTTTGTCTGACAATATTCAAGACTCTGGGTTTTCTAAAACCAAATGGAGTCTTCCATATATACAGAAACGGCTGTTGTTTCTCACCTCACACATAGTTGAAGTATCACAAATCACATTATATTTTGTTTATTAATGATGTTATTTTGTATACTAAATATAAGAAAGGCAGATTGACCAGCTCTGTTTCCGACCTGGGCCGGTTCACCCCTCCTTAGGCAACCAGGTGTTCCCCGGCTCCCGGGAGGTCACCATATTGATGCCGAACTTAGTGCGGACACCCGATCGTCATAGCGCACTGCAGCCCAGAACTCCTGGACTTAAGCGATCCTCCGGGCTCAGCCTTCCGAGTAGCTGGAATAACAGGCTCGCGCCACCGCACCTGGCAAGAAAGGCAGATTGAAAGAAAGGCTACAATCCAATAAGGACAGTTTCCTCTCCTATAAATTAAGCTCAAAGGACTAAAATAGAGCTCTATATTAAGCAGTATTATTAATTTTTTTTTGGTCTTCAAGTGGTATCCAGGAATATTTCCTTCTGAATTAAAAAGCCAAGCTAAAAATATTCCTTTTTCCTACCTATATGAGGAAGCTATAGAAGGAAAAGACAAAGTAGTAAAAGAGTCCCAGAGGGAAACAGCACAGATGTAGGGCAGACAGTGATCTGAGTCTCACAGCACACAGAGCTAAAGAAATAGTGTTGACCTCTCTCAGTGCAAGATGACTTGATCTGCATCATCTGCTTTCCTATAGATTATCTGCTATAACCACTGTGAATATGTAGAAAGAGAAATGGAACAGGATTGGCTACTGCATACATCACTAACATACTTTGCATTGGTTGATAGATTATATATCTAGGAAACTGGATTTGTGGAGAAAAAGCATCCGAAAAGACATTTATACCAAGAAATCTAAAGTAGAAAAGTTTTTCATTGTTCCACTGTCTTTCTGGTATAAGAACATTCTATTGTGAAAACTAATTCATATGAAGAAAATCTGATTCTACAAATATTTATTAGGTGTCTACTTGGGTAAAAGATATTGTGCTAAAATGGTATTGTAAAGGAAAAATAGAATTATGTGTAACTGCTGAGAGGCAATGAAGCAGAATGATTAAACACCTTAGCTTGGGAGCCAGATAGGTACACAGCCTGAGTGTTTAATTATTCTATGAAACATATTTAATGTATTTTTTCTATGTAACATATATGTTACTCTAAACTGTCAAATACTAAAAGTATATATTGGTTAGGATGGTTCTAGATGAACGTAACACAATTCCAATCTAAAATGGTTTAACCATCTTGTAACAAAATGTCCCACATAACAGAGAACTCCAAAGGAGAGCAAGTCTAACATTACTATTATGGCCCAATGATATCAACAAGGACCACGGGGTTTTCCCCACTTTGTTTTGGGTTGAATTATGTCCCCCATAAAATAATGTATGGAAGTTTTATCCCCCAACACGAATATGGTATATTACTAGTATTTTACTAGAGGTAATTAATAGAGGTAATCAAGTTGAATTAAGTCATTAGGATGGGCTGTAATATGATTGGTATCCATTCAAGAAAATGAAAGGAGGGGGTGGGAAGGTGGCTCAGTGGTAGAGTGCTTGACTTGCATGTTTGATTCCTTAGCACCACATAAGCAGAAAAAGCCGAAAGAGGTTTTGTGGCCCAAGTGGTAGAGTGCTAGCCTTGAGCTGAAGAGCTGAGGGACAGTGCCCAGGCCCAAAGTTCAGGCCCCATGACCAACAAAAAAAAGAAAGAAAGAAAGAAAGAAAGAAAGAAAGAAGGAAAGAAGGAAAGAAAGAAGGAAAGAAGGAAAGAAGGAAAGAAAGAAAGAAAGAAAGAAAGAAAGAAAGAAAGAAAGAAAGAAAGAAGGAAGGAAGGAAGGAAGAGAGGAAGGAAGGAAGGAAGGAAGGGAAAGGAAAAGAAAAGAAAAGAAAAAGAAAACAAGAAGGAAAACGGCATAGAGACAGACACACACAGGGCAGACACCATTAGTACATTCAGGAAGAAAACTATGCCAGGACACAGGGAACTTCCTCATATTGAAGAATTCCCAGGATGCCTGAGAAGTCATCTGAACCTAGGAGGAAGCAGGGAAGGGATCAAAGACAGCTTGAGTTCAGACTTCTGATCTCTAGAACTGGAAGGCAATTTTTTTTTCTTATTTCAACAATACAACTTGTGGCACTTTCCCCCAAAAGCCCTTAATTAGAAAATGAGCCATGTTAACAGTGTAATCCTAGATACTCAGGAGGCTGAGATCTGAGAATCATGGTTCAGATCCACCCCAGGCAGGAGAAATCTGGAGATGCTTATATCCAAATAACCAGCAAAAAAGGAGAAATGGAAGTTTGGTATAAGTGGTAGAGCACAAGCAATGAGAGACAGTAAAGGAAAAAAAAGAGAAAAGAAACAATAAAATTCACTGAAAGTTCAAGGCTTCTAAGTTCAACTCCCAGTACCAGGAAAAATGGTAGAACGTAAATTCACATGAACTGCCACTCTCAACTTTCATATTTACGCCAATCTCTTCCCAATATCACAAGAAAACTCCTAGACACCTTTTCCTTCCCACATTCCAGAGAGAAAAGAAGGTAACTTTTTCTGGTACACCTCTATTTTAGAAAACATAATACTTCTCTTTCCTAGTGACAAAACTAAGCTTTCAGTCTCAAGATCTATCTTTTCATTTGAATGAAGAGAGGAGGGTGGTGTGGGAGAATGCAGTCATTCAAGACATACCCTATGAAGCTAGGAAAAATGAGAGAGGAGGGCTTGGGTTGGAGGGATGGGAAGAATGATGAAAAGGGTAATATTGTTCAAGATGCATTGTCCTTAGAAGTGATCAGTTGAATAGTGAAACTCCCTTTTACAGCTATTTAAAGGCAATAAAAATATAATTTACAAAGAAAGAACTCTTTAGGAATATGTTACATGCTCATACTCTAGCAGCAGGAGCAACTAGCAGCTGAGAACCAGGCATATGAGATCTCCAGTGTGGGGAGGTGGGCACTGATTGCAGAGACAAAGCAAGAGGAAAGCAGTGTTAGATGGGCAAGTAATGCCATCTGCTGTAGTACATGAAAGCTTGAAGGGGCAATTGGGCTCATATCTCAGCTTGCTTCCATTCTTGTATTCACATAGACACTGAGAAGAATAAAGTTTTATAGTAACAACCAACTAACATCTATTTGACCATCTACTGCTAGCTATAGAGAATTCCTTTCATATATATTTCCTAATTTTCTTTTAAGAAGCATTCTATAAAATCAATGCTGTTAACATTAACATATTATAGATAAGAAACCTGGAGCCCAGGGTCAGTGCCTCACACCTGTAATCCTAGCTACTCAGGAGGCTGAGGTCTGAGGATCGAGGTTTGAAACCAGTCCGGCAGGAAAGGCCAGGAGACACTTATCTCCAATTGACCACCAGAAAAATCAAAAGTGGCATTGTGGCTCATTAGCCTTGAGTGAAAAAGCTCAGGGACAGTGCCCAGGCCCTGAGTTCAAGGCCCATGACAGATGGGAGTGGGGGAGTGGGGAGACCAGGCGCTGGTGACTCATACCTGTAATCCTTGCTGAGATCTGAATATTATGGTCTACGGCCAGCCTAGGCAGGAAAAGTCTGTGAGACTCTAATCTCAAAAAACAAAAAAAAACAAAAACAGAAAACCGGAAGTAGAGCTGTGGCACAAAGTGGTAGAGTCCTAGCTTTGTGCAAAAACAGCTCAGGGACAGTGCCCAAACCTTGAGTTCAAGCCCCACAACAACAAAAAAAAGAAAGAAAAGAAAAAAAAGAAAGCTGAGGCATGGCATAGAAGGCAAGTTTAAGGCAAGTCAGGCATATGTAACAAGGAGCAAAGGACAGGGTAAAATGAACTAGTTTATGTAAGGCACTTAGCAGGCCATAGATTACGGAGGACCCACACAATAATTAATACTTTCATTATCATTTCTCGTAGAATTTACTATCTCTAGGCATTGCCAATAATATCTCCATTATTTTAATATTTTAAATATATTTAGTATTGACTAATTTGTTTCAGCATCATCAATCATGATCAAATAAAAACTGGAGAAAATTTCCAAAAATGGAATTTATTTATGCATTAGAACTATTTGGTGGAAAAATGTGAAAAAATATGGTGTGATCATATTTTCAAAGTAACTGAATTTAATGCTATTTAAAATTAGTATTCCACTAACATTGTAATGTAGTCATAGCCCATGAAAGGTGTTGGAAGCAACTGGTTTGCTATTTATTTGGTGACACAAAAACATTGGATGTGTACTAAATAATATTGGCTTTTCTCTGAATAGCTCAACTATGTATTTGGTTATTCGGCCAATTGAATTTTTTGACAATTATTAAAGTTCATCTTTTACTGAATTATTTTTTGCACAGAAGTTACATCTATGTATTATAAATGCATTTGAATTTTTTTAATGTATCATAAAGGTAAGATTCCTTTCTCAAGTCAAATTCATTATTCTAATTTTTTTTTTTGTTGGTCATGGGGCCTGAACCTGGGCCTGGGCACTGTCCCTCAGCTCTTAAGCTCAAGGTGGGTACTCTACCACTTGAGCCACAGCACCACTTCCAGCTTTTTCTGCTTTTGTGGTGCTGAGGAATCAAACCCAGGGCCTCATGCATGCAAGTCAAGCACTCTACCACTGAGCCACCTTCCCAGCCCCTCTAACTTCCTTTTGTATGTAAGATGTGATCTATCATCACATTTTATAGTTGAACTTGGAATACTTCTTATAAAGGATTAAAGGATTATTAAAAATAGCATCTGGCACAGAATGGGCTTTCTGTATGATTTAGGTATTATCATTGTTATTATTAACTTTATTATCATTATTAATAAACAATGAAGCCATGAAATTAGCTTTAGATGCAGCACTATAAGAACAAATAAAGAAAAGCACAGACATTTTTATTTAGAGAGGTCTGTATAAGTTAGTCATGTTATGAGAGATAGGTAGCATGTTCATTTTTTAATTGCTATATTAAAATGCCAAAATAAACATCGTTAGAGAGGAGAGATTTTTATTTGGGCTTCTAGTTTAAGAGATTTTAGTTCAGGGGCTGGGAAGGTGGCTCAGTGGTAGAGTGCTTGCCTTGCATGCATGAGGTCCTGAGTTCGATTCCTCAGCATCACATAAGCAAAAAAGAAAAAAGCTGGAAGTGGCGCTGTGGCTCAAATGGTAGAGCACTAGCCTTGAGCTGAAGAGCCGAGGGACAGCGCCCAGGTCCAGCGTTCAGGCCCCATGGCTGGACCCAAAAAAAAAAAAGAGAGATTTTAGTTCATGGTCAATGGGTTCCATTTCTTTTAGACTTATGGCAAGGAAGAATCATCACAGTGAACAGATGTGGTTAAAACAAAAACAAAAACAAAAACAAAAAACAAAAAAACAAAACCAATCAATTCACTTCATGACACAACCAGAAAAGACAGGAAGGGGCCAAGGACAAAATATACCCTCCAGAGACAACTGCCAGCGACCTACTTTCTCCATGTTCCTCCAATTGAGCCTCATATTCTGATACCCCACTGAACTATGAATCCATCAATGAGGTTAGGATCCCATCACTTCTGTGTAGTGCAGTCAGCTGGGAACCAAGCCTTCAACAAATGAGCTTTGAGGATTGTTTTACACTTAAATCTTAACAAAAATGACAAATTCTAGATTTAGTCACTTAGTAGCTATGTCAGTTATTAGTTTGATCATATTCACATAATTTTTATCCTAGTATATTATTATAATTGTTCTACTCTCTATTAGTTATTATTATGAGCCTCTTACTAGTTATATAAATAAAACTCTGTCTGGAGTACATGTGTGCTGGAAAAATACTGACCGTGGTTTCAATTCTCCACTGGAGATCTTGAGATGAATCCTTTGTAAATAAGAGGGGACCATTGAGCTATAAGAAGAATGCTGTGACTATAGCAGACTCTCTGTACAAAAGTACTGATATTTAAAATTATATCCTTTGTATTTTGTTGAAGCCAGTGGTAACTATACAATACGAACTGGCTTTTTGTTTTTTGAGCACTTTGCAATCTTTCTTGTAGACTTCCCTTCCAGATGTCTCATAATGCTTTGTCATGAGTATTTTCACTCTACACTTGTTGAAATCTGCTTCCTAAAGCAAATTTCAGGCTATGCTTGGTTTTGACTTCTCTACGTACTATAAACTAACAAATAGAGAAGTTTCTTCCCAACGGCTGATCTCTTGCATTTTACTATATGGTTAGACCCAAAATATTAGTTCCCCTAGGCCCACTCTTCTCAGGATCAGAATTAGCCAAAAGAAGAAAAAAGTGATTAGATACTCTTCTTTTGGCTGAAAGTATTTTCATGTCTGTAACTGGTCAGTTTTGCCTTTAGTATACAAATAAGATGTTATCTCTGTTCTTATATATTCATAAAGTATACAAATAAGATGTTATCTCTGTTCTTATATATTCATGGAATAAACTCGAAAACATATTTTTCAGATTTTCTCAGTAATACTCTTTACACGTACAGTGAAACCTTGACTCCAAGACAAAAACATATTTTCTTTTTGAATAGGGTTCACCCTTAAGTCATCATTTTCAAATCTTGTCTTAATAAGCCTTATGAATATTATTATATGATGTAATTATTTTAATTTTACATGTTAATATATAGGTGCACACTTTTTTCTCTTGGTAACTATTTGTTCTTGGAGAATTACTAAAACCTTGGGCATATTTCCTTTTATTTCTTTATCCTTAAGTATTTTTCTCACCTGCTTAGCTCTTTGCTATTTCATTAAAAGAGAAGCCATCTGATAGCCCATAATTTCCCAATGCTTATAGTACATGAGGAGTACCTACAGAACTTATTTAAATATACAAATTCAGTGACTTCCAGATTCCTTCTCGTATTTGAGACAGGACTCAGGAATTTATATTATGGACAGTAATTCTGACAAATACCAGACTTGGGAAAAACTATACTACACTAGCTATGTTCTCCCTTTAATAAGATAGGTTACATCATCCAAGATACATAATTTCCATATCTTAGGCCATTGTCCAGAAATCCAAATGATTGCCAGTACCATCTGTATAGCCAAATGTTCAACTCTGTAGCCATTTTTTCTCTTCTAATCTCTTTCATATTGGAAGAAATATAGAAAACACCACCTGGGATCTGTAGTATCTCTCCTTATTTCCCTATCCAAATCTTCAGAAAGAATTCTATGTCCAAATGTAATTAATTCTGATATGTCAGAAAGAAGAAGTGGTTAGCCATCTTGATAAAAGTTGTCCTTTGATGCGTACCTTGGTAGGTCAGTATTGCTCGCGAGTGATAAAGATATTTATATCATCTATGACTAAATGAATGGTTGGAAGTTACTAGCAGTGATGACAACTCCTGCTGTGTCTTAGGATCAAAAGCAAAATTGCTCTTAGCCAAAAGTACTTGAAGAACATTTTTCCTAGATTATTTCCTTTTGTAAAGATATAAATTCTCTATACAAGTGGTTCTAAACTAGAATCCAGTTTTGATCCAAGAAGGCATTTGCAATGTCTGGTGGCATTTGTGACTGTCATGAGTAGAGAGGGAACTAGCTGCTGCTTTCTAGAGAATGGAAGCCAAAAAGGCATTGCTTGATGCACAGGACAAGACAAACTCCCCTTTCCATAAATAAATAAATAAATAAATAATAATGCAAGACCAAGGAACCGGATTTATACAAAACTAGTCTCATGCTTGACACGAATACATAACAGTTACCTATGCTTTCCATTTTTATATTTGTTACACATATATTATTCTAGATTAATGTCTTAATTTTCCATATTCCATAATATTCCATATTCTCATATGCAATTCCTTTGGTTTTCATATGCAATTTTTCCACGATGCTGGTTCTTTTTTCTATTCTTTTTTTCTGTATTAGGATCAATATCATACATAGAAATGATTTTATATAACCAGTGAATCTTCCTTTGGGGAGTAGCACTTACCTGCTTGGTGTGATTCTGGTGAGTTACTGCAATATTAAACACATAGGTGATCTTGGGGCCAGTGTTAGCCCAATCTGTCTTTTTCTAGTAGGAATGACATACCTGAGTGAAGACGCACCAGAGCACAAGATGGCTGCAACCACACCAGGCAATGGGAATACTCCACACCTCACTACTGCAGCACTGTGCACTGAGTCCACTGTGTTCATCTACTGAATACCCTTCCTTGTTTAAAGTCATTTGACACTGGCTGGGAACCAATGAGGCTAACATACAGTCTGGTGAGACCTGAGGATAGCTGTCTGAAGTCAGGTAGGGCAAGAAAAGTCCATGAGACTCTTATCTCCAATATACTACAGGCAAACAGAACAAAACCCCAAACCCAGAACTGGAGCTTTGCCTCAAATGTTAGAGCACTATTAGCCTTGGGCAAAAAAAAGTTCCTGGACATGGCCCAGGCCCTGAGTTCAGGCTCCAGGATATTTGTCAATACATCCTATAGAGTAAACTCCTCTCTGAGATGCAGTATAGAAATAGTCTACTAGCTACTGCACTTCTACCTATGGGAAGAACTCAGCCTGATTTAAGTGTACATTTCATTGGGATTTACCTCTGGTGAGATTTAATCCCTCAAATCTCTGAAGTCTTTGCTTCAGAATCTACTAAAAAGCAAAGTACTTTACATAATTATCCTCAAAAGGTAGACTGCCACCCAGCAGCCTGGTATTATATCAAAAGGCAAATAGTGTGAGGTAGGGCTCATATGACAGTAAATGGTTTATAAATTTCAACATGCATAAAATCACCTGGAAATCTTGTTTAACTGAAGATTCTGGGATACGTTTCAGAGATTCGGGACATCTGGAATGGGGTCTAAGGATCTAATTTTCTACCAAGCTATTTTCACTATTTTCTTCCCTTCTTCAACTCCTGTTTAGAGCAACATAATGAGAACATGTCAAATTTTCTTCCATTTAATCTTAATTTTATGTATTAGAAACTTCAGCTGCTTTAGTTACAAGTAAATGAACCCATTTTGAATAGGCTCAAATAACAAAGGGAAATTTTTTTTTTTAAATCAGTCCTAGGGCTTGAACTCATGGGTTGTGTACTGTCACTGAGTAGTTTGTTTTTCTTTTTTTTCTTTTCTCAAGGCTAGTGCTCTCCCACTTGAAGCACAGCTCCATTTTGGCTTTTGTGGTGCTTAATTGGAGATAGGTCCCATGGTTCCTGCCTGGGCTGGCTTCAAATACCAATCCTGGGATCCCAGCCTCCTGAGGAGCTAGGATTATGGGCCTGAGCTATAGGCAGGCACCAAGTTGTTTTTTTTTTTTTTTTCAAACAAATTGTTACTTAGTGGTTTCTGACTGTAATTCAACTATGCTACCAAACACCTGGTTCTTTCAAAGTAAATTTCTTGCTTGCTTGCTTGCTTACTTGCTTTTCAGTGCCGGAGATTAGATTCAGGACCTTACATACACATGCAGAGAAAACACTCTTCAGCCCTACACTTTTCTACTAAAAACTATGAAGTGTGCCAATCAATCTGTTGTCAATGTGTTTACTGACTATCCTTTCTTCTCAGATTTAAATTTAAACAGATCCTAAAGCATCTTAGCACAATTTAGGCCCTCAATAAATAATAACTGTTCATCTCTATTCTCCCTCCTTCTCTGAAGATGTCTGTCTCTACCTGAGAAGAAACTTACTTTATTTTTCCACATCCATTCCCTGTATCAGAACCCTCAAATGTCAAGAATTCCTGGGTAAGGATATAGGAACTGAAAAGATGTAAAAATTTATTTAAGCTGAATTTCTAGTTTTCCTCTCCCACACATTTCCCTCATTTCCCAGATAAACTTAGGAAGGCTTGCTACTCCTATCCTTTTCTACACATCATATCATACCAAGTATATTGTTGTAAGGTGAATCATTTAGGTAGGTGGAATATTGGAGTCTTTATTGCACAGTTAGCAGGCTGCATGTGGCCCATTGTTACAAAGGCCTGAAGCCCCTAAATACACATAACATATTTTCCTCTCCTCCAGAGAGGAAAGAAATAACAAAAACAATACCAACAACCCAATTCAGCTCCAATGGAGAGCTGAATTGAGACGCCATGATGACTGGAGATGAGCCAGGAGACAGGACACAGGACAGGATTACGGGGACACATGGCATGGCTGCCCACACCTATACTATTCCTAAATAGGGTCAGCATAGGGGGAGGGTCACAGGACATTCCCAGTCCCTGACACCTACTGACAGGTTCAGCAATCTATCAGCCAAGTGCCTGCCCCTGTCTCCAGGAATCCAGGAATGCCTATCACCTGGTGTGTGTGTGGGGGGGGGGGGGGTGGTAATCACCCTCCCCTTACCATGAAGACAAGATGCCAGACCTTAAATCGGCATACGTAGGTACCAGCACAACTTTTCCATCTAGGGAAGATAAGCCTTAACCTTTCATATAAGGTATGCTTAGAGGCTACTCAGAGGCTGGTGATTCAAGCCATTTAGGGAACTAATCAATGCAGAATCAGAGCATTCAGCTTTCCAAAGGCCATGACATCTGCATTTCTCTAAAGCAGAGCCCTCCTAGCTCATCCCATTGAGCCAGGTATCTGTACTTTAAAGGTTGGCTTTCCTCACCTCCAATCCTTGGGTCTGGGTGGACAGCTCCCTGCTCCTGCCTAGGCACCAGGATGGTTGCAAGAAATTCTTTAGGCTTAGCCACTTTACTTCAATATGACATACAAAGAAATAAAATTGGTTCAATCAAGACACAGCAGCTGGCTGAGAGAATGTGACCACATAGATATAAAGGGATTTTATGACTTGGGTCAGGAGTACCTAAGTGATCTTAGTATATTCTCATTTTGAATAGTGAAACACTGAGTAATAAGGATTGAGAAAAATCTAAGAATCCTATAAAAGAAATTACATTGTTTTATTAAATTCAAATCTTAAAAGACCTAATAAGATCCAAAGAAATCAATAACTGGTGAAGTACTCAGTTTTTTAATAATAGTTTTCTGCCTTGGGATAGTTAACCCTATTAATTTTTTTCAACCAAAGCAAAAAATAAAAATAAAACCCACAAAAGCCTCACTGGTAATGTCTTTCAGTTGAATGAATCATTTGAAGGGTGGAGAGTTCATTTATAACTCTGTTTGAGGTATTTGCTTTACTGGTTGTCTTTTTTCCTTCAATCTGGCATGGTAAAACAGACAAAGAAAACAAATGACTAAGACTCTACTTCTGAAACTGTAGTTTATCTGGAATTCTTTCCTGTTCATCCTTTGTTCATATCTAACAAAGTCCTCTCAAAGTCAGAGAAAGGGTGAGTATATACTGCTGAGAAAGTTGGGTATCAATTGAAAACATTCCATTGTTGTTGCTTTTATTTTTTTCCTTGTTTTTGCAGTGCTGGAAATTAAACCAAAGATTTCATGTGAGCTGGTCAAGGGCTTTACCACTGAACTACAGGCCTACTCTAAGAGTTTTAAAGAAAAGGCAGCAAAGGAGAAAACTTTTTTCTTCTGAATTACCTTTTTCTTTTTTTTTTTTGCTGTGCAAGTGTTTTATTTTTTTTTTTAATTTTATTTTATTTGTGAACATACTGTACAGAGGGGTTACAATTACATGGGCAGGATAATAAATACATTTCTTACCAAGCGTTGCAGCCTCCTCCTTTGTTTACCCTTCACCTCCCTTCCCAGCCTCCCCCCTCCCCCCCACCCAATACTTCCCCCCCTCCCCCCCCACCAACATTGTAAAGCTCCTTTTTGACATGACAATTTGTACTTCTCATTGTTGCAACAGGTCCACCTGAATCCTTAAACGACTTGTTTTTCCCATCTCCTCCTCAAGTTATACTGACATCAAATATATTGAAAGCGGGGGTGGGGGGGTGGGGGGGGTGGGGGGTGTTATACTGTGGGGGAGGGACATACAAAGCAACAAAGAAATAATCTTATAAATGCGTTAGAAACACATGCATGAAAGAAAAAAAAACATTAAAATACCTATCTAAGGGTTCATTTTCCTAACATCATATTATCTGACTTTTTCCGCTTGACTCACACATATACTAGATATTGCAAATAAGGGAAACCATGGGACCTGTGTTTCTTTGTGCCTGGCTTACTTCACTTAATATAATTTTTTCCAAGTTTTTCCATTTCCTAACAAATGGAGCAATGTCATTCTTTCTGATGGAGGCATAGAATTCCATTGTGTATATATACCACATTTTCTTGATCCATTCATCTACTGAAGGGCATCTGGGTTGGTGATCTTGTATTTAAAGAATCCCATAGACTCCACTCCCAAATTACTCAAGCTGATTCAAAACTTTCGCAAAGTAGCAGGTTATAAAATTAACCCCCAAAAATCAATGGCTTTTCTGTATGCCAACAATGAGAAAAGTGTGGCTGAAATTAGGAAAGCAACTCTATTTGTAATAGCCCCACAAAAAATAAAATACCTAGGAATTAACTTAACCAAAGAAGTGAAGGACCTCTATGATGAAAACTTTAAAATCTTGAAAAAGGAAATCAACACAGAACTTAAAAAATGGCAAAACCTCCCATGCTCCTGGATTGGAAAGATTAACATCCTGAAAATGGCAATACTTCCCAAGGCTATCTACAAATTCAACGCAATACCTATCAAAATTCCAACCTCATTCTTCAAGGAAATAGAAGAGGCAATCCAAAAATTCATATGGAACAACAAAAGACCCTGAATAGCAAAAACGCTCCTCAACGGAAAGAACACTGCTGGAGAAATATCAATACCAAATTTCAAACTCTACTATAAAGCCATAGTAATCAAAACAGCTTGGTACTGGCATAAGAACAGACCTCAGGACCAATAGAATAGAATTGAAAACCCAGAAATGAACCCATAGACCTATCGCCATCTAATCCTCGATAAGGGAGCTAAAACAATAGAATGGAAGAAAGACAGCCTCTTCAGTAAATGGTGCTGGCAAAATTGGTTAACTACATGTAGAAAACTAAAGCTAGATCCTTATATATCACCCTGCACCAGAATCAACTCCAAATGGATCAAAGACCTCGAAGTCAAAGCAGACACTCTGAAAACATTACAGGATGGAATAGGAGAAACCCTAGGTCTCCTTGGTTCGGGCTGAAATTTTCTGAATAGAGACCCGGAAACACAACAAATCAAAGAAAGGTTGGACAAATGGGATTGCATAAAGTTGCAGAGCTTCTGCATGCAAACGACATAGCTAGCAAGATCAATAGAAAGCCCACAGATTGGGAGAAGATCTTTACTAGCCATACAACGGACAAGGGTCTCATATCTAAAATATACTTGAATTACCTTTTTCTTAGGTTGTTTTTTTCTGTGCTTGCTTTACCAGCTTAAATGTTGCTATAAACAATAATGTTAATGCTGTAGGATATACCACCACCCACCTTTCCATTACTTTGCTTATTTATAGCCGACAGGCACAGTGCATATAAAGATAGAGGTGAGACACTCTCTTGGCTGTTACGATAGTTTCTTGGGGAAATGGCCTTTAGTTGAGATCCTCTCGATCTCTGCCTCTAGAATAGCTAGAATTACAAGCATGAGCTTCTTAACCCAGTTATATTAGACTCTTACAAAGTAAAAAAAAAAAAGGTGCTTGCTTTGACATCATATATATTCGACAGCACATAAAGTTGGAATGATAAGGTTGGAGAAAGGTGTGGCCACATCAAATTCAGATGTGACCTCAGCAGATGCAGATGTGACCTCTTCCAGATGTGCCAGTTGCCTAGGTAATGCAGGTCCTGGGCGGAGACTTTGCTGCAAGGAGGGTGGAGTCTGCTCACCATCCAGGAGCAGACCTTACATATTTCATTTTCTCCTGAATTTGACTAGACTAAAGTTGACTAGACTACTCCAGTATCATTGTACAGAAGGCAAAATAGTTTAAGGATAGTTGGAAAGAACCAACAGACTTATTAACGGATGTAGCTGAAATGTTTTATGGTTGGCATTGAAATATCCCAGCATCCCGGAGGGCACTTGCAGGTGGTCAGAGGCAGTTCCAGTTTCACAATTGACAAAGAAGCAAGTTACAAAAGCATAACTAGCAGTTAGTGATGACATCAAACCAAAGTAAGGTGTTTGAGCCCAAACAACTTCCTGCAGACATCCTGGTGCCTAGGCAGGAGATGGGAGTTGAGCAACCAGCTCCAAGACCTAGAGGTGGGGCTAGCCTTCCTTTCAAGTGCAGACACTGGCTTGGCCATCCTAGTGATTAACTCTCTATTCAAGCCTTTATCTTTGAAATTTAACATTGGGCCCCATTCTTAATCAATACAAATGGGCAAGTTTCAGTATCTGTCTTGCTTTGGTCTTGTTCTATTCCCAGGGTCTGACCTAAGTTTCTCAGGTTACTTGGGATTTGTTGGGCCCAATTAAATTTCCTTCTTCCTTGGTCTAATCAGTACTCTATCTGCTTAATTTTGACCTGTTCCTAACAATTTCACATTTTATGTTCTTTCTTTGGGAGGGGGCATTTCATCAAATACATGAACAAATCAATGGTGGTCTTGGAGGAAAAGTTTGAAGAGCACAAGCAAGTGAGAAGCCACCAAGCTTAGAGTAGTTAGCTTCACAGTAAATCTATTCTTATGCTACATGTTTTTAGCTAGAAACTTGCCTGCCACAATTTAATGAATAATTTGAGAATCTGCAGTAGAAAAATTGGGGTGATTTGTGAGGCAAATAATGGAAACAGATGACATTCATTTATATATTTTTAATCTTAGAATTTTGTTCTACTCGAATATCACATTTATTCAAGAGTAAGTTTGGGATTTTTGTAGGATTTTTTTTTAAGTTTTTGAAGAAACTTGTGATGCCAGGAACTGGTGGCTGATGCCTATGATCCTGGCTATTCAGGAGGCTGAGATTTGAGGATTGTAGATCAAAGCAAACTTAGGCAGGAAAGTTTGTGAGATTCCTATCTATAATTTGTAAGCATTATGCTTAAATTTGGTCCTCAGCTCCACCCAGACCTGAGCTCCTCCCTGCTCTGGAGTTCCTGTCAAACAGCTGGCCCCTCCCTCTGTCCACCTAGACCCACCTGAACTCCCATCTACCTCACTTCCTATCTCCCAGACCCTGTTGCTACCTAGATAGTAGAGGTTGCCGTGTGCTCTCTCTCTGAGGCAAATATGGCTGCTCTAATAAACCTTGTAATAATCTTTCTCCTGTTCCTGTCTGCCCCCTCATGGTCCCCTGGCATGGATGTGACTAACTAACAAAAAGCCAGGTCTGGCTCAAGTGGGAGTGTACCAGCCTTGAACAAAAAAGTAAAGAAAAAAAAACACTAAAGAACAGTACCAAGCCCTGAATTCAAGCCTCAGTACTGGCACAAAAACAACAGAAACCTATGGCATGTGCTTCCTATTCTTAGCTTTTATAAGCTCCTTTAAATTTTGCCTTAGTGTAAGCAGAAACAAAAAACTGAGATGTCTAAGAGTCCTTGTGACTGTGGCTGAAATTTTAATCTTATGGGAATATTTGAGCTCTAGCCTTAGTTCTGAGCTGAAATAAAGAAGGATAAGGCTAAATGCGAGGAATGAATCGGAGGCCATTGTAACATCAGAAGATTGGCCCATTCACAATAGTCTATTCATAAAACTCTTGAGCAAAATGAGCACAAAAGCTTCAGCTGAGTCCAGTAACAAAAAGACCAGGCAAATCCCAGTTGAATGGACTGGACCAAGGGCACTAAAGAAAGAGAAGAAAAAGTCTATCTTTAAGCAGACTTACATGTCCCAGGCTTATCTCACACAAATGACACAGCCAATCAGACTGCTATAAAACATATACCTCCTGTGAGGAGTAAGCCTGGGTCCTCACTCAGTCTATTAGTGGCCCTTGATCTACCCAGTCTACACATAACAATACAGTCATCATGCTAAATCACTGCCTTTCGGAGGTATTACATCACAACAGAACAACACTCTCAATCCATTTGTTTTTAAACTAAGATAGCACAAATTATTTTTTAACACAAATGGGAAATTTTTATTCAAATATATGAGGAATTCTCTTATTATGTTAAGAATTGTAGACTGAGAAGTAGTCAACTCTATAAAACCAGTAATTGCTCCAACCTTTCAAAGGCAGAATGCATCCTAGTCATGGCACATCACATTCAAGCCCTGCTGTGCTCTCCTTTACCTCCAGGCCACAAGTCTGCTATTCCCTTTCCTAAGAATACTTTCTTCTCTATCTCATTCCTTCAAACATACCGAAGTTGGATAGATTAGGAAAAATGAGGTATGGTCAGCTAATAGCAAATACAGGAGATATTCCTTCATGTACTTCCCTTAAGATTAAGGGAACAAAAGTAATTTTGGGGGAAATGAAGCAGGAAAACTTAGGGAACCTGAGGCCTGGTGTAGGCAACTCAGAAATATGGTATCTAGAAACTTAGAAATGCTATCTTTGCTTCAAACAAAGGAAACGGAATGTATTCTTTCCTAAGAGATACATTTCTCACCCAAGAATTCACAACTGCCTGACAGGATGCCCCAAAATGCAGATAGCAGGGGGTCTCCTTGTTTCAAGGATAAAGATCTGTTTTATGGCAGGAGGCATTCTTACCTGGAACACCAGGTGTAGTTAAAGCAAAGACAAAGTTCCTAGCTTTGCATAACTTAAAGCCAGACCCCCCCTGCCTTTACCTGATAAATACCCAACAGCCCAAGGAGCTGGGTATCTCTCAGGGTGTCTCCTTGTCTGTGTCTGTGTCTTTGTGTCCTTATGAAGCACCCACACTCTGCTAGAGTGTGCCCCTGCCCTTCTGTTTGTCTGCTTTTTTCATCTGTATGTTTCCTTGTTTACTTAATAAAGCTCTGCCAAATTTTCTTACCATTATGACTTGTCCAGAAATTCTTTCTCTGCTATTGAAGTCAAGAACCCTAAGTGAGGAGTTCCTATATTTAAAGGGGAGCTTCACTAAACCTTACCTCTGTCTGATGACAATCCCTTCTCCATCACCACCACTTTCTTTGTCCAAATCTTACCCAAAACCTCTGCTAGGTATCTTCATTGCATAGTACTGCTGTGTTCTCTTGAATGACCTTTGGACATTTGAGAGAAGACAGGCTTTGTTTTTTTGCTTATAAGAATCAGTGGACTGGGCTGGGAAGGTGGCTCAGTGGTAGAGCGCTTACCTTGCATGCCTGAGGCCCTGGGTTCGATTCCTCAGCACCACATAAGCAAAAAGAAAAAAAAAGCTGAAAGTGGCGCTGTGGCTCAAGTGGTAGAGTGCTAGCCTTGAGCTGAAGAGATGAGGGACAGCGCCCAGACCCAGAGTTCAGGCCCCGAGACTGGACCCCCCCCCCCCAAAAAAAAAAGTCAGTGGACTAGATGGGCTCCGGTGGGTCATGCCTGCAATCTTAGCTACTCAGGAGGCTGAGATCTGAGGATCATGGTTCAAAGCCAGCTGGGGCAGGAAAGTCCGTGGCACTCTTATCTCCTATAAACCACTAGAAAACCAGAACTTGCCCTGTGGCTCAAGTGGTAGAGCTCTCGCCTTGAGCTGAAGAGTACAGGGATAGTGCCCAGGCCCAGAGTTCAATCCCCATGACCTACAAAAAAAATAAATAAATAAATAATCAGTGGACTAAAGCAAGGTAGCATAGCCAAAGCTGATAATCTCATTTACTTAGAAAGCAGAGATAAGTGTTCAAGACCAAGCTCAGGCATAAAATTTTGCAATATTCCTCCTCATTCCATGGCTGTTCACATTGGCAGGTATCTGTTATTTTGGCTAAGGGGAAAATACAATGGCTGGACCCAGGTATGTGCCTATCATCCCCACCAACATTATATTATATGGTACCACTAGCACAATATAATATAATAGGCAGGAGATTGTTGGGGAAGAGGGCAGTAAGAGGTCCTCTGACAACTTCTGTCAGTTTAGAATTTTAGGCTGGAGCCCAAGAAGCAGTAGAGGAACCAAACAAGGACTCTTTGTTCAAGTGAAATTTTCACTTGAGACTCTAAATGAAATTAAAAATTGTTTATTTGTCATTATATTTAATGCACATTATAATTTTTAAAAATGAACTGTATGGCAATACTGCTCAAGGCTATCTACAAATTCAATGCAATGCCCATAAAAATCTCAACAATATTCTTCAATAATATAGAAGAAGCAATCCAAAAATTCAAAAGGAGTAATATAAGACCCCAGAAAGCTAAAAGAATCTGTAGCAGGAAGAACAGTGCTTGAGGAATACCAATATCAAGATTCAAACTCTATTACAAAGCTGTAGTAATAGAAACAACTTGGTACTGTCACAAAACTAGGATCAGTGGAATAGAAAAGAAGACCCAGAAATAAATCCACAGACCTATAGCTGCCTAATCTTTGATAAGGGAGCCAGAAACATAAGATGGAAGAAAGATATCCTCTTCAACAAACAGTGCTGGCAGAACTGGCTATACACATGAAGAAAACTGAAGTGAGATCCTTATATATTACTGTGTACCAGAATTAATTCCAAATGGATCAAAGACCTCGATGTAAGTCCAGATAATGAGGACCAGATAACGAGGTGCGGAGATGGGGTGTGGTCAGCACCATCTTGTCCTCATGGTGGTAGGTCTGACATCTTGTCTTCATGATGAGGCAAGGTGAAGCCCCACCTTCCAGGTGATGGATGTGCCTCAATCCCTGGAAGCAGGGGCAGGGAATTGGTTAGTAGATTACTAAACCTGTCAGTCCAGCACCTGGGACTCTAGTTTCCTGTGACCCTGACCCCTGACCTTCAAACTATTTAAGCTGAAACCAGTTCAAGCACCATTAAACCATGCCATGTATCTCCATGTTGTGTCTTGTCTCCTGTCTCTTGGCTCTTCTCCAGTCACCATGGCATCTCACTTCAGTTCTCCATTGGAGCTGAATTGGTTTGTTGGTATTGTTTTTGTTCTTTCTTTTCTCTGTAGCCTTCATGGCTCAGTTTTCCAACAGTGTTAAATGTATTTGCTGGCTGTTGGTCTTTGAGATAGGAGTCCATCATGTAGCCTTTTAATAAAGTCTCCAAATTTGACCTCTCAAAATATGGCTTCTTTATTTTCTCATGTTTTGATTTGTATCTGACAATGATACCCTGAAAATATTACAAGAAAGGATTGGGGAGCCACTAGGGCTCCTTGGCATAGGTTGAAAGTTCCTAAGTAAAGATCCAGATTCACAACAAGTCAAAGAATGACTACGTAAATGGAAGAGTTTCTGCATGACAAAAGACATAGCTAGCAAGATAAATGGAAAGCTTACAGAGTGAGAGAAGATCTTTACTAGCTTTGAATCAGATAAGGACCACAAATCTAAAATATACTTAGAGCTCAAAAAATTAAACCTCCCAAAAAACAAATCCTCAAAGAAGAAACAACCCAATTACTAAGTGGGCTAAAGACTTAAAGAGAGACTTCTCTGAAGAAGAAATAAGAATGGCCAATAGAAACATGAAGAAATGTTCAATATCTCTGGCTATAAAAGAAATGCAAATCGAAACAACATTGAGATTCCACCTCACCCCAGTTACAATGGCCATTAACAAGAATAATAGCAGTAACAGATGCTGACAGAGATGTGGCCAAAAGGGAACACCAGTATACTGTTAGTAGAAATGAACCTTTTTCAATCATTCTGGAAAGCAATATTGAGATTCCTTACAAGACTAAACATGGAGATTCCTTAAAAGGCTAAACATAGAGCTTCCTATGACCTCTACTCCTGGGCATTTATTCAACTGAGCACAAACAAGGCCACACTAAAACTATCAGCACAACCATGTTCATTGCTGCATTGTTTACCATAGCCAACATATGGAATCAACTCAGATGTCCCTCAGTGAACAAATGGATCAAGAAAATGTGGAATATATACACAACAGAATTCTATGCTTCCATCAGAAAGAATAACATTGCCATAGTTGGAGAAAATTATATTAAGCAAAGTAAGCCAAACCCCAAGAAATATAGGTTCCATTGTTTTCCTTGTTTGTAATAATTAGAACGCATCTACAAATCTACAAGTAAACCCAATGGATTGTAAAAGACAATTGTACTTAGATATGATTAATTAAACAGCATTCTAAACATTCATACAGGGAGAACAAAGGAGTATACTCTTAGGAGAGGATCACAAAGGCTCAATAGCTATGTACATATGATCATATAAAATGATGCTTATTGAAATAACCTCAAAGAAATGGAAATAAGAAGTGCTATATTGTACTGTTTGTGGTTCCCTCCTCCCCACTTTTGGTTTATTCCCTTCTGTGTTATTTTTTATTTCTGTACCCTTTGTCTTGCATATAAGTTTATCTGATTTGGGAAGGGCAAGGGGAAGCACAGAAATGGTAGAACAAAGGGTGGATCAATTCAGCAGTGATACTCACTAGACACTATGTTAGAAAAGAACTATACTTGGGTCAAGAGGGGAAAAATTGGGAGATAAAGAGGGAAGGAGTGACACTGTTCAAAAAGAAATGTACTCATTACTTGACTTACATAACTGTAACCCCTTTACAGTATTTTTTTTAATGAACTATATAACCTGAGGGTAGAGATAGGAGTGGGGAAATGGGGAAGAACAAAGAAAGGGGTGACATTGACCAAGAAACATTGTACTCATTACCAGATTTATTGAATTGAAACCTTTCTATACAACTACATAATCAATAACAATAAAATAGAAAAAAAGAAAAAAACGGTTATAAGTTTAGAAATGAGAGGATATAGAGGAAGTGAATATGAGCTAAGAACTTGATAAGCATGTATGAAAATAGAATCATAAACTTGTTAAAATTTACTTAAAAAGAAGGCAGAGTAGACAAGTGCTGGTAGCTCATGCCTATAATCCTAGCTTTTCAGGAGGCTGAGATCTGAAAATATCAGTTTAAAGACAGCCCCTGAAGACAAACCCAAGAAACTTTTATCTCTAGTTAACCAAGTATGGTTTATCTCCAATTAAAAGGTATGGTTCTAGTGGTAGAGCACCAGTCTATAGCAAAAATGTTAAGCAAATACACAAGGCCCCAAATTCAAGCCACTGTACTAGCATGCATGCACACACACACACACACACACACACACACAAAGCAAGGGTGATGGATTTGATCAAAGTTCATTATATTTACTTACAGAACTACTACAATGAAATGCCTTTATACAATTAACACACAGTAATTTTTTTTAAAGGATTAGAAAGTCCTTAAACAGGATGAAAGAAAGAAGAAAGGCTGAATGAATGAAAGAAGAGAGAGGAAGGAAGAAGGAAAGGAAGAAAGGAAGAAGGAAGGAAGGAAGGAAAGAAAAAGAAAGGAAGCAAGAAAGAAGGAGGGAGAGAAAGAAAAGGAAAGAGGTGACATTGATCAAGATGTATTTATAAACTGCTTTGTTAAATGGCAACCCTTTTGTACAACTACTTAAAGATAATATTAAAATAAAAATAATAAATAAATATATACATAAAAAACCAGAAAGCAAAGGAAAAAGAAAGTCCACTGAGGGAGATTATTTACTGCAAGAAGAAAAGGATCGCTCTCCATAGATAGAGCAGCTAGGTGGCTTTCTAGAGTCTGGCTAAAGGGTAGGAGGGATCAAGAAGTTGCTTTTGCCCTACGAACATTGAACCCTAATCCAAAGATCTGCCAAGAGGAAGCTGTGGGTGGTGTGTTTTCTGGGTAACTCTCCTTAAAAAAAAAAAAGTGGTTCCTCAAGTCTTCAGGTTCCTGACGGTCATGTGGTAAGCTGTCTTCCAGTATCTAATTCAAAGACTTTGAAGCCAAGAACAGATTTTTTCTCCACCCAATACACCACCTCCTCATATTTCATTTTGGGGATTTTTGCCTAAGACAGAATTTCCCTTTGAGTAAGAAACACAATTTCAAAATAGTACCAAATGCCAAATACATTTTAGTGAAGAACTTGATCAGCGAACATCCCCCTAAAGCATTTTTTAGAAAGACCTCCCTGAGAGGGGAGATTGGAGGGAAAAACTAGGAGAGAATGAGGGAGGGGGTGATACTTTTAAAAGGAAATGTATTCATGATCTGACTTACATAACTGTATTCCCTCTGTGCATCACCTTTACGATAATTTTTTTAAAAATTATCCCTGAATATTAAGGCTGCCCAGTGATTTAAGCCCGTGTTCTGGCTGGCTCAGTATAACACCTCTGTTATCTTGCTGTACAAAGCTGATTTTTTTTGTAGACTCTTCTAATACTTTGCAAAAGTCTCAAATACTCATGCTCACTGGTCCTGGCCAACGAAATTTAAATGTAAAAATAGAAAGAGTTCTAGGGATTATCTAAAATAGCCTAATCTTTTCAGATCTGATCAGACAATGATGTCCTCAAGCAGCAGACTTTGAGTTCTTCAAAGAATTGAATTCTGAGACCCTCTCTGAACATGAAGGAAGGAGGCCCAATGCCACGAGCACCTATGTTCTGAATCTAGGCACTCTGCACTCTACTGCAAGGCCTGTTTCTCTTCCCCTTCCCCTCTGCCTATCCTTTTATCCTAATATTAAAAGTTTCCTTGTTCCTGAACATCCCTTTCTCTTCGTGCCCATCAAGAACTGTGAGCAGGAAGGCTGAGATCAGTCTCTCATGGGTTAGATTTGAATCCTAGGACTCACTGTCTGGTTTGGACTTCCAGCCTCATATCCTAGTCTTCTAAGAAACTAGGATGATAGCTATGAGCAATGGGCACCCAGCTTGCTGCCTGTTTCTTTCCAGAAGCTGTGTGGGTAATTCAATAAAACAAATTCTGCCAGTTATAAAGTGTTCAACTCTGAACAAAACTTAATCTTTCTGAGTTTCATTTTACTGATTTGGAAATAGGTGTAATAGCTATTTCCGATAGCAATTGTGAGAATCAAGTTTAGAGAATATAAAACCTTCTGTTGGAAGAATGTAAATACTTCCTATCTGTATGTTGTTACCATTATGCCCACCTTTGGTCCTCAACTCCACCTAGACCTGAGCTCTTCCCAGTCCTAGAGTTCCAGCCATACAGCTGGCCACTCCCTCTCTCTGTCCAGACTCATCTGAGCATGAGCATGCACCTAACTCACTTCCTGCCCCCCCCCCCCCCCCCAGACCCTCCTGCTATCTGGACAGGAACGGATGCCATGTGCTCCCTCTTGGAGGAAATCTGGCTCCTCCAATAAACCTTATAATAATCATTTTCCCATGCCTAATTGCCTCCAGGTGGTCCCCTGGGACAGAGGTGACGTATTCCTTTCATATGTGTTGGAAGGGATATTTCAAAAGAGGACTCAAGGGGCTGGGAAGGTGGCTCAGTGGTAGAGTGATTGCCTTGCATGCATGAGGCCCTGGGTTCGATTCCTCAGCACCAAAAAAGAAAAAAGCCGGAAGTGGCATTGTGGCTCAAGTGGTAGAGCGCTAGCCTTGAGCTGAAGAGCTGAGGGACAGCGCCCAGGCCCAGAGTTCAGGCCCCACGACCGGACCCAAAAAAAAAGAAAAAAAAAAAAGAGGACTCAAAATCACATCATGAAAGCATTTGTTCATTGGGACAAAACCTAACCTACATGACTATGATACAAAGAGGGTTGAAGAATTTATTCTTCCCTCGGCTCTGCATTCCTGTGCGGATAACCAGTGGAGGTGCTTCCAGCTGCCAGAAAACTTGTCTTGACATCACATTCTCTGTGTTCTCTGTTAATTCCCAGTTATCTTTGCACCAATTAGAAATCCTGCTGCCACATAAAAATAAAAGAAGCTGGGCATCAATGTCTCATACCTACAATCCCAGCTACTTGGAAGTTTAAGATGGTAGAATGGACGGATGCAAGTGTGAACCAAGCCTGGGCAGGAAACTCTGTGAGACTGTAATCTCCAATTAACCAGCAAAAGAACCAGGAGTGAAACCAGAAGGTTTAAGTGGTAACAGTTCTAGCTTTAATAAAAAATGCTAAGGGATGAGCATACAGACCCTGAGTGAAAGCCCCAGTACCTACAGACACAAATATAGAAGCAAATATGTAAGTAAATAAATAATTGAATAAAAGAATTCCCTCTTCCTTCCCAAGCCACAGCTCTGCAAAGTCTTTCCTTTTATCATCCCCTGGACTCCACAACTTTCTCTGTCTTCCATCAAGGCCTGTGGGTCTTTATTATATGGTTTCAGAATCATTAAATTTTCTCCCATCCCTTCACAGCCGGGAATTCTAACTTCAAAAATACCTTCTCTGTGCTTGCAGAAGTTGGTGTAGGCCAAGGTAGGAGACCTTTGATGTTTTTCACTATGAACTGCACCATCTCTATGAGACTTTTCTTCTAGTTGGAAAATGATGTGGGGTGTTGTATATGCATCTGTGTCCACTCTTTTTTTTCTTTTTTTGGTCGGTCGTGGGGCTTGAACTCTGGGCCTGGGTGCTGTCCCTCAGCTCTTCAGCTCAAGGCGAGCGCTGTACCACTTGAGCTACAGCGCCACTTCCGGTTTTCTGGTGGATTTTATTGGAGATAGGAGTCTCAGGGTCTCTCCTGCCCGGACTGGCTTTGAACCGCGATCTTCAGATCTCAGCCTCCTGAGTAGCTAGGATTACAGGCATGAGCCACCAGTGCCCAGCTTCTGTGTTCACTCTTAAAGAGACTTCATTGTTAGTAATTTAGCCATACGATATGATCTAGGCAAAACAGAAGATGACTTTGTGATATGTTAAATCATCTCTAAACCTCTTTGCTTATTCTGATATATCGTCCTGGTCTAGATGTACATTGTTTCCTTACCTGAACGTTAGCTTCCTGAGAGTATTCATGCTTCCCACCTGCCTCCCCCTCACTCCATACTTCCCTCCCCCTTCCCCCCCCCCACCGCTGGAACCTGTCCAAGATGCAGATTTCACCATAAGTAAGCTCCTTGAACCCAAGGGTTCAAAAAAACCACCAACCTAAAGTCTTTATTAGAACATCCATTACACTTGGAAATCATTATCTGTTCTACCCCAAGTCACAATTCAGGAGACAGGAATTACATACATGGTATTGCTCTACTTCATTTTATTTTACTTGATTTTATTTTTGACTGAAATACTTCTGGGTACAATGTTGTTTTGATATAGGTACACTTTAGGCAGTGACCAACTTGATTTAATTAAGGTTTCCATTACTTTAAACATCTCTCACTCAATTGTGCATTGTTACTACTCTCTTCCAAGTCCCTTAGCTTTAGTTCTTGGGATACTTCTATTTCTCTATTGGGATAAGCACAGAGATTCACCATAGGCATCGTTTAAATTCAGACAATCTTTTATATTCATATGTACCTTCCTGCGACTAACACCATTGTAACACTTGTCCCTTTTTATTTTTATTACAATGCTATGGGTTATTGTTCATGCAGGAAGTATTTATTGCACAAAATTAAAAATGAAGAAAAAAACATCCGGAGCATTTTATTAACATTTTTATTTTCCAATTTTTGGTTCTAGCCATGTTCATACTTCTATTACTTTTTTTACATTCCACCTCTGTATAAATTTGAACACCTAGTCTAATGAATCTTGTAACTACCTCTGGCTTTGCTTAAAATATACTATGAGTTTTGTGACATATCCTAAGGCTCAAGAGTGATTTCTTCAAAAGACAGAAAATTGTATATGTGTGTGTGTGTGTGTGTGTGCCTGAGTATATATAAACCAAATATATAAAGAAATTAATCTGAGTGAATAGTGTATCATAAGCAATCATTTTTAAGGGGATGAAGAGGGAGAGAAAAAGAACACAAATGAATTAACTTACATGCAAAGTTAAGAGATAAAGAGAAGACAGAACATCATTAGAATAGTGCAGTTTTTACTTTAAAATTTTTATATTCTCTATACTTGATTCTCACAATTGCTATTGGAAGTAGCTACTACATCTATTTACAAATCAGTAAAATGAAACTCAGAAAAGTTAAGTGCCTTGTGCAGAGTTGCCCACTTTATAACTGGTAGAATTAGTTTTATTGAATCCATATTTTTTAATCACCCCACATAGCTTCTGGAAAGAAACAGGCAGCAAGCTGGGTACCCATTGCTCATACCTATAGTCCTAGTTTCTTAGAAGACTAGGATATGAGGATGGAAGTCCAAAAGACCCAAACAGGATCAGAAAATCCATAAGACTTGTATCTCTAATTAGCCAGCAAAAAGCCAAAAGTGGAGCTGTGGCTCAAGTGACAGTGTGTCAGCCATGAGCCAAAAAGTCAAGGGGCAGTGCCCAAACCCTGAGTTAAAGCTCTAGTATTGGCAAAAAGAAAAGAAGGAAGGAAGGAAGGAAGAAAGAAAGGAAAGAAGGAAGGAAGGAAGGAAGGAAGCAAGCAAGTAAGCAAGCAAGCAAGCAAGCAAGCAAGCAAGCAAGCAGCTATAGTTCCTCCCTCCCTGCTGAAGGGTGGGAAGCCTGCAGCAGCAGTGTCTATGCCAGATGGCATGGTCTCTGGCACACAGTGCTACATAAGTCATTGAACTGAGCTGAGAAAGAATTGTAGACAATATTCATTATGTAAGACTGGGTACCTGACTTCACATCTCTTCTCACCCTGCTTGTGTGAGACACTGGTAATGCCTCTAAATGGATCTGCCTCCTTCAAGGCTACGTCCTAGTGATCAATTTTTTGTCACTTCAAACTGGGCATCCCAAATAACTTCCCTCTTCCCTTTGCTATTGGGAAATATTCAAAGTATTCTCCTAGCTTAAATGGCATTTCATGATGAGACACACTCTGTTGTTTTCATTTTTCTTCTTCCCCTGCGTACCACTCTGGCAAACTTAATCCTTCTAGGCCCCCAAGGGTACAAGCATTCTTCTACCTGCTCTTCTTGGAGAGTTTTTGCATTCGTTTTCTATTGCTGTGTCATAAATTACCACAAAGTTGTTGTCTGACTCCTTTATCAGTTAAAAGTTTGGCAACATGACTGAAATGAAGGTACTATCTGCAGTTCTCATCTGGAAAGCACAGTTTTCTTGAGAAATCTTGATAATTGGTGGAAATCTCTTCCTTGTGGTCTGACATAAATTCCCAGTTTTCCTGTGCCAATACACCTAATAATGCTTCATTGAACTCTTGTGTTTCTTTCTGGTTTCTCTCTCTGTCTCATCATTCTGGTTTAAGGGCTCATGAAATTACATTAGACCTACATCATTAAACCAGAGTAGCATGATTTTGTAAGGTTACAAAATTCCATAGCCTTAATTACATGTACAAAGGCTCTTGGTCATAGAATCAAGCATGTTCACTAGGACAAACACCAGAAGGTGAAATCTGTGAGGGGCCATATCACTTCCACTCTCAAGGTGGTGTCCATCTGATGAGTCCAATGCTCACTTTCTGTTTTGGTACTGCTTGCTACGCTACCATCTATTCTCTCTCTCTCTCTCTCTCTCTCTCTCTCTCTCTCTCTCTCTCTCTCTGTTGCATTGTTGTTCAGGTTGATCACACATGCTTAATGACACTACCTTTTAAGCCTCCCAAGTAGCTGATACTACAGGGAGCTCCAACAGGCCCAATCTCATCTATTCTTTTCAAGTTATTTTACTTGATCCTGTGGCTCTGTGGTACATATTCTATTTATTGATATGCTAGCACACCTGTCCTTAACTTTCATTTCAGTGATATTGTATTACATTGGTAAATCGACAACAGAACAGTGAGGGTATTCATGGCACAAAACTTTACAAATACTAGCTGTTGGCTTGATTCATTGTTTAATTAATTATATACACGGCAAAAAGCAAACTGTACAGATTAAGCTCAAAGCTGGGTCATGTATATGTCAATTACACAACAATGAGCCTATTATTCTCTCAGTATCACCAACCATACATCAGGAAAGTAGGTCATGTTATCAACAAATGAATGGAATTACAATTTATCATATCATTTTAGGTTTATTTTAGCCATTTGCTTAAAAAATCAAGAAACAATTATGGATTCATTCATTAGTTTCAAGCCTATCTTACCAAAAGATATATAAAAATTTAGCATAAACCAGAACAATACAAATATTCTGTGGGAATGAATGACTATATTTGAAAGTACAGTAAAGGGTAACCATTTACCTCAATCTGTGTTTCATAAAAACACTTAGTATATATTTGTACAAATGCATTTTTTTCATGCTGATAAGGGGTTTGCTCTCAGGAGTGGTATACTGTTCCATAGCCTTTTTGTTCAAGATTGTTACTCTACCACTTGATCCACAGCTTCACTTCTGGCTTTTTGGTAGTTAATTGGAGAAAAGGTTCTCAGAGACTGTTTATCCCTGGGCTGGCTTCAAACTGGGATCCTCAGATCTCAGTCCCCTGAGTAGCTAGGATTTATAGGTATGAGCCATCAGGACCTGGCTTTATACCAATCCATTTCAATACCAGTCATTAAACATATAGCATACCAGTCTATATATTAAAGATACTTTTAGAACTGATCACAATTTACAGCACACAACAGGTTTATTCAGTAAATATTTAAGAAGTGAATTGATAGAAAATGCAGTTTATATGTTGCACCAGAGAACTCAAGCTGAGTTGAAGCAAAGAGAGGCCAGAGAAGAAGAAATGCAGTGAGAAAGTTGGGAGGATCCAAGGAACTAGCAGCCACTAAGGACTTCTATAAGACTCAACAGAAGTGAAGGGAGTATGGGGGAAATTAAATTAAATAAGTTCTAATGTGGAAAAAAAGGAGTGTCTTAGGAGTTAGAGATAATTAGGCTCAATGTTCATGACCCTGTATTGTTAGTCCACTTAAAATTAGTATTTTACAATTCTAAAAGCCCTCATGTATCCTTGTCTGAAGAATCTAGATTAGGGTTGTGTGCCAGTGGTTTACTGCTGTGATCATTGCTTTTTCGGAGGCTGAGATCTGAGGATCTAGGTTCAAAAACAACCAGGGCAGGAAAGTCTGTGAGACTCTTATCTCCAATCATCAAAAAAAGCAGGAAGTAGAGGTGTACCTCAAGTGGTAGAGCACCATTCTTAAGCAGAAAACCTAAGTTCTTAGATCAAGCTCTAATACTGGTGCATGTCTTTGTGCATGCACACACAGTCAGACAGACAAACACACACACACACACACACACACACACACACGATGAGATAGTTTAGTAAATATGCTCAGATACAATCAGCTAGTATATGTTAGCAGCTTTTGTGTTCAAATCCAAAGCCTGAGCTCTCTAAGACTACATTGAAGTCAAATTGAGAAGAGGCCTATGAAAAAGTGTCATGTGGGCCTGTGCTACTCATAGTGAGTTTGAGGTAGCATTTGGGGAACTTTTAGAATGTAGATTGAGCATTGATCCCCAGAGCTTTGTATCAGAATCTCCCTTATTATCTTCATTTTTTGAAAAATACCTTGGAAATTTCTATTAAAGTTTGAAAGCCACTGGCTTAGGGGACAAATACCAGCAAATAACTACATTCCAATAGATCATTGTAGCTATAGAGATTATTAAAAATTATGGCTGAGTTTGCTTTACATTTAAATTTGCTTTCTCTAATACATAGCATATTGAATATGGCCAATAATCAATATGCTATGTATGCCAATATTGAGATTAGGGGTATCACAGTCCTGCCATTCTTTTCAATGTGCACAAAAGCCTCAAGTTACAAAAACAAACAATGAAACAAATGTCCATAGACTTTACTGGGGTTATAGAGGGTCCAGTTACTTCCTTCTCAAGGATATAATCAGTCCTCCTCCCCATAGTGATTTTCTGGCCTTATCCTTTCCACAAAAGCCCTGCCTTCTTATGCCAAACAGCAGATCCTCCGGCCCTTAGGATTTCACATATCACATATTCGTCACTTAACAGAGCCTCCTTGCCACTAAACCACATCCTTTACTTCCTTCAGCCCACATTTATTTCCAGCTGTCAGAATGGTTTTTAATATAAGCCTGGTGTTCCATATACATGACATCACAGCCCTCAGCAGGATCAAATTATACCACGGATCCTTGGACATGAATGCTACAAAATAAGCAAAAGGATTAAAGGGGAAGTACACAGTTCTGCTTGTTCAAATCAGATATTCTTTTTTGTTAGAAAAGACACCAAAACAATCTAGCTCCTCTACTGTGCAATAACAATCCAAGGCCCAACAAGGAGAGCCTTTGTGTTCCACCCACATGTGCTGCTTTTTCTCAGTAATAGATTCTATTCCGGTGGACTGCTGAGCAATAATAGTCAACTCACGCAGGCCGGATCTCCAAACAGGTCTTGTAAGAAGATAGAGAACAATCAATGCTTCTAATTTTCTTTCAATAATCCATCCTCAGGCTCCAGGTTTACAGATGTGATCCTGTTGTCTATCTTGTTTACTGTCTTAAAAGAATTCCTCTGCCTCCATTTGAGTGACACAGTGGCTATATCAGAAACACAGTAAGAAAACTGTGAATCTGCACATGTTATCAACAGACTGATTTGATTTTTGGGTTGAATAACTTTTTTTTCTTCTCTCCAGCTGCAGAGTGTATTGCCAGTGACTCTGATTGGGGTTGTAATTGGCTCTTCGAATTTTGCTCTATTCTTAACAATATTTGAGCTTGTAATTAGGGAGTGGGCTATATAGATTGCAAAATGGTTGTTCTGAGTATAATGGAAATATCTCCAGGTGATTTTTTCTTCATAAGACTTCAGTAAGGCCTGCACACCAATTTCACATCTTTCCTCTTGTTGCTCAGAGAAAGGCTTTCTTGTGGGGAAGAAGTGGGGTTGGTGATGGCTCAAGGCTCTGCCACTTGAGCCATGGCTCCACTTCCAGTTTTCTGGTGGTTCATTGGAGATAAGTATCTTACAGATTCTCCATCTTGAGCTGGCTTAGAACTGTGAGCCTCAGAGCTTGAAATATCTAGCAAAAACAGATAGAGATGAACTATATTTATTAAGAATTTAAGGTAAGGCAAACTAATCTCTAAAAAGTAAAGCAAGCAAAATTTCTTTAGATGGTTGAACAAACTTTGATTTGACTTAGGCTCTTACTTCTCCTCAGTTATTTAAAATGACCAATGTTCAGGTAGTAAATTCGAGGAACTTAGGTTCTCCATTTTACTCATTTAGGTCTGCACATATTTAGTCACTTCACTTATTCAATAAACATTTACTAAATGTTTGATAACAACCGGTTCAGAGCAAATAGAAATAAATAAGACAGTTTCTCATCTGAAATAGCTCAGAATCTAAATGATCAGGAAGTGATATATCTAAACATATATATTCTGTAAAATTTGTGCAGATGCTAAAATGGAAATGTCTAGAGAACCAATGAGAACCCTGCAAACATAACAATAAAGGGGTAGCAGTAGTAGGTAAGTGATTTTTTTAAACCAAAGAAGGAAGAAGAGGAGAAAAATCCTAGGAAAAATGAATGATTGAAGAATATCTCTTGTATAACCAAAACTGAAGTGTCCAGACTTTGTTTCTATTACTATCTTTTACATAAAATCCATATGTCTATTAGGGATGTTTCAAAATTGTCATCCCATAATCAACATCTTTGCTAAGAATTCTGTGATTCTCTGGAGGACTTGGGTGCCCACTGTTACTTCTGTATGCACAGCAGTCAATACTACGCATGAATTAGGAATTACTTTGCCTTCTTGAATGGTATCCTACATTTTTACCACCTTGACTCAGGTTTCTAATTTGATCTTAAAAGTAACGTGCATCACCAGGCACTGGTGGCTCACACCTGTAATACTAGCTGCTCAGGAGGCTGAGCTCTGAAGATCACAGTTCTAAGCCAGCTCAGGCTGGAGAATCTGTGAGACACTTATCAACAATGAACCACCAGAAAACTGGAAGTGGAGTTGTGGCTCAAAGTGGCAGAACACCAGCTCAGGGACAGAACCCAGGCCTTGAGTTCAAGCTCCATGACTGACAGAAGAAAGCAAGTAACATGCATCTATAGTGCTTGCTCTTGTAGCAAGGATGAATAGGAAAGAATCCAACTTCATGTTAGCCAAATCCATTGTTCACATTCTCTTTCTTCCTCGTAGTTGCTTCTGGGTAGCTTCCCCGCTCCTTTCTTCTTGGTGGGCCTGATGAATTGCTCCTAGCACTCCAACTTTTTTCTTTTTTGGTCATGGTGCTTGGGCCATGGGCACTGGGCATGGGCCTAGGCACTTGAGGATGGGCATGGGCACTGTACCTCAGCTCTTCAGCTCAAGGTTAGTGCTCTACCACTTGAACCACAGTGTCAAGTCTGATTTTCTGGTAGTTTACTGGAGATAAGAGTCTCATATACTTTCCTGCCCAGGCTGGCTTTGAACCATGATCCTCAGATCTCAGCCTCCTCAGTAACTAGGATTACAGGCATGAGCCACTGATGCCTGAGTTAGCCTTCCAACTTTTGACACCACGCACAGTAATACAGTATTCTGCAGCCTCAATTCCAAAAGTAAGCTATGAATGACACAGTTGCCTATTTAAAATCCTCTGAGTAACTCTGGGGTAGTGCTATTGTTCTCAGAAGAAATTATGCTTCTAATACAATCTGGTTTTCTAAGAAAGTATGTATAGCTTTATGTAAGTCTCCTCCTGCAGTACACCCAATATCCTTGACATTTCAGGATGACATTGCAATTCATCAAACCCCATTTGCTTTACTTTGTATTTTGTTATGGTTTTCTTCAAATCTGATTATTATTATTATTATTAATATAATAATAACAACCAGTTTCATTATCATGCAGTCTTGCCTCACTTTGGATGCCAACATAGTTAAGTTAGATTATGATGTTGTTGAACCTGTATATCTTAAGTCTCTAGAAATCTGCACACCTAATGAACAAGAATTATCTACCAAGAGGTTCCAGGAAAATGGCAGAGGAGAAGCTGGAGGCTAAACAAGCTCTCACATAGAAAGCAGTTTTAGTGCTACAATGAATAGTCCTAAGCTAGAGAATCACACCAAGTGTGCCATCACAGTACAGAGAGTAAGGCCAGAGAGGGAAAATCCAGGCAAGGAGACAGATCTGAGCACTTGCCAACAGCAGCAGCTGCAGCGGTGGCAGCGGCTGTAGCTGCTATACCTGCAACACAGAGAGTCCAGAACAAAGGCGCCAGATGCGGTGGGTGAGTGGATTCTACTCACCACCAGCAAAAACTGACAAGGAGCAGACATCTTCATCCTGCAGATCGCAGACCAGAGATAACCCAGGAACAAAGACTGTGGCATGAGTAGAAGCCTGACATCCTCACTCCTTCTCAGGGAGCAGAGGAGGGAAGGCCACCCCTACTCCACCCCCTCCACTACTGGAGAGCTCCATCTTTAATACTGACAAAAGCCTGGCTGAGCAGCTAGCTCCAACTCAGGTCTTGGAAGAAAAAAAAGTCATTTAGCAGGTCACAGGAACCTTACCTGACTTACCAGGCTCAGCTCCACCCAGGGAAAAGTCACCCAGAACAGGCCACCAGCCCCAGGAGTGGCTTTCTTCACTGGGTAAACAGAGCCAGAGGCTGCCCCTCCCTACAGCAGCCTTGACAATCAATTGAAATTCAGTAAACATAAACCCTGAGAATGGCTCCAGGCTGGGCTCTGTGAGTGTCTCAGAAGCTAGCTCCTCAGGGTAAAGCTACTGTTTGCTGAAAGGCCTCAACTCTACACAGAACCTAGCCTCATCACAGCATCTCCAAACTAGATGGAACAGCCATCTCCCTCTTTTGTGATACTCAAAAATAGCTCCCTCCCACTGAACTAGCCTGTGGGGAGGATCACAAGATCCTGGGTAAAACAGAGCATTTTTCTGCCTGCTCAAACAAACTGACTTAAGAAACCAACCAAGCCACAGGAAAATCAAACACCACAAGCAGACCAGAGATTCCAACAAGAGACTAGTTACAGACACAAGGGAGATACAAGATCTTCTCATCCCCCCACAAAAATCAAAGAACTCTTTTTTTGTCCCTTATAAAAATTTTTTTCTAAAACTTTTTAATTTTTAATTTTTAACTTAAAAATTGTTTTCTATTTTTTCTTCCTCTTAAAATTTTTATTTTAAGGGTATATGTGTGTATGCTTTTGTTTTCTTTTTTTTTTAATTTTTATTTTATTATTTTTTTTTGTTTAGCTCTACTGACCTTTTGATCCTTTTCTTTCTTTCTATCTTTCTCATTCTTTTCACTTATTCTTCTCTTTTGTTCTTGAGTGATTTAATTGCTGTTCTACTCATCCTCAGATATATCCGTAGTCGATTATTAGACCTTATCCCCCTAATCCAGACCTTATCCCCTAATCCAGAAATTTATTACTCAATTCAAAACCTCTTAGACTTAAATTCTTTAATAGCAGTGCAACCTCTTTATACCTATATAATATTTTAAGCATTTTTATTTTTAAGTTTTTCACGTCTCCTTTCTATCCCTCCCCTTCTCTTATCCTATCCCCATTCTTATCCGAATATTACATTTTTAATTTGCAGAATTTTTAAGTGTTTCACTTTTTAATTTTTAATTTTTGTTCTTTTTTTGTCTCTTTTTTCTTTCTCTTTCTTCTTTTTTCTCTCTCTCTCTACTACCATTCTATCCAACCTATTTTCCTCTTTCAGATTAGGACTTAGTTAACTCTCCCTCTACTTTTCCATATACCTCTATTCCTATTTTTACCCACATCTCTCCCTAAACCTAATAATTTCTGTTTTGCTAAATTCTTCTTTGCAGTTCGTAGCCCACTGGTACATAGTTGTTTGATTTGCAATAGATATATCTGTTGAACTAGATTGTATCTGCAGACTTTTGACTGTGCAACTACAGACTTTGGTTGATGCTTGCCTTAAAATAGTGTGCTAGCACAAAACTGGTGTTACATTCATCCCAAATGGGCAGAACAAGCCGGAAAAACACAAGAAAAATGGCAAGTCCGGGTATCTCAACTCCCACTCATGATAATCAGGGTACAAAACAGATAATGAATAATCCAGAGGAGAGTTCCCAAAAAGCTCTATAAACACTACTGGTAAACATGGTAAATGAAAAGATTGAAAACCTGCAAAGGACTCTGTGTGAGCGTGATAGGGAGAGAGAGGAGGCAAAACAAAGCTTAATACAGGAATATCATGAGCATGAGGAAGCTACTCAAAGAGTGATACAAAATTGTGTGAGCAGCTTGAGAACACTCAAAGAGAAATAAAGGAATGGTGTGAGCAGGCTGAAATCAAAGAGACAGACAGGAATTGCGGGAGCTAGCAGAGAACAGACAAAGAGAAAGTCAGGAATGGCGTGAGCAGGCTGAGAACACTCAAAGAGAACTACAGAAATTGAGTGGACGTGAGGAAGCTAATCAAAGAGTAATACAGGAATTGAGAGAGCAGGTTGAGAATAAACAAAGATCACTAAAGGCATTCATGGAAAACAGAGAGCTCAAAGAAGTCAGGAAGTCCACAAAGGGTATGCTGAATGGAACCCAACAGAAGGAATGGGAGTCCAAGGAAACCATAACCAATCAACTAAGTAATTTGAGAATAAACACTGAACACCAAATTAAGGAAGTAAAAACGTTCATACAAGATCTAAAACAAAGCTCCAAAAAAGAATTTGAAGCCATCAAAGCTGACCAATTTGAAGGAAAAAAATAAAAAACAAGTAGAAAGTCTTGATAGTAGGTTAGACCATGCAGAAGATCGAATCTCGGGGATTGAAGACAGCCTAGATATTATAGAGGAAGAACATACAACTATCCAAGACAAATACAATAAACATGATATATCTATTCAACACTTGGAAGACACCATCAGAAGGCCTAATCTGAGGATAATGGGTGTAGAGGAACACCTAGAGACAAAAGTTAATGGTCCGGGAAATTTGTTTAACAGGATCCTAGCCCACAACTTCCTAAACATGCAAAAAGATAGGCTTATTCAGATACAAGAAGCTTTTAGAACTCCAAATAGACCAGACTAGAATAAGACATCCTATCGTCACATTATAATCTGCACAGGATCAATTCAGACCAAGGAAAAGATCCTTAAAGCTGTCAAGGAGAAAAGATCAATCACCTATATTGGAAAACCAATTAGAATCACCTCAGATTTCTCGGCAGAGACAATAAAAGCAAGAAGAGCCTGGAATGATGTATGCCACGCCCTAATGACAAACAACTATCAACCAAGAATAAACTAAATAAACCAGCTAAACTCTCTTTCATAACTGAAGGTCAAATGTAAACCTTCCATAGAAAAGAAAAATTGAAACAATTTATCTCCACAAAACCAGCCCTACAAAAGATTGTTAACGATGTCCTACACATAGAAAACCAACAAGACCACAATAAAGGCCAAGAAACTGCACTCAAGCTGAGAATTCAAGAACCATAGGAAGAACTCAGTTGTCGCAGCCCCCAAGAAGGTGGATAAAATGGCAGGGACTCCCAAATACCTCTCAGTCCTATCTCTCAACATTAACAGACTTAACTCTCCAATTAAGCGACATAGACTGTCTAGTTGGATTAAAAATCAAGATCCTTCTATCTGCTGCCTTCAGGAGTCACATCTTGCCCGTAAAAACAAACACATTTTCAATGTGAAAGCCTGGAACAAAATCTACCAAGCAAATGACCCCCATAAACAGGCGGGAGTTGCAATCCTAATATCAGATAAAATAGACTTCAAATTAAAATTAGTGAGAAGAGATAAAGAAAGTCGCTACATATTAACTAAGGGATCTCTCCTTCAGGAAGATATTACAATTCTAAATATCTATTCACCAAACAACAGAGCACCCAAATTTATCCAAGAAACACTACTTTCCCTCAAATCCCACATAGATCCAAAAACATTAATTGTTGTGGACTTTAACACACCACTTTCCCCACTAGATAGATCAACTCAGCAAAAACTCAACAGAGAAACCGCAGATCTAAACAACTGCATAGGTCAACTAGATTTAACAGATATCTACCGAATATTTCACTCAGCAGCGCCAGAATACACATCTTTCTCAGGAGCACATGGAACATTTTCCAACATAGACCACATTTTAAGCCACAAAGCAAACTTGTCCAAATTCAGAAACATTGAAGTTATACCTTGCATTCTCTCTGACCACAAGGGAATAAAAGTAGAACTCAATACCAAAAGCCACGAAAGAAAGTCCTGTAACACATGGAGGCTGAACAACACACTGCTGAATCACAAGTGGGTCATGGAAGAGATTAGAAAGGAAATTCAAATGTTCATGCTATTCAACAAAAATGAACACACAAATTACCAGCTCCTCTGGGACACAGCAAAGGCAGTTCTCAGAAGCAAGTTTATAGCTCTGTGTTCCTACATCAACAAATTGAAGGGATCTGAAACATACAATTTAATGAGACAGCTGAGCCTCCTTGAAAAAGAGCAGAGAGATAAACCCCAATCGATTAGATGGAAAGTAATAATTAAAAACAGCCAAGATTCAGAACATTATAAAGGAATACTTCTCAAAACTTTATGCTAATAAGTTTGAGAACTTGGCAGAAATGGACCTTTTCCTAGCAAATAATGATATGCCAAAACTACACCAAGATGAGTTAAACCATCTTAACAGGCCCATATCAAGCATTGAAATAAAAACAGCAATGAGACCTCCCATCTAAGAAAAGCCCAGGACAAGATGGCTTTACAGTGGAATTCTACCAGGGCTTCAAAGCAGAGCTCACACCAATACTTCTCCAACTCTTCAATGAAATTGAAAGAGAAAGTTCATTACCAAGCTCGTTCTATGAAACCATCATAACCCACATCCCAAAACCAGGCAGGGACTCATCAAAGAAAGAGAACTATAGACACATTTCTTTGATGAACATTGATGCAAAACTTCTCAACAAAATTTTGGCTAATCAACTTTAACAATTCATCCAAAAAATCATACACCACGATCAAACAGGATTCATTTCAGGGATGCAAAGCTGGTTCAATATAAGCAAATCAATTGATATAATTCATCACATTAACAAGAGCAAGGATAAGAACCACATGGTTATCCCAATAGATGCACAAAAAGCATTTGACAAGATCCAACACCCCTTTATGATGAAGGCTCTGGAAAAATTAGGAATCCATGGAACATGCCTCAATACAATAAAGGCTGTATATGACAAACCTACAGCCAGCATTATACTTAATGATGAAAAACTAAAGCCATTTCCTCTTAACTCAGGAATGAGACAAGGATGTCCACTCTCTCCACTTCTCTTCAATCTAGTATTAGAATTTCTAGCTACAGCAATAAGACAAGATGCGAACATAAAGGGGATCCAAATAGGGAAAGACGAAGTAAAACTCTCTCTCTTTGCAGATGGCATGATCTTGTAGTCAAAGAATCCCACGCACTTCACTCCAAAATTACTCAAGCTGATTCAAAACTGACAAAGTAGCAGGGTATAAAATTAACCCTCAAAAATCAATGGCTTTTCTGTATACCAGCAATGAGAAAGAACAGTGCTGGAGGATTATCAATACCAAACTTCAAACTCTACTACAAAGCCATAGTAATCAAAACAGCTTGGTACTGGCACAAGAACAGACCTCAGGACCAATGGAATAGAATTGAAAACCCACAAATGAACCTACAGACCTGTAGCCATCTAATCTTCGATAAGGAAGTTAAAAAAAATAGAATGGAAGAAAGACAGCCTCTTCAGAAAATGATGCTGGCAAAATTGGCTAACTACTTGTAGATAACTAAAGCTAGATCCTTATATATCACCTTGCACCAGAATCAACTCCAAATGGATCAAAGACCTTGGTGTCAAAGCAGACACTCTGAAAACATTACAGGATGGAATAGGAGAAACTCTAGGTTTCCTTGGCTCAGGCCGAAATTTTCTGAATAGAGACCTAGAAACACAAGAAATCAAAGAAAGGTTGGACAAATGGGATTGCATGAAATTGCAGAGCTTCTGCATGGGAAAGGACATAGCTAGCAAGATCAATAGAAAGCCCATGGATTGGGAGAAGATCTTCAGTAGCCATACAATGGACAAGGGTCTCATATCTAAAATATATCTGGAACTCAAAAAATTAAACCACCCAACAACAAATCTTCAAAGAAACAACTGCCCAATAAATAATTAGGATAAAGACTTAAAGAGAAATTTGTCTGAAGAGGAAAGAAGGATGACCAATAGACACGTGAAGAAATGCTCAACCTTCCTAGCCATAAAAGAAATGCAAATCAAAACAACATTGAGATACCACCTCACTCCAGTTAGAATGGCTAGAATCAAGAACTCTAATAACAACAGATGCTGGAGGAGGATGTGGACAGAAGGGAACCTTACTGCATTGTTGGTGGGAGTGTAAACTTGTTCAACCACTTTGGAAAGCAGTATGGAGGTTCCTCAAAATACTCCACATACAGCTCCCCTATGACCCAGCAATCCCACTTTTGGGCATTTACCCAAATGTTCACAAACAAGACCACACTAATGCTACCAGCATAACTATGTTTATTGCAGCATTGTTTACCATAGCTAAGATATTGAACCAACTCAGATGCCCCTCAGTAGATGAATGGATCAAGAAAATGTGGTATATATACACAATGGAATTCTATGCCTCCATCAGAAAGAATGACATTGCCCCATTTGTTAGGAAATGGAAAGACTTGGAAGAAACTATATTAAGTGAAGTAAGCCAGGTCCAAAGAAACATAGGTCCCATGGTTTCCCTTTTTTGCAATAACTTGTATATGTCTGAGTCAAGCAGAAAAGGTCAGATAAGTTGATGTTAGGGAAATGAACCCTAAGATATGTATTCAAATGTTTTTTTTTTCTTTCATGCGATTGTTTCTAACACATTTATAAGATTATTTCTTTGTTGCTTTGTATGTCCCTCCCCCACGGTATAACCCCTGCTTTCACTGTATTTGATATTGGTATAATTTGTGGAGGGGAAGGGAAAAACAAATCGTTTAAATAGGGATACAGGTGGTCCCATTGCAACAATGAGATGTACAAGTCATTTTGTCGAAAAACGAACTTTACAACTTTGGTGGGGGCTAGGAGGATTGGGTGGTACGTGGGGGGAAAATGGGAAGGGGTGGGAACGGAAACAAAGGAGGAGGCTACAATGCTTGCTAAGAAATGTACTCATTATTTTGCCCATGTAATTGTAACCCCTCTGTACAGTATTTTCACAATTAAAATATTTATCAAAAAAAAGATTTATGTATCAATTATTGTACTAAACATGTGCACTTACACTGCCTCTGGATTCACGTATGTAATGATGCAAATTAACCAAACAATTGATGTGGAGTTAATCCTTATTCTACTCTTAAGAGTTCACTGTCTAACCAAATAAAATTCCAAACCATTTTAAAGATATGGAGCATGTTTTGAATTAGTAAGCAGCATTAAGAGGGTGGCTTTAATGGGACAATCTTCTTTTGAAGCCTATTTCCCAGTTCATTAGTTGAAGATTAGTCCAAGGCTTTGTATTTGAGTCTCCTATATTACATATTTCATCTCCTGGGAGATAATGGTAATAACATAGGAATCATTTTTGAAATGGAAAAAAAACAGTTACAGAACTGAAAGAGATAAAACTCTACTCTCTCTCACTGTCATTTATAAATTTCTCTTCCATGCTTCCACAGAGCTATACAGAGTATAACATGGGTTACACTGCATTGTAATTGTGCAATTGCTTGCCTATTTCTTTGCTAGATTAGAGCTCCTGAATAGAGGTTGTAATTTCCCCAAATTCAGTTCTTAGTCTTTTGCCTGGAACCAATGATGCTGCTAAGAGCTCTAAGAAAGAAAAAGGAAGAGGAAATGAAAGAGTAAGGGAGAGACAAGGGAAGTATTGTGATTGTCATTAGTTGGGTGAGATTACTACACATAGTTGCTTTGATTATCTAGAAACTGTCCCTTTGAAAGTGTGGCTATCATACAGAGTATTTAGAAAGTTGTTAGATCCAGCTACATGGGTAGAACTAGCCTCCAAAATGAGGCCTAGTGGGCCTTAATCCAAACTGATTAGTGTCCACATAAGATGAAGGAAGTTGGATAAATAGAGATAGTACAGGGTACATGTTTCGAGAAGTCATATGAGGATACAGCTAGAAGGCAGACATCTTTATGCCAAGGGTCTCATAAGAAGCCAAGCCTTTTGATGGGATTCTGGCCCTGGTGTTTGGACATCTAACTTGTATAAGAAAATAAAACCCCACTATTTAGACCACCGAGCATACCACTGGGTATGGCAGCCATACCAAAATATTCTTAGCAGTAGTACTTCTCTCTAGCAAGAATCAGAGAGACTAATCATGGGTTTTCCAACTCTTAAAGTTTTAATGTAAGAAATTAATTGGATAAATAAATTAGATGAGTTACAAAATACAAAGGTAAAAAATGTATTATAATGTTAGGTGCCAGTGATTCACATATATAATCCTAGATAATCAGGAGGCAGAGATCTGAGAATTGTGGTTCAAAACCAGTCCAGTCAGGAAAATACCTGAGACCCTTCTGTCCAACTAATCAGCAAAAAGCCAGAGGTATGGCTTAAATGGTAGAGCTCCCCTATGACCCAGCAATTCCACTTTTAGGCATTTACCCAAACGATCACACAAACAAGACCATTCTAAAGCTACCAGCGTAACTCTGTTTATCACAGCATTATTCACCATAGCTAAGATATAGAGCCAACCCAGATGCTCCTCAGTAGATGAATGGATCAAGAAAATGTGATACACACACACACACACACACACACACACACAATGGAATTCTATGCCTCCATCAGAAAGAATGACACTGTCCCATTTGGTAGGAAATGGAAAGACTTGGAAAAAAGTGTATTAAGTGAAGTAAGCCAGGCCCAAAGAAACATAGATACCATGGTTTCCCTTATCTGCAGTAACTAGTACATGTCTCGGACAAGCAGAAAAGTTCAAAAGCTATGTACATATGACCATATAAGATGATGCTAAGTGAAATGAACCCTAAGATAGGGATACAAGAGGTTTTATCTTTCTTGTTGTTATTTTAATGTACTATGTGATTTTTTTTGTTTCTTTTGTATGTTCTTCCCCCATGGTATAACCTCTGTTGTCACTGTATTTGATTCTGATATGCTGCATCTTGTATATACAGTTTTCTAAATGGAGAGGGGAAGGGAAATAACAAAATGCTGAAATAAGGATACAGGTTGACCCATTATAACAATGAGATGTACAAGACACTATGTTGAAAATAAATTTTACAATTGGGGGGGGGCAGGAGGGAGGAGTTGGGGAGGTGTAGAAGGAAGGGATGGTAGGGGAAAAACAAAAGAAAGGGTAACAGTGCTTGATAGGAAATGTACTCATTACCTTACTCATGTAACTGTAACCCCTCTGGACAGTATCTTTACAATATAAAATATATTTAAAAAAGAAAGTCAAGTGATACTTGAATCCCTAGATTCAAGCTCCAATAAGGACAGAGAGAGAGAGAGGGAGAGAGAGAGACACACAGAGAGAGAGAGAGAGAGAGAGAGAGAGAGAGAATATGAAAATAAATGTATTTACAAAGAAATACATTTTCCTGGTCAAATCATACTGGTCACTATGAGACCCAAGATGTGGGGATCTATTCTCAATAAGCACATTGCCAGAGAAAAAAATGGGGAAACCAAAGCATAGTTCTTGACACGCTCAGAAGCAGCCATATGACATATTCATCCAGATTGCATGAGGAAAAGTAAATTAGATGTATGTGCCTGGTAAAAGAGTGGGTGGCTGTATAATTTCTTCTGAAACAGAAAGAGTAAGAAATAAAATCTTTGCCAGCAGTTGAGTGATGATCACAGCCCAAATGATTAAGGATGCTCACAAAATCTGATTGTGTTCATGGGTAAGAGAAATTATAAAAATCCCAATCTAGCAGGACCAGTATACTCTGCTTCAGAATAATGTTTAATCTGAAGAAGAGAAAAGGGAGGAGGAAAAAGGGTAGAAGGAAAAGGAGAAGAAAGAGAAAGAAGAAAAGGAGGAGGAGCAAGAGGAGGAAAGGTAGAGAAGAAAGAGAAAAAGGAAGAGGACAAAGAGGAGGGAAGAGAGGGAAAGAAGAAGAAAGGGGAGGAGTGAAGGAAGAAGAGGAGGAGGAGGAGGTGGTGGGGAAGGAGGAGGAGAAGAAAGAGGAAAAGGAAAGGTAGTAACAACTTATCGTGCAATTAAAATGTAAAATTTAATGGAAGGGGTAGCTCTGAATAGGAAGCACTTAACACTTAGGTGTAACCCTTTGAAAAAATATAGGAGTCTTTAACTCCCATTTTCTGCATAGAGAACTGGGAAGATATCTCTCTCAAACCTGTTATACTAAAATAAACTCCTCCACCACACTCTAAATCCTAAAAAGCTGAAATCCTCTTAATCACGTTAGTTTTTGAGATATCTAGCTTAAGCCCATTTGCCTTAATGGTTTTTTCCTCTCTCTTCTCTGTCTATCTCTGCCTCTGCCTCTGCCTTTGCCTTTGCCTCTGTCTGTCTCTCTCTCCCCCTTCCCTCCCTTACTTTGCAAAGGAAGGAAAGAAGGAGGGAAGGCAGGCAGGCAGGCAGGCGGGCAGGCGGCCAGGAAGGAAGGAAGGAAGGAAGGAAGGAAGGAAGGAAGGGGGGAAAAAAGAAAACAAGGTAAACTTCTGAAACACTTTAAGAGATGGTACAGACTGAAAAAAGGTTTTCAGAGAATGTCCAAATTAATACATAGAATGACTCCATGTCCGTTGAGATGGAAACTAAGTTTTAAGATAACTCAATATCCTAAATCATTGTTTCACTCTGTTGTTTTTATTTCCTTCAATGGCTGAGTGTGCTTGGTTCATGAGATTTAAACAGATAAGCTATTATTAATACTCAAATATTTGCTCCTGTCCTAAGTTAGTGGCGACAACACAACTGAATGCCCAAAGAACTGAATTTTCTTCCTGTATGTACTCTGTAAAAGAGGACAATAAGCTAGACATTGGTGCTAAGTAATATATGCAAGCCCCTTGCAATCTGACATATGTGAACACTGTAGCTGCTCTGAATGCAGACCCTTTTCATGTAGTATGGTGTCCAGGTTTCTGCTCACCCTAAAGATAGAGTGAGCAATGAGCCTTAGTTCTTACTACAGGCTTTCAGGGCCAAGACTGAGATAGTATTTGACATCAAATAATTCTCATTTGAGCAACTGTCACTTGTGATCCTAATAGAGAAAAAGTATTAAACAACCTTTCTTTAAAAAAAATTTCTTCTTTAAAAAATGTTTTTGTATATATTTTTTTATTGTAAAGATACTGTCCAGAGAGGTTACAGTTACATGAGTAAGGTAATGAGTACATTTCCTATCAAGCATTATTACCCCCTCTTTTCTTTTTCCCCTACCATCCCTTCCTTCCCCACCTCCCCAACTCCTCCCTCCTGCCCACCCCCAAGTTGTAAAGTTTGTTTTCAACATAGTGTCTTGTACATCTCATTTTTACAATGGGTTATCCTGTATTCTTGTTTCAGCATTTTGTTATTTCCATTCTCCTCCCCAGATTAGAAAAGTGTATATACAAGATGCAGGCCACCAGAATTAAATACAGTGAAAGCAGAGGTTATACCATGAGGGAAGAACATACAAAAGAAACAAAAAAATCACACGGTATATTATATACACATTAAAAATAACAGCAAGAAAGATAAAACCTCTTGTGTCCCTGTCTTGGGGTTCATTTCGCTTAGCATCTTCTTATATGGTCATACGTACATAGCTTTTGACCTTTTCTGCTTGTTCTAGACACATACTAGTTATTGCAAATAAGGGAAACGATCTTTCAAAATAATATTTAGGGGGCTGGGAAGGTGACTCAGTGGTAGAGCGCTTGCCTTGTATGCCTGAGGCCCTGGGTTCGATTCCTCAGCACCACATAAGCAAAAAGAAAAAAGCCAGAAGTGGCGCTGTGGCTCAAGTGGTAGAGCACTAGCCTTGAGCTGAAGAGCTGAGGGACAGTGCCTAGGCCCAGAGTTCAGGCCCCACGACTGGACCAAAAAAAAAAAAAAATTAGATAAGTGATAAGGAAAGGTTATAAAAGCATACCACAACTTTTCTTTTGAATTATTGCTGAGTCATGCCAATGACCTGTAAACTTGTGCAAATGTCTTAATTTCTGTCACCATTTTTGTAGAAGGAAAGTGTTCTTTAAAAAAACAAAAACCTATGAAAAATGAGTAAGAGAAAGAGACAGAAAGATGGGGAGGGGAATGGAGTGAGGGAAGTAGACGGGAAGGGAGGGGAAAGAGAAGACAAAGAGACAGAAACAAGAGGGGAGGAAGAGAGAAAAGGGAGAAAAACAGAAAGCAGTCGGAGGAGAGAGAGATTATTGAGAGGAGAGAAAGCCTTGAAACATATGGAAGAGATATTTGAAAAGACCACCTGATTATAGTATTGTGTTTTAGCATATAGTATTACATAAGTATATATAATGTCTGTAACTTCCAAACCTACACCATTTGTTTTATAAAAAGAACAAATTTGTCTGTTCATTACTTAGTGGGGAATGGGAAGAGAGTATTTCCTGATTACTGGCCAAGAATCCCCCAAATACTTGTCACCTGCTCCATTACCTACATGGACATACTAAGGTTCAGATAGGTTTAAGTCACCAGTACAAAATCCACTCTGACTGACTTTCCTTACTCACTGCTGCTTTCTGAATCCTCATTTCCCATGTTATTTCTTTCTATGTATTTCATATGCCTTCTTTTTTTCTGTTTACTTTCAGAATGTTGAAATCCAGGGTCAGGGAAGTCCCCAGTGTGCTGTCTTCTCCAGAAACAACTGGCACACAAGCTTTCCCACGCCCTTCACTTGCTTCCTAAGAGGTTCAAAAAGATCTTATTAGTTCATTTTAATCAGAACTCATATATTTTAACAAAACATGAGGTAGTGATTGATTTCATAAAACAAGGAATGTTTCACAGTGGAAGAAAAGAATTTCAGCAAGAGAAAAAAATGCAAGTATGGATAAAGATCTTGCTGGAGTTGTTTGGAAATTCTGCCATCACACCATGCCTTCATTCACAAATGATACTGCTTTGATTCTTTAATTCAGACACCAGAAATTTGCTATTCAAAGGTGGTCAACCTTGAAGAGGACCTAGAAAACTTAAACAGCTTCAAAATTAGAAGCATGAGGAAGAGGATTTCCAGTGTTTAAAGAAAGAGAAATTCTCTGAATCCTCCCATGTTTTATTAGCTCAGATGAATCACTTTGTTGTTTTTATCCCCGCCATTCCCTTAGCCCACAATTCTGTAAATTAAAACTCCTATAAATGTTTCCATAATGACTAGTTTTCCCCTACATCTGGCTGAATCCTTTTCTTCTGTATGTAGAATATGACCTCTTTTAGTTGGTGCTTGGTAGCATTTGAACCCAAGATTCACCTAAGCATGACTACAACTAACTATAACCAAGCCAAATATACAGTGAAACATACAACTTGCAAAAGAAATAAATACCTGTCAGAATTTTCTCAATAATTCAGTTAAAGAAAGTTAGGGAATCAAACAGAAGAGCTACATTCTATTCAGCTTTAATCCTGCCGATCTTTTCATATGGTCTCGGCACAAAGCAAGCACTTGGATTCAATTTCCTTGTTGGTACTTGCCCTGTCTCTTTTTGCCTCCCAATGTTGCAATTGCTTACCTCAGCCTAATCACCCTCTTAAGCAAGCATCAGTGGAAATTTCCACCACATATATTTCTAGAGAATATATGATGCTGATCACTGAATCAGAAGTAACTGTAAGGTTTCTAACGTATGAAAATGCTAATTAATTAACCTTCAATCTTGTATCCATGGTTGTTAATGCTTACTCCAAGTGATTGCACTAAATATATCCCCCATTCTTGAGAGCTTTCCATTAAGTGGGCCAACTTGTTTTCTCCATGTGGTCTGTATCCCTGGATTCAACCAACCATAGATTGAAAATGTTCAAAAAATATATTGTATCTATTGGATAGGTAATTTTTGTCATTTCTTGTCATGCATTAAAACAATTTACATAGCATTCATATTGAATTGGGCATAATAAAAATCTAAAGTTGACAAACTGTATTGGATATGTATATATCCTACTCAGTTGTATATAAAGGTATTAAACATTCACAGATTTTTGTATGTACAAGAATTCTGGAAGCAAGCCCCCACAAGCCCTCAGGGCTGAATGTAATAAGATGTATTAAGTAGCTAAATCTGATAGGTGATTTTAGTAAGTAGATATGACCTTGATATGGGATTTTGCCATGGTTTTACATTTTCAGTTCTCTGTACATTGAAAATCGGTCACAGCTTGACAAATTCCTATAGAAATCACTATGAGCCACTGATATAGTAACATGGATATATAAATTCAAAAGAGGAAAAGACCTTATGCTTTTCACAGTCTGTTGAAGAGAAAAGTAAAATAACTTGCATCCATATTGGTGACTCCAGGAGGCAGACATTTTGCTGGTGTGTTGCATTTCCTAAAGTAAGCATGTTTCTTTTGTATAATTATTTGCCTTTTTTTGTTTGTAATTTGCATGAGTTCCATATGTGTTATTTTAATAAAATGCATTATTTTAATAAAAATGTGTATGAAAATTTCTCATACTAATTACCTAGAGCTGGCTCTAATTCTCCCAGTATCATTTCTAAAAATCATCCAAGTGGTGTTTACTATGTGAACACCTCTTCAGAAACCAGGGGAGAGAAAACAGAAACAAATGAGAGAGTTCCTTATGTAAGGGATACTGTATGTCAGGTAATGATAAAGATTTTTTTTAAGTCACAGGGCAGAAGTTTCTTAACCACCATAACTCTGAAAAATGAGTTTCAAGGCTACCTGGCCTATAGTGCATTTTCTAAAACAAGATTCAAGGAAGATGGAGGTTAGAGAAAAAGAAAAAGAGAAAGAGAATTAGGGAGAGAAGGAGGGATGGAGAGAAAAGGAGAGGGGAAAGAACAAAGATAAGGGAAGGAAGGGAAGGAGGGAGGGAAGAAACTAAAGTGGTTTTTTTATTTGGTTTGGTTTTTTGCGATATTGGCACTTCATTCTTGTCAGGCAAGTACCCTCCTACTTCCATCTGTTAGACTCTTAGAGCCTCCTGTAACATGCTAGATTTGAGACAAAACTTGTATACATTTTAGCCCAATCCTCTCACTTAAGAAGTGAGAATGAACATACCCAGAGAAGTGGCATAGACAACCCTGTTTGAAAAGCCAGGTCAAGGGGCCTGCCTTCTCACTAACTTACTGTTCTTACTACTTAGGGTTTTCGAATTACCACTTAGGGTTTTCAAATTGCCCCAGCCAGACAAAATATTTCATTTTTTAAAAATTGAATTATATACTTTAAGTCTTTTATTTCCTTTTTATAAGTCAGTCTTCTTCTTTTTTTTTTTCAGGTAAGGGGTAGGTTTATTCAGTAGACCTGCTGGGACCAGGCCTGGTTGGCACTCCACACAGCTGGAAAAGGCCTGGGAAAGACCTGAGAAAGAGAAAGAGCTGGGAAAGAGCTAGAAAAGAGCATCTGGGCCTGGGCTAAGCCTTATCTAGGGTATGAGTGGAGAAAGGCGTGGCCACATCAAGTTCAGATGTGACCTCAGAGGATGTAGGTGTGACCTCTTCCAGATATGCCAGTTGCCTAGGTAACGCGGGTACTGGCGGAGACTTTGCTGTGAGGAGGGTGGAGTCTGCTCACCATCCAGGAGTGGACCTTACATTCCAGCCTTTTAATAATCATGAAATAGGGTGCAGATTCTCTCTGGCTACTTCCTTCTGACAAGGAACGTTGACAATAGGGGTAAAAGGCTGGAATTTGGTCCCCTCCCAGAGAAGGCAGCAAGCAGCAGCTGTCCCTTGGTGGTGTGAGTCCTTAGATGAAGTCTAGAGAACTCTCATGAGGCATTGAGGGGCTGGAAAAAAAATACTAGAGAGCAAATAAATGGCAAGAGGAAGGACTTGGGGCTGAAAAATGTTGGTAGAAATGTCCCTAGCTACTTCTGACATCTGGTGACTAACTAGGTAGAGGAGAAGTCAGGTAACAAAGGCAAAATATAAATTCCTGTCCAGTTAATAGGTAAACAGGTATGGACACTAGATGGGAAAGCTTCTTACTTCTATTGACCTCCTCTGGTTAATTTTGAAAGGGCAGGCACAAAGTTGCTGATGTGACATTATTTCCTCTTACTCCTCTCCATGGTCCCTTGTTCTTCAGACTGGCTGAGTCTAGGTGCTTGCTGCTGGGATGACTTGTCCCAGTTGGTATTCAAGGAGGATTGAACTCAAGGCCTGGGCACTGTCCCTGAGCACTTCTGCTCAAGGCCAGCACTCTACCACTTTAAGTTATAGTACCACTTGCAGTGTTTGCTGGTTCAAGATAAGAGTCTTGAGCCATGCTTCCAGCCTGGCTCTTTGCAGGTTAGTTGGGAAATGGAGTCTTAGGAATTTTTCAGGTCAGACTGGCTTTGAGCTGCAATCTTTGCCACAAAAGCCCTTTATTATTTCCAATTAAAGCAACAAGGAGATCAAATAGAATAGAGCTTACCTAGTCCTTATCAAGAATTGACCAACAACTATTCTGCAATGACAAAACTTGTTAGATTTGATGAGAATTTTAGCACAGATAGGCCCAGTATTTAGAACCACGTAGTCAAGTAGTAGAATATACAACACAAAACAAAAAAGGCAAAACTCAAAACCTAAAATTTTTGACAACAATGTGTAGATATCTTTGATAACAAAGCACATCAGATGGTTGGGCCTCACTTACTAGGGCCTGTGAAAAGAGCAACTTGTTAGCAAGGCACCTTAGAATAGATACATGGATTGGTAAGCTTGGTAGAAGGTTAAGGGTCAGATGGGGCCAAACCCTTAACCCACCATGTGGCCAAGATGGCGAACTCAAGATGGCAAATTTCTGAAGAATGCAAAGAAACCCTGAACAAATAGATCAAGCCTACATTGGCTAGCCTTTGAGAGGGAACCTAGAGTGGAGTCCCCAGAACCCAGCCTGCATTGTACTCTTCAGGGTGCAAGCTAAAATGTAAAAAAGAGAAAGGGAGAGATAGGGAAAGTTGGACATGACTGGCAGAGAGAGAGCAAAGAGAACCTGAAAGTAAACAGACTTCTGACCATTTACCATTGCAGTGGCAAAAACTGTCTACATCTGAGAATGGCATAAAAATTAGGTGCTCTGGCTTTCTGGGGAGCGCAGAAGGCATTTCAAAGGGGTTTTACCACTCGGGTGTGATTCGCAGCACCCCCATTAAATGTGTAGGAGAGTCAGTCTGGTGAGTGAAGGAGAGCTGACCAGGCAAAAGCCACGTCCCGACTTCCCCCAGAGCCCTCCAGAGAGAAATGGCCACGCCCCCAAATCCAAGTGTCCTCGGGGCTTCAGAGGTGACTGGCCTTTCGGCTAAAGGCTATAGGAGCTCTCTGGCATGCTACCACGTCTGGACAGAGAATGAGCAACAGAGAACTGTAGAGAGTAGTTTCACTCACCAGAGTAGAGAAGTGGTGTGGACATGGATGTGAAAGCCAGCAATGGTATCGATGTGCTGTGTCTGCAGCAGACAGATGGGTTCGCAAAAGGCTGTCTGAACTGTGGGTATTCCTCAGAGCAAAAAGGGAAGAACAAACCACAAAAGAAAAAAGAGGAAAAAAAATGGAGGAGGAATCCCACCTATCTTGACTTTAAGCCCTTTATCCGAATCAAGGTACCATTTATGTTAGGTTTTTAAAAGAGGTAGCCGAGTAAGAACAGCACCACGCACGAGGTATTCAGGTAAGAGGTAGGTTTATTCAGTAGACCTGCTGGGACCAGGCCTGGTTGGCACTCCACGTGGCTGGGAAAGGCCTGGGAAAGACCTGAGAAAGAGAGAGAGCTAGAAAAGAGCTGAGAAGGAAAGAGTCGAGGAAAAAGCATGAGTCGGTCTTCTTCCTGAGTGACCTTTTCTTAAACTTCTAGCTATTTCTCTTTTTCATTAAAGGTTTTCTGAAGGACTTATCTTTCCTAACCCTTCTCTTGATCAATAAGGAAAAAAAATACTATGTTAATAAAAGAGGGGTTGGAAACTCTAGCCCTGGAATGTGATATAAATTAATATGTAATAGAGGTAGAAAGGAAGTGTCCCAAGCTCCTGAGGAAACTAATCAGCACCTACAAAACAAAGCACAACAAGAACACCTGAGAAGTCTAAACATAAAGCCCAAAACACACTGTTTGCCAAGGAATGAAAACAAGAGGATGGATGAGCTAGCTCATCTGAAATATCTGCCCAAACCATCACTGTAACCAAGCCTACAGTTGGTAGATTCATTCAGGCAGGTAGTTGTGTAACTAATACTTACACAATACATTTCCTTTTCCTTATTATATTTCAGATAAAGGTCTATGGTGTAAAGAAACAAACTCTCAAAAATTTCATGCTGTGTATTTACCGTAGCTAAGATCTGGAACCAACCCAGATGCCCCTCAGTAGATGAATGGATCAAGAAAATGTGGTATAGATACACAATGGAATTCTATGCCTCCATCAGAAAGAATGACCTTGCCCCATTTGTTAGGAAATGGAAAGACTTGGAAAAAATTATATTAAGTGAAGTAAGCCAAGCCCAAAGAAACAAAAGTCCCATGGTTTCCCTTATTTACAACATCTAGTACATGTATGAGTCAAGCAGAAAAGGTCAGATAAGGTGATGTTAGGAAAATGAACCCTAAGGCATGTATTTTAAATGTTTTTTTCTTTCATGCATTTGTTTCTAATGCAATTATAAGATTATTTCTTTGTTGCTTTGTATGTCCCTCCCCCACAGTATAACCCATGCTTTCACTGTATTTGATGTCGGTATAATTTGTGGAGGGGAAGGGGAAAAACAAGTCATTTAAATAAGGATACAGGTGGAACTGTTGCAACAATGAGAAGTACAAGTTGTCATGTCAAAAACGAACTTTACAACTTGGGGGAGGGGGAGGCTTGGGGGGGAGGGAGGATGGGAAGGGATGGGAAGGGTAAACAAAGGAGGAGGCTACAATGCTTGATAAGAAATGTACTCACTATCTTGCCCATGTAATTGTAATCCCTCTGTACAGTATTTTCACAATAAAAAAAAATATCATGCTGTGTGCCTATAGCTTAAGCCTGTAATCCTAGCTATGCAGGAGACTAAGATCTGAAGATCCTGGTATGGAGCCAACCCAGGTCAGGAAGAAGAGACATCTTCAATTAACTACCCAAAAAGCCAAAAGTGGAGCTGTAGCTCAAATGGTAGATAGCCTTGAGTCAAAAAGCCAAGGAATCGTGCTTAGGCCCTGAATTCAAGCCTGGTTACTGATGTAAGAGAATTTCACTTTCAGAGACAAAGAAGTATTAAAGAAAATGGCTGGATTATTTGATCATGTAAAAGTTGTAGGTTTATGGTTGGTATATAGTAACTTCATGAGATAGCACTTACCTACAACGCATGAGGCTCCAGAGTCAACCCTCAGCACATCTAAGAAAAGAGTGGGAAGTGTTGGTGACTAGGTTTATTTCAAAGTTTTCATAAGAATAGGGGCTTTAAATAAAGTTCAAACCTTGCTTCTACTTAAAGAGTCAGAGAAAACTGCTTCACACACTCTTTAAACCTTGTGATAACTATCCTTCTAATTCCCCTAGAAGTTTGAGTATGTTGCTTGAACTGTGTGCAGTAAAGAATCTTACATTCCTATTTTGACTTCTACTGGAGCTGGGCAATGTATTTAGCTAAAAACTACTCAATAGGGTTATGAAAGGCTCTTTTGAAATGAATACAGAAGTCATTTGAGAAAATCAAAGACTGATTCCAAACTTTATGCTTGTAACCCTCATTGTCCTGGACAATGAAACTTATAGTAATAAGATAGAAAATACACCTAACAAGAAGAGGGACTCATAAATCCAGGAACATGGAGGAGACTGGAAGGAAGTACTCTGAGATTACCACATCCAGGTCAGTACTCTTGGAAAATGCTCTTCTGATTTTTCTGTGTCTAGATGAGCCACTCTTCTGGGGGATTCTTGGTGTGTACAGCTGCGAATTGCTACAGCTCGCTTGTCTGTGAAGCGGTCGTGAAACGCCTGTCATCCTCTCTCTGCCCTCAGAAAGTCTGTAAAATTATGAGAAAGACCACCTCAGAACAAGGAAGGTGATTACTGGTTGAAAATGGTGGCCTGATCATGCAGACCACCAGAGTGGCTGAAATACAAGCAGACTCAGTGGCAAAGGCTGCAGGACAGAGGGCAGCTGGGATTGAAGTGGTGCAGGCAATTCTAGACACTTGACTTTACAGTAAAACTAAAATAAAAATGCTGTTTTGATAAGATCAGTAGTCTTCATATCAGTAGGAATGTCTATTAGAGATTGTTGAACTAGTCCCAATATTGTTAAAAGGTTCTAAGATTCACACACATACATACACATTCAGTTTTCTTTAATTAATTAATTAACTAACTGATTTATTTATTTTGGACATTCTTTTTTCAAATTATATTTTTATTACTTTTAAGTGCTTGTACAAATGGTTACTGTTCATAAAATCAGTTTATAAGTACAATGCTTCCTGTTGTCACAGTTGAACTCAAATATATTGGGAAGTTAATTGGGTATGTCACCAACTGGTTAAGTATGTATCAAAAAGTGTCTTTTGCTTAGCCTTGAGAATTTTGCTTCTCAGTATCTAAAATTTCTCCTAAAACAGTAAAATATATTTACTGAAAATATAATGCACTCTAACTCTCCCATAAGTAAAAATAATAAAAGAAACTTTTTGTGACTGATAAGAATTACCACAGAAGCAAAAATAAGGCCTGGGCATGATGGTGCATGCCTGTAATTCCAGTCACCAATGAGATGGAAATGGTAGGATTGTAGTCCAAGGGTAGCCTAGGCAAAGTACATAAAATATAAACAAAATACTGAGGAGTGTTTTAGGTGCTAGACTCGACAAAGCCCTGAACTGAAAAAACTAGTAGAAAATGTCCACTATTTGTAGCATTGAATTATGAAGACACAAGATCCATACCTCCATGAGGAAATCATATGCAGGTGGCTGTTCTCTGCCACATATTAGCTGAATTCTCTTAACTTACAAGTTCTCTTGATGCTTGTAGCATTACTGGACTAATAAAAGTCATCACTAATCTAGTACTCAGACTGGGTTTCAATGTCTTCCCCAGCACTTAACCAAATTCTCCCGTTGGAAAAGTTTTGCATTTTTTTTAACATCAGCTTTTCTTTTCTTTTTCTTGATTTTTAAAATTATCTTTAAGTTATTGTACAAAAGTTTTTAATTCAACAAGCCATTTTATTAGTACCATACACCATGGTCAAGGTCACTCTCACCCTACCCATACCCTCAAGTCACATTTTCACATCTATCCAATGAGCATTCCCATTTCTGTAATAGGTATACCTTTCTACCTATTAAACATTGTTATAAAAATTACAAGGTTTAATATATGTAATGTAATGGGGTAAAAAATAAGCACCTAGAAAGTTATAATAATTCTTTTATCATTGTGATCATAATTTTTACAGTCATTGTGAGTGAATAGAATGTAATTCTATCCATTATAAACCAGAAATCTACATACCTTCAATTTGATCAAAACTTAATAGATATAGAGACCAAGAAAAATTATTTAAGATCTCTCATTTGAATTCCTCACTTATAAAGGTTTTGTTAACAACTAGCACAATTAATATGACCAAATGGCAAAGTTGATCCCTTAATGACATATCACACCTGCATTCAGCCCATGTTGGGAAATCCTTGTGCTAGAGATGAAAAAATTAGCATCCAATTGATTGGTCTGTTATTTTATGGTAAGTGACAGCTCCCTGGGACCAGCATACCATTCAGAGGTTAATCACATTACAGAACCTGCAAGTTTTTAGAAAATTAGTGACTCCTGTTTCTCCACTTCAAAACCTCTGCCCCCTCTTTTGGTTTAACCTGAATAAAACTATACTAAAAATAAACTATATTAAAATAAACAAAATATAAATTAGTGAGTTACATGTTTTATTCCTAAGAGGTGAAACTGTAGTTAGAAATGTCTTGTGGACCCATTGGTGGATCCTATAATTCTAGCTGCTCAGAAGGCCAAAATCTGAGGATGGAAGCCACATAGAGTTGGAAGTGAGACTCTCATAACCAATTAATCTGCAAAAAGCTAGAAGTGGAGGTCTGGCTCAAGTGGCACAGTTCAATCCCTGCACCGAGAGAGAGAGAGAGGGAAAGAGAGAGAGAGAGAGAGCAGGGTCTCATGAGTAGAATCCAGGTTGGGGCTACTCTGGCCTTCAGTTTTTAAAGAACAGCATCATTGAATGAGAATCTGACTCTCCATCACTCCTCTCCTCTCCTCTTCATATTCATGTCCTGTGTGTTCCCACATTTGCTCCAGGCTGATCCCATCTGTACTGCCTGCCATTCTCTGATGACTTCATGATTCTTCATGCTAATACCTTTGGGTCACCCAGTCCCTGTGCCAGCGATGTCAGGGTACCCCCCCCTCCTTGTGTACCTGTGTACCTTATACAACTCAGCTCAAGTGCCTTTTCCTCTGGAAAGATTTACTTCACCCAATCAACATTGCTCATCTGTTTCTCTGTAGGATGTCTTTTCTCTATATACATCCCAGGCAATGTGTGTGTGTGTGTGTGTGTGTGTGTGTGTGTGTGTGCACACGCTCACTGGTACTGGGGCTTGAACTCAAGTCCTAAGCACTGTCCCTCAGCTTTATCACTCAAGGCTACAGTTCTACAACTTTGGCCACAACCACAATCCTAGCTTTTTGGTGGTTAATGGGAAATAAGATTCTCATGTACTTCCCTGCTGGCTGGCTTCAAACTGTGATCCCCAAATCTCTGTCTTCTGAGTAGATATAATTACAAGCATGAACCACCAACCTGGGCTCAGGCAACATATTTTATTCTGCATCTCCTGTCAGTATTAAAACTCTTTGAATGCAAATACTTTCTCTTATTTGCCTGTTTAAAATTTTGTTGTTTTTTGAAAGTGAACTTTATCTCAAATGATAAGGCTCAGCTCAATTGACACTATCATTTTTTGTCAGTCTTGGTCCTTGAACTCTGGGTCTGGGTGCTGTCCCTAAGATCAGCTACTACCGTACCACTTGAGCTACAGCACCACTTTCAGCTTTTCTGTGATTAACTGGAGATAAAAGTCTCACAAACTTTCCTTGGCTGGCTTTGAACCATGACCTTCAGATCTCAGTCTCCTGAGTAGCTAGGATTACAGGTGTGACCTACCAGAACTCAGCTCAACTGACACTATTTTTGAAGCACTTCTATAGTAAGAAAATATATAGAATTAACAGTTTCTTTTAAATCGCAGTTCTTCAGCTGGGCATGGTAGCATATGACTGTAGTCTCAGCATCTTAGTCCAGAGGCTACATAGTAAGACTCTGTCTCAAAAAAAAAAAAAAGAAAACAAAAAAAAAAATCATTAACCAATTTTGATGTTCAATTTGATCATGAATTTTAAGGATTTTTTTTGTAAAATTGACTAAAATAGAAATAATTTTGTTTTCCAGAATAACTGTAAATGTTTGCTATAACATGTAAAGAACAAAATATCTAGTGTTCAATAAATGCTTAAAATATCGAATGGTTATTTCTCTTCTGTTCAGAATTTTGTTGGTACTTTCCTTTTACCAATCCTTTAACACATGACCATATTTTGCCTTGTGTTATTGGTCTCTCCTTGTCTGTGATTGTGATGCTGATCACATGCTCTGTGTGTGTGTGTGTGTGTGTGTGAGTGCACACTTATGCACGCATGTGGGGTGGGTGGGTGTAGGTGTGCATGCATGCCAGTACTGGGGCTTGAACTCAGAGACTAAACACTGGCTTTCATCATTTTTGCTCAAGGCTGGCACTCTACCACTTAAGTCACAGCTCTACTTTTAACTTTTTTATTTTAATTTATTTGTTATTATGAAGGTGATGTACAGAGGGATTACAATCACATGAATCAGGTAATGAGTACATTTCCTTTTGTACAGTGTCTTCTGTTCCTTCACTCTATCCCTCTTGTCTCCCTCTTATCTCTACCCACCAGTTGTACAGTTGTGGTGAACTCCACAGTCCAATGGAGCTCGATTGTTGCACTTCCAGCTTTTTGTTGGTTAAGTGGTCTCATGGACTTTCCTGTATGTGCTCACCTCAAACTGTAATTTTCAGATATCAGCCTCTTGAGTAACTGGGAGACATGCATGAACTTCTAGCACCCAACCCAGATGTTGTATCTTAAATACTCTTAGTAGAAAAATTCACTCATGACATAGACTCAATACAGGTGTGTTGAGGATCAACTCAGTAAAATAGTAGCAGAAGGTTGAATCTAATAAAATAAGTACCAAAAACATATAAACTTTCAACAAGAAATTCCTTCTATATTACCAAAAAAAACAATTCCTACTCTACAGTTACTATTAAGTGCTCATTTCATAGTTGTTGTTGTTTTCTATTGCTTTCCTTCCCTTAGCAAACAGGCAAAATGATTCCCTCTCAGGGGAAATTATATCCATTAGTCATTTACTACCAAAAAAATTACTTGATGAAACAAAGTAAAATGCTGTAAGTATCTCTGTTTTCTACATTTGATAGGGAATAGTCCATGGTTATCTGGCAAACACAAATAGAATCTTCAACATTCAGTACTGGAAAAGAACTAGACACAAGATTCTGACTAAGGTCCATAGCTCAAAATTGGAGCCTTCACTGAACACAAAGTCACACACATGGCCTTGTGTCCCCCCCAAACTCCTTCACTACAGGAGGTGATTATCTCTGTATTAGCATTTGTCTCTTGCTTCTAAATTTATTTTTTAGGAAGTTGATTTGTAGCTTTGAGGTTGTTGATCTTTTTGTGTTTCTAAGAAACTAAATATTACAGTATTGTTACTATCTAGAATAAAGAACTGAGGCTAACATAAAGAATAAAGACAGCTAAAAATGTTTTATGCCCTCATTTTTTGGAATCCTGAAGTTAAAACTTACTGTTAAAAAAAATAAAAGAGCTCAGGTTATGACCCTGAGTGGAAAATACTTCTGTCATTGCCTTTTATTCTATTTATCATTTAAACTAACACGGAAAATAGGTCATTTCTAATTACATAAAGATTGGGTGAGACTGAACCTTTCTGGGTTTAGAGCTCTCCCCTTTGCTCTAGGAATTATTGCAAAACAAATTATGGGAGAATCCCAAAGTGTTTGTTTCTTTAATAGAGATCCTGATAGCCAACAAGAATACATTTAAGACAGTGTGTCTACAAAGTGCTACCCCTCCACATGTGTAAACTGTCATCATTAAATCAGAATAATGAACTGTTAAACATATACTATATATGAGACACATTACATATAGTTGTTTTACAATTATACTTTGATTTATAAACAATTGTGCCTTAAGTAGGCATTTTCTCTGAGTGAAATTCTCTGCCCCTTACCCTACCCCATTTCACCATGTAACCTAGGATGGTCTTGATCTCTGAAATTCATGGTGTGGCTCAGAATTAAAACTCAAAATCTTCCTGCCACAGCCTCTTATATGCTAGGATTGCAGGCATGTACCACTATGCCCAGATTAAAACTAATTCTCTAGTTCTAGTGGACAGACATATAAATCAATTACCCTTCTAGGTACTCATCAATTTCCTTCTAGGTACTCATTTAAGATCTCTGTGACACTCTCTCATTCATTCCCTCAGTGTCATTCCTCTCCTTACTTTCCATCCATGGATGTATCAAATTGGCAAAACTAGTAGAAAGTGTATATTCCATAAAGTTCTTAAATTATGAATTTCCCTATAAGATGCAAAAGTCATGTGGACTCTCTTCCCATGGAACTTCCTTTTTAGTAGACAGATTCAAATTAACCATTTAGCTCAAAACTTATTTAGCTATATGGGAAAAAATAAGCTGCTGTAATGAGAAAATATTGTATAAGAGAGAATTCAGAGAGGTCTAACTTAGTTTGGAGGTGTGGGGTGGGAGACTGAGAAAATGTGAGTGAGAGGAATTTCAGGAAAAGATGCTAAGGAGTTTGGAGGTTGATCTGTGTGTGTGTGTGGTGTGTGTGTGTGTGTGTGTGTGTGTGTGTGTGTGTGTGTGTGTGTGTGTGTGCAAGGTGGGGCAGGGGAACTGCTTTAGGAAAGTCGAGGTAGAGAGGAATTTCCCAAGAAAGACTCTAAGGATGAGTAAAGATGAATAAGGTTAGGCCTGAGAAACCAGGGAGGGCTAGAAGAAAGAAGCAATATCCAGCTTGTACAGTAAAGAAAATACAAAAAGCAGAAGGAAAAGAAAATATCTTTTAGTATTGGACACTTTGAAGAAACTAAAAAGTCCTCTAGTAGTTTTTAACGTTCCACCCTGAGATGCCCTCCACTTTCCAGGCAGCTCCGATCTCCCCCATGTGGTTACAGGACCCACTCCATCCAGTTCTGCTCCAGTACCCTGGGCAGGCCTCCGACACCATCACAGTAGCATCGCCCCTACACGTCTTTCTCCACTCTTGGTCTTTGCTGCCCATTCCTCACCGCCAACTTCTCCTACCAGCACCTACAAACATGGACCCTATCTGGGATCCAGCTAATGTTGTTGGATTTAATTGCTCAGAAAGGAGAAGAGAAGTAAATTAAAGGAGAAAAACTAAATGCAGACAGGAGAAAGATGTAGAATGGGAAGGAGAAGAATAAAGATAAGAATGAAGAGAATGAAACATAGGTAAGGAAAACGTCCATTGATTTGGAAAGTAAGTGAACTCCTAAACTTAAAAAAGACCTGAGAGAATACACAGTCTAGTAATCGCTAAGTCTGATTGGATACTGGAATCACCTGAACTTTTAAATCTAATAATTACAAATGAGCTGTTGTCTTTTTATGGCATGATCTGATTTAAATGTCTATTTTGGTATTATTTTTATTTGTATATATTAATTGTACAAAGTGAAAGTTTCATTGTGAAATTTTTATGCATGCATGTTATATACTTTAATCCATGTCACACCTTTGTTTCTCTTTCTTATCTCTCTCTACTCACTAAACTTATAATTCTAAATGGGTTGTATTATAATATTTGAATAAGTACATACAAAGTATTTGATCATATTGTCCCCCTCCCTCTCTCTTTTTCCTCTCTCAACCTCTCATGCTTTTATAACTAGGCTCCCTTTTATTTTTATGTGTTGTAAAAAATTTTGGACCTCAATTATGCATATGAGAAAAAAATATGTGGCTTATTTTTCCTAACATGATGATTTCCAGTTCCATCCTTTTTCCTGCAAATGCCTTAATTTTATTCTCTTTCAAGGGCAAATGGGGGTCAACCCATCCTTTTCAGGTCTCTGCAGTTGCCTCAAACTTGAAAAGATTCTGTGTGTGTGTGTGTGTGTGTGTGTGTGTGTGTGTGTGTGTGTGTGTGTAATACACACACATTATCAGGAAAAGGATACCAATGAGTATAGATAATGAATCTCTCCCCATTTTCAGTACAACTAGGGTAAAATAAAAGTTCAAAAAAATTGTATTTGGCCTCCATGAATTATTTCGGCTCTTCTCCTTGAACACTAACACTGGGTGAAAGCATTCTATTGCATTATTTGACTACTTCTAATTACTCACAAAAGAAGTGACACATCAAAAAGACACAGTGACTAGTTTTAAATGGCTCCCCTGGACAAATTTGAAAAATCCAAAAACATGAAAATATGATAGAAGAGATTATAACTCCAAATAAGCATCTTTGAGACAGACTGTCATCAAACAGGACATTGAAAGGGGCTGCTTAGTAACACAGGTCTACAAGCTCTGCCTAGGTGTGTGAATGGAAAAGCAGCATTTGGACAAATCTCAGTGTACCCTACGGCCTTCAGGGTTGCTTGAAAGGAGATGATTTCCTTTTGCTTGAAGAAAGAAAGGCATACTGAATCTCTGTGCACATGATCTTCCTAAGATTGAAGACAACCAAGAAGTCTCTGCTTGTATCACAAGGTGTATACCCAGTACTAGTCTGTCATTGAAGAAGTGGTGAGAGTCTATGTGACACAGGAGTTCAGGCTTATGGGCAGTAAAAGTAAAACATAAATGCTAAGAGAAAACCTCTCATGTTCAAAGTTATGCATTAAAAAGGGGTAGTGAGAGCCCACTAGTAGGGGATTTGATGCCTGTGGTATATGGAGGGCTTTCTCAGAAAGGAGAAAGCCCCAAACCAGTTCAACCTGTCTTATCTTTTGCTAGTTCCTTGAAATGTAAAGTTAACTTTTTTTTTTGGGGGGGGGGGGGTAGGGGTCCGGTTGTGGGGCCTGAACTCTGGCCCTGGGCACTGTCCCTCAGCTCTACCACTTGAGCCACAGCACCACTTCTGGCTTTTTCTTTTTGCTTATGTGGTGCTGAGGAATCGAACCCAGGGCTTCATGCATGCAAGGCAAGCGCTCTATCACTGAGCCACCTTCCCAGCCCCTAAAGTTAACTTTTTGAAGGAGCTCTTTCTTCTTCATTAAAGTTTATTGTTATACATGTCCCACATTTTACTAGCCTATATTATATCACATTGGTTAAAGTATATTGTGTGTTCATTTACAATTATTTCAATTTTTTTAATTTTCTTTTAGATTTTACTTTTGCTTATATTTTATTCAGTCAATAATCCAAGACTGCATTATTTAATGTCTACATACTTGTGAAATTTCAAGATTCCCTTCTGTATTATTTTCTAATTCCATTTCACTATGATTGCAAAAATAATTTGGTGTGATTCTAATAAATCTTAATTTTTTTGAATTTTTTGTCATGACAATATATGGCCTGTTCTAGTCACGGTTCTGTGTGCAGTTGAAAAAGATTTGTGTTCTCTTGTAGTTGGGTAGACTGTTGTGACCTGTCTGTTATTCTGTGTGTATTAGAACGTAGTTCAAATCTACTTATTCTTCAATGACTTCCTATTAAAAGTTCAACTTTATTTCATTATTGTATCACTAGTTCTTTCTTTAAATCTGTCACTGTTTGCTTTACATATAGGTGCTCTGATATTAGGTATACACATATTTCCTGTTGAGTTGATTCTTTAATCATTACATAATGACATGTTTTGTCTGTATGACTTTGACTAAGTATAGTCATTGCTATTTGTGTACTTTTTTATTATAATTTCCTTTTGCTTCTGTTTACTTTCTATATAGTGTGTTTTTATTCCTGAAATGAATTTCCTGAAGACAACATATGCTAGACCTTATCTCCATTTATTTATCTGTTTATTTGAGCTCAAGGACTTATGCTTGTTCATCTTGCTAGCTCCCCTGGCACTCTTGAGCCATAGCTCCAACCTTGGGTCTTATTTTTCCTCCATTCTGCCATTCCCTATCTTTTTTTTTTTTTGGGGGGGTCCGGTCATGGGGCCTGAACTCTGGGCTTGGGCGCTGTCCCTCAGCTCTTCAGCTCAAGGCTAGCGCTCTACCACTTGAGCCACAGCGCCACTTCCGGCTTTTTTTCTTTTTTTGCTTATGTGGTGCTGCAGAATCAAACCCAGGGCCTCAGGCATGCAAGGCAAGCACTCTACCACTGAGCCACCTTCCCAGCCCATTCCCTATCTTTTCATTGGAAAGTTTAAACTATTTCACCCCTTATTAGCTTATTTGATGTAATTCTTAATGTTTTGGTGGTTGTCTTAGTGACTAAAATAAACATTTGAACACAACAGAAGGTTCACAAGGTCATGGGAAGTATATGCTCACAAGATTATTACATTATATGTGAACTAGAATGGTATTTAAACATTGGTACTAATAAACACATATATGCTTTCAGCTAGCATTAAACAATATTAACACAGTACAATGCAAGTACTGCCTAGTGTTGTAGAGATTAGGTTTTTGTTTTTTGACTGTTCTAAGACCAGTACCCCAATGCCACTCTGAGTAACAATGTACCATTTGGTTTTACTTTAATATTATTATATGCCAAACTTTGTCCTATCAGAATTTGTATGTTGAAACCATAACCTCTGACATAATGCATTGATGTCAGAGCCCTTGGAAGGTATGTAGAATTAAATTAGGTTTTGAGAATGAAGTCTTCATGATGGGATTAGTGTCCTAATTTGAAGAAAGAAAAAGAACACTTTCTCTATCTCTGATTCTTTTTAAAGCAACAATAGGAATTACAGATGTAATGCTGGTGAGATACTATTTGTAGTACTACACAGAGAAAAAGTCCACCAGCAAACTTTCATTTTGACCATGATTTGGGCAGGTAGAGATACATATTGTCATTTATGTCCCATACAGTAATTAGCATAGCATTATTCACATTTAACAACTCATTTCATATATTGATTTGATTTGATGTTATTCTTTACAATCACATGGCCTTGTATCCCTTTGTAAAAACAGAGTACTGGGCTTTACCTGGTGAATATGAGTATCAGATGCAGGGAGTAAAATGGAGGGGTAAAAATGATTGAAATACACTGTTACCATGTATGGAGATGTAACAATAGAATACCCCTCCCTGTAACTGATATAATATATACAATACATTACATGTAATAGATAACATATAATGTATATAACTGATTTAAATTTTTTAAAAAAGCTAGAGCTGGGAAGGTGGTTCAGTGGTAGAGTGCTTGCCTTGCATGCATGAGGCCCTGGATTCAATTCCTCAGCACACACAGCAGAAAAACCTGGAAGTGGCACTATAGCTCAAGTGGTAGAGCGCTAGCCTTGAGCAGAAGAGCTGAGGGACAGTGCCCAGGCCCAGAGTTCAAGCCCCACAACTGGCCAAAAAGAAAAATCTTATCAGAACCACGAGACAATAAAATGAACACAAACTTAAGACTTTGGTTGCGTCTATTTTGGAGATTATGAGCAAGTCTTTTCTCCTCTTTGGAGTTCTGTTTTAGCTTCAGGAAAGATTGGGGTTGCAAGGTGATCTTATACAATCATATATTTATTTTTTTACAGTGACAATTTATGAGCACCTACTCTCTTACAGCTACTAAATTGGGTACTACTAAGAAATTCGTGACTTTGTAAAACTCAAAAGCTCTCTTTTAATTTAGTTCATTCCATACAATCAAGAACCTCTCCATCTTTAAATGCAGTCTATGTTGAAAGACAAGGGCAGTGGTATGTAGGGTTCTGTAAAGGCTGGAGTGCTGAAAAATCCCATTTTCCAGATGGTTGAAGATGGATGTGTTCATGTTTCACCCATCAGTTACACACACATGAAATTTGAATTTAAGTTGGATGAAATAGGGAGAAAGGCCAGATGTGAGGCATCTGTTTTGCTGGTGTGGATGGCAGAGGATTGTAACTCATAGAAGCAGTGGCTCCATGATGGAAGCAGTGCCAAGGAGCAAGAGGGTTCTGTAATGTGATTTTTGGGAGACTTCATTGCTGTTCTGTCCAACTGCCTGTTATTTAAGTTCTTCTTTACTTAATATGAATATATAAATGTTTTCTTCTGGAATTAGTTTTGGTAGATCTAGTACCCTGCAAACAAACACTAACAATTCACTGATAAGAAGAGAAATATATCTAAAGTAGTTGAGACATAGTTTACGGTAACATTTCCCAGATTGACCAGAAAGAAAAAATACCTGGAGCAGGTATTTTGTACAAGAAATTTCTTTTCAGTTATGTTTCTCAAAAGCCTTGACTGGTTAGTTTGTGTCATAAAGCACACTATGCAGCATTTTCCAGTGCATCTGAATAGGAAATTAACTGTTCATTTCAAAGGAAACCAGTTATCAATTAGAGGAATACAATCTGAGTTTGGAAAATATTAGTGGTAAACAAAATATCTAGAAACCTGAACCAATGGTCTTTGCTTTTTTCCAAGCAAGATTGCTGTAGATATTTGGTGTCTTGCAATATAAGGTAACTTTTTGTATAAGAATATTAATACTGGGCTGGGAAGGTGGCTCAATGGTAGAGTGCTTGCCTTGCGTACATGAGGCGCTGGGTTCGATTCCTCAGCACCACATAAGCAGACAAAAAAAAGCCAGAAGTGGTGCTATGGCTCATGTGGTAGAGTGCTAGCCTTGAGCTGAAGAGCTGAGGGACAGTGGTCAGGCCCAGAGTTCAGGCCCCACGACCAACAACAACAAAAAAGAATATTAATACCAAACGTGTAGAAAAATTAAGCATTAATACATTGTAAGTTGGTGATCTGTTATTTATTCAAACAAAATAATTCCTCTTTAGCTAGCATAACGAAAATCAGATATAAAAGCAATCCCAGTATATTTTATGGGTCCAAAGAAAACACATTGAAATCAACAAGATTATTAATAAAGTGTGTCTTTATTCCCCAGTTTTTTTTTGTTTGTTTGTTTGTTTGTTTTGGGTCCGGTCGTGGGGCCTGAACTCTGGGCCTGGGCACTGTCCCTCAGCTCTTCAGCTCAAGGCTAGTGCTCTACCACTTGAGCCACAGCGCCACTTCCGGCTTTTTTCTTTTTGCTTATGTGGTGCTGAGGAATCGAACCCAGGGCCTTGTGCATGCAAGGCAAGCGCTCTACCACTGAGCCACCTTCCCAGCCCTATTCCCCAGTTTTTATGTAGAATTACATGAGACCAATGGGGATTAAAGTTTTATAAGAGCCAGAAGAAATTATGGAAGAATTTGAGGTGAGATAGATAAGACAAACTTCTAGCCGCTGGGCTCAGCCTCTTTAGTTGTAAAACATTAATAACATTACAGTGTGATCTGCCAAGTACTATAATTTTCTGAATAAGAGAAGAAATTAATTTAGACTACAGTAATAAGGAAAGGCATTGCAAAAGAAGTGATTTGTAAGAGATAGAAAGCTTGATTGAAGAGGCATGGATGAGGGAAAAGTGGAATTTAAATAAGATAATTGGGGGGGGTCAGTGTGATTACAGACATGGATATAATGTCTACAGATATGAATTCTGAAAGCATGGTTAAGTTTACTACCTAGCTATATGTCATGATGTCAATTAAATATTTGGTAAAAGGAGATCTTATTAGAAAATAATTATTATGATTATCTGGAATAAACACAGATGTTTAGAATCATAAAATTATAAAATATTAATATTACAACTAAAGAAATTCTTTAAAATCTATTTCCATCCAAGTACTGTATTACTCTGTCCCCCTTACAGTTCAGATTAGCTATGAATATTGTGTACTGAAAGCTGATCTTAACCTGCTGCCCTCACCCAACTGCTGCTATATTGGTGTTGTCTATGACATGTAAGTCCTTCCTTCTCTAAATAACTAATCCCCCTGCTCAGAAGGCTAAACAACTGAAGCCAATGGTCTTTCCTCATTCTTTGGATATTGGTCAATATGCAACTGATGATGCAGAAATACCAGAGGCCAGCTTTGCACTTCTAGGGACATTTGAAAAAATGAGATGTACAAGTCATGATGTGGAAAAACAAACTTTACAACTTTGGTCGAGGGGAGGAGGATTGGGTGGAGGGGGGGGGGGGTGGAGAATGGGAAGGGATGGGAAGGGGAAACAAAGGAGGAGGCTACAATGCTTGATAAGAAATGTACTCATTATCTTGCCCATGTAATTGTAACCCCTCTGTACAGTATTTTCACAATAAAAAAAGAAAAAGATACTAGGTTTGTGTTTCATTTTGTTTTGTTTTTGTTTTGCGTGTGTGTTTTGTTTTTGTTTGTTTGTTTATTTTTTGGACTCTCTTGACATACTGTGGGAGAAGGGTGATGCTAAGTATCCAATTGAGACAATATTTTCTTTGGCTCTTTTCCCTGACCATCTCCCTTCCTGTTTATCTCCTTATAAAACAGCAATCTTTGTGAGACTATGGAAGACAATGAGGATTGTATAAACTTGCACTGCAGAATGTTCATTTAGATAGTGAGGGAAGTGTCTGTGAGGAGGGGATATTTGAGCCTGGATTTGAGCCTTTTTGCTTATGCAAAAAGGAAGGATTTTGAGCAAGAGGAAGACAACAGGAAAGTGGAAATTTTACTGCATTCAAGAAATAAACATGCCGGTGGTATTGGAACAGCACAAGTCAAGAGGAAAGTGAGAAGCTGTGAGTACAGTGGTAGTCAGAAATCCCATATAGATTGAGGGCATGATAAAAAGTGTAGATTATATCCCAGATGCAATTAGAATTAGATGTGATTAGATAGCTTTAAATGGGAAATGACAGTCTGATCACAAACACACACACACACACACTATATGTATATATACGTAATATATGTATGTGTGTACACACACATATGTGTGTATATGTATGTATATACATATGTATATAGTATATACATATATGCATATATACATTCCATCCTCTTTTTTTTCCTGGGTTTGAGACTGGAACTCAAACTTGCACCTGATGTTTTTGCTCTCTTGCTGGAACTCTACCAACCGAGCCATACTTTCAATCCCATATGTTCCATTCTCTGTGACAGTAGTGCCCAAAGCCACAGGAGTTGAAGCAGCAAGACCATTTAGAATGGCTTGGATTACATTCCTAGCTACTCAGAAGACATCCTGAGGAATGAGCTTCAAGGTAAGCTCAAACATAAAAGGCTAACAAGATTTCATTTTAACCAATAAAAAGCTAGGCATAGTCACACACCTGTCATCCCAGCATAGCAAGATCAAGGACCAGGCCAGTTTAGGTATAAAAATAAGAAGAACCTATTCAATAGTAGAGTATCAGCCTAGCAAGCACAAGGTCTTAAGTTCAAACTTAAGTACCACTATAGATGTGGGAGGGAAGCAAAGGGGAAGGGGGAGGCAAGGTAAGAGAGGTAGGGAGAGAAGGAGGGGGGAAGGGTGTTAGAGAGAGAAAAAGAGAGAGAGGGAAAGAGAGATTTGAGAAACATCAACGTGCAAATAACTGTGAAAGCCCTTGGACTAGATGATATTTTCTGTGGGGAAATGTAGCTAGAGCAGAAGGAAAACTCCAGCCTGGATCACATCAACACTTAGAGATTGAGGAGGGCTGGAGCCAGAAAGAGACTGAGAATGAGTCCTTAGTGAGGCAGAAAAAGAATATGTTGTGCCAAAAGGCACAAAAAGAAAATGCTTCAAAAAGTGAAAAATTGTTGTTAGGAACTAACAAGAAAAAAGCCCTGATTTTATGGCTGCCTTAACTAGAGCTTATTCAGAACGACAGGAAGTAGGAGGATGTTGTGGAGGAAGATGGATAGAAGGGATCATTGAGTCCATAAAAGATTTATTCTGTTTCTTTCTTTGTTGTTACAGTGAGTTGTTACTACTAGAGTGTTTAGGCAGGATAATTTAGCAGAGTGAGATGGCTAAAGAGGGAAAAGCAATAGGTCAAGAGTAGAGAATCTGTGGACAGAATCAAGGGATCAAGAGGGAAATGGGCCCTTGATAAGAAGGATCATTCCTCTTTAATAAGTGAATACCAGTATTAATGATAATTTCTAAGTTCTCATTGCTATCATTATGTTTTATATATTGACATCAATATTTTCTTTTTGTTTGAATAATTTTTAATGGCCTAACTTCTAATTTAATCTTCTTTTCTCATCTATTTCTAGCCTGGTTATAAACTTCTTCACCTGAGATAGGATTTTTTTTTTATTTCTAGCATTTCTATTTGATTTTTTTTTTACTATTTTCATCATCTTTTGATTATTTTCATTTCCTCATCTGTGCATACATGATCTGCCCTTTGTTTCTTACTTCTTTTAATGTATCGATAATAGTTATTTTAATAACTTCCTGTGTGTCTCTGTCTCTGTTTGTCTCTCCCCCTACCACTTGGTTGTAAGTATCAACCATTTCTGAGCCTAGTTCTTGTGCTTTCATAATCTCAACAATACAGTCATTGTTTCTTGCTCTTCCATGTCTCAATAATAATTTTCCTTTGAGTATTTGTCATTGTTTGTAAAAGAAGAGTAGGGACTGAGGTAAGCATTATTTGTGCTTGGAAATAATGCACCTGTTCTGAGTTAAATAAGAATCAAACAAGATTTGGTAATTATATTTGCTATGGTTAATCCAACTACATCTTACAATTGAGTTCCTCCAGGGTTGGGATATTATGTTTTTTGTTTAAACTTATTTTGGGGGTATTCAAAAATTGTTGTCTGTACTGTGCATCCATTATTCTATATCTGTATCCCAGAGAGGATGCTCTCTCTATCTCTTATCTCATCTCAAGTAGTCAAATAATGCTGTTTCTAAACTAATCTAACAATTAAATGAAAGTACAAAAAGTAAAAAAGTCCAATATTCTTTCTGATATACTAACTCATTCAAACCTTAGTTCCCTTTCCAAATCCTCCTTCCATCAAAGATTTTATATAAGGAAAACATATCAGAGTGTGGTTATACTATGAAGAGATGTACAAAGGGCTAGGTTAATACAAAAGAGCTAGTTTTTCTCAACTGGGGATGAGGTTAGAGGAAAGCTGGCAGAGGGAGATAAGCCTGAAGTGCTATAAATCATGTAGCTTAATCTGTCTCCTAGAAAATGAATGATAGTAATCACACTTTATTGCTGACTTCCTTCAATCTTCTCAAAATATTTTACTCACATTAGCAGATGTAGCATATAAATGTCTTGATGATAGTTTGAAAAAGTATTAGGCCTTGTAGCAGAATTTTTTCCCATGAGAAAACTAATTGGTTCTGACTCAGAACTTTGTATTCTGCCATCTGTAGTAATAGAAAGGAGACTGACTTCTCCTTCAGTTGTCTCCTCTTAAGGAAATAATAGCCCGGTACTGGTTACTCATTCCTGTAATCCTTGGAAATCAAGAGACTGAGATCTGAGGATTATGGTTTGACGCCAATCCAGCAGAAAAGCCCATAAGACTTATCTCCAATTAACCAGCAAAAAAGCTGAAAGCAGCATGGCTCAAAGCTCCAGCTTTGAGTGGAAAAAGCCAAGCAAGAAGCCAAGGCTCCTACTTTGAGCCCCAGTACTGGTACAAAATAAAAATAAAGACAGTTGGATACCAGTGGATCACACTTGTAATCCTTGTTGCTCAGGAGGCTGAGTTCTAAGGATCGTGGTTCAAAGCCAGCCCAGGCAGGAAAGAAGAACTCAGGGACAGCACAGTTCAAGCCCCACAACTGACAAGAAAAGAAAGAGAAAGAAAGAAAGAAAGAAAGAAAGAAAGAAAGAAAGAAAGAAAGAAAGAAAGAAAGAAAGAAAGAAAGAAAGAAAGAAAGAAAGAAAGAAAGAAAGAAGGAAAGAAAGAAGGAAAGAAGGAAAGAAAGAAGGAAAGAAAGAAAGAAAGAAAGAAAGAAAGAAAGAAAGAAAGAAAGAAAGAAAGAAAGAAAGAAAGAAAGAAAGAAAGAAAGGAAGGAAGGAAGAAAGAAAGAAAGAAACTAATAGATAACATTTCTGCCCCTCTTATATTTCTTTTTTATACTGCAAAACATCTCTAGGTCTTTCAACCAACCTTCTGTTGTACAGTTTAAAATTCTAGAATTATTCACCATTGTGCCAGGCTCTAAATTCTCTGTTCTGGAGAAGCATGTAGAGAGGAGAGACAAGTGAAAAGATGTTTTCTCAGGAAGCTGTGGATTTCAGACCCTCCTTCCTCCAAGTTTTCATTTCTACACAAATACCAGTAAAATACAGCCCAGTCTCACTTTTCAGTCACATTTGACAATGTACATAAAATTCCTGGAAAATAAAGAAGCACAGAAAAACATTACAATGAATTATTCACCCTTGCCTCCCTTACAGACATTGAAGTTACTCATTATTCTCGTTCCTGAGTTAATCTGCAGGTAGCAGAGAGCAAAGCTCTCTGTTTTGCTGAGAATACAGATTCCCATGCAATCTGAACCCAAAACTAACTCATGTTTTGTTTTTATAATCAAGACAAGTATCTTCCCTAGCAAAGATAACTCTTTTTTAGTCACTCCTATGATCCAGTTGACTTGAATTCCTGAGGAATCAACATTATTCAGTTGGGTACCTTTGGCAGTGGATGTCAGTGTAATTTGATTCAATGAAATTACTTCATACACTCTTGATCCATCCATTCTAAATTTGTTGACTATATAGTACTTAGAGAAATAAATACATTGGCATATAATGCCATACCATGGGAGGAAAGGGGTGGAGGGAAATACTCATTTATGCTTTAAATATTCTTCATTTTTCTCACATGAAAGTAAGGTAAGATCATTGATGCACTGTCAATGTTTCCCCTGTTTTGTACACCTATGACTTTGCCCACATTTATGTGTGTGTATGTGTGGGGGGGGGGGCATTGTGGGGCTGGGCTCTGTCCTTGAGCTTTTTCCCTCAAGGCTAGCTCTCTACCACTTTGAGTCACATCTCTACCTCCAGTTTTCTGATGCTTAATTGGAGATAAGAGTCTCGTGGACTTTCTTGCCTGGGCTGGCTTCAAATCATGAGCCTCTGATCTCAGCCTCCTGAGTAGCTAGGATTACAGCTGTGAACCACCAGCACCCAGCAAGGCCCACATTTCTAAGATGGACAGTCTAAGTGAACAGTTCATTCTGTGACCACAGATGTGCATTTCTCTTTGTACATACCAAAACACTTTTTGTAGGCACCAGAAACATGTCCTTACTCATCAAGATCATTAACCAGCTCTGATTTTCTGACAACAGCAATCCTTCCAAATATAAAATCAGGAGAGATGGGAATCCCTTACCACGTTCTAAGAAAAATATGCTCTATTCTGGAGGGAAAGCATGGACAGGCTACAGGAAAGAACCAGCCCAGCTCTGACATCTTTTTACAAAATGCAGAGGAAAAAAAAATGGTAGCAGAACCCAGACAAAAGCATTTCTTCCAGACTAGAGCCAAATAACATCATTTTTGTTCCTCAGACCATGACAACCAGCCAATGACAGCACACAAGATAAATGCACACAGAACTCCTGACTGAACAAACTTGACCCAATAGTGAGGATTTTAAAATCTGGCCCTTTGATCCTTTATCCTAGTTAATTTATTAATGTCTCATATGGCTCATCAAAAGCCACTTTATTCAAGCAAACTACATAAAACATACCCTTTCTACACCTCTTTTGAAGAAACAGATATACAGAGAAATCAAATAGAAGTTGTATTCCTAAATATAGTGAGGCCAGGAAAGCTTTGAAGGGAAATTTGCAAGAAGGGTCAACACGGAGGAGTTGTATATGTGGATTCATTTACACACACTTTTGATGAAGCACAGCTAAAATATAAGAAAATTTTAGAAATTAAAGAAAAAGTTTTTCAAAAACAAAAATTTAAAATTCCCCCACTTAGTGATGTGAAGCTCTCGGGCTCAGCTGTATTTAAACTGTTGGGTGATCTGCTGAGCCTTTCCCTATTCTTACTCATATGAAATTTGACTCCCCCAAATAATAATGCATTGAATTTGAAAAAGAAACTTAAACAGTGTAATTCCTTAGACAGGCAAAATCATAGTTCAACCAAATAAATACCAGGAAACAGGAACTTGAAAAGAATGGATCAGGGTCAAGGAGAGAAGGGCAGAAGAATGAAGAGAAGAAGGAAGGTGGGAGGGATGCAGTAAAAATTCAATGTATATCCTACAAAATTAAGGACAGTGAAAGAAGGGTTGGGTTGGAAGGGATGAGTAAGAACATTAAAAGGACTGACATTGATCAAGGCACATTATACTCATAAACTGCTTTGTTGAATGGCAATTCTTTTGTACAACTACTTAAAATGATAAATGTATTTAAAAATAAATTTAAAGACATATCTAAAGTTTTTTTAAAATATGCTTTAACCAAAACAAATAGTGAAGCCTCCAAAGCAAGGTAAAAGTGAATATGAGCAATTAAAGTGAAAATTTTAGATTGGTTGAAAGTCAGTGTATCTTTAGAGGAAATAGCACTGAGCGCTCAGCTTTATGTATGATGAGCATTAAGTTTCTCCTCACTCTCCTTGGAACTATCTTTTAACACTCAGAGTCTTCTGTGTAGATTAAGTGTCATGAAAATTATGGAGAGGATGGAATTGTTGCTGCTGGTTGAGTAGGAAGAGAACCTCAGGGTGTCAGGATTTGAACATGGAGAAATGGGACACTCCAATCAAAAGAGATTATGCTTGAAGGTATGGTCCCTGGGACCATATGTTTTGAGGGAAACAGAAACAAAGATTTGCAAAGGAAATTGAGTTCAGGAATACTGAGCTAAGGCTGAGAATTTACCCCCAAGAATTGGAGTCAGGCTCATTTTTCTTTTTCTTTTTTTAATGTTCATTTTTTTTTTGGGGGGGGGGTCCAGTCATGGGGCCTGAACTCTGGGCCTGGGTGCTGTCCCTCAGGTCTTCAGCTCAAGGCTAGCACTCTACCACTTGAGCCACAGCGCTACTTCTGGCTTTTTTCTTTTTGCTTATGTGATGCTGAGGAATAGAACCCAGGGCTTCAGGCATGCAAGGCAAGCACTCTACCACTGAGCCACCTCAGGCTCATTTTTCATCAACTTGGTTCTAACATTAAAAACTTGAATTCTTTCTACTTCTCTGAGCTTAGTTTCTTTTGTATGAAATTCTAATTTTTTTATCCTTCCACCTCCTTTACTAAACTTAAACTTGTTCATATATTCTTACCTATTTCTCACCCAAATATCATTTTCTCAAGGAGGGATGTGCATGTGTGTGTGTGTGTGTGTGTGTGTGTGTGTGTGTGTGTGTGTGTGTGTGTATTTATGCCATATGTACCAATACAATACTGGGACTTGAACTAAGGCCTAGGTGCTATCCACTAGCTTTTTTGCATGAGGTGCTTTATCACTTGAGCCACAGCAACATGTAGTTTTGGGGTGGTTAACTGGGAATAAGAGTCTCTTGGACTTGTCTGCCCAAGCTTGGCTTTGAACCATGATCTTTAGATCTTAGTTTCTAGTAATAGCTAGGATCAAAGAGTGATCCACCAGCACTGCAACTGATCAAGTGAGAAGCCCTTTTTATTATTATTTGTAGCAGACTATAATTTTCCTGTGTAAGAAATACAAACTTTAACAATATAATCCTTTGTTCAATGATTATTCTCTGCTAGACACAAGACCTCATGAAGGCAAGATTTTTTAGAAATCTAATTTATTTCTTATTCACAGTGTCTACTAAACTATGTGAGAAATTAGTTTTAAATCAGTGTTTCTAGAACAAATTAAATAAACATGTAAAGATAGCAATACAATTACATAAAATCAGGGAAGATAAAAAGTTTTCATGATTCATTAAAGACCAGTGTAATGCATGTTATAGCATTTCACCACAGTTTAACTAAATACTAAAAAAATTCTCACATTCAAGCAAAATCAATTTCTACAATATACATTTGAGAAGATACTAAGAAAATAAATGGCCGCATATGGCTAAGAAAAAATGGCTGCATATATCAAGGACTTACTATGTGGTGGCTATATGTAACACCTCATATAGAGATGTCAGAGGAACTCATCACTGAGATTAACAAGGTAATGAGTATTGTGAATAATTAACTCTAATTTAATGTTTAAACATTATCTCTAATTTAGGATAGAAGTAATTACAGAGTGTTTCAGAAAACAGAGGGCATGGGAGAAACTTGTTCTGCATAAGGGCATCAAAGAGGGATTCAAAGAGATGGCATAAAGTGAGGGCCTGAAGTTTGGCTGGTAGCTTGGGACAGGGAGACATAATTAGAGTTATTAATAAAACTCTACGAAGCAGGTATGAAAGTTTCCAAGTTCTTGGTCATCTTTCAGGAATGAACACGTATTCTGCTGAAGGGGGAAGAGAATGGGGAAATAGTGTAAGACAAAGATGAAAAAATGAATTGGGGACTTTGAACTTAACCTTATTCTGTAAATAGTGTAGGAACCCCTAGAGCTGTTGTTGTTTTTAAGTGAAAGACTAGTTTCCATTCCCCCCCGTATATATATGTATATATATTATACTATATATAGTGTATACTATAGTATATATAGTATATATACTATATAGTATATATAATAAGTATATAGCATATAATAATATAGTATATAGTAACATAGCAATAATAATATAGTATATAATACACTATATTATATAATATATACTATATAACATAGTATATAAATCATACTATATTATATATACTACATATACTATATATAAAATATACTATATATACTATATAATATACTATACTATGTAGCATACTATATATAGTACATAACTATATATAGTATATATTATATACTATATTATATATAATATAGTATATTATATAGTATTTATATAGCATATTATATAGTATATATATACTATATGTAATATATACTATATTATATGTAATATAATATAATATATATACTATATAATACACTATACTATATAGCATACTATATATAGTACATAACTGTATATAGTATATGTATTATATAATATATTAGATGTAATATAGTATATTATATAGTACATATATAGTATAAAATATAGTATATTATATAGCATATAATATACTATATTATATATAATATAGTATAAGATATAATATATAGTATATATATAGCATATGTATAATATAGTATATTATACATAGTATACTATATACTATATAGTATATTATATAATATAGTATATAATATATATACTATATATAGTATATTATATAGTATATACTATGTAATATATATGATATACTTTGTAGCAGTCTAGGCTAATCTGAAATTCTTTCTCCTCTCAGCATTCTCATCCTGAATACTGGGGTTACAGGTGTTCATGTACCCAGTTTTATGTATTTGAGAAATTTGAGTGTATTTGAGAAATATGAGACATTGTGAAAAGTGAAAGCTTAAAAGAAGAGAATCTAATCAATGAGAGTCAGTCTGGTTAGCAACTATGGTGGGAATGTAGGCTGGGTGAATATCATGTGACCTTGCCTTTGAAAGATGGCTGATTCCAAACTGATGATTCACTCACATTCTTGTACAAATACTTTTGTACAGACACTTTTGACAATATTACCTGCAAAATCAAGGATAGGTACTTGGTTATATGTCCTCTCCTTTCCTTTAGTAGTATAGTCAAATTCACAACTGGGAGCAGTACTAGGGTTTGAACTCTGGACCTTGCAATCATTCAGCTTGCTTGAGCCATGCCTCCAGCCCTGGACATGCCAAGAACAAAACTGGGACCACTTTTAAGTATTATTGTATTACAGATAGCAATATCCATATGGCTAAATCAAAATACATGGAACTTTCTAATACTAGGACTGGGTAAGGCTTAAGCTTATGGCCTCCTACCCTCAGTAGGGTTTTTCCACTTAAGACTGACGACCATTTGAGCCATACCTCTGTCCACTTCCAGCATTTTGCTGGCTAATTGGGGATAATTGTTACACAGAATTTTCTGTGTTGGCTGGCTTTAAACCTTAATATAAAATCTCAGCCACCTGATTAGCTAGAGTTACAGGTGTGGACTACCAGCACTCAGTTAAAATATAGCTTTTAATTTTTTTTGTTTTTTTCTAAATGTTTTTTTCAAAAAAGGTATTTGACTTTATAAAACCACACAAGGGTTAATGAACTGCTTGATTTCCAAAGCTATAATCTCTAACACAAACTCTAATAACTACTTACTTAATTTAAAAAGAATTCAAACTCAGAGCTGGGAAGGTGGCTCAGTGGTAGCGCACTTGCCTTGCATGCTCGAGGCCCTGGGTTTGATTCCTTAGCACCACATAAGAAAAAAAAAAAAAAGCCGGAAGTGGTGCTGTGGCTCAAGTGGTAGAGTGCTAGTCTTGAGTTGAAGAGCTGAGGGACAGCGCCCAGGCCCAGAGTTCAGGCTCCATGACCGGACCCCCCCCCCCCCAAAAAAAAGAATTCAAACTCAATTTTAGGAGAGGTGGGGTTTTTTTGTTTTTGTTTTGTTGTCAGTTATGGGGCTTGAACTCAGGGCCTAGCACTCTACTACTTGAGCCACCCTGCCACTTCTGGTTTTCTGGTGGTTAACTGGAAATTAGTCTCCTTGAGGGCTGGGAACATGGCTTAATGGTAGAGTGCTTGCCTACCATTCATGAAGCCCCAGGTTCAATTCCTCAGCACCACATAAACAGAAAAAAGTCAGAAGTAGAGCTGTGGCTCAAGTGGTAGAGCACCAGCCTTGAGCCAAAAAAGCTCAGAGACAGTGCCCAGGCCTTAGTTCAAGTCCCATGATAGGCAAAAAAAAAAAGTCTCATGGACTTTCCTCATGGCTTTGAACTGCAGTCCTCAGATCTCAGCCTCCTAGGAGTACCTAGGATTACAGGCATGAGCCACCAGCACCTGATTTTCAGGAGACATTATAATTCAGTCAAACAGACAATTTTTTAACTGAACAACAGCTCCATACAGATGTCAACAATACAGGGAATTTCCATTATCACAGCAAGTTCTGTGGTATAATTCACCCCTAATTATGGCCAGTACTGAATGTTATTGGTCTTTCCACTTTCTGCAATAGTGTAAATTCAATAAGAACTAACTTTAATTCTCATTTCTTATTCAGATTCTAGAAGTTTTTCAAGTGCTAATATTGATTGTTTCTAGTCCTTCTTATGTTTTGAAGCTGCTCATATTCTTTCTACATTTTTCAATAGTCTAGTTTGACTTTATTATTAATATGTAAGACAAATGTTTGGCTGAATCAATGAGGGCAAAATTCAATTTTATAATATTATGGTAACATTATTTGCACATTAAAAGGGTTCTGAACTCATAGTGAGCAAGATCTGCATTTTCCTGCAAAGAAATTCCTCTTGATAAATTATAAATCACGTATCTATTCATCGTAACTATTTTTCCAAAATCCTAGTCTGTCAATGCTTGATAATAAGATTGTGATTTTGAACTGAAACTCACAAAACTACTTTTCTTGATAAAGAATTAAATACAACTGGTTTGTCTTCAATCATCCAACTTTTTGTTTTTAAAAGTGATGTACAGAGGGGTTACAGCTATATAGTCTAAGCAATGACTATATTTCTTTTTGAATAGTGTCACTCCCTTCTCTCCTTCTCTCGTAAATTTTCCCCTCCTGACTTCCCTCTCCTCAAAGTTGTATAGTTAATTTCCAACATAGTGTCTAGTAAGTTTTATTGCTGAGTTGGTTCACCCTGTGTCCCACCATTTCGTCTTTCCCCTCCCCAAATCAGATTAATTTATATACAAGAAAATGGATACAGAAATCAAAAACAGCAGCCCAAGGGAATAAATGAAAGAAAAAATGAACTACCAATGGTATAATTTTATGAAACCTTCCAACTTCCATTTCTTGTTCATCCCAATAAGCGTCATTTTACAATGTCTTATGCACATAGCTATTGAGCCCATGTGATTCTCTCCTAAGCATATTCTCCTTTGTTCTCACTGTTGTGAATGTTAAGATTGCAATAGTCCAACTTTATTTCCAGTTTTGCCTTGAAGATTTTACTGAGTAACAGACAACGTAAGTTTTCAAAAATACCAAAATAATGAGGAATGAAACCCTGTGGCCTTCACATTTTAAGTAGACGTGAATCTCTGTCTGCTGAAGATATAAAAGTATACGAAAAAATCAAATACAAATAAAGTTTCTAATACTCTGGTTTTGAAGATTATAGTTTAGTGCCAAGAATTTGGCCAGAAGATGAAAACCATAACAATTTCAACATTTCTAAAGCACTTCATAATTTCAAACATACCACATACATCATTCCCAGGGCATGAACAGATGAAAGACAATTAAGCATGGAGAAAGCTCATACATACAGGGTTGTTATGATTACAGAGGCACAAAACTTTTACTGGAAACTGACCTTAGCCAATGTGCAATGAGAGAGAGATTGGTTCTGATGGATTGGGAAGGCATTTAAAGAGTCTGTGCCACCCGAGACAGCAGGGAGCAGCTGAGAAAGTGATGTGGTCTGATGGTAGAAAGAGACCCAGAAGAAGCTGGAGAGTACACTTTAGGGAAATCCAGAGAGAAAAGATTTCATAGTAAGGTACAAATCAAGAAATGTAACACAAAATAGAACGTAACACATAGTACAAAACAAAAGTTATAAAGTTTTTTTGAATTTACTTTATTGTATTATAGAGGTAATGTACAGAGGGATTACAATTATGTGAGTCAGGTAATGAGTACATTTCCTTTCATACAGTGTCAACTGTTCCTTTGCTTTCTCGCATTCCATCCCTCTCATCGCCACCCACAAGTTGTTTCATTCAGTGTCCAGTAAGCTCCACTGCTGCACTTTTCCACCCTTTTTCTCTCAAGTTCTGTGGCATCCCCTACATCCTCCCAAAGGTAAAGAAGACAGAATCAACAAAAACTAAAAACTTAAAAAAAAAGAAAAATAATGTTTTGTTTCTTATGGCACTTAGGCATTGCACCTTTGTGTCTCTCTCCTAAGATTATACTCTTTGATCTCACTGCCTAGAATCCTGTATAATCTGTTATGCCCCAGTGCATTTTAGATCTAACTTCTGCATATTGGAAAGAACATGCATCACTTAACTCTATGAGCCTGGCTTACAGCACTTAACATGATTTGTTCTCGTTCTATCCATTTCCCTGAAAATGACATTTTATTCTTACTAATGGTTGTGTTAAATTCTGTGTGTATAGGTATCACCTTTTCTTTGATCCACTCATCTATTGTGGGGCATCTGGACTGTTTCTATATCTTGACTATTGTGAATAGTGCAGCAATGAACATGGATGTGCAGGGCTCGGAATGTGGCTTGGTGGCAGAGTGCTTGCCTCACATATATGAAGCCCTGGGTTGGATTCCTCAGTACCACCTACTATACAGAAAAAGCCAGAAGTGGCACTATGGCTTGAGTGGTAGCTAGCCTTGAGCATAGAGAGGCTCAGAGACAGTGCCCAGGCCCTGAGTTCAAGCCCCAGGACTGACAGAAGGAGGAGGAGGAGGGGGGGGAAGAGGAGGAGGAGGAGGAGGAGGTATCCATATAGGGAAGGTCTATGCTTAGTTTTTTGAGAAACTTCCAGACTGCTTTCCACAGTGGTTCTATTAGTTTACAATACAATCAACAGTTCAGCAGGGTTCCTTTTTCCCAATCTCCCTACCAACATTTTTAGCATATTAAAACTGGTTTTTAGACTTCTGGCCTAATGTACAGTAATCCCAAGTTAGATCTGGTAACTTGCCCCCATATAACCAATAAAAACAGTGAAGAACAGTGAGGGAAGTTTTATTCCATGGCAGCCATGGAATAAATGAAGACAGCACTTCAATATATTTCCTGCCATGCTGAGAGTTTCAGGTATCAGCTTTAGGTAAAACAGGAGAATTGTGGGAAGGGGATAAGAAGGATATGCAGGTTAACTCAATCTCAGATCACAGGTATGGCCTGATTGGCCATTAACTCAATCTTTGACCCGGGGAGACATTTCAGAGAAGTTGTTATCACTTTATTACTGGAGAACAGGAACAAGGTGGTTTCTTTTGCTTGGGCTATTTGCATTAAGTTAATAGTAAGAAGAGATAGCTTGTTTGAGGAGTATGTGCCTTCCACACAGCATGGTTATCAAGGAATCTGGTCTTTCTTGAGGCCCATGATGTTTGTAAAGCTGACCACAGCAGAGAATAGCTCTGATCAAAGGGCACAGATTGAAAGCTGAGGGACTTTCAGCTAACTTACCAAACCCAGAAAAGCATCTTCAAAGATAACAGTGTGAGTGATTGGCAGTAGTAATCTAGTTATACTAGGTAGCCACAATTAATCTTCACAATATTAAAAAAAAATATTTATTAGCTTTCCCATCCCCCAAAATTTGCTCAGATAGATATTATAAATTGCCAAAAATCTGAATCTAAACAGACCCATGAGTCTGATCCAAATCATTGAACTTGAAATTCATATGCTCAGAACCTGGAATATCCAGCACGTAGAAACCCTGAGGTTCTGTCTATACCCTAAGGCACATTGAAATGCCTGACAAAAATGAGTGTTATTGTACTAATGTTGTAGTGTCACTGCAAGAATTCAAAGGCATGTACATTCCAAGTAGTTGGCTTATAGGAGGAGCACAGAGCAAAAGGTATTAGTATAGTTATTTCTGCTAGGATTTGCCTGTGGAGTAGAGTTCTTGGGAAATGTCTCTTGAACTCATTCTAAATTTCCTCTTATCATTCTCAATGACTTATACAAAGACAGTAACAAATAATTAGGTTATCAACTTAGACATAGTAGCAAATAATTAGGTTATAGGTCCATTAACTGATATAGAGTAGATATATCCTACATGCTCAACTAGAGAGAAGTAATTATGCATATCTCTGGGTTTCTCTTTGATAACATACTCAATACAGATGTTAGGTAATATAACATTCAGCAAATAAGTAGTATGAGTTCTATGAAAACATGCACATACGTGCACACAGATAAAATGTGTTAGTTCTGTGAAAACAGGGACATGAGTTTGTATGTGAGGAGCATTGGTCACTAGCATTAGGAAATTTCATTGAACATGGCTCAGCAGGTAATGCAAAGGAACTTGGTGACCCTGAAATGGTCTTAGGAGTGTTGGCATAAATTTTAAATATGAGTAGAACAGTTGGGAAAGGGTAGAGAGCTCAGCATAGTTAATCAGAGACTAGGACAGTCACAGGTGAACTCAGTAGTAGTCAGCCAGGACAGAGTAGCCACAGGTGGTCTGTCAGCTCATTGTCTCAAGATCAGACAGATGGGGCCTTGTTACAATGGAAATCCTGGCAGCACCTTCCTGAATTCCAAGTAAAATGCCTGCTACAATGATATACATAGATCATCATCCTAGGATATTCAGGTAGTGTCCTGTTATGATAAGAGGAACACATTGTTTTGACTTTTTCACAAGGGTTTATTCATTGATCCTTTCCTTCCTGAAATCCCAAGGTGTCTGAAGAAGAGGGAGTCTCAAAGGAAAGAAAATCAAAATAGAAGAAAATAATAAACTGTAGGGATCTGTACTTTCCTTCAAGCAATTCAGATGATAAAAATCATAACTTTCTAGAATATTAGAAGTAGTTCCCTTTTAGAGCCTTGAGGTGTAGAGATCACAGCACCAGCCCTTATGCCTACCTCAAAGCAACCATTGTGAAGAATTTGCAGATGATCTGAGACTATTTATACATATTTTTACACCAGACCACTCTTTTTCCTATCATGAATTTTTTGTTTTGTTTTGCTTTGCTTTTAGGTCATTGGGCTTGAACGTAGGGCCTGGGTACTGTCTTTGAGTTTTTTTTTGCTCAAGGATAGCTTGCTCTCACTTTCAGCCACAGTGCCGCTTCCAGTTCTCTGGTGGTTAATTGGAGATAAGAATCTCACAGACTTTGTTGCCCAGGTTGCCTTTGAATCATGATCCTCAGATAGTTTCCTGAGTAGCTAGGATTACAGGCTTGAGCCACCAGTATCCAGCCTATTCTGCATTTTTTTTGAAAAAATTAATAAAATTGACAGACCACGTGTGAGATTAACAAAAAAAGAAGAGAGGAAATTCAAATAAAAAGATAGGGATGTCACAGGAAACATTATAACAAACATCCAAGGAATCCAAATGATTATAAATGAGTACTTTCTTTTTTTTTATTGTAAAGATACTATACAGAGGGTTACAGTGACATGAGTGAGGTAATGAGTACACTTCCTCTTGAACATTGTTACCCCCTCCATTGTTTTCCCCCTACCATCCCTTCCCTCCCTACCTTCCCCGAGGTTCTTTTTTTTTTTTTTTGATTGTGATTAAGTGATTACATAATTTCTGGAATTTCACAGTATTGTGGAATAATGATGCTCATTTAAAGTCACAAGTTCATTCTAACTTTCCTGGAGCAAATTGTCTATCACAGTCTATAACATATAACGGTGTTCACATGTTATACACCATACATGTGATCAGCAGCATGGGGATATTTAGTAGTGGTTCGACCAGATGAGTGGGAGTTCTTTGTTTCTTAAGTCCTGTTAGTTTTGTCGTATCACCTAACATTTTGGATTTAGCATCCACTTATCAGGGAGACCATGTACCGTTTGTCTCTTCTCTCTTGGCTTACCTCGCTCAACATGATTCCTTCTAGCTCCATCCATTTCCCTGCAAATGCCATTATTTTGTCATTTCTAATGGCTGCATCTATTCTGCATTTTTGCATAGCAATATATTTGCCTGTATTTAATGCTCTTTTATTTTTGACATCTTCATAAATATTCCATTGGATGAATTTCCATTAATTTTCTTTATATTATTCACCATTCATTATTTCAAGCAGTCCTGTAATGAACCGTAATCCACAGTGTTTCACTTACAGAGTCAAAGTACTTACATAAATTTACAAGTTTGGGGCTGGGAAGGTGGCTCAGCGGTCTAGCCTTTGCCTTTCATGCATGAGGCACTGGGTTCAATTCCTCAGCACCACATAAGCAAAAAAGAAAAAAGCCGGAAGTGGCACTGTGGCTCAAGTGGTAGAGTGCTAGCCTTGAGCTGAAGAGCTAAGGGACAGCGCTCAGGCCCAGAGTTCAGGCCCCACGACTGGACACACACACACACACACACAAAATAAATAAATAAAATAAATTTACAAGTTTGATGAATATCAATATCAATATCAATCAAATTGCTCTTCAAGAAAAGCTATGTCCATCATTGTCCTCATCAATAGTACATCAAAATGCTTAATTCTCAAAAATCTTCCCCCAATTGGATATTGATCCCGATATCACATATTTATCAATTTTATATGTTAAGTGAATATATGTGCACTTTGAATTATTGATCAGACTCAAAATATTTTAATTCATTTAAGCTGCCAAATTTTATCCTTGATTAATTTTTGTGTTGGGCTCTTTTTTTATTATTAGTGAAGAGTATGCATTTGTTCCAATGAAAGATTGAAATGAAATTGCTAGTCTTGTGAAATCTCATTCTTGTCCTTGGGAAAAAGAAATCACATCTGTATACAGAACTAAAGCCCTGAGGGAAAGAGAGAGGATGAGAATTCATATTTGACAACAGCTAGAACTGGCCTTGTCCCTTTTCCTTTCTTCAAAGCAGAGAAAGCTCTGGGGGTGGGGATGGCCAGGAGAAAAAAAAACAACCAGCAAAAAGCCAAAAGTGGAAATATGGCTCAAGTGATATAGAGTTGATATAGCCAGAAATATGGCTCAAGTGGTATATAGTTGATATATCCTACATGCTCAACTAGAGAGAAGTAATTATGCATATCTCTTGGCTTCTCTTTGATAACATACTCAATACAGATGTTAGGTAATATAACATTCAGCAAATAAATAGTATAAGTTCTATGAAAACATGCATATACATGCACACAGATAAAATTTGTTAGTTCTGTAAAAACAGAACACCCTTGAGCAAAAACATTAAGAAACAGTGCCCAATTAAAGCCTCAGAATCCATACTTTTTTTTTTTTTAATCAAGCATCTTCAGCAAAACAGGACTGACAAAGTTTATCTAAACTTTGGGAAAGACAATTTCAAAAGCTACATCAGCTACTCAACTTAAAGAAACACACTCTAATTTATACATTCGAAAAGTTAATTGCTGGTTAATGGAAAAGATGATTATTCTTTTCTTCAGTGGATATTAATTACTGATGCTGGTGATAGATGGGGTGAGAAGGTGGACCAGAATGGACGCACACATGGGTTTGGGGAACATGTTAGAATATGAAGATAAGAATATAAAGGACTGGTGGTATGTGTTTGGGTTATTATTTAGCAAACATAACAATGATTATTTGTCAGAGTATTCTTTTACCTGGTTGGTTTCTCATTACAAATCACTTAGAAAAGTTAATAACTGAAAACAGTTCCTGCATTGTTCATCTCTTTGCTGACCAGTTTTCTTTTAGTTCAACCTCTTTAATCTGAGAGATGATGAAATCTGGATTCAATAAGCCAATACTTGGATTGATTTTTTGTCAGTTGTGGAGCTTGAACTCAGGGCCTGGGCACCGTCCCTGATCCTCTCTGTGTTCAAGGCTAGCACTCTACCACTTGAGCCACAGTGCCACTTCTAGCTTCTGAATGTTTAGTTGAGATAAGAGTTTCATAAGGAGGGGCTGGGAAGGTGGCTCAGTGGTAGAGCACTTGCCTTGCATGCATGAGGCCCTGGGTTTGATTCCTCAGCACCACATAAGCAAAAAGAAAAAGCTGGAAGTGGCACTGTGGCTCAAGTGGTAGAGTGCTAGCCTTGAGCTGAAGAGCTGAGGGACAGCACCCAGGCCCAGAGTTCAGGCCCCACGACCGGACACCCCCCCCCCCCAAAGGGGGGGACTCTTCTGCCCGGGCTGGCTTCCAGTCATGATCCTCAAATCTCAGCCTCCTGAGTAGCTATGATTATATGTGTGAGCCAATGGTGTCCAGCTAGGCAGATACTTTTGATAGCAATATTAATCCATGTAACTCTACTGGCTTGTTACAAAACCAATAAATGAAGAAATAAGTCTATTTCTGTTTCTAAAAATGCTAAATAGTTCAAAATAATGCAAAATAAATTTCTAAATTTAAAATGGCTATTTCCAGATATCAAAGCTAAGAGAGTAAGCATAGTCAAATTCTCAACTTTTAGAAATTAAAAATAATCTTTTCCTACAGAACATTTTGTTCCTTTCTTTCAAACCCTTCATTGGTACAAAAGGGAAGAAAAGGGAAGGGGAAGGGAAAGGAAAAGGGAAAGGAAGAAAAGAGGAATAGAGGAAGGGCAAAAGAAAGGCTAAGCGAGGAAGAAAGTACAGTGTAAGTGACTACCCACTTGGCAGGGCAAGTGTATTCTGCCAGAGTGTGTGAATACTTGATTAATAGCTATAGAAATCATTTCTGTATCTCATGGGGCCACACCCACGTTGGTCTAGAATTCCTTTACATTATTTCTGCATCTTCCACCTCTGTATCCACTTAACTCCTTTCACCACTGTACTCCTCTATAAGCTGTAGGAGCCATGTAGACACTAGTTGCTCCTCTTTTGAAATAAAAAAGTGTTGAAAATGACAATCCACAAAAGGTAACAGCTCTTATCTTGTGGATTTGTGAGATTATTCATCTTCTTACTCAGGCTTTCCCTGGGGAGTGAACTTCTGTGTTATGGGGCTTCTAAGGCCTGCAAAATCATTTGGTCTGACCCTGCCACATCAACTGCAGACAAAACTTGAAATTCACTTAATCTAGGCTCAGGAATAATGTTAGAACCAAATGGCCCTTGGAAGAAAAGACGCTGCCTACCTGGTCTAGAGATGTTTGTTGATGGCTTTTTTTTTTTGAGTTGTTAATATTTCACAGGTGGCTAGCAGCTGGTGGCTCATACCTGTGATTGTAGTTACTCAGAAGGCTGAGATTTAAAGATTGCAGTTCCAAGCCAGCCCAGGCAAGAAAGTCTGTGAGACTCTTATTTCCAATGAAGTACCAGAAAACTGGAAATGGAGCTGTGGCTCAAGTGGTAGAGCTTTTGCCTTGAGCAAAAGAGCTCAGGGACAGTACCCAAGCCCTGAGTTCAAGCCCTACAACCAACAAGAACAACAACAACAACAAAAGTTCACAAGAGACAACCTACAGTGGGACAATAGTGGGTCATGATAATGTTGATTTTTCAGGTCTTAGGATATAGGAGTCTTTTGCTTTATTTTTGTACAACATTTAAAAAAAATGTAGTACTTATTGTGTGGTGTGCCAGCATTTGGACTCAAACTTGGGTTTCGTGCTCTTGTTTGGCTTTTCACTCAAGATTGGTGCTCTACCATTTGACCACAGTTCCACTACCAGCTTTTTGCTGGTTAATAAGAAATCAGAGTCTCATGGACTTTTCTACACAGGCTGGTTTTGTACTATGATCCTTAGATCTCAGTCTCCTGAGTAACTAGGATTACAAGTGTGAGCCCCCAGCACCTGAAAAAGAAAGTGGTACTTATAACACATGGCATACTGAAGCAGCAGGGGACATCAATCTGTGAATATGAAGGCTGCATAGCTACTTAAAAAATTCTGACTGCCTATGAAATGGGTAGCTTGCATTTGAATCAGGAACACTTTGATTCAATAAAAAGTAATTGAAGGCTATTCTAAATCTGTGTTTGATTGGTTATACTTCCCCATCAGACCCAACAGGTAGAATTGTGCTCAGAGAAAGACAAATCAGTGAATTAAATAAATGGGGTTATCCACATGGTGAGGGGAGATGGTATGGCAATTGTACAGTCAGTAGTCGTACAGGAGAAGAATGAGGACTGACATATATTTGGTACCACAGGGAGACTTTTCTTAATAATCCAAAGGAATTAATAATTGTCAAAGGGAAATTTCAGACATCAATGATCAACTAGTTGGGATATTGCTACCACCACAGAATTATCATTTCTTGTCAAAGTAAAAATGTTACCAATGAAGTACGAATTTTCATGCTTCTTTGGCTAATTTTTCCCATCGTAAACACCCTAAGTAAAACTGATTCCCCCTCTTCCTCCTTCCCTCCCTCTGTTTTCTGAAACCCATGATCATCAAAGACTAGCTGTGGATGGAGTTAGGAGAGATGGGGGAAAGATGGAAGGAATGATCAAAATGCATTATACTCAAACTGGCATGTTGAATTGAAACCCCTTCGTACAACTACTTAAACATATTTGTACAACTAGTTAAAGATAATAAGAAGTTAGCTATTAGCTCATTCCATCAGATTAGCCTTCCTTTACATTCAGTAGAATAGGGGAGTTAATGATTCCTCTACTCTGCTTTCTGTATTTATAACTCACAGCCTAGTTTATCATCTCTTGCATATGAATTGCCACTCAGTTTAACAGTGAATCTTTACTTTTCTAATACACAGGTTAAAACTTGCCTAGTATTTTCACATACAATTGTATTCACATACAATCCAAACAGCTCATAAAGTGAGAATTATCTTTGAAAACAGGAATACCTAAACTCCAGAGAAATTCCCCAAAATAACACTCTGAATGAGCAGCTGCCAAGTTATATCTTCTAATAACAATGTCTCTCCCACAATGTAATTATGAGCTCACATCATTATCTTGACTGAAATTGTTTAAGTGTTTAACAATATTGGGGGAGAGTTCATACCAAAATAAATCACCCATCAATTAAGTATTTGTGCATTTCCAATTTTTTACAATCACTGTGTTACTGTGTACACATACACTGAGATGTTTTCCAATAAATTGTCAGGGAGTCTGGACCTTTAGAAAAAAGGAACTTTTTTTGTTGTTGTTGGTCACGGGCTTGGGTGCTGTCCCTGAGCTCTTCAGCTCAAGGCTAGCACTCTACCACTTGAGCCACAGCGCCACTTCGGGCTTTTTCTGCTTATGTGGTGCTGAGGAATTGACCCAGGGCCTCATGCATGCAAGGCAAGAGCTCTACCACTGAGCCACCTTCCCAGCCCCAGAAAAAAAGGAACTTATGAGAACAATTTTACATAATGGAAAAACTTTAACCCCAGTACACTTAGCTGTAGAGTCCACATGCTTATCTAAACAGAAAGAATAAAATTACATTGTTGTCACTCAAAATAATGTCAGAAAGAAACCACCACAATTTCTCATCTTATCATCAGATTTGAACCCATAGTCTTCATGTAAAATCGTACAATGGAAATCACTTAGGGTCTGAATGGAGAAAATAATAAACTGTATACCTGTAAGCCTCCCTTACCTATTCTTCAATGTACAATGTTTGTAGAGATTTTTACTTACTAAAATTTAGAAACACGTTTCTCCAAAACAATTCTCTTTTGGTTCCAGAAATATTCGGTGGAATTAACACAGTCATAGGTTCAAACTATTTAAATTTTCCTTTATAGTATTTTATAAACATCAGTCTGCCCACAGGTAATGGTATTAGATCACTTACCTTGATTAATTGGACTATCTACTTTGAAGATTATAGCTGGCTAAATTCCTTCAAAGAGAATAATTTGAATGCTCATTGTACTCCTTTGTAGTTCTTTTTACTCCTGCAAGAGGAATGATTAAATCCTATAATTGAAAGTAGAACAGACTTCAGATAAATGTGCCCTGACCTGTCATTTAATGGAAACTGGCCCAGAGAAGTTGCTCCATCTAGTTAGTGTGGAAACCCCCCTAGATTGGCTAACACTGTGGGTGATAGGAAAGAGGAGTATGAATCATTCTGTAGTCAGCTTTTCATTTCTACACTATTATGGATATTGAGTATTTGTTACAGTAATCCTTGCTAAAACCAACATTAAGAATTACTACTAATAAAAACATTAAAAAGTTATTTAAAACCTGAAAAAAAAAAGACTTTGGAGAGACAATTCTCCATGGCATTTCTCTGCCCCCATGTTCCCACAGCAGAGCCTTTTTGGAAGTTATAGAGTCCACTTGGACAAAGGACAGATTTATTTGTTGACTGGGATAATAAATGTGAAATGATTCTCTTTTCTTTCTTGAGCTATTTCAGGGTAATAGGAATAGTATGCTTTTCCAGAGAAGAGCAGAACAGAAAACAATTTAGAATATTGGGGTTAGGTCTTTAGATCAGTAGTCAGAAGGCTTGTGTAGTAAGTACAAGGCCGTGAATTTTGTCCTTAGCAGAAAAAAAAGAGGAGGTAGAAAGGAGGAAGGGAAAAGGGGAAGAATCAGCAGGGGAGGGGAAAAATCTGGATATCCTCAGTGGTGAGTTCCTCAGTTTTGTTAGTCAACTTCTTATCAGTATCAAATGCTTGAGAAAATCCACTTTTCAAGAGTAAAGATTTAATGTGGCTCACAGTTTTTCTTTTTCTCTTAAAAAATTTTATTAAAATTTTATTGTTAAGGTGATATACAGAGGGGTTACAGTTACATAATTAAGGTAGTGCATACATGTTTTGTTGAACTTGCTACGCCCTCCCTCATTTTCTCCCGCTTTGCCTCCCCTCAACTCCCCCCAAGTTGTACAGATCATTTCCAACCTATTGTCTAAGATACGGAACCAGCCCAGATGCCTCTCTGTAGATGAATGGATCAAGAAAATGTAATTCTATGCTTCCATTGGAAAGAATGACACCACCCTATTTGTAAGGAAAATGGAAAGACTTGGAAAAAATCATATTAAGTGAAGTAAGCCAGACTCCAAGAAACATAGGTCCTATGGTTTCCTTCATTTGTAATAAGTAGTATATGTCTAGGATTGTCCTAGCCGAGAAGCAGAATAGCTCAATAGCTAATGTACCTATGACCATATAAAATGATGCTAAGCAAAATGAACTCGAAGACATGGAAACTAGAGGTTTTACTTTGTTGTTTCTAATGTACTATGTGATTTCTTTTTTCTTTTGTGTTTTTCCCTCTATGTGTTATCCCTTGTTGTCACTGTATTCGATTTTGGTACCCTGGGTATTTTATCTATGTTTATCTGAATTAGGGAAGGGAAGGGGAACAACAAAATGGTGAGACAAAGGACAAACGGGGAGTTGATGCAACCACAATACTCACAAGACAATATGTTGGCTCACAGTTTTAAAGATTTCTTTCCATTGTGGATAGGTCCTGTTGCTTTGAGTCTGTGGTGAGGCAGAAAGTCATGGTCACTTCATAGAGTCTGGAAGGAAGAGGGTGGAGCTTGAGTCCTGCTATCCTCCAAGGCCCTAGGAGAGACTGGAAGATTAGGCCCCACCTCTTAAAGGGTCCACAGACTTCCAGGAGTGTCAGTCAGGGACCAGACCATTACCACATGGGCATTTAGTTGATATTCCAGATATGACTGTTCCATAATTGTAACATACATCTTCAATGTGATTATTCACCTGAATCTACCTCCAAGAGCCCCATTTCATTCTTTTAGTATTATAAAATAAGTTATTATAAATATTCCCTGTATTATTATGAACTCCATATATGGGCTTTTATTAGTTATATATTTCCTCAATTACCCAAATTGCTTTTATTCATTCTTATATAAACAGTTTTTCCCCTTATTTTTTCCTACTACAAATTTGTATTAATGAGTATCTTTGATCCTGTTTTCTGAATTTCATTTGGTTTTTAATAAGATACACATGCAGATGTGATTTGTGTCAAAGGCAAGAAATATTTTTGAGGCTCTTATTTCATATTGCCAAAGTGCTTTCCAAATTGTTTCAACCAAGTTATATTCTCACTAGCCTTGTCCCAGTGTGTCCTCATAAATACCATTCTCCATGTATCCCAAATTACTCATGATTCTAAATCTCTGAATTCTTCATACTTCCTGAACTACCAATAGACTTTTACACATATTCTGTCCTCTATTAAGGATACTGTTAGGCCACACAATACTTACCTGATAATATGATCCTTTGTGAAATCCAAATTCCATATATTACCATTGCATTAATACTTGTCTTTGTGTCATTTATTTCAAATGGAACTAATGTTTGTATTTTTAGCTTAAATGTACCCTCCATTAAAGAAAGGATCTCAGAAATATCACTCTTAGACATTTTCCAAAAGACTACAAGTCAGGATACACTAAAGATACTTGGACATCCATGCTCAATGCTGCACCATAAACAAACATATTCACCATAAACAAGTTGTGGAAATAGCCCAGATGCCCTTCAATGGGCAAATGAATCAAGAAAATGTGACATATGTATGCATATATATGTATGCTTATATATACTTATATATATAAATACTTATATATATAAATAATATTTATTTATATGTATGTATCCACATATATAGGTATACATACATATAAATAAATAATATGTATAAATAAGTATATATATACATATATGGGATTTTGCTTGTCCATTAGATAGAATGATATGCCATATTCCACTTTCAGGGAAATGGATGGACCTAGAAAAAATTATGCTAAGTGGAGCCAGGCTCAGAGACAAAGGGTGCATGTGTTTTCTCATATGTAAAAGTCTAAATTATAAACACATATAAAACATAGTGTTATATACGTATATACACACCAACACGTTACCTAAAGTGTGGTTTATGCAAGGGAGGATTCCAAAAGTGCAACTTATGTTTCTTTGGGTCTAGTTTACTTTACTTACAATTTTTTCTAAGTCTTTCCATTTTATATTCTTTCTGATTTGGTTAAGCAGAATCTCTCAAATTATTGATTCACAGGTAATATAAATACAAAACTGCATTATTTAGTGATTACTAGAGATTACACATTAATTAGTCTTTCTATTTCTCTCTAAGAAAGCAATTTGCATGATTTTTTTGTCAGTATTGTGGCTTAAACTCAGAGTTGGGGTGCTGTCTCTTAGATTTTTTCTTCTTCTCTAGGCTGGTGCTCTATCATTTGAGCCACAGCTCCACTTTTGGATTTTTGGTAGTTGAGTCTCCTAGCAACTCAACTAGACTCAACTCTTACTTGGCTGTAATGAATATTGTAACAATGAATGTGGATATACTGGTGACTCTACTGTATCCTGACTTGAAAATCCTTCAAGTAAATTCATTCTGGATCATAGGATAGTTGAGGAATTTCTGAACTGACTTCATTAGTAGTTGCACTAATCTTCATCCCATCAATATTGTAATAGAGATGCTTTCTCCCACATCCTTATCAGCATTCATTATTGTTCATATTCTACATGATGGTCACTCTTAGTGGCTTTAGATGAAATGGTGTTACTTTGGTTTGCAGGGATAATATTGTAATTTGCAGGGAATTGGATGACCCATTCAAAGGCAATAAGGCTAAAGAACAAAGAATACACTTTTTTTCACAAATTGACCCATGATTACATCACTGTTAACAGCTATTTAATCTTTTATTTAAGTAAACTCTTGAGATAAGCTTTAATATTTACAAGACTACATTGCCTTCATACATTTAGCCTGTTTTCCTGATGCAAAATTGTACTTACTATTCAACTTTATATAGTTAATAGTGCAAATAAAATATTGGTTATACTTATTTCTGTTGAATAAAAGTAATATCTTTTGAAAAGATAATTTAACATCCAAAATTTAGATAAACCAAATGCACATCACATAAAAAACATAGGGAAAGAGCTCAAAAATATGTAATTTTCAAAGTGCTAAAGTATTTTGGAAACAAGTAGAGTGATAATAAAATTCATTTGGAGAGAAAAATATCTGAGAAATAATATGAAAAGAAAATAGTGAGAGAACATACCTTTAAGTAAATTGGTAGAAGGAAAGAAAACCAAATATCCATTATTCCTGGGAATTCAACAAATATAAATTTGGTATTGAAAGTTGAAAGACAATAAGGCTTACTTATGAAGTGCTTAATGACTGGATATGTTTAGGTGCTGGTACTATTGACTAGATGAAAATACAGTTGAATTAGATCACCCCTTACACCTGTTCATTGGTGCTATGTAAGCACAGATAAAAATTATATATTTAAATATTAATCACTAGACACATTTCAATGTATTTTAAACAACTTGACTTTTAATATTTAAAATATTCAGAAGAAAGGTTTTCAGCACTGAACAACATAAGGTTTTGCAATTTAGCAACTAGTTACTATAGAAACAAAAGTAGGGTATTTTACTATAGAAAACAAAGTAGGGATTATGTTGAAAATTTCTTAGCAAAATGCCAGTGTCTCAAGTGGCTTGTCAGTGGCTCATGCTAGTAATCCTGGCCATGTGGGAGGCTGAAATAAGGAGGATTGCAGTGTGGGGTCATCCAAGGCAGAAACATTCAGACTGCTTTCAACCAAGAGCTGGCATAAGGTTCTGAATTTGTTATTGTAGCTATTACAGGAAACCTAAAATAGCCAGATCAAAGCTCAGGCACAGAGTCAAGCAGGAAGTGAGACCTGATGTCAAAAATAACCAGTTAAAACAGGCTTGCTTATGGTAAACTGCCTGCCTAGTAAGCACAAAGGTCCTGAATTCAAACATCAGTAATGAAAAAGAAAATCATTGCTATATTGTTTACAGTATCAGAGAATAATAATCATGTTAAGTATTTGGAAAAAATATCCATTAATGAGAAAAGTGTTGCATAGATTTGTTATAGGCCTTAAATACCATGCAAGTGTATTCCATAGGTTAATCCAATTTCTTGAAGTAAAAGGATCTCTGTTATGTATATTCAAGAAAATATCAGGTTGAGGAAAATGACATGGCATCATGAAAATGCAATTGAGAAGAAATGTAGATAATTTAATAGAAATAAACCCTATAACACATTCACACACACAATTATGTGTCATTAAATATAAGGACCAAAGGAAAAAGAGATAGGAACAAATGAGAATTATCATAGATCAAAGGTCCTTTCTCCCCCCATCCCCAGTTTCTTTAATCTTTATCATAAGTACTAACATTATTCATCTGAATAACAATCTAATCTATGTGTTACTTACCTATCTTCTATAAATCTAACATCTATCATCTAATCTATCTACTCTAAGAATGTTAAAAGGTGTACAGTGCAAACAAAAGTAATATATAAATCATCTATGTCTTTTTGACTTCAGATGTAAATGGAATATTTTAAATATTTCCTTATTATGACCTAAGAAGTTATAGATCTGATCTGGAAAGAAAGAAAACTTTGTGTGTGTGTGTGTGTGTGTGTGTGTGCGCGCGTGCTGTATTGTTTACAGTATCAGAAAATAATAATCATGTTAACTATTTGGAAATAATGTCCATTAATGAGAAAAGTGTTGGATAGATTTTTTTATAGGCCTTAGATACCATGCAACTATATTCCATAGGTGAATTCAATTTCTTGAAGTGAAAGGATCTCTGTTACGTATTTTCATCTCTGTTATATATTTGTGTATGTTGTTGTATTGTTTATAGTTACCAGAGATTAATAATCATGCTAAATATTTGGAAATAATGCCCGTTAATAAGAAAAGTGTTGCATAGATTGGTTACAGGCCTTAAATACGATGCAACTATATTCCATAGGTGAATTCAATTTCTTGAAGTGAAAGGATCTCTTTTATGTATTAAACTCAGGGCATTGAGTATTGTTCCTTTGTTTTGTTCGCTCAAGGTTGACACTCTACACTTAACCCACAGCTCCACTTCCAAGAAAACACTTTAAGTTTAGTGTGGATACCTGCCACTTAAAGTCAACTGATTGTTTTTGCTCTCTTCATGCCAAGACTCCACAGTTTTGCTCTTTTTGGATTACATCTTGTTTGACTTTTTTTTCCTTCTTTCAATAAATAAGATATAAAGAAAAGGGAAGCAAACTCAAACTGCAAAGCTTTAAAAATAAAATGCTGATGTGTATTTTAGACTTCCTGTTGCCCAATATGTTTGTAACTTGGTTCAAGCTGGCTAAAAATTTACTACAAAAATAAGGGTTAACTGGCCCAGCCTCTAGACTAATCCACAGAAGTTTAATTTATTTTGTTTCTGGGGCTCATTTGTCAGTCCTTTTTGGTAGATGATTATAGCTTCCCTATGACGGAGAAATCCCACTTCTGGGCATTTACCCAAATGACCACAAACAAGACCACACTAAAGCTACCAGCAAGACTATGTTTATTGCAGCATTATTTACCATAGCTAAGATATGGAACCAACCCAGATGCCCCTCAGTAGATGAATGGATCAAGAAAATGTGGTATATATACACAATGGAATTCTATGCCTCCATCAGAAAGAATGACATTCCCCCATTTGTTAGGAAATGGAAAGACTTGGAAAAAATTATATTAAGTGAAGTAAGCCAGGCCCAAAGAAACATAGGTCCCATGGTTTCCCTTATTTGCAATATCTAGTATATGTTTGAGTCAAGCAGTAAAGGTCAGATAAGTTGATGTTAGGGGAATGAACCCCAAAATAAGTATTCAAATTTTTTTTTGTTTTTTTTTTTCCTTTTATGCAATTGTTTCTAACATATTTATAAGATGATTTCTTTGTTGCTTTGTATGTCCTTCCCCCACGGTATAACCCATGCTTTCACTGTATTTGATGTTGGTATAATTTGTGGAGGGGAAGGGAAAAAACAAATCGTTTAACTAGGGATAGAGGTGGACCCATCGCAACAATAAGATGTTAAAAGATGTTATGTCGAAAACGAACTTTACAACTTTGGTGGGGGGTGGGGGGAGGATCGAGTGGGGGGAGGGGGGATCATGGGAAGGGATGGGAAGGGGAAACAAAGAGAAGGCAACAATGCTTGATAAGAAATGTACTCGTTATCTTGCCCATGTAATTGTAATCCCTCTGTACGGTATTCTCACAATAAAAAAGAAAGAAAATCCAAATTAATCATTTATTGGTACAAATATTCAACAGTGAAAATATTGCTCTCAAATAAAATTGCTTCTTACTTTTCATTTTTTATTGTTTTGTGCCAGTACTGGGGCTTGAACTCAAGGTCTTTCCCTCTCAGCTTTTTTGCTCAAGGCTGGTACTCTACCACTTTGGTCACACCTCAACTTCCAGCATTTTGCTGATAAACATGGCTCTTAAAACTAAAAAGTAAGCATATAGTAAACTGAAATTTAATAGTATTTATTCAGCATCAATTAGGTGCTAGAAATACAGCAATGTGCAAGATCCACAGGGCTCAAGAAGTGTGGAGTCCTTCTGACAAGGGGCAGATATATAAAACATAAGACAATGCATTGATTATAGAGAATTTAAGAAATGTTTGGTAAACTTGTTCTGCCACTCTGGAAAGAAGTATGGCAATCCCTCAAAAGATTAAACACAGGACATTTAACCAATTGACCACAAACCAGGTTATACAAAAGCCACTTGCACAACCATGTTCATTGCAGCATTGTTTACCATAGCCAAGGCAAGGAATCAACCCAGATGTCCCTAGTGGATGGGTAAAATAATGTATATTTAGGAAGTTTGACCTGGCTGAGGAGCCGTAGCATATCCCCTATCCCTTTCTGGAATATTTTCAGGGTCTCTGCTCTTACCTTGAAGTCTTTGATCCATTTGGAATTGATTCTGGTGCAGGGTGATATATAAGGATCTAACTTCAATTTTCTACATGTGTATAGCCAGTTGCACCAGCATCATTTGTTGAAAAGGCTGCCTTTCTTCCATGTGACAATTCTAGCTCCCTTATCAAAAATTAGCTGGCCATGGGTCTGTGGGATTATATCTGGGTCTTCAATTCTATTCCATTGGTCCTCAGACCTGTTCCTGTGCCAGTACCAAGCTGATTTTTATAACTACAGCTTTATAATAGAGTTTGAAGTTTTGTATTGATATTCCTCCAGCACTGTTCTTCCTGCTAAGGATTGTTTTTGTTATTCAGGGTCTTCTATTGCTCCATATGAATTTTTGGATTGCTTCTTCTATTTCATTAAAGAATGTAGTTGGGGGGGGGGGGGTGGGAAGGTAGATCAGTGGTAGAGTGCTCATTTACCATGCATGAAACTCTGGATTCAATTCCTTAGCACCACATAAACAGAAAAGGCCAGAAGTGGCACTATGGCTCAAGTGGTAGAGTGCTAGCCTTGTGCAAAAGAAGCTCATGGGCAGTGCCCAGATCCTGAATTCAAGCCCCAGAACTGGCAAAAAAAAAAAGAATGTTGTTGGGATATTGATAGGTATTGCATTGAATTTGTAGATAGCTTTGGGCAGTATTGCCATTTTCACGATGTTAATTTTCCCAATCCAGGAGCATGGGAGGTTTTTCCACTTCCTTAAATCTGCTTTGATTTCCTTTCTTAAGTTTTTAAAGTTTTGATCATAGAGGTCCTTGACCTCTTTGGTTAAGTTTATTGCCAGGTATTTTATTTTTTTTTAGAGGTTATTACAAAAGGAGCTGCTTTTTAAATTTTGACCTCACTCTTCTTATCATTGGCATACAGAAAAGTTATGGATTTTTGTGGGTTTATACCCTGTTACTTTGTCAAAGTTTGGGATCAGCTCAAGTAACTTGGAAGATGAGTCTATGGGGTTCTTTAAATACAGGATCATATCATCTGCAAAGAGGGAGAGTTTTACTTCTTCTTTAAACTATTTGGGTCCCTTTTATGTTTGTCTCTTGCCTTATTACTCTGGCTAGGAATCCCAGTACAATATTGAAGGGAAGTGGACAGAGTGGACATCCTTGTCTCATTCCTGATTTTAGAAGAAATGGTTTTGACTTTTCACCATTAAATATAATGCTGGCTGTAGGTTTGTCATATACAGCCTCTATTATATTGGGGAATGTTCCATGGATTCCTAGTTTCTCCAAAGCTTTCATCATAAAGGGGTGTTGGATCTTGGCCAATGCTTTTTCTGCAGCTATGGAGATGATCATGTGGTTCTTGCTCCTATTGTTGAATTACATTAATTGACTTGTGTGTATTGAGCCAGCTTTGGATCCCTGGAATGAATCCTGTTTTGTCATAGAACTTCCTAAATAAAAACCCAGAAATGCAACAAATCACATAAAGGTTGGATAAATGGGATCACATTAAGCTACAGAGCTTCTTCATGGCAAAAGACATAGCTAGCAAGATGAATAGAAAGTCTCCAGATTGAGAAAAGATTTTCATTAGCCATACAACAGACAAGGGCCTCCTATCAAAAATATACCTAGATCTCAAAAAACTACCTCCTCCAATAACAAATCCTCAAAGAAACAACCACCCCATTAATAAGTGGGCTAAAGAATTAAAAAGAGCAATGAGAAGTACAAGTTGTCATGTCCAAAACAAGCTTTACAACGTGGGGGGGGGGGAGGGGGGAAGGAGGAAAGGAGAAGAATTGGGATTGGGGGGGGGGGAGGGGGGAGGCTGGGAAGGGATGTGAAGGGTAAACCAAAGGAGGAGGCTGCAATGCTTGGTAAGAAATGTACGCATTATCCTGCCCATGTAATTGTAACCCCTCTGTACAGTATGTTCACAAATAAAATAAAATTAAATAAAAAAAAAAGAATTAAAAAGAGACTTCTCTGGAGAGGAACTAAGAATGGCCAATAGACACATGAAGAAATGTTCAATATTGCTGGCCATAAAAGAAGTGCAAATCAAAACCACATTGAGATTCTATTTCATGCCAGTTAGAATGGTCATTATCAAAAAAACAAATAACAGATACTGGTGGGGATGTGGCCAAAAGGGAACGCTAATTACATTGTTGGTGGGAATGTAAACTGGTTTGACAGCTCTGGAAAGCAGTATGGAGGGTTCTCAAAAGATTTACCTTGTCCATAACAGGTGCCAGACTCCATGATTTGAGGCATTCTTTTTCTGTTCCTGTTCTCTCTTCAGTTTTCTTCTATAGGCATTCATTTATTATTTGTTCCTAGTAAAGTGTATGAGCCTAAGTTTTATTAGAGACAAAATGGAAATTAGGCAATACTTTTGGCATTGAATTGTGGGATAATTAAATGGGAACACATATGCTTATTACCTTCCTAAAGTGTAAAAATGCTCAAAACACAGAATGATTATAGTTATTTTTACTACCATCGCCAGAAGTATGCATGATGCAAAAAGCTTTGTAGAGCTATGGGCTGGTGGCTCATGCCTAGACCCCCACTCAGAGGATCACAATTCTAGACTAGACCAGACAGACAAATCTCAGAGAGGCTGATCTTCAATTAACCATCAACAAACTGGAAGGAAGGAGACCAGTTCAAATGGTTGAGTGCCATCTTGACCAAAAAGCTAAGTGATAGCACAAGGCCTGGAGTTCAAGCCTTAGTACTGGCACAAACTAAAAACATAACCATACAACACTAACACATTAAGATCTTCCTCTGTTTCTAGGATATTAATTTTGATATGTAATCCAGAAGAGTGTTTTTCACTGTTATTCATGAAGTTCTCATCAATTTATAATTATTATATATTCATTCCTTCAACAAATATTGAGCACTGAAAATATGATAGGAATTACATGGGGTACTAAGATTGCAAACAACAGGATTTAGAACCTATTGGTCTAATGAAAAAGGAAACGTTCTCCAATAGAAATATATACAGTGGCAGCTGGTAGAATGGCTCAAGTGATAGAGTGACAGCTTAGCTTAGGAGGTACTGAGTTCAAACCCCAATATGAAAAAAGACAGAAAGAAAGACTGTGATAAAGTTTGATCTCTGGAGAGATTTATTTTCATTCAGGTGTTTCTAAAACAGGAAGAACAGAAGAGATATAATATGGTAATATGATATTCAGCAAGTAATTTCCCTCCCTAGATCTTCTTACAAATATTAAAATGAATTTATTAAATGAGATCTCCAAGATCCCTTTCTACTTGTCATTTGTTAGACTGTATTACACTATCTTCACAATTAAATCTGCTACTTTAGAACTAAATCCATTACAGATACTTTTAATAGATTTGACTACCTCAAAAACATGTTTCCCTAGAGATTCAAGAAGGCAACATTTATTATTTAATGTTGCTATGATTACTATTTGCTAGTATCAGGGTTTAAATTTAGGGCTTTGCATTTGCTTGGTGAGCAATCTATTACTTGAATTATACTTAAGGCCCAGCTTTTTGCTGGTTAACTTGGAGATGGACTCTCGTGGACTTTTCTGCCTACGGTGACTTTAAACTTCCATCCTCTGTTTGGATCTTGGCTTTTGGTAATATAGTATGTTAGTTTGAATGTAAGTCAGATTTAATTCTCCATGTGGTCTATAAGCCTTGTAAGTAAGGTGTTGGCTCTTTCCTGTCTCTAGTTCTTTAGTAGCATATGAAAGAGCTTTTCACCTGTAAATTCTTAAGAGCAATTGCTTTGGCCATATCAAAACTGGCATGTAGTTTTAAAATCTAAGATAACATTTAGCATTCAAATACCCTTTAGGAGTACCTTTAAGGAAGATCTAAATAAATGAGTTTCAGTAAATGAGTTGGACTTGATCCTCTCTAACCACTTACAATCTGAGAGGGCAAACATGCAAATATTTATGGCCCACATAATGAAGGTCAACATTGCACCTGCCTAAAGAAGTAGCCACACTTACGGCTGTGTCATCCCTCACTCTGTCCACAGAGCTAGACACATAGAAGGCCCTGGGAAAGCTCTTCCATGAAAGGGTACTAGTTAAACTGAGCAAGGAGGAGCCTGAGAATAGTGCTACGTTATAATTTTTGGCCCCCAGACAGACACACTGGAAATACTTGTAAAACTTGGGTCCTCTGACTACCTCCCACACTGGACAAGCGACTTCCTCTTTCTGGGGCCCTACTTTTCATCTGTGAAGTAGAAGAGCATGAGAAATATAATCTCTGAAAATAGTTTTCCTCCCCCTTTGTGTAACTAAATCGCATAAAGTTCCAGAGAAGGCAAAACCACTACACCAAATCTACAAATTTGCACTCCAGAATTCTTCTGTAGGCCAACAGGCAAACAACATTAACAGGAAAGCAAATAACCCAGGGCAAATTAAAGGTGCTAGGCAAATACAAAGTGGTTAGAACTGAAAACTGGAAGGAAGAGAAGTTCTGAAACTGCTAGAGCGGCTGAGTTTAGCAAGGCAAAGTTTTTAGAGGAAGAAAACACAGAGCCATTAATGGGGCAACCAGGGGTAAGGAAAGAAGAAAGGCTAGAGAAAAGAGAACCCCATGGTCCCACCATTTCTTCATCAGGAATGTTCTCCACCTCTGATCTCCCCACCTTATTTATTGTAAGTCAGTCACCTTGGTGGAAAATTTCTCTTAACAGAAGCTGTTCCCAGGTTTTCAGGTTTAGGACCCAGTAGCAGCCAAGTGAAGAGGCCCAAGTGCCCCCTGAGGAGGAGGGGAGGAGGGTGAGGGAACAAGTAGGGGTTAGGGGGTCTGTCCCCTTCAGTTCCTTCTCAGCATGCCTCTGCCCTCCCCGCGGAGGCCCCGCTCCCGCGGAGCCCGCCCTCGCCCCCTCAGAGCCCCGCCCCCTCAGAGCCCCGCCCCGGCCCCGCCCCGCCCGGGGCTTCCGGGCTCCTGACTAGTCCTGCACCCCTGACCCTGAGCCAGTGGAGCCGCGTCTCGCGCGCGTCCTGTGGTCTCGCCTTCCCGGTCCTCCGGCCATGCACCTCTGGTCCCCCGCCTCGCTGGCCATCCTCCTGCTTCTCTGCGGAGCCCGCGCAGTGCGCGGCGACACCCCCGCCAACTGCACCTACCCGGACCTGCTAGGCACCTGGGTCTTCCAGGCGGGCCGCAGCGGAGCCCTGCGCGATGTGAACTGCTCGGCGATCGGTGAGCCGCCGCGCCGCGCGCCTCCCCGGGGCCCGGGCTGCTCGGGGCGTCCCTCGGGTCCCCTGGCACCCTGTCCCCTCCCGCGCTCCCGCGCGCGCGCTCGGAGCGGCTGGTCACTTCTGACCACGCTTCCCCGGCCGCCTGACGGAGGGGCTGCGACTTGAGCGCTCCAGAGCCCTCCCGCGGCTCTCGAGGGGTGGCTTGCCCGCGCAGAGTTGGATGAGAGTCGGGAACTGCAGTCTGTTGATTCTCTCTTCCAGGATGCCAAGTTTACTTTCTGTCGGTGAAGGGCACACTCCTGGATGTGGCACGTTTCCTTTTTCTTCTGTGAGGTTGTGAGAAAAGGTCTTTTATGCCGAGTGATTTCGTTTGAACCTAGAAGAATGCTGCTAGTTTTAAATTTTGGGGGTACTGTCTTCCACCTCTTTATGGAAGACTTCCTTAGCCGGGCACCAGTGGCTCACGCCTGTAATCCTAGCTACTCAGGAGACTGAGATCTGAGGATCACGGTTCAAAGCCAGCCCGGGCAGGAAAGTTCGTGAGACTCTCCAATAAACCACTAGAAAACCTGAAGTGGCACTGTGGCTCAAGTGGTAGAGCGTTTTCCTTGAGCTGAAGAGCTGAGGGACAGCGCCCAGGCCCAGAGTTCAAGCCCCATGACCAAAAAAAAAAAAAAACCTTGTTACTTCGGTATATTTGGAAATAGACTGGAATGTTCCATGTGCTCTCAGATACCTCGACTAATCCCTACAACAAATAAGCCAGTTCAGATGGGGAGCCAAAACACCACACAGTTTAAAAGTCCTGATCTACTCCCAGTCTCACAGCCTATGACTTGCATGGAAAGACTAAAGCCCTCAGCTGTAATTTCCTCATCAGCAGATCAAAGGTTGTCAAGTAATCTGTTTTGACCTGCTTGATAGATTCCAGATCTTTCTATGGTTTTCCACAATCCTAGGCATTGTATACCAATGTTTGCGTTGTCAATCTATTGAGCCTGCAGGTCTGGACAGAAGAGAGGCCTGCATGGACACTGCCTGTCACCTGCACTTTGCCATTCAGATATTAATCTATGAGGAAGGACTGGTAGAGTGTGCAGATCTCCAGATGAGCCCAGCTGGACACTTCTGACAGCCTGTGCCTATAAACCTCTTTTTGATATAAATCCAGTAATTAAAGACACACATGGATGTGAGCCCTCAGTCTCTTAAGAGTTACACATAGATACCTATCAGTACAGTGACCTTAAGGTTGCTGAGGACATTATTTAAATTATTTTTGTACCACTGTATTTTAGGATTCAGATACTGAGTCATGTGGAGAGCCATTTCTTCTCTGACTAGATCATTCCTTTTCTCCTAGGCTTAAAAGAGTGTCTTTTTTCTGATATAATAGCAGTCCTGGGGCTTGAACACAGGGTCTGGGTGCTGTCTCTTGAGCTTTTTTGCTCAATGCTACTGCTCTACCACTTGAGCCACAGTTCCGCTGCCAGCTTTTTGGTTACTTGGAGGTCAGGGGCTCATGGACTTTCCTTCCTGGACTGGCTTGAAACTGATTCTCAGATGTCAGCCTTCTGCATAGCTAAGATTATAGGTGTGAGCCACAGGCACCTGACTATCACTAGTCCTTAAAAAAATCCCAGTTTGGGCTTTGTTGCCAAGTGCTCTTGAAAGAGCATAAGCTCCTGATTTCAAGCCCCAGCACATGTGTATATGCACAGACACACACACAGACACACACACACACAAATCTTATTATCTTCTGGATTTTTATTTTTCTTCCCATTCATTTAACTTTGAATATCCTCTGTTCCTTATTCTAAAGAAAAAAGAAAAATGTTTATAGGCTTGATTTCAGAGATACCTGCCTGCTGTGCTACTTGACATTTCTCTTTTGCAAAACCATCACTTGACAGTTTTGTCTGAGAACTTTCCAGAACTGCAGAGGCAGCAAGATGTAATCTGAGTACCTCATAGAACTTGAGACCCAAGTTAGCATGAAAGATAAACAGCCTTACCAAATAGTAGACATTACTGAAGAGATTTCTTCCTTTCCCCTTGAAATTCAAATGACATTCCTGTTCTCTTACTTTTCTTTTCTGTAGGACCAGTGGAAAAAAAAGTAGTGGTACATCTTAAGAAGTTGGATACCGCTTATGATGAACTAGGCAATTCCGGGTATTTTACTATCATTTACAACCAAGGTTTTGAGGTCATCTTGAACGACTACAAGTGGTTTGCCTTCTTTAAGGTTAGTTTATGCTTCCATTGATTTGGTATCTGCAACCTCTTCTGACTAGGAGACTCTAGCATTTTAACTTTAGATTAAGAGGAAAACCCCAATGGAGACTACTTTTTTCCAGAGAATTTAGATAATGTAATTTTACTATTTTAAAAAAATTTTAAAAAATTTTGTATGTTTAGAAAAGTATTTATGTAAATATATGAGTATGTATAATCTAGTACATCAAGGTTTACATATGGAATTCATATCTATAATTCTAACTACTTAAGAGGCCTTAGCAGCTTGCTCAGGTAGGGATGGTATCTCCAGGGTCCCAGCAAAAAGCCATATGTGGAGGTGTGGCTCATGTATTAGAACACCAGCTTTGATTGAAAAAACCAAGTAAGAGTGCAAGGCCTTGAGTTCAAGCCTCAGCTTGAACTATAGGCAATATACACACCAAAAAAAAAAAAAAAAAAAAAAAATTACATTTTGAGAGGCCTGGAGGAATTTCTTAAGTTTGAGAGTATCTGCCCAGCAGATGGGAGGCAGTTCAATCTGAGTTCAATTTTTAGTATCCTAGTACTACCAAAAACAATAATATAAATACGTTTTGATAAGTGTGACAGATTCTCATTTTATTTATTACTATACCTTTATTTCTAAATGTTACTTTCAGCATATGGCTTTGTATGGCATCTGTAGAGTAGGTAAGATAATTAATTTTATTTTCTTTAGGTTTACCTGTTCTTTATCATTGCTTCTTGATTCTCACTCTGAGAGCTTGGTTTAATAAGTGCTAGGTAAGTTAACATCATAAACTAAGACTAAAGTATGGAACCCTGGACTTATTATGCTGATAAGTAAAAGATAGATCAGCCTGACCAGCTTATTATTTTTCTTCTCTTGCTAGGAAAGTGCTATTTTTTCATTTTTTGTCCAGGCACACTGCTTTTCATTTTGACATGCTAGAGTTAAATATTTTAGCAGAGATTCCAATCCCTCCCATATATTCTTCTGAAAGAGTTGTACTAAGTGGTCCAAGTAACTGATTCTACAGTCTTAAACTAGCTGTTTCTCAAGACACATAGAGTATAAATACAGGCAGACTTTGTCCTGAGGTAGTGTTTACGGTCTTGGGAACATCTGGCCAGAGTTGACCACTTACAGAGACTGAGGGGAAGATGGGAAGTAAATCTAAATGATAAAAGACAAGCCAGGTGCCAGTGGCTTATGTCTGTTATCCTAGCTACTCAGGAGGCTGAGACCCGAGGATCAAGGTTCAAAGCCAGCCTGGGCAGGAGAGTCTGTGAGACTCTTATCTCCAATTAACTACCAGAAAACTGGAAGTGGCACTGTGGCTCAAGTGGTAGAGTGCTAGCCTGGAGCTGAAGACTCAGGGATAGTGCCCAGGCCCAGAATTCAAGCCCTACTCCCAACCAAAAAAAAAAAAAAAAAAGACAAAGCAGCAATGGAGGCCTGAACTCTGGATTGGTTGTGACTTTTCCTATGATTTGTGCTTTGTTGAGAATCAGGGCATAGTACTCCAATTGAGACAATCATATTTCTTAGAATAATGGCTTTCAGTAATTTGTTAAAGACCCCTTTCTTGATCTATCTTCTTGTCTCTCATTTTCTTTCTCTTCCTCTCTACCTCCCTCCCTTCCTCCATCCCTCCCTCCCTCCATCCCTCTCTCCTTTCCTCCCTCTCTCCTTCCCTCTCTCCCTCCCTCCCTCCTTTCCTTCCTTCCTTTCTTCCTTTTTTTGTACCAGTACTGGGGCTTGAACTCAGCCTGATGCTTTCATTTAGTTTTTCACTCAAGCCTGGCATACTACCACTTGATATATACTTCTACTTCTAATTTACTGGTAATTAATTGGAGATAAGAGCTTCACAGACTTTGATGCCTAAGCTGGCTTTGAACCGTGATCCTCAGATTTCAGCTTCCTGAGTAACTAGGATTCACTGCCTATACTAGTTTAAGATCTGTCTTTATTATGAAAAAAAAATAAAGGAAAGAGATGGAAAGGAAAATAAGGTCTCTCCTTAGGTGGATCCACTACTCAGCTGGTGGGAATCAGCTTGTGAACATTGCTGTTGATGACCATTCATTCATTCAGGAGAGAGAAGCCTATGCTTGACCAATTGTTAGCTTCTTTTTTTTTTTTTTCCCATTCCTGGGAATTAAACCAAGGGCCGTGTACTTTGCTAGGCAAATACTCTACACTCCAGCTGTATACCAGCCCTTTTGCTTTGTTTTTATGTTGCTTTTCAGATAGGGTTTCAGAGTATGGTAACTTGATCCCAGCTGCCCTCAAACAATAATCCTGTCCCTGTCACCTAAATAACTGGGATTACAGATATGCTCCACTCTTAAGAGCACAAATGCACATGCTCTTAACTTTTTTTTTTTTTAATATCAGGCCCTATGGCTATGGTTTTCCTTTTAAATCCTAACAGTACTTGTATGTATGGTGGATATATTCTACTTTGATTTGATTTTTGGTTTGTTTTTTCATGAGACTAGGACTTTGCAGACCTCTTACTAACTGTCATATTTCTTCAAAGGCTAAAGAACTTGTATACAAGGAAAGAGATGTTCAGTTTCTTTTTTTTCAATCTTTCTTTGTGTGCTGGTACTGAGGTTTGACCTCATGGCCTCATGCTTTCACTTGACTTCTTTTTTCAAGGCTAGTGCTCTACCACTTGAACCATACCTACTCTTCTGAGTAGTTAATTGGAGATAAGAGTTTCACTCACTTTTCTGTCCAAGGCTGGCTTTGAACCTTGATCTTTAATTTCATCCCCTGAAGTAGCTAGAATTACAGGCCTGAGTCACCTGTATCCAGCAAGTTACTTAATTTTACTATGTGCCCTGAACCTTGTCCTTGTTGTCTATCATTTTCTTCCTCTTCCTCCATCTCTTAATTTAGAACACAGCAGACACTTAGTTGGCATTTGTTAGAAGATGAAAATGAATGATGTGAATCTCAATTTGAAAACCAGTTGAATAAATCATGAAGTGGGAAATGGGAAATAATGTATAAATAGATGAATAAATAATTCACCCACTTGGCTTACAGATCTTCTTATTCTTTAGGACTACAGAACTGAGGAAAATGGTAGAAAAATCTTCTTTTCTAAAAACTGATGTCTAATTACAAGAGATATAATAATCAGAAATAGACAAGGTAATTTTTTCTTCAGGGACAGAGGGAATTCCTGGTAGTCCATTGAGGAATTAGAATACTTCTTTGCATTTTTTTTCAAATCAGTGAGAATAGTTTGGTATTCTGTCAAAGCCTAAGAACATTAATCCAGTTAGGTCAAAAGAAAACCAATTTTAAACCAGCACTTTGAAAGCCAAAGCAAGAGGATTGTTAGTTTGAGATCAGCATGGACTACAGAGCCATTTTGAGACCTGTTTAGACTATGGAGAGGGACCCTGTCTAAAAATTTAAAAAAAGTTAAAAAGATTTAGATTTCTCAGCCATATGTAAGAAAAAAATTATACATGCACATACATGTGTGTACATGTACACAAACACACTAAAACACAGGGAGATGAGTTGGAGATAATTAGTGGGTGATTAGGTAGGTGCTTCTAAAGGGCATTGTACTGATGCCTGTTCTCTCTCTAAATAGGAAGAATGTTCTTACCTACCCACTCTTCTGATTTTGTTATCAAGTTTTTGAAAAACATTACTAAGATCATGCTATCTTTTCCTGCAGGAAAATCAATCACTCTGGTTAGTAGTTAGGCTTTGTGATAAGGACAACAATGTCACTGAGTAGAGTAGAATATACTTCAGTAGTATGTAAGATTTTTTTTTTTCTAGCTAAGTGCTGGTATTTCAGGCCTATAATCCTAGCTACTCAGGAAGCTGAGATCTTATGATTGCAGTTACAAGTCAACCCAGGCAGAAAAGTCAGTGAGACTCTTATTTTTAATTAATCAAGAAGAAGCCAGAAGTGGAGATGTGGCTCAAGCGCCAATGTGCCAGCCTCGAGTAAAAAAAAGCCAAGTGAGAAGATAAGGCCCTGAGTTCAATCCCTAGTACCAGCATAAATGTTTCTGAAGCATATTTAATTAAGTCGTTTCAGAGCCACATATTTTGCAAAGCAATAAAATACCATGTTACTTTAGGGAATATGATTGTAAGAGTGATGAGAAAAAGAGTTTAAAAATTGAAGAAAAACTAGGCACTAGTGACTTACACCTGTAATCCTAGAATCTGGCAGAACAGTCTTAGAGACCCCATATCTTGAGTGACCCCCATCTCTACTTAACCAGAAGAAAGGTAGATTGGTGTAGTTCTAGCGGTGGAGTGCCAGTCAAACAAGCCTGAGTGTAGACCCTAATACAGACAGAAACAAACTAAAAGAAAATGGTTGGATTTCTCAATTTCTGCCGTGACTAACCTTCTTCTTCTGCACTGCCTTTCCTTGGAGTGTGCTGCAGGGCAGGAGGCAGACATAGCCTGTTCACAGTCTCCCTTTCAAAACTCTGCAATACCTGTATTACTGCTAGCACTCACTTTATCCAGTTCTCTGCATCAGTGTCCTGAAAGACTATCCCTCTTTTTACATGTTACTTCAAGCAAAATACAAAGCTGGAAGGAGAGAAATCTCAACCTTGAATGTCTTTATGTAGTTAAGTTGGGCAGGAAGCCCAAAAATGTATTTTCAAGAGAATCTTACTCAAGTTTCCTCCCCCCTCCCATGTTCCCTTATCTGAGGGTTACAGACTGATGAATTCAGAATTTATTCCTAAATTAATTAGGTTTGATTAAGGTTATGGTAAATTGGAAACTTTCTGGAGACATACTAGCCCAAATAATAGGCTAATTTCTAAGACTATCAGATTTTAATATCATCTGGTGGTACTAGACCATCCCTCTCTAGCAAATTTCCACTTCTTCAAAGTATTTGTGTACTAAAAGTAACCAACTTTTTATAGAGACCAAGCAGAATACTTAATTTTGTCTGACTTAGTGATATACATGTGATTTTTCCCCCCTTTTTTATGCTTTTGTGTACTTTGATTTTTTTTTTTTGTTTTGTTTTCTTTGTCTGTTTTGGCAGTCTTGGGGTTTGGACTCAGGCCCCCACACTCACTAGGCAGAAGCTCCACTATTTGAACCACACTATTAGCCTTTTTTGCTTCAGGTTTTCAGATAGCATTGCATGCTTTTTGCTCTGGCCAGCCTCTCTGTGATCCTCTTATCTAAACCTTCCTCACAGATAGGATTCCAGGTGTGTGGCCCAACACTTGTCTCATTTTGTTAAGAGAGGAGCTCACTGTTTTCCCTGGCCTCAAACCTTATTTCTTTCAATCTCTGCTTCCTCAGCTGGGATTATAGGTATGCACTAATTCATTCTTTCTTTTTTTTTTTTTGGTTGTGGGGCTTGACCTCTGGGCTTGGGTGCTGTCCCTGTGCACTTCAGCTCAAAGGTGAGACCTCTACCGTGTGAGTCACAGCACCACTTCCTGTTTTCTAGTGGTTTATTGGAGATAAGAGTCTCATGGCTTTTCTTGTCTGGGCTGGCTTTGAACCGTGATCCTCAGATCTCAGCCTCCTGAGTAGCTAGGATGACAGGCATGAGCCACCGGCGCCTGGCTCTTTTTTTTTTTTTTTTGTAATGACAAACATATATGAAACTTCTCTGTATATCACCCTAGACAATCTACCAAATTGTCCAGAGAGAGTCACATGAAAGAAACTATAGCTCCAAATCATCTTTCAGGTTGAATAGGATTTCTAACCTTTACTGGCTCTTATTTTACCTTCTCTGAGGCAGTAACAAAAACTTAGTAGAAAAGAGAGCAGTAGAGAAGAACTGCAGATTTTACTGTGAAGATTAGGCTATTCAAAGACTGAAGAAAGTATATAAAATGTCAAGACTCACTGTGGATAAGAATTTTATTATTTTATTATTTATTTATTTATGTTTACCAGGCTTGGAGCTTGAACTCTGGACCTGGGAGATGTCCTTGCACTCTTTATTGAAGGCTAACACTCTACCACTTGAGCTACAGTACCACTTCCAGCTTTTTCTGTGACTAATTAGAGATAAGAGTCTTGCAGACTTTCATGCCCAGGCTGACCAGCACTCAGCTTAAGAATTTTATTTGTTAATCAAGGAAATCTTACTGATTTCTAGTTGAGCTCTCTAATCTTAATGAGATTATAAACTAAAGCCACACTACCATGAGTAATAGAATTATAAACTAAAATAACACTACAGGATGCTACTCAAAACCAGAACTATGTGTTTAGAAGCCCTTGCCTGTTTGATATGCAAGTAATTTGTAGTGAGTGTTTTTTACCAGTGATGTCAATCATGTTTCCATAGTAAAGAATTTCACTAAACACTGGTGTCTCAAACCTGTAATTTTCGTTATATAGGGCTGAGATTTTTAGATCCTAGTTCAAAGCTAGCTGAGGCATACAAATCCATGATGCTTTGAGTGAAAAGCTAAGGGTCAGCACACAGGCCTAAGTTCAAGACCAGTACTGGTACATATATCCACACACACAAAATTAGAAATCCATGCTAGCCTTCACTGCCTTCTGGGCTTACTTTTAAGGTATAGCTGATTTGAAGCTAGTTTATGCTGCCTCACACCTATATTCATAGCTACTCAGGAGGAGAAGATCCAGATGATCCAGGTTTGAAGCTAGCTTGAGCAGAATAATCTCAGAGACTACATGTCTAAAATAACTCGCAGAAGACTAGGCTGGAGTCATGACTCAAGTTGTAGAGCACTAGCCAAGTAAGTATGAGACCTTAAATTCAAGCCCTATAACCTTTCTTCCCCCAAAAAAGGTATAATATATTTTAGAAGAATTATTTTAGAGATAAACTTTTAAAAATATGGATTTGATAGAGCATCAGGATCTCATCTTTGTGTGTGTGTGTGTGTGTGCCAGTCTAGGGGCTTGAATTCTGAGGTTAGGTGCTGTCCTTGGGCTTTTGTGCTTAAGTCTAGTACTTTACCACTTGACCCCCCAGCTCCATAGTTTATTGGAAATAAGAGTCTCAGACTTTCCTGACTGGGCTGGTTTTGAACTGCGATCCTCAGATCTCAGCCTCCTGAGTAGCTAGGATTATAGGCATAAGCCACTGATTACTGACCATGTTTTTAAGGGTATTTTACTGGAGGGAAGGTTTCAGAAGTGTAACACGTAATATATCTTTATGTTTTCTTTCTTGATGCTTCATTTCATTGAATCTGTTTACCACTATAAAATCTTTGTAGGATGTTACAGACTTTATCAGTCAGTTGTTCATGCAGCTGGGAAGTGTGGGAATGTATGATTTGCCACATCTGAGGAACACACTGGGTGAGCTCCATTGAAATATTTTTAACTTTGTTATTAAAAGCCAGCTTCCTCTTTGCCTGGTAGCTTATGCAAATCAGTGTTTATTCTTCGGAGAGAAGGAAAGTGGGGAGATGAAGATTTTCTTGAGATTTCTTGCTTGAGCCTGCCTATCTGTTATTTCTAACTTGCCTGCATGGTTTTGTGTGAGTGCTTTCTCCATTCTTGGATGTTCTGTTGGCACACACTGAATCCCAGAGGGATACTTGTAACAGGAATGGAAACATGAACCCAAAAGGGTAAAGGATCACTTTGGGAAAGATTGGCTTCAGTTCATGTAGAGTTCTCAATATAACTGTGCTGTTCCTGTGGCTTCTTTCCTGAAATGCTGCCAGAGGGAGAGACATCGAGGCCACCATATTCCACTTCTGTCTTTCAGTAGAGAAGGTGGTTTTCAAAGGAACTGACATGCTCACCACTCATCCCTGTTGGCCAATACTCGTCCCTTTTAAACAGGCTCCTCCTAGGCAGGCACTAGTGACTCATGCCTGTAGTCCTGTCTACTCAGGAGGCTGAGATCTGAGGATCAAGGCTTAAAGCCATCCTGACAAGAAAAGTCTGTGAGATGCTTATTTCTAATCAGCAAAAGGCTAGAAATGGAGATGTGACTCAAATAGTTAACACCAGTCTTGAGAAAAAGACTTTTTAAAAAGATGCTTGAGGCCCTGAGTTCAAGCTCTAGTAAAATAATGATGCTGATGATAATAATCACAATAATAATAATAATAACAATAAACAGTTTGCTTCTACTAAGAGCTTGGAATGCTGACTGGAAAAAGGAGTATCCTTTTCATGATTCCCATTCTCTTAATTTCTCAGAGTAGATCTTTAAGTGGCTGCTCCCACAGGATCCATACATCCATAAATTTATATGCCTGAAGTTTTGATTGGCTAAATGGATGATCTAAGAGTCAAGTTGATAGGCATTTTCCCTTTGTTGTGTTTTAAAATAATCTAGTTTCCCCTTTTTTTCTTCCTTATTTCCTTGATTCTTAAGACTTGAAAGTGAGAGGGAATAGAGAACTAGGAAGCAATGTTGAAAGCAGCAGAGCCTGTGCCAGCACTTTGCAGACACAAGTCTGCCCTCAGTGTGTCATCTGGTGTTCTCAGCTTTCCAGATTATTACAAGCATCAAGCTGCTGGTGAGATAATCCACGTGAGCCAGCTCTGATACTTTTCAGTGTTTGGAGGTAGTAGAATACAGAATGCTTTATTTCACAATTTCCCAAAATTTTTAATGTACTGTATGGTGGTAGTTTAAGAGGAAGATAGGATAGGAAACTTCCCCAAAATGAGTTTCACTATTTTTTCCACAAAAAGTAAATGACTATCAGAATGTAGTTTGTGAAAATCTGCCTTATACCTTTCTGCTAATTAGAAAGACACACCCACTCCAAGAAAAGGTAAACATGGTATTGGTTCCAGAAATGGTATAAATACTCTGGTATCAGACTTGATCCAAGCCACACTAAGCCTCCCTTTAGAACTTATAAGAGGCATGTAGTACATATCTATGTGGCTGGAATTTAGCCTGTTTTTTTAAGTACACTTCTCATTTATAGTAGCAGTTTTGAGTAACATTTCCTTTTGGGTACATGTGCTTATGGGTCTTTATAAGTATGTTGACTGCATGCCTGATGCATGTTGCTTAAGCATGGAGCTTGAGATTGGCGGCTTTTTTGTGATTGTCTTAGTAACATTTAAGAAAATACCAGGATCTAATATCTGAATGCTGGTATTTAGTTTTGCCTTAACAGAAATTACTATAGTTTTTATTAAGAAGCAGTATGATCCTGGTTGGCTTGTAACCCTAGTTTTTTTTTATTGTCTTGTAGTTATTAAATAGAGCATCTCTTGAAGGGCTCTTATAAAACCACAGCCAGCCAAGAATACACTTGGGCTCTAAGAGACAGAACAGCGGGCAGCAGTGGACCTACCCCTAGGACCTAGCCAAAGGCTTTTGTGGCAGCTCCAGTGCCTTCTGGAATCTATCTGCATGTAAAATGCAGATAAGTCCTGATGACCTACCTCCAAGGCAGCTGCCTTCCTGAACATTCCCTTGGAAAGCAATAATCATTACGGAATGTGTCCACCAGAAACTGCACAGGAGAAAGAAGAGGAAGTCTCAGGTGGCTTCATTGTTAAGCTTTTTAATAAAAGGAAAATTATGCAGCACATTAAATTTTCTTATTCTTCTATTTGAATACTCTCGTGTTGAAATATTTTTTGTTTTGTTTTTCTCAAATCCGACAGGATTTGCATTTTTGTTTTGTTTTATTCACAGAATAAAATTAGCTCATAGTTAAATAACCTCTTTGCTTTCTCTGACTACATTATGCCCAGAACCTGTCAGAAGGAGAAATTAAAGTTTGAGGGAAGAAAACAAATTCTTAGATGCACAGGTTAAGTTATTAGTCCTATGGAGAGAAAAAAGGCCTTTTTAGATAAAGCAGCCTGCTAAAGCAATATCATTCTGTCAACTGCATCCCTGTGTACCTAGGGCCATAGAGATGGTCTGGTTAATAACTTATTTTGAAAATTAAGCACTAGCCATGCTCAAATAACTTGATATGCTATCAGTTTTAAAGCCCTATAAAGTAGAAATTACTAATTGCATTTTAACAGATAGGGGAAATTAGTCTCTTACAAATGCATAAGTACTCACAGCTTCTAATTTATATAAAATGCTAGACCTATTCTTCTAGGCCTAAGAACTTCCCTGGAGCTGAAAAGTAAAATAAAACCCATTTCAAAAAGAAGGAAATGGTATTTAGAATCACATTTGGGTAGCTTCCCTGGTGGATTCCAGCCTGTAACCTCATGAATGTTAGTTTAGAATGTTAGAAAATAGACTGCATTGGCATTTGAGTTTGGGGAGGAATTGCCCTTTGAAACTTAGGTTTCCTTACAAAAGAAGTTGCCCACTTTCTGCTTAAATAAGACTTTTTCTATTCAAGAAAAAAAATAGCTTATCTTTCCTTTTGTGATCTTAAAAATTGGGAAGAGAGACTATTTCCTTTTTTGTTTTTGTCCTGTACTGGGGTTTGAACTCAGGACCTCTTGCTGGGCTTGGTCCACTCAAGATTGGTGCTCTACTACTTGAACCACAGCTCTTTTTGTTGGTTAATATTGGAGACAAGAGTTTCACAGACTTTTCTGAGTGGTTTAGCACTGAACTTAGATCCTCAGATCTCAGCCCCTTGAGTACCTAGGATTACAGGTGTAAGCCACCAGCACCTAGCAACTGTTTAATTTTAAACTTCAAATTAAGTACAAATCAATTCCTTGCCCATTTGACTTCTCTTAATTGTACTGCTCCTTACACTGATGGCTATGTTGTAGCTCTTTCCTCTTTTCCTCTTGAATAGTTGGGCTTATTTCCTCTTCACTTGGGTTAGAGCTGACTTAGTAAGCCCAAAATATGGGCCCACTCCTAATTTTGTTGTCTTGGAGGCACTTTCCCTGACTATCTTTTTGAATAGAAACAGTAGTTTGTCAGAACAGTTTTGTCTCATGTGACTAGTACTGATCTGCCTTTCTAGAGAGAGAAAGATAGCTCCTAAAATTGGACTATGCCTGACTGATCGTATCACAGAGATGCTTCTCCTCATCCTAGCCCTGCATGACTATCACTTAGGACTTGTGCTCTCCTCTTCCCCCCACCCCCCCAGCTCACTGCAGTGATGAGAGAAACTCCATAACTGTGGCTCTGTGTTCAGACCAGCCATAAAAGACTTGATCACATGTCTTCTTCTTCCAAACTAAAAGTCTACAACTTCTCCCTCTTTAGCACTTGAGAACTTTTTAGTTTTTGGGGGAATAAACTGTACTTTTCTCTCTTTGCAGGCTTTTCCCAAGTAATATTAGCTCACAAAGAATTCATTTTATTGTGTTGTAGAAACAGGAATAGTGCTGTATTTACCTTTTTTAGCTTGCTGCTATAAGAAATATTATCAGATTACTTGCCTCCAGAATATTGAAAGGGTTGTGCATTTTCAGACTGAGTTTCAGCAAGTAAATAATGTTGAAGCAACTGAGATAGATGGATGGGTGGATGGATAGATAAGTAGAGAGACAGAAGATCTGTGATAAACTTAAGTAAATATAAACATTTAATATGGAATTTGTAAAAACTACTAAATATTTTTGTTTCTCTGAGTAATTTTGCACCTGAACATTGTGATTACTAAAGAGAATGAGTTGCTACAAATAAAGAGAGTCACACAGTACACTAGTGCTTAGGAATCTCTGCTAATTCTTGTGTTTTCCCCATTTTGATTTTAACTTCATGAAAGCAAAGATCCACTCTGTGCAGTGATCACTTTATCCTCTGTGTATTGTGCAACATATAATGAATCATTGGGAAAATAACGTTCAATAAATATTTGTATCACACAAAAGCTTAAATAACCCATTATGTGATATTGTTGTTTTTGATATGTTTGGGGAAGTGCTTTTAACTTTTGTATCCTTAGAGGTTGTGGTGGACTCTCAGGCAGTGAGTGTTGAATGACTTAGTGGAAAAATGATTAGAATCTTAAATTTTATTCTGCTTATTTATGTTTTAATTATGCTCAATCTACTCAAGATGGGTCTCTTACTTAAAAACAGAAGGTTCTAACTTTTCGAACTATTGAAAGTTCAAGAAAAATGGTGAAGTTTGCAATGATGCGAATTTGCCTAGAAGGCTTAAGATTAAACCTTACCTGTGCTCACAGAGAGGAGCAAAAACTAATGAGTGAAAACTTAAGACCTCTTCCAAGCTCACAGTTTATGAACAGGAAGATGACAAATGAGCAGAGGACCGTTGATTACATTGTCCAGTGTGGAGGGTTTGTTATCCTAGTTCATTCTCTAATATATATTTTGCCTTAAATTCAATATATTCAGCACTGGGAATAATCCTGTTTAAGACTGGTGGTTCTCACATGTAAATCTAATCATTTTTTCTATTAAATGCTAGACATTATTTAGTTGCAGTCACCGCAACAACTTCTTTGCAGTTTAGCAACTCATTAAACTTCAACTTTTATTTTATTTTATTTTCTGACATAGTATGTGACTCAGGCTGGTTTGGAGCTCATGATCCTACTGCCTTAGCCTCTCAAGTCCTGGGATTATAATTTGTACCACCATGGCTAGATAAGATTGAGCTTTTTACATATACTTCAGCTTTGTAAATAGGCAGAAAACTAAAACTAATTTTTAGAACTAAGGGAAACTGGCTTCATTGTAAAGAAAGATAATGGTATTCTTGAGGGGTTGGCCAAATACCAGCTTGTAAAATTTGCCTTGTTCCCTTTTATTCTGACAGTTTCTGCTCTCCCTGTAAATTAGGAAATAAATACAACCATTAAATTTGTACTTACGTGAATTTAAAAATTGCTCATGTGTTTAATAAATGTTTTATTATGAAATAATTAAACTTGATGTGAAGTACTTTTCTTTCAAGTGGTAAATCACTTTGAAGAATTAAACTCATATTCAGATTTTATTTATTTTATATATTCCCTAGTATGTATAGATACATTTAAGAATTGCATACATACTCAATATACATGTATCTGAATATTAAACAATATGAATGTCACAAAACTTCCCCAACAAAATCTTTTATTATTAGTAAACAATGCAAACTATATTTCATTATTATGATCTTGTTGCTAAAAATGTGATGTTGCAGTCTCTATACCAGTAGTTCCCATCACTAAATGTTCAGCATTTGGCATAAAATATTGTAATAACCATAGTTCATTTGCCCCTTCCTTCCTTCCTTCCTTCCTTCCTTCCTTCCTTCCTTCCCTCATTCTTTCTTCTGCCTCTCTCTCTTTCTCTTGTCTTTCTTTTTCCCTCTTCCTTGCTCTTTTTCTCTTTCTCTTTCTCTTGGTCTCTCCTTTTCTTTCTTTCTCTCTTTTCTCTCTCTGAGATTCCTTACATATCCTTCTCTCTCTCGGAGATTCCTTATTTATCCTAATCTGGCTTGGCATTTGTGATCCTCCTACCTTAACCTCTACTCCATAGTGTTTGGATTACCACACTCCAGTCTTTTAAATAAAAAAATTCAAGCTGGGTATAGTGGTAAATGCCTATAATTTCAGCTACTGAAGAAGTGGGGCCAGTCTAACTAAAGTACAATGACCTAATCTCAAAAAATGAAATACAAACAAAAGAGATAAGGGTATAGCTCAAATAGATAGAATATTTTTCTTGTCCATAGGCCTTGAGTTCAATGAGGACTCCTTTCTTTAGGCTTTTATATAACTTTGTTAAATGTATGAAAGTACTTGGATTATACATGTAATCCCAGCTACCAGGGAGGCAATAGTAGAGAGCTTTGAAGTTTGAGGCCAGGCCAGGTGAAAAGTTACCAGGACCATATCACAACCAAGTTGAGTCTGATGGTACATGGCTATGAACCCAGCTATGCAGAAGATATAGGTAACAGATCACTGTCTGAAGTTGGCTTTAGGAAAAGATAGGAGATTCTACCTGAAAAAAAAAAAACTAAACCAAAACAGAAAAAGGTTTATGGATATGGCTCAAGTGATAGAGCATTTGCTTAGAAAGTGCAAAGTCCTGAGTTCAAACCACAGGCTGAGAAAAGCAGGATTTTTTTATAGTTACAAAGTAGTATTAACTTACTCTATATGTCTTTATAGCTCATGGGAATAAAAAGGACAAGTTTGTTCCGTTGTTTTCTTGGCTATTGATAAAGAGCTGTTGCTATACACATACTCAAAATACATGGTTAAATTTGAGCTAAAATATTTTCTTTATAGATAAGATTGAAAATGAATATTATATTGATGGAACAATTCAAAATGTTGGTTTAAAACAAAACCCTTATCTTTGCCAGGTACCAGTATCTCATAAGTGTAATTTTAGCTTCTATAGTCTTAAGATACAGGGGATCTCAGATTGAAAACAATCTGGTTAGAAAAAGTTCTTAAGACTCCATTTCCAAAATAACCTGTAAAAAGCTGGGTTAAAGGCATGGCTCAAGTAGTAGAGCACCATCCATGAGCAAACAAGCCCAGCAAGTTCGGAGTTCAAACTCCAGTACTGGACATTAAATCAAAACAAAACAAAAAACAAAACAAAACAAAACTTTTAACATGGCTGGCAAAACTTATACTTAGCATAGAGCAAACTAAAGCTTTGACATTTTCTCATGTTTGCATTATTAAACTTGGGAAGTGGATATGAAACCACTTTTTACTTATTTATTTGTTTGTATGTATGTATATGTTTATTTTTTTATTTTACTGGTCCAAAGGATTGAACTCTGGGCCTGGCGCTATCTCTGAGCTCCTTTTGCTCAAAACTAGCACTCTACTATTTGAGCCAGAGTGCCATATCTGGCTTTTTTTCTGTGATTTATTGGAGATAAGAGTCTCACAGACTTTCCTGCATGGGCTGGCTTTGAACTGCAAATTCTTAGATCTCAGCCTCTGGAGTAGCTAGGATTATAGGCGTGAGCCCCTGGCACCCAGTGGTTACCACTTGTTTATTTTATTAGGGTTAGCATGACAAAATCACAGAAGATGCTTAGTTCTGTTAAAGCAGGTGCAGGTGAAAATCAATTCATTGGTAGGTGGTTACTGCCACAGGGTTTGGTAAGAGGTGAACACCTGGAGAGTCACTAAGTCATAATATTACCCTTTATATTAAATAATACTGAAACTTGGTTTTCAACTTTATTTTTATATTATGAATATAATTAACCATTTAAAAACTTTTCCAATATTCTACTGGTGTTCTTTTCATCACATTTTGGAACCACTGGTGACAGGATAGGACCTGGTGGCAGCTGCTCAGTTGACAGTGGTATGGATAAAATGGAAAACAGCTTTGCATTCTCCATGGCAGCAGAGGGGAATGTTTGTGTTGTTACTTGTTTAATGTTTTAAAACTTTTCAGGCTAGCCAGGTGCCAGGGCTCATACTCAGGCCTGTAATCCTAGCTACTCAGCTGGCTGACATCTGAGAATCCCAGTTCAAAGCCAGCCAGCCTGGGTAAGCAAGGGGTGTGTGTGTGTGTGTGTGTGTGTGTGGTGTGTGTGTGTGTGTGTGTGTGTGTGTGTGTACGTACATGTACATGCGCAGGCACACGTATTGGGGCATGAACTCAGGACCTTTTGCTCTCACTTGGCTTTTTCTGCTCAAGACTCACACTCTACTTGAGCCATACTTTTACGTCTGTTTTATTGTTGGTTGATTGAATATAGAGTGTCTTGGATATGTCTCCTCTGGTAGGCCTTGAACCAGGATCCTTAGGTTTCAGCTTTCTGAGTAGCTAGGATTACAGGCTTAATTTTTTTTTTGTCTGTCCTGGGGCTTGAACTCTGGCCTGGGGCTTGAACTCTGGGCCTGGTGCTGTTCCTCAGCTCTTCAGCTCAAAGCAAGCACTCTACCACTTGAGCCACAGCGCCACTTCCGGTTTTCTAGTGGTATAGCCTTTCCTGCTGGGGCTGGCTTTGAACCATGATCCTCAGATCTCAATCTCCTGAGTAGCTAGGATTACAGGCGTGAGCCACCAGCGCCTAGCCTTAATTGATTTTTAAAACACTCTTCCTGAGTGTCAAGAAGGAGTGGAGAAAGACTTGCAGAACAATACCTTAAAATTTAAAATATCCTTAGCTGTTCTTTTTCAGCTGGTAACTATTTCCAAGTAGGTCCACTTGGGTAGTTGATGAAGTGTGGGGAAAGTTTAAGAACGAGAAGTTTGAAAGTATTTGGCAACTCGGTGACAGTTTTGAAGAAGTAAATGAATAATTACTGAATCACAGTTTTCTAAAGTTAAAGGAGGTTTCTAAAGAAGGGTTTGGAGGTTTTTCAAATTTTAGGATATTATCTATTTGTTGCAGTAGAAATTGGCATAAATGAATGGAAACTTAAATCGTCTCATCTGAGCAAGCCAGTTTTCAGAGACCAATGTTTATATAAATGAAAAACTCTTTACTGGAAGAAAAAAAATTGGCTACAGTTGGAAGTGCATAGTGTGGCCAAAACTTGAACTTCTTAGTGATTTTGTCAGAAATCATGTGAGATTTCATGGTAGCTGAAAGGTAATACCCTAAACAATTTCAAATCAACAAAGTAACAGTTGTGTTGTGGTGGTTCCTCAAATTAGGATACTGAGTTGGTGCCTATTGAACTGCCTAATGCCGTTTTTCGTTTTATTTGTTTAATCCTGATCAAGCTGTCCTACTGTTACTTCAGCTCTGCCTTACCTTTTCTTGGGCAATTTCAGGTTCTAAAAAATACCAGATTGGCAGGCACTGGTGTCTCGTACCTGAAATCCTAGTTATCCTGGAGGCTGACATGTAAGGATTGAGGTTGGAAGCTAGCCTGAGCAGGAAGGCCTGTGAGGCTCTTACCTCAAATTAACCAGCAAAAAATAGGAAATGGAAGTGTGGCTCAATGGGTAGAATGCCAGTCTTAAGTGACAAAGCTAAGGGAGTTCAGGTCCTGAGTTCAAGCCCAATATCCAAAAACAAAACAGAAGACACCAAATTGCTTCAGATTATTAAAACTACAAAGGAAAATGAAGTTGTAAAGAAGACAGTAACTCCCTCAGGTAAACACATCAGAAGCAATCCCAAATGGATTCAATTTCTGCAGATCTAGAGAAATTAACCTACAACAATGAAGTTTCTTTTTAGCCAGGCACCAATGGCTCATTTCCATAATCTTAGCTACACTTTTCTGCTCAGATGGAAACGTTCTCCAGATTCCATCTCCAGTTAGTCAGAAAAAAGTATGCTAGAGGTGTGGCTCAAGTGGTAGAGTACTAGTGGTGAACAAAGCTGAGCAGAAGTTCAAGCCCTTATAATAACAAAAATGAAAATTAAAAATGATATATATATCCTATATACTATGTGTATATAGTATGTACTTATACATTTTATGTTATATAACTTATTATTATAACTATATTATTAAATATTACATTACTATAAGGTATTTATTATGCACTGTACTTTATATATATAACATATATTAGATATCTGTTATATATAATATATAGTATATATTATATAATGTATATTTTACATTATAGATATACTTAGAATTAATCTAAATACATAAAAAAGTATATTTGCCTGATTTCAATAGTTTCTATATAACCATAGTTGTAAGAATTGTGGTTAAGAATCATGAGGGGTCGGTCTGGGAAGTTGGTTCAGTGGTAGAGCACTTGCCTTGCATGCATGAGGCCCTGGGTTCGATTCCTCAGCACCACATAAGCAAAAAGCAAAAAAACCAGAAGTGGTGCTGTGGCTCAAGTGGTAGAGTGCTAGCCTTGAGCTGAAGAGCTGAGGGACAGCGCTCAGGCCCAGAGTTCAGACCCCATGACCGGACCTAAAAAAAAAAAAAAAAAGAATCATGAAGGGTCATATGTACATAGCTTTTGACCTTTTCTACTTGTCCTATTCATGTACTAGTTATTGCAAATAAGGGAAACCACGGGACCTATGTTTCTTTGGGCCTTCACTTTATAATTTTTTCCAAGTCTTTAAATTTCCTAATAAATGGGGCGATGTCATTCTTTCTGATGGAGGTATAGAATTCTATTGTGTGTGTGTGTGTGTGTGTGTGTGTGTGTGTGTATATATATATATATATATCACATTTTCTTGATCCATTCATCTACTAAGGAGCATCTGAGTTGGTTCCTTATCTCAGCTGTGGTAAAGTGAAATGAACCCCAAGATAGGGACACAATTTTTTTTTTTGCTATTGCTTCTAACGTATTTATAATGTACCATGTGATTTTTTTGTTGTTGTTGTTTCTTTGTACGTTCCTCCCCCATGGTATAACCCCTGTTTTCACTGTATTTGATGTCCGTGCCCTGCATCTTGTATATACACTTTTCTAATTTGGGGAGGGGAAGGGAAAAAACCAAAATGCTTACATAGGGATACATGTTGACCCATTATAACAATGAGATGTACAAGACACTATGTTGACACTACGTTGAAAACAAACTTTACAACTTTGGCGGGGGTAGTTGTGGGGAAAAATAAAGAATCACGAAGGGAACATTTAGGATTTCTAAGTCACTCTAAATGTGCAGATAGGTAAATCAATTTGGAAAGGAAATTTGATAGTTTTGAAGTTATATTATCATTTATAATTTGGGGCTCTGTGATATACATATATATATATATATGTATATATATGTGTGTATATATATATTTTTTTGTTGGTCATGGGGCTTTTGAACTCTGGGCCTGGGCTCTGTCCCTGAGCTCTTCAGCTCAAGGTGAGCGCTCTATCACTTGAGCCACAGTGCCACTTCTGGTTTTTGGTGGTTTATTTGCGATAAGAGTCTCATGAACTTTCCTGCCCGGGCTGGCTTTGAACTGCAATCCTCAGATCTCAGCCTCCTGAGTAGCTAGGATTACAGTTGTGAGCCACCAGCACCCAGCTGCCCTGTGATATCTTGCCATCACTACCCTTCTATCTATTATAAACTTTCCTTAGTTTCTTGTAGTGTTCAAATGGGACTTTCCGTGTGTTCTTTCTCTTCTATCATTCACTTTTACTTATTAACTCATTCAGTAATAATTGCTTCCTACTGCCAGGTAGTTTTCTAGATACAGAATAAACTAAAAGTCCTTCAAAAGCAGGACTTGCCTTTACAGGAAGAACAGCTTCATAGGTGGTAGGCTACATAGCTTAGAATATATAACACAGCTGGGCACCTGTAATCCTAGCTATTCATGAGGCTGAAATTTGAGTTCAAAATTGCAGTTCAAAGCCAGCCTAGGCAGGAAAGTCTGTGAGACTGTTATCTCCAATTAGCAACCAGAAAACTGGAAATATGACTCAAGAGGTAGAGTGCTTGCCTTGAGCTGAAGAACTCAGGGACAGTGCTCAGGCCCAGAGTTCAAGCCCCACAACCTACAAAAAAAAAGAAAAAGAAAAAAAAAGAAAAAGACTATATAATGCACAGCTTATCCTCATTTTACAGTTGATGAGGGAAGTGCTGGAACAGAGAGAAGTTGTTTAAAGTCTTGCAGCCAACAAGTGGCAGAGCTTCATTTTGTCAAAGCAGTCTCAGAGTTTGGGGTGATTGATGCCCTTTACCTGTACTGCTGCATGTATTAAAACCTTGACAAGAATGGAAAAAAGAATGAAGTGGAAAAGTTGTGTAGATAACCAGACAGTGGGGAAATGACTGTCAGGCCTGATTAGAAAGTAGAGGCAGGTCTGAAAGGGCATGTGTAATTTGAGTCACTTAACTGGAAACTTCTCTTTCAGAGAGCACAATGGGCTTTCAAAGCCACATCCCAAACCATTTCTTTTCTCTTTTTTTTTTTTCTTCTAATTTTATTATTATTTGTTGTTTATGTGGTATTGAGGAATTGAACCCAGACCCCATGCATGCTAGACAGGCACCCTGCCACTAAGCCACATTCCCAGCCCCTCATCCCCAGCTCTTTCTGCTTTTCTTATTTTTCTAGTAACACCTTTTTTTTTTTTTTTTACTGATTGAGATGGCTGTCTTTGAAGCTTATTGCCAAGGCTGGTCTTGAACACTGATCTTCCAAATCTCAGCCTCCAGAATAGCTAAGGATACAAGTGTGAGGCACAATATCTTCCTCTACCTTTTCTTGATTAGAGGAAGATGACTGTTATCCCAAGAGATTATTATGAGGGGAAGAGCATTGTACATGGTATTTGGAATAATGCTCAGTTGTAGGAGCCTTGGATGCAAGTTTTAGTTCAACTAACTTCTGTGACCTCTTTTGTAGTACAAGAACACAGTATTGTGTTGCTTTCTTAATCACTCCATATTCTGTCTCTACATCGTCTATGAAAATAAGATATTTCTGCCACTGTAACAGGGCAGCTGTAGACAACATAGCAAATGAGCATGTATTTATCAATAAAACTCTTCTTTCCTTTTTTGAGATGCTTTTCTTTGATTATTATTAGCACATATTGGTTGTTATAAGTGAAATCAGGTTTGCAGACCCAAGGCCTAAAGACTAGAAATCCCATGCTTGCTCCAGCCAGCTGCCCCCATTAACCAAATAAAAGACATTGTAAGTGGCAGAGAAAGGACATTTAGTACATGCCAGCAATGGTATATCTTCAGCTATCTTTAAGGGTACAAATATTAGACTTGCATTAAATAGGGAGAATTTGGTGTAAAGTGAGAAAGGTAAAACAGTCCTGGGTCCTAGGTATAGCCTGGTTGATCATTCCTTTAGTTTTTGACTCTGGAGGCCTGGCAGGTAGTCTAGCTTTTCACTGTCCCATTCAAGATGATAAGACTATGGCATTGCTTGTTTGAGGACAGTTTGCCTTTTGTCACAAGTACTTACCAGTGAAGCCTATCTTTCCTGGAGTACATGGTGATTATAAAATGACTGCAGCAAGGAATGACTCAGTTCAAAGAACTTGGATGCAAAGTCTGGGGGTTGGATTCCAGTTTTCAGCTAATTCATAGGCTCAGCAATAGCATCTTTTGTCTCTTAAGGAGCATTCATTGTGATATTTTCATACCTGCATATGCAGTGACTCCTGATGAAATTCATGTTTCCTGTCGTTCTCCCTCATCCTCCCCTAAAAAAATTTCAACAGGTTTCACTGTTGTACTTTCATACTCATATAAAGTACTGTGGCCATATTCACCCTTCTTCAACTTATACATTCACCCTCTACCCTTCCCTGATAGGAAGGCCTCCAACAGAGCCTGTTATATTACTCCAAAAAATTAGAAAGTCAAGATGAAGTGGCTAGATTCTTTAAATAAAAAAGATACAAATAACTAAAGCATATCTAAAATGAGTAATAATATCAAGTCAGTAATAATCTCACAACAAAATAAAGCCCAGGAGTGGAAGTAGGTGGATTTATTGCTGAATTCTGCCAGAGTTTTAAAGAATTAAAACTACTGCTCCTCAAACTATTCCAAGAAATACAAAGGAAAGGGAAAGTACCAAATTTAATTCAGTGATGCCAGTATTACCCTTATTAGACAAAGCTGGGTAAAGACACAACAGGAAAAAAAGGAAACTTATAGATCAATTTCCTTTTTTTTCTTTTAATGTAGGTAAATTTTATTTAAAAACTTAGAAAAATGTAACTTGTATGTTTTCTCCTAGTAATAACAGTATAAAATTTGTCTTAAAAAAAACAACAACATAAAACCTTGATTAGCCAGGCACCTGTGGCTTATACCTATAATTCTAGCTATACAGGAAGCTGAGATCTGAGAGTCACAGTTTGAAGCCAGCCTGGGCAGAAAAGTCCCCGTGAAACGCTTATCTCCAATTAACCACTCAAAAGCCAGAAGTAGATCAACGGGTAGAACACTAGTCTTGAGCACAAGAAGGCTCCAGGACAGCACCCAGGCCCTGATTTCAAGCTTCACAACTGAAATTCTTGATTTACATTTTATAGGCAGATTGAAATTTTTTATGGAGTTTTCACCTGAAATAAATATGTTTACTTTTATTAGGAAAATGCCACCAAATATTTGTAGTATATAGACTTGGTTCTTATCTCCATTTTCCCCTTCTTCCCTTCATTCATCCACCCCTTTCCACTTGACCCACTCCACCCCTTTCAAGTACCAGATTCCTGGCATAATTTTGTTGAGCTTTGGTTTTGGTTTTCTAAGGCATTATACAATTTGAGATCTACCATATTTCAGTTAATACATTTGTAATCACTTCATACCACCCAACATACATACTTAGGTTGTAAGCTAAATCTAGCTTCCACATGTGTGGGAAAGCATGAGTCCTTTGTCTCTGGAGCAGAGTAGAGAATCCTCAAAAAATGGGAACTACTCCATCATCCAGCATGTCCACTCTTAGGCATTTACTCAAGAGATTATAAACCAAGATACAGTAAAGCCACCATCACAAGCATGTTTATTGCAGCACTATTTGCCATACCCAAAGTATGGAATCATCCTATACATCCCTCAGTGGACAAATGGGTCAAGAAAATGTGGTATATATACACAATGGAATTTTGCTCAATCATTAGGAAGAATGATATTATAACATTTGTAAAGACATGGAAAGACTTGGAAAAAATTGTTATAGGCCAATTTCCTTGATGAACACTGATGCAAAAATTTTCCACACAATATTTACAAACTGAACCCAGTGACACTTTTAAAAAGATCATATACTGTGCTTGAGTGGGCTTTGTGTTCAAGTGTACAGGATGGTTCAACATATGCAAATGAATTAATGTAATACAACATAAAAAGAGAAAATGGCAAAAATCCCACAATCATCTCAATACATGCAGGATAAAACCTTTGGTAAAACTCAATATTCTTCATAATAAAAGCTTCAGAGAAACTAGGAATAGAAAGAACATACCTCAACATAATAAAAGCTATATATGCCAAACTTATAGTCAAAATTCTACTAAGTAGAGAAAAGTGAAGATTATTTTCTCTTAAATCAGGAATGAGATAAAGATTCCACTCTCCTTTCTTCTTCATTATAGAGGAATAAGTTGAGAGGATAGAATAAAAGGGATTAAAATAGTCAATGAAGAAGTAAAATTAGCCCCATTTCCAGATGTTATTATTCTATACTTGGATGCTAAAAAGTCATCAGAAAACTCCTAGATCTGATAAGTATTTTTGGAAAATTAGAATAGAACATTAATATACAAAGTAACTTTTCTACCTAACAGCAGTGTATAGACTGGGAAAGGAATCAGGAAAACAATCACATTTACCATAGCCTCAAAAACCAAAATGTATTTAAGGAATTAGCTTAAGAAATTAATGTAACTAAGGAATTAATTTAACTAAGGAAGTGAAAGATGTATAGCAAATGAATCACTGAAGAACGAAATTGCAAAAGATACCAGAAGATGAAAAGACTACAAATGATCATGGATTAGCAGAATCAATTTTGTGAAAAGACCATACTACCAAAATCTTATATATCTCCAGTGTAATCCTCTCAAAAATTCCAATGACATTCTTCACAAAGGTAGAAAAATCATTTCTAAAGTTTATATGGAAGTAAAGGAGACCCAAAATAACTGAAGCAATCTTGGACAAAGAGAGCAATACTAATTGTTAATGGAAAGAACCAAAGATCCAGAAATGAATCTACAAAAATCTATAGACGGTTGGTATTTAAGAAAGGTGCCAAGGGCTGGGAAGGTGGCTCAGTGGTAGAGTGCTTGCCTTGCATGCTTGAGGCCCTGGGTTCAATTCCTCAGCACCACATAAGAAAAAAAGCCAGAAGTGGCGCTGTGGCTCAAGTGTTAGAGCACTAGCCTTGAGCTGAAGAGCTGAGGGACAGTGCCCAGGCCCAGAGTTCAGGCCCCACAACCGGACCCTCGCCCTCAAAAAAAAAAGAAAGGTGCCAAAACATACATTGGAGAACAGATAGTCCCTTCAACAAATGGTGCTAGGAACTGGATACCCATCCATATGTACAAGACTAAAACTAGATCTGGGTCTCTTGGCCTATATTAACACCAATTCAGCTGTGAATGGAAGATGTGAAACTGTTAAACTACTACAATAAACTATAGGTACAGAAACAAGCAGTTCTCTCTAGACATAGTTTGCTTACCCTTTTCCTCTAGAATGTAATAAGAATGCAAATGTTATGAAATTACTTTTTGTTTAATAGAATTTACCTACCTGTAATAATAATTGTGTTGTATCTTCCTGTAGATATATTTTTGTGTGTATCTGTGTGAGAGAAATGATTTTCATAAAATAAATCTTAACTTTTAAAACATTGTCACACCATGTTCCATATAACAGTAAGGGTGAGGAAACTTTGGTCTGTCCTTACCTAACCCATCTTACCAATGTACAGCAGAAGAGCAGGTGAATAGAACCCAATACCAAAGAGAAAGACATTATTGAAATTTAGGGATTTTAGCTTGCATTGCTTAAGATTACCAATATGTACCCATTTCTGATCTACAACATAGACGTTTTACATAACTCGTTATAGATATCCCCAGACTTATGATACATCCTGGCAAGAATATTTGTAAATTGAGAATAATCACATGGAAATGCATTTAATACCTCAAACCTAACACCATTACCTAGCAATGTGGTACACACAGAGTATCAGCTTACTGTGGTGAAACATGTCTGATGAGATTCTACAGGTCATTGTTGCTGGCACATTTTCTAAACTAGAAGTTGGCAAAGGATGGGACTGTTTTGCAAAAAAGTATTATTAGCATCTGACCTACCTCATTCACATATATATTCTCTGTGTACTTTCTAAATTGCAGTGGCATAGCTGAGTAGTTGAGACATACCTTCCTGTCTGCAAGACTTAAATGTTAGCTGTGTGGCCCATTTAAAAAATTGTAATAATAAGCTTGCCAAGGTCTGTAAACAGGAAAATTAACATCTACTAGATTAGATCGTGGTCCACTGTGAGTAGCCCTCAGAGCCAAAGCCAACTCACTGTTTTTGTCGAATTGATGTCAGACATATTGATGTCTTGAAGAGCCTAAACAGTATTTGCTGTCTAGCCATTCTAAAAATCTTCACTAACGCGCATATGTCATTTCTTTTCTTTCTGCCTGCCATCCTCTCTGCTATCATTCCTGGTTATGTGCCACTCCTTAATGAGAAGACAGGTTACACAAGAACCAGAATGTGTCTGAGTTCTAATCCTGGGTCTGTGATTTCATACAAAATTTTTAGTGTTACCATTTAAATATGCAAAATGCTGTAGTAGTGAAATAGAGACAATCTTGATCTTAGACCACACTTAATTATTATACCCTAATAAATCATAATACTGACAGAAAAAGAGGACTTCGTGTAGTTATGAAAAAAATGTTTGCCATTTTTCTTCAGGTTTCATGATGTGAGCTTTTCCTGAGTGGAAATGTGTCATCAGACTGACTGAGGGGAAGTATCTTTCTGACCTAGCAGCTCTGTGGCTTTGGGAGTCATTTACTCTCTCTGAGACTAACATCTATTTGGTAAATGTGTTATTGTTAATTCTTTACAATATGAGAATTAAATGAAGTAACTTTTGTAAAATGCCTTGCATATGGCTCATGTTCTAAAAATCTGAGCTTGTTCCTTTTCTTTCCACAAGTGTTTGGTTCTGTACATTGTCTTCAGTGGCTTATGATTGTAACCATAGAAAAGTCTGATTCTTTTTGTTTTCAGGAATAATTCTCAAAATGTAAACTTCCTGGGTAAAGTTTTTGTTTGATTGCCAAAGGATAATAAAAGGTATCTTTATGGTAAATGAGAATCAGATCTGAGTGCCAAACATAGACTGAATTTGTGTTTCAATTTCTGTTTCTTCTTTGATTGCAGTATGAAGTCAAGGGCAAAAAGGTGACCAGTTATTGCCATGAAACAATGGTCGGATGGGTGCATGATGTCCTGGGCCGGAATTGGGCCTGTTTCACTGGGAAGAAAGTAGAAAGCACATCTAAGAATGTGAACATGAATATGGCCCACTTTTCAAGGCCTCAGGAAAAGTGAGTTTCAAGTGAACCCCCTATATTTTGTTTTTATTTTTGTTTTATGGGATGTGTGAGTATATATGCATACTTAATCTTGAAAATGTATTTTAATTCCATACAATTTAGTTGGCTTAGAAATGTAAGCTATGGTTATATAAACTTCACTGAATAAAAAAAAATCAACTGATAGAATTAATAGAGAAAGCAATTTCCCCCTTAAAAAAATTTGAAAACTAATGAACTAATGATAGCTTTAAAAAAATCCATTATATGAGCTAGACACTGGTGGCTCATGCCTGTAATGCTATCTATTTGGAAGACTGAGATCTGAGGATTGTGTTTAGAAACTTAGCTTGGACATAAAAGTTCATGAAATTGTCATCTCCAATTAACCAGCAGAAAGCTAGAAGTAGAGCTGTGGATCAAATAATAGAGTAATAGCCTTGAGCAAAAAAGCCAAACAAGAGTGGGAGGCCCTGAGTTGAAGTCCTATTACTGACACACACAAAAATGCATTGTATATAATACTACAGAATTACAAATTAGTAGTCAATAAAATCATTTTATTGGGCAGTTGTATAATAGTGTGTGGAAGTGCAAGGAATACAAACTGAACACATTTGAAACAAGATAATAAGTTAGTGAAATCAAGATTTTCCACATCTGTGTACCCAGTTTACTCTGGTTGTGATAGTACAGTTCCATGGACAGGTGAGGATCCAAGTCCATGATGAAAGTGGTATCAGGTTTCTCCTGAAGCTTTACCTTCTTTTGTAACTGACTAGCTTTACCTTACCAGGTGTTCTCACTTATCCTTCTTTGACTGGGTCCTGCACTAGTCTCTGAGGACACCAGTGATGACAACTCTAATTTAACATAATTAGCTTGAAACTGTCCTACCTTAACATAGGGTGTTGAAAGACTGTGGGTTATGATTTCAGTGCACAAATTGTGTGTGTGTGTGTGTGTGTGTGCATGTGTGTGTGTGAGAGAGAGAGAGAGAAAGGGAGATAAAGAGAAAGAGAGAGAGATAAAGAGAAAGAGAAAAGAGAAAGAAAGAGAGAGAGACAGACAGACAGACAGAGACAGAGAACTAGGGCTGGAACACTGTCCCTTAGCTCTTTTTGTTCCAGTTCAAGAATGGAGCTCTGCCACTTGAACCACCTTCCACTTTTACCTTTCTAGTGGCTAATTGGAGACAAAAGTTTCATGGACTTTCCTACCCTGGCTGGCTTTAAACCTCAATCTCTAGATCTATGCTTCCTGAATAGCTTGGATTATAAGTGTGGGCTACCAGTACAAATTTTGTGCTAACAAAATTCAGCCCCAAACAGTCTATTGTAAGGATCTCATACAAACAACTCTCTTTACCTTTTCTGTGTTACTTATTTGGGGAAATCATGGAAAGTCCAAGAAACACAGTCAATGAGTCACTGCAGACAAGAAGTAAAGGAGACAAGTCTAAAGGATTAATCCTGTTTTAACTCTAAGTACTCCATTTTGAGTTGATCTCTAAGTAGCTTTGTTTGTTTTCTTGCTTTAGCAGCAAGTTTTATGCTAAGCTCTTCATGGTTCACCTTACTATTTGGGATGAGATAATACTAAGAGGCCTTATTTGCATTTCAAAAATATTATCTCATTTAGTGAAGAAGCTTCTATATGTTGCATCACCATAAAATGAGTATTTAGGCCTAAATTGCCTTCAAGATTTCTTTCAGCTTGTAATGATGTTATTCTACAGTAAAGTACATTATTTTTTAATCTCCTGCAATCTTAAAACACCAAAAATAATAGTGTCTAAGACCTATGATGGCATCTTGTCTTTATGGTAATGCACATATCAGCATATGCAGTTTTTCTTGATGTAAGGATTAAGCCAGACAAGTAGAGCAAGCTATGCTTCTCAAATAGTTGCAATCAGTGACAAAGTGTCTCTCCTCAATAGAAAAAAGTCTAAAGTATTTCACTACAATTTAAATTTTTTTTCTGTTTTTAAAGAATTAATGATTAATTAATTTAATAAAGGAGCCTCTGCTTTATATTTTTCAGTTAGCAGGAAGGAACATTGGTAGCATCTTGAAAATATTATAGCTGAGCACTAGGTGGGACATGCCTGTAATCTTAGCTAATCGAGAGGCTGAGATCAGAGGATCACAGTTCAAAGCCAGCCTGGGCATAAGAGTGTATGAGACTCTTATCTCCAATTAACCAGCAGAAAACTGAAAGTAGAGTTGTGGCTCCAGCAGTAGAGTGCCACCCTTGAGTGGAAAAAGCCCAGTAAGTTAGAGAGGCTCTGAATTCAAGCACCCATCAGCGCATGTGTGTGCATGTGTGCGTGCGTGCGCTCGCGCACACACACACACACACACACACACACACACAAACTGTCTAGGAAAGAAACCACCATTATTGATTTAATTAGTCCCTTACTTTAGAACATTTATTTAAGTAGTCTATATCCTATCACTGGTATAAAAGTATTTTACTGAATATTGTTAGACACATGAACAGGAGACATTACAATTTAAGCTCTTCATACACATGACCAGTTGTATCCCTGAAAGACTTTTGCAACTTCTCCTTGGATACAGAGCATGAGGGTCTATTTTAATAGAATCTATTTTTATCAGGCGATACTATATCTAATATTATCTCATATTGCTGGCAGTTATTTTAATAGGCTCTACAAATACAACCACAACTTCGTGGAAACTATCAATGCCATTCAGAAGTCGTGGACTGCAACAGCATACATGGAATATGAGACTCTGAGCCTGAGAGATCTGATTAGGAGAAGTGGTGGCCACAATCACAGAATTCCAAGGTAATAGAATATATCTGTTTATTACTACAAAAAATGATTTTGAGTGCCAATCTTTCTTCCAGCTAACCCCTGCATCACCCATCATTATTGCCAGATTTAGCCTTGGTTTAGTTTTGTTTTAGACAATGTTTATACACAGCTCACGCTTCCCTTGAACTCCAGATCTTCCTGCCATGGCTTCCTAAGTACAAGATGTAGATGTGTTACTGCCATGTGTGATTTCCAATTTACACTCCTTATGTTGTCTTTTTTTCATCTTCTGTTTGTATTCATACATTCATTCATTTGTTTTTTAAGTCCAGTATTGGATGTTTGCTTTCATACTGTCTGATGTTTATTTTGTTCCCCTTCCATTTTCTGGATTAGGATTTCATAGTCTCTCTTTTGCATGAATGAGAGCTAGGAGCCTCTTGCCTCCTAGCTCTTTCTTCCTGTGTCTTCTGCTTCTTGTCATCATTTTTGACATTCTTTGGAATACTTACAATTTCTTTTCCTGCACCAGCTCTCTAGGGGAAAAAATTCATCCTGGTATCCCAAGCAATCTAATTAAGGCCATTATTGTATTTATGGCCTTGACCTGCTTTCAGACAATATGACACACATGCTTTTTGTCCATGTATAAATTTCTTTTTTAATTTTAATTTTCTATAATGTTTCTCTTATTATTTTTTGTTATCTTTAAGTAGGTATTATTTTCTTTAAGAGGTGTCACTTAATCAAGCAGTATATGAATACAATGCATCTTGATCTGTCATCCCCTTTCCCCCTTTGACCCACCCCTTCTTTTACATGTCTCAATTTTGTGGTATATACCATGAATTCTTGACTCATTTCCCCCTCCCCGCTTCATTGTCTACTCCTTTTCCATTGGCCCCAGCCCTTCCCCTTGCTTGTGCCCATTTCTTGGTGCTAATTTTGTTGGGCTTTGACTTAGTCTTTCTAAAAAATTATACTATTTAAGCTCTCCATCGCATCTGTTTTAATTCATTTAATTCATTTGTAACTGCTTGTATATCACCCAGGGTGTTTACGTAACAGATTTATAGGCACATTCTATCTACCTCTGATGAGAGAAACTGTGCAATCTTTGTTTTTCTGGGTCTGGCTTACCTCACTTAATGTAAATCTTTCCAAGTCTTTCCATTTCCTTATGAATGGTTCTATATCATTCTTTGTAATGGATGGTAAAATGCACATATATATATATATATATATGTTCATATATATACATATACACAAATATGTCACATTTTTTAATCCATTTGTCCATTGGTTATGGTGAATAGTGCTGTAACGAACATGATTGTGCTGGTGGTTTTGCTGTAGATTTGTTTATGTTCTGTTAGATAGATGCCCAGCAGTGGGATTGCTAGATCACAGCATAGTTCTATGTTTAGTGTTTTGAGAAACCTCCATACTGCTTTCCAGAGTGGTTGAACAGTGTGTAAAGGAGTTCCCTGTTGGCCTTATCCTCACCAGCATTTGTTATTGTTTCTTTTTTTTATAATGGCCATTCTTACTGGGATAAGGTAAAATCACAGTGTTATTTTGATTTGCATTTCCTTTGTGGCCAGAGATGTTGAGCATCTCTTTCTGTGTCTATTGGCCATTTTTATTTCTTCTTCTGAGAAAACTCTCTTTAAGTCCTTAGTCCATTTATTAATGAGGTGGTTTTTTCTTTGAGGGCTTAATTTTTTGAGCTCTAAGTATATTCTGGATACTAGGCCCTTGTCTAGTAAAAAATCTTCTTCCATTCTGTGGCCTTTCTTTTAGCTTGGTAGCTGTATTCTTTGCTGTGCAGAAACTTTTGGGGTTGATTCAGTCCCACTTACCAAGTCTTTCTTTGGTTTGTTGTGTTTCTAGATCTTTTTTTAAGAAGTTTTGATCTGTGCCCAGGAGCTCTAGAGTTTCTCCTAAGCCTCCCTGTAGTTCTTTTTTTTTCAGTCTTTAACTATTTGTAGAAAGAAATTGCCGTTTAACAAATCAGTTTCTGAATACAATGCATCTTGATCAGTGCCCTTTCAAAATTTTCTCCTGTCCTTCTCTTTCCTACCTCTTCCCTCATTCTTCTTAATTTTGTAAGACATACATTGAATTAGTGACAACATTCTTCCCTCTTCATTCCTCTACCTTTTCCCCCTTAATCTTGCCTCCCCCTATTACCCACTTCCACTTCCTGGTATTTATTTTGTTGAACTTTGATTTTGCCTTTCTAAGCATTATACTTTTTGAACTTACCCTTAAATCTGCCATATTTCAGTTAATACATTTGTGAACACTTGTATGCCACCCAACAAATTTACTTAAAAGTTTGTAATCTAAGTCTAACTTCTACATATAAGGAAAATCATGCATCATTTGTTTCCCTGGGCCTGACTTACTTCACTTCACATAATTTTTCCAGGTCTTTCTATTTCTTTACCTACAGTACAGAATCATTCTTTGAAATGGATGGGTAAAATATCATTGTGTATTTTTACCACATTTTCATGATCTTTTCATCCATTGAGGGGAAGTCACAGAATTCTTGAAAAAGTTTCTTTTCATTTTACCTTAATTTATGCCTCTCCTCCATCACATGACCTCCAACTTGTCAATAATTACTCACAAATTAACCACCTATATTAATCTGAAGATCTCAGTGAAACATTTAAAGAAAATCCTTATTTATCATTATACCTCCATTTCCCACCTTCAGGAAATTAAGTTATAGCACTTTCAGTTTATCCAGCCAGGGATTTATATAATCTTTTAACATCTCATTTCAAAACTGTATCAGGATTTACAAAGCATTTGTGGTCCCTGTCATTTAACATGGGGCCAAGGATCTCCCTGGGAGGCTTCTTCAGGAGAAATTGATAATTTGATTCAAGGAAAAAGAACTTGAAACCAATGGGGAGCTTATGGGAATTAGTCAATTATGTAGGTAGATTATTTTCTTTTAGTACATTGACGTATTATTCAATTCTCACAGAATATAATGATTAATTACCTACAAAATCAGTGGTTCAAATTTTTTATTACTTAAGTAACGATGATGCATCACTAACCTTTTCATTTGAAGGCTGAAATTCTTAAGGCAGTGCATTTTTCAATTAGGTAACTATATGGAATGTTTTCATTGGAATTTAGGGGGGAAAATTCTGCCTCAGTCACCCTTTCCAATATGTCAGAGTGACACGTAATGGTGGAGGGCAGAAAAAGGATCTTTAGTGGTTGTTGGCCATATCGGAAAGAACAGATAAATGGATTCAGTAAGTGCTGACATGAGCTGTAGGTACTGTAGAGAAGAATGAGGCAGGTACAAGAGGTCTGTGTCCTTAATTATCAGTGTTAGTCCAGGTAGGGTATAGGTAATCATTATTTCAGTTCTAGTTCTTCAAGGTGGCTCTGGAGAGGTCTTTATTATTTGTGAAGGCAATCTTGTTCCCATGAAAGGATGGCTCCTACTTGAGGGTAATCTAATCATGGAGCCATCTGTCTATGAGGCTCTATCATTTTGGATTCCAAAGTGACTGTAGGTTTAGCCCAATGACTGGAGACTTTCAGGCACCTTTGGAGAGATCTAGGACAAGACATTCGACAGGCTGACAGTAACACACCTTTGCTACTCTTATCTTGGAGCCATCAGGCTTGAGCAGTATTGAGATAGCTTAGATATCACTGGTTTTTGGAAAATATCTATGTGCGGAGGAAAGCAGGAGTCTTACCTGAAGCTTAAAGGCAGAGGAGACAGATGCAAAATGAATGCAGAGGTGCTAGGATTTTATCCTGATTTTCATTCCCTTGAGGGCCTGTATGAGTAGTGAGTAGTCAGTGCTTTTTAGGGAAGTCTGTTTCTGAGTGCCTGTTGCATGGCAACATCCTCTCATAACTTTGCCCCTTTTTCAAAAGAATCTTCCAGAGTAGTGCTCAAAGTGTATTCTAAGAGTTTTTTTGTGTTTGTTTTTTAAAATCAAAATTGGGTAAGTAAGCTTAACATTATCTCCTTATTAGATTCACTTAAGTGAATATCTAGTGTGTGTTCGTGAGATAGGAAGTTGAGGACTGCTAAAGAGTCCTGGGAAGGAGCATGTGGGAGGGGCAGGAGGTGAGGTAGAGAGATGCTGTTAGATTGTCCAAAAGACTTAAGCCTCAGACTTTGCCACGTGTCATGTGCAGGATTTCTGAGGAACTTGCTGTGCTTAGACAATTGGATGTGTCCAAGAATGGCTAACTTTACAAAGAGCTGCTTTTCCTACTAAAGTACTAGAAAGTTTAAGATAAAGAGAGAGAGTCAAATGAAGGAGGAAATGCTGAAGCTACTAGATTTCCTGTAGCGTTTTTATATATAAATTAGCTCTGTTGTAAAAATTCAGTGATGTAATAGAAGCCTAATGTAAGGTTTATGGAGTCTAAAACTGCTTGAATCACATCTCTCTTGAGTCCGGAATTTTTTTCCATAGTCTCTAAAGTCTATGAGTCCAGCTGGCCCTGGTGACTCATGTCTGTAATCCTAGATACTCAAGAAGCTGAAATCTGAGTATCATGTTTGAAGGCAGCCCTGACAAGAAAGTCCATGACACTCTTACTTACGCACGCATGCACGAATCTAGACTCAAAACATTAATGTGTAATATCTTTAAAATATTTAATTTCTACTTTGGTGTCCCTCCAACTCCATTTTCTATTTCTTCACTTGAATATTACTAAACTTTGACTCTTTCTATTGATACTGATTTTATTTTTCTTTTTAGTCTGTGAGTATTGGTGGTGAAATATTCTACCTTAAAGGGTGGTAGAAAGATGAAAGTTAGTATTTAAATGCCTGTATTGTACCAGATTACTACTTATGTAGATTACCACAACATTTTATATAGAATTTATGATAGTGGTAGTTATCATGAGCTGCCATTTATTCAGGACTTGGAGACAGGAACTTGTTAGCCAGTATTACATCATCAACATCAACATCATCATCACACTGAATATGTACAACTACCCTTTGAAGTAAGTATGATTGTGCCCATTTTAATAGAAATAAAATTCTTTGCTGAATGGCACCCAGCTAGCAAGTTGCTTATGACTGAGATACAGGCTTTGAATTATATTAAGTTCCTGTGTCTAATGATATTCATTGAAACACATTTATACTGATGATAGAATATTGACAACTGAGATAAATGTTCTAAAATAAAAGATTGAATATATAACTAATTGTAGTGTGTTTACTAGTTAGTATATTAAAGAATCATGTAGATTATTTGATGATAGGAAGAGTTCACACAATCAAATTTGGCACATTGTATAATGATACCCTGAAATGTAAGTGCTCTTTGGTATGAATCTAGATCCTAGTTAGATTTGTTATTTAATTCATGAAAGGAGGGGTTAGAAAACAATCCTCAAAGGATAGACTACATGTTGATGTTACATATATGTTTCCATCCTAGGCCCAAACCTGCACCATTGACTGCTGAAATACAAGAGAAGGTTTCACATTTGCCTGAATCTTGGGACTGGAGAAATGTTCATGGTGTCAATTTTGTTAGCCCTGTTCGAAACCAAGGTAAAGAAAAAAAGGAAAAGGAAAAAGAAAAAAAAAAGTCACAAATTTTTATTAACATACTCAGAACTATTTACACATTTGTTACACATTCAAGACTCTGGAATGGTTTAAAGTGTATAGATACAAGATAGATCTACTTTAGGAAAGATGTACAGAAAAGAAAGAAATGAAAAGTATGTGGCCTCTGGGTTCTTACTCCTGTTTGCATTCAGGATGGATTTTCTAGTGGGAAGCATTGCTTCGGTGTTCTTCTCAATAAGCGTTCCAAGTAGCTAAAAATAGCCAAATGATAAGTCAAATTTATTTCCTCTACTTTTTTCTTGATTTTTTTCTTAGAACTGCCTTAGTTGTATCCCAAAGATTCTGATAATTTATGTTTTCATTTGTATCTAGGAAATTTTAAATTTCAGATATAATCTCTTTAATGATGTACATTGATAATTTAAAACCATATTATTATTCAATTATGTAGTTTCTATAATCTCTTTTTCTACTGAATTTTCATATTCTAAAAACCATATAACAGAAATTATTTTACTTTTTTTTTTTGCAACTTGCTTTAGTATGTTTTTTTTTTTTTTTGAGAAATAGCCACAGTCCACTGGGAATATGTATTCTGTAGCTCTTGGATGGAAGTTTTGGTAGATGGCTATTAAACTCATTCTATGGTGCTATCTATCTATCTATCTATCTATCTGCAATACTAGGGTTTGAACAGAGGGCTCTGAGCTTCCTCTGCTTGCTGTTTTGTGCAGTGGACAAAGACTAGAAGATTCTCCCTTGAACTTCAGTCTTATGGATCTTCTATTCCCAGAGTCATACTGTAGAAGCTTTTAACCTGCCATTATACTCTGGAACTCAAATCATTAGATTTTTATTCTAGTAAATTCCTAAAGCAGTATAAGGACCTTTTAATCTACTTTATATAAGATATCTGAGGAAGTGGCGCTGTGGCTCAAGTAATAGAGCACTCACCTTGAGCTAAAGAGTTCAGGACAGTGCCCAGGCCCAGAGTTCAAGCCTCATGACCCCCACGTCCCCCCCAAAAAAGAGATACCTGATGGTAGGTACTAAATCAGCTTTCATGAAGTACTTTGAAATTCCTTAGGGCAAGGAATGTAAGGTTTATTTCTGCTCTCTTCTCCCCCAAAATGACTGACAGTTGATATGTGGTAATAATTTTGGGGAAAGAAATTAGTGTTTCAAAAGCCTAATTCTTGGACATTGGCTATTCTTGTCTCCAATACTCCCTATTCTTTGAAAGCTATAAATTCAATTTGTATAGATAAATGGCAATTTCAAAGCAGAAAGCTCTGATTAAGTGTTTTTTTTCCCCTCTTACTACCATGTGTTTGTGTGTGTGTGTGTGTGTGTGTGTACTATAGATTAGAAAGAAACTTGGAAATTTCTGCTAATTTTAAAAGTTAGCACCAGTGGTCTATAGAACCAAGATCTCCAGAATTACAACTCTTAAGTGATTTTACCACTTTTCTGTGTTCAGACAGAAAATTGAGTTTTAAGAGGAAAAAAATATTGGGAAGACAAATGAGGTTGTACGTTTGCATGTAAGAACAGCAAGAATCTTGGTTTGAATCCAATAAGAAGAGGAAAGTCTGTGGGACTCTTATCTCTGTTTAATCATCAAAAAGCTAATGTTGAACTATGGTTCAGATGTTAGCTTTGAGCACAAAAGTTCAGACTCAGAGCCCAGGCTCTGAGTTGTTCAAGCCCCTGGACTTGCATAGAAAAACAAACAAACAAAAAAAATTCCAGCTTTTATGAATAAGCCTTCCTGCTAGATTTATTTTGAGAAAGAAGAAAAACTATGAAACTGAGTAAAATGGGCCTTCTTATTCTCTTGCTATGAGGTCTTTTACTTATTCTCTTCAAGAGAAAGGAAGAATGTCTCTCTGGGGTCACATTAATTAGGAAATATAGTCTTTGCTTGTTGCTTAAAGTCTAGTTTTTAAATGATATTTATTAGGACAGAAAGGCAAGGACCTTAAAATGTTGTCTCCACCCAGTCCGTCTTACAAACTAAAATGAAAATGCCAGCAGTGACACAACTAATGAATGGCAGAACCAGAGAACAGGGAAGAATAGAATCCTGATTTTATTCCACAAATGTGTCCTTTATGTTATCTCTTTGAGATTGTGGAAATTTGGTTATTATAGAACTCTAGATAGACCAGATTCACTTCTTATTTTTTTGTTTTGTTTTAAAGTAGGATCATACTAGGTCCTTAGGTTCTACATTCTCCTGTAGCTAAGTTAGTAAAGATGGTTTCTTTGGAAGTTGTTTTATGTTCTGAGTATAAATATGTATCTACGTGTTCATCCTTGGCTCATTCTTCCTACCAACCCTCATTAAGTCTCTGTACTGTTCCAGGTACTAGGCTAAAGAAAATGTGTGACTTACTTTTAGGACACTGATGATAATACTGTGAACAGTGTTTAGAGTATTAGATATTGACCAGTGTCCTAGCTTTTCTTTGCTGATGGAAAAAGAAAAACACCCCTGGTAATATTTTGAAATTACAAAACTTTGGAGCACTTTCTCTGTCACGAAGATAGTTACTAAATTCTCAACTTCAGATTTACTAAAGATACTTAACTTTATGCACGAGTTACTTAAATTATATAATTTGACTGTTAATGAATCTTATTTTACACTCCTAATAAGGTTGTGCTTACCATTCCAATAGTTTGTAAAATAATGTATTAATAAATTGAGTGGCATAGTAATTGTGAATTTATCTTGGCTTTGAAAAATGTGTATCTCAGCATGATGAAAGAGAGTGTCTAATAATAGAGATAATGTGTATTTCCTTCTAAAACTGTAGCAAGGAAATTCTAGTTTTGTTACATATCTCTTAGTGTTTTCTGATTTTTTTTTAAAATATTTTTACCCATACAATTTGGAGAAAAACATGGAAGAATAAAATTGTTCATATAAACTATAATACAACATATTTTTTTCTTTTCTTCAAATGGCAACTGCACTCCTAAAAGATGCTTCTTAAGGAAATGTCTTTGGTCCTTGGAAGAGCATTCAGGAATTAAGGTGGTTCTCTTTTCTCTTCTCCCTTTTTCATTTAGCTGTTATCATCTTCCTCTGACTCACATCTTCCTGTTACCTACCTTAAATACCATATTTATTTGTTATACTCAGTCCTTCCTCTTTCCTGGGCATTATTGTGTTTTGTCTCCTCTACTCAGGTTAAGTTCAACAGGGTAGATACACCGACTGTGCTTTGGAAGATACTTCTTGTCTTATTCTGCTTAGGCTGCTGCTGTATCAAAATGTAACACCCTGGGGAACTCATAAGTGACAGGAATTTATTTGTCATTGCTCCAAATACATTGGTTAGAAAATCCAAGATCAAGATGGCACCAGGTTCATTTTCTGGTCATGCCCCTCTTAGTTCTCAGACGGGTTCTTTTTACTATAACCCCACACAGTAGAATAGATAGGATACTGATCTGGAGTCTTTTTTTTTTTTTCAATCATGGTACCTGAACTCTGAGCCTGGGCACTGTCCCTCAGCTCTTTAGTTCAAGGCTAGCACTCTATCACTTGAGCCATAGCACCACTTCTGTCTTTTTCTGCTTATGTGGTGCTGAGGAATCAAACCCAGGTCTTCATGCATGAGAGGCAAGCACTCTACCAACCACCTTCCCAGCTCTGGAGTTTTTTTAATAAGTGCACTAATCCCATTCATGGTGACTCTACCCTTATGATTTGTTAACTCCCAAAAGCCATTCACACCAGCTCATGCCTCCCTTTTGAGGGTTGGGCTTTAAATGTGAATTTGGAGGTTAGGAGGGATGACTCCATTAGAAGTAATTAGAACGCATTGTATAGTTTTCTTTTGGTCTGATGGCTTAGAATATTGTAGAGATGAATAGTTCAACAGAATTTCAGATGCGGTATCTTTAGAAACAACAATTCAGATGTGTTAGACACTACAATATTAATGTATCACATTCAACCAGGTTTTGCATTATTCATGACATATCACATGTCTGTTGGATTATATAATGTATAGATATGGATATATTTATTCTTTTTTATGTACAGGATCTTGTGGAAGCTGCTACTCTTTTGCCTCCATGGGTATGCTTGAAGCAAGAATTCGTATATTAACCAATAATTCTCAGACTCCAATCTTGAGTCCCCAGGAGATTGTATCTTGTAGCCAGTATGCTCAAGGTAAGTGTTATTTCAGGCTTTATCTACTGTGAATAGTCTTAGCTGTTGTCGGCAAAGGCACAAAGATGGCATAGTAGAAGCAGAACATCTATAGTCAAAAAACCTCATGACATGCGGCCCCCCTACTCATTAATGGGTGACTCTTGTGGTATTTCCTCCATCCACCAGCAGAGTGGATAGTTCCCTATGCACTGAACACTATCATTTATACACTTTACCTAACAGTGTGCCCAATACTGAGAAAGAGTAACCATTGCTACTCACAGGAGGACACAAGCACAAAGAAGTGGTATAACATTATGAAGGTTACATAGCTTTTCTATTCATTGATATTTCAGTTCCAACTATGGTCTCATTCCAAAACTTAACTCCTGTTAAACTGTACTAATTCTGTTTTGTTTCTGAGAGAGTTGTAGCATTTGGCACTCAGAACAGGCCCTGTGTCATATATGTAGGAAGCCCAACTACAACAGATTCAGGCAAATCACAGAATTCAAACAGAGCTACAACTGTTTTGTTACTGGACAGTTAAAATGATTATAAGCAGAAGCATAGTGATGAATAGGTATTGGGTTACAGAAATATCTCAGAACCTGAGTACTGTAGGAGAAGAAGGGAGTACATTTTGGCATAAAATTGACATGGAAAACTTGCCTGAGAAACAGCCAGGGTTTTCTCTGGCTCTTTGACAGTGACGATATTGATTTTGTGCTTTTGTATTACATAATTAATTTAACCCCTGAGGAATATAGTTGACCAGACATACTTAACAGATAAGAAAGATACAGATAAGTTAAATTCTCTTTTTTAAAAAATTTGGGGGCTGGGAAGGTGGCTCAGTGGTAGAGCGCTTGTCTTGCATGCCTGAGGCCCTGAGTTCGATTCCTCAGCACCACATAAGCAAAAAGAAAAAAGCTGGAAGTGGCACTGTGGCTCAAATGGTAGAGTGCTAGCCTTGAGCTGAAGAGCTGAGGGACAGCACCCAGGCCCAGAGTTCAGGCCCCACGACCGGACCCCCCCCAAAAAAAAAAAAAAAAAAATTTGTGTCTATGTGTGTGTCTGTGTGTGTTTGTGTGTGTCTGTGTCTGTGTCTCAGTCATGGGGTCTGAACTCTGGGCCTGGATGCTATCCCTCAGCAATTCAGCTCAAGGCCAGCACTCTACCACTTGAGCCACAGCACCACTTCCAGTTTTCTGAGTGGTTTATTGGAGATAAGAGTCTCACGGACTTTATTGCCTGGGCTGGCTTTGAACTGTGATCCTCAGATCTCAGCCTCCTGAGTAGCTAGGATTACAGGCATGAGTCACTAGTGCCCAGCTAGATAAGTTAAATTCTTAACACTGCTTTGTTTGTCTGATTTTTGAATTTTTGTGGTTTGAACTAAAGCATCTCATTTGTTAGGCAGTGCTCAATCGATTACTTGATTACTTGATTACTGTTTTTTTCTGGTTGTTTTTGAGATGGGACTCACTTACCACTAGAGTGCTCATCAGAGCCACAACTACCCTAGATTAGTCCTTCCATCACTGGGATGACAAGCATGCCCCACTGTGTCCATTTCACCTGGGCTAGCCAGGAATTGTGATCTTCCTAATTATAGCCTCCTAGATAGCTAGGAATGACAGCATCACTGTGCCCATTGGTATTCTGCCTAGGCTGTCATCGTACTGTGATTTTTCCATTGTAAGCCTCCCAAATAGCTAGGATTTCAGGCATGAGCCACCAGCACCCAGACCTTACACAGCTTTTGATTTAAACCTTCTAAGGCTTCAAATATACTGACTTAACAACTGTGCCATAGTTATCTTCATATTAGGTGCTAAGTAAATATGTCAGACAAGATGATAGTAGAGGATAGTTAGCTAGGGAACAAACAGATAAGAGAGTAAAGTGACAGTTAAAGTAAGAATAATTCCAGGACTGGCATATAAAAAATAATGGAAACAGATGACTAGGTGCTAGTGGGTCACACCTGTAATCCTAGCTACTCAGGAGGCTGAGATCTGAGAATCGTGGTTTCAAAGTGAATCTGGACAGATAAATCTGAAACTTCTATGTCCAGATAACCAGAAAAAAAATGCCAGAAGCAGAGGTATGTCTCAAGTAGGAGAGCACCAGCCTTGAGATGAAAAAGCTAAGGAAGAGAGCAAAGCCCTGAGTTGAAGCCACTGTGGTGGCATAAAAAATAAATTAATGACTCAAAAAAAAAACTTTTGCTGTAGGTTTTTTAAAAATATTTTTTTAAATATTTTATTGTAAAGATACTGTACAAAGGGGTTATAGTTACATGAGTAAGGTATTGAGTGCACTTCCTATCGAACATTGTTACCTCCGCCTTTGTTTTCCCCCTACTATCCCTTCCTTCTCCACTTCCCAAACTTCTCCTTCCATCCCACTCCGAAGCTGTAAAGTACATTTTCAACATAGTGTCTTGTACATATCATTGTTACAGTGGGTTAACCTATATCCTTATTTCAGCATTTTGTTGTTTCCCTTCCCCTCCCCTAAATAGAAAAATGTATATACAAGATGCAGGGTACCAGGATCAATACAGTGAAAATAGGGGTTATACCCTGGGGGAAAACATGCAAAAGAACCAAAAATATCACACAGTGCATTAAAAACAACAGTAAGAAAGATAAAACCTCTTGTGTCCCTATCTTGGAGTTCATTTGGCTTAGCATCATCTTATATGGTCATATGTGCATAGCTTTTGGCCTTTTCTGCTTGTCCTGGACATATACTAGTTATTGCAGATAAGTGAAACCATGGATCTATGTTTCTTTGGGCCTGGATTACTTCACTTAACATAATTTTTTCCAGGTCTTTCCATTTCCTACCAAATGAAGTGATGTCATTCTTTCTGATGGAGGCATAGAATTCTATTATGTATATCACATTTTCTTGATCCATTCATCTACTGAGGGGCACCTGGGTTGGTTCCATATCTTAGCTATGGTGAATAATGCTGTGATAAACATAATTGTGCTGGTAGCTTTAGTATGGCCTTGTTTGTGATCGTTTGGGTAAATGTCCAACAGTGGGATTGCTAGGTCATAGGGGAGCACTATGTGGAGTCTTTTGAGGAACCTCCATAATGATTTCCAGAGTGGTTGAACAAGTTTATACTCTTACCAACAATGCAGTAGGATTCCCTTTTGGCCATATCCCCTCCAGCATCTGTTGATTATAGCCGTTCTAAATGGGTGAGGTGGATCTCAATGTTGTTTTGATTTGCGTTTCTTTTATGGCTAGAGAAGTTGAGCATTTCTTCATGTGTCTTTTGGCCATTCTTATTTCTTCTTCAGAGAAGTCTCCCTTTAAGTCTTTAGTCCACTTATGAATTGGACAGTTGTCACTTTAAGGATTTGTTGTTGAGGGATTTAATTTTTTGGGTTCTAAATATATTTTAGATATGAGGCCCAGATCTTCAACCCATCCGTGGGCTTTCTATTGATCTTGCTAGCTGTGTCCTTTGCCATGCAGAAGCTCTGCAGTTTCATGCAATCCCATTTGTCCAACCTTTCTTTGATTTTTTGTATTTCTGGGTCTTTATTAAGAAAATTTCAGCCTGTGCCAAGGAGCCCTAGAGCTTCTCCTATTCCTTCCTGTAATGTGTCTGCATTTATTTTGAGGTCTTTGATCTATTTGGAGTTGATTCAAGTGCAGGGTGATATAGAAGGATCTAGCTTTAGTTTTCTACAGTTGTTTAACCAATTTTGCCAGCACCGTTTACTGAAGAGGCTATCTTTCTTTCATTCTATTCTTTAAGCTTCCTTATCAAAGGTTAGGTAGCTATAGGTCTGTGGGTTCCTTTCTGGGTCTTCAGTTCTATTCCATGGTCCTCAGGTTTGTTCTTGTGCCAGTATCAAGCTGTTTTGATTACTATGGCTTTGTAGTAGAGTTTGAAATTTGGTATTGATATTCCTCCAGCACTGTTCTTTCTCTTAAGGCTTGTTTTTGCTATTCAGGGTCTTTTATTGTTCCATATGAATTTTTGGATTGCTGCTTCTATTTCACTGTTGAAGAATGAGGTTGGGATATTGATAGGTATCACATTGAATTTGTAGATAGCCTTTGGCAGTATTGCCATTTTCACGATGTTATTCTTCCCAATCCAGGAGCATGAGAGGTTTTTCCACTTCCTTAGTTCTGCATTAATTTCTCTTTTCAGGTTTTTAAAGTTTTCATCATAGAGGTCCTTCACTTCTTTATTTAACTCTTAGGTATTTTATTTTTTGTGGGGCTATTACAAAAAGAATTGCTTTCCTGATTTCAGTTGTGATCTTCTCAGTATTGGCATTCAGAAAAGCTATTGATTTTTGAGGGTTAATTTTATACTCTGCTACTTTGCCAAACTTTCTGATCCGCTCAAGTAACTTGGGAGTGGAGTCCATGGTGTTCTTTAAATACAAGACCATGTCATCTGCAAAGAGGGAGAGTTTTACTCCATCTTTTCATATTTGGATCCCCTTTATGTTTGTATCTTGTCTTATTGCTCTAGCTAGGCATTCTAATTCTAAATTGAAGAGAATTGGAGAGAGTGGACATCCTTGTCTCATTTCTGAGTTTAGAGGAAATGGCTTTAGCTTTTCTGCATTAAGTGTAATCCTGGCTGTAGGTTTGTCATACACAGCCTTTATTTTATTGAGAAATGTTCCATGGACTTCCTAGTTTTTCCAGAGCTTTCATCATAAAGGGATGTTGGACCTTGTGAAATGCTTTTCCTGCATCTGTTGAATTAATCATGTGGTTCTTATCCATGTTCTTGTTGATGTGATGAATTATATTGATTGGTTTGCATCTATTGAACCAGCTTTGCATCCCTGAAGTGAATCCTGTTTGATAATGGTGTATGATTTCTTTGATGAGTTGTTGAGGTCAATTGGCCAAAATTTTCTTGAGAAGTTTTAGCATTGATGTTCATCAAAGAAATGGATCTATAGTTCTCCTTCTTGGATGAGTCCTTGCCTGAATTTGGGATGAGAGTTACGATGGCTTCATAGAAAGAGTTTTATAGTGAACTTTCGCTTTCAATTTCATTGAAGAGTTGGAGAGGAGTATTCTAGAATTCTGCTGTAAATCCATTCTGTCTTGGGCTTTTCTTGGATGGGAGGTCTCTTATTGCTGTTTCTATTTCAATGCTTGATGTAGGTTAAGTTGGTTTAAATAATTTTGGTTTAGTTTGGGCATGTCAATATTTTCTAGAAATTCATCCATTTCTTCCAGATTCTCAAACTTATTAGCATAAAGGTTTGAGAAGTATTCCCTTAAAATGTTCTGAATCTTGGTTGTTTCTGTGGTGATATTTTCATTCTCACCTCTGAATTTGTTTATTTGGGTGTATTCTCTTCTTTTTTTGATAAGATTTGCTAAGGGTCTGTCAAGTTTGCCAATTTTTTCAAAAAACCAACTCTTTGTTTTGTTGATTCTATGTTTTTTTTTTGGACTCTAATACATTTAATTCTGATTTAATTATTTGTTTCCATATCTTGGATTGGAATTTAGCTTGTTGCTCTTTTACAAGGAGCTTCAGGTGCCTCGTTAAATTCTTGGTTTCACATCTCTCCAATTGTTGGTGTAGGTTCCTATATCAACATCTATAAACATCTAAGTTATAAGCTTGCCTCTGTGTACTACTTTTGCAGTTGGTAATTTGAGGAGTTGGTAATTTGTTAAATATCATGAACATTTGTATTTCCTTTCTAATCTCTTCCATGACCCACTGCTGGTTCAACAATGTGTTGTTCAACCTCAGTGAGCTACAGAATTTTCTTTGCTGGCCTTTGGTATTGAATTCTAATTTTGTTCGCTTGTAGTCTGAGGAGAATGCAGGGCATAACTTCAGTGTTTCTGAATCTGGACAAATTTGTTTTGTAACCTAAAATGTGGTCTATTTTCGAGAATGTTCCATGTGCTGCTGAGAACATGTATTCTGATTGAAATATTCAGTTGATGTCTTTTAAGTCTAGTTGATCTATGCAGTTGTTTCGATCTGAGATTCCTTGGTTGATTTTTTTTTTTTTTTGTCAGGTTGATCTATCCAGCAGGGATAGTGGTGTGCTAAAGTCCCCAACAATTAATGTCTTTGGATCTATGTGACATTTTAGGGAAAGTATTATTTCCTGGATAAATTTGGGTGCTTTGTTATTTGGTGAATAGATATTTAAAATTGTAATATCCTCTGGAAGGAGAGATCCCTTAATTTGTATGTAATGACCTTTTTAAAAAAATCTCTTCTCACTAATTTTAATTTGAAGTCTATTTATATTAGGATTGCAACTCCTGCCTATTTATGGGGGCCATTTGCTTGTTAGATTTTATTCCAGCCTTTCACTTTCAGAATATGTTTGTTTTTGTGGGCAAAGTGTGACTCCTCAAGGCAGCAGATCGAAGGATCTTGCTTTTTAATCCAACTAGACAATCTATGTCGCTTAATTGGAGAGTCAAATCCATTAATATTGAGAGTTAGGATTGAGAGGTATTTGGCAGTTCCTGCCATGTTATCCACTTTCTTGGGGGCTGTGCCAACTGGGTTCTTCCTATGATTTTTGGATTCTCTCTTTGGGGGATGTTTCTTGGCCTTTATGGTGTTCTTGGTGGTGTTCTATGTGTAGGACATCAAGTATCTTTTGTATGGCTGGTTTGGTGGTGATACACTGTTTCAATTTTTCTTTACTGTGGAAGGTTTATATTTGTCCTTCCATTATGAAGGAGAGTTTAGGTGGGTACAGTATTCTTGGTTGATATTTCTTTGTCTTTAGGGTGTGGCATACTTCATTCCAGCCTCTTCTTGCTCTAGTGGTCTCTGCTGAGAAGTCTGAAGTTACTCTGATTGGTTTCCCTTTATAGGTGATTGATCTTTTCTCCCGGACAGCTTTAAGGATCCTTTCCTTGGTTTCTATTGATCCTGTGTGGATTAGAACATGATGGAGGGATGTCCAGTTCTGGTCTGGTCTTTTGGGGGTTTTAAAGACTTCTTGTATCTGAATGGCTTCTCATATCTGAATCTCTTTGCATGTTTGGGAAGTTCTCTGCTAGGATCCTGTTAAATAAATTTCCTAGACCTTCTACTTCTTTCACTAGGACTCCTCTACACCTACTAGCCTTAAATTGGGCCATCTGATGGTGTTTTCTAAATGTTGAACAGATCTATTATATTTCTTGGATTTGTCTTGAATACTTTTCTGTTCTTTCTCTATAATATCTAGGCTGTCTTAAATCCCAGAGGTTCGATCTTCTGAATAGTCTAACCTGTCAAGACTTTCTACTTTGTTTTTTATTTCCTTTCCTTCTAATTTGAAGGCTTCAAATTTTGTTAGAGCTTAGTTTTAGATCTTGTATGGACTTATTTACCTCCTTAATTTGGTTTTCATTTTCATTCTCAAATCCCTTAGTTGATTAGTTATAGTTTCATTGGACTCTTTTCCTTCTGTGGGCTTTATTCAGCATTCCCTTTGTGGATTTCATGGATTCCTCCAACTTTCTGTTTGTAGATTCCATGAATGCCTCTATTCTCATCCCGTTTCTCACACAGTTCCTCTATTAATCTTTGATTAGCCTCCTCATGCTTGTGAAATTCCTGTATTAATCTTTGGTTTGCCTCATCACACTCATGCAATTCCCTATCACACTCACACAGAGTCCTTTGCAGGTTTTCAGTCTTTTCATTCACCATGTTCACTAACTAGTTGTGTTTGTAGAGCATTTTGGGAATTCTCTGCATTATTCACTAACTGTTCTGATGTGTGAATATCATGAGTGGGAGTTGAGATACCTGGACTTGCCATTTTTCTTGTGTTTCTCCAGCTTGTTCTACCCATTTGGGTATGAAAGCAAAACCAATTATGTGCTAGAACATTGTTTTAAGGCAAACATCAACCAGAGCTCTAAGTACATGTACAATCTATTTTAACAAATACAATCTAGTTCAACAACAAACAACTAGGGATCAGTGGACTAAGAAAATCAAAGGAGGGGAGGAGGGGGAAGGCTGGGAAGGGAGGTGAAGGGTAAACAAAGGAGGAGGCTGCAATGCTTGGTAAGAAATGTATGCATTTTCCTGCCCATGTAATTGTAACCCCTCTGTACAGTATGTTTTCAAATAAAATAAAATAAAATAAAAAAAAAAAAGAAAATCAAAGGAGTCAGCAGACCAGAAATTAATTCATTTAGGGAGAATTGTGAGGAGAAAATAAGATTAGAGGAATGTAGGGAGGGAAAGGGAGAAAGGGAATATAACAAATACCTAAATTCAGAGAGAGGAAAAGGATAGAAGAAGAGAGATAAAGAAAAAAAAGAAAAATGATAAAAAAAAATTTTAAATGAAACACTTAAAAATTGTAGAAGTATAAAGAAATAACACTATAATTAAGGGAGTAAGGCTTAGCATTTGTGAATTGAGTAATTGATATCTGAAGTAAGTATGCACACAATGAAAGATAAGGTCTAGTAATTGAAGATGGGTTTATATCTGAGGGTGAACAGAACAGCAATTAAATATAGCAAAAAAAAAAAACCCAAAAAACAGAAAGGACCAAAAGGGAAAAAGAATTGAAAAAAAAAAAAAACCTAAAATAAAAATGATGAAAAAAGTAGAAAACAATTTTTTAAGATTTTAAAAAATTAGGAAGAGGGCTGGGAAGGTGGCTCAGTGGTAGAGTGCTTGCCTTGCATGCGTGAGGCCCTGAGTTCAATTCCTCAGCACCACATAAGCAAAAAGAAAAAAGCTGGAAGTGGCGCTGTGGCTCAAGTGGTAGAGCATTAGCCTTGAGCCGAAGAGCTGAGGGACAACACCCAGGCCTAGGGTTCAGGCCCCACAACCGGACCCCAAAAAAAAAATTAGGAAGAAAACAGGGTTCTGTGATTTTTTTTGCAGAAGAGGGACCTTGTGTCTCCCTGTGCCATAACCAGTCTCTTGATGGAGTCTCTGGTTTGTGCTTGTGGTGTCTGGTTTGCCTAAAGCTTGTTTGGTTTCTTAAATCATTTTTTTTTAGCAGGCAAATAGAAGCTCTGCCTTACCAGGGACTTTATGACCTTCCTCAGAGTTTAGTTCAATAGGAGGGAGATCTGTTCAGAGTATCACAAAAGAGGGAAATGGCTGTTTCCTCTATCTTGGAGTTGCTATGATGGGGCTAGGTTGTGGGTGGGGTTGAGGCCTGTCAGCAATCAGTAGCTTTTCCCTGAGTGGCTAGTTCCTGAGACACTCACACAGCCCAGCTGGGAGCATTCTCAGGATTAAGTTTACTGAGTTTCCAATTGTTTTTCTTTTACCCTCCTTCAGCTGGGTCTGCTGCCTGTGCTACAGGGGGGTGGGACAGCTTCTGGCTCTGTTTACTCAGTGAAGAAAGTCACTTCTCCACTGGTGGTACAGCCTCTGCCTGGGAAGGGCAACTTTCCCCTGGGGTGGAGCTGAGCCCTGCAAATCAGCTTCCTTTGACGTGTTGAATGGCTCCTATTGTCTTCTTCCAAGGCCTGAATTATGGGCTAGCTGCTCTGGCCTAGTCTTTGTCAGTATCAAAGTTGTTCTTCTCCAGTGGTGGAGGAGGGGCTACCTTCCCACCACTGCTCTGTGAAAAGGAGTGAGGATATCTGTGTGGAACTCATGCCTTTCTCTTGGTTTCTGGGCCATTCATGGTCTACTACTGTCTGTGGTCATCAGAATGAAGATTTCCACTCCGTGTCAGTTCTTGCTAGTGGTAAGTAGAATCCTCTTGCACACTGCCCCTGGAACCTTTGTCCTAGGTTCTGTCTGGCAGCACCAGAGAGTGCTTGAATCTGTCTCCTTAACCAAGCTGCCTGAATTTTTCCTCTCTGACCAAACTCTGTACTATGATGGCACACTGGGTGTGACTCTCTAGCCTTGGATTTTTCACTGGAACACTAAAACTGGTTTCTACTTGAGAGCTTATTTAGCCCCAGCTTCTTCTCTTCTGTCTTCCTCCAGACTCGCTTTTGCTGTCATTTTTTTAAGCCACTGTAGGAAGAGCTATTACATTTAAGATTTTTTAAAAAGCTGTTCATTTTGCAGTAGTCTAAGCAGCCGACAGGTTTGACACTACGGTTCTGCACATTCTCTGCCAGGGCTATCTCTGTGTTTTCTAACATAACAAACAGCTGGCAGTCTTGTGTCATAAATAAGGAGAACTTGACAAGGCCACAAACTATTAATTCTATATAATCCATTATAATTCACTTGAAGACACAAAAGTAATTTTTATAATGGAATTTTACCTGAATTATAAATATTTTGCACTCACTCTGCTTGATGTGAATTGGTGACTTGTAGGTAAACTATAGAACAGGCAATTCTTGCCAATCTGACCATGTGAAGGTGTGCCAAGATTGATTTTCTCAACCCTCAGGGTTCCCAGAAGGGACCTGATTACTAATGTCACCATCTTCTATGTATGTAGTAAAATATATATTGAGAAGCCTTGTGCTCTACTTTATGTTAATAAGCGACATTAACATGAGGGTTGATAATTTTAAAAAATTGAACATAGTGAAATTTCATTATGGAAATGCAAATTTCTATTAGTAATTGCTATGATAAGTGATATCTGATGTCAGTAAAAATAAGCGAACGAATGAATGATGGAATAGAGAGGCAAAAGTAAGGCATAGCACAGTTTCTGCTGTGCCTTTATCTGATACCTGGGCAGTAAGTAACCTTGCATGCTGTTCCTCCTCAGGCTGTGAAGGAGGGTTCCCCTACCTCATTGCAGGGAAGTACGCCCAGGATTTGGGAGTGGTGGAAGAGGCCTGCTTTCCCTACACAGGCACAGACTCACCTTGCAAGCTGAAGAAGGACTGCTTCCGCTACTTCTCCTCTGAGTACCACTATGTGGGAGGCTTCTACGGGGGATGCAACGAGGCCCTGATGAAGCTGGAGCTGGTCCACCATGGGCCCGTGGCAGTAGCCTTCGAAGTCTACGATGACTTCTTGCATTACCACCACGGCATCTACCAGCACACCGGCCTCCGCGACCCCTTCAACCCCTTCGAGCTCACCAATCATGCTGTGCTGCTGGTGGGCTATGGCACTGAGCCAGAAACAGGGCTAGAATACTGGACCATAAAGAACAGCTGGGGCTCGGCCTGGGGGGAGGACGGCTACTTCCGGATCCTCCGAGGAAGGGACGAGTGTGCCATCGAGAGCATCGCTGTGGCCGCCACGCCCATCCCCAAGCTGTAGCACTGCAGCCTAGTGCTCAGCTCCAGTCATGCCCCAGCCACCTAGACAGCTTCCAGACATCCAGGCACCTCCCAGACACCCAAACAGCTCCCAGACACCCAGACAGCTCCCAGATATCCAGACAGCTCCCAGAAACATGGACAGCTCCCAGATACCCAGACAACACTGAGGGGACTTCACATGGTCGAGACTTCTGTGACAGCAACTTCAGAAGTTGGCTAATTGACCATTGTGAAGATCTGTGTCTTTGATATTAAAACTTCTCTGATTTTTGTGGTCTTTCCCATCAGCCACTGGCCTTTGTTTCTCCACATACTGACTCAAACAACATTTTTATGAGTGATGGGTAAGCTGCTAAGTGGTGGATTTTACTGATCGTTTGTAATTCAAACTGATGTTATGCTTTTGTAAAACCTATATCAAAGCACAAAACTCATTTTAAAATCATGTAAATTACAAAAATGCATCAATTGTTATTAAACTTTTTTAGAGATGTTCATGAAAGTTCACGTGATATATTGATAAAATTTCTGCCTGTGCTTAATATTATTTCTACCAGTGGGTCTCGCACTTTGATTCACTGTCTTGCACTATAGGTGTGCTTCTTTAAGGTAGAAAACATTTGAGAACATTTCAATTAGTAAACAGAAATGTATTAACCTTTATGGCAATGTATACACTCAGATAATGCTTAATGAACCCCATAGTCATAAGTAGATACTCAATAAGCCAAAGGCTATAGAATTCTTTTTATTGAGTTAGGACATGGACATAGTCCTAAGGCTGGCACTCTTCCCTTCTGACTTTTGGATGGTCAGTAAGAGTCTCTGGGACTTTCCTGTTCAGGCTAGATTCAAATTTTGTTCCTCATATCTCAGTCTTCTAGGATTATAGGCATGAGCCAAAAGCACCCAGCAAAAAGAAAAGAAAAAATCTTAATCTTAGTAAATTATTTCTTATGGTGTGAACCCTGCATTTGAGAATATTGGTTGACCCTTTTGACCTTTGCTGATGAGTAGTAACAATGAGAGAAATAGTAACAATACAGGTTTGAGTGGGTCTTGGGATCTCTCAAGGGTATTTCACAGTGGTAGATGACCTCAGCTCAGTAAACAGTTGGCATCTGTCACAAGTAAGGTTACTGAAATTTTAGGCAAGGAGTGCTCTAAAACATGATGAAGACCCAGAAGCCTCTTGGAGCTCAAGGGGCCCTGGAGTTTACACAATATGACCTCTTTGCACAAATACTCAGTTTAGAGAAAGTGCAAATAGCATTGTATAGCATATAACCAGCCAGTGATCGAGTATTGATACAGACTTGATCTCCAAATCCAGTTCTGCTGGAGCCCCTCCAATCACTGTCACAACAAGATCTATTTACCAGGGATATGAGCGCTTGGAAATTTCAGCTTGACATTGTTTGAATGTCTTAAGCCTCACATAGTTTTTGCATTACCACTCAACAAAACAAATTAGTACTTTTGAATAGAAGATACTCCACAAGTATGCACATGGTGTAGTTTTTGTTTGGTGGAACATTTGTGTTTATTATTGTTACTGTGTTTGGAGGGAGGGAGGGGCACATGTGTGCTGATACTAGAGCTTGAACTCAGGGCTTGGTTGCTGTCCCTTCTTCACTTATGGATGGCTTTCTTGCACTATAGTAACAGATCTACCTCTGGCTTTTTGGTGGCTTATTTGAGATAAGAGTCTCACAGACGCCTGCCTAGGCCAGCTTCAAACCACATTTTTTAGATCCAGCCTCCTGAGTAGCTAGGATTAAAGGCAAAAGCCAGTCACCTGGCACCTTGGTTTTTTTTTTGTGTGTTTTTGAGACAGAATCTCACTATGTAAGCCAGTGTGACCTTGAACATTACATCTTGTCTCAGCCTCCTGAATGTGGGATTATAGGTATGTACTCCCATACCCAGAGACACTATATTTAAAGTGTGGTTTCTTGTATCTCCTGACATCCATCTTCTGTGTACTTTTGACCTACTATGTGGTATCAAGGAAGTAGGGTCTTTGGCAAATAACCAGGACCCTTATCATCTTGTGGGTCTCTAATAAAAGGTTTATGTTCCTGTTACCAACAGGATGTAATTTCTGTCCTAGATTATACCTACTCTGACTGGTCTGGGAATGTGTAAACAGATTAAATCAATCATGAATTCACTTTTCACTAAAATGTACAAGTATACTATGTCAGCTTAATAGGCAGCAATCAGCTGACAAGTATTACAACAGCTCAGGAAGGTTGCATGGTTGTATGATGGCTCATCATTGGCATGAATTCAACACTTTAGATACTATTGGAAAGCTAAATATAGGTATGAACCTAATAGTCTGAGCACCAGTTCTTTTTCTAAAAAAATCTTTTGTTATTATAGAATGATACACAGGGCTTACAATTACCTAAGTTAGGTAAAGGGTACATTTCTTTTTGGATAATATCACCCCTTCCCTCACTCCCAGTTTTGAGTACCCATTTTTACATGCTTGGTACTTCCACAATAGTGATTTGAAAAGACATGAAGAGGTTGCAAGAGAAATTTCCAGGACTAGAACTCAAGTTGTATTGCACTTCAATGTGGCTTAGTGTGTTGTGGGCTGCAGCTTTTCTATAAGCTAACTGCTTATTTCCTACTACTGTGGTAGATGGAGTTTGTTCATGGAGTAGCATAATTCCATAAACAATGTGATTAGACCAGGAAGTCATTCATGGAGCAAGTTTCATTAGCTAAAATTTATTTGTATTCTCATTAAATATACAATCACTTGGGTACCAGTGATTTATGCCTATAATCCTAGCTACTCAGGAGGTTGAGATCTAAGGATCACCATCCAAAATCACCTAGGTAGGAAAGTGCATGATACTCATATTTCCAATTAACCACCAAAAAGCCAGAAATAGGCTCTGGTCACATAGTAAATCATCATCCTTGAGAGAAAAAGCCAACTGAGAATTCAATGCCCTGAGTTCAAGCCTTAGTTAGTACCCACTAAAATAAAATCAGAGTTTGACCAAATACAGGGACTGAACAAGTGAAATAGTAAGGGATACAAGAACACTCTTCCAATAAAAAGAAGGTAGAGCAGTGATTGGTATCTAACAGGGAGTATATATATAAATACTAGTGGCTATTCAACTTATCCTTTTCTGAATTCAAATTCTAATGTGACCTTTTGCTATGAGGAAGCAACTGAGATATAGTATAAAAGTAAAATAAACAAAATCCAGCAGAAGAGGACTTATGAAGTGTTTTATAAATAAAGGACCTGCTACGAACCAGTAGCTCCTGCCTGTAATCCTAGCTATTTAACAAAGGAGGAGGCTACAATGCTTGAGAAGAAATGTACTCATTATCTTGCCCACGTAATTGTAACCCCTCTGTACAGTATTTTCACAATAAAAAAAAGATATGAAACAGAATCGTGGTTCAAAGAGAAATCTGGACTGAGGGTAGTGGTGGTATAGCAGAGTCCCATGCTTAAGTAAGCAATCCAAGCAAGCTTGAAGCTTTTATGTTCAAGCTCTGTTACAGCAAAGGAAGGACAGAAAGAAGGAACAGAGGGAACAAGAGGGAGAGAAGGAGAAGGGGAGAGAGAGAGAAAAAGAAAGGAAGAGTGTATGTGTGTAAAGGCCTCAGAAATAAGCCTTCAAAATTTTGAAATAAGGAGATGGGTGTTTGACATGTTTTTATTGCTCCTATTTTGTTTTTATACAGTTTGGTTAATTTGTTGTATTGCTAACTATGGGGAGAGGAATCTAAACTGCTAGATATTTTCATCTCCAAAATAACCACCAAAAATCTGGAATGAAGGCATGACTCAAATAATAAAGCATCAATTAATCAAGCAAGCAGAGAGATGTGGGAATCTTAATTCAAACCCTGGTAGTAATGAAAGAAAGAGAAAGACAATCTGGGCACTGGTAGCTCACACCTGTAATCCTAGCTACTCAGGAGGCTGAGATCTGAGGATGACAGTTCAAAGCCAGTACAGGCAGGAAAGTCCATGAGACTCTTATCTCCAATAAACTACTCAGAAAAAGCTGGAAGTGGTGCTGTAGCTCAAGTAGTTGAGTGCTAGCCTTGAGCATAGAGAGGCTCAGGGACAGCACCAGGCCCTGAGTTCAAACCCCAGGACTGCCAAAAAAAAAGGAAGGAAGGGTAGGAAAAGAGGAAAGAAAAAATGAGAAAAAAAAAGAGGAAAGAAGAGAAGAGGAACAATTGAAGGATTAATCCCCTCCCCCGACTTTTCCACCAGGCACATAAAGGCTCAGGTGTGAGCACACATTCTGACTAAGGCCTAACCATAAGTTCCTACCACCTCCTGTGGAACATTCCATTGCCTCACCAGACCCCAAGTTCTTTCTATTTCAAAACCTTCATTTCCCTGACCCAAACCCCATAAAAGCCTAACCTCAACCCCACCTCCTTGCATAACCTCCATTCCTGTGGGAAAGTTGCTGCCTCTCGCTGCTGTCATAAAGAGTCCTCACCTGTTGAGATTGAGTCCGGCCAGTTCTTTCCACTGCATTTTCCTAACAACACACACACACCACACACACACACCACACACACACACACACACACACACACACACACACACACACACACACACACGAAGAAAAAAAAAAAGAAGGAAAGAGAGAAAGAAGTCTAAATCTAAATGTTGGAAAAGAAATAACTTCTTATTCTGTCAAATCATTTCCAAGATGCTTTCTGACTTCAGAAATCCTATTATTAGGGGGGAAGGTGTAGAGGTCGAATATGTTCTGTGCTCCTTCAACCCTTGTGTAGCAGTTTGGAAACTTTAATTTTTACCCAATAGTGATGTTAGCATTTATAGCTGAACACTAATAAAGGTACATTTTTGTTCTAAAGTAGAAATTTCCTGAACAAAATCGCAAACTTTTAAGTCAAAATCTTTTCTGATGGGAAATACTTGAAATTGTGTGTTGGCATTGTGGATCACATAGCCACTAGAAGCAGTAAGTATTGGTTGCAATATAAATATTGACCTCCTTGAACTGCGCTTCTGATGGAAAGTGCACATTTGCCTCAAATTTCCTGAGCTGTAAAATAATTGAAACCTCAGAAGACCTTTTGGTCTCAACACACTGGGTCCCCATGCTGACAGAAAACAAAAGTCATGAAAGATCAAGTCCTTGGGCAGAGAATGTAATGTGGGCCTTCTTTGGAGTGCTCTTAAAAAAAAAACCTTGCAGAAGTTTATTCATCAAGATCTATTTTCTCCAGAGCTGGTTTTTTTTTTTTTTTTTTAATCCAGGCCAACTCTGGGCCTGGGTGCTGTCCCTCAGCTCTTCACCTCAAGGCTAACACTCTACCACTGGAGCCACAGTGCCACTTCCAGCTTTTTCTGCTTATGTGGTGCTGAGGAATCGAACCCAGGACCTCATGCATGCAAGGTAAGCACTCTACCACTGAGCCACCTTCCCAGGCCTCCAGAGCTGTTTAAAAGTAGAAGTAGCTGGGGTATAGACCTGTCATCCTAGCTAATCAGGAGGCTGAGATCTCAAGGTGTTCAGAGTCATCCAGGAAGAAAAGTCTGTGAGACACAATTTCCAATTAAACTACAAAACAGCCAGGCTGGAGGCATGGTTCAAATGTTAGAGGACCAGCCATGAGCAAGAAAGCCCACAGCAAGTACAAGGCTGTTCAAACTTTAGTGTATGAGTGCATGTTCATTCACGCACACAAATAGTTAAGTGGAAGTAATAAGTTTAACTTTTTTTTTTACAAGTTGGAGTCTATGGTGATGCTGATGTAGTACTTTAACTTTGAACTTCATATCCTGAAAGACAAGTTAAATGGGGGAAAAAAGTGTGATAAACTTCAAACTCCCAATTTTGTCCCCAAATTGAGACAAAATAGCAGACTCGTTTCTTCTTCTAATGCAAAAGGTCTGAAGAGACTAAAATCCCAGCAATCAATTGAAAAGAAATAAGTAGGAGCAATAGCTTTCCCCGGAGGAAATGCCGCAGACTGGAGTTGTACATTAAAGTAATCATTGAAATGATTTATTATTTTTTTCGGTAATGTATTTTCTGAACTTTCAAAAGTATTGAATAGTTTCAAGGTATTTTGAGGCAAATGACAGAGTATGAATGCTTTTAGTATCAGATTTTATAAATCCCTACCTTCTAGAGAGCTAAAGTAAAAAGCTCATGTTTCCTTTAGACTATTTCTTTGCCATCATAAGAAATTCACTCTGCTCCCAGAAGAGAGCCCCACATATTTGGTTTGGCAGCTAACATTCAGTTGAGTCAGGGGAAGAATCCATAGAAGTGAGCAATACAATATGATGCTGAGAAAAGACCCTGAGTTTCAGTGTTTGCTCCTCTGATATCAGTTAATTAAGAGAGTCTAGTTATCAGTGTCTTTGCACATCTGTTCTCAAGAGTTGTTCCAAAATCTAAAAGCATATGTGCTTGTGTTATACCCTAAATCAGTTATATAAATCCAGTCATGAGAAAATGGAGAAACCTCACTTTGAGAGGTCAAAATTTGGAGTTTTTATTGGAGTGCTAGCGTTCTGCAGGTGGCAGACACACTTAACAGTAAGGAAACAGGACCATGAAGACCAGAGAGGAAAGAAAGAACAAAAATAATACCAACAAACCAATTCAGCTCCAATAGAGAGCTGAATTGGGATACCATGGTGACAAGAGAACAGCCAGGAGACAGGATATAGGAGATAGGACATGAACACAGAGAGACACATGGCAAGACAATGGCACTTGAGCTTGTCCAGGCCTTTATAGAGTCAGGGAGTAGGGTCACAGGAAGCTCCCAGTCCCAGGCACTGGACTGACAGTTTCAGTAATCTACAGGACAAGTGCCCACCCCAGTCGCTAGGGATTCATGCCTATCACTTGGGGGGCTGACTTCTCTTCTTCAAGGAATTCAGTCACACCCATCACCTGGGGTGGAACTTCCCTTCCCACAGCTTGAAGACAGCATACCAGACCCTATCATTCACCATGTGGCCAATCAGGCAAGACCTGATCTCCCTACTTGTTATATTTAACTTTTTTTTCTTTTTGCTGGTACTAAAGCTTGAATTCAGGGGTTGTATTTGCTCAACTGGCACTTTACCACCTGAGCCATGTCTTCACCCTTGCTTTTTGCTAGGTATTTTGGAAAGAGAGTCTCACAAATTTCTCTGCTTGGTGTGGCCTCAAGTTGCAATCTTCTAAATATTAGTCTCCTGATTAGCTAGAATTATAGGTGAGAAGCACCAATGCCCAGCAACATAACATATTTTTTTAAGGTTAACATGCATTACCAAAATAAAGATGGACTATAAAATAAGCTAAAAGTATGTGAATCATTTCTAACAAGAGGGACCACTGAAGACATATGCAGTTAACTCTGCATGCTGCTCAGCAACTTCTGTCCATAGGTAATAGTGATAGCTGCCCTAAAGGACTTGCTTTGTACTTGGTGATCAGGGAAGCCCTATGCATACGATGTCTTATTTAGTTCCTTGCAAAGATGCTATTTTACAGGTAATAAGACCAGATAGCTAACTTATCTTAAATCAGCACAGAGCTCACATGTTTTCTTGGCATTTAAAACTAGCTTTTAAAAAAATTAGTCACAGTGAAATAAAGATACAGGTCTGGCAATGTGGTGGATGATAGGAAATTGGGTTTAATTGGCACCATCTTGTCTTCTTGGTGGATGAAGGGTAAGTCCCACCCCCAGGTGATGGGCATGCCTTACTTCCTAGAGGCAAGGATGGGACTTTGACAATATGTTACTGGGCCTGCCAGTCCTGTGCCATGAACTCTTGAGAGTCTGGAGTTTGCTGTGACCTTGTCCCCTGACCCATTTAGACCCCCAACTAGCTCAGCCACCATGTGTGAATTTCTTGTGTCCCCTGACTCTACTCAGGTCACCATAGCACCCCTCTTTTGCTCTCCATTGGAGTAGATCTGGTTTGTGGAGATTGGTTTTCTGCTTTTTCTTTTATTTATTTATTTATTTATTTTTGCTAGTTGTGAAGCCTGAACTCTGAGCCAGGGTGCTGTCCCTGAGGTCTTCAGTTCAAGGCTAGCACTCTACCACTTGAGCCACAGTGCCACTTCTGGGTTTTTCTGCTGATGTGGTGCTGAGGAATCAAACCAAGGGCCTCATGCATGCAAGGCAAGCACTCTACCACTGAGCCACCTTCCCAGCCCGCTCTGCTTTTTCTTTTTTTGTTTTTGTTTTTGTTTTGGTCCAGTCATGGGGCCTGAACTCTGGGCCTGGACACTGTCCTTCAGCTCTTCAGCTCAAGGCTAGCGCTCTACCACTTGAGCCACAGGGCCACTTCTGGTTTTCTTCTGTTTTGCTTATGTGGTGCTGAGGAATTGAACCCAGGGCCTCATGCATGCAAGGCAAGCGCTCTACCACTGAGCCACCTTCCCAGCCCTCTGCTTTTTCTTTACTACCCTCATAGCTCAGTTTTCTAACAATGTTAAATGTATTTGAGGCCGCAAGTTCTTTGGGGACTTGTGTCCACCTTCAGTCTCTGGTTTTCTAATAAAGCCTCCTGATTTGACCTCTCAAAATGTGGCTTCTCTGTATCTCCCGATTGAATTCCCATATAACAATTGCTCTGAACTACTCTGTCTGCTTTCCTCAAGGTATCCTTCCAAGTGCCTTCCTGGGTATGTGTGTTCTACTTTGTCTTTTTGTAGGCAACTATTATATTTGCACAAGCCCTAAGAGACCTGAAGATACCTTATGTATATTAAACCAGTTTCAAAGACTTACACAATGGCAGGCCAGTATAGTTAACAATAGAATGATATCTTGGTCTGTTTCTGTTTCAGTTAACAGGATACTAGACACTGGTTAGTTTGTAAAGAAACATGATTATTTTGGTTCACTGTTTTTGTGCGTGAGAATTCCAAACTCATGGTACTACCAGCTCCTAAGGAGGATGTTTCCCTGCTTCATCTCATGGCAGAAACTGGAAAGGAAGCAGGTGCCTATGAAAAAGATAAAAGAAGAGTGGACTTAACTTTGTACTACTTAGTCCTGCATTAACTAGCTTAGTCCTATGGGAGCAAGAACTCACTCATGTAAGGAAGGCATTAATCAATTTACAAGCACTCTACTACCACTGCAAAAGGATTAGACCAGGCTTTATCACTGATCCTGCTGCACAAAGAACCAAGCCAAAACACATCTTAATGGAGACAGACTATTCAAACCATACACAAAGACTTTGTGCTTGGGGTCTGAAAACTTGGTTTCCATTTCGTAGTGGCAAGTGTTTTTAAGCGTGTTGGCTTTTAGCTGACTGTTGCAAAAGTCACCTAGGCTTACCAGAATATTATCGCACTTCCTAGGAAGGATCTGGCAAACATGTTTAGCAGATTGGCAATCACTGCCAGAAATGCAAATGGAAGGTATTTTCTAGAAGGATGTTCAGCCCTACAAGGGGATTATTTTATTTGGAGTGTAATAGAAAAGGAGGTGTTAAAGACAGCAACATTTCTTCCGATCAAATAAACAAATAGATAAGGAAGAAAGGTGATTGAGCCCTCTTTTCTGCACTTTATGTCCCTCCAGTATATCAAACTAGAATGAGTTGACAAAGCACAGTGGAGTTTGCAGAAAACTTAATGTCAACTCAATACCTCCTGATTGCTTTCTATTTGTTTACACTACCTATCTTCTAGGATTTTGACATTTGAGATAATGTAAGAACAAAAATAAGAAGCCCCAGAAGTTTTGGTGTGAATTTTTGTTACATTCAGCCCAGAGGCCTTTGCCATAAAGAGTTTTGACTTCAGAGAGCATCCAGAAAACATCTCTTAGGGGAAAATTTTTGTTTTCACTGGAGAAACATTGTACAACTCATCATAATATTATATACAGATATAAAAAATAGGAAACAACCTAGAAACAAATAGTAAATACATCATTTCTAGTATAGAAGTTGGACAATTATTATATAATATTAAAAGTAACTACCTCACTGGGCATAACAACGTAAGAAATATTTATGTTGGAATATGTGGAAAAAACGATGCAGGTGTTTTGTTATGTAAGATGCAAATGGACATGGAAATGCCACCAGCACCTAGCTAGGATCACATTCTTTCCTTCCTTCAAAATCTAAGCATTTTCAAAGACATGTATTTTTTTATTTCTATCTTCTCTTCATTAAAATCTGCCTTCCTCCGAGTCATTTCTTTGAAATTGTTCACATTAAATTAAATGATTTCCTCCTTATTGCCAAAACTTCTCAGGTTTTTTTCCTCTTATGTCCATACTAGGGCTTAAATTCAAAGCCTCATGCTCTTGCTGGGCTTGCTTGCTCATAATTGGTGTTCTACCATGTGAGCCACATCTCCAGCCTGACATTTTGCTGGTTATTTGCAAATAAACTCTCTCAGACTTTTTTTTTAACCTTACCTGGCTTCAAACCTCAATCCTCCAGACCTCAGCTCCCTATATAGCTAGGATTACAGGCAAGAACCACAGATGCCTGGCCCAGACTATTTTCAGTCCTTAGTTGATATTAGTTTACACTTTAAAAAAAATTTAGTATACACCTTTTTTGACTGCATTTCCTGGCTTTCAGATCTCTATTTCTTTGCAGATGTTTGATCCTTCATCCAGCTGTTCACTTCTACTTTTCCTCTAGCTTCTATACCAATTTCCTCTTCTCCATCTCCACACTGTATCTCTCGAGGAGCTTATTCAGACTTGGTCTATGCAATCTGTGTCCTGCTCAGCTCCCAATATGGTCTCTAACTCTAAACACTTATTATCTATTGTGGCATAACAAATTTTCTAAAAACTTAGTGCTTAAATCAACATATATATTCTCTTACAAGTTAGGCCAGTCACGAATTGCAGTACAGCTTTTCCTGGATTGATTGACTGTATAACTTATAACACTTTGATTAAGGTGTGAACCTACAGTCACCTGAAAACCCAAGTCAGAAGGGCTCGCTCAGAGGTGGTACATGTAGTTCAGGTCCTGCTGGCTAGGCTGTGGATACACAGATTCCTTGCTGGCTGTGTCAGTAGGTTTCTACACTGTGACAATGTGCATGAGAACATTATCTTAAAGGAGGAAAGATCCATACACTGGTGGCTCACACTTAGAATTCTAGCTACCCAGGAGGCTGGGATTTAAGGATTGAGGTTCAAAGCCAGACCAGTCAAGAAAGTCTGTAAGACTCTTTTTTTTTTTTTTGGTATATATTTTTTATTGTAAAGATACTGTATGGAGGGGTTACAGTTGCATAAATAAGGTAATGAGTACATTGCCTCTCAAGCATTGTTACCTCTTCCTTTGTTTTTCCCCTACCGTCCCTTCCCTCCCCACCTCCCAGACTCCTCCCCTCCCCAAGTTGTAAAGTTCATTTTCAACATAGTGTCTTGTACATCACATTGTTAAAATGGGTCATCCTGTATCCTTATTACAGGATTTTGTTATTTCCCTTCTCCTCCCCACATTAGAAAAATGTGTATACAAGATGCAGGGTACCGGAATCAAATACAGTTATACCATGGAGGAAGAACATACAAAAGAAACAGAAAAACCATACAGTACATTAATTTATAATGTATAATTATAATTTATAATTTACAATACATTAAAAACCAGTTGTGTCCCTGTCTTGGGGTTCATTTTGCTTTGCTTGGCATCATCTTATATGGCCATATGTACATAGCTTTTTTTTTTTGATTGGTCATAGGGCTTGAACTCTGGGCTTGGGCACGTCCTCAGCTCTTCAGCTCAAGGTGAGCACTCCACCACTTGAGGCACAGCACCACTTCCGGTTTTCTAGTGGTTTATTGGAGATAAGAGTCTCACAGACTTGCCTGCCTGGGCTGGCTTTGAACTGCGATCCTCAGATCTCAGCCTCCTGAGTAGCTAGGATTACAGGAGTGAGCCACTGGCACTTGGCATCATAGATTTTATCTCTAATTAAATAGCAAAGAAAAGGAAGTGGAGCTGTGGAACAAATGATAGAGCACTAGCCTTAAGCTAAAAAGCACTGAGTGCAATCCCTAGTCTTGGCACATTTTCTTTTTCTAAGAAGGGGCAAAAATTTATTTGGGCTCCTAGTTTCAGTCAAGCAACGTGGCTTAGTTGTTTCTGAGCCATGGTGAACATGGTGAACATGGATTTGTTGTTTGTGGTTTGGGAGCTTGTGGTGAGAAAAGCTGTTCACCTTATCTGGACAGGAAGCAGAGAGAGAGGAAAAGGCTGAGGATTAAATTATAATTTTTAAAGGCCCCCCCTACTCACAAACCTACTCTTTTCAATTAATTTCCATCTTTTAGGTTTCCACCACCTCTTATATTCTATCAAATTATTATTATTGTTGTTGTTATTATTATTCTTTTAGAGGTACTGGAGTTTAAACTCTGGGCCTGATATTCATTTGACTACCAACTCTTTCAGTCTTATTTTTTGCCAGTCATTTTGGAGATGGAGTCTGATGGACTTTTCTGCATGTGTTAGCCTGGAAACATAATCCTCTAGATCTCAGCCTCCTGAATAGGATTGCCGGTGTGAACCACTAGCTCTTGTTAGCACATAAATTTAACTTAGCAAAATACTGACTGGTAGCAATGCATGGTGCTGAATGACAAATAATATGATGGGTACAGTTTCTATTTAAGCAATTTCCAAATTCCTTCATAAGATGTAATAGAAAGCTTTTCAGTGTGCAAGTGAAAATGTGGAAAATATAAAACTTGATAGAGTTGTGTTTGTTTGTGGTAACATCATTTTTAAAAATATCTTTTTTAGAAAAAGAGCTGAATTATTTGAAGGTTTTTCTGTCGTATTACATAACTTTCTAGGCACTTTCATTTATTAAATATTTCCTGCCAGCTCTGAGAACCTCAGACTTATTTGCTGTGTTATTTCAATCTCTCCAGCTCACAGAGGGGCAATGGAAGCAGAAGAATAATGTTCCTTCCTCCCGGTAGCAGCAGAAATTTACACACCCCAGTTCAAAGCTCTAATTCCTATCTAGATCCTATGAGACTGTTGGAATTCAGAGACATTGTAGTCTGCTGTTAACAAAACTCCCCTTCCTTTTTCTGATCTGGTCATGGGTAGAGGATGACTAGGAGTGAAAATGGCATTCCTTAATCAGGACAGGAACTGATTATCAAATATTTCAATCATTGCTCAACTGGCCTTGCCAGTTTTAGCTATTTGTCTTGGTGCTATCTATATATGGGCCAACTATAAACTGAAGGTCAATGACCTGTTTTCATTTTTCAAGTCTGGCTTCCCGGGATTTCAAGTCATAATTCTCTGGATTCCCTGACAATACTTTCTATCATCAAATTTATTCTAACTGGATCATTTTCCAAGGCTGGACAACAGTGGATACTTGTTATTCTGGCAGCCCCATTAAAAATGAGATATGAAAAATAACCTTTTCATAGGGACATATGGGAAAAAAACTATAAAAACCCCTAAGACTTGGTTTGGCAGAGATAATCTCTCATTCAGATTGAGGAGTGTTTCTGGCACTTGGCTGTGGTACTTGGCTGAGTTATCTTGGCCTGTGCCCAAAATCGCCTCAAATCTGATCTTCAAAACTTCCATTTAATTAAAGAAGAATTGAAAGCACTTAATAAGCATTTATGTATCTAAAATATGACATATTAATTTGAAATGGATTTTAATAGCATAACATTTTTGCCTGCCCAAGTGACCATAATTATATTTAGTTAAAATAATTACCTTTGAAATGGTAGTGTTATATTCACATTGTTCTTCAAGAAAACTTTTGAGGTAGTTAAGTTTTAAAATCTCATGTTACAGATACAAAAACTGAGTTTCCCTGAGACCAAGAGTTCAGCTGAACTCAGGGTCTGCACTCTTGTTTGGCTTTTATGCTCATGGCTGGCTCTCTACCACTTGGACCACATCTCCAGACTAGCTCCTTTGCTAGTTAAGTGGAGATAGAGTCTGTCAGACTTTTCTATCAGGGTAAACTTAAAATATCAATCCTCATATCTCAGTGTCCTGTGTACTTAGGTTTATAGGCTTGAGTCACCAGAACCTGGGTTTAATTTATATAATTTTTAGCTGCTTTACGTCAGTAACTCTTTCCTTTTATAGAACCTGATAGCACATAACACAATTTGTAGCTAATTATAACTCTGGAGAATTACTTAGTTCTTTTTCAAGTTAAGTGTTAAAAGACTTCTTGAAAATAACTATATCACCTATAACTGGTCTATTTTTATCAAACACGTATGAGCTGGGAACCCTGGATAACACCTGTAATCCTCATGACTTAAAAGACTGAAACCTGAGGAATTACAGTTTGAAGCCAGCTTAGACAGAAAAATCCACAAAACTCCATCTCCAGTTAATTAACAAAATCCCTAACTAGGTGTCTGGCTCAAGGAGCATAATGATAGCCATGAGTAAGAAAGCTGAGCAAATGTGGGGTCCTGTGTTCATGCTTTGTAAAGGCACAACATAAAGTAATCATCAACAACAACAACAAACAAACCAGAAAAACACATGTGGTCATGCTTATCTACAAATAGTCCCATAATTAAACGTTTCCTGCTTCCATAAATTAGAAATATTTATGTCCTTTTTAAAAAATTTACATTAACTAAGATCCTCAGTCCCTGCCAATTAACCTTAAGTGCTCTGGACTTCCAAATATCTTTTTATTGTTAGACAAAAAGGCAGTATAGTGTCTTCCCTGGGGTAAAAGCCAAAAATATTAACACATTATCTTTGGTTTTGATAAGAATTCTGGCTCAATTTAATTTCATGCATGATATTTTCTATCATCTCTCATTATTGGAGAAGGGTGATTAGAAGTTGGTAAGAAAAAAAATCACATGGAAATCAGTGTTATGGTCCTCAGCCCAGGAAGCAGTCTAGGAGTGTGAATGAGTTGGTGTGGAAAAAAAAGAAAGCAGCAATCCAATATACAAAGTCCAGTAAAACATGACAATGCAACCCGGAAGCATGGATATTTCAGGGAGACATTTTCAACAGTGGATGGACTAGGACTCCTGGAGCTCCCTGAACAAATGTTTTAAATATTGGGAAAAGATTCTCAGTTAATGCCTAGGTGATGTATGTAGGTACATACATCACCTACATACATGTATGTAGGATCTGTTAAAAAAATGCTCTCAAATAAACACTGGAGTGACAATGATAGACATGAAAATAAAAATAGGAAATATTCTTTAAATAAATAAAGTAAAATAAAGGAAGGCAAAATTTACTTCTGTAGAAAAGTGCAACTTCAGCCCGAAATCTGGCAAGCAAGCATACAAAGCAGGTAGGCTTCTTCCCAATTTATTATTAAATCAGCAGGCCCTTTCCCTTCTGCCCAGATTGGTTGAGCTCAGGTTTACAATCTGCTCATGGTTGGTTAGTTTGAATGGGATAAGATGTATTTACATAAGGTGACCATTAAAAGTATACAAGTATACAAGTAATCTCAAAACCCACACTCTCTGTTATTGGTTGAACAATTTGATGTATGTCTTTTCCATTTTGGAAAAAAAATAGAAAAGCTTGCATTTCAAAAATCCTTCTTTATCCCAAAATAGTTCCTCTTTTATCTGTACTTGCTAATATTGTACTTTCTTCATATTAACAGAGTAATCAAGAGACAAGCCACATTGTCAAAGCAAGAAGTTTTAAGGAATCCCCTTTGTTAAAAAGGACAGCTTTTCTCACAGACCCAACAGGATAACAGATATGTATGGTAGCTGAAACTAGGAAAATGGGGCACAGAGTTTAGGGACTGGAATACAAACAAAAACATATCTTAGGTTGTGGAGAAAAAAGATAGTGGTTCTAGATTTGTGGTTTCATTTCTTTCTACATACTATGGATTTTAATAAATGGATTTGCCTGCTAGTAAGGATGGAATTAGGGTAGAGGGGGATTTTGTTCAGGTAAACAACATGGTAATTTCTGTTGTTAAAGAAAGCTGAAGCAGAAAAGGAAACCTGGAAAAGATTAGTTAGGAGGCTGATGGATCTTCAAATTTCTGTATAAATCTGACTTTCATACTCGTTACACTTCGTGTTCAAAATTTCTAATCATTTAATACCTATTATCTGTTTCTCTATAATGCTTATTATCTAATGAGATGGCGAACCTTGATGAATTGGGTGAACTCCAAAATGTTAGTTTTATAGGATTACACTCATAGCAGTCAGAAAATATTGAATTCTTCTCAGTGAGAACTGAAAAATGGAGGTGAAGAAAGCACAGAATGAATACACAGAGAGAAAGATAGAAAATGCTACTGTTGGTAGTTTAGACATGTCAAGGTATGAAGTCCCATGAATTTCCACAGCAAGCACAGTGTGATCAAGTGAGCAACTTATTGAATCACATGTCACATTGGCTTTTCTGCTTGCAGGGCAGATGTGTGGGTGTGTATTTGTGCATTTGTGTTTGGGGATTGAACCTCAATCCTCATGCATGTCAGGCAAACACTTTACCCCAAACATCTCATCCTCAGCTTCACTTAGGTAATTTTTAAGTCTAGCCTGGAAGTTTCTGAATTGATGCCTTCAGTGTTGTAAGGTTTCTTGAGTACTGTGGACTTTGAGAGGGAAGCACTGCACCTGTGACTTGAATGGAAGAAGCTTGCGCTTTCTCCAGAGATGGAATATCTTCCAGAAGGCCGTACCTAGGGGGCAGAGACCCTTAGCTATCTTCCGTCACCATCAAACTCGGGTAGTTGACCAACAATATTTCTTTCATTTATTCTTCTCTGTCCCCAGTCTTGCTTACGAATATGCAATAAATCCCCAGAGAAGAGCTAGTGAGTAAATGTGGGATCTTTGTATCTCCATATAAAATTAGACATACCATGGGCTGGGAAGGTGGCTCAGTGGTAGAGCGCTTGTCTTGCATGCATGAGGCCTTGGGTTTGATTCCTCAGCTCCACATAAGCAAAAAAGAAAAAACCAGAAGTGGCACTGTGGCTCAAGTGGTAGAGCACTAGCCTTGAGCTGAAGAGCTGAGGAACAGTGCCCAGGCCCAGAGTTCAGGCCCCATGACCGATCCAAAAATAAAAATAAAAATAAAATAAATAAATATAAAATTAGACATACCAATAGCAGCTTCTTCCCGCTTCTGTGCTCTGCTAATTGTGAATCCTTCCTCTCACCAGAGAGGCTTGGCACCCTGTGAGTTTTAGTTTCTTTGGTTATCTTATTTATTTACTTACCGTTTTTCTTCATTTTTCTTTTTAAAAAGTTATTATTATGAAGGGGATGTACAGAGGGATGACCATTTCATCAGTCAGATAATGAGTGCATTTCTTTGGGATAGTGTCACCCCTTCCTTTGGTTATCTTTGGCCCTCAGTCCTTTAACACGTTACAGAAAATCTATATGCTACATTCATAGAGATTTCAGCTATGCTGGGAAGTAGAGCTTGAAGAGCAACAGTCCAGTCCTAGCCCTAGGCAAAAAATAAACTAAAGCAAAAATGGCCAGGGAAATGTATCAACTGGTTGCTTATTTGCCTAAAAAACTGGAGCTGTGAGCTCAAATGTATGACAGTATATTATCCAACTTCTCATTGTTTGTGAGGAAGCAACTTCTCTTCTGACTTTCAATGCCCAGAAATAAAGATGATCTCAGTTAACATACTTTCACATAATTGTCGGCAAATGATTCAGTACTCACAAATATGTGTTATGAGGAAAAATAACATGATATATAATTTTGTTTGTATAAATATTGTTAAAATTCATTTATGTTTAAGTTCAGATATTACCTCATAGAGAAGCAAATAACATATATTCTTACAAAGTCATTCTGTCACGTCATGTACTTGGATCTATGGATGAAAATGAAAGAGAATTGTTCTGTTGTACTGAGAAATAGAAAATAAAATTACAAAAGAAGAAGACCTTGCATCTGTATCTTAGTTTATTCACCTGGAAAATGAAGATAAGGAAATCACCTACCTCATCTTGTTGTTAAGAATATTAAAGAAGATAACTTCCAAGCCTTGTAAAACCATCTTGGCACTGAGTGTTTAACGAATGCTAACCAGGTCTTCCTGGTAGTCACAGATAGACTACCAGTACCCAATAAAGAACAAAAATTCTGGAATCTCCTCAGCTACTTCATGAGTGATAATAAGATTCACAAAGTTTTTTCACCAATTCTTGTTGAGTGAACCCTCTTGAAGGACCTTACTTAATAATACTTAATTTCTGGATCTTGGTAGTGAATCTTTAGTAAATAATTACCATGCAAACCTCATATTGAGATATGCCATTCTCAACTGTGGACAGAATATATTCAGAGGCCACTGAAAGGCAACACTCTAAATAATGACATGTGGAAGTGATCAGATCAGAGATGTGAGCAGATGGCATTAGGCCAAAAATTCCTCACCTCTTAAAAGTAGCCCCAGGAGAGAAAAGATGGGTTCCTTATTTGTAAAGATGAGAACAGAAATCCTCCATATATTAAAAAAATGAAGATACCAAAATATCATAGAACAGCATATATTTTATTAAATATAAAGCAACATGTTTTATTAAATATAAAAGACTATTTTTCTTGTTACCCCAAATCTTACTTACTAAAGAAGGCTCTGAGCGGACCTCGAAGAAATCTATAGCATAAAATTAAATTTAAAAATATAAGGCACCAAAAAGAATTTTGAGTTATATAAAGTATGAGGACTGAGTTTGTTTAAAGACAGTATTTCAAAGGAAATTTTAATCACTGAAGAATACTTGCATATGTAGATATTTATTTGTTTATATATTAGTGTGTAATCTGTATGCATGTATGTGATAGAGATGGTAAGGAAAGAGAAAGAAAGAGGGACAAGGAAGAGACAAAGAGAAGGAAGAGGAAGAAGAGGAGGAAGAAACAAGGAGATGAAAGACCCAAAGCCATTTAAATGCTACCTTGGCGGTCAAGATTGGAGAGGACAAGGGAGGAAAAGGAGAGGGAAGGGAACAGGAGGGAAGAGGAGGAAATACCAGGGGCAAGGAGAAAATTTGAAAGTTTTGTCATCATGAAACTGGGTTTAGGCCTAGCATAAAGGTGAAATGTTTTGAATTGATCAGCTTTACTTTGAGTTGCAACTGTTAGGATATAGAATTTACAAGCTGAGGTTACTTCCTTTGAGTGCTTTGGAGATGCTTAAGCTGTGGCTTCATGGATCCTGGAAATGCTGAATGTCTGGCTTATCTCTCATGAACCTGAGGCTATTTTATCCCAAGATTTGGAACACTGTAAGTAACTCAAAGCTCTTAATCATGACTTTTAAGCTAGATTTTGCCTTATTAGAGAAAAGAGGGAGAGCTATGCTTTCTGAAGGGTTGGAATGTGGAAGGTCTCCAATATCATCTCTAATATCATTGAGTATTTATTGTATGTTTATCTGGGTTAGTTTGTGCCATATATATTTTTTGTGCCATATATTTTTTATCAAGTAGTTGGCACATGTTTATTCTTATTCTTAATTTTACTAGCAATGTTGATAGCTAATATTATTATTTTAAAATATTAAATTATGATCTGAATACTTTTTATAAAAACCAAAGCCACTTATAATTATTTCTAAAGCTGCCTTTGTTTAAATCTTTTTAAGAGGTCACTACTGTATATCGAAATACAGCCTAGTAAGTCAGTATAACAAAGACATTAAGAACATTAAGGGCACAAACCCACTTGGGAGTTAGATTGGTATTCCAATTTCCAGTCTATACTAAGCCCTCTGATTTTAGTTTCCTCATCTGTAAAGCGAGAATAATGACAGCACCTACCTTGCACAGCTGTTAACGGTCTTAAACAAGAGCTAGACATGATGGCACATGCTATAGTCCCAGCTATTCAAGAGGTGGAGGTTGGAGGATTTTGAGTTCTAGTCTAGCCAGGGCAAAGTTAATGAAACCCAATATTAAAAGACAGATTAAAAGATACAGAGAGAAGGCTGAGGGCATTGCTCCAAAGGTACAACATTTGTCAATTCCCTATATAAAATAGTATTAAAGAAAATAATTTACCCAAAGCCATTGAAAAAGTGTGTGATGAACAGTATTCATTGAATGGTAACTGATTTTATTTTGATACAGTATGCAAGGCCATTTACAGTTGAACACTTTCTTAAGTTTTAAATTGATAAATACATATCAGAAATTCTACTGGATTTCTCCTTACATGATTTTGTCCAATTTAGACAATAATCATATTAGGTATTTTATTATCCCTGCTTTCAGACATGGAAAGTTAAGTGCCTACTTCATTATAATTACCACCACCATTATTATAATCACATACTTCAATCTTTATATATTATTATTCCAATTTTATAAAGAAAGCAGTCTCTTCATATGGACTAGAGTACATATAAGATATCTACTAAAAGAAGCGGGGAGAAGAAGAAGAGGAGAAGGAGGAGGATGGAGGGGAGGAATTGTAAGATCTGTTAATCTATTAGCTGGGGCAGACATGAGGTCAGACAGGCCATTCTTTCTAGAATCATCTAGCCCCAATTAAGACACAGCTCACTGAAATTTCTCTCAATCTCTTTACCCTTATAATGAACTTCTTTTTTTTTAAGTTAATATATATTTCCTGGCAAGTTAAAAATGCTGCTACTGAATAGCTGTTAGCTATGATAGGAAAATATAGAACATTAAGTGCATGATTCTCCTTTCAAGATTGTATGACGATGGCCCTCCAGCAAAGGATATGTTGTGGGAAAAGAAGAGAAATAGAGATACCATTTCTGGGCACCAGAGTATAAAGACAACTACACTGAACCACGAAAGATCCTATTGATCTTCTCAATTCAATAGGCATTTGGTCACACTATGTTTAGCCACTGAGAAATTGCTCTCAAAAGGACCTTATTCATAGTATTGACAATGTATATGAGTTGGTTCTACAGCCTCTCCATCTGAACATGGATTTTGATTTCTGTCTTCCTGGACATACTGCTGCTATATGATCAGTTCATCAGAAATAAATGACATGTGGACAAATGATACAGATATTGAAATAGATGTAAAGAATTGATTGGTCCCATGTAGAATCAGCAATACTAAAACATGCCTGGGTCTTTATGCTGCTAATGAGGTTGGCAATGTAATGCATAGACACCATGATTATGAGTTCTGGTAGTCCTACCAGACTCACATCTCCCATCCATGGAATTTTGTCATGAACCTTTGATTCTGTGTAATCCCCTTGCAAAGTATAATCAAATGCCATGGCAAAAGTGTTAAGATCTAAACTTTCATATGGAAAGTCACATTCTAAACTTGATTCTAGAATCTCAAATAATAGCTCATTGCTCAAACCTAAACCCATACTTCAGCTCTTTCTCTTTCATCTCACGTCTCTCAATTTCTTTTCTCCTGTTGTATTAACACACATGAAGCCAGGTGCCAGAGGCTCATGCCTGTAATCCTACTTACTCAGGAGGCTGAGATCTGAGGATCATGGTTAGAAGGCAGCCAGGATATGAAAGTCCTTGAGACTCTGATTTCCCATTAACTACCAAAAGCCATAAGTAGAGGTGTGATTCAAGTGGTAGAGCACTAGCCTTGAATGAAAATTTACTTATGTAGGTCTGTAGTATATATACATATGTTTAAAATGCATATGATATTGCAGCAATAAAAATAAGAAACATATTGATTTACTCTGTGTGTGTGTGTGTGTGTGTGTGTGTGTGTGTGTGTGTGTGTGTGGTGTGATGGTGCTGGGGCCTACATTCTAACGTGGCTTTTCTTTGCTCATATATGTGATTTAGAACAACTTTTCTCATTTAATTAAATCACTAACGAGATTGTATATATTATCAAGAAAATATTTAGTCCTAAAAGTGTGGTTCTAGGAGTCCAGAAGGGACTATTATGGGATGTTCTGCATTCTAATGACTGTTTGTTTTCAGTACAATTTAAGCAGAATATTTTTCACTCTTCTGAAGAGGGCAGACAAAGGCTTTAATTAAACAAATGTTGCATGGAAACTGTTGCCCCCCAAAGCCTTTATTGGTCCTAATTAGCAGATGCAGCTGTAGACCCTATCAATATTAGATGGCTTGTTTATTATGTCCATTTATATCACACTCATCAGGGAGTATGTAGAATGCACCCCAGAATCAACAACTATAATTAAAACTATTTCAACAGTGGGGGAAAATAACCTGTGAAAACTGGACCAGGTAAAAGAGAGAGATTAAAAAATAACATCCTGGAAATATTACCAAGACTTCCCTGGGAAAACTAAAAGATGTTTCCATCATTTCTCTGAGAAAACTAAATGATATTCTTATTGTCAGGAACTACTGAAAGAAGCACAGACCTAGAAAGACCAAGCAAAATGGCAAAAGGAAATAGCCAACTAAGGCTGGAGGATTTCCCTCCCCTGCCGGCTTCTGAATAACTGCTGGGCTTGCACTGGGTTCCATGCTAAGTAGACCAGTTGGTGACCCATTCATTTTGGCTTGTTCATTGAATTCATCATTCAAAGACTTATACAAATGTCATTTACAAATGTCAGCAGGATGCTTGTGGCTTTTGTCTGTATCACTAGTGGCTCAGGAGACAGAGGTTTGGAGATAAGAGGTTTAAAACCACCCCAGGCAGACAAATCTAATCTATCTCCAATTAACCAGAGAAACTCTAGAAGTGGAGGTGTGTTTTCTATGATAGAGTACAAAGAGGCCCTGAGTTCAAGCCCCAGTACTGGTACAAAATAAATACATGAATAAATAAATAAATAAATTTATTTTAGATGTAGAAGCTCCTGAAGCATCATTTTATGGATACATGCACTACTCATTGTCATAATTTGAACATGGTATTTTTCATTTTCCAAATGTCTGAGGTTCAAAAACTATTACATTCTTTCCAAATGCCACAAAGTAAGCTGAATATAAAGAAGACCAGGATCTCAACTTTGTCTGACCATATGTCCCAGACATCTTTCTACATGATAGAACCTCTTTCTGTTAAAAGCATGAAAGATTTTAGCCCATGGCTTATTTATTTAAAGAAATGATGACCAACCCCTTGATTTCCATTTTCCTCATTTCATGTAGCTTCTGACTCTTAGTTCATAAAATCAAGATAATAATTCTCAAAAATTGGATTATATACAATAAATTTGTAGAAAATGATTGATAACCATGATTTCACATCTTATTCTCACATGCTATGATGACCATATTTTAGAAGACATTTTGAGATAGAGGATTGCTCCTTCCCTTCCTTCCACCCTCCCTCCCTCCCTCCTTCCCTTCTTTCTTTTTCTTTCTTTCTTTCTCTCTCTCTCTCTTTCTTTCTCTCTCTCTCTCTTTCTTCCTTCCTTCCTTCCTTCTTTTCTCCCTTCCTTCCTCTCTCTTTTTCTTTCCTTTTCTTCCTTTCTTTGATCCAGAAGTGGAGCTTGAATGAAATGGAGCACAGTCCATGTGCTCTCATTTTTTTCTTTTTCACTCAAGATTGGTGCTCTACTACTGGAGTCATAAGTCAGCTTCTAGCCTTTTGCTGGTTAATTGGCGATAAGGGCCTCATGGACTTTCCTGCCTGGTCTGGCTTTGAATTGTCATCCACAGATCTCAGCTTCCTGATTACAACCATGAGTCTCTGGTGCCCAGTGAGATAGAGGATATTTCATATGGTCACTTGCATTGCTAAGTGTGTAATCCTATTAAAGTAGGTGGTCAAATATAATTCAGCCTTTGTGCTTTATAGAAATATGTCTCCTTCATTGGTTTAATTTCCCAGAGAAATAATGTCAGGTGTCTCTGAAGTATAAAACAATGTGAAATTTAAAACAAACCACAATTTATCTAAAAGGGAAGTGCTGTAATAATTTGTACAAAACTCCCAAACCCCAAATTTTGTGCTGAAATTCCCTTGAAGGCAAAGCAGAACAGACACGTGACTCTACATGAATTGAAACCTTCACAGCAAGCATGAAAACATATGATTACTTATTCAATTATTATTATTTTGTGCCAATACTGAGGCTTGAACTCATGGGCTGGGTGCACTCCTCTAGTTTTTTTCTGCTCAAAGCTACGTTTTGAGCCACAACTCTACTTCTGGATCTTTGCTGGTTAATTGAAGATGAGTCTCATGAACTTTCCTGCTGGGGCTGGCATCCAACTGTGATCCTTAGATCTCAGCCTTGTGAGTAGTTGGGATTACAGGTGTGAGTCATTGGTTCTTGGATGATTGATTTAAACGTGTGATTTTATCTGAGAAATAATCCAGTTTATAAAACATATGCTTTTGAAATATAAAATCACTGAAATATTTGTGCCCTGCACACACTTACCTATATTCAAGTCATCCCATCATGTCCACATTCCTAAATATAGGCCTTCTGCCTCTTGTGACTTCTCCTGATTCATTTGAATATGGCTAAGAAGTCATGCAATGTTATAACCCAAAATGTGTAAGTTTAGAAAGCATTTCAACCTGGATGCATAGACACCAATTTCTTTTAGGAATTATTTCTAAGTTGGTTGTAATGACTCTATTTTGCCACTAGGCCTAACATTTTTATAGTATTACTCAGGAAGCCAATTATTTCTGCATGAAAATGACAGAGGCTTTTGAGGACCACACTAAAGCTACCAGCACGACTATGTTTATTGCAACATTATTTACTATAGCTAAGATCTGGAACCAACCCAGATGCCCCTCAGTAGATGAATGGATCAAGAAAATGTGGTATATATACACAATGGAATTCTATGCCTCCATCAGAACGAATGACATTGCCCCTGTTAGGAAATGGAAAGGCTTGGAAAAAATTATATTAAGTGAAGTAAGCCAGGCCCAAAGAAACATAGGTCCCATGGTTTCCCTTATTTGCAATATCTAGTATATATCTGAGTCAAGCAGAAAAGGTCAGATAAGGTGATGTTAGGGAAATGAACCCTATGTATTCAAATGGTTTTTTTCTTTCTTTTTAAAAAATTTTTATTGTGAAAATACTGTACAGAGGGGTTACAGTCTTTCATGCGATTGTTTCTAACACATTTATAAGATTCTTTATTGCTTTGTATGTCCCTCACCCACAGTATAACCCCTGCTTTCACTGTATTTGATGTCGGTATAATTTGTGGAGGGGAAGGGGAAGAACAAATCGTTTAAATAGGGATACAGGTGGACCCATTGCAACTATGAGATGCACAAGTCGTTATGTCGAAAACGAACTTTACAACTTTGGTGCGGGGAGGGGGTGGCGGGGAGGATTGGGTGGGAGGGGCGGGAGGAGGATGGGAAGGGATGGGAAGGGGAAACAAAGGAGGAGGCTACAATGCTTGATAAGAAATGTACTCATTATCTTGCCCATGTAATTGTAACCCCTCTGTACAATATTTTCACAATAAAAAAAAATAAAAAGAAAATGACAGAGGTAAGAGAAAATGATTTAGTTTGTATACTGATTATACTTTTTCTCTCTTTACATATTACTGTTTGTACATTAGAATATTAAATACTAAAAAACTCAGTTGCTTTCTACTCAAAGGGAAAGAAAATGTAACAAGAAACTATAGTCTAATTTCTTCCAGTTTTATAACCTGTTCTATTTGTAGATTTAATTAATTAATTAATTAAGTTGGTCAGCTAATGCCAGAACTAGGACTTGAACTCAGGGCCCCATGTTGTCCTGTGTCTTTTCCACTCAAGTCTGGTGCTCTACCACTAGATTCATACCTCCACTTTGGCATTTTGATGATGAAAGATAAGAGTCTCTCTAACTTGTCTTTTTAGGCTGGCTTTACATTAGGATCAGGATCATCAGATCTCTGCTTGCAAATAGTTAGAATTATAGGCCAGAACCACAGTGCCCAGCTTGTAGTTTACTTTAAAGGAAATACTACGATTGCATTGCTTCAATCTTTGATTGCTTCCTGATCCATTCAGGCCTGATGCCCTCATTCCACTAGTTTCTCAGCTGCAGAAATGTGCTGAATGGTTATGGCTGATAACTTGAACCCTTTCTGGGAAGGGCATTACTTGACCCAAAGGCTGCCCCAACTCCCGTACCACAATTCAGAACATCCCTAAGCGGAGAGACCAGCTCCTGAACTCTCAGACTGGTAAGTTCTACTGTAACTGCATTGCAAGGCACCTAGAGTTCTTCCTCAGTTCTTTTTCCCTCACTCCTTTGCAGGTGCTATTTTTCCACTCTATACGGTTTACTGAGGAACCTAAACCATAAAGTTTTATAAACCAGTAATTCAGCTGTCTTCTAGAGAGTTAAACTATCTGTGAACTGAACATCACTAGTATGTGATGGGTAACTGCTGTCTTCAAGGTGATCATTTCTAACTCAACCAGTTTGGGAATGAATATTTGTTACCTTTAGCCAACCAAGTGTTTGGTGTCAGGATTTAAACCCAGCTCCTCTTTCTCCTAGTCTGCTAGTTTCTGGTCTACCTGTAAACCTTTGTGTTGCTCTGTGCCTGGTAAGCACATGAAGACCTGTACTTCTCTGTCTTCTCGATGGTAAGCCTGGTCATCCAACTTGCTTCCACCACTGACATGGAAGCTTTATTTTCCTTCCTGCAGTAGGTAACAGTAAAGTCTAATGTGGTATCAGATCTGGCAGGTTGTGACCCCAAATGGGGACAGTACGGCACAGAATCTTCAGCACAACTAAAGGTAAAGCACAGTGAAAAGTAACCAGGGTTATTTGTTATAGCATCATAGCCTACCTATCCTTAAATTTCCAACTAATAGATTTTCTTTTAAACTTAAGATATACTAGCAAAGAATTGGCTTTTTTTGCTGGAATTTAAAACATCTTTAACAGTGTATTTTTATAATGTAATGGAAAGAATTTGGGGTTTGCAGCTATGCAGCTATAATTTAATTTGAATATTTGATGTACTACATTTTGTCTTAGTCTTTAATTTTTCTTAACCTCCATTTACTCATTTATACAATGTGGGTGTTATTTTTATGGCCCTGATGTGATAGGATTATAAAACAAGACCTATAATGCTTTTAACAAATTGCCTGACACAGAGATGGTACCAAATAAGTGTATAATAGAATGTAGTCATCTGATCTTTGTATTCAAAAAACGTTATTTATAAAAGGGTTTCCTGAATCCTGTACCAGACCTTTCAAGTTAGAATATCAAGATAATATCTACATTTTTAGTAAACTCCCTTGGCAATTTTTATCTGAGATGGGAAAATTATTGAACTGAGCAAGTATCAAATATTTTCTTTCTATATATACATATAGTAACTGGTCTAAACAGCCAAAGAGACTTCAGTGAGGTTCTTGAAACAATGAAAAATGATGAAGGGAAGATTTCTCACAGTACAATAGACATATCAAAGTAAACTCAAGGAAGGATGTGGGGAAATGCAATGCATACTTGAAAGCAGTAACATCTAAAAGAAGAGCCTTTGAAATGATTCATATCTTCAGTGTCACATGAATGGTGGTATGACTATATGAACTTATGAAGATCAAGAAGAGTCTGAAGTTTTCCTGAAATTAGTCCTTGAAACGAGGGTCAAGACAATTCTAACAAGGATTTATACAAGTGAACAATTATGTTTCCCTGTATTTCCTTGTGCAATTCTAGGCCAGATAGTAACACAGATGCTTTTGATTCTTGTTTGTTATTGATTTTAATTTAATGGAGATTTCATGATGTTGCCTAGGCTGTGCTCAAACTCCTGGCTCAAGAAACCCTTCTTCCATGTTGACAGTAAACTTGAGTGGAATAAGAAGTGTTAAGGAATTAGCAAAGCATATGGCTCAGTCTTCCCATTAGGGCATTTCCAGATACGATTCCACCATGGGGACTCTGACCTAATAAATAAAGAGATTCATGCTTTTATGGATTCTTAATAGATGACCTTACTGGAGGGTAGTAGAAATAGGAAGTGGGGCCTACACAGAGGCACTGGTTCATGGTGAGCCTTTCTTTAGGAACTGTGTCTTTCTCTGACCTTTTCCAGCATTCTCTTTTTTTTTCTTTTTCCTGAGGGCCATGATGTGAACTGCTCCACCTTACCAAATCCTCCTGCAAGTATGAATCAAACCTTCTAGCATTGTGACCCTAAATAAATCTTCCTTTCAGTTGCTTCTGATAGGGAATTTGTCACAGCTACATAGAAGTAATGACACAGATGTTTGCCATGTGCCTGGCTTTCTACTTATGTTCTTAGTGGTGAATAATTTTGGAACCATGTAGCACTTTCCCAGCATCCTCTCACCAAGTTCACTTTTCTCTATTTCTTTTTTTCTCCTTGGGTACACATATACATATAGACTGAAATTTGAAACAAGACTAAGAAGGCTGTCTCTAGTTCCAGTGAAGTAATGAGGTTGGTTGTTATGGTTTGAAGAAATGATATAAAGAAGGACTAAGGTTGAGTTAACCTCTGAGGTAGTGGAATCTTCTCTTTCTTGTCAGAGAGCTAAATAAGACACTCTACCCTCAATGCTACAGAAGTAGACAGACTGCTTCTTGTTCTTATGTCAGGCAAGGAGAAGAGCATGAAATTTATGCCAACAGTTTTCCAAATAACTAGATGTTGGATTTCTCATAAATTTAGACAGATGTGTAAGTCTTCAGGAAATCTTAAATAAAATTGAGAAAAAGTCTTAAAATGTGATACTAATGGCAATTGAAGTATTAAGATAATTGGACTTGGATTCTAACAGATGTGCCTGAGTTACATTGTAATCAGTTGATGGATTCCCAAGTTTGATATTTGTCAGGAATTGACATAGAAGGCAGATGGAAGGCCAAGCAATAGCAGATGGAATTTTTCTGAGTTTTAGTAATGGCCTTGGAGAGCAGTTATTGCAGTCATCCTTTCTCCAATCATATAAGAATGTAAAGAAGTGGCTATCAATCTTAGATTTGCTTTTGCTCCTATCATTCTTCAATAGCCCAAATTGAAACCATAGAGGACAGTCTTCCATTGATGTCACTACTTTGAGTGAATGAGATTATGTCTTAACATTATGTCACATTATCGTTGAGACTATGTTATTTCTTTACCAACACATACCTTCTTGAAATTGCTTTTTTCTAATATATACCTCTCATACAATAGTAATTTTTGACACTTAGACCCAAGAAAGCCAAAAAAGAGATGCTAATTAAAAGGTTTAATGAATGTCTTTCTTGGTATTAGGACAGGGAGATGGTTAGTAGCATATTCTACACTGCCACTCTAACTTCCCTAAGCTTTAACTTCCCTAAACTTGATAGTTTAAAAATATTTTTAGTTTATTTTTTCATCTACAGTTGGTCGTGCAAGGGGATTACAATTTAAAATGTCCACTAATGTGTTCAGTACATGTTAGAGTCACCTCTTCCATCACCCACCTCCTCCTTGCATCAACTCCACTTTCTTATTAGTGCTTCCTAATATCACCTCCCAAATATACTATTTACACACACGTATTTATTTCAGGCACTACTTCCAGTGGAACTTAACCAAAGATACTTCTTTGGGATAGAGAAGCGGTGCAATGAATAATAGATTACTAGAATAGAAAATTTAAAATAATTTGTGTGTGTACACATGCATGTCTGTGTGTGTGTGTGTGTGTGTGTGTGTGTGTGTGTGTGTGTGTGTGTATGTGTTTGTACTGGACTGGATGAGGCCTGAGAGTTATTAGCATTTTAAAAAATTATTATTGTAGCGTTGATTTACAGAGGGATTAGAGTTGTATGAATCAGGTAAGGAGTAATGAGTACAATTCTTTATGAACCATGTCTCCGCTCATGCCATTCTCCCCTGCTGTTTTTACTCTTGTCCCTATCCACAAGATATACAGTTTATTTTCCACATAATGTCTCGTGAATATCATTGTTGTATTTGTTTATCCTTGTTCTACCTTTTCTGAGCCCTCGCTTAACCTCCCAAATACAAACAAACTAACAAACAAGACAAAAGGAGAAGAAAACAGAAACAGCAATAATGGCAACTAAAAATATCTCCTGTTTCCTTTTCTTGGAGCACATTTTATAGAATATTATTTTATATGATCATCTGCACATAGCTATTGAGCCTTTGTCCACCGCTCCTATGCATAGCCTCCTTTGGCCTATATAATTTATCATGTCCCAGTGTGTGCGCTATATATATATATATATATATATATGTATATATATATATATATATATGTTTCAGTGTGTTTACTTGTAGATCTATAGGCACATCCTACCCAAATGAAGGAAGCCTTGCAGCCTATGTTTCTTTGGTTCTGGCTTACTTTGCTTAGTATAATTTTTTCCAAGTCTTTCTACTTGGATACAATAGCATACTTTCTGATGGAAACATAGAATTCCAGTGTATATATACACCACATTTTGATCCTTTCATCCACTGAGAGTTAAGATATAATTATGGTAAACAATGCTGCAATGAAGATAGTTATGCTGGTGGCTTTAGTATGGCCTAGTTTGGCACTATTAGCATTCCCTCAAGGTTGGTGCTCCACTATTTGAGCTACAGCTCCATTTTTGGCTTTTTGGTGATTAATGGGAGATAAGAATCTCATAGGCTTTCCTGCTATAGTAGGCTTAGAACCTCAATTTTCAGATCTCAACCTTCTGAGTAGCAAGGATTACAGACACTTGGTTTAAAATGATTTAATGCAGTCATGAGGTTAGTTTGTCCGCTCAGGGAGTACACCAATTATCATATGTGGGGTTTTCTCACTATGAAACATTATTACCTTGGTGAATTTCCCTAATCTGTAGTTTTGCTGAACTTGTAAGCCAAAGACAGTAAACTTAAAGAATCCTTGGGCAGCTGAACTTTATCCCAAACTCAGACAGCTTTGTGGAATTAAGATGTAAAATTGAAATATCAACAGCAACAACAACACGAAAACATGTTTATGTTTCCTGAAATTTGTTTCGATATACAGTATTTTAAATGTTCACAGGAGTTACATCTTTGGGTTTTTCCTGTAAGGATATCCTTGGGGTTTATTTTTCTCTTTGGTGGGGGCAGAAGAGAGCACAGAAAAAGAGTAAGGAAAGGTGAACAAGTGCAATCAGGCTATTCAGTATATATACTATGTGGAAATGAACTATGTAACTTGTGAGTAGGATTGGGAGGGGAAGCTGGGGAAAAATGAAGGATGGGTGATGTTGTCCAGAAAAAAATGTATTCATAACCTGACTTATGAAATGGTAACCCCTCTGTACACCACCTTAATAATAACAGTAAAATTAAAATTGTATTAAAAATTGAAATATTAGCAGGTGCCGGTGGCTCATGCCTGTAATCCTAGTTGGTTAGGAGTCTGAGATTTGAGGATCACAATTGGAAGCTAGCCCAGGCAGTAAAGTCTATAGATCTCTTATCTGCAATTAACCAGCAAAATGCAAGAAGTGGAACTGTGGCTCAAATGGTAGAGCACTAGACTTGAGCAAAAAAGCCCAAGGATAACACTCAAGCCCTGAGATGAAGCCCCAGTATTGGCACAAAGGGAAAGAAAAAAATGGTATCAGCTTATGAATTTACAATAGGAAATAATGACCTCAGAAACTGAGATACCCAGTCTCCAAATCCTAACTGTATATGTTATTAGAGGCTGATCTTTGCTCTCAGAGATTGTATGACCACTACAGGCCAAAGGAGGCTGGAGGCACCCACAGACCGAAAGCATTAGTCTTACACACCAGGATCCCAAATCTGTGGAAAGAAGCAATTATGCTTACTGAACTTCCTTAGAACCGTCCTCCCAATTTTCCACTTTGGGTATTATTTCATGAACAGGACTTATTGATTATTGACTACATTTAATGATCTTCTGGAAAACCCTTAGGTGTATAATGCCTCTAAGATTCTCAAGTCTTCCAGTTGTAGGCTCTCATTCATCCTTTAAATGTCAGTAAGTTCAATCATCTACAAACTAGTTCTGCTGGACTGTACATTATTCAGACATATTTAGTTATATTTGTCTCTGTCAGTTCTAATTTCATTTAGAGAGTGCAAACTCATTTCCCTAGTGTGTAGGTTGAGGAGCTAACCAGCTTCCCTTCCATATATTTGGCCTACCCTGCTAAGCCCAGGCTTTGATTTGATATCACCAGTCTTAAGGGCAGTTGTTACTATCCCTGCTCTACTCACAGCTTCAGAGTGGAAGTCAGACCTGGGTTTGTCAGACTCTGTAACTCCTGTTCTTTCACTTTCTCATGCTACCCAAAAGTTATAGCATGGTGCTTGTTTCTTTTAGAATTGATTTAAAGAAGAGCTTTCTCTGCGAGAACAAAGTCTGACAACTGTTAAGATCCTTGGATTCTTATAGTATTTGTTTATGACAGTAGTAGCATTAACAAACAAGTAGGACCAGAGTGCTGTCCCTTAGATTTTTTTGCTCAAGGCTGTGCTCTATCACTTGAACCATCATAGCTCTACTTCTAGATTTTTGGGGGTAAGTGTCTTATGGACTTTCCTGTGGTGGGCTGGCTTCTGTGATCCTCAGATCTCAGCCTCTTGAGTAGCTAGGACTACAGATATGAACCACTGGAACCTGGTTTTATTTATTTATTTATTTATTTAGCCAGTCCTGGGGCTTGAGCTCAGGGCCTGGGCAATGTCCCTGAGCTTCTTTTGCTCAAGTCTAACACTCTTCCACTTAAGCCATTGTGCCACATTTGGCATTTTTCTGTTTATGTGGTTCTGAGGAATTGAACCCAGGACCTTATACATGCTAGACAAATACTCTACCACTAAGCCACATTCCCAGCCCTTATTTTTTTTTTATTAGGATTAAAAAAATTTTATTGTCAAGGTGATATACAAATTGGTTATAGTTATATAAGTAAGATAGTGAATACATTTCTTGTCGAACTTGTTACTCCTTCTTTTTTCTCCTGCTTTCCCTTCCTCCAACTCCCCTCCAGGTGTACAGTTCAGTTTTAACATATCGTCTAGTGAGTATCACTGTTTTGTTTGTTCCCCACTTTGTCTTTTGTCTCACCATTCTGTTGTTCCCTTTCCTCTCCTAATTCAGATAAACGTATATATGGAGCCTGGTTTTAGAGTATTGAATTTTCAAATGTTTCTGGGTTTGCTAAGCCTCATAATTAAGATGTTTTGCCAAATAATTCTGACAAAAAGTACTGCCCTTGGTTATGTAGGGCCAAGAAACTGTCTGAGTTATCTTCTTAATTGCCCAGTTTTCACTTCACCAACTTTATTATCATGTTATAACTCACTATGTCACCTTACTAATGCACATTGCCTCTGATACTGATATTTCACAAAAAAATAAGAGCAATTTTCTTAAGACTTTTAAAAGATCTAATTATCTGTATTGACCTTTATCAAAAAGCAGCCACAAACAATACTGTAACTAACTGACTTTGGCCATAAATGGGAAAACTCTGGGTCATTCTTATTATTTAAAAATAAAGGCATGCTCACTAACCAGACAGGCAATGAATTTCTCAATGCCTGTGTTCAATAACTCTATAACTTTGTTTTTATCTTTTTCCTTCCTTATTTATTTCCTTTCACTCTTCCTTATTAAAAGTGCTTTTTTAAAGCTGGGCTTTTTTTTTAAGCTGGGTACTGGTGGATAAGGTCTATAATCCTACCTACTCAGGAGGCTAAGATATGAGGATTGTACTTTGAAGTCATCCAAGGCAGGAAAAACCATGAAATGCTTTAACTCCAATTAACTAGAAAAAAATCTGGATGTATAGCTGTGACTCAAGTGGTAGAGCACCAACCTTCAGTGAAAAAATCTAAAGGACAGCACCTAGGCCCTGAGTACCCAAGCCCCAGTACCAGTACATAAAAGAAAAAAGCTTGGAGCTGGTGGCTCACATCTGTAATCATAGGTATTTGGGACACTGAGATCTGATGATCATGGTTCAAAGCCAGCCCAGGCAGAAAAGTCTGTGAGACTTTTCAATTAACCACCAAAAAAGCTGGAATTGGAGCTGTGGCCAAAGTAGTAAAGTACTAGCCTTGAACAAAACAAATCTCAGGGGCAGTGCCCAGGCCGTTAGTTTAAGCTCCAGGGTCAGCCCTCTCCACCCCTTGAAAAGAACATCAACGTAGTAGTTGTTGAAGAACACTATCTGTTGCACAGTCTCCATTTCCTACAAGAGGTGTGTTAAGAAGAAGCCAGAAAGAGATAGTTAGGTGAAGAATGATAAATGTGCATGGAAAAGTTTCAAGGACAGGAACACAGGGATCAGGCAAAAAGCAAATGCACTGGGGATAGGATGAGATACTGGATAAGGAGGGACCAAAAGGCCAGCAGCCCAGATAAATATGGGTTCTGAATGCCAAGATAAGGAAACTGAGGAGACTCTAATCAGAAGATCATTGGGAGCTTTTCATCAGATAAGGACTTCATCAGAGTGCTAGCAGATTTCTGTCTCTTAGCAGAGGCTCAGTAAATATTTACTGAATAAGCAAATGCAATATCAAATGTCAGTTGTGTAGAAGATTGGAAGTGATAGCATTAGATAGAGGCAGAGAAGTCAGTTAGAAAATTCTGATTTCCTAATACTAAATGTTTGAAGTAAGTTTCCAGAAATAGCAATGTGAGAAGAATTATAGGCAAAGTATAGGAGCTTCTTCTCTTACTTGAATTTCTTCCTTGCCAGCTGGGTCAAATACTTTAACTTAGTGTTTCACACTTCTGTGCCTACTCTTATGGAATAAGACTGTTCAATTTAATTGTCTATTAGAATAGATTAATGATTGAATTAACATGCAGAAAATGTACTTACTTACTGTAATGTACTTATACATATGATAAATATTAATCCTGCATGCAGCTCATCAATTAAATTCCTGGAGATATCAATTGTCTGTCAGATTCTTGCTCAAAAGCAAGACAGAACTGTGAGCTACAAATTATTTATTTATTTATTACAATCATTTTATATCTTATTTATTTACTTACTTATTTAGTTATTGTGCCAATACTAGGGCTTGGATTGAGGACTGGGCACTGTCTCTTAAGTTTTTTTTTCACTGATGGATAGTACTCTATAAGAGCCATATCTCTACTTCCAGGTTTTTGTTGGTTAATTAGAGGTAAGAGTCACACGACCATTTCTGCCCTGGCTGGCTCTGATTGGCAGTCCTTAGATGTCAGCTTCCTGAGTAGTGAAGATTCAAACCTAAGTCACCACTGCTCAAATATGATACAAAGTTTAAAATTGACTTTAAACATTTTAAACTATGGGGTTATTTAGAAACCTAGTAAATCCAGTTAACAAGAGTACTGTTAATAGACATGTATAGGAGAAAGCTTGCATTGAAAAACATTTCAAAAAAGAAGACACGCAAATGTGCAACTAATTTCAATTGCACTCATCATTAGGCAAATGAAAATTGAAACTTCACTGAGAAATTATCTCATATCTGTTAGAATGTCTATTATCAAAAAAACAGCAGACAAGTTCTGGCAAGAATGGGAGGAAAAAGAAATGTTGCATACTGTTGGTGTAAGTACAAATTATGAGCTTCTTAATGTTCTTTTTTTTGGGGGGGGATTTCTGGTCGTGGAGCCTGAACTCTGGGCCTGGGTGCTGTCCCTCAGCTCTTCAGCTCAAGGCTAGTACTCTACCACTTGAGCCACAGTGCCACTTCTGGCTTTTTTTTTCTGCTTATGTGGTGCTGAGGAATCGAACCCAGGGCCTCATGCATGCAAGGCAAGCGCTCTACCACTGAGCCACCTTCCCAGCCCCTTAATGATCTTTCTGTACAGTTTAGATGAATTTTGTAAGTACAATTGCAAAGAAGGAGGAATGTGAACATACCTGTCACCAATGATTTGCTTCTTCTATAATACTATTGGAATAACAGGTAATTATATGGAGAATTCTCAGAAAATTAAAAATAGAACTATCATATGACTCTGTACTCTCACTACAGGGCATATATACAAAGGAAATCTAGTCAATATATGAAAGAAATACTTGCATGTCCATGTTTATTGAAGTATTGTTCACAGTATTCAACACATGGCATCAAATTAAGTGGTCGTAAGTGAATAACTGGATGTGATATATGCACAATGCTCTGCTATTAGGCCATAGAAAGGAGGAAGCCCTGTCATTTACAAAATCATATATGAACCTAGAAGATATTATATAAATAGAAATACATCAGACCCAGAAAGACAAATACCTCAGGAAGTTACTCAGAGATGTAATACTAAAATATATTTTTCAGAAAAAGAGAGGAAAATGGTTGGTCACATGAAGCTTGTACGATTAGGAATGAGATATTATTCCAATGATATATAATTATTGTTAGATAGGAGAATTTGTTTGTAAATACCCAGAATAATAAAATACATAAGCTCATGAATGTAACTAAATGATTAACAGGGTTATGGAGGTGAGAGCAAATTGATGAGGGAGAAAGGTGTTATATAACTACTATTAGTTATTGCATTTGCTTTTGGGATGATGAACATGTTCTAAAATTGGTGTGATGTTTGCACAACTCTGAAAAAATGAAACTTCATTAGATCATATACTTTCAATAAATGAATCATAAAGAATTTGAATTATATCTTACTAATCATATTTGTAAAATAGAAAATGTGATAATGTGTGTGTGTGTGTGTGTGTGTGTGTGTGTGTGTGTGTGTTTGAGAGATACACAGAGAGACGGAGACACAAAGATCCAGAGATCTCATCTTAGATTCAATCAGGAGCGGGATTGAAAAGTTTCTGGTCCTTGAGGGATTCTTAGATCATTTTCATTAGCTTCTCCAGTCTTCACGATGCTCTTCTTTCTGTAAAGTTTTAGATTCACTCCATATAGAAATATCTTCTGGACTGTTCAGCAATATTCATTGTTGCAGTAAGGAATTTACTTATCCTGTCTACATATTATTTTAGAAAATTAAAGATGAAGAAAGGGAGTCTTTCACAGTCTACCATTATGAGAAATTTTATCAACTTCTATTTCAAAAAGAAAAGCAGTGGAAGAAGTACAAAAGACCTAGAAAAAAATCAGAGGCATGAATTCTTCTGTGTTTTTGCTCTTTGGAGCTAAGATTACCCTTGTGGCATGGATAGATAATGCTTTTGCTGTCACTGAATGCCCCTCCTCACTTGATGGTCTTAAAGGAACAGCTAAAGAACCAGATTTCAGAGCAACCTTGCAATGAATGATGTTCATTGTAGCAGCTCTGCCTTCCATGGACTTCCCTTCCACTTTGTCAGGTGCTGGGTCTTTCTTTTCTTCATTCTAGAGACAGCAAAACTTGAGACTTGAGTAAATTTTACTCAAAAACAAAAGGTCACCATTGTACTCATAACCTGACTCATGGAACTGTAACTCCTTTGAACAGCTGCTTAATGATAAATAAACAAACAAGATCATAATCATTATTGTCTTACCCACTGGCTTGGAAGTAAAACATTCTCATAGAACTTATTTGACAAATAATTCATGTTTTTTTTCTTTTTTAACATAGATTCTCTTTCCTTTGTTTCAGTTTACTTTTTCATTGTTATTGTAGATTTGATAACAGAGGGGTTATAGTTATATGACTCAGGTAATGAGTAATGAGTACAATTCTTTTTAAACCATGTCTTCCCTTCTGTCACACTCTTCTGGTTTTTCCTTCCCACCCCTACCCACAAGATGTACAGTTCATTTTCCATATAGTGTCTAGTATGTACCACTGTATTTATTTACCCCTGTTCCACCTTTTCTGTGCCCTCCCTCACCCTCCCAAAGACAAAGAAACTAACAAACAAGACAAAAGGAGAAGAAAACAGAAAAAGCAACAATGGCAACTGAAAATGTCTCTTGTTTCCTTTTCTTGGAGTTAATTTTAGAGAATATTATTTAAGATGATCATCTCTGCACATAGCTGTTTTGTTTTGTTTTTTGCCGGTCATGGGGCCTGATCTCTGGGCCCGGGCGCTGTCCCTCAGCTCTTCAGCTCAAGGCTAGCACTGTACCACTTGAGCCACAGCGCCACTTCCAGCTTTTTCTGCTTATGTGGTGCTGAGGAATTGAACCCAGGGCCTCATGCATGCAAGGCAAGCGCTCTACCACTGAGCCACCTTCCCAGCCCCATAGCTGTTTTTTTTGTCCACCATTCCTATGCATAGCCTCCTTTGGTATCAGTGTATGAATGATTAGAATCCTATATAATCTATCATATTGTGTGTTTATCTTCTAAAAAGGAACAATCATGTTTGTGTATGCATTGCCAAACAATTAGTATATCATAAAGATTATGTTTTACATATATATGCATATATGATGCTATATATAGTAGCACTTAATATATACATACATATATTATAGTGCCCAAAATGAGCAAATGCTTCGTTATTGTCCATGTTTTAATTATTTTTGATTCTCAAATATTTTAACAGGCCACTAAGAATGCCAAAGAACACTGATGTGCCAACTTGAATGTTACTCAGAAAACCTTGTGAGAAGTTTTTTTTCTCTTTCCTCTTTTAAAAAGTTGATTCATGTTTTTACTTTCCACTGAACATTTTAAAGATGAGCATTCCAGATGTCTAGCCAATCCTTGTTTCTATAACAGCTTTACTGAAAGCAGCTACTAAACATTACCCACACATACATTAATGGGCAGTGAGGTTTTCTATCAGAAGATTAGATCTCTTCAGTTGTCGCCATAGAGCCATGCTTTAGTATTCTTTTAAATGTAAATATAATAAAGAGAGCCATAGAAAGAGAAACCAGTTTTTGAACACTGCTATGTAGGTGCAGAGATTATTCTGGACACATTACATAATATATATCACTTATAATTGCACACCCTTACAATACCTGGTTTCAGTTCCTTAGCTCGCAGCACTTAATCTTGGTCTGTTGTCCACCTTTCCTTCCAGATCAGAGGCGTGGTGGAATGAAGCATTGTGGGAAAGGAGCTCTGATAGAACTGAAGGGGAAAGGAGTTGCCGGTGATGACTTTTCTCATGTCCCGCAATTCCTTGCTTTAGCTGTCTACCAGGCCTAATGAAGTGTGCCATTGTACTCCATGGAAGCAGGGGATGGGAACCTTGCCTTTGGCCATACCAGGAAAAGCTACAGACATTCCCACCCTATCATCCCTAAACCCTGCCCACAGCTGAAGTACACAAGTGATACAGGCCCCATCGATATGGAGGGAGAGAAAACCTAGGTATTTTCATCCTAATGAAGGAAGCTCATGTCCTCTGGTGAAAAGTGCATGACCCCAGAATAGATGCTGATATCTCATCATAGAAGGGATAAATCAAAGATTTAAACGTGTCTTAAATCTATAACCATTAGGGAAAACCATTACGGCAGCAAATGTGAAGACCTAGGGTAGTAGAGACCTGAATGCCAGTTGCTAGTTTCCTATGAATACCAACAGGATAGCCTGTGGTCTGTTTGTCCTTTTCTCTGGCTTGCCTTTGGATCTAGGAAACAAATGCTGCTTGGCTGGGTTCCTTTCCTCCTGAAGGGGTGAAGAGCCGACCTGTGGGAACCGCAGGCTTCATGGGGTTCCACCTAGTGGCTTTTTCTCATATTGCAGTTCTAAATGGTACAAGGCTTCCTTGGGCCTTCTTGGTTTCTCATCAGATAGAACATTTGTAATCACTAGACTAGGGGAGAATGCAGAAGATAGAAGAAATGGAGCAGGGCTTAGATTTGATATCAAAATGGAGGTAATGCAGGCAGCCTTTGTACTTGTGATTGTTTTTTAAGAATGAATTTGTCATATGTAACCATTAAAATATACGTTATCATTTTGCAGCCATGTGTCAGCATTTCTTGTTTTATTTAAATAATTTGAGATAGAGTCTTAGATGATGGATTCATAGATTAGATTAAGGCCCAGTATTTGGCTGAGATCTTCCATATTTAGAAAGCACATGCAAATGCTAGCCAAGGTGACAGAGTCTCCGAGGGAAAACTTCTTAGAGAAGGTTTTTTTGTTATGTTTTGTTTTTAGTTTTTGTTTTTGTTTTAAGCATGCTGGCTAAACAGCCATGTAGAGCAATAGTCATGTTTCCACTCTACACACTCTCTGAGGCTGTACTGAGAATTGCAGCTAAAAATGATGCCAGAGCCATGGTTCCTGTTTGTCTCACAAGAATGACACTTCAGTAGGAGAGGCAAATACTTGTAAACATATCCATAATGCTGCATAACTATAACATAAAATTTTCATGTAAGTACAACAATAAAGTGATTTAGTTGTTGGGAGAGTTAAGTCATCCTCCACTGAATTGAAAACACGGAAGAAAGTAAGCTGAGCCCTTCTCAGAGTAGGTACTTACAGGCTATTTCAGGGTTTTTAATAGCAAAAGGATGGGCTCTCCAAAGAAGTTGAAAAGCATAAAATAGCACATGTTAACAGGAAATGGTTCCAGCTGTGCTGTTGTCAAATGCTGTGAACAGCATTTTTACAATAAAATAAAATTTAAAAGAAGAAATGTATATTCACCCTTTTCTTTTTCTTGGACAAAGCTGTTGTTAATAATATTTTTTCTCTTTTCTTCCTGAAAGGAGTGAAGTCAGTATAGCTATGAGTACAATATATGACTGAAGCAGGTTATCACATGATTGTAGAGAATACAACCATTTGTAGATAAAAAGTAAATTCAAAAAAAGAATGTAGGCCAGGCATGGGTAGCTCACGCCTATAATTCTAGCTACTCAGAAGACTGAGATCTGAGGATCGCAGTTCAAAGCCAGCCCAGGCAGGAAAGTCTGTGAGACTCTTATCTCTAATTAACCAATAGAAAACTGGGGCACTGTGGCTCAAGAGGCAAAGCACTAGCCTTGAGCTGAAGAGCTGAGGGACAGTGCCCAGGCCCAGAGTTCAAGCCCCATGACCACCACCAACAAAATGGGCATTTAAGACTACAGACTTTAAGTGCTGGCTCTTGCTTACTATCTGTGTGAGTTTGTGCAGCTTCTTAGCTCATTGTGATTATTTTAACTTCTCTGCAAAAGTGGGAAAATAATAATAGCAATAATAATAATATCAGCTCTTTCATAGAGTTGTTATGAAGATTAAATGGCAACACATATAATGTTAGGAATAAATTGAAAGCATGATTATTAAACTCTTGAGAAAGTTAATGATATAAATAATGGAAATTTGTACCATTAACTTACAAAAAATTTATAAAGTGGGCAAGTCATTTAAATTGCAGTGTATAGATACACAAAAACTATACAAATTGAGCACTTCTGCATCTTGTAAAGAAATGTGCCTGAAGATAATAACTCTAGGTAGAGCTGAGTTTAGTGGTATTATTCCAAACATTAAGAAAAAAAATTAAAACCATCTTTAGCCAAACTCATTCAAAAAGATAGAAAATGGAGTATACTTCTAGTGTTAGTAGGCCAGAATAATCTTAATAATTAAAACTGATGAAGAAATATTACATATAGTCAACATATCTTACTAACAATGCAAAACTTCTAAATAATTTAGCTGATTTTTAATCAAATGTGATTATTTCAACCTTCAGAAACTAATATACTTTGCTATATTAAAATTTTTATGACTGTGTCAGTAGTTGCATAGATTTGCGTAGCATAAGCAAGGTCCTGAGTTTGATATCCCTCCACCAGCACCACAAAAAATAAAGGAAAGAAAGAAGAAAAGTTCAAGAGCAAAAACATGTGATAACAATATAACATCCATTTATGTTATAAATCTTTTATGTACTAGAAGTACAAGCAAACTTCAACTGTTGCAGAATAGCTATGAAATCCTTATTGTACAACTCATAATTAACAATTAAGTCTTTGACACCTACAGCAGCAAGAAATGATGGACACCCACGATCATTGCTTCTATCTAGCATTAAGACAATCAAAACACTTGTTAGGAAAAGGTCCCCAGCATTGGATAGAAGGAAATAGCTCCTAATTTGTCATAGGGTAATGTGGTTATGGATACAGAAAATTGTAATGAATAAAAACTGAAGTAAGAAGCAATTCTTATTTTTAGAATACTAAAATATTAATAGGAAAAGTTAGCAAAAAGTAATTTGTATTTTAAATGGAAGCAGAAAGCAATTATAAGAAAGGTCTATACCTTTAGTGAATGATGGACACAGAAAATTCCAAGATATTTCTGAGAGGATATCAGGTGCCAGTGGTTTATACCTAACTAACAAATGAAGAGGCTGAGATCTCAGGATTGAGGTTCAAAACTAGCTGGGGCAAACAAATTCATGCAACTCTCTCTTCTCTCCAATTCACCAGAACAAAGCCGGTAATGGAGGTGTGGCTCAAGTTATACAGCATTAGTCTTGGGCAAAAAAAAAAAAAAAAAAAAAAAAAAAAAGATAAATAAGAACACAAGGCCCTGAGTTCAAGCCCTAGTAAAGCATATAAACATACAAAAAGAATATTGATCTGAAACATAATCAGATAGAACTCAGATCAAAAGCAAACACATTCAAGAGTAATCATGAATGCTAACATTAGTTGCACACAAACCTCCATAATACTCCATATATCATCTACATCTAACTTCTTAACTGTTCATCATAGAATGGATGTAATTTTTGTGAAAACTTTCGTTGACTTCAAAGCTTTGATCATACTTGACAGGAAAGGTTGTGGGATGTCTTGTGAATGTCTGGCGCACAGGATTCACAAAAGAAGATAATATAACTAGCATTCACATGACAGATATGGCCATCAGGGAAATGGGGGGTGGTTAGTGGGTTATCTGGTTTGATTTATAGATGTAAAACTGTTATGGGAATCAGAAAATGAACAACAGGTCATCTAACTTAAATTTTTAGCTGTGTTCAACACATTGTATTAATAATAATTTCTGCCTTTTGATGCAAAGACCAATATAAGCTCCATTTTACCTGTTTGCTTGCCAGAAATTACCATCTATCCTTTACTGACTGACATTAGTAATGTTGGGGCAATGTTATTGAAAGCATAGATAAAATTTCTGTGCCTCATTAGGCTGTGAATTTAGTCAGCATCTACTACATGTTAAGTGCTGGAGTATTGCTTTTGCTTTCACAATAGCCATTAGATATTGTCTGATTAAAAGATAGGGAATGAGGTTCCACTGCCTCCGTTTTCTCTTCTAAAAATGTGATTCGTAAAAATTATACTTCATTGGATTGTAACAGTGAAATGAAATGAAATATAAAGCATCTGGTACAGCAACTAATATGTAGTAAGCTCTAGATAAAATATCCCAGGTATCATTTAATAGTCAGGGTATTAAATTTACCCCTTTTTGAAAATTCTTCTGTATCCCTTTCTATCTTTCCAGAATTGATATCCATGGTGAAACAAAGCAATCCATCAAGTTGAGTGATCAATTGAATGTCTATTCTCACAAATGTTCATTAGATGTGTCCCTCTGTGAACATCCTTCTCTGTATTTTGCTGCCTAATATGATCCTACCCACCCTACATCAATCTAAAATTGCATTAGCCAAATCTCTTCTGATTTTATCTGACTCAAAGTCTTCATCTTCTCTTCTCACTGAGAGATTAGGAGTTGAATCATAGTTGTTGAATATGGTTTAAATTCTTGGACATCAGCCGGGCACCAGTGGCTCACACCTGTAATCCTACCTACTCAGGAGGCTGAGATCCGGGGATTGCAGTTCAAAGCCAGCCCAGGCAGGAAAGTCCGTGAAACTCTTATCTCCAATAAACCACCAGAAAAATGGAAGTGGTGCTGTAGCTCAAGTAGTAGAGCATTCACCTTGAGCTGAAGAGCTGAGGGACAGTGCCCAGGCCCAGAGTTCAAGCCCCATGTCTGACAAAAAAATTAATAATAAAATAAAATAAAATTCTTGGACATCCTGGTTACACTTGTTGCATAAATATACCAACTACTCTTCTCTCTGCTAATTGGTCTTTCTGTCAATTGATGGTCAGATTTCAACCATTCTATGATGCTCTTGCAGCTTTACAATGAGCTCTCTGATGCTAAATTCTCTAAGGAAATGATTATACAGTGTTAGCACATATTGCTTTATCACAATCACTCACAGGCATGATGTACAAAATTATCAATTTTTTGCTAATACTCAAAGAACTTTATGAAATAGAGTCAGACTTGTCATGCCAGAGTGATTATCTCTAGTTTCTGTGTAAAACAAGCTCAAGCTTGAAACAAGCTAAGCTCATATTATACTCTACAAAGAGTCAGGTAATGTTTTCAGGAGTTTGAGATAGAACTGTCTTCTAATAGTGTCTCAGAAATACTGATTTCTCATAATACATCTTGGTAATCCCACAGTCCATCACTTCTAGCAATAAGGTCAGAAGAACATTGTATAGGGAATCGTTACAGTCAGGCATACATAGTATTATCTCTCCATCCACATCCCATTCATCAACTCCCAGACATATGAGCTTAAATGAACTGCAAAGGAACCTGGGAAATTACAATTTCTTAACTTTCTAGAGGGAGAAAGAAGATTGAGGAGCATCTTGCCTGACTCTGGAAGGCTACAAAAAGAAACAACCATTTCTCCATCATTAAGTGACTGTTTCCTGGCTCTTCATGAAAACGGAATCAGTTATAACACTCTGATCAATCCAGATAATAAAACAGCACTCTAGTTCTAAGAACAGTGTCAGCGTCATAGCCATCGCTTTCTCAGAAATATGCATTTTGGAAAGTAAAACTATAAAATGCATTTAAAACAAAAGATTTCCTTTTTTCCCCTTTACCTACCTAGGCTGGGAAGCCTATAAGGTAGGCAAGCATGATAGCTCTTTTCTCTACCTGAATTTCCTGAGAGTTCTAGATAGATGTAGGAAGAATATAAAGAAGTAAGATTAGGAAATTTTATGATTCTGTTCTGGAGCTAGTGTTCTCCAGGCGTAAAGGAAGTTCAGTGACTATTCTCTCTGGCCCCACACTTTAGCACATTTATGGGTTTCCTGGAGATTTCTCTGTTGGAAAAATCTGGTATCTTTATCATTGAAACGACTTAGCATGTCTTCCTTTGGTTGTCCATTCACACCACTCATAGCCCCACAGGTGTGTGTGCGTTCTTTTTGTGCATTTTTATAAATGAATGCATGAATGTGTAAGCATGTGTGTATTTGTGTGTGCGTGTGTATGCATGCATGTGTGCATACCTCCATTCATATTGTGTGTGCTAGTATGGAGGGTTGGGCTCAAGACCTTATACTCTTGCTTAGCTCTTTTACTCAAAGCTGTTGTTTTCCTACTGGGGCCACAGTTCCATGTTCAGCTTCTTTGCTGGTTATTTATATTTTTCTCCCTGGACTTGGAACCATGATCCTCAGATCTCAATCTCTAGAATAGCTAGGATTACAGGCATTGGTTATGGGTGGCCAGCATATCTTTCTTTTATGAATGTGATAAACCTGCTCAGAGGCTGATTCTTGAACTGAAAGTAGCTCCAACCTGATTCCCTACTACAGTGTGTTGTCTTGACAAACAATAAATTTCTCATGCAGGAAATGTGGCTGGCTCTCTGTGTACATACCACTCTTAGAACATTTTAAATTTAGATTGCTCATCCATTAGTTCCTAAACTTCAAAGGACGTATATCAAGGTATCTTGGTGTCTTTTTGACACTCTTCGTAATAGGCTGGAAGTAAAGAAAGCACTGAAAATATTACCAGTTTAATCCATCGTTAGCTAAGTATTAGTTAAAATTTCCAAGAAGTGATAACCATTTGAAAACTCACAATGAGCTGATTCAACATCATGACTTTTTTTTAAAGTTTTCATTCTGTCTGAGAAAGAAAGAGGAAGAGGTAGAGTTTAGTGAATTGAGAATTTTGGGGTGTGCTTCATTGTGCTTGCAAAGGGATTTTGAATGTGTGAAGATTATCGATATAAAATGATGTCTAGAGCACATGTTGAAAGGACATGAAAGTTAAATTCTACTTGATGCCTTTCATAGCTAAGTCATCACACAGTGCTGATGGCTCATGCCTGAAATCATAATCACTAAGGACACTGAAATTCTGAGGATTGTCATTGGGCAGCAAAGTCCACGAGACTGTTTCCAAAATAACTACCAAAGAGCTTGGTTAAGGTATGGCTCAAATGGTAGTTATAGCTGAGCAAATGAGTTGAACAAGGCTGGGGTGGAGTTCAACCCCCAGTAGTAGAGAGAAAAGAAAAAGAGTCATAACAATAAAGAAGCCAATTTACCAACCTAAGTCCTTGCATTTAGCTCTAGAGCTGGTGAGGTTTTTATCTCTTCCTTGTGGAAAAAACAAGCAATGAGATATATCTATGTCCTTGATTCTGACTTTCCTACCACTGGTAACCACATGAGTTAAAGGAAGCTCGATTTTTCTTTTTTAGAATCATTTGCGTAACTCATAGCTTCTGTGTAGCTTAGAATAGAAATTATCCTATGAGAGTACATGTGGTTCCTCAACTTTTCCATATTATTATACCAGCCCTGTGCAATTAGCAAAATCTGTTTGACTTTTCTTTCCTGGAGCAGAGGCTCTAGGCCTGAGTTAAGGCCAAACTCAGCCTGCTGTCAAAATGGACTGGCAGGTGTCTCAGGAGGAAGAAAGACAAACATCAGCAGCTCACTGTCCAAGGAGTCCTCCCTCTGAAATTTTAATCTAGTATGTTGTTCTCACAGTCTATTGATGCTGCTTTATCTTGCTTTATTTTATTTTATTTATTTATGCTGGAGTACCAGCATAAATACTATGCCTTGAACATAGTACCTATACTGTCCCTTAGCTTTTTTGCTCAAGGATGAGGTTCTACCATTTGATCCACAGCTCTACTTTTGACTTTTTGGTGATTAACTGGACAGAAGAGTCTCAGACTTTTCTGCCCAGGCTGTCTTTCTGTTGTGATCCTCAGATCTCAGCCTCCTGAGTAGCTAGGATTACAGATGGAAGCCACCAGTGCCCAGCTCTGCTGATGCTTTTAAAATTAGGATCTAGTTAACATATAACTTTTCTAATGCTGACTTTCCCCCCAGGAAGAACATAGCTATATTTACCCTACTACATTTGGAAGTGGAAGGTTTTTTCTTAATTGTTTGTCTTTAGAGACAAGATCTCACTATGTAAGCTGGCCTCAAAGTTGGAATTGCCTTGCCTCAGCCTACATGTGCCACCACTTCATTCTGTTCTGCTATTTATTTTTAACTTTTCTATCTTATATTTTTGGCCAGTACTGGGGCTTAAACTCCAGGGCTCACGCTCATGTTTGGATTTTTTGCTCAAGTCTTGCACTCTACCACTTGGTCTGCAACTCCACTTAAAGCTTTTGGTGGTTCATTGAAGAGTCTTATAGACCTTTCTGCTTGGGCTGACTTTGAATTGTGACCCTCAGATGTAAGCCTCATGAGTAGCTAGAATTACAGGCATGAGCCAACCATGCTAGACAATGTTTTGAGTGTATTAATTAGGGGCTGAGGGTTTAGCCCAGCAGAAGGGCGCCCGCCTGGCGCACGCAAGGCCCTGGGTTCGGTCCTCAGCCCTGGGGAAAAAAAAAAAAACCTGTATTAATTAAACAACTTTCTTCAATCATATCAGTAATTTCTCAAATTTGTAAATTTATTACATTTAGAGATATATACTTTTTCTTTATTTATTGTGAAAATACCGTATAGAGGGGTTACAATTACATGGGCAAGATAAGAGTACATTTCTTATTAAGCATTGTTGCCTCCTCCTTTGTTTCCCCTTCCCATCTCCCCCCCCCCCGCCCCCCCGCCAAAGTTGGAAAGTTAGTTTTTCAACATAACGACTTGTACATCTCATTGTTGCACCTGTATCCCTATTTAAATGATTTGTTTTTTCCCTTCCCCTCCACAAATTATACCAACATCAAATACAGTGAAAGCAAGGGTTATACTGTGGGGGAGAGACTTACAAAGCAACAAAGAAATCATCTTATAAATATGTTAGAAACAATTGCATGAAAGAAAAAAAACATTTGAATACTTATCTTGGGGTTCATTTCACCTAACATCAACTTATCTGACCTTTCTCCTTGTATCTTAATAGATTAATTTGATTAAAAATAGTATGAAATAAAAAAGACATTTCAGAATTAGGTCTCTTTTAGGTCATCTTTTGCAGAATTGTGAACATAATATAATATGCATGAAGCCAAAAACTGGTGGCTCACACCTGTAATCCTAGTTACTCAGGAAACTGAGATTTGAGGATCACGGTTCAAAGCCAGCCTGAGCAGGAAAGTCCATGAGACTCTTATCTCCAATAAACCACTAGAAAACCAGAAGTGCCACTGTGGCTCAAGTGGTAGAGTGCTCGCCTTGAGCTGAAGAGCTGAAAGATAGCACCCAGGCCCAGAGTTCAAGCCTCACAACAGACAAATAATAATAATAATAAGCATGAAAGGGCACTGAATAATGAAAAATGCAAATTTAGAAAAGGTGTTTGTTTTAAAACTATAGTATAGAGGTAATGAATAATCAGAAAATCAGGACTACTTCCCTTCATACTAGTTATTTTTGGCAGAGCTAAGAGGTGGACTATCAAAAATATATTTGAAGATATCCTTTCCCCATTCAAAGATTTCTCAACAGGAAGTGGCACTGTAGCTCAAGTGGTAGAGCGCTAGCCTTGAGCTGAAAAGCTGAGGGACAGCACTCAGGCCCAGAGTTCAAGCCCCAGGACCGACAAAAAAAAATACCAAAGATTTCTCAACAAAGTCAATTCGAAAAAGAGAGACAAGAATAAATTTATTAAGTATTCAATTGTATTCAGTTATTTTTATGCCAAGAATTTCAAGAACATTCTCTACATTATAAAAATAAAGTCATTCATAAATAGAAAAAGAAAGCCTAACATCATTGATTCATTCCTGTGCTTCCAAAATTTCAGGAAGCTGAGCTTTGGAGGATTCTAGTTCAAACTAGAATCAAACCAGTTCAAACTAGTTCAAACCAGGCAAGCAGAAAAACCTAGGCGACTCCATCTACAAAATGACCAGCAAAATCCTGGGCTGGAGGAATGGCTCAAGTGGTAGATTGCCAGCCAAATAAGCAAGCTCAGTGAGTGCCAGATTTTAAATCCAAACTCTGGTATGGGGGAGGGGAGAGAAAGAAAACAGAAAAGAAAGTAAAATAAAACAAAATCAACCTTTGTGGGGTAATAAATTTCTGCAGTCCTAACAGTCTGAGCTCTTAAGAATTCAAGGCCAGACTGAATACCATATTACCACCCTGTCTTAAGAAAATTGAAGCACAAAACCATAGCTACTCAGGAGGCAGAAAGAGAAAGATTAAGGTTCATGGTCAGCCCAGCAAGATTTCATCTCAACCAACAAGCAAGGCATAGCAGCACAGTATCTGTGCTAAAGTAGAAGTAGAAGGATGTGATCTGAGGTAGGCCACCAAAACATTATTAGGGGACCCTAGAAGCAAAAGGACCAGAGGAGTGGTTGCAGCAACCACAAGTGTCTGGACTCAAGTCTGTTGTCTAGCAAGCATGAGACCCTGAGTCAAATTTGCAGAAGGCTGTCAAGGTCTGGGAATACTTTGTTACACAAACATAAGCAGAAGACTGAAGGATAATAATCCAAACTTCTGGAAGTAAGTCCAAACCTAGGTAGGCTCTTTGAAACATACCAGAGACTCTGATCACAGACTTACTGGAAAGAAAATGCAATTATAACGGAAGATTCTGTTTGGTCAATTTTGATATATCTGCAGTGTAAAATGCATTCAAACTCAGATTGTGTTTTATTTAGTATTGGCATGACCACCTAAGCTCATTTGCATAAGAAGGTAAAAACAATAATTTCAAAAGTTTGAGAAATGATCTACTTGCTGGCCCTACCATAAATTTATATGTGCATTAAATTTACAATATACTGGTATGTTAGAGAGCCATGGAAGAAGCTGGGTGATAGGAAATGTCTTTGCCTAAGGCTTAGAGATTGTTGAGGGACTGGTAGAGGATTTTGGTGGTGATGGATTGGACATAAGTTCTTGAGGGAAAAGTATAAAAGTTTCTAAAGTGAGGACGTGGTGATTAGATTAGGGGATATAGCCTTCTAAAACTGCTGAACACATAGGAAACAGCAAATAACTTAGGAGTTCAGAGCCACAGGAAGTGACTTATGACCAGCAATACAGTTACCACGACAGTAGTTCTGAAAGGAACCAAGGCAAATGGGACTGTGGGGCTGGGAAGAGAGGATAGAGGGAAGAGAAGACAGCAGATGAGAAGTGGAAACAGCTCCAAATGTGTCTCCTTTTGTGAAAGCTATAAGTGTCTGATGATACTGTGAATCACAACGAAGTGGGACACAGTCTCAGGGAGTGAGCTCGGTCTCCTGTTAACACATCCAACAACACTTGCACGAGTAACACCTAATGCTTCAGCCCAAACTCCTATCACCAAAGATCCTTAAATTCATCAAATTTGCTGGGCATTTGTGGCTCATGCTAGTAATCCTAGCTTCTCAGGAAGCTGAGACTTATGGATCATGGTTTGAAGCCAGCCCAGGCAGGAAAGTCTATGAGATTCTCCTAATTAACCACCCTGAGGCCAAAAGTGGAACTATGGCTCAAGTGGTAGAATGCTAGCCTTGAGCAACAAAGCTCAGGGACAACTCCCAGGCCTTGAATTCCAGCTCAAAGACTAGCATGTGTGCACACATGCATGCATGTACACAAAGATGTTGTTTTTCAGCTTCAGGGTTCCAGTTATTAAAACCAAAGAAATATTAGTGTCTGCATATAATTAATAAACTAGAGTGCTCCCTAGGTGTTACTTTGCTGGAAGGCCCCCTTTTCCTTTATTGGATGTCTATTAAAATGCATTCACTTTAGTTTCAGTGCAGCCAAGTTGAAATTTTGCTAAGTGATTTCAAGGGCACTAAATCAAGGACTCAATTATTACAAAATAAGTTAAACTGTATTCACTAACAATGTGTTTGTAGATCCATAGCTTTGTTTTACTTTCAGTGAACCTGTTAATTGTCTTCATTTTATTCAGGATATAAGCAAATATGGTCAAAGTACCAGTCAGGAAGATAATTAGATCAATATTAGCTTAATTAAAATCACTTGATACTATTTAATTACTTAAAGTTACTTAATATTACTTCATAAGCCCTTTGTTTGGTTTTAGAAAGAAGCTAAGTCTGGTTAAATAAATTTAATAGAATGAATTCTAATTTAGATATGGTATTTAGTCCAATAAACATAACTTATTTTTTCTTTTCCTGACACTGGGGCTAGAACTCAGTTCTTGGCTATCTTTTTCACTCAAAGCTGGGCTTTCTATCACTTAAGCCACATCTCTACTTTTGGCTTTTTGCTGGTTAATTAGATATAAGAGTCTCAGGAGTTTGTCAGCCCAGGCTATGTTTCAGCCATGATCCTCTCAGAGCTCAGCCTTTTGAGTAGCTAAGATTACAGGCATGAGTCACTGGTGCCTAGCTCATGTTACTTTTCTAAATTTGTTATTTTGTCACAAAATATAGCATGCATATTTAGATTTTTGAAAAATCGAGTCCTTGTTTATATTGTTCCTCCTGCCTAGAAGGATCTCCCTGCACAGCTCATTTAGCAATCTTACATGCATTTAAAAGGGAACCCAAGGATCTCTTCTAATATTGGAGAATTTAAAGATCTAGTTAATAAAAATTCTTTCATTTTACATTGGATATTCTTCACTGACAAACATGTATAAGTCACTTTGTAAAAAGCAAACCAACTGTTGCATGCACTTGCTTTTAACCTGGACAGTTCATTCTGGCCCAAGTTAGCTTGAGTTCAGCACACCTGTGTTAGTATTGTTCTATGCAAAAATTTCAGATAGCACCCAGTGCCAAACTATTTTAAATTCAAATAAGCACCTAGGCACAGAAATCAGGAGCAGAATTGGTTTTTAATTTGGTTTTGCAGGTAACCACACACTCCTATGTTTGGCTTCCCTGATTTAATCGGATTTCCCTGCTACTTTTGGGGGTGTTTAGAAGCTTCATAGAATCTCCATTGAGACATCTGCTTAGTCTCAGTCATGGTTGTATATAACACACTACAGACCAAAGAAATCTATTGCTTGTGTTGAGACTATGATTCGTAGCATAGTAGCGTTTGTTACCAAAGTATTTCCATTCGCAATGCAGAAAATGAGGGAACTTTTTCTCATTATACCAGCTTTCTGCATGTTGGCCAGAAGAATTTCCCAAATCCATTTGGTTCTATACAACATTCTCTATTCACATAGTCACACAAGCCTTGCCTCTCCATTTGGTCTGTTCCTGACTTGTTATACATTTGCAGACACTATGAGGAATATAGGACTTAAGTCAGAGATTTTTTAAAATGTTTTCTTCAATGTTTCTGTCTATGGTCACAGGGTAATCATGTTACCAATGTTATTGTAATAGAAATTTTTCCAGTTCTTACTGCTAGCTAGCATTCTGCTTCTTTACCTATTCCTACTGATATTCATCTATTTGACCACAGGGTAACTGTTTAAATAAGACTGCACTTCTTTGGGCATTTCCTTTTAAGTGGTTCCTTTCTCTATGTGTAGCAGCTCATCACCTGATTGAATAGGTTACTAAGAGAGGTATGTGTTGGTCTGCCTTAAGTCCCTATTGTTTTCCCTTCACTGAATACCCTGGTTCAAGGAATATGTAACTCACACCACCTCTCCTATCTTTCATGTTTTTTTTCTTCTCTTCCCATTTTTCTCCCTCCAATTTCCCAACTACCTATGTCAAGTCAACAAACTACTAGCTAAATTTCCATTCCCCAAAATTAGAAACAAATATGGTTCCATATCTTAGCTATAATAAATAATGCTGCAATAAACATAGTTGTGCTGGTAGCTTTAGTGTGGCTTGTTTATGATCATTTGGGTAAATGCCCAAAATATTCCAGCTTATATGATTGTTTAGTTATAAATATAAATTAAAAATACACTTTCTTCCTTACTCTGCACAATAGTCTTCTCTAGATTCTGAAAGGAGCACACCAGCATCCAATTGAGATACTATCAGTATGGATTCACAATGGAATTCTATAAAACCTTTGAAGAATAATATCCATACTCCTCAAGCTCTTCAGAGAAATAGAAAATGAGGGAGCTATCCCAAACTCATTCTACAATGCCAATATCACACTCATCCCCAAACCAGGCAAACACCCAACAAAAAAAGAGAACTATAGACCAATCTCCTTGATGAACACTGATGCAGAGATCCTTAACAAAATTCTAGCTAATAGAATCCAGAAACACATAAAAAAAATCATATACTACGACCAAGTAGACTTCATCCCAGAAAGATGCAGGGGTGGTTTAATATATGTAAATCAATAAGTGTAATTTAACACATCAACAGATCCAAGGTCAAGAACCACATGATTGTCTCCATTGATGGCAGAAAAGACTTTTGATAAAATATAACATGTATTCATGTTAAAAGCTCTGGAGAAAATAGGAATAGAAAGATCATCCCCTAAAACAATAAAAGCCATATATGACAGACCAATAGCCAATATTGTACTTAATGGGGAAACTACAACTAATTCTCTTAAAATCAGGAACAAGGCAAGGATGCCCACTTTCTCCACTTGTCTTCAATATAGTCCTGGAATCCTTAGCCAGGGCAATAAGGCAAGGAAAAGACATTAAAGGGATCTGCATAGGGAAGGAAGATGTTAAATTATCCCTTTTCACAGATGACATGATACTATACCTCCATGGTACCAAAAACTTCACCCCCAAACTCTTAGAACTTATAAACCACTTTGGCAAAGTAGCAGAATACAAAATCAACCCACCAAAACCAGTTGCATAAAATTCCACTGAGTATATATACCACATTTTCTTGATCCATTCATCTACTGAGGGGCCTCTGGGTTGGTTCCATATCTTAGCTATAATAAATAATGCTGCAATAAACATAGCTGTACTGGTAGCTTTAGTATGGCTTGTTTATGATCATTTGGGTAAATGCCCAAAAGTGGGATTGCTGGGTCATAGGGGAACTCTATGTGGAGTCTTTTGAGGAACCTCCATACTACTTTCCAAAGTGGTTGAACAAGTTTACACACTGCCCCATTTGTTAGGAAATGGAAAGACTTGGAAAAATTATATTAAGTGAAGTAAGCCAGGCCCAAAGAAACATAGGTCCCATGGTTTCCCTTATTTGCAAGAACTAGTATATGTCTGAGATGAGCAGAAACAGTCAGATAAGTTGAAATGAACCCCAAGATAAGGACTCAAATGGTTTTTCTTTCTTGCTATTGTTTCTAACATATTCATAAGATGATTTCTTTGTTGCTTTGTATGTTCCTTCCCCACGGTATAACCCCTGTTTTCACTGTATTTGATGTTGGTATAATTTGTGGAGGGCAAGGGAAAAACAAATTGTTTAAATAGGGATACGGGTGGACCCATTACAACAATGAGATGTACAAGTTGTTATGTTGAAAAACTAACTTTACAACTTTGGCGCTGGGAGAGATGGTAAGGGGAAACAAAAGGGGAGGCAACAATGCTTGATAAGAAATGTACTCATTACCTTGCTCATGTAATTGTAACCCCTCTGTATGGTATTTTTACAATAAAAAAAATCAGTCATTTTCCTGTACACCAATAATGTACAAGCAGAAAGGGAAAAAAAGGAAGCAATGCCATTCACAATAACCCCACAAAATAAGATATTTAGGAATTAACCTAACCAAAGATATAAAAGAACAATTCAATGAAAACTATAAAAACTTAAAGAAATTACAGAGGACACCAGGAAATGGAAAAACCTCCCATGCTCTTGGACAGGAAGACTTAATATAGAGAAAATGGCCACATTGCCAAAATTAATATACAAATTCAATGTAATTCCTATTAAAATCCCAATGATGTACATTACTGAAATACAACAAACAGTCCAAAAATTCATATGGAACAACAGGAGACCTGGAATAGCCAAAACAATTCTAGGCAAAAAAGACAACATAGGAGGGATCTTGATGCTGGACTTTAAACTTACTATAGAGCCATAATAACAAAGACAGCCTTGTACAGCACAAAAGCAGCCCAAAAGACCAATGGAATAGAATAGAAGATCCAGAAATAAAACCACAGTCAGCCTACAGTCAGCTGATACTTGGCAAAGGAGCCAAAGATATACAGTGGATGAAGCACAACCTCTTCAACTACTGGGGCTGGGAAAACTGAGCGGCCACATGCAGAAAACTAAAAGTGGACTAATATCAACTCAAAATGGATTAAAGACCTCAACATCAAACCTGAAACTCTGAAATTACTGCAGGACAGAGTAGGAGAGACACTTGAACTTAGAGGCACAGGCAGGAACTTCCTGAACAGAGTTCCGGGGTCACAACAAATTGGAGAGACACTAGACAAATGGGACTACCTTAAATAAAAAGTTTCTGCACAGCTAAAGTCATAGCAACCAAGCTAGAAAGACAACCAATTAACTGGGAAAAAAGTATTTACCCGTAGTATATCAGACATGGGGTTAATATCCAGTATATATGGGGAACTCAAGAAACTAATCACTTCCAAACCCAACAAGCCAGTTACTAAATGGGCAAAAGAACTAAAGAGATTCTCAGAAGAAGAAATAAAAATAGCAAAGAAACACATGTACACTTATACAACCACTTTGGAAAGCAGTCTGGAAGGTCCTCAGAAAGCTAAATATTGACCTCCCTTATGACCCAGTCATACACTTCTAGGCATCTATCCTGAACAACAGGAACCAATACACAAGGACACGTGCACCTCCATGTTTATTGCAGCACTGTTCACAATAGCTAGGATATGGAAACAACCTAGATGCCCCACCACAGATGAATGGATCCAAAAATTGTGGTATCTATACACAATGGAATATTATGCAGCCATTAGAAATGACAAAATAATCGCATTTGCAGGGAAATGGATGGAGCTAGAAGGAATCATGTTGAGCGAGGTAAGCCAAGAGCGAAGAGACAAATGGTACATGGTCTCCCTGATAAGTGGATGCTAAATCCAAAATGTTAGGTGATAGGACAAAGTTAACAAGACTTGAGAAACAAAGGACTTCCACTCATCTGGTTGAATCACTTCTAAATAACCCTGTGCTGCTGACCACATATATGGTATATATGCACACACCGGAGGGAAACTAGGAGGAGGACACAGAACTAGAGAGAATGAGGGAAAAACATACAACAGTGGGACCCATCAGCTGCACTGGATATTGATCAAAACGAACTAAGCAACTCAATGACAGCGATGGGAAGGAGGGAACGAGTGGGAAAGAGGAAACAGCGGATGATATGCAAAAGGAAAGGAATGTACATATCACTGGATGTGGAAGAAATAACTGTATTGTCAAAGCTCATAGAACTCATAAACTTTATAGACCATGATAGACAATTTGCCCCGTGAAAGTTAGAATGTGTTTGTGACTTTAAGCATCACTATCTCACAATACTGTAAAATTTGTAATAATTTAATCACAATAAAGAATTGGCAAAAAAAAGAGACCACCTTAGAATAAGCAGACACAGGAGAAAAAAAGAGATTCTATCAGTGGACACTACCTATGGCTGCTTATGTGTATTTTGTAGGTATAGCTGATAAAGGGAAGTTCAATATCCAAAACAGTAACATAAAGGGCTGAAAATAAACAAATAAACAAACAACAACAAAGCAGAGGAAAATATTTTAAATGGATGTCAGAAGAGCACAAGGAATTAGTACTCTTTAAAACTATCTAGCTGGGTACCAGGAGCTCATGCCTGTGTCGCCAGCTATTTAGGAGTCTAAGATCTGAGAACTGTGATTTAAAGCCAGCCTAGTCTCCAGGCTCCAGAAGTGGAGCTGTGGCTCAAGTGGTAGAGTACTAGCCTTAATCAAAAAGCTCAGGGAAGAGTTAGTGCCAGACCCTGAGTTCAAGCTCCCAAAGCACACAACAATGATATATGTAATTGATCTTATAATTGCCCTTGGTTTTAAATTTATTATGTGCATTTGTTTCTTTTTCTTTCTTTTTTTCCTTTTTCTGATTATGGGGCTTGAACTCGGCCTGGGCACTGTCCCTCAGCTCTTCAGCTGAAGGTGAGCACTCTCCCACATAAGCCACAGTGCCACTTCCGGTTTTGGTTTATTGGAAATAAGAGTCTCATAGACTTTCCTGCCCAGGCTGGCTTTGAACCTCAGCATCCTGAGTAGCTAGGATTACAGGCATGAGCCACAGCCCAGCCTGTTTCATTTTTAATAGGCGTTCAACATAGGTAATAAATGTAAAAGGAAAGGAGTTTTCTGAACTCTTGTTTGCTATATCTTGAAATAGAATATTCATTCTATTGCTTTGGAAAGTTCAAAACCACATACATGTATATTATATAAATTATTTTTGGCAGGATCTCTTTGTTAATATCATGCCAAATTAAATCCTTAATTAAAAAACTTTGAGTCTTTATTAAGATGTGTGAAATGCTTTGATACACTCAAGAGAAGATGTGCTAAGTATAATTAGATGTAGACAATTTACATATGCTGAAAATTATTCTCAGAGATAACATTAGTTTTTATGTGAATTTCACACTTTGGAGTAACTCCCAAAATATATGAAAGATAACTTGTATATCTCAAGAAGACTATTTTTATAACTCTATTTTATTTCAGAAATAGGCAGATGTTTTATTATCTTTTGAGAAAGGAAATGATATTTTCTTAAAATGCCATTTCCTGTGATACATCACTTCATGCATAGTGTGTTAAAAATAAGAGGAAAAAAATCTCATTAAGACTCTGGTGATGTTATATTTAGAAAAGCTCTTTTGGATTTAAACATCATAACTTCCTGAGTTTTATCTTAAATACACTTTTTAAAGCTAAGCAAAAATAAAGAAAATACACTTTTAAGGGAATGGACTATGTGTAAAATTTTTTTATAATATTTGGAACCAAGGAAACCATTTAATGAACAACAAAAGAAGATACATATATAGTGTTTTTATAATTATTTCACATATTTATGTATATACACATGCAGCATAAACAAACAGAAATAATGAAATAAGATACAGTTTTGGCAGTGGCTGTGTTAGATAAAATTTTGATTTCTTTTTCTTTTTCCTTTTTTTTTGTGGGTCATAGGGCTTGAACTCTGGGCCTGGGCAGCTCTAGGCTAGCACTCTACCACTTGAGCCACAGCACCACTTCCAGTTTTGTAAGTGGTTTTTTTGAAGATAAGTCTTATGGCTTTTCCTGCCCGGGCTGGCTTTGAACTACAATCCTCAGATCTCAGCATCCTGAGTAGCTAGGATTACAGGCATGGTGAGTCACCATGCCTGGCTTGATTTCTTTTTCTTTATTTTTTTTTGAGTCCGGTCATGGGGCCTGAACTCTGGGCCTGGGCACTGTCCCTCAGCTAGGCTAGGGCTCTACCACTTGAGCCACAGTGCCACTTCTGTCTTTTTTTCTTTTTGCTTATGTGGTGCTGAGGAATCGAACTGAGGGCTTCATGCATACAAGGCAAGCGCTCTACCACTGAGCCACCTTCCCAGCCCCTTGATTTATTTTTCTATACTTTCTGTATTTTTCAACTTCTTGGGAGTGCATCTGTATAAACATGTAATAAGAACAGAAAACGAAAAATACTTCCTTATATATCTCAAAGTGATGAATGAAAATTCAACATTTAATATATATATATTTAATATATACACATTTAATATATTATATACATGTATATTAGCAGAGGCATTTACAGTTTCCTAGTAACTCTAAGAATGAATTATTTTCTTTTCAGTGACTATATTTTGCTTCCTCATAAAGTAGACAGTACTATAATATATTTATATTACAAATTGATAAAGAGAAGTTCAGAAAATTATTCCTTTTAAGCAATAATAGATCATTATTATTGATTAAAGTAGTTTTTAATTCTTTTGATATAGAGCCTTCCTACATAACCCACGCTCATTTCAAATTCTCAGTCCTCATCACTATGATTTCAAGTAATAACAAAGTATCACTGTGATCAGGGTTAAGATTGATGTCTCCTTTTAGCTTAAATTAAACTGTGAAGCATTTTGAATGCTGGGATTATAGGCATGTACAACCAGGCCCTGCTTATTTTGTGTTGACTGAATACTTGGCAGAACAGTATTAGTTTTATCTCTTTTTCTGGGGGGAGGAGGAAAACTGTGGCACAGAAAGCATAAATACTTTTGGTAATGCAGCTAATAACTGACAGGCCTTCCCAGAAAGAACCTCAGTACTTTGGCTTCCAGATTCAGATTTGGTCAACAAAAGTTTATGCCTGAACTTGCTGATATCTTTGTGTTTTGGATTATTTATCACTGCTCAATGGAAAGAAAATGATCTTAGCGCTAGATGGTTCTGAATTTAAATTTCAATTCAATTATGCTAAAGCAATCTACTATAAATGATGATGACTATAGTTCAAAGTCATGTTTTACATTTTTGAAGGACATTTTGATTTACACAATGAAATTCTATGCTTCCATCAGAAAGAATGATATTGCCCACTCATAAGGAAATGGAAAGACCTGCAAAAATTATACTAAGTGAAGTAAGTCAGATTCAAAGAAACATAGGTTTCATGTTTGTAATAATTAGACTGTGCCTATAAATCTGAACGTAAACCCAATTGATAGTAAAAGACAAATAATTACACCTGGACATGTTTAATTAATTAAACAGGACTCTAAACACTCACACAGTGAAAATGAAGAATATTCTTAGGAGAGGATCACAAGGGCTCAATTGCTATGGATATATGATCATATAAAATGATGTGTATTGAAATGAACTCCAAGAAATGGAAGATAGAGGTTTTCTATTATATTGTTGGGAGTTATTTTTTTTCTGTTTTTCTTTTCTTCTTTCTCTTATTCTTTGGCTTATTCCTTTCTGTTGCTTTCTATATCCTTTGTTTAGTATATAAGTTTATCTGATTTGGAGAGGGGAAGGGGAAGCACAGAAAGGGTGGGACAAAGGGTGAACCAATTCAGCAGTGATACTCACTAGATACTATGTTGGAAATGAACTATACAACTTTGCAGGGGAGGGAAGAGGGGGGGACTGGGAGAGAATGAGGGAGGAGGTGACACTGCTCAAAGGAACTGTACTCATTACCTGACTCATGTAACTGTAACCCCTCTGTATATCACATTTACAATAAATTTTAAGTACATTTTGGTTTTAAAAATTTATTTTGTGCTAGTATTGGGGCTTGAACTCAGAACTTGTGCTTTAGTTTGTTTTTTGTTTTGTTTTGTTTTTCATTCAAGGCTGGTACTTATCACTTGAGCCAAAATTCTACTTCTAGCTTTTTGCTGGTTAATGGAGATAAGAATCTCTCAGATTTGTTTGTCATGGCTAGCTTCAAATAGGGATCCTCAGAACAGTCATCTGAGTAGTTAGCATTGAAGACATGAGACACTGGCACCTGGCTTAATACTACATTTTAAATAAATGTCCTTACAACCAAAAATAGTAGCTATCTATACAGCTCAATTTAGCCATTTTACGATGTATATTTATTTCAAAACAATATATTGTTCACAATTAATATGTATATTTTTAATCCATTTAAACGGATGAAAACAATAATAAATTCCAGTTCAAGTGTTTATATGTAATGTGTCTCTGGAAAAGGACCCTAGCCTCTCAGTTTGAGTTTCTACATAAATAAATGATAATAATAATACTATTGGTGTTAAAAAGAACGGGCTTGAATTACATTGGATACAAACATGAAAAAATACATCTTGATCCTACAGTCAGCAAGTGGCATCATCTCCATTCAAACTCAGACCTCCATTTAAATCCTCTAACCTTGCAGTGTGTGTCAGGAATCATAGAAGGATAAAGGAATCACCTCTAGTTGGTAATTTTCAGAGATGATTTCTTAGAGGGAGTGGAATTATTTTAGTTTTTAGTTTATAGCATATTTTAGTCTCCAAAACTTATTTTATTGTTTTGTCCTTGGTCCTTCATTAAAACCATGTTGCCATTAGTTCTTGGTCTAAGTTTTTTCTTTCTTTTTTATTCTTACAGCATGGTTAATAGTAGTAAGATATCACAACTTAACTTTTGTATAGAGGTCCCTTGAATTTTCTAAACAATTATTTTGTTATCTGATTTGATTCTTATGGCCAGTGAGAGTAAACAGTATTCACATTTCACTGCTAAGAAACTGAGGTATATCATTTGTAGGACTTAGCCAGGATCAATAACCAATAATTGGAAGTCATTGAGCTCAAGCTCAATGAGTTCCAATAGCTGCCCACAGTCACACTGAATCTGAATTATAAAGCTGGAACTGAACCCAATGACTTGCCTTTTTGTTTGCTGGATTTAAAGCACATAAAGCAAAAGGAAGAGTTGTCCTCTAGTAGAATAGGCTAGGATCTGCTTTAAGTGTTTCCTTCTTTCAGAGAAAATACCCACCACTTCCTGTGATGAGGCCCATAATTACAGTCTTCTGCCATGCATGCCTGCTCAGTGTTCTGAATCCTGTTTTTCCTAGCTGCGCTAACCTCTGTGTATGGTAAATGTCAGGTAGCACTGGCTAATTAGCAGACGATGCATGTTGATACATAACTTCTTACTCTTTCAAGGCCCCAACTTACTGTTACTGACTTGTGACCTCACTATGAACCAGAGTCACAATAAAGCTGCTTCTGTGATTATGGTTAGAATGGATGTAATCTTCTTAGACTCAGTTGAAACTGTGAAAATCTCTTTCATCTTCAATTATTATTTATTTGGCCCATTTCTCTGGAGGGCAGGAGGACTGCTTAATCCCTCAGGCTGAGCCACAGGAGTCTGCTCCAGCAGACAAGAATGCTAGTCCTGCATTCCAGGAGCTGGGAGACTGGGTCACAACCTCTCAAGGGTAGAGATGAGGTTGCTCCTGGAGTTTGTGTTCGGATGTTATTCATCCCAAGAGCTGCTTTAAAAAGGCCTCCAGAAAAATGGAAATTATACTGTGAAGTAAGCCAGGCCCAAAGAAACATAGGTTAGTTTCCCTTATTTGCAATAACTAGTATAAGTCTAGGACAAGCAGAAAAGAATAAAAGCTATGTACATATGACCCTATATGATTTTTTTTGTTTCTCTTGTATGTTCTTCCCCCACAGTATAACTACTGTTTTTACTGTATCGGATGTCAGTGTCCTGCATCTTGTATATACATTTTTCTAATTTGGGGAGGGGAAGGGAAATAACCAAATGCTGAAATAAGGATACAAGTTGACCCATTATAACAATGAGACGTACAAGACACCATGTAGAAAATAAACTTTACAACTTGGTAAGGGGTGGGGGGAATGGAGGAGTTTGGGAGGTGGGAGAAGGAAGAGATGGTAGGGGAAAAACAAAGGAGGAGGTAACAATGCTCCATAAAAAATGTACTTATTACCTTACCCATACAACTGTAACCCCTCTGTACAGTATTTTTACCATAAAAACATATTTTAAAAAAGGCCTCCAGAAAAGTTCCCAGAATATAAAGTATTCTAAGTAGAAGAGAATGATCAAATTGCAACTTTTTTTTTTTTTTTGCCAGTCATGGGGCCTGAACTCTGAGCCTGGGCTCTGTCCCTCAGTTCTTCAGCTCAAGGCTAGCACTCCACCACATAAGCCACAGCACCATTTCCAGTTTTTACTGCTTATATGGTGCTGAGGAATCGAACCCAGGGCCTCATGCATGCAAGGCAAGCACTCTACCACTGAGCCCCAAATTGCAAACATTTTATTAAACAGATGCTTAGAATAACCTAAGCATCTGTGACTCAAGAGTGCTCCGGATGACTGGTCAATTGACTACCAGGTTAGCAAAGCCAATGTGTACTTTTTGGAAATGTACACACTTCATTCAAGAACCCCTGAGAGTTTTTGGAAAAATGTGTCTTTTAGGCTATAAACTCAGATGGAATTCTTTTGAGAGGACCTTGCGTTTAATAAATCAGTGATGAAAATTTGGTTGAACTGGAAGAATATTGACAGAGTTAATTAACACTGTAAATTTATGTTTTATCTGCCTATTATATTTAGTGGAAATTAAATATCTAGTAAAAGCTTACTGTGAAAAACTTAGATAATCCAGCTAGGCAAATTTTCCAAATATAGGTATTCTACTGCAGGTAACTTACTATATATTGAGCTTGTGGTAGTTGGTAATAACTGAAGACATAGTCTTCAATCTTTTATATTTTCTGTTGTTATTAAAAGATTTATTGGCTGTCTGTGTAAATCATGATATTGAATACATGTGGACTTGAACAAGTATAAAAAATGTCTTGTGCATACAGGTGTGATGTGACAGTTGTGCAAGTGCTGGTAGGTATTTGCTTCTGATCTCATTGGAATAGAGAGGAGATACACAAAAAGAATGCTGGTAGGAGGTAGAATGATGAAATGTCAAATATAACAGCTGCTAAGAGTGACTAATAAGTGTGTTGTGGATACACACACACACACACACACACACACACACACACCCACACACACACATATAATTTCCCCTTTCAGACTCAAAGAGATTGATTGGTTACAAAACAAACAAATGAAGGGTTAAATAAAGCGATATATATTCCCTTCACATACAAGTTTTTTTTTTGTTGTATTTTTTTGTCAGTCATGGGGCTTGAACTCTGGGCCTGAACGCTGTCCCTCAGCTCTTTAGCTCAAGGCTAGCACTCTATCACTTGAACTACAGTGCCACTTCCAGTTTTCTGGTGGTTTATTGGAGATAAGAGTTTCATGAACTTTCCTGCCCGGGCTGGCTTTAAACTGCAATCCTCAGATCTCAACCTCCTGAGCAGCTAGGATTACAAGTGTGAGCAACTGGCGCCCAGCCTCACATATAAGTTTTAAGGTTATGAATAGAGGAGTCCTTCACTGAAGTAATTTAGTTTTGAAGAAGATTAATCTGGTGTATTGACAAGTATTGACAAGTAATTTAGAAAATGGGAAAAAGAATCCGAGATATTTATGTGACAAGGCCTTAATATAAGAGGAACTTGCTAGGTGCCAATGGCTCATACCTGTAATCCTAGCTACTCAGATGACTAAGATCTGGAGGATCAAGTTTCAAAGCCAGCTCAGGAAAAAATCAATGAGATTTATCTCCAAAATAACTAACAAAAGGCTGGGTTGGAAGTTTGTATGGCTGGAGTAGAATGCCAGCTGAGCACACAAGCTGAACATGTACTTGGTCCTGAGTTCAAATTCTGCTACCACCATCACCATTTCCAAAAGAGCAGCTGAGGTTACAGATGCCAAAATGAATGGGCATGGCACTGTAGAGAAGAATTAGCAAATCAGTATCAAAATGGGAAAATGGGTCAAAGAGAAAAGGAAGCAGAGATGACATTAAGGACTGCATCGTGGTGACCTGGGTGAGAGTTTTAGTCCACGTGGAGTCTATGGAAATGACTGCTGTGAGTGCCTGCAGAGCCAACTTAGAAGAACATGTCAGTCACCCCAGGACAACTTCAAGACTTGGTTGAACTGGTTCTGGAGCTTTAGTGTGATTATGCCACCCTTGAACTGGGGCATTGGTTTCTTTGGTAGACAAAACTTTGCAGCATTGATAGGATCAGGATAACAAAAGTTGGCTGGAAAAATACTGAAAGCTAAAGCTGCATGCCTAGTGCTAAGACATAGGCTCCCGTTTTAATTATGTATTGAACATCAAGGCCTGGAAGTGAGGATGCTAGGATTGCTGTTCAGGACCTATTCTGCACAACTACTTTTTTCTCTTTTATAAGTTAATAAAGTTTCTTTTTTAATATGTATTTTGTATTGTAAAGATACTGTACAAAGGTAGTTACATGAGCAAGGTAATGAGTCCATTTCCTATGGAACATTGTCACACTCTCCTTTATTTTTCCCCTGCCATCCCTTTCCTCCCCATCTCCCCAACTCCTCTTTTCCCTCTCCCACCACCCCCTGCAAAGATGTAAAGTTCATTTTCAACATAGTGTCTTGTACATCTCATTGGTACAATGGGTAAACCTGTATCCTTATTTCAGCATTTTGTTATTTCCCTTCCCCTCCCCAAATTAGAAAAATGTATATACAAGATGCAGGACACTGAAATCAATAAAGTTTCTTGTATAAACAAAATAGAAAAGATAGAAAGCAAGAAAAATATAATTAAAAGACATTAGTTTCACTATCCAGGAATAAACATGAATAACATATTGTTCTATATTGTTCTATAAACATGAATAACATATTGTTCATGTGTTTATAAATATATATTAGGAATTATAGTTTATGATATGACTCTTCTCAATTGTAATGAGAATTGTAATGAAAATTATTGTGAATATCTTTCTACTTTTCTTTCTTCTTTTTTTTTTTTTACTGGTCCTGGGCTTGAACTCAGAGCCTGTGCACTGTTTTTAATCTGTTTTGCTCAAGGCTAGCACTCTACCACTTGAGTCAAAACTTCACTTCCAGCTTTCATCACAATTAACTCCATAGACTTTCCTTCCTTGGATGGCTTTGAAACATTATTCTCACATCTCAGCCTCCTGAGTGGCTAGGATTACAGGTATAAGCACTGGCACCCAATAATGATCTAATCTTTCCTTCCTTCCTTCCTTCCTTCTTACCTTCCTTCCTTCCTTCCTTCCTTCCAATTTCTTTCCTTCTCTTTCTTTTTTCTTCCTTCTTGCTTTCCTTTCTATATTTCTTTCTCCCTTTCTCTCTTCCTTTGTTCCTCCCACATTCCTTCCTTCCTTTCTTCCTTTCTTTCTGTCTTCCTTCCTTCCTTCCTTTTTTCTTTCTTTCTTTCTTTCTTTCTTTCTTTCTTTCTTTCTTTCTTTCTTTCTTTCTTTCTTTCTTTCTTTCTTTCTTTCTTTCTCTTTCTTTCTTTCTTTCTTTCTTTCCTTTTCCAGTACTAACGCTTAAATTACAGACCACCTGCTTTCATTTAGTTTTTACAAACAAGGTTAATGGTGCTGTACCAATTTAGCCACACCCCTACTTCCAGTTTTTTGTCTGATATATAGATATATATATTCATATATATATTGCCTTCTCCTCAATTTCATCCTTCTCAATTGGTTATTTTATTATAAAATATCTGTAAACTTGAAAAGTACAAATAGTGTCTTATTTATTGCTTAGTTTTCATAGCTTTAGTATCAGTAAAATATATTTCATATTATTATTTTCTGTTTCTTATGTGGCCAATTGTCTATTTATATCCTTGTTCTTTAACTTGTGAAGGTGTTTAAAAATAATTCAGCAAAATTTTTTGCTAAATAGACACTGTTTAAATATTCTTATTTGGTCTATCTTAAATGTCAAAACACTTTCCTTATCTTCCTGTTCTATATAATGTATACATATGCACACACCTACACATTATTTAAATATTTTTCCTTTTGTGTTTCCTGCCTTTTATTTAATGATTAAAATAGCATTGAATAGCATGAGTAAATAGTTAAGTTGAATAACATTGAATAAGTATCTTAATAACACTGAATAAGGCTCCTCTTTTGTTCTTAGTGGAGAAGCACTCAGGAACTCATCTGAGATAGAGTCAGAGGGCGCAGATGAGGGGAAGTGGGCAATGAGATGGAGGAGTCAAGTGTAACTGAGTTTCCAGGCGTGGTAGACTGCATTAAGAACCCCAAAACCAGGAATACAGGAAAAGGAAGAAGTCTGTCTGAGTAGATAATAGATTCAGTTTTGCCCATGCTACTGTTGCAATGCTTGGCAGACAACCTAGTAGAAATATCCAACAGGAAGTTTGTAATCAGGGTATGGAATGTAGGAGTAATGTTGAAATTTTAAATACAAATATAAAAATCATCAGAAGACATTTATTAATTTAACAACATTTTCATGTTAATGCAAATTTGAATTCAGGCATTATGTAAGCACTTGTTATTGAATTATTTCACTTAGTGTCTTCATCAAATTCATGAGCTAGGAGCCATTAATATTCTCATTTTATATAATCAGGGACAAGCTCACAGGAGTTAAATTACTTTATTAATTTCTCACAGTTGGATAGTGGTAGAACCTGAATGAGAATTTAATCTTTATCCTCATCTTCTATATTGCCACAGGAGTGGAGGAATGCAAGAAGAAAGTCAAGGTTCTATGGATGGAAAATAGCAAAATAATAGCCAGAAAGGAGAGAATGTTGTCAGTAAAGGGGACTGGAAAAGCCTTTATAGAGTAGGTAGAGGCCCATGTATGTACCTGCTAATACTCTTAAGCACTATGAATGTATTTTGGTGGTAGAGGCTTATATCTTACACATATGAAATCTGTCTTTTGACCCCAATCCTATAAACACCATTTTGCTTTTTTGTTGTGTGTGTGTGTGTGTGTGTGTGTGTGTGTGTGTGTGTTTGCCAGACCTGGCGTTCCAACTCAGGGCCTGGACACTGTCCTTGAGCTTCTTTGGTTCAATGCTAGTGCTCTACCACTTGAGCCACAGACACCACTTCCAGCTTTTTCTACTTAGGTGGTACTGAGGAATCAAACCCAGGACTTCACGCATTCTAGCAAGTGCTCTGCTATTAAGCCACATTCCTAGCCTGAACACCTATTATTATGCTTTGGGTATGAATATCTTGATTGGTGCTTTAATGGTCTGTCAATTTTCTTGCCTCGTTTTATCTCAGATTGTGTGTCATTATCACCTGTCTAGCCCAGGGTCCCCTTAACTGAAGAACATCAGTATTCCACTATTGCTGCTTTCTCTGAGGACAGCTCCTTGGTACATGCCTGCTATGTACAACATTTTAGATTATTATTTATTTTTATTTTTTTGGGGGGGGTCCGGTCATGGGGCCTGAACTGGGGGCCTGAACTCTGGGCCTGGGAGCTGTCCCTCAGCTCTTCAGCTCAAGGCTACTGCTCTACCACTTGAGCCACAGCGCCACTTCCGGCTTTTTTCTTTTTGCTTATGTGGTGCTGAGGAATCGAACCCAGGGCCTCAGGCATGCAAGGCAAGCACTCTACCACTGAGCCACCTTCCCAGACCCAGGCATTTTAGATTATTGCCCAAATGAAAAGCATGCCCTTTTTACTTATGCTAAGGCTTTGCTTGAGTTACTTAGTGAGTATGAGATGGATCCTTTTTTTAAAAAATCATTCTAAAACAGGACTTTATAAGATAGAAAGAGAACTAATCCTTTTCTATTATAGCCTGAATATCTCATACTGTAGTGGAAATAGATCTTGAGTCAAAATCTGGATGTGGATTTTATCATCTGCTAAAGGAGTTTGATATACACAAAATGTATAGACGTAGGTATTATGGATGTCAATTCTCTTTTTATGCCACTTTCTACCTGTGATTCTGAGAAAATTATTTAAATTTACTGAGCACTATTTTGCTCATAATAAAGAGGAGATGTTGCTACAGGGTAGCTCTGAGGATCAAGGGTACCCAGTACAGAAGAGTTTGAAATTCTATTATATACAGAATCCTTTTGCTCCGAGTTCTTAGCAGCTTATCTTTTGGCTATTCTATAGCTAATTTCCACACATTTATGTTTGGTGGGCCAGGAGGAAAATGAGTTCCAACTTGGCCATATCTGTCCAGAGAAAATTTAATTAATAAAACAGCATAATTCTAGCTGGCAATAAATCTATTACTGAAACAGTTGCAAGTACCATCTGGTTATAGTGGTATACTGTATATTAGCAAAGAGTTAAGAAAAATATTGCCAGTACTCAGTTTCTGATGAGAATCATTAAAGACTCTATTATAATCTTTCTGGGGTATAAGAAATCCAATACCAAAATTCCCACAGAATGAAATGTTTTTATTTCAAGCACTTCCCACCCCAAATCCATCTTGATCTCTCTCTAAATAATTCACCAGTTGCTTCTCACTTCCAGACAACGGCTGCATTCCTAAAGAAACACTGGATCCAACTCTTGCTACAAGTTACCACAAGTTTCAGACAAGCCTCGTGGAAAATAAGGAAATAAAGACAACAGAGAAACAAGTTGCAGACTCAACTTGGCAGGGCTATTTACTAAAAGAGTGATTTAGGAGATTTTTCAAATGCCACTGTTACATTTAGATCTCATTTGAGATCTCTAACCTGCTTCCAGAAGAAATGTTCTTTAGGACAGTCTGATTTGCTCCTGTTCTTGAATGTAATTATTAATAATGCCCCTTTCACTCTCAAGAGATTCAGTTTAGATGATAAATTATGCAGTCATCCCTTAACAACCCTATTGCAGGGGAAGGGGCCATGTCTTTTTGGATATATTCTTTGTGTCAATCTAAGAAAAATTAGTTTACCTTTCCTACAACAAAGCCTTTGGGACCCTATCTTGCAGTCCTTTAAGTATTTCTTTGATGCAATAATTAACAGCTCACATAAGCTAATGAGTAACTCCCTGTAGCTCTCTTAATAGCAGAGCAAATAAAATAACTTTCAGGAGCTCACCTAACTCAGTAGTCTTGGGAGGGAAGCACAAGGGATTATACTTTCAAGTTGCTATTTGGGAAGCAATTTCTAATCATTTAAATTAGGTTTTCCACTTAATAAGTGCAAGATTGCGTCCCCTCCTTGGGCAGCAAGAAAATGGAGATGTAGAGAACTCTGACACTGTGCTTCTTTGGGATAGCATTTCAGGCTTGAATTCAAAGCCCTGCATGGCCTCACACACTTTGCACGGGCTTGAGGACAGGGTGTGCTGTGGGTTAGCAAAATGAGGGTAGTAACACCGTGAGGTGCTGGAAGGGCGCTGGTGGGACAAGGTTTTCAGGTGTACTATGGATCATGAAAGGATGAACAGTTTGTAGGTTCATGTAGGTTTCACTGAACTGCTAGTGCACCATGCTTGCCAAATGACTTCGATCTAAAGGATTTAAAAATACAAACTGAGAGTAATTTCTTCTCACTGGGAAGAATTACCATGAGACCAAAAAGAATGCCTCTGGAAACAAATTGCACATAATTCCTTACTAGCCAGGCTGCTTGCTCAAGTTGCTTGGCCACTGTCCCCTGCCTACAGAGGCAAGGAACCTGGAGTTTGAGGATTCTATCCATGGCTCTAACACCTAATTAGCTTTTTAATCTTGCATTCTTTTGTTTAAAGAGCCAGCTGTCCCCATTTTACAAGGTTTTGGTCCCAGAAATCCTGAATCTTGCCATGCCTGTCCTACACCATACATTTACACATCTGATGTTTTAATATGCTCTTGATCAGAGGGAAGACAAAAGAAGTCTGGGCGTGACTCAGCTTGCATTCAGCTTAGGAAAATAGGTGGAGGCCTGGGGGGAAGTTGGGGCCAGTGTAACATGGAGAGCCAGCTCAATGAACTTTTGGTCTGTCCCAAACTTCTGCCCCTCTCCTACACCATCAGCTCTTTGCCTAGAGCACACTTGGTTTTCAGATTCAGAACTTTACATCTGGTAAGGCATCTGTTTTGTCAGCATCCCTTCATTTTCCAGGTGCTAAGCATGATTTATGCATTTCTAATTCCTGAGTGCTCCTCCCTGTTTCACAAAGATACAGTGTTGGCCAATTCCTTGAGCAGATGACATATTTCTTACTTGTTAAATATCATCTGCCTGGAGTTCTCTGGGTGGGTGGAAAGCAATGAGTAAAACTTACCTAGGTAAGCTTAAAGCACAAATCAGTACATTTCTCAAATCTTCCTTTAGAAGATTAGAATCAAATTAGAATTAGAATCAAAGCCTCTTCATTTATCCTTGAGGAAGATAAGATAAAGTTTAAAAAGAAAAGACAACACTGCTAACAGAGTTTAAAACTTGTCCTTTGTTTCACATTCAGAGCTACCATTTATTCAGACCATGGGATTGATAATATAGGTAAGATATTATTTATACAAATATATTTATATATTTATTCCAGTCCTTTCAACAACTGGAAGATATAGATATTATTAGTCTCATTTTGCTGATGTAGCAATTAAAGCTCAGAGAAGCTATGGAATTTACCTAAGTCACAGTTGTGGGGTTTCCTATGGAGTTTGACATTTAGGGATTGTAATATCAGAAGAAGACCATGGCCATAGCCAGCCTTCCATTCCCTATTTCATACAAATATGAGTTTAGATTCATGTTCTGAGACTTCCTAGCTAGGTGTAGCCTTGGGAAGGACGCTCCTCATCTCACTTTCCTTATTTATAAAGTGAACAAAATGCCTTCCTTCTTAAAGCAATCAGAAGGATGAGCTCTAGCCCTGGTTTGTGAATACTTAATTTCCAAACCAAGGGATGGAACTATGTATCACAGATCCATCACACAGGAGCTACTATATGCATTGTTACTCAATTCCTTCAGCTTCCCTAAGTATTTCTCCTGTTCAGTGAGATTCTGTCTCATTGCTTGATCTAAAAGGTCAACCCCATACTGCCTTTCCATTTGCTCCTTCTTGCTTTATCTATACACAAGCCAGGTCAAGAATCTGGTCTGGACACGGTACAGAGCCATGTACATTATAAATACTTAATGTATATTGAGTAAGTGAATGAAAAAACATAGTCTTTGAACCTGAAAGACCTAGGTTTGAACTGTACATTTGCTTTATACACGTGTGTGTGTGTGTGTGTGTGTGTGTGTGTGTGTGTGTGTGTGTGTGTGTGTTCATACTGGGGCTTGAACTTAGGGCCTCATGCTCTGATTCAGCTTTATTTATACATTGCTAGTACTCTATCACTTTAGTCATGGCTCCAGGCTCAGCTTTTTGCTGGTTAATTGGAGATAAGAACCTCTTGGATTTGTCTATCTAGGTTAACTTCGAACTGTGATCCTCAGATCTCAGACCCCTGAGTAACTAGGATTATATGTATAAGTCACTGGTATCAGGTATGGTTTTTGTTTTAGCTACAGTAGTGGGATTTGAATTCAGAGTCTGTGCTTTCTAAAATTCAAAGCCTTGCGCTCTAGTACCTGAGGCATTCTGCCAGTTCATATTGCTAGTTCTTACTATCCATGGGGGTACTACTTATAAAGTCCTTAATCCTTGACTTTTTTATTTGTAAAGTATAAAGAACAAAAACTTGAAAGACTCTTTTCTTTTTTATGTGTGTGTGGGGAGAGGGGGCTTGAACTCAGGGCCTTGGTGCTATCCCTGGGCTTTGGTGATCAAGGCTAGCATACCACCACTTGAGCCACAGCTCCATATCCACCCTTTCTGATAATTAACTGGTGCTAAAAGTTTCACAGACTTTCTTGCCCAGGTTGGCTTTGAACCAAGATCTTCAGAACTTAGTTTTCTGAGTAGTTAGAATTACAGATGTGAGCCACCAGTGCTGAGCTTTGTTTAGAGTTTTTGGGATACGTGAGAAAGCTGGAAGTTGTGAATACCTTCATTAGTTTTTGCTGGAATGTCCTCTTTGTTAGACCATTAACACGTGAATAGGTGTGAAAGCATCAAAAGTGCCAGATGTTCACATACATACACATGTATGTATGTATGTATCTATCCATCTATCTATCAATATATATATATTATAGACATGTATATAGATATGTATATATGTCTGTACATCCACATAGAACATCCTACTGGGTTTTTTTTGTCGGTCGTGGGGCTTGAACTCTGGGCCTGGGCACTGTCCCTGCGCTGTTCAGCTCAAGGCAAGCACTCTACCGTTTGAGCCACAGCACCACTTCTGGTTTTCTGGTGGTGTACTGGAGATGAGTCTTATGGAGTTTCCTGCCCGGGCTGGCTTTGAACTGTGATCCTCAGATCTCAGCCTCTTGAGCAGCTAGGATTTCAGGTGTGAGCCACCGGGGCGCCCGGCTACATCCTGTTTGAAGAAACAAAAAGGAGAAAGATCTGGTGGAGAGTAATTAATATAGAAGTATATCATATCTATATGGAATAAGGAATCTCCTTGAAGGCTGTTAAATAATAAGAAATGGAGTGATAAGGAGACAGACCGATAGAAAAAAAATGGTTAAAATATGATATTTGCACTTGCAAAATACCATGGTAAAAAACACATTGCAATTAACATACCATTTTTTGAAAAATAACAAAGCCAGGAGCTGGTGGCCCATACCTGTAGCTTTAGCTATTCAAGCTTAAAGTGAAGGATTGAAATTTTGAGGGCAACCAGGGTAGAAAAGTACACAAGACTCTACCTCCAAAGTATCTAGAAAAAAAGCAGGAGGCATCGTTGAAGTGGTACAGTGTCAGCCTAGGAAGCAAGCAAACAGGGTAAGTTCAAATCTAATACAACCCCAACAAAACAGTGAATGAATGACAGGAGAGTGGGTAAGAGATGGATGAATGAAGAGGTTGAGTAAGTGTAACTATGGACCTAAACATGTACGGATGAAAATCGAAGAAGGAGACCAGTTGAAATTGTTTCAAGAAGAGAGAGTAATAGAGGGGAAGAAGTTGATGAAGAACATTATAATTACATTGGGAGAAATCAAAGTGAAGTTCCCTTGTACAATTATTGTATGCCATTAAAAAATCTTTACAAAAGGAAATTATAACACACGCGATGCTAAAAGATCAGATTTCAGTACATCCTTGTTTGGGAGCACAAATGGTCAGATTTTGAGCCTAAGATCACTCAAAAACTGGGTGTAGGGAGGCCCCTCAGTGAAGGCAGCACTGGAGAAAGGGGGCCTAGGGGGGACTGGATTTTGTGGTGTGGGGCCTCACTGGTCTACACATCTGTTGACATTCACTGACCAGTTATTCTTTCTATATTTCGGATTGTATTTCCTGCTGCCTCTTTAAAGCTGTCTTTTCGACAGCATGGCGTGGTGGTGGGGATGGTGATCCCAGAAGATAGGAGATCCTCTGGGCCTGTCACACAAGATAGGAGATCCTCTGGGCCTGTCCAAAATTTTCTGGCGTGAAAAATCACGTAACATAAATTCCACACGTGCAGCTTTGCAATGAATCCAAGGTGAGAAAATCTGCAAAGTGTGATACCGATATGTGTAGCAACAAGCAGTCAAGCACGATCACCTTCTCTTCCAGCCCCTCTCCCAGCGCTTCAGTCTCCACTCTGTTTCCCTACAGCGCACTGGGAAGGAGGCTTCACCCCGGGGAGGAGCCGGCCCCACGCCCCAAGCCCCGAGCCCCCGCCCCGCCCCGCCCCTCCTGATCCCTGCGCCCACACTCTCTAGGGCTTGGTCCTGAGCCGAGCCCGTCTGGCTGCGCGTCCCCAGCCCCGCACTGCTCTGCGGGCCGGCCGCCAGGATGCAGGCCCCGCACAAAGAGCACCTGTACAAGCTGTTGGTGATCGGTGACCTGGGCGTGGGTAAGACCAGCATCATCAAACGCTACGTACACCAGAACTTCTCCTCGCACTACCGGGCCACGATCGGCGTGGACTTCGCGCTGAAAGTGTTGCACTGGGACGCAGAGACCGTGGTGCGCCTGCAGCTCTGGGACATCGCAGGTGAGCGCCCCCGGAGCAGGGCGTGGGGGACCGGGCTCGGGATTCAGGTGGCCAGGGCGTTCCCCCCCACCTTTACCCCTCACCGGGACCCCCCCCCCCCATTCTCCCGCTTCAGAGACTTTCCTTGGTGGCTTGAAAACCTGTTTGCAAAGATGAAAACAAAAGTTTCCCAACTCCAGTAAAACCAAGTGGCGCGTTGGGGTTGGGGCTCTCAATTCACTCGCTGTGCTGGAGCGGGCGGCCACAGGGACCCAGAGGGAGCCGGGGCGGATTGCATTGGATTCTCTTAATTTGTTTTCTGTGCCCTGGGTCTCGCACACGCGCTCGGTGCCCAGCCACAAGGAGCAGCCGATAATCTCAGGTTAGCAGTACTTGGGCCGGTTACTGTGAAAAAAGCAAAGTATTTCAAAGCTCACTTGATTCTAAGTTTCACCAGCCTCTCTTCGGCTCTCCAATAAAGGAACTTGGAAATGCATTGCTTTTTATATGCAAATCAAGGACAAAGAACGTTGCCTCTCGTGGCCACCCCTATCAATTCAATGTCTTAACTCTCCATCTTCTCAATTTTTTAGGCTCTCCGTAGTCTATCAAAAGGGAATTTTGGTTTTGTTTTAAGACAACTTTTGGGTAAGAGTGGAGGACACCAATTAATTCGTGTGTGCCTGTACTGGGGCTTGGACACTGGCTCTTCCTCTCCCTTGGCTTTTCAGTTCAAGGCTGGTGCTTTATTCAATTCTACTCTCTATTTCTTGCTGGTTCATTGGAGATAAGACTCCCAGGGACTCTTACCTGCCATAGCTGGATTCAAAACGGTATCTCAGATCTCAGCCTCCTGAGTAGCTAGGATGACAGGTGTGAGCCACCACCAGCACTTGGTTAAGAATTATTTATTTGAACCTAAACATTTCATTGGTCTGAAAAATGAGATGCTTGTAATTTTTCCCATAGTTTTGTTAGCATCCATTAGTTGTCTGAGGGGGCTTCCCCTTGACATATTCTTTTTTTTTTTTTTTTCATCATTTCTGGCTTTTTTTTTTTTTGGTAGTTAAATGGAGATGAGAATCTCACAGACTTTCCTGCCAGAGCTGGCTTTATTTTTTTTTTTTTTTTTTTTTGTCGGTTGTGGGGCTTGAACTCTGGGCCTGGGCGCTGTCCCTCAGCTCTTCAGCTCAAGGCGAGCGCTCTACCACTTGAGCTACAGCGCCACTTTCCCTTGACATATTCTTAAATGCATACAATATACCTTGTACTCATCACTCCTCTTAATCTCCTTGTCTTCCTTCCCAAGCCAATCTCAACAAGCCCCATTGTTTCATTTTTACATGGATGTACAAAGCGAAACTTTAAAAAATAGTTTTTGAAATCAGAATTTGACTGAGGAGTTTGTATCAGGACTTAGGCAAAGTCAAAATGATGATGTTAAGTGTCTCCTTGAAGAACAAGTCCTGGGACTAAGGCTGTTTGCAACCAGAGCATGCCCAGACTCTTATTTCAGATGCTGGCTCTGCCACTCAGCAACCTGCCTGGTGGCTTTGGACAAGTTCCTTCAATTCAATTGCATTGTATTTCTACTAAACTGAAAGGAGTTGGGCAATGGCAGATTGGAAACCTTCCTGCTTCAAAGTTTGAAGGTTCTCAGATTGTCTGTGAAACATTTCAGATTCCTTCATCTCTTGCTATTTAATGGTCTGTAACACCAGGAAACCACTCCTGATAATTGCTGTACCTAAACTAGCCAATTCTTTTTTTTCTTTTTCTTTCTTTCTTTCTTTTTTTTTTTTTTTTAGAAAAGAGGTTCATTTCAACTGGTGCATTTGACTGGAAACATTTTATCATGACTTAAAGCGAGAACAAATGAGGAGAATTTTTGAAAGGGCATTTCTGGTCTGAGGACTTCAATGCCTCTTTAATTATGAGCTTCTAGGTCTTATGATAAAGCTCTTGGCACGTGGACAGATTCATGCATTTGAAGTCTTTGGCAGCGCCAGAGGTACACTGGTCATCAAAGGCCAGAAGATGTCAGTCCAGGTCTCACTGGGATTTCCACCTAAAAAAAATAAATCTACACTGAGTCTTTATAATGTGTTGATACAGGTTTTCGTATCTGAAAGCTTATGGCTACATAAAAATCTCCAGATCCTGGGCTTAGAAATAGCTACTGTTTAATTTTTGCTTCAAATTTAAGTGTTCTCAAGTACATTACACATCTGTAACATGTCACATGTAGTGTCCCCTTCTAAACAGGAGAGATAGAGGGAGATAGTGCGTTGGGCCCAGGGTTCAAGCATAGAAACCTGACAAATTGGGAGGCTGAGATGGGGAGTGTCATGGTTTGAGGCCAGAGTGGGCCTTGTGAAACTGCCATCTCAACCACTAAAAAGCTGGGAACAGCAGAGCCCACCCCTCAGCCCAGGTATGCAAAAAAAACATAAGCAAGAGAACTGTGGTCCAGGACAGCCCAGGCCAAAATTGAGACTACATTAGAAAAATAGTAAAAAATAAAAAAAAAGGGCTAAAGTTGTAGTTTAAGTGATAAAATCCCTGCCCGGCAACAGTAAAACCATGAATTCAAATAACAGTACTCCCCAAAAAAGATAAAGAAAAGAAAGATATGTGGTTATGAACTTAAATTCCAGAGTTGAACTGCCTCTGTTGGAATCCCACATAGTGATCTCGGCAAATTCCCTAAATCCTTTGTGTTTTGTTTTTGTTTTTTAATCTATAAGCAAGGAGGACGTTTTATTCCCCCCTTCCCAAATAAACGCTGAACAACTAAAATGATGCCAGCTAAAGGCTATCATGTCTCCCACAAAAGCTCTTGGAGTATTATTGTTGTATCTTTTCTTGAGCACGTGTGAATGCTAGGCAAGAGGAACATTATATGCCTGTAATGAGTCCTTTTAAACTGTAGTTACTTTGGCACACGTACTACCTGCGTCCTCAAGTAACCAGTTCCATTTTCAGCCTCACCTACTTTACATCATAAACCAGTCTATCTCCTAAGCTTTGACATTCTCCCTGAGCCATAGCGCTGGACTGAAGTTGGGTTGGAAGCTGTAGTCAGAAGTCTGTGTGAGTAAGTGACTGGGAGTTTGGCAAAGTGAGTTCTACAGATACAGTAATGTTTTCAGCTTTTCAATAGGGCAGTGTCTCACACATGCTCAGTGATAACCTAGCACTGGCAGCCGGAAGCTCAAGAATACTCTGAGCTGAGTTCAAGGCTGGAGAGTAGGCAGCCTCTGGGTGAGCACAGGCCAGGGTGGGAGAAAATGGTTGGACATACATGTTTCAAATTGCATAAAGGTCCTGTTGGTGATAAGTTCCTATGAAGTCCAAGCCAAAGCTCATCAGAGTCTGGTTGCTTATGTGTACCTCCAAGCTCCAACCTGTCTTTCCCCTTTGTGCTCAACTCCAGTGTTATCCAGTAAAAACAGGAAGTAAAGTGTAGTGGGCCTCCTTTTCAGAGGGTTTGGGCTGTCAGTAAGGTGGAGGTGGTTACTAGGGATGTGTGCCATTGAGGGACTCTTTCCTTGGTTAAATTCTTGGTGTGCAATGCTAAGTAGGACCCTATGTGACCAAATATTTCCATGTCACTTTATTTCTACTGTCACTTTGACTGTCTAGTATGATTCTGAAATTCCCCATTGTGGTCTGTACTATTTGAGGGAGAGCAGGTACCTTGGATCCCAGTGAGAAGGACATAGAGAAACAACTCTGTGTTCAGAAACTCTGGACAGAGTCAGAGAAATTGAGTAACTTTGCTCAAGGCTGCCCAGCTAATAGTGGAAGATCCGGATTTCACCCATTCTGTTTGACTTGGAAGTAAGCCATGGTCTTTTAAGTTCAGAAGCCTGTGATTGCTTGGTATATTCTTTAGTCTACAGAAAAGACCCTCTTCTCTTCTCTACTTGGCAGGGAATTTTGCCCTTTCCCTGATAATTCTAACTGGATTATTGGATTTGACTATGTCAAAACCGGAAAGACATGAATGAACACTTACTTTATAAATCTGATACTCGATTATGAGTCTTGGTAGGGTTTCCCTTTTAGATACAGGTTAATCAGGAAAAGAAAAAAAGCCAAAAAACTTTTACATTTGATACTGTTAATATGCTCCAAATTATTAACATCTTAATAAATAGCTTAAGCAGATTCTGAATTTAATAAATTATAGAAATTTAAAAATGTAGTTCATGACATTAGGCCAGTTACAAAACCTTGTGAACTCCACCTATAGAACTGCAATTGTTTTTTTCTCAGTGACATCACGTATTTATAAGATATCTCTTGCAGTTTCTATCAGCTTTAATATCATAGTCTCACTGTGCCTAGGGAGTAGGTGGTACATGGCAGTTCATTCCAGTTTCCTTACATGCCAGCCCAGTGCCAGGTATGAGCCTCTTGCCCATTGTGCCTTGGTTTCTTGCTTATATAGTGGGGTCACTAACAGAAGCTATCTTTTACATCTGGTTCCAGCATTAAATGAGCCAGGTGCTGGTGGCTCACATGTGTAATCCTGCCTATTCAAGTGGCTGAGATCTGAGGATCACAATTAGAAGCTAGCTGGGTCAGACAAATTCAAGAGCTTCTTATCTCCAATTAACCTGTAGTCAAGAATTCAATCCTTATCCTATAAAATTTAGAAAAGTGAAGGAAAGGATGGGTAAGAATGTTGAAAGGTTGATTAAGTTGCATTGTATTCATAAAATGTTTATTAAATAGCAACTCCTTTTATACAATGACTTAAAGATAATAATAATAATAATAAAAGAAAAGCTATTATCTCTTTTTTTTTTAATTTTATTTTACTTTATTTGAGAACATACTGTACAGAAGGGTTACAATTACATGGGCAGGATAATGCATACATTTCTTACCAAGCATTGCAGCCTCCTCCTTTGTTTACCCTTCACCTCCCTTCCCAGCCTCCCCCCTCTCCCCCACCCAATCATACCCCCCCTCCCCCCCCCACACCGACATTGTGAAGCTGGTTTTGACATGACATTTTGTACTTCTCATTGTTGCAACAGGTCCACCTGAATCCTTAAACGACTTGTTTGTCCCCATCTCCTTCACATGTTATACTGACATCAAATATAGTGAAAGCGGGGGTTACACTGTGGGGAAGGGACATACAAAGCAACAAAGAAATAATCTTATAAATGCGTTAGAAACACATGCATGAAAGAAACAAAAACATTAAAATACATATTTAAGGGTTCGTTTTCCTAACATCACATTCTCTGACCTTTTCCGCTTGACTCATACCTATACTAGATATTGCAAATAAGGGAAACCATGGGACCTATGTTTCTTTGGGCCTGGCTTACTTCACTTAATATAATTTTTTCCAAGCCTTTCCATTTCCTAACAAATGGGGAAATGTCATTCTTTCTGATGGAGGCATAGAATTCCATTGTGTATATATACCACGTTTTCTTGATCCATTCATCTACTGAGGGGCATCTGGGTTGGTTCCATATCTTAGCTATGGTAAATAATGCTGCAATAAACATAGTTGTGCTGGTAGCTTTAGTGTGGTCTTTTTTGTAAACATTAGGGTAAATGCCCAAAAGTGGGATTGCTGGGTCATAGGGGAGTTCTATGTAAAGTCTTTTGAGGAACCTCCATACTGCTTTCCAAAGTGGTTGAACAAGTTTACATTCCCACCAACAATGAAGTAAGGTTCCTTTCTGTCCACATCCCCTCCAGCATCTGTTGTTATTAGAGTTCTTGATTATAGCCATTCTAACTGTTTTTTTGTTTAAAAAAAACAAAAAAATTCAAAGCAGTACAAAGCTGGAAGTGAAGTTCTGGCTCAAAAGATAAAGTACTTGCTTTGAGTGAAAAAGCCAAGCAAAAGCTTGAGGCCCAGAATGCAAGCCCCAGTACTGGCACATGCACACGCGCACACACACGCACACACACACACACACACACATACATATGCATGAATGCACACATGCACACATACATGCACACAGGCATTAAATGTGTTCTTTCATGGAAAGTTATATCTGATACATAATAAATGCTGAAAGACTAGTCTCTTGTTAGCTATTACGCTTGTTTAAATTGTTGTCATTATTGTGGCTATTCTAAACTACTCCAATACTTATATTCCTTCTTAATCTTTCCAGTGTCACTGAGGAGGTAGAGAAGACTATGTTAAACCTATATTAGATAAGATCAAGAATCAGAACAGTAAGGGAGTTGTATAGGTTCACAATTGGCAAAGAAATTTAGAAACAGTATACCTTTATATATCTACCTGCCTGCCTGCCTGCCTGTCTGTCTGCCTATCTATCTATCTATCTATCTATCTGTCTATCTATCTACTATCTATCTATCTATCTATGAGATGATCAAACTTATTATTAGTCATTGAATATCTATTCCTAAATTTAAAAAAAATAGATTTAAAAACAAATTTAAAAATAAAAATTAGAAACTAAAAATTAAATTTAATTAAAATTAGAAACTACAAAATAAATACACTTGCAGATAATTTTGATAGTCCTTTACCATATGAAAAATTCCCTGTTGTGCCCAACTAAATACTGGATACATTTAACAAGTTATGATCTATAAGAATTTCCATTGCAGGACACACATATATCTGTTTCCTCATTTCTCCCATGTGGCAAGGAATCACAGGGGTATGTGTCTCATAGGCAGAGAGTACATGGGTGAATGCCACCCAGTGCCCATCAGGAGTCCTTACCAGCTAGCTGAGTCTTCACAGAAGAGGCTGTGACAGTCATTTGGACCGCAGTGCTAGACAGTTTTACTCTATGCCAGGTGCTTTCAAACTATGAAATTTACTGAGAAGGGTTTGGACTTTACTGTGCGTATCACTCAAAAATCTCAAATTTGTTTCATAGGAGGAGAATTGAATGTCAAAGTAATAGATGGCAAAATGCAGAAAAGCTAGCTTCAGCAATTCAGTATATTAAATTTAAAAAAATTATGGTTAAGTCCTGGCTCTTCTCTACTGGCAGCTGATTGCTCTGTTTCTAGCCTGGGTAATTATGGATTCTCTAATTGCCATGTGGAATGGCATGGTATGTGTACAGTGAAAAAAAATGGTGAATTTTCAAAGTTAGGCAAGACTTCAAGGTCTTTTGCAGGGAAGTTGTTGGGGTTTGCATCTCTCACAAATGTGTGAGCAATGGGTGTGTGGGACATTCCTATCCTCTAGGACTAGTTGTGACAGGAAAGTAAGTGGAGGTTCACCAAGGAATGTTATGTCATTTGAGAGAAAGAGGATTGGAGAAACTGGTTCTCACTTCTGTGGTTGGTTTCTTCAATAAATTAATGCCTCGTATATGTTAGCTTCCATGCTGGGAAAGAGGAAAAAAAGGACAAATCACTGGATAAGACTTTATTCTTGACCTCATGAAGTTCACTTTTAGTGGGAATGCTGACATAAAAGTAAATCATCTGTAATAGTGAGGCATATGTATTTATGTAGGTAACTTCAAAACAGTCCTGTGATGCAAATAGGGTCTTGTCTATACCACATCCTTCCACTATGTGAGACCAAACCAGGGGAGATGAACAAAGCCAGAGTTAATATATCTTGTGCTTGTACCTACCTCCCTGGGTCTTAACAAAGCTAGTTGCTGAAAGTAGTTTAAACCTTATTCAAGTGATCCAAAAGCTGTGCCTCTCAGCTTGATTTTTCAACTTACAACTTACTTAAAAATCCATTTTCCCATTGGTCACACACTTTTTTTCCCCCAAAATATATTTTTATTATCTTTTAGTAGTTGTATACAAGGTTGCTGTTCAACAAAGCTGTATATGAATACAATGCATCTTGATCAATATCACCCATACATTTCCCCCCATCCCTCCCAACCCCCAAATTTTCTTAATTTTGTAGGATATGCATTGAATTTTATGTTTGTATTCTGCCCCATTTTTCTCTTCATCCATCTACCATCTTTCCCTTGACTTCTCTACCCACTGTTCATGTACCTTTTTCCTGGTATTTGTTTTGTTGGGCTGGGTCATACTTCTTTACAATACTTTTACAGAAAAGTGATTCAGTAAAAGTAGTTTGATGCTAAGTAGTCACTGGTATTGATATCAGAGTGATTGCTCATCTGATAAATTTTTGAGAATAGTTGTCTTGAAGTAAGCTCACAGCCTTTTCTTTTCCTCTCCTCATAATTCTCTTTGAAGGATCCTTCAGAGTCGTCAAGCCACTGAGAGCCCTTTATATTTATTTCACTCTATGAGATGGATGTTTCCAGAGGGAAATGGTGGAAGTGACAGATATTCCATCAAAGGAAGATCTTTATCTCTAAATTCATATTCTAGAGTATTCTCTTTCTGCATGGTAGAATCAAGTCTAAACTTCTATCCTGAGCTTTCAAATTACTGTTTCAATGTTTTTCAGGTATGTGGAATGTATTAAGAGAATCTATGATCTTAAATTACTCCTGGAAAATAAACTCGAGTGTTAATTTTTGCTATTTTCCTCTTCCTTTAACTATCTACTACTAGAGTATGAATCAGATCCTATTCTTTCTTTAATGATCATGCCTTCCTCACAACTCATACAAGCCATCACATACATCACTACACTTCTGGCCCTGGGCTTTTTTGCTTAAGGTTGGTGCTCTATCATTTGATCCTTTGGATCTCAGCTTCCTGAGTAGCTAGGATTATAGGCTTGAGCCAACAACACCCAAATTAATAATATTTTCAATAGCTGTGGTTCTGGGTATAATAGTCTCCATAATTTGGAGTGAATTATAATTTATTTAGTGGTGAGATAGAAGATCTGTATATTCTTTGTAATTATTGGATATATTCTAGAGTACTATCTTCCTAAAATGTGATTGTATACAGTTAAAAACCTTAAGGACTTGTCAAAACCACACCAGTCACTTTGGAGACAAAAAAGCTGGAATCTCAGCTGGAGGGAGCAGGGAGCATTGGTTCCTCAACCCCATAGAACCTGTGAATGATAGAACTAGAACTAGGACTAGGACTCAGGTTTCCCTGTTTCTGTGTGTGTGTGTGTGTGTGTGTGTGTGTGTGTGTGTGTGTGTGTGTTACTAGGGAGTTTAGAAGAATTTTTTTGGGGGGAGGTCCGGTCGTAGGGCCTGAACTCTGGGCCAGAGTGGTGTCCCTCAGCTCTTCAGCTCAAGGCTAGCGCTCTACCACTTGAGCCACAGCGCCACTTCCGGCTTTTTTTCTTTTTTGCTTATATGGTGCTGAGGAATCGAACCCAGGGCCTCGTGCATGCAAGGCAAGTGCTCGACCACTGAGCCACCTTCCCAGCCCAGTTTAGAAGAATTTAAAACTTGCTATTAACACCAGGTGTTTGGTGTCAAACACTGAAATCAGCCCTGTAGAAATTCGCATCATGGAGAAGACAGAATGATGCCTCATTGTGGACAGCCAAAATTATTCAAATGTAGACAACTTGTAACATTTCTAATAATATTTCTGCCCTTTGTCCATGATGAATCTTTGATTATATTTGAACTTATTGGTGTTCCTTTTATAGGACCTGTATCAATTGCTTCTATGTCTTCTCTTTTTGTTTGTTTTTACTTTTTTTCCTACCTGATTGTGTCTCCTGCCACATATCTGAATCCACCCTAATATTTAAGACTCATCTAAATATAGCAGCTCTTTTATAAGACTTCCCTAATTTTCCTTATCACTAGTAACTTCTAGCTTCCTTGAGTCCTGGACACTTTTCTTTACCTCCTGTAGCACTGCTTAAACTAAGCTTTGCATAGAATTATTCTATACCTATGTAAATACTCTTCACAACTTTTTTGTCTCTCATGGGTCTTGGACTCTGGGCCTGAGGGCTGTCCCTGAGCTCTTCAGCTCAAGGCTAGTGCTCTACCACTTGAGCCACAGTGCCACTTCTGATTTTCTGGTGGTTAATTGGAGATTAAGAGTCTCATGGATGTTCCTGCCAGGAATGGCTTTAAACTGTGATCCTTAGATCTCAGCCTTCTGAGTGGCTAGGATTACAGGTGTGAGCCACTGGTGCTCAGCCCCTTCACAACTTTTTTTTAGCAGACCTTGTTATCACTTATTTGTTACATAATATGAAGTAATGATTGTAGAGTCAGAAAAGAAGTAGCCAAGAAGAAATTGCAAAGGAAGAAGAAAATCAAGCAAAGATCTGTTTTTGGAAACAAAAGGTAATTGAATTTAAGAAGAGAAGTTAATAGAGTAAAATGTCTTAATCTTTTTCTCCAAGCTCTACTTTTAGTAGTTTGTGTTATCCTGATGCATTGTTTAACCTTTGTTCCTTATCATTTATATTTGGATTTAACTTTTAATTAGTTTATCAGCCTTGCATAAAATTGCTCTCTCTGGGAGAATGATGAACCTAATTTCTTGTGTATTTCCTCAGCCTAATATTCACAAAGACATTGCTTAATAGTGTGGGGGATTCAAATTTCAATCCAATTTATAGAGTGAAGTTGAGAACAAATTGATATAAATCACTTCTTGGGAGAACTGTTTCCTTTACAATATACTATGCTATTAGTAGCCACCAATTATTAAAGGTCAGGTGCATTTTTTCCACATCTTTATGCATCATTTCATTTACTGCTCAAAATGAGATTATCTAGTAGACAATATTATTACACAGAGGTGAGTGAACTATGCTTCAATAGACTATAAAACAGACAAGCAAACAAACACATAAAACTTTCCAAAAGTCACATAGACATGGAATGATGTGGGCTATAAACTGAGATTTGTCTGGCTACACATCCTGTTTTCTAACCTGTCAATTCTACTATTTTTAATGAACCATAAAACAGTGCAATGGTGTTCACATCTCCTACACTGCATTTAGAAGATGATCTGAATTCTTCGATTTGTTCTAATAACTGTTTTTAGATGTTACATTTCGTTTGGCAAGAAAACCAGAGCACCAGAGGGACACAGGTTTCTTATTTTAGAAATAAAAGCTAAGAAAAGCTGTGATAGGTTTTGACATCAAAATAAAAATTAATTCTTATATGGTAGTAGAGGGGACTGTGATATATTGTGTGTGTGTATATGTGTATGTGTGTGTGTGTGTTCTATGGTATGTGTATGTTTTTGTACTTCAATTTAAAGAAAACAATAGAGTAGACACTGCTATAGAGTAGACTGCGATAGAGCAGACTTCTGCTATAGCAGAAGTTCTCATACCCTAAATTCTTCAAATCCTTACTGTCAAAATAATTTTTCTTCCAGGTGCCAATGTCTCATACCTATAAACCTAGCTACTCAGGAGACTGAAATTTGAGGGACACAGTTTGAAACCAGTCCAGGCAGGAACTTTTATCTCTAATAAACCACCAAAAAACTGAAAGTAGAGCTGTTGCTCAAGTAGTAGAGAGCTAGCCTTGAGCAAAAAAGCTCAGGGACAGTCCCCAGGCCCTGAGATCAAGCCCCAGGACCAGTATGCACCCTACCTCTTCCCCTGACCCCTCACATAAATTTCCATCACCTTCTAGGCCAACAAAAATAACTAACAATTCTGTTAATTAAATAGCACTATACAACATAGTGGGAACACTTAGTTGTTAAAACTTTTAACAACTGAACAGTCATCTGAGTAAATAGAACATATAAGTTATAAGAATGGTTTTGTTCAGCTGTTAGTAACTACAATTTACTCTAGGCCATGAAACATCATACACCTTTAGGACATAGTGGGCATCACCACCCTTAGTCCTGATCATAGTGATTGTAACAAGAGTCTTGGTTTTTATCTCCTTCAAATGTGATGACCTAAAAAATGAATACAATATGGAAACCATGACCTACCTCAAGCCCCTAGACTGAAAAGTCTGATTGCTCCGTAGTATCACTGTGCTTATATTGACATTTACAAAACATCTTGTTATATACCTGTGATTTTAATGTGGCATCTGAGGACATTTGACAGGTTTGGGAAACCAAATCAGTCTAGAAAAATCTGGAACTTCTGTAAGGATGAAAGCTTTGAAGTTCAGGGATTTTAGAAGTCACATAGAAGTATTGCTTCAAATAGTATGTAATTCAAAGACAACTTTTTATTTAATAGTAATGGAGGTATTTTAAAGTTGCTTTTTGGGATGCAAACACTAGGCCTTGAACTCAGAAACTCAAACTTTATTATGTATAGATTGCTGTCCTTAATTTTTTCATTCAAGACTGGTACTGTACCACTTGAGCCATAGCTCCATCTCCTCCATCTTTTTTTTTTACTGGTTAATTAGAGATGTCATATTTATCTGTAATGGCTAGCTTCAAACTGTGATCCTCAGATCTTAGCCTCCTGAGTAGCTGGGACAGAACTGAGCCTGTGGCACCCAGCAAATTTGCTTAGGTATTTAACTAAAAACTTAGATTGGTTTATGCCAATCTTTCATTTGTGCCTTGGTTTCATATATTATCTAGCATTCACTATTGGATCTTTAATTGATATAAATTCTTTTACTGAAGCTGATAGAATTGAAGTAAAGAAAAACTGTGATATTGTACTAACCCCATTTTCAAGTATACACATACAGACACTGCCTTGAATTTAAATATAAATTTAGAGTATGATGAACACACTTGTAAAATTTACCGGTAATCTATCCCATACCCCTTTGCTTCTTTAAAGCTGTTGTTTCTGGATACTTGAAAAACCAGCATTTCTATTCATATCATTTTACTTTCTTGTGTGGTTTAGCTTACTTAAATTTATGACAACAAGCTTTATATTCTTGATGAATGGAAACAAGTTTTGTCTATAAGAACAACAGCCATCAGCAAGAAGAAGAGAAGCCATTGCAATACTGGAAAGAGCCTGAGTGGTTCTTAATTTTGGACAGACCTGTATAGCTTAATTATAGTTTAATAGGCATAGAAAGTGAATGGTAACCATGTTTGTCAAGAAATGTACTCATTAACTTACATATGTAACTGTAACCCCTCTGTACATCACCTTGACAATGAAATTAAATAAATAAATATTTTTTAAAAAGAAAGTGAGTGAGGGTGGGGGGAGGATGGGATGGGAAGGGGAAACAAAGGAGGAGGCTACAATGCTTGATAAGAAATGTACTCATTATCTTGCCCATGTAATTGTAACCCCTCTGTACAGTATTTTCACAATTAAAAAAATAAAAAAAAAAGAAAGTGAGTGAACTGGATTATAGATCTTGCTTTATCCAGAACTGTTTTCTCTGCTGGGGATCCCTTCAAATTTGAATCAATATTAATTGTTACTTCATTATGTATAGAATATTTGTATCGCTAGTTCCATTTCGTCGTCTGTATGCTAGGCAGACATGGGTACATTGAGTAGTTGAATGATGGGCTCAAGGACTCTACAATGTAGCTGAGCGAAGTTTGCAGTGGATGAAAAGTAACACAAGGCGAGGCTGATGAAGTGGCCAAGTGAGTGGTATGGTCAGTTAGTGATATGGGAATATGCAAGAGGGAGGAGATAAAACTGAGGAGACAGATAATCATACAGTCTCCAGTTTAGCTTTGGCTACAAACTTGAAAACTGGGTAGGATTTGGTTAGGAGGAGAATAAGGAAGAAGGCATTTCCAATGGGAGTAGCATCACATACAGTCAGAGACTTAGCAAAGACAAAAACTTAGCAAAGCTTAGCAAGAAATAGATTAATAAACCCACACATGAATATCAAGGTGTGCATCCTCACCAATCCATAGGAAGCCAAAGGGTAGGGTCATGAGTTCTTTTGTTAACATAGAAACAAACTTGTCCATCTTAATTGTTTTGGCTGCAATGTTAAATTCTTTTATTTATTTATATTTTCTTCAGATAGTTTTACAAAGGGTTTTCATTTAACTTGTCAACTCAGATATCAGTTCAAGGTGAGCAGTCATCCCTTGGATCATTCTCTGCTGTCCCCCATTTACCACATCCCATCCATCTCCTCAGGTCTCCTAGCTCAGTTTTCATGTATGTACACTGAGTGTTATGGCTGTCTTCATTTGTAATTCCTCTTTGCACTCATCTGCCCCCATTCCACTGGTTAATCCCTATCTCTCTCATGAGACATTTTAGTTTCCTGATGTTGAACTGCCTGATAATTGTTCAAGGGGTTTATATTATGGAATCACACCCCTACTTATGCTATCCTTTAGTCAATGTATTTATTTGTATGGCCCTGTTTTGTTTTCAACTATGTTTATATTTTCTAAGAACCTTCCTGGAAAATTCAATCTCAATCCAGGACCAGCTAAGATTTTTTAGGTGTTTGTTCTTGTACCTCAAGAAACAGAAACAATGCTTTCTGATATCCTTGATCTCTTTCTCTGCCAATACCAACACTTTATATGCAACTAATTGAATGTACCAGTATGATCCAAAATGTGATAAGGAATTTCATACAAAGAAATAGTCATGCAATCTCAGGTAAATCATAACAGGAGACTTACAATAGGAAAGATGAGACAGTAGCAATGATTTCTTTTAAAAATGATGTGTTTTATTTATTTTAAAACATTGGGGTTGGAGAAGTATATTTATTTTTCATAAAATGATGCAAATGCATACATTGGAATTGAAGGCAGTGTTTTTGTGGCAGAAGAGAATGTGAAAGGAATAATGTCTCAGCACAATTTTTTTTTTAATTTTATTTTATTTTATTTGAGAACATACTGTACAGAGGGGTTACAATTACATGGGCAGATAATGCATACATTTCTTACCAAGCATTGCAGCCTCCTCCTTTGTTTACCCTTCACCTCCCTTCCCAGCCTCCCCCCTCCCCCCCACCCAATCATACCCCCCCTCCCCCCCACCGACATTGTAAAGCTGGTTTTGACATGACATTTTGTACTTCTCATTGTTGCAACAGGTCCACCTGAATCCTTAAATGACTTGTTTGTCCCCATCTCCTCCACATGTTATACTGACATCAAATATAGTGAAAGCGGGGGTTACACTGTGGGGGAGGGACATACAAAGCAACAAAGAAATAATCTTATAAATGCGTTAGAAACACATGCATGAAAGAAAGAAAAACATTAAAATACATATTTGAGGGTTCGTTTTCCTAACATCACATTCTCTGATCTTTTCCGCTTGACTCATACCTATACTAGATATTGCAAATAAGGGAAACCATGGGACCTATGTTTCTTTGGGCCTGGCTTACTTCACTTAATATAATTTTTTCCAAGCCTTTCCATTTCCTAACAAATGGGGAAATGTCATTCTTTCTGATGGAGGCATAGAATTCCATTGTGTATATATACCACATTTTCTTGATCCATTCATCTACTGAGGGGCATCTGGGTTGGTTCCATATCTTAGCTATGGTAAATAATACTCAGCACAATTTTTGATGTTGGTCAGATTAAATCAAATGAACTGACCAATAAACCATAAATGAGAGATATTATTATGATTATGATGTGGCCCCTATACTGCTACATGATCTGAGTTTTTTAGTTAATCCAATATTTGCATATTGATGCTACAGCTTGCAATGTAAAACTGTAAAGAATAGTTCAAATTATTTTGAATCTGGCTTGGCTCACACTGCATATTAGCAGTCCATCCTCTAGTTGCTGCCCTGGATCACTGGAAGTGTGTCATTAGGGAAATGACAAGGGCACATGCTGTGGAAGGTGCATTTGATAGTGATTCATAGCAAATAAAGAACAGCCAAGTTAAATCTTTCATTTGAACTTCCCATGGAACTTCTGATTCACTTTTCCAACTGCCAACATAACATTTATCCTAACATAAATCTTAAACCTAGCATGTCAGAATTCTCATTTACCTCCTCACACCTCCTCACTTTCTCACCAAACTCGAGTGTCCTGTTGTCTTCTACATATCAACTAATGACAGCCCAATATTTCCAGGTTTTCAGACTCCTCTAGGAATCATATATGAATCATCTCATCTTCTGTAACCCACCTACTATCTGCAACTCCAAAATGTGGTCCAAACTGTGATCATCTTTTGCTTGGATTATTACAATCCCTTCCTAAGTAGTCACTTCACTTCCTAATGTAGCAGCCATAGTTCGTCTCTTTAGCTGATGTCTCTCATCTGCTTATAATCCTTGAGTACTTCCTTCTCTCACACAGAATTAATTGCCAAATCCAGAATGGTTAGAAAGTGCCAATAGTTTGGATTCTGTGATCTTGCTGCCTCATTCTGTGCTAATCTGCCCCTTGTGCATTTTTCTTTACTCAAACCAATTTTCTTATAATTCTTCAAACACTTGCCCAACACATATGTACCTCAGAATATGTTCACACACCACCTTCTCACTTTAAAACCTTCTTCGAGATAGTCATGGAGACCACTGCTCTTTGTTGAAACCATGTCCTCTTAGTAAGGGTTTCCTAGTTCCTCTGCCCCCAACACTGCATACTCTTTCCTCTTTTCCTGCCTTATTTATCCCCATAATACTTTTTTTTTACCAATTAGTATTTACTGTAGTATTCTTACCAGTAGTGTCAAGCCACTTTTCTACCAACGGCCATTTGGATATTTATAACATTATTTGTGGGCCATCCAAAATTATCGATACAGATAGGCTGAGGAAAGCCAATGGGAGCCATAAGAATTATCCATGTCTCACATGCCATGCAGCAAATTATTTTGTAGGCTTTATGCATCTAACAGTCTGGACATTCCTCATCTTTGCTATACCTGCTTTGTTGTTTACTGTTTGCCTCTTTCCCATAGACTGTTATAGGTGTTACAAAAAAAATATTACTTATAGTACAGTAAATTGATTCACAGTGATTATTTCTTTCAACTGAGGATGATGACAAAAGCATCATATTGTAGTTAGAATCCTTTTAATTTTCTCCATAAATGAACATCTACTTTTTTTTTCTGGGAATGAAAGTTGAAGTCCTGTAGGTGAGTGCTTATTAGTAGCTTAAGAATATTCGATGATGTATTTTAAAAGAAGAAGCCTTGCTATCAATTTATTTCCTTCATAATAGCTTGAGCTCTAACTCCAAAATATTAGGAAATTAGCTGTGAAGTTTTACAACATTAAAATATGGCTAAGCTGCTCTCCAGGATATTCAGAGTCTGGTAAAGACTACAATGTGAATCCACACTGTGATGAGTGCTCATGGTGTAGAGAAAAGGACATGTGAGGTCTCAAAGGACCTCAGCTCTCAGATTGGCCAAGACTGAACAGATGTAGTGAGTTTCAGAGCCCAATGGGAGGACCCTTAGGAGATGTCCCTGAACTGAGTAGGAAGAGAAACAAAGAGGGATTCACAATTTTGGGACACAAGTGTCAGTGACAAGGAAAACCAGAGAGTTAATACAGGTTGTTTTTAGGAAGAAGCCAAAGTATTCCAATGTAGCTTGGCTTTGAACTTTGAAGAAAGTAACTGGACATGAGGTTTCTAAAAGTGTTTGGAGCCAAAAGATATCCAATCTTACATGCAGTATTAATGAAAATGTCTTTTTTAAAAAAAGTTAGTATGAGTAGCTAAAATAGAGCCAAACAATGGAAAGAATTACCTATTGAATATGGATTATAATGAAAATAGAAGTCATATGATTGGGATGTGTTAATATCATCCAGAGTGCTTAAAATACAAATTCCTTGGCCTCACACAAACTGTACAAAATAAGAATCTACCCAGACCAAGAGTGTTGGTGTGTGTGTGTGTGTGTGTGCATGTGTGTGTGTGTGTGTGTGTGTGTGTGTGTGCATGTGTGCGCATGTGTGCATGCATGCCAGTCCTAGAGCTTTAACTCAAGACCTGGCCACTATTCCTGAATTTAGTTGGTCAATGCTAGCATTCTACCACTTGAGCCATAGCTCTACTTGTAGCTTTTTGGTGGTTAATTAGAGATACTGTCCTGCCTGGGCTTGTGTAGAGATCCACAAATCTAAGCTTCCTGAGTAGCTATGATTATAGGTTTGAACCACTGGTACTTGGCCAGTGGTTATATAAACACTACAGATGGGTTTTAAAAACTTTCCTGATGATAACTATCTGAGGATATGTACATAAAAACATAGATATACACACATATGCATATATATAAATCTATGTGTTTATCTGTGATGGTACCAGAGTTTTAACTCTGGGCCTCATGCTCACTCTGCTGGTGCTCTCTTACTTGAGCCACACCACCAGCCCCATTTTTGCTGGTTATTTTGGATGAAGTCTTGGGGAATTTTCTCTCTGGAATGGCTTTGAGCTGTGATTTCCTAGATCTCAGAGCCTTTGTAATCCTAGCAATGCCAATGGACAGAGGCACTTCTAATGAAAACTATGTCAGGATGTTAGAGATTCTGTGGGTGAGGGAATGAAGAATGAGTTGGAAGGTGACCTAAAGGTATCATTGTGGATGATAGTGTTGATACTATCCTGAACTAGATTGTGGGACAAAGGAGAAGTGAGTGGTGTTGAATTTTAATTTTATTCCCTTGTGTTCTGAGAGAATGCAGGGCATAATTTCAATGTTTCTGAATTTGGACAAATTTGCTTTGTGACCTAAAATGTAGTCTATTTTGGAAAATGTTCCATGTGCTGCTGAGAAGAACATGTATTCTGATGCTGCTGGATGAAGTATTCAGTAGATGTCTGTTAAGTCTAGTGGATCTATACAGTTGTTTAAGTCTGAGGTTTCTCTGTTGAGTTTTTGCTGGGTTGACCTATCCAGAGGGGAAAGTGGTGTGTTAAAGGGGCTGGGAAGGTGGCTCAGTGGTAGAGCGCTTGCCTTGCATGCATGAGGCCCTGGGTTCGATTCCTCAGCACCACATAAGCAAAAAGAAAAAAGCCGGAAGTGGCGCTGTGGTAGAGCGCTAACCTTGAGCTGAAGAGCTGAGGGACAGCGCCCAGGCCCAGAGTTCAGGCCCCACGACTGGACCCCCCCCCCCCAAAAAAAAAAGAAAAAAAAAAAAAGAAAGTCCCCAACAAATAATGTCTTTGGAGCTATGTGTGATTTTAGGGAAAGTAATGTTTCTTGGATAAAATTTGGGTGCTCCATTATTTGGTGAATACATATTTAGAACTGTAATACCCTCCTGAAGGAGAGAGCCCTTAATTAGTATGTAATGACCTTCTTTATCTCTTCTCACTAATTTTAATTTGAAGTCTATTTTATCTGATATTAGGATTGCAACTCCTACCTGTTTATGGGGGCCGTTTGCTTGGTAGATTTTATTCCAGGCTTTCTTGTGGGCAAGATGTGTCTGTTGCAGGACCAACCCAGATGCCCCTCAGTAGATGAATGGATCAAGAAAACGTGTCACACACACACACACACACACACACACACACACGAATTCTATGCCTCCATCAGAAAGAATGATACTACCCTATTTGTTAGGAAATAGAAAGACCTGGAAAAAAATATATTAAGTGAAGTAAGCCAAGCCCAAAGAAACAGATCCCATGGTTTCCCTAATCTGCAATAACTAAGTATATGTCTAGGACAAACAGAAGAGGTCAAAAGCTATGTACATATGACCATGCAACCTGATGCTAAGCGAAATGAACCCAAGATAGGGACACAAGAGGTTTTATCTTTCTTGCTGTTCTTCTTAATGTACTTACAATATACTATGTGCTTTTTTTTGTTTCTTTTGTATGTTCTTCCTCCATGGTACAACCCCTGTTGTCACTGTATTTGAGTCTGGTGCCCTGCATCTTGTATATACATTTTTCTAATTTGGGGAGGAAATGGGAAATAACAAAATGCTGAAATAAAGACACAGGATGATCCATTGTAACAATGAGATGTACAAGACAGTATGTTGCAGGGGCGGGGGAGTGGTGGTGGAAGAGGGGCGAGAGGAGTTGGGGAGGTAGGGAGGAAAGGTACAGTAGGGGAAATATAAAGGAAGGTGTAGCAGTGCTCCATAGGAAATGAACTCATTACCTTGCTCATGTAACTGTAACCCCTCTGTACAGTATGTTTACAATAAAAGTACATATTTTAAAAAAAGAAGTGAGTGGTGGGGAACGGAATGCCTACCTGTAGAAGAGGGGGTTCCCTGATGCATGATAGATTGATTTAGAAGACCCCTTCCAGCTCCTTTATTTCACTCATGGAAACTGTGGCTCAGCATGGTGACATCACAATGCTAGCTGGTTCGGGTCAGAGTGGTAAAAGAAAGTGTCAAGGCTCATAGCATATTTTGTTTCTTGCCATTGGTCTGGTGCATGTGGAGAAGATTCACTGCTTGGTTGTGCTTACTGAGTAGTAATTATGAACTGAAAATGTTGTTAAGTGCATATTATGGCAATGATGTGTTATGTGCTTTCAGCTCGGGCTTTAATACCAAGGCTGTTGGGAAAGAGGGTCGTGGTTCAATTTAATACAACAAGAGGCCTTAGACATCAGTCACATCAACTTTATTTAACACATAAGAAAACAGACTCAGGGATAGAGGCACATTGTCTTAAGGCTGTTCTGATTTGTTCCAGTCTTGCTTATAATTAAGATCCCTGGTCTTCTAACTCATCAGGCTTGTGCTTTCTTCTTCTTTTTTTTAACTGGTATGGTTAGGTGTTCTTTTATTTGCATTCATTTTATTTGTGACATGATCCAAATTAGTGGCTTCCTTCCTTTTTTTGTTTTTTTGTTTTATTGTCAAGGTGGTGTGCAGAGGGGTTATAGTTACATAAAAAAGGTAATAAGGGCATTTCTTGTCAAACTTGTTACCCTCTCCCTCATTTGTCTCCTACTTTTCCCTCCCCGCAACCCTCTCCCCCCAAGTTTAAAGTTCATTTCCAACATATTGTCTTGGGAGTATCTCTGTTGCATTGGTTCCCTTTTTGTCCTTTGTCTCACCATTCTGTTGTTCCCTTTCCTTTCTCTAATTCAGATAAATGTATATACAATACCATGGTACCAAAATCAAATACAGTGCCAACAGGGGATATACCATTAGGGGGAAGAACATACAAAAGTAACAAGAAACCACATAGTATATTAAAACCAACAACAATGAAGAAAAAACTCTTGTGTCCAGGTCTTGGCCATGAGCTTATCCAGGTGGTTTTGGCAGCCATTGGATTGTCTTCCGTGATTCAGCTGATTGCTTTGACACTAACACCCGTCAAAGCTAGACACTGAACCCAGAACCATATCCACACTGCCGTGGGTGTGTTTAGAAACAAAGAGAAGTACACTGTTGTGAACTGACTGTTTTCAGCATTAATTTCCAGGTTCCTTCTGAATAAAACTCCTACATATTTCCACATAAAGCACAGAGCCTGGCCTCAATAAAAAATGTGTTGAATGTGTAATGTCATGCCAAAAGGTGTTCCTCTTGAAAATAAATTTGCCTAGGATGAATTGTACAGGTCTCATTCTGCCCAAGTGTGGGCACTTACTAAGAGTCACATGGTTTGTACTCTTTTAATAAGAACCAGCAGAGAGGGCTGTCAGCTGACTAAGGAAGGATATAATGTGAGTGTTAGAAATGCTCTGATCTGAATGTGACCCCTGGCTGGAATGCCACAAATATAAACTGTCCAAGTGGGCTGGCCTAGTGACCTCCCTTTACAAAGGTCTTTTCTTTCTAGAAATCAGCAGTCCTGTCCTTTTGTATCAGACCTGATACACATATACTTGCAATCTCATGCACACGCACACATTTTCCTCTAGAATCACTATGGAAAGACTCACTGCTTTTTCTGCCATCTTAAAATGACGCTTTGCTATGTAGTAAAATGTAAAATCTTTATTCTTAAAAACTGCCTACTCTACCCTGAAAACCTCTGGACAAGCAGATTACTGAATAACCCATGACTCTGCCCTTTATCTGATTAGATTGCTAACAGAGATCACAAGACATCTTTTAAGAAGCTGGAGGCCTTTGGAGTTCTGAATGATCACAGAGGGCTTTCTTCCCTGAGCTTCCTCAAATGTCATGGCCCACCCAGGACAGTATCAAAGGGGACCACTTTTTCATCAGACACTAACAAAAGAAAAAGAATTAAAACTCCCTATGGGAAAATGAAAGTTTATATGTGGGTTATAAGTCATATGGAGAGTTTTCTTTTTTACTGCCTTCCATCACTGACTAGATGAGTATGAGATTTTTTCAAAATGTTTTTGTGGCATAACCTATGTAAGAAATGTTTTAGAATTGTGCTGGCTGGTAAAGCTCTCTTCTTTTCAGTGACACATGTTTAAAAACACCAATACTAGCTGTAGCTATTCAGACATTTTCACTAATTGTTCAGGGACTCTGCATTTCTCTGATCTCAGTGTAATGCACAATCAAAAAAAAAAACTATGTGGTAATTTATATTAAAATTTACCAGCCATCAAAATTTGTTCTCAAAATTTTGATACATTTATCTTAGAGGCTGTATGAACTTATATTTTCTAATGTGCACCCTAGGCTCCACATTTTTTCTTTCCAAGAAATAAAGTAAAACTTTATTTTAATTTATATAATTGTAAAAAACTTTTAATATTAATGAACATCCAAATAAGAATTAAAAACTTATGGTTACATGCTACTAGAGTTTGGGTTCTGGAAAGATATATCTAATCTTAATTAGTTTCTGTCATCGGTGGTCACTAGTAGAGCTGGAAGTAATAGGATTCTTTTTTTTTTTTTTTGCTAGTGTTAAGATTTGAACTCAGGATCTCACATTTACTAGAGTTCTTTACCATTTGAGTTGCACTACCAGCTATGCTTCTTCTGGTTATTTTTAAAATGGAGTCTCATGCTCTTTTTTTGCTTGGATTTGGCTTCCAGTCTCAGCATCCCAAGTAGCTATAGTTATAAGCATGAGCTGCTGGTGCCTAATTTTTTTTTATTTACTTTTGATACTCAGCTGAAATTCCTGTAAAAATTTTTTTGTTATAAACCATAGTCTGAACCTCTAATTTCACAACCTAGATTTTATTTCTACTATATTTTTGGTACCATGAATAAAAGAAAATGAAAACTTAAATTTTGAGCAGTTCTAAGGTATTGTGTGCTTTATGTGTGTTTAATTCTATTCTTTCTTTCTGGATCTTTATATTTGCATATATTAATATTTTAAAAGATATTCATTTTTAATCATTGTATCCCAGGTTTGAAGAACACTGCTCAATATGATATCTTCTCTGAACTCTAGTATGAGTGCGTGAGGTGGTCTCAGTTCTTAAGTAGAGACTAACATTGTGTTATCTGATACAGTAGCCATGAACCACCTGTGACTGACCATGTGCTATGCAGGTAGCTAGTGTGGTCCAGAAATTGAATTCAAAATTTTATTTCATTTCAATTAATTAAGATGGAAATAGCCTCAAATGAATAGTGGGATACTGTATTAGTGCATTATTAAGAAATTATATGGCACACAGTCCTTTATCAGTACATGTTTGTTAAATGAAAGAATTTACTTCTGGATCCAAAGAAGAAGAGAAAGTCTACGGGATTGTATATTTAAATTACTCTTTATAGATTAGAAATGAAACTCTTTTCTAAGTGACCTGCTTATCCTGGTGGCTTCATGAAGTTGCAATATATAAATCAGTCTCTGATTTTAATATGTTTTTATTTATTTAATTTTGGTTCTAGGTCAAGAAAGGTTTGGAAACATGACAAGAGTCTATTACCGAGAGGCTATGGGCGCATTTATTGTCTTCGATGTCACCAGGCCAGCCACATTTGAAGCAGTGGTAAAGTGGAAAAATGATTTGGACTCGAAATTAACTCTGCCTAATGGCAAACCAGTTTCAGTGGTTTTACTGGCCAACAAATGTGACCAGGGCAAGGATGTGCTTATAAACAATGGCCTCAAGATGGACCAGTTCTGCAAGGAGCATGGCTTCGTAGGATGGTTTGAAACATCAGCTAAGGTAATGTGACCATTAAGGGCTAAGCGTATTATAGGCAAGATTCACAAAGAAAATACATCATTGACATCATCAGAATGATAATGTGTCTGTGTAATGATTTATCACTCTTAAATTAAGTTCTTATGTCAAGGCAATGAATGAGGAGTTTAGGAATTACTAACTTCTGTCACTACTATCTGTGACTAAGCCTTTTTCTATTTTTTCTTTCTTTCTTTCTTTCTTTCTTTTTTCTTTCTTTCTTTCTTTTCTTGGTGCTGATTCTGAGGTCTGAACTCAGGGCCTGAGTGGGTTTTTTTGTGTGTTTTTTTTTGTTTTGTTTTGTTTTTACTCAAGGGTGGTGCTCTGTCTACCATTTGAACCACAGGTTCACTTCTTGCTGTTTGGTGGTTAACTGGGGATAAGAGTCTAATGGATTTTACTGCCTAGTCTCATTTTGAACTTTGATTTTCAGATCTCAGTCTCCTATGAAGCTAGGATTAGAGGAGTGAGCCAATTCTCATCTTTGGAAAGTTCCTAGAAGATTTTTCTTCACTCAGAAGCTCTCATGTTCTAACATGCCATTTCTTCTCATTTCCTTTTTGAGTTCTTTATTTCCAATATTTCTTCAGATTCATACCTTGGGTTAGTAAATAATTACCATTTTTGAAATTTTTTTCAGTTTTTTTGTTCCTCTGAAGGATTTGCTGTGATAAAGAGAAATAGAAATAGCAAAACTGAGATGAGGTTACGTTACAGAAAAATATGACAAAGTTTTAGTATCAGATTTTCTTTCTGTGATGTTAGCCTAGATTTTGTTTTTAAGACCAAGATGGGAGTTAATTCATACCATCTCCTCTTTCCCTTAGGTGAACATAAAGCATCAAAATTTTACATTTGATTCAAATTGCTTTCTTTCAAAAAAGAGTCACTATGCAGTCTAGAAGCTTCTAGATAGAGGAGGGAAAGAGGACCATCCTGGGGAACTTCTTTTCTCCATTGATTGTTTTATAGTTAAGGGCAAACTACACTGTATGCTGTACATGAGGAAGGAAATCTTCCATTATTCATTAATTCAATATGTATTGTAGAATATATGTCACATGCTAGTCAAGCATTCTAGGCACTGAGAGTTTATGTATTTATAGAACAGAACCCTGACATCTTGGATAAAAACAATACAACATAAATAAAATGTAGAATATGTTTCTTATTGATTAAATGTTAGCAAGCAAAAAGAGAAAGAAAGGAAGAGCTTTATGGGTTATGGGAAAGACAGAAATTTCTTCTAGGTTCAAAAACCTTCTCAACCTTTTACCCCCATTTTGTTCTGACATTCTTTGTTCCTTCATAGCAATGTCAAACTCTATGTTTTAGACCATGATTTCATTAACATTAAGCCTAGCTGACACTTACACTTAGGTATTAGATTTCTAATCCTTTAAATCTCTGTGCCTGTATCTTTGAATAGAATCTGTGTTTGGTACAGGAGGGGGACTGAGGAGTTGATAGCAGGACCAAGAGAGTATAAGACTTCATTGTAGAAGATAGATCAGCATGCAGCACATGTTCCCTCTAAACATCCAGCAATGAAGCATGTCTTTCAGAGTATCTTAATGAAAATGGCTTGCCTGGGGTAGGATTACATTCTCTCAATGTGTAAGCTGAGGAATAACACTGTAGCATTGACAAAGTGGAGTGTCAAGTCATTTGAAACACTTTTCAAAGATCTGTAAGGTTTCACTGTCTATACTTGGCTCTGATGTACATACCTGTGTATCGTTGGAGAATCCATTTAGCCTTTTTGTTTTTTTTTCTTTTTCTAATCTTTCTGACTGCCAACTTCTTGAATGCAGCATTAAGAATGATGAAATTTGGGCCCAAATCAAATAATCTTCCTATTGGTGAAATGGAAATATTTGGGACATTCCTTCTTTAGGATCAGAGAATATTTCCCACCAAAAGCTTTCTCTTCGAAAGAGAATCTGTGAATGATTAGAGAACTCTTGAGTGTTATGTTAATGAGACTGGTGATGGATATCTGATTTCCTTTTATTTATATCTCTGAAACTTCTAATGACCCAAATCACATCCTCCAACTTTGTTTCCATGGACAGATCTTCTATAAACCTTGTGAATAACATCATTATCATCATAACCTAGCCTGCTCTGTGTCTAAGACTCATGGAGTGTTAGATGAGTTGTCATTGAAACGATCCACATTCTGCCATGGTCCCCACTACTAAGGAAGACTTACATTCTTACTTTGCCATTACCAACAGTAACTTACCATTGAGGGTTTTCATGCCTACCACTGTTGTCTATTACTGTTATTTCACCATAGTAAATTAAAAAAAAACTAATAATTAAATGTATTCTGTTATACTTCAGTTTTTTTTACTTCATCTCTTCAATATTAAAAACAAAGCAAAGAGAAAACAATCTTTTCTAACTCAATTTTTTGATGTATCAACTTCACATTGTTTTCCTTTTTCTGTTGTATTTCTGGGAATGTTACCTGTGGATTCTCCAGGTAATCTATAATTTGGATTATCATATACCTTAATTTGTCCCAAACAGTCCTGGTTTGTATATATACTGTCCTAGCAAAACCATTTTTTTAATTGTGAAAATACCATACAGAGGAGTTACAATTACATGGGCAAGATAATGAGCACATTTCTTATCAAGCACTGTTGCCTCCTCCTTTGTTTCCCTTTCCTATCCCTTCCCATCTCCCTCCCCTTTGCCCCCCCAATAGCAAAACTATTAATAACATCTTTTCCTATTTTTAAGTTGTGATTTAGATTTATATGGTCAGCCTATAGATTAGGAGTTCAATCCATTTTACATAAGATGCATATTTAACATATTCCTATAACCAAATTTGGTCTTTATATTATGGGTTGTGACAGAGTTGTCTTTTTAAATTGAGGAGTGTGCTTTCTAATGTATCTTCGAAGTTTGGAGTCCATCTCATGGGCTGATTGGGCTTTATACCTAATAACCAGTTTACTGGTGCACACTTGGTGCCCATGCCCTGAATCTTGACTATATATAACTTTTGGGTTTTGTTCTCTAACCATACTTACCCACCTTCTAGACTTGTAACCTCTCTCTCTCTTCCTCCTCCTTCTCCTGCTTCTCCTCCACCTCCCTCCCCTTACCCTCTTTTTCTCTCTCTCTGTTATTGCACTATGTAGTTATCCATAGCCCATCTTATGGTCTGTGTTTCACTGTCTATACCTGACTCTGATATATATAACAACTAAATATTATTAGAAGAATACATTTAGCCTTTTTGTTTTGTTTCATCTTTTTTTTTTTTTGTTTTTGGTTGGTTGTGGGGCCTGAACCCTGGGCCTGGGTGCTGTCCCTCAGCTTTTCATCTCATGGCTAGCACTCATCACTTGAACCACAGCACCACTTCCGGCTTTTTCTGCTTATGTGGTGCTGAAGAATTGAACCCAGGGCCTCATGCACGTGAGGCAAGCGTTCTACTGCTGAGCCACCTTCCCAGCCCCTGTTTCATCTTTTTTGTTCCACTGCATCTTGCTTTCAGAGTGTAAGGCTTTGGGCATGGATGCTTTCAAGAATTGGACACCAGAGCAATGCCAGTGTCGGGAAATAATGGAGCAAGCTTTTCAATAGTGGGAATAAGAATCCAATTCAGAAAAAGAACATATGTGCCTGCTCTTGCTTCCTCATACTCAAGTTCTATTCCTGGTACATTTCTTTGGGCATTTCTATACTGTTTATAGTGGCATTTTTAGGCCCACCTTCTCTCAGTGTTTTAAGAACAATGGGTACTCTGGGAAAAAGCTTTCTTACATTAAATTACACTGTTTTGGTCTCTGCCCTGAGTCTAAAAGAAAAGATGTCCATGTGTATTCTTCTGCTGAGAAAATGAAAAATTGAGTTCTCACTGAGATATTATTAGACTTTTTAAAAAATGGATTACACACTATGGTGTTTTCTGGCTCTCTAGCTGCTCTTAACTACATTTATTATCTTTTGGGAATTTCTAGTTACTAGCATAGAAAGAACCCATAAAATTTTGTGCTTTTGCCTCCTTTGGAACTAGTGCACAAGCATATGACCTCGATTCCATCAATTGCATAGATTTGGAAGTGAGCAACTCTATGTAAAAGGTGAAATACAGAATTCATTTCTCTGGGAAAGGAGTGGCAGAGAAAGTGTCTAGCAAACAGAATCATTAATAGACCCAAGAACAATTATGTTGAGTTGAGTTGCTTAAGAGTTTCAAATGTAACAGACCTATTGCCTTGTGGTAGCTAAGAGTAATTTCCTCCTTAGGACATTTATTTCTGCACTTTTATTATATTTTTTTATTTAAACTCAATTTTATTTTCTATTATCTTTAGGTATTTCTACAAAGGTGTTTTAATTCAATTTATGAGTATCATGTATCTTTTAAAAATATTATTCCAGGGCTGGGAAGGTAGCTCACTGGTAGAGCACTTGCCTTGCATGCCTGAGGCCCTAGGTTCGATTCCTCAGCACCATATAAGCAGAAAAAAAAAACCAGAAGTGGCGCTGTGGCTCAAGTGGTAGAGCACTAGCCTTGAGCTGAAGAGCTGAGGGACAGCGCCCAGGCCCAGAGTTCAAGCCCCATGACTGGACCCCCCCCCCAAAAAAAAATATTATTCCAGTGACTTTATTAACTTAATTGAAATGGATCAGTTAATTCTCAAAAATATACAAACTACTGAAGTCCACCCAATAGGAGATAATAATATGGTTTATCTTTATTATTAATTTAAATTAAAAGTTAAATTTTGTAATTTAAAAATCTCAGAAAATCTCAGGCCTAGCTGTGTTTATTGTTGACATGAACTTTTCCAGAAATTAGAAGAAGAGTGTATATTTTCACAATATTTATATGAGGTGAATATTACTCTGATGCCCAAACTAAACGATGGCTTGAAAAAAATTACAGATGAAAGTTTTCCTTGAAAATTGGTAAAAATGCTCCTAACAAATGCTTCCAAGTAGAACTTAGCAGTTTATAAAAAAGTACCATGTGTCTTGATGTATGTCACCATACTGTCTGAACTCAAGGTCTTGTCATTACTATGCTAGGTGTTTAAGCTATGGCTCTGTCCTTTTTGCCTTTGTTTAGTCTTCAGATAGGGTCACACACTTTTTTCCAGGACTAGTTTCAGACTACAATTTTTTTTGTCTCTCCTTTTGTATAGCTATCACCACCAAAGGCCATGGAAGATGGAAGATTCCATCTAGATATCTCTGAACTCTACTGTGCATGCCTTGAGTAAACTCCTATTTAACGAGCCAGCATTAGCTTGTGTACCTTACATATGAGAATGTAGATTGCAATACATGGTCCAGTACATGTGAGAAAACCAAGTAAAACAATCACTTTACTTGCTGAAGGAGTTCGTAACCCTTTAGTATTCTAATTACACTCTTTATTTTTAGTAATAATACTGACTATGCTTCTTATTTGTTGTTATCTGTTAGCTTTGTGTGATTTTTTTGGGGGGGGCTCTGGTCATGGGGCCTGAACTCTGGGCCTGGGTGCTGTCCCTCAGCTCTTCAGCTCAAGGCTAGCACTCTACCACTTGAGCCACAGCGCCACTTCCGGCTCTTTTTTTTCTGCTTATGTGATGTTGAGGAATCGAACCCAGGGCCTCAAGCATGCAAGGCAAGCACTCTACACTGAGCCACCTTCCCAGCCTCTTTGTGTGATTTTTTTAAAAAAAATTTTGTCTATTACTATTAAGTAGGTTTACAAAGGGTTTCAATTCCAGGAGTCAGTTTATGAGTGCAATGCATTTTGGTTAATGTCACCCCTTCTGTGCAAATATTATTTGTTCTCTCCCTTAATGTGCAAATATTATTATGTGAACAAATTTAACTGTTAGCATAACTCTGTAAAGTAGACCTTATATTGTATTATTTTAAAGAAAAGGATGAAGCCTGAGTCTGTATCAACTTATTTCTTTGATTATAACATATATTATTTATTCCTTTTTATGTTACAATTTTAAAATCAAGATGTGCCCTGTCAGTGTAGACTTCTAAAGTGTTGATGTATTTTACAAATAATTGTTGTCACATTTTGTTTTTTATTGTCTTCTCCAAACACCATGTTCCTAAACACTTTGGCCATGTTGAACATTGGGAACTACATGAAGTATGGGAATGCTGGCTTAGAATTCTTTGGTAAAAGGAAACTTAGCTGTGTTTCATTAAATTTAGTGAGCTTTTCTTTCTTTCTTTCTTTTTTTTTTTGGGTCCGGTCGTGGGGCCTTAACTCTGGGCCTGGGTGCTATCCCTCAGCTCTTCAGCTCAAGGCTAGCTCTCTACTACTTGAGCCACAGCGCCACTTCTGGCTTTTTTTCCCCCCCCCCTGCTTATGTGGTGCTGAGGAATCAAACCCAGGGCCTCAAGCATGCAAGGCAAGCGCTCTACCACTGAGCCACTGTCCCAGCCCTGAGCTTTTCTTTTTATAATTGTTTTCTCAATTACTGTGAGATCTGAAATACATAGCAGTTAAAAATCAGTTGGTTTTCTGGAAGCTGCTTGAGGAATATTATCACACATCATTTATTTTGTAGGCTTCTAGAAAATACATGGTTATAAAATGTAATGCACAAATGGAAAATGCATAGATAATTGCACTTGGAATGGGTAAATAGCTATTCGGGTGCCTTTTTATTGTATTGAGCATAGTATATTATTTTGAAATCTTTTTATATTTGAATTGAGTAGTAGGTCATGTCTTATTATTTCCCAGTTTTGAATGTAGAGGTATGAAAAAATTTGTGATGGTCATTTGTGCATTTATTTATTGATTAGCACAGTTTGTGTTAAGGTCCTTTTGCTTCTGGACCTGTGCTGTGAGTATATACTAAGCCCAATTTTGTGTTCTTTTCCTACCTGGTCCTGTGGAAAGTACATTTTCAGATTTTAAGCATCCATTTCCAGTATTCAGATGTTTTGTAGGATGTAGTAAACAAGTAACTCCACTGACCTTATTGTCCATAACATAGTTAACCTTGTATTTTTTAGCCAGTCTAGTTAGAGGCATAGAACATAGAAGCATAAAAAGAAGAGTCCAATCTGAGATTTTAAAACCAGAGCAAGTTAGAAGGTATAATTTAGCAATATGGCTGTGTTTAATCATTGTGACCAGCTCACATAATCACCACCATTCTGTAGTATAACTATTTGAATCATTACTTCTGACAGATTCTAAATGTCCTACATGAAAAATGCAAATCTTTTCCTGACTTTAAGAATAGTTTAAGCACAAGAGTCTTAAATTCAAGCTACTCATCTGCTTAAGCACCATTATGAACTAATAATAGCACTTTTAAAAACCTTTAGTTAATTAGTTCTCTAAAGATTTTCTAGGTCTATGCTCACAATTTACTAGTTAATCAGAGATCCAACTATGACCAAGACATTGCAAGAGAGCAATTGATCATCAGAGGGTGTCACTGTAGCTTCTGCTCTGCCTGGCTCATGTTTTCATAATTTAGAAGTCAGATCCTCTCTGTCTTATGCTTGGACTATCAAAGTAACTCATCCTCAGACTTTAATTGGAGAAGTCTCTTCTATAGACTAGTGAAAACCCAACCTCCTATGGGACCATTTTATTTTGTCACTACCTTGTTCAAGAGTCTTTCATAGGCTACAATTTTTTCTTTTCTTTTTTTTTTTTTTTTGTGAAATACTGGTGCTTGAACTCAGGGTATTATGCTTTCACATAACTTTTTCACTCAAGGCTGGCACTCTACCATTTGAGCCACAGTGCCATTTCTGGCCTTTTACTATTTAATTGGAGATAAGAAGCTCACAGACTCTTCTGCCTGGGCTCAACAAGCTTGAGCCACCAGTGGCCAACACCAGCCCTATTTTCAACTGATTAAAATGTGGCCAGCTTAGAATAAGCTGCCACCTATGGCCTACTGGCCAAATATTGGCCTGTCCCTGTATTGCACATAACATTTTATTGGAACACAGCTGCTCTCACTGATTTTCATGTTATTGTTGGCTACCATCTACTTTAGTTACAAAGCTGCATCAGAGCCCTATAAAACCTGAACTATTTTTCATCCATTTTTACGGTTGCCACTGATGTTTTAGAATAATAGCATCTCTTTAGCCAAGACCTGTTAGTGGCTTTATCTATATTATTCCACCATCAAATCAAGCTTACAGGGAAGATGTTGTTATCTTTCCACTTTCCAGATCAGAAGATTAAAGTTTAACTTAGAAAATATGGATGTCATATGTAGTAGAGGCTTTATACAGTATAGCTACTCATTCACCACATTGTATTACATTGCAGCTGTCTCTTTTTTTTTTTTTTTTTTTTTTTTAATTTAATTTTATTTTATTTGAGAACATACTGTACAGAGGGGTTACAATTACATGGGCAGGATAATGCATACATTTCTTACCAAGCATTGCAGCCTCCTCCTTTGTTTACCCTTCACCTCCCTTCCCAGCCTCCCCCCTCCCTCCCACCCAATCATACCCCCCCTCCCCCCCCCCCCCCCGACATTGTAAAGCTGGTTTTGACATGACATTTTGTACTTCTCATTGTTGCAACAGGTCCACCTGAATCCTTAAACGACTTGTTTGTCCCCATCTCCTCCACATGTTATACTGACATCAAATATAGTGAAAGCGGGGGTTACACTGTGGGGGAGGGACATACAAAGCAACAAAGAGATAATATTATAAATGCGTTAGAAACACATGCATGAAAGAAACAAAAACATTAAAATACATATTTGAGGTTTCGTTTTCCTAACATCACATTATTTGACTTTTTCCGCTTGACTCATACCTATACTAGATATTGCAAATAAGGGAAACCATGGGACCTATGTTTCTTTGGGCCTGGCTTACTTCACTTAATATAATTTTTTCCAAGCCTTTCCATTTCCTAACAAATGGGGAAATGTCATTCTTTCTGATGGAGGCATAGAATTCCATTGGGTATATATACCACATTTTCTTGATCCATTCATCTACTGAGGGGCATCTGGGTTGGTTCCATGCAGCTGTCTCTTAAATGGCCTTATTATATATAATACATACTCATGAATCAATTGCCACATGGTAGACTGGGGAATGGGAGGGACAGATAAATAAAATATGGTCGGGCTGGGAAGGTGGCTCTTGCCTTGCATGCTTGAGGCCCTGGGTTCGGTTCCTCAGCACCACATAAGCATATATGGTTCAGGAAGGTGTTGGTGGCTCATACCTCAGGAGGCTGAGATCTGAGAATAATAGTTCAAAGCCAGCTCAGGGAGGAAAGTACATGACAGTCTTATCTCCAATTAACCACTAAAAAGATCAGAAATGGAGTTGTGGTTCAAGCGGTAGAGCACTAGCCTTGAAAACAAAAGCTTGGGGACAGCATCGAGGCTCAGGACTGGCACACACAATAAAAATACGGTCTTGGCTTCTAGAAGTTTAAAGTCTAATCAGAGACACAGAGGTGTCAATAATGATATAACTTAGAGGAAAGACTAATTCTGGCTAATGGCTACAGAGGTTTCAGTCTAGGATTCCTTGATCCCATTGCATGAGGGCTGAGGTGAGACCCAATATCATGATAGTCATGACAATAAACAGGTGATAGAGAAAAACTTTCTACAATCAGGAAGGAGGAAGGGAGATGGAGGAGGGGCAGGCGGCTGGTGGTATCTTTCCCGGGCATGCCCTTACTTCAAGTAGGCCACATCTCAGTAATGTCATCATATTATTAATGCATGACTGGATCAATCCATTGATGACTTCACCTCCTTCAGAATATAATCACTTCCCGATATTCCCAATAGACACACTGAACACTGCTACACTAGAGACAAAGCTTTCAATACATGAGCTTTTTTTTTTTTCCAGAAGTAGGAGTGCATTTCAGATCAAAAGGAAGAAATGGTTGAAACAACAGTTTCCCTAGATTTGTTGAGGGAGCTGAAGAAGGAGGGGCTTTTTCACATGGACATTTTCTCTAGCCATTGGTGAACACCTGTGCTTTCTTCATCATTGTATTTATTTCCATGATATTTTTCCTATAGAGGATTCATAAGGTAGTTGATATTTTTGTGGTATAAATTCCCTGGCTTTAGGAGAAGGGAATCTTTAGAAATCAAACACTAATAGACTCAAGGGTAAGCCTCCCTTTCTGATATCTCTTCCTTCCCAGGGACTCATGGGAACAAACCTGGAGACAATTAAGACAAGTCTTGTTCCCACACATCCAAAGAGAAAAGAGTAAGGTTCACAGGGCATGCAGAATTTTTTAAATATTGTTTTCATTATTAATTATGATCTTAATAAGAGGTAATTTTTGCTCATCTCACCAGGGATCGCAATGTTTAGAGATACGTTTGGTGTCACGATTGGTTGAGTCTGTATTTTATCAACATAAAATTAGGAGAGGCTGGGACCCTATCTTTAACACCCTATTATGCACAGCTTATATCCACTCCATTCCCACTCCTGACAAAGAATTATTTAGCCTAAAGGGCAATAGTTCTTCTTTTGGGAAATCCTAGGTACCATGCCTTATGTTTGAGTATTCCAAATTACCTAAAGAAAAGGCACTAGTTGTAAAAGAGTCATTGCTACCTAGTAACTGTTTGCCTCTTAAGTAAAAACAAATAGAGACAGAGAGTTCTCAAGATGGCGACGGGGCAGTAGGGAAACGCCACAGCTCTCTCCAACCAAAAAGAGAGTTCGAGTTCCAACCTTTAATCTCCCCAAGAGACCGACAACAACAAAAAGACGAACACTCAGAGAAAAACCAGAGGTGGAAAATAACAAAAAAAGAAAGAGAGGAAAAGAAGAATTTCAGAACAGAGAAGAGCGAAGACCCCTCCCCCAACCTTTACTGGCCGCGCGGCAGTGCGCCAAGCCGCCGGCCAGCCGGCCCGGCGGGGGCTGCCGGAGCCACAGAGACACAGGGGGCTGCTTGCAGATCACCAGGTACCGGATTGCAGAATAGCGGATCGCCAGGAACAGAGAAACCTACCAGCCGGGAGTCTCCAGGAGGATCCCACCCCACCCATCACTCTCCACCGGAGCGGAGAGGCTCCATCCCGCCAAAGCCGCCCGGCACCAGCAGCGCCACAAAGGGACCTGTCGCGATCGCAACGACCCGGCGGGGGGCCGCCCAACCCAGCCCGCAACCACCCCAACTGAACTCGGACTGCAACAACAACTGACGGACTGCAACAACAACTGACGACCTACAGGGTGAGTACCCATCAGGGGACAGGGAATCCATCAAGGGAGACCAGAGCTGGAGGGAATCCCCAGACCCTGACCTAGACTCCCTACCCCAACACCCGGACCACAGGACCCACTAAAACTGGGAACTGTTCGAGAGCCCCACCAGCCGGTGGAGCACACTCTGCTGGCCAGGCCAGAGCAAGAGCGCCCCGGGAAGGGAGCTTAAATGCTCAAGCCAGGAACAGTGCCCCTGGGTCAAGACTACCAACAGTAGAAGAAATTTGAACTGTGTCCTCCAGGCTGCATAACCAAGGTGGTATACACATTAGCACAGGCCTAACGAGCGCGCTCCAGGCTGGGGCCGGAACCAGGCCAGGGGACCGGCGCCTGAACAAAGCAAAAAGGGTCAGAAGTGGGGCTGTGGCTCAAATGGTAGGGTGCCAGCCCTGAGCTGAAGAGCTGAGGGACAGCACCCAAACCTAGAGTTCAAGCCCACAACCAGCCCAAAACAAACAAAAACACATCAGGAGCCCATAGCAGACTCCAGTATTTGGGAGAGTGCATCCAGAGCATCTGATCTTCCCAAGAGCACCCGCAGGAGCAAACACAAGCAGTCTAGGCTGCTCAACCCTTCCAAAGGCGGGAATTGCTACAGCAGAGAGCTGAGAATCCTAAGTGAATAGCAGCTGGAAATAGGCTCCCAACAGAATCCAGATCAGACACAGACTCTCTCTACCAATAGAGAATCAGCAACCAAGCAAAGACAGACACACCAAAACAAGATTGAAGAGCAGTCTCCTGAACCCCCATGCGAAAATCACAGAGAAAAATCACAAGGTTTACCACTACCCAGGACAGCAAGCTCACCTCAAAAGCCAGCAGCCACGCAGGGGAGAGCCCCAGTGGGAGCAAAGCAGGAATGGAAGACAAAAACTACATCCAAGGGTTGCTGGAGGCAATGACTCAAGAAATAAAGCGAGAAATGGATCAGAAATTGAAAGAGCACAAGGATGAACTATCAAAAGATATACAGGATATCAAACAAAAATTGGATGCAAAAATAGAAGCTGCACAAACCTCAGTAAGAAGTGAGATAAACGCCAAATTAGAGGTAATGCATACTGATATCACCTCATTGAGAGGTGAGATCAGTACTCTGAGAACCAACATTGAATCCATAAAGGGATCCATTTCCATCATGCAAACCACAATAGAAGCCACGGTCAACAGAGTGAATGAAATGGAAGGTAGAGTGTCAGATACAGAAGACAGAATACACCAACTGGACCAAAAAGTGACAGATATGGAAAAATCACTCAAATTAAACCAAAGGGAAATTCAAGAGCAAGCAGATAATGCTAAAAAATTTAACCTTCGCATAATCGGAGTGGACGAAGGTGAGGAATTCCAGAGCAAGGGAATGCAACACCTATTTAACAAGATAGTCAATGAAAATTTTCCCCACCTCAAAAACGACCATCTTAACTACATCACAAAAGCTTATCGAACACCCAACAAGCAAGATCCCAGGAGAAACACTTCTAGGCACATAATAGTAACAATGATGGATCTGAATAATAAGGAAACAATCCTGCATGCAGCAAAAATGAAGAAGGAGCTATACTACAACGGGAAAAAAATTAGAATCACTGCAGATCTCTCCACACAAACAATGAATGCAAGAAAAGCCTGGGAAAGCACCATACGAGCCCTGAGAGCCAATAACTGCCAACCCAGACTGATATACCCGGCAAAGCTAGCATTCACATTCGATGGAGAACTGAAAACTTTTAATAGCAAAGAAAAACTAAATGAATACATAAACATTAAGCCAGCATTACAAAGAATTCTAAGAGGGGGGACACAACCTGAAGAAAGCAACCAGGAACTGGGACCTGCCCCAAACAGGCATTACTCAAAGTCTAACTGAGCAAGCACAGGAGGAAAGGAAAGAAGAAAAACTTAGGAAAACGGAATGGCAGGGACAACAATGCATCTCTCTATACTTTCTCTTAATATAAATGGGCTGAATTCGCCAATTAAAAGAAAACGAACTGAGGACTGGATCAAAAAACAAGACCCATCCATCTGTTGCCTTCAGGAGACCCACCTCTCAGCCAAACATACAAACAAACTCAGAGTGAAGGGGTGGAAAAGGATCTACCAATCAAATTCCCCCGATAAGAAAGCAGGTGTAGCTATCCTGATATCTGACAAAATAAACTTTTCATTAAAATCAGTACAGAAAGACAAGGACGGACATTACATATTAATAAAGGGAACAATCCAAGAGGAGGATATAACCATCATCAACTTATATGCCCCAAATATCGGTGCACCCAGATATGTTAAACAAATGCTCTCAAACTTACAGAATAAAATAGATCCCAATACGATAATACTAGGAGACTTTAACACGCCACTCTCACCAAAGGACAGGTCTACCAACCAGAGGATTGGCAAAGAAGCTACCGAATTAAGTGAGGCCATACTTCAAGCGGAATTAACTGACATCTACCGAGTATTTCACCCTAAAACAACACAGTACACATTCTTCTCAGCAGCTCATGGAACTTTCTCCAAAATAGACCATATCATAGTTCATTCAAGGAACTTAAGCAAATACAAAGGGATCGACATAATCCCCTGTATCCTATCTGACCACAGTGGAATCAAGCTAGCTCTCAATAACAAAGCATACCGCAGAAATTTCTCTAATACATGGAAATTGAACAGCACACTCCTTAACAAGGCCTGGGTAACAGAAGAGATCAGAGAAGAAATAAAGCATTTCCTAGAACTCAATGAAAATGAAAACACCTCACAAAGAAACTTGTGGGACACAGCAAAAGCAGTCCTGAGGGGCAAATTTATTGCCCTCAGTGCCCACATCAAGAGAATGGAGACAGACCAAGTAAATAATCTCATGTTGCAACTAAAACAGCTAGAAAAACAAGAAAAAATGGGACCTAAAGCTACTAGACGAAGCCAGATAACCAAATTGAGAGCAGAGATTAACCAATTAGAAAATCAGAAAACCATAACCAAAATAAACCAAACAAAAAGCTGGTTCTTTGAAAAAATAAACAAAATTGATGGCCCGTTGGCAAGATTAATTAAAAAAAGAAGAGAGGAAACCCATATTAATAGGATTAGGGATGCCACGGGAAACATCACAACACGTACCCAAGATATCCAAACAATTCTAACAGACTACTTTCAAAAGCTATACTCTCTAAAGGAAGAAAATCTGGCGGAAATGGATGCATTTTTAGAGAAATACAAGTTACCCAAACTGAGCAAAGAAGAAGTTAACCAATTAAATAAGCCAATATCCTATAATGAGATACAGGAAGCTATCAAAAGTCTTCCAACAAAAAAAAGCCCAGGACCAGATGGATTCACAGCAGAATTCTATAAGACCTTTAAACAAGAACTAATACCCATACTCCTCAAGCTCTTCAGAGAAACAGAGAAGGAGGGAGCTATCCCAAACTCATTCTACGAAGCCAATATCACACTCATCCCCAAACCAGGCAAAGACCCAACCAAAAAGGAGAATTACAGGCCAATCTCCTTGATGAACACAGATGCAAAGATCCTTAACAAGATTCTAGCTAACAGAATCCAGAAACACATAAAAAAAATAATACACTATGATCAGGTAGGCTTCATCCCAGAGACACAGGGATGGTTTAACATACGTAAGTCAATAAATGTAATCCAGCATATCAACAGAGCCAAGGTCAAGAATCACATGATTATCGCCACAGATGCAGAAAAGGCCTTTGATAAAATTCAACATTCATTCATGCTAAAAGCTCTGGAGAAAATAGGAATAGAAGGAACATTTCTAAAAACAATAAAAGCCATTTATGACAGACCAATAGCCAATATTATACTTAATGGGGAAAAGCTACAACCAATCCTCCTAAAAACAGGAACAAGGCAAGGATGTCCACTGTCTCCACTCCTCTTCAACATAGTCCTAGAACCCTTAGCCAGGGCAATAAGGCAAGAAAAAGACATTAAAGGGATCCGCATAGGGAAAGAAGAAGTGAAACTATCCCTTTTTGCAGACGACATGATACTATACCTCCACGATCCCAAAAACTCCATCCCCAAACTTTTAGAAATCATAAGTCACTTCGGCAAAATAGCAGGATACAAAATAAACCCACAAAAATCAGTTGCCTTCCTATACACTGATAACGCACAGGAAGAGAGGGAAATAAAGGGAGCAACCCCATTCACAATAACCTCCCAAAAAATAAAATATTTAGGAATTAACCTAACCAAAGATGTAAAAGAACTATTTAATGAGAACTATAAAAAGTTAAAGAAAGAAATTGCAGAAGACACTAGGAAATGGAAAGACCTCCCATGCTCCTGGATAGGCCGACTTAATATAGTAAAGATGGTGATACTTCCAAAATTAATATACAAATTCAATGCAATTCCTATTAAAATCCCAATGACGTACATCACTGAAATACAGAAAACAGTCCAAAAATTTATATGGAACAACAAAAGACCTAGAATAGCCAAAACAATTCTAGGGGATAAAGACAATATGGGAGGGCTATCCATGCCGAACTTCAAACTCTACTACAGAGCTATAATCACAAAGACAGCATGGTACTGGCACAAAAACAGACCCGAAGACCAATGGAACAGAATAGAAGATCCAGATATAAATCCACAGGGCTACAGCCAGCTGATATTCGACAAAGGAGCCAAAGACATACAATGGAAGAAACACAGCCTCTTCAACCGCTGGTGCTGGGAAAACTGGGCAGCCACATGCAGAAAACTAAAAGTGGACCCCAGCCTATCACCATGCACCAACATCAACTCAAAATGGATTAAAGACCTTAACATTAAACCTGAATCTCTGAAACTACTGCAGGACAGAGTAGGAGAGACACTTGAACTAATAGGCACAGGAAGGAACTTCCTGAACAGAGTCCCAGGGTCACAACAAGTTGGAGAGAGACTCGACAAATGGGACTACCTTAAAATAAAAAGCTTCTGCACAGCTAAATCTATCGCAACTAAGCTAGAAAGACAACCAACTAATTGGGAAAAAATATTTACCAGCAACATATCAGACAAGGGGTTAACATCCTGTATATACAGGGAACTCAAGAAACTAATCCCTCCCAAACCTAACAAACCAATTACTAAATGGGCAAGGGAACTAAAGAGGGACTTCTCAAATGAAGAAATAAAAATGGCAAAGAAACACATGAGGAAATGTTCATCATCCCTGGTGGTGAAGGAAATGCAAATAAAGACAACCCTGAGATACCACCTTACCCCAGTCAGAATGTCCCACATCCACAAATCAGCCAACGACAAATGCTGGAGGGGATGTGGAGAAAGAGGAACCCTATTACACTGCTGGTGGGAATGTACACTTATACAACCACTTTGGAAAGCAGTCTGGAGGGTCCTTAGAAAGCTAAAGATTGACCTCCCTTACGACCCAGTCATACCACTTCTAGGCATCTACCCTGAACAACAGGAACCAATATACAAGGACACGTGCACCTCCATGTTTATTGCAGCACTGTTCGCAATAGCTAGGATATGGAAACAACCTAGGTGCCCCACCACAGATGAATGGATCCAAAAATTGTGGTATCTATACACAATGGAATATTATGCAGCCATTAGAAATGACAAAATAATGGCATTTGCAGGGAAATGGATGGAGCTAGAAGGAATCATGTTGAGCGAGGTAAGCCAAGAACGAAGAGACAAACGGTACATGGTCTCCCTCATAAGTGGATGCTAAATCCAAAAGGTTAGTGATACGACAAAACTAACAGGACTTAAGAAACAAAGAACTCCCGCTCATCTGGTTGAACCACTACTAAATATCCTCATGCTGCTGATCACAAATATGGTATATAACATGTGAACACTGTTATATATTACAGACTGTGGTAGACAATATGCTCCAGGGAAGTTAGAATGAACTTGTGACTTTGAAATTATGTAATCATTTAATCACAATCAAAAAAAAAAAAAAACAAAAAAGAACCTCGGGGAAGGGAGGGAGGGAGGGGATGGTAGGGGGAAAACAATGGAGGGGGTAACAATGTTCAAGAGGAAGTGTACTCATAACCTCACTCATGTAACTGTGACCCTCTGTATAGTAGCTTTACAATAAAAAAAAAAAAAAAAAAAAAAAAACCCAAAAAAAAAAAAAAAAAAAAAAAAAACAAATAGAGTTACTCTTTGATTTTTGTAGTTTTACCAAGAAATTATCTGTAAGGTAAATTAAATATACTAGGTTTGAGTAGGTAGCTGATAGAGCACCCCATCCTATTCAGGCAGGAAGAGATGATTATTTACCCCAATGCTGCCCCCACCGTGCATGGTAGAGAGGCATGGCAGAAAGCGGTGACCCACCCCCAAGCCAGGACCTATCTAGGTTGGGACAGGAAGAGGTGTGGCTGGGTGGAGGAAAGGTGTGGCCATACTGGATCCAGATGGGACCTCAGGGCCTAGAACCCTGCTAAGGTCAGATGGGAAGCACATGACCAGAAGTGGTCCAGAATGTGACATAGTAGGAGAGGGAGGTGACTGCATCCAGGTGTGCCAGTTACCTAGGTAACAGATACTGGGCAGAAACTTATCCAAGAGGTAGGGAGGTATCTGCACAGAGCCTGCGTGGCCCGGAGCAGACCTTATACTATTCAGTCTTGAGATCTGGCTTCTAAAGTCTACTGAGAATTCTCACTCTGAAGTGTGTGTGCTAAGGAACCTGAGTCTATGCTCAGCAGAACTTTGCTTTCTCTGCTTCCCATATACTTTATATCAGCCTCAGTGCACTTGAATTTTTTCAGGATTCTGTTATTTCTTACCTCCATGCCTTTTCATGGTCTTGTTTCTGCTTAGAATAGCCTTCCCCTTCCATCTCGGCCTTTGGAAGAAACCCTGCAAGTTTTTCAAGTCTATGGTACTTCCTACCTAAAGGTTTTGATCTGTCCATCACAGCCCTGGCTTCTGATGAGTGGTCATTGCCTAGAGGTGAGGTCGCACTGTAGACACCTCTGAGTGGCTGCATTCTTCTGCCCTCAGAAAAATAAACTACACCTGGATGGACACCAGGAGCTAGGATCACTGTAGGGTTCAGAACTGGAGAACATTCAATAGAAACATGGTGCTCTGGCAGAGATAGAAAGTATGGGTCTTTGATCATATAGATTGCCTCTGCAACAAGACTGTGTAGTTTTGGGTATGTTCCTACATCACAACAAACATCTTTTTATTGGGTAATACTTCATCATATTATTATAAGATGATAATCATAATCATAATCATAAAATGCCTAGCAGGTAGTTCATATACAATAAATGATTAGTTTTCCAAAAAACAATACTCATGTTGGCAAAATTGCACACACATTTCAGAAGCTTTCTGGACAAACTTGCCCAATGAAGTAGACTCTTATTTTATTTACAGCTCCTGGTGCTTGAATTGCTAAGTCTTCTAAAATGGAATCTTCAGAAAAATCTCTTGCAAGAGAAGATTCTTGAAGGGAATTATTTATTAGCTAGTCAAGAATTTCTCATTGGAGTAGATTATCAGGAATAGAAAGGAGCGAGTTCAGAGTTCTTGTAAGCAAAATTCCTTCCTCAGATTAGTTTGCAAATACCTGTGGGGGGGTTGCTTCATTGCTCCCCAGGTTTTTCCTTTGAGAGTGACCATGTACACTTGTGAATGATCCTCATAGCAGTGTGTTGCTTTTTGCTTAGTGTGGGAAAGAATCAAAGCTATAAAATGGTGAGCTCATGTAGCAGAAGATTGGAGACTGAGGAAAGGAAAGTATGAGCTCTACCCTGATGGTAGATGATTTGTTCAGAAGGAGGTAATGAGTTCCCTGTTGCCATGTAAGAGAGGAAGCTAGGTGAGGGGGAGTCACGATGAAGTCTTTGTAAGATCTCTATCTTTGCACTTTTTGTTAATTATTTCCCTGCTCCTATTATAATTCTTTCAAAAAAAGACCAATGCATTGCTTTTTTTCTGTAATATCAAGGACTAAAGTTGCTCCTCAGGCTCTATCCTGCTTCCAACATCACCTGAAATACAGAAAAGGTCTATGTAAAAGTGTAAGTGATAAGAAATCAGGAAATCAGGTAGAGTTCTGGGGCATTTGCTTGGGCACAGTTGGGTTCCAAGTATGACTAGATTAGTAGACTGTGTCTCCTACCCCCAGATCCAGGAATTGATTAAAGTACATCCAGATCCTATCCTCAGAGTCAATTTTGGGCTTGGATCTCTACCTCTAGCCATAACTTTCCCTTCCAACTAGACATTCACTTTTCTTCTTCATTTTTGCTTTCATACTATCCAGATAATACCTCAAACCTATCAAATCAGCTCATCAGCATCTTTGCAAATGTGGTGATCTGACTTGGACACCACACACACATACACACACACACACACACACACACACACACACACACACACACACACACACACACACACACACACACACCACTAAACCAGACACCATATACTTGTGTTACCCATCCTTCTGAAACTCTTCTTTCCAGAGCATGGAAAACTCTTTGCCCCTTCAATACTACCTCTACTTCATCTTTCTCTTGATTTCAAGTTTATGCAAAACCAAGGCCAGAAGAAATCTCTTCTTGGCCCTTGTATTATTCCTGACTGTAACAAGCTTCCTACCTTCCTGCACCATCTTTTACTCTTCCTTAAGATTCAATTTGATCACCATCCATGACTGACATCTGATAGCCACGTCTCTCCCTTACTAAGCTTGTCTCTCTTTCTCCTTCTCTCCCTGTCTCCATCCCTCCTCTCCTTCCTTCCTCCCTGACTGCCTGCCTTCCTTCTTTCCTGCCTTCCTGTCTTCCTGCCTGCCTTCCTGCCTGTCGGTCTTTGCTTCAACTTAGGACCAGGGGACACTCCCTTAGGTTTTTCACTCCAGGCTGGTGCTTTACCACTTGAACTGCACCCCCATTTCTGGATTTTTGCTGGTTAGTTGGAGATAAGAGTCTTGCATATTTTTCTGCCTGGGCTTTCTGAAGATCCTGAGATCTTCACCATCTGACTAGCTGGGATTACTGGTGTGAGCCACTGGCACCTGGCCTAAAAATGTTTCTTAGTGGGCCTGGCCATTGCACTATAGTTCATGTGCTCCTTGTCATCCCCAGCAGAGTGGCTAGCACTGAGAGTTCAGCTGGTCAGTGTTTATTAGATAGAAAAGGCTCATTTGCTACACTCTTTCATGGATCTGTTCAGAAGAGTCTGCTCTTGCTGGGATATTCCTATCCTTAGAGAGCCTTGTGGAAGCAGAAAAATTAAATTACTGCTGTATTTCCCAAAAGGACGCTACATTATGTAACTCCTTTCTTTCAGACAGCTCTCTAGATACTGCATAGCCAGGAGATCAGTGCTCTGCTGTGGAGAGGGAAATAGAGAAGAGAAGCGAAGGTGAGGGATGCAGCCACCATCACTAATGCCCTTAGACCTTGACTGGGAGCTGCATATTCTTTTCTTCATAAGGCCACACAGCTCCCCATAAGAATTTAATATTGGACTACAGATTTGATTATTCAATCAAGTCCACCTTTCCATTCCAGGACCAGAGTTTTGCAACTTTGCTCTTGATGGGATTCTCAAACTCTTGTTTTACATGTTTCTTATTTGTTTCTGCTAGTGTCATTTCAGCTGCACACACTCCCTGTCACATTTGTCTTTTCTTTTTTTAACTAATAAAGAAATACCATTGAAAGATCAAAAGGAGTGGGGAGACAGAATGGATGGAGAAAGGATGGGTGAATACAGTGACAATATTCAGTGTACATATGTGACTATGGAGCCAGGGTAACCTTGAGATGATGGATGGGTTTGGGACAGTTGGGGCTGAACATTGGAGGCAGTGACATTGATCAAGATGCATTGTACTCATAAATTGATATATTGAATTGAATCCTTCTTGTAAAATCACTTAAAGATAATTAAAATAAATTAAAAAATAAAAGGCAAGTCTTCCAGGAGGATGTTTTTGGTGATTTTTAATGGAGATAACAAACTGAAGCTCCAGGTCTAGTCCAATGAGAGTGGTTCTTGTGATTTGGGGCCACATAAGGTGCTAGTTTAATTGTCATAGATGATGGAAGGGGATCAGAGTGTATTGGTTAAGATGTATTTTGTTAGATTTGATTCATATGTCTATTTAACTCATTCATTCCTGGAGCCTTCCTCAAATTTGTTCAGGTAAGACTTTGCTGAGGACCAAGGCACTGGTAATAGTGGACATAGTTTCTTTGCATTAAAGTTCCCCAGTCTTCTGGAGAAAACCCATAAAACTACTGTATAAAGCTTCATAAAACCCAGCCACCTCTCTAAAAGAGGAGCTTGAAGGAAAAGCTGTTACATTGAGACATGAATCAGCTTCCTCGAGGCGTGGCTGGCATCACTAAGAATAAGAGAAGCTGCAAGAAAGACTCAGGGGACCACAAAGAAGAATTATTTTAATGGATGTTGTACAGTGGGGTCTTAGGACTCACACTTAGGAATCCGTAGGTTTTATAAAACAGACAAGTTTTTCGTCTTTATTCTAGAATATCTAAGCAAGAACATGACACTACTACTGTGCGCATAACATTTCCTGTGAGTCCAGGAAATTCCTAAGGAAATGCCATGAAGAATCTTAACAGAAGTGAAAATTTAAATTAATAATGGACATACTTTTTTCTCTCCTTTTAGCCTAAGGTTTCCTTTAAATGTTTTTTTGGTACTGTGACTTAAACTCTAAGCCTTGTGCTTTTGCTCAGCCTTTTTTTTACCATGGTTGGGGCTCTACCACTCGAGCTATGCCTTCACTTCATTTCACTCTTTGCTGATTATTTGGAGCTAAGAGTCTTTCAGAGAATCTCTCTTATGGGCCTAAGCTGGCTCCAAATCTTGATTTTTCAACCCTCACCATCCTGAGTAGCTGGGATTATAGTCATGAACCACAGACACCCAGCCTTTTTTGAGTTTCTTGAGGAGGAGTCTCATTATGTATCCCAGGCTAGCTAGAACTCACAATTTTCCTGATTTGGCTTTCCAAATGTTAAGAGTATAGGTGTTCCACTACACTCAACAATACATACTTGCTCATAACTAGATCTTGCCCTGTGTGATTATTTCCTTTTAATTATTTCTCACAAAACCATGTGAAATAGACACTCCATTATTATAACTATTCTACATAATAAAATGTTGAAGTTTAGATAGTTTAAAAGATTTACTCAAGACTATATGATTAGCAAGTAGCAGAATTAGGTTTCAAACCCAGCTATCTCTATTCAGATATTTCATTTTTTTCTCATTCCATGTGTCTAATGTGTTTAGATTATAGTGTTCCATTACTTTTTCATGATTTAAGAAGTTTAGATATACCCATTCATAACCTATCATGCTAAATGAGGGTTTAACTTACTTATTCATTCATTCATTCAATTTTACCTGCATGGACTTGAACTCAGAACCTCACACTCTCCTGTTGTTTAGGGCTGGTGCTTTACCACTTGAGATTTAATTCTACCTCTATCTTGTCTGGTGGTTAATTGAAAATAAGTATCTTCTGGGTTTGTCTACCACACTCCTTGGCCTCTTGAGTCACTAGGATTACAGGTATGAATTACCTTGCCTTGCTTTTAACTTTTCCACAAGATCACATCTTGCTAATAGAGTTCTATCAATGCTGTTATTCATATCAGAAAATATTATTCCCTTAAGTAATTTGCCATTTGTATTTATCCTCTACAAAATTTTATTCCTAATGTTCTTTAAAATTTCTCCATTAAATGATCCATTATCTTAAGAACAATTTTGTTTTGGTAATCACCATGCCTGATTTCTCTGTTTTTTTAAATCCAATGTGTTTTGAATGTGCTGCACATGTAGCACAGTGTTGCAAGCCTGGGACTAGTCTTTGCTGTTCTGCTGTGTGTAATTGCCTGCTTTCTCCCTAGCTCCTTATTCTATGTCTTTAGTTTGCTGGAACACAGCATTCTACAATTTCTTGAAAAAAGCTGCATGGGTGCCTCTGAGCCCTTGATATCTTCAAGTATGTGTTTTCTAAGCCTTACACAGTGTCAGTTCTCTGGATGGGGACAGAATTCTAAGTTTAAAGTGATTTCTCCTAGCTTGAAGGTATTGAGTCACATTGCATTTAGTGTTGCTCCCTAGAGATTTTATCTAATTCTGATTCTTAGGTTTTTGTAGGAAAAGTTTCCATTGTGTCTTTTGTTTGCAATCATCTCTATTCCTGGTCAATGCCCGATGGACCATTCTTCATTTCTTTTTCTGGATTCTGTGAGCTCTTTCAACTTAGAAACTCACGTTGTGAAAAATACTATTTCTTTGATAATTTTCTACCTTTTATTATTTGTTGTTACTGTCATTCTTCAAAACCCCCTGACTTGCAACTATATCTGTAAATCCAGATGTTTTTCCACACAGTTCCATCACTTTTTAATTTTTATTTTATTCTGAGTATTTCTTTTTAAAAATTATATATACATATATATATAATGTTATTCATAATGAGAATGTAAATGCCATATGTGTCAATGACCTTTTTGTAAAGTGATATTTAATGAAGGTAGAACAATAGCATATGTTCTCAGGGTTATTTATTTTTGAGCCATTTTTTTTTTGCATTGTCATTTTTTTGTATAATTTTCACCACGATCAAACAGGATTCATTTCAGGGATGCAAAGCTGGTTCAATATACGCAAATCAATTAATATTATTCATCACATCAACAGGAGCAAGAATAAGAACCACATGGTTATCTCAATAGACGCAGAAAAAGCATTCGACAAGATCCAACACCCCTTTATGATGAAGATTTTGAAAAAATTAGGAATCCATGGAACATTCCTCAATACAATAAAGGCTGTATATGACAAACCTACAGCCAGCATTATACTCAATGGTGAAAAACTAAAGCCATTTCCTCTTAACTCAGGAACAAGACAAGGATGCCCACTCTCTCCACTTCTCTTCAATCTAGTATTAGAATGCCTAGCTACAGCAATAAGACAAGAGGCAGACATAAAGGGGATCCAAATAGGGAAAGAAGAAATAAAACTCTCCCTCTTTGCAGATGACATGATCTTGTATTTAAAGAATCCCATAGACTCCACTCCCAAATTACTCAAGCTGATTCAAAACTTTGGCAAAGTAGCAGGTTATAAAATTAACCCCCAAAAATCAATGGCTTTTCTGTATGCCAACAATGAGAAAAGTGTGGCTGAAATTAGGAAAGCAACTCCATTTGTAATAGCCCCACAAAAAATAAAATACCTAGGAATTAACTTAACTAAAGAAGTGAAGGACCTCTATGATGAAAACTTTAAAATCTTGAAAAAGGAAATCAACACAGAACTTAAAAAATGGCAAAACCTCCCATGCTCCTGGATTTTTAATTTAATTTTATTTTATTTGAGAACATACTGTACAGAGGGGTTACAATTACATGGGCAGGATAATGCATACATTTCTTACCAAGCATTGCAGCCTTTTTGAGCCATTTTTATAGTGATATGATATTTTCCCTCTGTTTTATTATCTTTAAGTAACTGGACAAGGGAGGTGTCATTTAAAAAAGCAGTATATGAATACAATGCATCTTGGTTTGTACCATCCCCTTCAGTTGACAATCTCATCCCAGTTTCACCTAACCCTGCCTTACATTTTGTGGTATATACAACAAATTTTTTACTGCATTCCTCCCCTCTCCTTTGCAAGTACCCATTTCTTGGTGCTAATTTTGTTGGACTTAACTTAATCTTTCTAAAAATGTGTACTAATTAAGCTCTTTACAGTGTCTATTATAATTCAGCTAATTCATTTGTAACCTCTTGCATACCACCCAGAGTGTTTACTTATAGATTTATAGGCACATTCTCTCTACCACTAATAGAAAAACATGCAATCTTAGTTTCTCTAGGTCTGTCTTACTTCAGTTAATATAATCCCAAGTCTTTCCATTTTCTTATGAATGGTACTGTATCATTTTTTCTAATGAATGGTAAAGTTCAATTGTGTGTGCGTGCGTGTGTGTGTGTGTGTGTGTGTGTGTGTGCGTGTGTACATTACCAGTGTTTCCTGTTGGCCTCATTCCCACAGCATTTGTTATTGTTATGTTTCATGATAATGGCCATTCTAACCTGGGTGAAGTGGAGTCTCAGTGTTGTTTTGATTTGCATTGCCTTTATGGCCAGAGATTTTCTTGTGTCTGTTGGCCATTTTTATTTCTTCTTCTGAGAAGTCTCTCTTTAAGTCTTTAGTCCATTTATTAATTGAATTTGTTGTTTCTTTGATTGTTTAATTTTTTGAGTTGTGTGTATTTCTTAGACTTTGTTTTTGAATCTTTTATATAATGTTTAGCTGGAATTTTCAAGAGCTTTTTTCTGTTGTTGGTGTCTTTGAGTTTCATGCCTCTAAAAATATTTCTATTAAAGCACATTAATTGTACAAAAATTTTATTATATTACCATACACACATAATGTACTTGGGTCATATTTACCCCCTCTATTACTCTTTATTATCCTTCTCACCTCTTTTTATGATGTTTTATGAGTTTGATGATTCTCTTTTCATGATAGACATATTATGTAATTTGATTCATTCCAATCCCTGTCTTTACTCTCCCCATTCCCACTGATTTCTATCCCAATAGTCCCTCTTCTATACTGCCATATCTTTTAGTTATAGTTTTGGCATATGAGAAAAAATAAGGTAGTTTATTCATGAATTTACTTGAGTTATCTATGCCTAGCTGTTTGTGTTCTATGTGGAAGAATGAAGAAGAAATGGGGATGACATCTCTATTCTGACTTTCAAACCATCCTTCTCAATTCAACTGCCCTTGCTATGAAATTCTTGGCATCCTCTGCATCTATGGACATAGATGTAGTACCTATCTCATTGTTCCCATCTCCCTCTATGGAACCTTTGTTATTCATTGTTTTAGTGGTACTGGAGTTTGAACTTGTGTCTCATGCTTGCTAGTCTGGTGCTCTACTTCTTTTTTTAATTTATTTTCTTATTGTGAAAATACCATACAGAGGGGTTACAATTACATGGGCAAGATAATGAGTACATTTTTTATCAAGCATTGTTGCCTTCTCCTTTGTTCTCGCTTCCTATTCCTTCCGATCCTCCCCCCACCCCACGCCAAAGTTGTAAAGTTCTTTTTTCGACATAACGACTTGTACTTCTCATTGTGCTCTACTTCTGAGCCATACTGCCAGCCCTCTACACAGACTTTAGAGCATTTTGTCCATGTACTAATAAACCCACTATTGCTCTATTACTTCCAGATTTCTAAAAATGTGTTGAAATCCCTTGAATAACAACACACATTTTCTCATTGTCTTATTCCTTGAGATTCTCTTTGAAATATTTAATTCCTTTGAATTTTTTTCTCTTTGCAGAACTTTGGTAGGGAAAGGAAATGACCACACCTCCTGCTCTTTAATGGGAAGTTGCCCATTCTATTTTTGTACATCTACCTTACCTCTGATCATTTCACTTTTGACCCAACCTTAGTAAATATGTAATTATTTATTTTAAAATCAATGTTGCTTTATATTCATTTTACAATATAGGACATAATTACTTTACCCATAACAAGCCAGCTAGTATTGACACTAGGATTTAAATTTGTGTCTGATTGACTCACCTTGGTGATTTTGATCTCAGCTTCCTACTTTAGAAAATATAGACAAAGGTCCTTAGGCTTTTTCTCTTCAGTCTAAACCAGGGTCAAATTCTTTTTCTTCTAACCCTGGGAAATGCTGCTTTCTTATTCTAAAAGGGGTTTCATTATTAAGACATGTTTGCCTTCTTTCTTCTTGTTTTACTTCATTGTTTTCTGTATTGATTTTGTTTGTCTTCTGTTTTGTGGTGCTTTGCCTTCTTTGATAGATCTTGTTTGCCATCTTTGAGGCATCCTTGATTTGTAGGTGACAGCCCTATCATCCCAAGGCCTTCCATTTCATCTCTGTCTGCTTCACTGCTAGTGAAGTATCGATTTTTTGGTACAGCCTGCTGGGATTGGGAAAAATCAATATCCCATTAGACTTAAGTGAGGAGTAGCAGCTCCTCAGCTGTTTCTACTGACCTACCATGCTGGGTAGTGCACAAAGTCCATGTTAGCCTGCTGTGCCTAAAGAGATTCTGAAATGTGTGGATAGTCTTAAGGATAATTTAGAAAAGCCAATGGCAGAACATTGAAGAGTTATAAATCCATTTCCTTGAACTAAATGAATTGGAGTCATTTTATGAAAATATTTTTCCCCTTAAAGATTGCTCCAGGGAAAGGAAATTCTCTCTTGAAACTTTTCTGATTCTCTGTCACTTGGAATTCTGTACTTGAGATAACACCACTGATAAACCAGAAGTCTAGACTGCAGATAAATATTTGGAGGTTATGAGCATACAGATGGTATTTAAAACTCTTATTGAGATTACCTAGAGAATGATTATCAATGATTAGTCAGGAAAATGAGACCAGAGAAAGTGAGTAGAAGAGCTAATTGGGGCGCTTTGGTGGCCTGCTGTTGCTGAACAACCTCAGTAAAATCACTTTTGAGAACACTAATTCTTACCTTCTTTTCCTTCTAAGTAATAAACTGAGATTTTGTAGGATAAGGGAAAAAAAAAAGAGTAAGTTATGAAGCATTCATTCCCTAAATCATTAGAATCAAAGTAGGAAAATAAGGGGATTAAATGATTACCTCCCCCTAAACTATCAAAAGGGAGTTTTCTTTTAAATCATTAGGAATTTTAACATTGGTCAGAGGTATCTATGGAGCACTTACAAAGAGTTAAATCTAGATTGAGAAATTACTTTCTGTTACTTTAAAAGAATGCTCATTCCAGGGCTGGGAATGTGGCTTAGTGGTAGAGTGCTTGCCTAGCTTGCATGAAGCTTTGGGTTCAATTCTTCAGTACCACATAAACAGTAAAAGCCGGAAGTGGGTCTGTGGTTCAAGTGGTAGAGTGCTAACCTTGAGCATAAAGAAGCTCAGGGACAGAGCCCAGGCTCTGAGTTCAAGGCCCAGGAATAGCAAAAAAAAAAAAAAAATGCTTATTCTAAATGATAATATATAACACTTTTGTATTGAACTTTTACATTTTCCAAGTTTTGAAGATCTTATTTTGTATTTGATACTCACTGTCTCCAGCATAAAATTATTTGTTTGATCTTTCCTAAGACTTCTCTTTGTTGAGAATTCCTGTTGCTGTTCACGTGAAATGGTTTTGAGAGCCCTTCTTATTCTGCTTTTGTTTCTGCCTACTGTAATCAGTGGTTGAAGCTGCTGAGCAAGTATAGAACAGAGTGTGATCAAGAATAGCCTAATATCGGGCTGGGAAGGTGGCTCAGTGGTAAAGCGCTCGCCTTGCAAGCATGAGGCCCTGGGTTCAACTCCTCAGTACCACATAAGCAAAAAGAAAAAAGCTGGAAGTGGTGCTGTGGCTCACGTGGTAGTGCGCTAGCCTTGAGCTGAAGAGCTGAGGGACAGCGCCCAGGCCCAGACAGAGTTCAGGCCCCATGACCGGACTCCCCTTCCCCCCCCCCCCAAAAAAAAAAGAGTAGCCTAATACCCAACCTAGTAGCAGTATTTCTGTTTTATATTTATTTTGAACAGTTATATCAAACTATTGACATACTGCACTTCTGATTAAGTGAAAGTCTCTATATATTGCAAATAAAATGTCAAATGAAGTCATATATTTAAGCTATTGATAACTTTAACTCACGTACTTCTACTACCTATTTATTTTTGTTCTGTGAGTTTAAACTATCCTTCTAGTTTTTTATATTGCATTTATCAACTTATTATTAATTAACTAATTAATCTATTTTTGTCCCTCTTACTGTTACTTAGTTTCTTTGTGCAAGCCTGGCACTCTACCACTTGAGCCATATCTCCTTTTCTGGCTTTTTTGTGGTTAACTGGAGAAAGAGTCTAACAGGTTTTTCTGCCTAGGCTGGGCTTAAAAACGGCTATTAAAAATCTAAGCCTCCTGATTAAGTACGATTACAGCTACTAGCGCCTGGCTCCAATTTTATTTTTATTTTTTGTCTATAAAGTAAAACATCAGCTGGGTGTGTGACTTACATTTGTAATATCAACTATTCCAAGGGTGAAGATTTGAAGGAATGCTGTTGGAGTCTAGCCCTGACAAAAAGTTTTTGAGATTCCTATTTCCACGAAGGCGTTTTATGTTTTCTATTTTCTATATGTTTCTGTTTCCTTGCTGTCTACTATTTGAGGATTACTGCTAGCATCTAGAGATTGACTTGAGTTTCTCACCTTGTAGCCTTTCAGCCCCAGGACAGCTTAATCTTCAAGTGGAGACTTGCTATTCTACTACAATGGAGTCTACATGATTTATGCAAACCAAGGGAGGGACAATTTCATCATATTCATACGTTTGCTTGCATTCAATAGGCATGAAATGTTTTAGCATTCTGCCCACCATACTGAATTCTGAGTGAGGTCAAATGTTCTGGGAAGCTTAAAGATAAAAGATAAGGAGAAATTGAGTCTTCATTTTTTTTTTAACTTTGGAAGACACTTACACTTGCCAACAACAAATAAAAGTGTCCATCTTCTTCTAAGGATGTTCTAAAGTCCTGATTTGTGCCATGTCAGTTCTGCTTTAAGTCAATATTCTGATACAAATGGGGTTTGTTCTAGATGTGTTAAATAATGTAATTAGTACTCAGTTTGAGCCCATTCAAATCTACCTGTTTCTCATCATAACCATCCCATAGTCACCTTTTCTCCAGGAACATTCTGAGTGAAATTGCTCCAAAGATTACTTACAAAGAAGTCTCTTGATTGCTTAATCTGAAATCATCATTAGAGAAGAAAAATGAAGCTAGCTTTTTTGTTCCTTCTCTGTATCTTCTCTTGAACTTGTACTGCGAGTTCTCCCCTTTTCTGGTCATACTTGTACTCTAGATGGGTAGCATACTGTTATTTTCTGCCTTTAACATTTTCATTTAGTTTGTCCAGAGACTTGATTTGAGCTTCACATCAATTCTGAATCTGTTCTAAGTAGATATCTCTTCTCCTTCTGCCTTTTGTATAGGTTATTTAAAATTTAATCTTACCTGAGATATCCCTGTAGTCAAAATGGTCTCTTTTATATTCATCTCCTTTTTCTTCTTCTTTGGATTACTCATGATTTCATTATTAGAATTTCTAGGTTTAAGCTTCCTGTCCTTATTTTTCTTCAAATGCAGTTTTATAGAACATTTTTTTCTGTCTGTGAGTAGAACTTGCATAGTTCATTCATCCTTGTATATTTCTATTTTCAAGTTCATGAAATATTTACTAATGGATTCTTCTTTTCTATTGTGTAGACTTCAAGGATGAAATATTTTAGGAATTTTTATATTATTCACAGTTTAAAATTTAGTGTTGTTTCTTCTCTGTTCTATACCTTATTATTAATATTAAATTAGTACATGTGCTTCATGGGAAACTTAGAAAAATAGCCCGAATTTTAAACATAGAAGATGAACGTTTTCTGCAAACAAACCAATAATTGATTTAACTGTTAATATTTTATTTTATGTCCTTCCTACTGATAAGGAAAATGTTTGTATTATCAGGAATTCCATCCTATGCCTCTTAAACCATTATGAATCTTTAAAGTTTAAATCTATTAAACGGACTCATCTGCAGACCTATAACCACATAAACACAGTAGCATCTTCAGGAGGAGTGAAATGCACTCAGAACTAGTAACAAAAGCTAGTCTCCTGAATAATGTTTTGCAATGTAAGAAAACCTGTCTTGAGGCTTCATAACATTAAAAGAAGCAGAACATTTTTTTTTTATCTGATCAAAGTATTATCCTTTTGAATCTATTTGAGTCAGTAGAAATCTGTAAGCCAATCAGAAAAATAAGAACTGGAAATTAATTCTTAAGTTCTTTAAGTTTCAAGAAGTCTTTTATTTTCCTTTTTTCTCCAAAATGTTTATTGAGTAATGACTTTATGCTCTTCAGATTAGGTAGATCTTTTCAGGTCATCTTGTTTCTCTTTACCTTCCTTTTTGGCATGTCTAATATAGCATACCAGATTACCTAAATAGCCTATATTTTCAGATGTATTATTGGATAATGAACAAATTCATGGAAATTTCTTGATTAGAAAATCATACATTGCTCATATAGATCTAAACTACAAATACAGATTACATAAATGTCTATAGAGACACGGTAGATTCTGTCTCCATTCCAGCCACTCTTCTTTTGTGTCATATGTATCAGGTTATAATAATTGGTTAATAGGGGATACATATGCTAGGACCTCTGTCTCCTGGATGTGGAGTTGGTCTCATCTTCAGTGTGAATGTGTCACTGAAGCTATATCCATCAATGTTGTTCCTTGGGGTTTTGTAACTGATTTTGAGGACAGGAAACCTTTTCTCTTTAGTGGTTAAATGATGAGCCTGTGAGCCTAGAGACTACAAGCCTGTTTGTATGCCAACATTTTCAGGCAGGTGAAAAAAATGAAGCCTTTCTGATAGTGGCTGTGAATCTAATTTTATTTTCTGAGATTTTAAAAAGTAACTTCAGCCTGTTAGCAATCTTGTCCCTCCTGGGAACAACCCTTCAGATGATCGATGCAATGCAATTGGTTTCTGATGTTTGTAACCAAAAATGTATGGCTAATTAAGTTAATAGAGTGTACTTGCTTCAATAAGTGTTCTCTTAAGCATATGTATTTTATTTAAACTCTAAATTTGAGGAATAATCCCCATTAAGGGAGCTTTCTTCTCAGAGATAGAGATAATCTCAGGGTTATCTTCAATCCTGTTTGGAAAAAGGCAGAGACTAAATTCTCTTTTACAACTAGTGATATTGACATCAGAAAGAGGACTTAATCTGCCCATAATGACCAAGAGAGTCTGCCACCACATCAAGCTCTAGGAATTTCCTGTCCTAATCTGTCCTGAGTTTAAAGGAACTTTATTATAGTAAGTATCAGCACAAAGCGACTCACAATATTTTTTCTCGTTACATTTTGGGGACGTATATTCCAACAACTCCCCATCTTAGCTTGTTTTAGCTCCTAGTCATATCATAAGTGTATAAATGCCATATCTGGCCTCAAAAAATTATAATCTAATGAGAAAGTAATTTTCTGAAAGTAAATTTGAATGCACATGATAACAGCTACTAAAAAGCCACTAGGAAGAACCTAAGAGAGGAATCTGGTCCTGCCTTGCTTGGATTGTGGTGTAGGTCATATCGGTGTACCAGAATGGATAATACTTTCTTATAAACAATTAAGCCCATTGTTTGCAGTTATAGAGATATGACTCTACTTTGATAAAAGCATAGTTTAAAAATAAAAATGGAGAAAAGTAAAAATGGAAGTAGCACTCATTATAAAAGGGCAAAAAAGAAAACCATTAAAGTAACACAAAGCCAGTTAACAAATACCAGCCCATGCCCCATCTGCAACCACTGCTACACATCTCACCAGTCCTCCACATCAGTAGTTGCCTAGTTGTGTAAAGAGTCATTTGTTTACATCTCACATCCTGTGAGATGTAGCATTAGACAGGAGTTCTGTGCACAGCCAAGCATATGGCTACTGGGCATGTCTGCCCTGTATTAGGATGGGAGAGAGAGGTAAGACTTCATTTTTCTCAAACCTTCCCATCGCAACTGGAATCTGCCTTTTCCTTTTGACATGTTACTCTGAGTCCTTTCATATCCTTCCCACCAATAATGCTTTTCCATTTAATAAAGACATTTTGAAGTATTTTTAAACTTAACATCTCCTAAAGTTGTATTGCCATAAGGCACCTTTTCCTTCCCTATTACTGTATTGATTTCAGAACTTACACTGGGTGATGGCGGCCCACTCTTGTAAATCCTCGCTCCATAGGAAGTTGAGATATGAGGATTGCAGTTAAAAGCCAATCCAGGCAAGAAAGTCTGTGAAACTCTTATCTCCAATTAATTATTTAAATGCTGGGACCTTGAGCACCAAAGCTCAGGAGCAATGCCAAAACCCTGTGTTCAAGCGACAGGACCTGACCTGTACAAGATAGACAGATAGATAGATAGGTAGACAGACAGACAGACAGATAGATAGATAGATAGATTTAGTACTCATTTGGAGATATCTTGTTCCAATAAACAAATGTTTTTGCTTTTCTGGATTTTCTCACATTTGCTTAATAATCATATGTATGCAATTTATTATTTTCTAAGCATTTTACTTTCTTTATCTAGTATGCATTCTCACTGTTGTTGAGTTTTACAATAGTCAAGAGTTTATATAACAGTCAAAACTGTTGTAAGTTTAGTTCATCTTAGTGGGCACCTGTCACTCACGCCTGTAATCCTAGCCACTCAGCAGCCTGAGATCTGAGGATCATGGTTTGATGTCTACCTGGGAAGAGAAGTCTGTGTGACTCTTATCTCCAATGACCCACCACAAAACCAGAAGTGGTATTGTAAGTCAAAGTGGTAGAGCACTAGCCTTGAGCTGAAAAAGATCAGGGACAGCACCCAACCCCTGAGTATAAGCCCTAACCAATGTAAACAAAAAAATAGTTCATCTCATTTGATACACATTGTCAACAATCTTGTAAAAGTGCCATTATGTTTTTTTTATGGTAGAATATAGGCAAAGAAATTTAGGCCCAGAAAGAAGTGAGATTGGCTTCTCTGAAGTTTTCAAGCTGACAATGGCAAAGCTTGGATAGTTCTATGAGCTTCTGATTTGGATTCCCCTTAATAGCAATGGATTATACGCACATAATAAACATGCAAGGCATTAGAAGATTTTGAAACTGTTGTGTGCATTTGAATTTCACCTGAAATCTCAAAACAGAATAAAATGAAATTCTTGTGAATCAGTTACATGTCAACAGCTAAATACTTCCAACAGAGGTATTTTTTATTTGGTATAGGTGGGATCTACAGATAGAGATAGAATAAGAATAACTTAAAAAAAAAAAGACTTGTAAGTGGATCTACAAGTAGAGATGTGTATAAAGCTAACTCAGGCAAAGAACACAGAAAGAAAAGGGGCTATGTCTATTTCTGATGGAACCTAGCTGAGTGAGGGAGGTCAGAAGAAATGCGATAGAAGTAAATTGTGGCTCCTTTAGTTGACCCACAGTTTAGTGGTCTGTATTATTCTGAGTAAGAAGCACGGGTCAATAAAATTTTTTATGCTGATAATTAAGGATGAATATAACTATACTGTAGTCAGTAGCCAGTCTAGTAGGGTCATGAAGGATGAATCCAATAGGAAGAAACTGAATACAGATTTTGTTGGAGGGTTTTCTTATTATGAGCTTGTGGAATTAAGGAAAGGAACATTATATAGCACATGATAAATTCTGCCTCAGGAATGTTTTCCAGGCTCAGAATTATTTGATATCTAACAGTGACATTTAGGAGTTAAACATCAGGTTTGGAAAGGTAGGGTAGACTTAGGTCCTAGGGTTGAGGTCAGAGTTTTGGTATTTAGCTAGTACTATTGACATTCCAGTACCAAAGAGTGATGAAAAATGAATTTCTTTAGCTTTATCCACAGATGCATTTTTACTAACATTTCTTGTTCCTATTTCCTTTCACCCAAGCTAACATTGCTCTAACAATGGTGGTAAGAATACTTTGACTTAAGGTATCTGGAAAAGCAAGAGCTTGAAAGTTTATATTAAAGAGTTAGTGTGGAGCAGACAAAAGAGAGTATATAAAGAAACAATAAACTAGAAGCCTGGAAGGAACTTGTTAAACTACATCTGCCTGTTATGTTTTGAATCTGAGATGTATCTCCAAGGCTCATTTGTTACGAGGTGCTGAGCTGTTGGCAAGTGAGGGCATCGTTAAGGCTTTGACCAAATCAAAGGGATGCCTACTCTGATGGACTTAACTATGATTAGGAGGTGGTAAAAATTCAGAACCAGGCCTCATTGGAGGAAAAGGGTCATTGGCAGCATATCTGGAAAGTTAGTCTTTAAGCAGGTTTCTTCCAATCTCTTTCTCCTTGTATGATGTGAGGTGAGTGGCTCTGTTCCAAACCTGTTCTCCACCGTGAGCTGTCTTACCGCTGGCTCAGAAGCGATGGAGCCAGGTGACCATGGACTCAAACCTTGGAATTGTTTTTTAATGATCACAACTATATTTATTACAATTTACAGATTACTTAACAGGTATATATATATACAAATAGAATTTCAACAATAAAATTCCAACAGACTGGCTATATTTAAGTCACTGGATCTGAAGAAGCCAATTAGAAGTCTGCCAGTACCTAAACTTCACCTTCTATAAATTATAAAAAAATAAAATCTGATGGGTTTGACTTCTAGTTAGATGGAAGAGGTGTTATCACATTTCATCACTGAGAAATAGAAATGCTATCTGTCTATACAAAGCTCTTCTCATGATACATTCACTTGTAAAGCACCATGACATGACTTTAATGTATAAAATATGCACGAAAGACCTTCAGGTATTTTATTCTTAAACATTGGTTAGGGGACTCTTAACATAAAGAAATTGGATAAACGGACAAGAATTTTGGCTTGCTCCTTCAGTAAACCTTGGAAATTGTTGAGACAGATCAAGTTGTTTGTTATTGACAAAGAAAGCTAACAAACTAGCCATTCATAGACAATTTCTTACAAAGTTCTTAAGAGAAGATGACATTGAAATAATCCTACAGAATGTAATATATATTAATGTAAAGTCATAATATACATTAACACTTTTTATATTTGACCCAGATATGCTTATAATCTCATAATTAAATAACTTTAGAATTATTTTTACCCTATAGTAAAGCTCAAGAAAATTCATAATTTTACCTAAGTAAATCTAGTTATTTAAAAGTAGAAGTCATTAGAAATAGTCTTGAAACAAAGTAGAAAGAATTGTTTTCAAAAGAGCAAAATCATGACTTTCGGTTTCAGTCTGCTTGGCTATAAAATCTAATTGCCCAACTGAGTTCAGTCAGTCTGCTTTCCATTTCACCTGAGAAGAATGGTGTCAAATGGAAACTGACAAATGAAATAAAAACAGCCAGTTTGCCTTGTGAAGTAAATTCATGGGTGAAGATACTTTCTTTTCACTCTGTACAGAAATCTCCTACACCTAAAATCATTTTCAGGTAGAAACCTGACCTTGTCACTTTGCTGAGGACCTTGTTCACTTACTCAAACAGTCCAGTCCATCTCTCTTACTTATTTTCTGTCTGCAGATACTAGGATCCATTAAGCAATAGTACTGGACGCATCCATGTAAACACATGCATCACCATCACCACTGCAACTACCATAGTAGCTCCAAGTCCAAAAAGGAAAATACAGACAAACAAGAATGGATGCCAAAATAGAAAAGGATGCTGTCCAGACTGGGGAAGTCTAAGGAGACATTTTACAGGATGTAGTCACCACTGAGTGACCTGAAGGAAGAAGATAAAAAGCTACACAGGGGCTGGGAAGGTGGCTCAGTGGTAGAGCGCTTGCCTTGCATGCCTGAGGCGTTGGGTTCGATTCCTCAGCACCACATAAGCAAAAATAAAAAAGCTGGAAGTGGTGCTGTGTCTCAAGTGGTAGAGTGCTAGCCTTGAGCTGAAGAGCTGAGGGTCAGCGCCCAGGCCCAGAGTTCAGGCCCCACGACCGGACCCAAAAAAAAAAGAGCCGCACAGAGTGGGGGCCTGTATTCATGAGAGACCAAGTGTGCCATCTCTAGGTGCCTCATCATTCAACCCCTACAAGGACCCTATGAAATGGACAGTTTGGTGTATTTCTTTTTTTTTCTGTTATTTATTTATTTTTTTGATGGTTCTGAGACTTGAACTCAGGGATTCACCCATACTCTGCTTGCTCCTTACCACTTGAGACATACTTTCAATTGTTTTGCTAGTTATTATGAAGATAGATTTTCATAGACTTTTTCTGTCTAAGCTGGCTCCTGACCAAGATCATCTAGATCTCAGCCTTCTGAGTAGTTAGGGTTAAAGGTATGAACTACTGTGCCTGGCTTGATTCAGAGTTTTGGCCTGATACATCTTGACGCTCCCTGGAGCAATGATGCTCTGGTCTCAATTTGCAGTCTCATCTCAGCACATGAAAGTGCTGACATAAAATAATGATGAAGGATTAATAATATCACTAATAATAATACCTAGTACCTGTGCATGAAAATAGCTTGCTGAAAGCTGTTAACACTGGGGGTGGGATAAAGGAGATGGAGAAAGCAAAACAAATCAGGTTAATCTGAATAAATTATAATACATGCACATATGAATCACCATGGTGGAATTAATATGCATGTACAATTAATATGTGTATATTGTTATAAAATATGTATATCATAACATGTGTATTGATACAGAATATTGTTTTAATATGTATATAACATGCATATTTTATAATATACATATCTAATATGTGCTAAAAATAAAAAATGACAGAACAAGCTATGATGGGACCAAATATTAGCAGTAGGAAGTGATGGGCCAGCTGAGAGGGAGAATGAGTGAATGAGCTTGAAATACTTGATTCAGGGGCTGGGAAGGTGGCTCATTGGTAGAGTGCTTGTCTTGCATGCCTGAGGCCCTGGGTTCGATTCCTCAGCACCATATAAGCAAAAAGAAAATAGCCGGAAGTGGCGCTGTGGCTCAAGTGGTAGAGCACTAGCCTGGAGCTGAAGAGCTGAGGGATAGCGCCCAGGCCCAGAGTTCAGGCCCCATGACCGGACCCCACACCCCCCAAAAAAAGAAATACTTGATTCATGCATAAGAACAGAACAAAGAAACCTGTTGAAATTTCTTTGGAGAATGGAGGAGGGGAGATGAGGGAGGAGAGCAAGTTAGTTTTATCTGGGCACATTGTGTACATTTGTGAGAATTTCACAATGAAATGCCCCTTGTACCCTCATAGAAATGATTTTAAAAGCATTTAATCATGACAAAGACTACAAAACTGATCATCTCTGCCCAGAATGAGCACTCAATACTTTAAATTGAATTGAATTGTTCAGAAAATACTGTAGTAAATAATTAATTCCATGTGTGTCTTGATCTCTTCTATAAAATAAAGTGATATTCACTTTTGGAGTTTGTTTAGACCTAAGTGAAATTATATATGTAGCAGCATAAATAGTATGATGCTTAGTAAAAGGTGGTAGCAATTATTACTATTAATATTTTGTGTCTGGTCAGTCATCTACTTTCTCAAACTGGCAAATAGGAATGTATTTTAGCTGAAGGTTGCCATTCTTCATGAATGAGTTTAATTTTTAGGCTTCTATTTATTCTCTTTTCAAGACTGATTATTATTGAGTGATCTTACCCTGTTGCAGTAAAAGACACACAAGGATAATCAAAACAAGATTAAATTGAACCAGGTATAGTCGTACGTACCTGTAATCCCAGCTATTCAGGAAAGGAGAGGCAAGAGAATTTTGAGTTCAAGGCCATGCAAAGGCACCTGCAAGACCCCTTCTTGTTTTGCTGCTAAATCAAACAATAAAAACAAAAAATCTGGAGATATACATAGTTCAGGTAGAAGAGTGCCTTCCTAGCATGTGAAAAACTTCTAGGCTTAGCAGGGAACTGATGGCTCACATCTGTAATCCGGTGGTACTAAGGAGGTTGAGATCTGAGATCTGAGATCTGAGATCTGAGGACTGCCTTTGAAGCCATCCCAGAGCAGGAAAAGTCCATGAGACTTTTCCACCAGAAAACTAGAAGTGGAGCTATGGCTCAGTGGTAGAGTGCTACCCTTGAGCACAATAGGTGAGGGACAGTGTCCAGGTTCTGAGTTCAAGCCCCATGACTGACAAAAATCAACAGCAAAAACAAACAAAAAACACTCTCTAGACTCAGTCCCCAGTACTTCAAAACAAAAATAAATAGAAAAGGAAATGTTAATATTAGCAAAAACTATTCATGTTCTGACTCTGTTTTGATGGTCATTTAAGGTAAGTCATGCATTGCATATTGTACTTGGCATAATGTATCTAACTAATGATAAACTTTAAACACGACTAAGGGTGAAGTGATTACTTTAATCTCTGCACTCTACAGGTGGAAGTAGGAGGACTGCAAGTTTGAAGCTAAACAGTATTACCTAGTGAGGTCTATCTTACAAAAACAAACAAATTGGGCACTGATCCTAGTATTTAGGAGAATAAGAACAACAGGAGTTCTTTCAAGGCCAGCCTGAGTGGAAAAGTTTACCAGAATCTATCTTCAAAATAACCAGGAAAAATCAGGGATAGGAGCATGACTCAACTAGTAGAGTTCTAGCTGAGCAAGCAAGCCAAGGAAGCCAAGAGTGAGGCCCTGAGTTGAAGCCCCAGTACTGTCAAAAAAGAAATTCTTGGAGCTGGGTGCTGATGGCTCATGCCTGTAATCCTAGCTACTCAGGAGGCTGAGATCTGAGGATCCTGGTTCAAAGCCAGCCCAGGCAGGAAAGTCCATGAGGTTCTTTTTTTTTTTTCTGTGAAATTCTTTTTGTTTTTAATTGTGAAAATACCATACAGAGGGGTTACAATTACATGGGCAAAATAATGAGTACATTACTTATCAAGCATTGTTGCCTCCTCCTTTTGTTTCGCTTTCCCGTGAAATTCTTACCTCCAATATACCATCAGAAAACCGAAGTGGGTCTGTGGCTCAAGTGGTAGAGTGCTCACCTTGAGCTGAAGAGCTGGGGGACAGTGCCCAGGCCCAGAGGTCAAGCTCCACAACTGCCAAGAAAAAACCCAACCAAACAAAACAAGCAATTCTTGTTACTCTGTGTGTGTGTGTGTGTGTGTGTGTGTGTGTGTGTGTGTGTGCGTGCGCGCGCATGCATGAACATTTAGCCTGTGGAGTGTAAGAGCTAGTGTAGGAGAAGAAGGGATGGTGAACTCACACTTTTTAAGGTATCGGGAGTTTAGCAGGAATGAATAACCTGGACAGCTGGCAAAGTAGAGAATGCACATGTGCCAGTTAAAGACACTTAAACTTGAAAATGAATGAGTTAATTAATACCTATTGGTCCAACATAACACACTGTAGATTGCTCATTCATAATTTTTGAGACTTAGAAAGCAACAGTCATCAAGGTAAAAAAAAAAAAATAACACTGGCTCACACCTATAATTTTAGCTATTTAAAGCTGAGATTTGAGGATCATAGCTGAAAGCCAGCCCAGGCAAGCAAGGCTATGAAATCTTATCTCAAATTAACCAGGAAATAAAATAGCCAGAATTGGAGCTATGGCCCAAGTTAGTAGAACTCAAGCTTAAAGGAGAAAAAAAAAAAGAAAGAAAGAGCAGGAGATTCTGAATTCAAGCCCCAACTTTGACACATATGCACAAAAACTGATCAATCCATAAAATAAGAAACCAGACTCCTCATGCTCTTTATAAGCATTTAGTAGAGGAATCTGTTAAGAGCAGAGATTCTGGGTTTGAGTCTGCCTCTACTTTATGACTTCACTGGAACATCAGTGGTTCAATGGTAGTGGCTGAAGATGCCATGGCAAATCAAGTGTGACTGTGTACCCCTGGGAAAATTCTTTAACCTTTGTTTATTCATGGAACTTATTGTGGAGATTAATCTAGTTGACACAAGAAAATTATTTAAATGGTACCTGCCTTGTAATAAGTTGTCCACACTCATTATTACTTATTTTTGATAATGTTATAGTTTAGAGAACCATCTCCATGCTGAGGCTAGGAATACATTACATATAATGTCTTTAAAACACGACATAAGACAGAAAGTTCACAGCAGTCTGTGCCAACTGAGATGGGTATAAAAAGCCAGAGAGTTTTTCACACAATTAAGGGGTAGCTACTCTGAAGAGATATTTCCAGAAGCACGGAAGTATACAGGCAAGTAAGGGCTAGAAGGGAGGAGTGTGGTGGCACTGTGAGGTTCAGCAGGCTTTGTCATTGTAGGCATTCTGTGTATTTTCTCTTTCTTTGAAGTAGCTGGTGTAGCCTCTGTAGTTGTTGTCTAATTCCCTTTTTCTTGAATACTTGGTGGTTCTCTGTAAACTTGTTGGGGGGGGGGGGTGTTCATGGCTGAAATGAGGAACCAAAGGCTGGCTGGCTGGTGGAAGAAGATACTTGAGCAGATTAAGGAAGAGACCTAGTTGGTATAAGGTCCAGATTCTTCAGGGAAGAGCAAGGGAAGAAGGTTTGAAAAGGACTTTGACATCTGAAAAGCAAAGGACTCAAGACTGAGAATATAGCTCAGAGCAAGAGATCTTGCCTAGCAGGCCCCTATGTTCTATATTCAGCCTCACTGAAAATTAAAATTAAAGCTAGAGGACAGAGCTGAGGGCAAGTTATGCCAGGTATAGGTGAAGTATTCAAGGGACACAATCTTTCCAGCTGACTTTATTTCTGGACTTTCTGTATATCCCATTTTTCCATGCTGACAATGTGACTCTCTGAAAATCAGGAACAATATGGCTGTATGTGTCCTTCTAAGTGCCTGTTAGACTGAAGTCTAGCAGCTTTTAGACTTGGTTTCTCCACATCACTCTCTCTAGGTGTATCATTCTTTCATAGAGGAAGCACAGCAAGCAGAAGGCTGCAGCTATTGCCTGTGGATATGGCCTTGGATATAAAGAAAATGTTGGCACTAGATTGTAAGAGGACAGCCAGGATAAGAAAGATGGGAAATGCAACATTTGAGGGATACGAGTTTAAATCTAGGTTCTAACCCTTACCATTTCTGTAACCTGCACTCTATGAACATTTTACTCATCTTCAAAAATAGAGCAACATACTAAGCACTGGTGACTCATGTCTGTAATGCTTGCTATTTGGAAGGCTGAGCTCAAGAAAATCATGGGTCAGGGCCAGCCCAGACAAATATATGAAACCACTTCCGCATCAATACCTGGGCGTGGTAACATGTGCCTCTCTCAGCCTAACTACTTACGAAGCTAAAATTGTAGGGATCACATTTCCTGGTTAGCCTAAGCAGAAAAGTCCCTGAGACTCCATCTCAATGAAAGAAGATGTGTATCCCAGCTACAAACGGTAGAGGAAAACTAGAAGGATGGTCAAGAGTAATCTGGATAGGATGTGAGAATCAATCTCAAAAATAACCAAGGCAAAAATGGGCTAGAGGCCTAGAGGCAAAGCTCAGAAGTAGAGCCTAGGAAATGTGAATTTCTGAGCTCAAACTTCAGTACCTTCCACAAAATAAAATAACAGTTCATACCTCCACATCGTTGTAGACATTAAGTGAGACATTGTAGACATTAAGTGTTGTTCTCACATTCTGAGAACAACTACTAAGACCCAAGTTTGGTTAAAGAGAACCCTCCTAGCCCCAGCAGAAGTTCAGGACTTCAGTGGAAGATTGCAAATTCCCATAGGAAATGGAAGGGGTAAATGAAATTTGGGAAGAGATGAAATCAGGGAGGGCAGAAACACTTAGACCGAATACAGGTGTCCATTACACCAACACCCACATGAGGAATTAAAATATATGGAAAGCTAGAAAATGTTTGGCACTTAAGTGTTTGATAAACAAGTGCTGAATCTTCTCTAGAGTGAATTCTTAAACCTTGGCTCTGTGCAAACCTTGTGATAGTGGTGTTGTTTCTTCCCCAGCAGCATCTGCTCTAATTAAAATTTCACAGGGCTGAGGAATTTTATGCCCTAAACCTTGGAGCCTCTGGTACATTTGGTATTTTGTTTGAGGTTGATATATTTGGAAAGATTATGTGAGGATATTTTTTTTTTTGCCAACTTCTAACTAGGCAGATGTGAAAGCTTTCTACTAGGGCTTTTACATTATGGTTTTACCCTCTCTGGCACTTGGGGTCAAAAATTAAATAATTTGCCACCTGACAGATGTTCTGAAGAGCTAATTAAAAACTGACAAGTACTCAGGACCTCAGATGGTTAGCTGTAAAGCTTTGCTCCATCAAAAGACAAGAATCACCAGAGTTTCTCTGTGTTAAATTATATTTCCAGAAATGTAACAAGAGCAACAAAAGAACAGTGTCTTAAAGACATTCTTGGTTATAAAAGTATATTTTAAATAGAGAATTTTTTTAATGCCAGATTGGCTAGATCAAAGACTGGGAGGGGTCCCATGGCAGTGTGGATTTGCAAGCTATTCAATGATATGAATATTCAATCAGAATTGAGAATTACAGATTTAGAAATCAGGCTCTTAAATCATTTCCATCCTGGGAGACATTTCAGTGTGATGCGTGGGGGACAAGGTAGGAACTGGTGTCATGTTCGCTTCGATGAAATGACTGATTGGCCAGGTTCATGCTGTGCTTCAGGTGAGTTACTTAACCTTGTTGCTTCCTTACCTATCAAATGTGGCTATTCACTGGCTAATAGATTTCTTTTTTATTTTTTATTGTGATTGATTACATAAATTTCACAAATTTCATAGTCTTGTGAGATAGTGATACTTAGTGAAAGTCACAAACACATTCTAACCTTCACAAGGCAAATTGTCATTATCATGATCTATAATGTCTGTGAATTGTCTGAGCTTTGACAATACAGCTATTTCTTCCACATTGGGTGATATATACATTTCTTTCCTTTTGCTTAGTGTTGGCTGTTTCCTCTATCCCTCTCATTCCCTCCCTCCCATAGCTGCCCTTGCTTAGTTCGTTTTCATCCATGTCCAGTTCAGCTAATGGGTCCCACTGTTGTGTTTTCCCATTTCCCTCTGTTTCTGTGTCCTCCTCCTAGTTTCTCTAAGATGTGCACGTATATACCATATATGTGGTCAGCAGCATGGGGTCATTTAGTAAAGATATGACAAGATGAGCGAAGGTCCTTTGTTTTTCAAGTCCTGTTTACTTTGTTGTATCTCCTCACTTTTTGTATTTAACATCCACATGTCAGGGAGACCATGTGCTATTTGTCTCTTTGCTTACTTCAGTCAAAACTATTTTTTCTAGTTCCACTCATTTCCCTGTGAATGCATTATTTTGTCCTTTCTAATGGCTGCATAATATTCCATTGTATGTAGGTACCACAATTTTTGGATCCATTCGTCTGTAGTAGGGCATCTGGGTTGTTTCCATATTTTGACTCTTATGAATAGTACTGCGATGAACATGGAGGTGCATGTATCCTTGTATCCTGGTTCCTGTTGCTCAGGGTAGATGCCTAGGAGTGGTATGGATGGGTCATAGCTTTCTTTTTTTTTTTTTTTTAATTCAATTTTATTTTATTTGAGAACATACAGTACAGAGGGGTTACAATGACATGGGCAGGAAATGCATACATTTCTTACCAAGCATTGCAGCCTCCTCCTTTGTTTACCCTTCACCTCCCTTCCCAGCCTCCCCCCTCCCCCCCACCCAATCATACCCCCCTCCCCCCCCCCAACGACATTGTAAAGCTGGTTTTGACATGACATTTTGTACTTCTCATTGTTGCAACAGGTCCACCTGAATCCTTAAACGACTTGTTTGTCCCCGTCTCCTCCACATGTTATACTGACATCAAATATAGTGAAAGCGGGGGTTACACTGTGTGGGAGGGACATACAAAGCAACAAAGAAATAATATTATAAATGCGTTAGAAACACATGCATGAAAGAAACAAAAACATTAAAATACATATTTGAGGGTTCGTTTTCCTAACATCACATTCTCTGACTTTTTCCGCTTGACTCATACCTATACTAGATATTGCAAATAAGGGAAACCATGGGACCTATGTTTCTTTGGGCCTGGCTTACTTCACTTAATATAATTTTTTCCAAGCCTTTCAATTTCCTAACAAATGGGGCAATGTCATTCTTTCTGATGGAGGCATAGAATTCCATTGTGTATATATACCACATCTTCTTGATCCATTCATCTACTGAGGGGCATCTGGGTTGGTTCCATATCTTAGCTATGGTAAATAATGCTGCAATAAACATAGTTGTGCTGGTAGCTTTAGTGTGGCCTTGTTTGCGGTCATTTGGGTAAATGCCCAAAAGTGGGATTGCTGGGTCATTGGGGAGCTCTATATGGAGTCTTTTGAGGAACCTCCATACTGCTTTCCAAAGTGGTTGAACAAGTTTACATTCCCACCAACAATGAAGTAAGGTTCCTTTCTGTCCACATCCCCTCCAGCATCTGTTGTTGTTAGAGTTCTTGATTTTTGCTGTTCTAACTGGAGTGAGGTGATATCTCAATGTTGTTTTGATTTGCATTTCTTTTATGGCTAGGGATGTTGAACATTTCTTCATGTGTCTATTGGCCATCCTTCTTTCTTCTTCAGAGAAGCTTCTCTTTAAGTCTTTCGCCCACTTACTTATTGGGCAGTTGTTTCTTTGAGGATTTGTTGTTGGGTGGTTTAATTTTTTGAGTTCCAAGTATATTTTAGATATGAGACCCTTGTCCATTGTATGGCTAGTAAAGATCTTCTCCCAATCCGTGGGCTTTCTATTGATCTTGCTAGCTATGTCATTTGCCCTGCAGAAGCTCTGCAACCTTATACAATCCCATTTGTCCAACCTTTCTTTGATTTGTTGTGTTTCCGGGTCTCTATTCAGAAAATTTCGGCCTGAGCCGAGGAGACCCAGGGTTTCTCCTATTCCATCCTGTAATGTTTTCAGAGTGTCTGCTTTGAGTTCAAGGTCTTTGATCCATTTGGAGTTGATTCTGGTGCAGGGTGATATAGAAGGATCTAGCTTTAGTTTTCTACATGTAGTTAACCAGTTTTGCCAGCACCATTTACTGAAGAGGCTGTCTGTCTTCCATTCTATTGTTTTAGCGCCCTTATCGAAGATTAGATGGCAATAGGTCTGTAGGTTCATTTCTGGGTTTTCAATTCTATTCCATTGGTCCTGAGGTCTGTTCTTATGCCAATACCAAGCTGTTTTGATTACTATGGCTTTATAGTAGAGTTTGAAATTTGGTACTGATATTCCTCCAGCAGCGTTCTTTCCGTTGAGGAGCGTTTTGCTATTCGGGGTCTTTTATTGTTCCATATGAATTTTTGGATTGCCTCTTCTATTTCCTTGAAGAATGAGGGTGGAATTTTGATAGGTATTGCGTTGAATTTGTAGATAGCCTTGGGAAGTATTGCCATTTTCACAATGTTAATCTTTCCAATCCAGGAGCATGGGAGGTTTTGCCATTTTTTAAGTTCTGTGTTGATTTCCTTTTTCAAGATTTTAAAGTTTTCATCATAGAGGTCCTTCACTTCTTTAGTTAATTCCTAGGTATTTTATTTTTTGTGGGGCTATTACAAATGGAGTTGCTTTCCTAATTTCAGCCACACTTTTCTCATTGTTGGCATACAGAAAAGCCATGGATTTTTGGGGGTTAATTTTATAACCTGCTACTTTGCCAAAGTTTTGAATCAGCTTGAGTAATTTGGGAGTGGAGTCTATGGGATTCTTTAAATACAAGATCATGTCATCTGCAAAGAGGGAGAGTTTTATTTCTTCTTTCCCTATTTGGATCCCCTTTATGTCTGCATCTTGTCTTATTGCTGTAGCTAGGCATTCTAATACTAGATTGAAGAGAAGTGGAGAGAGTGGGCATCCTTGTCTTGTTCCTGAGTTAAGAGGAAATGGCTTTAGTTTTTCACCATTGAGTATAATGCTGGCTGTAGGTTTGTCATATACAGCCTTTATTGTATTGAGGAATGTTCCATGGATTCCTAATTTTTCCAAAACCTTCATCATAAAGGGGTGTTGGATCTTGTCGAATGCTTTTTCTGCGTCTATTGAGATAACCATGTGGTTCTTATTCTTGCTCCTGTTGATGTGATGAATAATATTAATTGATTTGCGTATATTGAACCAGCTTTGCATCCCTGAAATGAATCCTGTTTGATCGTGGTGTATGATTTTTTGGATGAATTGTTGAAGTCGGTTGGCCAAAATTTTGTTGAGAAGTTTTGCATCAATGTTCATCAAAGAAATGGGTCTATAGTTCTCTTTCTTTGATGAGTCCCTGCCTGGTTTTGGGATGAGGGTTATGATGGCTTCATAGAATGTGTTCGGTAGTGAGCTTTCTCTTTCAATTTCATTGAAGAGTTGGAGGAGAATTGGTGTGAGCTCTGCTTTGAAGGCCTTGTAAAATTCCGCTGTAAAACCATCTGGTCCTGGACTTTTCTTAGCTGGGAGGTCTCTTATTGCTGTTTCTATTTCAATGCTTGATATGGGCCTGTTAAGATAGTTTAACTCATCTTGGTTTAGTTTTGGCATGTCAATATTTGCTAGGAAGAGGTCCATTTCTGTCAAGTTCTCAAACTTATTAGCATACAGTTTTGAGAAGTATTCCCTTATAATGTTCTGAATCTTGGTTGTTTCCGTGGTGATGTTTCCATTCTCATCTCTGAGTTTATTAATTTGGGTGTGTTCTCTTCTTTTTCTGATAAGATTTGCTAAGGGTCTGTCAATTTTGTTAAGTTTTTCAAAGAACCAACTCTTTGTTTTGTTGATTCTTTCTATAGTTTTTTTGGATTCTAATTCATTTAATTCTGATTTAATTTTGATTATTTCTTTCCATCTACTGGATTGGGGTTTATCTTGCTGCTCTTTTTCAAGGAGGTTTAGATGTGTCATTAAATTGCTAGTTTCAGATCTCTCCAATTTGTTGATGTAGGAGCTCAGAGCTATAAACTTGCCTCTGAGTACTGCCTTTGCTGTGTCCCAGAGGAGCTGGTAATTTGTGTGCTCATTTTTGTTGAATAGCATGAACATTTGAATTTCCTTTCTAATCTCTTCCATGACCCACTCATGATTCAGCAATGTGTTGTTCAGCCTCCATGTGATACCGGACTTTCTTTGGTGGCTTTTGGTGTTGAGTTCTAATTTTATTCCCTTGTGGTCAGAGAGAATGCAAGGTATAACTTCAATGTTTCTGAATTTAGACAAGTTTGCTTTGTGGCCTAAAATGTGGTCTATTTTAGAAAACGTTCCATGTGCTGCTGAGAAAAACGTGTATTCTGATGCTGCTGGGTGAAATGTTCGGTAAATGTCTGTTAAGTCTAGTTGATCTATGCAGCTGTTTAGATCTGTGGTTTCTCTGTTGAGTTTTTGCCGAGTTGATCTATCTAGTGGGGAGAGTGGTGTGTTAAGATCCCCAACAATTAATGTCTTTGGATCTATATGGGATTTGAGGGAAAGTAGTGTTTCTTTGATAAATTTGGGTGCTCCATTGTTTGGTGAATAGATATTTAGAATTGTAATATCCTCCTGAAGGAGAGATCCTTTAATTAGTATGTAGTGACCTTCTTTATCTCTTTTTACGAATTTTAATTTGAAGTCTATTTTATCTGATATTAGGATTGCAACTCCCGCCTGTTTATGCCGTCCGTTTGCTTGGTAGATTTTGTTCCAGCCTTTAACATTGAAAATGTGTTTGTTTTTACGGGCAAGATGTGACTCCTGCAGGCAGCAGATAGAAGGGTCTTGTTTTTTAATCCAACTAGACAGTCTATGTCGCTTAATTGGAGAGTTCAGTCCGTTAACGTTAAGAGATAGGACTGAGAGGTATTTGAGAGTTCCTGCCATGTTATCCACCTTCTTGGGGGCTGCAAAAACTGGGTTCTTCCTATGGTTCTTGGATTCTCAGTTTGGGTGCAGTTTCTTTGCCTTTGTTGCGGTCTTGTTGGTTTTCTATGTGTAGGACAGCTTTAAGAATCTTTTGTAGGGCTGGTTTGGTGGAGATGTATTGTTTCAATTTTTCTTTGCTATGGAAGGTTTTTATTTGGCCTTCGGTTATGAAGGAGAGTTTAGCTGGGTACAGTATTATTGGTTGATAGTTGTTTGTTTTTAGGGCATGGCATACATCGTTCCAGGCTCTTCTTGCTTTGATTGTCTCTGCTGAGAAATCTGAGGTGATTCTAATTGGTTTCCCTTTATAAGTCATTACCCTTTTCTCTCTGACAGCTTTAAGGATTTTTTCCTTGTTCTGAGTTGATCCTGTGTGGATTATAATGTGGCGGTGGGATGTCCTATTCTGGTCTGGTCTATTTGGGGTTCTAAAGGCTTCTTGTATCTGGACAGGCCTATCTTTTTGCATGTTTGGGAAGTTCTCTGCTAGGATCCTGTTAAACAAATTTCCTAGGCCATTAACTTCTGTTTCTAGGTGCTCCTCGACACCCATTATCCTTAGATTAGGCCTTCTGATGATGTCTTCCAGGTGTTGGATAGATCTATCATATTTCTTGGACTTGTCTTGGATGGTTGTATGTTCTTTCTCTATAATATCTAGGCTGTCTTCAATCCCTGAGATTCGATCTTCTGCATGGTCTAACCTGCTGTCAAGACTCTCTACTTTGTTTTTTATCTCTTTTCCTTCTAATTGGTCAGCTTTGATGGCTTCAAGTTCTTTGTTGAAGCTCTGTTTTAGGTCTTGTATGAATTTCTTTACTTCCTTAATTTGGTGTTCAGTGTTTGTCCTCAAATCACTTAGTTGATTGGTTATGGTTTCTTTGGGCTCCCATTCCTTCTGTTGGGTTCCATTCAGCATTCCCTTTGTGGTCTCCCTGACTTCCTTCAGCTCTTTGTTAATGGATTCCATGAATGCCTTTAGTGATCTTTGTGTGTTCTCTACCTGGTCTCTCAATTCCTGTATTACTCTTTGATTAGCTTCCTCCCGTTCGTGGGATTCCTGCAGATCTCTTTGAGTGTTCTCAGCCTGCTCACGCCATTCCTCCCTTTCTCTTTGAGTATTCTCAAGTTGTTCACGCAAATCCTGTATCAGTTTTTGAGTAGCTTCCTCACGCTTATGATATTCCTGTATAAACTTCTGGGATGCCTCCTCTCTCTCCCTGTCACGCTCATACAGAGTCCTTTGTACATTGTCAAACTTTTCATTTATCATGTTTGCCAGCAGTGTTTGTAGAGCTGTTTGGGAACTCTCCTCTGGATTATTCATTACCTGTTCTAACCCCTGATTATCAAGATTGGGAATTGAGATACCCGAATTTGCCATTTTTCTTGTGTTTTTCCGGCTTTCTCTGCCCATTTGAGATGAAGATAGCACCAGTTTTGTGCTAGAACACTATCTTAAGGCAACCATCAACCAAAGTTTGCATTTGTACAGTCAATAATCTACAGATACAATCTAGTTCAACAGATACATCTATTTGACATCAAACAACTATATGTTAAAGGACTTCGAACCGCAGAGAAGAATTTGGAAAACCAGAAATTATTAAGGTTAGGGAGAGATGTGGTTAAAAAATAGGAATAGATTGGTGTGGGGAGGCACAGGGAGAGTTAACTATGTCCTAATCACAGTGCAGGAAATAGGTTGGGTAGGATGCAAGTAGAGAGAGAGAGAAAAAGAAGAAAGGGAAAGGGGAATGAAAAGAGACCAGAAAAAAAAAATAGAAACGTAAAAATTAATGTTATTTTAGAGATTAGAAGACCATCTATTTATAGAGGAATATGAATATGTTGAGAGAAAGGGAGGGACATAGAGGAGATGTGAAAAATTTTAAAAAAATGCTTAAAATATTATATAGGTATAAAGAGGTAGTACTGCTATTAATGAATTTAAGTCTCAGAGGTTTTGAATTGAGTAATAAGTTTGTGGATTAAGTGTGTACACAATGGGGGGTAGGGTCTACTGGTTAACTACGGGTTTATCTGAGGATGTGCAGGACAAGAGTTAAGTCACATAAAGAAGAACAAAGAGGAAAAGATGGAAAGGATAGGAAAGTGAGAAGAAAAGATCAGAAGTTCAGTAGAGCTAGACAAAAAACAAGAAGATAATTAAGAATGAAAGAAAAAGATTAAGAAGACAAGAAAAGAAAGGAAAACACACATTCTCGTATTCCTAAAATAAAAATTATAAGAGGAGAAAGGAAAAAAAAAAAGTTAATGGAAAACAATTATTTTTTCAGAAGAGGCAAAAATTAAAGATTAATAAAAGTTTTAGAAAAGGAAAAAAATTTTTTTGTATATATAAGGTAACAAAAAAAAAACAAATAAAAAAAAAGAAAAGAAGAAAAAAAGAAAGTTCTTTGATTTTTTGGGGGGCGGGGAGGGGTGGGAAGAATCCTGTATCTCCCTTTTGTCTGTAACCAGAGTCTTGTTGGAGTCTCTGGTCAGCTTGAGGTCCTGTGGCTTGATTGGTTTCTTAAGTCAGTTTGTTGGAACAGGCAGAAAAATGCTCTGCTTTACCCAAGATTTTGAGATCCCCCTCCCAGGTTAGTTTACTGGGAGGGTGATCTGCTTTGAGAATCACAAAAGAGGGGGATGCAGTGATGAGGCTAGGTTCTGGGTAGAGTTGAGGCCTTTCAACAAACAGTAGCTTTTCCCTGGGGCTATTTTGTGAAAAAAACTCACAGCACCCAGCCTGGAGCCATTCTCAGGGTTTCTGTTTTTCAATTGATTGTGGTGGCTGCTAGAGGGAGGGGCAGCCTCTGGCTCTGGTTACCCGGTGAGGAGAGCCACTCCAATGGCTGGCGCCTGAGCTGGGTGACTTTTCCCTGGATGGAACTGAGTCTGTGAGGTCACTTCGCCGTTAAGTTCTTGTGACCTGCTAAATGACTCGTTTTATTCCAAGGCCTGAGCTGGAGCTAGCCGCTCCTCCGAGCTTTGTCGGTATCCAAGATGGAGATCACCGGTGCTGGGTGGGGGGAGGGGTGGCCTTCCCTCCTCTGCTCCCTGGGAAGGAGTGAAGAAGTGGGGCTTCTACTCACGCCGAGTCTTGTATCCTGGGTCGTCTCTGGTCTGCAAACTGCAGGATGAAGTTGTCCGCTCCTTGTCGGTTCTTGCTGGTGTTGAGTAGAATCCGCTCGCCCGCTGCGTCTGGCTCCTTCGTCCCGGACTCTCTGTGTGAGCGCTCAGGTATGGCCGCGGCTGCGGTCGCCGCTGCGACCCTGCCGCCGCAGCAGCAGCAGCTGCTGGCAGACGCTCAGATGTGTCTGCTTGGCTTCCCCTCTCTTGACTAACTCTCTGTCCTGTGATGGCACACTTGGTGTGATTCTCTGGCTTGAGACTGTTCACTGGAACTCTGAAACTGTTTTCTATGCAAGAGCTTGTTCAGATTCCAGCTTCTCCTCCGCCATCTTCCCGGAACTCTCTGGGTCATAGCTTTCTGAGGAGCCTCCAGACTGCTTTCCAAAGTGGTTGTATTAGTGTACATTCCCACCAGCAGTTCAATAGGGTTCCTCTTCCTCTATATCCCCTCCAGCATTTGTCGTTGGCTGACTTCAAGATGTGGGACATTATGACTGGGGTAAGGTTGTATTTCATGGTTGTTTTTATTTGCATTTTGTTTACAACCAGGGATGGTGACCATTTCCTTGTATGTGTTTCTTTGCCATTTTTATCTCTTCTTCTGAGAAGTATCTTTTTAGTTTCAATGCCCATTTAGTAATTGGTTTGTTAGGTTTGGGAGAGATTAGTTTCTTGAGGCCTTTGTCTGATATATTGCTGGTAAATATTTTTCACAATTAGTTGGCTATTTAGTTTGGTTGCTGTCTTTGGCTGTGCAGAAAATTTTTATTTTAAGGTAGTGACATTTATCTAGTCTCACTCCAATTTGTTGTGACCCTGGGACTGTGTTCAGGAAGTTCCTGCCTGTGCCTATAAGTTCAAGTGTCTCTCCTACTCTGTCCTGCAGTAATTTCAGAGATTTGGGTTTGATGTTAAGGTCTTTAATCCACTTTGAGTTGATGTTAGTATATGGTAACAGGCTGGGGTCCACTTTTAGTTTTCTGTATGTGGCCATCCAGTTTTCTCAGCATAATATTTGAAGAGGCTATACTTTTTCCACTGTATGTCTTTGGCTCCTTTGTCAAATATCAGCTGACTGTAAGCATGTGGTTTTATTTCTGGATCTTCTAATATATTCCATTTGTCTTTGGGTCTGTTTCTGTGCCATTACCAAGCTGTCTTTGTTATTATGGCTCTATAGTAGAGTTTGAAGTCCAGCATCGAGATCCCTCCCATGTTGGTTTTTTTTTTTTTTTTTTGCCTATAATTGTTTTGGCTATTCTAGGTCTTTTGTTGTTCCATATGAATTTTTGGACTGTATTCTCTATTTTTGTAAAGTACATTATTAGGATTTTAATGGGAATTGCATTGAATTTGTATGTCAATTTTGGCAGTATGACCATTTTCACTATATTGTCTGCCTATCCAAGAACATGGAAGGTCTTTCCATTTCCTTCTGTCTCTATGATTTCTTTCTTTAAGTTTTTATAGTTTTCATTAAAGGGTTCCTTTATATCTTTGGTAAGGTTAATTCCTAATTTTTTTAAAGTTATTGTGAATGGATTTGTTTCCTTGATTTCCCTTTCTGTTTATATGTTGTTGGTGTACAGGAAAGCGACTGGTTTTTGTGGGTTAATTTTGTATACTGCTACTTTGCTGAAGTGGTTTGTAAGTTCTAAGAGTTGGCTTGGAGTTTTTGAGATCATTGGGGTATAATATAATGTAATCTGCAAAAAGGGATAGTTTAACTTCTTCCATCCCTATGTGGATCCCTTTAATGTCTTTTTCTTGCCTTATTGCTCTGGCTAAGGATTCCAGAACTATATTGAAGAGGAGTGGTGAGAGTGGACATCTTACTTTATTCCTGATTTTAGGGGAATTGGTTGTAGTTTTCCCTGTTTAGTATAATATTAGCTATTGGTCTGTTTTATATGGATTTTATTCCTATTTTCTCCAGAGCTTTTAACATGAGTGAATGTTGTATTTTATCAAAGCCTTTTCCACATCAATGGAGATAATTATGTGGTTCTTGACCATGGATCTGTTGATGTGATGGATTACATTTATTGATTTATGTATGTTAAAGCATACCTGCATCTCTGGGATGAAGCCTACTTGATCGTAATATGTGATTTTTTTAAATATGTTTCTGGATTCTGTTGGCTAAAATTTTATTGGGGAGCTTTGCATCTGTGTTCATCAAGGAGATTTGTCTATAGTTCTCTTTTTGTTGGGTCATTGACTGGTTTGGAGATGAGTGTGATATCAGATTCATAGAATGAGTTTAGGATAGCTCCCTCCATTTCTATTTCTCAGAAGAGTCTGAGGAGTAAGGGTATTAGTTCCTCTTTAAAGGTTTTGTATAATTCCATAGTGAATCCAACTGGTCCTGGGCTTTTTCTTGTTGGAAGACTTCGGATTGCTTCCTCTATCTCATTGTAAGATATTGGCTTATTTAATTGATTTATTCCTTTTTGATTCAGTGTGGGCAATTTATATTTCTCTAAAAATTCATCCATTTCTGCTAGGTTTTCCTTCCTTAGTGAGTATAGATTCTGGAAATAGTTCTTTATAATTATTTGGATGTCTTGGGTATTTGTTGTAATGTTTCCTGTGGCATCCCTGATCTTATTGATTTGGGTTTCCTCTCTTCTTTTTTTAGTTAATCTTGCCAGAGATCCATCAATTTCATTTTTTTTCAAAAAAAAACCCCAGCTTTTTATTAATTTTATTTATAATTTTCATAGTCTCTACCTCATTAATTTCAGCTCTTATTTTGGTTATCCCACTCCATCTAGTAACTTTGAGTTTAATTTTTTTCTTGCTTTTCTAGCAGTTTTAATTACATCATGAGATCTTTTACTTGATCTGTCTCAATTTTCTTGATGTGTGCACTGAGAACAATAAATTTGCCCTTCAGGACTGCTTTTGCCGTGTCCCACAGGTTTCTTTGTGATGAGTATTCGTTTTCTCTGAATTGTAGGAACTTTTAAGTTTCTTCTTTAATTTCTTCTGTTACCCAGGTGCTGTTCAATTTCCATGTATTTCTGTAATTTCTAGAGTATGCTTTGTTATTGAGAACAACTTGATTCCATTGTGGTTGGATAGAACATAGAGGATTATGTCAATCCTCTTGTATTTGCTTAAATCCCTAGTATGAACTATGATATGGTCTATTTTGGAGAAGGATCCATGGCCTCCTGAGAAGAATATGTACTGGATTGTTGTAGGGTGGGAAACTCGGTAGATGTCAATTAATTCCACTTGAGATATGGCATCATTTAATTCGGAGGCTTCTTTGCCAGTCCTCTGGTTGGTAGACCTGTCCTTTGGTGAGAATGGCGTATTAAAATCTCCTAGTATTATTGTATTTGGATCCATTTTATTCTTTTAAGTCTGAGAATATTTGCTTAACATATTTGGGTGCACCAATGTTTGGAGAGTATAAATTGATAATGGTAATATCTTCTTCTTGGATTGTGCCCTGTATTAATATGTAGTGTCCTTCTTTGTCTTTTTGTATTGATTTTAATGAAAAGTTTATTTTGTTGGATATCAGAATGGCAACTCCTGCCTTCTTGCTGGGAGCATTTATATGGTAGTGCTTCCTCCATTCCTTCACTTGGAGTTTGTTTTTATCTTTGGCTGTGAGATGGGTCTCTTGAAGGCAACAGATGGATGGGCCTTGTTTTCTGATCCAAACTGCAAGGCTTTTTCTTTTGATTGGTGAATTGAGCCCATTAATATTTATGATTATTATAGAGAGATGCATTGTCTTTCATGGCATTGTCCTGCTTACTTAAGTTTTTCTTCTTTCCTTTTCTCCTGTACTTACTTAGTTGGACTTCTAGTGATATCTATCTGATGTAGATCCCTGATCTTTATTGTTTTCTTGATGATGTTTTCACCCTTTTAATATTCTTTGAAGTGATGGTTTATTATTTACGAATTCATTAGTTTCTCTTTACTATCAAAAATGTTAGTTTCTCCATCGAATGTGAATGCTAGCTTCTCTGGGTATATCAGTCTGGATTGATAGTTTTTGGTTGTCAGGGCTTGAATGGTACACTCTCGGCTTTCCTTGCATTCATTGTCTGTCTGGAGAAATCTGCTGTGATTCTGATTTTTTTCCATTATAATATAGCTCCTTTGTTTTTGCTGCATGCAAGATTGTTTCTTTATTATTTAGAGCTATCCTTTTTATTATCATGTGCCTAGAAGTATTCCTCCTGGGATCCTGTTTGTTAAGTATTCTATATGCTTCTGTTACAAAGGAAAGGTTTTTCTCTTTTAAGATTTGGGAAATTTTCAGTGATAATCTTAGTGAATAGGAATTGCATTCTTTTATTCTGTTATCCCTCACCTTCATCCACCCAAATTGTATGAAGGTTAAATTTTTTGGCACTGTCTGCTTGTTCTTGGACTTCCCTTTTGCATAGTTTAAGTGATTTTTCTATATCTGTGACTTTTTTTCTCAGTTGCTGCTTTTTGTCTTCCATACCTGATATCCTATTTTCCATTTCATTCATTCTGTTAACTGGGGCTTCCATTGTAGTTTGCATGGAGGAAATTGAACCATTTTTTACTTCTATGTTGGTTCTCAGAGTATTAATCTCATCTCTTAGCAAGGTGTGTACTGCATCTATTTTTGAATGCATCTACTGTTTAAAATCCTGTATCTCTTTTGGTAATCCATTTCTTTGTTCTTTAAATTTCTGATCTATTTCTCACTTCAATTCTTGAGTCATCGCCTCTAACATCTCTTGGATGTAGCGTTTGTCTTCCATTTCTGTTTTGCTTTCACTAGGGCTCTTCCCTGGGTGTCTGCTGGCTTTCAGAGGTGGCTTGGTATCTTGGCTATTGATGAATCTTGTAATTTTTCATTGTGATTTTCAAATGGGAATTCAGGGATTATTGGAGATCAGCCCCAACCTCTGACTGTTTTGGTCATTAGCTGTTTTGGTCATTAGCTTGGTTCAGGGTTGGTTCCTGGATCAATTGATGAAGCTCGCTCTTGTTTCTGGGTTGGCTGAGAGTGTCTTTACCTGGTCTCGGTTCTGTAGAGGGAGAGGCCAACCTCCAGCTGCTAGTCTGACCCATGTAAGACTCTCAACTGTCTGCTGGAATTCACAGGAAGTTCCTGCCTTCCAGCCAAGGACTAAACAGCTTAGAAAGTCCATGCTGCCTCCCAGGGGTGCCCTTGGTAAGACTGGGTGGGCTGGCTGCATTCTCTCAGTTGCCTGAGACCACTATGAGTTCCTGACTATAATCAGGTGCTAGTGGCCTGAGCTGTCCAATCCCCAGCTCAGGATACATAGGCAAGGCTCTGGTGAATTTGGGCTTCTGGTTCTCCCACCTGGACACACAAATCTTTTGCCATCTTGGGCAAGGTTCCCAGGGGGTGCATTTCCCTGCTTTCTACCCTCTGCTGAGGCATGTGCTCAGCTTCTGACTTCAATCGGGACAGGTGGTTATGCAGCTCAGGCACCCGATCCCCAAGCCTGGCCCTGGATCCCAGTCCCTGGCCTGGAAAACACTGTTTGGGCTCAAGTGGGACATGTGCCACTGGGTTTCCCATGTGGGAACAGCTCTGTTTTTCTGTTTTTCCACCACTGGCTGCTGTGGCCTGAAGGTGCAGTTCCCAGCTTGAGCGTTTAAGCTCCCCTCCATGGCACTCTTGCTCAAACCTCGTAGACTAGGTGTGCTCCACAGGCTGGTCGGATGCTTGCACAATTCCCAGTTTTAGTAAAACCTGTAGTCCAAGTGGCAGGGGGAAGAGTCTGGGTCAAGCTCTGAGGTTTACTGCCAGCACTGGTCTACTGCATTTCACATTCATTGAGATGATTGTGGGCTGGGCTGGGTGGTGGTGGTGGTTCCGAGTCTGTGTTTCACACCGTCTCTGCCTCTGTTTATGCTGTGTAGGTTTAGACTGTGGGGGGAGGGGGGGGGTTGCGCTTGTCTCCTATGGACCACTGTGGTTTAGGTGGCCAGGCAGCTTTGGCAGTATGGCAAGGAGCCTCTCCGCCAGTGAGGGGTGGGGGAGGGGGTCTTTGTGCAGTTTCTGAGTGAGGTTTTTGTTATGTTTGCACTCTCCAGGTCAACATCAGCACCTTGAGAGTCTTCTGTGCTGGCATTCTACAGATGACCCATTGTGGTTCTGGGGTCCCCGCCCCCCTGCAGTTGTGGGGCAAAGTGGCTTTGGTGGGATGGTGCAGGCCGCTTCACCGGTGAGGGATAGGGTAAGGGTCTTTCTGCAGGTTCTGAGCTCCAAGGTTTCTCTTTTTACCATCACTGGGTCCAGCATGGGCACTTTGGGAGTCTTCTGTGCTGGCATTCTACAGATGACCTACTGTGGTTCTGGGGTATCTGGAAATCCTGGGCCTGGCTGGGCCAGTTTGGTGTGGAGTTGTGTGGTCAGAAAGAGGTAGAGGAAGGATCTTCATACTTTTCTCTTTTGTATTTTTTTCCTTTTTTTTTCACCTCCTGTTTTACTCTGGGTGTTCACCTTTTGCTGTTATTGGTCTCTTGGGGAAACTGAGCAATGGAACTCAAACTTTCTGTTTGGTTGGAGAGAGCTGTGGTGTTTCCCTACTGTTCAGTTGCCATCTTGGCCCCCTTGGCTAATTGATTTTTATGAAGAGTGCATGTGACTATTAGTTCATAAATACAACACTTCAGTTGCCATCTTGGCCCCCTTGGCTAATTGATTTTTATGAAGAGTGCATGTGACTATTAGTTCATAAATACAACACTTGCTTCACTCTGGTAGTCACTACCATTTGTCTTCAGTAAAATGTGTTAGAAACTTTAAGCGTTTCCTCTGGTTTACTTGTTGATATAAATAGAATGATTTCTAGCATCAGCAGCAGGAAAGTACACATCAACCTTAAGCAGTCATCAAAGTAGACCCGTCTTGTCCCAGTGCAGATATGTGATTAAATTCCAGCCAGAGCCAGGCTGAGTGGTTGTGACTTGGCAGTCACAAGATGTGTAAATTACCTTTCTTGCTGACAATGCTCCTAGGGATGTTGTTGCTACTTTTGATCATCAATACAAATAAGAGTATCCAAGTAATATTTTATTCTTTAGTCAACAGCTCTGTTTTTCTACACAAGTCACTCAGAAAATATCAGCCTGGCTGTGTTTACTGTTAGGTCTGTCCAGGAGAATAGCCCCTCCCCTTTCTCTTCCCCTGCCTAAAACCAGTAGTCACCTGACTGTCAATCACCTGACTGTGAGTCAACAAAGGACCCCAGACTCTGAGGTTATATCCGCTGAGGTCATTTCCTGAATCTCCCTGGTTACACTTTTCTCGGACAGCGAGAGGCTCTGAGAGCACTTCTGCTGTGGTCCCGCCTCCTGCCTTTCCCTATGTAATCTGACTCAACTTGAGTCCCCCCCCTTTCTATTTTTCTTTCCCCCTTTTTCCGCACAACTCCATCTCATGCAGGCCAGCAGTTTGCTCTTCCCCCAATAAACTCTTTTCTGCCTGATGTCGTAGTTTCCTTTCCAGCAAACCTTACATTTACCTAAGTGCCAAGTGAGTCAGTCCATTATGTCAGAATTTAATTGCCCAAAGGGCCTGGAGCCTACAGTTTTATCAAAGTCTGATTGTCCATTCTACCCTTGGTACAAGAAGTGAGAGATTTTACTTTGTATTTCTATTTTTTTCCCAGTAAAGGCCCTTTGTCTATGACTTCAGCAATAACCAACAACAAAGAAAATTGAGAGAAGCTACACATGGTGGTAAATGCCTATAATCTGAGCAGTCAGGAGGCAGTTTTAAGAATATTGGGAGTTCCATGCTAGCCCTGACAAACAGTGGTGCAACACTATATCCAAAATAAAAGAGCTAGTACATAGTTCAAATGATAAAATGTTTTCTTAGCATGTACAAGGTTCTGGGGTAAATCACCAGCCCTGAACTGAAAGAAAAGAAGGAATGAAGAAAGGAAGGAAGAAGGAAGGAAGGAAGAAAGGAAGGGAAGGGAGAAATTCCAGGCCAACTATATTTGTCATTACAAATCAGACGTGCCCGAGGCTGAGGTCCTGATTGCTTGCACCCATGCTTTTCATGCTTGCACCCAATGTCCTGTCTATTTAAGGGAGCTGAAATAAAGGTCCAGATTCAAACTTGTACTTTATCCACAATTTTTTTGGGGGGTCCAGTCGTGGGGCTTGTACTGTGGGCCTGGGCACTGTCCCTCAGCTCTTCAGCTCAAGGCTAGTGCTCTACCACTTGAACCACAGCGCTACTTCCGGCTTTTTTCTTTTTGCTTATGTGGTGCTGAGGAATTGAACCCTGATCCTACCACTGACTTGTGTGACTTATCCCTTCTCTGACTCAGTTTCCTTAGATTCATGATGAAGACATATACTATACACATGATTATGTTCTTCTGAGCATTAAATGGCAAGAGATAAAAACATTTATAGGGAGTGTATGCCATGCCTTTCACATGTTTTCAGTGATTAAAAAATCACTGGTAAGGCTGTTTTCTTGATTACAGATTAAGAAACTAAAGCACAAAGTGCTCAGAGTAACTTTCCAAGGTCATCTAAGCAGAAGGCAAGGAAGAAAGAGATAGGTCATGACTGGGCTGGGAAGGTTGCTCAGTGGTAGAGTGCTTGCCTTGCATGCCAGAGGCCCTGGGTTCGATTCCTCAGCACCACATAAGCAAAAAGAAAAATAGCCAGAAGTGGCGCTGTGGCTCAAGTGGTAGAGTGCTAGCCTTGAGCTGAAGAGCTGAGGGACAGCGCCCAGGCCCAGAGTTCAGGCCCCATAACCAGACCCAAAAAAAAAAGATCATCTAAGCAGAAGGTGAGGAAGAGAGAGATAGGTCGTGACTCCAGACCTGTGGTTTGAACCTCATATCCTGTGCCTTTTCATCCTTTGTCTATGGTAAGATGGTGGCATATAAAAGCATGAAGTCTTTGTGTATGTGTGCTGGTTCTGAGACTTGACCACAGAGCCTTGGCACTCTCCCTTAGCTTTTCCTCTCATGGCTAGTTCTACCAGTTGAGTCACAGCTCTACTTCTGACTTCTTTTTTGGGGGGGGTGAGGGGGACTATGGATTGATCAATTGGAGATAAGAACCTCATGGACTTTCTTATTCAGTGTAGATTTAAATTTGAATCCTCAGATCTCAGCTTCCTAAATAGCTAGGTGTAAGCTACCATCACCTGGCTCTCTTATAAACTTCCTAGCCTGAAACAGGCATTTTGTTTTGGCAGGGAGCATCCTACATGCATGCTAAATGGTCACTAAATACTTACCAATGTCTAGATTAAGAGAATGTTCCAAGTGTCTGTCTGGTCTTGCCTTCTAATGAATTTGTATAGTATTGCTTTAATGTCACTTGACCTTCAAAAACATCTGATAAGTTTTCCAGATACTGTGATAATCAAGCCAGTCGAAGCCATTTCTAAACCCTATATTGCTTTGTTGTTCATAAAAGTTTTCTAATATAAGATGGTGCTAATGAAATGAACTCCAAGATAGGGACACAAGAAATGTACTATGTAAATTTTTTTGTTTCTTTTGTATGTTCTTCCCCCATGGTATAACCCCTGTTTTCACTGTATTTGATTCTCATGCCCTGCATCTTTTTTACAAATTTTTCTAATTTGGGGAGGGGAAGGGAAATAACAAAATGCTGAAATAAGGATACAAGTTGACCCATTGTAACAATGAGATGTACAAGACACTATGTTGAAAATGAACTTTAAAACTTCTGGGGGGGAAGGAAGGAGGAGGTGGGGAGGGAAGGCATGGTAGGGGAAAACAAAGGAGGCGGTAACACTGGTCAATAGGAAATGTACTCATTACCTTACTCATGTAACTAACCCCTCTGTATAGTATCTTTACAATAAAAAATATATATTTAAAAAAGTTTTCTGGGAGGGGGAGGGGATGAGAAGGGAGATAGGAAGGGATTGGAAGGGGAAACAAAGGAAGAGGCAACAATACTTGATAAGAAATGTACTCATTACCTTGCCCATGTAATTTTAACCCCTCCATATGGTATTTTCACAATAAAAAAATAAAAAAAAGAATAAAGTTGCACAAGTTCAAAAAGTTAAAAAAAAGAGACTTCTTTTATTATCTTTATCTCTGTATGCCTCATACTTAGGGAAATCTAAATTACATTGGTTAAAAGAATGAATGTGGCTTAGTACCATGATTGACTACTTCATTGTCAGTGGAGATTCACCATACATTGGCTGTTTCCTTTATCTGGAACTATTTTTACTAAAATGATTTTGCTAGTTCTAACCAACAAAGTCATCTTAGTAAGCTAAACTATTGGCTTTTATTTGTCTTTCTTATAATAGTAATGGATTTTTATTAAATGGCCAATAATAGCATTTACTTACCCTTTTACTTACCCATTAACATACTTTCAAATTTGTACATTAACAAAAGAAACTCTTATTTAACTGACATGTTAATACATAAGGAGATTTTTAAAAATACTATTGGCAAATCTAACTTACATTTTATGTGAAGTAGGGGCTTTTTAATGATTGAAACTTGTTTTTATCACATAAACATTTTTATTATGATAATAAATGAAATGGAATGAAATTGAGATTTCTTTAGTATTTATTAGGTCTAATGCTAGCTATATAGTTTAATAACAAATAGAACTTCTGTTAATTAATTTTTTTTTTTTTGGTCTGGGGGTCGTGGGGCCTGAACTCTGGGCCTGGGCGCTGTCCCTCAGCTCTTCAGCTCAAGGCTAGCGCTCTACCACTTGAGCCACAGCGCCACTTCCGGCTTTTTTCTTATGTGGTGCTGAGGAATCGAACCCAGGGCCTCAGGCATGCAAGGCAAGCACTCTACCACTGAGCCACCTTCCCAGCCCCCTGTTAATTAATTTTGAAAAGGAATACAGCTTGGTTAGAAACAGTGACACGAGTCAAATACAATTAGGAGCTCTGGCTTGCCAATCCACTTGTTTTGAATGGTCTGTAGTCTTTCTAAACTGAATATTTCTTACCTGCTAACACATGATAATTTCTCCTGCTTGGCATTTGGGGTGAGTTTTATTGCTGCCTCTCCTCAACACACAAGCCACAATGAGAAAGCATTGTTTATTAACTACTAAGGAAGTACCTTAAAGTTACCAGTTCAGGGCTATCATGAGAAATGCTGGCCCAGGTGAAGTTACCTGTTCCCACTGATCTCAGAAATAAGTCTTCACCTATGCCACATTATTGTGTGGAGGTCAGGTCATTCACCTGTGGGCAGCATGGTAAGAAGAAGAGGAGAGGAAGAAAGTATGCTGTTAGAGCATAGGTGTTTTCCCAAAGGGGGTTGGGGATTGGGGCACAAGTGCTGCTATTCTCTACCCCTGCAGTAAGGTGGATACTTAAGTTAAGAAATAGCCGTCTGCACCCAAACTCAACAAAACCAATAGGAGCCAAAACTAATCTTAACTGGTTAGTGTTTTAAATATGATGCAAGGCTATGTATATAAAGTGTCTGAGACAGTCCTCTTATCAAGACGTTAATGACACTACATCTTGTCAAGAAAAGCAAGCTTTTCCTAGGTGAGTGCTATAAGCAAGACCTTTTTTTAATTGAAGAAGTCAAGGCTCTGAGACAGAAACATAATTCCAGTATAAAAACCATTAGCTAACATAGCAACAAGCTAAAAGGTGGTTAGATCTTTACCTTGTTTTGGATTTAGAAACCCTCAAATCCTTTCGCTAATGCTCTTTAGAGCAGAGAAAAATAATCAAGTTGTTGTCTGGGACTCCTGAATTATATTGTACTTTCATCACGGATATAGTGTACTTTCATTCACAGGTGAATTAAGGATAAGGGTATGTGAATGAACATTTTCAGCTAATGCCATTAATCATGGATGCACTGGCAAACCATCACTACCTCTTACATTTTTGTTTGTTTTACAGTACTGGGCCTGAACTCTAGGCTTCACACTTTCACTTTTTGTTTTTGTTTTGTTCACTGCTTGCACCTAAATCACGTCTCCAAATTCTGGCTTTTTGCTGATTAGAAATAAGAAAGATGGGTACGGCTCATTCAGACTTGTAATCTTAACAACTCAGAAGGCTAAGATCTGAGGATTTTAGTTCAAAGCCAGTCTAGGCAGGAAAGTCTGTGAGACTCTGGTTTCAATTAACCAACAAAGAGCTGGAAGTGTAGCTGTGGATCAAACAGTACAGTGCCAGGCTTGAGCTAAGACACTCAGAAATGGTGCCCAGGTTCATGCCTCACGACTGGTAGAAAAGAAAGAAAAGAAGAGAGAAGAAAAAGGAAAGAAAGAAACAAAAAAAAGAAGGAAAAAGAAAGGAGGGAGGGAAGGGAAGGAAGGAAGAAGAAAGAAAGAAAAAGAAAGAAAAAAACAGGAGAAAGAAAGATGAAAACTTGTCTGTGCAGATGGGCTTCAAACTGAGATTCTCAGATTTCAGCCTCTTGAGTAGCTAGGATTGTAGGTGTGAGCCATCCATGCCTGGCTCCTACATGTTTTTTTTTTAATATTATGACTTCTTGCAATGATCTTAAAACCTAAATCAACAATTTTGACACATACAAAAATTAGAGATATATAATTCTACTTCAGATTGATCGACAAGATACAATAGTAAAATAATTTGACAAAAGAAAGCTTTATGTTTCTTTATATTTAATATATGAAAATGCATCAAAGAATTTCTAGAAGTTGTGATTAAAACAATAAAATTTAAGAGATAGTGGGAGAACAACAAAGGAGGGGGTAAAGATGCTCGACAAGAAATGTACTAATGACCTTTCTCGTGTAACTGTAACCCCTCTGTACAACATCTTTACAATAAAATAAATTTTTAAAAACACAATAAAATTTGATGATACTGCAGATCTTCACTTTAAGACATTTTATTTGAGCAAAGATGTTTCCATTTTTGTGCACTGGTAGTAAATATTCTGTGTTTTAACTTTCTGATGAGTAGAAAAAGATAATGTATTTTATCATATTTTAGATTCAAGTTCTTGCTCCATATTTTCCTTAAATTAAGTTTTATTTTGTTCCTGAAACTAGATCACAAGTCTAATTTCAAATTTTTCCTTTAAAGAGTCGGGATAATGTCATAATAGATGGCTTCAAATCTCAATAGCTTAACACAACATGGTCATAATTCTCACACATACTATTTGTGTCATAGTGAGCTGATTGGGACATTTATTTATATTTGATCCTTACTAAGAGACCAAGGCCAAAAGAATTTTCATTTCAGTGTTTCTGTGATAGCAGAAATTGAGCGGTGTGGGTGGGGGGGAAGTAAGGGGAGGAGGTTGAGGAATGGAATTGTGCCTCTTACTTCTCTTATATGAAAGCAAGACATGCTACTTCTTGCATTTCATTGGCCAACAGAGTCACATGACCATGTACACCTACCATTTGACTGGAAGACAAAGAGCCAGAAATATTTGTTAAAATACAATTGCTGTGAAAAGTGTCCCATTACTTCTATTTTCTGTCGAGGTCACAATAATAATATGCAACAGAAGGCAATTATAAACTATGTCGGGCTGAAATTCTCATTTCTTGTACAATATTATGCTGTAATACAGATTAAGTTAAAATAAGAGACTTGACCTCTACCAAATTCAAGCTACAAATGCATCTTAGCAAACAATATTGCCCCCATTTGACAAAATATAGTACACATATATGTGAGGGACTAAAAGATAGAATTCTTTGAAGGAAAAAAAAAGTGGAAATAAGAGGATACATGGATATTGGTTAGAAAGGAATTTGAAGTGACTTGTTAAAAAATACTGTTCTTTTTTTTACATCTGAGACTATTGAGACATTCTTTATGATACTAAATAAGAAAATCTGTTTTGCTTTCTCCTTAGGAAAATATAAACATTGATGAAGCCTCCAGGTGCCTGGTGAAGCACATACTTGCTCATGAATGTGACCTAATGGAGTCCATAGAGCCTGACATCGTGAAGCCTCATCTCCCCTCACCCAAGGCCGTCAGCTGTTCCAGCTGTGCTAAATCCTAGGAGGGTCCTATGCTGGCATATGACAGACATAATCCCATGATCTCATGAATTATGCCTCCATTTGTACCATTTTGGGTAAACCAGGTGAGGGAAACACACGTGCCAAGCCAAAGATCTATGCCTGTACCTTTTCTGTAAGAGAAATAGTAAGTGCTCTTTTTTAATGTTCTCCCACCATCCACACAGTGTTTACACACTTTGAAAACAGTCTGTTACAAAATTCTCTTGACCTGCAGAACACAATTTTACAACATCAGCCCTGGTATTTGCTCTTTTAAATCAACAAAGTTGTCCAGATTTAAAGAGAAAGTGGATAAGAGCAAACCAGCTGTCAAGTTAAGCATTGGCGTTTGCCTTTGTCCTGGTGTGTCTTTGTTCAGATTTCAATGTGTTCTTTGATGGTCTGGCAGGCTTGTTAAAGAGAAATGGTATTCTCTTCAGAGACAACCTCCATTCTTGGCAGAACTAAGTGTTGTGTGTATGATTTAGCTCTTCAGAGTTATGTCCACAGCCTCCTGTGCTTTTGTTGCCTTCATTCCCATTGTGTGCCCCAAATGCTGTGCTGGTTTATCTGTAGGTGCCTTTCTTCTGGCTTTCTCAGACTCAAGCTGTGGGACTCTTCTATATATGTAAGATGTATTATACATATTTTCACAAGTGAGAAATAAAACATTGAATGTTGCTGTTTCTCTATTTATGAAAGTGCTTTAAATTCCTTAGTGTGCTGAATGTTTTCTTTTTTCTTTTTTTTGACAATGTGTATTTCTCCAAATTCATTTCTAAATTTTATTTCTGAAAGGAGAGAAGAAGTGATGCCAAGTGTATTCTAACTGCATCATATCCATTTTTTGGCTATCAAAGCAAGCAGTATACGTATATTTGTTTGTTGTTAATATGAGGAATATACCCTCAGGTACTCTGACCCAGAAAGTGCTGGATGAGGCAACATAAAGAAACAACATGCACAGTATTGCCTAGCCATAGCTGCACTGGCATGCAATGCAGATATAGTTTTTGTACATAGTTTTTGTGTATATGTAGAACTAGGGCTCGAACCCAAGGCCTAGGCATGCTAGTCAAACACTCTATCACTTCAGCCACATTTCCAAGCTAGTGTTTTTAATTGCATATTTCCCGGTAATAACCATATTATACTCAGAGGCCATTTGTAATAGATATTTTTTCAGTATCCTATTATATACTCTTTAAAAAATTGTATTTTTATTTCTGAACAGGCCTTTGGGGGAAAAGTGTGTTAAATATACTTTCCAGCTAAATGTTTCCTAACTTGTAATTATTTTTAACTATTCTCCTTAGGAGAGACTTAAATAGCACTCTAACCACAAGCCCACTATTATGTTCTCTTGACTCTCACTGTGTCTGTAAGCACCAACTACCAGGCTTCCTGTTATTTGCAGGCCAGCAACTCCAGGGAGTTAACATCTCTTGGAGTCAGGAGCAGATCTCAATTGGTAGTAATAATGAAGGTTGCTTGTTCCTCAGAAAGGATAATTCTGAGGCATGCTCTGTGGAACCTCAAAGGCCCCTAGGGGGATAAAATCCCTGGTTCCTATGGGGCAATCTTCCTAATTTAAGCCACCCTCGGCTGGCTTTCTTTCTTTCCATTTCTTATCTCTTTACTCTTTTATTAGTGCTTCTTGGATTTGCCTTTCAAATAAATCAAATTCACTTAAATCCTTGAGTTGGGTCTTCTTATGGAGCCATTTAACCTCAGTTAAGATAGAGCTGGTCCTCAGAAACAGGTCGTTAGTACCAGCCTCCTTAATTCTATCATTCATCACCAAGGTGACAGCAAGTACTTGCTGGTACATAGCATTGTAGAACTATAGCACTGTAATTATGGTTATTCTCCTTTGGAGAAGAAAATAATAAAATTCAAATAGAAGAAAATGCTAGAGCATTTGAAAGATGATATTGTGGAGTGAGTTGACAGTCTTAAGAAACCTAGGAGTGAAACGCTCTTCCTGGCAGCAGTTAGTCAGTTTTTAAATAAGTTACCAAAAGCATGGGCTACAAAAACAAATGTAGACAAATGGAATAATATCAAACTAGCAAGTCTCTACACAGCAAAGGAGACAATTGAGAGAATGAAGAAACAACCTAAATAATGGTATTAATATCAAGGAAAGAAGCTTGGTGCCATCCCTACTACTCAGGGGGCTGAAATTTAAAAGATCCAAGCCAGTTTTGATAGAAAAGTTCAAGAGACCATCTCCAGTTAACCAGCAAATGCCAAACTGAAAGCATGGATGAAGTGGTAGAGCACGAACCTCGAGTGGGAAACTGAGTAAGAGCAAGACGCTCTACATTAAAGTCCCAGTATTAGCGCACATATGCGCGCACACACATAAAGTATACCAGCAACTCAAAACTTGAACAACCCTCTCCTCAAAAACCCAATTTAAAAATGAGCAAAAGTCTTTAGTGTTCATTTCTCAGGAGAAGAAATGCAATGGTTAAGCCTATGAAAACATGTTCAACCTCATTAGACATCAGAGTAAGGCAAATGAAAAGCACCATGACATGCTGTTTCACTCTGGTCAGAATGGATAGCATCAAAAAGGCAATAAATAAATAAATAAATAAAACCACAAAAAACAAAAACAAATGCTGCTGAAAATGTAGAGAAATGGAATTCATACACTATAGAGGTGTAAACTAGTACAGTTGCTATGAAGAACAATATGGTGATTCCTCAAACTGAAAGATCTACCTTGTGATTCAGTGGTCTCATTTCTAACTATATACCTACCTGGAGAAAATGAAAATAATGTATCACAAGTACACTTGCCCATGTTTATTACATCACAAGTCACAATACTTAAGTTGCATAATCAACCCAAGTGTTCAGGGACAAACTGGAAAATATAGAAACATGTATATTGAAGTGAAATAATGTCCTCTCTTGCATGTGGAAGCTAAAAAAGTTGACACAAAGAGTAAAGTATTAACTACTAGATGTTATGAAACAGCAGGGAAGGTGTTACCAAAATGAAGTTAGGTAGGAAGATTCATATGTAATGCCCTATAGTACAATAATTTACTAGAATTATTTACTAGAAAGGAGTAGCATAAAGGCCCCAGACATGATGAGCTAAAACTGTGAATTCTCTTGAGATTATCAGTACATATTGTGTGTATATACGCACTATGTATGCATGTATGTATATAGGTATAATAATATTGTATTAATTAAAAAGAAATCATTTTGTCAAAGAAACTGATAGATGACATAAATATAGAATCTGTTCAGCCAAAATTTAAGTTAGCTGAACACCTTCAAGCATCAGTCAAAATGATCCTTATTGTCTCTAGTTACAGCATAGACGATGCAGATTAGTTGTAAAATTTTATTTTAGCCCAGCTGGAGTTGTAATGGAGGTTGAGTTTACAGGACTATCAAGTCCCCTCTAAGTATGTCAAAACCTTTGCAGGAAAGGAAGAAGTCACCAAAGCATCAGGTGTGGTATTTGGACAGACACCATTAAAAGCTTTAAATACCTAGATTCCCCTAAACTGCTGATCTAGAAAATGAATGCTGTTCTTTCTAGTGGAGAATGGCTAATTGTCCTGTAAAGGCTTCATCTCAGTGGGATGTTTGAAGGTGATACTTGCCCTTGTCAATTTCAGTTGTCATTTCCCAGCATTAGATAAATAATTTGAACCAAGTCTTGGTAGGATCTGAATGGAAAGGTATGTTCACTATTGTAGGATGAAATGGATCATTCATCAAATCAATCTGGATAACACCGAGAGTAATATAGAGAACATTCAAAAATACTAATAACCTTGATATCTTGAGGTATTGGATCAGGAAGCATAGAGTATTGGGCCAGTGAATACATAATCTACTTGTTACATATTCCTGAATGAGTTCACTTGTGACATCCCAGGAAATCCACTTGTAGTTGGCCTTAATAGGCTACTGAACATATATTTGATTGCAAATATTGGCCTAGAATAAATGATGTACAGATGCCAGAACTACCTTGGCAAAAAATAAAGAAATAGTCTAAAGTCCTGCAGAAATGGAAGTGTTTCAAGGTATTTATATTTTTTTATATTTATTTATGTTAAGGCCAGCTTATTGTGTTCCTTAGCTAAGTCTAGAACATATTCTTTTCACTAGACCAATATGAATCTTCCAAAAGAGACATAGATTATCGATGAGAAGCCAAGTGGTACCTTTTATCTATAGACAAGGTTTGTGATCATATGAAATTATAGAAGTTGATGTGTTTTTATGGGACTGACTCCCTAAATGGTTAAAGCTGAAGGTGTAGTAATAAAATGTTATGAGTATCTTTGAAACTATATTCTGGACAGCTGGCACCAAATTCCTTCCTTCCTTTCTCTTTTCCTTCTCTTCCCTTCCCTTCCCTTCCCTTTCCTTTCCTTTTCTTTAAGGTGATGTACAGAGGAGTTTCAGTTACATAAGTAAGGTAGTGATTACATTTCTTGTCTAACTTTTTACCCCTTCCCATATAACAGATTCTCAAGTAGCTAAGATTCTGGCATCCAATTTTATCATTTTCAATAACCATCTTTAAAATGTGCTCCTCCTTGCCACAATTTAAGCTTCTTCAGAGTTAAGTCTTATATCAGAAAACACAGAGAGGTCTGTTGCTGTTCACACAGCGAGACCCGGGCACTTAGTGTCTATAGGCAGAAAGGGACCATACCATGTGGGTATAGACAAAGTTTATTAAAACATCATATGCTTATATAGGGCATAAGGGCATAGAAGGTAAGTTACAGGACAGACGAGACAATCACAGGACAGAAAGTTGACCTTCTTGGGAAAATGTGGACAATTAGCAACCTTTAATGGGTGATGGGAAAGACTTGTTCCAGATAATAAAAGAGGAAGCAAGGTGCAGGTGGAGCTCCATTAAATAGACAAAAGGAATCTAGAGGTATCGTTCTACACAATTAACTAGGAAGAGCACAAAGGGCACTTCCCAAAAGCCACCTGAGTCTGGAACCATGCTCAGGACCTTTGCCCCACATGGAGGAAGGGGCGTCCCCCTCCCCCCCAGGAATGCATGCCAGCCGAAGCACTCACGGCAGCACACAGGAACTCAGATGGGGTCTTGCGAGTCAAGTCAGTGCCTCTGACATCTCCCCCTTTTTTGTTTTTTAAGTGTAAAAAAGCAATCATGAGATCCTTTTGCAAAAGATGCACCTTAGCTATTCTGGAGTGGAGACAGCAATATTCTGCTATGAACACAAACAGCATAAGACAAAACACAATCAATTCTGTGGAAATACTATGAGAAAAATCTGCCACCAGGTACAGGGGTCCAATTGGTTTAGTACAGATGTAATTCCCTAAGCCAGACCCTCCTATTCCACCCCAGGGAGCTGTGCAGAGTAAGTCTCAATGACTTCCTGCTGCAACTGGTGTATGTTCCAAGTCAAATTCCTTCACAAGTCTGCAGGTGGTAGTGAGGTCGCTGCCAAGTGATATTAGTGGCATTGAAGCAGGTGGGAGTGATGCACAGCTTTGTTGAGCTCCAATTACGCTTGAAGGTTAGCTGTTTCTGCAGATCAATTCTGGTCTCCCATCACTGTACCATGTGCTGCAGGGTGTTCAGATGGGACACAATGTCCTGTTCAATATTTAGCTGACCAGTCCATAGCTGATGAAAATCCTGTTGCCACTTCTCTACAAAGTCCTTGGTTTGGATGGTGGAATGCAGGGCCACTCCAGCAATCACAGCAGTCACAGAGATGGCGATCAGTCCAAGGATTGCGGCTACAATTAGGCCCAGGAACCTCCTAGTTTTCTTCAGCAGTCACTGGAAGACTCCTGTCAACAAACCAACAGTGGGGCTCTCCTGCCAAGGTCGGGTGAGGTTAACAGGCACCCAGACCCCTAAGCGAGATCTTAATATCAGGAGAGACTGAGAAGATATATTAAAAGGAATAGTACAATTTAAACATGTAAGGAGTTGACAGTCAGAATAATCCAGGCTATGTAGGGCTTCGTTAATTGACACTGTCCCTATGGCCAACACATAAGGAAGTTTAACACAAGCCTGTACAGTAGAAGAATGATTCCTATAAAATGCATAATTTGCCTCATGGGCTATAGTAAAATGACCAACCCAATTTTGAGTTGTTTCCATAAATGCCATTGTTCAGGGCCAAAGTGTACCTGGAAATTTACATGTGGCCTAGGAGGCACAAGGCCCCCATCATGCCAGGTGATCAAGCCAGTAGGTTCTATCTGATTGATAACTCCATTGAATAAATGTCCACCTAACAGAAAAACTACTAGTACATCAATCATCAACATGCTTTTCAGAACAATTGGCAATGAAATTGGGGTCGTGGGGGCCCCAATCTATAAATGAGACATTATCATTATGCTGTATAATCTTCCCTCTAGGGCTGTTGCACTGAGGTCATTGAATAGGAACATAAGCCTGAGTCCAATAATTAATGCCCTGGCATACAGGGTTAGTTGGTGACCAATCTTATTTGCATAAGAATGATTCTGACCAATAAAATTTAAAGAAAGTGTACTGAAAAGCCCCATGTGATCAGTGATATCATCATCAGGCAAGGATTAGGCCCATAATGGCTTCTGCCTTGTCTGACAATGCTTTAATCTGACTCCATGTTGGCAGTATCTGGCTGGTTTTCTTATGATAAAGGTGATGGTGCCATTGGGTCTTCAAGTTTAGGCCTGCAAAGCAGTGTGCTAATTCTTCCTCAGGTTTAGGTTGTACTGCACTCATCTCTCCAGGGTCCAATTAGTGGAAGAGGAACCCATGTTGCTGGTGGATCCATCTGGGATGATAGAAGCATACCATTTCCCCTTACAGGTCATTAGTCTTGGTTTCCATTGGTTAAATTCTTTAAACCATATGGGAATATGGTAGTGGGTGGTGCTGGAGAGGTAAAATGCTTTTCATCTGCAGGGTAAGGACCATCTTGAGGTAAATTTTTAAAAATTTAAAGTAAATAAGTGTAAGGTCCGCTCCTGAATGGCTAGCAGACTCCACCCTCCTCGCAGCAAAGTCTCCACCCATTACCTGTGTTACTAGGCAACTGGGACACCTGGAAGAGGTCACATCTGCATCCGCTGAGGTCACATCTGAATTTGATGTGGCCACACCTTTCCCCGCCCATACTGTACATAAAGCCTAGCCCAGGCCCAGAAGCTCTCTTGCTCTTCTTTTCTAGCTCTCTCTGCTCTCTCTCCGCTCTAGCTCTTTCCTCTCTTTCCCAGCCACGTGGAGTGCCAACCTTGCCTGGTCCCAGCAGGTCTACTGAATAAACCTACCCCTTACCTAAATACCACGTGCATGCTGGTGCTGTTCTTACTCGGCTACCTCTTTTTAAAAAACCTAACAATAAGGTTCAGATAAGATTCCCTTGGGGATTCCCCCTTTTTTATTTTGTAATAATTGAAGCTTAAATGTCTTATGGGTGTGTAAATAGTTGGTATTAGTAGTCTGTAAATTTCTTCATAGATTGATAACAGAAGTTTTACCTAGGGCTTGACTTCAGTAAACTTCCCTAATATTTTCCTGGTACTACATTGGCTTTTATAGCATGGCATGGGGTAGTTTATGAGAGTGACAGCTTTTTACTAATCAGATTTTACTCCAAACTAGAAATTAGGCATAACTTTTAGCTTTTAGTAACTGTATGGACCTTTTCTTGGGCTGCAGAATTACAGCCTATATAGTACTTTGGTTTGCAAAAGATACAAATAGCTCAGGATATTTAAAGGCAAGATCCATAAGAAGGCGCACTTGCAGGTGGCCAGTGGCAGTTTTGTAATTGACAAACAAGTTACTAAAACAGAACTAGCAGTTAGTGATTACAAATGGCATCAAGGCAATGTAGGGTGGTTGAGCCCGAACAATTTCCTGCAGATATCCTGGTACCTAGGCAGAAGGGGGCAGTGTACCCAGCTCCAAGGCCTGGAAGTGGGACAAGTCTTCCCATGAAGTCCTAGGAAAACATTACCTCCCCAAATGGGGGAAAGCATTGTTTAGCTCCTCAGATGGCCTATAGGTGGGACAGGAGTGGAGATGTCTAGTGCAGCTGTCCTGGTACTCAACTCTCTTCTCAAGCCTTTATCTTTGAAATTTAACATTTGGCCAAAATCTTAATCAGTACAAATGGTCATTTCAGTAATTATCAGACCACTGTCTTGTTCTATTCCCACAGTCTGTACCTATGTTTCTCTGCATACCTGGGACTTGTTTGTCCCAGTTAAATTTCCTTGGTCTAATTAATATCCTATGTGCTTAATTTTGATCTGATCCTAATAATTTCACATTTTATTTTCTTCCTTTTGGGAGGATCATCACAGTCCACAAATTTCCTTCCCTTAAACAAATGAATTTATGTGGTTGGTGCCAGCCCAAAATGGTCCACATGCTAGGGTTTTTAAAGGCAAAATCCATGTGGTCAAGCCTGGCCACACATAGATGGCCTATGGAGTTACAGTCTGCCTTATAGTAGTTGTTTCAAAACTTTGAAATGTTTCATAGTTTTCTCTAGCCAGGGGTGTATAACAAGCCTGAGTATGTAGCACCATGAATTTAGAAATTTCAGGCAAGGATTGGTGAGATCAGGCAAAAGACTGACAGTTAGATGGTATAGGAGCAATGTTTGAGGTCTCAACTGCCTTGGTGTAAGAAACATCGCGTCAGATGTGGCCTTGGTCTCCTCCAGCTCTCACTAGGTCTTTTTCAAAGATAAGCTCTATTTTCGAACTCAACACACTCAAACCATCTTCTACTTACTCTTACCATCTACTTGAACATTCTGTGATTTGTCTTAATTTTCTTTCTTACTTTCCAAATCCATTCTAATCTAATGGAAACCATCTTTATGTTTTCACAATTCTCTGTCCCAGGTCTTCCTTTACACTGTTTTATGCAAGAGCATTTTTCTGGCTGGCTGAGGAACCTAATCTCTGTGAGTAATAATACAAGTTATCTATGCAAGCCTTCAGACTGATATCAATAGGAACACACTCTCAGGTTTACAAACTTTCTTTCCTGAACTGATGAATTTTACAGGGCTGTTGTTAGCCCAAAAGTTACTGCCAATTAGGGCTCTAAGCAAATACAGAGCAGTTTGGATTTAAACTATTTCCCACATTTATCAACCTTAGCCTTTTACTGCCCATTATCACAAATGATTGACAAGTTCTTGTCCAGTTATGCATGCTTATAAACTATCTTCCCATGGTCCCAGATCTGATCAATTTTAGAAGGACCAAGTATATTATTGCCAAGGTCCCCTGAATGCCTTTGTCCAAGCTGGGGTAAATGCGACTTTGACATTTCTCTTGGTTAGTCACTGGACTTGAACTTAGGGCCTGAGCGCTGTTCCTCAGCTCTCCGGCAAGACTTGCACTCTGCCACTTTGGGCTCCAAAGCAACTCTGCCTGCTTTATTTTGGCACACTGCTGGTTGATTAGAGATGACAATCTCACCTTTCTCTGCCCTGGCTGGCTTTGAACTGCAGTTTGCAGATCAATGAGTCTTACAAAAGGCCATTTACTACAATTAAGAGCAACAAAGATGGTCAACATGGAAGAAGTTTTTTGAGCATGTCTTACCTGGAACTTATTAAGAGCCAATGCTATACCTGACAAACCTGTAAAACTTCTCTATTTTTCTATGTAGGCCTGCTGGAAACTGTTACAAAAACACTAGAAGAGCAAACTAAAATAGCAATTAAACAATCAATTTCTTTTTCCACTTTGAAACAAACATTTAAGACACTTTTACTTCCAAATCTTATATCCAGAATCCATTCTTTGTTTTTAAAAGCCTTTTACTAACCCCTGCTTTAATACTTTAGTATCTTTAAAAACCACTTTATATCACACAAATAAACTTTTAGCAATGCCGATCACATCATCATACAACTCACTTTACCATCAGGTTTCCAGTGTCCAGCTGCAAGGAGAAGACACAGGACAAAGATAGGCCACTCAGCCCCTCCTATGGAATAGGCTTCTTCCCATCTGACTCTTTAGGGTTAGATGAGCTGCTTTTGTGCCAGCTTGCCCTCTCCCACCATGTGTGGACTGGCTGAGCTGCTCTCCTGCCTGCTCATCCCTCACCTCCAAAGATAGATCTTTTATTGGCTCTAAGTTTTTCCCTTCCTTATTTCTTGGTTCTTAACTGAAATACCCAAATAGCTTTAGACAGACAGAACAGGTAAAGTCTTTAGCAGTGGTAAGCAAACCTTCACATTTAGATTTCTAATAGTCATCCCTAAATTTTAGCCAAGGAAAATAAATACCAAATCCCTCATGACTTTTTGAATTTTAAAACCTAAACTCACCCAATTTTTATAGCATGCTGACAGTTTTTTATCTTAAATATGTCCATACGCACACACTCAGACACATACACAGATCTTAAAGCGCACGAGAATGAAAATTAGTTATACATACACTTTCTGAAATTTTCAGTAGCAAGAGACCATTTTCCAATCTCACTTTTCTGGATGACAAAAGTTTAAGATGAAACCTTTTAACAAAATACTTCTTCTAGGCCATAATTTTTTCTGGGGCTTGCTCATTTTGCCAGGCATCTTACCAGTTAGTTTTTTGAGGACCTTCATTTGGAGAAAGGCTGGGGTCACCTGAAACTGAGCTGGCCTCACTCTGTCTTTTACCCAATCTTAAAGACAAGAGCGATTTATAACTTTCTTTTTTTTTTTTAATTTAATTTAATTTTATTTTTGAATATACTGTACAGAGGGGTTACAATTGCATGGGCAGGATAATGCGTACATTTCTTACCAAGCATTGCATCCTCCTCCTTTGGTTTACCCTTCACATCCCTTCCCAGCCTCCTCCCTCCCCCCCAATCCCAATCTTTCTCCTTCCCCCCTTCCTCCCCCCCACCGACGTTGTAAAGCTTGTTTTGGACATGACAACTTGTACTTCTCATTGTTGCAACAGGTCCACCTGTATCCTTAAACAACTGGTTTTTTCCCATCTCCTCCACAAGTTATACTGACATCAAATATAGTGAAGGCAGGGTTTATAATGTGGGGGAGGGACATACAAAGCAACAAAGAAATAATCTTATAAATGTGTTAGAAACACATGCATGAAAGAAAAAAACATTAAAATACATATCTAAGGGTTCATTTTCCTGACATCACATTATCTGACCTTTTCTGCTTGACTCATACATATACTAGATATTCTTTGGGCCTGGTTTACTTCACTTAATATAATTTTTTCCAAGCCTTTCCATTTCCTAACAAATGGGGCAATGTCATTCTTTCTGATGGAGGCATAGAATTCCATTGTGTATATATACCACATTTTCTTGATCCATTCATCTACTGAGGGGCATCTGGGTTGGTTCCATATCTTAGCTATGGTAAATAATGCTGCAATAAACATAGTTGTGCTGGTAGCTTTAGTGTGGTCTTGTTTGTAAACATTTGGGTAAATGCCCAAAAGTGGGATTGCTGGGTCATAGGGGGGAGTTCTATGTGAAGTCTTTTGAGGAACCTCCATACTGCTTTCCAAAGTGGTTGAACAAGTTTACATTCCCACCAACAATGAAGTAAGGTTCCTTTCTGTCCACATCCCCTCCAGCATCTGTTGTTGTTAGAGTTCTTGATTTTGGCCGTTCTAACTGGGGTGAGGTGATATCTCAATGTTGTTTTGATTTGCATTTCTTTTATGGCTAGGGATGTTGAACATTTCTTCATGTGTCTATTGGCCATCCTTCTTTCTTCTTCAGAGAAGTTTCTCTTTAAGTCTTTCGCCCACTTATTTATTGGGCAGTTGTTTCTTTGAGGATTTGTTGTTGGGGGGTTTAATTTTTTGAGTTCCAAGTATATTTTAGATATGAGACCCTTGTCTGTTGTATCGCTAGTAAAGATCTTCTCCCAATCCGTGGGCTTTCTATTGATCTTGCTAGCTATGTCATTTGCTCTGCAGAAGCTCTGCAACTTTATGCAATCCCATTTGTCCAACCTTTCTTTGATTTGTTGTGTTTCCGGGTCTCTATTCAAAAAATTTCGGCATGAGCCAAGGAGACCTAGGGTTTCTCCTATTCCATCCTGTAATGTTTTCAGAGTGTCTGCTTTGACTTGAAGGTCTTTGATCCATTTGGAGTTGATTCTGGTGCAGGGTGATATGTAAGGATCTAGCTTTAGTTTTCTACATGTAGTTAACCAATTTTGCCAGCACCATTTACTGAAGAGGCTGTCTTTCTTCCATTCTATTGTTTTAGCTCCCTTATCGAAGATTAGATGGCTATAGGTCTGTAGGTTCGTTTCTGGGTTTTCAATTCTATTCCATTGGTCCTGAGGTCTGTTCTTATGCCAATACCAAGCTGTTTTGATTACTATGGCTTTATAGTAGAGTTTGAAATTTGGTATTGATATTCCTCCAGCAGTGTTCTTTCCGTTGAGGAGCGTTTTTGCTATTCGGGGTCTTTTATTGTTCCATATGAATTTTTGGATTGCCTCTTCTATTTCCTTGAAGAATGAGGTTGGAATTTTGATAGGTATTGTGTTGAATTTGTAGATAGCCTTGGGAAGTATTGCCATTTTCACGATGTTAATCTTTCCAATCCAGGAGCATGGGAGGCTTTGCCATTTTTTTAGTTCTGTGTTGATTTCCTTTTTCAAGATTTTAAAGTTTTCATCATAGAGGTCCTTCACTTCTTTGGTTAAGTTAATTCCTAGGTATTTTATTTTTTGTGGGGCTATTACAAATGGAGTTGCTTTCCTAATTTCAGCCACACTTTTCTCATTGTTGGCATACAGAAAAGCCATTGATTTTTGGGGGTTAATTTTATAACCTGCTACTTTGCGAAAGTTTTGAATCAGCTTGAGTAATTTGGGAGTGGAGTCTATGGGATTCTTTAAATACAAGATCATGTCATCTGCAAAGAGGGAGAGTTTTATTTCTTCTTTCCCTATTGAGAGCGATTTACAACTTTCTTACATGACCAGGACCAGCCAGACATCTGAATCAGGCTCACAGCTGCCTGTACCCTTCCCTCTGGCAGCCTCCACAGGCAGAAAATGCAGCCCAAAGCTTGTATTTAGGTGATCTCAGAACTTTCAAGGCAACTCAGATTGAATCACAACTTCCATTGGCAAGGATCTTTTAGCAGGCAAAATACTTAACAACCTTAAAACTGTGACCATTTTATACATTTTACATATAGATAGACAGACAAACATGTTTGTGCACAAATCATAGAGCACGCTTAGATATTATATCGGCCATTTAAGATTTTTTGAAGGTTTGGCTGTGATATTTTGCCTAATTATAATAGAACCACGTGGTCAGTTATAAAAGCAGAACTTCACCAGCAACAAAAAGCTTTTCAGCAGACAGAAGATGGGACACAAACACAAAGACATGTAGCACACATTACAAAAACAGAAAACCTTTTAGCTAACTTTTTTTCCTTAAAATGATGCAGTAATCCTTTTTTCAAACCAACAATTTCTCTCTCCTCTTCTATCATGTCCATGACAGCATGAGTGAGAGCCATGCCACCCAAAACTGAGGGTCAATGTGCTCTTCCTGCCTGTGAGCTCTCCCTACACTGTTTTAAACTTTCTGCTATATTTCTTCATCCAAAGTTCCATCATTAGGCAACCAAGGATTGTATTTACAAACTGTGCTGAGACATTCTAGAAGTTGTTCCTTGGACAGCTTCGCTCCACTTCTCTTAAGAAAATAATATACTAAATTGAAAATGGCTGAGCTTGACTTTCCAATTGTCCCATAATGAATAAACTCCACTTACCTCCTTCTGTGGGTACTGAGTCCTTCTAGCAGAACTTCCTCTACTTCCAGGTCCCTGTTCAGGTGCCACTTGTTGCTGTTCACTCAGCGAGACCCAGGAACTCAGTGTCTGGTAGGCAGAAAGGGACCATACCATGCGGGTATACACAAAGTTTATTAAAATGTCATATGCTTATATAGGGCATAGGGGCATAGAAGGTAAGTCACAGGACAGTCACGAGACAATCACAGGACAGAAAGTTGACCTTCTTGGGGAATGTGGACAATTAGCAACCTTTAATGGGAAAGACTTGTTCGAGATGATTAGAAAGACTTGTTCAAGATAATAAAAGAGGAAGCAAGGTGCAGGTGGGGCTCCATTAAATAGACAAAAGGAATCTTGAGGCATAGTTCTACACAATTAACTAAGAGGAGCACAAATGGCACTTCCTCCTGAAAACCAGCACTAGAGTCTGGCACTGGGTGCAGGACCTTTGCCAGACATGGAGGAAGGGGCGTCCCCTTCCCCCCCCCCCTGCAGAGGAATGCATCCCAGCACACACCCTCAGGGCACACAGGAACTCAGATGGGGATCTTGTTAATCGATGACTCTGACGGAGGTCCACTATAGCTACACCTTCACTTTATTGTTTTCTGCTTTGCATAAGGCAGGGTCCTTTCTCCTGATAATCAAGCCCAGCTGAGAGCCTGGGAGATTACAGGCAGGTGTGTTGTTGGAATGTCATATTCCTTGGAGTGCCTCCTGGTGCTTCTGTGCTTGGTGACAACCAAGGGGGCAATTACCATGCTATATTAATAAAATTAAGTAACCAGAAACTCATTCTCACAGATAAAAGTCCGAGTTATTGCTGTATGAAGGGAACCTAATCTAGAAGCAATTGGATCAAGAGAATGAAATGACAGAGGAGAAAATGATGAACATCCATTATGATACTGATGATTGTCTCAACATTGACAAGGGGGGGGAAAGGGGAGAAAATGCTTATTCTAGTAATCCTCTTGTTGCAAGTACTCTCCCCCGCCCGCCTCTCTTTCTTGTTAAAAATCAGTGACGTCCTCAAACAATAAGTGGACTTAGGAATGACAGTAATCAAGGAACACCCATATATATTACGTATGCAATGTCTGATAAGAATTCCCAGCAAGTGTGCCTACAACTTCCTCTGCGTGCATTAGGCTTATTGTCTTGCACTTTGAATAGGCCACCATGCCATACAGTTATCACCTTTTGGAGCACCTTCATATAAGTCTGACATTAGTTAGTCAATATTCCAGCTGACACTCGTAAATGGGCTTCACAGGCTTTCTCTATGCCTTTCTTGTGAGGTCTCTAAATACGACTAAGGCAAAGTTTCACATAGTGGTGACTTTATTATTCTTATCTTTGGGGTTTCCTGCCCTGCCCCTCCTTGCTTCTTTATGTCCTTACCAGTACTTCCTAGGATCACCTTCTAGTTGGGTGATTTTTATTTCTCCTCAGCTTCATATCAGAGTGGCTCTAACAACATCAGAGTACTCAGGGAAATAACTAAGGAATCTCAAATGCATGGTCTTTTGTTTGTGGGGTTTTGGTTTTGTTTCCTTTTTCTTTTGTTTTTGTAAGGTCTGCCCCAGGCCATACAGGCCTGGTGCAGATACCTCCCTACCTCTTGGTTAAGTTTCCTCCTGCATTTGTGTTACCTAGGTAACTGGCACACCTGGAAGCAGTAAGCTCCCCCTCCTACTGGGTCACATCCTAGGCTTCCTCTGGTCATGCTTCCTATCTGACCAGAGTCAGGTCCTAGGCCCTGAGGTCACATCCAGATCCAGAGTGTCCCTGGCCTAGATAAGTCCTGGCCTGGGGGTGGGTCGCCTCCTTTCACCATGCCTCTCTACCATGCATAGTGGGGGCAGAAGTTTGGTAAATAAACTTCTTTTCCTGCCTGAATATTGCAGGGTGTTCTCTTCATCAGCTACCTAATGAAACTTACAAGGTATTTTCTGCCCAGGCTGGCTTTGAATTGCAATCTTTGCCACAAAATCCTTTTATCATTTCCAATTAAAGCAACAAGGAGATCAAATAGAAATAATATCTGTTCCTTATCAAGAATTGACCAACAAATATTCTGCAATAACAAAACTTGGTAGATATGATGAGAGCTTTAGCACAGATATAGTATTGATTTCTGGTGACTGTAACAGTGCTTAAATTAACCAAAGTTCACAAGAGGCTCTCCTGGCCTACACTTGTTGCACTAGCATAACAACATAGCCAGCCTTTTCCAGGTCAGGTTGGGTAAGATTTACAAATCTAATATTACAGAAGGAATGCACACAAGAGTCTTAGATTTTGCCAATCCAAAGCACTCTTTCACCAGGAATAAGCTTTGTGATAGAATCAAGTGGAAAGTAATCAGGATGGTCTAGGTAGGAATGAGGCCATCTTCCAGGTTGGAAGAGATGGACTGGATCTGGAGTACATGTAGACTGGCTAGCACTGAACTATGAATCCAAATTGAACAAAGTTCAGGAATCTCAGACAATTTAAGGCAAATAACTTGATTACAATGACAGATAACAAGTTTACAAATACACAGACATACACATATAGGTATGATGCACACATACTCATACACATACACACACTGTGCACAGTAAGCTTTACAGCATGAAAAAATGAGTAACAGCCATAGACTCTTGGAATTACAGCAGGAAGATGACATTATTTTGCCCAATATTTTATTTTATTTATTTTTGGGTCCAGTCATGGGGCCTGAACTCTGGGCCTGGGCGCTGACCCTCAGGTCTTCAACTCAAGGCTAGCGCTCTACCACTTGAGCCACAGCACCGCTTCCGGCTTTTTTCTTTTTGCTTATGTGGTGCTGAGGATCGAACCCAGGGCCTCAGGCATGCAAGGCAAGCGCTCTACCACTGAGCCAACTTCCCAGCCCTGCCCAATATTTTAGAACCACATGGTCAGTACTAGAATAGGAAACACCAAACAAAAAAGGCAAAACTCAAAACTGAAAAATTTTTGACAACAATGTTTAGGCATCTTTGCTAACAAAGCACATCAGATGGTCAGGACTCAGTCTCCAGAGCCTGTGAAAAGAGGCAGCAATTCACATTAGAATAAATGGGTGGAGTAGTAAGCTTGGTGGAAGGGTAAGGGTCAGATGAGGCCAAACCCTTAACCCACCATGTGGGCAAGATGGCGAACTCAAGATGGCAAATTTCTGAACAAATCATGATGGTAAGAAAACTTGGGGGAGCTTTATTGAATAAGCAAGCAAGCAGATAAGCAGACAAAGAAGCAGAAAGTAAGGGGCACCCTTTAATAGGGTGTGGGTGTTCTCAAGGAATGACAGAGAGAGAGAGAGAGAGAGAGAGAGAGATTGCACTATAACAAGGAAAGTTACCTTTTGAGAGGAGATGGCTGGGAGGCAGAGGTGAAGGGCTTAGTGAGACAGAGGACAGGCAAAGAAAACCTGAACATATGGAAACTGACAATTTTCAAACCTGGAATGGCTAGCCTTTGAGAGGGAACCTAGAGGGGAGGTCCCTGGGACCCAGCCTGCGTCTCACTCTTCAGGGCACAAGCCAAAAGGTTTGAGAAAAGCGAAAGAGGAAGAGAAAAAGGGAGAGATAGAGAAAGTTGGAGATGATTGGCAGAGATCAAAGCCAGCCTGAAAGTAAACAGACTTCTGACCATTTACCATTGCAGTGGTAAAAGCTGTCTAAATCTGAGAATGGTATAAAAAAATTATATGCTCTGGCTTTCCAGGGAGTGCAAGAGGCATTTCAATGGGGTTTCCCAGCTCAGGCATGACTCACAGCACCCCATTAAAAGTGCAGGAGAGAGTCAGTCTGGTGAGTGAGAGCTGACCAGGCAGAAGTGGCATCCCGATTTTCCCCAGAGCCCTCATCCCGATTTTCCCCAGAGCCCTCGAGAGAGGTGTCCTTGGCTCTGGCGGTGACTGGCCTTTCAGTTAAAGGCCATGGGAGCTCTCTGGCATGGTAGCATGTCTGGACAGAGAAAATCAGTAGAGAGTAGTTTCACTAACCACAGTAGAGAAGTGGTATGGACATGGATGTAAAGGCCAGCAGTGGAATTGGTAAAAAGTCTCATGTGGCATCTCAAAGCAGTTTGGTTCATAAAAAAGGAGTGGTCAGGAAAGTCTAACATTTGCAACTCAAACCCCATCCAAGTCACTGAACCATATATAAGGTATATTAAATAGGTAGGTTTCATTAGGTAGCTGATGAAGAGAACACCATGCGATACTCAGGCAGGAAAAGAAGTTTACCAAACTGCTGCCCCACGTGCATGGTGGAGAGGCATGGCCAAAAGGGGGCGAACAACCCCCAGGCCAGGACTTATCTAGGCCAGGGACAGGAAGAGGTGTGGCCAGGTGGAGAAATGTGTGGCCACACTGGACCTAGATGTGACCTCAGGATCTGGGACCCTCCTAGGGTCAGATAGGAGGCATGACCAGAGGCAGCCCAGGATGTGGTCTAGCAGGAGGGGGAGATTACTGTTTCTAGGTATGCCAGTTACCTAAGTAACAACAGATACTGGGAGGAAACTTAGTCAAGAGGTAGGGAGGTGTATGCACCAGGCCTGCATGGCCTGGGGCAGACCTTACAGTTTTGAGATGGGGTCTTAGTATGTTGCCCAAAGAGGCTGCAAACTGGCAGTGTTTCTATCTGAGCCTCCTGAGCAGCAAGAGTCACTATGCCAACTCTGACACATTTTGCCTTTCTTTCTAAACAGCCATTGAGATTTGGTGTGTGTGTGTCTGAGATGTGTGCTAGGTAAGAACTAACTTCTAAACTCGTCTGCCACAGAAAATTGTTTGTATATGCAACCTTGAAAATGAATATGAATTGATTCATTGCCTGTCTCACTTACTCACCATACTAGAATTTACCAATCAATTGCTATGTTCCCAACACTCAAGCTAGCACTGTTGTAGAGATGCAAATGAATAAGACATGGTCTCAGATGGAACTTGCTATGATCAGGTAAGAGGCTCAAACAAATAAGCAGTTCTTTCTTTAAACAGAGAAGCCAAGAGTCTAAGTCAAGATATCTCTCTCAATGCATGGACTCCAAACAACTCCAATAATGTTGAGGAAAGAATGTATGTTCCTACCAATCATAGCATTCCCTTAGAACACATACATTCTGTAAGCATTATGCCCATCTTTGGTCCTCAGCTCCCCCCAGACCTGTTGGCCCCTCCCTCTCTCCACCCAGACCCCCCTGAACTCCCATCTACCTCACTTCCTATCCCCCAGACGCTGCTGCTACCTACAGTGGAGGCTACCATGCATGCTCTCTCTCTGGGGGAAATATGGCTCCTCTAATAAACCTTGTAATAATCTTTTTCCTGTGCCTTCCTGCCTCTGCATGGCCCCCTGGCATGGATATGACAGATCCTTTCATGGATCCTTTCATTGGTGGCCTGTATGGGGATAGGTTATCAGTGGATTTGCAAACGCCTCCACTTCAGATGGGTCTGATCAACTTCCCCAGGACCTAGCCTGAGATCCTACACTCCCATCACCAGAGGACCAATAAGGCAATGTTCTCCTGACCAAGCTCTCTACCTGCTGCCCAACACCAGCTAATTAAGTCCTACCCCAGGTTAGTGACCAGTTGACCGGAGTTCTGGGTTTCCAATTTCTGTACCCCTGCTGTCTGACCAAAATCTTGGCCAAGTGCCCAGATCTCACCCCTGAGGCCTTCCATGGCCGGGGACCACCGTGGAGAGGGGCGATGATCCTTCCCACCAGTAGGTCCTTGTTCGAGCTACATTGCACTGCCGAGGACACTCTGCAGCTAGCTTTTGGCTCTGGCCACTTACCATGGAAAAGGACAGAATTAAATTTCCTTACAACCAAATTTAGCCCTAAATTTAAAACCCCACTTATGTGAGTGCTCAGGCAGGTAAAACTCTGTCTCTCTTAACCTCTCCCTTCCAACTTATGGATGAGTTTAAGTTTAAACTCCTCCTCTGCAGATCCCCTCTTTTTCTGCCTCCCCTGTGAGGCTTCCCCCCCCCCACTCTTTTGCTGCCTCCCCTATGAGATACCCCTACTTCTGCACCTCCCCCCCACGAGGTGCCCCCACTTTTGCGGCCTCTCCAGCGAGGTACCCCATTATGCGGCCTCCCCTGCGGAGCACCTCTCTTTTGTAACCTCTTCCATGAGGCATACCCTTTGTGGCCCCCCCTGTGAGCCCCCCCACTTCTGCAGCCTCCCCCATGAGGCACCCGCACTTCTGTGGCCTCCCCCACAAAGCCCCCCCTTTTGCAGCCTCCCCTGAAAAGTATACCCCTTTTGTGGCCTCCTCAGCAAGGAACATCTCTTTTGTGGCCCCCTCTCTGGGGCTCCCTCCTTGTGAGGCCCTCTCCCTGGCAGGACCCCTTCTCTGCCTTTGTAGAAGCTCCAATTGTGCCAGAAGCAATGTACCCTTGCTATCAAAATCTTTAGCTCTCTCTAGCATTGACCATGTGCCCGATGCACCATCTTGGCATCATGGGAGCTCAGCTGCTATTTTGTGCAGACCTCAACTTGATTTTGTGACCCTCTTCACCCTGACCTGACCAGCAGTGCCATTAAATCATGTCACACGTCTGTTCTTGTCTCCTGTTTATTAAAGTTTGTTGTTGGCAAAGTTTTGTGTTTTAAACTGACCACCTGGTTCCATCATAATTAGGCAATTAAAATTCCAAAAAAACTTTAAAATTTAAGCCTGCTCTATAATCTGTGCACAAACATATCTGTCTGTCTACTTATCTATATGTAAACAGTTATGGTTTCAAGGTTACCAAGTACTCTGCTTACTAAAAAAAATCTTTGTCAATGGAAGCTGTGATTTAATGTAAATTGCTTTAAAACTTTGTGATCTCACTACAAGCCAAAGAAACTAAGGCTAAGATTTTAATTTATTTTCTCCCTTGGGTGCCGATGAATTTCCTTTAAGATGAAGGGACCAGAGTGACTATGCCCAGGCACAGCTGCCTAAACCAGTGGCACCAGCCTGCAAAAGCCAGTGCGAACCAGATCTTAACCACTAAATGTAGAAATTTTGCAGGTAACCAGCATCAGATGCCACAGACTCACCCAGAGTCTGGCCTTGCTCCATCACACAAGATCAAAAGCCTAATTTGGGGTAAAACATAACCATCTTAGATATTTGTTTCTGTAATGTTAATCCCCATGAGTTAGACCACAAGGGGTGTGAGACCAAATGATAAATCTTTGGCCTAGAGGCAAAGGGTGTATCCCAGAATTTCAATGAAGCATTGAAATGCAGATTAAAGTAACTAGAAAAAGGGATTAGGGCTGGGAAGGTGGCTCAGTGGTAGAGTGCTTGCCTTGCATACATGAGTGCATGAGGCCCTGGGTTCGATTCCTCAGCACCACATAAGCAAAAAGAAAAAAGCCGGAAGTGGTGCTGTGGCTCAAGTGGTAGAGTGCCAGCCTTGAGCTGAAGAGCTGAGGGACAGCGCCCAGGCCCAGAGTTCAGGCCCCATGACCGGACCCAAAAAAAGAAAAAAAAAGAAAAAAGAAAAAGAAAAAGGGATTAAAAATGGTGTCCCTTTTGTGAAAATTTGGGAAGTTGTGGGGAGTGGCTGGCCTCCCAGGCAAAGTTTAAAATTAAAATTGTCATGGAAGTGGCCCTGTAGCTCAAGTGGTAGAGTGCTCGCCTTGAGCTGAAGAGCTGAAGGACAGCGCCCAGGCCCAGAGTTTAAGCCCCACGACTGACAAAATAAATAAATAAATAAATAAATAAATAAATAAAATTAAAATTGTCCTAAAGGATTAATTCTAGTTAAAAAGATAAAATTAGGATTACCAGAGACCTGAGATTGTATCCCTACTGAGATCTGTCTAAATCAGGTTCCTTGGCCAGCCAGAAAAATGCTTTTATAAGCCAGAGTGTTAAACAGGGTACCCGGCTGTAGCTCCAGATATAAACCACTTTAAATAGGCTGCCCAGAGGCCATGGGCAGTACTTAGAGTGCCAATCAGTCCCAGTATAAAAACATCTACTGGGTTTTATTTAAAAGACTCTTGTCAAGTAATTGTTAGTCAATAGTTAACAAGTTATAGGTAACCTCTAACTCATTGATCTCCTTGTTGCTTTAATTGGAAATAAAAAGGGCTTTTGTAACAAAGACTCATTTTTGCCACAATTCAAAATCATCCCAGGCACAAAGACTCCCTTTAAAATTCCATCTCACAGCCAGGCTGGAGGCATGGCTCCAGACTTACCTCTGAGTATTCAGCTGAAGGCTGAAAGTGGCATTGTGACTCTTAAGTGGTAGAGCACTAGCCTTGAGCAGAAGTGCTCAAGGACAGTGCCAGGCCTTGAGTCCAAAACTGGTAAATGCCAACTAGGACAACCTATTCCAGCAACGGGTGCTGAGACACCCACCAGGACAAAGTCAGGCCTGACAACGGAAAACCATGGAGAGGAGTAAGAGGAGATGACATCCTAAATGGAGTCACTTTATGCCTGCCCTTTCAAAATTAATCAGAGCCAGGAGATCAAGAGAGATTTTTGCTTGCCCATCTAATGCCCATACCTGTCTACCTTCTAACTGGACAGAAAGTTAACAGTCTTACCTTTGTCACCTGATATTTGTATTTATAGTAGCCTCTGACTGGTACTCCCAACCAGTTCATTATGCTCTCTCCTACCCAGTTACCCAAAAGACCCTAGACACCTACTACCTGCCTTCCTTGCCCCGAGTCCAGTTATTCCTCCTTCCCTGTAAAGAGCTGTAATTGGGCTTATACTCCAAATGGAACTTTTCTGGCCCATGGCCAATGTCAGTCATGTTAACTGACCTTGTCACCTTGTCGGTTTTTACCTGATATTTCCAAAAGTCTCTTTAAACAGGATAACATCCCCTGCCCAGGATACCATTTGGGAACAAGTCAACTGTTCCCTCAGGCAACCGGAGACATCACTTACACTGCCCTGCCTTGCCCAGAGCAGACCCAAACCCTAAAAACTCCAGCTCCAGGGATTCCTTGATGCTCTCAGGCCAGCAGGAAGTAGCTAAAAGAGCCCATGACACCCATTGGTGTCTCTCCTACCTCCTCCTCAGGTTACTGTGAACCTAAAGCAGGAAAAGTCTTACTCCCTCTCCTCCAGGATGCCTGGAGTCAGGTACCATGCTATGTCTCTGAGACAGAAAAGGCAATGTCAGGTCTTTGGTAGTCCCTCTGGGAATCGGTCCTCCCATGGCATTTTCCTCTCTTGGGCTGCTGCAACTTTTGCCTTAACAGCAATTTTGCCTTTTATTAATTGTGTCTTGCATTTTAGATAACTATTGTCATGGAAAAAGGAGGACCTTTACCAACCACTGTTAGGCAGAGCTTCTTGGATGGTACCTGGCCAAGCAATGAAACAGGGACCCCCTGACTACTTCACCCATTTACAGCAGAAAGTAGCTCCAGAAGAAATGACCTCTTCCCATACTCGGCCTGGTACTCCCCCCCCTCATTTTTATTAAACAACAGAGCAGGGAATGTAAGCATTATGCCCACCTTTGGTCCAAAGCTCCACCCAGACCCGCTGGGCCCCTCTTTTTCTCTGCCGAGAGCCACCTGAACTAACATTTACCTCACTTCCTAACCCCCAGACTCTGCTGCTACCTGGATAGCGGAGGCTGCCATGAGCTTTCTCTCCGGGGGAAATATGGCTTCTCTAATAAACCTTGTAATAATCTTTCTCCTGTGCCTTCCTGCCTCTGTGTGGTCCCCTGGCATGGATATGGCAGATCTTTCATTGATCCTTTCACATTCTTTCTCCTAGGGCACTATTGTTTAGCTACACTAACCAAATTTATTCAACTAGCTCTTCCTGTTAATAATCATCTTCTTCCTAACATCTTTTCCCCTCCCTTCATTTCCTCCTCCCTCTTCTTCCTTGTTCCTATTCTTCCTCCTCCTATTCTCTCTCCCTCTTCCCTGTCACATTCTCCCCCTCTCCTCTGTTTCTGACACTACATATACACACAAAGGAATATATGCATATACATGTATACTTGCTTGTATATGTGTTTTCATGTATGTATATGTGTAAGTATATATGTATAAAGTTGGCCTGAAAACCCAATCTATCCTCATAGGCTTTCCCATTTCTACAGATACAGTGAACAACTAGCTAGAGTTCAGACAGCTACCAACAATCCCATGCTACTAAGCATAATGGTAAATCCTCTCATTAGATTTCAGAAGAGGACAATATTCTAGATGCAGTGTACAACACTAAATAACCCATTTTCCACAAACCCTGAGCAGTGCTTAACCATTAACCACAGACCCAGCACTACCAGGTGCTTCTCTATGAGAGATAATACCTGCAAAGCACAGCATAGTGCCTTAAACTGGTCACATAATCAATAAATGTGGCCATGAAGATATTACTTTGTCTTGTTAGTTATTAAAGTGAAGCAATACAGATAAAAAACCTATACAAATATAAATCCTAAAAATGCTATGTATTTCTGCAAGTGTCATGAATAGGAGCCAAACATGAAGCCCCTACTGCAGATGAATAATTGCCTATTTTGGAAGGATTGATGCATGACAACTAAAAAAAGAGGTTTTGCTGGGGGAGGTTCAAAATATTGTGCAATTTGTAATGATAGTGGCCAAGCTTTGGGAATACACTATGATCCATTTAATGGTGGTCTTTAAATGGGTGACAAGGAAATGTGGAGCAAGAGGAAAAATAATGTGAAATGAGTATTTTCCCATACTGTGTTAATTTATCCTAACCAAGAAATATTGTGCCAATGATGAGCTATAGAAAGGAGTGTTAGGAGGGGGGTTTAAAATTTATTTTTATTATTATTTTTTCTTAGCAAGACAAAATTTACTTCTTCAGAAGGGTATAGCATCAGCCAAAAAATTCAACAAGCAAGCACACAGAGTGTTAGGTTTTTAAAAAGAGGTAGCCCAGTAAGAACAGCACCACGCACATGGTATTCAGGTAAGGGGTAGGTTTATTCAGTAGACCTGCTGGGACCAGGCCAGGTTGGCACTCCACGAGGCTGGGAAAGGCCTGGGAAAGACTTGAGAAAGAGAGCTGGGAAAAGAGGTGGTAAAGAGAGCAGAGAAAGAGAGAGAGTTGGGAAAAAGAGCTAAGAGCTGGGAAAGAGCCTCTGGGCCTGGGCTAGACCTTATCTAAGGTATGAGCGGAGAAAGGTGTGGCCACATCAAATTCAGATGTGACCTCAGAGGATGCAGATGTGACCTCTTCCAGATGTGCCAGTTGCCTAGGTAACGCAGGTACTGGGTGGAGACTTTGCTGCGAGGAGGATGGAGTCTTATGCCCATTCAGGAGGGGACCTTACACAGAGGAGGCAGGCTACTCCCTTACCTACCCTTAACACAGCAGGCCCTGTGCCCCCACCCTCCCAAGCTCAGATGGTTAGTTCAAATTCAAAAGCTGCTTGTGATTGGCTAGTATGTATAGGGTAAAATGTAGTTATATAAGGTGATTTTGAAATAAGATTAGTAGTGTACAAGTAATCTCAAAATGTACGTGAACTTCTGCTATTTTGTGGTCAATCTGAGACAGGTCTTAACTCCATCTTGAAAAGAAACAAGTTTAAGACAAAACCTTACATTTAAAAAATCCTTCCTTATCCCAAAGCAGTTCCTCTTTTACAGAGAGCCAATCCACCAAGCCAAAGCAGAAGGGGCTTTTTAAAACCAGGACTTTGATCTTCCCAGTTCATCATTTCTGAGTTCACAACCAGCTTTCTGGCTTTGGGACTCATGTTATACAGTGGTTTTCACTCAGGTGAGTCTGAGCTGTTTCTGTCCAAAACTATCTTTGGCTTTCCAGGCTCCCCAAGCAACTAGACATTCCTCAATTTGGGGAAAAAAAGAGCATGGTATTTTGAAAAATAAAGGTAAATGCTAGCAGTTGAAAGCAGCAGTCTCAAACATGAGAATAAAATGCCACCTCAGAGATATGTCAGCAACTGTCATTGCATCTGTAAGCCTAAAATTTTCCAATTTAACAAGCCAACTCATGTCCTGAAATTTGATTGATTTTCAAAATATTAATCCCAGGCTACAAGCAGTATTTCCTAAAAGCAATGAAAAACTCACTGAAACTGTAAAGCTAGACTCTGGGATTTAAAATTCCAGATGACCTAGATTATTTTTCCCACTAGAACCAAGTTTGCTTTCAAGAGAATGCAATCTCATGGAAGTGTTTTATTTAATTTTTTAAATGTCAAATACAAAGAATTACTGTTACTTGTAATACAATATGATGTATTCTATTTTGACTGGAACTTTAAGGTGTTACCTACTGCCAGATGTGTAACTTCAATCAATTTGTATTCACTGAACTCCTTAAACAGCTATAAAGTCTTGGATCTGAGAATGTTGCCATGTTTTCATTAGATATGTCATATGTCAAAGTCTGTAACAAATGCATTGTGCTTAATACAGTACTGAAAACTCATGATTCCTTGCTCCTTAAGTTTTGAATTTCCTTGGAGGAAGAAAGATGTACTTAAGCTTCTTTCCCCCTCCCAAGAAACATTGACTCTATCCTTGGATCAATAAATAAAATCATGAGCAGACTGAAAGCTATGATACTAGCCTCTGCTTTGCATCTGTCCTCTCATCTGAGCCATTCTTAACTGTATTCCTTCTGCAATTATTTTGTGCCCCAAGAGGAAAAGGATTTACTGATTAACAAAATTGCCTTTAGGAAGAGAATAGCCAAAAGCTTAGAATATCACCCTCTGCTTTAGTGCTGAAGCAGTGACAACTCTAGAACTCAACTAAGAACACAGACTGAAATGATTGGTTCACACATGGCTGGACTGAAACCCAGATGGTGTCTTCCTTCCACTCTCTCTTACTGGCTTACTTTTCATCTCTATGCATCGCAATTTGTCAACCTCACTGTCACATGGGATAGAAAACAAACATTCCCTACAGCCCCTCTTAATAATTTTGTGGGAAAGACACCAAAAACTGCTTGTTGCAGCTTGGATCACAGGATCTGTTACTTGAGCCAGGAGAAAAGGAATGTTTGGAATGGCCAGAAAGGCAGAAATACTGAAATAAAATCCTACCCACATCATGTGACACTTGTGATCACTTTTTAATAAAAATCTATAAATTTAAAAAATTCTCCCATGGAATAAAATAATAAATGACACTGGGTTCGAAAAATATGACACCGTGTTTGAGCAAGACATAAGGTTTAAGCAATAAATGATAGCTATTAATATTATATTGATTAAAAAGTAAGAATGTCATATAATAGTAACAGAAAAAATACTCATTTTATAATCTTTAACTGTATCTTTTACCTGTCTTACTAATCCACGTTGAAGTCAGAACTGCAAATGTTTCATCATTAAGTGTATCTTCACACCTCTGTCTAGAATTCTTTGTCTGTAAACCTAAAGTTCACATCTATACTCCAAGATGAAAATGGATTGAAGTGCTGCCTTCCCAAGGCTGCCTATCTAGTTTCCTTTCTCATCTCTTTATTTGGCATGTGGTGATAAGAATTCACACCTAACATGCAGATATCCTGAAGTTTGGGCCTGAGGTGTAAAAATCTCTGGCTTCAACAGTGGATTAATAAGACAAGTAAAAGATACAGTTAAGGATTATAAAATGAGTATTTTTTTTTGTTTCTGTTATATGATATTCTTACTTTTCAATATAATATTAATAGCTATCATTTATTGCTTAAACCTTATGTTTTGCTCAAACACAGTGTCATATTTTTCGAACCCAGTGTCATTTATTATTACTTTTATTCCATGGGATAATTTTTTAAATTGTATAGATTTTTTAAAAAAGTGATCACAAGTGTCACATGATGTGGGTAGGATTTTATTTCAGTATTTCTGCCTTTCTGGCCATTCCAAACATTCCTTTCCTCCTGGCTCAAGTAACAGATCCTGTGATCTAAGCTGCAACATGCAGTTTTTGGTGTCTTTCCCACAAAATTGTTAAGAGGGGCTGTAGGGAATGATGCTTGTTTTCCATCCCATGTGACAGAGGGGTTGACAAATTACAATGCATAGAGATGCATTGCCAGTAAGAGAGAGGAAGGAAGACATCATCTGGGTTTCAGTCCAGCCATGTGTGAACTAATCTTTAACTTCCTTATTGCAAGAAGTAATACATTTCCCTTTGAGTTTTTTGTTTTTTAGTGTATTCAGGACAGATTGAGCTGATTTTTCTACCGCTTATATATCAAATACTCCTAACTAGTACAGCCACATATATCCAGTTATGTTTGTATATGGTTCACCTCACCAATAATAGTAGTAACATAAAAATCAAAGTTAGTATTTTCTTCAAATATCCTATTAGTAAGGAAGCATATGAAACACGGAGGATAAGTGCTTCATGCTAATACAAATTAAAACGTCAGTATCACAAAAATAAAAAGGATAATAATAAAATGTGACCTATGCAATTAAAAATAAACATACACATATATTTGAGAGCAACTAACAGTAAGGAGAGTATCTCATTACCTAGGCTGGTTTTCAACTTTCTCTGTGCACACACTAGCTTCAAACTCACAATCCTTCTGCATGTCTCAATCTCCAGAAAGCCATTCTAACCACAAGTTTATTTTTGGGGTGGGAAGGGGTAGATTCTGGTTCTGAGACTCAAAATCAGGGTCTGGTCCCTGTCCCTGGGCTTTGTGCTCAGGGCTAGTGCTTTACCACTTGAGCCTCAGCTCCACTAATTAGATAGGGGTTATAGACTTTCCTGCACATGCTGGATTTGAATCACAATCCTCAGCTCTCGGCCTCCTGAGTAGCTAAGCTTATATACGCACGAACCACCAGTATCTGACTTCCCTCTAGTTTTATGAGACCTTGGCAAATGTACTAGAGAAAAATGAAATACAGTAAACATGTAGTCTTGTTTTCACCATACTAGGTCTCAAAAATAATTTTGAGGTTTTCAAATTTAGCAAGTTATTTCATGTCTCAGTCTTAATATCTCTTGTAGAAAATATGTTATTCCTTTCAAACTAATTGCATGGGATCTAAGGAGATTTATACAGCATTAAGCAAACAGATTTCTACTTTATAGTCATTCAGTTATGCTCAATTGTTAACTATAAAGGGTAGAAGAGAAAATGGACTATGTGTATATATCTCAAAAATGTCATGATTGTAAAGATGATATTCAACATTCTTTTATATTTGGAACTTAAAACATGATATCTTGGGCAACAGTGATACTCACTAGACACTATGTGGAAAATAAACGGGATATCTTGTGGGTAGGGACAGGAGGGAAAACCCAGAGAGAGCAATAGAAGGGGAGTTATGGTTCAAAAAGAATTATACTCATTATTCATTACCTGATTCATTTAACTATATAAACCTCTGTATATCAAGTCTACAATAAAAAAGGAAATCTCAGAGTTTTAAAAGTCATTCATGGCTAGAATACTTGGAAGTCAAATTTGTAGCATCAACATATAAGAGGAAGGGAATGGTGGATGAGAACAATTCACAGGAGATTGTAGGAAGGAATTTAGGTGGAGTGGCTTCCAGTGAAGGAAAAGAGGGAAAGTAAGAATGACAAAAGAATATTTATTAAAGCTAATGAGTGAGGGAGGTTGAGAAGTACTGCTGTCCTTGCTCCTTAGGTACCTGAATTGTCATGCCCATTTGGCTGAACTCACTTGCCCAGAAGTTTCCAATCATGGAGTTTGAGTGCTTTGATTCTGAAATGACTGTCTATCTTCAAATTCTTCTGATGTGATTAAACATCCATGTACCCTTGAGCAACCCACTCAGCATCTTTGTGGCCAAGCCTGATGCTTATCATGCAGTAACTTTCTCTTCTTACTTAAGGAAATTGTATTATGTGGGACTTTGCCCACTCTAATAGACATATTTCCCCACTTCCCTGGCAGGTCCCTTTGGTTATATGATTACATTTTAAGCAATGTGAAATCAATAAAAATAATACGTGTGGCTTCTGAGTTTCGTCCTTTAGAGAAAGGAATATGATTGGTGTGGTGGGTCACAGTTACTTGGGAAGCAGAGATAAAAGATGATGGATTCAAAACTGCCTGGAAGAAAAGTTAACTGAGAGCTCATCTCAGGATTAACCTACATATGATGATGTTCACACACAATCTCAGCTAAGTGAAAACTGTGTCCCTTAGCCAGTCTAAAGCCACCCCTGGGCAAAAGCACAAGAGCCTATATGTAAAAAAGCAAAAAAAAAAAAAAAAACACCCCCCCCCCCAAAATACCAGAAGCAAAAAAAAAAAAAAATAGTGAAGATGTGGCTCAAATTGTAGAGCACTTACCTAGAAAGTTCAAGGTCTTGAGTTCAAACCCTAGTACTGCTAAGAGAGAGGGAGATGTGGAGAGAAATGAAAATGTCTCCATAAACTGTAGAACTGGCTAACTCATCCTGAGGTCCAATATGGAAACCTTGTATCAGCATCCAAGAGTGAAAAGACAAGGATTCTAGGCTCCAGACAGTGTCAAGTTACCTTACTAAACCTAGAACACCTACTTGAATATCTTCAGGAAAAAGGAAAAATATTCTGTTCTGTTGATTGTTTAGTGTTGAGGTTTCCATTATCACCTGGAATGGATTTTTAGTAAAACATTCAAATCCTCTTGGCATTTTTCATTCAATGTGTGAATGATAGTACCACATTTTCCATTACTTGTGAATGTCCACAGCAAAAAGGACCACAGAAATCTATATCTTTGGACCAGGCACAATTCTGAGTTCTTTTGTAGAAAACATATCGGGCACATATATGTGTAGACATTTACTATTGACTTCTCTCTCCACAATCTCAAAGGTAACCTTCCAATTCATATGTCACCATATCTTTTCTAGTTCCTGTGGAAATTAAAATTAATACCCAGAAGTGCCTATTTATTTATGAAAGCACTAAACTATGCCAATAGCATATAATGATAAATTTATACATGTATATTATAACATAGTCATGTATATTATTACATAATAATATGTAATATTACATAATATGTAATATCAGTTATCTGATAGCTAACTGTTGAAAATGTTGCTAGAAAACTTGGACCACAGAAATCTTGAACAATTTATTTTTGTAATATAAAAGAGAATTAAAGTCTTCAGAATGAATTTTCTTTTATAGTAAATATAAAACATGCCTATTATGGAAAATAAGCAATGCTAATGTAGAAGTTCAATTTCACTGAGTGATTTCACTGAGCTAACCAGCTCTTTTCTCTGTCTAAATTAAAGTGCACTTAACATGATGTTTAGGACCTAATGTCTTCTCTGTGAGGAACATGTTTTTAATTCTTGAAATAATTTTATATGGAATAAAATTAGAGGTGGAATAGAAATTGCATTACATTAATACACAATTTTGGTTGTTTTAACAAACTATAAGAGTTGAGTGTCTACATTTTCATCAATAATTTGCTTTTAAAATACAGGGTAAAGATAATTTTGTTTGTATTCATGATTAATTACTTGGAATAATTTTCTAGGAATAGAATTGCTGAATCATAGTTCATGCAAACTGTAAAGTAGGCTGAAAATTGCTTTCAGAAACCTTCTACCTGTTTCTATTACTACCTATGTTATTTGAAAATACCAAAAGAGCACAGCAATTTGATTCTCCTATAAAAATCCAGACTCTTTGCAGGTCCTTTGTGGAAAGTGTGTGTGTGTGTGTGTGTGTGTGTGTGTGTGTGTGTGTGTGTGTGTGTGTGTTGGGGGAATAAAAGAGGAAAGGAGAAATCTTTGTAAATGCCAGAAATATGATATCAGATTATAACAGTGTCACTTTCAATTGGAGAGTAGATGAAATTCAGATTTTAGTTTCTTTTCTCCCCTACCTTTACAGTTCCCTTGAGAAAGAACAGCTTGTTCTCTTGTAGTTAGGAACGAATGTGATGAAAACAAGTATATATACATATACATGTGTGTGCATGTAATATTTTAATTTCCTAAGAACTATTTATCTTCTTGAAAGATGTAATCCATAAGTTCCTGTAAAACTTGCTTGCCCACAATATTTCTAAAATCCGTAAGTCAAGTCTTCATGTTTCATATTGTTAGAGAATATTTATTCTGTCAAGGTATTAGTATGAGTTCGAACTGCTCATGGAATCATCTTAATTTGATTCATGGGAGTAAAATGTACTTTCAAAACACTATTGAGTTTGTTTACACCTTAACTTCACATAAATAGGATTCTAATCAGAATAAACACATAAAAGTTTTCCCTTAAAATATTTAGCATTGCATTTTAAATCCTAGAGGAGTGCCAGGTATGGTGACACATAAATATAATCTCAGTACTCAGAGGATTGAGTCAGAAAGTTCAAGAATTGAAAAACAAGTCAGGGTTTGGTGGCTCACATTTAAAATCTTAGCTACTTGGGAGACTGAGAACAGAAGGATCACAGATCAAGGTCAGCCTGAGCAGGAACATTCATAAGACTCCATTTGAACATTTGGATGTGATGGTGCCTGACATCCAGCAATGACAGGAAGCCTAATATGGGCAGATATCATGGTCCTGAGCAAGAGTGCAGAGTGCAGACAAAGAATGAGACCTTATCTCAAAAATAACCAACTAAAAATGGGGCTGGAAGCCATGGTATAGCACTTAAGAACCTGCTTAAGAAACACAAAGGAAGCCCTGAGCTCAAACCCCATTACCTCCTAGAAAACAACTGAAGACTAACCTGTGATACATAAAGAGTCTCTGTCTCAAAAACAAAAAATAAATCAGGGAGGGAACCCCAACTTTTTTGATATATTGGATTGGTGAAACAAATATGAGATATCAAGGAATATTACACAATGGAATATAATTTTTATCTGCCATTAAGGGTATATTATTTTCTAATTTTAAAGCTTTACAAAGTCTCACTGGTCTCTCTCCTATTGTGTGTGTGTGTGTGTGTGTGTGTTTGTGTGTATGTGCTGGTCCTGAGGCTTGATCTCAGTGCCTATCTCTGAGCTATTTTTACTCAAGGCTAGTGCTCTAACACTTGAGCCACAGTTTCATTTCTGAATTTTTGGTGGTTAATTGGAGATTAGAGTCTCATGGACTTTCCTACCATGGCTGGATTCAAACTTGGACTCTCAGATCTCCGTCTCCCAGGTAGTTATGATTATAGGTGTGAACCACTGCCTATTTTTGTACTCATAGAGTAATACCAGGCTCCTATAAAAGGTTATCTCCATAAACAGTTTCAGTTTTCTTGGTTGCTCTTCAATCAGAGATTATGACATCTGTCTAAGAGTTACTGATGTCTATCAATATTGTATTAGATCTTCTATGAATTTGTGATACTGCAGAGTGGCTTTTAGTTCTTTATTCCCTTGACCTTCCTTCTTCTCTCCCCTTTCCTCCCCTCCTCTCCTTTCCCCCTTTACTTCTCCCCTTTGTATGTCTCTCTATCTGTCTCTATTTGTCTTCATTTCTGTTTCTTTTCTGTGTGTGTTTTATTATTAAAGGAAGCCATTAGGAAGCACTCATGATTAAACACTTTCTGATAAAATTGTAAAAAGTTCTAAATCATAAAATTGCTAAGAGGCTTAAAAGAGATCATGGGTTTTAAACATTTAGAAGAATATCTGAGCTGGGTACCAATGGTTCACACCTGTAATCCTAGCAGCTCAGGAAGCTGACATATGAGAATTGTAGTTCAAAGCCAGTCTGGACAGGAAAGTCCTTGAGACTTTTATCTCCAATAAACTATTCGGAAAAAGCCAGAAGTGATGCTATTGTTCAGGTGGTAAAACACTAGCCTTGAGCACAGAGAGGCTCAGACACAGAGGCCTGTGAACTAGGCCAGGCCCTAGTTCAGTCCCCAGGAGGACCAGCCAAAAAAAGAAAAGTAAAAAAATAGAATCACTGACATTTCAACTGACAAAATATTAACTAGTATTGCTATCAAATTTCACAAAGGAAAAGGCATACCTATGTGTTCAGAGCATGTTATCAAGCAAGCATATATTTAGATTTGAAATATTAGAATTAAATGTCCCAAGAAATATCAAGCACTATTCAAGTTGGAAAAAGTTTATTTAGCATATCTTAACATATTCCTCACTCACTGACCTCCCTTGAAGGGTGTGTGTGTGTGTGTGTGTGTGTGTGTGTGTGTGTGTGTGTGTGTGTATGTGTCCTGTCTTGTACTTTAATTCAACTTTGCTCACTCTTGGTTAACTCTCTTTAGGAGATTCTCCTAGGTGCTGATGGAATACTAGTATTTAAGAACTTTAGGGACTAGGCATGTGCTTTGGTGGCTGAGTGCTTACCTAGCATGCATGAGGCTCTGGGTTCCATTCCTCAGTACCACATAAACAGAAAAACAACAAAAACAAAAAAGAATTTCCACTGTGTTAGTGTGAAGTTTTTTTTTCTTCCTCCTTTTGATTTTTTAATGTCACTCAAAAAATTCCTTGAAGACTGAGGAAAAGTAACAAGGTTTGTGCAAATTAAAAACAACCTAACATACCTATCAATATCTGAACCTTATTCTTCAATGAAATACAAACAATCCAGAAATTCATATAGAACAATAAAAGACTCTGAATAGTAAAAACAATCCTTGACAGAACAGTGCTAGAGGAATATCAATACCAAATTTCACTCTACTACAAAGCCATAGTCATCAAAACAGCTTGGTACTGGCAAAAGAACAGACCTGAGGACCAATGGACTGGAACTGAAGTCCCAGAAATTAACCCATAGAACTATAGCCACCTAATCTTCAACAAGGGAGCTAAAAAAATAGAATGGAAGAAAGACAGTCTCTTTAGAAAATGGTGCTGGCAAAATTGGTTAAACAGCTGTAGAAAACTAAAGCTAGATCTTTATATATCACCCTGCACCAGAATCAACTCCAAATGGATCAAAGACCTCGAAGTCAAAGCAGACACCTTGAAAACTACTGGAAGGAATACGAGAAACTCTAGAGCTCTTAGCACATGAATTTGTTTGCTGAAATTTTATTAATAAAGACCCAGATACACAACAAATCAAAGTTGGGCAAATGGGACTGCATGAAACTGCATGGCAAAGGACACAGCTAGCAAGATAAATAGAAAGCCCCCAGATTGGGAGAAGATCTAAAATGGACAAGGGTCTCATATCTAAAATATACTTAGAACTCAAAAAAATTAAATCCCCCAACAACAAATCCTCAAAGAAACAACTGTCTGATTAATGAGTGGGCTATAGACTTACAGAGAAACTTCTCTGAAGAGGAAATAAGAATGGCCAATAGACACATGAAGAAATGCTCAACCTCCCTAGCTATAAAAGAAATGCAAATCAAATATCTAGTATAGGTATGAGTCAAGCGGAAAAAGTCAGATAATGTGATGTTAGGAAAACGAAACCTCAAATATGTATTTTAATGTTTTTGTTTCTTTCATGCATGTGTTTCTAACGCATTTATAAGATTATTTCTTTGTTGCTTTGTATGTCCCTCCCCCACAGTGTAACCCCCGCTTTCACTATATTTGATGTCAGTATAACATGTGGAGGAGATGGGGACAAACAAGTCGTTTAAGGATTCAGGTGGACCTGTTGCAACAATGAGAAGTACAAAAAGTCATGTCAAAACCAGCTTTACAATGTCGGTGGGGGGGGGGGGGGTATGATTGGGTGGGAGGGAGGGAGGAGGCTGGGAAGGGAGGTGAAGGGTAAACAAAGGAGGAGGCTGCAATGCTTGGTAAGAAATGTATGCATTATCCTGCCCATGTAATTGTAACCCCTCTGTACAGTATGTTCTCAAATAAAATAAAATAAAATTTAAAAAAAAAAAAAAAAAAAGAAATGCAAATCAAAACAACGTTGAGATTCTATCTTACCCCAGTTAGAATGGCTAGAATCAATAAATCTAATAACAGCAGATGTTGGAGGGGCTTTGGCCAAAAGGAAACCCTACTGCATTGTTGGTGGGACTACAAACTTGTTCAACCACTTTGGAAAGCAGTATGGAGTTTCCTTAAAAGATTACACATAGTTTATGACCCAGAAATCTCACTTTTGGGCATTTACACAAACGATCACAAACAAGGCTATACTAAAGCTACTAGCACAGCTATGTTTATCACAGCATTATTCACCTTAGCTAAGATATGGAACCAACCCAGATGCCCCTCAGTAGATGAGTGGATCAAGAAAATGTGGTATACACACATATATATTCCATTATATATATATATATATACCACATATATTCTGTTATATATATCTATATATAATGGAATTCTATGCCTCCATCAGAAAGAATGACACTATCCCCATTTGTTAGGAAATAGAAAATTTGGAAAAAATTATAATGAGTGAAGTAAGCCAGGCCCAAAGTAACATAGGTCCAATGGTTTCCTTTATTTGAAATAACTGGTATAGGCCTAGGACAAGTAGAAAAGGTAAAAAGCCATGTACATATGACCATATAGGATGATAATAAGTGAAATGAACCCCAAGATAAGGACACAAGAAATTTTATCTTTGTTGATGCTGTTTTTAATGTACTTATAATGTATTATGTGATTTTTTTTTGTTTCTTTTGTATGTTCCTCCCCCATGGTATAACCCTTGTTTCCACTGTTTTTGATTCCAGTGTTCTGCATCTTGTATATACATTTTTCTAATTTGGGGAGGGGAAGGGAAATAACAAAATGCTGAAATAAGGATACAGGTTGACCCATTGTAACAAGGAGATGAACAAGATATTATGTTGAAAACAAACTTTCTTGGGGGAGGAAGAAGTTGGGGAGGTGGGGAAGAAAGGGATGGTAGGGGGAAAACAAAGGAGGGGGTAACAATGCTCCATAGGAAGTGTGTTCATTACCCTACTCATGTAACAGTAACCCCTTTGTACAGTATCTTTATAATAAAAAATATTTTTAAAAAAACCCAACCTATAAAGAAAGGAAAAACGAACTTTACAACTTTGGCCAGGAGCAGGGGGGGTGACGGTGGGGGTGGGGGGGGGGGAGAGGGGATGGGAAGGGATGGGAAGGGGAAACAAAGGAGGAGGCAACAATGCTTGAAAAGAAATGTACTCATTATCTTGCCCATGTAATTGTAACCCCTCTGTATGGTAGTTTCACAATTTTTAAAAAAAAAAAGGAATTCCCTGAGCTCTAGTCATTGGACATTTAATAAGAAAAAAAAATATTTTAATCTCATTTCATCATTTTATTGCATTTTTCCCTATTATGCACAATCATTTTATATAAAAAAGCTGCATTATATAAGAAAACAGAGATCCTCACTATGTTGTAAATATTTACTACTATGTTGTAAATAAACTTTACAACATGGGGGAAGGGAGTTGGAAGGGAAGGAAAGCAAGAAAAAATGAGGAAGGGGGTGACACTGTTCACAAAGCAATGTACTCATTACCTTACTTATGTAACTGTAACCCCTCTGGTACACCACCTTTACAATAAGAAGAAAGAAAGGTGCATAAACAAAATTGCATAGACAGTTTCTCATTCTACATACTGTTTTGATTTTAAATATAAGATATAATTTTACATGTTTTTCTCAATAACTTCTAAAACAGAAATGACTAAAGAACTTTATTTTCAAATAACAAAATTAACATATAGGAAACCCTTTCACCAATTTATTTTGATCTACTCCAAAACCAGTTTTTTTTTTATCTATGCCCAACTAAAAATTTTTTAAAAAGATTTAGACTAGAATTCACTTTTTTCTTTTTCTCTTCCTTTGAACTGGGGTTTGAACCCAGGGTGTTCATGCTATGGCTTTGGTGTTTTAATACTTGAGCCATGTCACCAGTCCACCTTTTTCCTGGTTATTTTGGAGATAGAATCTGCCTGGGTTGGCCTTGAATTAAAATCCTTCAGATCTCAGCCTCTGGAGTAACTAGCATTACAGGTATGAACTTGCTGGAAGGAGGCTCCAAATTAAGTTTTCTAAGTGAAAGAAACCTGCTTTTATTGCCTCTCTGCCCCCAAATATCCTCATTAATGACAAAAAAGAAAAAAAGAAAACCAGATCGCAGGAAAACCATTTTCAACATTCTCCCCATCCCACACTGAAGACACACAACAAAGATGGACTACTTTCCAGTCCTTTCAAGGTTGGTTCTGTTCTCCAGGGTGTCCTGGAAATGCCAGGAACAAATTCCATATACAGGATGCCCTTAGCCATTATCCAGTAAGTCAGGATTCTACCAGAAACAGAAAACTAAGGCCAGCATGAACGTACTCTGGTATCCAGGACTTAGAGCTAATTCTCTCATTGAGTTCAGAGATGCTTTGTGGGATGCATTAGTACAAACAGTAAATCCAACTTTCTCCCAAAGTTAGGTTGCCACAAAATATGAACTAGAATATCTTTAAGATTTATTTGGACCCTTTAATTTAAAGATGGAGTAGCACACACGAGGTAAGGCAAGTACTAAAATAGAGGATAAGTGGCTAAATCTCACATCTCTGTTCCATTAATAATCATCTCCTATCAATGACAAACTGTTGGGTACCAATATTTTATTGAACTCACACAGAAAGCCTGCACTATACATAAATTCACAAGAAACAGAAGCTGACAAATTAACTAAGTCCTAGAAGGTCACACAGGATTAGAGTGGGTAAAAAATCAGTTCTGTGTATTTCTGATACACGACCCCATATCCTCCATAGTAGGCTTTTCTCACTGTACTGTTGAAATTTCTTTTGTATTGGTCCTATCCTATATGCTGTGCATCTTATTCCTGACGAGAGACTAGGCAGCTACTACCAAATATCTCTGTCTGTCCGTCTAATGGCATCTCTAATATAGTTGGTCTAGGCTGGTTCATAATACACTGTAGGAAAATTCTGACGGTGCTCAACAATTTCTCTTGGTAAACCAAATAAAAAGAAAAGGTGATGGCTGCCTCAAGGAATTGATTTCATGAAACATGAGAATGAGAAGCAGAGCCTTGATGAACAGATACTATTTCATGAATTATTTTACATACGTTCCTGTACATTCAGTTCTACAACCAGCCGAGGCTCTGAGACCTCAGGTTTCTGGAGACACGATCAGAAAATATCCTCCTTCCTCAGAAACTATATCCTTGTCCTTTCCTAATTTTCCATATTTTTCCACTTGTGTTGGAATTTCTGTCCATTTACAATCTAAATAGAGAAGAGGTAAAAATGTGGAACTAGGAGTGGAAACTAAGGATGAAGGAACTCTCATCTAGGAGCATTAGTGACTGGCCAACCCAGGCAGATTCTATCTCCAAAATAACCAGGAAAAAGGTGGACTGGTGACATGGCTCAAGTATTAAAACACCATGTGTATCACCATGTGCCCACCATGCCTTCCTTGTAAGTCAAAGCTGCCAGTGGGTTCAGATAGCCGGAGGTCTTCTGGCTAGGTCGTGGAAAGTTCCCACTCTATTCTGGATTGCTCTTGCTTCTGTGCTCCTTCAGAAGTAGGCATGTGTATTTCTCACATCCAAAAATGGTCTTGCTTTCCAAACAGAAACACAGTGTTTTCTTCCTAACCCATTAATTAACCCTTTGTTGGGAGCACTCGTGGGATGTTCTAGCTGGTTGCTTTCTGTAGATGTACTGTCACTGCTCTGAAGTTAGACCAGAAAGCCCCACCAGGTCTCTGCTGGGGCCTGGTGGCTACAGAGTAGCTGCTGTTGGGAATAGTGATAATGCAACGACCACTACTACTCTAAACATCACTGTGTCTTTGGCTGCCATGGCAACATTGCTTCAGCTGCTCCTGCTTCCACAGTTGTTTGCACTCCCATCACTGCTGCCCCCAGCTATGATGCAGGGATAATCATCACGTCTTCTGCTCTGCTTCAAGTACCTGTGCCCCTGAAACAGTCAGTGGCTTTCTGGTAGGGTATCAAGACATTTCCTACAGCTTCCTGAGATGGAATGATGAACCTCTCCCCATCTCATGTCACTTGAATGCAGATGAACCCTGAAGGCATGCAAAGATTGCTATACCAAGGGCAAACATTCAACAGCTAGTAGAGGATTGAAGAAGTTCTGTGGCTCACAACTGACTGTCTATTCAGACTTGCTCCTTTCATCCTTGTGAACCAGCACAGGAAATCTCTAGTCCATGCACTGCATCTCCAATGTTGCAGGATAAACCCTAAGAAAATCTCATTGGCATGATTTTGCTTTGCATCTTGGAAATTCCTTCCTTCCCTCCCTCCCTCCTTTCCTTCCTTCCTTCCTTCCTTCCTTTTTCTTTACTTCTTTCCTTCTTGCTTCTTTCTCCCTCTTTCTATCTCTTTCTGTGCCAGTTCTTGGGCCTAAACTCAAGGCCTTGAACTTTTTTCTTAGCTTTTTAACTAAAGGCTAGCACTCCACCACTTAAGCCATAGCTCTATTTCTGGCTTTTTGCTGGTTAATTGGAGACAAGAGTCTCATGTATTGTCTGCTTGGGCTGGCTTTAAACATGGATTCTGAGATCTTAGCTTCCTGAGTAGCTAGGATTACAAATAGAGGACACCAGCACTCAGCTGCTTCTTGGTGATTTCTTTTTTTTTTTGGGGGGGGGGGGTTGGTAGTGGGGCCTGAACTCTGGGCCTGGGCACTGTCCTTCAGCTCTTTAGCTCAAGGCTAGTGCTTTACTACTTGAGCCACAGTGCCACTTCCGGATTTTTTCTTTTTGCTTACGTGGTCCTGAGGAATCAAACCCAGGGCCTCTAGCATGCAAGGCAAGCGCTCTACCACTGAGCCACCTTCCCAGTCCTTCTTGGTGATTTCTATCTCTAATTTGGCAAGGAGACCCTCAGCTAGTAACTGAGTCATGGTAACTCTGAGAATGGCTGCCACTAAGGTCTGGGAGTTGCCAACACTAAGGGAGCTTTTTTGCCTTTTTGTGATTTTTATGTGAATTGAACAAGAGAACTCCAGCTGATAGATAATACATAGAGAGTACTGAGAAAAAAGTGGCGTAATCTACCATAAATTTAAAATGTTGTAGTGGGCTATGCCTGTTATCTAAGCTAGGCAGGTAGAGGGATTGCACTCCAAGCCTGGCTGGGGATCAAAGTAAGACTCTATGACTCTATCTCCAAAACAACCAAAGCAAAACGGGCTGGGGTAACGGCTCAAGTAATAGAGTGCCTCCCTACTAAGCACAAGACATTAAATATAAATTACCACCATAAAAAACAAAACCTAAACCCCTTCTAAAACAACAAAACAAAACAAAATAAATAAACAACCACTTTGCTGTCCTTGTCAAAGGAGAGCCTCACCTAAAAATGGAACAGATGTACAAATGTACAACAGGTGAAAAAAGATGTAAAAATTTCAACAGAGACAAAAACAAAAAAACTTGGAAAAACTCACCAGTGACTGAATCCAGTGACAATGAAGATAAACTGTCACACAAAAGAATTAGAAGACTGATTTAAAAAATGGTTAAGACTACATGAGGCTGTGAAGACATCACTCCAGAATGTAGCAACTGGAGGCAGGGAGTCTGAGAGTTTGAGGGCAGGTTTGGATACATAGTAAGGCTCTGTCTCAAAACCAAAACAAAACAAATAGAAGAATGAATTAGTGGAGATGGTGCAGGATATGATAAAACAATTTTAAAAAGCGATATTCTGTAAAAATAACAGAAAAATGTTAAAAAATGTACATCTCAACAAGTTTACTAAAAACTCAATTGATAGTTGGGTGTGGTAGAACATACCTGTAATTGTAGCTACTTGAGAGGTGGGTATCAGGAGGATTTCAGTGTGACACAAACTCAAACGTAAGTCTGGTGCGATAGCAAACTTCTGTGGTCCCAGTTTCTCAAGAGGCAGAAGCATGGGAAAAATAAACTAAAAGCAAAAGGACTAGCTAAGTGGCTTAAGTGTCAAAGAGATGACCTAGCATGTATGAGACCTTAAATTTAATCTCAGTGCCACAAAATTGAACATATACCACAGGTGAAAGCCTCAAAAATAAAATATTAATGTTAAGAACATCAGGGCTTGAAAACAAGATGAATAAATTGGTGCATTCAGACAGTAATGATTAAAAAATGCATCTTGTATGAACAATACCTATAGCCATGGGACATGACTGGAAGACTTAATACTTATAGACAAAAGAGTCAAGACGCAAGATAAAGCCAGGGGCCAGTGGCTCACACCTTTAATCCTTGCTACTCAGGAGGCTGAGATCTGAGTTTGGTGGTTCAAAGCCAGCCCAGGCAGGAAAGTGCATGAAATTCTTATCTCTAATAAATTACACAGAGAAAGCTAGAAGTGAAGCGATGGCTCACGTGACAGAGTTCTATATTTGAACAAAAGAAGCTCAGAGTTAGCGTCCAGAACCTGAGTTCAAACCCCAAGACTGGCACAAACTAAAAAATATGATACAAAATAAAGACAGAAAAACTATTCAGCAACATAATAGCAGAAGAAAAACCCCAAATCTTGAGAAAGATATGGGCATCCAAGTTCAAGAGGCATTTAGAACCCCAATATATAGGACTAGAATAGAATCCCTCTGTATCATATTACAGTTAAACTGTCAAAAGCTCAAAAAAAGGGAGAAGGAATACTGAAAGCCACAAGAAAAAGTGCCAAGAAAAACAACATCAAAGTAATAGATTTCTCAGCAGAAACCTAAAAGGCAAGGACATTGGATATTTCAAGCTTTGAAAGTAACCATCAACCTACATTATTATAATCAGCAAAATTATCCTTCAAGTTAAGTGAGAAATAAAGGAAATCTAAGATAAGCATAAATGTAAGGACTGTATGCCCACAATACCACCATTAAAGAAAAATTTTTATAGGGATCTTTCATGTAGAAGAAGAAACAAGACCATCAAACCATAGTAATATAGGAAAGAATACATCTCACTAGATAAGGAGATAACCAACAGAGAATCATGAATCAGACATGATTTTCTTTCAGTAAACTATCAAAGTTCTAAGATGAATAGGGGAAAAGAGACAAACATAAAGGATTCAAAACATTTAGAAGTAAAAGCACAAAATGGCAATAGTAGCTATTTTTCTTTTTTCATGTCGTTCAGTAATCATCTGAACATAAATAATCTTAATTCTCATTTTGGGAAATAGTTCAGTAGATTCATATAAAACTAAACTTTGCCAGGCACTAGTGGCTCACTCTTGTGATTCTAGCTACTCAGGAGGCTGAGATCTGAGGTTTGTGGTTCAAAGCCAGTCTAGGCAGGAAACATTTTAGACTCTTAATTCTTCCTTTTTTTTTTTTTAAAATTGTTTTTGTAAAGGTGACATACAAAGGGGTTACAGTTACATAAGTCAGGTAATTCTTTTTGAACAATGCCCCTCCCCACCCCTTCCCTCATTCTCTCCCAGTTTTCCCTGCCATCCCCACCCACCAGTTGTGTAGTTTCTTTTCTTTTTTTTTTGGTTATTTAGAAAGGATCTTTAAAAAAAATATTTTTATTGTGAAAATACCATACAGAGGGGTTTCAATTACATAGGCAAGGTAATGAGTACATTTCTTGTCAAACATTGTTACAGCCTCCTCCTTTGTTTCCCCTTACCATTCTTTCCCATCTCCTATCCCCCCTCTCCCATTCCCTCCCCCCCCCCCAACCAGCGCCAAAGTTGTAAAGTTCATTTTTCAACATAACATCTTGTACATCTCATTGTTACAATGGGTCCACCTGTTATTTTCAACATAGAGTACCACTGCTGCATTTGTTCCCCTTTTGTGTCTCCATTTCTGAGCCACTTCTTATCCCCCCTAAAGACAGATAAATAAAACAAAAAGAAAAGAAAACAAAAAGAACAACAAAGAAAAATCTCTTGTTTCCATTTCCTGGATTTCATTTCAAAATATTATTTAATATGATCAGAGGCACATACCCATTACACCTTTGTGTTCCTCCTAAGAATATCCTCCTTTTGTCTCTCACTGTGTGTACCATGAGATTCTTCAAGTAATCACACACACACACACACACACACACACACACACACACACACACACACACACGGAAGTGGAGCCGTGACTCAAGTGATAGAGAGCTAGCCTTGAGCAAAATAAACTCAGGGACATAGCTTAGGTCCTGACTTTAAGCCCCAGGACCAGTACCAAAAGAGCAACAAAACAAAAACAAACCCCAAGCATTAATTATTTAAACAGGTATCCTACTTCTAGCAATCTATCCAAAATGAACAGCAAATGCCTAGACAGCAAATTGTATATAAATATTGATAACAATATTGCAAATTGCAATTGCAACCACTTAGACTAGCTCATTTCTTTGTAGACAGTGGGGGCCTTAATATACCCCTAACCAGTTCTGAGTGAAGATTAAGTTGTAGCCCTATTAAAGTTAAGCTAATTGCTGGTCTCCCTTATTGCCCAAAGTAGAACAACATTCTTTACTTTTCTCACTGGTGAGTTCACTGAATCTTTATTTTATAAGGCTACTGAAAATTCCGCTAAACTCATTTGAACCTTTTTTTTTTCTTTTTGTTGGTCATGGGGCTTGAACTCTGGGCCAGGGTGCTGTCCCTGAGCTCTTCAGCTCAAGGCTAGTGCTCTACCACTTACTGGTTTTCTGGTGGTTAATTGGCGATAAGAGTCTTAGGAATGTTCCTGCCTGCGCAGGCTTTGAACTGCAATCCTCAGCTCTCAGCGTCCTGAGTAGCTAGAATTACAGGTGTGAGCCACTAGTGCCCAGGTGATTGGTTTCTAACTCCCAGTTCAAGCAGCCCTAGACTCAGCAAAAGTTCTGAGGGAAGAGCTAGCAATGTGTTTGAAGCTCCCAGACTCTGTGCCTCTCATTGATTCAAAACCTCTGGTCCAGCCCCAGAATTTACAAGTGATCCCCAGGATAGGAAAATAACTGGCTGATCCATAGGCTGGATGCTTTTTCCTTCCTTATTTTGCTATGTTTAGGTCTATTGTACTCAGTAATTCTTTTGCATTTTCATACAGATACTTTCTGTATTTCTTTTCTTTTTTTTTCTTGTTGCTTTTGTGTGTGTGTGTGTGTGTGTGTGTGTGTGTGTGTGTGATGATTTCTGGCAGTACTAGGATTTGAACTCAAGGCCTTGCCCTTTCTAGGCAGATGATCTGCCACTTGATCGACTCTTTTACTCTGCCTTAGGTATCTTTCAGGTACAGATCATATTTTTGCCTGGGGCTAGTCTCAGGCAAAAATCCTCCTGCTTATGCCTCCTCGAGCAACCATGCTGTTTCATTAATTGAGATGGTATTTTGGAAACCTTTCCCCTATGCCTGTCTCAAACCAAGACCTTCCTTATCTCTGTTTCCGGAGTAGCTTGGATTATAGGTGTGAGCCACCACACCCAGTTGAATGTTTTGTTTTCTTCAATATAAAAATAATATTGAGCATTCTTGACATTTATTACACATCATGAAGGGGGCCAAGGGCTTTACTTAAATTAATCTCTTTGAGTCCTCTTATTAATACCGTGAGGTGGGTCAATGCTTCTCTTTGAAAAATGAGATTAGGAAAAGTCCTCTCTAGTAAATACCAAACTACCTCACCTCAAGCCCCTTTTATAGCAAACTGCATATTATGTGACTTGTAATTAATCCTCTCAATGATGGAATGAATCTTCTAAGGCTTGTTCATAGCATGTAATATAAAATTTAGCTCTTGAAGAAATATAAGAGTTCTAGCAGTTATAGTTCCCAGGGCCTTTGCATTTCTTATCCCCATTGACAAAAGCTCCATGATAAGACTTTACAAGGGATTCTAATGAGAAATCATTAATCACATTTTCCTAGAATTCATTCATCAAAGACAAGCAGTTCCAAGAAAAAGGGCCGTGTTCATTGATTTTCTGATGGTTGGTTCTAGTTCAAAGATTGCCTCTGCTTTCATAACCAAGTGCTATGAATGAATTGTTAGGGTTCTCTGAGCCCCTTGTTGAGCAGGGGGAGGGGAGTAGAATTAACTATGGAACAATTTAGGTAAACATGTGCTAGCTTCTCAGTTCAAAGGGAGGTTAAATGAGGGACTACAGTGACTAGGAGCAGTGCTTTTTGCTCAGACTAAACACTGATGGTGGAATAAAAATAAGTTTTGATACTCACATAGACAGATGTCTATAGCACACTGCTACATATAGCCATACACACATATATACAGACTATGATAGTCCTAGACACTGATTCTTACTTAAGACATTCAGAGTGACTGATACATAAGGATTCTATTAGAAAAATGGAATATGAATGTAGAAGAGCATGTAAATTCAAAAAAAAATAAGTTGTTCATTGTTTTAGAAAAATGGAAAACATACTGTTAGCCTACCAGGATAGGGAGACTTATGCACAATATATGTTTGGTATTTGATGAAGACATGAAAAGTGAAGATGTGGATGTGGCTCAAGTGGTAAAAACACCCACCTAGCAACTGAAAAGCCTTGACTTCAAAACTCAGTACTCCCATAAGCTCTAAATGGTTATAAAAGACAAGGGTTTATTCCATGAGTAAAAAAGAGAGAAGAGATTCCAGAGAAGACATAGGTACCTTGTCCAATAACCTATGAAGTAAATATTTTGTTATTTTGAGAGAAACTCAAATAATGTGGACAATTTGTCCAAGTTGTTAGAACTAACAATTGTTTGTGGCTACATGAATCTCAGGCAGATGTGAGTGTGAAGAAGCTGTAACTTGATACCATAACTTGCTGCTTTTGTAGTTATTGAACCAGGTGAGTAGACTTCACTGAGCAGCAGTAATGCAAAAAGAAATGTTAAATAGTATTCATCTTTATAGATTATCATTATATAATGCTTTGATGGTCAATTCTCATCTTGCACACAAAGTATCTCTTTAGTGTTCAGGTTTGATATATCTAAAATCAGTATATACACCTTGTCCTTTGCTGCTGAAGAGCACTAATAACATGATTCCTGGTCTAACTGATGGCCTTTCTTAAGTTTTACCACAAAGTTTCTCTTAACCATTGAAGTGGATGACTTATTCACAAATCAACCATTGGGAAAATCCGTGCTTTAGTTTTGTTGGATCCATAAATATATTGTGTATGACCAATTTTGGTAGTGCTACTATCACCCAAATCAGCCTACTTCTTTTACAAGGTGCTATGTAAACAATGTGGTTCCCTCCACTAGTGAAGTTCACATATCTGGGTAAGGCTCACCTTGATAATGGATGCAGGATATATAGCTCCCAGTATAGTTTAAACAGAATCTTTGGTGAAGTATTTTCCTTGAGGAAAGGAAAACAAAAACTTATTGTGAACTCTTTATGAAAGTAGGAATCAATTTTGAACATTATCTTAATACAAAGTTTATATTCCTTAAAAATCTTCCAAATACAAAATTGATTTGTATTTGACTATATCTCACTAATAGCATTTTTTTTTTACTATTACTAGCTATTTCTCAAAATAGGCCAAGAACTAAAAGTGAAATAAATGTGTATTGAGGACACTTTGCTCCTTTCTTCAAAGCACATGACATTGAATTAAACCAAGTTAGGACTGAGGGTACACGTCAGCAATGCAGAAATCAAGATCGATGCTAAAGGAATGGACCTGGAAACAATTAGGATCTAGTTAGGTACAGGTTATAGAGCAGGCAAGACAGTTACATGAGTGAAGCAAAGGAATGACAATTCATGGCTTCAGCAGGGATGGCAGATACCAAGACAGGAAGAAGTAGCTGTACTCCTTACAATTAGTATTAACATGCCCTGGGTTTAAACATCAAACATAGATTTTCTAAATAACCTTTGCTGTTGTCATCCATAACAATAGCGTTAGAGACAAAGGACAAGGGAAAATGAGAAGCTGAGTATTTCCAGAAATGCCAAGGAATTTGAACACAAATAACTTTTCAGAAAATGAATTATGTATGTAACAAAAGAATAGGCTGTGAGTACCTGTAATGCTCAGAGCCTGTGAACCAAGAAGATCTGTAAATGGAATTTATGTGTGCAGTATAAATTCACTCTGCAGGTTCTTGCAGGCTGGATGAGGGGTGAATATCTCATCCATAGGCAGTCAGTTGATTTCGGCTGGCCAGAAGTCTGTGAGTCTGCCTATCTAGCTACAGAGACTGCCTATGCCTATATGCATGCATGCATGTATGTATGTATGTATGTATGTATGTATCTATCTATCTATCTATCTATCTAAGTTCCTTATTAGCATTTGGCCTGTAATGGATGGTATAGACTCTTCTTGGGTTGACCCTAGCAACTACTGGCTTTTTAAGAGATGATAAGGAGCTATATAAGGAAGAAACCTCCTCAAGAGCATACAACAGAACATCTCAGGTTCATGACATTATCATCCACAACAGTGGTTTACTATGTTCTGAATTTCCCACTGTCCTAGTTATTTAATTTTCTTCTGTTAATTCTCTCGTAAAGATGTCATAGTAGCATGGGATTTAATTCTTATTAACCCAACTGGTAATACTTGCTATATCAAAATATAGTAACACTGTAATGAGTATTGGTTTGCAATTTGTTAACTGAGAAATTACCACTTTCCTTTTTCAAACAATACTTATCTGCTGGAATCTGGCAGCTCACTCCTGTAATCCCATTCTGGAGGCTGAAATCTGAAGATAACAAATTGGATCCTGCCCAGGGAAGACCAGTCTGAGGGACTCTTATCTCCAATTAACTGGCAAAATAGACAGAAGTAGAGGTGTGACTCAAGGAGCAGAGGGTCTGTGGTGAGAGAGTGTCAGTGGTGAGAGAGCAAGCTCAAGCTATGGTACTAGAACACACACAAACACAAATAGATAATTTTTCTCTCAGGACCAACACAATTTGACAAGAAAGTAATCTTCTACTTTCCAGGATAGTTATTGAAATTCTTGACTCAACAAACATTCATTTAGTGCTATTATGTTCCAGATGTTAGGGATGCAAATACCAAGATACAGACCTACCCTTGTAGAATCCTTGGAAAAGTGTAAAACCCAACAAAGAGGAGACTATTGTATTTTATGATAATGATACTATCATAAAAGAAGGAATCAATGGAATAGAGATATGTTATGTGCGAAGTGGGAAGGGAATTTTCAAAGAGTATAATTCTCAAACATTGCCTTGAAGGCAAGATAGGCACCCAATCAAGAGAGAAGTATAATACAAGGATCTTTCTTTTTTTTTTGTTTTTGTTTTTAATTTAATTTAATTTTATTTGTGAACATACTGTACAGAGGAGTTACAGTTACATGGGCAGGATAATGTGTACATTTCTTACCAAGCATTGCAGCCTCCTCCTTTGTTTATCCTTCACATCCCTTCCCAGCCTCCCCCCTCCCCCCCAATCCTTCTCCTTCCTCCCTCCCCCCAGCCCCCCCCCCCCCCCACCAACATTGTAAAGTTCGTTTTGGACATGACAACTTGTACTTCTCATTGTTGCAACAGGTCCACCTGTATCCTTAAACAACTGGTTTTTCCCTATCTCCTCCACAAGTTATACTGACATCAAATATAGTGAAAGCAAGGGTTATACTGTGGGGGAGGGACATACAAAGCAACAAAGAGATAATCTTATAAATGTGTTAGAAACACATGCATGAAAGAAAAAAACATTAAAATACACATCTAAGGGTTCATTTTCCTGACATCACATTATCTGACCTTTTCCGCTTGACTCATACATATACTAGATATTACAAATAAGGGAAACCATGGGACCTACGTTTCTTTGGGCCTGGCTTACTTCACTTAATATAATTTTTTCCAAGTTTTTCCATTTCCTAACAAATGGGGCAATGTCATTCTTTCTGATGGAGGCATAGAATTCCATTGTGTATATATACCACATTTTCTTGATCCATTCATCTACTGAGGGGCATCTGGGTTGGTTCCATATCTTAGCTATGGTAAATAATGCTGCAATAAACATAGTTGTGCTGGTAGCTTTAGTGTGGTCTTGTTTGTAAACATTAGGGTAAATGCCCAAAAGTGGGATTGCTGGGTCATAGGGGAGCTCTATGTGGAGTCTTTTGAGGAACCTCCATACTGCTTTCCAAAGTGGTTGAACAAGTTTACATTCCCACCAACAATGAATTAAGGTTCCTTTCTGTCCACATCCCCTCCAGCATCTGTTGTTGTTAGAGTTCTTGATTTTTGCCGTTCTCACTGGAGTGAGGTGATATCTCAATGTTGTTTTGATTTGCATTTCTTTTATGGCTAGGGATGTTGAACATTTCTTCATGTGTCTATTGGCCATCCTTCTTTCTTCTTCAGAGAAGTTTCTCTTTAAGTCTTTCGCCCACTTATTTATTGGGCAGTTGTTTCTTTGAGGATTTGTTGTTGGGGGGTTTAATTTTTTGAGTTCCAAGTATATTTTAGATATGAGACCCTTGTCTGTTGTATGGCTAGTAAAGATCTTCTCCCAATCCGTGGGCTTTCTATTGATCTTGCTAGCTATGTCATTTGCCCTGCAGAAGCTCTGCAACTTTATGCAATCCCATTTGTCCAACCTTTCTTTGATTTGTTGTGTTTCCAGGTCTCTATTCAGAAAATTTCGGCCTGAGCCAAGGAGACCTAGGGTTTCTCCTATTCCATCCTGTAATGTTTTCAGAGTGTCTGCTTTGAGTTCAAGGTCTTTGATCCATTTGGAGTTGATTCTGGTGCAGGGTGATATATAAGGATCTAGCTTAAGTTTTCTACATGTAGTTAACCAATTTTGCCAGCACCATTTACTGAAGAGGTTGTCTTTCTTCCATTCTATTGTTTTAGCTCCCTTATCGAAGATTAGATGGCTATAGGTCTGTGGGTTCATTTCTGGGTTTTCAATTCTATTCCATTGGTCCTGAGGTCTGTTCTTATGCCAATACCAAGCTGTTTTGATTACTATGGCTTTATAATAGAGTTTGAAGTTTGGTATTGATATTCCTCCAGCAGTGTTCTTTCCGTTGAGGAGCGTTTTTGCTATTCGGGGTCTTTTATTGTTCCATATGAATTTTTGGATTGCCTCTTCTATTTCCTTGAAGAATGAGGGTGGAATTTTGATAGGTATTGCGTTGAATTTGTAGATAGCCTTGGGAAGTATTGCCATTTTCACGATGTTAATCTTTCCAATCCAGGAGCATGGGAGGTTTTGCCATTTTTTAAGTTCTGTGTTGATTTCCTTTTTCAAGATTTTAAAGTTTTCATCATAGAGGTCCTTCACTTCTTTAGTTAAGTTAATTCCTAGGTATTTTATTTTTTGTGGGGCTATTACAAATGGAGTTGCTTTCCTAATTTCAGCCACACTTTTCTCATTGTTGGCATACAGAAAAGCCATTGATTTTGGGGGGTTAATTTTATAACCTGCTACTTTGCCGAAGTTTTGAATCAGCTTGAGTAATTTGGGAGTGGAGTCTATGGGATTCTTTAAATACAAGATCATGTCATCTGCAAAGAGGGAGAGTTTTATTTCTTCTTTCCCTATTTGGATCCCCTTTATGTCTGCATCTTGTCTTATTGCTGTAGCTAGGCATTCTAATACTAGATTGAAGAGAAGTGGAGAGAGTGGGCATCCTTGTCTTGTTCCTGAGTTAAGAGGAAATGGCTTTAGTTTTTCACCATTGAGTATAATGCTGGCTGTAGGTTTGTCATATACAGCCTTTATCGTATTGAGGAATGTTCCATGGATTCCTAATTTTTCCAAAACCTTCATCATAAAGGGGTGTTGGATCTTGTCGAATGCTTTTTCTGCATCTATTGAGATAACCATGTGGTTCTTATTCTTGCTCCTGTTGATGTGGTGAATAATATTAATTGATTTGCGTATATTGAACCAGCTTTGCATCCCTGAAATGAATCCTGTTTGATCGTGGTGTATGATTTTTTGGATGAATTGTTGAAGTCGGTTGGCCAAAATTTTGTTGAGAAGTTTTGCATCAGTGTTCATCAAAGAAATGGGTCTATAGTTCTCTTTCTTTGATGAGTCCCTGCCTGGTTTTGGGATGAGGGTTATGATGGCTTCATAGAATGTGTTCGGTAGTGAGCTTTCTCTTTCAATTTCATTGAAGAGTTGGAGGAGTATTGGTGTGAGCTCTGCTTTGAAGGCCTTGTAAAATTCCGCTGTAAAACCATCTGGTCCTGGACTTTTCTTAGCTGGGAGGTCTCTTATTGCTGTTTCTATTTCAATGCTTGATATGGGCCTGTTAAGCTGGTTTAACTCATCTTGGTTTAGTTTTGGCATGTCAATATTTGCTAGGAAAAGGTCCATTTCTGTCAAGTTCTCAAACTTATTAGCATAAAGTTTTGAGAAGTATTCCCTTATAATGCTCTGAATCTTGGTTGTTTCCGTGGTGATGTTTCCATTTTCATCTCTGAGTTTATTAATTTGGGTGTGTTCTCTTCTTTTTCTGATAAGATTTGCTAAGGGTCTGTCAATTTTGTTAAGTTTTTCGAAGAACCAACTCTTTGTTTTGTTGATTCTTTCTATAGTTTTTTTGGATTCTAATTCATTTAATTCTGATTTAATTTTGATTATTTCTTTCCGTCTACTGGATTGGGGTTTATCTTGCTGCTCTTTTTCAAGGAGGTTTAGATGTGTCATTAAATTGCTAGTTTCAGATTTCTCCAATTTGTTGATATGGGAGCTCAGAGCTATAAACTTGCCTCTGAGTACTGCCTTTGCTGTGTCCCAGAGGAGCTGGTAATTTGTGTGTTCATTTTTATTGAATAGCATGAACATTTGAATTTCCTTTCTAATCTCTTCCATGACCCACTCTTGATTCAGCAGTGTGTTGTTCAGCCTCCATGTGATACTGGAGTTTCTTTGGTGGCTTTTGGTGTTGAGTTCTAATTTTATTCCCTTGTGGTCAGAGAGAATGCAAGGTATAACTTCAATGTTTCTGAATTTAGACAAGTTTGCTTTGTGGCCTAAAATGTGGTCTATTTTAGAAAACGTTCCATGTGCTGCTGAGAAAAACGTGTATTCTGATGCTGCTGGGTGAAATGTTCGGTAGATGTCAGTTAAGTCTAGTTGATCTATGCAGCTGTTTAGATCTGCGGTTTCTCTGTTGAGTTTTTGCCGAGTTGATCTATCTAGTGGGGAGAGTGGTGTGTTAAAATCCCCAACAATTAATGTCTTTGGATCTATATGGGATTTGAGGGAAAGTAGTGTTTCTTTGATAAATTTGGGTGCTCCATTGTTTGGCGAATAGATATTTAGAATTGTAATATCCTCCTGAAGGAGAGATCCTTTAATTAGTATGTACCGACCTTCTTTATCTCTTCTCACGAATTTTAATTTGAAGTCTATTTTATCTGATATTAAGATTGCAACTCCCGCCTGTTTATGGGGGCCGTTTGCTTGGTAGATTTTGTTCCAGCCTTTAACATTGAAAATGTGTTTGTTTTTACGGGCAAGATGTGACTCCTGCAGGCAGCAGATAGAAGGGTCTTGTTTTTTAATCCAACTAGACAGTCTATGTCGCTTAATTGGAGAGTTCAGTCCGTTAACATTAAGAGATAGGACTGAGAGGTATTTGGGAGTTCCTGCCATGTTATCCACCTTCTTGGGGGCTGCGAAAACTAGGTTCTTCCTATGGTTCTTGGATTCTCAGTTTGGGTGCAGTTTCTTGGCCTTTGTTGCGGTCTTGTTGGTTTTCTATGTGTAGGACATCTTTAAGAATCTTTTGTAGGGCTGGTTTGGTGGAGATGTATTGTTTCAATTTTTCTTTGCTATGGAAGGTTTTTATTTGGCCTTCAGTTATGAAGGAGAGTTTAGCTGGGTACAGTATTCTTGGTTGATAGTTGTTTGTTTTTAGGGCATGGCATACATCATTCCAGGCTCTTCTTGCTTTGATTGTCTCTGCTGAGAAATCTGAGGTGATTCTAATTGGTTTCCCTTTATAGGTGATTAACCTTTTCTCCTTGACATCTTTAAGGATCTTTTCCTTGGTCTGAGTTGATCCTGTGTGGATTATAATGTGACGGTGGGATGTCCTATTCTGGTCTGGTCTATTTGGGGTTCTAAAAGCTTTTTGTATCTGAATAGGCCTATCTTTTTGTATGTTTGGGAAGTTCTCTGCTAGGATCCTGTTAAACAAATTTCCTAGACCATTAACTTCTGTTTCTAGGTGCTCCTCTACACCCATTATCCTTAGATTAGGCCTTCTGATGGTGTCTTCTAGGTGTTGAATAGATCTATCATACTTCTTGGACTTGTCTTGGATGGTTGTATGTTCTTTCTCTATAATATCTAGGCTGTCTTCAATCCCTGAGATTCGATCTTCTGCATGGTCTAACCTGCTGTCAAGACTCTCTACTTTGTTTTTTATCTCTTTTCCTTCTAATTGGTCAGCTTTGATGGCTTCAAGTTCTTTGTTGAAGCTCTGTTTTAGGTCTTGTATGAATTTCTTTACTTCCTTAATTTGGTGTTCAGTGTTTGTTCTCAAATCACTTAGTTGATTGGTTATGATTTCTTTGGACTCCCATTCCTTCTGTTGGGTTCCATTCAGCATTCCCTTTGTGGTCTCCCTGACTTCCTTCAGCTCTTTGTTAATGGATTCCATGAATGCCTTTAGTGATCTTTGTGTGTTCTCTACCTGGTCTCTCAATTCCTGTATTACTCTTTGATTAGCTTTCTCCCGTTTGTGGGATTCCTGCAGTTCTCTTTCCTCCCGTTCCTGGGATTCCTGCAGTTCTCTTTGAGTGTTCTCAGCCTGCTCACGCCATTCCTCCCTTTCTCTTTGAGTATTCTCAAGTTGTTCACGCAAATCCTGTATCATTTTTTGAGTAGCTTCCTCACGCTTATGATATTCCTGCATAAACTTTTGGGATGCCTCCTCTCTCTCCCTATCACGCTCATACAGAGTCCTTTGTAAGTTGTCAAACTTCTCATTTATCATATTTGCCACCAGTGTTTGTAGAGCTATTTGGGAACTCTCCTCTGGATTGTTCATTATCTGATCTGACCCCTGATTATCAAGATTGGGAATTGAGATACCTGGATTTGCCATTTTTCTTGTGTTTTTTCGGCTTACTCTGCCCATTTGAGATGAAAATAGCACCAGTTTTGTGCTAGAACACTATCTTAAGGCAACCATCAACCAACGTTTGCATTTATACAGTCAATAGTCTACAGATACAATCTAGTTCAACAGATACATCTATTCAACTATATGTTGAATATGTTGAATATATATGAACTATATATATACATCTATTCAACTATATGTTGAATATGTTGAATATATATGAACTATATACAAACAACTATATGTTAATGGGCTTCGAACCGCAGAGAAGAATTTGGGAAACCAGAAATTTTTAGGGTTAGGGAGAGATGTGGGTAAAAATTAGGAATAGATTGGTGTGAGGAGGCACAGGGAGAGTTAACTATGTCCTAATCTCAATGCAGGAAATAGGTTGGGTAGGATGCAAGTAGAGAGGGAGAGAAAAAGAAGAAAGGTAAAGGGAAATGAAAAGAGACCAGAAAAAAAATTAGAAACGTAAAAATTAATATAGTTATGGAGATTGAAAGACCATCTATTTAGAGAGGAATGTGAATATAATGAGAAAACAGGAGGGAGATAGAGGAGATGTGAAAAACTTAAAAAATGCTTAAAATATTATATAGGTATAAAGAGGTAGTACTGCTATTAAGGAATTTAAGTCTCAGAGGTTTTGGATTGAGTAATAAGTTTGTGGATTAAGTGTGTACACAATGGGGGATAGGGTCTACTAGTTAACTATGGGTTTATCAGGATGTGCAGGACAAGAGTTAAGGCACATACAGAAGAACAAAAGAAAGGAAAAGGTGAAAAGGATAAGAAAGGGAGAAAAAAAAAGATCAGAAGTTCAGTAGAGCTAGACAAAAAACAAAAAGATAATTAAGAAAGAAAGAAATAAAAAGAGAGAAGACAAGAAAAGAAAGGAAAACGTACATTCACGTATTCCTAAAATAAAAATTATAAGAGGAAAAAAAAGTTACTGGAAAACAATTATTTTTTCAAAAAAGGCAAAAATTAAAGATTAATAAAAGTTTTAGAAAAGGAAAAAAAAATTTTATATATATAAGGTACCAAAAAAAAAAAAAAAAAAAAAAAAGAAAAAGAAAAGAAGAAAAAAAAAGTTCTTTGATTTTTTTTTTTTGATTTTTTTTTGGGAGGGGTGGGAAGAATCCTGTATCTCCCTTTTGTCTGTTACCAGCCTCTTGTTGGAGTCTCTGGTCAGCTTGAGGTCCTGTGGCTTGATTGGTTTCTTAAGTCAGTTTGTTCGAACAGGCAGAAAAATGCTCTGCTTTACCCAAGATTTTGAGATCCCCCTCCCAGGTTAGTTTAATGGGAGGGTGATCTGCTTTGAGAATTACAAAAGAGGGGTGATGAGGCTAGGTTCTGGTAGAGTTGAGGCCTTTCAACAAACAGTAGCTTTTCCCTGGGGCTATTTTGTGAAAAATTCACAGAGCCCACCCTGGAGCCATTCTCAGGGTTTCTGTTTTTCAATTGATTGTGGAGGCTGCTAGAGGGAGGGGCAGCCTCTGGCTCTGGTTACCCAGTGAGGAAAGCCACTCCAATGGCTGGTGCCTGAGCTGGGTGACTTTTCCCTGGATGGAGCTGAGTCTGGCAGGTCACTTCGCCGTTAAGTTCTTGTGACCTGTTAAATGACTCGTTTTATTCCAAGGCCTGAGTTGGAGCTAGCAGCTCCTCTGAGCTTTGTCGGTATCCAAGATGGAGATCACCGGTGCTGGGGGGGGAGGGGTGGCCTTCCCTCCTCTGCTCCCTGAGAAGGAGTGAGGAAGTGGGGCTACTCACGCCGAGTCTTGGATCCTGGGTCGTCTCTGGTCTGCAAAGTGCAGGATGAAGTTGTCCGCTCCTTGTCGGTTCTTGCTGGTGTTGAGTAGAATCCTCTCGCCCTCTGCGTCTGGCTCCTTCGTCCCGGACTCTCTGTGTGAGCGCTCAGGTATGGCCGCGGCTGCGGTAGCCGCTGCGACCCTGCCGCCGCCGCCGCGGCTGCTGGCAGGCGGTCAGATCTGTCTCCTTGTCTTGGCTTCCCTTCTCTTGTCTAACTCTCTGTCCTGTGATGGCACACTTGGTGTGATTCTCTGGCTTAGGACTGTTCACTGGAACTCTAAAACTGCTTTCTATGCGAGAGCTTGTTCAGATTCCAGCTTCTCCTCCGCCATCTTCCCGGAACTCCCTACAAGGATCTTTCTAATAAAGCAAGATCTTATCTCACGTTACTCTCTTCCTTGCCGATCAGTCTCTGAATCCTTCACCAAGTCATTATGCTTTTCCTCATAATAACAATGACAGCTCATCATTTTAATTATTTTTAAATTTTTTATTATCTTTAAGTAGCTGTACAAAGGAGTTGCCATTCAACAAAGCAGTATATGAATAAAATTTGTTTTTGTCAATGTTAACCTTTTTCAATATTTTTGCCCATTCCTCCAATCCTACCCTTTCCCTCTCTTTTCTTAGTTTTGAAGGATATGCTTTTTTTTTACTTCATTCTCCCCTCCTTCATCTCTTCATCTTCCCCTTGACCCCAGCCCTCTCTTTTCAATCACCTATTCCTTATTTTGCTAAACTTTGATTTAGCCTTTCTAAGGAGTTACTCTAGTTGAGGTTTCCCCTGAATCTACTGAGACTCTTCATACCTTCTACATTCCATCTCCTTTTTGGACACATGAAATCCATTTGCCAAAGTTGATTTATTTCCTGAACCCCAGATTTCCAGTGTTACCATGTAGTCCCTTGTACTTTCTCCATAGATCATGGGGAAGCTTTCCTCCCCAGTGCCACAGTCACTGGTAAGTGCTTGATCAAGTTTCCAGATGCTTAGCCCCTAGAACTCGCACTAAAGTTTACTGCTGCATGAGCTATCATTCTCAACATCTAATCAATTGCCAGATACTTGCTCTGTGCCTTTTTCTGCAATAGTCATTTGTTTGTCCTTCCTCCTCATATATCAAGGTGGTGTATGTTGCCTACTGGGCAAGTATAAAATACTATCTAGATGCTAATACAGAAGATTAGTATGTAGTTAATCAAGAGAGAGAAAGACCTGTCCCCTTGCTTTTGTCTGTGATGCTATAAAAGAATAGCACACACTGTAATTTATGAGCCATAAGTACTTATTTCTCACAGATCTGGAGGCTGGGAAGCCTAAGTCAAATTGCCGGTTAGTTCAGTATGTGTTGATGGCTCGGTTTCCTGCTTTCATGGTGGTGCCATTTTACTGACACTGTAACTTCATATAGGGGATTGTAGAAAGGTGAAAGACTCTAAAGTAGTTTTTCTCATCCCTTTTATTGGCATTACTACTCATGAGTTAAATGCCTTCATTTATTTATCAGTTACAAAATCATACCCCATAATATCATTATAATGGTTATCTGTACTTATTTCAATATTCTGAATTCTGACACACAATTGACCTAATTCCTCAGAGTATTATTGTCTCTTTCACACAATTATGAGATTAAAATGTAATAAAATATCACCTATCATATCCATGGCATCTATATTTTTAATTTTGGGGAAAATGCTGAAAATAGAATATTGTCTTTAAGCTCCATGAGAACTGAGGAAATTGCTTTAATATATGAATTTTGATCAAATGACTATGGGTTGAGGCTAGAGTTTCTCAACTGATTGAGAAATGTCCTTGATGTTACAGTTCCATTGTGAAAACAGTAATATTGCATTTGCAACACCCTGATTGAAAAGGTTCACCTACTGTCTAACTTAAGAATATGTGATAAAATAAAATGCCCACTGATACTAGGAAATGTAAGGGAATAGGGTTAGAGGGAAGAATGATTAAAGGGATGTCAGTGATCAAGATGCATGGTATCCATAAGTTGACATGCTGAATTGAAAACCCCTTTTTATAATTATTTAGACAAAACATGTATCAAAGAGAAAATGTTTGTTTGGGTTATATCACTTAATAATAGCTTTACAAAATATTAATTTTCAATATACAAAATATCACTAAATGTGAGTTTGATCACCCATTAGTTGAAGGAAGAGACTTATAATCTCTTTTCACAGAGCATGAAAATCCCAGATTCTTTCAGTTTCAACTCCTAATTTGCACACTAACCTGGGAATGCACTGTGCTTTAATGAGTTCTTTAAGGTTGTATAAATTGTTCATTTCTTTATTGCTTAATTTCAGGAGCCTAAGCTCAAGCAATGTTTTCTCACATGAAATAAATAATAGATTTTTTTAGAAATAACTACAAAAAGCCCTTGGATTATACACGATGAATCACCCACAGTAAAATATAACTAAGTTAACAACAGGATACTACATGCAAGCCCACATGCGATATAAAATGTTCACTGAATGAAGAAGCATCTTCTTCCTGGATATACTGCCGCAGCATGCTTCCCAGCTTCAGTTCTCCATCTCACGGTTTTCACTTCAAGTCTAAATACTAAGGTTGCCCTTGGCCTCTCACTGGACTTGAGAGTGTGAGAACTGCATTAACCTAAACATTCTTTTTATTCTTGATGTACAATGAACAATTATTAACAGTTGAAGCCAGACCAAAATCAATTTAGATGCTCACCTTTCCTATGTGGGAGATTGCAAATAAAATGGAGAAAGTAATATTCTTTATGATTACATGAAATAATGTATGAAGGGCACTGAACTTAACGATTTTCTATTTTAGGACTCAGTTAATGCTATGTTATGTTCCCTTACGTGTTTTATAATGTAGGGGCCTTTTAGGAAGAATGTAGCTGAAGAGCTGGAAAGAGGCTTAAACTCAGGGGTTGCTGTTTATTTAGTGGGCGATATGGTATTTAGAAGCAACTTAGCTTTTATTGTCTCATTGTTGTTAATTTTTCTTCCATTTGTTAACAGGGTATAATAAAATCTGTCTTGGAGTATGTTAAGATTATCTAACATGAACTATTGACATAGTGCTGACATGAAGAAAAGCACTACAGTTATCCTGCTTTTTCTTATTTCTTCTAGTCTTTCTCTTTCCTGTGGCTTAATTTTTCCAAAGCAAATTCATTCTTGCCAATGTGGACTTGCCTTATTTTCCTCCAGTGCTGGTTTTGTATCAGCCATATTAACTTTCTATCATTGTAGCTACATTAATAATAATGATTATATGATAAAGTGAAGATTTACCAGATACTAATAAATATTTTAATCACTTTCAATGCTTTATTTATTTATTGGTCTTCTTATGGGAAATATAATTTTACTAATAGGAATCAGCACAGTGGGTTGTTGCTGGAATGGGACAAGTGTGGAATGATTAGGAAAGAGCCCAAGGAAGTGGTAAAAATGTGCTGCTTTAATAGGGTCCTGTTAGTGATTGAAAATCTCATGAAACTACACCCATCTTATGGATGTTTAACTGTCAATATATTATATCTCAGTGAGAAATGGAGAGGAAAGAATTAACATTTAAAATGTTTCCTGGAATTAGGTTTTTTTTAATGTCCTTTTTTCAGGTAAGAAAATAACTGAATGATTAGGTAATTTATTCATGTTCAGCTTTGCTAGTGGCTGTGCCAAACTCAAATCCAGTTGTATTTTAGTTCATAGCCCAGGAAGTTAATGATTTAGCACCACTGTCGCTGGACAATCCAATTCATCCTGAGTTGTGTTGCAGAATTCTTACTGTGTTATTTTATTATTTGGTATTATATCACACAGGTTGAGGCAGAAAAACAGGTCCTGAAATATTTTAACTCAACTGTGGGAGACAAAGCTCCATTTTTTTAAAGAACAAAACTCTATGCAGAAAGCATACCTCTCTAAAGATGTCCAGCAAGGACCCACACAAATCTATAAGAAGCAGGATGACTATCCAAGAATTTGGGAGAGTTTGAAGGTAATGTTTTTCAATCATAAACTCAGGCAGCATGTTCAAATAGTAGTGCAGTGGCATCTCTGGCCACAGAAGAACTCATTTCATCCCTTGACTATTTTGAATAGTACTGCAATAAACATGACTATGAAAATGTCGAAGAATGGTATCACTGGATCATATCATAGTTTCACTTTTAGTTTTGTTTTTTTTTTGAGAAAAATCCATATTGCTTTCTGTAATGGTTGCACTACTTCACATTCCTATTGACAGAATATAAGAGTTCCTTTCCCCTATTTATTTTTCATGTTCTTGATTATGGTCACTCTGAAGTGACAGAATCTCAATTTCATTTTATTCTGTATTTCCTTTATGGCCAGGGATGTTGAACATTTCCTATTCATGAACTTATTAGTCATTTATACTTCTTTTGGTAATGATTTGTTCAATTAATTTGCCAATTTATGAACTGGGTTCTTTTGGGATTTTAGCTCCTTGCATATCCTAGTTATATTCATCTCTTGTCAGATATATTTCTGGAATTGATTGAAAAATAGAAAAGAAATTTCAAAATTCTTAGATTCAAATGAAAATGAAAATACAACCTACCAAAACCCATGAGACACAGCAAAGAGAGTGATGAGAGGGAAGTTCATAGTCATTGATGACCTCATCAGGAAACCAGAGAGACCTCAATTGTACAATCTACTGCTGTACTTCAAGCTCTTAGAAAATCAATACCAATCCAATCCCCAAATCAGTAAGTGAAAGGGGTATGTTACACCAAATACCAATGAATTTCAGAAGATCGATAGAGAATATTTTGAAATTTTATTCTTCAACAATCTGGAAAATCAAAAAGAAATGGATAAATTCCTTGACACCAATGACCCACCAAAATTGAACCAAGAGTATATAAACAGTTTACACATCTATAAGGGTTAATGACATTGAAATAATTATAAAGAATTGTGCAACAAAGAAAATTCCAGGACTGGATGGATTCGCTGCCAAATTCTGCCAAATCTTCACAGGTCGTTCATACAGACAGGCCCAGGGAAATGAATTCTGCCAATAGTCCGAGTGAGCTTAGAAGTAGGCTCTCAATCAAAAAAACAGCTCACTAGATGCCAGGATCCTGTTTTAAGGAGCATCTACCAGAAGCCCCAATTGTATCAAATATATCCTCTTCTGTATCAAATATATCCTCATGAACTCAGTGTAACCTTTAGAAAAGCTAAATCAAAGGTTAACAACAACAACAACAAAAACCTAGGAAATGGTGGGGTGGGGTCCAGGAGAGGGGGAGAGAATGAAAAGAAGATTGGGGGAAGGGTAGAATGCAGAGGGAAATGCTATATGCATCCTTCAAAATTAAGAAAAATGAAGGAAGGGGTATGGTGAAGATGCTCAAAGGGGTGATATTAATTGGCCAAGATGTATTGTATTCATAAACTGCTTTGTTGAGTGCAATTCCTTTATACAATTATGTAAAGAGAGTTAAAACGATGCATTGTGGGGCTGGGAAGGTTGCTCAGTGGTAGAGTACTTGCCTTGCATGCATGAGGCCCTGGGTTCAATTCCTCAGCACCACATAAGCAGAAAAAAGCTGGAAGTGGCGCTGTGGCTCAAGTGGTAGAGTGCTAGCCTTGAGCTGAAGAGCTGAGTGACAGTGCAGGCCCAGAATTCAGGCCTCACACCAGAAAAAAAAGATGCATTGTATTCATAAACTGATAAGTTCAATGGTTATAATAAAAATCTAGTTAAAAAGTAGTTATTGATGAATATAATATCCAAAGCATTCTTTTTCACTAGATGAGATTTCAACAAATGATTAAAATAGTGACATAATTTTACTTTTGTTTTTACTCCCTTCATTCCCTTCATCGGAAGAAAAAGAACTGATATATTAATAAGTCACTAATAAATCATCATCTTAAATATTTTACCTAAGGGGATCTATTTAACTTTTAACAGAATGCTAAACTTCAGATATGAAAATGATGAAAACTAGTAAGAAAAAAATGCATTTAGATTTTTTTTGGGTTTCTAGAGGCATGGCTTTTGCTACTAACTAGATAAAAATTTAAAGATAAAAAATTGGTCACATAAATTCTACAAAACTACTATCACTACTGCTATTACTGGAGCTAACATTTATTGTGCATCCAGGTAGTCTTTAGGTCAACATAGTGCATTTTATTTGCCATGTTAGGGTCAAGTGAACTCAACAACAAGTTTAAATGAAGTTTAACAGGATGTAAGCAAACTCTGAGTATTCAGGGTCCATCCATTCCTGCCTACTTAAAGGAAGTAGATTGCTCATGCTATTGCAGAATTAAGGCAAATGCAACTCAGAGAAACTCAGTGATTTGCTGAAGAGTACAAGAGTACAAATTAGTGGGAATCCTGGAACTAAAAACTGCAGTCTCTGAATCTCAGTCTTACTGTTTGTCATTTAGTATAAAAACAATATTTATTTTTCATAATTAACTTGCAGGTACTTATGGAAAGAAGAGACTTACAAGAAACCAGTACAAGACAGATGAATTGGAATAGTATAACATTAGTACTTACTCCTAAGTCTATTTCTTCAAATTTTTTAAATTCTCCTCATTTATTAAATATCTCTCCTTATTATATTTAGCAAGGGGATATTTAGGCATGTATACATGCATATATGTATGTATATGTGTGTATGTGTGTTTATCTGAAAAGTGTAAATAATCCTAATTTGAAATGAAACCGTGAACTTGAAGGAGTCATAAAGAGGACACAGGATTCTGTCTCAGTATAGACTTAATAAAGACCTATGCACTCATTCAGTAAATTGTAGCTATGTGAAGAAAATGGCAAAGTGAGCTGGACTCTTTGTTTCCATGGCTCCCAGCGGAGCCCTTTGGCAGGTCTTTGCTGGCGCGCTGTGAGTGGATGGTGTAAGAAGAAATCAAGCTTCACACCTGTGCTCAACCATATCCTAGGCAGTTTGCTAAAGACCTATAAAAAGTAATATATCATTGATGCTCTTTTTCTTGTAAGCTATTAATATAATGTTTTTAAAAGTTTTTTTCCATTTCCTCCTTGTTCTTAACTTGCTCTAGTTTAATGTGTCACTAGTTAGAAACAGCCTTTGACTTTCTAGGCAAACACATATTGTAATTCAAATCTTAAATGATTAAACAAAGTGATGTCTCCATTTATGATACATAAACAGGCAAATGTCTCTAAACATCTGGCTGCCTCTTCCAGATATACATGATTAATATTCTCATTTTGCTCAGCACAGAGGCTCACATCTAATTTGTAATTTTGCTCCTGCCAACTGCTTGCTCTTAGGTCTTTCAGGGCCCCTGTGACTGGACATACTTTGTGACCAGAGAGAAATGGACACTTATTCTTCCCTTCCTTCTTCCTAGTTACTTCATCTGCTCTAGATTGCTTCAATTCTCTCAGCCTCAATACTTCCTATTTGCAAAATCAATCAATAAATTTTTCAGGACTGGTATTACTATGATATTTGCATGTCATCATTTTAAGGTCACTGATGAATGAATGAATGAATGACAGTTCATTCATAATAGTTCCCTCCTAACACAATAAATTGTCCTTATAAGCAGTCCTAGCATCTCTACCCTGATTTGAATGCCTTTTTATTATGGTCCTTAAGAGCATGTTTTATACATCCTTGTTTTAGCACCACAGACACTAATGTATTTCATTATATGATTTGTATTTGTACATATTTTTAGAAAAATACAGATTTACTAATTAATTTGATGAAAAAAATTTTAGCCTAGTGTAGGGCAGTGGTTTTTATAGAAAGATATTTAACCCCTGGCTTCACTGTATTTGATGTTGGTATAATTTGGGGAGTGGAAGGGAAAAAACAAATAGCTTAAGTAGGAATACAGGTTGACCCATTGCAACAATGAGATGTACAAGACACTATGTTGAAAAACAAACTTTACAATTTAGGCGGTGGGGGGCAGGGGGAAAGTGTAGTTGAGGAGGTGGGAGGGAAGGGATGGTAGGGGAAAAACAAAGGAGGAGGCAACAATGCTTGATAAGTAATGTAGTCATTACCTTGTTCATGTAACTGTAACCCCTCTGTATAGTATTCTCACAATAAAGAACTTATTTTTTAAAAAAGATATTTGACAATGTTTGGATTGGTTATTACAAATAGAGGGTACCACTGACATATATTGGGATGTATCAGGGATATTGCAAAACATCCCAAAATATTTACTGTCTCAATTTCTGGCTGTGCTAACACTGCCATACTCTGCTGTTAGAGAAAAGATGCTTTTGGAGCCAGTCTTACATTTCAATAACAACCCAGCTATTAATTTGTTTATAACTTGAGCTAGTTGTTTGACTTCTCTAGTCTTAATTTCTACCATTTATTTAGGAGAATTAAATGAAATATTATTTTTATGAAAATTAATTATATTAAGTAACTGTTTCAATGCTTGAGCTGTCAGAATTACTCAAATATACATGAACTTTCCTTGCACTTTCAAAACTCTATCATGTAAGAATGTAGACACAAAATAGTTGATACAACCCAAGGATTTTTGATAGAAAAAGACCCAAGAATCTTTGGATCTTAATAATGGATTACAGTAAGGCATAGACTTTTGTTTCTCTCTGTGAAGAAACAAAGAAAGAGCAGTCTTGATCAAAAGGATGCTTACAGAAAAAGAACAAAAATAAATAAATAAATCTTCCTGCCATCTCCTGCTTGTGGCTCTGAGCTCTTTGGCTTTAAGTTCTCAAGCACAGACTACTTTAAGAGAAACTGAAGGAAATAGGCCAGAGCACTAATAAGATGTTAATTCCACCCATTTCTTAAGCTAAGTAGGTATTCAGAAAATTAAGTGTTTGCTTAATTGATTTCATAGAATCACAAAGGTTTAACCTTCACCCAGATTGTTATATAGAGACTAGAGCTTCCAGGTGATGGTGAGCAGACACACAGAATCAGGACACAAGCAGAGTGGATGTGCAAACATATCTGTATGTACCCACTAGAACAATGATCCCTTGTCAAAATTCCAGGCCCACTATGGCAGTGAAGGAAACGAGTCATGGAATACTTTCCTTGTTTATCAGGAAAGCATGTTACAAACATGTCATGAAGCACATGATAGATAGAAGACACGGAGTTCCAGGAGAGCCTGGCCTGAGACCTTGTACGCAAGGATCCCATCTTGTTCACTGTAACAAACTTGGAACCAAGCCTAGTCCCTGGCACATAGTAGGTATTTCATAAATAATTAGTAAAGAGCCTCATAGAAACCCTGCATATTTCTAGTGACTTTGACTCCTGAGAGAAGCACTCTGAGCAGAGGCCAGGGAAGTCTACAAAGGTCTTGTGGACTCTGTGAAGGTCTCTGAGTTTCGTCACTCATGATTTTTGCGGAAACATTCCTGAAGAATGATGCCTTCTCAAAGGTGAGAGGCTTATGCTCTTACATGAAAATAATCCTCACGTAAAAGGAAACCTTGATCTAGGAGTGAATCAAAATGATGAGTCAGAGTGGGGCAAAGCGGAATGGACTTGTACAAAATAACTGATCAGGAGAATTAATGACTTTCCCTTCAAAATCCATGTTACTTACTAAGGCTTGTTCAGTGTTCACCACCTTCTACACATTGAGTGCTTTCGTGCATCTTCATGCATATATTCACATCCAATACATCCAGTCCTCATCCCCATTCTATGGACAAGAAAACTGTAGCTTAAAGGCAATCTGTGCTTTGTCAGTCACACTCCTAGTAATACTTAGGTAATATGGATCAGGCTGAGGGTAGGCAATTCTGCTGCTGTACCACAAAAAGAATAAGTACTTAAAGTTACAGATGTTCCCTTCAGATCCAGTTGGCTCCAAGAAAATAATGTTTATAATGACTCTCTGAAGATTATGCTGTCTACTGATTGCTCTAGGCACTGTGTGAAAATATATCTCCAGACTACAAATGGCCAACAGGAATGTTCCTAGATTTCATGGTTATGGCCCTTCTGTTTTGTGTTGAATTTACAGGAGGATGCTCTAGTGGGCATTGTTAATTAAATTAGACTGTCCTTTGTGTGGGGCCCTAGAGAAATGACTGTGGTTTTAATATCAGGGATAATTATGCTTCCCTAATGCTTCTGTTTCTTTTTATACTTTTCAATTCAGGTGATGTAAATAATCACATTTTCTTCTCTTTTTTTTTGCCTGTCTAAACTGTTCACTCATTGGAAAGTGTACAGGACATAAATTTGTGGGACATTACATTTCAGTTAAGTACTTCCCCTGGCTGATGCAGAGAATTGACATGCAATATGTTCCATTTGAGAGGATGCTAGAGAACTCTCTATGATGCTTACTGTTCTTGTTTTCATCCCTGGATAATGGGAAAAATTGGAGCGATAAAGTGAGAGAAAGGAAGGATAGACAGGAAGAGCAGCTGAAAGGTTCCAAGCAATAAACTAGGGCCCAAAAGATATACATTCCTTACTTCAAGGAGCGGATAGCTTCATGGGGAAAACTATAGTTAAGATAGGATGAGAACAAAGGAGACTTCCCTCACAAATACATACACAGAGAAATTAAGAAAGTGTTCATTGGGGTTGGGAAAGATGGAGGAGACATTGAGGTAACAGTGAGCATGATGTATTGTTTTTACAATTTGACTTGTTGAATTAAAGCTCCTTTGTACAATGACTTAACGATAATTAGAAAGATAAAGTGTTTATTCACGAGTTTGCAGCTGGATGAGAACTGAAACACAAAGAAAAAGCATTTATGCACTGTATGCTTTGCTCTTCTTTTGTTGATTGACTCTTCATGGTAATTCCACAAGTTAACCACACTTTCCCCAATGTTTGGAGAGATGATGACAGGGAGGGTCACAGAGCTAAAGCTTTTCCCTCATTTCACTAAGATGAAGCATGGCTACTGAGATCTCAACACAGGGTCTATTGGCTTTGACATCACAGTCCAGGTGTAATGAGACCTTAACAATGAAAATGTGTGCTTTACACGTGGGTTGGAAAGTGGGGAACTAATTTCACCCAGGATGTTTGTGTCCTTTGTTTAGGTAAAAAAAAAAAAAGGCCAAATGACTTTTCAGGATTGTGGCAGACTTAATTTCTGAGCACAATTATTCAAAGGAGGGAAACGTCTCCATTTCTGATTTGTGATTTATATCTTGGTTGAAGTGTCTTTTCAAGGGAACACTAAAGATTTTGGATAAGCTGCATTGAAGCTGGGTGAGGAAAGGGATCAGAACCTGGCCCAAAGACAGCATTGGTATTTTTTTAGAAACTCACCAAGAGCACATGAGAAACATAGAGGAAATTAAAGGAAAAATTAGTGTATTAGACCTAGTAGTTTAATGGTTTCTATAATCCCCAGCAAAAATTTTAGGTATACTTCAAATTTTATCCCTGTCTCTCTTAGGTTTTTTTAAGAATTGTATTTTATCTTTTGTTTTTTAGAATAATGTTTTATCTTTAAGTAGTTTTACAAAATACCTACAATTCAACAAATTACTTTATAATGCAATGCATCTTGATCTATGTCACCTCTTTTTATTATTCTCCCCCACCCAGATCCATCCTAACCAAATCCCTCCTCTCAAAGTTCTTAATGACATAGGATATTCACTGCATTATTACTGCATTCTCTTTTTCTTTATTTCTCAGTTGTCCATCCCCTCTCCTTGATTTCTTCCCACATACCTTACAAGTACCAGTTTCTTATTATTCATTTTGTTGGACTGTGAGTTTTTCTAAGAAATGACATCATTTTAGTTTCCCCTGAAAATGCCATACTTTGGTTACTCATCTGTGTACACTTAGAAACATCTTCTATGTGTTTACTTGTACATTTTTCTAGCTTTCACATGCATCCTTTGTGTCTTGGGGCCAAACTTATTTCATGTAACATAGATTTTTCCAAGTACATCTATTTCTTTGCCATTGATGTAATATCTTTCTTCCTAATGAATAAGCAAAATTCTTTTCTTTTAATTGTGAAAATACCATACAGAGGAGTTACAATTACATGGGCAAGGTAATGAGTACATTTCTTATCAAGCATTGTTGTCTCCTCCTTTGTTTCCCCTTCCTATCCTTTCCCATCTCCCTCCCCACCCAGCCCCCCATACCCCCTCCAAGTCAAAGTTGTAAAGTTCGTTTTTCCACATAACGACTTGTACATCTCATTGTTGCAATGGGTCCACTTATATCCCTATTTAAACAATTTGTTTTTTCCTTTCCCCTCCACAAATTATACCAACAGCAAATACAATGAAAGCAAGAGTTATACCGTGGGGGAGGGACATACAATGTAACAAAGAAATCATCTTATAGATATGTTAGAAACAATCGCATGAAAGAAAAAACATTTGGTACTTATCTTGGGGTTCATTTCACTAACATCAATTTATCTGACCTTTTCTGCTTGTCTCAGACATATACTAGTTATTGCAGATAAGGGAAACCATGGGGCCTATGTTTCTTTGGGCCTGGATTACTTCACTTAATATAATTTTTTATATATACCACTTTTTCTTGATATGTTCATCCACTGAGGGATATCTAGGCAATAAGTATTGTGCTTGTGCTATTGGCTTTACTGTATCTTAGTTGGTAACCTTTTGGATAAATGCCCAAGAGTGGGATTGCTGGGTCAGAGGATTAAAGTGCTAGGTTTAGTATTTGAGCAATCTCCAAATTGCTTTCCAGAGTGGTTGAGCAAGTTTACAGTGTATTATGGTTTCTCCCTCCTGAGAGCCAGCAGCTCTGAGCCAGCAGCTATTGTTGTTTGTGTTCTTGATAATGGCCATTCTAACTGGAATGAAGTAGACTCTCAGTGTTGTTTTGATTTGCATTTTCTTTATGGCCAAGGATATTGAGCATTTCTGCATTGTTTATTGGCCATTTTGATTTCTTTTGAGAAGTCTCTATTTAGGTCATTTGTCCATTTTGAAAATTGGCTTGTTTGTTCTTTGACAGTTTAGATTCTTGAATTCTTTGTATTCTGGATATTAGGCCATGGTTTGATGTATAGCTGGCAAAGATCTTCTCCCATTCTGTAGGCTGTCTTTTTAGCTTGTTAACTAAGTCCTTTGCCGTGCAGAAACTTCTTTGTTCAATGCAATATCATTTGCCAATTCTTTCTTTGATTTGCTAAGCCCCTTGAACTTCACTCAGAAAGTTCCTGCCTGTGCTGAGAAGTTCTGTTTCCTCTAGTTTTTCCTGTAGTAGTTTCACGTTTCCAGTATTATATTGAGGTATTTTTTATTCACTTTGAATTGATGTTATTACAGCATAACAGATAGAGGTCCAGTGTCAGTTTTCTACATGTAAACATTCAGTTTTCCTAACACCATTTATTGAAGAGGCTATCTTTTCTATCCTATGTTTTTGGCTCCCTTTTCAAATATTAGATTTTTATTGCTCTGCGAGCTTATTTCTATATCTTCTATTCTTTTCCATTGGTCCTGAGATGGACAAATTTGATCCTTTATTCTCCATAGTAACCTTTTATACCCTGAACAGTTTTATATTTTCATTGTTTTCTTTATATATATATATATATATATATATATATATATATATATTTAATTATCTTTACATAGTTGGACAAAGGGGTTTCAGTTTGACATCAGTTCATGAGTCCAATGATTCTTGATCATTGTTCTCAACTCCATCCCCTCACGTTACTAGTCCACTTTCATGTATGTATGTTGAATATCATGACTGTGTTTGCCTATAGTTTTCTTTTTTTTTTTTTTGGTTGGTCATGGGGCTTGAACTCTGGGCCTGGGCGCTGTCCCTCAGCTCTTCACCTCAAGGCTAGCGCTCTACTGCTTGAGCCACAGCGCCACTTCTGGCTTTTTTCTTTTTTCTTATGTGGTGCTGAGGAATCGAACCCAGGGCCTCATGCATGCAAGGCAAGCACTCTACCACTGAGCCACCTTCCCAGCCCAAGAGGAAGATTCTTAATCCATCTATTTTGTTGTGGGACCATAGCAGACTTAAAAAGGTCCACTGGAAATTCTGAGAACTTACTTGATTCTGTGCCATTCATTGTACAGTCTGTTATTCCTTTTAGCTTAAACCTGAAAAACACCATATAGCATTATGTACAGATCTCTCTGTCTGTCTCTCTGTCTCTTTCTCTTTCTCTTTCCTTGACCAAATAGTAACCTTCTATTCCTTATTTATTTTTCTGTTATGAACTCTCTTTACTGGACTGTTTAGAGAAATTGGTTTCCCTTAATATGACTTAGGTAGTCTTATAACAGAGACCATGTTGTGTTCAATGCATGCTCAATACAGCAAAGTTGAACTGAACTGGCTAGAGTGTTTTGAGCATTAAATCTGAGTTTGTACACTCCTAGACTTTAACTTTTCTAAAATCTGTGCTGATACTCTAGGTGATCTGATTGTATCAGTGTTTCAAAGCCAGGCAAGTTGAATAAAATACAATTAGCCTTCCTATCCACAGATTTATTACACCTAATTTTGATGATATTATAATAATAGCAATAATAATAATATAGTAAATGAATAAACTAAATTTCAAAAACAAAAAAAATAAATTTTGCACATGCATTATACAGCTAACCTCTCAAGCATTTCCACATTATTTTCAGCTGTATTTAAAATCATTGTGTGATTTCCTGGGTGTTTCTCTGTTCTTAAATTTGTGCAAATGTGCCTCCCAATTAGTCATGGTACCCACAAAGCAATGTGGAATTTAATGTACTTGATGGAAGTGATAAAGTGAAAAGTTTGAGATTTGTTAAAAGAAAGCCTGTGTTTAGAAGAAGTTGGTTGGTGTTGTTGGAAAAATGAATCAAATATCCACAGTATAGGACTAAACTCTATGTATCCTGAACACCTAGGGTTTTCTTCATTGGCAGTAAAATTGGCATCATCTATCCACACAAGCCAAGGGTCTTCTGTATTGCTTCCCCCACTCTATAAGATAAATACTGAGTCTATTGGGAGAAAAATACACAGAATGTTTTCAACTCAGTGAAATCAAGGTTCATCCCAGGTTAATTTCCAAGCCTCAGAAGCAAGATAAAAAGTTTTTCAAATGAGAAGCGCTGCTGCTCTACAGATAAGGAAATTGCTGCCTCTGTAACATACAAGCTCTTGGAGGTGTAGCATATATGCTTTAGATGCATGAATCCTTACAATAGTCATGTGGGACAAGTGTACTCTTTCATGGCAGTCTAGGAAAGGAGGAATCAGACAGAATGAATGACTTGTCAACCTCACAAACAAAGAAATAGGGAAGATTTGTAGAATTCCACCTGGTTTTAAAGTAGATACTCTATGGGTCTATGAACTTTCTTGCTTTTTGAGCACCAATAACATAAATCAGGATATCTTTATTACTTCAGTTATTGGGGATTTCTCTTTTTCTACTTGTTAGTAATGTGGTTGGAAGACATTGCTTATGAATTCTTTCCTTCAACAGTACACCTGGTTGAGACCTAAAACGGCTATTTGCCCTTGCTGAATATGTATGTAATTAAGGCTTCAGATAAAAGTCATTTGAATCCTTTGCCTTGGTCCAGGCCCTCATCCTGATACCATTTACACTTTTTTTCCAGTATGAGTGAAACTTCTGGGTTTGTGTGTGTGTGTGTGTGTGAGTGTGTGTGTGTGTATTTGTGTTTACATAAATGCTCTGTTCTCCCTGTGCAAACAGCTTTCTGAAAACATTAATGTAGGTTTGCTATTTTTAAAGACACAAACAGAAGGTTCTCTCTATATAATACATATGTTATGTATATATGTGTATACATATACATATCTATGATATATTTTATACCCACACATTACACATAGGTTTTTCTCATGCTTCTTGCACTGTTTGGGAGTTGTATAAAATTTACATTAACCTCTATCTATCCACTTACTTATTTTTGGCAGCCAAAAGCTCAGCAAGTAAAGAGGCCCCACAACACTGAAAGATTCCATGCTGATTTTCAAAGGTGGCCTCAATTTCTTTTAGGTCACAGGAGAGCTTCAACTATTAAAAAATATCCAGCTTTGAGGAAACTTCAGGAGAACCGACATTAATGCAGCAGTGATAGGTCAGTGTCAAGAACTTTTGAGAATGGAAGAAATCACGACAGCCAAATAATATTCTTCTCTTGATATTTTAGCAGCAAGAATAGCTCTGAGGTAAAGTTCAAAAACAGACCAAAGAAAACATGACTAAGAACACAAGAACCTTTAAAAAAATAATTAAATACATTATACTGGGTTATACGTTTAGATTTGCATACATATTCCAAGCATGATTGTAAGCATTAAAATGCACTCAACCATACACCAAATATTTTTGGACAGTATATACTATATAAATATATATTCACTACTTTTCAGCACCTAATTATCTCCTGATGTTGATGACGTAAAGAATATACCTCTGCATTGACCTACAGATTCTACTTTTTTCCTCCTGTTATTATTTTAATCTCTTTCTGTTGGTTAGAGGAGGTAACTTGTGCTGTTAATTCTGTAAGTTCTCTCACTTCTCTGTTTTTCTTTGTATTCCATTGTTAAGACCAATGAGTTATTTATTTCTGTTAACCTTTTTAGTCTTAAAGTATCTATGAGTTCTTCCTTAAATCTTCCAATGCTTTTCTGAAGCCTTCAGTTTTTCATTTGTTTCAAGAATGTTCACAATTTCTTATTAGAATGTTATTTTTAATTAAATTATTTTATTGGAGGTATTGAGATTTGACCACATGGCTTTGAGCTTGCTAAACAAATGCGCTTACACTTGAGTCACAGTTCCTCCTTGTCCTAGCCCTTTTTGCTTTAGTCGTTCTTCAGACAGTCTTGACCTTGTTTATACAGGCTAGCTTCAGAGCATGATTGCTCTATCTCTGCCTTCCAAACAGCTGGCATTATAGCTATGAGCCACCACAACTGGTCTGCCACATTTTTATAACTATTTGGCTGGACACCAGAGGCTTACTCCTGTAATCCTAGCTATTCAGGAGGCTGAGATCTGAGGATCATGGTTCAAAGCCAGCATGGGCAGGAATTTCTATAAGACTCTTATCTCCAATAAACCACCAGAAAACCAGAAGTAATGCCCTGGCTCAAGTTGTAGAGTGCTCACCTTGAGCTGAAGAGCTGAGGGACAACGCCGAGGCCCAGAGGTCAAGCCTCATGACTGACCAAAAAACAAAACAAAACAAAATCCCCAATATTTTTAAGGTTTGGTCACACAATTTTAACATCAATGTCATCTTCGTGCTGGGATCCATTGATTACTTTGTCCATTTGAGTTGAGATTTTTCTTGTTCTTTATATATTCTTTATATTGTTGGTTCAATTGCCAGTATTTGAGAGGCTGCTGGTTACAAATCAGCTCCATGAGAGTGATGCAGAGGAGTGCAAAACCAGTTTTAGCAGAGCCCGATCACTAGTAATTTTGGTAGTTTCCATTTCCCTCTTGCTCATCTTTTCAGAAGCTCCCACCAGAAATGAAAGGTTTTAGCTTCTTTATTCTGCTGGAAGGACAGGAACTAGGGTGAAGAGAGGCAAGTCTTGTTAAGAACAAAATTTGAAAAGCACACAAAGATTTCAATACTTAAGGTAAATAATATTTAATAAGACATTTTAAAAAAGCAAATCTAGTGCAAAAACCTATAATGAACAAAATTTAAAATAAACATAGGATCAATTCTGTGCTTCATTATCTTTTCTGTCTAATTTGAGTCCTGCACAACTCCACCTCTAATTGAAACCAAGCAGGAGACAAGTGTAAAAACAATGAATCCTGAACATTTGGTGGTACTTTAAATTCTGATCATCTTCAGTATTCATCTAGAGTTTGTCAAAGCACACAAGCAGCTGTCCTATGAATCCTGTGCAAGTGTGGGAGCTGCACTTGGTGCAACACACAAAATAGGCATGCTCATGTTTATCTTAGCTGAAACCAGACCAGAGAAGATGTGTATGTCGGGGGGCGGGGGGGTGTGCCCATGCACGCACACACTCTAGGCCTGAGGCTTAAATTCTGGGCTTCAGGACTGTCTCTGAGCATTGTGCTCAAAGCTAGTGCTCTACCACTTGAACATAGCTCCTCTTCCAACTTTTAGGTGGTTAATTGAAGATAAGAGTCTTACAGACTTTTCTACCCAGGCTGGCTTCAAATGTGATCCTCAGATTTCAGCTTCCTGTATAGCTAGAATTATAGGCATGAGGCACAGGTGCCTGGCCATGGTTTTTTTTTTAATACTACCATGTTTAACAAGTATATATATTTTATTTTTTTATTGTGAAAATATTGTACAGAGGGGTTACAATTACATGGGCAAGATAATGAATACATTTCTTATCAAGCATTGTAGCCTCTTCCTTTGTTTCCCCTTCCCATCCCATTCTCTCCCACTCCCTCACCCCACTCTCCTCCCCCCCCACCAAAGTTGTAAAGTTCGTTTTCGACATAATGACTTGTATGTCTCATTGTTGCAATGGGTCCACCTGTATCCCTATTTAAACTATTTTAACAAGTATATTCTTAAATTTCCACTTGGATCTAAGTTAGGAAAGACATGTTGCCAAAGGAAATAAATTCTAGAAAAATAGCAGATAGTAAATATTTCAAAATTAAATTTATCAGATGATTTTCCCAATGAAACATTGTACCTTTTAAAATAAAATTTACTTTATAAAAATTGTACGATATATTCCTTTCTTCCTCCACCCACCAGGGAAAAGGGGTATGCATATAGGTGTGTTCACATGCATATACACTCGTGGGAATGTGGGAGTGACAGAGAGGGGGAGGGAAAAAAGAGAGAAAAAAGGAAGAGGGAGAGAGAATAAGAAAGACAGACACAATAGGGACAGAAATAAGAGTGAGACTTACTTAAGCATCCATGAACTTAGATAAATAGGATTCTTTTGTGTTTCTTTCAAAATTAACAAATGAAAAACGTATAATTGAGAACTTATGGGTTTCTGCCTTTTTATTTCATGTTTTAGGGAGATCATGAAAGTAAGAACCTTTCTTGTGAGCACTGTATTTGGTAGCTCTGACTAAATTGAGACTTTCCTTATTCATAGGAAAGAAACATACATGGATAGGTCAAGTTTAGAGCTTCTATTTCTTTAGCAATTTGCATACCTACTGGGAAAAATATTGAAAAACATATTTCAGTGTCCTATTTGAATTCTTTTGAGTAGAATTTCTGCTTGTTCACTTTTCGGTCCACAAATGCTTTAAAAAAAAAGTTGAATATAGATGAATAGCTTTAGGTAGTGGGTCATGCAACACAATGTAGAATATAAGTAAATATATAATCATTGAATATGATAGGAAAATAAGAGCTAAGTACAAGCACTGTTGGCTGCTTTTCACATTCATAAATGACTTAATTTTATTCATGTCAATAAAATAATCCAATCTACATCTTGGTTTAGAGAATGAATTTCTGTATAATTCCGGATAATCTTAAAATATCCCTTGTCTTTCTTTTCTTCCTGTCTCCTTCCCTTGCCTTCATCCTGCCATTGTTCCTTCTCTGCTTATTACCTGCCTTTCTAGAAACACTAATGTAGTGCTGTCATTTGCCTGTCACTTTTCTAGACATTGCAGAGTGTCTAAAAGTAGAAACTATTGCTGTCTACTTCAGTACACAGGCACACCCATATGGGAGAGCTGAAATGAACTGGAAACAATACACATGCAGGAACCAGAATCTCTGAGATGAGGTTTCTAGTTTATTCTGAAATGTTTAGACTAGGTACATGTGTCTTGAACTTGTTACTTTTGCATAGACTTTCTTTTTTTGAAGTAAGTCAGAAAATACTTCCTTGATCACTTACGTTCACAATTGTTGTATGTGTTTCAACTTAGTTGAAACTTAGTTATTGTTTTAGTAACTTAAAGTTTCTGCAAAGACATTTGTGATCTACATATATAAGCCAAGTTGAGTGATAATTCCTGATAGTTATTAAGTTCTGAGGCCAGGATCGGGGCATGCCTCTCCACACTCTACCATGGTTTTGTTTCCTGTTAGAATCTTGGAGGCTGCATTCCTTCTGGTCTGCAGTCCTTGACAGCTTCTTTCCCCTTCAAGTTCCTAGACAAGGAGGCTGACCAGATCTGTCTGGGAATTGCCAGTCTCCCTTGGTTCTCTGACTTCCCTAGGCACTGTACCTGGAAGTTAACCTCCCGGTAAATCACTGCGCAGGGAAAGGATCCAAGGTGTCATTCTGTGGCATAACTGACTTGAGTTGCTTTGAGCAAACCTTCGGGCTGAGGGTGGCAGAGAGGGATAATAATGAACGTGAGAAGAGAGCTCTAGGGAACTGACTCCTCCGGATGCTGCCAGATTCCACATCCTAGGAAAGCATGGGGAAGTCGTGGTGGGCAACAGGAAGTAGCTGCCCAAGTTAGGAAGTGAGAGAATCAGGAAGTCAAGTCCAAGTAGAATTAACTCTTCCTCTGGGAGAATTTGTTACCTAGAGAGAAGCTGGCTTCCGGCTTTTCTCAGGAGGTCAGTCTATAGCCTGATTTATTAGACAAAGCTTAGTTTATGAAAATTTTAAACTCATGTAACTGGAATGGGCTTTAAAAGTTTAGAACCTCAACTGATCTTTCAACTTGGGTAGAGTGGACTCCCGTTTCTCTTTCTTTCTGTGAGTTATAAGTTTTTGTGGATTTACTTTTAGGGCCCAGTTCTCTACTTTAAAAAGGCAAGAATAAAACTCCCTGTGGGATCAGGAGAGGCAGCTGTCAAGCTCCAGGAGGAGCGCAAACACCCAGGAGCCTGCCAGCTTTGTATTTGTAAAGGGAAGGTGGAAGCACCAGGAGAATTCACATGTGGAAAATGTCTACGTCTTTTTTTTCTTTATCTAGATCCTGTTTCTGTTGTTAAAAGAAACTCAGAAAAGCACCATTTTCAGATTTAGTCAATATCTAAATATTTTCTAAATTTCATGAGGTAGCATGTGCCACCATGCAATATTATCACCATCATCATCAAAAACCAATTAACCCATCCATTTAGCAAATTCATTTAACAAAGCTTGAGCTCATAGCATTTGTGTATCAAACTCTAGACATTGAATTATGATGCATTCTCTCCTCATGTTCAAGGCATTCGGAATCTTTTGAAAATTTATGATTTTAATCTTGTATAATGTGGATAGTGACTGAAGTTTTATTCAATGATGTCTAAGTATAAATGAGGGACCACAAACTAGCTGGCAGGAAGCAAGGTCATTGCAGGCAGAGAAGAGCATTATAAGGGAATGGAGATTTATGAGCACAAATGACATGCCTAGCTCACAGTTGCAGAGGGGCAGGGCAGAGAACAGGATAGGAGAGTCAGGGAAAGACAGGTAATTAAATAATATGCTATGCTAAGGAATATGAATTGAGTCTTAACTTGCCATTTATATAAGAATATTAGGCAAATATAGCTAGTACCATCTATGCCAACAGCTTAGAGCATGGGTAAGGTTACAAGAAAAGACTGAACAGTATCCATAGCAGTGTTTTTAGTAGAAATGCCAATATAATCTGAGAGAACTATACATGCAAGGAAATAGAGACTTACAGAAAGCCTTGATTATGTTTTTATGTATTTACTATTTTATGTATGAATTTATGTATGCATTTATTTATTCAGTGCCAGTACTGGAGCTTTAATTTAGGTCTTTGTGCTGTTCTACTACTTGACCCTCAGTTCTGGGTTCACAGTAACATAACTAAAAAATAATGAGGCTTTCATTTTTTCTCAATTCCACGAATCAGTTTATAGGTACAATGCATCATGATCAATGTCACCCACTATATTATTCTCAAGGCTTGCATTTATTTTAATATCCAAATTAACTCATGTTTTTATATATGTGTCTTGTCAAGTGCAATAAAACTAAATGTTATGCCCTAACCAAATTATATATGTGGAAGTCTTAATCCTTACTTTTGAATATGACTATTAGAAGATTAACTCTTCAAGAGATAACTGTACTCAAATGAGGTCATTAGAGTGGGCCTTAATCCAGCATGACTGGTGTAATGATAAGAACAGGAAATTAAGACACAAACTATCATGGTTTGGAAATGAAGTGTCCACCACTGGAAAAGGTTCATAGTGAAGGCTCTGTGCCCAGATTCTGAAACTAAGTGGACAGAGCTTAGCCAGGGGAAGTAAATCACTGAGAATGTGTCTTTGGGAGCTGGAATTTGCCCCTGGCTGCCATGAAATGACCAACTTTACGTCCCATCCCCTCTCTGCCATGATTATTTGCCTAGCCATGGTTGTTCACCAGTAGATTATATGGTCTGCCACAGACTGAAGCTTCTAAGATCATGAGCTAAAACAACCCTTTCTTTGTTTTTAAGTTGTTCTGTCTGACATTTTGTTATAGAAATAAGAAGTGTCACCAGCACACAGACTTTCCAAGGGGAGAAACCATTTGCGGACGCAGAGGCAAGGACCACCTGGCAGGAGAAAAACCACAGGGTCTGCAGGCTTCTTGCAGCCTGTAGAATTGTAAGAAAATAACTTTCTGTTGTTTAAGGCATTCAGTCAGTGATACTTTGTTGTGGCAATCTGAGCAAAGATTTTAGAGAATTTTTCTTGGGGTTTCATCAATAACGATCAATGGTGTAAGAACACTCAGGGGACTATTCACACTGAAATAGCTAGCATTATTTGTAGGAAAAATAAAAGACTCAAAAACTGAATATGCCATGGATGGATGCTAGGTTTTGGACTGTTGGTTGTTGCTGCGGTCATTGCCAAAAGGTATGATTGAAGCCTGTTGCTAAACTATTGAATATTTGTTGAACCATTGCACCAAAGACAAGTTTGCTTGTATGATAGTATATCTATAATCATTCTCTTTATCTAAAAATGTTGAACACTGAGGCTGGGAGGGTGGCTCAGTGGTAGTGCGCTTGCCTTGCATGCCTGAGGCCCTGGATTCAATTCCTCAGCACCACATAAGCAAAAAGAAAAAAGCCAGAAGTGGCGCTGTGGTTCAAGTGGTAGAGTGCTAGCCTTGAGCTGAAGAGCTGAGGGACAGCACCCAGGCCCAGAGTTCAGGCCCACGACCGGACCCCAAAAAAAAAAAAATGCTGAAGATTGAATTTATAAGGTCCTAGTCTTTAGTGTAAGGTCCAGTCATTGTGTCTATATAGTGGCATACAGTGTTAGTTACTTCATCCTCACTTATTTCCATTTGTGCTCAGCTTTGAATGTTGATTGCCAGTCAGTCTTTCTCTTCACTTTTGGTAGCATTTCTTTAGGCTTTCTCAATCAGTGGGCCTTCTAAGAAACCTAATGAATAAAACTGAGAAAGCACTGAATTTCAAGAAGAAAGGAGCTGAGATTATAAATCCCTTCCTCCCAAGGGGTTACTAAGTCTGTGCCCATCTTTCTTTATTTTTCTCATGCCACAATTCTGCTTATCTAGAGTATTAGGTGCCTCTTTGATTTATCTTTGCCTAAAGGACCTATTTAGTATGTCTCTACAGAATAAGTAGATCTGATTTATGGACCACTGTTGCTCTAAAGTAGATGAGAAATTTTAAATGGCAAGTCTTCTTGCTTAAATTCCAAACAATCTCCGTACTCATATAAATTTGTTGATTACATGAAGCCTCTAAATTACAACCAATAGTATAGTCTAAAAATATAAAAAATAGCCAGTTTCCCCTCCCCCATCCTTTGTACATAATCCAAAATATTCTTCAACATGGCTATAATGAGAAAGGAAAGGAACACACAGCAATCAAATTTCTCCTCTTCCTTCAAGGCTCAGCTCAAATATTTACCCCAGTTATGTGCTCTCAAATAAATTGATTCAGACTTGCTTCTTTGATTCCTTATTATTTTTTTCTTAAGTTTGTCTGCTCTTTTAGATAAAAAAGAGCCAGGGGCTTCCTTTTTCATCTTCACAACTACAGAGCATAGCATTGTAGCTGCTCATACTAAGTAAGGAAATAAATGGAACTAAATTGTAGGAACTATTGGTGACTGTATTGTGGAATATACCTTTCATATGATTGCAAAGTTTCACCCCAGAAAGGGAAAAGTAAAGTGAAAGTAATGAATTATTTAAATATGAAATAATCTGTCTGGACTAGCTAAATAATAGTAAAAATAAAGAATTACAGATTTCAAAGAATTAACAAGGCTTGTTGTTTGATTTGTTAAACAGTCTTTCTTTTTAAAAATATGTTTTTTATTGTAAATATAGTGTACAGAGGGGTTACAGTTACATGAATAAGGTAATAAATACATTTCCTATAGAGCATTGTTACCTCCTCCATTGTTTTTCTCCTACCATCCTTTTCTTCCCCACTTCCCTAACTCCTGCTTCCCTCCCCTCCACAAGTTGTAAAGTTCATTTTCAGCATAGTGTCTTGTACATCTCATTGTTAAAATGGGTCAACCTGTATCCCTATTTAAGCATTTTGTTTTTTCCCTTCCCCTCCCCAAATTAGAAAAGTGCATATACAAGATGCAGGGCACCAGAATCAAATACAGTGAAAACAGGGATTGTACTATGGGGGAGGAACATACCAAAAAAAAAAACAACAAAAAAACCCCCACATAGTACATTATAAATACATTAAAAACAATAGCAAGCAAGAAAAAACATTTGTGTCCCCATCTTGGGGTTCATGATGATCTTGTATTTAAACAATCCCATTGTTAACCAGTCTTAAGAAAATAAGGGAAGGGATGGTAGGGGAAAAACAAAGGCGGAGCCAACAATGCTTGATAAGAAATGTACTCATTACCTTGCCATGTGATTATAACCCCTCTGTACAGTATTTTCACAATAAAAAACTTATTTTTTAAAAAAGAAAATAATTTCTGAATTACTGAAGGAAATATCAAGGAAAAGACATTTTTCTGATAAAACATAAGAAATACAGGAAGTTTTGAGTGAGTTTTTTTTTTTTTTTTTTTTTTTTTTGGTTTTCTTTCTTCTACTTTTTGTACTTTCTAAGTGTGAGAAAAAGTCTTTGCCAACAAATGCTCAATCTATTCGGAAGTCAAGATACATATCCAAAGTAAAAAAGAAAGCTTTAAAATGGCTAAAAATAATATAATCCATAAACAATGAGAAGTAATTAGAGAAAAGTACTATCTACTTTGCTGAGAAAAATAAAAGTCAACATTTTATTGGCTGTGTGGTCAGCAATATGATAGTGGGCATGACTCTGTGGTTGGTGTCTGAAATAGCAAATTTTGTTTTGTTGATTTGATATTTTGACACTGGGGAACCTGTTGACAGATGGCTATGGCCTTACTGAGTATTAGTCAGGATGCAAAACCCCAGCTTTTCTATTAAACAAAAAACAGCTTGGTGCTGGCATAAAAATAGGCCAGAAAAACCAATGGAACAGACTAGAAGACCCAGAAATAAACCAGTATACCTACAGCCATCTGATGTTTGACTAGGGAGCCGAAATACAGGTTGGTAAGTCTCTTCAACAGACACTGTTGGGAAAATTGGATATCCTGTCTGCCACTTTGTACTAAGATCAATTCAAACTGGATCAACAACCTTAATGTAAGAACTGAAACATTGAAAGTACCATAGGGAGGAGTAGATGAAACAGCCAAACTTATTGATACAAGTAGGAACTGCCTAAGTAGAATTCCAGGGCACAGCAAATAGGGGAAAGAATAGACAAATGGGATTTCATCCACCTACGAAGATTCTACACAGTGAGTATATACTTAGTAAGCTAAAAAGACAGCCTACAGAATGGAGATCTTTGCCGGCTACATATTTGACAAGTGTGTAATATCCAGAGTAAAAGAAACTATAAGCCCTCACCAAATCAAAAACCTGATAAAAAATGGTCAACTGAACTACATAGAGCCTTATCAAAAGAAGTAAGAATAACCTATAGACACATGAAGAAATTCTCAACATCTCTCATCATAAGGGAAGTGCAAATCAAAACAAGAGTGAGATTCCCTCTTACTCCAGTAATAAAGGTCATCATCATAAATATGAACAACAATGCTGTTGGGAAGTGAGGGAAAGGAATCCTATTACACTGCTGTTGGGAATGTAAACTAGTACAACCACTAGGCTGATTGGAAATTTCTCAAAAACCTAAACACAGAACTTCCCTATGATCCAGTCAAACCACTCTTAGGCATTTATCCAAATGATCATTTATCCAAATGATCAGTCATGATACAGCAAAGACCATTATGCACCCAAGTTCATTGCTGCACTATTCACCATATCTTAGTCATGGAAACAGACCAAATGCCCTACAACAAAAGAAAGGTGACATGTACATCAAGCAGGGCAGGATTCTAAGAGGGTAACCTCTTTGAAAACTAACTTCTAGTTCAACAAATGAATACCAGAAAGCTGGAATATGTGTTGTTGGGGGAGGAGGTCAAATGAAAGGGGCGGGGAAGATAAATGGAGAGAGGAATCGTGGGACTTGTAGTCACAATGTTGAATGTACATATACAGGAATGGAACCAGGTAACCTGAGGGGATGAATGAGGTTCATTTGCTGACATATAACATATTAGTTACATGATCTTTTCACAACATAGATATTGGGAAATAGTATGACATTTGGCAAGACTCATCAAAAGCACCATTAAAAGCACATGTTTTAAGATAGGCAAAATGTTAACAGCAGATCAATGGTGTTCTGGAAAGCAGAATAGCATTATTTATTGGTAACAAACATGAAAGAGTTCTTGTAAAAAAGAAATTACCGGGAGGGAAGGTATGGTAGGGGAAAAGCAAAACAAAGGAGGAGGCAACAATGTTAGATAGGAAATGTACTCATTACCTTGCTCGTGTAACTATAACCCCTCTGTACAGTATTTTTACAATCAAAAGTATAAGAGAAAATACCTTATATCTTGACTATAGTATAATGTATTTTCCAAAGCACATTTTCAGTGGTGCTCAAATTTATGCTTAAAATGAGTGCCTTTATATCTACAATAATTATAAGCCAATAGTGTCAGAAATTTAAAAGTTGAAGTAATACACTTATCATTCTTTTGAAAAAGCTATCAAATATACAGATCACTACAATGTAACAAATCAAAAATGAAAGAAACAAGAATGTCTAGGTTCCTACAATGGGAAATAACAGAGGGGAAGATTAAATAAACAAAATGATGACATTATTTCATATCAATCTATAGTAATGTATTTGAAATAATCTGAAAATGTAGTTTATTATAAATGACCCTAGTTGTTAAAGATTACTTATGCAGACTGCTTAGCATATAACAAAGATAACAATTTAAAGAGCTATTTGTTCAAAATTACCAAAATGAAAGAATTTTATAGGGAATAATACCAATCTTTGAAAATATTACAACCTTCAATTGTGAACTAAATCTTAATAAAGATAACACAAAAAGAAATATAGGAAAACATTGCCCTTATAAATGTTAACTCAAATTACCTGAGTGGTTACAAACTGAATCCTTCAATAAATATATTGGAGGATTTGCAACGTATTAGGGAATCAATTAATATAATTTTATGCTAGTAGTTCTTGTACAAATAATCATACATTTGCTACCATTGACAATGTTCAACAAAATCAAACAGAAGAGAAACAAGTAACCCTTATTGTATGTCAATTGATCACATATTCCATAGAAAAGATTAATACAGGTAATTTAATTGTATTATTTTGAATGTGTACCCTTCCTAGAAGTCATATAGAAATGTAATATTTTTGCTAGTCCTGGAGCTTGAACTTAGGGACTGAGCACTGTCCCTGAATTTCTTTTGCTCAAAGCTAGTGCTCTGCCACTTGAGCCACAGTGCCACTTCTGGCTTTCTCTGTTTATGTGGTCCTGAGGAATGGAACAAGGGTCTTCATGCATGCTACCACTAAGCCTCATTCCCAGCCCCAGAAATGTAATGTTTTGATCAAGTAGGCATCACACATACTGTGATGATCTCATATGATTATATTGTTTAGCCATATAGTTGAGCATACATTTATTATTATTATTATTATTATTACTATTATTGTTAATGCTGGTTCTGGGGTTTGAAGTCAGGGCCTTGTGCTCTTGCTTGGCTTTTTCACTCAAGTCTAATGCTTTACTTAGTTCAGGGAGAAAAGAGTCTCTTGGATTTGTCTGCCAAGCTGGCTTTGCACCTTGATCATCATATCTTAGCTTCCTCAGTAGCTAGGATTACAGGCACAAATCTTGTAAAGATTTGTGGAAGATAAATGACATAAATGACACAGAGTCATGTTTAATTCCAAGTCCATTGTAGAAATTTGGGATGATTAAAGAATGATTTTGCATCTAGCTCTGAAGAACAAGCATTGTATCTTACTATTGTCCTAATTATAAAATCTTGATTAGCTGAGCACCGGTGGTTCACGCCTGTAATCCTAGCTACTGAGAACTGAGGATGGTAGTTCAAAGCCAACCACGGGCAGGAAAGTCCGTGAAACTCTTATCACCAATAAACCACTAGAAAACCGGAAGTGAGCTGAAGAGCTGAGGGACAGCGCCCAAGCCCAGAGTTCAAGGCCCATGACCAAAAAAAAAAAATCTTGATTTTTGAGGTAATTAGAGACAAATAGAATGTGGGAGCCACAATCCAAGAAAATTAATGAATGCATTGAAATTACTTCTAGCTCTTCACTGCTAGGAATTTCCCTTCTGAAATTTTTTAAATTGCCTTATAGAAAAAAAAAGAGGCACAGAAAATACAGCAGTCATACTTCAAGAGGACAAAAAAATGTGCAGTTCAAGACTCCTTGTGATGCTTATGGAAGGACCAAGATCATGGAGAAGGAAATTACAGGAAGCAAGTACAAGGACATGTCTGATTTCATTTGGAAGCATTTTTTCTGAGCATTAAGCTATGTGTTTTTATGTAGGGCAAAAGGCCAAGGAATCAAGCAATAATCAGATATTACATGAAAAAGATAAAATAATACAAAGAAATAAAATAAAACAAAGTAGAGATTTCTCCAAACTTCACAAAATTTGGAAGATAAAACTTGAACTTAAGGGAACATGAAAGTGGAGAGTCTTGAAAACATCTGATTTTTTATTGGGATCTCTAAGACCTTTTGGTATAAGCACCAGGCAGATATCAAACAGCTCAATAAAAACCTAAAACATGTAAGTTAAAAACATTTCAACCTCAGTGTCCTCCATATTCTAGTAACCTTCTTTCACTGCCTAGCATAAGGGAACAGCTTCCTCTGGAGGAAAGAAAACAAAAACAACATAATCTGGAACCTCTTCAATATTTTTTCCCTAAACAATGTGTGATATTCAGACAAAAAGCTACCAGAGAGACTAGGAAACAGAAGCAAAGCTCAGGATAAATATAGATTGTAGAATCAGAGACAATCCAGATACTATAGTTGAGAGACATATTGTGATCAGCATATTCAAAAATTATTGAAAAATATGAAATTATCTTGATTACTCAAATAAATGAAAAATGTCTAGACTTCCATTCTTTCTATGCAAGCACATCTATTATTATTTTTGCCCTTGACCCTGGAAGTCAGACTCCAGCCTCTGTAGCCTTCCACATATAATACTTAAATATAAGTATTGCAATTAGAACATTTAAATATAGCAAAAGGTAATAGTAGTAATGAGTTAAACCCATTAATAGCATTAATAATAATAATGAATTAGGGCCGGGAATGTGGCTTAGTGGTAGAGTGCCTGCCTAACATTCATGAAGCCCTGGGTTTGATTCCTCAGTACCACATAAACAGAAAAAGCTAGAAGTGGTGCTGTGGCTCAAGTGTTAGAATGCTAGCCGTAAGCAAAAGAAGCTCAAAAACAGTGCCCAGGCCCAGAATTCAAGACCCAGGACTGGCAAAAAAATATAGTAGCAATACTCAGAGTAAATGACAAAAAGATAGGAAGCTTTCTTCATGAAAGATGGCTGGTAAATACTAAAGTTTTCAAAAGTTGTTTTGCAACTATTGCTGTAATGATTGATTCAGGGAAATTAATCAATGGATGCTAACTTTCCATGAGAGTTAATAGAGGAACAAGATATTCATACAGTTGTTAGAAATATTCAACTTGAGTCAGATCTTGAGTTAAATCAGACTAACTCATATTGTCGAGACATTTTACATTACTGGCTTGGTTATTCATTTTCCAGTTGTTCATTGTCAATACATGAAAATAGGTTGATTTTTGTATTTGAACTTTACACTTTTTAAACTGACCTTGAATTTTCTGTGTTTACTCCTTAGTTCTAAAATATTTTTGTCCAAATCTGATCATTAAACATAATAGAGATTTCAAAAGACTAAATATTAATTGTACAAAGCACTGTTTCGCTGTGACTCTGTAATGCATTTATAGAATGGATTTTGATCTTGTTCAAAGTCACAGACTTAAAAAAAAATCTTATATTATCTTTAAGTAGTTGTACCAAGGTATATCAATTTAAAGTATCACTTATGAGTACAATGAATCCCCGTCAATGTTATTTCTTCCATCATATTTTAGATGTTCTTTCCCAGCTCTTTTCCTATCTATTTTTAGCTGACTGAGAAATTTTCATTGTGCTACAGATGTCTCATACTATATTATGTTTCTGTATCTATTGAAGAGATACTTATTTTGCTATTTGCCTTTTTTTGGGGGGGGAGGGTCTGGTCGTGGGGCCTGAACTCTGGGCCTGGGCGCTGTCCCTCAGCTCTTCAGCTCAAGGCTAGCACTCTACCACTTGAGCCACAGCGGAAAAGATACTTATTTTGGATGAAGAAATAAAGTTACTCATTTTAAGGCATTAAACTAACCTTACTTTTCTGTATAAAATCCATTTACTAATGGTTATCCCTTTTAAGGATTGGAGTGGTTTTTGCAGTTGTAATATTTAATACAGAGAAATTCCACTTACCTTTCACCCAGGTTCTCCCAACATGAAATTGAATTCAGTCTGCTAATATTATTTCATTTTTGCTAGTTGTGTGTGTGTAGAGTGTACATTTGTTTGTGTTGAGCTGTATGCATTTTACCATGCCATGCCTGTGTGTTCACTATTAGGGCCAAAAAACATTCTGTTACCACAGCATGTGTTGTATCTTCTAATGACCACACATACCCCCCTCAACCTTTAACTCTGATACCCTAATAGATGCTTCGTATGTGTAACTTTGTCATTTCAACAGTGTTATTCATGGGATAATACACAGGATAGACTTTTGGGCTATATATAATAGCAAGCAGTATATAACCTTTCATGTTCTATATTTACCTTTGTACAGTGAAGTTATTCCTTGCCAAGGTATATCACTTCCTGCTTGGTAGTATGCCAATTGTGGATTCTGAGGTATCTCCAGTTTGAGACTATTATACATAGTTATTACAAATATTTATGCGTATGTTTCTATGTGAATGTAAGTCTACCTCCTTTGGCTAAATACCCTTGGTTCCAAGGTTAGGCTGTGTATAAATTTCTTGTTTCATTTTGTAAGAAACTATCAAATTTGTTTAACATCAATTGTATACAATTTCACATTTCCAATGGCAATGTTTGAGTGTCCCCAGTTTGGTAGTATCATTTTAATTTTTTTTAAATTTTTGTGCTGGTCCTGTGGATTGAACTCAGGGCCTGGGCACTGCCTCCTGATCATCTTTTTTTGGGGGGGTGGGGGGGGCTTTGGTCATGGATCCTGAACTCTGGGCCTGGGGCTCTGTCTCTGAGCTCTTCAGCTCAAGGCTAGAACTCTACCACTTGAGCCACAGCTCTACTTCTGGCTTTTTCTGCTTATGTGGTGCTGAGGAATCAAACCCAGGGCCTCATGCAAGCAAAGCAAGCACTCTACCACTGAGCCACCTTCCCAGCCTCATCTTTTTGTTGTTGTTGTTCAAGGTTAGTGCTCTGCCCTTTGAGCTACAGCTCCACTTCAGAATTTTTAGTAATTAATTGGAGATAAGAGTCTCATGGACTTTCCTGCCTAGGCTGGCTTTGAATTGTGATCCTCAGATCTCATCCCCCTGAGTAGCCAGTATTACAGGTGTGAGCCACCAGTGCCAGCTTCATTTTCAATGGTTAGCAATTAAATTAAATATCTACTGATATTTTATTATAGTTTTAAGTTGTATTACCATAATGGCTAATGTTGAACATATTTTCCTGGACTTATTTGAGCTTGTATATAGTCATTGTTGGAATACTCTTCTTCATGTCCTTAGTTCATTTTTTAATTTGATCTGTGTGTGTGTGTGTGTGTGTGTGTGTGTGTGTGTGTGTGTGTGTGTGTGTGTTTCTGTGAAAGAGAGAGTTTAATTGAACTATGCAACTTGAGAATAGGGATGAGAGAGGGAAACTGGGGGAGAATGATAATTACGATGTATTGTACTCATCATCTGACACTTGGAATTGTAACTGCCTTGTACAACTACTTAATAAAAAAAAGATTTTAAAAAAGGCATCAGTGGGTGGAAACATGGATCAAGAGGTATAGTGCCTACCTAGCAAGTGTGAAGTCCCGGGTTCAAACCTCATTACCTACAAAAACTACTCACAATGAGGTAAATGATTATAGGTTTGTAATGATGAATAAAAACAACAGCTTAGAATAAGGAATCTTGCCCTGAAATCTGCATTGTTGTCATCTTTGTAAGGAAAAACCACAGCAAACAGAAAGACCACACATACAAGTTCTGCTTTTGTTTCTATCACCTACTTTTGTTACAATGTCTTCTAGCTCTTCCTTCCTTGCTTTCTTCTTCCTTCCTTCTCTTTATCTTTTTTGTTCTCTCTTTTTGTATTACCTTCCTTCCTTCCTTCCTTCCTTCCTCTCTCTCTCTCTTGTTGGGAGCCAAAAGTTAAGTCTCTCAAACTTGATAGGCTTAACTATCTCACTGGAACAACCTGAGCCTGAGTTTACAGAATCCCACCTTTTCACCACGCCTTAAAGTAAACACCCTGCAGCTACTAACGACCACCATTTCACCCTGCCCTAAATCTACTTAACGACCACCTTTTCACCACGCCCTAAGTCCAAGCATATAAATACCCTTGTGTGAAAAATAAAAATTGGCAGCTTGATCAGAATCCTTGTCTTGCTGTCCTTCTTCGTGTCTCTTGTCCCTTCATTCCTTCTCGCTTAGGTTCACCGCCCTCGTTGAAGTCCTGCGGGTCGGGACAACTGGGGCCCACTGCCCCTCCAGATGTTTTTTCTCCCCCCCTTTTACCTAACCTGGCACCTTTACGCGAGACTCTTCAACATAGGCGAGAACACCTTCAACTTTTAAAAGAACTGCGGTCCCTTGATTATGAACTCCGCATACTGGCCTTGGCCGATACGCCAAAAACGCCTGATAAAATTAAGGTTAGATCAGGCCATCAATCAGTTCTCGCCTTTCCAGTAACTCGGAGCCAGACAGATAGGGCCTCAGAGGGTGAGGAGGATGAATCAGAAGAGGAGGAAAAGGAGGATGAAGAGCAGGATACTGGGGATGAAGAGGAACAACCCACCCAGGGAAAAGGCCAACAAGAGTATAAGAGGCTTAGCCTCCGGTTTGTTGAAAAGCTTAAAAATGCAGGTGCCCAATATGGCCCGACTGCGCCTTATACATTAGCCTTGTTAGAAAACCAAAGTGCGCGCTGGCTCACCCCTAATGATTGGAAGTTCCTGGCCCGTGCCACCCTTAGTGGGGGTGATTTTGTTTTATGGAATGCGGACTTTAAGGAACAATGTAGAGAGACCGCGCAAAAAAATTTGGCTAAAACATCTTCAAAAACCTGGACCTATACTAAACTTTTGGGTAATGCGCCCTTTGATACCAATGCTAAACAGGCACGCTTTCCTACTGGACTTTTGGCACAAATTCAAAACGCTGGCCTTTATGCTTGGAAGCGTCTCCCTCAAAAGGGATCGGCTACTACTTCCCTGGCAAAGGTTAGACAGGGGCCAGAGGAACCCTACAGTGACTTTGTCTCGTGGCTTAACTTGACTGCAGAAAGGCTTCTTGGGCCTAGTGAAAGTGAAAGTGCCTTTGTTAAACATCTTGCCTTTGAAAATGCTAACCCGGCATGTCAAGATGTCCTCCGGCCACATTAAAACAAGGATGACCTCTCTGAGTTCGTCAGGCTTTGTGCTGGAGTAGGAACCACCCATGCCATGGGACTCGCCATAGGTGCTGCCTTTACCAAGGCATTTCAAGGTTCAGTCCCCAGCTCGCATACTTGCTTTAATTGTAAACAACCTGGTCACTTTGCACGTGAATGTCCCTTCGGCAAACAAAGCCAAGGGGCAATGCCCTCCCAAGCTACAGGTAGACCACTCCCTGCCACTCTTTGTCCCAAATGTGGTAAGGGCCGTCATTGGGCCAATGAATGTAGATCCAAAACAAATGCCCTTGGATCGGCCCCTGACCCTCCTGTGCCCCATGCAGATAAAATCATTTGGGAATCCCAAACCCCTGTGTGGGTGGATCAGTGGCCCCTTACCCAAGAAAAATTGGAGGCAGCCTCCATGTTAGTACAGGAACAGTTGGTGGCAGGCCATATAGAGCCATCTACTTCACCATGGAATACTCCTATTTTTTGTTATAAAGAAAAAATCAGGCAAATGGCGCCTTTTACAAGATCTACGCGCCGTTAATAAAGCTATGCGCCCAATGGGAGCTCTACAGCCAGGCATTCCCACACCGGTGGCTATTCCCAGGGACTATTACAAAATGGTTATTGATTTAAAAGATTGTTTTTTTACCATTCCCCTACATCCTGAGGACAGACCCTATTTTGCCTTTAGCCTTCCTCGCATTAACTTTCAAGGCCCCATGCAAAGATTTCAATGGAAGGTACTTCCTCAAGGTATGGCTGATAGCCCTAGCCTTTGTCAAAAATATGTTGCCCAGGCAGTGGACCCTGTGAGAAAACGATGGCAGCGCGTCTATATATTACATTATATGGATGACTTGTTGCTTGCTGCACCTGACACCCACGAACTTAGAAACTGCTATTTAGACCTTTATAAAGCCCTTACTGCCCTGGGACTACAGGTTGCCCCCGATAAAGTTCAAACACAGGATCCCTATACTTATTTGGGTCTAGAACTCCAAAATAATCAAATTCGGGTTCCTCAAATTCAACTTCGTTTAGACCATCTTCACACCCTTAATGATTTTCAAAAGCTGCTTGGAGATATTCAATGGCTTAGGCCATACCTAAGGTTGCCCACCAGCGTGCTTTTGCCTCTTAATGAGATTTTAAAAGGGGATTCTGACCCCTCCTCTCCTCGCAAACTTACTCCCAATGCTCGAAATGCTTTAACCCAAGTTACTGAGGCCATTGCCCAGCAGTTTGTTACACAGATTTCCTATAATCTTCCTCTGGTCTTAATTATTTTACATACCCCTCATACACCCACAGGATTGTTTTGGCAACAGATTCCCCACTCCAATAATAAGGGCAGCCCCCTGCTTTGGGTCCATTTACCCACCACATCCCCCAAGGTTATTGCTGTTTACCCTGCCCAGGTAGCCTCTATCATTATCAAAGGTCGCTTGCTTTCTCGACAATATTTCGGCAAGGACCCTGATACCATTTTAATTCCATACACCAAAGACCAGACTCAATTTTTACTCCAGACTGGGGATGAATGGGGCATCGCCCTGTCAGGATTTTTAGGACTAATTGACAATCATCTCCCCAATGATCCTCTTTTACACTTCGCCCAGCTTCCCTATAACCCCCAAGGTCAGGGCATTGTAGAACGAGCCCACCACACCCTAAAAACCTGGCTTACTCGCCTCAAAGCCTCTGCCTTTTCATTTTCCACTCCTAGGGATCGCCTTAGTCATACATTGTTCGCCCTTAATTTTCTAACTCTGGACAATGAAGGCCACTCGGCAGCTGACAGGCATTGGCACCCATCTTCCAGTTCTGCCCGCCCGTCTGTCATGTGGCGAGACCCCCTTACAGGCAAATGGAAGGGCCCAGATCCTGTTCTTATCTGGGGGCGAGGTTCAGCCTGTATTTTAGATCAAGAACAAGCGGCCCCAAGGTGGCTGCCTGAACGCTTGATAAAACAGGTGAATGGCTTACCACAACCCAGGGGAAGCCTTCCCCCCGAGGATGATGCCTTTTCTCTTGCAGATGCAGCTAGAACTCCAGACATGGACCATTCTGTTTAAATTTATTAAATAACAGATTAATCTCTTGGTTTCTAAGCCCATACAGGTTCATCACCATCGCCTTGATATGGCAGACCGCAGCATTGAGATCTAGGATTGACCCCAGGCTTTTAATTAATGTTTTGCCATGAGCTTGTTCCAGTGGGAAATGTAAGGTCCATTCCTGGACGGCGAACAGACCTCACCCAGTACCTGCGTTACCTAGGCAACTGGGATACCTGGAAGAGGTCACATCCGCATCCGCTGAGGTCACATCTTAACCTGATGTGGCCACACCTTTCTCCCACCTGATCCCACTTCCCTTTACCTGGACACACCCTTCCCCACCCCCTACCCTATATAAGGCCTAAACCGCGGCCAGACCGCCTTTTTTTCCTTTTGCCAGCCGCGTGGAGTGCCAACCTTGCCTGGTCCCAGCAGGTCTACTGAATAAACCTACCCCTTACCTGAATACCACGTGCGTGGTGCAGTTCTTACTCGGCCACCTCTTTTTAAAAACCTAACATAAATGGTGCCGTGACTCGGATAAAGGGCTTAAAGTCAGGATAGCTGGATTCCCCTCTGTTTTTTTTCCTTTTCTTTTCTTTTTTTCGTTTTTTGTTTGTTTTCCCCTTTTTGCTCTGAGGAATACCCACAGTTCTGACGGCCTTTTATGAACCCGTCTATCTGCTGCGGACACAGTGCATCAATTCTATTGCTGGCCTCTGCATCTTCCTCCACACTTCTACATTTTGGTGAGTGACCTACTCTCTAAGGGTTCTCTGTCGTTCAGTCTCTTTCCAGATACCACGCCGGAGAACCTACTAGGCCTTTACTTGACTCTGGTTGCTCGTCACTTCTCTCTAGAGGGCTCGGTGGTAAGTTGGGACACCGCTTCCATTCAGTAAGCCCTCCTTCACTCACTAAATTTTCCTCTTACGTTTTTCTCTTTTACATTTCCAATGGGTTGTTGTAAGTCACGCCCAAAGGAGGAAACTCCATTGAAATGCCTCCTGCGTTCCCTGGATGTCTTGTCTATTGACTGCATCAACAAGAAACAACTGATTTATTATTGCACTCAAGTTTGGCCACAGTACCAACTGGATAATCGTTCTCGATGGCCCAAAGACGGGACTTTTGACTACGTCATTCTCAGAGATTTAGACGATTTTTGCCGTCGTAATGGTAAATGGTCTGAGGTCATTCATATTCAGCCATTCTTTGCTCTCCGGGACAACCCTGCCCTATGCCAATCATGCCCGGCCTTTCCACTCCTCCTGGCACGTGGAGAACCCAGCTCTGATAGCGCAGGGCCCCATCCGGAGCCTGATGTGGCTGACCCTCTTTTTGACTCTGCCCCTCTTCCTGCTGAGCATCTGGTGCCTTCCCCACCTTCTTCACTCTCCTCTCCTTCACCCTCTCTCTCTTCCCCCCCTGCAGCTCACACCCGGTCTCGCACTGGTGGCACACAACCTCCACCAGACCCCATGTGCCCTTTGCGAGAGGTGGCAGGGGCTGAAGGTGTAATTAGGGTGCATGCGCCATTCTCAATGTTTGATATTGCTCAGATTGAGAAGAGGCTGGGATCTTATGCCCAAGATTCTAATAATTATGTTAAGCAGTTTAAGAACCTGGCTCAGACCTATGACCTTACTTGGCAGGACATATATCTAATACTATCCTCTACCCTTACTGCTGAGGAAAAAGAAAGGGTGTGGACTGCAGCCCAGGCACATGCCGATGAAGCTCACCGCCTAGATATTAACTTTCCAGTGGGAGCAACAGCTGTGCCTAGGGAAGAGCCCAATTGGAATTATCAACATAATGCTCCTGGGCGGGAAAGCAGAAATAGGATGATAACTTGCTTAGTGGCTGGCCTTCAAAAGGCAGCCTATCTCCCTGTTAATTATGACAAATTAAGCCACATTACTCAAAGGCCCAATGAAAACCCGGCAGAATTTCTTGAGCGCCTTACAGTAGCGCTCCAGCGCTATACAAGGCTAGACCCAGAGTCACCAGAGGCTAAGGTGGTTCTCAATACGCATTTTATTGCCCAATCAGCCCCTGATATTAGGAAAAAGTTAAAAAAGGCTGAGAACGGTCCTCAGACCCCTCAACGAGATCTGGTGAGTATGGCATTTAAAGTTTTCAATAATCGAGAGGAACAGGAGATTGCCGATAAGACTGCCCGTGAGAGGGAGAACTATCAAATCCTGGCTGCTGCCATCCGGCCTCCTCTGAGGAGAGGCACCCAACATACACCACCTGGAGCATGCTTCAAGTGTGGGCAAGAGGGCCACTGGGCGAAATTCTGTCCCTCACCACGACCTCCACCTGGACCCTGCCCAAGGTGTGGGCAGCAAGGACATTGGGGAGTCGATTGCCCCTCCTCACCTCCACAAGGTAGGCCAGCCCCTCCCCCACCCCGCCCACCCAGGCAGGCGGAGCCAGACAGGTCGGAGATTTTCTGCTTGGCTACAGAATGAAGGTGCCCAGGGCCACCTGCTCCCAACAACCAGACCATCACAATGACGGAGCCCAGGGTGTGTTTCTATGTAGCCGGTAAGTTAATATCTTTTCTCTTGGATACGGGAGCGACTTACTCGGTGCTATGTCAATATACAGGCAAGACTTTTCCCTCCCAGATCTCGGTGGTGGGTGTAGATGGCCTACCTACCTGTCCCCCAACTACAGGACCAGTATCATGTAAAATAGAAGACTTTCCCTTTTCACACTCCTTCCTAATCCTACCTCACTGTCCTACCCCACTCCTAGGAAGGGACTTGCTCTCTAAATTTCAAGTCTCCCTTTCATTCCATATCCCCAAACAGCCTACACCTGTTCTACTTTTATCTTTAGATGAACCTCCACCTGTAACTTCCCAACTAGATCCTTTCCCTTTACCTCCAGATCTTGTCAACCCTCTTATCTGGGATACTTCCACTCCTACTATGGCTAGACACCATACTCCTGTCCTGATTAAACTTAAAAACCCTACCCATTTTCCTGGTACTTCCCAATACCCCATTTCCCTTAGGCACAGGCAAGGTTTAAAACCCATCATCCTTCGCCTTATTAAACAAGGACTTCTCAGACCCACTAACTCCCCCTTTAACACCCCTATCCTGCCAGTAGTTAAACCTGATGGGACCTACCGCCTAGTCCAGGACCTGCGCACTATTAATGCTGCAGTCCTTCCCATTCATCCTGTTGTGCCTAACCCATATACCCTCCTTTCACAGATACCTCCTGGTACCACCCACTTCTCAGTGCTGGACCTCAAGGATGCATTCTTCACAATCCCCCTGCATCCCGACTGCCAAGATTTCTTTGCTTTTACTTGGGTGGACCCAGACACTTCAAGGGCACAACAGCTGACCTGGACGGTCCTCCCTCAAGGGTTCCGAGACAGTCCCCATTTCTTTGGACAGGCTTTAGCAAAGGATCTCCTCTCTCTTCAGGTGTCTCCTAGCATTGTTCTCCAGTATGTGGATGATCTTTTGCTTTGCAGCCCTTCCTTTGAGTTGGCTCGCCAACATACAGCTGACCTCCTCAACTTCCTGTTGACAAAAGGATATAGAGTCTCTCCTTCAAAGGCCCAGATAGCGAAGTCAGAGGTAACATACTTGGGTTTGTCCATAACTCCTACAGAGAGAAGAATTACTCTTGATAAAAAAGCCTACATTGAGTCTCTCTCTGTCCCACAGACCAAGGAGGACATTCTGTCTTTCCTGGGACTTGCAGGCTTCCTTCGTATTTGGATACCCGGTTTTGCCACATTGGCCAAACCTCTTTATGAGGCATCCAAAGGTTCCCTATTGGAGCCACCAGACCCCACAAAGCCCATTGACACCCCATTTAAAGTTCTGAAGCAAGCGCTTCTTCGGGCTCCAGCACTGGCTCTACCCAACCTCAAGGAACCCTTTATACTCTATGTCACTGAGAAGTGGGGAATTGGCCTTGGGGTTCTTGGACAAATGTCAGGCCCCTCCTTTAGACCTGTGGCCTACCTCTCAAAACAGCTAGACCCAACGGTAAAAGGCTGGCCAGCATGTCTTCGAGCTTTGGCAGCAGCAGCCACCTTAGCACAGGAGAGCACAAAACTCACTTTTGGCCAACCCACTACCATTCGCTCTCCCCACAGACTAAAGGACCTTTTGTCTCATAAATCCCTGTCTTCCCTTTCCCCTTCCCGCCTACAGCTGTTTCATGTTACTTTTATTCAAAACCCTGACTTTTCACTGGAAAGCTGCTCCCCGCTCAATCCAGCTACCTTGCTTCCATCCAATTCTAACCCTCTTTCCCATTCCTGTACAGAGACCTTGGAGGAATTCACACCCCATTTTACAGGTATCTCGGAAACTCCTCTTCCTGACCCAGAAGACACCTGGTACATCGATGGCAGTTCCATATCTACCTCTTCAGGAAGCCGAGTTGCAGGCTATGCCATCGTTAATAACTCTACCATTCTTGAAAGCAGCCCTCTGCCCCCTAGCACTACCTCACAAAAGGCAGAACTTATAGCTTTAACTAGGGCCTTAATTCTAGCAAAGGGTCGGAAGATTAATATTTATACAGACTCAAAATATGCCTATCATATTCTCCATTCTCATGCAGCAATCTGGAAGGAGCGTGGCTTCCTGACCACCAAAGGGACTCCCATTACTAATGCCTCACTTATTCTTAAACTATTAGAAGCTGCTTCCCTTCCCCAGCAGGTAGCGGTCATCCACTGCAGAGGACACCAGACAGGATTGGATGCCATTACAGTCGGCAATTCAAAAGCAGACCGGGAGGCAAAGCTAGCAGCCCAGAGACAACTCCAGGGACAACTTCCAGCTCCCTTGCTACTGGTATTGCCTTCAATTCAACCCTCTTATACCCCACAGGAGCTCGAGGAACTTACGCACCAGGGAGCCTCCCAGGAAGCACAGGGATGGTGGTCCCTGGAAGGACGAGTTGTTCTTCCCGAGGCACAAGCAGACAGCTTTCTTTCCCAGGTTCACCAGGCGCTGCACATTGGATACAAGCCTCTCTCCCACCTTCTTAAACCTTTAATCCATTGCCCTAGCCTAACTACTCGACTAAAGGCTATTACCCAAGCCTGCCCCACATGTTCTCTTACCTCCTCACAGGGTGGTCTCCGACCAGCTGCATTCCCCACACACCAAGCACGGGGACATACCCCAGGGGAAGACTGGCAGATAGACTTCACTCACATGCCCAGATGTAAGCGGCTGAAATACCTTCTAACTATGGTTGATACCTTTTCAGGATGGATTGAAGCCTATCCCACAACGTTGGAGACTGCTGACACTGTTGCCTCTGTCCTTATTAAAGAAATTATTCCTAGGTTTGGCTTACCCAGGTCACTTCAGTCTGACAATGGACCTGCTTTCATCTCCAAAGTGACCCAACAGGTGGCATCCTCTCTAAACATCCAGTGGAATCTTCACATTCCTTATAGACCTCAGTCTTCTGGAAAGGTTGAAAGAGCTAATGCGCTCCTCAAAACACAACTTACTAAACTTTCTCTAGAGCTCCAGAAATCCTGGCCAGAACTGTTACCCCTGGCGCTCACCCGCTTACGTGTTTCTCCCCGCAGCCCTACTTTCCTCAGCCCCTTTGAGTTAATGTATGGAAGACCTTTTCTCCTAGGTAATTTCCCTACTGACAATGCCAAGACTCCACTAATAGACTACCTTCCCGTCCTAACCTTTCTTAGGCACATGCTGCGCCAACATGCTGACCAGTGTCTCCCTCAGCCTCATCAAGGCCCCTTTCCCACTCCCCCAATTTTGCCTGGTGATCAAGTGTTTCTCAAGACCCTTAATCCATCTGGTTTACACCCTAAGTGGACAGGCCCTCACCAGGTTCTGCTGACAACCCCCACCGCAGTCAAGCTCAATGGACAGCCCCAGTGGATTCACCTGTCAAGAATAAAAAGGGCTCCTGTTCCTGCCCCTTCTATACCAACCCTGACCTCCAGGTACACCTGTTCCCCCCTCGGGCCTACCAAGGTAAGGCTGTCTCGCATCCCTGAAGATCCGGGTGAGTAAAACTGAGCTAACTGCTCTCCTCCCCAAAGACCTCACTATCTCATCCCTTAGGACACCTCCAAGCCATGGACATCCAATCTTTTCTTTCCAGTAATATATTTGCTTTTCATCTTTGTTCAGCCCCCTGCCTGAGAAGACTTCCTCCAGACTTCATCTAAGAGACTCGCTTCTTGCAGACATCATGGAACTGGCAGACCTGGAAGCAGTCACCTTCTACTAGGTCACCCCTCTTCCTCCCCCCCCCTTTCCTTTTTCAGCCATGCTTCTCCACCATGCTGGGTGGGGGCAACAGTTCAGTCAAATTAACTTCTTTTCCTGCCTGAATAGTGCATGGTGTTCTTTTCATCAGCTAATTTCCTAACCACCCCTTTTTTGTGAACTGAACTGCCTTGACACTATGCGAGATTTTTCACCGATACCATTGCTGCCTTCACATCCACGTCCACACCACTTCTCTACTCTGGTGAGTGAAACTACTCTACGGCTCTCTGTTGCTCAGTCTCTGTCCAGACGTGGCGCCACGCCAGAGAGCTCCTACGGCCTTTAGCTGAAAGGCCGGTCACCTCTGAAGCCGAGGACGCTTGGCTTTGGGGGCTTGGCCATTTCTCTCTAGAGGGCTCTGGGGGAAGTCGGGACGCCGCTTCTGCCTGGTAAGCTCTCCTTCACTCACCAGACTGACTCTACAACTTTTTGGCTTGTGCCCTGAAGAGTGCGACGCAGGCTGGGTCCCGGGGACCCCCCTCTAGGTTCCCTCTCAAAGGCTAGCCATTCTAGGTTTAAAAAAAAAAAAAAAAAAAAAAAATTGTCAGAGTTCCTATTTGTTCAGGTTTCCGTCAATGCCTCATAAAACTTCTCCAGACTTCGTCCAAGAGACTTGCCTCCTCCAGACTTCATCGAAGGACTCAACACCCAAGTGACAGCTGCAGCCTGCTGCCTTCTCCCAGCATGGACCACATCCCAGCCTTTTACCCCTACGACGCCCTTTGCCAGCAGGAAGTAGCCAGAGAGAGTCTTCGCCCTTTTTCATAATTATCAAAAGGCTGGAATGTAAGGTCCATTCCTGGACGGCGAACAGACCTCACCCAGTACCTGCGTTACCTAGGCAACTGGGATACCTGGAAGAGGTCACATCCGCATCCGCTGAGGTCACATCTTAACCTGATGTGGCCACACCTTTCTCCCACCTGATCCCACTTCCCTTTACCTGGACACACCCTTCCCCACCCCCTACCCTATATAAGGCCTAAACCGCGGCCAGACCGCCTTTTTTTCCTTTGGCCAGCCGCGTGGAGTGCCAACCTTGCCTGGTCCCAGCAGGTCTACTGAATAAACCTACCCCTTACCTGAATACCACGTGCGTGGTGCAGTTCTTACTCGGCCACCTCTTTTTAAAAACCTAACAGGAAACAGCCCTCCTTTTTTTCTTATTTAGAAAACCCTCCTTATTCATAACTCCTGACCATTCAACGGGCAAGACCTATTGCCATAAGGGATAGGTTCGCCCCTCCTCCTATAGGCCCCTCCGCTTGGGGGAGGATACACCTATGGGAGGAAGAAAAAATGCTCTAATCAAGGGTGCAGGTAAGACTGCAGGGGGATGGATCCGCGAGATCCCAAAACCCAAGACCCCTGAGTGGCAAGCTCTGGTGCATGACGGTTGGCATGCATACCCACAAGCCGTCTCCTCAAAAAACATGCCAAGGTCTGTAAAATTCCCCTCCCCGAGTGAGGACGCTCGCTCGGAGCGGAGAAAAACCCTGGGCCCTTAGAGGAACAGAGCCTCTGTCACCCCCTTAAAAGAGCAGCCAACAATTGATGGTCAATTTTCTAAACAAGAAAGGGGGAGATGTTGGGAGCCAAAAGTTAAGTCTCTCAAACTTGATAGGCTTAACTATCTCACTGGAACAACCTGAGCCTGAGTTTACAGAATCCCACCTTTTCACCACGCCTTAAAGTAAACACCCTGCAGCTACTAACGACCACCATTTCACCCTGCCCTAAATCTACTTAACGACCACCTTTTCACCACGCCCTAAGTCCAAGCATATAAATACCCTTGTGTGAAAAATAAAAATTGGCAGCTTGATCAGAATCCTTGTCTTGCTGTCCTTCTTCGTGTCTCTTGTCCCTTCATTCCTTCTCGCTTAGGTTCACCGCCCTCGTTGAAGTCCTGCGGGTCGGGACACTCTCTCTCTCTCTTTCTTTCTTTCTTTTCTTGCTAGTACTGGGGCTTGAACTCAGGGCCTTATACTCTTGTTTAGCTTTCATTACTCAAGGCTAGGACTCTACTACATGAGCCACACTCCCACTTCCAGCTTTTTGCTGGTTAATTAGAGATAAGAGTGTCTCAGCTTTGTCTGCTCAGCTTAGCTTTAAACCAGTCCCCCTAGATTTCTGCCTCCTGAGTAGCTAGGATCACAGGGACCTAACTTGGCTTTTAAGTCTTCTTTTTTTTTTAAACAAAGAAGTTTATTTTCTCCATGGTTCTGAGATTGAGAAGAACAAGATCCAGGTGCTAAGATTTACCTATAACACGGGAAAATTAAAAGTGTCTCACTCTTAGTGATGGATGTTTGGAGGATTACCTAAGTCCATAGATGTCAATAATTTAACATGGCACCTAATATATAACAATCATTCAGCAAAAAATACCTTCCTACTATCAATTGTACCAAAGAACCTGTCCGTTATTGTTGCTTTCAATAATTCTTTCAAAATGTCTTTGAAGAATCTTACACTGCTTCTCTACTCAATCCATTACTGCATATATGTAAATTAAAGACAACTAAATTAGTGCTTATCAAGATCCTTTGGCATAAGACATATATGCAGCCAGTCACCAAACTCACTCACAGCTATTCTCATTTATTCCATAGGAGTAAATGGAAGTAAATATTCTACACATGGTGAGCAAACATGTGAGCCACTTTTCTAGAAGTATACAAAGAGAATCAGAGCCAAGGCTCTCCTCCCAAAGATGTATGTGTGTATGGAGATGCACTGTGAACATCCAGATACATCAGATATAGTAATTCTAGGATGAATGATCAAAGAGCTACTTAGAGAGGTCAAAGGAGACTCTCAGAGAAGATTACTTCAGGACAATATCACAGATGCTTGATAAAAATGATTCTTATTAGAGAAGACTGTGACTACGAGACTGAGGCTGGAATGCCACACAGAATGTGTCACTTGAAGTGTGCCACTCAGGGTGTGCCATGTGGAGTAAGCCACGTGAAGTGTTCCAGGAGCAGAGAGGAGAAACAAGGAGGGTGGGAGAACTGAGTGTAGAGGAGCTGTTGTTTTTAATGTACTCATAATCTACTACGTGATTTTTTTTGTTTCTTTTGTATGTCCCCCCCCCCCCCCCCCCCCCGCCATGGTATAACCCCAGTTTTCACTGTATTTGATTTCAGTGCCCTGCATCTTGTATATACATTTTTCTAATTTGGGGAAGAGAAGGGAAATAAAATGCTGAAATAAGGATACAGGTTGGCCCATTGTAACAAGGAGATGTACAAGACACTATGTTGGAAATGAACTTTACAACTTGGGGAGGGGGAGGAGCTGGGGAGGTGGGGTGGGAAGGAATGGTAGGGGGAAATAAAGGAGGAGGTAACAATGCTCAATAGGAAATGTACTCATTACCTTATTCATGTAACTGTAACCCCTCTATACAGTACCTTTACAATAATATATATATATATATATATATATATATATATATATATATGATGGAGTCTGGTATCTTCCAAAGAGAGAGCTAAAAATAAATGTAGACTGACTAGACGCTTATTTCGAATGCATGGATAACCCTAACATATCTGATCTGTGCGACTTGGAGGATGAGAGTGCCATTTTCCAAGACAATGGAAACGGCAGATGGTACAGATGTTGGTTTGGGCAGATAATTTAAAAAATACAGATAACTGTCCTCTATGTGAAAAAGTCAGAAAATCTGAAGTTCACAGCAAAAGTCTAGGCCATTGATACAAATTTGGAAACATTACTCACGGAGAGTGCCCCAGTTCATGTGTGGAAATCATCCAAGAAGAGAAAGCAGTATAATGGAGAAAGGAAGAGAAGCAGGTGTGGAGTGTCAAGGCGCTTCACCCTTCCCAGGTGGAGAAAATAAAAGTGAGGTAGAATGCAAGCTGGGAAGATAAATGGTCCCTTCCAAAATGAAGGTTGTGTTTCTACCAAATACCAGCAAGTTATTTTGTACACAGTAGTATGAGTCCGAGAGTCTCCCATTGAACCTATGGTATACAAAAGATGGGAATTTAAGATATATATTGATATAAAATGATATATGATAAGTATATAAATAAATATATCCCTTATTTATCCCATGTATATAAAATATATGTACTTAAGATATATATCCTATTTTATTACATATATATCCCATATATATTTTACATATATATATATATATATATATATATATATATATATATATATATATATATAGGATAGGTATATACACACAGTAAAGAATACGCTGATATTTCTATCCCTCACTACCAGGTAATTTGAGAATACAGTGGGATCAATGACTTCATTTCCATCCACAGAAAAATACCTGTAGACACATATGTACAGTATTATACCAGAAGACATCATGGAACGATGGTTGAGATTCTGGATTCTATCCCCAATGCACCTTGTGCTGACCCAGTTTGCCTCCACTATGTACAGACTGCATATTTTATTATTCTTATCCTCTCTGTTGTTTTCTCCACTGTCCTATGGCTACTTCTCCGTCAAATTCAAATGAAAGCTTCTCTTGTCTGTGAAGCCTTTCTATTGTTTTTTTTTTTTTTTTTCCTGACTTGAAACACAACTTAGGGGAGCCTACCTCAAACCCCAGATCATTCCAGAGTGGTGTTTCTCACTTTGTTTTGTAACTATTTATTTGCAGGCCCACTTCACGGATGATGCCGAGTTCCTTAAAGATAAGCACTGTATCTTTTCACCTTTGATCATCATTACTTCCATTAGTTTCTGACAATTCAAATGAATTCTTTAAGGAAAGTAGCTTAGGAGACTTTCCCAAAGAAGTTAGTGGCAGCATTTAACCAAAAACATAGTGGATATTTTTTTTTTCTTGCTCAGTTTTGGTTTCCTTTTATTCCTCCTGTATCTTTATTTAAGGAACAAAACATTTTTTATGCCGAGAAATGTAAGTGGACAATGGAGCTGAGCACACGGGCAGAGGCCATCGCAAGAGTGAGTGCTCCCCCGTGTGGCACTTTTCGGAAGTGGCTACAAAAATGACTGAACAAAGCCTGCTAGAAAGCCCTGTGGAGCAAGTTACCTGGAAGTAACCATTAATCCCCAGTCCATGTCCCCTGGAAGCAAGTTATGAGAGGATATTACCTTTAAACATGATTTAAAAAATGTCCTTATAACAAGTCTTTCATTGTTTCCCCAAGCATCCGAGTTGGTTCTTAGGCAAATACTCTTGCTACCATTATCTAACATAAATCCTTACTACAGTCCTGATGAAAGAGACTTTCTAATGTTTCAAGCGAGACAAACAAGAGTCAGAGAGTTAAGGTGACGATCCTGGGAGTGTCCGGCCTGGAACCTGGTCTGTGTGCACCCCTGGGTCTTTCAGTCCCACTCACTCCGCTGGTCTGTTAGGAAGCTACAAAATAACTTAGCAACTCTTGCTGCCAAAATTCTGTTAACTGTCAAATGGGACAAAAGCTCCAAGGTGTATTTCCCACACTGAGTCACCAAACGGCCACAACATTAGCTGGTGATAAAGGCTACAATTGGAAACACAAAAGAAAAACTGCTGAACAGTGTAAGCATTTCTTTGATCCACAAGTTCAAGCTTCCCAAATAGCCACAATGATCTTATGTTTTACCTAAACAGAGAAGAGTGGAAAGCCCAGACTACTCCATAGTCCAGTCTAAAATATTTCTTTTCTCTAAAAATCAAGGTATCTTTTCAACTGAACTATCAGGTTGGGGTATGTAGCAACTGGCAATGGAAATTTAGGAAGACTGGATACTGGAAGAGTAACATAATCTTGGATTCAACTAATGCTTTCCAAACTGACTTTCCTGTCCAGATCCATCCCCTCCAGTATTTCTCATAAACACCGGTATCACCCGAGGAACATGATTCATGGATTTCCAAATCTGCAAGGCAGTGATCAGTGTTCTCCTTGCAGGATTTTCTAGGGTAATCTTCACAGAAAACGATATTGTAATGCATCAGAAGAGGCTCAGGAAGTTTGGTTGACAAAGGTCAACTAAGGTTAGAGCAGGTATATGGCAAATCTGCATTTGAATGTAGATACACCGACTTCTCAAGACTGTCCAAAGGACAAAAATTAAAGACATGATTCCACTCCAAGTGTCTAAGAAACTGAGCCTCTACCTACAAATGCACATTTAGTTGAGTAACCATGTTGAGGAACTGTAGAAGGCAAAGGAAAGTGGAGGCTGGCCACACTGTTAGCTAGCCTACTAGTCTAGCTAGCATGTGCTTCTTAGGGATATAATCATAATAAAATTCTCATCAAGAGTTAGCACTGTAGAAAGATTTTATAAATGATAAAAATCAAAATGTAAGCAATGAAAGCTTGGCCTAGTAACTGCATTCTTTAATCCCAGCTTTCTGGGAGGCATAGGTAGGAGGTGAAACCCGAGGCCAGCCTAGATAAAAAAAAATCACAAGACTCTATCTGAAAAATAACTGCAAACATAGAAGGCCACAAGGATAACTTAAGTGGTAGAGCCCATCCAGAAAGTGTAAGTCCTAGAGTTCAAATCCCATTAACTCAAAGGAAAAATATTTCAACCTTAGAGGCAACTCATTGTAGCTTAGAATGTTGATTTTAAGCTTTGTTAACTTGATTTCACTATCATTTTTCCTTTAAGAATACCTGGATGTCATCTAAAGAACACTGTGGGTTCAATAACATGTTCAGTGTTGCTTTGAGGGTTGAGCCTGTCTTGTTTTGGTCTCTGCCAGCTGGGCTCACTGTGGAACAAGAGGGGCACCAACTTGTCCCCTCTCAGCCCAGGTTAAGTGGTTGAAATATGCATCAACAAGAAGAGGAAGGATTAAGGAAGAATCTTCCTGAAACCACATGATTGTCAGGTAGAAAGTAGGCTTTGCCTTTAAAGTAGGTCAATGGTAGAGCAAGGAGACACTCACTGCAACCAATAGGGATCATTCTGACTGTTTTATGGCAGTAGGTGGGCAGTGGAGCACAGATCTGAAGGTCTACCCGATTCCACTCTCAGCTACCTGGCTCCTGTGTGATTTTAGGAAAGCAATTTATTGAAATGAATCCGACTTTCAATTTCTGGTACTTCAATTGAGATAGTAATACCTATATATTAGCATTGTTCTATGGTAAAGTAAGTGATAGAAGTCATTCCCATTGTGATAAATTTAGGATAAATCAATTTAGGGATGTTGAGACTCCTCAACATCCCTCAACGTCCCTTTCTGAATGGACAGCCTTGCTATGTTGCTTTTCTTTTGTGATTTCCTTTCCCTTTCAGCTAAATTTATTCTGTTTACCTTTAAGAAACAAAAGTAGGAATGTGCCAGGTGTCAGTGACTCACACCTGCAATCCTACCTACTCAGGAGCCTGAGATCTGAGGATTGCGGTTCAAAGCCAGCCTGGGCAGGAAAGTCCTTGAGATACCAATTAACCACCAGAAAATCAGAAGTGGCACTTGTGGCTCAAGTGATAAAGCACTAGCCTTGAGCTGAAGAACTCAGGGACAGTGCCCAGGCCCAAAGTTCAAGCCCCATGACTGATGCCTCCCCCCACCCCCTAAAAAAATTGGGATATTTTAAAGCAGATGAGTGGGGCTGAGTATATATGGGTTTGCATCCTGACTTGTACCACTTAGAACTGTGTAAATTTGCAGACTTTTCTCAACCACTGACCCTTGGGTTCCCCATCTGTAACACTCAGTTGAGGCTACCTTCCATATGGAGTAGAGAAATGAGACCACACACACACACAGATTATAGACAGAGAGCTAAAATTTCTTCTATCTTTGGCCATTTCACACTGGAGAACAGGATAGAACATTGTCTTCTGTCTCACACTTAATAATAAGATATCAAAAAGAGTAACTTACAAACACTTCCAATATGACTAGTTTTACAACTGCTTTTGCGGTTCTGATGTTATTTATGAAGCAATAGGTGCACTTTACTTGCATTATTGATTTTAATCTCTTTATGTCTGGCTTCAATCAGGATTTTATTGCCTGGCCATGAAAATAGCTAATTTATTTCAGCACATGGGTTCTTGCAGGCCAAGGTTAATGCGTAAGACTCTCTGTGAAACCATAAACTTTGGAGAATCATTGAGAAGAGGAGACTTTGTCTTTACCCCTTTTCTTTATAAGTACCCTCAGCTCCAGCACCTGCTAATGAGTCCCTTGTGGGCTGACTGCATGGGAGTGGTTTACAGGCAATCACCAATCTCCAAATCTTCCGTTACTGAATCAGGTAAAACAGACACTCAGCATTGCTTCTCACGATGTTGTCATTTTCAATTGGTTCTTTAGCTTTAATTTAAATCATTTGAACGCTGGAAAATGAAACAAATATCAATAACAAAGCAATCATGAAGCCATCTCCTGGATGCTATTTGTAGAAAATAAAACAATATTTGTTGTTATTCTCTTGAACATGTGCTTGCTCTAAACAAGAGCAATTACTGAATGGAAGCATTAATATGACTTTTCTCAGCCCTGCTTTGGGCAAATAAGCCAGGACCATGAATATTAAGGCTGTTATTTCTGGGTTCTAATTTGCTATGTATATTTCTAATGATATTCTCTAAGGTATCTAAGATTAGATAACTAAGATTACCATTTGCATTATTTTTAGTAAGTGAAAATTTATTATCTACAGCCCATCTGAAGTAAAGGAACTCCAAAATATCAACAAACCTACAGGAAGCAAGAACTAAAAACAGCTTAGACATAAGATTTGCAGGGACAACACTGTATTTACAAATAAAACCAAGGCCCTTACCCCTTGGGGAAGTCTGTTTTGGGAATTCAGAGGAGATAGTTTTTATAATATGATAATACTTGTCTGTTAGTGACAGTCCTTTAAAATCATTTTACAATTGTATATATTAAATAAGATTTTCTTAGGGATTAAAAAATATCAGAGTCTTCCTGTAGCATAGTAGAGCCACACTACTGATACCCAATTCAGTTTTCTTCTTCCAATACCCAGGGTGCAATGAGAAGGAGAGGAGTACACTGAAAAAGTTTGACCAGATGTCAATAAAGAATAATTCTCTTTACCTAGCAACAAGTAGCTATCTCATCTGTCTGGTTGTGATGTGTGGTCCAGCAACTTCTGTGTCAGAGGCTGTTAATAAGCCAAAGGCACTGATTCCTTTGGGGACATTCATGTAGTCTTTGCTGTTGGCCCATCCTAAATCCAAAATACGCTACACACCATGCTAGCTATCTAGGCTTAAAAACATTTTTTAAAATAAATCTGAGGGCTGGGAAGTTGGCTCAGTGGTAGAGCGCTTGCCTTGCATGCTTGAGGCCCTGCGTTCGATTCCTCAGTACCACATAAGCAAAAAGAAAAAAGCCAGAAGTGGTGCTGTGGCTCAAATGGTAGAGCACTAGCCTTGAGCTGAAGAGCTGAGGGACAGCTCCTAGGCCCAGAGTTCAGGCCCATGACTGGACTCCCCTCCTCCCCCCAAAAAAGAAATCTGAGTGTTGGTGGCTTACATTTCTAATTCTAGTTATTCAATGGCTGAGAACCGAAGATCATGTATGCAAGTCAACCTGGGCTGAAAAAGTCCATGAGATTCTCATCTCCAATTAACTAGCAAAAAGCCAGAAGCAAAGGGATGACTCAAGGGGTAGACACTAGCCTTGAGCAAAATAAGTCAAGTGAAAGCACCAGACTCCTTACTAGCACATACACACAAACATTTCTTTTTCAAAATAAAGTATATCATGAAAATAAATCCAATAAGACCCTAGCTATCCTCACCCTGCTAGCTCCACTACCTTCCTCCCTGTGAGTTACCAGTAGTCTTGGCTACTCCTTTCTCTTCCATTGTGGTAGCTTCTCTTACTGGAGCTCATATGGCCTCATGTGGATGAGGGTTGACCTCACCAATGACTTTCCAGGATCAGAGCCATATGACAACACTTTCCGTGTCTGTCTCGGTCGAGGAGTGCAGAGCCCCTGGGAGGCAGGTGATCATCAGCCTCACAAATCAGAAGGCTATACTATAAAGAAGACCCTCATTTGTACTCTACTTCTTTTTGTCTTGAGGCTGAAATGAATTTATTATTTCCAAATAACCACTTTGATCTCTGACAAATGCCAAAAAGAACTGGGATCCTTTGCCCTGAGGGTGGCTATAGAAATGTCGAAATTTTCTCTGAAGTGCTCTTTGGTTGCATATCACAGCTTCTGTGAGACTATTTCCCTGGTTCCCCTGTGGGCCTAAGGGGACGGGGAGAGCTGCACTGACATTCTGCAAGGGAAGGTTGTCTACATCAACAGCTCCAAATAAGCCTTGACTCTTGTGCCAGGGCATCCTCTGTGCATTCACCAGAAGTGCCTGCTTCAGGCCTTACCTGCTGTCCAATAACAGTGGAGCTGGGTAGAGAACAGAATAAGTGCCCCACTTCTCAGTGAACAGATTAGAAAGCTGATAAAGCCCAGGGAGTAGAAGTGACTTGATGAGTGAGCAGACCTAGTTGTATGGTTTGAATATGACATATTCCTCAAAGGGCCCATAGATTGAAGGCTTGGCCCCCAGCCAGCAGATATGATCATTAGGTAATGAGGGCCCTGGCCCAATCAATGGATGCATCCATTGATAGATTGAAGGGATTGGAGGTGGTAGAAACTGTGGAGCTGATTGGAGAAGTTAGACACCATGAGTGATTGCCTTCAAAAACTATCTTGTTGCTAATCTGGACTTCCTATTTGTCTCTCACTGTCTTGCTTGAATAGCTTTGCTCCACCACCCATCCCTGCTGCCATGATGTTTTGCTTCATCACAGATCTAGAGCCATGAGCAAGCCAACAGTGAGCTGAAACTTCAAAAATGATGAGCCGCATCAACCTTTCCCCATTTCATGTTCTCTTGGATACTGGCTATACTGACTAACACCCTATCTAGTTTCTGGCCTAGAATTAGGGTGGGAATATTGTGATCCCCAAACCACGGATGCCCCATCTCTCAGGTGAACTATAAACGGACCCATTTTCAAAAAGTGGGAGATGTGTGTGGGCCCTATGACGTCTGACCTGTGCAAGCAGAACGGAGCATGCATGGGAAAAAATTTGAACAAAATCTCTTATTCAAGAGACAATTCAGGACATGGATGTGCATAACTGTAATCACTCCACCTGGTAGCAGAGGAGGAAGATTAAGTATTTGAGGCCAGCCTGGACTACAAAGCAAGTTCTAGGGTTGATAAGTTCATTGCAAGATCCTGTTTATAAAAACGAAACAAAATGGAACAAAACAGAAAAAGAGAGAACATATTTTAGTCATTTACTAATAAAAGATTTGGTGTTGAAAAGGACTATACTGAATTCAATTTGTGCTGTTTTCTTGCAGTCTGACTTCAAGGAAATTATTGAACCCAGGTAAACCTTGTTTTTTTAGTTCATGTGTAAATAAAAGATGATATTTACACTGTGTGGTTAGCTTAAGGGGGCTAAATGACACAGTGTATATAAAAGACCTGGGAAGTACTTAATAGATCAAGGTTGTAATGATTACTGCCAAGATTAGCTCTGCATATTCTTATTTAATCAACCTTTTAAATTTCCTAGAAATAACTTTAAGATATATATTGACAATCATTGTCCAAGATCAGTTATTGCTGGGCACCTGTATCTCACCACACCTGTAACTCTAGCTACTCAGGAGGTAGATCTGAGGATTGCAGTTTAAAGCCAGTCCAGACAGGAAAGTCCATTCGACCCTTGTCTACAGCTAACCAAAAAGCCAGAAATAGAGCTGTGGCTCAAATGTTTGAGCACCAGCATTGAGCAAATGCTAAAGAACAGCACCTGGGCTTTGATTTCAAGAACCAATATTGGCATAAAGAAACGCATGGCTGCAGGCTTGGCTCAAATGGTAGAGCAGTAGCAAGCAAGTGCAAGGTCCTACATGTAAACTTTGACACACTAACAAAAGCAAAAATACATAATTTATTGTTTAGAGAACATGGCTTTGAGTTGTATGCAGCTTGGTGTGAATATGAATAGTCCAATTATTTATTAGTGTAATACATTAAGAGTGTCAATCCACCTCTTCAAAGTTCAGGTTTTGAATCTGTGAAAATAGTTATAAATGCTTGCTTGAGAGACACGGACTTATATTACAGTTAATTGAGACTATAAATTTGACAAATGAGAGTCGATCTTTTCCAATACCGTTTCCCTTGTACCTGGCAATGTGCCTCACACATAATTAGTGCTCAATAGCTAGTTGTTACATGAAAAAAGTGATAATGCATATTATGAAAACTTTCCATACCATGTCTTGCCCCAATAAAGTGGAAACTTATGTGTCTTTCCATGGTTAAAACCTGTGAAGAGCTAAGAGGATTGTGTGGCCATTTAGTAGTTCTCCACAGTGGCTATCCATCTGGAATAACCTATATGACCACCACTATGTGTCCTTCCACGGCTTTGAAAATGATTGAAAGTCAATACAAACCAGAGACATATATTTGAGTGAAGATAAATGTAGAAGGATGCTGCAGATCTAGGAACACTTGAAAATTCAACTTCACATTCAAATTCAACAGAAAAAAATGAATTCTGACGTTTGGGAATGCTGCACGAATAGGCAGGGAATGGAAGATGCTAGAGAATGGAGGCCCATATGTAAGAGGTCATGACAAGGATGACTATGGATGTCTGGCCTTAAATCCTGCACCTAGGGCAACTTACATCAATATCACCTCTTACAGAAGAGCGTCCTGCTTTGCAGGATTATTATAAGGATTACATGGTGCTAAAGATATCAAAATGATTTGTAAAATACTGAATCAATATAGTTATTCTTTGAAAATGGATCTTTGCTTTCTTATTGCCTCTACTTAACTCATCATGTCATTAACATTATCTGCTTTTATGAAAAAAATAAGAATTTGTCTCAGTACTCCAACTATTAATTTCAACTGTATGGAGGGAAGTGCATTGTCTGTTGCCAAAGCACATTGTCTGACTACACAATGAAACTGTTGCCATTTATGTCAACCCTGTATTACGAAAGACAGGCATGCATTTTATTCCTGAGAGACACTGCTAAAATGTTTTAATATGGTCCAAAAGCACTGGTGACAAAAGATCTGATCTTACTGTCACTGAAACATCCATAAAAGTGTATTGGTAAGAACATTAGACCAGACACCAGCAATTTTATCTAGTTGTGATCTACCATTGCCTTGGTTTTACAAATTAGGTTACTAATGCCCCTCAGAGAACATTGCTAATCATCAATGAGGAATTTGGGTTAGATGGATCTAATCCATTTTCACTTACTTTCTAACTTTGACTTTTCCCCCTAGCATTGACAGTTACCTGGGTCCCCCCCCCCCTTAGTTTTTCCATCTCAATGATTATTTTCCCCAAACACTTATTTTAAATTAGAAACCTCTCAGTTGTGTTTTCTACTTTCCTACATTGTCAGATTCATCAAGAATCTTCTATACTCTGCTACAATCTGAATCTGTTGTTGTCCATGACTTTCACATAGTTTTTGTGCAGGCATAGTATAGTATAAGTTTTATCTTGGAAAATATTTCCAGAATCATCCTGAGGTTTGTCTCTCATTCTTCTTTTGTATCTCTCTCTCTCTTTTTAAAATTTGTTTCTGGAATTCCATTTTGATTAACTGAACTTCTTGTTCCAGAAAAACACATCTTCAAAAATTTACTGAAAAAGAGAAAAAGAATACAACTTCTGAGATTGAGTAGCAATGCCTTATCTCTATGTTTAGAGTTTATTGATCCAGATATAGAATCATAGATTAGAAACTATCCCCCCTACAAATGGATAGTATTGTTCTATTTCTGCCAAAATGTTGGTGTTGCTATACAAATATCTAGTCATCTAGCATTAATTCTAGAACTTATGACCTGGTTTTATCTCTGAAAAACTTATCTTTCCTTTATACTCAGTTTTCAGAATTTCCATGATGATGTACCTCAGAGTGATTTTTTTTGTTTTTGTTTTAAAATTTATTTATTTATTTATTTGTTCATTTATTTTTTGAAAACAATGTACAGAGGGCTTACAATTACAGGTGCAAGATAATGAGTACATTTTTTATAAAGTATTGTAACGTCCTCTTTGTTTCCCATTCCCATCTTTTCCCATCCTCCTCCTGCCCTCCCCCACAGTCCTCCCCTCTCCCATACCAGCCACCACTCACAAACCAAAGTTGTAAAGTTCGTTTTGGACATAACGACTTGTACATCGCATTTTTGCATGGGTCCACCTGTATCCCTATTTAAACGAATTGTTTTTCCCCTTCCCCTCCACAAATTATACCGACATGAAATACAGTGAAAGCAGTTGTTATACAATGGGGGAGGGACTTACAAAGTAAAAAAGAAATGATCTTATGAATGTGTCATAAACAATCCCTTGAAAGCAAATAAAAAACATTCGAATAAATATCTTAGGGTTCATTTCATTAACATCACCTTATCTGACTTTCTCTGCTTTAGTCAAACTTTCGTTTGCATGCTGAACTCGCTAACACTGGTCAGCTCTCCCAGAATTGGAAGACAAAATTTGACGGGTTCCTGTGGATGGACAGTATAAGTGGCTTTCAGCCAAGCTAGGATGCAGACCGGAGAAACCTGGGTTAGAAAGATGCGGTCTACTTGTATTTAGAGGCTTATCTCTCCTTTGGGGAAGATGTAGATCATTGAGAATTTGAGCCCTGAAAAACAATTTTGTTTTAAGGCGTCGAATTTCTGTGTTGCTCTATCTTGTCGTTTGCATCCTGTGCTTCCAAACACTTTTCAGCTCTCCCAGAATTGCAAGGAATATAATTGGACCTGTTATTGTTGACAGTATATGGAACAGGATGTAGATTAGGGCTTAGTGAGAAAGGTCGGTGCTGTCCATATATCTTTGGAGGCTTGTCTCTCCATTGGGGAAGGAGTAGAGCATCCTCACTTTGGGACCTTAAAACTGTTTTAAGGTCACCAATTTCGGAGTGCTCTATCATGTCGTTTGCATCCTGAGCTGACTAACACAGATCAGCTCTCCCAGAATTGGATGAAACAAATTGGACTGGGCTCTGTGGACAGTGTGAGGGGCATTAAGCCCTGATGGATGCAGACCAGAGTTGCCTGGGCGAGAAAAATGCAGTCTATTTCTATTTAGCGGCTTTTCTCTCCTTTGGGGAAGGTGTAGAGCACTCAAGTTATAAGTGCTCTTTCTTGTTATTTGCATCCTGTGCTCCCAAAACCTCCTCAGATCTCCCAAATATTTCAGAAAAATCTTTTGACCTATGGCTGGTGATACAGAGAGGGCCTGTGAACCAAGCCAGGATGCACATAGGAGCTAGTAGAGACCGAAATATACTGTCTATTTCTCTTTGGTGGCTTGTCTCTTCATTATGGAAGGTGGAGAGTATTCACAACTGAGGCGCCAAAAAACAGTTCTGTTTTAAGGTACCCAAGTTCTCAGGGCTCTATCTTGTCGTTTTCATCCTGAGCTCCCTAACACTGCTCAGCAATCCCAGAATTGCAAGGAAAAAATTGGGACTGGTTAATGGGGACAGTGTGAGGAGGTTTAAGCCCTGCTAGAATGCATCCTCAGAGTGATTTTTAAAATTTGTTTTGGTTTTTATTTTTTTGTTTGAAATCTTGTGTTTGTTTACATTACCCCTTACCAGTTGTCTTTCAAATATGCCTCCCTTCTCTAATGCATATTAATCAGATTGTGAATTTCAACGTTTGAAACTATTTCAGTTCCTTTCACATGTTCATCTGCATTATTAATACATACACTAGCTGGCCCTACTTTGAGAGTCTCTGATTAAATTGGAGATTATGCTTGAAAATTCTTTTCCTAATAAGCTTGTTATTTGCTTGACACTCTTGAAAAACACTATTCTAGTTTTCTTATTCTGGTATCACTTTTCTTCTTGACTTTTTTTTTCTCTTTAATCTAACATCTCCTCATTATTATTACAATTATTATAGCTATAATTATATTTAATTTTCAAAGCTCTATTTTACTTTCTATTAAGAATAGAATATTTTAAAATAGAGATATGATTTGTATAATATGGGATCATAGATTTAAGTAGATTATACTATGAAATTTGACATATATATATATATATATATGACCAACTTCCTAGTCAAAATATAGTTTTATGTTTTGAAAATTTAACATTATCTCTTCCCATTCTTTCTCCAGCCAATGTGTGATTTATATAATTATAGATTTTAATAAATTTTATATACGTGGAATTGAATATTTTGATCTCTGTGTGTGACTCTTTTCATTAAACATGTTTTGTGAGTGATCTATACTGTGCTATGCAGTAGTGCTTTATTTGATATAATTGATGAGTAATATTACATTAGCTAAATATAAGATTTTTTTAGCTAATACACAATTAAGTTCCCATTCTCATATAACTTGTTCAAATACATAGAATTTTTATAAACAATTCTGTACATGGATTTTTGTGGGCATGTTTTTATTTCTACCTACAAGTAGCCGTGCAGAGTTCTAGGGTCAGAAGTACATTTAACTTGGAAGAAATTGATAAGGTTTTCCCTAAAGCAATTATACTATATCATATTTCCATTATCAGTGAAAAAGGATATGTATTATATTGCTGTGTATCTTAACTAATATTGATGCTGCCTACCTTTAAAAAAGGTTTTTTTGGTTTTTGTTTTTGTTTTGTGCTGGTCCTAGGGCTTGAATTCAGGGCCTGGGTGCTGTCCTTGTTTCTTTTTTTGTTGTTGTTCAAGGCTAGTGCTCTACCAGTTCAGCCACAGCTACACTTCTGTCATTTTTGGTAGTTAATTGGAGATAACACTCTTATGGACTTTCCTGACTGAGCTGGCTTTGAACTGTGATCCTTAGTTCTCAGTCTCCTGAGTAGCTAGGGTTACAGGCATGAGCCACCAGTGCCAGGCTGCTTGATGCCTTTTTTTATTTTTAATTTTTTTTAGCATTTCTAGTTGTTGTAAAGTGGTACCAAATTATTGTTTCACATTTACCTATTTCCCAAAACTACTGATGCAGATTTTTTAATGTAAATTTTGTTCTTTGAAGTATCTGTTAAAATTTGTGCCAAGCTCTAATGTGTTGATTTACAGAAATTCTTTACATACTCTGGAGGAAAAATATCTATTTATCAATGTATATAGTTGATGTTATACATACACATGTATTATAAATGTGTTTCCTTCATCTATGGATTATTTTTACATTATTAATATCTTTGACAAACTAAAGTCTTTGGTTTTGACATAATTACATACATAAATCTTGTGAGTACCTTTCATGTACAAAAATCTTTCTTACGTACAAATTATATGTATCTTCGTAAATTTTTATTTGTATGATTTGTAATTTTAGTTCTTATAATCATTACTGTCATGTAATTTTAAGTAATTAATATAAAATTAATTTCTGTTCCTGGTAGGAGTTTCTAGTTGTAGTTCCATTTTTGAAATGATTTTTATTTCTTCCATGGAATTATCTTGTGGCATTCACTGAATATCAATTGACCACATAAGAAAGCTTCTGCTTTCTACTCCCTGTAGAAACAAACACTGTATGCCTCACTAGGCTGATGTCTTATTGTCCTCAGTTATAATAGGTTTACGGTAATCCTTAAAATCAAATAAAATAATTTCTCTGAATTTATTCTTATTTTCCAAGAATGTTTTGGCTATTCTTGGTTCTTTGCTTTCCCACAAAAATTTATAATTAAATTGTTTATTTCTACAAAAAATAAAAGCTTTTGGGAACTTGCTTAGAATTGCATTAGAGCCATGAATGAATTTAAGGAAATTGACTTTTTCACAAACTGAGTGTTCCAAGCCATGAAAATTACATTTGCCTCTGTTTATTTAGGCCTACTTCAACTTCTCCTAGGAATATATTGCTGTTTTCTCTGCCAAGGTCTTGAAACATTTTGTTCTGTTTGATATCTGCATATTTAATGTTTTTGGATCATGTTCAAAATAAAAATGAATAAAATTCATTTGTCCAGTTGCTTGTTGCACAAGTATAGAAATAAACTGAGTTTTTGTATAGTGGTCTTTAGACTGAGAGTTTACTATCTCCATTTCTTTAATTCTGTTAGTTTGAGTCTCTTTGTTTTGTTTTGTAGTCTACTTGGGAATTTTTATGTAAACAATCATGCCCTATGCAATACAGACAATCTTGCTTTTTGTGTCTAATCTTCATTATTTTTATGCATTGTTATTTTACTTTTATGTATTTTCCTTTTTTTTGAAGTGAGCATAGAGTAAGACTAGAAGTGAGCATTGAGTAAGAAAAAGCAAAACATTACTTACAAAGCAATATATGCAGATATTACAAAGAATTGAAGACATATCCTTCCTGATTCTAAATGTAAAAGTCTTCATTAAGTAACAAGTTGATTATAGTATCATATAGAAAGGAATGATACATTACGACCAAATGGAATTTGTCCCTGGAATACAGGCTTGCTATAACATCAAATGTTGGATGCATGCAATGTCTTGCTTATTATCTTGTGCACAGATGGGTTTTCATGATCCTGTTTTCATGTAAATAGGATATTGCATGAAGGTTTTTAATCGTTGTCCTTCATTGTACTGAGAAATTTCTTTCATATTTCTAGTCTTCTAGGAGTTATTTAAAAGAAGCTAGCATTGAATATACAGAATTCAGTTTTGCAATGATCATGTTTTTTTTCTATGAAAACATTCTGAAACTCTTGTTTCCTTTATTTATTTATTTTTTATTGTGAAAATACCATAGAGAGGGGTTACAATTACATGGTCAAGGTAATGAGTGCATTTCTTATCAAGCATTGTTGCCTCCTCCTTTGTTTCCCCTTCCCATCCCATCTCCACCCGCCCACGTCCCCCCCCTCCGCCAAAGTTGTAAAGTTAGTTTTTAGACATAACATCTTGTACATCTCATTGTTGCAATGGGTCCACCTGTATCCCTATTAAAACAATTTGTTTTCTCTCTTCCCCTCAACAAATTATACCAACATCAAATACAGTGAAAACTGGGGTTATACCGTGGGAGAGGGACATACAAAGCAACAAAGAAATATCTTATAAATATGTTAGAAACAACAGCAAGAAAGAAAAAATATTAATGAGAAATAAAAAACAGAATTAAAGATTTCCTGATGTTCTTTTTTATTCTCTTAATGAGTTCAATTATGTTGCTATCCAAATGTTATATCTAACATTCCTTTCAAGGATAAATCCCATTTAGTCATAATTCCTTTTACAAATTTCTTTAGTCTACTTGCTATTATAATAACCACTTTTTCATATATAGCCATAAAGTTTATATCTTTACATTTTTTTGTAATGTGCAATTGGCAAAGCAAATTTATTTGGATTCATAAAATGATTTAGAAAATTTTTCTCCAGTTTTTTATTTTCTGAAAAATGTTTATATGAAGCTGACTTTGGTTTTATTTTTTTAAATGTTTTACAGAGTTCTTGTACTAGAACTTTCTAGGAATTTTTTTTTTGGGGGGGTCTGGTTGTGGGCCTTGGCGCTGTCCCTCAGCTCTTCAGCTCAAGGCTAGCACTCTACCACTTGAGCCACAGCGCCACTTCCGGCTTTTTTCTTTTTGCTTATGTGGTGCTGAGGAATCGAACCCAGTGCCTCAGGCATGCAAGGCAAGCGCTCTACCACTGAGCCAACTTCCCAGCCCTTTTGTTGTTTTTTTATGTATTCATTTTTCCCCACAAAAGCCTGTTTATTAAGACTATTTTCTTTTGTGTTAATTTTAGTACATGTGATTTTTCAAAGGAGATATCAATTTTATTTAAGAAGTCAGTTATTATTTTTCTTTTTTATTATTATCTTTAAGTAGTTGTACAAAGGAGTTGTCATTTGACAACTATACTATATCTTGATTAATTATTATACTCTTTTTTGTTATTCTAAAAGCCTTATAATTTTCTACAAGTCTCATAGTTATACACATACTTACATTTAATCATCTTCATTTCTTTTCACAGTTTTGACTTTTATGGGCATCATTTCCATTTTGTGTGAAGAATTTCTTTTATTGTTATCTTATAGTGTAATCTGCTAAGAAAGAACTATCTGGGATTTTATTGCATGAGAACCCTCTAATTATTAACATTATTAACATTATTGGAGTTTACTGGGGATTTTGAGGGGGAAGTCATCCTGATGCCCTCATCTGAAGAGCAGAAGACCAGAGAATCTCACAGAGGGCAATACTTGAGGATGGAGCAGACAGCAGAATGTGTCATCTGTGAGCTGATGAGTGCCCAGATTCTTCCATAGCAGCATATAATGCCTTTTTCCCCAAAGCCCCAAGAAGGAATGGCCTTGTCATCACTATCAGTTAGGACTTTGACCTCTAGCTGTGAAACAGTAAATTTCTGATGTTTTAAGCCACTCAGTTTGTGGTGATTTAGTATGGTAGCCCCAGAGAATGAATACAGTTTAACAGGAGTGTTCTCCCCACACCTGGGTATCATTAACATATTGTTTTTCTTCTGAGAAGCATTGTTTCGGATGTAAAGGTAGTGCTGTAATTTATATAATAGGTTCTCCTATGTCTAGTCTTTTTAAAAAAATGTCTTAAAAATCTACCTTTAAAACTTTTCTTTGTAAGTGTGTTTTCAGAAGTATGTCTTTTTGTATTTATATAGCTAAAATTTTTCACAGATTCTTGGATGTGTAGGCTTATTTTTTTCACTATGTTTAAAGAATTCTTCAAAAGCAGTTTCTAAACTATTTTTTCTCTTGTTTCTTCTGAGACTTCTATTGCAAAATATTTTATATCTCATGAATCACAGAAATGTCTTATTAAAATAAAATGGAAAATTACTTTAATAAATATTTTTATTTATATATTTAAAAATTATTTTTACCTTGTTTTCCAGTATCTAGTGTACTCCTAATCCTCATTTGTGTTTTTTTCAAGTTTTCAGTTCTAAAGTTTCCATTGTGTTCTTTTCTATATGTAAGTTTCTATCTTAGGTTCTCTGTATATTCTCAAAGTACTACCTGCTAATGCAAATAACCAGATCAACTCAATATCTACTTTCATTGACTTTGTAGGAATACTGAATTATGTTGTCTACAAAGTGTCACCTTTTTCTGTTGGATCACAATTAAATAATTAGGTATTTTATTTATTACATTAAACTTAGGTTTATTCTTTGTTTGGAAGGGGTTATTTCAAGTTTTAGCCTTAGGAAATATTCCATACAACAGAACAGGTTTCTTAATTTTATTGTGAAGAGTTTCTTAGGTGTCAAATTCATGAGCAAAATGCTTGCTAAGATTTATTCTCGTTATCCTAAAGATAAAAGAATAAAGGGATGCTGTTCCACTACTACCTGCAATGCTCTCTGCTTTTTAATTTACTTCTCACTTTGAGCCACATCCAGTTTTCTGGAAACTGCACATTTTCACTCTGCATATGGATATCTAACCTTTGATATGATGTTGTGGGAAAAACAACTAGTTTTCTGAGTCCCCTCCATTATGTAGCTTCTCCTGTAGTTATCCCTAAATCCCAATCATTCTGGAAGACTTCTTTTGTAAATCTTGATTTTCCCCTCTCAGGAATCCTGCCTGGGTGACCTCCTTAGTCTAAGCTTTGCATCACTTTGGGCAGGACTAGCTCTATACTTGGAGCATAGGAAATAAGCACTTTTGTTGCTGTAATTCCATAAAGCACCATTTGCTAAAATATGTTAATATAGAAAGACACATGAGTTGCTATCTAATTGAAGGTACTATATATTAGGCCTGTGTTGATGCAGTTTAGCCTCTCATACTGGTTAGCGAAATAGAAATTTGGATGCCATGATTTAGGAGATACGACTAGTTTTTGTACTCACATTATTTGGATGGGTACTTTCACTTATATTCCCTACTTTCTTTTTTAATTTAATTTTATTTTTAAGTAGTTGTACAAAGTAGTTACTATTCAACAAATCACTGTATGACCACAATGAATTGTGATCAGTGTCACCTCTTTCATGATTCTCCCTCACTGTGTTTCATCACCACAGCCAGCTGTGACTGACAGACCCTGTGTTCAAGTGCTCTAGAGAACAGTTTTGACAAACATATACAAGGCATAGCCACCTTATTATATTGGCTAGGGAGAAGGCATCTTACAAATATTCTCAACCAATTCCTTTGTTTTTAGTTCTGCCATTGGAAGTAACTGGCTCTTCCTCCTGTTTCCAGAACACTCTATGATAATTGGATGTGAATCATATTTCTTGCTGGACTTCTCTGAAGGAAAATTTCAGTCCTCTGTGTAATGCATCAGCTATTCTTCTAGCCATATTGATCTACCCACACTTTGCAGTTGATTCAAGTTGTTCCTTGCCTCATTTGTGTGTGTGTGTGTTGGGGGTGAGGGGTGTGCATGCATGTCAGTACTAGACTTGAACTCAGGACCTATGTATTGTTACTTAGCTTTATTGCTCAAAGTTGATGCTCTACAACTTGAGCAAGACCTCCACTTCCAGCTTTTTGCTGAATAATTGGAGACAAGAGTCTATCCCACTTGTCTCCCCTGACTGACTTCAAATCATGATCCTTAGATGTCAGCCTTCTGAGTGGCTATGTTTGCATGTGTGATCCACCAGCTCCTAGCTGGTTGTGTCCTTTTAAAAGACATGTTTAATATATTTTAGTAGGATGCAATGAACACGTGCAATCAATCTACTACACTCAGAAAGAAGATTCAATTGATTTTAAGTAAAGAGAAAGTAAGATTGTGAAGTAGAAACTGAGGATACACTAAAAAAATGGGCCTTTTAGCCAGGCACCAGTGGCTCACACCTATAATTCTAGCTACTCAGGAGGCTGAGATCTGAGGGTCATGGTTCAAAGCCCACCAGGGAAGTAAAGTCCCCACGAGACTCTTATCTCCAATTAACCACTCAAAAAACAGAAGTGGTGCTGTGGTCCAACTGGTAGAACACTACACTTGAACACAAAGAGGCTCCGGGACAGCACCCAGGCCCTGAGTTCAAGCCCCACAAATGATTTTTTTTTTTGGTTTTTCAAGTTTTTTTTTTTTAATTGTGAAAATACTATACAGAGGGGTTACAATTACATGGGCAAGATAATGAGTACATTTCTTATCAAGCATTGTAGCCTCCTCCTTTGTTTCCACCACAAATGATTTTTTAAAAGTGGCTTGTTAGAACTTTTATTTAGGCCACTCTTTCATTTTACAATCCCCACTCTCATTCTCCCACATATTAAAACTTATATGCCTGTGGCTCACTGTATCATCTCATACCCTTAAATCTGTATCTCTAGAACTGAAGCCAGAAGGAGCTACTAGCTTCCAAGAAGTTTAACAAAAACAGTGTGTCCATGCTACCTTATCATAACAGCAAGAATGGTAGCAGAAAGGGACAAGAAAATGTGAACAAGCATGATAGAAGCTGAGATTATTTTCCCTGAACATTCTGAATGGCATATTAGTCCAGGCTTCTTACAATTTTCAGGCACATCTGTGGCAGCCCTGTCACTTCCCAACAGGAAAACACAATTTGGAGGGCTTTCCTGCCTTTCCTGACTTCATTTCAACAAAATAAGCCCATCTGGAAACACCCTTGAAGCAATGTTCTTCCTGCCTCATTACAGCTGCAGCAGCACATCAGCATTCTGGGACTGCTCTGGCCTCCTCTCTCTTCTCTGCCAGAGCATCTCATAGCCAATTAAATTCACTCTAGCTCAGCTCTGAGGCCGGTCCTTGCTCTCTTATTGCTTTTCAATAGCTTGAAATCTAGTCAGCTGAAAAACCAAACTGATAACCAGGCTGGAATCATCACTGGAGTGAGAAATTATTGAAACACTTTGCACACCACTGGGAACCACCCTGTTGTAATGTGGCCCTAGATGTACAATGAACCTTTTTACCACCCACCCGAGAGCAGTTATAGTTTGTCTATTGGGGTGCTCTGTTTGTATTCCAAATGCTAGACCTCAAGAGTGACATTTAGCTGCTGCTCAATGACTCCTTCACCAGCTCATGCCAGCATTCTTTGTTTTGAAGGTCCCATATGTCTTCTAATAAAGAAATGCTTAACTTCACTCAAGAAAGAGTATCCTAAATCAATCTGAACTTGAAATCTCTTTTGTTCCGTAACATATTTGTAAAACATTTTGAGAAACCCTCTATAGATTTTATTTCTGAGAGAAACAAAAAGTGTTTTGTATATACTTATATATTACACATTATATTACATTATAAATTAAATGTCATTATGTATTACATATTACACTATATATTATTTATTATGTATTACACATTACTACATTTGATATCTATATTATATACATATACATTCTGAGGATCATACAACCAACAACTCTTGAAAGGATTCTCTAGATGTTTGTCTCAGTATCTAAGAGTAAAAGGACCAATTGAGGGCCAGAATATAAGCGACTTTATGGTGATACGTAAAGCTATCTGTCAGCTTTTGCTCCCTAATGTTTCACCTATCAGTTCTGGTTCCTCTAGTTTAATTATGATAGGTGTCCACATAAACCCCAGTTTCTAAGGCTCCTCACTCCAATGCTCCCCTGATCACCTGAGGAATCTCAGATGTGAAGAGATGTTGGTGATCATCAACTCTTTGTCTTCCACTTTAAAGAATTATATAAAACTGATTGATGGCATTTTTACTATATGACCTATCTACAATAATGTAGCAAGTCTATTCTTTGTCTATGTTAGGAATTTGGGTCTCCTACCCAGAGCACAAACTTAAATAAGATGGGTAAACCATACATGTACAAATAGTACAACATCACCAGTAAATCTACTCATTAAAACAGGTAGCATTTTAGTGGGATAATAATATATGTGTGTGAGTACTGGGACTCGAACTCAGGGGCTTGGCACTGTCTCACAGTTTTTGTGCTCATGATTAGTGTTTTATCACCTGAGCCACAGCTCCACTTTCAGTTTTTTTCTGGCTAATTGGAGATAAGAATCTCATGGACTTTCCTGCCCTAGGTTAACTTGGAAACACTATCTTCAGATTTCAGCCTACTTAGTAGCTATGATGATAGGTGTGAGCAACTGGTGCCCAGCCAATGAGATTTTTTTTTTACAAAGCAAAAAATGAATACAAAACAATTTGTCATGAATTTTCAATAAAGATAAGAAACATCAGAGCCAGGATTAAGGTAAAAAAAGTTAGTCAAGGATGTACAAGTTTACAAGTAGCCTTTGCTGAATATTTTGTTATTTTGTACATTACATATTTTTGCATTTAATTTTTAAAATACTGCCTTAAGTTATTACTTATATCTATTATTAACATTTTTAATTCTCTTCAATTATTCTCCAGAGTTGTGTGCCTTAAAAGTATTTTACCATTTTCCAGCTCTATTTGTGTTATCTTAAAAGCATATTTGCCTAAAATTTCCCAGTGTATCTTTTCACATTGAATTCCTTGATTTTTCATCACTGGTATGAACAGTTACTCTTCCCATTGAACCCTGAGCTATTTTGTTACTTGCTTTCACAAGTTCCTGTGTGAACTGACCACTTGTATACTGAACAGCAGCTCTTCACAGATCCCTATCTCTTTTTGCTTCCTTAGTCATATCCACATGGAGCTTGAAATCTCTAGTCGCCATGAAGTATCACCACAAATAGAATATGAAAAATCAAATATGAAAACAGCCAAATTGCAGCTGAATCACGCTAAGCATTAATAGTAGATGGGTTAAAGAAAAAGAAAACTAGTATTTCCAGAGCCTTCATCATAAAGCGGTGTTGGATCTTGTCAAACGCTTTTTCTGCATCTAAAGAGATACCATGTGGTTCTTAAGGCTGTATATGACAAACCTGCAACCAACATTATACTTAATGGTGAAAGACTAAAGCCATTTCCTCTTGACTCAGGAATGAGACAAGGATGTCTATTCTCTCCACTTCTCTTCAATTTAGTATTAGAATGTCTAGCTACAGCAATAACACAAGATGCAAACATAAAGGGGATCCAAATAGAGAAAGATGAAGTAAAACTCTCCCTCTTTGCAGATGACATAATCTTGTATTTAAAGAATCTCACGGAGTCCACTTCCAAATTACTTGAGCTGATTTGAAACTTTGGCAAAGTAGCAGGGTATAAAATTAACCCTCAAAAATCAATGGCTGAAATCAGGAAAGCAACTTCTTTTGTAATAGCCCCACAAAAAATAAAATACCTAAGAATTAACTAAAGAAGTGAAGGACCTCTATGATGAAAACTTTAAAAACCTGAAAAAGGAAATCAAAGCAGAACTTAGGAAGTGGAAAAACCTCCCATGCTCCTGAATTGGAAGGCTCAACATTGTGAAAATGGCAATACTTCCCAAGGCTATTTAAAAATTCAGTGTGATACCCATCAATATTCCAACCTCATTCTTCAATGAAATAGAAGAAACAATCCAAAAATTCATACAGAACAATAAAAGACCCAGAAATAGCAAAAACGATCCTTAACAGAAAGAACAGTGCTGGAGGAATATCAATACCAAATTTCAAACTCTACTACAAAGCCATAGTAATCAAAACAGCTTCATACTGGCATAAGAACAGACTGCAGAACCAATGGAATAGAATTGAAAACCCAGAAATGAACCCACAGACTTATAGCCACCTAATCTTCGATAAGGGAGCTAAAAAATAGAAAGACAGCCTCTTCAGTAAATGGTGCTGCAAAATTGGTTAATCACCTTTAGAAAACTAAAGCTAGATCCTTATATAACACCCTACACCTGAATCAACTCCAAATGGATCAAAGACCTCAGAGTCAAAGCAGACACTTTGAAAACATTACAGGAAGGAATAGGAGAAATGCTAGGTCTCCTTAGCACAGGCCAAAATTTTCTTAATAGAGACCCAGAAACACAACAAATCAAAGAAAGGTTGGACAAATGGGACTGCATGAAGCTGCAGAGCTTCTGCATGGCAAAGGACATAGCTAGCAAGATCCATAGAAAGCCCACGGATTGGGAGAAGATCTTCACTAGCCATATAATGGGCAAGGGTCTCATATCTAAAATATACCTGGAGAAGAAGGGAAGATAGCGGAGGAGAAGCTGGAGGCAAAACAAGCTCTCACATAGAAAGCAGTTTTAGAGTTCCAGTGAACAGCCCTAAGCCAGAGAATCACACCAAGTGTGCCATCACATGACAGAGAGTTAGGCCACAGAGGGAAAATCCAGGCAAGGAAACAGATCAGAGTTCTTGCCAGCAGCTGCCATTGCAGCAGCAGCGGAGGCAGTGGCAGTGGCAAGGGTACCACCATACCTGAAACCGAGAGAGTCTGGGACAAAAGAGCCAGACGCGGTGGGCGAGCAGATTCTACTCAACACCAGCAAGAACCAACAAGGAGCGGACATCTTCATCCTGCAGTTCACAGACCAGAGATGACCCAGAACCAAGACTCTGCGTGAGTAGAAGCCTGATGTCCTCACTCCTTCTCAGGGAGCAGAGGAGGGAAAGCCACCCCTCCCCCCCAGTACCGGAGATCTCCATCTTGGATACCGACAAAGCTCGGCAGAGCTGCTAGCTCCAACTCAGGCCTTGAATAAAACTAGGGTCATTTGAGCTGAGGGACAGCGCTAAGGCCCAGAGTTCAAGCCCCATGACCGACAAAAAAAGAAAACAAACAAAAAAAAAAACTAGGGTCATTTAGCAGGTCACAAGAACTTAACGGCATGACCTGCCAGACTCAGCTACACCCAGGGAAAAGTCACCCAGTTCGGGCGCCAGCCCTAGGAGTGACTCTCTTCATCAGTAATCAGAGCCAGAGGCTGCCCCTCCCTTTAGCAGCCTAGACAATCAACTGAAATTCAGTAAACAGAAACCCTGAGAGTGGCTCCAGGCTGGGCTTTGTGAGTTTCTCACAACCTAGCCCCCAGGAAAAGCTACTGTTTGCTGAAAGGCCTCAAATCTACCCAGAACCTAGCCTCACCACAACATCTCCAAACTTGAGGAAAAAGCCATCTCCCTCTTTTGTGATACTCAAAGCACACCCCCTCCCACTGAACTAACTTGGGAGGAGGATCGAAAAATCCTGGATAAAGCAGAGCATTTTTCTGCCTGTCCAAACAAACTGACTTAAGAAACCAACCAAGCCACAGGACCACAAGCAGACCAGAGACTCCAACCAGAGGCTGATTACAGACACAAGGGAGATACAGGATTTTTCCCAACCCTCCCCAAAAAAATCAAAGAACTTTTTTTTTCTTTTCCTCTTCTTTTTTTTTTTATACCTTTTACAAAAAAATTTTTTTTCTTTTCTAAAACTTTTTTAATTTTTAATTTTTACCTTTTTTGAAAAAAATTGTTTTCTGGTAACTTTTTTTTTCCCTTATAATTTTTATTTTAGGGATACATGCGTGTGGGCGTTTTTCTTTCTTTCTTTTTTTTTCTTCTTTTTAAAAAAATTTTCTTTTTGTTTTTTGCTTAGCTCGACTGAACTTCTGATCTTCTTTTTCTTTCTTCCTTATCCTTCCTTATCCTTTTCCTCTCTTTTGTTCTTCTTTAATGGACTTAATTGTTGTTCTGCACATCCTCAGATAAACCAGTAGTTGACTATTAGACGCTATTCCCCATTGTGTACACACTTAATCCACAAATTTATTACTCAATTCAAAACTTCTGAGACTTAAGTTCCTTAATAGCAGTACTACCTCCTTATACCTATATAATATTTTAAGTATTTTTATTTTTAAGTTTTTCACATCTCCTTTATATCCCTCCCCTTCTCTCATTATATTCACGTTCTTTGAATAGATTGTTCTTGATCTACATATTATTAATTTTTATTTTTCTATTTTTTCTAGTCTCTTTTATTTCCCTTTCTCTTTCTTCTTGTTTTCTCTCTACTTTCATCCTAACCAACCTATTTCCTGCTTTGAGACTAGGACTTAGTTAAGTTAACTCTCCTTGCACCTTCCCACATCACTCTATTCCTATTTTTTAACCACATCTCTCCCTAATCCTAATAATTTCTGTTTTACCAAATTCTTCTTTGCGGTTCATAGCCCATTAATATATAGTTGCTTGATGCTGAATAGAGGTATCTATTGAACTAGATTGTATCTGCAGACTATTGACTGTGCAAATTCAGACTTTGGTTAATGCTTGCCTTAAGTTAGTGTTCTAGCACAAAACTGGTGTTACTTTCATCCCAAATGGGCAGAGTAAGCCAGAAAACCACAAGAAAAATGGCAAGTCTGGGTACCTCCACTCCCACTCATGAGTATCAGGGGACAGAACAGATAATGAATAATCCAGAGGAGAGTTCCCAAATAGCTCTACAAACACTGCTGGCAAACATGATAAATGAAAAGATTGAAAACATACAAAGAACTCTGTATGAGCGTGATAGGGAGAGAGAGGAGGCAACAAAAGGTCAATGCAGGAAAAGATTGAAAACCTACAAAAGACTCTCTGTGAGCGTGATAGGGAGAGAGAGGAGGCAAACAATAGGTAAATGCAGGAAAAGATTGAAAACCTACAAATGACTCTGTATGAGTGTGAGAGGGAGAGAGAGGAGGCAATCCAAAGGTTTATACAGGAATATCATGAGCATGAGGAAGCGACTCAAAAACTGATACAGGATTTGCATGAGCAGCTTGAGAATACTCAAAGAGAAAGGAATGGCGTGAACAGGCTGAGAACACTCAAAACTACAAGAATGGCATGAATGGGAGGAAGCTAAAAAGAGTAATACAGGAATTAAGAGAGCAGGATGAGAAAACACAAAGATCACTAAAGGCATTCATGGGATCCATTAATAAAGAGCTGAAGGAAGTCAGGGAGACCACAAAGGGAATGCTGAATGGAACCCAACAGAAGGAATGGGAGTCCAAGGAAACCATAACCAATCAACTAAGTGATTTGAGAATAAACACTGAACACCAAATTAAGGAAGTAAAGAAGTCCACACAAGTTCTAAAACAAAGCTTCAACAAAGAATTAGAAGCCATCAAAGCTGAACAATTACAAGGAAAAGAAATAAAAAACAAAGTAGAAAGTCTTGACAGCAGGTTAGACCATGCAGAAGATTGAATCTCGCGGATTGAAGATAGCCTAAATATTATAGAGAAAGAACATACAACCATCCAAGACAAGTCCAAGAAATATGATAGATCTATCCAACACTTGGAAGACACCATCATAAGGCCTAATCTAAGGATAATGGGTTTAGAGGAACATCTAGAAACAGAAGTTAATGATCTAGGAAATTTGTTTAACAGGATCCTAGCAAAGAACTTCCCAAACATACAAAAAGATAGGCCTATTCAGATACAAGAAGCTTTTAGAACTCCAAATAGACCAGATCAGAATAGGACATCCCACCATCACATTATAATACACACAGGATCAACTCAGACCAAGGAAAAGATCCTTAAAGCTGTGAAGGAGAAAAGAACAATCACCTATAAAGGGAAACCAATTAGAATCACCTCAGATTTCTCAGCAGAGACAATCAAAGCAAGAAGAGCCTGGAATGATGTATGCCAAGCCCTAAAAACAAACAACTATCAACCAAGAAAACGGTTCCCAGCTAAACTCTCCTTCATAACTGAAGGCCAAATAAAAACCTTCCATAGCAAAGAAAAATTGAAACAATACATCTCCACCAAACCAGCCCTACAAAAGATTCTTAAAGATGTCCTACACATAGAAAACCAACAAGACCACAATAAAGGCCAAGAAACTGCACCCAAACTGAGAACACAAGAACCATAGGAAGAACCCAGTTTTCGCAACCCCCAAGAAGGTGGATAACACGGCAGGAACTCCCAAATACCTCTCAGTCCTATCTCTTAACATAAACGGACTTAACTCTCCAATTAAGCGACATAGACTGTCTAGTTGGATTAAAAAACAAGACCCTTCTATCTGCTGCCTTTAGCAGTCACATCTTGCCGGTAAAAACAAACACATTTTCAATGTTAAAGGTTGGAACAAAATCTACCAAGCAAACGGCCCCCATAAACAGGTGGGATTTGCAATACTAATATCAGATAAAATAGACTTCAAATTAAAATTCATGAGAAGAAATAAAGAAGGTTGCTACATACTAATTAAAGGATCTCTCCTTCAGGAGGATATTACAATTCTAAATATCTATTCGCCAAACAATGGAGCACCCAAATTTATCCAAGAAACACTACTTTCCCTCAAATCCCATATAGATCCAAAGACATTAATTGTTGGGGATTTTAACACACCACTTTCCCCACTAGATAGATCAACTCGGCAAAAACTCAACAGAGAAACTGCAAATCTAAACAGCTGTATAGATCAACTAGATTTAACAGACATCTACCGAACATTTCACCCAGCAGCATCAGAATACACATTTTTCTCAGCAGCACATGGAACATTTTCTAAAATAGACCACATTTTAGGCCACAAAGCAAACTTGTCCAAATTCAGAAACATTGAAGTTATACCTTGCGTTCTCTCGGACCACAAGGGAATAAAATTAGAACTCAACACCAAAAGCCACCAAAGAAAGTCCGGCATCACATGGAGGCTGAACAACACACGGCTGAATCATGAGTGGGTCATGGAAGAGATTAGAAAAGAAATTAAAATGTTCATGCTATTCAACAAAAATGAGCACACAAATTACCAGCTCCTCTGGGACAGAGCAAAGGCAGTACTTAGAGGCAAGTTTATAGCTCTGAGCTCCTACATCAACAAATTGGAAAGATCTGAAACCAACAATTTAATGAGACATCTGAACCTCCTTGAAAAACAGCAGCAAGATAAACCCCACTCCAGTAGACAGAAAGAAATAATTAAAATTAAATCAGAATTAAATGAATTAGAATCCAACAAAACTATAGAAAGAATCAACAAAACAAAGAGTTGGTTCTTCGAAAAACTTAACAAAATTGACAGACCCTTAGCAAATCTTATCAGAAAAAGAAGAGAACACACCCAAATTAATAAACTCAGGGATGAGAATGGAAACATCACCACAGAAACAACCAAGATTCAGAACATTGTAAGGGAAAACTTCTCAAAACTTTATGCTAATAAGTTTGAGAACCTGACAGAAATGGACCTTTTCCTAGCAAATATTGACATGCCAAAACTAAACCAAGATGAGTTAAACCAGCTTAACAGGCCCATATCAAGCATTGAAATAGAAACAGCAATAAGAGACCTCCCAGCTAAGAAAAGTCCAGGACCAGATGGTTTTACAGTGGAATTCTACAAGGCCTTCAAAGCACAGCTCATACCAATACTCCTCCAACTCTTCAATGAAATTGAAAGAGAAAGTTCACTACCGAACACATTCTATGAAGCCATCATAACCCTCATCCCAAAACCAAGCAGGGACTCATCAAAGAAAGAGAACTATAGACCCATTTCTTTGATGAACATTGATGCAAAACTTCTCAACAAAATTTTGGCCAACCAACTTCAACAATTCATCCAAAAACTCATACACCACGATAAAACAGGATTCATTTCAGGGATGCAAAGCTGGTTCAATATACGCAAATCAATTAATATTATTCATCACATCAACAGGAGCAAGTATAAGAACCACATGATTATCTCAATAGATGCAGAAAAAGCATTCGACAATATCCAACACCCCTTTATGATGAAGGTTTTGGAAAAATTAGGAATCCATGGAACATTCCTCAATACAATAAAGGCTGTATATGACAAACCTACAGCCAGCATTATACTTAATGGTGACAAACTAAAGCCATTTCCCCTTAACTCAGGCACAAGACAAGGATGTCCACTCTCTCCACTTCTCTTCAATCTAGTGTTAGAATGCCCAGCTACAGCAATAAGACAAGATGCAGACATAAAGGGGATCCAAACAGGGAAAGAAGAAATAAAACTCTCCCTCTTTGCAGATAACATGATCTTATATTTAAAGAATACCATAGACACCACTCCCAAATTACTCAAGCTGATTCAAAACTTTGGCAAAGTAGCAGGGTATAAAATTAACCCCCCAAAATCAATGGCTTTTCTGTATGCCAACAATGAGAAAAGTGTGGCTGAAATTGGGAAAGTAACTCCATTTGTAATTGTCCCTCAAAAAATAAAATACCTAGGAATTAACTTAACCAAAGAAGTGAAGGACCTCTATGATGAAAACTTTAAAATCTTGAAAAAGGAAATCAAAACAGAACTTAGAAAATGGCAAAACCTCCCATGCTCCTGGATTGGAAAGATTAACATCATGAAAATGGCAATACTTCCCAAGGCTATCTACAAATTCAATGCGATACCTATCAAAATTCCAACCTCATTCTTCAAGGAAATAGAAGAGGCAATCCAAAAATTCATATGGAACAATAAAAGACCCCGAATAGCAAAAACGCTCCTGAATGGAAAGAACACTGCTGGTGGAATATCAATACCAAATTTCAAACTCTACTATAAAGCCATAGTAATCAAAACAGCTTGGTACTGGCATAAGAACAGACCTCAGGACCAATGGAATAGAATTGTAAACCCAGAAATGAACCTACAGACCTATAGCCATCTAACCTTCGACAAGGGAGCTAAAATATTAGAATGGAAGGAAGATAGTCTCTTCAGTAAATGGTGCTGGCAAAATTGGTTAACTACTTGTAGAAAACTAAAACTAGATACTTATATATCACCCTGCACCAGAATCAACTCCAAATGGATCAAAGACCTCGGAGTCAAAACAGACACTTTGAAGACATTGCAGGATGGAATGGGAGAGACCCTAGGCCTCCTTGGCTCAAGCTGAAATTTTCTTAATAGAGACTCGGAAGCACAAGAAATCAAAGAAAGGTTGGACAAATGGGATTGCATAAAGTTGCAGAGCTTCTGCATGGCAAAGGACATAGCTAGCAAGATCAATAGAAAACCCACAGATGGGGGAGAAGATCTTCACTAGCCATACGACGGACAAGGGTCTCATATCTAAAATATACTTGGAACTCAAAAAATTAAATCCCCCAACAACAAATCCTCAAAGAAACAACTGCCCAATAAATAAGTGGGCTAAAGACTTGAAGAGAAACTCTGAAGAAGAAAGAAGGATGGCCAATAGACACATGAAGAAATGCTCAACCTCCCTAGCCATAAGAGAAATGCAAATCAAAACAACATTGAGATACCACCTCACCCCAGTTAGAATGGCTATAATCAAGAACTCTAACAACAACAGATGCTGGAGGGGATGTGGACAGAGGGGAACCTTACTTCATTGTTGGTGGGAGTGTAAACTTGTTCAGCCACTTTGGAAAGCAGTATGGAGGCTCCTCAAAAGACTCCACATAGAGCTCCCCTATGACCCAGCAATCCCACTTTTGGGCATTTACCCAAATGTTTACAAACAAGACCACACTAAAGCTACCAGCACAACTATGTTTATTGCAGCATTATTTACCATAGCTAAGATATGGAACCAACCCAGATGCCCCTCAGTAGATGAATGGATCAAGAAAATGTGGTATATATACACAATGGAATTCTATGCCTCCATCAGAAAGAATGACATTGCTCCATTTGTTAGGAAATGGAAAAACTTGGAAAAAATTATATTAAGTGAAGTAAGCCAAGCCTAAAGAAACAAAGGTCCCATGGTTTCCCTTATTTGCAATATCTAGTATATGTATGAGTCAAGCAGGAAAGGTCAGATAATGTGATGTTAGGAACATGAACCCTTAGATAAGTATTTAAATGTTTTTTTTCTTTCATGCATTTGTTTCTAACTCATTTATAAGATTATTTCTTTGTTGCTTTGTATGTCCCCCCTACAGTATAACCCCTGCTTTCACTATATTTGATGTCGGTATAATTTGTAGAGGAGATGGGGAAAAACAAGTCGTTTAAGGATACAGGTGGACCCGATGCAACTAGGAGAAGTACAAGTTGTCATGTCAAAAATGAACTTTACAACTTTGATGTGGGGCGGGGGGTGGGAGGGGAGATTGGGGAGAGGGGCGGGGGGGGGGGGTTGGGAGGCTGGGAAGGGATGTGAAGGGTAAACAAAGGAGGAGGCTGCAATGCTTGATAAGAAATGTACTCATCATCTTGCCCATGTAATTGTAACCCCTCTGTACAGTATGTTCGCAAAAAATAAAAATAAAAAAAATAAAATATACCTGGAACTCAAAAAATTGAATCCCCCAACAACAAATCCTCAAAGAAACAACTGCCCGATAAATAAGTGGGCTAAAGACTTAAAGAGAAACTTCTCTGAAGAAGAAATAAGAATGGCCAATAGACACATGAAGAAAAGCTCAACCTCTCTAACCATAAAACAAATGCAAATCAAAACAACATTGAGATTCTACCTCACCCCAGTTAGAATGGCTATAATGAAGAACTCTAATAACAACAGATGCTGGAGGGGATGTGGACAGAAGTGAACCCTATTGCATTGTTGGTGGGAGTGTCAACTTTTCAACCACTTTGGAAAGCTGTATGGAGCTTCCTCAAAGATTACACATAGTTTATGACCCAGCAATTCCACTTTTGGGCACTTACCCAAATGATCACAAACAAGACCATACTAAAGCTACCAGCACAACTATGTTTATTGCAGTATTATTTATCATAGCTAATATGTGGAGCCAGCCCAGATGCCCCTCAGTAGATGAATGGATCAAGAAAATTCCACACAATGGAATTCTATGCCTCCATCAGAAAGAATGGCATTGCCCCATTTGTTAGGAAATGGAAGGTCTTGGAAAAAATTATTAAGTGAAGTAAGTCAGGCCCAAAGAAACATAGGTCCCATGGTTTCCCTTATTTGCAATAATTAGTATGTGTCTGGGACAAGCAGAAAAGATCAAAAGCTATGTACTTATGACCGGTTAAGATGATGTTAAGTGAAATGAACCCCAAGATAGGGAGACAAGTGGTTTTTTCTTTCTTGCTATAGTTTCTAACATATTTATAAGGTACCATGTGATTTTTTTTTGTTGCTTTGTATGTTCCTCCCCCAAGTTGTGACTCCTGTTTTCACTGTATTTGATGTCAGTCTAATTTGGGGATGGGAAGGGAAAAAACAAAATGCTTAAATAAGATACAGGTGGCCCATTGTAACAATGAGATGTACAAGACATTAGTTGAAAAAATGAACTTTACAATTTAGTGCCGGGAGGGTTGTAATTTTGGAGGTGGGAGAGAAGGGATGGTAGAGGAAAAACAAAGGAGAAGGCAACAATGCTTGATAGGAAATGTACTCATTACTTTGTTCATGTAACTGTAACCCCTCTGTACAGTATTTTTACAATAAAAATTTATTTAACAAAAAAGAAAAAGAAAACTAAACATGAACAGAATGATGTGATTCTATGATCAAGATGCTTTTGTACCATAAATGGCCCTGTTAAGTTGAAGAGCACCTGTATAACTATTTACAGATAATAATTTAAAATGGAAACACAAAAGTTCAAAGAGATTGAACAACAATATTAAAATACTACAATAATAAAGTGCCAAGATTCAATTGCTGCCAATTTGGATACAATTGTTTCTGAAAACAGAGTAGAGAGGAAAGTTCAGAACATAAATCTGTTTGCAGGTTAAAGTACAGGGATTTCATAGTTAAACAAAATTAAATTTGAAAATCAAATTCTCTACCTTTGAACATTTCCTCTCCAAGTTCACATTCAGCTTATTTTCAACCAGAGGCATTATCCACACCCAGCTAGAGTTGGGACTTGTTCAGCAGCTGAAGCCTAAGCCCTCCTCCACTGGAATGCTTGTGAATACATCAAGACTTTAGAGGCTTTATTTGCTTCAAACAGTGCTGTTTTGTGTCTCCCTTACAAGAAATCCAAATAGGTAGCAGAATATAGAAGAGCATCACAGCACTAGCCCATGCCCAAGAAATTTTGAAAATGATCCAATCCTCAGGCCCTGGTGAAATTCTCATAGATAAAATTAAGTATTTAATGTTGCTAAGCAATACCACAGAGACTTGGTTGCATCTGAATGAGAAAACCGATGTTGGAAAAAAATCTTTTTTGTTCAGTCTAGAGATAATATCATTGATATGACTGCTTGTGCAAAGCAGATGACCTGTATTTACAAACTCAAATTGGAAATGATTCTTGACCGTTTTGGTTTGCTATACCACAGGAGAGTCACCAAAGCAAAATGTCTCCTTTTCTACATTTGAAACATTCCTTTTTTTGAGCAAATTTACTAATATAAATTTGCGAGAGCCCCTGTTGTAAAGGAGAAGCCTTGTTTTTTCTTCCATCTGGCACTATAAGGAAGTCTCCATTGCCAGGATTTTACTCCTTTGAGCCCTCTGTGCCTAAGCGCGTATGATCTATGTAATGACAACATCCAAACACTTCCACATTTACATATTTTCAGACCTGTCCCTCTGGAGTCTTCTGGTATGAAATTGCTTAGATCTAAAAGCCATCTCTTTTGAGGGGGTGACAATGTTCGACAGGAAATGTACTCATTACCTTACTCATGTAACCCTGCTGTACAGTATCTTTACAATACAAATATACATTAAAAATTAGAAATAAAAGCCATCTTTTTAGGAAGTAAAGGAATTCTCCATAGACAATTATCCTGACACCTATTTTCTGAGGCCATTATCATGTGGTTGAGATCCTTGTATCTAACGTCTTTGCTAAGTGTAGTACTGTAGCCAGTGCCTATGTAGAAATCTGAATACTCTGACCTACAGATTGGCTGAACTCAAGGCCTAGAACACTTGCATTGTATCTTTAATTATTAGCTGCTTGTATAAAGGTCTTTTTGAGGATAAAGCTACTTTCAATCTAACGTACCTTATAATGGACATAATACCATTTCCAATTGCCTTATGACTAACTCCATCTGAAAGGTTAAAACAGGAAGTAGCAACTAAAAAGTCCACCTACATATTTCTAACATCCACTAACATCATTTGCCTTGGCAAAACGAAATGCTCAGTTGTTCATGTACAATATTTTCTCCAATCCCAAATTTAATAGTCATTTCCCAATGATCATGAATAGTGCACTAGATTACAATCTTTTTTCGTGTTAACTTTTCCCAAGATTCTCCTTGTGGAGTTGATCATATGCACAGTTTGATCTTGAAAGAAAAGTAAATGGATAGTGATCGGGAATACACAATCAGTTCATCTCTATTCTTCTCAATTATTGAGGAATGATAATATGGAGAGAGACCATGGCATAGCATTCTCTCATGATATAAGCAAATATTGAGAGTAGGAAATCATCACTCCTCTCTAAAAATAGTTTGCCTCTCAAGCACAATGATCTTCTATTTATCTTTATTGTGACATATTAATAGACAATGTTTACCAAAAAATTTTTTTTTAAATTTAATTTAATTTTATTTGTGAACATACTGTACAGAGGAGTTACAGTTACATGGGCAGGATAATGCGTACATTTCTTACCAAGCATTGCAGCCTCCTCCTTTGTTTACCCTTCACATCCCTTCCCAGCCTCCCCCCTCCCCCCCCCTAATCCCAATCCTTCTCCTTCCCCCCCTTCCCCCCCCCCCCCCCCCCCCCGCACTAACGTTGTAAAGCTCGTTTTGGACATGACAACTTGTACTTCTCATTGTTGCAACAGGTCCACCTGTATCCTTAAACAACTGGTTCTTCCCCATCTCCTCCACAAGTTATACTGACATCAAATATAGTGAAAGCAGGGGTTATACTGTGGGGGAGGGACATACAAAGCAACAAAGAGATAATCTTATAAATGTGTTAGAAACACATGCATGAAAGAAAAAAACATTAAAATACACATCTAAGGGTTCATTTTCCTGACATCACATTATCTGACCTTTTCCGCTTGACTCATACATATACTAGATATTACAAATAAGGGAAACCATGGGACCTACGTTTCTTTGGGCCTGGCTTACTTCACTTAATATAATTTTTTCCAGGCCTTTCCATTTCCTAACAAATGGGGCAATGTCATTCTTTCTGATGGAGGCATAGAATTCCATTGTGTATATATACCACATTTTCTTGATCCATTCATCTACTGAGGGGCATCTGGGTTGGTTCCATATCTTAGCTATGGTAAATAATGCTGCAATAAACATAGTTGTGCTGGTAGCTTTAGTGTGGTCTTGTTTGTAAACATTTGGGTAAATGCCCAAAAGTGGGATTGCTGGGTCATAGGGGAGCTCTATGTGAAGTCTTTTGAGGAACCTCCATACTGCTTTCCAAAGTGGTTGAACAAGTTTACATTCCCACCAACAATGAAGTAAGGTTCCTTTCTGTCCACATCCCCTCCAGCATCTGTTGTTGTTAGAGTTCTTGATTTTTGCCGTTCTAACTGGGGTGAGGTGATATCTCAATGTTGTTTTGATTTGCATTTCTTTTATGGCTAGGGATGTTGAACATTTCTTCATGTGTCTATTGGCCATCCTTCTTTCTTCTTCAGAGAAGTTTCTCTTTAAGTCTTTCGCCCACTTATTTATTGGGCAGTTGTTTTACCAAAAATTTTGAAATTGACAAATAGTTGTGGCACATTTAAATTCCTGTGGGTTATGCACATGTCTGTTTGTCTAGTCTAGTGGTTCTCAAACTGGAAGTGATTGTTCCTCCCCACCAAAGGACAATTAGGAGTTTCTAGGGATTTTTTTGTCAGTCATACCTTGGGAGGAGATGCTGGTAGCTAGAGAGACCAGGAATGCCACTAAATATCATGCAACACATTGAATAAAGCAACACAACAAAGAATGAGCAAGCCCAAAATGTTAGCAGACTGAGGCTGATAGACTATGGATGTTACCCACTAGCTTGTTTACATACTGAAAAGCTAGAAGATAGCTGTTAATATAACTGATAAACTTGTTGGTAGTCTGAAATTTTTTTAGTACAATGAATCCATTACAGATTTTGGTGGTCTATTCTACTGTAACATATGGTTTTGTAATCCGAATGAGCCCATGTGTGATTGTAAATAAAGGAAAAATGCCAGGAAAATGCAATAGTAACATATTTTCACATGTGATCTTTCTTTTTGTAGATAATTAGCATTTTGAACCACCAAATGGCCATACCAGACTGCAGAAATAGCAAGGGTCACATAGCACAGAACATGGGATCTGTTGCTCATTGGTTTACTAGTTATAAAATGAGCCCACTCCTCTATTACCTTCTGGTTTGCATCCACACTTCTTCAACACTGTTTTGCTTTGCAGCTACTAATCTCATAAATAATATATATCTATATTATATATTTCTATATTCCATGAATCTAAAATGACATTGAAATTTGTTTTAACAATCAACAAGAGAAACAGTAATGGTGAATCAGTTCCAAGTCTGCAGCTCATAACTCCCCGTATCATTCCATTTGTTTTCTAGAAATATTCTGACCAAAAATGAAAAATCCTCTGAAGCAAGTAGATCTTACTTGAATTCCTGTTAACCATATAATTGCTGACTACCAAATGTCACACATTCAAAAGTGAGTTCAGCTGAGGTCAATCATGAATAGCTTACACCAGTAAAACCATTCAGCTGATCTATAAACACAGGAGAAATGGCAAATTGTTATGTCCTAAACTACTACAAGTTGGTATGGTTCTTCACACAGCAATAGATAATGGAAGTGTATACCATAATTTCTTGATTTGCTTGTATCACATGTTCTAACATATGGTAGACCTATCATAGTCTACAACGATTATTCTATCATGGAAGAGCTTGTCTCATAGTTATCACTAATTTATGTGCATTTGACCAATAGTCATAAATTTCACTAAACTCTTTTTCCTTTAAATTTCTTTTAATTTTACAGTCTTTTATTTTTATTAAAAGTACTAGTGCATATTAGTTGTATACAATAATGGGCTTCACTGAGATAGTTTTATACATGTATATGCTGTGTTTGGTCATACACACACACACATACACACAAACACACACAAAACTTTCCAACAACTCTATATCATCCTCCTTTCTCTCTTTCTTCCCATCTTTTCACTCTTCCCTCTTTTTTTGGTGCCAGTCCTGGGGACTGAACTCAGGGCTTTGGCACTGTCCCTGAGCTTCCCTATTTTTATAGATCAAATTTTCTCATTTTTGCATTTAGTTCATTTAATTTAGCATGATGACTTCTAGATCCATCTTCTCTTCTGAAATGACATGATTTACTTCGTATTTATTGAGGAATGAGAATTCATTGTGCATATATGCCACATTCTCTTTATCACCTCATCCATGGATGGTATACTATGCTCATTTCATAACTTGGCTAATAGGAATAGGGCCACAATACATATTAATATTCTGGCATCACCACTATACTGTGTTGGATCACTTTGGAAATATATCCAGGATTAGTACAGGTGGATCATGGATCATATGATAGTTCTGGTTTTAGTTTGTTTGTTTTAGAAACCTCCATATTGTCTTTTATAGTAACTGATTTTATAATTTATAATACATTTATAATAATATAATTAATTTATAATAAATAAGCATGAAGGTTCTTTTAACTCCACAAAGTCAGTAAGTTGTTATGTGTTTTTTTGTTTGTTTTTGGTGCTGGTTCTGAGATATGAACTTCGACTGAAAGCTGTTCTTGTGTTCCAGGCTAATGCAGGCATCCACTTCCACCCTTTTGGTGGTTATTTGGAAATAAAAGTCTCACAGAGTTTTCTGCTTTAGGTGGCTTTGAATCATAATCCTCAGATCTCAGCCTCCTAAATAGCTTATGTTACAGGCATGAGCCACTTGCCATAGCTGGGATTACAGGTACGAGCCACTGGTTCCTAACTGAGAGATATTTTTTAAAAGTAGCTCATAGAGTATTTGTGAGAACCATATCTAATGACACTGACACTTATGACAATTCCTAAAACAAAGTAAACACTGGCTCTTGTCATTACTCTAACTGGAATTGCCTGCTTTCTCATCTTGTTTTCAGTCAGAGAGAGGGAGCCTTTCTATTGATTTTAAATGCTTTCATACCTTAATTAAAGCCCAGTTTCTCTAAGATTTTTCCACTGTCTCTGTATAAGCAGTGCCATGTCAATGCTATTTAAAGTCTGGCCCTACAAGAGAAGCTTCAGCAAAATAAACCTGCTGGAATGGCAAAGTCTTAGGTTGGTCCAAAAGTTCCTCAATCTATATCTCTAGACGAGAAGCCCAAGAAATTACATGATTAGCTTTTTCGGTGCTCCTAATAATTGTTAAGATACTTTTTCTAAGTTAGTTATGGTATTTGATAAGAAAGCCTTGAACACAAAAGCAAGATTTAACTTGAAATTCAAAATCTACCACTGTACTGTGTGTGCTGGTGCTGGCAGTAGGACTTGAACTCAAGGTCTGAACACTGTCCCTTAGCTTTTTTTGATCAAGGCTAGTGCTCTACCACTTCAACTACACTTCAACCATACTTCCATTTTGGGGCCTTTTTTGGGTCAATTGGAGATAAAAGTCTCAAGGACTCTGTTGCACAGATTGACTTCAAACTGGGATCTACAGATAGTAACTTCCTGAGTAGCTAGGATTACAGGCTTGAGCCCTTACCATCCAACTAAAAACTCTACCTTGTAGCTGTGGGAACTTTGTTAAATTATTTATGTCTTTGATCCCATTTTCTCCTTTGTAATATGTACAAAGTTCTCCCTGTACTATTACACAGATATAGATGCATTATCTATTCAAATTACTGAATTTTGCATGTCTTCATTAATGTAGCTTACTCTTACAGTTACATAAGTCAGGTAATGAGTATGTTTCTTTTTGAATAGTGTCACCTCTTCCCTCATTTTCCCTAGTTTTTTTCCCTCCAGAAGCCCTCTGCCACAAGTTTTATAGTTCATTTTCAACATAGTATATAGTAAGTACCACTGCTGAAATTGTTCACCCTTTTTTTTTTTTTTTTAGCATTTCTATGCTCCCTTTTCCTTCCCCCAAACAGATAAACTTACATACAAGACAAAATGTACAGAAATCAACACCAGTGACAAAGGAGACAAGATAAATAAATAAACAAAAAGCCCAAAAGCAAAATAACAAAAACCTCTTGTTTCCATTGCTTGGAGTTCATTTCAATAAACAGCATTTTATGTGATCATATTCACACAGCTAGTGAACCTTTGTGATCCTCTAAGAATAACCTCCTTTGGTCCCACTGTGTAAATGTTTAGAGTCCTGAATAATTGATCATATCCAAGTTTATTTTGTTTTTGAATTTTAACATCAATGTGTATAGTTGTAGATTTATAGGCATATTCTAGTTACAACAAGTAGAGGGAAATGATATAACCTGTGTTTGTTTGTGCCTGGCTTACTTCACTTAATATAATTTTTGTCCAAGTCTTTCCATTTCCTTAAAAATGGTACAATATTATTATTTCTAATGGTAGCATGGTTTCCATTGTGTATATATACCACATTTTCTTGATCTGTTCATCCACTGATGGGCAAATCTGGGTTGATTCCATAGGTTGGCTATGGTAAACAATACTGAAATGAACATGATTGTGCTGGGAGTTTTAGTGTGGCCTCATTTGTGTTAAATTGGATAATACAATAGAGTAGCATTGCTGGGTCATAGGGAGCTCTATGTTTAGTCCTTTGGGGAGCCTTTATAATGCTTTCCAGAGTGGCTAAATAAATTTACATTCCCACTAAAAGTGTAGTAGCATTCCTTTTTGAGTACATCCCTTCTAGAATCTGTCCTTGTTAGTTTTCTTGGTAGTGGTCATTCAAACTGGGGTGAAGAGGAATCTCAGTGTTGCTTTGATTTGCATTTCTTCTATGGCTAGAGGTGTTGAATATTTCTTCCATGTCTATCAGCCATTCTTTTCCTTCTTCTGAAAAGGATCATTAAATCTCTGACCCCTTTATTAATAGAGTTTTGTTTCTTTGGGGGTCCGGTCATGGGGCCTGAACTCTGGGCGTGGGCACTGTCCCTCAGCTCTTCACCTCAAGGCTACCACTCTAGCACTTGAGCCACAGCACCATTTCCAGCTTTTTTCCTTTTGCTTGTATGGTGCTGAGGAATCAAACCCAGGGCCTCATGTATGCAAGGCAAATGTTCTACCACTGAGCCACCTTCCCAGCCCGAGTTGTTGTTTCTTTGAGGGTCTATTTTGGGAGGTGTTGAATTTTTTTGAGCTCTAATTGTATTTTAGATATGAGGCCCTGCATGACACATAGCTAGTAAAAAATCTACCATTCCATGGCTTTCTATTTATCTTGCTAGGTATAGCCTTTGCTATGCAGAAACTCTTCATTTTGACGTAATCCTCATTTTTGTCTTTCTTTCATTTGTTGTGATTCTGGATCTTTATGTAGGATGTATTGATCCATGATCCATGCCTAGAAGCCCCAGAATTTCCTGTGATATTTTCATATATCTGGCCTTACTGAGGTCCTTGATCCATTTGGAATTGATTCTGGTGCAGGGTGATATATAAGGATTTAGATTCAGTTTTCCACATGTTTATAGCCAATTCTGCCAGCATATATATTTTTTTTTTTGGTCGATCATGGGGCTTGGCTTGGGCGCTGTCCTTGTGTTCTTCAGCTCAAGGCTAGCGCTCTACCGCTTGACCCACAGAGCCACTTCCGGTTTTCTAGTGCTTTATTGGAGATAAGAGTCTTCCTGCCGGGGCTGGCTTTGAACTGCAATCCTCAGATCTCAGCCTCCTGAGTAGATAGGATTACAGGGGTGAGCTGGCTTCTGCCAGCATTTATTGAAGAGGCTGTCTTTCTTCCATCCTGTGCTTTGGCTCCCACATCACATATTATTTGGCTATAGGTCTGTGGGTTCTCTTCTGGATCTTCTATTCCATTGGTCTTCAGGCCTATTCTTGTGCCAGTACCAAGCTGTGTTTGTTACTATAGCTTTGTAATAGTTTGAAGTTTGATATTGAAATTCCTCTAACACTACTCTTCCTACCAAGGATTGTTTTTGCTATTCGGGGTCTTCTTTTATTCCATATGAAATTTTGAATTGTGTCTTCTATATAATTGAAGAATTGAAGAACTGTGGTGATTTTGATGGTCATTGAATTTGTAGATTGCCATTTCATGATGTTAATCATTCTAATCCAGGAGCACAGAAGGGTTTTCCATTTCCTTAAATCTATTTTAATTTCATTTTTCAGATTTTTAAAGTTTTCATCATAGAGTTTCTTCATGTCTTTGGGTAAGATAAGTCTTAGGTATTTTTTGAAGCTATTACAATGTAGTTGCTTTCCTTATTTCAGTCAGCTCTTCTCATTGTTGGCATTCAGAAAAGCTACCGGTTTTTGTGTTAATTTTATATTCTGCTACTTTGCCAAAGTTTCAGATCCGCTCAAGTAACTTGAGGTTCTGTAAATACAGGATCATGTCATATTAAAAAAAAAGGAGAGTTTTACTTCATCTTTACCTAATTGGATCCCCTGCATGATTTTCCAAAAAGGGAGAGTTTTACTTCATCTTTACCTAATTGGATCCCCTGCATGATTTTCTATTGCCTTATTGTTCTGGCTAGGAATTCCAATACTATATTGAAGAAGAATGGAGAGAGCAGACATGCTCATCTAATTCCTGATTTTAGAAGAAATGTTTTTAACTTTTCACCATTAAGTATAATGCTGGCTATAAGTTTGTCCTAGACAGCCTTTATTATATTGAAAAAGTCCCATGGATTCCTAGCTTTTCCAGACCTTTAACATAAAGAGGTGCTGAATCTTGCTGTTTTCTGTATCTGTTGAGATGATCATGTGGTTCTTGTCCTTACTTCTGTTGATGTTTTCAATTACATTATTTGACCTGAGTATATTGAACCAGCTTTGTATCCCTGAAATGAATTCCATTTGGTCATACTGTAGGGTTGTTTTTGTTTTGTTTTGGCTAGTTGTTGAATTTAGTTGGCCAGAAGTTTTTTTTTTTTTTTGGTTGGTCGTGGGGCATGGGCGCTGTCCCTGCGCTCTTCAGCTCAAGGTGAGTACTCTACCACTTGAGCCACAGCATCACTTCCCGTTTCCTAGTGGTTTTTATTGGAGATAAGAGTCTTACGGACTTTCCTGCCCAGGCTGGCTTTGAACCGTGATCCTCAGATCTCAACCTCCTGAGTAGCTAGCATTACAGGCATGAGCCACTGTCTCCCGGCAGTTGGCCAGAAGTTTATTGACAAGTTGTGCATCACTGTTCATCAAAGAAATAGGTGTATAGTTCTCTTTCTTTGTTGAGTCCCTATCTGATTTTGGGGTGACTGTTACACTGGCTTCATAGAATGGGTTTGGTTGTGATCTTTCGTTTTTTATTTCATTGAAAAGTTTAAGCAGTGTTGGAGTAAGTTCTCCTTTGAAGACTTTATAGAATCCAGCTATAAATCAATTATGTCCTAGGCTTTTCTTGGCTTGGAGATATTTCATTGTCATTTCTACCTTCATTATTTGGGTGTGTTTAGTTGGTTTAAATCTTCAAAACCAATATTATCTAGGAATTCTTACATTTCTTCCAGATGCTCTAATTTGTTAGCATAAAGGTTTGTGAAGTATTTCCTTAGAATGTTCTGAATCTTGCTTGTTTCTGTCATGATGTTCCTGTTCTCACCTCTAATTTTATTTATTTGGATGTGTTCTCTTCTTTCTCTGGTCAGATTTACTAATAGTCTATCTTTTTTTCGCTTTTTCAAAGAATCAACTTTTTTGTTGATTATTTCTATAGATTTTTTAGTTGCTAACAACTCATTTATGATTTTTTTACTATTTGTTTTCACTTACTGGTTTAAGGTTTGGCTTCTTGTTTCCCAAGAAGCTTGAGGTTCATTCATCATAAAAGTGTTGAGTTGAGATTTCTCCAATTTGTTGATGTAGGCACTAGAGGTATAAATTTTCCTCTGAACATTGCCTTGCTCTGTCTCAGAAGAGGTGATATTTTGTGTTCATTTTTGTTAAGTTCCACAAACATTTGGATTTCCACTCTAAGCTCTTCAGTGATCCATTGGTCATTCAGCAATGTGATGCTCAGTCTCCATGAGTTAGAGAATTTTCTGTGATGTCTTTGGTGTTGAGCTCTAATTTTATTCTATTGTGATCTGACAGAATTCAGGGAATAATTTCATTTTTTGAATTTGTACAGATTTACTTTGTGACCTAAAATGTGGTCTATTTTGGGGAATGTTCCAAGAGCTTCCAAGAAGAATGCTTATTCTGATACTGCTGGGTAAAATATTCTGTAGATGTCTGTTAAGTCTAGTTGGCCAATGCAGTTGTTTAAGTCTGAAGTTTCTTTGCTGAAGTTGCCTCTGTATAATCTATCCTGAGGCAACAGTGATGTGTTGAAGTCACCAACCATCAATGTGTTTGGATGTCTGTGTGTGATTTTTAGGTTAAGCAGTATTTGTTTGATGAAGTTGGGTGCTACTGCATTTGGTATATAGTTATTTAGAATTGTTATATCCTCCTGTAAGAAAGTTCCCTTTAATTAGTATGTAATGTCCTCCTTTGTTTCTTCTCACTAATTTTAATTTGACATCTATTTTATCTAACATTAGTATTGCCACTCCAGCCTGTTTATGGGGACCATTTACTTGAAAGATTTTATTCTAGATTTTCACTTTGAGAATATGTTTGTTTTTGTCAGCAAGATGTGTCTCTTTAGTCAGCAGATGAATGGGTCTTACTTTTTGATACAACTAGTCAATCTATGTCATTTAAGTGGAGAGTTAAGTCCTGGATATTCTAATACAATAAAGTAAATACACATGCAATCACATAAGGAAGTATCCCGAGCATGGAATGAAGTAGCATTGTACTGAAGAGTCAGAGATCACAGGTATAAATGAGAGTTCTTAATTCTGCTTATATGTAACCTTGGGAACATTATTTTCTCTTAAGAGATTCTGTTCCCCCTCTTATTGTATTTGTCAGTACTAGGGTTTGAACTCAGGGTCTGAGCACAGTTCCTTAGCTTTTACACTCAAAGCTGGTGTTTTAACATTTCAGCCATACTACTATTTCTGTGTGTGTGTGTGTGTGTGTGTGTGTGTGTGTGTGTTTAAATTGGAGATAAGCATCTCATAGACTTTCTTTCCCATGCTAGCTTTGAATCCATTATCCTCTGATTTTAACTGTCTGCATAGCTAAGATTATAAGTATGAGACACCAATGCTTATTACCTGTTCCATAAAATAGAAATTATAGTATGTTACAGTGAGGTCGCCTAGATTATTCTACATCCAACCTTAGGTTAAATTGTATTTTGATCCTTTGAATCACTATAAGACAGAAAATATCTAAAATTAATTAGAATGCTTCACATATCCTGAATTCCCTATCAAATAATTCTAAGTAGCAAGTTATAATTGCTATGCAAAATTTGGCCCTCAGTCTGAGATAGTAATCTTAATCCCAGGGCCCATTTGATGATCAGTGGGGCGTGCATAGCAGAAATCTTGCCAACAGCCTAAAGCTGTTCAAAAGAAGGGGTGGGTGTCTCTTTTGTTTGATTATATTCTCTAGGGCAGAAATACTGAGCCTGTAATGAAATAGAATTACAGTTTTCTATTGTCCTGTTTTGGTATAAACAAATTTCTCTCTAATCAATTTGCAGAAATAAACATAAAAAGCAAATAAGCAGAAGTTTTAAAAGGAGTATTAAACGAGAATTACATGTGCCATTTATTCTGGCAGAGAAGCAATACAACCTTGTCTTTACAAACAATGCAAACATGTCCTGTTAAGAAAAATGCTCTTTATTAGAAATCATGCTATTCATTATGACACAAAAACTTTTTATGACAAGTTTTCTACCACCAGATTCTCATCTCTCAAACAAAACAATGTCTCTGAAATTTCCAAGTCAATAAGGTCTAAGATGACTCAATTTCTCTGCTCTCTGTTTACTTTACTTTTAGAAGCTAGAAATAAGAGACTGCTGTTTCTTGAAATGTTAGAATATTGCTAAGGTTTGTCTCCCTGGAGTTCATTTTCTAAGGAACAAGATGAGAATGGGATATAAAAGAAGATGCCCCAACTTTGCTAGCTGGAACTCCAACTAGCAAAACCTGGGTATAAGTCTTATGTGTAGGTATTTCATTTAGAAAGTGATCCCAGATGTGGACAGAAGGGAACCTTACTGCATTGTTGGTGAGAGTGTAAACTTGTTCAACCACTTTGGAAAGCAGTATGGAGGTTCCTCAAAAGACTCCACATAGAGCTCCCCTATGACCCAGCAATCCCACTTTTGGGCATTTACCCAAATGTTTACAAACGAGACCACACTAAAGCTACCAGCACAACTATGTTTATTGCAGCATTATTTACCATAGCTAAGATATGGAACCAACCCAGATGCCCCTCAGTAGATGAATGGATCAAGAAAATGTGGTATATATACACAATGGAATTCTATGCCTCCATCAGAAAGAATGACATTGCCCCATTTGTTAGGAAATGGAAAGGCCTGGAAAAAATTATATTAAGTGAAGTAAGCCAGGCCCAAAGAAACAAAGGTCCCATGGTTTCCCTTATTTGCAATATCTAGTATATGTCTGAGTCCAGCAGAAAAGGTCAGATAAGGTGATGTTAGGGAAATGAACCCTAAGATATGTATTCAAATGTTTTCTTTTTCGTTCAGGCGATTGTTTGTAACACATTTATAAGATTATTTCTTTGTTGCTTTGTATGTCCCTCCCCCACAGTATAACCCCTGCTTTCACTGTATTTGATGTTGGTATAATTTGTGGAGGGGAAGGGGAAAAACAAATCATTTAAATAGGGATACAGGTGGACCCATTGCAACAATGAGATGTACAAGTCGTTATGTCGAAAACGAACTTTACAACTTTGGTGCCGGGGGGTGGGGGGGGAGATTTGGATGGAGGGACAGGGGGAGGATGGCAAGGGATGGGAAGGGGAAACAAAGGAGGAGGCTACAATGCTTGATAAGAAATGTACTCATTATCTTACCCATGTAATTGTAACCCCTCTGCACAGTATTTTCACAATAAAAAAAAGAAAGTGATCCCAGAGAAGAAAAATGAAAGTGTTGGGGCTGAGAGAATAATACCTCAAGGTATGATATCTTGTCTTACTGACAACTTTGAAATAAAGCACATTGGCAGGTCCCAAGTGGTAAGGTCTCTCTTACTCTCTTGCTTCCCTTTATTTTTGAAATGCTTGTGAAAAATTTGGTTTGTGCTTGCTTCAGCAACACATATACTAAAGTGGGAATGATACAGATGATACTAACATCACTCTTGCACAAAAAGGACACACAAATTTGTGAAGTGTTACATATTTTTGTCAACCTAGATTAATTCTACCATTCACAACTGACAGAGAAAAGAACCTTCCATGCAATACAAATGGCTAAAGGAATCCATGACCATTAAACCAGCACTTCAAAAGATACTAAAGGGAAATGTAACATTAGACAAGGACAATCAAAACAAAAAAAAACCTAAACACTACTAGATGATTAGATTGTAAAAACAGTGCGAGGAAAGAAGCAAACAACACAAAAGCAACAAAATGGCAGGAAACACACAGCATTTTTCTCAATAGTAATGGTAAATGTCAATGGACTCAACTCTTCAATCAAACAATGTAGAGAAGCAGCCTGAATCAAAAACAAGTGCCAACCATCCACTATCTTCAAGAAACACACTTTTACTATAAACAATAAGCACAAACACCTAATGCAAGAAAGCAGAAATAGCCAGAATTATATCTGAAAAATATAGATGTTGGCTAAATTCAATAAGAAGAGACAAAGAATATTACTTCATATCAATGAAGGATCCATGGAGAACAAATTACAGTGCTCAACAAACATAGTGGTGAACTCAAGTTTATTAAACAAATATCCTTGGACTTACAAGCGTTGATAGACTCAAGCACAATAATCATGGGAGTTTAAAAAGGGAACATCACAACTAATGTTAAAAATATCTAAAGATTATGAGGGACTACTTTAAAAAACTATTCTCAAGTTGAAAATAATCTAGAGTAGATGGACAAATTTCTGGACATCTTGAAGCTGCCACAACTGTGCCTAAAGGTTATAAACCTGAACAGACCTATAGGAAGCAATAAAATGGAAACAATAGTCTCCGAACAAGGAAAGTCCAGATTCTGATGGATTCACAACTGAATTCAATGAAGATGCAGGCTTCCCTTAGTGTTAAAGGGGTCTGTTAGACTTCCTTGCTGGTAAAATTTCAGGTCACTGAAGCCCACTTTTAAACAAATCACATAAATTCCTAAAATGAATAGTCAAGAGTCTGAAGGAGGCCCAGTGTGTGCAAGAGGAAAGGCTACATAGGCACATAATGTATTATTTCATTAGGAAGAGGAAAATCTCAATTCTGAAATGGGTCAGTTACACTCTTGCCAGTCTTTACATCTCCCTGTGCTCACCAGGAAAGGCAAGATCCATAGGAAATCAAGAGGGGATGTAACAGCCTGCATAAAGGGACTCTTGCTGACTTTTAAGATCATTACTGAGATGGAAATTGTATTTTACCCCAGACAGGCTGCAAACTAGTATCAAAGAGAGCATTACTGCACCAATCATGCAATTGTAAAAACCATTCTCTGGCATTTCTCTCATTGCCTACAGTCCAATACTTTCTTTTCATGTGAATATTCAACTTTTTAGAACTCATAAAAAATAACTCATAAACATATGTAGTGTATTTAATCAAGCCCTATTATCTGACAAGAAAGAAAATTAAGAGTGCTATGTTTTGTTACATGTATTAAAAAGTAGAGGGAATAAAATTTGCCGACTGCATTATATGCTCTGCAGAAGTCTATTCAGCTAATTACAAAGCACCTTACAAAGAAAATAGAGCTTTTCCTATTTTTACAGGCATTAAACTAAGTTCCAGGTAGTTGAGAAACTTCCTAAAGATCCCCAAGTTGGTGGAATTACCTGAATCCAAACGCCACCTGTCTTTTCATTTTTTTATTTATCATTATTATTTTTATTTATTTATCTGTGTGAGTGCACGCGTGTGCACACATGTACACACATGTGCGTGTAATTTTCACAAGGAGCTTCAACTCGGGGTCTTGGTCTTACATTTTCTGCTCAACACTATGCTCTATCACTTGAGCCATACCTCTTCTTCCAGCTGGTTAATTGGACATAAATGCCTCACAAGCTTTTTTGTCAGGGCTAACTTTGAACTGTGATCCTCAGATTTCAGCCTCCTTAATAGATGAGATTATAGCAGTGAGCCCATTTTTTTGTTTTGTTTTCAGATTAATTTGTCTTTAGACAAATAGTTGATTTTATTTCAGTTCTATATAAAACAATGGCAAGTAAAAATTTCATTTTGAAGCTGGGATGTAGCTCGGAGTAAAATGCTTGCCTAGCAAGTGCAATCTCCTTGGTTTGATCCTCTTTTCCAAAAAAGAAAAAAGGGGAAAAAAAGTAAAAAAAACACACAAAAAAATTCATTTTGAAAGTAACATATCGAGAAGTCCTTAAGAGAACTGTGGGTAACAGCTCCGATTAAGGGGGGAAATGTCATCTTCCCAACTGGAAAGCTATAGTCAAGTGGGTGAAGACACTTGACTCCTGCAAACATGGCTAATGCATTAAGTATTATGAAACATAACTGAAACGGATGAGACAATAGTCTCTGTTAATTTAATTTCTTATCATTTTCTTCAAGTTATATCACTCAATTTATTTGGGCATCTTATTTGGTTACTCTGCAATATTTATTACTTTGGTATATGAATTTTACAAATATTTTGTCAAATTATTTTCCTAGATAATCTATACTCTTATGACATTTTCATGGCTTTGAATTTCATACTGTTCATTACTAGAAATTTACAGAAAAGTACAGGGAGTTTGTTGTTCTGAACTTGTATTTAGAAACAAACACTAATCCAGGAGCATTTGTGTAGGTTTCATAATCATGTCAACCAAGAACAAAGATAATTTTACCTCTGCTTTTCCAATCTGGCTTTTCTTTTTCTTGCCTCCCTTATTGGCTAGAATTTCCAATGCAGTATACAGAAGACTTGATAAACCAGATATCTTTGTTTTGTTCTTGATTTTAGAAGAAAAGCATTACCTTTATCAGCAGTGTGTATGATGTTTAGCTATTGGTTTCTGTAGATGAATCCCATCAGATCAAGAAAATTTCCTTCAATTCTTCATTTGAATATAGTTTACATTAGGAGAAGATGGTGGATTTTATCAAATATTTTTAAATATCTATTAGGGTGATCATATTACTTTAACCTATAAACTGGTCAGTTATATTATTTGATTTTAAATTATTTAAAAGATATGCTTGGGATAAACTTATTACTCATGATTATTATCCTTTCAAAGTTTTCCCACCTGTTTTTCCTTATTAAAGGCTCAATTTGAAATTCACAAAGAAAAAAAAGTTAGGGAAATGTGATGGTATGTTCCTAACTTGTTATTTAATTTTAGTGAGTAATTTGGGCTTTTAAGGAGTAATAAAGCCTAGGTTTACTTCCCGTTTCTTTCACTATAATTTCCACAACAAGTTTTTGGACAGTTTCTTTTTTCGTATTTTTTATTGTAAAAAAACTGTACACAGGGGTTACAATTGCACAAGTAAGGTAATGAGTACATTTCCTATAGAGCATTGTTACTTCCTCCTTTGTTTTTCCCCTACCATCCCTTACCTTCCCATCTCCCCAATTCCTCCTCCCCCGAAGTTGTAAAGTTCATTTTCAACATAGTGTCTTGTACATTTCATTGTCACAATGGGTCAACCTATATCCTTATTTCAGCTTTATGTTATTTCCCTTCCCCTCTCCAAATTAGAAAAATGAATATACAAGATAAAGGCACCAGAATAAAATACAGTGAAAACAAGTATTATACCATAGGGGAAGAACATACAAAAGAAACAAACAAACAAAAATCACACAGTACATTATAAATACATTAAAAACAACAGCAAAAAAATAAAACCACTTGTGTCCCTATTTGGGGGTTCATTTTGCTTAGCATCATCTTATATGGTCATATGCACATGCTTTTTACTTTTTCTACTTTTCCTAGATATATACTAGTTATTGCAAATAAGGGAAACCATGGGACCTATGTTTCTTTGGTTCTGGCTTAGTTCATTTAGTATAATTTTTTCCAAGTGTTTCCATTTCCTAAAATTTGGGATGGCTTCATTCTTTCTGATGGAGACATAGAATTCCATTGCATGTATATACACACATATTTGTGTGTGTGTGTGTGTGTGTATATATATATATATATATTTGTATATATATATATATATATATATATATCACATTTTCTTGATCCATTCATTTACAGAGGGCCATCTGGGTTGGTTCTATATCTTAGCTATGGTGAATAATGCTACAATAAGCATAGTTGTGTTGGTAGCTTTAATATAGCCTTGTTTGTGATCATTTGAGTAAATGCCCAAAAGTGGGATTGCTGGGTCATAGGGAAGCTCTATGAGGAGTCTTTTGAGAATCCTCCATACTACTTTCCAAAATGGTTAAACAAGTCAAGTTGAACAATGCAGTAGGGTTACCTTTTGGCCACATCCCCTCCAGCATCTGTTTCTATTAGATTTCTTGATTCTAGCCATTCTAACCGGGGTGAGGTGGAATCTCAATGTTTTCTTGATTTGCATTTCTTTTATGTCTAGAGAAGCTGAGCATTTCTTCATGTGTCTATTGCCATTCTTATTTCATCTTCAGAGAAGTCTCTCTTTAAGTCTTTAGTGGAGAGAGTGGACATTGTTGTCTCATTCCTGAGTTTAGAGGAAATAACTTTAGCTTTTTGGCATTAAGTGTAATGCTGGTTATAGGATTGTCATACAAAGCCTTTATTATATTGAGGAATGTTCCATGGATTCCTAGTTTTTACAGAGCTTTTATCATAAAATGGTGTTGGATCTGTCAAATGCTTTTTCTGCATCTATTGAGATAATCATGTGGTTCTTATCTTTGCTCTTGTTGATGTGATGAATTATATTAATTGATTTGCGTGTGTTTAACCAGCTTTGCATCCCTGAAATGAATCCTGTTTGATTGTAGTGTATGATTTTTTGATGAGTTTTTGAAATTGATTGGCCAAAATTTTGTTGAGAAGTTTGCATCAATGTTCATCAAAGAAATGGGTCTATAGTTCTCTTTCTTTGGTGAGTCCCTGCCTGGTTTTGGGATGAGGATTATGATGGCTTCATAGAAAAAGTTTGGTAGTGAATTTTCACTTTCAATTTCATTGAAATGTTGGAGAAGTATTTTTTTTGTTGTTATTGGTCATGGGGCCTGAACTCAGGGCCTGGGTGCTGTCCCTTGGCTCTTAAGCTCAAGATAAGCACTCTACCATTGGAGCCACAGTGCCACTTCTGGCTTTTTCTTCTAATGTGGTGCTGAGGAATTGAACCCAGAGCCTCATGAATGCAAGGCAAACACTCGACAACTGAGCCATCTTCCTAGTCCATAGAAGTATTTGTATGAGTTCTGCTTTGAGGGCCTGGTAGAATTCACCTGTGAATACATCTGGTTCTGGGCTTTTCTTGGGTTGAAGGTCTCTTATTGCTGTTTCTATTTCAATGCTTGATATGGGTCTGTTAATTTGGTTTAAATCATCTTGGTTTACTTTGGGCATGTCGATAGTTACTAGAAATTTGTCCATTTCTTCCAGATTTTCAAACTTATCAGCATTGAGGTTTGAGAAGTATTACCTTAAAATGTTTTGAATCTTGGTTGTTTCTGTTGTGATGTTTCTGTTCTCATCTCTGAGTTTGTTTATTTGGGTGTGTTCTCTTCTTTTTCTGATAAGATTTGCTAAGGGTCTGTCAATTTTTGGTAATTTTTTTGAAGAACTCTGTTTTTGTTGATTTTTTTCTATGTTTTTTTTTGGATTCTAATTCATTTAATTCTGATTTAATTTTAATTATTTCTTTCCATCTACTGGATTAGGGTTTATCTTGCTGCTTTTTTTCAAGGATGTTCAGATGTCTCATTAAATTGTTGGTTTCAGAGCTCTCCAATTTGTTGATGTAGGAACTCAGAGCTATAAACTTGCCTCTGAGTACTGCCTTTGCTGTGTCCAGAGGAGCTGGTAATTTGTGTGTTCATTTTTGTTAAATATCATGAACATTTCAACTTCCTTTCTACTGTCTTCCATGACCCACTGGTGGTTCAACAGTGTGTTGTTTAACCTCTATGTGTTATAGGATTTTCTTTGGTAGCTTTTGGTGTTGAGCTCTGATTTTATTCCCTTGTGGTCTGAGAGACTGCAGGACATAATTTCAATGTTTCTGAATTTGGACAAATTTGCTTTGTGACCTAAAATTTGGTCTATTTTTGAGAATGTTCCATGTGCTGCTGAGAAGAAGGTGTATTCGGATGCTGCTGGGTGAAATATTCTGTAGATGCCTTTTAAGTCTAGTTGATCTATGCAGTTGTTTAGATCTGAGGATTTTCATTTGAGTGTTTGCTAGGTTCATCTATTCAGTGGGGGTAGTGATGTGTTAACAGTTAGTGTCTTTGGATCTATGTGAGATTTGAAAGAAAGTAGTGTTTCTTGGATAAATTTGGGTGCTCCATTGTTTGGTGAATAGATATTTAGAATTGTAATATCCTCATGGAGGAGAGCTCCCTTAATTAATCTGTAATGACCTTTATCTCTTTTTGCTATTTTTAAGTTGAAGTCTATTTTATCTGATATTAGGATTGCAACTGCTGCCTTTTTATGGGGGCCATTTGCTTGGTAGTTTTATTCCAGCCTTTCACTTTCAGAATACTTTTTTTGTCATTGTTGTTTTTTGTGGGCAAGCTGTGTCTCTTGAAAGCATCAGATGGAAGGATCTTGCTTTTTGATCCAACTATACAATCTATGTTGCATAATTGGAGAATTAAGTCCATTAATATTGAGAGTTAGGACTAAGAGGTTTTTGATATTTCCTGCTATGTTATCTACCTTCTTGGGGGTTGTGCTAACTCAGTTTTCCTATGACTCTTTCATTCTCTGTTTGGGGGACATTTCATAGCCGGATGGTTTTCTATGTGTAGGACATCTTTAAGTATCTTTTGTAAGGCAGTTTGATGGAGATATATTGCTTCAATTTTTCTTTGCTCTGGAAGGTTTTTATTTGTTTTTCTGCTATGAAGAAGAGTTTTGCTGGGTTGACTATTCTTGGTTGATAGTTGTTTGTCTTTAGGACATGGTATATATCATTCCAGGCTCTTCTTGCTTTCATGGTCTTTGCTAAGAAATCTGAATTTATTCTTATTGGTTTCCCTTTATAGGTCATTGATCTTTTCTCCCTGACAACTTTAAGGATCCTTTCCATGGTTGGAATTGATTCTGTGCGGATTACATGTGATGGTGCGATGTCCTGTTTTGTTCTGATCTATTTGGGGTTCTAAAGGGTTCTTGTATCTGAATGGGCTTCTCTTTTTGCATGTTTGGGAAGTTCTATGCCAGGATCCTGTTAAAATAAATTTCCTAGTTCTTTCACTTCTGTGTCTAGCCCTCCTTTACACCCATTAGCCTTAAATTAGGCCTTCTGATGGTTTCTTATAAATATTGAATAGATCTATCATATTTCTCGGATTTGTCTTGAATACTTGTCTGTTCTTTCTCTATAATGTCTAGGCTGTCTTCAATCCCATATTCAATCTTCTGCATAGTCTAACTTACAGGCAAAACTTTCTTCTTTGTTTTTTATTTCCTTTCCTTTTAATTGGTCAGATTCATTGGCTTCAAATTCTCTGTTGGAACTTTGTTTTAGAACTTGTATGGACTTCTTTACTTCTTTAATTTGCTTTTCCATGTTCATTCTCCAAATCCTTTGTTGATTGGTAATAGTTCCATTGGACTCCCTTTCTTTCTGTTGGGCTTCATTCAGCATTCCCTTTGTGCCCTCCATGTATTCCTACAGCTTTCTGTTTGTGGATTCAATGAATGTCCCTTGTTTATTCTCATCTTGCTCATGCAATTCTTGTATTAATCTTTGATTAGCTTCCTCATACTCATGAAATTCCTGTATTAATCTTTGGCTAGCCTCATCATGCTCACAAAATTCCCCTATTAAAACTTTGGCTTACTTCATCACACTCACAAAATTTCCCTATTAAACTTTGGTTTACCTCATCACACTCATGCATTTTCCTGTCATGCTCACACAGAGACCTTCGCAGGCTTTCAGTCTTCTCCTTCATCATGATTACCAGTAGTGTTCATACAGAATCTTGGGAACTCTCCTCTGGATTATTCATTAACTGCTCTGTTGCCTGATTATCATGAGCAGGAGTTGAGATACTTTGACTTGCCATTTTTCTTGTGTTTCTCCAGGTTGTTCTGCCCATTATGGTATGAAAGCAAAACCAGGGGCTGGGAAGGTGGTTCAGTGGTAGAACATTTGCCTTGCATGCATGAGGCCCTGGGTTCGATTCCTCAGCACCACATAAGCAAAAAGAAAAAAGCTGGAAATGGCTCTGTGGCTCAACTGGTAGAGGTCTAGCCTTGAGCTGAAGAGCTGAGGGGCAGCGCCCAGGCCCAGAGTTCAGGCCCCATGACCAGACTCCCCAAAAAAAGAAAAAAAAAAGAAAGCAAAACCAATTCTGTTCTAGAACAGTATTTTTTTTCATTTTTAATGTTTTTATTGTAAAAATACTGTACAGAGGGGTTACAGTTACATGAGTAAGGTAAGGAGTACTTTTCCTATCGTGCATTGTTACCCTCCTCCTTTGTTTTTCTCCTACCATCCCTTCCCTCCCCACATCCCCAACTCCTCTACCCACCCCACCTGAAGTTGTACAGTACATTTTCAACTTAGTGTCTTATACATCTCATTGTTACAATGGGTCAACCTGTATCCTTGTTTCAACATTTTGTTATTTCCTTTCTCCCCAAATTAGAAAAAAATGTATATACAAGATGCAGGGCACCAGAATCAAATACAGTGAAAACAGGGATTATATCATGGGGGAAGAGCATACAAAAGAAACACAAATATCACATAGTACATTATAAATACGTTAAAAAAAAACATTAGCAAGAAAGAAAAACCCACTTGTGTCCTTATCTTGGGTAGAACAGTATTTTAAGGCAAGCATCAATCAGAATCCTGTAGTTGCAGATTGTTTGTCACAGTCAAAATGAATTCAGATACAATCTAGTTCAACAGATGCAATCTAGTTCAACAACCAACTAAGGATCAAAGGACTAAGAATGCCAAAAGAGTCAGTAGGCCAGAAATAATAAGTTTAGTGAGAATTGTGGGGAGAAAATTATATTAGAGGAATGTGGGATGGGAAAAGGAGAGAGGGAATTTATCCAAGACCTAACTTTGGGGAGAGGGAAAGGATAGGAGAAGAGAGAGATAAAGAAAAAAGGACAAATGAAAAAATAAGAAAGAAAAAATTTAAAAATGAAACAAAAAAATTATATAAGTATAAAGAAATAATTCTATAATTAAAGGAGTTAAGGCTGAGAGTTTTTGAATTGTTAAGTATGCACACAATGAAGGATAATGTCTAATAATCAAAGATATGCATATAGCTGGAGATGAACAGAACAGCAATTAAGTCATGCAAAAAAAAAAAAAAGACCAAAATGGATAAGAGTAAAAAGAATTAAAAAAGAAAAAAAAAAAAACACACCTAAGATAAAAATGATAAAAAAAAAACCAGAAAACAATAAAAAAAAATAAAAAATAGGTAGAAAAAAAAGAATTATTCGATTTTTGGGGGAGGAGGGACAGGATCTTGTTTCTCCCCTGTGTCCATACCAAGTCTCTTGGTAGGAATCTCTGGTGTTTGGTTTTCCTGTGGCTTGGTTGGTTTCTTAAATAGGTTTGTTTGAGCAGTCAGAAAGAAGCTCTGCCTTTATGACCCTCCTCCCAGGCTAGTTCAGTGGGAGGGAGATCTGCTTTGAGTATCACAAAAGAGAAAGATGGCTTTTTCCTCTAGCTTGGCGTTGCTGTGATGGGGCTAGGTTATGGGAAGGGTTGAGGCCTGTCTGCAATCAGTAGCTTTTCCCTGAGGGGCTCACAGAGCTTAGCTTGGAACCATTCTCAGGATTTATGTTACTGTGTTTCAATTGTTTTTCTTTTACCCATCCTGCCACTGGGTCTGCTGCTTCGGCTGCAGTGTGGAGGGGCAGCCTCTGGCTCTGTTTACCCAATGGACAAAGTCACTCCTCCATGGGTGGTGCTGCCTCTGCCTGGGAAGGGCAATTTTCCACTGGGTTTAGCACCACAAGTCAGGTTCCTGTGACCCATTCAATGGCTCCTATTGTCTTCTTCCAAGGTCTGAGTTAAGTGGTAGCTGCCCTGGCCAGGCCTTTATCAATATCAAAGAGATGGAGTTCTTCTCAGGTGGTGGGGGAGAGGTTACCTTCCCACCTCTGCTCTGTGAGAAGGAGTGAGGATATCTTGGGGGTACCCATGTCTTTCCCTTGGTTTACAGGCCATCCACGGTGTGTGACTCTCTGTAATCAGCAGGATGAAGATTTGCAGAAATCTTGTCAGTTCTTGTTGACAGTGAATAGAATCCGCTCACATACCACCTCTGGCGCCTTTATCCTGGGCTCTCTGTTGATATGGTGGCCACAGCAGCAGCCACCCCAGCTGTTGCAGTCACCGACCAGTGTTCAATTCTGTCTCCTTAACCAAGCTGCCTGGATTTTTCCTCTCTGGCCAAACTCTCTGTACTGTGGTGGCACACTTGATGTGACTCCTGATCCTTGGGCTTTTCACTGGAATACTAAAACTGGTTTCTATGCGAGAGCTTGTTTAGCCCCCAGCTTTTCCTCCACCATCTTCCTCTTGAGAAAGAATAATGTTGCTGTTTCTATTATTAAATCATGTCATACCTTAATGAAGACAAAAATGTTCTTATTGTTGAGTCCACACAAATTAAAATACCTTGTTACATCCTTATATGTAAATAACAATCTTATTATTAACATGAAATGATTATACAAAGTGTTAATTAAAATAGTATTTTCCTGATAACCAGTGAATAAATGAGAAGCATGTTTGTTTTTTTAAAGAGGTATCACAATACCATCTTTCCTGGATTCTCTCTTAGTCCTGCAATAGCTTTGCCTTATCTGATTGTTTGGAATTAAATTAAAATACTGTTTGTCATCTCTTCACGTCTGTCTACTATAGTCCCTTGCTAGAAATGTTTTCTGTCATTTTAAATGGCTCATTATTATTCTGTAGTTATTTCTTTCTCCAGGCAACCTCCTCTAACTATCCTAAGTCCAAAATAGGCCTGTCACAATTTTGGAATCTCAAATAATAGCATATTTCAATTTCACTTTAACATATGTTTAAACAAATAACTGAATAAATGATTCAGTGAATATTTGTTTAGAAGTTGCTTTCTGTCTCATATTTCTTAAAAGATCTAGCCCTTACTTTTTATGCCAATAAACAAAATCTTAATTAATTATGCCACGATTCTCTCTTTTTTTTTTTTTATCAAAACAGGACAACAAAAAATGCTATCATTTCTTTAAATTAGAGTTGATGTGGAAAACATAAATCTCCCAAACAACATTTAAGGATTCAAAATGTTCAGAGATGTCATTCTCAGGAGGCCTCTAAACTGTGATTATGAACAATTAGAATGGCATTTATTCATGACATCCATCACCTAGAAGTAATCCACAACCCTGCACATTCTAATTGTTGCCATTTTCTCTGATATAGTTCCCTTATGATTCTAGAATAGTAAAAACAGATCCAATTAAGGGTACCACTGTTGTCATCAAATAAAAGCAAAGCAAATTATAGTTGAAGGGTTGTTACAATGTTATTCAATACCCTGGGTTCAGAGTGGTTCAGATGTGAATAAATAGAATCATTGCAAAGGGGTTATTTATAATGTTCATGTCACATAAGACAGTGGTGCTTGAGCACTGCAGGTGCCACTGGCCAGGCTGCTGAAATGGACTGAACTTGACAATGTCCCAATCCTTAGGGAATGAAACCAGAACCTGCTTTTAATGTTTATGCTGGGCTTTCTCACTGTTACTTTAATCTTCCTTCATTTTACCTTTTTAAATATTAACTTTCTTACTTATAGAATCAAGTTATCCCTATCTTCCCTTGATGTTTTTTTTTTTTTTTTTTGTTTTTTTTTTTTTTTGTTTTTTTTTTTTTATTGTAAAGCTACTATACAGAGGGTCACAGTTACATGAGTGAGGTTATGAGTACACTTCCTCTTGAACATTGTTACCCCCTCCATTGTTTTCCCCCTACCATCCCCTCCCTCCCTCCCTTCCCCGAGGTTCTTTTTTTTTTTTTTTTTTGATTGTGATTAAATGATTACATAATTTCAAAGTCACAAGTTCATTCTAACTTCCCTGGAGCAAATTGTCTACCACAGTCTGTAATATATAACAGTGTTCACATGTTATATACCATATTTGTGATCAGCAGCATGAGGATATTTAGTAGTGGTTCAACCAGATGAGCGGGAGTTCTTTGTTTCTTAAGTCCTGTTAGTTTTGTCGTATCACTAACCTTTTGGATTTAGCATCCACTTATGAGGGAGACCATGTACCGTTTGTCTCTTCGTTCTTGGCTTACCTCGCTCAACATGATTCCTTCTAGCTCCATCCATTTCCCTGCAAATGCCATTATTTTGTCATTTCTAATGGCTGCATAATATTCCATTGTGTATAGATACCACAATTTTTGGATCCACTCATCTGTGGTGGGGCACCTAGGTTGTTTCCATATCCTAGCTATTGCGAACAGTGCTGCAATAAACATGGAGGTGCACGTGTCCTTGTATATTGGTTCCTGTTGTTCAGGGTAGATGCCTAGAAGTGGTATGACTGGGTCGTAAGGGAGGTCAATCTTTAGCTTTCTAAGGACCCTCCAGACTGCTTTCCAAAGTGGTTGTATAAGTGTACATTCCCACCAGCAGTGTAATAGGGTTCCTCTTTCTCCACATCCCCTCCAGCATTTGTCGTTGGCTGATTTGTGGATGTGGGACATTCTGTCTGGGGTAAGGTGGTATCTCAGGGTTGTCTTTATTTGCATTTCCTTCACCACCAGGGATGATGAACATTTCCTCATGTGTTTCTTTGCCATTTTTATTTCTTCATTTGAGAAGTCCCTCTTTAGTTCCCTTGCCCATTTAGTAATTGGTTTGTTAGGTTTGGGAGGGATTAGTTTCTTGAGTTCCCTGTATATACAGGATGTTAACCCCTTGTCTGATATATTGCTGGTAAATATTTTTTCCCAATTGGTTGGTTGTCTTTCTAGCTTAGTTGCGATAGATTTAGCTGTGCAGAAGCTTTTTATTTTAAGGTAGTCCCATTTGTCGAGTCTCTCTCCAACTTGTTGTGACCCTGGGACTCTGTTCAGGAAGTTCCTTCCTGTGCCTATTAGTTCAAGTGTCTCTCCTACTCTGTCCTGCAGTAGTTTCAGAGATTCAGGTTTAATGTTAAGGTCTTTAATCCATTTTGAGTTGATGTTGGTGCATGGTGATAGGCTGGGGTCCACTTTTAGTTTTCTGCATGTGGCTGCCCAGTTTTCCCAGCACCAGCGGTTGAAGAGGCTGTGTTTCTTCCATTGTATGTCTTTGGCTCCTTTGTCGAATATCAGCTGGCTGTAGGCCTGTGGATTTATATCTGGATCTTCTATTCTGTTCCATTGGTCTTCGGGTCTGTTTTTGTGCCAGTACCATGCTGTCTTTGTGATTATAGCTCTGTAGTAGAGTTTGAAGTTTGGCATGGATAGCCCTCCCATATTGTCTTTATCCCCTAGAATTGTTTTGGCTATTCTAGGTCTTTTGTTGTTCCATATAAATTTTTGGACTGTTTTCTGTATTTCAGTGATGTACGTCATTGGGATTTTAATAGGAATTGCATTGAATTTGTATATTAATTTTGGAAGTATCACCATCTTTACTATATTAAGTCGGCCTATCCAGGAGCATGGGAGGTCTTTCCATTTCCTAGTGTCTTCTGCAATTTCTTTCTTTAACTTTTTATAGTTCTCATTAAATAGTTCTTTTACATCTTTGGTTAGGTTAATTCCTAAATATTTTATTTTTTGGGAGGTTATTGTGAATGGGGTTGCTCCCTTTATTTCCCTCTCTTCCTGTGCGTTATCAGTGTATAGGAAGGCAACTGATTTTTGTGGGTTTATTTTGTATCCTGCTATTTTGCCGAAGTGACTTATGATTTCTAAAAGTTTGGGGATGGAGTTTTTGGGATCGTGGAGGTATAGTATCATGTCGTCTGCAAAAAGGGATAGTTTCACTTCTTCTTTCCCTATGCGGATCCCTTTAATGTCTTTTTCTTGCCTTATTGCCCTGGCTAAGGGTTCTAGGACTATGTTGAAGAGGAGTGGAGACAGTGGACATCCTTGCCTTGTTCCTGTTTTTAGGAGGATTGGTTGTAGCTTTTCCCCATTAAGTATAATATTGGCTATTGGTCTGTCATAAATGGCTTTTATTGTTTTTAGAAATGTTCCTTCTATTCCTATTTTCTCCAGAGCTTTTAGCATGAATGAATGTTGAATTTTATCAAAGGCCTTTTCTGCATCTGTGGCGATAATCATGTGATTCTTGACCTTGGCTCTGTTGATATGCTGGATTACATTTATTGACTTACGTATGTTAAACCATCCCTGTGTCTCTGGGATGAAGCCTACCTGATCATAGTGTATTATTTTTTTTATGTGTTTCTGGATTCTGTTAGCTAGAATCTTGTTAAGGATCTTTGCATCTGTGTTCATCAAGGAGATTGGCCTGTAATTCTCCTTTTTGGTTGGGTCTTTGCCTGGTTTGGGGATGAGTGTGATATTGGCTTCGTAGAATGAGTTTGGGATAGCTCCCTCCTTCTCTGTTTCTCTGAAGAGCTTGAGGAGTATGGGTATTAGTTCTTGTTTAAAGGTCTTATAGAATTCTGCTGTGAATCCATCTGGTCCTGGGCTTTTTTTTGTTGGAAGACTTTTGATAGCTTCCTGTATCTCATTATAGGATATTGGCTTATTTAATTGGTTAACTTCTTCTTTGCTCAGTTTGGGTAACTTGTATTTCTCTAAAAATGCATCCATTTCCGCCAGATTTTCTTCCTTTAGAGAGTATAGCTTTTGAAAGTAGTCTGTTAGAATTGTTTGGATATCTTGGGTACGTGTTGTGATGTTTCCCGTGGCATCCCTAATCCTATTAATATGGGTTTCCTCTCTTCTTTTTTTAATTAATCTTGCCAACGGGCCATCAATTTTGTTTATTTTTTCAAAGAACCAGCTTTTTGTTTGGTTTATTTTGGTTATGGTTTTCTGATTTTCTAATTGGTTAATCTCTGCTCTCAATTTGGTTATCTGGCTTCGTCTAGTAGCTTTAGGTCCCATTTTTTCTTGTTTTTCTAGCTGTTTTAGTTGCGACATGAGATTATTTACTTGGTCTGTCTCCATTCTCTTGATGTGGGCACTGAGGGCAATAAATTTGCCCCTCAGGACTGCTTTTGCTGTGTCCCACAAGTTTCTTTGTGAGGTGTTTTCATTTTCATTGAGTTCTAGGAAATGCTTTATTTCTTCTCTGATCTCTTCTGTTACCCAGGCCTTGTTAAGGAGTGTGCTGTTCAATTTCCATGTATTAGAGAAATTTCTGCGGTATGCTTTGTTATTGAGAGCTAGCTTGATTCCACTGTGGTCAGATAGGATACAGGGGATTATGTCGATCCCTTTGTATTTGCTTAAGTTCCTTGAATGAACTATGATATGGTCTATTTTGGAGAAAGTTCCATGAGCTGCTGAGAAGAATGTGTACTGTGTTGTTTTAGGGTGAAATACTCGGTAGATGTCAGTTAATTCCGCTTGAAGTATGGCCTCACTTAATTCGGTAGCTTCTTTGCCAATCCTCTGGTTGGTAGACCTGTCCTTTGGTGAGAGTGGCGTGTTAAAGTCTCCTAGTATTATCGTATTGGGATCTATTTTATTCTGTAAGTTTGAGAGCATTTGTTTAACATATCTGGGTGCACCGATATTTGGGGCATATAAGTTGATGATGGTTATATCCTCCTCTTGGATTGTTCCCTTTATTAATATGTAATGTCCGTCCTTGTCTTTCTGTACTGATTTTAATGAAAAGTTTATTTTGTCAGATATCAGGATAGCTACACCTGCTTTCTTATTGGGGGAATTTGATTGGTAGATCCTTTTCCACCCCTTCACTCTGAGTTTGTTTGTATGTTTGGCTGAGAGGTGGGTCTCCTGAAGGCAACAGATGGATGGGTCTTGTTTTTTGATCCAGTCCTCAGTTCGTTTTCTTTTAATTGGCGAATTCAGCCCATTTATATTAAGAGAAAGTATAGAGAGATGCATTGTTGTCCCTGCCATTCCGTTTTCCTAAGTTTTTCTTCTTTCCTTTCCTCCTGTGCTTGCTCAGTTAGACTTTGAGTAATGCCTGTTTGGGGCAGGTCCCAGTTCCTGGTTGCTTTCTTCAGGTTGTGTCCCCCCTCTTAGAATTCTTTGTAATGCTGGCTTAATGTTTATGTATTCATTTAGTTTTTCTTTGCTATTAAAAGTTTTCAGTTCTCCATCGAATGTGAATGCTAGCTTTGCCGGGTATATCAGTCTGGGTTGGCAGTTATTGGCTCTCAGGGCTCGTATGGTGCTTTCCCAGGCTTTTCTTGCATTCATTGTTTGTGTGGAGAGATCTGCAGTGATTCTAATTTTTTTCCCGTTGTAGTATAGCTCCTTCTTCATTTTTGCTGCATGCAGGATTGTTTCCTTATTATTCAGATCCATCATTGTTACTATTATGTGCCTAGAAGTGTTTCTCCTGGGATCTTGCTTGTTGGGTGTTCGATAAGCTTTTGTGATGTAGTTAAGATGGTCGTTTTTGAGGTGGGGAAAATTTTCATTGACTATCTTGTTAAATAGGTGTTGCATTCCCTTGCTCTGGAATTCCTCACCTTCGTCCACTCCGATTATGCGAAGGTTAAATTTTTTAGCATTATCTGCTTGCTCTTGAATTTCCCTTTGGTTTAATTTGAGTGATTTTTCCATATCTGTCACTTTTTGGTCCAGTTGGTGTATTCTGTCTTCTGTATCTGACACTCTACCTTCCATTTCATTCACTCTGTTGACCGTGGCTTCTATTGTGGTTTGCATGATGGAAATGGATCCCTTTATGGATTCAATGTTGGTTCTCAGAGTACTGATCTCACCTCTCAATGAGGTGATATCAGTATGCATTACCTCTAATTTGGCGTTTATCTCACTTCTTACTGAGGTTTGTGCAGCTTCTATTTTTGCATCCAATTTTTGTTTGATATCCTGTATATCTTTTGATAGTTCATCCTTGTGCTCTTTCAATTTCTGATCCATTTCTCGCTTTATTTCTTGAGTCATTGCCTCCAGCAACCCTTGGATGTAGTTTTTGTCTTCCATTCCTGCTTTGCTCCCACTGGGGCTCTCCCCTGCGTGGCTGCTGGCTTTTGAGGTGAGCTTGCTGTCCTGGGTAGTGGTAAACCTTGTGATTTTTCTCTGTGATTTTCGCATGGGGGTTCAGGAGACTGCTCTTCAATCTTGTTTTGGTGTGTCTGTCTTTGCTTGGTTGCTGATTCTCTATTGGTAGAGAGAGTCTGTGTCTGATCTGGATTCTGTTGGGAGCCTATTTCCAGCTGCTATTCACTTAGGATTCTCAGCTCTCTGCTGTAGCAATTCCCGCCTTTGGAAGGGTTGAGCAGCCTAGACTGCTTGTGTTTGCTCCTGCGGGTGCTCTTGGGAAGATCAGATGCTCTGGATGCACTCTCCCAAATACTGGAGTCTGCTATGGGCTCCTGATGTGTTTTTGTTTGTTTTGGGCTGGTTGTGGGCTTGAACTCTAGGTTTGGGTGCTGTCCCTCAGCTCTTCAGCTCAGGGCTGGCACCCTACCATTTGAGCCACAGCCCCACTTCTGACCCTTTTTGCTTTGTTCAGGCGCCGGTCCCCTGGCCTGGTTCCGGCCCCAGCCTGGAGCGCGCTCGTTAGGCCTGTGCTAATGTGTATACCACCTTGGTTATGCAGCCTGGAGGACACAGTTCAAATTTCTTCTACTGTTGGTAGTCTTGACCCAGGGGCACTGTTCCTGGCTTGAGCATTTAAGCTCCCTTCCCAGGGCGCTCTTGCTCTGGCCTGGCCAGCAGAGTGTGCTCCACCGGCTGGTGGGGCTCTCGAACAGTTCCCAGTTTTAGTGGGTCCTGTGGTCCGGGTGTTGGGGTAGGGAGTCTAGGTCAGGGTCTGGGGATTCCCTCCAGCTCTGGTCTCCCTTGATGGATTCCCTGTCCCCTGATGGGTACTCACCCTGTAGGTCGTCAGTTGTTGTTGCAGTCCGTCAGTTGTTGTTGCAGTCCGAGTTCAGTTGGGGTGGTTGCGGGCTGGGTTGGGCGGCCCCCCGCCGGGTCGTTGCGATCGCGACAGGTCCCTTTGTGGCGCTGCTGGTGCCGGGCGGCTTTGGCGGGATGGAGCCTCTCCGCTCCGGTGGAGAGTGATGGGTGGGGTGGGATCCTCCTGGAGACTCCCGGCTGGTAGGTTTCTCTGTTCCTGGCGATCCGCTGTTCTGCAATCCGGTACCTGGTGATCTGCAAGCAGCCCCCTGTGTCTCTGTGGCTCCGGCAGCCCCCGCCGGGCCGGCTGGCCGGCGGCTTGGCGCACTGCCGCGCGGCCAGTAAAGGTTGGGGGAGGGGTCTTCGCTCTTCTCTGTTCTGAAATTCTTCTTTTCCTCTCTTTCTTTTTTTGTTATTTTCCACCTCTGGTTTTTCTCTGAGTGTTCGTCTTTTTGTTGTTGTCGGTCTCTTGGGGAGATTAAAGGTTGGAACTCGAACTCTCTTTTTGGTTGGAGAGAGCTGTGGCGTTTCCCTACTGCCCCGTCGCCATCTTGAGCTCCTCCCCCTTGATGTTTTATAAAAATAAATTAAGTTGATGAATATGCAGATGCTGTAACTGCACTGAGAAAATGTTCTTCATCAATGGATGATGATTATCCTCCATCTTGTTCTCCAGCATTACATAAGTGTGTGCCTGTGTGTGTGCGCACACACATGTGCACATGAGTGTTAGTGTGTGTGTGTATGTGTGTACATTCAGCCAAAGGGGTGTATGGATAGTTATTATGAGTCTGATTTTGTCAGTATCATCAAGTGCTAACCTTCCCATGGAAAGAACTGTCTCTAATTTTCCAGTTAATAAGAATGTTGTGACTCTGAGGGAAGAGATGTAGTTTTTGAATCAAAGATTGAATTCTCACTTCAGAAAGACCTATTACTGACATACATGGTTTTGAAAATGTATTAGGCAGAATTTAGTCACTACAATGAAATACTTGAGATAGGCTCCTCTCAGCTTCAGAGGTTCAGGGTCATGGCTCTTGCCCTGGCTCAGGTCTCATGAGGGCCATTTCTGATGCATCATACTATGGTAGGTGGCCACAATGAAAGCACATGTGGGAGCCAATGATCACTCATATTACCAGGAGGAAAAAAATTGTGTAGGTAAGGCTTACTCATTTTATGTGCATGTGTATGTACGCATGTACATATGTTTGTGTGCATTCATTTGTGTATTTATTTTGAGATAGGGTCTCTCTATGTTACCCAAGCTGTCCTGGACTCACTGTCCTTTCTCAGCTGCTCCAGGGTTGGGATTACAGGCATGCCTAGAACATTCAGTAGGCTTGCTCACTTTGTAACAACCTCTCCATAGATCTAACTTGATCTCATTTGAGACAAGGCCCTCAAATTCTTCCCATTAAACCCCACCTATTGAAGGCCCTATGACAACCTGGGAACCAAGCCTTCAACACAGACTTTTTGTAAATCATAGCAAAATATCATCAAATTATCCTCAAAGGGCACTAAAGGACACAAATATTTCATCTTTTTGGTCTCCAGCTTCTAGGGCACAGCTGAGATCTTGGAGTTAGAGCCTGTTACCTATTGTATAGGCAACATCACTATGGTTTATATATCCCCTTCTACAAGACAGATTGCTAATGAAATCAGATCAAGTAAGGTCTCTATTTAGGCCTTGCTATAAAATACCCATGTGAACTTAGCAAATTAATTTCTCTATGCCTCCACTTCCTGAGCTGTGGCACAGAAATTTTCCCACTTACAAAGCAACTTAGTAAAGAGACTAGAAATACTAAATACTCTTTCCAAATGGAAAGAGCTTTCCATAGTGTGTGCTACAGTAGAGATTTGTGTGTGTGAGTGCTGACACGGGCTTGAACATAGAACCTGTTGTGTTCTCATTTAGCTTTTGCGCTCAAGGCTGGTATTCTACCACTTGAGCTACATCTCTGTTTCTGTTCTTTTTCTGGTTTATTGAAGACAAGTGTACCTTGGATTTATCTGCTTGGGTTGTCCTTAAATCATGATCCTCAAGTCTCCATTTCCTGAGTCAGTGCTTTTCAGCAAAACCAGTTTAAGTACCTATTTCACAACTTTCTATTGTAGATGATAATCCAATTGAGAATTTTATCTATAAAGCACAGCAATGAAGTTTATTTTGAGCCAAAAGATTTTTAAGGGTAATTCAAGTTTTAATATTAAAATCTCCATGGAAGAATAACTCCTGGGTTGAAAAATTGCTAAATTGAAGTTATCACAAAAGCAGGCAAACAAATCTTAATTTTAGATATATGCAATGAGTTCCAACCTCTGAAGATTTTAATCATATTATGTGCCTGAATTCTCCTCACAATCCTGAAAGTCATCAGGACATAGGTTATTATCCTATATTTACAATGGCCAATTTGGAGGCTAAAAATATCTTTATGTCTTTCCAATTCACATTTCAGTAAGTAAATTGCAACATCCAGGAGGAACTTCTTTAAAAAAGTAGTATTTCAGACCTACTCAATCCTATTAAGCAAAATCAGGAACTTAATATGATCCCTTGTTGATTTTCCTTAAAATGTGAGGATCAATTGATTGTGTGATTCCAAGAGCTCCTAAGTTGGATCCAGTGAACGGTGAGCAAAACAATCTACAAACCAAAGGATGGTTGATAAGGTGAAATATCACTGCAGCCAGTAACTTAAAGTCAGATTGTACCCTATTTTCCTGGTGAGGAAGTTACAGGCCACATGCACCATCTGTCACAGGCAGGGTTGGCTGTCAGCAGCAGCAGCATCAACACCAGAAAAGGAGCAAAAAAATGAATCATTGCTCAGAGAAGATCATGGGAGCAAGGCTTCATTCTACTGACAGGTGAGGGGACAGTGCATTTCTCTGGGTCTGACCTTGACCTTTACTCCCACAGTGAAATAGGGCAAAATTGAGGATGTCATATCATCCAGCCAAAACTAATCATGTTCTTTAGTTTGCCTTGAAAAGCTTCAGTAATTTTGAAGAAAAGAACACTTCAAATATTCCTGTTTTGATTTGCATTTCTTTTATGGCTAGAGAGGTTGAACATTTCTTCATGTGTCTATTGGCCATCCCTCTTTCCTCTTCAGAGAAGTTTCTCTTTAAGTCTTTAGCCTACTAATTTAGCGGGCAGTTGTTTCTTTGTTGTTGGGGGATTTGAGTTCAGGTATGTTTTAGATATGAGACCCTTGTCTATCATATGTCTAGTGAAAATCTCCCAATCTATGGGCTTTCTATTGATCTTGCTAGCTATGTCATTTGCCACACAGAAGCCCTGCAATTTCATGGAATCCCTTTTGTCCAACCTTTCTTTGATTTGTTGTGTTTCTGGGTCTATATTAAGAAAATTTTGGCCTGTGCCAAGGAGACCTAGGGCTTCTCCTATTCCTTTCTGTAATGTTTTCAGGGTGTCTGCTTTGACTCCAAGGTCTTTGATCCATTTGGAGTTGATTCTGGTGCAGGGTGATATATAAGGATCTAGCTTTAGTTTTCTACAAGTGATTAACCAATTTTGCCAGCACCATTTACTGAAGAGGCTGTCTTTCTTCCGTTCTACTTTTTTTAGCTCCCTTATTGAAGATTAGATGGCTATAGGTCTGTGGGTTCATTTCTGGGTTTTCAAATCTATTCCATTGGTCCTGAGGTCTGTTCTTGTGTCAGTACCAAGCCTCATCCCAGTTAGAATGGCTATAATCAAGAACTCTAATAACAACAGATGCTGGAGGGGATGTGGACAGAAGGGAACCCTATTGTATTGTTGGTGGGAGTGTAAACTTGTTCAACCACTTTGGAAAGCAGTATGGAGTTTCCTCAAAAGATTCCACATAGAGCTCCCCTATGACCTTGCAATCCCACTTTGGGGCATTTACCAGAATGATCACAAACAAGACCACACTAAAGTAACCAGCACGACTATGTTTATTGCAGCATTATTTACCATAGCTAAGATATGGAACCAACCCAGATGCCCCTCAATAGATGAATGGATCAAGAAAATGTGGTATAAATACACAATGGAATTCTATGCCTCCATCAGAAAGAATGACATTGCCCGATTTGTTAGGAAATGGAAAGACTTGGAAAAAAATTATATTAAGTGAAGTAAGTCATGCCCAAAGAAACATAGGTCCGATGGTTTCCCTTATTTGCAATTACTAGTATATGTCTGAGACAAGCAGAAACAGTCAGATAAGATTCTTTTAGACGATAAGGACTCAAATATTTATTCTTTCTTGCTATTTTTTTCTATCATATTTATAAGATGATTTTTTTTGTTGCTTTGTCCCTCCTCCACAGTATAACCCATTTTCACTGTATATTTGATGTTGGTATAATTTGGGGAGGGGAAGGGAAAAAACAAATTGTTTGAATAGGGATACAGGTGGAGCCATTGCAACAATGAGATGTACAAGACGTTATGTTGAAAAACGAACTTTACAACTTTGGTGCAGTGAGGTGGGGGGCAGGGGAAGCGGGAGAGGGTTGGGAGGGGTGGGGGGCGGGGAGAGGTGGGGGAGATGGGAAGGGATAGGAAGGGGAAACAAAGGAGGAGGCAACAATGTTGATAAGGAATGTACTCATTACCTTGTTCATGCAATTGCAACCCCTCTGTATGGTATTTTCACAATAAAAATCTATCTATCTATCTATGTATCTATGTATCTATCTATCTATCTAATTTAAAAAAATCTTTCCTATTACTCTATGCCTTTTCCTGGATTGGTATGATGTATTGGAAAGGACTCATTCCTTTACTTGGCATTTATTTGGCAATCATTTGCTAAGTATGTGCTCAGTGCTTGCTGCTTGAGATACAAAAACCAAGATTTTTAGCTATCTTCACAGTGCAATAAGGAAGAGAATCAAGTAGTAGAATAATTTTAATAAAAATACATTTTACTTTTATGTTTCCTCATGTGAGAATATGTCTGTTGATTTTCCAAAGATTCAAACTTCATAGTTCCTCACTGGAAACAAATTAAAATGTTCTATCTAGAGCTAGACAGATAAAACTCAAAGACAATGGTGAGTCTAACTTGCACATTCATCTCTATGGCCAATAGAACATTTCTGTACCAGTTTGTTACACTAGCTATTTTTGGTTTGGAATAGGGAAAGAAGAGTAATAACAAAAAAAATACATGAATATAAATGGTGGACAACGAGAGGCTCAGAGGAGGGAAAACAGAAGACAGAGAGAGAAAATATTCTAAGTTCATTGTATGCGTGTATGATATAAGTCCAATGTATATATATATATATATATATATGTATATTGTGATAGTTCTTATAATAAATTATTATATATTATATAGCATATATAATGTATATAAAACATATCCAACTGCTATATTACACATATATGAAATATCACAATGTAATTTCACACATTGTACAATTAATAGAGACCAATAAATACATGAAAAATAAGTAACAAAAACCATGTCATATTGTTGGATGGTACTACTGGCAAAAACTGATCAAATTGACCTTTATATCTAAACTTAAGCGTTTTTTAAAGGCAAGAATTGATTTGTAGCTATTGACTCTCACATAACTAACACTTCTTCTGACAGACATCCACAAATTAAGCAATAAGGAATATCTGCTGATTGAATCAAGAGCATAATGTAACTTTTTAATCAAGTAAGTAGTTACAACCTTTCCTGGGAGCAAATAATTAATATCTCTTTATAAAATAAACAGGTAGACAAAGGCTAATTTCCATGTAGATTTACTTAAGCTATATACTCATTTCGCTCCCTGGTGTTTGAAATTGTCTAGCAATTTTCCAGTTAAAACCTACTTTAAAAGATCCTTGTATTGACACACTAAGAAGAGTCACACTGGTATCTTACCACACTCAAGCCCAGCATGTCTGGACAAAGCAAAGTGTTGAATGTCTCTTCTGTTACTGAGATAGCAGTCATACCAAGTGCAGAAACTCCTGTTCCAAGCCAGCAATGAACTTGAAGTCTTCCCTTTAAGTTCAAAGAGGCCACATGGAGAATCAAGACTTCTCCCTTTACTTGTCAGCTTAGGAAAGTCATTTAAAACAAGGTTTTATAAGGTACAGAATAAAGTTTAACCAAAGGTTCAAATAAAATGCAGACTCTCAGAACACAATATGAAAATGTCCAACTTTCAACTTAAAATCATTTACCGTATTAAGAACTAGAAAGATCTCAAACTGAATGAGAAGATATTGTAACATAATATATCAAGATGCTAGACATGATAGAATTTTCTTACAGGAATATAAATCATATGTAATAAAATTGCACTAAGGCCAGGCATTGTTAGCTTATCCCTATAATCCTAGCTGCCCAGGAGGATGAGATCTAGAGGATCTCATGTTGCAAAGCCAGCCCTAACAGAAAAGTACAAGAGACTCCCTCTGCAATTAACCAGCAAAATGCAGGGTTGAAGCCATGCATCAAGTGATAAAATTCCAGCCATGCAAGTAAACCAAGCAAACGTAAGACCTTTAGTTCAAATCATGGTACTTGTCCTCCAAATTTTTTATGCAGGCCCAGATGAGTTTCCTACATGAATTTAAAGAATTAACACTAATTCTATACAACATCATGGGAAAGTAGAGCTAGAACACTTCCCAAACATTTTATTGAACTAGTAGTACCCAAATTATTAAATCAATCACTAACTGGACCCATTGCAACAATGAGAAGTGCAAGTCGTTATGTCGAAAACGAACTTTACAACTTTGGTGGTGGGGGGGGGGCGGGGAGGAATGGGTGGGGTGGCGGGGGGAGGATGGGAAGGGATGGGAAGGGGAAACAAAGGTGGAGGCTACAGTGCTTGATAAGAAATGTACTCATTATCTTGCCCATGTAATTGTAACCTCTCTGTACAGTATTTTCACAATAAAAAATAAAAATTAAAAAAAGAGATATAACTAAGCCAATATGTTCATAAGATAAACTCTGAAAATCTTCACAGAAAACTAACAAGTAGAATTCATTGGTAATTCATGACCAAGTTGAGTTAATTTGGAAATATGTTTGGTTTAATATTCTAAATATATTTAACAGAATATAGCATATTAATAAGGTAAAAAATTAGTTGATTATGTTAATAAAAGCAGGAAAGCATTTGGCATAGTTCAGTATTAACTCAGGAAAATCATTCTCAGAGAAAACACATCTTCTTTTCTCTCTGGGACTGACCATAACTTTTTCAAAGTCTATCTATTTCTTTGCAAATAATGTAATATCAGTCTTCCTAACAGATGAGTAAAATTCCATTGTGTATGTATACCATCTCTTTTGGATCCATTACTCTATACAAGAGCAGTGGGGCTATTTCTATATTGGCTACTTGCTTTCAAAAGAAGACAACGAAACTGAAGATGGCCTAAATAGAAAGGAATGGTGGTTGGCACTGGATGTGACTGACAGCTGTTCATAACAGAATCAACCTCCATCTGCAGTTGTGTGTCTCCTCAGAGGTTCTCTGCAATGCCAGGAACCTGGAGATGGAGGAATCATGAATCACACAGGGATTTTAGCTTGCAGCAGCTTAAAGGTGCATGTGTGCTACACATATATCACAACACAATTGTGTAACAAAGCAAGAAATTTTGGTTAAATGCATTCACCCATATGTTTGTATGCATGTATGTATGTGTAAAATATGTAATATGTGTCATTTACTATGCTAAATACTGAAGATAGAATAATAAAGACATGGATCTTATTTTCTAAAAAAAGAAGAAGAATATCATTCCCAGAAGAGTTGCTTAGTAAAGAGCATCTACAACAAAGCTCACAGCTAGCATTTCACTTATTTAATTAAAGCCTTGATGCTTCCTCCTAAAATCAGCGTGCTTAATCACTCTTGTTCAACATAGTCCTCATATAATAGTGTAACCCATATAAGTCTAACCCATGTCATAAAGTGTCAAAAGAAATAGAAAACATTCAGTTCTGAAGAAAAGAAATATAATGGCTTGATTCTGTACATAAAAAAAATCCTGACCAACCTTCAGGAATAAAAATAAATAAGAGATCCCTTAAACTAATAACTGAGTTTAGCAAGGTTGCATAATACAAGATAAATACACAAACATCAGTTATAATTCCATATCTCATTGGTGATCATGTAGGCACGGCAATTAGGAAAAAAGAATATGATTTACAGTAAAATTAATGTAATTATGTGTTACTTTAAAAAAAGTCAAAAAGTATAAAATGAAAGAAATCAAATCATATACCATGACCAGAAAGAAAAAGGAAGCGTAGCTAGCTCTACCAGATAAATCCCAAAGTCCTAAGTTGCACACCATCCCTATAAAAAGGAGAGACACAAGAAGACAGCACACTAGCTACACCAGTTCTCCTGAAGTTTGATATCACTCCTATTATAATCCAAGTCAGAAATTTTTATTTATTTTTATTTTATAAAATCTTATTATCAGAAGTGGCGCTGTGGCTCAAGCGGTAGAGCACTCACTTTGAGCTGAAGAGCGCAGGGACAGCGCTCAGGCCCAGGGTTCAAGCCCCACAACCAAAAAAAAAAAAACTTATTATCTTTAAGTAGTTATTCATTCAACAAAGCAGTTTATGAGTAAAATGCATCTTGGTCCATGTCACCCCTTTCAACATTCTCACCCAACCCTCACTTTTCATAATTTTGTAGGATATAAATTGAATTTTTGACTGCATTTTCCCGTTTCATCACTTCATTCATCTGTTCCCTTCCCCTTGAACTGACTCCATGCCTTTCATGTACCCACTTTCTGGTGTCTATTTTGTTGAATTATGATCTTGCCTTTCTAAGGAATTACTCTGAGTTCTACCTTGAATTCACTGTATTTAAGTTAAAACATTTATATACACTGCATACCACCCAAAGTATTTAGTTACATATTTATGAACTAATTTTACCTTTCACATGAAAGAGAAAATATATAACCTTTGCTTCTCTGAGCCTGCTTAACCACACCTTGGTTTTTGTGAATAGTACTGCTATGAACACGTGGGGCTGGTAATTTCATTCTGTCCTACTTTGCAATCTTTTGGATGAATGCCCAGGAGTAGAATTTCTGGATGATAGAGTAGTTCTATATTTAGTCTTTTGAGGAACCTCCATACTGCTTTCCAAAGTGGATGAACAAGTTTACATCCCACCAACAGTGTATTAGTTTTCCCTTTTGTCCGTATCCATGCCAGAATCGGTTATATTTTTTTGTATTCTTGATGATGGCCATTCTAACTGGGATGGGGTTGAATCTCATTGCTATTCTAAATAGTAGAGAATATTCTAAAATTATACTGGAAAAGCTAATGAGTTAGAATATCCAAAACTATCGTAGCAAGGAAGAATAAATGGGAAGAAATCAATATACTTGTTATTTGGATGAAGTAACCAAGTCTGAATGCTACACGTGACCTTTTCCTTAGTGGGGAGGTATGTAAATTATGCTAGAGCCATTGGACATCTTTAGGCAAAAATTAATTGGCTATTAATTTAATTAAATAAATATATAATCTTAAGCTTTAGTGTATAAAATGAAGTTCAAAATAGATTTTGGGCTTACATATAAAATATGAAATGATGAAACTTTTAGAAAAAAAAAACAGGAGAAAATCTTGGAGCTCTAGAGCGAGGCAGAGATCTTGAATTTCATGCCAAAAGTATACCACACAGAAGAAAGAGGAAAAGACAGAAAAAACGGACTTTGTCAATGTTTAATTTTTTTACTCTGCAAAAGCTCCTACTAAGAAGATAAAAAAATAACTGCATAAAATATATTTCAGCCCATATGTGTAACAATGGGGTTGGTAACCAGCTTCAAGAAAGAATTCTCAAAACTCAGCAGCACATAAATAAGCAAGCAACAAATAATAAATAACAAACAATCCAATTATAATATGAACAAAAGACATGAAGAAACATTTCACCAGAGGCAACATACAGATGGTAGATAAGCTCATGAAAGATGTTCAAAACTGCTTGCCATTAAAGAAATGCTAATTAAAACAACTTAGCTTGAAAAAAAGTAAATTTCATACCATTTGTTCCACTTATATAATATTCTGAAAAAATATGTAAATAAAGAATATGTTAGTGGTTATAAGAAGGATAGAGGAAGTGGGGATGGAAGGGAAGCTGGATGCCTTCAGAAGGTATCATGAAGGGAGATTTTTGGCAGTGGATCTTGTGATTCTTAGCTATGTGCTAAAATTTTATATTTTTATTGTAAAGATACTGTACAGAGGGGTTTACAGTTACATAAGTAAGGTAATTAGTACATTTCCTTTTGTGCATTATTACCCCCTCCTTTGTTTTTCTTTGTTGGTCATGGGGCTTGAACTCTAGGCCTGGACACTGTCCCTCAGCTCTTCAGCTCAAGGTGAGCACTCTACCGCTTGAGCTACAGTGCCACTTCTGGTTTTCTAGGTGTTTATTGGAGATAAGAGTCTCACAGACTTTTCTGTCTGGGCTGGATTTGAACCACAATCGTCAGATATCAGCCTCTTGAGTAGCTAGGATTACAGGCATGAGCCACTAGCGCCTGGTTCCTCCTTTGTTTTTCCCCAACTAACCCTTCCCTCCCCACCTCCCCAACTCCTCCCATCTCCCCTCCCCCAAAATTGTAAAGTTTTTTTTCAACATAGTGTCTTGTACATCTTATTGTTACAATGGGTCAACCTGTATCTTTATTTCAGCATTTTGTTATTTCCCTTCTCCTCCCCAAATTATAAAAAAATGTATATACAAGATTCAGGGTACCAGAATCAAATACAGTGAAAACAGGGGTTATACCATAGGGGAAGAACATAAGAAAGAAACAAAAGAAATCACATAATACATTATAAGTACATTAAAAACAACAGCAACACAGAAAAAACCTCTTGTGTCCCTATTTTGAGGTTCAATTCACTTAGCACCATCTTATATGGCCATATGTGCATAGCTTTTGACATTTTTTACTTGTCTGGTAAGATTATACTAAATGTATACTATTGCAAATAAGGGAAACCATGGGATCTATGTTTCTTTGGTTCTGGCTTACTTCACTTAGTATAATTTTTTCTAAGTCTTTACATTTCCTAACAAATGGGGCAATGTCATTCTTTCTGATAGAGGCATAGAATTCCATTATGTGTATATACCACATTTTCTTGATCCATTCATTTACTGAGGGGCATCTGGGTTGGTTCCGTATCTTAGCTATGGAGAATAATGCTGCAATAAACATAGTTGTGCCGGTAGCTTTAGTATGGCCTTGTTTGTGATCGTTTGGGTAAATGCCCAAAAGTGGGATTGCTGGGTGGTAAGAGAGCTTTATGTGTAGTCCTTTGAAGAACTTCCATGCATGATGGTATCTTGATTGTTATCTTGTGCTACAAAGAGGTGGTTCCACCTACAAGAGGTGGATCCTAGGGAAATGTGGGTATGCTACATTTATCTGGATATCATCCTTTATTTTTTTTTTTGCCAGTCCTGGGGCTTGAACTCGGGGCCTGGGCACTGTCCCTGAGCCTTTTTGTGTTCAAGGCTAACACTCTACCACTTGAGCCACAGCACCACTTCCAGCCTTTTCTGATTTATTTATTGGAGATAAGAGTCTCACAGACTTCCCTGCCTGGGCTGCCTTCGAACCACAATCCTCAGATCTCAGCCTGCTGAGTAGCTGGAATTACAGACATGAGCCACCAGCACCTGGTTCCAATATTATTCTTACACTTGAATGTGAATTTATAATTCTTTCAAAATAAAATGTTAATTACATTGCTAATAATAATGACAATGGTGATGATGATGATAATAATAATAAATGAGTTGTACCTGTTTTAAAGGAGCACCAAAATTATTTTGGGGTAGAATAAGAAATCACTACAGATTCTTCTACACATACAAAGAATCTTCTCAGGGCGCTGTTCTACAGAAACGTGTATGGGGAGAAAAGTGAATTACTGAAAATTATAAAAAAATTCTAACACTTATTATTTCTTTATTGCTTTGTATGTCTCTCTCCCACAGTATAACCCCTGCTTTCACTGTATTTGATGTCGGTATAATTTGTGGAGGGGAAGGGGAAAAACAAGTCATTTAAATAGGGATACAGGTGTACCCATTGCAACAATGAGATGTACAAGTTGTTATGTCGAAAATGAACTTCACAACTTTGGTGGGGGGGGGGGCAGGGAGGATTGGGTGGCCGGGTAGGGGGAGGATGGGAAGGAGAAACAAAGGAGGAGGCAACAATGCTTGATAAGAAATGTACTCATTATCTTGTCCATGTAATTGTAACCCTCTGTACAGTATTTTGACAATAAAAAATAAATAAAAATTAAAATTAAAAAAAAATTTGAAATTTATGGGGGAATTTCAGGAAAGAAACAAGAAGATGGAGATGAGATGTGAAGGATGTGTGTCAGTTCAAAATTGAAGGATCAGGTGCATATTGCAAGTACCCTTTCACCCCCAAGTAAATAAGTCCAGAGAGTGTCTTATATGGATAAATGCTCTGAAGATCTTTATATAAGTATATACAATCTTTAATTTTTGTCATGTGTCATATGACAATTTCTTTTTCTCTAAACCTTCAGGAAAATTTATTTCTAGTTAGTTTTCAGAATTTAAAGCAAACAATTATCATAGTGCATTACTTTGGATGACGGTAAATAAGAGATAACTTCCTAAAATGAAATTTCAGTAAGAATAAGGATCCAGGAAAATATGAAAATAGAAATAGAAGTTATCAAGTAAATAATTCCCAAGCTGTGAAGAGCACTTGAAGACATCCTATGTGTGAAAATTATAGTATGTAAGATAGATATTAAAGCTCTAACTTCCCCTCCCATCATTAACTAACAGCTAAACAAGACTGAAGGGCAAGTGAATCTCTAAGTGATGGATGACACTTGAGCTACAGATATTCTTAATTTAGGTATTAACACTGGTCAAGTCTTAGAATTTCCAAGATGATAATTAGCTCAATCTTGAGCTAAGATAACAACTATAAGATCACAGTGTTTTAGGTTTTTCTATATAATACAGGAACTGAAATTTTGTACACCACACTTATCCTTGGCTGGTATGGCTCCAGAATTTAGAGATTAGAAAGCATGAGAACAGAGAGAGTGCTTGTCACTTCCTGTTCCAGTCTGTAAGGCTCTAGTGAGGGATTATCACTTTGATTAGGTGCTTTTAGATCATAAGTCAGATTTCTCTCAGTATTCTCATAGCTAATTTAATGTCCTCTCAAATATAACAGAGGGTTATATAAACACATACAGAAAAGGTGTGCATCCATCGCCCCAGCTCCTTCCTCATGCTTTCTAAATTCATAGAACTCCATTGTCTTCCATTGCAGCTGTTTCTTGGATATTGTTCCTCAGTGCTATCTCTACATTCTTTCTTCACATTTTCTTTTTTTTTTTTTTTAAATTTAATTTAATTTTATTTGTGAACATACTGTACAGAGGAGTTACAGTTACATGGGCAGGATAATGCGTACATTTCTTACCAAGCATTGCAGCCTCCTCCTTTGTTTACCCTTCACATCCCTTCCCAGCCTCCCCCCTCCCCCCCTAATCCCAATCCTTCTCCTTCCCCCCCTTCCCCGCCTTCCCCCCCCCCCTGCACCAACGTTGTAAAGCTCGTTTTGGACATGACAACTTGTACTTCTCATTGTTGCAACAGGTCCACCTGTATCCTTAAACAACTGGTTTTTCCCCATCTCCTCCACAAGTCACATTTTCTATTTGTAACCAAACTTACATATTAATTTTTTTCATCTGAATTACCTTTAAGATTTCACTCTTATAAACAACATTTTAAATGGGTTAAAATTTGAACAATCCTTGATCCCTTTCCCTTGCTACGTATTTCCAGTGCATATCTATTTTTGAATTTTTGGAGAATTCATTTGGGGTTTACATTTATGTATGTACATATGTAAGTATGGCAGTATTGGAGTTTGAACTCAGTACCTAGTGCTTACTAGGCATGCACTCCACCACTGAACACATCACTAGCACTTTTATGTGATTTTTTTTTCAAATTTCTTTTTTAAAATTAACTTTAAGTAGTACAAATGAGTCACCATTTAACAATGCAATTTATGAAAAAATTCACTTTCATGACCAAATCCTGCTTCTATCTTCATATAAATTATATTTATGATAGAAGATGTTTATCCCAACATAGAGGTCGATCAACAGGAATTAGTACTAGAAAAGTGATTTAATCTTGCCTAGAGAGCCTTCCTAAATCATCAAATTTTATACTATTTTGATATTGACATTTTACAAAATACTGGAGATAAATGGATCAGATCCTTATCACAAAGTATAAAATAAACTATTGGGTGGATTTACTACAAGGCTATGTATGAGGAGAGCACCCAACTCACTTATCTACCTCTTAACCCAGGCAATGGTGTTGATATGGAAGAAGTGGCTTCTCTGCTAAACTTATAAAAGTCATCTGGAGGGTGCTTGGGAAGGCTTCAGTTGAGTTCTTAAAGGGTTCTGGTTTAGGTAAGAAATAGGTACTTATTATCATAAGAATTTCATATTATTATATGAATCTCATATGCATGCTAGTTATAACTGAGATATACACAAATGCAAATTTATGTTCACTTGAAAGATAGCTAAAGAAAGGCTGGATATCATCAGGTGCTTAATTACATGGCCCAGAGGGACCAAAGATGAATTCATGTAGGAAATAGAGATTCTTGGATTTTAAGAACGTGTTTACTCATTGTAACAATGAGATGTACAAAACACTGAGTTGAAAACGAACTTTACGACTTCAGCTTAGGGGGGGTAGTTGTGGAGATGGGATGGAAGGGATGGTAGGGGAAAAATAAAGGAGGAGGCAACAATGTTCAATAGGAAATGTACTCAGTACCTTGCTCAGCTAACTGTAACCCCTCTGTACAGCATTTTTACAATAAAAAATGCGCAAAAAGAAAAAAATGTGTTTAAATGAAGAGCAGAGAAGTTTAGGAGGAAGGAGCTATTTGGAGCTATTACTAACTGAATTGAAAAATCCCAATCTTGGTAAAAAAAAACTTCCTCAAGCCACTAGTATACTTGTATACTTCCTTACACCAAAAGGAAATCTGTTGCTTCCTTGAAACTGAAAATTCCAAAGTTGGTTTCTGTCTTAGTACAGTTTGATGCTGCACTCAAGCAACATTACTAGGCCCCAGATCTTGGCTCTGCTTTCTCTGCACTGTGCAGACAGACTACACAGGCAGACTAAAAAAGCTCCACATCTATATTATGACATCCCTGTCCAGTAACGGAGAGAATCTGGCTTTCTGAGAACTCAAACAGACACCTTCATGTTGTGTTTATTCTGGATTGACCTGCTTTGCATCCATTTGTAAGCTATACGGGGTCAAGCTGGATACGAGAATGTGACTAGGCTAAGCTGGAACACATACTCCATTCTTGCATTCTGTGAGCAAAATTCACTTCACCTGAAAGCTGGAAAATGCCAATCTTGGCACAACTTGTGCTGATGCCAGTAGAGCATAAATGCATACTAGGAGATTAAAAATAAGGAAGCAGAGACTCAGAGGAAAAGGAGCATACTGGTGCCACAAGATGAGAACTGGATTTGGGGTAACGAACACCACAGCACTTTATTTCAAAGCCATGCCCGAAGCATTTCTACATGAGTGAGATATATGTCTGAGTCAGTTTCTCTGCTTTTAAGATGCCTAGCAGCTGCATGGCTAATTTGGAACTTGAGTCAGCTTCTTTATTGGAGTCACTGAGAATTCGTTGTTGTTCTAAGACGAACCTCTATCCATACTCCTGTGTGTGGTATGTAGCCAACTGAGTTGCTGCCTTATTAAGGGCAGCAATGGGACTCTTGAGGAAATAAAATTTAGCAGACGGTAGATTCTGTGTTCTCCTAATTGCAACAAGATGCCTTGTCTCCAAATTAAGAAAATAAAAATTCAATATGATGACCCATCCCTAGGTCCCTCAGCTGCTGATGCTAGAATTAGGAATGTCCAATTTAGAAGATCTGAGCGACCAGATCAGTTTGCAACCTGAGGCTCAGTGGTCCTGAAGGTACAACCAGATGAGCCAAGCAGTTTCTATCTGCACATTGGATGGCTACTATAACTCTCCTTTATGCAGAAGAATGGGGAAGGGAGGATGCTTACAGATACAACCAAATGTTTAGCACAAAGAAGGAGCTGCTCAATTTACCTTTGTTTTTGTTTTGCTTATACTGATCCTAGAACTTGACCCCAGAACCTGGGCCCTGACTCTGTTTCCTCTTATAAGTGATAAGAGTCTAAAGAAACATAGGTCCCATGGTTTCCCTTATTTGCTATAACTAGTATAAGTCTAAGACAAGCAGAAAAGTTCAAAAGCTATGTACATATGACTATATAAGATGATGTTCAGTTAAATGAACTGCAAGATAGGGACACAAGTAGTTTTTTCTTTCTTGCTATTGTTTTTAATGTATTTAAAATGTACTATGTGAGTTTTTTGTTTCTCTTGTATGTTCTTCCCCCACACTATAACCCTTGTTTTCACTGTATTTGATGTTGGTGCCCTGAATCTTGTATATACATTTTTCTAATTTGGGGAAAGGAAGGGAAGTAACAAAATGCTGAAATAAGGATACAGGTCGACCCATTGTAACAATGAGATGTACAAGACACTGTTGAAAATGGACTTTACAACTTGGGGTGTGGGGAGGGAGGAGTTAGGGAGGTGAGGAGGGAAGGGATGGTAGGGGAAAAACAAAAGAGGAGGTAACAATGCTCAATAGGAAATGTACCCATTATCTTACTGATGTAACTGTAATCCCTCTTTTTCTCTCTCTTTCTTTCTTGCTTGCTTGCTTGCTTTTCCTTTCTTTCTTTTATTTTGGCCAGTCCTGGGGCTTGAACTCAGAGCCTGGCCACTGTTCCTGAGATTGTTTTGCTCAAGGTTAGCACTCTACCATTTGAGCCACAGTGGCTTTTTCTGTTTGTATGGTACTGAGGAATCAAACCCAGGGCTTCATGCATGCCAGTCAATCACTATACCACTAAACTACATCCCCAGCCTAATCAGCTTTTTGAGAAACTACGTTTACAGGTTTAAGCTATCAGCATCTGGCCTGTTTGAATTTTTAGAATAGATGAATATCAGATTTTAAGGGAGATGCATTTCATTTTCCTGAGCAAAATTCCACCAGAAGTAAATGGAGCCCAGAAAAAGCTCAGTGAGATTGTAGGAGGTGACTGATCATTCAGGTGGAGGAGAAATAGTAAAGCTGGGCCCCGGTCTTGCCCAGAAAGAATAAAACTTCATTGACAAAATTCTCCCAAGATGCTTTTCAGCCACACTCCACAGTCTTTTCTTCCATCTACTATCATCAAGCCTGTAAGAGCTCTAGGCCTCCCAGCGTAAATTCATTTCTTAAAATATTGCCATTGTGACTGTTGGATTCATACTCAGGAACCTAGAATCGGGCACAGAGAAAGTAAACAATTCCTGAGAAATAGATCCCAAAGGACATGTTGTTCAGGTTTACTTAAAGGTCAGTTATACAATAAAACATAGGCTTCCACTGAGCTCCAGCATTCCCCTTCCATATGCCACCTTTTCTCCTCTTCTCCTTCGCTTCCCTGTGCATTTGCCCTCAGCAAATGGTGCTGCTTCTTTACTCAGAGGCACATGCACACTTCATTTCTCCTTGCCCAGCAGTGAAACAGAACGGAGGCAAGAATTACAGAGACGTGTTGTGTACTAATGAAGGAAAAGGTTACAGATGTCAAAAGTTCTTAATATACTTGTTAATTTAACACATACATTCCCTCTGAATCATCAAAGCAAACAGACGGGACTGATACTATGGGTAATCCAAATATAATTTCTGTTTGGCTTTGAAAATTGCTCTGTTCTGACATTTAAATACTGGTGTGCTTGGTGCTCAGAGAATTCACAACCCAGTGGAGCCATATGGTACCGAAGGGCCAGCTGCCCCTCAGAGAACAAGTGATTTCCCCATCCCATTCCTGCTAGATGCCTTCCTGCTCAGGAGTCTCTCAAGGAAGAATGGGAGCGCTGATCACCCAATGCAAACACCCAGCTGAGAAGGGGTGTCTACACCAGTTCATCTCATTGGGGATAGACTGCTTTTCATCCTAATATCATGGATGTGAGCTACAATGAGAAAGAAAACTCCATGTTTTCTGTCTTCTCTCCTTCCTTTCCTTTTTACTACAACAGTGTATATTCATTTTTTGCCAAGGGCATGGATCTCAGAATATTAGTTCTGTCCTTAAAGATTGCTTTGTGTTTATTGATTTGTTGATCTTAAAAATTAAAATTATTTTTCTAATTAAAATAATTTTCTAAAGGATTATTTGGAACACTATGTCACCAGAAAGTCAAATTTCAGATAAGCCTAAAAGATTAGAGTGGATCCATAGCAGAAAAAAAATGTGAAGTCTTTCATAGGAGTAAGATAAAAGGATGCCCATTGGTATATTGTTAAGTGGAAATAAATAAGTTACAATACACTGTGCATCCCTGTGCCTTTTACTAACTTGGCTCATGAACTAATTGACTAAGTAATGAGAGACTTTTTTTTATCAGTGTATGTGGCTTTGAACTCTGGCCTTGAACTTGCTCACAGCTGGTGTTCTACTACTTGAGCCATTCTTTCATCCTGGACTTTTGAAGGTTGTTTTGGAGATGGAGTCTTATGGATCTTTCTGCCCAGACTAGCTTTGAACCATGATTATTCCGATCTCAGCCTCCTGAGTAACTAGGATTATAGATGTGAGCCACTGATGACCAGCAATATGATACAATTTTCATAATTATGGAGAATATATGCAGTAGAGGCCTATTAAATTGTTAACAATGATTATCTCTTCAGGAGAGTACTAGATGGGTTAGGCTAGTTACCTTTTATTTTTGTTTTGTATCGTTCAAAACACAGTAATAAAAAATTGGGGTTATTCATGTTATATTTTATATTACAAAATGTTTTTACAACAATTTATGGCTCTCTTCTTTGACCATTTAGGATTTTTTAAGGCATAAAGACAATCAAAAATCAAAACAAAAATTAATATTTTTAAAAGAAAATTTATCCAAAAAATTACCCATTTAAAATTTTTTTAGATATTATAGCTGATTTTTAAAAACTATCTTTTTAAGTAGTTGTACAAAGGATTTGCCATTCAATGGCAGCTATACAGACAATCCATCTTGATCAATATCATCCCCTTCATTATTCCCCCACATCACTCCAAACTCCAAGTTTTCCTTCAATTTTCTTAATCTTGTAGGATATGTATTGGATTTTATCTACAGTGTTTTAATAAACAGTGGAGTTATTCTCTATTCTGTGTATTTTACTATTTGATCTATATTTGCTCATTTAAATTTTTTAGTTTATCTTGACATACATTTTAAGATTACAATTATAATACACAATTTTAAGTTAATTTTTGTTAAATTATAGTTAAATATATGTATATACATTTTAAGATTTCTTTAATATTTACCAAGCTCAAGCTGCATACCAATTGCTCATACCTATAATCCTAGCTACTCAGGAGGCTAAGTTCTGAGGATTACAGTTTGAAGCCAGACTGTACAGGTAAGTCCATGAGACTCATCTCTCATTAACCACCAACAAGATAGAAGTGGAGCTATGGCTCCAGTAGTAGAGTTTTGAGCACAAAAGCTCAGGGACACAACACTGGCCTGAATTCAAGTCCCAGGACTGGAACCAAAAAAATTGCCTAAACTTATACACAAGGCTGACCTAAAGGCCACCAGATTATAAGAGATATGTGCCTCTGGGGAGATTAGACTCAAGAAACCTTTCAAATTTATAGTTTATTCTAAGAATACATGATGGTATGTAAGAACTCTCCAGGGACATTTATTTAAACTTTATTATATAAACCTATAATAGAGTCTGAAGAGGTATCAATTTTATTTGATTAACTGTTTTTCTTAAAATGCCTTTACCAGAAATGATTTCCCATAAAATTATAACATAAAAAGATAGAAAATGTGACTATTACTAATCGTTTCAATTTAATTTCTTGTCATGTCCCAATTACATATACTAATTCCCTTAGCCCTGTTACAGATTATGAGAGTTCTTTCTTTTCTCTCTATGGCCATCAGAAAACAGGCAGAGTAAACTTACGAAACTTTAAGTCTGCAACAGCACTGGAGTAGCAGAAATAGTCTCAGGACAGATGAAACTGTTCAGAAATTTATAAACCTGATATACTGGAAGCAACAGAAGGGAGGAGTCAGTTTCCCCAGGGATACCAGAAAGACTTTTCCAATTGGATATTTTGTGATACCATGTCACATAGGCAATTTGGTATAAGAGATGAACAAATGAATTAATTTTTTTTTGTTTTGTTTTGTTTTTGCCAGTTGCAGGGCTTGAACTCTGGACCTGGATGCTGTCCCTCAGCTCTTCATTCAGCTCAAGGCAAGTGCTACTTTGAGCCACAGTGCCACTTCTGGATTTCTTGTGGTTAATTGGAGATAAGAGTCACAGATTTTCCTGCCTGGGATAGCTTTGAACCACAATCCTCAGATCTCAGCCTCCTGAGTAGTTAGGATTGTGGGTGTGAACCCCTGGCGCCCGGCCAATGAACTAGTTATTTAAGCAAAGAAGGAGGTTCCATTTAAAGAACTCAAATATAAGAAGGCAAATCATACTATAGGCAATTCACTCCAGATTAAAAAACCAAAGCACAGTATCATGAGCACTTTTGAAAAGAAAATACATATATAATTCAACAGTAATTCTCAACTTATCCTTTTTTAACTTAGTCTCTGTTGAGAAAGTGCTCTGGGCTCCTTTTGAATACTGTGATGTAGGCTTATATTTTGCCTAACCTCACCTTCAAGTAGAGAACAGTATGCTTAAAAGACAATGATATGCCAGGTGTCAGTGGGCCATACCTGTAATCCTAGCTACCCAGGAAGCTGAGATCTGAGGAACACTGGTAGAAGTTAACCTGGGAAGAAGTATACGAGACTCTTATCTCCAGTTAACCACCCATATGCTTGAAGGAGAACTGTAATTTTAGTGGTAGAGTGCCAGCCTTGAGCACAAAAGCTTCTGATAGTGCCCAGGCTCTGAGTTCAAGCCCCAGAACCAGCACATGCACACACATACACAGACATATGTACAGACAAACATAAACATTCAAGCACAAACACACACACATGGTGCTTTGACTTACTGAAGATATTTAAAAATACCATGGAATTATAAATTATTGTCAATATCTTCATGTATTTTCAACAAAATAAAAACAGGCTTGAAATATGGACAGCATATTATACCCTCAAAATTCATTTATTGTATAGTTTAAAAATACTTTCCATAATGAAATGTTCACTAAGTAAATCATGGTCAGTATATGCATATAAAAAGCATCACATTGTTCATCTCAAGTATATACAACTTTATTCATCAATTACACTACAATAAAGCTTAAAACAAAAAAATTAAAAGTAGGACACAGCCCAAGGATAGACAGTATTATGAAAATATTATATAAATGCTTTTATACTCACAGGTATATTCATATGGCACATTGTACTTTTAGTAGAAAGTCTCTTTCTGAACAGTTACCACCTGTGTTTTATCTGTATAAATCTCTTGGTCTGTTAAAACTATATATAAAGAATAGCAGTTGGAGCTGTATAGCCAAAAATCTGTTTGTACTTAGTTGTTCAGATGTCAGTGCACATGTCATTATGTTATTTACTGCCTTTCTTCTGAGCAAACTCTCTGGGATGTTGGACTTGTTTTCTCTGCTATTGTTACTCTGTGCTATTCTAGAATGTATTCAAAACAAGAGGCCCACCAGGGATCCTTAGGAAATTGGGTGATGTTGTGAAATGAAGCCTGGTGGAAGAGAGGGGGCTGTACTTACCACTGTGGTCCTCCTGCCCTGGACAAGGAAGTCCTCTCTTACAGACTGTCTGACCAGGCTTGTGTGGCTCTGTAATTAAATCGCCTATGTGCTGGCACCATCATTCCCAAGCTGCCCCTTTACCTCACCCACTTTCCATTTGGACCCAACTGCCACAGGCTTACACCTCTCCTGGGGACTTGGTTTCCTTCTGCTATCTCGATGGTAAACTCTTCAGTGTTGAAGATGCAGGAAAAACAATACCATTTGATTACTTTAGACTTACGCTTGGGACACGTGGGAGCTTGGTCTTAGTCAGTCTTATTTTACGGAAAGGAGGTAAGCTGATTTTGCTGTGATTACACAGTTTGCTGGTGAACTTGGCTGATGGTTTTTAAGCCACAAGACCAGAATTTTTCCATTTTTTTGTATCATTTTGTGATTTTCCCCCCTTTGTGTTAGGGAATATGGTAACTTTTCTGTAATTAAACCAGGAAGATAGGTTTGGAGCTTTTGGAACAAAGGGGTGACAATGAAACTAGGCCAAGGAAAACCTGGCAACTAGACAGCCAAAGAGGGCAGTGGCAATTCTTTCACTGCTCTGTGGATGATGAATTTAGTCTGCGTTAAGAACCAAATATAGCCCTCCAACATGGCATGCAGGGTACATGAATAGAGTTTGGATGAGTAGAGAGCTAGGGGGACATTCTTATATGAACTGTTTTCCACTTCAAGACCTTGATGTTTCCTCCAAAAAAAATTCTCAATCATACGACGGCAGATGTTCATGTTAACAGAGTTCTCAGAGAAACCTGTGTCAAAAGCAACATGGAAATTTTTCCAGATCATTCCTGATACACAAATATATTTACTTGCATGCTGGGAAGTGCATTCTTTCTAGAGATCTTCTACCCTGCAATTTAATAGTTTAATAAGGAGAAAGAGCTATTTTCACTCAGGTAGTCATCAACTCCTATAATTTTATTTATTGTTCCCTTCCTTCAGCCCCTCTCCATAGATACAGAAAAATCATTTTTAGTACCGTGGGTATTGTATATAGTTTATCTGATTTGGGGAAGTGAAAGGGAATAACAAAATGATGAGACAAAGGACAAACAGTGAATCAATGCAACAGTAATACTCACTAGACACTATGTTGGAAAGGAACTTTACAACTTGGGGAGAGGGGAGTCGGTGGGGAGGGAAAGTGGGAGAAAACCAGGGAGAGGGTAGTAATGTTAGAAAAGAATGTTACTCATTACCTTACTTATGTATTTGACATCGTTCTGACAATAAAATAAATAAAGTAAATATATAAATATAGTAGTAGCAGGGAAAATAAAGAGAAAAAGCATTTGACAAGATCCAATGCCCCTTTATAATAAAAGGAAATGTAAAAGTTATTTTTGAAGCAGGTTAACTGATCACTTCAGATTTAATGTCCTCTAACCTGTAACCAGACAAAAACATCTCTACTAGAAATCATCCATGCTTTTGCTAACTTTATTGGTGAAACAAGCATTTATTAAGTACCTACTCTATTTTAGATTTTGCTAGGGGTTGGGGATTTAGCTCAGTGGAAAACCAGTTGCCTGGCAAGTGTAAGTCCCTGAGTTTGGCCCTCAGCTCTGGAAAAAAAAGAAGCTATAAAATACCAAAACTAAGGCAACTAGACTATGCTAAAATCTAAGAATCTCAAACTATAAGAGATTATTCTCTTTAGTTCATAATATAAAAATTTAGAGAAACAATTATAGTGCAACATGATTGGCAATGATCGTATAAAATTGAAGCAAAGATTAGGCAATGAACAAAGATGTCTACCACAATATCTGATGGATAGTAGCTACTTGATAAATATTTTAAATGTAAAAGTCATTTTCTACTATTAACAGTAAGAGGAGTTGGATGCCGGTGACTCACATCTGTAATCCTGACTACTCAGGAGGCTAAGATCCTGATGGTCATGTTTCTGGGCAGGAAATTTCTCCCTAGAGATTCATTCTCCAAAAAATCTAACAAAAAGTTGGGATGGAAGCTTGGCTCAAGTGGTAATGCACTAGCCAAGCAAGTAAGCCAAACAGAGGTAAGACTCAAGAGTTTAAACCCCAGCACCCCCAAAAAATTAGTGAGAGGAAGGCAATCAGAAAACTCTGAGAATGACTTAGAATTTGAAGTAAATCTCTGAAAACTAAGTATCATGACCTACACTAATTAAGAGGTTCCAAGGTAGACTCAAGTTTGTCTTTTAGTATAGTGGGATCTTGCAAATATCGAGCCAAGGTTTTGTGGCTTTTCAAGGCAGGATCCTATCCCTTTCTGTTTTTCCAGCATCCACAGTGACAGGGATGAATTGTAATAAGTAGCAGGCTCTGCACTTCTCAAATAGGGATTTCATCATTCCCACCTATTTCAGTCAATTCCTACCCATGTGCACATGCCCAGGTGACATTAAAAATCAGCATCTTATTTCTGAACACTGAGTGTACAGGTATGGTCCACAGAATCAAATTCACACATTATTGTAAAACATCTGCTCTCTGTACTCTACATAGTACAAAAGCAGATGATATGCAACAACGAAGTGAGACAAGAAAGACCACCATACAACCATATATTTGTTCATACAAACATACACATATACACACATACACGTTTATAAACATGAAAGGGGGCAGTGTGATGCAGTACAAAAATTAGGTGCTTTGAATAAAAAAGTAGGCATTGGTTTGACCCCTTCCTATATCACTTACTACCTCCGTTTCTTCATTTGTAAAGGAGAAAGAATTCTTTTTTTTTTTTTTTTTTTTAAATTTTATTTTATTTTATTTGAGAACATACTGTACAGAGGGGTTACAATTACATGGGCAGGATAATGCATACATTTCTTACCAAGCATTGCAGCCTCCTCCTTTGTTTACCCTTCACCTCCCTTCCCAGCCTCCCCCCTCCCTCCCACCCAATCATACCCCCCCACCCCCCCCCCCCACCGACATTGTAAAGCTGGTTTTGACATGACATTTTGTACTTCTCATTGTTGCAACAGGTCCACCTGAATCCTTAAACGACTTGTTTGTCCCCATCTCCTCCACATGTTTTACTGACATCAAATATAGTGAAAGCGGGGGTTACACTGTGGGGGAGGGACATACAAAGCAACAAAGAAATAATCTTATAAATGCGTTAGAAACACATGCATGAAAGAAACAAAAGCATTAAAATACATATTTGAGGTTTCAGGAGAAAGAATTCTTATTCCATGAAACAGTTTCTCATTTTATCTGAGAACCCATAGATAAAATATACTTCTCCCTCTGGGATAGAAAATGGTCTGCTTACTCTAGAGCTCCTTGACACAGGCCAAATTTTTCTTAATAAAGACCCAGAAACACAACAAATCAATGAAAGTTTGGACAAATGGGATTGCATGAAATTGCAGAGCTTTTGCTTGACAAAGGACATAGCTAGCAAGATCAATAGAAAGCCCACGGATTGGGAGAAGATCTTCACTAGCCATACAACAGACAAAGGCCTCATATCTAAAATATTCTTAGAACTCAAAAAATTAAATCCCCCAACAACAAATCTTCAAAGAAACACCCCCCCCCCGATTAATAAGTGGGCTAAAGACTTAAAGAGAAACTTCTCTGAAGAGGAAATAAGAATGGCCAATAGACCCATGAAGAAATGCTCAACTTCTCTAGCCATAAAAGAAATGCAAATCAAAACAACACTGAGATTCCCCTTCACCCCAGTTAGAGTGGCTATAATCAAGAAATCTAATAACAACAGATGCTGGAGGGGATGTGGCCAAAAGGGAGGCCTACTACATTCTTCGTGGAAGTGTAAACTTGTTCATCCACTTTGGAAAGCAGTATGGAGGTTCCTCGAAAGATTCCACATAGAGCTCACCTATGACCCAGCAATCCCACTTTTGGGCATTTACCCAAATGATAACAAACAAAGCCATACTAAAACTACCAGCACAGCTATGTTGATTGCAGCATTAATCACCATAGCTAAGATATGGAACCAACCTAGATGCACCTCAGTAGATGAATGGATCAAGAAAATGTGGAATTCTATGCCTCCATCAGAAAGAATGACATCACCTCATTTTATTAGAAAATGTAAAGACTTGGAAAAAATTATACTAAGTGAAGTAAGCCAGACCCAAAGAAAAATAGGTTCCATGTTTTCCCTTATTTGCAATAACTAGTATACACCTAGGATAATCTTACCAGACAAGCAGAAAAGGTCAAAAGCTATGTACATATGACCATATAAGATGATGCTAAGTGAAATGAACCCCAAGATAGGAGCACAAGAGGTTTTTTTTTCTTTGTCACTCTTGTTTTTTCATGTACTATGTGATTTTTTTGTTTCTTTTATATGTTCTTCCCCCGTGTTATAACCTTTGTTGTCACTGTATTTGATTCCAGTGCCCTGCATTTTGTATATACATTTTTCTAATTTGGGGGGGGGGAAGGAAATAACAAAATGCTGGAACAAGGGTATAGGTTGACCCATTGTAACAATGAGATGTACAAGACACTATGTTAAAAATGAACTTTACAACTTTGGTGGTGGGATGCGGGGTGGGGGAGGGAGGGAGGAGTTGGGGAGGGAAGGGATGATAGTAGGGGAAATACAAAGGAGGGGGTAACAATGCTCAATAGGAAATGTACTCAAAACCTTACTCATGTAACTGTAACCCCTCTGTACATTATCTATACAATAAAAAAAGAAAATGGTCTGCTTTTATCTGTTAAAGTCTGTCCCCCGCTAGAATGAAGGAAATACTCTCCTCTCTGTAGACCTCTTGGGATAATTACCTCTGTTTTCTCCAGAAATCATCAAAGCCTCATTATATCAGAGATCTGTTCAATAAGAAAGGGTTCCTAGTTAATGTCTTAGTTATTGACCTTAAACTATTACTTTTTATTTTTTTAATTTTAATTTTATTGTCAAAGTGATGTACAGAGGAGCTACAGTTACATAAGTAAGGTAGTGAGTACATTTTTTTGGTCGAATTTTTACTCCCTCCCTCATTTTTCTCCCACTTTTCCTCCCCTTAAACTATTATTTTGCAAATAGTCTCAATCTCACATATTCCCTTAGATGCTGCATCAGCTCAGACTTTATCTTAAATTCTTTTGTTTGTCTTCAAGGCTGTGTCCTGTTTACATTTCATCACCTTGGGTGTTTTAATTGACAAAATGTTCACAAAGCAGTGAAGATCAAAACAACATGGAGAGGAACACAGGCTGCCAAGGTCTCAATATCTCCAGTGCAAAGAACGATTTCATCACTTACCAAACTTGGAAGTCAACCTAGCCACTCCAAATTCCTCCAGCCAAATAAAAAAAGCAATATTCACCTCATAAAGATGATAGAGAAGTATCTAAAGCCAGGCACCAGTGACTCACGCCTGTACTCCTAGCTACTCAGGAGGCTGAGATCTGAGGATTGCAGTTCCAAGCAAGCCTGTGCAGGAAAATCCATCATAGAAAAAGTCAGAAGTGGTGCTGTAGCTGTAGAGGGCAGCCTTGAGCAAAAGGAGCTTAGAGACAGCGCCTAGGCTCAGAGTTCAAGGCCCAGAACTGGCAATAAAATAAAATAAAATAAACAAGGAAAAAGAAAAGAAAAGAAAAAACTATCTAAAATATATTAATAAAACTTATTACAATGAAATATTTCAGAGAGAGAGATATATTACCCCACACACACACATACACTCTCATTCAAAGACAATGAGACACAAAGAAAGACAGAGACAGATTATGTACCTTAACTCCTTATTTAATCCTCTAAGATATGGCCCAGAGATGCATTTTTTGTTTGATCTTTCTGATTTTTAGGTACTCATTTGCCCAAAGGCAGAAGACATAATGAGGGGAACCACTAGCTAATAAGGAAAATTTCACTATGCTCTCAGAGGCTGTGATTCCTCAACTACAGAACAGGTGCAAATAATAACTGTGCAGTGTTGTCATGAGAATGAGGTGGGATGGCGTCTGTGAAAGGCTTTGCTCAGCCCAGGTGCTTAATTAATGGTGGTGATAATTATTAATGTTACCATTAAGTTCATCCATTATACCAGCTCATATCTTTCCTGCCACAACTGCAGAATTTGGTTTGCATAGGAAATACAAACATTATCTTCTAATAGCCTTTCTGATTTAATTTACAAAAATATACACCACCACACACAACACATATACACTCATGCACAATTTTTGTTTAGTAGAGCAAGTTCTAAACACTTCTTTATTTACTTTTGGAACTACTTCTTTGTGTGCTCATATCAATGAACTAAGTTAAAGCTTAAGAGCAAAATAAACCAGTAATTTTTAATGCAAGCATAGGAATCTAAGAAGATTTTTTAAAATACTTAGCTGTTTCTTGACTATATTTCCCAGAAAGCAAAAACTAAAGGGGCAATCCTTTTGATGAAATCTCCTCTAGCATTTCCCTTGGCTACTTTGGGAATGTCACACTCTCCCAGTTCATTCACAAAGGCAGTAATAGTAACAAAATTTTACAAAATAATGCCTATTGACTTTTCCTATCCCAGCATGAGCCTTCTTATGTCCAAAACTCATATAAAATTAGTCACTTTCTAACAGCTACTTTTCTCATATTGCAAGGAACAGATATTAAATTGTTATAATTCACAGTGAATCAATCACACAGTAGTCAGCATTATTCTTTCATATTGTTCTCCACTCTTTCCTTCTTCCTCCTCCCTCCCTTTCCATTTCATTACATCTGTTCTCTCTCTCTCCTTTTATGCCGTTCCTTTCACCTTTCCTCCCATTCCTTATCGTTCCTTCTCCTGCATCCTATTCCCATTGTTTCCTTTATACCTGTTGTTCATGCCTGTAATCCTAGTTACTCAATAAGCTAAGTTCTAAGGATTCTGGTTTCAAGCCAGACTGGACAGACAAATTTATGAGACTTTTATTTCCAATGAACCAGCAAAGGGCTAGCAGTGGAAGTATGGTTCAAGTAATATAGTGCCAGGCTTCAGAGGAAAAATGCCAAGCAAGAGGATGAGGACTGATAATAAAATCAAATAAGACAAAACAAAATATAAAAAATAAAGTAAATAAAGTAAAAGATGCGCTGGGTGTGAACCATTTCCGGCCACTGGATGGAATCTTGATAGTTAGGAGGAAAAGATGACCAACCACAAAATCTCCTTGCTCTGAAACTTATTGCCTAAACTTATTTTGCTTAGTGCTTTGCAATGCACAGAAGAACTTTAGTTCCTTCATTTAAGAGTCAAAGACATCTCTGTAGGATGATCCAATTATCTTTTATTTTAATGTCAACGAAAAAATGAGACTGGAAAACTTGAATGACTTGTCTAACAAGAATATGACAGGCAATGACGCCTTGCCCTTTATCAAAAGGGTGAAAGGAACGAAGTGGGGGACATTCTGTCTGTAAAAAAGCAAGATCGATGTTCTTATGATTGAAATAAGCACATTTCCCCAGAAATTGTCCAGCTTCTCAAAATTTTACACAGGTAGCTTGAGATTTTAAAATTGTAATAAATGCAAAATAAAGATGATACCAGAAATAATAACTCTGCTCTTTGGAGGGTGTGCACAGGAGGGGCGGATGACAGATTCCTCAGTATATTCTTTCTACTTTGAGGCTGCACAATCTGTCTCCCTAATGCAACATAATTACCATCTAAAGTGACATACTACATGCAGCATCTTGGCACAAAAATGAGGTTTATTGTGTTCTGGAAATATTTACAGTCATAGAAGTTAGATGGTATCATGAAACCAGTATAAAACACTGCTTACATTCCTTATACAGTGTGTCTTTAAAACATTCTCTTCAGAACAAAAGATACAGTGGCTTTTCAAAGCAGTTTTTCTTCCACCTGGAAACCATGTTGTTCCTTGCTCCTGGCTAGTGAAGTCCTAAATTTGCTCCAGTCTATCCTGCTCACATGCTTCAGTGGCTTAGAAGACAAGATCATATTTTTAAATAGCTGTTATTGAATAATTCCTTCCAAAATGAGATTTATATTGCATTGTAGTAAATCTTCTGCTAACTGAGGAAATAAAGAGCATCTGCTAATCAACATTTTTACTCATTCATTCATTCATTCAACAAATATTACCGAGAGAGTACTCTTCTCCAGGCATGAAGGAGAGAGTACAAGGATGATGAAGACTAATCTCAGCACAGAAGAGAAAAAAGGCAAAAGGCACACATAACATAGAGAAAATAATGAGATTATTTATACTCTTACATAGTGTATGCATCATCTATCTATGCCTATATTTATAATCTTATATACTATATCATCTATCTATCTATCTATCTATAGCTGTCCCTTAATTTATGGTGCTATTTGCACCTTGTAAAACATACTGTAAATATTAGCTATCATAAATTGAATATAGATTTAAAACATCTAAAGTATTTGAACACATAGTTCAATAGTTCCTACGATGTGAAAGAAAAATCATATGAAACCACTTAACTCAGGGACTGCCTATAAATTTCCATAACTACAACATATAGATATGTGGCTGAATATATGTGTGTCTGTGCACACGTGTGTTATAATCTTGTGCTAAGAAGGGAGCATAGCTTTGACTCAGCATTCAGGAGAAGGTGTTTGTAGAGGATGTTGTCTGTGTTGAGAAATGAAAGACCATTATGGAGTAGGTTCATCTTCTCTATCAGCCTCTGGCAATCAGTAGCGGTGCTGCAATTATGGAATTTAAAATGAGCCGAGTATTCCTATAGATAGAGGTCGAGCAATAAAAGTGGGTTGACCTGCTAATAATACAACCAAAACCAAAAAGGAAAAGCAGACAAAAGGTCTTTGATCCATTTGGAGTTGATTCTGGTGCAGGGTGATATATAAGGATCTAGCTTTAGTTTTCTACATGTAGTTAACCAGTTTTGCCAGCACCATTTACTGAAGAGGCTGTCTGTCTTCCATTCTATTGTTTTAGCTCCCTTATCGAAGATTAGATGGCTATAGGTCTGTAGGTTCATTTCTGGGTTTTCAATTAAGCAGACACTCTGAAAACATTACAGGATGGAATAGGAGAAACCCTGGGTCTCCTTGGCTCAGGCCGAAATTTTCTGAATAGAGACCCAGAAACACAACAAATCAAAGAAAGGTTGGACAAATGGGATTGTATAAGGTTGCAGAGCTTCTGCAGGGCAAATGACATAGCTAGCAAGATCAATAGAAAGCCCACGGACTGGGAGAAGATCTTTACTAGCCATACAACGGACAAGGGTCTCATATCTAAAATATACTTGGAACTCAAAAAATTAAACCACTCAACAACAAATCCTCAAAGAAACAACTGCCCAATAAGTAAGTGGACGAAAGACTTAAAGAGAAGCTTCTCTGAAGAAGAAAGAAGGATGGCCAATAGACACATGAAGAAATGTTCAACATCCCTAGCCATAAAAGAAATGCAAATCAAAACAACATTGAGATACCACCTCACTCCAGTTAGAACAGCAAAAATCAAGAACTCTAACAACAACAGATGCTGGAGGGGATGTGGACAGAAAGGAACCTTACTTCATTGTTGGTGGGAATGTAAACTTGTTCAACCACTTTGGAAAGCAGTATGGAGGTTCCTCAAAAGACTCCACATAGAGCTCCCCTATGACCCAGCAATCCCACTTTTGGGCATTTACCCTAATGTTTACAAACAAGACCACACTAAAGCTACCAGCACAACTACGTTTATTGCAGCATTATTTACCATAGCTAAGATATGGAACCAACCCAGATGCCCCTCAGTAGATGAATGGATCAAGAAAATGTGGTATATATACACAATGGAATTCTATGCCTCCATCAGAAAGAATGACATTGCCCCATTTGTTAGGAAATGGAAAGGCTTGGAAAAAATTATATTAAGTGAAGTAAGCCAGGCCCAAAGAAACATAGGTCCCATGGTTTCCCTTATTTGCAATATCTAGTATAGGTATGAGTCAAGCGGAAAAAGTCAGAGAATGTGATGTTAGGAAAACGAACCCTCAAATATGTATTTTAATGTTTTTGTTTCTTTCATGCATGTGTTTCTAACGCATTTATAAGATTATTTCTTGGTTGTTTTGTATGTCCCTCCCCCACAGTGTAACCCCTGCTTTCACTATATTTGATGTCAGTATAACATGTGGAGGAGATGGGGACAAACAAGTCGTTTAAGGATTCAGGTGGACCTGTTGCAACAATGAGAAGTACAAAATGTCATGTCAAAACCAGCCTTACAATGTTGGAGGGGGGGAGGGGGGGTATGATTGGGTGGGGGGAAGGGGGGAGGCTGGGAAGGGAGGTGAAGGGTAAACAAAGGAGGAGGCTGCAATGCTTGGTAAGAAATGTATGCATTATCCTGCCCATGTAATTGTAACCCCTCTGTACAGTATGTTCTCAAATAAAATAAAATAAAATTTTAAAAAAAAAAAAAGCAGACAAAATATAGGACATAACAGTTTTGAAAAAGGGAATATGCCACGTGAAGGAGAATATGCCACAAGAGATAGGAAATAATTAAGATTTACTCTAACGTTGCTATAATTACTGCTTTGTGAGACCATTCAGGCCTTTGTACATGAAAAAAATACAGATTGATACCAACAATTTCTGCGAATCTATGATGTGGGACTGGGAGTCTGAAAAAACAAGGTTGAGTCTGAAAAACAACAACACTTGTTCTAGTTACTCAGACAGCTGAAATCTGAGGATTGTGATTTGAAGCCAGTTTAGGCAGAAAAGTCCATGAGACTCTTATCTCCTATAAACTATTCAGGTGCTATGGCTCAAGTGGTACAGCACTAGAGCAAAAGAAGCTCAGGGACAGAACCCAGGCCCTGAGTTCAAGCCCCAGGACTGACAAAAATAAAAAAGTTGACAAGAATTTGCAAGATAGAATATCTGACTAAATCTTGTATGAATTTTTTTACTTCCTTAATTTGGTGTTCAGTGTTTATTCTCAAATCACTTAGTTGATTGGTTATGGTTTCCTTGGACTCCCATTCCTTTTGTTGTGTTTCATTCAGCATTCCCTTTGTGGTCTCCCTGAATTCTTTCAGCTGTCTGTTTATGGATTCCATGAATACCTCTATTGATCTTTGTCTATTCTCATCCAGCTCTCACAATTCCTGTATTACCTTTTATTAGCTTCCTCACGTTCAGGCAATTCCTGTCTTTCTCTTTGACTGTTCTCAGCCTGCTCACGCAATTCCTTTATTTCTCTTTGAGTGTTCTCAACCTGCTCATGCAATTCCTGTATCAATCTTTGAGTAGCTTCCTCACGCTCATGAGATTCCTGTATTGATCCTGTATTGATCTCTCCCTATCACGCTCAGACTAACTCCTTTCAATCTTTTCATTCACCATGTTTACCTGTTTGTAGAGCTTTTTGGGAATTCTCCTCTGGATTATTCATTATCTGTCTGTCACCTGATTATCATGAGTGGGAGTTAAGATACCTGGACTTGCCATTTTTCTTGCTACCAGCACAACTATGTTTATTGCAGCATTATTTACCATAGCTAAGATATGGAACCAACCCAGATGCCCTTCAGTAGAAGAATGGATCAAGAAAATGTGGTATATATACACAATGGAATTCTATGCCTCCATCAGAAAGAATGACATTGCCCCATTTGTTAGGAAATGGAGAGACTTGGAAAAAAAATTACATTAAGTGAAGTAAGCCAGGCCCAAAGAAACATAGGTCCCTTGGTTTCTCTGATCTGCCATAACTAGTATATGTCTGAGTCAAGCAGAAAAGGTCAGATAAGTTGATGTTAGGTGAAATGAACCCCAAGATAAGTATTCAAATGTTGTTTTTTTTTTCATGCGATTGTTTCTAATATATTTATAAGATGATTTCTTTGTTGCTTTGTATGTCCCTCCTCCACGGTATAACCCTTTCTCTCACTGTATTTAATGTTGGTATAATTTGTGGAGGGGAAGGGAAAAAACAAATAGTTTAAATAGGGATGCAGATGGACCCATTGCAACAAAGAAATGTACAAGACGTTATGTCGAAAACGAACTTTACAACTTTGGCGGGGGTTGGGGGGCCCGGACGGGTCGGAGGGAGATGGGAAGGGATTGGAAGGAGAAACATAGGAGGAGGCAACAATGCTTGATAAGAAATGTACTCATTACCTTGCCCATGTAATTGTAACCCTTCTGTACAGGATGCTCACAATTAAAAAAAAAATATCTGACTAAACAGAGCTATCTCAATGCAGGAGGACAGCTGATCTTGGCTGGTACAGCTCTTATCTTTTCTGTGTTTTGTTCTTGGGATTGCAACTAAGAGAAACCTCCAAACTGCCTTCTACAGTGGTTGCCAGTTGACACTTCCATGAACAGTGTTATAGGGTCCCTTTACCAAAACAATCCTGCCAGCAGCTCTCATTTGTGTTCTTGGTGATGACCATTTTTACTGGGTGAGATGGAATCTCAGTGCTGTTTTGATTTGCTTTTAATTTATGGCCAGAGATGTTGAGCATTTTGTCATGTATATATTGACCATTTTTATTTTTTCTCCTGAGAAGTCTCTATTTCACTTCTACACTGTTATTAATTGGATTATTGATTCATAAAACTATCCTATAATACCACTCTTTGGCATTAATCTAAAAGAGTGTGAAAAAGAATACAAGAAAGACACTGACACACCCATTGTCCATGATGCCATATTCACCATAGCCAAGTCATGGAAACAGCCCAAATGATGCCTTTTAATGGGCAAGTGGATTGAGAAAACGTAGTACAGTTTTGCTCATCCATCAGAAACAATTCTATTACATCATTTGTAGAGAAATGGATGGGCCTGTAAAAATTATATTAAGTAAAACAAGTCAGGCTTAAACAAAGGATGCATGTTTTTTTCTCATATGTGGAAGTTAGATACAAATTTATATATATATATATATATATATATATGTAAACTCACAGGGTGGTATGCACTGTATACAAACACATTAAGGTATGGAATATGCAGGGAAGGGTTACAATGTTATAACTCCTTCAAACAACTTACTTACAATTTAACAAAATTAATACCAAGAAGTTGAAACATGTGTGTTAGATGGAAAGGGGGAAGATTAAGGGTCGTGAGATGGATGAATGGAAAGAAGAAGGGTGGGAAAGTACAATCATAATATTTGATGTACATATGTAAAAATGGAAATAGGTAAAGTTGAGGATATGGGTGGGATTGGGAGATATAGAGAGAAGCTGAAAGGGGTGACATTGATCAGGATGCATTGTACTCACAAATGATTTGAAACTCTTTTTATGACTACTTGATGATTGAGAAAAAGAGGCAAGAAAGAGAATGAACTGTGAATATGCAGTCCCTTCAGATAAAGAACAACTATGGAAATTAGATTGGGCTATCTTCCTATCCAGTCTAAAGCAAGACCTTGTGCAATGGCTTAGCTCTGTGGTCCTGGTGGTCCTATGAATATAAAAGCCAAAGTGAAGTATGCCATGCTTTCTGAGTTCCTAAAGTACATAGCTAAAATAGGATAGGAGCAGGTAAAAGTCCATTCACCCTGGAAAACACATGAGCTTTGAGAAGCTCATTAGTGATTCTAGCCTTTTGCTGGTTCTTGCTGCCTACTGGTGAGAATAAAGTTGCATTGCTAGACCACTAGATTAAGTACTCTAATAGTCATATTATAGGTTTGTGAAAATATCCTACCAAACCTAAGAAACAAGAGAAGAAGTCAAGCTAGTTTTTGAGTCTTTGTTGGAAATTGATACTAGTAGAGGGACACTTACAATCCAGAGAAGAGTTGCATGCTACAATCAAAGAACCTGAGGGGATAAATGCCAACCAAAGACACTTTACTTGCCAAAGCAGTACTTTGGCTATGGAAAAAGAGTTTCCCACTCAAATAAAAGCTGAAGGAAATTCTTCTTCCCTGACAGAAAAAGGTTTCCCTTAGTAATCAGTAACTCAAAAACACATGAATCATTCTGAAAAAAAGACAACCTCCTCAATAAACGGTATTGGGGAAACTAGACATTCATATATAGAAGACTGTAATTGCATCTGCCTGCCACTTTGTACTTATATCAATTCAAAATAAATAAATAACCTCAACATAAGATTTGCAAACTTAAAATTACCACAGGAAGAAGTAGAAGAACTTATTAGAACTTATTAACATAGGCAGGAACTTTCTGAGTTGAGTTCCAGGTGTTCAGCAAATTGGAGAGAGAATTGACAAATAAGATTGCATCAGACTACAAAACATTGTACATAGCAAAGGACATAATCTAAAATTCTATTAAAATATGTTTAAAATCTTAAAAAGACAGCATACAGAAAGTGAGATCTTTACCAGCTAAACATCCTACATAGGACTAATATCAAAAACACACCAAAAGCTAAAAAAAACTAACCCTAAGCACAATCAATAAACCTTTTAATAAATGGATAATGGAAATAAATGTAGACTTTTCAGAAAAGAGGTGAAAATGATCAACAAACACATGAGGAAATACTGAACAACCCTGACATTAAGGAAATGCAAATCAAAACAACATTGAGATTCCATCTCACCCCAGTAAGATTAGCCATCATAGAGAGCACAAAAAATAACAAATGCTCATGGGGATTTTGAGGAGAAGTAATAACCATAATATACTGTTGGTGGGAATGCAAAGTAGTTTGGAGATTCTTTAAAAAATAAACAGAACTACCTTATGATCCAGGAATACTACTCTTAGGCATCTACCCAGAATATTACAAGTCAAGATAGAGAAGAGATATTTTCACATTCATTCATGTTCATTTCTGCACTATTCAGAATAGCCAAGTAATGGAAACAGCCCAGATGCCCTACAATGGATGAGTGAATCAAGAAAATATAAATGAAGTTTATATCAGAAAGAATATGAATGAACTTAGAAAAAAAATTGCTAAATGAAGTAAGTCAGGCTCATACAGACAAACTGTCTCATATGTGGAAGTTAGAACTAAAATACAAACATACATGAAAGCACATACAGAATTTTATGAATATATACACTAACAAATTGACTGAAGTATTATGTACTCAGGGGAGGTGTTCAATAATATAATTCTTCTGAATAACTAATGAACTGCTGTCAAAATGAATACCAGAAAACCAGAAACTGACATATGATTTTTCAGAAAGTAGAGACAGAAAGGACAGGAAGAGCACACAAATGGATGGAGGAAAATGAGCAAATATAATCATTATATTTAATGTACATTATTGAACTACATAACTTGAGGGTAAGGATGCTATGGGGAAGATGGGGATGAAAGCTAGAAGGAGAGATACAAGATGCATTATACTCATAACCTGAATGATGGAATTAAAGCTCCTTTGTAAAGCTAGTTAGTGAAAAATAGTAAATGGATACTCTGGTCAAAGACAAAAATATAGGATATTCTAATACCATAACAGTGATGGCTAAATCATTTATACCTCTACTATGAAGACAAAGCATTAAAACCTATTAAAAATTGTAATCAAGTAAACCATAATTTAATAAGAGATATAACATAAAAGAAATATGTTGGGACATTGAAAATTATGAATGGAAGTGGAATAAATGTGTAGGCTTATTTATATGATCAAAATTAAGATGTAACTAGTCTAAATAACCTATTATAACCTTAAGGTGCCTTTTAAGACTTTATGGTATGCACAGAACCAAAAACCACAATAGCAGGACACAGGTGGCTTACACCTAGAATGCTAGCTACTCAGGAAGCTGAGATCTAAGGATCATGAATGGAAGCCAGCCCCCAAAGGAAAGTTTGTGAAACTTTTATCCAATTAGCCACCAAAAAAGCCAAAAGTGGAGCTGTGGCTCAAGTGATGGAGTGCTTACTTGAGCACAAAAGCTCAGAGACAGTGCCCAATCCTAGGACCAGCGCGAGCGTGCGCGGGCGAGCGCGCGCGCACACACACACACACACACACACAATTATAAGATGAATGAGGATATATTATATTAATCATGATAATACCATAGTGAATATGTACACATGTAAAGGCATACATCCTCTCCTCAGACATACAATTGTGTATCATATATGTTGCATATCAATTATACTTCAGTGAAATTGCAGAAATACTGGGGAAAAATTCTGAGCTCAGGTTATGAAGGGCAATATAATTCCTTCACAGATGAGAAAGAATGTCCTCACTCTTGTCCAGTTTTCTTTTTACACCGGTATTGAGATTTGAACTCAACACTTTGAACTCTCGGTATTTTGCTCAATGCTGGCCCTCTACCACTGCAGCCACAGCTCCACGTCTAGTTTTTTGGTGGCTAAGGATAAAACTCTTTCTCACAGACATTCCTGCTTTGGCTGGCTGTAACCATGATCCTCAGATCTCTCTCATGAGAAGTTAAGATTGCAGGTGTGACCCAAAGGATCCCAGCTACTCCTGAAAACTGTGATCAGTAATATAGGTACTAGGGAGCATGTGTGGGAGTTGGAGCCCCAGAACTGGGGAATCAAGAAACCATCCCAGAGGAATTGCTTCTACTTCCTAACTCTTAAGCGTTAACAGGATTAGTAAAATGAAATAGGAAAGAAAAATACGTGTTTTCCCAAAAGAAGTCTTGGATAAGTGAGGACCCAAAAATAAAGAAGAAAAAGAATCATTTGAGAAGATTTAAATACTACAGATGGTTCTTAAGGAGAATAATGGTAGAGCTAAGAAATACATGTTTTTGCATGGGTCAGTGATGGTCTCATCGCTAAGGAATCGTGACGAACAGAGACGCATAGATTGTTTTATTAAGATTAAGTATGTTCCCTAACACTTTCCATTAAAATCACTTGTGTATGCTTATGGTGTGTGTGTGTGTGTGTGTGTGTGTGTGTGTGTGTGTGTGTGTGTGTGTGTGTGCGCGCGCGCGCGCGCGCTCGTGCAAGCACTGGTGCTTGAACTCAGGGCCTTTGCATTATCTCTTAGTGTTTGTTTTGCTACAGGCTGCCACTCTACCACTTAAACTACAGCTCCACTTCTATTGTTTTACTGGCTAACTGGAGACAAGAATCTCTTGGATCTACCTGCCTGAGCTGTGATCCTCAGACATCAGCCTCCTGAGTAGATGGAATTGAGCCACCAAGCCAGGTTTCAGCAGTCGAACCAGCTGATTCATTCCATTCAGTCCATGAATGTTAAATTTCATAAATAAGACAAAGTTTTCAAAATGTACCAGTCTTCTTAACATTCAGAATGAAAACAATCTCAACACATCAATTAGGGCAATGTTGTTTTGGAATGGCCTAAGTCATTTAGGTGAGGACCTCATTTTCTGCTAACAGATTGTCAATTTCAAATTTCCCAAACACACCTGTTTTACTGTGACTCAAAGTTTATTGTTTGACATTTAAAAATTATACAAATTGCAAATAACCCTTGGAGTCTACATCTATTATTCATCATGCAAATTGCTTTATGATGGGCATAGTAGTAGGTGCTAAAGTCACAAATATGAGAGCACAAAGCTCTCACCTCTTGGGAAAAAATGAGATGGAGATTAATTCTAAGTAAGTATGTGAGTCTGGGGTTCTATTTAGTTTCCACAGAACTCAATGTATTGTGCTAACCACCAATTTAATGGAATTAGAAATTCTGTTTGAAGCCTGGAACTTCCATAGTGTTACTAATTCACCAATGAATGGTCACTTGTGTTAAAAGAAAGTGGGAATTTTAATCCTGATGACATTGTCTCAAGTATTAAACTCTTTCTGTGAGGTAAAGATTAGACATATTAGGGACAAAGAACACTTTTCTTTATAAGAGTAAACTCTGGGCTTTTAGGTCTTGTTAATGACAGGGCTTTCATCTTTCTTGTTTTCCTAATCTGTAAATCCAATCACAGTCGCATTTGAACGCACAGATCTGATTCTCTCTTTTGAACACAGTCCCTCTCAATATGGTCATCAAAAGCCATTCCTGAGAGAATTAATGTTAAATCCATCTCAGATTTATTATTACAATATTATTTTACTCTGCCAGAAATTAAGTATTTGCAAACTTGATCCACTATTTTGGATCTACATAGGCTTCCAAAACTATAGTAAGATATAAATGCATATAACATTTAAACAGAAAATAGACACATATTATTGAATTGAATTTCTAATACATCACTGAAAACTGATATTATTTAATGAAACACTAGATCTTTTACTAAGAGATTACCATTTTGATCCTTATTTGCAAAAGCCATTTCGTTTGAATAAAAAAATGCATGTTAGAAAATTGGAAGATGAACCAAAATAATGCTTACATGAAGAATTTTATTTTTCATGAGAGAGAGAAGATGGATTCTTTCTGGACCTCTTAGACAATTACATGATATATCTCAAAAGTTTAGCCACTCCAATTCCAGTCTAACAATCCCTTTTTAAAAGAGGTTCGATCTGATCAAGTTGATACACAGGTAAATTAACATTTTTCAAGTATAAACATCAAGCCTCTTGAAATGCAATGTCAAAGATTGAATGAAGCATATTCATACATGAAGAAGTAATGGGAATATTAATCAGAATACAAACAAACAAAGATGATGGAATTAGATAATTAACATATAAAACATCTATTGTAAACAATGCCAAAATAAGCAGCAAAAACAACAGGAGACATTGTTCAAGTGGTATGGTGCCAGCCAGCCACACAAGCAACCAAACAAGCATGAGACCCTACTTAAAAAATATAATAGGGATATCTGCACAACCATCTTTATTGCAGTACTGTTATTAATAATAATCAAGCTATAGAATCTGCCTAGATACATAGCACCCAATGAATGGAAAAAGAAAATGTGACATATATGTATATATATATATATGTATATATATATATATGTATATATATATATACACACACACACGGTGCACTAATAGTCATAAAGGAGAATACAATTTTATCATTTTCCAAAAAAACAGAGGTAGGGATTACCATGTTGGGCATGATTAACTAGACTCAAAAAGCCAAGCATCCTATATTTTACTTGTATGTACAATCTGGACCTAAAATGCTGCTGCAGACATGAAGGAATATAGAAAGTATGTGCTCTAGTTGTGCAAACAGCTGTAGGATGAGCAAAAGCAGAAGGTGTTAAAGTAGATGGAGGGTAACTTAAGCAAAGTCCATTATATATGTACTGAAAAATAGCATAATAAAACCAATTAAACACTATTTTCAAAATGGAGAGGAGTATGTCAGGTAATGAGAAGTATTAGAAGAGTGAGTTTGATCTAAGTACATCATACACATACATGAAACATCACAATGAAACTCCTTTGTATAATTAATTTATGTTGATAAAATAGGGAACAAAATCCAGTCACAGGTGTCTCACATCTGTAATCCTAGCTGCTCAGGAGGCTGAGATATGAAGATTGAAATTCAACGTTAGCTGGAGCAGGAAAGTCTGTGAGGCTCTTATTTCCAATTAATCACCGCTCCTCCCCCTCCCCCTGCAAAAAAATAGAAATGGAACTATGGCTCAACCGGTAGAGCACCAGCCTTGGGCAAAAAAAGCTCAAGCTCAGCAGTAAGTCCCTGAGCTCAAAAAGGCCAGAACCCTAAGATATGTATTCAAATGTTTTTTTTTTCTTTCATGCGATTGTTCTAACGCATTTATAAGATTATTTCTTTGTTGCTTTGTATGTCCCTCCCCCACAGTATAACCCCTGCTTTCACTGTATTTGATGTCGGTATAATTTGTGGAGGGGAAGGGGAAAAACAAGTCGTTTAAATAAGGATACAGGTGGACCCGTTGCAACAATGAGAAGTACAAGTTGTTATGTGGAAAACGAACTTTACAACTTTGGTGGAGGGGGGCGTGGGGAGGATTGTGTGTGGGGGGGGGTGGTGGGAGGATGGGAAGGGATAGGAAGGGGAAACAAAGGAGGAGGCTACAATGATAAGAAATGTACTCATTATCTTGCCATGTAATTGTAACCCTTCTGTACAGTATTTTCACAATAAAAAATAAATAAAATTTTAAAAAAAAGGCCAGTCAAGGAAAATAAGATAAACTGAGTGTATAGAGAAAATAACCTTTGTTCCAACACAAGCACTGTGGCATACATTTCCTAAGTAGCAGCTATATTTGCTCTTTTCTAACTCTTAATTTCTTTTTTTGTAAGATGGTTGTATGTTTTTCCTATCTTATATTTTTTTCTATTTCATGTTTTTCCAGGACATCAAGTAATACCAAAACATCAAATTCATGTACATATGCAAATGCAATGCATCTGTTGTAATCTGTAACAAAGAAAATATAACCTTATATCTTCTCCCTGGTCTTGTCTTGGCCCTTATTCTCACTGGTGTCCTGGCTGTACATCTCAGCATGTCTTGAGGTACAAAATGAAAAAAAAATAAATGAAACACAACAATATATTTAATATAGAAATTGAGGTGCTTCTAGGTGCTTCATGGACCATAACATATTCAATAACATGATCAGTTTGAGTTATACCAGTCAGACTTTTCTGCCTAATTATGACTACTAGTGTTTCTAGAGTCTTTTGAAAAGATGGAATGACAGTTCTCAGATTCACAGTGACATATAGCTTCTATAGAATCCTGAAATTATTGACTGTTCAAATTGAGCATGTAGGATTTCTTTCTCTTGTCTACCCTCTGACCTTGTCGGCCCTGTTTGTAACCTCCACTAAGTCAGCACACCCGTTGTTCTGTTGGGAGTTGTTCAGCACTCTTGGAAATATGCTTCCAAGCACTGTCAGGCTGATGTTTGTAACACTTATTGATAAAAATGAAACAAGGCCATTGGAAGGATAAAACTCTTAAAAAAAAACAACCAAATTTATAGTTTTCTTGTGGGAAGATAAGCTCCAAGCTGCACATACATTTCTGGAAAACAGAAAGCTCCATGAGGTCTTGGTGGAGTCAAGGAATACATCAATTAACCCATTATTATTTCTGTGAATATTTGTCCTATCATATATTGTAGCAGCCCTGTCAAAGGATCGGAAAGTATGAGCTAGAGGATGGGGGAAGGGGAGGAGACTCTGGAATCAGTCCAGAGTGGTTTTCAGCAAATGAATCACTTAGGAAACGTTTATGACTATTCATGGATGCTGGAGTGGGACTCATGGATCTGTGATTTAATCACCTCTGAGAGTCTAGTATGAAGTTAGAGGCAATAGAGCTAGGACCCTTTTGAGAAAGCTGTATTTTTGTTGATATTGGCTACAGAGAAATTTTCTGCATAAAATCTGAGGATTTATAGGAATTAGCTAAAAATAAGATGAGAGTTTTAGAGAGAATAGCAGAAAGGTTTGGGGGAAGAATCAATAAAGAAAGGAAACTTGCAAAACAATATGGGGGGGCGGGTAGGGATGGGCAAGGGGAAACAAAGGAGGAGGTAACAATGCTTGATAAGAATTATAACCCCTCTGTACGGTGTTTTCACACACACACAAAAAGAGTTTGGTTCAAGTGGTAGACTGCCTAGCAAGTGCAAGGCCTTGAGTTCAAACCTCAGTCTCTAAAATCTCTCATCCTCTAAAATTAGATAACTACTGAGAACAATATAGTGCTAACAGGTATGTCAAACAGAAGGTTATCTTTGGAGCAAGTTTTGGCTTCAAAGATGAGTATTCAGAAGCACCCTCTACCTTCAGACATTGGCTTAAATGGCATGTGTGGCTCTTGTTTTCTAATCGTTATGGATTTTATGTATTATGACCTCAGAGAACCATAAATGTTTTTCTAATTCCTTCTCTGAGGCAGAGGGATCTTGGAAAGCCATGGATTTTCCACTCATCTCTGCAATTTCTGCACCCTGGGGCTTAGGTGAATATGAAGGTTATGGACTTAAGGATGGAGTTTTGCATAGCAGTATTCCATACCATGGCCCTGTTTTACCCAACTGACTTCAACTTAGATTTTATTTCAGGTCTCAGCTCAATTTCCTATGCATTAGGTTGTACTTGTTTGACACAACCAGATAAATGATTATATTACACAGTGATTATCTCCTCTATACCCTGACTTCATATCATCATGTTTTACTTTCTGACATTAGAGGTTGAACTCAGAATCATGGGCTTGCTAGACAGGTGCTATACCATTTGAGCCATGGCTTCAATCTTAATTTTTCACTGGTATATTTTTCAGTCATGGAGCTTAAACTCTGGGCCTGGGCACTGTCCCTGAATTCTTCAGCTCAAGACTAGTGCTCTATCACTTTGAGCCACAGCACCACTTCAGGTTTTTGGTGGTTAATTGGAGATAAGAGTCTCATGCAGTTTCCTGCCTAGGCTGGTTTTGAACCACGATCCTCAGATCTCAGACTCCCGAGTAGCTAGGGTTTCAGATGTGAGCCACCAGCTCCCGGCCTCACTGTTAATTTTTAAGATAGGGTCTCATGAACTTTTCTGTCTGGGCAGGCCTCAAACCATCATCCTTCCCTCTCAATCTTCCCACTACCTAGAAGTATAGACATGAGCTATGGGTATAGAATTACTTCTAATTTTTATTATCTCTACAATATTCTGAGTTGGTACTTCTTACAGTTTACTTAAATAGTCTGAATATAATGTACATCCATTGACCAAAAACATTAAAATTATTATTGCTGAGATGGAAAATAGATAAAATTTCTGTAGTTATTCCTTAAAGATGTTGTGATTGCTTGTGATTATATCAATATATGCTTTCTAAATCATAATTAATAAACCCTACTGTCTCCTTCTGTGGTCTGCCTAACTCACATCTAATGTCCTGTCCACTCCATTTGCCTGTCTTTGCCATAGAAAGTAACATAGCTGTTTCTTCCTAGAGCTGAAAAGTATTTTGAGCATTAAACATGAAAAAAGATCATTCGTCTTAGGTGTGCTGGCAGTGTAGTTTTGCCTTTAAGTGGAATTTGGAATTATTCCTTCATTCCTGGCTCTTAAACTTCATCTCATCTAGATTGGCACTTTGCAGATTTTAGGCAAATGTGTACATCTGCTCTTAGATTTTAGGTGGTTGGGAAAACCAATCAATTTTTCAGTATTTCTGCAATTTCTACATTTCATTAACATAAAACAATAATAACCCTACAGAGGAAATAAAAAATACCTTTCTTAACACTATCCAACATTAGCTTCAAAATTTTCATGTTTTTAAGATCTGAGAATTCTGGAAGCATAACTTTACTAAACATATTGTATGCTTCCCTAGACGATGAAATATTTAGAAGCTAGGGACTGCCAGAAGCACAGAAAATACCAGTGTTTGCAAAACCTACAATCATAAAATATTTACACTCTTTCCCAACGAAATATTCACAGAAGTATCAGCAGGTAGCGTTTGTGGGCCAGGTCTGTAGGCAAATTGGCTGCTTTAGCATTTTCAACATGTAAGAGAGGTGCCAAGAAGGTAAGAGAGGTGCCAAAAAGGGTGTAGAGGTTTCCCTTATATTTCACATTGATTTGGACACAAGTTGAAGAAGTATTTTAAATGAATATTTACATAGTTTTCCTCTATTTACTTTTTAATTACCCAATTTCTCAACTGTTGTTGAAAACATAGTCCTTAAGTATAGTGTTTTTTAGACATCCCTATTGAAAAAGCAGAAGGAAGATCAGTAAAAGTGGCTCCAAATAAAAGATATATAACACATTCTACAAGTGCATAAAATATTTATAAATCACTTCAGTGCCTGAGGCAATTAGAATTAAGGAAAAAACCCCAATCTGAATGTAGAAAGAAAGATGTCTGCTCTTTGGAGTGTACTTCACACAAAGTAAGCTTTTTAGTATTCACAAAGAAATACAACTTAGGCAAACCACTCTGGATGATAGAGAAAGGAATCAGTTCAGTAGGATAAATAGCTAGCCGAAAATGAACATTTGAGATTGGAACCCATTTCTATGTGACTTAGAGATGCCTCTTCTACCTTCCTCTGCCAAAGAAAGGATCATGGTTTGGCTTTTGTTTCTACTCTCTGCTTCAACACCCATCGGAAATACTTGTTTTAGAAAATGAAGATCTGGACTTTCTCACCCTTCTGTGTCATAACTCATATAGGTAGACCAATGTGTTTGATATACTATGTATGCACCCATTTTAGTTTTCTCCCTTCTATGTATGAGACTAGATTTAGACAAACACTATCTTTCCTGATTAGGGATCAGATGTTTCCTCTAAACCTCCTTTGGCCTATTTCTAGAATGAAGTAAATTCTTGCTCAAGAATTTTTTTTCTGGTGCTGGGGCTTGAACTTTGGGCCTTGGCCCTATCCCTTTTTCACTCAAGGCTGGTAATGTACCACTTGAATCATAGTTTCATTTCAGATTTTATTTTTGCTAGTTATTTGGTGATAAATGTCTCATGTGCTTTACTACTTGAGCTGGCTTTGAGCCCAAAGCCTTAGATCTCAGCCTCCTGAGCAGCTAGGATTGCAGCCATGAGCTCCTGGCACCCAGAATGAAGCAAGATTTTAATTCTGCTCTGTTGGTCTAATCTCTAATTTCCTTTCACTGATTAGAATTAAACAGGATTCAGTCTTGTACTTTGTTCTCTTCCTTTATCCTTTGTGAAGTTTAATCAATATAGAACCTCTCATTGTTAAAATAACATTTAAAAAGCATCTGAATTTTTAAATGACTTCCCAAAGAATGGACATTTAAGTCATTTAGAAGGAATGACAGAAGAAACAAATGTATACTAACCAGAAGAATGTGGGATGAAAAAGTATGTGGGAAGTATTCAACTGAAAACTTACTTTGTGCTCTCATTATGGCTATATTTCATTGCAATGTGATTTGCATTTTAAAATAGTAACTTGCTAAGCATCAGTGGCTCATGCTTGTAATCATAACTACATGGAGGATCATTGGCTGTCTGTCCATGTATGCATGCATGCATGTATGTATGTATGTATGTATGTATGTATCTATCTATCTATCTATCTATCTATCTATCTATCTATCTATCTATCTATCTATCTATCTATCTATCTCGAATTAACCACCAAAAAGCTGGAAGTGGAGGTGTGGCTTAAGTTGTAGAATGTCAGTTCAGAGCAAAAAAGCTAAGGAGGAGTCACGCACATTCCCCTCCCCCAGAGCAGATAGAACAGCTGAAAGAGCATGAACTCTCCAACCACATAGCCGCCGGCCTTCCTTGCTCCTCATTAAGACTGAATCGGCAAAATTTAGATAGAAAATGGGAGAACTAAATAAAAATATTTGCCCAACTTATCCATTGCATACTTGAAAGGAAATAAGTGAAGGAAACCTTGCCACCTTGTTCTTGTTTCCCAAATAAAAGACCTATGGAGCTTGGTTAATACTGAGGCAAATCTCCTCCATCAGCACTATGAGTAAACTTTGCAATCTAGTACTCCCACAACATTTTTCCATCTCCCAGTCTGCATTCTGAATTTGATACCAAGAAAAGAGCTATTAGCTATTTTAAAGTGTCCCCATCTGTACTGTGTGTGACTCATATCTGATATGGGCAGGAATGCTTTATGGCCTTCAGCTCAGCAACCACATCGTATATCAGACAAGCAACATTTTCTCCCTAGTTCCCACTAGAGCCATTCAAGCCCATTAGTTATTGGGGTCACTTTTATTATTCCTTTTAAACAAATTCAGCCTGGTCTCTAAGTAAGCATTTTTGTTGAACTTTATGAACCCTGCAAAATGAGCTCAAGGGTGTTGGGGAAAGAGCACATTTCTTTTTACAGAAATTGGAATTACTTAATACATTGATAACTGGTGGTAATTCCAAGAGTCTCATCTAGTCTCATTTGTTATTAGAGATACTTAATTGCTTCAATGCAAAGATCCAGTGTATCCAGGATTATAGTTAGTTCCCCAACAATATTGAACATTTTACCCTAATTTCTTCATTTCATAGATATATGTGGTGGATAAATTAATGTATTTATGCATAATGTATGTATACATCTATGTCTGCATAATAGTTATAGATAAAGATGATAGATAGATCTTAGAAGATAGGTAAATGACAGATGATAGATAGTTCAAAAATAAAAATATAGATATTTCATATATATATTTATTTATTTCATATATATCTTATGTATCTGTATCTATGCATCCATATATATATATATGAAATGACAATATACATCTATTTCGCTAGATAAATATAGATAGCTTAGATATATTGATATATGGATACATATATCTGGATAGATATATAGCTATATATGGATAGATATTTCCATATATATGTATGCATAGATATATTGACTGAAAATACACACATATGGATAGATAGATATAGATAGATTGATATATAAAGATCTATCTATCTATCTATTTATCTATCTATCTATCTATCTATCTATCTATCTATCTATCTATCTATCTAGTGTTCAGTCTATTTCCCACATCATAGTAGACATATTTGATGCTACTATACCACTCTGGCCCAGATTTAGTATCAAATACAATCCTATCAAGTATCATATATTTTTTAATCCAAACCACAGAATTACTGTGCATCAATCTGAAAAATGTAACAGAATTAAATCAAAGGTTCAAAAAGAAATGTACTCATTAACTTACTTATGTAACTATGACCCCTCTGTTCATCACCTTTACAATAATGCTATTAAAAAAGTTTTCTGTTGGTCTATTGTAGGATACATTTTTTATAGGAAATCAATCAAATATGATGCAATATATTATTAATAAATTTCTTGTTGTCAATCATCATCACCCTTTTAAGGACTGCTATGATAAACATATATGGTTGTGACTAACAAAACTCCTTCAATCCTTTCTCTTTTCTCCAATTCTTTCCCCTTCATGTCCCTATCTCTAAAACTGACTGGTGCTTCTGTTTAGTAGTATTCTTCCTCCTGAGATAACAATTTTATTTTTCATAGCATCAAGGAAGGAAAATCCTTAGGAATATATCTAACCAAGGAGGTAACAGACATGTATAATGAAAGCTATTGCTAAAAAGTCAAGCAAGATGCAAATAAATGGAAAAACCTCTGCTCTTGGAGACTGGAAGATTCAATATTGTTAAGATATACACACTGTTAAAAATGATAGAAAACTCAGTGCAATCCCTGTCAAAATCTCATTACCTTTTTTTGTGATTTTTTTTCCCTACATTTTTGATATATCCACATATCTATTCAATGCACTTTGATCAGACAGTGACATTTTTGGTCACTTTCTCTTGTCTTTTTTACACATAGAAAACCAGCTAACTTGAATATTTAAAATGTTGCAAAAAACAAAATTGAAAGTTCTACATTTCTAGGATTCAAAAATATAGTATAAAGTAGTAATCAAGACAGTGTAGCCAGAATGAAGACAGACCAACAAAATGTAATAGTGAAGAGCCTAGGAATAAATCTTGAATGTATTCTCAAATGGTTTTTAACAAAGGTGCGAAGACTACATGATGGAGAAAAGATAGTTCTTCATGAATAGTGTTAGAAAAATTGGTTATTTGTCTATTAAAGAATAAAGCTGGATCCTATATATCATCTATGAAAATCAACTCAAGATTTGCCAGAGTCTATAAAATGCTCACAAGAAAAATATGAGAAAAACTTCATAACATTGGTTATAACAAATATTTTTGCTAAGATACTAAAAATAAAGGCAACAGAAGCAAAAATGTACTGTTTTGGTGGTGCCCGGGTTTGAACTAGGCGTCATTTGCTTGCTGGGCCAGCATTCTACCTCTTGACAAATATGCAAATGAACTATGACATTATTTCAAATTTCTGCACAGTGGATATGATCAACAGTAGCAGATGGGTTTGAGGGAATGCAGGGTAAGGAAACTCATTAGATAGCTATCTCAATAGTATAGGGAAATGATGAACAGTTCTTCAAGCCTATGGTGATAGTAGAGGCTGAGAGGATCTGTATTTACCAGGCAAAATTTTAGGAGTCGATTATTTGGAGGTTTAGGGCAATAAGAAAGTAAAAATTATGATTTCATGGTAGTGAAGGAGTTTGACCAAGATGCTATTACCATCCTCAGCTGGAGAGCCAGGATTAAAGCTTGGGTGTCCTTTCCCTCCAGATCAGTATTTCTCAGGGCTGTAAGACTGTTCAGGGAGATTTAAACATCTTTCGCATGTTTTTTAAAATTGTTTTCCTTCACTTAAATATCCTTGTTAAATAGAAATTGAAATGTAGTGTGCTAGGTACCACAGATAAAAAATATATAAATTATGGCTCCTGTCACTAAAGAACTCAACTGAAGTAGAGAATCCCACAATGATTGCATCACATGGCAGAAGGTGTCATTCAGACATGGACTGGGACTGGGACCATATAAACAAACAACAAGATGAACTAAATATTTTCTTGTATTATAAGACTGTAATGATGAAGATATATTCAATCACCTATATTTTAAACTCTAAAAGTATGAGAACTATATTCCTTTTGTTTATGAATCCTGGTTGCTGGTCTGTAATTCCAGTCAACAACACTTAATACATATAAAGTGTTCCAATTAAAAATCTTAGTATATTTCTTTAAATTCCTGGGTAGCACATTCAATCAGAAGATCCTTGTAAAAAGGAAAATCTTCTTGATTTGTAGTTTAAATACATTTTTAAATACCCAGTGAAGGATAAGTAAGAGGACCATTATGATTTTCAGAAATCTTTGTTCTTCTAACAGTCCTTAATTCATGCCTATTTTCAGCTAGTACCGGAAAGGGAGAGCCAAATCTTGTTCAGATTGCTCACCATTGGAGAACTGATCCACTCTCATAGTCTCCCAGCTTAATGAACAGGTGGTGATCAACCACACTGAGTACAGTTTGTTTTTCCTCTGTCCACTGACCAGTAAATATGACAGAAAAATCAAGAATTCTACACCTATATTTTTTCTTCCTAGAAAACATCAGATTTCATAATTCCTTTCTTCTCTGATTTCTTGGAGTGTTTGTTAAATGTCTGATGCTTTGACAGGGAAGACAGGCAAGAAGAAGGTGGGTCAAAGTGAAATGGGTCTTTCCATACCCACTCCAAGTTATGACCTGTCTTTACTAATGATCTCAATAGTTTTCTGCAAGAATTTTGCTGTACTTGGTGATAATGAAAGTGTGGGACTTTCATTCTTTCCCATTAGACACAGAATGAACCAACACAGTCTAAATGAGGAAAGAGTAGATCGGAGCCAGTTCCATACAGTACAGTTTATTATAGAATTTCGCAGGGCTCTACACATTTTAGTCTCACCTTTTGTTTTACATTCTGCTGTGGCTTTTGAATATTATTGTTTTTTCCTTAAAAGACCTCCATGTTATCATTTTACACTGGGCCCCCCCTAACATATATATCTACTAGTACAATGCCTGGTATGTAATGACTAGTCAGTGAGTGAATGGATTCATGAATGAATGAATGATTCATGAATGAATGAATCTTAAAATAGGTTCAAGATTCCTTCCTTCTTTCCTTCCTTCCTTCCTTCCTTCCTTCTCTTTCTTGCTTGTTCTAGTACTGGGGATTGAATTTAGGACTAGTTCCTTGGTTTAGCATTTTGGCTCAAGGTGGTGACTTTGACCTCCAAGTAACCAGCAAAAAGCCAGAAGTAGAAGTATGATTTAAAAGTCATGAGGAGTTTTTTGTCCTGAACTGGCTTTGAACCTCAATCCTCAAATCCCTCTCTCCTTAATTACAGGTATGTCCAGGAATATTTCCAAATATAAAGGAAGAGAATTAGTCTAAGCAAAAATCTGTGCAAAAGCACAGAGAAGAGGACTTCTGTCATTTGGTAACTGGCAAGGAATTTGGATTATTTGTTAGAACCCAACTTGTTTCAAGTCAAGAAGAATAAATTTGATAAAATGTTTGAAAGTGTTGAATGCCACTATGACAAGTTTAAACTTTTGCATATAGTCAAATAAATTCATAGATTTTTACTTGTAGATTTACAGGCACATTCTAATTATGACAAATGAGGGAAATCGTATAGCCTATGTTTCTTTGGATCTGGCTTACTTATATTTTTTCTATGTCTTTTCATTTCCTTACAAATGAGACAATGTTATTCTTTCTGATGGAAGCAAAGAATTCCATTGTTAATATATACCAAATTTTCTTGATCCATTCATCCACTGAGGACCAATAGTGATACACAGTAGACACTATGCTGGAAATGAACTTTATAAATTGGGGTGGGGGAGGACAGGAGGGGAAAAATGGAAGAAAATGAAGGAGAAGATGACACTGCTCAAAAGAAAATGAACTCATTGCCTGACTTATGTAACTATAATCTCTCTTTATATCACCTTTATGATGGTTTTTGAATTCATGGACATACATTAAACAGGAACGTAACAAAGAACACATATGAATCTAAGAAAAAACATTTGCCTGGTGAGGAATGAACCAAGGATAAGCAAAGGGCCACAGAAAGAACTGTCAGCTGGGAAGGTACACACATATCTCTTTTGGAAGGGTAACACATTCCAGGATGTTTGAAAATTATGCTCGAAATATGATAAACTGCTGTAACATATCAATAAGCCCTGACTGAAAACTTCAGGTTTATTGAAACAAAACTTCATGTTTTTTTTCCTGTTTGAATTTGTGACCTTTCAAAAAAGCTGTGGTAGGGGGCCTTTGGTGCCAAAGGAAATATAAAATATTTCCAAAAGATCATGCGAATCATAAATGTGCATTTCAGTGAATCTTGTCAAACTGAACACAAGCATACTGTCAACAACCAAACAAAGAAACTCAAATATCCTTGGTCATTGGTGAGGGTTTGAGAGGTTCCTCTATCAAAGTTAGATTTTCCACTCTGATTTTTAAGATAGATATTTGGCTTTCAGATGCAGGAAAATAAAAACTACTGGACAAGTAACAAAGACAGAAAAACTCTCAAAGACTTCTTAAACAGCTAAGAGAAAGCAAGTTCACCCTTTAGTAGGGAGAACCAGGTGCCTGGTTGGAAATCAGGGTAATTTTGGTGTAATTTAGAGTCAGAGGGGTCTGTAAAATATTACATGAGGTAAATGCTTTTCTTTTTTCTGAGCACCTGGTAGACTGCTCATTCTTGCAGTTATACTGTTTTAGCATTAGAAATTGGGTCCAGGGATATCAAGTGTAATAACTTTTCTGAATATTTAGTGGACCTATAATACAATAATATTCAATCTATTAGATATTGAGAATATAGACTATAAGTATGTTAACTGCCTTAAGGAGGGTGAATTTTAACTGTATGAATAACAGGCAAGCAATGTCAGTCCACACATAAAATCACCCCATTATGTGTCATGTAGATTAGCTTCATATCTTGAAGAAATATAGAAAAAAGAATATCAAATTTGAAGTCAGAAAACATCCTGAATTTAAACCTAGATAATGTTCTACAGCTACCGTATCACATGGAGTAGTTTAATTATCATTTGTGTGGTTATTTTATAAAATTGGAGACAATATCTTTGTTATGGAAATGTTATCAGAATTGTATCACATAATATATGCAAAAAGCTTCCCACATTATAGGTATACAAACATAGTAATTATCAGTATTAGAGCACTGTTGATTGTCATTATTGTTGATCATCATCCTCATTATTGTTATTATCTTTGCTATTATTATACATGTGTGGGAGAGTGGTACAGCCTGAACAAGTTAGAATTAGCTTTCTGAATGAGATGATTTTGACCCAATTCATACAGATGAGAAGAAATGAGCAAAATTGTACAGAAAGAAAGCAGATAACTCATCCTGGGCAGAGGGACAAATCTGTGGCCTTTAGAAGGTCAATGGAGTTCACTGCATTCAGTTTCCTTTGGCCCTTGTGTCATAAGAGATAAAGGGAAATGGGAGAAAGAGTGTGTTTCTTGTCTTCTTCCTGGACTTATTGGCAGAGAGCACATTAGTAGCTTTCTGACTTAATAAACAAGGAGTTCTTTCATTTGGAGAAAAATATAAGGTCATATTCTTTTATTTTACACCCATATTTTCAAACTTTGGAAACTTTTGCTACTAAGAGCAAAACAAAGCTATTAGTGAGTCCTCTCTTCTGCCATGTTTTTCTCTTTAGAATTACATGAGAACTAATTAGGGAGAAATCTTTTTCTTGAAGAGGTGTTGAATGCAGACAACACTAATTGCCTGGGCTATTCCCTTGGAAGTAGTCTATGTTTCTGAGTTGCCTTTGTTTTCCATATTGAGCTGATAATGAATGCATTGAAATGCATATAGGAAAAGTTGGTTCTAACATAACATTAATAATAAAATAATCCGGGCTGGGAAGGTGGCTCAGTGGTAGAGCGCTTGTCTTGTATGCCTGAGGCCCTGGGTTCAATTCCTCAGCACCACATAAGCAAAAAGAAAAAAGCCAGAAGTGGCGCTGTGGCTCAAGTGGTAGAGCACTAGCCTTGAGCTGAAGAGCTGAGGGACAGCGCCCAGGCCCAGAATTCAGGCCCCACCACCGGACCCAAAAATAAAATATAAAATAAAATAAAATAATCCTAGTTGCATTCCCTCTCTCTTAAGGCAATGAACGCAAGCCTGCATCGTTGGATGGAACCAAGCATGATGAAGGAACTGGCAGGGAGGTCCATCCTTCTAACAGTTTGTGTTTGAATATTTACCAGGAAAACAGATGAGAACATAGAAGAGTGATACTTAGTATATAAAAGATGTTTGTACAAATGCAGTCTGTTTCACTCCTTCAAAACTGATTATCTTTTTTTAAAATTTTTTAAATTTTTATTTTTTTTCTTGTGAAAATACTGTACAGAGGGGTTACAATTACATGGGCAAGATAATGAGTACATTTCTTGTCAAGCATTGTAGCCTCCTCCTTTGTTTCCTTTCCCATCTCTTCCCATCCTCCCCCAGCCCCCCCCACCCAATCCTCCCCGCTCCCCCTCCCCCCACCACACCAAAGTTGTAAAGTTCGTTTTCGACATAACGACTTGTACTTGTTGTTGCAATAGGTTCACCTGTATCCCTATTTAAACGATACAGAGTATAGGGAGGGCCCGAGAGGTGATTTTATATGTCCAAGGTCATTGACTCGAGAGTGATGAAACTAAAATTTGGATCTATGTCAGTTTTGATCTTTTAACTGATAGTTGTTTAAAGATGAGTGGGATTCCAGATGACTCATCATCATGATTTCAGTCATGTGTTATTTTCATAGTGAATCAAAAAATGTGAATCTTCTCAGCAGACTGATTCTTCTCCAGTCATTATGACCTTCAACTTAAGATGGCTGTGCATTATCACTGATAGAAATTCAACTACCTTTGAGCACAAGCAGCCTCTGGAGGACAGAATTTTCCAGTTTTACTCAGGAAAGAGATTGCTGCCAGATTTTGGCAGCAAGTAAGAAATAGTCCAAGACTGTAAAGTAGGCTGAGTCTAATTGGTGGGAAGAGATTAACCACTCTATCAGCACTAACATAGGTGGAGCCAATCATAACATGGCATTAGGAGAGATAGTGAGTGTAATTCTTGTTGCATTTAACACACCATTCAGTACAAAAAGTACCCATGAAGTCCTCTTCTTCATAACACTGGCTAAGGGAACCATTCTCATTCCTTCTGCTCCAACACTGAATGACATATCTGACTCATTGAACACATAGCCACAGAGCATAGTGAAGTATCAGGTGACCTACTACTATGAAGTAAAAATGCAATACCTGCAACTTCAGTACACCTTTATCCATCCCAGCTTCATCTTGTACTCCAACTGAACATTCAGCTCATATTTTTGAAGCTCATCTTGTCCATGGAAATTAAATAACAGTGCTTCCCATGGGATGTGACTTAAAATGTTCAATACCAAAAAAGATTTAGTATACTAGCTGTTTCCCTTGACTTTCATGGAAGGCATTGGGTAGAACCAGGATTTTGATTGGTTGTAAACCAAGCTTCCTGACATGAGACAATCTCTTATAGCTTTGAAAATATCCATGGTATGTAGAAAATCCAGCCCACCATTGGCAGTTATTTTTCTTGCTCTGGCTAACAACATTCAGGGCCAAGAGGGAAGAGATGTGTTCTTAGGATTTATCTCTTTCTCTCTGATTTCTCTTTCCCTCCCTTCCTTCCTCCCTTCCTTCCTCCCTCTCTCTCTCCCTTCCTCCCTCTCTCTTTCTTTCTTTCTTTCTTTTGTTCTTTGTTTCCTTCCTTTCATTTTTTCTCATTCTTTCTTTCTCTTTTTGATTGTTATTGTTAAAAGGATGTGCAAAGGGATTATAGTTACATAAGTCAGGTGATGAATATATTTCTTTTTGAATTGTCACTTCTTCCTTCATTTTACCCCAGCTTTTCCCTTCCAACTCCCACATATGATGTATAGTTAATTTTCAACATAGTTCTAGTGAGTATCTATGCTGCATATGTTCAACCTTTGCCCCATCATTTCAGTGCTCACTCTTAACCTCCCCCAACAGATAAACTTACAAAAAGGCAAAAGGTACCAAAAACAAAATAGAGACAGTGGAGAAAAAAAATAAAACACAGAACTCTCTTGTTTCCATTTCTTGGAATTCATTTCAATAAACGTCATTTTATATGATCATATGAATATAGCTATTGAAACTTTATGGTCCTCTACCTAAGGATATCTACTCCTGGGCATTTATCCAATAGTCCACAACCAATGCTAGACAAAAGTTACTAGCACAATCATGTTCACTGCAGTATTGTTACTATAGAGAACATATGGAATCAATCCAGATGCTCCTTAGTGGATGAATGGAATGGATCAAGAAAATATTTTATATATATATGTATATATATTTATATATATGTATATATATATGTACAGAATAGAATCTATACTTCCATCAGAAAGAATGATGTTTTACTATTCATAAAGACATGGAAAAACTTGGAGAAAATCATATTAAGTGAAGTAAACCAAAGAAAAATAAGTTGTGTGGTTTCCCTTATTTGTTGTAACTAGAATGTGCCTACAAATCTATAAGTAAACACACTGGAAGGTAAAAGACAATAAAGTACACTTGGGCATGATAAATTATACAGGACTCTTTCTCTTTTTCTATACATACACACTTTTATTGCCAACTTTATTTCTTCGAAGACAAGATAGAACAGATGGAAAATGGCTCTAGATTTTTACTGTAGGGAATATTGAGAAAGCAGAAGAATATTAGAGATGTTAGTGTAATTTTGCCCCTATTTTCATTCCTTGATTGATTTATATAAGTAAAAACAACAAATTGGCATCTTCTTTCTCTATTCCCATGAATGCTAAGCCAGTCCCCTTCAGGGAAACAGTTTTTGTGAAATTGGCATTGATATCAAGACCTCAAATATGCTATGCGAATGTTTTCCTATTAAACAATATCCCCAGACTTGTAACCATATTTGGGGGAAAGTGCTAAATTCATTATCCTTAAGACATTAGTTATTGTTGCTTAGGACAAAATGCAGAAATATTTTAATGATACCTTTTATAAGGCTGAACTTGGAGTTCTAGGGGACACATGGAAATATGATCACGTCCCCAGCACACCAAGCATTGTATTTCATTTCCTGTTGATGCTTCATCATTCAGATGGTCAGACAAATTGACCCTAAAGCAATGAGACAAAAGTGGGAATGTTCAGCATGGTGAATACAGCAATAAAGCAACTAAGACCACACTACACTATCACACAATACCAGAATATCACAGTGTCCAAGGTTTCAATTATTATATATTGGTTAAATAACTAATATCTTCCTTCCTTCCTTTCTTTCTTCCTTTCATCCCTCTCTCCCTTCCATCTCTCCCTCCTTCTCTCCCTTTCTCTTTCTCTTTTTCTTTCTTTTTTCTCTCCTTCTCTCCTTCTCTGTCTCTCCATTCTAACTTCATGGTCTAGGGATTGAACTCAGAACTTTGTGCACTTTCAGCTGGTAATCTACCACTTGAACCACATCCCCACTTCTAGCACTTAGTGGCTAGAAGTAAATAAGAATCTCTTGGATTTTTCTGTCCAGACTGGCTTCAACCTTGATTTTCAGATCTCAGCATTCTGAGTAGCTAATAAGTATAAGCCATCAGGCCCACCCAGTTTATCATCATTTCTTTTTTTTAATGTATTTTTTTGTTGTAGAGGTGATATCCAGAGAGGTTATAGGTACTTAAGTACATAAGGTACATAAATCAGGTGATGAGTACATTTCTTTTTGAACTATGTCACCCTTCCCTCATTCTCTCCCAGTTTTTCCTTACCGTCCCCACTAACAAGTTATATAGTTCATTTTCCACATATTATCTAGTGAGTACCACTGTTATATTCACCCTTTGACCCAAGTTTTCTGTGTCCCACATTTCCTCCCAAAGACAAATAAACTAATAAACAAGATAAAAGGAAAAGACTACAACAACAAACAATAACATAAAATCTTTTATTTCCTTTTCTTGGACTATATTTCCTAAAATATTATTTTCTATAATTACTTGCACATAGTTATTGACACTTTGTGATCCACTCTTATGAATATCCTCCTTTAGTCTCACAGTGTGAATGTCTAGAGACCTTTATAATGTATCATCTCCCAGTGTATTATTTTTTAACCATTCAGTGTGCTTATTTGTAGATTTATAGGCACATTCTAGTTAGCACAAATGAAGAAAATTATGCAACCTATGTTCCTTTGGATCTGGTTTGCTTCACTTAATAGAATTTTTTCCAAGTCTTTTCTTTTCCTAACACATGGGGCAATGTCATTCTTTCTGATGGAAGCATAGAATTCCATTGTGTGTATATAAAACATTTTCTTGATCCATTCATCCACTGGGGTGGGGGGCATCTGGGTTGGTTCCATATGTTGGTTATGGTAAAGAATGCTTTAATGAGTATGGTTGTGCTGGTAGCTTTAGTGTGATGTTATTTGTGTTCTATTGGAGTGGAATTGCTGTGTCATACAGAAGCTCTGTTTTGTTATTTGAGAAACCTCAATACTGCTTTCCAGATTAGTTGAGCAAGTTTACATTCCCACCTTTTGTTCTCTTTTGGCTGCATTCCTGCCAGCATTTGTTATTATTAGTTTTCTTGATAATGGCCATTCTGACTGGGGCGAGGTGAAATCTCAATATTGTTTTGACCTGCATTTCTTTAATGGCTAGCAATGTTGAATTCCTTCATGTATCTATTGGCCATTTTTACTTCTTCCTCACTTCTTGGCCTTTTGACTAAGATCAAATGTAACATCACTTCTTAATAGGATACTTCTTAAAATTACTTAGAAGAGAGTTAGAAAGAACTCATATTTCTGTATAACTCTTATTTGATTGTTCTAGGGAAGAGATCTGAACATCTTTATTTAAGCTTCCAGAGTTTTCTAATATACAGATAGACTTGAGAATCACTGACTTAAACCTAGTTCAATGATCTATGGCTGTAATAGTCACATAATTCTATTTAGTACTATGTTGGGAGCTGAATTGTAGCTTCTTGATTGTCTGCAGTGGGATCTGAAAATCTCTCTTAAGAGAGTTTCCAAGTGATGTCACTAGGCCGATAACACAAGACCCTAGTTAGTTATTGTTCTAGCAAGAGTAAAAAGAACAGTCATTCCTTCCACTATTTTATTTTATCGTTTTTATTTCCTTATATGAGTTATGCTGGGAGGGATTTCATTGTTACACTCTATATATGTTTGTATTATATTCCAATCAATATCACTTCCTCTACCACATGCCCTCCTCACCAAACTGTTTTGATATACATCTTGTTCTAGCCTAGTTACAGGGACTAAAGTAGAAGGAATTGGAAATTGCCTTTCCAACTGCCTTTAGTTTCCATTTCCTACAGAAGCAAGTCACTACTTCCCAAATCACATGACTAGAAGCAGCATTATCTCTCTTAGAAAGCAGTATGCAGTTTGTTTCCCCCTGGACTCTGTAGTCCCACAGTTATTTCACTGGATAAGGCATATCTTTGCCTACCAGTAACTATGTGGCTCCGAGGAAGCACTTATTCACATCTCAGGCTGAAGACAGCTATGTTGGCCAATAACTGTTCCTTCCATTGTTAATCTATTCTACTCCAAGGAATTACATATTTTATTCCCCTGCCCACAAGAGTCCTACCTTCCTTTATTTAGGGCAGATGCATTTTTTATTATATCCTGATATGTATTTTCATCTCTGTAAACAGAATTGATACAAAGTAGTGTAATGTAAAGGTTATTGTTCAAGTAATTTACCATTTTGCTTACTGGTGGCCTTCAGGTATCCAATCTAAAGTTAAGTCTAGATGATAATATTTAGCTCAATGATCCAGAAGAGAAAAGTATAGCTTTCTCAATTTTGCCACTGTGATTAATAATAACAATAATAGTGTATTGTTTTCTAGTGTACAACTGATCACTGCAAATTCAGTTGTTTTAAATGACACAAAGGTATTAGCTTACATTTATGGAGATCAGTAGTCTGAGATGGGTGATGGTTCTCACTGATCTAACATCAAGGAGTCAGTAGAACTGAATTTCTTTCTGAAAGATCAATGGGAGAGTTCCCTTGCCTTTTCCAGATTCTGTGGACTACTTATATTTCTTGGACCACTTCATGATCCCTTCTACTATCTCCTAAGTCACCACCATGACATCTATGAGACATGCCTTCCAGTAACACAACTCTCTAAAAATAACTTTGGAGGGTCTCTGTCTTTGACTTCAAATAATTCATGTGAGCACACCTGGGTAACTCATGTTCCTCTGTACTCTAGGGTCTTTAAGTTTAATCATTTCTGCAAAGCTTCTTTGTATAAATTCTTTTAGACCCATTTTCTGCTAGAACAAACAGCTACCATTTATTTTACCTCATAGTATATCACCTTATCTTCCCAACTAAACTATTATATTAGGCTTATATCTACATGTTAGAATTGGGGCATCATGGCTCAGAGGCATGATGTGGCCAAAGGTCACTATCCAAGAAGTACCAAAGCTGATGCTTGTACTGAAGACATTCAAGTCTGAAAGCTATGTTTTTAATCTCCCTCTTTCAGTTGTTTGCCTTATAAAAGGATTCAGCAAACCAAACATTCCAGTAAGTGGAAAGGTTTTTATTCGAACGGATAGATTCATAGGGATCTATCCTCAATGACACAAAGTTTTATAATGAATGTAAAATTTTCTCTGGATGGCATGTCCTATTAGCAATGAACAATACCAACAACAACAAAAGTCAACAGGAAACCTGATGAGAAAATTTCCAGACTTTAGTTAAACTGGCTTTGTGCACCAAAGTTACAAGCAGATTTTTTAATATAAAAATAAATTAGTGAAAATTAAATCAATCTTCTCCAGTGGAATTTTGTTGGACTTTAGAGCTGTCTTTCAGAACAAGAAGAATGAGAAATACACAGTAAATTTCATTTTTAAATCAGCCAGACTTATTGTTGTCTTGATAATGTCTCATAAAGCCACTTTCTGAAAAATAACTTAAATGCTCCTTAAGAAAAGAGGTAAACTCAGTTTCTATGGGAATAGTCCCTATTGCCAAAATCCTACTGCTGATAGAAAAAAGTGACAATGACAGAAAGATAAAATGGAGGCCAGCCACAGAAACTGCTATAGTGGCTTCCTTCATTGTTACATTGCTTCATTACATTGTAGGCTTCCCTTCCTATTATGATTTGAAGACAAGATCAGGTTGATTTGGTCTGTTTCCAGTATTATATATCACAACTGACTAGGAAGTGTTTCATATGTTGGTAGAATGCAATCAAATATTATATTATGGTTGAAAAGTAGTTCTCTAATGTCATCTTCAGGCTGAAATCCTAATGTGAACAGAAAACAGGGATTCCTTAGGCTTGTTGTAGAGATGCTCAGGAAGAAAACCTATTTATTTAAATTCATGAGTATATATCCAAGTTTTAGAACTACTGCCCAGATTTCTATGCACATTTATAGGCCACACTCTTAATATTCTATACAAATGCTCAAAAAGGAATTTCTTTCTCTAATTATAGTCCTACTATATATAATGGCCTATTTGTCCCCAAATGAGTTACAGATAATTAAAGAAGCAGATTAAGCCCTATCCCTACAAAATATAAGACTGAATTAGAGACTCAAGTAGGTTTGTCTGAGATATCCTATGGGATTAGTGGAGAGTTGAGGTTTCTGTCAAATGCTTGTATTAAAAGAGGGAGATTTGAGATCTACTTGATTTGCTTTTAGAACAAGGAAAAATTATGAATATAATTGCCACTGATAGCTATTACATATAGTCCATTTTCCCAACACCAGCTATCATTTTGAACATTGGGTATGAGAAGCCTTGGTATGGACATTGAGGCGTGAACTGAAGTACAGGTTTAGTTTGTCAGGGTTGGTTGTTGTTTCCTTTAAAAACACAAGAACATTGGAGTAACAGAAAGGTGAGCAAAAGCCAAAGGAGAAAATGAGAAGAACTGGAGAGAATTAAGGGAAAAAAAACCTTGATTGACAAGTGAACTAATCCATAAACTCATCAGAAACCATCTCTAATAATTTTTAAGTTCCTAAACCTGGGAAAAGCTGATGCTGCTATATTAGGCCAGTTACTATTAGCAGAATGGGGCCAGGAAATCCTTTCTTACAAAGAAGTGATGAGAATAAAGGAAAGAACGGTGACAGGTGAAATGAAGTAGGCTCAAAATAGAACATGAGTTCATACCCGGTTACATGGATCAAAATAAAAGGGATGCAGCTTGGTGCAGGGGTTCATACCTGTTATCTTAGTTTCTCTGGAGATGAAGAAGATGACTGGTTGAATGTTGCAACTAAAGCAGGAAACACAAACATGAGAATCATGGTTCAGGTTAACCCCCACAAATAAAGAGACACTATCTCAGAAATAACCAGAGATTTAAAAAAGGCTAGAGACTTGGGATTGGGTGGCAGAGTACCTGCTTAGTGAGTTTGAGGCCCTGGGTACAAAACAAGTACTGACAAAAATGCAGATAAAATAATGTGAAATGAATAAGCATAGAAATAGAAAGGACAAAAGAAAGAAAATAATGAAAATAGCAGAACTGCTTTATTAACAACCAAACATCCAAAACCTTCTACTTGCTTTATTTTTCATCTTAACATTCTACAGTTATTGATGTTCTACTATAAATTCATTATAAATATCTATAGTATGTAGTGTACATATTATTACCTTCTCAGAAGGAGAGGACTTCACTTTCTTCTTCACTACTCTAAACCAAATACTTACTCTAGGTTTGTTCAACTCACAACTCTGTGGAACATATGTATAAATTAATGAATGAATCTATGAATAATGTAGATCATTGAGTGACTAAACAGGAAAGTCCAAGTTTCATGGGAACTATGATTGTAGCAGACATCATGGAAAAAGTAGTATTCCTTAGCATATAAGATATGTATTTACTGATTGTATTCAAAACAAGAAATGACTCCTCTCATTGAAATGGAATGCCAAGTCCCCTAAAATAAAATAGTATATTAGTCAGCATAGCCTAAACTAAGGATGGTAAAAATAAGCCCCACAGTTGCAGCTACTCAACACATAATAGTATGATTTTTCTTTTTTTTTTAATTTAATTTTATTGTTAAGGTGATGTACAGAGGGGTTACAGTTACCTACATAAGGTAGTGAGTACATTTCTTGTCACACTTGTTACCTACGCCTTCATTTTTAATCCCACTTTCCCCTCTTCATCTCCTCCAAGTTGTACAATTCATTTCCAACATAGAGTCTTATGAGTATTAAGGTTGCATAGGTTCCCCCTTTCCTTTGTCTCACCATTCTGCTGTTCCCCTTCCCTTCCCTAATTCAGATAAACATATATACAATACCAAGGGTACCCAAATAAAATTCAGTGACAACAGGGGATAAACCATAGTAAAAAAAAACACACAAAAGAAAAAAGAAATCACATAGTACATTAAAAACAACAACAAAGAAATGAACCCAAGGCCTGATGGCCATCTAATCTTTGATAAGGGAGCCAAAAAATAGGATGGAAGAAAGACAGTCTTTTCAGTAAATGGTGCTGGCAAAACTGGTTAAACACCTGCAGAAATCTAAAGTTCTATCCTTATATGTCACAGAATCAATTCCAAATGGATCAAAAACCTCAAGGTAAAAGCAGACACCCTGAAAACAATAGAGGGAGAAATAGGAGAAACACTAAGGCTCCTTGGCCCAAGTCAAAATTTTCTTTTTTTATATTGAAATCATTTGAAGGTATCTACTGTCAACTGTGACTTAGAAATCTAAGGTCTTTTCATCTCATGACTCTATCATTTTGAGCTGTGTTTATTTGCAAAGCTTTACAATGGAGATGCAGTAGAGAAGAGATGTGGGATATGTAACAGCAACAAATTTCTCCCATATATTCCTTTGCATGGTCTTCCTGAGTTATAGGAAGAATAAAAATACACTTGCTTTGTTTATCAGGAGGAAATTGAACTGGTTTGTTGAACATATATAGATACAGATATATGAGTGTAACATTGTGTTTAAAAATGATAAGAACTCTAGCAATACCTGCCACTGCTAATTGGTTTAGGAAATAGAGATAGAGAACAAAATTTTCTATGAAAATTCTTTGACTATCTAGTAATAATTTAATTTAATAAATGATGTTGCACATATAAGTGATTAGTGTGCACTCACAGCTTTGCAGCTTACTCTCTGGAAGAGAAGATTGATGAGCCACTACAATGAAGTAAAATGAATGCTTTGACAGGTCCTTATTAACATTTAAAATAATAATTACTACTACATTGGGCATGTATAGATATTATTACACTATCCAGATGTGATTGTGTTGATTTTCCAGAAGTATTGTTATTTTATGAGTCAACTACAGCTTACTAAAAAGCAGCACTTCTCTGGGTTTCATAATAATTAACCTAGTTTGAACATCTGAATCATCATTGATTATTCTCTCTAATGAGTTTGTAAACTAAGAAGAGGATGGTCTTACTCCAGATTAAATTACATTGAACTTTAAAAAAATCCTCAGAAGAAAACTGAATTCTCAATATATCCTTAGTGAAGATTTAGAAGAGACAGCAGAGCAGATGAGGGCACAGTCCACCATGCTGCACAAAGCTCAGGAAGAAAAGCTCAGATTTCCTTCCCTAGAGTCTGACTCTTCCTTCTTTCTTTCTCTTTCTTCTTTCTTTTATTCTCCCTCCCTTCCCCTCTCCCTTCCTCTCTTCCTTCCTCCCTCCCTTCCTTCCTTCCTTCCTCCCACCCTTCCTCTCTTCCTTCCTCCCTCCCTCCCTCCCTCCCTCCCTCCCTCCTTTCCTCCCTCCCTCCCTCCCTCCCTTCCTCCCTCCCTTCCTCCCTCCCTCCCTCCCTCCCTCCCTTCCTCCCTTCCTTCCTTCCTTCCTCCCTTCCTTCCTCTCTCTTTTGTTTTATTTTACTTTATTTTTATTACTTATCTTTAAGTAGTTGTACAAAGGGATTTCAACTGAATATCAATTTCTGAGTACAATCCATCTTGACTTCCATCATTCCCCCAACTCTCTTAAGATCCGGCCCATTCCTCAAATTATCCACTTTGATTTCCAATATGTATGTTAAATATTATGACTGCCTTTGCTCATCTTTTTAAGAACTTTTTCATTGTTTGTAAACCAATGTAATAAAAACCTGTGACTTCAGTAAACACATTCACATAAATATGTGTGTAACTGTGTGTAATGAGAGAGAGAGAGAGCGTATGTGTGCAAGAGATTGAGAGAGAGAGCAAGCGAGTGAGTGAGCGAGCAAGCCAGAGACTGGGAGAGAAAGATAGAAAGAGAGAGAGAGAGAGAGAGAGAGAGAGAGAGAGAGAGAGGAGACATTACTTTCCAAATATATTCCTTATACCTGATGTGTCATGCCCTGGCATGTGGTTAACTATCCGCATAAATACACAAGAAATTATTTATAAGCACCTACAGTTTCTATCAAGTCAAATGAGAAATATTATGCTCAGTTTAAGATATTTACTGCTTTGATGATTGATGTAGGACTAGGAAACAATGTGATTTATTAGTAATACAAAGCCATTATCCTTTCAAAGAAGAAAGCAAAACCAGAAATGCTTAACTTTAATGTGGCCTTCCCCTCCCCTCAACCCGATTGCCAGAATTTAAAGTCCTAGTCAATATAAATTTCTCACTGAGGCAAAAACAAAGATTCAATAATTGCTTTGCAAATTAGAGAAGCCAGTTAGGATCAGGCACTTAGCTCAGATATTTTTCCATTGCAATAAAGTAGAAATAACATACTTAATGAGAATGGTATAATGAAGTTGGGTAACAATTTCATCCTTGAGCCAAAGTCACATTTTTCTCTCTGCAGGATAGATTAAATAGGTGGATTGAGCAAGAAGCTCACCTGGTGAACACATTGCTTTTGCAGATATAAGTGGCACACAGCTGGTTTTAACTGCTAGGATTTGCTTACCCATATGTGGTACTACATGAAATAAAGAACTGCTGAACGAACAGAGTAGGAAATGTAATTTCCTACAGCTTTATTGTCGACAGTGAGAATAGCTTTTCTAAAACCAGGCATTTCCTCGATGAACATGTCCCAGGACATGATCCCCATTGCTTTGGGATGAATGCTTCCAGCAATCATGGAACACTTTCTGTTTACTTTTCAGTTTTATAGCATATTCTTATCTACTTCATGTAGTACTGGGAAGTACTCACACTGCCCTCTGCTGTTTCCCAAGCAACATGACTAGAATTCTCACATGCTAGAGGCTGAGTTCATTTAATTCAAATTAAATAATATTTGAGTAAGTGCTAGGCATCAGAAAAACAAGAGCAACATTTTTTTTATTTTACTTTTTTTTTATTGTGAGAATACCGTACAAAGGAGTTACAATTACATGGGCAAGATAACGAGTACATTTCTTATCAAGCATTGTTGCCTCCTCATTGTTTCCCCTTCCCATCCCTTCCCATACTCCTCCCCTCCCCCCTACTGATCCTCCCCCCACTCCCCACCAAAGTGGTTAAGTTCGTTTTTCGATATAACGACTTGTACATCTCATTGTTGCAATGGGTCCACCTGTATCCTTAGTTAAACGATTTGTTTTTTTCCTTTCCCCTCCACAAATTATACCAATATCAAATACAGTGAAAGTATGGGTTATACTGTGGGGGAGGGACATACAAAGCAACATAGAAATCATCTCATAAATATGATAGAAACAATTGTATGAAAGGAAAAAAACATTTTTAAACAGCGTGATGGACAAAGTGTAGCATTCCAAATCAGGTAAAAATGAGGCTTAATTCCAGACCCATCCTACTGTCTCCATAGTCTCAGGACTGAAACATGGATTAAAATCCTCTACAATTCTGGAATCACTAACCCTTCACACACTAACAAAATATTCTGCACCACATGCTAAACATAAATTATGCATGCAAAGTGCCAGAAAATGAGTAGAAACCAATAACATGAAATGATTACAGTAGAGATTAGCCAACCACTTGAGAGGAAAAGACAAGAAATGGATCTGGCAAGTATATAAGAGGAGGGGAAATCTCTTCAATGGCCATTGTAGAGATGAAAGATGTAAGAAAGACTTGAATAATGCTATCTCTTGTGCAGCATGATACTTCTTTAGGAAGTCCAAACTGGAAGCCAAGCACAGAACATTCAATAAGTGGGAAGAAACTAGAAAAGCCAGGAGCTAATCCTGTATTTGGGGATGAAAGGAGATAAGAGCATAAAAGAAGGTGACCATACAGCAGGGAGGGAGATGAAATGCACAGTTGGGGAGGAATTTGCTGTGCAGATTTGGTCATTAAGAAGATAACAGTATCCTCCAACATGCATCATATCTGTATGATAGAGAAATAAACTGAATTCTGTATATGGAGGGAGGATTTAACCTGATTCCGAAAGTGAATAGGAGTCAGGTTTGGCACAGGAAAAATAGTGTGGATGAGGAGGGAAGATAAGATAGGAAACTTTCATTTACTTGCCATCTACTGAAGCTGGAGAGAGCTTTTGGACCAGGATGGCTGCTCTAACACCTATAGAGGAAAGGAGGATTTGAGGTGGAAGGTGGGGGGGGGGGGGGTAGGTACAAGCCTTGATTATGTCAAAGTTACCCATTAGATGAAGTCTCCCTCTCTCCAGAATGCATTTACTGTGCTATCATAGGCACAAATGTGAGTGGTATGGGACCAACACTCCTTTATTCACCCTGCATCTAGAGCTTCATGGCACTTTAAGTATTCCCAGAGATCCATACAAATATTACATATCCTTCCATACTAAGATATTAGAGAAAAGTACCGGGATTTGGAGGGGAATTCCTTAAGTCAAATTATTACTTTCATTGACTTGACAGGGATAAGACAAAAGTCCTTGTCATCACCATTCAACATTACGTTGGATGCGAAATCATATAAACACTTTAAAAATAGTTTGACAGTCTCAGAAAATATATTCTTTTGTGTGTGTGTGTGTGTGTGTGTGTGTGTGTGTGTGTGTGAGCCAGTACTGGAGCTTTAACTCAGAGCGTTCCTCTCTTATATGTTTTTGGTTTGGTGTGGTTTGGTTTTTGTTCAATCAGTTTTGTTCTATCAGTTTAACCACAGCCCCATTTCTGGATTTTGCTGTTTAGAGATAATACTCTCCCATACTTGTCTGCCCAGATAATTCTGAGTAGCAGGAATTATAGGCATGAGTCACTGCTCCCTCCCCAACTTTCCCTGGCTAAAATAATATATATCCTTGCTATTTAATTCAGCAACCTTCGGTAGTCACTTAAATGAGTTGAAAACAACATCCACAGAAATCCATGAACACAGATGTTTATAATAGCTTTATTCATTTATTGCCTAAACTTGGAAGCAACCAAGATGTCCTTCAGTAGGTAAATAAGTACATAAATAGTGGTACATCTGTAAAACAGCAGTGACATTGAATACCAATATATTCCAGATTTACATGATGACGGTGTACCAATGTTGTTGTAACACATTACCCGCCCCCGGCATTGGGTTTGAAGGTGGATGAGGCTTGGCATGTGTAGGAAGAAAGGGAATGTGAGAACTCTCTGCTTCACACTTAGTTGAGCAGTGAACCTGAAATTGCTCTATAAAGAGTAACAACTATGGGGAAAATCCAATAAGCATAGAAGCCAATGAGGATAGGGAGTTATTGGCATTCTCACACACTGTTGGTGGGAATACAAATTGATACAACCAGTCTGATAAATAATTTAGTGCCTCAGCACCATAGTACCATATTACAAAGCCTGGTCTATAAATCTGGATCCCTGTTATTTGATATTCCCAACGCAGTGGATACATATAGACCCTAAAATTCATATGCCACCATTTGCAATATTCACTGGCTCATAACAATCAAAGGTGGAAACAAATCACCTGTCCAGCACCAGGAGAAAACTTAGAGTATGGTGGTTTAATAGTTGCTATAAAAATGAGGAAATCATAGCTACATAAGTGTTATGGGTACAATTCACAACATGCTAAGGAAAATACAAATGGTATTTCATGCTATTTTATTTATGTAAACATTCAAAAAGATCTCCTTACCCTGGAGTTGGAAGTTCGGGTGTATGGTATGCATTAGGAAAGCATGAAGCTCTTAATGCTGCCCTGGGAATATGATTCTCTTTACATATGTCAATTTATTTTACGGGAAGTTCTTGAAATATAGACTTGTAAATTTTCTGCTTTTCACTGTGGGTTTCCATGAAAGTATATTTTAAAATATATACACATTTTGTATAATGTGGGTGGGTCAAGCTGACATTTCTTTTCCTATTTTTATTATCTTTAAGTACAAGGTAGTTCCCATTCAACAAATCAGCTTAGGAATACAATACATATTGATCTGTGTAGGCCCTTTTGTCATTCTTTCCCATCATCCCAACTCTACTCCTTCCCTCATTTTTTTTTTTAGTTTTGTATGACATGCATTGAATTTTATGCCTGCATTCTCCAGCCCCTGCCCTCCTCTCTCCATTTGCTTCCCTCCCTCACCTTTACCTCATGTTCACTGGGATGGATTGATTTATGTTTTTTATTGAGAGGTACTTCAAAGTGTGTGTGTGTGTGTGTCTTTGTGTGTCTATGTGTGTCCACAATACAAGCTTCTAGATCAAGATAAGCAATGTTAGTACATATGGTTAGGATTTGTAAACAGTGTTTCCATGAGGCTTCCACCAAACTGCTTGGCTTACCTATGCTAGCCAGGCTATTTCTCACCACTTCTTAGTGGAGCTGGCAGCAGATGGTAGGCATGACTTGTTTAGAATGGATCACAGTCTGTCGTTCTGGAATCCAGACGTATCACAGCTTGCTCTGGAGGCAATCAGAATACCATGACATGCTTTGACAAACAGACCAACAACAAATTTCAATCACGTTTGGACTCTCAGGTGAAAGAAAATAAACATAAATGATTTTTAATGTGTTCAGTTTACTTTTTACCTCTGAGTCTTAGATCTGGATTAATGTTTGGAACAAGTGGCATCACTTGTACATAAAATATGGTTACAAAAGCATTTTTAGTATTTTGCATAACATGGCAAAAAACAGCATGATGCTATGAATTGTATAAAAATTGAATCACATAAAATACAGGATTTAACAATGGCATTGTTAACTTTAAAAGTTTTCATTTGGTCTGAACACAATGCATAAATACGCAGACTGTGCTTTTTGTCTCACACAAAACATCATACTGAGAGCAATGGCACATAATTATTCCAAGGCTGTGGTGTTCAAACCCTCTCTTCGTCTGCCTAGACCCAGATTCAGAATTCAACTCCGTCTCCATTTACAGTGTTACATCCTTGCTTGAGTTATCTTTGTCCCACTAGACTTCGTGTAGAATTCTTTTGTAAAAATTTTAAATTGTCTTTAAATGGAAACACTGTCTACAAAGGAGTTTCAATGAATATTGATCAATCTCACCCCTTCTACTGTTTCCCCCATTTCTCCCAAGCCCACACATCCCCTCAAGTTGTCAAGCTCCTTTCTTGCAGATGTACATCCAATATTATGGCCACATTCACCCACCCTTCCTCTTTTTATCGTGTCCCTATCCTCCTCTCTGACAAGCCATTGTTCAGCTTTCTGTTATTAATGATTTTGTTAAACTTTGTAGTCACTGTTTAAAGGAGTTGCACCACTGTAATCCATCCCTTCATATGCCATATGCTGTCATTTGTTTGTGCATAAATGCATATGGCCACATAAGTTTTTATATACATACATAAATTAGATCTAACTTCAACAAATTAGAGAAAATCTTCAAGAAGGCATCTTTTTAATACTATGTGCTATTATAACATTTGGTATTTCAAAGCTAGCCAAATTAAAAATAAACCCATTGATTAATAGGTATTAAATTATTGTTGGATAAGAGTACAAAGTTCTGTTATCCTATTGAACATCAGGAAGATAATTGATAATGATAACATATCTTTCAAAAACCTCAAAGAAAAGATTTTGATGTGTTCATCCTAAAGCAATTGATAAACATTTGAGAGGACAGCTATATTCAACCTGATTAAATACACTGATGTATCGAAACAGTTCACATTATCTCATTCATGTTTAATTATTATATGTATCAGTGAAAAGAAAGTGGGTGAAATTTATACTATGGTGAATATTATTTGTATACTAGAACGCTAGAAAAAGACATTCGTTTATTTATTGATTTGATTTATTTGCTGATATGGGGGCTTGAATTCAGGGCTTTACTCTTATTCTGCTCACTTAATTTGCTTACACACCTGCTGCTCTATACTTCAGCAACATCTCTTGCCCTGTTTTTAACTGTGTTTTCTTTATTTTTAAAATTATAATGGAAAGAATTTTATAGCTCCTAAGCATACATATAGTACTTATTTTTCCAAAGTATTGCCTTAAATATTTGCCTTTGATTTGAGCATCACTTTATGACTTTAGTAACAGGATTCTTCACATCCTGCATTGGTAACACCAAAGAGGAGCAGGAAAGGAACTGATCAGTTGGTGATGTCTTACACAGAATGTTTCCTACAACATTCTACAACAACACAGAGTACAAACAAACAATTGCAATGTTTCTGTAGAAATACACTTGAAATATCTTTTACTTTCATTAAAGGTATCACAAATACTGCATACAGCAGAAAGAGAAAGGAACAAATCCCTGACTATATTTTCATAGCCCTCTAACACTGACACTGAGCTATGTCCAGTAATTCCAAAGGAGAATTGGTTCTTCTGGTAGTGCAGATGAGATTGCGGTGTTCAGACAATTAAATGAGATGAAATATTTAAGACTTTACCCAGTACCTACAGCACAGTTTCTTTTAGATCTAAATAAGCAGCAGTTGACTTTATGAGTGATTGGTGAGAGCAGATAATTATCAACAAACAAAAGTAAAGGACAGTTTGCAACAAATACATGGATTATAATACTAGTTACACTTAAGATGGCTGGTTTTATGTTTGCTTCCTTAGATTCTGAAGGAAGAAAAGAGTACAAGACAGGGCAATGGTAAAAGAGAATACAGACCTATGTCTAAGCTGGAAATTCACTTTAGTCTGTTCTCAATAGAAATCTGTGAAATCACCTTAGGGCTCTCATATGTAAAACTGGAGGAGGGAGACAAGCACAGGGCTTCCAGCTTCCCTGTTTTGTAGGGGTGGAGTGGGAGGTTATCCGAAGGAGACAGCATTCAAAGCAGCTAGGATGGAACACTAGCTTGTAAAGAAAGGGTATATGAAATATGAGATATGATTGTCTCCTCCTCCTCCTTTCTTTTCTTTTTTCCTTCCCTCCCATGTCCTTCCTTCCTTCCCTGTCTCCCTTCCTTCCTTCCTTCCTTCCTTCCTTCCTTCCTTCCTTCCTTCCTTCCTTCCTGCTTCTTTCTACTTTATCTTCTTCTCTTCATCTTCCCTCCTCCTCCTCCTCTTCCTGCTTCTCCTCTTTCTTTTCCTACTTTCTCTTCCTCTCCTCCTTTTCTGTTCTTTTTAATTTTTTTCCTTTGCCCTCCCATATCTTTATGTATTTTAACCCTGATCTGGATCACTGTTAAATGTCTTTTATCATGATGATTGTGTGTTTCACCAGAACTCAAAGCCTCATACTTCCTTCTCTTACTTGCTTAGTTGACACTCTACAACTTGAGCTATACCTCTAGTCTAGAAATCGATTTTTGAAAACTTTTCTGCCTATACTGGCTTTAAGCTTCAGTCCTCTGGATGTATCTCAATCTCCTGAGTAGCTAGCACTGCAGATATGAGCCACTAATACCTAGTTTGTTGGCATGTTTTTGTCTCATGTGTTCTAAATGTCATGTGATTCCATGTGGGTGGCATGTCTATGCTTTAGGGCTGACATATCAACTGTAGAAGTTTTGAAGTCTTTGTCTGTAACTATGTGTGAGACACTACAGAGCATGCCCAGGAGGGCACAGTGAAACGATTTGGGTATGAATCTTTTTTTAATACATATTTTTTATTGTTAAGGTGTTGTACAGAGGGGTTACAGTTACATGAGTAAAGCAATGAGTATATAACTTGCCGATCATTGTTACCCCTTCCCTTCCTTGTTTTTGTCCCACTATCCCATCCTTCCCCCATCTCCCACACTCCTACACCTTGCCGCTGAAGTTGTAAAGTTCATTTCCAATATATTGTCCTGTGGGTCTTTGTTGCAATGGGTCATCCTGTGTCCTTGTTTCAGCATTTTGTTATTTTTGGTATGAATCTTGTCTCTACTATTTACTAGCTCAATAAGCCAGGGCACATTAATTAATCTCTTTGAGTTTCAGTTTCTTTATCTATACAATAGAAATAACAATGCCACTCATCTCTTAAGATTCGAAGATCAATATATTTAAGATGCATAGGCCATGCACTAGCTAAATAGGAAGTATTCATAGTAAGTACAGAAAGCTATCCTTTTTGAGCATCAGACTCTATTGATCTTATTTCCAGTTCTCTAGCTATACCTGTGTTTTCTGACTGCTATACACTCTACAGGATTGCTTCTCATAGTTCTCTTGGAATTTCATGAAGATCCAAAAATGTCTTCTGCCCACACACACAAAAATTACAGAGAAACCTTAGAGCACTGTCTATGACTATTCTAGAAGAGTTTTGGTATTAACTGCCAGACACTTCTAGGCAAGCCAATGCTTAGAAAACCCTTCTCTATTTGAGGGAGACCATGGTCTTTATGTCATTTGTTAGTTTTCTTCTCACGATGACAGAATGTCTGACACAAATAACTTAAGGGTGAAAGATTTATTGTATCTCATGATTCCAGAGGTTTCAGGGCTCCATGGTGAGGAAGAGCATTATGGCTGAAAGAGTACATGACTGACAGAGATTCTTAGAGGACAAGAAGCAGCCATGGCAACATATACTCCAAGTAACCTCCTACTTCTAACTTGATACCATACCTTTTAATCCCCTCCTAATAATGCCATCATATCATCAATCCATCAAGCGATTGGTCCATTGAATAAGTCAGTTCTCCAGATCTAATCACTTCCCCAAATATCTTTAGTCAACATCCAATTCCCCATCACATGATTCTGTGTGGAATATTTCATATTGGAACCATATCATGGCATGTTTTCCATTTCATACAAAATGTCTATAAGCTCCAAAATCTAAAATTAAAATTACTTCATGGAGATAAAATTTTAGTTTTGAAATTAGCAATGCATAGCATTTTCTGTCTACTAAGTCCTCATTTGACTCAAAAAATTACTTTGAGAGACATTAGCTTCATTGCTTGTATGGCTAGTATAGCTTCTGGTCCCAAGCATGCTATAGTGAGCCTGGAGTTCTGAACAGCCATTATTCAGGAAGATAAGTTGGATATAAACTAGATGAGAGCAAGATTATGTCTGCATCTATCTATCACGAAAACTACCTTCAAACATCTTTCAAAGGTGAAGACCCAGGAAGCGGAAGAATGTTTTGACAGGGGAGGGTGAAAGGAGTACATGAATGGAAGGAGAATGGGTGAACAAATGCATTCATTATAGTCAATGTACACTATGTAAAAATTAAACTCCATAATTTGAGAGTAGCTTAAGCTACATAGCATTATCCAAGAAGCATTCTACTCATTATACCTATAACCTGACTTATGGAATTGTAACCTCTTTCTACAATTACTTAATACTTATTGTAAAAGGCCATGGCCACTGTTGAATTTCTAACTTCAAAATCTTGTGCAAGTGTCTTTTCTGACCAACTGCAAACTAGAACTCTACACATATAAGAAAATATAGGGGGACTGGGAAGGTGGCTCAGTGGTGAGCGCTTGACTTGCATGCATGAGGCCCAGGGTTCAATTCCTCAGCACCACATAAGCAGAAAAAAAGCCGAAAGTGGCACTGTGGCTCAAGTGGTAGAGTGCTAGCCTTGAGCTGAAGAGCTGAGGGACAGTGCCCAGGCCCAGAGTTCAGTCCCCACGACTGGACCTCCCACCCCCCCCCCCAAAAAAAAGAAAAAAGAAAATATAGGCCCCAACTTTTTCAAGTATACATACATAAGACAGTCCTGCTTTCTCCTAGCTTTACTAACTTCCTATATTCAGTTGAATGTTCATACCATTTTCCCTATTCCATCTTGTAGGAGCCATTAGCCCTTTTATATTGCCTTTGGAAAGTTGCCTAAGTACCTGTGACCCTTATTAATATAGAAAACCATGCCTTATTTCAATTTTTACCCATTATTTGGCATATAGTAGAGGTCCATGGACATTTATTGAGGTGAAATGAGAAGATAGGAAAATAAAATATGGTTTGGAAGGAAAGATTTTCCTTAGTGGATATATATTACCTAGCAATGCAAGGCTCTTTAAAAAAACACATACAGCAACAATCAATAATATAATCCAATGCATTTCGGTTAGTACAGAAAGATGAAAACAGAATCCAGGTAGGATTGACTTATTGGTGCCTGATAAATGGTTATAAAGAGGACAAATGAAGAAAGCTATGGAAAATAATGGATTGGAATTGACTCAATTGGAAAGCTATTGTGGAGTATTATCAGTACAGGCCAGAGAGAGTGCCACAAATTAAAGTCTGTATAGTCTGAAGCCCATTCATTTTACTATTTGTTTCCTGTTTAACACTTTTTCACAATGTGCTAGTAAGTACATGAGTTACAGTCAGACATGCACATACACACACACGAACACATATGCCATGTACATATTCCCTGCTTTGGATATTCTTCTTCTATTGTTTTTTTTCATGTTCCTCACACTAGAAAAGATAAAAGCTTTTGGACCCTAGTTTCATTGTCTGTAAAATACATTCAGATATCTCTTCTGTGATGTTAGATTGAACTCAGTGCCTTGTATGCATTAGATAAGACCTCCACCAGTGAGCCACACCCCAATTTCAGATTCTATAAAATCACTTTTATTCTAAAATATCAAGAATATTTTCCCTGCAAAACCTAACCATTCAGAAAGGTGAAAGGTGACAAGGTGCTTTGGCGGCTATTTCTCTCTTGGCTCGCAAGTTCGAGCTCACAGCTGCGGCTCCAGCCAGGAGGGACAGGCCATGGCGTGGGGATCGGCGGGGAGCCTGTGGTATCCGCCCGTATTCGCGATGAGTTTACCTCTCAATCCCAAACCTTTCCTCAATGGACTAACAGGAAAGCCAGTGATGGTGAAACTTAAGTGGGGGATGGAATACAAAGGCTACTTGGTATCTGTAGATGGCTATATGAATATGCAGCTGGCAAATACAGCAGAATACATAGATGGGGCATTGTCTGGACAGCTGGGTGAAATTTTAATAAGATCTAACAGTGTCCTTTATATCAGAGCTGTTGAAGAAGAAGATGGGGAAAGGAGAGAATAGCCACTTGGGGGATCTTATATATATATATATATATATATATATATATATATGCATATATATATATATATTTCTAGACAATATTTTTATTCCAATCAGTCTTGTGACAACAGGTATTGAAAAAAAGATGGGAAGTGAAAGAGTGGCGCCTTTTTGTGGGGGATTTATATATATATATTTCTAGACAATTAAAATTTGTCAATCTAAAGCCAGGCGCTGGTGACTCACGCCTGTAATTCTAGCTACTCAGGACGCTGAGATCTGAGGATTGTGGTTCAAAGCTAGCCCGGGCAGGAAAGTCTGTGAGACTCTTACCTCCAATAAACCACCAGAAAACCGGAAGTGGCACTGTAGCTCAAGTGGTAGAGCACTCGCCTTGAACTGAAGAGCTCAGAAACAGCTCACAGGCCCAGAGTTCAAGCCCCATGACCGACAAAAAAAAATTTGTCAGTCAGAAAAAAAAAAAAAAACACCCTAACCATTCATTGTAGGTAGAAGTGGAAATGCTCCTGGCTATTCCATACCTGTGTGTCATTATATAATTTAAACCACATTTTCTCTTGTCATCATCTAACTTTTCATTAATAATTTTTATGCTGTCTCAAAGTTGTGATAGGGAATTAATTGCAATAATATAGTAGTCCTTTAGTATCTCTATGTATTCCATTATTCTCCTGAGTCAATTAGTCTTAAGGCTGGTGTCATATTCTGACTTGACACTGCGAACATGGAAGCTTTGGGCTTGAGTCTCAGTTCTTATTTTATAAAAGCATTGTCAGAGTGAAATAAGGTAATTCACATAATACCTGAAAAACTCCATTATCTAAGAAATGTGAAATAAGAATATTGTTTGTGAGGCTCTCTGACAAACATGGTACAAGGGTGAAACTTATTACAACCATCTGAGATGGTTTCTGATAGAGAATCTCTTTAATTTAATATTAGTTTGCTTCCAGATGTACATGTTTTAATGATATAAACATCACAGTGTAATAAAGTAATTTAAATGTACTATTAACCCTTAGGCTTTCGCACAATCAAAATCAGCAATTATTATAATATTGTCCAGTTTCCTAAAATAGGGATTACAATTGCATTATGAAGATGATGTAAATAAACGTAGTGAAGAAGAACTCTTATCAGTCTGGCAGAATGAGCATTGTAGTCATCACCAGGATTCAAGTGGAATGCTAAGAGACTAAAACAACTAGGAAGGAAATCCTGACATGTTATTCCATGTAGAGTGCTGTTCCCACAAAGCCCATAGAAGAACTTGGGAGGCAGTTAATGAGCAAAAGAGTTTATGGTCAAAATGGTCAGAGAAACACTAAATGTAGTATGACTTCCTTGTGGTCTACATTGCACTTTATCATATAGATGCATCTATGTAATGAAGAAATATAATCAAAATCCTTTCATCCAGTGCTGGACATAGCGATTTGTGTCTATAATCACAGCTGCTCATGAGATGGATTAGAGAAAAGCATGAAATTCTAAGAATAAATGAAAGCAAAAGGACTGACAGCATGATATAAGTAATCGAGTCCTTACTTTGTTATTATGAGGCCCTAAGTCCAAACCTCAATACCACAACAAAGTTTTTTACAAGATCCTTGGAATGCACATTACTTGATTGTATCTATATTTGCCCAAGAGTAGAACACCACACCAGAAATTCTTGCTCCTTTTAAATTGTTAATGTGTGGTAAAAGACCAAAATTTCCTCATTGTTGCTAACCCCTATATTATCTGGCCTCTGGTAACCACCAACTACTTTCCAGTTCCATGAATTTAACTTTCTGAATGCAAATATGAGTGAAACCCTGTGGTACCTGTCTCTCTTGGCCTGGCTTATTTCACTTAACATAATGATTTTCAGTTTCATCCTGGCTGTCATAAATGACAGGATTCCATTCATTTTATGACTGAATAATAGTCCATTCATCAGGTGATAAAAATCACATGCTCCCAGAGCTTACTAGGTTTTTGTTAGAGCAGCCATTCTTATTAGGGAAAGGTGATATCTCAGTGTGGTTTTGGTTGCATTTTTCTAATCATTAGTGATGTTCAGCATTTTTTTCATATACCTTTTGGTCATTTGTATGGCTTCCTTTGAGTGATGGCCACCTAGGTGTATTTTCCATTTTCATTGGGTTGCTTGTTTTTGCTTATATATTTTGGATACTAATCCTTGCCAAATACATAACTCAAGTCTGCTACAATGCTTCAGTATGCAGAACATCATGTACCCATTCCTGGGGTATGTTATAAACTCAGTTGCAGACTTAAACATTGCTAATCAGAATTGAATTAGAAAGATTTGTCTAAAACATAGATTGGAAAATTAGTTTTAAAAAGGCATCTTGTTTTTATAAACAAAGCTTTACAAGATCACAATTTTCTCTGTTTGTTTGCATCCTCCTTCCTAGTAAGATTGAGTGGTTACAGTAGCTATGTGGCCCACAATCCTAGAATATTTATTACATTGTTCTTTCAAGAAGTAGTTTGTGGAATTCATTGTTTAGAATAATCAATGCTCTTGGAAGTGGCACTGTGGCTCAAGTGGTAGAGCGCTTGCCTTGAGCTGAAGAGCGCAGGGCAGTGCCCAGGCCCAGAGTTCAAGCCCCACAACTGACAAAAACAGAAACAAAAACAAAACAAATGTAGAATAATCAATCCTCTAATGAAGAGGAGAGAAAGAATTGAACCCTACCAAGCACAGGAATGAAGGAATTAGGAATATATTGAATAAGCATATTGTACAGAAATGTATTCTAAATGTGTTATACTCATATATGAAACTCTTTCTGTGATTAATATATATATATTCAAAATAATGAAAAATAGAATAATCAAGTATCTTCTCTGAATCAGAGGTTAAGTTACCCAAGTCAAAACTATTTCTTCATGAGGGAAAGAGGAAAGATAGATTTTGTACTATGACTCCGCATTCCCTGAAGTTCTAGGATGTTCTGCAGTTGAGTAAGGATATTAAAGCAGTGGGTATACCATTTATAGGAATAAGTACTGTATAAATTTATTTGAAGTGTTTTTATATTGTTCTTGGAGACGCTTAAGCAGTGGTTCAGTAAGATTAGGTAATCTAAGGTAAGTCATACAGTAAACTCTGCTTACTAAAAGAATCAGAGCCACTGCAAGAATATCTTTAGGATAGAGAAAAAGATGATTGAAAACACAAAATAGGATTAATCTACAGAATCAACCACAGGATAGTTTTATCTAGCGAAGTATTATGATCTCAGAGTCAACCTAAATTCTAGTTTGGATTCAGATGATTTTATTAATAAAACTGTGATTTTTATCATGCAACAGGAAGATTTAGGTATGTTTTACAATGTAACAATTCCAGGAATTCCTGAAATTCTGCCCTAGTGCTGGATGTTAGTGTGCTTCCCAGGCACTTGAGAATGTACTTGTAGGATCCAGTAACTGTCCTCTCCCTTTCCAGTTTTCTTCCCAACTCATACTATTTGGTGAATTATGAAGCATATAACTCTGTAGTCATTTTACAAAACTAATGCATGTAGAATGAAGGAAATTTGCATATAGTAAACATTTTATGTGAATCTGGTACTTTGGGATATTCTACTTGACGCTATGTTTTTTTATCCCCTTTTCCCTGTTTAGACAATATTTTATAGTATTTCACAGAGGAAGAAATGGGAATCAGGCAGGTGCCTGTGGCTTGTACCTGTAATTCTAACTATTCAGGAGTCTAAGAGCTGAGGATGGTGACTCGAAATCAGCCTGGGAAGATGAGGTTCTTATCTCCTATTAGCTATTAAAAAAGCCAAAGTAGAGCCATGGCTCAAGAGGTCAGAGGCTAGCCTTAAAAAAACAAACCCTTGTTTGTGATCATTTGGGTAAATGCCCAAAAGTGGGATTGCTGGGTCATAGGGGAGCTCTATGTGGAGTCTTTTGAGGAACTCCATACTACTTTCCAAAGTGGTTGGACAAGTTTACATTCCCACCAACAATGCAGTAGGGTTCCTTTTTGGCCACATCCCCTCCAGCATCTGTTGTTATTAGATTTCTTGATTATAGCCATTCTAACTGGGGTGAGGTGGAATCATAAGGTTGTCTTGATTTGCATTTCTTTTATGGCTAGAGAAGTTGAGCATTTCTTCATGTGTCTATTGACCATTCTTATTTCCTCTTCAGAGAAGTCTCTCATTAAGTCTTTAGCACTTATTAATTGGGAAGTTGTTTCTTTGAGGATTTGATGTGGGAGATTTAATTTTTTGAGTTCTAAATATATTTTAGATATGAGCCCCTTGTCCATTGTATGGCTAGTGAAGATCTTCTCCCAGTCCATGGGCTTTCTATTTATCTTGCTAGCTGTATCCTTTGCCATGCAGAAGCTCTGCAGTTTCATGCACAACCATGTTTATCACAGCATTATTCACCATAGCTAAGATATGGAATCAACCCTGATGTCCCTCAGTAGATGAACAGATCAAGAAAATGTGAGATTATATATATATATATATATATATATATATATATATATATATATATATGAATTCTATGCCTCCATCAGAAAGAATGACATTATCCCATTTGTTAGGAAATGGAAAGACTTGGAAAAAATTATATTAAGTGAAGTAAGTGAGGCCCAAAGAAACATAGGTCCCATGGTTTCCCTTGTTTGCAATGACTAGTACATGTCTAGGAAAGGCAGAGAAGGTCATAGGCTTCATACATATGACCATGTGAGATGATGTGAAGCCAAATATACCCCAAGACAGGGACACAAGTGATTTTTTCTTTCTTCCTATTATTTTTAATGTTCTTATAATTCACTGTGTGATTCTTTTGTTTCTTTTGTATGTTCTTCCCCCATGGTATAACCCCTGTTTTCCCTGTATTTGATTCCTGTGTTCTGCATCTTGTATATACATTTTGTAATTTGGGGAGGGGAAGGGATATAGTGGAATGCTTAAATGGGGATGCAGGTTGACCCATTGTGACGATGAAATGTGCAGGACACTATGTTGTAAATGAACTTTGCAATGTTGGGGAGGGGGAAGGAGTTAGGGAGGTGGGGAGGGAAGGGATAGTAGGGTTACAAACAAAGGAGGAAGTAACAATGCTTGATAGGAATGTACTCATTACCCTACTCATGTAACTGTAATTCCTCTGTACAGTATTTTTACTATATGTAAACTTCAAAAATAGAAAAAAAAAAAAGAAATCCTTAGGTATAGTGCAGTACCCAGGTCCTAAGTTCAAGTTCCAAGACCACCAAACAAACAAGGACATCAGAGAAACGATTTCATTAGTAGTGTATAGCATTTCTTTTGCAGAACTGATCTCTGAACTTAGGCATTTTTAATTTTCGAAGACCATGCTAATACTGCTTTTCTATTATTCCTTTTCTTTTCACTTCTATTCACCCATCTCCCAACATAAAACATCTCCTGTACACCAGGCTGGGATCAAGATTCCGAAGATGTTTCTAGTAACAATCTATGGCAGACGTTCATTGGTGAATGCAGATAAGAGTATAAATGAAATGTTACAATATAGCAAGTTGGATACCCCACCAAAAGACAACAAATTCATCAAGTAAGAGATGGGATTCAAAGATGGGCATGGTGGTGTCTGCCTGTCATCCCTGCACTTAGGAACTAGAGGCACAAAGATAAAGAATTCAAGACCAACTTAGGCTACATAGGATGCCCCTCTCTCAACAAAACAACAAAATGTTACTCCTATACTAAAAATATTAAGCGTTTTCTATTTATAAAACTTTATTATTTAAAGTGGAATTTTTTATGCTGAATTAAAACATTTTTTTCAAAAATGCCCAGGATCCTTAACTGTAATAGAAATAGCTCTGAATTTTAAGAGACAAATAAAAATTATTTTTTACATTTAATTAAAAAATACAGGACTTACTATAGCCTCACCCTAAAAATTGGGGATATTATTTTATTATTTCCTCAGCATTATTTTTTCATCAATTAGTGTAATAATAAAATCAGTCATGTGTCAGGAAACTCATTAGTGTCTCTATTGAAGAACGTTTACATTTATTTTAATATATGCCAAAACTTTACTGGTACCTTTTTTTGTAAAATTATTCTTTAATAAGAGGTACAAAAATATCACTATCTAAATTGCTAAGATGCAAAATGTTTAATTATTAGAACTGCAACGAGAATCTCTAAAGATTAAAAAATACACTTTTAAAATTTTTAAATTTTATTTTCAAAGTGATGTACCCCAAGGGGTTACAGTTACATAAATAAGGTAGCGATTACATTTCTTGTCTAACTTGTTATCCCTTTCCTCATTTTCTCCCTCTTTCCCTCCCCTGCCAACCCCCACCCCACAAATTGTACAAATCATTTCCAACATATTGTCGTGAGTATTGCTGTCACATAGGCTCCCCCTTTATCCTTTGTTTCACCATTTTGTTGTTCTCTTTCCTTTTCCTAGTTCAGATAAACATATATACAATAGTCAGGATACCAGAATCAAATAGAGTGACAACCACTCTGGAAAACAATATGGAGGTTCCTCAAAGGACTACACATAGAGCTCCTCTATGACCCAGCAATCCCACTTCTGGGCATTTACCCAAATGACCACAATCACAAGATTATTTACCATAGCTAAGATATGGAACCAATCCAGATGCCCCTCAGGAAATGAATGGATAAAGAAAATGTGATATGTATATTGTGATATATATATATATATATACATATATATATATATATATATATATATATATATATATATATATAACATTCCATGCTTCCTTCAGAAAGAATGAAACCACCCCATTCGTAAGGAAATGGAAGAACTTAGGAATAAATCATATTAAGTGAAGTAAGTCAGACCCAAAGGAACATTGGTCCCATGGTCACTTGATTTGTAACAATTAGTATACATCTAGGATACTTTTAGCAGATTGGTAGAATAGCTCTATAGCTATGTACATATGATCATATAAGATGATGCTAAAAGAAATGAACTCCAAGACATGGACACAAGAGTTTTACTTTCTGCTGTTATTCTCAATGTACTACCTGTTTTCTTTTTTCTTTTGTGTTTTTCTCTCCCTATGTTTTCTTTTTAAAATTTGACACAATACAGAAATATATACAATGAAAAGTAATTATCTCTTGTCTATCTGTCTATCCATCTATACCTATCAAGTTTTTCTTTAAGTAGTTGTACAGATGTTTTGATGCAACATGTCAATTTATGAGTACAGTGCATCTCACTTTTATCTTTTTATCTCACTTTCTTCCTTAAAAGTAATCAATATTATAAATTTGACATACATTTTCTATAACCTTTATATGTGTTGCATATAAATGTAAAATATATGATTGTAAGTCATAAGTATTTTTATAGTTTATGTTGTTTGTAACATGCTCTTTACATTTAATTATGTATGCCATTAGATTTCACTTAGTTGAAATAAAATATCATTCATTTATTTAACTACTGTTTTTATGTACATTTAATATTGTTCTCTTTTATTACTATCATGAGCATTCTTCTGGTTACTTTCTCTAGTAGTCACTTTTAGACATTTGGCTCTTCAGAATACATATCTATTTCAAATAATGACATGCAGAGGACATCTGTTGGAATCTCTTCCATCAACCTTCCATGAAATTCAGAGAGGATTCTGAACCCCAAGTTAAAGACTCAAATGTTTTTTCTTTCTTGCTATTGTGTCTAACATATTTATAAGTTATTTCTTTGTATGTCCCTCCCCCACGGTATAACCCCTGTTTTCACTGTGTTTGATGTTGGTATAATTTGTGGAGGGGAAGGGAAAAAACAAATTGTTTAAATAGGGATACAGGTGGACCCATTGCAACAATGAGATGTACAAGATGTTATGGCGAAAATGAACTTTACAACTTTTGGGGGGGTGAGGTGGGGCATTGGGAAGGGATGGTAAGGGGAAACAAAGGAGGAGGCAACAATGCTTGATAAGAAATGCACTCATTGGGGCTGAATGTGGCTCAGTGGTAGAGCGCTTGCCTTACATGCCTGAAGCCCTGGGTTCGATTTCTCAGTACCACATAAGCAAAAAAAAAAGCTGGAAGTGGCGCTGTGGCTCAAGTGGTAGAGCACTAGCCTTGAGCTGAAGAGCTGAGGGACAGCGCCCAGGCCCAGAGTTCAGGCCCCACGACCTGACCCCACCCCCAAAATAAAGAGAAAGAAATGCACTCATTACCTTGCCCATGTAATTGTAACCCTCTGTACAGTATTTTCACAATAAAAAAAAAGAAAAAAAAGGTAATGGTTATAAGTATTTTAGTGATGCTTGAAATCTATGAAATAAACTAACTGTTATTAGTAATAAAAAAGGATAGATTATGTAATCTGGGTTGACACCACGTTATTATACAGGAAAGACTCATAGTTCAATAAAGTGATGGCCCGATGACCCACTTAATCTACGAGTATCAGAACATTCACTTAATTTGAAAAGAAGATAAACTTTGTTTTCTGCTGAATGTAACACAATATTGGAAATGCTATGACCTTCCTCCCACTCCCATGAGTGAACCTGTCTGGGAATAGAGCCCAAACAGACAATACATAACCAAGAAACAGAGAGAGAAGTAAATCTTGCATACCTGATGTTGACCCTGAGACTGTTTCTGATACAAAAACGTAAGAGCTAACTCCAGACTTCACACTGATATGAGCCAATACACTTCCTTTTACTGGCTATGACATTTTTAGTTAGGCTTTCTCTCAGTTACAACTCAGTGATGTGTTATTGATGCTGACAGATATCTAAAAGCATAATTGTCGAGTCATTTAAGAATATACAATTAAAATTATTCTAGATGTGGACATATTGCCTTTGATAGATTCTACCAATATGAAATATAATGAACTCTAGTCACTAAGGGGTATTTATTTGTTTTATTACTATTATTTTAATATTATCAGGGCTCTCTCTTGGCTTTTTCACACACAACTGGAGCTCTACATCTGCATCTTGCTTTTTTCAGGTTCATTGGAGAGAAGACTGCCACAGACTTTCCTGCCCAGTCTACCTTCAAACCATAATCCTCACTCTCCTAAGCAGATAGGATTGCAGGTGTGGGGCACTTGTGCCTAGTACTAACTACTAAGTTGTCTTAATCTACATACAGTTTTCCATTTTCTCTGAGAGGTCATTTTTATGATTTCATCTTGTTTTAAATATTATTATCTAAATTAACCCTTTGTGTATTACAAAGAGTACATACAATTTCTTGTAATAGCCTTTACAGTGGTATAACATAGACATTTTTATAATTTTAGCAGTGATATCTGACAATTACTTACCCTGTGATTGGTAGAATTGTTTGGTCATGCTTAGAAAATTATTCTCCTAATACCATATGGAAGTTCTTAAATTTTGTGTCATATTTTGACCTTAACTTTTCCATTTATTTCACTCAGCATCTTTTGAGGGCAGCAGGGTAAGGAAAAGTGCGAGCAGGTGAGGGGTGAATCTCATCATCACACAGTGTATGCATATGTGAAATACCACAGTGAAACCCTTGTGAAAAATTAACATAAACTTTTAAATAATGAATAACAGGAAATGTAACAGATCCTTCGTGGGATGTGGGCGCCTGGAGGAACAGGGGGAGGAAATGGAGAGGATTAATATGGTAGAGCTCAACAAAAAGCTGAAAGTGTTGCATACATTTAATAATATATGTGGTTATATTTGAAAAACACAACCATCCTAGATTTAGCCCATGGTCTGTTTTTGCTGACATCTTGTCTGGGATTTTTAATATTTATAAAGTGTAGAAAATTAGTATGTTTATTTATGTAAATTTAGTAACTCTATTTTCAGTCATTCAACAGTTATTTACCCTCAGATGTATGAAACCTCAATTATTTACCAGAATTCATGTGGGTAAGTCTATGTCTGGACTCCATTAATGAATGTATTCCTGGACCAACATCTTTTTCTCAGTAAGTGAGTTCTATGAAATCTTGACATCATATAAGGAAATAAGATATCTCTTATTTATGCTATTTTTTTAAAGAAAGAATATGGTCCTTTCTCTTATTCTTTTACAATATGATGACTATCCTTGGCCTTTATTGTGCTCTTAGTTCCTCACTGTTCTAAGTTGGCTTACAATCTCATAAAATAGTAGAGTTCTACAGAGACTCTGTTCAAATGCAAGAGCAAGAGATTATTGAAAACGATACCCAAATAAACTATGCTTCTTACTTGGGCATTGTATCCAAAGGTTTTACAGGAACATTCATATTCACCTAGTAAATTACAAACATCTTGGGAACTAGTAACACTAACTTTGAGAACTTTTAGTCCTCAGAGAAATAGATCATCACAAATCCTCTGATTGCTTAATAGGAATATTTTTGAGGAAAAGTTAGAAGGGATTTTTAGATTAAGCTTTAACAGGCTCATCATATTTTCAGAACTCAAAGTGTACATAAAAAATATCCACAGAGAGATTTTACTCTATAGCTTTCTGGAACTACCTGTTTGGATTTTACTTACTTAAATAATATTTGTAAATATGTGTTTTGCTTTTAATTCTTTGCATATTGATTTTATTATTTTTATGGTAGGATATTTAGTTTTTATGAGAAGGACTACAATTCTCAGATTTTGCTTCTAGAATGAAAACATTCTATTTATCATTATTTGTAATTGCTATTCAGGAAATAATTTACAAGCCGAGATATATAAATGACTTCTTGCCATAGATTCAGTTCTTTCAAAGTCCATATTTTAATAGAAACTCTGTGTGCTAAATATTGATCATTTACCTTTTCATTATTGTTTTTATGTTTGGTCTATAAAAAGGAAAATTGTTGAAATTACATGTTAAAATGCAGTAAATCAAAATTTCCCCTTTCTTTCTTGTGTATGCAGTATTTTCTGCAGTATTTAATTTGTTTATAGAGAATCCAAGGTTTTTTTGTTTTCAGATGTGAGCTCATGGGCTGGTGTCTTTGTTAAAGTTTGCTGTTTTTTTTTTTTTTTTCTGACAGCCCAGAAAGATAAGGGATATCAAAGTTGCATCAGGAATTTATTAGGAAGCAGAGGAATTTTTTTTCTAAATCACATGCTTATTAAGTCTTTTGTTGACTGGATTTTATTGTAGAAAATATAAACTTCAGAACACATTGTGAAACATTGAATAAAGAAAAAATAGATAAATTATATCAGGTAAAAATAAAATCATCACAAGGATAACATTGAGAAATAAATTTATTAAACTTATTTAACTAATCTTAACTGTCATTCCTTGCTTGCTTAACATGAGAAAGAATGCCAAGAACACAATGTTTTAGGAGGAAGAACAACATGTTATTAATCATTAGACTTGGAAATTGAGGGAACTTGCAAGTTTGTTTACCTGACAAAAGCTACTGGTGAAAAAGTCTGGAAGATAAAACTAGATGTTAATTCTTTTCAACCTTGCTCTATATCTATTTTTCCAGGCAGTGTTCTAGATACATGGTAGATGCTAGAAAGATTTCCTGAGCATTGAAAATCAGATATAGAGTAAGGAGGCAATCGTTCAAAGTTAGATTTAAAATAGTGCTTATGGGCCAGAGATCTGGCTTGAGTGAACAAATAACAGCCATCCTTGTACAAGGAAGCCCAGAGAGAGCATGAACCCCTGAAGGCAAGCTTGAGTGCCAGCATACACACAAAAGAAGCAATGTTTATAAGAAAAAGAGTATGTCATTCATTAAAAAAAAAAGTAGCCAATAGTTTATGTTTGTACTCTTTGCTATTCAAGGGGCTGAGATCTTGATTCTAAGTTAGAATGGGCAGGAAAGTCTGTGAGACTTTTATACCCAGTTTATACCCAGTTTATCAGCAAAAAGCTGGAAGTTCAAGTGGTATAGCAATAGCCTTGAGTAAAAAAGCCAAGCAACAACATGAGGTACTGAGTTAAAGGCCCAGTACTGGCAAAAAAAAAAAAAAAAGGAAGAATGAAAAGCAAAACAGCAACAAAAATGATAAAATGAGACATGATTACAGAATTATTATGAGAAGAAAACTCTCCTAATAAACTTTAATTAAATAACATGATGCTTAGAGGGCTCTTTAATTGATATTTTTGGCTTCAAGTTAGGTTATCTCAGTTTTTGTTTTTTTTTTTACTTTTGCTCTTTTATTCTGCCCTATCTTCTTATATGTTAGGGAAAGGGATGGAGGAGATAGGCTATGATGGCCTTGGAAACTGACATTATTTTACTGGTAGACAGTGAAAGGATATGCTCTCTTTCATGTTTAAAAAAAATAGAGTATGTCAGTTGTTCAAAACAGTGGGTATGCTCTTCATAGTCTGCCAGACTTTTCATCAGGTTCATATCTAAGAATGACTCTTCTTCATGACACTCTCTCATAGCCATATCATATGCCTATATACTACAACAATGTACCCAGACTCACTGATTTGTGGTCCTTCCTTGTTTTCAGATCCCCACAGTAAATAGGTCAGTCCCTTTCAGGATGGTCCCTGGCTAGAACACTCTGAGTTATGAGGAGCCGTGCATTTCCTTTCTTCTCCAGTGTTAACCTCTCACATGGGAAAAGTCACTGATGCACCCAAATTCTTACAATGGATTTGAGTATTGTGAGAATTGTGGGTTTCTCTTGCAGCTTGGTCTGCCAGTCTGTTGCCACCAGGACTGCTGAACTCACCTTGTGGTGGAGGCTTCATTTTCCTGTGATATAAACATGCACACATAACCTTCATGGGATCACAAGGTAGGAGTTTCATGTCCATCTTGCTGCCTTCAATTATCCCCTTCTCCTACTAGATTTGTGGCTTTTAAAGTTCATTTGATAGTTGTGTCAAAGTAAAGAAAATTTTGTTCCCATCATCAAAATCTTTGTTCCCAACGCCTTGTATTGCCAGAGCCGTCTATGTGCCATGCTGTATCTGACCACCTCATCATCTTACCGTCATCTTGACAGTGAACATGCTGCCATGTCTCAAAAACAGGACATGCATAGAAGTCATTGTCAATGCCATTCCCTGAGAGGGCCAAATCCCAGGTCAAGAAGGGCTTTGTTATGGATTTTTTCTTCTCATTTCTTGTGGGTTTTTGTTTTTGTTTTGAATGACAGACTTTGGTTACAAATGAAATTTCTTTAATTGACCGTAAATGTTTTCTGCTGCTTTTTCTGATAATTTTTATAAGTTGTGGCTTTCAAAAAGATCTATTTCAGGCAAGTTATTAAATTTGTTAGACAAATATTGTTATGATTTTGGTTTTACTTTATTTATGTTTGTGTATATGTGTGTGAGAGAGACAGACAGAGTGTCCTGAGCTTGAACTCAAGGCCTCGAGCTCTGCCTTCCCTTTCCAGATCAAAGCTTTTGCTGACCACTTGAACCACACCTTCAGTTCTAACTTTTTTCCTGGTAAATTATAGAGCAGAGTCTCTCAGCTATGTCTGCCCTTGCTGGCTCTAAATAGTGATTTTCAGATCTGAGCCTCCTAAGTAGTTAGGATGACAGGTGTGATAATTTGCAAAGCCACTGGCACCCAGAAGCCCCATTTAGCTTCATATGTTGAGTCTTTGGTTAAAAAACAAATTCTAGCTCTTTTCCTAGCTCTCTCTTTCCCACCTCTCTTTCCCAGCCCTTTCTCAACTCTCTCTTCTTTTTCTAGCTCTTTTCTAGCTCTTTCTCAGCTCTTTCCCAGGTCTTTCTCAGGCCTTTCCCAGCCTCAGGCCAACATGGCCTGGTGCCAGCCAGAACAATGAATAAACCTAAGTGTGTGGTGCTGTTCTTACTCGACTACCTCTTTTTAAAAACCTAACATAAATGGTGTCATGACTCGGATAAAGGGCTTAAAGTCAGGATAGGTGGGATTCCTCTCTGGTTTTTTCTTCTCTTTTTTTCTTTTTCCCTTTTTGCTCTAAGGAATACTCACAGTTCTGACAGCCTTTTGCTAACCCGTCTGTCTGTTGCAGACACAGTGCATTGATACCATTGCTGGCCTTCACATCCACGCCCACACCACTTCTCTACTCTGGTGAGTGAAACTACTCTCTACGGTTGGTTCTCTGTTGCTCAGTCTCTGTCCAGATGTGGCGCCACACCAGAGAGCTCCTACAGCCTTTAGCTGAAACGCCGGTCACCTCTGAAGCTGAGGACACTTGGTTTTGGGGATTTGGCCATTTCTCTCTAGAGGGCTCTGGGGGAAGTCGGGATGCCGCTTCTGCCTGGTCAGCTCTCCTTCACTCACCAGACTGACTCTCCTACACATTTAATGGGGTGCTGCGAATCACACCTGAGCGGTGAAACCCCTTTGAAATGCCTTTTGCGCTCCCTGGAAAGCCAGAGCACCTCATTTTTATGCCATTCTCAGATGTAGACAGTTTTTGCCACTGCAATGGTAAATGGTCAGAAGTCTTTACTTTCAGGTTCTCTTTGTTCTCTCTCTGCCATTCATGTCCAACTTTCCCTATCTCTCCCTTTCTCTTTTCTATGTTTTGGCTTTTGCCCTGAAGAGTGAGATGCAGGCTGGGTCCCAGGGACCCCCCTCTAGGTTCCCTCTCAAAGGCTAACCAATGTAGGCTTGATCTATTTGTTTAGGGTTTCTTTGCATTCTTTCAGAAATTCTCCATCTTGAGTTCACCATCTTGGCCATATGGTGGGTTAGGGTTTGGCCCCATCTGGCCCTTAACTTTCCACCAAGCTTACTACTCCATTCATCTATTCTAATGTGCCTTGTTATCAAGTTGCTCTTTTCACAGGCCCTGGTAACTGAGGCCCAACCATCTGATGTGCTTTGTTACCAAGATATCTAAACATTGTTGTCAAAATTTTAGGTTTTGAGTTTTGCCTTTTTTGTTTTGTGTTGTGTATTCTACTACTGACTATGTGGTTCTAAAATACTGGGCATATCTGTGCTAAAATTCTCATCACATCTAATAAGTTTTGTCATTGCAGAATATTTGTTGGTCAGTTCTTGATAATGAACAGATAAGCTCTACTTATTCTATTTGATCTCCTTGTTGCTTTAATAGGAAATAATAAAAGGCTTTTGTGGCAAAGATTTCAGTTCAAAGCCAACCCGGGCTGAAAAATCTCTAAGACTTCATCTCCCAACTAACCTGCAAAGAGCCAGGCTGGAAGCATGGCTCAAGACTCTTAATTCTAACCAGCAAACACTGCAAGTGGTACTATAACTCAAAGTGGTAGAGTGATAGCCTTGAGCAGAAGTGCTCAGGGATAGTGCCCAGGCCTTGAGTTCAATCCTCCTTGAACACTTACTGGGAAAAGTCATCCCAGCAACGAGTACCTAGACTCAGCCAGTCTGGGGAACAAGGGAACATGGAGAGGAGTAAGAGAAGATGATGTCACATCAGCAACTTTGTGTCTGCCCTTTCAAAATTAACCAGAGCCAGGAGGTCAATAGAAGTAAGAAGCCTGCCCATCTAGTGTCCATACCTGTCTACCTATTAATTGGACAAGAATTTATATTCTTGCCTTTGTTACCTGACTTCTCCTCTACCTAGTCACCAGATGTCAGAAGTAGCTAGGGACATTTCTACCAACATTTTTCAGCCGCAAGTCCTTCCTCTTGCCATTTATTTGCTCTCTAGTATTTTTTTTCCAGCCCCTCAATGTCTCATGAGACTTCTTCAGACTTCATCTTAGGATTCATGCCACCAAGGGACAGCTGCTGCTCGCTGCCTTCTGGGAGGGGACCAAATATCAGCCTTTTATCCCTAATGTCAATGCCCCTTGTCAGCAGGAAATAGCCAGAGAGAATCCGTGCCCTATTTCATGATTATTAAAAGGCTGGAATGTAAGGTCTGCTCCTGGATGGCGAGCAGACTTCACCTTTCTCACAGCAAAGTCTCCACCCAGTACCTGCGTTACCTAGGCAACCGGCACACCTGGAAGAGGTCACATCTGCATACACTGAGGTCACTTCTGAATTTGATGTAGCCACACCTTTCTCAGCCCATACCCTAGATAAGGCCTAGCCCAGGCCCAGACACCCTCTTTTCCTAGCTCGCTCTTTCCCACCTCTCTTTCCCAGCTCTTTCCCAGCTCTCTCTTCTCTTTTCTAGCTCTTTTCTAGCTTTTTCTCAGCTTTTTCCTACCTCTTTCCCAGGTCTTTCCCAGGCCTTTCCCAGCCTTAGGCCAACATGGCCTGGTGCCAGCCAGAACGATGAATAAACCTACCCAATACCTGAAAAAAAAATTCTACACATTAGACATTGGTTGATGATATTGCTGGCTGTTGTTCTCTCTCAGGACACTCTAGCTTCCAATTTGTTCATTTAAATTTTTAAAGAAATCAGATGTTTACTCCATTTTTTTTTCAAATTACATTTTATTGTAAAGATGCTGTACAGAGGGGTTACAGCTACATGAGTAAGGCAATGAGTACGTTACTTGTCAATCATTGTTACCTTTTCCCTTGTAATCCCACTATCCCTTCCCTCCCCTACCTTCCATACTCCTCCCTACAACCTTCTCCACCAGACGTTGTAAAATTCATTTCCAATATACTGTCCTGTGGTATCATTGTTGTAACGGGTCATTCTCATTTTCTTAGGTATCAGTCTTTTTCAATATTATCTCTACTCTTCTTTATTAGTAGCTCTCTTCTATCTACTTTGTTCTGCATTTTTTCAGTTTCTTTAAATAGTTTTTACTAATATTAAAGCATTTTTCTTTTCTAATCCATGCATTTAGACTCATTATCAACTTGCCACAGCTTTGGCTATTGATAAATTGCATTTCAATTATTAGTTCAAAATTGTTTGTAAATGTCCTTGCCATTTTTCTTGTGAATCATAAATTTTTTGTAAGTGTGAAGTTAATTTTCAGGTAAATGGAGCTTAATCCAGTATTTGTTGTCATTTGATTCTAATTTCATGCCATCTATTTGAAAGAATATATTCTATATTGCTTAGATTTTTAGAAATTAAATACCATATTTCATACTCAAAATATGTCTTCTTATATGATATATTTTTTTGAAAAAATATGTATTATTCAGCTATTAGAGTTAGTGTTCTACAAACATAATAAATAAAGGGCTTTGTGTTACTATTGAAATTAGTTATGTCCTTATTGTTTTTTTTTGTCAGTTGCTTTATGAGTTAATGAAAGACTTGTTAAAAATCCCCAAGGACAATTTATAACATTTTAATTGTACCAATTTTTGACTTATGGCTATTAAAGATTATTAAATGCACAGATATTTAGAATTGTTGTTTCCCCTTAATGAATTATTGGTGATTATTACATAAAGCATTTCTAGGTAATCCTTTTCTTTAAAGCTTATTTTATCATCAGATAAAATTTAGCATAGTCACTGTAGGCTCCTTATGCTAGTTATTTGCATTTTGTGTCTTTTTACCCTTCTATCTACTTTAATCTTTTTGTTGTCATGATATTTTAAGTGTAGCAGCATATGGTTCAGTCTAGACTTTATTCATGTTATTTACTTCTAGTGTTAATTAGTACTAAGGCCAATGATATTTTATATAATTATGATTTGGTTTGGAATTCAGACCTATAATTTTCTTATTTGTTTTTGTCTCCTCTGCTTTTATTTCTATATTCTCAATTATTTTTATATATATTTAGTAATCCATTTAAATTTAGCAAACTCTGAGGAGCATTGTATGTGCATATTTTGTTTTAGTTAAGTAGCTTTTTGGAAGACATCTATCTATGGATCGATCGATTGATCTATAAAACTTCTTACAGGATGCTTAGATTTATTTTTATCAAACTCTGTAGTAAATATCTGTTTGTGACACATATTTTTAGTTTTATATAACCTAAGAAACAGCCTCCAAACAGAGAATGAAAGAATCATTGGAAAAGCCCACTTGGCAGAACACCCAAGAAGGTGGATACATGGAAGGAACTACCAAACACCACTCAGTCTTAACTCAATATTAATGGACTTAACTCTCCAATTAAATGACAGATTGTCTAGTTAGATCAAAAAGCAAGATCCTTCTATCTTATGACTTCAAGAGACACCATGCCCACAAAAACAAACATATTGTGAAAATGAAAGGCTGGAATAAAATCTACAGGAGGGAGTAGCAATTCTAATATCAGATAAAGTTTACTTCAACTTAAAACTAGTCAGAAGAGATAAAGAAGGTTGCTACATACTAATTAAGGGATCTCTCCTTCAGGAGGATATTATAATTCTAAATATCTGTTCACCAAACAATTGAGCACCCAAATTTATCCAAGAAACACTACTTTCCCTCAAATCTCACATAGATCCAAAGACACTAATTGTTGGGGATTGTAACACACCACTATCCCTGCTAGATAGAACAACCCAGCAAAAACTCAACAAAGAAATCTTAGATCTAAACAACTGCATAGTTCAACTAGACTTAACAGATATCTACCAAATACTTCACCCAGCAGCATCAGAATACACGTTCTTCTCTGCAGCACATAGAACATTTTCCAAAATAGACCACATTTTAGGTCACAAAGCAAATGTGTCCAAATTCAGAGACACTAAAATTATGCCCTGCATTCTCTCAGACCACAAGGGAATTAAGTTAGGGCTCAACACCAAAAGCCACAAAAGAAAGTCCTGTAGCACATGGAGGCCAAACAACACACTGTTGAACCACCAGTGGGACATCGAAGAGATTAGTAAGGAAATTCAAATGTTCATGACATTTAACAAAAATGAACATACAAATTACCAGCTCCTGTGGGACACAGCAAAGGCAGTGCTCAGAGGCAAGTTTATTGCTCTGAGTTCCTCTATCAACAAATTGGATAGTTCTGAAACCAAAATTTAATGAGGCACCTGAAGGTCCTTGAAAAAGAGCAACAAGCTAAACTCTAACCCAATAGATGGAAACAAATAATTAAAATCAAATCAAATTAAATGAATTGTAGTCCAAAAAACACCGTAGAAAGAATCAATAAAACAAAGCATTGTTTCTTTGAAAAAATTAACAAAATTGACAGACCCTTAGCAAATCTTATATAAAAAAAGAGAACACACCCAAATAAACAAACTCAGAGATGAGAATGGAAACATCACAACAGAAACAACCAAGATTCAGAACATTATAAGTGAATACTTCTCAAACCTTTATACTAATAAGTTTGAGTATCTGAAAGAAATGGATGAATATCTAGCAAATACTGACCATGCCCAAACTAAACCAAGATAATTTTAACCAACTTAACAGACTCATATCAAGCACTGAAATAGAAACAGGAATAAGAGACCTCCCACCCAAGAAAAGCCCAGGGCCACATGGATTTACAGCTGAATTCAAGGGCTTCAAAGCAGAACTCACACTAATTCTCCTCCAACTCTTCAATGAAATTGAAAGTGAAAGTTCACTACCAAACTCTTTCTATGAAACCATCATAACCCTCATCCCAAAACAAGGCAGGGACTCATCAAAGAAAGAGAATTATAGACTCATTTTATATGAACATCAATGCAAATCTCAACAAAATTTTGACTAATCAATTTCAACAACTAATCAAAAAAATCATACACCACAATCAAACAGGATTCATTTCAGGGATGCAAAGCTGGTTCAATATACACAATTAATTAATATAATTCATCACATCAACAAGAGAAAAGATAAGAACCACATGATTATCTCAACAGATGCAAAAAAAAGCATTTGACATGATCCAACACCACTTTTTGATGGAAGGTCTGGAAAAACTAGGAATACATGGAACATTTCTCAATATCATAAAGGTTTTGTATGACAAACCTACTGTCACCGTTATAGTTAATGTCAAAAAGCTAAAGCCATTTCCTCTACATTCAGGAACAAGACAAGGATGTCCACTCTCTAGAGTTCTCTTCAATTTAGTATTAGAACGCCTAGCTAGAACAATATGAAAAGATGAAAACATGAAGGGGATACAAATAGGGAAAGATGAAATAAAACTCTCCCTCTTTGCAGATGACATATCTTTTATTTAAAGAACCTCATGGACTCCACTCTCAAGTTACTCAAGCTGATCCAAAACTGGCCAAGTAACAGGATATGAAATTAACCCTCAAAAATCAATGGCTTTTCTGTATGCCAATGATGAGAAGAGCATAGCTGAACTCTGGAAAGCAACTGCTTTTGTAATAGCCCCACAAAAAAAAAAAATACCTAGGAGTTAACTAATGAAGTGAAGGAACTCTATGATGAAAACTTGAAATATCTGAAAAAGGAAATTAAAGTAGAACTTAGGAAGTGGAAAAACCTCCTAGGATCCAGGATTTGGAGGATTAACATTGTTAAAATTGCAATACTTCCCAAGGCTATCTACAAATTTAATGAGATACTTATCAATGTCCCAACCTTCTTCAATGAAATACAAGAAGCAACCCAAAAATTCATATGGACCCCAAATAGCAAAAACAATCCTTAGTAGAAACAACAGTGCTGGAGGAATATAAATACCAAATTTCAAACTTTACTACGAAGCCATAGTCATCAAAACAGATTGGTACCGGCACAAGAACAGACCTGAGGACCAATAGAATAGAACTGAAGACCCAAAAATGAACCTACAGACCTATAGCCACCTAATCTTTGATAAGGGAGCTAAAAAAAGTAGAACGGAAGAAAAGACAGCCTCTTCAGTAAATGGTGCTGGCAAAATTGGTTAAACACATGTAGGAAACTAAAACTAGATCCTTATATATCACCCTGAACCAGAATCAACTCCAAATGGATCAAAGATCTTGGAGTCAAAGCAGACACTCTGAAAACATTACAGGATGGAATAGGAGAAACCCTAGGTCTCCTTGGCACAGGCCGAAATTTTCTTAATAAAGACCCAAGAATGCAAGAAATCAAAGAAAGGTTGGACAAATGGGATTGCATGAAATTGCAGAGCTTCTGCTTGGCAAATGACATAGCCAGCAAGATCAATAGAAAGCCCATGGATTGGAGAAGATCTTTACTAGCCATACAATGGACAAGGGTCTCATATCTAAAATATACTTAAAACTCAAAAACATAACTCCCCCAACAACAAATCCTCAAAGAAACAACTGCTCCATTAATAAGCAGGCTAAAGATAGAGAGACTTCTCTGAAGAGGAAATATGAATGGCCAATAGACATATGAAGAACTGCTCAACTTCTCTAGTCATAAAACAAATGCAAATTAAAACAACATTGAGATTCAACCTCACCCCAGTTAGAAGTCTATAATCAGGAAATCTAGTAACAACAGATGATGGAGTGGATGTGGGTAAAAGGAAACCCTACTGCACTGTTGGTGGGAGTGTAAACTTATTCAACCACTTTGGAAAGCAGTATGGAGGTTCCTCAAAAGACTCCACATAAAGCTCTCCTATGACCCAGCAATCCCACTTTTTGGGATTTACCCAAAGGATCACAAGGCCATACTAAAGCTACCAGCACAACTATGTTTATTGCAGCATTATTCACCATAGCTAAGATATGGAACCAATCCAGATGCCCCTCAGAAGATAAATGGATCAAGAAAATGTATATGTTAGGAAATGGAAAGACTTGGAAAAAATTACATTAAGTGAAGGAAGCCAGGCCTAAAGAAACATAGGTCCCACGGTTTCCCATATCTGCAATAACTAGTGTATGTCTAGGAGAAGTAGAAAAGTTCAAAAGCTATGCACTTATGACATATAAGATGATGCTAAGCAAAATGAACCCGAAGATAGGGACACAAGAGGTTTTCTCTTTCTTGCTGTTGTTGTTAATGTACTTAAAATGTACCGAGTACTTTTGTTTGTTTGTTTCTCTGGTATGTTCTTCCTCCTTGGTATAACCCGGGCTTTCACTGTATTTGATTTGGTTGCCCTGCATCTTTTATATACATTTTCCTAATTTGGGGAGGGTAAGGGAAATAACAAAGAGCTCAAATAATAATACAGATTGACATGTAACAATGAGATGTACAAGACACTATGTTGAAAATGAGCTTTACAACTTTAGGGGAAGGAGGGAGGAGTTGGGTAGGTGGGGAGGAAATGGATGGTAGGAGAAAAACAAAGGAGAAGTTACCAATGCTACATAGGAAATGTCCCCATTACCTTACTCATGTAACTGTAACCCCTTGTACAGTATCTTTACAATAATATAATATATATATTAAAAACAAAATGAGGGTAAAATAAATAAAAGAATACAGATCAATCAACAACAACCCCAAAAGGAGTAAGGGGTGCAATGAAGAAGTTATTTGCAACAAGGTGACCATTTCAGAAGGGAAAGAATGTGCTTGCCAGGACCTTATAACATAGATTTCACTTTTCAGTGTCTAAGTTTTTGACTTTGGCTCTTTGCTAAACCAAGCATACTTTATTTTCAAATTGTGTTTTTTATTAGTATTTATAACTATCGCCTTATTCTTTTATTTCTTTTAATTTCACAAGAGCTTTGCAATTTAGTTCAGATACTATTATTTCTTTTGTAATTTCCCCCTAAATAAGCTATGGGGCTGAGATTCTAATGTGTCTTTGGACTCGTTTCCTCTTCCTTAACATGAGCTATTGTTGTATATGTTCATCACTTAAGCTTTCCAAACCAACTTGCAGCCACCACCCCTTGGCTTTTGTGAAACAGTAGAAATTAAGAGAATGCCCCACACTGTTGGTAACTGACTCTGTCACTCACTGGCACATGGCTCCTACATATCTGGCAGATGCATGGGAACTCTTTTTTTTTTTTTTTTTTTAATACTTCCAGTGCCCATCACAACTTCCAAGAAAGACAAACGGAAAATACAAAAGGAACTAACGTAACTCTACTTGGAGAATAGCAAGTAAAAGCTCATATGAGGATACACATTTGCAAGTGGCAGCACGTCGTGGCTCTTTAGAACATGTATGAACTAGACTTGCAATGGAAGCTGTTCTCTCCTTTTTGTGGCCTACGTGGGATTTGGAGAAGTAGAGGTAGGAAGATCAATATGCTTTGTGCTGTTCACTCTGTGCATCTTAAGAGCATCCAGCAGGTGTCCAAAGATCCTGGGAGCTTGACAAATAAAGGATTTTTTAGACCTCATAGTAGGGTACTGATTTGAAGTCACCCACAATAAAAGCCTCTTTTCTGTCTTTGTCAAGCAATGCTGCCCTTTACAGCTTGTTTACACAGCTGCATGGCCTCATTTGGCTAAGCCTACATTTCCATTATAGGCACTTAAGAGTCTTCCCATGAAGAATATTTTTTAAATGGTAGAAGACTGAGAGGAGAATCTATTTTTTTTTGGGGGGGTCCATTCATGGAACCTGAACTCTGGGCCTGGGTGCTGTCCCTCAGGTCTTCAGCTCAAGGCTAGTGTTCTACCACTTGAGCCACAGCACCATTTCTGGCTTTTTTCTTTCTGCTTATGTGGTGCTGAGGAATTGAACCCAGGGCCTCAAGCATGCAAGGCAAGCGCTCTACCCCTGAGTCACCTTCCCAGCCCAGAGAATCTATTTTGACCTATAAAATGGATATGTTTAATTGGGGCTTAATCTCTGGGCCTGAGCTCTGTCCCTTAGCTTTTTCTCTCTAACCTGGATCTCTACCATTTGAGCCAGAGCACCACTTCTGACTTTGTGCTGGTTATTTGGAGATTAGAGCCTCAAAAACTTTTCTTTCTAGGCTAGTTTTTGTCTGTGATGCCTGGATCTCAACCTCATGAGTAAATAGGATTATAGGTATGAGACACTGGCACTTAAAAGAAGATATTTGTATTCTGAAAGAGATATTTCCTTGGATAACATATGAAAGAAACAGAAAATAGAGAACAAGTGTTGTGTTTGATGCTTGTGATCCTAATTACTCTTGAGGTTGATATAGGAGGACCTATATATCTCAGAGTTTGAGATTCCTGGACAAAGTTAGTAAGACTCAATTTCAAAATCCAAGTATGAGCAAAATGGTTGGGAGCAAAGCTCAGGTCAGAGGCCTCTTACCTGGCAAGTGCAAATCCTTGATTCAGTCTCCAGTAAAAAAGAAAATAGATTACAAGATAGTTGTTGTTGGGGATCACTAAAGAATACATTTATTTGCATAGATCATATGGCCATAGTTTTCAATAGACATATTTTTGAAAGGGTTTATGGTATTCAAAGTGTTTATCAGTATTAGTTTGTGAGTGCTAAGCAGGAGTTGTGTTTTGAAGTTGTTCAATAATCATTGGCACTGCTCTTCAATTGCAGGAATGATACATCTTCGGGCTTTGTACTAGCCTCAAATAAGGGAGAGCTTTTAGCTCTTTACATAACTCTTTGGGCTTCAGAATTTCAGCTTTTCCACTTTAACTCTCCCTCTCCCCCAAATGCCACATATAATATACACTCATATTTTTCCTCTCTGTCCTTTATTGTGCTTTAACACAGTTTAATGATGTCCCACTGCCTCTTCCTTGGGGAAATTCTTGACCTTCACTAGGCTGTGAGTGTCCATGTCTTCTTCTCTCTTCACATAATTTACTTTGGTCTAATAAACTGTTGAAATCTCTTTTTAGATTTTGAATTGCCTCTTGACATGTTCTTTATTCGTTCATAACAGCTTCTCAGATTCTCCTTTAATAAAACTGAAAAAAAAATAAAGTCAGGTTATACAAAGATAATTGCATCTTTCAGACTCTTCTTCCTACATTCTTCTCTTCCAAGACAAAATATTTCAAAGAAAAATAAAAAGGTGAAAGGCAATGTAAAGAAAGGACAAAGTAAAGAAAGCACACATACAAGTGAATAGCAGAGAATAAGAAACTACTCACAAAATGTATCCTCCAAATGTCCCCTACGAAAAAGAAAATGCAATATGGTTGATGGGCTTATATACATCCCACATTGCCTAACTTTTCTATCTCATACCTGTATTCATACCCTGTTAGGTTTGTTTACACTGAGATAAGGTTTTCCATATCCAAATCAGGTTTCACATTATGAGAAATAGGTCCCAAATCTCTAAAGTCCAAGCTGTGTCTAGTCACTGAAAGACTGCTCTTCAAACAGATTGAAAGATCTGTTCAAAATAGATACAGAACAGGGAGCACTCACTTGTCTTCTGGAAGTATTCTTTCCCTGGTATTCAGAGTTTAGTAACTAACTAAAGCCAGAATTTAGGAACTAACCACAAAGAAGAAAGTGAAGCATTTCTATTTAGAAACACATATGGAAGTTTTGGGACACCACAGGAGATGTGTAGGAGTTGGGTGTCCAAAGTTGATGTTGTGCAGGGGTCAGGAGCAGGGCTATGGCACCTTCCTGGCTACTATGTCATCCCTTGATGTCACATTCCTTATCTGTAGCATTAGGCTAAAAAAGAAACAGAGACACACATGTGAATCTTTTGGGAGCATTCTGATAGTGTGACTTCACATGGCTTAAACAGACTAGCTATAACAGCTGACACTTTTTATGTTTGTTTGCTTTACTGGGGTTTAAACTCAGGGCCTCACACCTGCCAAGAACAGCCTTTACTAATTGAGCTTTACCTTGTGTTCTGATTGCTTTAGTTATTTCTCCACTAGATCCTTGTGCTTTCCCTCACCCTTTCACCCCCACCCCCTACTCCTTGGGGCTCATTTTAGATCACATGCCTCTTTGGTAGTAGGACTTACAGGTGTGCACCAGTGCACCACTGAACCAGCTTCTTTTCCTGAGATAAGTACTCACTGCTTTCCCTAACTGGCCTCAAACTATAATCCTCTCTATCTCCACCTCAGGAATAGCTGATAGTATACATATGTACCACCAAGTCAAACATTATTTTTAATGCTTACGATATACCCACCATTATTATAGGAACTTTGCATGATTTAACTGAACCCTCAGAATTAAAAAGATACTCAACTATTACTGCTACCATTTTCAGGCAATAAGACCGATGTTCAGAGTGACTAAGGGGAGGGCATGATGGCATTTGGATTAGAGACCACAACCAACATTGCTAGTTCATTGTTGTCATACCCAACACCTATAACAACAATGTTAGTAACTACTGGTTACAATTGCTCCCTGATAAACTAGCCAAGGTGATATTAATATGAGAGAATAAAAGATTATAATATGATGAAAAATGTATTAAATTGCATTTTTATTAGAACCACCATCTGTAAAGATGTGCCTATAAACAAGCCAGACTTCCATATTCTTTACACACAAAATGTTCATGCACATCACTCATATTTTATATTACTTTAGACTGATTTCCATTTTAGAACTCCAGCAAAGTTCTCTATATAAACTTATTTTCAGTAAATTAAACTGTTATTGAACAACCTTCATTTTAGGTTAGCATAAACCGTTGCAAACATGCTTTCCTTCCAGGCTGCTTCACAAACAGGTCAGCAGTCTTTCCACTGGATGTGTGTGATGTCTTCATGATTACTCCTCAGAATGATCACTTTGACCTTCAGAGGACCAACTTAGTCAATGCTTAGGGACCTCACCTTTGTTCTCCTTATTTTATTTACTTCCTAATTCAAGAGACAAGCTGACTTCCTAGTTTCTTAATTTGGCCACAAAGAGGATTTATTTTCTTTAGCTCAAATATAAAGAAAACTCAAAAAACACCATAGCACTTATCATCCATTTTCATTTGTAATTTCAACAACTTCAACTCTTGTTTTCACTTCATTCATTTGTCTTTGTTTTTATTCCTGTCTCCTGTCTCTGTCCATCTTTCCATCAAGCAAAGAACTATCCTTTTTTTCAACAGAGAATCTTTATTCTCAACATTTCTATGCTCTTTTTTGAGCATAGATATTTGCAAATTGTTTTCCTATTTCCTGTGACCTAGGAACACCAATAAGTCACTGGTCTGTACAACAGCCCATTTTCTTATTTCTGTTCTTATTCTCTATAATTTTTAAGCAATGATTACATACATCAGCATAAAGAATCTCACAGAAACTACATGAGGGGATGTGCAGTAGGAAAAAGTTCACTTTACAGTCAAATGGAGGTTTACTCTTGGTTAGTCACAGTTTGGTCCAGTTTCTGGTATCATCATAGTAACATCTTAATACAATGGACTGTGCTGGAAAATGGCACCAAATTTGTTAGTGTTCATTATATGAATCTTCTACCTTCTTTTTTATTTTGCCAACACATCTTAGAGAGCTTATTTAAATATATCTCAAGAACATACATATCCTATTTTTGATAAAAACTTGACACTGAATATTTAGTACAAATAATTATTCCCTTATCATGCTAATAAAGTAACTAAATTACACAATTTCTTTCACTTTACTCACATTGTTCTTGCTGTAAAGAAGAAATCATTACTTGACTAGTCTCTTAGATACTTACCACTGAACAATAACTATGGGAAAATCAGGCTGTCTATAATTAGAAAGCAATCAACCATGTCCTATGGTTGGATTCTGTGTATTTAGGAACCATGGGTCCTAGTCATGTCTTGACTACAATACCATCTGCCTGAATTATGACTGTATATAGTGCTTCTAGTCATTAACTTTAATTAACAAGGTATTTATAATGTGTCCTTTACTGCAAAGAATTGTATTACATAGTTGGTGATATAAGAGGTTGTTTTGATCAAAGACCACAGGAAAAAATTATTAAATTCATCTGTAAACAAGAAGTAGAAGCAATAAAAACACCAGGAATTTATTTTCCAGCAGTAAAATGTATGAAAACCATTAAACAGAGTATCTTTTGCTAGGCTATTGACTAGAATAAAAATTATTCCAGTCTAATATCTCTCCCTTAGATAATAACAAATTGTCTTAAAACAGCATAACACAGTGATTAGGAACACAACTGAGAAATTGTATAGCCTGTGGTAGCCTCCAACTACACGTACTATTTGTTGAGGGAATTTGAACAAGTTACCTATAAAATGGAGACAATGTTCAAATTTACCATAGTTGTTACGAGCATTAAGTAACATGATGACACTAATGAGATCTATACAGTGTCCGCACATAGTAAGCACTCAGTAAATGTTAGATATTTTTTAATTGACCACAGGATGAGCTGGCAGAACTGTTTCAGAGCATCGGCTGTTGTTTCTATAGTGTAGGCTTTGAATTAAAGCACAAAATAAGAAGTGACAACTGTCTACCATGAGGCTTAGCTGTACCAACATCCTTGGCATTTTCTTCCTCTCACAGCAGGATTATTGAAGCCAGGATGATTTTCCTTGAGAAAGACAATAAAGACAGCATGTGAAAATGCGATTCCTCTTGGCTGTTTTCTGTCTTCAAAAGAGTCAACTCCCACAAAGCCACATAGACACTAACTAGAGAAAGATATACCCTGGATTTGAACTCATCTGTGAAGGATCATTTCTGATCATAAATAGCTACCCATTCCTAAGGCTGAAGTTACATTAAAAGAAATTTCTCCCTCCATTTGATTTACTTGTAAGTGAACATATCACAAGATATTAAGTGATACTTATGTATGAGCCTTCATTAAGTATTTATTGAGAACATACTAATTGCCAAATTAATTGCTTGAAAAGTAAGTCATTTTCAGAAAGATCAGTCCAAAAGAAAGCAGAAGATAACTACTGTAAATGATTATTCTACATGTTGTGAAGTTCTTCAAATACCATCAATGCAATTGTGCTCCAGTTCTACCACTGCTTTCCCCAGAAGTAACTAACCAAACTGTTAGGATGGAAAGTGCAAACACTGCAATAAAATACTGGTTTTAAAGTACATTCTGACTTGCACACCCTTCAGTAAAAATCATAGCTTATTTGCTATTTTATTATCTCTTCTACAAAACAAGGGAGATAATATTTGACTCCTTTAAGTGCCTATGAAGACTGATGAAGAGGGTAATTTGACCCTCAGTGAGCATTCATTTGGTCACAGATTCAGTTGCACCATCTTTTGTGGCATTGATGCTGTATCATAGTTTATATCCTTCCCATCTTTTGCTGAATGCTTATGTATTCCAGATCTCTAGATATGCCTTCCAGAGCAGTCTAGATCAAACTCAATACCTCTAATAGAAACAGTAATGATACATATTTTCATTACAAATGTATTAATTAAGTGACCACATTTTAAGGGACATTAAAAATCCATGCATATCTTCTAGAGCTCACAGCACTCTGAACTTCAAACAATGTATGTGTGGGACTATGGGAATAAGGCGGATACTATGAAAACGTATAGAAGGCTTTCCAACCTTAGAGAGTTCTTCTGCATCGTTTGTTAGCCCATATTAGTTGCATAATGGGTGATGGGTATGTTATGATTATTTCATGTGTGTATATAATATATTTTGATCATATTCACCTCCTCTATTATTCTTTCTTATCCTATTCCCCCTTCATATCTTTCTTGTTATTTTTAGATATATTGCATTATGACCTTAAGTGTATACAATTTACTTTGATTATATTTTCCTCCCGTATTCTCTCTTTTCCCTTTCCATTCTCTATTTCATCTCTTAGTGTACTATCAACTCTTCATAAAATTATCACTAAAATCCTTCTTGTTCTCTTTTCCTCCAGAATGCATTTCTACAATCTTTTCTTTATATTCCAGTAACAGTATTTCTACCATTATTTCTATCAACTCTGGCAATTAGTTGTTTTCCCCTCAATACCCCCTTTCTTATGTTCATGTCCACATTACTTCATTAGGTCCAGCTTTTGGATTTTGAGAAAATTTGTTGTATTTGTTTTACCAGGTGTGGCTCATTTCATCTACATGTTAATCTCTAGTTCCATCATTTTTCCTACAAAATTAGCTCCTCTTTGTGATGAATTAATACTTTACACAGTGCATATATCACATTTAAAAAATTCAGGCTGGGAAGGTGGCTCAGTAGTAGAGCGCTTGCCTTGCATGCATGAGGCCCTGGGTTTGATTCCTCAGCACCATATAAGCAGAAAAAAAAGCCAGAAGTGGTGCTGTGACTCAAGTGGTAGAGTGCTAGCCTTGAGCTGAGAGTTGAGGGACAGTGCCCAGGCCCAGAGTTCAGGCCCCACAACCAGACCCAGAAAAAAAAAATCATTCACCAGGTAATATGCACTTAGGTTGATTTTCTAATGTGACCATTATGAATAGTGCTGCAATGAACATGATATCTTGATTGTACACTAACTTTATATTCCTGGTTCCTTTGATAACTGTATTTTTAATTCCTTGAGAAACCTCTATACTGATTTCCATTGTGGCCTCTCTAATATATATTTCTGCCAACAATGTATATGGATACTCTTCCCCTGATTCCTCACCAGCATTTGTTATTTGTTTACTTGATAACAGCCATTCGGCCTGGGGTAAGATTTTATGGGTGAGGTGGTAAGGAAAGCATCTAAAAGAGAATGGTAGGAAGAATAGTAATGACTATTATTTTTTGGCTGCTTGTTGTATTTACTTGGCTATTACAAACATGTTATTTTTTAAAAGGCTTAACGTATAATTCCATGCAATAGCTCAGTTAAAAGGACTCCATTATATCCTTTTAATACATGATAAGACTCAGGTGGAAAGTCTGAGTAATTATTAATGATAGACCTAGTAGGTGATATACTTAGGTCTGATATCTAAGTGAAGAGCTTTAATTAAAAGAAGAATTTTCAGGAGAAAATAACAGCTTCTACACAGAAGAAATTCCAGTCCAAAAGCCTGAAAACAGAAAACAAAAAAAGAAACTAAATATAGATGGTGTGGTGAGAGCTAAGAGTAGGATTAAGAAAAAAGAAGATCAAAAGGGAGGACAGAGCTGGACTTGAGTGGCTCATTCCTGTAATCCTTGCTATTCAGGAGGCTGAAATCTTAGAATCACCGTTTGAAACCAGCTAGAGCAGGAAAGTCCTTGAGACTCTTATCTCCGATTAACCACCTCCCCACCCCCCCACCCCCAAAAAAAACAACCAGAAGTGGAGATGTGGCTCTAGTGGTAGAGCACTAGCCTTGAGTAAAATGCTTGGGGACAGTGCTCAGGCCCTCCTGAGTTCAAGCCCTGGAACCAGAGCCAAAAAAAGGGACAGGGTGGGTGGTGAACCAGATAGTTGAGAACTAAGTATCTATGCAGAGAAGTTCTCATACTGTAACCTAAGGGCTATTCAATTCAGGGAAGGATTTAAGACTTTCTAGAACAGATGTGCAGTATAATAGGAATACTGAAGCCAGAATATAAAGAAAAAATGGAGGAAAGGATTCTAGAGTTAAGGAGAACAATTGTGAAGAGATGGGGGTATGCTAGGGCATTTAGCAAAAGGGATCAGAGAACTAGAGGATGTAGATATTTATTTCAGGTATTTAAGCCCACAGCAGATGAATTGGGAAGCTGAATTAGAGAAGAGTGAAAAATACCACTCAGGTTTTTAAATCAAGAATTCAGGTGAATAGAATTTTAATGAACTGGAAAAGGAAATGCCACAACTAAAAAAGAAACTGATAGAAAGAAAAGCATTTTGTTATCTAACCAATTATCTAAGCAGCATCCAAAGCTGGTTTTACATGCAGTGTTTTAAAGGCAAAATTGCCTGAAAAGTTCAGGCATTTCCTAAGAAGTCAACATGAAGAACTTGTCCCTGATACTCCTCATAAAGGAAATCATACTATAGCAAAATGTCACCCCACACATCCCCACGCCTTTGTATATGTGGATGTTTGAGATACACTGAAGAAAAAGTGCATGTTAAAGCTGGTTAGACTGGATTCTGGTTTTTAGAATAGATGATCTGGGTGTCAGTGAGACATAAATCTTGGTGGTAGATTACCCTCTAAATTCTCTTTAGATCCTCAGTAGTTCGCTAAAGCTATCATAACGAACACTATGGTCTAGATGGGATAAACAACATACATTTACTCTCTCACCATTCTAGAACATGGAAATACAATATACATGAGCTGAGCAGAATTAGCTGGCTCATGTGAGAATCTTTTGGAAGGACAGGCTCTAGGTCTGTCCCTTTGGTCTCTAAGTGGCCATTTGCTCTCTGTGTCATCACTTGGTCTTCCTTGTGTATAACCAAATTTCTTTTTATAAGGAAGAGGAACCAACAATGACTTCCCTTTCATTTAGTTAGTTCTCTGCAGACTGTTTTTGTGGTATCAGGGATTAGAATTGGCTGCATATCATTGACTCTCAAATATTTTCTCCAAATACAAGACGTATCTCTGATTTCAAACTGATATATGCAACTGACAATTTGACATATTTTGAAATAAATATATATCTAATCACAAAATTATAGTCTCCTTCACCAACCCCGCCTACTAATGAAATAAATGAGAAACCAGGTATTCGTGGCTCACGACTGTAATCCTAGCTACTCAGAAGCATGAGCTGAGGATTGTGGTTCAAAGCCATTCTGGGCAGGAAAATCCATAAGACTCTTAAGTCTAATTAACTAACAAAAAGCCAGAAAATAGATCTATGGCTCAAATGGTAGTGTGCCAACCTTGAGTGGAAAAAAATAGTCTAAGGGGTGGCACATAGGCCTTAACTTTAAGCCTTAGTACCACACAAAAACTTAAATAAAATTAATAAATGATGACATCCAAGTTTCTCAACCCAGAAACAAACCATGTCTTCACCTCTCCCTTTTCTAGTCATAACTATACTCAATTTTTTTTTCATTTCCATACTTTTTTTTATTGTGAAAATACTGTTCAGAGGGGTTACAATTACATGGGCAAGATAATGAGTACATTTCTTATCAAGCACTGTAGCCTCCTCCTTTGTTTCCCCTTCCCATCCATTTCCAACCTCCCCTCCCACCCCCCTCCCAATCCTCCCCACCCCCCTAACCAAAGTTGTAAAGTTCATTTTCGACATAACAACTCGTACATCTCATTGTTGCAGTGGGTCCAACTGTATCCCTATTTAAACGATTTGTTTTTCCCCTTCCCTCTACAAATCATACCAACATCAAATACAGTGAAAGCAGGGGTTATACTGTGGGGGAGGGACATACAAAGCAACAAAGAAATAATTTTATAAATGTGTTAGAAACAATCACATGAAAGAAAAAATACATATCTTAGGGTTCATTTCCCTAACATCACCTTATCTGACCTTTTCTGCTTATACTCAAAATTTTTAACCCTTGTATTAGTCTGGCATTGTTATTGTACCAAAGTGCTAGAAATTTAGCAGCTGAAAGCAGTACTCATTTACTAACTCACAATTCTGAAGGTCAGAAGTCTGAATATAACAAGATTCACCTCATTTTCTGATCTTAGATTCTCACAAGGAAGTTGTGTTTCAAGAGCCAATGGGAAAGAATCCTTTTCTAAGATTATCAGAACTGTTGGCTGAGTTCTCATTTTCTTGTGGCTGTAGGATGAAGGTTCAAATTTTCCTGTTCTTAGGAACACGTCTTTGCTCCTAGACACTGAGAGCATCTCTTTCCATGCTTTTTTTCTTTTCTTAATATTAAAAATAAATATTTTAAAATCCAGATTATAATTAAGAAAGCAAGGACAAGGAAACATTAATGGATGTGTGTTCTTTTAAAATTTTTATTGTCAAAGTGATGTACAGAGGGGTTAGAGTTATATAAGTAAGGTAGTGATTATATTTCTTGTCTAACTTGTTAATAACCTTCCCTCAGTTTTCTCCTTTCCCTCCCCTACCAATCCCCCCTCCAAGTTATACAGATCATTTTCAACATATTGTCTTGTGAGTATCACTGTTGCATAAGTTCCCCCTTTGTTCTTTGTCTCACCATTTTGTTGTTCCCTCCCTTCCCTTCTTCAGATAAACATATATACCATACCCAGGGTACCAAAATCTAATGCAATGACAACAGGGGGTAAACCATAGGGGGAAAAATCAAAAAAAGAAAAAAAAGAACTACAACAACAAAGAAGAAAAAAGTGAAATGAACTTCAAGACATGGACACAAGGGGTTTTTCTTTGTTGTTTTTGTTCTTCCCATGCTTTCTAAGCAATTCTTCAAACCAATAGCAACTCTAGCCCCCTCATGCCTTAAGAGTTGTTTCTGTGTTTCTTTCAATTTCTCTCCTCTTTCTCTCTCTCTCTCCTCTCTCCCCTTTTCCCCTTTCCCACTCCTCATCCCAGCTAGAGACTATTCTCTCCTTTGAAAGGCTTAGATAGGTCTCACCAGGGTAATTTAGCATACTCTTCCTACCTTAAGTGCAGGATAATATTACGCTCATTGGATCTGCAAAATCCATTTGGCACATGATGTAGTATACTGACAGATCTTAGATTAAATAAAGAACTTTCTTGGGGGGATATGATTCTCTCCAACAAAATAACCATCATAAGCATACCTAATTAGACACAGGTAATGGCAATATCACGCACTAGTTAATAGAACAGACTGTGAACCTGAGCTCTTCGTTCTTTCACTATTAGCAATAGCCATGAACAAATTAATAAACTCTGTTTTAGTTTCTGCACTTATAAAATATATGTTGTAATAGTACACACCACATAGGGTCCTGGAAAAATTACATTTTTGAGACAATGGCTAGTACTCTGTTTAATATTATCTTATAATTACTAATTCATACAGTGAATGAGATAGGTGTTCCATAAGAAACACATAGAGCTCAGTATTCTAATAAGTGATCAAAAAGAAACTCTTCAACATCCATTTTGAAAGAAGTAAAGGAGACCACCAAAAATAGATTGTCTGGACAGGACAGAAAAGAAAGCATCCCAGTCAAAGAATTTGGGATAGGCAAAGGTCTAGGGTGTTAAAAAAAAAACTAGTGTCTGAGGGCTTACACAGAGGTAATTATAATTTCAGCCTGGTGAAATGTTGACAGAGAGAGGCAAGAAAGGCTTGGAGAAGAAAAAAACAAGTGCTTGAAGTTACAATGAGGAAGGTAGTAGTCAGAATAGTAAGAGCTATGAGTGTCAGGATCTATGTAAACCATTACAGAAGATCACTGTTGCTGTTAAGCAGGAAGGGATCACAAAGGTTAGAATAAGGCAGTGGAAACTGTTCAGGCAGAAGTTCCAAGGAACAGGAGAAATGAAACCAAGTATAACTAAATACATAGTAAATGTAATGTGAAGATGTCTATGCCCTCATTTGTGGAACCTGTGAATATGTTATGTTAGCCATTATTGTTCATTTTTCAGCAATGTCTAAGACTATACTAAGTGCATAACAAATACCATTGGATGAATAATTATTGATTGAAATACAATCTTTATTAAAGTCTAATCTAGCAGGGGAAAATAAAACTTATCTCAGAATAGCATTGCTTAAGGTGATTGTTCAGTTGAGAGGAATTAGAAAATAACTTGGGAAGTAAAGATACCAAAAAATTATTTCCTTGTATATGCATCAAACAATACAAAGAACAAGAAAATCTCACTGGGCAGGTAATTTTATTTGGCTACCTGAAAGTAAAATAGTTATTAAGTAAATGTGAAAATAAAATCCCAGTGGTATAAGGAGAGGTAATGTGAGCTTTTCCCTTCCCTAGTGTCTTGTGGCTCAGAGGTATCTTTTATCAAAGTTTTCTAAATTGTTCTCTTGATCTTGACTAGTCTCATTCTAACTACGTTGCAGGACTATTCCAAAATCCATAAACCCACATAATGTTTCTGTGTTGGCACACTTTGAAAACAGCATGATTTTGTAGCCATAAAAATTAAAAGAGCAGAGATTTGTCAGAGTACTTTCAAGGCAAATTAGTGACTAATTCTCTTGAAGTTTTTAAGGGTCTCAAGTGTATCTTTAACAAAAAATTTATTATAGAGTGTGCCTTTTCCTAAACCCTCTTAAATGATTACATTCATCAAATAGGAAGTTGTGGATACTTTAGCTTTTAATAACATTTATGAAAAAGTAAATAGGTGCATGTATAGTCATTTATTACCACGGTAGTTAGTTTGCCAAATTTAAAGCATGTTCTTGGGCAATCAGAAAAGATGATGAACAAATTGAAAACTATAATAATACAGAATAAGTCAATGAATTAGCAATTACTGGAGAATGGATTACAAAAGATCAGGAATAGAGGAAAAAGGACAAACTTGTGTATATTGCATGAACCTCTGTGTTGATTTATTCTGAGAAAGGGCAACCTGTCAGTTTCTCCCATCCCCTTCATCCATCTGTAACATACATCAGATATTGAGTAATATACAAATTCCTTATTTCATTTTCTGTCACGTATTTTCACCTTTTCTTTCTGCTTTCCTCCTTGAATTCCTTGCTTTGCCTCTCAACTTTCAAGAATGATGACACTGATCAGCCATATGGATATATGAATGCCACTCAAGAAATTAACAGGTGAAAGAAAAGTCCTTTTATTTTTCTATGCCTTAGCTGAATTTATACTTCAAGTTAGAGTTCCCGCAAGGCAATCCATAATCTTCCCTAACTCTTTCCCTATGTCCTGTCTACACTGCCCAGATCAGAACAATGCAATGGGGTGCAGACATGAGTAGTCTTTGGGACACATTTTTTCAACCAAAATTTTTTTGTTCTCTGTGGATCAAAAAATCTTCATGTGATTTCTGTGCCAGATGCAATATACAAATTCCCTCTATTTAATCATCCACATATCACTTGGGGGGCACACAAGAGACATTCTGCATCTGTCCACACTGGCCATCTGGGAAGCCTGTCAGCTGTACTAGACTGCAAAGACTAAGCAGAGGGTAAACTCTCCATATATGCCAGCCAGGCATGGCAATTCCACACACTTGAAATCCCTTCATGCCACATCTCTCTGACTTGCTCTTCTGCTTGGAGTTGGGGAGAATGTGCTCATTTTCAGCGATTCTGTGCTTAATTAGACACATCTGGATAATTCAGATATTCTCCAGATTTGAAAGTTCACTATCTTAAGATATAATGGAGGTATAATTAATTATACCTGCAAAAGTAACACTTCACTTATAATAAGTTACAAGTACTGGAGCGGGAAATAGTGTAGATTATTCAGCTTACTATAACTGTCTACATCCCAAATATGTTAACTTCCTTTTGTCTGCCTTGTACTGAATCAGTCTTCCATCCATATGGTTTCCAGGGATTCTGAGCTTTTCTCCTGCTATGGTTCTTGCCCTTGTCTAATCCTTTTCCATAGAAGAACCTGAGTGATCCTTTAAGATTTTATTTGAGTTTGGTCAATCTGTGACTACCATTGTTACAAGTTCTTTATTCTGACCACAACCTATTGTAGGTTCTGAAGTCCTTTTTTATTTCTAGAGACTCCTTCTTTGCATCATTCTATCCCCATCTCACCAGCCTCATAATGACCTAGTTGGATTTCTTCAAATACACCAGTTCTCTGCAGTGATGCTTGTTTCACTACCCTATCTTTTTTCCATCATTTGTCTCAGAAAACAGGAACAGAACAGTCAAAAGAAGGATACCAGGACAGAAGCATATATTTCAGGAAGAAAGGACCATGGTGGAATAGAATTTTTAACTATAGATAGAGGATATAGAACAGTGTGTGTGGAGATCAAGACTTTGTCAGAGTCCAATCTTCATTGAGAAATCAGAAGGACCTACTTCATAAAAAGTTATGATAAAGAAGTGATTCCTAATGAGTCAATTCTCCAAATGTTATATTGTGTCCAAAGCTTAGAGTCTAGTATTTACCAGATACAATAGTCATTTGAAGTAGACAAAGGTAAGTTGTTAAACACAATAGGCCAATGACTCTTGTAGGCACAGTCACCTCAGAGAGATAGATCAGGGTGTCCAAATTAACATCAACCATTCCTTAAAGACATACACAGAGTATGTCTTTGGAAATATTCTGTAGTCCAGACACCTCAAACAATTTACAGGTAAAAGGTATTGAATTCAAAGACTCACAAGGCAGAGAATGCCTCTTCCTATCTTCCCTTTCCTGACATAGTGGCCCCATAATTTATGGCTCCTGTAGAGGGTGCAGACCCCTTTTCTATAGCATAGATGGAAAAAGAGTTTTACATTTTAAATTAATTTTTAAGAGTTTTACATTTTAATGATGTTTTACTACCAAGCTGAATGGAAAGTTTAAAAATAAATTTGTGAATTAAAATACTTAGATGGAAACAGACCAAATATCTAATAAATACAACAAAGCTTTTAATGATGAGTAGACAAGGGCACTCTGAACAGACTAAGAAACATGGTGAAAATATTGGAAGCCCTAAATATTACTAAAATCAACTTTAAGAATTTGTGGGATTCAACATCAAGTCAGTAAAACATTTCTATTTTTATAATGTTGAAGTCAATGTCTGAAAAATATTTTAATAAATATTATATATTTAAATAGATATATTTCTAAAAAATATTACAAAAGATAATACATGGAGTCTTCCAGCTGCTTTTCATCCAATTTCTCCTGTTAACCTTGTATTATTATTTACATTTGTCAAAAGTTAGAAATCAAAAATTGGTAAACTAATGTTTACTAAACTCCAGGCTCTGTTTGAATTCCTGTTCCAATATCCAATGCTGGATTTCTCATTGTATTTAGAAGCTGTCAAGGTTTAATCTCATCTTTTCCCTCCAGAAAATAACTGCTTCAGACAGCTTATTTTTCTATTTGGAAGGTGTAGTTTATAGCTTGTTACTAGAATTTCTGTTTGACAAGAGATAAATTCAGACTGCTGATGGGTTTTGTCTGAGTTCTCCAAATAATTCTTGTCTTTTGGTGAATTAGCTTGATACTTGGAAGACAAACAGTGTCAAAACATATTTGAGACAGGTCAATATTACAGAAGTAATATAGATTTAGATACTTTTATTTCTTGAGTTAAACTATGGCTTTTTACTCCCTGACATTCTTCCTAGAGTAATACTAGTAATCAGCGATTGAAAGGGAAAATTTTGATTAATTTTTTGTATTGTTACTGTAGTATGTGTTATGATGCAATCCAGTTATCCCACTTTGAGATATCTTCCCAAAGGAAATGAAAACACTTATATACCTGAACACCTATGTTTGTTGTTGTGACTATTCAAGATGTTAGAGACATAAAAGCAATATTGTATGTTTTTTTCCATTGTTGATGCTAAAAACAGCTTGTCAGAATAGAGGATAGTGATTATTAGAGCCTGGTAAAGATGGATGTGGGAGGGATTGTGTGAGGTTGGATATAAGTACCAAAAGACACAAGTAATAAGTTTTACTGTTCCATAGAATAGTGGAAAGACTATAATATTCATAATAAACTATTATATGTTTTACAATTTTTATTATGTTTTGTGGTTTAACTATGATATAGGATATGTTCATATATATACACAGTGAATATATACTTGTGTATTTTTATTCACATATGCATACATACATACACAGATATGATGAAATATTATTATAATGATCACAGTGTATTCCATAAATCTATTTAATTATTTATTTATTTATTTATTTATTGTGAATTGTGGGGCTTGAACACAGGGCCTGGGCATTGTCCTTGAGCAATTTTGCACAAGGCTAGTGCTGTACCATTTTGAACCACAGCTCCACTTTTGATTTTTGAGTGGTTAATTGGAGATATGAGTTTCACAGGGACTTTTTTCCCTGGGCTGGCTTCAAATCACAATCCTCAGATTTCAGCTTCCTAAACTGCTAGGATTACAGGTGTGAGCCACCAGCACCCAGCATCCATAAATTTATATAATTAAAAATTTTAAATATTTTAGTTGGTGAGATGTCCATACATATAGTATTTTTCCTTTAAAAATACAAATTTGATGTTACTGGAACCTGAGTAGATAAGTAGGAGCCACAGAACAAATGGCAAAAAATACTTGACTTTCATCATGGTGAAAGAAAGAAATTATGGATCTGAGTTTCCAATCTGAAACTATCATACAAAATGAAGAGAGATAACAAGTTCCCTGTTGCACATAAGAGAGTATTCTGAAAGATTTTAAAACTTAGGGTATATATGAGGCTTACTTATAATTTAAGGAATATTTTTGCTTTTTCTTAAAAATCATGTAAACTGACCATTTTCCCTGCAATTATTTGCTGCTATGTTATATAACAAAGGGAAATTTATCCTTTTCCACTTTTAGTTGGAACTATACTTCCATTTATATATTTTCAGATAATATTTATTACCCATAGCTACATGTAGAAATTTTACAACAAAAAAAGCTGCTGTGGTCTTTGTTTGACTTATATTTAAGCTAAGCTAATCTTATGAATGTTAAACAATATTGAGTTTTTAGTCTCTGAATCATGTGTTTCTATTTATATTTTTCAAAATTTTTATTTACCAATACTTTATGATTTTTAACCAAGTCCTATGTATATTTTACTAAACTTCATGTCAGCTTATGACCATTTTCTACAGCTTTTTATAACAATGTTTTATACATTAAATGAATCATCTCTTAACTGTATAATTTAAGTCTATATATTGGATTAAGTCTCTTACCTATGTAATTTAAGACTATAAATTGTTCTATTATGAAGACTTAACTTTTTTCCTACTTATAGATTTGTCATTTTTTCATTAAATACTTTGAGGCTATAACATTAGTTAAAGTTTCAATATTTCTGGTTATAATTAATTTTTGTTATTTGAAAGTGACTTTCTAATTTTGGCAACATTTTTGGTATTAATATCTAATCTGCCTGTTGTTACTTTAATTACTGCAGATACCTTTATAGTGTTTGTTTTCCAATCCTTTCAAGTTTTCTGTTTATTTTTCTTTAAATGTCAGCAAGGGTTCTTGTCTTCTGAGATTGTTGCCATTATTTCCTCTTGAATATGGACACTGATTCACTTCTTTTTCAAAATTCATTTTTATTAACACATTAATTATACAAAGTAAAGTGTTTTGGTGTGATATTTCATTGATGCAGATAAATATACTTTGTCCATACTCATATATGTTATTCAAACTCCTCTTTTTAACTTTGTTAAAATATCTAATTGGTCTCATGATACCCTTTTCATGTTGTTCACTATGTATTTTGATCGTGTTCTCCTTCCCTTATATTTTCTTGCCCTCCACTTGCCATTAGTTCCTCCCTTCCAAATAGTCCCCATTTATGCTCATGTCTATTTTTCAAATCTTAGTTCTGCATATAGGATAAGAATGAGGTATTGATCTTTCTGAGTCCAGCTTATTTTGCTTCATGTCATGATCTACAGTTTTATCAATTTTCATCAATGACTTAATATAATTCCTTGTAGCTAAATAAAATATGTGTACATATATCACAATTTGTTATTCATCAGTTTATGGGTATTAGGCTAATTTCATGATTTAGATATAGTGAATAATGCTGCAATAAACATGGGTGTGTAGGTATATATCATGTGCTGATATTTCTTTGGATATGTGCCCAAGAATGGTACAGTGAGATCATATACTTCTTTTATCTTCACTTTCGGAGGAATCTCAGTATTAATTTTCATCATGGCTTCTCTCATTTATATTTCTACCACCAGTGCTATTATGAATACAGTGAATAAAAGTTCATTTTCCCTCCACCTTGTTTTTTGTTGATGACTGGTACTCTGATTGGATGTAATAGAATGTTAGTTTGTTTTAATTTACATTCTTCCCAGTCAAAATAGCTCATTTGTGCTATTCAAACTACTTTTACGCTGGTAAAATTTCTGTCCTTACTTATTACATATGTTTCTAACCTTATATTTTATTTCCTTAAGAAAATTAAACAATTCTTTTACGATTTATATCTGATTATGTCAGTATCTGATAGTTTTATAAGATTATCTCCAATGTTTTTCAGTATTGATTCTTATTTATGATCACTTTTCCCTTGCAAATAGTTTTTCATTGGTGGTCATGGGGCTTGAACTCTGGACCTGGTGGCTGTCCCTGAGCTCTTCAGCTCAAAGTGAGCACTCTACCACTTGAGCCACAGTGCCACTTCTGCAAATAGGTTTTTTGGTGTTTCCTTTTTTGGTATGTGAATGTTTATTAAACTATCAAGGCCGGGCACCAGTGGCTCATGCTTGTAATCCTAGCTACTCAGGAGGCTGAGATCTGAGGATCTTGGTTCAAAGCCAGCCAGGGCAGGAAAGTCCATGAGACTCATCTCCAGTAAACCACCAGAAAACTGGAAGTGGCACTGTGGCTCAAATGGTAGAGTGCTTGACTTGAGATGAAGAGCTAAGGGATAGCACCAAGGACCAGAGTACAAGCTCCATGACAAACCAAAACAACAATACCAACAAAAAAAAATATCAAAACCTGGAGATTATCCACATCTCCTTCATCAGGAGAAGAAATGCATTCTCTATTACCAGCTGGGCCACGGGAAGTGCAACAGTATAGAGGGGCAAGCTGTTGTTGTATGCCAGGCCCACGGGACACCAGGTCAAAGCGCCCCACAAATAGTTTTTAAATGGCATTATTTTTAAAGAATTTTATTTACAGGAAATGCAAGCTTGCACAGTAGAGTCCATACTTTTCTATGTCGTCCTTGAGTCTGAAACAAAACATCATGGGTGTTTGCAGGGAGGGAGGGAGGGGGGTGTTCCCATCATGGAAGTCCAACAATGAACAGCTACATCAAGACCAAATAAATTCAAATATGTCAAACATTTAGATTTGTAAAACAAACAATAAACCAAGAGACCCCAATATTGGACAACAAGAACCATAGTAGAAAAGAGAAAGAATCCACATTGGCAAAAAGGCATGCATTGGTGATCTCCATGGGTGTACAATCTGTTACTCTGCAAAAACAGTTCCAGAGGAGATCTGGGTCCCACACAGTAAGTGGATGCTGAAGAAACCAAGAAAGCTCCACCCTGCACTTCCTCACTTGCTCCCTGGTACCATGATAGGGAACTTCTTAAGAGAGGTATGAGCTGTGAGGAGGAAGAACATGATGCATTTTTTTAAATTTAATTTAATTTTATTTGTGAACATACTGTACAGAGGAGTTACAGTTACATGGGCAGGATAATGTGTACATTTCTTACCAAGCATTGCAGCCTCTTCCTTTGTTTACCCTTCACATCCCTTCCCAACCTCCCCCCTCCCCCCCTAATCCCAATACTTCTCCTCCCCCCCCCCCCCCCCCCCCCCCCCCCCCCCCCCCCCGCACCAACGTTGTAAAGCTCGTTTTGGACATGACAACTTGTACTTCTCATTGTTGCAACAGGTCCACCTGTATCCTTAAACAACTGGTTTTTCCCCATCTCCTCCACAAGTTATACTGACATCAAATATAGTGAAAGCAGGGGTTATACTGTGGGGGAGGGACATACAAAGCAACACAGAGATAATCTTATAAATGTGTTAGAAACACATGCATGAAAGAAAAAAACATTAAAATACACATCTAAGGGTTCATTTTCCTGACATCACATTATCTGACCTTTTCCGCTTGACTCATACATATACTAGATATTACAAATAAGGGAAACCATGGGACCTACGTTTCTTGGGGCCTGGCTTACTTCACTTAATATAATTTTTTCCAAGTTTTTCCATTTCCTAACAAATGGGGCAATGTCATTCTTTCTGATGGAGGCATAGAATTCCATTGTGTATATATACCACATTTTCTTGATCCATTCATCTACTGAGGGGCATCTGGGTTGGTTCCATATCTTAGCTATGGTAAATAATGCTGCAATAAACATAGTTGTGCTGGTAGCTTTAGTGTGGTCTTGTTTGTAAACATTTGGGTAAATGCCCAAAAGTGGGATTGCTGGGTCATAGGGGAGCTCTATGTGGAGTCTTTTGAGGAACCTCCATACTGCTTTCCAAAGTGGTTGAACAAGTTTACATTCCCACCAACAATGAAGTAAGGTTCCTTTCTGTCCACATCCCCTCCAGCATCTGTTGTTGTTAGAGTTCTTGATTTTTGCCGTTCTAACTGGAGTGAGGTGATATCTCAATGTTGTTTTGATGTGCATTTCTTTTATGGCTAGGGATGTTGAACATTTCTTCATGTGTCTATTGGCCATCCTTCTTTCTTCTTCAGAGAAGTTTCTCTTTAAGTCTTTCACCCACTTATTTATTGGGCAGTTGTTTCTTTGAGGATTTGTTGTTGGGGGGTTTAATTTTTTGAGTTCCAAGTATATTTTAGATATGAGACCCTTGTCCGTTGTATCGCTAGTAAAGATCTTCTCCCAATCCGTGGGCTTTCTATTGATCTTGCTAGCTATGTCATTTGCCCTGCAGAAGCTCTGCAACTTTATGCAATCCCATTTGTCCAACCTTTCTTTGATTTGTTGTGTTTCCGGGTCTCTATTCAGAAAATTTCGGCCTGAGCCAAGGAGACCCAGGGTTTCTCCTATTCCATCCTGTAATGTTTTCAGAGTGTCTGCTTTGAGTTCAAGGTCTTTGATCCATTTGGAGTTGATTCTGGTGCAGGGTGATATATAAGGATCTAGCTTAAGTTTTCTACATGTAGTTAACCAATTTTGCCAGCACCATTTACTGAAGAGGTTGTCTTTCTTCCATTCTATTGTTTTAGCTCCCTTATCGAAGATTAGATGGCTATAGGTCTGTGGGTTCATTTCTGGGTTTTCAATTCTATTCCATTGGTCCTGAGGTCTGTTCTTATGCCAATATCAAGCTGTTTTGATTACTATGGCTTTATAGTAGAGTTTGAAGTTTGGTATTGATATTCCTCCAGCAGTGTTCTTTCCATTCAGGAGCGTTTTTGCTATTCGGTGTCTTTTACTGTTCCATAAGAATTTTTGGATTGCCTCTTCTATTTCCTTGAAGAATGAGGTTGGAATTTGGATAGGTATCGCGTTGAATTTGTAGATAGCCTTGGGAAGTATTGCCATTTTCACGATGTTAATCTTTCCAATCCAGGAGCATGGGAGGTTTTGCCATTTTTTAAGTTCTGTGTTGATTTCCTTTTTCAAGATTTTAAAGTTTTCATCATAGAGGTCCTTCACTTCTTTAGTTAAGTTAATTCCTAGGTATTTTATTTTTTGTGGGGCTATTACAAATGGAGTTGCTTTCCTAATTTCAACCACACTTTTCTCATTGTTGGCATGCAGAAAAGCCATTGATTTTTGAGGGTTAATTTTATACCCTGCTACTTTGCCAAGTGTTGAATCAGCTTGAGTAATTTGGGAGTGGAGTTTATGGGATTCTTTAAATACAAGATCATGTCATCTGCAAAGAGGGAGAGTTTTATTTCTTCTTTCCCTATTTGGATCCCCTTTATGTCTGCATCTTGTCTTATTGCTGTAGCCAGGCATTCTAATTCTAGATTGAAGAGAAGTGGAGAGAGTGGACATCCTTGTCTTGTTCCTGAGTTAAGAGGAAATGGCTTTAGTTTTTCACCATTGATTATAATGCTGGCTGTAGGTTTGTCATATACAGCCTTTATTGTATTGAGGAATGTTCCATGGATTCCTAATTTTTCCAAAACCTTCATCATAAAGGGGTGTTGGATCTTGTCGAATGTTTTTTCTGCATCTATTGAGATAACCATGTGGTTCTTATTCTTGCTCCTGTTGATGTGATGAATAATATTAATTGGTTTGCGTATATTGAACCAGCTTTGCATCACTGAAATGAATCCTGTTTGATTGTGGTGTATGATTTTTTGGATGAATTGTTGAAGTCGATTGGCCAAAATTTTGTTGAGAAGTTTTGCATCAATGTTCATCAAAGAAATGGGTCTATAGTTCTCTTTCTTTGATGAGTCCCTGCCTGGTTTTGGGATGAGGGTTATGATGGCTTCATAGAATGTGTTTGGTAGTGAGCTTTCTCTTTCAATTTCATTGAAGAGTTGGAGGAGAATTGGTGTGAGCTCTGCTTTGAAGGCCTTGTAAAATTCCGCTGTAAAACCATCTGGTCCTGGACTTTTCTTAGCTGGGAGGTCTCTTATTGCTGTTTCTATTTCAATGCTTGATATGGGCCTGTTAAGCTGGTTTAACTCATCTTGGTTTAGTTTTGGCATGTCAATATTTGCTAGGAAAAGGTCCATTTCTGTCAAGTTCTCAAACTTATTAGCATAAAGTTTTGAGAAGTATTCCCTTATAATGTTCTGAATCTTGGTTGTTTCCGTGGTGATGTTTCCATTCTCATCTCTGAGTTTATTAATTTGGGTGTGTTCTCTTCTTTTTCTGATAAGATTTGCTAAGGGGTCTGTCAATTTTGTTAAGTTTTTCGAAGAACCAACTCTTTGTTTTGTTGATTCTTTCTATAGTTTTTTTGGATTCTAATTCATTTAATTCTGATTTAAATTTGATTATTTCTTTCTGTCTACTGGATTGGGGTTTATCTTGCTGCTCTTTTTCAAGGAGGTTTAGATGTGTCATTAAATTGCTAGTTTCAGATCTCTCCAATTTGTTGATGTAGGAGCTCAGAGCTATAAACTTGCCTCTGAGTACTGCCTTTGCTTTGTCCCAGAGGAGCTGGTAATTTGTGTGTTCATTTTTGTTGAATAGCATGAACATTTGAATTTCCATTCTAATCTCTTCCATGACCCACTCTTGATTCAGCAGTGTGTTGTTCAGCCTCCATGTGATACCGGACTTTCTTTGGTGGCTTTTGGTGTTGAGTTCTAATTTTATTCCCTTGTGGTCAGAGAGAATGCAAGGTATAACTTCAATGTTTCTGAATTTAGACAAGTTTGCTTTGTGGCCTAAAATGTGGTCTATTTTAGAAAACGTTCCATGTGCTGCTGAGAAAAATGTGTATTCTGATGCTGCTGGGTGAAATGTTCGGTAGATGTCTGTTAAGTCTAGTTGATCTATGCAGCTGTTTAGATCTGCGGTTTCTCTGTTGAGTTTTTGCCGAGTTGATCTATCTAGTGGGGAGAGTGGTGTGTTAAAATCCCCAACAATTAATGTCTTTGGATCTATATGGGATTTGAGGGAAAGTAGTGTTTCTTTGATAAATTTGGGTGCTCCATTGTTTGGCGAATAGATATTTAGAATTGTAATATCCTCCTGAAGGAGAGATCCCTTATTTAGTATGTAGCGACCTTCTTTATCTTTTCTCACGAATTTTAATTTGAAGTCTATTTTATCTGTTATTAAGATTGCAACTCCCGCCTGTTTATGGGGGCCGTTTGCTTGGTAGATTTTGTTCCAGCCTTTAACATTGAAAATGTGTTTGTTTTTATGGGCAAGATGTGACTCCTGCAGGCAGCAGATAGAAGGGTCTTGTTTTTTAATCTAACTAGACAGTCTATGTCGCTTAATTGGAGAGTTCAGTCCGTTAACCTTAAGAGATAGGACTGAGAGGTATTTGGGAGTTCCTGCCATGTTATCCACCTTCTTGGGGGCTGCGAAAACTGGTTCTTCCTATGGTTCTTGGATTCTCAGTTTGGGTGCAGTTTCTTGGCCTTTGTTGCGGTCTTGTTGGTTTTCTATGTGTAGGACATCTTTAAGAATCTTTTGTAGGGCTGGTTTGGTGGAGATGTATTGTTTCAATTTTTCTTTGCTATGGAAAGTTTTTATTTGGCCTTCAGTTATGAAGGAGAGTTTAGCTGGGTACAGTATTCTTGGTTGGTAGTTGTTTGTTTTTAGGGCATGGCATACATCATTCCAGGCTCTTCTTGCTTTGATTGTCTCTGCTGAGAAATCTGAGGTGATTCTAATTGGTTTCCCTTTATAGGTGATTAACCTTTTCTCCTTGACAGCTTTAAGGATCTTTTCCTTGGTCTGAGTTGATCCTGTGTGGATTATAATGTGACGGTGGGATGTCCTATTCTGGTCTGGTCTATTTGGGGTTCTAAAAGCTTCTTGTATCTGAATAGGCCTATCTTTTTGTATGTTTGGGAAGTTCTCTGCTAGGATCCTGTTAAACAAATTTCCTAGACCATTAACTTCTGTTTCTAGGTGCTCCTCTACACCCATTATCCTTAGATTAGGCCTTCTGATGGTGTCTTCCAGGTGTTGGATAGATCTATCATACTTCTTGGACTTGTCTTGGATGGTTGTATGTTCTTTCTCTATAATATCTAGGCTGTCTTCAATCCCTGAGATTCAATCTTCTGCATGGTCTAACCTGCTGTCAAGACTCTCTACTTTGTTTTTTATCTCTTTTCCTTCTAATTGGTCAGCTTTGATGGCTTCAAGTTCTTTGTTGAAGCTCTGTTTTAGGTCTTGTATGAATTTCTTTACTTCCTTAATTTGGTGATCAGTGTTTGTTCTCAAATCACTTAGTTGATTGGTTATGGTTTCTTTGGAGTCCCATTCCTTCTGTTGGGTTCCATTCAGCATTCCCTTTGTGGTCTCCCTGACTTCCTTCAGCTCTTTGTTAATGGATTCCATGAATGCCTTTACTGATCTTTGTGTGTTCTCTACCTGGTCTCTCAATTCCTGAATTACTCTTTGATTAGCTTCCTCCCATTTGTGGGATTCCTGCAGTTCTCTTTCCTCCCGTTCGTGGGATTCCTGCAGTTCTCTTTGAGTGTTCTCAACCTGCTCACGCCATTCCTCCCTTTCTCTTTGAGTATTCTCAAGTTGTTCACGCAAATCCTGTATCATTTTTTGAGTAGCTTCCTCACGCTTATGATATTCCTGTATAAACTTTTGGGATGCCTCCTCTCTCTCCCTATCACGCTCATACAGAGTCCTTTGTAAGTTGTCAAACTTCTCATTTATCATGTTTGCCACCAGTGTTTGTAGAGCTATTTGGGAACTCTCCTCTGGATTGTTCATTATCTGATCTGACCCCTGATTATCAAGATTGGGAATTGAGATACCCGGATTTGCCATTTTTCTTGTGTTTTTTTCGGCTTACTCTGCCCATTTGAGATGAAAATAGCACCAGTTTTGTGCTAGAACACTATCTTAAGGCAACCATCAACCAACGTTTGCATTTATACAGTCAATAGTCTACAGATACAATCTAGTTCAAGAGATACATCTATTCAACATCAAACAACTATATGTTAATGGGCTTCGAACCACAGAGAAGAATTTGGAAAAACAGAAATTTTTAGGGTTAGGGAGAGATGTGGGTAAAAATTAGGAATAGATTGGTGTGGGGAGGCACAGGGAGAGTTAACTATGTCCTAATCTCAATGCAGGAAATAGGTTGGGTAGGATGCAAGTAGAGAGGGAGAGAAAAAGAAGAAAGGGAAAGGGAAATGAAAAGAGACCAGAAAAAAAAATTAGAAACGTAAAAATTAATATAGTTATGGAGATTGAAAGACCATCTATTTAGAGAGGAATGTGAATATAATGAGAAAACAGGAGGGAGATAGAGGAGATGTGAAAAACTTAAAAAATGCTTAAAATATTATATAGGTATAAAGAGGTAGTACTGCTATTAAGGAATTTAAGTCTCAGAGGTTTTGGATTGAGTAATAAATTTGTGGATTAAGTGTGTACACAATGGGGGATAGGGTCTACTAGTTAACTATGGGTTTATCAGGATGTGCAGGACAAGGGTTAAGTCACATATAGAAGAACAAAAGAAAGGAAAAGGTGAAAAGGATAAGAAAGGGAGAAAAAAAAAGATCAGAAGTTCAGTAGAGCTAGACAAAAAACAAAAAGATAATTAAGAAAGAAAGAAAAAGAGAGAGAAGACAAGAAAAGAAAGGAAAACGTACATTCACGTATTCCTAAAATAAAAAATTATAAGAGGGAAAAAATAGTTACTGGAAAACAATTATTTTTTCAAAAAAGGCAAAAATTAAAGATTAATAAAAGTTTTAGAAAAGGAAAAAAATTTTTTATATATATAAGGTACCAAAAAAAAAAAAAAAGAAAAAAGAAAAGAAGAAAAAAAATTCTTTGATTTTTTTTTTTTTATTTTTTTGGGAGGGGTGGGAAGAATCCTGTATCTCCCTTTTGTCTGTAACCAGCCTCTTGTTGGAGTCTCTGGTCAGCTTGAGGTCCTGTGGCTTGATTGGTTTCTTAAGTCAGTTTGTTCGAACAGGCAGAAAAATGCTCTGCTTTACCCAAGATTTTGAGATCCCCCTCCCAGGTTACTTTAATGGGAGGGTGATCTGCTTTTAGAATCACAAAAGAGGGGTGATGAGGCTAGGTTCTGGTAGAGTTGAGGCCTTTCAACAAACAGTAGCTTTTCCCTGGGGCTATTTTGTGAAAAATTCACAGAGCCCACCCTGGAGCCATTCTCAGGGTTTCTGTTTTTCAATTGATTGTGGAGGCTGCTAGAGGGAGGGGCAGCCTCTGGCTCTGGTTACCCAGTGAAGAAAGCCACTCCAATGGCTGGTGCCTGAGCTGGGTGACTTTTCCCTGGATGGAGCTGAGTCTGGCAGTTCACTTCACCATTAAGTTCTTGTGACCTGTTAAATGACTCGTTTTATTCCAAGGCCTGAGTTGGAGCTAGCATCTCCTCCGAGCTTTGTCGGTATCCAAGATGGAGATCACCAGTGCTGGGGGGGGAGGGGTGGCCTTCCCTCCTCTGCTCCCTGAGAAGGAGTGAGGAAGTCGGGCTTCTACTCACGCCGAGTCTTGGATCCTGGGTCGTCTCTGGTCTGCAAACTGCAGGATGAAGATGTCCTCTCCTTGTTGGTTCTTGCTGGTGTTGAGTAGAATCCTCTCGCCCGCTGCGTCTGGCTCCTTCGTCTCGGACTCTCTGTGTGAGCGCTCAGGTATGGCCGCGGCTGCGGTCGCCGCTGCGACCCTGCCGCCGCCGCGGCGGCTGCTGGCAGGCGCTCAGATGTGTCTCCTTGTCTTGGCTTCCCCTCTCTTGTCTAACTCTCTGTCCTGTGATGGCACACTTGGTGTGATTCTCTGGCTTAGGGCTGTTCACTGGAACTCTAAAACTGCTTTCTATGCGAGAGCTTGTTCAGATTCCAGCTTCTCCTCCGCCATCTTCCCGGAACTCTCTCAGAAATCAACATGATGCATTTTTATATCTCTTTACCGGCTAAGTAAATTGGCACCTGAGTATCATCAGCATGGACCAAGAAAATTGCTTCTGATGTGGACACAGGCCCAGTAATACAGGTCTATATGTGGTGGTGTTTAATAGAATATGTGTATACATGTATTGCTCCAGTGTAACTAATGTTAAAATACATTCAGTTTATGTATGCAGATGGATAGCAAAACTTATTGAAAGCAATTGAATAATAACGAGTGAAGACTATATTGTATCTCTCAGTTCTTACAAAATGGAAACATCATTTTTCATATAGAGTGCATTTTATTGATATTGAAAAGCAATTGATCTCCCAATCTGTGGGCTTTCTATTGATCTTACTAGCTATAACCTTTACCATGCAGAAGCTCTGCAGTTCAATGCAATCCCATTTATTCAACCTTTCTTTGGTTTGCTGTGTTTCTGGGTCTTTATTAAGAAAGCTTCAACCTGTACCAAGGTGCCGTGGACCAGCTCTGTCGGGACGACGGAGGACACCTAGTGGAGGTAACTAGAATAGGTGGGGAGATGGCAAACAGACAACTCACACACAAGAGGAGTGAATGCTGAGTGAGATTTATTGCAGAGGATAACAAGCTTTTATAGCAAAAGTCTCCATGAGAAAGGGCAAAAGGTTACACAGTCTTGCTGCAAGGCTTCGTTCTTGGGTTTTCACCAGCTGGTCGCCTGATCTTGTTTTTTGGATGACGAGCTATGACGATAGGCACTTGTTTTTGGCTTTACCTCGATTTTTAAGAAATACAATTGGTTTCGATGTTTATCACCTATTAACCATTAACCAGGGCATATGGGCAAGGTGCTGAACAGAAAGGCATGAACTCTAGTACTTCATAATTACTTTTGTTTAGTTTTGTACTTTATACGTTTCAAATCTTTTCTAAGCAATTGTGCTTCTTTGCCATTCTTTAGAAGGTCTCCATTTGTGGCCAAAAATCATGATATTCAGTATACTTAGTTAAATCTGGCCATATATCAAATTTAAGCTCATAGTGTCTTTTCTGTAACCCTTTCACATAATCGTTTACTCTTCTCCATAGAGGCCTTAACTGTCTCATAAGATCTTTCTTGTTCCTTCTTTGATAGTAAGCACCAAGGAGGTCTAGATCTAGCAAGTCTCTCAGTAAATGAAAGAGAGTAATAGGAAGTTCTTTCTCCTAAGTAGTTTTCCCAAAGGTTGCCATCCTTATTATACACACGTGTAAAAGGCTATGGATCTGGGGGAAGTCTTTGGGGTCCTCTAGATAATGGAGGATCCCACCATTTTCCTCTGATAAGCCATTGCCACCTTCCATCTACCAACTTTTTAGGAATCTTATTTCGCTTTTGATCTAAATATCCTTCTACATCTTTTTTATCTACAGGATATCTATATGGGTCTATTGTATATGCTTCAGGATTAAAGGAAAGTCTCCAATAGCCATACACTCTTTCTGCTCTAGCCGTGCCTACAGCTTCTTGTAAATCTCTTACAAACAATTCCTTCTGCTGAAGTGACATCATGAAACCCCCAATACTTTTATATTTATTTATGATTTGTCTACTAGCCTCCATAAGAGGGGCTTTCAGGGTAGCACTTAACTCTGGTGAGTTAGTCATATTCTCAAGACACTCATCAGATGTTGGAGTCGTCAACACTTCCAAGAAAGAGCCTTGAATAAGGGAACGTTGAGCATGAGTAAGCAGAACAAGCAGCAGGAACAGTAAAAGATTAATAGGCGCTCCTACACAGCGAAGAAAAGAAAAACAGGAACACATCTTTCCCAGGGGCTTGCCAGCCTTTCCAGGAGGTAGGCCTCTTTGAAGCCCCATTCTCAGATCTGAAAGCAGGTTTCCCATGCTAAGCAGACTCCACCGGAGTAGGCGTGGCACCAAGTAGCCCTAGTGTTTTTCGTATTCCTTCCTATAATATATTCAGGATATCTGCTTTTACCTCCAGGTCTTTGATTCATTTGGAATTGATTCTGATGCAGGGTAATATACACAGATCTAACTGTTTCTATATGTGTACAATTAATTCTGCCAGCACAATTTGTTGATTTGTTGGTTCTTCCAAACAACCCAGATGTCCCTCAGTAGATGAATGGATCAAGAAGATGTGGTATATATACACAATGAAGTTCTATGCCTCCATCAGAAAGAATGACATTGCCCCATTCATAAGGAAATGGAAAGACCTGGAAAAAATCACATTAAAGCAAGCCATGCCCCCCAAAAAGTAGGTTCATTGTTTCCCTCATTTATAATAACTAGAATATGTCTATGATCTTCTTAGCAGGGGATCACAATAGGCCAATCGCTAAGAGCATAAGGCCATATATAATGAAGTATATCTAAATGAACAAGAATTGGAAACAAGAGGTTCTTTTTATGTCCTGTATGCAGTTATTTCTTTTGTTCTTTCTGTTTTAGTTTTCTGTACACTTTGCTTGTATATAAGTTTATCTGATCCACGGAAGGGAAAGGGAATCAGAAACAGCAGGACAAATAATGAACTACTGCAACAATGATACTCAATAAATATATGTTGGAAATGAACTTGAGGGAAGGGGAGTGGGAAGTGGGAAGTGGGAGAAAATGAGGGAGGGGATAACAGTGGGTAAAAAAAGAAATGTACTCTATTCACCATAGCTAAGATATAGAACCAATGCAGATGCCCCTCAGTAGATGAATGGATCAAGAAAATGTAGTATGTATGTATGTATGTATGTATATATGTATACATATATGAATTCTATGCCTCCATCAGAAAGAATGACACCACCCCATTCATTAGGAAATGGAAAGACTTGGAAAAAAAAATATATTAAGTGAAGTAAGCCAAGCCCAAAGAAACATAGGTCCCATGGTTTCCTTTATCTGTAATACTAGTGTATGTCTAGGACAAGCAGAAAAGGTCAAAAGCTAGGTACATATGACCATATAACTTGATGCTAAGTGAAATGAACCCCAAGATAGGGACAAAAGAAGTTTTATCTTTGTTGCTGTTGTTTTTAATGTACTATATTTAAACTTTGGGGAGGGAGGGAGAAGTTGCGGAGGTAGGGAGGAAATGGATGGTAGGAGAAAAACAAAGGAGAAGGTACCAATGCTAGATAGGAAATGTCCTCATTACCTTGCTCATGTAACTGTAACCCCTCTGTACAGTATCTTTTTGATTATACACACACACACACACACACACACACACACACACACAGGTAAATAAAAAAAGTCAGTGTGTTGAAAATTTAAAAAAAGAAATGCACTCATTACCTTATTTATGTAACTCTAACCCCCACACCTCAATAATCACCTTAACAATAAATAGAAAATAAAAACAATTGATCTCTGGGGCACTAAGCAGTTCTCAACCTGAAGCAGTTCTCAAATCTCATGCTCCCAAGGCCCTGGCATGAGCTAAAAAAGCTGGTTAGTGCCCTGGTTTCAGCAGGCATTAAACTTGATTTTCTGTTTTTGACTCCATGAGCCAATGATCTTCAAGTTCATGTATTCAGCAATTATCCTGAGAATGAATGCCAGCAGTTGAGCTCTGCTTAGTTTTTTGAATTGCCATTTTGCCAGTGCTTGGCCTGTATATTTCTTGCTTTTCTGAGGATTCATTAGTACTGAAAATACATCTTTCAAGATGTTTCTCAGAATGATTGTTTCAGGTACCTGGCCTTCTGTATTATTAGCCATTCATACAATTTCTATCGATTACTTTTCTTTTTCCCTATAAAGCTTGAAGCTTTTCAAGGACAAAGACACTTTTTTTTTTTTTTTAAATTCCAATGTTTGGTGTTTAATAAGAACAGAACAATTTAATTAATAAATGAATACAAAGCACATTTTATTTTCTCTTCCTGATTATTTATTAAGCTAGAATGAAAATTAGAATAGAATAAAAAGATCTCAATTTGAAATATGATTGACTTTAATTAAAAGTTCATTTAGTTTGATTAAAAGTTCATTATTTTTCAGGACTGGGAGCCAAACAAAGTGCTACTGAGATATATCCCTGGACCTTAAAAGTTCAGGTGTTTTGAGTGTGATCATTTTTTTGTGGTGTGATCTACAGGGGAAATTTATTCATGGAATAAGTAAGTTCATTATATTACCTTATTAAAAATCCTTAATAAATATTTAGATTCTCTTCCCAGCAAAGAAACAAAAGCAAAAATCCAGTTATGTAACATGGACTTTGCATTTTCTCTTTCTTGGTGGTCTGTTGCTATGGAAATCTCCCAATACCATCTGCAGACATGAATTAAACACTTGACAGTTTGGTGTGTGCAATGCACCATATGGAAATCTTACTGTAGTCAAAGGAGTCAAATAAAATCTCTGCCCACCACTGGTTCAACATTGCAAGGTTAAAGCAAGTGCTGAGTAGACTGCATTGCCTGTGCTTCTGGTATTTTCAAAATACACTAAAGGCATTTGTTCTGAAATCTGAATGCACATGCACTGAACTGGCATTTCGGGAGGAAGGCAATGTGTTGCATGATCACAAGAACAACATAACTCCACAAACCTGAATTGACAAACCACTCTTTCCCCTTTCCCATTTCCACTTTCTGCCCTTCATCTCAATTCAGTTCACTGGTGCTATAGGATACTACCCAATCATAGAGCCATTCTTTTCCTTTGGTTCTTCAAAAACTTGTTAATGCTTGTTTTGTAATAATTTGTACTAACATCAGCTGCACAAAGGTGTTTCCATTGTAACATTTCTACACATGAATGCAATATACAACCATACTTCCTTCATCACTCTCCTTTATCCCCTTCCCCTTTCTAAGGTTTCATTGTTCTATGTTCATACATTCATACATTCTTTGACTGAGTTCAAGACCCTTTTTCCCTCTTAACCACACCCACTCTCACTAGTTGTTTTATAATAATTTTAACATGACAATTGTATGGTTGGATAGATGGATGCATGCATGTAGATAGTGAGGAAAAACAAGAGTCCTTTGTCTCTCTGAGCCTGACTTCCATTTCCTTACAATTGGCATACTAACATTATTTGGAAGGGAATGAGGTCAGAGGAAGGGGGTAGACAAATGGAGAGGGGAAGGGTGAATAAATGCAGTTGTAATATTCTATGTATAGTTATGAAAATGGTGCTGGAAAAGTTGGGGGGTGGGTGGGGTTGTGAGAGGTGGGGGAGAATTATAAAAGGAGTGACACTGATGTTGAATTGAAACTCCTTTATAAAACTATTTGAGGATAATTAAAAAGGTAACTAGAGGGGGGAGTAGGGGGGGAGAGAAGGGATAGTAGGAAAAAACAAAATGTTCGACAAGAAATGTACTCATTACCTTACTCATGTAACTGTAACCCCTCTGTACAGCATCTTTACAGTAAAATAAAATTTAGAAAAAAGGAAACTAGATCATGAGTTAGGAGGTAAATATGTGTGGGTTATAGTTGATATAAGAAAATGATGTCCATAATTTGTCTGCCAAACATACTAGATTTTTTTTATCTGAATATTTTACGTATGTTTTAATTGTTCCTAATATTCCTCCAAAATTGGGTGTTATTAGCCTTAATTGACAAGAAACATACAAAATATTACTTCGGTGCAATTGTAAATACACTGTAAAATTGGGTTAACTCTGCAATTCTATCTGACCTTAAACCTCCTCTCTTGCTTTTCCTTAACCATTTCTCTATGAAAGAGCATTTTAGATGTGATGCCAAGCATCCACCCTGGCACTGAGCTGCAGTCCAAGCAAAAGGTAAGCGTAGATGAAGAGTCAACTCTGTACTCTAGAGTCATACTTCAGATCCAAATGTCAGCATTTGCTACTTGTGTATTGGGAGCATATTTACTCTGTCCAGCTTTCTTGTGCAGAGGGATTCTGAAGAAAAGTAAATGACCCTGCATATAGGATTGTGAAAGTGTCAAACAAACTTCAATCGCCTTAATTATTATCATGTATTTGTTTATTTTAGGTGACATGAACCCTAAGATAAGTATTCAAATGTTTTTTCTTTCTTGCGATTGTTTCTAACATATTTTAAGATGATTTCTTTGTTGCATTGTATGCCCCTCCTCCACGGTATATCCCCTGCTTTCACTGTGTTTGATGTTGGTATAATTTGTGGAGGGGAAGGACAAAAACAAATCGTTTAAATAGGGATACAGGTGGACCCATTGCAACAATGAGATGTACAAGTCGTTACGTGGAAAAGCGAACTTTACAACTTTGGCGCGTGTGGGGGGAGGAGGAGGAGGGTTGTATGGGGGTTGGGGGGGTGGAGAGGGGAAGGGATGGTGTGAGGAAACAAAGGAGGAGGAAACAATGTTTGATAAGAAATGTACTCACTACCTTGCCCATGTAATTGTAACCCCTCTGTACAGTATTTTCAGAATAAAAAATAAATTAAAAAAATGCCTTACTATTTTTAAATATATGAAAATTATGGTGATTTTCTTTCTTCCAGAGCAGCATATTCACTAAGAGAGTAATTTTTAATTTGTGGTCTTCAGACAAGAAAAACAATGACTAAGAACTTAGGTAAAGCGAATTATCAAGCCTTATCCCAGACCCACTGAATAAGAAACTCTGAAGAGGAAGTCACCAGTTGCCTGAAATTTTAATAAGACCTTCCAGGGGATGCTTATTCACAGCAAAGTTTGAGGAACGGTTTTGAATGAAAAAAAAAAAAACCTAAAAATCATTATCATCCAGGTTTAACTCAAGGCCAGTTCTGCTTGAACGATGATTTTGGAACCAGTCCTGGAGTGGCGTGAGTTTTCTAGTACCAACTCCCACAGCTTCAAATAGATGCTGCAATCACTTTGTTCCTTTGAGCCCATGTAATCACTAAGATTCTTGATTAATAGCTAGTCATTTCATCTTGACTGCATTTAAGATGATCAATTATTTTATAATGATTTCCTCTTGTGTGGAATGAGATGGAACACTGTGATTATCACAGCCATTATAAGACACTGCTGGAATGCCTCCAGAGTTGAAACACATAGAGCATTTAAGATGTCCCTGAAAGTAGGCTAGCCCCGATTTTCTCTTAAAATATGACATTTGGTTAGCTTTTTGACTGTGGGATATTTGAATCAACTCATTAGTGCATGTCTATCCAAACATCCATGTTTATTGAGGTTTGTAGCAAGAAAAAATAGACAAACTGGATACTTGGGAGTAAGCCCACTTCCATTTGCTCCCTCAAAAAACTAATACAACCCCCAAAATGAAAATTAAACTGTTTCAAAAGAAGAAAATATATCAAAATTATTTTATCAATATTTAACAATTATTGCTTACATGATTTAAATGTTTCACATTCCATATGTTCTAAAGCCATTTTAACCTCCTTAAGTGTATTCCCTTTAACTATAAATCTAAGGGGTTGTTTCAATTGATCTCTTAACTAAGATGACTTCTATCTGAAAGGAAAGAATACCTTCATATTGACATTGAAAATTTTCACTTCCCTAGAATGTTACTATCTTTTAGTCATCTTCCTTAAGTACACTCAGCTCTGACACAGAAATTAAATTAAATTAGATTTCTACAAAAATTATTCAGTTGTAGGTACTAGGTTATATCAGCAGTAGAGTCAGAATTCTTGAGGTCCTGAGCTCCATTCCAAGCATGCATGCATGATATTTACACACTACTATCACTACAATTGTTCCTGGAACTGCTGGCTTCTGTAGTTACAAGAAAGCTCATGATATGAACATCTGGGAAAAGTCCTAATTTGTTCACAGGCATGACTCTTTCTCATCTCACCTTCAATATGTTTGTCTGGGTTTTATAGATGAATTAAGGGATCTTTTCCTGTATTGGTTACCTGCTGAGGAGGGGGGGGGGGGAAGAAGGGAAAGAAGAAATAGGAGGGGAAGAAGAGGTGGAAGAAATAGATGAAGAAGGAGGAGGGGGAGAAAAAGGAGGAGGGGAAGAAGGAGGAGGAGGAAGAAGAGGAAGAGGAGAAAGAGAGGGAGAAGGAGAAGGAGAAGGAGAAGAAGAAGAAGAAGAAGAAGAACAACAACAACAACAAGACGGAGAAGAACAAGAACAAGAACAAGAAGAACAGCAAGAAGAACAAGAAAAAGAACAAGAAGAAGAAGAAGAAGAGGGAAAGGAGTAGGAGGAAGAGAAGGAGGGGGAGGAGGAGAGAAAAAGAGAGAAAGAAAGAACGAGAGAGAGAAAGGAAGGAAAGAAGGAAGGAAGGAAGGAAGGAAAGAAGGAAGAAACGAAGGAAGGAAAGAAGGATTATTTTAGCTTTGAACAAAAAATTTTATTCTGAGATTAGCCTATTTCTCCCTCAACATATTACTTTGAATTTATATTTCAGTAGAATAAGAACATAGGCTTAAAAATCTTCTCTACATTTCCTACCAAAATACATGACCTGAAAAAAATCCCATGGAGTTTATCAAATGGTTATCTTTACTGTTTTTGTTAGATTTAAAAATATGAAATAACTTCCACAGCCTCACTTTGGAAGAATGAAGGTACCTCACAGAGATGTAATTACTTTTATTTCCCCTACCCACTCACTGCTATATGCTGTTAATGTGAGGTAGAAAAAGAGTTATTTGGCTGTGGGTCATACGAAGCAGAAGGCCTTTTGATAAAAGCAAGCATTTCTTGTTCTAAAATAAAATTGCTCATTTTCAGAGAATTTCTTTGGAATGTTGCCTTACAATTTGTTCTCATTCACGGCTTAAAAAATGAAAGGAAGAATCAATGCTATAGTTCACATCATCAAATGATTAATTCAAAATCCATAATTGGTTATATTTCTCTAATTTGTGAAGAATTAATTCATTGCTGATGAATTCTTTCACAGTAGAAAATCCAGAGTTATTTCTAGGCAGCAAAAATTCCTGACAAGTGGGTTCATCTTCAGCTTTTTACATGAAAGACAAGGAGTCTATTCTTCTGATTGGTCCAATGGAAGGTACATGATGAGAAATTGGGACTCTACAAAAGATCAAAGTATTGTGTGGGTCCACGATATGGCCTGTGACTGCACAGTTGTGACTTGGCTTTTCTTGAATGGGAAATCTCCACCCAGAGCTCGTGTAACTTTCAAAAAATCCTGTGCATTATTCTGCCCAAATATGAATAGCAGTTGTATAGAAAATGTTGTCCCCAACAAAAGCGAACATATACATCATCTTCCCTTCAGGAGTTAAAATTTTATTCACTTCTTTTTATAGCCTGATTTTTCATATATAAAACTTGTCTTAGTCTAGTGTTCAATGAAGCTAAGAGGTGATTAAATCCTTGGTGATGGAAAAGTGAAGTCAGTTAAGACAAATCAGAACCTCTCCTGTAAAGGTTATAGTAGTTAGCCATAAAAAGGTAGAGGGGAGTCAACTTGTTTAATTTGGAGTGATATTGATCAGGTCAAACCACTTCTATTTACAAATACATGACTGAGGTTTTCTCAGTGGTAAGAAAGTTGAGGTCTTGACTCCTAATGTTGAATTATTCACTTCATAATGAGTAGCATCTTCATCAATTTGAAGACTCTCAAAGAATCTCCAGGCACGCAGTGTTACTGCTGGCAAGATGCTTGAAAGATAGATGGATCTGAATTTCTACAAGGATGAAAATATACTTATTGTAAATGCAGAAACCCATCTGATAAGTCAGATGACTCACTATAAATACTATCTGAATAAGCTACTTGTTGAAATTAATCACCTTTCTAATTCTCCCAAATTTCTACCCATTTTCATACCTAAAAGACCACGAGCAAATTTCTTTTTTTAATATACTTTTGTAAAGATACTGTACAGAGGGGTTACAGTTACATGAACAAGGTAATGACTCCATTTTCTATGGAGCATTGTTACCCCTCTTTTGTTTTTCCCCTACCATCCCTTCACTCTCCTCCTCCCCAACACCCCTCCCCCCTTCTTGTACTTCTCATTGTTACAATGGGTCATCCTGTATCTTTATTTCAACATTTTGTTATTATAATAATGTTATGTTAAACATAGTTGCGCTAGTAGCTTTATATGGCCTTGTTTTGATTGGGTAAATGCTGAAAAGTGGGATTGCTGGGTCATAGTGGAGTTCTATGTGTAATCTTTTGAGGAACCTCAAATTGCTTTCTAAATGTTTGAACAAGTTTACATTCCCACCAACAATGCAGCAGGGTTCCCTTTTGGCCATATCCCCTCCAGCATCTCTTGTTACTAGATTTCTTGATTATAACCATTTTAACTGGGTTGAGGTGGAATCTCAATGTTGTTTTGATTTGCATTTCTTTTATGGCTAAAGGTGAGCATTTCTTCATGTGTCTATTGGCCATTCTTACTTCCTCTTCAGAGAAGTTTCTCTTTAAGTCTTTAGCCCACTTATTTATTGGGCAGTTGTGTCTTTGAGAATTTGTTGTTGGAGGAGTTATTTTTTGAGTTCTAAGTATATTTTAGATATGAGACCCTTGTCCGTTGTATAACTAGTGCAGATCTCCCAATCCATGGGCTTTCTATTGATCTTGCTTGCTATATCCTTTGCCACACAGAAACTCTGCAGTTTCATGCAATTCCATTTGTCCAACCTTTCTCACTATTTACTATAGCTAAGATATGGAACCAACCCTTTCTTTGATTTCTTGAGTTTCTGGGACTTTATTAAGAAAATTTCAGCCTATGCCAAGGAACTCTAGAATTTCTTCTATTTCTTCCTGTAGTGTTTTCAGGGTGTTTGCTTTGACTTCGAGGTCTTTAATTTATTTGGAGTTGATTCTGGTGCAGGGTGCTATATGGGGATCTAGCTTTAGTTTTCTACAGGTGTTTAATAACCAATTTTACCAGCAAATTTCTTAGATCATCAGAAATCTTTGGTAGTTCTTAATAGATAAATCAGAGCCATAGTCGTTTAGAGAAGGTATGAGAATTTTTAAGCAAATTAATAAATACAAGTGTAGTGCCTTTTCTTTTCCCCTGAAATTTAAAGATTGCAATAAGATGGAATAAAATTAAGGCTAGGTTTTTACAGCTGAAATGGAGGAATGCTGACATGCAGAGGTAGAAAATGCGGGGGAAGGGCAACTACACAGTGAAGATGAGATAAGTAACTCCTAAGACATTTTGCAGCAAAAATAAAAATAGGACATAAAATGAGCATTCAGAGTAGTGGATCCCAAATGTAAAATAAATACAGATGATAATGGGTTTCTTAAGAACAGGAATAGAGAAGGCAAGCCAAAATGAAAGAAGAGGCAACATAAATAGGTATATCATGTTCCAGTGATAAGCGTGGTCTTGTGTATGCTTGTAAATTTATTTCTATTCAATATTATAACATGTTGAAGATTTCAAGCAGCTAAGTATACAATCCAATTTACCATTCTCAGAAAGTATTTATGAGTAAAGTCCACACCCACCACTATACATAGCAGTATGTACTATGCCCCCAGCACATCAAAAACAGGGCATCATTGGGCTACAAAATTACTCCAAGCCAAGTCATCACCATGCAACCTGATTTATGTTGAACAGATAACTTACAATACAAGATACGATTTTTTTCTCTTTTGTTATATGATATAATGTATATGGCACTATGAATAGCACACAGTAATAAAGATTATTGGTACTTGTAATGAAAATGAATCTCAAGAATTTTTTTCTGGGGAAAAGAAGTCAGATAAGTAAGTACATACTGTATGATTTCATTAAAACTAATTTATAGTTTTTTTAAAAAAACAGGAGCAGTAGACACCTGAGTTTAAAACAGAAAAAATAGATGTAAAAGTAAAAAATAAAATAGAAATGTCTATTTCTGACTCTAATCCCACTCTGTATCTATAAGACTGAACAACCTCAATGTTTTTCAGAAATTTTGAAGCATTGGTAAAGTTTCCTCTTCTTTCTATGTGTTTGAGAACTGCTAGAAACTGGGAAAGAATTAAAAGGAAATACTTACTCAGACAGAAATTTCAAGTTCTTTTTGTTACTCTCAAATAAATAGGAAATGTAATATGTAGAAACTGGAGAAATCTATCTTTTCTAGGTTATAAATAAGAAAGAGCATGAACAAAAGAAAACTATTGCACATCCAAAGTTATCTTACTTCCTAAACTTTATGCTCTCCCATTGTTAAAAGGAAAACAAGAAATTTGAGGATTAAAAAGTTGTAAAAAGCAAAACTAGTGCTGGGAATAAACCATGTGCCTTATAGAAACACTGACTCTAAGCACTATAACACAGTTTTAGCTTTATGGTTAGTCCTTCAAAAGTGAAGGAACTTACTACCTTGGGGTTTCTGAAAATGGAAATGTTTTCTCAGGTTGTGATTAGATTTTATGTTTTTCTCCTGTTGAGCAGATTGCCTTTGGCCTTTCTTTAACCATTGGCTTGTTTATTTAAATATTATGCAGTCTTTTCTCTGTCTTTCAGGCCCTTGAACTTGGCTCAGCTCAGTTCAAGCAACCACTAAGGCCCAGAACATTCTTGTCAGGGGCTTATTCTATTATTTATTTATTTATTTTGCTGTTTGACACATATTTTATCACTTCAGAAAATCATAGTATAAGAGTATTTCAGAATACAATGTTTTCTAAACATGTAGTGAAATCAGTTACACTTGTATCATTCACGCAAAACCTCACAAGTAAAGGAATATATAAAACACAATTCAGTACCTATTAACTCTTCCTTATGAGCACTGCATGGACTTTAGGTATAATTTTGTTCTATAAACTTATCTACAAAAGCCATACAAAGCCATGCTTAGATAGTGATAGAAAACTCACAGATACCTCCACGAGCCAACAGGAGCCCACTCCTTCCCCCAGGCCACTCAGGCCAGCTTTGCCTCCTGGCGAGCAATCTATAGGTGCTGGTACTCAGTGAGAACACAACAGGACCCCAAACTGGCTCAAGTTTGCTCAGGGATTACTCTGAGAATCAGCTATTCAAAGAGGAAAAGTAGATTGAACTGTCCCAATTATGCCAAATTTCTCACTTCTGCACACTTCCCTCATTTCCCACAAAATAGGTTCTAGCCTTGCTAACTCCTGTCCCTGTTTTTTAAAAAGAGCCTGCTTCTGTTGTTGTTTTGTTTTGTTCTATGATGCTGAGGCCCAATTTTGAGGAGCCACACGTAGGTGCTTCATGTAACAGCTGAGCCCAGATCTCTAGTCATTCCAGCCAAAATGTTTGACAGGAAGAAATGATCATGGCTCCAAGGAGGAACCACCAATGAGACACAAGCAAAATAAGTATATATTGGGAAGCTCTGCTGGAATTCTTTTAAAATATAATGGAACGACTTTTGTTTCCAAGACTGTGTTTACGGACCACATGCTACAACAGCAACAGAGCATAGAACAGAGGACTTGGGGAGACCGGGACTTAAGATGGGGGATGACGTCAACAGAGTCACAGAGTAGAAATGTCTTTAGAACTGGTGGATGGACAGTGGAGCTGGAGCATAGGCAAAGGAAGAAAGATTTTCATCAGAGATTATGGATCCTTAGCACTAAATAACAACATGGAATTTGGTACTTAAACCTTTAACAGGTATTCAAGAAAAGAACACGTGATCATAAGAAGCAAACTCTTTTCAGGAGATATTGCCAAATTACCTACTAGAAAATCAGATTTGTTTTTGCTTTCATTGCTTTCTGGGCAATAGTCTAGATATTTACTATTAAAATACCTGTTTTTCAGCCAGTTTCACAAGGTAAACAAAATTTAATTTTAATTAGCATGGTATTGATACATGTTTATGGTCATCTTGGGTTTGTTTCATATCTCTTATGCTGCTGTTTGTTCGTATATTTACCTTTGTTGCAGAACGGCAGCTTCTGGGCTGTATTCCCAGTGCCTCTATGTGCTTATCACAGCTTTTTTCTGGCATTTTTCCATAAAATATTTTATTAGTTTGCTGCCTTTTCCTTCTCATAGAGTTTTTAAATACTTGCTTTGATTGTTAACTAGTAAACTTTGTCCCCTTTGTATTTTAGGAAATCTTTCACTATTTAAATCTTAAACTTTTCATAATCGGACACATAATTACCAATATTCCTTCTAGTTGTGTGGGTTTATGGTTGGTTTGGGATTTTTGTTTTGTTTTGTTTTGGCATTGTAGTCTTTAGTCCATCTTTGGAGCATTGTTCCCCAGAAGGAATCTTTTATGTACATTTTTCTGATTTGGGGAGGGGAAGGGAAATAACAAAAAGCTGAAATAAGGATACAGGTTGACACATTGTAGCAATGAGATGTACAAGACACTATGTTGAAAATGAACTTTACAACTTCGGGGAAGGGGGAAGGGGAAAGGAGGAGATGGGGAGGTGGGGAGGAAAGGGATGGTAGGGAAAAATCAAAGGAGAAGGTAACAATGCTAGATAGGAAATATACTCATTACCTCATGTAATTGTAACCCCTCTGTACACTATTTTTACAATAAAAATATATACAAAAAACACCAAAACATAAACACTTCTTGTACATTAACTGATTTTGGTACTTCAGGTTTTCTTTTATTATGGTAAATCAAAATACTTTCAACATGTATTTTAATTGCTTGCTTTCATTGAAGCATTTTCATCCTATTTTGTTATGATTCACCTTAACAAAATTTTATTCTTTCTTCTGATCATGTTTTAGTTATTCTCCAGAATATTCTTCATTTACATCTCTGATTTAAAACTCTACTAATTTCAGATTGGGATTATTCATTGACAGCAAATGAAAATATAATTCATTTCTAAATATTGATATGTTGTTCTACCACATTGCTAAACATTTTTATTTCTAGCTCATTTCTGTGCAGATCATTTAGATTTTATTTTCTATACAAAAAATAATGTTACACTGGACCCTTAGATGATATGTTAAATTGTAACCCCCTTTTGCAACCATTTGAAATTCAAAACAAAATTCAAAACAAAAAAAATAATATCTGATAATGAAGACTGTTTTCCTGGTTTCGAATTCTTTTTTCTGTTTTTATTTGTCTTCTTCATTTCCTTTCTGCCCTCCTGCCTTCCCTTCCTTTTTTCCTTCCCTTCTTCCTTCTTCCTTTTTTAAATTGAAAAAGGGTGATTATGTTTTTACAATTACGAGAGCATGATCAATACTAAATAATAGTTCTCATAAATTAATGAAGACCATGTTTGCAAGTTTTATAGAGGCGATCAAATGTAAATATGTGCATACAAGTTTTTGTTACTTCCAGTTTACTATGTAAATGTCAATTGTTACTGTGAACATATAAGGACAGTGAAGAAACAGAATGGGATTATTTGTTGAAAGCTATAAATCTATATAATTACCCAAGAGCTGTACTTAGTAATTCCAGATTACTTGAAGTGTGAGGGAGTACAGGAGACAGTACTCAAGATGTACTTCTTTGTCATTTGAGGAAAGAACAGGAATAAGATAACTCCTACTGTCCCTTTGCCTGTTTCCTCTAAAGTAGGTGGCAAAATCTAGGAGTTTTCTGGTCTTCCCTTGAAGCAGATTTGTCATTTGAGAAATGCCCTGCTTATTATTTCTAGGAGCAAAGAACTATGCAAACCTGCTGAGAATAATTTTGGGAACCAAGCCTGGCTGAGTTCCTCTCAATTTATTAATGTCATTTCCCTTTTGTCCAATCTTAAGTCCTCACAATTATCCATTCACCATCACATATAAGCATAAAATATGTAAGTTTAGGTGTTTCTTTGGATCTTCAACTCTGAATATGTTTATTGTTAGGGGAAATATGAATAAATAATAATACTATTAAAAGTAGACAAATGAGAACAAAAAATGCTTAGTACAAAGAACTCTCAAAGGTATTTTTTAAGTTGAAGGTAGGACATGGAGGAAACTTTAAGATAAAGTCAAGGAGGGATTAACTTCAGACTTTCTCCCAAATGTCTCTAAGTATTTGAATTATGACATGTAGAAAAGCAGCAAGAGAACATATCAGGGATTAGAAATTCTGAGAATTTTGGAAGGTATTTTTGTTTTGTGTTATATCATTTTAACAGAAATTGTTTGAATTCTTTAAAAGAAACGGCTGGAATTCTTGCACAGCTATAGCTCCCAGCAGATCCAGTGAACAGCACATCTATTCCACAGTTATTTATCTGGTCTCTCCAACTGTAGTTGATAGGAGGACAGACAGAATTCTCACTTTGATCCACTTTTCTGCTACATAAAAACCACTTTTGCAAGAAAGGCTATTTGAAAGTCTTTGAAGCTGTTCACCTTTCTCAGCCAGAATAGATATTTATAAATATCTTATCCAAAAAGTAATGGCAAGGCTAACATTGTTAAAATCTTAAAAAGACGGTAGTCCCAGTTTATTACCCTCAATCCTCTGACTTCAGTGAACTTTTCTTGGTAGTGGAGTCATTATATATGTAGACAGGGATCAACCCTAACTTACACTGTTGAGGTGGAGAGATGTGTTCTGAGTACTGATGCAAAAAAACAGAACTTCCTGAACTTAATATACAATACCCAACTGTGTCCTTGAATCTCCATCAGTAAATACATACTCTGCTACTGATACTAGGAAATGACAGTTGCCAGAGCAAAATCAATGCTAAGTCTTCATTTTTAAACAATTTCTTAACTAGTTCAGCCAGCCAAATGAAAGACTGATGACATCATTGAAATCACAAATGATGCAATTCTTACCTGCAGCAGAAACCTCTGGGTAGCCTAGAAAAACTACCATGGGATTTCCTCTACTATCACAGTCAGCAAAGATTCAGGTGAGAACTCAAACAGTGTAATTCCTTACAAAGGCAAAATCAAAGTTCGACAAAACAAACACCAGGAAAGGGGTAAGCTGGCATCAATAGGAATGGGGGAGATGAATGAAGTGGAGAGAATGTAGTGAAAACCTCAATGTGTATCCTACAAAATCAAGGAAACCCACAGAAGGAATGGGTTAGGATGGAAGGATACTTGAGAATGTTGAAAGGGGTGACATTGATTAAACTGCTCTGTTGAATTGCAACTCATTTGTACAACTAAAGGAGAATTTTAAAAAGAAAGATAAGAGTGTGTGAGCACAGCACCCACTCATCTTATTATATACTCTAAATTCATAGACAGGCAGCCTGCCCAAACAGTGGAAAAGTTTACTTAACCCTTGGGGTTGGAAATGAGGCTCCCTCTAGGATTCATCACATATAGTAAACCTATGACAATGATGTTATGCCTCTATAGTTAAGATAGATGATTCCAGAAAGCAAGCAGTCAACACAGTATTGATTCTGACCTCCCTCAGTCTGAGCCATCCATTTGCTGAATTTTACTCTACTTTTCTTTTTTTGTTATTGTTGTTGGTTGTAGGGCTTGAACTCTGGACCTGGGTGCTGTACTTGATCTCTTCAGCTCAAGGCAAATGGTCTACTGCTTGAGCCATAGCACCACTTCCAGTTTTCTGGTGGTTAATTGGAGTTGAGTCTCTTGCCAGGGCTGGCTTTGAACCATGATCCTCAGATCTCATCCTCCTGAGCAGCTAAGATTAGAGGCATGATTCACCGGTGGGCTAGAATTTTATTTTTCTATCACCTAAATCTTAGCTCTGTTACATTAGAGGCATGGTTGCCAGTGGAAGAATGCATCTAATATAGTAAGGATCCCTTTCAACTTGGAGCTACTAATGCACTGTGACCACTTTGGTCTTCCAATATCCATAAATCTGCAAGAAAAAAAAGTTATTTATATCGGGGACAAAGCACACCAATGACCAAATTGAGCTACAGCTGCTGTCACAAAATGGAATAGAGTAGGACTGGCTGTCACCTCACCAGAAAAATTAACAAGATATATTGAAGTGCTTATAAATAGTGAACCATACTCAGAATAATAGAGGAAGGAATAAAGAACACCAAGGACAGCCATGGGAACTGTTGCAACCCTGGGAATTAAAGGTGATCTTATTTTCCCACAATCCTCTCACATGGTCTTTGCAGAGTTTGTGGCTGCCCATGAGAACAGGTTTCTAATATACTTAAAGGAGAGCACAAATGGACCACAAATATAAGAGTGAAATACAGGAAACCTACAGTAAAGGTACTGTAAGAAATTCTTATTCCAGCTGTTGTTTCAACAGTTTGGCCCAGGTTCTCAGGAGCATCATGCAGTTACACACAGATTGCTTGATTCAGTGTGCTCAATACTTCACCTACCTCATGGTTCCTCTTTGGAAGCCAGGAATCAGGTCACATATAGGAATTCCCCAAGGTCCACATGTGCACAGAAAAAGTTCTCAAACAGTTAATGACCCCCAAGGCCAATAGTGTACCAACAGTAACAAAAACAAATGGACACATGTTTTCTCTTTTTTCTTGTGGTGGTTCTGAGGTAGCTTTTCAGATGATGGGGTTTTTTGAACCTACCATCAGGCTAGTAACACATTTCCATCTACCTCTTACTCTTATCCTGCTTCATTCCCCTGTTCCTCATGATTAGTGCTAGAGTCATACTTCCTATAAAGTAGACCCCTGTAAAAAAAAAAACAAAAAGCCTTTCAGGCTTCATTTCTGGAGAGCTAGGATTAAGTACTCAATGAGAAAGCTGCAGTTAGACCTGCAGTCAAATGCTGAATAATTTAGTGATTCGCTGGAGTCTCACCTATGGTGATGGTCTGAGCTATTAATATCATCTGGCTTAAACCCATGTCCTTTTTTATTATTGTCAAGGTGATGTATAAAAGGGTTACAGTTACATAAGAAGGGAATAAGTACATTTCTTGTCAAACTTGTTGCCCCTTCCCTCATTTTTCTCTTACTATCCCTCCCCCACCAACACCCCAAGTTGTACAGATCATTTCCAAAATATTGTCTTGTGTATGTCACTGTTGCATTGGTTCCCCACTTATATCACCATTCTGTTGTTACCCTTCCCTTTGCTAATTTAAATAAATGTATATACAATAGCTGGGTACCAACAACAAATACAGTGACAACAGGGGCTATACCATAGGGGGAAGAACATACAAAAATCAATAAATACATATGAATACAATATAATAATATAAATACAATAAATCGCATAATACATTAAAAACAACAGCAACAACAAGGAAAACCTCTTGAGTCCATGTCATTTTGCTTAGTATCATCTTATATGGTCTTACGTACATAGCTTGTCAGCTATTCTGCTCATCTGATAAGATTATCCTAGATGTATGCTAATCATTGCAAATAAGGGAAACCATGGGATCTGTGTTTCTTTGAGTCTGGCTTACTTATTTAATTATTGTGTCCATTCTTTACCAGATCATTCTCCTTTACCAGATCATTTCTCCATAAAACTGGGGGAAATTTATTTGTGTGTGTGTATGTGTGTGTGTGTGTGTGTGTGTGTGTGTTGGTCCTTAGGATTGAACTCAAAGTCTGGGTGCTGTCCACAATCTTTTTGCTCAAGGCTAGCACTCCACTGGAGCTACACCTCTGCTTCCTGTTGTTACTTGTTAATTGGTGATAAGAGTTTCATGGACTTGGCTGGCTTGAAAAGTATGAGCCTCAGGTCTCAGCTGCCTGAATAGCTAGTATTATAGATGTGAGCCTACAATGCCAGAGTTAAATTTACTGTTTATTAAAGGAAGGAGATGACTTGGCCACTGTCAACTCTAGTAACCATAGTATTTTTGTTTAATCTTAAATTTTTCTTTCTTATAAGATCAGACACATAAATATATTTTCTGAAAGGGGTAGCCTAGGTCACTTAGAGCAAAAAATTCTGGGAGAGAAATGCCATTTACTCTAAGTGAGTCTCTATTTCCCAGTAACTTGAAAAGGGTCCTGAATAGACTTCACCATCATAATGACAGAGAATGAAAAAAGATTACTTTTAAACTGAGAACACTGAAGTCAGCGAGATTAAGTTACATGTCCCATCTCACAATCTCTCTGTGACAAATACTTGAGTTGAGACTAGATACTCAAGGGCATGCAATAATTAGTTTGGAGTAAGTTTAAGCATAGATCCATCTGGAAATTTTCAACAGTCTCCTGATAGTCCTTCCAATACTGCATTTCAATGGTTCTATGTAATCATTGCATACAGTGAATTAATTATGCCACATGATATTTTCCCAGTGCAGTACAGATGGTCTTGCCACATAGCTTCAGGCTGTACTTAGGGATGATTCACTGGCATTTTCAAAGGATTGCTGCAACTGTTCTCTCAAAAGAAACTCAAGAGAAGATGCAGAAAACTTCTATGTATCCAAAACATATCGTTTTATTCAATGACAAGTCCCTTTGCACCTGAAAACTTCCTCGTGGAGAAGAATTTTGACAAGAGGGGTCTGTGGCTTCAGACATGAATCTGTAATGGTTACACCTGTATTTGGGCATCTATGAGCATGCCTTCACTGTGTGTCAGGGCAGTGAAGCTCAGAGCTGAACAAAAGAAATCACTTTTGAAAAGCCCTGGAAACAGAATACGAAGGACAGCTAGGCAGCATGTGGAATAATACAACTCTTCCTGAAAAATCTGCTGTTTGAATCTCTTTGGCAGAATCCATGACAGATAGGCAAGTAGGCCCTTTCTAAACCTACCTGGATGTTTGAATTAAACTCTGGGTCTACTGCTGTCCTGATTAACACAGACTCTCTTTACTTGCTGAACATTTGCTTTGGATGTAGTAACTCATTTGACATCCAATTCCATTCAATAATTATTTTTTGACATGTACTGTGTTATTATACACAGGAGATATGAAAATTACTATGTGCTTATATATCTTGCTTTGTTCAATAAGGTATTTGGCCCTTATGGAAGTAAATAATATCAATTCCTCCTTCAAAGCACTCTGAGTGTGGAACAGAGAACAAAATGTAAACCAGTAATTGGTTCTGCTTCAAATACATTACAGAAATGGAGGGAAAGCCAATCAACATGGCTGACCAAGGAGTACTTCCTGAATACCCCATTTGAATAATAGGGAACTGATGGGGATTGCCCGATTAACACAGGATATAATAGACTTACAGAGCAGTGTGTGAAAGGTGGAGAACACATAACATAGCCAAGTAGTCAACAAATCAGGAAATCTTGCAAGTCATACGAGTTTCTGCAATAACCTTAAACTTTATCTTAAAATCTGAAGAATCAGAGAGGTGTTAAGTAGGATAGTGATACTGTGATCAATCACTGACCAGACATTTAGACAAATTGATAATTGTATAATTCTTGTAAATTAGATTATAATTTCTCTAGACCTGGACATGTAGTCATGTTAGTCAGAAGAACAAAAGGCATCTTTCATACCATAGAGCTAGAGGACTCCACGTTAATGACATGTCCCCAGTAAGTCTCCTTCTATATCAGAGAATGCTGCCAATTATTTTCAGAGGGAGAAGTTATAATTTAACAAGCAATTACGTTGGTAGCATTTTCAACAGATGGTTATATCCTTTCTGACTTTACTGTTTCTATTTCCTATCTATTGTCTTTGACTGGCTTTCTACCTTTTTTCTCAATACAATCGCTGGTGTTCTCTCATTTTTGCATTTAGGTAACTTTTTATGTCTCAGTTCCAGATCCTCTAGGACAGGTTTTAGAACAATTCTTAGTTCTAAGACTGGCTGTACAACTCTGAGCCTGTTGAAAACATGCCTGTAATCCTAGCTACTCAGGAGGCTGAGATCTAAGGATCACGTTTCAAAACCAGCCTAAGCAGGAATTTCCATGAGACTCATCTCCAATTAACCACTGGAAAATTGGAAGTGACACTGTGGGTCAAGTGGCAGAATGCTCACCTTGAGCTGAAGACCTCAGGGAAGGTGCCCAGGCCAAGTTCAAGCCCCATGACCAAAAACTAAAACAAAAAACTGAGTTGGATTGTCCATATACTGTTCAAATGACAGGTTCACACATGGCCTAGTACTATTCTGTAATAGAATTTAAAAATAGTTCTTAATGAAATAGACAAGTTTTATACAAAGAACTAAGATAATTGTTGTTATCTTTTATTTTCTTATTATTCTCACTTTTTAAAAAAATGTAAAAATACATACATACATACATACAGATATACATATCCAAGACTCAGATTTCCTTCCTGCTATGAAGTCTGGCCCCTTAGAAACTGGTTTCCCTCAGGACAAGCATCTGAGACCAAGAATGTGAAATTTTCATTAATGCTCTTATTAGTGACATCCTATTCTCCTTTCCATCATGAGCTTCTTTTTTGACAAAGTAATCATTGCATATATTCACTTTCACTCTTAAATGCCCATCTCCTACTGCTGACTAAATCCCAAATATTTCTGAGATTTTAAGATGTTAGACCATAACACTCAGTGGGTGACTCAGAAGATACTTCAAAGGTAGAAGAAGAAAAAGGAGAGTCTTGGCCAAAGAAACCAAGCTGGAGAAGAGCAATCTGTTTCAACAATGTCTAATATTCTACTCCTGACAGAATATCTTTTTTTATTGTGAAAATACCATACAGAGGGGTTACAATTACATAGGCAAGATAATGAGTACATTTAAAAAAATTTTTATTGTGAAAATACTGTACAGAGGGGTTACAATTACATGGGCAAGATAATGAGTACATTTCTTATCAAGCATTGTAGCCTCCTCCTTTGTTTCCCCTTCCCATCCCTTCCCATCCTCCCCCTCACCCCCCCCCCCCCCCCCGCCCAAACCTCCCCCCCCCCCCCCCCCCCCCCCCGCAAAGTTGTAAAGTTTTCCACATAACGACTTGTATATCTCATTGTTGCAATGGATCCACCTGTATCCCTATTTAAATGATTTGTTTTTTCCCTTCCCCTCCACAAATTATACCAACCTCAAATACAGTGAAAGCAGGGGTTATACTATGGGGGAGGGACATACAAAGCAACAAAGAAATAATCTTACAAATGTGTTAAAAACAATAACCTGAAAGAAAAACATTTGGATACATAATGAGGTTAGGGTAATGAGTACATTTCTCATCAAGCATTGTTGCCTCCTCCTTTGTTTTCCCTTGCCCATCCCTACTTTCCCCCACCCCAGCCAAAGTTGTAAATTTCCTTTTTCCAACATAACCTCTTATACATCTCATTGTTGCAATGGGTCCACCTTTATCCCTATTCAAACAATATGTTTTTTTCCTTCCCCTCCACAAATTATACCAACATCAAATACAGTGAAAACAGGTTATACTGTGGGGGAGACATACAAAGCAACAAAGAAATTATCTTATAAATATGTTAGAAACAATTGCATGAAAGAAAAAACATTTGAGTCCTTATCTTGGGGTTCATTTCACCTAACATCTACTTATCTGACTGTTTCTGCTTGTCTCAGACATAGACTAGTTGTTGGAAATAAGGGAAACCATGGGACCTATGTTCCTTTGGGCCTGGCTTACTTCACTTAATATAATTTTTTCCACGTCTTTCCACTTCCTGACAAAAGGGGAAATGTCATTCTTTCTGATGAAGCCATAGAATTCCATTGTGTTGATATACCACATTTTCTTGGTCCATTTATCTACTGAGGGGCATCTGGGTTGGTTCCATATCTTAGCTATGGTAAATAATGCTTCATTAAACATAGTTGTGCTGGTAGCTTTAGTATGGTCTTGTTTGTGACAGAATATCTTAAAGGCTGAGCCATCAAGTATTTTAACTTAGTTGAGAAGGCAAGAGAAGACTATATACAGAATCAAAGACTTCTACTTTCCACTGCTGAGAAAACTCATGCAGAGTTGTTTATCAGTCCATAATAAAAAAAAATAAGTTTAAGCCACTGCCTATTGACAATAGATGCTTATCAATAGGAAACCCCAATCTTCAACCCTTTAATCATAATTAGTATCAGAGTTAATTTTTACCTTCCTCAGTTCTCCTCTGCACACACAGGTAAACTATGTAATTGTGATTACTTCACTGAGATGTAAAAGTGGTTAAATATCTGTCTTATTTTCTGAGGAACTTTAGGGTAAGGACAATGCTTGATTTAAGCTTTGATCATGACATTAAGAAATATGGTCTAAGAAATATTGAAGAAATGTGTATTAAATATAATCAAGATATAAAGTAGTTTTCTCCCAAGCAAAAGAAAAAATACCGCTCAAAATAGATATTCTTATATTTTATTAGGCTTGTAACATAGAAAATCATTCCAAATCTAACACCTTCCTGATGTTAATGCTTCAATACTTATCAAACATTCCATAAACGTTGACTACTTCCTTGAGTTAAGTATATCACAAAAGTGATAAAGAAAGAGTTCATCCATAAGTGGCTGGCAGTCTTTTGAGGAACACAGTCTCTAAACATAAACCTTTAAAACAAGTGGGTTGTTGTGATAAGAGGTGGATGCTTGACCACAGAGCTCTTGGGAGGTGATTTAGAAAGCACTTTGAAGACAGTGGAGGGTGGAGAAAGAGGAGGATAGTCCCAGCCAAAGAAACAGAAGTAGAGAAGAGCAACCTGTTCGAAGAACAGCAAGTATCAAGTGTTTCTTAAGTAGATGATTTTTTAAGTGAAGATTTGGATTATGTTCTACAGGCACTGGAATATTATTAAAGTGAGAGTCTTCTTCTGCTAAGTGAATATTAATCTTTGGTTTTTTGTCGCCTACAGACATCACATTTGTCTATTCTTCCCATGAGCACAGACAGGATAATCCCTAATGACTTGATATTTTTATATTCAAGAAAGCATGATGTTGCCACTGTGTGTAATCTTGTTTTAGGTTTAATCGTTAGTTAGCTATAGTATGAAAAATAAATAAATATGTTATTCTCAAGCTTTTACATTTAAAAAGAGAAATGACATGATTTGTGAAACTTTTATTCTTCTAATTTTATAATGTCCCAATATCGTGGTTGACCACTCTACTTCTGGGACTTTGTGATCAAGAAATGTCTCTAGTAACAAAGTCTATTTCATGATGGAGGAACAGCCAGAAATTAGAATTCCTCCATTCCAAAATCAGGGAATGCCCAAAATATTGGAAATACAAGGTCATTTACACAAGCAGTTATTGTTTATTTTCTAAGAACCTGGAAGCTTTGGTTTGAGGGGGTAGTGATTTATTTGTTTGTTTGTTTGTCAACAAAATCTTATTTGCAGCAAGTTTGATTTTATAGACCTTGCCTTGGCTGCGTTGCCTTTGGAGAGATGTCTGAAACAGAATACATCCTGTTTTGTTGTTGTGATTTCAAATTGATCTCCCTACCTTGGTTAAAAGTCGCCAGTCTAGCAATTAGGAACTGCTGTGCTCACTTGTTTTTAGCTGAAGTTTCACACTGAGAAAATTGCATTTTACTTGGCTTGAGTTCTATTCTTGAGTGATGCTCAAGTTAAGAAGCAGGTGTGCCTGGTGGTATTTAATGCCTCCAGTGGCTGAAGTGCTGCCTATGAAATGCCCTATGCAAACTGAGCTGAGTGACTTCAAGACATTTTCTTTTTCCCTACTTCCTTTCAGCGGGGCCACAATCTCTACCTTTATGATCTGTTGCCTACGTTTATGATAGTAGTCTCCTAACTGGCATCCCTGATCCTCCTACTCAAGTGCTTTACTAATCAGTTTTGTCACTACTGCAGGCTTTTCCAGCAAACCTTTCATAGACCATTTTTTTATTTTTTTTAATTTTAATTTTTTGTGAACATACTGTGCAGAGAGGTTACAATTACATGGGCAAGATAGTCCCAAAAAACCTTTTAAGTCTCATCACCTTTTACACCCCTCAGACATTATTAAGTTTTGGCTAAGTGAAGCGATTATTCAGAATTCAGTGGTCCTTCAAGGAATGGATCACTCTCTCCCTCTTTCTTTTGTCTCCCTCCGTCATTCCTATCCTCTCATGATTACTCTCTGAAATAATTTGCTGCCTGAAATGCCTTTCTACTCTTACTCACACTACTCTTAAATTGAAATTGGTGTTTCAAGATGCAGCCCAACTATTTCCTTGAAGTTGAGATCTCCTCCAGAATTTCTGGATATGATACACTCATTTAGCTAGTCATTCATTTAGCAAGTATCTATTATCTGCTAAGTTTGCTTCTCTTTGCCAGACATTGTCTAACTACTGGGAACATAGGTGTACCAGACAAAACTTGTGCCCTCACTTATCTTACACTGTAGTGTAGATCATATATTAAAGACAATAGATAAGTTAGAATAATATATAATATGAAAAAAATGAAAAGAAAACCTAAGAATAATAAAACAAGATATATATATATATATATATATATGTATATATTACATGGAAATATTTTGTGCTTAGGGTGAGTTTTTATTTCTTATTCAATTGGAAACACACCTACTACTCAAATTGCCTGGTTCCATTTTCATATATGTGCATTGAATATTATGACTCTAATCACCCAACCTTCTTCTGTTCCTTTATCTGTCTCCTCTCCCCTCCTGACAATGTATGCTTCAGCTTCCTGGTATTTATGTTACTAAAATATAATTTCATTGTTCGAAGGAGCTACACCTTTGCAAACCCTTCCATACCATTGCAACTCTTTCCCACAAATATCACACCTCAGATTATAGATATGCAAATGACCTGTCTATGTTTCCATAGATGTTTATAATTTAGGTCTAACTTCTACACATAAGATAATGAATAAGCCCTTTGTCTCTTTGTGCTTGACTTACTTCATCTAGAATTTTTTCCAGGTCATCCATTTTCCTGCAAGTGACATAATTCTTTCCGCTGAAAAATTCTAGTGTGTGGAGGAAACAAGAAAACGTGAGATAGATGTTCAACAAGTCATATGTACTCCCCAGGCAAGGTTTTAGGAGATCAAAAAGAGGTTTGGCAAAACGAAAAGATCAAAGATCTGGCCTCAAATGGCCTAGAGTTCAAATACAAAGATTCTGACAGTGAATGAGCTGGCATCCTGCTTGTGAGCTATTATATAAAGGTTATTTTGGTTTCTTGAGGGTTGTTCTTACGATAAGTGAGGCAATCTATTAATGTCAAATTCAAAGTGAGTACTAATAAGTTGTATCTATTCTCATTACTGCTATGGAATAAATATGTCTGGGGTATCTGGGGAGAAGAAAGCAAACATGATATGCAACTGGAGGGTTCTAAATGCCCCAGAAGGACATAGCTGAGAGATAACCAAGATACAGCCCCAGGATGCATGTGTGTTTCTGGATATCTGATTGCAAAACTGCTATTCTAAATTAATCTCAGAATTGCCTACTGCTGTGCCCCCATTGCAGCCTCAGCCTAGTCTTTTCATTATCTTTAGCCCTAAGATATACTGTTTGAATAATAGAAAAGGAGAAGTAATTTGTGACATTTGATTAAAATATGAGATAATGTTCACTCTCACTGTAATGCTTGATGCTCACCAAATACAATGTATGACAGAAAGCTAATGGTATTTTTATATACATGGGGCATTCTACGGCATGTGATGGTTTAGAACAGTCTGCACAGATGCAGGAAATAAAAATGTCCTGTCATGAGAAAATTAAAAACTAACAAAACCAGAGACTCTTTGCTTCTTTTACCACACTGTGCTGTTGATTCTAAAGAATACCAGTGACCAAATAATCCTCCTGCCCAACACAAAGCTCCCTCTCCTCTTCACCTTGAATCCTTGACTTACAGGCATACCATCTCACCAGTCCTAGCACTCCCTTTTTAAGGGCAATCTTTACATGTTCAAAGTTGCAGCGCCTTACAATCAGGGGACCTTATAACTGGATGAGAGAAGGAGATCTTGAGAATCTCACAAACATGATTCATCCAGTTTAGTTCACTTAATTAAGATGTGTGTGTGTGTGCGCGCGTGCGTGCACTCCAATCCACCTGGAGCTCAAACTCAGGGCCTGGAGACTGTCCCTGAGCTTTTGTGCAGAAAACAAATGCTCCACCACTTGAGCCACAGTTCCACTTTAGGTTTTCTTTTTAATAGTTAATTGTCTCACAACTTTACTACTCAGGCTGGTTTTGAACCACAATCCTTAGATCTCAGCCTCTTGGGTACCTAGAATTAAAGGTGTGAAACATTGGCACCGAACTTAAGATTTTTAAATCATAGTTTAGAGTCAATGAAATTAAACATCATACTACTTAGATTTAAAACCATGAGGTAATAGTGCTTATCTATAAAAACTGAGATTATCACAGATTAGCAGTGAGTAAATACAAAATTTCTGGCACAGCAAAAACTGAAATATGATTTTTCAGAGGGGGCTAAGGTTTACAGGGGGAGAAAGAAATGAACAGATGAATGGTGAGTGAACACAGTTATAATATCCAATATACATATGTGAAAATGGAGCTGAATAACGAAAGAATGTGTAGGAATTTAGGAAAAGGGAGAGTGATGCAGTGAGTGACACTTACTAAGATGCTTCATATTCATAAATTGACCTGTTGAATTGTAACCCCTTTGTACAATTACTTAAAGATAATAAAAATAAATAAAATCCATTGCATAGTATTTGCCACTTGTGTAGGCTTTCATAAGTACTATTTTGTTGCATTACAGATATTATTAAGTCAACAGACACATAGTAGGAGTCTATCAAATGTTGAGCTAAAATGCAAGAAAGAAAATGAAAGAGACACAGCTGTTTGAAAACACCTTACCAACAAACATACACATTACAGGGAGGTCTAAAATCTCTGGGAAAGCCAATAAAAAATACACAGAAAGGCCCAAGGTAGAAAGCTCCAATAATACTTGAAAAGGGGTCATTAGCAAACCATTTTTAAGAAACAGAAATAAATGAAATACAGATGGGCATTAATATAATTACCTAACGCTGATGTATAGAAACAGCAATTAATGGAAAAAAAATTAAAAGACAGAAGACAATATCATAGGATAACAATTCCAAAAAGAAAAATGAAATAAAGTATAAATCTTACAGTTACCATCTAAGGAAATATACTCATAGGTAAAGGAAGAAACACATCAATTTGTTGAAATTGGTCAGTGCTAAGTGATTTTTATTTGCTTTCCAATATGCATTGCCATATTTTCCTCTCAGTATAAGTCGCTAAAATCATTTCAAAAACAAAAGGTATTACTACAGAACTAGAAATGAAATGCTGTTTCTCAAGAAGGGGAGTAAATACACTGATCATTTATCTTAGTGAAGTGCATTATTTTCCAGGCTCAAAGCTTTGGAGCCTGAATTGCAAAAATAAAAATAGAAAATAAAGGCAACATTTGTTACAGCCAACACATTATTTACTTGGCCTAAAGCAAGCAGCAGTTTCAGCCAATAAACTTTGAAGGATCTTTTACTCCTTAGTCTTCTCTCTCCAGTGAGATGTGACTTGTGTGATTTGACTTTGGAGGAAATGACACAGGAGGAAGGTCACCTGCAGAGGAGAGTGAAAAGAAGCTGTATGGTGATGTCTAGCAAAGGAAAGTTTAGAATGTCTTTTAAATACTCAATGCCACTCGGTTACAAGAAGTAATAAATTGCTTTTGAATTAGATTTTTGTCTACTTTTAATCTGTTCTTGGATATTTCTTTCTTTTCTCCTGGGAAAAGCCTGTTCACCTCCCCAAAGTCTTTTTCATTTGTTAGTCATTCCAAGAAGATTGAATTGGCCAAGCAGTGTCCCATCACTCAGTTTCCCCTAGCGTGTATGTACCTTCCTAAAATCTCTTATTTCAATGTCTAGAAATTGACTATGTATATTTATTGCTTAGGGGATTATACTTAACTGGGAAGTAGGACCTAGTATTATTTTATTTATCAAACAGTTAACAACTATGAAGTATAAACTGTCTTACATACACTACACTTCTCAAAACTGCCTTGAGCATGATAGAGGATGAATCAAGTATTGATCACCATATGTCAAATACAAATAACTTCTCACTCTATTTTCTTGACCACTGACTATTGACCACCATTTCATTGCAAATGTCTGCCCTTCTCTGTCTCTAGCTCTGAGGATTCCTTCTCAGTCCCTTGCCTTGGATCCTTTTCAGTCTGTTTTAAAGAATAGTATTTTCTGTAACTACCCTCTGAGCTCACCTCTCTCTCTGACTCCACTATAGGATGATGGCAGCCATTTTCCCTTCACCCATACTAGACCTTATTGCTGGAATCCAGATAGATCTACTCTACGTGTCATGCCTGCCTTTACTCAGGTATCCTAGTAGCATTCATCTTCAACATGGTCAGTTTTGATTCCATTTTTAATTAGGTTTTTCACGCAGTGAATCCCATATTTTTCTCTTAAATCTAACCTCTAATCTATGACCAATTGCTCCAAATATCATATGTTCCTTTCCCTCCATCTTCATCCCCTTTTTTCTTATCAACTTGTCTGTGCACTATACCAATAACCTAAGAACCAGTTTGATAATATTACTCTCAAATTGTTACTAAATTGTTTGCCTAAATCCCAGTTGTTTTCATATCTCATCATTACCTATAGAAAGTCGCCATAGGTGGAATACTGTCTTCTCTAAAAAACAGGATGTTTATTAAAAAGGAAGTTTTTAGGTTAACACCCATTAAAGGAAGTAAAATTGTGGTAAGCTGTGGTGTAGGCTCAGGAGCAGACTCTGAGCCTTCATACAGTGTTTAGTTCCAGCCATTTTAATTCATTTTCAGTTCCTTACTAACTCAGTTGAAACTTCCCTGCCTTCTCCTATAGGCAGAACTGAATATCTTCCCTTCTACTCTTGAAGACAATTCTAAGCACTCAAATTACAATACTTGCTTTCTGACATGTCTACTTCTACTAGATTCTAAGCTTATAAGAGTCAGACACTTATTATACACGATTTGTCCTAAGTACAAAAATATACTAAGCTTATAATAGTCCAACACTTATTATACATTATTTGTCCTAAGCACAAAAATATATTGTCTTAAAATGCTAAGAAAAAGTGGGTATGTGGGTGAACAGAAGCATAAATAAAAGCATTGTGTGCACTGGAGCCTTTATGAGACAGTAAGACAACTATCATCTCAAATGCAGCATTCCATAGAATCATGGCATCCTCTTACTTCTATGGGAGAGAGACAGAAAGAAGCAGAGGTAGCAAGACTTTGATAAATGAATTCCAAATTCAAAGGGGCCAGCAAATCCAGGCATAAGTAGGAAATCACAATAGGCAAGACAAGATTCAGATCCCAAGATTCAGATTCAGGTTCTAAGCTATAAGTATCAGGAATCCAGGTTAGGAAGATAAAATCAAAATCCATAACTTACAAAGATGTTTTTGAGCCGGAAGATAAAATAAAATTCCATAACTTAGAAACATGTTATTTTGGCATGTCTTTTTTATTATTATGTTTTCATTATCTTTAAGTAGTTATAAAAAGGTATTACTATTCAATAAATTCATTTATAATTACAATGTGTCTTGACCAACATTACCTTCTTCATCATTCTCCTCTGTCCCTCCCAACCTAAATTTTGAAGGAGTAACCCCAACTAATGCATCACAGAATCCTAGAATGTTATTAAAGAACTTAGAAGTACTTATCTATTCTTCATTTATTTTCCAGGGGAGAAATGTTAATGTACTAGGCAGAGAGAAGTCATATCTGAGATAATCCATCCATGCAAATTTCAATATTATTTGCAGTTAATGAAACCATAACTTTGTTAAGATACTGTGATTTTGAGAGTACAAAGATGAGTGAGATATGTTACATTCCATCACAAAGCCCACAATATTCTGGTAAGTGAAGCAATATAAGTGAGACTACAATCTAGTGTGCTGAGTGTTTTAATGTGGGATTGTCTGGTTAGAAATGCCAGAAATGAAGTTTTCAGAATTGTCTTGTTGGGGAATATTCACTCATAGAAAATGAGCATGATGCACAAGGATAAAGTCTAACATGGAATCAAAGGTTCAGAGAATTACAGTCTCTCTTCTGAGAATTGCATTTTCCCTTCTCAGGTTGAGAAAAGATAACATATATAGGCAGAAATGAAAAGACAAGTGTATCTGTACTCAAGGAAGAAGGGATCAATTTCTGCCACATTCATCTCTGGATTTAGCTGCTTCTGCTTCCCTCAATGACAGGGTTCCCCAGCAACCTCAAAATGAACAGCCTTGAACTCATTCCAGATTTTCTTAGTGGAATCCGTTTAATGTGTGTCCACTTATCTATATATATTTAAAAGAAAAAAGGGAAGGAAGGAAAGCAAAGGAGAGAGAAAGACCTGTCTCCCAGAGAGAAGTGAAAGTCAACGTTGCTCTTTCTGAAACCTGCTCTTGACTATAGCTTCATGACAGTTTTAGTATCACAAAAATCCCATAAGCCCTGCAGAGATCTGGCATGAAGCAAAACTTGGAGATTTTTGTTCCTCAGAGTTGTTGCATTAATTGAGTCAAACTAATACATGCCTCAGATACAAGCTTTGGAAATTAATTGTAAAGATGTATTTGACCTAATGAAAATTTGTCTCATAGAAAGAGAATTAATAATTTTCCAAGCATTCATTTGACTTGTTATTCTTAAATTTCTATCAGCCCAATAATGAAGCTCTCTTACAGCAAAGAAAGTTGTAGGACATAAAGGATTAAAAGAAACACCTTAAAATTGAAAAGTGGCCAAATATAAAATATGCTAAATTAACTTATTTTTAATCCCTGCATAAAATTTAAATTCTGGGAAAGTTCCCAAATTAAACTTAAACTATATTCAACTGTCTCCAGCACGAACACATGTCCTCCTCAAGAGCACCAGGCAATTTCCTTGTTTGTCTCTTAATGCTTCATTCTATTTCAAAAAACAAAAACAAAAACACAGTGATGATGGTTTTATTGAAAAAAAAAACTCTTACTAATTGTCCTTGGATCAATCAGTAGTAAGATTTTATTTCCTAAATTATTGTTATTCATAGTCTCTCAGCTTGATATGAGATAACATTTCTTTTATATGAGCATTGCCTCTTCTCAAGAAGTTTCCACTAAATTAAATATATATATGTTATATATATATATATATATATATATATATATATATATATAATCACTTTAATAGCAAAGCTTGAGTCTTCATCCTTGTTATCTTGCTACTCAGTCTCACTCATGGCCATTACTTGTATGTCATTTTGACATCATCATTATGTCATCCTGTATAAATAGAGTATAAAAATAAGTGCCTAGGGCTGGGAAGGTGGCTCAGTGGTAGAGCACTTGCCTTGCATGCTCAAGGCCCTGGGTTCGATTCCTCAGAACCACATAAGCAAAAAGAAAAAAGCTGGAAGTGGCGCTGTGGCTCAAGTGGTAGAGCGCTAGCCTTGAGCTGAAGAGCTGAGGGATAGTGCCCAGGCCCAGAGATCAGGCCCCAGTACCGGACCCCCCCCAAAAAAAATAAGTGCCTATAGAATCTGGAAATGATAACATTTTCACTAATAGTTGTTACTTATGATTCGCTTAGGCACAAGTAGTAAGTCAAGATAAAAAGACAACAAGAATTGAAATAAAATGGCATTCTGTTTAATCTAAAAGTAAACTAAGTACTTATTTCTTGGCTGAAATCTAATTCCTTAGTCTTAAAACCAAAATAAATTAAAACCATTCACTATTCTAGTTCAAACAACTCCAAAGGAAGTTCAAGGGGAAAAATTAAGAGTGCAAATAGCAAAATTAACACTCTACCAGAGTCCACAACCTCTGAAATTTTCTTTTATCATAATTATTTCCAAACCTGTTTACTCAAGTCTATCTTAAATTTCTTTGTTTCAATATAAATTTCTTCCATAATACCTAGTTCCAGACACCATGAAAATAATTTCCCCATTACTTTGTGAGTTATGAGGTTACTCTTGGCTTCCTTTCCAGAGCTATGGATAAACTAATAAAGAAAGCCATGCTCCAAGGTGTAAACCACAGTTGAAAATCATGTTGACAATGACAGAATATTATGCTATGTGCAAGCATATTACCTGTCCTTTTCTTGTCTTTTGAGTGTTCTCAGGTGGCCTCTCCATCTCACAAAATGGCCTCTCCTGATGGATCATAAAACAAACCCTCTTCATCTACCAGGCCAAAACATTCATTCTTCCTGAAACCTTAACAATATCCAGAATTTGTTGAACTGTAGTTTAGGACTCAGGATCATAGAAAGACAATTAAGACTGTCCGTATCTCCTCTCACACTCCTGGATGAGACAATAATAAGGTGCAAACTTACCTTGTTAACCCTCTGCCTACTCCCTTACACCATGTGGTTTCTGCCTCCTCACAAGCCGAAAAGCCAAGAGCCATCTGCCATGGACTGGAAACTCTGAAACTATGAGCCAGAATAAATCTTTCTTTCCTGAAGTTGATATACTCAGTTCTTTTGTCACCGACAAGAAAGGCTACTTCATATATCACTCTGGCGTTAACCCAGGCCAAGCCCAGTTTGTGCATTGCCTTAGCATGCATATGTGCCTGCATTCTCCTGTCTAACCACTGCCCCACAGACAAATGTTTGAGCAAACCCAAATACATTCATCCTTTGTGTTTCCCAAGGGAGATTTAAGAAAAGTATTCTCTTGGAACTGTTAAGGTTAGCACACAAAGAATCCTATTTTCTTTCATCTTTATGAGGCCAACCAAAACTTTATTACATTTTTTCAGTAATAATATTCGGAGGTATTGAAAGGTGAGCAAAATTTTCTACTTATGAAAGGTGAAGCCAAATAGGCTAAATAATCTTTCCTTAACTTTTAAGATTCCCTTTATTTTAAGATTTAAATATATATATATATTATTTTTAAGTAGTTGTACCAAGGAGTCACTATTTAAGAAAGCAGTTTATGAATAAAATGCATCTTGATCAATGTCATCCCTTTCATATTCCCCGCCATCCCTCCCAACTCTACCCCTTCCCTCAATTTTCTTAACTTTGTAGGATATGCATTGAATTTTATGACTACAGTCTTCCCCTTCCTCTCTTCAATTGTCACTTTTTAAAATATAGTTTAAATTGGGTTTCTACTTTTATTCTGCTTATAACAATGTATCTGAAGGCTCTGAGGCAGATAGGCTCTCTCCAGATAGAAATTCAGGCAGAAAAGATATCAAAGCACGAAGAAAATTAGTTCTCTAGAATATATGAAAGGAAAAAAATGTAAGAAGGTACAAGTCTTGAATTTCAAAGTACAAAAACTACACTCAGAAAGAAATGGGATACTTTTATAATGTGACAGGTGACTTTGTTTTTTGGATTCATTATGAACACATACTAAGTATAGTATGCAAGAAGCAAAAATTGAATGCTCAAATGCTCTGCAGAGCCTCATTGGGATTTCTATTTGTAATATACACTGTAATTATGAATCATTCTCAGCATATAGGACTTACGGAAGAAATGATGTCCTTGAATCAAGCATGAGTCATTCAATATTTCATCTTTATTTTAACTGAGGGAGGTCAAAATTTTTGTTTTCTGATTCCAGAAAAGGAATTGCTTTTGCTGCTGTTCATACATGACAGTGCAGCATAGAAACTAGATGAGAAATGTCAAATGCTTATTTCTCCCTGCCTTGATTAGACCTTAAAACTTTTCTGTCATTGCAACATATATGTTCTTGCCTCTTGGCTTCTACTTCAATGTATTCTCTCAAGCGATCACCTTGTCTCTGCCAAGAAAATCCCCCAAACCTAAAATAATTTACTCATCTCTGACCATCCTAAAGCATTCTCTGTCAGACAAGGCATTTCTAGCTGTAATTATGCGCATCCTCCCATTTTTACCATTGAAGAAATGTTTTTAATTCTACCTCTTTAAAGAAACAATTTTGTATGAAAAGTCCAATAGAACTAGTTGAGTCCTGAGGTTTAATTCAAAAAAGTTAATTATAGATGTGCAGATGGTGAAATCTTAGGATTCTCACGTTTCAGTTAACAATGGGCAAATTAAACGGTGCTGTCAAAAACTATCTCAGTCTTAGGTTGTAGTAAGAGAAGCTTCAATAACACAAAAACAATCTTCCTTTTAGAGTTAAAATCAGTCATATGTCAATCATGTAGCACCCAGGGAAAATGTTCACACTCAAGATGATGACAAAACAGAGAGCACACGAAGAGCAAAGAGCAAAAGTCCTAGTGATCGCCAAAACATATCAAAGTAGCAATAGAAGCAGCTACAGATATTCAAGACCAGTAGACATTTTCCCACCTCGTGGTTTTCTCTTTCTGCCTTCCCATTTCATTCTCTGTGAGCATCATCATACATTCAATAGCATTATACATTCAGCTACAGACATTCAATACCCACAACTCATGATAGGCGCTAGAAAAATAAAAGTGTTATTACAACCTTAAATCTCTGAAACTCTCATTTTCCTATCCCCCAAACCCAAACACTATGAATTCAAATAGCAAAAACTGTCACAAATATCTCCTTATATTTTGCTTGAGGTGTTTGGTACTTAAGTACACTTTGGTTACTTCATCTGTATAGGGTAAAGAACTTGGGCTTTCCAAGCAGATAAGACCTGTATTATAACAGCACCCACACATGGAATTTCTTCATTATCTTCTTGTTTGTCCTCTTATTTTCTACTTATCTTTGACATTTTAGTTCAAATGTTGCCAACAGATGGATTGATAAGAAATTCTCATCGATTTTCTTCTTTGGATGTTATAGGTTAAATTTAAGGTTTTTTTTTTTAATAAAAAATATGTTTTGCCTGGGTGCCAGTAGCTCACATCTAGAATCCTAGTTAACCAAGAGGCTGATATCCAATGATTTCACATTTTGAAGTTACCCAGGAAGAAAAGCCCATGTGACTCTTATCTTCAACTAACCAGCAAAAAAGGTGGAAGTAAAGCTGTGACACAAGTAGTAGAGCACCAGCCTTGAGTATAAAAGCTAAGAGATATCACTCAGGCCCTGAATTCAAGGCCAATACTGACATAGATGAAAAAATAAAGTTTAACATAGTCTTTTCCACAAGATTATGGTTTCTGCCATGCTAGAAATCATGAACACCCTGCTTTATTCCAAGACCCCAATCAAACCAAAGTTTTAGACTCCAGGCCCAAATTCCAGGAGTTCCTCATGTCAAGTCCATAAAGAAAAATCAATGGTGAAGCTCAAAGAAAGGGGGTTTATTACGCGGTTCAAGGAACCACAGAAAGACACCACTTTAGCCCATCTTCAGCCATCCAGGATACAGCCATGAATTGTAGGTTTAACTAGACTAAGAATATGGGTGAAGGAAGAGGTAGTATATATAATAATTAAACAGTCCTGGTCAAATGATGGTCCAGTTGATCATTGTTTCAGTCCCTGTGTTGAGAAGGCTTCCAGAGACGTTATTATAGTTATTAAATGGGTCAGGATAAACAAGTCACCACTGCCCCATAGGTAGTCTATCCTGAGGAAGAATTTCTCTCTTTAAAGGTAGTTTTGTCCCTTGTCACAAAGATGTTAACCACCAATCCTGTCCTTACTGGAACCCAAAATGGCGACAAAGTGATTGCAGAAATGGCTTAGAGCAGAGACAAACTAAAGGTGGGGATACATTCTTCCTGGTTTTAGTTAATTCCTGAGCCCCAGGAGGGAGTCAGTGCTTTCCAGCACAAAGAAGTTTAGCATTTGTGTCACTGTCAGATGTGACATTCCACCCTATTTCCAAATGAAAGAATAAATAACTGGTGAGCTAACAAATTAGATCAAGTAGCTAACCCAATCCCTGGAGCTTGTATTTGGCACCTGCAAATGTAATTTGTAATTTATCCAACAGCTCAACACTATATGAACTTTGGAAATTCTACATTATCTTCTTCCTTTGTCAGATTTATCCATCCTCTCTGCCTGGGGACCTGCTCTATCCTCAGGGATCATTCGGACCCTGGTGGCTGCAGAAGGGTCTCTGAGCATGTTCTTCATTGTGGGCTGGAATTTCTCAGTCTATCTCTTTGATTGAACTTCAGTGAAAATCTGCTTCTCTAGAAATTGAAGCATTTCCTCCTGCTGCGGGGGAGCGCGAGAATCAACAGCTGCTGTAGAAATGCCAACACTTACAGATGCCTTCCAATTATCCATGAGGGCCAGGTGACAGGAATGACCAACAAGCTTTACTAGAGGAGTTGCCTCTGGGGGGTGGGGGGGCGGGAAGGGAAGCACAGCCATTTTCAAGTGTTCTGAACTACTGGATTTCTGAAAGCAGAGGCACATCAGTACTTGCACTGAGGTAATCTCTGCCACGTCCAGATATTGTTCTTAACTCTAAGAACACAAGGCCTGTTTCCAGGTGGATAATTGTGCACAGGAATGACTAAGGAGATGCTCTCACCACATCTGAGAAATATTGCAGCTTATTTCTATTCATAGAGACTAAACCTGCGCACACTTGACCAAAAGTGTGGAACCCCCATCCTGCTTTTTATTTAACTTGGAGCATTTTATACCTAGCTTGGATTCTGAAGTGAAACTGTGGGCATAAATCTCAATTTTATCATTTCAAATACTGATGTCATTTGAGTGAGTCTCATAACCATGTAATGTTATAAACAGCAAATGTGGATAAGCCATTGCACAGTTAAAAACACTAGCCTAGCTACTTGGGGACAGGCCGGGAGGCTGGCTAAGATCTGAAAGATTGTGATTCAAAGAAGACAGCCAAAGCAGGAAAGACCATGGAACTTTTATCTCCTATTATCCACCAGAAAGTTGGAAGTAGAACTCTGGCTCAAGTGGTAGAGTGCCAGCTTTGAGTGAAGAAAAACTAAAGGATAGCACCTAGACCTTGAGTTCAATCCTATGTACTGGCACAAAAATAAAAATAACAAGAGAAAGAACTGAGATCCAGAGAGGCTAAGTAACTTACTTAAAATGGCATATTGAAAAAAATTAAAGAAATTTAATCTCAGGATTTTAAGACATAAATTTTCATATAAGGTATAATTCCTCTGTCAGTGATGGCACAATTTTTGTTTTGTTTTTAGTCAGTCATGAGGTTCGAACTCCGGGACTGGGCACTGTCCCTGAGTTTCTTTTTTTTTTAAACTGTTATTGTATTGTAATGATGCTGTACAGAGGGTTACAGTTACATGAGTAAGGTAATGAGTACATTTCTAGTACCACTTGGGACACCTACCGCCGTCATTCTCCCACCCCAAGTTGTAAAGTTCATTTCCAACATAGTATCTTGTGAGTATCATTGTTTCAACGGGTCGTTCTGTGTGCCCATTTCAGTATTTTGTTTTTCCCCTTCCCCTCCCCAAATTAGATAAATGTATACACAAGATGCAAGGTGCATGAATAATCACAAACAACACCATACTAAAGCTACCAGCACAACTAGGTTTATTGTAGCATTATTTACCATAGCTAAGATATGGAACCAACCCAGATGCCCCTCAGTAGATGAATGGATCAAGAAAATGTGGTATATATACACAATGGAATTCTGTGCCTCCATCAGAAAGAATGACATCGCCCCATTTGTTAGGAAATGGAAAGACCTGGAAAAAAATTATATTGAGTGAAGTAAGCCAGCCCAAAGAAACATAGGCCCCATGGTTTCCCTTATTTGCAATAACTAGTATATATCTGAGACAAGCAGAAAAGCTCAGATAAGATGATATTAAGTGAAATGAACCCCAAGATAAGGACACAGGTGTTTTTTTTCTTTCTTGCTATTGTATCTAACATATTTATAAGGTACCATGTGATTTTTGGTTTCTTTGTATGTCCCTCCCCCATGGTATAACCCCTGTTTGCACTGTATTTGATGTAGATATAATTTGGGAAGGGGAAGGGAAAAAACAAATTGTTTAAATAGGGATACAAGTTGACTCATTGCAACAATGAGATGTACAAGACGCTATGTTCGAAAAATGAACTTTACAATTTAGGTGGAGGTGGAGGAGTGAGAGGTAGGAGGAATGTAGTTGTGGAGGTGGGAGGGCAGGGATGGTAGGGGAAAAACAGAGGAGGCAACAATGCTTGATAAGAAATGTGCTCATTACCTTGCTCATGTGAGTGTAATCCCTCTGTACAGTATTTTCACAATAAAAAACTACTATGAATGGATCAAGAAAATGTGGTATATATACACAATGGAATTCTATGCCTCCATCAGAAAGAATGACATTGCCCATTTGTTAGGAAATGGAAAGGCTTGGAAAAATTATATTAAGTGAAGTAAGCCAGGCCCAAAGAAACATAGGTCCCATGGTTTCCCTTATTTGCAATATCTAGTATATGTCTGAGTCAAGCAGAAAAGGTCAGATAAGGTGATGTTAGGGAAATGAACCCTAAGATATGTATTCAAATGTTTTTTTTCTTTCATGGGATTGTTTCTAACACATTTATAAGATGATTTCTTTGTTGCTTTGTATGGCCCTCCCCTACAGTATAACCCCTGCTTTCATTGTATTTGATGTTGGTATAATTTGTGGAGGGGAAGGAGAAAAACAAATCGTTTATATAGGGATACAGGTGGACCCATTGCAACAATGAGAAGTACAAGTCGTTATGTCGAAAACGAACTTTATAACTTTCGTGCGGGGTAGGGGGGCGGGGAGGATTGGGGGGGACAGGGGAAGGATGGGAAGGGATGGGAAGGGGAAACAAAGGAGGAGGCTACAATGCTTGATAAGAAATGTACTCATTATCTTGCCCATGTGATTGTAACTCCTCTGTACAGTATTTTCACAATAAAAAAATTGCAATTAAAAAAAAAAACTACTCCAGCCCTCAAGTTTGCTGATTCTTTTTTAAATGGAGCCATGCTTCCTGATCTAGAGAATGCTTGGGCACAATCTGTCAAATTTAGGCCTCCTGCTGTTTCTGGGATCACAAGCCAGGACTTCCCTCTGTAGTGTTGTGGTCTTAGCTACCTGGGCTAGCCTCAAATTGCAATTGCAATCCTCCCCATTTTATCCCAAGTTCCTTAGGTTCACACCTTGGCACCAAGCTATCGGTTGAGCTAGGGCCTCAAACTTTTCTGCCAAGCTGGCCTCTTGAGTAGCTAGGCACTGGTGTACATAGACATTGGCGCCTAGAAGTACTTTACTTCTAAAAAGAAAGGTACTTTTTATATCAAACAATTTTTCTTCTCCATATCTATGGATAAACATGAAGGAATATAACCTAACTTCAAATGTGAAACTTGTGTGGGTCAGGATGCATAAGTGAAGGGGACTTATTTTGGTTGAGATAATAGTGAAATTTTCGCTCTAACTGTGTTTGAGTTTTATATATACATATATATATATATATACATACATATATATATATATATATATATATATATATATATATATATGGAATGGAATTTAGGACTTCATGCTTGTTAAGCAGGCAGCTTTACTACAAGCACTTAAGTCATTCCCCCAGACCCCACTTCTGAAATTTGATGTTTCTTATCATCAGTGACAATTTTTCAATCAAGAATAAAGTAATCCATGCTACTTATATTCAATCATTTCTTAGTATCAACAAACTATAGCAACATAAGTGATGTTTATACTTTATACCAACCTCTGAGTTTCTATTATCTTTTGTTCATTGACAAAAATTGTATAGATGTTTGTGTACAATGTCTTGTTTTGAAGTATATATGAAATAGGAAATGTGAGAAATGGCTAAATAATATGTGAACTGCAATCATATTCATACTTTTTTTGTAGAGAGAATGCAAAATTTATCCTTCGGTAATTTTCAAGAATACTGTGTATGGTTGTTAACTATAATAACCATATTGTATATCCATTGAATTTACTTCAGAATAGTATCATTATTTTATAAAGTCTGAAAATATCAAGTAACATGTCTCAAGTTATTTAGCTAGAGTGGGAGAACTGGTCTTTTGAGATTTGCATTCTCTCCAGTCTTTGAGACTAAATCATCTTCCACATATTTGTTTGAGAGGACTTTCATACCCAAGTGGTCATCACTACATCCTTGTTGCTGTCATGTCACTAAATGTGCACATCTGTCATTTGGTTCCTCACATGGCCCCTTCAGTCACATAGCATGGAAAAAGTGATAGATTGTATACACACAAGGAACATGGAGTTCCAGGCATAAAAGTAAATAATAAGACTCCAATTAGTAGTTCATCTGTCATAGCACTTTAGAGTAGAGACTTTGTGTCACATGAACTGAATTTGAATTTTGTTTTTTCATAGCCTTGTACAAACCATGCACCCTTTGTGAGTCCAGGTTCATCATCTATTATATGGTACAAGCAATATGTTTGAACAGTTAGAACATCCCTTGCAACAAGCAAGGGACTATAACCAGAAGATTTAGCAGATGCACAAGTCCCCAATTCCCTTAAAATCCTACAGAGAGTATGCATGGTATGAGCCACACCTGAATTCACCATGGAGCTATACACAGGAAAGCAACCCCCCTCTACACAGTGCCAAGTAAATATAGCTATGCTGCCTTCTATCCATCCCTTCCAGTCTACACTAAGTGATGCCTCTTTGTTTTCTCTTGGCACAACAGTAGCTTCTATACCAAACAAAGGGCTCAAAACAGCAACATTACTTACTGTAACTCAAGACTGTGGATAGAATGGTTATGTCACCGGATGCAGGTTCGGTAATGTTCTCCTTTAAATGTAGGAACTGTTCACTTAGAGTCCTTGACTTTGATCACAGAATAAGAATTTCTGGACAAGTCATGATGGTAAGAAAACTTAGTGGAGTTTTATTAGGTAAGAAACAAGCAATCAAGCAGACAAACAAAAATCAGCCAAACAGATAAGAAGAAGGCCAGGGGCACACCTTAACAGTATGGGTGCTTTCACAGGGAGGTAGAGAGAGACACACAGCTCCTTAGGTTGCTGGGGGGTTGGTATAGTAAAGGCAGGGGGTCTGGTTTCAGAGTTATGTAAAGCTAGCTGCTTTATACTTACTCTAATTATACCTGGTGTTACTGTCTGAATTTCCAGGTAAGAAGTTATCCTGTCATAAAACAGATCCTGATCCTTGAGATAAGGAGGTGCCCTGCAAAATGCCTATCTGCCTTTTGGGGCAGGAGATGGCTTAAGTTTGGAAAAACATTTTTCTCGAAAAGCATATATCCTGCCAGACAAGTGTTAATTCTTGGGGTGAGGAAAGCATCCTTTAGGAAGGAATGCATCCTGTGGTCTCTTAGAAGCCAAGATGGCCTTTCTGTGTTTCCAAATACCATATTTATTAGTTGTCTTCACCAGGCCTCATTTTCCTCAAGTTGTTCTGTTTCATTCTCCCCTAAATGACTTTGATCCCTGAATCTTAAGGGAAGTATACAAAGGAAATATCTCCTGCTTTTGCTATAAGTTTACCATATCTCCTGTTTCCTGGTTTGTCTGGCTTTATTTCCCCTAAAATGTCTTTTGTTCCCTGAATCTTAAGGGGGGAATATGATGGAATATCTCCAGTATTTGCTGAAAGCTTACAATTCCTCATTTTCCCTAGTCTATCTGGCTTCAGTTAGAGTACACAAATATATTGACCAAAATGTAATAGTTGCAGAGGATAATTCAAACAGTGTAATTCAAACAAAATACATCCCAGGAAACACATACTTGAGGCAGGGGTGGGGAGCTACTTGAAATGTTCATGGGAAGAAAGGCAAATGAATGAAGAGAGGAAGAGGATGACAATTCAGTCATAACTTTCAAAGCACATCCAGTGAAATTAAGAAATGGAGGTGAAGGATTGGGCTGGAAAGGATGGGGAAGAATAATGAAAAGGGTAACATTGTTCAAGATACATTATATCCACAAACTGAATGGTAATGACTTTGGACAACTACTTAAAGATTTTGAATATCTACATATCTCTCTATAAATATACATATAGAAAGATATCTAATGTACATATGTGTTTATGCACATATACATATATATATGTATATATATATATATATATATATATATATATAGGTGTGTGTGTGTGTGTGTGTGTGTGTGTGTGTGTGTGTGTGTGTGTGTGTGTGAAAAGTTGGAGATTCGAAGGCCCTGGTTGTACATACCTGTAATGCCAAGACTAAGGAGGCAGAGATGGGATCACAAGGCCAGTCTAGGTTACATGGAAAGACCCTATCTTAACCAATCAATCAATCAATAAATAAAAATAGCATTGATTGCATGAAACACTCACATATCAATGTTGATATTCAGGCTTATTTTGAGAATTCAGTTAAGTTATGTAAGGACTCAATAATTTTTGCATTATGGTATAATTTCAGCTAAAATGAATGATGACTATAATCATAAGCTTATGACTTTGATAGACATTATTTGACTGACTTTAAATTCTAATAAAACAGTAGATCTTGGTGGCTCATGCAAAAGTTAAAAACCAGCCCAGGTAGCAATGTCCATGAGATTCTTATCTCCAATTAATCAGCAAAAATCCAGAAGTGGAACTGTGGCTCAAGTGGCAGAGTGCTAGCCTTGAGCTAAGAACCTCATGGACAGTGCTAGTACTAAGTTCCAGCACCAGGACCAGCATGAAAAAACAAAACAATAAATCTATTAACACACATTGTATATTTACTATATGTTAGACTACAGTTGATACATTATTTTATCTTTCTCTCTCTCTCTCTCACACACACACACTAAGAAATGTTGAAAATATTATTGTTCATCTCCACTTTGTAGATGAGAAGATTTGGGACTCAGAAGCAAGATCCCATTTTCCATTCTAAGCATGCATTATCCTATATAGTATTACAGAATCCTTCCTAACTCCCACCTCACCCCACCTAATAAAAACTGGATTGTTTTTCTGGATATGATTTTATGTATTTCAAAATATCTCTTATTTGATTCTTATTTGGTGCCCTATTAAAGGAGGTTATTTAAAAACAAAATATTAGTCTAAGATCAAATTGTACTCACAAACTGACGTGCTGAATTGAAACGCCTCCATACAACTACTTAGTGATTATTAAAAAAAAGAATAGTTTCACAAATAAATATTTCTTCAATAAAAAATTATTTCCTCCTTTCAAAACCCAAGGCCCATTAGAATAGCTTCTACATAAAATCCTGCAAAATGTTGGTAAGAATTTAGAGCAATTTAACTCTCATAAGCTGTTGGTAGAAAAACAGACAATTTCTTGTGAAAATCTCATCAATCCTCTGGCCCTGTAATTCTACTCCGATGTACTTATTTATCAGAAATGAAATAAATAAATAAATCTAGTTACAGATCCAGTCGTGTTTTTTAAAAAAATCCTTCTAGTTCTAGACTTCAGAAAATACTTATATACCAATAGTAAATGTCATTTATTTGAAATAGTCCAAATTTGCAACAATCAAAATTTTTTTTTGTTTTTTTTGGGGGGTCCGGTCATGGGGCCTGAACTCTGGGCCTGAGGCGCTGTCCCTCAGCTCTTCAGCTCAAGGTTAGTGCTCTACCACTTGAGCCACAGCGCCACTTTCAGCTTTTTTCTTTTTTCTTATGTGGTGCTGAGGAATGGAACCCAGGGCCTTAAGCATGCAAGGCAAGCGCTCTACCACTGAGCCACCTTCCCAGCCCAACAATCAAAATATTTAAGACTAAGAGAATTTCTAATGAGTTTGGTATGCCTATAAAATACAATAGTACTCACAACAGGGGTGAATATTAAATATCATTTTTCGGAGCAAAAGAAATGGTAGCATATACTTCCAGAAATAAACTTTTCCATGATGACATTATTCAGGATAATAGTTGCCTGGGTAGAGGGCACCAACTAAGAAGAGATATGAAGAAGGGTCTGGTTTACTTTGATTAATATTTTTCCAAGTCTTTCCATTACCTTATGAATGATATAATATCATTCTTTTTGAATTCCATTATATACATATACCACATTTTCTTGATCCATTTGTCCACTGAGGGACATCTGGGTTGATTCCATATCTTTGCTATGGCAAGCAATGCTGCAATGAACATGGTTGTGCTGGTAGCTGTAGTGTGGCCTTGTTTTGGGTCTATTGGATATATACCCAGGAGTGGAATTGCTGGGTTATAGGGAAGCTCTATGTTTAGTCTTTTGAGGAACCACAGGCTGGACTAGAATTTGGTTTGAATGTGGACATGCCAGGCAGGTGATTAGAGTTTTCATCAGAGTTATATTTAATTTTCTATCTTTGTATTGAAGATTAGTTTTAATGATTTACAAAAAAAATGATTTTTATCACTAATATTCTAGCCTCAAACATCTTCATCACTGCAGTGGAAACAGTAATGATCCCCAGAATCTAATTAGCCTGTTGCTTCTGTAACTATGAGGTTAGCTGGACACATAGTTGGCCAGGTAAGGCAGTATATATAATATCTAGGTTATCTCTTAAAGGGCAGGGCGTATGGTTTCGTCTCTCTCTCTTTCCCTTTAATGTTGCCAAAATGTGTGCCCAAACAACTACCCACCCATAAGATAAAGGATGTTTGCGTTCTCATGCTGTCAAGCCATCAGCCCAGCCTTGGGCCTGTTACTATGGTTTGTAAATAAGAAACAATAAATAAATTTCTCTCTATTATATGCTACTGTATTTGGCTCTACTTTTTTGTTTTAGCCATCAAATCCATATCCTAATTAATATAAGCAGTCTAGGTTTAGGCAGTCTTTCAGTACTTTGATTTAGGAATCCTCTGATATGTGCTTGAGATACATTCTCTGTTGGTAGGAATGGCTGTCCCATTAAATCTTCAGCACCCACAAATGGACATCCAGCCCCAAATAAGTCAATGTCTCCCAGAATGACACAAGGTGGGCCACAGCCAGAGCTACCTACCTCACAAACTTCCTCATGAAACTCACATCCCAGCTGTGAGAGAAGGATAAAGCCAGTAGCTGGGCCTGCAGAGGAACCTTCTCAGTCTGTATATCTCTGAAGAAAGACCATGGAATCAATCAGCTTTGTTCTGCAGTGCCATCCTCCACCATTCCCAAGAAGTTGATTTTCCTATCAGTCAGCTCTGACCTTCAAAGCTTCACTCCATCTCACCTCTTGCTTATTTTCATTTAATTTGTCTCTGACACAGAAAACTTGTTATAGCTCTCTGCTTTTTCTTTGGCCTTATAATCTCCTCCGGATCAGTGCTTTCCTGCCTTGGATGTGCCAAGAGACTCAATAACCACTTCGATGTTTCCTTATACTTTGCACGTCCCATAATACATTCACTTCTTTAGCACATTAAAAAAATCTGCAAACAAGCCATGAGTGAAGCAGAAACATTCTGTTATCTTAATTTTACAGCTGAAATAATTCAGAAACAGTGAAAATAATATGCCTAAGATTATATAAAGAGGTACCAAACTGGGTCTCCTGATTACGTGGCTTATAGTTACCTCACTAAACCATCATCTGTCTCGCTGGTATGTTAGAAAATAAAGGAATACAGCTATGGGTGAAGAACTGTTCAAGATAAAGGAATGATGAGTGAGGATAAAAGATAAAGGTCTTACATTCCTACAAATTTATCATCCTCTCCTGTTATGGGCATTGATATTACACACATCCAGTCTTCTAAAGATGCATGTGAGAGAGAGTGAGAAAGAGATTGTCTATTGTCTATCCATTATCTATCACATAGCTAACATTTGTATATAATATGATATTCATTGTATGTATAAATATATACACATATATAAAACAATACATTTCCTTTTAAGCCACTCTGCACTCGATCATTGGCCAAGCTTTTTTTTCAACATCCTTAACAAAAAATACATATATCTCATTCATCTATCTTAATAGTTTTCCATTGGGACTTTATAGTGTAATCCCTTATTAAATCAATACTTTAATAATTTTTATTCTTGTTTCTACTTTTAAAAAACTTTTCCAAACTGCCCTCTATATTGCCAGCTCACAAGCTTTCTATATAGCAAATCCAACTCTGGTGTTTTCTGCTTGAGATATTTTAATTGTTACTTTTCTAGTTGAACTTGACACTCTTTAATATATGCAGATTTTCATGCACCTCTATGCATTCCTTTCTTTCCCTTCTCTGTATCTACACTTTGTTCTGTCAGTGAGCCACTTGAAGCTTCTCTAATACCTCCTTTTTGCTGCCTATATGCCAAGATTCAAAAGCTCAAGTATATAGAGAGGTCAAATCTAAATGTAGCATGACACTATAAGGCAATAGGGAATGGCAGTATTATGGTATGGGTGCATAAAATATTTAAATTGGAATCTAAAATTCTATGCTGACAACAAATGGAACTGTTCTGAAGCACTATTCCCATTACAGAAAAGCAGATTATAACCCTGTCTGGTTACAAACCTTTCTGCTTTATCTATTAGTAACAGCTTTAAGCCCTTCTACTTATTCTCACTCACTCCACCCAATTCTTCTGTGTTCAACCCCATCATTGTTTCCTCTAATCATAGGCTTTTTGCCCTGGATAACTCCTCTCCTAAAGCATCCCCCTTTTCATTTTTTCTATCACTGATCTTACAATGTGAGGCCTTCAAAGGAAGAAGTTGATCCTGAATTTCCAATGCCTACATACAATTGATGCTCAGTACATATTTCAGCCCATGACTATGTAAGTAAATCTATGTTTATTTGGATAGGATGCATGGCAATAATTGAGTGGCTTGAATGTAGGGTTCTAGTCAGCAAATCTAGAGGTAATGCTCATGAAGAATGTGCTCTTCCATCAATTGCAACATCTGTCTACTAAAAGAATATGAGGGACATATAAAGCAACAAAGAAATAATCTTATAAATGTGTTGGAAACAATCGCATGAAAGAAAAAAAATTTGAATACATATCTTAGGGTTCATTTCCCTAACATCACCTTATCTGACCTTTTCTGCTTGACTCAGACATATACTAGTTATTGCAAATAAGGGAAACCATGAGACCTTTGTTTCTTTGGGCCTGGCTTGCTTCACTTAATATAATTTTTTCCAAGTCTTTCCAGTATTTTCACAATAAAAAATAAAATAAATAAATAGAAAAAAAAAGAATATGAGCTTTGGGGTGTGCTGGGATTTAAAGGTTGAAAATATAAGACTTGGCAAATGATTGTGTGGGGAATCACTTAAAAGGTAATATGTTAGATAAAATACATATTTTTCTTGGTTTCGGTGGTCTTGAATGGCCTAGATTCACAGTGTACCAATTCCCAAAACAAGGAATAAAGATTGACTTGGCAAAATTCAAAAGCCTTCTATTTGAGCCTCACTCCTCATCTCCTCATTTAGAGAAGAATGCTCTGTTCATGTCAGAGCTGTGAGGTAATGGTTCTCCTCAAGGTACTCTGTTATTTTTTTCATTTTAAACAGCTGAATATCACTAATCTAAGCTTAAGCAGAAATATGCTTTCATCCTGAAAATCACAACTGTGATTTTGTTTTTCTTTGTTTCACAGTTAATTGACTTTCATTGAATAGTATAAAATAGAGAAATGCCACCACATCAGCATTTCATTTCCACACAAATACCACATTACAAAAAGCAATTAAATATTAAGATTATAATCTCATCATCAACAATCTACATGTGTATAATGTGGCAAGTTAACTGAGATAATGGGCTCATAATTGGTTGGAAAATGAGGTTGGAGGAATAATAGCATAAGCTATTCAGAAAGAAATGAAGGAGATAAATTTTCAGTATCATTGTTGCAAGGAGAAAAGAATGGCTTGCAGAAAGAATCTTTAGAGGAGGTGCCCAATAACCAACTGAGATGGAATTCAAAATAACTTCCAAAGTCCCCTAAAAGAAAGAAATGAAAGACTCATTTCTTCCTTTGAAGGGCTGGGAGCTTCCTCTAAGTAGTGGATGCCCAATAATTAGGAAAATACAGCTTATATTGAATAGAAAGGAAACCGAATAGGAGAGTCATTCAGTAATGAAGTCAGAACCGAGCTGCCAAGGCAGATCTGTAAAGGGATCAAGGCCATCAAGCTGCTGCCTAGTTAGAATGAGATCATTAGAGGAACGTGATTATAATCAAGCTACTTCTGTGCTTGACACTAGGATCCCACATCTGCCTGATACTGAAGGCTCTGAAGAGACTGCTGATTGAAAAGGGGGTGCGGGAAATGGTAGTAGTCAATTGCAATCAGATCAAGACTTTTACTTTGAATTAAGTAGAGAGAAGACTGTTGTGGAAACAAGGTCAGAGCTGGTATCAAAAGCCTTTTCATTCTATCCTCCTACCCTCATTAGGCATAAGACCTAAACCAACATGGGTAGATTTAAAGCTGTGTTAAACTTGCAAGATCAGAGTTCCACCAATAGTTCTACCACACGATTATACAAATATTTACCTAACAAGCAAAGAATGCCAGGTTTTTCTCCTCATTCATTAAGGGAAATTCTAAAAGCAGGGTTTTTTTCTGCTGTTCATCAAGTTCTGGGGCACACAGGGATCTGGCTGGCTGGTCATTAAATGCAAGAGACAGACCATAGTCCTAATGACTGGTCCTAAAGCTGAATAGTTAGGAAAGCACCAACCCCTGAAATAGTACAGTCAGGCACAGGGCTGAGTCTTGTGGTGGTAGCACTGTTACATGAAAAGAACAGTGAACTCCGACTCTTTGTCTCATGACCCCATCATTTATGATTAGAATAGACACTCAGTTGGGTGTGATCGTGGAGTGAGGTCCATACCATTTGCCAACCTAAACCTCTTCAGTAGCTTTCCATTGCCAACACAATGCACTCAATAAATGCAAGATGATGTGCAGGTTTGGTCTCAGATATTTGCAGTCTACATCTCCTTTTATTTCTGCAACTAGACTACAAATAAAGTAAAAGGAGGCAGGAATGTCAGGTGTTTACCTTTACACTCTCATTTTTTTTTTATTGTAAAAATACCGTACAGAGGAGTTACAATTACAAGGTAATGAGTACATTTCTTATCAAGCATTGTTGCCTCCTCCTTTGATTCCCCTTCCCATCCCTTCCCATCTGCCCCCACCCCTGCCCGCCGTCCGCGCTTCCCCCCGCCCCCTGCCCCAGCACCAAAGTTGTAAAGTTCATTTTTCAACATAACATCTTGTACATCTCATTGTTGCAATGGGTCCACCTGTATCTCTATTAAAACAATTTGTTTTGTCCCTTCCCCTCCACAAATTATACCAACATCAAATACAGTGAAAACAGGGGTTATACCATGGGGGAGGAACATACAAAGCAACAAAGAAATAACTTATAAATATGTTAGAAACAATAGCAAGAAAAAAACATTTGAGTCCTTACCTTGGGGTTCATTTTGCCTAAAATCAACTTATCTCACCATTTCTGCTTGTCTCAGACATATACTAGTTATTGCAAATAAAGGAAACCATGGGACCTATGTTGCTTTGGGCCTGGCTTACTTCACTCAATATAATTTTTTCCAAGTCTTTCCATTTCCTAACAAATGGTGCAATGTCATTCTTTCTGATGGAGACATAGAATTCCATTGTGTATATATACCACATTTTCTCATTGTTATCCTCCTATCTCCAATTAGAATGTCTATGACTCTCGTTTTCATTCTCAGGAAGATCTCAATATAAAGAAATTTAAAGGAAGAAATAGCTGGGTTTGAATCTTAACTCTATCACTTACTGCCTGTGGCTTTCCGTGTAATTCCTAGCTACTAGATCCTGAGCTATTTCATTACAAAATAGGAAAAGTTGCTTAAAAAGTTACTTATACAAGATTATGTTTGTTTCAAGAGACATGTAGTAGTACTTTTGTATACAGCCCTTCCTTGAAAATCAAGAAATTGATCTGAATGTTAGAAATGGGTATATGTAAACAGAAAGAATTTAATGTCAAGTTTTCTTCCAAACTTTAGCTACAGAAAGATGAGTCAGATGAGCTTTCTTAAACTTTGCTGTGAAATACAAAAGGATGTCGTTGTGTGCAGTTGGCAGAGCCTTATCCTGTATATGAAACTTGAGAAAATCCAAAATGTATTGCTAGTGTTTAAAAGTCAGACTCAGAAGTCTAATTTTCTTTTCCTTTAGGAATGATTCAATGTAAAGCAATGTGTAGTATTAAAAGTAAAGAATTTAAGACATTGCGGTCAGGCATGTGGCACATGCCTAATAATCCCAAGTATTTAGAAGGTAGCAATCAGACTGATTGAGGTTTGAGATCAAGCCAAACAAAAAGGCAGCAAGATTTTTATCTCAACTGCAATCCAAATGTGGTGATAAATGCCTGTAATCCTAGCTAAAATGGGAGACATAGTTTGGAGGATCAAGGTCTGAGCTTGGCAGCAGGCAAAATTACAAGACCCCATTCACAAACTACATAGAACAAAAATCACTAGAGTTAAAACTCAATACGTAGGATGTCAGCCTAGCCAACCTGATACCCTAAATTCAAGCACCAATGCCCCAAAACCAACATCAACACCAAAAGTTTGTAAATAATATTTCTCTTTGAACTTGGTGCTAGAAAAATTAGGATTTTTTTATTTTTTGATAAGGCTCCTTCATAGGTCTTTCTATATCTAGTATTATCTCTCTCTATTTGCTCTTCCTTCTACATTTTTCTTTTCAATTAGTCTGAGTTCACTTCTTCAGTAAGAAAATCAACAGAGAAAGAAAATAACTGGGACAACTCAAGGCAGGCTCTACACAGGCAAAGGAAAATAGGATAAGGCTCCTAGCACAGGTTATCAGGGCCGTCCTGTTATGCAGGTCATAGTGAATCTGCCCATTTTTTCAGAAGGATTATTTTCCTCTGCACTGGAGGTCCAAGAGACTTCTATACTGAATGTTTTGCTGTTATTTAGTAGGGGTTAAAGAAATGCAATCCCTCATATATAGACACTTGTTAAGTGGCCTGAATATAGAATAGTGATTGCTAGAGGTTCTAAAAGAAGGAGGGTGGAAATGGGAGACTAGATTGATGAAGTATGCATGCAATGATATATCACACTAAACCTCATTCATCTGTACAACTAATGCATGTCAATCAAAGAAATTTAAAGAAGAATCAAGCTCTCAGATTTATAAGACTACTGGATTTATTAATTCAACTAAGTCATTTAACTGTCCCAAGTTCATACATAGATGCATATACTCAGTCAACACTTACAGGCACACATTCCTGAATTACTCAAGTAGAAAGTCAAATTTGGAGGTGGGTACTGGTGGCTCATGCCTATATTCCTAGCTACTCAGGAGGCTGAGGTCTGAGATAAAGGTTCAAAGCCATCAGGGGAAGCAAAGTCTGAGAAAGTCTTATCTATAATTAACCACCAAAAATTGGAAGTGGAGCTGTGACTCAAGGGTAGAGCACCAACCTTGAGTGAAAAAGCCTTAGGTTCAAGCCCTAATACCAACACACAGTTACTTTTCTCATTTGCTTACTTTTCTCAAAGCAGCAGTTACAAAAAATAACAAAACAGCGTTTTTCAAATCCTGGAGGCACAAATGTGCCTGAGATACTGTTTTTGAAGTCTCACAGATGGGTAGAACATTAATTACCACCTTTTTCTTCCTCTTCTTCTTCTTCTTCTTCTTCTTCTCCTCCTCCTCCTCCTCCTCCTCCTCCTCCTCCTCCTCCTCCTCCTCCTCCTCCTCCTCCTCCTCCTCCTCCTCCTCCTCCTCCTCCTCCTCCTCCTCCTCCTCCTCCTCCTCCTCCTCCTCCTCCTCCTCCTCCTCCTCCTCCTCCTCCTCCTCCTCCTCCTCCTCCTCCTCCTCCTCCTCCTCCTCCTCCTCCTCCTCCTCCTTCCTCTTCTTTTTCATTGCAATAATGAAATGCTATACACTTACAGGAACATGCTATGTGGTCAGAAAGGCGGATTCTTCCTAGGAGTCAGCAAAGATATCAGAAAAAAACTAAAGATGAAATTTTACCTAATTTAATAAATATTTGGCACTGTTCAAAATGAGTAAAATAACTTCAGTAAAAGAATTGCTTATTTTAACAAAGGAATCAAGAGTCTCAAAAAATGAGACCATTAGTATTCTGAGAGTTAGAAGATGAATAGTGCCAGCCATGACAATAGAAAAAAAAAGATAATTCCTGGTAAATAGAACAGCCTATAGAGAAAGCTACAGAAATTGTTTGGCCACAAAATCATGGACAAGGCAGAAAGAAGCAAGAGTAGGCTGAATCTGGTATAAGGAAAAAATAAGCAGTTTACATTTTTATGTTAAGTATCATGGAAGTAAATGGAAGGTTCTATCCAAGCCTAAGACACTCGGATTTAATTGTGGCTTATGACAATGAGATACATACTGGTGAAACACAGCTTTGGAGCAAAAAGAGAAGAAAGTATTGGAAAAAGAATATGACAACCAGCGTATTCTCATTTCACCACAAGGAAAGGAAGGCCAGTAAAGATCTTAAAGGGAGTGGGGGTACATGATAAGATTTAATTTCAGATTGTTCTTTACTATGGATTGGGCAGAAAGGGCCGAGATTTTAACAGATTTGTAAACTATGATTTAAAGATATCAGTAAAAATGTACCAACAAGATCGTGGAGTCATGTGTTTTAGCTCTACATTGCCTCCTCCAACAGGGAAGAGGGAGAGATAACTCATTAGAGTAACACCTTTTCTCAAATAACAGGTACCTGGATTATGCATTCAATGGATTGAAATACACTGTCATACTGAAAAATAATGATTTTCACATGTTTTCCAGCAAACTCTATTGCCTTATTCAATCTAGCACTTAAACTCTAATAGTGTAAGCTGTTAAGACTAATGAATAATATATTCCCAGAATTCTTCCCAGGATTCTGAAAATGACCCTTCTTCTTTTCTCTTTCTTTCTTCCTTCCTTTCTTTTTTCTTTCTTTCTTTCTTTCTTTCTTTCTTCTTTCTCTTTCTTTCTCCCCCTTTCTCTCCCTCTTTCTTTCTTTCTTTCTTTCTTTTTCTTTCTCTCTCTTCCGTTCCCTTTCTTTGCTTCTTTCCTTCTCTTCTTCTCTTTCTTTCAAAATTGTGTGTGTTGGTCCTGGCACTTGAAAAGTACCTGAGCTTTTATGCTGTAGGCTAGCACACTATCACTTGGGCCACAGATCTGCTCTGGCTTTTTTTCTTGGTAGTTAGTTGAGGATAACAGTCTCATGGACTTTCCTAACCAGGCTGGCTTTGAACCTTGATCTTCAGTTCTCAGCCACCTGAGTAGCTGGGAATATAGGCACTGGCACCCAGCCTGATACACTTTCTTATATTAAGTATATTTAGGCTTATTTGTGATAAGTTTGTATATGCTATTGGAATTCTGTAAATCTTTGGAGAGACAAATTCCAGTGCAAAAAGCCCATCAAATATTTACAGAAACAAAACAATTGATGGAAAAAACCTAGGTTAAAATGGAGCAGAATTAAAAATAGGGGAGGGATAGGTAATGGTCCATATATATATTTGAGTTATATTCAACACTGTTGTCATCAAATCATCATCATTAGAATGGAGGATGGAGTGTCATCACCTGTCATATCTTCATTTTGGTCCCCAGACAGGACATTACTATAGCTCATGTTAGCAAGTGACTGTCAACTCTACTTTGAATATGGCTTGATCACTTCCAAAATAAAATTTAAAAATTCATAAGTAGAATACCATAAATAGGCTAGGGATGGAAACTGTAATGTATATTTACATTAAATGATTCTTCTATGAGTAATAGAAAAACCATAAAAAGCATCTTTTAAATGTTATATAGATAAGTATAAAAAGATTACTTCCAAACCTTCTAAAGAATGTGTGCTACTGAACGTTGATTCCAGAGACACTAAGGGCATTATATCAGATTTGAAACTTTCAAATTCAGCTTTGGAGAGTCTTCATTTTTCCAATTTGTGTGTCTCATTTATCACTGTATCAATGCTGGGACGAGAGCTATCATTCAACAATTTGGAACTCGCTTTGCAATTTTTTCAACATAACACAATATTGTAATCAGACATATTCAAATTTAGTATTTCAAAAGTCATTGTCTTCTCAAAGAATAAATGGAATTTGATACTGTCTTGCATATCGTGACAGATGGGCTCATCATTTCACAGCAGATGGCAAGATGATTAGACTGAACTCTGAAGTCTTAAATACTGGGATAAGAGCATCTTTCCAAAAGCTAAGGACAGGGAAATATCCTTTTAGAAAATCTATTTTTCAAGAAGTTATTTGTTTAAAATGAGTTTGCCACAGATCTGGGAAAACTTAGATGTGCCTGTAAAAACAAATGCATTATGTTGCGTCAAGAAGAGTGACTCAATGTCAGGTTGACCTCTCCTGAATCTAGATTTGCTGTTTGCCAGTTTCCTTGTCTGTAAGTTGTGCTAAATGGCATATGCCTCGTGGGACTTAGAAGATAATCTAATGACTACGTAGTACCTATAAAATAGCTCACAGATATCCTACATCTTCTTTACTAACAAATAGTATTGTTCTGCATGAAGAGAATATTGTTCTAAATGAAGAAAAATCATATGCATTTGTTGTTGTTTGTTTGTTTTGTCAGTCATGGGGCTTGAACTAAGGGCTTGGGCACTGTCCCTGAGCTCTTTGGCTCAAGGCTAGCACTCAACCACTTTTAGCCACAGCACCACTTCCAGTCTCATGGACTTTCTTGCCTGGACTGGCTTTGAACCATGATCCTCAGATTTCAGACCCCTGAGTAGCTAGGATTACAGGTATGAGCCTCCAGTGCATTTTCTATATACATTATTTTGGGGCATTTTTATGCTAGATAGAAATAATGTAAAAAATTAAAAAGCAGAAAATAACTAATGGTTGAATAAAAAGATATACATATATATACACACACATATATATGGAAGGTAAGCAGAGAATAATTTATTACATTTTTTTATTGTGAAAATACTGAATAGAGGGGTTACATTTACATGGGCAAGATAATGTGTACATTTCTTTTTTTTTTTAATTTATTTTATTTGTGAACATACTGTACAGAGGGGTTACAATTACATGGGCAGGATAATGCGTACATTTCTTACCAAGCATTGCAGCCTCCTCCTTTGTTTCCCCTTCCCATCTCTTCCCATCTCCCAACCCCCCCCCCCCCCGCCCCACCCTCCAAAGTTGTAAGTTTGTTTTTCGACATAACGACTTGTACATCTCATTGTTGCAATGGGTCCACCTGTATCCCTATTTAAATGATTTGTTTTTTCCCTTCCCCTCCACAAATTATACCAACATCAAATACAGTGAAAGCAGGGGTTATACCGTGGGGGAGGGACATACAAAGCAACAAAGAAATCATCTTATACATATGTTAGAAAAAATTGCATGAAAGAAAAAAAATTTGAATACTTATCTTGGGGTTCATTTCACCTAACAGCAACTTATCTGACCATTTCTGCTTGTCTCAGACATATACTAGTTATTGCACATAGGGGAAACCATGGGGCCTATGTTTCTTTGGGCCTGGCTTACTTCACTTAATATAATTTTTTCCAAGTCTTTTCATTTCCTAACAAATGGGGGCAATGTCTTTCTTTCTGATGGAGGCATAGAATCCATATATATCTATATCTATTTTCTTGATCCATTCACCTACTGAGGGGCATCTGGGTTGGTTCCATATCTTAGCTATGGTAAATAAGGGTCTCATATCTAAAATATACTTGGAACTCAAAAAATTAAATCCCCCAACAACAAATCCTCAAAGAAAAAACTGCTCGATAAATAAGTGGGCTAGAGACTTAAAGAGAAACTTCTCTGAAGAGGAAATAAGAATGGCCAATAGACACATGAAAAAATGCTCAACCTCTCTAGCCATAAAAGAAATGCAAATAAAACCAGCATTGAGATTCCACCTGACCCCAGTTAGAATGCTAGAATCAAGAACTCTAATAACAACAGATGCTGGAGGAGATGTGGCCAGAAGGGAACCCTACTGCATTGTTGGTAGGAGTGTAAACTTGTTCAACCACTTTGGAAAGCAGTATGGAGGTTCCTCAAAAGACTCACATAGAGCTCCCCTATGACCCAGCAATCCCACTTCTGGGCATTTACCCAAATAATCACAAACAAGGTCATACTAAAGCTACCAGCACAACTATGCTTATTGTAGTTTGTGAATTCTATGAGCTTTGACTTCCATATCAGGTGCTATTTACATTTCTTTCCTTTTGCTGTGTGTAAGCTGTTCCCTCCTTCCCTCTCATTCCTCCCTTCCCATCACTGTCTTTGGGTTGTGTAGTTCATTTGCATCTATGTCCAATGCAGTTGATGGGCCCCTCTGTTGTATGTTTTCCCATTTCCCACTGATTCTGTGTCCTCCTCCTAGCTTCCTTCTGTTGCGCACATATATATACCATATATGTGATCAATAAAATGGAGTCATTTAGCAATCATGTGACAAAATGAGTGGCTGTCCTTCATTTCTCAAGTCCTGTTTACTTTGTCATATCTCCTTGCATTTTGGCTTTAGCATCCACATATCAGGGAGACCATGTGCTGTTTGTCTCTTTGTTCTTGGCTTACCTTGCTCAAAATGACTTGCTCTAGTTCCATCCACTTCCCCACAAATGCCACTGTTTTGTCCTTTCTAATGCCTGCATAATATTCCATTGTATATAGGTACCACAATTTTTGAATCCACTCATCAGTAGTAGGGCATCTGGGTTGTTTCCATATCTTGGCTATTGTGAACAGTGATGCAATGAGCATGGAGGTTCATGTGTCTTTGTATCTTGGTTCCTGTTTCTCAGGGTAGATGCCTAGTTTGGTATGGCTGGGTCATAGGGGAGGTCTATATTTAGCTTTCCGAGGTACCTCCAGACTGTTTCCAAAGTGGTTGTATTAGTATACATTCCCACCAGCAATGCAATAGGGCTCCTCTTTCTCCTCATCCCCTCCAGCATTTGTCATTGGCTGAATTTAGGATTTGGGCCATTCTGACTGGGGTAGTATATAATACTTTGAATGTGCACTGCATTATGAAGCCCTAGGGGTAGAGGAAATGCCTACAGAGAAAAAGACACTCTAATTCATTCATCACTAAATCATGCATATGTTAATAAGTAGAAAGGATTAAAAGTTTGGGTACCACGCTGGCCTGTGTTCTAATTGTGCTTCCTCCAATTAGTGTTTGTCAGTTATTTCACATCATTATGAAAAGAAAATAATATCCATTGTATTGTGGAAATCAATAGGAAAATTGGTGTAAGTGTTTTCATATGGCACATATCCTAAATTAACCATTATCACTCACTGATCGATATGTAGAGTTTCGGTCTGGCACTAAACTGAGATTTTAGGAACTGGAGGCAAATCTAACCCTGACTTCAGGTTTTAATGACTGATTACCAAACAAGTAGATGTAAAATTATAATATAGAGAGTGCTGAACTAGAAACACAGAGGTTACCCAAAGAAGGAGGTACTCAGTTCTACCTGGGTGGTGTTACCCTGCTGAGCTAATCCACATCTTTTGTCTATCTGTTGCAATACAATTGGTCTATCTGTTGCAAACAGTTTATCCATAGAATCTGGAATCAGCTCTCTGATACAGGCAGGATTACCTTTTCATAGTCTGCCTTTTCCTGATACACATAGTCTAGCATATAGAAAATCCATAGTAAATATTGAACAAAAATATGAATGTTGGAAATGGTGTTCTGGGTAGGATAAAGAGTCAATTTGAGATTAAGTTGCCTTATACAGCAATTAATCTGAAAGACCTCACTATGAAAAATCTAGTAAGCTTGCTAGAAAGAAGAAGAGTAGACATTATCAGATACACCCACAAAAAGATGTCAGGCAGTAGAAACAGCAAATTGCATTTTGAGCCTAGCTTCCTAAAAGCTCAGGATTTAGTAGAAAAACAAAATAAAATAGCAACAATAGCAAAAAGGCAGAGGGATTGAGAGTTCAATACAATAATCCAGAAATGAGAATATAGAGTCTGAGCAAAAGCAGTAAAATAGACATGGAAATTAAGGGACAGCTTTGAAATACCTGACCCCAGAATTAAGTGTGATGGAATTGGATAGAATTTGTAGTAAGGAAGGGAGAGGGGCCAGGTTTGAATCTGATAATTAGAATATTTGTGATAAATATGTTAAACCTTGACTGCCTACCTCTCCCTTAGAAAGGACAGTTCTGAACAAAAAGGTGCCTATATGCTTCTAATATTTTTCACCTACTTGTACTTCTTTGGGATACAGTCTGGAATTAGAAACTCTTTCCCAGTTAGAGACAAGGAATTTATTCTTAACAGAAAATGAAGAATACAAACCATGATATTAAGATACAGGTTATTGATTCTAATCTCTGGGAACAGTGATCCATCCACCTTCTCTTTCCATTCTCTTTTCCTTCATTTATCTCTCTAACCTATATTTCTAGACTAGCTACCTCAGGCCAGGCACTGCTCTGCTTTCTAAATATTCCCTAATGACAGGCACTTACTGCTCCCTGAGAGTCAAATGACAGCAATAGCAACTGTACAAAGTACAGAATGATCCTAATTTTTTTTATTACATTGATTGGTTCTGTTTCTTTGTGGGGACAGCAGTAAATTACTCTTTTAAATTTAGCTTTGAGACACTATAATTTCTGCTCTAAGTGCAAAAATTGAACTGCTTTCAAAGATAGCAAAATGATGGCAGTGTCCTGGTGCTAAAATACAATGACAAGCTAAAACACAATGCACCATTACATTGCCCTGTGGGAGCTATATATTCATGCTGAGAAGGGCATGCATACTTCCTGAAAGCTGTGCTTAACTACACTTTGTGAGACTATTCTTTTTTTTCTAAGAAGCAGAGATGGTATGTATGTCTAGCTAATATGGTTGGTGCTTAAGCTTAAAGCATAGATGATGCTACTCAGGAGACTGAGATCTGAGGATTGTGGTTCAAAACCACCAGCAGCAGGAAAGCCCACTAACTTACATCTCTACTTAACTACCAAAAAAGCTGGCAGTGGAACTGTGGCTCGTGGTTCAGTGCTACCCTGGAGCAAAAAAGCTCAGGAGCAACACCCAGACCCTGAGTTCACACCCCAAGACCAGTACCAAAAAAAAAAAGAAAGAAAAAGATTATTGTAGCACATGTTTTAGAATACTGTTGTAAGTTTTACAGCTTGCCAGATATTCCTCCAGCCTACCAGACCGAAAAGCAGTTGCCCATTTTTCTGCACAAAGCTTCATATCTCCTTCACTTCCTAGGAGCACCACTCTTATGTGGGGATCTAATAACATTTCTCATCTCTCAGTAAACTTTTATCAGGCTCCTGTGATGCACATATTATTTTTATCTCCCTCTGTAGTCCAGGCCCTAATCATTGTAGTCCCATTTGATTGTAGCTCCAGCAGTAAGCACACTGACTACATAAAGCATGTGTTTTATGTCTAGAAGATGGTAGAGGGTCACCAGGGAGCCACACAGCTGTGTCCAAGAAGCCAGAGCACTCAGATCCTACTGAATAGTCCATGTCTAGAGAGTCACATCAAGTGAGATGTAATTGTACAAAGATTTTTGCCAGAGAGGAAAATTACAGGCAGCCTGTTTAAGAAGACAGATTTGAGCACATGCTAGCAGCAGCAGCTGTGACTGTGACAGCCAGAGAGAGCCAGGACAAAACACCAGAGTCAGAGTGTCTGTGGCTTTCCACTCACCTCCAGCATGAACTTGATGACTAGGAATGGGAATCCACACCCAAGCCAGCCATAAACAGTCACAGAGAAAACTCATCATATTGCGGACAGCGCAAAACACCAAGGGAAAGAGTGAGTATCCCACAAAAGCCATGCTCATTTCTCCTCAGGAAAGAACTTCTGAAAGGAAACCCTCCGCCCACTTGAGAAGAATGCCATCTTTGATACTGGCATAGAGCAGCCAGAGCATCTAGCAGGTAACTGCAGAATCATTTTTCAACAGGGAAAAGGAATCTGACCACTGAGAGACAGGTCCACCCAAAGGAAGGTAGCCCCACTCAGGAGGAGGAAGCTCCTCCCAGGGAAGAACAACTACCTGGGACAGCCACAGCCAGAGGCAGCCCTGTCCCTCTTCAGTAAACTAAGACATTCCAGCCATATAGCAGCTCAACCTGCAGCTTAGCCAGCTGCAGGAATTAATAAACCAAAAGTCTGTAAAAATCTCTCTGAAAAAAAAAACTGGATAGGCTATAAAAGCTAAGAGGGGCTCCAGGCTAGATTAAAAGAGAATCTCACGAGTTAGCCCCTCTGGGTAAAGCCACTGATTCCAGACATGCCATAATTCCAGTCACACTAAAGCTCACTTACAGGGACTCCAACCTACAGAAACCAGCCACTTCCTTCCTGCTCAGCCACACAAAGCAGAAAACCTCTCCCACTAAATTAATCTGGGAGGAGGGACACAAAGACTCCAAATTTGTAAGGTAGAACATTTTTCTGCCTACTCAAACTGATTTGAGAAACCAACTAAGCCATAAGGAATATTGATCACCACAAGGAAATCAAAGAATCCATCAAGAAGCTGGATGTTGGACATAGGGGAGACACAAAAACCCACAAATAAATTGAATTTTTTTCAAGTTTTATTTTTTCTATTTTTAATTTTTTTCTTCTTCATTGCTGTTCTGTTTATTCCAAGATATAAAGCCTACAGTGATTAGTAGGCTTCCTTCTTAATTGTAGGCATACTTAATCCAGGCTATATTTTGATTACTTAATTTTCTATCTCTCAATCTTAGAATTTTTAATTTTAGTATTATTTTATACATATATAATTTTATTTTTTCTGAATTTAGGTCTTAGTTTTCTTCCTTCTTTTCCTTTCTTTTTCTGCATTTCTCTATTTTTATTTGCCCCTCCTATTTTTCATTATATCTCTTCATCTTTCTTTTAATTTCACCATCAACCATTTTCCCTTATTTCTGGTATTTAGCTCCTTCTTCATTTCCTTTAATCCATTGATCCCTAGTTGTTTGTCTTTGAGCTAGGTGGTATTTGTATCCATTTGACTGTCAAAGTGGTTCATCATGTATCCTTTCAGTTCATTTGTTCACTGATCACACTACATGTAATAGCCATTCTTGAACCACAATACTACTCCCAAAATGAAGAAACAGAGAAATAGATTTGGGAATACCTACATTGACTTTCAACTCTTAAAGTCTGTGTAATCACAGGGCTTGGGGTTAGTTTTTGTCTTAAAACTGTGTTCTGTAATGGTTTGGGATTTGCTTTTGTTTCCAAAAAGGAGAGGTAGACTTTGAACCGCTAAAGTCTATCAATTACAGGGCACTGGGTTGGTTCTTGTCATAAAATTGTATTCTGTTGTAGTATTAGATTTGTATTGCTTCTAAATGGGCAGAACAAGCCATAGAAACACAAGAAAAATGACAAGTCAATTAACCTCAACTTCCACTCATGAATAGCAAAAACAATCTTTAGCATGAAGAATAGCCTTAGGAATATCAATACCAAACTTCAAACTTTATTACAAAGCTGTAGTAATAAAAAACAGCTTGGTACTGGCACATGAACAGGCCTGAGAACCAATGGAATAGAAGTGACGACCCCAAAATGAACGTGAAAACTTATAGCCACCTAATCTTTGATAGATGGAAGAAAGACAGCCTCTTCAACAAATGGTGCTGGCAGAATTGGCTGTACATGTGTAGAAACCTGAAGTTAGATCCTTATATATCACTCTGCATCATAATCAATTCCAAATGGGGGGCTGGGAAGGTGGCTCAGTGGTAGAGCGCTTGCCTTGCATGCCTGAGGCCCTGGGTTCGATTCCTCAGAACCACATAAGCAAAAAGAAAAAAGCCAGAAGTGGCTAGGTAGAGCGCTAGCCTTGAGCTGAAGAGCTGAGGGACAGTGCCCAGGCCCAGAGTTCAGGCCCCACAACTGGACCCCCCCCCCAAAAAAAAAGAATCAATTCCAAATGGATCAAAGACCTCGAGGTAAGATCAGATACCCTGAGAATATTATAGGAAGAGATAGGAGAAACACTAGGACTCCTTGGCACAGTTTGAAACTTCTTAAATAAAGATCCAGAAACACAACAAATCAAAGAAAGGCTGGATTAAGGATTGTATTAAACTTCAGAGCTTCTGTGTGGCAAAGAACATAGCTAGCAAGACAAATAGAAAGCCCACAAATTAGATCTTCACTAGCTATACAACAGACAAGGGCCTCATATCTAAAATATACCTCAAGTTCAAAAATTTAAACACTCCAAAAACAAATCCTTAAAGAAATAATCACCACATTGGTATGTAGGCTAACAAATAAAAAGAGATTTCTCTGAAGAGGAAATAAGAATGGCCAATAGACACATGAAGAAATGTTCAATGTATCTGACCATAAAAGAAATGCAAATCAAAACCTCATTGAGATTCCACCTCATCCCAGTTAGAATGGCCACTTATCAAGAAAACCAATAATAACAGATGCTGGAGGGGATGTAGCCAAAAGGGAATGCTACTCCATGTTGGTGGGAACATAAACTTGCTCAACACTCTGGAAGGTTCCTCAAAAGACTACACATAAAGTTTCCCTATAACTCAGCAATCTCACTCCTGGGTATTTATCCAACTGACCACAAACAAGGCCACACTTAAGCTACCAACACAACTATGTCCATTGCTGAATTATTTACCATAGCCAAGATATGGAATCAACCCAGATGTTCCTCAGTAGATGAATGGATCAAGAAAATGTGGTATATATGCATAATGGAATTCTATGCTTCTATCAGAAAGAATGGTATTACCTCATTTGTAAGGAAATGGAAACATTTGGAAAAAATCATATTCAATAAAGTAAGCCCGACCCAAAAGAAACATAGGTTCCATAGTTTCCTCATTTGTAATAACTGATATATGTCTAGGATAGTCCTAGCAAAGAATAACAATAGCCCAATAGGTAAATACATATGACCATATAAAATGATGCTAATCGAAACAATCTCCATGCTACAGAAATATGAAGTTGTTTGTTTGTTTTCTTCTTTTTCAGTGGACTGTTTACAGTTGTTTCTTTTTTTTTCCTTTGGTTCCTTCTGGTTTATTCCCTGTGTTGACTGTTCCTGACCAGTACCCTTTGTCTTATCTGTAAGTTTACCTGATTTGGGGAAGGGAGAGAGAAATCACAGAAAGTGGAGGACAAAGAGTGAACCAATGCAATAGCAATACTCACAAGACATTATGCTGGAAATTATAACTTGGGGTGAGGGGAGTCATAAGGGAGGGAAAGCAAGAGATAAAGAGGGAGGGAGTAACACTGATTGAAAAGAAATGTATTCCTTACCTCACTTATGTAACTGTAATCCCTCTGTACATCACCTTTACAATATAACTTGATATATATATAGATCTCTCTCTCTCTCTCTCTCTCTCTCTCTATATATATATATATATATATATATATTTATATATATATGCCATGTGTTTAATAGAGGTCCATGAAGTAAATAGATATAAATATAATCATATAGATAGATAACAGATTAACTTGACATGGATAGATAGCTGATAGATGGATAGAGAGAATAAATTGATATAGATGATAAATAGATAATATAGATTTGACTTGCTTTGCATATTGTAGGAGTTTTAACAGTTGATAATCTCCTTTGCTAATTTTATTGAGTGTTAATTCCTGGCAAAATGAACCAGTACAATAGTTTTAACTGGAGTCAAAAGCAATTTGACTAAATATTTCTCAATTAAGGGTGATTTTGTTCTGATACATAATTAGATGGGGGCATTATTGGCAAGTCATAGATAGTGCTAAGGTGGCTATTGCTGCTATACATGTAGAGTACACACAGAAGCCCTCCCACATAAAGTAAAAATATTCTTGACCCAAAACATCAACAGTGTCAATATTGAGTAACCTTACCTTACCCAATACCTTTGCCTCCATTGGAAGATGGATTGTCCTTAGGTTCTGCCTGTAGTGGGTCATCCAATAAGAACTTTGGGCCTTTGAATTCCACAGCAGGAAATGATGGGCTGGACTCACAGATCTCCACTTGCATAAAAGAGCTGTGGTTTTCTCTAAGATACTGATAAAGAGAATTATCTGCAGACCTATAAGCCAGGGCAGAGGGACTCTAGGTAAAATGGTTTGGCTTACAATTTTTCAACTTTATAATGAGTACGTAAGAGATAATCAATCTTTCAAAACAATACTTTGCATTTTGAATTTTTATCTTACTCAAGCTAATGAATTATAATCCGGATGGCTAGCAGCAAGCCTCATTGTCCACCAAGCCATGAGCTGGTCATGCTGTCACCAAGGAAAGCAAACTGACATTGGACATAAGGTTTTTTGATTCAAGTATTCAATACATTACATGAAATATTCACCACTTTATTCTAAACCAGGTGCTGTGTGAAAGATTCTTGCCCAACTCTAGAGTAATATAAGCGTGTAAATATGTTTAAAGTAGGTGAGGCTAATCCATACTCTTCAGCAGGTTGAGTATATTAAATGTATTTTCACTGTGGGATGTTTTACACATGTGATGGGATGGGGTTTTTTTTGTAATGTACATTAACTCAAAAGTATTCCTAATGCCTTCTGTGCTTTTACACATCTAGTCAAAAAACCTCAATTTGGTTATTTTACATAGTGTCTATGTATCAAATTATCACACCATATCCATAAATATCTGTAGTCATTATGAATCAACCTAATTATCAATAAAGTGTTTTTGTTTTGTGCTGTGGTTGGTGATACTGGGATTTGAACTCAGGGCCCCACAGTCAATCAGCTGATATTCTGCCATTTAAGCCATGCCTCCAGCACTACTTTATGATGTTGGTTTTGGAATGATGACCAGCACACATTTCTGGATTTTCTCTCATTTTCTAGAGATTATCCTCCCTGGCCCTACATGAACTTGGGTCCCAAACTAAACCATCATCTTGTACACTATACATTCTCCTCAGTACCCATCAGAGCTGTCATTGTCAGTTCTCTAATGTAAAGCTCTATAGAGAAGGGATAATTTCTATCACCGTGGGCAAGACTTGCATATAGATAGAAAACAATAAATATATGTTTAATAGATGAAAATATTCTTTTTTAGAAACAGAGTAACCTGAGTTCTAGTTTACATGATGTTTGACATCCTTGAGAGACAACTCACTTTGAGTTCACAACCTTATCCCTTCTAAGTCTAGTTAAATAGATGGGAGGAGAAAAAAAAAATGATACTGTCCCTGGGTTTCTTTTGCTCAAGGCTAGCACTCTACCCCTTAAGTTACAGCTTCACTTCTGGCCTTTTCTGTGATTAATTGAAGATCAGAGTCTCATAGACTTCCTTGCCTAGGCTGGCTTCAAACTGTGATCCTCAGATCTCAGTTTCCTGCATAGCTAGGATTACAGACAAGAGCCACTGGCACCTAGCCTGAGAAAAATATTTTCACAATTAGTAAAATATTTTATAATTAGTTTCAAGAAATGTGTGAGAAGCTTTATGAAAATACTAAGAATTATTAAGTAGCATAAAAGATTTCAAAAATAGAGAAACTAACATTTTCAAAATGTTACTAAATTCTCCTTTGGTCAATTTAAAGTATTAAATGAGTACTTTATAGTTTTCCTATAGATTTGGATTTATTGAACATAAACAAGAGATGAGTTCATATAAAAATCTTAAAAATTAGTAAGGATTTGGAATATAACAGCCGCAGCTCAGCCTGTATCCTTTGGAATTCTGCCAAAACCAATGATGTGTCTGAAAATGATAAAACAAAACAAAATAAAACCACAAAGTGAAAGATGAAACAAACTAGGGAAAATATTTTTGATAAATATAACCACAAATATATATGGTTTATATAAATTATATATAATATAATATATAAAATGAAATAATAAAGTACGCATATTTATTTATTCTATATACGTTTGCTCTAGAACACTTCTAAGTCTTTGTCTCCTTTTATAAAATTTTTTATTATGAAAATACTATACAGAGGAGTTACAATTACATGGGCAAGATAATGAGTACATTTCTTATCAAGCATTGTTGTTTCCTCTTTCCTATCCCTTCCCATATCCTACCCCCCACCAATCCATATCCCTCCCCTTCCCCACCCCATCCCCAACACCCACCAAAGTTGTAAAGTTCATTTTTCGGCATAATGACTTGTACATCTCATTGTTGCAATGAGTCCACCTATATCCCTATTTAAACAATTTGATTTTTCCCTTCCCCTCCTCAAATTATAGCAACATTAAATACAGTGAAAGCAGGGCTATATCATGAGGGAGGGACATACAAACCAACAAAGAAATCATCTTATGAATATGTTAGAAAGAATCATATGAAAGTAAAAAAAAAACATTTGAATACTTATCTTGGGGTTCATTTCACCTAACATCAACTTATCTGACCATTTCTGCTTGTCTCAGACATATACTAGTTATTGCAAATAAGGGAAACCATGGGGCCTATGTTTCTTTGGGCCTGGCTTACTTCACTCAATATAATTTTTTCCAAGTCTTTCCATTTCCTAACAAATGGGGCAATGTCATTCTTTCTGATGGAGCCATAGAAATCCATTGTGTATATATACCACATTTTCTTGATCCATTCATCTACTGAGGGGCATCTAGGTTGTTTCCATATCTTAGCTATGGTAATAATGCTGCAATAAACATAGTTGTGCTGGTAGCTTTAGTATGGTCTTGTTTGTGATCATTTGGGTAAATGCCCAAAAGTGGGATTGCTGGGTCATAGCTCTATGTGGAGTCTTTTGAGGAACCTCCATACTACTTTCCATAGTGGTTGAACAAATTTACATTCCCACCAACAATGCAGAAGGGTTCCCTTCTGGCCACATCCCCTCCAGCATTTGTTGTTATTAGAGTTCTTGATTATAGCCATTCTAACCGGGGTGAGGTGGTATCTCAATGTTGTTTTGATTTGCATTTTATGGCTAGAGAGGTTGAGCATTTCTTCGTGTGTCTATTGGCCATCCTTCTTTCCTCTTCAGAGAAGTTTCTCTTTAACTCTTTAGCCTACTTATTTATTGGGCAGTTGTTTCTTTGAGGATTTGTTGTTGGAGGATTTAATTTTTTTAGTTCCAAGTATATTTTAGATATGAGACCCCTGTCTGTTGTATGTCTGTTGTATGTCTCATTCCGTGGGCATTCTATTGATCTTGTTAGCTATGTCCTTTGCCATGCAGAAGCTCTGCAATTTCATGCAATCCCATTTATCCAACCTTTCTTTGATTTGTTGTATTTCTGGGTCTCTATTAAGAAAATTTCGGCCTGTGCCAAGGAAACCTAAGGTTTCTCCTATTCCCTCCTGTAAAGTTTTCAGAGTGTCTGTTTTAACTCTAAGGTCTTTGATCCATTTGGAGTTGATTCTGGTGCAGGGTGATATATAAGGATCTAGCTTTAGTTTTCTACAAGTGATTAACCAATTTTGCCAGCACCATTTACTGAAGAGGCTGTCTTTCTTCCATTCTATTTTTCAGCTCCCTTATTGAAGATTAGATGGCTATAGGTCTGTGGGAGTCTTTGACTCTTAAGTCTGTACATGCTGTTAACTACTTAGTTTCTAATTAAGTTTTGTCTTTACATGAAGACAAATGAGGGAAAAAGACACTGATAATGCCATCATTTGCCTTTGTGTAAATAGTATTTTGTGCATATATATGTGTATATAAGTATATGTGTATGTATTTCTATATAAATGTATGTATGTATGTATGTATGTATATGCAAAAAAGACAAAACTCATTTGGAAACCAAGCAATTAACTGCATGAGCAAAAACTTCAGAGGCAAAGACTTTGAAATGTACTACAACAAATATATATGTATTTATCCTTACCTTACCTCTAACAATAATACTTAAGTAAACCATTAAAATATTATCCCCGATCAAATCAAAAATTATTTGCATGTACTAAAAAATAGTGCAAATTTTTGGAAGCGATAAATCTATAAATATCCAGAAATATTTTAAAATTTCAAAACTTAAGAAAAATGACAAAAAAAGAAAATTGACTATGCCAAATATATCTAGTATTATTACATGCAATGTATTGTTTAATCTTTTCCAATTTCTGTAACAAGTATAAATTATTTTTGGTTTTTCACTGCTATTACTAAGAAGTTGTACAAAGAGGTTACAATTCCACACATCAGGTTCAGGTCATGAGTACAATATCACCCCTTCCTTCACTTTCCCCCCTTTTCTCCCTCTCTTCCCTGCCTACAAGTTGCATAGTTCATTTGTTACATAGTGTATATTAAATACAGTGACTGCATTTGCTCACCTTTCCTCTTTCCCTCATTTCCCCTCACTAAAAAAAAGAGCATTGTTTCCATTTCCTGAAAGTTGTCAAAACAATTGTTAAGATTTGTTTTTTAAAATCTATCAGTTCTATTATGAGAATTTTCTGAAATATAAAGTCTCGTATAGGAGGAAATTCATAGAGGTAGCATTTAGAGAAGTAAATTGCTCAGAATAAAATAAATGTCTGATATGGGATGAGCAAATCCATCTAGGGCCACAAATAGCATACGCTTGCGAAAAATCCATGCTTTCATGAAATATTTAATAATGTGTGGAAAATATCCTGAGAGGAAATCAATGGAAATATTAGGCCTGATGGTTATGTGAGGTTTAATAACAGACAAGTAAGCTTTCACATGCTGCCACCCCCAGTCTACATAGCCCTCACCCCAAAAGAGCTTTAAATGGTCAGCATTCCTTGAGGCTTTGTGTGTGTGTGTGTGTGTGTGTGTGAAAATACTGTACAGAGGGGTTACAATTACATGGGCAAGATAATGAGTACATTTCTTATCAAGTATTGTAGCCTCCTCCTTTGTTTCCTCTTCCCATCCCTTCCCATCCTCCCCTCCCCCCACCCAGTTCTCCTCCCCCCTCCCCCTCAAAGTTGTAAAGTTCGTTTTGGACATAAGGACTTGTACATCTTGTTGCAATGGGTCCACCGGTATCCCTGTTTAAACGATTTGTTTTTTCCCTTCCCCTCCATAAATTATACCAACATCAAATACAGTGAGGTTTTTTAGTCTTAACTGATTGACTAGTACCCCATGATATATTTTGGAGAGATCAAGAAAAATAGAAGACAAAGAGAAAGGTGGAACTCTCTGTCCCCAATGAGGCCAGGTCTCCAGAATCCTTTCTCTTTGTTCCCATTACCATAGAGGTGGCCCCTTGCCTAGCTTGGGACAGGCTCTTAGTCTACTCCTCTTCCCTCCCCTCTTCCTCTCTTTTCTCTCCACACTCTGTGTCAGGTTGAGTTTCTAAAATTTCCTTAGTTATGTATCTCTTTGCAAACACCTTCCTGAGCATGGCCTTAAAATGGAAAGCAAAAGTAAAAGAAGGCTCAAAATTTTTTACCAGGGCCTGTTGCTAAGCAACCATTTCCTTTGTCTCTATATGAAATATGACATTGTTAGGAATGAATTTTCAGCCCTCTCTTTAATACAAAGGAACAAGGTAGGGAAGCAGGAAGGAGGAAAGGGAGGAGGAGGTGGTACAGAAACCTTTACATTGAGAATGAGAAGATATAATAGGAGCAGGAGAACAACTAAAGCAACCCACCATCGAAATTTCAACCCACGACCACCACATGGTGCCCTCAACTTCAAAATGGAGCAATTCTTGTATTGGCACATTTCCTATGCGAACAAACATATGGTTATAAGCATATTCTTACCTTCATTATAATCTGCATATTTCCTCTCTACAGGAAGTTGAAATGTACTGTGGACAGCTTTTTATAGCCAGATAAGAATAAAGCAGACAAAGAAATGTTATGATTGAACTTGCTCATTCAGATACCACAAACCATAATTTCTCAAAATTTTATATTAAAAACACTGGTGGGATTCTCATAATGTATTCTCTTTTGCAGTATCACTGTTGACCCCTTATAATGAGCTATAAATAATACCTCAAATGATAAATATAGACAATAAAGATAATGCTATCTGCTATCCAAAACAAGTTCTAATAGTCCAACAGGCTCCTTTCCCATAGCTTAGCATAAAAGACCTGAAGGCACCTTTCCCAGAGAGTTCATCACTAGGCCCTGTTGGTGCAGTCAGTAAATAGAGCATTAAGCCCATTTGGTACTTCCCCTTTACCTTGAAATGACTCTCCACTGGGGCAGGTACAACCATATAAAGTACCAAAACCCCCTTAAAGTGACCTTAGGCCTGGCCAGCTGCAGGTCCTTTATTTGCTACTTGGGCAGTTGCCATAAATCCTAGCTCGCCAAGATGAAGTGCTGGACCACAGGTCCACACCAAAGTCCCTGCCTCCTAGCCCTCCTAAATTATATAGGTCACCTTAAAGACCAGCACTTCTTCCCCCTGTGAGAGTTCTTTTGCTGGCAATAAACCTTTCTTTTTCTATGTGCCTGGTGTCTGTGGGGTTTTCTGGCAGGGCCTAACAAGTTCAACACTCATTTTCTACCCCATTCTCACGAGTGTCACTGTTAGTTGGTTGAGGGCAAGGACCCTGATTTTACCAAGCAATGAAAATGCAGACATATGAATATGCTAATAATACAGACCTTTTTGTTCCTCTTGATAGACAAGATACTCAATTTAAACTTGTGACCATTAGGAATCCAAGACTAGGAATTACTTAGGAAGAAGAGGTGGCTTTCATTTCTCAGATCTTACCATTGAAACCCTAGAAAAGTAAATATTTTACTTCCAGATAACAAGGCAGAGGTTTGTTTAGATTTAAGGATAAAGTCTGGGTCATTGGTTTTGCTTTGTTAGTCAACAGAGCATTATTCTGGGGACTTATTTAGGGACATGTAGAGAGAGACAGTTGAAGATTTGGAGTTCTATAACTAATCAGTGTTAACTTGGTTATCTCTAACATTGTCATCTAGCGATTTGAACATTGGTCATGATTTCATCGTGAATTATTAGTTTCATCTTGGGTGTTAAGCTAGTCTCTCATTCTCTCTCTCTCTCTTTCTCTCTCTCTCTCTCTCTCTAACCATCCTTTTTCCCTTCCTCCCTCTCTCTCTATTCTTTCACTAAATAGTACCTACATAAACAGTTAAAATTGAGAGCATCAAAAATAATAGTAAGATAGGTCAGGCACCAGTGGCTCATGGCCTGTGATCCTAGCTAGTCAGGAAGCTGATACCTGAGGATCACATTTCAAAGCCAGCCAGGGCAGAAAAATCTGAGGCTCTTATCTCCAATTAACCAATAGGAAACAAGAAGTAGAACTGTGACTCAAATAGTAGAGTTCTAGCCTTGACCAAAAACATCTCAGGAACAATGCCTACATCCTGAGTTCAAGCTGAGCTCCATGAAAGGTACAAATAATAATAACAATAACAACAACAATAATAATAAACAACCATTAATTTAAAAAGAAAATTTCAAGGATCTTAGAGGCCTCTATATGTCTCCATGCACATAATCTAAGTTATATGTCCCTACCTTCTCCCCCACTTAGGTTTAACCACTCCTTCTCCTGACGACTATTTTAATCATTCTGAAATTTTGTCATTTTTATTTTATTATAACTGCAAATATTGAAGAGATTGTAAGAATAATATAAGGAAATAACATGCTTTGCTGAGATTTGTTGCTCATTTGTTCTGTATCTATGAACCTTTTAAGAATAAGTTGGAGACCTATGCTTAGTTTCAAAAAAGAAATGTGTGGGGTTTTTTGTTTGTTTTTGTTGTTGTTGTTGTTTTTGGTCTGTTGTAGGGCCTGAACTCCTCCAGGACACTGTCCCTCAGCTCTTCAGCTCAAGGCTAGCACTCTACCACTTGAGCCACCTTCCCTGCCTCTTCTATTGTCTTTTAATTAACAATTATTTCTCAGTCCATTTTTTACTTTCTTAATCAAAGTTAGAATTACAGTTTGTTAAACTTTCTCAACTTGATATTCTTTGATATTTCCTCATGACCAGGTTTAAGTTGTATATTTTTTGTAAGAGATATCAGAAAGTTGATTTCTGTCTATTAGAGGAGACAAATAATATGTTTACCCAAGTAGTGACACCATTAACCAATTGGATTGGGTAACACAGATCAAGTTTTTTTAACATGCATTTGCTACTTCCCCTCTATATGTTTTTCATAAGGAGATGAGTTGAGACTGTATAAATATCTTATTAGCCACCAAATACTGACCTCTGCTTTTGGATCCACTTAGGTATCACAATTTTTTTCTTTTCTTTTGTTCTTTCTTTCCTCCTTTTTTCTCTTTTGTCCATGGTTTATTTATCCTTTTTCTTTAAACAAGATTACCAAAGATACTTTACCATTCCTTCTATATTTCTTGGCTGCAGTTCAGTTGAAAGTTTTTTCTCCTCTCATTAATTCATGTTTTACATTTATATAAACTCATGTTTTAATTCTTCATCTCTTTTCTTTTTTTCCTTCCTTCCTTCCTTTCTTCCTGTGATTACCGGTTTGAGCTATCTCTAGTGTCCCTTTATAACATTCTCTCCTTCTTTAAATAATTGTTTAATTTCTGGCACAATAAATGTGTGCCTCATTTCTGAAGTCAATCACTTCTCTAAGGAGTTTTGGTTCTTTTTAATAAAGTATAATCAAGAAGCATGTTCTAGATATACTCTAACATTGATATGTTCTGGCTTTTAGGCACTTGCAGTGACATGTCTAAAGAATATATACCTATTTAAAACATGGTAGGTAGATGTTAGAAAGATGACATAGATAGATGGATGATATATAATAAATAATCTCAGAATTGTGAGAGACAAATAAGGGAAAGCATGGGACCTATGTTTCTTTGGGCCTGGCTTACTTCACTTAATATAATTTTTTCCAAGTCTTTCCATTTCCTAACAAATGAGGCAATGTCATTCTTTCTGACAAAGGCTTAGAATTCCACTATATGTGTGTGTGTGTGTGTGTGTGTGTGTGTGTGTGTGTGTGTGTGTGTGTGTGTGTGTGTGTGTATGCATATATATATCACATTTTCTTGATTCATTCATCTACTGAGGGGCATCTAGGTTGGTTCCATATCTTAGCTATGGTAAATAATGTCGCAATAAACATAATTGTGCTGGTAGCTTTAGTATGGTCTTCTTTGTGATCATTTGGATAAATGGCCAAAAGAGGGATTGCTGGGTCATAAAGGAGCTCTATGTAAAGTCTTTTGAGGGACCTCCATACTGCTTTCCAAAGTGGTTGAACAAGTTTACACTCCCACCACCAATGCAGTAAGGTTCCCGTCTGGCCACATCCCCTCCAGCATCTGTTGTTATTAGAGTTCTTGATTATAGCCATTCTAACTGGGGTGAAGTGGTATCTCAATGTTGTTTTGATTTGCATTTCTTTTATGGCTAGAGAAGTTGAGCATTTCTTCATGCGTCTATTGGCCATCCTTCTTTCCTCTTCAGAGAAGTTTCTCTTTAAGTCTTTAGCCCACTTATTTATTGGGCAATTGTTTCTTTGAGGATTTGTTGTTGGGGGATTTAATTTTGAATTCCAGGTATAATTTAGATATGAGACCCTTGTCCATTGTATGGCTAGTGAAGATTTTCTTCCAATCTGTGGGCTTTCTATTGATCTTGCTAGCTATGTCCTTTGCCATTCAGAAGTTCTACAATTTCATGCAATCCCGTTTGCCCAACCTTTCTTTGATTGGTTATGTTTCTGGGTCTCTATTAAGAAAATTTTGGCCTATGCCAATGGCTTTTCTGTATGCCAACAATGAGAAAAACGTGGCTGAAATCAGGAAAGCAACTCCATTCGTAATAGCCCCACAAAAAATAAAATACCTAGGAATTACCTAAAGAAGTGAAGGAACTCTATGATGAAAACTTTAAAACCCTGAAAAAGGAAATCAAAACAGAACTTAGAAAGTGGAAAAACCTCCCATGCTCCTGAATTGAAAGGCAACATCGTGAAAATGGCAATACTTCTCAGGGCTATCTACAAATTCAATGTGATACCTATCAAAATTCCAACCTCATTCTTCAAGGAAATAGAAGAAGCAATCCAAAAATTCATATGGAACAATAAAAGACCCCGAAGAGCAAAAACGAGCAGAAAGAACAGTTCTGGAGGAATATCAATACCAAATTTCAAATTCTACTACAGACCTCAGGACCAATGGAATAGAACTGAAAACCCAGAAATGAACCCTCAGACCTATAGCCATCTAATCTTTGCTAAGTGAGCTAAAAAAAAAAATAGAATGGAAGATAGCCTCTTCAGTAAATGGTGCTGGCAAAATTGGTTAATCACTTGTAGAAAACTAAAGCTAGATCCTTATATATCACCCTGTACCAGAATCAATTCCAAATGGATCAAAGACCTCGGAGTCAAAGCAGACACTCTGAAAACATTACAGGATGGAATAGGAGAAACCCTAGGCTCCTTAAGGGAACATTTACATCCACTTACCAATGTTCAATAGTTTTCTGTATATTAGACATATTTTGTTAAAATAAATAGCTCTTTTGAAAAATTATAATTATTTTTATTTCATTTTCTAAAAGTTTGCTAATAGTTTAAAACACCATTTAAAACACTATATATTGAGTTTATCTCTTGAATCTTTGATAAATACACTTATTAATAATATTGTTGCTTTATTAATATATTAGTAACTTCTAAGAGACATTTTTGGCAATGAGACATTTGTACCATTTTCCCCAAACTTAACAACGTTTATTGAACTTCATGCCTTGTTCCATTATTTAAGCCTCCAATAAAGAGTTAAAGTGTGAGAGTAAAAAATTTTCAATTGAACTATTAAATGCAATATTGGCTAGGTTTCTAAAAAAATGACTTTTGGCAAATTAAAGTATTTCTCTTTCATCCTAGTTTACTGAGAGCTTTTAATGATGAATAAGTATAGAGACATTTTATTTCTACAACTGGAAGGCAGAAAGGAAAGAGAAAAGGAGAGAGAGAGAATAAAAGTAACTCAGTAAACTTGGAGCTTTTCTCAGTAAACCACCTTTGAATGAGCCCTCTGTTCTCTGAATTCAGATTTCATTAAGTCAGTGCTTAATTGTTCTCTCCCTTCCGTGTGTGTGTGTGTGTCTGTGTGTGTGTGTGTTTGATTTTCTTTTCTGCTGAATTCAAAAGAACCATGAGGAGGAAAGAAAGAGCTTCATTTCTCTTTATCCTCTGCTACTTCTTCTTTTGTGCTATGCTAATAGTGATTGCAGAAGGAATTTCAGCATTGATTTTTATTAATAATAAAATAGTATAATTGTTTCTTATTTTATGCTTCTGGATCCAAGATCCTATATTATTCTCAAAACAATTCAGTGAATATTGCTTTTGTGATATGGCATCTAAGGAGATCAAAGAGGTATGTGACTAGGTCAGTGAATATAGAAATTTGGGGGGACAGAAGAAGAAACAGAACTCAGGTCCTCTGACCCTTGATCTATCTTTCCAGTGCACACATTTATCAGACACTCACCTGCCTGAAGTGCCTCCCAGGACTATCTCTGAGGCCAGCATTTGTCTCAGTAGTCTTGTGTCTCAGTAAGGATTTTATAATGGTAAATCTCAAAACTGAGTCAGAATGATCCAACTTAAGGTTTAGTGTCTTATGTGTCCTTTACCATGTACTGATTCCATTACCAAATGTGCATTGACAACTCCCACTGCCAAATGGTGACTTGTCAGTCATTCTCATATATATTAAATTTGTTAATATTATGTAGTTGTATATTTGTGTTTGTACGTATGTTCAGTTCCTAATTATGATGTGCACAAAGGTGGATAACTGTTTTTCTGGGAAGATCCCTTAGAAGTTTACAGTCAGCTGCAGTTAAAATTTACATATCCATTTTGGAATCCCACTGCTGGAAATCATGTCTCTGGATTACATGCTGGTAAGATCTGCCTTCATTCAGTTCTCATTAAACAGATGTTTACTTCAGGGGGCAATCCTCAGAATAAGCTAATGAGAAAAAGAGATCAGTGGAGGGAGGCATTTTATTCCATTTACCAAGCCACTGAACCTTTGCTCAGGTTCTTGATTTCAACTCAGCCTTAGGTTTTCAATTGTATCTCTCCCTTGTGACACATATTCTAGCAAATGACAAATCTTACACACGATAGTTGCTTTCTGTCTTTATATGCTCATACTGTTCCTTCTACAAAGAGTGCCTTCATTCCTTTCCCCTTCTGAGCCCTCTCTCACATACCTCCAGTAACTGCTTTTCACCTAACATCCAGCCTTTTCACAAGTGTTTATTAAGTACTATCTGTGTGCCTGGCACCATGCCAGGGGCTGGAGACACTGAGGTGAACATAACAAAATCCCTTCCTACAAGGAGCTCACATTGTATTGTGGCGCTGCCAGCAGATCCCTCCCAGAGGAGATCACCCGTCCCAGCTTTCAATGCCATTGAAGAAGCTGTCCTGCTGGGGATTATATAGGCAGACTTAAATTTAAGGAAATGGACTAGGACAAAGGGAACAAATGAGAGAGCCATAAACTAGCAAAGTAGCTGCAAGCCAAGGCTTAGTTGTAATAACTTCCAGAAGACCCTCAGCTGCCCCTGCCCTTGACCCAGGATGTGAAATTCAGGCCTTCTGAATTTTCACAAGTTCTTGGGCAACCCCATCGTGGTACTTACCACTCCCTGTTACAATTACATATGGTTTTTTCTTCCTCAAAAATGAGATCTGAGTTTTATTCTGGTTATGCTTCCAGCATCTATTATTGGGCCTGATATCTTAGAATGTTTAATCACTATTTCAGGGAATAAATAAATGAACAAGTGAATGAAATGACCTCCTGACATTGTGGGGAATGTCAATAAGAGATGTTTACCTGCACAGGTAATCACAGTTCTCTGGACTATAATCTCCTTCTGCAAAGCAAATGAACCAGAGCATCCCTGTCCAGATCTCCAGAGGTAGGGTCCCTGTCTTGAGGCTGGCAGGCTGCTTTCAAGGCCTGCTTTCACAAAGTCTCTTGTGCTATGCTTATAATTAGAAAGACCAGCTTTCTTTTTAGTATGAGGGAAAGTGTCTTAGGACATTAAAATCCGAATTGTATCTCTAATTAGGTAAATAATATTTACACTTTTTCCATTGTCACATAGTTTTAATCCCAGCTTAAAATGGGTAGGAAGCACTTGTGATGATGTATCATGAACTCTCCAATGCAAATTAAATGGAAAAATGGCAACCCAACTTAGATGCTGATGCGTTTTCTGTGCAGGCGTCATGGGACCCATGCTACCTGCAGGGTCAGTAGCAAAGAACTCAGTCAGCCTTCCCATGGCCCTAATGTTGGTGCTGGGAATAATTAGAAGTAAAATCTCTTGTCAACCCAAACAAATCATTTGCACAAAATACAAAAGGCAATAAAAGCAAGTTTATTAATGTGTATCACATGAAGTCCAGTAGAGAGATTGTAAAGCATAGAAATCTCACCATTTATATATTCAGGTGGCTAGAATCCATCATATGCATGCTAATTGTCTTGATTAAAAGGAAAAGTAGGTCTTTGATTTTAAGATAAGCAGGTAATAAGAGACTGGAGTCGAGAACCTAAGCCATTTTGGAAGTTTATCCACAAAAACAACAAAGTAGGGACTCAATTCCTCTAAAACTAGCATTTCAAAGACAGAACATTAAAACCTCCAAGAAAGACAATCCTGAAAGGCAAATTTATGGAGAAGACGATTCAACCTTGTAAAATTTTGCATACATGTCCAAAAAATGAAAGAAATTTTCAATTTCAACTTCTTAGAAGGAATAATAAAAGGAAAGGAAGGAAACCTGGTGCCAGTGGCTCACACCTGTAATCCCAGCTACTCAGGAGGCTGATATATGAGGATCACAGCTCAAAGCTAGCCCAGGCAGAAAAGTCCATGAGAAACTTATCCCCAAACAACTCCCAGAAAACTGGAAGTGGCTCTATGGCTCAAAGTGGTAGAGCACTAGCCTTGAACAGAGTTTAGAGACAGTGCCAGGGTCCGAAGTTCAAGCCCTATGATTGCAAAAAGAAAAAAGAAAAGATGGTAGACAGTTCTCATTCCCTTTTGGCACCTGAAAATAAAGCTATATAGATGATAGCAAAAACAGATAGGTAGATTTGTATTTGCCTTACAATAACCACCTTTCATTTATTTGATTCCTGTTTTGTTTTGTTTTTCTTTTGTTTTTTTTTTACACACAACCTTGGGACCATAATTGAAAGGATCCTTCCATCCCAGGGGACCACGCAAAGGCACGCAGGCACAGGAGAAAGATTATCATAAGGTTTATTAGAGAGCCATATTTCCCCAGAGAGGGAGTAAATGGCACCCTTCACTATGCAGGTAGCAGAGAATCTGGGGGCAGGCAATGAGGTGGATGGAAGCTCAGGTGATTCTGGGCAGAAAGAGGGAGTGGCCAGCTGTGTGGCAGGAATTCCAAGGCTGGAAGAGCTCAGGTCTGGGTGGAGCTGAGGACCAAAGGTGGAGATAATACTAACATTCCCCGCTATGTTGTTTAATAGCGGGTACAGGCGGGGGAGGGGGAGTATGGGCAGAGGTGGTTTCTTCTGGAAAACCTGCTGAGAGGGGCTCTGTAGTCAATGAGGGGGAGAGGGGGAGCCAGGTACTGTACACAAAGTTGACCAAGGTCAGGATGGTTATGAAGATGTTACTTGTCCAAATCAGGGTCCTCTGGTTCCTCGATAACTGGAGGACGACTGGATCCAATCTTTTTTATCCTTAGAGATAGGGGTCCAGTTGGCTCAGACGTCTATGAGGGTCCATGAGGCACATGACGTTTAATGTGGTGGATGCGAATCCAATGTGGACAGAACCTCCATGGCTTTGGGAGTAGAGTGAGTTACTGAGTAGGGTCCCTCCCACTTAGCAGAGAGCTTGGTGGAACCAGATGCCCGTGGCAGGTAATTTCTTGAAATGTACACCAGGTCTCCAGCATTGATGGAAGGGTCAGAGAACAGTGTGGAGCACTTAGGTTCATTCCACATATTTCCAGAGGAAAGTGCACAGGTGCTGAAGCAGTGAGGACAGCGTTGGGAGGGGGGCAAAGGGGAGTAAAATGGGCATTTTTAAAATCTAATACTGAATAAAAGGCAACTGTCGCTGGGATTGTGGAAAGCAGCGGATAGCGAGCAGCTGGGCACAAGAGGGTGTAGGGGGATAACAGCAGCACTTTCAAGGCGAAGGTCCTGTAACAGGCGCAGTGAACGGTTAGTTTTGGCTACTGCTAGGATGGGGATATTTTGGGGAGAGTTAGTGGGGCATACAGCCCGTTTCTTAGTTAAGTCTTTTATAATTGGTTGCAGTCCCAGAAGACTGAGGTAAAAGAGGGGGTACTGGAGTTGTGAAGGGAAGCATTGGGGGTCCCTTGGAGAGCTATGAATAGGAGGCTGTGTGTTTAGCAATAGAGTGGTTGTGGGTATCCCTCACCTTGGGGTCCATCTCAGAGGGTAGAAAAGGGAAATCTGAGGTGTCGCTAGGTGAGCCTATTAAAGCCATCAACAAGGAGATCATGGGGGAGGCCAAATCAATATCACGTTGTGCCAATGAGGAAGGGCATAGGGTAATAGAGACTCCAAATTTAGCCAAAAGGTCTCTACCCAGCAGTGGAACTGGACAGTGGGGAATAACAAGGAAGGAGTGACAGAAGGTCACTCCCGAAGAAAGACAAATGGGGGGGGGGGTTGGGGGTTTGTAATGTTTTCCCACCACCCCGACTACAGAGGTATGGGCTAGGTAGGTCTAACCATGGAACTCAAATACATAGAATTTGTGTCCTGTGTCCACCAAAAGTGAGGTCATCCTACCTGCAACCATGATTGTCACTCGGAGCTCCTGCACACTAATGGGAGTTGTCGGGGCAAGGAGCCCAGGCCCACCTCAGTCTTCTCCGGCTGCCAGCCCCAGAGTGCCAGGAGGGGATGATGGGGCCTTAGTGGATGGCCAATGTCCCTGAGAGAACAATGAACAGGCCACAGCCCAATGCCCTGAAACTTCGCATTTGGGGCATGGTCAGGTTGGCTCACATGGCTGTGGGCAGACTGGACCTCTATGACCTAACTGGCCACATTGGTCGGTAGCATGGCTTCTTCAGGGGACAGATTTCCCTCCAGTGCCTCTTAGGACCACAGACACAGGGCTCAGGTGGACCTCATAGGGAAGGGATTGGTTGCAAGGCCAGAGGCTGGAAGATTTTGGAACATCTGGTACTTGAGCAGTTGGGCCTTTTTCTCCCTGCTGTGATATACCATAAAGGCTGCCTCCATAGCCTCACTAGTGAGTGTTAGGGGTTCCCTGTCTAGTTTTATTATTTTTTAATGTATGCCAAATGTCTGGAGCAGAATAATTAATAAAATGAGTCATTGAACAGTATTGTTTGTCCACAGACTTGGGGTCTAGGTTAGTATATTGAAGGAGAGTCTGACTCAGTCTGGCCCAAAAGGCAGATGGGTTTTCATTTTTGTCTTGTATGACCGTGACCATTTTGTCATAGTTGGTTTTGCCTTTGGCAACCACCTGGTGAATTGTAATCCCAGTGAGGCTCCTGGTCAGGCACTGCCTTGGTCCTAATTGGGTGATGGGGGAGGGGGAGGGGACGGGGTGTGATCCAATGGGTCTCATCTACATAGCAGCAGGCCTTTTCCCAAACATCCCACTGTTTCTCTGATAGAAGGGTATTACTTAAGATTATGTATATATCAGGCCAGGTTACCTCATAGGATAGGAATACATACCGCAGCTCCTTGATGTAGGCAGTAGGATTGGTGGAGAAAGATCTCAGGCACGTCTCAATCTATGCTACGTCATTTAATGAGAAAGGCATATGCACTATGACTATGACCCTGCCACCTCGTGTAATCAGAGAACACGGGCTGGGTAGAACTATGATCTGTAGCAGACCCTTGGGTCTGGGTAAGGACAGTCCTCAATGTTTCTGTAAGGCATGTAACAACATCCAGGGCATCTTTCAGCTGAGAAGTGGCCAGGCCAGGCGTACTTACTTTTGTCCTGTGGGGGAGGAGGGGAAGCCAATGGAAGGGGGCCTTGGCCTTGGCCTTGGATGGTGAAGGAACAGGCAGGCTAAGGGCTATAGGATCAATGGTGGGGGAGGGGGCTGCCACCTCTGACAGAAGTCCCACCACTTCAGTGGAAGTCCCACCCCCCTCTGGCAGAAGTATCACCCCCTTAGGCAGAAGTCCCACCTCCTCTGGAGCAGCAGGAGGGGCTGATGCCCACTTTGAAATGGCAGTGACTGTAATGGCAGTGATCTGTAATAGAGTCTGGGTTATGAGCCAGTGGTCTTGTGGCCAGGAGGAGTTGGGCAGGAGAACATAAGGACTCAAGAAGTAGTTTAGTGTAGAGGAAGGAGAGAAAGAGAAAGCATCCTTACAATGATCATCACTTTCAACCTGCGATTGTTCCTGCCTCTCCTTTGTGCTGAGTGTTTATCACTCAGGAAACCTGTGTTTTTTAAATCCCTATCCTTACCATCTGTAGACAATGATTGCTTAGCTGTCAGATAAACCAATACTCTATTCCCATACACCCTTGCTTCTATTCCAATCCATCGTCTTTTTTATTGCCTTGAACAGGGGTATGTTTTCAGAGCAGTGCTCTTCAAACTTTAATGTGCATGGGATCACCTGGGGAGCTGATTAAAATGTTGAGTCCCGGAAAGTAGGTCAGGGTTGGGACCACGTTTCTGTCTTTCTAACAAGTTTTCAGGTGATGCCATTCCCATTACTCAGTGACCATAAGCCTCCCTAAGTAGCCAGGCCTGCAGTTCTTTCTACATTCTTGAAACATCATTGCTTATCTATTTTCTCCTAGTATAATGTATTTTCCCTGTTGCTATTATTTATTCATTTCTTCTGGAATAAGTATTTATTGAATGCATACTCTGATAGTCATTCTTTATACAATCTCTCTCTTTCTCTGTCTCCCTCTTACATACCCTATGTTATTTTTAGCTGTTCAATATTAAAACTACATCTTTGAACAACTTTCATTCAACCTACTTTAGCCACCTTCCTTCCTTCATAGAGCTTAATAGCCTGTCCCTAAAATTGCCAATTCCCCTTTTCTAGGGGAATTTTCCAGAACAGTTCATTCTGCAAATGCTTTCTCCTTTGGCTTTTCCTGAAAATGAGTCACAGGTTGGAATACATCATTCGTCAGAGGACCTGCCCCAGCATTTTTTATTTAGTGACAGCACAGAGCCTCCAGATGCAATTCACTGTTCTTAGAGCAAGAAGCTTTCATTGCAGGACCCAGGCTCCATGGTTAAGGTTGCTCTGCTTTGCAGTCTGTGGCAGTGATCGCCATTTTGCCTGATGCAGAGACAGATGTGGGAGGTGATGTTCAGGGAGCTCTTTATTACAGGCCTCAGATTCTGACTGCCTGTAAGAAACCTCAGTCACTGGGGTTTCAGGGCCCTGGGACAGTTGAGATGGATTTGCCTGCTGAGCCAGGTCCCCATTACAAATGGCCTCAGTGACCAGAGAACCTCGTCCACTAGCAGGGCTTTCCCAGGCCCTTACAAAAGCCCCATACAGTCTGATCTTGACAATTACTTTTAAAGTGTTTTCTTTTGATCTTTCAAATCACTGCAACTGCTCTCCAATTTGAATCAGTTGTCATCAAAGTGCTTATTCTTCAACCCTCTGAGGAGTCCACAGCTTGGCAGAAGATGTAGGTGTCTGTGGGGATGCAGCCCCTTTCCACAGCTTTACTTACTTGGAATGAGGAATCCAAAGAATGCAGTTTTACCAATCTCTCTTCAGATCTGATTCATTTCCTTGTACAGACCAACCATCTAATGTCAGCTTCTCTCTGGTTGGAAACACCCCCGGGGGAACTGCAATTCAATTTCTGCTTTCCTTCCTCTCACAGCCACCATGTCACCCCATTGTGAGCAGGAAAAAATTCACTGGACGCTTTGTATCTCCTACATCACTTTCTGGTCATCTTTTGTGGTAGCATATTTCTGATAGCCTGATGAATAGTTCACTCTTAGTCTTCCCTTCTTATCAAATTTCTACTTATACCTTGGGGCCACTGACTAGCTCTTCCAGATAGACCTGATTATTGTCTTTAGTGGTTCTATTCTTTTCTGCAAACATTATATTATGTCCATCCCATTTACATTGTATTTAGTTTTGAATTTATTTTCTCTTTTTCTCTATGAGTGAATGAGTTTGCTTGTTGGTTGTTTTGCTGGAGTTTTTTGAGGCCACTCTCTTCATGGTATAATTTCTTTTTTATTAAATAAATTTTTTTATTGTGAAAATGCTGTACAGAGGAGGGGTTATAGTAACATGAGCAAGGAAATGAGTACATTTTTTTATCAAGCATTGTTGTCTCCTCCATTGTTTCCCCCTACTATCCCTTCCCTCCAATCTCCACAACTACACTCCCCTCAACTCCCCAACCCCGACCCCACACCCTCTGCCTAAATCGTAAAGTTCGTTTTCCAACATAGAGTCTTATACATCTCATTGTTGCAATCGAGTAACCTGTATCCCTGTTTAAATAATTTGTTTTTTCCCTTCCCCTCCCTAAATTATACCAACATCAAATGCAGTGAAAACAGGGGTTATACCATAGGGGAAGGACATACAAAGCAACAAAAAAAAATCACGTAGTACCTTATAAATACATTAGAAACAATAGCAATAAAAAACACTTGTGTCATTATCTTGGGGTTCATTTAGCTTAACATCATCTTATCTGATCTGACCTTTTCTGCTTGTCTCATACATATACTAGTTATTGCAAATAAGAGAAACTGTGGGACCTAGGTTTCTTTGCCCTGGCTTACTTCACTTAATATAATTTTTTCCAAGTCTTTCCATTTCCTAACAAATGGGGCAATGTCATTCTTTCTGATGGAGCCATAGAATTCCATTGTGTATATATTCCACATTTTCTTGATCCATTCATGTACTGAGGGACATCTGGGTTGGTTCCATATCTTAGCTATGGTAAACTATGCTGCAATAAATGTAGTTGTGCTGGTAGCTTTAGTATTAAATCCCCAACAACAAATCCTCAAAGAAACAACTGCCCAATAAATAAATGGGCTAAAGACTTAAAGAGAAGCTTCTCTGAAGAAGAAATAAGAATGGCCAATAGACACATAAAGAAATGCTCAGTCTCCCTAGCCATAAAAGATTCCACCTCACCCCAGTTAGAAAAGCTATAATCAAGAACTTTAATAACAATAGATGCTAGAGGGAATGTGGCTAGAAGGGAACCCTACTGCATTGTTGGTGGGAGTGTAAACTTATGCAACCACTTTGGAAAGTAGTATGGAGGTTCCTCAAAAGACTCCACATAGAGCTCCCCTATGACCCAGCAATCCCACTTTTGGGCATTTACCAGAATGATCACCAACATGGAAAATCTTATTCCAAGATCTGAAACCATGCATCACTCAAAGCAAGTTCTCACAAACTTGTTAATAGAACATGTATGTGTCGCTATTCATGGTGTTATATTGCTGAACAATCTAACCAGGTGTACAGAAGGTGAAACAATTTGCAGCACATCCTGTTGGTATTGTGATATAAAGTCCTATATTTATATACATGAATATATAGATATATGCATATATATAGTGCTGATGAGCAAATAATTCTCCACTGACAATAAAGCCCAGGCAGCAGAGCTCAAATAAAAGGGAAAGACGGCCAGGTGCTGGTGGCTCACACCTGTAATCCTAGCTACTCAGGAGGCTGAGATCTGAGGATCATGGTTCAAAGCCAGACCAGACAAGAAAGTCCTGAGACTCTTATCTCCAATAAACCACCCAAAAACCGGAAGTGGTGCTCTGGCTCAAGTGGTAGAGTGCTAGCCTTGAGCTGAAGAGCTGAGGGACAGCACCCTGGCCCAGAGTTCAAGCCCCACGACCAACAAAAAAAAGCAGGGGAGGGGGAAACACAGCTAGGAATGTGGATTAGTAGTAGAGTGCTTGCCTAGCATGCATAAAGCCCTGGGTTTGAGTCCTCAGTACCATATAAACAGAAAAAGCCAGAAGTGGTGCTCTGGCTCAAGTGGTAAAGTGCCAGCCTTTAGCAAAAAAGCTCAGGAACAGTACCTGGGCCCTGAGTTCAAGCCCCAAGACTGGCAAAAAGAAAAGGAAACAAAGTCACATCTAAAGTACCTTAATAAACCCATGGACTTCTACAACATGCATAATGCATATATTTGAATAATCAGAGGCATTTTTTGGCTTAGATGTGTTTGAAAACATAGAAGTTCAGCTCACATCTATTTGAGTGGTAGCAGGTTTTGAAATCAAGGCATCACACTTTGTATTTCATGTTCTACCATGTGAGCTATATCTTCAGTCCAGATTTCTGCTAGTTATTTTGGAGATAAAGTCTCAGAGTTCTCTAAATCATAACCTCCTGAATAACTAGGCTTACAACTGTGAACAATTGGTACCTGGCCTGAACTTTTTCACATGTTAAAACATGTTTTATTTGATTTTGATCAAAAGATTTCTGTTCTATGGATTTCACTGAAAAATTTGAACCTTGACAAATTATGAGGAAAAATCTTCTTTTATGCAGGAATGGTATATGGACATATACTATTCATGGTAAGAGGAACATAGTGTATTAATATGTACAAAACACTTACATATATGCTTTCTCAATGACTAATAACTTATACACATTATTTAAGATATGCACTCCATTAATTTATATAATATAAATGTTGCTAACTAAGGGTGCGTGTGTGTGTGTGTGTGTGTGTGTGTGTTTGTGTACATGCACAAAACTGATTCTTTCCTTCAAGTAAGTCATTGGCAAGTTTCCTGAATTTGCTTTTGTGTTTCAAAGTTTGAAGGGATGTTTCAAAGCACAAGAACACTTTGCCTATAGACTGAGTTAAAACATCTCTTTCTGAATTTGACTTTTATGAGCTTTTATATGAGTAAATTATGCACATCATAATGCATATTTTGTAATAAATTATTCAGCACTGCCTTAACTTGCTCAAACTAAATTACTACTCTGGGTGAAAGAATTGCTGTTTTGAACCTCTTCATTACTGTCTAAGCCAGAAATTTTCATCGTTTTTCTGTAAACCTGCAATCAACTAGAAGCCCATTTACTTTAGAGTCCTTGGCAACAGTTCATCTTCCTCTCTGATCAAAGCTTCTGTGCACATTTCTAAGAAGAATTGTGGATCTGCAGTGAAGTAGGCTTCTTCTTCATAAGAACCCTGAGAAGTCAATACATAGGGATGTAAGAATGAGCAGATGGGTGGTGTGTTAGTAGGCCGGATTAAACACAAGGACGTCATGTGCACCTTTTGAAGAAAAAGAAAATTCACAAGGCCTTGCTAAAGACTATACAGTGTTACTGATCCTATTTTGATTTATGCTCATAGCATCTTCCCCTTTCATTCATTCAGACTTGAAAGCTCAGGGCCATCCACAACTTTACATAGTCTGTCATCAAATGCTGACAGGACCCTTTCAGAATGTGTCACTTTGCAGTTTCCAGTGGCCTCCTCAAGTTATTTTATGGGATACTTGAATTTTTTTTCATTTCTATATGAGGAACACTTACACATTGCTGCTAATGTTTTATTTTACAAATCACTCTTCAGTAAATATTCTTATACAAACATGCATACATGCAGATGGCTTTAATGTAAAACGTAGTCGTAGAGCAACTTTGGAAGAGAGCATGCTCTTCTGCTAACTTTTACTGCTTGCCCAATTACTCTCCAAAATGATTATAAATATTTTCATCCCCACCAGAAAAGTCTGAGGGCCTCCATTTCTCCATATCCTTGCAAAATTTGATGTTTCCAGGCTTTATATAGAGAGCTACCTATGAGAACATTGTATATCTTCATGGTTTTGGCTTCCTCTGATTATTAATGAAGTTGAACTGTATTTTATATACTTATTAGCTATCAGGTTTCCCACTTCCATCCATTTTCTTTACTTTTTCCTATTCTCCTTTGAGCTGTTTGCCTTTTTAAACTTTTCAGTATCAGGACTTGTGCACATATTCAGAATATAAATTCTTTTTAAAAAATTTTTTTTATTGTGAAAATACCTTACAGAGGGGTTACAATTACATGAGCAAGGTAATGAGTACTTTTTTTTTTTTTTGGTTCTGGTCATGGGGCTGAGCTCTGGGCCTGGGGGCTGTCCCTCAGCTCTTCAGCTCAAGCCTAGTGCTCTACCACTTGAGCCACAGCACCACTTCCAGCTTTTTTCCTTTTGCTTATGTGGTGCTGAGGAATCGAACCCAGGGCCTCAGGCATGCAAGGCAAGCTCTCTACCACTGAGCCACCTTCCCAGCCCGAGTACATTTTTTTTTAATTTTATTTATTTTTTTATTGTGAAAATACTGTACAGAGGGGTTACAATTACATGGGCAAGATAATGAGTACATTTCTTATCAAGCATTGTAGCCTCCTCCTTTGTTTCCCCTTCCCATCCCTTCCCATCCTCCCCCCGATTGGGTGGGGGGCCGAGTGCATTTTTTATCAAGCATTGTTGCCTCTTTCTTTGTTTCCCCTTCCTATCCCTTCCCATCTCCCCCCCTCTCCTCCCTCCCCCGCAGAATATAAATTCTTAATAATATGGATCATAATATCCCCTTCAATCTGGTTTATCCTCACTTGTATATGACTTTTAGTCCCACAGGTGATTCAAATTCAAATATAATCAGGCTTATCAAGACTTTCAATGTTCTGTTTCATTTATATCCCAAAGGACGAAAATGTTTATGGTTCTATTTGTTTCTGAAGAAAATATTCCTTAATAATATATACTTAATATATGTATATGTATATATATACATATACACATATACATATACATACATATATACCCATACATATATACATATCTGTATATGTATAGATATATGTATCTATACATATACATATACACATATGTATATGCATATGTCATATACATATACACATATGTATATGTATATGTGTATATATATATATGTGTATATATGCATATATGTATATATTTGCATTTCAGAGTTGTATATTCATTTTTCATTATTTTATGTTTTGTTTTGTTTATTTTTGTGCCAGTCCTGGGGCTTGTTCTGTTTTGTGCCAATCCTAGGGCTTGAACTCAGGGTCTGGGTGCTCTCCCTCAGCTTCTTTTGCTCAAGGCTAAGGCTCTACCACTTGAGCCACAGTAATTTATTGGAGATAAGAGTTTCATGGACTTTCAAGCTGGGCTGGCTTCAAACTGTAATCCTGAGATCTCAGTCTCTTGAGTGGCTAGGACTATAGTCATAAACCATCAAGATATGGACACAAGGTTTTTCCTTGTTGTTGTTGTTGTTGTTTTAATGTACTGTGTGAGTTTTTTTTCTTTTGTGTGTTCTTCCCCCTATGGTTTATCCCTATTGTCACTGTATTTGATTTTGGTACCTTGCGTCTTGTATATATATTTATCTAATTTGGGGAAGGGAAAGAATATAACAAAATTCTGATAAAAGGTCACAGGCTGACCATCATGTTTGGCTTTTCATAGTTTTATCTCTTTCACAGTTTTCTTTTTTGCATATATTTTTATTGTAAAGATACTGTACAGAGGTGTTACAGTTACATGAGTAAATTAATGAGTACATTTCCTATTTTATCTTTATCATTATTTTAAATTTGTTTTGTTTGTGTGTATGTGCCAGTATTGGGGCTTAACCTCAGGACCTTTTGATCTCACTTGGCTTTTTTATTCAAGGTTGGTGATGTTCTATTTGAGTCAGAGCACCACTCTGGCTTTTTGCTGATTAATTGGAAATAAAAGTCACCAAGACTTTTCTTTTTTTTTTTTTCTTTTAAATTTTATTTTATTTTATTTGAGAACATACTGTACAGAGGGGTTACAATTACATGGGCAGGAAAATGCATACATTTCTTACCAAGCATTGCAGCCTCCTCATTTGTTTACCCTTCACCTCCCTTCCCAGCCTCCCCCTTCCCCCCAACCCAATCATACCCCCCCTCCCTCCCCCCACCGACATTGTAAAGCTGGTTTTGACATGACATTTTGTACTTCTCATTGTTGCAACAGGTCCACCTGAATCCTTAAACGACTTGTTTGTCCCCGTCTCCTCCACATGTTATACTGACATCAAATATAGTGAAAGCGGGGGTTACACTGTGGGGGAGGGACATACAAAGCAACAAAGAAATAATATTATAAATGCGTTAGAAACACATGCATGAAAGAAACAAAAACATTAAAATACATATTTGAGGGTTCGTTTTCCTAACATCACATTCTCTGACTTTTTCTGCTTGACTCATACCTATACTAGATATTGCAAATAAGGGAAACCATGGGACCTATGTTTCTTTGGGCCTGGCTTACTTCACTTAATATAATTTTTTCCAAGCCTTTCCATTTCCTAACAAATGGGGCAATGTCATTCTTTCTGATGGAGGCATAGAATTCCATTGTGTATATATACCACATCTTCTTGATCCATTCATCTACTGAGGGGCATCTGGGTTGGTTCCATATCTTAGCTATGGTAAATAATGCTGCAATAAATATAGTTGTGCTGGTAGCTTTAGTGTGGCCTTGTTTGTGATCATTTGGGTAAATGCCCAAAAGTGGGATTGCTGGGTCATTGGGGAGCTCTATGTGGAGTCTTTTGAGGAACCTCCATACTGCTTTCCAAAGTGGTTGAACAAGTTTACATTCCCACCAACAATGAAGTAAGGTTCCTTTCTGTCCACATCCCCTCCAGCATCTGTTGTTGTTAGAGTTCTTGATTTTTGCTGTTCTAACTGGAGTGAGGTGATATCTCAGTGTTGTTTTGATTTGCATTTCTTTTATGGCTAGGGATGTTGAACATTTCTTCATGTGTCTATTGGCCATCCTTCTTTCTTCTTCAGAGAAGCTTCTCTTTAAGTCTTTCGCCCACTTACTTATTGGGCAGTTGTTTCTTTGAGGATTTGTTATTGGGTGGTTTAATTTTTTGAGTTCCAAGTATATTTTAGATATGAGACCCTTGTCCATTGTATGGCTAGTAAAGATCTTCTCCCAATCCGTGGGCTTTCTATTGATCTTGCTAGCTATGTCATTTGCCCTGCAGAAGCTCTGCAACCTTATGCAATCCCATTTGTCCAACTTTTCTTTGATTTGTTGTATTTCTGGGTCTCTATTCAGAAAATTTCGGCCTGAGCCGAGGAGACCCAGGGTTTCTCCTATTCCATCCTGTAATGTTTTCAGAGTGTCTGCTTTGAGTTCAAGGTCTTTGATCCATTTGGAGTTGATTCTGGTGCAGGGTGAGATATAAGGATCTAGCTTTAGTTTTCTACATGTAGTTAACCAGTTTTGCCACCACCATTTACTGAAGAGGCTGTCTGTCTTCCATTCTATTGTTTTAGCTCCCTTATCGAAGATTAGATGGCTATAGGTCTGTAGGTTCATTTCTGGGTTTTCAATTCTATTCCATTGGTCCTGAGGTCTGTTCTTATGCCAATACCAAGCTGTTTTGATTACTATGGCTTTATAGTAGAGTTTGAAATTTGGTACTGATATTCCTCCAGCAGTGTTCTTTCCGCTGAGGAGCGTTTTTGCTATTCGGGGTCTTTTATTGTTCCATATGAATTTTTGGATTGCCTCTTCTATTTCCTTGAAGAATGAGCTTGGAATTTTGATAGGTATTGCATTGAATTTGTAGATAGCCTTGGGAAGTATTGCCATTTTCACGATGTTAATCTTTCCAATCCAGGAGCATGGGAGGTTTTGCCATTTTTTAAGTTCTGTGTTGATTTCCTTTTTCAAGATTTTAAAGTTTTCATCATAGAGGTCCTTCACTTCTTTAGTTAAGTTAATTCCTAGGTATTTTATTTTTTGTGGGGCTATTACAAATGGAGTTGCTTTCCTAATTTCAGCCACACTTTTCTCATTGTTGGCATACAGAAAAGCCATTGATTTTGGGGGGTTAATTTTATAACCTGCTACTTTGCCAAAGTTTTGAATCAGCTTGAGTAATTTGGGAGTGGAGTCTATGGGATTCTTTAAATACAAGATCATGTCATCTGCAAAGAGGGAGAGTTTTATTTCTTCTTTCCCTATTTGGATCCCCTTTATGTCTGCATCTTGTCTTATTGCTGTAGCTAGGCATTCTAATACTAGATTGAAGAGAAGTGGAGAGAGTGGGCATCCTTGTCTTGTTCCTGAGTTAAGAGGAAATGGCTTTAGTTTTTCACCATTGAGTATAATGCTGGCTGTAGGTTTGTCATATACAGCCTTTATTGTATTGAGGAATGTTCCATGGATTCCTAATTTTTCCAAAACCTTCATCAGGAAGGGGTGTTGGATCTTGTCGAATGCTTTTTCTGCGTCTATTGAGATAACCATGTGGTTCTTATTCTTGCTCCTGTTGATGTGATGAATAATATTAATTGATTTGCGTATATTGAACCAGCTTTGCATCCCTGAAATGAATCCTGTTTGATCGTGGTGTATGATTTTTTGGATGAATTGTTGAAGTCGGTTGGCCAAAATTTTGTTGAGAAGTTTTGCATCAATGTTCATCAAAGAAATGGGTCTATAGTTCTCTTTCTTTGATGAGTCCCTGCCTGGTTTTGGGATGAAGGTTATGATGGCTTCATAGAATGTGTTCGATAGTGAGCTTTCTCTTTCAATTTCATTGAAGAGTTGGAGGAGAATTGGTGTGAGCTCTGCTTTGAAGGCCTTGTAAAATTCCTCTGTAAAACCATCTGGTCCTGGACTTTTCTTAGCTGGGAGGTCTCTTATTGCTGTTTCTATTTCAATGCTTGATATGGGCCTGTTAAGATAGTTTAACTCATCTTCACCAAGACTTTTCTATGCAAGTTGGCATTGATCCATGATCCTCAGATCTCAGCCTCCTGAATCATAAAGATTATAGATTTGAGTCAACAGCATCTAGCTCTTTTGCAGTTTGCACACAAGTCAAGAAATAGATTGTAATTTTATTTTGCTCCACTTTGCTTATTTTTCTTCCCTTTTTCCAAGGCCATTGACTGAGCAGTCTGTTATCTTCCCACTGCCTTGCTTAAACACACTGTTACAGGCTCTATTTTTATACATGTATCTGTTTGTGTTCTTTTTCTGCATCCAAGCTTTATTGCCTAAATATTTTGGTAAATCTCAGTACATTTCCTATGATCTTTATGCTTGTTTACATTATGTGTACTGATTTAGTTTTAATTTAAACAATGCCTATTATGCATTTTATTGAAACTATATTTTAATGTTCTTTTTTTCAATTTAAGAATAATCATTTGGATTAGGATGTTGTTTTTCTACCCATTATTGAGCAGCCTCAATGGTCCCCTTGGTATTTCCATTCTCTTTCATTGTCCAAAACAATGTCATGATCATGCATACTTTCAAAAAGTTAAGGAAGCAAAATCTCATCACATCCCTAGAAGGAAGACAGAACAAGTTTTAATTACATCATTATGTCATAAATGAAAATGTGAGGGGTGTTTTCTTTTATATCTCTGGGATGGAGGAAAATATACTAATTGAGATTGAATCTTTGAAGAAAATAAACCTAAACTCATCCAAATCCTGGGTGCTTGAAAGGAAGATTATTGGAGAATGTTAGCAATTTTATTTTATTTTATTATTGTTAAAATACCGTACAGAGGAGTTACAATTTCATGGGCAAGATAATGAGTACATTTCTTATCAAGCATTGTTGCCTCCTCTTTTGTTTCCCCTTCCAATCCTTTCCCATCTCCCACCCCCCCCCTCCCATCCCCCTCTGGCTCCCCCACCCCCACCCCAGCCAAAGTTGTAAAGTTCGTTTTTCAACATATGGTCCACCTGTATCCCTATTTAAATGATTTATTTTTCCCCCCTCCACAAATTATACCAACATCAAATACAGTGAAAGCAGGGGTTATACCATGGGGGAGGGTCATACAAAGCAACAAAGAAATCATCTTATAAATATGTTAGAAACAATCGCTTGAAAGAAAAGCATTTGAATACTTATCCTGGGGTTCATTGCACTTCACATCAACTTATCTAACCTTCTCTGCTTGACTCAGACATATACTAGTTATTGCAAATAAGGGAAACCATGGGACCTATGTTTCTTTGGGTCTGGCTTACTTCACTTAATATAATTTTTCCAAGTCTTTCCATTTCCTAACAAATGGGATAATGTCATTCTTTCTGATGCAGGTATAGAATTCCATTGTGATATATACCACATTTTCTTGATCTATTCTTCTACTGAGGGGCATCTAAAATATTCCTGGAACTCAAAAAATTAAATTCCCCAACAACAAATCCTCAAAGAAACAACTGTCCAATAAATAAGTGGACTAAAGACTTAAAGAGCAACTTCTCTGAAGAGGAAAGAAGGATGGCCAATAGATACATGAGGAAATGCTCAACCTCTCTAGCCATAAAAGAAATGCAAATCAAAACAACATTGAGACACCACCTCACCACAGTTAGAATGGCTATAATCAAGAACTCTAATAGCAATTTTATTTTTGTTAATTGCAAGAGATCTGTTTATATTTTTGAGTTCTTATTATATTTAATGTGAGTATTTTAAAATATTTTCCATTACACCCAATTTTTGAACCATTATCATAAATACTCCTACTTCTTTTCTACTACTAGTTATGTTTGAAAATCTTTAAAAGTCTTTCCTTTTTCTTCCTTGAAAAATCTTGACTTGGTTAAACTATTTTGTTAGTCCTTCAAAAGAACTGATGATTTGTGTCATTAGTAGAAGACATACAGAAAGGGAAAAAAAATTGTGTGAAGCTAAAAGCAAGATTGGAATTATATGGTCATAGTAAAGAATCACCAGCATCCATCAGGAGCTGAGGTAGATGAGAAGTTTCTTTCCTAGAGCCTTCAGAGCAAATATGACCCCTAGATTCCAGACTATAAATCTCTAGAACTGTGAAAGGGTGAATTCATTGTTTTAAGCCATTGTTTGTGGTAGCTTGTTATAGTAATCCCAAGAAACAGAAACAAATGGACTAAGTGTCTCACTAAATCAAATGGCAAGTTTCCTAGCAATTTTCCAAAAAGTTCCTCTGAACATATCTGACACACACATTCTCTCTCTCTCTCTCTCTCTCTCTCTCTCTCTCTCTCTCTCTCTCTCTCTCTCTCCCTCTCTCTCTCTCTCTGTCTTCCATTCTCTTCTACTTTCCTTCACTTTTCACTGGTTATTGCTCATTTGCATCTGAAGGTCATTTTCACATGCTGAGGTATGAAATTTCAGTCTGCCACATGGCAATGTTCTGCTATCCTTCCTCTCATATCCTACATCTGAGTGTCATCATCAAAAGTTAGTCCTAAATTGGCTTTCCTAGCTCTTAAGTCTATCCATTTCTGGACATTCACAAATTTACCTCCTTAATCCAGACCATCATCATTTCTGCAATTGAGCTCTCACAATTATTTCCATTTCATCCATCCCTCCATCCATCCCTCCATTCATCCATCCAACAAATACTTATATAAAAACTGTGAAACAAATTCTCTGTAAGACCCTCTGGAAGAAGAGGTGAATTAAAATGAGATTAGATCTTCTTCCTAGTAGTCCATATCAGAGGCAGTAATCAATCACTTCATAAACTAATAGAAAGTCATCTCAGTTATAGGAACTCCAAAAAGGAAGCTCAATGACATTTTGAATGAGGCTCTTCAAAGATGATATTTTCCTTTTCCTAAACTATAGGCTAAAGGAAATATCTGTGAGGATCTAAATGAGTATGTGAAATGGGTGGTTGAATTTAAATGAGTGATCTACATTTATGATACTGCTCTAATATGTTTCTCAGATCTATATTATATTCTATTACAAGTACTGCTTTTATATTTATTGAACCCACAATCAATATAAGATATATTAGAAAGAAATATCATTGTGAAACTTCCACATTTGTATATACTGTGTCCCAATCAATCTCACCCTCTGCATCTTCTCCCTCATCTCTTCTCCATTTTTTAAAACAATTGGAACAAGTTTCATTATTGCCTATTTTCATCCATGTAGGTAAAGCATTCAACCATATTTACCCTCTTCCACTCACTCCATCAGCCACCTCCCACTGGTATCTGCCCCCCACCAGAACCTGTTTTCCTTTCCAGTAATTTTTAATGCATAGTAAATATATAAAGCAGTTTCATTGTGGTATTTCATGTACCTGCATTATATTTTGGTCAGATTCATACCCACCATTGAGCTTTCTTTCTCTGTCCTCCTATTCTGATAGTCCAACAACTTTCAGTGAGTTTCCTTATGACATCTCTATACATAGACACATATACAGAAGGACATACTGACTGTCTCTATGTCTGCCTCTCCAATAAAATTCAAGCTTCCTGTTAACTATTGTGCTACAAACACTAAAATCCTACTAAGCTTCTGGTGGGTCTTAAATAAATAATCTTAAATACTTGGAGAGGCTAAAAATAGCAGTAAGACTTATCAGACTCCTTTTAAATAGGTGTTTATTGTATAAGAGTGTCCAGAAGAAAAGACCAAGAACTTGGATCTCTTCCAAAGGTGTTTCAAGTAAAAGTATTTTGAAATTTTCAGTTGCTTAATTTCATCCCTTAGTGAGCAATAGAACCTCCACTTTCCATTCCAAAACTGTCCTTTTCTATCCATGCATCCAAGTGATTCTTTAATGTGAAATTCTGTGTCACTTCCAAACAGTGACAATTATTTTCTGAACAATGACAAGTCAGTGAGCCAAATTAAGTGCCTTTTCTCATCATACTCTAATTAGAATTCTTCTTAGTAGACTCAGTTCCTTAACACAACATTAACATATTACTCTATAACTCAAGGTCATGTTTACACTGGATAAATGAGCTTAATTCAAATGTCATATTGATTAGAGATATTGAGTCTGTGCACATATTTGCCAAGTGCTTAGAGAAACAGAGAATCACTGAGAAATCCTTGAACATTGGCATTTAAAAACAATCTTCAAAGGAAGTATGTTCTAGAGAAAACTCAGTGAGAAGAATCTAGATATTGTCTTTCATTTTTTGTAATCCTCAATGTTTTTATATATATAAGATAGACTGGGCATGGTAATGTAAGCTTGTAATCTCACCTATATGGGGGGTGGACTGAGAAGGAAGTTAGTGAGGCACCATTTCAACAAATAATCTGGATAAGATAGTAATCACAGGTATGTTGGTGAATCAAGGTCTGAATCTGGCCAAGGCATAAATGTAAAACCCTATTTGAAAAATAATTACAACAAAAAAGGGCTAAGGTTGTGCTAAATTGGTGTAGCACCTACATAACAAGTACAAGGCCCTGAATTCAAAACTGCAGTACCAGAGAGAGAGACAGAGACAGACAGAGAGAGAGAGAGAGAGAGAGAGAGAGAGAGAGGGAGAGAGAGAGGAATGTAACGCAATGTAATGCAGTGCTTATGGAAAATATGGTAAATTACAAGAAATGGCTAGTTGTTCCATAGAGTAAGAAAGCACTTAGCATTTAAATGTATTCCAACATATTAAAGACCTATACATTGGTTATTCAGGCATTGGTTTTAATCTAAAATACAATGATATACATATATTATTACTTCCTTTAGGAGATTTCTCCTTTATTTTTTAGATATTAGTACTTAATGTGGAGTGTGCAACTCCTCTCAGTCATAAGAAACTCTGAGAATGTCCAAAGGCCTGAAAACATTAATATAATGATCATATTAAGGACTTTTTATATGTGACAAACAGTGCTGAGGGTACATTTGACTTCATCTTGTGTTATATTATAGAGTATTATTCTCCCTACCTCCACAACTAGGTCTGTCACTTCCTTCATGTCTCTCTAAAGCATGTATCTTCAAAAGGTAAACATTCTTTCATGTCTAGGAAGGAAAGCAGGCTAGCCTTCCACTGAGTACTTGAGCTCTGCTACATAAGACTTTGACTTAGTGGTGGACAAAAACTTCTTCCCAGGTGCTATTTGGGGTAGTGGCTGGTTGAAACACTGTTTTGGGAAGCACCATGACAGCCACTATCTTGTAGGAAAGATATATGTGCCAAATATTCACTGAGCTGCTCAGCAAATATATACACTAAATATTTACATAACTTCTCATGAATGATATTCTTCTTCATGCCAGTACTGGGACTTGAACTCAGAGCCTAGGGAAGATTCCTTAACTTTTTCGTTCAAGGAAAGAACTTAACCACTTGAACCACAACTCCACTTCTGCCTTTTTGCTGAATAACTGGAGATAGAACTCTCATAGGCTTTCCTGCCAGTGCTGACATGGAATGGTGATCCTCGGATCTTAGCTTCCTTAATAGTAAGGATTATAGGGATGAACCACCATCACGTAGGTCTCAGAATGAATATTTATATCATGTCAACCTTGTTGCTTGAGTCACCCGGCTGAGTACAAAGAAAGACCCAGTGAATTAAAGCTTGCTCTTTTATTCTCCAGTGCTTTATGATAGTGATAACATGTCCTAAAGTCAGAACTGGTCCCCGAAACTCAAAGATGCATAAGAACAGGGAATCATATGAAGTATCAGGCTCTTCTAGGGCAAGATTAGCTTAACTTGTTTTCTTTAATTTTCTTCTTATTTTAGTGGAGGCAGTACTGGGGCTTGAACTTAGGGCTTCACATTCTTAGTTGTTGTTGCTGTTGTTTGTTTTTTGCTTAAAGCTGGCACTCCATCACCACACCTTCTTGTTAGTTGATTGGAGATAAGAATCTCACAGACTTTTCTTTCTTAAGTTGTTTATTGTGAAAATACTGTACAGAGGGTTTACAGTTATATGAGCAAGGTAATGATTGTATTTCTTATCAAGCATTGTTGCCTCCTCCTTTGTTTTTCCCCTACCATCCTTTCCCTCCTACCTCCACAGCTGGCTTTGAACTAAAATCCTCAGGTCTCATCCTCCTGAGTAGTTAGGATTACAGGCATGAGCCACTGGTACTCAGTTTCTGGATTGTTCTTTTAATCTCAGAATGATTCAGATGGATCAAAAACTCTCACAACCATTGTTCCAGGCAAATTTCAAGGTTTCTTTCCTCTGAGTTAAAGAAAGAAGTTTCCTGTGAGGGTGTGTGTGTTCCAAAGGATTCTAGAACAGCTTGGATTTCATCTTATCTATGTACATAGTTTGCTCAGCAAATTTGAGCCCACAAATAATGATTCCTTAGGCAAAAAACTCATAGGTTGGTGGAGAAAGAGTTGGATTGAATTATTTTGATAAATTGTAGAGGTAGTTTTCCCCAATCTCATTCAATTCTCTCCCCAAAATGTACCTCTGCATTATCAGCTGAGCTACCCTAAACCCTACATGTCTTAAGAGGTAGTTAAGACAGAAGTACAAATTAAAGTAGCTTTGAACTATTGGTACAACAGAACACAAATGTTTAGAAAGTTTGTCCAAACATTTTGAAATTGCCCATAATTTTAGTTTTGGGATTATCTTTTACATATAGTTGACAGAAAGGTTCTCGTAAATGTCTTTCAGTCAGGGAAATATAGGGCCAGTCAAAATCTTCACTGGATTCCATTCAGTTGGCTTCTTTTCTTTGCTGATTCTTGAGACTGCAGAGCCCACATCTTAAGATGCTTATTAAGGTTGTATTAATATTGCATCACAGAGGTCCTTGTAGTAGTTTTCATAGTAGCACTTGGGTGGTCTTAGAATGCATCACCCTATCTGCCCTGAATTCTACATTGATTGCTCTGAAGAACTTTCATAATAAAGTAATATCATTTTTGCCTGATGGACTTGGATTTAAATAAATGTGGAAGGAATCCTGGCAGTATCCCAAATCAAGAAAGATTAAAAATAAATCTTTTACCATTGTCACAACTTGATTTTGTGAATGAGATTAAACATAAAATAGGAAATTCAACATTACAATGAGCAACCAGTGCTGAGACAAATCTATCTCAAAAAAAAGCATGAGACATAATGTAAACAAGACCTTTCAGCAGACACAGGCTGACTGGCTAGACATAAAACACACTGGCTGAATTCTCTTATGATATTCATAGAGTAAAAATAAGATAGTAAAACTGCTTCCTCAAAGTATTTGCTTTTAATCCTAGCTACACAGGAGGGGATCTAAGGATCACGGTTCCAAACCAGCAGGGAAGAAAAATCCCTGTGAGACTCATTTCCAGTTAGCTACCAGTATTGTTCGATTTTTAAACATAGTGTCTTGTACATCTCATTGTTGCAATGGGTCCACCTCTATTTAAACAATTTATTTTTTTCCTTCCATTCCCAAATTGTACCAACATCAAATACAGTGAAAACAGGGGTTATATCATGGGGGAGGCACATACAAAGCAACAAAAAAAATCACATGGCACCTTATAAATACAATAGAAACAATATCAAGAAAGAAAAAAAAACACTGTGTCCTTATCTTGGGGTTCATTTTGCTTAACATTGTCTTATCTGACCTTTTCTGCTTGTCTCAGATATATACTAGTTATTGCAAATAAGGGAAACTATGGAACCTATGTTTCTTTGGGCCTGGCTTACTTCACTTAATATAATTTTTCCAAGTCTTTCCATTTCCTAACAAATGGGGCAATGTCATTCTTTCTGATGGAGGCACAGAATTCCATTGTGCATATATTCCACATTTTCTTGATCCATTCTTATACTGAGGGGCATCTGGGTTGGTTCCATATCTTAGCTATGGTAAATAATGATGCAATAAACATAGTTTTGCTGTAGCTTTACTATGGTCTTGTTTGTGATCATTTGGGTAAATGTCCAAAAGTAGGATTGCTGGGTCATAGGAGAGCTCTATGTGGAGTTTTATGAGGAACCTCCATACTACTTTCCAAAGTGGTTGAACAAGTTTACACTCCCACCAACAATGCAGTAGGGTTCCCTTCTCTCCTCATCCCCTCCAGCATCTGTTGTTATTAGAGTTCTTGATTGTAGCCATTCTAACTGGGGTGAGGTGGTATCTCAATGTTGTTTGATTTGCATTTCTTTTACGGCTAGAGAGGTTGAGCATTTCTTCGTGTATCTATTGGTCATTTTTATTTCCTCTTCAGACAAGTTTCTCTTTAAGTCTTTAGCCCATTTATTTATCAGACTGTTGTTTCTTTGAGGATTTGTTGTTGGGGGATTTAATTTTTTGAGTTCCAGGCTTGTCCTTTGTATGGCTGGTGCGGATCTTCTCCCAAACCATGGGCTTTCTATTGATCTTGCTAGCTATGTCCTTTGCCATGCAGAAGTGCTGCAACTTCATGCAATCCCATTTGTCCAACCTTTCTTTGATTTGTGTTTCTGGGTCTCTACTAAGAAAATTTTGGCCTGTGCCAAGGAGACCTAGGGTTTCTCCTATTTCATCCTGTAATGTTTTCAGGGTATCTGCTTTAACTCCGAGGTCTTTGATCCATTTGGAGTTGATTCTGGTAGAGGGTGATATATAAGGATCTAGCTTTAGTTTTCTACAAGTGATTAACCAATTTTGTCAGCACCATTTACTGAAGAGGCTGTCTTTATTCTATTCTATTTTTTTAGCTCCCTTATTGAAGATTAGATGGCTATAGGTTTGTGGATTCATTTCTGGGTTTTCAATTCTATTCCATTGGTCCTGAGGTCTGTTCTGGTGCCAGTACCAAGGCTGTTTTGATTACTATGGCTTTGTAGTAGAGTTTGAAATTTGGTATTGATATTCCTTCTGCACTGTTCTTTCTGTTAAGGATCGTTTTTGCTATTCAGCGTCTTTTATTGTTCCATATGAATTTTTGGATTGCTTCTTCTATTTCCTTGAAGAATGAGGTTGGAATATTGATAGGTATCACATTGAATTTATAGATAGCCTTGGGGAGTATTGCCATTTTCACGATGTTGATCCTTCCAATCCAGGAGCATGGGAGGTTTTTCCACTTTCTAAGTTCTGTTTTGATTTCCTTTTTCAGATTTTTAAAGTTTTCATCATATAGGTCCTTCACTTCTTTGGTTACTTTAAGTCCTAGGTATTTTAATTTTTGTGGGGCTATTACGAATTAAATTGCTTTCCTGATTTCAGCTGCGCTCTTCTCATTGTTGGCGAACAGAAAAGCCATTGACTTTTGAATGTTAATTTTATACCCTGCTACTTTGCCAAAGTTTCGAATCAGCTCATGTAATTTGGAGGTGGAGTCCGTGGGAGTTTTAAATACAAGATCATGTCATCTGCAAAGTTTTACTTCATCTTTCCTTATTTGGATCCCCTTTATGTTTGCATCTTGTCTTATTGCTGTAGCTAGGCATTCTAATACTAAATTGATTAGATGTGGAGAGAGTGGACATCCTTGTCTCATTCCTGAGTTTAAAGGAAATTAACTACCAGAATCGTTAACTACCAATTAACAACCAGAAGTGGAGCCGTGGCATATGGTGGAGCACTAGTCTTGTGCAAAAGAGCTCAGGGACAGCACCCAGCCCCCGAATTCAAGTCCCATGACCAACAAAAATTTAAAAAAATATGTTTGTATTCCAAAACAGCATCTCTAAAAATTTTGGTTCAAGATAGTGTATTTTAACTCTTTTGAATTTTTTTTTTTTTATCTAGTACAGGAGCTAGAAATCAGTGACTCATGTTCACTCAGTGTTCTTGCTCATGGCTGGTACTCTACCACTTAAGCCACTCCCACGGCCTAGTATTTTGCTGGTTAACTGGAGATGGAATTTCACAGATTTTTCTGCCCAGGCTGACTTTGAACCATGATCCTCCAGGTCTCAGCCTCTGGAGTAGCTAGGATTATAAGCATGAACTACAAATGACTAGGAAACTCAAATATTCGGTATCAAAATCAAAGTTTGTAGTGTTTCTCTGTTTCTCCAAAGAGGATCCAATACGAATTCTGTTTGGTTCAACTCCATATACAGGATAATATCTAGTAGGAATAAGCACTGAATCAGACCCTAATGTGTTATGCACAGAGGCTTAGAGTCTAAGTGGGAAAAGAAATAAGGTCCCAGATGAGACATTAACAGCATTTACTAGAAACTTACATTATGTTACATATTGTTTCTGGCCTAACATTCCAGTCCAATGTATTTTTGAAAATGAAATTGAGTAATTGATTGACTGGATTGATTTTTTTAAATCAAGAGATGCATAGAGACAAGTAGGATAGTTTGGGTATATTAAATAACAATGAGAAACATATTGAGAATTTTGCTTATGTTAAATTCTCATGCTTCTCTAGGGCAGATATCATTCTTATTTCTGTCACATAAAGAGAAACATTGGAAGAAGAGAATGGGTAACTAGCTCTGCTCTCCCATAGCTAATTAAACAGGTTAATTAACTCCATTACCTCTAGAAACCCCACTGAGGGGAAAATAAAACAATAAAAAGTTGTGAACTTCAAAGTCAAAGAAGTGAGGAGAAGAGAAGAAACAATGGACTATGTCAACTTTATACACACACAAACACACATACGGGGGAGGAGAGAGAGAGAGAGAGTTTTGCTGATATGCAGAGGGTATTAGATTCTCAGTGCACTACAGTATATGCCAGTACTTCCAGTAAACCCAAGGAAAGATTACACGTTGAAACCAAGTATTAAAGGCTCTTGGTAAAGCAAGAGTCTGAAAACAAGATACTCAGAATCCCTTCCTACCCTTCTAAGCTAGTAAAAGATAAGTATCCAGGCCAACATGGAGTAAAGATTTCATGGTCCAAAAAAATGGTGATGGTGACTCATTGGATATTGTAAAACAAACAGGAGAAGTGAGGGACTGGACTAAAATGAGAAAAGACAAGAGCATTAGCACCAATTCCCTGAAGCATCCTAGACAGAAGGCTGAAATAACTAAGAAATCCTGAGTGGAGTGGGGGTATCTATAATGGTAATGAGGCTTGCTGTCCTGCATGTATTTATAGAGCCCACCAGAGAACAAAACTCATACAAATACACCTTTCACTTAGTCTCATCTTAAAGTAGAAACATTAATGGTGACATCTCCAGTCATTAAGATGAAGAATATAGAGAATAAGAAAAATGCACTAAAATCATAGGAAATGAAAATAATAGGGAAGAAAGAAAACCAGACAATATTTGTGATAGAAGTAAAAGATACCACAAAGAATCATTACAGAACATAAAGGTAACTCTTGGGAGGAAATTGTATTAATATCATAAGTAAAAGTTCAACACATCTTGGAAGGTAAAAATTCAGACAATCTTTGGAAAAAGAAGAAAGTTAAAAGGTCAAATACAGTATAAGGAATGAGTTTAGAAAACCAGAATATTTTGTCCAAGTAACAGGAATTACAAAATTAAGGGAAGAAAAATATAGGAAAAATAACCAAAAAGAATACTAATACAAGCACATGCCCTTTGTCTCCAATGGGAAGGACTCTACAGTGCCCAACATATAAAAAACAGTTTCCATATTGAGGCAAAACACTAGGAAAGTTTACAGTGCCTGGAGTAAGGAAAAGATCCTAAGAACTTTGTCAGAAGGAAAAAAATCAATCCACATAGATACAAATTAGAAGCTAAAATGGTAATGGATATTTCAGCAATGATCATGGAAAGACCCATGAGCAGTATATTCAAAACTCTGAGGAAAACTGTTTGCCAGGAGAATTCTCATCATGCAAATAACTCAGATCTCAGCAACTTTGTTTTCCATGTACCCTTCCATAGAATGAGTTTCACCAAATCAGGAAAAGGAAGAAGAAACTCAGGAGACAGGAGTTAGAATACAAGATTTTGACAAAGGTAAGCCTGGATTCCTTCTTATAAGGGAAGAGGGACCCAGACTTACAAAGCCACGAATTGTGTTCCAGTAGAAAGATAGAGACTCAAGGTAGGAGAACTCTCAAAGAAACTGAAGACACTAATATTTTGTCTTTGAGAACATTGGAAAAACTTGTAAGTACTTTATAAGCTTGCTGAGAAAAAAATGACCAGTAGTTATATAGAAAATCAGTAAATGAAAACCAAACTTAGTAACTACAGACAGGATAAAAGATAGGGGAAAATAATATATTCTATGAAAGAATATTATAGTCACAATAAAGCAAATGAAGAATATTAATTCCAAACAGCAAGACCTAGCATAAAAGAATTGAAAGAATGGACACAGGGTAGTTATAGGTCAGCCACAGTTTAGAAGGGCAATGAACAGTATCCAAATTTTTTGAAGAAAAAATAGTAACAAAATTACAGTGTTTAACAATAGGGCCATAAACACCAAAAGAATATCAGTGCAGTTGTCTCTAAAGAATATAAATAAAGTATAAATGCAAAAAATAAGGGACCTTATTAGTAATCAATTAAATTTCTTTATAAAATTATATTGAAGTAATTGTATGAAGTTTTAACTCAACAAATCAGTTAATAAGTACAATGCATCTTGATCAATGTTACTCCTATGTGACCAGCTCAGCCGGAGCACTGGGACCGGTGGGATAGGGATCTCGGGATAGGTGGGCAAGGAGTCAGCGAAGTGACAAACAGACACAGACTCAAAAGAGTTGCATCTGAGTGTGTCTTTATTGAGGAGAATTAACATTTTTATACAGTGTGTGATTATGACATAGATTCTTTATTTAAGCACATAATCAATTTTTAAGAAAAGCAAAGCATTGATGGATTACATGAAAATTGATGACTATCCCACCAACTGTTTAAGCTAAGTGGTGCAAAACAAGTCTAGCATATTGTTTAATAGAATGCGTTTTCTATTCAGCCTTTTTATGTTCAATAATTAACAAACCTAAGATGGGGCTGTACTTATATTGTACTCTTTTTATTTTTTCCATATATTTTCAAGTCCCTTTGAAACCATCCTAAAAACCACTTCCAGGTTGAGTCAGGCATTCTCTGTTTTCTATAATTTTAATCCCAATATTTGCTCACATAAATTTCTAATTATTATTTTAAAACTATCTTGTTGTTTTGATAATAAACACCATAATGGTCTAGATCTACCTAATCTTTGCATAAAATCTAATGAGTTCCAAAATACCCTTTTTCCTTTTACATTAATCCATCTATTTTCATCTTTATAAACTCCTGTATAAGGCAATGGTTCATCGGTTGGCTCAGAAATGTGATATCACTAACTTTATATTTTGTGAGAAACCACCATCTATTCCCTATAACGTAAGCTGGACTAAACTTAGTCATAACTGTTGGGAGAATCTTTCTTTTCCTTTTTTATTATCGGGGTCCCTTTTTCTATAACTCTCTGTGCTTTTGGGATAACTCCTTCCGGTTTAGTTTAATTCATTAATTCTGCCTGTTGTAACATATCTGGAAATTTTAAATTTCTATATTTACTATGAGGGAGCCGCAAAACTGCTTGTGAAGTTGTAGGAGTTTCTGGAGGCCATGTCACATTAGATGATAGATTGATTGGGGCATTGCCCACATTTAATCTTTGGTCCTAGTCTTTATTATTCAGAGAAGCCGTCTCTATTGGACTGGAAAGAAACAACATGCTCAATAGAAAAATAGCCAAAACAATAATAAAGGCAACGAATGTAAGGCCAAGAAGAATATAAAAATAATAAAGGTAGAGGCTGTAAAGGTGTAGCCAAGTGTATAGGAAGCCTTGAACCAACACCCGCTCCCCGCAGGCATGCTTCTTTGAAGCTTAGCTTTGGCATGATCTCTCACGCAGACTCTGCAGGAGGCGGCATGGCACTCCTAGCTTCATTCTAATTTGTATTATAAATTATTTCAATCATAGATAAAAATATAGCACATCCATCTACCAGTTTACATTCTTACAGTAATTGTTTTCTAAGATTGGAGTTAAACTTTTCTGATACCTCTCTAATGTATCTCTCTGAAGAATTCACTATGCTTCAAATACTTGCGTGTTTTTAGACCTTGGTTTTACAGCCTTGCCTTTAAAACACTATGGTTCCATTTCAATGCTTTTGAAATATACAGAAGCAGGACATGTACCTTTGCATTTGCTTTTTTCATTGCATTCTGTGTTCTGAGGTTTAATTAACATTGACTCATAGTTCTAGTTCAGTGTATATGCTGTATGTATGACACAGCTGACATGGGTGTCCTCCTCTTGGTGGACATTTGGATTGTTTTCAACTTTTCCAGTATTGCCTTCAATATAGCAAGAAACATTCTTACATATGTTGTCTAGAGAATTCAGATGGAATTAAACAGTACATGGCTTGAATATTTTAAACTTTACTACATGTGACTAAGTTAGTCATTAATAGTGATTCTACCAAATGCTTCCCTATTACCCAAGAAGTGAATGAGTTCTGGTTGCTCCACAAAAACTTCATGCCATTTTTTGTTGTTGTTATTGGTTTTTTTTTGTTTTTTTTTTAATTTTTATTTTTTTATTGTGAAAATTCTGTACAGAGAGGTTACAATTACATGGGCAAGATAATGAGTACATTTCTTATCAAGCATTGTAGCCTCCTCCTTTGTTTCCCCTTCCCATCCTTTCCCATCCTCCCTCCCCCCCCCCCACCCCACCCAACAAAGTTGTAAAGTTCGTTTTCAACATAACGACTTGTACATCTCATTGTTGCAATGGGTCCACCTGTATCCCTATTTAAATGACTTATTTTTCCCCTTCCCCTCCACAAATTATACCGACATCAAATACAGTGAAAGCACATGTTATACTGTGGGGGAGGGACATACAAAGCAACAAAGAAACTATCTTATAAATGCATTAGAAACAATCGCATGAAAAAAAATTGAATACATATCTTAGGGTTCATTTCCCTAACATCACCTTATCTGACTTTTCTGCTTGACTCAGACACATGCCATTTTTTCATTCATTTTTTATTCACTTATTCATACGTGTGTGTGTGTGTGTTTTGCTGCGGGCCAAATCCAAGTTCTTAGACATGACAAGCAAGCCCTCAACAACTGAGCTACATACATCCCTAGCAGCATGCTAGACTTGAAAGCCACAACTGTTCAGTAGTAAAGACCAACATTGGACCAATGTTGGTTCATTGATTGGTCCAACCTTAATGATTGAACCAATCATTAAGACAATGATTTCTACTGAAGATGCTGTGTTTTTATTCAGGCCCAAGATAATAATATCCATACTGCTGAAAAATTTCTCCATATTTATTCATGCCATTCTTTCTAGATTGCCCTATTCATTCATATGCTATATATAAAATTTTATCAACCATAAAACTAAATGGACAATGGAAAATTAAAAATACAAGTATAAAATAAGAAAACCTGTTAAAACAATTTAAGTTCTATCCAAAGTGCTTGGATGATATGAGGAGAGACATACGAAAAATGGTTATATTTTCCAGCCTGTAGAAAATAGTGACTCAAAACTTAGAGGACTAACCACTGTCTCATGGTGAAAACCTCTGCAGGACTCTGTGTGTTTTGTCACAGTACAAGACAGCAACACTGTCTAAATCCAAAATGATGTTGAAATGTGTCCACTTCAATAAGTCAATGTTGCCACCTTTTTGCCACCTTTACTAATTTGCTGACTTACTTGCCTGAGAAAATTGTCAAGGGCATCACTGGAGTGAATTCAAGTTAAACCACCCACCAAAAACAGAGATAATTCTATTGTATAGTATCACAAATGTTCTACGATATATATATGTATATATATGGTATGTATATGTATATTTATACATACATAAACATTCTTATATATTCACATACTATATAATATAGCCAGCTAATATATTTTATTTCTTAATAAAATGATTACACATAGCATTTTCCACAATTTATGTGCAAATATCAGCAAACTCACAATTCACGAGTTAAGATGGGATGCAGGTGCATAATGTATTAAGAATTTTGGTGTTTTATTTCTTCATCCAAGGTGGAGAAATTACACCTGTTCCAACATATAACCCAAATATGCAACATTTTAAGGATGTAGGGTACCTTTTCTCTTGGAAAATGTTCACTTGGTTTCCTATAAAATAATTGACTGAGAAGCAAAACTTACAAGAATAAATAGAAACACAAACTTACACACCACATGTTGTATACCCATGAATTAGAAACCAAGATGTTAGGGAACTAAGCTTGAAGACTGAGCACTTCTACCTGGAACTGTGCAAGGTAGACAATTCTAATCATGTCTTTGTTTCTTTATAGGGGCTTTTGGATGTTTCATAAATATCTTTATAACTGCAGTTGAAAATATTTATATATATTTATTGTAAAAATACTGTATAGAGGGATTACAATTATATGAGTAAGGTAATGAGTACATTTCCTATGTAGCATTATTACCCCCTTCTTTGTTTTTCCCCTACCATACCTTCCCTCCTTACCTCCCCAACTCCTCCCTCCCCCCACCCAAGTTGTAAAGTTCATTTTCAACGTAGTGTCTTGTATGTCTCATTGTTACAATGGGTCAACCTCCATCCTTGTTTCAATATTTTGTTATTTCCCTTCCACTCCCCAAATTAGAAAAATGCATATACAAGATTCAGGGCATCATAATCAAATACAATGACAACGGGGTTATACCATGGGGGAAGAACATACAAAAGAAGCAGAAAAAAATCACATAGTGCATTAAAAACAACAGCGACGAAGAAAAAAAACCTCGTGGGGCTGGGAAGGTGGCTCAGTGGTAGAGCGCTTGACTTGCATGCATGAGGCCCTGGGTTCGATTCCTCAGCATCACATAAGCAGGAAAAAAAAAGCCAGAAGTGGCACTGTGGCTCAAGTGGTAGAGCGCTAGCCTTGAGATGAAGAGCTGAGGGACAGCGCCCAGGCCCAGAGTTCAGGGCCACGACCGGACCCCCCCCAAAAAAAAGAAAAGAATAAAACCTCGTGTCCCTATTTTTTAATTAATTTACTTTATTGTTAATATAGATGTTATAAAGCTGTACAGAGGATTACAATAACAAGAGTCAGGTAATGAGTATGTTTCCTTTAGTACAATGTCTTCTGTTCCCTCTCTCCCAGTTCCTCTCTCCCATCTCCACCCATGAGTTGCATAGTTCACTTTCATCAGTGTCCAGTGAGTTCCACTGCTGCACTTTTTTACCCTTTTTCTCTCGAGTTCTGTACACTCCCCCCACCCAACACTTCTGAAGTTGTACTCTCAAATACATCATAGATAAGGTAAAAAAGACAGCCATCAAAAACTGAAAACTAAAAAAAAAATTAAATTAAAAATAAAAACAAAACTTTTGTTTCCATATCTTGTAGTTCCTTTCAGTATGTATATTATTTTATATAAATATGAAGAGGCAGTTATGCATTGCATCTTTGTGGTTCTCTCCTAAGACTATCCGCTTTTGGTTTTACTTGTGTGAGTATCTAGAATCCTGTGTAATTTGTCATATCCCAGTACATTTTAGATCTAACTTCAGCATATCAAAGAGAACGTGTACCATTTGTCTCTCTGAGCTTGGCTTACTCCATTTAACATGATTTAGTCTAGTCCAGTCCATTTCCCTGCAAATGACATTATTTTACTTTTTTTAATGGCTGTGTAAAATTCCATCGTACATAGGTAACACATTTTTTGTATCTGCTCATCTATTGTGGGGTATCTGGGATGTTTCCATATCTTGTCTATTGTGAATTCTTAAAGTCTTACCGTTGGTGTCCAACTCACTCATTGATTTTCAAGCCCCCCAAATCAAATCGAATGAACAAAAACATTACAAGGAGTTTAAACCCCAGGCCTGCTATCATGTACATGGTGTTGGACAAGTCATTTATTTCCTCTTTCTCCCACTCCTTGTCTTCCTCTTCCTCTTCTTCTACTCTTTCTCTTCCCTCCTCCTATATTTTTCTTCCTCCTTTTCTTCCTCCAGCTTCTTTCCCTCCTCCTTCTTCTTCCCCTTCTTTTTCTCTTATTGTTTTCTAGTATTCCCTCAATATATATTATTTTCTTGCAGCATTGCTGAGAATGGTAAATGCAATGATCACACAAATATATATTCTAAATGACAACTCATTATGCAGTATTTTTTAATATTTGTATAGTCTTGTTGACAGAAGTTGTTTCTCTTTATACTGTGACAAGATATGGATATATTCTATAATAAAAGTGAGTGCATCCTTTAGACCACTTCATCTTATTTCCATCTGGCTACCCATGTACTTACCCCTAATAGCCACAGTCTTACTCTCTATGTCTGAATGGAAACAATCTAGTATCTAATGCATAAAACAATATATTAATGAATTTTGTTAAATAAGATTATTTTAGTTGCTCTTGTCACAAAAAGTACCTGTGAAATATTAATTTATTTCACCATATTAACCTTTGTACTACTTATATATTGTCCATAATATCATGCTACAACCCCTAAATATAAACTATAAAACATATTTTTTCACAAGTCTAGGGTAGAATATTCTTCCTTCTCTCCCTTCAAAAACAGCATTTGCAGAGATCAAGCAAAAAATGCAGAATACTCATAATTCATCATTTTGTTTTTAAAACTTGAAATAATTTCCATAACTAGAGATAACAAGATCACCAGCAATGATTCTTCAAACAATTAAAGATCTCATAAATTAATTGGGCAGTGGGAAATTCTATTATACCAAAATAAGAGAGATATTTCAATTAGCATATTTAAGTATGCTAATATCAGCTAATAAAGTATACAATGCAAGCCTCCTATTTCTTAGCCATTCATTCACCTCTGTCTATGGGTTAAAAAAAACTTTTGCTTTGATATTCATTTTCCTTTCAACCTCAGAACTCTTTGGGGTTTTTCCTAGACTCCTAAGTGATTTTTCTAAACCCCTATTGTCTGCCTGGCCTAGAGATACCAGGAAGTATTTATTCCCGGGGGAAATAAATTTCAAATTAATCCTGGCTGCTGTCTTCCAGAAGGAAGATTATGCAAATGTTCATCTGTTCTTTTGAAGCCTGGAACATCCTGTAGGACCATTCCCACCTTGCCAGAATTCATATTCCTATGCATGATTAAAGGTCAGCGTGCCTGTGCTTTCCTGAAGCTCAGAGGGAAGCAAGAGGACAGTTATCACAACATCAGAATGTTGGGTAACTGCTTTTAAACTGCAATGCTCATGATGGAGAAGTGGTTCTTTTGGGCCATTGAAAGTGTCAGGATCAATTTTCAGACCCTTCCACCCCATTGCCAAGTCAAGGTAGTGCTTTAATCATAGAAAGGGGAAGCCTTGGGGTCTGTTGCTCTTAGTCCTTGTCTTTCCACGCTCGAATGATACTTTGATGACACAAAATGTTCCTGGAATGAAGCGTGCTTGACACACCTTTCTACATCCTTGTGTCAAATCTTCTAGTCAAGAGTTCTGGTTCTCTTCAGGGAGAATTTATCAGCCAGATGTTTGTAGAAAAAGTTTTGTTAAGAGAAACTCATCCAACTGTCATTTCTCACTATGAGTGAATGGGAATGATGCCTTGGTCATTTAATTACTTAATTACATCTGCCCAAACAACCTGAGAATGCTTTTGAGTTAGAGGGTAGAGAGCTTATACACAGGCTGGTATTTGTGAACAAAAAAAAGGGAGGAGGGAGAAGATTTTAAAATGTAAAACAAAAATCTCATCTCCCTATTTGCCCAAGGCTACAGCTGGGTCTAGGAGAAATAAGTTTTCAGTGAGGAGGCTCAGAATGCAGTACACCATCTCCAACATGCCCCACTAAAGATGGGTCTTCATTTGGGCATCCTCCTTGGTACCTCCATGCTCATATAGATCACTTAGCATTCCTTTGCACTGCTTTATTTTCCTGAAAGTTTGCTATTGCTCCTATGACAGTGCATAAGTCTTACTTAACTCCTTCCCCTTCCTTCTACCCCAGCACACAGCCTGGAGAATTGCTGATACCATCTCATAATCATGCACTGAACAAACTACCACAGGGCATATCTTCTCCTATAAAATAAATACTTGTAAAGATTTAAAATAAACAGATATTTGATATAATTTTTCTTTTTCACACAAAAAAATTGTCTTTTTCATTTAGTTTTTAATAAAAAATTTATTCTCTAGAAAGAAAAAGGGTGAGAGTGCTGGGGAGGGGTAAGAAGGGAGAGGTATGGCATTCTGTTTAATAGAAGTAATTAGCAAATAGGATTTAATGAATATAGGCTTTATGGCCAGCTCCTTTTAGGCAAAGTTCCTGTCACATGTGTTTCTTAGCCTCTTGGTGATGCAAGCTAAGTCCTCCAAGAATGTGGATTGCTTTTGAGAACTGGAGAAATCTTCCAAAGTCTCAGTACTAGTATTAATGTGATTATTTTTCCTCTAAAAACACATTAAGGATTTAAACGTACCTCTACAGGCTTTCATAATTCTCAAAGCACTTTGACATCATAGTCCCAATTTTATTGTAAGCTGTCTACCTCTTGGATACAGGAGGGTATGTTTGAGTTCCAAGCAGCAATGTGCAACTTTTATTTGTGAGTTGAGGACACAGCTTCTCATGACACTGCTGGGTTCTTGAACACCTACAAGATGCTTCAGGGAAGTTATGTGTAGTGATACTAATAATTACAGCTACTATTGATAAATGTCTCCTGAGAACCATGCCCTAAGAAAGTTATAGAGGTATGTACATACACAACACACACACACACACACACACACACACACACACACACACACACACACACACACACTTGCAGATTGAAATGCTTCCTTCAATTCAAAGTTAACACAAAACTTCATTCAACAAATAACTTTCACTGTAGCACAATAGGTTATCACAGGATGACTGGATTTCTTGCGTAGTCCTCTTTTCACTCATCCATCCTGTAGCCAGGGACTCAAGCGTTAGACAAATATCCAGGGCTATGTTGAGTACATTTGGCCAACAGTGCACTGAGAAAGTACTGGCTTGAACAAGTACCTTGAAAGGAGAAAGTGGAAAGAAGTAGGAAGGAAATAGAAGAGTCATTTTCCTGCTGTGCCACACTGGCTGATGCATGCAGCTCCTTCAGGTATCTTCATCTGTTTTACCCCTTACCCCACCTCCATGTCACAAGAAAATCCTTCACCCTACTTGACAACTTTCTGAGAAACTTGATCCATGTGTGATCATGACTGTCATTACTAGTAAAGTGTGTGGCTTGGACAGTTCATTCTGGAAGAACCTATTGTTTTGGATGGAATTATTTCATCCTTTCTCTACTTTAATCCTACCGCAGAAGGACATTGCACAAAAGCAGTCATAATTCTTTTGCTGCTATCCCCCAAGAAATCATGAGTTCTTGTAAACTGTTTTTCTGACAGTTATAAGCACTACCTGAAGGATCTGGAAACCTTGAAGAGTCTGACCTCCTTGTGGTGTCTCTCTCACTCTCTCTGGGACTGACAGATATTGATGGAGCAGAAACCTGGGCGACTCATGGAACTCACCTTTCCTCAACTTCTCAGCAGTGTTTGCTGAAGGCTGGGAGCTTGTCATTTATCATCCTCACCTTTCGTCTTCTGGACAGGCTCCCTGGATGTTTTTCTATCTGTCAGTGCTAATGGAACCTTTGCCTGTTAACAGATCTCTGCCACTTTCTGCCCTCACTCCCACATAACCTTGAGTATAATAACAGCAACAGACATAAATATGTACATCAATGCCTCTCACTGGAACACCATAATGTCATTACAAAGCACATCTTGGTTTTAAAATCAAATACAGATAAAATATGTGACTGCATTTTTCTCAGTTATAATTAAAGGAGCCATTAGTTACTATTCTCATTAGAACTGTGATCACCAATAAGATGAGATGTTTAGGTCCAGGGACATAAGTGTTCAATAACTCAAAATATAAAAGAAGGAGTGAATGAACAAGTATAATGTAGGATTTGAGGGTTGCCACCATTATATTTCCTTTCCTGTGAAAATAATAATTATTACTAAAAACAATAATGATACTTTATGCCGCAGGTCATGTTGGAACTCAAAATCTTACTGACTGCTTCCATTACTAACCCAGGGGATAGGAAAGGTGAGTAAGTGTGTCCTGGATCCAGGACCCATTGGACCAACTTCCAACAGTGCAACTTAATAACAGCTTAGCCTTAAGCAAGTAGTTTACCTTGCTATTCCTCAATTTCCTCATCTGCTAATTAGAGAAAATCAGAGACAATGTGCAGGGTGAATGATTGAAGACAGAAAAGAGCTTAGCCCATGGTCTGTATGATTAGAGTATGACAGACACTCTCTAAATCTGCTGCTAACAGAAATATCTTTTGCTGTTGCTATCCCAGTGAGCATTAGACGTATTTCTACTCGTATCACTTCAGAACCAGTATCCCTGAGAAGTCTTCCTACTCACTTCATCCAAGAATTGACCAATTTGGATCATGAAGGTTTTGTTAATTATCGCCCTTCAGAAAAGAACACTAGAGGCCAAATCTTGCCCAAGTTCCACTTCAGAAAGAGTCTCTTCCTTCTGCTTCTTATCCAGTCTTTCTTCTCCTCTGCATAGCCTAGACTGCTAAAGTACCAAAATGCCCTGGGGCAAAACCTCACTTGGCCATTTCTGTTCCACACATAATATTCCAAAGGAAGAAATTGAAGAAGACACTAGAAAATAGAAATACCCCCATGCTCATAGCTCAACAGAAACAATATTATGAAAATGAACAAGGTGCCAACACTAATCTACATATTCAATGACCAATAAAATTCCAATTTCATTCTTCACAAAATCATTAATAAAATTCATCCTAAGCAAAAAGAGCAGTGTTAGAATTACCACAATATCAGACTTTAAAGCCATAACAATAGCATGGCACTGGCACGCATGCACACACACACACACACACACACACACATTAATAAAATAGTTAAAATTAAGAAATATACCCCCAAAAACTATAATCATTTGATTTTTGACAAAGGTGCCAAACTCAAATATAGTAGAAATTACAGTCTCCTCAACAATTAGTGCTGTAAAAACTACATGTTCATATGCAGAAGACTGAAAATAGACCACTCTCTCTTGCGCTGTAAAAGGCTCAATTCAAAATTAATAAAAATCCATCACAGTCTATCCAGATGGCCATCATCAAGAATATAAGCAGCAACAATTGCTGCCAAGGATCTAGGAGAAAAAGGATCCCTCATACTCTTTTGATGGGAAATTAGTAAATTAGTGCAATCACTATGGAAAGTAGTGTGAAGTTTCCTAACACTAAGACTACCATGACCCCACTATACCACTGCTGGATGCATATCCAAAGGAATGTACATCAGAATACAATAGTGATACATGTATACCTGTGTTCATTGCAGCACTATTCATAATAGTCATGTTTTAGAGTTAATGTAGGTGATGATGAATTAATGAATAGATAAAGAAAATGTGAGATACATAAGATATTTATTACATATATTATTGGTTATATTGAAATAGGGAAGTCCCAGGAGCCACCACTCAGACAAAATATATAGCCAATGGAAAGTATTAACCTATTAACCTGTCGGCAACCACACTTGGGTGTCTGGTACCCAAGTATGATATCCCACTTCCCAGCCAAATCAAGTTAATATCCCCTCACCCAGAGTTTGGAATTTCCCTTCTTCCTAATCTACAGCTACAACCAAGAAAGCAGGAAACAACAGAAGTCAGCATTAAGCAAGTGGTGTCTGATCTAATTTACTGGTGTATTGTGCATTGTGCTCATCCACCTGAGTCAAGCCATCTCCTAAAACTAGAATCTCTCTGAAGTTTATGGATCCCAAGCAAACAGGAACTAAACTGTTTCCCAAAGTTTATTGTCTCCAAGAAGTAAGAACTAGTGGGAAGGAAGAAGCAAAATGTACTTGACAGGATGGGGAGGAAGCCTACCAGGGAATCACGTAATAGGGATGGTGCTGGAGAGGAAGTAAAGTGTATGGGACAGGATAGGAAGGATGACTGTCAAGGAATCACGTGATGAAGATGGTGCCCTGGAGGCATTCTTGTTCAATACACTAATATAGATTATATATGAATATGTATAAAATATACTATATATAATCGTGTTATATAGATTAAATAACCAATATATTATAGATTATATCTCTAATATAATGTAAAATATAATATAGATTATATATGATCTCTATATAATCTTATATATTATAGATTATATATAATATATAACATATAAGATAACACACACAGAATATATAATATGCAATCTATAAATATATTATCTATATGGTATATATGAGTATATATAATATATAAGTATACACAGTATATTATGTATATTATTATTTATTATATATTTTATACATATTGTTATATATTTTAAGTACAATATATTACATATTGTATTATAGATCATATATTATGTAATTATATAAAATATTATATATTTTATTATATACTAAGTTATATAATAATACATAATACTGTATATGGTATATAGGATATACTAATTTATATATAATTATATATACTATATATACTATATAGAATATATAACATCTTATCTCTAAATATATACTATTATATATCATCACATATTATTATTATTGTATGTAGGATGTACATTTATTAACAATGAATAAGCATTTATGCAAAGGAAATATATTACATCTTATATTATTACATAGCATATTATATTACAGCATATATATTATAAAACATATTATATGTAAATATACATATTATAGTAATCATATATAATAATATACTAGAGTATTACTCAACTCTAGTATTATATACAAGAGTATTACTCAACCATTAAAGAAGACTGAAATTGTTTACTTGCAGAAAATGGATACCACTGGTGATCATTATGTTAAATAAACGTAGATTCAGAAGGATATTTTTCATTGTCTCTTACATGTATAATCTGAATGAAAAATTATGAGACACAAAAGTAGAAGAGGGAGTTAGAGAAGAAAGTCAACAAGAAGGAGGAGGGGTAAGAGAGTTACAGAGGAACCTCAGCAGGAGGGAGGAGGGGTAAGAAAGGATGCTACCAAGGAGGCATATGACAAATCCATTGTATACATGCATAAAAATGCCATAGTAAAACCCATTGTTTTGTACAACTAATGAACATTTTTAAGTGTGTATTTTCATCTCTTCCAGTTAAGGATCAAATCCTTCCAATGACCTCATTTTCTTTTTTCTCTTGCTTACTCTTACTTTCTCCTCCTTCTTTAGCCATACTGATCCCCTTAATAGTTCCAAACCATAATGTTCCCATGTCAGAATCTTTGCACTCTCTGGTCTCTCTGTTGGTATTCGTTCCCACTAAATGCATATACAACACTTTCTCATTTCTTCTCGAAAGAAATATGGTAAATAAAGTCATACTAACCACCTGTTATGTCACTTGCCTTGTCCTAGCATATCTTAGTCTCCTCATTCTGATTTATTCTCTGAACAGCATTTATATAAACAGTAAATATTAACATGCTTACTCACTGTTCACTTTGGCTCCATTATTTTTGTATTCTTGTTATCTTAAAAAATAATACACACAACAAAAACATGATTGATGTGAATTTTAATTTCATACAAAATTTTGAGAGTGAACAAATCTAGGGAAAGGATACTCCAGATCTACAGAGTAAGAGGATTTATGAATCCGTCTTTTCCTCCCTCAGCATCAGACAGGCGGTAGAAACACAAGGGTGTCCTGAGTCTGTAACTCTGCTTTTATAGGAAGGAAAGCATAACCCAAACAAAGGAAATTAAACACAGATCTGAGAATACTGAATCCCTCCCAAGTTATGCTTATGCATTTATCATCTCTTCTTCTCCCTTTATAGGTATCTAATGGTTTCTTATTCCCTTGACTATTCCTTCTCTTCACATTTCCCCAAGCTTTAAAAATAATGGTCTCAATAGATCAGCTTAGTAAATCTATGTTGTGTTATCACTTTAACAAATAAAAATCTCTCTGATCACATTTACTACTCTCTGTTTACCTAGTAAGATACTTAAACAAATAATAGCATGGCTCAGGTTTTTATTGAGGTATAATTTGCATACAGTGAAACCCACTAATCCTATATGTACATACAGATAGATAAACTATACTTACATACTTAAACATACATAGTATATCTCTATACAAATATATTATGTAGCCAGGTGCCGATGGCTCATGCCTGTAATCCTAGCTACTCAGGAGGTTGAGATATGAGGATGGTGGTTCAAAGCCAGCCCAGGCAGGAAAGTCCGAGACACTCTTATCTCCAATTAACCACCAGAAAACCAGAAGTGGTGCTGTGGCTCAAGCAGTAGAGTGCTCACGTTGAGTTGAAGAGCTGAGGGACAGAGGTTGGAAATGAACTTTACAACTTGGTGGGGGGGTGGGGGCAGAGGAGTCAGGTGGGAGAGATAGTGGGAGAAAACAAGGGAGGAACAAGGGAGAAAACAATGTGGGAAAACAATGTTCAACAAGAAATGTACTCATTACTCTATTTATGTAACTGTAACCTCTCTGTACACCACCTTTACAATAAAATATTATTTTTTAAAAAAATTTTTACTTAAACAGTATTAAATGTAATCTCTTCTCTGGTTTCTCTTGATTATCATATTTTAAAATTCAATCATGTTGTCAGATTTATCAGAAGTTACTTCTTTACTGCTGAGCAGTATTACATTGTAAGAATATGCCACAATTTGCTTATCCACTCATTTACTAACTAATGCTCATTTAGGATCTTCCCAAGTTTCAATTATTATCAGTGTTCTCATATAAATAGCCTGTTGTCTCAGTACATTTGTTGAAAAGACTATGTCTAACTCCAATTGATCTACGATGGCAAAGTTGTTGATGATTATACTTATGCCATCTGATTACTCTAATTTTATAGTAAGTTTTATAATTAATAAACTTAAGTTCTCCAATTCTCTTTTGAAAACTTCTTATCTATTCTGGTTTATTTACATTTTTATACAAATGTTAGAATCAAGTTAGCAATTTCTACCGAGAAATTCACATGTACTTTTATGAACAAAAAGTCTTAGCAAGTATATATTTTAGTATAGCAGTTAAAGAAGGGAGATGTCAAGAAGAGACACATTTTCTGCTCTGCATGAAGGAAATGGGAGATGAAGACTCCACATGTGGTCTTTGGATTGTAGTTACTGTAGCTAAACTATCTATAGATCAGCTTAAGAAGAAATGTGCTAAAGCTGTGGCTCAAGTGGTAGAACACTTGCCTAACAAGAACAAAGTTCTATTTTCAAACCCCAGTACTATATAAAAAAGTCATATTATCAATATTGTGTTTGAATCCTTATGTAAGGCATACCTCTCCATCTTCTTTTCTTTTTCCTTCCTTCCTGTCTTCCTTCGTCCGTTCATTTTAAGGAGCATATACTGAGGTATACTAAGCTTTGTATTATTTAGGTAAACACTTGAGCCAGGATGTCAGCTGGTTTTTGCTTTACTTCATTTATTTTATATAATGTCTTGTGTTTTTGTCTGGGTCAGTCTTGAACTGTGATACTTCTGTCACAGATTCCTGTGTAACTAGGTTACAGAAGTAAACTTGCAAACTCAACTTGTTTGTTGAGATATGATCTCAATAACTTTATACCTAGACTGGCATCAAGCTATGATCATTCTCTCTCACCTCCTAAGTAGACACTATGCACAGCCTCTTTCTTAATGTTTTCACTTTTTTCTCAACATTTTTACTTCTAATCCTAGAGCCCTTATGCATATTTTAGAAATTATTTCATTTATTTGATGCTATGATAAGTTGTTTTTGTTTAATTTTACACAGTCATTGTTGCTAGCTTTTAGACTGAATTTTTTTATTTTTTATTTTTTATTGAATTTGTGCATTTGTGTCATTTATTAGTTTCTAATGCTTATTTTGTTATATACTTATAATGTTCAACATAACCAAGCATATTGTCTAAATATTTTATTTTTCCCTCATTATGATTTTACTAAGTTTTTGTGACTGTCCAGGAATTTCAATAAAACACTGAATCTGAGATGTTTAGTCATCAGCCATTATGTTAGCTGTAGGATTTACAAATACAGAGAGCTTCCTTTATTTTCTACCTTGCTAGGATTATTTTTTCATCATAACTGAGTACTGAATATTTTTCATCTTCTTAAGTGATAATTTTTCATCTAATAATTTTTTCAACTTCTGAAATAATCTCAAATATTTTTCTTTTGCTTGTATATTAAATTATAATGATATGGTTTTGAAAGTGAAATAAAGCCTGAATTCCTAGAATAAACTCCATTTTTAGATTATGTATTTGATATATCGATGTCTTACTTACTAATATTTACATCTTTATTCATGAAGATGATGTATAGCTTTCTGCTTTTCTCATTTGTCTGATTTTGATATGAGTTAGAACTCCTTAATTTTCTCAGAGCATTTTTATTTAATTATTATTTCTTCCTTATAACCTGTGATAGAATTCACCAATGAGTCCATTCTATCTTCAATTCTCTTAGTTAGAAGTTCATTAACTATAAAAATCAATTTATTTGATGCATACAGAAAATAAATTCTTCCTCTTGGGTACCAATTTTGGTTAATTTGGGTCTCAAACGATTTGTTCATTTTATCCTGTGTGTACAGGTGACACACTGTTGTCTATTCTAAGTACACTGGGTCTTCATTGTCATTCACTGACTGCAGAATTTTTAGCAATGCTTATATTTTCATTTTGAGGTAAGTAATTTGGGTTTCCCCTTAACATTTCACAATTCAGCTACTCCACAAGTTCATCAATTTTGGTGATCCTTGCTATTTTCTGAACTTGGAAACTCTGTACAAGGGGGTTACAATTTAATATGTTCATTTACAATATCCATGCTTCTTGATCAGCATCACCCCTTCCATCATTCTCTCCATACCATTTGTTCCCTCCACCCCAGACTCACTTCACATTCCCCACTTCTTTTATCACATATGTACCTTGAATGTTCTTCTGAATTTGCCACCTGCTCTCTTTTCCATTCATCCACTCCCCATTCCACTGCCCTTCCCTTTCAATCTTTAGTTAAACTATCCACTAATTGTTCTAAAGGTTGACTCCATGGAGTTGCACTCATCCTTATACTATACTTTAGTCAGCTAAATTGTGGGTATAGTCCTTAGCCTCTTTGTGCATTTATATGGGATATTGGATCTTGAACCTGGCTTCACTTGGTGTCATATTTTTCAGATACATCCATTTTATGCAAATAATATTAATGTTATTCTTCCTGATGGATAAATTAAATTACTATTTTCTATCTATTCATCACGTTTTTGATACATTCATTTGCTGTAGGGCATCTGGGCTATTTCTAAAACTTGGCTAGGGTCAACTATGTTGCAGTGAGCATGGATGTGCAGATCCCTTTGTTGTATACCAACTCTTTTTTTTTGTGAAAATTTTCTATTGTTGTGCTCATTTTTTTCATGCATCTCCACTTTTTAGTGTTCCTTCATATATTATGAGTTTAATTCAACATTGTGTTCAATTGCTGCCCCCCACCCTTTGGCAGTGTTTGTTCTGCTACTTCATACATTTAGTGATTTTTCTTCTTAAGTTCAGATACTATCCATTTTCTGATAACAGAACTTCAGTTTCTATAGCTCATTCAAATTGTATATATTTGTAATATATCTGAAACTGTTGATTTAAAGTCATTATTTACTGTTGAGAATGTCTGTCACATCTGAGTCTCTCTCTCTCTCTCTCTCTCTCTCTCTCTTTGTGCAGTCCTGGGGCTTGAATTCAGGACCTGGGCACTCTCCCTGAGCATTTTTCCCCCAAAGCTAGCAATCTACCTTTGAGCCACACGTCCATTTATGGCTTTTTGGTGGTTAATTAGACAAATGAGTCTCATTGACTTTCCTGCCTGTGCTGGCTTTGAGCAGTGATCCTTAGATCATAGCCTCTAGCATAATTTAGGATTGCAGGCATGAGCCACTGAAACCTGGATCAGAACCTTTTTTTTTCAGAACCTCTTTTTATTGACTTTTTCTTCCCTTGTTTTAAGATACATTCCTCATTCTTCACATGCATGGTAAGTTTTTGCTTGTCATAATAGATGTTACAAGGCCAAGATACCATATTTGATTTTCTTTTTGGAGTGTTGGATTCTGCTTTGGAAAGAAGTTCTTTCATTGTAGTTTAGTTTGGTCCTTGAAAGCCTTATTTTAAGCCTTGATAGGACAGGTCTAGAAAAGTTCTGTTCTGAGACATTCTGGAGTCTCAGCTGAATTATCTGGCAGCAAATCTACCAGCATTGTATGATCTATACATTTGTCTCTTTGCTCAACATTTCTACTCTTCAGTGCCTTTTCTCCATCAATTTTTCTTCTGGCCATGGGAATGACCAGTTTTCTCTCCTATAATAGAGCTCATTGTTCTCAGGCAGTGTCCTCATAAAATTAAGACTCCAAAAAATAGATATTCCCTTGTGTTTTCATTCCCCTGACTCAATTAAAGTATGTGATGGCTGACAATAACTTTTCTCATAAAATAATGAAGTCCCTATTCTGCACAGAACCTTCGGCTGAACTCAGCATAACTGCCTTCACAAAACGTGTAGTCTTGGGGGTTAATGAGACGGAGGAATGAGAGTAAAAATTTGTATGGATTGGAATACTAGTATAGTCTGAATAGAATAGAATAGAATAGACCAAAATCCTTGGCCCAATTTGCAAACTGCATCAAATTTTTAAACTGGTATTTATGATAGTATAGTAAACAAACAGAACAGATTACTGGAAATAATCCTAAACTCGGCTCTATACCACATTCAGGAGGAAAGGATATGGGTTTTCTATTAGATGGCCTCAAGTTTTAATATTGGTTGTTTTGCTGATTACATGAATGAGGTTAAAATTTACTTATCAAAGTGATCAAAAATGATGGCATTGAAACAACAGGGAATCAACCTAGCTCTCTCTGACCAAACAGAGATTTAAGGCCCTAACACGTACTTTATCCCAAGAGATTGACAAGGGAAATATAAACAGCTGGGAATCGCAAGAATGAAGAACTTATACATAACACACACAAGATCAGAATATTGTGCACAAGAATGAAGAACTTATACATAACACACACAAGATCAGAATATTGTGAGATGCCTTTCCCCCACTCTTATCACCCACACCTGCAGTTTGACTAAACCATAACAGCAGCCCAGCAACTGTACCAGGACAAATCAGCAATGCAAGACCACTGAATCCAGATGCAGAAAACTTTCACCATAATGCTGCCAATCAGCACCAAGAACTATGAGTACCCTGCCAGTGACAGCTCCCATGGGGACAAGCACTGGTGGTGACCCAGAGTGCTTGGCCTGTATCCCTTCCCTCCTCCCTGAGCAGGGACACAGTATGTAGAGAGGACAAAGAGGCCAGAGTCCTCCCACATGACCTTTTCACAGGACCAGTATTGGTTGGGTGCTAGATCCTGTAGCTTCTGCAGCCTTAGCTGCCAGCAGAAAAAACCTGATCTGCTGGAAAAACAACAATCCTCCTGCAATGCCCTGTGGAATCAAACTAGTTCTCAACAACAAAACATATTGCAGGAAGCACTCAAGCACAAGGATACTGAAGAATATATGAAGAAATTAAGGAACACAGAAGAAATTAGCACAGAAGAATACAGAAGAAATTAAGGAAGAAATTAGAAAATTCTTACAATTCAGTAAAAATAAAAACCCATCACAACAAACCCTCTGGGATACAGCGAAAGCAGTGCTAGAAGGAAAGTTTATAGCTCTAAGGGCACATATAAAGAAAACTGAAACAGTTCAAGTAAATAACCTCATGATGAAACTAAAACTGCTAGGTAAACAAGAACAAACCAACCCCAAATCTAGGAGATGGAAATAGCAAAGATTAGGGTAGAAATTAATGCAATAGAGACTAAAAAACTATACATAAAAATCAAATGAAACAAAAAGCTGGTTCTTTGAAAAAAATTAATAAAATTGGCAGACCACTAGTGAGATTGATGAAGATATGAAGAGATGAGAAGGATATAAGCTGTCACATTGTAACAATGAGATATACAAGACACTATGTTGAAAACAAACTTTACAACTTTGGAGGAGAGAGGAGGGAGGGGTTGGAGAGATGGGGAGGGAAGGGATGCTGGAGAAAAACAAAGGAGGGGGTAACAATGCTTAATAGGACATGTACTCCTTACCTTATTCATGTTACTGTAACCCCTCTGTACAGTATCTTTTTTTTTAATTTTTATTTTTTTGTGAACACACTGTACAGAGGGGTTACAATTACATGGGCAGGTTAATGCGTACATTTCTTATCAAGCATTGCAGCCTCCTCCTTTGTTTACCCTCACATTCCTTTCCCAGCCTCCGCCCCACCCCCCAACCCAATCACCCCCGCCTTCCCCCACACACACACCAACATTGTAAAGCTCGTTTTCGACATGACAACTTGTCTGTACAGTATCTTTACAATAAAAAATTTATTAAAAAATAAATGACAAGATTAAAATCAATAAAATCAGAGATGTCACAGGAACATTACTACAAACATCCAAGAAATCCAAACAATTATAAAGGATTACTTTTCAAAATCTATTCTCAAAAAAAATAAGGAAAAACCTAGGAGAAATGGGCAAATTGCTAGAGACATACAAACTTCCAAAGCTGAACAAAGAAGATATAAAGCAGTTAAACAGAACGATAACATGCAACAAGATTGAACAAATAATCAGAAATATTCCAACAAGGTAAAACCCAGGCTCAGTTGAACTAATACCAATACTCCCCAAGATTTCCATGAAATAGAAACAAAAGGAGCAAGTCCAAATCTATTCTATGAAGCCAATATTTCATTTATTCCCAAACTAAGTAAGGGTCCAACAAAAAAGAGAACTACAGACCAATTTTCTGACAAACACAGATGCAAAGTTTTCAATAAAATACTAGCCAACAGAATCCAGACACACATTTTTATCAATCATACATTATGACCAAGTAGGCTTCATCCCATGGATACAAGGCTCGTTTAATGTACACAAATCAATAAGTGCAATTCACCATGTCAACAGAGCCAAAGAACCACATGATCATCTCAATAGGTGCAGAAAAATCCTTAAACAGAATATAACATCCATTTATATTAAGAACTTTGAAGAAGATAGGTATAGAAGGAACATTACTTAAAATAATAAAGACTATATATAACAGACCAACAGCCAACATCATTCTGAATGGGGAAACACTAAAACTATTTCCCCTAAAATCAGGAACAAGGCAAGGATGTCCACTCTCTCCACTCCTTTTCAATATAGTTCTGGAATGCCTAACCAGAGAAATAAAGGAAGAAAAGAACATAAAATGGATTCATGCATTTGCAGATGACATGATCTTATAATTAAAGGACCCAAAAAAGCTTCATCCTCAAGCTCCTTGAGCTGATCAACTTCTTTGGCAAAGTTGCAGGACAAAAATTAACACACAAAAATCAGTAGCTTTTCTGTATGCCAATAATGTACAAGCAAAAAGGAAAATCATGAAAACAACATTTGCAATAGCCTCAAAAATAACCAAGAATTAACTTAATCAAAAACAAAATACTTTATGGCAAAAACCATAAAAATCTGAAGAAAGAAATCAAAGAAAACACCAGGAAATGGAAAGACCTTCCATGTTCATGGGTTGGTAGACTCTATATTGTGAAAATAGCCATTAAGGCGAATTCAATCCATTCCCCATCAAAATCTCAACTGTGTTGAGATAGACAAAACAATCCAAAAATTCATATGTAATAACAAAAGACCTACAATTTTTGGGGGGAAAAAAGCAATGTGGGTTGTGTTCAGAATACCAGACCTCAAACTCTACTACAGAGCTGTACTCACAAAAGTTGCTTGTTATGGGCACAAAAATAGACCCAAAGATCCATGAAACAGATTAGAAGACCCAGAAATAAAACCATACAGTTACACTTATCTGCTATTTGATAAGGGAGCCAAACACATACAGTGGGGAAATTTTTTTTTAAAAATCTAGCCTCTTCAATAATTAGTGCCGGGAAAACAGGGCAGCCACATGCAGAAAAGTAAAAGTGGATCTCACTTTTTGCACTAATATCTGATTCAAAGTGGATCAAAGACCTCAATGTCAGACCCAAAACTTTGAAACTACTGCAGGAGAGAGTAGGACAAACATTAGAACTTACAGGTATAGGTAGAAATTTCTTGAATAGTCTCAGAGGCACAACAGATAGGAGAGTGACTTAACAAATGAGACATCGAAATATAAAGTTTCTGCACAGCTAAGTACATAGTTGCTAAACAAGAAAGACAGCCAACCAACTGGGAAAAGATATATACCAGCAATATATCATACAAAGGCCTAATATCCATTATATACAAGGAACTCAAGAAACTAACCCCTCCCAAAGCTAATAAACCAGTCACTAAATGGGCAAGGAAGCTAAGGAGAGTATTCTTCAAAGAGGAGGTAAGAATAGTGAAGAAACACATTAAGAATTGCTCATCATCCCTGGCCATAAAGGAAATGCAAATCAAAACAACTCTGTCTTACTCCAGTAAGATTAGCCAACATTGTGAATTTGAATAACAACAAATATTGGTCGGAATGTGGGGAAAAGAACTCTATCGCACTGTTGGTGGGAACAAAAACTAGTACAACCACTCTGGACAGCAGTCTGGAGGTTCCTCAGAAAACTAAACATAGATCATCCCTACAACTCAGCCATACCACTCCTGATCAACTACTCTAAATATTATGGGCCAGGATATGATGAGGACATCTGCACATCCATGTTCATTGCCACACTATTCACAATAGCCAAGATATGGAAACAGCCAAGAAGCCCTATAATAGATGAGTGGATCTAAATAATGTTGGTACTTATACACAATGGAATTTTACACAGCCATTTTCTAGAATAAAATAGTGTCATCTTCAGGAAATGGATGGAAGTAGAACAAATCATGTTAAATGAGGTAAAACAAGATCAAAGAGACAAATGGTGCATATTTTCTCTGCTATGTGGAAATTAGACATAAAATATCTTTGCCATCATTGGTGTCTCATGTCTGTAATCCTAGCTACTTGGAAAGCTGAAATCTAGAGGATCAGTATTTAAAGCCAGATGAGAAGAAAAGTCCATGACACTCTATCTCCAATTAAACAGCAGAAAGCAACATGTGCAGGGCACTGATGGTTCACAACTATAATCCTAGCTACTCTGGAGGCTTAGATCCAGCAGAAAAGTAGCCCAAGCAGGAAATACATGATGCTCTTATCTCCAATTAAGCATCAAAAAAAAGCCAGAAGTGGAGTTGTAAGTCAAATGGTAGTCTAGTCTTCAGCACAAAAGCTCACTCAGCAAGGAACAGTGTCCTGGGCCCTAAGTTCAAGCCACAGAATCAGCGTACCTGTGTGTGTGTGTGTGTGTGTGCACACACACTGCACATGAAAAAGCAGCATGAATTATAATGTAAAGTACCCAGCGTCTGGAACATAGTAAGAACTTTACAGATGTGGGTTCCTGGTTCTAGCCAAAATTTCATAAACAATCCTGTTTATTATATGATCAGACGATTGGCTTCCTGTGAGAAGATCTTATTGCTCTCACTATTGTTGCTGCTGTTGTTCTTTGTCTTCTGAGGGATTGATAAATTTGTGAGTTTCTCCATGTGCAATGCATTCTACCCATCTGTGAAAACTAGCTATATTCTGTCTGTAATCTCCTGGACTCATTTCCATCACAACTAACAAAAAGACAATCCAATAGCAAAACAAGAAATTAAATAATATGTATTAATAATAGTAATAGTAATAATAAAATGAAATATGCTTCAAAGCATGATGAGAAAAATGACAATTGACAAGGGAATGCAAACATGAGAGGGGCTATGATGCTGTGAGTGCTGTTAGAGAAGAGCCTTGATCATCAGATTCATGTAAGGGCTGAGGTCTGCTTTGGGCAGGACTTAGCTCTTACAAGATTTTAACTGCCTAGAGTATCATTGCTTAATTTCTGAACTTCCAAATAACCAACTGAGCTTAGCTTAGATATGGTAGTACATAATGTTCTTTACATTTTGACTTAAAAAAATAAAAATCATCACTTTTAGTCGTTTTCTAAGATACTTAACTTTTACTCATTGAAAAGGAATCCATGAAAGGAGAGTAAGTCAGAGATCTTATAGAAGAAAAGAGTGATCTTTAGAAGACACCTAGCCAATTTTCTTATACCTTTGAATGAGTCTGGCAGGTGAGTTACTTTTGCATATTCAATTTCAACTCTCCTTCACAATCCGAATATATGCCCACGCCACAGTATCACACAGGAGAGATGTTACTGAGCTCATCTAGGGGCAGAGACAAAATGCTAACTTTTCAGCTCATATAGACCTTCAAAATAGGATTGAGGGAAGAGGGTACATGTTATCAAGCTTCCTCTAGGACCAAAAGCATCTGGATCACCAAAAGCAGATTCGAAATCCAGAATCTCAGCTGCCTTCACAGAACCATCAAATTTGACACTGAAGTCACTTATGTGCACCCTAGAGTTTGAGCGTATCTGAATTAATAAGGAGAAACTATTAAGTCTCTCTACTGTAATTATGTCTGGTACTTTACTTTGCTCACTGTTTTAATTTCTTTTTTTTGTCAGTCAGAGGGTTTGAACTCTGGGCCTGGGCACTGTCTCTCAGCTCTTTAGCTCAAGGCGAGTGCTCTACTACTTGAGCCACAGTGTCACTTCCAGTTTTCTGGTGGTTAATTGGAGAAAAGAGTCTCAGGACACTGAAACAAGGACACAAGATGACCCATTGCAACAATGATACCCAAAAGGTAGTATATTGGAAATGAACTTTACAACTTCAGGTTGGAGGGGAGGAGTGAAGGAAGTGGGGGAAAAAAGGGATAGTGGGAGAACAACAATGCTCAATGAGAAATGTATGCATTGCCTTACTCATATAACTAACCCCTCTGTACAGTATCTTTACAACATTTTTTTTAAAAGTCTCACGAAACTTACTGCCTGGGCTGTCTTTGAACCAGGAGCCTCAGATCTCAGTCTCCTGAATAGCTAGGATTTCAAGTGTGAACCACTGGCACCTGGCTGTCTTAATTTCTTAATAACAATGAAAGTCCAATTAAAGGAGTGGTTTTCCAAGTTTGATAACCACAGTATAGGAGAGAAAAAAAATCTGGAGGTTCACCTGCTACCACTTATGACATGATGAAAATACTTAATTTCTAAGTTTTGGTTTCTGCTTCTTCACAAGAGATAACAAATGGAATTGTGTAATTATGCTGGGAGACAGAGTATAACCATGTTCCAACTCTTTTTCAAAGCTTTGATGGTTCTTCAAAGACAGATAATTTTAATGCATTTCAAAGTTCTTCACTTCACCCAATCCTACTTTTCCAACTTAATTGTCCATTATATTTATTTTTTCATGAACCCAATGCATCTGTGCTTTCCACAAATATAAACCTCACTTTTTAATTTTTTTATTGTGAAAATACTGTACAGAGAGGTTACAATTACATGGGCAAGATAATGAGTACATTTCTTATCAAGCACATTGTAGCCTCCTCCTTTGTTTCCCCTTCCCATCCCTTCCAATCCTCCCCCTGCCCCCCCCACCAATCCTCCCAGCTCCCCCTCCCCCCACAACAAAGTTGTAAAGTTCGTTTTCTACATAACGACTTGTACATCTCATTGTTGTAATGGGTCCACCTGTACCCCTATTTAAACGATTTTTTTTTATTGTAAAGCTACTATACAGAGGGTTACAGTTACATGAGTGAGGTTATGAGTACACTTCCTCTTGAACATTGTTACCCCCTCCATTGTTTTCCCCCTACCATCCCCACCCTCCCTCCCTTCCCCGAGGTTCTTTTTTTTTTTTTTTTTTTGATTGTGATTAAATGATTACATAATTTCAAAGTCACAAGTTCATTCTAACATCCCTGGAGCAAATTGTCTACCACAGTCTGTAATATATAACAGTGTTCACATGTTATATACCATATTTGTGATCAGCAGCATGAGGATATTTAGTAGTGGTTCAACCAGATGAGCGGGAGTTCTTTGTTTCTTAAGTCCTGTTAGTTTTGTCGTATCACCTAACCTTTTGGATTTAGCATCCACTTATGAGGGAGACCATGTACCGTTTGTCTCTTCGTTCTTGGCTTACCTCGCTCAACATGATTCCTTCTAGCTCCATCCATTTCCCTGCAAATGCCATTATTTTGTCATTTCTAATGGCTGCATAATATTCCATTGTGTATAGATACCACAATTTTTGGATCCATTCATCTGTGGTGGGGCACCTAGGTTGTTTCCATATCCTAGCTATTGCGAACAGTGCTGCAATAAACATGGAGGTGCACGTGTCCTTGTATATTGGTTCCTGTTGTTCAGGGTAGATGCCTAGAAGTGGTATGACTGGGTCGTAAGGGAGGTCAATCTTTAGCTTTCTAAGGACCCTCCAGACTGCTTTCCAAAGTGGTTGTATAAGTGTACATTCCCACCAGCAGTGTAATAGGGTTCCTCTTTCTCCACATCCCCTCCAGCATTTGTCGTTGGCTGATTTGTGGATGTGGGACATTCTGACTGGGGTAAGGTGGTATCTCAGGGTTGTCTTTATTTGCATTTCCTTCACCACCAGGGATGATGAACATTTCCTCATGTGTTTCTTTGCCATTTTTATTTCTTCATTTGAGAAGTCCCTCTTTAGTTCCCTTGCCCATTTAGTAATTGGTTTGTTAGGTTTGGGAGGGATTACTTTCTTGAGTTCCCTGTATATACAGGATGTTAACCCATTGTCTGATATATTGCTGGTAAATATTTTTTCCCAATTAGTTGGTTGTCTTTCTAGCTTAGTTGCGATAGATTTAGCTGTGCAGAAGCTTTTTATTTTAAGGTAGTCCCATTTGTCGAGTCTCTCTCCAACTTGTTGTGACCCTGGGACTCTGTTCAGGAAGTTCCTTCCTGTGCCTATTAGTTCAAGTGTCTCTCCTACTCTGTCCTGCAGTAGTTTCAGAGATTCAGGTTTAATGTTAAGGTCTTTAATCCATTTTGAGTTGATGTTGGTGCATGGTGATAGGCTGGGGTCCACTTTTAGTTTTCTGCATGTGGCTGCCCAGTTTTCCCAGCACCAGCGGTTGAAGAGGCTGTGTTTCTTCCATTGTATGTCTTTGGCTCCTTTGTCGAATATCAGCTGGCTGTAGGCCTGTGGATTTATATCTGGATCTTCTATTCTGTTCCATTGGTCTTCGGGTCTGTTTTTGTGCCAGTACCATGCTGTCTTTGTGATTATAGCTCTGTAGTAGAGTTTGAAGTTCGGCATGGATAGCCCTCCCATATTGTCTTTATCCCCTAGAATTGTTTTGGCTATTCTAGGTCTTTTGTTGTTCCATATAAATTTTTGGACTGTTTTCTGTATTTCAGTGATGTACGTCATTGGGATTTTAATAGGAATTGCATTGAATTTGTATATTAGTTTTGGAAGTATCACCATCTTTACTATATTAAGTCGGCCTATCCAGGAGCATGGGAGGTCTTTCCATTTCCTAGTGTCTTCTGCAATTTCTTTCTTTAACTTTTTATAGTTCTCATTAAATAGTTCTTTTACATCTTTGGTTAGGTTAATTCCTAAATATTTTATTTTTTGGGAGGTTATTGTGAATGGGGTTGCTCCCTTTATTTCCCTCTCTTCCTGTGCGTTATCAGTGTATAGGAAGGCAACTGATTTTTGTGGGTTTATTTTGTATCCTGCTATTTTGCCGAAGTGACTTATGATTTCTAAAAGTTTGGGGATGGAGTTTTTGGGATCGTGGAGGTATAGTATCATGTCGTCTGCAAAAAGGGATAGTTTCACTTCTTCTTTCCCTATGCGGATCCCTTTAATGTCTTTTTCTTGCCTTATTGCCCTGGCTAAGGGTTCTAGGACTATGTTGAAGAGGAGTGGAGACAGTGGACATCCTTGCCTTGTTCCTGTTTTTAGGAGGATTGGTTGTAGCTTTTCCCCATTAAGTATAATATTGGCTATTGGTCTGTCATAAATGGCTTTTATTGTTTTTAGAAATGTTCCTTCTATTCCTATTTTCTCCAGAGCTTTTAGCATGAATGAGTGTTGAATTTTATCAAAGGCCTTTTCTGCATCTGTGGCGATAATCATGTGATTCTTGACCTTGGCTCTGTTGATATGCTGGATTACATTTATTGACTTACGTATGTTAAACCATCCCTGTGTCTCTGGGATGAAGCCTACCTGATCATAGTGTATTATTTTTTTTATGTGTTTCTGGATTCTGTTAGCTAGAATCTTGTTAAGGATCTTTGCATCTGTGTTCATCAAGGAGATTGGCCTGTAATTCTCCTTTTTGGTTGGGTCTTTGCCTGGTTTGGGGATGAGTGTGATATTGGCTTCGTAGAATGAGTTTGGGATAGCTCCCTCCTTCTCTGTTTCTCTGAAGAGCTTGAGGAGTATGGGTATTAGTTCTTCTTTAAAGGTCTTATAGAATTCTGCTGTGAATCCATCTGGTCCTGGGCTTTTTTTTGTTGGAAGACTTTTGATAGCTTCCTGTATCTCATTATAGGATATTGGCTTATTTAATTGGTTAACTTCTTCTTTGCTCAGTTTGGGTAACTTGTATTTCTCTAAAAATGCATCCATTTCCGCCAGATTTTCTTCCTTTAGAGAGTATAGCTTTTGAAAGTAGTCTGTTAGAATTGTTTGGATATCTTGGGTACGTGTTGTGATGTTTCCCGTGGCATCCCTAATCCTATTAATATGGGTTTCCTCTCTTCTTTTTTTAATTAATCTTGCCAACGGGCCATCAATTTTGTTTATTTTTTCAAAGAACCAGCTTTTTGTTTGGTTTATTTTGGTTATGGTTTTCTGATTTTCTAATTGGTTAATCTCTGCTCTCAATTTGGTTATCTGGCTTCGTCTAGTAGCTTTAGGTCCCATTTTTTCTTGTTTTTCTAGCTGTTTTAGTTGCAACATGAGATTATTTACTTGGTCTGTCTCCATTCTCTTGATGTGGGCACTGAGGGCAATAAATTTGCCCCTCAGGACTGCTTTTGCTGTGTCCCACAAGTTTCTTTGTGAGGTGTTTTCATTTTCATTGAGTTCTAGGAAATGCTTTATTTCTTCTCTGATCTCTTCTGTTACCCAGGCCTTGTTAAGGAGTGTGCTGTTCAATTTCCATGTATTAGAGAAATTTCTGCGGTATGCTTTGTTATTGAGAGCTAGCTTGATTCCACTGTGGTCAGATAGGATACAGGGGATTATGTCGATCCCTTTGTATTTGCTTAAGTTCCTTGAATGAACTATGATATGGTCTATTTTGGAGAAAGTTCCATGAGCTGCTGAGAAGAATGTGTACTGTGTTGTTTTAGGGTGAAATACTCGGTAGATGTCAGTTAATTCCGCTTGAAGTATGGCCTCACTTAATTCGGTAGCTTCTTTGCCAATTCTCTGGTTGGTAGACCTGTCCTTTGGTGAGAGTGGCGTGTTAAAGTCTCCTAGTATTATCGTATTGGGATCTATTTTATTCTGTAAGTTTGAGAGCATTTGTTTAACATATCTGGGTGCACCAATATTTGGGGCATATAAGTTGATGATGGTTATATCCTCCTCTTGGATTGTTCCCTTTATTAATATGTAGTGTCCGTCCTTGTCTTTCTGTACTGATTTTAATGAAAAGTTTATTTTGTCAGATATCAGGATAGCTACACCTGCTTTCTTATTGGGGGAATTTGATTGGTAGATCCTTTTTCACCCCTTCACTCTGAGTTTGTTTGTATGTTTGGCTGAGAGGTGGGTCTCCTGAAGGCAACAGATGGATGGGTCTTGTTTTCTGATCCAGTCCTCAGTTTGTTTTCTTTTAATTGGCGAATTCAGCCCATTTATATTAAGAGAAAGTATAGAGAGATGCATTGTTGTCCCTGCCATTCCGTTTTCCTAAGTTTTTCTTCTTTCCTTTCCTCCTGTGCTTGCTCAGTTAGACTTTGAGTAATGCCTGTTTGGGGCAGGTCCCAGTTCCTGGTTGCTTTCTTCAGGTTGTGTCCCCCCTCTTAGAATTCTTTGTAATGCTGGCTTAATGTTTATGTATTCATTTAGTTTTTCTTTGCTATTAAAAGTTTTCAGTTCTCCATCGAATGTGAATGCTAGCTTTGCCGGGTATATCAGTCTGGGTTGGCAGTTATTGGCTCTCAGGGCTCGTATGGTGCTTTCCCAGGCTTTTCTTGCATTCATTGTTTGTGTGGAGAGATCTGCAGTGATTCTAATTTTTTTCCCGTTGTAGTATAGCTCCTTCTTCATTTTTGCTGCATGCAGGATTGTTTCCTTATTATTCAGATCCATCATTGTTACTATTATGTGCCTAGAAGTGTTTCTCCTGGGATCTTGCTTGTTGGGTGTTCGATAAGCTTTTGTGATGTAGTTAAGATGGTCGTTTTTGAGGTGGGGAAAATTTTCATTGACTATCTTGTTAAATAGGTGTTGCATTCCCTTGCTCTGGAATTCCTCACCTTCGTCCACTCCGATTATGCGAAGGTTAAATTTTTTAGCATTATCTGCTTGCTCTTGAATTTCCCTTTGGTTTAATTTGAGTGATTTTTCCATATCTGTCACTTTTTGGTCCAGTTGGTGTATTCTGTCTTCTGTATCTGACACTCTACCTTCCATTTCATTCACTCTGTTGACCGTGGCTTCTATTGTGGTTTGCATGGTGGAAATGGATCCCTTTATGGATTCAATGTTGGTTCTCAGAGTACTGATCTCACCTCTCAATGAGGTGAGATCAGTATGCATTACCTCTAATTTGGCGTTTATCTCACTTCTTACTGAGGTTTGTGCAGCTTCTATTTTTGCATCCAATTTTTGTTTGATATCCTGTATATCTTTTGATAGTTCATCCTTGTGCTCTTTCAATTTCTGATCCATTTCTCGCTTTATTTCTTGAGTCATTGCCTCCAGCAACCCTTGGATGTAGTTTTTGTCTTCCATTCCTGCTTTGCTCCCACTGGGGCTCTCCCCTACGTGGCTGCTGGCTTTTGAGGTGAGCTTGCTGTCCTGGGTAGTGGTAAACCTTGTGATTTTTCTCTGTGATTTTCGCATGGGGGTTCAGGAGACTGCTCTTCAATCTTGTTTTGGTGTGTCTGTCTTTGCTTGGTTGCTGATTCTGTATTGGTAGAGAGAGTCTGTGCCTGATCTGGATTCTGTTGGGAGCCTATTTCCAGCTGCTATTCACTTAGGATTCTCAGCTCTCTGCTGTAGCAATTCCCGCCTTTGGAAGGGTTGAGCAGCCTAGACTGCTTGTGTTTGCTCCTGCGGGTGCTCTTGGGAAGATCAGATGCTCTGGATGCACTCTCCCAAATACTGGAGTCTGCTATGGGCTCCTGATGTGTTTTTGTTTGTTTGTTTTGGGCTGGTTGTGGGCTTGAACTCTAGGTTTGGGTGCTGTCCCTCAGCTCTTCAGCTCAGGGCTGGCACCCTACCATTTGAGTCACAGCCCCACTTCTGACCCTTTTTGCTTTGTTCAGGCGCCGGTCCCCTGGCCTGGTTCCGGCCCCAGCCTGGAGCGCGCTCGTTAGGCCTGTGCTAATGTGTATACCACCTTGGTTATGCAGCCTGGAGGACACAGTTCAAATTTCTTCTACTGTTGGTAGTCTTGACCCAGGGGCACTGTTCCTGGCTTGAGCATTTAAGCTCCCTTCCAGGGGCGCTCTTGCTCTGGCCTGGCCAGCAGAGTGTGCTCCACCGGCTGGTGGAGCTCTCGAACAGTTCCCAGTTTTAGTGGGTCCTGTGGTCCGGGTGTTGGGGTAGGGAGTCTAGGTCAGGGTCTGGGGATTCCCTCCAGCTCTGGTCTCCCTTGATGGATTCCCTGTCCCCTGATGGGTACTCACCCTGTAGGTCGTCAGTTGTTGTTGCAGTCCGTCAGTTGTTGTTGCAGTCCGAGTTCAGTTGGGGTGGTTGCGGGCTGGGTTGGGCGGCCCCCCGCCGGGTCGTTGCGATCGCGATTGGGCGAGTGGTCTGCGGACAGGTCCCTTTGTGGCGCTGCTGGTGCCGGGCGGCTTTGGCGGGATGGAGCCTCTCCGCTCTGGTGGAGAGTGATGGGTGGGGTGGGATCCTCCTGGAGACTCCCGGCTGGTAGGTTTCTCTGTTCCTGGCGATCCGCTGTTCTTCAATCCGGTACCTGGTGATCTGCAAGCAGCCCCCTGTGTCTCTGTGGCTCCGGCAGCCCCCGCCGGGCCGGCTGGCCGGCGGCTTGGCGCACTGCCGCGCGGCCAGTAAAGGTTGGGGGAGGGGTCTTCGCTCTTCTCTGTTCTGAAATTCTTCTTTTCCTCTCTTTCTTTTTTTTGTTATTTTCCACCTCTGGTTTTTCTCTGAGTGTTCGTCTTTTTGTTGTTGTCGGTCTCTTGGGGAGATTAAAGGTTGGAACTCGAACTCTCTTTTTGGTTGGAGAGAGCTGTGGCGTTTCCCTACTGCCCCGTCGCCATCTTGGTCCCCCCTCCTATTTAAACGATTTTAAACCTCACTTTTAATAGCCATATCCATTCTGGTTCTTCTGACATGAAAGGGCTATTCTCTTTCTCTGACTATCAAAATCCTACTCACACTGGAAAACTTAGTTCAAAAGCATATGTTTCACTAAAGAGCTATATTAATGAAAACTATTTGGTACTGGCACAAAATCAGGCCTGAAGACTAATGGAATAGAATAAAAGACCCAGAAATAAACACACAGATCTACAGATATCTAATATTCAATAAGTAAACCAAAAACAGTGTGGAAGAAAGATCACCTCTTCAACAAATGGTGCTGGGGAAACTGTAGAAAACTGAAACTCAACCCTTGCACTAACATCAATTCTAAATTGATCAAAGACCCCAATAAATTATTACAGGAAGGAGTGGGAGAAGCATTAGGACTCCCTGGCACAGGAAAGAACTTTCTGAGTAAAGATGCAGAAGCACAGAAAATCTAAGAAAGACTTGATAAATGGGACTGCATTTCTCAAACTAAAAATTTCTGCATTTTGAAGGACATGGCCAACAAGCTAAAAAGATAGCCTAGAGAATAGGAGAAGATTTTTGCCACATACTCATCACACAATGGCCTAATATCCTAAATATACAGAGAACTTACAAAATTAAATCCTCACAAAACCAACAGCCTGATTAATAAGTAGGCTAATGAGCTAGAGAATCTTTTCAGAAGAATTTAAAATGATACATGAAGAAATACTCAACATTTCTAGTCATAAAGGAAATGCAAGTCAAAACAACATTGTGATTCTACCTAACCCCAGTGAGAATGGCCATTATCAAGAAAACAAACAATAACAGATGCTGATGAGCGTGGAGTCAAAACGGAGCACACAGTTGCCCAATACACAGTCAATGGGAATGTAAGCTTGTTCAACCACTTTGGAAAAATTATACATAGAACTATCCTATAATCCAGCAATCCTGGGCATTTATCCAAAAGATCACAAACCAGAATACAATAAAGTCACCAGCACAACCATATTCATTGCAGCCCTATTCACAATAGCAAAAATATGGAATCAACCCAGAAGCTCCTCAACAGACAAATGGATCAAGAAAATGTGGCATATGTACACAATGAAATTTTACTCATCCATTAGAATGATAGTGTACCATTTGGAAAGACATGGAAAAAATATGTTAAATGAAGTAAGTTCAGCAAAATAAACACCAAGAAGTAGGTATTTGAAAGGGGTGGAGTGGAGTCAAGGGGAAAGAGGAAGATGAATGAGGAGGGGGAGAATGCATAATTCAATGTATAATCTTAAAAACCTAAGAAAAGTGTGAGAAGAAATGAGAAGAAGAGATATGGATGAAAATGTTGCTAAGGGTGACATTGAGCAAAATGCATTGTATCCACAAACTGCTTGGTTAAATAAACTGCTTTGTAAAACTACTTAAAGGTAATTTTAAAACAAAGCATCTGATTCATAATGGACAGATAGCAATGGAGATAGATAGAAATAGATATATACATATAAATACACACTTAGGAATTGTAGACTGCTTGGGGGGAAAGGGGAAAAGGAGAGAGGAAAAGAAGCTGGGTGCCAGGGGCTAATACCTGTAATCCTAGATATTCAGGAGGCTGAGATCTGAGGACCACGGTCTGAAGCCAGCCTGGGCAGAAAAGTCCTTATGAGACTCTTATGTCCAATTAGCCACTCAAAAACTGGAAGTGGCACAGTGGCTCAAGTGGTATAGCGCTAGCCTTGAGCACAAAGAGGCTCAGGGACTGTGCCCAGGTCCTGAGTTCAAGCCCCACAACTGACAAAGAAGGGGGGGAGAAAGTGGGGGAGGGAGAGAATGATGGCATGTGAACAATATCAATATTAATATTGTTAAATAATTTTATTTTTCTTTCAAAATCGTTTAATTTTACAAAATTTTTCTTCAAAAGTAATTATCTTCTACTATAATCAAGTAGATGACTATTGCTTGTCTTTTTATAATCAATATATTGGGTGGAACAACACACATCCAGGGTGTCACTGATAAATTCAGCTAACAGGACTAGGTTATACTTGCAATAACTACATTGCAAAATTATGAACTCTTGGGCATGAGAAGATAATTTAAAGCCATTACTCCTTCTGTTGTTAAGGATGAGAGGTCAAAAAGTGACTGCTTACCTATTCTTTTACCTACCTTGGCCCCAAATGATGTTCCTATTTCATCCATCAGGATCAGCAGGGCATGGGCTTCTTCGTCTATACTCTGCTGAGTTATTGGAGAGACATCACTGTAAGAGGCAAAATAGCTTCTAAAATGGCTTAAGGACAGAAAACCAAAAGCAAAGACACCTGCAAGATAAAACATCTAGACTGTGATTTTCCCTCCAAAATGTTTTCAACAAAAAGATAGTCTTATAAGGAAAGTGAGGCAAAATTATTTTACTCTACTTACATAACTTTACCTTCAAACACACGCTTTGTAACATAAAAGACAATGGTAAAGAATATGGATTTTGAGTCTGACTGATTAAAGTTTGAATCTACCTTCTGTCAAGACCTATGAAAAGTTGAGATTTGTCTCCTACCTACAAGCAAATAAATTAGCCTGCTACGCATTCACGGATGCTGGTATGAGATATGGAACTCCTGGGATAGAGGCAAAGAGTAGTTTATTACTCACAGCAGTTACAGTAGATAGGGTATCAACATTTCTGTCAGATCTACAAGTTCCAATTCCACAGACATATGAGTGTACACCTGCACACACCATGGGTTTTTGATAAAGAAGAGAAACTCTGAGTTTGGGGAACAGAACTTATTTATAATAGGTAACAGGCTAAGTTCCAAAGGGAGATCACATCTAATTATATGTACTATACTAGACATTAAGCATCCCTGTCTTTTGCTCCAGAGGGAAATCACCATTCATATTTTGAAGCTCTTCACTAAACAGGCATCATTGAAATGAGGTCCCAGTACAAACCTGCCCAAACCTCTGATCAGGGACAGGAGTCCCAGAGAAAATTCTCTCCCAGTAGGTTCTGTAACTTACTGAAGATGACAACAAATAAAATATTGATCCAATCTGTGCACAAAGTTATGGACTTTTTCTCCCTCTGTACAAAGTAGGCAAAAGTAGCATTTAACTCACAAAAATAAATACAAAAATATGTATTAAAAAGTGCTTAGATTAGCCAGGCCCAAAGAAACGTAGGTCCCATGGTTTCCCTTATTTGTAATATCTAGTATATGTATGAGTCAAGCGGAAAAGGTCAGATAATGTGATGTCAGGAAAATGAACCCTTAGATGTGTATTTTAATGTTTTTTTCTTTCATGCATGTGTTTCTAACACATTTATAAGATTATCTCTTTGTTGCTTTGTATGTCCCTCCCCCACAGTATAACCCTTGCTTTCACTATATTTGATGTCAGTATAACTTGTGGAGGAGATGGGGAAAAACCAGTTGTTTAAGGATACAGGTGGACCTGTTGCAACAATGAGAAGTACAAGTTGTCATGTCCAAAACGAACTTTACAATGTTGGTGGGGGGGGGGGGCTGGGGGGAGGGAGGAAGGAGAAGGATTGGGATTAGGGGGGGAGGGGGGAGGCTGGGAAGGGATGTGAAGGATAAACAAAGGAGGAGGCTGCAATGCTTGGTAAGAAATGTACACATTATCCTGCCCATGTAACTGTAACTCCTCTGTACAGTATGTTCACAAATAAAATTAAATTAAATTAAAAAAAAAAAAAAAAAAAAAAAAAAAAAGTGCTTAGATTACACTGCCTAGTATGTCAATAATAGATAGTTCATAGCAACAGAATTATAGTTGATATATGTATAGATATTCCTTTAAATCTATTCATAACTTATTTCATTTATATCATAGTTGATTCTAGTTGATTAGCTGACACAGCCTGACTTAATGCACTTGCCAGCCTAAGTATATATGAGGAAGCATGGCACCGAAGAGTCTTCTCAACTCTGTAATCTCTCACATGTCCTTAACCAAGTAGTATTTAATTTACCAGTTTCTTGTGCTATTTCAATGACACAAATGTAAGATAAACAGCATTTGGAGCATGACAATGAATGCACAGTAAACCGGGGTCTACTATTAAGTATGGGAATTGTCCAAGTCACTTGGCTTAAGGTAACATGAAATTTGCTTTTAGGCAACTTTCACACCCACCAACACTTTTTCAACAACTGGATTCCCATCCAAAAAGGCCTGATGAGCCATCATGTACCTGGCATTACAGACCCGTCTAGGTACTCAGAAAACACAGTGGTATATTCATAAGCACATGGGATGTCTCACCAAAAGTCCCATCTTAAAAGTAGACTAAAGATCTACCAATCCTAGAACTCTAGAGTTTGAGCAGTGGCTGGGATGAGAATTTTCATTTCTTCATGATATACTTCTATTTCCACAGAATTGAGTTGCACAACCTCAGCATTCTATAATAGACTTGGAAGCATTAGGAGGTCATTTCTCCTTCCCCATCAATGCATACACTGCTTGGGATCATCTCCTTCTCCTTCCTATCCCTTAATCTATCTATCCACTATATCCATCTTACTCCCGTCTTTCCTTTTTATCTCTTGATCAGTCTTTGCTATATACATGAAATGAGCATTTCCACAGTTTCTTGTATAAAATGTGCAAGTCAGGGTACTCTAGGCAAGTTGGTTAAAAAACTCCAAAAGTTGTTTTATGAATGTGAGTCAAGTTCCATGAAGAACAGCAACCTAGCTGAGAGTGCAGATAGTTATGTAGGAATTTTTTAAAGAAACAGACAAAATCATAATACCATACAAAAGTCATACACAATCAACATATTTATGGAGTCAAATGCTTAGGTTTTATTAGCAGGTGTCACTGCTGTAAACCTTGGTCACTAATATTAGCACATGGACTATATCAAGAAGGCAAAGAGATACTACCATGAAATTTAGGCTAAATGAAAGACACACAATAAACAGATACATTTGCTGGTACTTCTATTTGAGGTTGCATAAATGAGGGCAAAGAGCAGTGAACAAACGAGTAATTTGATTTTCATTGTCAAGACTGTCTACTGGAGAACAACAAACACCTCAATGGACCTGGTTATGTTTTTAACACTCAACTCCATAGATGGTGTCAGTCAATGCTAAGTGCTTGTTGAATGACGCTTGGAGTCACTGTGTAGTCTCATTGTCACAGAAACTTTGCTATTTCTTCTTCTTGGCCACTGGTAGAGTCAGGGCAAACAGCCCACAATAAAATGCAAATTGTCCTGTTTCCAATTATGTCTATATTCTGAGTCATGAACACATTTATAAACTGCATGATACAGAATTTATCTGTTTAGATAAATTCTGGAAAAATAAGGGAAAGCTGGGGTCTGCTCCAGAGACTCGATATAAAACAATGTGCCCAAGTATTGTGAGTTATAAAATACCAAGGAAAAAATAGAAAGTTTTTTCAGGGTGCTAGATCCATGATTTCTTTTCTCCCTACAAGTTTCTTCTTTTTGGAGATTTGACTGCCTGTCTTGGAAGCTTTCACTAAAGACAGAAGCATTTAACTTCAAAGAAGGAAGCAGGTGTTTTGGGGGAAAAGGAAAAGAGAATCTGCTTTGATCATGAATCCAACTTGCAAATTTTCTGCAGTACAACTAAGTATTGTGCTCTGTTGTCATCCGAAAGATCCATCAACATTTAGGACGGTGCTCTGCACAGTTGATCATTTATAGACTTCCTTAACAAATACTTAAAGATTTTTTAGAGTTATCAAAATTCTTCTTACTTATTTTACATACACTGTAAACTTCAAAACCTCCCTGAGAGCTTGCTAGTATGACTATTACTACAGATATATTTCAGGAGAAAAATGTGAGTTAAAATTCACAAATTGCAGAGTTGGATCTTGAACCTGGGACTATCTAACTCTAAAGGTTTTTTGCCTTGTGTGGAAACACTAGCGCCTTGGTGTTCTTGCTGTATGTCTCTGAAAACCAAGAAAAGAGTAAGGTTAGGTGAGGAATCATTGAACCTCCATTTAAGCCACTGTTGAGAGAACTCTCAGAGTAGATTGAAAAAACACAGAGGGAAAAGAAAACCCAAGGGGATAGGCTATCATAGAAACAAATAATCTTGTTCAGAATTTCTGATTGCTGCTGAGGCCTAGTGGCTCAAGCCTGTTACCCTGCCTACTCAGGAGGCTGAGATCTGAGGATCACAGTTTGAAGCCAACTGTGGAAGACACATCTGAAAGACTGTTATCTCCAATTAACCAGCGTAATCCAGAAATTGGGCTGTGGCTCAAGTGGTAGAGTACCAGCCTTGAGAGAAAAAGCTGAGAAGCAATAGTGAGGCCTGAGTTTTAAGACAGTGTAGCCACCAAAACAAAAAATAGTATTGCTAGCCAGTAACCATCCATTAATGTCTTTCAATCATCTCTAAATGAGAATTTCTCTAGCTCCTTCATACCTTGAACTGTGCAAGTGCACAGAGTCTCTGTCATCATCTCTCTACCACTCTATCACTCTGACCTAATTTTTTCTATTCTAACCTTGGCTTACTCTGTTCCAGCTATCACATACTATTCTGCCTGCCTTGAACACATTTTCCCCAAACATCTACATGGCTCCCTCCCTCACCACATTGAGCTATTTACTCCATTATTCTCTATTTTCAGTGAGGACTTCCTTGTCTAAAATCTAAAATCTAACATCTTAGAGCCTCTGACTCCAGACCATTTCTCTTTCATGCCTTAGTTTCTTCTTCACATTTGTGATGTCAAGGGTAAAGAACTTAACATGTCATCTATTTTGTTTCTTATATGAAATGTTGCTTATTCTCATTTGTATTGAAATTGAAGTAATCATTTTTCCATTACCCAAAAAGTATCTTTCTTTAATTTTTATTTATTTTTTATTGTGAAAATACTGTACAGAGGGGTTACAATTACATGGGCAAGATAATGAGTACATTTCTTATCAAGCATTGTAGCCATCTCCTTTGTTTCCCCTTCCCATCCCTTCCCAGCCTTCCCCCAGCCCCCCCCCCCCCGCCACAATCCTCCCCGACCTCCCCCACCAAAGTTGTAAAGTTTGTTTTCGACATAACAACTTGTACTTCTCATTGTTGCAAGGGGTCAACCTGTATCCTTATTTAAAAGACTTGTTTTTCCCCTTCCCCTCCACAAATTATACCAACATCAAATACAGTGAATGCAGGGGTTATACTATGGGGGAGGGACATACCAAGCAACAAAGAAATAATCTTATAAATGCATTAGAAACAATTGCATGAAAGAAAAAAAAAACATTTGAATACATATCTTAGGGTTCATTTCCCTAACCTCACCTTATCTGACCTTTTCTGCTTGACTCATACATATACTAGATATTGCAAATAAGGGAAACCATGGGACCTATGTTTCTTTGGGCTTGGCTTACTTCACTTAATATAATTTTTTCTAAGTCTTTCCATTTCCTAACAAATGGGGCAATGTCATTCTTTCTGATGGAGGCATAGAATTCCATTGTGTATATATACCACAATTTCTTGATCCATTCATCAACTGAGGGACATCTGGGTTGGTTCCATATCCAAAAAGTATCTTGTATATAGAAGATGCTCAGTAAATATTTGCTTAATAAATTCATCAAAGAATTTCCATTGTTTACCAGTTATTTTTTATTTATTCCTGTTTCCAAACATCTGTTTCCAAAAAGTTTTATAAGATAATTTTTATCAAAGCTGTCTGATCATTTATTGAGCTTTTCAGAGAGTTTGTCTATCAACTCTTAATATGAAGGATTTACTTATAAATGCCCTGTAATTAAATCATCTCTCACTCTTGAGATAAATGCTACTGACAGGATGATTTGCTAAGTGTGCTTTCAAATTCAATTTGCTGCTTTTCAAGTCCTTTCAAATTTTGTTTTTTTTCTTTTATACATGTGTTAAGTTTGTCAGACTTTTGAATAAGCATATACTACCCTTTTAAAAGTGATGAGGATATTTTTGGGAAAAAAAATCCCTAAACGTTTAAACAGCTTATGTAATAAAGATGTGTTGCAAAAGAATAATTTGTTCCTTCAAAGTTTTAAGCTATCTAAACTTTTAGATGCTATTCTTTGACAATGTTTGTCCATTTGGTTCTTGGTTAATGATATATTCAAGTTTCCTACCTGTTTGGTGTGTGTGTGTGTGTGTGTGTGTGTGTGTGTGTGTGTGTGTGTGTGTGTGTATTTTTAGAAGTATTACTCAGACAAAATCCATCCATTTCACCAGTGCTTTACAGTTATGGACTTTTGTAATGGGAATGTTTTTCAAACTCTGAATCCATCTTTGTTATTATAAACTTTCATTTCAGTTTTTGTCCAGGCAGATATTTTTCTTTTTTCCTTATTAGCTTTGAACAAAATTTAACTTTAGATATTATTCAAAGTTATACTTCTTAGACAATTCTGTTGTTGTGCAATTACTACCTTATTGTGTATCATTATTGGTTTTTAAAGAAGTATACATTTTATTGTTGTACATTTTAATTGTGTCACCTCCCCCTCCCCCACTTCTTATTGGCATACATAAGAGACACAGAGGAATTTCATTTTGGTGTTTCCATATATGCATAGATAATGTGTCCTAATCAAATCCACGTCCTCTTTTACTCCTCTTCTGTCCTCCCTTCTTGGAATAACTTCAAAAGGTTTCATTGTTTATTTTCATACATATGTATACAGTACTTCAACCATATTTTCTTCCTGTATATCCTCTCATTTTTCCCTTTCCCCTCCTTCTGAAACCTAGACAGAAACAGGACCTGTTTTTATCCCAAATATTAATTTTTAAGGCATAGATTTCTCTTTTGTCTTCTTATCTTCTTCATTGTTCTGAATTATCATTTCAGTCATCTTATGGGGCATGTTGGCAGAGTCTCCCTTCTAGATTTTTTCTTCTGTTTCATAAAAGCTTGACCTTATTACTTCTTCTAGCTCTTCACACATCTTTCAAACATTCTGGAGACTTATATTGAAGTCATTAAAGGGATATATTTATCCTTTGAGGCTATAGGTTGCTTTCATATTTTTCTGCTTTCATAAATTTGAATGGGCTTTACTTGCTTTCTTGGTTGAGATTATTTCTTACATAGGCTCATATTTAGAATCTTCTAGAAAAGATTCACAGGTGGTGCTTCCATCTTACACATGGCCACTCAAGTACTAGTGGAATTGTCTTTTCACATTGTCAAGAGGAACACTGCTCCACTCATAATTTTTTTAGGTTTTGTAAATTTTTATTTCATTGTCAATGTGGCATACAGAGGGGTTACAGTTACACACGTAAAGTAATGAGTACATTTCTTGTCGAACATTGTTACCTCCTCCCTCACTTTCTCCCACTTCCCCAACTCCAGCTCTCAGGCTCCCCTTCCCATCATAATTCTTGTTTCTGGCTTGCTCGATTCTGTTGTTTTTCTATTGGAAAAAATAGGATCCCATGTGTATTTGTGCTATACTATCAGTACTTTTTTCCACAATATATGTTAACATGTGTGTTCTTCCCATGTCAGACCATGTCTATATAAAAGAGTATTAGGTGGCCAACATCTCTTGGAATATTCATTCCACAAATATTGACTGACCAGTGTGAATTACTGAAGCAAGCATTGTCCTCACCTGGCATCTGAGAGGTATTTTCTGAGTCTTTTTTATCTAGAAGAGTAGTCAAAAATATTTGAGGAGAAAAAGACAATAAGGTGTTTTCTTATGGAGTAAATTGGCCTTTTCCCACCAGAGCTTCTGGAGGTATTTGGGCCTGTACTTCATAAGGCCTGAGATTCAGCTGGTTCAGCAAAGTACTCATATACTACCTGAAGTAACCCTGTATGTGACCTTGAGAATGGGTGCACATGAGCAGCCTTGTGTGACCATCCTGAAGCTGTGCCACTTTTGACTAGAAAAGGTATAAATGGGTACCACTAAAGCCAGGGAAAAGGCTATGGAGTAATACCACTGTTGAACAAGGAGCTGCCACTGAAAGACAAGGCACAATGGGTATGGTTGCTGATGAACAGAATAAAGCTGCTACTACCATGCAGAGTCTGTGAGCCGATGCCGAGATGAACCAGTGAACACTGTGCTCTTATACTAGGGGATGCTGCTATTGCTCCTGCCAATGATGAGACTGTAGACAGAAAACTGTGAATAAAACCTGCCACTATCCATACGATGCCCCATACCTTCTTCTGCCTGCCTGAATCTTATTTTATTCTACCTGGAACTTAAAACCTGCAACACAATGTGGTTATGCTCCAGAATGAAACAAAGATTAAAGGAGTTCCCTACCTCTTCCAGAGCAGTAGCATGCTTCATTTTACAGGATGACACAAGATTATGACAACAGTTATCATGACTGGTCCATGTGCATCAGCCTTCAAAGTAATAGAAATCAAAGTGAATCCTAGATTCTTGCCATAGGATGCATATTTTGTTTGCTTTTGTTTGTTTAGAGAACAGTCAAATACTTTTCAAACTGTAAGCCAAAGCTTTGCTGAGTATCTCCATGAAGGAAATGTTTGGCATATCCCTGGATGAGAGTAAATTCCTCATCTGTATTCCATCTTGCTAGGAAAATAATGACAGCATCAGCCAATGATCATGGTCCAAAGCCAGTCTGCATAGACAGTCCATGAGACTCTTATCTTCAATTAACTACCAAAAAGCCAGAAGTGAAATTATAGCTCAAGTGGTAGAACCCTAGCTAAAATAAAAGCTAAGGGACAGAGCCCAAGCCCTGAGTTCAAACCCCAGTATAAGCACAAATAAACAAACACACCAAAAGCAACAGTGTTATTGAGCTCTGAAACATTTAAATGGATTAGCTATAGAATCAGTTTTGCCAGAGCAAAAATCTAGTTGTGAACCATCAAACAAATACTTGACTAAAAATTCACATGGATACCCAATATCTATATGGGTAACAGCAGAGAGGTTACTATAGAGACCTGTACCCCTCTTGTCCTTTGCTGTTAGTGAGGAAATTGTAGCTAAGATCTGGCATTTTCCTTCTACTTGCTGTGAAGTAAGAAGCAGAGCAGGGCATGTAAATTCTCTGTTGACCATGTGGTATATCTGGCACAAGCATGCAGGGGACAGATTGAAAACTGCCCATTACAGACACCAACCTATGTGGAGAAATGAGGTCAGGTGTGGGTGGCACTGAGAGAAGAGAAGCATTTAGAAGTGCCAGGCCTCCGGAGTGGGAGAGGATACATGTTAGTCACACCTGCCATGTTAGCTGTGAGACCTTTGGCAAGCAGTTCTTCTCCCAGCATGTTTTGTCATGTGCAAAGCCTAGAGAATAATAGCTATGTCTAGATGGAATATAAAGAGAACTGAGTATTATAGTATCCATTCAATCCCAGGACTGGGGTGAAACCAACAAGCTACTCAGCATGGGTATGAATTTAAGAGGTACAAAAAGCCTCAGTAGGTGATATGAATAATATTTCATGTAACATTAAAAAAATAAAATAAAGCATTAAAATAATAAAGGACAAAACTTTTTTTGCAGAATCTTATCCATATACTTGACCACAGTCTTGTTTATCTCAGTTTAATTCTGGCTATGCCAATAAAGCTTTATTTACAAAGACAGGCACCAACCAGTTGGCCACAGAATGTTGATTTCACTATTTTCAATGCTCTATTAAAATAACATTTATATTGATTACTGTTTTCCCTTCCTCTTCCTCCTCCTCCTCCTCTTTGCCTCCTCCTCCTTCTCCTCCTCCCCTTCTCCTCCTCCTTCCTCCTTCTCCCCCTACTCTTCCTCCTCCTTTTTCCCCTCCTCCTCCTACCCCTCCTTTCCTTCCTTCTCCTCCCCTTCCTCTTCCTCTTCTACCCCCTCCTCCTCTTCCTTCTCCCCCTCCTCTTCCTCCTCTTCTTCCCCGCTCCTCCCCTCCTCCTACTCCCCCTCGTCCTCCCCTCATCCTACCTCTCTTCCTCCTCCCCATCACCCTCCCCCTCTTCCTCCTCCCCCTCCTCCCCCTCCTCCTCTTCCCCCTCCTCTTCCTCCTCTTCCTCCTCCTGCTCTGTTTGATACCTAATGCAGCTTCTTTACTTTGCCCCAGTCCAGGCTCTGGTTCTATTTCCTTGTTTCTTAGCAATTTATGATTTCAGATTTTTAATCTCAGTGATAAAATTTATAAATTTTCTCTTCTCTATCTTGAAACATCTTTCCAAACTATTCTCTACTTACCCCTGAGGATTCTTACCCTACACAGCTACATTATAGGAATGTCTACAAACCTAATGATGTTTTGCCACTTGATATACAGAAGAAAGTTCTAAAAGTTTCCTACAGTATTTCTACAATGTCTATGGTTCTCAAAAGTACAATCCAAATGACCCCTAGGCTTCAATATATCCCAATAAAAAGCCATAATGAGAGAGAGAGAGAGAGAAAGAGTTTTGAATTCTGTTGAAAATACAGAGATAGATACATCCCTCTACATTAAAGGAACTAAATGATGAAATCAAGGAGAAATGTCTAAAACTATAATTCTTCTTTAAAGTCATAAATTCTCTTTTAATATTATTTTTATTATTGCATGTTAATTTACAAAGTGAGAGTTTTAATAATGTTTCTGTACATTCGTATCATACACTTTGATTGTAGTCATATCTATTATCTCCACTACTCCCAACTCTACTCTCAGAAACTTTTAAATGGGTTTCATCATGTATTTTTCTTATCTCTTATTGAATATTTTATTAGAATCTATGTTATATGTTTATCTCATTTAATCCTATAAAAAAGGCCAGATGTATATTTTTATGTTTTTATCATCCTTGTGTTACTATTAAGTAAACTGAAGCAGAGAAAATCAGTGTGTATATTCAGCTTGTAACTAGTATTTCTAGTTTCTTTTTTACTTTTATAAAATGAATTCTATATACATATATTTAAGCTGAGAATGGATTTTCACATATATTCTCCTCTTTGATCCTTTCCCCAGCCCTATGAAGTAGATAAATACCATTTCCAATTTGCCTCAAGATGAGACTGAGTAACATAGCTATAAAGTAACAAAAAATAATTTTCTAACTCAAGCACTGAATTCATAACAATTTGATTATTCTCATCTACTTTTTAAAATATAATAGCATTTTAAAATCTATAACACTGTACATAAATTTTATTATTATTATTATTACCCAGGTGATGTATAGAGGGGTTACAGTTACATAAGAATAGTAATAAGTACATTTCTTGTCATACAAAACTCTGTTTCTTGCCTGCATTCATTGGCACTATTGTATTCCATCCTCAAGGTTAAACCTAAGGGTTACCTTCTGTGCTGGAGTAGACATGCACCCTTTGATTCCCACTCTTTTCCTGCACATCACCCTAAAAGGCAACAAATATTAACTCAAGTATTCTCACCAACAAATACCAGTATTCTTCTCCAGGTAAACTAAACTTCATATTGCTTCTCAGACCCAAAGACAAATATGTAACTCTATTTCAGATCACTAATGCCTTTGCAAATAGTGTCTGCATAAACCTTCATTTAAATGAGTCCTTCTCCTATTTGGACCCTGACTCATGTAGCTTCAATTATAGACCTAAATAAAGATTTTTTGAATTGTTGGATCAAACTTTCAGTTCAAATCCACAACACAAATGCTGAGAGGGACCACCAGCCCCTCTCCTACACAAGGAAAGCTCACCAAGAATTCTTGGTTCCTCATCATACGCTGAAGAGAGTGCCATTTACCCTCCACTGTGTGCTGCAGAGACACTGCACCAGAAGGAAGGAAGCCTACTGTGACTTTACGTTCCACTCGGCACGTGTGGATGTAATAGGGCTGTGGAAATCCTCCAAGGGAATCTGCTACCTCTGACCAAGAATGGAGGGGGTAAACACTTGTGAAACATGTTCAAGGAACAATGATAAATGAAATGAGACCTGAGGGCTTAAAAAGCTGTCCCAAGACTTCTCTTATAAAACATGCCCAAATCCTAAACATTTTCCTCTTACTTGTATAAGAGCAAACCCAGGAAGCATTCCTAGCCATTCTCTCTACCTCACTCCCCATATAAAATCAATCACCACCTTTTCATAATTACCTCTTAAAATACTCTTAAAATCTGAACAGCTCCTCCTACTCTCCTTAGGATCACATTCAAAATTTAGTGATCACTCACTTGAATTGCAGTGTCTTTTTACACATGCCTCTTCCACCACCCTTTTCTTGCCATTCTGTGGCACAGCCAATGTGGTTTTTTAAATTTATTTTATTTTATTGTAAAGGTGATGTACAGAGGGATTATAGTTACATAAGTAAGGCAATGAGTATATTTCTTATAGAACAGTGTGAACCTCTCCACCATTTTCTTTTTTTATAAAGATAAAACTTTCAACCTAGGTCTAGTGACTTTCCTTTAAGTTCAAATTAAAGATAGAATTAATTCATGAAGAGTCAGCTCTCTGGTGCAGTTTGGCTGCTGCCTTTCAGATCCACAGGTCCTGCACTTGCTCTCTCCTGGGCTGCCACTACTTTCCTTCTTTCAGATCCTGATATTGCTCATGCCCTGTGCTATGACAAGACCACTTGACCCGGTAAATACAGTTCCCTCCATCCATAAAGCTCTCATCCTGTCTCTTCTTCATCTAGTCCTTCAGCTCATTCATCAAATTTCCTGAGTTCTGATTATTAAATCCCTTTATTCACATAGCATGAAGTCTCTTACTTTCATTGCACGTTTAGCCATTTATGTATTCCAGTGGATAAATATTCTTCCAGAAACTAATTATTATAATATAATTACTTTCATATTAAAGTATTATAACAAATGGACAAGAATCATATATTATTCCATTCATCACTGGATCCCCAGCCCACATCAAAATGCCTGATATATACAATGAGCACATAAAATGTTTGTCAAAAATGAAAACAGAAAGAATGACATTGCCCAAAAAAAAAAAAAAAGGAAATGGAAAGACTTGGAAAAAATTATATTAAGTGAAGTAAGCCAGGCCCAAAGAAACATAGGTCCCATGGTTTCCCTTATTTGCAATAACTAGTATATGTCTGAGTCAAGCAGAAAAGGTCAGATAAGTTGATGTTAGGGGAATGAATGCCAAGATAAGTATTCAAATGTTTTTTTTTCCTTTCATGCAATTGTTTCTATCATATTTATAAGATTATTTCTATGTTGCTTTGTATGTCCCTCCCCCACAGTAAAACCCATACTTTCACTGTATTTGATGTTGGTATAATTTGTGGAGAGGAAGGGAAAAAAAACAAATCTTTTAACTAGGGATACAGATGGACCCATTGCAACAATGAGACGTACAATTTGTTATGTCGAAAAATGAACTTAACAATTTTGGTGGGGGGTGGGGGGAAGATCGGGAGAGGGGAGGGGAGGAGTATGGGAAGTGATGGGAAGGAGAAACAAGGAGGAGGCAACAATGCTTGATAAGAAATGTACTCGTTATCTTGCCCATGTAATTGTAACTCCTCTGTACAGTATTCTCACAATAAAAAAAAAAAAAAAAATGGAAGCAGCTGTGGAGGCAATAATTCACATCTGCCATCCTAGCTACTCAGGAGGCTAAGATTTGAGGATCACAGTTTGTAGTGTTCACAGTTTGTAGTGTTCCCAGCAGGAGGGTCGTAAGACTCTTATCTCCAATTAACTAGCAAAAAGCCAAAAGGAGCTTTACTTCAAGAGGTAGAGTCCTAGCCTTGAGCAAGAAAAATCTCAGGGACAGCATCTAGGCCCTGAGTTTAAGCCTTAGTACTGGCACACACATACACACACACACACACACACACACACACACACACACACACACACACACACACACAGAAAAACTAAAGGATGGAAAACTGACAATGACTTTACCCCTCCTCTCCATTTCTGCACATTGCTTTGCTTCTTTGTTTCATCTTTTTTATCTTCCTTCTTCTCCTTCATTTTTTTTACCAGTCCTAGGGCTTGAACTCAGGTCCTGGGCACTGTTTCCTGAGCTTCTTTTTTTGTTTTTAAGTAAGTTTCTTACTGTGAAAATACTGTACAGAGGGATTACAATTACATGAGCAAGGTAATGAGTACATTTCTTATCAAGCATTGTTGCCTCCTCCTTTGTTTTTCCCTTACCATACCTTCTGACCCATCTCCACCACTACACTCCCCATCCCCCCACCAAGCCTAAATTGTAAAGTTCATTTTTCAGCATAGCGTCTTGTACATCTCATTGCTGCAATGGGTCAACCTGTATCTCTATTTAAACAATTTGTTTTTTCCCTTCCCATCTCCAAATTATACCAACATCAAGTACAGTGAAAACAAGGGTTATACTCTGCGGGAGGAACACACAAAGCACCAAAAAAAAGATCACATGGTACATTGTAAATACATTAGAAACAATAGCAAGAAAGAAAAAAATACTTGTGTCCTTATCTTGGGGTTCATTTTGCTTAACATCATCTTATCTGATCTTTTCTGCTTGTTGCAGACATATACTAGTTATTGCAAATAAGGGAAACCATGGGACCTATGTTGCTTTGGGCCTAGCTTACTTCACTTAATATAATTTTTTCCAAGTCTTTCCATTTCCTAACAAATGGGGCAATGTCATTCTTTCTGATGGAGGCATAGAATTCCATTGTGTATATATAACACATTTTCTTGATTCATTCATCTATTGAGGGGTATCTGGGTTGGTTCCATATCTTAGCTATGGTAAATAATGCTGCAATAAACATAGTTGTGCTGGTAGCTTTAGTATGGTGTTGTTTGTGATCATTCTGGTAAATGCCCAAAGGTGGGATTGCTGGGTCATTGGGGATCTCTATGTGGAATCTTTTGAGGAACCTCCTGAACTTCTTTTGCTCAAGGCTAATACTACATTTGAACCACAGTGCCCCCTTCCAGCTTTTCCTGTTTATGTGGTACTAAGGAATCAAACCCAGGGCTTCATGCATGCTAGGCAAGCACTCTACCACTGTGCTACATTCCCAACTCCATCTTCATATTTTTTATATGACCTTCTATGAACTAATAGGAATTTCCCTTACCACCTTCAGTAGTAAAATAATGGATGTAATATTTAGGCTTTTGATGCCTTTTTTATTTTTCAGGTTTTAGGTATTCAGTGATGTAAATAATCTACTTTGTTTCCCAATTTGATACGGAAGAGCAGAACAATTGAAGGAGTTTTCTTTGGATAAATTAGATTTTACTTAGAGAAAACTGATGCCAAAGGTATCAAGCTATTGTTTGAAGTGTGTGACTCTGTTAGCTGACCGAACAAGCCCTCATCAAGCGATCATGACCTTATTCCCTGTTTACTCCCAAAGATTGTCCCTCTTAAAATCCAATTAGAATAATATTAATTACTTCCAACCTGGGTCAAAGAGGAGCAATGGGGGAGTCAAGCTACCAATTATAAACCGGAGAAGTATTTTGCTGCTTGTGAAGAGATACCAAAGCAAATAAGAGACTTGTGTAGGCAATGTGACAAGTAATAAGCAAAGGAGAGCAACAATTCTTATTACTATCTTGAATTTGAGCACTTAACTCTTTCAACTTGATTGCATGTGCATTAAGGGAAACCAAAATGATGAAGAAAATAAAATTTGGAGTTAAAAGATTCCCTACAAGCTGAGAATCAAACTTTGCTTCTCTTTGAAAATTTTTAAAGACTTGGTCTAACACTTGGCTATTTTACAACCACAAAGAATTTACTTTGCTGTAATACATATCTGGTATTTATCAGGTCAGATTCAAAAGTTAACAAGAAGTTGATGACCACATATTAAAATTTGTTGAAGTTTTTGAGACATTATTGTAGAAATAGAAATGCTCTTATTTCAATTCCTATAACTTGTAATAGTTTATTTACTTTTTTATTAATGTAAGATTGTTTTTAGCTCTATCTGTCCTACCTGTAAATATTTTCTACTTGTATTTATATTCCTCAAGAGTTTTATCCTCAATATTTTAAAATTTGAGCCTAATCCTCATTTTATATTGCCATATATAAAACAATATATATTATTATAACAACGTATATTATATTATTGTACAAGAAAAACAAAAGAATGTCAGCATCCAGCCTGGTACTTGTGGCTCATGCCTCTAATCCTCTCAGGAGTCTGAGATCTGAGGATCACAGTTTGAAGCCAGCAAAGCATAAAGTCTCTAAGTTTCTTATCTCCAATTAACTACCAAATAGCCAGAAATGGAGCTGTGACTCAAGTGGAAGAGTGCCAGTCTTGAGTGAGTGAAAACTAAAGGATAACACACAGGTCTTTGAGTTCAAGCCCCAGTACCAGCACACACACACACACACACACACACACACACACACACACACACACACACACACACACACACACATGGAGCCCCAACCCCTTGCAACAGTCATTACCTCGATTTTCTATACCCTAGGAAAAAGCTAAAGGCTCCCTACATGTTCAGAACTGGAAGATTTTCTGAGCAGAAATGAAAAGGCTGGCTGACATCCCACAGTTGAGCTCATCAAGCAGCTGAACTGAGCAGGGCCTCAGAATTGGACCTACTGATTGAAGGGAGGTCCTGTCCTCTTGCATTTGTGGAAGAATTAGAAACCATACAGAGACTCTAAGTACAATGCATTGAGGGTAATTTTCCTCCCAGGTATATTTTAAAACTGTTTTTCACACAAAGTGTTTATTTGGCTCTGTTTTAGAATGGGTTTGAAAATTCAGCTTTTGTAAGAGGCTGCCTTTATAATGGACAATATAGGGTATTCCAGAAGTAGAAGATGTGAGATGCAGACCCCAGGGGGAAAGTCAGGAGACACCATGTTCCTTTCATCCTGCATTGCTGCATTCACAAATCAGCTCTGCGACCTCTCCAGGTCCTGAAACTTCTAATCCACAGGCATTCAACTTTAAGTGACAAGATTTAACAATACCACTTCTAAGCTTATGTCCAACTTATTATATAACTATGATTTATTAGGGATTTTCTGAACACAGAGTTTACATTTATCATGATGTTGTATGTTAGGGAGGGCAGTAGACAGCAGAAATACAAGCACAAAATGTACTAGGGTTGAAGTAATAAGGAATATTTTAATTCCTGAAATCTCAGTTTCTATTTCTGAAAAAAATTAGCTTTAAGAATGAACTTCTGGTGGCTAACACTTCTAATCCTAATTATTCAGGAGGCTGTAATCTGAGAATCTCAGTTCGAAGCCCTCCTAAGCAGGGAAATCTATGAGACTCTTATGTCTAATACTACTCAGAAAAACCTGGAAGTGGTGTTGTGATTCAAGTGGTAGAATGCTAGCCTTGAGCACAAAGAGGATCAGAGATAGGACAAAGGTTATAAGTTCAAGACCCAGGACCAGCAAAAAGAAATGGCCTTTACAAGATTGTTGAATAGCTTAAATAAAATAAAAATATTTATCTAAACTATTTCCACAGATCTTCTAAAACATCATATTCCATCTCAAGGACCGTGCAATTTGTTGAGTAGGTGGAAAAGGCCAACAGTGACATATAATACAAATCAGCAAGACAACTTGTTTAAAATCCAGATTGTTTAAACAACTTGTTTAAAATGGCTGACTGGTTCAAGCCTGTAATTCTAGCTACTCAGGAGTCTGAGATCTGACAATCCAAGTCAGCCCAGACAGGCAAATCATAAAACTCTTATTTCCAATTAATTGGTGAAAAGATGAAAGTGGAAATGTGGTTCAAGTAGTAGAGCACCAGCACTGGGCAAAAATAGCCAAGCTTTGGTACTCTCTCTCTGTCCTTCTGTCTGTCTCTCTCTGTCTCTCTCTCTGTCTCTCTCTCTCTGTCATACACACACACACACACATACACACACACACACAATGCAGACACTGGGATAAAGTCCACAATGGTGCATTTCTAAGCTACTCCCAGCGAGATGCACTAATCCTTAATGATATTTTCCATAGAAAGGTTTCAGAATGCATATATTTAAAGTAATTTTATGGAATGATGTTCTGTGCAGACACTTACCATTAGTAAAAGCCTCTATTCCTTTCTATACCTGAATATATATCAAATATCTGTAAAATGAATCAATGAACAACATCTGGCTGACAATCATCTTAATTTCATTTCTCCTGCCCCAGTGAACCAGAAACAATAGAGCACAGACTTAGTGCTAAGTTCTGGAGAAGTTGTCTAAGTGAGAATCCTGAGTCTGCCCCTCACTACCTGCACAACCTTAGACAGGCTTCACAGCCTCTCTGTCCTTTTTCAATTCCCTCCTCTGAATGAGACATATTACAGAGAGTATGGTTTAAAAAGTGCCTGGTAAAAAATAAATAAATAAAAAAAATAAAAAGTGCCTGGTGAATACTAACACTTAATAGTGGACAACTGTTGTTACATTCAATCATAGACCTGGTCAGATCAACAAGTACTCTCCAGTATTCAAGCAATAGATGTTGCCAAAGTAGCATCTTCAGTCTAGAAACAGAAAACTGTTATGGGAGACACAGGACTGAGTAGAATGTAACGTGACTGCTTTTACAGAATTATCAAGCAGGTAAGGTATATACACTGAACAAATTACTTCAAAGCTCTGTGTGTGTGCACATGCATGCAAATTCATGAATGCACACTTATGCCAGTACTGGGGTTTGAACTTACAGCCATATATTCTCTCTCTGCTTTTTTTTCAAGGATGCTTCTCTGCGACACTTCCAGTTCTAGATTTTTGTTAATTAATTGGAAATATGAGTGTCGTGGAATTTCTGAACTTGCTATCTCTCTCTACTTCTCTCTCTTTATTTTTCCCTTTGTACACAAATATTCCTTTACTCTTAGGAAATCAAACAAAAATTAGAAAGTGGAAAAACCTCCCATGCTCCTGGATTGGAAGGATCAACATCGTGAAAAATGCAATACTTCCCAAGGCTATCTACAAATTCAATATAATACCTACCAATATTCCAACCTTATTCTTCAAGGAAATAGAAGAGGCAATCCAAAAATTCATATGGAACAATAAAAGACCCCGAATAGCAAACATGATCATTAACAGAAAGAACAGTGCAGGAGGAATATCAATACCAAATTTCAAACTCTACTACAAAGCCATAGTCATCAAAACAGCTTGGTACTGGCACAAGAACAGAACTCAGGACCAATGGAATAGAATTGAAAACCCAGAAATGAACCTAAAGACCTATAGCCATCTAATCTTTGATAAGGGAGCTAAAAAATAGAATAAAGAGAGCCTCTTCAGTAAATGGTGCTGGCAAAATTGGTTAATCACTTGTAGAAAACTAAAGCTAGATCCTTGTATATCACCCTGTACAGGAATCAACTCCAAGTGGATCAAAGATCTTGGAGTCAAAGCAGACATCCTGAAAACATTACAGGATGGAATAGGGGAAACCCTAGGTCTCCTTGGCACAGGCCAAAATTTTCTTAATAGAGACCAAGAAATCAAAGAAAGGTTGGGCAAATGGGATTGCATGAAATTGCAGAGTTTCTGCATGACAAAGGACATAGCTAGCAAGGTCAATAGAAATCCCACGGATTGGGAGAAGATCTTCACTAGACATACAAACAGATAAGGGTCTCATATCTAAAATATACCTCGAACTCAAAAAGTTAAATCCCACAACAACAAATCCTCAAAGAAACAACTGCCCGATAAATAAGTGGGCTAAAGACTTAAAGAGAAGTTTCTCTGAAGAGGACATAAGAATGGCCAATAGACACATGAAGAAATGCTCAACCTCTCTAGCTATAAAAGAAATGCAAATCAAAACAACAGTGAGATTCCACCTCACTCCAGTTAGAATGGCTATAATCAAGAACTCTAATAACAACAGATGCTGGAGGGGATGAGGACAGAAGGGAACCCTACTACATTGTTGGTGGGAGTGTAAACTTGTTCCACCACTTTGGAAAGGAGAATGGAGTTTCCTCAAAAGACTGCACATAGAGCTCCCCTATAACCCAGCAATCCCACCTTTGGGCATTTATCCAAATGATCATAAATAAGACCATACTAAAGCTACCAGCACAACTATGTTTATTGCAGCATTATTTACCATAGCTAAGATATGGAACCAACCCAGATGCCCCTCAGTAGATGAATGGATCAAGAAAATGTAGTATATATACACAATGGAATTCTGTGCCTCCATCATAAAGAATGACATTGGCCCATTTGTTAGGAAATGGAAAGACTTGGAAAAAATTATATTAAGTGAAGTAAGCCAGGCACAAAGAAACATAGGTTCCATGGTTTCCCTTATTTGCAATAACTAGTATATATCTGAGACAAGCAGAAAAGTTCAGATAAGTTGATGTTAAGTGAAATGAATCCCAAGGTAGGGACACAAGTGGGTTTTTTTTATTTCTTGCTATTGTATCTAACATATTTATTTATAAGGTACCCTGTGATTTTTTTTGTTGCTTTGTATGTCCCTTCCCTCCTCCCCCAGTATAACCCCTGTTTTCACTGTATTTGATGTTGGTATAATTTGTGGAGGGGAAGGGAAAAACAAATTGTTTGAATAGGGATACAGGTTGACCCATTGCAAAAATGAGATGTACAAGATGCTATGCAGAAAAATGAACTTTATAATTTCAGCTGGGGCGGGGGAGTGTAGTTGTGGAGATGGGAAGGAAGGGATGGTAGGGGGAAAACAAAGGAGGAGGCAACAATGCTTGATAAGAAATGTATTCATTGCCTTGCTCGTGTGATTGTAACCTCTCTGTACAGCATTTTCACAATAAAAACTTATTTTTTAAAAAAACAAAAACAAAACCCCAAATATTCCTTTATTCATTTCATTCTTTTTCTTCCAAAATATGAACACAGGATGGAAAGTGTATCACAAAGAAATACTATATCCCAGACATGAAAATAATTTTGAAGGATTAACCCTCACATCCTTTATGGGCTATAATATACAAAGTTCCATTTCCTTATGTGTAATATGAGTTAAGAATTTGTCTTTGCTAGAGTGCTTCAGAGAAACAGACTCAATAAGATTCATATAGAGGGTATGCTATGTGTACATTATACATATTCTCTCTCTTTTCTTTCTCCCCATCTTCTTTCCTTCCATCTCCTTTCTTCTCCTTCTCCCTCTTCCTCTCTCTCCACATCTGCATGCATCTTATTGGTTCTGTTTTGCAAAAGAACAGAGATCATTTGTTTATTAGAGAGAGAAGGGATAGAGAGAAAATGTCTAAAAAGAACATATGTATATATTTATGTCTATCTATTCATGTTTGTCTATCTAGAGAGGTTCAGAAGGTGTTGATGTTCTTTAGGTGCCCTTATTCTTTTTCTCTTAAGATCTTCAAATGAAGAAGTGGAAGAAATGGATGAACACATACATATACACACATACACACATTATGAGAAACAAACTGATTTCTTTAATGTCTACTGATACAAATGTTAATCACATCTTTAAAATACTCATAAAGCAACACCCAGACTACTGTTTGCAACATCTAAGCACAAGAGCTTAGCCGTCTTGACACATAAAATTAACCAGTACACTATCTTTTTACTTACACTGAAAGATGCTATGTATATCATATTAATTAATCCACAGTGTATCCCTGAGTTGCAGTTTCTTTATCTGTAAAATGCAGGTAAGACTACCTATTTCTTAGAGACACATCATAATGAAGATAATACAAATAAAAAACTAAACACAATACCCAACACAATAAATTCCCAAATAACATTTCTTTTTATAGTATTATCATCATGCTTTTTGCAATCATTTTAAATGCTCTCTGTAGTCAGTGACTATCATAAATTAAAATACCAAGAGAAAACTCATTCATTATTTCTTGCAAATTGACTTTTGGTTTATCTTTTTGTTTTGTGATAACTAAAATTTCAATCTTACAAAACAGTCTGTTTGCTTAGAATGAAGTGTGATGATTTTTTCCCCTGGGAAATCTAACCTCCAAAATTATATCCCAATACATTCTGCAAAGCCCAAATCAATCCTTCTAAACTCAGTCTGATTTATGTAGTCATTGCACAAATATTTACAGAATGACAGGCTTGATAGATATGGGCTACGTGCATGCAAACATCCAAAACACTGCGCTAGCCCTAATGGAAGTCAATAAGCTGGGAGAGGAAATGGCAAACCATCATAGCTACTCTTTATTGAAGCCCTACTAAGTTCCAGGCACACTGGATCAATTGTGTCCATTTATCTTCACTCTGACTTTCTGCTATGGCAATGGCATTCAGAGAAGTTAAGCTACGAGGACATTCGATTTTCTGTCTTTCTGACTACAATTTATGTATGCTTGTCTTCTTTCTAGTTACAAAACAGTAAGTAGCAACTTCAAAGATAGTGGACGTAGCCGAGATTTGTGGAAGCTTCACTGAAATATTGGGAATGGGCTCCTTATCTCTGCAGCCCTAAAGGCACAACAGCTTCACAAAGGTCAGGGCGACCTTCTGCTGGCAGTCCAGCTTTTCAGGAATAACAGTTCCCCAAGCTCCTGAGGGCTCTGCAGTAGTCCTCCTGCATTCCAAATTGTGCATTGAGTGCCTCTCCCTTTCTTACCTGTCAACCTTACATGTCCTTCCACACAAACTTCCATTTTATTGAATTCTATTTCTCTTCTACAAATTCATTCGAATATAACTAATAAATAAAAATGGCCTATTTTCAAGGTATCCAATAGAATGAAGATATATAGTACATGACTAGTGATTATCCCCAAAGTAATCAGCATGAAAATAATTGTCATTCTGAGTGTGTCGAGAACACTTGAGATTTGCTCCACCAGGACATGTCAAGGGCTCTATGGTCACATGCTGTACTCTACCTTCCCAGAACTTGTCAATCTTATAACTGAAAGTAAGGACCTATTCAGCAGCATCTAAACGTTTCTTCAGCTCCTAAACCCCGGAAATCTTCTCTCTGATTTATATGTTTCCAGGATTTAAAACTAAATATTTGTCTTCCTGGGTCAGCTTATTTCATTTTGCATGATGTCCCTAAGTGAATTCACATCATTACAAGGATCAGCATTTTCTTCATTTTAAAGCTGAAGAGCAAACACACACACACACACACACACACACACACACACACACACACACACAATATCTCTGCCCATCAGAGAAGTATTTCTTGGTTACTGTGAATAATACCATAATAAAATATAGAAGTATAGATACCTGTTCTTGGTATTGATTTAATTTCTCCTGAAATGAATCCTAAGAGTACAGAGGGGTTCCAGTTACATAAGTCAGGTAATGAGTACATTTCTTTTTGAACAGTGTCATCCCTTCCCTCGCTTTCTCCCAGAGTAATCAGTTTTAATATTACTGCATTTGAATAACTTACTGGCAAGGAATACAGTGAGTTGCTTAATAGTTCTGAACCTTATTGACCCCCACGAGTAAAATAGGGTCAACACAGGTAAGGAAGCTGTGGATAAAATGAACTGTTAATTCACGTTTGTTCCCTGCTATTTGTCAAGGGCCTTAGCTGGGCAGGCTACCTAGTGAAGAAAACAGAAGCCAAGATTTATGATCCCTCAAGATGCAGCAGATGCTTTTCTTGCTCAGTTAACAGAGAAGTCAGACAAATTAGTGAGTATCTCTCCTCCATGAAGCCATGGATGAAATAGAACCAGAGAACACATGCCTGGAAGAACCCAAGCTAAGATGGTCCTGCCAACCTCAAAATGTGAATTCCAAGGTCATCCTGGTATTATCCCATCCGTCCAGCTCAAATGGGAATGAACACAAGGGGATGTGCAGTACGTTCCTAGGAGCCAGGACTGGGAGAGAAGACTCAGATACACCTGATATTTAGGATTACAAAAACATAAAAATAAAAATAAAAATAGATCCCTCCCCCACAGTGTAACCCCCGCTTTCACTATATTTGATGTCAGTATAACATGTGGAGGAGATGGGGACAAACAAGTCGTTTAAGGATTCAGGTGGACCTGTTGCAACAATGAGAAGTACAAAATGTCATGTCAAAACCAGCTTTACAATGTCAGTGGGGGGGGGAGGGGGGGTACGATTGGTTGGGAGGGAGGGGGGAGGCCGGGAAGGGAGGTGAAGGGTAAACAAAGGAGGAGGCTGCAATGCTTGGTAAGAAATGTATGCATTATCCTGCCCATGTAATTGTAACCCCTCTGTACAGTATGTTCTCAAATAAAATAAAATAAAATTAAAAAAAAAATAAAAAAAAAATAAAAAAAAAATAAAAATAGACTCCCCCATGGTATAACCCCTGCTTTCACTGTATTTGATGTCGATATAATTTGTGAAAGGGAAGGGGAAAAAAAACAAATCGTTTAACTAGGGATACAGGTGGACCCATTGCAACAATGAGATGTACAATTCGTTATATTGAGAACGAACTTTACAACTTTGGTGGGGGGAGGAGGAGAATTGGGTGGAGGAACAGGGGGAGGATGGGAAGGGATGGGAAGGGGAAACAAAGGAGGAGACTACAATGCTTGATAAGAAATGTACTCATATACCACCTCACCCCAGTTAGAATGGCAAAAATCAAGAACTCTAATAACAACAGATGCTGGAGGGGATGTGGACAGAAGGGAACCTTACCTCATTGTTGGTGGGAGTGTAAACTTGTTCAACCACTTTGGAAAGTAGTATGGAGGTTCCTCAAAAGACTCCACATAGAGCTCCCCTATGACCCAGCAGTCCCACTTTTGGGCATTTACCCAAATGTTTACAAACAAGACCACACTAAAGCTACCAGCACAACTATGTTTATTGCAGCATTATTTACCCTAGCTAAGATAGGGAACCAACCCAGATGCCCCTCAGTAGATGAATGGATCAAGAAAATGTGGTATATATACACAATGGAATTCTATGCCTCCATCAGAAAGAATGACATTGCCCCATTTGTTAGGAAATGGAAAGATTTGGAAAAAATTATATTAAGTGAAGTAAGCCAAGCCCAAAGAAACATAGGTCCCATGGTTTCCCTTATTTGCAATATCTAGTATATGTATGAGTCAAGCAGAAAAGGTCAGATAAGGTGATGTTAGGAAAATGAACCCTAAGATATGTATTTTAAATGTTTTTTTTCTTTCATGCATTTGTTTCTAACACATATATAAGATTATTTCTTTGTTGCTTTGTATGTCCCTCCCCCACAGTATAACCTCTGCTTTCACTGTATTTGATGTCGGTATAATTTGTGGAGGGGAAGGGGAAAAACAAGTCGTTTAAATAAGGATACAGGTGGACCTGTTGCAACAATGAGAAGTACAAGTTGTCATGTCAAAAACCAACTTTACAACTTGGTGGAGGGGAGGATTGCGGGGGGGGGGGGGGGGGGAGGATGGGAAGGGATGGGAAGGGTAAACAAAGGAGGAGGCTACAATGCTTGATAAGAAATGTACTCACTGTCTTGCCCATGTAATTGTAACGCCTCTGTACAGTATTTTCAGAATAAAAAAATAAAAATAAAAACAAAAAACAAAAAGAAAAAAAGAAATGTACTCATTATCATGCCCATGTAATTATAACCCTTCTGTACAGGATTTTCACAATAAAATAACTTACTAATATTAAAAATAAATAAATAGATAGATAGATAAATAAATAAATATAAAAATAGAGACCATCATCCTACACCCTGTCAAGTTATACATTTAAATTTCAAACAATAATTTATTTTTAGTCCATATGTGCTCCATGCAGTATATGGGACATTGTTATACTAAGATTTTTATTTAATTTAAAATGTAAATTTAACTAGACAGTTTATAGGCCTACAGATAATTAAAAAGAGTCTGGGAAATATAATCAGGGTGTTTTTCAGAGGGAAATTAATATGGATTTAGTTTGCTATAATTGAGAAGAGCTATTGTCATCTTGGCTTGTTCAGTGTGGTTCATCCATGACTACATGAGGAAGAGTCAGATGGTCAGGCTTCTTAGAACAGAAGTTAGGACCTGTCCTAGGGAATGAAGCACCTTTGAGTTTGGCATATTGAAATGCTAGAGAACAACTCTGATGTCTTTTCCTGGCCTTAGTAGTTCTGAATGCTTGTGAGTCTTGGGTCTTGGTGTTTCTTCATAAATGTGTCCAGAGAACTCAAATGCAGTTGGTTGAGGAATATATTTAGAGCAAACTGATGGTACGATAATAATCAGTCAAATGCTTTGAAATGAAGCAGTCTAGATGAGGCAAAATCCTTGGGTTTGCAGCATTGCAAAAAGGGGTGTGGAACCCCTATATGTTGGAAGCCCTCCTAGAGCATTCACTTCAAATCTTGGGCACAAAAATACAATTGACGAAACAGGCTTACTAACAAGTCCTCAGTAGAGTATAAAAATAAAATAACTAGTAGACAGTGATACAAAGCCAGAGTCATTTATCAAAGTCATTTATCAAAGACAATGCTGGCATGGCATGGCCTGCCTTCCACATCTGTGTCAGACTTTCAGGGCAGGAAGAACATCCCATGTGGATTCTAACAAGCTGTCTCTTAGGAGGATTTGACTGGAGATGCTGATGACTGTCTAAGGCAATTCAAAGAACTTGAGAAATTCTTTTAAACAAACTCTTTAGTAATGGTGGAAATCTCAGCATTCACCGATATTCATTTTGGAAGTCAGCACCTATAACTCTCAAGACTGGTAATAAAATTGACAATCTACTGCAGTAGAGCTCACGCAAGTATTATTAACTTTAACTGAATTGATCTCAACTAGATCACTGTCAGGAACATTATGGTTGCAATTGATTTTTCTAGCTCTGAGAGAATTCTCAGCTTGCTTATTTTCATTTCTCCAAAGATTTTTTTTTATCTTACTTGAAGGCAGCCTTTCTCCCTTCCTGCCCTCTAACTTCAGTGTGTGTAAACAGTATGTTTTTAAGCAAAGTATTTAGGAAAGAAAGGCAATGGGACTTCACTGACTCAAAACAACTCATCCATGCTCATAAACAATCATAAAAGTTGTTTAAATAAGCACTGAGTTTTAAAAAGAGGGTCATATTTATTATAAACACAATGCAGTTCAATTATGTATAACCCACAGATTTAAGGTGAGTGTGTAATGCAAAATTCTTATGTTGAACCCTAGCCTCCAATGTGATTATATTTGGAAATAAAACCTTTCAAGATATTAAGATTTTTAAGAATAACCTCCTAAGCTGGGCATAAGGGCCTCAGATCTGTAATTGTAGATACTCAAGAGGCTGAGATCCAGAGAAATACAGTTGAATATCAGTCCAACAGAAAAATATATCTCTAAAATAGTAAGCAAAAAACAGGAATGGAGGCATGGCTCAAGTTATAGAGAACCAGCCAAGAGCAGGCAAGGCCCTCTATTAAAAAATACTACCAAAAAATAAATAAGCAGAAAGAAGGACAAGAATTGGATCCTAATCCAATAAGACTAGTGTCCTTATGAGAAGATGAAAGGGAAAATGGAGAGGGGAAAGGGTATAGGCAAAGAAGAGTGGGAAGGGAGGGGAGGTAAAGAGTAATGGAGAGAGGGAGAATGGTAAAGGAGGGGAGAGGAGAATACTAGGAGAAATACAAGGGATGTATGGACACAAGACAAAGAAAAGACCCGGGGGGAACTATAGTAGGAAGCGAAGGAGAAAAGTCTTCAGGAGAAATTCAGCACACCAACACCTTGATCTTGGACTTCCACTATGAAACTATAAGAAAACAAACTTAAATATGTTGTTTATCCAGAGTTTTGGTATTTAAGAGCAACCAAAGCAGAGTAATACAACCACCGGTGCCCTTTGAGGAATACTGTGCCATCACATCTCCTGAAAGGCTTGAGAAAGATGCTGCGCATCAACACAAGGGGGGAATTGAGGCAGCAAGATGCACATTTAAGGCATTTACCTCCTGTTTCCCATCCCCAGCACGTGTGCCTCCCTCACTCCATGCCTACACTTGCATCAGGAGCCAGAACAGAATCACAGACCTGATAGAGGTGGATAGAGACACATTTGGCTATGGCTGGCCCATCCCTGCAATTTCCTAGAATCATGACCTTGGCTACTACAACCTTGGTCAGAGAAGTGTTTTATACCTCAGTGTTATTATCTGAACAATAGGGATGATGACTCCTACCTCCGAGGGTTGTTATAAGGATCCAATAGAATGATATATGAGGGGAGTTGTATAATGGAAATAAACAAAACAGACAGGTGAACTAGCAACTGGTAGGAAGTGCTACAGGACTCCAACAGCAGCAGGCAACAAAACTCACTATATCCTCTCAGACAAATATTTTAGCAATTCATTTTAAAACCACTGAATATCTGGAGTTAAAAAAATAGCCCTTTTATAGCCAGAAGTGATATATTGCATTGTGAAGACATATTTACAAATACAGTACAATAGTGTACTGTGCCAACAGAATGTGAAGATTACAATGAATCATTTAGATGTAAAAACAGGAAAATATAAACAACTGAAGTTATGAGGAAGTATCAGGAGAATGGAGAAATGATCTATGCAAAATAAGCTAATGAAGTCCTATGTTCATGCATGCTTCTTCTTTCTCTTACAGACCATGTACTGTAGTCAAGTAACCTAATCTTTCTCTAAGTGCCTGAGGTTCACTAAGGAGTAAACAAAATAACATATGTATGTAGGAGTAGGAGAGTTCTTTCATGTATAAGTATATTAGGACCTGTGGCTTACTCGTGTAGTCATAGTTACTCAGCTGAGATCCAAATTATGGTTTAAAGCCAAACCCAGGCAGAAAAGTTTGGGAGATTCCATCTCCAAAATAACTAGCAAAAAACTGGGCTGGAGGGGTGCCTGAGCAAAGCAAGGGGGAGACTATGAGTTCAAACCCAGTATTGGCAGAAAGTAAAGAAAGAGAATTGTGGAGAGAGAGAGAGAGAAAAGAAAGAAAAAAAGAAGAAAGGACAGAGGGAAGGAAGGAAGGAAGGAAGGAAGGAAGGAAGGAAGGAAGGAAGGAAGGAAGGAAGGAAGGAAGGAAGGAAGGAAGGAAGGAAGGAAGGAAGGAAGGAAGGGGTGTGTTGGGATTTCTTGTCCTGGATTTACCAATAATCCATTGTGACCTCTAATCACTCTTTCTAAGTCCCTCTTTTCTTCTCAAAATGTTAGAACTTCCTTCTCTTCTCACATGCTTCAATTTGAAAATAATAAATATTATACTCTTTTGCAAGGCTGATAAATAATTCAGGTTTCTTATGTAACTGTGAAATAAAACTTACAAATCGAGACTAAAAGAACGTTGTAACTGTCTCTCCATAAAACTGTTATACAGCAGTATAAATAGAATTATTGTATCTCTTGGATCTTTCTCCTTCAGACTATTTGCTTATCGAGAAAATGCTTACTGTGCTCCTGCATGGTAGGAGTCTTGTTGGTGATGCAGCCTGGGCAAAGACAGCAGGCAGAAAGGAGCACATGTATGGTAGAACGGTAAAGAAGTGAAGATGTTGGTCTCTGTGCAGATGCAGAGGACTGAAAGAATTGTCAGAGTAAATTAGCAACAAGAGGAGCTCAAAGATGACAGGTTGGATGCTGGTAACTAATTTTATGAGCAGGAACAATTTCCAATGATCCCAACTCTACTTACATTTGAAGCTGTCAGGAGAGCAGTCAAAAACACTTCAGCCTCTGTCCACAGGAGGAGGTAGATACACCCCTCGCTGTCCCAGGCCATACATGCTAACAAAGATTATTGAAAGTTCTCCTATACTTAGAATTCCATAAAACCATAACTAGGTGAAGAGGTCAAAGTCAACCAATTTGAACCCTTTGAGTAGACTTTCTACAAAATGGAATCTATTTCATGGGGCTTTTGTAGAAATGTGTGTGCATATATACATATATGTCCACTTATATATAAATATACATTATATATAGATTATATAAAGTCATATCATATCTATATATATATCATATATATATGAATATGTGAATAGTTTTAAAAGTGACCCAAGCATGAGTCCTCATAATTGCTGCCATCACTTGTCTCATAGAGAATGGCCATGAGAAACAATCCACTTCTCTCTGATTTTGCAGCAGATGGCTGCTAGAAATATCAATAGCAGCAATTTTTCGAGTCATTCTTCAAATCCTGCTTAGTGTTCATTATCACCTTTATTGACTTAGCCCAGCTGCACACATCAGCCCAGCTCCATCATTCTGTCACCAGAACTCTGTTGGGTAATTTGTGGTTTCCAAAGCAGGAAGGAGGGTGAGGACAAATGACAGAGCGATACAATAGCTGGCACAGGTTGAAGACAACATTCGGCCCACATCGCTTTTTTATATGAGATATGATGAAAGATGTAAAGTATATACTATATAATACAGGAAAGTATAATTCTATAAAACTTAGAGAAATGATTGGGACCCATATACAGTGTGAAATATTAGCATGGATTATGATTTGCATTATCCACATCACCATAATTGTTGTGCCTTAAAACAACACAGATTATTTTTTAGGTCTAGAGGTCAGAAGTCCTAGAGTCAGGTGTCAGCAGAGCTGACCTTCAGCAGACTCCAGAGGAGAGCTGGTTTCCAGTTCCCAAATGTCACCTGCATTCCTTAGTTTGTGGGCTCTTCCTTGCTTCTCAGATCTGCTGGTCTTCTTATAAGGACCCCTGTGATTATATCAGAGCAAACACAACAATTCAAGATCCCTAACACAATCACATCTGCAAAGTCCCCTTTGCCAGACAAGGTGATAACTTCACAGTTTCTGATAACAAAGGCATAAACATCTTGTGGGAGCCACTTTCCTACTAAGTTATAAAATAGCTCTGGGCCACCAAAAGGCTCTAGTGAGAGAATATATGTAATGATGCCTTAAATCATAGGTGTAAGGCATCATGTCCGACCTGAAAGTTTCCAATGAGGGAGCCAGGGTTCAAGGCATGGGCAGGCCAGACAAGGCACACACACTAAGTTCAAGAAAGGAGTAGGATCTCACTCAGGATCCTTTTGCTCCCAGAACAATTCTGGAAATGATAGACTGTAGAGTCACTACCAAAGAACTATACTGTCTGTGATTTTCAAGTTGTGCTCATAAGGAATACCTTTCACTAGTCTCATGTACAGAACAGAAAGTACATCTATTCAATCATGTACTTTATAAACGAAATTTCTGGACTTTCAACATTGACAGGAATGGGATAAAAAATTTGGGACTGCCACATAACAACAGCTGGGAAAGTTTAGGCTCTTCAGGAAGGAAAGTGGAAGTCTTGTCAAGATCAGGATCAAAATATATCATTGTGACTATCCTGCTCAGACAGAACCTACTCTTCACATAATCTGATAGAAAATTACAGAAAAGGGTTGGGGATAGAGCTTAATTGTACAAGTCTTATAAGGATTATGGGCAAAGGCCTTGGTTTAACCACCAGCACTGAGGAAAGAAAAAGAAAGATCATGTCTTTCCTAGAACTGGAAATGTAGTTCAAGTGGTAGAGAACCTACCTAGCAATTCAAAGGCCCTGAGTTCAAAACTTCAGTACCTAAAAAAAAAGTTATTTATAAGCAAATAAATTAGGCCTTTCTTATTATAAAATAGTGGATGGCAAACAACAAATACATTTCTCCATTTTTATCTTAGAGAATGCCACTGAAAAATATAGCTGTCTGAATTGGGAGCAGTTTGAATGAAAGGACTAGATATGTTGTCCGAGTCCCACAAGGGGCTAAACACTGGCTTGTCTCTACAGTTTGCACCAGTGGAGAATGAAATATGATGGCCTAGAGATGGGACATAGACCTGACAGGTAAGAGCAAATGCTCAATCTGTTTGCTATCCTGGATAAATCCTTCCTTTCCCCAAGCTCAACTTCTGATCTATTACTACATTACTGATGCATACTCCTCAGTCACTAGTAGAAAGAAGGAAATAAAAATCCATCTGGAAATAATTTAGTATACAATATCCTTTCACATGATAACTGCAGGGCATCTGACCCAAACCTACCAGCCTTCTGTGAAATGTTAAATTCTGTGGAATGCAAGGAGGTTTCTACATGCTTATTCCAAACGTTGTTACAGTAAGGAAAAGAAAGAGAAATAAACCACAATGATGATAGTTAACATTGGTTAAACTACTCTGATGCTCCAGACACTCTTTTTATGTGTATAGTGGAAATTAATAACAATCCACATACAATCCAGAAATAAGCTTAGTATAAGTCTGTTTTGGAAATTATGGAATTAAAGAATGGGGTGATTGCCCACAAAAGTTAAAACTGGGATGAAACAGGCAGTGTGATTACAGATTCTAAACTTCGTGTATGTGTGGGTATGTGGGTGTGTGTGTGGGGGGGGGGTGTGTACATGCGTGTGCGTGTGTACACACTCAGGTCTTGGGGCTTGAACTAACTGCTCAAAGTTAGTGCTCTACCATTTGAGCCACAGCTCCACTTTAGGCTTTTTTGGCGATTAATTTGAGATACGAGTCTCATAGGCTTTCCTGCACAGGCTGGCTTCAAACCCTAATCCTTAGATCTCAGCCTCCTAAATTGCTAGGATTACAGGCATGAACCATTGGAGACCTATACTTTTTAAATACATCAATTCAGCCACATAGCTTAGCATCAAAACCAAGATAGTCTTCATTGTTAGCAACAGTCTATAAGGCCCCATAGTCCACCCTGTCAAACCTCTAGCCACAGGCCACCACTGTCACACTAAGTTCTCATGGTGCATTGGTTTGTGCTCCATTCCCTCGATGTCCTCATTGCCTCCATGTCAACCTTCTGCAAGTGGTCTTTCTTCTGCTGAGCAGCCTGCAGTGCCCTGCTACCTCCATAGCCTTTATCCTGATCTTCATAACTTCTACTTGCCCAAGAGGGAGGCACTGCTTCACTGATCTCAGAATACAGAGAACTGCTTCAACTTTTCTTTCTGCCGATTGCTTTTATAGTCCCTTCCTACAAAATTCTCTAATCTGATTGGTGTAAGCCTAAGTGCAAATGGATACATTTCTTTGGGGGTCTGGGGACATCTGTGACATGACCCAGTGTACTCTGTCCTGCTTCTGGCATTTGGCTGAAAGAGAGGTGGCCACCTCCTTGTTCACTTACAACACCCAAATCTCTACCACCAAGTGGCATAGGCACAATATTGGCAGGGCCTCAATTATACTTCTACTCCCAACAGCTCCAACATGTGTTTACTTTGCATGCCACAGGCAGACTTTGCCGTAGCTTAACTGTTATGTAAGGAAAAGACAAAACACCTGCTCATAAACTGTGTGCTCTCACACAGAGTACCAGAGAAGTCCTGCAGTAAAGAAGTACCAGACTACTATCCAGCAACCAGAAGAACTGGTACTTTATTCTTCATTTCACTACTCCTCTTTGGAAGCCTGGCCCCAGCCACAAGAAATGTCTTCTTGGACTATAAGATAGTTCATTCTCCAGAGTTCAATCTAATAATCAGATTCTACTACTTTCTTTATGGCTTCAGATAATATTCATTCCTCAAGGGATAGAAGGAGGAAAACAAAGGAGGGGATAACAGTGTCTGACAAGAAATATACTCATTAACTTACTCATGTAACTGTAACCCCTCTGTACAGATCTTTACAATAAAATAAAATTTAAAAAACATTCACTCCTCATACAGTCTTTCCCAGATCTTACTCAAAATTACAATTATGTGCTTTGAAGGACAATGATTTAAATCAAAGTTTTATCTCTTCTGCACTATAAATTCTGCAAAGGAGGGAAAAGTGTCTCTCCCTCCACCTGCCCAAGTTCACAGTGAATACCCCTGTGATCAGAAAGAACACAAATGTATTTGTACAAGTTTTATATGACATAACATCCTTCATAAGGGGGCTGGGAAGGTGGCTCAGTGGTAGAGTGCTTGCCTTGCATGCATGAGGTCCTGGGTTCGATTCCTCAGTACCACATAAACAGAAAAAGCCGGAAGTGGTGCTATGGCTCAAGGGGTAGAGTCCTAGCCTTGAGCTGAAGAGCTGAGGGACAGTGCCCAGGCCCAGAGTTTAGGCCCCATGACCGGCAAAAAAAAAAAAAAAAAAAAAAAACCAAAACATCCTTCATAAGTTAAACTTGAATGTTTTCATTTCATTTACATTTTATGAAGAGTAGATAGTAGTATGAAATATGAGAGGGCAAAAAATAATCCAATAGGGCTGGGAAGGTGGCTCAGTTGTAGAGGGCTTGCCTTGCATGCCTGAGGCCCTGGGTTCGATTCCTCAGCACCACATAAGCAAAAATTTAAAAAAAGCTGGAAGTGGCACTGTGGCTCAAGTGGTAGAACGCTAGCCTTGAGCTGAAGAGCTGAGGGACAGCACCCAGGCCCAGAGTTCAGGCCCCGTGACTGGACAAAAAAAAGAAATAAGAATCCAATAGTACTAAATTAGGAAGCAGAAAAGCCTGTTGATTTGAGGTTCTTCTGGTGTCCTATATCTTCAGAGAAGAGGGTTCCTTTCTTCTAGGGTTAAGGAGAGGCCCTCTCAGACTGTGAGGGTCCTGCCAGCTGCTTTAAGGGAGAAAGATAAGAGAAAAGACAAAGCTACCTTTTGGCTTCTTCCAGTTTTTAAAACTCTTTCTGCTTGGATACTCAATATAGCAAGGTATGATATTTCGGGCAAGTGTGTCCCGTACAGGGATTCTTGGTCACAAAATCTCTCACAAGCCGTTCTATTTGAAATTGTTATTCACATAGAATATTCTACCTAGATAAACAATTTAGGATATGCGAGTTTGCTTTCCTTCTGAAGAAGAGGTATTTCCATCCAAATGCCGAAGGAAGAGGAAGGTTCATAAGCTATGACAGCAAAGCAAACTTGCATGACTTCCTCCCACTAAATGGCTACACAGGGTGATATCAGAGCAATCGAATGAATATTAGTCTGGAGATAATTCTTAATCATCCTTGGAGTTCCTCCAGATACAGCAAATCAAGCTAAAAATAAACACTCAAAGTGAGCTCATTACAGCAAGCAATAAGGTAGAACACATCGCCCTGTGTGGTGTCTTCCACTTCCCAAAAGGATCATCACATGTAGGTGATTGAGGTAAATACTTCTACTACTGCTTGCCAGTGTGTTAGATGCAATCATACCAGAAAGGAAAGTAAGCCCAGGTGATACCAGCAGATCAGAAGATAGGAGGAACTATGGACACATGCAAATGTGCCTGTGGACATAGAGTGCCCAATGCATAGAACTAGGGATTGTGATTTGTAGCATTTGCTCTGTAAAAACTTCTAAGCCTGACTTCATGCCATCAGCAAGATCATTATGCACAAACTTAGCAAGAGGTAAGAATAATTTACTCTTACAACTTAGTGTTCACTGATCCTAAAGATGGCTTCTCAGAAGAACTACTAAGACTTTCATATGTGTTTGATCTTCAGCTAAGAATTTTTCTAAATAGAAAGTATCTTAAAAAGGCTAGACAACACAGAGCCAACAATATTTATTAAATTCCAAGCAGGGAGTCTGAAACAACCTAGATTCTAATTCTCTGTCACTTAGGGCTAATATGCCTGACCACTGGGTTCCAAATCTGTTTACCTGTGCCTGAAAGCACATTGAGCATTCTGGAGTAGTATATCTGTTCAAATTACGAGCAGAACATTCTGAGAATACAGATGTAGGACACCTACTGTCACAGAAACTTCCCCCATGGTGGCGAGATGGATCAATGTCTTGGGTAGAATGCAGTTAAATCAATAAGCAGTGATGTTTTAACACAGCTCAGATGCTGCCAGGAAACCTGACCTGACTTCAAGAACCTCATAAAAGCAAAACTTTCCCTGTTTTATATGGTAATTCAAGGATATGCTAGGAGACAGTCACACAACTTAGTTCCTTTGGTGAGTAGTTTAACTTTTTGATCAAACAATCTATAAGTGGTGCAGACCCTTTTACATTTTCTAGTAAGTTTTTGTTAAGTATATCTTTCAGAGTAATAGGTAGGTGGGATAATAGGTGAGAAATGCAAAGAAATAAATTATTCCATGGTCCAATCTCCTGAGAAATTCTGACTTTACATTGGGTGGGTTTCTCTTTCTGGGTATCTTGGAGCCTTTATTCTGTATCAATTATGGTTACATAATTGATCTGCATTAAGCTTATATCAAACAATGTGGCAAGCACTTTGAAATGTTAGCTCATTTAATTTTTTTCATGTACTTTTTGATAGACATTATAGACATATCAACATTATAATCAGCAACAACTGTCAAAAGATGAAATGTGTAAGTTTCAAGATAATTTAAGGCTTATGGGATTTAGATGTTTTATCCAAGATCTTAAGCCCAATGAACCTTGATCCCAAATTTCCTAAACCTTAGAACCTGTGTCCTTAAGTTCTGTCTTGTCTTCTGCCTACACTGAGATTCTTAGCAGAACATGCACTATTTCTAGACATATTTAAGGATGAAATGTTCTTCTATGGAGCAATGTTGCTATGCCAGTGTTCAACTAATGTTTTGTGTGTGAAGAGCTTCACCATGAAATTATAACACTAATTTTTGTGGATAGAACAAAAAAGTATCAGCAAGAGAGAAAGTATTGTTTAATAATTTTAAATTGGGCGGCTATAAAGAAATAAGTGACAAAGCCAGGCACTGGTGGTTCACGTCTGTAATCCTATCTACTCAGGAGGCTGAGATCTGAGGATCATGGTTCAAAGCCACCCCAGGCAAGTAAGTCGTAAGACTCTTAGCTCCAATTAACCACCAGAAAACCAGAAGTGGCACTGTGGCTCAACTGGTAGAGCACTAGACTTAAGCTGAAGAGCTGAGGGACAGCACTCAAGCCCAGAGTTCAAACCCCACAACAGACCAAAAAAAGAAAGAAAAGAAAAGAAAGAAGTGACAAAAAGTCATATAAAGAAGCCAGGGAAACCATGGAGACCAGGATAGTCTTAGCAGAGGATCACAATTCACAATAGTTCAATAGCTATGTACACATGACCATATTAAATGATACTAATCAAAATGAACTCCAAGATATAGAAACAAGAGATTTTTGTTGTTGTTTTTAATGCATTATGTGAAGTTGTTTCCTTTTTTCCCTTTCTTTTTTTTTTCTTTTCCTTTGGTTTATGCCCTGTTGTCACTACTTCTGATTTTGGTATCCTGTGTCTTGTATATAGGTTTATATAATTTGGGGAAGGGAAGGAGAATAACAAAATAGTGAGACAAAGAACAAAGGATAAACCAATCCAAGATCAATACTCACAAGACACTATGCTGGAAATGAACTTTTACAATGTAGGGTGGAGGGACCAAGGGGGAAGGAAAGTGGGAGAATAATAAGAGAGGAGGTAACAATGTTCAACAAGAAATGTACTCATTGCCTTACTTACGTAACTGTAACCTCTCTGTATAACACTTTTACAATTTTTTTTTAAAAAAGAAGCAAGGGTGGGGTTGTAGAAACAATGCCAGATTTATCATGAGGATAACTGTACCTCTGTTCTGGGAACATCAGAAGCCATCAATACAACATTAAATGAGCCATTCCAGAAGCTCAGTCTTCCTGAAAAGTAACTACATCACATCAAAGTGTCTCCCAGCTCCAAGATGGGGGTGGAGGGGCTGCCTGCTATGAGTGCCCATATTCCTAACATGTCTTGATGAATAGGCTCAATTACAAGAGTCTGTCTATTCCCTTACATCTGGGAAAGCACCTTTATACTACCTCATAGGTTTGGTTTTGTGGGTGGTGATATAGTAGTTCGTTTTTATAACACTATAAATCTATGCCATGATACATTTCCCTTCCATCAAAATGACGTTTCTTGCTGCTTTTTGTGAAGCAGTAGATCCCTTAAACGCAGGGCTCCTCTCTTACAGTCTACTCTACCAAGCATAAGGATTCTACCTTGTCTTTTTTTATTTCCCTTGTGAATTTGTGGCTTGCAGAACTACTGCAGCTATAAGAATACCTGCCACTGATTTTCTGCTAAGTAGGACCTTTCTCAGACCCATGAGCCTTGTATTTTCTGTGAGCCACTCACCAGGCAACACATCAAGCCCACCTTGGTTCTCCAGCTTTTGCTTTCATCTTCCATTCTCAAACTTACCTAAGTAGAGTAAAATCATTACAAATGGTATCACTGTCTCTCTAATGTAGCAGAAATTTAGCAGAGACTGTAAATTAACTTTTCAATGAGACATCATCTCACTCTAGGAAGACTAACTTTTTATCAAAAAGACAAATAATAACACATGATTGTGAAGATGTGCCAAAAGGGAATGCTTGCATACAGAAAACAGCATGGAGAGTCCTCAAAATTAAATGTAGAACTACCATATGATACATCAATCCTCCTACTGGCTATATATCAAAAAGAAGACAAATCAGTGTATTAGATGTCTGCATTCCTATGTATATTGCACCAGTATTCATAAAAAAGCAAGAAATAAAAACAACTTAAATGTCCATCAATGGACAAATGGATAAAGAAAAGCTGCTACATCCACACAATGGAAATACTACTCAGCCATTAAAATGAATGGAATCCTGTCCATATGTGTGGGTTGGAGATTGTAATGTTAAGTGAAGTAAGCCAAGCACAATAGAACAAGTATTGCTTGTCTAAAATAATCTAAAATGCTTACTTTAGAGAGATTGAGCATAGAATGGTGGTTACCAGGGGCTGGGCAGAGCAGTGGGGTGAGAAAGGAGAAAGTTACAACCAGCAAAACAGAATGATTGTGAAATACCGATAACATACAGATTATTTCAAAAGGCTGAATGAACTGTTTTTACCATAACAAAATAAGAAATGCTCGAAGAGACAGACATGTTTACCTAATTTAAACATTATTGTATGCAATATAAACATGTATAAAAACATCACAAACCTTGTTTGTATTATTTGTTTATTTAATTAGGCATTATTGGGGTTTTACCTCAGAGCTTCATACCTGTGTGCATGAACCATGCACACCTCCATCCCTGCTTCAGTCATATTTCACACAGGGTCTTGTTCTAATGCCCAGGTTGGATGGGACCGTAATCCTCTTATTTATATTTCCTAACACATAGCTGGAATGACAAGCATATACTGCCATGCTTAGCTCTTATAGGTCAAGATAGAAGTCTTCAGAACTTGTTTTGTCCAAGAAAAAATGTGATTTGACTAGCCATATCACAGATCTCCCAATGTCTGCCTCCCAAGTAACTAGAACTACAGGTATGAAGCCACGATGCCAAGCTTGATTTTTATGGGTCGTTCAAAAATAAATTCTCTCAGGAGTATGGAGAAGGACAGCGACAGCAAATTCTATCTTGCCACACTTAGAATGTATTCAACACAATCAGTGCTCAGAAAATAATTGCCACGGAAGCTCATCATGTACCCATGAAATAGTGTATCATCATTACATATGTGAGATCTCACATGTGTGAAGTGGTAGAGGTAATTCGCGTACTCAGATGTAATTGATGCAAAGAGAGAATAGTTCCCAATGTCCAAGGACATAGTCCAGTGGCTCTGGAGGAGGTAGTCGTAGTCGGGAAGCATGCTTGGATTGATGTCATGTGAATGCTGTCATGGTGATTTCTGCCCCTTGTTAATCCTGCACCTTGTCTTTGTCATCTCTTCCCTCTCCACTTCTCCACCTTCCCACCTCCCCATCACTTCACACTGTCTCAAACTCAGACTCCTTTCCCAAATTAAGCTTTGTTCAGTAATCAACACAGGGCACAGAAAGTCCTAAAATAGAAACAAATAGTTATCCTGAATATAAATCTCACGATGAGAATATTCAGCTGATACAATGGAATCACCAGGCCATCAGAAAGAAAATCCTGGCTTTGAGACTTTCAGCAGAGGGTTAGGACTAATCCTTGCTAGCTCAGCTACTTCTAGTCAACCCCCACACAAACCTAGAAAGAAACTTGATACTCAAACTTCATGTTATTTGAAATTTAATTAAACTGGGCATCACTTTCTAAATCAGTGAACTTAAGTACCCAAAGTTGAATAAACACCATGGGCTTCTCTTCCTAAAATAATGCCATGGAGAAGTGACCTATTGAATCCTTACAGGGGTCAACTAAGTGTGCTTGATTCTGGGCTGGTTAACAGCCCCACATGGCAATAGCTCAGCCCAGCCAGGCAGGTGACAAATAGCTTTTCACAGCTGGCCTTAGAAACAGAGCCCAAAGTGTAATCACATTTACTGCTACCAAAAAAAAAGTCATCTCCACAATTAAATGTACTGGTCATTAAATAGTTATTGCTTTGCTTGTACCAGTGGTGTCAATTTGCAACTTTTGCTTTATTGGCTCTTTTTATTTCTTCTAATGGCTAAGCATACTTTACTTGGCATAGAATTTTAACTACAGCATTATGAACCCAGTTAGTTAATTGTTTTAAAACTTCTAAAAGGGAAAGGAAGTCTTGCAATGATACTGCGGGGCTTAGCATTGCATCAGGCTGTAGAGTTATTTCAGAAGCTGAATGGCCTGTCAGCTGAATGGCCTGTCATTTACACACAACCACATTATGACCTCTTATGTGTTTCATGAGGATGTCTATGATGAATAAAACATTAACTTCACAGTAACGTGGCAATTTGTTCTAATTTTGTGGTTGTTTTTCTTTTACTGGGATTTGAATACAGGGCCTCATTCTTATTCATCTTTCTTGCTTATGGCTGGAGGTTTACCACGTGAGCAACATCTCCAGCCCAAGCTTTTTTGCTAATTCTTTTGAAGAAGGAGCCTCTTGGAGTTTTTTGCCCTGGCTGCCTTCAAAGTGCAATCTTCTCAACCTTCTCAGTAGCTATGAATATAGGCTTGGCACCCAGCTAAGACCCTCATTCTTGAACTCATGGATTATTCTACCCTTGATATGGTTGGCACAATTTAACATAATAAAAAAAGTAGTAAAGAATTGCCTTTATGGCTAGGTGAAATGGCTCATAGCTTTAATCCTCGCTACCACTGAGCTATACTTCCAGCTTATGCAAAAGTCAGTGGGATTCCATTTCAATGGAAAAGCACTGTGTGGTGATGCACATTTGTCATCTGAGATATGTGGGATGCATAATTAGGTGCATCCTATTCCAGGCAAATATTGCAAGACTCTACCTGAAAAAAAATGTCTAAAAAAAAAAAAAACGGTGCTAGAGGTGTGCATTTGGTGCTAGAGCCCCTGCCTGCCTAGAGAATGCAAGACCCAAGTTCATACCTGAATACCTACAAAACAAAACAAAAAGATTTGTCTTCAATAATAGTAGCTTATCAGAAAAACAACTGTTCTCAGAACAATAGTCACTTCAACATGTACTTTTCACCCCTTCAGGACTTTATGTGTAGTAACTGTATCTCTTAGAGGTTGAAACTAAAGTGTAAATAAATTCTGATTATATCATAAATCCACAAACTTTTTGGAAGAAATTATTATAGATAAAGAATAAGCTTATAAATAGAAACTTAAATCAATATAAGAATAGCAAATAACATTAACAAATAATGCCAACCAATTCAAGCTTCTGAATTAAAAAGATGTTTCCTCATATTCATTTCATTAATTCACAATCTGGGATTGCAAAATTCCCTTGAGTATCAGCTCTAGCAAAAGACCAGTGCATCCTAGACAAACCAACCAACCATACCCACCATCAGCCACAACATCCAAAAGGAAAGAACAAGGTCATGATATTGCTATCTCTGGGACAAAGAGCGTATGTATTCTGTGTAGAGCAAGTTCACACATGAATTATATTTATACATAGTTGCTTCATTTTCTTTTTTTAATACCTAAAAGAAACAAAGCTTAATTCAGTTGAATCATACTACACACAAAGCAGCATCAAACTATCTGTATATAGCTCAAGAACATTAGCAAGAATTATGTCCTATTAAATGGGATTGCATGAAGCTGCAGAGCTTCTGCATGGCAAAAGACATAGCTAGCAAGATCAATAGAAAGCCCACAGATTAGGAGAAGATCTTCACTAGCCATACAAACAGATAAGGGTCTCATATCTAAAATATACTTGGAACTCAAAAAATTAAATCCCCCAACAACAAATCCTCAAAGAAACAACTGTCCGATAAATAAATGGGCTAATGACTTAACGAGAAACTTCTCTGAAGAGGACATAAGAACGGCCAATACACACATAAAGAAATGCTCAACCTCTCTAGCCATAAAAGAAATGCAAATCAGCCATTAGAAATGACAAAATAATGGCATTTGCAGGGAAATGGATGGAGCTAGAAGAAATCATGTTGAGCGAGGTAAGCCAAGAGCAAAGAGACAAACAGTACATGGTCTCCCTGATAAGTGAATGTTAAATCCAAAATGTTAGGTGATACAACAAAATTAACAGGACTTAAGAAACAAAGAACTTCCACTCATCTGGTCGAACCACTACTAAATATCTCCAGGCTGCTGATCACATGTATGGCGTATATGTGTACACTGTTATGTTATAGACCGTGATAGACAATTTGCTCCAGGAAAGTTAGAATGAGCTTGTGACTTTAAATGAGCATCATTATTCCACAATACTGTGAAATTTGGAAATTATGTATTCACTTAATCACAATTAAAAAAGAAAAAGAACCTCGGGGAAGATAAGGAGGGAAGGGATAGTAGGGGGAAAACAATGGAGGGGGTAACAATGCTCAATAGGAAGTGTACTCATTATCTTACTTATGTAACTGTAACCCTCTGTATGGTATTTTTACAATAAAAAATTAAACAACAACAACAAAAGAAATGCAAATCAAAACAACAGTGAGATTCCACATCACCGCAATTAGAATGGCTAGAATCAAGAACTCTAATAACAACAGATGCTGGAGGGGATGTGGACAGAAGGGAACCCTACTGCATTGTTGGTGGGAGTGTAAACTTGTTCAACCACTTTGGAAAGCAGTATGGAGGTTCCTCAAAAGACTGCACATAGAGCTCCCCTATGACCCAGCAATCCCACTTTTGGGCATTTATCAGAATGATCACAAACAAGATCATACTAAAGCTACCAGCACAACTATGTTCATTGCAACATTATTTACCATTGCTAAGATCTGGAACCAACCCAGATGCCCCTCAGTAGATTAATGGATCAAGAAAATGTGGTACAAGGGAATAAAATTAGAACTCAACACCAAAAGCCACCAAAGAAAGTCCAGTATCACATGGAGGCTGAACAACACACTGCTGAATCAAGAGTGGGTCATGGAAGAGATTAGAAAGGAAATTCAAATGTTCATGCTATTCAACAAAAATGAACACACAAATTACCAGCTCCTCTGGGACAAAGCAAAGGCAGTACTCAGAGGCAAGTTTATAGCTCTGAGCTCCTACATCAACAAATTGGAGAGATCTGAAACTAGCAATTTAATGACACATCTAAACCTCCTTGAAAAAGAGCAGCAAGATAAACCCCAATCCAGTAGACGGAAAGAAATAATCAAAATCAAATCAGAATTAAATGAATTAGAATCCAAAAAAACTATAGAAAGAATCAACAAAACAAAGAGTTGGTTCTTCGAAAAACTTAACAAAATTGAGAGACCCTTAGCAAATCTTATCAGAAAAAGAAGAGAACACACCCAAATTAATAAACTCAGAGATGAGAATGGAAACATCACCACGGAAACAACCAAGATTCAGAACATTATAAGGGAATACTTCTCAAAACTTTATGCTAATAAGTTTGAGAACTTAACAGAAATGGACCTTTTCCTAGCAAATATTTACATGCCAAAACTAAACCAAGATGAGTTAAACCAGCTTAACAGGCCCATATCAAGCATTGAAATAGAAACAGCAATAAGAGACCTCCCAGCTAAGAAAAGTCCAGGACCAGATGGTTTTACAGAGGAATTTTACAAGGCCTTCAAAGCAGAGCTCACATCAATACTCCTCCAACTCTTCAATGAAATTGAAAGAGAAAGCTCACTACCGAACACATTCTATGAAGCCATCATAACCCTCATCCCAAAACCAGGCAGGGACTCATCAAAGAAAGAGAACTATAGACCCATTTCTTTGATGAACATTGATGCAAAACTTCTCAACAAAATTTTGGCCAACCGACTTCAACAATTCATCCAAAAAATCATACACCACAATCAAACAGGATTCATTTCAGGGATGCAAAGCTGGTTCAATATACGCAAATCAATTAATATTATTCATCACATCAACAGGAGCAAGAATAAGAACCACATGGTTATCTCAATAGACGCAGAAAAAGCATTCGACAAGATCCAACACCCCTTCATGATGAAGGTTTTGGAAAAATTAGGAATCCATGGAACATTCCTCAATACAATAAAGGCTGTATATGACAAACCTACAGCCAGCATTATACTCAATGGTGAAAAACTAAAGCCATTTCCTCTTAACTCAGGAACAAGACAAGGATGCCCACTCTCTCCACTTCTCTTCAATCTAGTATTAGAATGCCTAGCTACAGCAATAAGACAAGATGCAGACATAAAGGGGATCCAAATAGGGAAAGAAGAAATAAAACTCTCCCTCTTTGCAGATGACATGATCTTGTATTTAAAGAATCCCATAGACTCCACTCCCAAATTACTCAAGCTGATTCAAAACTTTGGCAAAGTAGCAGGTTATAAAATTAACCCCCAAAAATCAATGGCTTTTCTGTATGCCAACAATGAGAAAAGTGTGGCTGAAATTAGGAAAGCAACTCCATTTGTAATAGCCCCACAAAAAATAAAATACCTAGGAATTAACTTAACTAAAGAAGTGAAGGACCTCTATGATGAAAACTTTAAAATCTTGAAAAAGGAAATCAACACAGAACTTAAAAAATGGCAAAACCTCCCATGCTCCTGGATTGGAAAGATTAACATCGTGAAAATGGCAATACTTCCCAAGGCTATCTACAAATTCAACGCAATACCTATCAAAATTCCAACCTCATTCTTCAAGGAAATAGAAGAGGCAATCCAAAAATTCATATGGAACAATAAAAGACCCCAAATAGCAAAAACGCTCCTGAATGGAAAGAACACTGCTGGAGGAATATCAATACCAAACTTCAAACTCTAAAGCCATAGTAATCAAAACAGCTTGGTATTGGCATAAGAATAGACCTCAGGACCAATGTAATAGAATTGAAAACCTAGAAATGAACCTATAGCCATCTAATCTTCGATAAGGGAGCTAAAACAATAGAATGGAAGAAAGACAACCTCTTCAGTAAATGGTGCTGGCAAAATCGGTTAACTACATGTAGAAAACTTAAGCTAGATCCTTATATATCACCCTGCACCAGAATCAACTCCAAATGGATCAAAGACCTTGAACTCAAAGCAGACACTCTGAAAACATTACAGGATGGAATAGGAGAAACCCTAGGTCTCCTTGGCTCAGGCCGAAATTTTCTGAATAGAGACCCAGAAACACAACAAATCAAAGAAAGGTTGGACAAATGGGATTGCATAAAGTTGCAGAGCTTCTGCAGGGCAAATGACATAGCTAGCAAGATCAATAGAAAGCCCACGGATTGGGAGAAGATCTTTACTAGCCATACAACGGACAAGGGTCTCATATCTAAAATATACTTGGAACTCAAAAAATTAAACCCCCCAACAACAAATCCTCAAAGAAATAACTGCCCAATAAATAAGTGGGCGAAAGACTTAAAGAGAAACTTCTCTGAAGAAGAAAGAAGGATGGCCAATAGACACATGAAGAAATGTTCAACATCCCTAGCCATAAAAGAAATGCAAATTAAAACAACATTGAGATATCACCTCACTCCAGTTAGAACGGCAAAAATCAAGAACTTTAACAACAACAGATGCTGGAGGAGATGTGGACAGAAAGGAACCTTACTTCATTGTTGGTGGGAATGTAAACTTGTTCAACCACTTTGGAAAGCAGTATGGAGGTTCCTCAAAAGACTCCACATAGAGCTCCCCTATGACCCAGCAATCCCACTTTTGGGCATTTACCCTAATGTTTACAAACAAGACCACACTAAAGCTACCAGCACAACTATGTTTATTGCAGCATTATTTACCATAGCTAAGATATGGAACCAACCCAGATGCCCCTCAGTAGATGAATGGATCAAGAAAATGTGGTATATATACACAATGGAATTCTATGCCTCCATCAGAAAGAATGACATTGCCCCATTTGTTAGGAAATGGAAAAACTTGGAAAAAATTATATTAAGTGAAGTAAGCCAGGCCCAAAGAAACGTAGGTCCCATGGTTTCCCTTATTTGTAATATCTAGTATATGTATGAGTCAAGCGGAAAAGGTCAGATAATGTGATGTCAGGAAAATGAACCCTTAGATGTGTATTTTAATGTTTTTTTCTTTCATGCATGTGTTTCTAACACATTTATAAGATTATCTCTTTGTTGCTTTGTATGTCCGTCCCCCACAGTATAACCCTTGCTTTCACTATATTTGATGTCAGTATAACTTGTGGAGGATACAGGTGGACCTGTTGCAACAATGAGAAGTACAAGTTGTCATGTCCAAAACGAGCTTTATAATGTTGGTGCGGGGGGGGGGGGGTGAGGGGGGGAGTGGGGGGGAAGGAGAAGGATTGGGATTAGGGCGGGAGGGGGGAGGCTGGGAAGGGATGTGAAGGATAAACAAAGGAGAAGGCTGCAATGCTTGGTAAGAAATGTACGCATTATCCTGCCCATGTAACTGTAACTCCTCTGTACAGTATGTTCACAAATAAAATTAAATTAAATTTAAAAAAAAAATAAAGAAAATGTGGTATATATACACAATGGAATTCTATGCCTCCATCAGAAAGAATGATATTGCCCCATTTGTTAAGAAATGGAAAGACTTGGAAAAAATTACATTAAGTGAAGTAAGCCAGGCCCAAAGAAACATAGGTCTCATGGTTTCCCTTATTTGCAATAACTAGTATATGTCTGAGACAAGCAGAAAAGGTCTGATAAGATGATGTTAAGCTAAATGAACACCAAGATAGGGACACAAGTGGTTTTTTTTTTCTTTCTTGCTATTGTTTCTAAAGTATTTATAATGTACCATGTGATTTTTTTTGTTGCTTTGTATGTCCCTTCCCCCATGGTAAAACCCCTGTTTTCACTGTATTTGATGTTGGTATAATTTGGGGAGGGGAAGGGTAAAAACAAGTTGTTTACATAGAGATACAGGTTGACCCATTGCAAAAATGAGATGTACAAGACACTATGTTGAAAAACGAACTTTACAATTTAGATGGGGGTAGGAGGGGTGAGAGTTGGGGGGAGGGGAGAGTGTAGTTGAAGAGGTGGGAGGGAAGGGATGGTAGGGGAAAACAAAGGAGGAGGCAACAATGCTTCATTAGAAATATACTCATTACCTTGCTTAATTAACTGCAACCCTTCTGTACAATATTTTCACAATAAAAATTTATTAAAAAAATAAATAAAATATTTTCCCTCCCCCCCAAAAAAAAGAATTACCTCCTACCACTTAACAGTGTGCCTGGATTACTAGAAAAATTCAATAAACACATGTGATATTATTATTTCTTTACTCATTTATTTATTTATTTAGTATTAGAGTATGAACTCAAGACCTTATACTTGCTAGGCAAATGCTCTACCAGTTGACCTCAGCTCTTTGCACTTTAGTTATTTTTCTAATAAGGTCTTGTATTTATGTCCTGGCCAGCCTTGACTGGTTCTCCTACTTATCTCTTCCCACATAGCTGGGATAATAGGTATAGACTTCCATACACTTAATTTTATTTATTAGTTGAGATGGAGTTTTATAAAATTTTTGCTTCAGCTGGCCACAAGCTTTGATCTTTCCAATATTCTCTTCCCAGATAACAAAAGCAAACCACAACACCCAACAAAACCACTAAACTCCCAAGTAATGTTCTTAATGCCAACTGGACCTCTGATTTGCCCCTTTTCCTGCCCATCAGTTTCCTGAAAACTGATGGTTTTATTTTTATATGAGGTTAGTATAAAAAGTAAGAATGTTAAGCAGTTTCTCAAACAGAATGGTGGTTCTAAGAGGAGAAGTCCTTTATAACTACAAAAATTAACAATGGTATTGTTTACTTTTCTAAATACATGCATTCAAGTTATAAGCTTAAAAAATTTGCCAGACCTATTTGTGGATCTAAGTTTCTGAAAGCATGAAACTTCTCTGAAAACCATTAAAGTTTAAGATACTCAAATTTCTGTCTAGAACTTAAATTTCTACCTATGAAAATAAAATGATCATTAAAAGGATGATGTCTGAGAAATAAACAGCTGTGAAACATAATTAAAAAATTATTAGCACCAATTAATTGTACAGAAGGTTTCATTGTGGTACATGTATGTATATCATACACTTTGATCAAATTCCTTCATCTGAATTATTCTCTTTTAATACTTCTCCTTCCTTCTGTTCTTTCTTAAGAGTATTTAGTGGGTTTCATTATGCTCTTTTCTTTTGTATGGGTAATATGTCTTGATACTCTTCACTCTCTAATTACCTATTTGCTGGTCCCTCCTCTTGAACAGTTCCCTTTTTACGACAATGTTATGTTATTTTTTGGAGGTATAGATTGTTCATGTGAATGAAAATACTAGGCATATTTCACTTAATCTGATGACCTCTAGTCATATTCATTTCCTTACAATGACATTTCATTCTTACTTATATTTTATCTATTATCTATCATCTACTATTAACATATTTATTACCTATAAATTATCACTCTAAATAGATATTTACTTGGTGGTACTACGGCTTGAATTTAGAGCCTCACACTTGTGAGGCAGGTGCTCCACCACTTGAGCTAGTTCTCAATTCTTTAATTGTTAGTGGCTTTTTAGAAAGGATTTTATGTTTTTGCCCAAACTGGCCACAAAACGTGATCCTCCTACTTTTGTCATGGAGTAGTTGGGATTCTATTCAGGTGCTACCAAACCCTGGCCTTTATTGTTCTTCTATTATTTATACAATGAAGGCAGAAATAAAAACAAAATTTAGTCTGTGTCCAGCATGTACCTGCCCATAAATTCAATCCTAGCCCTCTTATTTCTTATTTTTGTGCTTTCCTCTTTATGGGATTATTAGCTCTTGAGGATGATAATGGTTGTATGTGTATATGTGTATCTGTATGTATGTCCGTGTCTCTGTGTGTGTCTCTGAATGTGTGTATGTGTGAGAGACAGAGACAGAGACAATGACATAGAGAGACAGAGAGATAATTCTGGAGCTTTAACTCAGGGCCTGGCAGTCAATGTCCCTGAGGTTTTGTGCTCAAGGCTAGCACTCTGTCACTTGAGCTACAGTCCCCACTTTCAGCTTTTTGGTGATGAATTGGATATAAGAGTCTCACAAATTTTCCTGCCTGGACTAGCTTCAAACCACGATCCTCAGAACTCATCCTTCTGAGTAGCTAGGATTACAGGCATGAGCCACCAGCGCCCAGTGGAAATATCATTTAAATATTCTCAGTGACTACATCCAACACAAGGGCTGACTAGGATGGGTTCAGTGCCCGCTAAATATTTCCTGGATATCACTGAATTCATTTTCTTTCTCAGTGAATGCTTCCGTGAAAGCTCAGATAAAATTCTTTTATCACTTCTGTGATTTGGAGACCAGCTCTGTACCGCACGTGCCCTTATTCTTTCCCTTCTTTCATTTCCTTTTACTTGATAAGGACCATACAATCAAAGTAGTAATGGCTGGCAGCTTTGAAGGCAGGAGTAAGACAAGCAAAGTAACCCCACAGGCATGCCTTCCTATGGCCCTGCTCTGAGCCTCCAGCTAACTCTCACTCAACTCCAGTCAGTTTTGAAGTGATAACAGTCACACCTCATGCTCAGTCAAGCTTTAATAATATTTTATGTTTCCTCTTCCAACCATGCTTCATCTTCTCCATCTTTGTCATCATTAATTAAAGACTTATGGTCTGCCACATTTCCAAGTTTTCTCTTGTTAACAGCACTATAATGTATATACATACAAAGTTTATATACATGTCACTTTTAGGTAGATACATAATTTTACACCAATTTTCAAACAAGAAATTTCACAATTTAGAAAACGAAGACAAATCCAATTTTCCAGCTAAGCACTGATGGCTCCTGCCTGTAATCCTAACTATTTAAAAAGCAGGCAAACAAGTCCAAGAGACTCTTAGCTCCAATTAAACACCCAAAAGCTGGAAGTGAAGGTGTGGCAAAAGTGAGAAAGTGCCAGCCTTGAACAAAAAAGCCCTTTGTACAAGTTCTACCACAAACACACGCAAAAAGTGCAATTTTCTAATCTACCACAAATTGATTATTAATAAAATTATTTTAAATCAAAGTTAGGTTTAAATATGACTCCTCTCTCTCTCTTTCTCTCTCTCTCTCTCTCTCTCTCTCTCTCTCTCTATATATATATATATATATATATATATATATCCACAAATTGATTATTAATAAAATTATTTTAAATCAAAGTTAGGTTTAAATATGACTCCTCTCTCTCTCTTTCTCTCTCTCTCTCTCTCTCTCTCTCTCTCTCTCTCTCTATATATATATATATATATATACATATATATATATATATATATAATTGTAACCTGAAATTTATTCAGCACCATTAATTAAAGAGTCACCATATGTTTGGCACTATTTTAAATGATTTAGATTATAAGACTATAAATTGCTTTTAGAAACTGAGAGATTTGTGCCAGTTCCAAGGCTGAAACTCAGGGACTTTCAGTCTCACCTGGGACTGATGCTTTTGCCCTTGAGCTACACCTCCTTATGACCATGTAGATCAAATTCTGAAATCTCAGGATTCCACTTTCCTGACTTGCACACTGTGCAACTGTGAACAAATTACTCAGTCCTTTGTTTTCCTCTATTATTTCCCCTTCTATTAGCAGTTTTATTTTTGTCAGAAAGAATAATCCTACCTAACCAGATTAGCCTAAAATTGATTGTAATCAAATAAGACTAAATGATTCCGACGGCTGATATGGTCTTCAGTGATTGTGCCTCTCTAACCTCCTTTTCTTGCTGCTTAGCTGCAAGGGTGCCAGCATAACACCTGCATACATTTATGGTAATTCACTCAATTCCCCCTTTGTGTACAAATGTCACCTTTGAAGAAAGCCAACCAGGATCTAAAACTTACATCTGCTTTTGCCCTCACTTCAGCACAGCAGGAACCACTTTCCCTAATTCTGTTTCTTTTCTGCATGGCATTTGTCACCTTTTAACACACCCTGTAATTGAGTGATATCATTATGCCTATCATTCATCCTTTCATTATCTGCCTTGCCTTTCCAAGCAGCCAGAAATATCTCTTGTTTTGTTCCCTAATGTATACCAAGTGCCTATGAGCCATCCTGGCTCACTAAAGATAATACATATACATTAAATGCTTGGCATATACTGCTCAAGGAATTGTTCAAATGAATCCCCTTTCTTGAATTGTGATCTAATTTTTTAAAAACCTCAATTGAAAGACATTTTTAAAAGACATGTTTTTATTGCAAAGTTTTTTTCTCTCAAACAAAGCTCTTTTCAATTGGACTGACACTTCTGTTTTTCTCACACACAGCATGTACTTTTTCTGCATGAAGGATTTTTCTAGAGAATGATTCTGTTCATGCTGGGCTTTTTTTTTTTCTTTCAATTTTGCTATATGCTGAGCAGGAGCTAGTTAGAAGAAGCTATCTATCTTTGAGATCTGGCTCTTCTGAGAGCATTCTTGGCCATCCATATAGAAATCATTGGAAATTAATTGTTTTTCCATATGAGGCGTTAAACTCAGTCTCACATCTGCTGGCCAGGTGTACTAACACTTGAACCACTCTACAAGCCCCCTTTTATGTTCGTTGCTTTTGAGATGAGGTCTCTTATTGTGCCTGAGCCATCCTGGACTGTGATCCTCCTGTTTGTGATTTTTTTTCATTACTTGGAAGTCAGACACACGTGCCACTGTACTCAGGCATTGGTTGAGATGGAGTCTCATACAACTTAACCACCCAAGTTGGCATAAAATGACAAGTTCTCAGTCTCTGCTCAAAGATTTGATCCCCTGTGTCAAGAAGAAATTGAAACTTCTTTCATTCCTATCATATGCTTCGCTCTAGTCATATATTCATATGAAAAAAGGATCCAACGAGATGCATAAACAAAGAGAATGAGGGCATGGAATGGATAGTAGTATCAAGGAGTATTTAATATACGATGATATATATTGCCTAAGGCCAGTCAAAATGACACACACCTATGATCCCAGCACTCAGGAGACTGAGGCAGGAGAATGAAGAGTTGAGGCCAGCCTGGGCTATGAATCCCCTCTAATCTTATTATAACCCCTCTAATCGTATTATAATATATTTTAACAGTGTATTGATAACTCTTAAGTTCTTATTTCTTGGTCAAGACTCTCCTTTGAAATGAAGATTTGTCTACCTAATTGCTTTCTATAAGTGGCTACTTGGATATTTAATAAACATCTACTCTATACCTATTCTACCATGGGTTTCCCTCTATCAGTTACTCACAAAAACCTCAGAGTAAGTTTCCAACCTTCTATTTCTCTCATTTCCATATCCAGTTCATCAGGAAATACTGTCAGTTCTACCTTCAAGCTATCCCATAAAACAAAATGTACCAAGTTCTAATTCATTTATTTACTAGCTATACTAGTCTAACTCGTTATCATCTCTCACCTAAATTTTGGCAGCTGCCTTCTAAACTGGTCCCCTATTTCCAGCCTTTACCACCTTCAGGCAAGGATCCGCATAGGAATCAAAGTGACCCTTTAAAAGTATAATTTAGACAATGTCTCTCTTTGGCCTAAGAAACTCACAAGGCTCTTTCATATTCCAAGTAAAAAAATATACAGTAACTATGAAGACCCTAAAGAATACAACCTTTATTATTTCCTTGTCCATCAATGCTCACTCTCTCTACTGTTCCCTGTAGTGTTTTTCTAGAAGTAATTCATACATAAGAGCTTTTATTGAACTTTTTTTCAGTATTTATTGCTTGTACAAAGGGAGTTCATTTTGGTATTTCCACAATCTATATAGTATCTCTTCATTAAATTCATCCCCCATCACTCTCCCTCATTAAGCTACTTCTTAAAACAAGTTCAACATGATTCATTGCTCTGTTTTCATACATACACATAAAGCATTTCAATCATATTTACCCTTTGCATTCACCCCTCTCCTCTCGCGTTGGTATACTCCCTCATAAAGAGCATGTTGTACGTTCCTGCCATTCATTTTCTGCAGTATTTTTTCTGAAATAAAAAAGGCATTCATGTGTTATTTTCTATATGATACTTTAGTCTCTTTACATGGACCTTATGGTCCTATCATACCAAAGCTTTCAGTGAGTTTCCTTACATCATCTTTCACACAAAGGCACAATGAATTTTGATAGTATTTACTTTCCATCACTTTCTCACCCAGTTTCCCCTCTTTCCCCTCTTTCTCTTCTCTCATATTGACCCCAAAAGTCCCATAGATACAATCATGTTTTATATGTAATATATGTAGATGTATATGTGTGAATAATGTGTATTATCTTTATGCATATGTGTAGTCATATATCATGTACATATGCATGTGAGTATATGTGTATGTGTGTACATGTATGATCACAGATGTGTGCATGTACGCATTTGTGTGTGTGTGCATATGTGTATACATATGTGTGCACATGCTTGTGTGTATCTTCTGGGACTAGATTCCATGAGTGTCTCTGTGGTCACATCCTGTAACCTGTCTCCTAGTTCCTGGCTGGTCTCCAGTCATCATGGCATCCCAGTTCAGCTCTCTCCATGGGAGCTGAACTGGGTTGTTTTTATTTTCTTTGTTCTTTCTTTCCTCTCTGGCCTGTTTCTTATCCATGTTATGTATATTTGGGAGCTTCAGGCCTTTGTAACAATGGGCTGCCTACAGCCTACTAACTTTGTAATAAAGACTCCAATATTTCATCTACCTAAATGTGGTTTCTGGGATAATTTACCTTACAACAGAAGAAACATGAGGATATGTTATGGTGTGGTAGATTCCCAGCATGTAACCATCAATGCTTACTACAATGAAGTTAGTATTACTGGCAATCATTATTACAACATGTTTACTTCTGAAAGTGATACAGTAACAGGGACGAAGTTTATCCCTTCATCTGTAAACAAAAAATCCAGAAAAATTTATGAAACCATAGCTTCAGACATTAGACAACAGTTTTAGCAGGACACTGCTCTCTGAGGGAAGAAAAACTGTAGTTAGAGTAAATCTAGTAAGAATCAGGTAGGCAGAGGGAGATTGATCAGTGGGAAGAAATATGGAGTAGGCTGAATACACAGGACTGTGGGGAAGTAGCCCTGAGGATGTGAAAATAAACTGGTTTCTACATCCAAATCAAATTAACAAGGGCCAAACACCATTCAGTGTGGAAACGGACAAAAAAGGTACATATGGGATGAATTCCAAACAATTTCCAGGGAGAGTCACAACCTACTCTTTGGTTCTTGATTTCAAAGAGATAAAACTAACAAAAGGTACAATTAATAATTGGCCTGACACTATGCAAATCACTTCAAGATAAAAGCAAACAAAACAGAAAAATTAGAGGAAGTGGAAAGCAGACTCTGAAAGCATAAAACTTGGTGACAACCAAATCTCAGCTATGACAACAAATCCAACCCAGTAAACATATCTAATTTTATTAAAGGAAATAAAAAATATTTTTCTGTCTAGGGAAGGAAAACCACAGTAGATTTGCAAATTTTATATTAAAACAGTGATTGCCCAAAAGAAGAGTGGAATTGTGTTTTTGTAGATCCTTCTCCATGGATCCTATAAAATTGTTGCCTAAAGGCGGAACAACTGATTAACTGACTCCCCAAAGTTCCATCTGTGATGGCAGCAAAATAGATGGATCATAAACAATTAAGACCAACACCATTACTTCAGAGATAGTGTGTCACATTTCTACCAGAAATAAATCTGAGAAAGAATATCCTTTTGAAAGATTGATTGTATTGGAGAAAATATCCATCACATGCAAAGACAAGAACACATCCATCTGAGGTAAACACCAAATGAATAACAATAGGAAAAAAGTCAACTATAATAATAAACAATCCTGCAGCATCCCATGCCAACTATTTGCACATTTTAGAATATGTTTGCTGAAGATAAATAAATTTCCCTAGAACAAATTCCTAACCCTCTAATAGAAACAAATATAGTCAATTTGTTCTGCTGTGGTTTGCATGCACATTAATGAAAACATTTCAAAAAAAAAAAAAACACAAGGGCTGGGAATGTGTCTTAGTGGTAGAGTGCTTGCCTAACATGCATGAATCCTGGGTTTGATTCCTCAGTACCACATAAACAGAAAACATCAGAAGTGGCGATTTGACTCAAGTGGTAGAGTGCTAGCCTTGAGCAAAAGAAAGCTCAGGGACAGCACCTAGACTCTGAGTTCAAGCCCCAGGACTGGAAAAAAAAAGTCAAGTTGTTTTCATTGTGTATTTCATAGGGTCAAAAGAAATAGCACAAGAGTTTTCTATCTCACTTCAGAATGTATAGCAGTATGAAAGAAAGGGAAAGATGGGAGGAAAAAAGAACCAGTTTAAACACATTGTTTTGTTAAAAAAAAAATAAAGTTCCTGTGGAAGAAGCAACATAGAATCCTGAGTTAGCAAGTACCATAATCACACTTAAGTCCCTCTGTCCTCAAGGGCATATGGTTTAAGATGAGTATAGAAGCTATGTACCTTCAGGATGGAATAGTCCTAACCTCCTGGGATTCTTTAATGTTAAGAATCACAGTATTCCTAGACAATAAGGAAACATTGGTCGGCCACTATGAAGGTTTCTGTGGTTTTATCCTTAGGAAATAAACTTTCAAATTTTGATTTGAATTATATACAAGGCAAATATATGAAGCAGCATTACTATAACTTATTTTACTAGAATCCAAGCTTTTTAGAAATTAAAAAAATTGCTTCCAGAATATAAGATAACAATAGCAGTGTTAGAACTTGAATCTGTTTTCCCACTCCATCTTCCCAACTCCTTAGCTACAAAGGTTTTATTCTGCACCATACCCATCAAAATGATATGCATGCAGTTGTTATTGATCAGAGCAAGTCACCTGTGACAGGTGCCAGAAAAGCAAGTTGGGAGAATCTGTGTGAAGAGCAGTAGTAGTTCAGGCATGCACCTACAAATCTGTTCTCAAATCAATAAAGGAGCAAAGTTTCATTTGCAGAGTAATTAAAAAACTAAAGGTCTGATCTAAAAGTGGCCATGCAGTTTTAGATGTATCGTGAGTGAAGCCAAGAAACTTCCCAGAGCTCAGGAGAGCAAGCCCAAGGATAAGAGGTTTTCCCATGTTACGTTAATGGACATGTTGCCACTTATTTCAGGAGGAAACTATAGTGAGGTGGGGTTAAGTGACCTATCTCTGATCAGCCAGTCAAAAACTGAATAGGGAACAGAATTCAAACCTACTAAGTCATTGTCTTAACATCAAAAGAAAAATTTTGAAAGATCAAAGTATATATTAGTCTTTGCATTTTGTTAGTATATTCCAACAATACAAAATAATGGGTTTTCTTATGACAATTTCATGCTTGTGAATAATGTACTTTGATTGTATTTACCTCCATTTCCCTTTCCTCTTCCTCTTTCCCAATAAACCCCTTTCTACTTTCATGTGTTTGCTTTTAAATCCAGATTCTGCATATAAGAGAAAATAGGAATCATTTGTAACTTAGTCCACCCACTATTCAAATCAATATGGAGGTTCCTTGGAAAACTAAGAACAGAACTATAAAATGGTTATCTGTGTGGTTCAAGTGGTAGTGCCCAATAGAGTAAGCAAGGCCTTGGGCTCAATCCGCAATACTAAAGAAATAAAATTTAAAATAGAATTACTATATGACTCTATCATACCACTTCTGGTCATATCAGCAAGAATCTAAAACAGCATACAATAGAAATACCTGAGCACCTCTGCTTATTGCAACACCATTCACAATACCCACAATATGGGATCAACCTAGCTGCTCATGTTGAAAGAATAAGGAAATTGTAATACATATCCACAGCAGAGTATTACTCAACCATAATGAAGAACCAAATTATTTCATTTGCAGGAAAAAAACTGGACAGATATGGAGATCATAACATTTAAGGAAATAAGTCGGACTTCTAAAGACAAATAAAAATAGATTTAAAAAAATAAGACCTATCTATCCTTTGAATGGGATCCCAGACATAAAAGGAGTCAAAATAAAGTTGAAAGTTGTATTTCATTACTTTAGTAAAGTCTTTTTAAAAATGTCATTTCAGAGGTGTTGATAATTTTCTACTTGATTATTTCAAATGGATTTAGACACAATTGCCCAAAGGTTTGCTATTGCTACTTTCCATCATTGGTAAAGGGAAACTCGGGAAGACGAGGGGGAAAAAATATCTTCAAGGATGAGGGTGAGCCCATAAGACCCTTCTGGAGATGAAGCTGAACTACCTTTGCCTACAGTTTTTAGAGAAAAACATCTTAAGAAATGCTCTTCTCCATATGGGGATAATTACAGTAGTAAAGAAAGGAGACAAAGTAAGGAAACAAAATTAAGCAGGCTGACCACCAAGAGAAAGGGCAACACAGAGAACATACTGAAATTAAAGGAACCCCACCGCTTGAGTAATAAAACCAAAGACATCATCCTATAGAGAATATACCTGAGGTGCTGGAGGTGAATAAAAACAGCCAGTCTAAGGATGCTCAGCTTTCTTATGGAAAAATCACAAAGGAAGAAGCAGCTCTACCTGAGTGTAAATATATTCTGCATAAGTGATCTGTAGCACTGATGTTGTCCTAAATTGAAAAATCAGTTCAAAGTGCCCTCATTTCCTCTGGTGGCTTGAGCGATGGTCTGTTACTCGCCTGGCATTTTGTAGTGGATATTTGAGTTCAACAGAAATGTCACAGCGTCCGCATTTCTTATTAGTCAGTCACTCTTCTTACTGATAATCACTGACACAACAAAAATAAATCACTGGGCTGGGATGTAGCTCAGTGGCAAAGCTCTTGTCTAGCAAGTGCAACATCCAGGGTTCGATCCCCAGTACCAAAAAAGACAAAAAAATAAATAAATCACTAGGCAATACTTAAGGGGCTCCAATGGTTCCCACTGTTTATTGCAAAGATGGAGAAAACTCTTGAGTCCGAACTCACTTCCATCCTTTTTTTGTTTATGTGTGATCTTGACAAGTTACTCTCACTGAAGTTTAGTTTTATTCTGTAAAATAGGTATAAAAATCTTTCTCTTAAGTTCATTGTGAAGAATAAATAAGATACTAATGAATTTCTTTAAGAATTAACATAGTACTTGGAAAACATATACCACAAAAACTCTTCCTAAATATACTGGCAATAATGATCAACATTAAAATGATACAACTTCTGATATGAAGGATTCAAGGGAGATTTGAGAGAAATTAGAAAATGCTTTCTAGTTCCTGGGACTAAGAATTAAAATGGAAATGTATTCAGATCTCAGTGTTTCAAGATTCTCAAGAACTGTTGGGTTTTCACATACAGAAAGATTATATAGCATTCAAGTATTTTCTGCCCACAAGCATTTTAAGAAACAAAGCGAAGAGATTAGAAACTTAGAAAGTTTACTCTTTTTTGTGCCGGTCCTGGGGCTTCAACTTAAGGCCTGGATGCTGTCCCTGACCTTTTGTTTTTCCTTTTAAAAAAATTGTACAGAGGGGTTACAGTTACGTAAGTAAGGTAATAAGTACTTTTCTTGTTGAACTTGTTACCCCTTCCCTCACTTTTCTCCCTCCAATCCCCCCAAGTAGTACAGATCATTTACAACATATTGTCTTGTTGAGTATCAATGTTGCACTGGTAGCTTTAGTATGGTCTTGTTTGTGATCCTTTGGGTAAATGCCCAAAAGTGGGATTGCTGGGTCATGGGGGTAGGGGGATGTCTATGAGGGGATGTCTTTTAGGAACCTCCATACTGCTTTCCAAGATGTTGGTGGAAGTGTAAACTTGTTCCTTCCAACTCTTTTGATGCTAATTGGAGGTAAGAGTTTTATGGTCTTTCCTGCCTGGACTAGCTTTGTTACTCAGATCTCAACCTCCTGAGTAGCTAGTATTACAGCCATGAGTTACCAGTTTCAAGCAGAGATATTCTTTATGTGTGTACAGGTAAAAGAAAGATGAGGTGTGTTTTCTCTTCCCCTTAAAATCCTGGTTATAGTCTGTAACATTAATCAACATCAATTTGTATGCTTTATTACAGAAAAATATGAGTTTTATGCAAAGAGAAAGAATTTAGTAAACAGAAAATGAACAGTTAAATCTCAAGCAGGTTCACTACAAAACAAATAATTAACTTTTCCCTGACTAATTCACAGTGATTATAACAATATGATAATATATATGAGAATGCTTTGTAAGAATGTCAAAATATTAACAAAAATAATATCAAAATATTACTATACCAAATTATCTTTCTGAGTAGAGCAAAGATTATTCTTTATAAATAAAACAAAAATAGTTCTAACATGGTGGGCTTTACATGAGAAAGGAGTCTGACATTCTACCATTCATGACACAGGGCCCTGCCCTTTGGGAAGTCATCACCTATCAACATAATAAATCTATTGTATTTAGAAAAAAAGCAGCAAGCTATAATTCCATGAAAAAATTGCCATTGCCTAGAAGATAACCCAATAATATTATAGCTCAAAATAACCTGGAACTTGTGATCTTTCTTGTCTGAGCTTCTAGAATGTTAACATTACAAGTGTGCACCACCATACCTAGAATTACAAGATAATTTTTTATCAATAAATATATCATCTCTCTTCTAACACTAGTTAAATTACCTTCCTGAGGTACAGTTTCCCATTTATATATTCACTTAAATATTCCTAATGTATAAAAATAACTTTCTTTTGTTTTCTTTTAATTATCACCACTGCCTAGTTCCCTTATTACTTAAACAGAAGTCTTTAAGGCAGTTTCATTGCTATGTCTGTATGACAATAACTTATTTGTTTGGAGGTAAGGGATTTTCTTTTTCTTTGGTGGGGGGGGGGGGGGTGGAAACCTGTGGTGGGGCCTGAACTCTGGGTCTGGGTGCTGTCCCTCAGCTCTTCAGCTCAAGGCTAGCACTCTACCACTTGAGCCACAGCACCACTTCCAGCTTTTTTTTTCCTGTTTATGTGGTGCTGAGGAATTGAACCCAGAGCCTCATGTATGCAAGGCAAGCGCTCTACCACTGAGCCACCTTCCCAGCCTGAGATTTTCTTTAAATGGTTGATTATTCATCCTGTATCTCAGAAATATTTTGTGAACATACAGCTCTGAGGTCAGCTCTGTACAGAGATTTATAACTAAGGAAGAAAGTCATGAGGGAATGGAGCACTACTGTGTAATTGTGAATCTATTTACCTGTGCTCCGTCCTGACACCCTTCATCTAACCATACTGAATTAACATACTATCTACCGATTCTGCTGTTCCTATGAATACCCACCATCAAAATGGTACAGTCTATCATCACACTTGGTAGATATGGGAGCCAAGGCATGGCAGATATAAAATCCCAATAGAATTTATAGCTTTTCTTCAACCAAATAACCCCTTCCTACAACTAAAGCAGTAACTGGAATAGTGAATCTTTAATATCTCCTTTTTTTGGGGGGGTAGGAGGGGTCCAGTCGTGGGGCCTGAACTCTGGGCCTGGGCGCTGTCCCTCAGCTCTTCAGCTCAAGGCTAGCATTCTACCACTTGAGCCACAGCACCACTTCCAGCTTTTTTCTTTTTGCTTATGTGGTGCTGAGGAATCGAACCCAGGGCCTCATGCATGCAAGGCAAGCGCTCTACCACTGAGCCACCTTCCCAGCCCTAATATCTCCTTTTAAATGATTAGATGTACAGTACAGAAAAGAAAATTTATTCTCCTAGTTTTCATGTTAATTTTTCCTCTTACACAAGGAATTAGATATTTAACATTATTTGCCGATGTTGATTTCATCCAGAGTCTACTGGCATTCAATTACTTTTCAATTACTATCCAATTACTGCCGATCAGAAGCCTGAGTTAATTTTTGCTTTTCAGATAGGTACTAATGTCACCCTGTAATCGAACATAATACCTTCACAGCATAGTGTGTACAAACCCCAAAAAACAAACACAGCCAATAAATAAATAAAAGTAGAGAAAGATATACTACCTACACCAGAAAAGGAGAGCATGGCAATTAATTCCACAGCAATGCCCTCTTCAAATAAAAGAAGTGTGGGATTTCATTCAAGGAGTCTAAATACAGCTCATAATGGAACAGGTAGATTCCTGAGTATGCTCACTTGAAGGTTATAGTTTAAGAAGGAAAGATGACCAACACATTTTGGAATATGCTTAGTTCAGGGTCAAAATGTTGAACTGGTAAACCAGGATGGTGTGGCACGTGCTCAGCTGAACATCTTTGGGCATGCTCAGCTTGCTCCAAAAATATTTAGTTGAAGAAAGGACAAACTTCAAGGTGTGTTAATACAGGAGTTTATCCCCACACATGATTTCCTGGTCCTATGGCTAAGATTCTTTGTCTCCCAGACACTAACAAGAACATCAACATGGCCTTGAGTTTGTGAAAATGGGAACAAAAAAAGAATTATGCGACAAGTTTTCTAGATTCTTTACAGAGTGAGAAAAATCTATGGCTGGCACAGTTAATTTAGTAGAGAAGTTCAGCTATAAATCTTATCAGAAGGAACAAAGAAAAATAAAAGAAACTACATATTTAAAATATAGTGCAAATCACTATTTTCCAATAAAGTCTGGTATAGACCTTGAAAAGGCTTATTAATAATGTCCACATCTTTCCCCCAAACCTTCTCAAATTAATGGGCAAGAATGTTTTTCACTGACCACACTGTAAATACAGAGGTGGGAGAGGGAGTTTTATTGTCTCCGAATGACTGGAGCTAGTGTACACAGGATTGTTCCCAGAACTCTAGGAAGTTTAATCAATGTCACTGCTCTTCAAGTTCTCAGTAAGGTAGCTGAGATCTAGGTTTGAAGTCAGCCCTGGACCTGGGCAGGAAAGTCTATGAGATGTCAATCTCCAATTAACTACCAAAAGAAACAACAAAAACAACAACAACAACAAACAGAAGTAGAGCAGTAGCTCAAGTCATAGAGTGCTAGCTTTGAGCACAAAAGCTCATGTAGAGTTGCTAGGTCCTGATTTCAATCCCCCAAAACTGGTACAAAAAAGGGAAGATGCACTAAATGTACAGGTTAATATTTCACAACCAATGTAACCATTCCAATATTTTTTCAGTTATCAGTGAAAGTGAATCAAGTGTGGTTACTTAACTTAGACAATTGAAAGATGTCCGTAACAACAAGCATGGGTATTAACAAAGGAAAAGCCAAATCATACCATCAGAGGTCACAGAATTGTCAGAGGAGACTGAGCTTTGAGCATAAATGAGTAGGTATGTGACTGTATGTGGAAAATGCTAAGTAAAACAGAGGGAAAAATAAATATGGCCAGAAAAGGGCAAGGGCATTCCATGAACAGAGCACAACTCTAATAAACAGATAAAAGAGAAAAGGACTCTTAGATGGGAAATAAATAATCTCTACTTAGGTAATCAACATTTTCAGGAAAAACATATTGCAAAAACATAAAGCTGCAAAGGCAGTTTGGGTCCAGTTGGTAAAAGCCTCAGACCATTCCATATCCCTATGTGTGAGGCATTTTGATGGTTTTCTCCTTGTTCATAAAATCTGAGACCAAGGAGGGGAGAGACTAAAAAAGGAGGGGGAAGATGTATAAAAAGAAGAATTGTGGGTAAATATAGATACAATGTTAAGTGTACATACTTGAAAACTGAAGAACAATACTTGTGGAAATGGGTGAGGTGGGATAGATGGAGGAGAAGAATGATAAAAGAGAAGATTGATCATGTGCATTGTACACAGAAATTGACATGCTAAATTGAAATGCTTATTCCAAAACAAATGACCCAAACCTCCACATATTGGGAACTATACTAGGTCACATGATTGCAAGTAATCAGATATGAAATGACTTGGGGCATCAACAGAAAATAGAAAAGGTCTTATTTTTTTAACTTTTTGTAGAGGAGTGATAGTTTTTAAAATTTATAAATCCTTGATGTTGTGATGTAGCCAGCAGGAATCCTTACAGAACAGATGGGGTTGCCTGATTTTAGATTTTAGTCCCCATAAATGGGAAGTAAATGATCCTAATTTCTTTATATAGTACCCAGCCTTAGGTATTTTGTTACAGAAAGGCAAAATAGACTGATACTTCTAGAAAAGAGAAAAACTTCCCATCAGAGTCCTAAGCACACTGTATTATTTGAGAAAAGAAATTAGTTCTGATTCATTTAAACTTTGTTGTAGCCATAAAAATTATGGTCGGAGAATGTTTAATTTCCACATTTGAAGAAGAATCAAAGCAAACAGAAAATACTATTAACAGAAAATAGGAAAAAAAGAAGAGAAACAAAAACTTGGAATAATTGGCAATGAGCAATGTAGAATGCCATGGTAGCTTCAATAAAAGTACTGCTAACCAATTTGTAGTAAAGTTTTCTTGGAGGTATATGCATTTACCTGCAATGAGAAAGGCATTTGCATGGTAATGGTTCAGACTCATATGAAGAAGCGGGGCAAAAATCATGTGTTCAAAAGAGAACAAATGATGGACAATTGAGAGGGACAGGAAGTCAGCCAAAGATGTTGCAGGTATGACTCAACTTTTGAAATCAGGATTCCTTTAAACCAATCCTTGGGTTCTGTTAAGAGTGCTATAGTCATTTATTTGGAAATAATTTCCTTTACTGAGAACTAATTTTCCTCTAATTTGTCTCATAAGTTATGTTGAGATAATTAAGGACTTGGATATTTGAACATCATCCATTAGCCATTTTAACTCACAGAATCTAAGCAAGACCATCTAGGCACTAATTCCTGTGTGAAGTAGATCCTGGAGGTAAAAACAATGAAAAGTGCTTCAGATGGCATGAAATGAAAATATCTATTCTGTAGAAAGACAAAGATAAAGAGATGACTTGCTCCATGTTCTGAAAGAAGAGAAGCGAGAGACACGAGGGGAAGGAAGCTGAAGGACAGGGAAGGAGGGCAGAGGTGAGGAGAAAGGAAAGGAAAAAAGAAAAGAGATAACAAAGGTACAATTTTCTTTTCCTTGTGAGCAATAGAAACACAAGAGTTGGCAAGGCAGGAAAAGTGTGCTCACCAAGTGCTACTCCAACCTGGAAAATGAGATCAGAACCCCAGGGCTGGGCATCTGTCTAGGTATGGAGGTAGTAAAATCACTCTTGTTAATTCAGATCCTGTCCTAGTGACCTTTCTGCTCTTGTGGTGCCAATAAACTCCAGACATCCTCCTAGTTCAGAGTCTTTCAAGGACTCCTGTAGATACCTAGAAACTGGACTACATCTTACTCCTATAGCACCAAACCATTCCAATATGCTGATCGATGTTATACTATAGTGCAAAGGTCTCAGGTGGACGCACATAACTCATGTCAGCTTAAGTTCCCCTATTCCTGAGACTTGACAATCTTAGGAAAAGTCTTTCCTGCCTCCTTCTGAAAATATTCACCCTTTCCTCCCAACTTCTCTATGCTTCTGTCTCTTTGCCAACCATGTTGGTCCACACATGCTTTTGACCATCATATTAGGAATATCTGATTTTATGAAAGATTTGGATTTGACATATGAAAGAATTTCAATAGAAAATGCTCACATTTTATCATCTCAAAAGCTTTCTCCTCTGCTTTATTAAACTTATTCTTTTGATATTCATTTTTTACCTGCTTGGCTCCTGGACTATGAATTTCAGTTTGACTTCGTCCACTATGTCTCTCTTAGTAAAAAGCCTCCCAGGCATAAATTTTCTCTACCTTCTCTAGCAAGTTAGGCTTTTAACACAAAGGGTTGGAAGTCTGAGTTTTATTCTTTATACTTTCTGACTTATAATTTAGGTTTCAAAAACTTCCCCCAATAGCGCCTTTTGAGAATTGGGGCTGCCATTGATTACCCACCACTACCACGCCATCAATCCAATGGCCCTCTTCCCAATAGTGGACCAAAGACAAGAGATGAAGATTTACTATGCACCAGGCATCAGTGGCTCATGGCTGTAATTGTAGCTACTCAGCTTGTGCAGACAAATCTGAGTCTTACTTCCAGTTAACCAGCAAAAACCTGGAAGTGGAAGAGTGGCTCACGTGGTAGACCACCGTTTTTGCTTTGGACAAAAATTTCAAGCAAGATCCTGAGGCCTTGAGATCAAACCCCTGTATCAGTAATAATAATAATAATAATGAAGTTCTAGTGCAAATAACTATCAATATGCTAAGTCAGAATTTCATTATAAGCATTTAAATGGGTAGCTAAGGGGTTGATTCCTTTCATAATAAGCAATGCTTCCCCTCCTAAGCCCTGAGTAGGAGCATAGGTGAGAAAATACTCAGAAAAAATAAATAGTTGTCACCAGCAAGTGAGTACTTTACCACTAACATGATATAAAAAGCAGAAATTATTCCACACTAAGGCATTATGAAGCCACAGTGATTTTTTTCATCCTTATGTTATAATTACCCCTCACTACAACCTTTTAATAATAAATTACCACCTATTGGCTTCTTGTTTCTTTTTGTAGAATTTGTTTCACCATCCAGGCAGCATCTACTTATTGGAACCTAAAGTAAAAGAAAGTCAGGAAGCAGTATTCATTCCTTGGTAGTGCTTCAGCAGAGATATGCAATAATAACACCTTTAACTGAGCTGAGAAAATAGTCATTACCCACAATGGATATGTGCTCGATTGGGCCCAGCAGGTCCCCGGATCTTTGGGGGATTTGCCAAACTAAATTTGGCAAGATAACATGATAGGAGATAAAGTGAGTTATTTCCTTTATTCTCTTCACACAGAAAAAAAATACTTTTCCTCTTTCTATACCATAGAAACTTGGGACACAAGAAAAACAAGAGAAGATGAAATGTTAACTCATTTTATGTAACAGTAGAGAAGACAGTATATGAAAACCACAGGGCTCAGTGTCCTTTTTTAGAGAGGTGAATTTTACAATTATTACTTGATTCATACGGAAAGAGGAAAAAAAATGAGTAGAAGCTGGTATGCAATTACAGATTCTCTTGTCAACCAGAGTACCCAGACACCTGTGTGATCATCCAAAATGTAGAAATACTGCATGATAGAAAATGGTTCTAAACTCAGTGTGTGGGAGGATGTAGCAAGATTCCATTTTGAATCAAATTTGTACCATTCCCATGAATTAGAAACAACAACAATAAAGTAAGCTTAGATAAAGGTGGTTGTAAATATGTAAACCAATTTTTTGTGCAGATTGTGGGGAGATGGGGACTAAACATATTCTCATCCCCAATAAGTCAACTTTAGAGTGAAGATTGGACTACAGAATGACATTCTTTTGAGGAACCCCCATACTGCTTTCCAGAGTGGCTGAACAAGTTTACATTCCCACTAATAGTGTAGTAAATAGTGTTTGCTTTGGGCCACATCCCTGCTGACATCTGTTATTCTTGATAATGACCATTCTAACTGGGATGAGGTGAAATTTCAATGTTGTTTTGATTTGCACTTCTTTTATGGCTAGAAATGTTGAGAATTTCTTCATGTGTCTACTGGCCGTTCTTATTTCCTCTTCAGAGAAGTCTCTCTTTAAGTCTTTAACCCACATATTAATGGGGTGGTTGTTTCTTTGTGGATTTGTTTTGGAGGGTTTAATTTTTTTAGCTCTAGGTATATTTTAGATATGAGACCCTAGGCCGTTGTATAGCTCTTCTCCCAATCTTTGGGCTTTCTATTGATCTTGGTAGTTATGTTCATTGCCATGCAGAAACACTGCAGTTTAATGCAATCCCATTTATCCAGCCTTTTTTTGATCTGTTGTGTTTCTGGATCTTTACTTAGGAAGATTTGTCCTGTGCCAAGGAGCCCTAATGTATCCCCTATCCCTTCCTGTAATATTCTCAGGGTATCTGGTCTTACATTGGGATCTTTGATCCATTTGGAATGGACTCAGGTGCAGGGTGATATATAAGGATCCAACTTAAGTTGGAAATGAACTCCAAGAAATGGGAACAAGAGGGTTTTTTTCTTTTTATTTTGTGTAATATTTGCAGTCCTTCCTTCCTTGCTTCGTTTCTTCTTTCCTTCCTTCCTTCCTTCCTTCCTTTCTTTGGTTTATTCCCTGTTGTCACTGTTTTGTATTTCTGTACCCTGGGTCTGGTGTATAAGTTTATCTGATTTGATGAAGAAAAGGGGAATCACAGAAACAGTGGGACAAATGGTGAACCAATGCAACAGTGACACTCACTAGACACTATGTTAAAAATGAACTTTACAACTCTGGAGGTAGGGGAGTTTAGGTGAGGGGTCAGGAGAAAATGAGGAAAGGTGTAGCACTGTTCAAAAGAAATGTACTCATGGCCTTACTTATGTAGCTATAACCCTCTGTACATCACCTGTACAATTAAAAAATGGCATTTCTCTTTCTACACCCTTATTGCAGAAGGGGTTTTGCCCAATGCCCAGAAAGAAAGACTGCTACCGAGAGGTCAAGGAGAATCTCAAGAGTTAAGCCTTGCTTACTTCCCCCCTTCATTTTGTCCCCTTTTACATCATACCCTTTTGGCCTAATCCTATTTTATACAGCTGTCCATATTCCATCAAAGTTATTTAAAACTGCTAGCAAAAACATTGATTATTCTATTAATTTATTACCCAGTCTATGTCTATAGGGATGTCTACTGTAACTAGAATAAAGGTTCTATACCTCTCTGTCCTAGCAATAGCAAAGGGCCAAGAAAATGCATGAAACTGTGAAACTTGTGCAAGTTCAGAAATGGTCGTTGTAAAGTTCAATAAGGATTACTTACAGCAAGTTTGGTGTTGGAGAAAAGAGAAGCACAATTTTCATGAAAACCCAAGGAACTTTATCATTTCATGGAGGAGAAATGATGCTATTTATTGTAGTTTACATGTGCCTGTTTCCAGTGTATACTGTTCACGCCTCTGCAGAATCAAGCAGGCTTCTTCAGACTTTGATCGCCCAGGGTTCTTGACCCTACCCCACCTACACAGAATCCAGAACTACAGGAGATATGACACCAGGTGGGGCCCAACCTTTACCATCATAGAGGAAAACTGATGAATTTCTTTTCTTTCCAGATATGGACAGTTAAATCCTCCATAGGATTAAGAAATTAAATCCCCATTAAGAAATTAAATCCCCATAACTATGGTCACTCTGTGAGCATAACTGTAATGACTCTCCTTCCTCCCTATTCATCCCCACCCCTCTCTGTTGTTTCTAGCATCATATTCCAAACAGACCACCTGCTCTTAAGCTCTTTGCTCAGATTTTTTCTTTTCAGGGAAACTTTTCCTAAGGTAAAAAAAAAAATACTTTTTTCAAGAATCTAACCATTATGGATAGTCAATGATAAATTAAGTATTAATGAGTACGTATTTTCAACTATAAATTATTTGTGTCTATTTTGTATTCGAGACTTCTCATTTCCAATTCAGTGTCTTTCTGGACTTTATTGACCATTAACTGCTTTAAATACAACTGAACTAAGATGCCTTAAAATCAAAGTACCTATTTATTCTACTAGACTCCAGCACTAGAAACAAAATACTCCCAAAGACTTTTCAGGGGAAAACAAACAATACTCTATTGATGAATTCACTTCACTAGTAGGTCCCATAGGACTTGAAAACACAAACATAATTACTGAGCTCGAAATATAGTAAGAATGAAGATAATAGAGAATAGATTCAAGAGACAGATAATTCATGCATGTGTGTGACAAGTGATATATTAAGTATATTTTTATATGATATATATAATGTTGTTTTAGTCTATAAGGAATAAATACAGAAATAGTACAATACTTAAAGCTATCATTCCCTGAAATATCTTATCTTCATAAGCATATTCTTGTTATTTTGAATGCATTACTTAATTTCTCTGAATCTTAGTTAAAGACAAAATGTTTAAATAGGGATACAGGTTGACCCATTGCAACAATGAGATGTAGAAGGCACTATGTTGAAAAACCAACTTTACAATTTAGGCAGGGAAGGAGGGTGAGGGGAGGGAGTTGTGGAGGTGGGAGGGAAGGAATGGTACAGGATAAACAAAGGAGGAGGCTACAATGCTTGATAAGAAATGTACTCATTACCTTGCTCATGTAACTGTAATCCCTTTGTACAGTATTTTCACAATAAAAAACTTTTTAAATTTTTTTTTAAAAAGAAGCAATTATAGCTACTTCATGAAGTTTTTGTGAAGATTCAAAAAACAGCAATATGTTAAGTGTTTGGGATTTAACAAGTGAAAGCTACTATTTTTTGACATATTTTCTACTACTAAGAACAAAACTATACTTGCTTTAATTGATGTAAAATGGCCATGATCATTCATTCAAAAAAGTCTGAATACCTACCCAGTGCCAGGCGCAGTAATAACCAAGGACTCTAACAAGAAAGTAAAAATGGTGACAGGCAGTGAGTTGGGTTGTCTAGTGGAGAAAGAAGGGAAACAGGCTAGACAGAGTCATTGAATAGGATTTAAGTGTAAAGATAACAAGGCAGGAGTTCTAATCTTAAGATCCAGTAAGACAGGTGATTCATGGGTGTGCTGGGTCTTCTGAGTACATGGTACATCGCAAAAGAGAACTCAGAATTGTCATGTGAGCTTGTGATTTCCAGAGCCTGTCATTTGTAGAAGAGGAGCATTTCCTATCACCCGCAAGTTCATGGCTATGATCCTGTCCTTGTTTTATTGGTTTCTTCCTTCCAGAAAGTGTTGAGTTATAACTCATTCTGACAGAACTCTTTAGCTTCTCTTCTTCCATTGTCTGTATTTTGTTGTCCTGTACATTCAATTAAGATTGATATCTATACTAAGGGAATCAGAGTTCTTACTAAGCCCTAAAGAGAAATTGCTCAAAGGGAACCAGAGTACTGTGACTCTATTATGTTCTGGGGGCAAACAGCAGCTGCATGATAAATTACATACTCTGTTAGTTTGTTGTTGTAGTTAAATATCTTCCAAATGATAGTGTAAATGAGACTTGGCTAAACATATCAGTAATGCAAGTAAGACTACTTTTATTAATGGATGGAAATCCTTACATCTTTTTCCATTGTATTTTATTCACAGTTATTTTCTCTAAGAACAAGTAAGATTAACTCTTATTTAGGCTTATTGGAATTAACAAGATTTATTTCCTCCTTGATAATTTGTGTTGAATTAATCCTTTTGGACAGCACTGAGAACAAAATATTGGATGAGCTACTTAATCATGAGCCTGTCAGAGACCAAATCCAGCCCTGACTTACTAATGGGAAATTTTGAAAACCAAAGCCTGCTGACAGAAAAGATGAGCTATCCTCAAAGACACTTGAGAAATGCTCCCTCCTGCTGCATCACATACCCAGAGATGAAAGTCAGTGTTTGTTGTTACCAATTAACATAGTTTATTCAAAGTTACAAATCCAGGTTTGTGGGGAGGGCAAAAGCTCAGGAATTTGGAAGATCATTTTTTAGAGAGAGAGAAACTTAAAAACATTTATGTGACTGCTGGGTGCTGATGGTTCATGCTTCTAAATCTCGCTACCCTGGAGGTGAGATCTGAGGATCAAGATTTGAAGTCATTCCAGGCAAAAAGGTCCATGAAACTCTGATCTTAAGTTAAACAGCAAAAAGCTGGAAGTAAAGGCAGTAGAGCACCAGTGCTAAGCATAAAAGCCAAGTAAGAGCAGGAGTCTTGAGTTCAATCTCAGTACTAACACACACATACACACACACACACACACACACACACACATACACACACACACACACACACACACACACCATAAAAATAGTTATAAAATCAACATGGATTTAGACTTACAGAAGAAATACCAATAAAAATGAGTTTTTTAAACTTGAATTTTTGTTGAAATTAACAAATACTACAAATATTGCCAAGCCTAGAGGGGAAAAAAATACTATGTTTATTTAAGTAACTGCTTAATCCACTTCTACCGCACTTTTTGATTTTTTTTCTGCGTACTCTTTGATTATGTCTTCCTATGATAATTTGTTACATCATTCTGTGTAGTAAAGAATAGAGAAGGCCCTGTCTACAGCACAATTGAGTACTATTTTACATTATAAAAGTTTAGAATCAATATGATGAAAACTGTCCTTTGGACACTGTTATGTGTCCAAAGATAGAAGAACACATCCCAGACCAACTTCCAGTTTCTTCTGACAAACACTGACTACATCATTTCATGGCCAAGAATATAGGACATATTCAGATGATTATGGGATATTTAGCCCTGCATCTTCATGTCATAGTATTCAGAGTCCTTCAGTGAGCCCTTCCTCAGCTGCAATGGTAAACTATTCACAGAGTGGCCCTTGGCTACTTTGGTACTAATTGAAAGACTTCTTAGCATCCATATGGTCATTAAGGACATAGAAGTCTAGACCTCTTTCATGTTAAATTGAGCCTGATGTTTTCTTCTGAGTATGTATGCCATACACCTTTGGCTTTCCCATTTGAATTCAATCCCTTTAACATTTCTTTATATATTGTTGGATTTTGCTGTATTCCTCATCCCTTCTAAGAAGTAAAACCCAGCCATGGGCACTGAGCCTTCTCAAGTCTAAGATCCCCACATCATACATGTTAGGTCAGGAGGCTTCAGCATGGGCATGGCATGTCAAATAATTCACCAAGAGGCCGACAAGCAAGGAGGTAAAGGTTTACTCTTCTTCCAGAAGAGGAGAGGGACAAAGACCATAATCCATGTCGGCGCTAAGTAGGATAAAGACTGGGATTATAAGCACTGGCAATATTGGAGTAGTGATGTTTTGTAGTTTTTATTCAGCTATCTGTTCCAGGAAGCTGCTAAAGTACTCAGGTTTCAATATTATTGCCAAGGTGGTTGTCATGTCAGCTGTACCATCCCCTCTTGGAATATTTTGTCACAACAAGACACAGGTAGAGTAAGGTTCTGTTTTTCATCCTGCAAAACAAACCAAAACAACCTACTTGTCAGACAGAATGGAGTCCTTCACAATATGGAGTGGCTTCAGCTAATTTGAGTTGGGGCCTCACAATGAAATAGGATTGGCCTATGGTCTATGTACATGTTCGGCGCATATTTCTGACAATTGCAACAAATATATCATGGACAAAAAAAATTAAAAAGTATTTTTAGTAAAAACACTACCTTCAAATTAAAAAGGCAAAGGAGAAAGAAAACTATTATTCTGAAAGCTAATGCAGCTTTTGACCTAAGAACTCAGCTGATGACAATTCTCTGATGATTTATCCTTTATTAAGGATTCTTGATTTTAATTTTGTCATGGAAAATGAAAATGAAGATATGGTTTAAAACACTACTGTTCAAACTGCCTGATGATTACACAGCTTACAGCCTTTTCTTCCTTGTCTCAGATTCCCTTGATGGTTTTGTTAGATTTGAAGGCAGGGACACATTTAACACTTACACAGAATCCCTTAATGTCATTTCCTCTAACAAGCTTAGTGAGAAATGAAAAGATGAAAGAAAAGACATTTCTTACTAGTGTGCTTCCTCCAAGCGAAGCAAGAAAATAGATATAATAGAATCCAAGGATTAGTGAGCACTGTACCACCCTACTTTGCTAAGAAATCTGGCCAATCTGTTCTTGATAATTTCTCTATGTCCCAATAAATTGTCACCAGCACTGGAAGAATTTGGCAGTGACATACAGAATCCTTCCAGCTCTAAACAGACCACTCAATGAAAGTCAGGTCGATACACTACCAAAGGTACTTAATGCAGGAGAAAAGCAACAAAGATTTAACAGTTGATATTCTATTAATAAAAATGCTCAGGAAGTCTCTGTTAAATTGAATTTTCCTGTTATAGGCACACATAGCAACCTTGCATACGACCTGACCCCAAGGATATTTTCACAGGACCATGCATGTCAATGTCTTGTAACTGAGTCTCTTCCTAATGAACATAAGCCCCGAGTTTCTTCTCCATCATGTTATATACCCAGAGGCCTCACTCTCGTATCCATAGTGAAATCGATGAGAGACAGAAGAGAGTTTATCTTCTATGGATCCTCATTAATCACAGTACTTCCTTTAGCTATGGGATATTCTTTACATTACAGAAGTAGCATCTTTCTTGTTTTTCCGTTTTAACATTCTGTAACATTAAATATGCATTTTCTATATGCCCCTGGGACAGTGTGGCATGTTTTGGATAAAGCATATCTATGCCCTCTCCCCACCTACAAGTGAGAAACACTGTCCTAAGACTAATGATTCCAATTTTCTAGTCTAGTAAATAGGATGAAGACAACAAAATTGAATTCACATTTAGTGTTTAGGATTCAATTGTGCCTGGAGCTTTGGATGGTAAATTCCAATCTATACTCTCTAGTATTATTGCCACAGATTCATAAAATAAGCAGACTTGACTAGAAGGCAGGACACAAATATCTGCAAACACCACAAGATACCCCTCTATTTTTTTTCAAACAGGGTCTCAGTTATTCTGAACATAGTTCAGAAGTTAAGCCAGAAAATATTTAAGGTAAGCTAAAACAATATATCTCCAGTGATTTCCTCCCTCAACCTTTTGTATCATTTATGAACCAAGAAGCTCATCTCCATCATGATTTTAGAGTCTGCCTTTGGTGCAAGTATGCAACTCATTTCCTATGTTGGTATTTGTTGAGGATCTGGATATTACAGTCGTAATTCTTCTCATATGTTCCTAGCAATTAATCCCTCATGCAATATGCATATGTGTGTGTCCTTCTACCAAATGACCTCCAGGCTCTCATCTCCCCAAGCTAACACCTGAATGCCGCCTTGCAATTTTAAGAGCCATTGGGTTCAGGAAACAAAAATAGACCGGGCTTGAAGTACCTTATTTTCAATTCAAGTTTTCATGGTCCCTTTGAATTTTACCTTCAGATTAATGGAGGAGAGACAGACAGTGCAGTGAATTGTACCATATCAGCCATGGGATAAATAACCTCCTTCTTTTTTTGATTGGCTCTTGAAATGTCAAAGTTCAGATAGATATTGAAATACTAATTAAAGGAGCCTAGTCTGTTACAGATTCGTCCCCCTCTTCAATTTCTTTGCTTATATATTCATGCAAGTATGATCATAGTATAAGATTGGACAAAGAGGGGTTAGATTTTAAAATGAGAAATGTTCCTGAAATGGGGATGTATAGTTAAGTCTGCATAGATAGCAGAAAAAGGGGCCTTGTAAAAAGAATAATTGGAGATAGACTATTCTGCACCCCACAAAACGCTTATTATTATCATCACAGAATAAAAGATGGTTGTGTCTGCAGAGATTTGAGGGGACTAAGTACTTCCATAGCTACACACAGCGAAACAAGCAAGCAGGGGGGTACACCTGCATGGAAGGGCACCTGGCAGTTAATCACCTCACATCCCATCTCTGCTTCAGAATCATGAAGCTCTGCTATGACAGCAACTTTCTGCTAATAGTTAAAAGCTGACTTTAAAAAAACGGTCCGAGTTGGTGGCTCACACCTGCAATCTCAGCTACTCGGGAAGCTGAAATCTAACTAAAGTGGTTCAAAGGGCAGGAAAGTCCATGAGGTTCTTATTTCCAATTAATCACAGAGAAGCAGGAAGTAGCGTTGTGGCTCGAAAAGTAGAGTCTAGCCTTGAGCAAAAAAGTTGAATTACAGCCCCAGAACTGGCAAGGAAAAATATAGTAACATCCAGGAAGTTCACTCAAGACTCTTGCTTAGGAAAGTATTACATTTCTCAATACTGAAAAGAATAAATGTAGAGCAACTGACAAATGGCTAAGTGCTAGTGGCTCATGTTATAATCCTAGATACTCAGGAGGTTTGAAGCCAGCCCAGGTAGAAAGTCTATGAGACTCTTATCTCCAAATAACCACTAAAAAGACAGAAATGCAGCTATGGCTCAAATGCCATCCTTGAGTGAAAAGCTAAGGGTACCTGACCCTGAGTTCAAGCCTCAGTACTGGCACAAAAAGAAACCTGAAATCCTGACAGGTATAAAATCTGGAACCATTCAAATCAGAATGTGACTTCTAAACAAGAAATGTTCAAGGAGAGACAAGGTAGGAGTCCCCTGGAATATTCCTTCGCAGTCATTTAGTCATACCATGCTTCATTCCAGTTCCCCATGGAAGGTTGCGCAAGTTGGTTTGTAGCTCACTGTGGCTTCCCTCCCAACTGGCACATTTATGGAAACCCATCACATGTCAGGCATGCAAAAGGGAAACACAAACCCTTACGCCAACCATAACCATAATCCTTGTTGAATGAAGTGCCAGGAGACCGGTAAGAGGAAGAACTCAACCTAGAAAGACCAGGAACAATCATTGAAGTGATGTCTTTGCACAGGCTTTGAGCAATTCAAATATGGTTCTTAAGTTCAAGACAGGAGCCACATTTATCTATTCTCATCAGCAAATAAATTTCAGATATTAAAGCTATGGAGTGTAGTTGTGGAGGTGGGAGGCAAGGGATGGTAGGGGGAAAACAAAGGAGGAGGCAACGATGCTTGATAAGAAATGCACTCATTATCTTGCTTATGTGATTGTAACCCCTCTGTATGATATTTTCACAATAAAAAAAACTTATTTTAAATAAAAAGCTTATGGATATTTTTGGAGTCCATGTTTCCAAAAATAATACTCCATATTTTATCATAGAAATACTCCACTGAAGATATAACTGCCCCAACCCCTGGATTCTACTCAAGCCAGACAGCCACAGGAGTTGCCCCTCATAGTACAATGTCACTATACCACTTCACTTTTTACACTGACCCTGGGGCTTGAACTCAAGGCCTGGACATTGGTCCTGAGCTTCTTTCGCTCAAAGCTAGTGCTCTACCACTTGAGCCACAGCCTAACTTCTGGCATTTTTTTGGTAATTTATTGGTGATGAATCTCACAGACTTTCTTGACATGATCCTCAGATCTTAGCCTCCTGAGGAGCTAGAATTACAGATATGAGCCACCACTGCCTGGACACAGACACTTTTACGCAGCACTTGCTTCTGCTTTTACTAATGGTAAGAATGCATTTGGTTGGTAGAGATTGGATACATGCTGAAAGAACAGGAAAGCATAGTTCCTAAATTTGAGGTTCTGGAAGTAGAGACCCCCTCAAGAATAGGATAAGTATTTGGACAGTTTTACATATTTAAAATGAACAACTGTCTATTTTGGAAGTCTAAAGAGACATTACTATGTAAAATGACAAAGAATGGCCGGTGGGGGAACAGGGAGCACTAGACATGCTAAAACATGGCTTTGTTGAACAGAGCACAGAAGATCATTGCCCTCAGTTTGTGTTATTCTCATAGTAGGAAAAGATTTCAACATGGGGAAGCTAGATTGAACAGAGATTGCTTTTACTATTATGAATATTATTACTTCCAAATCACAGTCTTATCATATCTTGAAAGCTCTGATAATGCTTGTTGCTGGTTTTAGGCAAAGGCTGGATTTGAGGACTATGAACTGATTATAACATCAGCCTGTTTGGCCTTCTGTTCCATCTCAGGGCCTAACCTATGAGAGTGAAAACAGAATAAATAGAAAGCATTCACTTAGGCATTTGTACCTAAGCATCCCCAGAAATATTTTATATTAAAGTATTTAAAACCAAGTGCACAGAATTCCATGCTGCATGAACATTGAACTCATCTTGGCTGCCAGGAGGAATGTTAAGTGCATGATATAACCACCTACTATATAATGCAGGCACTGGAGATACTTGCTGAATACAAGAATTTTCTCATCATAAGCAACTCTTCCTCTACAGTAGCTGCCAGAGTATTGTATGTTTATACTCTCAGAGACAGAGGAAACAAAATAGGAGAGAAAGCCTTTCCCAATTGGTTTGGTTTTCTTACTCCAACTATACAGCTGACTTGGCGAGAAGACTCTAGAACTATAATAACCAGTAAATCAACAATTTACTTGTTGTGAAATTTTCATAGTAGCTCTACATAGATTCAGGCCACACCTTAGGGATTGGTTTGTTCATTAGTATACATTCCTTTTTGATTTCTTGCATTTTAAAACCAATTCATAGAATCAGCTGAAGTCACAAGTCCTGTTTTATCATTAAGTGATTTCCCATAATGCCAATGCATAACTACATCTTCTTTATTATTTCTTGAAGTTTTCATATTTAGTTACCCAGTGCAACAGAAATCTCCTATTTTACTGGCACAGGTATTTCTAGCCTGTATTGCCACTATAAATTTCTTCCTAAGCTCTCTACTGTAAATGCCTATTCAGCAAACTCCCAAAAGAACACAGGCTCTTCTAGTTCAATTTGTAACCAAGGACTACTTAACCAGGAGGTTCAGTATCTCCATATTGCTTTTCTTTCCCTATTGCCATTGTCAACATCTAATTGACTCACTAGAGAGAGTTAAAAATCTAAGAAGAAAGCTCATTGTCCTCTAGCCAGTGTGCAATGTTTACTCTATGGTGTTCTTTTGCTGTTTCCTGAAGAGAACTAGCAAGCACTCCCTCTTTTATGGGGAAGAGGTTTCTATGGATCAGGCCCAATGCCTCATACATGCTAGGCAGTCATCTTTGCAAAAAAAAAAAAAAATTATTTATTTATTCTTGCCAATACTGGGGCTTGAACTCTAGGCCTAGGTGCTGTCCCTGAGTGTCTTTTGCTCCAGGCTAGTGCTCTACCACTTGAACCACAACACCACTTCCAGCTTTTTCTAAGTAGTTTATTGGAGATAAGAGTCACAGACTTTCCTGCCTGATCTAATTTCAAACTGGGATCCTCAGATCTCAGCCTCCTGAGTAGCTAAGATTAGAGGTCTGCGCCACTGACACTCGGCTAAGACAAGCATCTAATCACCGAGCCATACTTCCCTGAAAGCCCAGGAAAATGCATTTTTAATAGATAACCAATTTGAACAAAACAAGAAAGATGTGTGCTTGTAAAAAGATTGATTAAACCTCTCATCAAAAGAGGAATACAATACAGTTCATGCAAACCAGTTCCCCAAACTTTTGTTAACAATTCTGCTAAGACCCCCCTGGACAAGATTTCAGGAAAGAACGGGCTGATTTCAGAAAAAAAAAATGTGTTAGAGTATATTAAACTTTGCCAGAAAACCACGCAGACATCCAGGTACAAAGAACAAAGTAAACGTTTATTACTGGTAAAGGGATCCTTCTCACAAGGGAGGGGAAGTGAGAAGTACCAGCTATTGTTTCAGGTGACCTTTATAACCGCTGAGACTTGGGGACTCTTGCTGCCTTATATGGTCATAGCTGCCCCAGAGGAGTGCCCTCTCAGGTGACCTATATGATCTGTGAGGTTTAGGGGATCTTGCTGCCTTATATGGTTATAGCTATCCCAAAGGAGCACTCTCTCAGGGAAAGGGGGTTGGGGCTAATCATATACTGCGTTTACTACATGGACCTTGTGTTGCCTAGGGAAAGAGCATGCTAAGCTATGAGAAAAGAAGCTTCTGGACTAACAATGTTTACCCAAAGATCTATTATGCATTTACTAATAGACACAATTTCATATTTTAAAAGAAAGGAAGAAACTAGCAATGAAACATCTCTCCACACTCTACCCTAGTACAACACTTAACTACTAACAAATGCTTTCTGAAACAACTTGGGGTCTCTGGGGGCACATTCATCACTGTCATCTTCTCTGGTTCTTGCATCAGGCAGGTAAGGAATTGATCAGTCTACCTGAGTGACTAGGGAGCTGAGCTCAGCAGTATTTCTCCATGCAATGGCTAATTCATGAAGGAGCTGGGCTCCTTCAGGTCATTAATCTGCTCACTTCTGATTTTTGACCATTCTGATTTTTGACCATTCTGATTCATTCTTATGTCTCCTCAGACTGATATTTACAACATTCATTCCAAACCAAGCATCTGAAAGTGCCATTCCCATAGGAAGAATCCAAGACAACCCCTTCCCAGCTCCTCCACCTTTGACTCCACCAAAATGAGGGCAATAGCATATCTGTGTCATCCCAACAAAAATACAAGAAAGACCGGGCAGGTACACGGGTTTGTTTTAAAAAAACAAACACATTATTGTGAAGGTGATATACAGGGTTACAGTTACATAAGTCAGGTAATAAGTACATTTCCTTTTGGTTTTTTGTTGTCTTTCTTATCATTGTAAATGATTTCATTTCCTAATAAATGTAGTAGCAATTACACATTGCTGCTTTCCAGCAAGTTATTATTCTATGTGGGTGAGTGAGAAAGGGGTGACAAAAATGAAAGTATTTTTTTAAAACCCAAGCAAAATTTCTTTCTTAATATAATCTTTCTCAAAAAATTTTATTGTCAAGGTGATGTACAGAGGGGTTACAGTCATATAAGTAAGGTAGTGATTACATTTTTTGTTTAACTTGTTACCCCTTCCCTCATTTTCTCCCTCTTTTCCTCCCCTCCATTTGTCCCCCCTAAATTGTACAGATCATTTCCAACATATTACCTTGTGAATATCATTGTTACATAGGTTGCCATTTTGTCCTTTGTTTCACCATTTTGTTATTCCACTTCCCTTCTTCAGATAAGTGTATATACAATACCCAGAGTACCAAAATCGAATACAGTGACAACAGGGGCTAAACCATAGAGGGAAAAAACACAAAAGAAAAAAAAAAAGAAATCACATAGTACATTGAGAACAACAATAACAAAGAAAAACCTCTTGTGTCCAGTTCTTGGCGTTCATTTCGCTTAGCATCATCCTATGTGATCATATGTATATAGCTATTGAGCTATTCTGCTCATCTGTTAAGATTATCCTAAACATATACTAATTATTACAAATAAGGGAAACCACAGGACCTATGTTTCCTTGGATCTGGCTTACTTCACTTAATGTAATTTTTTCCAAATCTTTCCATTTCCTTACAAATGGGGCTGTGTCATTCTTTTTATTTTTGTTTTTGTTTTTTTGTTTTTTAATATATATTTTTATTGTAAAGACACTGTATAGAGGGGTTCCAGTTACATGAGTAAGGTAATGAGTACATTTCTTATCAAGCACTTCCCCCCCCTCCTTTGTCTCTCCCCTACCATCCCTTCCCTCCCCACCTCCCCAACTCCTCCTTCCCTGCCCAAAGTTGTAAAGTTTGTTTTCAATATAGTACATCTCATTGTTACAATGGGTCAACTTGTATCCTTACTTCAGCTTTTGTGTCATTTTTTCTGGTGGAAGCATAGAATTCCTATACATACACACACACACGCACACACACACACACACACACACACACACACACACATACACACACACATATTACACTTTCTTTTTTATATATATTTTTATTATTACACTTTCTTGATCCATTCATCTACTGAGGTGTTGGTTCCCTATCTTAGCTATGGTAAATAATGCTGCAATAAACATAGTTGTGCTGGTAGCTTTAGTGTGGTCTTGTTTGTGGTCATTGGGTAAATGCCCAGAAGTGGGATTACTAGCCTCCATACTGCTTTCCAGAGTGGTTGAACAAGCTTACACTCCCACCAACAGTGCAGTAGCATTCCTTTTGGCCACAGCCCCTCCAGCATCTGTTGTTATTAGATTTCTTGATTATAACCATTCTAACTGGGGTGAGGTAGAATCTCAACTGTTGTTTTGATTTGCATTTCTATTATAGCCAGAGAAGCTGGCAAAATTGGTTAAACATCTGTAGAAAACTAAAGCTAGATCTTTATATATTACTCTGCACAAAAATCAATTCCAAATGGATCAAAGACCTCAAGGTAAAAGCAGACACCCTGAAAACATTACAGGAAGGAATAGGAGAAACCCTAGGGCTCCTTGTCACAGGCCAAATTCTTCTTAATAAAGACCCAGAAGCACAACAAATCAAAGAAAGGTTGGACAAATGAGATTGCATGAAACTGCAGAGCTTCTGCTTGGCAAAGGATACAGCTAGCAAGATCAATAGAAAGCCCACAGATTGGGAGAAGATCTAGCCATGCAACAGACAAAGGTCTCATATTTAAAACATACCTAGAGCTCAAAAATTAAAACCCCCAAAAAAGTCCTCAAAGAAACAACTGCCCCATTAATAAGTGGGCTATAGAGTTAAAGACAGACTTTTCTGAAGAGGAAAAAAGAAGAGCAAATAGAGTTCAAGTCCCATGACCAACCAAAAGAAAAAAAAAAGATTGGCTAATAGAAACATGAAGAAATGCTCAATATCTCTTGCCATAAAGATAAGAAAATTATATATATCTTTAAGCAATTATACAAAAGGGTTTCAATTCAACATGTCAGTTTATGATTGCAGTGAGTCTGCTCAATGCCTTCCCTTCCATTGCCCCCCCCCCCCAATCTATCTCTCTTTTCTTTTAAAATATTTTTACTTTTTTCTTAGTGCTGGTCCTGGAGCACTATTCCAGAGCATGGTCTATTCCTTAGCTTTTATTGCTCAAGGATGGTGCCCTAACATGCAAACCATAGTTCTACTTCTGGCTCTTTGCCAGTTAATTGGAGATGAGAGTCTCATAGATAGTTGTGTCCCAACTGACTTCAAAGTGTAATCCTCAGAGCCCAACCTCCTGAAATAGCTAGTACTATGAGACACCGATTCCAAGCTCTCTTTTTATTTTTAATCACAAATTTGACTGACATTTAAAAAAATGTTTTAATGCAATGAACAAATATTCCTGTTAAAATCATCATGAATTCATTTTCTGGAGAGATTTCAAAACCATTACTGTTTTTCTTTTTTTTTGGGGGGGGGGTCCGGTCGTGGGGCCTGAACTCTGGGCCTGGGCGCTGTCCCCCAGCTCTTCAGCTCAAGGCTAGCACTCTACCACTTGAGCCACAGTGCCACTTCTGGCTTTTTTCTTTTTGCTTATGTGGTGCTGAGAAATCAAACCCAGGGCCTCAGGCATGCAAGGCAAGCTCTCTACCACTGAGCCACCTTCCCATCCCCTCATTACTGTTTTATATTTTTTCTTTACTCATTAGTTGTACAGAGGGGTTACCTTTTCATAAGTAAGGTAATGAGTACATTTCTTTTTGGGACAATGTCACCCCTCTTTATCTTTTCTCCAGTTTCCTCCTCCCATTCCTGCCCACAAGTTGTTTTTCCACACAGTGTCTACTGAGTACCATGACTGCATTTATTGTAGCTCTTTCTTTGAATGACAGATTTAGGACAAACTTATCCCTGGTGAAAAGGTATCTTTTGTAAACATTCTGCAAAGAAATTAGAGAAAATGTCCCTTTATTCTAGAATACTTTTAACATTGACTCAGACTAAAGTTTTAAAATTGTTCTATTATGCACAGAATTAATATATGTCTCTGTGATAAATAAACTACATAACGTTACTTAGACATCTGCTAAATAGAGATATTACCTTCTTCTTGATGTGACAATTAAAGAAGATGTGAAGCTACCTTGGAAGTGTCTGGCATAAGGTATGGTTGATGACTGGTATAAATTAATGTGTTCAGCTGGTGTTGCCTATTTTTTTTTTAAGTCTTTTTTTTTTTTTTTTTGAGGGAAAGCTGGGCACTGTCCCTCAGCTCTTCAGCTCAAGGCTAGCGCTCTACCACTTAAGCTACAGCGCCACTCTGGCTTATTTCTTTTTGCTTATGTGGTGCTGAGGAATCCAACCCAGGGCCTCAGGCATGCAAGGAAAGCGCTCTACCACTGAGCAACCTTCCCAGCCCTAGTGTTGCCTATTCTTGACATTCTTCATCCTCCTGACTTTTTATGGCTCTGCTAATGTCTTTGACATCACAGTCACAACTGTCTCCAATTATGGGCAACCAAGGCTAGATATAAGAAAAGGGAACCAAAAACTATAATCTTATTTTTAACACAGTAACTTGGAATCTAAACTCTACTGACTGGTTCAAAAAAGTAGACAATGCTTTCTATTTCTCTGTTTCTATTTCTTGTTTCTCTCCAGAATTGTGCTGATGCTTCTCATACATACCATTAAAAGAACTAAATTAAAGCCGGGTGCTGGTGGCTCACGCCTGTAATTCTAGCTACTCAGGAGGCTGAGATCTGAGGATCGTGGTTCAAAGCCAGCCCGGGCAAGAAAGACTGTGAGACTCCTATCTCCAATAAACCACGAGAAAACCGGAAGTGGCACTGTAGCTCAAGTGGTAGAGCACTCACCTTGAGCTGAAGAGCTGAGGGACAGCACCCAGGCCCAGAGTTCAAGCCCCACGACTGTCCAAAAAAAAAGAACTAAATTAAAAATTATCACTACTATGTTTGAGCATAGGGTGTAAATTTGTAATGCTTTTCTATGGTATATCAGCTAAGCATTCGCAAAAAGGGAGAACCTTTGACTTCTCTCTAGCAGCCATCTATTCCTGGGGGCTTATTTTAAATCATAATCTCCTTACTCTAAACTGGGAGATACTCCTATAACTTTATACAGAGATTTTGCAAAAAACAGTTCAATACTCTTCAACTTCAAGAATGTGTTCCAAATTGAGGAAAATAGAAACTGAATTAGGGGATACTGGTGGTCTAAAGCAATAAACACCCAAAGGATTAAAAACGGTGGAGGGGAGAGACAGATGAAACAAGCAAGTCAAGAGAAAAAGTTACAGGTTGAGAGAGACAGGTGAGTGTCAATGGGCAGGCTGTAACAAAATGGAAGATGACAGCGTTGGTGGAGAAGGTTCTACCATAAGCGAAAAGTGCCTGAAGTTATTATCTGGCCCGGTTGCACAGTGAAAGAAAGGTTCTGGAATTAGGAAGATAGTGTTTTTAGTGAGGCTCCTTAGCCAAATAAACAGCAGCCTTCTGGCTATAAACCATAAATGAGATAGGTAGGCTCCAGTGGCTCATGCCTGTAATCCTAGCTACTGAGGAGCCTGAGATCTGAGAATTGTGGTTCAAAGCCAGCTCAGGCAGGAAAGTCTATGAGGCATTTATCTCCAATAAACTACCAAGTAAAAGCCAGAAATGGCACTGTGGCTCAAGTGGTAGAATGCTAGCCTTGAGCACACAGAGGTAATGCCTAGGCCCAGAGTTCAAGCTTCAGGACTGGCAAAAGAAAAAATAAAAACTCTAAAGGAGAAATTAACCTTTTTATGACTCTAGTACTTCTCTTTTTTAAATATTTGTATTATCTTTAAGTAGTTGTACAAAGGAGTTGCCATTCACCAAAACAGTTCATACAGTGCATCTTGATCAGTGTCACCCCTTCCAACATTTTCACTCATCTCTCACATTTCTTTGTTATCTTACATTGGCTAAAAACAAGCAAACAAATATCTTCAAAGTATTCTTGGCTGCTGGAGCCCAAAGGTCCTCTCATGCTCATTCCTAGCCTTTCAATGAGTTGAAATTGTGTGAGCAAGTGTCTAAATATTAGTGTTCTTCCTATTCTCTTGGATGATCCTGCCCCCCTCCATGCCTTATCTGCCATTATTTAGAGAGCCCTAGCAGATCAGCATTCCTTCTACTTACTCCTTAATGGCAGTGTCATTCAGGGACTTTCATCTATTGAAATGTAGTGTCTTGGATTTTTCTGCCCAGCTGGAATCATGACTAGCCTAGAGCCACAATCTTCTCAATCTCAGCCTCCTATTTCACTTGGAATAGCAAGCATATAATTACCGTGCCAAGGAATGGGCTAAAAAGGGGGATTGTGAAGTCTTTCGCACAGTCTAGCCTTGAAACATGATCCTTTCTGCGTGATCAACAGGCATCCAGTTTACACTTAGTATTTCTAACAAAACCCAGCCTTCTCTGGGGCTACAGCTCTCTGGGCCATACATGGAGCAGCATGGTCACATGAGTTCCATTTTTACCTCTACCACTGCCTTATTTTAGACATTGACTTTTTTGTGCTTCCCTGTCTTAGCTTCAGCATCTTTGTCTTTAAAATCGAGAGATTCAACCTAACAATTCCAGAGGTTTTTTTCCCAGTCCTAACAGCATAGATGAACTAAAAATCTATGAATATAGCTACCAAGATGTCTCATTTTGTGCAACAAACCTAGTGTAAAATTAACAAGTATTTAGAAGTGATGCTAAACAAAACTAGAATTCAGTAGAGATATTACACTGAACAGAACACAATCTTCAAAAAGTAGACATCTTGAAAGGCATTGGAGGGGGTTAGCAGCAAAACTGACATAGTTAAAACACCATGTTATTTGTGAAATAGTAACACCTTTAGATTACTTCTTTTCACAATAGGTCTATGAATCAAATGATAGTGATCAAGAGGAACAATCACTAAATAGCACTAAAACAAAACTGAAAAATAAGGTCATTCCAGATCTAATGGTTATTTTCTGGTCTAGCAGCAAGGTATTTAGGGCTATTATGAATTTTTCCCTGGTGAGTATAGGACACACAGGCTCCGTATTGGGTTTTAGTTTTCTGTCATGGTGGTGGTGAAGTATAGAAGAAACAAATGGATTCGGAATGCCCTCATTCAGTTCTCATGATAAGTTCTACTTTTACTACTCCTGTAATCTTAGGCAGAGTGTGCTTGTCTCTGTACATTTCAGATACAAAAAAATTGGTAAACCGCCAACACATTGCTTTTGGTATCAAATTAACTAATGAAAAGGAAAGCATAATAAAACAATTATAGGACAAAAAACTGTGAGAAGAGAAAAAGAGTAAAAACACGACACAGAGATAATGGTAACCACTGTGTGAGTAAGTGGCAAAGTAGATCTCTTGCTGTTAAGCATTCCCTAAAGAACTTTTCTACAGATAAGCATTTTCTTCTGGTCATCACCCTGGTCTCTATATTGACAAAGGTCTGTGCAGTCTCTGGTTTGAATGAATGCCAAGAGTAAATGTGGTCTGATTTAAGAGGAAACTGCCATTACCATTTAGAGTTCCCTATCATGCACTAGACATTATATATTAGTTGGATAATAAACAGTCCAAATATTATTTTAACCCCTGAACCATGTCACATTTGACTATCCCTTCTGATTGGATCAGTTTTTCCAGCTAAAGCTAAAATGACAGAATCTCCTCCACAATTGTGTTCCTTCTCCATTTTTGCACAATGCTGTTTTCATTTGGGTCAAGCACAAGACTTTCCAATCATTTAAAAATTGGAAATGAAATTTAATTTCTTTTCATTAGCATTGAAAACAGAACTTCTGTCATTGTTCCTGCCTACATTTTTTACATCTAAACCCCTGCTTGCTTTATGATACTATCATTTGTGTACACTTAACAAGGAAGAGGAACATGCCAGGCACAGCACTTTCCCATAATAACCTGCAGGAATCATGTACACAGAAAAAGACTCAGCAGTTGTTTGCACACATTCAAGATCATATGTAGCCTCAGAAATTAATTTCCACCAGGCACCAGTGGCTCATGCCCAATCCTAGATATTGAGGAGAATAAGATCTGAGGCTTGTGATTTGAAGCCTAACATGGGCAAGAAAAGTCTGTCAGAATCTCTTTTCCAATTAACCACAAAAATGCCACAAGTGGAACTGTGGCTCAAGTGGTAGAGAAATAGCCTTGAGTGAAAAAGCTAAGAGACAGTATCCAGGCCCTGAGTTCAAGCCTTAGTATCGTCACAGAAAGAGAGAGAAAGAAAGAGGGGGGACAGATTCATGGTCCAACAAAATGACTACCAGAAAAATGTCACTTGAAAAGTATGGGGGAGAGTTCAAGGACGGGGGTAAATGAACAAAGAAAGGAAGTAGAGAATGTATTCATAATATTCAATGCATATCCTATGAAACTAAAGAAACTGAGGAGAGAAGGGGAGACTTTGGACTGTCAGGGTGAGAAGTGGGCAAAAGAACTAAGAATGCTTTAACTTTTAACTCCAAGTCATTAGATAAGTTTATTTGTGCCTCTAATATATGGATACACATTAGCGTAGTCCGAGAAAATAGGCCTGTGAACAAAGATGTCTTAAGCCATTTTCACTGAAAGGCAGTAGGGTTTGTAGTGCTTAAGACGTGTGCTTAGAAGCTAGAGTACTTCCTAGTATCAAATCAATCCAAGCTTGGGCAAATTTCCCATCTGAAAAATAGGGTATACTGAAAAATAGGGTATACCCTATACTAAAGAGTAAATGAAATATTATGCCTGAAATATTTGGAAAAACACCTGACAAGTAGCAAGTATGAGCACAATGTCTGAGCACAATAATTATTACCAACACGTTGTGCCAAAACAGGCAATCATTGTTCAATAGATGCAATACCAATAGACTGGACCTATTCCCCTCAACTTGACACCCTGAGAGCCTACACTACACTTTGAGCTTTATTTCCCACTATTAATTCAATAGTGTCTCCTAACCAATCACTATTAAGCTACTCTAAGTGCACCATATCATATTAGGTACTAGAGGGACAGACTCACTAACTTCATATTTCCCCTGGTTCAGACAACCCAGCTCCTACCAACCCTTAACTTTGAACTTCATTCAATTCTCTCTACCTAGAAAGCTTGAAGAACAGTTAGGATTCTCACTCCTGCCAAAGTACTTCCTTCAAAGTGCTTCTCTTCCATAATGCAATCTGACATTTCAACTAAAATTGTGTATCCTCATTATATATCCTACTATGATTTACTCTGTCTTAACATTTAATTCTATTTATGTGGAAATACTTTACCAATGCTATGAACAGACTATGACTTTAGCTATCAAAAAAACTTAGGTTCCTAGCTATAGCAATAAGACAAGATGCAAACATAAATGGGACCCAAATAGGGAAAGATGAAGTAAAACTCTCCCTCTTTGCAGATGACAGGATTTTGTATTTAAAAAATCCCACGGAGGAGTCCGGGAAGATGGCAGAGGAGAAGCTGGAGTCTAAGTAAGCTCTCGCATAGAAAGCAGTTTTAGAGTTCCAGTGAACAGTCCTAAGTCAGAGAATTACACCAAGTGTGCCATCACAGGACAGAGAGTTAGGCCAGAGAAGGAAACTCAGGCAAGGAGACACTTCTGAGCCCTTGCCAGCAGCCGCCGCCGCAGCAGCAGCTGTGGTGGTGGCGGGCGAGCGCAGCCGCCATACCTGAGCAACAGAGAGTCCGGGACGAAGGAGCCAGACGCAGCAGGCGAGCGGATTCTACTCAACACCAGCAAGAACCGACAAGGAGCAGACATCTTCATCCTGCAGTTCGCAGACCAGAGACAACCCAGGAACTAAGACTCAGCGTGAGTAGAAGCCTGACGTCCTCATTCCTTCTCAGGGAGCAGAGGAGGGAAGGCCACCCCTCCCCCACCCAGCACCGGTGATCTCCATCTTGGATACCGACAAAGCTCGGAGGAGCTGCTAGCTCCAGCTCAGGCCTTGGAATAAAACGAGTCATTTAGCAGGTCACAAGAACTTAACAGCGAAGTGACCTGCCAGACTCAGCTCCACCCAGGGAAAAGTCACCCAGCTCGGGCGCCAGCCCGAGGAGTGGGTTTCTTCACTGGGTAATCAGAGCCAGAGGCTGCCCCTCCCTCTAGCAGCCTCGACAAGCAATTGAAAATCAGTAAACAGAAACCCTGAGAATGGCTCCAGGCTGGGCTCTGTAAGGTTTTCACAAACCAGCCCAGGAAAAGCTACCAGAACCTAGCCTCATCACTGCATCCCCCTCTTTTGTGATACTCAAAGCAGATCTGTCTCCCAATGAACTAGCCTGGGAGGAGGATCGCCAAATCCTGGGTAAAGCAGAGCATTTTACTGCCTGTTCGAACAAACTGACTTAAGAAACCAACCAAGCCACAGGACCACAAGCAGACCAGAGACTCCAACAAGAGGCTGGTTAGGGACACAAGGGAGATACAGGATTTTTCCCACTCCTCCCAAAAAAATTCAAAGAAGTTTTTTTTTTTTTGCTTTTTTCTCTTCTTCTTCGTCTTCTTTTTTTTTTTTTTAGTTTTTATTTTTGGTACCTTATATAAAAAAAATTTTTTTTCTTTTCTAAAATTTTTTCAATCTTTCATCTTTGCCTTTTTTGATAAAACAATTGTTTTCCTGAAACTTTCTTTTCCTCTTATAATTTTTATTTTGGGGATACGGGAGTGTGCATTTTTGCTTTCTTTTTTGGTCTTCTTTCTCTTTTTTTTTTTTCTTCTTTTTAAATTATCTTTTTGTTTTTTGTTTAGCTCTATTGAACTCCTCATCTTTTTCTTCTTCCTTTCTTATCCTTTTCACCTTCTCCTCTCTTTCGTTCTTCTTTATGTGACTTAATTCTTGTCCTGCACATCCTCAGATAAACACGTAGTTGACTATTAGACCCTATCCCCCATTGTGTACACACTTAATCCACAAATTTATTACTCAAGTCAAAACCTCTAAGATTTAAATTCCTTAATAGCAGTACTACCTCTTTATACCTATATAATATTTTAAGCATTTTTATTTTTAAGTTTTTCACATCTCCTTTATATCCCTCCCCTTCTCTCAATAAATTCACGTTCTTATCTAAATAGATTGTTATAAAATCTACATAATTTTATTAATTTCTACCTTTCTATTTTTTCTGGTCTCTTTTCTTTTCCCCTTCCCTTTGTTTTTTTTTCTCTCTCTCTCTACTTTCATCCTACCCAATCTATTTCCTGCTTTGAGATTAAGACTTAGTTAACTCTCCCTGAGCCTCCCCACATCAATCTATTCCTATTTTTTTACCCACATCTCTCCCTAACCCTAATAATTTCTGGTCTTCCAAATTCTTTGAGGTTCGTAGCCCATTAACGTATAGTTGTTTGATGTTGAATAGATGTATCTGTTGAACTAGATTGTATCTGTAGACTATTGACTGTGCAAATTCAGACTTGGGTTGATGCTTGCCTTAAGATAGTGTTCTAGCACAAAACTGGTGCTATTTTCATCTCAAATGGGCAGAGTAAGCCAGAAAAACACAAGAAACATGGCAAATCCAGGTATCTCAATTCCCAATCCCAATAATCAGGGGACAGAACAAATAATGAATAATCCAGAGGAGAATTCCCAAATAGCTCTACAAACACTGCTGGCAAACATGATAAATCAAAAGATTGAAAGCATACAAAGGTCACTGTATGAGCGTGATAGGGAGAGAGAGGAGGCATTCCAAAAGTTTATACAGGAATATCTTAAGCGTGAGGAAGCTACTCAAAAGCTGATACAGGATTTGCATGAGCAGCTTGAGAATACTCAAAGACAAAGGCAGGAATGGCATGAACAGACTGAGAACACTCAAAGAGAACTGCAAGAATCCCATGAACGGGAGGAAGCTAATCAAAGAGTAATACAAGAATTGAGAGAGCAGGAAGAGAATACATAAAGATCACTAAAGGCATTCATGGAGTCCATTAACAAAGAGCTGAAGGAAGTCAGGGAGACCACAAAGGGAATGCTGAATGGAACCCAACAGGAAATATGGGAGTCTAAGGAAACCATAACCAATCACCTAAGTGATCTGAGAATAAACACTGAACATCAAACTAAGGAAGTAAAGAAGTTCATACAAGATCTAAAACGAAGATTCAACAAAGAACTTGAAGCCATCAAAGCTGACCAATTAGAAGGAAAAGGGATAAAAAACAAAGTAGAAAGTCTTGACAGCAGGTTAGACCATGTAGAAGATCGAATCTCAGGGATTTAAGACAGCCTAGATATTATAGAGAAAGAACATACAACCATCCAAGACAAGTCCAAGAAATATGATAGATCTATCCAACACTTGCAAGACACCATCAGAATGCCTAATCTAAGGATAATGGGTGTAGAGGAGCACCTAGAAACAGAAGTTAATGGCCTAGGAAATTTGTTTAACAGGATCCTAGCAGAGAACTTCCCAAACATGCAAAAAGATAGGCCTATTCAGATACAAGAAGCTTTTAGAACTCCAAACAGAGCAGACCAGAATAGGACATCCCACTGTCACATTATAATCCACACAGAATCAACTCAGACCAAGGAAAAGATCCTTAAAGCTGTCAAGGAGAAAAGATTAATCACCTATAAAGGAAAACGAATTAGAATCACCTCAGATTTCTCAGCAGAGACAATCAAAGCAAGAAGAGCCTGGAATGATGTATGCCATGTCCTAAAAACAAACAACTATCAACGAAGAATACTGTACCCAGTTAAACTCTCCTTCATAACTGAAGGCCAAATAAAAACCTTCCATAGCAAAGAAAAATTGAAACAATACATCTCCACCAAACCAGCCCTACAAAAGATTCTTAAAGATGTCCTACACATAGAAAACCAACAAGACCACAATAAAGGTCAAGAAACTGCCCCCAAACTGAGAATCCAAGAACCATAGGAAGAACCCAGTTTTCACAACCCCCAAGAAGGTGGATAACATGGCAGGAACTCCCAAATACTTCTCAGTCCTTTCTCTTAACGTTAACGAACTGAACTCTCCAATTAAGTGACATAGACTGTCTAGTTGGATTAAAAAACAAGACCCTTCTATCTGTGCCTGCAGGAGTCACATCTTGCCCGTAAAAACAAACACATTTTCAATGTTAAAGGCTGGAACAAAATCTGCCAAGCAAACGGCCCTCATAAACAGGCGGGAGCTGCAATCCTAATATCAGATAAAATAGACTTCAAATTAAAATTTGTGAGAAGAGATAAAGAAGGTTGCTACAGACTAATTAAGGGATCTCTCTTTCAGGAGGATATTACAATTGTAAATACCTACTCGCCAAACAATGGAGCACCCAAATTTATCCAAGAAACACTACTTTCCCTCAAATCCTATATAACTCCAAAGACATTAATTGTTGGGGATTTTAACACACCACTCCTCCCACTAGATAGATCAACTCGGCAAAAACTCAACAGTGAAACTGCAGATCTAAACAGCTACAAAGATCAACTAGACTTAACAGACATTTACCGAACATTTCACCCAGCAGCATCAGAATACACGTTTTTCTCAGCAGCACATGGAACATTTTCTAAAATAGACCACATTTTAGGCCACAAAGCAAACTCGTCCAAATTCAGAAACATTGAAGTTATACCTTGCATTCTCTCTGACCACAAGGGAATAAAATTAGAACTCAACACCAAAAGCCACCAAAGAAAGTGTGGTATCACATGGAGGCTGAACAACACACTGCTGAATCACCAGTGGGTCATGGAAGAGATTAGAAAGGAAATTCAAATGTTCATGCTATTCAACAAAAATGAGCACACAAATTACCAGCTCCTCTGGGACACAGCAAAAGCAGTACTCAGAAGCAAGTTTATAGCTCTGAGCTCCTACATCAACAAATTGGAGAGATCTGAAACCAACAATTTAATGACACATCTAAGCCTCCTTGAAAAACAGCAGCAAGATAAACCCCAATCCCGTAGACGGAAAGAAATAATTAAAATTAAATCAGAATTAAATGAATTAGAATCCAAAAAAACTATAGAAAGAATCAACAAAACAAAGAGTTGGTTCTTCGAAAAAATTAACAAAATTGACAGACCCTTAGCAAATCTTATCAGAAAAAGAAGAGGACACACCCAAATAAATAAACTCAGAGACGAGAATGGAAACATCACCATGGAAACAACCAAGATTCCAAACATTATAAGGGAATACTTCTCAAAACTTTATGCTAATAAGTTTGAGAACTTGACAGAAATGGACCTTTTCCTAGCAAATATTGACATGCCAAAACTAAACCAAGATGAGTTAAACTATCTTAACAGGCCCATATCAAGCGTTGAAATAGAAACAGCAATAAGAGACCTTCCAGCTAAGAAAAGTCCAGGACCACATGGTTTTACAGCGGAATTCTACAAGGCCTTCAAAGCAGAGCTCACACCAATACTCCTCCAACTCTTCAATGAAATTGAAAGAAAAAGTTCACTACCGAACACATTCTATGAAGCCATCATAACCCTCATCCCAAAACCAGGCAGGGACTCAAAGCAAACTCGTCCAAATTCAAAGAAAGAGAACTATAGACCCATTTCTTTGATGAACATTGATGCAAAACTTCTCAACAAAATTTTGGCCAACCGACTTCAACAATTCATCCAAAAAATCATACACCATGATCAAACAGGATTCATTTCAGGGATGCAAAGTTGGTTCAATATACGCAAATCAATTAATATTATTCATCACATCAAGAGGAGCAAGAATAAGAACCACATGGTTATCTCAATAGATGCAGAAAAAGCATTCGACAAGATCCAACACCCCTTTATGATGAAGGTTTTGGAAAAATTAGGAATCCATGGAACATTCCTCAATACAATAAAGGCTGTATATGACAAACCTACAGCCAGCATTATACTTAATGGTGAAAAACTAAAGCCATTTCCTCTTAACTCAGGAACAAGACAAGGATGTCCACTCTTTCCACTTCTCTTCAATCTAGTATTAGAATGCCTAGCTACAGCAATAAGACAAGATGCAAACATAAAGGGGATCCAAATAGGGAAAGAAGAAATAAAACTCTCCCTCTTTGCAGACGACATGATCTTGTATTTAAAGAATCCCATAGACTCCACTCCCAAATTACTCAAGCTGATTCAACACTTGGCAAAGTAGCAGGGTATAAAATTAACCCTCAAAAATCAATGGCTTTTCTGCATGCCAACAATGAGAAAAGTGTGGCTGAAATTAGGAAAGCAACTCCATTTGTAATAGCCCCACAAAAAATAAAATACCTAGGAATTAACTTAACCTAAGAAGTGAAGGACCTCTATGATGAAAACTTTAAAATCTTGAAAAAGGAAATCAACACAGAACTTAAAAAATGGCAAAACCTCCCATGCTCCTGGATTGGAAAGATTAACATCATGAAAATGGCAATACTTCCCAAGGCTATCTACAAATTCAATGCGATACCTATCAAAATTCCAACCTCATTCTTCAAGGAAATAGAAGAGGCAATCCAAAAATTCATATGGAACAATAAAAGACCCCGAATAGCAAAAACGCTCCTCAACGGAAAGAACACTGCTGGAGGAATATCAATACCAAATTTCAAACTCTACTATAAAGCCATAGTAATCAAAACAGCTTGGTATTGGCATAAGAACAGAGCTCAGGACCAATGGAATAGAATTGAAAACCCAGAAATGAACCTACAGACCTATAGCCATCTAATCTTCGATAAGGGAGCTAAAACAATAGAATGGAAGAAAGACAGTCTCTTCAGTAAATGGTGCTGGCAAAATTGGTTAACTACTTGTAGAAAACTAAAGCTAGATCCTCAGATATCACCCTGTACAGGAATCAACTCCAAATGGATCAAAGACCTCGAAATCAAAGCAGACACTCTGAAAACATTACAGGATGGAATAGGAGAAACCCTAGGTCTCCTTGGCTCAGGCCGAAATTTTCTGAATAGAGACCCGGAAACACAACAAATCAAAGAAAGGTTGGACAAATGGGATTGCATAAAGTTGCAGAGCTTCTGCATGGCAAAGGACATAGCTAGCAAGATCAATAGAAAGCCCACGGATTGGGAGAAGATCTTTACTAGCCATACAATGGACAAGGGTCTCATATCTAAAATATACTTGGAACTCAAAAAATTAAATCCCCCAACAACAAATCCTCAAAGAAACAACTGCCCAATAAACAAGTGGGCAAAAGACTTAAAGAGAAACTTCTCTGAAGAAGAAAGAAGGATGGCCAATAGACACATGAAGAAATGTTCAACATCCCTAGCCATGAAAGAAATGCAAATCAAAACAACATTGAGATACCACCTCACTCCAGTTAGAATGGCAAAAATCAAGAACTCTAACAACAAATGCTGGAGGGGATGTGGACAGAAGGGAACCTTACTTCATTGTTGGTGAAATGTAAACTTGTTCAACCACTTTGGAAAGCAGTATGGAGGTTCCTCAAAAGACTTCACATAGAACTCCCCTATGACCCAGCAATCCCACTTTTGGGCATTTACCCTAATGTTTACAAACAAGACCACACTAAAGCTACCAGCACAACTATGTTTATTGCAGCATTATTTACCATAGCTAAGATCTGGAACCAACCCAGATGCCCCTCAGTAGATGAATGGATCAAGAAAATGTGGTATATATACACAATGGAATTCTATGCCTCCATCAGAAAGAATGACATTGCCCCATTTGTTAGGAAATGGAAAGACTTGGAAAAAATTATATTAAGCGAAGTAAGCCAGGCCCAAAGAAACATAGGCCCCATGGTTTCCCTTATTTGCAATATCTAGTATATGTATGAGTCAAGCAGAAAAGGTCAGATAATGTGTTGTTAGGAAAATGAACCCTTAGATATGTATTTTAATGTTTTTTTCTTTCATGCATGTGTTTCTAACGCATTCATAAGATTATTTCTTTGTTGCTTTGTATGTCCCTCCCTCACAGTGTAACCCCTGCTTTCACTGTATTTGATGTCAGTATAACTTGTGGAGGAGATGGGGAAAAACAAGTCGTTTATGGATACAGGTGGACCTGTTGCAACAATGAGAAGTACAAGTTGTCATGTCCAAAACGAGCTTTGCAACGTCGGTGCGGGGGGGGGGGGGGGGGGGCGGGGGGGGGGGGGGGGGGAAGGATTGGGACTGGGGGGGAAGGGGGGAGGCTGAGAAGGGATGTGAAGGATAAACAAAGGAGGAGGCTGCAATGCTTGGTAAGAAATGTACGCATTATCCTGCCCATGTAATTTTAACCCCTCTGTACAGTATGTTCACAAATAAAATAAAATAAATAAAAAATAAAACTTAAAAAAAAAATCCCACGGAGCTGGGAAGGTGGCTCAGTGGTAGAGCGCTTGCTTTGCATGCTCGAGGCCCTGGGTTTGATTCTTCAGCACCACATAAGCAAAAAGAAAAAAAGGCAGAAGTGGTGCTGTGGCTCAAGTGGTAGAGTGCTAGCCTTGAGCTGAAGAGCTGAGGGACAGTGCCTAGGCCCAGAGTTCAGGCCCGACAACCGGACCCCAGAAAAATCCCACGGACTCCACTCCCAAATTACTCAAGTTGATTCAAAATTTTGGCAAAGTAGCAGGGTATAAAATTAACCCTGAAAAATCAATGGCTTTTCTGTATGCGAACAACGGGAAAAGCGTGGCTGAAATCAGGAAAGCAACTCCATTCATAATAGCCCCAACAAAAAATAAAATACTTAGGAATTAACTTAACCAAAAAAGTGAAGGACCTCTATGATGAAAACTTTAGTAACCTGAAAAAGGAAATCAAATCAAAACTTAGAAAGTGGAAAAACCTCCCATGCTCCTGGATTGGAAGGATCAACACCATGAAAATGGCAATACTTCCCAAGGCTATCTACAAATTCAATTCGATACCTATCAAAATTCCAACCTCATTCTTCAAGGAAATAGAAGAGGCAATCCAAAAATTCATTTGCAACAATAAAAGACCCCAAATAGCAAAAACGAACTTTAACAGAAAGAATAGTGATGAGGAATATCAATACCAAATTTCAAACTCTATTACAAAGCCATAGTCATCAAAACAGCTTGGTACTGGCACGAGAAGAAATCTCAGAACCAATGGAATTGAAAACCCAGAAATGAACCCACAGACCTATAGCCACCTATTCTTCAATAAGGGAGCTAAAAAAATAGAATTGAAGAAAGACAGCCTCTTCAGTAAATGGGGCTGGCAACATTGGTTAATCACTTGTAGAAAACTAAAGCTAGATCCTTATATATCACCCTGTACAAGAATCAATTCCAAATGGATCAAAGACTTTGGAGTCAAAGTAGAAACCCTGAAAACATTACAGGACAGAATAGAAGAAACCCTAGGTCTCCTTGGCACAGGCCAAAATTTTCTTTTTTTTTTTTTTTAAATTTTATTTTATTTTACTTGAGAACATACTGTACAGAGGGGTTACAATTACATGGGCAGGATAATGCGTACATTTCTTACCAAGCATTGCAGCCTCCTCCTTTGTTTACCCTTCACCTCCCTTCCCAGCCTCCCAGACCCAGAAACACAACAAATCAAAGAAAGGTTGGACAAATGAGACTGCATGAAGCTGCAGAGCTTCTGCATGGCAAAGGACATAGTTAGCAAGATCAATAGAAAGCCCACAGATTTGGAAAAGATCTTCACTAGCCATACAATGGACAAGGGTCTCATATCTAAAATATACCTGGAACTCAAAAAATAAATCCCCCAACAACAAATCCTCAAGGAAACAACTGCCCGATAAATAAGTGGGCTAAAGACTTAAAGAGAAAATTCTCTGAAGAACAAATAAGAATGGCCAATAGAGACATGAAGAAATGCTCAACCTCTCTAACTATAAAAGAAATGCAAATCAAAACAACATTGAGATTCTACCTCACCCCAGTTAGAAAGGCTAGAATCAAGATCTCTGATAACAACTGATGCTGGAGGGGATGTGGCCAGAAGGGAACCCTACTGCATTGTTGATGGGAGTGTAAACTTCTTCAACCACTTTGGAAAGTAGTATGGAGGTTCCTCAAAAGACTCCACATAGAGCTCCCCTATGTGCAATCCCACTTTTGGGCATTTACCAGAATGATCACAAACAAGACCATACTAAAGCTACCAGCACAACTATGTTTATTGCAGCATTATTTGCCATAGCTAAGATATGGAACCAACCCAGATGACCCTCAGTAGATGAATGGATCAAGAAAATGTGAGATATGTACACAATGGAATTCTATGCCTCCATCAGAAGAATAACATTGTCCCATTTGTTAGGAAATGGAAAGGCTTGGAAAAAATTATATTCAGTGAAGTAAGCCAAGCCCAAAGAAACAGGTCCCATGGTTTCCCTTATTTGCAATATCTAGTATATGTATAAGTCAAGCAGAAAAGGTCAGATAATGTATTTATTTAAAAGCATGTATTTAAATGTATTTTTCTTTCATGCATTTGTTTCTAATGCATTTATAAGATTATTTCTTTGTTGCTTTGTATGCCCCTCCCCCACAGTATAACCCCTGCTTTCACTATATTTGATGTCGGTATAATTTGTGGAGAAGATGGGGAAAAACAAGTCGTTTAAGGATACAGGTGGACCCATTGCAACAATGAGAGGTACAAGTTGTCATGTCGAAAACGAACTTTACAACTTTGGTGGGGGGGGGGGAATTGAGGGGGGGAAGGCTGGGAAGGGATGTGAAGGGTAAACAAAGGAGGAGGCTGCAATGCTTGATAAGAAATGTACTCATTATCTTGCCCATGTAATTGTAACCCCTCTGTAAAGTATGGTCATAAAAAATAAAAATAAAAATTTTAAAAAAATAAAAGAAAATGTGAGATATATATATGTGTATATATACACATATATATGTACATATATATACATACACAATGGAATTTTATGCCTCCATCAGAAAGAATGACATTGCCCCATTTGTTAGGAAATGGAAAGACTTTGAAAAAAATATATGAGGTGAAGTAAGCCAGGCCCAAGGAAACATAGGTCCTATGGTTTCCCTTATTTGCAATAAGAGAGACAAGTGGAAAAGGTCTGATAAGATGATGTTAGGCGAAATGAACCCCAAGATAAGGACATAAGTGGTTTTTTTCTTTCTTGCCATTGTTTCTAACATATTTATAAGGTGATTGTTTTGTTGCTTTGAATGTCCCTCCCCCATGGTATAACCCCTGTTTTCTCTATATTTGATGTTGGTATAATTTGGGAAAGGGAAGGGAAAAAACAAACTGTTTAAATAGGGATACAGGTGGACCCATTGCAACAATTAGATGTACAAAATGCCATGTTGAAAAATGAACTTTACAACTTTAGTGAGGGCAGGGGATGGGGGGAGAGGGGAGCGTGTTGTGGTAGAGATGGGAAGGCAGGGATGGTTACATGAGTAAGGTAATGAGTGCATTTCTTGTCGAGCATTGTTACCCCCTCCTTTGTTGTTCTCCCACTATCCCTTCTCTCCCCCACCTCTTTTACTCCTCCCCCCTCTGAAGTTGTAAAGTTCATTTCCAATATAGTGTCTTGTGAGTATCATTGTTGCAATAAATATACATGTATATGTGATATAGATGATCTCATTTCATGTCTTTTATAGCCCTGTACAATGATCCTTCTAACGTCGAGGTCACAGATAGGAAAGCAAACACAGTGGAGCTAACTCTTTTCAGCTGACCTAGCCAGAAAATAATACCATGGGAATTCAAATACAGTGTCTGAGTACAAAGCTATGAAAATACTAGATATTTGTGATGCTTCAAGCCTGAGATGCAGTTTTTCATATTTTTTTAATCTCTGAAATCAGTCTTTCAATTAATAGACTTATTTACTGCAATTACTGTTTGTTTCTTAGTGCTTCAAAATGCATGGTCCATTTCTCAGTCATCAGTACCTTTGAGTCAATTAATTTTTAATGGTAGCAATGTTTTTACAGCAGATATCATTCTGCTTTACATCAGTTAGTACATCTGATCCTCGCCAGAACCCTGTGGTTCAGTCTATTATTATTTTCATCCTACAGATAAAATGGGGCTTGAGTTTGTGAAGTAACTTGCCTCCTTCCCCTAGTTAAACAAGAGTGTAAGGAGACCAGAGTTTGAAGCCCACACATTTCTGCTCCAGACTATAATCACCAGTACAAAATTCTGTTCTTTGCAGTGTAACTCTTTACCACATGCAATATCAGCTCTATCCGTGGCACTTTTCTATTTCAAAACACCTATATGAGGTTTGTTTGGACATTTTCCTATGGAACTTGATTTCTTCTCTGAATCTCCATAGACCTACAGTGACCAGCCACAATGACTTCTTTTTTTTCTTTTTTCTTTTTTTTGGCCTCACAGGCCCAGAGGGTGATGTATGCTTATTAAATGTCATGGATTTTTTTTTTTGGTGTCCGGTCGTGGGGCCTGAACTATGGGCCTGGGCACTGTCCCTCAGCTCTTCAGCTCAAGGCTAGCGCTCTACCACTTGAGCCACAGCGCCACTTCTGGCTTTTATCTTTTTGCTTATGTGGTGCTGAGGAATCGAACCCAGGGCCTCATGCATGCAAGGCAAGCACTCTACCACTGAGCCACCTTCCCAGCCCCAAATGTCATGGATTTTAACACCAAAATATGAAAGTAAAAATGTAAGCATGTTCTTACTTTTCAGTTTTCTTCATCTATAATGTTTATGAATTATATTGTTTAATTTAGTGATTTTCCCATGAGCAATTTCACCTCTTAGAGGACAGTTGTTGATACTGGGAGACATTTGTCACACAGAGGTAGTATTACTACAGGCATCTAGTGGGAAGAAGCCAGAGATGATGCTAATGACCTCCAATGTAAAATGAAGGATTATTCAATCCAAAATATCAGCAGTACTAAGACTAAAAACTAAATAAATGTGGAGCACCTTTCTCAGCTTTACTCTTCTCATCTGAAAATCTGGAAGTTCAGAGTATAGAAAGCATCTTTCACTGAAAACCCTCCTATTCAAGTCATGACTTCCCTTTCAGTTAAGAGCCCTTTATCTCTACCTGAGCATTTCCAGGGGCCAAAAATTTATAAAGCCTGGGGAATTACACCCACTTCTAGATCCATTAATCACAAATTATAATAAGCATGCAACAATGTGGCTCTGGTTCTTTTGTGAGTGTGTGTGTGAGAGAGAGAGAGAGACAGACAGACAGACAGACAGAGACAGAGACAGAGAGACACAGAGTGTGCACACACATGCCAATCCTGTGGTTTGAACTCAAGGCCTGGAAGCTGTCCCTGAGCATTTCTGCTCAAGAATAGCTCTCTACCACTTCTGCCTTAGATCCACTTCCACGTTCTTATTTTTTAATTTTTGATAGTTAATTTGGAAATAAGAATTTCATGGAGTTTCCTAACCAGACTGGCTTCAAACTGCAATCTGCAGATCTCAGCCTCCTGAGTAGATAAAGGTTCCAGGTATGAGCCACTGGCACCTGGCCACGGCTCTGGTTCTTAATAAGATCAAAGAAAACAATCTATCCTGTCAGAGGCTATGAAAAATACTGTTTTTAAATAAATCCTGGCATTTTCCAACTGATTTTTCCTTCACTTTCAGTCTCCATTCACTAAGTCCTTTCTTTTCTTAAATGCAATTTTAAGCAGACTCTTTCTTACTTTTGTCTTGTTAGAGAATCCTCAAAAATGTCAGTACTTTTCACTAATTCAAATTATCAAGGGAGAGCTAGTTTCAAGTAAGGAAATTTCAAACTTATTTTTAAATTATAAAATTTTCTTACTTTCAAATGTTTTCTTCCTCCGTCCATACAATGAGCACTTTTGAATCAATATATTAGACATAATAAACAAAAAAATAAACAGAGCAGAGTGCTTGCACTTACAGAGACCACAGTCCATTGGAGAAGACACACATATCTTTTGTAACTGTGACCAAGGAAGTCACTGGCTGTGTTTGGGAAGCTGAACAGAACAAGGCTCTGCAGAAGAATCATTGTTTAAGCTGAGATTTGGAGGAATGAAAGAAGTTCCCAGGTGAAACAGAAAAGCAGCATGTATAATCATACTGAATTTGAAGGGTAGAAAGCACTCTGAGAACCTTCCATAGTTCAGCATAGCTCCCAGAAAGGGCCTATATAGATACTGAGCATAAACACTGAGCAAAAAAAATCAATATTTGGAAGGGAGGTGAAGGGTAAACAAAGGAGGAGGCTGCAATGCTTGGTAAGAAATGTATGCATTATCCTACCCATGTAATTGTAACCCCTCTGTACAGTATGTTCTCAAATAAAATAAAATAAAATTTAAAAAAATCAATATTTGGGGCTGGGAATGTGGCTTAGTGGTAGAGTGCTTGCCTAGCATGCATGAAGCCCTGTGTTCAATTCCTCAGTACCACATAAACAGAAAAAGCTGGAAGTGGTGCTGTGGCTCCAGTGGTAGAATGCTAGCGTTGAAAAAAAGAAGCTCAGGGACAGTGCCCAGACCTTGAGTTCAAGCCCCAGAAGGGAGGGAGGGAGGGAGGGAGGGAGGGAGGGAGGGAGGGAGGAAGGAAGGAAGGAAGGGAGAGAGGGAGGGAGAAAGGGAGGGAGGGAGAGAGGGAAAAAAGGAAATGATAATTGCTATTGTGTGGGCCTCAAAGCTGTCCAAAAGAAGACAGACAGTGAGAACTGACTTAGGAAGATCACCAACAAAGTAGAAAAACAGATTGCAACTGGAAGAAACTGGTATTCTAGGTTCATGCTGAGCACCACTGTAGTATGTGCTAGTTTGCAGAGAACAGGGCCTCTTTCAGCAGCATCTGGGAGGGTGGCCTGTTTAATGAAGAGTTTATCTTAAATTGAGCCTGTCAGATTTTTTTAATCACTGTCTTACATTTTAAAAGGCCATGGAGAACAGCTTCAGAGTTTATGGAGAAATCAACTGAGTGGCCCAGGGAGAGAAAGTGACATGTTGTTAGGAAGAATCTCTAAGCATCCAGGCTTTACCATTCTTTACTGTTCTGAAATTGCTCTGACTTGTCTATAAAAGGCTGTTTTTATCATGAGAGCAATTAAATGCTTCTTTCTCTCTCTCCTTCAACTTTTTTCCCTATCAGTCACCTGAGGATCTGTTTACCCAATTAATTTTCACTGTGAAGGAAGAAAGCCTTTTCAAAGCAAAGGTAAATTTCAGCCTAGGCCATTGTCAGCCTGCTGGCTGATTCCTAATTAACTGAGATGAGATGAATGGAGGTTTGTTATTGAGCTTCTCAAAGCCCTTGGCTTAGAATGGATTACCAAGCATTCAGAAATGGAACACATGTTTTATCCTCCAAGGATCTAGAATTGACAATGGACAGGTGACAGGCAGCAAGAATCATCACTGGCTTTCGGCAGGACCTGGCTTGCCAGGTGTTTCCCAAATCTCTTACTAAATAGTGTAATAATAAAAGAAGTAGAGAAACATTTTAGAAAATGATATTGTTGGAACAGACTCTGAGCCCACCTCATAGTTGTGATATTTCTCTATATATCTTTGATAATAATTAAATAGTTCTAAAAGTCCCAGCATTTCAATAGGCAGGGTTACTTCTCCAGAGAAGAGGAAATCAATGATGATGGAAGTAGTGTTATTATCATAGTCATCAGGAAGCATGGGGTTGGTTGTGATTCTAAGGCTGTAGGAATTAATGAGACCCCTACAATTTCATATGCCTTATAAACTGTTATTTTCATAACTAAATGAAGGAGCAAAAAAAAAAAGAAAGTAAAATGGGCACACCAGGAAGGAAAAGTCATGGACAGTAGCTTCAAATTAGAAATGAGAGTGCTGAGGATGTAGTTCCATGGTAAAGTGCTTGTCCCACATGGGCAAGGCTCTGAATTTTATCTCCAGCACATTTTTTAATAAGTAATATTAGGGGTTAATTTGTTTAAGGTCAGTTGTGACATCCAAGATCCATCTAGCCCCATGTACACTCTCTTTGGGAGACCATTAATACATACTCAGATAGTGTCATGATCTACAGTGACATCAGTGCCTCCTTCAAAGGTCACATTACCTTTGGGGTACAAAGGGGGTCGCTTTTCTGGTAAAAGGGAATTCCATTACCTATCTACTTCTTTTCATTTATAAGTTATTTTTCCACCTTCCTTGGGCAAACTGTACTCTTCAACCTATAGCTGGGTTTCCATGGAACTGGCCTGGGCCTGTTCAGACTACTTGCAACTTAGTATGTAAGAGTATCATATATTATGGCTACAAACATTAGCTATGGCTATATTTTGGATTTCGAATATCCCACAGGAGGGAGCGCTATTGAGAAGTTATGGGACCTTGTAAAAGGACACTAACTAGGTCCATATCCCAAAGGGTCAAATGGAACCCCTAGCCTTTCTGCTTTCTGTCATTTGCTCTCTGGACATAAGTAGTTTCATTCCACCATATTCTCCTTCTATGATGTGCTGCCTTGTTACAGACCTAAATTCTAAGGATTCATGGAACTAAACTAAAATATCTAAAACCACGAGCCCAAACCACTTTCTCTCTTTATCATGTGATTATCTCAGGGACATGTCAAATGTCCCCCACAGGTTCATGTATTGAAGATGTCTGAAAGGTCTTCCCACAGATTACTTACCTAAGAATGATCACACATGCACAGGAAGAAACACTGGAGACTTGAGAAGAACCACAAACCATACCACTGGACTTGCTTAAGTATATGGGCAATTTTAGAACAAATTGAGAACTCTATTAAAAAGTCTAACTTTGGTCATAGAAATTGTGATTTTTAGACTAAACTTTATTTCATACTCACATAAAATATCCTAATAGCAAGACTCAAAATGATCAGATTCAAGTAACATAACTATGTGTCAGGATCAAGTTCAAGAACATTTATAGGAATATTATTCAGCACCACTGATTTAAAAAAAGATTAATATCTAGCATATAAACACACATGTAAAAAAGCAGGAAAATATACCCATAAAGTAAATAAATCAGAATCCACTCAGAATTAAAATAAATATTAAAGTCACCAAAGGAGATTAAGATAGATATTATAAGTATACGTGGGAAAAGATTAAGAAAATCAGAGTCAGTCATAGTCCACATCGAGGACACACAAAGGCCAAGTCCTTTATCTGCGCTCAGGCATAGGTACAGAACTCTGCATGGATCCTTCACTGTTCCTCAATCCTCTGACAGAGTATGAATTCCAAACAGAATTCTGCTTCCTTTGATGTCACAGCCACTGTCCCTTTTATCTAGGAGTGTGGTGGTAGAAGAAAATGGCATTGCCCCATTTGTTAGGAAATGGAAAGACTTGGAAAAAATTATATTAAGTGAAGTAAGCCAGGCCCAAAGAAACATAGGTCCCATGGTTTCCCTTATTTGCAATAACTAGTATATGTTTGAGACAAGCAGAAACAGTCAGATAAGTTGATGTTAGGTAAAATGAACCCAAGATAAGGGTTCAAATGTTTTTTTCTTTCTTGCGATTGTTTCTAACACATTTATAAGATGATTTCTTTGTTGTTTTGTATGGCCCTCCCCCACGGCATAACCCCTGCTTTCATTGTATTTGATGTTGGTATAATTTGTGGAGGGGAAGGGAAAAAACAAATCGCTTAAATAGGGAAACAGGTGGACCCATTGCAACAATGAGAAGTACAAGTCGTTATGTCGAAAACGAACTTTACAACTTTGGTGGGAGGGTGCCGGGAGGATTCGGTGGGGGGGTGGGAGGGAAGATGGGAAGGGATGGGAAGGGGAAACAAAGGAGGACACTACAATGCTTGACAAGAAATGTACTCATTATCTTGCCCATGTTATTGTAACCCCTCTGTACAGTATTTTCACAATAAAAAAATAAAAATTAAAAAAAAAACACACAAACTGACTTAATGACCGAAAAAATATAGATTTCTTCCATGGCTGGGATTAATTTCATCTTGAAGCTAGTTTTCTTCCTTTTCAGGAGGTGGCTGCCAATGGAAACAGGGAGTCTGTCTTTGTTCATTTCTGTCTAATAGGAAAGTCTGAAAAATCCTCCACTGAGCCAGTCTATAAGTCTTCCCTCTTAACTTAAAAGAGACTGGTGAAAATAGATGTAGACTTTGTGGTGAACAATGTCTGCTCCATTCAACATTTGTCACAGATTCCTATGTTTGTGAGCTTCTAACTAACGTCAAATTGTATAGGAAAGAAGTCCTAACAAAGATATGAAGAGGTCCATATCTGTGAATACAAATATGTGATGAAGTCCATATCTGCAACTATAAAGACATTAGTTAAGATTCAAAGAGAAAAAAATATCAAAAGTTAACATTGGCTTATGTGATTTAAATATTCAGTGATATAGGTTGAAAGATAAAGAGAAAGTTGGTGGAAGTGTAAACTTATTCAACCACTTTGGAAAGCAGTATGGAGGTTCCTTAAAAGACTCCACAAAGAGCCCTCCTATGACCCAGCAATCCCACTTTTGGGCACTTACCCAAATGATCACAAACAAGACCACACTAAAGCTACCAGCACGACTATGTTTATTGCAGCATTATTTACCATAGCTAAGATATGGAACCAACCCAGATGCCCCTCAGTAGATGAATGGATCAAGAAAATGTGGTATATATACACAATGGAATTCTATGCCTCCATCAGAAAGAATGACTTTGCCCCACTTGTTAGGAAATGGAAAGACTTGGAAAAAATTATATTAAGTGAAGTAAGCCAAACCCAAAGAAACATAGGTCCCATGGTTTCTCTTATTTGCAATAACTAGTATATGTCTGAGACAAGCAGAAAAGATGAGATAAGATGATGTGAGGTGAAATGAACCCCAAGATAACGACACAAGTGGCTTATTCTTTCTTGCTATTGTTTTTTACATATTTATAAGGTGATTGTTTTGTTGCTTTGTGTGCCCCTCCCCCATGGTATAACCCCTGTTTTCACTGCATTTGATGTTGGTATAATTTGTGGAGGGGAAGGGCAAAAACAAATGGTTTAAATAGGGATACAGGTGGACCAATTGCAACAATGAGATGTACAAGATGCTATGTTGAAAAACAAACTTTACAACTTTGGCGGGGATGGGGGTGGGGGAGAGTGTAGTTGTGGAGATGGGAGGGCAGGGATGGTAGGAGAAAATCAAAGGAGGAGGCAACAATGTTTGATAAGAAATGTACTTATTACCTTGCTCATGTAATTGTAACCCCTCTGTATGGTATTTTCACAATAAAAACTTATTAAAATAAACAAATAAAAATAAATAAAAAAGAAAAACGAACTTTACAACTTTGGGGAGGGAGGATGGGAAGGGGAAACAAAGGAGCAGGCAACAATGCTTGATAAGAAATGTACTCATTATCTTGCCCATGTAATTTTTTTTTTTGGGGGTCCGGTCTTGGGGCCTGAACTCTGGGCCTGGGCACTGTCCCTCAGCTCGTCAGCTCAAAGCTAGCGCTCTACTACTTGAGCCACAGCGCCACTTCCGGCTTTTTTCTTTTTGCTTATGTGGTGTTGAGGAATCGAACCCAGGACCTTGAGCATGCAAGGCAAGCGCTCTACCACTAAGCCACCTTCCCAGCCCCTTGCCCATGTAATTGTAACCCTTCTTTTTACAGTATTTTCACAATTTAAAAAAAAAAGAAAGAAAAATGACATGGAATACAAATAAAAAATACTTTTTTAGTAGTAAAATAAATCATTTTTATTTGGATACTTTCAAAAGAATATACAGCTATGGAAAATCAAAATTCAAACCAAAAATTACCCTGCAAGTCGAAAGAGGAGACACAGTTACTGAGCCTTTCCCAAAAGAACTTCTGAAAGAACATGAATTTTCCCAGTTTGGTTAACGGGAAACAGCCCTCCCAGGCCGCAGTGGACTCTGCGTCATGAGAGAAGGGCTTGGCACAGGCGAGGCTCTGGTGTGTGCCCAGGGTCCGCGTGCAACCCTGCGGTCCACCTGGCTAGTTACTGGGAGGGGTCAGGCCTTCTCAGGTGTCATGAGCAGACTCACTACTGTGTGGCTTTCGCAGGCAAGCCAGGGCCTGTTCCTCCTCGGGCCCTCCGTGGCCACACAGGGGCCTTCACTCTCCTCCCAGGACCTCCACCTCTGCACAGTCGAGGATGATGGCCTCTAGGCCTTCTCACCAAAGCTGCGGGCGGCTCCTGTGATCTGTGGGGTCAGCAGCACCCGCTGCAGTCCCTGCCTGGCCACAGCTAGGCAGCATGCTGTCCGCAGAGCCATAGGCTTCATGTGCAGTCACAGCGTCCTCGCTCCTTGCTGTCCACCCAGCCACTTCTCAGGTGGGCAGGAAGTTGTCCTCGCGGGAAAGGGAACGCCCCGGGTAGCATGCGCACGGTTTCCTAGGGACGCTAGGCCTTCCCTGGTGGAGATGTGCTCTCGGCCGAGGCGAGGCCGTGGATTACAGTGGGCCCAGCTCTGTGGGCTCCTGTGCCTCCCGTTTGATCTTGGCCCTTGACTCCATTACTTCCTTTGCAACTAGATCTTCTCAGAGGACCTCTGTGTGCCCGCACCAACTGTTGACAGACATCAGAGGAAAAGAAGCCAACCCTAATTAACACCTTTAAATTAGGCTTTTGGAGTTTTTTGTTTTCATTTGGTTTGGTTTGGGTTTTTTGGTGCCAGTGCTGGGGCTTGAACTCAGCTTTTTCTACTCAAGGCTGTCACTTTACCACCTGAGTCACAGGTCCACTTCCCGCTTTTTGATGGTTAATTGGAGATAAGTGCTTCATGGACTTTCCTGCCTGGGCTGGCTTTGAATCACATTCCTTAGATGGCTCATTATCTACACCGGGCCAACATACAGATTTTTTTTTTTCCTCATTCATTATTTAGGTAATAGAAGGAGGCAATAAATTTAGATAATACCAGGAGCTCTTTAAAAAAAATCAACAATAGAACCCATTGTAATTCCATCAATTGTCTTTGGAGGAAAAAAGGGAACAGTATATAAATTTTAAAATATGGTAATATTATATATGTCCTTAATCCAATACTTTATTTCTGCTTATTCCTATGTAAAATTTAGAGCTTACACTCAGTCAATAAATACGGTGTGTACATTATATATAATTACATATAGAAGGCAATCACTGATACACCTCCCAGTGATGAGTCATTTCTTAAAATATCATTAATACATTCATCAGAGGAAGGAAGATGAAATCAAGCTCCCAAGGCAAAATTTGAAAAGCTAATTGTTTCCAAAATTCAGACTTCCTCTGAGTATCCACAGGACCACCACTTGATCTTGATTCCCTATAAATGATTAACCTTTAAAGCTGCTAGTACTTAGATTTGGATATGAGACATATTAATCTCAAATATATTCAACATGTTTTTGAAAATGTAGAAGTCTGTTTAAATGATAACAAAACAGTATGAGTTTATTTGTATCTAGACATTCTCATGCTGTTAGGAAAAATGGGGGAAAACCCAGCTGATATGTGTACAACATAGGAAAGTGCTCTCCTACAGTGTCCACAGACCCTTGAACAATGAATATAAAGACGGGAAGACTTTTTTTTTCTTTTCAGAGTTGATAGGCAAGCCATCTATCCTCAAATTCACCTTGCTTAGCATGTCTGAAAAGGGCAAATTCAGTATTCTTGCTGCACAATGTATTCAATCACATGTCCGTTTCTGCGAGCAAATGTAGGATGCCTGTGATTCTAAACTAATTCCTTTTATTCCTTTTCAAGGCACAGCTGCTTCTATGCTGGAAAAAGGTATCTGCTTCCATCTTATTTTTTATTTATAAATCCAACTCCCTGTCTTAATCTTTCCCACTTCTTACCCAAAGCAAAATGGTTGCAAAGAAACTGAAGTTTGGCATTTCTTTTGCAAAATGCCTACTTTTTCACACCTTAAATACCCACATTTGATTTGAAATTAAATTTAAAAGCTAGTGCAGTTAGTATGTCCAAAGATAATTACATAAGCCTATCATTATATCTAACTATACTAACTGAGTAAGTCATTGAAATAGCCAGAACTCTTTGATGTCAAACAAAAGAAATCTAACCCAAATTAGCATATTATGTGAAGCAAGTAATAAAAATACATAAAAGGAAAAGGAAAGACAAAAATAAGCTCTAAACCCCACTCAGTAAAAGATGGACCCTCTGTCCCAAGACTGTGGTGCTAAAATTTCCAATCTCCAATAAAATCACACAGCTTGTATGAGGAAAGAAAAGAAAAGAATAGGATGGAAAAAGAAAGGGGAATTGGGAAATGGAAAAGGGAGGGGGAGAATTCTGGGGTACATGAGATCACAAATGAACAGTTAGAAATTGAAAGTTCAGTCTCCAATCATAAATCTAACACAACATTTACAATTATGTCCTCAAAGCTCACTACAAATTATTTGTGTTTAATTCAACTTACAAACTTTTTTGACCATCACAAAAGGTAATAATGATAAATAAGCAAGCTGCCTTGAGTAGCAGTATGTGGTCTATTTTTTTCATCCTTATTATTTGGTATTGGTGTACCAAGGCCTGAACTCAGAGCCTTGCACTTGCTCATCTTTCTTTCTTAGTAAAGTAACCTTTCTACTACGTAAGCCCACATCTCCAGTCCAGCTTTTTGCTGGTTAATTGGAGATGAAGTCTTGTAGACTTTTCTTCCCAGGCTGGTCTCAATCTGCATCCTACAGATGTCAGACTTCTGAGTAGCTAGGATTATAAACATAAGACAGAGGTGCCCAGTTTGGTGTGTGCCATAATTACATGATCCAAAGAAATAGATATATATTCTCCACAATTTATCTGAACTATAAATCAGAACTTTCTCCTTAACCTTTTTAAGTTAAAAAAAGTAACAATAACCTAGATAACATATATAAATCATATTTCAAATAAAATAACTCCTGTGTAAAATGTAATACTTCCCTGTGTATTAACAGGCTTTTACCTCTAGTTTTAGAGGTGAAATCTGTAAGTGAGTGAGTTCAGATCTTTTTGTGTATGTGTCTAAGAGTAGGGGAAGAAGATTGTCAGGGGATGAGAGAAAGATGTGTGCATTTGACAAATGCACAGGAAATCTAAGCTCAGTAAATATCATTTAGTGGGCTACAGTTTTCAAATGTGTCCTCATCTCATGTAGGACTTCATTTCCCCAGGGATATGTAAAAATATATTTTCTTCCATCCTTGCAAAAGTTTTCTTAGCTTTAAAATGTCTAAAATGCAATTTCCTTAGTAAGTAGTAAAAATACTTTAACATTAAAGGAGTGCTCTCTTTGTTGTTTCTGGGACATAATCACAAAAGTAATATATATGCCTTGCAAAAAAACACATCCAAGTAGAAGTTGGATGTCTCTACTCATGCCAGGTGTAGTGGCTCACACTGGTAATCATAGCTGCTCAGGAGGCAGAGGTTGGCCAAGGAAGGCCAGGCAAAAAGTTAGTGGGGCCCCATCTCAACAAATAAGCTAATCATGCTGATTCATGCCTGTAATCCAAGTTGTGCAGGAGGTATGGGTAGGAAGAAGGCAGTCCGTGTTTAGCTCTGTATGTAAGATTCTACCTGAAAAAGAGCTAGAAGTTATAGCTGAAGTGGTGGAGTGCCTAACTCATCTATATGAGGCTGAAAAGTGAGTTGTTCAAAGTCTAATATTGCCAAAAGAAGAAAAGAAAAAAAGAAAGAAAAAGGAATCCCTTTATATTCTTTCTCTCTCTCTCCTCTCTCTCTCTCTCTCTCTCTCTCTCTCTCTTCTTATTATCTATCTACCATTGATCTATTGATTTGTTATTTAGTGCCAGGAGCTTGAATTCAGGATTTCATACTCTTGCTCAGCTTTCATGCTCATAGCTGGCTCTTTATCATTTGAATCACACCTCTAGGCTGACAGCTATTGGCAAATTTATTCCTTCCAGATAATTTCACTCAGAGTAGTTTGGCATTTAAGGCAGATATAAAATTATTTTATATTTGTATGAATATTGCTATATATTATGCAAAATATGTCTGCTTTTAAAGAAACAATGGATAATATATAGCTGTATAAATCTATATAGATATATTTTACGGCTTTAATATTTTTCCAATAAAATAATGACCTATGGATAGTCTTCTTGTTATATCATGTTGATATTCCTCAGTCCATTTAAGCTTACGTAGCCTTCAGAAGTAAGTATATACTAGAATGTACCTACACATGTTTTGATAGACATTTAAGTTGTAGCACTGAGGCTAGAACTAGGATCTTGTAATATTGACCTGCAAGGTGAAGAAATAAAAATAGTTCAGGAGCATCAGGCACCAGGGGCTTTCACCTGTAATCCTAGCTACTCAGTAGGCTGAGATCTAGAGGACTACAGTTCAAAGCCAATCTTGGATAGAAAAGTCCAAGAAATTTCATCTTCAAAATAACCAGTAAAATGCAAGCATGGAGGCATAGCTCAAGTGAGAGATTACTAACATATCAAGAAAGCTAGGCAAGGGCTGGGAAGGTGGCTCAGTGGTAGAGCGCTTGCCTTGCATGCCTGAGGCCCTGGGTTCGATTCCTCAGCACCACATAAGCAGAAAAAAATGCTGGAAGTGGTGCTGTGGCTCAAGTGGTAGAGCGCTAGCCTTGAGCTGAAGAGCTGAGGGACAGCACCCAGGCACAGAGTTCAGGCCCCACAACTGGACCCAAAAAAAAAAAAAAAAAAAAACCAAGAAAGCTAGGCAAACATAAGGCTCTGAGCTCAAACTCTGGTACTGACATACATATGTCAAAAGACTAAGGTTTTCCATGATCTTAAAGTAATACTACTTGTTGTCTTTGATCATCAAAGCAAGGGACCTCCAAACAGGCCAAAAGAAAATCGCTTTTGCTTTGGAGCATGTCATCTCAAAAGAAAGTGGCCAATGGGGCTGGGAAGTTGGCTCAGTGATAGAGCGCTTGCCTTGCATGCCTGAGGCCCTGGGTTCGATTCCTCAGCACCACATAAGCAAAAAAGAAAAAAACCGGAAGTGGCGCTGTGACTCAAGTGGTAGAGCACTAGCTTTGAGCTAAAGAGCTGAGGGACAGCACCCAGGCCCAGAGTTCAGGCCCCACAACTGGACCCCCCCCCAAAAAAAAAGAAATTGGCCAAGATTTCAAGAAATGAATGAGGATTTTTTTTGTTAATTTGCTTTTCTCTCTCTCCTTTGTTGCTAATTTTGATTTCTGTCCCTTTTGTCTTATATGTAAGTATATCTGCTTTGAGGAGGATAATTGGGAGCACAGAAATGGAGGGACAAAGGGTGAACAAATGCAACAGTAAACTCACTAGACACTATGTTGGAAATGAACTATACAACTTAGGAAAAGGGATGGGGAGGGGAAAAAAGGATAAAATGAAGGAAGAAGTGACACTGTTCAAAAAGAAATGTATCATTACCTGACTTACATAACTGTAACCTCTCTGTTAATTATCTTTACAATAGCAATAAAAACATATTTTTTAAAGTTTTGTGCTCCTCAGTTTTTTTCCTTTCTCCCTATTAGTTTCCAAATATTTCACCACAATGCAACCTAAGGATGGGTTTTCCTTCAAGAAATGAAGCCAATATGTTAGCTTCCAGGAGCTGATAGCCCAGATTGGGGGTATAGAAGTATCTCTAGGAATATAACCAGTTCCCTTTGTTAGCTCCTTATGAGTAATGATGACTTTGATAAATTAACAGTTTCTCTTCCTGGTACAAGCCAGATTCATCAGTCATTTGTCATTTATAGTAGAGATTTTGGAATCCCTGTTAGAAAGGTTTACAAGGTAATATACAACCTTCACACATGAGTTAAATGCTAGTTAGTAAAATGTTCCCATGCAAAGAATGGAAACTGTATTCTCAATCCATGCATTAACCCTACTGACTATGACTAACTTTTGGTAGGGAGCTACCAATCCATCCTTGAGTTCAGGTACACTTTCCATGCATAGGTTGCATTCAGCCATCTATTTATTCTATTGTCTTTTTAGTCTTAATAAATTCAGAAAATAATTTGTCTTTCTAAATATATTCTGCTGCTTATTTCTACAAATGCTCATTCTGTTCTTGGCTGCTCTGAGTGTAAACCTTGGCAATTTTTTCCTATTTATTTTAACCCAGTAGTGAGTCAACTACGCTCAAGAAGCTGTAAACAAGGCATAGTGAGTTGTAAATGCCCCATTCAATTTCCTTGCCTGGGAATGCAGGAAAATCAAACAAATGGTGGTTAATGAGTGTATTCAAGGTATAGTCTAGTGAGCTGAGTTTGCTCAGTCCATGGTCATTATTTTTGTACTTAATATATGCATGGAAAATTTCATACCTACTTAATATATTCATTAAATTCTAATACTCACTTAAAATATTCATGAAGATTGCTTATATTCAGTCCCAGTGTGGTCACAAAAGTTATTGCAAACAGATAAGTGAGAAAAGTAATCTGAAGCTAGAGTTCAAAAATCAGAGCAGACTATATTTAATGAACTTTAACTCGCCAAACATAATACTATACTTCACACATAAAATTTATGAAGTGAAATATTTGTTTAATCAAGTCATTTCTATTAAAAAGAAATGTTATCAATAAAAGATTAATTGAATTCCATCAACCAAAATATTATTCTCTACAAAAAATGTGTCAACATGGCATTTATGTGTAGAAATAATTACGTAGAGTTACTGTTCATATAAATTTTTTCATCCTGCTTAAAAATAAATAGGTTTTATCAGAAGTTTACCATATACTCACCAGGCATTTGTGCCTCATTCCTGTGAATCTTATCTTCCTAGGAGGCTGAGATCTGAGGACTATGGTTCAAAGCCAGCCCAGAAAGAAACGTTGATGGCTCTTATCTCATATTAACCAGTGAAGAACACAAGTCGATATGTGGCTCAAGGGATAAGAGTTCCAGTCTTTCTACGGATCTTGCTAGCTATGTCCTTTGCCATGCAGAAGCTCTGCAGTTTCATGCAATCCCATTTGTCCAAGCTTTCTTTGATTTGTTGTGTTTCTGCGTCTCTATTAAGAAAATTTCAGCCTGTGCCAACAAGACCTAGGGTTTCTCCTATTCCATCCTGTAATATTTTCAGAGTATCTGCTTTGACTCTGAGGTCTTTGATCCATTTGGAGTTGATTCTGGTGCAGGGTGATATATAAGGATCTAGCTTTAGTTTCCTACAAGTAGGTAACCAATTTTGCCAGCACCATTTACTGAAGAGGCTGTCTTTCTTCCATTCTATTTTTTAGCTCCCTTATCGAAGATTAGATGGCTATAGGTCTGTAGGTTCATTTCTGCGTTTTCAATTCTATTCCATTGGTCCTGAGGTCTGTTCATGTGCCAGTACCAAGCTGTTTTGATTACTATGGCTTTATAGTAGAGTTTGATATTTGGTATTGATATTACTCTAGCAGTGTTCTTTCTGTTGAGGATCGTTTTTGCTATTTGGGGTCTTTTATTGTTCCATATGAATTTTTGGATTGCCTCTTCTATTTCCTTGAAGAATGAGGTTGGAATTTTGATAGGTATCGCATTGAATTTGTAGATAGCCTTGGGAAGTATTGCCATTTTCACGATGTTGATCTTTCCAATCCAGGAGCATGGGAGTTTTTGCCACTTTCTAAGTTCAGAAAAGGTCAGATAAGGTGATGTTAGGGAAATGAACCCTAAGATATGTATTCAAATGTTTTTTTTCTTTCATGCGATTGTTTCTAACACATAAGATTATTTCTTTGTTGCTATGTATGTCCCTCCCCCACAGTATAACCCCTGCTTTCACTGTATTTGATGTCGGTATAATTTGTGGAGAGGAAGGGGAAAAACAAAAATCCTTGAAATAGGGATACAGGTGGACCCATTGCAACAATGAGATGTACAAGTCATTATGTTGAAAACGAACTTTACAACTTTGGTGGGGGGAGGAGAGGAGGGAGTGGGGAGGATTGGGTGGGGGAGGCAGAGGGAGGATGGAAAGGGATGGGATGGGGAATCAAAGGAAGAGGCTACAATGCTTGATAAGAAATGTACTCATTATCTTGCCCATGTAATTGTAACCCCTCTGTACAGTACTTTCACAACTTAAAAAAAAAAAAAAAAGAGTTCCAGTCTTAGGCAAAAAAGCTAAGGGACAGTGCCAAGGCCTTGAATTTAAGCACCAACACCAGGGGAAGAAAAGTTTGCCATGCACATCTTATGATCCAGCAATTCAACTTCTGAAAATTTATCTTACAGGTAAATATAGTTATAAACAAAACAACAAATGTGCACAGACACATGCTAAATTTCCTTATAATCAAATAAAAATAATAAACTGTACTATATATCTATTACTAAAATACTAATCAAACAAGTGACATTACTTCCATTTATTTGGATTATAACACAGATTGTACTGTCATTAACACAAAGCTACATATGGTAGATATTTATGCCAATATAGAAAGTTCTGAACTATAAGTTGCACAAGAAAAAGCAAGCAAAGACATAGAAAAGTAATATTCTATGTTGTGTGAAAGTAAATATATACACATCAATGATTTGTTTTCTGAAAAGATACACAAGAAATAGTTGAGGATAATTGATCATAGATTTAATGAGGGAGATCTAAATTTATTATCAACTTACTGTTCAAGTTCTGATTGTGTGTTAATGTCTTTTTTGCATAAGTGCAAAATTAAAAACAAAAATAAAAAAATTATACTAAGTGAAGTAAGCCAGGCCCAAAGAAACATAGGTCCCATGATTTCCCTTATTTGCAATATCTAGTATATGTATGAGTCAAGCGGAAAAGGTCAGATAATGTGATGTTAGGAAAATGAACCCTTAGATATGTATTTAAATGCTTTTTTATTTCATGCATTTGTTTCTAACGCATTTATAAGATTATCTCTTTGTTGCTTTTTATGTCCCTCCCCCACAGTATAACCCCTGCTTTCACTATATTTGATGTCAATATAACTTGTGGAGGAGATGGGGAAAAACAAGTCGTTTAAGAATACAGGTGGACCTGTTGCAACAATGAGAAGTACAAGGTCATGTGGAAAACAAGCTTTACAACGTTGGTGGGGGTGGGGAGGATGGGGGGGTAGGGGGGAGGCAGGGAAGGAATGTGAAGGGTAAACAAAGGAGGAGGCTGCAATGCTTGGTAAGAAATGTACGCATTATCCTGCCCATGTAATTGTAACCCCTCTGTACAGTATGTTCACAAAAAAAATAAAAATAAAAAAAAGAAAAAGAAAAAAAATGAAGTCATTATTACAAAGGTTGAAAGAGTGTTAGTGACTGTTAGCTCAAAAAAGAGAAGAACAAATGTTTTACTCAAAAGCATGCAACTCTTGAATGGTACAACTGCAATCAGGACCAACTTCTTTGACTTCAAGATAGTTTTCCAATGTTCTTAACTAATATATATACTAGCTGCCACTTATCATCTACTAACCGCAAAGCATGAGAGGCATTACTTTAGATCTTTTACAGAAAGTATTTCTCCATAGCTAAAATATGGAACCAAACCAAATGCTCCTCAGTAGATGAATGGATCAAGAAAATGTGGTATATGGGGCTGGGAAGTTGGCTCAGTGGTAGAGCGCTTGCCTTGCATGCCAGAGGCCCTGGGTTCGATTCCTCAGCACCACATAAGCAAAAAGAAAAAAGCCGGAAGTGGTGCTGTGGCTCAAGTGGTAGAGCGCTAGCTTTGAGCTGAAGAGCTGAGGGACAGCGCCCAGGCCCAGGCCCAGAGTTCAGGCCCCAGGACCGGACCCAAAAAAAAAAAAAAAAAAAGAAAGAAAGAAAATGTGGTATATATACACAGTGGAATTCTATGCTTCCATCAGAAAGAATGACATTGCCCCATATATTAGGAAATGGAAAGACTTGGAAACAATTATATTAAGTGAAGTAAGCCAGACCCAAAGAAACATAGGTCCCAGGGTTTCCCTTATCTGCAATAACTAGTATATGTCTGAGACAAACAGAAAGGTCAAAAGCGATGTACATATGACCAAATAAGATGAGATTAAGTGAAATGAACCCCAAGATAAGAACACAAGAGATTTTATCTTATAATGTACTATGTGTGTTTTTTTTTTGTTTGTTTGTTTCTTTGTATGTTCTTCCCCTATAGTACAACCCCTGTGGTCCTGTATTTGATTTCAGTGTCCTGGATCTTGTATATACATTTTTCTAATTTGAGGAGGGGTTGGAAAATAACAAAATACTGAAATAAGGATATAGGATGGCCAATGTAACAATGAGATGTACAAGACACTATGTTGAAAACTAACTTTACAACTTTGCTGCGACAGGAGGGGTGGGGAGGGGTGTAGTTGAGGAGGGAAGGGATGTTAGGGGAAAATCAAAGGAGTGGGTAACAATGCTCCTTAGGAAATGGACTCATTACCTTGCTCATGTAACTGTAATCCCTCTGTACAGTATCTTTACAATAAATATATTTTTTTAAAGAAAGAACCTTTCAATGTAGAGTTTGAAAGTGTGTTATTCATCTTTAGGACCTTAATACTACACTGAGCAGAATAAGTGATCTAGAGTACTAGTTCATATATATAACCTCCATTATCTCTATTACTTTAAATAGGTAGAAATGGCTATTTCTTTTTTATTTCTTTTATTGTTGTTGTTAGTAATGGGGCTTGAACTGTGGGCCTGGGTGCTGTCCCTCAGCTCTTCAGCTCAAGGCTAGCACTCTACCACTTGAGCCAGAGAGCTACTTCCAGTTTTCTGGTGATTTATTGGAGATAAGAATCTCAGGCCTTTCCTGCCTTGGCTGGCTTTGAACCACGATCCTCAGATCTCAGTCTCCTGAGTAGCTAGGATTACAGGCATGAGCTACTGATGCCCGCCAGTCATTTCTTTTTATAGAGAAGAAAACAAGGACTTTGCTAATAATCTCACAGCTGGTATGTGCTCAGCCTGGGAGCTCAATTCAAAATTGTCCTCTTCTTGAAGGTCTTCCACACTCTACTAATTAATACACGAATGCTCTGAAAGAACCTGATTTAAGGTTGTTCTAAATTATTATAACTTTAACTTCAGCTATTACTAAAAAGAAAAAAAACTGTGTTCTACATATTCTCTTCTCCCTAATTCCTGAGCCAAAATCTTCCATAACCTGCATTGTCTATCAATATGCAAGATCCTGGACTTCTACAGAAGAAATCAGTCTTAAAAACATCTGGAAAGAGCAATCAGATTCTACATGTACATAGCTACTACTTCTCTTTGGGAAAAAGTCATGAAAAATCCCAAAATAAGTCTGTCTTAAAAATTAATATCTACAAAGAACTCCCGCTCATCTGGTTGAACCACTACTAAATATCCCCATGCTGCTGATCACAAATATGGTATATAACATGTGAACACTGTTATATATTACAGACTGTGATAGACAATTTGCTCCAGGAAAGTTAGAATGAACTTGTGACTTTGAAATTATGTAATCACTTAATCACAATCAAAAAAAAAAGAACCTTGGGGAAGGGAGGGAGGGAGGGGATGGTAGGGGGAAAACAATGGAGGGGGTAACAATGTTCAAGAGGAAGTGTACTCATTACCTCACTCATGTAACTGTAACCCTCTGTATAGTATCTTTACAATAAAAAAAATTAATATCTACCACAGTAAATATATCTACTACAGTAATTTCTGTATCTAGAAAATCATAATTAAAATCTATCCCTTTAAAAGGGGGCTCCACAGAGTTCCTAGGGACAGGCATTTTGGTTTTAAGACTTAATCCTCAACTCACAATTTTTTCACCATCACCACTGTGAGTCTCCCTGATTCTAATTGTCTTCACCAACAGAATAAGAATATTTCAGCCTATTGAACCTACATAGTTTGGTTTGGTTTCTTTTGGGGGTGTGGAAATATGCTGTCAAAGTTAGCCTTGTATCATTTGTATTCAGTTAGAATAACTTACTATAATGTTTCCTACAGTGTAAGACTGTTGGTATACATGTTTTAAGTTTTTGTATGTGTGAAGAAATCATTATCTCAATTTCACTTTGAAAAAACATTCTCTGAGTGGAGAATCATGGTAGATAAAGTTATTTTGTTTCTGGGTTTTTTTTTCTTTTCTATTACTTTGAAAGTGATGTTCCACTATTGTCTCTCTTATAATGTTTCTTAGGAGAAGTCTCTATGTATACTGATTTAGTGTTTTTCTCTTCCCCATGAATTTTGAGCAATCTGACCATAAATTGCCTATGTGTGGCTGTTTATGTTTCTCATGCTTGCAACACATTGAGCTTCTTAGATTGATCAATTTGCAGTTTTCATAAAATGAGGAATTTGGGAGCCATTATTTCTTCAAGCTTTTTTTTCTTCAGGGACTATAATATGTAAGTTGTTCCACTGATCACTGATATTGTTTAGTGTTAGTAGTGAGATTTTTTTGGGGGGGTCTGGTCGTGGGGCCTGAACTCTGGGCCTGGGTGCTGTCCTTCAGCTCTTCAGCTCAAGGCTAGCGCTCTACCACTTAAGCCATAGCACCACTTCCGGCTTTTTTTTTTCTGCTTATGTGATGCTGAGGAATGGAACCCAGGGCCTTATGCTTGCAAGGCAAGCACTCTACCACTGATCCACCTTCTCAGCCCCAGATTTTTTTTTTTTTTTGGCCTGAGAGCTGTCCCTGAGTTCTTCAGCTCAAGGCCAGCATTCTATCACATTCTAGCCACAATGTCACTTCTGGTTTTCTGGTGGTTAATTGGAGATAAGAGTCTCCTGAACTTTCCTGCCTGGGCTGGCTTCAAATCAGAATCCTCAGATCTCAGCCTCCTAAGTAGCTAGGATTACAGGTGTGAGCAACTGGTGCCTGGTAGTTGTGAACTCTTGAGCAGGTATTTGATCTCCCACTTTATTTTCACATCTACCATAAGATGCTGAGACTCTCCTTCCCAAGGTTTTTTGTAATGTTTATATGAGCTAAGCCACACAAATCACTTATCACCATAATGTAATAAATACTAATCATTTTTAAAAGACAAGATCTTTTATCTCATCACTTTCTCATTTAAAGAAATACACTATAAAGAAATAAACTATATTTAATATGACTTCTGCCTTTTGTTGTTGTTATGTGGTTATGGGTCTTGAGCTCAGGGCCAGAGTGCTGTCACTGAACTTTTTTACTCAAGGTTACCTCTCTACCCTTTGAGCCACAGCTCCACTTCTGTCTTTTGAGTGGTTAATTGAAGGACTGGCTTCAAACCAGGATCCTCAGTTATCAGCCTCCTGAATAGCTAGGATTTCAAGCGTGAGCGATCCCTGCCCTGTTGGCTTCTACATTTGAGTCAGAGTTAATTATAAATTATCTTCTCTAATAAAATCCCCTAGAAATAGTCACTTTCCTGCTCCCTTTGCTCTTCTCCTAAAAGAAGTCAATACCTATTATACCATTCAAATGACTGAGCAGAATTTAAAACACAAACTGTTTTGGAGAACATACTTTACATGCCCTAACTAACATGAAAGAGGCCACCTGGGACCAAGAAAAGAGAAATGCTGAGCCTAGTACATTGCCTTACTCACAGACACAACCTAGATTCAGGAAGTTATCAGGTTTTCCACATGTCTCTCAAAAAGTTCCTGGCACTTCTGATAGCAACTATTATGATGACGAATAAGATATCCATTACATAAACAAGCAGATCAATCCAAACCTCTGTTCAAGCTAAAGAAAGAGACCTGGGGGGTAGGGGAAGAGGAGATCTAGGATTGTGCTGGAACCTTGTTTGATTTCACATTGAATAAATGCTATAGGTCAGACCCTGTCTGTATCTGTACCGAGATCTTCATAAACCTTAAATCAAGGCTGTGATTCATTATTACCCAGCAAACGTTCATGCCACACTCCGTTCAAAGTTCATAGCACCTTCTGTTGCTCCTTTGATGGGTAGAACAACTTCAAGCAGGAAACTCATCTCCATTAGCCCAGAGGCTGGCAGCAGCCCGCTAGAGCTTAAAATCTGAATCAAGGATGCTTCAAAGAGAAGATTATTTTGCTAGTGTTGCAATTTCTTGTGGCAACTGTGGCAGAATATTTCCTATGCTTTATAATTCAGAACAGACATGCTCCTCTCAGAAAGCCACTGCAAAATTGTGTGAGAGATGTAAGTTTTGACAGCCACCCTTTTTTTTATTATGAAAATACTGTACAGAGGGGTTATAATTACATGGGCAAGATAATGAGTACATTTCTTACCAAGCATTGTTGCCTCCTCCTTTGTTTCCCCTTCCTATCCCTTCCCATCGCCCCTGCCCCATCCCCCTTTTTTCCCCTTCCTCCTCCCCCCTACTGCCAATGTTGTAAAGTTTGCTTTTCAACATAACGACTTGTACATCTTGTTGCAATGGGTCCACCTGTATCCCTATTTAAACGATTTATTTTTTCCCTTCCCCTCCACAAATTATGCCAACATCAAATACAGTGAAAGCAGGGGTTATATCGTGGGGGAGGGACATACAAAGCAACAAAGAAATCATAAATATGTTAGAAACAATCTCATGAAAGAAAAAACATTCCATGGTCTCCCTTATTTGCAATAACTAGTATTGCAAATGTTTTTTTTCTTTCATGCAATTGTTTCTAGCATATTTACAACTTTAGTGGGGGTGGGGAGAATCCGGTGGGGGAAAGTAGGGGGAGTATGGGAAGGGATGGGAAGGGGAAACAAAAAGGTGGCAACAAGGCTTGATAAGAAATGTATTTGTTATCTTGCCCATGTAATTGTAACTCCTCTGCACGGTATTCTCACAATAAAAAAGAGAGAGAGAGAGAGAGAGAGAGAAAAGAAAAGAAAAAACATTTGAATACTTATCTTGGGGTTCATTTCGCCTAACCTCAACTTATCTGACCTTTTCTGCTTGTCTCAGATATATACTAGTTATTGCAAATAAGGGAAAACATGGGGCCTATGTTTCTTTGGGCCTGGCTTACTTCACTTAATATAATTTTTTCCAAGTCTTTCCATTTCCTAACAAATGGGGCAATGTCATTCTTTCTGATGGAGGCATAGAATTCCATTATGTACATATACCACATTTTCTTGATCCATTCATCTACTGAGGGGCATTTGGGTTGGTTCCACATCTTATCTATGGTAAATAATGCTGCAATGAACATAGTTGTGCTGGTAGCTTTAGTATGGTCTTGTTTGTGATCATTTGGATAAATGCCCAAAAGTGGGATTGCTGGGTCATAGGGGAGCTCTATGTGCAGTCTTTTGAGGAACCTCCATACTGCTTTCCAAAGTGGTGGAACAAGTTTACACTCCCACCAACAATGCAGTAAGGTTCCCTTTTGTCCACATCCCTTCCAGCATCTGTTGTTATTAGAGTTCTTGATTATAGCCATTTCTACTGGGGTGAGGTGGAATCTCAATATTGTTTTGATTTGTATTTCTTTTATGGCTAGGGAGGTTGAGCATTTCTTCATGTGTCTATTGGCCATTCTTATTTCCTCTTCAGAGAAGTTTCTCTTTAAGTCTTTAGCCCACTTATTTATTGGGCAGTTGTTTCTTTGAAGATTTTTCTTTGAATCCTACATTTATGTGTCATTTTTGTCCCCAGCTTGATCTTTCTGCCTTGCTTTGGGACCTGTAAACTCCCAACACATCCTGGACATGTGCTGTTCTCCTTTTGTCTGATTGTTGAGCCTTATCATGTAGAAGGAAGGAATGCATGCATGCTTCTTTCCTCCACCTTCTTCAGATGGCTGCTGACAATCCATTCCTGGCATGTTGTAGCATCAGATGCTGGAAAGCCCTACAAAGGAAAAAGCATGATTCTGTTCATGGTTTGGCTTTAGCTTGATGCTTTGCAGAGGGAGTAAGCAGGGCAGCAGATTCTGAGACTGAGCATTAGCTATAGCTGTATAGATCATTTTATGACCATGCCATTTACTGCTGTTATTACCAGTTCAGCTGTGCTCTTCCCTTATTTGATCCTATTAACAAAATATGTATGGTCATCTGAGACTGATACCAGAAACCTTCTTGGCATCAAGTGCTATGTTAGATGAGATACTTCCTAATAAATTTATAAATCATCCAAGAGGGGACAATTTTCAGATCTAAGCTTTTGGAGTATTGCTGGAAAGCACGAGAATGGAGCTAAGAAAGTTTTGTTTCTAACAGGTGTCCTAGAGCGAACCACAGGTCTAGGAAGTATCTCTATCTAGAGTTTTCTTTCCTCACATTCCCTGGTCCTTCTCAAGTAATCTCTTTTACTTGTTCCCTGACACCTGAGTCTAATTGACTAAGAAGCACCACTGCCTTGGAAAACAGCTTTGTCAACTTAAATCTGGTCAGAAAAGTACCAAAAGCAAAAGAATCCTGAAGGTAATAGGAGCATAGGGATACTTTTCAGCATCTCTGCCAGGTATCATCAATTGAGTTTCACATATTAAGCTCTCTTCCATATGACACATAGACTCGTCTTGATCTTGTCAGTCACCATTAACAGCATTAACTGGAATTTCTAGCTTTTGTTGATGAAGACAAGTGCTTGGGAACTCTTTTTCCTTTGGCAAAGCCAAAGATAACTGGAAGATATCAGTCAGTTGTAGCCTCAAACATGGCGTGGCCCAAGGTCCTATTTGTTACTTTACTATTAAAAACAATACTACTAAAAACAATAATTTCTAGGGGGAAAATGAGCCAAATGACTAACCCACTCTCTTCAAAGTATACCTCCCAAGTATTCTAACAAACTACAGGGTAATTAAAGAAAATGTGTATAAGGGTTTTATCAGCCATCCCTCTGAATCTGAGCATGTTTGTGACCTACCTCTAACCTCTACAGTATCTGGTAGATCAAAGGCTGTAAGATTTTTAAGGCACAGGAAGAAAGATGATACAGATCCTATATCTCCATAGAGACATTCATTTGGGGCTCTGAGACAGGAAGAAATCTAACTTCTTTGGAGTTTCTATGCTGTTGGAAAGTCCCTTTTTCATGGAGAGGCCATATTAGGTATTCTGGGTAACAGAGCCAGCTCAGATCAAAGGTGATGGCCAATACCAACTACCAGTCATACATAAGTCAAGCCCTACCCATAAAACCACCCTTGCCATCAAGAGGCGAAACAGCAGAGGTGAAACATGGTGCCTTGTCTGGAATTCTGATGCAAAGAATTTATCGGCACCACAAAATGTTTGTTTATGCTTCTATGTTTTGCATTAATTTATAAACAGCAGTAGGTTTTCATATTAAATAGTGTGATGGACTGTTTAAAGTTAGATGCCCTTCAGTAGATGAATGGATCAAGAAAATGCCATGTGTGTGTGTGTGTGTGTGTGTGTGTGTGTGTGTGTGTGTGTGTGTATTCTATGCTTCCATCAGAAAGAATGACACCACCCCCATTTAGAAGGAAATGGAAAGACTTGGAAAAAAATCATATTAAGTGAAGTAAGCCAGACCCAAAGAAACATAGGTTCCATGGTTTCCCTTATTTGCAATAATTAGTATAATTAGCAGATGAGCAGACTAGATCAATACCTATGTATATATGACTATATAAGATGATGCTAAGCGAAATGAACTTCAAGACATGAACACAAGAGGTTTTTCTTTATTGCTGTTGTTTTTAATGTACTATGTGATTTCTTGTTTCTTTTTTGTGTTCTTCTCCCTATGATATATCCCCTGTTGTCACCATATTTGATTTGGGTGCCCTGGTATTGTATATATACATTTGTTTGAATTAGGGAAGAGAAGGGGAGCAACAGAATGGTGAGAAAGGACAAGGTGGGAACCAATGCAACAGCACTATTCACAAGACCATATGTTGGAAATGATTTGTACAACTTGGGTGGGGGAATTGGAGGGAAGGAAAGTAAATGAGGGAAGGGATAACAAGTTTGAAAAGAAATGTACTTATTACCTTACTTATGTAGCTGAAACCCCTCTGTACATCACCTTGACAATAAAAAAAAAAAAAAACAAGCCTTCAGCAAAATTCCACCTCCACCCTTCACATGGAATTAGCAAACTACTTAACCACTCATACCAGCATGTTTCTGATCTGGAAAGTAATGGAAATAAAACTCCTAATAGAGCTTTTGTAAGGAGAACTATGGAGAGAATTCCTCCCAGAAGATTTTTCTTTCTCCCCTGCCACTCTTCCATGTTCTCAGTTCTGATGAGCCAATTACTATCAATATACTAATGAAACAAACCTATTATAGTTCATCTGAAACCTGGCTCATTTGTAGAAATAAAGAGCAGCTGGAGGGGGACTGCCTTGTCCAAGAGAGAACTAAGTGGTGGGGGGTGAGGGGATTGGGGTTCATCCTCGCCAACTGATGGGTGGGACTTCTTAGGATTAAGATTTGCACCACTGTTATAATTAGAATCCAGCCTCAAACTAGTCTCCTAGGCTCTACTCGGTGGTAATGCTTCTTAAATTTACAGGTATCTGTGAATCTTTCATAATGCCCACTTTCAGTCTGCAGGTCCCAGGTAGAGGTTCAAATCTTTCATTTCCAATGAACTCCTAGACGATGACTACATGGTTGTCTACCAACACCTGACCAGCAAGTTGCAAATCATTATCAAAGTTAGCACAACTCATTCAGTTGCTGATGCATCTCCACCTTCACCTGATTATTAGAGCACACACTGCTGATAGCTTTTCAGATCCAGGCTCTGACTTCCACCAAGAAGCTCACATGGCTTCAGGGTAAATGCATTCATTTCCACCTGCAGCCTTCTTTTTTTTATTATTAATAGGGTTGTTTTTTTTTTGGGGGGGGGGGTCCAGTAGTAGGCCTGAACTCTGGGCCTGGGCGCTGTCCCTCAGCTCTTCAGCTCAAGGCTAATGGTCTACCACCTGAGCCACAGCGCCACTTCCGGCTTTTTTCTTTTCGCTTATGTGGTGCTGAGGAATTGAACCTGGGCCTCAAGCATGCAAGGCAAGCACCTTCCCAGCCCTAATAGGGCTTTTAATTGTGAAAATACCATACAGAGGGATTACAATTACATGAGCAAGGTAATGAGTACATTTCTTATCAAGCATTGTTGCCTCCTCCTTTGTTTCCCCTTACCATCCTTGCCCTCCCATCTCCCCGCCCCCCCCCATCCCTACCAAAGTTCGTTTTTCAACATAGCATCTTGTACATTTCATTGTTGCAATGGTCCACCTGTATCCCTATTTTAACAATTTGTTTTTTCCCTTCCCTTCCTCAAATTATACTAACAGCAAATACGGTGAAAACAAGGGTTATACTGTGGGGGAGGAACATACAAAGCAACAAAACAATCACCTAAAATAAATAAGTTAGAAGCAATAGCAAGAAAGAAAAACCATTTGAGTCCTTATCTTGGGGTTCACTTAGCCTAACATCAACTTATCTGATCTTTTCTGCTTGTCTCAGACATATACTAGTTACTGCAAATAAGGGAAACCATGGGATCTAAGTTTCTTTGGGCCTGGCTTACTTCACTTAATATAATTTTTTCCAAGTCTTTCCATTTCCTAACAAATGGAGCATCTGCAGCCTTCTTATGTGAATACATACAACTGCCTACTCTTTCTTGCTGATTTTCTCCTACAGACTTCACAACAACCTGCAAGCAGGGATGAATCCTTCTTTTGCCATTAGCATGAGAAAAAGTAGAGCCCCAAGGGCATCCATAGAACACAGATGGTCTAACTTCAGGCTAGCAGATATTAACTTGCTGTGGTAATACAGCTACATATCACCATGCCACACCTGACCTGAGTGTTAAATAGACTGTTGGTTGGCAGTTATTTGGAAAAATAAATTCTAATGAGATCATATGAGAGACTCACCTCAGCTCTTTTATTCAGCCTTAGATATTAATTATGAGGAAATGAGGGATGGGAAGAGACATATGAGGCATTTATATGTTCTCTTTGCTATATAAATTCTCTGCTATAGACAGTCCAAGCTACCTGCTATTCATCTTGCTATATTTATAAGCAAGGGAACAGAGGCCCAAAAGAGTGACATAAATTTGCTCTAACACACACAGAAAGAAGCAATGGAGCAGACTTCAAGGTGATGTGTCTGATTCTAAACCTATAATCTCCCTCTTTGCACCTCGTGCTTCTAGTCACAGTATTTTATTGATGTTCTCTGTCAGCCAGTGAAGTTGTACCAATTTAATGGATTGTCTGATGTATTGACAGATTGGTTGATAGTGCTGGCAAACATCAATGTATCTTTTGGCCAAGTCAGCTCAGATTTCCAGCCAACTTTTATGGATTCAATTTGACCTATATCTTACGTGCTTTTGCTTTCAGAACAGTTTTTACAGTAGAAGAGTGGCCTTCAGAACCCACATTTCTCTGGGTTCTGCCCCTTGAAGATGTGTGAGGACTGTCTCATTTATTGAGTTTTGCTTGAGACAAGTGGAAAACCTATTCCAAGGCACTGTAAGGCTAGAAATGCAAATAAACTTGAATCTTTTTATTCTGAACTTGAAGCTTAGTATGTCCTCACTGAAGAGCAACACTAGATTTTAACAACACATGAAACCAGCAACGGGAAAGAGAACAACTTTTGTCCAGAAATTTATAGAAAAGAAGTCAAGATTTATGAAAGAGATACAAGATGTCAGCATACTGGGGAACCCAGGCAAAGAAAATTGGGGAGGCAGATAGGCTTGTTTATTCTAAGGCTTTAGGGAAAGGCCCTTTCATTTGCTCACTGTCTCAGGTTTCAAGAAACAGAGTCAAGCTAGCTTAAGACAAACAGTTCTGATTACAAGGAATTGAGAGTACTTTATAGAATGCAATAGTAGGAAATACAGTTGAGTCAGCTAAGACCTAGAAAAGCTTTGATCTGCTGGCCCTCTGTCCAGCCAGCTGGATTATGCCATGGTTTCTTGTCTCAGCTATAAAAATACTAGCCTCTATCTCTCTCTGTCTCTCTGTCTCTGTCTCTCTGTCTCTGTCTCTCTCATACACACACACACACACACACACACACACACACACACACACACACACACACACACACACACTTTCTCTGCAAGACTCTTCCTTCCAAGAAACTCATAAAATCAATTTGAATGGAGCTTTGTGTTGCCATGATGTTCACTGTAGTTGCAACATAATCTCCCAACTCCCCTACCCTTTTACATCCAACAACATCTGGATCTCTTGGTCCTAATTTTGGAAAGAAAACTTGATATACATTTCAGGTTGCATTATGACTGAGAGTTGAAGTTATTTCATACAAACATTATTCTATCCTTTCTGGAGTCTGAGGTGGCAATAGAACTTGAGGACATTTTTTTTCAAGTATGACCTTAGAGATTCTCCAAATATATCTACTGTATACTCAAAGCAATGCGGGTCAAACTAGCCAAGGATAAAATCTAAACAAACAGAACAGAGCATAAAAAGATAAAACACAAAATGCTTATATCCTTCCTTCTTCTCCTCTTTTCTACAAACTCATTGCATCTGGAATCTAAGTCTTCCTCTACGCCTACATCTGAGAGCTACTGTATGTCCAAGGGCCTCCAGTGTCTGTCTATGAAAGGTCAGTAAAGGGATGCCTTCCCTCCTTGACTCTTGAGAGTTGTATGAGGGCCTTCTTTGTGCCAGGCTTTGTGCTTAGCTCCAGAGCTATGATCTGTGCCAAGCAAAAGCACTGTAATTGCAGGGAATACGGACTAGTTAAAACAATTACTCTATCACAGAAATTTTTCTATGGCAAGGTGATTCCCATATCCTATGGTGGTGTTATGGGGCTCTAATGTCAGCCATGTCAAAATCTCCTGGGTTCTGCTTAAATCATACATTCCTAGATATCTTACTGTAGGCACACCAAGTCAAGCTATGAGTTTTGCATCATTGTGACAAAACATCTGACATAAACAACTTAAAAGGAGAAAAGATTATTTTGGCAAATAGTCTCAGTCCATGATCTGTGGCTGTGGCAAGACAGAACTTCATGTCAGAGGGCAGGTAGATCAAAGCTGCCTACATGCTGGTGACTGGGCTGGGAGGAGGAGGCGGAAGAGGAGGAGGAGGAGGAGGAGGAGGGGGAAAGAAGGAAGGAAGGAAGGAAGGAAGGAAGGAAGGAAGGAAGGAAGGAAGGAAGGAAGGAAGGAAGGAAGGTAGGAAGGGAGGAAGGAAAAGAGGAAGGGAGGAAGGAAAAGAGGAAGGGAAGGAGGGAGGGAGGGAGGGAGGGAAGAAATAACCAACCCTTGGGGTTAGAGGTGTGACTCAGTTGATTGAGTGTAGTGTTAGACAGTGAGTAAAAGTCTCAGATACCCCCCTCCAAAAAATTAAAAAAGAAAGCAAAAGTAATATTAACAAAGGATATCAGGAGGGAGGGAAAGAGAGAAGGAAGGGAGGGAAGGAAGAGCAAGAAAAAAGGAAATGAGGGGAAAGGAGAGAAGAAGAAGAGGAAGAAGAGAGGAGGAAACCAGGGTCCTAATATGATCTTCAAATACACCTTCCCTCCATAACCTACGTCCTCCATCTAGGCTCTGTCTACTAAAGTTTCTTTCAATCCATGAGCCCTTGGGGTCAGAGTCCAGGAAAGGGAGCTTCAACAAGCCCCAAGATAATCTTATAGGTAAAGTAAAGAGGCCAGGTCTGTCAGGCGCCATATTGATCACATGGTGGATGGCAGGGTCTGGCATCTTGTCTTCATGCTGGGGGAAGGAAACTGCCCCATCACCTGCCTCCCAGGTAATGGATGTGCTGGGACCCCAGGAGGCAGAGGCAAGCACTTAGCTGATAGGTTACTGAATCTGTCAGTCCAGTGCCTGGCCGGGAATTTCCTGAGGATCTGCCCCCTATGCCGACCTATTTAGCGCGGACCAGCCTAGCCACCGCACTCCATGCCATGTTGTCTCCATGTTCATGACCTGTGTCCTATCTCCTGGCTCATCTCCAGTCATCATGGAGTCCCAATTCAGCTCTCCATTTGGATCTGAATTGGGTTGTTGGTATTGTTTTTGTTATTTCTTTCCTCTTTAGCATGTTTCCTAGCTGTGTTATGTGTATTTGCGTGCTGCCGGCCTTTGTAACAACTGGCAGCTTGCAGCCTGTTAACTGTATAAAAAGACTTCAATATTCTATATTTTAAAATGTGTCTCCTAGGATGATTTATCTTATAACATAAGTACAATTTTTACAAAATGTCCAGTGAGACCATGGGGTATCCATGGTCTATACCAAGAAAAAAATAGGGTGAGCATGCAAACTATATCAAGACTCTGAGGGCACAGATAGAGCTATTTGAGTGAAAGATCACTTGTAAGAAGGCAAATTATGTGTCTAGAGCCAGACTAGAAAAGGCCATGTATGCAAAGCTAAAACAAGTTTCCTGGGAGTCCCTCAAAACAGCTTCTCTAACTTACATTTGCTTTAATGTCTTTTCTCTGTAATTTACTTTTCCTACCATTTGTTTGGCCCACAGAAGGGCTCCAGAAGCTCAAAGAAATACCTCATCTAACAGAACAGTTGAAATGAAACTGAAACAGAAAGCCCAACACTGGACCAATGCTATACAGAGAGGACAAACATATCCCTGAGATCTGCCATCTTCCAAGCCTAAGGGAAATGGAATTCATTCCTCTAATATCTAACGTATATGAAAGACTGAGCAGATGAGGGGTGGCCTCAGCAGGAGAAAGATATTACCCCTGTGTACCTAGAAGACCAAGAGCTATTTTCCCTGTTTAGAAGAGGCTGCGAGTCTCCAACAACCTCGACCCCCATGCTAAGAATTTCAGCTAACTTACAGTCACCTTTCTCTGCCTCCTTCCATCTGAGGCCCTGGCATTTCCATTCTGAAGTCTTCCAAATAGCCCCATGCAGTTAGACTAAGAGCACAAGCCTCCACCCAGAAATGTTCTTTCTTCCTCCCTACCCTCCATTCCGCTTTTATCGTCAAAAGGGACAATTTGCCTTTAAAATAGTTACCTGAGGTGTGATTGATAGAAAATAGCTACTTGTCATTTCCGGCTCCATGGGAAATGCCATTCAATCAAACTTAACTAAGCCTTTTATTTCCCATATTTGCTCCTTCATGAATCGGGGCCTGTCAGCCTCCCATTTGCGAGACAGCAGAGAGCCTGTGACCTGTGGCATTCTTCACAGAGCAATTCCAACAGCCCAACAGCTCACACTTCCAGATCCTTTTATTCTCTACCGATTAAAAGACACCCTCTCTGAGCTGCATGTCCAACCCTATTTAGGGACTATTTAGAACAAAGGAAGGGCTTAATTTTCTGTCTTGGCTCCTGTGTGCTTTCTCTGTCCTCCTCCAGCCCAGGACACCACAGGAAACCCAGGATTTTCAGAAGTTTGCTCTCTGGGCTGCAGACAGGATTCTTCACAGATAGTTTTGGACACATGAATGTGGCCAAAAACAGGGCCCACATGAAGGACAGGTACTTTGGGATCACAAATGACTTAAGATTTAGATTTTGACTCTCTCAGAAACTAGCTGTTTTACCATTCGATTTATTTTCCTAAGGAAATGAATAGTCTCATCTATAATATTGAAATGGCATTAGCATCTGTCCATTTTGAGGAGAAAATGCAATTCAAATGGCTATGGCAGATGTTTATTATCAATTTTGTTATCCATTGACCCCTTCTACAGGGGAGGTTGGAAGAACAGAACCTCCCTTTTAAGGCAAAGTAGAGTCAGATGGTCCAGTTCTGGGTGAATTCTGAGCTGGGCACCAATGGCTCATGCCTGTAATCACAGTTCAAAGCCACCCCAGGCAGGAAAGTCTGTGAGACTCTATTTTCCAATTTAATCACCAAACGGCTGGAAGTGGAGCAGTGGCTCTAGTGATAGAGAGCCCCCTGAGTTCAAGCCCTATTACCAGCAAAGACAGATAAGAGGAAGAGAAGGAAGAAGAGGAAGAAAAGGAAGAGGACAGGATTTACTAGTATTGGACAAATGTTAGTTCTGTCCTCCTCTTTCTCTTATGTGTCTTCTCAAAGTATATGAAGTCCTGATCTTAATATGAACACTATATCATTTGCATTCAGAACAGAATGTGACCTTGAAATCTTTCTTTCCTTTCTTCCCTCCCTCCTTCCTTCCCTCCCATTCTCAAGTCAGATTGACAGGGAATGACAGGCCAGCCAATCAGCTATCCAACACACAGAGTAAGGCTTATTCTATTCTCCATTCGCAGCCTTGCCTCCTTCCCTTCCACCTCATTCCTTCAGCCTGTGTGAAGGTTCCCCATCCTCAGTTCCCAGCTATATTGCCTCCTGAAATACCCTCCCTGATGTGATGAACCACTGGCAGGAAGGGAAAGAGATTGTGTGGAACACAGACTAATCTAGAGGCCCTGGGAAAGGCAAGGCAGGGAGTTTTATAATCAATAATAAGAAACATACTTCTACGGGGCAGAGGGAGAACAGTACTGGGGCTTAGTGTGGCCCTGGTAGTCATGAAACTAGAACTCTGGAAGGCAAAGGCTACCTATGGGATACCAATGGTGAGAAGATGCCTCCCTCTCAGCAATAGAGAAAATACAACGCACATGGTGGTTCCCAATGTTCCAAAAGGCCAAGAAAAAGATTAATACAGCCAATGCTTTGAAAGACTGTCCACCACCTCAGTTCCACATAGGTGAGAAGAATAGCAATGGAAGATGAGATGACAGAGTTGGTCCTTTAGGCAGATTCCTGGGATTAAGGAACCATCGCACTCATCTTGGGTAAATTGTGACACCTGCTGGCACATAATGGCAAAAACCCAGGTTTTACTTTGATAGAAAATTGCTGGGGCTATTATAGCTCACAGACAAAGCAGGTTCTAAGCTAGTGAGGTGGTAAGCTTTTCTCAAGGCTCTGTGGCCATGCCCATATTCAGCTTCCCAAGGCAGTCACTGTTTTTAGATACTGAAAGGGCAATGGCAGTAGCCAGAAGGGGAGTCATGAAATGTCTTGACCTTTGGGAGGCTTTCCTTCCTCCTTCACCCTGGTTAGCCTGGCCCTTGTGATGTCCTGAGAGCATGCCCTACCTCAAAAGCCCAAGAAATGCTACACAACCAAAAGGGTCAAGTCCCATCATCCCTTTATTGGCTGGGATGTGGGGTAAGCTTCCAATCACTGCCAAACTGTGTCATATTCTCCTATAGGAAGAGAATACTATCATTTCTATAGTCCTTATATTTTTAAGGATTAAATAAAATTATATATATATGAAACACTTGGAAAATTGTCTGACAAGCTATTGAGAAAGGTTTTATTATTATTTCTGAAAGTATTCATTCAATATCAATCCCTCCTACTAGACTACCAACGTCAAGAGGCACAGATTTTGCCTTTTTTTGTTCATACCATATCCCCTTGTATCTAGCAGAAATATCTTAAAACATTTGGTTACATAAAACACAAATCATTATGGTTCCTACTTCATAGATGTTTTAGTCTAGTCTGTGTTGCTATAACAAAATACCTGAGGCTAGGTAATTGATGAAGTAAAGAGATTTATTTGACTTCTGACTGCAATGGCTAGAAAATCTAAACTACATAGCTCTAGCATTCTAGTAAGGGTACCCTAGCGATACCAGAACATATGGAGAAGCAGGAAGAGAAGCAACCACAGTCAGAAGGGACCAAGTACAAGGGATAACTTCACTTCAATACAACTCACTATCATGAGAACTAACCTAGTGTTATTCCCTCCCTTGGAAGTGCCCCATGTTCCAATTACCAGCCATGAGTTCCCACCTGTTAGAAATCTATCACCTTTCAGTATCACAATATTGAGAAAATAAGCTTCAATATGTGTTTGGGTGAGGGCATATTACACTTAAAGCCATGGCAGTAGGTGTTGAAAAGATGGGAAGAGATGAAATCTTACTCAGTAGTAACAATTAGCAGCTACTTTACCTATTTATATAGTTACATATATATTTGCATGTGTAAACATTCAGTTGCTATTGCTATTGTTATTAGTAATAATAGTATAAGTGAGATAAACACTGTGTTTGGAAGTATCATAGAAAAGATAGTAATTATATTTCCTTGAGAACAGAAGTCCTGCCTAGTGGATAGATGCCTGAGCAGAGTTTTAAAGAATCATGACTCCTCAAGAAGGCTTCATCATCTGATAAACTTTTCTCTGCCCTGTATAAAATAGAAGACTTTGTGCTCTATCATGGGCTTACACAAATAAATATTACAGCCTGCCTTCTAGGAACTTACAGTCCTGCTGAGAATAATATCTTTCTCCTACAGTTCAGGGAACTTTGGTGCACTGAGAAGGAACCTAATCCTGATGGACAGATCAGATGCTTGTGGGAGGAACTGATGTAGAGTAGGGATGTAGGCCCAGTGGGGAGTTAGCCAGAGGGACACCAGGACAAAGGGAAAGCAGGTGAGTCTGAGTGCTGGGGACCAGCAAGGTGCTCTATTTAATTCTGGCTTAGGATCCATGGACAGGTTCGGAAAGTATGGAGCGGGAGGGAGAGGTCAGGAGCTAGATAATGAAGAGCTTTACAAGCTTTGTTATTATTGGATTTCATCCAGTGAGCCATAGAAATTGTTGAAGGATTTCTAAAAGAGAGAAGAGGAGTAATGTGATCATATTTGCATTCTAGAGAGGGCACTCTTAAGACAGTCAGATAGCAGCTGTGAAATGAATCAAGAGGCTCTTGAAAGAGTCCACACAAGCCACAGGTCATAACTAGGGTCGTGGCCTGACTTAATGTAGTGCAAATGATGGGAGAGGCCTGAGTTACCTCAACATCTAATTGGAAAATGCCATCCACAGGATTTAGGGAATCATTTTAATTGGGAAGCAAAAGAACACATGAACCATGATTTTGTTTGGATGACCAGGTGGACTATGGAGCCACTCAATGACTCAGAGACAAAAAAGAACAACAAGTTTGCAAAGAGAAAGTGACTAGGATGGACTTGTATAGATTTTATTTGAGGTTCCCAGGGTGGGGGGGCATGTCAATTGTGTCACTTAATAACATGTAGTACAGTATATACTCCTGCACAGACCACCTGACAGATGATACAATTAACCTAAGACTTTGTCTTTCCAATCAATATTCAGCACTGACCTTGGTTCTCTCCAGCTTCCAAAGGATTTTGTCGCACAATTACACTCTTCACCTTCTCTAGCTTTTCTTTGGCTCCCTCCAAATCCCACCAACAGGGTGACTATGGTTATTAGGCAACTGAATCTCCAGCCAGTTCTTTCATGAGTGGGGCAGGAGTCTACAGCAGGGATCAGAGCCAGAAGAGTACATAGAAGTGTCATCAGCAGGGGCTGGGAAGATGGCTCAGTGGTAGAGCCCGTGCCTTGCATGCCTGAGGCCCTGGGTTCGATTCCTCAGCACCACATAAGCAAAAAAAAAAGCCGGAAGTGGCGCAGTGGCTCCAGTGGTAGAATGCTAGCCTTGAGCTGAAGAGCTGAGGGACATCACCCAGAGTTTAGGCCCCATGACCGGACCCCAAAAAAAAAGAAAAAAGAAAAAAAGAAGTGTCATCAGCATAGAGCTTGCACTTGAGAACCTTAGTGTCCCACCTAGGGACACACAGAGGGGTAAAAAGATTTAGACACAAGCCTAGAAACAAGAACTATGAAGAGAAGAGTGAGGCAGTAAGACAAGAAATGCTAAGAATAAATGAGGAGTGGCCAGACTCATGGGGAGAAAATCATGCACCAGGGACTTCTCACCATCTTATTTTGCTCAGCTATGACAGACGAAATAAACAGACCAACTACAGAGGGTTATTGTTAATATTCAATAAATCCAAGATGGCAGGTGCCTAGACAGGCCTGACCTATTGAGAATATTCAAACATTATCGATTGTTGTTGTTCATAGTGCTAAATGATCAAAGGAAAGCCTTAAAAAGCAAGGCGCTGCAGATACAGGAAAAGTAAGGATTTAGCAGAGGAATGAAGTTCATGAATTGGAGCAGAGCACTAAAGCAGAGTTTAGCCCAAGGCAAGATGGGGTATCACCTCCTTCACTGCCACTGAGCGAAAGTCAGAGCCAAGTACTAATGGGTTCTGTTTCAGACAAATTACTCTTTCAAAAGCTGAGTTAAGAAGTTGATAGAGCCTTGGGTTTTCTGTAAAGTAGAAAACAAGAGCACCATCTGAGAATGAAAGAAGGAAGTCATGGGATGGAACAAGGGTTGTACCAGAAGAGTAGAGAAGCCTGGCATTGCAGCCACAGAGAATGGATCTAGAACATGTTGGTTTGGGGAGGCATCTCAGATCCCTTAGACCATGTGAATAGTGCTCTCCATGGTCTACAAAGGAATGGCCTTGATTAGAGTTTGGATTGTCCCAACATAGATTTTGTTCACAATCTATGACGGGAAGTTAAATGAAGAAATTCTTTAAGAAGATGACATGCTGGACTAGGAAGTGCAGACTGTGTGGGAATGATACACACCTAGGAGAAAAAGAAAATAATAATCAAAAGTCTGCAGTCTACATGTGCACATCTGAGGGAAGTTAGGAGGAGGGCACAGAATCAGAGGGAAATGGGAAAAAATACAACAGAGGGGCCATCAGCTGCACTGAACATTGATGAAAATGAACTAAAGCAACTCAAGGGCAGAGATGGAAGGGAGGGAATAAGAGGGAAAGAAGGAACAATTTACACTCAGCAAAAGGAAAGAAATGTACATATCACCTGATTTGGAAGAAATAGTTGTATGTAAAGTTTATAGAATTCACAAACTTCATAGACCCTGATAATGACAATTTGCTTTATGAAGGTTAAAGTGTGTTTGTGACTTTAAGTATCACAATCCCACGAAACTGTGAAATTGGTGAAATTTATGTAATCAATCTCAATAAAAAAATTATTTTTAAAAAATGTCTGAGGCCTCAGTCAGAAGGCACACTGAAATAAAAAGATGACAGAAAGGAGAAATGGTCAAAAAGAGTAGGTGGTAAACAGCAGAGTCAAAAGTAGTATATGATACTATTTGCTGTATATGTTGATTTGACTGGGCCACCAATTGACTGGATTGCTGTTCGGACATGATTTCTCTGTGTGTCTATGAGGTGTTTCCTGATGTACCATATTTGAGGGGACTTAAGGAAGTAGGTTTTCTCTGCAATGGAGCTCAATGGATTGAAGACCTGCCCAAATAGAACAAAAGGTAAAATCATGAATAATTCAGGAATTTCCCCTTTCAAGTGGGGATATTACATCTTCTCCTTTCCTACCCTCAGACTGAGATTTCCACCATTAGCCCCCCTTGTTCTCAGGCTTTCTGAGTCAGACTGAAGTATAGTGTCAGCTTTCCTGGGTCATCAGTCTACAGATCATGGGACCTCCCAGCCCTCACATCCATAGGAGCAAGTCTCTCATTTATATGCAAGTTCATGTATAGTCAACTGGTTACTATTGGTTCTGTTTCTCAAGAAAGCATAGGTTAAAGAGAGCCACAAATTCTCTATTTCTCCCGATAAGAGCTGAAGCCTGATTTTCTTTTGTTTGAAACTCTGGACTGGCCACTATAATTGTCTTGACCAATAAAAATGTGGTGGAAACTATGTTCTGAGTTGACAGAGACTGAGTCCAAAAAACATAGCTGTAGTTGTTATCAGACCTCTGGTAACTTTCTCTTCAAATCTGACCAAATTCATGAGAAATAGAGCTATTCTGAAGCCAGCCATGCTTAGTCCACACAGAGAGGCCTATAGAGACCTTAAGAGAAGTATGCCTGACCAGCCCTCTACCATTCTAGGCCCTGTTACTTTGCAGCTCAAGTCTCAAATGTCTTTTTTTTTACAATTTTATTTTTATTATCTTTAAGTAGTTATACAAAGGGACTTCAATTCACCCTGAGTGTCATACATTTTGATCAACGTCACCCCTTTTATCTTTTTCTCCCATCTCTCTCAACTCCACCCGTCCCTTCAATTTTCCCAGTTCTATTTTCACATGTATTATATATTCACGTATTATAATTGCATTCTCCAGAACAAAAATAAGTTCTCCTGGCTATTCTCTCAAACATGTAGATTCACAACTAATGGATTCTGTTCAGATGGTTAAATGGCACAGTCTAGACTGAAGACAATAGCTAGCATGGCCACCATGATATAAATGGCTGAAGATGGATATGAAACTTGATGGTGTCCAGAGGATTAGATGGGGAAAAGGGACACAGAGGGAATCAGAGCATAGACAGACTGAGAGAAGTCTGGCAGAATGTACAAAGCACTTAAGAGAATAGTTTTATTCTCAGGTACCATAGAAACAGCTATTTTTATTTAAATGTATTTATTATATCTAACTGTGCAAAGGGTCATACTCAGCCATTCTTTAAATTTAGTGTATGACGTTTCCCTAGGTGACCATTTCAGAGATTTGAAGTAATAAATTACATTTGTTTAAAATGGTTTTCTTAAATATAGATGTTCCATTACTAAACTAATTTCATAACCTCCTCCTCAACTCCCATGTATTGCCACATATAGTCTTGTTTCTCTTGTGATGACAAACACTCAACAAGTCTGTCGAATGAGCATCTGCTTTGTGTCAGGAGCTGGACTTAGATTTCTGTTGTCATATGATATCTACCTTTTGGGATTATAATAGAGATGTTTAGCAAACACTTAATATAGACCAGGCCCTGGCTGTATGCTTGTCAGGAGTCTCATTTAACTGATGTAATTTAACAATAGATGCTGTTCTAGTTGAGCTTTATTGTAAAGTTATAGGGGTTACAGGTATATAAATCAAGTAATGAGTACACTTCTTTTTGAATAGTGTCACCTCTTCCCTCACTTTCTCCCAGTTTTTCTCTCCCATCCCACCCACACTTTCATCAAGTGTCTAGTAGTTTTCGCTGCTGCATTTGTCCCACATTCAGTTGAGATTTGATAAGAGAAACAGACTAGTGTAAATGTATGGAAAGGGATTTGATGAGCTACAATGTGGGTGCTGGTTATCCTCACATTGCTTCTAGAGTGTGGTCAAGAAGGGGAAAAAGTCAGGAAGGCCAACACCAAGCTGGATGAGCCAAAACTCAGCAATATTTTTATTCTGATCTTTATTCTGATCCTCCTGGCTCTAAACAAACACAGACAGCCTCAGAGTCAGAGAAGCTCAAGGTGGAGCCAGGGGACAGGGGAGCTGCTTAGATCTGATCCTTACCTTCACCAGTTAGTGAGACAGCAGGTAAGCAGCCATGCATGTGAGATACAAATTGACTGGCACTTCATCTGCCCCATCAAGTTCTCCCCCTAACAATGCACAGCTTCTTGGCTCTAACTCATAGCATGCAGGGAAGAGAATCCAGCAAAAGTTATTAATCTCACCAAGTTGATATGTTACAAAACCACCACAGAAGCTAGTTAAGTAGTAATAGTTAGTACATAGTGTTACCACTCGAACTTTACAAATGGGAGAAACTGAAGCTCTGGAAACATAGACTTCACCCCGATATCATAGCCTTGCTCTGAGCCATTGCACTACAGCTTTTGCTTCTGATTTATGAAATTTCAAATTGGTAGGCTGACATGAAATACGGTGACTTATTTGCCTTCCACAGAAGCCCACACATGACCAGTGGCCCTGTCAGCCACTCTAGATACAAGACCTAGCATCTGTGAACTGTCCATTGAACTAAAATAATGGTATAAGTCACATCAATGAAAATAGCTGCCAAAAATACGCCAAAAGGAAATTTTACATGAAAATTGATATGTACTTAATTATACTCTCACAAGTCTTCAATTCAACAAGTTACAAAGTGAAGTTTTGAATACATTGTATAACATTCAAAGTTTCTTGCAATCTGAAATGACTCTTTGAAACCTGAGGATCCCAGAAGTAAATTTCTTTGGGACAGAGCAGAGTTGGGTGAGGCTCTAGGTTGTTATCATCTTTTACAGGGACTGCAATTGGAACAGATACCACAGCCCTCTTTTTGTGCAATGGAAATCTCAGATGTAGATAGAAAAGGAAAAATGCTACCTGATAGTCACTAGGGATATGTGTGTGTGTGTGTGTGTGTGTGTGTGTGTGTGTGTGTATGATGAAGAGAAAGTGAGCAAAGTGGGCAGCCTTGATCTTGGCACACTGCCCACCTTGCTGATGTGTCGAGAGTATTTTAAACATACCACTGCAGGTGGTGAATGAGAATAGAAACCAGAAATGTACAGATTAAATTTAGCAGCAAATTGAATTGCACTCACCAAGATGTTTGCCTCTCTGCTGGCTCCCTTCTTCCTCTGTATTCAGGCTGCAGGACATCTAATCACACAAGGCAGCCTCCTGGCGAATTCAATTAGCCGCAGAGGTCCTCGTGTGGGTTAATGGGTAAGAGAAATGGAAACAGACATGACTTACTCGCAGAAATGGCATGAGCCATGTGAGAAGGATTCGCACCATGCCAGGCAATGCTTGTTCTTCTTTGGGGACTAAATATTCTTGCAGGGTGGCAGCTCCATGTCCCAGGTTGAGTATGGGAGATGTTAACCCTGAGGTGGAACCAGGCTTTTTAGGTGAGATTATTGCTACTTTATAACTTTGGCTCCATAAGAATAAATAAGCTCTAGGGTCCTGACCCCTGTACTTGAAATACAGTCAAATGGTAGCAATGACTGGCTATCACAATTGGTGGAGCATTGGCATATGTTAGACATTGTGCCAAGCCAGGTTATCTGCCTTTACAATGCATTATGAGAAACTGATACTAGGCAACTTGGCACTGTCACCGACCACCAATACCACTCATGGCCCATTGCTTCACCAACTCACAGGCACCCTGTTTAAATTACTGCATTGAGGAGAAACGTGCTGCATCACTCTCCTCTTCCTTCTTCCCATCATCAAAGGCATGATGCTGTCTACTTACTTAGCCTGTAGACTCCCTTTGTTTGTCTAAAATGACTTGTGTCTCTTTCTCTTAAGACTTCAAACATAGCTTCCTTGTGAATATCAAGATGAACTGAATTTAAACAATTTAAGAGGTAGTATTAAGAGGTAGTTTCAGTTGACAACTTGTCTTTGGAGCTGTTACAGCTTAATTTCAATCTCTTCTTTACCTTTTTGGCCCATGTGTTTATGTTTTCAGCAGATTCTTCACAGTGCTTTTGCTGTCCATCTTCTTATCTTCCAAATGAATAGGTAACAGTGCCTGCAAGATACAATAGTGTAAGGAATAACAAATTACCTATAAAGTGCTTAGCATAGTACGTACCAGATAAGCTTACTCTCAAGGACTGTAATAACTACCAATTGTTGGCAACTTTAATTTTAACTAGGTAACAATAAATGTGCTTGGTAGTGAGTAAGACATTACTCTTAACTCTTTGTCTCTTCCATTATCATGGAGGAAACAGAAAAATGTGATCAGGACATCCCAAGCAATGAGCACTAGCAGTACAGACCGAGTGGGTGGCAGCTGCTTCCTACATTTCTATCAGGAGCATGGCTCAAGATAGGAGATGCTTACCATGCAAGAGACAATGGGAAGCTACCATAGCACATTGCCCACTTTCCAGCCAGTCTAAACAGCTGACATAAAACAGGAGATTCTGTTGACTGACATAAAACAGGAGACTCTGGTCCACTGCTTGATTGAAAAATAGCTATTGAACCCAAATATTCAGAATCCTGTTTTAGGCAATGCATAATGTTTAATACAATCTAGTCAGAAAAAACACTGATCAAAAAGTCCAGCAAGTGTGTCAATCTTCAGAAAGTAGAGATGTTGACATCAAGAAGTTGAAATTTTCTTGAAGGACATGAGATCAAAATTTAGTGGGAGGTAGTTCAGAGAAGGAAAGGAAGGGACATTAAAACCTAAATTATCAAAATAAAGAGAATTTAATTCTGGGGGTTTGACTCCCAAACAAAGTACCTGCCTAACAAACACAAGGCCTAAGATCAACCAAGCAAATAAATTAGTAAATAAATAAGCTATACCCAATATTGTAACTTTAAATCATTCTGAACACCATAATGTATGTATTATACTGAGGAGACCATTTTAACTGGTTATAAGTAATATGAAAAACTATGTTAGGATTAAAAGTAATAGCTCAAATCTTCCAAAATGCTATTTTAATGAGTAACCTTTAATATGGATAAGTAACATAACAGCTATAGTAAAGGCAATGCCATAAATACTGTCAGGTATAATTTGCACCATCAGTAACAATATCAAACACAGGTAAGCAGACATTATGCTCTAGTCTTTGGATCTCTTCCTCTCTGTCTCTACAATTTGCCCCAAATCTGGCAATGAACATTCCTATTTAATGAATTATCAAACCAAATCATGATATTTTAACTCTGCCTATAGTGAATCAATAAATAGCTACTAGCTTGCTTTTCCTCTTAGACCTGAAGCATCTTGTCCTGAGAAAGACACTGCAATTGGAATTCCAGTCAGGCCCTTTGTGCTTTCTTTACTGTCTCTTTTTTTATATAATTGTAAGTGATTTATTTCAATGGATTAGAAATACTTTTCAGAAAATTTCTTAAATTCATTTAAAGTTAGCTTATGACAACACACTGAAGATCACACACTCACATTTTCAAATTAAAAGGAAAAAATGAGAGAGGAACCAAGTTGCACATCACTCAAGGAGGTCATAGTACAATTGAGTGCTTCATCATTAGAGTACTTCAAGTTAACTATGGTAAAGAATAAACAATGCTTGTGTTTCAGGAAAACACATGGAGTACTTATCCCTACTGGTTTTGCTCTCTTTTAGATTCCCCTTCCTTTGCAATATACTTTGGCAGGCTGATAAACAACAAACGTCAACAATTAAGTGTTCAAACACTTTAAGAGTTTAGTGACTTACCAGCTATTTTATCTATTATATTAATAATTACTGGAGTATTTTGTGAGCAGTTCTAGTAGGTGGCTTCATTGGAGGAAACAATATTTGTTACTTTTTATCCAAAACAGTTCCTATATGTGATTTTTTCATTTTTCTATTAAGAAATTAAAAGTTCCATCCCAAAGCACTTTCTGTATTCTCATAACCCCACCATGGATTTGCGGTCTGAATAATGAGAATCAAGATTTAAATTTTGGGACTGGGAAGGTGGCTCAGTGGTAGAGTGCTTGCCTCGAATGCCTGAGGCCCTGGGTTCAATTCCTCAACACCACATAAGCAGAAAAAGCCGGGAGCGGCGCTGTGGCTCAAGTGGTAGAGCACTAGCCTTGAGCTGAAGAGCTGAGGGACAGTTCCCAGGCCCAGAGTTCAGGCCCATGACTGACAAAAAAAAAAAAAAAAAAGATTTAAATTCTGCTAATAAGCTTCAAGGACCACTTAAGACCCTTTATGTCTACCTGTCTACACTGGAATACATGAGTTGGTTCCTATGGAAAAGCATCGATTCACTTACCAGTTATTGTTTACTTGAAAATACTATGGCAAGAAGGTGATAACAACTCATAAGTATATAAAAGACTAAACTACCTTTTTTGATGGAAGCAAATTTTGGAAATATTTTGCTTCTCTAAAAATATTGGAAGCGGGGCTGGGAAGGTGGCTCAGTGGTAGAGCGCTTGCCTTGCATACTCGAGGCCCTGGGTTCGATTCCTCAGCACCACATAAGCAAAAAGAAAAAAGCCGGAAGTGGTGCTGTGGCTCAAATGGTAGAGCTCTAGCCTTGAGCTGAAGAGCTGAGGGACAGTGCCCAGGCCCAGAGTTCAGGCCCCACGACCGGACCCCAAAAAAAAAAAAAAAAATTGGAAGCTTCTGTTATCTATCTGAGTTAGGATGCTATGCTCACATTCTTTACTATCTCTTGAGAATTGCTGTCTGCATTGCCCTACCCATCTGGGAGATTAATGAACCTATTACAGGCAAGCTCAGAAGCAGCCAAGGTGGGAGGGGGAGGCTCTTCAGTAGCTGAGTTACTTAGCAAGGGAATAAAGAAGAATTTTATAAGAAAACTTACAAATAATTTGAATTAGACAAAACGAAGTCTCCGTATATAAAATGCTTGTACCTTTCATTCTGTAAGGGTAGGCTGATAGAACATGCCCTTCTACACAGACCAACACATAGGAAAATCAAATCTAAGGGAAGGTACCACAGCCAATGTCAATAATGCAGTAAGGGAAGCAAGAGCTTTAGAATCTGACAGACATGAATTTGAAATGCAGCTTTGTCACTTAGCAGAGTGGTACAGGCCAGTGAGCCTCTGAGAGCCTGAGCTTTACATCTGAAAAGAAGAGGGGAATATATATCTATCTCCTACAGTGGTGGTGGTGAGGTTCAAAAAGAATCTATCCATTTACCCTATATAATGAGTCTTGAGTCCAAAACAAAATGAATAAGTTTAAATAAAATTATTAAATTCAAATAAACAAAATTAAATTAAATAAAACAACATGTTTAGGTCAACTAGGGAGGAAGTCCAGGGCAGAACAGGCCTCCATTTTCAACTCTGTATTGACCCCATTTTGTTCACTGCACATGCAGAAGTGGGAGGAGGGGGCAATAGACAGTCTAATCATCTTAAGTAGAGAGAGGGAGTATCTCATAGCTTCACTCACAGTATCTGCCAGGAAACCTTTCATAGAGGATTCCAGAGAAGGACTCTGGTCTTGATTGGGTCTGATGGTTCAGGCTGGTACAGCTGGATCCTATACTTGTGCCAGTAACAGCCACAGTGGCAGGTGAGTGGGATGCCAGGATGCACTAAGCATGTTCATTATTTCATTCATTTGCTCATTCATTGAACATCTTCTATCTCCCAGACACTGTGCTAAGTATTCCACATGTATCCACAAGAAAATCATTAAGACACTGCTCTGAACACCATCTTCTAGTAAGCAAATGGAAAGTCAGAGAGATAAAAGACTTTGCCTGATATTTTACAGAAATTAAACACTAGTCGGATCAAATTCTGTGGTGTCACTGGGCTACGACTTGGAAAAACAGGACAGGAAGACTGATTAATTTTGTCCAGGGAAAATCTTCACAGTAAAATGATGACATTTGAACTCAATCTTAAAGGATAAAACAGAATTGCCCAAGGAGAATATCGTACAGGGTATCCGATACAAACTGAAGATGATAAACAAAGGTTCAATATGTGTGGCAAATGTTAGGTCAGCTCCAAAGAGTCCTCCTGGCTCAAACTCCTGGAGGGGCAGGTTCAAATAATGATAGTGCCAAACTGCATTTCTTTGCAAATATGAGTAACAGCATTTCAGTTACATTTAATACATTCACAGACAAAAAAAATTCTTTAAAACAAACCAAATGATAACTTGACAGACATCTACCAGTTAAGTTCTAGTTCATCAGAAAATCATTCCAATCATTCTTATTTCTCCTTTTCATTTCTCCTAACTTCCTTTCCCAGCCAATTATTGGAAAGTTAATGCATCTATTAGTCTGCCAATGAAGACATATATCAGTAAGGTATTATAATGAAATTTTATTTTGGTTATACATTTTTAAATCAAATGTAACAAATAGCCTTTTAAAAGATTTGAATAATAGTGGCCACTAAGAAAGTAAAATGAAGCTTCGAATCTTCCATGATAAACTGCTTTCCGCCACCTCAGTAAATAGGAACATCATCTACACAGCTGAGCAAACAGGAAACTGAAGCCTCACGATGGTTCTCAGATTCCTCAGTGCCTCCCTCTCCTCTACACACAAAGTCAAGACCTATGACCTCTCTCTTTCTGTTCTGTGATTTCAATTGTCCTTACAGCTCCCTTTGTCCCTATACCAATTTAGGACTCATCCCTTCCCTCCCTGCCTCTGTCTTGCTGCCCTCCTCTCTGTCCTCCCAAGTGAGCTTTTCCTTGGTTCCTCTGCAGTAACTCCCATTACTGACTAGAGTGATGAGGCCAAGAGAGGCCAGAACTGTGGTACAGATGCTGGGAAATTTCAACTTTTTCACATGCCTCCTCTCAAGTAGAAAATTCTATGTGCAGAAAGAGAGACTAACACTGACATTCAAAGGGAAGGAGAAAGGCAGCAAAGATTAGCAATGGCAAGTCCTGGCAATGTCAAATCCTTGGTTCTCACCCCTGAGAGGATTACTTACTATTACCCCATCTCTTTAGGAACAAAAGAAACCAGTAAATTCCTTTTTTGTTTAAAACAAAGAAAGAAAATATAATGCTATTTATTTCCATCCCTAGATCTTCAGTGAGTCATTATCTTGAGAGTGAAGCAAACTCAGCTCTCCACATATAATGCCTGCCATCTCTCCCTACTCTACCTCATTTCCTCATGCTTCTGCTATATTCACAGTTCAAAGCAGCATGTCTATAGAGCTGAATTTGATTGTTGAGGATAGTGCTGTTAAAAATCATTGATGTCACACTGACTTTACCACGTTGTCTTTGATATTAGATCTCTACATTACACACAAGCAGGCTTTCATCTGTTTAACAAATATATTGATCCTTGAAAAAGATTTTTTTTCCAATCAATCTCACTTCTTGGTACAATCACAGCCTCTAAACATAGCTCTACTGTAGCAAAGTGACCATTCTGTATTATATGTCTCTGTTTACTCTCTGCCTTCTCCTATCCCATGGGAACAGCAGAGTCTTCTCAATAAGTAACATGGTGCCAGGAATATGCAACAGGGAGTCAAAAATGTCTGATGAACAAACAAAATGACAAATATACTCAGTCATTCAGATTGGACATTTTAGAAATTATATTCTACTGCCTTGTTTTAGAAAATCCCATAATCTGTACAAATGACCCCCATATCATTGAAGACTGTAATATAGACACATTCAGCTCATAGGTTAAATTTTCTTGTGATTGAGCTGATTCCTTTAAAGAGTTTAATGTTAGCTTTTAATTACATCCTGCCGTCCCACTAGTACTTTAATAAATGCAACGGAGAATCCATCTGCATATCAACAGAAATGAATTCAATTCAGTAATTCTATTTAATTAAGCATTTTTGTGCTCTAATAGTCAAATTGCTAGAGGAGATGTCATTCCCATTTCCATAAGTTTGTCAACCATAGAACACTGTGCCATTATTTGAATATCTTTTAAGAAGCTTCCTGTTTCAAAGGGGGGCATCAAATTATTCCCAAAGCAGTACTGTTGGCTGATATCTTCCCAAAATTTCTACATTCCCTCCCCAAAGCAGTGATTATGGGGATGGACACTTTTACATCTTCCTATATCCTCACTTCCAAGATCAGTGGTTTCCTCTTTTCAAAGTTCACACCAAAGCCATCTCTTTCATAAAACACGCCCTGACTTAGAAGTCACTGATCTGCATTAACAAATATCCTCACTATGGCACCTGAAGATCTGATTTCCAGCTTAATCTACTCCAGCTCATGAGCTCAGGAAAAGAAATAGACACTCCACCCCTTAATTAATTTTCCTGAACTGTAGGAACTGGTCTTTGAGAAAGGGAAACCTGGACAAGAATGTTATATTTGAAGAAGTTTGGAACTGCCAGCTCAAGCCTGTAATCCTAGCTACTCAGGAGGCTGAGATCTGAGGATCACAGTTCAAAGCCAACCCGGGCAGGAAAGTCCATGAGACTCTTATCTCCAATAAAGCACTCAGAAAACCAGAAGTGGCACTATGGTTCAAGCGGTAGAGTGCTCACCTTGAGTTCAGAGTTCAAGCTCCACAACCAACAAAAAAAAAAAGAAAAAAGAAAAGAAAAGAAATATGAACCTAGACATGTGCTTCCAGAGTCTGTTGCTTCTCGTACCTGTGGAATCTTCTCCTATGTTGGACCAGTGTGCCTTCTACCAAGTGCCTGGCCAGCAATCATGTGCCCTCTTGTTTCTTCTCTCCCTTCATTCCTCTCTGCCTTCACCAAGCAGCATGGGAGCATTCTAGAGGATTGTAAACTACAGTGCCCCTGAAGACCAGGGAATAACTTCCATACCAGCTAGTCCTGCGGGAGAGCAAAATGAGGAGGCTCAAGCAGGAGAATTATAACATAATCTTTTTTTCTTCATAAATTATTCAGTCTCGGGTATTCTGTTACAGCAAAAGAAAACAATGATTAAGGCCATTCCTGACTTCTGAATTTCACCATTTCAAGCCCATTCATGTGAGTCTAAAATATCTGTAAACAGTGAAAACCCAAACAAATGTTGGTTGTGTTATTTCTACATATAAATAAAAGCCTCCCCAGATCACACTGATCTGAGATTAGAACTGAGACTTTCTGGGCTATGGAGCCCTACACCGTGTTGCTTTTAAGAAGAGAGCTCAGCAAACACAAATTTGAGGTTTGGAGGAGGATAGATATGTATGGACTCCAACATGCACATTTGACTGATGCTGAATAATTCTGAACTATATATCCAACCTTGAGTGGTAAAAACAGCTCAGTGGGTTAGAGTTCCAGCTCTACCACAGAATAGCTACCTAGCCGTAAGCATGTTACTATTTTACTCTAACGAAGTATTGTTTAATCATACATCCATTCTAAGAGTCTGTAAAGAATGTCATGTCACTGTAAGTCTTTTGCTAGACTTCAAGATGTTTTATACTCTAAGAATATTAGAGTCTTGCTCATTAAATGGTAAAAAGTTGTCTTCTTTGTTCTGTTTCATGCTTTTCTAACCCTGCACATTTCCAGTTACCTTGTATGCCCTACAAATTCAGTTTCACCCTTTAAGACAGTAGCTTGGATGCAGCTCAGAACCTCTGGGAAGATTTCCCAGTGCTTCTCCCCAACTCTTGACAGGTTAACATTTCTATCTTGGAGCTTTCTATCTTGGATCCATTCTAGCATCTGAAAGCAGTAGCAGGTTTTCTACTTCTAGAAGCTCTGGGGCCTGCTTTTTCCCTAAAAGAGAGGAAAAAGCTATTACAAACCAGATGTACCACCACTGATTCAACCTTGCTCACATATCCACGATGTATATGGGATCTGGAACTCAGGAAACATTGGTGAATACCATGTGGTTCCCATCTGCATGAAGCTGAATGCATTAGAGAAGAACAGAGCTGCTCATTGGTTGATGTTCAGAGTGATACTTGTGAACTCAGCCTGCTGCTCAAGAATGCATACGGCAGAACTCCTGGACTGCATCATGGAAGACAGGCAAGTCACCTGGAATACTCTTGCCATTATCCTAAAAGACATGAGAACCTTCACAGAAGGATAACAGATGAGATTTACCTTCAAAGAGAGGAGAGGAGAGGCAAAGGAGGAGGGAGAATGCACTCTTAATATTTAATGCATAACCTATGAAACTAAGAGAATTGATGGGCACGTTTGGGTCAAGAGGGATAGGGGAAAATGATGAAAGGGGTGGTATTGATCAATATGCTTTGTACTTATTAACTGATTGTTGAAAGGTAACTCCTTTGTACAAATAGATATATATGCATGTATTCTCTCTCTGCATATGTGTATATATGCATGTATGTGTATATGTATATATGTATATGTATACATATACATATGTATGTATATGGGGTTGAATTCAGGCCCTGGGTGCTGTCACTGAGCTTCTTTTGCTAAAGGCTATTATTGCTCTACTACTTGAGCCACATCTCCAGTTCTGGCTTTTTCGGGAAGAGTAGTTTATTAAAGATAAGAGTCTCGTAGACTTTCCTGGCTTCCAACAGAGAGCCTTCTATGTCAGCCTCCTGAGTAGCTAGGATTTAAAAATATGATTTTTTGTAAAAGAAGTGCCAGCCGGGCGCCGGTGGCTCATACCTGTAATCCTAGCTACTCAGGAGGCTGAGATCTGAGGATTGTGGAAAGGCTGTGAAACCCTTATCTTCAATAAACCAACAGAAAACTAGAAGTGGTGCTGTTGCTCAAGTGCTATAGTGCTAACCTTGAGTTGAAGAGCTGAGAGGCAGCTCTCAGGCCCAGATTTCAAGCCCCATGATGACCAAAAAAAAAAAAAAAGTGCTAGGTCCTTCTTATTATTCTCGATCTTATATGGATCTTTCTTTCCATATATTCATTAAAACTACAGCTCTTCCCCAACATTGATTTTTAAGATGTCTGTTTCTACATATGATCATATTCCCCTTTTTTTAAAAAAAGATTTCTGTTTCTAAAGTTCACAGACAGTGCCTACGACCTGAGTTCAAGCCCTAAGACTGGCAGAAAAAAAAATACAGTCATTGAGTCAGAGATTCTGACATCTTATTAGCCTACCCACATTACAGTAACTATTTAGAGTTCACATGAGAAGCCATTTTCTTATTAGTATACTTTTCAGAAAGATTTAAGTATAATTCAGCTGAAACTTTATGATAGTTTCTATAGTTTACTGCTAATAATATCTCAGGATTTTGAAGTAGAATTTATAATATTATCTGATTTATAACTTGTGCCTTAATAGAAAATTTCACATTTTTTATTTATGGTTATCTCATTATAAAAAATCCAATATTTAGTACTTCTGCATAATTTTTTAAACAAAAATAATTAAGCAGTGTAGAAAAATACTTCTGGTCTCTTCGATGTTGATGAGAAAACCCTGTCTTGCCTCAGAGAGCAGAGATTAATGTAGCTGAAACCCAGGGACCAATTATACAGAGAAAAGTTATCATGAGAGCCAAGGAGGATTTTTTTTCCAAGAACAGAGGAACTACAAAGGCACTTGGCAGAATACAGTTTATCTTCTGTGTTATTACCAGAAAAAAAGAAGCCTGAGCGCCCACACTTCAGGTCTTTTCCACCGGTTTCAGAGTAGTTTGTCATCAATCAAGAAGATATGTTTGAATTGTAGATGGACGATTTGTGGCTGTTTCCTCCTTTTGTGAATAAGAAAGACCCTTTAGATGACAAGGTTATTTATTAGGAGCAAGACTTCAAGAATCCTTTCTGTAATGACACAGCTAGAGTCTACTTTGGGTTGATTCTGAGATCAAGATATCCTCCTTTTCTAAGTTCAGCACAAAGACTTATTTCAACAAAGCTATTTATCTTGAAAAGAGAAATTCTCAAAAAAAAAAAAGTCCCTCATCAGGGTATCTTCATTTTTTACTTTGTGTGTGCGTGCGTGTGTGTGTGTGTGTGTGTGTGTGTGTGTGTGTATGTGTGTGTGCAAGTACTGAGGGCCTTGTGCTCTACCATAGCTTTTTCACTGGAGAATGGTGTTCTACCTCTTCAGCCATACGTCCACTTTTGGCCTTTTGCTGATTAATTAAAGTTAATCACAGTCTCACAGACTTTCTTGCCTGGGCTGGCTTCAAACTGATCCTCAGCTCTCAGTCTCCTGAGTAGCTAAGAGTAAGCCACTGGTGCTAGAGTTAAGGTACCCTTATTTTTTAACCCTTGCTTTCTTCTTTACTTCCATAACTTGGTATTTGTTTGGCTCAGTCACAGACATTATTATTTCTATAGCCAGTACTGAATTCACTTACTAGAATCTAATGGTGCTTTGATGATAATGTTTTATCATTAAATAACTATTTATATATGAAAGCTTCCTACTTGCATTACCTGGCTCCCAAACCAACTGGCCTTGTTGGGTAATGTTCTTTTCTTCCCCTCCCCACTGTACTAGACAGCCTTATCAATCTTTAAAATCTCTCTTAACTTAGAACTTTCTGGTAATTCTTAATCTTGGGTTTCAGGGTTAGCACCACTCACCTTTGGTCCAGATGAATGATCAGTCAGCTTTCACAAGCTAAGTGACAATCTATCACTTCTGTGGCTTACATCAAAAGTTAATTTCTCTATCATGTCACATGTTGGCTGCAGTTTGGCTATAGCTCTACCCCATGGGTCATCTTTCTTGAATTCAGACTGAAAAAAAAAAAGATGTCTGGGGCATGCTACTCTGCAACAGTGGTGAAAAAACAATGAGAGAACAAAGTGATATCTCTTAATGATTCTCCCCAGCATGCATGCCCAAGTAAGACACAAAGTCCAGTCTAATGCCAAAGTACACAGCTTTATAATCTCACAGGAAAAAGGGTGAATAGTTGGAAATAATAGGATAATCTACTGCACTTGGGTTCTTTCCTAGTACTCACTACCAGGGGATCCACAGCACTGTTTGGAGACAGTACTCTGTTTTCTTTCCTGCAAGTGTTGTCAGTACCCTCAACTGGATTCTTTATATATCCCTCTTCAGAAGTTCACCCAGTTCTGTCTTAATCTTTCCTCCCTTATAGAATCTAGAGTAATGATCTGTAAACAGAAATAATAATCCTTGGTAACTGCTAGCCTTTCCTAAAAGCTAATGGTGGCACAAAGGGTTTATTTAGCTAATGAAGAGTTAGAGAAACAAACTAACTTTTTTCCTTATAATTTTGAATCTAGAGACTAGATATACTTTTAGACTAGAGATACTTTTTAATTATCTTGACTTAATTTTTTAAGCTTACAAAAGGTAAGTACAAAATGTCATGTCAAAACCAGCTTTACAATGTCGGAGGGGGGGGAGGGGGGTATGATTGGGTGGGGGGGAGGGGGGAGGCTGGGAAGGGAGGTGAAGGGTAAACAAAGGAGGAGGCTGCAATGCTTGGTAAGAAATGTATGCATTATCCTGCCCATGTAATTGTAACCCCTCTGTACAGTATGTTCTCAAATAAAATAAAATAAAATTAAAAAAAAAAAAAAAAGGTAAAATTTAAGCCCGGTGCCAGTTGCTCACGCCTGTAATCCTAGTTGCTCAAGAGGGTGACATCTGAGGATCACAGTTCAAACTTGATCCTTGCAGGAAAGTCCATAAGAAGGAAGTGGAGTTGTGGCTCAAATGGTAGAACATTTGCTTTGAGCACAAAAGATAGGGACAGCACCTAGGCTCCGAGTTCAAGCCCTAGAACTACCCCACTCCCACCCTCCCACACACAAATAACAACCAAAACAAACCCAAATACTTCAGACCCCGAGGGTAATTTATTTGCCTGTGTTTCAAAGGCTACAGAATTACAAAGCAAAAACTGGAACTCAGATCTTCCTAAAAACTCAAAGCCCTTTTCATCATTCCAAGGCACTTAGCCTACTGACAAACTTCAACAAGGGTTTCATCTTTATCTCTCACAATTTTCTGTGAAGAAGATAGAAAATGTGATGACAGAAATTCAAATGGGATTGTCCTTCATTGAAAGAACTCTCCACCCAATCCCACCAAAGAGTACAGATTCACGTATCCATGCCCTTCCTGAAGGAGTTCTCTAGGAATTTACAGTAGGAATATTGCCTGTCTTGTATGACTTGGTCAACATTGTTTTGTTAATTATTATGTCAGAATATAAAGATCATGGTGTGACAGTCATTGGCACTACTTATGATAGGATTATAATTTCTAACTTCCATATACTTGGTAAGAGAATAAAATTAATTCCAGCTAAGAATCAAAAATGATGTCTATTACTTCTAGGCAGGAGCATCTGGTTACCAGTGTTGTCTTCCTTCTTCTATGTGGATTACCAATACTGTAGATGAGGTTTTTACTCTGATTCTGAATCCTGTCTGTTGAGGATGTAAATGTGAATTTCCAGCCAATCCACAATGAACACATAGCAGTAGCAACAAGCAATGCTTTGTATTTTATTAGCCCCTATTATTAATTTTTTGTTATCTTCAGGTAGTTGTACAAAGGAGTTGCCATTTTAAAAAAACAGTTTATGAATACAACACATCATGATCAATGTCCTCCATTTCAACATTCTCAGCCATCCCTCACAACCCACCCTTTCCTTTCATTTTCTTAATTTTATAGACTGTACATGGAATTCTTTACTTCATTTTCCCCACTCCTCTCCTCTTCATTTGCCTACTTCTCTCTCCTTGACCCCACCTCTTGCACTGTTTCATGGTTCTGTCGTAGCTCCTGGTATTTAACACTTATTTATCTTTCATTATGACTGATGCTATTCTGACTGAATCTCAGACTAACAAAATCTATTAATACTAAACAAAGTTTAAAAGAGGTCATCAGTATAATAGATAATCAATTCAGGATGAAAAGCATTGTAACAGGTTGGAATTAAGGGCTAAATGTGCAATAAAATAGATCTCAAGAATGCAAATGTAATTTCCACTACTTATGTTCCATAAGTAAATTTCAATTTATAAAAGGAAAAGTTTACTGAGCACCAGTGGATCATGCTTATAATCCTAGCTACTCAGGAGGCTGAGATATGAGGATTATGGTTCAAAGCCAGCCCAGTCATATAAAATATGTCAACAAGCAAAAAATTCCAGAAGTGGGACTGTCTTTAGAGTGATAAAGAGCCACCTTTGATCAAAAAAGCTAAGAGACAGTGACCGGGGGCTCAGTTCAAGCCCCAGTATCAGCACACACAAACACACACACACATACACACACACACACACACACATTTTCTCTCTCTCTTCTCTTTCTCTCTCTTTTTCTCTCTCTCCCCCTCTCGCCCTCTCAATCTCCCTCCCTACCCCCTCGCTCTCTGTTTCTCTCTGTCTCTGTCTCTGTCTCCCTCTCCCTCTCCCTCTCTCAAAAGAAAGATTTGTGGGCTATTAAACAGTAGAGACATGCTTCATACTTTGCTGGCCAAAATACCAAACATCCTGGTTTTCTGTATTCATACAAAAGAAGTATTTGTAAGTCAAGAAAAACAATAGTCCTGTATTTCATAGACTACACCAAAAATATCAGCCTTCAGTTAATGAGAGTGAAGTCAATGGGGAGTGACTAAGAAACTGAGAGGACTTGAAACTAAGACATGTAAGGAGTTGGATAAGAAACTGAAATGAGCAACCTCCCCAAAAAACAGGAAACTTAGTAGGGACCTGAAATATTTTTTTGACTATTTGGAGAATTGTGATCAGTAAAGAAGTTTTATTTGCTCATCATCAAGACTTATAATAGGAGAACTATAAGGAAGAAGTACACCTAGAAAAGCATCCCCTGATATCCACAGAGAAAGTCTCTTTTAGACCTACAAGTAAGTTTGGTGCTTGTTGAAACAAAGATCAAACTGAATTTGTCTGTATGAACATGTCAGAAAACTTTGAAGTTCATCAAGGAAAGAATAGTACATTATTTATCTATTCCAGTATTCAGTATTTATGAAATAGAGTTTAATCAGAAAGAATTTTCAAGCAAGCAGACATCCAAAGCAGTAAAAAGGGCCCAAATGCACACTTTCACTTAAGTAAATCAAGGACTAGTAGAAACCTTCTAAAAATGCTGTTGTAGCTCTGCTTCCAGAATTCTGCAACTCAGTTGTCTATCCTGAAGTCTGGCATCTAAAGCCTAATTCCAACTCATATGTTTTTGACACACAAATATGTGTGTGGGAAAGGATGGGGATTCTTCCATCTTAAAAGAAAGAAAGTAAAAGAGAAACATAGAATTTAAAATAGCAGGGCTAGGGCTGGGAATGTGGTTTAGTGGTAGAGTGCTTGCCTACCACGTGTGAAGCCTTGGCTTCAATTCCTCAGTTCCACATAAACAGAAAAAGCCACAAGTGGCACTGTGGCTCAACAGGTAGAGTGCCAGCCTTGAGCAAAAGAAGGGACAGTGCACAGACCCTGAGTTCAAGTCCCAGGACGGGTTAAAAAAAAAAAAGATAGCAGACAACATTGTATGCCTAGTTTTTTTAGTACATTTAAGGCCCTAATTTCCTTACATAAATTTGTATATAAATTAATGAGGCTCCTCTCTCATATATATTTTTGATTTTTAAAAGTCTTTCTCACTTTCCTTCTCTGTGTAGGTCAGTGAGTACACAAGAAATATGAAAGCTAGGCCCCAGTGGCTCAACCTTGTAATCCTAGCTACTTAGCAGTTGACATCACTGTTCGAAGCCAGCCCAGGTGGGAAAATCCATGAGACTAATCATGCCCAAAAAGCTGCAAGGGGAACTATGGCTCAAGTGGAGAGCATTAGCCTTGGGCAGAAAAGCTCAAGGGCAGCACCCAAGCTCTGCATTCAAGCTTCAGGACCAGCGCAAAAAGAAAAAAAGAACATATAGTAATTTTGCCCTGTGCAGCCTATGTGGTGTAGAAATTCATGAGGGCACTGTAACTGGGAAAATAGATGGGGATTTAAATTAGAAAACCCATTAAAATGATTATACACCATGGTTACTTTGATTTGATTCCAGGAATTTAAGTATGGTTCTACATATGCAAATCAACATGTTATGTAACATATAAACACAATAAAAGACAAAGGGCACATGATTTTCTCAACAGATGTAGAAAAACAATTTGCCAATATTTAATATCTCTTCTTGATAAAAGCTCTAAAGAAATGAATAGAAGAGACATTCCTCAATATACTATAGGCTACATAGGATAAACTTATAGACAACATTACAGGAAACAGAAAACCTGAAAGCACTTCCTCTGCACTTAGGAATGAGATAAGAGTTTCCACTCGTTCTACTCATATTCAGTACAGAACTTGAATTCCCAGCCAGAACAAAAGTCAAGAAAAAGAAATTAGAAAACAATATAAATAGGAAATGAAGAGTTCAAATTATCCTTATTTGCAGATAGAAAGATGATAGAGGGGTGACTCTGATCAAAGTATAATATATGTATATATGAAAGTATCACAATAAACCCCTGTATAATTAATATATACAAATAAAAATGTCTCCATCAGAAAGAATGACATTGCCCCATTTGTTAGGAAATGGAAAGACTTGGAAAAAATTATATTAAGTGAAGTAAGCCAGGCCCAAAGAAACATAGGTCCATGGTTTCCCTTATTTGTAATAACTAGTAGTATATGTCTGAGTCAAGCAGAAAAGGTCAGATAAGTGGATGTTGGGGAAATGAACCCCAAGATAAGTATTCAAATTTTTTTTGTTTTTTTTTCCTTTCATGCAACTGTTTCTAACATATTTATAAGATTATTTCTATGTTGCTTTGTATGTCCCTCCCCCACTGTATAACCCATGCTTTCACTGTATTTGATGTAGGTATAATTTGTGGAGAGGAAGGGCAAAAACAAATCATTTAACTAGGGATACAGGTGAACCCATTGCAACAATGAGATGTACAAGTTGTTATGTCAAAAAACGAACTTTACAACTTTGGTGGGGGCGGGGGAGGGGGGGGAGGATCCCGTGGGGGAGGGGGAGTATGGGAGGGGATGGGAAAGGGAAACAAAGAGGAGGCAACAATGCTTGATAAGAAATGTACTCGTTATCTTGTCCATGTAATTGTAACTCCTCTGTACGGTATTCTCACAATAAAAAAAGAATAGATGCATTTTAAAGGACTTATAGTTCACAAGGATAGGGAAAATTGTATTAAATATGTGAAAAAAAAATCTGAGAAAGGAAGTTTATTGAATGGTATTACATACAATAAAAGACATACAATACAAAGTTTAAATATGAACCAATCAAGCACTTGTTTAATAAAGGAAATATATATGCATAACATAACATTTTGGGAGGTAAAGAGTTTTTATTTAATGTCTGGTTTTTATAACACGATTTTCTTAAATCTAAGAAAATAGATAAGTACAAAGCTCTTATATACACCCTCTTTCACAATGTAAACTCTCCCCAGTGTCAACATTCAATGAATAAACCTACATTAGCAGGTCATTATCACTCAAACTACACATATTACTTTCAGATTCACTCAGGCTCTATGTTCTTTGGGTTTTGATGAATATGATGATTTCGTTCCAGCATTATAACATCATACAGGAAAGTTCACTGCCTTAAAAATCATCTATACTGGGGCTGGGAAGGTGGTTCAGTAGTAAAGCGCTTGCCTTGCATGCAAGAGGCCCTGGGTTCGATTCCTTAGCACCACATACGCAAAAAAGAAAAAAGCCGGAAGTGGCACTGTGGCTCAAGTGGTAGAGCGCTAGCCTTGAGCTGAAGAGCTGAGGGACAGCGCCCAGGCCCAGAGTCCAGGCCTCATAACCGGACCAAAAAAAAAAAAAAAAATCATCTATACTTTGCTAATCATATTCTTCTCTCTTCAAGACTCTAGAAATCATGGATTTATTCTTACTTTTATTTTTATTTTGAGTTAGTACTAAGGCTTCAATTCAGGGCCTGAACTCTTGCTTGACATTTTCACACAAGGCTGGCTCTCTACCAGTGAGTCAACCCTCCACTTGCAGCATTTTGCTAGTTAATTAGAGCTAAGAGTCTCTTGGACTTTTCTTCTCAGGCTAGCTTTGAACCTTGATCCTCAGATCTCCCTTATGCATAGTGACAGAAATACAGCCATGGGCCCCCCAGGGCCTAGTGTATTTTTATTTTTGCCTTTTCCAGGATGTCATACAATAGGAATCATAACATATAGACTTGTCAAATTGTCTTCTTAAAGTCAATAATATTCATCAAAAGTTACTCCATGTATTTTCATATCTTGATAACTCATTTACCAAATTCAGTTGGATTTACCACACTCTCCATTTGCCTACAGAATTGCATTATGGCATTTTCCAAGTTTGAGAAAGTATGAATAAAGTTGTTATAAACATCGGTGTTCAGGCTTTTATGGATATCAAAGTAAAATCATTTGTGTAAGTATCAGACAGCACAATTGCTAGGTCAGTTGGCAAGAGTGTGCACAGTAAAAAAAAAAAAATGCCAAATTGTTTGTCCAAGTGCCTGTGCCATTTTGTATGCCTGCCAGTACTAAATGAGTTCCTGTTAACCTATTTGGCATTTTCAGTGTTTCAAAGTTTAACATTCAACAGAGTGTGATGGTATCTCATTGTTGTTTAAACCTGCAATTCCCATTGACATATGATACTCAATAATATTTTTATTTGTCATAAGGATATCTTATTTTTTGCAAACAAAATCATGTTTCATTATGAAATGCTAATAACATCATTTTATCCTGTTCTTTTGTTTCTTTAAAAAAATATTGCAAGGTTGCAGTTACATAAGTCAGGTAATGACAGGTAATGTTTGACAATGTCACCTCTCCCCTCCTTTTCTCCCAGTTTTTCCCTCCTGACCCCTCCCTGACAAGTTGTATAGTTCATTTCCAACATGGTGTCTAGTGAGTGTCACTGCTGCAATTTTTCACCCCATCATTTCTGTGTTAAAATAGATAAACTTACACACAAGACAAAAGGAACAGAAATCTAAAACAGTGACAAAGAAGGGAAAAAAACAAATAACAAAAAGTCCCTTGTTTCCATTTTTGAAGTTCATTTTGATAAACATCATTTTATATGATATATGATATACACATAGCTTTTTAGCCTTTGTGATCCTCTCCTGAGAATGTTCTCCTTCAGTCTGACTGTATGAATGTCTAGAGTCCTGTTAAATCCTGTTTAATTTATCACATCCAAATGTAACTTCTCGTCTTTTACTACTCAGTGTGTTTACTTATAGATTTATAGGCACATTCTAGTTATAACAAGTGAGGGAAACTATGCAACCTACATTTCTTTGGGTATTGCTTACTTCACTTAATAAGATTTTCCCCAAGACTTTCCATTTCCTTATGAATGGTGCAATATCATTTTTTTCTGATGGAAGCATGGAATTCCATTGTGTGTATATATACCAAATTTCTTGATCCATTCGTCTGCTGAAGGGCATCTGGGTTGATTCCATATCTTGGCTATGATCAACAATGCTGCAGTGAACATGGTTGTGCTGGTAGCTTTAGTGTGGCCTTGTTTGTGGTCTATTGGGTAAATGCCCAGAAGTGAAATTGGTGGCTCATAGGGGAGTACCATGGTTAGCCTTTTAAGGAACCTCCATACTGCTTTCCAGAGTAGTTGAACAAGTTTACATTCCCACCAACAACTTAGTAGTGTTCCTTTTTGGCCACATCCATATTAGCATCTGTTATTGTTAATTTTCTTGATAAGGGCCATTCTAACTGGGGTGAGGTAGAATCTCAATGTTGTTTTTTGCTGTTGATTTTGTTGGTTTGTTTGTTTTTGCCAGTCCTGAGGCTTGAACTCAGGGCCTGGGCACTGTCCCGAAGCTTCTTTTGCTCAAGGCTAGCATTCTACTGCTTGAGCCACAGTGTCCCTTCTAACTTATTCTGTGTATGTGGTACCGAGGAATCAAACCCAAGCTTCATGCATGGGAGGCAGGCACTCTACCACTAAATCACATTCCCAGTCCTCGATGTGGTTTTGATTTACATTTCTTTTATGGCCAGAAATGTTGAACATTTCTTCATGTGTCTATTGGCCCTTCTTATTTCTTCTTCAGAGAAGTCCTCTTTAAGTCTTTAACCCATTTATTCAATTGATTGTTATTTCTTTGAGAATTTGTTTTGGTGGGGTTTAATTCTTTGAGCTCTAAGTATATTTTAGATAGGAGGTCCTTATCTGACACATAGCTAGTAAAGGTCTCCCAATCTGTAAGCTTTCTATTTGTCTTGCTAGCTATACCCTTTGCCATGCAGAAATGCTACAGTTTAATGCAGTCCCATTCATATAGCCCTTCTTTGATTTGTTGTGTTTCCGGACCTTCACTTAAGAAGTTTTGACCTGTGCCAATGAGCCTTAATGTGTCCCCTATCCTTTTCCTGTAATATTTTCAAGGTATCTGGCCTTACGTTGAGGTCTTTGTCTATTTGGAATTGATTCTGGTGCAGAGTGATATATAAGACTCTAACTTCAGTTTTCTGTATGTGTATAGCACATGCCAGCACCCTCTGTTGAAGATGTTGTATTTCTCCATCCTGTGTTTTTGGCTCCCTTATCAACTATTAGGTCGCTATAGGTCTATGGGTTCATTTCACTTCTAGGTCTTCTATTCCATTGTTTCTCAGGCCTATTTTTGTTCCAGTACCAAGCTGTTTTGATTACTATAGCTTTGAAATAGAGTTTGAAGTTTGGTATTGATATATCTTCCTTCGTAAGGTTAGTTTTGTTATTTTGTTCATTGTTCAATTTTGTTTTCTTATTTTCTTAAGAGTTGGTTTTATATTTTGGATATAAAGTTTTTATATATGTCTTATATGGACTTTTCTTATTACATGATTTACATGTTCATTATCTTTAAGTCATTATTAAAACAATTCTAAGACAGATTTTTAACAAATTTTAACAAAATTAGTAACAAAACTTACTTATGTATCCTTCATGAGTATGTTTTTGGTGTTGTATCTCCAACTCATCAGTGGTTAGACTTTTTTCTGTGTTATCTTCTGGCAAATGTACTATCTTATATTTTATATTTAAGACTATGGTTAATTTTGAATTAATTGTTATAAATGGTGTATGGTCTGTGTCTACTTTTTTGCATGTGGATTTCTAATTGTTCCAGAAATACTTATTACAAAAGCTATGTCTATTGAATTTTTCTTGCATCTTTTTCAAAGTTCAATTAGCTGTCTTTGTTGGCTCTAATTTTGAGATATCTCCTCTGTTCTATTGATCTATTTGTTATTTTGGCAATGCTATTTTATTATTATTAGTTTTATAATGGGCAGTATCATAGAATCAGCTGTGCTTCTGTGCTATGTTAGCTATTATGGGTCTTTTGACTTCTCATGTTAACTTTAAAGTTTGTTAAAAGTTCACAAAATGACTACTGGGACTTTTTTGTTATAATTACATTAAATTTATAAATCAAACAAAAATGACAGCTTAATAACTTTTGATCTTTGTATCTAGGAACCATGAAATCTCTCCATCTATTTACATATGCTTTTACATCTTTCATCAGTTTAGTTTTCTTCAAATAAATACAGTACATTATTTTACATTTATACCCATTTCATTGTTTTGGTACTAATAAAAATGGAATTGTGTTTTTAATTTTTAATTCTAAGTGTACGTTGCTGGAATATAAGAAGCAACTGCTTTTGAATATTAGTATTGTATTCACTACTAACGTGTCTTGCCACTTTAAAAATGTATTATTAGTTCCAGAAGTTTTGCCATGTCTTTTGGATTTTCTACATTGATGGTTATATTATCTACAAATATAAATGGTTCTATTACTTTGTTGCAAATCTGTATTCCTTTTATTATCTTCTCTTGAATTACATCATTTTCTAGGACTTATAGTACAGTATTGAATAGGAGTGGTAAGAGGTTGCTTTCTTATGATATTTCTAATCTTAGGGAGAAAGCATGTAGTTTCACTTTACTAGTATAATGCTATCTGAAGATATTATTGAGATATACTTTATCAAGAAGAAATTTTTCTTTCCTAGTGTGCTGACAGTTTTTATCAGTAACGGATAATGTATGAGCTCTTATCAGATTCTTTCTCTGCAACAATTCAGTCTGATTTTCTTCTTGGCCTGTTGATATAGTGAGTTATAACGAGTAATTTTGAAATGGGTCAGCCCTATATAACTAAATAAATCTTATTTGTTTGTAGCTCGAATTTTTTTAATATTTGTTGATTTCATTTGTTAATATTTTGCTGAATTTGTTGCATCTATCATCATGGGAGATATTGAGTTGTAGTTTTCTTTTCTTAAAGTATTTTTATCTGGATTTTGCTTCCATTTTTTGGATGGGGACACAACAAATTCGTATCATTTCTTCTATAAATATTTGGTAGAAGTCACCAGTGAACCCATCTGTCCTGATGCTTTCTTGTTTAGAAGATTATCATTAATTCAATTTGTTTAACAAATATAGCCCTATCTAGATCACACCTTAGTGATTTTGGAATCTCATTAAATATCGCAGTTTTGGTTAGGAACTGAGTGTGTGCCAGCTGTATTTGAAGCAGGATTGCCAGGTGTTGTCACTTTACCACCACCTTGGAACCTCCTGTGAACAAAATCTGGGGATAAAACTCTCCCTCATGTACTGCATGGATTGGTAGTTTTATTTATCCTCATATGTCTCTGGTTATACACAGCTTTTTTCTTCCTTACTTTCTTTTCTTTCTTTGTGCCAGTCCTGGGGCTTGAATTTAGGGCCTGGTTCCTGCCCTTGAGTTTTTGCTCAAGGCTGGTGCTCTACTACTTAAACTATAACTTCATTTCTGGATTTTTGAGTAGTGTATTGGTGATAAAAGTCTCATGGACTTTCCTGCCATAGCTGGCTTTGAACCACAGCCCTCAGATTTCAGCCTCCTGATTAGCTAGGACTACAGGCATGAGACACTGCTGCCTGGCAGGAACTGTTTCCCAAGTTATATGAGCTATACAGACACAGAGAAGGCAGCATCTTACTAAGTCATCTTCAACACACCACAGGGTTAAAACAAACACCTGGACCAAAGAAGATAACCCTATGCAGATAAGTGCAGAGTTATCCTAACTTAAAAGAACCAAATTTGGTGTACAAAAGATTTTCCAATTCATACTCCATAGAGTAACAATAGATCCTAGATTCATCAAATATTTATGGATCAGCTAAATTTCAACAATTCAAATGGAATCATCTGGAAGTCTATTTCAAGTTCAGCATATGTCTGATAAAGTTAAATCTGCAGAGTAAGAGACTAAGTATCAGAAGACAGTTCTATTATTAGTAGCATCTTATTTTGCATTATTGTAAAGTGACACTCAGTATAAAATATCTCAGGCATAACCAGATAAAATCACTTTGATAAAATGTCCATGTGAGAGCCTGGTTTAACTGAAATGTACACACAATTTGCTACATCAATCCCATGTGTGCTAAAGATTTCCTATGTGTTTTGATACCACTATCAGGTGTGATTCCTAGTAAGAATGAACATTCCATTCCAAGAGCCATTCATTCTGATTTAGCCATCATCCATGGTTAAATTTGAAGCAGAGGGTTATTCTTTTGATACAGTTCTTTTAAAGCTTATACATACTTGAGAAACTAATCATTCCTAGTTGAATGAGGCAGATAATATTTGAAAGCAAGGGTGCCTAACCCACAGTGCACATGACTTGATCCATGAACACACACCTTCCTTTTCCTATTCACCAAGGTCCAGACTACCTCTACAAGAGAAACTCATTCTAAGAATGCAGTCCTTGCCATTCAGTCAGTCCCCAAATCCCCAAGGGTGTGTGCTCTGTTGATGCACTGCACTAATATTGAGTGTACACTTGTGAGTAAGATAAACATGATTCCTAGCAAAAACCTTAAAAGTTCAAAACTCTAGTAAAAGTTGACAGAGTGCACATGCAAAGGTGGAGTTGTGAAGTAAGAACAATTTATATGCATCATCATACCCTTCCATTCCTGGTAATTTCTGCATGGCCATCCAGACAAACCTTAGCTCTAATTGTATGATAATTCAAAGCAGAATCAGCTACTGCCTTAAGGGTAGGAAGTTTCCAGCCAATGAAAGGCTCAGGTATTAGTTGATCAGAGGAAGAGGACTCAAGTTTAAGTCTGGTTTTAGATAGGAAAACCTCTAAAATTCCTAGCCTTTCTGCTCATTTGAAGCCTGGTGGAATTTTTCTTCTCTATCAGGAACTTCACATCTGCCTCACTCACATTATTCTGACATCCATCTGTGGTGTTGGTTATGCACATTCTGGGCTGCTATGCAACCCATTGTCTGCCATTTCCCCTTCTCTATCTCTTAACTGGTACATACATTTTGTATGCACAAACCTATCTCTTACTCTAAGATCAGGATTCTGATTTCTTATAAGCAAATGTCTGAGTCATTTGAAGGTGTTCAACACAGATTTGGTGAGCTCTGTTATACAGCCAGTCTTATTCCTTTCTACTCCACAACATGACCATTTTCAGTGTGCTCACATTCCCTCAAAGACACAATGGCCAGTCTCACTCTCTAAGTTTATTCTCCTCACCCAATTTGAGATTTCCTCACCTTCCCCCCCAAAAAAATGTTTTGAATGTTTCATGTGTGTCACACCCTGTGCCAAGGCCAGACAAAATATCTTCCCAACGCTTCCTCACAGTATACATTCTAGAGGAGAAGCAATTAAGTAAGAAATAGAAACTGGAACAGTGAATGATGATGAGATAAGTAGGCAGAGGTGCTTTAGCAACTGAGAGATAGCTACTGCCCAATCTCATAGATGGAAAATTCCTCAGCAGAGGAGATGGCCCTGTTACTCAACCCTGCAGTCACAAGGGTTAGTCAGTCCAATGCAATGGAAAGATTCTTGGATGTAAGCCCTTCTCATCCCTCTTTCCACTTCAAGGTCCATCTTCTGTGGGAAGACAACTTCCATACTTCCAACCTCTTAGGCCCTCACTTAGCATTGTCTTTTTTGTCCTTATATAGCTATGTTGTATATGACTACTGTTACAGTAAGAAATGGACACAATTGGCTCTCTGAGAATTCTCCATGGGATACCAGCACAACCATGTTCTTTGAAGCATTATTTACCATAGCTACTCCTACTACTCCTACTACCATAGCTGCTCCTACTCCTACTACCATAGCTACTCCTAGCTACTCAAGAGGCTGAGATCTGAGGATCACGGTGCAAAGCCAACCTGGGCAGGCAAGTCCGTGAGACTCTTATCTCCAATTAACCACCAGAAAATCAGAAGTGGCGCTGTAGCTCAAGTGGTAGAATGCCAACCTTGAGCTGAAAAGCTGAGGGACAGTGCTCAGGCCAAGAGTTCAAGCCCCATGACCGACAAAAAAAAAAGAAGACATGATATAAATATATAATGGACTTCTATCCTTCCATCAGAAAGAATGACATTGCCCCATTAGACCTGGAAAAATATAGTAAGTGAAGTAAGCCAGACCCAAAGAAAACTAAGTTGTATGGTTTCCCTCTTTGTAATAACTAGAATATGTCTATGATGTTCTTAACAAAGGATCTCAATAACTCAATTGCTAAGCACATAGGACCATATGTAATGAAGCATATTAACATGAACTCCAAGAATTGGAGTTCATGAATGTACTTAGTTCTTTTTTTGTTTCTTAGTTTTCTGTACCTTTTGTCTAGCATATAAGTTTATTCGATCTGTGGGAGGGAAAAGGAATCAAAGCAAAGGCATGACAAGTATGAACTAATGCAACAGAGATACTCAACATTAAGTTGTAAATGAACTCTAGAATTTGGGGAGAGGGGAGTAGGAAGGGTAAGCAGGAGAAAATGAGGGATGGGGTAAGAGTGTTTTAAAATAAATGTACTCATTACCTTACTTATGTAACTGTAAACCCCTGCTCATCACCTTTTCAATAAAGTTTAAAAAAAAAAAAGGAGAAAGAGGAAAAGGAAGAGGAGAAGGAAGGAAGGAAGTTGTGAAGGGAGTAGAAAGGCAAGAAGGCAGGAATGCAAAAAGGAAGGAAAGCAGGAAAAAAGGCCAAAGCAGGAAGGCAGGAAAGAAAGAAGAAGGAAGATAGGCAGAAAGGAAGGTAGGGAGGAAGGAAAGCAGGGAGAGAGGGAGGAAAAGACAGAGGGAAGAAGGAAATAATGGAGGGAGGGATGGAGGGAGGGAAGGAGTGGGAGGGAGGGAAAAAACATAAAAGAAAAACATAAAGCACAAGCTGAATATAATGGCATACACCTATAATATTACACTCAGGAGGCTGAGGTAGAAAGATCACAAGTCCCAAGACTGCTACACAACAAAAATTTCTTTCAAACATAAATAAGTGAAATACAGATATCCCAATCTATTTGTGCACATATAAATTCAATAGAAAATATATTTTCTACAAACAAATCTACTGTCCAACCAAGCCTGGGAAATAACCACACATCATTCCTTTAGCATGTCCCACACACAACTATCTTTATTGTCTAAGGAAATGTTAATGCTACTTCCTCACCTCACTTAGAATCTTTTCAGTCTTGAACTAACATCAATTTTCTGTCATATCCACTGTCAACCCTCATTCTAGCACAATACTGTCATTATAATAAGTATTCAATAAATACTTTAACTCAATGAAGAATGGATATGCATAAAAGTCCAGAACAATAGAAACAGAAGCACTTTTTTCTTTTCAACACTAACATTATTCTATTTCACTGAATAATTCTGAGCTGTGATACTTATATAATGTTTTACAAGTTGAAAACTGTCTTCTAAAATGTCACTGTAATTTTTCCAGTGATCCCATGGGGTGGGAAGGCAGAAAAATTAGTATTATCATTGCCACTACAAGTTATAAATTAACAAATCTAATTAGTCAAGCTAATTAAAAGACTAAGATTATACGATATTAGGCATCTTGCCCATGTTTAAAAGAAGATCAAAGTCAAGTCTGAAAAGTTTAAAAAGCTTTCTCCCTTTCTTGCGCATCTCATGAATTTATCAAAACGTTTTAAGTAAATATGCTGTAAATATTGTAAATATTGGGGATGGAAATAAATTTCATGAAAGGCATGTACTCATCCATGAGCTAGGCAGTGATGAATTTGTAGATATCAGGGTATTATTCCAATCTGGCCACAGGAGATAAATGTTTGCATTTGACAGACAGAAATGGGATGATGATGACAGATAAAGGCCCAGGAGTCTGAGGCAGATTTTGTCACTGCCTTCTGTGTCATGATTAATGGAAACTTTTTACACAGTGATATTTAATCTCTGAGCTTGGTGAGGTAAATTTAAACATACAAGCAGCCAACAAAACTTGACATCAAAGATATGATCTTGTATTGCAGGCTCTGGTCCCCGGAGAATATGTAAATGAGAGAAATTGGGACAGTATAAAGTTACAGAGGATTGTGGGCAATCACCCTTCCTGTGACACTAACTCCTTAATTTTAGTAAGATTTGAAAAAGGCATGAAACCAGTCTGTTGATTCCCTGTGCAATGTTCTTACCCTGAAAGACAGCATAGCCATAGATTGGATTACTCTTTGCAAGCTTGGGGTTCTCAATGTATATGGGAACATAGAGCAGGAAAAAGATACTTTCAGGTTTTATCACAAGGTTGCTGGATCACAGGCATACGAAAGAAATGCAACATTGCTTGGGAACTGTGTCTATCAGAGTCTGGAAGACTCTAGTCAAGCTATCTAGCCAAGAAGATGTCAGTCGTGTTAACTAGCAGTTCAGAGCCACAGGACTCCTCAGCTCCTCCCTGCTGTTCTCAGCATTGGCTCACCAGCCAATGGTTTCACAAAGCAAATAGCCTTTTCTTCTTTCTCAGACTGTGGCCCAAGTGTTTAATCTAGTCTTTGCTTTTTTTTCCCCACTATTGTGCTTCATTTGATTCTTCATTCCTTCATTTGTTTTATGGGGAGGGAATGAGAGGGGGAAGACCATTGTAACAGCCAATGATTTCCTCTTTTCATGTTTTACTCTCTGTTTTGCCTTCTACCTTCCTGCATGAGATATCTTTCTAAAAGTAGATATAAGTTGCTTCTCTGCTTAAAATCTCTCAAAAGTGCTCTTACTTGAAGAGAGTGACAGAGAGACAGAGACACAGAGAGGATCCCAAGTTGCTCACTTACATATAAAGTCCTTGATACTCTGAAACCAACCTAATTGTCTAATCTTAGCTGCCTTTTGTCTTCCTGCACCCTCTTGTTCAGCACTCTCTGGGCCCTGTGAGCTCTATATTCCATTTTACATCCCTCCTGTCCACATCCTACTCCTCCATGCGCCAGACCTTTGCTCCTAACTAATAACCTCATGCCTTGGCAGTTTGCTCTGCTTGAAATGAAATACAGCTTGAGCATATTTCCAAGCCTCCTTCAGAACTGGGGAAAGAACAGCAAATAGTGAGTTCTTGGTTTAGTACCAATAAGTTGTGACATGTTCCATTTCCAGGATTAGTCTATGAAAACATATCCCTCTGTGATATTCCATGTACTTTCCCCCAAGCCAGTGGCTATAAACCTAGCTGCTGATGAGCATAAGTGCATAAAAGGCTTACAAAAAAGGAAAGAGAGTTTGAATAATGCTGTTGCCATTATTGCGTTTGAGAAATTCAAAATATAGCTCAGGCTATTTTGATTACTGGCACACACAATTGTTTCTAAAGAATTACATATTATTTAATGATTAGTGAAAAGCTGTTATGTGTCAAGCAATGAGCTTGGTGCTAGGGAATAAACCTTGAATTATGACATGGGCTCTACCATCAACATACTCAAAAATCAATGAAACAAACAAAGAAGAAACACCTGAAATGGAACAGAATGGAATACGTGCTTTTATAGAATGATGGGTGTATTCATATATGTGTGTGTATTCATCATATATATGCCAATCAAATAAATCCTCATTTATCTCTCATATATATGCATATATATGTATATGCATATACATATATATGCATATATATGAGATTGGCTTACATTAGCTTACATTGTCAGAGGTTAGCCCAACAATGCCTAGTTGACTGAAGACTGGGAAAACTTAGTAGCCACTCAGTTACTCAGTGCAAGAAGCTGTAGCATCAAAGTAAAAAGCAATGATAAAATCTCAGTCTAGGGCAGAAGGCCTGGAAGCTCCCTGAGAGTCACTGGTGTGATTGCACACGGAAAGTTTCAAGAAGATGGAGTCAGAAGTCTTCAGGCAATGGCAGCAATAGATCTATGTGCTCAGGAAGCGTGGAGCTTGCAAACCTTGGATGGCTTTCTCTTCTTCTACCTCTACCTCTCCAGGCTTCCATCCTATTCAACAGTGTTGTCAACATTTGTGGTGGGTCTGAAAGCCTCAGTTGCTGCCTCACGTGTTAATCATCTCTGGAAATGTCCTCACCTACACACTTGAAGTATCTTTTACTAATCTCCTAGATATCTCTCCATCCAATCAAGTTCACTATCAAAAGTAATTACCATAAGAAGGCAGAAAGGGAAGGGAACTCAGAGCTTTCTGTCTTTAAGTCAATATGAGGCAGTTGGGCCTTCCTTCTCTAGCTGGCCATCACTGAAATTTCAACTCTAATTCCACAGAGTCTGGAAGGCAGAAGCCCTGTACAGAGGAATTGACTGGGACATATAGTAAAGGTTTTCTAGCAGCTTGAGTTTACTTAGGCTTTAGGGAAAGATAGGATCATATCATAGATGGGACCTGCTGGAGTTAGAAATTAGTAAGTCTTTAAGTCTTTGTAAACCAGGTTGAACCCTCATCAAGATGAGAGCTCAGGAGTGGGTAACAATGCTTGATAGGAAATGGACTCAATACCTTGCTCATGTAACTGTAACCCCTCTGTACAGTATCTTTACAAGAAAATATATATATTTAAAAAAATTTTAAGGAAGAGAAGAGAGCAAAGAGGTGCCTGACTCATTTAGTCAAGGAGAGAATCTCCTAGTATGCTTTTTTGCGATGTGTGCCCAGCTAGCTGCGTTAGAACCAATCATCAGTTCTACTCACACCTATGTGCTTGTTTAGTACATTTGAATTCCCTATTATAACTAATCATTTCATTAAGTTCTGAGCAAAATTATCCAAGTCCAATGTGAAAAGGAAGAGAATTGTTTCTGTAAAATTTAAGTTTATAACTTTGGTCAAACTTGATCAAGGTATGAAAGTTATGACAATAAACAATGGAAAAATCAAAGGATTGATTTGTGAATATCTTTGTAAGAATGGGGAACTGTTCTTCTTCCAAAGCCATTGGCATGTGATGTTAGCTTGTATAGGTATTTATGTTGTTATGAAATTAAAATTCCTCAAACTTTGTGTATGTGTATGCTAGTACTGGGGCTTGAACTCAGGACCTGGCACTATCCCTTAGTTTTTTGCTCAAGAATCATGGTCGGTCTACCACTTGAGCCACAGTCCCACTTCTGGCTTTTTGGTGGTTAAACTTGAAAATAAGAGTCTTGTCGCTTTTCTTCCCACCCTGGATTTGAATTGTGATCCTCAGGCCTCAGCTTTCTAAATAACTAGGATTAATGGTGGGAGTCACCAGCACCCAACTAAGTTCCTAGATTTATTGAATTTCAAATCCCACCTGTGATTGCCTTGGTAGAGCCAGATCAAATAATTTTGAGGGCATTAAATGGCCTGTGTGTGAGACATTCTTAACCTCTGAGGGAACAAATGCTTCAAGATACAATAATGCAATGCATGCCTTGCTATACATAAATAAATAACATGAAATTCCAGTATAGCACATGACTAAAGAAAGGCAACTCGGAATTCCTATCTGGGGTGAACTGAAGATAGAGCAATCTCAGAGCCAGAGCAGCTAACAAACACCAGAAACATTAGCATCATACCAGTTGAGTGGCTGTTCCTGGTTTCTCCTTCACCCCCCTCCCCACTTCTTTGAGGTATGGTTTATTATCTACAGAGGCATTATCATCTATCTTCAGCCATTCTGAGACAGCCTATGTGTCCAAAGTAGCATTTTAAAGTTAATTTTCACAGTATCCTGTGCATTCAAGCTCATTATCTACAATTTAAGGAGACTGAAGAAAAGATGCCCTTGGCAAATCTTCCACTCAGGACTCTTTTGTACGTTCGAAATGTATTGATCCTCATGCTTAAGGAACTTTTTGAATCAAAACTTATCACAATGCTTGGCACAGATTAATACATACTACTAATTACTATTAGGAAACTATCTTAACATTTCTTGGATTCCTACTTGCATTCTTTTATTTAATCTCATGGTTATCCATTGAGGAAAATGGTAAAAAGCCCCAAGTGATAAATCAGGAAGCAAGGCTTGGAGACATTTGATGACTCAGATTATTCTGCCCCCAAACCCAGGCTCCCTCACCTCAGCACACCCCATCTTTCCTTCCTCTTTGCCATACCTTCAGTAGATGCCTCTCTTAAGTCGTATTATAAAGTGTCTATGCTCTTTGCTTCTTGTATCAACAAAACTCACTCCATATTATAATGTCCTAGTGGGTTATAATTAAGCCCTGCAGCTTGCCAACTGGGTCAAAAATGACTTGTCTTTCTTTTCCCTCTCTCCTCAGCAGTCAGGGCTTTACCATCTGCCACTCAGCAAGAGAGCTTGGCATCACTCTCTGCTTGGAGGAGCAAGCCTATGGCAGTCTGCCGCCAAGAAACTGTGCTTAGAGAAGATTCAGTCAGCATCATCAGCCCTGACAACTCTGACCCCTTAATACCTACCTGCCAGCTTTCGGGAGCTGCCTTCATTCTGAAGCACTTAATGAACTAGGTCTTTAAGCCCCCAGCAAAGGAAGAAAGTGCTCATCCTGCTGACTTGAAGGTCTATAGAACTCACAACCCATCCAGGCTCTGAGTCACATCAGCGGCTGCCTGGCAGGAAAGTCCCATTAGGCAGAATGGTCAAGCTAGGAAGACCCGTAACAGCAAAAGCACAGGCTCTGCTTTGCCAAGGATCCAATCTATCACTGCCAGGCCAGAATTTAAAGCCAGACAATTAGAAATTGTGCAAAAAAGTTAGAGGTACTAAGAGCCACTAGGATTTTGAACATTATCCAATCCAACCTTGTTGTTTTACAAATGAGGAAACTCCGTTGCTTGTGGAATCTACCCCTAACATTTTTTTAAATCTCAGATTAGACAATGTTACTTCAAAAAGCTGATTTATCAAGCTAAGATATAGTCTGTCTATCGCTGTGTCTTGTCTCCGTGACTGTCTCTCATCTGTGTGTGTGTGTGTCAGAATCAGGCTTAAAATCAGATGCTCTCTCTATTGTTCGGCTTTTTCTGCTCAAAGCTGGTACACTGCCACTAGAACCAAATCTCTACTTCTAGCTTTTTGCTGGTTAATTGAAGTTAAAACTGCCACAGACTTTTCTGCTTAAGATACCTTCAGACTATGATTCCCAGATCTTAGGCTCCTGAGTGGCTATGATTACAGGTGTGAGGACTCTGCTAGGATAGAATTTCTTGATGTATAGGCCCTTGGTCTGACCTACATTCTCCCAATATTTGTCCACCATTTTGCCTGCATGCCAACCACCCCACTATACTTGAAGTTCCTTCCTAGTCCATCTCTGTGATTGCAACTCTAACATCTAGGAAAGTACTTGGCATTTGAAAGACATTTAGTAAACACTAGTTGAACAATTGAGCAGAAACCCACTGAAGTTGTCCCAGAAACTGAGACTCGGGATTCAACAGGTAAAGTTGAAACATACCTTCTTTCCCTAAATCCTCTCCTCACATAGACCATGTTTTCACATGACCATTTGTCTTCCAAGAGATCACAACTTGTCACACCTAGGACTTCCTGGAGCATAGTTTCTTCCTCAGATCTCTCTATCCTCCTTCCAGCATACTATAAGGCCATATCTCACAATCACACAGAGATTAATCCAAGAAATGAGTCTTATAAGGGTCCAGTGCCTAGCAACAACAGAAATATTGTTCCCTGGAATATTCTTATAAACAGAGACAATTGGAGATATGATATTATGCTTTCACCAGTCTCTAACTATGTTCATTTCTTCAGGATTTCATCACCACAACAGTTTTGGAGTTAGGTGGCAGATTATTCTTCAGTTCCTATTTGCCTGATATTTCCTCATGATGATATTCAGAATGTACCTCCCCAGTTTTTCTTCATTATATTCAGAAATAAAACAAATAGTCTTTCTTTAAAAAATACATTTTTAGGGGCTGGGAAGGTGGCTCAGTGGTAGAGCGCTTGCCTTGCATGCCTGAGGCCCTGGGTTTGATTCCTCAGCACCACATAAGCAGAAAAAAAAAACATTTTTATTGTAAAAATACTGTACAGAGGGGTTACAGTTACATGAGCAAAGTAATGAGTACATTTCCTATCAAGCATTGTTACCTCCTCCTCTTTTTTCCCCTATACTCCCTTCCCTCCCACCTCCACAAATATTCTTTGGCCTTCTCAGTAGATCATTCTATGGATTGTACAATGTCAGTGATTGCATATCATTTTAGACTTCTCATGGGGTATATGTGTTTACATCTCTTCACCCAGGGCAGGATGACAGATTTTAACCAACAGTATAACAAAGCATGCTGTTGGTTAACAAGACCATAAGACCCTCTCATTTCATAGTAAAAAAAAAAAAGAAAACAAAAAAAGACCAATGTTGTCTGCTTTGAGAAGGTCCTGAAATTATGAGTGCTGTCCCAACTTGAGCTCAGAGTTTATCCAGTCTTAGTTTAATAAAAGAAACCTAAGGAATACATATGTCAGGAAATAATCATTTATAGCATACCTGTCACACACCTCTCACCCAAAGAAACCAAAAGGAGAGACTAGAGGGGTCCATTGAAGGTAAAGAGAAACCATTGACTGATTTATGCACTGAGCAAAGAAGGCATATCTGGGTGTGTGTGGCTGTGCAGGGGGGGGGGGGGGTGCTTTGAATTTCACTTCACATTCACCAAAAACATTTTCAGGGGCGAATTTCATGAGCAAGAATAAGTTTCCATATCCATGCTATAAATAGGCTTTTGAGGAAGTGTATGATTTTAATTAAAATGAAAATTTTCAAGTGAGTTGCTAAGAAACAAGACCTTAACTGTGCCATAGGAGCCCAGGCCAATAACATGTGGTAATAAATGGTTTCCTAGGAGACAATTCCTATGCCTTCTTAAATACTAATGCTGAGGAAGAATATGGTCTTCTTAATAGACGGACATGAGGACAGTTGGTCAAATGCTAATAGAGCAAATGAGCCAAGTAGGAAAATAAAATATGACAGTCAAATATTATCCTCAAATACAATAACCTCTTTGCAATCTCTTTTCTGTTCTGTTTGATTCTGCTTCCTTAATATAAGCGGTGCATGTTTGGGGAAATTATTCAAATATTGAGAGAGAGAATAAAGTTAAAACTAGAATTATATTTGTTGTTCATCAGAATTACTCATTACTAACTGGTTCTTAGGTATTCTTGGAACCATTTTCTGTATTGACATGAGCATGTATCCCATATCTTTACTTTATACAACATAATAAAATATTCTGCTTGTTTTCTTCTCCAGTGCATTAAAGATTTTCTGTGTTGAGTCACAGAGATCTACTTTAACCTGTTCACCACCTCCATCAAAGAGGAGGCAAAGCTGAGTGAAAGTTTTTATTCTTCACTCTCTAACATTGACTAGGAGTGTCTGCCTGCTCACACAAGAATACAATAATATTTCCATGTTTAATTTTGTAGATTTATGTATGTCCATCTTTAGGATAAGTTCCTAAAGTAGACTAGCTAGGTCAAACTTGCACACATCTTGTTGTCACTATTGCAAAAATTACCCTCCAGATATCCCACACTAATGGGCTTCCCACCTGCAACATCAAATGCTTGTTATTTGTAGTCCCTACCCCAGTGCCTGGGCAACACTAAGAGTCATGGAACCTAAATATCCTCATCACTCTGTCAGGATTATATCACTCACTCATTGCCTTTTGCAGTTCTTCATTCTGAATTTACATGATGTATCCACTCATTGGCCATTTCCATTCCCTTCCCAATGGACTTGCTGTTTGTGGCTTTTTCCCACTTCTCTTTCTTATTAGCATGTATTCAGTGTACATTAAGGGTTCATTGTGTCATTTCCACACATGTTAACAATTTATAATAATCTGCCCCCTTGTTGCTCTTGCTTGTCTTCTCATCTTTCGTAAAACAATTTCAGCAGGTTTCGTTGTTCAATTTGCAAACTACTTTGACCTTATTATCCTTCTTTACCTTGTTAGTTTATCTCCCTCTCACTGGTACCCACTCCTCAAACAGATTCTGTTGCTTTTGTCTCATTTTCTCCAACCCCCTATTGAACTATAGCTTTCACTGAGATCTTTGTATAATCTTCATTTGCAGATGCAAGTTGCTTCAGCTTCTTCATCCTCTATCTTCCTTTTTCTCTCTCACTCACCTCATCCTCCCAAATAATCTCAAGTTAGGATTATGTTCTATGTATATAACTCATGTATAAACTCATGAACATGTACATGTATATAACTCATGTATAAACCCATGAATATGTACATGCCTATGAATATGTATGTGTTTTAGATCTAGCTTCCACCTTTGAGGACAACATGCCATATTTGGCTTTTTGAGCTTGACTTACCTCACTGGAGATGGTATACTCCAATTCTACCCATTAACCTGCAAATAACATGGTCTCACTTCTATGACATGTATATATGCATATTTTGTGTATATGCATTCATCTATGCTGGACACCGCTGCTAATTCCACTATTTGGCTGTGTGAACAGTGCTACAATAAACACAGGTATGCAGGTATCTCTATGGTATGTTGGTTTCCGCTCCTTTGGGAATATTCCCAATACTGGTTTTTCAAGACCTTCATAAGGAAGGTCTATTTATAGTTTTTTGAGGACCCTCCATATTGATTTCCATTGTAAGTGCAGTAATTTACACTCTCATCAACAGAGTATGAGTCCATTTCCCCATATCCTCCCTGCCATTTGTAATTGTTTTCTTGATGGTTGTTATTCTGACTAGAATGAAATGGGATCCTAGTGTGGTTATGATTTGTATTTTCTTTATGGCTAAGAATACTGAACACTTCTTCATGTATATATTAGCCATTTGTATTTCTTCTCAGGAGAACTGCCTATTCAATTTACTTGCCCATTTATTAACGTGTTATTCTGCTGTTTAATTTTTAGCAATATAGATGCTGAGTATTAATCTTTTGACAGTTGGATAGCTGGTGAAGATTTTTCTCACATTGCATCTGTTGTCTCTTCATTCTAGTGGTTTTTTTTCTTTTGCTCTGCAGGAACTTTAATTCGATGTTTTCGCATTCATCAATTCTTGTTCTTATTTTCTGTTCTTCACACTTTTCTATTATTATCTTTTTCTTATTGAAGTCTAAGTACACTTTCTTACTAAGGAAATAAGTTCTTATGAGTTGTATGTGTGTGTTTATGCACGTGTTTATATGCATGTGTGTGTGTGTGTGTGTGTTGTGTGTGCTCATGTGAGCACACATGCACGTACTAGTCCTAGGGCTTCAACTCAGGGGCTTGAACAGTGTTCCTGAGTTTTTGTGCTCAAAATTAGTATTCTACCACTTTGAGCGACAGTTACATTTCTGGCTTTTTGTTATTTCATTGGAGATAAAGTCTTACAGACTTTACTGCCTGGGCTGGTTTTGAACCATGATCCTCAGATCTCAAACTCCTGAGTGGCTAGGATTACAGGCATGAGCCACTGGGACAGAGCCCTTTGTATTTTCAAATAGTTCTTTTGGTAGGGAGGAGGTTTAACACAGGGTCTTTTGCTTTCCAAAGGAGAGTAGGTTGTCTGAGAAGTACCCAGACATGTGAGACATCCCAGCCAAGATCAGCACAGCTGTTGAGCTAACATTAAACTTATGAGCAGTAAAAACTCTAGTTTCCAGGGGATGGTTATTCCTACCTCAGGGTGCAGCCTTGTCATTGTAAGGAATCATACTCACTTGGAGGGTTTCTGTCTTGCAAAGTTCAGTTGTTCCTTAGGCATAGCCTTAGTCCACCTCATAAAGATGTCATTAGCCAGTCCTGTCCTGTCCTGTCCTGGACTCCAAGGTGGTTGCCAAGTGACTACAGAGAGAATGGCTTGGAAAAGAGACACACAAATTAGAGGCAGGAATATCTAGCTTTTTCCTGTTTTAGCTCATTTGTGGGCCCAAGTAAGGAGTTAGTGCTTTCCATCAAAAGCAGCTTTGAAGCACCTGTTAAAGAAGATACAGTCTCCAAAGAGAATCTCCTTCTGAGGTACTAGGGCTTAGGACATTAACATAAGGATCAATGCAGGCACATTCACATGAGCTTATAGCAACACCTGACAAATATATGCATCCCACTCCCTCAGCTCATCCTCACCTGGCATACCCAGCTGCTCTTTTCTTCTCCCCTCCTCCAAACCTCTCAACTCTTTCTAGTTTGTAATGTGTATTCCAGAACTATGGAAATCAGCCTCATCTCACCAAACTACAGTAACCCAACTTTCCCACCAACTGCAAAGATCATGAGTTCCTATGTCCATGAGAACACAGTCCTGGTTCTAAGCTCTACCAATTCCACCGGTAGGATAAATTACCAAAACTCTTTGAGCACCCAGTTTCTTCATTTTATGGTAAAGATTTATTTTAAATATTAATAGTTACTTCTACACCCAGAAGTGAGAGCCAGGAGTCATCAAGGAACAGATTATACTATTACTAAGAAAAGAATTGCTGAGTGGTCTCACTGAATTTGGAAATGGAGAGAGTCCATACCCAAAGAACTGGAGGAAGAGTGTGTGAGTTAGCCTGTGGGTTGACAGGGCAAGGTGTGTTTCGTAACAAGGAGTTACCCAGTTACCCACATGTTTCTGAGACTGGGAAAGATCCCTAGCCTAAAAGCCTAGAAATTACTCCCTCTACCCTTTCCAGGCATAAGGCAAGACTTCACAAATCACTAGTAGTGAAGCAAAGTTTTTATTTCCAATCTATCACAAACTCATACTTGAGGCAAATGCAAATAAAATGCATTATAAACTCAAAGGACGAATGAAATGCAAGGCACTTGTTTTTATTCTTAGACTCAGCAGACATGAAAATAGCTATGAAATTGCTGTCTGACATTTCATTATTATCAACTTGCTAAATTTATTTTTTGCAATCTAGTAACAAAAAGTTTATGGACAGGCCTCTGTCCAAATGGTACATTTTGATTGGCACCAGGGTAAGTCTTCAGTTACTAGCGATTAGGGTAGAAATGTTAAAAATAGGATAGTTAAACATTTAAGGCCAGTTTTTCTTGTCCATAGCAATAAAATAGATTTGAAATCAAATTTTGTCAAGAGAAGCCAAAATTATGCCTACTTACCTTTGAAATTCCAAGTAAGCAGTGTGAAAGGGGAGACTGGAATTTTGCTTTAAGAAGAATGTGGTCCACTTTCTGCTGGATGTGAAATTTACTCATTTATAGTATCAGTGTATTGACTGAAACAGGATCTTCTATCTATCAACTGCTTAGAAAGGGAATTCATATGTATGATATACATATTTATGTCTCTCTTTGCTTAAAGTCACATTTTGGTTCCCTTTTTGGAGGTAAGGGATCTGAGGTAACAATAGAAATTAACACTCTTTAGCTTCCTCAGAGTTGGAGGAAGGGTGAGTGTTTTATAGACTTCCTAGTAGGAGTTTGTTTTTTCTAGGGACAGAGTAAAGGAAAAAAAGGCCTTGATACATCTTGTTCAGAACTCATTGTCATCTTCATCTCCCATCATTATTAGCCAGTCTTTGTTTGGACCTGTTAAATCTAGAATTCTGAACCAGGCAAAGACAGCAAGAGTTATAAGCACAGTCTTGCCTGACTTGAGGACCCTGTAGCCTGCTGGGTGGTTTGGGTACCATATTTGCCATTAGTATTATAATATGAATTAAGGAAATATAGATATGTTTATTAATTACAATGACTAACAAGCTATTTCAAACTTCTGCATACCTTCATCTGTCCTTGAAATGCCTACAAGATATAAAATAATCACTCAATAAAGTAAGAATTCCAACTGCTGATGTGAATAAACAAGATTAAAGAGGGCTAGAAGAACAGAAAGAGCCTATCTTTGGAACATCTTATTTTTCTGGTCATGGGGCTTAAATTCAGGGCATTGTTGTTGTTGTTGTTGTGTTGTTGTTGTTGTTGTTGTTGTTGCTCAAGTTTAACTCCCTACCATTTTGAACCGCAGCTCCATTTCCAGTTTTCTGACCATTAACTGAAAATTAGAGTCTCACAGACTTTCCTGCGCAGGCTGGCTTTGAACTGCGATCCTCAGACCTCAGCTTTCAGCGTAGCTAGGATGACAGGCGTGAGCCACCAGCATCCAGGGCTCTGAAGCATCTTGAGATTGTAGCTTCTGTCCAGCAAGTGGACAGCAAGCTCTGTGTCTGCTCTGTGTTTGCAGTGATGAGTTTAACTGAGAATGTTTCAGTAGGTAAGTCACTCACTTCTTCTAGCCATGATAGAGTCTGGGACCACCTGTGGGGTAAGAGAAGTTGAGGGATTTGTGTTGCACTGAAAAGTCAATGGAAACATCAACAAAACATCTAGACTGAGAGGAAAGTACATATGGAAACCAGAAGTCAAAGTGGAGAATCTTCCTGCACTTTCAGAAGAGACTGACATACCAGCTAGCCAGTAGACCACTCCACTGGGCAGCATGACTCCTTAGAAAACCAGACTCTTCCCTTGGCCAAAGCCCCTGGAGTAAGTTTCCTCTGAGTGCCTCTCCCAGGCTCCCCTCCTAACACATGGTTCCAGTCTTTAGCAGCTGTGTGCCCAAAACCCTCAGATGTTCTGACCCATCCCAGGTGTTCCATGGCTGCCTTCATTGAAAACCACCTGTAATATCTAGACCATGAATTGCCCTGTCAGTCTTTTTGATGGGAGAAAAAAAGACAACTGTGCTTGGCCCTGAGCAATTGGGGGTGGGGGAGGAGAACAAAGGTGTGGAGCAGTGTGGAGTGGAACACTGTAAGTTCAGGAAGAGAAGGCATATCTCACACACACACACACACTCTCACACACACACTCACACACACACACACACACACACTTTCATGCTTCCCCTCCCAGCCAGATTTTCCCCTCTAATATTACCTTTCTGCTCACCATAGCACACTCCCATTCCATCCAAGTATCTCAGGAGGAAGGGTGGAGGAGAGGCAAGAGTTTCTTTCTGAGCAGAAAGAGCCCTGGCTTCTAATCCTGGCCTGCTGTGTCTTTAGAGCCATTCTTTGCCTTTCTGGGAGCAGAGAGTTGACTATGGGAATCCTACAATTATCTAGCATGACACAGACACAGGATCAGAGACAGTATATGTATATATGCATGAGTGTGTGTGTGTGTGTGTGTGTGTGTGTGCAAACACATGCATGTGAGGCAACTGTAATGAGTTGAATGTGAGCTCTACCTTTTTACGAAAGTTTAAGTATGCAAAACCAAGTTAAGCAGACATAACATTTGTATTTCTCACCTACTTAGCCATCTATGCTGGAGACGAGTAGAAGTGTTACAGGAGACTAAGGGATCACTCATATGCTTCAGGCATCCACTGGGGTCACACAGAATCCCAAAACATTAAGAGATGAACATGACATCCATCTTGATGGACAGGACCATGTTCAACCACAAGGTGTCACTGTCCTACTTTAAACATCTCATTCTCCAGCTCCAGGAAGATCTCTTCTGATTCTTGGAATTTAGATCCAGTTTGCATCCACCTTTCTAGAGTACTGTCTACAGGTGTCTGCTCCCCTCACCTCCCTGCCTTCCTGGTCTCTGAACTTGAACATCGCAATGTGGAACATGAGGTATACATCTGCCCACTAATGGGCAGCACCCAAGGGCCCAGCACCTTACCTTCATTCTTTCAGTTGCAAATGTAATGAGTATCTACTGTGTACCAAGCTCGGTGCTAGAAACTGAAGGCTCAAAGAAGAAAAGCACTTCCCCTTGCCTCAAGAGCTCACAGCAGACATGTCAACCTTACTCTAGCCTCAGGAGGAAGCACTGAACTGAAGGACTCCATGTCCACCATATCAAGAGAAGCTCTCAGGCCTGCCTTTAGTGGGCAGAGGAGCTTCACAAGGGAAGAAGTGTTTGGGTTGAGTTTTGAAAAGATTAAATCATTTGATACATGAACCATTGGGATAGCATCCCTCAAACAGCAGAGGCAAATAGGCCCACTGTTAAGCTTAAAGTAATCCTATTGAGACACTAAATCCTATGGAAATCCACTTGATCTGGTTACCCTGCTTGGGAGGAAGAGCAGGCTTCATTCTATACTTGCTGCCACCATGGAGAACAGAATGTGATTAATGCTTCTATGAAAATTGACCACTAGCCGGGTGCCGGTGGCTCACGCCTGTAATCCTAGCTACTTAGGAGGCTGAGATCTGAGGATCAAGGTTCAAAGCCAGCCCAGGCAAGAAAAGGCAGTGAGACTCTTATCTCCAATAAACTACTCAGAAAACCAGAAGTGGCACTATGGCTCAAGTGGTAGAGCGCTAGCTTTGAGCTGAAGAGCTGAGGGACAGCGCCTAAACCCAGAGTTCAAGCCCCACGACCGACAGAAAAAAAGAAAATTGACCACAAATGGAGTAGTATTTTGAGAAAAAGAATGAACAATTTTACCTTATAAACTGAGCTAAGACATTGCAAAGATGTTTAAGACAACTTTTCCAAAGGAGAAACTGAGGCACAAGCCCTAGTGAAAGATCATGCATGCCTTCTGAATCCTGCTGGACGCTTACTAGGGAGAGCCCATACTAGCTTGCTCCCTTTCTCCTATTAAATGATCTGCAGACACAGCATGTCTAGAGAATGGCCTTTTCATTGAATAGGTAGAGCTCACATTCAACTCATTTTATTTTTCACTTCCAGAGTCTCTTGCTACTCCTTTTTCAGGAACATTGCTCAGGGCATAAGAGGAACTAATAAGGTAATAGAACTTGGAAGCTGTGTGTTCTCAACCAAAGTCAAATTGAGGAACTGGGAGTGAGATCATCTATATGCTAATCTCACAATCTAGACCCAATGGCCTTTGGCAGAAGTTAAGCAGCTCCACAATCCATTCTCTGGGGTGATTTTTTTTTCTTCCCAGAAAAGCATTATCAAGTGTTTGCTTCTGCCAAGATTTATCAAAGGCTTTGCCATCCAGAAGTACACACACCTGAGAGGAGTGGAAAGCTGGAAGAAGGAGCGTGGATGCTGTGAATGTTGGCTGAGGAGGCTTTGGCTAAGTGGGGGATGTAGGAGGCCAAAGTGGGCAGAAATCAGCTCTAAGGCAGACAGTGATCTCATCTTTTCTCTACTGAAATCCCTCCATCCATACCCCCATTTCTAATGGAATAAGCACCATAGTCCTTACCCTAGCATCCTTCACCATCACAGTCAGCCCTGACTTACCTATCCAAGCTGCACTCCCACTATTTTTTACTGCTTGCTTCACATCAGCCAAATGGGCCCACACACTCTCACCAGAAGGATGCCTCTGCCTTCAAACTCAGCTCCTAGAGGTCTCCCATGTACACACTTCATGAAACACCCACCCCTCCAGGTGAACCATGCTCTTTGTTTCATTGATAAGCTCCCATTTAACCTTCACACACATTGCAAGCCCTTCTTGCCTGAGCCTGAGGACTCTTATGTTGAATATAACAGAGCTATCATTTCTTATTACTGAGCTTGGAAATTCTAGTGTGTGTCTCCAAATTTAATGCTGGGTGTCACTGCCCAGCTTCAGCACATGCTAGATACATAATTAACATCAAAGCACAGGTCTCAAAGGAAGATCCCAAAAAAAAGGAAGATCCCTGAGTCACTCACTTTTGTATCTCTGACCTTTTGACCAATATTAGCATGGGGAAGGACTTAAACATGTGCTGCTTGAATTAGTACATGAGAAAATAAAGATATAATATAAAATAAACCCTTGTGGGGCTAGAAAGTTGGCTCAATGGTAGAGTACTTGCCTCACATGCATGAGGCTCGGGATTCGATTCCTCAGCACACGTAAGCAGAAAAAAAGCCAGAAGTGGCACTGTGGCTCAAGTGTTTGGGCGCCAGTCTTGAGCTAAAGAGCTGAGGGACAATGCCCAGGTCCAGAGTTCAAAACCCACAACTGACAAAAATTCAAAAAATAAACACTCGTTAATTAATTTTATTTTAGTACAATTTAACTTCTTTATTCAATGAATTAGTAGAAAGGACTTTGTACTTTTAGGCGGAGGTAGATGTGTATGTCTGTGTCCATACTGAGCTTGAACTCAGGACCTTTCATTCTTGATCTTGCTTGGCTTTTTCCACTCAATGCTGGGCTCTATCACTTGAGCCACAACTCTATTTCTGGAGAGAAGAGTCTAACAGGCTTTCTAACCCAGGTGGCTTTAAATTGTGATACTCAGATCTCAGTAGCTACTATTACAGATATAAGCCACCATTCTCCAGCCCAAACGATGTACTCTTTGCATCTTGTACTTCTATTCTTGAATTCCTAGCTCCCTAAAAGGGATATATCCCTTTTATTATGTATATCTATATGTGTGTGTATGTATCCCATGTGTGTGTGTGTGTGTGTGTGTGTGTGTGTGTATGTAGATAGATAGATAGATAGATAGATAGATAGATAGATAGATAGATAGATAGATAGATAGATGATAGATAGATAGTACTTCAACTGCTCTCTGGCTCTGTGGCTATCACGGCTTTCCTCCATTGCAGAAGAAGTAAGTTAAGAGTAATCCATTAATAGTGTTGATGTGTATCTACTATATGCCAGGCATGTGGTGACATCAGAACTAGAGCAGTAAAAAAGACAATTTCAGTTTTTAGAACACAGATACTAAGCCAATAAATATCAAAGTGAAGTATGTCTCAGAAGCATAATAGAGGAACACCAAACAGGGAACTTAATGTAGTTATGAGGAGCTTAGGTAAGGTTTTCTATGAAAATATAACTAATCTAGGATAAAATGAATAGGCATTGGCCAAACTTAAAGAAGAGGGGGAAAAAAACAGATTAACAAGTTAGGTCAGACTGGATATGGTGATTTGCCTGTAAATCTAGCACTTAGCAGACTAAGTCAGCAGGAGGTTATCTAGGGAAACCCTGTTGATAGGAAAAGGAGGAGTTGAGGCTGGAAAGGTGGCTCAGTGGTAGAGTGCTTGCCTTGCATGCATGAGGCCCTGAGTTTGATTCCTCAGCACCACATAAGCAGAAAAAGCTGGAAGTGGCGCTGTGGCTCAAGTTGTAAAGCGCTAGCCTTGAGCTGAAGAGCTGAGGGACAGCGCCCAGGCCCAGAGTTCAGGCCCCATGATGGACAGAAAAAGAAAAAAGGAGGAGTTGTTAAGATAGGTACCCTAAAGAGATCCACTACCCCGCCCTATCCCCTACCCCATTCCAGTCCAATAATTACAGCTACCTTTTTTCCCAAAACACGTCCTTGATTCATTCCTGCAATCCACATTGCATATTTTATGTGAACACCAATTCTAAATGAAACTGAATGCTGAAAGAAGCCCAGCTCATACCATGGCAAACACTGTCTGGGAAATCCTTCAGTCTTGTTCTAACCTTTGGTTACCCGCTATTAGCCACAAGCCCCTGCCAAGATGGACCAGTGGTTTATCATGCATATTCATTATATTCTTCATTTTTCATTCAATCAACAAATATTTTCTAATCATACATAAAAAATTAGACATTGCAAATCTTTTTTAGGTCTTTTTTTGTCGTCAGTCCTGGGGCTTGAACTCAGGGCCTGGGTACTGTCCCTGAGCTGCTTTTGCTCAAGGCTGGCACTCTACCACTTGAGCCACAGTGCCACTTCCGGCTTTTTCTGTTTATGTGGTTCTGAGGAATCGAACCCGGGGCTTTGTGCATGCAAGGCAAGTACTCTACCACTAAGCTACATTCCCAGCCCAGACATTGAAAATCTTGTCTAAACATGGAGATACATTTTATGTATCGTCTCTCTTCATTAGTTGAAGAAAGCAAGCAGAGCTATAAGTCTCTGCTTTAAATACAGCAATAAAACTGTTCTTCTAACTGGGAAGATGATAAAGGGTTCCACTGAAAAGAGGCCTCATAGTTTGCATTGGAGCCCAGGCTCTAGAGCCAATGGTGGAGCCCTGGGAGTTTGGATTACATGTTGGGATTGACAATATTAATGCCTCTTCAGAGAATGTTTGTGAACAGTAAATAAAGCCAAGTGACTAAGACTTTGTAGATTGGGAAGCATGAGACAAATGGACACACGTGGCTCATGCCTGTAATCCTAGCTACTCAAGTGGCTGAGATCTGAGGATCATGGTTCAAATTCAGTCCAAGCAGAAAAATCTGTAAGACTCAAACTGACCACCAAAATGTCCAGTGAGAGTGAGAAACCCTGAGTTCAAGCACCAGTACTGGCATAAAAATTTTAAACAAAAAGAATAGGACAACAGTTAGTAGCATTCTGAGTTCCCACAGACTATGAGTTAAATCCTAGTCTCATTAACTTTATTGCAAATTCCTGATGATGGAAAAGTTTTACTTAAGCCTTGATTGAAGGAAGCCAATCATTTTACAAAACCATGTTTCCAAAATATATTTTAGGAGTTCCTAGGTATGTTTTATACAGTAAAAATAAAATTGAATTAAAAAAATAAAAATCTCTAACCCATGCTGATACCAGAACCACTCCAGGTCCCGGCATTTCCAGAAAAGATCTATGACAGCTCTGAGTCTAGGTCCAAAATAACCACTGATAAAAAACAAAACCATTTCCCTGGAGCTAGGAGGAAATCTCTGTCAGAGCTGTCTAATTGGCCGAGGACCCTCACCCAGAAATGTATAAACTTAAAGTATCATGTGTGACCTAATCATGTGTGACCTAATGTCTGCCTCCAGTGTTCACTGATGCCCACAGGGTGAGTGGGTGGGAGAGAGGTCGACACTGCCTCCTGCACCACACCAGCTCTCCCTTGTGGTATTCACCTTTGTGGTACCGCTCAGGACAATTTATACAGTTGGTCATATCCATGGACATTTGTGGTTGTCTCAACCAAGAGGAGGATGCTACTAGAATTAAGCAAGGAGAGGTTATGGATTCTTAACTCCTGCAATGGACAAGCTAATCCCTTACAGCAAAGAATTATCCAACCCAACATAATCAATAGTGCTGATAGAAATCCTCTCTGAGGGTGATTTCTTGGTTGCTATAGTTGTTCCTCCTTTGAATTTCACCTCTGTGCAATCCTTTTCTTGTCTGTCAATCATGTTCCTTTATGTTTAATCCCCAAGGTGGATAACTTTGAAGTCTAAGGCCCAATCCTAGGCCCTTATATAACTCAGCAGATAAAAAATAGTTCTGTGGCTCTCTTCTTGCTCTCTTGCCAGGCAGATCTGAGGTTTGGCCTCTGCTTATTAGAGTTGTTATATTGAAGGTGAATGTATTAAAGGTGCTTTCATTTAAGAAATATTTGTTGAACATTGACTATGCAGTTGGCACAATACTCAAAATATGATGATTACCAAGCAGACAGTGCTGCTGCTCCCACAGAGCTTATCTTCTGGAAGGAAAAAAGCAATAAGTAAATACATGCAAAGTACCTTTTTGCTTTGTTTTGTGGTTGTGGGGCTTGAACTCTGGGCCTGAGCTCTTCAGCTTAAGGCCAACACTCTACCATGTGAGCCACAGCGCCACTTCTGATTTTCTTGTGGTTTATTGGAGATAAGGGTCTCATGGACTCTTCTGCCTGCGCTGACTTTGAACTGTGACCCCCAGATCTCAGCCTCCTGAGTAGCTAGGATTATAGGTGTGAGCCACTGGCACCTGGCATAAAGGGCCATTTTTAATACATTCTCTGAAGGAAAAGCATAGGATATTGTGAAGACAAATAATGGAAAGTAAAAAATTTAGATAGAAAAGTCAGAGAATGCCTTTTATTTTGTCAGTCATGGGGCCTGACCTCCAGGCTTGGGCGCTGTCCCTCAGCTCTTCAGCTCAAGGCTAGCACTCTGCCACTTGAGCCATAGCACCACTTCCGGCTTTTTCTGCTTATGTGGGGCTGAGGAATCAAACCCCAGGCCTCATGCATGCAAGGCAAGCACTTTACCACTGAGCCATCTTCCCAGCCCCAGAGAATGCCTTTTAAAAAGGAACTAGATTGAGGCCTAACAGAGGCAGAGAAATTAGTTTTGGTGCTACCAGAAATTTGGGCCCCTGAACTCCATGCAGAAATAAAGAGAGCAGGGTTTTGGAGAAAAGAAAGTAGAGGTTTATTAATTTTGCCAGGCAAAATGAGGGCTGTTCACACTGGCTTCTCAAGAAAACAAAAATAAAGTCCTCCAATCCAGGGGACCTGGGAAGGGTGGACTTTGAAAGGAAAGCCCAAGAGTATTGGGCTTCCAGATGCATCTATACTGAGGCATGACTTCAGAGAGGATGGTGGCTTTTGGCCTGCTTATTTCCTGACTTTCCTGATGTGCCAGCATCAGTCTCCAGAGTTGTATCCTTTGCTCTTTGGAATGTTCCTTCACTCCTGTGGTCAGTGAGATAAGGAAATGAGTATATGATTTGCCTGCATAAAGGGCTTTTTTTTTTTTTTGCAGTACTGGGGTTTGAACTCAGAGCCATGTGCTTGCTAGGCTGGCTCTTGGAATCTCCTGAACATTTTTGCTTGAGCTTGTCTTGAACCACAGTCCTCCAGATCTTAGCCTCCTGAGTAGCTAGGACTCTAGGTATAAGCCACGGCACCGAGTCAAGACATTTTTTTTTTTTTTTGTCTGTCGTGGGGCTTAAACTCTGGGCCTGGGCGCGGTCCCTCATCTCTTCAGCTCAAGTCTAGCACTCCACCACTTGAGCCATAATGCCACTTCCAGTTTTCTGAGTGGTTTACTGGAGATAAGAGTCTCATGGCCTTTCCTGCCCAAACTGGCTTTGAACCAGGCTGCTCAGATCTCAGCCTTCTGAATAGCTAGGATTACAGGTGCCCTGCACAAGACATTCTTGAGTTCTCTCACATGGCAGACTTAGGGGAAATAGGACATCAATAAATAAAAGAAATTTTCCTCTTAAAACTTGTGCAACTGGCCGGGTGCCCGTGGCTCATGCCTACAATCCTAGCTACTCAGGAGGCCGAGATCTGAGGATCACAGTTCAAAGCCAGCCCAGGCAGGAAAGTCAGTGAGACTCTTATCTCCAATAAACCACTAGAAAACTAGAAGTGGTACTGTGGCTCAAGTACTAGCATTGAGCTGAAGAGCTTAGGGATAGCACCCAGGCCCATAGTTCAAGCCCCAAAAGACTTGTGTAACTTAAAGCAGGTTGGTTAATAAAGTGAGTCTTTGTGCTAAAACTAAGTTAGAAGAATATTTTAGGTGTTTGCTCCACGTTGATGAAAAAGGAGAAAGAAGAGAAGAAGCCTGGTATGGTTATATAGACTTGTAATCCTAGAGGGGTATTACTCAGCCCCAGGCAAAATGTAAGACCCTCTATGAAGAATAAACTAAGCATTAAAAGGGGATAGGAGAGGCTGGAAATGTGGCTTAGTAGTAGAGTGCTTGCCTAGCATGCACAAAGCCCTGGGTTTGATTCCTCAGCACCACATAAACAGAAAAAGCCAGCAGTGATACTGTGGCTCAAGTGGTAGAGTGCTAGCCTTGAGCAAAAAGAAATTCAAGGGAAGTGCTCAGGCTCTGAATCCAAGCCCCAGGACTGGCAAAAAAAAAAAGGTGGGGAATAGAAAGCTAGAGGTATGGCTCAAGTGGTAAAACACCTGCCTGGTAAGGACAAGTCCTGAGTTCAAACTCCAGTGGCACCAAAAAAATAAAATAAAAAGTAGGAGAAAGAATATTTTGAAAAGCTCTTATGTGTAAAAGAGATTAACATCATCAAAGCATTAGAAAAATAAGTTATCTGATAGGATCTAATTTATATTGTAAACAGATCTCTCTGCCCTGTGGACATGTTTTAAGGGTGGCAGGGAGAGGCACATAACAAGGTAAAATGCTGTGGTCTGGGGGAGCTGGGGCAGCTGGCCTGCAGAGTCATGGTGGAGAATGAAGTCCTGCCCTCTGTGTCAAGGGATTGGCCATGGCTGAAGTGCTTTGGAGACTGAATGTCACTCTCTGAAGTACTTCCTTAGTTGCAGCTTACCAGAAATCGGTACTCCTCTTTCCTGCTCAACTCTCCTACAGGGGAGGAACTATGTACTTTCAAGGGTAGGTAATTTTTCCTATATTGTAGTTTGTTTTGTTTTGGTAGGTGGGAATTTTCGGGGGGTGGGGGTGGTAGGTAAAATATTGAGTAGAATTTATTTACTTATTTTTCTTTGTGTGCAAGTAGAGGGCTGGGAAAAATAGATGACTTATCACAAAACCCAATTTCCTGTGTTTTCAAGAGCCATCCATCAGCATCTTGACTCTATGCCATTTCCTAGTGAAGTCAGGCTGATTGACATCAAGTCATTGCCAGAGCCTGGGGATTTTTCCCCCCTAGAGGTTTTTTTTACCCTGGGGCTTAAAGAAGGCCTAGAGAGGGTTAGATATCAAGTTAAACTCATCTTCAAAGGAGGAGCCTGGTAGTCTTACTCTCCAAAGACTCTCAGTCTTACAGGGAGAATCTGCCTTCGCAAGCATGGAAGGCAACGTTCATCCCTTCAGAGCATTCCTGAATAGGAAAACATGGGCCTAGGTCTGAAAGACAGAAGAGCTACTGCCTGCAATAGAGATGACCTTCCTGGGATTAGCTGAGCTCCCACAACAGTGTTCTGTGTACCCCAATAGCTCAATTGTGTGGGTAGGAACATATGAAGAGAATGAACAGAGTTAGGGCTTATCAATAATTTCGTTAAAAAATTGTCCCTTCCCTTAAGGAGCTGACATCTGGCATGGAAATAAGACATGAAGATGAATGGTGACAACACAGGTAGTGTGTTCCTATGCTAGGAGTAAACACAGTATACTGGAGGTTAGAAAGAAGTTCTTGCTTTCTCAGGACGCCCACCAAAACTCCCCAGAGACAGCAATAACTATTCCACAAATACCCCCATTGGAGTCACCAGAATTTAATTAATTGCACTTACAAAATTAAATAAATAAAACAGAAATGCCAACAGTGCATAATGGAGTAAGCTACATAGGGTGCTCCATTACTTACGTAAAAAGAATTATCAAGTGACATTCATTCACTTACGGATTTTCTTTCCTATAAAGTCATGCCTGAGGGGAAGAGTTTTCAAATTCTGAAATATTCTTTTGGAGGGAGATTGCTTTAGACTTGGCATTTCAATCCAAGCTTCAGAAGCGTAGATCTGTGCAGGAAGCCTGCCCTTCGGGGGTAACTTGAAGAGAATTCAGAGATCAAGAAGCCTTAGTAGCAGGAGATAACAAAGATAAAATGGGGATGGACACACCTGCTGGCACAGGATTTTCAGGACTGCAGAGGGGCCCTGGAGAGTAGTAATTGCCTACAGATGATCATGATGACACCATAAACAAGCTACCCGCCCTTGCATCTCTAGTTGTAGACTCCCTTGTAGAAATTGTGATGTTTTGCAAAATATATTTTCAAAAAGCCTATTTTCTAAGAAAATGTCCAATGCTTTACTTCATTCTATTTATCCTACAGAGAAATGATGAAGCAAATTCATGATCAAATTCACACTTACAGAAATAATCACTACTTCATTCTCTTCTTCCTCCTTCCATAATATCTTTCAGATAGGAAAGCAGCAAGTCCACGTCTAGATTCCCCGTTGCATTACTCTGATGAACAGGAGACACTAGCTCAGAATCCTGGGGTAAGCAAGGGACTGTGGGGATTATTTCCATGGACAATCCCTTATTTTTCCTTTCTCATGGCCTCTTCACAAGCATTAATTACTCTTTAGTATCTTTCCAACAGCTCCCTCAGACAAGACATCAAATCAGATCACTGGTTTACTAAAGAACTGACAATCACAGAAATTAATGAAATAAATGAGGTCTGAAACCAAAGAAAAGCATTCTGACATTGAGAAGCCAGAAAAATTATACAAATGTAGCTAATGTAGTTAATCCTTAAAAGAATGAGATGGATTCCAAATAGAAGTAGTAAGGAGGCATTAGATTATTGATGATCTATTTGTGGAGAAGAGGGGGGTAATACCAATGCAGTGGAACACGTTTTACTGATCAGCTCATTGTTGGATATAACATAGTATATAGATGACAAACTAATTGGAGAATGATTTCCTTTCGAAAGTTACGAGTACAAGCATTATTCAAGAATTGATAGAAAGATTTCCAAAATTGACCATTCTCAGCACAAATGATTGTGAAGCTAAAGTTCCTCTCAATACAGTTAATAATAAAATCAAAATTGTTATTAGTACACAAAAATGCACTTCCTGTATCCTCTCGCCAGGACCTATGTCTGTACAAAAGGATTTTGTTACACAACCAGTATCACATTCCAGGCTCAATGCAGCCCTAGACTCAAAGCCACTTCTGGAAGTAATGATCTGGATTGCCATCCAGTAGTGCAGGCTGAGTCGTCCAGAGTACATACTGCATGCCAGACACTACTACCAGCTTTTGTCTTTATCCACATAAACAAGTCTCATCATTCCAATGAAGGAATTTAGAGATCATTTGTTCAATCTCTAGAGTGGGCAAGAAGCAGCCATTGGCCACAAAGTCAGGTCTGCCCTGTCTGCAAGCTCTTATTTGTCTCCCTGGGATAATTTTCCAACTAGAACTAGTACAAATGCAGGCACATCACTTACTGTCAGACAAACACTTATTTCTTTGCCTCACATGTGTCAAAGTACTCATGTGTTCATGATCTGTTGCTAGCGAAGATGAGCAGAAGAAAATAAATGTTCTTAATCCATATCTGGTGCTGAGCAATCAACAGACATGAGATGACCTCCCCAACAGCCTTTCCTGAGACCAGAATCATGCATACAGAATAGCAGACATCAAACCACAGGATAGCTCAAGCATCCCTGAAGCACATCAAGGACCAATGTAGGTAAGTCTAGAATACATCCCAGAAAGTAGGATAGTGACTAAATTCCTGCCTGTGATGGTTTTTGCTCTGACCCCTAATTACATGCCCTAAATGAGGCCCTGTTGGCATGTGCCTCAATAATTAGTAGTAATGTCTATCCTGAATGCTTACTAAATTAAGGTGATAGGAAAGTAGAATGAGACAGGTCAAAATGATCTAGCTAAGGTGTATTAAGAGAGCAAAAAGAGGAGGAAAGAAAAAATAAAGATAGATGAACAAAACAAGAATGGTCTGGCAGTGTAACTACCTGCTAAAACAACAGTTAGCAAAAATAGGATTGTGAATTGGGAGTCAATAGAAGAAATATAAAGAGGAGAGCTGCTGCTTTAACTGTGGATGGGAAGAAAGTAGGAATGGGAAAGGGTAATAGAAAAAAGAGAAGAAAATATGGTTGACTGAATATTGAATTGTGCATGTTGTGGTTCACACACTGCAAGGAGAAGGGAGAAAAAGCAAAACTACAAAGAAAGCCGGTCAGAAAAAGAATACCTAAAACAAACATACATAAGATAGAAGGACATGACACGAAAATAAAAATGAAAACAATGACACAAAAGTCCACCAAGACAGTCTTTTCTCTTCTTTCCTTTCTGACTTTATTTTATTTTTGTTTTTATGTTTATAATTCAACACCAGCTGTTCCAATGAAAGGAAGCTGGCTTAGAGCCAGCTCAGCAAAGTAGGCACAAAGGTGAATCTCAAGTTCAGATTAAGGACCACACTTGTTAGAGTATATTAGACTTTGCCAGAAAACTGTTGGGAGCCAACTATCTCACTGGAACATCTTGAGGCTGTTTCACCTTCTCACCCTGCCCTAAGTAACGACCACCTTTTCACCTTGCCCTAAGCAAACACCCGGCAGCTACTAATGACCACCTTTTCACTTTGCCCTAAACAAGCACCCTGCAGCTGCTTCGGCCAATGAAAAAGCTTCCTTATTCCAAGCATATAAATACCCTTGTGTGAAAAATAAAAATTGGCAGCTTGATCAGAATCCTTGTCTTGCTGTCATTCTTCATGTCTCTTGCCCTTCATTCCTTCTCGCTTAGGTTCATTGCCCTCGTTGAAGTCCTGCTGATCGGGACAGAAAACCATGCAAGCATCCAGGTACAAAGAACAAAGAAAAGATTTATTGCCGGTAAAGGAACTGGCAAGACCCCTTCTCAAGAGAGGAGTGAGAAGAAGTGCTGGCTATTGTCTGAGGTGACCTTAGAACCTACTGAGGCTAGGAGGGGCTAGAAGGGGCTAGGAGGCAGACACCCTGGTGTGGATGTGGGGACCAGGTGCTTCACCATGATGGATTAGGATTTATAGCTTCTGCCCAAGTAGGTGATAAAGGGGCCCTGCAGCTGCCCAGACTTGAAGGTCACTCTAAAGGGCTCTTGTTGCCTTCTATGATGGTAGCACCCCAGAGGAGTGCCATCCCAAGGGAAAGGGGAGTTGGAGGATGATTATTTACTGCCTTTACTACATGGACCTAGTGTTGCCTAGGAAAGGAGCATGCTAAACTGTGGAAAGGGGAATGAGCCTGGTAAGCTATGGGAAGGAGCTCACTGGGCTAACAATACTAAACCTCACAGTTCCCAGATACTCCCCACTTCAAGGACACCATATTCCATGTCTCAGGTCCCCTCCAACTCATAGTCTGTCTGTCTGTCTGTCTGTCTGCCTGTCTGTGTCTAGATAGGCACTCTTTGGAGCCAAGATCAGAGACTGCTGTGCTAAGCTTTGAGTTTGGCCATGCCAAATAGATCTGTACCATGGAGAATTCCTGGATGAAATGGGACTGGTATCAGGCTATGCTACTCCTCAACACGCTGTCTCTGTCTCTCAGGCTTCTCTGTAAAGGAGTTAATGTGATATCCTCAGTTTCCATGATAAGCTCAGCCTGGATGGACCAGAGATGTTTGTTCTTGCAGCTCCTCTCCTCCAACTCTGTTCCTACTGCCAATGGAGCTTTCCCAGTGAACTCCTGGGATATGAAAGATGCAAATCCACTGTGCCATGAGCATTGACTTCATTAGCAGTTCTGCAAAAAGTTTGCTGTAAGAATAGCTCTTCAATCTTTACTAGCCATACAACAGACAAGGGTCTCATATCTAAAATATACTTGGAACTCAAAAAATTAAACCCCCCAACAACAAATCCTCAAAGAAACAACTGCCCAATAAATAAGTGGGCGAAAGACTTAAAGAGAAACTTCTCTGAAGAAGAAAGAAGGATGGCCAATAGACACATGAAGAAATGTTCAATATCCCTAGCCATAAAAGAAATGCAAATCAAAACAACATTGAGATATCACCTCACTCCAGTTAGAATGGCAAAAATCAAGAACTCTAACAACAACAGATGCTGGAGGGGATGTGGACAGAAAGGAACCTTACTTCATTGTTGGTGGGAATGTAAACTTGTTCAACCACTTTGGAAAGCAGTATGGAGGTTCCTCAAAAGACTTCACATAGAACTCCCCTATGACCCAGCAATCCCACTTTTGGGCATTTACCCTAATGTTTACAAACAAGACCACACTAAAGCTACCAGCACAACTATGTTTATTGCAGCATTATTTACCATAGCTAAGATATGGAACCAACCCAGATGCCCCTCAGTAGATGAATGGATCAAGAAAATGTGGTTTATATACACAATGGAATTCTATGCCTCCATCAGAAAGAATGACATTGCCCCATTTGTTAGGAAATGGAAAGGCTTGGAAAAAATTATATTAAGTGAAGTAAGCCAGGCCCAAAGAAACATAGGTCCCATGGTTTCCCTTATTTGCAATATCTAGTATATGTATGAGTCAAGCGGAAAAGGTCAGATAATGTGATGTCAGGAAAATGAACCCTTAGATGTGTATTTTATTGTTTTTTTCTTTCATGCATGTGTTTCTAACGCATTTATAAGATTATCTCTTTGTTGCTTTGTATATCCCTCCCCCACAATATAACCCCTGCTTTCACTATATTTGATGTCAGTATAACTTGTGGAGGAGATGGGGAAAAACCAGTTGTTTAAGGATACAGGTGGACCTGTTGCAACAATGAGAAGTACAAGTTGTCATGTCCAAAACTAGCTTTACAACGTCGGTGGGGGGGGGGGAGGGGGGGAAGGAGAAGGATTGGGATTGGGGGGGAGGGGGGAGGCTGGGAAGGGATGTGAAGGGTAAACAAAGGAGGAGGCTGCAATGCTTGGTAAGAAATGTATGCATTATCCTGCCCACGTAATTGTAACTCCTCTGTACAGTATGTTCACAAATAAAATCAAATTAAATTAAAAAAAAAAAAAAGAATAGCTCTTCAGTAAGGTGTGTCCCTGAGGAAAGATTCCAAGTAATATTACTCAGTTGCCATCTTCCCCATAAAGTCTATAAACAGATTTTTTAGCTGTTTAGTTAAGTGTGGTTAAGTATAGACACAATATCATATATTTCTAGAACGTATTCATCGTGTTCTATGGAAACATTTTGCCCATTGCATAGCAACTCTCCCTCTCCCTTTCCCCAAAGCCCTGACAACCACCATTCCACACTGTATACAGGAATTTATTTCATGGTCGTCCTCATATAATTGAAATATCTCACACAATGTTTGTCCTTCTGTGACATGCAGTGTTTGTCCTTCTGTCTCACTGAGCATAAGTGACATCAGATCAGAATCCTTCATTAACTCCTATTTTACTACAGGATGTAGGTCACAGGCCTTCCCGTGCCTTGCACTTTGTACCTGTGACCCCTGGGCCATCCTTGCTAGTTCTCATCTCCATGTTCATGTCACCTCAGCCACGCTGGCTTTGGGTGTTGTTCTGTGAAACCTGCCAGTGCTAACAACTGGTCCTTCTGCCTGTGATGGCCATCCTCCTTTAAACATTTTCTTAAAGACTGAATATAAGATGGCAGAGGAGAAGCTGGGGGCTAAGCAAGCTATCCCGTAGAAACCAGTATTAGTATTCCAGTGGAAAATTTAAGGCTCCCCTATGATCCAGCAATCTCACTTTTAGGCATTTACCCAAACGATCACAAACAAGGGCATACTAAAGCTACCAGCACAACTATGCTTATTACAGCATTATTCAACACAGCTAAGATATGGAACCAACCCAGATGCCCCTGAGCAGATGAATGGATCAAGAAAATGTGATACACACACACACACACACACACACACACACACACACACACACACACACACACACACACACTGGAATACTATGCCTCCATCAGAAAGAATGACAATGCCCCATTTGTTAGGAAATGGAAAGACTTGGAAAAAATTATATTAAGTGAAGTAAGCCAGACTCAAAGAAACATAGGTCCCATAGTTTCCCTTATCTGCAATAACTAGTACAGGTCTAGAACAAGCAGAAGAGGTCAAAAGCTACATACATATGATCATATAACCTGATGCTAAGCAAAATGAACCCCAAGATAGGGACACAATAGGTTTTATCTTTGTTTCTGTTCTTTCTAAAGTACTTATAATGTACTATGTGATTTTCTTTTGTTTCTTTTTATGTTCTTTCTGCATGGTAGAACCCCTGTTGTCACTGTATTTGATTCCAGTGTCCTGCATCTTGTATATACATTTTTTCTAATTTGGAGAGGGGAATGGAAGTAAGAAAATGCTGAAATAAGGATACAGGATGACCCATTGTAACAATGAGATGTACAAGACACTATGTTGAAAACAAACTTTACAACTTTGCAGGGGCAGGGGGCAGGGGAGGAGTTGAGGAGGTGGGGAGGAAAGGGATGGTAGGGGAAAAATAAAGGAGGGTGTAACAATGCTCAATAGGAAATGCACTCATTACCTTACTCATGTAACTGTAACCCCTCTGTACAGTATTTTTACAATAAAAATATATATATTAAGAACAAAAAAAAACACATTTGCTTGGCAGTCTCTTTCTCAGTGACACTCCACCCTAATTAAAATGGCCGCTCGGCTCCTATCTTTACTTCCACTTGCCCCATATTCATTCATGATTTTGTGTCTTTTGTTCATTTATTTCCAGAACATTTTCTACCTTCTAATTGAAAGCCTCAGAAAATAGGGGACATTCCATTTTGTCTCTTTTATTCTCCTGTATCTTCTAAAATCCTGAGTTTCTAGCACATAGTAGTCACTCAATACACTATTCAATGAGTCACTATTCAATGAGTAAGGGTGCTATGGAATATAAAAGCTCTAGTCCAGAGTCAACTAGATATGGTTCAAGTTGACTGTTTCATATAAGCTCTATTATCTTGGATAAGTGTCTTAAGCCCTCTGTGCTTCCATTTCCCCAAGTGAAAGATATTTTGGTATGACTCACAATACCAATTGCCATAGATTGGTACGGATTGCCACAGTCAGCTTCCTCATTTAATCCTGAGCAGTACTCACCCCTGCTTTACATTGATAACAGTGATTTGCTGAAAGGTTGTGTAACCTCTTCAGAGACCCTAGCTGGAAATTTGCAGCTTGGGTTTCTTTTGACTCTTGTGTTCTTTCCTCCACAGCACATCAGGTTTAGGAGCATCTTAGGGTCTTGACACCATGCAAACTTGTCAGGAATACTAACAAGCATTCACATTTGCAGAGTTTTACAGTTTGAAGCAGCTGTTTAGGATAAGCTGAGGAACAAGCGAATTACTTGGAATACTTTTTCAAAATGCATGTGCTTGTTTATACTTCCAGCTTGTGGAATGGGCCAACGAATTGGCATATTCAAAACCCTTCTCAGGTCATTCTTCCATAAGCCCTGAATTTAAACTTTTAAACACAGTTTTAAATTCATTTTAATTCATGCTTGGTGCTGGTAACACATCTGACATCCTAGATACTAGCAGAGTGAGATCTGAGTGTTCTGGTTCAAAGCCATCCTGGGCAGGAAAGTTCATCAGACCATTATGTCTAATTAACAAGCAAAAATCTGGAATTTGAACTATAGCTCAACCAGCCTTGAACTAAAAAGCCAAGGGAGAGCTTGAGGTTCTAAGTTCAAGCTCTAGTATAAGCATCTTAATAAATAGTTAAATAAATAAATAAAATCTCATGAGCTATATCTCATATATAATTAAATAAATAATAACCTCATGAGGTTTTTCCAGGAACTCAAGACTCCAAAACACAAAGGTATTTATGTCTAGCTACAAAGCTGCAGAGGGAGAGGACTGACATCCCAAATTCTACCTCTCTGCTTCAAAGTAAATTCTCCAAAAAGCACAAAATTAAAAGTCAGTAGATGGGCTGGGAAGGTGGCTCAGGGATAGAGTGCCTGCCTTGCATGCATGAGACCCTGGGTTCAATTCCTCAGCACCACATATGCAGAAAAAAAAGCCAGAAGTGGTGATGTGGCTTAAGTGGTAGAGCACTAGTCTTGAGCTGAAGAGCTGAGGGAAAGCACCCAGGCCCAGAGTTCAGGCCCCATGACTGGACCCCATTCCCCCCAAAAAAGTCATTAGACTTTGTCTTGGTGTCTTTGAAAAGCTAGGGAATGCAGCACATATTTAGGAGCTCATAGTTTATTTTGATAGAAAAGAATATATTGTTTTTTACTTCCTTGAAGTAAACAGGGCAAGAAACAAATGGATAATAATAATGAAATAATAGGCAGTATGTATTGATTGCCTATCAGAGGAAAAAAATGTCCTGCATTAGGATACACTCAGTCTTTTCAACTGTTTGCAGGGAAGTTTTCACTACCTCTATTTTATTGAAGCATGAGTCAATGTAAGTACACAGACAGTTTGTGGTAGACAGTGGATCAAATGTATATCTTTCTGGTTCCAAAATCTCCATACTTGTCAATCATATTCATACCATAAAGGACATAGGGAAATTAATAGCTATTATATGCATGTTAAGTATAAAGGATGAGAACACATGAAAATTGATCTATCAGCATAAATCATACCTTGTTCAATTCAAATAATATTTACAGAGTACTCTCTAGGGTCTGTGGTAGCCAAGGAGATAAATGAGACTCAATTTTTGTTAGAATGGCCTACTGCATTTTTACCACAACGACATAGATAGCAGAAGTCCTCAATTCAGTTTTATAACATAAAACTCATCCTCCTAACTCTTCCCTTAACAACAGAAATCATAGGCTTTTAACAGAACCCTCTAGGTATAGAGTCTTACAGTAGGTAAGAGTACTGTACTCCAAAGCTACAGGATTCTATTAGGCCTCATGACTATATTTCCTCTGAAGTTCTAAGATTCAGAAATATATTCATCTAGTAACATCTAAGTCAGAGGACCATTAGTGAAAGGCAGATTGCTGGATAGTCAGTTCTTTCTGGTTCCCATTAAAAGTGTAATGCAGAACAATGGTGGCTATGGCCTCTAAGGTGTCCCAGGAAGTAGAACAAGTGTAGAAAGCTTTCCCCAGGAACCAGCCCAAGCTCACAACCCAGCATGACCATCTGAATTGTAGTTAGGGTTCACACAATCAACAGTGTCCAACAAAAATTAGTGAGGATTAAGTCCAAATTCAAAGCAAGAGGACTTGAGACAGGATCAGGAAAAGGAACAGGTTGCAAATGGAGGTCCAATTTTTCAGAAAACAGTCTGTAGATAACTTCACCTGCAGGGAAATGGCAGACAATCAAATTCCTATTGCTTCTTTGAGAAGATCAGCAGGCTAAATAAATATGTTCCCATGGATAATGAAAAAAGGGTAGGTGCTTTGTATTTATTAAATACCAGCCACCGTGCATACTTGGGTCTGATCACATAAGGAGTCACCAAGGATGTTAAACCTTGACCTTCTACTTAACATTAGCCATTAGATGTGAACATGGAGAAGGTCATTTCAGGACAAAAGCATGGAATAGCTTCTCTCCAGAGATTCCCAAGGGTAGACTCAAATAGGGTCTGAGGCTGTTCTTAATAACATTTGACAGCATGTTATGGTCATGTTTTCTTTTCTTCCAGTGCTTGGCTATGTTCCTATGGTCTTATTAATGATACAAATCCCAGTGGGCACCATGACTTAGTCACCAGTGCTGGACTAGGTTGAACCCAAGGCAATTGTGTGGTGAAGCTGAAGTTAGAGACAATGGGTTGAGACTTCCAAGTGCCTTGCTTGATGAGCAGCCCTTGGACTTCAGACAAGAGAAGCCTGCAGGGAGCTCTGCTATGTGGGGGAAATGGAAACAAGCCTAGGAGCATTTCCAACCCTGGAGGAACTTGGAAAAATGTAGTGATGAAAGGCCAGTCCTTTTGAGCCCCAGCTAAGTCCAAAGAGAGCATGAGGACAGTAGAGCCAATGTCAAGAGTGGAACAGCTTTTCCCCCTGACAGAATCAAGTACAAGCTATTGTGCATGTATCAGGTAGACTTTTTCTTCACCCCTTCCCCACAAATTCAGGGTGACCGTTCCTCTTCTCCATTGACAGTTTTGTGAGATGAAGAGTCAGAGTTTTGCCCTGATTGCCCTAAACCACTTAGAGGAGAAAAGAAATAATGTCAACTACCTTGGGAGGTATCTAGAGTTGAGAAGAAAGAATGCTACCTCCTATAGCTTTCAGACTCTTGGATCTATGAAAAGCTTTAATCCATCACTCATTCAACTCTTTGTCCTTCATGTGCTCTTTCCGCTGTGCTAAGACAGGAGTACAGAAGACCAGTATTGTTCAGGAAGAAAGTGACAATGACAAAAATTCTATAGATTCATGTTTGTTATAAGTAAAAACTAACAGAAAAATTGTTCATCATAGAGCATATTTATAAAACTTTCAAAAAGAAGAAAAAAAGAAATGAGCAGTAAAATTGTTAAGAAATAAAGATGAGGATAGAGCCCAGGCCCTGAGTTCTTTCAAAAAAAAAGAAAGAAAGATGGGGTATAGTGAATGGTAAAGCACTTACCTAGCACATGATAGGGCACTGAATTTGATCCCTACATCTGGAAAAAGATAAAAAGAAGAATATATAATCATTAGCAACAAGATATTGACAATTTTTTAAAGGTTGTGCAAAACTTGTATTTACAAAAATAGCACAAAAGTGAATGCAACACAGTCATTGCACATGCACGCTTCATTCACATCTTCCACCATGAAAGGTTTGTAATGCCACAAAAGGGGGGACAAACTTCACCAACACGGAAGCCATACAAGTTATACTGGAATGGACAAATATTGCCCAAGGAGATTCTACTGTGAACGCTGAGACAGGTTGAAGGCCATTAAACACAGTTATTCCAATCTTTTGGAGCCCCATTAACTTGTGTTTGGGTATGTGACTTTTCTTCCAACTTGTGGTCTTAAACTTCCATTTTACAAAATCCAGAAGGAAATACAAAAGAAATCAAAACAACAGAGGTCATATTAAACAGGAGTTAGCGTATGAAGATATAATTAAGATGGAGAAAGAAAGTCAGAACATTAAAATGGTACAACTTGCTTTGTTAGTTGTTGGAACCAGTCGTACATTAGAAGTTAGGTAATATACACAATTATTTTCAAGTAGATTACTTATGTTGTTCTAATATGTCCTTCTCATCAGTGCACTGAAGCTAATCAAAACCTCTACAAAAGAACAGTCCCTTACAATAGCAGCACACACTACCACTACCTGCAAAGCTGTCAGTCTCAAAAGACTTAGTGAATGAAAAGAAACAGAAGTGGTAAGTAACATATTAAGGAGGAATAATGGGAATTAGAAGATTCCTGCAGTTCAGCTCTTTTAATCAGCCAGCCAGCTTGCTAGCGACGAGGGATGGTTTCCACTGAGGAAGGTCCTGTGGAGTGGGAATGTGGTCCCCAGTGACCTCTGCTTGTCCGGAGCTGCAGTGGGCAGTTGCTTGTTCTTCATCTTTGCTTTAGCCATGTTGTAATCTCCAGAATCAAAATATTTTTGCCCTTTCTGTAATCGTTTCCTTAGAAAATCTGAACCCCCAGTCTTCTGTCCCAGATAAGGATATCTTGCTTTTAATTTTGCTTCTTCAGCTTTCTCTGGACTGGTCACTTTATCTTCCATTTCCTTCTGCTCTTCGGCTGAGGCTGCCTCAGGGACTTGCGGGGACATAATGCTCCCTAACCCCATTCCTCCACCTCGGCGACGTCTCGATATTGACAATTTTATTTGGCTAAAATTATACTCTAAAATCTTAGCAAAAGGATAAATCTTGCAAATTTTACATTAAAAAATTTTATCTGGAAAAAAATTGTATTTGTGAACTATAAAGACCAGGAAGAAAAAAAATAAGGAGAAACATTAATTGATAGAATTGTTGACTATAAAACAAAAGACAATAAAAGAAAATAATGAAGACATTTAATTATATTTTGAAATGTACACATACAGAATGTGTCTACAGGAAGGGGAGACATGGTTCAACAGAATTGTACTCATTATCTGATTCATGTAGCTATGACCCTCTGTATATCAACTCTACAATAACAATTAAAACAAAAGAATTTGTCTACAGCAATCTCAGTCAAATAGAAGTAAAAGTAGAAGTGGTTCACATATACTAGATAGAAAAGTGATGACGGAGGCTAAAGCTATGCTTTTATATGGTAGAACATGATGCCCAACAAGTGTGGAGCCTTGAGTTCAAATGCCAGTATTGTCAAAGGAAAAAAGAAACTTATCAAGGAATTAAGTTGTATTCATGTAGAATGCTCCAAAAGAAAAAGTGCTTATTTAACAAATACTTGTTTCCTCAGGTATTATCATGGATTAGGTAGTTTACATTTTTTTTTTGATGTATGCACACTACAGTATGCTCAAGCCAAAAGAGCAAGATCAAAATTCAAAACTACAGGATCAAATATCCTGTTCTCATCCCTTGGGACTGAATCTTGGTTGAAGTACATGGCTTGGCTACTAGTAAGCACTGTGGCTTTGGGAAAGTCATGCCTATGCGCCTCAGTTTTTTACCCCTAAAAATATAATATAATAGGTTGCAACAAGCAACATCATCTTTCTTCTGAAAATTTTCTTACCTCTAATCTTCCATACTTTTTATCATATAACCTCAGGTTATAATAGTGACCTCTGGAACTGAGAATAAATCTCACCCAAAGATATCTATAACAAAAATATCTATGTTTAGTTAACAACCTGTCAAAATCATTGTCCACAAAGATACTTTATACTCAGTGAGTGGTTAATACAATCCATTAAGTCAACTCAGTGAATTTTAATATCATTCATGCAAAAAATAAGGAGAGAGTGGGACTGGCGGAACAAGAGAGCAGCAGTGAGAACTCAAGAGGCAGAATCCATGAGGTGGCAAACTAAGTTAGTAAATGCGATGAGTAAGCTAAGACCCAAAAGGTGGAGAAATGAGTCCATCAGAAATGCAATGAGATGAAGCTGATGGAGAGAAATAGAGATGAAATTATGCACAAGAGTTCTCCAGAACCAAAAACTAACAGGGGATAGATAGATAATAGGTACATAGATCTCTATTTACATAGATAGATAGATCTCTAGATAGATAGATAGATAGATAGATAGATAGATAGATAGATAGATAGATAGATAGATAGATAGATAGATTAGATAGAATTATTATGAGAATTGACTTACGTGCTTAGGCAGGCTTACTGTGAGAACTGACTATGTGGTTAAGACGGCTAAGAAGTGCCACATCTGTCATCTGGGGAATAAGGACAGCCAGTGGTATAATTAATTTGTTCCTAGCTAGAAGTTCTGAGAACCAAAAGCTGCTGAATCTGAAAGTAGAAGATGAATTTTTCTGCTTTGCTCTCCCTCTGCCTTTTTGTTCTACTGGGACAGAATCATGGATTGAATGACACCCACCCACATCCATGTGGGTTGATTTTCCACTGACTCTAATGCTAATTCCATCTAGAAACACCCTCCTGCACATAACACCTCAGTGTGTATTCTTTAAACAACCATTTGATACATCAAGTTAGCCCCAGCAGTCATGAGCTCAGAATACTTTTCAAGTGAATTGTTGGAGCTCAGAGCTACCGATAGACTTGTGACACAGTTGATAAATTGTACATGGGGGAACACAATGTTGTGAAGCATTTCTAATTTGCCCATGCATCCATTGCTGGTGAAAGAAACAACTAAAGCAAATGGTCACTAAATAAACAAAATACATTCATCCTCAGATACAAGAAAAATGAAAATAAACACGAGACTGAAATTTTATTCCTCATCTATCAAATGGGAAAGAATTTGATAAGAAGCCATTTTATCAAGTCTACAGGAAGTTGGTACTTCATTACTAAAGGGAGGAGAAAGTAGTACAACCAGTGGGGGGGGCGGGGTTTAGCACTTTCTAATAAAATTACATCTGTAGTAATATATACATATTTATTTAATAAATATATAAATATATTAATATAATAGTATATACTGTAATATAGAAATATATTTTCACATAATATACTAATTTATATAATATGCATTTATATATTATGTAAATATATTGCACTTTAGTTCTATTTAATTGAAATTATTTATATAAATACATAATTATTTGAATTTAAAAATAAATATTTGAAAATATGAAATTATATATATAGTTGAGAAATAAGTTTCCATCAATAACTGGCATACACAGCCAATGTACACTACTTAAGGATATGTAATGTTTCTACCTATGGCTATGGAATGGTCTCTAAGTTTTAATATTTAAATAAAGAATATCAAGCCAAAGAAGAATATGTACATTATTCTATTGTTCTCCTAAGAAAGGAAGGTACTCAGTATACACACATACACACACACACACACACACACACACACACACATATATATACATATATATATATATATATATATATATATATATACACAAACCATGCAGCAGACCTATACTGTGGGTCCTAATTATTCTCATTTAAGATAGTTATGTCCTAAAAAGTAACAATGAGCAGCACCAAATTAGCAAATCCTGAGACATTACTCCCAGAGGACATACAGAGTCCAAATACTGTTGTTTAAGCCACAGTGTGGTATTATATTATGGCAGTCTGAGCAAACTAATGCACTGATATTACCAAAGACGGTGCATCTGTTAGAATCTTAGTTACTCAGGAGCCCGAGCGTTGAAGAATCCAAGCTAGCCCCAGCTACACAGGCTGTGAGATACCATCTCCAACATAACCAGCAAAAACTTGGGCCAGAGGCAAGACAGCTTAAGTAGTAGAGCACCAGCCAAGCAACCAGGATGAGGCTGAATTCAGACACCCCGGTACTGCCACTGAGAGAAGGGAGAGAGAGGGAGACAGAGCTGATAAAACTGTATGCCACCTAGGAAGTCATTTCACTTTTTAAAAAACCGTGAATCTGAATCATATCAAAGTTTATCTCTAATGACTGATTAAATACAAATGGTGCAACACGCTCCCAGGGTGTCTCACACCTGTAGTCCTAAGTACTCCGGAGACTAAGATCTAAGAATTTCAGTTCAAAGCTAACATGTGCAGGAAAGTCCTTGCGACTCTTATCTCCAATAAACTACTCAGAAAACACCAGAAGTAGCTCTGCAGCTCAAATAGTTGAGTGCTAAGAAGCTCAAGGACAGTGCAGAGGCCCTGAATTCAAGCCCCAGGACCAGCAAAAACAAACAAATGGAGGAGATAAAGGATTGTGCTTCATGGTATCAATCAATCCAATAAACCCATATATGAAAGTTCTTTAGATGCTAAAGCAAGCTATGTGTGTTTGGAGGTGGTGAGTGGAGGGTGGGGGAGATGTGAAAGACAGAGAATATGAGAGAGAAATTTAAGCCCTGACTGGATTCTTGATATGGAGGATTTTCTACAAAATTCAATTGTATAATAGGAAAGACCATTAAAATACACAAGTGTAACAAGGGAGACAATGAGCTTATTTAGGGATGGTAATAAGCATGAGGGTTTCCTTATATTATTCTAAATTTAGTCTATGTTTGAAATTTTGAAATTCTTCTTTAATTTCCCCAATTTACCACCACCAAACTGAGTACATCCCTGTTTTCTCATATTTTCAAAGAACTCATTTTGAATGACATGATTATCAAGATTAAATACAGCATTCCAGGAAGAATAAAAAATCCAGTGGTTGGGGCTGGGAAGGTGGCTCAGTGGTAGAGCACTTGCCTTGCATGCCTGAGGCCCTGGGTTGGATTCCTCAGCACCACATAAGCATAAAGAAAAAAGCCAGAAGTGGCGTTGTGGCTCAAGTGGTAGAGAGCTAGCCTTGAGCTGAAGAGCTGAGGGACAGCGCCCAGGCCCATAGTTCAGGCCCCATGACCAGACCAAAAAAAACAAAAAAAAAATCCAGTGGTTTGGGGTGGGGGAACCCAATCTTTATTTTTTATGTGCAATTTGGAGAAACTATTATCATTTCTTTTTTTTTTTTTTTTTACTCAAGACCAGGACTTGAACTTGATATCTGATGCTTTCAATCATTGGCTGGCATTCTACCACCTGCACCATGCCTCCAATCCAAGTTGGAGACATCCTGGATTCATTTTATGTGAATGGACAAAATGGAATTTTTATACATTGAGCATACTTTTAGGAACCAAGTCTCAAGCATTTTATCTGGTTCCAAATAACATTTGGTATTTTCCTGCCTGGAGCCAAGCTCAGAGTTACTCAGCTCTGAATAGTTCACTGAGTGTCTCTTGATTTCACTAACATTCTTGCTTCTTTTCCTACACTAATGAATTGATTTCTTCCAGCCCGACCCTCCCAGTTACTTTCCACTTGACCTTGTTTGTCTCTTCTCTGGGATAACTTAACTCCCCCACCTAGATTAGTCTCCTTGGGGCAGCCCTTCTGATTCAAAATGTCTCCCTCCAATCTGTCCTCCCCACCTTCATAATCCCTCCAGCCAGTGGAGATAGGTCCATCACTGCTTCAGGCTCTCTCTCCCCCTCTGCTGACATTTTGATTCTATCTTGCAATATCCTTTGTCCAGACTTTAAAAGCAGCAATAAGTTCAGGACAAGTGTAACCACCTTGTGTGGCCTCCAAAAGATTGATTCCATATTGCTGTTGACCTAGTTCTTATATTTCACTCTTTCCAGAAATCAACTGATTAGGCAATTTTGAAAGTATTATGTTCTCTTGTTTTTAATTTTCTCTAAGTAGGATGACCTTGTAGAACTCAATTAGCTATTCCCCAAAGTAGGCCTAGTGGTTGGCAATCTTAATGCTTACGTAAATTCTAAGAAGGCTGGCTTCCATATTTTTTTGGAAGTCAATAATCCAACCCTTTAATCTTCTACCTTTGTCAATTTCAATTCGACCAAAGAAATTAGAATGATATAAAGCCCCAACAGGATATTAACAGAGAAATTAACATTAAATATTTGATTAAATCACATCTCTGTTCTAGGCTTCAGTTGCTTCACCACTAGATAGCTTTTGTTGCTGTTTGTTTACATTTATACCCTTAAAATCTTAAGTCTTTCAGACTCATGAATGGTATATACTAATCTTCAAGGAACGAGGTTCAATGAAATGGTTACTTTCATGAAAATATCTTAATATCAATAGATTTTGAGCAACAACCAACCATTTATGACCAAAAGAGCCCTGGTCACATTGAAAACCTGCCCAGAGTTGAGAACTCAGTTCAAGGACACGATGCTGCAAAGGAGATGGTTGTGGAGGAGATGGAGCCAGGCCTGCAACACTCACAGAACACACACATCTGTACTTGTCTCACTGGACTGAAGATACATAGATTTTAGAGTCAGAGGGTCTTGAATATAAACTGAGATTCATTATGCTCCCACTTATAATACAAGGAACAAATTGTAAGCGAAAGGTTTATTTGAATGAGAATTTTTTGTTTTACAATTTTGGTTTTCTTGGCAGTTGGCTTTATTTTATTGTGAAAAGAGAAGTATCCACAAAATCATGGGGGTACAGTCAGGCCCCAGAAAGACCTGATAACCAGGCTGAATATATCCTACACATTAGGACACAGGGCAAACCCATCTCTGCATTCCCCTTTCTATAGGACCAAAGGATCTCTCATCTGTTTCTTCTGCTCAGGTCTTTGCTGAGCAACTTTTCCTTCCACTTGTAAACAACTTAAACCTGGCTGCCATGTGCTTGACACTTGCAGAGCAGATTCCTCCTTCCTCTTGGCTAAGTGTCCACCCAGTACCTGAGTCATCTAGGTAACTGGCACACTTGGAGGCAGTCACCACCCCCACCCTGCCCCCCCCCCCCCCCCCCCCCCCGAGGTCACATCCACATCTGATGTGGCCCCATACCTTCTCCCACCCCTAGCCTTGCTAAGTCTTGGCCTGGCTGTGGTCCGGACTCTCCCCCCATGGGCTTCCAACTTGACCAGAGGCAGCTCAAAAATAAACCTTTCCCCTGCCTGAATACCACATGCTGTGCTGCTCTCTCTTTCCTTGGCTGCTGATTTAATTTACCTAACACTTCCCTTCCTCTCTATCTTCACCCCCATCTCTGTCTGTTTCTTTTTCAATGTTCAGACTCAGGTTATCACAGCTGCTTGCTTACTCATGGTTCTCAGTACACTTCCAATGTCCTGGGGTCTGAATCTCTCCATATCCTAGACCAATGATCTCTGCCCACTCAGCAGCAATCTATTTTCTTAAGAGTGGTGACTTTACTGGGGATATAAAATGATCAGATCCTGTTTCGTGCAGCTCAGTGTGGCAGAGGTATCGAAGGCCAAAAGTTTAGTGGGTGTTGCATTAACCCAGGAAAGAAATAGTAATCAAGTAGATAGAGAGAAAAATATGAGTGTTAGGAAGGAATTAGAATGAACTGCATGGGGTGAAAAGATAAATTTCTAATCTACAGAAGGACAAATGCCAGAACCAATCATTAACTAAGAAAATCAGTGGCAAGTTTAGGTAGGGCTGGGGAAAGAAGAAGATTAGACCATCTTGTCTCTTGATAAAAGGATATTTAAGACAGGAACAACCGTGTGAATATAAAGAATAGGGAAGATACAATAAGGTAGAGGAAGGATGGGTCATTGTGAGACAAACACACACTTTAACCTTATCACTACACCATAAACACTCCTTAGTGACTCTTGGTAGGAAAGCTCAAAAATCCAATCTCATATGCAGAAATCTCAAAATTCTTCCCTACACAACTCCTGACCATCTCTCTAATCTGAGCATCAAGCATTAAGAACTGCTGGAGATTCCTGCATGTGTTACTTTCTTCCATCACTTGTGTGTATTTAGACAGCACTTTCCCTCCTTCAACTGCCTGGCTGCTATCTATTGTTCAAGATACTTTACCCATCCAAGACTGCCTCACATGCTCTTTGCCCTTGGGTGACCTCTACACTTCCTATATGGGCCCAAGAGAACTGGTAACTTTGAATCTCTGATTTTCTGCTCTATCTCTGGCTGTAAGGCCACAAACATAGGAACTGTTGCTTGTATCTCAGTATCCACAATACCCAGACATACTAGTAGCTGTGAAATATTTGTAAGCAGGAGGAACCTTAGCATAGATGTAGCATACACAGCACATGTGTCCCCCATGGTATTCCTTTCTTCTTCTTCTTTCTCATGCTGCACATTACTTCTTTGGACGAATTCACAGGGAATATAGTGTAGGAAATAGATTTCTGCTTGAGCTTTTGCATCAAATAGGCCTTCCCACAGGCTTTGTTGACTTCCCACAGTGCCTTGGAATTAAAGCACCACTGGCCCATATTAATTGTGCAGGAAAAAGAAGACAGACTCATTTTAAGTAAATTAAAATATATTTAGGGAGAATTTGAACCTACTAGGGCTGCAAAATACACAAGGAAGAAGAGAAAATGACACTCTTTTAAAATTCACAGTGGGACAGGGCAAAAAATGTTGACTCACAGGTTTTCAATGTTAAAAGTTTAAAATATAGATGAAGTCAGTCCTTTCAGTTGCTATCAGAGAAACCCACAGAATAGGTAGTTAATAACAACAGAAATGTATTTGTGACCGTTGTAGGCTATGAAATCCAAAAGGAAAATGCTGGAAGATTTGCTATCTAATGATGACACGTTTCTTGATTCAGAGATACTCATGGTCACCACACATGTTCGAAAGCATAAGTGTGTCTCCCGATTCTCTTTTATAAGCACACAGATTCCAATTATGAGAGCCCTGACCTTAAACTCATCACCTCTCAATGCCCTCACCTGCAAATACCCTCACACTGAGGATTAGGTTTCATTAATTAATTGGAATAACCCAAACATTATTAGCAGATGGTATAACTACACCTCAATACACACACTCTCTCATTTTTTTCTCAAGACTGATTGCAGTAAGATGGAGAGAACAAAAGAATGAAGAAGCAAAGGATATGAAACAAAATTGCTTTATCAAGGTAAAAGGCCCATGAAGTACAAGAGAGTGATCTTAAAGTGGTGTGTGTGTGTGTGTGTGTGTGTGTGTGTGTGTGTGTGTGTGTGTGTTGAAAAATAAGGTTTGAACAAATATGTCAGCTGAAAGACAAAGGAGAACTCAAAAGGACAGTTCTAATGCAAGAGGCCAAAGAGAATGGGGCTATGAGCCCAGAAGAAGGAAGATTTTTTTTTCCACATTACAGTGAATCAATCAACTATGTTAGCAACTCAGAGGCTTTAATAAACATCCCTCATCTTGCTCTGCCCACTACCCCGATCATGTCTCCATAGCTTTCCATACATTGCTTGCTCACTCTCTCACTCACTCGCTCTCCCAGGAGTGTTGATTTCCAAGTTATCCTTAACAAACATGGGCTTGCCCTTCAGCTACAACCCACAGATCTCTATAACAAGGAAACATTCCTGATACTTCTAAGCACGCAAAGCAAATCCTCCTCTGGCACTCATAGACTTGCAAAGACCACCTTCATTCCTCCTGACTCCCCCTCTGAGTAGAAGCACATTGAGGGAGATGGATGACTTGCAGACTGAGCATTCCAGCAATGTGGGTGAAGGAATGAGGAAACGATAATCCACTGGGTCTTTGGGAGATTTGAGATGAGAAAGAAAAAAGGTCTGGACCATTTCTGGGCTGAGGAGGGATGGGCTGAAGCCTGAGGAGCAAGCAGAACTTTCTGAAGCAATGTCTTCTGGGAACTCACTGGAAAGGTGGGTAGATGTAACTGCAGCAATGGGAGACACAGTGAGTCTATATAGAGCTCCAATGCCAAGGCATCAATGAATAAATGGAAATTCACAACATTGAAGTTCATGACATTCTTGTGAAATAAAAAACAAATCTTTGGACTCCCACAGTTGTTTTATCTAAAAAGTAAAATAAAAGAGATCAAATCAGATTTGTGAGACCTCTGGGGCTGCATGTCCTAGACGGCTGGAGCTTTGGAAAGGTTGCAGATGCCAATAATCTGTCCAAATCTGAGATCAAAGCCTGCCGGACTCAGCCTCGAAGAAGAAAATGCTCTTAATAGGATTAAGAAAATCTTTGATTCTTAATCTGTGGCTGTGTGAAATAGGAGTTTTGTCCAGCACATAAAGTTAAACATCCATTGTAATATTTTTAAAGATTTAGGAATAACCAGTGTTTTTCCAGAAAAAAAAAGATCAGATGAAATCTAATTGTGGACTTGCCTTGTGTCTCTTCCTTTCCCAGGATTCTGATATCTCTGAACATCAATAGTGTTAGAGTCATGAGGAATCTTGAAGAATACATAGGTCAGCAATCTGATTTTACTGGAGGACAGGGTGGAAAAGTGAATAGCTCAAGCTTCCCACCTCATTAGTAGTAGAACTGAGCCAGAAATAATTTTTCTCATCATTCCATCAAGTGATCTTCCTTCTGCACCATGTTATGAAAGTAAGTTAAACTATGTTCAATTTCTTCTTTTTCAGCTGGTCAGTGAATTAGTATATTTCAAAGAATTTTGCCCCAAGTTAGACTTTGATATATTTCCATGTCAAAAATGGCAACTTGCGGGGCTGGGAAGGTGGCTCAGTGGTAGAGCGCTTGCTTTGCATGCATGAGGCCCTGCGTTCGATTCCTCAGCACCCCATAAGCAAAAAGAAAAAAGCCAGAAGTGGCGCTATGGCTCAAGTGGTAGAGCACCAGCCTTGAGCTGAAGAGCTGAGGGACAGTGCCCAGGCCCAGAGTTCAGGCCCCACGACCGCACCCCCCCCCCCAAAAAAAAATGGCAACTTGCCAGGGCCCATTATCCTAGCTACACAAGAGGCTGAGATCTGAGGATCACAGTACAAAGCCAGCCTTGGCAGGAAAGTACGTGAGACTTTCATCTCCAATGAACTACCAAGAACCTGGCAGCGGAGTTGTGGCTCAAGTGGTAGAGCACCAGCCCTGAGCAAAGAGACAGCACCCAAGCCACACACATACCAAGATGGTAGCCATAAAATATTGCTTTTCTGCAACCTTTCATTTCTTGAGTTTCAGAAAGTGGAGTTTTTAGTGGACAAAGACTTAATGTTCTAAAAGTTCTAAAGGAAAGACTTGGTTGATGTAGGAAACACCAAATTGATCATGGAAAAGAGAAAACATGAGCAAAAAGGCTTGTTGAGTGGATTCTAAGCTAGATAAAGGAAACTATTAGAACAAAAACTCCAATGTTATTGGATTGCTAAATCTGGGCTGGTTTTAATTTGTTTAGAAAAATTGTATGAGAGCACATTCCACAGAACCCTAGTTCCAAAATATGTTCTGTGAAATCTAAATAAATAAAAGGAAGTGGAAATCTATGTGCAAGCAAGATTTTTTAAATGCTGCAGACCGCACTATTTACTATAGCTAAAATATGGAACCAACCCAGATGCCCCTCAGTAGATGAATGGATCAAGAAAATGAGGTATATATATATACAATGGAATTCTATGCCTCCATCAGAAAGAACGACATTGCTCCATTTGTTAGAAAATGGAAAGGCTTGGAAAAAATTATATTAAGTGAAATAAGCCAGGCCCAAAGAAACATAGGTCCCATGGTTTCCCTTATTTGCAACATCTAGTATATGTCTGAGTCAAGCAGAAAAGGTCAGATAAGGTAATGTTAGGGAAATGAACCCTAAGATATGTATTCAAATGATTTTTTTCTTTCATGCAATTGTTTCTATAAGATTATTATAAGATTATTTTTTTGTTGCTTTGTATGTCCCTCCCCCACAGTATAACCCCCGCTTTCACTGTATTTGATGTCGGTATAATTTGTGGAGGGGAAGGGGAAAAACAAGTCGTTTAAATAGGGACACAGGTGGACCCATTGCAACAATGAAATGTGCAAGTCGTTATGTCGAAAACGAACTTTACAACTTTGGTGGGGGGGGAAGCAGAGAGGACTAGGTGGGGGGGCAGGAGGGGGAGGATGGGAAGGGATGGGAAGGGGAAACAAAGGAGGAGGCTACAATACTTGATAAGAAATGTACTCATTATCTTGCCCATGTAATTGTAACCCCTCTGTACAGTATTTTCACAAAAATAAATAAATAAATAAAATGCTGCAGACCCTCTTAAAGAATGCAAGAATACATTGGCAGTGTGCTATTCTTGTGTGTCTGTGTGTCTGTGCCTGTGTGTCTGTGTGTCTGTGTGTCTCTGTGTGTATCTACTGGGGTTTGAGCTAAGGGTCCTATGTTCTTGTTTTTTTTTGTTTGTTTGTTTCTGTTTTTGTTTTTATCAAGACTAGTCCTCTACCACTTGAGCCACACCTCTACTTCAGGCTTTAGTGGTAAATTGGAAATAGAAGTTTATCTGACTATCTTGCCCAGGCTGGCTTTGAACAAGTGCTCCTCAGATCTCAGCTTGCTGAGTAGCTAGAATTATAAGGGTAAACCACCAATGCCTAGCATGCCAGTCCTTATATAGTAAAGAAACTTTAAATATTTTTTCAGACTTCTAGTTGAAATGCATAATGGTACTGCTTAACAGATTTTCACAACTGAACACCCCTAGAATTTAGATCATGGATCAGCTCCCCAGAAAGATGTGGGCTTTTTCCAACACTTCAGTTGGCCATAGAGCAGAAGATATCAAGATTTTCCATAACGAAAGAGATGGTAATTATTTTAAGCTTTGCTAGCTACAGACAGGCTCTGTTCCATCTTCTTCTTAATTTTTTGCACAACTTCTTAAAGATGTAAATATCATTTTTAGCTCAAGGGCCATACAGAAGGAAGCCTCTGCTCCATCTTTAGTTTTCTGACTACTGCTTGCCATGGATTCCTCTTTTGTGTGCCTTTTATTGCATGGTATGTTACATTAGCATCTTATTACCTCTAGTTCTGCTAAAGACATTTTAGAAAATATAGTTTAGAGAAATGTCTCTGAAACACTGAGCATAATCAACAGTTGAAGGCCTGTTAAATGCAGAATTTGCATGTAATTGTGCCTGATACCCATGCAGGCCCAATCACATACATAAAGAAAGGCTGATGGGAATGGAAAACCAATGGTAGAACCAGGCTCAGGTGGCTCATTCCTGTAATCCTAGCTATGCAGGAGGTTGAGATCACGGTTCAAAGCTAGCCTGAAAACAAAAGCCTATGAGACTTTTATCTCCAACTAACCACCAAAAAGTTAGAAATAGAGGTATGATTCAAGTGGTAGAGTGCCAGCAGTGAACAAATATGCTAAGGGACATTGAGTGCCCAGACCCAACACAAGGAAATAGGCAAAAATAAATAAATAAGAAAATTAAGGGTAGTAAAGCACTGGGGATGGAGATAAAGAAGTAGCCACAGGGCAAACACAGAGGAAAGGCCCAGTTGTTTTCGTGAACATATCCCAAGTTTCTTCAGGGAAAAATTGCCAAGTTCTTTAAATTGTCAAACATGGACAATGAAAAAAAGCTTTCAAGAGAGCAAGTCAGTCTTGTCCCCATGGTTTCTCTGCCTTGAGGACATGTCATTCATCATCTCTGCCACAATAGACTGGTGTGGTGGTATAGTGGTGGTGAATTCCAGATAAGGAAAGGCTTTGCTTCAAGGTTTTAGTAAAGACTTTTGAAGGAAAAGAAAAGAGCAATATGTAATAAACAACTGTTATGGTTTTACCCAGCTGTAAAACAAGCTTTAATTTCCAGAGCTTGGATTCTCCACCCCATTGAAGCTTCTACCATGATTCTATGGTGTGGTGACTTCACTCTGGAGGGGTGCAGGAACCTGTATGTCACCAACTGTTCGTGTTTTCCCATTGGAGATGCATAAAAGCCCCACTGATTTAAGTGTAAGCTACAGCAGATCTTGTTTTGAAGTCCAGAACCATCCCTGGCTAGTTACAAAATGCTTTATTTTTGAGTCTCAGTTTACCTTTTTATAAAAAAAAACAGACATAATATTTCCTCCCACTTTATAGTTGAGAATATTAAAGAGAATATTAAATTAAGAAAACTGCCGGGTGCTAGAGGTTCATAATCCTAGCTAGTCAGGAATCTGAGAGCTAAGGTTTAAAACAGAACACTCTCTTGTGAGACTCTCATCTCCAATTAACCAACATAAAAGCTGAAAGTAGAGATGTGACTCAAGTGGTAGAGCTCCATCCTTGAGCAAAATTGCTAAGTGAGAGGACCTGAGAATAAAGAAAGGACAGAGAGAGATGATAGTTTTCTATCTCTCCTTGCCTAAAGCCTTCCAAGGTATCCTTTCCTGTCTGAGAACACTGCTTCTTCCATGAATGACTGATGGTCAGAATAATGTGAAGAGAGCCTACTGCAGGCACAGGGCCTTTTCCTATAGATGCTTCCTTCTGTTTCCTTAGTGAGAAATGGCCTAATAGAGCTCAGCAGAAAAGAAACAATATGAAGTAGAAGGTGGGCAAGATATTATTGTAGCATCTCTAGACCTAAAATTATACCTCCTCTATTCACACTAGGTAGGCCTTAAGGACAGAAGTATCTACTTCCCTATGTCTAGCTTTTTCTCAAGAATCACTGGTATTGTAACTCACAGAGAAATTAGCAAGAAAAAATGTGGAATATTCATGAACCTTGACATAGATATACTTTCCCTCCCCAGTAGAGCATTCTGCACCCAATTCAATTCTTCTTCCTATGAGAAAGTGATCTGAGGCCTCCGGTTGTCAGCCTCAGTCCTCTGCCACCCGATGCTGTAGCAGGAGAAGATTGCCATGGACCAGCATTAACCACAAGTCCATTCTGAGAGGCTGATTGCTTGCACGAAATTCCCCAGTTGCTCTCTTGTTATTTGCTTCTCCTGGACACTAGGAAGAATCACAGGGATTGTCCATCAGGAAGCATTTCTATTATACCTATTCCAAAGGACAAAAGAGTTTTCCAAACAGGACTTTGACTTAGACCAGATATCAGTATGCAACACACAATTCAAATCTGCAGGCAGTGAGACACAGCAGTATGTAACCGACTTCATTAAGCTATTGTTCAATTACAAGTAAAATGCTATCATTTTACTTTGATATTGAGTACAAGGACAACTTTACTTAGATGAGGAAAAGCTTTCAAAATGAACTGGAAAATTAAACATGGAGAAGTTAGATGTCTGCAGGAAATAAGAATTTCTAAGGCATGAATTGTTCAGATTATTATTTCTTAAGAAATTCTACAGAGGTACACATACCATAGAATGTATTCATTGTAATTATGTAGTGCTTTGAAACTGTTTTATATAGTGTTTTGAAACTTTACTGTATTTTGAAAGAATTGGAATATTTTGCTTTGCCCACACTTAGTTCAAAATGACTCATAAAATCTATTTGAAATTTTTTAATTTTCAAAAGTTTTTATTAGCACTTATTTATTGTACAAAACTGTGGTCTTCATTGTGAGACTTTCACACATGTATATGACATGTTATAACATATTTTCCCTCTTTTACCTCTTCTTATACTCCCTCATTTCTTCTCTTAATCTACTTTCTCTTCTATAATAGTTCCCTTTCTACTGTATCTTTTTATTTTTATGAAAATTTATGTAGGACATATATTTGAGAAAACATTCTTGTCTTTCCAAGCCTGGCTTATTTTGTTTAACATGATGATCCCTAGTTCCATCTATTTTCCCGAACACAGCATGATTTTGTTCTTTATGGCTAAATTATACTCCATTTGGGCACACCTGTTGCATCTTCTTTATCTGTTTTTATGCTGATTAGCTATTATAAATAGTGCTGCAATAAACACAGGTGTGCTGGTTTCTCTATTATATATTGGCTTTGATTAGTAATCAAACCCAGATTAGATGCAAACCCAGATTTGGTATAGGTGGACCATGTGGTATTCTTTTTTAGTCTTTTTTGGGGGAAACTCCATAGTGCATGGACTAATTTATAATCCCACAATTGTGTACAAATATTCTTTTTCCCTGTAACATCACCAGTGTTTGTTGTTTGTTTTATTCATAATAGCCCTTCTAACTGGAGTGAAATGTAATCTCAATCAAGCTTTTATTTGCATTTCCCTGACCACTAAATATGTTGGATTTTTTTCACTTTTTGTCATTGTACTTTTTTTTTTTTAATAATCTGTTTCGTACATGTGCCCATTTATTCCTTGCAATGATGCCCACTGAGCTCCACAGGAGCTAAAGATGTTTTGTGAGGAAGGGACATTTAAAAGATAAAGAGGAATTGCCTGGCACGACATAGACCATGCTCATGTTAAAGGAATTCCATCCACCATAGGCCCTGCAGTGACCAGAACAAATCCATGTGGTTGATGCACAGTGAGGACAGACCAACAATGTCATGTAAGGATTTGGAACCATATACTAAGACAGAGGGGAGAAAAAGGAGAACTTCCAAAGAAGAAGTAACATCATCAACTGTACTTTTTAAAATGCTGGTTCTGTCTATTTTGTGGCATAAGCACCAGACTGAAGCAAGAGAGGATTCTGGGAGGCCAGGGAACATAACGCAAAAGAGTCATCTAAGGTACTTCTAACTAACCACACAAAAGAAATTCTCATCAAGTATTGGCATCAAGTATGATGATAAACCCTTCCACCTATGTACAGGGCTGGGGATCATTGGTCAACTAGAGCTTTAAGAACTACTAAGAAGAAGCTGTCCCATCCATCCGACAAGAGCCTGTGATTAAAGGGATGCCTAGATATTAAAATCCACTGTCCACAAACACATCCTCGCAGGGATTGGGTGATCAACAACAAGCTGTCTCAAATCATCTTTGCTGGAGCAGGTACTTGACAGAACATAATGATTTGAACACAGCTCTTAGCCATCTGTAAGAGCAAAGGTGCCAGGCAAAGAAAGAAGAGGTGTGGACAGAGATGAGCCAGGCATGAAGGAGAGGTCCTTTAATAGCTCTCTGACCATGAACTAGCTGTATCTTCTTGTATCCTAGATTCTTCATCACAGTGCAAGATGGGACTAAACATCCTCCACATTGGGTTTTGTAAGAATTCATTAATACGCACAAGATCTTATTTTGCAAAGAATGTGACCCAAGAAGCCCTCAGAAAAAGAGTTGCTCATTTTCTTATCTAAAAACTATGAGGGGGGCTGGGAAGGTGGCTCAGTGGTAGAGCGCTTGCCTTGCATGCATGAGGCCCTGGGTTCGATTCCTCAGCACCACATAAGCAAAAAAGAAAAAAAACGGAAGTGGCGCTGTGGCTCAAGTGGTAGAGCGCTAGCCTTGAGCTGAAGAGCTGAGGGACAGCGCCCAGACCCAGAGTTCAGGCCCACGACCAGATCAAAAATATATAAATAAATAAATAAAACCATGAGGGAATTTGGATCCAGGCCCATGTGTGAATCCCATTGCTGTTTATTTAGTCTTTATAATTTGGACCAGTTAATGAAATTCTCTGGAGTTTGGCTTCTTCAGTTGTTCAAATGGGGTAATAAAACCTATCCTAAAAGCTAATTACAGAAACTAAAGGAGTTAATGCCGTTTGCTCTTAAGTGTACCTCGCCTTGCACACAGTGGGGTACACTGAGAGCAATGGTCACCCAAAGCAAGAGGAGGATCTGTAGAGGCAGTGACAGAGGGACAGAAGTGAGCCCAACGTGGGTGCAGACGTGAGGATTTTAGAAGCCTTCAGGTAACACACTCACTGTATGCATGTAAGAGGATGAAGACCATTCAAAGTGAAGCTGAATCTTTCTGCCAGTGATCCCAAGGGAGAGGCTCTAATTAGCATTTAAAGAGATCCTGGAAATGGATATTGCTGAGAAAGTAAAACCCTGAAGCGTGAAACTCTGCACTAAAAATGTGCATCCTGCCTTGACCAGGGAAAGCAAGGCAACCTTCACAAGTCAAGTTCCTGTTTTTCCTGCCAAGGAAGGGGCACTTGGGCTGGTTCTGACACCTCTAGACTTGTCAGAAAAGCAGGCTTGCACTGGTCCGTGCATGTTTATTCATTGGTTTAACCCAGTCCTGGCCTATCCACCAATTGCCAGGCACTTCACTACAGGTGGATGAGACAGGATGTACGCCTCAAGGAACTCACAGGAGCAGACAGTACAAACTGATCTGTATGATAAAGGCCTTCAGAAGCTCTACTCTGGCCTATAGGCAGCCCAGACAGACTTAGAGGAGATGCTTGGGGGTGGGAGGGGGTGGCAGGAGAGCTTTTGAGATTCATCCCTGTATTATGAGAAGGAAAAGCAAAGGGGACTCTGATGCGGTGAAGACAGGGACATTACAATATTTCTGACTTGTCTCTTTTCCACTGAAAATAGCAGGAAGACTATGTTTGGTGGGTTCACAATAGGTATATCCCCCCTTGTGAGCTCAGAACTCATATTGTGAACTGGGATAGTCATATTTTATCCTGAATTGTAAAGATAGAAAACTTGTTAGACGAACCCTCAAATATGTATTTTAATGTTTTTGTTTCTTTCATGCATGTGTTTCTAACGCATTTATAAGATTATTTCTTTGTTGCTTTGTATGTCCCTCCCCCACAGTGTAACCCCCGCTTTCACTATATTTGATGTCAGTATAACATGTGGAGGAGACGGGGACAAACAAGTCGTTTAAGGATTCAGGTGGACCTGTTGCAACAATGAGAAGTACAAAATGCCATGTCAAAACCAGCTTTACAATGTCGGTGGGGGGGGGAGGGGGGTATGATTGGGTGGGGGGGAGGGGGGAGGCTGGGAAGGGAGGTGAAGGGTAAACAAAGGAGGAGGCTGCAATGCTTGGTAAGAAATGTATGCATTTTCCTGCCCATGTAATTGTAACCCCTCTGTACAGTATGTTCTCAATTAAAATAAAATAAAATTAAAAAAAAAAAAAAAAAAAAGAAAACTTGTTAGAAGGTACAACCTGTGCTCAAAGTCTTGGAAAAATAAGACAGATATAAGTGGTGAAGAAAGGAGGGAGAGAGGAAGGATGGAAGGAAAGAAGGAAGGAAGGAAAGAAAAAAGAAAGGTACAGTATTGTCTATGATTAAATCAGCAGGAGACACATTCGGCATATCCAGGGGAATATCCTGGAACTTCTTTTCCCAGAATCCCTTTCCAATATGGCTCTGGGTTATCTTTATCAAAGAGAAATTCTTTTTTTTGGGGGGCGGGGGAGGGGTCCGGCCATGGGGCCTGAACTCAGGGCCTGGACATTGTCCCTCAGCTCTTCAGCTCAAGGCTAGTGCTCTACCACTTGAGCCACAGCGCCACTACCGGCTTTTTTCTTTTTGCTTATGTGGTGCTGAGGAACGGAACCCAGGGCCTCAGGCATGCAAGGCAAGCACTCTACCACTGAGCCACCTTCCCAGCCCCTCAAAGAGAAATTCTTGAAAGAGCTTTGGAAGGCTGACGGCAAGACATCTTCATTTCCCAGGGCCAGCTAGCTGTTTGCAAGCCTAAAGACACTGGCAGAAGATAGATGTTTGGGACACACCCTGAGAATCTTTCTTTGTGTGCTGCAAAATGCTGAGCCATAACTATTCTCCCATAGCTCTAGGCGGCCCCCTAGGAACTGCTCGCCTTGGAGCTGAGTTACTGAGATCAGCAGGACACCTTCTGATTTCTTAGAAGCACACATCAATGTCAAATGTTTCAGGAAATCTCTAATCCCCTGTATTATATCACTGGCTTTTTTGGAATACGGAGAGTGGCTACTATTCTAATCAAAGCCTGTGACTAATAGGCTACCTATGAAGGGACCCAGTATTCCACAATTGCCCAAAGTGTGGGGTACTCCCTAAGCCACATGAACAATCAGGCATGTGAACTATTTATATCTGGATAAATAATTCTCCTTCCTGTTTACATCATTCAAATATCTCCTCATGTGTCTCTTGATCCTTTAGGGTTTTTTTTTCTTCTTTCTTAATCATCAGAAAGAGAACACGTGATGGTAGGCTTTTGCGTTAACAGCTATAAACAAATACTGACTCTTCCCCATGGGATCTCTTTGGAGCAATAACACATTAGATTCCTGGCAGTACTGACTAATCCCTTGAAAGCTTGAGGAAACCTTTAGAAAGTCATTGAGACATCTCCTACCTGGGACACTATTTCCATTGGATCCCTGGAGGGGAGACAGAAGATCCACTGCAGCCTGTCAAATTCACTCCAGGCCATAGCTGGTGTTAGCCTTTTCCTCACTCATAATATTATTCACCCATTCCACACATGCACTCATTGAATAGCTGATCTGTGCCAGGCAGCCACACTGAGTGGTAGTAGGTAAGATAGTAGCAAACCATAGTCCTCTACTTGAGAAACTCAGACATCCTCAGGTCGCAACAAATGCTCAAATTGTAATTCCAGAGGGCTCTGCTTTTAGAGTCAATCAGAGTTTTAACCTAAGTGCTGTTATAAAAATAAAAATGTAAACCAAGAGACTAATCAAGGTTGAGCACTGAGTGGGCTATTTCCTTCCGGGCAGGAAATAGCCAGCAGCCAGCAGATTGCTGATCTACCAGAGGTAAATTGTGGGAAAGGAAATGGAATTGGTGTTTTAAGGTCCAGGAACTAAAAACTCTTTCTGCCCCATGAATGACAGTTAATCCTCTGAATGCACTGGCAACGGTGACATTTGACTGACCCCCAGGGCAACTCCTGTAGACTGTGCTACTCTAGGGTCACTGCTCCTTACCTTGAGTTGTCAGATTTGGAATTGTAGACTCTTAGTTGCCATTTTACCAGAAGTCACATAGGTATTGTCACCCATGGGCTAGATGGCATGACAAGCTAACTACGTTATTTATTCATAGGATAACAATGTAATTCACCAATGCAACCAGGACCTCATTCTGAGTCAAAAAAAAATAAATAAATAAACTGTAAGTAATTGCAGGACAGCAACATCTGTGGCCATGAAAGCTATCACCCCTAAAGAAGAAGCGAAAGGAGTCACATATGTTGATCTGTGCAAGAGTCTGCCAGGGTTCACATGTGCTTTAAAATTCTAATCATCACAACAACTTTATCAAGCAGATGTCATTACTCTCATTTGACACATGACAGGTGATATGCTTGTGTAGTAATGAGTGTGACAGTAGGGAAAACAAATTGGCTTTTCCTATCTCTTGCACAGGTGCTATCCATCATTCAGAGTCCTGAGCCTCTGCTGGTCAAGGCTGAGGCTTCAGAAAAAAAGGATTAAAACAAATTTTATTTTTCTTCAGTACTGAGGCGTGCACTCAGGGTCTTGAGCTCTCACTTGACTTTTTGCTCATGGCTGGCGTTCTACCACTTGAGCCATACCTCCAGTTCTAGGTTGTTTTTTCTGGCTAATTGGAGAAAAGAGTTATGAGAATATCCCTGCCCAAGCTGGCTTCAAACAATGATGTTTAAATCTCAGTCTCCTGAGTGACTAAGATTACAGGCATAAGCTGCTGGCACCCCACTTAAAAAGAGGATTTGTATCCCAATGGTGCGCTGAGAACAGGTATAAGATACTAGTGAAATGATTCCATTTCTCAGCCTCTTTTGTATGTATATATATGTATATGTATATATAATTTAATTATATTTCAGCCAATAATATATGAATAGAATTTGCTGAGTGAAGCTTAAAAAGAAAGTACACAGCTGCAGGCTTAAGGACTTTTGGTTTCAACCCTTTTCATCATTACTTCCTGCCTGGAATTCAAAACTGATAGCTAGTGCTCTTGCAGCCATATTTGATTATAAGACACTTAAAAGATAGAAGTTGCATACTAAAATAATGATATACAAAAATAAACAAGTTCTCTAAAAGAAAACACTGTAGAACCAACAGACCATACTTTAATGTTAAGTACAGTCAATTTTCATCTTGCTTAAGCCGCTGTTTCTTCTGGCCCATAATCTCCTCACTAAATGCAATTCCTAACAATACACTGTAAATACATAGAAAAATCCCCAAATTGTTCTTCTGCAACTGAGGTCTCTCTCACAATCTCCACAGCTGCCCTCTTGCTGGTTGTTACCAGCAGTCTCAAAGACAACATTTTCAAAATCAAGCTCATTATCATTTTGCACACCGCAATCCCCTACTGAGTCTGTCTCTCATCCTGGAGCTTGGGGATGAGAAGTGATGGTCATGGGGTCTCAGAACTGGGACATGTGCTAGGATTGGCCACTCAAAACTAAGGGAGGAGTTACACAGAGAGCCACAGAGTAGGGCCTTTCCAAGACCAAAGCCCCAACTAAGGCCGCATCCCTGGACCAACCTGGACCACACCAAGGCTCTACATATCTCTTAATGTCCAACAGAAGTAGGGGAAGCAGAGATGGAAGACAGCTCTCAGGAATCTCAGGTAGCTTCCTTGAGAGTGGGAAAAGCTCAGAGAAGTTATGATTATTGGAAGTACTCTGTCTTATGAAGTAACAGCCCTCAAGGAAATGATGGCAAAAATCAACCAATCGTGGAAGACATGGCAGCCTAGAAAGGACCATGCTTGTGGTCTTAGTAAGCCAAGAGACGTGTGTGTGTGTGTGTGTGTGTGTGTGTGTGTGTGTGTGTGTGTGTGTACTGGATCTGGTCGGTAGGTATGCATTGCAAGCATGCACACATATATCTGGATATCTGGATGCATATACATCTCTGCAGGCACACACACCTGTGTGTACAGGAGTCTGATATGGAAAGAGGATGTGAGTAGAGCAGCAAAAGGACTAGTGAAGGCCCCTAACTGCCAGCAGAGTTGCTAAATCTGAGAGATTCACCTTGAGTGAGATGTGGAGAATGATGGAAGGGTTGACGTGGCTCAAGATGCATTGTCCTCATAAACTGATGTGTTGAATTAAAACCTCTGTACAACTATTTATAGATAATAAAAATAAATAAGTTCAAAGAGATTAGCCTTTAACAAATATCTTTTACCTGCAATCCCAAACAGGCCCTGCATACATTTGTGAGGAAGAGATTAGCATCGTTCCTATCTTTAAGGGCAGGGGCTGAGGCCCAGTGAGATAGAGCAGCACTAAAAAGAAGAATCTTCCCAAAGATGCCACAAAGCCAGACTGTCCACATCAGGCACTGAGAATGGAGATGCCATGGAAGGGAGGGCAATGAAGTATGAGATTCTAGACAGATGCCCCGTCTCCTAGCCATGCCATACTTACTCATCTAATTATTCATTTGTTCAGGCCAAACATGAACGCTGGAAGGAGGGGAAGAGAGTCTCGCTCCTGGCAGCGGCTGTAAGAGTACAAGTCGTTAGAGAAGTGGAGGTTAGATTAAGGAAGAGAGGGTGGGCAGAACTCAATTTCCTTGTGAATAGATTCCAAGCTAGCTTTTCTTTACATTCAGATTCTACTTGATTGAATTTCAGAACACTAGAGCTTAGGTTCAAAATGCCTTCTAAAATTAGCATCCACCACCCTGCAGCTTCTCATTATGCACAACACCTGCCCTGTTCAAGCACTGCCCACTTTTCCAGCACTGTCTCCAGCATGGAAGGAGCCAGGAATTACCAGACGGAAGCCTGAACCTTGGCAATGTTAGGAGAGGGCTGGATGGCTTGGAGGAAACTTATACTGTTGGTCTCTGTTTATCCCAAGTCAAGTCGGCAAGAAGGTAAAGCTGCTTTTCATGGACTGGTGGAGAAAAGCCAAGGACACACGTGACACTGTGCCCAGCATGCTGTAGAAAGACAAACCTTGGGTTAGCCTCTGCCCTGACAACCATGCCATTTGGTTTATTGATTTGTTATCTGCTTAACATCTTTCCACCCCATTCAGATCAGGGAGACTTAGAGAGGCTTCAGGCTCATCAGAGGCCCCAGAGTAAAGTAATCAGGACCCCAGCCATGGATCCAATCCTCCCTCCCAACTTCCTTCCTTCCCTTCCTCCCCTCTTCCTTCCCTCCCTCCTGTTCCTCTGCACATCAGTGTACCAGACATGGAAGGCTACAGTGGAAAGTTAGTCCCTGCTGGTGTCCTTCTGCCTCCTGATGCCAGCTTCTGCCCTCCATTGCCCTCCATTGCCAGGGTGATTCCTGACTCCACCTCCTCCAGCGGCCTCAGCTGGCAGGGGCTCAGCATCACTAGGCCTCCTGTACCACGAGGCCGAGGGTGGAGCTCGGAGGCTTGAGGATTCCATGGAGAAACTGTGCACTTGCTTCCTATAAAAAAAAGGGCTGGATTTGGACAAGTGTTCCCTTCCTTCCAGGCCATACTGGGTTTTCTTTACTATATACTCAGCTCAATCCCCCGCACCCCCGACACATACATACATCAAAGCTGCTGAAAACATTGTTGGATTCTGCTGTGGGCAAATGTCATGAGGTGGAAATGTTATCTGACAGCTGGCCCTAGTCTTTGTCCTAGGAAGGAGCAATCTGTGGTTGTGGGTTGTGGTTGTGGTCTGTGGACAAAGGCCTTGGAACACAGTGGAGACTGACCCTCAGGATCCTCATTAAGTTGGCCCATTGAACACAGAGAAGCTCTAGTTTTGTTCTGGAGAGAGCATAGGGCCAGAAACACTGAGACGGAGAGTTCAAGAAGAGAAAACGGATTATGAAGGAAATTCGTGAGACTCTGGTTCTTTCCAAGCCACCAGCATTCCTGCAGAGTCGGGTGGAGTCCAGACTGTGGCCCTGCCAACAAAGGATGAGAACAGCAATGCTCGCCTTGACAGTGAATGTAAACTCATCCATCATCCCTCAGAAGTCAGCAAACGCTTTCTCTCACATTCACTGTCAGGAATGAGGTTTTACTTTTGGAAGGGGTGGAGTTTTATTATCCAGATTCTCTTCCTGGGGAAGAACTATCCTTGAGAGGACGGCTCCCTGGGACATTTTTGGGATAACCTTAGACTACTGCAGAAAAACACTGACGTTTGAAGAGGCCACATTGAGATGTACATTAAATAAAGGCTGTGCAGTTGATTAAACTAAGAGATGGAGGTTGCCAGGAAAAATGTGTAACTTAATTTCACCCCAGAGTAACATCATGGCTCAAGGCTTGGCAGAGTAATTTTGAAACCTGACATTTTTAGATCCCAGGCCTAAACTCCAGGAGTTCCATATGTCAAGTGCAGTCATTTGCCCCTACACGCCAAGCAAATGGGTGTGGGGAAGGGCTGAGAAAGATGTATTATCCGAAACATGCACCTATGGGATAAAGCAAAGTAAGTACTTCGTCCATCTCAGGATACAGCGCACAGTGGGTCTGAGAGCAGCTCCTGGGCCCTCGCTGATGGGTGGTGAGAGCCCCAAACACTCCAGCATCAGAGACCATATTTCTCGGGTCCATTTCTCTCAGCAGGCTCTAAATGCTGCTGCTCATCCTTCCTGTGCTCAATCTCCTCAGCCTGGATCGCAGGGTGAGATTCACAGGAGCTATGCCACTAGGGTGCTTTTCCTGTGTGGACCCAAAGAGCTAGTATTTGTCTTCAGACCTACCAAGGAGGTCTGCTCCCTTCCCATCTCACAACTGCAGCTCAGTCTCTCTTCCGTGCTATGGGTATGTCACTAGATATATGCATCCTCCCAGTTGTCCTTAGGGAAGAGCATCCTCAAAGTGTAGAGGGAAAGAGAAGTGGAGGAGTCATTTCCAGAGTCAGCCTCTAAATGCCCTTCTACCCCTCCTCCTTTCTCCCTCCCCCTTCTCCCTTTCTCCCTTTCCCCCTTACCTTGTCCTCTCCTAGCCTCCTCAATCCCTACCACAGATGCCATTCTGGCTTGGCTGGCCTTCTGTCTTGGGGAGCGTGGATGTGAAGTGTGGATGAAAGGTGAGTGGGTGGGAGGGAGAGGATATGGTAAAAATGAGACGGACATCTCAATTCTGTCCTGCAAGGGCTGTGACTCCAAATGTCTTAGCCTTTCCTGCTTATCTTGCTGCTGGCTAGGAGGAACATTACCCAGGCTGCTGGAAATAGCCTAAACACTGCTGGGGAGGAATACAAAGCCAGACTACAACTGTACTGTGTGTGGAGATGGATGGAGATGGATGGTCCTTGGATCCCACCCAGCCCTGGATGCTACTGAGACGCAGCATTTAAACCCCATCTGCTCCAGCAGGTGCCACTAGACATAGTCCTAATTCTAAAGTTGAAGGGCGCAAGTTGACCAGCACTGATGGAGTGTGGGTGCCACCTGGTGGTCATATTTAGAGTGACTGACAATGATCAGACTTTAGAGACCCGCTAATAGTGTTCATTCAGCACCCACACTACATTTCTCAGATGTCCCCCCTAGGTTGGTCTCTAAATTGTCACAGCCCTATAAATTGTAGCATCTCTATAAAAAATAACTGGATACCCCACCACAGGAATTAAAGCTAGTCTGTCTTTTCAATACACTCATGTGCTCAGATAGTAACAATTAAATAAGACAAGCTGCTGTACAGTATTTTCACAATAAAAAATAAAAAAAATAGGGCTGGGAAGGTGGCTCAGTGGTAGAGTGCTTGCCTTGCATGCATGAGGCCCTGAGTTCAATTCCTCAGCACCACATAAGCAGAAAAAGCTGGAAGTGGCACTGTGGCTCAAGTGGTAGAGCGCTAGCCTTGAGCTGAAGAGCTGAGGGACAGCACCCAGGCCCTGAGTTCAGGCCCCATGACCAGCAAAAATAAATAAATAAATAAAAATTTAAAAATTAACTATTAAAAAAATTTTTTTAAAGAATAACTGAAACTTGCAACTTACAACACAAATAATTTCCAGTTTAAATTGTAATTTATGTTTCCTCTATGTATTCCAAAAGAAATTGATTGGCTTTATTCATTTATTGAAGCATTAGAAAGCACCTTATTACAAATGCTTTTATACTTTGGAGAGAAACTTACAACTATGGAGTTAGTTTCATTCACAAAAGAATAAATAGATCAGTATAATGAATTTTTTAAAAAAAGACAAGATGCAGGACACAAAAGAGGTGACCTACTGCTGAACCCCAAGAGCTTGTTATGAGGTGCATAGTGGATAGGAAGGGTGGGTAGGTGACAAAGGGAAAGACATTCCAGACAGAGGGACAGACCATGAAATAGGGTAAGGCTGCAGATGTGTGTGTGTGTGTGTGTGTGTGTGAGAGAGAGAGAGAGAGAGAGAGACAGACAGACAGACAGACAGACAGACACACAGACAGACAGACAGACTGACAGACTGATTGACTGACTGACTGAGACAGACAGAGGCAGGGATAGGGACAGTTGGAACTTGAAGGATATCATGATTCTGGCCAAGTTTTACATTTGAACATCTTAGAGCTAAGATGAGCTACTGAAGGGTTTGAAGCCAGGAACCACCAGATTGTTTTCTTAAAAAGCCATTTAAGAAGCAAGTGTGCTCAGAGACTACATTCCAGTGACACATCATTCCCCCAACATCAGCACACATGAACAGGCCTAACAAGCACCTGGTGCTGTTTATGTGTAATCCCTGCTCTCTTGGAATCAGTGTTCTGGGGCCTGATGAGAGGTGAGGCGTAGGTCAAAGGGTGGAGGGAGAAGTCACATGGATAGGCTGAATCTCCAGGAGGTTGATGGCTGGTGTGAGGGGAAAGGAAATTACTCTGCTTTTAGGTGTAATCACTAAACACGACACAAAATTCTGAGGTTGAAAGTGTGTGTGTGTGTGTGTGTGTGTGTGTGTGTGTGTGCGCCAGTAGGAGTGACTGAACCCAGGGCTTCATGCTGTTGCTCAAGTGGGAGACTGCTAGCCTTGAGCATAAAAGCTCAGGGACAACATTCCTGCGTGCACATGCACGTGCACACACACACAGACACACACACACACACACACAAAGTTTGTTTTCTGAACTTGTGACTTAGAAAGTACGTAATCATGAGAAAATAAATGTGACATTTGTGCCTCCATTCAGGCATGTGAATAAAACTATGCAACCAGTCAGGCCTCCTGTCCTATGGCCAGAGTAAATGACCCTTGTGCCTTGCTTTAGACTTATTTTCCCTTATATCTTTTATTTTTATTTTTACTTGTAGAACTTCAAACAGTCATGCAAGGGGTTACAATTTAACATGTCCATCTACGTGTCTGATGCTTATTGATTCCTTAGTTTTCTTTATTCTTTCATGGTTTTTTTTTCTTGCAGTATTGGAGATTTGAACTCAGAAACTTATTCTTGCTAGGCCCTCAAGATACCACTTGAGCCACCCATCCAGCCCTGTTTTTGCAGCCTTTGTTAGAATATGTCTCATTCTCCACTCCCCATGTGCCTGAGCATCTCTCCATATGCTTAGCTTGCTGTTGTCACTGCGGTCCCTGGCACATGTCACCATGGCCAGCATCTCCATAAAGAGGGATCTTGTATAAGCATTTTTCTAATTTGGTGAGGGGAAGGGAAATAAAAAAATGCTTAAATAAGGATATAGGTTGAGCCATTGTAACAATGAGATGTACAAGACACTATGTTGAAAACCAACTTTATAAATTTTGCAGGGGCTGGGGAGGGGGGAGAGGGAGGAGTTGGGGAAGTGGGGAGGGAAGGGATGACAGGGGAAAAATAAAAGGAGGGTGTAACAATGCTCAATAGAAAATGTACTCATTACCTTGCTCATGTAACTATAACTCTTCTGTAGAGTATTTTTACAACAAAAATAATATTAAAAAAGAGGCAGTCATGTGAATGGCTTAAAACCCACTGCAAATGGGGAAATTTATACAATGCAGGGCATAATACAAACAACAGGATTGCAGAATCCAAAGGCTAGGTTTACTCTAGTTGATGAACATCTTTTATGGATTGTACTTTTGGTGTCCTATTTAACAAATGTTTAACTATTACAAGGCCACAAAAGTTTTCTCTATTCATTTTCTAGAAGTCTTAAAATTTTAATTTTTACATTTAGTCTTATATTACATTTTAGTTGAATAAGTATATATGAGTTATTTGTAATAGTTTGTCATAAGGCATATGTATTAGAAGATTGGTCTTTCTGTTGTTGATGAACCATGTCATTTTTGTAAATTTATTGACTGATTCCTGAAGTCAGTATGTTCCATTGATCTATTTGTCTATCATTAAATAAATATGAAAATGTGATACTTTGGGAAGTTTTACAATAAATCTTGAGAAAAAGTAACATAATCTCCTAAAATGCTCCTTTTTTAGTAATTTAGGCTATTTTTGTTCTATTTTCCACACACATTTTAGGATCCACTTGTAAAATTCATTCATCAATTCTAATATTCTTTATACATTTCACAAGATTTTTTCAATGGGCAATCCATCTGCCATTAAAGGCAATATAAGTTTTTCCAGTGTGAGTGGCTTTAATTCTTCATGTCTTATTGGAGTGGCAAGGAAATAGTACATGGTTAATTAGAGTGGATAACCTTGCCTTGCTGATGATCTTAGAGAAAGGGACTTGATCTTTTCATAATCAAGTCTAGCATTAGTTGTAAGAGTTTTATATGTACCATTTACTACAAAATCTGTTTCTGTTTCTCATTTGAGGAAACTTTCTTCCATTCCTAGTTTGACCAATGGGAGAAGTGAATGTTGGCTTTGTCAAATGCTTTTCCTACTTATATGTGATGATCATTAGTTTGTTTTGGTTTTTAGTTGGTAATTGATTTTCTTACTGATTGATCTCCAGTCATGAATTCCTGAGATAAGTCCTAATTGGTCATGTTTGTTCAGTTACTTTGCTAATTAGTTATTGTTTTGGTGAGGGGTATCAGGTGCAATGGTTATGTCTATAATCTTAGGTGTGGAGGCAGAAATGGAAGTCGAAAGCCAGACAGGCAAAGAATTCACTGGACCCCATCTCAACAGGAAAGGATAGGTATGGTAATGTGTCCCTGTCATCCTAGCTACAGCAGGAAGAATAATAAGAGGATCCTGATCCAGGCTGGCATGGACTGAAAATATTAAGATCCTATGTCAAAAACAACCAGTGCAGAATAGGGCTAGAGGTTAGTGTCTGTGTAGTAGGTACAAAAGCCCGAGTTCAAGCTCCCAGACCACAAAAAAAAAAAAAAATGGGAAGAGATTATTTTGTGTTTTGACTGGGAGGAATGTTGGGCTTCTCTTTTCTTTCCTCAGAATCTCTTTGCCTGGATTTTATATCAGGAAAATGCTGGCCTCATACAATGAAGGCCAGTTTTCCCTTCTTATTCACTTCCTGAAAGAGTGTATATTTGACATATTTCTTCCGTTGATGATGGATAGGACTCATGGAGAAACCCAGCTGGGCCTAGAGCATTGTCATTTAACTAACAATTCAGTTGCTTTCATTCAGCGTTGTATCGATTATCTAGTTCTTCCTGCATGAGATTTGTTAGCTTGCCCTTGTCTTAGTCCACAAAACCTCACACAGTGGGTAATTTATATTGAATATTAATTTCTTTGGGTCATAGGTTTGGTGGAGAAGCTGGCAGCAGCCAGTGAGAACCATTCTTCTCTGTCATCCCATCACAGAGCAAAAGGTGGAGACAGAACAAGAGAGACTCAGCCTTGCAACCCCTTCTCTGCTAAAGGACTTACTCCCTAGCTAACAGTTTTAGTCTGTTCGTGAGGTCCCACCTCTCCACACTGGGGATCAAGTTTCTAACATGTGCACAGTCAGGAGAATCCCAGTTTCAAGTGAACCTGGGGAAAGAATCTAGTAAGATCTTTCTTATCTCAGAAAAAAACCAAGCACTTATCTATAATTCCTGCTACTTAAGAAGCAGTGGGAGGAGCTTGTATTCTGAGACCAGCTGGCCAAAGTGGAAGACCCTATCTGAAACAAACTAAACAGAAGATCTGGAGGCATGGCACAAGTGTAGGGAACTTGCCTAGCAAGTCCAAAGCCTGAATTCAATCTCCAATGAAAATGTTTCCAGCATTCAGACAATAGTGGTATTTTCCAGAGAATTCATCTATGTTGTCAAATTTATCAGCATAAATTGCTTAATCTCTGTGCCTTTCTCAAGAATTTATACTGTTGTCACCTCTCTGTGTTGCTGATATTTCTGCATCTATTTTATTGTTCTTCAATCTGTTGGAAGTTTTTAATTCCTATTGTTTTTCACGTTCCTTCCATTAGGTGTTTTCTCATTTGTTTCTTCAATTGGTGGTCTTGGGATCTGAGCTGAGTCTTGTACTCTACCAATTGAGATGAGCTCTCCACCCATCTTACTGTAGTTATTTTACAGCCATCGTCTTGTGTTTCTGTCCAGAATGGCTTTCAACCATGTTCTTCTTCTTCGAGTCTCTCACATAGCTAGGACCCTATGTGTGTACCCTATGTATAAATTGTTGAGACTTCCAAATAGCTGGGATTAGAGGCAAGCACCACCACACTCAGCCATATTTCCTTGGTTTCTGAACTTAATGCTGTCTTTTCTGTTTATTTGGAATTTATTGGTTCATATTTGTGTTTCCAGTTTCTTTAGATAGAATTTGTGATCATCAATTTGAAGTTTTTGTTTCAACATGGGCAATTAATACTATAATTTTTTTCTTTACCTGTATCTAATAAATGCTAGTAAGTTGTATTTTCATTCACACCAAAGTACTAATTAATTTTTTTTCATCAAAAGCAGTTTGGAAACTAAGGTTTTCAAATATTTGGGGATTTTCTAGATACCTTTCTATCATTGATTTCTAATCTTTCTCTCCTTCACTGGAGAACATATACATACGGTTTGGAATACTTCATTTATTGTAACTTGTTTAAAATATTTATTCTCTTTTGGGAATGTTTTGACTTGTGTTGTTGGGTAGAGTGTTCTATAAATTCAGGTAATTTTGTTTTTCATGTCTCTACTCATTTTCTGCTTGCAATGACTGAAGGTATTAAAACCTCCAAACTCAATTTCTAGATTGGTTATTTCTCCTTACAATTCTATTCGTCTTTTTTCCCCTATTATCTAGAAGCCATGTAAACTTTTCACACACATATTTGGAATTGCAATTTCCTATTACTGGAATGACCCCTTTACTCTAAATGATAACATTTTGTGGAGGTACTGATGGAGGTACTGGACTTGGTACTAGACTGGCACTGGAGGTACTAGACTTGGAGCTCACATGGCCATGGCTCTCCAGCCTCCTCTGCACTGGTTATTTTTGAGGAAGGGACTTGCTTTATGCAAAGATGGCATGGCTACAGCGCTCCTGCTTGTGCTTCCCTGTGTCATGAGACATGAAAGGAGTAGGCCATCTCTGCCCAACCATTGGTTGAGATTCTTTCAAGTTTCTTTTTGCCCAGTTGGCCTCCATCCACAATCTCCCAATCCCTGCCTTCCAAGTAGCTAGGATTACAACCTTAAACCACCACAATGAGTTGGTGTTAATCCTGGTAATGTTAATCCTGGTAATAATCTACTTTGCTCATTATAATGGGCAATCCTCATTCTCTCTTTGTTAGCGTTATTGTATTTCCTGTATATCTTCCCTCTGAACCCTGAAATCTAATCATCTTTATACATAGTAGATTTTGATTTGTTTGTAGTTGGGAATTGGGCTTTTTTTTTTAACCAACTTGACAGTCTCTGCCTTTGTGTTCACATCATTTATGTTCAGAGTGGTTGTTACTGACATAATCAAGCTTAAATCTATGATTTTGCTACTTGTTTGCTTTGTGTTTCGTCTGTTGTTTCCTTACTCCTATTTTACTATTTGCTAATTATTCTTAAATGATTCTGTATCTTCTGGCTTTAGATATAACTTTGTATAAGAACGATTAGATTTTATATTATTAACTTGACATTTTCATGGAATATTATGCTTATCTAATAACAACCCTACAATAATAGAATTCTATTTTCCCCTTCCTAAACTTGTTTTGCTTTGTGTATTATAAATCCTACAATGAACTGTTACTATCTTGGTTTTAAGCAATCAATTCTCTTTTAGACATATTAAAACAACAAAAGTAATTTTTATATTTATCCACATATTCATCATATTTTCACTTGGTATCAACTTACATGACTTTGTCTTTTAAACATATCTTATAGATCATTTCCTGGTAATTGGCTCTTCATATTTTGGATTCAAAAAGTTTGACTTTCTTGGTAAAAGCCATCTTTAACTACATGCAGAATTCTATGAAGTTTTGGGGACCGTCACCTAATCGTGAAACGTGTTGTCCTTTGCTCCTCATGAAGTTCCTGTCCTACTGTGCATTTCTGTATGGGCCACCCCTCCTCCCCAACCACACCTATGATCTTTTAAGTCCTCACTTAAAACAACACGTCTTGATTATGTATCTAAAGAAATTTGAGTAATGTCCCAGGATTGTTGTTTTCATGTTTCTCTCTCTTGGACTTATTGTTTCAACCTGTGGCTTTATCATGTTCATGATTTGAGGGGGGCAGAAATTCCTGGCCATTGTGTCACCATCTTATTTCTGTGCTCTGAGTCTTCATATGCAAGTCTTCTCCTTTGAAGATTCCAGTCCTGTTGCACATCCCGATGCCTGATGTGGGCCCAGTCCACTGAAGGTTGGTCCCTGTTTCCCCATCAGGTTTGACTATAATTTCTACCATCATCTTCCAGCTCTTCACTCATGTCTCTCTAATCTGCTCATCTTGCCCAGTGGATTTTCCATTTTTATTTTTTGTGTGTGCTGTCCTGGGGCTTGAACTCAGGGTCTGGGAGCTGTCCCTGAGGCCCCTCTCCTCAGTACACCCACCCCACCCCCTCAAGCTAGTGTTCTACCACTTGAGCCACAGTTTCACTTCTGGCTTTTTGGGTAGTTTAGTGGAGACAAGAGTCTCAGAGAGTTTGCTGTCCAATCTGGCTTCAAACCACAATCCTCAAATCTCAGCCTCCTTAGCTGCTAGGATTACAGCTATGAGCCAGCAGCACCCAGCTTTGTATTTTTAATTTAGAATTACATTGAAAAATAATCTTTGGTATCTACTATGCTCATACTGGTTTCACCTTTCCAACCTATACCCTTGCATTATTTTGGTGTTACTGGGGTTTTAACTCGAGGCTTTACATTTGCTCAGCTTGCTTGCTCTCAGCTGGCAAGCAGTCTTCAACTTGAGGCACACCTCTAGCCCTGATTCTGGCTTATTCTGGAGATGGACTCTAGTGGACTTTTCAGTCCAGCCTGACTTTGAACTGTAAGGCTCCATATCTCAGTCTCCAGAATAGCTAAGATTAAAGTTGTGAGCCATAAGCACCCAGCTCCAACCTGTACCTTCCTAACTGTATCACACAAAGATGCAATGCTATTTTGCATTAATTCTACAAATTGTGTCAATGCTGGGTATATTTTCGAGACTTGAATATTCTCATTTTTGGAATGCCTAGTCATTCTTCACGAGATGCTAAACATATTGAATTTAACTTTGTTGTATATTGAATTCTTTTACTTCTATATTCTTGTAGCTTTCTGAGGCAGTTATTTAAAAACAGATTTTTTGAAGTGAGGTTAGGATAGCCTGTAGTGTAGGGCTGATAAAGTATTGTCACACTGCAGCAATACTTTTCTGACTATTCTGTACAGTGCCCTTTGGATTACTGGCTTTCTACTCTATTCTGGCTAGCAGACAAACTATTCACTGCTTCATATGAACTCAGAAATTGCTCGATATCCAGCTCTGGAAAGGTGCTCATGCACACAGAGTACTCAGCTTACTCTTTAGATTTCCAGTCATTTTATCAGTTCAGCTCTCTCTTTAGTTGTACTCTATGCACTTTTACCATTTTGGTCTGTATGTGTGTGTGTGTGTGTGTGTGTGTGTGTGTGTGTGTGTGTGTGTGTGCGCGCGCACGTGCATGCGCGCTCTAGCACGTGAGTACATGCGTGTGTGCATGTGTGTTTACAGGTTTTTAAGTTGTTTCCGGTGACAAAGTAAAACTCATTTGTTTTTCTAGCTAGACTAGAAATAAATACCAAAAACACTTTTAGAGGCAAGGATTTTATTTCAATACTATCTGATTCATTTTAAGAGAAGACAAAGATGCTAGTTCAATTTAAACTTTTAACTCAAGATCGGAGTGAATTCTAGAGTTGTTACCTTGGAGAAATTACCAAATTGATTCCCAAATCCTTGAGCGGTAAACAGAACTAACAATGCCTCCATTGCAGTACATTCAGTGAATGTGATATAAACAATCTATCAGGTATCAGCTCATCTCCTATAGTTATTTTCCTTCTCTTTCCCCTAAAGCTGAGATTTTCTTGGACCCACGTGATCATGATAGACATTTACTTCTCTCTAGATTTTTCCCATAGGAAAAAAATTAAATCAAACATAGTATTCAAAGACCAGGCACAAAATACTTCTGGGCAAACTGCCTGTGAGTTTTCTCTGTGGAACTGACTGAGAAGGGAAGCGTGTGTCCTGCCCTGTGTATCTGGTTTTGGACTTGGCAGGTTTGAAGTGGGATATGACCAAAAATCCCAGTTCTGTCAAGAAAAAAAAAAAAAAAAAAACTGAAACAGATGACAAATCATTTGTCTAAAGACCTAAAGCCAAACTGGCTTCAGTAAGTACTGGGGCGACAGTAGGAGCCAATTTCCTGGGGTATTTACAAAATCATTTGTAAGGATAATACTTTCCAGACTTTTGGAGGAACAGCTAAGGACAGCTCTCTGACCCACACACTCAATAAAGTTAGCAGGCCTTCCATAGACAGCTGCTGAGATCACCCCCTCCTGCCACCACTCCCCACACAAAGGCTGACACACCACTGAGATGGAGGAGGGAGGAGTTGCTCTTAAAATGTACAGTACAATTTAAAGAAGTAAAAATGAATATACAGCTTATCAAATAGCTTGGGCCTTATGGGAGATGCTGCCTCAGGACAGGTATTAAAAAAGTAGCCAGGAGCTCTGTGTCTACAGCACAGGGCGAATTACTGTGCTCACTGACCACAGTTAGCCCATTGGATACACTGGTCCAGATTGTTTGCGTTGGCTGCTGTAGCTGGAGAATTCCCTTCTGTGGAAATGAAAGGTGCAAATGCTGTAGAATTAGCACTGAGAGTAGCAGAGACTCATTTTGCTGATAAACAAAGTGAGCAAGTGGGAGCCTGCCATACCTCTAGACCATCTTCCCTAAGAGATGCACAACTGCCTTAATAGCCACTGCCCTTGTCAACACTCAATCCACTGTCATAATCCCCCAAGGCCCTTAACCTGACCAGTGGGCATCAAAGATTGCATGAGAGCCCTTGAGCCAAAGAGTACATGGTAGCAGAAGAGGACAGAAAGGTGAAAGGGTGACACTTGGTCAGGAATGAAGATCCAAGGCTGGCCACACTGGAGACGCAGCTCACTGGCACAGTACTGCCTAGCACGTACCAAGCCTGTACACTTGGACAAAATTAACGGAAAAAAAAAAAAAGACAAGGAGGGAGGGAAGAAAGGAGGGAGAGACAGATAAGGCAGGCAGGTAGACCAGACAGACAGACAAAACACACCAAAGGGCAGGGCCAGGTAGAGACCACTTTCAATCCCCAGCACCCTCTTCATTTATTCTTCCTGTTGTTCCCTTGGTCATTCCTTTTCTGTAAAATGAAAATGAATGCTAAGGCAGTAAAAAGTGACAGATCAAGATGTTAGGGGGGATAAAGTGTATCAGATTCCTTACAATTCAGAAAGCAATACTCAACCTATGTGGAAGCACAGAGCAACTCCATGACTGCACCAATGACTTCTTTGTAAACCAACAAAAATTAATGATGAGCAAAATTCATACAGTCTTGGCCAAGGCTGATAGCGACTCTGCTTCAATAGGAATGAGAATTCCCTGCTTCAGGGACAACTCTCCTCAGGCCACTTAGCCAGCACTTATGGAGACACTAGCCAAAGACAAGTAGATAAGGGTCTTTGAGAGTCAGGAACATCCATTTCATTGCCTATACCTTGGCAAAGAGTTAGTGAGAGTAATAAGGACAGGCAGGAAATCCTTTGTGGTGAGCATTAGCAACTAAATTAAAGAATAGTCTAGACACAGTCTTCAAAAGTGAGTGTACACTCGAGCACAATGATATTCTACATGAAAAGTGCTCACATGGGTTCCATTACAAAAGGCATTTTCTTTCTAGATAGAAAGGAATTATAAATTCAGAATGCAAGGAATACAAAGATAAATGGAAATTAAGTAACAACGGACTAAACAACAAATGAAGATAAGACTAAGTATCCAATGAGTGATAATTACATTTATAGATCAAGAACCAAAAAAAAAAAAAAAAAAAGACAACAGAACCAAAGATAAGCAACACAATGGACATAGAAACTCTGATTTAAAAAATGGGAAGATTTAAAAGGATAGTTTATTATCTTGCATCATCAACCTTTATTAACACAGAAAATAGAGATGAGATGAGCCTAATACCGTTTCTCCAAATCTACTCTTTTTCATTCTAATAAACCTGTTTGAAAGCTAAGGGGGCATATTATAATTAGTTCTGATGGAAACACCACAGACATGACTGCTTCAGAATTTAAATGAACTAACAAAAAACATGTTTTGGAAAGGGGAAGTCTGGTGGGATTTAACTGTAGTTAACATGCCAAGAAGAGGTCAGTCAATACTTGATTAATTAGAGGTAGAAAACCATGCATTTTGATTGTCTTCAGGAATAAGCAGTCTCTTTCTATCTGATCGAATAAGTACAGTTTATAGTCATTCCTATGAGGGCCTATGAATATATCTTTCAATATCAGTTGTCCAACGTCAGTGAAAATATAACTCTTGACTGACCATTGAAAATTTGCCCATTTATACTATACATCTGGCTTTTTTTTTGCTTTGTAATGGTCATTTTGTTTTATATTTTATGTAAAATAAAAACATGACTTCAATTTGTTGAAAAATATATCTCATAAAATTGCACCTTTTTGACCAGCAAAAGTTTACCAAAGAATTTCAGCATATTTCAAAAGAATTTCTTTCAATATCACAGTTTGTCCAATGTCAATGAAAATATAACTATGGATTCAAGTGTATCGTTAGACAAGAAGACTGTTAAAAACACAAATTCTAAGTAGAGAAAATGAGGTGTAGGTAGCCTTGCTTTCTCGGTGCTTTAATACTTCATTTTTAAAAGTAAACACAGTACTAATCATCATTTTGATCCCAGTGAATAAAACTTTAAATTACATTTATTAATCAGCATCCAAGACTGAAACCAAAATGATCCTTTTAAGAGTATTGCCAAGGAGACAAGTCCAGTCTAAAAAGTTAAATTAATCACAATGCAACATTTTGAACAAACAAAAGTGGCTCTGTTACCATGGCACTGGATGAAATTTGTCTTTTTGTTGGATTCCAATTTGTGGTAACAAGCAAGAATAGGATTGCCTACAAACAGAAGTATACAAAGCAGGCTCAAAGTGAATAAGGGGTTCAATGAAGTTCTATTACACGATTGGCAATGACCTACAAACCTTTTAGCAACAAAACAATATTTAAAGTATCATTGTTCCTATATGTTTCATTAACTGTAGACATCATATCACTTAAGCCTTTTATTAATTAGAAATGTGCAACTTTTCCCTGAAGAATTTGTGATCATATTTCAACCAGCTGTCCTGAACTAGTTTCCTAATCAGCAGAGGATATATTCCAGAGTGGAGGGATGACAAAGATGTCACCCTGTGAGAGCATAAGGCCAATATGTGATGAGACCAACGGCAAATAACCACTAGATTCTTATGCTCAGCTGTAAAACATTCATCACTGAAGAAAAAGAGAAACAGTTGAGATGGTACAAGCTGGCAAACTTGCCAAAACCTTCCTTCCATTTTGATCCCTTTGAAGCCAACCATGACACAAAAACTATACTATGGAGAATTTAGTCCTTGTAAGTGAAAACAAATACACTATACCTATAGGAGGTTTAAAAGATTTGTGTTTAAATATTTGTTTTTAAATACTCAAGTTTAATACTACTGTAAAAAAGATTTCAACTATATCATATGTGTCAATTTCTGTTTGCTTCTAACCTGCCACTAATACGTCCATTCCTTGAGCTGCCAAACAGCCCTACTAGTCATGGAGAGAAACGGTGTTGTCCATTGAAAACCTAGTGCAGACATCACTCCAACATTGAACCGAATGGCACAAGACCCATTTTAGTATCCCTGAAATAAAGAATGGCCACTTTGTCCACGTCCTCTCTACTCAAGCAGCACTGTCTATGGAGAGTTCCTTCAAATCTTTTAACACTTCACTGCTACTGATTCAAAAGTTACTACCAATTCAAACATTAAAACAAAAACACAGACCAAATTCATGTACCCGTGATCCTTTGTAAATCCTACAAGGTAGAAATATTCTTAGTTTTAACCAAGAATATATTGGAATGAACTAAATACAGCTTTTAAAGTAATTTTACTCTTGTTATTATATTTCTACATAGACTATTCAATATTGTTTGTAGACATAATTTAATCAATAATATATCATAACGTCAACCACTACAGTGATCCAGAATTCGATTCTGGCTACAGAGAAAGCTTAATTATTAAGCAACACCTTTCTAAAAAGCTTTCTGTATTTCTGATTGATAAGAAGGGAAAAAAAGTATCTCTCATTGAAATAACACTGAAGTTCGAGCTCATGCTCCTTCGCTGTGTTCAACATAATTAACTCTTCAGGATAAGTGAGGAAACACATAGCCACATTAATAATAAGTCACAGTCATCTTCAAGAAAACTCTATGGGCAACTCTGGTGTTACAACTGTATATCGAGGGTCCAATCTGGGGATGAAATCGTGAAATTCTTTAGATGCACCAGTACCAAAGACATCAAGGGCTTTTCGGTTCATGAGAGCAAATCTGTAAGACAGAGGACACATGAAGAAATATTTAACAAAGTTTACAAAATAAAATGATTCACTTTCCTTGCCCTAGTTTTCATGAAATGGCAAAACAGAAAAGGGCAGATTCATAAGAAGAAGGATATTCATGGTCTAAGACTCATCATCTAATATTTTACTTAAAAAGATTATTTCCAGACCCATAGAATTCAATCATCATTTCAAACACTTCAAACAGAAATTTTTCTGATGGAAAGCATAGGAGAGTAAAGACTGAATGAGTTAACTAAGAATAAATGAATTGACATTACCAATGAAGCAGAAGCATTAAATATAATTTCTCCCATAACTGAAATAATAATACCTCACAATCAAAAAATACTCTTATTAAAAATGCAATGACTAATAAGAAAACAATATATTGGCTCTCAAATTTCTAATACATATAGAATTGAAACCCACCTTCCTATTATCTATTCCTCTAATGTAAGAGAGGAAAAAAATTTAAAGATATGTTTAGCCGAAGTACAAGATGGCCTTTCGTGTGAATGGACCTGCCTACTCATGAACATCCTTCCTAACAGAGGTGGTGTAATAAAAGTAAGTTTAGAATCAGTGATCAGAATCAGTATACTAAGAACCTCAAATGGTACTTTTTGTTGTTTTCCTAAAGAAAACTCCCTTCCAATATAATTGAGACATTCATTAATGTAAAGATATCTAAGTGACAAAAAAAGGATAATAACATCAAAAACACACAGTGTCATGGTATGAGGAAGAGTTCTGAAGTTACATTATCTGACTAACACTGCAAGCTGCTTTACTTTCTAGCTGTGTGACTCTGGCTTGCTATCTAACCTCTCTTGAATGTTTCTTCACACGTGAAAACTGGTTTAAAAAAGTACCTAACTCATGAAACTATGTTAGGAATTAAATATAAAAAAACTGTATGTATAGTTCTTAAACCATACTTGGAACCTGTTACACACTATGTAAGCATTTGCTATTACTGTGAGTAATAAGAGTGCTAGCACTGTGATTCAGTGAGTTCCTACTAAGTGTCAAGCATTACCACAAACCACCATTTGTCTGTGATTTGTAGCTCAGTGCTCCATGTATTAGACTTAGTTGCACTGTAGCAGTGGCGAGTGGTGGAGCCAAATGGAGAGTAAGTCTTGGGGGCTTCATTTTCATGCTAACCTTGAAGAGTGGTCTGGCTCTGCAGGAGTGGATTAGTTCCTATGGGAACAGAATGTTATAAGGAAAGTTTTGCCTCTTCTGCATATAGCCAGTTCCCTTGCTGACTTAGAGGGCCCACATTAGGCCAATACACCAGCCACACACTGTTGGAACTTTCAGCTACAAGAATTGGAAGCCAAGCAAATCTCTTCTATAAGCCTATTCCTGTCAGGTGTTCTCTTACAGCTACACAAAACACACTAGATCACACACAAATCACATTCTGCATAGAGAAAAGGAAAACTATACTCATGAGAGTAAATCAGATTCCCAAAGTAAAATGATTGACGGTACTACGAGTTGAAATCAGCTAGGTCTGTCTAACTCCAAAGCCCAGGTTTTTCTTATTAGGTCAAACCGTTTCCCAAAGAATTCAGTTAAGAAACAAAAGAAAAAGGAAAGGATATAACAGAAAATGCAGAGGAAAGTACATCTAAAGCACTGGACAGAAGAAAATAGCTATTTTTACAAAACTGAAATCAAGTAATTATGTAGAGACTAGCCATTACAATGAATCACTTTAATACGTGTGTGTACACATTTATCTCCTTGTGCTGGGGGTCTAACCAAAGATTTTGTACATTTGACACATCACTCTCCACTAAACTACATTGCTAGTCCAAATCAATTTTTTTTAACCATAAAAAAGAAATCAAAGATTCAAAATGATATAGGCTTATATGTTTATTCAGCAACTAATTAGCAGTTAGAAAATGAACATGATATTCACATAAAATACTTAAGAGAACAAAAATACTATAAAGGAAGAATAGTCAAAACAATTAGCTATTTATTTGATTATTAAGTTAGTCATATTTGACTTGCATATAAATACCTCTACCACTGGAAAAATGTTCTCTCAAGGAGACAGAGACTCACAATGATTTTCTAGAAGTTGCTCTTTTGTTATAAGCCCTTAAAACTCTTGTCACCTACCTGCCCTTGGTGAGCCTAAGGAGGAACTTCCAGTAAGATGGTCGCAAGTTCTGAACTTCCATGACAGCCTAAGATTATACAAGTTGAGATTTCTTTTAGTAAATACAAACATTATCTGCAATCTGAGGCAATAGGGACTTTTCTCTCTATCTTTGTGGCTCACTGTATTTCAAAACATTAGTAATAACAATAGCAAAAGCATGCATTTATGTTTATCAATACTGAGAATATTTGTAAATATGCTTCTAAGTAGAAATGCTTTTTTGGAAATAATAATTGCATGATCAATCATTATTATCAAGAGACAGTTGTCATTTCTGACTTGGTGACAACATCTCTATGAGAAAGAAGAAATAAAAGCTCTTTGGAAAACCTTAGTAGCCTTTAAACTATTAATATCAATAATGATGATTACAGAGTTAAAAGAGATTAAACAAAGCTACTGTTAAGCCAGTTTTCCACTGGGCACTGGTGGCTCACGCCTGTAATCCTAGCCACTTAGGAGGCTGAGATCAGAGGATCACAGTTCAAAGCCAGCCTGGGCAGAAAAGTAGGCCTTAAGACTCTTATTTCCAATTAATCACCAGAAAACCAGAAGTGACACTGTGGTAGACTCAAGTGACTCAAGTGGTAGAGCACTCCCCTTGAGCTAAATTGTTGAGGAACAATGCCCAGGCCCAGAGTTCAAGAGCCACAACCAACAGGAAAAAAAGCCAGATTACCACCATCCTCATCTCCTAAGCACAGTTAGGGAATATTCATGCCCATGGTATTTTTTACCTTAAGAATAATTAAACTGGGCACTCTACCTACAGTACTAAATGACAATTTACCTATATACTTACTGTAATAAACCTAAAAATTAGGTTGTTCATAAAATGGGCCTAATCCTTTAAATTAACTTGTTTAATCATTTAAAACATGTAAACTACTTTGCGGGGGGAAAAAAACCAAACCAACAAACCAAAGAAACATAAAATGTATCAAACAAAGATATTCTCAGAAATCTCCCTCTCCCCAAATGGCTTAATGTAAACTAGACACAGAAATTCAAATGATCATTTCAACAGCTGTACTTACTGCATGGAAACAAATTGCTGTTGAGATGGCATAGATAATAGTATCAGCATGAGGGAAATAGGGAACCTTCCCTGCTTCAATGCCTTTGAAATATATTGTCTGCAAAATAAGCATAATGGGAAAGTTGCATAAAAACTTTAAAATGCATGAATAATATACAGAAGTTGAATGTTCTACAAGTCGTATATAGTCTACCTTTGTGAATCCTAATTCTTCCTTCAAAGCTTAACTATGTCATACTTTTCATGAAAATGGTGTCGACCTTTCCTTTCCCTTCATTCAAAACTCCAGCTTCAGCAATAATTTCCTGTGGAAATCAAGCCCTTCATTTCTACTGCTATTGTTAATGTTTTTAAAAATGCTCAGGTCCACCCTTCCTTGTTAGACTTGCTTATCCATTCATTTATTCAGAAAATGCTAATGGTGTCATTATATGTAGAATATGATATTAGGAGCAAAAGATTTAAAAATAAAACACGAGGCATAACGAATAGCACTGATGAAGGCCATAAGATACATGTGTATATACATGTATAAGTATATATATAGTGTATATATAAACACACATACATGTGATATATACATATACAAATATATACACATATGTATCATGTGTATGTATATGTACACTTTTGAGGGGGACAAAGGACCAAGGACAAATGCAGAGAAGATTACATTTGAGTAATGTTTTGTAATTCATCTGCGGTAAAGAACCACTTTTTGTTTTTAACTTAACATTCATGGATTAATACTTTATTTTTTCCAGTTGTGGGGCCTGAACTCTGGGCCTGGGTGCTGTCCCTCAGCTCTTCAGCTCAAGGCTAGTGCTCTACCACTTGAGCCACAAGCACCACTTCCAGCTTTTTATGCTTATGTGGTACTGAGGAATAGAACCCAGGGAGGGCCTCATGCATGCAAGGCAAGCACTCTACCACTGAGCCACCTTCCCAGCCCAGATTAATACATTTTTAATGCAATTAAATGAATTCTGGTTTTTAAAAAATACAGAATTGAACCACATTCTCATTATGAGTTTCAAAAGGCAAAGTAGTGCTCTGTCAAATTGCTATGAAAATTCCTCAGTGTTTACTCTCAGTGTATTTGTTGAAAGGGAAAGCTTTCTTCAGAAACACTGCACCTAATCAATACAGAAGAAACAACAGTAGATTATCACCATTCTGTAACTCTGAGTGAAGTGGTTATAATGCCTATAACTATAAAGAAAAGGTATTGCAGGACCTGATGCTCATTCTACCAACATCTAAGCCCATTGACCAATCTTAGCACATAAAAGAGACATAACCAGACATTTTTGTGGCACCTAATGTGATTCAAAAAAATACTCACACATAAAGGAAATATGAAATAGTTCTACCACCTATCCATATTCAAAAATCAAGATTGAATTTGCTTAAGCTTCCAGATAACTGTTTGCAGGAAAAAGAGAAGCTAAACAACTACCATAAATACCACCAGTAAGGATGCATTCAGCAAATCAAAAATGTAGCAAATTCTGTGGGAGTATTGGTATAGGTGTTTAGAAAATAAATAGTAAAGAAAAAAAGAAAGGAAAGGTGATGGAGAAGGGAAAAAGAGCTTATAGATTATTATAGATTATGACTTTGAATGATACAAAGATTACACAAACACTTATAAGATGAACAGGTTGTACAAACACATTTTACTAATAGATGAAAACTTATAGAATAATATAAAGTGCTGGCCTTCTCCATTTCATCCACACCTCCAAGCTGGAATTTTGTTAGTTAACTGGAAATGGGAGTTTATAAACTTTAATGCCTGAGGTGAATTCAATCTACCAATCCTCTAAATTCCAGTCTCCTAGTTGCAATGATAACAGGCGGGCCACTGGGTTCCCAGCTCAAATTACTGAGTCAACAAAATGTATAATAGTAGTACCGTGTTTATACTTTAATGGAGTTGCTGATTTGTTTTTAACAAATCTTTACCCTCAGTTTTTTATGAATGAAATAATACAATGTCTGGGAAGTGGGGGCATACACATTAAAGGAGATCAAGCAGATGCTGATAACTGATAAAAAATGTATGATGAGTACATGGGAGTTACTTACACCATTCTGTCTTTACTCATATGTATTTGTACATATATACTTCCCAAATAGAGGAATTGACTTGATAGACACTTTTAAAAGAACTAGAAGTTGCTTTGTAATAGGGCTATCTACTTACTGCTAAAGCAGTTAGCTTTATGCCCTTTGCAGTTGCTCATATATAATGTTCATTTTCTGCTTACCTCCACCAATTTGGAAGCTAAATACATGGAAATTGTTGTGCTTTTATAAAACATCATTGATATACCTGCCAAAAATCCTGAAACAACAAATAAAGAAAAACTGATCAGATTGAAAAGTATTTCTTTACTAGTAAGTCATCAGAAATGACACTTCACTGAAAGTGTCATTTGTGTTATATCACAATCAAGGACACTGACACACCTGCTGATACTATACAAAATGAGTCTTATTACAGGTTTTTAAGTTTAAAAAACTGAACCTTATAGTTAGGAACATACTGTTATAAGGTATATGTAGCAAGAAAGAGTTCAATTTTGAAACAGTAGTAACACTTGTAAAATATTGTTTTTAATGTTTTTAAAGGATATCAGTAGCAATTTCGATAGGGAATGCTCATTCATCTAGTCTCTGTGAGTACTTTCAAGACACTTTTCTCCATGGTACTGCCTTCCTCCGACAAATAGAAAAACTAGGGGGTGGGGGCTGGAATATTAACAGGATTATTATTAATAAATACCTGACAAATAGCCTATTTTCATTTTTTTGTAGGTATGGGGTCTGAATTCAACACCTCATACTCTCTAGGCAAGTGCATTACCACTTGAATCATACTCCCAGTCCTTTTTTAGTTATTTTTCAGATAGGATCTCTCACACTTCTGACTCAGACCAGTATTAGGCCTTATTCCTCTTGTCTATACCTTACACAAAGCTGGAGACTACAACTGTTCACACTGACGCCGCCCCCCCACCCCCCTGCTTTCTGGTGTATTTGTTGAGATGGGGGAAGGGGGGTTGTTCTTAGTAAATTTTTGCTCAGGATGGCCTTGAGTTTCAATCTTCCCATTCTCTACTTCCCATGTAGCTGGTATTATAGGCATGAGTTCACCATGCCCAGCCCTTTATTTTTTATACAATGATTAAGTTCCTTTCAAAAATTATTTAATTAAAAATTTATTTATTAGTTGATTAAAAAATATAAAAAGCTTGAAAGAACTGCAAGCAAAAAGTTTTTTAAGCCTTCATGTTGTTACAAAATATTTTAAGTTTTTATGTTGTTTTGTAACACATTCTCTAAAAGAGCAGGGCAGAAACAAGTCATTGCATTGCTAACTGAAAACACCAAACATCAAGATGCCCCCAAGAAACTCATGAGTGTCTCCATAGGGATTCTAGTACAGAGAGAAAGGGAAACCTAGAGAGACTAGAGACATGCAAATCAGCTAAGTTTGGAAGCTATTTCTGATTCATGCTTACTACCAACTGATACAATAATAATCACTCTTCTTTATAGGTTTACCTGCTACAATAGCATGCAGTTCATCATCCAGGTTTCTGATCCAGCGCAAGAAGCAACTAGTACCCTGTAATAAGAAGAAAATAAAAGGACCTTTGTTACGTTATTTCTAGAAAAAATGCACAAGATCAAAAACTCCTCTGATGAATGATTCACTAGCTGACCTTGGAGATCTTCTAAAAATCAGACTGAATACATAATTGCAAAAGTCAGACTAAATGATAAAGGTATTGCACAAAAGATTGGAGAACCTAAAAATAGCATTATAAGGTTCTTATACTATGTTAGGAAGTTGCTTAAGTCTACTTGTGTTATAATAAATCATAATAGTAAGTTAAAAATGGAACCAGCCCAGATGCCCCTCAATGGACAAATGGATCAAGAAAATGTGCTATATTTACACAATGGAATTTTACTCATCCATTAGAAATAAAGGTATTGTGGCATTTGTAAAGGAATGGAAAGACTTGAAAAACTTTATGTTAAATGAAGTAAGTTAAGCTGAGAAAGACAAAGGATCCATGTTTTCTTTTATATGTGGAAGTTAGATTTAGCTTAAAAACTCCTAAGTTTGGGTGGTATGCAAGTATACAAATTATCTGAAATACAGTAGATTCAAGGGAGACCTCAAATAGTATAATTGCTTAGAATGCCAAAATAAAAATTCAGCAAAATAAAACACCAGGAAGTGGATGTCAAGGGGGAGATGGACGAATGAAGAAGAAAAGAGGGAGAAAATTCAGATAAGAATACAATGTATATCCTACAAAATTAATAAGCATAAAGGAAAAAGTGCTTAGGGGAGAGATGGGTGAAAATGTTAAAAGGGGTTATATTGATCAAGATATTATATTTATAAACTATTTTGTTAAATGGCAGTTCCATTGTACAACTTCCTAGAGATAATTAAAAACATATATTCAAAATATTAATAATAGTAAAAGTATTAATAGTAAAATAAAATGGAGCCATAAAACATTCACAATCATTATTAGAGGGGCAAAGAATACATTGAGTCAGGCTAGAGGCCCAGCTCAAGTACATAACAACAGCCTACCAAATCAGAGGCCCTGAGTTCAAACCCCAATCAATACCGCCAGAGACAGAGAGAGATAGACAGAAATAGAAAGATATATGATAAAAATAGAATAATAAAATCTGCTAAAATGATTTTAAGATGGATTAAAAGGGATAAAGGAAATAATAGAAGGTATGAATTTGATCAAGGGACATGCTATTCATATATGAAAATATCACAATGAAACCACTTGTACAATAAGCTAATCAAAAATTCAATCAGTCCAGAAGTAGTTAGATGGAAAAGGGAAATAAGGAAAAAATGGAACAAATATAAAACAACTACAGATGTAAAGCAAAGAGATATAAGCTCAGCCATATCACAAGTATACCAAGTGTAAATAGTCTCAACATACCAATTTTTAAAAATAATTTATTGAAATTAAGTGATAACATAAATTTCATAAGTTTCACAGTATTTGTAGGATAGTGATACTTAAAGTCACAAACACATTTTAACCTTCACAAGGTAAATTGTTATCCTGATCTAAGTGAATTCTATGAGCTTTGACAATACTATTATATTTCTTCCACATCAGATGATATGCAATTTCTTTCCTTTTGCATAGTATAAGCTGTTCCCTTTTTCCCTCTCATTCCCTCCCTCCCATAGCTGCCCAAGTTGCTTAGTTCATTTTCATCAATGTCCAGTGCAGCTGATGGGGGCCCCTCTGTTGTATATTTTCCTGTCTCCCTCTGATTCTGTGTCCTCTTCTTAGCTTCCTTCAGATGTGTGTGCGCGCACACACACACACACACGCACGCGCGCGCACGGTCAAGAAAATGGAGTCATTTGTCTCTTTGCTCTTGGCATACCTTGCTAAAAATGATTTTTTTCTAGTTCTATCCATTTCCCTGCAAACGCCATTATTTTGTCCTTTTTCATGACTGCAAAATATTCCATTGCATATAGGTACTACAATTTTTGGATCCATTCATCTGTAGTGGGGCATCTGGATTGTTTCTTGTCTATTGTGAACAGTGATGCAATGAACATGGAGGTCTATGTGTCCTTGTATCCTGGTTCCTGTTGCTCAGGATAGATGCCTAGGAGTGGTATGGCTGAGTCATAGGGGAGGTCTATATTTAGCTTTCTGAGAACCCTTCCCTATGTGGATCTCTTTAATGTCCTTTTCTTGCCTTATTGCTCTGGCTAAGCATTCCAGAACTAAATTGAAGAGGAGTGGAGAGAGTGGGCATCGTTGCCTTGTTCTTGATTTTCAAGAATTGGTTGTACTTTTTCCTCATTTAGTATAATATTGGCTATTGGTCGGTTGTGTATGGCTTTTATTGTTTTAAGGAATGTTCCTTCTATTCCTCTTTTCTCCAGAGCTTTTAATATGAATGGGTATTGTATTTTATTAAAAGCCTTTTCTGCATCAATGGAGATAATCTTGTGGTTCTTGACCTTGGATCTGTTGATATGATGGATTACATTAATTGATTTATATATGTTAAACCAGTCCTGCATCTCTGGGATGAAGCCTACTTGATCATAATGTATGGGTTTTTTTAAAATATGTTTCTGGATTCTGTTGGCTAAAATTTTATTGAGGAGCTTTGCATCTGTGTTCATCAAGGATAATAGTCTGTAGTTCTCTTTTTTTATTGGATCCTTGCCTGGTTTGGTGATCAATGTGATATTGGCTTCATAGAATGAGTTTGGGATTGCTACTTCTGGTTCTTTTTCTCGGGAGAGCTTAAGAAGTATGGATACTAGTTTCTTTTTAAAGGTCTTACAGAATTCTATAGTGAATCCATCTGGTCCTGGGCTTTTCCTTGTTGGAACATTCCCGATTGCTTCCTCTATCTCATTGTAAGTAATTGGCTTATTTAATTATTTCTTCTTGGTTCAGTTTGTGCAATTTGTATTTCTCTAAAAATCCATCCATCCATTTCTGCTAGGTTTTCCTTCCTGAGTATAGATTCTGGAAAAAGTTCTTTATAATTGTTTGGCTGCCTTGGATGTTTATTTTAATTTTTCCTGTGGCACCCCTGATCTTATTGATTTAGTTCTCCTCTCTTTTTTTTTTTAGTTAATCTTGCCAGAGGTCTGTCAATTTTATTGATCTTTTCAAAAGGACAGCATTTTGTTTTATTTAGTTTTCTTAGTCTCTATCTCATTAATTTCAGCTCTTATTTTGGTTATCTCATTCTATCTAGTAACTTTAGGTTCAATTTTTTCTTACTTTTCTAGCAGTTTTAGTTGAATCATGAGATTATTTACTTGGTCTGTCTCTATTTTCTTGATGTGTGCACTGAGAGCAATACATTTGCCCCTCAGGGCTGCTTTTGCCATGTCCCACAGGTTTTTTTATGTTTATTCACTTTCGTTGAATTGTAGGAACGTTTTGATTTCTTCTTTAATTTCTTCTGTGATCCAGGTGTTGCTCCTAAGTGTGCTGTGCTGTTCAATTTCCATGTATTTGAGTAATTTCTAATGTACACTTTGTTATTGAGAACTAGCTTGACTCCACTATGCTTGGATAGAACACAAAGGATTGTGTCAATCCTCTTGTATTTTGTTTAAATTCCTTGTATAAACTATGATATGATCTATTTTGAAGAAAGTTCCATGGGCTGTTGAAAAGAATATGTACTGGGTTGTTGTTGGGTGGAAAACTCTGTAAATGTCAATTAAGTCCATTTGAGATATGGCATCATTTAATTCAGAAGCTTCTTTTCCAATCCTCTGGTTGGTAGACCTGTCCTTTGGTAAGAGTGGAGTATTAAAGTCTCCTAATACTATTGTCAACACACCAATTTTTTTAAAAGATACGGACTGAATTTTTTTGAAAAAGAAGACAACACATACTTAAAAGAAACCAACTTTGAAAATGAAGTGATAGTAATTAATACAAACATGTTTATAGGTCAACTTTAGTGAACACATTCAGATTAAGACTCTAAATTTCAGACCTTTAATAAAACAACACAGAAAGGTGATTAATATAGTAGCAAGTCCCATGAAACAAAAGGCTTAAATTTAAAGCTGCAAAGTACCATGTCAAGAGTAATCTCTACATGTGTTCAAGTGTGGCTTACGCATATATTGGCAAATTTATAGGGACACAAGTAGCAGAAGGGTAATTCTGGTTAACTGAGACAGTAGAAAGAGTGAAGCCGGGCACCAGTGGCTCACACCTGTAATCCTAGCTACTCAGGAGGCTGAGATCTGAGGATCGCGGTTCAAAGCCAGCCCAGGCAGGAAAGTCCGTGAGACTCTTATCTCCAAGAAACCACTAGAAAACTGGAAGTGGCTCTATGGCTCAAGTGGTAGAGCGCTCACTGTGAGCTGAAGAGTTCAGGGACAACACCCTGGCCCAGAGTTCAAACCCCATGACTGACAAAAAAAAAAAAAAAAGCGAACAAAAGAATGAAATAAGAATGAAAAAAATTGAAAATAGGTGATTGTATACCGAGGCTGCAAAAAGAAATACTTCGTGATTAAATCAAGTATCAGCTACATAGGCCGGAAACAGGTTTAGATTTGTAGTTGGGGACAGCCTCCTGTATTATTTTATACTGGAAATGCCCTAAAGTTTCTATTTTTTTCCAGAAAAAAAGAGTCTTCGGTATCTTATTATTATATGTAATATAGTAAAACTGCATACTCAGGTACATTAAATAACATTATAAAAGAAAAAAAATGCCTCTAACCCGAATTCCTGATATCTACTGTAGACACTGGTGCTGTCAAAATATTTATGAATCTTCCATTAAAAAAAAGCATTAAATAAAATGATGGGTGAGTTAGGGCCATGTCTCACTCTTACAGCAGCCATGTAATTTATGATACATGTATCTGACCTCTTAGAAAAGCTTACCTTATATATACTAACGAAACAGCCAAGAAAAGCTCCAAGCTGGAAGTTTTCCTTGTTATAGAAGAGGGAAAGCAGCCGAGACGGCTGTGTAAACACATGCCTAAAGGCAGAGGGGACTCGCAGACAGCACTGGATCAGGTACCCCACACTGAACATTCGGATGAAACCCTAGGGAGAGTGAGAACATTCTGACAACCAAATTGTGAAGTATCATACAATATTATCATTTTATCAATTACTTTATCATTTCCAAATCCAAGTAAAATTTTACAATATTTAATAAAGGTTATATCACAACAATTTTGCAAATGGATTCTTGAAAACTCAAACAATAATTTTTAAACAATTACCTTAAAAATAAGGGTGAACTACTGGTGGTTACATTTTCTTTGATTTATAAACACTTAAAGCACTGCCCAAGCTGGCCTATATGCCAAAATTCTGTTTCTTGATATTTTATTTACAATGGCAAGGATTTTTAATTGCTAAACCACAAATGAGCTTTAGAAACAAAATCATTAGAATTCAAAACAAACAGTTCACAAAAACAAATGCTCCTGGTAATGTTAATATAAAACTGACCTTAATCTTTAGTGTAAGTCAGAACTGTTTTGCTAGAGGAGTGATTTCATAATTTGTTTAGCTCTTTAGTATCAAATTTTTATATAGTCAGATTCAATTTCCCAGAAATAAATATATGTCTTTTTTTCCAGTACTCAACTGCATCAGGTTAAAGCACATAGACGTGCCACTTCAAAGCCCACCATACTAAGCTTGAAAAAACACCCTTCTCCTCTCTTCTTGACACTGGGACAGGAAAACACCTGACTGCTGGGCTTGCTTGCTTGCTAAGCTCCACAGGTCAGGCTTGTATTTATTTTCCAGCTTGCAACTTCCTTTTCTAGAAAGAAAGTACTAGTTAATTTACCTGAAATTACCAAATACCTGACTATAGTAACATGGAAATTACAGTGGCCAACCAATTCCTATGAATTACCACACATTTAGCTAAGATTGCTAGTATTCATATGCACAAAATGGTCATGCTTTTATGTTTGATAACTTGACAATATTAATCTAAGGATTTAGTACTCACAATCATATTACAACCTTCCCACATTATTTCCCAAAGACAAAAAAAATTGGAAATCCACTCATTCACCCTTTTGTGTACTCAAAAAACGTGTGCTGAGTTCCTATTTATGGACTGAGCGTTACACTAGATGCTGAGGGTACAGTGGTGAAGGAGACAAAAAACTCTTGCCTTCATTACCTACATGTGGTCATTGTATAAACAAATGAACCAACATAACATAAGCACAGATTACAATAAATGTTCTGAAGGAAATAATGAGGGCACCAGGTTAATCTGCATAGACTCGGTGGTAAAGAAAGGCTATTGAGGATGTGGCATTTAAATAGACCCAGAAGAGAAAAAGTTAGAACATTTCAGACAGTTTGGACAGACAGCACAAAGCCAAGAAAGCAGTTAGCTGGTATAAGGAGCTAAGAAACAGTTAACTGATGGGGACCTGAAGAGAATGTAATTAACATGAACATTTACTCGAGGATATTACTTGCTTTGCGGTATAACTTAGTCTGTGGAAAAAATCTAGTGTACTATAAAGAAAATGTTCACTATTTCATGACATGAATTCCTCATCCCTAAGTCTCCAAAGGTTTTACACTCCAGATATAATACTCCTATTTATACAGGAATTATCAAGTTTATAAAAGTGGCACACATTTCAGACTTATGAAAGTTTTGGGGTGTTTTATAATTCCCACCTATTCTTTCAAAAAAAGAGAATTGCTTCCTATCTCTTTCATCCACTCAAATTTCTCCAATACCTCTGATATCTCAGAATATTCCTTGTCCTCGCCTAAATTCTCCATCTGAACATGGTTAGCTGGAAAGAACAATCATTCTTCACACTGCAAGCAATACTGGCTTTTTTTTTCCTCTGTCACTTTAAGTAAGGCAGAAAATTAAATTTGGAAAGAGTATTATCAGGAACTGCTGCACAACTTGAAAAGATACTGCTGTTCATATCTTTGAGGACCATGAATACAAGCGTGGGTTTGGACAGTTGCCACTGTTAACACCAGGCCACAAGGATTCACATTAATAATAAGCCCTGATGTGGGACAGTCCTCCTTTCTACATAGCCACAAGGGAACTGTCTTTTGGAGTATTGTACAACTCAACTCCCTAGCTGAGCAGGGTTTAGTTCTTGCAAGAAAGAATATTAACCACTAAGAACATCCAAGCTTTTAAAACACCATTCAAAGCTAAGAGACTGGTAGCCATAGGTATTACCTTTGTCAATCAGAATAACTACAGTGAAAACACTTTCTTCTTAGAGCTGGTGGTGATAGGAGAAAAAAGCAGGACAGGCTGTGTGTGTGTGTGTGTGTGTGTGTGTGTGTGTGTGTGTGTGTGTGTGTGTGTGTGTGTGTGTGTGTGTGTGTGTGTGTATTACACAGGCATATTATGAAACTGAGAATTTATGCTAGTGGCTATAACTAATTGCAAACATGTCCCAGTTAGTTTAATACCTTTAAAATATGCAAAAAACAAATATCTCTGTAAGATTGCACATAGTATTTCAGTATGTATACATAACACACTGGTCCAACTAGCACATCACACAGTCTAAGGGCCTATTCTGGGATGTTCTTCCAATGAAGCTATATTACAAAGACAAATTTCAATGGCCTTTTCTCTTTTGTTACAACTCCTACCTCATAAATCTAATATAAGCTAAGAAATTTTTAGTAGTTCTGGGGTTTGAACTCAGGACTCTGCACTTGCTAGGCAGGGGCATGGTTTTTGCCTAAGCTGCTCTAGATCAAAATCCTGTGTAGCTGGGATGCTAGACACACATATCTACTTATTCATTGAGATGGGCTCTTGTGAACCTCAAATCACAATATTCCCAAGTCCTGAGGACCTAGGATTACAAACAAAAAACTAACCACCACAACAAAAATAACCACTGTTGGGGATTAACACAAAAGCCTCTCTTCCCCCGACTCAAGCTAATTTTTTGCCAGGTGCTGGTTGGCTAACACCTATAATCCTAACTACTCAGAATTCTGAGATCTGCAAATCAAGGTTCAAAGCCAGTCTGGGCAGACAAATACAAGAGACTCTTATTTCCAATTAACCAGAAAAAAAAGCCAGAACTGATGATGGCTGCAGTGGTAAAGCAAGCACCAATTGTGAACAGAAAAGCTGAGTGGGGGCACAAGGTCCTGAGTTTGAGCCAGGAAGGAAGGAAGGAAGGAAGGAAGGAAGGGAGGGAGGGAGGGAGGGAGGGAGGGAGGGAGGGAGGGAGGAAGCGAGGGAGGGAGGAAGCAAGGGAGGAAGGAAGGAAGGAAGGAAGGAAGGAAGGAAGGAAGGAAGGAAGGAAGGAAGGAAGGAAGGAAGGAAGGAAGGAAGGAAGGAAGGAAGGAAGGAAGGAAGATTTTTGATTGTTTAAGGATCTGACAAATGAATATTAAAAGCCAAATCTCAAAACTTTCTTTTCAAGGCATGCAAAGAATTACAGCTATTACTGTCAACTTTTCCATTTACTTAGACATTATCTCTTAATAAACAAGTTTTGTTTAATATATTCCCCACTGTGGAGAAGGTAGTTTTATATACTTACTTTAATGCAGTAAGAAATGCAATTATCCTCATAGTGTTTACAACATCTATGCCTTGGTCCGTGCTTGCATCTGAAATTAAAGAAGAAAAACTAAACTAAATATAATTAAAATACGTATGTACCTGTGGGACTGTATGCATATACACATGTGTGGATTCCTCTAGATCCATTTCAAACTTTCTAACAAATAGTGGAGAAAATGTAACTACTTTTGTGCAACTTGTTCCTTAGAATCTACAGAAGCAATGCCAACAGGCATTTTTTGTGTTGCTTCTTCATTTCTTACTATGTATGACTACAATCAAAATATTCTAACGTGGTATAGAAAAACACACTTAAATATTGGTGACTAAATGTGAAAAATATGTACATGTATCTATACATATCTCCAAATCTTTGTGAACTTTAAATCACTTAATACAAAGTATGACGGTCATAAATCATCCATGAAGCCAGAACTTGAACAAATACCATAATGAAACTGTACTCAGGTTACAAGAATTTATACTTAATTACATTTGAGAGAAAACATCTGGAAAAGAAACGCGATATATTATTAGAATTCAAAAATGAAGCTTTTAAAATAAATATAGAAATAGAAATCATGTGGGATTCAAAAGCAGGTTATTTGTAATTTACTTGTAAATCACTTAACCCTGTAGTGTTCAATATAAACATTACTGGTGTGAGAACTACTGTTCATGACATGTTCATTTAATCATTTCGTGCATTGCCTCAAGGATTACTTATTTACCTTTATTCATAAAAAATGGAAATACATTCTCTAACATAGGTCTTGCTCTGCCGCTTTAACTTGGAAAGGTTCATTTAACTTCTTTCAGGGTAGTCAACTAGTTATTTTCATAGCTGGAACACAGATTCTTTCTTGTTTGTAGCAGTAACCTGTACAGCCATGTTCCAGTTCTGCACTACACCAAGCTTATTAGCTAACCGATTAGCATGATGTTTTAGAAATGCACTTCTGCACTGCAGTTGTGTCACACCGGCAGCCTTTCCTAGGCAGAGGTGACAGACAGAAATGGTGCATACCAACCTAAGCCCTGCTGTCACTGGAATGCTATGACAGACCTTGTCATGTGAAGTTGTTGAGCTGATTAAAGCGGATGCTTTAAAAGACATAAACCAGCGAAGGCCTGCCTCATGCAAGCCATCACTCTTTACACTTCTAAGTGTCCTCTTCAAAGACATTTCTGCCTTTGGTGCCACAATTACAGAGGAATTATTGAACGCCCTACTGAAGTTCAATTCTGCTATCAACTATTCTGTCAGTATATGTTCCCTTATCACTTATTAGAATGGCTTCTTACGTCCTAAACTACTAATCACTTGAATCACTTGCTTTGCTTCTGGATGATTCTCTATCAGTTTCACTGAGTGGACCAGCCCACTGAAGCTATTCAAACAAGTTCTGCTGTGGCCTCATGAGTTCTGACATCCAAGGCCTCATTCACTATGTAATTCAGTTTTTGTATTTCTTTGTAACTATTGTTGCAAGCATTTCCATTAAAAGTTATCTGTGCTCCCTTTCCTCCACTAATGTAACCCAGAACTATTTTTTAACTTGCTCATTATGTTCACTACTATTCCTGTCATCTGAGATTTCTTTTCTCTATTCCTATCTTCTGTTGACAATGTGCTAAAACAGAAGAAAACCCTTCAGTTCAGTGAAATTTGAGTCTTCTGTGCTCATACATTTTATCCGTCAATTTCATGTGGTATTTGCCTAATACTCACAATAGTCACTAAGGAAGAATATTCATCCCAGGAAACAGATAAGAACTTGGAGATACAGTGATTAAATTTCATATTCAAAGTGAAAGATGGGGGTCTCATATTTGGTAAAATACTGCACTTCCTACAGTGTATCCCTTCAATTTTAATACTGCCTACTCATTCTGCCCTCTCTCAAATGTCATTACCATGATTGGTTTTATTAGCTCTTCTAATTTTAAGCCACTAAATTTATTCCATTAAATGTCTACATTAAGAACATAAATGGCTGAATGAAATATTTCATTCTTTATGTAACAGACAACTAAGTATCCTTTATTTTGGTCAGAGAGCTCTAAAAACTGTCACCATTACAAAATATCCTTTCATTAAGGTCTGTACCTTATCAACCTGTACAGAACTTAAAACATAGGAAAGTAAACATGTTCAATCAGCACATATGAATCTGTTTCATTAAGTTCCTCATCACGGTCTCCTTCAACTCTGCTTCCCTTGAAATAGAAAAATATTATAATTTCCTGAAAATCTATTTGGCATATGAGGCTACCCACCTGTGAGGAAGAATAAACAAAAATTATTATTGTGCGCTAGCTCTAATAAAACTCTACTACACAGATTTTGGTGAAAAGAAAGAAAATGATAACAACTTGGAGACAAACAAAAATAACCAAATATACAAGATAGTGACAAAGTGCTAAAATCTCAAGCTACTGAACTCACATTGAATTCAAAAGTTTCCTAAGTAGACCAATTATGTTCATTCTTCTTGGTTTTTCCTCAAGTTTTTCTCTCTTTTGTTCCACTTTAGCATATGCTGTCTCTGGTGAGTAAGAATGTGTGGGAATTTCTTCCTTTCCCACAATGAACCTAAAGAACAGAACAAAAGGTGAGGCATCTTCACATTAAGAAAACTGTGCCTGGAACCAGAGATCAGGCCAGAAGACACCAATCACACAGTTCTGCCCCCAAACTCAGCCATCGGGACTGAGTGAAAGGTGGAGGCTCTCTGAACCCCGATATTGGTCATGGTAGGTATCCTAATACCAGGAAAGGTTTTGGACAGCCATAGCAGGTCTCTAATGCTTGTGAGGACACAATGTGGTCTCTGACCCTGGGAAAAGCCTCACTGAGATCTCTAATGCCAGACAGTGGACACAGCGGTGAGCCTCTAAAAGCACACATGTGCATCTCCACACAATGCTGCCAGCATCTAGCTGGAGGGGTCTATGCACAGCCTTGCATATCACTGCATCCATGGAGAGTCAGACATAGCCAGCCCCCTATAGCATTAGGCAGCAGCACCCATCCAATATGACCTTATACCCCTGAGCAGGACAATGCCAACCTCCAACAATGTTGGGGTGGAAGGATCTGAAATCAGCTGGACCCAAAAGCCTTTGTGTGGACCCCTTGTGTGAGAAGCTGCTGCATACAGCATTGAGGATTTCACCCAAACCAGACAACTCCAATAGCAAGCCAGGACATCCATACATGGAACACAACCAACCATAGTGCCAGGGGTCTGCGCTAGCCAACCCCAAAAGCCCATTTGAGTTTTACCTTGTGGGATGCCCTCACCACAGCACCTGCGGGGAGGAGGAGTCTATGCTCATCTGGCCCCAGAAGCCAGCCTAAACATTCTAGTGTGGAACGCCAACGACAGCCACAGTGCCAGGGCTCACACCTAACCTGCATATAAGGCTTCTGTGTTTTCCTACACACAACACCCTCAGACATACCAGGCCTGAAGACAACAATCGACTGGACTCAAAAGCCTGGCCAGGCCTCTCTCAGGGACACCAACTGCCCAACACCGACGAAAATTCAGAAAACCACAGGCCCATGACCCATGAACTTAATACCTAATCTTAATGACCTCTATAAACCCCGAACCCAAATGTATAAATCATAGGGAAAGATCACAAAATTCACAAACAAGAAAGACAATTTGCCACTTTCAAAAATCAACAACAGTCAGGAAAGTTCTCTAGTGAGAGCCAAGAAGAAGAGATGGAGAACAACAGAACCATTAAAACAATGATTGAGAGAACTGGCTGATGAAATAAAATGGCAGATCCAAAACAAATAGAATTAAAGGAGGAAATGATGGAGAAAATACAAGGTATAGATAAGAAGATAGAAACATTACATACTTCAATGAAGAAAACATTAAACACCTCAATGAATGAAAGATGAAATTAACACATTGAGAACTGACAACAACAATGAGCTACAAGACATGAAAAGTTGTGTGTCCCTACTGCAAAACACAGTTGAAATGATAGGCAACAGAACAAGTGATACAAGGGTATCAGGAGTTGAAGATAAAGCACAGGAATAAGGAAAAAAAAATCAAAGACATGGAAAAAACACATAGCAAAGGGAGACTCAAGAAAAACAATCACGGGCTGGGAAGTGGCTCAGTGGTAGAGCGCTTGCCTTGCATGCATGCGGCCCTGGGTTTGATTCCTCAGCACCACATAAGCAAAAAGAAAAAAAAAGCCAGAAGTGGCACTGTGGCTCAGGTGGTAGAGCGCTAGCCTTGAGGTGAAGAGCTGAGGGACAGCGCCCAGGCCCAGAGTTCAGGCCCCATGACCAACCCCCCCCCCAAAAGAAAAACAATCACAAACAAGGCCAAACTAAAGCTACCAGCACAATAATCATGTTTATCGCAGCATTATTCACCATAGCTAAGATATGGAACCAACCCAGATGTCCCTTAGTAGATGAATGGATCAAAAAAATGCAATATATATATGTATGTATACACACACACACACACACACACACACACACAATAGAATTCTATGCCTCCATCAGAAAGAATACCATCCTATTTGTTAGGATAGGGAAACACTTGGAAAAAAATTATATTAAGTGAAGTAAGCCAGCCCAAAGAAACATAGGTCCTATGGATTCCCTTATTTGCAATAACTAGTATACATCTAGGATAATCTTACCAGACAAGCAGAAAAGGTAAAAAACTATGTACATGTGTCCATATAAGACGATGTTAAGCAAAACGAACCCCAAGATAGGGACACAAGAGGTTTTATCTTTGTCACTGTTGTTTTTAATGTACTATGTGATTTTTTTTTTGTATGTTCTCCCCCACCATGGTATAACCTGTTTTCACTGTATTTTTACTCTGGTGCCCTGCATCTTGTATATACATTTTTTTTTTTTAATTTGGGGAGGGAAGGGAAATAACAAAATGCTGAAACCATGATACAGGTGGGCCCAACGTAACAATGAGATGTACAAGACACTATGTTGAAAATGAACTTTACAACTTGGGAGGGGTGGAGATAGAGTTGTGGAGTTGGAGAGGGAAGGGATGGTAGGGGAAAAACAAAGGAGGGAGTAACAATGCTCAGTAGGAAATGTACTCGTTACCTTACTCCTATAACTGTAACCCGTCTGTACAGTATCTTTACAATAAAAACAAAAAATTTTTTTTAAAAAAAGAAAAGAGTTGGCAGCTTCGGCCAAAAGATCAAATCTATGCATAGTTGGAATAGATGGGAGAGAAGAAGTCAAAACCAAAATCATTGAAAAGCTATGTATCAAAATAATAACTGAAAACTTCCCAAATCTTAAGAGGGAATATCTCACCCATGTGACCGAAATATACAGAACTCCTAGCTGATGGAATCTTAGAAGAAATTGTAGTGAGAACTTTATAGACTTTTGACAAGCAATTCATTTTAAATGCAGCAAAGTAAAGAGAGAACTTTTTTTCCAGGGAAAAATGATTAGAATTACTGCAGATTTATTCATACAAACTGATTTCAAAGAGGGTCTAGAGTGGTATAAGTGAAGGTCTGAATGACAGCAACAGCCAACCAAATTAGCACACCCAGTGAAGCTAAGATTCACAACACAGTGAAACAAAGTTTTTATAACAAAGGAAAACTAAAGAAATTCATGAACACCAAACCAGTACTAACTACAATGGATTCCAAAGGGAAGCATATAATCTGAAAAAAAAAAAAAACAAAGTTAAGGAAACACAGCATTGAATAAAAATCACTAAAAGATACATTAATAAACACAACTAGAGGAAAACAACAAAATTGCAGAAAAAAATGACATAGTTCTCATTAGTAACATTTAAATCAATGGGTTCAACTCTCCAAACAAAAAATGGAGAGAAGATTGGAACAAAAGACAAAATCCAATCATTTGTTGTCTCCATGAAACTTTTCTCACAATCAAAGATAACACAAATCTTGAGTGAAGGCATGAAAAAGGATCTTTCATGTAAATGCATTGTGCAAGAAGGCTGGAATAAGTATACTGGTATGTGATAAAAATAGGCTTTTCATTAAAATCAGTACGAAGAGACAAAGAAGGTCATTACATATTAATAAACAGAATGATCCAAGAATAGGAAATCACAGTGGCTAATATTTATGCACTCAACAATGGAGCACTTAAATATATTAAACAAACACTCTTAGACATACAGAACATGATAGACACCAACACAATAATAATGGAAATTTTACACTCCATTCTCAGAAAAGAACTGGTAAGCTAAACAGAAGATCAGCAAAAAAAGCTTCCGAATTACATAACACCATAACCCACATGGACTTAATGGACATGTAAGAGCATTTCACCCAACAACCACACAATTCACATTCTTCTCAGCAGCCCATAGAATATCCAAAACTAGCTATATCCTAGGACACACAACAAACCTGAACAACTACAAAAAGAGCAATGTAACTTTTGCATCCTATCTGATCACAATGGAATTAAACTAGTTCAACAACAAAACATACTGGAAGAAACACTCAAACATAATAAGACTGAATAATACATTGTTGAATAACATGTGGGTCACTGAAGAAATAAAGGAGGAAATCAGAAATTTCTTACAATTCAGTGAAAATGAAAATACATCATATCAGAACCTCTGGGATACTGCAAAAGCAGTGTTGAGAGGAAAGTTCATAGCTTTAAGAGTACATACAAAGAAAACAGAAACAGCACAATAAATAATCCTAAAACTGGTAGAAAAAAAAAAACCAAACCTAAAACTACAAGATGGAGAAAAATTGTAAAGATTAGGGGAAAAAAATCAAGAGACTAAAAAAACTATACATAAAATCAACAAAACAAAAAGGTATCTTTCAAAAACATCAATAAAATTGACAGACCACTGGCTAAATAGATGAAGAGAAGAGAGACTCAGATTTACAAAATCAGGGATGCCAAAAGAAACATTCCAACAAACATCCAAGATATTCAAACGAGTATGAAGGACTAATTTCAAAATCTATATTCAAATAAGATGAAAAATCTAGTAGAAATGGATAAATTCCTAGAAACATACAAACTGCATAAGCTAAACCCAGAAGACACAAATCACTTAAATAGGCCCAATGAGATTAAGGAAATAATTAGCAGTATTCCAGAAAGAAAAAGCCCAGGTCTTGATGGATTCACAGCTGAATTCTCTAATAAGACTTTTTTGAATATTTTTTATTTCTTTAATGACATTAAGTGATTACATAAACTTCACAATATTGTGATACTTAGCTAAAGTCACAAACACATTTTAATCTTTACAAGGTGAATTGTCATTATCACAGTCTATAAAGCTTTGAACTCTACAAACGTTGACAATACAACAATTTCTTCCAAATAGAGTGATATGTACATCTCTTTCCTTTTGCTTAGTGTAAGCTATTCCCTTTCTCTCATTCCCTCCCTCTCATGGCTGCCCTTGACTTGCTTGGTTCACTTCCATCAATGTCTAGTGCAGCTGATGGACCTCTCTGCTGTATTTTTTTTTAACCTGTTTCTCTCAGATTCTGTGCCCTCCTCCTAGCTTCCTTCATCCATGCACATATATACCATATGTGGGGTCAAAAATATTTTCTAAGATTTTTAAAGTTGAATAATGGTACTCCTCAAATTTTTCCATGAAATAGAAAAAGGATTAATTTCCAAACTTGTTTTATGAAGCCAGAAGCACTGTCATCCCAAAATCAGGCAGGGATCCAACAAAAAAGAGCTATAGACCAATCGTTCTGATGAATGTAGATGCAAAATTCCTCAATAAAACACTAGCCAACAAAATTCAACAAATACTCTAATTATACATTATGATCAAGTAGGTTTCATTACAGAGATGCAAGTCTGGTTTAACATACATAAATCAATAAATACATCAACAGAACCAATGACAAGAACCACATGATCACCTCAATAGATGAAGAAAAAAGCCTTCAACAAAATCCAACATCATTCATGTTTAAAGCTCTGGACAAACTAGGAATAAAAGGAACATAGCTCAAAATAATAAAGGCTGTATATGAGAGATCACCAGTCAACATCACACTGAAAAACCATTTCCTTTAAAATCAGGAACAAGGCAAGGATGTTCACTCTCTCCACTCCTCTTCAATTATAGTTCTGGAATTCCCACCCATAGCAATAATGCAAGAAAAAGATAGCAAAGGGATTCCCCTAGGGAAAGAAGTCAAACTATTCCTATTTACATATGATATGATCTTATCTCTAAAGGACCCAAAAGGCTCCATCTCCAAGCTCCTACAGCTTCTCAATAAATTTGGCAAAGTATCAGGATAGAAAATTAACCAACGAAAATCAGTAGTCTTCTATATAACAACAATGCACAAGCAGAGAGGAAAATCAGGAAAAACAACTCGATTTGCAATAGCCTCAAAAAAAAAAATCTAGGAATAAACCTAATTAAAGAAACAAAGGACCTTTATAGCAAAAACTATAAGAATTTGAAGAAAGAAATCTAAGATGACATCAGCAAACGGAAAGATTTTCCATGTTCATAGATAGGATTAATACTGTAAAAATTACAATATTGCCAAAAATGAGCTACAAATTTAATGCAATCCCACTCCAAATCACAATGAAGTTCTTTATTGAGATACATAAAACAATTCAAAAATTCATATGGAACAGCAAAAGATCTAGAATAGCCAAAGCAATTCTAAGCCAAAAAAAAAAAAAATATGCTGGTGGTATCACAATCTCAGACCTCAAACTCTACTACAGAGCTATAATACCAAAATCAGATTGGTACTGGCACAAAAATAGACCCAAAGAACCAATGGAACAGTCTAAAAGACCCAGAAATAAAACAGATAACTTACAGTTGTCTGGTATTTGATAAGGGAGTCAAAGATAAACAGTGGAAAGAGCCTCTTCAATAATTTGTGTTGGAAAACTGGGCACCTATATGCAGGAAGCTAAGAGTGGATCCCTATTTGTCAGCATGCACAAATATCAACTCAAAGTGGATCCAAGACCTCAACATCAGACCCAAAACTTTGAAATTACTGCAAAAGGGAGTAGGAGAAAGACTAGAACTCAGAGGTACAGGCAGAAACTTCATTTATGAAGAGTCCCAGGGGCACAGCAGCTAGGAGAGAGACTTGACAAATGGGCTTACATCAAATTAAAAAGGTTCTTCTGTGCAGCAAAAGACATAGTTTCTAAACTAGAAAGACAGCCATCATACTGGGAGAAGATCTTTACCAGCACAACATTAGACAAAGGCCTAATACCCAAAATATACAAGGTGCTCCAGAAACTAACCCAGTGTCTTGTATATATCTTTAACTGAATTGGGGAAGGGATGTGGAACAACAAAAAGGTGAGACAAAGGAAAAAAAGGCAAACCAATGCAACAGCAATACTCACAAGACAATATGTTGGAAATGAACTTTACAACGTGGGGAAGGAGTAGTGGAAGGGAAGGGAAAGTGGGAGAAAAATGAGGGAGAGGGTAACAAATGTTTAACAAGAAATGTACTCAATACCTTACATATGCAAGTGTAACCCCACTGTACATCACCCCAAAAAAATTAATTTAAAAAAGAAAGAAACTAACCCCTCCTAAAGCTAATAAACCAATTACTAAATGGGCAAAGGAAGCTCAGGAGAGACTTCTAAGAAGAATGGCAAAGAAATACATGAAAAGCTGATCATCTCTGGCTATAAAGGAAATGCAAATCAAAACAATTCTGAAATTCCAATCTTATCCCTGTTAAGATTGGCCAAAATGATGGATTCAAAGAACAAGAAATGCTAGCGGAGATATGTGGAAAAAGGAACTCTATTTCACTGTTGGTGGGAATGTAAACTAGTGTAACCACTCTGGACAGAAGTCTGGAGGTTCTTCAATAAACTAAACATAAATCTTCCCTATGACCCAGTAATACCACACCTGAGCATCTACCCAGAACATTACAAGCCCCAGATACCATAAACACTTTTGCACACCCATGTTCACTGCTGCCCTGCTAAGAATGGCCAAGTTGTGGAAACAGCCCAGATGCCCTACAATAGATAAGTGAATTAAAAAAAAAGTGTGTCGCCTATATATAATGGAATTTGCATAGCTATTAGAAAGAACATTATGTCATATGCAGGGAAATGGATGTCCTAAAACAAATCATGTTGAGTCAGGTAAGCCAAGCTAAGAGACACAAATAACACATTTTCTCTTTTCTCTCATATGAGGAAGCTAGATTTAAAATACTTGGATATAACAAATTATACAGGTTCTTAGCATTCACTCACAGTGAGACTTAAGGAGTATATCCTTAGGAGAGGAACAGAAAGGCAGAATGCCTTTACATCTGATCATACAATTTATCAAAATGAACTCCAGGAAATGAAAACAGGAGGCTTTGTACTTTTTGTTGTTTTTCTTTTCTTTCTATTTGTTTATATGCCTGTAGGACTGTAAATGGAGGCAAAGAAATGAAAGAACAGCGGGTGAACAAACGCAGCAGTGGTATTAACTGGACACTCACTATACTGAAAACAAACTATATAACCTGTGGGCGGAGATGGGAGGGAAAAACTAGGTGAGAGCAAGGGAAGGGGTGACACGGTCCAAATTATATTAAGTGAAGTAAGCCAGGCCCAAAGAAACATAGGTCCCATGGTTTCCCTTATTTGCAATATCTAGTATATGTCTGAGTCAAGCAGAAAAGGACAGATAAGGTGATATTAGGGAAATGAACCCTAAGATATGTATTCAAATGTTTTTTTTTTCTTTCATGTGATTGTTTCTAACACATTTATAAGATTATTTCTTTGTTGCTTTGTATGTCCCTCCCCCACAGTATAACTAACCCCTGCTTTCACTGTATTTGATGTCAGTATAATTTGTGGAGAAGAAGGTGAAAAACAAGTCGTTTAAATAGGGATACAGGTGGATCCATTGCAACAATGAGATGTACAAGTTGTTATGTTGAAAACGAATTTTACAACTTTGGTGGGGGGGGGAGGGGAGGATTGGGTGGGGGGCAGGGGAAGGATGGGAAGGGATGGGAAGGGGAAACAAAGGAGGAGGCTGCAATGCTTGGTAAGAAATGTATGCATTTTCCTGCCCATGTAATTGTAACCCCTCTGTACAGTATTTTCACAATAAAGAAATAAATAAAAATTAAAAAAAAAGAAATGTACTCTTTACCTGACTCTTTGCCTCTGTACATGACCTTTATAATAACAATAATAAATAAATAAACATCAGCAAGGGAAAAAAGGTGCTAGTATCCAAATATATTCTCAAGTATCACCTTTAAAATAATACTTTCATCATTTTTATAAAATCTGATCTTACTTTCAAAATTTTAACCATCACTTGTTTGGCATGTAGGTATTTTTAATCCAGGAAATAAAGCACAGCACTACTGTGAAGCAATCCTTAGCTTAGGATCCATATTTAAGGCATTAGACACCTTAAAGACTTCCAAAAAGTAGACGAACAATGTTGGTCTATTACTCAATCACAAACATTAGATTTTTTCCTTAAAGTCTAATGAGGTACAACTGAACTAGTTTCTCATTCATAGTAAACCTAAATTTATAACATCATTTTGAGTCATAAACAGGGGCAGTGCATTAGAAATTACTTTAGTTACCCAGGAAAATAAGTAGTTAGAATAAGGTGGAATCAGGATTCCACAAGGATGTCCTTGTATTATTTCATGAGAAAATCTTAAAGACTGTTATCCCAAGATACTTAATTTTCTTTATAAAAGTTCAATATCCAAGAGATGATACCATCCTATTTTGCCAAAACTGGGCATTATTTTTCCAACAACAATGCAATGAAATATGTTAGCAATTAGTTACCCCTTCAGGTATCCTTTCTCAGAGTTTTCATTTCTGCTCTCTACATCTACATCATGAGTCCTTGCTCTAATAACGATTAACTAGAAAAGAAAGTTCTGGGCATGAACATGAGCAAAGTGTATTATATGTATGTGTAAGAATACCATTCAACCAGTAGATACTGCTGAAAAGGATATATTATATATAGATATCTAAATTTCACAATAAAACTTCTTGTACAATTAATTTAGATGAATTTAATAAAGAGCTAAGATTTCCTAAGAAAATTCTATCACTTGAACTATCAAAACTATTACAAAATATTACAAAATACAGATAAAATAGAGAATTCATGAACTAAAATTCTGGGGATCTGAAACTGTAACAAGCAAACTAAAAAAGCTATTAGTATGAACAATTGAGACCCATCCTGTTTGGGCAATCTTTGTAAAGCAAATCTGTAAGGTGAGTCCAAAATGTTTTGTCACCAGATGTCAGCTGTGAACCTGGATTACTGTTAGTTTAAAAAATCATGTTTGTTTTACTTATAGATGGTTGTACATGGAGATTTTAAGATCTGTACTCTTTATAGGCAACAGAGACAGAACTAGAACAGATGCTACAGTACCATATGCCTTTTATAATACTATTATTGTTTTGGCCAGTGCTGACTGTCTCATGTTAGAGGTCACTTCACTTCCTTGGAGACACTGTCCCTGCCTCAAGACAAGGTGAGTTTATGATCCTTTCTCTGTGTCTAATGGCTCAGTAAGCCCCCCAGGATTCTAAACTCTATTTCAGCAGACTATGTATGTCCAGCACCCAGCACAATGTATCACATATACTAAATATTTAATTCATACACACTGAATGAATGCACATAGTAAGAGCTACCATTTTCTGGGTTCTTACTAAATGAAAGACACAGTGGTACGTCTTTTTGTTTTGTTTTGTTTTGTTTTGTTTTTTTGGGTCCGGTCGTGGGGCCTGAACTCTGGGCCTGGGCGCTGTCCCTCAGCTCTTCAGCTCAAGGCTAGTGCTCTACCACTTGAGCCACAATGCCACTTCCGGCTTTTTTCTTTTTGTTTATGTGGTGCTGAGGAATCAAACCCAGGGCATCAGGCATGCAAGGCAAGCGCGCTAAGTGGTACACCTTTTAAAAATATTAAATCATTTAATGCTTGTAGGTATCAGTTCCCATGAGTTAGTTTGCATGAATAAGTATCCTGCCCATGAGCAATCAGTTGTCAGTAATTATTTGGACAAATATCTGCCTGACTTGAAAGTCTGGTCTCTCAATCACCATTGATGTGCACATCCGTTTCAAACTATGGTAAGTGAGGGCTTGTCAGATGCCAGGATTGGTGTTTCTTCCATGATTATTAATGTATTATTAGTTGTCACTATATATGTGTATATATATATATATATGTATATATATATATATAGGACATATATATGGATATGGGTATATATACATAATCTGTTATCAGTGCAAATAATATATGCAAAGATATCAACACAGAGAAATATTCTTAAGGCACAGATTTGAACTTGCTAGGCTCATCTTCAGAAAAACTTCATAGGCTTTCAGGCTACTGAACCATATATTCAGTTTAAATGGTGTTTAGGACAGATGAGTGCATATGAATTGCTGATGTACATTACAATGAACTTCTGGCCATTCTCCAAATAAATCAATTCCTTAATGCTACTCCTTTTATGAAGTATATTCTTCTCTACATTTGCTGAAATATCTGTGCCTTTATTTTTTGGCAGTACTGGAGTTTGAACTTAGGGCCTCAAGCTTATGAGGTAGGTCTTCTACCACTATGCTACAACTCTAGCCCTTTTGTGGGCTGGTTGTTTTCAGGTCAATTCCAAGCATGTAACTGGATCATAATACTTATATGTTTTACTTTCCACTATAGCTAGGATGACAGGCATTTATCATGACTCCTAGATTGTTCCACTGAGATGAAGTAACTCAGACTTTTGTTGAGGTGGTCTGGAACTGTGACCCACTAGATTTCCTAAATGTAGTCAGATCATCCCATGTAGCTAGAAGGACAGGCAAGTAAGTAACACCATGGCAAGTTCCTGCTTGGGAAAAAGTCTTGAGTTTACAGCATTTAAATTCTAGTCTCTCACAGCATTTTATAAGTAATTCTATGTAATTTTCATACTTCCTTCTCTGTCTTTATTCTCATCTACAACCCAGGAAGAAACATTAACTTTAAAGTCTGCCTAGGATAACCTACATTTCTGTAACATTTAATACAATTGTAAATAATATTGTTTTCCCCACAAGACCATAAGTTCTGAGGACAAAGACCGTATTTGACTCATTGACCAGTGTTTACTCAATGAAACAATGCATAGCCAAGTAGATACTGATTAAATCCTTGTAACATGCATGTAACATGTTAAGTGCTTTAGAGAAATAAGTGCTGCACAGAGTAATCTCTAAATTAAATTCTAAAGCTTTCATTTTATGTCTAATTAGGAGACATTAGATGAGAGCACTTTCTAAATACTGATGTGTTGTGACAGAGAACTTTCTTTCTCAATGAATCAACGCATGTTTTAATGACAAAGTAATTATGATCTGCATAAGATGAGCACTTCCTTCAAGCATGCTACGATTGTATTCATTTAATTTTCAGAATGTGAGCATTCTCAAATAGATCTCACACGAAGTATATTTTCCTCTTAGAAGTTTAATATTGCCAGGACATCATATTAAGTTTGACCATAGCAAGCATCTTTCTTCCCATGTTTTGTAATTAATATTAAGTGTTGTATTTTTAACATACTATAACTTTAAAGCATATGTGTGCAATAAAAGTCAGCACTGCCAAGAATGAAGAGGGAAAGTTAGGAAATTATGTCAGATAAGTCCTTTGGAACTCTACAGGAATGACATACATTAGCCCACATTATTTCTTGACAGAAACTTGACAATAAAAAGTATATTTGGCTTTCAGTACTATTCTTCTGAGTATCAACTTTATATATCTAAGGGTAATCAATTTTTAATGTGGAGAATATGAAATAAGGTATGTTTAATAGAAGGAGATATACAATATAAATAGCATGACAATTCATAATACTAACAATTTTCTTTAACAAGAGTGCTAGCCAGAATAAACATTTTTCCAGAATATTTTCCTGTATCACAGAAAATGTAAGTGCCCATAGTTCAAACTAGTACTTTATTACAAATGAATCTGAAGAAGAGATATATCAGAAAAATCAAAGGCGTATGTTTTGTCTTCCTCTTTAAGAAAATCACCTTTTGGTTTTATTATTGACTTTTACTTCATAAAAGCTGAAAAAGTTATTTTTTAATAAATTCCATGCTCTTTAAATGAAAACCATAAGGTAGGAAATTATATTGCCCATTATGACTTAGAAAATGTTTGCTGTCGGTCCAGGAAGGTGGCTCAGTGGTAGAGTGCTTGCATGCCTGAGGCCCTTGGGTTTGATTCCTCAGTACCACATAAGCAGAAAAACCCGGAAGCGGCACTGTGGCTCAAGTGGTAGAGTGCTAGCCTTGGGCTGAAGAGCTGATGGACAGCACCCAGGCCCAGAGTTCAAGCCCCATGATGAAAAAAAAATTTTTTTAAAGAAAAGAAAATGTTTGCTGTTATAGTTTCTACAACCAAAGATTTTTTTTAAATTTTACTTTTACTCTTTCTTTTATTTCTTTGCTTATTTACTTCCTGTGGTACTGAGAATTGAACCAACTGTCATGGTCTACTACTGAGCAACATTCCCAATTCCACATTTATAATCAATTCCACATTTATAATCACACAGGGAACTATTTCTCCCCACCCAAACAAATGTCCCACATTATGGCATCAGATTTTCTGCTAATAGAAGCTTCTGTCAGTCACTTAGCTTTTCAACACTTGGCCAGAAATGTGAGATGGAAGGCAAGAGGAAGAAGAAAAATATCAGTCACTAGGTCTTCATTTTCATCCATTCTAAGTATCAAACCTGGTCTTCTTCTATTTAAACCTCCTATTATCACCCAAATCTAGTCATTATTTTGTCTATCAAACTGTGGTTCTCTCTTTCAAGGGTTCCAAATACTGTAGCTAAACCTATCTTCCTGAAATATGTCAACTACTTCACTCAAAAATCTTCAATAGCTCCCTACTGCCCAACTTAGCACGTCTATGTTATTTTTCCTTTTTCTGGTTAAGTCTTCTAATCTAGCCCTCTGCAAGCTACCAAAAAATATGCTTTAAGTTGAAAATATGAAATTTTCTTACCAGTGAAGTTAATTTTCTTACTCTAAGAATGACAACACAATGTTTAGCCTTCACCTTTCTACTATTATTCACTTCCACAGTGTTTGTCCTCTTACTTAGTTACCTAAGCTATACTTCAAATACAGTTTAAGTGATACTGCCTGTATAATTAACAACAACAATAATCACTGTCAGGCACTGTTCTAAAACTTTTCCCTGACTAACTCATTTGATTCTCAGAATAGCCTGAGGAGACAATTACATGAAATTTCTCCTAGCACTGAAGAATAATTTTCCCCTTCAATACTCATAATAAATACAATGTTACTGATTTTCATTAGCTATCTACTATATATAATTTGATGAGCAAAACTGGCAATAGTTATGATATAACCTGGAAGAACATGGAGTTGGAAACCTATATAATAGAGCCACAGGTAGGATATTAAGTTAGTCAAATATTCTAAGTCTTGATTTCTTCATTATGTTGCATGGTTAAATAATACTCATAGGATGGTTGACAAAAATAAATTTTCTAAATGAAAAGGCCTAATGAGCTATAAAATACAGTGATAATAATGCTACCATTCATACAGTATATATGAAATGCCAATTATTCTGCTAAGAGTGAGCTCCAAGGCAAAATAAAAAAGCTTCTGATTGAATCCTTAAAATATTAGCAATACTTAAGATCAAATAAGTAAGTATGACTGAGTTAAGTCCTACATATAATCTGGTGCCACAAAACTGAGTACTTAGTTTGCTGACAATTGTTCCTGTGCTGTTTTGTCTTTCCAAGATCACTGAAGAGAGTTCTTATCTTTTTTTGCTAACATCAGGCATAAAAGTCGAACAACAGGCCCACAAAAGTAGTAGTTGATTTAATGATATTGAGAGGAAAAAGAACCTAGTAAATTACTCTTTGAATAAAGTATATTCAAAGGCTTGGCAATACTACTGTGACTTCTAAAAGTATTACCAACTGAAAATGAGTCAATAAATATTTATTATAATCACCCAAAATATTTGCTGTCTTAAAACAGCTCCTATTTGCTCCCAACATAAAGATAAATAAAATATACTTACCTAAGTGCAGAAAATGTAAATCCTTTCAAACCATCTTTACATCTGAAACAAAAATTTACAATCATAAAATAAATGTTTTAAACTATAAAGTAGCATATTAAACAGTCATTTTTTCTTTGTGGTAATGATCTAAGCTTTGCAAATGGTCAAACAAGCAACAGGCAATAAAGCATGACTTACCATGTCATATTAACATAACTCAGGGCTCAATTCTCACATCTGCTGAAGAGACTTATACCAAACTTCTAAAGGCTCCACCTGGATTTAGAATGAAGACTAGGAGTAGAGAACTATTCATTCTACCCAGTCCCTGGGGGAGCAATTTGTTCTGAAGAAAAAGGCCACATACACTTGCTGGGGGATTACATATAGGTCACTCCAGGTCCAGACTTCTCTCTTCTTATTAATTCAGTGAATGCAGAGCAACATAGAATTAGCAGGCACAAAAGACCTTCAAGTTCAGATAAAAAGTTTTACCTTCTGATTAAGGCAAGGAGAAAAGCTAATATTGAATGGGGAACAGGGATCAGCAGAAAGAACGCATTTCAAATATAAACAGTATTTATTTAGTGCCTACTTTTTGCCAGAGAGTTTGGGAGCTTGGGACCTTTATGCTCTGTGCCATTTACTCTATCACAAATCTATGAATATATTTTTCTTCCATTTTACAGCTACACAGGCTCAAAAACTGCAATAACTTTCCAGAGATGATAAAGCTAAAAGTGATCAGAATCAGGGAGGCTGAGAGATCAGACTTAAAAGTCATTATTTATCCCTTGAGTTTGTATTAGTTTTAATTGAGAAAAAAGCAAATGATAATTAAAAAGAAAAAAAAGAAATTCAGATTTGAATGAATTGTTTAAGTCTGATCTTAAAGTATGGCTATTACTAAGACCCAAAAGATCATTGTGAGGTGATTAGAACTCTAAGGAACCTTATATAAAGGGCCTTTGTGTGTTATCAAAATCTCTTGAAGAAATATATAAAGATTAGTGATAGAATGTTCTAATTTATCTACTATTTCACCAAGTTTAAAGGTCTCCAACCAACTATCAAAAATAAGAGTAGCTATGCCTCAAGTGGTAGAATTAGCCTTGAGAGTAGGAGGGGGAGAGAAGGGTCTATCTACCCTCAAATATAATTGGACAACTCTTTCTTTTGTATGCAAGGTCACAATAAGAAAATAAGAGAAATCTCTCTTATTTTTAAAAAGTCTGTTTTTACTGAACATGATACAGAATCTCAGGAAAAAATGTGTACATGGAGATTAAAAGACTTAAGGATTCATTCACTTCAGCAACACGATCTACTATGTGGTTATGTTAAGAGAGAGAAATGTAACCACAGAATTCAGGTAACATACTACATAATTTGGGAGTAAAGTCAAAAGACTCGTATGTTAAGCTAAAAATGTGCATAGGCAAATTACAGCATTAAAAATCTTACATTTATCTATTTTCCACCTGAATAAAATGTTTCATAGTAATGTAAAACCGATAATCTAGATAGTTGGAGAAGAGAGGGAGTAGGCTAGGGACCTACTGACTAGAAAAAAGAAAGCAGCAGATTGATTAAAAGATTATGTACATCTGGGAACAAATTTTGGCTTTGATATGTTATTGTTAAAAGATAGCCATTTATCTTTGTGCAATGTGAACAGATAAAAGATTCTGACAACTTGAAATTGTCAGCACTGCATAGTTGTGATCCTAAACAATAAATTTAATTGCAGACAAAAACATCAAAAAGTAGCTTTCAAGTATAAAAGAAGCATATACAAATGCATTTGCAACTTCATTATAATGGAAGCTGGGTTCTTTCAGCAGAAGCCTGTGGGAAGCACTTCATATTGATAAAGTCTTAACAAGGACTCAAAAGGGACTATTCTTCCTTCCATTCATGTGTATAAGGTTAGTTAATGTAATTGAGGGTCAGATGTCTAGTCAAAAGAACAAAAACGTAATTATTCCCATTAAAAGAATCTTGAAAACAGTAATGTGGCCTTACATTTTAACATCAAGAGTATTGTATGAGCATTAACACAACTAAAAAACATTACCCTAATCTGTGTTAAATGTAAAAGGTATGATATAAATATAAGATTTAAACAAAGCAGATCCCACTAGGACTTTTCTCATTTTTCTATGGATTCGGTTATTGTTCTAAAATTACACTTTCCATTTAAGTATCAATTCTCATTGGCTTATTCAACAAATATTAACTAAATGTCTATTATGTATAAGTACCTAAATGGGTACTTACACAGAACACTCAGCTGTCACAGAGTTGGCATTCCAGGGAAAAGAGATAATAAATTATAGTAGTAGTAGATGATAATTGTAGTAGTTAGAAAATACCCTACAAGTGGTATTCAGAAGAAACTATGTTGAAAATGAACTGTAGAACTGTGGGCAGGGATGGGAAGGAAAAACTAGGTGAGAATGAGGGAAGGTGTGACATTGTCCAAAAAGAAATGTACTTATTATCTGACTTATGAAACAATAAGCCCTCTGTACCTCACTTTTATGGTAACAATTAAAAAAAAAAAACACCCTGCAACATAAGGGAGAAACAGTAATGTAGTCATGCTTTCTTAAGTTACATAACTAACTAGTAACTAGAAGGCTCCAGTCAATTGTTCTAAGAAGGTCATATTTGGTACTCAGACCAGAAACTTCAATATACTGAGGGAAGGAATTTCAGGGTGGAGCAGTATCAAATGCAAAGCCTACATTAGGAATCTTCATAACAAGTAAGTTAAGAACTTCAGGTAGTTTTAGAACTGGAACAGAACAAGGAAGAAGATGAGTGTTAGGGAATAAGATTATAGTGTAGGGTGGAGGGAGAAAGTGGTCTATGATGCAGGGAGGCCTCTTCAGGCTCTTGAGGAAGGTTTTCAGCAGAGCACTGACAGATCTGTCTTAATTTTTTCAGAATCATTCTGACTGCTGGATGGGAAGCAAACTGAGCAAGAGGACATAGTTAGAAGCAAGGGTAGTCAGCAAGGAAAAGTTACCTGTGGTCAGAGGGGGAGAGAAGTAATAAGAACCTGAACGTAAGCCAGGCACCAGTGGTTCACGCTTATAATCTTAGCTACTCAGGAGGCTGAGATCTGAGGATCATGGTTCAAAGTCAGCACCAGAAGTGGTGCTGTGGCTCAAGTGCTAGAGTGCTAGCCTTGAGCTGAAGAGCGCAGGGTCAGCGCCCAAGCCGAGAGTTCAAGCTCCAAGACCGAACCTGAATGTATTTCAAAGGTCAAATTTTCTGCCAAAGTGGCGCTGTAGCTCAAGTGGTAGAGCGCTCGCCTCGAGCTGAAGAGCTGAGGGACAGCGCCCAGGCCCAGAGTTCAAGCCCCACGACCGACAAAAAAAAAAAAATATATTACTAAACCTTTATGTTTATGCATTATCCTGCCCATGTAATTGTAACCCCTCTGTACAGTATGTTCTCAAATAAAATAAAATAAAATTTAAAAAAAAAATTTTCTGCCAAAGTTTATTGGTGTTTTGAATGTGGGATAAAATAATTTCTAAATTAATAAAAATGTTTTTGGTCTGAGCAAAGAAAAGAATAAAACGATCACTTATCTGAAGTAAGGAATACAATGGGAAGAAGAGATTCAAGGAGACAATCAAGTTTGTTTTAGACATGTTAAACCTGAGCTGTGTCTTAGTACATTAAAAACAAAAGTGAAGGATGCAATCCACTGGCTTCAGAAATAAGGACTAAGGAAGAGAACAGTGCTAAAATCCATAAATCAGGATATAATGATGAGGACTGAATAGTTTATTATTCCAGCATCGATAATGAAAAAAAATCTCATACAAAAAGGAAACAAAAATCTATGTCTCCTAACACAATCACTCTCTAATATAAAGTCAGTTTTATTTACGTGTACATAACGATAATACACTTAACTCATTTGTACAGATTTTCTATCTAGTCTATGTGCATGACATAAAGTAACTACTATAATTTAATCCATATTCACTGATTCTAATTTTCCATGGTTCTTTGCTAAGCTAGACTATAATATAAAACAGAGCCAGGGTAAGTAAGAAGGAAAAGGAATTTGCCTCATTACATCAAACAATTTAGTCAATACACAAGTAATTACAGAGGTTCAAGTTGGAATTACACACTAGGTTACAGGAATGTATGAAGCTTAGTGTTATCATTGTTAGGATAATGCTCTTAGTCAAATGTCCGAATTTTGAATTAAAAATGACAGTAAAAGAAGTACTTCTGCTCACAAGAGTTTTTTTTTTCCTCCCTAGCTTAATTTCCATGAAATTACTTCCCTGGGATACAATCATATTCATGATAACACTGTACCAGCAGATGTCGCTAGAAAACTGAGGAAGAATTTGTAGCTCTAGTGTGGGTTCTATATCAAACACTCTTTGAAGGACTTTTCCCCCTATGCATTTGTAGAAATTTAAAAATGTAATAAATTTCATTACAAGTAAATGCTGTGGCATTAGACTTAATGATTGTGAATTCTTCTATTTCTACAGTGTATCACTCATTGCATATTTACAAAATGTTTAAGAATACTCTGTTATAAGGTAAATCATCCCAGAAGTCACATTTTAAAATATAGAATATTGGAGTCTTTATTATATAGTTAACAGGTTGCAGGCTGCCAGTTGTTACAAAGGCGTGCAGCACACAAATACACATGACACAGCTAGGAAACATGTTAAAGAGGAAAGAGATAACAAAAACAATACCAACAACCCAATTCAGCTGAGGGAGGCCATAATGACCGGAGATGAGACTGAAACAGGACACCATCACGGAGACACACATGGCATGGAGCCTGGCAGATAGGCTAGTCTGGGCCTAAATTAAGGTCTGCACAGAGGGCAGATCATTAGGAAATTCCCAGTCCCAGGCACTAGACTGACAGATTCAGTAACCTATCAGCCAAATGCCTGCCCCTGCCTCCAGGAGTCCAGGCATGCCAATTACCTGGGAGGCAGGTGAAGGGGGGGGGGGGGGGGGAAGAAGGGGGCCGTTTCCTTCCCCCAGCATGTGGCCAATATGGCGCCGGCCAGATCTGGCCTCCTTACTTCAACTTGACCAGTTGGCACCAACATAAAATCAAAGGGTGGATATGCTACTTCATTGTATTTTCTTTAATGAGCTGAACAATAAGAATAAAAAAAAAACCTATTTTCATTCATAAAATAATTTGCTCCGTTTTCATTCATTTGATAGATAAAATGGATGTACAAAATATAGTTTATAAATCTCATCTTTTTTTAAAAAAGTGCACAGTTTGGAACAATTATTGCGTTTGTAAAATAAATAAATAAATAAGCAAACAGGTACTAGTCACAACTTTTCTACCAACCTTGAGAAAAAAATCATTTAACTGTGGTTCAACTGTTTGTTAAAAAATGGCTGTTGGATGTAGAAAACTTAAGCTAGATCCGTATATATCACCCTGCACCAGAATCAACTCCAAATGGATCAAAGACCTTGAACTCAAAGCAGACACTCTGAAAACATTACAGGATGGAATAGGAGAAACCCTGGGTCTCCTTGGCTCAGGCCGAAATTTTCTGAATAGAGACCCGGAAACACAACAAATCAAAGAAAGGTTGGACAAATGGGATTGTATAAGGTTGCAGAGCTTCTGCAGGGCAAATGACATAGCTAGCAAGATCAATAGAAAGCCCACGGATTGGGAGAAGATCTTTACTAGCCATACAACGGACAAGGGTCTCATATCTAAAATATACTTGGAACTCAAAAAATTAAACCACCCAACAACAAATCCTCAAAGAAACAACTGCCCAATAAATAAGTGGGTGAAAGACTTAAAGAGAAACTTCTCTGAAGAAGAAAGAAGGATGGCCAATAGACACATGAAGAAATGTTCAACATCCCTAGCCATAAAAGAAATGCAAATCAAAACAACATTGAGATATCACCTCACTCCAGTTAGAATGGCAAAAATCAAGAACTCTAACAACAACAGATGCTGGAGGGGATGTGGACAGAAAGGAACCTTACTTCATTGTTGGTGGGAACGTAAACTTGTTCAACCACTTTGGAAAGCAGTATGGAGGTTCCTCAAAAGACTTCACATAGAACTCCCCTATGACCCAGCAATCCCACTTTTGGGCATTTACCCTAATGTTTACAAACAAGACCACACTAAAGCTACCAGCACAACTATGTTTATTGCAGCATTATTTACCATAGCTAAGATATGGAACCAACCCAGATGCCCCTCAGTAGATGAATGGATCAAGAAAATGTGGTATATATACACAATGGAATTCTATGCCTCCATCAGAAAGAATGACATTGCCCCATTTGTTAGGAAATGGAAAAACTTGGAAAAAATTATATTAAGTGAAGTAAGCCAGGCCCAAAGAAACGTAGGTCCCATGGTTTCCCTTATTTGTAATATCTAGTATATGTATGAGTCAAGCGGAAAAGGTCAGATAATGTGATGTCAGGAAAATGAACCCTTAGATGTGTATTTTAAGGTTTTTTTCTTTCATGCATGTGTTTCTAACACATTTATAAGATTATCTCTTTGTTGCTTTGTATGTCCCTCCCCCACAGTATAACCCCTGCTTTCCCTATATTTGATGTCAGTATAACTTGTGGAGGAGATGGGGAAAAACCAGTTGTTTAAGGATACAGGTGGACCTGTTGCAACAATGAGAAGTACAAGTTGTCATGTCCAAAACGAGCTTTACAACGTTGGTGCAGGGGGGGGGGGGGGGGGGGGATTGGGATTGGGGGGGAGGGGGGAGGCTGGGAAGGGATGTGAAGGGTAAACAAAGGAGGAGGCTGCAATGCTTGGTAAGAAATGTACGCATTATCCTGCCCATGTAACTGTAACTCCTCTGTACAGTATGTTCACAAATAAAATTAAATTAAATTAAAAAAAAAAGAAAAAAAGAAAAAAAAAAATGGCTGTTGGTCTCATGCCTGTAATCTTAGGCTGGGATCTGAAGATTGTTATTCAAAGTCAGCCTGGGCAGGAAAGTTCATGAAATTCTTATGTTCAATTAACTTCCAAAAAGCCAGAAATGGAGCTGTAGCTCAAGCGGTAGGGTACTAGCCTTGAGCAAAAAAACTCAGGGCGAGTGCTCAGGCCCTGAGTTCAAGCCCAAGGATCAGCACACAAAACAAAAACAAAAATATAGTCATTATAATTGAAGATTTAATTTAGTCTTCTAATTGGTATGTTATCATTTCATGTGATATGTTACTTTCATCACTAAAAGTTATAGTGGAAAAGTATAATTTAAATTCAATTAAATCACATAATTTTTATTTTTAAGTAAAAATTTCACTAAGGAATCGGGCACTGGAGGCTCACTCCTGTAATACTTACTACTCAGAAGAGGAGGCTGAGATCTGAAGACCATAATTTGAAGCCAGCCCAAAACCCAGAAGTGGAACTGTGGCATAAAGGTAGAATACTCACCTTGAGCAAAACATTCAAGGATAGTGTCTAGGCCCTGACCTCAAGCCCCAGGACCAACAAAAAGAAAAGGAAAAAGGATCACCAAAGCTAAAAATAAAAACAACAAAAACAAACACAAATTCTTAATGTGCTTCAAGATTATGGGTTGTTACAAATAGTGCCTGAGGCCCCTTAGTTCTAGCCCTAGTACTTACACACACACACACACACACACACACACACACACACACACACACACACACACACACACACACACACACACACACACACACACACACACACACACACACCACAAGAATAAAATACCAAACAACTAAGACACTAAAGAATGACCTATAATAAAACTGTTAAGTAAAAATAAGCAATTTTAAGTATTTTCACTAAAGATAAAATGTTAATTGTCACTGTATCAATGATAAAAATATTTTATCAATGATAAAGTATTGACATTACTAATGGTAAAATTTAAATGTTGCCTATTCCATAAACCTGGAATGACAGCATGGTAGATAGGTAAAAAAAGAGCAGGAGGGGCTGGGAAGGTGGCTCAGTGGTAGAGCACTTGCCTTGCATGCATGAGGCCCTGGGTTTGATTCCTCAGCACCACATAAGCAAAAAGAAAAAAGCAGGAAGTGGCGCTGTGGCTCAAGTGGTAGAGGGCTAGCCTTGAGCTGAAGAGCTGAGGGACAGCGCCCAGGCCCAGAGTTCAGGCCCCATGACCGGACCCAAAAAAAAAAAAAAAAAAAAAGAGCAGGAAATGCTCATGACCAAGGAAATGCCTTGGGATTTCTGTAAGATTACATACTAAAACTTCAGATGGCCCACACTCTGGACCAATGACTGATATAATGAACCAATGATGGACATACGGCCCTATGTCCCTCTTATAGAGCACATTACCCATATCAAGGTACCTTTAAAACTTAATGTCTACTATATGCCTTCCATGGACTGGGCTAAACCAAGGAGGGAAAACAGGTTCAAACTGAAGAACAAAAAGGATCCAATGAACAGGCTTGCGCTCTCACACCAAGGTAGCCATGCCTCAGTCATCTGTGAAGAGGGGCACAAGATGAGGGTCTCAGTTTCATGCTATCTAGTAACCCCACCTTCTTATATAAAAAAATCCCAGCCCAGACAGCTTCGATATAAGCAGGCCTTATGTGTATTTACCCACCTCCCCCAGGTGCACTTTTGCTTTGCTACTAAGTCACTCTTTACTTATCTTACAAACTCTCTGTCTCTTTCATCACACCTGTGGAAGCATCCCAATCTTAAAAGTATCTAAGAACAAAGGAATCTGAGACCTCAAACACTGATAATCAAGTTTCAGAATACTTCCAATGTCTTTTGTCCTCTCTTTACTCATTGGTTACATAGAAACTCACAGGTTGTTAGTATTATATACTCTACCTTCATTCCCTCAACAATCATTAGTTAAACATATAACATACAGAAGACACAGCTGCTGCTCACTTAGGAATATGAAGATAGCTATCTAGCAATTAACCATTCTGTTTCACAAGTGAGAACTTCAAATCTCTTTTGTCCAGCATTCTATATCATCGACTATCTCTTAAATTAGTTGATGTGAGGAAACTACTACATACACAAAAGCACGGCTAAAAATGAAAAGAGATTGGCATGAAATAAAGACAAATTCTATTGAAAATATTGTATACACTTAAAATTCTTAAAATATTTTACCTCATTCTGACATCAGTCACAAAAATTAGTATCAAAAATTAAAGTTAATTTTATACAAACAAAATTATCTGGGCCAGGTGCTGGTGGCTGATGCCTGTAATCCTAGCTACTCAGGAGGCTGAGATCTGAGGACTGCAGTTCAAAGCCAACCCCTGGCAGGAAAGTCTGTGAGACATTTTCTTATCTCCAATTAGCCACCAGAAAACCAGAAGTGGTGCTGTGGCTCAAGTGGTAGAGTGCTTGCCTTGAGTTGAAGAGCTGAGGGACAGTGCCCAGGCCCGTAGTTCAAGTCCCACGACTGACCAAAAAAAAAAAAAAAAAAAAAAAAAACCTGAATGGTAAATGTCAAAATTTCTACTAGTTATGAAAAGAATGGTGTAGAATACTAAAAGAGCTAGAACCATTAATTTCTGAATTATTTTACTACTATACCATTGTATTAAAACATAAATGAAGTTAAAAAGGATTGAGAATGCCAATTTAAATGTAATTTTATAAATTTTGTTTTTATGCTAAATTCCTGATTTGTGTTTTCCCATATAGAAAATAAAAGCTAGCCAAGTGCCAGTAGCTCATGCCTGTAATCCTAGCTACTCAGGAGGCTGAGATCTGAGGATCAAAGCCAGCCCAGTCAGAAAAGTCTGTAAAATTTTTATCTCCAATCAACGCTCTGAAAAAGCCAGATGTGGCACTGTGGCTCATTTAGTAGAACACTGGCCTTGAGCACAAAGAGGCTCAGGGACAATGCCCACATGCTGAATGAGGAGGAGGAGGAGAAGGGGGGGACGAGGGAGGAGAGCTTTTTCCTCCTAACTTATCAAAATAAAAAATTAAAAAAAAGATTGGCATGACATTAAGTTCTGATTTTGTTTTGTTCAAGGTCCTAATCACATATGCATACTCCCAATAGGTTAGATCAATAATATCAATTTATATTACAATGCCTAATACAAATGGTTTTTCCTCTTATACCTACTATTGTTTCAACAATAAAATAGAGTTCAATTTTAACCTGCATATGGCATTTATCATGGAAAACAAAATAACTAGTGCTGTATTCTTATTTTAAAAAAAACCAATAGGCTTGGAATAGTGAGAAAGCAAATTGGAGAAAGATTATTTTGTTTGCTTTTGAACACATATTTGCGATAGATTGCACTGAGTAATTAATCTTCCCAATGCATTAAAAATACTGCTTTTGATTTTTGTATTTTCCAGTTCCCTCATTCTATACAGAAAAAAATTCGTGATTGGGTTGTACTCAAGAACCCAAACAAAGCTACTAAAGCAGGCAGCAAGTATAGGTAATCAAGATTAAGTGCAGCCAGGTGCTGTTTGCTCTCACCTATAATCCAGGCTACTCAGGAGACAGAGATATGAGGATCCAGATTGAAGCCAACTGGGGCAGGGAAGTCTTTGAGACTCTTGTCTCCAAAAATGAAAAAGAAATGAGCTGTAGCTCCATGTAGCTTGAAGGGGCAAACTAAGGGACAGTGCCCAGGCTCTAGGTTCAAGCACGGGCACCAAAAAACAAAACAAAAAGTGAGTACAAGTCCCCAACTGATGACGCTGCACTTTTTCTGTTGTATAAATTGGACTCAAACTTTTATAGTAACTACTGTGCTGCAATAAAATTTCTCCTTAAACTTGCTAAAGCTAGAGTTGATTTTGCTTTAGAATCCAAAGCAGGAAAGTTATGCTCCAAGCTGCCATCAATTGCTGGGGAGCCAAGAATCACCTTCAGAGTATTTCCAAAGGAAATGTTAACTAGAACAAATTTCCCTCTCAAAATGGACTGCTCCTGGAAACTCTAGCCAAACTTTAAAGTAGTTGTAAAAAAAAAAAAAAGGCAGACTGGTTCAGTGGTCCTAATCTGCAAGGCTTATTTGTAGTTCCCCAGCAAATGACATGCGTTTAGACTTGATAAACTATATAGGCAATCATCAAAAAGACCAAATGGTGTTTCATGTAAATTCAAGTAAAAAAATATAGCAAGTGTCTTAAGCTGGTATTGCTAGGAATCAAAACTATTTACATTAAACAAAATTATAACCACAACACTGAACCAATCTATTTTTTAAAGACCTCAAGTCTGGCAAGTATTTCTACTTTTTCCTTGTGGAAAAACATATGAAAATGAATGTTTTCAATTACATGGAATGTCTGAAGCAACATTACAGTAATTTATTTCCCAGTGCATAGTGGTATCTATGTTATTAAAATAATACAACAATTAATTCTGATATGGAGCAAATGGGCAGCTATTTGGAACTATAACATTAGGATGTAATTTTTGACAAACTTTTGCTTATCTAACCCCAGAAAGTTCAGGTCTAAGATAAACAAAATATGTATCTTTGAGTAATGGAACAAAAAAAAATTGGAAACTTTGAAAAACTACTATATTCTGATTAGCTGGAGACTTAAAGAGTATTCTGAGTCCAAAAGAAAAGTATTTATTTAAAATACTTAGCTTACTTCTGCTCAAAGACCATGAATTTAACTTGTGGTATATGTGATAGAAATTGGGAGAGTTGACACATATTGGTATCTTGCTAGCCAAAAGCATGGTATTAGAATACTGGAATCTGGTAACTCAAGTAACCTGAGATAATTATATTTTACAGATTAAGAAACCAAAGCCAGGGAAGTAAGGGATCTGGTCCCAGTTTGGATTCAATATATCCTCATACAACAATAAATCCATCCTACTCGGCTAATTATCTGTCTGCTCAAGTCTCAACTGTGAAGAAGAAATAATACAGACAAGTAAAAAGATCTTGGTTGTGTAAAAGAAACTACAGATCACACAGTAGAGAATAATAGTCTTTCAACTACTGTGATGCAGACTTTTTACCAGACAAAAGAAAGGACAGTTGTAAAGGAACTAATGTTCAGTTCCTCTTTTCCAAGCATGATTGTACTGAAAGTGTACTTTGGTCAGACTCCATGCTTGCTTTTCTTATCACTTCCACTACACAGCAGCTATTTTTTTTCATAAATACAAATCCTTTGTCCCTCCTTCAGACCAGCTGAGCACAGAAATTCTTCAGAGTAGAGCCAATCTATTTGTTAAATCTATTTTCACAAAATCTCCACATGATTCTGATGCATGCACAAGGTGGAGAACCACACAGAGCAAGGTTTGTTTCAGTAACAAAATCGTGTTGCTTTCAGCAATAAAGTTTATTTCCTGCTCACATCACAGATCAAAAATAGGTCGGCTATGGCTAAGCTGCAAGTAATCTTTATTTCATAGCTAGGGTGATCAAGAAACATTTATCTGAAACTACTGCTAATTGACAGAGCAGAGGGAAATAAGAGAATATAGGGAATTGCTCTGATTCAACATTTTTACTCATAAGAAAAACATAAGTCACATCCACTCAACATTTCTTTAGCCAAAGCAAGTCAGAAATCCAGGCATGTCAGGACGGAAAGGAAATATAATGCTTCCCTGGGGAGGGCACTGAAGGATTTGAACAATAGCATATTCTACCACACAACACAGGCCAGCCACAGGATTGTTGAAAATCAATTGTATTTGCTCACAATATTTAAGGAAATCCAAAACATAATTTCCTTTTTCCACCTACTATATTACCACTAGTCATTTTTATATCTCATGTTAAAATGACTGTATTAAGGATCCTTTAGGTGCTAGCTTGAAAAACAGGGTGTCTGCAATGCATTAATATTTTGTAATATATGCAATAAATATATAGGCATAACATATATTCTGAACTCCATTATGTTTAAATTCCTAAGCCACTTAGAAATTTCAGATGGTTTAATTAAGTATGTACAATGGTGTATAGCACACAAGGCACTTCCATAGATATGTATTAGAAGTTATTTTTATCTGAAATAAATAAAAGAGTAATTATATGCTTAACTGAGTGCCAAGTTTCTTGGGTCAGGTTTAATAGCAGCAATTCCAGTTTTATCTATGTTTTGATTTTCAGTTTCTAAAGGAATTTGTTTATTTTTAAATAAGCGGTTTGAACACTCATTAACAATTCCTAGGAATAATGTTTAGTATAAAATTCCATGGACTTCACTCAGGGCTCAAATGGTAAAGTACTGGCTTAGCATGTTCAAAGCCTTGGGTTCAATACCCAAAACAGCATAATACACACACACACACACACACACACACACACACACACACACACACACACACACTCACAAAATTATATGTACATTTAATTATTTACACTCAGTGTGCACAAATGATAACCATCATGTATGCCCTCCAGGACATCACAATCCAGAGGGAAATTCACACAAGTAAATAATGGCACTATATCACAGAAAGTATTTTAATGTGAAGTGTACCATGCTATCAGTGCCGGAAAGAGGGATGCTAACCCTGGTTTTGACATCATGAGGATGTCCAGAAAGAAAAAAAAAAGACTATAAAATTTAGGGAAATAAGGTAAGCTGCAACAAACAAACAAACAAAATCTCTGTGCCTTAATATAACAAAAGTATATTTCTTATTTAGCATTACCCAATCAGGAATTTATCAAGGGTGTTTTTGATACACAACACAATCTCATTCTGTCAACTGTAGTGTAGTTCTAGATATTGCTTTGTGTATGAGAGTAATGTATTCTCTAGATACAGGAAATGATAATAAACCATTAAGTTACACTAGGTGGAATAGCTATTCAGTTTTGCCTTAATGCTACATCTAAACAAATACTAAGCAAGTGTTATTTCCATAATAATTTGTTACACCAGTACGTAGTTATAAGTAGTTAATAAGTACTTAGTTAATAAGTACTCAGTTAGTAGAGTTAAAAGAAAGACCAAGAATTCAGACAGGTAAGTTATTTAAATTCTATACCATTTCTCCACCTGTAAAATGTAAATAATAGAGCCTACTTATATAATTATCACATTAGCTGCTAAATAAATGTTACTTCTTAGAGTAGTAATAAGTCTAGTACTATTGCTCTCACCACAACAAACAAACACCTCAGGGATAGCAAAGTGTGACAGTTGCCATCTTAAGCATTAGAACTATAAAAAAAATGAACCGTCCTTGCCTATCAAGCCTATGGACTTCAACATCTGCTGGAAATTAACACCACATATGTAAAAGGTTTGTCACTACAGGCTCCTTTAGCACAATTGCTTAAAAATTTAGGAAAATAGTTAAGTCTAAGTTGTCAAACGACAGAATACTGAACTGGAAACAAGTCCACCAATACACACAGGAACAAATTGTGACCTATCTATGGAATGGAATACTATAGTAGACTCCCACCTTACATAGATTTATAATACACAATTTTGATCAAGTGTACTCAATAATAATAATAAATTTAAATAATAATTTTTTAATCAAAAGAAATTTCAAAATCAAAAATTCCAAATTCTTATGTACAATACACAGCTCAGTTGATGTCTCCCACACGAGTCACACATTATTGATAGGTGAGTTTAAATTATTAAGCATTCAGATCTGCTCAATATTTTCCTGTCCTTAATTTGTGAAATCTCCCTCCAAAACAGCAAATGGTGTCCAAAAAACGAAGTAAATGTTTTAGTTTAAATGCTAAAGTAAGAACTTCAGATTCATTTAAAGACAGTATGACTTTAGCCAAAATTGAGTGAAGTTATTGGGGGGTGGGGGGATCCTGAAGCATCTACAGGATAGCTGAGCTCTATACATCCTCAACCTTGCACTTGGAGCCATAGACTTCTGAAACCCTGTGCCATAACAAAAAAATAAACAACTGAGGATTAACAAGATGAATGACTCTCCAAAAGTAAGTGGAGAAATAATCATACACACAAGCACATACTATATGGTCCCTCTTCTGTGGGATTCTAGAAAAATGAAAACCAACCTTTAGTGACAAGAAGTAATCAGTATTTTCCTGCTATGAGGACTTGAGGTAGGAGTGGAAAATGGTTGCAGAAGGGCCCAAGACTATATGAAGTGGTTATTATTAAGTTATAAATTTCTCAAAACTCATAGAACCCACAACTTATATTTTTAATATGCATATTTTATTGTCTATAAACTATAAATAAACTAATAATTTGAAAAGAATACTGTCCTTATTCAGTAATATAGTATTAAACACAGATATAAAATGCTATGTTGGAAACACTACAAAAGATTACAAATGCGGGGCTGGGAAGATGGCTCAGTGGTAGAGTGCTTGCCTTGCATGCCTGACGCCATGGGTTTGATTCCTCAGCAAAAAGAAAAAGCCGAAAGTGGCGCTGTAGCTCAAGTGGTAGAGCGCTAGCCTTGAGCTGAAGAGCTGAGGGACAGCACCCAGGCCCAGAGTTCAGGCCCCATGACCGGACCCTTCCCCCCCCCCCCCCAAAAAAAAGATTACAAATGGATCTGCTATGAAGCACATCACAGGTTATGAAATTAAAAGAATACAAATTGCTTAAAATGAAAGATGGTTTTATTAGAAAAACTACATTTGAAAAGACTTAAGTTTTTTGAAACTACAAAACCAGAGAAAGGTTCCAAAGACTACTGAAGGCTACGGGTCAAAGTCTGAAAAACAGAACCAGGGTGAATTAAGAGAGAAACCTAGAAGGTAAATTGGGCCAGATCTGATGGAAGACCTTTCCCTGACTGAAGAGCTAGCTTGTCCTGAAGGAAATGGGAAGCCTGAAGTGTCTGGCATGGTCTCAGCCATTCTTCACAAGAGAAACAAAACAAAATGGTAAAAAATATTTCAATTTTCTATTAGAGAATGACTGGCTCTAGTATATCATTTAGAAGTTAGGTCACAGGATAGAAAACAAACCATCTTTCTAATTTGTAAAAGTAATATCAATGTTAAGAATTATTAATCTTCATTCTCCAAGTACAGCACAAGCAATATAGCATGGGAGTATAACACTTTCCACAAGATTGCATTAATATTCTGGATAAGACTAGGTAATAATATATATTAAAACCTTCAATATTTTATTAATTTCCCATAATTCACAATCTAAAATTCCACAGCCTTCAAAAAAAAAGGTTGTTGGCTTTTATTTTGAGAAAAGAACAGTAAGAATTTTCAAGAATGTGTTTATTTTGCTGAAATTTTGCCCTATTTCTAAGTTCTGTATCTATCAAAATTATAAAAACAAGCTTTACAAACATCTTATAAATAAAATAAATACCTAGGTAACTGAATCATATAACATCCCATGTGTCCTTCTCAGTAGAATCTCTCACTCCGTGCATGTATACACACACACACACACACACACACACACACACACACACACACACACACCACACACACACACACATATACACACACACTCATTCATATAAACTTTTGATACCAGTGTAGCAGAGTAGCTGAACTGGCTACTGAAGGCCTGAAATAAAAGAAGATCTGCAACAGAGCTTTGATACTCACAGAACTCAAATTTGATGTAGTTGAGAGCTCAGCTGACCATTTTGGGTAAAATTACTTGAAAACATTTTCTGCTGACTCAAATGTAAAATCAGATATTATTTACCATTAAAAAAAAACTTGGGGGAAGTGGTGCTGTGGCTCAAGCGGTAGAGTGTTCGCCTTGAGCTGAAGTGCTGAGGGACAGCGCCCAAGCCCAGAGTTCAAGCCCCACAACCTACCCAAAGGGGAAAAAAAAAACTTGGGAAAAGATGAGCACCAGTAGCTCCCACCTGTAATCCTAGCTACTCAAGAGGCTGAGATCTGAGGATCGAAGGTCAACGCCAGGTTGGGCAGGAAAGTCCATCAGACTCTTATCTCCAATAAACCATAAGAACAGACATATACTAGTTATTGCAAATAAGGGAAACCATGGGACCTATGTTTCTTTGGGCCTGGCTTACTTCACTTAATATAATTTTTTCCAAGCCTTTCCATTTCCTAACAAATGGGCCAATGTCATTCTTTCTGATGGAGGCACAGAATTCCATTGTGTATATACCACATTTTCTTGATCTATTCCTCTACTGAAGGGCATCTGGGTTGGCTCCTTATCTTAGCTATGGTAAATACTGCTGCAATAAACATAGTTGTGCTGGTAGCTTTAGTATTCAAATGTTTTTTCTTTCTTGTGATTGTTTCTAACATATTTATAAGATGATTTCTTTGTTGCTTTGTATGTCCCTCCCCCACGATATAACCCCTGTTTTCATTGTATTTGTGGAGGGGAAAGGCAAACCCAAATCTTTTAAATAGGGAGACAGGTGGAACCATTGCAACAATGAGATGTACACGTCGTTATGTCGAAAAATGAACTATATAACTTTGGCCCAGGGTTTGGGGGTTGAGGGGATGGAGGGGGAGAGATGGGAAGGGATGGGAAGGGGAAACAAAGGAGGAGGCAACAATGCTTGATAATGAAATGTACTCATTACCTTACCCATGTAATTGTAACCCCTCTATACGGTATTTTCACAATAAAAAAAATTTTTTTAATTAAAAAAGAAAAAAACGTAAGAAAACTGGAGGTGGAGCTGTGGCTCAAGTGATGGAGCGCTAGCCTTGAGCTGAAGAGCTAAGGGACAGTGCCCAGGCCCACGTTCAAGTCCTACAACTGACACACACACACACACACACACACACACACACACGGAAAAATTTTAAAAATATATTATCTCAGACAAAGTGCTTAATAACAATTATTGCGGGTTAAATCTCTTTAATAACTGTTATTAAAACTGTTTTAATATTAAAACTACTGCTATTAAAAAAACAAACTACTTAATGAATACAGAATTTATAAGCCTTCAGTATTATAATTTTAAGATGGCACGGTTGACAAATTAGCCCAGGGAGAAAATAAATGGTCAAGTTAATTAGAAAAGAATCTCAGAAAAGATTTATCAACGAGGGTATGGAGGAGAAAATGTGCCAGAAATCCTGAATTCCTTCTATCAGGATCTCCTGGAATCCTTAAGTTTGATGATATTTCAACATTATAACTCTATTTTTGAAAAGTTATTAGGGGAGAAGTAGAGAAGGGAAGAAGAGTAGGTTATAGGATATTTTGGGTGAAAAATGTAGGAAAAAAGTTTTATTTTTTAAGTATTATAAAACCTGAAAGTCTACAATTGGGAAACTAGAATAAAAAGATTTTAATTCATACAGTTAGTTGGAATAGCTGTGAAGATTTTTGAGATATGTTTCTTAAATTCACACCCAAAAATGTGAGATTTGGCTTATATACAAAGTTTTATCTTCTAAAAAGAATGTACTTGACCTGCCTAAATAAGAAACAGAGAGGAATTAAAGGTCAGCTTAAACTATGAAGTCCATATGCTGTCAAAGACAGCTATTAGTATAGCAAATAGAGAGTTCAGTAAACAAAAGTAGAGCCATATGGAAGGCATTTCTTAGATCTCAATCAAGTGGCACTGATAACCTAAAAATGCAAGAGAAAGAAACTCATACTCTTTGAGCAATGTCTGATTTATCAGCACTAATGACTTTAATAACTAAGAATAATCTTGAATTTACCAAGAATTTTAGCAAAAATCACTGGCTTGTCTGTGAATGCACCAACAAATATATATACCCTGATAGTAACTTTCCTTCTAATAAATATTCTTCTTCTATCTTAGGCTACACAATTAATTGTGGTTAGAACACCTGATTTTTAATTTTTAATTTTGACCATTTCATTCAATAACCACATGTTCTTCAAAAGGAAACTCAGTTCTGAACCTTTTCCACATGTAGAATGAAAGGCTAAATTAATACTGTAAGATTCTTCACAACTTAAAAATTCTACCATCAAGTATTATGCACAAATGAATGATTGAACATGGTCCAAATCTGAGTTTGGGGTCAAGTTAACACACTGATATTGAATAAGTAATACAAAATCTGCATGATGCAGATAAGGAGCATTGGAAGTATCTTTTTATATAGTCTAAGTACAAAAACAGGAAAATTAACATTTTCCTCAAATTAAAAGAACATTTAATGTAATTCCAGGAACTAAAACTTAAATTTTCAACATTATATTTTGTCTTAAAGTAGATTATCTATTTCTACATTACAGTGTCTGAGGAGCATTAGAAACTAGTAGGAAGGAAAGTGTGAGCAGGGAAGAAAGCTGTGAGGCAAATTACTTTTATAAGGATATCTCAAGCCAGTCTAGATTATTCCTGAAAGCCATAGTATAACACACAATTGCCATTTTAGCTTTGCTTACCACTGAAACAAGTAGCTGGAAGACTAACAAGAGGTAGGTCCTAGGTAATGTAAGAAAGAAAATCAGACATTGGGAAAGGTTTCATATTTAGTCTTCAGCAATTTTCAGAATTGAAAGTTTCACTGACCTTTCAAGTTTAGGAAAGAGAACTTTCCTGATTTCCCCCCACTCTACACTCTATAAAGACTGGCCTAACCACCCATTACCAAAAAAAAAAAAAAAGTGTAAGATACATTTCATGAATCTCATACCTGATATCTATTTTTAAAAACATTCAACTTTCAATTATTTTTGTTACAACACTTGAGATTAATCTGTCTTCACAATTAGCACAGAACTCCAATATTCAAAGTAAAGCACTTAACATCAAAGTGGAGGAGGGAGGCATACAGATAACAAAGAAAGACGCAAATAACTCAGAGCAAGTTATTAACATGTTTTGACATTACTGCTACTTTTGACATTACTATTTTTCTTTTTCCTTTTATTTTATCTTGCTTTTTGGTCTCATATTTTGCAAGCTGTTATTGAACTGAACAATGGAAATGAACTGGAAATAAACCAAACAGAAACATGTATGAAATTGTCATGATCAATATTTCTTCTCTTCCTGTAAGGCAGGATGCTCTGGCATCCAAAACAGTTCAGGAAAGTCTTCTTTTCTTTCTGAGAAGATTAAGTACCTTCCCTATTCTAAAGATAGTTTGAAGTGTGAATATTTATGTCTTATTCATATATATACATTTCATTTACCAACTAATACATTTTAGCTGACTTAAGGTTACAGCTAATGATTTAAGGATTTGAAAATGAATAGGGTAATCTTTTTTTATGTGTATTTTTAGAGTATGTTAGAAACAAAATTCCGACCTTCAGGGTCAACGGTACTGAACGGATTTAACAAAGAATTCTATCTGTCTCCTCTTTACTATTGTGTTCTTTCTCCTACTACACAGTCAACCTAGTTTACCACTGTTGTTACTGTTCTTTATTTAGTTTTGTTTGTTTTGTTGCTTGTAGAAACATGATTAGAGCTTTTGAGAGTGGATTTCAATCTGAAGTGATTTATTTTGTGTATTTAAGCTGGATTCCAGCTGTTTGAGGTTTTTCTCTAAGAAGTCTAAGTTTCAGATAGCATCTAGATTGAAAAGACAATTCTGAGTAAGATAGTTATCAGAGGCTTTCTTAAACTATTTAAATTGTTTTTTGAAGATTTTAATAATTTTACTTAGGTTTTCTTGTTAAATACATCAAAGTTCATGCCTACATTTATTGCACAGGTAGAATTAAACATCCCCAAATTTGCTTTTTAAATGGCTAATTTTAAGAAAGCATTCTGAGTTAAAATTACTTGTACTTTAAATTTTTCAATTAATCAAATAGTACTCAGTAGTCAGTTTTATAGAAAGTCCTATAACACACACCAAAAGAATGTTTCTTAAATGCTTCTCATTTAAAAGTTATACTCTGCTAATGTGATGAGATGCATTTCTAGCTATATATCTAGGATATGACTTGTCTTATTTATTCTTCCTGAAAGTAAAGAAACTTTTTTCTTAGATTTAAGTATTAAACATCTGGTGGAATTTCTATAAAATCCTAATTCAACTTCTCTCATGTGAACTCTCAGTTATAAAATACTTGTCATGAAACTTGCTGTCAGATTACCAATTGGTTTGTTTACCTTTAGAAGTCTTATTGATTGTTTCCTCCTTGATAAGAATGCTTAGAAGAAAAACCTTGTTGAAAACTATATACTACCACCAAACAAATAAATGTCTGTTTACAGTCTAATTGGGTTTAGGAGTTGTTCAATTTTATCAATAACCTGGAGCTACTGTATGATCACATTGACGTTTTATGAATTTCTATGAGGTTTTCATGAGTCCAGTATCAATGGAAAGAAGATTTATTACACATTCTATTACTACCATATTAACTTTAATTTTCAGAAAGTCAGTTGACATCTGTTGGCTATAATCACTTTTGTAATTACCTAAAATTATATTGCCCTGAGTACTAAAACACTGGCTACATATGTTATAAGCATTTGATATGTGGTTAGTTGAAATTTAGAGTACTATCAGTATAAAGCATACACAGCACAAATAGAATGTCAGAATCTCATTGACAGTGTTTATGCCTTTATTATTTTTAACTTACATTATTTGTTTATATAGGACTTGGCCAGGTTGAGGCCAGTGAATTATATATTCCTGAAGTTAATTTTACCTCTTCATTTTTACTTTTTAAAATAGCGATATTAGGATAAATTTAACTGCATGTTTGTCTGTGTTCTTTTTCTGCCAGACAGTACTGCTTTCTAGGAGATGCTTGATGATTTCAGGACTCTGTGGTACCAGCATTTGGAATGATTCTGATTGATGTTTGATTGATTCTAGAACATTAATTTTATTACAGATTTTCATGATGTTAAAGTCTTTATACAGATTTTTTACAGGATCTTATTTTGGCATGTAGAGCTCTTAGAAAATCCTTTTTCTTTCTTTCTGTTATTTTTTTGGTTTGGTCTCAGGACATGAACTAAATTATTTTGCTGTGAAATTTAGCCTTTAAAGCTTTTCCCTATGCCTAGAACTCTTTTCTGAAGTTGGACCTTTCTTCATGGTATAGCTAATATTAAGCCTTCTTCAGGTAATATTATACCTTTCTTGTTAAAAAAAGCCCTAAACATATTAATTTTAAAATGATTGTATTTATTCCATCCAGTATTTTACTTTCATAGACTAAGATGGGACAGAATGATGGGCTAAAAAAAAGAATGGGTTAGGGACTGAGAGTCAGTGGTAGAGTGCTTGCCTTGCATGCATGAGGCCCTGGGTTCGATTCCTCAGCACCACATAAGCAAAAAGAAAAAAAGCTGGACGTGGAGCTATGGCTCAAGTGGTAGAGCGCTAGCCTTGAGCTGAAGAGCTGAGGGACAGCGCCCAGGCCCGCGCCCAGGTCTAGAGTTCAGGCCCCACGACTGGACCCCCCAAAAAAAGAATGGGCTAGAAAAGAATGGGCCAGAAAAAGTATGTAGTATTTAGAGTCATCAGACTTACATTCTCATTCCAATTTCTTCTGTTCAGTTGCACATTCCTGGGCAAGCTACTTACAAAGCTTCCATCTATGGATGTGTGGCTGATATTTTTATTGCCTGCCCTTAGTCTTATTGTGAAATCTTTTAAATATTCTTTGACAGCATTTGACTCCATGAGTACTAGATCTTTCCTTCTTCCATTGATACTCTTGGTTCTATTTAGTTCTTTTAACCATTATGGTTATAAAGAAATTTACAACAGATATACAGATATTCCTTGATTTACTGTGGCATTGTTTTACTAAATCGAGTATGTTGAAAAATATCTTACGTTCAAAATGTAATCAGTGCAGCTAACAGGTGGATACCATAGCTTATCAACACAGCATACTGCAGAGTGAAGAATATTTTTCCCTCATAATTCTGTGGCACTAGTCATACGTGGTGCAATGCCACAACCAGCATCAAAATAGTGTCATACTGCCTACCACAAGTCCAGCCGATGGTAAAAATTTTAAATAGAATGATGGTTTTTACTGAACACATTGCTTCTGTACCACAGTTAAGCTCAAAAAGCTCTTAAATTGAATAGGGACTATTTTACAAAATGAAAATCTCACCTGGAACTTGCAACTGATTGTTAAAAACTGAGACAGGGGAATCAGAAAAAGATTTCTAAACACCAAAAGGGAGGAAGAAAAATACTACAAATTTTAGGGAACAAAACTCAAGAGAAAGGAACTTAACATTTATTAGATACCTGACATGTTCCAAACTTTGCTCTTGATAGATTATTTATATATTACAACTCATTTTATTTTAAGATTACTATATTCCTATAAGTGATCTTGCTTACTCTGTTTCATGAAAAAAGAAATTGAGTAACAACTATGCACAAAATTCTATACTTTAGTAAAAAGCTTTTATATATCATTAAAATAATCATGAAATACAGTTATGGATAAAGAAATAAGGTTAACCCAAGTGACCACAAACAAGGCCACACTAAAGCTACCAGCACAACTTATGTTCATCACAGCATTATTTACCATAGCTAAGAAATGGAGGAGGAGGCAACAATGCTTGATAAGAAATGTACTCATTATTTTGCTCATGTGATTGTAATCCCTCCGTACAGTATTTTCAAAATAAAAAACTTATTTAAAAAAAAAAGAAAAAGAAATGGAACCAACCCAAATGCCCTTCAGTCGATGAATGGATCAAGAAAATGTGGTGTATATAAATATATATATAACACATTTTTATATGTACCACATTTATATATGTACCACATTTATATATATATACCACACACACACATATATATATACCACATTTATACACACACACACACACATATAATGGAATCGTATGTTTCCATCAGAAAGAATGACACTGCCCCATTTGTAAGGAAATGTAAGGACTTGGAAAAAATAATATTAAGTAAGCCAGACCCAATGAATCATAGTTTGTAATAATTTGTATACATCTAGGATAATCTTAGCAGATGAGCAGAATAGCTAAATAGCTCTATACATACGACCATATAAGATGATGCTAAGCAAAATGAACTCTAAGACATTGACAGAACTTTTTCTTTGTTGTTCCCAATGTACTACATGATTTCTTTTTCCTTTTGTGTTTTTCCCCCTATGGTTTATCCCCTGTTGTCACTGTGTGTGATTTTGGTACCCTGTGTATTTATCTGAATTAGGGAAGGGAAGGAGAGCAACAAAATAGTGAGACAAAGGAAAAAGGGGGAACCTAGGCAAAAGCGATACTCATAAGACAATATGTTGGAAATGATCTGTACAACTTGGGGGAGGGGGAATAGGGGGAAAGGATAACAAGTTAGACAAGAAATGTAATCATTACCTTACTTATGTAACTGTAACCCCTCTGTATAGCGCCTTGACAATGAAATTAAAAAAATAAATAAATAAGGTTAAGTACCCATTTAAAGCTCACTAATCTCTTCAATAGATAAAAGTATACTTATACTGACTTGTTTTTTCTGTAAAAATCCTCCTGCTTTTCTTTTCTATACAATAAAGCCCCACAATCACATGAAGTCAGATACAGCACATTTTTCCATTCTTCAAAATAGGGAAGACTAGAAGGCTCATCTGTAAGAGAGGGTAAGTTAGAAGTAACTTCCTACTTACCATTCATTTAGGACTTAACTCAGAAATCAGTCTTTTTCTCCAAATATAATAAATGAGAAGTTTCCATTCATCCCTTTCCATGCAGAAAGTTTTCAATTAATCAGTTAATAATGTAGCATATACTTTACATGAATATTTAATTAAGATATCACTTCATTGTAGGGTTGCTTTGTTTTGAACTCAGGACCCCTCGCTTACTAGGTGATATTCTACTACTTGAGCTTGCCTTCAATCCTGTATTTTGCTGGTGTTATAGGTGGAACCTAATATAATTTCTAGCCTGGACACTTGGGTGAGCCTCAGTCTGCCTACTTTAGGCTTTTTGTCATTATTGAGACCACAGATGCCACCACATCCAGCATCCCTCCTTTTTAGGAGCCCCTCAAAATGTCCTGCCAGGGCTGGCCTCCAATAGTTCTAAGTCTCATAAGTAGCCAGGATTACAAGGATATACCATTGATGCTCACTATATGGTAAGGTCTTAGTCTAAAACTAAAGAAAAATGGCTACAATAAATACAATTTATCCTCTCTCCAACTTGAGCTTTGTACTGTTGTCATGTATGTCATGTACAGCTTCTAAGTGACAGGAATCCATCCAAATGTCTCAGTTCTTGCCTCACATTTCAGTTAATAAAATGCTAATTTCAAAATATGCTGGGAGAAAAGTGTTAAACTGGGAATCATGCCTAGGATAACTTTTCAGATTGCTACCTCCTTACCACAACAGGCATTTCTTTCTCTCTACTGGAGTAAGAGGAACCCAATTGCTACTTAGGCATACTGCAATCCAGAATAAAAAGCATAATCCGCAATTGGTATGGAAACATAACTGCTTCAGGTAATGAGCTTTGGATATAAGTATTTGGAGCTCTGCTTAAAGATAACTGAGGAGAGTGGCTCCTTTTTTCCTTTTTTGGCATTTGCCTGCTTTTCGCCTAAACAACAGGTTTTCAGCTTTAAACACTGAACCCAATCCTAAGTAATCTATATGAACAAAGAAAATAAGACAAATGGAAGAAAATTTGTGTATTTTACTGACCATATTCTTTGTGAGGTCTTATGAAGTAGTAAAACATCATGAGGAAGAGGAGCAATTCACCAGGCACAGTGATGTACACCTATAATCTTATCAACTAAGGAGGTAGAGGCAAGAAGATTGTAAGATTGAAGCCAAACAAACAAACAAGAAAACAGAGCACAGACTTTTAGAGGCAGTTAAATTCAAATCCTAGCTCTGCCATTTTCCAGCTGTGTGATCTTAAGACACTAATGAAACGTCTCTGTGCCTCAGTTTCCCCATCTAAAAATGGGATGGTAAGAATTGTAGTTACATAATAAGGATGTTTTGAGGCTTAATTAATATATAAAGTATAATATATGAGTTAACTAAATAAATACTAGTACTTGTAACAATAGCTTTTATTATGTATGTATTAACTTGAAGAAGTTGCTCAACAATGAATGTTGTTCTGTTATATTCCAATACTGGAATAAATATTCCACTATGAAAGTTTACAAACACAACTACAAAAGTGTAATCACATCAGTCAATAAGAAAATGACTTCTATTTGGTTTTTACACTTAATTAAATAAACCATAATTTTTAAAGGATAATTTTTAATTCGGTTCTCTTTCAATAATTTAAAGTTATAATTAATCATGGGAACATTAAGTTTTTTCACTTTGTGATACTGTAAATCAAACTAAAGAACCCTACCACTTGAAGTCAGGTGTTGGTGGCTCACACTTACAATCCTAGCTACTCAGAGGCTGAGATCTGAGGATCGAGGTTCAAAGCCAGCCCGGGCAGAAAAGTCTGGGAGACTCTTACCTCCAATAAACCACCAGAAAACCAGAAATGGCGCTGTGGCTCAAGTAATAGAGCGCTTGCCTTGAGTTGAAGAGCTGAGGGACAACGCCCAGGCCCACAGTTCAAACCTCACAACCAAAAAAAAAAACCAAAAACCAAAAACCACCACTACCACTTGAGCCATGCCTCTTAGTCCTTTTGTTTTTTCACTTTGTTTTTCAAGTAAGGTCTCACACTTTCACCTAGGCTTGCCTCCTACTACAATCTCCACCTCCATCTCCCTAAGTAGCTGGGACTATAGGCATGTGTCCATCCCCACACCCACCCTGAAAGAGTTTTAAGTAGCACCAGATATTTATAGAAGTTTTTCTCCAAGATGTATATAACCGATCTTTATACAAGTAGAATTCTATCATCCAGAGGTAGTCAATGTGTCATCTGACTTGAAATTTTATACTGCTTTTTCCCCTAGCTCTTGTAACTTCTCTTACTCATACTAGTATTCTTGACCTCATTCTATTTATAATAAGATTATTAAAATTTATTTTTAATATGGAAATTAACAAAAGGGATGGGCACATACTAGCATTTCCATCAACTTTTTCTCATTATTAAAAAAATAATTAACATTTACTGAGTGCCTTGTCACCTGTTTTACCTTGGTCCATATTCTTAACCCCATTTGATTCAACTCAATGAATCCAGCGAAAACCAACTGTCTCCTAAAGACATAAGCTCTGCTGGCATCTCTATTGAAAGTTTTTGCTTATCACCGTCTTCTTCACTCACTACTTTTCATTGAACAGTATTTCATGTGAAGCACATACTTTTCAGTCACAAACAGCTTCCTCATCAATGTTGCAGCTATTAATCTGTCTATGATTCTCTCTTACCTATCAAAGTTCTCGACTGCACTCTCAGTCTTTCTCTCCTTTCCAACAATGATTTCAACACTGAAATGTATGATTCTGCAGGCCTCTGGACTTTTCATTTCACTTCATGTCAGCCATCCACTTCTGTGGTTACTACCACAATCTTGTCATCATAACTTCTTTTTAAAAAACGCATGTAAGCTGCTCATCTTCGAATAATATTCTCCTTGTATCCTAATTTTGTTCCCACTATGAAGGTTCTATGGCCTCTTAAGAGACCTAAAAATTCATTAGCTCCATATTTCTACCCATCTATCAAAGCTTTCTCCTTCACTACCCTTCTTATCCAGCTTAAATTCCATTAGCCTAGGAACACACTCAAGGACCATAAATTCCTTGCCATTCAACCCTTGCATCCCTTCCACCTGGCATAATTCCTCCCAAAAACAAATGACCACTTCCTCTATCCAAAATGAACCAAGTGAAATGCAGCTAAGGAAAAACCACACAACAAAATACATTCAAGTGCAAATGGACATAAACACTGCCAAATAATCCTATCATTTTTCTCTATGTATTCAAAACAATTCAAATCCTATAAATTGTAGCTTTAGGCCTTTGATTTTCTATGCTCATTTTTTAGCAAAGACTCTGCCTCCCACTGTACTAAGAAACACAGAAAAAAACAGATTAAACTTCCAGTGGGAAGCTGAGGATATTTCTGTCTGCTAGCGTCTGATTTAAGTGTAAATTTTTCTTTTTTTTCTTTTCTATTAAATAAGAATCTAAGTATGGGGTACATTTTTTACAAGAATCTACAGCAAGATAATTAGAGAGCCTAGATCAATCCTTAGAGAGCCTAGAATCAATCATCCTTGTCTAAATTTTGGTGGCTAAGTAGAAAATAGTGAAGCTCCAAATTTGCACTAAAACTAAATAAAACAACTTTAATCTCTCTGTGTGTGTTTCTCTGTCTCTTTCTCTCTCTTTCTCTCCCTCTTTTTCTCCTCTCTTTCTTTCTCACACACACATTTTGAAAACAAACATAACACTAGTGTTTTCTGACAATACTGAACATCAGTTCTTTGACAAATGAAATTTTGCAATGTTATTAATACTAGATCCAAAGAAGACTTTCCCCTGTGAAAATAAAATAATGTACTTGACAGAATTTTACTAGCCAAGGGTGGGGAAAGTAAAATTATTACGAGTTACAGACACAGACTTTCTAGTTGGAACAGAGATATTAGTGACTCATCAGGAACATATGTAGATTTAAGATTCTTAACTATAAACAGTATGTTTCAGGCCTGGGTGGTCTGTGCTTTGTCCAATAATATCTAAATTGGCTTATCCTCAAAATAAATATTTCCTTTTTATTACTCTGAGTCATGAAAAATATCCAACCTTTGTTCAAAAACAGAAAAGTTTTCAATAAAACTTCTGAGCAATGTCTATATTTTCAATAGGTAGTTAGGGATCACTACTCACTAAATACCTGTAGAGATATTAAATTATGTCTCAGTATTTTAAAGAACATTATAAATAAAATGGAAAATGCCCAATGAGAAATAAATGCCCCCTATGTACATGATCATTGGTTCTTTTTGCATAGTAGTTCATTTAACAAGCTGAAAAGATGAAGTGCTCCATAGTTGATAAGAAATCATTTAACATACTCTACAAGCCATCTAAAAACTACTTTTAAGTTAAACATGACATTTTTACTTCAAAAGTAAGCCTAAAATGCCAACTGATTAGGTGAAATAACAGAATATTGAATATTAGAGTTGCATAACTGTTACTTTCCAGAAGTCTATTTGGCCTAAGGGCTGGGTGTAGTGGCTTTCACCTGTAATCTGGCACTGGAAAGGCAGAAATTAGAAGGACTGAAGTTCAAGGCCAGCCTGGGCAAAAAGTTAGCAAGACTCCAGCCAGACATGGTGGTACACACCCACAATCTCAGCTACATAGTAGGTATTGGTAGAAGGATTGTGATCCATGGCAGGCCCTGAGGAAAAAAAATTTTTCTTACCTGAAAAATTAACTAAAGCAAAAAATGACTAGCCATGTGGCTCAAGTATGTAACCCTCATTTGAATTCCAGTACCATAAAACAAGATAAATGGGCCTGACACTGGTAATCCTAGCTACTTAGGAGGCTGAGATCTGAGGATGACAGTTCAAAGCCAACCAGGGCAAGAAAAGTCTGAGAGTATCTTATCCTCAATTAACCACACAAAGGTTGGAAGTGGTGCGTGGATCAAGCAGTAAACCACTAGCCTTGAGCAAAATTGCTCATGCACAGCTCCCAGCCCCCATGTTCAAGACCCAGTACCTGCACAGAGAGAGAGAGAGAGAGAGAGAGAGAATCTAAAGAAGTATTCATACTAAAAGGAAGAGATGAGAGTGGTGGAAAAGAAGAGAAAAGCCATAACTCTTAATAAAATCTATGTGCAGTATGGTAAAATGGCTCCCTGAAATCTGCCAAAGAATTACCTCTCTTCTAAGATGAAGCAGTAGACATTTTTCATGGATGACAGGAACTTGGTCTAACTCAGGATTTTCTTCTATACCTGCTTAATGAGCTGGCCAGAAAATATTCTGAAGTCATACAAAACTGTATCACTGGAATATACAAATACCAAAATCATCATGACCAGATGTGTAGAACTAAAGATCTTGGCTTCTGGCTGGATTTCTCACTATTGGCTTATGAAGTAAGTATTAAATATTATTTGTTCTAGCCCTAAACTCCTTCCTTCCAAAAAACCTCAATTAAATGTGAAACACTTTCTGTCTGTATGGAAAGCCAGGGAGAGCTATGAGAAAGTGTTTTAGCTGTAATTAGCTGTATTCCATACAGAGCCTATGAGCTTCAATTGTGACTCCGAATCTACATGGTTCAATGTCACTCAGAATCTATATGGTTCAATTCTCAAAACTAAAGTCAAACATCAAAAATACTTGCCTCTAAAAGATTAATCTGATCTTTTAATTTTTATTATATATTATATTTTCTAATAATTGAGATGCAATTAATAAATTACCCATCTTACAGCTGCAAAAATTATTTTATTGGAATAAAATGGGTTGAGAAAAATTATACACTATTAATATTGAAGAATATAAAACTTAGCTTGAGTTTGGATCTGTACATTATCCTACTATAACTAAATATATCTAAATCAATGATGTTAGAGGAAACCAACATTCTAAGAAAACTTTTTTTTACAAAGGGAATAAGGGAAAAGAAAGAACATTTGTTATTTTTCAATCATTCTACTTATAATATCAAAATAAAGGGTATTTTCTTTTCTTACCAATTTTAAGACATTATTACCAAAAGTCAAGAGCATTAATACAGGAAACCTTTTATGAACATATAGTAAGCTTTGGGGCTGGGAAGGTGGCTCAGTGGTAAAGCGCTTGCCTTGCATGCCTGAGGCCCTGGGTTCGATTCCTCAGCACCACATAAGCAAAAAGAAAAAAGCTGGAAGTGGCACTGTGGCTCAAATGGTAGATCACTAGCCTTGAGCTGAAGAGCTGAGGGATAGCGCTCAGGCCCAGAGTTCAGGCCCCACGACCGGACCCCCCCCCCCCAAAAAAAAATATATATAGTAAGCTTTACAATTTTTAAATATAATTTAGGTGGGGGGAAGAGGAGTGGAGAAAATGAGGGAGTGGGTAGCACTGTTCAAAAAGAAATGTAAGCTGGGCGCTGGTGGCTCATGCCTGTAATCCTAGCTACTCAGGAGGCTGAGATCTGAGGATCGCAGTTCAAAGTCAGTGAGGGCAGGAAAGACTGTGAGACTCCTATCTCCAATAAACCACTAGAAAACAGAAGTGGCACTGTAGCTCAAGTGGTAGAGCACTAGAGCTGAAGAGCTCTAGCTGAAGAGCTGAGGGATAGCACCCAGGTCCAGAGTTCAAGTCCCACAACCGACAAAAAAAAAATAGAAAGAAAGAAATGTACTTGTTACCTTACTTATGTAACTGTACCCCCTCTGTACATCACCTTTACAATAAAATTTAAATATCTATCTATCTATCTATCTATCTATCTATCTATCTATCTATCTATCTATCTATCTATCTATCTATCTATCTAATTTAAACACAAGTGATTGCTATAAAGCAAAAATCTCATCAACTCTTGGGTTTTTTTTTTTTTGGGGGGGGGGGGGGGTAGTCCGGTCGTGGGGCCTGAACTCTGGGCCTGGGCGCTGTCCCTCAGCTCTTCAGCTCAAGGCTAGCACTCTACCACTTGAGCCACAGCACCACTTCCGGCTTTTTTTCTTTTTGCTTATGTGGTGCTGAGGAATCAAACCCAGGGCCTCAGGCATGCAAGGCAAGCGCTCAACCACTGAGCCAACTTCCCAGTCCATATTCTTGGGTTTTTTTGAATGAACGTATATTTTCTATTAAAAATTTCACAAAAGAAAGCACTTTGTAATGCTTAACAGCACTCATACTCCTTTCTCAGATAATATAACATCCTGATGTTTAATATACCACTAAAATATCAATTTAATCATTAGAATTTTGTTGTGTTTTTAGCAAAAAAAAAAAAATTCAGCTTAATGTACTATCATTTTGTATGGTCACCAAGGCAGGATTAATGACTTTGGATACCTATGTTCTGATTACCAGACTGTTTCACTCACACAAAGTATGAAATCCAAATTCTTATATGAAGAAAATTATGAAAAATTTTATAAGCGTTCTTCAAACATAAAGCAAAACTATTTCTAAGGCTAAAGTAAAACTCATTGTTAAGCCTTGACAATAACATGTGTCACCACAGGTGTCCCAAATGTCTGTTACTAAATCTACATATTTTCTATACATTTTTGTATACGTTATGACAGAATCAAATTATGTGTTCAAAGTATACATAAACCAGGATAAATTAACAGTTGCAGAATTTTTCACATGTGCTACAATTTCATCAAATTACTGCCTAAATTTCAGGTGGCAACAATATTCAGAGACCTGTAAAACTGAAAGTAAAGTAAATCTTTCAAATGTAAGCCAACTGAACATGGGATATAAGAAATAGTCTTTCATAATAACTTAATTATCATACAAACATAACACAAATAGCATTATAGGCTATCTAGTCTCATACTTATTTATATAGAAAAACTTATATAAAACACAATTCTTATGTAATATTCCATATATAGTTTATATGAGTTAATATGATAATTATACTTCTAATTAAAATAGACATTTAGTCTAATCTCAAATTTACAGAAAGCCTGTATTACATATGGGAAATGAGGAACTATTTTAACAGCAGACTTTACTTCATAGGCCTGTGAAACACAAAAGAGTTTCTACCCATCAGTAAACTCATAGTCAAATGAGGTTTACATGACACAAATAAAAATAAAAGGACTTTATAAAGAATACTATTCGGCCACGTGCCAGTGGCTCACACCTGTAATCCTTCCTAACTACTCAGGAGGCTGAGATCAGAGGATAGCAGTTCAAAGCCAGTTTGGGCAGAAAAGCCCCCGTAAGAGCCTTATCTCCAATTAACCCAATTAACAACCAGAAAACGAGAAGTGGCACTGTGGCTCAGGTGGTAGTAGAGCGCTACCCTTGAACACAAAGAGGCTCAGGGACAGTGCCCAGGCAACCAGGGTTCCAGCCCTGCAACCAACAAAAAACAACAACAACAAAACACACACAAAAGTAGTATTAAATTCAAAAGGAAGGTCTTAGTAATATGGAACTAGCTTTCCTAAAACATGCAATTAACAAGGGAGGCAGAAATTGTAGTATTTGGGACATCTTCTAAGTTGTAATCACAAAGCTAATAAACATTTAACATAGCATTCTATATACATGCATAGAAGCCTTGTAAATTAATTTAAACAAGTTTCAACTGAGGGCAAGAAACCCATTGAATAAATCGGTTTAAATTGAAAGCTTTCTCATTTGAGTTAGGAAATGAAGAGGACAGGAGCCAGAGCAGGAACATTGGCACTGATGGCAGGTGGCTCTTCCTTGGGCAATGACAGCTGCAGGAAGAAAGGGTCACAGAAGGGTTAAAGTAGACAACTGAAAGCATAGAAATGTGTGAGATTAGCAACAGATAGTACAAAAATAAGGAATTCTGACATTCCAGAAGAGAATACTGAGCACTAATAATTAAGGGATGGCTGAAGAAGAAGTGTAATGAAGAAGCCATGGGACGGTAACTACAGAGAGAAAAAAAAAGTATGAAAAGACACCATTTCATGGAGTCTTTTTATCTCCTCTAATGAGAAGTGTATAAAAAGGTCCTAGGTAGCTGAGAGACCTTTTCAGATGAGTATCCTTTTCACATAAGTGTACACTAGATTTAATTATGGTTTATGTTAAGGACCTCAGAGATAAATGTCTGAAGAGTCACATGGTGGAAGCCAAGTTACAGTGGCACAGAAGAAAATCTAAAAGCAAGTACAGACAACATATTTGAGAATTCTGATTGTGAAGAAAAAGAAAACAGGTAGTGACTAGAAGGAACAGTGAGACAAGAAAGGTTCTTGCTCTTTCCTTGCTTCTCTCATTTCCTTTCCTCTTAACATGTATATACTTTCATTCTCTAAGACTTTCCTCTTCTGCATCATCATCTTCACCACCCACTTCCTGACTTCATATATTTAAGATGAGTGGATCTTTCAGGGCTTGGATATGATGTGGCTTGTTGATGAACCATCTGCCACACTCCCTGGGTAACACTAATCACTGCTTTAAGATGTATCACACCACAAGCCATTTAAAGTAATCTATGTATAAAAATATTGTCTCCTCTAGCAGACAGTGAGTTGGCTACCAAAACACACAGCTCAATAAATATTTCCTGAGTGAGCAAAACCACCAATTATACACTGTTAAGATCATAGTACATAACGAGAAGGACAGGAAGAAAAAGAGGAAAGGAAACAGAGCAGAACTAAGAACTCATCACATTGAAACTCCTACCACCTGGCCTGTGGTAATAAGGGGAGCTAGAGACTCTGATACATTGAAAAGGGGCATTCATTTCTAGTACATCTTTTTTGAGGGAGAAAATGTAGTATAAAACAGAGATTCTCAATAAGTATACCTCCCACAACTGCCCAGTGACTAGATCCTGATCCCTTCCTTACTGTGCCCTGACTTGATGGGAAAGGGGAAGTTTCCAGAATCTGAGTCAGTTGCCTCCAGCTGTGAGCAGCACCAGCCACTCTCTTCACTCTGAAAAAAAGCACAGGCCAACCTTTCTCCATGATGCTCAGAGAAAATGTGAATGCCAACTGAACCAGGCATATTGAGTAATGAGGCAAACAGGAAACAAGGTCAAGTCTAAGTTTTCTTCCTCTCTAATTAAGAAACCCTTGACAAGTTCCTTAACCTCTCAAATCTCCAGTTGCCTTGCCTATACATGGAGAAGATTTCAATATCTACTACTGAGCACAGTAATGTGCTAGCTACTACTTTTTCACTTTTTATCAAAACTATACGATTCGGGAACCTAGTCTAGCTCTGAAACTCCAGGAGGCACAGATTAGCATTATAGCATATTTAAGTCATAATATGTGCATATGTTATTTCCATTAAGTTCCTTTTAATATGATTTCTTCAAAGCTAATAAAATTTAGGTAAGTATTTGTTCCTCTAATTCATTGCATTTATCACTCTCATTGGTGTATTCTTAGCTCTGGTTTAAAACTTAGTCACAGGAATAGAATTGCAAAGATCTCTAATGTTAAAAAAATTATCTACTATAGCTGGGTGTGATAATGTATCTATGATCCAAGCAACAGAGGCTGAGGCAGGAGGATTGTGAGTTTGTGGCCAGCCTGGGCAACACAGCACCCTGTCCAAAAAGGCAGAACAAATGTAGAACTTTAACCTAAAAAAGAGTTAATGTTTTAAAGACACAATAAATTTCTTGTCATTATTTTTATAACAACAGCTGCTAATAACATTTCAATTTCTTCTTTATGTCAAAGTTTCAATTGGAGTATATTGTTACTGCAGCCAATTTGATCTAGAAAGTAAGAATGCAAAACCTATTTTGGGCAAGATCATTTCACACCCATCTTATAAAATCATAATTAAGGTGAGGGGATGGGGGGGAGGATAGGATGGGAATGGGAAACAAAGGAGGAGGCTACAATGCTTGATAAGAAATGTACTCATGGGGCTGGGAAGGTGGCTCAGTGGTCGAGCGCTTGCCTTACATGCCTGAGGCCCTGGGTTCAATTCCTCAGCACCACATAAGCAAAAAGAAAAAAGCCGGAAGTGGTGCTGTGGCTCAAGTGGTAGAGCGCTAGCCTTGAGCTGAAGAGCTGAGGGACAGCGCCCAGGCCCAGAGTTCAGGCCCCACAACCGGACCAAAAAAAAGAAAAAAGCTGGAAGTGGTGCTGTGGCTCAAGTGGTAGAGCGCTGGCCTTGAGCTGAAGAGCTGAGGGACAGCGCCCAGGCCCAGAGTTCAGGCCCCACGACCGGACCCCCCCCCCCCCCCCCAAAAAAAAGAAATGTACTCATTACCTTGCCCATGTAATTGTAACCTTTCTGTACAGTATTTTCACAATAAAAGAATTAAAAAATTAAAAAATTAAAAAAATAAAAAGAATCATACTTAAGTACAAATTTAAGTTATTTACAGCTTTATAAAAATAACTTAGAGGCAGGGAATATAGCTTAGCTGGTAAAGCACCTTCCTAGCATATGAAATCCCTGAACTAAATCTCTAGCCCCACAAGATAGTAAAAATAACAATATACAATATCTTTTAAATCTACTTGTAAATCTAGCTAATTTTTTAACAAAATGCCATTACAAAAGGCAAAACAATCTTCACAAATAACAAAAAGATTTAAGATAGTCTCATTTTGTTGATAAAATTAACATATCAGAGCTGAAAGATTGAATTTGAATGAAAACTGACTACATTAGTGAGTTTAGTGCTAAACTGGTACAATATGCAGATCTTCAACATATGTATGCATATCTTTCATAATAAGTGTTCAATTCAGCTGCACACTGGTGGCTCACGCCTGTAATGCTAGCTACTCAGAAGGCTGAGATTTGAGGATCATGGTTCAAAGCCAGCCCCAGTAGGAAAGTCCATGAGACTCTTACCCCCAATTAACCACCAGAAAACTGAAAGTGGCGTTGTGGCTCAAATGGTAGAGCACTTGCCTTGAGCTGAAGAGCTGAGGGACAGTACCCAGGCCCAGAGTTCAAGCTCCACAACCGACCAAAAAGAAAGTGATCAATTCATGATAAAAATAAAATTGATTATAAGCTGCTATATAGTATAGCTCTTTTTTTCAAAAATAAATCGTAAATAATGCATACGGTAGCAGTAGCAAGTTTAATTCAGTTAAAAATTCAATCATACTTAAAGTAATATAATGGACAATTAAAGTTCAGTAACATAATACATTTCTAATCATTTTCTTAACATTATAAAGAAAAGCAAAAACAGAAAACAAGAGTAGCAATTGAATGGAGGGGTTGGGTTGGAAGGGATGGGGGAGAAGGATGAAAGGGACTTCATAGGTATATCAATTGAATCTGCATGGTTACAGTCTATCTGGCAATGTGTAACACGGAATATTTAACTAGAGTGCACAAGATGTGTATTTGAGAATATAGTCGCAGATGCCTTAAATATAAACCACTACTTAAAGTGAGTTAAACCTAAGGCACAAGGAAGATAAGTGGTTGATCAAAGGTGGCAGTAAAATAAGTAAGCATTTGAGCCATCATAGCTAAACTCCAAAGACAGATATTCTTAGCCAACTCTGCTATTCTACAGTGTATCTGGATTACCTAGAGGAAACTCAAGCAGAAGAAAGTATAAGAAACAGAAACACAAGTTAGAAAAAGGCAACAGTATTATAGCATTCCACAAAAATGATAGAACAAGGATTTAAATTTGAACTGCTTCAAATTTAAGCATCAACACCACAAATGTCTAGTCAAGAACTTCCTGTGATTATCCACTTTGATTGTGAAGGACAAAAGATAGATACTAAAATCAATTTCTATGGAATATGCGTGTGTTATGTATCATGTGACTAATATATTTATAAATGTATAATATATATTTTGCTTCCAAGACTAATACTTAATCATATTACACTTTGATATTTTCCATTCAAACTCATTTATTTACATAGCTGCTTTGTCTCAGGCATTCACCAATGGGTAACAGCAAGCAATGTGGAAAAAAAATCACTGAGCTAATGAATGGATTGTCATTGATTGGTATCTCAGCAAAAGCAGAATGAAAGAACAGTGGCTGTAGTTCTTAAACTACAGAAAAAGTTCTTTAGAATAAAGAATTTTAGGAATGTGAGAACTACCTCTGATGTTAATGAAGTAAAATAAAGAAGAAAAGTGTTCTCCAGCAGGAGCTACCTAATAGTGGATGGGAACCTGCTAGAGAAGTTTCTGTGGTAAAGGAAGTTTACTCTGGCAGGAGATATAGACAATTTGGAGAAGTAAGAAGGAGAGATATCTAAAATGTGATCCAAAATGTCAACACATAAGGAGATTAACCACGCATTACTTGTGGCAAATCTATTTTTATTTTGGCTTCTCAGGTTTTCAGATAATTGTGCCCAAATACATTACTTGAAAATTTTAAGAAATAACAATTTTAATAAAATAAAATAAATTAAAAAAAAAAATTTTGCCCAGCACCAGTGGCCTATAATCCTAGAAATTCAGGAGGCTGAGATCTGGGGATCACAGTTCAAAGGCAGCCTGGTATGAAAGTCCTTGAGACTCTTATCTCCAATAAACTTCTTAGAAAAAGCCAGAAGTTGAGCTGTGGCTCAACTGGTAGAGCACTAGCCTTAAGCACAAAGAGGCATAGGGACAGTGCTGAGGCCCTGAGTTCAAGCCCCAAAACCAGCAAAAAAAGAACTAACAATTTTAATTATAAGAAATAATTTGTTCACTGGTTTTTTTTTTTTTTGGGTCCGGTTGTGGGGCCTGAACTCTGGGCCTGAGTGCTGTCCCTCAGCTCTTCAGCTCAAGGCTAGCGCTCTACCACTTGAGCCACAGCGCCACTTCCGGCTTTTTTCTTTTTGCTTATGTGGTGCTGGGGAATCGAACCCAGGGCCTCATGCATTGCAAGGCAAGCGCTCTACCACTGAGCCACCTTCCCAGCCCCCTTGTTCACTGTTTTTGATAGGAGACAAAGAGAAATACTATGTAGGTAGAAATACTATAAACACAAAACTGACTACCTAAAGTGACATCAAAATTTATCTTTAAAAACCTTGCTACAGGGCTGGAAAGGTGGCTCAGTGGTAGAGCGCTTGCCTTGCATGCATGAGGCCCTGGGTTCGATTCCTCAGCACCATATAAGCAAAAAGAAAAAAGCCAGAAGTGGCACTGTGGCTCAAGTGGTAGAGTGCTAGCCTTGAGCTGAAGAGCTGAGGGACAGCGCCCAGGCCCAGAGTTCAGGACCCATGACCAGACCAAAAACAAACAAACAAACAAAAAAAACTTGCTACATTATTTTCATGACAATAAAATGGCATTCTAGGTGGCTTGAAATTATTTTGTTTATAATTTTCACTTATATCATGTTAAAAATGCCATCCATAAAATAATCCCTTTGTCTATGAGACTTTAGAACATTTCTTTTTTCCACGATTATAAAGAAGATCCTAAATCAAGATGTATGATGAATCCTAAAATTAAAAGCAAACAAATGCTTTAAAGAGTACCTGAAACAAAATTTCCTAGTAAATTCTTAACTATGCTTTCTGCATGATCTGTCTTCACTACAGCTATAAATTAAAGCTATTACAAAAGCACATATACTGATAAAGTAACTAAAGGAGGCAGAATCATTTACCTAGAAAAACAATACAGTGGTTCATGCCTCTAATTCTAGCTACTCAGAAGGCTGATATCTAAGGATCCAGGTTTGAAACCAGCCTAGGAAGAAAATATCCCTGAGTTTCTTATCTTCAATTAACTCTTGAATTTAAAAAAAAAGCCAGAAGTAGAGCTGTGGCTCAAGTGGTAGAATGCTAGCCTTGAGCAAAAACACTTAGGGACAGCACCTATGTACTGAATTCAAACCAGAAGAGAAGGAAGGAGGGAGGAGGAAGAGGAAGAAGAAGAGGAAGAGGGGAGAGAAAGAAGGAGGAAGTGGGGGGGAGAGGGCAGGAGGGAAGAGGGAGAAGGAGGAGGAAGAAAGGAGAGAGGAGGAGGAGAAGAAAGAGAAAGAAGAGGAGGGGGGAGGGAAAGAAGAGAAGGATGCCCTCTAGACTGTACACAAAGAACCTTCTTTCAAAACATCCTCTTACTAAAATTCCTCTCAGAATCCATAGCATTGTTAAATACCTCCATGCCTGCATGGCTGGCAGGCCAGCTGGCTACAAACCAAAACAGAACCAGAGTTCTCTCTTCACACAGTCCCTCTCCTATCCCATGCCTTGCAGTATTCTTAGGATTCCATCCTGGGGTTTGGATGAAAACTTTCCATCACTTTGCATGAGATAACATATGTGAAAGAATACAAAATAACCTGTTAAGAGCTACATGAGGGCTGGGAAGGTGGCTCAGTGGTAGAGTGCTTGCCTTGCATGCATGAGGTCCTGGGTTCAATTCCTCAGCACCACGTAAGCATAGAAAAAGCCTGAAGTGGCACTGTGGCTCAAGTGGTAGAGCCTACTAGCCTTGAGCTGAAGAGCTGAGGGACAGCATTCAGGCCTCACAACCCACCAAAAAAAAAAAAAAAAGCTGTGTGAAAGTACTATAGTTTCATTATACATTTTGTTAACCTGAGTTTATAATGCCAAAAATGTTATTTTGATTTTTTTTTTTTTTTGTCGGTCGTGGGACTTGAACTCTGGGCCTGGGCGCTGTCCCTCAGCTCTTCAGCTCAAGGCGAGTGCTCTACCACTTGAGCTACAGCGCCACTTCCAGTTATTTTGATTTTTAAGTCAATTCAGACTTTAATCGTCACAGCCTTTAGAAAATACTTATAAAACCAAATTTTTCAAGTTCTATCTTTGAAAAACAAAAAAGACTGATATACTTTCTATTGAAAGAAGCCTCATTTCCTTTTTTTCCAGATTAGAATAAAAACACAAGTTGACTTGTTTAAACATCAAATTTGGCAATACCATTTCATTAATTATCTAACTTTCTGCAGTGAGATTTAATATGATTATTAATAAGTTAAATAAACATGTCTACAACTATCTGTATGGATAGGAAAATTTACTTCCAGGAATAGAACACTGCAACTGCAATGGCCCAGGCTCTGCATAATACAGTTACTCATTACAGACACAAGCCAGAGTTCTGAAAAACATGTAACTTTGTTTTGTTTGGTTGTAGTTATTTTTTGTAAATGGTTTCATTTGACCATTCACCAATTCTCTTTTGTTGAGTTATTCAAGCTAACATCTGCCAAGAACAAGAATTTGGTGATAGTACTTCTTTGGGGAGAAAAACAACCCCTTTTCCTCAGAAAACTGAAAGTGTTTATCTTGGCACTTAAACCTTGTATTGAGACTTCTGGAAAGTATTTTAAACTGTTGTTTTTAACCCAGACTTTGGGACTGAAACAGGAAAAGGCTCCATAGTTTTGCACCAAAACACATATTTATAGGGCAGATTTTCTTTGTACACCAAAAATACTAGGTTGGTGGCAACAATTTTCTGAATATAATTTCCTAGAACTATGTTACAAGTTGGATAATTATCAGACTATTGAACATATAATTTGTTTTTAAACTTCAAAAACTTCTTGTGACTAGAAAATGCTAAACCTTAAACATGTATATTATTAGGTTGTTTCCTTTAATTTATGCTATGAATTTTTTATTTAAATTTCATTGTAAAGGTGATGTACATAGGGGTTACAGTTACATATATCAGGTAGTGACTACATTATTCCCTCTCTTATTTTCTCCAACCCCCTCCTTTCCTACAAGTTATAAAGTTGATTTCCAACATAATGTCTAGTGAGTATCACTGTTGTATTGGTTCACCCTTTGTCCCAACTTTTCTGTGATTCCTCTTCCTTTCCCCAAATCAAATAAACTTACATACAAGATAAAGGGTACATGAATCAACAACAGTGACAAAAGGGAATAAACCAAAGGGGGGGAGAAGTAACTGCAAATTAAAAAAAAAAAAAAATCCCTTGCTTCCATTTCTTGGAAATAAGCATCATTTTACATGTTCATATCCACGTCGCTTTTGAGCCACTGTGATCCTCTGCTAAGAATATCCTAGACATATAAAAGCCTCGTCATTCTTGCTGTGACTGAATTCTGCCTAGATCCCTAAAAGTCAAGTGATGGAGTACTAAGAGACAGTGCCCATGGCCAGAATTCATACTCAGGACTAGCATCAAAAGAAAAAAAATGATTTAATGAATATATTGAGTGTTCTAAATGGGAATTAAATGGCATCATTAAAACATGGAGATTATAAGGAGGGAAGCCAGACCCTAGTGGCTCACGCCTGTCATCCTACCTACCCAGGAGGCTGAGATCTGAGGATCACGGTTCAAAACCAGCCCAGGGAAGGAAAGTCCATGAGACTCTTATCTGTAATAAACCACTAGAAAACCAGAAGTGGTGCTGTGGCTCAAGCGGTAGCATGCTGAGTGAAGAGCTGAGGGACAGAGCCCAAACCCAGAGTTCAAGCTCCATGACCAACCAAAAAAAAAAAAAAAAGGAGTGGACAAAAAAAAAAAAAAAAAAGCCCACAAATTCCCACAGACATTCTTATTAGCATTTGTATGCTCAGCCATCCTAACCCATTCTTCTCAGAGCCTCAGTGTGGATGCCAAGTACAATTCCAACACCTACAATATTAATATTTGCAAAGTATGTATAGTGTGCAGGTCACCTTCCTAGAAGGTTTACACAAAAGTCCACTATTAATTTTCTATGTAAATTGAAAATCAAGAGTGAAGAATATAAAAAATCAGGTCTATAGAAGATGAACATCAGAATTTGACAACTGGCATAATGAACTTTCCAAGATAAGCTACTCAAGAGAGTAGGAGGGGAAAACTCAATTGACTTCTTTTCTCTTCTCACAAAGCCATGAACTAGGGATTTATCTCTAACCATAAGGGGGTGAGGGGTACCACTCTTCAAGGACATTAGGGAAATACCTTAGTTTCATGGTTGAACACAAACTTCTAAGGGATACTATTCAGAGTATTAAAGTAAATACTGTACCATATTTAAAGAACAATAAAGCATACCTGAAGAAGAACATGTACATGGCTGCAGTAATGCAGAACAACAGCACCTACAAGGACAAAACACATTTCTTGAAGTACATCACTTACAAATAAACACTGAGATCACTTGTATGACTTATAATAGATAATATCCACTATTATTAAATCTTGTACCTGAAATAGAGGATGTACAAAGTAGTTTTATTTATTTGTTTATTAATTTATATTTGCTACCTTCCAAATAAAATATATCAGACTTGCTACCTTCTAAATAAAACATGTTAAGCTAATAATAAAAATAATCAGCCAGGCGAATGTGGCTCATGCCTGTAATCATAGCTATTCAGGAGGCTAAGATCTGAGAATCGTGGCTGAGATCTAAGAATCATGCTTCAAAGCCAACCCAGGCAGGAAAGTCTTGTGAGACTCTTATCTCTAATTAACCACCAGAAAAACAGAAGTGGCACAGCTCTCGCCTTGAGCTGAAGAGCTCAGGGACAGTGCCCAGGACCAGAGTTCAAGCCCCACGACCAACAAAAATAAATAACTAAATAATAATCAGATAGTTACAATATATACATATAAAATATGATTTCAAAAACAACTCATCAACTGCCCCACACCAACAGATACCCAAATACCCAGATACTCAAGTCTCTTATATAATATGACTCAGTATTGGCATGTATCTTATACGTGTTCTCCTGCATATCTGAGTCAACTCTAGATTATTTATAATAGCTGATACAACGTAAATGCTTTGTAAATAGTTGCTATGTTGTATTATTTAGGGGATTAATATCAAAAATATCTGTCAAGTGAGTAATTCTTTCTGAATATTTTTAATCAAAAGTTGGTTGAATCCATGGATATGGAATCCAATGATATAAAAAGTTGGGTATATAGTTTATGTATTAAGATGGATACTTTACATATAATACATATATACATATATACAAACAGTAACATATACACGCAATAAGTACAAATATAAATACACATACAAGTTAAGTAAATTTATGTAGAACAGAGCTCAAAAACAAGATGATTTTTTAAACTATTCTATCAGAATAACTGAAGCAGCAAGTAACTCTACAAGGATAACAGCTTTTCTATATTCAAGTGATAAAACGATAGCCGGTGAATTACTGTATCAAGGTGACTAGATTTCTTATGATGTAAAATACATTCTAACTAGCACCCAATTCTAATCTGTTAAAAAAAAAACCTCAAATAAATACTTCATCTTTTGTGAAATACAGACTATTTATTTTAAAATAGTTCTCCTAAAGTTAAGTATTATATCCAATAAGTATGGATTTAAGATGTTTCCATCAAAAGTATCATACTGAAGCAATCCACAATCCATATGGAAGCAATCCAGTCATGACAAAAGGCTTAGCTACAACAACATGGTAGATCTAACAAGGAAGTTGTGAAATGCACTATGTTAGTAGCAGTGAGAATTAAGCACAAACATTGTGAGAAATTGACTACAAGAATAACAAAAATGAAAACAGTGTGAAACAGAGTTCTGCTATTTCCAACACAAATAATCTCTAGTCAACCAGAGGAAAAGAGTAACAGTTTAGCTATTACAAATAAAGTGTGACAAGCTTGCCATCTTAATTAAACATAAGCATTAGGAACAGAAAACAAAGATACCAATTATGATTAAATGAATGTACAATGTGTGTATATTATATATATGAACTATATATAAAATGTGTAATTTGTTTGTTTAATATACTATATGCATACACACTGTTCTCCCTGTCTTCCTTTTCCCCTTCTCTACCCCTTCCTCTCATTGCCTTAAAAAGTATCCTGTACATAATACCTAAGGCTTACTACTGCACAGCTTTTAGAAACATAAAGCATACAGGATAACTTTTAGTTATTGAGCAATTATAACTTATAAATTAAAGCCCTAGTGAGTACGCTTACCTATTATCTATTAATTATCTATTAATTTCTTCATCAATTCCAGATCATAAAACTAAGTTTTTGATCTCCATATCTATCCCTCCCTATTGAGCAGTACTAGTTTCCCAAGTGTTCAGTGCTGAAAGCTTAAAAAAAAAAGTACTTTCTCATAGTCTCTACCTTCTCAAGAAAATTCATCTAGTCTTGAGAGAATCAAATTTTCACCATGATTTATCCTAATACCTTAAACATGTCTATGACAGTTATTAGATAACTATCTTTATGATTTGAATACATTTGAAACTGGGGAAAAGGGTAAGAGTTGTAAGTCAAGTGGTATAAGTCTGAGGCCTGAGCTCAAATCCCAGCACCTTCAAATAATTCTTGTTATGTGTGATTGGATTTTTTTCTGTGATTTGCCAAAGCCTTACCTATAAATTCAGATAATGAGATAGTGCTTACAAAAGTGTGAGGTACTTGACAAATGTTTTTTCTTTTGCTTCTCATAGAAGTGACTGAGACAAAAAAAAAAAGAAAAAAAGCCAAAAAAAAAAACTAGTGCAGAGACCTAAATCTAGATAGGAATTTTTTTTTAAGTGCACTCTTAAGTGATTCAAATCTCAAATACTTTGGCTCATCTTTTATACAGCAAAGAATCAAGACATGAAAATAGTAAAAAGAGGAGAATAAACCTGAAGGATATTAAAATACAACTAATAAATTCATTCCACAAACTACTTTGTGCCAAATACTTATGTAGCACTTACAATAGCAAACAATATGAAAAAAAAGCCTGTCCTCTTGAAACATATCTACTAGTCATAAAAGAGAGGGTATTGGGGAAAAATAACATGTCAGACCACGGTAAAAGTTTTAGAGGAAAATGAAGTAAAATAAGGAAACAGAAATGTAGGAGAGACAGGAAACTGTTTTCTTATACCAAGTAGCAAGGGAGGAAGACTGTTCACAGGGACTATGGACACAAATGAGCCAAGGAAACAAATCAATAGAGAACTGGAAGGATTATGGACTTTACCATAGAACTTATGGAAATAATCACAATGAAACCCAATTGTGCAATAAGAGAAAAAAGGAAGATGGGAACTGAGTGTACAATCCATTCAATAATATGTCAACTAAAACTACTAAAAAAAAATTTTCATTTTGCGCTAGTATGTTAACTTTCTATTATAGTGACAAATACCTGAAATAATCAACTCATAAGGAGGAATTTGGGCTCACAGCTTCAGGAGTTTCAGGGCATGGTCACATGTCCCTATTGCTTTGGGCTCAGTATACCATGGTGAGAGCATGTGGCAGAGGGATTTGGGGATCCAGGAAGTAGAGAAACAGGAAAAGGATGGTGTCCCACTATGGCCTGTAAGACACAGCCAGTTACCCAGCTGCCTCCCAACAGGCCTCACCTTAAATGGTTCCAGTACCTCATAATAATGACATAAAATTGTTGAACAAGTTTTTAACGCTTGGGACTTTGTAGAACAGCCAAGATTCAAACTACAACACTAAGAAGCATTTTTTCAGCATTTTTTAAGTCACTATGCTAGTTTATTAGTAATTCTGAGTTCAAAGAATACTTCCCCAAATAAATGTAAATCTTTAAATGGTCAAGAATAGTCTCTAGTTTACAAATTATAAAGTTCAAATGAACCTCAGAATAAACCATTATGCTTTTTTTTCTTCATATGAAGAGATGTCACCCAGAGTAAGCTGCATGCTTATTGGGCTGTTTCTTGCAATCCTTCATTAAATAAATATTGAAAAAGTTGTTCCTCTGTCATCTGCTAGATACAGAGGATATTTATACACACTTCTGATTCCAAGGAACTTACAGGTTGCTACTCCCCAGGTCAACACAGTAACTACTGAATACTTTCTGTTACTTAGATGCTTCAAAGCTTATTGAAATATAACTGGCATAAGCAATTTTGAAAATTCTGACATAAGTAAATACCTGTAATATAATTATCATAAAAGATTCATTTACAATACCCAGAAAAATATTTTCTAATTATTTACTTATTTAAATTTACTAATTCTAGATTTTGCTTACTTGGTGTTAAGTTTATTTTACTTTTCACAAATCAGGATCATTATATTTGAAGTTTATTACTTATAGACAACATGTATTATCTTTCTTTTAAAAAAAAATTTGGGGGGGGGGGGTCCGTTCATGGGGCCTGAACTCTGGACCTGGGCGCTGTCCCTCAGCTATTCAACTCAAGGCAAGCGCTCTACCACTTGAGCCACAGCATCACTTCCGGCTTTTTTCTTTTTGCTTATGTGGTGTTAAGGAATCAAACCCAAGGCCTCATGCATGCAAGGCAAGCGCTCTACCACTAAGCCACCTTCCCAGCCCTGTATTATCTTTCTTACTTTTCTCAGTCATAACAATCTCTAACTTAATTGAGATAAGAGCATCATTTGTATTTAATGTGGTTCATAGCATGCTTAGATTTAAATCTATCATCTTAGATTTTTTTCCTTTCTGTCTCTTGTTTATTTTGACTACTTTTTTCTGAATTAATTGTTTTAAGATACCATTGTCTGTGCTTTGATGGCTTGTTTTACTGAGTGTTTGGTTTATTGTTTGTTTTTTAGTCTTCACAGTACATATCTTTAATTTTGTTTATTTATTTATTTATTTGTCAGTCATGGGGCTTGAAGTCAGGGCTTTGAGGTCTTCAGCTAAAGGCTAGCACTTTACCACTTGCAGCACAGTGCCACTTCCAGTTTTCGGGTGGCTAATTAGAGATAAGTGTCTCACAGACTTTCCTGCCTGGGCTGGCTTTGAACTGTGATCTTCAGATCATAGCCTCCTGAATAGCTAGGATTACAGGCATGAGCAACCGGCACCCAGCAGTACACACCTTTAAATTGGTACAGCCAACATTACAATACTGTACTAATATATAAGAGCCTTCCTTATAAGAGCATATTTTATTTTCCTCCTAATCTTGTGCTAGCATTGTCATGCATGCTGTAAATTTGCTTATGTGTAGTTTCAACTAACTATTACATTTTAATCACTTTTTCTTAAAAATATATACCTGTTTATTTTTTCTCAGTTTCTTTTAAAAGATAAGGTTTTGTTGGGGCTGGGAAGGTGGCTTAGTGGTAGAGTGCTTGCCTTGCATGCATGAAGCCCTGGGTTCGATTCCTCAGCACCACATAAGCAGAAAAAGCCAGAAGTGGTGTTGTGGCTCAAGTAGTAGGGTGCTAGCCTTGAGCTGAGGAACTGAGGGACAGCACCCAGCCCCAGAGTTCAGGCCCCCATGACCAAAAAATAAAAAAATGAAAAAAAATAGAAGATAGTTTTGCTAAGTATAGAAGTCTAGGTTGTTTATGGACCATTTTCTTTCAGCAGTTTAAAGATGGCATTTGCCCTAGTATCTTTTTACAATTTGACTGTGATGTGCCTTGTCTGGTTTCCTGTGTGAGGGTTTCATGAAGCTTTTTGAGTCTGTGAGTTTATAGTTTCTATCAAATTTGAACAGTGTCAGCTGCTACTTCATCAAACATTTTCCCTGTATCTTTTCCTTTACCAACTCCAATCATGGAGTATGCCATCTGAAACTGTCCCACAACTTCCATATGTTCTCACTCTTCTGTAAAGAAAACTGTTTTTCTTTTTCCTCTGTGTGATTCATTTTGGATTCTTTCTATTGCTATATTCTGAACATTTTCTTCTAAATGATTTTATACCAGGTATAAACTGCCATTAAATAAAATTCTCATCTTACATGCTACAGTTTTCATCTCCATGGTAGAATGTAGATTTTTAGTCTTTAATCCATGTTACTATTTAAATTTTATAAACATACATGATTTATTACAATAATTCTTTTTAATATCCATGCTTGTTAATTCTAAGCTTTCTGTTAGTTCCTATTCAGTACTAACTTATTTATCACTCAATCACAGGCCAAATATTTATAAGGCACAAGGGTGATTCTTTACATGACATCAAATTTCCTGAATTTTACCTTTTTGGTAAAATAAAGGCTTTGTTCTAGTACATATTAAGTAACTTGGGGACACAGTAATCTTCTATGGATTTGCTTTTAAGATATTATAGGAGTGAGTACAGTAATGTTCACCTTAGGGCTAATTATTCTCCATTACTAAAGATAAAGTCTTAGCACACACTTCACCCATTGTTACATAATTCTTTGAGATTTTCCATCATCACTGGATAATAGGAACAAATACTGTTCCTACTCCTGTTTGAATGCCAAGCACTCAAGAATATCAAATCTTAATAATATGCTGAGTACTTTCCTCTCTGTGCTAGGTCCTCTGAACTCTGTCCAGTATGGTCTGCCTACACTCTCAGTTTTATTTTCTCAACTCAGAAAAGTCCAATGGGCATCATAAGAGTGATTTCTCTTTTCCTTGACTCATGGCTGGAAATTCTCTCCAGGCAGTGAGATACAGTGATAATAGGGCTCATTTGCTTCCGATAGTTCAGGGAACCCTTACCTTCAGTTTCTAATGTCTAGGCTCTTGCCAACTACTGTTACACAAATTTTGTCCATTATTTCAATGGCATAGTCATTTCTTTTGGTAGAGTAAATCCAGTCAGTGCTAATAAATCCTGATCAGAAGCAGAGTGTGGGTATTTAAATTAATGATAATATTAAAAAGCATGAAAATTCAGTTCCCCCATTTCCACTAGCCATATAGGATGTAACCAATAGCCCTGCCATTGAGGATGGAACAGGTGTAGTCCATCCTTACCACTGTAAAAGTCCTAATGGACATCACTAGCCAGTGAATGACATTTTTACTGTGTTTATGGCAATAAAACTCTGCATATTTTAATCAGGTTGTAAACTATGCATATGTACATAATTATGTATAATATTCTTTGCTTAGACTTTATTCAAAATCACTAGAATATCACTTTAAACTATTTCTCTAAAACATACTGCCCACAATATACACCATGAGAATTAAATGCTACCACATCAAATACAGAAGCTTCACGGTGACTAATAAATCACAGACAATTAATAAATGTCAAATATTGGCAAGACATAATTCCTCTGTAATTCCCAACAGCCTCACAACTATTGCACAATGTACTTGAACAGGGTAAGTAATTTTAAATGATTTTGGTATGGATGAGATTAGATGGGGTGAGATCAATGGAAGCAGTGAGTGACATTGACCAAGATGCAAGGTACTGACTTGTTGGGTTAAAATACTTTGTACAACTACTTAAAATTAAAATTTAAAAACATTTTTTAATTTAAAAAGTTTGTCCCAGGAAATGAAAACAAGAGGTTTCTTCTTTTCTCTGTTTTGTTTTACTTTTTTAAATTGTTTGTTAATTTATATGTCATTGAGAACATAAAAGGGGACAGAAATGGAAAGACAAAGGGTAAACATGGAATAATGGTACTCACTGGACATTACACTGAAAATAAACTATACAACTTGTGGGTGGGGATAGGAAGGAAAAACTGGAGAGAGTGAGGGAAAGGGTGCCATTGCCCAAAAAGAAGGTGGTGGCTTATGCCTGCAATCTTAGATACTCAGGAAGCTACTAGCTGAGGATCTCAATTCAAAGCCAGCAGGAAATCCCTGAGATGCTTATCTCCAATTGACCACCAGAAAACCAGAAGTGGTACTGTGGCTCAATGTGGTAGAGCACTAGCCTTAGGCTGAAGAGCTCAGGGATGCACAAAGGCACCATATTCAAGTACCACAAGAGACAAAAAGAAAAAGGACTTATGTAACTGTAACCTCTTTGTAAAAATTACCTTTATAATAACAATAAATATTTTTTTAATTTTTGTCACTAGGAATAGTGGCCCATGCCTATAAGCCCAGATATTTAACAGAGATGGAAAGGGATCATTTTTTTGTTTTGTTTTGTTTTTTTTTGTCCAGTTGTGGGGCCTGAAGTCTGGGCCTGGGCACTGTCCCTCAGCTCTTCAGCTCAAGGCTAGCGCTCTACCACTTGAGCCACAGCACCACTTCGGGCTTTTTTTTTATGTGGTGCTGAGGAATCGAACCCAGGGCCTCAGGCATGCAAGGCAAGTGCTCTACCATTGAGCCACCTTCCCAGCCCCAAGGGATCATTTTTTTGAAGCCAACCTGGACTAAAATCTGGCCAGACCCTTTATCTCTATCCAAAACTGTCATCCCAGCTACATGGGAAATGTAAACAGGTGAATCAAGGTACAGGCTAGCAGGGGCAAAAAGGTGAGACCTTATTTTTTTAAAAGACTAAGTCAATAAAGGCTGAGTATGTGGCTCCAGTACTAAGGCATGTGCCTGACTTAATTCACTGAAAAGATTTCTAGTTGAATCCATGTTATTCTAAAGCATGGGATTATAGCCAGGCATGTTAGCACATGTCTATAATCCAGAATACTTGGATTAGTATGAAAGATCTGTGTTTAAGTATAACCCTGGCAAAACCAAAACTGTATTTGAAAAATAAATAAACTAAGAAAAAAAATTTGAAGGTCCAAGGACATGACTCAAGTGGTAGAATGCTTACCTAGTAGGATTAGTACAATTAGTATAATAATTAGTATAATAATAATTAGTATAACTCCCAGTACTGCCCACCACCAACAAAACACTTCATTCTCTTTTCAGATTGAATAGTATCCCAACGCATGTATGTATCATATTTTCTTTATCCATTTATCAGTTGACAGACACTTAGGTTGTTCTATACTTTGGCTATTGTGGAAGGTATAGCAATAAACATGGAAATACAGATCTCTGACCAATAATTTCATTTCCTTTGGCTATGATACCAGGCATGGGATTGCTGGATTAAATGCTAGTTATATTTTAACATTTTGAGGACTGCCATATTGTTTTCTATAATGACTGTACAATGCACATTCCCACCAACATGTTTCCTTTTCTCTACATTTCAGCCAGAGCTCACTGCTCACTATCTGTTGTCTTTTTGATAATATCCATTCTTATGGAATGAGGTGAAAATGATGTTATTAATTTTGACAAAAGTATTTCCAAATTTCTCTCCTAGAAGGCTATGGCAATAAATACTCCCCAAAGAGTTTATAAAGGCAGGTACTTCCTATTTCTTTATGCATATAACAACTGTGTTTAAAAAAATTGTCTCATCATTGCCAATCTGATGGGTTAAAGAAATAATATCTCATGTTATACTTTTCTTCCAGTAAGGCTTAATCTTCCCATGTTTATTTTGCATTACTGAGAATTGAAGCCTTACAGCTGCAAGGTAAACATCTACCTCTAAATTCCATCCCCAACCCCAACCTTCAATTTATTTTTTTGATTTGTTGAACTGATTTGTCATATCCTTAGCCCATTTTGACGGGGCAAAGGAACCATTCTTGTCTTTTGAAATGGAATATACGTCTATTCAAATATGGGATTAATTTCAATATTATTACCAAAAATTGAGTGGTTAAATAAAAGTGATATCATGATGCATTGAGACAAAGGAGCAGCAAGGAAAGTGAAGTCCCTGAGGCTGAGGAGCACTGCTCAGGAGGGCCAGAGTTAAACACAACTTCCAATTACCTGCAGGAAAGTTACTGATGCTTTCATGACAGGCCATGCAGAATCCTATAGAAGTGATGCCCCCCAATAAAGACCTAGCAAAGGAGTCACACTAGATGAACACTTCAGAATCATGAAAATAACCACAAATATGTAGAAATGGAATTATGCCCAAACTAGTAGAGAAAGCTGGTGTTGTCATTTATGCTCAAAACAGTTAAAACATACATGCAAGTGTCATTTTAAAGTCTATTAAAGATTGATGGTCTATTTAACTACTTCCTACCTCAGCATTCCTGTGCTGTTCTTTTTTTTTTTTTTTGTCGGTCGTGGGGCTTGAACTCTGGGCCTGGGCGTTGTCCCTCAGCTCTTCAACTCAAGGCGAGCGCTCTACCACTTGAGCTACAGCGCCACTCCTGTGCTGTTCTTTAACATACTCAGTTCAATAATTTTGTCTCTGGTCATAATGGACAGGACTACTCCTAATATGTTCAACTCCCTTCCCCACCCTGCACTACTTAATCACATAGCTTTATTCTCAACTGAGATCCTATCTCTTCAATTATGCAAAGTCCCACACTCAACTTTCTTTTCTGGAGAAAAGGCAATAGAGTTCTGCTTGCTCATATATACTTAATTTATATTTTGTTATATATGAATCCACTCATCCAACAACACAGGAAGTAGCTTTGTATCTTTCTAATACTTTAGTACTCAGCAAGTGAAAGCAAAGGTATAGATGCTGGTTGGCTCTTGATTTTTGGACTCCTAATGATCTGGAAGTGAAACACAACAGGCAAGGAATCACAATTTCTTAATTCACTGTAAACATGGAGAGTTTAAAGCATTTAGACCCTCCACCAAAGACCAGAGTACTCCATTCCTACCTCTACTAGGACCAAGAAAGGAAATACAGTTAATTAAAATGCAACTAATGACCAAGATAGTCAGCTGTTTCTTTGATTCCACCCATTCATATTCCTCTATTTCATCATCACCTAATGGGACATCATAATCTATTAATGCAACTAAAAACAAATGAGAGCAGGGTGCTGTTAGCTCACACCTGTAATCCTAGCTACTAAGAAGGCTAAGAGCCAAGGATCGTGGTTCAAAGCCAGTCCAGGCAGAAGAGTCTATGAGACTCTTGTCTCTAATTAACCAACAAGAAGTCAGATGTGAAGTTTCGGCTCTTTGGTAAAGCATGAGCCTTGACAAAAAAAATCTCAGGTACAAAGGACTAATGGAATAGGACTGAAGACCAAGAAATGAACCCACAGACCTACAGCCACCTAATCTTCAATAAGGGAGCTGAAAAAAAAACAGATTGGAAGAAAACAGCCTCTTCAGTAAACGATGGTGGCAAATTTGTTAAACACCTACAGAAAACTAAAGCTAGATCCTTATATATCACCCTGCACCAGCAACAACTCCAAATGGATCAAAGACTTGAGTCAAAGTAGACACCCTGAAAACATTACAAGAAGGAATAGGAGAAAGCCTAGGGCTCCTTTGCACAGGCAGAAATTTTCCTTAAAAAGATCCAGAAATACAAAAAAATCAAAGAAAGGTTGGACAAATGGGATTGCATGAAGCTGCAGAGTTTCTGCATGGCAAAGGATATAGCTAGCAAGATCAACAGAAAGCCTATGGATTGGGAGAAGATCTTCACTAGCCAAACAATAGACAAGGGTCTCATGTCTAAAATATACTTAGAACTAAAAAAATTAAATCTCCTAACAACAAATCCTCAAAGAAACAACTGCCCAATAAATAAGTGGGCTAAAGACTAAAAGAGAAACTTCTCTGAAGAGGAAATAAGAATGGCCAATAGACACATGGAGAAATGCTCAACCTCTCTAGCCATAAAAGGAATGCAAATCAAAACAACATTGAGATACCACCTCACCCCAGTCAGAATGGCTAAAATCAAGAAATCTAATAACAACAGATGCAGGAGGGGATGTGGACAGAAGGGAACCCTACTACATTGTTGGTGGGAGTATAAACATGTTCCACTTTGGAAAGCAGTATGGAGATTCCTCAAAAGACTCCACATAGAGCTCCCCTATGACCCAGTAATCCCACTTTGGGCATTTACTCAAACGATTACAAACAAGGCTTTGCTAAAGCTACCAGCACAACTATGTTTATTGCAGCATTATTTACCATAGCTAAGATATGGAACCAACCCAGATGCCCCTCAGTAGATGAATGGATCAAGAAAATGTGATATATAGACACTGGGAGGAAGATGGCAGAGGAGAAGCTGGAAACTAAACAAGCTCTCACATAGAAAGCAGTTTTAGTGTTCCAGTGAACAATCCTAGCCTAGAGAATCACACCATCACAGTACAGAGAGTTTGGCCAGAGAGGGAAAATCCAGACAAGGAGACAGAACTGAGCACTTACCAGTAGCTGAGGCTGTGGCCACTGCAGTGGAAGCCGCAGCGGCCCTAGCCGCCATAACTACAACACAGGGAGTCTGGGACAAAGGCTCCAGATGCAGCAGGTGAGCGGATTCTACTCAACACCAGCAAGAACTGACAAGGAGCAGATATCTTCATCCTGCATATCACAGACCAGAGACAACACAGGAACCAACACTGGGGCGTGAGTAGAAGCCTGACAAACTCGCTCCTTCTCAGGGAGCAGAGGAGGGAAGGCTGCCCCTCCCCTACCACCAGAGATCTCCATCTTTGATACTGACAAAGGCCCAGCTGAGCAGCTAGCTCCAACTCAGGCCTTGAAAGAAAACAAAAGAGTCATTTAGCAGATCACAGGAACCTGACCTGACCTGCCAGGCTCAGCTTCACCCAGGGAAAAGTCACCTCCGCCCAGGCAGAGGCAGCTCGACCCCCGCCCCCCCAGGAGTGACTTTCTTCACTGGGTAAACAGAGCTAGAGGCTGCCCATCCCTACAGCAGCCTAGACAATCAAGTGAAATTCAGTAAACATAAACCCTGAGAATGGCTCCAGGCTGGGCTCTGTGAGTATCTCAGGAGCTAGTCCCTCAGGGAAAAGCTACTGTTTGCTGAAAGGCCTCAACCCTACCCAGAATCTAGCCTCATCAGAGCATCTCCAAACTAGAGGAAACAGCCATCTCCATCTTCTGTGATACTCAAAGCAGATCTCCCTCCCACTGAACTAGCCTGGGAAGAGGATCATAAAATCCTGAGTAAGGCAGAGCATTATTCTGCCTGCTCAAACAAACTGACTTAAGAAACCAATCAAGCCACAGGAAAACCAAACACCACAAGCAGACCAGAGACTACAGGAAAAGACTGGTTACAGACACAAGGGAGATACAGGATCTTCCAATTCCACAACTCTCCCCCCCCCAAAAAAAAAAAAACAAGAACTCTTTTTTGTAGCATTTTTAAATTTTTATATTTTTTTATTGTTTTCTATTAATATTTTTTCTCTCTTTTTCTATTAATCTTTTTTTCTCTCTTTTTTCCTCTGATCATTTTTATTTTTTTGGTGTGTGTGTGTGTGTGTGTGTGTGTGTGTGTGTGTGTGTGTGTGTGTGTGTGTGTTGTAAATCTCTTTTGACCTGTTGGTCCCTTTCTATTTTTATTTTTTTATTCTTTTTTTTTCCTCTTTCTTTTTTTTTTGTGTGACTTAATTGCTGTTCTGCTCATCCCCATATATAAACCCATCATCGGTTATTAGGCTTTATCCCCCATTGTATATGAACTTAATCCAGAAATTTATTACTTAATTCACAACTTCTTAAGCTTAACTTCTTTAATAGCAGTATTATATCTTTATTCCTATATAATTTTCAAGTAACTAACTTTAAGAATTGTTATTTTTTAGTTTTTCATCTCACCTTTCTATCCCTCCCTTACTCTCATTCTATCCTCTCAATACCATTTTTTTAAACTTACAAATTTTTAAGTGTTTTAATTTTTAAATTTAAATTTTTGTTCTTCCATTTTTTTTGTTTTTTTTAAATCTCTCTCCTATCATTCTGTCCAATCCATTTCCCTCTGTGAGATTAAGACTTGGTTAAATTCACTCTCCTTTTACCTCTCCACATCCCTCTAACCCTATTTTTCCCCACATTTCTCCCTGAATCTAATAATTTCTGATTTGCCAAATTCTTCTTTGCTGTTCTTAGCCCATTAATCCCTAGTTGTTTGATGTTGAATAGATTGTATCTGTTGAACTAGATTGTATAACTACAGGACTTTAGTTGATGCTTGCCTTAAAATAGTGTTCTAGCACAAAATTGGTGTTACTTTCATACCAAATGGGGCAGAACAAGCTGGAAAAACACAAAAAAAATGGCAAGTCCGGGTATCTAAACTCCCACTCATGGTAACAGAAGACTTAATGAATAATCCAGAGGAGAGTTCCAAAAAAGCTCTACAAAAAGTACAGGTAAAAATGGTGATTGAAAACCTGCTAAGGACTCACTGCAAGCGTGATAGGGAGAGAGAGGAGGCAAATCAAAGATTAATACAGGAATCTCGTGAGCGAGAGGAAGCTACTCAAAGATTTATATAGTACTTGCGTGAGCAGGTTGAGAACAGTCAAAGAGAAATAAAGGAATTGCATGAACAGGCTGAGCACAGTCAAAAAGAAAGACAGGAATTGTGTGAGCAGGCTGAGAATAGTCAAAGAGAACTACAGGAATTGCGTGAACATGAGGAAGCTAATCAAAGAGTAATACAGGATTTGCGAGAGTGGGATGAGAACAGACAAAGATCAATAGAGGCATTCATAGAATCCATAAACAGACAGCTGAAAGAAGTCAGGGAAACCACAAATGGAATGCTGAATGGAGCCTGACAAAAGGAATGGGAATCCAAGGAAACCATAACCAATCAACTAAGTGATTTGAGAATAAACACTGAACACCAAATTAAGGAAGTAAAGGAGTTCATACAAGATCTAAAACAAAGCTCCAACAAAGAATTTGAAGCCATCAAAGCCGACCAATTATAAGGAAAAGAAATAAAAAAGCAAAGTAGAAAGTCTTGACAGTAGGTTAGACCATGCAGAAGATCGAATCTCAGGAATTGAACACAGACTAGATATTACAGAGAAAGAACATGGAACTACCCAAGACAAATCCAAGAAATATGATAGATCTAGACAACATTTGGAAGACACTATCAGAAACCCTAATGAGGATAATGGGTGTTGAGGAGCACCTAGAGACAGAAGTTAATGGTCTAAGAAATTTGTTTAACAGGATCCCAGCAGAGAACTTCCCAAACATACAAAAAGATAGGCCTATTCAGATACAAGAAGCTTTTAGAACCCCAAATAGACCAGACCACAACAGGATATCCCACTGTCACATTATAATCCACACAGTATCAATTCAGACCAAAGAAAAGATCCTTAAAGCTGTCAAGGAGAAAAGAGCAATCACCTATAGAGCGAAACCAATTAGAATCACCTCAGATTTCTCAGCAGAGATAATTAAAGCAAGAATGATATGCCATGCCCTAAAGACAAACAACTATCAACCAAGAATACTGTACCCAGCTAAACTCTTCTTTATAACCTAAAGACAAATAAAAACCTTCTATAGCAAAGAAAAACTGAAACAATATATCTCCACCAAAACAGCCCTACAAAAGATTCTTAAAGATGTCCTACACATAGAAAACGAACAAGACCACAATAAAAGCCAGGAAACCACACCCAAGAATCCAAGAACCATAGGAAGAACCCAGTTGCCTCAGCCCCCAAGAAGGTGGATAACATGGCAGAACTCCCAAACACCTCTCAGCCCTAACTCTCAACATAAACTGACTTAACTCCCCAATTAAGCAACATAGACTACTTGGATTAAAAAGCAAGATCCTTCGATCTGTTGCTTTCAGGAGTCACATCTTGCCCATAAAAACACATTTTGAAAGTGAACGGCTGGAATAAAATTTACCAAGCAAATGGCCCCATAAACAGGCAGGAGTTGGAATACTAATATCAGATAAAATAGACTTCAAATTAAAATTAGTGAGAAGAGATAAAAAAGGTCGCTACATACAAATTAAAGGATCTCTCCTTCAGGAGAACATTACAATTCTAAATCTCTATTCGCCAAACAACAGAGCACCCAAATTTATCCAAAAAACACTGCTTTCCCTCAAATCTCACATAGATCCAAAGACAATTGTTGGGGACTTTAACACACAACTATCCCCACTAGATAGATCAACTCGGCAAAAACTCAACAGAGAAACCACAGATCTAAACAACTGCATAGATCAACTAGATTTAACAGACATCTACCGAATATTTCACCTAGCAACATCAGAATACATGTTTTACTCAGCAGCACATGGAACATTTTCCAAAATAGATCACATTTTAGGTAACAAAGCAAACTTGTCCAAATTCAGAAACATTGAAGTTATTCCTTGCATTCTCTCAGACCAGAAGGGAATAAAATCAGAATTCAACACCAAAAGCCACCAAAGAAAGTCATTTAACATGTGGAGGCTGAACAATACACTGTTGAATCACCAGTGGGTCATGGAAGAGATTAGAAAGGAAATTCAAATGTTTATGATATTCAACAAAAATGAACACACAAATTACCAGCTCCTCTGGGACACAGCAAAGGCAGTACTTAGGGGCAAGTTTATATTTCTGAGTTCCTACATCAACAAATTGGAGAGATCTGAACCAACAATATAATGAGACATCTGAACCACCTTGAAAAAGAGCAGCAAGATAAACCCCAATCTAGTAGACAGACAGAAATAATTAAAATTAAATAAGAATTAAATTAATTAAAATTCAAAAATTAACAAAATTAACAAAAATTAACAAAATTGATAGAACCTTAGCAAATCTTATCAGAAAAAGAAGAGAACACACCCAAACAAATAAACTCAGAGATTAGACTGGAAACATCACCACAGAAACAACCAAAATTCAGAACATTATAAGGGAATACTTCTCAAAACTTTATGGTAATAGTTTGAGAACTTGGCAGAAATGGACCTTTTCCTAGCAAATATTGACATGGCGAAACTAAACCAAGATGAAATAAACCATCTTAACAGGCCCAAATCAAGCACTGAAATAGAAACAGCAATAAGAGACCTCCCATCTAAGAAAAGCCCAGGACCAGATGTATTAACAGCAGAATTCCACAAGGCTTTCAAAGCAAAGCTGACATCAATACTCCTTCAACTCTTCAATGATATTGAAAAAGGAAGTTCACTACCGATCTCATTCTATGAAGCCATCATAACCCTCATCCCAAAACCAGGCAGGGAATCATCAAAGAAAGAGAACTATACACCCATTTCTTTGATGAACATTGCTGCAAAACTTCTCAACAAAATTTTGGCCAATGGACTTCAACAATTCTTCCAAAAAATCATACACTGCGATCAAACAGGATTCATTTCAGGGATGCAAAGCTGGTTCAATATACGCAAATCAATTAATATAATTCATCACATCAACAAGGGCAAGGATAAGAAGCACATGGTTATCTCAACAGATGCAGAAAAAGCATTTGACAAGGTCCAACACCCCTTTATGATGAAGGTACTGGAAAAACTAGGAATCCAGGGAATATTCCTCAATACAATAAAGGCTGTATATGACAAACCTATGGCCAGCATTATACTTAATGGTGAAAAATGAAAGTCATTTCGTCTAAACTCAGTAATGAGACAAGGATGTCCACGCTCTCCACTTCTCTTCAATTTAGTATTAGAATACCTAGCTACAGCAATAAGACAAGATGCAAACATAAAAGGAATCCAAATAGGGAAAAATGAAGTAAAACTCTTCCTCTTTACAGATGACATGATCTTGTATTTAAAGAATCCCAGGGACTCCACTCCCAAATTACTCAAGCTGATTCAAAACTTTGGCAAAGTAACAAAATATAAAATTAACCCTCAAAAATCAATGGCTTTTCTGTACGCCAACAATGAGAAAAGCATGGCTGAAAGCAAGAAAGCAACTCCATTCATAACAGCCACAAAAAAAAAATAAAATACCTAGGAATTAACTTAACCAAAGACGTGAAGGACCTTGATGATGAAAACTTTGAAAACCTGAAAAAGGAAATCAAAACAGAACTTAGAAAGTGGCAAAAACCTTCCATGCTCCTGGATTGGAAGGATCAACATCGTGAAAACGGTAATACTTCCTAAGGTTATCTACAAATTCAATGCGATACCTATCAACATTCCAACCTCATTCTGCAAGGAAATAGAAGAGGCAACCCAAAAATTCATATGGAACAATAAAAGACCCTGAATAGTAAAAACAATCCCTAACAGAAAGAACAGTGTTGGAGGAATATCAATACCAAATTTCAAACTCTACTACAAAGCCATAGTAATCAAAACAGCTTGGTACTGGCACAAGAACAGACCTCAGGACCAATGGAATAGAATTGAAAATCCAGATATGAACTCACAGACCTATAGCCATCTAATCTTTAATAAGGGAGCTAAAAAAATGGAATGGAAAAAAGACAGCCTCTTCAGTAAATGGTGCTGGCAAAATTGGTTAGCTACTTGTAGAAAACTAAAGTTAGATCCTTATATATTTGTATGTCCCTCCCCCACAGTATAACCCCTGCTTTCACTGTATTTGATGCGGTATAATTTGTGGAGGGGAAGGAGAAAAACAAATCGTTTTACTAGGGATATAGGTGGACCCATTGCAACAATGAGATGTACAAGTCGTTATGTCGAAAACAAACTTTACAACTTTGGTGGGGGGTGGTGGGGAGGATTGGGTCGGTGGTGGGGGGTGGATGGGGAGAAGGGATCTGAAGGGGAAACAAAGGAGGAGGCTACAATGCTTGATAAGAAATGTACTCATTATCTTGCCCATGTAATTGTAACCCCTCTGTACAGTATTTTCACAATTAAAAAAAAAGAAAAAAATTCAATCCCCCAACAACAAATCCTCAAAGAAATAACTGCCCAATTAATAAGTGGGCTAAAGACTTAAAGAGAAACTTCTCTGAAGAGGAAAGAAGGATGGTCAATAGACATATGAAGAAATGCTCAACTTCCCTAGCCATAAAAGAAATGCACATCAAAACAACATTGAGATATCACCTCACCCCAGTTAGAATGGCTATAATCAAGAGCTCTAGTAACAACAGATGCTGGAGGGGATGTGGACAGAAGGGAACCCTACTTCATTGTTGGTGGGAATGTAAACTTGTTCAACCACTTTGGAAAGCAGTATGGAGGTTCCTCAAAAGACTCTACACAGAGCTTCCCTATGACCTAGCAATCCCACTTTGGGGCATTTATCCAAATGATCACAGACAAGACCACACTAAAGCTACTAGCACAGTTATGTTTATTGCAGCATTATTTAGCACAGCTAAGATATGGAATCAACCCAGATGCCCCTCAGTAGATGAATGGATCAAGAAAATGTGGTATATATACACAATAGAATTCTATGCCTCCATCAGAAAGAATGACATTGCCCTATTTGTTAGGAAATGCAAAGACTTGGAAAAAATTATATTAAGTGAAGTAAGCCAGGCCCAAAGAAACATAGGTCCCATGGTTTCCCTTATTTGCAATTACTAGTATATGTGTCTGAGTCAAGCAGAAACGATCAGATAAGCTGACGTTAGGCAAAATGAACTCCAAGATAGTAGTCAAATTTTTTTTCTTTCTTGTGATTGTTTCTAATATATTTATTTATAAGATGATTTTTTTGTTGCTTTGTATGTCCCTCCCCCACGGTATATACTCCAGTATTTGATGTTGGTATAATTTGTGGAGAAGGGACCCATTGCAACAATGAGATGTACAATAGTTAGGTCGAAAAATGAATGATACAACTTTGGACCAGCAATGGGGGGAGGGGAAGGGGAGGAAGAGGGGGGAGTGGGAAGGGATAGGAAGGGGAAACAAAGGAGGAGGCAACAATGCTTGATAAGAAATGTACTCCTTACCTTGCCCATGTATTTGTAACACCTGTGGATGGCATTTTCACAAAAAAAAGAGAGAGAGAGAGAGAGAGAGAGAGAGAGAGAGAGAGAGAGAAATGAAGAGGAGATGTGGAGAATTCAGTCAAGAATCCAATGTCTCAGGGATGGTAAGGGGAAACAAAGAAGGAGACAATACGAAATATACTCATTACCTTGCTCATGTAATTGTAACCCCTCTGTAAGGTATTTTCACAATAAGAAAACTTATTTTAAATACCCCAATGTCTAGCCTACCAAGTAAGAAGAATGGGGGAAGAGGTGGGTAGGGGAGTTGTGGGTGAGAATGTTGAAAGGGGTGACATTGATCAAGATATAATGTACTCATAAATGGTTTTTTTAAATGATAACAACTACTTAATAATGACAAAATGAAAATTTTAAAAAATAAAATGTGATATATATATATATATATACATAAACATACATACACAATGGAATTATATGCCTCCATCAGAAAGAATGACACCACGCCATTTGTTAGGAAATAGAAAGACGTCGGAAAAATTATATTAAGTGAAGTAAGCCAGGCCCAAAGAAACACAGGTCCCTTCGTTTCCCTTATTTGCAATAACTAGCATAAGTCTAAGACAAGCAGAAAAGGTCAAAAACTATGTACATATGACCATATAGGATGTTGTTAAGTGAAATGAGCCCCAAGATAGGGACGCAAGAGGTTTTATCTTTGTTGCTGTTGTTTTTAATGTACTTATAATGTACTATGGGATTCTTTTTTGTGTCTTTTGTACGTTCTTCTCCCATGTATAATCCATTTTCACAGTAATTGATGCCGATGCCCTGCATTTTGTATACACATTTTTCTAATTTGGGGAGGGGAAGGGAAATAACAAAATGCTGAAATAAGGATACAGGTTGACCCATTATAACAATGAGATGTACAAGACACTATGTTGAAAATGAACTTCATAGCTTGCGGGGAGTGAGCAGTTGGGGAGGGAAGGGATGGTAGGGAAAAACAAAGGAGGCAGTAACTGCTCCATAGGAAATGTACTCATTACTCATGTAACTGTAACCCCTCTGTACAGTATTTTTACAATAAAAACCATATTTTAAAAAAATCTTAGGTATAGCACCCAGGGCATAAGTTCATTTTTTTCCATACAAGAAAAAAAGAAGCCAGATGGCTCACACCTGTAATCCTAACTACTCAGGAGGCTGAGAGCTGAGGATCATGGTTCAAAGCCAGCCCAGGCAGGAAAGTATGTGAGACTCTTATCTCCAATAAACCACTAGAAAACCAGAAGTGGTGCTATGGCTCAAGCGGTAGAGTGCTTGCCTTGAGCTGAAGAGCACAGGGGCAGCGCCCAAGCCCAGTGTTCAAGCCCTGCGACGAACCAAAAAAAAAAAAGAATTAGAGCTTTTACAAGTTTCACTTGATAATGAAATACCTGCTAATATCCTGTATGCAGAAAATAAAATAGTAAGCTAAAATCTCTATGTAAGAGAGCACATTATTTATGTAACTAACCAGATTTCAGAAAAGTAAAAACAAAAATATTCTATAATCCTCAAAACTTCTATAAAATTATTATTGTATTAACTTTCTAAAATGACTAATTCAGATATTACAAACAAATGCTAAATACCTGTCTTGTTTATGGATGTAGTGAGATTAGAGGATTCAAGGCCTGAACCAGTTTAGCTGTGGGTTCACCAAACATGATTAACAGTGGCAAACATGTTACTTTCTCAACTCAGAAAAAAATTTCAACTCCCACATGTCACTCTGCACGTTAAAGAGACAGAGGTGAAAAGTTCTGCCTTAACTCAGGACAAACTTACAGCTGAGAAAATATTGTGTTTTCAGTGGGGCAAAGTAGACAGCTCACTGTAGCACAGCCTCCTTGTTATAAATAGACAATTTGTAGTAATTTCATTATTTTCCCCCAAAGGGAGGTATTCCCATTAACCTCAAGCAAGAATAAGAAACAGACTTGAGGTGATAGGATTTTCCCTCAGAGACATTACATAAATAAAATAGAGCTTCCAGATTACTTTAGAAAGGTCACAGCAGGGCCATCTACAGTATAGCAAAGCTGCTTCTTACCATCTGATAAATGTAGAAATGGAGGCTATTAGCTAATGTGGTCAGTAAAACACCACAACTCACTACTTCACCAAACCACACTCTCCTGCAAACAAAGGCTAACAGCCCTGCTACAGCTGAGCTCACATTTTTTATGTCCACTGAGAGTCAATTTATTCTAGATACATAACCCAAGAGAAAACAGCCAACAAATAGGAGGATACAGAAACTCATTAATGTTGTTTGAAACACAGAATATGGGTAGGTTCCTCAGGTATGGAATGCCACTTCTCCCAATAGTGGGCCCTGGGCCTACAATCAAGCCATCTGCCAGTTCCCTAGGTATCAGCTCATTCCAGACATCATGTAAGAAAATCCCTCCTTCATTAGGCATGGTATTGCTCATATCTGGTTGCTTCTCACCATTTCTGTCCAGCTGTGGATTCCTCTCTTCCTACTCACTTCTCACTGATTAACATTTCTTCAAGCAGGAAAGGTCATGAACTGATGTTTTTCCCTAAAGAACATTCAGATGAGTCTTAGAAAACATTAGATTGTGGTTGAATTCTTGTCTAGAGGAACTATAGAAATGCTTCTCAGCTCCATTTCTTTGAAGAACCTAGCTATTCAGTGCTATCTTCCAACATAAACCAACAAACAGGGTTGTCTTCCAGCTTCTGTGCTATCAGTGAAAGGTCAAGGCCCAGGCTGTGCTGAATAACCTTAAAATTTTTTCATTTTAAAATAGTAATAGAATAAATGTAGACTGTCTAGATTATACTCCAAAATAATGACTTGAAAAATGTCAGATGCAATATATATAGAGATATATATAGATATAGATAGATAGATAGATAGATAGATAGATAGATAGATAGATAGATAGAGAGATATATATACATCTTAGGGTTAGAATCAAACACATTCATTTTATTTAGTCATACAAACCACAGATTTGGTTACATCTCTCACACAGACTCTGTGTGTGTGTCTGTGTGTCTGTGGGTGTGTGTACACACTGCTCTTAGAGCTTGAACTCAGGCCTGCACACTGTCCCTGACCTTTTTAGCTCAGAGCTAACCAGCATTCTTCCACTTCAGTCACTACTCCACTTCCAGCTTTTTTGGTGGTTAATTGGAAATAAAAGTCTCATAGACTTTCGTTCCAAGGCTGGCTTTGAAATCAGATCCCAATCTTTTGAGTAGCTGAGATTACAGGCATAAGCTGCTGGTAACTGGCTTCATGCAAAATTTTCAGAACTTTGTAAATCAGAACTACAAACAGACAGGAAAACATCTCAGTAAACACTCTAACTGTCCTGCTGTTAAGGTCACCCAAGCCATTAATGGAGATACAAAAAAAACTAAACTAATTGTAGTTTTACACAGGCCCAGTCTTGGAATAAATGTGTGTGTGTGTGTGTGTGTGTGTGTGTGTGTGTGTGTGTGTGTGTGTGTGTGCAGCAACACTTAGAAGCATTTTTAATTTCTTAATTTTTATATCCTTAAAATTATAACATATAATTATAAATGCTTCTTTTGTAGTTATTTTCTTCTCATTTAAAATAGTCCATTTTTATATATTAATTTATCATTTTAAAAAAGATCTCATGGTAGACTAAATGATATGCCCTATTTAATACACTGAAAACATTTTTCTTTTGCTGGCTTATTACGCTGGCTGTTTACTTAGAGGTAAGTAAGAACCTAGTATACATTATTTTTTTCTGTACTTGATGCACTAAATTTGAAGAATGCTATGATGTGTTTTTAAAGTATCTCAAAATTGAAACACTTAGATTCTCCTATTAGAAAATATATCTTAGAAATAACTTAAGGCAAATATAACTTTATTTCTACAAGACCATAAATCATTTACATTTTAACTAAATAATTAGCCTTACATATCCAAAACTCAGCTGGCCAACAAGTCCAACTATGAACAAATCCAATTACCTAAAATATTAGTTTTAAAGTTTTAGTTTTTCAAGCAAAGAAATTCCTTGTTCAAACAATACCAGACTTGCAGACACTGTAAGTAAACCAAATGCAGAAATGCTCTGCCTGATGTACAGCAAGGGCCCGAAGTCCCCCTGTCTCCTACACCACATCATCACTAGTAGGCTTACCAAAAATCTGGATACTTATTTAAAATATCACAGAAAATACTACTGGAACACATTCAGGAAAAAAAGTCACTGTGTCCTCCACCTATGCTCTCTTCTCAAAAAAAAAAAAAAAAGATTCAGAAACAGAGAGGAGAGAAGAGAAATTCTACAATAACCATATACTTGGTTTGAAGGAAGTAATGTCAAGTACTTTTTCCAAGGTAAGTCTGCTTTGAGTTTATATAATAACTTGCCAGTATAGGTTAAATGGTCTTCAAAAAACAGCAAATTAAGGGGGGGGGAAAGGAGATGGTAGAAGATATACAAACATAGAATAATGAAGTTATAGTTGAACATAAAGAAAAAATAAAACCCTGGTCAGAATGATATATTATTGCAAAGAAGGCTACAATAATTTTCCCAATCCTCTCATCCACTAATGAAGAGATATAGTTGTGTTCTCTTCTCTTCCTCACTCTCAGATTTGTTTTGCTTCAAAAGATATGAAAAAAATGGTAACATGTCAGGCACCGGTGGCTCAGCCTATAATCCTAGCTACTCAGGAGGCTGAGATCTGAGGATCACTGTTCAAAGCCCACCCCAGCAGGAAAGTCCAGCAGGAAAGTCCGTGAGGCTCTTATCTCCAATAAACCACTAGAAAACCGGAAGTAGTGCTGTGGCTCAAGTGGTAGAGCACTCACCTTGAGTTTAAGAGCTGAGGGACAGCACTCAGGCCCAGAGTTTAAGCTCCACGACCAATCCAAAAAAAAAAAAGTGATAATGTGTAATACTCCACAGTCTACTGCTTCCCTTTCAGCCTCTAGAGATTACTGTGCAAAGAAATCTGACCTAGCCAATTTAAGGATGAGCAGCAACAATGACATAAAAACCAACCATCAGCTTAATATGTGATAAAATGTAATTAACAAGCAAGGCTCCAAATGACTACTGAGACATGAGTGTGTCTAGAAGACACTGCACAGCAGAGCCTGAACCAAAGTTGTAACCTGCAGAATCATAACTAAGTGGGAGGGGAGGACAGAGCCCACAGACAACATGCAAACACAAACCTCTTCTGGGTTAGCAGCCAGCCTTTTTTCAAGTCATTAAGTTTGGGAGTACTTTACTATGTAGCAATAGATAATAAGAAAAAAAATCAAAAAGTTAATGCCATCTGGAGATCATTTACTGTACAACAAAGATCCATCTCCAATATGCTAGGTCCTAAGGCATAAGTATTAAACCATAACATGCCTCATAATAATAAAAAAAAATTCTAGCTAATCACTAATGTCTTGAAAAGGCAAAACATGTGACATATTATTATTAAAACAAATTATATAAGGTAATTTAAAATGTTTTTAAAATCAAAACTAATAGGGGCTGGGAAGGTGGCCTAGTGGTAGAGTGCTTACCTTGCATGCATGAGGACCTTAGCCGGAAGTGGGGCTGAGGCTCAAGTGGTAGAGCGCTGGTCTATCAGCTGAAGAGCTGAGGGACAGCGCCCAGGCCCGGAGTTCAGGCCCTAGGACTGACCCCACCAAAAAAAAAAATCCAAACTAATAGAAAAGTTGGACGTTTATGTTCTTGAAAATCACTCTATACTCTTTAGAATACTACAGAAATTACTACAGGAAATAAGAAAATTTCTGTAATGTCTATTCCTCATTATATTTTTCATTAGTTCTGAATAGAAGGTCACTGTGGATATATAAAACATAGAACATACTTCTTAATGATCTAATAAAGATGCATATTTGGGGTGCTAAAACATTCATTCAATATTTTAAAAACTTGGCTTAAAAAGTCTTAAAACTAATTAGTTGTTTTAATAGCAGAAATTTGGCATAAAGCAACCACAATTTCACTCTTTCCTTCCCTTAACATTCCATGGTGATATAATACGGGGGAGTTTAAATACCATTCAATTTTACAAATGCTGTAATTACTAGTGTGTATATATTTATGTATATATAGTCTTATAACATAATGCTGCAGCCAAAGAAAATGTTGAAACTCATGAAAAGCTATGCCAAAATCTAGTCTACATAGGTAATATTTTCCTTACAAAAAAACTCTTATTCACTTGGTGATTTACATAGGGTAGCACACAAAGAAATAACTTTCCAATACAGGTCTCCTGTTGATAAGAATTCCCTAATCGTACCTCTCACTTTTGTCTACCAGGAAAACTACTGCAATGCTGTCAGGATGAAGAAGATCTAAGTACACAGAAGTCTGAAAGGGCTGAATTTCACCTTGAAAGATCACTTGATCACCCCATAGGTCTCTAGTAATAGTGCATGGCACTAATGCTTCACAAGAGAAATGAGAGGGATCTCATTCATGTTTTCAGAGACTTTGAAATTAAGAAATTAAGATGCAAGGATGGAACATGCATACACTCTCCATTATGTTCTCTTCTCTTGGATATTAAGTTACCTATTCCTTCTATGAGGGATAGGATTCAAGAACAGAAGGTAAGCCTGGTGAGTTTATTCTTCAACCAAATTGGAATGCCATAAATGTTATACCTATGATCAACATGTTTTTGAGTGATAATAAAGCTATCCTAGGCCTATTATCTCCATGTCTGAGAAACTGGCAAACTGAATAAAGTTCACTAGAGGCCCATTTCTTTTTTTTTTTTAATTGTGAAAATATAGAAGGGTTACAATTACATGGGCAAGATAATGAGTACATTTCTTATCAAGCATTGTTGCCTTCTTTGTTTCCCCTTCCCATCCCTTCCCATCTCCTAACCCACCCTCCCCCACCACAACCCCCCGCCCTCCCACCCTGCCGGCCAAAGTTGTAAAGTTCGTTTTTCGACATAACAACTTGTACATCTTAGGGATACGGGTGGACCCATTGCAACAATGAGATGTACTAGAGACCCATTTCTGTATGAAAAGTTTAAACTGGATTCCTTGGTTAGTACAGATAGAAATTCTGCATTAGAGACAAGAACTATTTCTTTGCTGCTACCTCCTTCATGTCAAGAGGTACTTTTCTTTTTCTTTTCTTTCTGCTTTGATAAATAAATCAAAAAGTAGAAGAGAGAATTAGGTATCAAAACAACATTAAAGTCAACTTGTGGCTTAGAACTCAAATGTCTCCCTGAGGGCCATATGTTGCAGGCCTGGTCACAAGCCCGTGACACCATGTAGGAGATGAGGCCTAGAGTAAGGAAGCTGGGACATTGGAAACAGACCTTTGCAGGAGCTACTGCAGTTCTGGACTCTCCAGTGTCTCCTTTGTTTCTGGCCACTATGTGGTCTGTCATGCACGCTCTGTCATGCACGCTCTGTCATGCACTTCTACCATGATGTACTTCTTGCCACAAGTTAAGAACCAAAATAGGTCTTTCCTTCTTCTACATTGTCAATTTCAGATATAAGGATCATAGTGCTAGAAACCTCATCAGCATTAGGCCAAAGTCTATAGCACCCATTAAAAGGACTGATTCTTAAACAAATATTCTCATTTTAAACACCAAAAATACACAGTGGGCCTCTAGGTCAGTCATGGAGAGCCTTGGCCTAGTGGAATGGGAACAGTGATTCCCCCCACCCACCACCCACCCCCACCCCCACCCCACCCCAGGAGCAGTTTGGAGACTTAGTGGCACTATCAGGAACAGCTGAGGCTGATGTCCTCCTATTTCTTGGGAATTCTGAAAGCCAAGGGGATGCTGAGCCCACCAGAACGTCAGGCCCTGTTTGGTTCTTGGGAACTCATCTATGGCACCAGCCAAGAACTGCTTCCCACTGGGCGCTGGTGGCTCATGCTTGTAATCCTAGCTATTCATGAGGCTGAGATTTGAGGGTCGCAGTTCAAAGCCACCTGGGGCAGGAAAATCCATGAGACTCTTATTTCCAAATAACCACCAGAAAACTGGAAGTGGAACTATGGCTTAAGTAGTAGAGCGCTCACCTTGAGCTGAAGAGCTGAGGGACAGCGCCCAAGCCGAGTTCAAGCCCCACAACCAAAAAAAAAAAAAAAAATCTGCTTTCCTACCTAGAGGAAGGGAACTGAGGACAGGGGCTAGAAGGGGCACTCTCCCCACCTGGGACTCTATACCCAATTTGCTGCCAATGCAGAAAGATCCCAGACTACCTTACTGGAGCAGATAAAAAAAAAAAAAATGTTTCTGGAGGTATGTGCAGCTTCCAGAAGGCTGCTGAGACTAGGGGCCTTCGGTGCCAGGACCTACTCTCCCTACCTCTGCAAAGGCTCCAGCAGTATGAAAATTCCACCATTGCTTTGGCTGAAAACACAGGTCCAAATAGCCCTGACCACCAACAGCTAACACAGGCTGCCTGGCTAATAAGTGAGACTGCCTAGAGAGTCCAGGCTATTGGTTAGGAACAGAAGAATGGCCAGCACCTCCTATGTGTCCAGGCTCTGCTCAGTGGATACCAGGCAATGGGTCTTATTTAAGATGCTGGTTTCTATATCAGGACTGGCTGTTGGTGATGCCTCCCCCTGGTAGGCCTCGACCTCAAAAGTTCTTTCTCGTTTCTGATGCACTCTTTATAGCCAAGTGCCAACCTTTGCTGCACCTGAAGATTGGCATTTTTGTTTGTAGGACCCTCTACCCCATACCCCAGTATCAACTTCAAGGAGTCTTTGGACACTCAGGAGACCCTTCTGGTGGACTGCTTAGTCTGTCCATCCCCACTGAGAAGCTACTGCTTATCTCCTCAGACCAAGAAGACCTGTCACATTGGCACCACAGCCTAGCTTTAGCTATCAGAACTAGGGGACTCTCCACAGGACTCAAACAAACTCTGGAACTCGGGTTATTCAGGGATAGGTCAGAGCCAGCAGCATAAAGCAATCTTCTGCACTAAATAAAGCACAGAACCCTACATAGTTGGACAAGGATCATTTTGTGTTTGCCAAGCTACTCCAGGGCATTTGACTAGCTCTAAAGAATTAAAAAACCAACTCCAATACAGCTGAACCAGATCCTCTGATGCTGATGAAGGGACAGGTAAGTGAATGCTGACTGTAGCTGATTTATCTACTCTGTAGCTTTGTAAAGGTGGCTGTTTTTATGTTATATATAGTTTTTCTTTTTGAGGCAGGGCATCACTGTGTAGTTCAAGTTGGCTTCAACCTTCACATTCCTCTGGCCTCACTTTCTGAGCCCTAGGACACAGGCGCATACCACTACACCCGGCTGTTATGTACAGCTCCTAGAATTTATTCTCCTGCTAGATTTTAATAAAGTGGTGTTTTTAATTATTTTTAAACCCATTTGCACATCACTGTGGAATGTTACAGGAAAGTCTGAATTTATGCTGCATTTAGACTTATCACCGCTAATCTGAACAGTAGTATGACCATGTTGAGTCAATATTTAGAATAGTATTTCATCAGATAAAATACACACTGTTGTTAGGTCATATATAAGTGTGTTTTAGGTTTCATATATCCACAACTGAAACTCCAATTCAATACAGAGTACTAATTTGAGTTATTCATTCTATAAAAAATTAACAGGATACTTATACTATGCTACAGATGAAGTAGAGAACAAACTAGATAAATACTAATTTCTAAGCTTAAAAAAGCTCCTGTTCTATAGAGAATTTGTAAGTATAAGTAAATATTGCTCAAACTGTGTTGCATCATTCACTTTGGAGGTAAAAGTTCATCATATGAACTAGAAATCTTTGTTTTTCCTTTTCTGTGTGTGTGTGTATGTGTGCATGTGTGCACACTACTAAAAGAACAGCATTAAAATAAGTATTTAGCTGGTTCCTCTCCCTCTACTTTCCTTCTACCAATCAGATATATTCCCCTAAAAGAATCAGACATATGAAAAAAATGCATACCAACTCAAGAAAAGGATGGGCCAAAGTCATCAAATTCCACAGAGGATCTTGTGGTGTCTTAGATTCTATACTATCTGCTTACTTTCTATCTTCTTTTCCTGGTTAATTTAGATACACTTCTCAACCTATACATCTTACTGAGGCCATGACTAGGAAGCTTAGAAATGTAAGGCCAAGTACAAAGAACTTCCAATAACCATGACATCTCTTGCTTTAAACATATCTATGAAGCAAGAATGCATTAAAAGTATATAGCTACATGATGGTAAAAAAAAAAAAAGAGTATATTTAAGTGACATGACAAATGCAACGTCATTAAAAATTTCATTTTCTAAAAGGCAGTAGTTGTTCTACAAAGTTCTAAGAGTTTGAAGTTCCAACACCTGCACCTGACCTGGGGCAAATTAAGTAGCCTCTGAACCTCTGTTTTAAATTTATAAAATGGGACTAAGAATGGTGTGTAGAGCTGTATTGAGGACTTAATGAAATAATAAACTTATAAACAGGACTTAGCATATTACTTGGCACAATGAGGTTCAATAAATGCTGGTGATTATAACTTGGAAAATGTATGCTTTTAATTAAATAAACAATGTAACTTAATGGCAAATTATTAAACTGGAAACATATGTCCTTGAATCCCAAAGACAAATCTATGAGACACCTGGAAAGTTTACTGAACCTAGATCAGGTACAGCAAAGGTCACAGGAAATAGGAGAACAATAATTATAAGGCAAGAGGGTCACAGCAAAATATGCAAAAGCAATACAAAGGCACAATTATTAGTTTCACCAAATCTAAGCAAAACTTTGTAAAGCTCAGTTTATACTGAGTCTCCACAAAAGGCCAAAGTCTAAAGCAAATATCTCATGGCAATGAACTAAAACATATCGGAGGTACATGGTATAAAAATTTCTCTACCTTCCTTCCCTCATGCTTTGTTCAATTTCCCTTTAATTCTGTTCTGAAATCATCAAATTTAATCAGAAAACTCCCTTCAATATTGGTAGCTAGGAACTACTTTAGTGCTATGCCATCTCGTGCCTTGACTAGAAAAAAATGAATACCTTCATAATGTTAGGTATCAGAACAGGGTAAGAACAAAGAATTTTGATTAGTCCCTAAATGAGCTACCCACACAACAGATTTTACCATACATATTAATATAACATGTTCACCATGTAATTCTAGTGACTCAGGAAGATGAGACCCAGAGATCAATGCTTCAAAGCTAGGGAAGAAGTCTTTGAGATTGTATCTCCAACTAACCTGTAAAATGCCAGGCTGGAGGTAGAGCTCATGTGGTAGCACTCCAGCTATAAGCAAGAAAGCCAAGCAAGCGAGAAGGCCCTGAGATCAAGCCCCAGTACCAGCATGAGGGGAGAAGAGGGGAGAGGAGAGAAGGGGAAGAGAAAGGAGGCGAGGGGAGAGGTGGGGAAGGGAATAACCCAATAAAATTAAGAATCAAGGATTCAAGTTTAAGTAACTATATAACGCAATTAACAAATGTATAAATAAGACTAGTGAAACTGAAAATAAAATGCAGACAATACGAATTCCCACTATAAGAGTTTTAAAACTACTAGTATATTGTCAAAATTTATTTAATCATTACACTTGCATACACTAAATTTTTAATTTGGTTAACTGTTCTATATGCACATAATAAAGATTCTTAAACTAATATAAAATGTTAATAGTCTAAACAGATGTTTCTGATCACCCTGGTAATACTACTATAGGTTATTTTATAGATACTATACAAGAATTGGCCTTAACTGTGAGATTCTTTTGTACAACATTTCATCAATAAATACTGATCTATGAAAAGTTATATAATATTTATTATACAATTGGAGGGGAAAAATCACACTTAAAAATTTTCTGAATGAATTGTATGTCCACTGTTTGCTTTTCCAGGGTTTGTGACATCAGACTAGTTATAACAAATTTGGCATTATCTAAATTCCATCTACTCTGTACAGACATTGCTGATCACTGAACTAGAGCATTTCATACATCACACATTATTCTCAGATACCATTCTACAGCCTTGCCAACAATCAAGATAAGAACATTTCTGTCAAACCAGATGTAAAGTTGGGATTCAACAAACAATTTGTACGATTAATCACATTTTAAATAACTAAAACTGTGGCTCACAAGATAAAATTAATGATGTGGGGAAAATAAATTAGTAAGACCTGAATACCTGTGGTCAGCTTATGCACGAAGAGGTAATCTCCCAAACCTTAAAGAATAGTCAGTGCCAGTAGACCTGCTGTAGCTCCTAATATCCTAGGTCCCTGCCATTTATTTAACCAGTAGCACTCTGATGGAGGACACTGACTGCGGAAGAGCAAAGGCTTTGAGAAATCTCTGACCCATCTGATCATTTCATGGCTGACCAAAAACTTATTTTGTAAAAAGTAATTTCAAAATATTATACTTGGGATAACAATGTGACAAACAGACTTATTCATCTGGCAACGCAGGGCTGTAGGAAGAAAACTGTATATTTGTCTTCCATGTTTCTTCATGTTTTTCTCCATGTTTTATAAGCAGGCACATTTTGTTCCAAATTATCTTTCATGGATATTTGTGTGTAGTAGAAAGTGATGAAAGATGGAAATATGTTGATGCTCTAAGGCAAAAAGGCAGGCATGTTTACTTGCCAGTATAAAAAATAAAAAGTTACACCAAGTATTACAATGAAACCTTCTTGTCCTATTAATGTATGCTTATTTTTTTTTGGGGGGGGGGTCCGGTCGTGGGGCCTGAACTCTGGGCCTGGGCACTGTCCCTCAGCTCTTCAGCTCAAGGCCAGCACTCTACCACTTGAGCCACAGCACCACTTCCGGCTTTTTTCTTTTTGCTTATGTGGTGCTGAGGAATCGAACCCAGGGCCTCAGGCATGCAAGGCAAGCGCTCTACCACTGAGCCTCCTTCCCAGCCCTATATACTAATTTTTTAAAGACCAAAATCCCCCAGTTTCAAAGTTGCACTGTACAGTAATCTAAAATAATTTCAGGTGTCACTTGACCTTCTTCACTTTGCTCTGTGACAAATACTGGTCAAGAAAACAAGGCAATACTCCCCCCACACACACACACACAAACTATTACTATTGCTATGAGTAATATCAATTTTTGTTTCAAACAAGAAATCTCATGGCTACTGACAGGTTCATTTATTATTTATTAGTCTATAAGTAAGATAAAATCTCAGGCACTTTATAATTATTAACAATAATTCTATTTGCCAAAGAGGGTAATCATAAATCACTTAATTTCAAATTATAGTTTCCTGTATAATAAAATAGAACCTACTTTAAGTACTAAACAATGAGAAAACTGAATTTAGCAAATTGCTTGACAGTGAATATCAATCATTATTTACTGCAACATGTTGTAAGTGTAAACAATATAAAGTATGTTTTATACACACACACATAAAACTGCCACTTGTTTCTCAAGAGTTACATATGCTAGTAAAAATGTAAAATGTGGGGCTGGGAAGGTGGCTCAGTGATAGATTGCTTGCCTTGCATGCCTGAGGCCCTGAGTTCGATTCCTCAGCACCACATAAGCAAAAAGAAAAAAGCCAGAAGTGGCGCTGTGGCTCAAGTGGTAGAGCGCTAACCTTGAACTGAAGAGCTGAGGGACAGCACCCAGGCCCAGAGTTCATGCCCCACGACCGGATCCCCCCCGACAAAAAAAATTTTTTTAATGTAAAATGCTAAAGTGGTAAAAGCAGGTATTATTTATCAATTTCTTTAAAAAAAACAACTGTATATACATTTTTTTATCTCCCATTGTATTGAATAAATGTAACTGTATGATACCGTTCAGAAATGCCCCTTCAAATGCTATTAAAATAAAGTTCCCAGATTAATATATTTTATTAATAGTATTAATATATTTTAGCAAACTACAATTTTTTTTTCACTTAGTTATTATGAATTTTTTTTCAGGTATCAGTTTTCTAAGAACATGAAGGGGAAAAAAGCACACTAAACATGAACGAAATTCAATTCCCACATTTCCCAAACCAGAGGTTTTTATAATGGACAGCTGACATTAGCTGTCATCATATGATAAAAATAACTGCTCCAACTTAAGGTTATGCTTCTGACTGCATCAGTAATAATGACTGCATATACAGTCACAAAGTTACAGAGGGATGGGTATCAACAAACACCTTTTACTGAATAAAAACTTGGAACTGGCTAATTTAAACTGTACCTACTGACACTCTAGTTACAATCTCAGTGAGGTGGCAATATCTACTAGAAAAACTCCTTACATTTTCTATCTCAGTGCTAATTTGTTTTCCATACAAAAAAGTTAATGTAAAAAGTAAAAAGATACTAATTTTAGTGAAAATTGTTACACATGAAATTACAACATACATTTATGCAATCCTTGTCCAAAAATGTAATGATGTACCACAGCATAATCTTCTTGGATTCAAATTCTGAATTTATAAATTCCTTGCACTGTAGTCTTGGGAAAGTTACAAAATCTTTCTCCTGGACACTTCAGGTATCAAAAATGAAAGAAAAATAAAAGCTCTATTCTGGAAACTTAAAAAACAAAAGCTAAGATTATTCATTACTTAAAAGAAATAAACTATCAAACCAAGACAACACATGGAAAACTGCATACTGTGATTTAAGTATGCTACTTAAATGTCTTATTACTAAGTGAAATAGAACAATCTGAAATGGCTATATACCATATGATTCTACCTATATGATATTTGAGAAAAAATAAACTATGGAGATAGTAAAAAGACTATGGTTCTCAGGGGATTTGACAGAGAAGGGATACGATTTTTAGGATAGTAAAAGTATTCTGAATGAAATATAATAATAGATGCATATCTTTATACATTTGTCAAAACCCACAGGAAATATACTACCAACGGTGAGCCATAATACAAACCCATGGACTTTGGAAATAATTGATATGTCAATGTAGGTCTTTGCTCATACCAAATGTGCCACTTTGGTAGGGGTTACTGATCATGGAGGATGGCTGTGCATGCACAGTAGCAAAGGATATAAGAGAACTTCCTGTATTTTCCAGGAAACTTTGGGGCCAACATGAAACTGCTCTAAAAATTAGAGTTTCTGATTAAAAAGAAAATACTCAAATTAAGAAATCATAATATAACTTCACAGTATTTTATTTGACTACCTAGAATTCTAAGGTTTCCAAAAAATGAGATAATTCAAATATCCCCTTTATGATACTTTTCTGTTGATTTTTTGTGTGTGTGAAGTTAGACAAAAGCCAAAGCCCTGTAAGGCCTATATGACAAAAACTTAGGTGGGCAAGTCATTTATTATTGAAAGTACAAATTGTGCTATATTATCCCATAATTAAGTAACATTACTTCTCCTCTTTGTCCCCTTCCCCCAGGCCTGGTACTTGAACTCAGGGCCTAGGCACTGTCCCTGAGCTTCTTTTGCTCAAGGATAGCACTCTACCACTTGAGCCACAGTGCCACTTCTGGCTTTTTCTGTGTATGTGGTACTAAGGAATCGAACCCAAGACTTCATGCATGCTAAGCAAGTACTCCACCACTAAGCCACATTCTCAGCCCACATTACTTCTTTAAGACAATAATTGAGTTAAATTTTTCATAATTACAAATTGCAATGAGTGATTGTTAAATTATTAATGAGATTTACAAAAGGAAGCAAATTATACTGAAGATTAAAGTAAAATTAATTGTAAGCAGAGGCACTCCAAAAAAAAAGATTCAAAGGTTAATAATGGCAAATTACTTTTTTGTCACTTTACAAACCCAAATTCTTTTCTTCTTTCTTCACTTATCCCTACTCCACAGTTTCTTCAAAATGCCTCAACTAGAAATTTGAACATATCCACCTCATGCCCTAGAGCTCAGTAATTTTTAAATATTACTACAGTGTGCTCAGTTGAGTAAATTACTAATAATGCAAGTTCAGAGTCAGAAGTTCCAAAGTGAATGCTTGCACATGAAACAGAGCTCTGAGCAGAGGTCACAACTTCTATGTTTATAGCTTCCCCATACAATTAGTCTTGCAGCTGCACTTGATTGGTTTTTGACATGAATGTGCTGTCTCAAAGAGGTCAATGTAGGGAGGTTTCCATTCTTTTAACACTCCCCACTCCCCCTAACTTACCCTAGTTAGAAACATTAAACCACTTGTAATAGCATTAGGCAAGGAGTTCCCAGGGTGTCTAGACTTCAGAAATTTCTCTGCCATCAGTGCTGCACTATTTAGTTTGTAAAAGGTAGACTGAACACGTTCCTTTTCATGAATAGCTCTTTGAAAATACAATTTAAAGTTGATTATCAAGTAATAGCTGAAATTTCTAGTGATGTTACAACATTTCAGCAAAAACAGAGCTTTTAAAAAAATGAAGATAACTGTAAACTTACTCTTTGGGGTTAAATTCTTCTCCTCAAAATATATTAACAATTGTTTTCACTAAAGTAGAAATGAAGATGAAGAGTCATTTATAGCAACAATTGTAGTACTATCACAAAGATACTGATTAATATAAGAAACTGAAATCCTTAAAGTACTTAGGGAATGAATTAATTTTCTAAAAAATGGTTCCCTTAGAATTTCACAAAATTTTCCGAATATCGAAAAAGAACAATGCAATGTAAACATTTTTCTTTTTATACCATGACTTTTAAAAATGGATATTCTTAGTCAAACAAAAATACTGTGAGAAAAGTATCACATAGTAATAGTTAAAATAGGGGAAATTTTTAAGCAGACATATCTACTTAAAGGCATTACATAGAGAGAAAACACGCAATGAATAAACTGCACTTCTCTCATCTAATTAGCCTGTTGGGAGACTGGCTTAAGTGCACATGGCAAGACACACTAATTGCCAAGAAAAGCCAATTGGTGACTAAAAACGGTAGCTTGAAAAAAAAACTTCTGTAGTTTAAAAAACAAACTGCTAGCGTAAACAATGGTATTTTTATGCCTAAGCCTCCACTTTGTTTTCAAATATGGCATGAATTTAAGTGATCCTAATTAATTAACATTATCTTTGCCAATTGTCTTTAGTTAATTATCAGTAAAGCTGCCATTTGCCTTCCATTCTTCTGGTATAGGCTTTTAGTGGAAACTTAATCTACTAGAGGATGATCACTATGGAGATTTGACAGATTTTAACAACTGCTAACAAACATTCATGGACTAATATGGTAACACTGTTATAAAAGGACTTCTCTGATATTAACTTCAAAAAAACACCTTTGGGGGATGTGTATATAAAATGGTATTAACTTGATGCTGAGGTGATAGCTGCAGAAACCCTGAGTTCAAACCCTAGTACTACCACATACACACATGCATACATGCATGTACACATGCAAGTGTATGCATATGTATACATATATAAACATAAGGAATTTTAGAGGATGCATATTTCTTCAGCTCAGACTTTATTTTTCCATTGTGTAACTTGAAATCAGGGCTTAGGCTCTGTTCCTGGGCTCTTTTTTGCTCAAGGTTAGTGTTCTATCACTTTGAATTTTCTGGAGATAGCGGAGTCTCATGGATTTTCCTGCCCAGACTAGCTTTGAACCACAATCCTCAGACCTCCGCTTCCTGAGTAAGAAGGATTACAGACATGAGCACTAGCACCCAGCCAGCTCAGAATTTTTAATTCAAGAAGACACCTTATGAGTTTGGCTTTTATCCTAATATTAAGTCATTTTTAATTATTACAAAATAACCAAGTCTCTTAGCTTATTAAAAACAATCTACATATGTCCTATCAATTCTACACAGGACTTTTAAAACATTATAATCTAACATTTTATATGTACATACCCACATCACATTCCAGTATAAACTAGGTAAGAGTGGTAACAATTTGTTTTCCTATTGGAGCACTTCTAAACAACTATTATATCAACTATCTAGTATATCAAATCCATTATTCACACCAAAGAGAGGGAAGGAGGAAAGAAGGGATGCTTTATTTGTCAGACAGAGAAAACTACACTAAATAGTAATGTAAATACTTGAGAATATCTATACTTATTCTAAAGATCCCAGAAAAAAAAAATATTCTCTTGAAAGCAGAATGCATGACTTTTAATTTAGCTGTGTATAGAAGGTAGTATAGAATAATATACATTTTAATACATTACCAAAATGCAAGCAATGGAAAGGCTGAATAATAGCCACTATGTATCCTGACTTTTAAATAATATAAATCATTTCCTCTTTCAAATCTATACCGACGTAGGCCTTTGGTTTTACTCTTACAAAGTAGTTTCAAGGCTAGGATTGCCTCAACATAAAGTCAAAATTTGTACATTCCAGTATAAACTAATTAAGCATGCATAGTACTAGAAGTTCTTCTTCTAGACATCCAAGTCAGAGCATCAAAAACCTTTTTCAAATGCTAAAATGATCCTTCATCATTCCATGGCTTTTTGCACATATTTCATTATAGCACTAAGCTTAAATGATCACCTTCTTGTACCTATCAAAATAAAAAGAAGTCTTGATGTCATTCATTATTTGTTCAATGATTTACAAAACTAGTAATACAGTAAGATATTATACCTGTTTAGGTATCTCTGAAAACTGTCATTTCTTTTATTGATACCTATGACACAGCCAGCATATTTCATGGGATAGAGGCTCACCAATCATTTTTTTTATATTCACTGGGGAAAAAAAATAGGAATGAAAAGGAAAATGAAACAGGAAAAAGTAAGAGAAGAAAGGATGGAAAGAAGGGAATGGGGACAGTAGACAAAGGAAGGGAGGCAAAAAATGAAAGGCAGAAGCAAGGACAAAGAAACCAAAAGAACACAGACATAAAATTATTTCATTTCAGAAAGTATCCATGCTGACTTGTTTCTTATTTGTTGTTGTTATCTGGTTTGGTTGATCCCTAAAATATTCTAATATTTTCAAGAATTCTGAAGTTCCTGCTCTGATGAACTACCTTCTCAAAAAAAAAAAGATATAAAATGGGTATTCTCATAGAAATAGAAACAAATAGAAATAAAACATTTAAAACTAGATTTTAAGGTGGAATTAATGTTTTCCTGATTTCCCAATAAATACAAATATCCATTTTCTGCTGGTCATTTCAAAGAATAATTTTTAATGGGGACTTTTTTTATTTTTATTTTTTATTGTGAACATACTGTACAGAGGGGTTACAATTACATGGGCAAGATAATGAGTACATTTCTTATCAAGCATTGAAGCCTCCTCCATTGTTTACCCTTCACTTTAATGGGGACTTCTAATGGACACTTACTTCTAGAAATAAAATCGATTACTTTTTCATCCTAATTAGCAGTATATTTATATGAATTTGTAAATATGTAGTTAGAATTAAACTTTACACCCACAAGTGACACTTTTTAATAAACAATATACAAAACACTCACCATAAATAAAATATGAGAAACTACCAACAGTAACATAACTAGTAAGGTACAATCGTGGAATAAGCTGTATCTTGTCAACAGCAAATTTTGCTAAGAGACTGCTCTGTTTCATATGTCAAATTAAAGCTACCATTCTCTTTCTTGTTTCAGATGCACAAATACTTAGGCATACTGCAGGTTAAGAAAAGGGAATTTTCTGTTTTATGGGAAAGCACAAAGGAACAAACTCTCCTTTAACTGACAGGTGACTTCATAATAGTCTGTAGAAGACTCATGTTTCCATTGATGATGAACTAGAATTGCTTATTTGCACTGCAGTGTAGAATTTAATCTTGTGGTGATGCGACCTTTTATCTGCATCAAGAAACTTCTAACAAGAGTAAAATCTTGATGTGCCTGAAGATAAACATAGCCCAGACTTGAGCCACACAATATTCCTTCTCTTTAAAAACTGTAAATAAGAATTACCTTTTCTGCTTAATGTGGAGAATTGCTAACTACATTTCATCAACATCCCTCCAATGTTCTAAATCTCTAATGTTTAAAAATCAATATTTAAGAGTAGTACTAAATGCCTCAAAACATATAGGGATTCACAAAATAGTTCAAATCAATTCTGGGACAGTAATTTTCAGGAAAAAAATTATTAATGTCTTTAAAAGCCCTCTAATATACAGACTATTATCCCAATTGAAGGATTATGTAATAATATCTAAAGTTCAAGTTTCATTGAAAATTTCACTCAGTCTTGGCTTTGTCTTATCAGAAACCTCAGGAAATACTGAATAAGTGGCTAGATTGTGCACCATTACATTTGCAGTCAACTTCCTGACAACTATGAAAAGGTCTTCCTGTAAAACTAAGCCTTAATTTGAGGCCCCACTCCTATCAAAGTCCCCAAAAATAATGGTTGAAACTATGCACGGGGGAGGGGGGGGGGGGCGGCGGCATTCCACCAGTCATCTACCTAAGCATGATATAGACAAGCTACAATTTTTAGCACAGAAAAACTGATAATGGCAAAAAAGCAAACATACTGACAGCTATGATTTTATTATTTTTAATAAGTCATCTACTTAGAAAAAGCATGCTAAGAATTCTCAATTTTTAAAAAAATTGTTACAAGTATTATTTTAACTCTTTTTTACTATTAAAATTATGAGTAGAAATTTTTAAAATACATGTTTTCTTTAACAACACTTCAAAACAACTGAATGGTATTGTTCCATATCAGTTTAAAGCTTCCATAAGCTGTCTTTTTATCACAGTAACAAGATTTAGCAAGTTATATATATTATATATATATCCAGTCTTCAGGGTCTGGGCACTATCCTTGAGCTTCTTTTTTCTCAAAGCTAGCACTCTACCATTTGAGCCACAATACCTCTTCTGGCTTTTTTTGTTTATGTGGTACTGAGCTATTGAACCCAGAGCTTCTAGTATGCTAGGCAAGCACTCTATCACTAAGTCACATTCCCAGCTCCATGCCCTGTATTTTTAACTACATTTTGTTTTAATACCAAAGAACATCAACATTAACAAAAATACTCTAAGCAACTGTTGACAATACTAAATATGGAAAAATAATTTTTACTCCTGTCCAGGTAGGGAATTAACCTTTATAAATATACAGATTAAAATGTATCTTAGCAACTCAGGAGGCTGTGAGGATCAAGGTTCAAAGCCAGCAACAGCAAGAAAGTCCCTGAGACTCTTATCTCCAATTAACCTTGCAAATAGCCAGAAGTGGAGCTAAAGCTCAAGTGGTAGAGCACTAAACTTGAGCAAAGAAGATCAAGGTTCAAGGCCAAGGATAGGCAAAAAGAAGAGGAGGGAGAGGAGAAGGGGGAGGAGGAGGGAGCAAGAAGGAAGAAGAAGAAAGAAGGAAGGAAGAAGGAGGAAGAAGATGGAGGAAGGAGGAGGAGGAAGAAGAGGAGGAGGAAGAAGAAGAAGAAAGAAGCAGCAGCAGCAGCAGTCAAGCACTGCTACTCACAAGTCTGAGTATCTGAGATCTGAGGATTGTGGTTTGAAACCAGCCCTGGCAGGAAAGTCCATGAGACTCTTATCTCCAATTAACCAGCAAAAAAAAAAAAAAAAAAAGAATCACAAATGGCACTGTGGCTCAAAGTGATAGAGTACTAGCCTTGACTGAAAGAGGTCGGAGACAGCGCGCAGGCCTGGAGTCAAGCACCATGACTGACGAAAAAATAATAATAATAATAATTCTGACAGAATTGCAATAAACTGGATAGCTGATTTGGAGTCTTTCAAATATTCATTTTCTAGATACTCATTGAAATTCATATATTAATGAACTTTCTCGAAACAATGTCTACTTAAGGTAATTTTAATTTATGTGTCTCACTCTAGTAAAATGCTATACTTAATTTGTAAAACCTGAAATGGCTAACTATAATATGGGTTGAAAGTTTTAGAAAAAAAACAGTATCCAGCCCATATTATATAACATACATGCTCATTTTAGTAAGACATAATTCATCTATTCAGGTTATGCAAATGCTCAGCTTACAATCCTATCAAAAAATCAGCAAGATAATCTTTTAAATGCCATACCACATGTGACTTATGAGATATTGTAGATTCTTCCATACTCGACAACAGAGAAACCATTCTTTTCTCTATCTTCAATGAAAACTCAAAATAACACAGGGTTAGGTTTTCCATTCTCTCTCAAATTCCATACTTTCAATAACCAGAAAATTAAGAATAAAAAAGTAATCATTTTAGGGATAGGAATGTGGCTTAGTGGTAGCATGCTTGCCTAACATGCATGAAGCCCATGGTTTGATTCCTCAGTACCACATAAACAGAAAAAGCCAGAAGTGGTCTTGTGGCTCAAGTGGCAGAGCACTAGCCCTGAGCCAAAGAAGTTCAGGAACAGTGCCCAAGCCCTGAGTTCAAGTCCCAGGACTGGCAAAAGAAAAAAGAAAGAAATCATTGTAACTAGTTTAATGTGTTTGTGTAGTTTATAACTTAATTTTTCAATACAAAAAAATGCATGCGTATATGAACTAGCATGTATGTGTGTATGTACACACACACACACACACACACACACACACACACACACACACACACACACACACACACACACACACACACACCTTCCACTTCAAGAAAGTGGACTAAGGGCTGGGATGTAGCTCAGTGGCAAAGCGCTTGCCTAGCAAGTGCAACGTCCTGGGTTCGATCCCCAGTACCAAAAAAGAAAAGACAAAAAAAAAAAAAAAAAAAAAAGAAAGTGGACTAATCAGGTGTCTAAAGCAGGAGGATCATTGGCTCACAATTTCAAGATCAGCCTGGACAACACAGCAATTATTACTACCAAAAGTAATAATAATAATAGTGAAAAAAATTAAGAAGTGGAACTAAGGATGCATAAGAAACTAAACCTTAACTATAAAAGACAATACTGACAAAAGTCTGAGGCATTATTATACTAGGAGAAATCTACAAACATCTTTGCCCAATAACAGTCTGGAGAGATTCCTCTTTAAAATTTGCAAGTTAGCATATATTAAGTTGGACTAGGATACTGCAGATATCAGCACTAGGCGAGAAGTGTGCATGTTCAACAACAGCTGACAGTTGTCTTGTAGTATGGTATTGTGGTGGTTTTAAGAATATGTGCAAGAAATAGCAGCTTTCACAGCACTTCACTCAACAAAGATCTACAGTTTACTTTTTTTTTTAATTCAGCCATAAAAAATGTTTCCTTTTGTGTGAAGCCGCAATTCCTTTCTTGCTAAGTGAAATTTAAATAAATAAATTACAGGGCTTAAAATTTCATCCAGAAGCAGGGGAGGAGGAAGGGTGAGCGGGGAGGATTGGGGGGGGAGGCAGGGGGAGGATGGGAAGGGGTGGGAAAGAAAAACAAAGGAGGAGGCTACAATGCTTGATAAGAAATATACTCATTATCTTGCTCATGTAATTGTAATCCCTCTGTACAATATTTTCACAATAAAAAAAGAAATAAAAATAATAAATAAAAAATAAATAAATAAAAATAAAAAAATTTCATCCAGAAGCAAACTTTCTTAGATGTGTTATTTGAGTATGAACATTATAGTTCTTGTATATTAAGCCTTCCTGTGAATATGTGGAATAGGTAAAATAAAAAGGGAGAGAAGTAAAATGAAAGAACTCACAACAAAAAATTTGTATAGATTAAAAAGAAAATGGATAAAAATTAGGAAGTAGAGGAACTGAACTATTTAACCTGTACCTTAATTCTTGGGAAAACCATAAAGAAAATTTCTCTGGCATTTTTCAAGTTATATCCTAAGTATTTTTTACATTAGACTTTCCAAGACCCTAGGTTAGAATTTTCCAGACTCAAACTCCACAAGGGCAGATACAACAATCTTACTGACATAGGCTTAACCATGATGAACTGAAATATGTGACAAAACTAATGAATAGCAAATGAAAACCTAAAAATCATGATATATATATATATATATATATATATATATATAGCATACACACATACACATGATCAAAAATTTATAAGGAAGCTGAGCTTATTTTTTAAAAAGCTGGAAGGGCCTGGGAAGGTGGCTCAGTGGTAGAGCGCTTGCCTTGCATGCATGAGGCCCTGGGTTCAATTCCTCAGCACCACATAAGCAAAAAGAAAAAAGCTGGAAGTGGCGCTGTGGCTCAAGTGGTAGAGCACTAGCCTTGAGCTGAAGAGCTGAGGGACAGCGCCTAGCCCAGAGTTCAGGCCCCACAACCGGACCCAAAAAAAAAAAAAAAGGAGCCGGAAGTGCCACTGTGGCTCAAGTGGTAGAGTGCTAGCCTTGAGCTGAAGAGCTGAGGGACAACACCCAGGCCCAGAGTTGAGGCCCCATGACCCCCCAAAAAAAATTCAAAACTTTTCAAGAAGATATAAGGACACCAAAATTTGTAATTATTCTATTAAAGAAAGTATAATAAAACTGTCTCATTTGTAAGCAATGTGACAGCTTATATCCTCCTCAAGTAGTACAAGCATGAACAAACTAACAGACATGGTTTTGAGAATAACAGATATAATGATCAAAGTGTGAGGTCCATCAATGACGGCAAAAAAATTAGAATAAGCTTAACAGATCTGTTCAATACTTACATGAAAAAATAATAAAGCAAACCGGGCGCTGGTGGCTCACGCCTGTAACCCTAGCTAACTCAGGAGGCTGAGATCTGAGGATCACAGTTCAAAGCCAGCCTGGGCAGAAAAGTCCGTGAGACTCTTATCTCAAATAAACCACCAGAAAACCAGAAGTGGTGCTGTGGCTCAAGTGGTAGAGTATTCGCCTTGAGCTAAAGAGCGCAGGGATAGCACCCAAGCCCAGAGTTCAAGCCCCATGACTGATAAAATTAAAAAGTAAAAAATAAAAAAGTAAAGCATTCTAGAAGGGATGTAGATTTGAGCTAATTTAAAGATATACCATGTTCTAAGGTACAAGGACTCAACATCAATAAAGATGGCAATACTCTATTAATTAAATACTCTTTTTAATTAATTAAAATTTTATAATCTCTTATGAGCGTGTACAAGTTGATTACCAATTTCAAGCAAGTCAAACTGTCAAGAAAATCCTAAATAATTATAAGCTAGATGCCCTCCATAGTTCACACTTATAATCCTTGCTACACAGAAGGCTGAGAGGTAAGGATCATGGTTCAAAACCAACATGGGTAGGAAATGTCCATGAGATTTATCACTAATTAACCACCAAAAAAAAAAAAACAAATGGAACTGTGGCTCAAGTGGCAGAGCAATAGCCTTAAGTAAAAAAGTTCAAGGACAGTGCCCAGGCCCTGAGTTCAAGCCATACTACTGGCACACAAAACAAAATAAACTATAAAGATGCTATCAGATACTCATATATATGCTAATTTATATTTGGTCTGAGGCAGATAGCCTAGTCTGAGTCTCTATGTAAGAAACTGAAATAGGAATAAAAATACTGAAATGACAGCTGAGCATCAGTGGCTCACACCTGTAATCCTAGCTACTCAGGAGGCTAAAATCTGAGGATCGCGGTTCAAAGCCAGCCCAGGCAGGAAAGTCCATGAGACTCTTATCTCCAAATAACCACCAGAAAACCAAAGTGGTGCTGTGGTTCAAGCAATAGAGCACTTGCCTTGAGCTAAAGAGCTGAGGGACAGCACACAGACCCAGAGTCAAACCCCACAACTGACCTGCCCCCTTCTCCCCCCCAAAAAAACTGAAATGGCCCAATTGTGTATGAAAATACATAATACAATAGTGACAGCTTTTTGATATCCATGAATGAACAATCTTTTCGATAAGTCGTGTTATAGTAACTAACAATGGATCCTTCAAATGTTGCATCAATAAAATTAGAATCAGAGGCTTGAGAAGGAGAATAAAAGGGAAAGGAATAGAAGGTAAAAAGAGAAGAGAAGGGAAGGAATCCAGAAATTACTTGTTTCCAAAACCAAACTACATACCACCATCCATATGCATAATCTTGCCCTCCTACCTCCCCAAAAAAATCAGATCTAAATTTGATCAAGTCTACACCCATTTACAAAACAAAGCAGGCCACAGGAAGACATTAGATAACAGAGTACAGTTAAGCAATATACCTTCAAGAGAGATTATGAGAAATCTGATTTCTTCACCAAAAAGAAAAGAAAAATACATAAACCACCTCAAAGCAAAACTAAAGTGACCTCCTATTCAGTTGAAAATGTTTACTTCAAATTAAAGAGAGCCTTACATAAAGTCAATTTAGGAATCTATTTATACAGAAACAAATGAAACAAAAAGAAGGAAGACTAGTAAAATTTTTGAAACAATGACTAGTTTTTAAATGGCTAACCAATCAAGTCTATTTTATTTCTGTGATGCTGTTAAGTACTCATTTAGTAAGCTGTACTGACAGTGAGGATTTATAGTATTCATAAAAAGGTATCTTGCAAATCAATGAATTTCAGTATGGAATCACAAAGAATACGAAACTGTTGTAGTTAATTATTGAAATAAAACAGAAGTACTCTGTAAATCAACAACATGCAAACAGATAACACACACAAAAAGAAGAAATGCTACATTCTTACGTCTGAACATATTTTTCAGCTTAAACATATATTTAAAGCTAAAGAAATAAAAATATCTGCCACAAAAATAATAACTGGTTGTGTAACCTAGACCACATGAGAATCAAGAAGACCTCTATTGCTGCTATTTTTCTCTCAGATCACTCTATAAAACTATAGTATTCAAATTCTGCCATGTTGATAAACTTCAGGAAATGCCTTAATATTAATGATAACCATTAATATCCAATCTTTCAAACTGTTTACCTAGCACTCCAAAGTTTTGTTTTGAACCCTGTTTCATAGTAATTTGCAAACAAATACCTATTACAGTTACTTTTTATAGAATATTTAAAATTCCTGAAACTTCTGAGTATTTTGGGAAGTTTCGAGTTTTCCAAATACTAAAATACAATCAGAACAGCTAAGAAAAAAGTCAGTTGATGCTTGTCTATGTGTCTGTCTCTCTCATCACCTCTGCCTTCGCTATTTCCCAGATGGTTTTCTATTTTCTGTAACATTATCTATAATAATCCTCACAGACAGCAGCCGAAGATAAACCAGAATTAGGCAGTGATTATATTTCATAAAGATGATGATTATATTTATTGAAGTCTGGAGAATATCAATAACGAGTAAGGAAGAACTTGAAGAGTAAATCAACTTTAGTCTTATCTGACAAAGTTATGAAATAAAAGTGTATGAGATATTCTTTAAGAAAATTATCTTGGCAGTCAGTAGATTTATAAGTATTATAATTGCAGTTTCTAATTCTGCACAACTGATTTTCTAAAAAAATACTTTGTATCCACTGACATATGCCTAGTCCTTGCAAATGATTTTATTTGTAACAGAAAATAAATTATTTTTTACACATCTATTTTTTTGTGCGGGACCATCCCAGTTAAAGACCCCAAAGGCTTCCTTCATTAGAATATGTGAAATGCAGCACCTTTCCATTTTTTCTAGTCTGAGGAAAAGACTTTAGTCAAATTCATCAAAACAAAATATTTACATGTGTTCTCATCTGTAAATATATCATAAATTGAGCAAACTTTTTTAATAGCTATTTCAAAAAGTATACTTCCTAAATCTAAAAATATTTTTGTCAAAGCCATTCCCAGAGAGATACTGTCAATAAGAAACTATTCTACTGTAAAAACTCTTAACATGTTTCTAATGATTACAAAATGTCTGAGTCTGCCTCAGATTTCTAGGAAAATGTGTGAAGAAGTGTGTGCATACAACTAGTAGAAAAAAAAGAAATAGTCCACACACACACTTGGTTACATCTTTAAAAAACTATGACATCAGCCCAATAACAGAATTTGAAACAATGTTTCCCACTGGTGTCACCATGGAAATAATATGCTATATTAGAAAAATGCAAATTTTATAGTTCAAAAAATATAAAGATAATCCTTGCCCTCTGGGAATTTAGGATATGGCTTTTTAAAAACTGTATGGAAACTAAAAACCATTCAAAGGCAAGGCAAAGTGACCAGTACAGACTAGGATCCTTAGGGAGAAATGTGTATTTGCATAGCATATAAAATACAAGTATGTGTTTAAAGCTTTAACTTTTTTCTTTCCTTTTTTAGAGGTAGGGATCAAATTCAGGGCTTCATGCATGGTAGGCAAAGGCCACCATGTATTAAACTATATTAAGCTAGTCTTAAACTCTACTATTTTTTAAAAGTTTTTTAACTTTCATTAATTTATCTGAAATGTCTTTTTTCTAAATCATTAGTAGCTAAATTTTACTTGCCTTTAATATAAAATATAAAGGATAAAAACAAATGCTGCAATAATTACAAATTTATAACAGACAAAGGAGGAGGCTACAATGCTTGATAAGAAATGTTCTCATTATCTTGCCCATCTAATTGTAACCCCTCTGTACAGTATTTTCACAATAAAAAATAAATAAAAATTTAAAAAATTTATTTAAACTGGATATCTTGGCACATACCAGTAATCCCAGCTACTCAGTTGTTGAATGTAGAAGGATAGCAAGATTATATCCAGCCCAGGTAAAGTCAGAGAAACTCTATTTCAAAGAGCAAACAACAAAAACAAAAGTGTTGCAGGGGTATGGTTCAAATGTTATAGTGCTTGCTAACGTATTCAAGTCCCTGGGTACTCAGGTACATCAAAAAAGAAAACAGACTTTCAAACAGCTAAAATTATAATGCAACAGAGCTTCCTGCCTTAATAACTACTTTGTCTCACTGTCCTTCTTTAACATCAATCTACAGAAGTAAAAGTGGATAAAACCCAGTGAAAGAAAAACAAAAAGCTTGTTAAGACTATTTCCATCAAATACATGTTAAGACCAAGTGCTAATTTTACTTGCCACCTATGTAAATAAAAACTAGCTATAGGAAAAAACACATTTCAGGTATTTAACAGCATCTATTCAAGAAAATAATTTAAAAACACAAATGAAATATTTTTAAGTAACATCTATTCAAGCAGGGAACATGTCAATCAATACAACTAATGTGGATCTAGAACACAATTTAAAAATAAGATCATTTTCTAAAGAAAAAAGTTCTTAAGGCAAATATAATCTGCCATTAAGTAAAATAGTAAGTTCTAAGCATCAGATACCACCATTATATTAACATTTTATTTTATTTTATCTTATCTTTTTTATAGGGTGCCGGTACTAGATCTTAAACTCTGGGCCTGGGAGCTGTCCCTTAGCTTTTTCAATCAAGGCTGGACTGTATCACTTGAGCCACAGCTCTACTTCCAGCTTTCTAGTGGTAACTGGAGATAAGAGTCTCACAGACTTCCCTACCCAGGATGGCTTTGAACCACTGATCCTCATATCTCTGCCTGCTGATTACCTAGGTTATGGGTATGTGCCACAGGTACACAGTAAAATAAATTACTTTAAAAATCAAATGGAAGGGGAGGGGAATGGGAAGAGGAAGGAGAAGGAGAAGAAAAGATGGGGGAGGGAGGGATGAAGGACAGAAAGAGAGAGAGAAAGAGAAATGGGAAGGGAAGGGGAGGGAAAGGGAAGGAGGGAAGAAAGGAGTAAAAGAAGGGAGGAAAGAAAGCAGGCAGGCAAATATTTGTCCTATCCCATGTATTGGAGATCCAAGGAGACAAATAACTGCTTCCAAACACCTATTTCATAGCATCTACAAGTCATAATACTTAAGAGACACACACTATTACTTAAGTTTTTCGTTATAACAGCTATGTGTAATTATTATAGCAACCTGTAACATATGGAAAACATCCACAAGAACAAGAAGCAATTCAACAAACAAGAGAACACTTGTTACTTTCTATATTCTTAATTTAAATACAGCACATAGCACACAAAATGTGCACTGTTTATCTTTATTATTAATAGGAAATATAAAGCATTTCTTTGGGCATATCAACTTACTAAAACAAGTTTTCAGGGAAAGACAATAAACAAAGACTTTATTTTAATTTTGTTAATATCCCTTACATATAAAAACACTATTCTGAATCTTTATTTTTGGCAAATATTTTCCACATTCCTCATATACTCAGTTAAAAAGTAAAAAGGCCTGTTATACCTGTTCCAAACACAAGCCACAACAAACTCATTCAAAAGGAAATTGAACACTTTTACATCATACAGAAATATAGAGCCAGATGCAGTTCCATTTACTTAGGAGGTGAAGGCAAAAAGAAAGCTTGAGTACAGCAATTACCAGCCTAGACAATGAAAGAACCCATCTTAAACAACAAATGCATAATAAATGACAATGATTCCATATTCCTAAGAAAAACATTCAACTAACTCCTTTAATTATCCTCTTAATTTTCAATAGCCAAGGGGATAGTGTAAGAGCTGCCAAGTTCTAACTGCTTTGCCTTACAATAGACTTTGTTTAGGAATCACTTTCAAATGTTTGTAATTCATTTGACAGTATTGTTCTTTTTGGAGTGTAGGTGTGTATAGGTTTTGACAAATGTAATCAGTCATGTATGAATGGAGAGATACTTACAGAATAGATGATGTTTCAATTCTGTATCTGCCAAGCATCATGATACAGAATGCATCCATCACTCAAAAATCCATTGGTCTGTCCTTTACAATCACCCCCTCCCTCCTCCACTCCCAATCTCCGGTAAACATTTTCTATTTTCCCATAGATCTCTAGGCTCTGCTCATTTTAGTTAGTCTTTACTGAGTAATAAATTCTCAGGTTATACAAATTCTCCTGATCTTTTCAACTTAATGTTTTTGTTGTCATCTCTAGTCGGATACTGAACTCATCTAGTGGATTAGAAATTATTTTATATTAATGAACTTAGAATTAGTACTTGAGTTATTTTTTCTATTTGAAACTTTAACACTTTCTACTTCTTTTCTGGAAACGTCAATCTTTCCATTATTTCAAAAATTCCACTGTTGTCTATAGAAAGAGAAAGATCCTACTCTAATCCTAATTTCTAGGTCATCTCAAGGAAGGTATTTGCTAACTATTCTTTTCTCTATAATTATTTGTGATATCCCTGGTTCTTAGTGTGTCAAATAATATTGGGCTATGTCCCAGAGACTTTTACCATTGCATGATGGTATTTTTTGTTTATGCTGAAGACTCTCAGGCATCTAGAAAATTTATTTGGTACTTTTCATTTTCAAGGTTGTAGTTACTGTTGATCTAGGCAATCAACTCTACCAAGTTGGAAAGACATGTCCCACTTGCACGCTATAGACTATTTCAATGTCAGTTTATTTTACCAAGTCTTTTCAGTGCCATTTACTCTCTACTCATCTGTCCTCTAAATGACAATCTGGGCCAAGGGAGTTAGAGATCAATCTACACAATAATTCAGTTCTAAAGCTCTTTATTATGATTTCTTGAGAAATTTCCACACATGCTCAGCTCAGGGAGTCTGGTACTTTATATACAGGTATAATTAGGTCATGCTTTTCTGTCTCCTTCCTCTTCTCAATTTCCCACACATTCTTTTCTTGATTCTTGAATTTCTGACTCTAAGCCCTATATTTTTGTTTCCTCACACTGACATGTGTTTCTCAAACTACTTATGCCTTAAGAATGTAGTGGAAAGAAAAATAGGGCAGAAAAAACTCACAGATCCTCTCCTCATGCTGTTTGAACTATAAGAATCCTTCCTCCAGTTTCTATTGTCAATTGGTATGTTAGAGTTTTAAATTCCTGAATTGCCACTATGACCACCACCACAGGAGGACACCCTCATGATTAGGATTTCCCAGGGTCTCACCATAAGATAAATACCACAATGAAATTACAAAACAAACAGAAACAGTGGTTTCCCTTAAGCCTCCTTTTACCATGCACAGTGAAAAAGGATCTTGGACACTTTTCAGGAATCCCTGGAGTCCACGTTGGGAGATAAGGAGGGTGAACAAGAAGCTCATCAGTATCAGTCACATCTAGTTTTGATCTCCCAATCCCAATCCTCCTGTTATCATTTGCACTTTGGGGATCTCAAACAGTGGTATTCTGTATTTCATCCAACATGTCCAATTGTAATCATTCAAGAGATAAGTAAACTGCTTTCTCCTACTCAGCCAATTCACAACCACAAAAATTCTAGAAATAAACACTGACATTTATGCTCAATTGGTTAAGACAAGAGTGACTAGGAAATTCATGAAACATTGAATAAGTTTTTCAGGAAAAAAATACTGCTATTACAACTGGATATATATGCAATATCAGTAACAGTAATGAGGAGGAAGAAGACAAACTTGGGCTTTCACTTTTCACCATTTCCAAAATGAAATTCAAAATAGGTCATAGACTGAAATGAAAAAGCAAATATTATAAAGCTTGTTAGAAAGAGAAAACCACAGGGGAAGATTTTGTGACAATGGACTAGGTAAAATTTTCTTGAATATGATACAAAAAATATATAGCACATAAAAACAGTATAGAATAGGGCTGGGAAGGTGGCTCAGTGGTAGAGTGCTTGCCTTGCATGCCTGAAGCCCTGGGTTCGATTCCTCAGCACCATATAAGCAGAAAAAAAAAAAGCCGGAAGTGGCGCTGTGGCTCAAGTGGTAGAGCGCTAGCCTTGAGCTGAAGAGCTGAGGGACAGCGCCCAGGCCCAGAGTTCAGGCCCCACGACCGACCAAAAAAAAAAAAAAACAGTATAAAATAAAACTTTCATCAAAACTTAGAACTTTCAGCTGGCATCGGTGGTTCACACCTGTAATCCTAGCTACTCAGGAGGCTGAGATCTGAGGATTGCAGTTCAAAGCCAACGTAGGCAGAAAAGTCCATGAGACTCTTATCTCCATAAACCACCAGAAAACCAGAAGTGGCACTGTGGCTCAAGTGGTAGAGTGCTAGCCTTGAGTTGAAGAGCTAAGGGACAGCACCCATACAGAGAGTTCAAACCCCATGACTACCAAAAATGGACAGACAGGTTGAAAACTGATAAAAAGTATTTTCATATCTTATAATTTTGACTTTTATGCTAAAAAATCAAAATAAATCATCTACAACTCAAGACAAATGAGGCCAATGAAAAACTAAACAAAAAATTGTTTACAGCCATTCCGCAAATCATACAAATAGCTGATAACCACTATGAAAAGAGGCCAAACATCATTAGTCATTAGGGAAATGAAAGTAATAGCCTCAGTAAGACACCACCACACATTTCTTGAATGGTTACAAACAAACACTGAAAATATCAATGAGTTAACCAGCCAGTGGACATGTGACAAGGTACAATTATTCATATGTAATAAAGTCTCCACTACAAGGCTGAATATTGAAATAGAAGAGTGTCATCACTGGTGAATACAATGATGTACAAACGGAGGTGATGTTCTCTTCCTCTATAGAGAGAAGGCAGGGAAACTGCATCGAGCTTGCTTTCCAGACCTGGTTCTGGGTATATTTTTCTATTAAAACTCTCATTACATTGCCAGCAAATTCTATGAATCATTCTAGACAATGACCTAAAAGGTTTGTGGGAATCCACCCTACAAACCTTTTCACATGGCTGGTATGTGCAATGGAAGTAGTTACCTAGCAGTCAGAGCTCTTAACCACATGGAGTCCAGTTAAAATAGCAGCACTTGTCTGAAAGGCAGGTATCAAACTTTCAGACATGGTGGGGAGACAAGGACAAAACAAGAAACAAAACATTCAGTGGTGAGCAGGAGCTGTGAATAGCAGTAGTCATGGAGAGCAACCAGTATTTCTAAACAATAAAATATTCTAAAACTGATTTGATGATGGCTAGATATGTAACTCCATAAACATATTTTTAAAAATCAACTAAGCTATATGGGTTAAAAGAGAGCAATTTATTGTATGAAAATTACACTTCAATAAAATTATTTTGAAAGTCTAATCAGCAAAATGTATGTCATTAAAAAATTATAGTCATTTTATTTCTCCATTCTATACTATCACAATCAACAGCAAAAAATAAATACTATAGGGGCTGGGAAGGTGGCTCAGTGGTAGAGTGCTTGCCTTGCATGAATGAGGCCCTGAGTTCTATTCCTCAGCATCACATAAGCAGAAAAAGCCAGAAGTGGTGCTGTGGCTCAAATAGTAAAGCGCTAGCCTTGAGCTGCAGAGCTCAGGAACAGTGCCCAGGCCCAGAGTTTAAGCCCCACGACTGACCAAAAAAAAAATTTTTTTTTAACTCTTAAGCCGGGCACCAGTGGCTTATACCTGTAATCCTAGCTACTCAGGAGGCTGAGCTCTGAGGATCGTGGTTCAAAGCCAGCCCAGGCAGGAAAGTCCATGAGACTCTTATCTCCAATATACCACTCAGAAAACCGGAAGTGGCACATTGGCTCAAGTGGTAGAACGCTAGTCTTGAGCTGAAGAGTTGAGGGACAGTGTTCAGGCCCAGATTTCAAGCCCCATGACATACATACATACATACATACATACATACATACATACATACATACATACATACATACATACATTACTATAACTATTGAAAAATTAAGAAATAAAGTGTTTCCAATGTCATGAGAATACTCCATTAGATTTAGAGAAGAACTCTACCAAAATTAGCACTACAAAATCAGACTAACAATTTTCACACATGTAAGATGGATTGTATTTGCATGTATTTCCAAGAACTTCAAGATCTCTTTCAACTGTTTTTTGTTTTGCTTTTATTGGGGGGAGGGGGGGAGGGTCAGTCCTGGACTTGAACTCAAGGCTTGCGCACTGTCCCTGAGATACTTCTGCTCAAGGCTAGCACTCTACCATTTGAGCCACACCGAGACTTCTGGCTTTTCTTGTTAATGTGGTACTGAAGAATCAAACGCAGGGCTTCATGCATGCCAGGCCTACCTAAGCCACATTCCTAGCCCCTCAACTGTTCTTTCACTTAATGGTCTTAAAATCTATTACTGTAAGTTATATCAAAAGAATTGTTGCATATACTAAAACTACATATAGTTCTATACTTAATATACATATATACAAGTCAAACTTGCATTTAGTAATGGCTGATAGAACACTTCAAGCAATTAGCAAGGAAAGGGAAAGGCTCTAGATATTCATTGTTTTCAGCTTCTGAGTTTTCCTCCTTGCTATTCTCCTTGAATTCTCCTTCTGAAGTTATAAAACCTAGTCAACGTCATTTTCTACTCATTAACTGCCACCCCACTATTACCTGACTTCAGATTCAGGTACTACACTTAACCCAGTGCTACAAAAAAATCACTAAATCAGTTTCTTCTCAAATCACACCACTCTTCGAGCTACCTAAATGATCTTTTTCATAGCCTCCAGATATCTTCAATGCCCAGAGCTTAGGTTACCAGCTGTTGAGTTCATCTTAATACTACACATAAATTGCTTTGGCATTCTTTGTTCAAAGGAAATATTTTCTATATAGCCAAAGAATTGAATTTTAAAATAGAGTCTGTATTACAACCACATTTAATTCTATAAGCAATATATGAAAGTTTAAGTTTATTGGTTATTAGCATAGGGAAGGTTGTCAGAACAAGGTTGACCTTATCCATGTGGGAATAATTATCTTCTTAGACTAAAGTTTTTATTAGAATCAAAATAAGCTGATGCTATCTTAAGAGACCTTCCAATTTTTGAAAAATAAAACCTACATGGCCCATACTTAAGCAGACTTTTTCCAGATATTATTTTAAGGATACAATTACAGAATAATTACTCTTATATCTGAACAGATAGCATATCTGTTAATATAAAGTTAGCTTATTTCAAAGCATAGAGCTAGGTTTGGTGGCTAGCATACCTATTTCCCAGCTATTCAAGAGGCTAAGATATGAAGGGAGCTTGAGGAGTTTTAGAACAGTCTGGCAAAAAGAATTCACAATTATCTCAATACAGAAAGGCACATACAGAGTTGATCTGGATAAGACTATCAAACTTAAACACTGTGATTGATACTTTCCAAAATCTGTTTGGCTCTTAGACTTTTTTCTTCTGCTGCAAAATTTTCAAAATAAATTCTACTCCTCAGAAGTATGAAAAAGTGTTAGAACATATAATATGATGAGCTACTTGAAGAAGATTTAATGGCAAAAACAAAATGTTCTAGGAAAATATGAGTTCTGAAGTTCAATGTTTTATGATGTAACTCTGACAGGGATGAAAATTTTATTGGCATAAGAATATAAAAATGGTAAAAACTTAATGCAACTGTCAAATTTTTAATGATGTTTTGATTCACGAAATGGAGAACTGGAAATGAATCAACATCATACTTAAGACCTTGAACTGCATTATTTCTTGAACTACCCTTGGAAGTTCAAAATCTATACCATCCAGATTGATGTGTGTAAGAAATAAAAATCATCTGTAAAAACAAGATAGCAATTCCAAAACCTCTTGGAAAACTCCTTTATATTTCATCACTCACAAATGATGTCAGGCATTCAGTTATCTCAGACTTTCTGCTTTATGACCAAACTCATTCCATGCCAATATATTAGAGATAGGTTTAAGACATCATCTTTGTATTTATCTTGCTTGTTATAACCTCCATAGGCCTTAACATTTCTCCTTTCTCCTTTCTCAAGATCCTTCTCCATACTTACCTCCTCTCTCCTTCTCTGGATGCCATTCATTTTCTCATGTGCTTTTGCTTAAAAGTTTTATTTGAGGGCTGGGAAGGAGGCTCAGTGGTAGAGTGCTTGCCTTGCATGCCTGAGGCCCTGGGTTCAATTCCTCAGCACATAAGCAAAAAGAAAAAAGCTGAAAGTGGCACTGTGGCTCAAGTGGTAGAGTGCTAGCCTTGAGCTGAAGAGCTGAGGGACAGCGCCCAGGTCCAGAGTTCATGACAGGACCCCCCCCAAAAAAAAAGTTTTATTTGAGCTCCTGCTCAAGAAAAAAAATATATAACTTCTATAGGTTACATCTAATAGATTACTGCAACCAACACAGAAATAGCTCAAAAAAAAAAAAAGAATAGACTTGAAAAAGATAACAGGAAACATTCTGGAATGGTCAGAATTCTTTTTACTTCTTTGAATTTCCTTTGGAAATATGAACAATGGGATTAAGCTAATCAAGTTAACAATGGGAATATATTAAGTCCATGGACATTAGAGGTTTCATCCTTCTTAAAAAGAGTAAGAAAGAAATGACCAATGTGATTGTATTCAACTAAGAAGTTTCTGCATGGCAATGGACATGATTAATAAGCTAAAAAGATAGCCTACAGAATGAGAGATCTTTGCCAGCTACGTCAGACAATGGCCTAATATTGAAAATATACAAAAAGCTCAAGAAACTAAAGCCCCCAAAAATTAATAACCCAATTAATAAATGGGCAAATGAGCCAAAGACTTCTCAGATGAAATAAAAATAGTCAATACAAACATGAAGAAATCCTCAACATCTCTGAAGGAGAATATTTTATTACTTGCAAATAAATGGAAGTCCTGGAAAAATTATGTTAAGTGAGATAGATAGATAGATAAATAGATAGATAGATAGATAGATAGTGATAGATAATAGTTAGGGTCATTATTTGTTGAGTTAGGGTCATTACTTTTTGCCTGGACTAACCTCAAACTGTAATCTTTTCCTAACTCCACCAATTACCTAGCTAGCAGTTTACAGGTATGTGACACCACAACCAGCACCTAAGTAATTTTATAAATATGAGAAAATATCACATGTGTAAATTCACACTTTTTCATATAATGAACATAATATTCATTATGCTATTAAAAATGAATGCCACAAATAATTAGCATCTTAATAAACTTTATAATTTTAAAGTAATAGAGCATGAGTATACTTAAAATGAAAAATGTTTTCTAGTCTCACAATGTCTTAAAACATCTAACAGAAATGTTCCATAAGACAACATGCAATATCAAAGCCAGAAAGACAAAAGAAAAAGTATGAAAAGAGCACTGTCATCCTCTATCCAGATAACAAATTCACTCTGACAGGAACTGAAATAAGTAAAACATACCAATCTTCATTTCTCCATCTAATATTATTGTTATAAAATTACCAATTACTCTTCACTTAACAAATATTTTGCAGTACTGGGCTAGCTAACTTCTGACTTAGCTACCATTTACTGAATGCTTACCACAAGTCACTCTATATTTTTCAACTAGAAAACATTATTTTGCCAACCCTGAAATATCACAGACTTTTAAGACATCTCATAATTTAAGGGGTTAACATGTGAAAACTATCAACTGGTGACAAGCCCCACTGATTAAATGACACAAAGCTCTTGTTTTTAGAAACAGAATGCTAAGCACTGTGAAAGCTGATGATTTATAGGGGCATGGGAAGTAGGGAAAGAGAAACAGGCTCAATGGGGTAGGTAGCAGTAGGAAGGGTTTGGGCTAAAAAGGCAGATGAAAAGAGGATGAATAAGGTCAGTAGAAATACAGTATTTGCAACTATAAAAACCAAAAACTATGTTGGATATATTTCCACAAAACTTCCTATAACATAAATGTCAAAAGTTTACTGTTCCCTTGATAAAACCTAAAGTTTTGTTTTCAGACATTTAGGCAGACAAACAAATTTAATCTTATTACCTAGAATTTTTTCTTTTCTCAAGTAGTACTACATATATCAACTTACTCATCCATTCATAAACAACTTACTCATCAATTCATAAACAAAATACATATTAAAACTATAACAAAGTGCGGGTGCCAGTGGCTCACAGTTGTATTCCTAGTTATTCAAACATCTGAGATCTAAGGATTACAACTCAAAGCCAGCCCAGGCAAGAAAGCTTATGAGACTTATATTCAGTTAAGCACCAAAAGAGAAATAAATGGAACTGTGGCTCAACTGGTAGAGTGCTAGCCATAAGTACAAAAGCTTAGGCAGATTGCCCAGGCCCTAAGGTCAAACTCCAGGACCAGAAAAATAAAAATAAAAAAAAATATATATATATATATAGCCAATATGCAATTTATTGTTTGAGGGTGTAATGCTTTTTAAGTGATGCCATAATTGTGCCTAATAAGTAAATATATCAACTACTCAAATTTAGAATGAAAATACAAATCAAATTCTATTCACATATTAATATTTAAGTATTGAATTATAAATATTAGAATAAATAATAAAGAACTAAATTCAAGAATCGTATTTGAGTTCAAGCCATAGGACCAGCACACACAGAAAACAAAAAGATTATTTTCATTAAAAATATATGTATGCAGAAACCAGGTGCTGGTGATTCACCCCTATAATTTTAGCCACTCAAGAGGCTGAGATCTGAGGATCATGGTTAGAAGCCAGCCAGGGCAAGAAAGTCCATGAGACTCATAATCTCAAATGGAAGTAGTGCCAAAGCTCAAGTGGTAGAGTGCTAGCCTGGAGCAAAAAGAACTTAGGGACAGGCAGAGTTCAAGGTCCAGGACCAGGGGATGGAGGATATATATATATATATATATATATATATATATATATATATATATATATATATGTTATGATTGACATGTTATTTTCTTTTAAGAGTAAAAACAATTAGCAAACATTGAGCAATTTATTTTCAACAAAAGATCTGATTCTCATAAACAATAAACTAAAACTGATCTGTACACATATACTCACATGTATCAAGTATTTGTTTGTTACACAAATCCTACAGAATTCACATTTTATATTTTAGACATTGTAAAGTATGAATTAACACGAATAATTATTTCAAAATTCTCATCTTACTTCTCCATTTCTTAATGTTGTGATGGCTCCTCTTGCCACACCCATTCTAAATAGTGTTTCTGTAGCCTGTGAAGAAAAAAAAAAAAAAACAAAGAGCTAAATGTAGCATCCATACCCAAAAGTAAATCTCACTACAGAAAAGTTTAAAAAAAAAAAGTGTGACATCAACTTCCATCAAACCACACCAATAAAGCACAATAAGAGCCAGAAATTCTAAAATACCACAGAAATACCATTTTTACAATCTTTTAATGTTATTAAGAGCTATACTGAACTGTTTCAGAAAGTTATTTTGCTATACTTACATTCTTTCAGGTCAAATCTTCAAATTAGCTCACTTAGACAAGTATAATCTTGGACTGAGAAACCAAAACTAACATAAAATGTAGTATTTGGATCCCATTATTATTTGTTCTGAATTTTATTTTCCACTGGATTCAGTTCAAATCAAAAGAATTTAGTAATCTCAGATAATAGGAAACACCCCGAAAGTCATTGCTTTCTCCAAGCTAATGATGAATGATGAGAAAAGAAAAGGTAACAATTTCATATATAATCACATCAAAATTTAAAATTTAAAACATCTTAGGAAATAAATGTGCCGATAAAAAGAAAGAAAAAAGCTTTCTTCACTGAACTGAGCAAGCCATTATTGAAAAACATTAAAGAAAATACAAAAATTTGTAAAGATATCCTATGCCTTTGGTTGGAAGACTTACCAAAGTAATCAATAACCAATCAATAACCCTATCAAATGCCCAATGACTTTGGAGAGGAAATAAATTAAAATCCATACAGAACACTGTAACTACAGGGATGGAAGAGTATCAAGAAAAGAAGGTTAGTTATGAACAATATTTATATAATTTTTTTTTCCAGGGCTGAGTACCGAACCCAGGGCCTTGCAAGCACCGGGCGGGCGCCCTTCCGCTGGGCTAAACCCCCAGCCCCAATATCTATATAATTTGATAGGTTCAGATAAGACATTGTATCTAAAACTGATATATTATTATACTGTGAGTTCCATATCCTATCATCACCACAGTATCGGAAAACTAAATTCCCATCAGCTGTGTAAGAAGCCAAGAATGGGGCTGGGAAGGTGGCTCAGTGGTAGAGCACTTGCCTTGCATGCCTGAGGCCATAGGTTCAATTCCTCAGCACCACATAAGCAAAAAGAAAAAAGCCGGAAGTGGTGCTGTGGCTCAAGTGGTAGAGCACTAGCCTTGAGCTGAAGAGCTGAGGGACAGTGCCCAGGCCCAGAGTTCAGGCCCCAGGACCGGACCCGCCCCCCCCCCTCCCCCGCCAAAAAAAAGAAGCCAAGAATGTGCACAGTGAATCAAGAAGAGGAGTGTTTGCAAACTTATTCCATTTGAGTAAGTAAAGCAGAAGCTGCTTTAGCAATGGAAGTGGTGGGAAAGACTATTACCTAGGTTCTCAAGTACCTTTGCAAACTATCAGACTATTTAAACTACATGTAAATTTTTTTTCTCTTTTGGCCAGTCTTGGGGCTTGAACTCTGGACCTGGGTTCTATCCTTGAGTTTCTTTTGTTCAAAACTACTGTTCTACCACTTGAGCAAAGGCGCCACTTCTAGCTTTTTTGAGTAGTTTATTGGAGCTAAGAATCTCTGCCAAGGATGGCTTTGAACCATAATCCTCAGATTTCAGCCTCCTGAGTAGCTGGCATTACAGACATGAGCCACAGGCACTGAGTTTATGTAAATCTTTTATTAAAACTTTTTAAGTGTTCAACAGTGTCCAACAATTTTACTACAGCAGTATGAAAATGAGGTCTAGAGGATATAATAGCAAAATGCTATATGTAAACTCCTTTGAAACACATGACAGAGAAGCTAAGGAATGAGACTGAGTTGTAGCTAGAAAAAGAATCAGAGTTGAGACAAAACTGGTAATAGGATACCTTGAGGATAGAAAATAATTCAATATAAATAGCCAGGTAGAAGTCATTGGTCAGTAAGGTGGAGGAAGATTAGATATAGAAAAGAAAGTGAAGACTAAATGAACAAAGTTCCTGCTGAAGATAAGACTAGGAGTAAGTATTGTGATCTGTAAGTTGTGTTAAAGGAAAAGAGTATGAATATAACTAAACTCTTAGCCTTCCCTTTCTTCCTAGTCCTTCTCTTCCCTTCTCCCTAGCCTCTCTGAATTGCAGTACAAAATAATCTTCTGAGAATGACCAAAATACTTGACTTCAGGACAAGGATATCAGTAATGCAAAAGTTTAAAAAAAAAAAAAAAAAAAAGAGCTGCTAAGGAATCCTTAAGTTTAAAACCCTAAATCTTTGTTGGTGCAAAACTAGCATTAAAAAGCCTGCATCTGAAAATGAACCCTTAGATATGTATTTAAATGTTTTATTTCTTTCATGCATTTGTTTCTAATGCATTTATAAGATTATTTCTTTGTTGCTTTGTATGTCCCTCCCCCACAGTATAATCTCTGCTTTCACTATATTTGATATCGGTATAATTTGTGGAGGAGAAGGGAAAAAACAAGTCATTTAAGGATACAGGTGGACCCGTTGCAACAATGAGAAGTACAAGTTGTCATGTCGAAAATGAACTTTACAACTTTGGGGGGGGGGGGAGGCTGGGAAGGGATGTGAAGGGTAAACAAAGGAGGAGGCTACAATGCTTGATAAGAAATGTACTCATTATCTTGCCCATGTAATTGTAACCCCTCTGTACAGTATGTTCACAAAAAAATTAAATTAAATTAAAAAAAAAAAAAAAAAGCCTGCACCTGGGCTGGGAAGGTAGTTCTGTGGTAGAGCACTTGCCTTGCATAAGGCCCTGGGGTTCAATTCCTCAGCACCACATAAGCAGGAAAAAAAAAAAAAAAAGCCAGAAGTAGTGCTGTAGCTCAAGTGGTAGAGCATTATCCTTGAGCTGAAGAGCTGAGGGACAGCACCCAGGCCCAGAGTTCAGACCCATGACGGGACCCAAAAAAAAAAAAAAAAAAAAAAGCCTGCATCTTCAGACTGTGGAGGTTATGAATGTGAGGGGTAACTCCCTCAATTTTACTGCACTATCAAAATGCAGCATGGAATTTATAGAGACGTGCAAAGTTACTTCTACAGTTTTCTAAATGAGAAGTCACAATCTTTAGAATATTCCTAAACACAAATACAAATACACACACACTCTCTTATCCATACACACACATACACACAGAAAGCTGGTGGAATAAAGTAGTTGACACATAAACACTATGTTAGAAAATAATTTTTCAGGGCAAATGTTAAATTATGAGAATGCAGCACAACTTGAATGTAACTAATCTATACCTCACTAGGAAATTCAAAATAAGATACTAAGAGAAAAAAGTAAACAACTAAAAATGTTCTGAATATTTATCCTGATAACTGATTTCCTAGGATTTATCTAGTAGATATAATGCACTGTGTGTTGTGTGCTTGTATTAAATCAGTAGCCCTGTACACTTTGTCTAATTAGACAGATAGATAGTAAAGATTTTCTGCTATGTGAACCATACAGTCTTTGCTGCCAATTATTCAACTCTGCTATTAGAGTTTGAAATAGCCACAATGAGTAATAGTCATGGTGCTGTGTCTTTATATGTATTTTTTTTTTGGAGGGCGGGGGGGGGGGGGGGGGGGGGGGTGGTCCGGTCGTGGGGCCTGAACTCTGGACCTAGGCGCTGTTCCCTCAGCTCTTCAGCTCAAGGCTAGTGCTCTATCACTTGAGCCACAGCTCCACTTCTGGCTTTTTTCTTTTTGCTTATGTGGTGCTAAGGAATTGAACCCAGGGCCTCATGTATGCAAGGCAAGCGCTCTACCACTGAGCCACCTTCACAGCCCCAAGAGTGGCTTTCTTTATCAAGGATTAGAAGAACAAGGCCTGAAGGCCAAATTCAGCCTCCCACCTTTGTTTTAGATATAAAAATATAAAGAGGGCCTGAGAAGGTGGCTCAGTGGTAGAGCGCTTGCCTTGCATGCATGAGGCCCTGGGTTCGATTCCTCAGCACCACATAAGCAAAAAGAAAAAAAGCCAGAAGTGGCGCTGTGGCTCAAGTGGTAGAGCGCTAGCCTTGAGCTGAAGAGCTGAGGGAACAGCGCGTAGGTCCAGAGTTCAGGCCCCATGACTGGACCAAAAAAAAAAAAAAGAAAGCCACTCTTTGTAAGGTGACTGTTTAGTGATGTGAACTGCTATTTCTCAGCATAAAGGATTATTCCACATGTCAGGTTTTCATTCGTGATGAAGAAAATAGTGTTTTACTGAAAGAGAGAGAGAGAGAGAGAGAGAGAAAGAAAGAGCGAGAATGTGTGTGTGTGTGTGTGTGTGTGTGTGTGTGTGTGTGTGTGTGTGTGTGTCTGTGTGTCTGTGTGTCTGTGTGTGTTCTGGATACTTAGTTTTTTTTCCACTTACATTTGAATTTTAGCACCTTTTCTTTTTTAGCACCTTTAGCACCTTTTTTTCCCCACTTTGGGATTCACAAAGTACCCTGAACCTGGAAATATGTATGGTTTCACAGAATTTGGTATGTTTTCTAGCATTAATTATTTTCCTTATATCATCTTGGTTTTCTTCTTTTGGGGCATATGATAATATAAGAACAACTTTTTAGTATTTTTCCACAAGTATGTGAGATTTGAGGTTTAATTTCAGTCACTACTCTGTTAAGTAAAATGAGCAATTTCTATTTATTTGTTACTTACTTGTTTGCTTTATAGTAACAGTGTTTGAACTCTGGGCATCACTTTTGCAAAGACCCTACCCAGTGAAGTAACATGTAAAAAAGACATACATTAGAAAGAAGGTAATAAAAATTTCCAAACTCACACAGGGCATGATTATGTAAACAGAAAAATGCTAAGAAATTAATAGGAAAATGATCTACCTATAATGTTTAGCAAAGTCACAAAATACAATTTTTTGCTATTGTTATTTTGGCCAGTCTTAGGGCTTGAACTCAAGGCCTAGGCACTGTCCCTGAGCTTGTTTTTTTTGCTCAAGGCTAGAACTCTACCACTTGATCCACAGTACCACTTCTGGCTATTTTTATTTCTATGTGGTACTGAGGAATTGAACCCAGGGCTTCATACATGCTAGGCAAGCACTCTACCACTAAGCCACATTCCCAGCCCCACAAAACACAATGTTGATATCAAATATTTGATCTTTTCTCTATGTTGGCAATGATTGGAAAATAACATTTTAAGAAATTTCCCTGGAATTGAAGGCTTAGTTCAGTTGGTAGGGCACTAGCCAATAAGGAAAAGCATTAGGTACCAAGTTCAAGTGCCAATCTCAGACCTGAAAAAAATGATTGTCTTTGCAGAAGGGCTAACTTTAACCTAAATACTAAAAATTATAATGCAAACTTACAAGACAGTAAAGACTCAAATAAGGAAGTGGCGCTGTAGCTCAAGTGGTAGAGCGCTAGCCTTGAGCGAAGAGCTGAGGGACAGAGCTCAGGCCCAGAGTTCAAGCCCCACGACCAACAAAAAATAAAATAATAAAATAAATAAATAAATAAATAAAAATAAAAGACTCAAATAAATGGAGAAATTATGGCATGGTTATAAGCAGGAAGAATCAATAATATCAGATCTCTAAATTGATCCTAAAATCAAAGCAATCACAATCAAAATCTAGCAGGCATTCCTGATGAAATTGACCACTTGACTGTATGTCCAACTACCTTTAAACAATTGTACCAAAGCACTTATTTTGGAACAAATAGTCTTTTCACGCAGTGGAGCTAAAACAACTGAATGGAAATATTCTAAACCGCTACACATACCTTATTCTGTGCATATAAACTAACTCAAAATGGATCACAGATTTAACAAGCCATAAAACTGTGTAGGAACATTGAAGAAAAATCCTCATGACCTTGGTTTAGGCAAAAATCCATTAGATTCATGGGGAGAGAGAGAACAAAACATTAAAACAATTTGTCATGGCATGGCATGATATATATCCTATTGCACAAGCAACTTTTTAATAGTAGCATTGAATGTCCTGCCTCTTGAAACTGGAACATTTTAAACCACTTTTATAAACTTAACTTTAATAAAATAAGGTAGAAACATAATTCAAATCAAGGTTTCTTGGGACTTATTCCTTGGGAGCCCAGAGCCACTATATAAATTAAGGCTCAAGAAGCTACACAAAAATAAGGAGACTCCTCAGCTCTACCAAAACATAGCTCTTTGAGAATCCCAGTTCAGGTGCCAGTCATATGAGTGAGTTTCACAAGACTGAACATTCCGGCCCTCTGCTTTCAAAGGGCTGTGTCAGTCAATGTCAAATGGAACAGCAGGAGGAAATTCAGTGTAAACCACTGCTGGCCTGCCAAGTTGTGCAAAATAAACACAACTGTTAACCAGGGCCAGTGGCTCATGCCTGTAATCCTAGCTACTCAGGAGGCTGGGATCTGAGGATCACAGTTCAAAGGCAGCCCAGGCAGGAAAGTTCCTCAGATTCTTATCTCCAATAAACTACTAAGAAAAAGCCAGAAGTGACACTGTGGCTCAAGTGGTAGAGCTCTAGTCTTACACAAAGAGGCTCAATGACAGCACCCAGGTTCTGAGTTCAAACCCAAGGATAGGCAAAACAAAACACAACTGCTGTTTGTAGCAATTCAAATTGATATACTGATTAAATTGGCTAACTAAAAGCCTGTTGAGGATTCAATTAAGAAAATGAAAAAGCAAGTTAAGGATTTCAAAAATATTCTGTGTATGTATATACATACACCTATACATATTCACACATAACAAAGCATTTGCATAGAGAATATATAAATATTTCTTGTAATTAAGACATTCTAGCAAAAACAAAATGAGCAAGATTTTAACTTTCCTAAAAAAAAAAATTTGACCCACACATATATATGCATATATGTAAATACACATGCACATATGTATAGATGTCCAAAAAGTCAACATAAAGCTGTCCAACATCATTAGTCTTTAAGGGAAATAAAAGCTAAATGAAAAATAAGACATAGCTACTCATGCACTGGAATGACTAATCACAGAAGAAATGACAGTGTCAGGTAAGAGTGGAATTATGGAGCACCTATAACTCTCATGCTTTACTGGTAGGAATGTGAAACAGTATAGTCACTGTGGTAAATGGCTTAGCAGTTTATTATAAACATTCCCTACAACATTCTACACATAACCACCAATTAAGAACCACTGCTCTAGTGTATATGTAACTTGTATGTAGTATGTAATCTATATGTAACTTGTAATTTAACAAAATCAGTACCATAAACATAAACTGGTAAATAAGCAACTAATTACCAACGATCTCACCCTTCACTTGTAGGTAACTGTATTTATACTTGTATTTCAAGTCACCTTTTTTTATTATTATTTTTGGTTGGTCATGGGGCTTTAACTCTGTGCCTGGCCGCTATCCCTGAGCTCTTCAGCTCAAGGCTAGTGCAACCCCTCTACCACTTGAGCCACAGCAGCACTTCCAGTTTTCTGGCGGTTTATTGAAATAAGAGTCTCACAGACTTTCCTGCCTGCGCTGGCTTTTTTTTTTTTTTTTTTTGGTTGGTCATGGGGCTTGAACTCTGGGTCTATGGGCTGTCCCTGAGCACTTCAGCTCAAGGCTAGTGCTCTACCACTTTGAGCCACAGCACCACTTCTAGTTTCTGGTGATAAAAGTCTCACAAACATTCCTGCCCAGGCTGGTTTTGAACTGTGATCCTCAAATCTCAACCTCCTGAGTTGCTAGGATTACAGTCGTGAGCCACCAGTGCCCAGCCCCGGCTGGCTTTGAACCATAACCCTCAGATCTCAGCCTCCTGAGAAGCTAGGATTACAGGCATGAGCCACCAGCGCCCGGCTTCAAGTCACCATTTTTGTTCAAATAGGAACTTAAGCACACCTGAATGAATCTTTCTTCAACAATTTAACATACTACATAGTAATTTCTTACTCATCTAAAATTCTCACCAGATCTGAGGTCATGTTCACTTATCATTGTAACTCTAGCACCTATACCTGAAAAGCAATAAATGTTGAATGAATGTGAAATGTATGAGCTGACAAATAAGTAGTTACTTATACCATGTCAGACAAGTGTTCATACTTACTGTTTGGGGATATGTGGTTAACCAAAGTGTGAATACATATGTCCCAGTTGTATTGTAGCAATTTGAAATGCTGACAGTGTAATTTGTGACTCACTCTTTCATCTTAATGAAATCAACTTGGTCTTTTTTAGACATCATAAATGTCATAATCTGTTTTCATTCAGTAGACAGGAAACACATATTACATATGGAGACAATGGACCTTAGCAGTGGTTTAGGGTTATGAAGAATGTTACTTCTGTTTAGAGATGTAGGCTGGTAAGTTATCCAGGAATTTAAACGATAAGCAGATGGTTCATTTCCAAATTCAGAGCAGTCATCTAGCATTAAAGAAGAATGTTCTTTTGTAAATATATGTTCTGTCATGTTCTATCTAACGTGACATGGTGTAATCGTGACTAAGTTACATTATGCTTTTCTTCCTTTAACATATAAAACTTAAGAAAAGCAGGATCTTTTTCTACAAGGTATCTTCTGACATTTAGAGTCATAACAAACAAACCCACAAATACTGAGGTTAAGAGTTACAATTCAACTATTTGAAAGCAAAACAGAGTTCAGTCACTCAGTCATAGCACTGAGCTCTCAAACCATTAATTAGGAAGATTAAATATTAACTAAGAATATTAAATATTATTACATTGAGAATCTATTTCTTTTAATTTGATATTACCTTTATTTTTCACACGAAAGTCTACAAGTACACAAGCTTAATCTATGCATTAAATAATTATAGGATGACTATACAATACCCCTCATTGTCATCTACCATTTTTTGCCTCTGTCCTAACAAAATACTATTTTTTATTTCTTTATATACTGGTTTATAATAAATCAATAATAACATTGCTCTTGTCATTAAAAATTTTAGATATTAACATATAATCAGAAACAAAGAAGGACATTTTGTAACAATACAGGGGTCAATTAATTATGAGGCCAGACCAAATTGGTCTATCCAAATCTGAGAAAAGGGCTTCTGTTAAGGTTTTTTTAAAAAGGAGTCCTTACAAGCTCCTATGTTAAATGCTTGAACCTCAGCTCATGGAATTTATTTGAGAGGCTGGACCTACTTGGGAGATGTGGGTCACTAGGAGATGGCCTTAAAGATTCTATTTGGTCCTTGGTCTCATTCTCTCTGCTTTCTGGCTGCCAGAAGGTAATCTGCCCCTGCCACACCCTTCCTACTACCATAATACATTGCTTCACTACAATGAACATTTTCTAATAGTTTATCTTACTAATTATGGCTAGTGTTTCCCAAAGAAAGCAAATGAGTATTTTATACTATTTATAATGAAATAATAAACATATTTAGCAAAAGTATATAGTTATTACACAAATTTTGCTTTTTCTTTCAACTACATATCACTACTAAACACTTCTAGAGGAGCAGAGGCCGGCAGGCAGGGAGGGAGAAAAACTAGCACTTATATTCGAAAAACAATAAATGTTGAATGAACGTAAAATGAAAGAAAGAAGTAAGGAATCCTCAGATTTTTTGTTATACAGTATCAATAGAATTATACAATAACTAACTTAAAGCTGATTAATTACAAACAGGGAACAGCATTGACATTTAGTAAATAGTTAATTTGAATTTCTTAAAACCAACTTAGGCACCTATACTATGAATCATTCCAATATATGAATATACTATTTAATCATTTGACTATTCATACATAGATCCTTCAGTTGAACACTGTTGCCATAACTATGCCCTAAATATTGTTATTAATTCTCCTGGTCTCTACACATAGGTAGAAATTTCTCTTGCATATGGCTCTACTTAAAAGAATGAATAGAGCACAGAGCTGGTAGCTCACGCCTGTAATCCTAGCTACGCAGGAAGCTGAGATCTGAGGATCATGGTTCAAAGCCAGCCTAGGCAGGAAAGTCCATGAAACTCTTATCTCCAAAAAACTACTCAGAAAAAGACAGAAGTAGTGCTGTGGCTCAAGTGGTAGAGCACTAGCCTTGAGCAAAATGAAGATCAGGATCAAAGCTGGGGCCCAGAGTTTAAGCCCCATAACCAAAATAAAAGAATGGATGGATAAATTATAGGATATATACACATTTAATTTTTACTGAACAAATCTTATCTACTTATTAGTATTTCACAAGTGATTGTAACTCAGTACTGAAAAACATTTCTTTAACCTTCCCATAATAAAGTAAATCAGACATTTCCGGTGAACTTCTCTTAATACAAGCAATGGAAATACATTTAAAAAAAAGAAGATCATTGAGAGACTTGGAAAAACAATTTTAGAGTACAAACCAACAGCAGATTTGAACCAAGGACATATACATGCACATGCAAATATATGCAAATACCCAAAATTGCATGTACAAAAAGGCATAATTAAGACTAAGAAAAAAGTGTAAAAAATACAACTGTTATAGATTTTTTAAGCTCTAAAACTTGTATTCTTTATTATTAAATTTGTTTTCTATTATAGTTGTACAAGAGGTTTCAATTTTGCTCTAAAATTCTTTCAAAGATAAGAAAAACTAGAAAGCAGGAATTTTACTAGACTATATCACCATATCTACAGCAATTTCTCCATGATCTGTATAAGCAATCCATAAGATAACTGGAACAAAACACAAAAAATTTTAGCTCAGATTCTAGATCCTCCATAGTTATGTTATCTATCTGATAAACAGTGCTTATTTGCCGATTTGAATTCTTTAAAAGGTGCAAATTCCTCCTACTTCCAAAGTAGATGTTTCTCTGACACTGATGGACTACATTGTATTATATCACACTATACAATCAGAATTTTTTTCATTTGTTAAATATTTGCAGGAAATTACAAATGTCTCTGGACACAAGGAACTTGGAAGGATTGGAAGGATGAAGGCAATAATACTAAGAGAACTGGGAAGAAAGAAGCTGAAAATGTAGGAAAGAACCAAACAAAAAGTCTCCTTTTTTTTTTTTAATCATTTTTTGAATGCCTTAACAGAGATGTCTTAACAAAGTGCCTTAACAAAGTGTCTGATGTCCTTTAACTGATACATGAAAATTTGATCTACTTAAGACCAAAATCGTACATTGGAATTATTTACTTACTAGCTAATCATTATACACTACTACAACACATTCATTTCTACATTAAGGTATAATGCAAGTATAACTCCAGATAGAAAATGATACAAAAAAACTAGGGATTAAAACCTGAGAAGCTGGAGGAGAAAAATTGTCTCAGATGCTGAACTCTTAGTGTCATAAAACCTGGAGACCATGAATCTTGGTTCATTCACAGAAAGGAAACTGTGGAGATGGTAGAACTGGTCCCCAGGGAGCAAGTAATGTGGAATAGAGTCCTTAGTATTTTGTAATCTGGCACTTCAACTAGTTAGTTCACACTAATTGAACACAATGCTAAACAGTATCATCAGACACCAATCTAAGAGTATTTTTTGTTCGTTTGTTTGGTTGGTTCCCCACACACACACCCGTCCTAGGGCTTGTACTCTGGGCCTAGGCACTATTCCTGAGATTCTTTTGCTCAAGGCAAGCATTTGAGCTACAGTGCCACTTACAGCTTTTTGAGTAGTTTATTGGAAATAAGAGTCTCAGGGACTTTCCAGCCTGGGCTAACTTCCAACGAGATCGTCAAAGCTCAGCCTACTGAGTAGCTGGTATTACAGGCATGAGCCACCAGTGCTGGGCTAAAATGTTTAACAATCTATAAACTAACTCAATGTGAATTCTTTGTTTAAAGTAAAAAAGAACCAGACTACCTTGTCATAGATTTAACGAAGTAAAAAGAGTTGGAAAGTATACAAAACCATTCATTCAATATTGCTTTGCACCTGGAAGGGGGGAGGGGTGATAGCTGTTAGTAAGTATACTGTAAAAGAGCTCAGCCCTTTTTATCTACCTTTCTATGTGTGAGGATAAAATAGATCCCCACTCTAAGTCATTCCTAATTCCACAATTTCACAACATTTCCTATACTATTTGGCCTCTGCTATTGACTTTTACTTCCATCATAAATTACTCTAACAAGAATTTGAAATGCAAACATAAATTTAGAAGCACAAACAGTACACATACCTACTTAATAATTAAAACCAGCTTTCTTCAAATGCAATGCTTCCTTCCAGCATTTCTAAATATGCATAATAGCCTATACTTCATGAAAACTGCACTTAGTTAGCAATTTTATACCAAAAGTGGAAAAAGTTTTATATACCACATTTTCATACAATCAGTGAATCCTTCTCTCTTCCAAGTACATATACTATGTGCTATATTAAAAAGAAAAAGAAAAGCAAACCTCTTAGCACTTCTAAAACCATACATTTTAGCCAAGACTAAATTTGTTTTTAAAAAAGTAAAACAAATTACATATTTTTTTCACCATAAGTAATTGTTTTAAATATGGTCATTTTTAAACTACCATTTTTAATGGATGTATGAGCAATGGCAATAACCTAAATAAATCTATGAAATACTTGATAAAAAATTTAAACACTAATATCTTAACACTATGTATATAAAAGCAGACATATATATATATATATATGCATATATATATATATATATATATACATAAAAAAATAGTCCAGACTTCTAAAGAGACAGCTACAAAACTTAAGTTTAAAAGGCTAGTAATCAAGATATAATTACTTTTGAAAATGATAAATAAGAACATATTGGTCCTGTAAATATTCATTTGCATTACACCTTAAAAATAACAAATCATTAACAATGTTCAACAAGAAATGTACTCATAACCTTACTCATGTACAGCATCTTTACAATAAAATAAAATTTAAAAAATAACACATCACTTTCGTACATATGTGCTAACTTAAAAGGTAGATTTTGATTATAATACTATGGCTAAATAAGCAATGAGACAGTTACTCTGAATCTGTAAACGGTGTTCCCAATCCTAAAATTGCTGGCCTAATGCTTCCACAGATATTGTCAAGATTAAGGTTAGTTAAAGTTAGCTATGATGACTATAATTCTCTCACCTCTTTGTTTTCCAATAACAAACTACACTAGGGTGCAATTAAGAGTGAATTACATTAGTAAAGAGATAATATTTTCACTTCTATCAGCTAAAATGTATTGGAGCATGCTGTATTATAGATATCAAATACAGATATATTGGGGGGTTTTTGACAGTCTGGGACTTGAACTCAGGGCCTGTGCATTGTCCCTAGGTTTCTTTTTTTATCAAGGCTAACACTCTATCACTTGAGCCACAGCACCACTTCTGGCTTTTTAACTGTTTATATGGTACTGAGGAATCGAACCCAGGGCTTCATGCATGCTAGGCAAGCACTCTACTGCTAAGCCACATTCCCAGCCCTATACATATTGTTTCTTGATTCATTTTTGAAAATGACTATGGTAAGATGGGTAGAAACAGCAAGGAGAGAAAAGATATATTCCATATACTGACTACATTGTCTTTCTGATTTCATTTTATATCATTCTGTCCGTTCTGCCCAGCCTAATAGTTTCTTCCATCATAAATGAAATGAACCAACTTGTTCTTGTATAGATCTATTTGCTCTCTATTCACTCTCCCTGGATGCCCTTTTGCAGGTTTTTCTTAAGATCTAGGTCCCAAACCCAGTACCTTGGTGCATGTCTATAATTCCAGCTACCTGGAAGGATGAGCGTGAGGAGAAAATTCAGAGTGCAAGGCGCTCTCTCTCTCTGTCTCTCTCTCTCTATTTCTCTGTCTCTCTCTCTCTCTCTCTCTCTCACACACACACACACCACATACATACATACATACATACATACATACATACATAGCTCCTTGCTATCATTCAAGACCTCATGGTCATCTCTTCAGAAAAGCATCTCCAGATCAGAAGATCCCCAGGGAACGTTATCTGCTTATTTTCTACCTCTTATCATTTTTTGACATTTGACATTTACTTATTTTTGACATTTGACATATACTTATTTGATTATTTTTCTGTCTTTCTTCTAGAATGTAAGCTCTATAAAGCCAGGGACACTATTTTATTTGTTCCTTGGCCCAACTTCTAGAAGGTCAGGCATATAGCAAGCATTCAATATATATTTGTGAAGGAACTTAAATAGCAACACAAAGCAAGAAGCAAAATTTGTGTGTACCTTAAGAGCATTTTCTTTTTTAAGCCTTAGTAGTCAAAACTATTATGTAAAATCTCAGCTCAAAAAAGAAAAACTCATCAGTGTGATCAGAGTGAAGAATAAGAAGGGAGAAAAGAACAGAGGGAGAAGGAAAGGAAGAAATGGAGGAAGGAAATTACTATAACAGGGCAGTAATCTAAGTGCAATGGAAAACAGAAGAGAATATACTCTATTCAAAAGGAACAACCCTAAATTTAGATTGTCACAATTATAGATATAGTGCTGTTATAACAACACACACTGAGTATTAAGTGGATACATGAGTACATTAAATGGATACATCTAAATTCCTCCCAAAGAACTAGAATTTGAGATTAAAGGCAAGTCACCTTCATGATAGTGTCATATAAAAGGAGCTACAGCTAAATTTCCTGTAACTGCCCTTGATTCTAGTCTTTCCTGAGATTTGACTAGCAGTTCTGTTAATTCTATCAAATCAATTTTCCTCCTTTCATTGTGATTTATATTTTAAGTTATCTACATTTGCTTCTGTTTACAAAGGAACTATAACACATTTAAAACATTGTGGAATTGAAATCATCCTCAAAAGATTAATGATCATGGACCTAAAGTCATCATATATGTAGACACTACAGTGCAATATTGTGACTGAATTTCAAGTACAAATTTAAATCCCAGGTTCATAATTTGCTCACTGCATGATGTGAGCTTGAATGAGTAATATTAATATTATTCTCAGTGTGTTTTATTAGCTACTGATGATAATAGAATTTGCCTTATTGGGTTTTGAAGATTAAATAACAGAAGTTAAACCACTCAAAAAATATCTGGAAGAGAGTCAGGGCTCTTTTAGTAGTTAATTCTCATCTTGTTTCCCAATAAGGAGAGAATGTTTAATTGTGGAATAAATAAAAGTCAACTCTGGCTCGAGCAGGATCAGCAAATACATCTCACAGCCAAATCTGTCCATTATCTATTTTATAGGACCCAAAGCTCAAGTGGCTTTTACTTTTTTGTTTTAAGTTAAGTATGATCCTAGCACACATGAATGTGACCTTATATGGAAACAGGTCTTTTCAGATACAATCATGTTACAGTAATATCATGTATTAAAATAACCACTAAATCCAATTGCTCATATGGTCTTAAGAAAGGGGAGGGAATTTGCACACCAAGCTACCCAAACACACAGAGAAGGTGGCCATGTAACAACAGTGACAAGCCAAGAAATAGCAAAGATCACAAAGGCCACCAGACTTGAGCAAGGAATGGAAGGGGTCTTTCTAGAGGTGAGCATGCTGCTGTCAACCTTGCTTCCAGGCGTTGGGCCTCCAGAACTGTGAGGGAAGGAATTTCAGTTGTTATAAGCCACTAAGTTGGTGCTCATTTTTTAATAAAAAGAATGATATTTCTTGAATGTCAAATAATCTACAAGTTTCATAAAGTTTTGTTGGAACAAGCCATGCTTGCTAGTTTCTGTAGTCTATGGCAGATTTCATCCTACATTGGCAACGCTGAATATCTGCCATAGAATCCATGACCCCCACAGCCAGCAAAGTATAACCTAGACCAAAATAGAAAAGTTTACCAATTCCTGGCCTTGAACTCTACCAAGAGAGGAACAGCTGCCTGAGCGAGGGTTTTAACATGAATCTGCAAAACACCAGGGACCAAGCACCAGCTGACTACAAATCTAAATGAACAAACCAAAAGATCTAGATGTTTTAATCTGAGAAATGGCTTAAATTTTTTAAATAAATATGGATTTGGCAAAAAAAAAAAAAACTATGAAAACTTGGAAACAGCGATGGTTCAAAGATCAGAGCACCAGCAAAGAGTGGAAAAGACTAGCAAAACACAAAGCTGCTAGTCAACAATGGTATGGTATCTTTGTAAAATAAATCAGGTGACATTAGTTATGCGCAAACTTGGTAGAGCAGAAGGAACAAACTATTGTTTTATGTATAAGCTGTAATGTAGACTGACACTCTAGTCTCTTTCTTATCTATATGCTAATTCTAAGCAATTAAAACTGTTGACACAAAAACCTCCTAATTGACCATGTCATCAAATTACCCCTATGAAAAGCCATCATATTAAAAGAGCACTTTGGGGGTGGGAAGTTGGCTCAGTGGTAGAGTGTTTGCCTCAGATGCATGAGGCTCTGGGTTTGATTCCTCAGCACCACATAAGAAGAAAAAAGCCAAAAGTGGGGCTGTGGCTCAAGTGGTAGAGCACTAGCTGAAACGCTGAAGGACAGCACCCAAGCCCAGAGTTCAGCCCCCACTACCAACAAAAAAATAAATAAATAAAAGAGTACTTTTACAATAATTTTCCTGTAATAGAATGTTTGGCTGCAATATGTTATTTCTGTAGCTATTTTTTAATAAAGTATTATGTGAACTACTGCACCACAATTCCTTTGACAACTAAACCAAATCCCCTCTTCTACCCTAAACCATTCCATTCCTCAATATTCCACAAGCTTCTCCTATGTTTAACATTGTTACATACACCAGTACTCCATCCTTTCCCCATAATTTTAATTATTTTTTCTCCCCAACTATACTTAATTTTATGATAGAAACATGTACATCAGGTACAATGATACCCACAGCACCCTACTTGTTTTTAAGGCTAAGTGTTAGTTGAACAAAAACAACTAACTGAATGCTAGGTACCAGTGACTGCAATCCTAGCTACTCAGAAGGCTGAGATCTAAGGATCCTGGTTAGAAAGGTTAGAAAGCAGAAGAGTCCATGAGACTCCTACCTCCAATTAACCACCCAAAAGCCAGAAGTGGAGCCTGAGGTTCAAGTGGTAAAGCACTAGAAAAGACTAAAAGACAGGACCCAGGCCCTGAGTTCAAGCACCAGAACTGTCATGCACGCATGCAAACACAAACACACACTCCCACCCACCCCTGCCCCCCCACACACAGAATGACCACAGACCACAATGAATACATATATTCATGACACCATTTTGTATGCAAAAATGCCTCCTCTGCTAAGACTTCTTTTTGCTCTACTTACCAACCTAGAAGTTCATATTCATGCTTCCTATGTAGCCTCCTTGGAAGACTTTTCCTATGCATCCTAGCAATTATTCTTCCTCCATATTACTAAAACAGTATTAACAGTATCATATTATACTGTTTATTACCTACTCCTCATAAAGCCTTGAGTCATTTCATTTATCCTTACTTCCACAGAACTTAATTCACAGAATACAACATGTGAGGGGTCAGAATTTGCTGAGTAGATAAAATTGAGATTATCTTAAAATGCAATTCAATAAAGTTCTAGGTCATGCAACATTATATACTTGAGTATTTTCCCCCTCTTAGAAGTTCATTGCTTTAACAAGTTACTGATGTGATTATGTATTTTACTTTGAGTAATTTGGAATTAGTAATAGTTCATCTCATGCTATAAATTATTTTATTATGTAAGAAAATGCTTAGAACATGACTTTTTCTACCAGCATTCCCCATTTCCGGATATTAATCATAATTAATAACCATATAGTGTGTTAAGTGACTCCTTTCAGTCTTTTATCTATCTCTCTATATATCAATTTGGCAATAAATGCATATGTATTTGAACACGTCACAAATCCTAATAAATATTAAGTATTAATTTACATCAATTGTTAGAAGCATCCCAAATAAATGTTGTAATTTCATTGTAATTCTCTAATATCTGGAATCAATTAGTTCAGGAATGTTTCAAGAGGGCCACCCAGTAATAAACACAAAATAAATTGTGTCTGCTGTCCTGTTGGTGATAATTTTTTATTGCTACCTCAGTTTCAGATGTCAGAGTAATGACTTCCATATTCTGATTAAAATGCAAATTGAAGCCATATGTTAGAAAAGCATAGTCTTTCAATATCCCTGTTTTCTTAGTTTAAGCACAATAAAGCTATGTTTGAAAAGTCCAACAGTTATCCAAATGAATATGGTCAACTCTATATCTAGATAATATGGAACTTTACAATTCAAATTCTGGTAATATAAGCATTGTGTCTGCCACATCAATGATCAGCTGTTTTCATGTAAGTACATACATATCATTGACCAGAGAGGGTAAAAACTATACAACAGTAACAGAACAAATCTCTATTTTCTTTAACAATAACAATTAGCCAGTGCCAGTGGCTCATGCCTGTATTACTAGCTCAGGAGGTTGAGATCTGAGGATTTTAGTTCAAAACCAGCCTGGCAGACAAATCTAAGAAATTATTTTTTTATTAAACAGCAAAAGCTAGAAGTGGAGGGATGGAACAAGTGGTAGAGCTTTAAACCTTGAGTGAAAAGGCTGACAGAGACCTTTTTTCTGAAGTCCCTGAGGTCAAGCTCACAGTGGCAGGTTAAAAAAAAAAAAATGGGGCGGGGGTAATAAAAAACTTTCTGCAAATCTGTTTTAATCAGATTTGCTAAAGTAATTAAAATTATTTTAATTAATAATTTTAAAATAATTTTAACTACTATATTCTTTTTGTTTGTTTTTTTGTGATAGTCCTGGGACTTGAGGGCCTGGGCACTGTCCCTGAGCTTTTTTTGCTCAAAGCTAGCCCTCTACTACTTAAGCCACAGCTCCACTTCCACCTTTTTTGGTAGTTAATTAAATATATGAGTCTCATAGACTTTCCTGCCCAAGCTGGCTTCGAACTGCAAATCCTTGATCTTAGCCTCCTGAGAGGCTAAGCCACCAGCACTCAGCCCAATCTATATTCTTAAAGGGTAGATTGATATTTTATGTACTTTTTTAAAATATATTTTAAAAAACACCCAAGTCTGCATAGTTTATAGTATTTAATAAACTTCTAATACTGTGTTATAACTTTTCCTAGAATCTTTTTCAATTGAGATTTCAATATTAGTCCCACTAATATTTAAGTGTGTTTAAAAATGGGTTTAAATATGACAGACTCTACTCTTTATTTTTTATATAATGGTGACAAACAAAATGTTATGTGTATAAAACTTCCTTTTTATTGGAAAAGAAAATTTTGAAAATATAAAATTGCTTATAAAGCAATATTCCTAACCAGGTTCATTGCTAAAGTGGTAGTGTGCTTTCTGGCAGATTGAAAGAATGATGACTTCTCATAGGTTAGGCTCTTAAGCCATATTCTAAATAACTTCTCTATAAACAACATGGTATTTAAAAATCAACTTAAGAAATGTACATTGTCTAATAGTTATTAAAACTAAAAACTGTCCACAAAGTATATTTTTGGTCAATCTAAAGCCTTGACAAATACTGATGGCTCATGCCTATATTACTAGCTATGCAGAAGGCTGTGATCTAAGAATCACTATTCAAAATCAGCTGGGGCAGATAATTACTAGAAACTCTAACCTCTAATTAATCAAGAAAAAATAGGGAGTAGGAGCATGAACAAAAGGAGTGAGCTGATATTGCAGGGGGGGGGGGGGGGGGGCAGCCCTATGCCCTGAGCTCTCAAGTCCCAGTACCAGCACAAAAAAAAAAAAAAAAAAAAAATCAATAAAATAATTTATTAACACAGCACTGAGAACAGTTTCACTAGGGCCTCAACTGGAAGGTGGGAGGGCAGGGTCAGGGGAGATGATAACCTGATTTTCCAAAAAGTTTATTGAAGCTGCAAAAATGCCATTTCTGTCTTTGATAGTAATTCTTTTTGTGCACAAATATTAACTTTTAACTGATCAGTCAAAACCGCATCTACCAAAGATCTGCACTTTTATTTTGCAATGCATGACTCTGTCACAAGGGACATCAGGTATAACATGGGTAGGGAACCATTGTTCTGACAAAAGCTATTTGAATATTTATATCATCATTCACAGGCCAGACAAAATTGTAAATACAGGAGAATGGCCACAGTCTGATAGGAAATAATCAATGAAAAGCATTTGGTCACGTCATGTACCTAGAGAATATGTCAGTGAAACCAAGAAAGATGTTTTTTTTGTTTTTTGGTTTTTTTTGGGGCCTGAACTCTGGGCCTGGGCACTGTCCCTCAGCTCTTCAGCTCAAGGCTAGCGCTCTACCACTTGAGCCACAGTGCCACTTCCAGCTTTTTTTCTTTTTGCTTATGTGGTGCTGGGGAATCGAACCCAGGGCCTCAGGCATGCAAGGCAAGCGCTCTACCACAGAGCCACCTTCCCAGCCCCAAGAAAGATGTTTAAGTAAAAATTAGTGCATATTTATTAGAACAGTTCTGGATGTTCCATATACACTACAACCTAGATAATGAGAACCTCATACTATAGTCATTTGTAGTTTTAAAAAATAGTAAACGTAAAAAGAGACAGTGAAATAAAATCCAAGTAAATATTTCTATGCTTTGTTCAAACTACCAACCTAGAGCTCTTTAACTAAGAATGATGTTATTATCTGGATTTTCAACATAAATCTACATAACCTTTTATACCTATATGCTTATTATTTACATGTATTAAATCGCCATAATACCTATTTCTTTCATGATTTATCATCTTGTAACAGGAGCTCATTATTCATATGCTAAATTACACTGGCCCCTATCCTTTCTTCTTCCAATTCTTATTCACATCACTATTTTTCATTCTCCTATTATTTTTATTATTTTACATAATATATTTCATCTCTTTCTTGTTTGGTTAGGGGTATTTATTTTGTTTGTGAGACTATGTCTTACTATGTAGCATATGCTGGCTTCCAGCATATTTGCCCTACTCCTACCTTCAGAGTGCTGGGATTACAGGCATGTACCACCATACCAAATTCCTATTTATTCTATCACTCATTGACTCCACTATATGGAAAGAATATTATTACAACTAAACTTTCTTTTGTTTCCACTCCCCCCTTTTTTGTTCATCTTAGCTTTATTTGATAGTTATTTTTTACACTGTCGTACTTTATACTTACAATCTTTACAGGATCTGTAAGTATCCTGAACTTTGCCTGATTGATGTGTAAAGTAAAAACTTTTAGTAAATTTCAAAATTTAAAGTTGAAATGTGTAAAGTCAACATTAATACATGTAGCAGGATCCATTTAATAGTACATCAACTTTAGTAATAGGAACATATTTCTAAGGCCAAGATGAACTCTCCAACAGTTCAACACTTTGTTACATTGTCTCAAATTTGGTCTATCACTTTCCTGTACAGCTTTTTGTTTTTCATGGAGTTTCTAATTGTTTTTCTTTCTTAATGCTAAAAAAAAAAATCTTTTCTTAAATCACTGAATTTCCCAAATCTTTAATCACATATTTTCAAATGAAATAGACATTCTTCTTAGAGCATAGCATATTAGGTCCTTTTTTAATTGCTGGTTGGTTGGTTGGTTGGTTGGTCATGAGACTCGAAATCTGGGCCTGAACACTATCCCTCAGCTCTTCAGCTCAAGGTTAGTACTCTACCACTTGAGCCACTGAATCACTTCTGGTTTTCAGAGTGGTTTATTGGAGATAAAAGTCTCACAGACTTTCCTGCCTTGCCTGGCTTTGAACCGTGATCCTCAGATCTCAGCCTCCTGAGTAGCTAGGATTACAGCTGTGAGCCACTGGCATCCGGTTTTAAGTTCCTATTTAAATTTGGACCAACACTTTTCAAGGTTTGCACTTGGGTTAGTTCTATTGCTTCTAGGATCCATTAGATTTTCTCTTCTAAGTTCTTTTTAATTTTGCTGCAGTCAATTTCTCAAATAAGCTTTTTTCTTTCAAGAAACCAGAATGAAAAGTAAACTTTAAGTCCTCAGCTGGCTGAAAACTATCCTACTCCTCACTCAAGTTTAGATTCACAGTTTGACTGAATACAGAATCCAAAGATTAAAATCACAATTCTTTCACTATCTTATAAATTTTCATTACAACTCGTTCACTATCTTACAAATTTTCATTACTGCTAATAATAATCTGATCAGATGTTTCTATTTTGTGGATGACCAGTTTTGTTTCTCAGAACTTTTCTGTACCCTTGTATTCTACAACTCCACCTGAATATGACAGATGAGTCTCTGAGGATTCATCTTGCTCAACACTCCAGTTTTTTCAATGGGGAAACTAATGGCTTTCTTCAAACTGTTACCTATTATCTATTTATGATTTCCCCTCTCAAAGCTGGAAATGTGGCTTAATGGTAGAGTGTTTGCCTAGAATGCATGAGGCCCTGGGTTCAAGTCCACATGGTGCTACATAAACAAATTCTTTAAAAAGAAAAAAAAAGATTTCCCCTCCATTTTATTTACTTCTTAGGATGGTACAATTCAGCATATCAACTCATTATCATTCAGTGTTTTGTACAACAGTCTTTTTTCCACTTTTCTGAGCAATAAACCCAGCTTTCTGCCTTTTAAATGAATACTTTTATTTCTAAAAACACCTTTTCTTTCTCTAATTGCTTCTTTTTCAAAGCATTCTATCCTTGTTTCTCTGAGAAAATGATTTATTTTTGAGATTGCTCCCTTTCCCCAATTATCTGCTTTTTCCCCCCAGATTGAATTCAGTATGCACTGTCTTTGGGGCTGTTCACTTTCTTCAAATGTCCGCAAATACTTGACTGCTTATTAATGTTTATGAACAAAAAACTAGGAAGATACTCACATTTACATAGGCATATCTACATAGGCAATAGAGAAATGTCCTCTGTGGTTGTGGAGTTGTTTACTTTCTTCAGAATAAAGGGCATACTGAGTTGTAAGCATGATTAGGAATGACTACTAGACATCATTATACTGGAATAAGCCACAGATGGGAGACCTCCCAAATGCTTAAACACTTCAATAAATTTTACTCTTGGGTAAAGTTACACTGCACCACCCAACTCCTCCCTTCCATTCCTAGGAGGAATGACTCCACTATTCCAGACTCATCCCATTAATTAAGTGCTGATTCCTGCTCTCTACTGAGTTCCCGGATTATGGTCCCTTCAGAGTTCCTTCAAGAAGAAAGGTTCCAAGTTTTCTTGTTGTACTCCCTTGTAAGTATCCTTCCCTGGATGTTTACATCTTAGGGTTTTAGTTAATAATTGGACTCAAATTTTCAGATATTCATCATCAGAATCTTTTGTCTTTTTTTTAAGATTGACTTTTTTTTTACATATTTACTGTCATGTCATTAGGCTTTGAAGAGATAAAGGACAATGGCCAGTAGTATCCTGAGCATCTTTGAAATCTTTGTCTTTTTTAATAGATGACTTGTTGTCAGATGATATCCTCTTTGTATGACAACCCATATTTCAGGTGCAAACTAACCTAGCTATTCATATCTATCAGTGTCTTTGGTCAGTGTATCATTTCTTGGAACCCCTCAGTGATTCATGATTTGTTTATTTTCTAATTTTTGAACCAATTTTTGGATTTTGTATATTATCTCTAGCTTAAGAGAAAAAATTAAGGGATTAAAAATATTTTATTACCAATTTCCAAATCCATCTGACACAAACAACTCCTGATAATCCTTTTAGTCTGTATGATTCTCCTCAATAAAAGAGACAATTAAAAGTGTACAAATGTTAAGTATTATATTCTTTAGTTATATTTATATTTTGAATTCCTTGGAAGAATGACAAGTATAACCTGCCATACAATATTATCAATGATTCTATTTCTATTTTAACTGAAAATTACTGAATTCACATACCAACTGTTAATCACTGCTTTATGTACATGGAAGGAGAATAAGAATTAGAGAGTTGAAACAGATATGCTTTGGAGAAAATTCTCTATTAAAATACTAGAAAAATTGGGCTGGGAAGGTGGCTCAGTGGTAGAGCGCTTGCCGTGCATGCATGAGGCCCTGGGTTCGATTCCTCAGCACCACATAAGCAGAAAAAAAAGCCGGAAGTGGCGCTGTGGCTCAAGTGGTAGAGCACTAGCCTTGAGCTGAAGAGCTGAGGGACAGCACCGAGGCCCAGAGTTCAGGCCCACAACCGGACCCAAAAAAAAAAAAAAGAAAACTAGAAAAATAGATTACAATATGAAGATTTAGGTTGAAGGCTTCTGCCTCCATAGTATGTAAGCTTTTCCAAGCTTTTCTTAGAAATAAGATATTTTTAGACTATGAAGATTTCACAGACATAATCACTGTTCCAATTAAAAGAATAAAAAAAGTAAATTGACTGAAGATCTCCCTTTGCGTTAGTAAATCTTCTATATATTCCATTTCTTTTTTGTTTTACTGTGAGGTAAGTACTATTATGATACCCATCTCAAAGCTGAGAAAACAGATACATGCAAGTACAATGGTTTGGCCAAGATCATCATACTACCGATAAGTAAGAAGCAGAGGCTGGAATTCTTAGTGACTAAAAGTACTGAAGTTTTACTAAAAAAGTTTCAGTGTCCCAGAACAATAAATCAGAAACAAGGAGTCAAACTATATACCATTAATAGGTATGAAAACTTATAACAGAATTTAGGTCTCCAGAGTCCTGAATAATTTGCCATTAATTTTCTTTGCATTCTGTCCTTTGATGAGTATCAGATTGCTGCTACACTCTTAAGATACAGAATCCCAACTTAAGGGCTGGGAAAGTGGCTCAGTGGTACAGTGTACTTGCCTTGCATGCATGAGGCCCTGGGTTCAATTCCTCAGCACCAAATAAGCAGAAAAAGCTGGAAGTGGCACTGTGGCTCAAGTGGTAGAGTGCTAGCCTTGAGCTGAAGAGCTGAGGGACAGCGCCCAGGCCCTGAGTTCAGGCCCCATGACCAGCAAAAAAAAAAAAAAAAAAAAGAATCCCAAATAAATACATTATATCTGATTTTGTCAAAAGATTCTTGGTTAGCTAGGCATCCGTTAATCTCACCTGTAATCCTATTTACTCAGAAGGTTCACATCCAGGATTTGAAGCCAGCCAAGGCAGAAAACTCCATGAGACTCCATCTCCAAAATAACAAGCAAATTGCTGAACTGGAGGTATGACTCGAACATCAGCCATGAACAAGAAAGCCATGTGCAAAACCCTAAGTTCAAATCCCAACATCAACACAAAGACTTGTGGTTTTATGAAATCAAGTTATGTTTTTTTAAATATTTTAATATATATTTATTGTTATTGTAAAGATGATGTACAAAGGCATGTTACATAAGTTATGTAATGAGTACATTTCTTTTTTAACAATGTCACTTCTTCTACTCACTTTCCCTCCCATCCTCACCCACAAGTTGTATAGTTCATTTTCATCATAGTGTCTAATGAGAACCACTGCTGCATCTGTTCACTCTTTTTCCCACCTTTTCTGTGCCCCCTTTCCTTACCTTCCCAAAGATAAAGTAAGTAAGAGAAAAGGTAAAGAAAACAAAAACAGCAACAAAGAAAAATGAACACCTCTTGTTTGCATTTCTTGGAGTTCATTTTGATAAATATAATTTTATATGACCATAAGCACATATTTACTGAGCCTTTGTGATCCTATGGTCTCACTTTGCATGTCTAGAGACCTATATAATTTATAATGTCTTGGTGTACTTTTTGCCTTTTACCATCCATTGTGTTTTCCTGTAGATTTATAAGCACATTCTATTACTACACATGAGGTAAACCACACAACCTGGTTTTCTGTAAGTCTGCTTACTTCACTTAATAAAAATTTTTCCAAGTCTTCCCATTTCCTTACGAATGGTTCAATATCATTCTTTCTTACGGAAGCATAGAATTGTGTCTATGTACTGCATTTTCTTGATACATTCATCTACTAGGGGGCATCTGGGTTGATTCCATATCTTGGCTATGGTAAACAATGCTGCAGTAAACATGGATGGCTGTGCTGGGAGCTTTAGTGTGGCCTGGATAAATGTCCAGGAGTGGAATTGCTGGATCATGGGGGAGCTCTATATTTAGTCTTTTGAGAAATCTACATACTGCTTTCCAGAGAGGTCCATAGCCCATGTTCTTACCACTTTACTGAGTTTTTTCAAGAAAAAAACTTGAAAAACTATCTGCATCCTTCCACATAAGTAGCACACCATCCAAAATCATATCAAAAAAGATTCCATTCTCCATGAGGAACTCCTGTTCTGCATAGCCAGCAAGACTTCTACAGTAAGTCACTGTCATCTGGGACACAAATGACTTACTCCAGGGTACCGTCGTGGGAAGGAGGTAGATAAATGAAGTGGAGAAACCAGGGAGAATGCAGTCAATAATTCAATGTATATCCTACAAAACTAAGAAAAGTGAGGGAAGGAGTGGGTTGGGAGGAATGGACAAGAATGTTGAAAGAGGTGACACTGATCAAGATGAGCTGTACTGATAAACTACTTTGAGGTGACACTGATCAAGATGAGCTGTACTGATAAACTACTTTGTTGAATGGCACCTTCTTTGTACAACTACTTAAAGATAATTTAAAAAAATAAAAATAAATGGCTATTCCAACAGTGAACACTAGGATAAAATTCTCAATCAGAAATCTGGAGTAGCTCAAGTCTTTTTACCTAGCACTGAAATGGAGAGCTTAGGTGGTCATTTTTCATACAGAAACTAAACTGAGTCAAACACACATACGCATGCACACAAACTATGAACCCAAAAAAAGTCATTCTATTATTCATGACATTAAGGGGGATTAGATGGATTCAGAAATGTTTGCTTCTCTATCTCATTAACACACAGAGAAGTTAAAAGCCATCTGAAATGCATTATATTTGTAGTAGCAACAGAAATGATTTGGTATTTTAAAATTATTTCAAACCTTTATTAGAAAAAGCTGATAAAACAAGTCACTGTTACAGCATGTAAAATTCTAGAATATCTAAGAGTTTTTGATGCTATATAATAATTTTTAACAGCTTTAGTATGCTAAAATAAAATAAACATCACAAATTTAAAGCAAGACTGGTTCATTTTTTATATACAAATCTATAGTCCTAATGTCACAATCAAGAAAATTAACACATTCATGACCTATAAGTTTCCACTGGCTTCTTCAGAACATATGCCCAGATGCCAAACACACAAGGGGAAAGGAAAGACACTGTGGCTTCTCCCTTATTCACTACAACCAGATCACAAGTTCTCCTGAAGCTACAACAAGGTACCCAAACTGCCTCTGTGAAATGGGATCAGAAAAGGCCAAATATGAAGCTGAGATTTTCATCATCACCATCTGGTAAAAAGGTCTCTGCTAGCCAGGTGCTGGTGGTGGCTCACACCTATAATCCTACCAAATCAGGAGGCTGAGATCTGAGGATCAAAGTTGGAAGCCAGCCCTGGCAGAAAAACCTATGAGACGCTTATTTCCAATTAACCACCAGAACACTAGAAGTGGCACTATGGTTCAAAGTGGTAGAGGGCTAGCCCTGAGCAGAAGAGCTCAGGGACAACACCAAGGCCCAGAGTTCAAGCCCCACCACCACCACCACCAAAAAAAAAAGTGACTGCTTCCCCCCATGTCTAGGGATGTCATAAGAGATCACCTGGGAATAGTTTCCCACTCCCAACTAGCAGCAAAGAAGAATCACACCCCAATAATAATCCTTTTCCTGCTTTTCTAATAGGATATTCTATAGTAGTAATCTGTAATGAACAGAAACTTATTAGCTCAGTTAATCCAGTATCAAATTTCTTATACTAGAAATATGATAGAGAGCATCACATGGCTAAGGAGCAAAGACAGAGAAAGAGGACAAGTCTATTACCAGAGTAATGAGCCCAATCTTGAAAGAATGGTTTTATTCCTAAATATAAGGCCATCATGACCTAAACCCTCTCAAGGGCCCATCTCTCAATATTGTTATAATGGTAATTGAATGTCAACATGAGCTTTGCAGAGAACAAACATTCCAACCAAAATATTCCCTTTCAGTGTCAACAAAGCCTAAGTGCTTGTTAATTATTTGGGGGTAGGGGTTATTTTGTACTTTCCTTTCTTATACTGCTTTCCTTGTCTTTCTTAAAGTCTTTTGTAAAATTCTCCTTTGCATCTATTTTTACCTACTTTTTTTATATTATCTTTCCATGCAAGCAGAAAGAAAAGGTATGGAGCTGGAAATGTGGCTTATTGGTACAGTGCTTCCCTTACATGCATGAAGCCCTGGCTTCAATTCCTCAGTACCACATAAACAGAAAAAGCCAGAAATGGCACTGTGGCTAAAGTAATAGAGTGCTAGTAGAGTGCTAGACTTGAGCAAAAGAAGCTCAGGGACAGTGCCCAGCCCTGAGTGCAAGCCCAGGACTGGCAAAAAAAAAAAAAAAATTGCATTCCCTTTCACCTTGGTGTAGCTGACCATGATATTGTCTGTCAACCCATTCATAAGAGAATTTCTACTAGCTTCCAGGTTGGATTTCCACCATAAAGTTCCTAAGGTGAGTGATCAAATTAGTCAAACAGAAGTGCAAGACAAAGAAGCAGAGACAAAATTCCTTCCCAAAGTAAGAATATATCTACCTAAAATGAAGTATTAGAATAATGTTTTCTCCTATTCCAAACCATTCTATCCTTTTACTAGAAAACAGATGATCTGAAAACATTTATCCCGTTAGTTTTATAAATAATCAAGTACAAGGGGTTAGAAACAATCCAGACATATGTGGCTGGGAAAAATATGTGACAAGAAAAAATATAGTATGTAAAACATTCTAAATGTAGATAGTATTAAAGGTCATAAAACTGTGAAATATTAAAAGCTACTGGCTCCATGCTTTTAAATTTCAAAGGTTATAGTGTATGAATATCTAATATGGATTTCATATAGGTATTCTGGCATATTATGCAGCCATCAGAAAGAGTACATCAGAAATAGATACAACAACACAAGCAGTGTTAAAAACAGATGCCAAGTCAAAACTGAATATAATATGGATATATGCTGAAAACACCATATTAAATTATACAGTAGAAAAAAAGGATGGAGTATTACATATAGCAGTGATTATCATATTTCTACATACACACTTCATAATATAATTAGTTTCCACCCCTATCCAGTCTTTCATTATTCAAAGTATGTACAGATAGAACTTAACAAGACAAAATAAACTTAAAGTTCTGCACTGGAAAGAACATAAAATGCAATTATCATAGTTTGCTTTTAAATATTACCAATTTAAGAATTGGTGATGAAACTCCTTAGAAAAAGTATTATAGGGAATTTAACATCATCTGTCTCTGTCTAAAACATCAGCAAATGGACTCACTTTCCAAAGTTTCAAGAGAATTCTCCTAAAGCAGTAGTTCTCAAACAATAAGTGGCTAATATCCACCAAAATATTACCTGGGAATATTTGGAGAAGGAGACACAAAAACAAAAACAGAGATGAAGGGAGGGAAAAGGAAGGAAGGAGAGAAAGGAACGAGAAAGAAAAAAGAGAGAAGGAGATCTAGAGAGACAGATACAGACTCCTGAATTGCAAAGGTGTCAGGCTTGCAAATTTGTTTGTAAAAGCTATCCAAATGCTTTTGATAAAGATCAACTAACTGTGTGAACCAATCCTCAAAGTACAGTCTCCAATATGGAACACAAAGGAGAAATTGTTAAGAACAAAAACACAGAAAACCTTGAAAGTCTAGCTCCTTAGAGCTAAACAAGAAAAAGACACTTCTTTTATTCACTGCCATTAAGCTTCATCTTCCACTAGCAGAGAAAAATCCCTCATTATCATGGGCTCTTTAACACTATTTCACAAGTCTTAATTACCTGTGGTAATAAATGAAGCTAGCAAATTGTGTCACTCTTATTTAACAAGTTACTGTAAAGTTCTCTGAACCCTTTTTACAGAAAAAAAATCATACATGCTTAAAGAAATGTATATCATTCTTGTGAGATCTCTTTCCTTCTCTTTCTCTCTAAATGGCTTCTCTCCTTCCTAGTACATGTATAACTTTTTAGTTATGATTATTAATGACCCCAAACAAGAAAAATGATTGTAACTAAAAGTTAACACAACTAGGAAAATAATCTAAAAATTCCTAATAGAGGGTGGAGGGAAGGATGGGATGGGAAGGGGAAACAAAGGAGGAGGCTACAATGCTTGATAAGAAATGTACTCATTACCTTGCCCATGTAATTGTAACCCCTCTGTACAGTATTTTCACAATAAAAATAAAAAACTGAAAAAAATAAAAATAAAAATCCCTAATAAGTCTCCTTTACATGCTGTAGGAGTAGTCATCAGGAAAATCCCTTTATGTCTATGGTAACTTTAACTTATTTACCTATGTCAAAATCAGATAAGAACTCTGAATATAATTGTTACATTGCACACTAGGAATATTTATCAACTGTTATATTGAGTATGAGAAACATTTCTCAATGCAATCAAACTAATTAAAATAAAAAAAGATAGAAGAATATGGTAACTAATTCTGGCTACATAAGAACACTTCCAAGATAGACTCTGCCAATACTTTGGGGACTCAGGGAACTCAGCTGAGACCTTTGGGAACCTGGGCCATTAATTCTTTTATCTTGGGGATGGGGTTACTTGGCTAATTTAAGGACTACAGTCTGAGGCTGATAGAAGGTTGGAAGGAAGAAGAACAGGTATTATTGGGACCAAATTAGAAGAGAAAATCATTCTCATCTTTGCCACTTCAAGGAGTATTTGTTCCCAAGCTACCTTCAGTCAATAGTCACTGATATGGCACAAACTATACTCTAAAATGCTATGAGAAAGATTAAACAAGATTATGAGGAACACTGAAGAGAAATTTCTTTTTTTTTTTTTTGATCCAGTCGTGGGGCCTGAACTCTGGGCCTGGGCACTGTCCCTCAGCTCTTCAGCTCAAGGCTAGCGCTCTACCACTTGAGCCACAGCACCACTCCCGGCTTTTTTTTTTCTTTTTGTTTATGTGGTGCTGAGGAATCGAACCCAGGGCCTCATGCATGCAAGTCAAGCACTCTACCACTGAGAAACCTTCCCAGCCCGAGAAATTTCTTTATAATAGCATGTGATACTAGATTGAAAACTGAATAAAGAGACGATTTTGACAAAGAAAAACTTGGAGAAAGATATGTTCAAATACAAAGAAAATATATACTAAAGCTGTTAGGAATTAACAAAATTTGAATGTTAGCAGAAAGAAAAAACAATGTAATGAATAAGAAGAAAGATGAGAGGGTGATGAGGTCAGAGAGAAGGAGCTAGCATACACACAATAGGATCAACAGGTTCTTTGAATTTCATTTCCTTTTTTGTTTGGGGGTGTTTGTTTTTTGTTGTGGTTTTGGTTTTGGTGGCACTGGGGTTTGAATGTAGGGCCTTTCTAGGCCGGTGCTCTTCCACTTGAGGTACAATCTTGGCTAGTTATTTTTCAAATAGAGGGCCAGCCTGAACTGCAATCATTCTATTCCCTACTTCCTGTGTAGCTTGGCTGACAAGCCTGAATCACCACACTAATCTTACAAGATATGGCCCTAACTTTTTGCCTGTGTTAGCTTCAAACAGGGATCCTCCTAATCTTCACAGAAGCAGGGATTACCAGGTGTGAACAACCACACCTAGCCTCTAATTTGTATTTTTAATGACTCAACTGTCATACAGTAGACTACAGCAAGAATAAGTGGAAAGGTATAGATCGATCAAAGCTATTAAAATAGCTCAGACTAGAAATGTTAGAGCTTTGATTATGATTATGTTTCTGTAGGTTGCAAGACATAATAAAATTAAAATATACTTTTAAAGTATATTAAGAATCTGGGGAGTGTAAACTTGTTCAACTTTGGAAAGTAGTATGGAGGTTCCTCAAAAGACTCCACATAGAGCTCCCCTATGACCCAGCAATCCCACTTTTGGGCATTTACCCAAATGTTTACAAACAAGACCACACTAAAGCTACCAGCACAACTATGTTTATTGCAGCATTATTTACCATAGCTAAGATATGGAACCAACCCAGATGCCCCTCAGTAGATGAATGGATCAAGAAAATGTGGTATATATACACAATGGAATTCTATGCCTCCATCAGAAAGAATGACATTGTCCCATTTGTTAGGAAATTGAAAGACTTGGAAAAAATTATATTAAGTGAAGTAAGCCAAGCCCAAAGAAACAAATGTCCCATGGTTTCCCTTATTTGCAATATCTAGTATATGTATGAGTCAAGCAGAAAAGGTCAGATAAGGTGATGTTAGGAAAATGAAACCTAAGATATGTATTTAAATTTTTTTTCTTTCATGCATTTGTTTCTAACGCAATTATAAGATTATTTCTTTATTGCTTTGTATGTCCCTCCCCCACAGTATAACTCCTGCTTTCACTGTATTTGATGTCGGTATAATTTGTGGAGGGGAAGGGGAAAAACAAGTCGTTTAAATAAGGATACAGGTGGACCCGTTGCAACAATGAGAAGTACAAGTTGTCATGTCGAAAAGGAACTTTACAATTTTGGTGGGAGGGGGATTGGGGGGGAGGGGGGAGGCTGGGAAAGGATGGGAAGGGTAAACAAAGGAGGAGGCTACAATGCTTAATAAGAAGTGTACTCACTATCTTGCACGTGTAATTGTAACCCCTCTGTACAGTATTTTCACAATAAAAAAAATTAAAATAATAAAAAAAAAGAATCTGTGACAGAATACACCAAGAGAATAAAGAGAAAAACTGAAATTTCTAAGTTCTGATCCTAAGCAACTGGATAAATGATTAATGTTAAAATTTTGCCAATAAAAGGAAGGCTGGGGAAAGAGGACCTTGAAAGAAGGTTTATAAAGTGGTTTTGAATATAATACTTTTATTTCTCTTGAGTTTATCTGTCAGATGTCTCCAATTAGTTTACAGTCTATCTTATGTCTCTTTTCTGTCCTGACATGCTCAGCACAGCACTGATACACATAATAAATAACGTGTTAAATTCAATTAAATCGAAGAGACCTTTTAAAAAAAACATAAATCAACATTTTCAAACCTTATGTTTGAAAAATCAAATACAGATGTTTTAATCAAACACATTGCATGTTTAACATTAAAAAGTAAATGCTAGAGAAATCTACTAGATACATTGTTTACAATTTTTAAATGCGCAGGCTGTTAAGTGTTTGGTGGTATGAATAAGGACATACACAGCAGGATTTTTTTACTGTCTTAAATTTTATTTCTTACAACTGAACTGAACATGAATCAAACTCACTATTCTATTTTAAATAACTTTTGCCAGCATATGATGAATTTTGAAAGACAAGAAACCTTAGTTATTAAAATACCAACACAATAAATACAAACTCATGTAAATGCAAATTTAGCTTGTGTGTTTCTCTGTGAAATTGTTCAGTGATAAAGTTGAGTGCTAGCAGCTGGTATTCATGGAGGTAATTGGTTTTGGCATATCAGCTCCAAGAAAACTTTTCCACCATTTCAATGCTATTCTCTGGAGCAGAAGCCAGACAAAAATATTTAATTTATTTCATACTTTTTCTTTTTCTTTTTTTTGTCGGTCATGGGGCTTGAACTCTGGGTTTGAGTACTGTCCCTGTGCTCTTTAGCTCAAGGCAAGCTCTCTACCACTTGAGACACAGCACCACTTCCATCATACTTTTTATATACCTATTATTCGTTTTTACCTTTATCAACTAGCTCATTGTCAATGTGAAAAATATAGAAAACTGTGTGGTTTTAATAAACTAAACTAAAACATGCTAATGAGAAATGATTTTTAAAAAATTTCAGGCAGGTATAAATTCTACTGCTATAAGTTTGTATTTTTAAAATGTTTATCATGAAAACTATATAAACTTATATGGTAATAACTACAACTTAGCAGGAGTTATGTGAATATGTTAATAGAGATGTTCCTTTTTTTGGAGTATACTGTTGTTCACCTGCCCCTACAACACCTAACACACGTAACTAGTTAAACTGAGAGTCACAATTACACAGTACAAGCACTTTCAAAATATATACATGTTTTAAAACAACACAATACCCCATTAATACATATAATTTCATGCATTTGTGTACCGTAAAATAAATTTACTTTCTTATTTTGGTAATCCCAATTTCCCTTAAGTATCTAACGTGGCGTAGCTGCTTTATGAGTGATTTTATCCTTTTCCCTCCTAAAGTTTGACCACAATTAGCAATACTTAGAAGGGCAAAAATTTTGTCCTTAGGTAATAACAGCAAGGCTCTAAAATGTAGCTTCCTCTAACTCCTCTTATTTCTACAACTTTCAACTCATGTGTAACTCCCAATACCTTCTATGATTGTCCCAGCACTAAGCTAACACCCTCAAAGTCCTAAAGGCGGTGTCATGAACACCTGGGATGACTAATAACATATTCATTTAAAATCCAGATCGAGATGTACTTTGCTTACTTACCTATATTCAAAACCTATACAAAAACAAAATCAGATTCCAGAGGAAGATGGTGGAGGAGAAGCTGGGGGCTAATCAAGTTCTCACATAAAAAGCAGTTTTAGTGTTCCAGTGAAAAGTCCTAGGCTAAAGAGTGTGCCACCATAGTACAGAGAGTTTGGCCAGAGAGGAAAAATCCAGGCAGCTTGGTTAAGGCGACTGATTTGAGCACTTGTAGGTGTCCGTGGCAGCGGTTGCTACTGCAGCCACCATATCAACAAAGAAGAGCCTGAGACAAAGGCGCCAGAGACTGTGGCAAGAGGATTCTACTCAACACCAGCAAGAACTGACAAGGAGCAGAAATCTTTATACTGTTGACCATAGACAGTTGCAGTCAGTGGACGGCCAGAAAACCAAGGGATAAGCATGAATACCCCAAGACATCCTCACTCCTTCTTATGGAGCAGCAATGGGAAGGTAGCCCCTCCCCTACCACAAGAAGAACTCCATCTCTGATACTGACAAAGGCCCAGACATAGCAGCTAGCACTCAACTCAGGCCTTGGAAGAAGACAATAGAAGCAATTCAATAGATCACAGAAAGCTGACCTACCCAGCGCAGCTCCACCCAGGGGTGATGAAAAAAAATGAAAAAATTTAAATATAAAAAAATTAGGTAGAAAAAAAGAGTTCTTCAATTTTTGGGAGGGGAGATGAAGGAGGGGGTCCAGTGTCCATAACCAGTCTCTTGGTTGCGTCTCTGGTTTGCTTGTGATGTTTGGTTTTCCTGCGGCTTGATTGGTTTCTTAAGTCAGGTAGTCTGAGCAGACAGAAAGAAGCTCTGCCTTACCCAGAACTCATATCTGTTTCTTCTCTCTTAATTTAGGTCTTGGTTAAATTCCCTCTCTCTTATTCCCTCCTCCCATTCCTCTAATCTTATTTTCTCCCCACAATTCTCCCTAAACCTATTCATTTCTGGTCTGCTGACTCCTTCTTTGTCATTTTTAGTCCATTAATCCATAGTTGCTTATTGCTGAACTAGGGTGTAGTTATTGAACTAGATTCTATCTGTACTCATTTTGACTGCGTCAAACAACCGGTGCAACAACAGGGTTCTGGTTGATGCTTGCCTTAAAATAGTGTTCTAGCATCAAATTGATTTTGCTTTCATACCAAATGGGCAGAACAAGAAACACAAGAAAAATGGCAAGTCCAGGTATCTCAACTCCCACTCATGATAATCAGGTGACAGAGAACTTAATGAATAATACAGAGGAGAGTTCCCAAAATGCTCTACAAACACTACTGGTAAATACACAGAATGAAAAGACTGAAAACCTGCAAAGGACTCTGTGTGAGCATTATAGGGAAATGCGTGAGTGGGACAGAGAAAAGGGTGAAGATGATGAGGCTAATCAAAGACTGATATAGGAATTTCGTGAGCATGAGGAAGCTAATCAAAGATTAATACAGGAATTGTGTGAGCAGGATGAGAATAGACAAAGACTAATACGGGAATTTCATGAGCTTGAGGAAGCTAATCAAAGAATAATACAGGAATTGCATAAGCGGGATGAGAATAGACAAAGATTAACGGAGGCATTCATGGATCCACAAAAAGACAGCTGAAGGAACCCAGGGAGGCCACAAAGGGAATCCTGAATGGAGCCCATCAGAAGGAAAGGGAGTCTAAGGAAACCATAACCAATCAACTACGGGATTTGAGAATGAACACAGAAAACCAAACTAAGGAAGTAAATTAGTCCATGCAATATCTAAAACAAAGCTCCAACAAAGAATTTGAAGCCATCAAAGCTGACTAATCAGAGGAAAGGAAATAAAAAACAAAGTAGAAAGTCTTTATAGTAGGTTAGATGAAATAGAAGATCAAATCCCTGGGATTGAAAACAGCCTAGATATTATAGAGAAATAACAGACAGCTATTCACAACAATCTAAGAAATATAGTAGATCTATTCAACATTTAGAACACTATCAGAAGGCCTAATCTGAGGATAATGGATGTAGAGGAGCATCTAGAGACAGAAGTTAATGGTCTAGGAAATTTATTTAACAGGAATCTAGCAAAGAACTTCCCAAAAATGCAAAAAGATAGGCCTATTCAGATACAAGAATCATTTAGAAGCCCAAATAGAACAGACCAGAACAGGACATCCCACCGTAACATTATAATCTGCACAAGATGAATTCACACAGAGGAAAGGATCCTTAAAGCTGTCAAGGACAAAATATCAATCACCTATAAAGGGAAACCAATCAGAATAACTTCAGATTTCTCAGCAGAGACAATTAAAGCAAGAGCCTGGAATGATGTATGCAATGCCCTAAAGACAAAAAACTATCAACCAAGAATACCATACCCAGCTAAACTCTCCTTCATAATGAAAGGTCAAATAAAAACCTTCCATAGCAAAAAAAAAAAAAAAACAAAACAAAACAAAAAACAACAATGTATCTTCACCTAACCAGCCCTACAAAAGATACTTAAGATGCAAAAAAAAAAAAAAAAGATACTTAAGATGCCCTACACATAGAAAACTAACAAGAGCACAATAAAGGCCAAGAAACAACCCCAAAACAGAGAATACAAGAATTATTGGCACAGCCCCCCAGGAAGGTGGATACCATGGCAGGAACTCCCAAACACCTCTCAGTCCTAACTCTCAATATTAATGGACTTAACTCTCCAATTAAGTGACACAGATTGTCTAGCTGGATCAAAAAGCAAGATCCGTCTATCTGCTGCCTTTAAGAGATACACCTTGCCCACAAAAACAAACATAATCTAAAAGTAAAAGGCTGGAATAAAATCTTCCAAGCAAATGGCCCCCATAAACAGGCCGGAAGTGCAATCCTAATATCAGACAAAATAGACTTCAAATTAAAATTAGCCAGAAAAAATAAAGAAGGTCATTAAAGGATCTCTCCTTCAGATATTACAATTCTAAATATCTATTTACCAAATAATGAAGCACCCAAATTTATCCAAGAAACACTACTTTCCCTCAAATCTTACATAGATCCAAAGACACTAATTGTTGGGGACTTTAACACACCACCATCCCTGCTGGATACATCAACCCAGCAAAAACTCAATACAGAAATCTCCTATCTAAACAACTGCATAGATCAACTAGAAATAACAGACATCTACTAAGTATTTCCTCCAGCAGCATCAGAATACATGTTGTTCTCAGCAGCACATGGAACATTCTCCAAAATAGACCACATTCTAGGTCACAAAGCAAATTTCTCCAATTTCAGAAACATTGAAATTATCCCCTGCATTCTCTCAGACCACAAGAGAATAAAATTAGAACTCAACTACAAAAGCCACCAAAGAAAATCTTGTAACACATAGAGGCTGAACAACACACTGTTGAACCACCTGTGGGTCATGGAAGAGATTAGAAAGGAAATTCAAATGTTCATGATATTCAACAAAAATGAACACACAAATTACCAGCTCCTCTGGGACACAGCAAAGACAATACTCAGAGGCAAGTTTACAGCTGAGTTCCTATATCAACAAATTGGAGAGATCTGAAACCAACAACTTAATGACACATCTAAAGCATCTTGAAAAAGCAACAAGCTAAACTCCAATCCAGTAGACAGAAACAAATAATTAAAATTAAATGAATTAGAATCCAAAAAAAAAAAAAACATAGTAAGAACCAATAAAACAAAGAGTTGGTTCTTTGAAAAAATTCACAAAATTGACAGACCCTTAGCATATCTTATCAGGAAAAAAAAACACAACGCACCCAAATAAACAAACTCAGAGATGAGAATGGAAACATCACCACAGAAACAACCAAGATTCAGAACATTATAAGGGAATACTTGTCAAATCTTTATGCTAATAAATTTGAAAATCTGGAAGAAATGGACTATTTTGTAGCAAATATTGACATGCCAAAACTGAACCAAGATGAGTTAAACCAACTTAACAGACTCATATCAAGCACTGAAATAACAACATCAATAAGAGACCTCCCATCTAAGAAAAGCCCAAGACTGGCTGGATTTACAGTGGAATTCTACAAGGCTTTCAAAGCAGAACTCACACCAATACTCCTCCAACTCTTCAATGAAACTGAAAGTTCACTACCGAACTTTTAACCCTCATCTCAAAACCAGGCAGGGAATCATCAAAGAAAGAGAACTATACACCCATTTCTTTGATGAAAATCGGTGGAAAACTTCTCAACAAAATTTTGGCCAGTCAACTTCAACAAATCATCAAAAAAAATCATACACCATGATCAAACAGGATTCATTTCAGGGATTCAAAGCTGGATCAATATATGCAAATCAGTTAATATAATTCACCACACCAACAAGAGCAAAAATAAGAACCACATGATTATCTCAATAGATGCAGAAAAAGCATTTGATAAGATCCAACACCCCTTTACGATGAAGGCGCTGAAAACACTAGGAATTCATGGAACATTCTTCAATACAATAAAGGCTGTATATGACAAACCTACAGCCAGCATTATACTTAATGATGAAAAACTAAAGCCATTTCCTCTAAACTCAGGAACGAGACAAGCATGTCCACTCTCTCCACTTCTCTCTACTTTAGTATTAGAATACCTAGCTAGAGCAATAACACAAAATGCAAACATAAAGGGGATTCAAATAGGGAAAGATGGAGTAAAACTCCCTCCTTTGCAGATGACATGATCTTGTATTTAAAGAATCCCATGGATTCCACTCCCAAATTACTCAAGCTGATTCTAAACTTTAGCGAAGTAGCAGGGTATAAAATTAACCCTTGAAAATCAATGGCTTTTCTGTATGCCAACAATGAGAAGAGCGCAGCTGAAATCAGGAAAGCGCCTCCTTTTGTAATAACTCCAAAAAAATAAAATACCTCAAAAAAAAAAAAAATACCGAAGGACCTCTACGATGAAAACTTTAAAAGCCTAAATAAGGAAATTAAAGCAGAACACATGAAGTGGAACAATCTCGCATGCTCCTAGATTGAGAGGATTAACATCCTGAAGATGGCAACACTACCAAAGGCTATGTACAAATTCAATGTGATACCTATCCCAACCTCATTCTTCAATGAAATAGAAGAAGCAATCCAAAAACTCATATGGAACAATAAAAGACCCTGAATAGCAAAAACAATCCTTAGCAGACAGAACAGCGCTGGAGGAATATCAATTCTATATTTCAAACTCTACTACAAAGCCACAGTAATGAAAACAGCCTGGTACTGTCACAAGAACAGACTTGAGCACCAATGGAATAGGACTGAAGACCCAGAAATGAACCCACAGAACTTTAGGCACCTAATCTTTGACAAGGGAGCTAAAAAAATAGAATGAAAGAAAGACAGGCTTTTCAGTAAATGGTGCTGGCAAAATGGGTTAAACACCTGTAGAAAACTAAAGCTAAGCACTGGGACGGTGGTAGTGGTTGTGTGAAGATGGAGTTTCCCGGAGGAAATGACAATTACCTCACAATCACGGGGCCCTCGCACCCTTTCCTGTCGGGGGCGGAGACATTCCATACACCAAGCTTAGGTGATGAGGAATTTGAAATCCCACCTATCTCCTTGGATTCTGATTCGTCACTGGCTGTCTCTGATGTCATTGGCCACTTTGATGACCTGGCAGACCCTTCCTCCTCACAGGATGGCAGTTTTTCAGCTCAATATGGAGTCCAGATATTGGACATGCCTGTGGGCATGACTCATGGCTTGATGGAGCAGGGCATGGGGGGGGGGGGGGGCGCTCCTGAGTGGGGGCTTGACCATGGATTTGGACCATTCCATAGGAACTCAGTACAGTGCCAACCCACCTGTTACAATTGATGTACCGATGAGACATGACCTCAGGCTTGACTACCATTGATCAATCAGAACTGAGTTCTCAACTTGGTTTAAGCTTAGGGAGTGGTACCATCTTGCCCCCTGCCCAGTCACCTGAGGATCGTCTTTCAACCACCCCTTCACCTACTAATTCACTTCATGAGGATGGTGTTGAGGATTTCTGGAGGCAACTTCCCACCCAGAAGATCGTGGTAGTGGAAGCAGGGAAAAAGCAGAAGGCCCCAAAGAAGAAGAAAAAGAAAGACCCTAATGAGCCTCAGAAACCAGTTGCAGCATATGCTTTATTCTTTCGTGATACACAGGCAGTCATCAAGGGACAGAATCCTAATGCTACATTTGGAGAGGTTTCAAAGATTGTGGCTTCTATGTGGGATAGTCTTAGAGAGGAACAAAAACAGGTGTATAAGAGGAAAACTGAAGCTGCCAAGAAAGAGTATCTTAAGGCCCTAGCTGCATATAAAGATAATCAAGAATGTCAGGCCACTGTGGAAACAGTAGAATTGGATCCGGTGCCACCAACACAGACTCCTTCGCCATCTCCTGTGGCTGCTGTTGACTGACCCAGCATCTCCAGCACCAGCCTCATCCGAGTCCCCTGCCCTGTCCCCTTGCATTGTTGTTAACTCTACTCTTTCATCCTATGTAGCAAACCAGGCATCTTCTGGGCCTGGGGGTCAGCCCAATATTACCAAATTGATTATTACCAAACAGATGTTGCCCTCTTCTATTACTGTCTCAAGGAAGGATGGTTACTGTTATCCCAGCCACAGCGGTGACCTCCCGGGGGCTCCAATTAGGCCAAACAAGTATAGCTACCATCCAGCCCGGTCAACAAGCCCAGATTGTCACTAGGTCAGTGTTGCAGGCTGCAGCTGCTGCTGCTTCTATGCAACTGCCCCCACCCAGACTACAACCCCCTCCTCAGCCCCCAACTCAGCAGCAAGTTACCATTCTGCAGCAGCCTCCTCTACTTCAGGCCATGCAACAGCCTCCTCCTCAAAAAGTCCAAATCACTTACAGCAACAGCCACCACCTCTGCAAAGCAAGATTGTACCTCCACCCACTCTGAAAATACAGACTACCTTGGTCCCTCCAGCTGTAGAAAACAGTCCTGAGCGGCTTATGAACAACAGCCCTGAAGCCCATACAGTGAAGGCAACCTCTCCTGAGACAATCTGTGAGGTTGAGTCTCCCCAGACGGATGTTGAATTGGTTAGTGGGTCTCCTGTGACACTTTCACCACAGCCTCCATGTGTAAGGTCTGGTTGCGAGAACCCTCCTGTTGTGAGTAAGGACTGGGACAATGAATACTGCAGCAATGAGTGTGTAGTGAAACACTGCAGGTATGTCTTCTTAGAGTGGGTGGCCTCTAGAAATCCAAACACTGTGGTGTTTGTGAAATAGGCTTTCCGGTTCCTCAAGCCAGTGAAGATTTACCTGCAGGAAACAAGTCCAAGAGCCTATTTTTGAAACACAAGCTTCTGGTAGTGCCTGATCACAATCCAAGACTTTCCTTCAAGCTTCCCCAACTTTAATGCTTTCAGCAGTGGCCAGGTTATGGAGCAGGGCCATTGAGTTTGCTGTAATCTGGAATTGCTTTTTACTTTCAACTGTAAACAGAAATACCAAGATAATAGTAGAGGAAAGAGTAAAGGGAGTATAGACAAGCCAATCATGGGGATGGTAGGGCTGGTGGTGGAGGTTGAGGAAATTTACTGGTATAATTTTCATAGGACTTGTCTAAAATATTATTAAAATGATGGGAAAGTACTCAGCTTTGATCTAGGTGGAAACACCATTCTGTGCATCCATTTTAAAAGGGGATAAGAGGAATAGGGGGTATAGCTCAGTTGTAGGCATGCCCTGGTTTTAATCCCCAATACCAGAAAAAAGGGATCAAAGACTATATTAAAGATCCCTCTTAAAACAAATAGAACTATTACTATCATCAATATTCTGCTTTAAGAACAAAGGTTTTCAACACAAAAAAAAAAAAAAGAAAAAGAAAACTAAAGCTAGATCTGTATATATCACCCTGCACCAGAATTAACTCCAAATGGATCAAAGACCTTGAAATAAAAGCAGACACCCTGAAAAGATTACAGGAAGAAATAAGAGATACCCTAGGGTTCCTTGGCACAGGTCAAAATTTTCTTAATAAAGACCCAGAAATACAACAAATCAAAGAAAAGTTGAACAAATGGGATTACATGAAACTGCAGAGTTTCTGCATAGCTAGCAACATCAATAGAGAGCCTACGGACTGGGAGAAGAACTTCACTAGCCATACAAGAGACAAGGTTCTCATATCTAAAATATACTTAGAACTCAAAAAATTAAATCCCCAACTATAAATCCTCAAAGAAACAACTGCTCGATAAATAAGTGGGCTAAAGACTTAAAGAGAAACTTCTCTGAAGAGGAAGTAAGAATGGCCAATAGACACATGAAGAAATTCTCAACTTCTCTAGCCATAAAAGAAATACAAATCAGGGAAGGTGGCTCAGTGATAGAGTGCTTGCCTTGCATGCATGAGGCCCAGGGTTCAATTCTTCAGCACATAAGCAGAAAAAGCTGGAAGTGGCAGTGTGGCTCAAGCAGTAGAGAGCTAGCCTTGGGCTGAAGAGCTGAGGGACAGCACCCAGGCCCAAAGTTCAGGCCCCACGACTGGCACAAAAGAAAGAAAGGAAGAAAGAAGGAAAGAAAGAAAGAAAGGAAGGAAGGAAGGAAATGCAAATCAAAACAACATTGAGATTCCACCTCACACCAGTTAGAATGGATAGAATCAAGAAATCTAATAATAACAGATGCTGGCAGAGATGTGGCCAAAAGCGAACCCTACTGCATAGTTGGTGTGAGTGTAGACTTGTTCAACCACTTTGGAAAGCAGTATGGAAGTTCCTCAAAAGACTGCACATGGAGCGCCCCTATGGACCAAGCAATCCCACTTTTAGGCATTTACCCAAACACTCACAAACAAGGCTATACTAAAGCTACCAGCACAACTATGTTTATAGCAGCATTATTTTCCATAGCTAAGATATGGATCCATCCCAGATACCCCTCAGTAGATGAATGCATCAAGAAAATGTGGTATATACATAGACATATATAAATATCTATACACACACACACACACACACACACACACACACAAAATGGAATTCTATGCCTCCATCAGAAAGAATGACATTGCCACATTTGTTAGGAAATAGAAAAACTTGGAAAAAATTATATTAAGTGAAGTAAGCCAGACCCAAAGAAACCTAAGTCCCATGGTTTCCCTTATTTTCAATAACTGGTATAAGTCTACGTCAAGCAGAAAAGGTCAAAAGCTATGTAAATATGACCATATAAGATTATGTTTAGTGAAATGAACCCCAAGATTGGGACACAAGTGTTTTTTTCTTTCTCGCTATTGTTTTTAACATTTAAATTTTAAAATGTATTATGTGATTTTTTTTGTTTCTTTTGTATGTTCTTCCTCCATGGTATAACCCGTTTTCACTGTATTTGATTTCAGTGCCCTGCATCTTGTATATACATTTTTCTAATTGGGGGAGGGGAAGGGAAATAACAAAATGCTGAAATAAGGATACAAGTTGACCCATTGTAACAATGAGATGTACAAGACACTATGTTGAAAATGAACTTTACAACTTGGGGGGGGGGGGATGGGGATGTGGGGAGTGAAGGGATGGTAGGGGGAAAAACAAAGGAGTAGGTAACAATGCTCCATAGGAAATGTACTCATTACCTCACTAGTGTAACTGTAACCCCTCTGTACATTATTTTTACAATTATAAACATAAAAAGCCAGAATCATGGCATATTTAATACCCCTATACAATGCTTTGTAAATATTTACTGATGAAAATAAAGACAAATATAGAAAAGACAATGGTAAACTAGGTCTATGTATTTGTTTATCCAAATGACAACATCTTCAAAGTCTCTAATTAAAATAATTAAGGAATGGGTAAGTATCACAGCCAAAACACAACATCATAACTCACCAAGTATTTCACTACCAACAATTTAAGTAGAGCTGTCTATATGCCAACCCACTGTAATGAACGTAAAACCAAAAGGCAAGTCAAAAAGTAGAAATAAATCCCCAAAATGCTTTACTAATATAAACAAAAGAAGTATGGCACAAAAACATGTCTCCAACTTTAAAATATGTCACATAGCATGGAGGATATACGGCATCTGTTTATATATTTATGCATTACATTGGAAAAGAAAAATGTTAAAAAGACTAAAATTTTTATAATTACAAATGGTAAAAGTACAGATAACTTCTTCCTGATTTTCTGCATTTTCCAAAGCAGAAACACATACCAAAATATAATATAATAAGTATATTGTTTAAATAAAACATTCCAATGGTCAAAATTTTTGTTATTCATGTTATAAGCTAACCATTTTGGGTTATATAGTAATAATATAAATAGCTGTATAAATAAAGGAAGGGTGAAGCTTATTAGATTATGATTAGGATCCAGAATGTATCATAATATATACAAATTCACCTTCAGACATCTATACATAAAATCTTTTTTTTTTGTTCTTGTCGTCTAAACACATGCCTGTTATAACTATCACATAAAAGACAATGAGCAATCTATATTTGGCATTTTCTCAGAAACTTTTCTAATACTGAAATTTATTCATCTGGACAAAAAATTACAAACTTACTTGACAAATGCACCTCTATCTCAAAACAAAGTTTTCCATTGAGAAAAACTAGAGGTTCAAATGTTTATTTGAGACTGGGAACACTATCAAAGTAGAATAGCCACTGCTCTGAAACACAAATTGACAGTTTCTTGAAAAACTAAACATATAACTATCACATAAACCAGCAATTGCAGTGCTGGGCATTCATCCCACACAAATGAAATCTCATGCCCACACAAACCCTGCATATGAGTATTTACAACAGCTTTATTCATAATAAGCAAAAACCACATACAAGCCAGATGTCTTCAATGGACATAACCATACATGGAGTACAACTCAACAATTGAAACAAAGAAACTAGTGACACATTCATCATCATAAACAAATCTCCAGAGTACTGTGCTGAATGAAAATAGCTAATCCCAAATGGTAACACACTATATGATTCTACTTATGTAACTTGACATAACAAAATTACAGAGATAAACAACAGATTACTGTTATCAGGAACTAGAAGTGGGTAGGAAAGAAAAGAAAGCCGGTGGGGCAATAAAAAGGCAGTATGAGTGACATTTAGGATGACTGACATTTGGGGTGAGGCATTAGCTAAAAAATTGAGCAAGCACTGAGTTCAAATCCTAAAGAAAGTGAAAGTGAAAGAAACAGGGGGAGAAAGAGAGAGGAAGAGAGGAAGGAAAAAAGGAAAAAATGAAGGATGGAAGAAAAGAGAGAAAGAAAGAAAGGAAAAAAAGAAAGAAAGAAAGAGAGAGAGAAAGAGAGAGGGAGGGAGGGGGAGGAAGGAAGGAAGGAAGGAAGGAAGCAAGCAAGCAAGGAAAGAAGGAAATGAAATGTTCTGTATCATAACTATGTCAATTTAATATTCTGGTTCTGATTGTAAGATTTAATATTCTGGGGGGGGGGAATGGGGGGGAAGGAGAAGGATTGGGATTGGGGGGGGAGGGGGGAGGCTGGGAAGGGATGTGAAGGGTAAACCAAAGGAGGAGGCTGCAATGCTTGGTAAGAAATGTACGCATTATCCTGCCCATGTAATTGTAACCCCTCTGTACAGTATGTTCACAAATAAAATAAAATTAAATTTAAAAAAAAAAACTTAAAAAAAAAATTTAAAAAAAAAGATTTAATATTCTGGTTCTGATTGTAGGATTGTAAGATGCTATGAATAATAGAAAATGGATAAGGAATACAAGGCATTTCTTGGGTTTGGGAATTTTATTTTGTTTTGAGTACTAAGATTTGAACGTAGGACCTTAACACTTGACAGGCAAGCACTTCACCATTTGAGCCACACTTCCAGCAAATTTTGCATTAGTTTATTTTTCAGGTATGGTCTGGTGCTTTTTGCCTACCAGAGTAGCATCCATTGCCCTACATCTACCTCCTACATAGCTGCGGATACAGGCACATACCAACATGCCTAGCTTGGGTTTCTGTTTTGTTTTGTTTTGGGCAGTACTGGGTTTAAACTAAAGGCTTGTCAGCTGTTAAGCAGGTGCTCTAATGCTTCAATCATGCCTCCAGCCATTTTTGCTCTGGTTACTTCTGAGATAGGATCTTGCTTTTGCACAGTTGGCCTGAACCACAATCCTGTATGCTTTCTGCCATAGCTGGGATAGTGGATACATGCCACCATAGCCAGCTCATTCTGTTGAGATTGGTTCTTTTGAGATTTTTTTTTTTTTTGGTCCAGGCCTGCAACTACAATCATCCCCATATCAAGTTCCCACGTAACTGGGATGACAGGTGTATATCACAGCATCTAACCATTTGTTGAGATGGAATTTCACAAATATTTTCCCAGTCTGACCTCAAATTGCAATCCTGATCGCCAACTTCCAAGCAACCAGCCCCTCAGTGTAGCTTGCTTTTTTTTTTTTTTTTTTTTTTTTGGGTCCGGTCATGGGGCCTGAACTCTGGGCCTGGGCGCTGTCCCTCAGCTCTTCAGCTCAAGACTAGCGCTCTACCACGTCAGCCACAGCGCCACTTCCGGCTTTTTTCTTTTTGCTTATGTGGTGCTGAGGAATCGAACCCAGGGCTTCATGCATGTAAGGCAAGTACTCTACCACTGAGCCACCTTTCCAGCCCTGCTTTCTAAGATATGATCTTGCCAACTTTCCCTGGGTTGTCCTGTACCCACAATCGTTCCATCTCTAACTCCTATATTATTTTTTACAACTGCATATCAATCTGCATTTATTTCAATAAAAGGTTTAATATACAGTTAATGGTTAAGTGCATTTTCCAATGCTGTTTATTAAACAAACCTAAAAAGAAAATTACAAGACAATTTATGTCCTAAAAGACAAACACATAAGTTTTGAGGTTTGCTTATAATTTAACTGAGTATTAAAGTATACACTATATGCTGTAAAAAAAAAAAAAGCATGTGAGTTGCCAGAAAATATATGAAAAGTATCATTCTAATATGCAGGTATTATATTTTAAAGATTTTTTTAAACTTTTTTTTAAAAAACAGCCTGATAGCAAGGCTACTTAGAAAATTTATTCTATTTTGTTTTGTTTCATTCTGTTGTATACTACAGATAATATATAACCAAGATTTATCAATTGTTTGACTATCAAACTCAGCTTATTTATTGAAATGGGGTCTCATAATTTAACCAAGGCTGACTTCAAGCTGAAATTCTCCCAATTTCTGGTTCCTAGATAGCTTGTCTTACAAACACCAGCCTAAAACCTTCTCTTCAATAAATAGAGTCCTATGGATCATTTAATAAAGTGTGACAAACAGTACATGTCAGGCACTGTTCTAGGCATGACACAGTAATGTACAATACAGATGAAAACTCTTCATAGTGCTTAAATTCCCAGAGGAAAAATAAAACAATGGGACAGAGAGAGTGAGATATTGATAAATTCCATTAAAAATAATGGACTGGGAGTATAAAAATGTAGGCAGCTTGGAGGTGAGTGTTATTCCATGTAGGATGCATATAGAAGGCCTCAAAAACCTGGCATCTCAGCAAAGAGCAAGACAAGCACTTATCTGAGGCCAAAAACAGCCAATAGCAGTCCTGAGAGAAAGTATGCTTGCTGTACTTCACCAGAAGGGGCAGTGTGGCAGGCACAGAGAATGAGGAAAGAGAGTCTGGAAAAAGGCCAAGGAGGCACAGATTGCTCAGCTTCACATTTCTTCCAAGTCTTGAGAAGAGCCCTACATCATCCATTCAAATAGTCACATTTTATAAACTTTGACAAACTAAAGCATTTTTACCAGACAATAATTACCACTTTAGGTTCTGATTTCTCCAACACCCCCCACACTGCTGTGCAGAGCACAGTTGGAGCAAGGTATATTCACTAAGCTACTTTCCAGAAAATTGATTCCTAATAGTCCAAGGAAGGGTGGAGTCCAGGAATAAGCTACCATTCTTTGTGCCAATTTACCCTGTCATAACATAAGAGAGAAGGATCAGAGGCCATGCCAGACTACATATGGACATTCTAGCAGGCTAAACTCTGAAATGCAGAGGTAATGAAAATGCAGAGGCCTAAGACAGGCTGTCAAAAGTTCTTCCAAGCATTAAAAATGAAAAGTAGTAAGAAGAGGGCTTGACTTTTATCAAAGTCTAGTTAACAAAAGGAAACTATGCTCCATTCAAGAAAACGAAGTGGATGCAAACATAAGTATTACTAATGGAACAAATTTATAAGCTTTTTTCTTGTGGAATTTTATAATACAGAATATTTTAGAATTCCTGTGCTTTAGAAGTACTATCTACAGCTGAATTTAAAACACAGTGATCTGTGCACTAAATCACATGGTTTTAAATATTCCATATGTAAACCATTTTAAAACATATGTATGAACAAAAGATGGAATTATATTTTTATTCTCTCCATAGAAAATGAAACTATAAAATCATCATATGATTAAATAGATGCTTTAAGCCAGGCCTCAATGACTCATGCAGGCCTAGCTATGTAGAAGGCTAAGATCTGAGGACCCCCTTTCAAAGGTAGCCTGTATAAAAAAAATTCATGAGATTCTTATCACAAATAACCAGCAAAAGGCCAGAAGTAGAAGTGTGGCTTAAGTGGCAGAGCCCCAGACTCGAACAGAAAAAGCCAAGCAAGAGTATGAGGCCTTGAATTCAAGCTCAAGACACACACACACAGGCATGCACGTGCACATGCACGCACACACGCACACACGCACGCACACACACACACACATACACACACACACACACACACACACACACCAGGCCATTTATAAGCAATAAATGACAAAAAAAAAGTTATTTCCAAAATATACTAGAGGATTATTTTATGAAATTACATAATTTTCCTGAATTGTTATATCTGACATTTATCATCTCTTTAAAATTAAAACTACCATATCATTCAAAGTAAATGTTTAATGACTACATTAAGAAGCAATTAAATACAAGTCCCTGGGTTTAATCTCCAACTTGCATACACAGGTAAATAGATTAGGTAACTTGAAGACAATCTGAAGAGAATCAAAATTCTCTTCAGAATTGTTAAGGAGCAATGTTAAGGGGCCATTAAAAAAAAGATCAAGTGGAAAATAAGGAGGCAGAAATATGGATATAAATCTCTATGTAGAGAAATATAGTCTACTTCAAGTAGTCAACATAATTTTTTAAAAACAATTGAGAAAAAAGAGATACTAACTAAATGAAAAAAACCAGACTGACCACAAATTCCAACAGGATGTATAAAAAAACAAAACTAGGTGATCATCTTTAGATCACTGTCAAGTTAGAACTCCATGTCCAGAAATATTATTAATTCAAACAAATATTTCTCAAACTTTAATGCACTCTATTTGAGAGTTTGTAGTACAATGAGAAGTAAAACTGAACAAGTCTCTGACCTGTCTTTCAAGAAGAATAAAGACAAGGTATCTACTTTCCCCATGTCCTGAATTTTCCATCTCATTGCAAATAAAAGTTTCAAATACTTTTTCTGTAGCACAATCTTCAAATAACTTATAGCATATCCTAGGCTTACTTTAATCAGAGGTACATGAAGCCTCTGAAATTGCATGGAGATTTGAGTTTCTTTCTGTACTTGAGCAGTTTTCTATGAAGACTGTGTTTGTTATCAGATCCTCAAACAGGACTATGACCCAAAAAGGATCAGAGCCAGTCTTCTAAGACTCATCCCCTCCCAACCATCAGTTTGGCATTACTCTTATGATTCTTACAATATCACATAATTTATCCTGCAGTCCTTCTCCTCTACTAGGACATTATCAACTAGACAGCAAAACTCCATGAGTTCATGGGCTATGTTACTTCCCAGCATGTAACACATCTAACTAAAACATGGAAATACATGGTATTGAAGAAAATTATTTTACCACTGAAATGAATTGCTATATGCATCTCTGTAATATAGTCCTCTGTTAGGGAACTCAAGAATCTACCCTTAGGTAAATATTTATATTTTCTTAGTTGAGTTGCTTAATGCCTATCAACTCTGTTAAAGAAACTGAAAGATTTTAATGTAAATGTTTTTAAGTTGTGAATCTGGTGAATCTAGTGGTAAAACATTGGTTACATATTACTATAAATAATGTCATACAGGTAACATTAATTTCATTTCTATAAACTTGGCAATTTGGAAGAAAGGCTAATTCTATTTTAAGTGCACGACTGTTTCAACATTTAGGGAGGTATATCCTCCCATCATTTTTCCTTCAAGAAGTGGCAATAGATTGTTTCTAACATATTTATAAGATTATGTCTTTGTTGCCTTGTATGTCCCTCCCCCACGGTACAACCCTTGCTTTCACTATATATGATGTTGGTATATGTGGAGGGGAAGGGAAAAAACAAATTGTTAAAACAGGGATACAGGAGGACCCATTTCAGCAATGAGATGTGCAAGTCATTATGTCGAAAAACGAACTTTACAACTTTGGTGGGGAGGGGACGGGGGGACGGGAGGATACTAAGGGATGGGAAAGGGAAACAGAACAGGAGGCTACAATGCTTGATGGGAAGTGTGCTCATTATCTTGCCCATGTAATTGTGGCCCCTCTGTACAGTATTTTCACAATAAAAATATATTTAAATAAATGAATAAAAAATAAAAAAGAAGTGGCAGTAGAAATAAAGCTTATTATGGTTAAATACATAGATTATATAACCTAAGATGAAGTACTAAACATCAAAAAGAAAAGAATCACAAAAAGCACTGACTGTGAATCACTTTCCTCCTAAAATAAATGAAGATTAATTCTATATAACAGAACATAATCACAGGGTATCAATGTTTTTTTAAACATGTAAGTCCATCCTTCAAAACAGACATGGGATATATGCTGATTTTTCCTTTATTTTCTTTAAGTGAATTAATTTTTAAAGCCTATAGAGAAAACTCAAAGTTAAAAAAATTATTTACTTACCAAATTGGCCATATAAATTGTGAGCAGCCCTCTCCTGCAAATAATTTAAAGAAAGAACAAGATTAAGTACTGATAGAACTTAATTATCTTATCATTTTTCAGAAATCTATGATAACACTGTCAGGAATTGAGAAACATACTGGTATTTTAGAAAAATAGACTAATAGTGCTAAACCAAGTTTTTTATTGCCCTAATAGCTGAATCTAAATAAGATCAGTGATAATTAAGCACTCTGCTTAGTGGTCAATAATACTGCCTTCTTGTTACATTTGTTATTAAGTAGTAGTATAATGTGTCACTACTCTATGTTAGATAATGTTTATTTGTGACAGGGTCTCACTATATTGCTTAGGCTGATCTCAAACTTCTGCCTCCATCAAGGACTGCAGGCATGACAGCCATGAATCACTGTATCTAATTTTTGCTGCATCCTAAAGAATTCATCTTATATGCATGTATGAAAGTACCACAATGATGGCTGGGAAGGTGGCTCAGTGGTAGAGCGCTTCCCTTGAGCTGAAGAGCTGAAGGACAATGCCCAGGCCCAGAGTTCAGGCCCTACGACCGGACCCAAAAAAGAAAAAAGAAAGAAAGAAAGTACCACAATGAAACTCCTTTGTACAATCAGAAAAGAATTCATTTAGGGAAGAGAGAGTGAGAACAAGGCAAGTGATAGGATAGACTTACTGGAGTAAAGTGTAACTATGTATAGAAATACAACAAAAATCTGCAAAATCCTCTCCCATAACTAATGTGAGCTTAATTTAAAAAAAAAAGAATTGATTTTGCCAAAAGCCAAGTCAAGAACAATTCAGACTAAAGGCAAACTTATTTAAAAACCAAGTTTTCTATTTGTTTAATAAAAAATTAATGGTTTGCTCTATTAGATATCATTACAAATTACACTAAGTTACTTTGGTTTTTTTTTTTTAATTTTATTTTATTTGAGAACATACTGTACAGAGGGGTTACAATTGCATGGGCAGGATAATGCATACATTTCTTACCAAGCATTGCAGCCTCCTCCTTTGTTTACCTTTGGTTTTAATTTCATTGTTAAGTCCGGAATCAAGGGACCTTTCTAACATGAAAGGACAAACCAAAGTATATAAACATTTATTTTATTGAAAATACCCTTTTTATGAAACTTATTTAATGAGAACCCATGTAAAAAGTCAAAGATTAGAATTGCTCTTAATTTAACTTGCACAGCATATAAGAAATTAATGAAATATATCTTATTCTCTAGTAAAGAGGTTTTAACACGTTTTAAGAGTTCAAGAATTTGGGCTGGGAAGGTGGCTCAGTGGTAGAGCGCATGCCTTGCATGCCTGAGGCCCTGGGTTCGATTCCTCAGCACCACATAAGCAAAAAGAAAAAAGCCGGAAGTGGCGCTGTGGCTCAAGTGGTAGAGCGCTAGCCTTGAGCTGAAGAGCTGAGGGATGGCGCCCAGGCCCAGAGTTCAGGCCCCACGACCAGACCCAAAAAAAAAAAGAGTTCAAGAATTTGAGTTTTGAAAGATGAACACTTTATAAGATCACTTTCATCTAAATAGCGTGCCATATCTGTGAGTAAATGATGTTATCAGTGAAGTATTCTTCATATCACATTCATACATGTTCCTAATTGTTTATTTTTCAAAACAGCTTACTAGGATTGTTAGAATTTCCAAAGCCACATGGAGGCAGTACAATTTAAATGAACAGTGCTGAATGAACACAGGACAGCAGAGTTCCAGTTAACTAACTCTAAATTATCTGCTATGACTCTAAATTATCTGCCATTCTGTCATTTCTTCATTAAATGATGAGTTAGCCACTGTTTTTAAATAAAAAGTTATTTAAAGGAAATAATGTATATTTCTCATCAATATGTAAGTTAAAAGAATGCAGAGCCCAAATCTCACTGTATTACACCTTTCAGGTAATTTTCCTCCTAGCAGATTCTAGTGTATCTTATCAAAAAGAATCCAACTGCCTCACCAAGAGAATACTGTGGTTTCTATATACAGACTGAAACTGCCCTTATTAATCCATTACAACCTTCCAGTCACTAGCAAATTCTAAATCTAAGATGTTCTAATATCACTTATTTTAAATAAATCATATATAGAAAAATGAATAGCCAAGTCACACACATGGACAGAACAAAGAAAAATCAAATGCTTCTCAAAGAGATACTCATTTTATTGTTACAAAGCAAAATATTTCAAATAATACTTCTAAATAAATAAAAATAAAAATACTTTTGTGCTTTCAATGGTAGTACTTAATAATACATTTCATTACTAAGTAAACTAATAAGGATGATGCTATTTAACAAAAAACACATTTGTGTGGTAGAGCGCTAGCCTTGAGCTGAAGAGCTGAGGGACAGCACCCAGGCCCAGAGTTCAGCCCCCCCCCCCCCCAAAAAAAAACACATTTGTTCCACCAACCTTATTCTACAATCGTCAACTGTAATGAAGTTACAGTTCCATCTTCACTCTATCTCTATAGTATTCAACAGTAATGATTCACCATTCATGTTATGTGTCTGAAAATTAAACTATCTTTAATTACAAAGATAATCTTGTGAAGACATTTCCATAAACTGTAAAAAGTACCTGGCATTTCTAAGAGGCATGAAATAAATGACTGTGGAATTACTAGACACAGAACCAGCAAAAGGTTTCTAAAATCTCAACCTTAGAAAAAGAAGCATAACATAGGTATTTTATGCCAGATACTGGCAACCACTAGAAGGAGGGGAGGCCAATGAATTGTTCCAACTCAATAACAAGTAAAGAAGTAACCATGCTGGGCATTAGTAGCTCACAGCTATAATCCTAACTACTCAGTTGGGTGAGTCATAAGGATTGTGGTTCAAAACCAGACCGGGCAGGAAAGTCTGTGAGACTCATCTCCAATTAACAATCAGAAAACTGGAAGTGGAGCTGTGTCTCAAAGTGGTAGAGTGCTGGCCTTGAACAAAACAGGTGAGGGACAATGCCCAGGCCCTGAATTCAAGCCCCACAACCGGAAAAAAAGAAATGGAAAGGGGGAAGGAGAAATGGAAAAGGGAAGAGGAAGGGGAAAAGGAAAGGATAGAGAAAGACCTAGATTGCATATAAAGTCTATCAATATGAAATCAGGATTTACCCTCCGAATAGTCCTCTTAAGAATTAGGCGGTGCTATTATGCTGACAATCTAAAGACCAAGAAGAAAACAAGTGATGTCCTTACAAATACAGACCTAGCAAAGACAAACTGGAATTAGGTGTCAGTTCATCTGAGAATACTTTCACTCTACCCAATCATTTGTTGCTCCAACAGAAAACAGTTACACTGGAGGAGGCAACAATGCTTAATAGGAAATGTACTCATTACCTTGCTCATGTAACTGTTATCCCTCTGTACAGTATTCTTACAATAAAAAAGTATTTAAAAAAAATATGAAAGCAGAAAAGAAAGGAAAGAAAATGGTTACACTACTAAGGTGCCTTTAAATTATGTGATTCAAGCTGTTTTTGTTTAATGTTACTGTATAGGTAATATAGAGAGGGGTTACATAAATCAAGTAATGAGTACGTTTCTTTTTGAATGTCACCCTTTCTCTTGCTTTCTCCCAGTTTTTCCCTACTGAACCCCACAAGTTGTATAATTCATTTTCAACAGTGTCTACTGAGTATCACTGCTGCATTTGTTCACCCTTTGTCCCACCATTTCTGTGCCCCCCAACATTCCCCAAAACAGATAAACTTACATACAAGACAAAAGGTACACAAGGGCTGGGAAGGTGGCTCAGTGGTAGAGCGCTTGCCTTGCATACCTAAGGCCCTGGGTTCGATTTCCCAGCACCACATAAGCAAAAAGAAAAAAGCCGGAAGTGGCGCTGTGGCTCAAGTGGTAGAGCGCTAGCTTTGAGCTGAAGAGCTGAGGGACAGCGCCCAGGCCCAGAGTTCAGGCCCCATGACCGGATCCAAAAAAAAAAAAAAAAAAAGTACACAAAACAACTTCAACAAGAGAGAAAATAACAAAAAAAACTCTTGTTTCCATTTGCTAAGAGTTCATTTCAATAAATATAATTTTATATGATCATATGCACATAGCTATTGAACCTTTGTGATCCTCTCCTAGGCATATCCTCCTTCAGTCTCACTGTCCTGCATAATTTTCTAATGTCTAAGTGTGTTTGTTTTTTACCATTCAGTGTATTTACTTATAGATTTATAGGTACATTCTAGTTACAACAAATAAGGGAAACTATGCAACCTATATTTGTTTGGGTATCACACTTTGCTTAATATAATGTTTTCCAAGTCTTTCTATTTCTTTACAAATGGTGCAATATAATTCTTTCTGACATAAGCACAGAATTCTATTGTGCATATACACCAAGCTTTCTTGATCCATTCATCCATTAAGAGGCATCTGGAGTTGATTTCATATCTTGGGTATTGTAAACAATGTTACAGTGAACATGGCTATGCTGATAGCTTTAGTGTGACCTTGTTTGTGGTCTATGGGATAAATGCCCAGAATTGGAATTGCTGGTCACAGGGAAGCTCTATGTACATAGTCTTTTGATGAACCTCTATACTTTCCAGAGTAGTTGAACAAGTTTACAATCCCACCAACAATACAGTAGTGTTTCCTTTTGCCCACATCCCTACCAGCATCTGCTATTATTAATTTTCTTGATAATGGCCATTCTAACTGTGATGAGGTGGAATCTCAAGGTTGTTTTGATTTGCATTTCTTTTATGGCCAGAGATAAAAATTTCTTCGTGTGACTACTGGCCATTCTTACTTCTTCTGAGAAGTCTCTAAGTACTTATCCCATTTATTAAGTGGGCTGTTGTTTCTTTGAAGATTTATTTAGGGGGTGGGGTTAATTTTTTTGAGATCTAAGTATATTTTAGATATGAGGCCCTTGTCTGATGCATAGCTAGTAAAGATCTTCTCTCATTCTGTGGGCTTTCTATTGATCTTGCTAGCTATGGCCTTGTCCTTTGTCATGCAGATACTCTTCAGTTTGATGCACTCCTATTTATCTAGTCTTCCATTAATTTTTTGTGATTCCAAATCTCTACTTAGGAAATTTCCACCCTGTGCCTAGGAGCCCTATTGTTTTCCCTACCCCTTCCTGTAATATTTTCATGGTATCTGGTCTTAACACTGAGGTCTTTAATTCATTTAGAATTGACTAGGCTGATTTTAATATAGTTTCCTAACAGCTTTCTATGTTTAGAGGATAAGTAAAGTTTAGATCTACTCTTACTTTTGTGAAAAAGCAGACAATGTATTGTTATAAACAATGTATTATAATTATAATACATTATATAATATATAATCACATATTATATATTATTACACACGATTATATATAATTACATGACACATAATATACTATAATTAAGACCCTATTTTGGTCTCAAGTTTCAATTTATTCTATCACATTACAACTCAATTTACATATTATATTCAATTTACTCTAATCACATCCAATATTCTCAAAAATGTTACAGAGGACACTATCTGTGTAGCATTATGATAGAATCAATGGTAACACTACACTCTCCTGACAAGATTCCCTTGGTACAATTCTTCATCCTCTCCTATGTCAATTTTCTAACTGTACACAGTCACAACTTGATCACTTCTCCAATTATCTATAGTATCACAAGAACTTGAGAAACAATCACTTTGTATTTAACCTTTCATAGTATCTATCCTAAATCTGAGGCCACACCCTTCCAAGTAGGTAAAACCTCTCTAAAAATCAAGAAGGGAGGAATACCACTGAGAACAGAGGGGAGCAGAGGACTAAAGAGAGGGGCTAGTGACAAGAAGGACAAAAAGTAACTTTTTAAACTTCACAGAATGTCCTTATGCACATATACTCCTATGCATATCAGGTTGGTAAGGACAGCAAATAAGCAGCCAAATGCTTCTTTAAACCATATATAATTGCTAGTTTATTTTATTCCCTCTTCTCAACCCATGATATAGCCCACCCCTTCTCCTTTCTCCCTCCCTCTCTTTTTTCCCTTTCATATGCATATCTAGAAGTACTTTCTTAAAAAGTATTCGGAAATGCATATCCAAAAGTATCATCCTAAAAAGTCAGCTATAAAAAGAATTAAACATTAAAAGAATCTTTGAGGAACACCAGAGTACATTAACAACCTCTCATTCTATTCAAATTTTAAACATTATTACCTTCTAACAAACAATGCTTCAATAATGAGAGGGGTTTGGGGTTTTGTTGGGGCTTTTTTGTTTGTTTTTGTTTTTTTTTTTTTTTGGTCTTGGGGTTTGAACTCTGGGCCTGGGCGCTATCCCTCAGCTCTTCAGCTCAAGGCAAGCACTCTACCAATTGAGCAACAGTGCCACTTCCAGTTTTCTGGTGATTTGTTGGAAATAAGAGTCTCACAGGGCTGGGAAAGTAGCTCAGTGGTAGAGCGCTTGCCTTGCATATATAGGCCCTGGGTTCGATTCCTCAGCACCACATAAGCAAAAAGAAAAAAGCTGAAAATAGCGCTGTGGCTCAAGTGGTAGAGCACTAGTCTTGAGCTAAAGAGCTGAGGGACAGCACCCAGGCCCAGAGTTCAGGCCCCACGATCAAACACACACACAAAAAAATAGTCTCACAGACTTTCCTGCCCAGGCTGGCTTTGAACCATGATCCTCAGATCTCAGCCTCCTCAGTAGCTAGGATTACAGGCATGAGCCACCAGCACCCGGCTGAGAGTTTTTTTTTTTTTAACTTTAGTGCATAGTGTACATATGCTTTAACTAACCTCTAAATTAAATGACACTGTACAATACATTCCATAAGTGAGGTCACTACCAAGTATAATTCCAAATTATAATTCATATGATTCTATATGTACCTATATAATATTTAGATGCTCACAAAAAATTTTAAGAAATAATGAAAGTTCCTAAATATTTGTAATTGTATTAAGAAATGCTATTTAATCATTTCAGAAAATCTTTCAAGACACAATCGATTTTCATCTGTCAGAAAGTTTTGGAAGAATATAAAATACTTCCCTTAAGGTATAAGAATGAACAAGATAAGCTTTCAGTTTACAGCAAAAACATAAGATTATATTCAATTTTATGCAGTATATAATACAGAATAAACATCTCAGAAAAGATGAAACTTAAAGATGTCAAGAATTAACAGCAAATTGGTGATATTCTCTAATTACATACTTTATTCATTTTGACATGTGCTTAAGAGTTTTATTAACTCATAATATACCTGAAATAAATGATATTTTTGTTATTTTAATCCAGGTTAATGTTTGAGTACAAGGCAGTTTTTAATTTACCTAAACTAATCCTAAATGTCAAAGCAAATTCCATTGCAATTCTACGAAAAAAATCCATCAGAACAAGTCTTTCAGAACCACAAACAAAGCAGGGTGAAGACTAGTTCTTAAAAGCCCTCCCAGGGATAAACTTGATGTTACCAGTGCTTCCTGCTGAGTTACTCCTTGCTGGTTCTTTGTGGTACAAATTTTTTTAGCAACCCTGGAAACTACTTCAAAGCTTTGTCAGAACTGCACAATGATGCAATTAAGATTTAAGGAAGCTTCTCTTCTGACTAGGTATCAGGAACTAAGCTTAACTCTGGAAGGAGGGACAGATAGTAGATGAACAGCATGGATTACAGAGAGGATACAAAACTGGGAAGGAATAAGAGTTAATTAAACTAATAAAAGAATGAAGACATTCTCATGGATATAAAGATATCTTCATCAAAGGAATCTTGAAAATGCAGAGGTTAGAGAGCTAGCTTGTATGTCTCACTTCATTATTAAGTACTTTTTGCAAACTGATTACAAATGTATACAATGGCAGAGTAAAATTTTCATTATTAAATAGACCTTTAGAAGTATAAAAGGTAGAAAAATCACTACTTGCAATTTTTTTTTTGTTTTGTTTTTGTTTTTTTAGGTCCGGTTATCGGGCCTGAACTCTGGGCCTGGGCGCTGTCCCTCAGCTCTTGAAAGCATACAGTTGTTACTTCTCTATATTGTGTTTCTCCCACTCTTTCTGATGCTAATATGTACTGAGAAAAGATAGAACTATACACTGTTCTTTGAAAACCTTATGCAAATATACTCCTGTGCACATCAGGTTGGTAAGCACAACAAATAAGCAGCCAAATATTTCTTTAAACCATAGATAATTGCTACTTTATTTTGAAAACCTTTTCTTATGCTGTCCTCTCCTATTCCCATGTATCCTACAGCTAAACCAGAAAAGAAAAAAAAAAAAAACTTCCCATTTTACTCAACCACCATCTTGCCCCAGAATGAGGAATCACGTTTCCATTTACCTAGTTTGAACTTCCATCAGTGTATCACAGATTTCTTTGTGAATTAAAGCCCTAATTATAAATTTTTCCTTTTACGATAAAAACATTAATATACTTCATTTTGCAATAAGTACAACAATATAGACATGTATAAGTTCAATCTTTATAAATTACCTAAATTTATTAATGGTCTTGATATTTAATAAAATCTCAACACAAATCTGTGATAAGTATACTTTTTCAGAGCAAAAAAAAGGTACTACCTCACACAAAGAAGACAACTTATAAAGAAATAAGCCAAAAAGTTTCAAAGATTAGCTCCAAAAAAATTTAACTAAAAAGAATGCTTTAAAATTTTTTAACCTATCAAAAGTCAACATAAACAGAAATAAACTAGCAACTCAAATCCATGCAAACATCACACTTCTAGGAAGCCTCTCCTTTTGCTCTAAAAAATTCCATTTTTTAATATAAATTATAAACTTTTACTTTTAGTGTTATAGTATCTAAACTTAGGTTAATATTATTTTAAAAAAATTAACATCGTACAGTCTTTGATTTCTATAAATTGAGAGATGGTAAAATATTAATGCTAAGAAGCCAGATGCTAAATTAATCATGTATATTTCTCTACAGAGAAATCATTGAATTTTTTAAACATTTAAAAATTAAATTAAAAAGAATTTTAAGTATTCAGTAATGCAAAAGAAGAAGGAATACAGAAATAATAAAACAAAGCAAGTAATATGATGGCATATGAAGAGAGCTCACCTAGCAAGAACAAAGCCCTGAGTTCAATCCCCAGTAAAGAAAAATAATAAATAAAAACACAAGTTGAAAGCTTAAAGTAAGCAATTTCATACAATATTTGGTGTTGGTGGCAGATTTCTTTTACTTAGTATAATGATGTCATTGACAATATGTATCATTGTAATCTTGCTTTTCATTGTCAACTAAAAACTGGTCACTTTTATGTCTCTGCATATTTACTTGCTCTAAACATTTCATTTCCATAGAGAATACTGATAACTTCTTAAAACTACTACCAAAAGAATCACCAGGCCCATTCAAAGGCCAAAATATACACAGCAACATAAACTCATCTAGAACAAAGAAGAGTGACAAAAATGACATTTTCTATTAAGTGGCTGTCATACCAATAAAGAAGATACAGATTGAGAAGTTAATATCACAAATATTGGTATTATGATGAAGAAAAGTTTACTTTAGCAAACTTATCATTCAATCACTCCAATCATGAATAAAAAATATATTGATAAGATCTGATGACCACAACCATCCTCATATCTTCAACTTAGACCCATCAAGCTACACACTTCTCTTTATCAATTGTCTCAGAATTACCTATGAAGTGCATTTTTACAAAGAATGCTTAATGTGAATCAACTCAAGCCTTCAGACAATGCCTCAAGTTTACAGGGAATGAAGTAGATAAATGAACCAGTAAAAAATGTAATGATAGAAGATATCAGAAACATTACATGCAAGACAACTGCCCTTATCACTTCAATAAAAAAAGGGGAAGGAGATTTAAGTTAAAAGATAATGAAGACATATAAAAAATATATATAAATTGTGGCTACATTCTGGTTCAAAAAAGCCATTTTAGGAGACTATGGACTAGGCAGTATTAAAGAACAATTGTTCATTTTCATATGTGGTAGTGTAATTACATAGCAAACTATCCTTATTTTAGAAAATGCATGCTAACTTTTAGGAGTGAAATGTCATGAGGCCTACCACATGCTTTTTCTATATGATACACCCTATACACATACACATGAATTCACATACAAAGTAAAAATAGCAAAATGTGAACAACTTTTGACTAGCTGGTTGTTACAAAAGTATTCATTTCAAAAGTATCAGTTAGAAATATCTACAAAAACCTTCTAGTCAACCTTGATATACTTGATTAAAGGATGTTCTGTTTCGCATATAAATATTTTCAACACATATTTTCAAAACTAATTACTTATATTTTAAAACTGATAAAATTGCAATCACCAGACTAACTCATTATCTATAAGCAAAAAGAAAAACAGTAGATGCTAAATATTTTTGGGGGGGTCATGGGGCCTGAACTCTGGGCCTGGGCACTGTCCCTCAGCTCTTTAGCTCAAGGCTAGCGCTCTACCACTTGAGCCACAGCACCACTTCTGGCTTTTTTTTCTTTTTGCTTATATGGAGCTGGGGAATTGAACCCAGGGCCTCATGCATGCAAGGCAAGCACTCTACCACTGAGCCACCTTCCCAGCCCTATAATGCTAAATATTTTTAAATATATTGTTTGAATAAATTATTTGAAAACCTGATAAGTAACATATCACTATTTCCTTTTTTTCTGGCAGTTCTGGGGTTTGAATTTAGTTCCTTGCCCTTAATAAGTGCTCTAACTACTGAACAATGTCTCTAGTCATATTTTCTACTGTTTAGTTTTGGAGTAAGGTCTTACTTCCTCTCCAAACCTGCACTTAGTTCCAATGTTCCTATTAGATTTCCAGCTAACAAGGATAACAGTCCGGTGCCAACATGTCCAACTCTTCATTAACAAGGTGTCTCACAAACTTTTCTGCCTGACTGGCCTCAAACCACAATCCCAGCAATCTCAGCAATCCAAGAAGTTAGGATTACAGGTGTGAGCCACCAGCACTTAGTACTATTTCCATTTTTTAAATAAGGAATAAGCCAAAGATGTGTCACAGTAAGTTGCATAACCAGACTCTTCAGCCAGACAGTAAAGCTCCAGAGTCCACACATACCTACCCAGTTCTACTGCCTTCTTGAGTGTAGTAAGCTATGTTTCTGGGAAGACTAACTTAATTTTACAGGGCTTATAACATCAACCAGTTCTTTGAATTTAGCAATTCTAATAATGTAAACGTATCATGATAAATCAAAGTGAAAGATCACAAAAATTAAATATCACATTTAGAAAAGTACATTAAAAATGGGGGCTAGGGATATAGCTCAGTGATAAGGGCTTGCCCAGGGTGAGTGTTACCTTGGGGTCAATCACCAGCCCAGCAGAATAAATAAATACAAGATTAAAACAAACAAAAAAGAATGGCTTCAGGTGGCTCAACTAAACATTTGGTTATCTGATAAGATCTACACATGCTCTTACTAGGAAATCAAAGACCTTAATAAGTATCTTTACAAAGTAAAAAGTTGAACAAATTACCTCATTTTTATTTTATGGAACAAAACTTGGTAAGTTTCTCAATGTCAAAAACAATAAAATATTCTTTTTTTGGGGGGTGGGGGGGGGGGGGGGTACAGTCATGGGGCCTGAACTCTGGGCCTGGGCACTGTCCCTCAGCTCTTCAGCTCAAGGCTAGCACTCTACCACTTGAGCCACAGCACCACTTCTGGCTTTTTTCTTTTTTTGCTTATATGGTGCTGAGGAATAGAACCCAGGGCCTCAGGCATGGCATGCAAGGCAAGCACTCTACCACTGAGCCACCTTCCCAGCCCCCAATAAAATATTCTTTTTTTTTAATTTTTATTTTTCTATTGTGAAAATACTGTACAGAGGGGTTACAATTACATGGGCAAGATAATGAGTACATTTCTTATCAAGCATTGTAGCCTCCTCCTTTGTTTCCCCTTCCCATCCCTTCCCACCCTCCCCCAACCCCACCACCACCTAATCCTCCCTGCTACCCCCCTCTTCCCCCCCACCCCGCACCAAAGTTATAAAGTTCGTTTTTCAACATAACGACTTGTACATCTCATTGTTGCAATGGGTCCACCTGTATCCCTATTTCAACGATTTGTTTTTCCCCTTCCCCTCCACAAATTATACCGACATCAAATACAGAGAAAGCAGGGGTTATACTGTAGGGGAGGGACATACAAAGCAACAAAGAAATAATCTTATAAATGTGTTAGAAACAATCACAAGAAAGAAAAAAAACCTTTGATTACATATCTTAGGGTTAATTTCCCTAACATCACCTTATCTGACCTTTTCTGCTTGACTCAGACATATACTAGATATTGCAAATAAGGGAAACCATGGGACCTATGTTTCTTTGGGCCTGGCTTACTGCACTTAATATAATTTTTCCCAAGCCTTTCCATTTCCTAACAAATGGGGCAATGTCATTCTTTCTGATGGAGGCATAGAATTCCATTGTGTATATATACCACATTTTCTTGATCCATTCATCTACTGAGGGGCATCTGGGTTAGTTCCATATTTTAGCTGTAGTAAATAGTGCTGCAATAAACATAGTCATGCTGGGAGCTTTAGTGTGGTCTTGTTTGTAAACATTTGGGTAAATGCCCAAAAGTGGGATTGCTGAGCCATAGGGGAGCTCTATATGGAGTCTTTTGAGGAAACTCCATACTACTTTCCAAAGTGGTATGAGAAAGTTTCGATAAATGGGATTGCATGAAGTTGCAGAGCTTCTTCATGGCAAAGGACATAGCTAGCAAGATCAATAGAAAGCCCATGGATTAGAAGAAGATCTTCACTAGCCATACAATGGACAAGGGTCTCATATCTAAAATATACCTGGAACTCAAAAAATTAAATCCCCCAACAACAAATCTTCAAAGAAACAACTGCCCAATAAATAAGCGGGCTAAAGACTTAAAGAGAAACTTCTCTGAAGAGGAAAGAAGGATGGCCAATAGACACAGGAAGAAATGCTCAACCTCCCTAGCCATAAAAGAAATGCAAATCAAAACGACATTGAGATACCACCTCACTCCAGTTAGAATGGCTAAAATCAAGAACTCTAAAAACAACAGATGCTGGAGGGGATGTGGACAGAAGGGAACCTTACTTCATTGTTGGTGGGAGTGTAAACTTGTTCAACCCAATAAAATATTCTTTGACCAAAGCTTTTTTTTTTTTGTCGGTCATGGGGCTTGAAATCTGGGCCTGGGCACTGTCCCTCAGCTTTTCAGCTCAAGGCTAGTGCTTTACCACTTGAGCGACAGCACCACTTCTAGCTTTCTGAGTGGTTTATTGGAGATAAGGGTCCCACAGACTTTTGTGCCCTGGCTGGCTTTGAACAGTGATCCTGAGATCTCAGCCTCCTGAGGAGCTAGGATTACAGGTGTGAGCCACCAGCACCCAGCCTAGCCAAAGCTTTTAACTTAAACTGTTTGTCTGAAGAGTTTATACAAGCTTGCTGCATTCTAAGGGAACCTTATTACTTCCAATAGAAAATTTTAAAGTTAATGACAAAATAGTTTAATGCCTTAAAAACAATATGCCTTACTACATAATGAGTTCCAGGTTAGTCCAGCCTACAGGGCAAGATTCTGTCTTAAAAAAACAAAAGCAAAACCCAATCAACCCAACCAACCAACTCAACTACAATAACAATAGCAATAAAAAATAACTTAGGAAACTAGTTATTTAAACTAAAAGTATAACAGTTTTTGTACCTTTTACTTTTTCATCAATGGAAAATGCTTCCCACTAAATGTCACTGAATACTAGAGCTCTCAATGGTCTTTAGTGGGAAGCATTTTCCATTGATAATAAAAGATGAGGCACAGAAATAGAGGGACAAAGAGTAAACAAATGCAGCAACAGTACTCACTGGACATCATGTTAAAAATGAACTATATAATTTGTGGGTGGGATGGGAGGGGGAAACTGGGAGAGAGCAAGGGAAGGGGTGACACTGTCCAAAAGGAAGTGTACTTTTTGCCTGACTTACATAAATGTAACCCTTACGTTTAATACTCTATGAATAAAAAAAGTCTTAAAAGATAATTTGTATTCATAAATTATTTTAAGTGGCAACTCCTTTGTACAACTACTTAAATAAGAAAAACTAGTCAAAAAATAAGCATTAATAATAATAATTATTAGGCGGACATTGGTGGTTCATGCATATAGCATGTAATCCAAGCTACTCAGGAAACTGAGTTCTGAGGATCCTAGTTTGAAAATAACTTGGGCAAAAAAGTCCACAAGACTCTTATGTCCAATTAGCCACTCAAAAGCCTAAAGTGTAGCTGCGGCTGAAGTGGCAGAATGCTAACCTTAAGCACAAGAGCTAATGGACAGCACCCATTCCCTGAGTTCAAGCCCTAGGACTGACAATAATAATAATAATAATGCTTGGAGCCAGTAGTTTGTGTCTGTAATACCATTTACTCAGAAGGTTGTGATCTGGAGGATTACACGTCAAGGTCAGCCCGGACAGAAAAGTTCATTGGCATCCATCTTCAAATAACCAACACAAAGCAGGGCTGGAGGCATAGCTGGTATGTTAAAAGCATCAGCCTAAGCATGTACAAGGTCCTGAGTTCAATCCTAATACTATCCAAATTAAAAACTAGAGCATCAATAATGACAGAGGCCATTCAAGGACCTGAAACAAAGTACAGATTTAAATAACACTAAAAACCTATTATTAATTTTTTCAGATATGATAATGATACTCTAGCTATTGAAAAAAATCATCCCTGGCTGACATAGTGGCTCGCACGTTAGAGAGCCTGCCTAGCAAGTCAAGGTCCTGAGTTGAAACGCCAGTACTGTCACAAAGAAAAATCTTTCATTAGGGGCTGAGAAGGTGGCTCAGTGTTAGAGCGTTTGCCTTGCAAGCATGAGGCCCTGGGTTTGATTCCTCAGCACCACATAAGCAAAAAGAAAAAAGCCAGAAGTGGCGCTGTGGCTCAAGTGGTAGAGCACTGGCCTTGAGCTGAAGAGCTGAGGGATAGCGCCCAGGCCCAGAGTTCAGGCCCCACGACCGGACCCAAAAAAAAAAATCTTTCATTAGAATCTGCCATGTCATGTATTAACTAGGCCATACATAGAATAATTTTTAATAAACGGAAGCTACTATAATTCTAATATCAATATTTATATCTCCATGCTTTATGGATTTTTTGTTTTTTGATCGGTCGTGGGGCTTGAACGCTGGGCTTGGGCGTTGTCTCTCAGCTCTTCAGCTCAAGGTGAGCACTCTATTGTTTGAGCCACAGCGCCACTTCTGGTTTTCCAGTGGTTTATTGGCGATAAGAGTCTCACTGACTTTTCTTGCCCACGCTGACTTTGAACCGTGATCCTCAGATCTCAGCCTCCTCAGTAGCTAGGATTACAGGCATGAGCCACCAGCGTCCAGTATTTTATGGATTTAATAAGTAATTTTCAATCAAATATGTTGCAGAACTAAAAGAAAATTATGTCTAGAAATATTCCTTATCCCTAGACTACAATAAGTGATGAGCAATAAATTTCCTACTAGGTATGAGTTCTATTAATGTAGATGTATAAAATTTTACCTGCTTTTTCTTTCAATTAGAATGGCCACATAGGATGCTGGTAAAGCGGCACCAAAGCCAGGAGTCCAGGAGTAAAATTTTCCAAGTATCTTCCTGAAATTCAAATTCTTTGTTGGTTATTTTGGTTATTACAAAGAAAGATTTCCCTTTGCAGTGCCCCTCCATCCAAACATCCCATCATACCTCACATTCAAATATACTGCCACTCTCCCCAGGGCCAGGCAGGGTGCAGAGTTAGCATTCCCAGTGTGAGCTGTTATCACATCATTACTTCTATTGTGTGTACAATTTTTTAACACATAATATGACATGCCACAATCTTTGATATTTTTCTTACATTACTTCTTTTAGTTTTTAATTGACTGTGGATATCATTTTGCATTTACTAGAATATATTAATCCCTACTTTATCCTATTATACTAAAATAAATCTTTGTTAAAACTTCGACAAAAGAAGGAAGGAAGGAAAGAAAGAAAGAAGGGAAGGAGGAAGGGAACTTTCTGCCTGAGAAAAATGGAGTTTTCCCTCCAATACAAAATCTACAGAGAGTTATTATTACTGAATGTAAAATTTAAAGGAAAACTGACTCATTGGGTTAGTTGTAGAAAGAATATGAACATGTTGAATTAAATCCCTTTATATTACTACTTGAAGATAAGTCAAAAAATAAACCAATTTAAATTTTCAAAAAGGGCACAAATCTTAATGTTAAGAATTGTATGATACCACAACTTAGCCAAACATGCTCATAGAACATAACAAAATACACTGTAGCCAGGTACTGGTGGCTCATGCCTGTAATCCTAGCTACTCAGGCGACTGAGAACTCAGTTGGAAGCCAACCCAGGCAAAAAAGTTCTTGAGACTTTTTCCTCTCAAAAAGCCAGAAGTAGAGGTGTGGCTTAAGTGATAAGAGTGCCAGGCCTTGATCAAAAAAGCTAAGAGACAGACAGCACTCAGGTTCTAAGTTCTAGTCCCAGAACAAGCACCAAAAAAGAAAGAGACAGAGGTTATTAAAAACTTTATTTTTAGGGGCTGGGAAGGTGACTCAATGGCAGAGCACTTGCCTTGCATGCATGAGGCCCTGAGTTCGATTCCTCAGCACCACATAAGCAAAAAGGAAAAAGCCAGAAGTGGCGCTGTGGCTCAAGTGGTAGAGCACTAGCCTTGAGCTGAAGAGCTGAGGGACAGCGCCCAGGCCCAGAGTTCAGGCCCCACAACCAGACCCAAAAAAAAAAAAACTTTATTTTTAGACTTGTAACAACTCTATGAAACTTAAACTTCAGGAGACCACCTTACAAAGTAATTTCCTTACAGAAATTCCAAGTCAATTTAAAGACATGATTTGCTCAACAGTATAGAAACTTTATCAGTTATTTTATTTATTATTTAAAAGTACATAAATACTAAAGTTCTGAGATAAAATCTGTACAGCTACTGTGGACAGCGCACAGATGAGGATAACGTGAACTGGGTATTTTTAACTTGACGGAAGCAAATCAGTTTAGTTTAGCAACGAGTGCTTAAATAAAATTAAAGTATCTACTATATATGTTGCTTTTGTCAGAACCTCAAGAAGCAGAATGCAGCATAGGTAGATACCATATACAAGACTAAATCCAGACAAATGTTCCATCACTAAAATAAACCAACAGTTAATACACTGTCTAATACACAAATGTGTACTTCATATTGCATTCGAACTTGGTTCACTGCATATCATTCCTAAGCCATTTCATAGACTGATGCTTTGAACTGATCTATGAAACTGAAAAACAAACATCCTGGTGATCAACTTTGAAAATATAGCAAGCCTCAGAAAATGACATATTAAAGCATTTTTGCTATATAATCATACCAATAACTTCAAGTTTATATCATATCTTCAGACCTAGAGCCATGAAGGTCCTGATTTCATTAACTTTCTGAGATAAATGACATTTCAGAGCTTTAAAAAAAAAAAACAGAAACAATGACCTAAACAATAGTTAGGCAAACATCCATTTGTTTACATTTCAACATAGAAATCTCTATTAATAGCTAGTGCTGATTATGGGTACCAACCTGAAAAGGCAAAACAAAGTAATATACAAGGACCCATTAGCAGTCAGAAATGAAGCGGATTGCAGGATCTCAGGGAGTAGCCTGTATAAATAATAGTCTAATTTTCGTTTCCGGAGAATTGCTGCAATCTGGAAAGAGAAAGGTTTTTGTTTAATCCAAACAGTTGTTCCCACTTAAATTAGCTCATACATGAATGCTACTGAATGAAGAAAGGGATATATAAATGTTAAGGATATAGCTCTGAGTTTAAGTGCCTGCCTAACACACGAGGCCATAGCTACACACACACACACACACACACACACACACACACACACACACACACAAAACCATGGCATTTTACTGTCCTCTCTGTAAAAATGAAAATTCCAGAATAAATACTAAGTCATTTAAATTTACTGTCAGAGAAATATACGCCAATAAATTTTAACATGGGTCATGTGATGACAGTTTCATGTATGAAATATTTCTAATGCCTTAAAAAATCTTAAGTTGAAATATTAAATATATTTTAAATGGAAAAATTCAATAGAAACTCAATGCTATAACAAATCCATCACATTACAATCACCTTACCTCAGTGATAGAAAGCAATGGAAAAAAATCTGTTATTCAGTATACTGTATGGTATATTATATAATAATACATACTATATATTTTAATATGCAATATATTATAACATATATTATATATTGGTATATTATATATATTATAACAATATAACATAATAATAATGTTATATTATATATTAATATATTATGTATTAATATATATTAATATATATATGCCAAGTGCTGGTGGTCAAACCTGTAATTCTAGCTACTCAGGAGGCTGAGATTTGAGAATCACGGTTCAAAGCCAGCCTGGGCAGGAAAGTCTGTGAGACTCTTATCTCCAATTAACCACCAGGAAACCGGAAGTGGACTGTGGCTCAAGTGATAGAGCGCTCACCTTGAGCTGAAAAGCTCAGGGCTAGCACCCAGGTCCAGAGTTCAAGCCTCATGACCAAAAAATAAAAAAGCTAGAAATATGAAAAGTAACAAAAGTAATATCTGTCCTCTAATAGAGCTGAGAAAAAATTAAGAAAATAAACAGAAATAATAATAATAAATGTATATGTCACATGGTAACAGAACTCAGAAACAGAATCAAGTAATTAGAAGACTAAGGAAGTTTATGATATGAATCTTTTATTTAAAAAAAAAAATCAGCCAGCTGTCACTAGTGGTCTTACCTATAATTCTAGCTACTTCAGTGGCAGAGACTCAGAGGATCAAGATACAAAGCCATCTAGGGCAGAAAAGTCTTCAAGACTACAATTAACCAGGAAAATACCAGGGTACAGACTTAGCCTGACTCTTGTTCAGCCTATCCTTGTATAGAATATAAATCATACTATGCTCAAAATATGGATATCAATATTAAAGAGTGATTATGTGTTATGCAACAGACAGTGCTGTGGAAACTTAGTAGAATAAATCTCATATGTGGGTAGAAGTCTTGTAGAAAGGGAAGATGAACTGAATTTGGAAAATCAGAACAATCCTCACAGATCAGAAGAAAGAATATTTTGCCACCATGATAAAATAGGGTACTAAAGGAATGCACATTCGAACAGTGTAATTAGGGAATAAGGAAGTAGGGAGAAGAAAGGACAAAACTGACTAGAAAACAGGAAGATGGAAAAACTGCACACTCCACATCTCTGAATATAACACTTTGCCTAAGACCGTGATTAACAAATCCAGTTGCAGGTCTGGGAAGGTGGCTCAGTGGTAGAGCGCTTGCCTTGCATGTTTGAGGCCCTGGGTTCGATTCCTCAGCACCACATAAATAACCAAATAGAAAAAAGCCGGAAGTGGCGCTGTGGCTCAAGTGGTAGAGCGCTAGCCTTGAGCTGAAGAGCTGAGGGACAGAGCCCCAGGCCCAGAATTCAGGCCCCACAACCGGTCCCAAAAAATAAAAAAAATAAAAATAAAAAAATCCAGTTGCCCCTTGTAAGTTTTTCATGCTCTACCATCTTGTAGCTTCTCCTATTTCAGTAAAACTACCATATACAGGAAAAAAAAAAAGAGTAAAAGCTAAGCCTCTTTTTCAAGGAATAAAAATACCTTGTTATAGAAAAAAACACAAGCTGCACTGTGTTAGTGCAGTAAATGTTAAACTAAAAGAAGAAATGGCTGAAGACTTACTCATATAGGAGTTGGGAAAAGACAGGTGGGAATGTCAGGCAGATTTATGTGAATCTTTTGAAATAGATCTTGATAAAAAGGGGGGAAAATTCTATAGTGCCTATAACACACCATTCTTTTCATTCTCCTATATTTCTAAATTTTCTTCCTTTTCAGCAACTTGGCACCTGAACTCTATTCATTCTACATATGTTCTCTCCTGCAGTACCATTTACCATCTGAATATAAAAATTCTTAATATAATTCTGAACTGTCCCCTAAAATCCAAATCATTTCGAATGTCAACTAAATATGTGAACACAAAGTTACATGAGCATCAAAAAAAGCAACAGGCCCAAAGCAGATCTCACTGTATTTCCTAAATATGACTTTTCTTCTGAATTCCCTACCTCAAGTAAAAGGATCACATCCACCCAACAAAAGAAAATATCAACACATGGTTAATTCTTTCCATGACGGGGCCATCTCATCAGTTCCTAGTATTTTCAGGATTTAGAATGTAAGGTCTCCATGGAGGCATATGCTTGTAATCTCTCTCAAAGGCAGAGATCAGGAGGATTGGATTTTCACAACAGCCTAGACAAAAAGTTAATGAGACCCCCCCCAACACACACACACACACACACACACACACACACACACACACACACACACACACACACACACACACACACACACACACACACACACACACACACACACACACACACACACACACACACACACACACACACACACACACACACACACACACCCCCCCTCAACTAATAAACCTGTCACGGTGCTATTTGCCTGAATGCCAACTACAGGAGACATACATAGATAAGCTCGTGGTCTAGGCTAGCCCTAGATAGATTTAAAAAAAAAAAAAAAAAAAACACAAGATCCTTGTTCACAAATAAAACTAAAAGAAAAGATTAATTAAAGAGAGGGTTAGGGGGTCTGGGAAGGTTGCTCAGTGGTAGAGTGCTTGCCTTGCATTCATGAGGCCCTGCGCTCAATTCCTCAGCACCAAATAAGCAGAAAAAGCCAGAAGTGGTGCTGTGGCTCAAGTGGTAGAGCACTAGCCTTGAGTTGAAGAGCTGAGGGATAGTGCCCAGGCCCAGAGTTTTGGCCTCATGACTGACAAAAAGAAAAAAAAAGAAAAAAAGAAAGGGTTAAAAAGCTTGATGCCCTCAGTTTAAACCCAGGTACCATTTTTTAAAAATTACTTAGGTATAAATCTACAATACATTTAGAGAATTTTTATAGTGAAAACAAATTTTGTTTGATCAAAGAAGATATTTTTTCAAAATGGAGAAACATGCTGCTACCTTCCAATCACTATGACCAAAACACAAAAAACCTGAAATAAATTACTTATTACAAGAAAAAGTTTCTTTTGGCTCAGTTACAGAGGTTTCAGCCTATAATGAATTGGCTCCACTGTTCTGGGGTCTATACAACCATCAGAACAACTAAAATAAAAATAAAATGGTAACAACACCAAAAGCTGGTATGCATTCAGAGAAACAAAGCTCACTAACTCATGGCTAGAAAAAACATGAAATGTTAAATCCATCCTGCTAAACAATTTGGACACTTCTTGGAAAATGAAACAAGCAACTACCATACAACCAAGAAGTCCTGTATGGGCTATTTATCTCTGATAAATACAAACCTGTGTTTCTACCAAAACCTGTGCTTAAATATGTATAGTACCTCTATTCCCAACAATCAAAAATTATGAACAAGTCACATACTCTTCAACAGGTGAATGGCTTAACAAACCATGATATACTCATAAAAGAAATAAATAGTACTCAGTAATAAAAGACACAAACCAGTGATACATTAATACATGAATCAACCTTGAGAAATTTCTAAGCAATTACACTGAGTGAAAAGAAAAAGTCAACCTCAGGGGGGAAAAAACACTGCACAATTCTACCTATATAAAAGTATGATTTTCTAAATTTCTAATGATAAAATGGTAGAAATAAAGAATCTTTCAGTGGTTGGCTGGGATTAAAGGGAGAAGAGAGTAGAAGGATGTGAGTATGGTTACAAAAGAGAAGAACTAGGGGCTCTTATAAGGTAGCAATATTCCTAACTGCATCAATGGTAGTATGTTGTGTAAAACTGTACTGCTGTTTGGCAAAATGATAAGAGAACACATAGAATAGTTCATAGAATCTCTGTTATTTCTTCTGCCCAGTGAATCTACAATGCCTCAACGTAAACAGCATAATTTAGTTTTAAAAAGCGATTTACTCACCAGGTACCACTGGCTCATGCCTGCAATCTTAGCTACTTAGTAGGCTGAGATCTAAGGATTGTGTTTCAAAGACAGCCCTAGCAGGAAAGCCTGACACTTTTTTCTTCAATTAAGTACCAAAAAAGCCAGAAGTGGAGCTGTGGCTCAAGCGGTAGAGTGCTAGCCTTGACCAAAAACAAAAAAAAAAAAAAACAAAACAAAACAAAACCTCAGAGGGGGGCAGGGAGAGGATGGGAAGGGATGGGAAGGGGAAACAAAGGAGGAGGCTACAATGCTTGATAAGAAATGTACTCATTATCTTGCCCATGTAATTGTAACCCCTCTGTACAATATTTTCACAATAAAAAAAAAACCTCAGAGACAGCACCCAGGCCCTGAGTTCAATACACACACACACACACACACACACACACACACACACACACACACACACACACACACACAAGCAATTTATTCACAAAGCCAACAGACATGTGAAATCTTCTCACCTCCATTACAACCAGAAACCAGTAAAATGAAACAACTACTACATGCAACAGACTGAAGCAAAGGAAACAAACAAGTACTATACTGTGGTGGTAGGAAAGGGGCACAAGTACATTTCTGCACTTTGCTGTGACTATACATCTGTACAGTTACTCTGGAAAACTGTTGGACAGTAACCAATAAAACCCAATGTAAACCTATTCTGTGACCTAGGAATTACACTTCTGACTACACACCCCCAAAAACAAAGAGTACTCATTCCCATCAAGATAATTACAAAAACATCCATAATCACAAATAGCAGAGCTACTTCGATGCCCATTAATAGTAAAAGTATATTGATTTTGCATATTTATAGTATTAGTAAACAACCTGTACTTTCCATTGTGAAAATAGGACACCTGACACAAAACAACAAAAACCCAGCACCTCAACATCACTGTGCTCTAATCTAGAGCTCACAACCTGGCCAAGCACTGGGTTCAGAGCATGGTAACCATTTGCTATGTACAGGCTGTTACAATGTGAAAAAGATGAAGCAGTACATATAAACAACCAAAAAGCTCTTTTCTTTGTCTGTGAAATCACCATGGGATACATTCAGAAACATCACTTTCTATAGCAAAGACTTTGTCTCTGACCAAATGATTCCATATGAATTTTGCATAAAAATCTAGCTAAAAAAAGTATGTCATACCACTATGACTAAACACGTATGTGTATATATATATATATATATGCATATATATATATACTGTGGTGGTAGGAAAGGGGCACAATATATATATATATATATATATATATATATATATATATATATATATACATTCATTCATATTTTATTCTTGTTTTAGGAGACTTTAATGAACTAGGAAAATAAATCAAAATATACACAGTAAGAACATAGACTACAAAACAGTAATTTATACTGAACATATAAAACAAAGATTAGGATGTTATGTGTTGATTATCACAGACTTGCTTCATAAAAAAATTATTTTAATGTTCTTTTTGAATTTTGATATATTCAAGCTTCTCTACAATAAAAAGTTATAATTTATAATACTAGAGGAAGGAATATGTATGAGAGAATATGAAATTATTATTAAATAATTTTGAATAAAGAGAAACAACCAGTATGATAAAATTTAAAATAATTAAGATTTTGTTTTTAATCTTAACCACAACTCTATGAAATATCATTTAGTTGTTTCAATTTATTCATTCTCAAGTGAAGACAATGATACATTAAAGAAATGTGATTCAAGGTATTAGTTTTCCTATTTCTAAGTTTATGACTTTTTAAAATAAATGATCCTGAAAGAATTATATATCTGTGATAAAGAAAAAATTAACTTTGACCAGTGTCATACTGCGAACAAAAATTAATCTCAGATGGCATAGGCCTAAATTTTAAAACTATAAAACACTTATGTATCTACATAAACAAACATAACATCTATTTTCATGAATGATCCAAGTAGTCAAGATGTATTGTACACATTAACTAATTTCTTTTTTTTTTTCTTATTTTGTCAGTCATGGGGCTTGAACTCTGGGCTTGGGCGCTGTCCCTCAGCTCTTTAGCTCAAGGCAAGAGCTCTACCACTTGAGCTATAGCACCACTTCTGGTTTTGTAATGGTTTATTGGAGATAGGAGTCTCATGGACTTTCCTGCCCAGGCTAGCTTTGAATCACGATCCTCAGATCTCAGCCTCCTGAGTAGCTAGGATTACAAGCATGAGCCACAGGCACCCGGCTCATTAACTGATTTCTTGAATGGTAATTATTTTGTATAACTAGCTAAAAAAAATGTAAATATGTGTTTTTTTTTTTAAAGCAAAACAAAGGGGGCTGGGAAGGGGGCTCAGTGGTAGAGCGCTTGCCTTGCATGCCTGAGGCCCTGGGTTCAATTCCTCAGCACCACATAAGCAAAAAAGAAAAAAAGCCGGAAGTGGTGCAGTGGCTCAAGTGGTAGAGGGCTAGCCTTGAGCTGAAGAGCTGAGGGACAGCGCCCTGGCCCAGAGTTCAGGCCCCACAACCGGACCCAAAAAAAAAAAAAAAAAAAGGAAAACAAAGGCAGTATTCAGCATAATTCCCAATTTATAAAAACCCTCTCCTTTTTTCTTTTCCTTTTTTCTACTACTTTTTTTTCATTTCTTTTTTTTCCTTGAGAGATAGGTCTTAAGGGATACCTCAAGGGATCCTCCTGCCTCCAGCCTCTCATAAAGTGGTATACCTGAGGTACATGCCACCACAGGAGTTACAATTCAGCAATGATACTCATTAGACACTCTGTTGGAAATGAACAATACAACTCAGGCAGGGGAGAAGCTAGAGAAGGGTAAAACCTGGAGAAAATAGGGAGTGGTTGACACTGTTCAAAAAAAGAAATGTAGGGGCTGGGAAGATGGCTCAGTGGTAGAGCGTTTGCCTTGCATGCCTGAGGCCCTGGGTTCGATTCCTCAGCACCACATAAGCAAAAAGAAAAAAGCCGTAAGTGGCACTGTGGCTCAAGTGGTAAAGCGCTAGCCTTGAGCTGAAGAGCTGAGGGATAGTGCCCAGGCCCAGAGTTCAGGCCCCACAACTGGACCCCCCCCCCAAAAAAAAAAAGAAATGTATTATTACCTGACTTGCATAACTATAACACCTCAGTACATCACCTTTACAATTAAAAATGTTTTTAATTCTTTTCACAAAAATATCACTGTAAAACATCAATCAGGAATGTGAGCATTTCACCTCATTCATTTATTCTTTTGCTATTCCTTTGTCTGTTTCCCCATAAGATTAATGCTATACATTTTCCAGGAAAATGGATTATTAGTAATATGATTTCCATCTTTGGCCAAGGACGAAACCGAAGCTAACTGGCCCTCAAAGGGATTAACTATGAATGACAAACTATAAATGAATAGTCATTTTTAGCCCTATATTTTGAACATTAAACTCTTTTAAAAGATTTCATTTCTAGAAAATCTGAAAAATACATTTCTCTGAAAAAGGATACTTCAGAATAAAAGTACATTTTATGTTGTATCTATGTCCTCTTTCTAGCTATAACTAATAAATAATTATTTATTTGAAGAAGGGTCTCTCAACCTCAACAGTATAGACATATGGGGAGAAATAATTTGCTGCTGTGAGGGCATATCTTTTGTATTATAGAATGTTAAGCAGTATCACTGGCTTCTCCTTTCTAAATGCCAGTATCATCCCCATCTGTAGCAACAAAAAGTATCTCCAGATACTGCCAAACGTCCCATATGAGACATTCTTGAATGAAAATAACCACTTTAAAGACAGCAACATCAATTTATATCTCTGTTATAAGTTGGATCCTAAATGTTTCCAATGGCTTATGTGTCCACAGGCTTGGTCCCCAGCCTGTGGCTCTATGTGAGATGTAGTAGAAAGCCTAAGAGGGGAAACCTAGTAGAAGGTCTTAGATGGCCAAAAGGTGTGCCCTTAAAGGAGGCAGTGGGATGCAGCCCTTCCTGTCTCTGCCAAAGATGCAGTTCCCTATGGCGCACACTCCCAGCACAGAGGCTGAAAAGCAACAAGAACAAGTTACCATGGATTGCTATCCCCACAACTATGAACCAAAGTAAGAACTTCCTTAAAAAAAAAATGATTCAACAGAAGACTGGTGTTGTGATGACTATACCTGAGATGATATAGAGAAACCTATTAGTTTGCAAGACTTCAGAAAAATTTGCAAATTCAGGTTAGATAAAAACTAATGCTTTCAGCTAAGCTTATTAGGCAAGTCTAGCAGGGCTCAAAAGCTAGAATACTAACAGAAATGTTGTCAAGAATGGCTGTAAAGATAAATTTCAGGTAAGAATGAGGATTCTTCTAGGAATTAGAAAATAAAGTCATTCTTATTATACCATGGGGAAAAAAATCTGGTTACATTACATCCATTCCCTGACACTTTGTGAGAAGCTGAGTTTAAAAGTGATAGACCATATACTGTACTATAAAGTGACTTGTTGAATTGAACCCCTATGTGCAACTACCTATAGATTTTTTGAAAGGATTAAATTAAAAGTGATAGTCTAGTTCATCAGAAGGAAGAAATTTCAGGACAGCACATAATTCAGGCAGCCATAAGTACTGATTGGCTGTATTTAGCTAGAATTACTATAAGAATCGGGAGCAAAAACCAAGCAGAAGGGCTTAAAGGTTAGCAACTTGGTGAGAAAAGAAGCTATAAGGAGGATGCAGTGACTAAAGACATTAGTGGCATTCAAAACCAGCCAAGAACTAGCTGGGCAATGGTGATTCATGCCTATAATCCTAACTACTCAGTCAACATATCTGAGGATTGTGGTTGGAAGCCAGCCTGGGCAAAACAGTCTATTAGGCTCTTATCTCCAATCTATCAAAAAGCCAGAAGTAGAACTGAGGTTCAAGTGGTAGACTGCCAGCACTGAGTGGAAAAAGCAAAGACACAGCTTCCAGGCCCTAAGTTCCAACAAGGAGAAGGAGGAAGAGCCAATTACTATGCTCATGCCTTAAGGGCATCTCGGGTACCAGGGAAGCACCATCTTCAGAACCAAAAGTTATAAAAGGCAAATTTGTTCCAAGGACTTTCCTTTGAAAAGACTCATTCTTGGGTATCCTGCTTGACCATGACTGCCTGTACTGAGCTGACAAGGTACAAAGAGGCAATGGTGGTTCAAGCAAAAGTGGGCTTATGTACAGCTCCAGCTAGAAGCAGATTTTGGTAATGTCCACATGTTGCTGGTTTCTCAAGCATGTAGAATGCAAGCATTCTGGAGTCATGGAGGTTTCCCCTAAGATTTCAGAAGAAACCCTAGGATACTGGGTAGTATGTGACAGAATGAAAAGTCCCTGACGAGTGAAATAGTGAAAATTAAGCCAAAGCTGCAATGGATACACCAGGAAGGCAGAGGTACCAGGAAATGGAATGCCTGATGAGGAAAAACTGCAAGTAATATGCAATGTCATCTTAAGAGAGTAGCCATGCAGTCCTTTGGCAACAAGACTATAAGGATATGACTGCTTAAGCCCTTCACAGCCCATACTCTGCCACAGTGTGCCCTGGATGCCAGACATGGAGATAGAAATTTATGACTGCCCAACTGTTAGGTTTAGTCTTGCTTTCATCCAATCCCTACTGTCTATGCCTATATTCCTCCATCTAGAAAGAGAATATTACCTGTGTCATCATATGTGCCAACTTTTCAAAATTTAAAAAAAAAAATAGGGGCTCACAACTAAGTTTCAATGGAAACCTTGGACTTAGACATTTCAGCAATAATGGGATAATTAAGACACTGGGATTGAATGAATTTTGCAGTGTGAGATGGTCATATGCCTTTCCACACCAATTTGTGTTTCAAAGTCCCATGTGTTGACAGTTTGGTCCCTAGCTGATGTCCATATTGGGAGATAGTAGAGCTTTAACAGGTGGGGCCTAGTAGCAGGTCATTTGGGTCATGACCTCCAAGAAGATATTAGAATATCCACTCCTTCCCTTTCTTTGTCTTTCACTTCCTGACCACCCTGAGATATGCAGTTTGCTCTACCACATTCTCTCTACAAAGATATATTGTCTTGCACTGTCCTAAAAACAACTGAGAAGCTCATTTCAGCCAATAAACCAAAGAAATTTCAAAAACTGTGTGGGCCACCAAAAAATCTTTTTAAGCTGATTGTTTTTAAGCTGATTTTTCTTAGAGTGAAGCAAAAGTAACACAATCTTTAAAAACGTCTTATTACCTAGATTTTTTTTGGGGGGGGAGGGTGGGGTCAGTCATGGGGCCTGCATCTATGGGCCTGGGTGCTGTCCCTCAGCTCTTCAGCTCAAGGCTAGCGCTCTACCACTTGACCCTCAGCACCATTTCCAGCTTTTTCTGCTTATGTGGTGCTGAGGAATAGAACCCAGCCTCATGCATGCAAGGCAAGCACTCTACCACAGAGCCACCTTCCCAGCCCCTACCTAGATTTTTGGTTTATTTTAACTTCAGAGCCCATGCTTGCTCAGTTTGTTCACAGCTGGCACTCTACCACTTGAGTCATGCCACCAGCCCAGCTCTTTGATAGTTAACTGAAGATGAGCCTTGCAGATTTCTCTGCCAGGCTGCTTAGAACCAAGATTCTTCAGGTCTCAAACTCCTGAGTAGGAGGTTCACACCTATGATAACAGCTACTCAGGAGGCTGAGACCCAAAAGATCACAGTTCAAAGCCAATCATAGCAGGAAAATCCGTGAGACTCCATTTCCAAAATAACCATCTCCAAAAGCTAGGGTGGAAGTGTGGTTCAAGTAACAGTTGGAACTGAAATTTTCTACTATAACTTAAAATATAGATTTTATTAAACAGGAATGGTCAATTTCACAAAATCTGTTAATGTAAGTATTTATATGCCTATGGTTTCAAGTATAAGAAAAGGCTAAATTTAAAAGGAAATAAATTAGTTTTTTTAACTGTTTTGGCAGTCTTAGGGTTGTAACTCAGGGCCTTGCACTTGGTAGTGGGCCTTACACTTACTTGGTATTAAGCCTTGTACAGTTGAGCCAAACTCCCAAGTAATCATATTCTGGCACTGATTTTAAGAAGATGTTAAATAAATTATTTTTCTATAAAGTAACTGCATTTTATTTCTCTCATTCTCTTCTGCTAAAAATTTTTTTGCCACAAAAGTTAAGCCTAATACATATTCACTTAACATATAGTAATATAATCACTGTGTCATTTCCTTATGAAAGGCTTCCTAAACTCTCCATGCTAACATACCTAGTAATACCCTGGACATTTTAATGCTATTTATCACACCTGTAATAATGTCTGTGTGCTTTCTTTTAAGCTTATCTTCTCCCTTTAATTATAATTTCTATGTTCCTTGTATTTCTGACTTATTTTAATATTCGATGAATAGAAAAGAGAAGGAATAAAAATGGGGTAGTTACATTACACTCCACAACTCCAAATGAAGCCATGGGCAACTACAGATAGGCAAAAACAATCTTATGTCTATTTAATCAAGGTTAAAGAATCAAGGTTGACCAGTACAAACCTCTGTCACTGTCAGAGATACACAATCCTTTAAAGAAACTTCTGAAGTGGGCTAACTGCAGTTCAAACTCAAAGATCTAACTGGAACCAGGGAACTAAATAAAGCAACCTGAATGACGAAATGAGTTGAAAGACTTAACAGTAACAAGTTGAAGACACTGTAAATTTGGCACTCACAAAAGGAATTTGATCAAATCTGATGACACCTGATCCAGCACTTTTCTCTTTAATACTGCACTTTTTTCCAAACTCATAAATCCTATAAAGTCTGTTTTCTTGAATTTACTGAACATTTTCCAATGATGCTACTAGTTAAAATCTGCTTTCATTTAATTATCAAGTGTAGTCCCATATACAATTTGCAATGCCATCTCAAAACTAATTTGGTTCACTAATTAATCAAACTTTTTAATATGTATTAAATATATTCCTAACATCCCAAGATGAGGTACTCATTTCTTATTACTTTAAATGAAAAAACACAAATCTTAATCTCAAAACTCTAAAGTATATCAATAAATAGAGAAAATTAGCTGAGAGTAGTGATCAATCAGAAGGCAACTTAAATTTTTTTATCTAAGGTTGATATGAATTCACATCAGTTTTTAATATTAGTGCTAAATATGAAAACTGAAAAACCTATAAGATAGCTGACTATCAAAGCATCAAACATCTCAAGCATTACTATACATTGCTATATTACCCTGTGGTATTTAGCAGTGTAAACATCTATTTCACATTCACTTCATTAAACAATAAAAGTAAAAGTAATAAAAACATTATACCAAGATATTTATAACTTTCTTTAAAAAGTTGCATTTTCAATGAGATGTACAAGTCATTATGTGGAAAAACGAACTTTACACTTTGGTGGGGGGGGAGGATAGGGAGGGGTGGGGGGATGGGAAGAGATGGGAAGGGAAAACAAAGGAGGAGGCTACAATGTTTGATAAGAAATGTACTCATTATCTTACCCATGTAATTGTAACCCCTCTATACAGTATTTTCACAATAAAAAACAAATAAATTAATTAATTAAATAAATTAAAAGTTGCATTTTAATTCTTTGTTAAACTTTCACTTGAATTAACTCCCTTCCCTATCTATTATAAAGCCTTACTACATTTTTTAATCATTTCTAAAACTGGTACAGATAGATATATGGAATATTAGTACAGTCTAGCCTCTACATTGCCCTATTTTAATGAAATATATATACTGTTTATGTCCTAACTGAAGCTACAATTTTTATCAAAGTTGTAAGTCATAAAAGTCATTGTATATTTTATTTGTCCTAGGTATCTATTGTCCACTTTAAAAATATTCCCCAGATTCAAGGACTATGTGTTTTTAGTAATATAAATCTTAGACTGAAAAACACAGACTATTTAAATGAGCAAAGCAGAAAATAGTATGAAGTATGATCAGATAAGCATACAACATATAGCACAGGCTCTGTAGGTCACAGGAAACTGCACACTTTTATTGAGCAAGAGGCATAACAAGGATTAACAAGGACTCACTCCCACCTTTCAACTACACTAAGTAGGTATTTTGTAAATAAAGACAATGGAGCTCACAAAATGTTCAGAACCTGCTCAAAGCTACAAAGCTAGTTAAGTGGCAGGGTTGAGATTTAATCCCATCTTCATCCAATCTCTTAGCAGTATTTCACAAAGCTCCCACTCAAGACTTCTCTGCCATGCTATTCTTCCATCCAGCACTATTTAGTTCTCAACTTCTTCATTCCTCTGTTTCTATCTTTTCCCTCTACACCAAATATGAGCATTTTCCAGGTTTCCTCAAAGTTTATGAACAATTCCAAGCATATGACACCCTGTCAGCAACCTTCAACTGACTACCATCCACCAAATGAAGTTCAAGCTCTATCTAACATTTCTTAAACAATACCTTATTCTACCAGAATGACTGCCATTCAAGCCATTCCTCTCCCATTCTACCACCTACTTCTACCATTCCCAACCCTATTTTTTCTTCTTTCAAGGCCACTAAAACGCCAACTCTTCCATTAAGTTTCCTCTTTCCTTCCAAATATTATTAAGCCTAAACATCAAACCTCACAATCTCCCTGGCATTGTTTATATATTTTATCTGTATCAAAGTAATTTCAAAAGAGAAAACCTCTTTAGTCAAAAATTCATGATGAATGCAATATTCTAAGTGGTAAACAAAAGGTCAATTATTTAAAATAATCTATATTATAATAAAACCAACTAGAAAGTTGGGTATGGAAACTATCTGATGAGCTAGATATAGTACTACAATCCCAGCTCTCAGGAAATTGTAGTAGGAGAGTCATAAATTTGAGCCCAGCCTGAACAAGACAATTAGAGAAGAGAGAGGGAAAAATCACTGTAAGGATTATCCGTGTGGATTTTATTCCCTTATTATCCCATGTAGATCTTGCTCCCAATAAGTTTCTGCAAAATGAGTCTTTTTTTTTTTTTTGGTCGGTCATGGGGCTTGAACTCTGGGCTTGGGCGCTGTCCCTGCAATCTTCAGCTCAAGGCAAGCGCTCTACCACTTGAGCCACAGCACCACTTCCGGTTTTCAAGTGGTTTATTGGAGATAAGAGTCTCATGAACTTTCCTGCCCCGGCTGGCTTTGAATGGTGATACTCAGATCTCAGCCTCCTGAGTAGCTAGGATTACAGGGTAAGCCACCAGCACCCGGCTAAAAAAAAAAAAAAAAAAAATGAGTCATTTTTGAAGAAGATAAATTTGCCCAAGTAGAAGACCAATCCTTTTATTTCATGAGAAATATTTAGTGATGATGCAAAAGGAAGTGATTGCAGGGAAAAATACTAATGATCTGAAGGCCACTTATACTTTTTTTTAGTTAAACAAATACCTGTCTTAATATGAATCTCCTAGCCCAAAAACTTGAACATTTACAACCTGTATCACAATATTTATTAATTTGAGAATTAAAAACTCCTTAGCTCACCTGTTATTTCTAACAAAGCAAATAAAGGTAAACCGGACAGCACTACCTCAACTCACAAAAAGCTAATACAGAAAAGGGTGACAGAGAAAGTGCTTACTCCAACAGTAAGCTCTCAACTTTCAACTACAGTGATACATTGGCAGTTGTACTTTGTTCTCCACAGAGATCAAAGCCTAGTAAGGAAGAAGTCCCATCTAAAAACAAGTTCAACAAAGTCAAATTGACACAGCAATAAAAGGAAAAACTCATCCTTAGTTTCCTTTAAAAGAAAAAAAAATGACTTTTTTCCATCTCCAAAAACAAGTAAAACAAAGCAGGTAAAAATCATTTACTTATTGACTTGAAGGGATAAATCAACACTTTTACTCCTATCCCATAATAGGCCTCAAGCAATAGCAAAGATGGATTATGAACAGATATGCAATTATTTAAATATCTCTAGAAATCAGGTAGTAAATACAAACAGATATTTTCAGTAGTTTGCATCATTCACTGATTTTAAGGTTTCTTGTTTTGGTTTTAGGAAAAAAAAAAAAAGCAAATGCCTAATAGCAAAAACTAACATTGCTAGTCTTGTTTATCTCTTTAACCAGGTAACCACTGCGCTAAGAAACTTCAGTCCATATCACTGAGCTGATTTCTTCACAACTAACTAGAGACTATCTATAAATTATTTTTTATTCCTATAGTTGCAATTGTTTCTTAAATATTTAAGATCTACACATAAGCTCATCCTTTATAATCTAACAGACTTGTTAAGAGTGTAACTACAATCTGGGCACTGGTGGCTCACACCTGTAATCCTAGCTACTCATAAGAGTGAGATCTGAGAAGTCAGCCTGAGCAGAAAGGTCCCCCATGAGACTCTTACTACCAATTAACCACTCAAAAACCATAAGTGGGGCCGTGGCTCAAAGTGGTAGAGCGCTAACCTTGAGCAGAAAGAGCTCAAAGACAGCACCCAGGCCCTGAGTTAAGGCCCCACAACCAACCAAAAACAAAAGGAATGTAACTATAGATTTGTTAGATTATATCATTCAAATAGAGTAAAAATTGAGTGAACATTTGCAAACTCTGCAGAAGGATGTACACATCTAAAGGTGAATGAAAACAAAAGTTTTAAACTGTTTTAAGCTATGTCCAGTGGCTCCCACATGTAATCCTAGCTATTCAGGAGGCTGAGATCTGAAGATCAAGGTTCCACCCAAACTCAAGCAGGAAAGTCTACAAGACTACTATCTCAATTAATCAGCAAAAACCCAGAGAGCGACGTGGCTCAAGTGGTAGAGTACTAGCCTAAAGTTAAAAGACAGCTCTAGGCCCTGAGTTCAAGCCCTAACACCAGCACCAAAAAAAGAAAACAAAAGCTTTTGTACTTTTCCAAAGTACAAAAGATTCTCTATTTCTGGAATCAGATAAGGGTGAATGGTAGTACCCTACTTGTAAAGAAAGCCACCTAGGAACAACCACTTGAATAAGGTTAGTCAAGTTTTCCTTCTTTGGGAAGATACCTTACAGACTTGAAGAACATGGAAATTCATACTCCCAAATATGGAATTATGCAATCTAAATCTGCCTCAAAACCAAGAGTGCTAAACTTTTAGTGGCTGTCTAGGGTTTTAGTCATGTAATAAGTTCTTTTCAGGATCATTTGTGTAAATAGGCAATGACTAACATATAAGAAATGAAATACAACTTCCTAAAATGGGGGCTGGGAAGGTGGATCAGTGGTAGAGTGCTTGCCTTGCATGCATGAGCCCTGAGTTCAATTCCTCAGCACCACATAAGCAGAAAAAGCCAGAAGTGGTGCTGTGGCTCAAGTGGTAAAGCGCTTGCCTTAAGCTGAAGAGCTGAGGGACTGCATCCAGGCCCAGAGTTCAGGCCCCACGACAGACAAAAAAAAAAAAAACTTCCTAAAATGCATGTTGGTACGTGTGTATAAGTTGTTAGCAAATATTACAAAATTGGTAGGAATTTATTTAGGAGAAGATCACAAAGGAGCAATAGCTATCTGATCATATAAAATAATACTTATCAAAATGAACTCCAGGAAATGGAGGAAACAAGGATTTTTTGGTTGTTGTTTTTGTTTTCCTTTTGTTTGTTCATTTATCTGTCTTTGGGAGGGTAAGGGGGACACAAAAAGGGTGGGACAAAGGGTGAACAAATGCAGCACTGGTATTCATTAGGCACTATATTGAAAATGAACTATACAATTTGCGGGTGGGGACAGGAGAGAAAAACTGGGAGAGCAAGGGAAGGGGTGGCATTGTTCAAAAAGAAATGTACTCTATCTGACTTATGTAACTGTAACCCCTTTGTACATCACCTTTAAAATAACAATAAAGAAATTTGAAATTTAAAAAAAATACGAGAGCCAGGTGCCAGTAGCTTATGCTTGTAATCCTAGCTATTTAAGGGCTGTTATCTGAAGATCATGGTTCAAAGTTAGCCTAAGCAGTAAAGTCCAAGAGATTCTTATCTCTGATAAACTACCAAAAAGCTGAAGTGGTAGAGCACTAGCCTCAAGCAAAAGAAGCTCAGGGACAGCACTCAAATGCTGAGTTTAAGCCCAAGGACTAGTAAATCAAAAAACAAAAACAAAAAAGATACAAGAAATAAATTGTTGAATGAGGATCAATTATTTTTTTACAAATTACAAAAAAACAAGGATTCACTAGTGAAATGCATATCTACATTCATAAATGTTTTGAGCAAAAGATAAATACAAAGAAAAATCATAAATACTAGGAAAAAAGAAGCCTGAGTACAGAATGAAAGTAATTATAATAGTAATAAGTCAATTTAGTGCAATGTATATGACAATAATTTTCCAATCAAAAGCAGATCATGTATCTTTATGTAATGATATATAAAATGAGACCCATTTTGCAAGTTCCAGAAAATACTAATGATTAAAATCTCTCCCATCTTCATTCAGATAGCCTCCACTTCTATCAATGATGGCAAGTGCATCAATCAGACTTGAAATTATAGAAAACAGGTCTTTCTGTCCCATATCCTTAGTCTGTAAATCCTGTTCATTCTTCCTGCAGAATGCTTCTATTTTGGGTCCGGTCGTGGGCCTGAACTCTGAGCCTGGGCGCTGCCCCTCAGCTCTTCAGCTCAAGGCTAGCACTCTATCACTTGAGCCACAGTGCCACTTCCAGCTTTTTTTTTTTTTTTTTTTTTGCTTATGGGTGCTGAGGAATCGAACCCAGGGCTTCAAGCTTGCAAGGCAAGTGCTTTACCACTGAGCCATCTTCCCAGCCCCTGCAGAATTCTTCTAAAACTGCCCTTTCGTGTTCTCTTGCAGGCCTGCAGAATGTCTTTCCTCTCTCCTGTACTATGATTGAGTTCTTTTATTCATACCTGTACATATTCACTAAGGCACTTACTGAAGTATTGTGCAAGTTCTGAATACCAAGTATTCATCCTAAAAGGAGATAAGACCCAGATCACAATGCAATGTTTCAACAGCAACACTACTTACTTTATTAGATAAGGCCTTATTATATGTCAGTAAGTTCCTATCCCATTTCAAGCCTCATGACAGCCCTTAAACATAAGCATATTTATTTTCCACAAGGCAAAGAGGCAAAGGCATAAAGAGATTAAGTGATTTCTCCTGTCTCATACTGCTAATAAATTGCAAAAGGAATTGATAGGAATCAATTACTTCTACTGCATGAACTTCTACACCATCTTTCCAATCTAGCCTGTCCACATTTATCAGATTCATCACTTTAAAGCACCATTTTCACTCAATCCATTGCCTCAAAAGATCCTTCAAGCCAGGCACCGGTGGCTCATGCCTGTAATCCTAGCTACTCAGGAGGCTGAGATCTGAGGATAGCAGTTTGAAACCAGCCCATGCCTGAAAGTCTGTGAGTCTGTAATCACCAATTAACCACCAAAAAACCGAAAGTGTCACTGTGGCTCATGTGGAAGAGTGCTCACCTTGAGCTGAAGAGCTCAGGAACAGCACCCAGGCCCAGAGTTCAAGCCCCACGACCAAAAAAAAAAAAAAAAATCCTTCAACAGTTCATTTAGCCTAACTTTCAGTCTGATTTTTAAATCAAAACTCATGAACTGAATCGTATTTTTTTTCCTTACAAGCACTAAGTTGTTTATAACACTTAATTCTCTTATCTTCCATTTTCTTATCTATAAAATGGGAATAAGAAGATTGAGTTGTATAAGGATTAACAAAACAAAACATGTAAAAGATTAAACATGTAATACCTTAATAAATAGGTTTTATTGTTCTAAACTTGATTCACAAGCTTTCTTTTTTTTTTCTTTTTTTTTGGGGTCCAGTTGTGGGTCCTGAACTCTGGGCCTGGGCGCTGTCCCTCAGCTCTTCAGCTCAAGGCTAGCACTCTACCACTTGAGCCACAGCGCCACTTCCGGCTTTTTTTTCTTTTTTGCTTATGTGGTGCTGAGGAATCAAACCCAGGGCCTCATGCATGCAAGGCAAGCGATCTACCACTGAGCCACCTTCCCAGCCCGATTCACAAGCTTTCTGTTTTACATAATGTATATATGATTCTCCTATGAAACCATTGAGATTTTGGTCTCAATTCACATTCTTATTCTCCACTAAGAATAAGCACTTACCCAGGCTCTAGTGGCTCATGCCTATAATCCAAGCAACTCAGAAGACTGAGATCTGAGGATCTCAAAGCCAGACTAGGCAAAAAAAAATCTGTGAGACTCTGCAGGGGGGAGGGGGGCGGGGGAGAATGGGAAAGGATGGGAAGGGGAAACAAAGGAGGAGGCAACAATGCTTGATAAGAAATGTACTGTTACCTTGCCCATGTAATTGTAACCCCTCTATGTGGTATTTTCACAATTAAAAAAAAAATTCTGTGAGACTCTTATCTCCAGTTAACCATCAGAAAATGGTAAGTGTGCTCAGGGACAGCACTCAGGCCCCAAGTTCAAGCCCCACAACCAGCAAAAAGAAAAAAATAAGCACTCTAGCCTATCTGCTGTAAGAGTCAATGTGGTTCCATTCTTATCTTCAAAGCTCAAGTCAAACTACACTTCCTCCAAGAAACAATGAATTTCACTCCTAGGTGTCACAGACCAATGGGAAAGAAATATTCATATTCTGGACAAGAAAATATGTTGTAATCATCAATGCATTATTTTATTTTTACAGACAAAGGTAGAGTAGTATGTGTGAAGTTAAACAGCTCTGTAGTTGGTTAAAGCTGAGCTATGAATATACCTGATTCTTAAAGTCCAACTTCTTCTTATCACATTACCATGTATCTTGGAACATAGGCATGTACATTTAGTGGATAACTATGCAACACTTATATAGGGCATAGTGTTACTATATGCTCTAACTCCATCAACAAATAACTATACACTGAAACTAATCTGTCATGAAATAACGCTTATCTTTAGGGTCTGCAATGCACTCTAACATTTTCAAGTCTCCCCCATTTCACTTCAATAAGATAAAAAGTTAGTCAGTTCCCACTATTTTTGTTTTATACTCATGATAAGGTGCAAACCAAAGCTTAAAATATACAGCTGTAAAAGATACAAGACCAATGAGATAGAAATTTATTCTCAAGAAGTATTTAATCAAGCCAGGCAACAGTGACATACATGATCTCTAATCCTAGTTACTCAGGAGACTAATATTTGAAGATTGAGATTCAAAACCAGCCCAAGCAGAAAAGTGCTGAAGACTCTTATTTTCAGTTAACCAGCAAAAAGCCAGAAGTGGAGATGTGGCTCAGCCTTGAACAGAAAAAGTTGAAGGAGGGGTTGGGAAGCTGGCTCAGTGGTAGAGCAATTGCCTTGCATGCATGAGGCCCTGGGTTTGATTCCTCAGCACCACATAAGCAAAAAGAAAAAAGCCGGAAGTGGCACTGTGGCTCAAGTGGTAGAGTGCTAGCCTTGAGCTGAAGAGCTAAGGGACAGTGCCCAGGCCCAGAGTTCAGGCCCCACAACCGGACCCAAAAAAAAGAAAAAAAAAGAAAGAAAAAGTTAAAGGACACTGCACGGGCCCTGAATTCTAGCCCCAGTACCAAGACAAAAAGGAAGCAAGAGACAGAAACAGAGTACGAAAGAGAAGACAAGAAAAAGAAAAGAGGGAGGGAGGGAGGCAAGGAGGCAAGGAGAGAAGGAGGGAGGGAGGGAAGGAGGGAGAGGGAGAGGAAGAAATTTGAATGTAAAGCAATCCTTTTCCTAACCTCCATTTAGCCTATCTTTTTGGAAAAAGAGAAAAGTATGCACCTGTTATTCAAATGAGCTTCCCTATCAAAGCATATAATCAATAAACTGTCTAGACTATAGATATAATAAATATCAAGCAACGGACAAACATTTGAATAAATGAATGTGCTACAAATTTTTGGAGGGAGAAATTGCATAGCATAAATTAGTCTCCCACCTAGTTCATAATCCTATGAGGTCAGGAACCTTTTTTTTTATAATGCTATGATTGAACCCAGGGCCTTGAACATGGTAGGGAAGCACTTCACCCCTAAGCTACAGTCTAAGCCCAAGAACAATCTTTCTGTGTAGCTGAATACATCAAGAGTTTAATATTCAATAATATGTATAGATGTTCTTTCAAAAATAATAATAATATATAGGGCTTGGAATGTGGCTTAGTTTGGTATAGTGCTTGCCTAGCAAGCATGAAGCCCTTGGTTTGTTTCCTTGGTACCACATACACAGAAAAAGCCAGAAGTGGTGTTGTGTCTCAAGTGGTAGAGTGCTAGCCTCAAGCAAAAGGAGTTCTCAGGGACAGTGCCCAGGCCCTGAGTTCAAGCCCCAGGACTGGCAAAATAATAATAATATATGGCCAAGCACTGGTGGTTCATACCTATAAGCCTAGCTACTCAGGAGGCTGAGATCTGAGTTTCATGTTTCAAAACCAACCTAGACAGGAAAGTCTGTGAGACTTATCTCCAATAAGCTACTGTGGCTCAAGCGTTAGCCTTGAGCACAAAGAGGCTCAGGGAGAGTGCTCAGACCTGAGTTCAAGCCCCAGGACCAACCAATATAACTGGAGCTGGAGCAATATAGCTTAATGGTAGAACACTTACAGAGAATACATGAGGCCCTTTAGTTCAGTCACCAGCACTAGGGGGGAAAAAAACTCTAAATCATGAACTGGCCATAACTCATGTGGAAAAGCCGACAGAGATAAGCATAAATCTTTGCCATTAAAAGCCAAGGAGGACATTTGCACTTCAAATAATAAGCTTACTATATTCCCTTGCCTTTCCTCTAGATCCTTACAACTGATTGTGGTCCCAGAAGCAGCATTACTTGGGAGTTTGTTAGAAATGAGGACTTAGTCCCACCCAGACCTGACTCAAAAATCCCATTGAACCTGATCCCTAGGGAACTGCCAACACACAAGAAGACTCACCAGTCTAGACCATAAAAATGAAGCCTGGCTCCTGCAACCTCAGAGAAAGTTACCATTTTCTGAGCTATCCAAACTATCCGAACTTTTCAAGTACACTACAACTACAGCACAACACATTTTCAAGCTATTCAGATATAAATCCAAATTGTAAATCCAAATATTACTTGAATGAAAAAGTATATGACCAGTCACTAAATATTAAATGGAACATTTAGGAAATATATAAAAATTGTGACCTCCTCCTTCTTTAGAACAGATTCTATAAGAAAGAAAATGAGATAAGGAACCTCAGTGCCCAGTAAATAAATCTTTAATACCAAGGAGAAGGTATACTAAAGATGTTCATGGGAACATTAAGAATAGACATTTTGTAATACTCTTCAGTCAGTATTAGACATATGTATTTCCATAGAGTCTCTATAAACTGCCATACATGTGAAGCTTACAATAAAACAAAACATAAAATAAAAGGTGACAGGGCCGGGAAGGTGACTCAGTGGTTAGAGTGCTTTCCTTGCATGCATGAGGCCCTGGGTTCAATTCCTCAGCATCACATTGAAAAAAGCAGGAAATGGCGTTGTGGTTCAAGTGGTAGAGCGCTTGCCTTGAGCTGAAAAGCTGAGGGCCAGCGCCCAGGCCCTGAGTTCAAGCCCCACGATCAACAAAAAAATAAATAGATAAATAAATAAAAGGTGACAGAAGTTACATCTCCACAACATTTGAGTGACTTAAAGACAGAAACCACTCTTTAGTAATTAATCTCAAGCCACAAATCGCCTGTAAACTGGTATTTAAAAATAAAATAAACTTGCAAAACCCTGAAGGTCGCAATCCCATCATCCAAACAGGATCTGTGGTTAACAGGCACTGAGGGTCAACTCTGCCCTTTTCTCCCCTTGGAGAAGGGGAGGCACACAGTAAAGTGGGGAAGGAGGCCAGAAAAGACGGTCGCCACCCAGATCTGCAGACCTGCGCGAGGTGGGAGAGTCCGGGCGTCCCAAGTTGAGAGCCCAGCCTCTTTGCAGCAACAGGCGTGAGGATGACAGCTTCACCCCCCCGCACCCCACCCCACCCCCTCCCGCGCCCCCGTGCAGGCCGCGGACCCCGGGAACCGCGCGGCCCCCAGGAGCGAGCCCCGTCCCCTAGCCGCCCCCCGCCCGCCCGCAGGATACCGCTGGACCTCCGGCCTCCCCGGAGCTGCGCGGTCCCCCCAGAATCCCCCTGGAGCTGAGCGGCTCCCCGGAGCGAGCCCCACCCCCAGACCCCTGAGGTGCCGCGGGACCCCCCGGCCCGGGGGTCCGGGCGGCGCGGCGGGCCCGCGGGGGTCTCACCAAGTACAGGGGCGCGTAGATCTTCAGGGACTCCTCCAGCGCGGCCCACGTGATCTGCACGAAGGACACCCGGCAGGAAGGGTGCCAAGTGTGGCCGATCTCGTAGCAGTTGTGAGGGATGGACTTGCTGAGGGCCGCCATGACGAGGAGCCGCGCGTCGCGCCCGGGAAGGAAACCACTAAGGCTCTCGAGGGAGCGGCGCGGCCTGTCAACCGTCGCCCGCTGGCTGTGAGGGGCGCTCGAGGGGCAGGATGGAGGGGAAAGGTCACGCGAGCCGGGTTACTCTGGGCCAAAGTCCTCGGATGTTGAGAGCTCCGCGTATAGCCGCTCGAGGGGGCGGGGCGCGCACGGGGGAGGCGGGGAAAGGCGGAGCGTGCGCGCTCGCTCCCTTGCCCGGAGTGGGGGGCTCCCGGGCGCGCTCCTGAGGCCTCGGCGCGCGCCACCCCGTGGAACCCGGAGCGACTCCGGAAGCGGAGGAGACAAGGTCCTTGGCCGAGAGGGAGCGCGCTGCTCGAGCTGGCGGCACAGCTCGGGAATGCGCCTACCTCCCCATCCTCCGCGCGCTACCGCGGGCTAGAGCGCCTGCACTCCGGCGAGAGCGCGCTAAGATAGGTGACTTAGGCCAAATTGCCCTGCCAAGTGGGACTGAGGGTACTGGAACAAAGGATTAAGTGTTGTTGGGAGCTAGCTGGAAGGTTTGCCAGAGGAAGGCCTGTAGTAAACATGCTCTGCCAGTTCCCCCTTCACAGTAATAAATTGCTATGCTGCCTGCTGGTTGCAACTGACCTGCTCCTAGTGGCTAAACCCCCTAATCTCTGGGGTGCCTAGGAAGGATTTAAAAATCTCAGATAGCTGTGTTTACCTATCTACCATGTAGGGAAAGGACAGCAGGTCACCCTGTCCAAACCCCAGCCACTGAACAAATCACATCTACATCGTCTATGTTAACTTTGCAGTCTCTTTGTAATTCTAAATTCTAGTTTCCTAAAGCAGAAAGGTACTGCATTTAGAGGAGTCTCTGCTAGTCAGCATTTATTCTACAATTATTCGGACAGTATTTTCCAAGCACTATTGTAAGCCCTGGAAATACAGAGATAATGTTTGTATAAAGTTCACAGAAACTAGTATTCAAGAGGATGAAGTCAGACTATAAGGAAGACAAGTAGATTAGATAATAAGTTTTAAGTTGTTGGAAGGAAGTAGAGTAGCGGGATGAACAGCCCTAAGTTACTGATAAAAAGATAAAAGTGAATCTCTGGGATACAGTCCTAGGCTAAGAAATTCCAAACTCTCCACCAGGTTGCTCCACCAACTCTCACCTATTACTTCTATTCTGACTTACAAAATGACCACATAAGCTAATATGACTTCTACATGCTAGCCAGGAAAGCCAGAGAAAGGAGAAAGAATGATATAAAGCTGTTTAGCAGAGTATCTCAGGCCAGTTTTGATGGTACACACCTGTAAGGGTCATGAGTTTGAGAACAGCCTGGGCTGCATAATGAAACTGAAAAGAAACTTCTCAGAGGATCCATACATGGGCTGGGAATGTGGCTCAGTGGTAGAGTGTTTGCCTACCATGCATGAAGCTCTGGGTTTGATTCCTCAGTACCACATACACAGAAAAAGCTGGAAGTGGTGGTTCAAGTGGGTAGAATGCTAGCCTTGAGCAAAAGAAGGTCAGGGATAGTCCTCAGGCCCTGAGTTCAAGCCCCAGGACTGGCACAAAAAAAAAAAAAAAAAAAAGCAACTGACATTCAGAGAATCCATACAAACCACTTCTTATGTCCATTGACCAAAGTAACATCACCTGTTGCAAGAGAGTCCAGGAAATGTTCTTTTCTTTTTTTTTAATACATTGGACAAATGTCCACCTAACATTTCCACAATGGAAAGTACAGACATTGAGGCAACCAATAGTTCTATGCCTCTGACTACCCAAGTGTCTGGATATATCATTTCTTCCTACAGAGAAATAGACTTTCCTTTCCCAAGGGAGACAGCCTAAAATCCTATGCAGTTACTGAAGGATTGACTCCCTCCTTATTAGCCCAGGTTAAGCAAAGCACCAGATATACCCTTACCTGCTTGCCTGACGGTAGGCCATTCCCACCTGGGCCCACCCAAAAGTCCCCATCACCCCAGGCTGAACATTCCACTCTGAGCCTGGCCAAGGACACTGCCCAGACCATAGCCCCCTCAAACCATAGCCTCCCCCCCAACCCACAAACATTCCATTCTGGCCCTGGCCAAGATATCACCCGGGGCCCCCCAAGAGACCACAACCCATTTTTTTATTTTCTGCTTCCTTGTTAAGACCCATGTAAACCCAGTCCCAAATCCAATCCCTTGCACAATCTCCAAACTGAGTGAAGGTCTGAGCCCTTCACTGGCAATAAACAGTCCTAGCCTGTTGAAAATGGAGTCCGGCCTATTCCTTTTCTGTTCTCCTCCATTTTTCTAACAGGTACCATATTCTGTCACAGTCCACAGATTTCTATAAGACCAGATACAATTCAAATTATTTCCCCTCTTCAACACACACAATAAACCAGGCTGAAATGGGAACAAGGTAACCAAATTTTTTTTAAAAGATCTCAAGTCAGAAAGTGAGATCTAGAGCACATAGTATAAATTAGCAATTACAAAAATAGCAATACAGGTTTCTCTTACTTAACTTCAATATTCCATTCTTGAATGCATGATGGTATGCAAAAAATGCTAAATGGGAGCAAAAAGGAAAATAAAATGCATTACACATCAGCCCCAAAAATTTTGTACAGATATTTAAAGTAAAATATCAAGTATGAGCAACAAACTATCTTGTTTTTAATGGTGATACACAAGATTTTATTTATATTTTTTTTTAATTTTTTTTATTTATTTTCTGGTCCTGAGCCTTGAACTCTGGGCCTAGGTACTATCCCTAAGCTCCTTTTGCTCAAGGCTAGCCCTCTACCACTTGAACTATAAGTCTACCTCTGGCTTTTTCTGTGATTAATTGGAGATAAGAGTCTCAACAGACTTTCCTGCCCCACCTGGCTTTCGAACCCCGATCCTCCTATCTCAGCCTTCTGAGTAGCTAGGGTTACAGGCATAACTTGGTACAATCAAAATAGCATTTTTTTTGTTTTTTTTTTTTGTTTTTTGTTTTTTGTTTTTTGTTTTGTTTTGTTGTTTTTGCCTGTTCTGGCTTTGCAAAGTGAGAAAACCAAAGACACATTTTAAGAGATGAAATCTTGGAGTCTTTATTAAAAGATTGCATGGTAGACTCCTGTCTCAAAGACCAACAACCAGCAAATACAGTTAGCACTGTTAGGAAACTGAGTCATGAAGGCCAGAGAGGAAAGAAAGAACAAAAACAATACCAACAAACCAATTCAGCTCCAATGGAGAGCTGAAGTGGGATGCCATAGTGACTGGAGAAGAGCCAGGAAACAAGACACAAACACGGAGACACATGGCATACCATAATGGCGCCTGAGCTAGTCAGGGCCTAAATAGGATCAGATCAGGGGACAGGGTCACAGGAAACTCCCAGTCCCAGGCACTGGACTGACAGGGTTAGTAAGCTATTGGCCAAATGCCCATTGTGCCACCAGGGATTCAGGCATGCCCATCACCTAGGGGGTGGGGGGCTTCACCTTTCCCCACCATGAGGACTAGATGCCAGCCCCTACCATCCACCATGTGGCCAAGATGGCACTGACCAGAGCCGATCACCCTATTTCATTGGGGATTGAACTCAGGATCTCACACACTTGCTTGGCTTTTCATGCTCAATGCTGGCATTGTACCACTTCAGCCACAGCTCCACTTTTGAATTTTTTGTGGATAAAAACCTCACAGTTGGGGCTGGGAAGGTGGTCAGTGGTAGAGCGCTTGCCTTGCATGCCTGAGACCCTGGGTTTGATTCCTCAGCAGCATATAAGCAAAAAGAAAAAAGCTGGAAGTGGCGCTGTAGGTCAAGTGGTAGAGCGCTAGCCTTGAGCTGAAGACCTGAGGGACAGCGCCCAGGCCCAGAGTTCAGACCCACGACCGGACCCCCCAAAAAACAAACAAACAAAAAAAAAAACCTCACAGTTTTCTGTCCACAGTTGGATTAGAACCACCATCCTCACATCTGAGCCTCCTGAGAAGCTAGGATTAAAGGTGTGAGGCATATGTGCCCTCATGGGCCATTTATTCTTCCAAACTGGCTCTGACAGTGACTTGACTAAATACCCTCCTGAAAGTTGATTATTTCTTCTTTTTACAATACTCAGAATATAAAATTAGCCTAGATGCCTATCAACCCATGAATGGAGAAAGAAATGTGGCATATATACACAATAGAGTATTATTCAGCATGAAAAGAATGAAATTATATCATTTTCGGGAAAATGGCAGAAACTGCTATGTCAAGCAAAATAAGCCAGACTGAGAAAGATAGATATCAAGTGGTCTCTGTCATATGTCCTTAAAAACAACTGACACAGCTGGGCCTTAGTGGCTCATGTCTGTAATCCTAGCTACTCAGAAGGCTGAGATCGGAGGATCACGGTTCAAAGCCAGCCCAGGCAGAAAACTCTGTGAGACTTATCTCCAATAAATCACTCAGAAAAACGGAAGTGGCTCTGTGGCTCAAGTGGTAGAGTGCTCCCTTTGAGCTGAAGAATTGAGGGATAGCACCCAGGCCCAGAGTTCAAGCCCCACAACCAACAACAACAATAACAACAACAAAAACTGACAGGAGTAAACCAAGTGGAAGCAAGGGAAAAGGAGAGATGAAGAAGGGCTATGAATGTGTGTATTTTGTACACAAATATGAAAATAGAACAATGAAACCTATTGAAAATGTTTTGAAAAGAAGAGAAGAGGGGCTGGGAAGGTGGCACAGTGGTAGAGTGCTTGCCTTGCATTCATGAGACCCTGGGTTTGATTCCTCAGCACTATATAAGCAGAAAAATCTGGAAGTGGCACTGTGGCTCAAGTGGTAGAGCACTATCCTTGATAGTGCCCAGGTCCAAAGTTCAGGCCCCATGACCTACAAAGAAAAAAAAAAAAAGAGAGAGAAGAGGTAAGATGACAGGAAGTAGTAGAGTGGAGTGAATTTGTATACATGTGTGGAAATACCACAAACTCTTTTCATAGTTAATACATACTAATAAAATATAAAAATAAAGAACAACAGATATGTGTGTATGTATATTTGAACATATTTTCATTGAATAAAGTGATCACACAATAAAAAAGATGAAGAGCTCTTCTTCCTTTCCCTTTATGTGCTACCATAGTGTTTAATTTTTCCCAACTTTCATACAGTATTCTTGGATTCCAACACTTGCTCCTATGTTTATATTTTTGTTGCTACAATATATTTTCAGACCATAAGTTGTAATTGCTTTATACTTTTAAATGTCAAAAATGTTGTTATTTTACCCTTATTCTGAATTTGGTTACTTATAGAATTAAAGATTCAAAATAAATTTTCCCTCACCATTTAAAAGTATTTCTCTATTGTCTTTCTGAATAGAATTTTGCTAAGATCTCCTATGTTGTTGGTTCATCATTTGTAGATGACCTGTCTTTCTCTGCTGGGTTTGTGGATTTTCTCTTTCTTTTCCCTTTGATGTCTCACTTCATATTTCTGATTGTGTGTGTGTGTGTGTGTGTGTGTGTGTGTGTGTGCCAGTACTAAGGATTAAGGGTCTTACACTTTTGCTTAGCTTCTTTGCTCAAGGCTAGTGCTCTGTTACATGACCCACATTTCCATTTCTGGCCTTTTGCTGGTTAATTGGACATTAGAAACTCTTGGCTTTGTCTGCCCATGCTGGCTTCAAACCATGATCCTTAGATCATGAACCTCCTGAGTAGCTAGAATTACAGGCATGAGCCACCAGCACCCAACTCTAATTAAAAATTTTAAATTTCCTTTTTGCTGACATTTAGTGAAATCTTTTATTCTGAAGTATCACATCTTACTTCAGTTTTACAAAATTAAAATATTTCATCTATTTTTGGGGAAACTCCTGGAAAATCTATTAGACCAGACAGAGTTTTTTTTTTTTAATCCAGATATCTGCAAATAGAACTAAGGAGAGAACTGGAAGAATTATGATTTTATTTTCACTAGAGGTACTATTGCATTTTTAAGTTTAGTGACCTCTAAATGGTATAGTATTTTCTATCATTTGAATATAGGCACAAAACCACAGCAGTACTGACATTTTTGTGGCATTGTTACCAAGAAAAAGCTCAAATATTTTCATAAAACTATGGTAGAGCTCAAAAAAGACATTAACTCAACTGTCAGATATCATTATATAACTTACTGCTGTGTTGTTACACTGCAAAATGTTAATACTTAGATAATTATATTTTCATAGAATTGGTTTTCTTTGCAAATATTATATGTATTATTTGGTACATCTTCACATATTGCCATGAAGCATTCTGATCATATTCTTCCATCTTCACACTCTTCATTCTCACGACCACCCTCACCCTAGACAGGACCTGCTTTATATTCCTGTCATTCTGTTTTTATTGTGTGCTAATTATTCAAAGGAGTTTCACTTTGGTTTCAGACATGCATATAAAGCATATATATATGATTTTGTCAGGTTTGCAATTTTGGTGATCAGAGATTGTCAGTATACATATACAATGACATCTTAAAGCTGGCATGCATATTATTAATTTTACATTTAAAAAAGAAAGACAAGATTAGTGCTAGATTCTTCCCTTTCTATTATCCAAACTCCTCACTTTTTGCAATTGTAGACCCTTCCAAAGTCTACTTTACAAACTGGGTGCTGGTGGCTCACATCTACAATCCTAGCTATTCAGGAGAATGAAATCTGAGAATCACAGCTTGAAGCCAGCCCAGGTAGAAAAGTTTGTGAGATTCCTATCTCCAATTAATCACCAGAGTCAAAAGTGGAGCTGTGACTATAGCACCCAGGACCCGAGTTCAAGTCCCAGTGCCGCACAAATACTTCAGAAGTGAGAAAACTAAGGGTGGTATAAACTAAACATTTATTCAGATCACATAGCTAGTTAGTAACTGGGCTAGGACTAGAATGCAGATCTTCCAGTTTCTACTATAATGCCTACTCTTTTTCAATTCTAGAAATATACCTCTTTTCAGGAGCTAATGGTAATGATATTATAAGCTGTAGTCTAGGGGGGGAAATCGTGTTTTTTGGTGGGTTTTTTTTGGGGGTCCGGTCGTGGGGCCTGAACTCTGGGCCTGGGTGCTGTCCCTCAGCTCTTCAGCTCAAGGCTAGCGCTCTACCACTTGAGCCACAGAGCCACTTCCGGCTTTTTTCTTTTTGCTTATGTGGTGCTGAGGAATCGAACCCAGGGCCTCATGCATTGCAAGGCAAGCGCTCTACCACTGAGCCACCTTCCCAGCCCCCCCCCCCCCTTTTTTTTTTTGGTCGGTTGTGAGGTCTGAACTCTGGGCCTGGGCCCTGTCACTCAGCTCTTCAGCTGAAGGCTAGCACTCTACCACTTGAGTATCAGCCCCACTTCCGGCTTTTTCTGCTTATGTGGTGCTGAGGAATCGAACCCAGGGCCTCATGCATGCAAGGCAAGCACTCTACCACTGAGCCACCTTCCCAGCCCTTTGGTTTGTTTTTATTGTTATGTTTTTTTAATTGGGCACATAGTTCTCTCTGCTTCAAACACAGGTCAGTCTGTTAGTTGGCAAATACTTTCAATACTTGATATGTTACAAGTACTTATTTGGGCACCATAATACGATGTTGAGGGAGGTCCATTCCGTATTCACATGAAACTTTCCAATGAACTAAGGATAAACATGGGGGAAATTTTTAACTTTTCTCCCCTTCTTTACCTGACCTTCTACTTACATTTCAACACTAATTCAAATGCAGCTTCTCTATGAAGCCTTCAGGTAGAGTTAGTTGCTTTTCTCTGAGCTTCTCTACCAGGTGGTCCATATCTCTGCTATCAACTAAGAACGTTTTGCTCCCCCCCCCAATTTTTTTAGGGGGGTCCGGTCGTGGGGCCTGAACTCTAGGCCTGGGTGCTGTCCCTCAGCTCTTCAGCTCAAGGCTAGCACTCTACCACTTGAGCCACAGAGCCACTTTCAACTTTTTTTTTTCTGCTTATGTGGTGCTGAGGAATCGAATCCTCATGCACCTTCTGGGAAGGTGGCTCAGTGGTAGAGTGCTTGTCTTCCAGGAAGGTGGCTCAGTGGTAGAGTGCTTGCCTTCTGGGAAGGTGGCTCAGTGGTAGAGTGCTTGCCTTGTATGCCTGAGGCCCTGTGTTCTTCAGCACCACATAAACAAAAAGAAAAAAAAAAGCTGGAAGTGGCATTGTGGCTCAAGAGGTAGAGCGCTAGCCTTGAGCTGAAGAGCTGAGGGACAGCGCCCAGGCCCAGAGTTCAGGCCCCCCGACCGGACCCAAAAATAAATTAATTAATTAATTAATTAAATTTTTAAAAAACCAAAAAAATTTTTTTCAATTTTTTTTAGTAGTAACCTATTGATCTGTGTCCTATAGTCAGTCAGTAAAGATATATAGGTTTGATTATTCATCTTGCTATGGACTTCAGGTCCTAACACAGGGTAGCACATACTAGTCAATAGAACTAAAGACAAGGAATGAAAACCAAAATTTCTCTATGCCTCCTTGATCTGAAGCTAGGTATCTAATTATGTTTTCAAATTCAAATATGGTACTTTTCATTGGTAATTTTTAATGACTGGCAAAAGTCTATTTTTATCATTTGGACTAGCAGCCAATATATGGAAACAAATATGTGAGTACTTTCCAACTGTTGTTAATTATAAAACCTGATAGTCTATTCAGGAATGAATTGAGAGGAATTAATTGTTTCAATTTATCTGAATTGAGAGTCTCTACAACCTAAACCCACTAAAATCCATACCTCCAAATTCAATTAATTCCAAATAACCCATGATCACAAAAATTGGATCTTCCCCTACCCTGTCTCCACAAACTTCACTAGCTAACTTTAATTCTGTAACCTTTGTAAGATTCAGTTTGAACTTTTGTTGACAAGGATGGTATCTGTGGTTCAATAAAAACAAAAAACTGTGTTCCCTGGAGGAAGGCAGAGGCTTCTTTCTGCTCTCATGCTGGGCTAGACACACCTTTAGGAGTGATATTCTCAAGAAAAGCAGAGACTAAGGAAGACAGTCACTCTGTCTATCTACAGCCTAGCCTTACAGTGAGTCCAGAGCTTTCAATTGCTGGGTAGAGATGGCCACTTGAATGTTGTAGTCATTTTTGCAAGAAGTGGAACCTTTCATCTATCTGAACCTTTCATTCCTCATCCTTGGTATGGGGAAGATAATCTATATGATTGTAAAGAATCTCTATGTCTATAACATGGACAATATAATTTCCATAAATTTGGTTGGTAAGCCTTTTAGGTTTTGTTTTATTTTTAAATGTGTGTGTTGGGGGTAGGGGATAGGGAGTGGGGTCCTGGAGCTTGAACTCAGGGCCTGGGCACTGTCCCTTAGATTCCTCACTCAAGACTGTGACCATTCTACCACTTGAACCCCATTGTGGTTTTTTTGGCAGTTATTTGGAGATTAGAGTCTCATGGACTTTCCCAGTTCTCAGATCTCAGCCTTGTGAGTAGCTTGGATGACAGGCTTGTGGCATCAGCACCTAGCTTAGGTCTTTTATATCTCTTAAGCCCTATATTGAACAGGTTACCAGGGTGCTAAGACTATTTTATAATGTATTCCAGATAACTATGGTTAGGCTACCTGGAATCCTGAACCGAGACAGATCCTTTCCTAGAATAGAAGTTTGATCAGAGAGCTAAACATTCCTGCACAATAATATTAAAAGTTGGCTTTATTATGGTCAGACCTACATTACTGTGGTTTATGATGCCTTGAGGTGCTTCAAGTGTGGGTGTAGCCTATGTTAGTATCACAATGTTGCTTCTATTAATAGAGAAACTAATAGAATGATTAAGCTACTTCCCACAGAATATCAAGGGTGAGACATTAGGACTATAAATTTAAAAACCACAGTTCTGATTGTGAGTTTATGTAGGCTAAACTGTCATTAAAAATAAACGAAACTAGGCTAAACATAGTGACAAAAGACTAATCAGCTATTATCTCACAGGTAGTAGTACTCTAGTACAAACTTTGAATAATCTTCCTTCCTTGGATATTTTGCATTTATGGCTCATGGAAGCTACAGGGAAAGGCCTGACCCCATGAATGGGAAGGGCTGGAGTTTCCCAGAGAAAGTGGACAGGAAATGAAAATAGGGAAGGCAGGCCTGCAACTCAGGAAACTTGAGGGGGGAAGTGTGGTCTTCCTTCTTCTGGGGCTTGAGATTGGAGCCTTTAGTAGAGTGAACTGACTGGAGGTCACTCCCAAAGGGAGAAAATAGTCAGAGCCTGCCAAGATAGCCCAATCTTGGGAACTAGGCAGAGAGGCATCCGCCAAGGTCCCAAGATAGCCTGGGCTTTGGCTGGTAGTATCTAAAAGTGTTCGTGACCAAGAGTTATTTTTAAATTTGTCAGTTTTGTGGCACAGATGTCCCCAGCTCTGTGAACATCTTTCCTTACACTCCAAAGCCAGGAGAGCTATGGTGAGCATTCATCCTGGTGGCATATGGTAGAGGTGACAGTGATGTAGCTGTGGTGAGCAATCCAGAACCATAAGGGTAGCAGTGTGGACATGTGGAACACATGAATGACTAAAAGGTCTTGAGACCTACTTAGGGAAAGGAGTCTCATAAAAAACACAACATCCTGTCATCAGATGAGATGAAAGTTTAAACTACAGTCACTTGGGCTTTATGAGGCAAATCTGACCTCATCTTTAATCATAGTATACAAGCAAACTGACACCTGTAGACACCTGGAACATACTATAAAATATAGGCATTGTACTTTAGTAACCTGTTTAATATAAGGCTTGGGAATTATAAAAGAAAGGTTAAAAGGTTCCCAACAAAATTTGTGGAAATTATATTGATCATATTCATTTTGTGGCAAATCTTGAATCCATTCATGTACCAAGCAGTATGGTAGAAACCAAAGCAGATCCACTGAAGTGCTGGTATAAATCTCCTAATATTTCAAGTGGATTTGTGATCATATACTCAGTTCTAATTAAACAAACAAGCAAAAAGACTTGACTTCCCTCATATTAGAATAAAGGGGAATCTGGTAGCACCTTTTTGAGAACCTTTTCCCTTCTTTCTGGTTTGTTTTTTTTTTTTCAGGTCCCTACAGGGAACACACTATCTAATTAGGAGCTTCATTTGACTTTCCCTTTAGTCCTGAAACTTAATCATCCACTAGGATTTATTTATTTTACTTTCTTTTCTTCCTTCCTTCCTTTCTTTCCTCATTCCTTCCTTCCTTCCTTCCTCCCTCCCTCCCTCTCTTTCTTCCTTCCTTTCTTCTGTCTTGACTTCCTTCTTTGCTTTCTTTATACTGGTACTGGGGTTTGAACTCAGGGCTTGCCACTCTCCCTTGGCTTTTCCATTCAAGGCTGGCAGTCTACCACTTTAGCCAAACTTCCACTTCCACCACTGTGATTCTCAATTTCTCCTGTTGAAAATTTATCTCCCATTGTCTGAGTGGTCCTGCAACAGTTTCACTGCCACTTGTTCAGTTCACCGAATGACTGGTGGGTATTTTGATGGTGGGTGACTTCATAAGAGACCGAGCTCTTGATGCTCTCACCAGATCTTCCAGTCAGTAGCTCTTAGTTCTCAATCCACCCTTCAGGTCCTGTCAGTCCTATCACACCTCACTTGAACAAACTTTCTTTGTTGGCCCCTTTACAAAATTGCCAAACCTGGGGCTGGGAAGGTGGCTCAGTGGTAGAGCGCTTGCCTTGCATGCATGAAGCCCTGGGTTCGATTCCTCAGCACCACATAAGCAAGAAGAAAAAAGCCGGAAGTGGCGCTGTGGCTCAAGTGGTAGAGCGCTAGCCTTGAGCTGAAGAGCTGAGGGACAGAGCCCAGGCCCAGAGTTCAGGCCCCATGACCGGACCCACACCCCCCCCCCCAAAAAAAAAAACATACAAAATTGCCAAACCAGAAGCCAGTGCATTTTCCATTTCAACCATAAAAGCACAAAAGTGTAATTTCCATTTCCCTCCCAGAAAACATTCTTATTTGGGTCATGTTCAGGGCCCCCAGTCTTCTCTTGACCCCTAGGAATCAAGATCCTTGCTTTAGTGATTTAGAAAGCCTGGAATGGATCCTAAACTACGAATCTGTCTGTTAGTTCCTAAGAGATGATGCTATATACCGTGTGTGTGTGTGTGTGTGTGTGTGTGTGTGTGTGTGTGTGTGTGTGTGTGTGTCCTGGTACTTGGATTTGAATTCAGAAGAAGAAAAAAAAACTAAGGTTTCCCTTAGGTTTTTCACTCAAGCATGGAGTTCTACCACTTGCGCCAAATCTCTTCCTGATTTTTATGTGCTAATTCTTGTCAAGGCTGGCTTTGAACCTCAGTCCTCAAATCTAGACCTCTTTAGTAGCTAGGATTACATGTAGCTACAGCTCTTGTACCTTAATAATTCATTCCCCAAGAACTCCTCAAGCAAAGACAAAACTTCTAAGTTTAGGTTCTGGCAACACATTCTTTTTTTTTAGTAAGTTTTTTATTGTGAAAATACTGTTCAGAGGGGTTACAGTTACATGAGCAAGGTAATGTGTACATTTCTTATCAACGATTTGGCAACACATTCTTTAACCACAGTTACAAATAGCCTATCAATAATATCTCCTGTAAAGTGAGAAAGACAAATAATGAAATTAAAATTATAGTGTGATGTCAGATAGATGGGTGCATAAAGGCAGACACAGAGTGCCTAACTTTTCTTTGGGTTCTAGAGGAATGAGACAGGGGAAGTTCAAAGAATTGAACTAAGCCTTGAGGAAATGATAGGTGTTTCACTGTTAAATAAAATACTAAGATATATTCCAAGGATGCATTCATTCTGGCAAGTATCTACTGTATATTAACAATATGAGAACTTATTAATACATAATCTAAATATATATGACTATATGTAAATAAATATATATAATCAATTGTGTATGTTAACATTTTCCCCCAAAGCTACCTTTTGATGTCGCTTAAGTCTTATTTATTTATGTCCATCCTGGGTTTTCAACTCAGGGGCCTGGGCGCTGTTTCTGAGCTTTTCTGTGCAAGGCTAGTGTCTACCACTTGAGCCACTGCTCTACTCTGATTTTTTTGATGATTAATTGTAGATAAGAGTCACACAGACTTTCCTGCCTGGATTGGTTTCAAACCACGATCCTGAGATCTCAACCTCCTGAGTAACTAGGATCACAGGTGTGAGCCACTGGCACCTGGCAAGTCTTAGATTTTAAACTTGATATTATTTGGCTATTTTTCTATATAAGTACATGTAATTCTGTAGTGTTCTTTAAAAAAATTATCTGTATATAAAAGAAAAGGACATCTGCCTTTAGCCCCCATTTAAGTATACTTCCATTCCCAGAGATAACAGTTATCTGTTTGAATATGTCCTTCCACTAATCTTATACAAACACACCCACACCCTCAAACACACATACACTCACTTAAATGTGCACATGCATGTGCACACACAAGCAATGTATTACATTTTCTTTTGCATAAATGAGATGATGGATAATATTGGGCCCCATTCTTATTGAATTTTAATTTTAAAAGGTCAATAAGGACTGTACACTTCCTTTCATTGCAGGTGCTTTTCCTATCTTACATGTGGCTGGCCACTGAAAGCTTATCAGAGACACTAGAAATGGAGCTACCTTACAGAAAGGGATTAGTGAGATCCCCCTAGGATATCTGACTCTGTGGCTCTCTCAGTTTCAGCTTTAGCATTACACATCAATCTGGGGAAAAAAGGGTGCCAGGGGAGAGTGAAGGGAAAAAAGGTGCCTGAGCTGTTAGGGATATATGGGAAGTGCTGAAACTGTTGTGTCTCTTGGGGTCAAGAGAATGGAGGTCAAGTAAGTAAGATCTTGGGGGGAAATAAGGCAACTAAGCAAAGTGTAATCATTAGAGATTGGAAGAGAAATATGCTATTAGAACCAAGTGAGAGTTAATGCCAATGAATTTTGAAACTTTGCTTTAATGAGTTAGTGCAGCCTTTTGTCCCAAATTTCTCAACAAATTCTCTATAGGAATCTTGGAATCCCCAGAGTCCTTAACTAATGTTACATGAGGCAATTTGACATGTCTATTTGTACAGATTATTTGCTAACTTTTGAGCGAGAAATGATTTAAAAATATCCTGGGTCTTATGATATTTCAAGGTAAGGAAATGCTCTGGAATGCTTCCCACTTTCCAAATGTAATATTTTCCAAAATAAACATTGGAGCAACTGTAAGGTTGATAGCATGTGAACATTTTAATTCACACAATAATATTCTAAAGTTTATGGGAGCTTGGCCCTTTTCCAAGAATTTTGCAAGCTTAAAGGCTAGCTATTTCTTCTTTGGAGAGGGAAGGAGCATGTGACTCAGAATTGGAAAATTGGAGAGGAGGTCACAAATGGCATGAAGTTAAGTAAGGAAAAGTACCTAACAATCTGCAGTGGGAAAAAAGCCAGTTGTGTGAAAGGGAAGGACTGGTTACCATCAAAGATCTCAAAATGAGGGCCTTGGAGGAGAAATGAACAATGCCTTGTTTTTCTCTCCTCTGGAGGATGGGGCCAGTATAATGAGATCCAGGTGTAACCCAGGGATATCAGGGATTTCCATCGTAGCTTATTTAGAAGTCCTCTCAAACCTTCAATGCATATAGCTCACATGCCACCTCTTCCAAAGGTCCTCCCCTTATGGTCTGAGTGCAGACATCAAGCTATCATTCTGTGAAGGTAATTTATTTCCTTATCCTTTTCTCCACAGTCCTTGAGATTCTTGAGATAAGGTAGACATAGACACACAATTATGATGTTGAATGATGATTGAATGAGCCTCTCTGCTTAGAAATAATCTCCCCTCCTCTGAGTTCTCTCATGCATTGCATTTATCTCACTCATGTAATCCTTTCCACATTCTACCTTGTGCTACAATTTCTGTGCATCTTAGATCTACCAAACTCATAACTCTTCTACAAGAGGGATGAGATAATGCAGGTAAAGTATTGGTACAATATCTGCTGAATAAATAGTAGCTGTTATTATTTATGTAATGGAGTTTCTAGAGGAACAGAAAATATATTTTATTAAAAAATCCTTCAGGAAATCACACTGGAATACATTTTTATTTTGCAGGAGTTACTTCGGAGAATTATGAAAACTACCAGTGATCTATTGCTTTGGAACAGAAATAATGGCATGGTTTAGTCTTGTTAATTCCCATTGTCTTCGCTAGAAAACTGGAATTAGGACTTAAGAAGGTGAGTGATGCTGAGTTGCCCAATCTAGGGGACACCAGGCAGACTATAATCCATTGTGATGGGTGTACTGTGAGTGGCACTACATGGCTGATACGTCAAGAGGTGGACAATGGAGCATCCCTGAAAGAAAAAGAGATCTAGCATATTTTCTCTTTCAGCTTCTAGGTTATTAGACTTCAATTGAATTGGGATAATATTCAGTGAGATCCATTATCAGGGACGAACAAGAGTTCAAGAGAGGCCCTGTCTCTAAGGGAAGAGCATCTGGACATTGGGGGCTCCAGAAACCACAATGGGACACACTGAGTGTGTACCAGGGCTCAGAGGAGCTGAACTGTGAATGTAAAGCTTGGTGATCATGTGCCAGGATGTAATCTGCCACAAAAATGGCATCCCCTTATCAGTAGACAAAGCCCAGGAGACTGTGAAGGTACAGCAGTGACCTGTTATGAGATAAAAACAGAGCCCCTTGGATTCATCTATTCTCCATTCTCTGAACCTGGCTTTGGAGTGGCCATAACCACTTAGATGGGGAAAGTGTTTTGACCTATTAAATAATTCAGGGACAAAGATAGTGAATGTCTTGTTAGGAAAAATTTAAGAGATCATACATATAATAAAAGGAATCAAAGAGATGAGACTCTATTTAGGTTGCAGGACAGTAAATGAGATAATAGTGGTTTAATCTTCTTCATTAGCATCACTATCATTGGTAGCTTCATGCCCTGAGAACATCTGGCACACATCTAGTACATGCTGGGTGCAACCTCAAGAAGTCTGCTTTTGCAATAAAATTGCAAACTCAGATCTTTTCAGATAAAGTCTGTGTAACTGACTCAGACCCACTCAAGCATGCATGTGAATGGCTCAGGGGCATTGTAACCAAAACAGCTTTCTGAGCTTCATTCAGCACAGGCCAGAAGAACAGCTTGGATTAGAACTCTCCCCTATTATATCACCTGGAGGGTCCAGGAAGTTTAAACTGGGGTTTAATTCCACTTGAATTTCATCATCCTGGACAGTGTGTTCTCAGGAAATGTTAATCCCTAGATAACTGGATGAGTGCAGAGTTCTAATGTGGAAAGAACTGGGTTCATTTATTAGCTAATTCCACAGAATGATATGAGGGAAGATCTCCTTGGGATTTTCCTTACATGTGTAATTTTTTAAAATTTAGAATCTACAATTTCATATGGGTCATCTCTTTACAATTTTGTAAGTACATAAAGGAGAATAGCCCCTTACCCATCTTTTCAGCTGACCATAGAGTAGTAATCAGTGTCTTGGGTTTGAATTACTTGGCACTTTAGCTGGATTAGGTTTTGCAATCTATGTGTGATCTTGCATACCTCTTTCTTAACTTCCGAAGTTTGCTTGTATGTAGTTTATAAAGTTAAATGAGATTTTATATACCAGGTATTCTGCTTGATGTAAAACAGGGCCTGAAGAAATATTAGCGATTCCTAATTGCTTCCTTTATTACAAGATTCTTCTCTGTATTCTATTTCTTACCTTAAGTAGATATGTGAACCCACTGCAACCTACTCCCCTAGTATCACACAATTTAATGTTGGTTTTTTTTTATGTATGTTGACACTGGGGCTTGATGTCAAGGCCTGGGTGCTATCCCTTAGCTTTTTCATTCAAGGATGATGCTCTACCACTTGAACAACAGCTCCATGTCCAGCTTTTGCTGGTTAATTGTAAGTAAGAATCTCATGAACTTCCCTGCACAGACTGGCTTTGAACTGCAATTCTCAGATTTCAGCGTCCTGAGTATCTAGGATTACAGGTGTGAGACATCAAGAGCCCAGCTTTTCTTTTTCATTTTAAATCATTGTTTTTCTTTAGCACATTGTTAAGATATGCAACCTGTGGAGGAAGCCATCAATCAAAGAGATGTGCTGGATGGCGAAATACCAAGGACCAGGAAAAACGCAGGGGTGAACCAATCCCTTGAAATGGACCAGGTGGATTGCACACATGAAAACTGAGCTCTTAGATGCTTCCCCATGTGAGATTCAAACCATGGTCTGGAAAAAAAAGACAATAATATTTATGAATAAGGAGAGAACCAGTTAACATAATCTCACCAAATCCATAGAAACCTGCCTCCAACCCCATCTCAACATAGTGGCAGGACTAGCAGCAGCAACAGCTGTCATATGATCCTCTGGCTAGCTAGCCATGTTGCTCATTAGATCCTCAGAATTTAGTAATCTCTATTATCCTCTACGTCCCAGCAACTACTATTCTACTCTCTGTTTCTGAGTTCAACATTTTGTTTTTTTTTTGTTTTTGTTTTTTTTTTTTTTCTAGTTGTGGGCCTATGTGGATCTAGATATCATTTTATTTTATTTTATTTTATTTTATTTTTTTTTAAGTTTTTTTTTTTTTTTTATTGTAAAGCTACTATACAGAGGGTTACAGTTACATGAGTGAGGTTATGAGTACACTTCCTCTTGAACATTGTTACCCCCTCCATTGTTTTCCCCCTACCATCCCCTCCCTCCCTCCCTTCCCCGAGGTTCTTTTTTTTTTTTTGATTGTGATTAAATGATTACATAATTTCAAAGTCACAAGTTCATTCTAACTTCCCTGGAGCAAATTGTCTACCACAGTCTGTAATATATAACAGTGTTCACATGTTATATACCATATTTGTGATCAGCAGCATGAGGATATTTAGTAGTGGTTCAACCAGATGAGCGGGAGTTCTTTGTTTCTTAAGTCCTGTTAGTTTTGTCGTATCACCTAACCTTTTGGATTTAGCATCCACTTATGAGGGAGACCATGTACCGTTTGTCTCTTCGTTCTTGGCTTACCTCGCTCAACATGATTCCTTCTAGCTCCATCCATTTCCCTGCAAATGCCATTATTTTGTCATTTCTAATGGCTGCATAATATTCCATTGTGTATAGATACCACAATTTTTGGATCCATTCATCTGTGGTGGGGCACCTAGGTTGTTTCCATATCCTAGCTATTGCGAACAGTGCTGCAATAAACATGGAGGTGCACGTGTCCTTGTATATTGGTTCCTGTTGTTCAGGGTAGATGCCTAGAAGTGGTATGACTGGGTCGTAAGGGAGGTCAATCTTTAGCTTTCTAAGGACCCTCCAGACTGCTTTCCAAAGTGGTTGTATAAGTGTACATTCCCACCAGCAGTGTAATAGGGTTCCTCTTTCTCCACATCCCCTCCAGCATTTGTCGTTGGCTGATTTGTGGATGTGGGACATTCTGACTGGGGTAAGGTGGTATCTCAGGGTTGTCTTTATTTGCATTTCCTTCACCACCAGGGATGATGAACATTTCCTCATGTGTTTCTTTGCCATTTTTATTTCTTCATTTGAGAAGTCCCTCTTTAGTTCCCTTGCCCATTTAGTAATTGGTTTGTTAGGTTTGGGAGGGATTAGTTTCTTGAGTTCCCTGTATATGCAGGATGTTAACCCCTTGTCTGATATATTGCTGGTAAATATTTTTTCCCAATTAGTTGGTTGTCTTTCCAGCTTAGTTGCGATAGATTTAGCTGTGCAGAAGCTTTTTATTTTAAGGTAGTCCCATTTGTCGAGTCTCTCTCCAACTTGTGACCCTGGGACTCTGTTCAGGAAGTTCCTTCCTGTGCCTATTAGTTCAAGTGTCTCTCCTACTCTGTCCTGCAGTAGTTTCAGAGATTCAGGTTTAATGTTAAGGTCTTTAATCCATTTTGAGTTGATGTTGGTGCATGGTGATAGGCTGGGGTCCACTTTTAGTTTTCTGCATGTGGCTGCCCAGTTTTCCCAGCACCAGCGGTTGAAGAGGCTGTGTTTCTTCCATTGTATGTCTTTGGCTCCTTTGTCGAATATCAACTGGCTGTAGGCCTGTGGATTTATATCTGGATCTTCTATTCTGTTCCATTGGTCTTCGGGTCTGTTTTTGTGCCAGTACCATGCCGTCTTTGTGATTATAGCTCTGTAGTAGAGTTTGAAGTTCGGCATGGATAGCCCTCCCATATTGTCTTTATCCCCTAGAATTGTTTTGGCTATTCTAGGTCTTTTGTTGTTCCATATAAATTTTTGGACTGTTTTCTGTATTTCAGTGATGTACGTCATTGGGATTTTAATAGGAATTGCATTGAATTTGTATATTAGTTTTGGAAGTATCACCATCTTTACTATATTAAGTCGGCCTATCCAGGAGCATGGGAGGTCTTTCCATTTCCTAGTGTCTTCTGCAATTTCTTTCTTTAACTTTTTATAGTTCTCATTAAATAGTTCTTTTACATCTTTGGTTAGGTTAATTCCTAAATATTTTATTTTTTGGGAGGTTATTGTGAATGGGGTTGCTCCCTTTATTTCCCTCTCTTCCTGTGCGTTATCAGTGTATAGGAAGGCAACTGATTTTTGTGGGTTTATTTTGTATCCTGCTATTTTGCCGAAGTGACTTATGATTTCTAAAAGTTTGGGAATGGAGTTTTTGGGATCGTGGAGGTATAGTATCATGTCGTCTGCAAAAAGGGATAGTTTCACTTCTTCTTTCCCTATGCGGATCCCTTTAATGTCTTTTTCTTGCCTTATTGCCCTGGCTAAGGGTTCTAGGACTATGTTGAAGAGGAGTGGAGACAGTGGACATCCTTGCCTTGTTCCTGTTTTTAGGAGGATTGGTTGTAGCTTTTCCCCATTAAGTATAATATTGGCTATTGGTCTGTCATAAATGGCTTTTATTGTTTTTAGAAATGTTCCTTCTATTCCTATTTTCTCCAGAGCTTTTAGCATGAATGAATGTTGAATTTTATCAAAGGCCTTTTCTGCATCTGTGGCGATAATCATGTGATTCTTGACCTTGGCTCTGTTGATATGCTGGATTACATTTATTGACTTACGTATGTTAAACCATCCCTGTGTCTCTGGGATGAAGCCTACCTGATCATAGTGTATTATTTTTTTTATGTGTTTCTGGATTCTGTTAGCTAGAATCTTGTTAAGGATCTTTGCATCTGTGTTCATCAAGGAGATTGGCCTGTAATTCTCCTTTTTGGTTGGGTCTTTGCCTGGTTTGGGGATGAGTGTGATATTGGCTTCGTAGAATGAGTTTGGGATAGCTCCCTCCTTCTCTGTTTCTCTGAAGAGCTTGAGGAGTATGGGTATTAGTTCTTCTTTAAAGGTCTTATAGAATTCTGCTGTGAATCCATCTGGTCCTGGGCTTTTTTTTGTTGGAAGACTTTTGATAGCTTCCTGTATCTCATTATAGGATATTGGCTTATTTAATTGGTTAACTTCTTCTTTGCTCAGTTTGGGTAACTTGTATTTCTCTAAAAATGCATCCATTTCCGCCAGATTTTCTTCCTTTAGAGAGTATAGCTTTTGAAAGTAGTCTGTTAGAATTGTTTGGATATCTTGGGTACGTGTTGTGATGTTTCCCGTGGCATCCCTAATCCTATTAATATGGGTTTCCTCTCTTCTTTTTTTAATTAATCTTGCCAACGGGCCATCAATTTTGTTTATTTTTTCAAAGAACCAGCTTTTTGTTTGGTTTATTTTGGTTATGGTTTTCTGATTTTCTAATTGGTTAATCTCTGCTCTCAATTTGGTTATCTGGCTTCGTCTAGTAGCTTTAGGTCCCATTTTTTCTTGTTTTTCTAGCTGTTTTAGTTGCAACATGAGATTATTTACTTGGTCTGTCTCCATTCTCTTGATGTGGGCACTGAGGGCAATAAATTTGCCCCTCAGGACTGCTTTTGCTGTGTCCCACAAGTTTCTTTGTGAGGTGTTTTCATTTTCATTGAGTTCTAGGAAATGCTTTATTTCTTCTCTGATCTCTTCTGTTACCCAGGCCTTGTTAAGGAGTGTGCTGTTCAATTTCCATGTATTAGAGAAATTTCTGCGGTATGCTTTGTTATTGAGAGCTAGCTTGATTCCACTGTGGTCAGATAGGATACAGGGGATTATGTCGATCCCTTTGTATTTGCTTAAGTTCCTTGAATGAACTATGATATGGTCTATTTTGGAGAAAGTTCCATGAGCTGCTGAGAAGAATGTGTACTGTGTTGTTTTAGGGTGAAATACTCAGTAGATGTCAGTTAATTCCGCTTGAAGTATGGCCTCACTTAATTCGGTAGCTTCTTTGCCAATCCTCTGGTTGGTAGACCTGTCCTTTGGTGAGAGTGGCGTGTTAAAGTCTCCTAGTATTATCGTATTGGGATCTATTTTATTCTGTAAGTTTGAGAGCATTTGTTTAACATATCTGGGTGCACCGATATTTGGGGCATATAAGTTGATGATGGTTATATCCTCCTCTTGGATTGTTCCCTTTATTAATATGTAGTGTCCGTCCTTGTCTTTCTGTACTGATTTTAATGAAAAGTTTATTTTGTCAGATATCAGGATAGCTACACCTGCTTTCTTATTGGGGGAATTTGATTGGTAGATCCTTTTCCACCCCTTCACTCTGAGTTTGTTTGTATGTTTGGCTGAGAGGTGGGTCTCCTGAAGGCAACAGATGGATGGGTCTTGTTTTCTGATCCAGTCCTCAGTTGGTTTTCTTTTAATTGGCGAATTCAGCCCATTTATATTAAGAGAAAGTATAGAGAGATGCATTGTTGTCCCTGCCATTCCGTTTTCCTAAGTTTTTCTTCTTTCCTTTCCTCCTGTGCTTGCTCAGTTAGACTTTGAGTAATGCCTGTTTGGGGCAGGTCCCAGTTCCTGGTTGCTTTCTTCAGGTTGTGTCCCCCCTCTTAGAATTCTTTGTAATGCTGGCTTAATGTTTATGTATTCATTTAGTTTTTCTTTGCTATTAAAAGTTTTCAGTTCTCCATCGAATGTGAATGCTAGCTTTGCCGGGTATATCAGTCTGGGTTGGCAGTTATTGGCTCTCAGGGCTCGTATGGTGCTTTCCCAGGCTTTTCTTGCATTCATTGTTTGTGTGGAGAGATCTGCAGTGATTCTAATTTTTTTCCCGTTGTAGTACAGCTCCTTCTTCATTTTTGCTGCATGCAGGATTGTTTCCTTATTATTCAGATCCATCATTGTTATTATTATGTGCCTAGAAGTGTTTCTCCTGGGATCTTGCTTGTTGGGTGTTCGATAAGCTTTTGTGATGTAGTTAAGATGGTCGTTTTTGAGGTGGGGAAAATTTTCATTGACTATCTTGTTAAATAGGTGTTGCATTCCCTTGCTCTGGAATTCCTCACCTTCGTCCACTCCGATTATGCGAAGGTTAAATTTTTTAGCATTATCTGCTTGCTCTTGAATTTCCCTTTGGTTTGAGTGATTTTTCCATATCTGTCACTTTTTGGTCCAGTTGGTGTATTCTGTCTTCTGTATCTGACACTCTACCTTCCATTTCATTCACTCTGTTGACCGTGGCTTCTATTGTGGTTTGCATGGTGGAAATGGATCCCTTTATGGATTCAATGTTGGTTCTCAGAGTACTGATCTCACCTCTCAATGAGGTGAGATCAGTATGCATTACCTCTAATTTGGCGTTTATCTCACTTCTTACTGAGGTTTGTGCAGCTTCTATTTTTGCATCCAATTTTTGTTTGATATCCTGTATATCTTTTGATAGTTCATCCTTGTGTTCTTTCAATTTCTGATCCATTTCTCGCTTTATTTCTTGAGTCATTGCCTCCAGCAACCCTTGGATGTAGTTTTTGTCTTCCATTCCTGCTTTGCTCCCACTGGGGCTCTCCCCTGCGTGGCTGCTGGCTTTTGAGGTGAGCTTGCTGTCCTGGGTAGTGGTAAACCTTGTGATTTTTCTCTGTGATTTTCGCATGGGGGTTCAGGAGACTGCTCTTCAATCTTGTTTTGGTGTGTCTGTCTTTGCTTGGTTGCTGATTCTGTATTGGTAGAGAGAGTCTGTGCCTGATCTGGATTCTGTTGGGAGCCTATTTCCAGCTGCTATTCACTTAGGATTCTCAGCTCTCTGCTGTAGCAATTCCCGCCTTTGGAAGGGTTGAGCAGCCTAGACTGCTTGTGTTTGCTCCTGCGGGTGCTCTTGGGAAGATCAGATGCTCTGGATGCACTCTCCCAAATACTGGAGTCTGCTATGGGCTCCTGATGTGTTTTTGTTTGTTTGTTTTGGGCTGGTTGTGGGCTTGAACTCTAGGTTTGGGTGCTGTCCCTCAGCTCTTCAGCTCAGGGCTGGCACCCTACCATTTGAGCCACAGCCCCACTTCTGACCCTTTTTGCTTTGTTCAGGCGCCGGTCCCCTGGCCTGGTTCCGGCCCCAGCCTGGAGCGCGCTCGTTAGGCCTGTGCTAATGTGTATACCACCTTGGTTATGCAGCCTGGAGGACACAGTTCAAATTTCTTCTACTGTTGGTAGTCTTGACCCAGGGGCACTGTTCCTGGCTTGAGCATTTAAGCTCCCTTCCAGGGGCGCTCTTGCTCTGGCCTGGCCAGCAGAGTGTGCTCCACCGGCTGGTGGAGCTCTCGAACAGTTCCCAGTTTTAGTGGGTCCTGTGGTCCGGGTGTTGGGGTAGGGAGTCTAGGTCAGGGTCTGGGGATTCCCTCCAGCTCTGGTCTCCCTTGATGGATTCCCTGTCCCCTGATGGGTACTCACCCTGTAGGTCGTCAGTTGTTGTTGCAGTCCGAGTTCAGTTGGGGTGGTTGCGGGCTGGGTTGGGCGGCCCCCCGCCGGGTCGTTGCGATCGCGATTGGGCGGGTGGTCTGCGGACAGGTCCCTTTGTGGCGCTGCTGGTGCCGGGCGGCTTTGGCGGGATGGAGCCTCTCCGCTCCGGTGGAGAGTGAGGGGTGGGGTGGGATCCTCCTGGAGACTCCCGGCTGGTAGGTTTCTCTGTTCCTGGCGATCCGCTGTTCTGCAATCCGGTACCTGGTGATCTGCAAGCAGCCCCCTGTGTCTCTGTGGCTCCGGCAGCCCCCGCCGGGCCGGCTGGCCGGCGGCTTGGCGCACTGCCGCGCGGCCAGTAAAGGTTGGGGGAGGGGGTCTTCGCTCTTCTCTGTTCTGAAATTCTTCTTTTCCTCTCTTTCTTTTTTTTGTTATTTTCCACCTCTGGTTTTTCTCTGAGTGTTCGTCTTTTTGTTGTTGTCGGTCTCTTGGGGAGATTAAAGGTTGGAACTCGAACTCTCTTTTTGGTTGGAGAGAGCTGTGGCGTTTCCCTACTGCCCCGTCGCCATCTTGGTCCCCCCCTCTGAGTTCAACATTTTGAAGATTGCACATGTAAGCAAAATTCTACAATGTTTTGTCTTTGGCTGACTTAGCATAATGCCTACAGATCCATTCATATTGTCACAGTGAAGGAATTCCCATGTTTTTCATGACTGAATACTATTCCATTGCATACATTTCCCAGAAGATAAGTGATACTAAACACCTTTTCTCATACTTGTGGGCTACTTGTGTATCTTTGGGAAAAAGTCAGATCATTTGTTCAGTTTTGAACTGGATTATTTGAGGATTTTGCTATTGAGTTCCATGAGTTCCTTACACTTACTTTGGAGTTTACCAGAGTTTTGGTTTGCAAACATAGCCTTCTATTCTGTGGGCTGCCCTGTCATTTTGCTGATTGTTCCCTTCACTTGGTCTCACTTACCTTGCTTGCTTGCTGTTGCTTCTGTACCTTGATAGTCTTTTAAAGGTCTTTCCTGTTACCAGTGCCAATGAACATTTTTCATTGATTCCTATGCTTTCTTTTTTTTTTTTTCGGGGGGGTCCGGTCGTGGGCCTGAACTTTGGGCCTGGGCACTGTCCTCAGCTCTTCACCTCAAGGCTAGCGCTCTACCACTTGAGCCACAGCGCCACTTCTGGCTCTTTTTTTTCTGCTTATGTGGTGCTGAGGAATCGAACCCAGAGCCTCATGCATGCAAGGCAAGCACTCTAACACTGAGCCACCTTCCCAGCCCCATCCTATGCTTTCTTTGGGGTATTTAATATTACTAAACATTTTCTTTCATGGAGTTCTCTCCTCCCTTTGTTTCCATGACAATCCATACTGGTGATTCAACTGTTAAATTTCAGGCCTCTACTTGCCTCTCAGCTTTTCTTCCCTGTCTTTTCTCCATTGGTCAGCCAAGCATTCACTACTCCCAGATTTATACCTTCACCTGCTTATCTACTTTCTACATTACTTTCTTGACTTCAGTTTTCATTCATAATCCTTTTATTTTGAGTCAAGTTCTTGCTATGTAGCTTTGGTTGGCCTTAAACTCATGACCATCCTGTTTTGCAAGTCTCCTGAGTGCTAGGATCACAGCTAATTACTCATGAAGATTTATAACTCTATCTTACTCTCCAGGCCTTTATTTTTTACCTCTGCCTGAACTTTTCTCAAGCACCTCAAATTTTAGGGTATATAAAGAAAATAGTATCCTCTCTCACCCTAGATCAGCGGTCTTTTTTTTTTTCTTCTTTTTTGTGCTGGTACTGGGGCTTGAAGTCAGTGCCTTTTACTTTTTGGTTTTTACTCAGTTTGACATTCTAACACTTGATCTACACCTCCACTTTCCTGCCATCTTCTTTCTTTAAAAAAAAAAAAAACTTTAAGTAGTTGTACAAAAGAGTTGCCATTCAACCAAAATAGTATATGAATATGATGAATTCTGATCAGAGTCACCCATTTCATCATTCACTTCCATCCTTTCCAACTTCACCCCTTCCCTCAATTTTCTTAGCTCTGTGGACTATGCCCTGGATTTTATGAGAGCATTCTCTCCACCTTCCTCTCTTCGCTTTTGTCTATGTCCCTCTCTACAGTTCTATTTCAATTAGTGCTATCACCATGTCCTCATTTATCTATGCTCAAGTCAGTGGGGCTTAAACTCAGACTGGGGGCTGTCCCTGAGCTCTTCAGGTCAAGAGGAGCACTCTACCACTTGAGCCCCAGTGTCACTTTCCGTTTTCTGGTGGCTAACTGGATATAAGAGTCTCACAGACTTTCCTGCCCGGGGCTGGCTTTGAACCACAATCCTCAGATCTCAGCCTCCTGAGTAGCTAGGATTATAGGCGTGAGCCACTGGCATCCAGCCTATGCAATTTCTTTCACATTGCCCTCCTCATACTGTGAGGCAAAAATGCTTACAAAATCATGCTGTGTTCTGGAAACAATCAGAAATATGATTGTTTAGAGGGAAGGGAAGCAATAGAAGATCCTGGCCAAGTGGATAAGGGTCAAGCATATGCCTCTCATGCCCTCTATAGGCAGGTAGCACTTGATAGGGCTATTTACAGTAAAAATGGTCCCCTGATTCCACTCCAACACCATGAAAAGAATTTTCTCTAGTTTTTGCATAGTGAGCATCACACATGAACATGATTGTGCACTTTTTTGAGAATAAGATAGTCTGTTTTTATCCTATGCAGCAAGCTTACTGTGTAATACATACCTGGCACAAAGTAGGCACACAAGTGCTGTTCTGTTCAATGACTGGACATTGGGATGGATGGATGGCAGATTTCTGTGTATTGGAGATAGCACTTTCCAAGGCTCTAGAGATAATTGTAATACTTCAATAAGTATGTATGCACACAATCAGGTTTGTGGAAGTTAGGCTTATTACAAACTCAGTACTGTCTTGATTTATCCTCTTAGACTGGTAGCCATGAGACTTAAGTAATGTGTCCAATTTACTTCAGTGTAAACATGGGTTTTGGGAAGTACGGTGCCTCCACCACACTATTTAATTCCTTTTTATTTTACCTCAACTTCAGACTTGTATCACTGTTAATTTAAGCTTTATTTATTGATGAGTATTCAAGATTTTCTAGTTCTACTAACAATGTCACAAAGTTCTTGTAAGTAATTCTTCGACACATGTCTATCACTTCTACAAAATATGATCCTGGCCTGACACCAATGGCTTGTGTTGGTAATCCTAGCTGAGATCTCAGGATTTGATTGTTCCCTTTTCTTATTTGATGTGTTCTTGCTTATCTTGCTTACTTGCTGTTGCGTCTGTACCTTCTTTTAAAGGTCTTTCCAGTTGCCAAGGCTAATGAACATTTTTCATTTATTCCTTTGCTCTTTTGGGGGAATTTGATATTATGAAACATTTTCTTTCGCAGATCTTAGCTCAGAGAGATCAGGAAGCTGAGATCTGAGGATTGTGGGTTGAAGCCAGCCCAGACAAGGCTGAGACTCTTACTTCCAATTAACCATCAAAAAAGCTAGAAATGGAACTGTGGCACAAATGGTAGAGTGTCAGCCTTGAGCAAAAAAGCTTAGAGACAGCCAGGAGTTTAAGCCCCAGTACCAGCAGACAGACAGAAACACACACACACACACACACACACACACACACACACACATACACACACACACACACACATTTACCAGGTTACATTTGAGAAAAGTGTAATTTATATTTAATAGATTTGCAAGATGAATTTCTTCAAAGGACCATTTCTAGTTCCTCACAAGTTTACCAACATATCTGAGTAAATTTTCTGAGAAATAGTGAAATATAACAGTTAAGGACAGATCTGTCCACTTGGTATGAAATCCTAGCTCTTCAGTTACTCCTCACATAACTTTGCAAATGTGTGTATATGACCAGACCAAAGTTCCAGGTCTATAAAAATGGAAGCAGAAAGAATCACTACCTGTTACAAATATGTGCCAAATCCTTGGAACACAATGAATATTCAGTGTAGGCCCACCACAATTAGAACTATGATGAACTTGAATATTAATGTGATCCAATCCTTATATTCTTCTAGTGGTACAGTGCCACAAAGATACGGAAGAAAACTCTCCTTTCCTGTTTCAGTGGGACACAGTTCACTCAGCACTCAGAAATGCAAGAATATCAAGGGCAGTAGATGGGACTAATAGGCAGAGCACTCATCTAGCATGTGAGGCCCTCAGTTTGATACCCAGCAACACACACACACACACACACACACACACACGCATGCATGCACGCACACATGCACACCATGAAAGTCAAGACATGCTGGACACCAGTGGCTTGTCCAGAGGCTGAGATCTAGAGGATCATAATTCAAAGCCAGTCAAGGTAAATAACAGTCTGAGAGATTCCTGCTCTAAAAGAGCCAGCAAAAAGCTGTAGGCATGGCAGTTTTCCATAGCCCTGACCTATCATGTCATATTATTCTCAGTGTGTTCAGCATTCTGGGTAAGTGACTCTACTGTTTCTAAATGCCACATGACCGCTAATAGCTCATGAGGCCATATTGATAGAGAATTACTGACAAGTTTTCACAGTAATAACAGAAGATACCTTATTTTCTATCCCCCACCCCCAACTTTTTTTTTTTTTTTTTGTCAGACATGGTGCTTGAATTCTGGGCCTGGGCACTGTTCCTCAGCTCTTCAACTCAAGGCTAGCACTCTACCACTTGAGCCACTGTGCTACTTCCAGTTTTCTGGTGGTTTATTGGAGATAAGAGCTTCATGGATTTTCCTGCCCGGGCTGGCTTTGAACCATGATCCTCAGATCTCAGCCTCCTGAGTAGCTAGGATTATAGGCACCAACACCCGCCTTCTACCCCTATTTGTAAGTGAGAGAACATGTTGAGCTGTGTGTGAAAGGAATCAAATTCCAAAGAAAAACTAGTGATTTTTAGTTTTTTTAATTTTAAAGGATGGAAATAACCGTTACATTTTACTAAGCCTGTGATTGAAGACCAATCCACTCTGTAGCTTCCTATCTGTTGTGCTGGAGCAAGCAGTGAGTATTCCAAGTACTTATTTACACTAAGTTTCAGTTTAACATGAATTCAAACAAACAGAAAGCTCAAATATTTGGAAGTTCTTTTGCAGATTACTGATTAAGAGACAAACATAGCTATTAGCTAACAGGGAGGCAGTTTATCTAAAGCCGCTTTTAGGGAGTGTCATGAGACCCCTCACTTTTAGTAGAATAATCTGATTGCTTGCTTTGGATGAGACACTGCCCTAGGTGTTGGTAGGAGCCAAACATGAAAAGAAATATGGTGGACTGGTAAACCCTGTGGCTGAATCTGTGGGCAAAGTGGTAAGCCATGCTTGTGATCTCTTGGCATTTAGTGAGAGAAAACTTCCTACAGGCTTAAACAAATAAGCAAAGACAATTTTCTTAGCTTCAAAGACGGTTGGTCCAAGGACTCAAGGAATATGTTTGTACTCTGCATCTTCGAGATCTGCTAACCTAAGTGAGACTTCACGCTCAGAGTCTATGGAATGGAAGGTGGCTAACTACAGTATCAGGCCTGTATTCTCCCAGATTCATGTTTAACAGGAAAAAAAAAAAAAGAATTCTCTTCCACAACAGTATGATTGATGAGTCTTGCAAATGACTTCTAGTGGCCAGATTTGGTTGCAAACTTATCCCTAAACTTACCGAAGTGTCCAGAGGGAGGCCATATTCTAAGGTCAAGATGGAAGTGACAGGGGTGAGGTCAAGTACATGAACCTAGGTCCAGAAAATGAATGATACTTCAGAGAAAAAAGCCAGGTGCTCTGATGACAGAAGGTTTCTTTTAACCACAATACCACTGCCTCCTCCTACAGCATTGTACAGCATGCACAAAAAGAATGCGGGTAAGAGAGGTGAGTACTGGAGCTCATGCCTATAATCCTAGCCAATCAAGAGTCTAAGATCTGGAGAATCAAGGTTTGAAGCTAGCCCTGGCAGAAAAGAACCAGTGAAAATTCTGGAGTAAAGGTATTACTAAAGTGATGGAGTGCCTGCAAGTCCAAGGGTAATTACAAGGCCCAATGTTCCAGAAGGGAGAGAGGGAGGGGAAGAGGGATAAGGAGAGAGAGAAACTTATTAGTAGAATAAGACTTCTAGATTTAATCCAAAGCATCAGACCAAAATAAAAATTAAATAAAAAGGAAATAGGGAAGGGCTGGGAAGTTGGCTTAGTGGTAGAGTGCTTGCCTTGCATGCATGAAGCCCTGAGTTCGATTTCTCAGTACCACATAAGCAGAAAAAGCCAGAAGTGGTGCTGTGGCTCAAATGGTAGAGTGTTAGCCTTGAGCTGAAGAGCTGAGGGACAGCGCCCAGGCCCAGAGTTCAAGCCCAGGACTGGCAAAAAAAAAAAAAAAAAAAAAATAGGGAAAGCCAATAAAATTGTCATTAGAAAAATAATTTAAGAGCATTACAAATCTTTTCTGGAAAAACTAGTAAGTGATATTACACAAATACTTTCAAAATAAACAGATTTTTTTGCTGGATGCTGGTGGCTCATACTTGTAATCCTAGTTGCTCAATAGGCTGAGGTTTAAAAATTATGATTCAAAGCCAGCCTGGGCAGGAAAATCCTTGAGACTCTTATCTTTAATTAACCACCTGAAAACAGGAAGTGACTCAAAGTGGTAGAATGCTAGCTTTGAACACAAAAGCCCTACAACCAACAAACAAAAACAAAAACAAAGAATTTTAGTGTTCTTCATTTATTTATTTTGTAGGTTGTAGGATTTGAACTCAGACCCTGTCCCTGAGCTCTTTTTTGCTCAAGGCTAGCGCTCTACCACTTTGAGCTGCAACTCCACTTCCAATTTTGAGTGGTTAATTGGAGAAAAGAGTCTCACAGAACTTTTCTGCCTGGGCTGCTTTGAATCTTGATCCTCAAATTTCAGACTCCTGAGCAGCTAGAATTACAGGCATGAACCACTGGTGCTTGGCAGATTTTTAGTTTTAAAAAAAAAATCTCAAAACTTTTAATTTTATTTTAAAAATAAACAGAGAGGTTGGAAATGTGGCTTAGAGGTAGAGTGCTTGCCTAGCATACATGAAGCCCTGGATTCAATTCCTCAGAACCACATAAACAGAAAAAGCTGAAGGTCTCTGTGGCTCAAGTGGTAGAGTGCTAGTCTTGAGCAAAAAGAAGCTCAGGGACAGTGCCCAGGCCCTGAGTTCAGTTCCCAGGACTGGCAAAAAAAACAAAACAAAACAAAACAAAAATAGAGAAATCAGGAAAGAGAACTTAGCTGTAAAAGATGTAAAGACATTATAATCTATGATTGTTACGATTACAAATCTATGATTATAATGTGAACCTATGATCAAGTCACTAATGTGCCTAGCATCTACAGCTATGGATGGTAGTGCTGGCACTGGAATTCATGTGCTCTCTAGAGTTGAGGTTCTTCATTAATTCTGTCACTATGTAAACAAACAGACATACAAACAAGCAAAATGGTATCACATCTCTCTGAGAAACCCATTTATGTTTAAAAGTAACAGAAGATATCACAATATTATAAAGCAATACTTTGAGTTATACTTTTCCCTCACAAAACCAAAAGTCAAATAGAAAGCAACACACTCAAAAAACATATCTGCATGTGTATGTGGTAAGAAGTAATTCACATTAAAATGAACTAGAAAAATATTAAGGGTTTGGAAAGAGCAAAGCATAGGAGTAAATGATGTCCAAAAGAATTTACATGAGGAAGATGTTTGACCCTATTAATAATTAAAGAAATGCGAGTTAAATCTGTGATGATTTTATCAAATAAGAAGAGTGGACAAAATTTTCAGAGGTCTTCTAGTTATGGCTAGTGTATAATGGATCATCATTCTCACACATTGGTGGTAGAAACACAAATTAGGAGAAACTTTGTCAAATTGTCCTGCAACATGTACAAAGAGCTTTAAATATTTATATTATTTTATCTATCCTGGAAAGCAAAGCCTAAGGCAATACGCACAAATGTAGAAAAGACTTTACGATCAATAACATTCACAACCATTCAGAAGAAAATTCTGAGAACCATGAAAACACCTGAGCCATCTGAAATAAAGGGAAATAATTAAATAACTTATTCTCTGAGCAATTGTGTAAACATTAATATAAGACTTATCCAACAAGGTCAGTATTTTGGCAAACATTTCCAACATACTTTTAAATTTAAAAATTCCAGGACAATTTATATAACAAACACTGAATTTTTACAGTAAAAGACTAAAGAGAAATATGTCAAAGATGTTAAGATTTATTTCTTTCCACTTTCTGTGATTTTTTTTCTGCAGTGAACAATGATTACATTTAGATAGATAAAATAAGCTTTACTTTATTAAAAAAAAAAAAAAAAGAGGTGGGGGGAGGGAGGGTTAATGGTTTGTGTAATGTGTTAAACTGACAAGTCCCAAATGTCTCTCACTGATCTAGTGGGTGGACCTCTTCAATCTCTTTGAAGCTTCAGCCCTGGAGCTAGGCCTGCATTGCCCCATGGGCCTACTGATTTACTAGCATAGCCAGATAAAAACAGAAACTACAGAGCCTCACTGACTAGTGGGCACCAGGAGAGTCCAATCAGGCCAGTTTCTGTTTCTTCTGGTCAGTAGCTCTGAAAGAAAGCAAGATTACACTGTAACTTTTGCACTTTGTCCAGGATGACATCTTCACCACTTAAGAGAGGTGGTAGATAAGGAATGAGAGAGAGAGAAAAGAAGACCCCTTGTGGTAAAGCTGACAGATAAGATCCCAAACAGAGCTACTATTCCTGCTTAACAGATTCCAGTGTCTAAGGAACAAACAAAACCCCTTAGGAAGTAATGGGGAATCAAATACAAGCAGGGAATCCTGGGCCTGACCCATTGGAACGGTTAAGGGTCCTCTGAAATCTATACCTCTCCCTTTCTCTTTCATTTTAGTGTATAGAATTTATTTAGTGTATCAAACAAGCCAGATGCAGTTCCTCATAGATTTTTCTTGTAGACTTCTCTAACCATTAGGTTTGGCATTGAGATTTTGTGAGAGGCAGGCCAAAGTTGAAGTCTACATCTTTACAAATAACACTGCCATTATGCAGTGAGATGGACCAGCCAAGACAAAGTTGATTGATCCATCATGATTTCCAAATAAATGTTTGATTGTCTTGAGAACCTGTTTAGATAGATTTCCTAGATATCCGTTCTTCTGTACAACTCATCTAAGGGCTAAATTTAATATGAGTGGGAGACTCATCATTCCATTACAGATGAGAAAGCACTCCCCCACCCTCAAAAAAAAGACATTGATTAGAAAAAAGACATTGTCTTAGGTAGCTTTTTATTATTGTTAGAAAACACCTGAACAAACAACTTTTTTTTTTAAAGGGAGATGTACTTTGTGTCACACTTTCAGAGGTTTTCTTCCATGACCTCTTAGCTGCATTGCTTCTGGGTGTGGACTTGGTAAAGCAGAGAGTCTCAGTGGATTGCACAGAGGAGCCAAAGCGAAAACAGGAGCTAGGGGCATGTCAGTCATGCCCCAGTGACCTACTTCCTCCAATCAGGCCTCACTTCCTATTCACCCATGTGGTTACTCCTTTGAAGTCAAAGCTCTCATAATCCAATTACTTCTCAATAGTGCCACCAGCTGGGGACCAAGCCTTCAACACATGGGCCTTTAGGGGAGACACTTCATATTCAAACCATCACAAACATGAAGTCAGAGAGCTCTGAGTTTGAACTTAGCAAATTATTGATTCAACTTGTGTCCTTGAACAGTGCTTACCCTATCTGGGTATGTTTGCTTATCTGAAACAGAGGTAAGCAACAGCTGCCTATAACACAGTAGTGGTCTGCACTGATAATACTCCTTTCTTTTTGTAACAGAAGTTCCCCCAGGGTGTGTGTGTGTGTGTGTGTGTATGTGTGTGTGTGTGTCCCGGGCACTTTAGTTCTTTTGAGCAAGGCTGTCATTCTACCACTTGAGCCACACCTCCACTTCTAGTTTTTGCTGTGTCATGGACTTTCCTGCCTAGGTTGGCTTCAAACTGCCTTCTTAGAAATTGAGATTACAGATGTGAGCACTGGTGCCTGACATGCCCAGTTTTGTTTGTAAAAGGAAAATCTCTGGCCTGGGTAATGGCTAATGAGTGATGGAAAGCAGAGTATAAAGTACATATACTAAACTTTCCAAGTCATTTAGTCTCTATCACAGCTTGGCCACTGAGGTGCAAAAATATCCATAGGTTATGTGCAAATGAATGTCTGTGACTATGTTACATAACCGAAAAGTTTAAAAAGCAGGCAGGATCCTGGTGCTGGTGGCTCATACCTATAATCCTATCTAGTCAAGAAGCTGAGATCTGAAGATTCTGGTTGAAAGCCAGCCTAGTCAGCAGTGAGCTTTTGCTCAAGAACATTAGCCTTGAGCACAAAATCTCAGGAACAGTGTCTAGTCGGTTCAAGCCCCAGAACCCCACTCCCCTCTCCCCCGCCACAAAACAGGTAGATAGCATATTTTTGTTATTGTTTGCACACTCCTGGTCTAAAGCAACTGTGACAATCCTATTGGACTTTCTTCTCCTCCTGGTTAGCCATGTGACCTAGTGGCTATTACTGACGCACAAGTAAGAATCTGATACCCTGATTATAGGAAACATTTTTTGCTTTGCTAAATAAAATGCAGGCTTGGGCTGGGAAGGTGGCTCAGTGGTAGAGCGCTTGCCTTGCATGCATGAGTCCCTGGGTTCGATTCCTCAGCACCACATAAACAAAAAAGCTGGAAGTGGCTCTGTGGCTCAAGTGGTAGAGCGCTAGACTTGAGCTGAAGAGCTGAGGGACAGCACCCAGGCCCAAAGTTCAGGCCCCATGACCGGACCAATAAAATAAAATAAAATAAAATGCAGGCTATCTTTCACCTTCAATTGACAGCTGATGCTGTCATCTTTCAATCATGAGAATAAAGACGTAAGACTGACTACTGGCTTGCTAAAATGATGATGGGAAAGGAAGTACTTGAGAAGCTCCATCTGTGTTATTCGGGTGCACCGATTTACCAACTCCACTCTGTGTGATCCACTATGGCAGATTCTCTGAATTTTTTAGCCAGATCTATTCCCATGTAGCTTCAATATATTCCAGGCTTTGTGTGAATATTACATGAGATAAAGATACAACTCCAAGGTATGAAAACAAGAGGGTTTTTGTTTTTTAATGTACTGTGTGAAGTTATTTCTTTTTTCTTTCATTTACTTTTTTTCCCATTGGTTTATCCCCTGTTACTGTTTTTTATTTTGGTAACCTATGTCTAATATATATGTTTATCTGATTTGGGGAAGGGAAGAAGAATAACAAAATGGTGAGACAAAGGACAAAGGGTGAACCAATGCAACAGCAATACTCACAAGATACTATGTTGGAAATGAACTTTACAACTTGGGTGGGAAAGGGAGCCCGGGGGAGGGATAACAGGAGAAAATGAGGGAGGGGGTAACACTGTTTGATGAGACATGTACTCATTACCTTACATATGTAACTGTAACCCCTCTGAACAGCACCCCTACAATAAAATAAAATTTAAAAAATAAAAAATAAATATTCAAACCACATGGTACATATCAGTTGCCTAGTCAATGATGGTTTGATCCATATTTCCATAGAAAACTGACATCATTCTCTTTGTGACCAGTATTGACATTTTGCACAAGCTCCTTTAAGAGTTAAGTCCCAGGGGCTGGGAAGGTGGCTCAGTGGTAGAGCGTTTGCCTTACATGCATGAGGCCCTGGGTTTGATTCCCCAGCAGCATATAAGCAAAAAGAAAAAAGCTGGAAGTGGTGCTGTGGCTCAAGTGGTAGAGTGCTAGCCTTGAGCTGAAGAGCTGAGGGACAGTGCCCAGGCCCAGAGTTCAGGCCCACGACCGGACCCCCCCCTCAAAAAAAAAAAAAGAGTTAAGAGTTAAGTCCCAATCATGGAATGCTTTTCAGGGTCACTTCTACTTTTACTTTAATGGTACATTTCCTAAGACTTCAGGCTAGGTACGGGAAAGACTAGAAATGATATCTAGTTTAGCAGAAGTCTGATGTCACAGGTAACTCTCAAATGAATTGGAGATACTCTCTTCCAGGTAACTACGAATGAAATTTCCTTTCTGTAGCCTCCTCTTATGCTACTTGCTGAGAGACCCCATGCTGGCCTTGTTGACCCTAGATATGAAAGGTGAAAAGCAGGTAGGGGCCTTACACAATTCTAGCCCCAGGAGACCCTTAGTAGATGTGATTGCCATTCCCTTTCTCCATTTGTCCTGGTTTTGTCCTCCTCTAGGTTCTCAGTTTAGTGAAAAATCTGACTCATAAAGGAGACACATTTGTCCTAAAAAAAGAGGGAGAGATCAATAAATGATTAGTTTGAAAATTATTTTTCTTTTTCAGGGAGAGGGGAGATGGGTTAATTTTATTTATGTAAGTGGTAGAGTGGCAGCCTTGAGTGATAAAGCTAAATAAGAGCGTGAAGTCCTAAGTTTAAGCTTCAGTAATGACACAGAACCAAAAATATCCCCTTTTCAAACAGATAAATGTTTGGACAAACAATGCAACCAGTTATTGAAAAGCAGCTGTCTACAACTCCCCCTCTCTCTCTTGTGTGTGTGTATATGTGTGTATGTGCATGCATGTAAGCAAACCTCTGCTTAAAGCATCCAAGTTAGGAATGCCAGGCACTGGTGGCTCACGCCTGTAATCCTAGCTACTCAGGAGGCTGAGATCTGAGGATCACCGCTCAAAGCCAGCCCGGGCAGGAAAGTCCGTGAGACTCTTATCTCCAATAAACCACTAGAAAACTGGAAGTGGTGCTGTGGCTCAAGCAGTAGAGTGCTTGCCTTAAGCTGAAGAGCTGAAGGATAGCACTGAAGCCCAGAGTTCAAGCCCCACGACTGACAAAAAATAAAAAGCATCCAAGTTAATCACTCTGAAGTACTGTCAATCTATCATAGCAGTATTTTTAAAAAGTTTGAAAGCTATTGTGGTGGCTCATGCCTGTAATCCCACTACTCTAGAGGCAGAGATTGGGTAGACCATGGTTCAAAGCCAGCCAGGAAAAAAGTTAGTGAGACCACATTTCAACAAACAGCCTGGCTGTGGTGTTTTTATCTCTCTAAACCTAGTTACTCAGAAAAACAAAATAAATAGGAGAATTGTGATCCAAGGATGGGCCTTCAACAAAAAGCATGAGACCCTATCTAAAAAGTAACCTAAAGCAAAAAGGCTGGAGTCCTGGCTCAAATGGTACAATAATTGCTTCACAAGCACAAGACCTTGAGTTCAAACCACAGTACTGTAAGGGTAATTTGGGGCTATTCACTAGTACAAACCCTTCTCAAATCTTACAAAGTTTGAAGAGGGTAGCTCACCCTCTTTTTAGTGGACCAACTCCACTGAGCCACTCATCTATGCTATTATTCATTTGCATCTTGTTGCTTCTGTTTTGTTTTGTTAAACAAAATATTTCCAACAAGAGTGTCCCTCTATACACTAGTCTAGCCTCAAACTCTTCGTGCCTCTGCCTTTGTGTTCCAAGTGTTGGGATTATAGGTGTGCAATTCCTGGGATTCCCAGAAACTCTTGCGTGCGAATTTTATCTCTAAACTTTAGAAATTAGCCCTTTTATAGTAGAAACATTTTTTGGATCTATATCATATAGATGTATTACACACATACCATTAGCTGAATTTTCAAAGAGGTTTTAGTCATTAGCATATTATAGAAATAAGAACTATTTTAAGCAGTCTGACTCAAGCTATCTAATGCAATATATATATATATATATATACACACACACACACACACACACACACACAGGGAGAGAGAGAGAGAGAGAGAAAGAGAGAAAGAGAGAAAGAGAGAGAGATAGTCTTTCTGGGAAATGTTTTCTTTACATATAGCTAATGTTTGAAGGACTGATTCATCCTTTCCTGCCTGAACCCTATAACAATGTGAACTTGAGTTATAGGCTCAATCTGCAGCCAACATTCCACAAGATGCAAGTTTACCATTCTTTTCTAAAATAAACAAAACAGTTATTACCTATCAATATCAGAGACTGGCTCATATCTTTGGGGGCAATTTTCAAATACAACTTGGCAAAATGAGTCTTAGGGAAGTAGACAAAACTAGATTATTATGAGGAACAGGAAAACAGAGAAAAAGAGATTAGTCTAGTTTAGACTTGCCTTAATTATAGCCTACATACAATGAAATGTGGTAATTTGATAGTAGTTGATTTAATGCTATAATCCTTGTTTTTGCACTAGTAAATAGGCCCAAATTACCTTTTATATGAATTATGTTACAAGAAATATGTAATTTCATCAGAGAGATTCTTTAAACAAAGGGGGTAGAATTTAAAAGGTGGGTTCTTAAACATGAAGATTGTCTTTTTTGTATAAATGGTGAGTTTTGAGGACTCTAAGCAACTTTTAAGAAATTGTGGATTTATTTTACTGACTGTATAAATAATACACACTTATTATAGAAGTACAAAGAAGAAACTAAAAATTATACATAAGCTCAGAAATCCAAAGGTAATCACTGCAAAAACTCTGGGATGATCTACTTAGTTCTTTCTCCTCCTACCTTCTCAAAAATATCACATCTATTTTAAGATCTATGGCTAAAATCACATTGTATATTATAAACCTTTCCCAAGCTCGTTAAGAATGTATCAAGTCTAGTCTATTGTGTACATAAAAGTACACTATATCCACCTCTATTTGGTTTAAAAGATAAATCCAATGGCATTTAAAAAGATTTCAAGCAGAAACTTCCACTAGAAGTTATTTACACTCTTATTATTCTAGTACAACTGTTTTCTTTGTCTTCTTGGCCCCCTCCCCCTCCCCCTCTTCCCCCTCCTCCTCCTCCTCCTCCACCCTCTTCTTTTTTAGTGCTGGTTCTGGGGTTTGAACTCAGAGCTTGAGCCCTGTATCTTAGCTTTTTTTTTTTTTTTTTTTTTTTGTCGGTCGTGGGGCTTGAACTCTGGGCCTGGCCGCTGTCCCTCAGCTCTTCAGCTCAAGGCCAGCGCTCTACCACTTGAGCTACAGCGCCACTTCCGGTTTTCTGGTGGTTTATTGGAGATAGGAGTCTCACGGTCTTTCCTGCCCGGGCTGGCTTTGAACCGCGATCCTCAGATCTCAGCCTCCTGAGTAGCTAGGATTACAGGCGTGAGCCACCAGCGCCCGGCTCTGTATCTTAGCTTTTTCACTCAAGGTTGTACTCTACCACTTTACTTACAGCTCCACTCTGGCTTTTTGGTGGTTAATTGGAAATGAGTCTCATAGACTTTCCTGACTGGGCTGGCTTCCACAATTCTCAGATCTCAGCCTAGCCTTCTGAGTAGCTAGGGTTGCAGACATGACCATGGCACTGAGCTAGTTATAACTATTTCTGTTCATAGAAAATACATCTTAGTTTGTCTATGAATCACTTTCTTCAGAGGGCATCTTACTGTATTGTTTCTTGGGTGAACCATAGATACTTACCAGCAGTCTCATTTAAAATGTATTAAAAAAAAATGCGGGGCTGGGAAGGTGGCTCAGTGGTAGAGCGCTTGCCTTGCATGCCTGAGGCCCTGGGTTCGATTCTTCAGCACCACATAATCAAAAAGAAAAAAAGCCGGAAGTGGCGCTGTGGCTCAAGTGGTAGAGTGCTAGCCTTGAGCTGAAGAGCTGAGGGACAGTGCCCAGGCCCAGAGTTCAGGCCCCACGACCGGACCCAAAAAAAAAATGTATTAAAAATGCAAAATCTTAGGCTTTTAACCAAGTCAGAAACAGGAAGTAGAGGTAGGTAACCTGTGTGCATGTGCATGTGTGTGCATTCATGCATGTGACTCAATGCACAGGTTTAAAGCTCTCTAGATAGTTCTGACACTCACTAAAGTCAGAACAATCATCTGTGATCAACAATCTTCAGGTGTTGTTTGAGAAGTAATTGTCACAATCTATGTTTTCTGGAAGGTAACAGATACAAATTTCTGTCCCCTTCATTTGCCCAAGGGTAGAATAATAGATATTAGCTAGCTTCCAAGATTAGGATTCAATAGAAGAATTAGTAAACTTGTTGTTTTAGTAAACTTGTTGTTCTATAAAGTATTAACTAGTACATTATTGTGTTTGATACTAGGTTTTGTGATGGATACCCTGAGCTAAAGTTACGAATTATATTACTAAGCTCTGGGAAAAGTAAAGTGGAATGTGGACACAGATGGTTCTTAACTTTCACATATTTATCTTTCATACAACCCAATTTTCACACATTACACAAACCACCCCTGAAATGCCTTTCCCACACCAAATCTGGAATTTTCTACACTTCCAATGAAATGAGCAATTTGAAGCATTCCATGGCTGCACCACCTGCCAGCCCACAGCTCTGTCTGGCCAGGGTCATGTCTTTATTCTGCAGATTCCTATGTATATTTGACTGCAGCTTCCCATGTTTTCTTTCTATTCTGTTTCTTGGGTAGTCTTACACTGTGATAGTTCCTACTCTTTTTTGTTTTGTTTTGTTTTATGCATGTTATGGTCTCTGTCAACTATTTTAAAAAGCTCCACCATAGTATTTTCCACATGTATATGCTGTAGTTCAATCAAATATGAGAAGAGTATAAATAGCCTTTGTCTTTCTGAACCTGGCTTACTTTACTTGATGATGATTTCTAGATCTATTTTCCTGCAAATGATATAATTTCACTTATTCTTTATGGCTAATAGTACTCCATTAGATAGATGAGATATATCTATATGTATATATATGAATATATGTATATACTTAAATACGTGCATGTATTTGAAAATATACACATATACACATACATGTAGATGTATGTATATACATATACATTTATCAATTGTAAAGCATGTGGTTGTTTCCATAGCTTGGCTATTGTGAATGATTTTATAATGAAAAGGGAAGTTCAGGGTTTTAAGCATTTTAAATAATGATATACATATGGTACAACACTCATGTTTCTATTTTTAATCCAAGATAAAAGTATAATATATACTAGGGAATTTATAATTTCTTTAGCTCTTGGGGATAAAATTCCTCACATAACAGGTAAGGTTATTGTTTGCCTTTTATATATTATGCTTTTCAGTAAAATTTTTGGGAACTCATTAAAAGCAAAAATAGAACTGCCTCCAAAAAAAAGATGTAATGAGCAGAAAAATATTTAGAAGTAACCATTAGACCCTTGGGCTACAAAAACAAATATCTAGGTGTTTTATTAGCTTTGTAGCCAGCCTATTCCAATCTCACTATGCTACTCAGTGCTCCCTGGAGAACTGTTCCAATGTCCTTTCTCTCAGCAGCTGTGGACATGGTGGGATGATTCTACATTCTGCCCAGGACTTCCATTTCCTTGGCCTGTAATTTTTTCAATATGGGATCTGACCCCACTGCCCTGGTACAGTCTCCTTGTGCTGATTTGGTGGGAGGATACCACCCTGCCTTTGAGGCTTCAGGCCGCACATCCTTCTGGTGGCTCTGTGGTTTTCCTGGAGTGATGGCTGAGGAATTGTGTCCAGGGCTTACCCTGGTTTGTTTTTTTGGTGCATTAAGTACTGTTGGTGGGTTTTATTTACTTTCCTGTTGTCATTTGAATAAAATGAAAGCTGTTTTCAGAGGTGTTGGGGAAAAAATTCTAGATCCAATAAAGTTCACATTGCTGTGCAGAGATTCGATTCATTTCTGTTTTATTCAGCCATTCTCAACAGGGAAGAAGAGAAATTTTGCTTCCAGATGTTTTCATATATATAATTTAAAAAAACACAACACTAATGATGACAATCAGCATTTGTCATATACCAGATTAAGTATCAGTCTCAGCACTTAACATGCATTTCTTGTTTAAAAGGCATAATTACAACAAGTATCATTTATCAAATCCCATACATAATACATACTATACATACTTTATTCAATCTTAAAATTCTTTGCAAGTATTTAGAGACCAGGAAATTAAGTTAAGAAACATATCCAAGCTAGATGCCAATGTCCAAGCTGGGTGTCTATGGATCATGACTATAATCCTAACTACTGAGGATGCTAAAATCTTGAGGATCACCCAAACCAAAGCAGAAAAATCTGTAAGATTTCATCCCCAATTAACCAGCAAAAAGCATTGCTAGAAGTATGGCTCAAGTGATAAAACATTAGCTGAGAAAGCAAAACAAATGAGCAATTGGCATTGGGTTCAAACACTAGTTGATACTGGGGAGGAGATTGGGATACAGAAAGAAAAAAGCATCCAAAGAACTGGGTGGTAACCTGTCATCCCAGCTATCAGGAAAGAATCTGTAAGAAGATCCTGGTCCAATGGTAGCATCTCAAAATCATGAGATGCTATTAAAAATTTATAACCAAAAAGTAATAAAGCAGCTAGGACTATGGCTTACATGGTATAGTGCCTTCCTAGCAAGCACATGTCCCCATACTCAACAGCACTACCACCAAAAGATGAAAAAAGAAAGAAGGAAATATGTACAAAAATACACAGGTGTTACATCATACCATTGGGATATCCACCCAAACCTTTAACATATAACACAGCTTTTAGTGTTATATGTGTTATATGTTATATATTTATTACTACACGAAGCCATGTTAAGAGAACACAAGTTTAAACTTTTTCACCAAAAGCAAACCTTAAGAGAATCCTCATCTTTAAATTCTTGTTCCCACATAAACCATTGTTTGTACCTCATCTAATTGCAAGAGGAAAGAGGCAGTTGTTAAATATTCAAGAACCCAGAGCTCCTCAAGCAGTGCCAGCAAACATTCAGCCAGCACACATCATCAAAGATAGACAGTACTCAACGGTTTTGCTTTCCAAACCACACTTCCCAATAAAAATGATCTTCTGTAGCAAGTTCCAAAGTAAGCTCCCAGCTGGGGACCCAGGCCACAGGTCCCAGGGGAGGTCATTACCCACAACCCACAGGAAGTGTGGCCAGGAGTTAGACCGACAGTCTCTACCAGGTTGCTCTAGAGGGCAAAATCAGTTGGGCTTCTCTGAGTACTGTCTGACCTTCTGCTCACTTTTGCATGGCTTACTGCTTCTCACCTTCCTCTCCAGGTCACAGGTTCCCTGAACAAATGCTTCTTCTGGCCAAAAGGTTCCTCTGCTGGAAATAATTAGATAAGTATGCTCATACATTTTCTTGACAAATCAACCCATGTCACTTCAGGTCTCTACAGACTTTCTTCCAGTAACTTGACAATCCTTTACCACTTCCAATGGGTACTTAAAACCCAGATGCACCCAGAGCCCAGATTCTAATTTCAAGTCTCTACTGGCTCACACTCAGGATATGTTCTGTCTTCCGTCTCCAGCTGGCCCACTATCTTGCCCTTTGCTCTGGAAGGAAGACTCACTAGCATTCATCTCCACATTCCTCACACTCACACTAGTGGAATTTATAGCTTGCTAACTCAGCCCTGCCCCAAAGAACAAGCAAAAGGGGGTTAGATTCAGTCTCTGCCTTTTTTTTTTTTTTTGCATTTTTTGCTCTTTGCTTACTATCTACTTTTTAAAGACTATCTTTTCAGAAGTATGTATAACTTTCTCAGCAGCCAGAACATGATGGCTAATTATAAAGTTCAACAACGACAACAAAGCAGACTCAGAGGAAGTTTGTGGAATCAAATATTTTATCTGTTTCAGGCTCCTCTCCAGGCATAGGTATACCTTTAGTCTCTGCTACTTTGGACACTGAGACAGGAATCAAACATCAAGGCCAGCTTGGAAAACACAGGGAACATAATAAGACCTTGGCTTAAACCAGCCCCAAGCAGAACATAATATAACAGCAAAGCTGAGTAGTAGACAGAAGTCTGCTAAGAGAGGTATTTTTGAGAGGATCATTAACTCTTTCAGATCACTAGGGTAGTACTAAGCAAGTCAGTATCTTTCTAGTGACTATGAAATTGGGCAGAACTTATGCTCCCTTGTACTTAAAAATAGTATAGATACCAGTGAGAGCTTATATGAGCCCTTGCTTTGGGATAAATAAGAGTTAGGTGCTAATGACACACCAGGAAAACACAAAATAACAATATTTCTAGCCTTCAAAGAATCCCAATGCTTGAGAAGGAATTCAAGCCTCAAGTTCATTTCTATTTCCAGTGGCTTAACCTGTCTTAACCAACTACTGGAGGTTAGAAAAGTGTATCCTCTCTCCTCTCAATTCTCCATTCAGTTCTCCACTGTGCATTATAGGAATACAAAGTTTCCCTGTCATTTTTAAAGTAGTAGGCAATATTAACTATCTATTTTGCAGAATTGTTGAGATCACTTAAGATGATATAATTAAAGTACCCAGTATATAGTAATTATTGACAAGCAATTAATTTTATTTACTTTAGTTTATATTTATTTATTTTTGCCCATACAAGGGCTTAATCTCAAGGCCTCACACTCTTAGTTGGATTTTGTGTGCAAGGCTGTTGCTCTACTACTTGAGCCACACTTCCACTCCTGGCTTTTTGCTGGTTAAATGGAGATAAGTGTCACTGCCTAAGCTGGCTCTGAATTGTAATCTTCAGATCTTAGCCTCCTGATTAGTTAGGAATACATGTTTAAGCCACCAGTGCTCCCCTTCCCCTGCCATATTAACAAGAACTTGAAGAATGAGCATTCAGTCATTGTCCAGTAAGAGTATTAATACAGCAAGTCTTTGGCTTCATCCCAAAACTCAAAGATCTCATGAATCAAGATGAGGGGTAATAAATGTAGAGAATTATTACCCATGGATTCTTTTACCCCCTCATCCTCTAGCATGTGAGCTTTGTTTGTGTAAGCCTTTTATTCTATCCCAAGGAGCTCAGGGTATATCTGCTCCTTGGGCTGGCCAAATTCTACCTGTTGAAGTTTCCTGTGTAGCCAGAGGTCAAGCAGCTGGCAAAGCCAAAGCAGCCAGCTGCTGTGAAGTGATCCTCCTGAAGGAAATCCTGGATGGGTCCTGCATGGGAGTTGTAGGCTGCAGCCTGGATTAACCCAGGCTGTTTATCAGTGGCCTCAGCTGCTCGGCCACTCTCTTCTGGGCAGCTGGGCAAGAACGCCAGGGCTGCCACTCCCCTCGGCCTGGGGTGGCCCCAGGGAACAGTGAAGATTCCTGAGCAGTACCCTTCTGCCCTTTTCCCAGAAGAGGGATTAAGTGTGCCCTGACAAAGTTTACTCTTCCATCATTTTTCCTTGGAGACTAAGGTGTAAGAAGAAGGGGACCCAAGTTTTTCTTTTTTTGGGGGGGGGGGGAGGCGGTCGTGGGGCCTGAACTCTGAGCCTGGGTGCTGTCCCTCAGCTCTTCAGCCCAAGGTTAGTGCTCTACCACTTGAGCCACAGCGCCACTTCCGGCTTTTTTCTTTTTGCTTATGTGGTGCTGAGGAATTGAACCCAGGGCCTCAGGCATGCAAGGCAAGTGCTCTACCACTGAGCCACCTTCCCTGCCCGGGACCCAAGTTTTTCATTCTTAGCCTCCCCAAAAATCTCTTTCACTTCTTTCTGTCATCCAACACAGTCGGATCAAGCAACTTCTTGGTATCAAAATAGTTTGTGTTCTTGGTAAAATGAAGATGATAATGCCAACCTCAGAAGATTATTATAGGAAGCAAGTGAGAGGCTCACATGTGAAAGCAGTCAATGAGTTGATTGGCCCTTCCTTACTCATTATGCACTGTGTCAAGAAAGCAAGTTCTTATGGCTTTTTCAGAACTCTAGAGGTAACAACCTAACTCAGACTGGCAAGGGGTAAAGAAAGGGGATGCCTTGGCTTACAGAATGAATAGACAAGGCTAGATCTAAAAGCTCAAATGAAGCATTAGGGATTTGCCTCTCTTTTTCAGCTGGTTCTGCTCAGCTTTAATTGTTGTTGTGGTGGTGGTGGTGGTGGTGTGTGTGTGTGTGTGTGCGCACATGCATGCATGTGTGTACTGAGGCTTGAACTCAGGGCCTGGGTGCTATCTCTTGGCCTTTTCACTGATGGTTAGCACTCTGCTATATGAGCCACATCTCTACTTCTGTTTTTTTTTAAGAGTCTTGTGGGCTTTCCTGCCCAGGCTGGTTTTGACCTGCAATCCCCAGATATCAGCGTCCTGAGTAGATAGTAATACAAGTATAAGCCGCTGTCACCTGGCTCAACTCTTAATTCTTTTTTTTGTTGGCTTTATTCTTTTCTGATACAGACTGGACCTCATCACTTTGGAAGGAAAACAGCCCTGGGAATCATGGACCACAAGGAAAGGCACATACTCTCTTCTATTGCCCACTTGTTAACACTCATGACCAAGACTGGCTTTTTGGTCACATGTCCACAGCTAGGAGTCAACTAGCTGTGATCCATCGGAGCTTTGCTACCTGTTTCTCAACAGCAAGGAAGCTAAAATAGCATTTTATTTACTTCTATTTTTATATATATATATATATTTTTTTTTTTTTTTTTTTTGGTCAGTTGTGGGGCTTGAACTCTGGGCCTGGGCACTGTCCCTCAGCTCTTCAGCTCTACCATTGAGCTACAACACCATTGCTGGTTTCCTGGGGGTTAATTGGAGATAAGAGCCTCATGAACTTTCCTGCCCAGGCTGGCTTTGAACCAAGATCCTCAGATCTCAGCCTCCCGAGTAGCTAGGATTATAGGCGTGAGCCACGGATGCCTGGTTTATTATATTTTTGAGTGGTGGTCATAGAGCTTGAACTCAGGCCCTGGGTACTATCTCCGAGCTTTTTTTCTTTTTTCAAAGCTAGTGCTCTACCACTTGAGCCACAGCTCTATTTCTGGCTTTTTGGTAGTTTATTGGAGATAAGAGTCTCATGGACTTTCTTTTCTGGGCTGGCCTTGAACTGCAATCATCAGATTTTAGCCTCTGAAATAGCTAGGATTACAGGCATTAGCCACCAGCACCCACAGGCTTTATCACTTTTAAATGATTAAAACAAACTCTAAAAGATCTGCAATATTTTATAAAACCTGATAATTATATGAAATTGAAATGTCAGCATCCATAATTGTAATTTCATTGAAACACAATACACTCTTTGTTCATGTGTTATCTCTGGCTGCTTTTTCACTTCTACAGAAGGAGAGGGGAGTGATGACAGAGATGGTATAGCACCCAAAGCATAAAACATTGGTTATCTACACTTTTTCTTTTCTTTTCTCTGTTTATTTTTTGTTTTGTTTTGTTTTTGTGCTGGTCCTAGGGCTTGAACTCAGGGCCTAGGTACCCTGAGTATTACTGAGCATTTTTGCTCATGGTTAGCGCTCTACCACTTGAGATGTAGTTCCACTCCCAGCTTTTTTGTTGATTAATAGAGAAAAGAGTCTCATAGACTTTCCTGCCCACGCTGGCTTTGAATTGTGATCCTCAGATTTCAGCCTCCTAGTAGCTAGGATTATTGGCATAAGTGACCCATGCCTGGTGCTGCTATCTGCCTTTATAGAAAAAAAATTTTGCTGACTTTGCCTTATACCAGCTATAAAGAAAAAGAAGACAGAGCACTGTAATTGGCCAGATCTAAATTATGTAGCTACTTTTACAGCTGAAGTTGCTTAGATAAGAATACTTCATATATGTTGAGTACTTGCTAAGTAGTAGTTATTACTTATAAGTACTTCATTTGTATTTATTTAATCTGTATGGAATCCAAAGACAATGATTTTTTATCATCCCCATCTGATAAATTAAATAAATAAGATAGAGAAGAGTTAAGGATATGTTGAAAATAAAATATACAGATTGGTGGGGAGGGAGGTCAGGAAGGAAAAAAACTGGGAGAAAAGGAGGGAAGAAATGACACTGGTCAAAAAGAAGTGTATGCAATACCTCAATACCTGTATCTGTAACCCCTTTCTACATCACCTTCACAATAAATTTTTTTTAAAAAAAAGAAGAGTTAAGGAATCTGTCTAAAGTCACACAACTATAAGTGGCATAGGTAAGATGTAAACCAGATCATCTGACTTCTTTGGAGCTCTTTCTTGACTAATATAAGTTCTGTTCTAGCTGGGGAAAAATGGTATGTCAGACAAGGTAATGTCTTTTCTGGGCAAAGAGGAAGTTCTTGGAAAAAGAAGAAACTTCCTAAAATCTTGGATTTCTTATCCTAGAGGGTAGATAAGACTTGTCCTTGGGGGTAATTATGCTGATGATTGATATTTACTAAGCTTACTCTGGGGTAATATTAAAGACTTTGTGTGTATTATATCAATGAGAAACAAGTTATAAGAAGGTCACATATTCATTCAAAGTGGCATCAAGATTATGGTAAGAAGCCAGGTCTGTCTGACTCCAGTGCCAGGGAATCTAACCATCACATAGCACTGTCCTCCAATCCCAGAGGATGCAAGGAGACTAGTTATCAGATGAAACTAGCAGAGGGCCTTTCATATTTCAGGAACTCATGGTAATTTCATTTCCTATTCTCTCCTGATTTTTCTTATTCACACCATGGAGATATATATGGGCAAAGAACCCATATGCTTCCTTGAAGAGCCCTATTGCCCCTAATCAGTCAGGATGTCAAAAAGACAGAGCAAAACTAGCAAAGGAATAAGGCCAGGCACTGGTGGCTCATTCCTATAATCATAGCTACTCTGGAGGTTGAGATCTGAGGGTCACAGTTCAGAACAAGCCTGAGTAGGAAACTCTTTGAGACTCATCTCCAGTTAGCTACTGCAAACATGAAAGTGGAGCTGTCATTGAAGTGATAGAGCTCCAGCCTTGAGTGAAAATGCACACGGACAGAGCCTAGGGCCTAAGGTCAAGCCCCAGTACCAGCACATAAACACAAAAATAAACCAAACCAAACAAACAAAGAAAAACCTAGGAAAGAATCAGAGCAGGGCAGTAAAAATGATTTTCAGCATGCCTGCTCAAAGAGCATGCCACGTAGAGAAATTCCAAACCTCAGGATCATTTCATTTGGAAAGGAAAGCTCCCAGAGGCACAGTGTTTACAATATAATAAGCTGATGACAGGTATAGGAAAGGCTAATCAGGACCTGGTATTTACTTTTCCCCCCAAATACAAGAAGCAGACTGTTTAGTGCATTGTATAATAGCCGTGTCACCTTCCACTTTGGAACACTATCAAAGTGAGCTTTACCCTCCCTTCCTCCTGCCTGTGGTGCCAAGCCACACCCCCGTCCCGATCGGTACACAAGACACTACACTCTACACGTACTACCCAGAATCGGGAGTTTTCTAGCAGAAAGGCTGGTGGGGGCAATGGAGTCCTTCCAGCACTTTATGTTATCATGAAACTAAGGTGAAATCACTCGTACACAATTGCATGGTGAGTTTATAGCACATCTAGATATAGCCTTGCCTCTGGGTTCAAAGGAACTAGATTGTGCTCTTGGTTAGCTTAATGACCTTTATGAGACTCAGACTCCTTATGTTTAACTTGGTTAGAAGATCAACTAATGATTATGAAAATTCTCAATAAATGTTAAAACTTAGGTAATATGCTGTGGCTCAACTCTCAATCTAGTGCTTTTTCTTTTTTTGGTTTAAGTCATACTGCTCCTTCGAGCAGTCTTTTCAGATGGGTGCCTGTGGCTCACTTCTGTAATCCTAGCTACCCAGCAAGGTGAAATCTAAGAATATCAGTTCAAAGTCAAGCTGGGCAGGAAAATCTGTGACACTCTTATCTCTAATTACCAAAATGCCAGATGTGGAGCTGTGACTCAAGTGGTAGCCTTAAGTGAAAAAGCTCAAGAACAGTTTCTAAGCCCTGAGTTTCCTGCCCCAGTATGGGCATGCATACACACACACACACACACACACACACACACACACACACACACACACACACACACACACACACAAAATGTCTCTAGAAAAGAGCATAGTGCTGGATTGCTAAAAAAGAATTTGGAAGATATATCACCCTCCCCCTGCTTTACTTCGCTTGATCAACAATAAACTATAACTTTCAAAAAAACAAATTTGAAAATGGTAACTGCTGGGCTCCAGAGACCTTTCCAGAGTGGAACCCTGTGGTCAGACATTGGCCACGACAATCCTTGAACGACTTGGTTAGCATCCAGCTCTGTTTTCATTTGGGAATAAAGTTCATGTTTTGGAAGCAGTATCCTTGACTTTTTTTTATCCTGTTATTCAAATATTTCTTAATAATCCTTAGTATTTATACACTCAAGAGACCTTGAACGCAAAGGATGCTGGGATCCAGTCTTTTTTCCTTCCTTTAGCTAATGAATAAATGTTTTCTTTCTGAATTTACTGGCTCTATCATCCTATTTTTCCCCCTTCACTCAAATAACCCCTGAAAAAGAAGTCAAATAGAAAATAGCAAAGTATAAGTTACCAAGTTTGAGGTTGGATTTAGTTCTGAGTCTTTTCACTATTATAAAGCTAAATAGGGAGGGTTTTAAACTTCAGTACATTTATATCTACTACATAAATTAGCTGAACTTAACTGTGGGTGTTCCTGGTGCCACCTATTGGTCATACTGAAAGATTGAATATGGTTGATGCCGAGAATTAATATACAATGGGAATTGTACTGTAATAGCTGAGACTGTATTTCAGCAAGCTGGCCGAATATTGAAATAAGATGATGAGCCTCAATATATCTTTAGTCATAGCTATTTGGAATCATAGGAATGGTTTTGTTATATGAAATACTGGGGCTTGACTTAATATAGTAAAGATGGTAATACTTCCAAAATTAATATACAAATTCAATGCAATTCCTATTAAAATCCCAAAGACGTGTATCACTGAAATACAGAAAACAGTCCAAAAATTCATATGGAACAACAAAAGACCTAGAATAGCCAAAACAATTCTAGGGGATAAAGACAATATGGGAAGGCTATCCATGCCGAACTTCAAACTCTACTACAGAGCTATAATAACAAAGACAGCATGGTACTGGCACAAAAACAGGCCTGAAGACCAATGGAACAGAATAGAAGATCCAGAAATAAATCCACAGGCCTACAGCCAGCTGATATTAGACAAAGGAGCCAAAGACATACAATAGAAGAAATACAGCCTCTTCAACCACTGATGCTGGGAAAACTGGGCGGCCACATACAGAAAACTAAAAGTGGACCCTAGCCTATCACCATGCACCAACATCAACTCAAAATGGATTAAAGACCTTAACATTAAACCTGAATCTCTGAAACTACTGCAGGACAGAGTAGGAGAGACACTTGGACTAATAGGCACAGGAAGGAACTTCCTGAACAGAGTCCCAGGGTCACAACAAATTGGAGAGAGACTCGACAAATGGGACTACCTTAAAATAAAAAGCTCCTGCACCGCTAAATCTATCGCAACCAAGCTAGAAAGACAACCAACTAATTGGGAAAAAATATTTACCAGCAATATATCAGGCAAGGGGTTAACATCCTGTATATACAGGGAACTCAAGAAACTAATCCCCCCAAACCTAACAAAAAATTACTAAATGGCCAAGGGAACTAAAGAGGGACTTCTCAAATGAAGAAATAAAAATGACAAAGTAACACATGAGGAAATGTTCATCATCCCTGGTGGTGAAGGAAATGCAAATAAAGACAGCCCTGAGATACCACCTTACCCCAGTCAGAATGTCCCACATCCACAAATCAGCCAACGACAAATGCTGGAGGGGATGTGGAAAAAGAGGAACCCTATTACACTGCTGGTGGGAATGTACACTTATACAACCACTTTGGAAAGCAGTCTGGAAGGTCCTTAGAAAGCTAAAGATTGACCTCCCTTATGACCCAGTCATACCACTTCTAGGCATCTACCCTGAACAACAGGAACCAATATACAAGGACACCTGCACCTCCATGTTTATTGCAGCACTGTTCGCAATAGCTAGGATATGGAAACAACCCAGAAGCCCCACCACAGATGAATGGATCCAAAAATTGTGGTATCTATATACAATGGAATATTATGCAGCCATTAGAAATGTCAAAATAATGGCATTTGCAGGGAAATGGATGGAGCTAGAAGGAATCATGTTGAGCGAGGTAAGCCAAGAGCGAAGAGACAAACGGTACATGGTCTCCCTGATAAGTGGATGCTAAATCCAAAATTTTAGGTGATATGACAAAACTAACAGGACTCAAGAAACAAAGAACTCCCACTCATCTGGTTGAACCACTACTAAATATCCCCACGCTGCTGATCACATGTATGGTGTATATGTGTGCACCGTTATATGTTATAGACTGTGATAGACAATTTGCTCCAGGAAAGTTAGAATGAACTTGTGACTTTAAATGAGCATCATTATTCCACAATACTGTGAAATTCGGGAAATTATGTAATCACTTAATCACAATAAAAAAAAAAAAAAGAACCTCGGGGAAGGTAGGGAGGGAAGGGATGGTAGGGGGAAAACAATGTGGGGGGGGTAACAATGCTCAATAGGAAGTGTACTCATTACCTTACTCATGTAAGTGTAACCCTCTGTATAGTATCTTTACAATAAAAATTTAAAAAAATACTGGGGCTTGAATTTTAGGACTTGGGCACCGTCCCTTAGCTTTTTTGCTCAAGTCTGGTGCTCTACCATTTGAGCCACAGTTCCACTTCTGGCTTCTTGCTGGTTAATTGGAGATAAGAGTCTCATGAACTTTCCTGCCTAAACTGGCTTTAAACTTCAATCCTCAGATCTTATTCTCCTGAATAGCTACCAGTGTCTGGCTTGCAATATGATTTTTGCCGTAGAAAGGAATAAATAATTAGGCTTAGTCTCTGGGAATAATGTTCCTTTCTTTGAAGTATTGCTCTTGTCCAAGAAGAAGAAATCTTGAGCAAATGAGAGCCACCCTGAGCTAGCGGCTAACTGAACAGGAGTATGTGTGCATGCGTGAGTGCACACGTGCATGGACACACACACACACATCTGACTTCTGTATTTATAGCCAGGGGCCAGTGTTTGACTATTATGAAAGCACAAAAGACCAGATCTTCTCAAGGCCGGACTGACTTTGTGGTGAATATATGCTTCAGAGTACTCACAGGAAGAATCTGAAACTAGCCATCAGCTGCGGCCAAAGTCTTGTTCAGTCCCTTTCCTTGTCTTAACCTGTTTCTCTTACTTTCCTTTTTGAAAATATTCAATAAATCACTTGAACACAAATCTCCATCTCAAGCTCTGCTTCCAAGGAACCCAACCTAGGACAAGAACTATGCCATGGAAAAACTTCCCTCTGCAATCATGAAAACCATGAGAGCAGAATATCCCTTTGGCTTTTTCTTTTTTTTTTTTTTGTCAGTCATGGGACTTGAACTCTGGGCCCGGGCGCTGTCCCTCAGCTCTTCAGCTCAAGGCGAGTGCTCTACCACTTGAGCCACAGCACCACTTCCGGTTTTCTGGTGGTTTATTGGAGATAAGAGTCTCACGAACTTTCCTGCCCAGGCTGGCTTTGAACCATGGTCCTCAGATCTCAGCCTCTTGAGTAGCTCGATTATAGGCATGAGCCACCAACGCCTGGCATTCCTTTGGTTTTATAAATGGGTTTCCAATGTGCTTGGGAGGTAATCACCGAACAAAGTAATTTCCCTTCATAGGAGACAAAGCCCAGATTGAATGACAACAGTGGTGATTCTGCTCCATGAGACAATGCCAGAAAATAGATCCTTGAAATGGCAATTTGCCTGAATTTTCTCAGAAATGCATTTAATATCAAAATAGTATATCCATGCTGGCATTAGTTCGATCTAGTGCTCCCAAGGGCAATAAAACATGCCACGGAATGAGAGGAGTTGAGACTTTACACATTTTTGCATCTGTTGGAGGAGCCAGGCTTTCGGTTTGTGCCAAAGGAGAACCTTGAAGAAAGGGGGTTAGGGTGGAGGGAGAGGGGACTCATCAGAAGACAGCTTTGAAAATATCATGAGAATGTTCGTCGATCCATGAGGCCCAGACAACCCCAAATACATTAAATATAAATTAATCTTCTCTAAACATAATCAAATTCACAAAAGGCAAAGAGGGAGCATTTTTATTTCCCTACTTAAGAAACATTTTTGGTGATATTAGGGTTTGAACTCAGGGTTTTATATTTAAGTAGGTGCTCTATCACCTAAGTGATACTGTTAGCCAGTTTTGTTTAGTTATTTTTCTGATAATGTATCAGCTTTTTGCTGATACATTGTCAGTTTTGGACTGCAATCCACCTACTTTTACCTCCCAAGTAGCTGAATTGCAGGCATGGCTACTACATTTCACCTAAATATGAAAAAAACAAAAATTTAAGAGTCAGGTGTAGTGGTTTGTGCCTGTAATCTCTATTCAGAGAAGAAATGGGAAGATCACAGATCCAGGGCAGCTGGGCAAAAGTAATTGAAATTTTATCTCAGAAAATAAGCCAGTGTGGTAGTTTCCAGATACATAAGAAGAGGTAGGAGGATTAGAGGTAAAGGCTGGCCTGGAAAATAAACAAAAGCAAAATGAGTTGGAGGACAATTACAATGGTAGAGTGCTCGTCTAACAAGCAAGAGGACTTATGTTCAAACCCCAGCACCACAAAAAGAAGTTTAAACAACAAATCTCTTTAATATATGGTGGTGGGAAAACTAGATATCCACAGGTAGAGTAAAATTAGACCCATATCTCCTATTACATACAAAACCAGCTTAAATAGCATGGAGACTTACCTGAAACTATAACAAGAAGCAAAAGCTTCTTGACATTGTTCTGAATAGTAAGTTTTTTTTACTATGGCTCCAAAATTACAGGCAATGAAAGAAAAAATAGACAAAATTGCTTCAAAATAAAGAGCCATCATACAACAAAGACTACAGTTAACACAGGAAACTTCAGAATGGGAAAAAATGTTTGTAAACCATCTGATAAAAGTTATTCATTGATCAAGATGCATTGCCCTTATAAACTGACTTGTTGAATTGAATACCCTTCATTCAACTATCTAAAGATAATTTAAAGAATAAAGAAAAGACCAGGGGCTGGGAAGGTGGCTCAGTGGTAGAGCACTTGCCTTGCATGCATGAGGCCCTGGGTTCGATTCCTCAGCGCCACATAAGCAGAAAAAAAAAAGTCGGAAGTGGCGCTGTGGCTCAAGTGGTAGAGTGCTAGCCTTGAGCTGAAGAGCTGAGGGACAGCGCCCAGGCCCAGAGTTCAGGCCCCACGACCAGACACCCCCCCCCCCGAAAAAAAAAGAAAATCCCAGTGCCAGTGGCTACTGTACAGACTGAGATCTGAGGATTATGGTTCAAAGCCAGTCCAGACAGAAAAAGTCTGAGACTTTTATCTCCAATTAAACACACACACACACACACACACACACACACACACACAGAAGGCTGGGTGCTTGTAGCTAAAGCCTGTCAGCCTAGCTACTTCTCAGGAAGCTGAGATCTGAAGATCATGGTTCGAAGATAGCCCAGGCAGAAAAGTCTATAAGAATCTCAGGACCAATTAACCAGCAAAAAGCCAGAAGTAGAGATATGACTAAAGCTATAGAGCACGAGCCTTGAGCAGAAAAAACAAGTCGGAGTGCAAGACAATGAGTTCAAACTCCAGTACTGGAAAACATACACACACACACACACACACACACACACACACACACACACCCTTAAACAAGTGAAATATTATTCAATTTTAAAACACAGGAAGTCCTGACACTTGTGACAACATGTGTGAACCTAGAGGACAATCTACTAAGGGAAATAAGCCAGCCAAAGAAACCCAAATACAAAATGATCTCATTTCTATGGGAAGTCTTTGAGAGTTGATCCCACAGAGTCAGAGCATATAATGATGGCTGTCAAGAGACAGAGGGCTGGGGAAATGGAAAGCTGTCAGTGAAAGGATGGAAGTTTCAGTATTTGGAAATCTAATGTACAGCACCAGCAGACGTACATGAGATTTGATAAGAGATTTAATCTTAAATGTTCTTATCACACAAGGAAACTGTGTGTTGACAGAAATGTTAATTAGTTTGATTATGATATCATCTCACAAACTATACGCATATCAAAACACAATAAATACATTCAATCGTTGTCAATTTCAATAAATAAAACTGAATAAAACTGGGGAGGCAAGATAAGAAAGCTAATCATGATTACTAAACACAGTCAAGCAAGAACTTTTGTATAGTTCTCTCTTTAATTCTCACAAAAACCCATAGGACAGCAGTAAAGAAATGTTGCTTTTGCATTTGTTTTTGTCTTGGAGAGGGTTACTATGGTGGGGTTTATTCTAAGGAGGAAACAGCATTTTTTGGTGGAAGAGATTGTGGCTTGGGGAACGTTGCTCGTATTCTCTGTGGTCTATGTGCTACAGCTTCAGTACAATGCACTATGCACTGATCTGTGGCAATCAGAAGGCCTGGATTCTGAACTTACTGTTTCTAGTTAGCAGGGTTAAGAGTGGATTGGCCTTCCTCATGTATCTGCAAAATGGGGTGATGAGGTGGACTCTTTTGCCTCTGAGGTACTTTCCAGTTCTGACATTCTTGATACCCCATAACCTCAACCTTTCTGCCCTCCTGTGGATGTTGTAATTCAAATTTATTGTTTGTTCCTCCAGGAAGGTTTCAATAGAGTCAGAGAGGCAGAAGTGAGTCATTCAACACAGTGCTTTTCTGAAAAACAGTGCTTTGATAAGAGGAAGAAGAAATGTAATTTAGGCAGATGTAGAGTCTCTTGCAGGGCAGGCAGGAGGGATGTGTCTATTCATTCTTAGTGAGTGGCTGATGGAATCTAAAAGTGTTTGGGGAACAAGAAAAGGCTGGTTGAACAGAGCGGTCTATGGCCTTGTTCCCTACGTAGTTAGAAGCCTCAGGTCTAGCTGATCCATTTTTCTTTCCTTCTTTCTTTCATTTCCTTCCTTCCTCCCTTCTTTCCTTCCTTCTTCCCTTTCTTCCTTCCTTCCTTTCTCCCTTCTTTCCTTCCTTCCTTCCTTCCTTCCTTCCTTCCTTCCTTCCTTCCCTCCCTGAGCTTCTTTTTTGCTCAAGGCTAGCGCTCTACCACTTGAGCCGCAGTGCCATTTCTGGCTTTTTCTGTTTCCTTGGGTATTGAAGAATTGAATCCAGGCCTTCATGTAAGCTAGTCAAGCACTCTACCACTAAGCCACATTCCCAGCCCAGTCTTTATTCTTTACTTAGAACTTGCTTTCCACAATATCCAGAGAAAGTGAGTGGAGGAAAGACATGGTGATGTGGAAACAGTCCTGGGGTTTGGGTAAAGAAAAATCTACTCCTATCTCTGTTTTAGATAAGTCATTCCCACTCATTGTATCTTAACTTCCTTATCTGTTAAACAGTTCTGCAGTTGATGATCTGGAAATTTCCTTCCAGGTCTCTCTCTGGTAGGCTAACAGATGCTATCAGCTGCTACTGTTTTTGTTTTTGTTTTTGTTTTCCTTGAGTCTAAAAATCATCTTTAACTCACATTTGAACTAAAAAGCTCCTCTTATTTTTCCGTAAAACAATAGAAATGAAAACATAGGTTTGAGTTCTTGGAAGGCAAATAAGTTAAGAGAACAACAACCAATGCAGGGAGGCTTATGATTCAAAATTTTAAAAAACCTGAGGGCTACCAAAGAAAAATTAGATTAAAAAAATACAGGCAATTGGAATGTCATAAGTGACTGATCGTTAATGTTACCCCGTTTGTAGCAGGTATTCCATTTATTCAGTAATGCATAGTAAAAAACACACAACAGTTGTTAACTGACTAACTTCACCATAATATAAGAAACTGGTGGATTATCACAGTTTCCCTCACAGATCTTTTGTTTTGCTAGCCCTAGGTCTTGAACTCAGGGCCTGGGCATTGTCCCTCAGCTCTTTAGCTCAAGGCTAGCACTCTACCACTTGAGCCACAGCGCCACTTCCAGCTTTCTGCTTATGTGGTGCTGAGGAATTGAGCCCAGGGCCTCATGCATGCAAGACAAGCGCTCTACCACTGAGCCACCTTCCCAGCTCCTTTTGTTATCCCTTTTACCTAGAATGTCTGTCCTAATTTTCCCCACATCACTCCTTCCTGACAAATGCCATTTCCTCTGAGAGATACCCCCCAAATCTTCATGTGTCACCCTCTTTCCTTGGCTCAACTTTATTTCCTCCACAGTCTTATAAATTACTGTTGGATATTTTATTGCCTACTATTTCATTGTTTTCTTTCTCTACTAGAATGTAAACTGTATGAGATCAGAATCTTGACCATCTTTTCCTCTAGTTTATTCCTATTAATCAGTCCATGCTCAGTAACTAGTCATGAGATGAACAAACCTGTATGGTATCTACTGTTACTCTCTATTTTACAGTGTGTAGGAGATTGAGAAACTTGGCCTGATGACCACGGTAATGGCAGTTGATATTTTAACACTTGTCCATCTAACTCTTTAGCCTATGCTTTTAAAATCTACGGCCACCATCCCACACAGCTTCATTGTTTGCACAGGTCTCCTCTGGATGCAAACTGTGTCATAGAATAGTAGTACTGTGAGGGGGGCAAGTACCAGTGCTCATGCCTGTAATCCTAGCTACTCAGGGTACCGAGAGAGGATTGCAGTTAAAAGCCAGCCCAGGCCAGAAAGGCCGCAAGACTCTCATTTCCAATAAGTTATTGGAAAAAAAAAAAGGGGGGGATAACAAAAAATCCTAGGCAGGAGCTAACTTGGCAAGTTTTAGGAAGAGAGGGTAGGTCAAAGTGACCGGAAGGTGATGAGCGGGGCAGAATACAGCAAAGAGAAAAAGAGATGGAACCTGGTCTCAAACATTTTAGAAGCCTGATCAATTTTCTTTCACTTGGAATGAGAAATCTTTGATAGGTTTTAAGCAGAAGAACACCATGATCTGTGCAAATAGTTAAAAATAGTCATCTAATACATACATACACACACACACACACACACACACACACACACTACTCATCCTCCTGGGTGCCAGTGGCTCACCCCTATGATCCTAGCTCCTCAAGAGGCTGAGCTTTGAGGATCACAGTTTGAAGCTTGCCTGAGCAGAGCAGTGCATGAGGCTCTTATCTCTAATTAAACACCAAAAAGCCAGAAGTGGAGATTCAGCCTTGAGAGAAGTATCCAAGAGAGACCATAAGTTCAAGCCCAAGTACTGGCATACAAAAACCTAACCAACCAAACAAATAATATCCCTCTTGTGCAGTGAATAGATCAATGGTGAGAAATGGTGGGAGCAGCATACCAGTCAGGAGACAGTTACCAAGTAAAAATGGATGATCAGATTTAAAAGATATAGAGGTAATGTGGATTAAATAAGATAATGCATATAAAATATATACCAAGTGCCTGAAAGTCTCAAATAAGTGCTTGCTACAGATGATATATTCAAATTAAAAGCTAGTTTTATTTCCCTAAGTCAAATAGGAATCAGATCATATATGCAAGTGCAAGTTAGCAAATTCTCAAATTCGCTTTTATGATTCGCTCCTACTATTCATAAGCTAATTGAGTAAGTCACATTTGGGGCTTCATTCCCTGTCCTCCCAACTCATTGTAAACTGGATGAGATGAACTCTACTGATATTTCCAAGTGCTAACTTTGTCAGAGCCTTTCTTTATGGGATCCATCAGTCAGAATCTAGTCAGTGGGGTGAAGTGACTTATACCACTATAAGGATTGGACTTTACAAAATTGTAGAAGTCAGTGAAGTACAGTAAGCATGGTATTGCATCTCTGGCTGTCTAATGTGTGCCTGATGCTCAGATACTACAGGCCATCCGGTCCTGGGGTCAGGAAGAAAACCCGAGTATGACACATAGAAAATGCTGGGTAACACAGGACCACAAGGACAAACCGTCCTTAATCCCTCTAACCTTGATCGAACAAGTCATGGAGAAACCAGAACACTTAGCCACTCATTTATTGAGCAGTATTCAGACTAGATGAAGATTTTCAGGATGTCCTGGTACTGCCCATGCTATCAGGTGAGCTACCTGTTCATGTCACCAGCCACCCAATGCTGCTGCTCTCTGATCTCCCAATCTGGTGTCAAGTTCTCTTGTGGTCAACTCTAATCTAGAACCATGTAGGGAAGGAAATTCTAGGAAAGGAAGCTTCGATTTAGCTAAGTTGACACAATACAAAGCTACTTGATTCCATTCCTTGTCAGCTTAGTGTGTGTGTGTGTGTGTGTGTGTGTGTGTGTGTGTGTGTGTGTGTGTGTGTGTGTGTGTGTGTGTGTGTGTATGCTATTCCTCTCCCCAGGCAAGGTTGTAAAGTCACTTTTTTTTTTTGTGAGTCGTGGGGCTTGAACTCTGGGCTTGGGCGCTGTGCCTGCACTCTTCAGCTCAAGGCGAGCGCTCTACTGCTTGAGCCACAGCACCACTTCTGGCTTTCTAGTGATTTATTGGAGATAAGAGTCTCATGGACTTTCCTGCCCAGGCTGGCTTTGAACCTAGATCCTCAGATCTCAACCTCCTGAGTAGCTAGTATTACAGGCGGGAGCCACCGGCACCCGGCTTGTGAAGTCCATTTATCCATCATTGGAGTCTTGTGCTAGCTGATTCATATTCTCTTCTTTGCTATCTTCTTACTTCATTTTGTTCTGTTTTTTTTGTTGTTTTAATTTTAATTTAATTTCATCTTTAAGTAATTGTACAAAGGAGTTGCCATTCAATAAGGCAGTTTATGAATCTTAATCCATGTCACCTCTTTCATCGTTCTTCTCCATGCCTCCCAACCCTCCCCCTTCCCTCAATTTTCTTAATTTTGTAAAATAGGCATTGCATTTTATGACTGGATTCTCCCCCTCTTTCCTCAGTTCTCTATTCCTTCTCCCCTCGATCCTGTCCTCTGGTTATGTTTTGCTGAACAACAAATCAATCTAAACCTATAGGCATAAATCAATTGCCATCGGTGTTTTATATGGCAAGTATTTGTAAAGGACACAGCAAGAATGCTTCTTCTAGGCCCCACAAAGCCTGGGCCAGGCTGGCTCCACCAGGAGGGGCTAGGAACAGCTGGGTCTAGAGGATCTACTTTCAGGATAGAATCTTCACTTATATATCTAGAACCTAGGGCTGGGAAGGTGGCTCAGTGGTAGAGCGCTTGCCTTGCATGTATGAGGCCCTGGGTTCAATTCCTTAGCACCACATAAGCAAGAAAAAAAAAAGGCGGGAAGTGGCGCTGTGGCTCAAGTGGTAGAGCGCTACCACTTGAGCTGAAGAGCTGAGGGACAGCGCCTACGCCCAGAGTTCAGGCCCCACGACCGGATCCCCCCCCCCAAAAAAAAAAAAGAAAAAGAAAAAAAATGTATCTAGAACCTAGCTTAGATGTTTAAAGGTTTGCTCATCTGGTCTTCTCAACTGAAAGCCTGCATGTGGCTTTTCCCACAGGGCATCTAGAGGTAGTCAGAGAACTTGGAAGGATGCTCAGAGATCTCAAGTCGGTTCTCTAGCAAATGAAGTAAAACCGAATGTCCTGTTTCTACATAGCTTTGAAAGTCACTTGGTGTCACAGCATTCTTCGTGGGTTGAAGCAGTCATAGCCTTCCCAGAATCAAGGGAAGGTAAATAAACTTTGCCCTCCAATGAGAGCAGTATCAAAGAAACTGAGGTCTTTTTTTGGAACTACCACTTGGGTTTTGTCAACTCCAGTTCATGCTGGTACAGTCTGTGCTAGTCCACATTTCAGTCATTTGTGTGACATCACTCCTATTCCTATTTCTCTTGCAGGTCAACTGATAAGAGAGTCCTGCCTTAGAGAATATCATCATTTGCTTTCCTTCTCATTCTTCCCTAGCTGTCTTGGAAATTCACTCATCCCTCAAAACTAATCTCACATTTTAATTTTTTGGCAAACTTACCAAGAAGTAACCATCTTCCTTTTAACACCTGGGCTTGAACTCCTGCTTTTATCTCATGGCTACATGATACTTAATGGTTTCATCTGACAACAATATGATAAGAGTTGGACTAGCCAACCCAGTGATGAAAAAATGTCTTGGGCTGGTTCGTGAAGAAAAGAAACTTGTCTGCCTCTAAATCTAACAAAAATTTTGGCCAAAATACTGTTCTACTTTAAAATGAATGACACAATAAAACAAAAAAAGGAAGATATGATTGGCAAAACATCTGACTTCAGAAGAAAGCAGAAAGCTATGAAACATGCCTGCCTTACACAGAAATGACTTATAACCTAACTGGCTACATTTTGGTCTTTGCATAGATGCAGTACATAATAAGACTCTTTTCCTGAAGAATCAGACCACATGTCCTAAAAACTTTATTTATTCAACAGATCACTACTTGGGGTGTGTGTGTGTGCTGGTGCTGGGTACTGAGGCTCAAAATCAGGGCTTGGAATGGTCCCTGAACTTTTTCACGCTACCACATGAGCTCCACTTCTGGCTTTTTGTTGGTTAATTGGAGATAAGACTCATGAACTTTCCTTTCTGGGCTAGCTCTGAACTGAAATCCTCAGATCTCAGCCTCCTGAGTAGCAAGAATTACAGGCATTAGCACCAGCGCTGGTACTTTCTATGAGTCAGATAATATTGTTGTATGCTGTTCAGAAGCACAGTAATCTCAAAGGCTAGTGAAGGAAACAAGCCAGCCAACAAATTCATAATAAAGAGAATGGGGCTAAGGAAGTTGAAGAGAAAAGAACTTAATGGTTAAAAAATAAAACTAACCTCCTTTTGGGTATATGTCTCAATCTCCCTTAATGTGTTGTGATTCTTCTCTGTGAGCAAGGTACAAGGTACTAAGAATAAACTTTGGTCTATCACTTAATAGCTATTACTGTACTTAGTCTCTTGGAACTTCTGATTCTTCAACTTGGAATCGGTGGGTTTTTTTCCACCTTTCCCAGTAGATATGTTTTTGTCTTACAACTATTCTGAGTGAAGGAGAAGATGCAGCATGCAAGCTATTTATAAACTGATAGGATGTGGCTTCTCCCCACGGATCTGTTGCTTCAGAATGATTTCTCAATACTTATGAGCTTTAGTTCCAGTGAATTTTCCCCTTAAAAAAACCCATCGGAGTAATAGTGAATGGCTTTCTTGCATTTTCTATCAAGACAGCTTTTTGAGAGTTCTAAATGTTCTGCCTAGATTCAAAGCTAGTTTCTTCATGAGCAGTTGAAGTAAATCTTTTCTTAGAAGCTACTGAATATGGATTAGTTGGATTGTGTGGCCAGAAATGAAAAGCAGGCACTGGGGTGACCACTTCAACATTTAATTGGGTTAGCAAAAAGAAAAACTCAAACAAGGGGTTTTCCTTAGGAAGGAAAGGATGTTTACAGCACTCACTCCCTTAGATGATAGATTTTAACCTAAATGCTAGTCTCCTGATGCAGTCTTTAATTTAGGAACCATTGCAAAAATATATTTGAGCTATATCGGGTGGCTCTCACCTGTAATCCTAGCTACTCAGGAGACTAAGCTATGAGAATGGAAGTTCAAAACCAGCCCAGGCAGGAAATTCCCTAAGATAATCTCTAACCAGCAAAAATCCTGCAAGTAGAGCTGTGGCTCAAGTGGTGGAGCACGAGCATTGAGAGGAAAAAGCTGCCCCAAGTTCAAGTCCCTGTACTGGCACAAGCACACAAAATCTATTACATAGAAAATATCATGCTAGGGGCTGGGAAGGTGGCTCAGTGGTAGAGCGCTTGCCTTGCATGCATGAGTCCCTGGGTTCGATTCCTCAGCACCACATAAGCAAGAAGAAAAAAGCCGGAAGTGACGCTGTGGCTCAAGTGGTAGAGCACTAGCCTTGAGCTGAAGAGCTGAGGGACAGCGCCCAGGCCCCGAGTTCAGGCCCCCCCCCAAAAAAAAAAAGAAAAAAAAAAAGAAAATATCAAGCTAAAATATGAACACATCACAGAAGTTCATTAGAACCTTGCTCTCATTAGATGCAATGGGGAATCCTCCAAAGGGCTAATAAACCATAGAAGTCATGTTTGAGGCCGCCTTTTTTTTTTTGGTCCCTCATGGAGCTTGAACTCTGGGTTTGGGTGTTGTCCCTCAGCTCTTCAGCTCAATGCTAGCACTCTACCAGTTGAGGCACAGTGCCACTTCCGGTTTTCTAGTTGTTTATTGGAGATCAGAATCTCATGGACTTTCCTGCCTGGGCTGGCTTTGAACCATGATCATCAGATCTCAGCCTCCTGAGTAGCTAGGATTACAGGCGTGAGCCACCGGTGCCTGGCAGCTTTAAAGTGAGAAGTTGAACAAGGGAAACTGCCTAGTCCTCAGGCAAGAGCCACTGGGGTTGAAGTTCCGTTTTCTGGTGTCTGTATGTCTTCCCCTCAGACAAGCAGTGGGGGACAGGGGATAGATCCTCTCTGCCTGGAACTCCCTCAGGGAAGTGTTTTCCATACAAAGACAAATGTTCTCTGCCTGTCACCAGGGCCAGTTTTGGATAGAGTAAGCTACTGTGGGAGCTGAAGGCTGAGGAGCTAGCTGCAGGCCATTCAGTCTCAGTTGTAAGTCTGGTCTTTGTTTTCTTTCTACATTCACACTGAAATTTGACTCCTTTGCCTTTTTTTTTTTTTTTTGGAAAATACCTACAAAGAGTTTCATCCCTCGTAAGAAAAGCTGTTGACAGGAGAAGCCTCTGATGGGGAAGGGGCTTCTTCAAGTGTTTTCAAAGGAGACAAACCCTTCAAACATGCTGAGGCAGGGATGCCTGGACAAGGATAAAAGGTCAGGCTCACAAAGGGGTCATCTTTAACCAAGGATTAGGTTAGGTGTTAGAACAGTTTCCTCTGTGACAGCAGAGTTCAGGGCCAGGCATATACATATCACCTTTAATATACTTTATTCAAATTATCTATCAACAGATATATGATTGATATTTACAAGGTAGAGAAAAAAATTATTCTGATATCTCCAAATACAAATAGACTTTCTTATGGTCACAGTTATCACCATCCTCGGTTAGAACAAACTATGGGTTATTTTATCACCTGAACACACACCACAAAATGTTTCCAACACTATGTCTGGGCTACCTCTTTCTTGCTCAGAAAATATTAGAGGATGGGGAACAATCCAAAATTCCTGCTCTCCTGAAACATATGTTCACCTGTTTTATTTTAACGTTTTATTTATTTATTTATTTTGCTTGCTTATTTGTATTTGTGCAGTACTGGAGCTTGAACTGAGGGTCTTACACTCTTGTTTGGCTTTTTCACTCAAGGTTCACTTTACCACTTCAGCCACACCTCCACTTTTGGTTTTTTGATGATTAAATGGAGATAAGTCTTGCAGATTTTCTGCCTGGGCTGGCTTCAAATTGCAATTCTCAGCTCCCAGCCTCCAGAGCAGCTAGGGTTACAGTGTTGGCCTTTGTTTCTTATTTGAAACCACTCACAGATCAACTCCACAGCCTGAGTTCTAATTTGAGCTATGCACACATTAGTCCTCATAAGTCAACTGTGGAGAATCTACCAGGGATAGTCAACATATCTGATTTGTTCTTGTTCTTGCTTTTGCTGAGACAGTCTCACTAACTAGATCAGGCTGTACTCAATTTCTTTGGGTCCTGCTTCCTGAGTGCTAGCCTTATGGGCATGCACCAAAACAGTTGGCTTGCAGGTACTCATGTGAGTCCTTTCTACCACCTACTGTGTGATCTTGGACAAAGTGTTTAACATCGCAGAACATGTTTTCTCAAGATGTAAGAAATAAATGAAATAGCAAATGTAAATCATGGAAGCCCATGTCTAGCGTGTTCTATATGAGTTCTCTGTTACTGATTCGATAATGGTATTCTTTTGCCCAACATTTAACGAAGTTCCCTTCTTGTGGCAGGCCCAGTGTGAGGAACAGGACCTTCTGGAGCTCAGGAGCATTGATTCATAAAGCGCGTACATCTTTCTTCAGCACCCGCCCTGCCCCCTTCCCACCCTACTCAAGTTTGCCTATTGTAAACTAACTCCATTTATTGTTGTTGAATAGCTCAGAATCTCACATTGAGTAGCCCTCCAAACCTTCAGTTTGCCCACAATTTTCTACCTATGGGCTTATAATAGGGACTTAATGCTAGTTGGTTATTCTTTGTCTCCTTAGGGTGTTCTTCGAGAGTGGGGAATTATTCAATTCATTTCTACTAGTCATCTGATTTGTTCCTCTCTGAAGCTCAAATGCTGATTAAATTATTTTGCTCTGCTCTGCTCCTTTACTTATTAGGTCTGTGGGCTACTGGTGTTGAGTGTTACTTGGTGGAGACATACAAAAGACTCAGGCCTCCCCTGAGTCACTGATTTCCAGCTTGGACTTTTTTTGGGGGGGGGGGGGTGCAGGGGAGGGAGATAAAGGCAATCTCTATTTTTGAAGTGACTGTCTGGTTCTGTCATTTAACTATTGCTTTGGTTTTAGCCTCAGTTTCACAATCTCTTTAAGGGGGTAGAGTTTCCTTCACCAAGACATTAGGACATTCACAGTTTCAGGAGCTCCAGGCCTGGAGCCAAAGGCCTAAAAAAGTTTATTCCATTCGTGCTCTCAGCCAATATAAGAAAAGACAACTAAAAATACAAAACAAATATGAGTACCACCTGGATGGCACGGACATTCTTCCAACTTAAACGGTGAATCAGCCCCAGGAAAAGTGACAAGTGTGGGACAAAAGGATCTCAGGATGAGGGCAGAAATCCCTTTACCTAGGTGGCCCCCCACTGTGATCCCAGCTACTCAGGAGGTGGAGATTGGAGGATCCTAGTCACAGCAAGGACAAGAAACAAAAACCATAGCAAAAGGAATGAAGGTGTGGCTCATGTGATAGAATAATTACCTCCCAAGCTCAGTGAGGCCCAGACTTCAATCCCCAGTACTGAAACATAAAAATCTATTTACCAAAATCTTCAGACCTGGGCTCCAGATGTATTTAACACCAGACTGGAAAGTTAGATTGTGTCTTTAACGGACTTGCTCTGCCCCAGACCAAAATAACAACAACAACAATAAATTATTTAGCATTTACTATTTGCCAGTCCCTGTTTACAGGCATGATTTTTTTTTTCCTGGAAGTCTTGAGAACTCTGGTGGGGAGATGAACTTGTCTCAGAGGTTGGCCAGATGGTCCGTGTTGGGGCTGGGAGATGTGTGGTGGTGTGACCCCAGTTAAGCAATAAGTAAACGGTTTAGGATGCCACCTGCTGAGAGTTCCCCTGTCCGAACACCGGCCGACAGGTGGCCAGGCACGAGGGAGGGAAGGGCCGGACGGGACCTCGGGTCTAACCATATCCTCTGCCCCAGACCCTACTCAGGCGCAGAACGGGGAGGCAGGGGCGCAGGCTGCGGGCGGGGGGCGCGGGGGGGGGGGGCGCAGGCTGCGGGCGGGGGGGGGGGGGGGGCGCAGGCTGCGAGCGGGGGCGCGGGGGGCGCAGGCGGCGGGCGGATCTCGCCGGGTCCCGGGACCTTCACCCCGCACGGGTCGAACCTCTCCCCTGCCGCCCTCTCACCCGCTGAACCTTCTTTAGAAACCGTGTCCCCGAGACAGGAAGGGCGGCGGGCCGCGGAGCACAGAGCGTCCCGGCCTCATTTCCTTTCGAATCCCCCTGTGGAATTTCGTTTCGTACGGTGAGGAAATCGGAGCGCGAGGCGGTCGGCCGGCCGGCTGCGCGGCGCCTCCCCCACTCGGGGCTGGAGCCCCGGCCGCCGCGGGCGCGGGCCGGGCGAGGAGAGGGGTCGGGCGCCCACCGAGCGAGCTGCCGACTCGCGCAGTACCAGGCACGGGAGTTGAGACTTTTAAACTTTATCTCTAATCCTCCCGCCGTGGTACGGAGGGAGATCCGCCTGACTCTGAGAGGTTGAGCAATTTGTTCAAGGTCACACCGCCGGGATTCCCAGCCACGACCGGTGTAACGCGAAGTCACGAGTTCCTTTGTGTGCTCTTCTCGGCCGGGGGCGGCGGCACATTCAGGTGACAGCTGGAAGAAGAAGGAAAAGAAAGTGGGACCCCATCCTGGAACACTCTTCACCTGGGAGGAGGGCGCAGGCCGGCCTGGCGGGAGCCGTGGGGCTCCGTCGCCGCCTGGCCCCGAGCGCGCCGAGCTGTGGGTGGGAGGACAGTGCTCGCCGGGAAGCGGAGTGGGGCGGGGCGGGGCGGGGCGGGGCGGGGCGGGCGCAGGGCCGCGGGCGGGGGCCTGACCCCTCCAGCGGGAGGGAGGTCCCGCCCCGTGACCACGCCCCCACGGCCTTCGCCGCGCGCCCATTGGAGAGGAGAGCTATCGGTCCTCTTCCGCCACCGCCCAGCGAACCTCCTGCGCCGCGCAGCGCTGGGGCAGTGAGAGCGGCGCGGCGCTGAGTGCTGGCGGGTTTCGCAGAGACCCCGAGCCGACGCGGCGGGCGCCGGGCTGCGGGATCGCCGCCGCCTGTAGCCATGACCCTAGCAGTCTGACCCTCTGTCTCAGCCCGGGGCGTCTGATATCCCAACGGGTCGCGGGCAGCGGCGGGGAGCGGCAGCCGCTGCTCCCCGCGTCACCCTTGGCGCCTTATCGCACTCCCTTGCCCCGAGCTGCGAGCAGCGCGCCCCGGTGCAAACTGGGGGTGTCGGCCGGATCCGTCCCCGCCGCCGCAGCCCCGGGCTCTGGCCATGGCCTGGCGGGGCACCGGGCCGAGCGTCCCGGGGGCACCCGGAGGCGTCGGGCTCCGTCTGGGGCCGCTGGTGCTGCGGTTGCTGCTGCTCCTCGGGCCGGCTCGGGGCTTCGGAGACGAGGAGGAGCGGCGGTGCGACCCCATCCGCATCTCCATGTGCCAGAACCTCGGCTACAACGTGACCAAGATGCCCAACCTGGTGGGGCACGAGCTGCAGACGGACGCTGAGCTGCAGCTGACCACGTTCACGCCTCTCATCCAGTACGGCTGCTCCAGCCAGCTGCAGGTGAGCGCCCACCCCCACCCCTCCACCCACCCGGCGGGGTCCCCGGCCCCCCTCGCGAAGCTCCCCCCCTCCGCCCCGTCCTAGTTGGAAGTGTGCAGCTCTACTGGAAAAGTGATTTCCACCCCCCCCCCCCACTTTGCTGTCCCTTCTCAGGGACTGGAAGCCAAGACGTTGTGTAAGTCATCTGGCCTGCGAAGGAACCCACTCTCACACCCCGCCCTTCCGTCTATCTCCCCTGCCCACCCATGTCTGGCCAAGCCCCTAACCCCAGTGGAGCTGAGGGGTTTTCTTTGCCAAGGATCCTGGCCGCCGCTGCTTGGTGGGTGAGTCCCCGCAGAGCAGCCAGCTGCAGCTAAGATTTGGAAGGAGAGATAAGAAGCAAGAACTTCCCCGTTGTTTATCCCATAATTTGTGTGTGTGTGTGTGGGGGGGGGTGGATGGGTGAGTGGGTTTATTTAAATACAATACCACTGCACCATGTTCTGCGGAATGGCCTGTCCTCACATCGTCCCTGGTGGATTTAGAGGTCACATAAGTTAGGCTGGTTTTGGCTTGAGTTCTGTCTTGTCCTCAGAGTTGGGAGCAGGTTTCATGTTTGGATGAAAAACAACAAACAAACAAACTTCTACGAAGATAGTTTTAATGTTGCAGGCATTTTTAAAGTCATTAAACATTTGACAGCTTATGTAATATATAATGATAACAATAATTGTTCCTTAAATAATAAGTGAAGAAAGAATTTGCATATGCAGGGTAGTCTTAATTGTGCAAAAACAACCAAATTATTATGGGGGGGGGGATTTGTGAACTGAAAGGAAAGTAAAAGAACTTGACATCACTTGTGGTTTGGTTGGTGACGCTGAGTGATTTTAAGAAATTCAGAAAAGAGAGCAGCAGTTGGGGGAAAAAATAAAAGTTGTCCATGCTTAAAAAAATTCAAAAATCTATGGAGCTGGCTATAACTTCTGATAGATAAGAAACAGACATACAACATACTTACTTAGCCTCATGTTTCTACATAGGTCATTTTAAAAGTTGGATTGTGGTTTTGGAAAGATGGTTGGGATTAGACCTGTTGCTGGTGAAATATCCCTTTGGAAATTTCAGAATTTTAGAACTAGGTTATAAAAGCTGAAGAAATGATCCTCCAGGTCTCAGTTTGGAAGCAGCACATACCCTGACATCAGTGGCAATTTTCATTGGAGAAACAGCTTTTGCAGGGATATATATTTTTAATGACACGTATCCTGGAGAAGCAGCCAAGCTGTTTTGAAGGACAAGACTGGATCCCTTTACATGCTGGAAAATAGTTCCTTGTAACTCTAGACCTCATAGACAACATCTGTAAGGAGCCAGGGAGACTGTTTATCAATGCTGGAGGAATTGAGGACAGCAACTGGACTCTCCCCTGCTGCTAGTGCAGTCTCAGGGATTTAACATTTACATTTGCCTAGTGTGCTTCATTATTATTCATTGAGGAAACACAAGCCAAACAAATGCTTGGTGACCGGAGACCTCAATCCACAGCTCATCCTCCTGTCTAACAGCATCTCCATTGGTCTCTCTTTTCTGTTTCAGTCCAGGTTTGAATGATCTAAAATAATCATTTTGTTAGATTTTTCAAACTCTTTCATATAGTGACTAAAAGGGGAGGGGTGTTAGATGTCAGATTTTACAAGATTACTTTCTAAAGATGATTTACTAAGGGCAGTATGAAAAAGGATTATGCATTATATTTATTTATGTGCTTCCTTTTTTATGTATATCTCTCTGGAAAGAATGAGTGGAGCCAAACTAAGAACCGTGTATAAAAAGGATAGATTAGAAAGCACCCTTATTTGAGGTCAGAACAACCAGCTGAACCCCTAAAAGGCTGGCTTAAAAGTAGATATATACATTGTCTTGAAACATTCATTCAGCTGTGTTACAAGCTTTTGCACAAACCTCCAAGCCATTATTTTCTTTGTTCATTACTTTTCCAGTTCTTCCTTTGTTCGGTGTACGTGCCAATGTGTACAGAGAAGATCAACATCCCCATTGGCCCATGTGGTGGCATGTGTCTTTCAGTCAAGAGACGCTGTGAACCCGTCCTGAAAGAATTTGGGTTTGCCTGGCCCGAGAGCCTGAACTGCAGCAAATTCCCACCACAGAATGACCACAATCACATGTGCATGGAAGGGCCAGGTGATGAAGAGGTACCCTTACCTCACAAGACCTCCATCCAGCCTGGGGAAGAGTGTCACTCTGTGGGAACCAATTCTGATCAGTACATCTGGGTGAAAAGGAGTCTAAACTGCGTTCTCAAGTGTGGCTATGATGCTGGCTTATACAGCCGATCTGCTAAAGAATTCACCGACATATGGATGGCGGTGTGGGCCAGCCTATGCTTCATCTCCACCGCCTTCACTGTGCTGACCTTCCTGATTGATTCTTCCAGGTTTTCTTACCCTGAACGCCCCATCATATTCCTCAGTATGTGCTATAATATTTATAGCATTGCTTATATTGTCAGGCTGACTGTAGGCCGGGAAAGGATATCCTGCGATTTTGAAGAGGCAGCAGAACCCATTCTCATCCAAGAAGGACTTAAGAACACAGGATGTGCAATAATTTTCTTGTTGATGTACTTTTTTGGAATGGCCAGCTCCATTTGGTGGGTTATCCTGACACTCACTTGGTTTCTGGCAGCAGGACTCAAATGGGGTCATGAAGCCATTGAAATGCATAGCTCTTATTTCCACATTGCGGCCTGGGCCATCCCTGCTGTGAAAACCATCGTCATCCTGATTATGAGACTGGTGGATGCAGATGAACTGACTGGCCTGTGCTATGTTGGGAACCAGAACCTTGATGCCCTCACCGGCTTTGTAGTGGCTCCCCTCTTTACTTACTTGGTGATCGGAACCTTGTTCATTGCTGCAGGCTTGGTGGCCTTATTCAAAATCCGGTCTAATCTTCAGAAGGATGGGACAAAGACAGACAAGCTAGAGAGGCTGATGGTGAAGATCGGAGTCTTCTCAGTGCTGTACACAGTTCCTGCAACCTGTGTGATTGCTTGCTATTTCTATGAAATCTCCAACTGGGCGCTCTTTCGGTATTCTGCAGATGACTCTAATATGGCCGTGGAAATGTTGAAAATCTTTATGTCTTTGCTTGTGGGCATCACTTCAGGCATGTGGATTTGGTCTGCCAAAACTCTTCACACCTGGCAGAAATGTTCCAACAGATTGGTGAATTCTGGGAAGGTAAAAAGAGAGAAGAGAGGGAATGGTTGGGTAAAGCCTGGGAAAGGCAATGAAACTGTGGTGTAAAGCTAGCTAATCTCCACATGTTCCTCATTTTGAAGGAAGGAACACCAGCAGTTCTTTGGTAATGCTACTAAACCTTGTATGCAGAGATTTTCAATATGAACAAACTAGCAACACTTAAACAATCCCCCCCACACACACCCAACTTCCCACCCCTCATTCTCATCCCAGCATCATAAAACCAATGATTTTGCTGCAGACTTTGGAATGATCCACAATGGAAAGAAAAGCCAGTTAAGGGCTTTCAAAGCTGTGAAAAATCAAAATGATCACTTTAGCAGGTCGCAGCTTGGAGTGTGGAGATCCTGTCTCCACTCCAGGAAACCCAGGGCGATACTGTTTTTTCCTACATGGTGGGATCTGTTTTGTGAATTGATAACTTACAGGAGAGAAAGATTCTTTTTCTTTTTTTTTAGGCCCTTTAAATTTTTAAATACTAACTAGGTCTTGCAGTTAACAAAGTGATCTGTAAACACTGGAAATGCTGGGTTTGGAGAAGTGTTATAAGAGTTTTATAGTTTGGCTGATCTAACATAAACATCTTCTGTGGTACACTGTCTGCTGTTTTGAACTTCACGGATTGCACTCCCAAGAGGTGGTGTCAAAATCTTTCAGTGACTTTGTCATAAAACAGAATTGTTTGGACAAACAAAAGTACTGTGCTAATGCACAGAAAGTATCCAGTGGGGTTTTCTTCTCTTTCCTCCTCTCTTAAAATTTAACATCCCTGTTCTAGGCAGCTGCTGTTTTCTTGATTTTTACACTAATGATTTTTTTTAAAAAAAGGTATTTTTATAGGAATTTTTGCACTACAGCATGCCTAATGAGGGGAAAAGGAAAGGTGATTTGCTTTCTGACAATCACTTAATTCAGAGGAAAATGAGATTTACTTAAGTTGACTTACCTTACCCACCCCAGAGACCTATTGCATTAAGCAATAGGGGGACTTAATATATTTTTCTTTGTGTGATTGCATCTACACAGACGCCAGTCTGGAAGAGCTGAAATGTTAAATTTCTTGGCAACTTTGCATTTGCACAGATTAACTGTGTAATTTGTGTGTGTCAATTACAATTAAAAGCACATTCTTGGACCATGACACAGTATACTCAACTGACTTTCAAACTATGGTCAGCTTGCATTCTTAGAATGATAGTGCCTTTTTTCCCTCAGAGCATAAGAATGTTATCAGAGTCTGGCCTGCTTACCACAATGGAGACTTATTCAATTATGTAAAGGGGACTAAGGACAGTTAATCCAACTACTTGGTGTATGATTGTTTCCTAGTAATTGGCAAAGGCTCCTTAGAAGATTTCATTGGAAGCAGTGTGGCCTGGAGTATTTATATGGTGCTTAATGACTCTCCAGAATGTGGGCCAGGGGCTGGATTGGTTAGCAGGGAATAAATAAAGTGTAGACCATATGAAATGAACTGCAAACTTTAACAGTACAGGTCTTAATTGCCTTTTGTGGAAGTATCCAAAGCTTTAAAAATTTATGTTTTCAGTCCTCACAAGGGGGTACCTCCTAGCAGTCTACTGAAAGTTGCAGTTCTTTTGAAATTGTAACTGGTCTTTCTCTGAACCCACTGTAGGCCTTCTGATCACTAGATCTCTGGGACAAAATGTCCATGTCACAGGTTGCTTTCCTTGTAATTTAGACCTGTCTTTGCTTCAGCAATTGTACTTCAGTCATTCATTATTTATTAATTTATGCCTTTTTAAAAAAACAGTAGGAAAACTCTTTATTCTCCCTCCTTTTATCATACTTTGTGAAGAAACATTTGTAGGGATGCAAAATTCCAAATGGATGATTCTATTCTGAAAATAAGAATCCTCCTCTGTCCACCTTGGTTGAGCTTTATGCCCATGATCTGCCAGCTTCCTTCCTTCTTCCCTCCTTGTTCTTGCAGGTTAGTGAGTTGCTGAGATCAAGATGTATACAAGTTGTTCATTATGTATTTGGAAAGGACAGTCTTGGGGCTTTTAAGATAAGAGCTATGTGGGTCTGGTGGTCCCTATGGCTTGGTGCAGTCTGAGTACCTAGGCTGAATTTGGAGCAAGGACTCTGGGAACATGAGAACTGATCCCAGGAAGGGCTCATTGAACTCCATCTGAGACCACATATTGCCTCGGAGATGTAAAATGTGAACTCCCTGTGTTGCTTGGACTGTTCCCATAGCTGGCCCTAGAGCATGCACCCAGGGGCAGAGCCTGCCCTTCCTCATTCCCTACTCTGGTATCTTGGGAATTGTTCAGAGTTGCTCTGGCCCAGAAAGGGAAAGAGGACCCTGCAGTAAGGGGCTTATGTTTGTGCCAGAGTATATGATAGGAGATGGTGCAGGTTTCTTTGTAATGCTTCAGTGATTGTGTGACTCAGGCAGCAGTCCGCAGAGGGCTGGGCAAAAGGAGGTAATCAGTATCTGTAAATGATTAAGGTTATAATAATCATAACAATAAAAGAACACATGAGAAAACCCAAACACCTGAACCCTGAGTTCTAGAGCTGGTATCTGGCAGCATTTAGGAGTGTAACCATCTGCTTCATCATTCTTGCCTTCTCAGAGAGAAGGTACAGTTGAGCAGAAGTGGATGTTGGTACTGAATGGATTAGTAGCCTTAGTAATGCCACAGGGTCATAGGCTTTTCCTTTCACACTGCAGACAATGAAGAGTGTTTATAGTTTCAGGAGGGGGGCAAAACAACTTTGTGGAAGAGGAGTCAGTTACCACTGACCTTCAAGTGACTCTGTCTTCTCTTGAATTGTATTGGTTTAGAAAAGAAAAAAAAAGTCAGTTATCAGCACTTATGCAATGATGCCAACTCCGTTGCTGTAATACATGTAGGGTAGGCTGGATCAGGGTGCTCTTGGCTTTGCTCTTGTCTTTGTATATAACTGGAGGCCTTTGGAGCTTACCTCAGGTTCACTTAGGGTCCTTCCCATAAGCCTCTGCTGGGTCCTTACCTTCCGAACATCTGTGCTTTCCTAGCATTCCTCACAAAGTCAGTTACAGTGGTTCTGATAGAGAATATTCCCTCTACTGGGGATAGTCTCCATAGAGAGCTCCTAGGTAGATAGGAATTGGTTCCATGTCACTGTGGCTGTGGAGGCAGACATGTTTGGGCTTGTGTCTCTGTGTGATCTTGTGTAGGTATATTTGAGGAGAGAGTCTTGCTAAGGGAAAAAGGTTTGCTTTTCCTAGTTTCTTTTTTTTTTTTTTGTCAGTTGTGGGGCTTGAACTCTGGGCCTGGGCGCTGTCCCTCAGCTCTTCAGCTCAAGGCGAGCGCTCTACCATTTGAGCTACAGCGCCACTTCTGAAAAAGGTTTGCTTTTCTTTCTTGGAAATCTAGAACTAGGGATAGCTGCAACTTTCTACAAAAATCTTTTGGCATCCAGAGATTTGAGCAAATAAGTCCAAGGACACCTCTGTTCAGCCCCCTTTCTGGTAGGCTCTTTTGTCTCATTTCCTAAAACTCAAACCTCAGGGCAGGCAGAGAAACATGGAGGAGGGTAGGACTGGCCAGAGCCGTCTGGTTTTGCTCCTTAGTTGATTCATATCCTTCTTCCTTTATGGAGACCTATTTCCTGGTTACTGAGACTGCTTCTGAGCTGGCGTCCTGCCCAGGGACCTGAAACTGGAGAAGAGGTGACCCTTCATTTCCCTGAGATGCTCTCTGACTTTCTTACCCTGTCACTCTGTCACCTGTACTCCCCAATCCCAGAACCTGGGAAATATCTCAGGTTTGAAGTCATTGTTCTATCCAGTTACCCGCCCCCCCCCCCCCCTCATTTCTGAGCTTTCTCCCCCTGGGTCAGGGAAGTGTGTGTGTGTGTGTGTGTGTGTGTGTGTGTGTGTGTGTGTGTGTGTGTGTGTCAGGGAAGTGTGTGTGTGTGTGTGTGTGTGTGTGTGTGTGTGTGTGTGTGTTCAGAGCCAAGCTAGGACCTGAGGACAAAGATGTGTTCCACATCCTGAGTCCTTAAAAGGCTGATTCAATTTAAAGGGGTTTCATCAGGATGTCACACAGTCTCTGCCTTCTCATGAAGGGCTGACAGCAGTACTTAGGAAAAGGTTGGGAGGAGCCTCTGAAGAAAGATCAGTTTACATCCTGATTTTCATTCTGTGATGGAGGGAATTGGAATTACTATTTTTCTGTGGAGTTGGAGTTACTATTTGAAATTGGGAGTTAACTATTTCCTTGCTATTTTTCTTCATGGCTAGGTCCCAGACCTTGGGAACTGTTAGGAGAGCATTTTGCTCCTCCTAAGAACCAGATACTAGAGCCTTCAGTAACAGATTTGGTTTCACTGTGACCTGGTTAGAGCACTCGCTTGGCTACATCTGGTCATGCATATGTGTAGTAATGGCTTGACAGAACTAGGAGAGAAATATACTACGGATTTCCTGGTAAACTCAATTGCCCTTATTAGCTAATTTCTGTTTTTGCTTTACTATATCTTTGCATTAGCATTCCTAGTATTCATCCAGGCAGTTGCTAGAGGGTCTTCTTGGGTCTCATAGGTGCTGTATCTTCAAAGCTTATGTACCTCCTTGAAAGCCTGCTGTACACATTACATGGCCACTCTTAACCTAGAAGGCTTAAGTGCGAGAGGGGCTCTTCCCCACAAAGGCAGGGTCCATCTTCCTTTCCTGGTTGTGCAAGTTTCCTAATATACTTAATAGGCTTTGGCCCTGAATTGGTTGTAGGCATTGGAGGGGTAAGCTGCTTCCTTAGATCTCTGTCAGCGAGCCATCTAGGTAGATCTGATTTCTTTTTTCTACCTCACAGGGATGTTGTGAGGCTTTAGAAGGTCTCAGGATGAAGGCCCCTTGAGCTCTTCCTAAGAAAGGTAGACTAATTATCAGGTGCAATCTGCAAAGATAAAAGCATGATTGAACCTGCTCTGCGCAGCAGTCAGACTCATTGTTCTGTTGCCTTTCCTTGGATCCTCATGCCACCCCACAGTGCCAGGCACCTGGAAGCCCGCCTGGGGGACTTCCACCTGTCGGACATAGAGGTACCAGGCGAACTCCTACTATGCATGCTCAGAGTGAAGCACTGAATCACAAAGGAAATGGACCCTGCTTTTAAGGATGTACAAAAGTATGTCTGCATTGATGTCTGTACTGTAAATTTCTAATTTATCAACTGTACAAAAAAAAACCCTTGCTATTTAATTTTTGTATTAAAGGAAAATAAAGTTTTGTTTATTAATTAGTGTGTGATTTGGTATATTCCTCTAAGTTAAGATTATGCTACCCCCCCTTGGTCCAAGCCTATGAACAGAGCAGTAAGAATTAGAGGATTCAGATTGCTGAGCAGATGAGAAATGCTTTCTGAGAACCTTTGTTTTCTTTTCCTTAGTGATGTTGTTTCCCTCCTCTGCCCCCCCCCCCCAATTTTTCCTGGAGGATGCTTTGGATGTAGTTCTCAAGCTGTTATAAGGACACAATTACCGACCCCCCCCCCCCCCCCCCCCCCCCCCCCCCCCGTTTTCAGAGGTGGCCATCTTTAGCTTCTTAAGGCCCATGGACTTAATCTGGTGATCTGACAAAATGTTTCTCATTACTATTAGGGTTTATGGGTTCTTAAAAAGGAAAAAACAAGGTTCTTTTTTTTATTTTTTAATAATCTTTAAATTTGAATCTTAATTTATTCTGGCTACACAATATTTGTTTTTTAAAATTTATTTTTATTTTTATTTTTTGTGAACATACTGTACAGAGGGGTTACAATTACATGGGCAAGATAATGAGTACATTTCTTATCAAGCATTGCAGCCTCCTCCTTTGTTTACCCTTCACATCCCTTAATATTTCAGTTTTAAAATTAAAAAAAATTACAATGGATTAGTTGTATAAATACATACAATATATCGACTCACCCCAACCATTAGTTTCCCTCATCCCTCTGCCTCTTCCCAAACCAGAATCCACAGGCTTGTTTGTAATAGACAGAGGCTTGTGTAATAGACATGTCACATCCAGCTGAAAAATATCTTTGTCTAATTTTATAAAGTTGGTGGTCTCTGTCCTCATCTCCAGCAAGGTCATCAGACAAGCAGATTCAAAGCAGTTATTGAGATGTTGGGGGCTGGGATGTAGCTTGGTGATATCTGTGCATGTGTGAGGCCCTGTTCCAGACTCAAGTCTCACAAACAAAGCAAATGATCAGAATATTGTCCTGGCATCCGGTAATAGGGACCACACGGAGAGAAAGAGAGCCACTGCTAGTTGGTGATACTTATCTGCAGATGTCCTAGATAAGACAGGCCCGCTTGGTTTGCTTTTCAATTGCTTATCACCTTTTGGCTTCATTTGAGTTACCACTCTGTCTTGGGGTGAGTAAAAAGCCCAGTGAAGCGGGGATTTGTAATACTATTCTCCTTATCTGTAGATTGCTATTGTACTTTTATCTCAAACCCTAAATGAAGGGAGGCATGTAATTTAAATTCTCTTCCTTGTAAGACAAGCTGTATTTCTCCTTCCTTTACCTATTCATTAAGTAGTTATGAAGTTAAGGAAAAGTCAACACAATCTGGAATGAATTCGCAATAATCCTCTGCACTTGTAGAAACACTTCCCCAATAGAAAATGTTTTATATGACTTTATTTTATTCTCATAGCATTTCTGAAGTAGGGTAAGCATTGTCATCTCTAAGAACAGAAGACAGAGGGCCTGCACACAGTAATGGGGAGAGGATAGGCCTGACTGATAGTCATATTATTTCACATCCAGCTCAGGCTTTTACTTTTGTTTTTATTTTACACAGGATTTTGCTCTGTCTCCATGTTTACATTTCTGTGGGTTGCACTGTGTCCCTCCAAAGACATGTTGAAGACTAACCCTGGATACCTATGAATGTAAATTCATTTGGAAATAGAGTCTTTGCAGATGTAATTAAAGTAATAAGGGTGGGACTTAAGCCACTAACTAGTATTCATCTAAGAAGAGGGACTTTTAGCCACAAACAGGGAGGAAAATGACATGTGTAAACAGAGACTGAATTTATGTAGCTATAGGACAAGCATTAGGCCCCCAATTGCTGGAAACTTCTGAAAGCTGAGAGAGGAATAGGAAGTTCGTTCCTAGAGACTATGGAAAGAATAAACCTTAGTTTCTTATTTGTAGCTTCCAGAATTGTGTAAGAATACATTTCTCCCAGGTGCAGTGGCACACACCTATAATCTTAGCTATTGGGAGGCTGAGATTGGAAGGATCATGATTCTAAGCCAGCCAGGGCAGAAAAATTTATGAGACACCCTCCCCCTCCCTTCTTAACTGATAGCTGAATATGGTGTTGTACAACTGACATCCCAAGCTAGATTTGAGGCTAAGATTGGTAGATAAAAAACTGAGACTAGGACAATCATTCAGGGCTGGCCTGTGCCAAAAAGTGCTTGAGATGACAGCTTAGTGGAAGAAGTTGGACGTGGTGGCTTGCTCCTGTCATCATAGCTATAATAGAAAGTTGACAGATTTAGAAGGTCTAGTGATGGTTATGGGCAGGACTTGAGACTGCATCTCCAAAATAACCATTACAACAAAGAGTGGAGTGTGGCTCAGCAGTAGAGTACCTGCCTAGCAAGTGCCAGGCCCTTAGTTCAAACATCAGAACCACTGATCCTCAGATCCCAGCCTCCTAAGTAGCTAGGATTAAAGATGTGAGCCACTGTCACCCAGCAAGCTTCTGTTTTTAAGGATTATGTAGCATAATTATCATAGTAAATATCTTTATCTGTAAATTGGACACCTCTACTGCAAACCCCACAATCCCTGACATTGCACTGGTTTGACCTAGGCCTGACTGATCTCCCTCCCGCCTACCCACCCCAATGGGAGTTCTGTGTGCAGGGACAGCCCCCTAACTGGAATGTGGCCCAAGGGTTTTTAACATTTCTGTCCTGAGAACTGATTTTTTCTCTTTCCCATTTTAGCTTTCACATGGAATCATAATTTTAAAGTGGAGCTGACTCTTGACTAAAGAGGTCAGCTTTGGCCTCCTGTTTTTAGTGGTTCTGTGAATAGAAATAAACCACACTGGGAGAAGGGCTTGTTCCTGGCCTCAGTTTTCCTTTATAGGGCAGCTGAGTTGTTGGGAGTACAGGAAACCAACCTGCCCTGTTCGTTTGCCTTTTTTTATTCCAAGGATAAGAGAGTCCTTAGATGGCTTCATCCATCTTCATGGTAAAGGGCTCCAACTTCTCAAACACCCATAGTGAGAAAAAAAATACAAAATCAAATGTGTTATATTTTCAGCTTTCTAGCTAGCTTTCTTTTCTTTTTTTTTTTTTTGGGGGGGGGTCCGGTCATGGGGCCTGAACTCTGGGCCTGGGCACTGTCCCTCAACTCTTCAGCTCAAAGCTAGTGCTCTACCACTTGAGCCACATCGCCACTTCCGGCTTTTTTCTTTTTGCTTTATGTGGTACTGAGGAATCGAACCCAGGGCCTCATGCATGCAAGGCAAGCGCTCTACCACTGAGCCACCTTCTCAGCCCCTCTATCTAGTTTTCTATTGGCATTTACCTAGAAATTTTCCAGTTTTCTTGTGAAGTTTAGTGTGGAAATAAAACTAGCTATAGACAGGAAAAAGAACATACACATTGTCTCATATCTTAGATGAGTATCATACACAGTTGTGGAATCTCACAGAAATATTAACAGAGGTAAAGGCTTGAGATCTGGGGAGAAGGAAGTGGCACAGGCCATGGAGAAGAGGCTGGATTCTGAGAGCAAGGGTTGGCTTCTTAACAAGGATGTCACCTTTGTGGTAACAGCCAACTCCAATGACAGACTATCTCTGTCCCCAGGTATCCACGCCTCAATCCCTTCTTTATGATGGTGGCTGGGCTAATGGGAGGAGATGAGGGGACATAGGAAACAGAAAAGGCTCAGCCTGCCCCTGTTATTCACTTATGTACATGGATGTAAGTTTCTTTTCCCAAAAGCTAGTTTTTCAAAGCCATTCCAGTATCTGCAGAGCTCTGCAATTTCTCTGAGTAACCAGCTTGAAATATGCCAACGAAATATTCTGGGATTGGATATTTTGGTCTTCCTCAGACCTCATCTTCTTTTCACCCAAGAGCATGCTTAATGTTATGGCTAGTTCACATTACCAAGGCTTTTCCATTTAAGAGATTCAATGAGAAGCTGTCTAAACTTCCTAAAATGCCTGGAGATTGCATAATTTCATTTGATAGGAGGTAAATGGGTAAAGGAAGAAAGCCAGGAGATGGAATTGATAAGTCACATAGAAAAAGCTTGTCCTAGCTTCATTTTCCCCCTCGGGTCCCCTTTGCCTGGAATATTCCATCTTTCTTCAACTAGATTCTATCTATTCTTCCTTCATAATTGAAGTCTTATGTCACCTCTCCTTGGGAAGACTTCCCTGGTCTTCCTACTTGCCCTTCCTGCTTCCCTTTCCTTTCCATTACTGGTTAGTCTAAGTCTATGCTTTTCTACTTTGGGAACCCTGGTGCACAGAGTGTAAGGCTCTGTGCATGTGTCCCTGTCCTCACTTCCTGAGCTTCCTGCAGGGCCTCTCTATGTGCTCTGAGCCTGGCACTGTGCCTGGCACAGAGCACCAGTGTCAGGAATATTTGTGGAAGGAAGTGAGGGAGGGAGGGACTAAGGGAGACAGGAAAGAGAGGGAAAAAGAGAGAAATGGATTCAGAAAAGAAGGAAAGGAGTCAGGAGGAGGGACTGAGAAGCACTGGTGGCAAATGTGGCTAGCAGAAAAAGAAAAACAAAGGTGTAATTACACTGGCAAGACTTTCTGGACACATGCTAGGGCCCTTGCCCCAGAATGTTCTATAGTCTCAAGATGAATCATACTTTTTCAAAGCTATTTCTCTTCCCCTTTCTCTTTTTCTTTCTCCCCAACAAATACTTGCAGTTGACTGCATGGAGAGCTGTAGAATGAGCTATCGGAGAAAAGGAAATGATTTAAAAAAAAATAAAGCAGCAAATCCTGAAAGACAAAATCCAACTTAAGAGTCTCAAAATGCAAATGACAGAGAAATAATTTAGCTATTAACAAGCTTAAACCTCTAAACTTAGGAAAACAAATCCTCTACTGTTTAGTAAATATTTGTTGAACAGTAGAATATGGGTCCACTGTGGGCTAGCTACTGGCCTAGGAAAGCACTGCAGAGTACACTGAGATAAATAGATAAAGAAAACACAGCCTTTCATCTAGAAATTCCTAGCAGCAAACCATGTATCTGTCTCCCTAGACCCCTTTCCTGCAACCTGGTATTCCTAATCCTAAATTCCTGTTAAGCTTGGCTAGAACAGCTTGTCATCTCTCCATTTGACCTCTAAAAGGATACATCTGCATCACAGAAATTTGAAGGAGAATACAGGGAAGAAGAGAAAGTAAGTATGGATCACAAAGACCATGATTCGGGCTGGGAAGGTGGCTCAGTGGTAGAGCGCTTGCCTTGCATGCATGAGGCCCTGGGTTCGATTCCTCAGTACCACATAAGCAAAAAGAAAAAAGCTGGAAGTGGCTCTGTGGCTCAAGTGGTAGAGCACTAGCCTTGAGCTGAAGAGCTGAGGGACAGCGTCCAGACCCAGAGTTCAGGCTCCATGACCGGACCAAAAACAAAAAACAAAAACAAAAACAAAACAAAGACCATGACTCTCCTGATCCCCCCTTTGTGGCAGTACTCCGGTTTGAACTCAGGTCTTTATACTTGCTCAGCTTGATTTCTCACTTGGTTGATGTTCTGCTACCTGAACCATGTCTCCATCTAAGCCTTTTCTGGTTATTTTGGAGATCGACTTTACTGAACTATTTTGCCTAAGCTGGCCTCAAAGTTGATCCTCCAGATCTCATCCTTCTGAGCAGCTAGGATTACAGGCATGAGCCACCAGTACATGGTACTCACAACTCTTGAGGACTCAGCTTCTCCAAACCATCCTGTGTATTCTGTATATAAGTTATAGAAGTTAAAAGTTACTCATGATGTGCCATCATAGATATTTATTTAATCACTAGATCCAGCTACCTGCCTCCTGTAAAACATCTTTTCTAGGCACACGTGATAGTTGACAACATTTGCATCCAGCAACTCTGGGTTTGAGTGCTGTCTCTGTGCTTCTTTTGCTCAAAGCCTGCACTTTATCACTTGTGCCATAGCTCTACTTTTGGCTTTTTTGGTACTTAATTGGAGATAAGAGACGAACAGATGTTTCTGCCTGGGCTGGCTTTTAAACAGAGATCTTCAGATCTCAGCCTCTTGAGTAGCTAGGATTACAGGCACCAGCCACCAGAGCTTGGCCCAGGAGGACATGTTTTGTTCATGGGACTGTCCTGTGTCCTTGAAACTTTTGTCACTACTCACATGTTATAATTCAGAGATCCACAGATTGCTTTGTAGAAGTTAAGAAAAAAGCATGGCCAGAAGTCCTCATTCAGCCTCCAAACTAAGAAGGATAACTGTATGAATAACTTTGGCTGTGAATTGTCTGAAGGGAGGCACTGGACAGCATGCCATTCCAGTGTAACTGGAGCCTGAGATTCTTCTAGTGGGAGGGAATGTGGGCTGAGGCTGATGGGAAGCTTTAGAGGTTAGAGTGTCTTTAGTGCTTGGCACAGGGTTGTCAGCAGAGTTCAAAAGCATTCAAAGGCACTTGTCTTTGGTGTTTATTTTTTATTTTTATTTTTTATACCAATATGATTTCTTTGGATTTTGTTCTGGCTACCATGAGAACTGGTAGCTGGAGAGAAAGCAAGTTGTGGATGAGAAACTTTGGAAGTCTGGAAGAAGGTGGTAGCAGAGAGGTAGAAGAGAGGAGAGGGGTGATTTTCAGACAAAGCATAACAGATTATCTTCTGTCTGTTCAATGAGCCGAATCTTTGTTTCTCAAATGCACTCTAGTGTTTCAGAGGCAAAAAGTGTTTGCTCTGTATATCTGATACAGAATACCCTTCATGGCCAGTTGCAAATAAATAACCCACTTGTCACAATTTGCTTTGTTTGCTATTATTATCAGTACAAGTCTGGTCTCCCTAATGGGTTCACCCAAAAACATATAGGTACTGAGAGGTTCTAATCCTCTTCCTTTTAAATCAAAATTTCTGCATAACATTTTCCATAAGTGAATGAGGAAACTACTTCCTATTATTTTTTTTTTTTGGTTCCCTCCCCCTTCCTCACCCCCTCCCTTTTTAAAACAACAGACCTTCCTTTGGATTTACATCAGCATTTAGCTAACTTCCTGAACATTCCACTCATTTCCTGGACTTCGTCTGAGGAAGGGAAAGCACCCTCCTTTAGAAATAAATGCACATAATCACAGAGATAATTTTTACTAAATAAACAGTGTAAACACAATGGAATTTCCTGCAAGGTATATATTTACTGTGGAAATTTCAACAAAAATCTATTTGTTATGATTCCTCAGGACTTTCTGTATTTGCAGGTAAGCTGAGGAATTATAACTATTTTGTATTAAAAATCATTTTGCTCAAGAAGTAAGCCCTGAACAATCTCAACTTTTCCTTTTGTTGAAAATATGTTTTACTGACAAATCTGAATGGGGGAAATGATTATCTTTAAAGTCAGCATTTTTGATGCTTTGTTTCTTGTACAACAGAATTCTTCTGACCTCTAGTGGTCAGCAGAGGTAGAACTTCTGTGCAGACAATTTAAATATAGTATTCTAGAAATTAGGAATTTATTTTTCTTTTGGTTTTGCTTGGGAGAAAATGTGTGTGTGTGTGTGTGTGTGTGTGTGTGTGTGTGTGTGTGGTCCTGGGGCTTGAACTCAGGGCTTAGGCATTGTCCCTGAGCTTTTTTTTTTTTTTTTTGGTTGGTCATGGGGCTTGAACTCTCCACCTGGGTGATGTCCCTGAGCTCTTCAGCTCAAAGTGAGTGCTCTACCACTTGAACCACAGCACTACTTCTGGTTTTCTGGTGATTAATTAGAGATAAGAGTCTCACAGACTTTCCTGCCCGGGCTGGATTTGAACTGCAAGCCTCAGATCTCAGCCTCCTGAGTAGCTAGGATTACAGGAATGAGCCACTGGTGCTCAGCTGTCCCTGAGCTTTTTTACTCAAGGGACTCTTAACACTTGAGCCACACTCTAGCACTAAGCCACAGCTTCACTTCTGAATTTTTGGTGGTTAATTGAAAAGTCTCATGTATTTTCTTCTTCAAGCTATTTTCTACCTGCAACTTTTAGATCTCAGCCTCCTGAGTAGCCAGGATTTCAGCAGTGAGACACCAGCACCTTTTATACAATTTACTTTTATACAAGGACTTTTAAAAAATATCTCTGGAGTCTAAGAATTTTGAGATATAATGTCATATTAATATTTCCATTATGTACTGCAGATCTTTTCTCTCTCCCTTCCTTCTTCCTTTCCTCCCTTCCTTCCTTTCTTCCTTCCTTCTTTCCCTTCCTTCCCTCCTTCCTTCTCTCTTTCCTTCCTTCCTTCCTTCTTTTCTCTTTTTCCATTTTTTTTTCTTTTTCTGCCTTGAACTCAAGGCCTCATGCTTGCTTGGCTTGTTAGCTTGGCTTGCTTGCTTGGCTAGTGCTCTGCCATTTGACATATGCTTTCAGCTTGGCTTTTTTGTTGGTTGGTTTGGAGATGGAGTCACAAAAGGCTTTTCTAGACAGAGTGGCTTGAAACTGAGATCCTCTGGATCTCCGCCTCCTGAACAGCTAAGATGACAAGGGTGAACCCCTATTTCTGGTTCCTGTCTCTTTTCTTGATGAATAGTCTCCTCAGAGTCAGTGGGCCTCCTATGGCTAAACCAGTGGATGTCTTAAGAGTGAATGAAAAATGGGAAGCTCATCAAAACGTTAAGAGAGCAATTTTGAGGTCTCCTCCCATTTAACTATCTGGAGAGGAGGGGTCATTTTCTGCTGAGTACCCTTGGACATCTTGGAGATGTATTTTAGGCTAACCAACTGCCTGTCAATTCTGAACGCATTACAGAGGTCTTATCTGTGTTAGGGTTTAGTGAGGCTGACTTTTAGAGAGAAGAGAGATGATAGGAGTCTCAGAGAAGCTCACTCTCCTCCACTTCTACTACCATCCTTTCTCAGAAGAAGACTACCAGAAGAAATAGTTCTTTGATCTCCTGGTACCATCCAACTAAAACACTGCACATAGTCTATGGCATGGTCTGAAACTGTTCCCAACAGCCTAAACTCCTTGGTGTGATATTTAAGGTTCCAACGATCTGATCTCATGCTGCAAGCTTCCCAGTTCCTCCTTCTATTGTTTCACCCATTGCATAGGCTGATGGCCTCAGCCCTTTGTGTCCATTCTACTCACTTTTCAACTGATTGAGGGTTCTGCTTTATGGAGCTTCACATAATCTGGCCAAGCAGAACTGAGTGCACCCTTCTACAGTCACTGAAAACTCAGCCCAGGCATCTGTAATTGCACATATCATATTGCATTACATTGCTTTTTTGTGTGTTTTTCTCCTAAACATTTGAGTGTCTCACGGACAAGAACCATTCTTCAGCCCAACAAGCAGACTCATTCAGGAGTTGTACAAATGTTTACCCACTCCCTAGCACCAGCTGTTTGAGGCACAAGATTGTTCCACTTGGCTATGGTGTGTTTTGATAGGAGAAATTAGCAGTGGTCAACTAGTTCAAGGGAAGAGTTGACAATCAGAAGACTAGGTCTCAGAAAATGCGCACAACAACTCATTATTCCAGATTACTTCAGCTTTCACCCTGTAAGGAATAAATAAGTTCTAATTCCTGGGTGGTTCTGATCTTGAAGGAATCTATCATCAAGGGACTCTAGATCTGAAATACAGTTTAAAAGAATCTATAGACATTGCAGAGACTTCTTATTTAGAATTTTTTTATAATATATATGTCTTTTTTTGGCTAGGGAGATGGTCTATACTTTTCATAAGAAGGTATCTGAGATATCTGAAAATTTAACATCACAGATAAAGAATCAAGATGATGCTCTTGACTCCGTCTCTACTAGGCTTCTAGGAGTTAACATCTTTCTTCCTTCAGGGGAAAGGTTTGCTCCAGTAGACTCCCTTCCATGATCCTTCATTAGAAGAGACCTTCAGTTTTTGGTCTACAACTTTAAAAGAGATTTTTCAAATCAAACTGATAGTTGTAGCAACTGTATCTCTAAAGCAAACTGAAAATCCAGGTGCTGGCAGCTCATGCCTATAATCCTAGTTATTCAAGAGGCTGAGATCTGAGGATTAAGGTTTGAAGCCAGCTGAGGCAGGAAAGTCTATGAGACTCCTTGTCTCCAATAAACTACCAAAAAAGCTGGAAGTGGCTCTGTGGCTCAAGTAGTAGAGTGCTAGCCTTGAGCAAAATAAGCTCAGAGACAGCATCCAGGCCCAGTTTAAGCTCCAGGACCAGTAGAAAAAGAAAAAAAGAAAAAGAAAAGAAAAAAGCAAACTGAAAACAACAGGGCTGGAGCACTAAAACAGTATGTAATAGTGTATTGGTAATGGTTGAAAATGACAACAATGATTGAAAACAACCCATCAAGAAAGAATAAAGCATATAATAGTGAAAGGTAGATCAAAACCAAAGGACCAGCTAGGTGCCAGTGTCTCATGTGTGTAATCTTAGGAAACAGATTTGGAGGATTGTGGTTCAAAGCCAGTCTAGGCAGAAAAATCCACCAGGGTGGAAGTATGACTTCAGTGATAGAGCCTTAGCTGTGAGCAAAGAAGTCAAACAAGAGCTCAAGGCACCGAGTTCAAACTCTAGGACTTATAAATAACAAAACAAAATCAACAACAACAAAAAACCACATATTTACCACTCAGATAAATTCTAAGATGAAACTCTGCCAGAGTTGCTTCTACCTCTGTCCTTGCATAGTATTTAGTACATAGCAACTTTGTAAGCACTTTAAAAAATTATGATACACTTTAAAATGTTACGATACCCTATGACATACCTTTTCCCTCCAATAAACTTAAAGACCTCCTGAGACCACATACTGGGTTTGCTCTTTATTTATTTATTTTTTTCAGCTTCTAGCATAAAGCTTGTCATAAAGTAGATGTTTAGTTAGCATTTGCTGTTGTAATAACCTAGTCCATTATTTTGTAGTTGAAGAGACAGCCTAGAGAATTGAAGTGATTTCATCCAGCACAACAACCTTGTCCTCAGCAAAGTCAGTGGTGTGTGTCACTTCTGTTATTTATGTTTTCTTGTTTTTCCCTGTTGTTTTTTTTTTTTTTTTAATTTTCTTTTCTTTTTCTTTTTTTTTTTGGGTCCAGTCGTGGGGCCTGAACTCTGGGCCTGGGCACTGTCCCTTAGCTCTTCAGCTCAAGGCTAGTGCTCTACCACTTGAGCCACAGCGCTACTTCTGGCTTTTTTTTTTTTTTTTGGTGTGAGGGTTGCTTATTGGAGATAAGAATCTCATGAACTTTCCTGCCTGGGCTGGCTTTGAACCTTGATCCTCAGATCTAGCCTTTTGAGTGCTAAGATTACAAGAGCGAGCCAATGGGACTGGCTGTGTTTTTATCTTTTAATAGATTGGTTGTTGCTGAAGCCACATGTGGCCTCTCCCATCCCTTGGAGCTATTAAATGTAGTCTATGTTGCTTTCTGAATTGCAAAGATCAGATTATCTGGAAAATATTTGAGCCTTTTATGTATGTTTCAAGAAAAAGAGCCAGGAGGAACGAATGGCCAGTGGAGCTAGAAAGTATTTGTGAGGGCCCTGGAACTTCAGGGCAAGGCAATCCATCAGATCACCTTTGCTGAGCATGCAGTAGTGGGACAGTTCAGGCTCTCCTCCTTTCTCTCTTCCCGGAATCCTCCCATTCCTGAGATTATCTGCTGTGATACTGCTGTCCAGAAAGTGATTGATTACCTATCACTATCTTGGGAACCTGGGAGTGACCTTCAGCACGCATTTGTCAGAAAACCAGCTTGGAAAGAAAAACAAAAACTTGAAGAGATCCTCTAGTTGGCCTGAGATAAGGGGGCCTGCAGAACCCTTTTCCATTAGCTTGGCAAAACAATCTATGAAAAAAAAAATTAAAAAAATTCTGCTTCCAGGCGCTACTTCTCATTTCAGTCACTCAGTCACATACCATGCTTCTGTGAGACTAGCAAATGTTGTTTACCAGGGAGGTAGAAGAAGGGAGGAAAGAAGAGAAGGGAGGTTAACAGAGGAAGGGAGGAGAGAGGAATGAAGAACGAGGAGAAGTGGAGTGCTGGGAGAAAGAATCCCCAAGGATTCAGAGAGACTGAATATAAATGGGATGTGGGACTAATACATTCCCAAAGAAACCCAGGAACTGAGTCCGATCAGCAGTAAGAGCCAACTCAAGTCACCTTATAAGGCTCAATTGGTTCAGTAATATTTTTTGTGCTGTATATGTATATGGATTTTGGCTTTGATAGTCATTTTGCCTTGTTAACATGAACACGTCTTTTCAAGTCCTAGGCCTCAGTTTTCCCATCACAAGTTTGGGGGGAAATAAATAAAATGGGACATATGAAAGTAATTTGAAAAAAATAGAGTGTGACATAAGCACACACAGTCTCAAATTTACATTCAAGCTGGATCTATGCCACTTAAATCAAAACAGGCCTTGACAGACCACCTCCAAACTCCCCTTCTCGTGAGCTCAGAGAAGGGTTTTACCTCATGGTTTTAAAATAAATAAATACATCCATAATCTATCATCAAATCATTATATTATATCATCAAATCATCAATACAATGCCCAACTGTGAAAAGAAAAAGGCAGATGATTTAATCTCCATTGTCTAACAAATTGATTGGACAGTTGAGGGCAGTTCTGGATTGAAAGACCAATTTCCCTATCCATGTTCTGTGAGACTTATGGCGTGTTCCTCAACCTCATTGAACCTCATGCTTTTTGCACCACCTGTGGACTCACCTCTTATCCTACGACCCCAAGGTAGATGGGCAAATACTCGGTTCCCTGCTGGAATTTGTTAGCGCCTTGGCTTGTCTTGAACATTACTTTATCCTCAGCCCTAGAATATAGTGGATATGCAATATGAGGTATGTTCTCTTCTCTTTTTCTCTTACACTATCCATACTTCCCTTACTCATGTACTTTCTATTGCCATCAAAGCAAAGCCTGAGTGGCTGAGATACTATTTGAGAGTATTTTAGAAAAAGGTTTCCTTCAGGAGATGAAATCATTGGTGATGGTGTACCAGCATGTCAGCAATAAATATGGACTCTATATAACTTATATAGAAGGGAACTTGGTGAATGAATTCATTTCATAAATGGGCAGTCATTAGGGGAGAGTCAGTGGGCCAGGCCAAAGGAAGTGCAGAGGGGTGAATTGGCAGGGGGAATTTGGTCAGTATGCCTGCTCGGTTGCTTTTTACCTGTCTTCATTGTAAACTGCCATACCATCTTCATCTTCTTTTTGTTTTTCATTTTTGTGCTGATACTAGGGCTTTAACTCAGGCCTGGGTACCATCCCTCAGCTTTTTCCTCACAAGTCTGGTGCTCTGCCACTTGAGCCATAGCTCTTCTTCCAACACTTTGCTAGTTAATTGGAGATAGGAGTCTCAAAGACTTTTCGGAGCAGAATGCTTCAAGTTGGGATTCTCAGATCTCAGCCTCAGGATTACAGGTGTGAGCCACCAACACTCGGCTCCATCTTCTTTTATTGCTCTTAGAGTCATAGTTCAAAGGCGACCACTGGGTTGCTGAACCCAGGACAGCTCAGCTACCTGGCCTTAGAATGTGCTAGAGCTAAGGCTAGCAGTGTCTGTGTGATATTATGTGTGTGATTGTGTCTATTGTGGAAAGTAGTTCCTACCCTTATACCAAGAGAAGTCACAACAGAGAACATCCTTAGGAAGACTGAGATCGGACAACAGACACTAGAGAATAGAGGATAAATGCCCTTTGCCGCTCAGAGGAGGATCTTCAAGGGTCAGGGAATCTGAGGCCCTAACTGGAGCAGAGCATCTTCCCCCAGGGACAAGAGACCAGATATAGTACCGGGGCACTCAGCATCCATTTGTGTGCTTTGGTAAGATCCAGCTGGATCTGCTCATCCAGTGATTTTGAGAAAACAAAATAAACATTAGATCAAGACAAATAAGTTTATTAACATCGAAAATATGCATACAAAAGAAACTGAGCTCAGTGACCAGCTATCCAGATGGCTTCTGACTGATTCCCACAGAGCTGTTTCTCAACCTGTCTGAGCTCCCAGTGTATTTCCCATACACTCCCAGCTCCCAGCCAGTTCTGAACTGTGGGTGGCCTGTGTCACTGATCCTTATGGTCCCTGCCTCAGGAACTGACAGTCTGCTTCCTTTTTTGCTGTAGCCTTCGAGCTCTAATTATTCAATAAAACAAATTCAAGACTGAAGCCTAGCAGCTGAATGCATGTTGTTGTTTGGGAAAGCCCAGTTGAAAAGTACCTCCACCCCTGCAAAAGTAGCTCCTGCCCTTCCCTCATTCTGACCCAAGGTCAAATATTCTGATGAATCTAGGCAATCACTGGCTCTGTTTCCTGCCAAACTGTGGCAAATCAATAGAAAACCATGATTAATCACCTCAAGCTTGTCACTGCAAATAAGTGAGAATGCTTTAGAGCAATTTTGGAGGTCATTGTCATATCTAAAACTTGATATGGGCTAAGTTAGGCTAAGTCCACACTTTTGTCAAGAGATTCTCAGTGGTTTGCATGGGACTTTAGAGTTTACTACTTCTCTATATGTATTCATTTGTTTCACTCCAAGGTGGGTAACTGGGATTATTATCCTTGGATTATTTGAATCACCTCCTAACCTTTTCAATGTCTTTTCTCTTTCTTTCTCTATCACTGTCTGTCTCACTCTCTTCTTAACTTTTTGTTGTAGTCACTGTCCCCTCATTTCCATAACTGCTTTCTGGTTATTCTTTCTTGCAGGGGTTTCATTCAGGCCAATGGACTAACAACATATTTTATATACCTATCTGTATCTGTGGTTTGTTTTTCCATGAATTTAAGTGGATCCATGTTGTATAACTAGTTCTTTTCTTCCTTTTTTTTTTTTTTTAGATACCTTATAACCCATTTTCCTTCCTTCCTCCTCCTTTCCTTTTTTTTTTAATTGTGAAAATATCATACAGAAGGGTTACAATCACACGAGCAAGGTAATGAGTACATTTCTTATCAAGCATCGTTACCTCCTCCTTTGTTTTCCCTTCCCATCCCTTCCCATCTCTCCCCCACCCCCACTTCTTGTTATTTTCTGAGTAGTATTTTGTGGTATAAACAGACCACCAGTTGCTTATAAATTTATCTTTGAAAAGCTATTTGGCTTTTTTTTCCACATAAATCTCGTTTCTATGAATATAGTTGCTATAAAATTCTTGCACAAATATTTTTGTGAGCATATGTTTTCATTTAACTTGGATAAAGACCTAAGAATGAAATTGCTGGGTCATAGGGTAGGTGTATGTTTAACTTTATAAGAAATTGCCAAACAGTTCTCCAAAGCAGTTTGTTAGATATACGAGTTGTCAGCACCCAGTCTTGTTTCCTCCCATCATTCCTTCTCACAGGCTCCAGAACAGCCTATTCAAAACATAACCCTCGGCCCTGCACTTTCTGGCTTCAACTCTTCAGTGGCTTCCCTCTGCCCTCGGGATGAAGCCCAGACATTTTTAAAATAGCCAGTGCTATTTGGCTGCTTACTTTGCCTTCAGCTACTGCTTCTTCCATTCCCCTATGCCTTGCCTTTTGTACCCCATCCATGCTGGGGTAAGGTTTTGCTGCTTGGCTAGAAGCTCTTTTCCTGCTTGGCCTTTTTCCTTTTATCTTAGAGAATCTTTTTTTTAAACATAATTTTATTGTTATTATTAAGGTGTTGTAGAGAGGTGGAGTCACCATTTCATAAGTCAAATTATGAGTACATTTCTTTGTTTGGGCTGTGTTATTCCTTCCTTTGCCCTTCCCCAGTTTTCCCCTCCATTCCAGCCCACAAGTTACATAGATCATTTTTTACATAGTGAATACATAACATGATGGCAATTGTTCACCCTTCTACCCTCTCTTTCTGTGCCCTCCCCTTTTGTCACCCCCAAAATAAAAAAAAACCCCTGAAAGCAAAAACAAACACCAGTACCACCACTACCAATAACAACAAAAAAAAATCCCATATTTTCATTTCCTGGAATGAAATTTCATTTCAATGAATAGCACTTTAAAAGTTTAGAAGAGTTGTACCTTTGCATTCCTCCCTTAAGGATGTCTTCCTTCAGTCTGTTGGTGTGTGAATGCCTAGAGTCCTGTATAGTTATCATGTCCAGTTATATTTTAGATCTAGCTGCTATATATGAGAGAAAATGTGTTGTTAATCTCTCCAAGTTTGCTTACTTCACTTAGCATGATTTGTTCTAGGTCATCCATTTCCCTGCAAATGGCATAACCATTATTGCTAATGGATGAGTAAAATTCCATTGTGAGTTCCATCTGGGCTGTTTCCATAACTTGGCTGCTGTAACTAGTACAATAGTGAACATGGATGTACAAGTATCTTTGCCAGGGGCTGGGAAGGTGGCTTGCCTTGCAAGTATCTTTACCATATCTTGACTTATAATGCTCTGGGTAGATGCCCAAGAGTTATCCTAGACAATCTTTAATCAGCGTTTGCTCCTTTGCCTATTCATTCTTTGAGTTAAAAGTTGTTTCTCCAGAGTCATTTCCCAGGCTCTGCAGACTGAGTGCCCTGTTACTCATTCCTGTAGGACTCTGGACTCCTTCTGTTAAAAAATGGAATTTTTGTCATTATAAAAATCACATGTATTTGTGACATTTTTACATAGATTATACATGCATGTGGTTCAAACATTCTCCAAAGGTATTCTGTCAAAATATTTATTTGCACTCTTTCTCCCTAGATTTTGCCTGGCTTCCTACCCCAAATTAAAATTTATTTTTTAAAAATCTGGTTCTTTTGGGGGGGGGATGGGGTGGGGCTGGTATCAGAACTTGAACTCAGGGTCTTGTACTCTTGCTTGGTTCATTTGTTCAAGGCTTGCTCTCTATCACTTAAGCCACACCTCCACTTTCAGCTTTTTTGCTCTCAGATTTTTTTTCCTTAGCTGACTTCACACCTGGATCTTCAGAACTTGGCTCCTGAGTAAGTAGGATTGCGGGTGTGAGCCATACATGCCCCTCTCAGAAAAGAAACCTCTTCATATTTTTTTTGTTTTTTTGTTTTTTTTGTTTTGGGTCCAGTCGTGGGCTTGAACTCTGGGCCTAGGCGCTGTCCCTCAGCTCTTCAGCTCAAGGCTAGTGCTCTACCACTTGAGCCACAGTGCCATTTCCGGCTTTTTTTTTCTTTTTGCTTATGTGGTGCTGAGGAATCGAACCCAGGGCCTTATGCATGCAATCAAGCACTCTACCACTGAGCCACCTTCCCAGCCCTCATATTTTTTTTATATCTCCAGAAATTTTGTAATTCATATATATGCATTATATACATATATATGTGCATTATATATGTGTATAATGTATATACATGTATATTATGCAGGCATGTACAATATATACATATAAACATACAAACACACATAAATACATATAAATAACATAAATACATATAAAGAAAAGATATGTGCATAAGTATACATATGCACGTATATAAACATGTATATGTATGTGATACATATATATACACATTGTACTCATATATATACACACATATATGCACATGCGCATTCATGGCATGTATATATGTCTCTGCCCAGAAACATACATGCATACTGTACTATTAATTAGTCTTTTAGGACATATTCTGTTTGAACATAAAGAGTTGGCTACTAGTATTCATTATTGTGCTTAGCTTTGCTAATGCTATATATTATATGTAGATTTCACATAGGGAGGTCCACTCTCCACACTGCTTTGCACCATTGCCTTTTCTGCTTATGGGTATATCTTGGCAAATTTCCATTTTGAAACTTAGAACACTTGCATATTCTTTGTCACTGACCCCCATGTTTCACTTCATGGCTGAGCCCGACCTCTATGATGGCTATGCCATTTGCTTTCAGTCTGCTTCTATAAACAATGCCCCAACACACCCTCCAAGAGGACACCATTGGACTTCTCTTTGGGGGCCATTCTCTGACTACAGTCTTGCTACTTTCTTTTCAAGGTTTTCTTTTCATTTTCAAATAAACTTACTCTACCTCAAAATGTTTTAAATAAATAATGCTGGAATGATAATGATCATGCTGTATGCCTGTGTGGTAGTTCTTAGAAATGTAAGAACATTTGATGACTGATTCCCAGAAGCCAAATTGTTGGCGCACAAGGTATATGAATTTGTATTTTAACAAATCGAGCATATTGCCCTGCAGGGGTTGTGTCACTTTAAATTCCCACCTGAAATTACAAGTATATCTGTTTCCTTTAGAGTTCTCCTGGGCACATATATGTTTCCAGACTGCCAAATATCCATATATAAAAATATATATGTGAATATATACATATGTATATGTATCAGCATAGCTAGGGTTTTTTTTTAAATTCATTATTTTGGCACAAAAGTAAACTGAGAAGAATGATAATTATCTTCACATTCATGTTTATAAACAGCAGTAGAAACAGAGTTAGGAATATCTGCTACCAGCTCCAAGGATATCCCATATGCTTCAGAAAAAATAAAGTCATTCTACTTAGTGTTCGTGATCGACTGACTGACTAATTGATTGCCATTTGGATTTAAAAATCAAAGGAAACAATGTACAAGTGGGAATACCTATATTACCTTTCTGTCCTGATTTTGTGATTTCATTAAATCACCAGTGCAAAGCCCCGTGGTTGAGATGCCATTTAATTAAGCTACAGACTTACAGGTAAAAGTGGCAAACCAGCCATTTGAATCTTTTACTATCTGTCTCACCTGTGTCTGCTTTGTACCACACCTTCTGAAAAATTTGACATCCTTTGGAGAGAAGCAAATGAGACTGATATGATCTGGCTTTGCGTGGATGGACTACATTTGTCCTACAAGTTCAGTTGATGTGCTGTTAACATTGAAGTAGCTATGCCTGTGTTGTTTAGCAAGTTCAGTCAGCTCACTGAGCTCCCATTCCAGATGTTCAAGTGACACATCTGAATTGAGTTCTCAGTAGTCATGGTCTTGCCACGACTATCTTCCTTGATCCGAATGCTTATCACTCTTTACCTGCTGTCACAGTCACTGATTGGTAAACGTGTGCAACCACATCACCTTCACTGACCCAATTAGCTCAGTCAGAAATCTTGTAATAGTCATTTATAGGAAAATACATGGACCTAGAAAAAATATGTTGAGAGGTAACTCAGGCTTAGAGGGACAAATGGTACATGTTTTCTCTCATATGTGGAAATTAGTTCTAAATTATAAGCACACAATAAAACATATACAGGGTTATAAGCATATATACACAAACAAATTGACAAATTGACTAATTTCAATGGTCTAACTCCTCTGCACAACTAACAGTTTAAATGAACACCAGGAAGCTGAAACATGTTTTGTGGGGAGGAAGTTGCGGGGGCGGGGGCGGGGCAGGCCAATGACTAAAGGAAGGGCAGGGAAAAATAGTTACATTCAATGTACATATGTGAAAATGGATCCTGTAACGTGAGGGGATGGGTGGGCTAGGAAAAATGAGGGGGGATAATAGAAGGGGAGGCATTGATCAGGATGCATTGTACTCATAATTTGACTAATAATAACAATAATAAATCTACAACAGTTTGAGAATAGAATTCAGAGAAGTAAGGTAAGATTATGCCCAATTGTCCTATTTATCTCCATGTTGAAGGTTAAGGGACCCAGTCAGTGGCCTGCCCTCTCCTCACCTCATAAACTAGCTAAGGCATAGAAATTACAGATGCTGAGTGCTGGTGGCTCATACTTATAATCCTAGCTACTCAGGAGGCTGAGATCTGAGGATAGTGGTTTGAAGCTAGCTTGGGCAAGGAAGTCTGTGAGTCTCTTTGGTTTGTGTCGGTTGTGGGGCTTGAACTCTGTGCCTGGGCACTGTCCCTCAGCTCTTCAGCTTAAGGCGAGTGCTCTCCCACTTGAGCCACAGCACCACTTCCATCTGTGAGACTCTTATCTCCAATTAACCACCAAAAAACCAGAAGTGGCACTATGGCTCAAAGCAGTCACACATTATCCTTGAGCAAAACAGCTCAGGGACAGAGCTAAGGCCCTAAGTTGAAGCCCCAAGACCGACAAAGAAAGAAAAATAAATATATCACTGCTAATAAACAACAGCATATTAGCTGCTTAGTCTAGCGTGGCTATGCTGAACCCATTGAAATAAGGTAAGTAAAATGAGGCACTCAGCAGCCTAAGCTGAGCCATGATAGTGCTGGAAAGCCAGGGCAGGGGTCATGATGGTGCTGGGAAACCATGGTAAGAAACTGCTAGACTAACTTACAAAGTCCCTAAAAAGAAGAACTTAGGAGAGAAGGTACTTTGAGTGGTGGGCCTGGAGCCTGCATTTTTTGCTGACCACCAGATAGTTAGCTTCTGTGTTTTGCTTGGCTTACAAAACATAGGAGAGTTAAAAAGATTCCATTTATATGACCTCCCCCTATTTTGGGGTATAAAAATCCCCACTTGTTGCTATTCAGAAACTGCTTCTGGGTTTCTAACACCTAGGTGTAGTCCCCGCCAGTTATAATTGGCTATTGTTAAATTTCCTTTTATTACTAATAAATTCCATTATAATCAAGATTCGCTTTTGGAGTAGGTGGTCTGTTTCCTGGGGGTTTTTCAACTGTTGCATCTGGAGGCCCCAGAGTCATCCCTAGGGCTCCCAAGCCATTCTCCTTGGGCCATGACAAGAGATTCAGGGAGTACCCTCAAGGATCGGGCGACTCCTTGGTGGAGTGGACGCTGACATGGAGGTGAGACCGTTGGCCAGTTCAAATTCTTGTTGAGCGCGCATTTCTGTCTTCTGATAAGGTACCTGGTCTCTATGGGGCACAATAAGATGAGGCTGGACACACCAGTAGATCCTTGTGCCGGAATAGTGAGACATCACCCTATTCTTCAGTAGAGTTGTGTGAATGCGTGGTAGCCACCTACTGTTTGTCATGAGTTTGAGTTTGTCTGTCTCTTTGTTTCATTTGTGTATTTCAGTCTTTATTTTAGGCACGGGCACCAGTTTCCCAAAGGCCCCATTGGAGTGTATGCTTTCGTATTTCAGCGATGGCTTTGAGACAGGAGCCGGCTACAGTGCCCATCTCTTCCTAGGCAAATTAAGAGTTCTCTGTGGACTTGAATGGCCAAAATTTGATGTAGGATGGCCTGTAAAGGGGACCTGGGACCCCCAGATTGCATGGGCCGTTTGGAAATGTGTGATTAGGGACCCAGGGATCTTTATGCACAAGAGTCTATGTATGTGAACATGTTCAAGATACAAACTCAGAATGCTGTAAAAAGGAAAAATAAGGAAAAGGTTAGGTTTAAAACTCCAAAAATGTTATAAAGTTTTGACGTTACCAAAAGTTTCAGAGGATTATTAAATTGCTTTAGAGAGGAACTTTGATTAAGAAGTTTTCTAAGGATTCTTTAAATGTTTTAAAAAATCTGGTATTTTAATGCAAAAGGCTGTTTAGACTGTAATTAAGTAATCTGGCTTAACAAAAAGGCATTGGGAAGTTGAATTTATTTCCCTCCACTGCCAACATTTTGGGCTGAAGTGCTAAAAATTTGGGTATAAAGGTTTGTCTATTACTGTTTGTTTATTACTGCCTGTTTGAAACTGCTCTGGATTTTATCTCAGTCAGAGATCAAGAGGAAAGGATAACGAATAATTTAGGATGGGCCTGTGCATCTATCTTCAGGGATGAGGGGTGCTGTGGCAAAAGGTGCAGCTTGGCTGGTCCACACATGGTACAGGCTCAGGGGTGAGTCCATGACCAATGGTAAAGGGTAAACTGGCACAAAGGCAGTTTATCAATCCTGGAGAGTCAGATGGGTATATGGATGGGCAAATGGAGGCCTAGCTTTGTCTTGTCTCTTTTCCTTACAGATGGACACTGGAAACCTGATGGTGAAAATGTGAATGATGTAATTTGTATTTCCAAAACTCCCCTGGGGATGCTTAAAGGAGGGTTAAAGAAAAAAAACACTGCCTCTATACAAACCATTCTGGACTGTTTTGTACAAGTTTGGGTTTATTCAGGAGCAACTTGAAAAAGCTGGATGGGGCACATCAAAACAATAAAGGTTGGTGACAATCATTTTTCTCATGGTCCCCCTGGGTCATGACCCTGGTTTTGGCCATTGCAATACTGCTAGAGCTCCTGCTACTTGCCTTTTCCATTGGGCCCTGTATGTATCCTTAATGCCCTTGTAAGTTACATAAAAAGAAAAATAGAGGCTGTAAAATGACTAGTAGTTTAGACAGACCCGAGATAGTCAGGATATATCCATCTGCTTCAGGAACAGAAAGGGAAGAAAGAGTCCATGATTTGACTCTGTACTTGAGACAATGGGGGAATGAAATTAGGTAAATAAAATGAAGCGTTCAGCAGTATAAGCGGAGCCATGATAGTGCTGGCAAGCCAGCCAGGGGTCGTGATGGTGCTGGGAAGCCATGGCAAGAAACTGCTACACCAACTCACAAAAGCCCCTAAAAAGAACTTAGGAGAGAAGGTAGTTTGTGGGCAGCCAAATCTATTCTGAGTGGTGGGCCTGGCACTTGCATTAACCACCAGATAGTTAGCTTCTGTATTTTGCTTGGCTTACAAAACATAGGAGAGTTAAAAAGATTCCATTTACATGACCTACCCCCCCCTCCAATTTGGGGGTATAAAACCCCCATTTGTTGTTACTCGGGGCTGGTTCTGGGTTCCTGATACCTAGGAGTAGTCCAGACCAGTTATAATTGGCTCTTGATAAGTTTCCCTTTACTGCTAATAAATTCTCTCATAATCCAGATTCAGGTTTTGAGTCAGTGGTCTGTTTCTTGGGGATTTCCAACTCTTTGCACAATGACCATATAGACAATAAAGGCTTTGGGCTGTCCCTGTAGCTGGAGGAGGGAGACCACCTTTCTGAGGTCCTTCCATTGAAAAAGGGAAGGAATTGGCTGAGCTGCAAGCGTTTGGTTCTTTTCCCCAAATACATCAATTAAAGTCCAGGTCAGTAGTCGGGCACTGGTGGCTCACGTCTGTAATCCCGTAACTACTCAGGACACTGAAATCTGAGGATCATGGTTTGAAGCCAGCTAGGGCAGGAAAGTCTGTGAGATTCTTAGCTGGAAGTAGCGCTGTGGCCAAATGCTAACGGACTAGCCTTTAACACAAAGGCTCAGGGACAGAACCCAGGCCCCAATATAAGCTCCAGGATGGGTGCACATGCGGGCTCTCTCTTTCTCTCTCTCTCTCTCTCTCTCTCTCTCTCTCTCACACACACACACACACACACACACACACACACAGAGTTCAGGACTGTAAATACTGGAAGATCTTTCACTTGGAAACAAAGGTGCTTCCTTTTACAGAGGTGGCAGAGAGAAGCAGAATCCAGAGACCATCCACCCCTGAGCAGTAGCTCCATTGGGGCTCCCCAACTTCTCTTTCCTATCTCTCCAAGGAAGCTACACTTCCTGCCCCTGATTTCCCTTAGGTACACCATATTCTTTATAATACAGGCCTGTCTTTATTTAAACTCCTCATGGGGGGCTTGATACTAGTAGCCAACAACACTTAATTATGAATCCACTAATCCAAGTTATAAGGTTTTGGGAAGTTAAAATAGAAAATGAATATAAGGCATCTAATGGGGTATATTCAACAAAGGGTTTTTATTTATTTATTTATTTTTATTTTTATTTTCTTGGTGCCAGTCCTGGGGCTTGAACTCAGGGCCAGGGTGCTTTCCCTGATCAAGGTTAGCATTCTGCTACCTGAGCTAGAGCTCTATTTTTGGCTTTATGGTGCTTAATTGGAGATTAAGCCTGCCTTGGATGGCTTCAAACTGCAATCCTCAGATCTCAGACTCCTTAGTAGCTAGGATCACAGGCATAAGCCACTGCTAGATAGCAAAGGTTTTATTTTATTTTTATGTATTTATTTGATTAACTTTTGTGTGTATTCTAGTACTAGTGCTTGAACTCAGGGCCTCAAATCTTGCTTGAGTTTTCACTCATAGTTGGTACTCTACAAACTGAGCCACATCTCTACTTCTGGATTTTTGCTGGTTAATTGGAACCAATAGTCTTTTGGATTTATCTACCTGGATTGGCTTCAAACTTCCACCTTCATGGAGCTCAGCTTCCTGAGTTAGGTAGGATTATAAGTGTGAGCCACTGGTGCCTGGTTTCTTCTGTTTTTAAAATCTTTTGATGAAGGAGAGGTGGGAGAAAAGCTCTGAGCTTTACTCACTCAGCTTATTTCTGGTCAAAGCACAGTACTAAATTCAGTTTTAAAGCTTCTACTTGAAAGCCAAACAGTCATAAAAAGTAATGCTTTCTATCTAAACATCCCTAAAGACATTTCTATCACCAGCTGAGAAGATAGTATGGGTAAGCAGCTAGACGCAGATATACTTTGGTAGTAATTAAGGTTCTAGCTCCCAACTGGGAAGTCTTATGAAAGTCTTTCTATCTCTATAAGTCTACTTTTCCCAAATATAAACTCAAAACCTAGTTTGCAGTTGTTGTAAGCACTAACCTTGCTCCTGACACATAGTAAGTGTTTAATTTATAATAGTTGTTATTATATTACTCTCAGGGTTTGGATGCCCCTCCTTTCTGATGAGGACAACAACATGTCTGATTTGATTGTATTGCCTCTTGACTTTGATTACCAGGGAATGCAGAATCAAATTGAAAATGTAATCATGGGAACTCTGTTACCATTCAGGTTGGCATGTTTGCAAAGCTTCCCCATCTCATTTTCTTCTGAAACCTGTCAACCAATGGGAAGCAGCCTGTCAACCTGATCATACCCAGACACGTGTTTATGTGTGTTCACACATGCACACACACATGCTTTAGTTAAACAGTTATTATTTTTTTCCAGGCAGGTCTCACTTGGATAATTCTTCTGCCAAGAGAAAATGTAAATCACTGTTCAATCCAGTGTCTAGGGGCTTTACAAACTGGTTCAAGAGAAATTTAATCCAAGCCTATATAACAGAAACCAGGCAGGCAGCCAGCAAGCTTTTGTTTTTGGTTTGAAGAGCAAGTCAACATGATTTTTGTCTAGGGAGGTTTACGGTAAGAAGGCATAGTCCCGCTGGACCATCAATGAAGCCTGGGAAAGGACGAGGTAGCTTCAGGGATCGTGCTAAAGCAGGATCTTTGAAAGGTCAACTCCTCTGAGTAACTCAAAGACTTCAGCAAACACTGAGGAATGAAACCTTAATATCTAAGTTTGGGGTCCTAAAAGTGTCACGGAATAGAAATTGACTAGTCTGGGATGGAATAAGGAGGCAGGAGGAGGGAGGAGAGCTGTGGAAGGGAGCTAAGGCCAGATCACACAGGGAAGGGGGCTTTACCCTTTCCTTGGGCTCTGCAGGAAAAAACTTAAGACAATTTTAAACAACTCTATTGTCTTTCCTGTCCTTCAACTTCATCTTAATTGAACTAGGGGTCAGAAGCTTGTTCATTATCATGTAACCACCATTGGAGGTAACTTTTATTAGTTTTCTGGTCGATTAAACTGTTATTCAGAGAGTAAGTTGCCTAGAATTGTCTGGCTAAGTAGAGTGAAGATTTGAACACAAGTCCAGGAACCTTCAAGTCATTGCATTGTCCAGTTTGGCTCTGAGGCAAGTCCAGAATCTTAATCATCTTTGTTTTTCTTATCCCTCACTCCAGAGTCCCAGGTTTCCAAACTGTAGCAGAGTTAGTTCAGTTGAAACACTAAACATGACCTCATCGGTTTCTTTTTGTTTTTCTTTAGAAGGGGTTAGAGTTGGCAGTGTGAGCTGGTGAAATCAACATACTGAAGCCAGAGGCCTCTTCCTCCCCTTCAACCCTCCCTGTCTCTGAGAGAGGAATTTTGCCCATGGGACCTGTCTCAGGTGCCTACTGCCCCCCTGACCTCTCCTCACCTCCCCCCAACATTCCTGCATCTAAATCAGGGCTAGTCAATGTTTCACTCCTCAGTCCTCCCCACCCCCAGTCTGGTCTTCTAAAGCTGGTGAACAATTAACCACTGGCAGCCCTGCATGGCCAACTCTTCAGCTTCTCTCCAGAGAAGCTTCCAAAGCTTTACTGCCTAGGGTCAATGATCTGCCAAATCTGACCAGCACTCAGGGTACTGTTTAGTCTTCAAAGAGACTCATGTACATTTTTGCAATGATTTCAGTGCTATGAGATTCTTCTCAGGAAACATTTCAGAGGACAACTTAGCCAAAGCACCCACAGTAATTCTTGAATTGTGGGGTTTTTTTTTGTGTATATGTGTTATCCTGGGGTTTGAACTCAGTGTCTGAGGTTCTCTCTCTCTCTCTCTCTCTCTCTCTCTCTCTCTCTCTCTCTCTCTCTCTCTCTCTCTCTCAGGTAGTCTGTGCCACTTGAGCCGCCACAACTCCTCTTCTACCTTTTGGGTAGTTAATTGTAAGCTTTTCTGCTTTGAACTGAGATCCTCAGATCTCAGCCTCCTGGATAGTTAGGATTATAGGCACAAGCCACCAACACCTAGCAAATTGTGTTTCTTTTGGGAATTCTTACAAAGCATCAGAGCATGGGGCAAAAATCCCTGTGTAACTCTTCTGTCACTTATGCCAGATAACTGTAGGCATGTTTCTTAACTTCTATGAACCGTCTCTTTTACATTTATAATGTAAGAAGAGTCATTCTTCCCTCTTACATTTCTTCTACAGACTAAATGCCAATTCATAGAATGTAAATGTTACATTTCTATGGTGCACAGTAGTGATTTAATTAGTATTTGCAAGAAAGAAACTTTAGACTAAAGTTTATAAAATCATAGATTGCTGTAACTAAAAAGTGCCTTACAGAGCATGTGTATCTTCTGTAAGTTAGGAGGCACAGCAAAAGAAGTCTGGAATCTATTCAGTATCAGTCAGCCATTAGGTGATATAGAATCTCATTCACTCTGTCTAGTGGAAATATAATACGTAAGCCATACGCATAATTTAAAATTTTCTGGTAATCACATTTAAAAAGTAGAAAGGAATAAGTAAAATTAGCTTCAATAAAGTATTTTAGTTACCCTAATGTATGCAGTATCATTTCAACATGTGATTGGTAAAATTATGACAAGTTTTACTTTATTATACTAAACTTTCAAAATCTGGCATATATTTTATGTTCACAGAACAACCAGTTTAAACTAGCCAAAGAATCTAATAGTGCTACAGGGCAGATCTAGTTTAATTCAAGCCAATAAACATTCTTTGCACATGTTATATGCCAGGTATGCTGTGAGATGCAGGGATATGAAGGCAAGCAGATGAATAATGTTGGAAACCACAATGAATAGTCCAAGGCCAGGAGTCCCTCCCCACCTGAGGTTATTGGATTACTCATCTCCTTGTGTGGTTGAGCTAGTCAAGAAGAAAATTCTCTTATTTTTTTCCTTGCTTTATTACCCTGGCTAGGAATTTCAGTAAGGAGATAGATACCCTTGTCATATTCCTTACTTTAAAGGAAATGATTTCAGTTTTTCCTCCTTGGCAATAGGTTTATCATATGTAACCTTTAGAAAGCTAAGGTGTGGGGCTGGGAAGGTGGCTCAGTGGTAGAGCGCTTGCCTTGCATGCATGAAGCCCTGGGTTCGATTCCTCAGCACCACATAAGCAAAAAGAAAAAAGCTGGAAGTGGTGCTGTGGCTCAAGTGGTAGAGTGCTAGCCTTGAGCTGAAGAGCTGAGGGACAGCGCCCAGGCCCAGAGTTCAGGCCCCACGACTGGACCCCCCTCTCCCCCCCAAAAAAAAAGCTAAGGTGCATTCTTTTGATTTATGGTTTAAGGGTTTTTTAAAATCATAAAAGGATGTTGAATCTTGTTAGTTTTTTTTTCTGTCTCAAATAAAATGATCATGCAATTTTTATTTTTCAGTCTGCTTAAGTACCATATTACATCGATTGATTTTTGTATGTTAAACAATCCTTACATCTTTGGAATAAAACCAACTTGGTCATAATATGTAATCTTTTCAATGTGTTATTAAATTTTGTTTGCAAGTATTTTATTGAGAATTTCTGTATTTTCAACAAAGAGACAGGGAAGGAAGAGATCAAATTATCTTTATTTACAGATGATATACTTATAAGACTATAAACAGTTCATAAAAAATGTCTCCTTGATCTGATAAACACTTTTGGCATTGTAGTGGGATATAAAATCAACATAGAAAAATCAGTAACTTGTATACATAGCAACAATGAACAGGCAGAGAAGAAAATAAAGAAACCATTCTTATTCACAATAACCACACATACAGAAACCCACCAGAACCAAAAACCAAAACCAACTCGTAGGTATAAACTTAAATCTAGGAAGTGAAAGCTCTATAAGAAAAACTACAAAACCTTGACAAATGAAACTGAAGAAGACATCAGAAAATGGAAAAAAAATCTCTCATGTTCATGGACTGGCAGAATTAACATCATGAAAATGATTATATGACCAAGAGCAAGCTATAGATTCAATTGCAGTAACTACCAAAGTGTTGTGAGAACTGAGGGGCAGGAAGTCCTGCTGCGCGCCAGCGTCACCGCCACGCACACCGGCTCACGGTGGGGTAGAGGGTCCCAGGGAGGAAGAAGGCTTGAGGTGGGGCACACGATATATATAGAGGCGGGGTGTTCCAGAGGAAGAGGTTGATAGAGAAGGGCACACTGCAAGAGGCGCCTCCCGGAGTGGAGCAGTGTCAACGAGGCCCCGGCCAGTGGAGAGGCCCGAGGGGACCCGGGACGGCAAAGAGGCCTGCGGCAGAGTGGAGAGGCCTGCGGAAAATCCTGCAGAGATTTGGGAGGCCTGTGGAGAGGCCTGTGAAGAGCAGAGAGGCCTGCAGAGAGCCAAGAGGCCTATGGGAAGGAGGATGAAGGAAAAACAAAAACAGAAACTTGCCCCCTTGGAGGTTACAGCTGTGCTTAGTTCTGAGGTGACCCAGGGCAGGGTTGCAGACCAACTAGTAAAACTCCCCTGTCACCTTTAACCGTGCCTCCGTGGATTTTCTCGCTTGCAGGTCATTATAGTATCAATGTTATTTTTTGCAGAAATAGAAAAAAAACAATCCAAAGATTTATATGGAAGCATAGAAGACACTGAATAACAAAGGTAATCCTGAGCAAAATGAGTAAGGCTGGAAGTAGTATAACACCAGCCTGTAAGTTACACTACAGAGCCACAGTAACAAAAACGATATGGCACTTGCACAAAAACAGATACGACAGAAATGGAGTGGAATAGAAGACCCAGAAATAAAGCCATGTAACTATGACCATCTAATTCTTGACAAAGAAGCCAAAAGCATGCACTGGAGAAGAGATTACCTTTTCAGCAAATGGATCTGAGAAACCTAGTTATTTGTATGCTGGAGACTGAAACTAGATCCCTGTCTCTCATTCTGTATCAAAAAAAAAAAAAAACAACTTCAATGTATCAAAGATCTTTATGTAAGATCTGAAACTTTAAAGCAGGAAAACTCGGTAAATTATTTACTGAACAAGACAAATTGCACAGAAAATGAGAACAAGAATTTACAAATGCAGCAGCATCACGTTAAGGAGTTTGCCTAGTGAAGCAAACAATATCCAAAATCGAAAGACAACATCTTTGTTAGTTATCCAATGGTATCAACAGATAAAGTATTAATATCCAAAATACATGAAGAACTCAAAAATACCAAACAGCAAAAGAACAAATAATATAATAGTAAATAGTTCTTGGAAGAAGAGATATAAATTGTTAATAAATATATGAAGAAATATTCAACATTCTTAGCCATAAAAAAAATTCAAATCAAAACTACACTAAGATTATATCTCACCCCAGTGAATGGCAATCATTAAGAAAACAGCAAATGCTGCAAGAATCAAGTGAACTTGATATAGTGTTTTGAGAATATAAGCTAGTGCCACCACTATGGAAATCAGTATGGTGACTCCTCAAAAAACTTGTGATCCTGCCATACTACTTTTGGGTACATTGCCAAAGGACTGTGAATTAATGTTTCAGAAAGATATCTGTATATCTATATTCACTACAGTTCTGTTCATAATAGCCAATGTATGGCTATTATAGAGTCAGCCAAGATTCCCCCAAACCAATGAATGGATAAAAGACGTACAGAAATAAATATCTAGAGCTACAGTCATAAATAAGAATGAAAATATGTCATTTATTTTTAGGAAAATAAAATTGAAGATTATGCTGACTGACCTAAGCTAAATTCAGTATAGCCAAATATTGCATGTTGTTGACCATTTGTGGAAACCAGACCTAGTGTGTGTATATGTGTGTGTGTGTGTGTGTGTAATACATAATATATATTCAAATGATTATAGTGTTACACTATTGGGGGAACAAGGAGGAGAATGAGAAGAAAAGAGAATACAGGATGGTAAATAATATTGAATATATTGCATCTATGTATAAAAATAGCATGCAGAAACTCAATGACTGTTGTTGAATGATGAAGGGGTGGAGGATAGGAAAACAAAATAATAGAGGAGGATAATGCAATTAAAATACAATATTTATGCACATGGGAAATACCATAATGAAGCCCTTTGTACAATTAGCGTACATAAAAAGTAGATGGAAGAGAAGTAAAACAGGTTTTTTTTTTTTGTGGGAGAAGAAGCCAGCAAGTAAGAGGAGAGCAAATATAGTCAAAGTATTTCATATGCATCTCTAAGAGCAAAACAATGAAACCTACTGAAATTTTTTTAGGAAGAAGTAGAGAAAGAGAGTGAGTTAGTTCAACCAGGGTACATTGTATGCATGTATGGAAATGCAATTACAAAACTCTCTTGTACAACTAATACATGCTAATAAAAATTTAAAAAAAGGCTAGGTGCTAGTGGCTCATGCCCGTGATCCTAGTTGAGATCTGGGGATCATGGTTCAAAGCCAACTCTGGGCAGGAAAGCCTGAGACTCTTATCTCCAAAAAACTACAGAGTAAAAGCCGTAAGTGACACTGTGGCTCACGTGTAAGAGGGCTAGCCTTGAGCAAAAGAAGCTCAGGGACAGTCTCAAGCCCTGAGTTCAAGCCCCAAGACTGGCAAAAAAAAAAAAAAAAGGAATTTAGGAATATTTGAAATTATGGGAATGAATGAGATTTCCTATGTAGAAAAGGAAAAGAATGCCCAGGACTGAGCCCTGAGGGAGATGGCTGTCTCCTGTCAAAGTAGGTGAAGGAAGCCAAGAGGAAGATGGTGAACTGGGAACATAAACAGGAGAGTGGATGTCGGGGAAGCCCTGAGTATTCCACTGTGGCAAATGCCACGGAGAAGGACACGAAGGCCACATAGCTGATTTGAGGATGGCCATATGGTGCACAGGCTTGGTAGCCCTGAAGAAGTGACAAGAAAGACAAGATGGGTTGAAATTTGAAGAGGAAGTAAGGATGTAAAGACAGAGGACGAATTCAGAACTTTTGGAACATTTGGTTACAAGAGGAAGCAGAGAAAGCGGATACTATGGAAGAGCTTGGGGTTTGGCTAGAAAGATTCTGCAGCTTTGGGTTGCAAGATTAGGAATACAGATCATAGATATATGTCTATCTACAGGTGGTGGGGTACCAGCTCAGTCAGCTTTACATATTTGAAGGTCCCAATCTCATGTCACACTTTCTCCGGAGCCTCAGCTGCATGGCAGTCCCTGGGGCTTCAGTGCCATTTTGTGTCTACCGTGTCTACCTATCTACCTGCTTAGTGCATGGCAATGGAAGGCCTTGCCCCTCTTCTCCAGCAGAAGAAAGAAAGCCTAAAGAGTGAGGACCTTGTCTTTGTAAGTCGTTTTCACTGGCACAGGAGTGTTCCGAACTTAGCCCTGAGCAGATGCTCATTAACTATTCCAAGAATAAATAAAGTGATTAAACAAACACTGAGTTTGAAGGTAGTGCTACTAGCAACTTTATTTCTTTGTACAGGTAAACGGAGGCATATTACAATTTGGAGTCTGATACTTGGGAGGATTTCTGACAAAAAGTAAACTCTCCAATTTCCTGGCCCACTTCTCTGCCAGAACCACTTGGCCAGCCCACAGAACACTTAGGGCTGAAGCCCTCACATTCACATCCAACCTTAGACTTCACCACAGGTGTTTGCCCTCTTTACCTTGATTTTAGAAGCACCTTCCTGAAGCTGAGAGGCAACAATGAACAAAGGGAGACAGCAATTCTTACCTGGTGGCCATGCTGAACAGAGTTGCCAGCAAATCAAGGTACATTGGTTCCCATAGGCTGTTAGAAAATTAGCATAGCTGCAATATAACCACAAGATGTCGCTGTTGGTCCTCAATTAAATAAAACTGGTGGGTAGGGGGGGTCTTAAAAAAAATCACCTTAAAGATCCTTATTTTGCAGTTAAAGAAACTGAGGAAGACTTAACAGGATTTGCAGGATCATGTAGCAAGTTAGTGACCGAGCATTCATGAGAATCCAAGTCCCTTAACTTTTATTTTTTGCATTGGTGCGACTGTCTTTCCTGGTTGCATTTGGACAGGACACATTGAAATGAGGATCAGTCGTCTCTGAAATCATTCATTGAAGACAATGGCTAGCAATTAGCAGAAGAATAGAGAGGGGAAAAAATGAGAGGAAATAAAAGGAATGGAAAAGTCTCAGTGTTCACTTTCACATCTGACTTCTTCCAAGTGTGGGGCTTCAGATGCCACTGCCCACAATGGAGGGCATGCACATGGGGCCTCCATCTGGGGCATGGCTTGAATAGCTGAATAGGAAAGTATCAGGTAATGGATTTCATCCTTTTTTATGGCTCCGACTTAAAAAGAGTCTGGTTCCCAAGGAACAAGAAGCCAGTAGCTCAGCAAAAGAATTAGCTGAAACCTAAGTAGGAGCCAGATAAGAAAAGAAAAAATTGCTGGATGGAAGTACGAGGGTATGTTTCTGGGCCCACTGTTTGGAGTTGGGAAACCATGGGGCTGAAGACCCTTTGTGAACCAGTGACCCCTGACTTGGCATTTATCCTGGAAAGATAAGATATGATTCCTTCTTTCTAGAAGGAATCATAGACAGGTCTTGGGGAGGGACTGTGGTTTGGCCCCCCCAGGTGTCTCCTGAGCTTTCCCCAGACACCCTGGCCTGACTCCCATGGGCTGTGTTCCTTCCATGTGTCTCCACCAACTAAGCTTTTTTCTTTGTAAATTAAAAGAGTTTTCTTGTATTTTTACATGATAAAATTAGTATGTGCCCACTACAAAATCCAGGCACCAATTAACAGAAAGAAGACAAACAAAAAAATGATCAATAATCTCTCTATTCAGAAGTCATCAAATCATCCATCCTACCCTACTGCATTGTTGGTGGGAGTGCAAACTTGTTCAACCACTTTGGAAAGCAGTATGGAGGTTCCTCAAAAGACTCCACATAGAGCTCCCCTATGACCCAGCATTTTGGGCATTTACCCAAATGATCACAGACAAGACCACACGAAAACTACCAGCACAACTATGTTTATTGCAGCATTATTTACCATAGCTAAGATATGGAACCAACCCAGATGCCCCTCAGCAGATGAATGGATCAAGAAAAAAAAAAAATATATATATATGTGTGTGTGTGTGTGTGTGTGTGTGTGTGTGTGTGTGTGTGTGTGTGTGTCTGTATATATACGTGTATATATATATATATATATATATATATATATATATATATATATATATATATATGAATTCTATGCCTCCATCAGCAAGAATGACATCACCCCATTTGTTAGGAAATGGAAAGACTTGGAAAAAATTATATGAAGTGAAGTAAGCCAGGCCCAAAGAAACATAGGTCCCATGGTTTCCCTTATTTGCAATAACTAGTATATGTCTGGGACAAGCAGAAAAAATCAAAAGCTGTGTTCATATGACCAGATAAGATGATGTTAAGCGAAATGAATCCCAAGATAGGGACACAAGTGTTTTTTTTCTTTCTTGCTATTGTTTCTAACATACTTATAATGTACCATATGATTTTTTTTAATTTAATTTTATTTTATTTGAGAACATACTGTACAGAGGGGTTACAATTACATGGGCAGGATAATGCATACATTTCTTACCAAGCATTGCAGCCTCCTCCTTTGTTTACCCTTCACCTCCCTTCCCAGCCTCCCCCCTCCCCCCCACCCAATCATACCCTCCCTCCCCCCCCCCATACCGACATTGTAAAGCTGGTTTTGACATGACATTTTGTACTTCTCATTGTTGCAACAGGTCCACCTGAATCCTTAAACGACTTGCTTGTCCCCGTCTCCTCCACATGTTATACTGACATCAAATATAGTGAAAGTGGGGGTTACACTGTGGGGGAGGGACATACAAAGCAACAAAGAAATAATCTTTTTTTTTTTTTTTTTTTAATTTTATTTTATTTTATTTGAGAACATACTGTACAGAGGGGTTACAATTACATGGGCAGGATAATGCATACATTTCTTACCAAGCATTGCATCCTCCTCCTTTGTTTACCCTTCACCTCCCTTCCCAGCCTCCCCCCTCCCTCCCACCCAATCATACCCCCCCTCCCCCCCCCCACCGACATTGTAAAGCTGGTTTTGACATGACATTTTGTACTTCTCATTGTTGCAACAGGTCCACCTGAATCCTTAAACGACTTGTTTGTCCCCGTCTCCTCCACATGTTATACTGACATCAAATATAGTGAAAGCGGGGGTTACACTGTGGGGGAGGGACACACAAAGCAACAAAGAAATAATCTTATAAATGCATTAGAAACACATGCATGAAAGAAACAAAAACATTAAAATACATATTTGAGGGTTCGTTTTCCTAACATCACATTATCTGACTTTTTCCGCTTGACTCATACCTATACTAGATATTGCAAATAAGGGAAACCATGGTACCTATGTTTCTTTGGGCCTGGCTTACTTCACTTAATATAATTTTTTCCAAGCCTTCCCATTTCCTAACAAATGGGGAAATGTCATTCTTTCTGATGGAGGCATAGAATTCCATTGTGTATATATACCACATTTTCTTGATCCATTCATCTACTGAGGGGCATCTGGGTTGGTTCCATATCTTAGCTATGGTAAATAATGCTGCAATAAACATAGTTGTGCTGGTAGCTTTAGTGTGGTCTTGTTTGTAAACATTTGGGTAAATGCCCAAAAGTGGGATTGCTGGGTCATAGGGGAGTTCTATGTGAAGTCTTTTGAGGAACCTCCATACTGCTTTCCAAAGTGGTTGAACAAGTTTACATTCCCACCAACAATGAAGTAAGGTTCCTTTCTGTCCACATCCCCTCCAGCATCTGTTGTTGTTAGAGTTCTTGATTTTTGTTGTTCTAACTGGAGTGAGGTGATATCTCAATGTTGTTTTGATTTGCATTTCTTTTGTGGCTAGGGATGTTGAACATTTCTTCATGTGTCTATTGGCCATCCTTCTTTCTTCTTCAGAGAAGCTTCTCTTTAAGTCTTTCGCCCACTTACTTATTGGGCAGTTGTTTCTTTGAGGATTTGTTGTTGGGTGGTTTAATTTTTTGAGCTCCAAGTATATTTTAGATATGAGACCCTTGTCCGTTGTATGGCTAGTAAAGATCTTCTCCCAATCCGTGGGCTTTCTATTGATCTTGCTAGCTATGTGATTTGCCCTGCAGAAGCTCTGCAACCTTATGCAATCCCATTTGTCCAACCTTTCTTTGATTTGTTGTGTTTCCGGGTCTCTATTCAGAAAATTTCGGCCTGAGCCAAGGAGACCCAGGGTTTCTCCTATTCCATCCTGTAATGTTTTCAGAGTGTCTGCTTTGATTTCGAGGTCTTTGATCCATTTGGAGTTGATTCCTGTACAGGGTGATATCTGAGGATCTAGCTTTAGTTTTCTACAAGTAGTTAACCAATTTTGCCAGCACCATTTACTGAAGAGGCTGTCTTTCTTCCATTCTATTGTTTTAGCTCCCTTATCAAAGATTAGATGGCTATAGGTCTGTAGGTTCATTTCTGGGTTTTCAATTCTATTCCATTGGTCCTGAGGTCTGTTCTTATGCCAATACCAAGCTGTTTTGATTACTATGGCTTTATAGTAGAGTTTGAAATTTGGTATTGATATTCCTCCAGCAGTGTTCTTTCCGTTGAGGAGCGTTTTTGCTATTCGGGGTCTTTTATTGTTCCATATGAATTTTTGGATTTCCTCTTCTATTTCCTTGAAGAATGAGGGTGGAATTTTGATAGGTATTGCGTTGAATTTGTAGATAGCCTTGGGAAGTATTGCCATTTTCACGATGTTAATCTTTCCAATCCAGGAGCATGGGAGGTTTTGCCATTTTTTAAGTTCTGTGTTGATTTCCTTTTTCAAGATTTTAAAGTTTTCATCATAGAGGTCCTTCACTTCTTTAGTTAAGTTAATTCCTAGGTATTTTATTTTTTGTGGGGCTATTACAAATGGAGTTGCTTTCCTAATTTCAGCCACACTTTTCTCATTGTTGGCATACAGAAAAGCCATTGATTTTGGGGGGTTAATTTTATAACCTGCTACTTTGCCAAAGTTTTGAATCAGCTTGAGTAATTTGGGAGTGGAGTCTATGGGATTCTTTAAATACAAGATCATGTCATCTGAGAAGAGGGAGAGTTTTATTTCTTCTTTCCCTATTTGGATCCCCTTTATGTCTGCATCTTGTCTTATTGCTGTAGCTAGGCATTCTAATACTAGATTGAAGAGAAGTGGAGAGAGTGGGCATCCTTGTCTTGTTCCTGAGTTAAGAGGAAATGGCTTTAGTTTTTCACCATTGAGTATAATGCTGGCTGTAGGTTTGTCATATACAGCCTTTATTGTATTGAGGAATGTTCCATGGATTCCTAATTTTTCCAAAACCTTCATCATGAAGGGGTGTTGGATCTTGTCGAATGCTTTTTCTGCATCTATTGAGATAACCATGTGGTTCTTATTCTTGCTCCTGTTGATGTGATGAATAATATTAATTGATTTGCGTATATTGAACCAGCTTTGCATCCCTGGAATGAATCCTGTTTGATCGTGGTGTATGATTTTTTGGATGAATTGTTGAAGTCGATTGGCCAAAATTTTGTTGAGAAGTTTTGCATCAATGTTCATCAAAGAAATGGGTCTATAGTTCTCTTTCTTTGATGAGTCCCTGCCTGGTTTTGGGATGAGGGTTATGATGGCTTCATAGAATGTGTTCGGTAGTGAGCTTTCTCTTTCAATTTCATTGAAGAGTTGGAGGAGAATTGGTGTGAGCTCTGCTTTGAAGGCCTTGTAAAATTCCGCTGTAAAACCATCTGGTCCTGGACTTTTCTTAGCTGGGAGGTCTCTTATTGCTGTTTCTATTTCAATGCTTGATATGGGCCTGTTAAGATAGTTTAACTCATCTTGGTTTAGTTTTGGCATGTCAATATTTGCTAGGAATAGGTCCATTTCTGTCAAGTTCTCAAACTTATTAGCATAAAGTTTTGAGAAGTATTCCCTTATAATGTTCTGAATCTTGGTTGTTTCCGTGGTGATGTTTCCATTCTCATCTCTGAGTTTATTAATTTGGGTGTGTTCTCTTCTTTTTCTGGTAAGATTTGCTAAAGGTCTGTCAATTTTGTTAAGTTTTTCGAAGAACCAACTCTTTGTTTTGTTGATTCTTTCTATAGTTTTTTTGGATTCTAATTCATTTAATTCTGACTTAATTTTGATTATTTCTTTCCATCTACTGGATTGGGGTTTATCTTGCTGCTCTTTTTCAAGGAGGTTTAGATGTGTCATTAAATTGTTAGTTTCAGATCTCTCCAATTTGTTGATGTAGGAGCTCAGAGCTATAAACTTGCCTCTGAGTACTGCCTTTGCTGTGTCCCAAAGGAGCTGGTGTTTTGTGTGTTCATTTTTGTTGAATAGCATGAACATTTGAATTTCCTTTCTAATCTCTTCCATGACCCACTCATGATTCAGCAGTGTGTTGTTCAGCCTCCATGTGATACCGGAATTTCTTTGGTGGCTTTTGGTGTTGAGTTCTAATTTTATTCCCTTGTGGTCAGAGAGAATGCAAGGTATAACTTCAATGTTTCTGAATTTAGACAAGTTTGCTTTGTGGCCTAAAATGTGGTCTATTTTAGAAAACGTTCCATGTGCTGCTGAGAAAAACGTGTATTCTGATGCTGCTGGGTGAAATGTTCGGTAGATGTCTGTTAAGTCTAGTTGATCTATGCAGCTGTTTAGATCTGCGGTTTCTCTGTTGAGTTTTTGCCAAGTTGATCTATCTAGTGGGGAGAGTGGTGTGTTAAAATCCCCAACAATTAATGTCTTTGGATCTATATGGGATTTGAGGGAAAGTAGTGTTTCTTTGATAAATTTGGTTGCTCCATTGTTTGGCGAATAGATATTTAGAATTGTAATATCCTCCTGAAGGAGAGATCCTTTAATTAGTATGTAGCGACCTTCTTTATCTCTTCTCACAAATTTTAATTTGAAGTCTATTTTATCTGATATTAGGATTGCAACTCCTGCCTGTTTATGGGGTCCGTTTGCTTGGTAGATTTTGTTCCAGCCTTTAACATTGAAAATGTGTTTGTTTCTACGGGCAAGATGTGACTCCTGCAGGCAGCAGATAGAAGGGCCTTGTTTTTTAATCCAACTAGACAGTCTATGTCGCTTAATTGGAGAGTTCAGTCCGTTAACATTAAGAGATAGGACTGAGAGGTATTTGGGAGTTCCTGCCATGTTATCTACCTTCTTGGGGGCTGCGAAAACTGGGTCCTTCCTATGGTTCTTGGATTCTCAGTTTGGGTGCAGTTTCTTGGCCTTTATTGCGGTCTTGTTGGCTTTCTATGTGTAGGACATCTTTAAGAATCTTTTGTAGGGCTGGTTTGGTGGAGATGTATTGTTTCAATTTTTCTTTGCTATGGAAGGTTTTTATTTGGCCTTCAGTTATGAAGGAGAGTTTAGCTGGGTACAGTATTCTTGGTTGATAGTTGTTTGTTTTTAGGGCCATATGATTTTTTTTTGTTTCTTTGTATGTTCCTCCCCCAGGGTATAATCCCTGTTTTCACTGTATTTGATGTTGGTGCCCTGCATCCTTTTTTAAAAAATAAGTTTTTTATTTTGAAAATACTGTACAGAGGAGTTACAATTAGGTGAGCAAAGTAATGAGTACATTTCCTATCAAGCATTGTTGCCTCCTCCTTTCTTTGTTTTCCCCCTACCATCCCTTCCCTCCCATCTCCACAACTACACTCCCCACCTCCCTGTCTTGTATATACACTTCCCTAATTTAGGGAGGGGAAGGGAAAAAACAAAATGCTTAAATAGGGATACAGGTTGGCCCATTGTAACATTGAGATGTACAAGACACTATGTTGAAAATGAAGATCATTTGAATAAACGCCCAAAAGTGGGATTGCTGGGTCATAGGGGAGCTCTATGTGGAGTCTTTTGAGGAACCTCCAAAGTGGTTGAACAAGTTTACATTCCCACTAACAATGCAGTAGGATTCCCTTCTGTCCACATCCCCTCCAGCATCTGTTGTTATTAGAGTTCTTGATTCTAGCCATTCTAACTGGAGTGAGGTGGTATCCCAATGTTGTTTAGATTTGCATTTCTTTTTCTTTTTTTATTTTGGGTCCGGTTGTGGGGCCTGAACTCTGGGCCTGGGCACTGTCCCTCAGCTCTTCAGCTCAAGGCTAGCACTCTACCACTTGAGCCACAGCGCCACTTCTGGCTTTTTTCTTTTTGCTCATGTGGTGCTGAGGAATTGAACCCAGGGTCTCAGGCATGCAAGGCAAGTGCTCTACCACTGAGCCATCTTCCCAGCCCAAGATTTGCATTTCTTTTATGGCTGGAGAAGTTGAGCATTTCTTCATGTGTCTATTGGCCATCCTTCTTTCCTCTTCAGAGAAGTTTCTCTTTAAGTCGTTAGCCCACTTATTTATTGGTCAGTTGTTTCTTTGAGGATTTGTTGTTGGGGGATTTTATTTTTTGAGTTCCAGGTATATTTTAGATATGAGACCCTTGTCTGTTGTATGGCTAGTGAAGATCTTCTTCTAATCCATGGGCTTAGTGAAGATCTTCTTCTAATCCATGGGCTTTCTATTGATCTTGCTAGCTATGTCCTTTACCATGCAGAAGCTGTGCAGCTTCATGCAATCCCATTTGTCCAACCTTTCTTTGATTTGTTGGGTTTCTGGGTCTCTATTAAGAAAATTTCGGTCTGTACCAAGGAGACCTAGGGTTTCTCCTATTCCATTCTGTAATGTTTTCAGAGTGTCTGCTTTATTGCAGCATTATTTACCATAGCTAGGATATGGAACCAACCCAGATGCCCCTCAGAAGATGAATGGATCAAGAAAATGTGGTATATATACACAATGGAATTCTATGCCTCCATCAGAAAGAATGACATTGCCCCATTTGTTAGGAAATGGAAAGACTTGGAAAAAAAAAATGAAGTGAAGTAAGCCAGGCCCAAAGAAACATAGGTCCCATGATTTCTCTTATTTGCAATAACTAGTATATGTCTGAGAAAAGCAGAAAAGTTCAGATAAACTGATGTGAGGTGAAATGAACCCCAAGATAAGTATTCAAATGATTTTTCTTTCTTGCTATTGTTTCTAGCATATTTATAAGATGATTTCTTTGTTGCTTTGTATGTCCCTCCCCCACGGTATAACCCCTGCTTTCACTGTATTTGCTGTTGGTATAATTTGTGGAGGGGAAGGGAAAAAACAAATTGTTTAAATAGGGATACAGGTGGACCCATTGCAACAATGAGATGTAGAAGTTGTTATGTCGAAAAACGAACTTTACAACTTTGGCCGCAGGGAGGTGGGGGAGGTGGGGGGGCAGGGGGGACTGAGAAGGGGAAACAAAGGAGGAGGCAACAATGCTTGATAAGAAATGTACTCATGGGGCTGGGAAGGTGGCTCAGTGGTAGAGTGCTTGCCTTGTATGCCTGAGGCCCTGGGTTCGATTCCTCAGCACCTCATAAGTAAAAATAAAAAAGCCGTAAGTGGCGCTGTGGTTCAAGTGGTAGAGTGCTAGCCTTGAGCTGAAGAGCTGAGGGACAGCTCCCAGGCCCAGAGTTCAGGCCCCAGGACCGGACTCCCCCCCCCCCCGCCCCCTTGCCCATGTAATTGTAACCCCTCTGTATGGTATTTTCACAATAAAATTTTTAAAAAGTTAAATAAAAAAGAAAAGGAACTTTGCAATTTAGGAGGGGTTGGGGGGAGTGTAGTTGTGGAAGTGGGGGGGGGACAACAAAGGAGGAGGCAACAATACTTGATAGGAAATGTACTCATTACCTTGCTCATGTAACTGCAATCCCTCTGTACAGTATTTTTACAGTAAATATGTATTAAAAAAGAAATAATCATACTGCAGTCCTGTTGCATAGATCAGGAAGTCAGCCCAGAGGTACCTGTCTACAGTCAGCCCTAGGCCAAAGGCTTGGGCTATGAAACAACCCCCAGCTCTCATAGTCATAGGGCCTCTTGTTGAGGAAATAGATGAAACACTTAAAAAATATGTACAGCCAGCCGCTGGTGGCTCACACATGAAATTCTGGCTACTCAGGAGGCTGATATCTGAGAATCACTCTTAGAAGCCACCTGGAACAGAAAGATCTAAGAAACTCTGATCTCTAATCAACCAGTAAAAAGCCAAAAGTGGAAAGTGGTAGAGCTATAAAGCGAAGCAAAAGTGCAATGCCCTGGGTTAAGACCCCAGTACCAGCACAAATTTAGAAAAAAAATTAAAAGTAGACTATATAGGATGTCAGATTGTGCTGAGCAGAAGAGGTGGTGGATTCTAAAGGTAGTGAGGTGGTAAGCTAACTTTCTTTCTTTCTTTTCTTTTCTTTCTTTCTCTCTCTCTCTCTGTCTCTCTTTCTCTCTTTCCTTTTTTTGGTTGTAGGGTTTGAACTCAGAGCTGTCCCTGAGCTGTTTTGCTCAAGGCTAGAGCTCTACCACTTTGAGCCTCAGTGCCACTTCTAGTTTTCTGGTGATTAATTGGAGACAAGAATCTCATGGCCTTTCCTGCCCAGGCTGGCTTCAAACCATGATCCTTAGATCTCAGCCTCCTGAGTAGGTAGGATTACAATTGTGAACTACCAGTGCCTGGCTAAGATAATCTTAAAGTAGGATATTCAGACAGTGACATTTGAATAAGACCTCAGACCAGTAAAGGAGCAAATCACATGAATATCAGAAGACTTCTCACTTACCCTCCCTCCCTCCCTCCCTCCCTCCCTCCCTCCCTCCCTCCCTCCCTCCCTCCCTCCCTCCCTTCCTTCCTTCCTTCCTTCCTTCCTTCCTTCCTTCCTTCCTTCCTTCCTTCCTTCCTTCCTTCCCTCCTTCCTTCCTTCCTTCCTTCGTTCCTTCCTTCCTTCCTTCGTTCCTTCCTTCCTTCCTTTCTCCCTTCCTTCCTTCCTTTCTTCTTCTTTTTTTTTTTGTTGGTCATGGGGCTTGAACTCTGGGTCTGGGCACTGTCCCTTAGCTCTTCAACTCAAGATGAGTGCTCTACCACTAGAGCTACAACCCCACTTACGATTTTCTGGTGGTTAATTTGGAGATCAGAGTCTCATGGATATTCCTGCCAGGGCTGGCTTTGAACTATGATTCTCAGATCTCAGCTCCTGAGAAGCAAGGATTACAGGTGTGAGCCACCAGAATCCCTTTATTTTTTCCAGTATGTAATCTTTCATTATTTTACAAACAATATTTGACTATATCCTTGATTTAAAATCTTCAAGTAACATAGCAATATGTGGGTAACAAGGGAATATCTTTTCCACCACCTTCCTGGCATCTCTCCCCCCTTCCCCACAAGGAGACATTTTGTCATTGATGTGGTCCCAAAATGGGTCTCCATTACTTCTATGTATGACAATATATTTACACTGATTTACTTTCCACATGTATGAAATCATCTTGTCTAAAACTAGTGCCCTTTTGTTTTCAACAAATAGGGCCTTCTTTTTTAAACTTCAAAGATGTATGGGTTCTAAAAGTCTCATTACCTAACAAAAATCACCACTTCTCATTACTAAATGCAACAGGATATTTCATTTCTTCCTCTGGGCTATTAGCTTACTATTTCCTCCATTATATTGTAATCATTTCTTTCTGTCTCTGTCTCTTATTCTGGACAGAGAGTTCTTTGTGGCTGTGTCTTCTTAACTCTTCATTTCTAGGTCCTAGTATAATGACTAGCACATGTTGTAAATTAATACCCAGCTGATTACCGTTTCATATATCACTGATGAAGACTTCCAACACTGGGTGGAATTGTAGTTGAGTATGTTCTGTTGGATCCAGTGTATCTCCATTGCAATATACATGTTGCTGTGTCACTGTAGGAGGGCAGTCCAGATGACTGGGGTCAAATCAAACAAAAAAGTCTATTTTTGTTTTTACATTATTCTTGTCAGGGCTTCAGCTCAGGGCCTTGTTCTTGCTTGGCTTTCTTGCTTATGGCTGGTGCACTGCCACTTGAACCATGCCTCCCTCTGGTCCAGTTTTTATGGTTAGAGATGAAGTCTTGCAGATTTTTCTGCCCCGGCTGATTTTGAACCACAATACTCCAGATCTCAGCCCCTGCATAGTGTATACCACTGGCTCATGCACAAGCCATTGGCCTGATTTAACCTTTAAAATAGACTACTGAGAGTTACCATTTACAACAGTGCTTTAAGAGAACAATACTTAGGAGGGCACAGTGTACCAAGCCTTTTATATAGTACTTATTTTCAAGGCACAAAGCAATTTAACAAGGTAGGTATTTGTTGTTGTTGTTGTTAATAAAAGAACAAAGAATCAAAGGGATGACCTAGGATATTACATGGTTCCATATATTTAATCATCTCACCAACTACATTTATGGAATCTTACCATTTTCCCATATTGGCTCTAGATGTTTTTTTATCCTTTAGAAATAGGGCATCATGTATAAATAGACTTTGTAGGACCATATGTACAAATGTAATAGCCAATACTGGAGAGTACATTTATAGTCCAGAGTAGTGAGTAGTTCACACCTATAATTCCAGCAGTCAAAATGCTGAGATAGGAAGATTGAGAGCTTGAAGCAAGGCAAGGCAAGGCTACACAGACTCAAAGGAACAACCACCACAACAAAAGCCACTTGGAGCAAATTCTCATTTTAGTAAACAAACTGGCCTTGGGTTACAGAAGAGAATAAAACACAGTTCCTCCCTTTGGGATGGTGACTGTCAAGGATGGGAGATTCATAGGATTACACATTGGGAAACTGAGGCTCAAAGAGAGGTGCTGATTCCTCTATAAGGCAAAGCCAGAGGCCAAAAGCAAATTGAGCTGGCCCTTCAGAACACTGCCTTGTGGCCACAGGTGACCCCTGGGGAGACAACTCCTCTCTGAGAGCTTCCAGTAAAGAAGGAGAGCTGCTCTGACAGTCCCTCAGAATCTATGAGAAACATGTACTGGCCTCTCACTCCTTCTCTCCCCCCTCCTCCAAACCATCTTTTTGCTGCAAAGAATGAAATTTTTTCCCGGTGAGATACACTTCCTGTCAGGATGAGACACACCCAGCCAGAGAAGCCACCCAAAGTAAGTGAAGAAAATCCTTTCATTCCTCCAGCTGCACAGACTTATTCTCTGCTGGATCCCTGCCATTTTCCCAGGGGCTCAGCCAGAAGTGGATTTAGGAATAGCAAATTAGAACAATACGTTAGCAAGGGTAAAAACCACTGTTTATTATCTCTAATTATATTTCCATGCTCTTATAAATTTTGTTTATATCACAGAAAACCTGGAAAACAACAACAATTTGGTTTGTTGTTGTTGTTGTTTTGGTATGTATAAAGGGAGCCAACATGATTATGATTTTTAGCCCAAATAACAAAACTTTGTTAGTTTTTTGATGTGTATACTTCCTTTATAAAATTGTATTTGTATGTATTTTACCTTGTACTGCTCACATTATTTTGTAAGTTAAATATTTCTCTATTAATTATGTTCTTCAAAATATAATTGTAATAGGTTTGATACAATTCTCACCAAAATTCCAATCCTATTCTTCACTGACACAGAAAACAAAATTTATATGGAAGCTCAGAAGACCCTGAAATTGCCAATACAATCTTGAGAAAAATGAGCAATGCTGGAGGTATCAGGATTATTGACTTCAAATTATACTATAGAGCTACAGTGACAAAAAGCAAAGGAAAGAGTAACATTGTCCAAAAAAAGAAATGTACTCAGTGCCAGACTCTATAACCCCTCTATACAATATCTTAATAATATCAATAAAACTATACTTTAAAAAAAGGCATGGTACTGCCACAAATATAGTCATGGGCCAATGGAATACAACAGAGGACCCAGAAATAAATCAAAATAGCTAGAATCTATCTTTATTCTTGACACAGGTGTCAAAATCACAAGTAGAAAAATATTTGTCTCTTCAACAAATAGTGCTGGGAAAACTGGATATCCACATGTAGAAAACTGAACTAGATCTCTATCTCTCATCCTGTACAAATCAATTCAAAATGGATGAAAAACCTTAATGTAAGACCTGCAACTTAGAAATTGCTAGGGAAAACATGGGGAAAATACTTCAACATTTAGATAAAAGTGATAACTTTCTGAATAGGACTCCGATAGTTCAGGAAATATGAGCAAGAACTAACAGGGTTGTATCAAATTTAAAAGCTTCTACATATCAAGATAAATAATTACCAAGGTGATGAGTCAGCCTACAGAAAATCTTTTCCAGCTATTAATCTGAGGATTAATATCCAAAACATGATGAAAAACTGAAAAAATTACACTAAAAGAACAAATAATCCAGTTAATAAATAGGCAAGTGAGAACAGACAGTTCTCAGAAGAAGTATATTTATCAGTAAATATGGAAAAAATGTTCAACATCCTTAGCCATAAAGAAAATGTAAATCAATACTACACTGAGTTCCACCTCACCATGATCTGAATGTCAGTCATGAAGAACACAGACAACAAATGCTGGTGAAGATGTAGGTTGAAAGAAAGTCTCATACATAGGTGGTGGGAATGTAAATTAGAGCAAACACCATGGGAAATAAATATGGAGGTTCCATATGACACAGCCATAGCTGTTTTCAGAGACAACTGGTATATACTCAAAGGAATGTAAGTCAGCATACAATAGAGATACCATTGCACTTAGATTTACTGCAGCATTATCCATAAGAGCCAAACTGTGGAATCAACTATGGTGCCCATCAACATATGAATGGATAAAGAAATGTGATATATGTACACAATGAAGTATTATTCAGCCATAGAGAAGAATGAAATCATGTAATTTGATGGAAAATGGAAAAGGGTGGAACTTCAGATCATCATGTTAAGCACAATAAACCAAACTCAGATAAGAAAATGCCATGTTTTCTCTTAAATATCGAATCTATATATTTTTTTAAAGTCATGAAAATAGAAGGATTATTTGGGAAGAAGAAAGGGCCCAGTGAGGAAGAGACAAAAAAAGATAATGGAGATGATATGGTTAAAGAACATTATGTATGCACACTTACTAATGGACACATATTAGAGAACACATGCATGAAAACATTCTAATCAAAAATATATTCATTTTAGCTGGGCACCGGTGGCTCATGCCTAGCTACTTAGGAGGCTGAGATCTGAGGAGCGCAGTTCAAAGCCAGTCTGGGCAGGAAAGACCGTCAGAATCCTATCTCCAATAAACCACTAGAAAACCGGAAGTGGTGCTGTAGCTCAAGTGGTAGAGCACTTGCCTTGAACTGAAGAACTGAGGAACAGTGCCCGGGCCCAGAGTTTAAGCCTCACAACTGACCAATATATATATATATATATATATATATATATATATATATATATATATATATATATATATATATATATATATATATATATATATTCATTTTATCATTAATATATATTCATAAGAATGAGGAAAAAGCATAATGATAAATGGTTATAGAACAGTCAATTATATAGCTTCTTTGTGATTTCGATGTTCTATCTGTTGTTGGATATTTAAGTTTTATGGTTATGACTTTATTACAAGTCTGACATTATTGAGTAACTTCATTGGCCTCTTTCCTTATATGATCTCATCCCCTCCTCCTAAGCTCGAAGTAGACAATATCACTGTTTCAGAAAGGAGCAAGGATTCAAAGACAGTAAGGAACTATCTCACAAACAAAGCCAGCTTTAGATCCCAGTTCTCTCTGACTCCTGAGCAAATGCTGTCCATTACTGCATTCTGGGTGTGCCCGGCTCTCCCTGCCTATTGTAAGTTTTCTGTCTCCCTGGAGCATCATTACGTTGATGGAAGTTTTCTTGTACTCCTAAAAGGAGTACATGTATGTGTTGGTCTTAGTCCTTGCACATTCCCATGACCCTTTAGCCCCTTACTACATTTTAGGCCTTTCCAATGAAACCCTCTTCCACTAGTGGCTGGGCTGGTGTAAATGATGGTTTCTAATTGCTGAGCCATGTGTCCTCTCCACCTCCACTCTCAGCTGTTCTCAGACTGGCAGGCTGGGAGGCAATCATGTCTCCAGGTTGAGAAACTGAATCCCGATACACTCTCCAAACCCTCACAGTTACTTATGCCCTATTTGGATTCTCATGTATACTCCCCAAAATTTCCCAAGCTCTGAAGACCTCTCAGCAGCTCAGCATATTCTAAACAGACTAGTAAGTTTAAAACTCTCATTTAAACAGCTCAGCATATTCTAAACAGACTAGTAAGTTTAAAACTCTCATTTAAATTCCAGGTTTAAATAAAAAATATATATTAAAAAAAAACAAATTCCCGGTTTAGACCAGTCTGAGACTCACATTCAGGTGTTTGAAATGTAACAATCCAAATCCAATTTCTTAAAAACAATTCTTACAGTGATTTCCAATGTTTAATTTTTTTCAAAATTAGGATACATTCGTTGTATAAGAAGGTTTTCATTGTGATAGCACCATACAAACACAATGCACCTCAATCAACTGCACCTCTATTACACTGCCTCACTAACTCCCTCCACACGCCTCAGAACACTTTCGACTGGTTTCATTGCTCTGTTTTCATATACATATTTATATGTATATATGTATATATCCAAAGTATATCAATCATATACAACTTCATTCACCATCTTTATTTGCCTCCCTCATCTTTCTGGTCCCTGCATCCCCAACAGAATCTGTTGGGGATACAGTGGTTTTTTTTCTTTCTTGCGATTGTTTCTAACATATTTATATTTCTAACATATTGTTACTTTGTATGTCCCTCCCCCAAGATATAACCCCTGTTTTCACTGTATATGATGTCGGTATACTTTGTGGAGGGGAAGGGAAAAAACTGTTTAAATAGGGATACAGGTGGACCCATTGCAACAATGGGATGTACAAGATGTTATGTCGAAAAACGAACTTTACAACTTTGGCCAGGGGGCTGGGGAGTGGGGAGGTGGGGATGGGAGATGGGAAGGGATGGGAAGGGGAGACAAAAGAGGAGACAACAATGCTTGATAGGAAATGCACTCATTACCTTGCCCATGTAATTGTAATCCCTCTGCCCGGTATTTTCACAATAATAAAAAGACACAGATCCACGCTGGTGTTAAGAGGCGGCTTCTGCACGTGCTCCATCACTGTGGGTGTCAGACATAAAAACCAGTTTCCGAACCCCAAGTCCAGCCGCAGACAGGAGGCCCAAGCCATGTGGGGCTCGCCGTGGCACTGGAAAACCTAACCCAGATTGAAATCAACTCCTCGGTTACTCCTCTTTTCTCCTCTTCTTCCTCTCCTTTCTTTTCTCCTGCAAGTTCTTCAGGTCAGTCATCACATTCGAAGTCTGGTGAACCCACATAATCACAGTGACCATCGCGTTGAGCAGCAGTGGTGCCGAGAACGCGATAGAAACGAACGTCCCCCTGCAGTCAAAATACTGGTATTTTGAAAACGACCTCCAGTGCCCTGCGGCCATTCATTGATACCCTCAGCACAGTAGACCGACGCCAAGAGGCACAGGAAATGGCCAATCTGTGGTTTGTACCTCTGAGAGGAGAAGCAGGTGAGGAGCAGGTACAGCAGGTGGAAGACCAGGAGCCCCAAGAGCCAGAGTTCCGTCCAGTCTGTCTGCGAGAGGACGGCGCGGACGGCAGGGAGCGGGGGCCCTACCATGACCGCCCGGCCGGGAGAGGAGCGCAGTGGTCCCCTACCATTTTCTTTTCTATCCTTCAAACCCCCTCGCACCATGTTCTACACGTATTTGTGTATGTACATAGATATGTGTATCTTTCAGGTCTAAATCCTACAAATGAGCAACAATATATGATATTTGCTTTCTTTCTTTTTCTTCTGGTCATGGGTCTTGAACTCCGGGCCTGGGCGCTGTCCCTGAGCTCTTCAGCTCAAGTGCTCTACCACTTGGAGCCATAGCACCATTTCTGATTTTCTGGTGGTTAATTGTACATAAGACTCTCACAGACTTTCCTTGCCCCAGCTGGCTTTGAACCGGGATCTTCAGATCTCAGATCCTGAGTAGCTAATATTACAGGTGTGAGCCACCAGCACCCGACTTGATATGTGCTTTTTTTGAGCTTGGTTTATTTCATTCAGCAAGATGATCCACACATCTATCCATTTTCCTGTCAATGACAAAATTTTATTCTTCTTTATGGCTGGATAATATTACATAGTACATATGTACCATACTATCTTTTCCCATTCATTCGTATCTGGAGATGTTGGTTGATTCTGTAGTTTAGCTCTTAAGAAAACTGCACAGAAATGGGTGTGCAGTGTTTTTCTTATATTGATTTATACTTTGTGGGGGGTATATTCCTGGAAGTAGTCTGTTCATGATAGGTATGTTTTCAGCTTTGTGAGTCACTTTTACACTGAGTTCCATAGTGGTTGCAGTAGCTTATATTTCTACCAACATGGCTTGGTCTTCCTTTTCCTCTCCATCCTCACCAGTGTTGTTTGCTTTCTTGATAATGGCCATTTTGACTGGGATGAGATGGCATCTTGGTACGGTCAGACTCAAACTCTTGATGGTTTCTTCTACAAACCTGTCTGTGGAAGATGTTGTTACTGGTCCAGCTGGCAGCCACTCCCTGTTTCCTCTTTTGTTCGCAGAATCTTGATATTATGGCAACTGGGCCAGGCCACGGTTTAAAGGATGGTTCAACTATGCATGTTGTAACAGTCTCAATGTACACTGCTGAGTACTCATATCTTGGACTCCACAAAGAGCTGTTAAGGGAGATCTAAAAGAAATACGGTAAACCAGGTCCTGGTGGCTCATACCTCTTAGCTTCTTAGGAGGCTGAGCTTTGAGAATCAGGGTTCAAAGCTAGCCCTGGAAGACCAATGTATGAGACTTTTATCTTCAATTAACCAGAAAAAAAGCTGGAAAGGGAGGTATAGCTGAAGTGGTAGAGTGCAAACCTTGAGTGAAAAAGCTAAGAGAAGGTGACTTGCCCTGAGCTAGTACCAGCACAAAGATAAAATAAAAAAAGTTTGCTAGAAAATTTTTAGACAGAAATTTTCCTTTTGTTGAGAGAGACTGTTAGTATTTTTTTTTTTTTTTTTTTTTTTTTTTTATTGTAAAGCTACTATACAGAGGGTCACAGTTACATGAGTGAGGTTATGAGTACACTTCCTCTTGAACATTGTTACCCCCTCCATTGTTTTCCCCCTACCATCCCCTCCCTCCCTCCCTTCCCCGAGGTTCTTTTTTTTTTTTTTTTTTTTGATTGTGATTAAATGATTACATAATTTCAAAGTCACAAGTTCATTCTAACTTCCCTGGAGCAAATTGTCTACCACAGTCTGTAATATATAACAGTGTTCACATGTTATATACCATATTTGTGATCAGCAGCATGAGGATATTTAGTAGTGGTTCAACCAGATGAGCGGGAGTTCTTTGTTTCTTAAGTCCTGTTAGTTTTGTCGTATCACTAACCTTTTGGATTTAGCATCCACTTATGAGGGAGACCATGTACCGTTTGTCTCTTCGTTCTTGGCTTACCTCGCTCAACATGATTCCTTCTAGCTCCATCCATTTCCCTGCAAATGCCATTATTTTGTCATTTCTAATGGCTGCATAATATTCCATTGTGTATAGATACCACAATTTTTGGATCCATTCATCTGTGGTGGGGCACCTAGGTTGTTTCCATATCCTAGCTATTGCGAACAGTGCTGCAATAAACATGGAGGTGCACGTGTCCTTGTATATTGGTTCCTGTTGTTCAGGGTAGATGCCTAGAAGTGGTATGACTGGGTCGTAAGGGAGGTCAATCTTTAGCTTTCTAAGGACCCTCCAGACTGCTTTCCAAAGTGGTTGTATAAGTGTACATTCCCACCAGCAGTGTAATAGGGTTCCTCTTTCTCCACATCCCCTCCAGCATTTGTCGTTGGCTGATTTGTGGATGTGGGACATTCTGACTGGGGTAAGGTGGTATCTCAGGGTTGTCTTTATTTGCATTTCCTTCACCACCAGGGATGATGAACATTTCCTCATGTGTTTCTTTGCCATTTTTATTTCTTCATTTGAGAAGTCCCTCTTTAGTTCCCTTGCCCATTTAGTAATTGGTTTGTTAGGTTTGGGAGGGATTAGTTTCTTGAGTTCCCTGTATATACAGGATGTTAACCCCTTGTCTGATATATTGCTGGTAAATATTTTTTCCCAATTAGTTGGTTGTCTTTCTAGCTTAGTTGCGATAGATTTAGCTGTGCAGAAGCTTTTTATTTTAAGGTAGTCCCATTTGTCGAGTCTCTCTCCAACTTGTTGTGACCCTGGGACTCTGTTCAGGAAGTTCCTTCCTGTGCCTATTAGTTCAAGTGTCTCTCCTACTCTGTCCTGCAGTAGTTTCAGAGATTCAGGTTTAATGTTAAGGTCTTTAATCCATTTTGAGTTGATGTTGGTGCATGGTGATAGGCTGGGGTCCACTTTTAGTTTTCTGCATGTGGCTGCCCAGTTTTCCCAGCACCAGCGGTTGAAGAGGCTGTGTTTCTTCCATTGTATGTCTTTGGCTCCTTTGTCGAATATCAGCTGGCTGTAGGCCTGTGGATTTATATCTGGATCTTCTATTCTGTTCCATTGGTCTTCGGGTCTGTTTTTGTGCCAGTACCATGCTGTCTTTGTGATTATAGCTCTGTAGTAGAGTTTGAAGTTCGGCATGGATAGCCCTCCCATATTGTCTTTATCCCCTAGAATTGTTTTGGCTATTCTAGGTCTTTTGTTGTTCCATATAAATTTTTGGACTGTTTTCTGTATTTCAGTGATGTACGTCATTGGGATTTTAATAGGAATTGCATTGAATTTGTATATTAATTTTGGAAGTATCACCATCTTTACTATATTAAGTCGGCCTATCCAGGAGCATGGGAGGTCTTTCCATTTCCTAGTGTCTTCTGCAATTTCTTTCTTTAACTTTTTATAGTTCTCATTAAATAGTTCTTTTACATCTTTGGTTAGGTTAATTCCTAAATATTTTATTTTTTGGGAGGTTATTGTGAATGGGGTTGCTCCCTTTATTTCCCTCTCTTCCTGTGCGTTATCAGTGTATAGGAAGGCAACTGATTTTTGTGGGTTTATTTTGTATCCTGCTATTTTGCCGAAGTGACTTATGATTTCTAAAAGTTTGGGGATGGAGTTTTTGGGATCGTGGAGGTATAGTATCATGTCGTCTGCAAAAAGGGATAGTTTCACTTCTTCTTTCCCTATGCGGATCCCTTTAATGTCTTTTTCTTGCCTTATTGCCCTGGCTAAGGGTTCTAGGACTATGTTGAAGAGGAGTGGAGACAGTGGACATCCTTGCCTTGTTCCTGTTTTTAGGAGGATTGGTTGTAGCTTTTCCCCATTAAGTATAATATTGGCTATTGGTCTGTCATAAATGGCTTTTATTGTTTTTAGAAATGTTCCTTCTATTCCTATTTTCTCCAGAGCTTTTAGCATGAATGAATGTTGAATTTTATCAAAGGCCTTTTCTGCATCTGTGGCGATAATCATGTGATTCTTGACCTTGGCTCTGTTGATATGCTGGATTACATTTATTGACTTACGTATGTTAAACCATCCCTGTGTCTCTGGGATGAAGCCTACCTGATCATAGTGTATTATTTTTTTTATGTGTTTCTGGATTCTGTTAGCTAGAATCTTGTTAAGGATCTTTGCATCTGTGTTCATCAAGGAGATTGGCCTGTAATTCTCCTTTTTGGTTGGGTCTTTGCCTGGTTTGGGGATGAGTGTGATATTGGCTTCGTAGAATGAGTTTGGGATAGCTCCCTCCTTCTCTGTTTCTCTGAAGAGCTTGAGGAGTATGGGTATTAGTTCTTCTTTAAAGGTCTTATAGAATTCTGCTGTGAATCCATCTGGTCCTGGGCTTTTTTTTGTTGGAAGACTTTTGATAGCTTCCTGTATCTCATTATAGGATATTGGCTTATTTAATTGGTTAACTTCTTCTTTGCTCAGTTTGGGTAACTTGTATTTCTCTAAAAATGCATCCATTTCCGCCAGATTTTCTTCCTTTAGAGAGTATAGCTTTTGAAAGTAGTCTGTTAGAATTGTTTGGATATCTTGGGTACGTGTTGTGATGTTTCCCGTGGCATCCCTAATCCTATTAATATGGGTTTCCTCTCTTCTTTTTTTAATTAATCTTGCCAACGGGCCATCAATTTTGTTTATTTTTTCAAAGAACCAGCTTTTTGTTTGGTTTATTTTGGTTATGGTTTTCTGATTTTCTAATTGGTTAATCTCTGCTCTCAATTTGGTTATCTGGCTTCGTCTAGTAGCTTTAGGTCCCATTTTTTCTTGTTTTTCTAGCTGTTTTAGTTGCAACATGAGATTATTTACTTGGTCTGTCTCCATTCTCTTGATGTGGGCACTGAGGGCAATAAATTTGCCCCTCAGGACTGCTTTTGCTGTGTCCCACAAGTTTCTTTGTGAGGTGTTTTCATTTTCATTGAGTTCTAGGAAATGCTTTATTTCTTCTCTGATCTCTTCTGTTACCCAGGCCTTGTTAAGGAGTGTGCTGTTCAATTTCCATGTATTAGAGAAATTTCTGCGGTATGCTTTGTTATTGAGAGCTAGCTTGATTCCACTGTGGTCAGATAGGATACAGGGGATTATGTCGATCCCTTTGTATTTGCTTAAGTTCCTTGAATGAACTATGATATGGTCTATTTTGGAGAAAGTTCCATGAGCTGCTGAGAAGAATGTGTACTGTGTTGTTTTAGGGTGAAATACTCGGTAGATGTCAGTTAATTCCGCTTGAAGTATGGCCTCACTTAATTCGGTAGCTTCTTTGCCAATCCTCTGGTTGGTAGACCTGTCCTTTGGTGAGAGTGGCGTGTTAAAGTCTCCTAGTATTATCGTATTGGGATCTATTTTATTCTGTAAGTTTGAGAGCATTTGTTTAACATATCTGGGTGCACCGATATTTGGGGCATATAAGTTGATGATGGTTATATCCTCCTCTTGGATTGTTCCCTTTATTAATATGTAATGTCCGTCCTTGTCTTTCTGTACTGATTTTAATGAAAAGTTTATTTTGTCAGATATCAGGATAGCTACACCTGCTTTCTTATTGGGGGAATTTGATTGGTAGATCCTTTTCCACCCCTTCACTCTGAGTTTGTTTGTATGTTTGGCTGAGAGGTGGGTCTCCTGAAGGCAACAGATGGATGGGTCTTGTTTTCTGATCCAGTCCTCAGTTCGTTTTCTTTTAATTGGCGAATTCAGCCCATTTATATTAAGAGAAAGTATAGAGAGATGCATTGTTGTCCCTGCCATTCCGTTTTCCTAAGTTTTTCTTCTTTCCTTTCCTCCTGTGCTTGCTCAGTTAGACTTTGAGTAATGCCTGTTTGGGGCAGGTCCCAGTTCCTGGTTGCTTTCTTCAGGTTGTGTCCCCCCTCTTAGAATTCTTTGTAATGCTGGCTTAATGTTTATGTATTCATTTAGTTTTTCTTTGCTATTAAAAGTTTTCAGTTCTCCATCGTATGTGAATGCTAGCTTTGCCGGGTATATCAGTCTGGGTTGGCAGTTATTGGCTCTCAGGGCTCGTATGGTGCTTTCCCAGGCTTTTCTTGCATTCATTGTTTGTGTGGAGAGATCTGCAGTGATTCTAATTTTTTTCCCGTTGTAGTATAGCTCCTTCTTCATTTTTGCTGCATGCAGGATTGTTTCCTTATTATTCAGATCCATCATTGTTACTATTATGTGCCTAGAAGTGTTTCTCCTGGGATCTTGCTTGTTGGGTGTTCGATAAGCTTTTGTGATGTAGTTAAGATGGTCGTTTTTGAGGTGGGGAAAATTTTCATTGACTATCTTGTTAAATAGGTGTTGCATTCCCTTGCTCTGGAATTCCTCACCTTCGTCCACTCCGATTATGCGAAGGTTAAATTTTTTAGCATTATCTGCTTGCTCTTGAATTTCCCTTTGGTTTAATTTGAGTGATTTTTCCATATCTGTCACTTTTTGGTCCAGTTGGTGTATTCTGTCTTCTGTATCTGACACTCTACCTTCCATTTCATTCACTCTGTTGACCGTGGCTTCTATTGTGGTTTGCATGATGGAAATGGATCCCTTTATGGATTCAATGTTGGTTCTCAGAGTACTGATCTCACCTCTCAATGAGGTGATATCAGTATGCATTACCTCTAATTTGGCGTTTATCTCACTTCTTACTGAGGTTTGTGCAGCTTCTATTTTTGCATCCAATTTTTGTTTGATATCCTGTATATCTTTTGATAGTTCATCCTTGTGCTCTTTCAATTTCTGATCCATTTCTCGCTTTATTTCTTGAGTCATTGCCTCCAGCAACCCTTGGATGTAGTTTTTGTCTTCCATTCCTGCTTTGCTCCCACTGGGGCTCTCCCCTGCGTGGCTGCTGGCTTTTGAGGTGAGCTTGCTGTCCTGGGTAGTGGTAAACCTTGTGATTTTTCTCTGTGATTTTCGCATGGGGGTTCAGGAGACTGCTCTTCAATCTTGTTTTGGTGTGTCTGTCTTTGCTTGGTTGCTGATTCTCTATTGGTAGAGAGAGTCTGTGTCTGATCTGGATTCTGTTGGGAGCCTATTTCCAGCTGCTATTCACTTAGGATTCTCAGCTCTCTGCTGTAGCAATTCCCGCCTTTGGAAGGGTTGAGCAGCCTAGACTGCTTGTGTTTGCTCCTGCGGGTGCTCTTGGGAAGATCAGATGCTCTGGATGCACTCTCCCAAATACTGGAGTCTGCTATGGGCTCCTGATGTGTTTTTGTTTGTTTTGGGCTGGTTGTGGGCTTGAACTCTAGGTTTGGGTGCTGTCCCTCAGCTCTTCAGCTCAGGGCTGGCACCCTACCATTTGAGCCACAGCCCCACTTCTGACCCTTTTTGCTTTGTTCAGGCGCCGGTCCCCTGGCCTGGTTCCGGCCCCAGCCTGGAGCGCGCTCGTTAGGCCTGTGCTAATGTGTATACCACCTTGGTTATGCAGCCTGGAGGACACAGTTCAAATTTCTTCTACTGTTGGTAGTCTTGACCCAGGGGCACTGTTCCTGGCTTGAGCATTTAAGCTCCCTTCCCAGGGCGCTCTTGCTCTGGCCTGGCCAGCAGAGTGTGCTCCACCGGCTGGTGGGGCTCTCGAACAGTTCCCAGTTTTAGTGGGTCCTGTGGTCCGGGTGTTGGGGTAGGGAGTCTAGGTCAGGGTCTGGGGATTCCCTCCAGCTCTGGTCTCCCTTGATGGATTCCCTGTCCCCTGATGGGTACTCACCCTGTAGGTCGTCAGTTGTTGTTGCAGTCCGTCAGTTGTTGTTGCAGTCCGAGTTCAGTTGGGGTGGTTGCGGGCTGGGTTGGGCGGCCCCCCGCCGGGTCGTTGCGATCGCGACAGGTCCCTTTGTGGCGCTGCTGGTGCCGGGCGGCTTTGGCGGGATGGAGCCTCTCCGCTCCGGTGGAGAGTGATGGGTGGGGTGGGATCCTCCTGGAGACTCCCGGCTGGTAGGTTTCTCTGTTCCTGGCGATCCGCTGTTCTGCAATCCGGTACCTGGTGATCTGCAAGCAGCCCCCTGTGTCTCTGTGGCTCCGGCAGCCCCCGCGGGGCCGGCTGGCCGGCGGCTTGGCGCACTGCCGCGCGGCCAGTAAAGGTTGGGGGAGGGGTCTTCGCTCTTCTCTGTTCTGAAATTCTTCTTTTCCTCTCTTTCTTTTTTTGTTATTTTCCACCTCTGGTTTTTCTCTGAGTGTTCGTCTTTTTGTTGTTGTCGGTCTCTTGGGGAGATTAAAGGTTGGAACTCGAACTCTCTTTTTGGTTGGAGAGAGCTGTGGCGTTTCCCTACTGCCCCGTCGCCATCTTGAGAACTCCTCCAGGACTCTGTTAGTATTTTTTTGCACAGCACTTTAAATCACTTCATTTGCAGCTCTGTGGCAGTCTTTTGCTTGCAACATTTCCCATTGGGCTAACTTTGGCCTGCAGCTGAATGCCTTTTGCTTTTGCTCCAGGGCTTCCTATCTACCTAGCTACCACTCTAATCCAAGATGCCAGCATCTTTCCTTTGAACTACTTCCACAGACTCTACTTCATCTCAGTTTTTCAATTCCTTCCCTTCTTCGATAAATTCTCCACATCACCAAATAATCTTCTAAAAGTAGAAGAAACTATGCTAACTTGAACCTTTAACACGCACTTCAAGGTCTTTCCATTATCTTTAGAGCAAAATCCAAACTACTTAGTATGCCTACAAGCCCTTGAGGATTTTTCTACCTGTCCACTCTCCAATCACTGCTGGTCTTACTCTCATTCTTGCTCCATTGGCCCCCTAGGCATTTGGATGTTAGATGACTTCACAATTCAGATTCTTCTGCTGATGTACTTTCCCCCAATGCATCCTTGTGGAAGGATCTATCTTACCTTCCAGAAGTCAGTTCAAATGTCTCTTCTTCTTTTTTTTTTTTTTTTTTTTTTTTTTTTCAAATGTCTCTTCTTGAAAGACCTTCCCTTACAACTTAGGGTTAAGTAGCATACAATTAGTCTTTACTAAGTTGCAATTTCATATTTGTTTGTTCTTTAATTGCTTGCTTCCTTAAGTAGTTTAGAATTACATGGAACAGGTTTTTAATTCTCTAGTATACAGGTTCTTATAAAGTGCTGCTTAAGAAATATTTGTTAAATGAGTGAATAAATAGTAGTAGGAACAATATAAGTTTTTATTTAATAAGTACTTTACTCAAATTCTGTCTCTGTCACTTTTAGCTTGTGAGTTTAGCCAAATAGTCTAACTTCTGTTGTCTCCACCCAGAATAATTACAGATGTACATAATACAGTAGTTAGATATATTGAATTTTTTATATACAAAGACACTTACCACAATGTCTGGCAAATAGTACATATTACATAATGCTTAACTGCTATTGCCATTGCTGTCATTATTATGTTCTCTGCCAGGAAACTAAACATCAGAGAGGCAAATCCCAAACCCATAAATCTAGGAACTGGTAACTTGGGATTCACCAACCAGAAGTGTGCATGGACAAAATGATGACAACGTTTTGAGGTAAAAGCAATGCATAGACATTATTAAAATTTTCTCCTCTTGCTGGGTACCAGTGGCTCACACCTGTAATCCTAGCTACTTAGGAGCCTGAGATTTGAGGGTCGTGGTTCAAAGCTAGCCTGGGCAGGAAAGTCTGTGAGACTCTTACCTCCAATAAACCACCAGAAAACCGGAAGTGGTGCTGCGGCTCAAGTGGTAGAGTGCTCGCCTTGAGCTGAAGAGTGGGACAGCACCCAAGCCCCAGTTCAAGCCCCACAACTGACAAAAGCAAACAAACAAACAAGAAGTTTCTCCTACATTCTCCTACAACCTATTGTTTACTTTTAATTTTTGGGAAGCATAATTATATTGATATTTTTTGTTCAAGGATATACACATAAATTGGGAGCAAAAAAGGCTTTCTATACAGGTGCTCTTCCACTTATAGTGGGGCTGTGGCCTCATAAACACATTGTTGACTATGCCTAGCTATGGAACATTACTGCTTAGAGATGCAGTCCCTGGAGAGGTGTCTACCTTCATGACTATTGTTGGAGGGAACAGTGGTATACTTCCTCTATCTCTGCTGTTTGGAATTGTGACAGAATACGGCTGTGCATGGAAAATGATCACGATCCCCAAATCAGAGTGTTACTTTTTACTAAATGCATATTGCTTTCACACAATCAGAAAGTAAAAAACTCCTAAGCCAAACATCCAAGGTTGGGGACTGTGTGTAAGTATGTTCTTTGAAAGTTATGTGATGCATGATTATGAAATTTGCCTATGGAAACCAAGTGAAGTGCTTTGGAAGGCATCTATGGAAACTGATTGACATGCACTTTAGTACTTTCTATTCACTTAAAAAAATTGTGCTGCTACTGGGGCTTGAACTCATGGCCAGGGGTTTCTCCTTGGTCTTTTCTCTTAAATCTGGTGCTCTACAATTGAAGCCACAACTCTACTTTTAGTTTTTTGCTGGTTAACTGGAGATAAGAGTCACATAGACTTTTCTGCACAGGCTAGCTTCAAACCACCACAAATCTCAGATCTCAGCCTTCTGAGAATATCTAGGATTATAGATATGAAGCCCTGTTGTCCACACTCCATTCATTTTTAACCCTTTCTAAGTTGATGTCTCCATTTTCCACTGACAATAGTCCCACAAGGAATCTGTGATGGACGCTGGATGCTTACTGGACTTCAGCTTATCTGAAGAATTTAAAGCATCTTATGTTAGTAACCAATAATGGATCTTTGATAACTCTACTCTGTGTCATCACAACTTTCCTGCCATTCCCTGCCCCGCCCCTCCTCTTAGTCTTCTTGTCTTCTTTCTTCACAATTATTTGCACAATTATTTTAACAAGTCCTGTGACTCTTAGCCACTTGGCTGTCCCAGGGTTTAGCTCTCCATCTGTTTCTCTTCTCATACTCACACTTGATCCTGGGATAATACCATCCAAGACCATTGCCTCATCTCTCACTATAACCTACATCTCCATCCATCAGCTTTTGATGCTTTAATCCAGACTCAGTTTCTAGCCACTTCATTCAAGGGTTTGGATTTAAAGAGACTGGAGCTATCAAATACAAACTTCCTTTTTCTTCCATTTGCTGCTGCTGCTCCATGAACTATCCTCCTCTGTCCCTGGCCTGTGGATGCATACATATGCTGTCTGCTTTCTCTACCTCTAGTTTCATCTCCAATTGATGCTCCACATTCCCATAGAATGCTTCTAAGACATGGAAGTCTGTGGTTCCACAGACTTTATTTCCTATAAAACTAACCCTCCCAAGAAGAAAAGTAAAAGGAATAGGAAAAGTAGGAGAATGTGTTAGCTGAAATGACCTGGAGAGGAAATCAAAGAAGCTTAAAGTAGACAGAAAGTCAGCATACGGATGAAAGACATGTCATGTGTGAGTTTTGCATTTTTTTTTCCCTTGGGCTAGTGCTAGGGCTTGAACTCAGAGCCTCTTTCTCTCACTTGACTTTCTTGCTCACATCTGGAATTCTACTACTTGAGTAATATCTTTAGTCCATCATTTTGCTAGTTAATTGGAGATGGAGTATCACTGACAATTTTGGGAAGTTGTGGAAACTTTAGTCATATTAAATTTTTTCTAAAACAAAAATAACTTTTGGATGACCATGATGCAGAACAGAGTCTCACAATATCCAAGATACACTTCAAAATTACAATGAAGAGATAAATAAATGTAATTTATACAACTCACAGAGATTAAGCTCTAGGATGGACCAGACGTTAGAATTATCTGACAAGGATTCTAAAGCAGTTCTTTTAACTATGTTCAAGGACTTAGGAAAAATATACTTGGTAATGTGCTTGTTATAAATTTAGAAAAAAGAAATATCGGAAGATAAACTTTTTTAAAAGGGGAAAATAGAACTGAATCTTTTACAACCATGAAAATTGCAACATATGAAAAAAATGGTTTGAATAAACATCACAGTAGATTGCAGATGACAGAAGATAGTGTCAGTTATCTGAAAAGAGGTTACCAAGATCACAATCGGCAGATCAGAGAGAAGAAAATGATTGAAAAAATTAATAGAGACTTATGGACAAGTGGGAAATCAAGGGTCTAACATAGACATAACTACCAAAGAATAGGAGTTAAAACTGTATTGAAAATGTTTTTGAAGAAATTATACCTGACAGCTTTTTAAGTTTCACGAAAGGTATACACTCACAAATTTAGTCTCTGTGAATCTACACACTAGATAAATATAAACATAAACATTCCAGAATTTAGTAGAAAATACCAACTCAAGACTAAGGTTTTATCTATAACTTTACACAACTTTTTTTTATCCTTTTCAACTGTTTCCTTCTACTTTTTTCCACTCACTTCTTTGGAGATGCATAAATGAAAACACTCAAAATTGATCTACTTCTTTTCAACTTGTAGTCAAGAATGCAAACAAAATTGTTGGTTGTATGATAATGCCTTGGAAACTTAAAAAACAGTTTGAAAGCGATGTGTTGAAAAGGGACAGGGTTTCTTCTGGGTTCATGATATATGAAGTACTTTCTACTTCCTTTTCTTATCTAGTTTACCAATTAAGTTATTAATCTAATTATGAAATATGTTTGATTACTGTTGGGGTCACTGAGGTCATTTTGACAAATATTTGCTATTGGGATATATTCTGTATAGATTCATCATATATAATGAATATATTGGTCATTTTTTAACTCTGTTATTTATAAAATAATTTATCATTTTTATTTATTACAAAAGGAAGACAGAGACAATTTAGAAGACATAGGAGAACAAAAGAAAATTCACTATTCCATCAGCATTCTCTGAGCCCAGATTTTTCACCAGGAACCACCCTTAGTACTGGGAACACAACATTAAAAACAACCCTTGCTCTCACTCTAATCAATGAGTCACAAAAGAGGAAAATAAACAAGAAAATGTATACCAAATGACTCAAGGTAGGAATTTAAAGAAAATAAAATGTCTTTCTGTAAAAAAGTGCAACTATAAAATATTTACAATATGAATAATGTATACTTACAGAAAGTCTTTCTATTGAAAATATTTTAGCTCATTCTAAATACTTCAGAAATTAGTTTTAAGTAGCAAATGTTCTGTATTTTGCATTTAAATGTCTATAGTTTTTGCTTATAAAATGCTAGAATACATTCTATATAGATTCAACACAAGCATTTGTAGTAATAATTTTATAATCACAGTATATAAAAAGTATTATTTTAATGAATAATAAAGTTAAATACTTTAAAATTATTTTAAGTAGGTGTACATAGTATTTTTAATTCAACATGTCAAGTTAGGAGTACAATGAATCTTGAGCAGTATTACCCTTCTGTTATTCTTCCCATCTTTCCCAAAATACCCATCCTCTCAAGTTATCTGGTTCTATTTTCACACATGTACAGGAGTCTTATATCTGTATTTCCCTAACATTCTCTTTTCTGTTCATCACTCCCCGCTCCATTAAGCCCCACTTATTCCATTCATACAAAACATTTCAGTTTCCTGGTATTCATTATGTTGTCTGTTCATTGTTCGAAGGAGTTACTCCCTGCGAATCTACGCTTGGGAATACCACACTTTAGTTTGATTGTGTACATATGTTTATGGCCCTGTATATATGTTTTCATTTTTTCCAATATCAGCTTTGTGTCTGAGTCTCCCTATGGTGGCCAAACAAGAACTAATGTTTTAAACCTTAAATTGACTCAGTGTTTTGGGGTTGCTTAGCTAGAATAAGATTATTTTTCTCTGTTACTTGGAGAAAGTGTGGCTATTATTTGAATAGAGGGGAGTTGTAATGAAAGTTAATCTTCCATTATCTACCACCTTCCTTTAGTCTAATGCGAAACTGTTATTTTCTCCTGATGATATTCTTCTACAAAACTCACCTTGTTATGAAATTTCTGCGTATTTCAAGGAGCAATGTGAGCTTCAGCAATAGTAACTTCTATCCAATCTTCTCATTTGTCTACAAATAATCATATATTGTAATGGTGTATTTCCTGTGGGTTGTATAAAAATCCCCTGAGAGACTTAATTCAAGATAGTAGAAGGCTTTTTATTTTTATTTTTTTGGAATTTTTGGTTAAATGTACAATTCTCTTCTCCTGAATCAATCTGTCTTTAAATCCATATAAAAACATTTGTGAGAAGGATATTATGGCTAAGAAAAAAATCATACCTTTTAGCAGACTTTAACCAGAGTGTCAATTGTCTTCCTTTAAGTTCATTTTTTTTTTCATTTTGTCAGTCCTTGGGTTTGGGCACTGTCTCTGAGCTTTCTGACTCAAAGTTAGTACTATACAACTTGAGCCACAGCTCCACTTCTGGTTTCCTGGTAGCTGGGTTTGAACTGTGATCCTCAAATCTCAGCATCCTGAACAGCTAGAATTATAGTCATGAGCCACCAGCACCCAGCATCCTCATACTCTTTTTTTTTTTTTTTTGTCGGTTGTGGGGCTTGAACTCTGGGCCTGGGTGCTGTCCCTCAGCTCTTCAACTCAAGGCTAGCGCTCTACCACTTGAGCCACAGTGCCACTTCTGGCTTTTTCTGCTTATGTGGTGCCCAGAAATTGAACCCAGGACCTCATGCATGCAAGGCAAGCGCTCTACCACTGAGCCATCTTCCCAGCCCCTCATACTCTTTTTTTATTTCAGATATATTTCACATAGCATTACATCCTAAATATTTTTCACAACTCTACAAATAACTGTTATAATTGTGTGTGAGTGTATATATATATGTATATATGTACATACATACATATATACATATATATGTGTATATATATATATATATATATATATACTTGTATGTGTCTGTGTGTATACATGCTGATCATGAGGCTTGAACTCAGGGTCTGGTTGCTGTCCCTGAGCTTTTATGCTTAAAACTAGCATTCTATCACGTTCAGCCACAGCTCCATATCTGGCTTTTTTGGTAGTTAATTGGAAATAAGAGTCTCACAGACTTTACTGCCCAGGCTGGCTTTGAACTGTGATCTTCAGCCCTTAGTTTCCTGAGTAGCTAGGATTATTGGTGTGAGCCACCAGCACTTAGCTTATAATGTTTATTTTAAGTAGTTGCACCAGAGTCCATAGCATCCCTTATCCACTTGCTTTCCTAACTCTGGACCAGTGAGTCCCAGGAGAGTGGCTACAGGGAGCAGTGTGACCCTGGCACATTGAGAGGAAGCTTCTTAGTTCCTCCTGCTCCTTCCTAGAGACAGTAGGCAAGACTGAAGTGGCTTAGGATTGAGTACCTTCCTAAACTCTTCCTAGTTTTGGCTTATTTTTTCCAAAATACTAACAAAATTATAGATAAGTACACATTAAAAATACTCTACCACGTACAGGTGGCTCATGCTTTGTAATCTTTACTACCCAGGAGGATGATAGCCGAGGATCAAGGTTCAAAGCCAGCCAGGGTAGAAAAGTCTATGAGATTCTTATCTTCAATTAATCACAAAGATTCAGAAATGGAGCTGTGGCTCTTGTGGTAGAGCACTAGCCTTAGGCAAAAAAAGTAAAAATAAAATCTCAGGGACAAATCCAGGACTTGAGTTCAAGCCCCAAGACCAGCACACAGACACACACACACACACACACACACACACACACACACACACACACACTCACACCTCTTGTGCATTATTGATGGGAATGTAAAATAGAACAGCTGCCACTGAGTTTCCTCAAAATTTTTTTTAAAAAGCTGTCATAGGCCAGGATCCAGTGGCTCACGCCTATAAACCTAGCTATTCCTGAGTCTGAGATCTGAGGATTGTGGTTCAAAGCCAGCCCAGGCAGGAAAGGCTGTGAGACTCTTACCGCCAATAAACCACCAGAAAACCAGCTGTGGCTCAGTGATAGAGCACTAACCTTGAGCTGAATAGCTGAGAGACAGTGCCCAGGCCCAGAGTTCAAGCTCCCATGACTGACCCAAAAAAAAAAAAAAAAAATCTGTCATAGGATCCAATGATTCCCATTTCTGTTTTTTTGTTTTTTTGTTTTTGTTGGTTGTGGGGCTTGACCTCTGGGCCTGGGCACTGTCCCTCAGCTCTTCAGCTCAAGGCGAGCACTCTACCACTTGAGCTACATTGCCACTTCCGGTTTTCTAGTGGTTTATTGGAGATAGGAGTCTCACGGTCTTTCCTGCCCAGGCTGGCTTTGAACCATGATCCTCAGATCTCAGCCTCCTGAGTAGCTAGGATTATAGGGGTGAGCCATGGCACCTGGCTTCTGGGTATTTATTATAAGGAACTAACATCAGGATGTGAGAGAGTCATTTGAACTCCCATGTACATTTCAACATTATTCACAAGATGTGAAAACAATTTAAATATCCAATGACAGATAAGTAGATAAAGAAAATGTGTTGTGTCCATACAATGACTTGCTTTTCAGACTGAGAAAAAGGAAATCCTGCCATATGTGATACCAGGAATGGAATTTGCAGGAAATAAAGAACAAATATAGAATGGCTTCATTGATAGGAGGTACCTAAAACTCCAGAAGCAAAATGTAACATGATGTGGGCCAGAAATTAGAAGGAGGAAGAAATCAGGAGTTGTTGTTACTCAGCCAGTTATAAAGTTATAGTCTTACCAAAGGAGTAAGTATGAGATCTGTTCTACAATGTTTTGCCTACAGTTAACCTAACTGAGTGTGACTTGGCTCTGTTATTTCCTCTGGGCTTTTGCTTTTCCTCATCTTGGACTCCCACATTTCTACTCCTGCTTTCCATGAAATTTAACAATAAATTTGACAGTTGTACAGAGAGACATGTTTTGGAAGCAAGCATGAGGGAATCTGTTAAAGTGAAGCTGAAAGAAAGGAGGCCATCCCTCAGCCTGGCGGGGTTTTTGATGACCTCAGGACTCTGATATGGCTAGAAATCTTCAGCTCTGCCACTGACCTCATGTAGGCTTCTTCTAAAACAGCCTCTAGCCACCAGTTCTTCTGAGATGTGAGTCTGGAAGGAGCAAAGTATCTGAATGAGACTTTATTTTGTGTCTGCTTGTAGGAAATATCGCGCTCATAAGAACTCTCCACACTAGAGCAAGATTATGAGTGATGTGCTTATGGGCAAGAACACCACAGGCTTTTACTGAACAAGCAGAATGTTTTTTCTGAACAAAACTTCCATATGCTTTCAAGACAAGCAGGAAGATTTTATTATTTCCATTTCCATAGTACAACAAATATGGGCAGATCCAGTTTGTCACTTGTTCTATTTGTCTGACTGTCTGTCTTTAAATTAGTTTTTGTTTTGGTACTAGGGCTTAAAGTCAAGGCCTCAGCTTTTTTGCTCAAGGCTGGAGCTCTCCCTCTGGAGCCATAGCTCTACTTCTGGCTTTTAAATGGAGATAGGAGGCACACTGTCTTTTCTGTCTGGGCTGGCTTCAAACCTTGATTCTCAGATCTCAGACTCCTGAGTAACTAGGATTATAGGTGTGAGCCACTACGACCAGGCTTGTGATGACTTGTTTTTATAAAAAAATTTTTTGAGTGGGTCAATTATGCTTGTTCATTTACATGTCCATAGCTGTGCTTGTGCTGTAATGGCAGACTTTAGTAGTGGTGACACAGATTATCAAGCCCATAGTACTTAAAGTGCTTATTTTTATCGTGATAGAAAAAAAAATTGCCAATCTTGATGATAGAGGAAACCATGTCCAAGGGGATGGGCATTCAAAGCAGGGACATATAAACTTACCTGGAGGTTCAGAAAAGCTTCCTGCAGAGGCACTGCTTGAATTAAGAACTGAGATGGGGTGGGCATTGTGTAGTAAGCAGGCCAAGATACAAAGGAAAGCAAAGCAAAGTTGAAGAGCTGTAAGACAGAATAATAACAGGGAGAACTACATATAGTTTCTGGTAAGCAGGACAGAATATTCAAAGTGGATCTGGGTGATTTGCAGGTTATATGACCAAATGGAGGAGGACTAGAATTCAAGCTCTCTGACTTGCTATGTTTTTAGCAACAATCAACATAATAAATATACAATATATATGCCTTCAACCCTGACAGACAGTAGCAACAGATCACAGAACTCTTTCCTGCTTGATCCAAATGCAGATCATTTGTATTCCAAGAAGCTACTGTTCATTAACCAGAGCCATAGTATGTATATTCAGACATTTTGCTATTCCTGATCTGCATTGTTCTAGTTGGAGGAGAAAATTTTGGATTTATTTTTTATCTGAAGCAATTGGGAAAGGATTTCTGAAGTGAAAGCGGTCAATTCGAGCTGTTCTGTTTCAGCAGTTCCAAATTACTGTTAACCTGTCCTGGCTTGTGTCCCATGTTAAGCGGTTTAACATGCTTTAATCCCTCTTAATCTCAACTTCAAAGCAATCAGGAAAGTACAAGAAGGAATGGATCACTTATTTATGTCTGTAAATATTCACTTTAATTGTTCAAAAAAGGTTCCAAAAAGTTATCCATCAAAACTTATAATACTTGAAGAACAGCTTGGTATGGTAGTTGTACATCTGACTGGGCTTATAAAGGACGTGTGAGTGTGTGGGGCAGATGTGGCCATATAGGCCAGACGAGGTGCTCTGGATCATGACATTACAGATGCTCACTGAGGCCTTGTGACACAGTAGTAAAAGAAGCTGGAAGGATTCTTGTTTCTATATATTTTGGTAGTTAACATTGCCTAACTGTGATTATGCAATAGTTATTACATGTCCCTTTCTAAATCCATATAATAGGTCAGAACATATACCCTTATATATCCATATATGGAAAGGAAGAGGAAAATGAGAAGGAGAAAGAGAAGGAGGAGGAGGTAAAGAAGGAAAGAAGGAGGAAATGAAGTAGGCAGGGAGGAAGGTAGGGAAGGAGGCAAAGAGGGAAGGAAAGGAAAAAAGAGAAGCAAAGAAAGAGGAAGAAAGGAGCAGGAAGAAAGGAAGGAAGTAGAAAAGGGGAAGGAGGAAGGAAGGAGAGAAAGAAAAGGGAGAGGAGAAGAAAGACACGAAAGCTTGTCTGAATGGTAACAGGAAAAGCTCTTTGGAAGACAAGCTATCTAAATGTCATTTCTCCAGGCTAGGCGAGGTCCTGAATCTCCAGGATGCTCTTGATTTCTGTCTTGATAGTAAGAAAAGGAAAGCTTGAAAAGGTTGTAGATAGCTTGTCCATGGTACTCAGTCATAGACCCAGAATTCCACACTGGTTCTGCAGACTCCACAATTCAAACTTTTTCCTGCTGTTTTAAGACAACTAGCTAGCTACATATATCTTTGATCTTTACACTGAAGGGAAGAATTTTCAATTCAGATCTGAAAACATAAAGTGATCAGCAATTTGGAAATAGTTTAGAGAGAAAAAGTAAGCACTTGTTGGTGCCTGGATGTTATTTTGTTTGAATCTTGGTTTGTGTTGTTTTCTTTGCTTTCTAGAAAAGACACAGGCAGTCACATTGTATCCACTGACTTTTCCCCTTAGCAATTCACATCTGGAGCTATTTGGCAGCTAGATATATAACACCAAGCAAGTTACCTGTCATCTGCTGGTAGCTAAATGAAATGTTCAATTTCTAGTGTATTCTCTTAAAAAAACAACTCTTTCACAGGGCTTGGGCTAAGGAAAGGAAGGTAGATTTGAAGTGGCTGAAGGTTCGTTAAGGACTGTAATCCATATCAATTTGGGAATTAGATAGTCTGAGTTACAGGTTTCAGGAAGTAGAAAATGGGGCAGAAAGGGCTTGTCTTAAGCAGAGGAAGCCTCTAGCTGGGAGATACTGCTTATAAGCCAGGAGACAGGCTAAGCTGAAATATAATGGAGAAGTTAGGAGAAGAGAGGGTAAAAGAGAGCTGTTCAGAGTGAAGAAAGAGGAAATCAAGGGTTATAGAGCAAGTCCCTAAAGCCTATCAGCAAAGGAACAGTTAATAATACAGATTCTTCTTACTTGGATGTTTTAAAGGTCAACTTTATTTCAACAAAACAAAACACAAATTGCTTAGACACAGTCTTGTTCACCTGTTAATCATGTATGCATTCAGTATGTTAACTGATGGTCTACCACTTCAGCATTGTGTTAGGCTCTGGGAAAACCAAGACAAGCCACGATGGTTTCTGCTTTAGCATCTCCCAGTTCTGGTTCAGAAGTGGGAAACATGGGTTCCTTCTATTTTCTCTTATCCTTTTATTCTTTTTCTTTTCGATATCAGAGTTTGAATTCAGGGGCTCAACCTTACTCAGCTCGTACCCTACCACTTTAGCCATGTTTCTATCCTGGCTTTTTGTTGGTTGTCTTGGACATGAAGTCTGAAAACGTTTCTGCCCAGGCTGGCTTGAACCTGTGATCCTTCAGATGTCAGCCTCCATGACGGGAAGGATCACAGACAGGGGTCTCTGATTTCTGGCATTTTCATTCTTTTCTTTAAAAAATAAAAGAAATCTAATTACCCCCTTGAAGTGACCTGGTTTTACAATAAAATAATCATGGTTTCACAGTAAAATTTCTAATCAGTGGAAACCCAGGGGAATAACTAGAATTTGCTTTAGCTATGGGAACAGCTGGTCCTCTTTGGATAATCCAGAAATTATGTGAGTTAAGATCCATAGGATCCAGACTTCTGGGGAGGCACAGCTGCTTCTCCTGGAAACACCAACTTTAAATCCTTACATCTTAGCATGCACATGAATGTCTGTACACCCGGATACCTGAGAGGCCAGGTCCTTGAAGAGACTTGTGACTGGGAGCTTCCTGGTTTTGATAAATAGACCTCGTTTTTCTTCAAGTTCTTTGTAGTTTTCCAGACCTGTGGCCTCTTTTTATAGTTGTTCCTTGGCTAGGAAAAGAGACAGTCTGTCAACTTACCATGTTTTATTCTAATTCAACTTGATGTAGGTCACTTTTAACAACGTGTTTTTGTGTTATGAGGTGATTTTGGTCAGTGGCCACCTGCAGTCCCTTTTGTTCACACTGGAAGAGTAGATGATCTGGTAGTTTTCATTAAGCCAGCCATTCATTCTTTCTCTCAACATTATCAGGCAGTGTGCTGAGCCACAAGCTGTCAGGTCCTTGATATGTAATTGGGTGTGTGTGTGTGTGTGTGTGTGTGTGTGTGTGTCTGTGTGTGTGCACGTGTACGCACACACATAGCCCATGCTATGTTTAGTTTGTGCTTACAATAAATGTTTTCCCATACAGTTGCTTCCGGCTGCCTCAGTGTTCTTGCAGGAACCACTGGTGAAATGGTTTGATCTGACACACTGACATAGCATAGGTGGAGCCATCTGTTTCCTTGACAAACACACACATTAAATACATGTACAGTGGTCAAGAGCCATGTGAGGCTTATTATTCAGAGGTGGGCTGTCAGGCTTCCTCCTCCTCCTCCTCCTCCTCCTCCTCCTCCTCCTCCTCCTCCTCCTCGTCTTCCTCCTTCTTCTTTTTGTGCTAATAGAGAAAATAGTAGTCCATTTTACTATAGGGATGGGCCTAATTGGATTGGGAAGCAGGAAAGGCTTCTTTTAGAAAGATTCAAAGGAAGGGAAGGGTAAAAAAGTGGTTTGAAATGAACTTTACAACTTGGGGGGGAGTTGAAGGGAGATAAAGAGGGAGAAAAATGAAGGAAGGGGTAACAAATTCGACAAGAAATGTGCTTATTACTTTACTTATGTAACTGTTACCCCTCTGTACATCACCTTGACAATAAAATTAAAATTAAAAAAATAGGTGCAAGTCAAGCACAGTGGCATAGGCCTATAATCCCAACACTCAATAACTGAGGTAGAACAATCATAAATTCAGGGTTGGCCCAGGTTATATAAACATCTTGTTTCAAACAATCAATAATGCTGAGATTCAAAGGAACTGGAGAATGAAGGCAAGAGAGTCCTAGAGAAGAGTTTGGAATATGGCTCTGTGTGTGTGTGTGTGTGAGAGAGAGAGAGAGAGAGAGAGAGGGAGGGGGGGAGGGAGGGAGAGAGACTGGCCATTATTTTCCTTTCGCAATATATATATATATATATGAACAAAAAACCCAATATATGTATTTGAGATGCAGAGAAGGTGATAGTGCCTATAAATGGTCAAAGGCTAACATAGGCCAGCGGGGTAGTGCCAGCTTGAAATCCTAGCTACTAGGGAGGCAGAGATAGGAATATCGAGACTCAAGGCTAGCCTAGGGCAAAAGTGGGAGACCGTGTGTGAAAAACTAAAAAAAACGCAAAAGAGCTGGGCTCATAGTTCAAGAGACAGGAAGTTTGCTTAGCAAGCTAGAGGCTCTGAGTTAATCATAGGACTGACAAAAAAGTTGGTGAGATTCCATCTCCCATTTACTGGCAAAATATTGGGCTGGAAGTGTGGCTCAAATGGCAGAGTACCAGCCAAGAAAATGGCTTAAGCTATGAGCAAGAAAGCTGAGAGTGTGAAGCCTTAAGTTCAAGCTGTTATTGACAAATCTAAGTTAACAAAAATAAATAACTCCATACATGAAACAAATTTCCTAATTTTGAAGGTACGATTTTGAGTATAGAACTGATCAGATGTGCGTTTATGAAAAGCAGTTCATACCTGCTTATCACATGAGTTTTGAATACAGCACTCTGGGTTATTTCCTTTTCCAAGCTCCAGTGTCAGCTAGGCCTGCAGTCTGGGCATATCCTGGGCACCATGCAGACTACTTCTCTCTTCGGTGTCTCCCTATTAAAAGTCTTAGCTGGGAGGCAGAATGTGCCCAAGTGACCTTCAAATCAAGTACAAAGTGTTTGAAATTGCAGGAGAGAAAGGCTTTGAGAGGCAAACAATCAAGTTTCAAAGACTCCACAACTCAAAGGACAGAATTTCAACCTTACATTGAATCTCAGTTAAAGAAACTCATTTGATTCTAAGTGTCTCAAAAAATAACATATCCTTAAGGCCATTGCTTTAGAAACATCTGTTTTCAAAGTGGTGTTTAGTCAGCTCTTATACCTTTCTAACTCAATTTCCTTATTTTCCTCTTTACAGACCATTTATTCATAAGTTATCTGATTTGCCTTTGCATTGAAAAAAACAAGACAAGTAAAAACATCTTGAAAACTATAGCTTTTTTCTTTTCCTTTCTTGCTGATCTTGGGGCTTAAACTCTGAGCCTGGGCCTTGTCCTTGAGTTCCTTTTACTCAAGACTAGCACTCTATCAGTTGAGCCACAGCTCCACTTCTGGCTTTTTCTGTGATTAACTGAAGACTTCCCTGTCCAGGCTGGCTTTGAACAATGATCTCAATTCTCAGCCTCCTGAGTAGTTAGGATTACAGTCATGAGTCACCAGCAGTGCCTGGCTACTATGTCGTGTGTGTGTGTGTGTGTGTGTGTGTGTGTGTGTGTGTGTGTGTGTGTGTGTGTGTGTGTGTGTGTTTGTATGTGTGTCTGTTTGTGTGACTTGAGATTAATTTCTTTTCCCAATTTGCTTTGTGAATAAGGCTTCCCTTAAGGTAGCATTTTCTTCTGGAGTTGTTAGAGTCAGCTGCTTTCTCCTGTGGCATTGATCCCCATAGTGGGGAGAGGAAGGAAAAGAAGAAAAGGGGAGGGAAGAAAAGGGAAGGGAAGGGAATGAAAGGGGAAGGATCTGTGTGCTGGAAAATCCAGGGTTTGTTGAAGTTGGCAGGGTTGGAGAGGGAAGAATATTGCAAGCATGGTGGTAGGTCAGCTGTGACATAGGAGTGTGTTTTGTCCTCCTGGTATGACTGGAGATCAAGCAATGCCCTGGAACCTATGTATTCTAATAACTAAGTCAGGATACTTAGGTTTGATTTCTTATCATTGCCTAGTCTAGTAAATTTGGCCATAAAGAATGAACATAGGTCAGTATCTCTGACCACCGGACAGTCTGCATAGATGCTTCTGGGATTTGGGAACATGAACATTGAGTATTGTTTTCTCCATTTAGACACCAGGGAAAGAAAGCAAAGAGACGTGTGTGTGTGTGTGTGTGTGTGTGTGTGTGTGTGTGTGTGTGTGTGTGTGGTGTGTGTGTGTGTGTGTGTGTGCACATGCTCCAGTACTAGGGCTTGAACTCAGAGCCTGAGCACTGTTCCCCTTAGCTTTTTGCTCAAGGCTGGTACTTTACCGCTTGAACCACACCTTCATTTCTGGTTTTTTTGGTAGTTAATTGGAAATAAGATTTTCATAAATTTTCCTGGCTTTGAACTGCAAGCCCCAGATCTCAGTCTCCTGAGTAGCATAGGATTCAGGATTGCAGATAGATCTCAGTCTCCTGAGTAGCGTAGGATTCAGGATTACAGGTGGCTCTCAGTCTCCTGAGTAGCCTAGAATTCAGGATTACAGGTAGGAGCCGCTGGCACTCAAAAGACACTGAGCTGATAAACTCCACTCCTAATTTTCCATCTGCTGAAGGAGGATTAGATGGTCATCATGAGAAGGCAACTTATAAATTGTGATACTCCCATGAAGCTGAGACCAGAAGTTAATTGGTGGGCATCTTTGAGAAGTCTCTAGGATGGACCTTGGCTCTCACCAGTTCCTAGTAGATGGTCCAGTTAAAATAATATGTATAATCTGCCGAAGGACAGCTGTTCCTAGCCCTTCCCTCCTAGTTTCTGTTACTCGGATCCACCTCCCCTAGTCTGCATTCCTCTCTCTAGCTCCAGACACCCACCCCACTCCACATGCAGTTTCTTTGCCGAGGGGACCCACGACCACCCTCAACCCCATTTTCCTCTGCTGTTGAGCTCAAGTCTTTGGTCTTGGCACATAGGTCACATCTGCAGTGTGACACCCTTACCTTCCACACAACCCATAAGTATGCCTCCCCCCCACCGGCCCCATCCCCTGCAGGTACCCCTTACCCCCCCCTTCTGATCCCCCCCTCCCCACCCGGCCCAGCACTCAGAATGACAGCAGAGTAATGACGCTCCTCTAAAAGATGCTCATTGGTCATGAGTGGCTCACGCCTGTAATCTTAGCTACTCAGATGACTGGGATCTGAGGATTATGGTCAAAATCCCAGAAACTCTTCTCCAATGAATCAGCAAAATGCTGGAAGTGGTAGAGTACCAGGCTTGAGTGGAAAAATAAGAGATAGTGCAGGCCCTGAGTTTGAGCTCCTGTACTGGCACATATATACGAAAAAATACAAAGATTCTTGCTCCATTTTTCTCTCCTCTTATTAATAAAGGGACCCACAGCATTTGCCAGAGGATTTTTTTTCAAAGTAACTCTGCATTGACTACATATGATAAAAAATGGAGCCTTTGCCTCATGCGCCTCAATAAACTATATACAAGCCAGGCAATGGTGGCTCATACCTTAATCCTAGCTACACAGGAGGCTGAGATCTAAAGATGACAGTTCAAAGCCAGCCCAGGGAGGAAAGGCTGTGAGACTCTGCGAGACTCCAATAAACCCTCAGAAAACAGGAAGTGGTGCTGTGGCTCAAGTGGTAGAGCACTGGCCTTGAGCTGAAGAGTTAAGGGACAACGCCTAAGTCCAGAGTTCAAGCCCCATGACTGACAAAAAAATAAACTATATACATATATAGATTATTAATATTTTGCATTCATGCAGTGAGTTATGGAAGCTTTCTCAAATAGTTTTTATACTGTACAAATTAAGGAAATAAATAGATTAGAATAATTCAGTTGTCCCATGTGGTTCAGTTTGTAGACTTTCATATTATCTTTTCTGACACACATAGAAAAGAAATAAAAACTGGTCTCAACTGCACTATTTATATTATAAACATTGATCTAAATTATAACCATTAGGTTCTTGTTGAAATTAAAGGTCTACCCTGGGGTTTAAATTCCTGGTTAACTGTGTAAGATGAGCTCCCGACTAAAGATCACTAATAAAATAAAACAGATTGGGTGTTAAAACATCTTCAATAATCCCAGATAATGTAACTTATAGGTTTATAGCATTTACCATATTCTGATTTAAAGCAGAGACTAGATTTGTCTATGTTCTTTCTTAGAGAATTCCTTAGGAGAAAGAATCATTAGTGCTATTATCTGTCATGTTTTTGAACCCATTGGTGCTCAATAAATGTTAGTTAAAAATAATTGAAAGTTGTGGAGGTGGGAGGGAAGGGATGGTAGGGGAAAAACAAAGGAGGAGGTAACAATGCTTGATAGGAAATGTACTCATTACCTTGCTCATGTAACTGTAACCCGTCTGTACAGTATTTTTACAATAAAAATGCATAAAAATAATTGAAAGGACCTGAAGAGAGCAAAAGAGCAAGGGCAAGATCTTCTAGGATGATGATATTCATGATTTCATGAAGAAGAAGAAGAAGAAAAAGAAGAAGAAGAAGGAGGAGAAGAAGAAGAAGAAGGAGGAGGAGGAGGAGGAGGAGGAGGAGGAGGAGGAGGAGGAGGAGGAGGAGGAGGAGGAGGTGGAGGAGGAGGAGGAGGAGGAGGAGGAGGAGAAGGAGAAGGAGAAGGAGAAGGAGAAGGAGAAGACGACAACGATGACGTGATGTTAGACAGAGCTAGCTTACAGAGTTGTTTACTGTGAATCAGGTAATATCCCTTCCAAGATCATACTCCTATGAGTAACTGTGTGTGTGTGAGAGAGAGAGAGTGAAAGAGAGAGAGAGAAAGTATTGAGGACTGAATTTAGAGCCTCATACCCTCTCTTTTCTGCTAAAGGCTAATACTCTACCACTTGAGCCACATCTGCATTTTGGCTTTTATGCTGCCTAATTGGAGTTATGAGTCTCTTAGATTTGTCTTCCCATGCTAGCTTTGAACTGCAATCCTCAAATCTCAGGCTCCTGAGTAGCTAGGATTACAGGCATAAATGAGCAAGTCATTCATTTTTTTCCTGTTAATTAGATGATGGCCCATCATCATGAATTCAAATGTTCAAGGTTACTTGACTTAGAGGTGACATTTCCAAGAGACCAGGTTTGATCTCTTTGTATGATTTTAGAGCAGTTACTGTTAATCTAGTGAACCAATAATTTTCATATTTTATGCAAATAATTGGACCAAGTGTCATAAAACAGTTTATGTTTGTATTTCAGTTAGTTTGTAAGGCAACCCTGTTAAGGCTAGAGTAAATAGTGGGCTGAAGATCAAGCTATAATGTATGCATAGGACATATAAGGTGTTTAACCCTGGAGGGTTTCATAGAATTAAGTATTCAATGTTACAATCAAAGGAAGAAAAGTGTTAGCATGAGGAATTTCCTTTCTGATGCTCTACTAAGTTTTTGCCAAAGCAAAAAGGGGCACATGTTGTGTTAGTGGAAGATGAGTTTGATCGGGTGAGAACCTTCTCAATCCTCATGTGAGAATTAGGCTGAGTAGCAATCACTTGGTAACGATTTGGAATGGAGTTTGCTAGGAAAAAAAAAACATAAGCTTTGTCTGGGTTGAGCTTAGAAATGGGTGACAGATGTTCATGTTGAGCGACTGAACAGATGTTTAGGGGAGAATTACACAAGGGATTTCTATCACACAAGAGCTAAACATTCACCTTCCTGGCTATGCTGAAAGGAGAGTTTGTTTGGGAAAGATGTTCTTTCAGGACTGTTTGGGAGGGGGAATTGTGACAGAGATGAATGACCGGATGCTATAATTTAAATTTGGAAATAAGGTAAATGGAACTTCTTGTTTGTGTGCATGTGTGTATGTGTTTTCTTTAACAAGGGTCAATGCCTCATTAAAGAATAGGAAGTCCAAAGAAGTCATTCCATTCTGCCTTGCTCATGTTTTTCATTCTTCACCTTACACCCATAGTGGGAAGGACAGGTCAGTATTGCATACCATGCCTTAGAGCCTACAACATTATTAAAATAGCACCACTTATATACTTCCTGACATATCTTTCCTATAATTATATTTGGAAAAAATAAAGATTTCCTGTGCCAATTTGACCTTTCTTGTTGCTGCTATTTTTTGTATTACTGTTGATGGTATTGAGGCTTGAACTCTGCCTCATGCTTGCTGGGCAGGTGCTCTGTGTCTCCACCCCTCCTTTGGCATTCGTTATTTTTGAGGTAGTACCTCACTTCACATCTGGACTTTGATCCTCCTGTTTGTACTTCCTGTGTTGCTTGGGATGACAGATGTGCACGGTTACATCCAACCATAGGTTGAGATGGAGTTTCATGGCCTTTTTTGCCTGAGCTTACCTCAAAACATCACCTCCCAATGAGCTAGGATTACAGGCTCACATTACCAAGCCCTGTTAATTAGGGACCCTGAGACTTATTTAACATGTTAAGGAGACTAAAAAGATCCCTCTTCCAATGGAAATAAGAAACAAAGGCAAAATTTAAAAGTTGTAGATCTAGTGTCCTAAATGGGTATCTCTCTTACCCACTTCTCTGAAAGATGAGAAGTTATGGTTCACAAATTGCTATGATATATTCCAATAACTTGCCTTAAGTCAATGATGGCAGGATCTGAGGCATTTGTTAGTTCATCTTTGCATATGGTCCATAATTAAGAAAAATACAACCTTCTGCTAACTATAGCTTTGTCTACATACTCATAGTAATTTGGACTATTAATATAAATACAGTCAGACATTCAGATAAGTTCAGTTTATAGTTAGACTATTATGAAAGCCATTGAGTTTATGAAAAAACCCTCATACACAATAACAGTATATTCCAAAATAACTCTATGGTTCATTATCTTTGAACTATTTTACAACTCTGTAAATAATAGATAACTGATAGTACTACAAATGACTCCTTCTATACATGAACTCTGTCAGAACCACTTGATCCCCTATTCCAAGTCTATTTTACCCTACACCCTTAGCCCTTTGGGAAAAAAACTCTTTCTAGATTCATTTTTGCATTTCTAGTTGACCTATATCAAAAGTGGGATAATTTTAATTCTTTTTTGAATTAGCAGTTACACCTTATCAATTCTTTTATTAATTAATGAGTTAAAATCTTTGATATTTATTCATTTTTATATATGTATATATATAATATGTGTGTGGGTAAATGTCAAAATTTACTGTCTGTCTGTCTGTCTGTTTATTGACATTTTAGGGATTGAACTCAGGGCTTGTGCTTGCTCAGAAGGAACTTAGCCACTTGATCCATACCCCTAACCCTTTTTGCTTTAGCTATTTGTGGAATATGGTCTTGTATTTTTGCCCAGGCTGGTTTGAACTGAGATTCTCCTACTTATGCTTCTCACATAGCTGAGATCGCAGGTATAAGCCACCATGCCTTGCCTGGCTATTGATTGAGATGGGTATCTTGCTAAGTTTTTGTGCAGTCTGCTCATCTTATTTATGCATCTCACCAGCCAACATCTGAGATGACAGGCATGCATCACCATGCCAGATTTTTTGTTGAAATATGCCTAGAGTAGCCTTGAACCATTGTTCTCCAAATCTCAATGTCTCATGCATTTAGGATTACAGGTGAGCTTTAACTCTTAATCCTAATTGTAGTGATAATCACATAGCAATGCTAGCTCCTGGCTAGCATTGAGTCTTCATCACCAGAACCGAAGACTTTTTGTCATCACTCATCGTCAGTGAGAGACAAAGTGTGTTTCTAGCAGTAGGCCATGATCTTTCCATGTGTCATGCAAGCAGTTTATTAGATCACAACCAGAATCAAAATGATCACAAAATAGCAAAGGGCAGCAGACATGGTAAATGTAATTTAGATGGCTTTTAAAACACACAAACATATCTATTTGTTTCTTAAGATTGCTATAATAAATCATCACAAACCAGAAAGCTTATAACATCAGAAATTTGTTTTTGCAGTGAGGAGGTGAGAAGTTCAAAGTCAAAGTGTGGTGGTTTCTAGTGTTCCTTGGTTTGTGTTACAACCAACTCTTTCCATTTTCACGTTGTGTTCTTTTCTTTGTGTCTTTTTTTCTGTCTCTTAAAAAACATAGTCATTGGATTGGAGCTCATCCTGACCCTGACCCAGATGATCTCATCGTTTGCACCTAAATTAAGCCTCAAATCAAAACAATAGCAGCAACAACAAAACATCTAGCCAGGTACTGGTGGCTCATACTTGTTATCCTAGTTATTAAAGAGGCTAAGCTCTGCAGATCATAGTTTGAAGCCAGCCCTGGCAGGAATTTGTGCAACTCTTATCTCCAACTAACCAAGTATTGAGGTGTGGCCCAAGTGGTAGAGCCACTGAGTAAAAAAACTAAGCCAGAATATAAAGCCCTGAGTTTAAAACCCAGTACTGGGAGAAGGAGGAGGATGAGGATGAGGATGAGGACAAGGAGGAAAAGAAGAAAGAAAAGGCAAAACAAGGAATCTCACTTATTCAAAGTAAAGCTACATTCCAAGGTTCTGAGTAGACACGACTTTTGAGACACTAGTCATATATACATATATATATGTGTTATGAAATATTTTAATAAGTTTTTTATTGTGAAAATACTGTACAGAGGGGTTACAATTACATGAGCAAGGTAATGAGTACATTTCTTATCAAGCATTGTTGCTTCCTCCTTTGCTTTTCCTTTACCATCCCTGCCCTCCCATCTCCATGACAACCCCCCGCCTTCTTCCCCCCACCCCCAGCCAAAGTTTTAAAGTTCATTTTTCGGCATAGCATCTTGTACATCTCATTGTTGCAATGGGAATATTTTTTATTTAATTGTGAGAAGTCTAGAAATTTAGAAAATAAGACCACAAGACCCTCCTTTTTTGACTCTGATTCCTGGGAAGCTGGCCAGGTTCCATTTTTGGCAATAATAATAGAAAAAATAATTAGATTGAAAATTTCCCAAGCAGTTTTACATAAAACAAATGACTTAAATTCCATAACATCTCAGTAGGTGAGTTTTAATAATCTGCTATTTTAAGAGTTATTACACCAGCAAGTGAAGGAAGCAGAATTTAGTTCTAAGACGATGCTTTCCCATTATGTCCCACATTTCTGAAACTCTCCCTCACCTCTTGTGGCTCCCCTATTATTGCTTGGATCTTGAAGTCTGACCTGCCTCCACTTATGTCTTCTATTTTCTTCTTCCCATCTAATATTGTCACCAACCTTGACCAAAGCCTACTTCCACTCAGATTCATCCACTTCCTTGCTTTCTCCCTACAGAGATGGAGAAGATTCTATCCTATCTGTAGGCAGAATGGAAGGAGCTAGAGGATGGTGAAGCCTAGGAGAGTGAGTGAGCAATGAAACAAGGCTCCAGAGAGAAAAGCAAGGTCTCAGGAGCCAAGTTCTCTTAAGAAAAGAGGACAGACACTTTGTCCTCTGAAATGTGTGTGTGTGTGTGTGTGTGTGTGTGTGTGTGTGTGTGTATGCTGATTCTGGGGCTTGAATTCGGATCCTGAGCTTTTGTGTTCAAGGTCAGTGCTCTACCACTTGAGCCATAGCTCTACTTCTGACTTTTTTGGGTGGTTAAAGAGTCTCATGTACTTTCCTGCCTGGGTTGGCTTTGAACTGTTATCCTAAGATCTCAGCCTCCTGAGCAGCTAGGATTACAAGTATGAGCTACTGGGGCCTGGTGACATTTCTTTTTTTTTTTTTGCTTATCCTGGGGCTTTAACTCTGGGCCTAGGTGCTGACCCTGAGCTTCTTTGCTCAAGGCAGGTGCTCTACCACTTGAGACACAGCACCATTTCTGGCTCTCTTTTTTGAGTAGTTTTATTGGAGATAAGAGTCTCACAGAGTTTTCTTCCCTGGACTGGCTTCTAACAGTGATCCTCACATCTCAGGCTCTTGAGTAGCTAGAATTACAGCTGTGAGCCACCGGTGCCCCAGCTTACTTGATAAATAGTAGCTTACAAGGCAAATAGTAGCTTCTCTTGCCATTAAGTAGCTTAGCTTTGCCATTTCTGGTTGTGAGACTTCGTGTGAAATGTCAGGCCTTGCCGTAGGAGCAGCCCGCTCTACTTTACAGACCAGGTCAAGTCATCACAGAAAGGAGTGAGAAATGTTTGATAACTTAGTTTAGGAAACAAATGTGAGAAAGCAAAACATGGGCAGTGACATAGGCCTGTATTCTAGCACCTTAGGAAATGAAAGTAGGAGGACCTTGAATTTGATACTAGCCTGGGCAAAGTTAGTAAGACCCTATCTCTAAACAAAATAAAAACAAAAGTATTGGGGGCATGATTCAAGAGGCAGAGCTGGCAACACAAGGCCTTGGGTTAAATACCCAGTAAAACACACACACACACACACACACACACACACACACACACACACACACACACACACACATCTCACCCAGAAGATTACTCCTTTGTCACATCATTAGTTGAAGTGACGCCTCCCAGAGACATAGAGAACATGTCAGACATCTAAGACAAACGTGTTCCTCAGTCCAGAGAAGCCATCAGCGGGCTTAGGAGCTGGATGTTTGCACAGTGTGTTCTTCCCCAGATGATTAATGAGGTGTCCTGCAGAAGAGGGAAGACAACAGCTCATTTCTTCAAATTAGGACCTCGAAATAGGAATGCATTGTTGTGAAGCAATAAAACCATCAGAATAGAGTTCTGGCTTTTCTCCATCTCCATTATTAGGCTTGAGCTAATTATCCAGGTAATTCAGGAAAAATAAACTGCCATTGCCTGAATTACTCAGCTAATTATCTCCATATTCCGCTGCCAGCCAGACTCAGCTGTAAAAGGCTTGTGGCCTCAGACTGAGAACTGGAAACAGGCTTGGTAACTGAGGAGCCGTGGAAACAGCCAGAGTTCAGCAACAATAATTTGAGAACAAGAGCTTCTGGGTAGATTCTAAATCAATCCTCTCTCAACCAAGTAGCAGTTTGAAGGTGGCAAACTATAAAGTGCTAGCCAGAATAATAATTGAAGCAAAGATGATTATGAATAGCCAGGCACTGTTGGTTTATGTCTCTAATGCCAGCTACTTAGAAAGTTGAGATTTGAAAATGAGGGTCAAAGCCAGCCTAGGCACCAAAGTCTCTGAAATTCTTATTGACAAGTAACCAGCAAAGAGCTGGACATGGAGGTGTGGTTCCAGTGGTAGAGTGCCAGACTTGAGCCAAAACACTAAGGGACAACTCTTAGGTCTTGATTTCAAGCCCTGGTTCTGGCACACACACCAAAAAGAATGATTTCCAGTAGTTTTATAAAAAATGGATATAAATTTTTGTTTTGATATAAAGTTATATTAAATTGGGATCTCTGGAATTCAACCCTTTATAGTGATACTAAAAATAATGCTTATTAAAAGGGTTTTTAATTTTTTGCTCTGATATTGATTTTTTTTGTTTTGTCCAATCTTAGGGCTTGAACTCAGTCATTGTCCTCGAGCTTCTTTTAATCAAGGCTAGCACTCTACCACTTGAGCCACAGCACCATTTCTGGCTTTTTCTGAATACTTTATTGGAGATAACAGTCTCATGCATTTTCCTACCTGGGTTAGCTTTGAACTGTGATTCTTAGATCTCAGCCTCCTGAGTAGCTAGGATCATAGGCATGAGACAACAGAGCCTGGCTGATGCTGATATTTTTAGAAAGTTCTGCATGTGATTCTAAGGGGCAAAACCACTAGAAGAAACATAGTAAGAGAGACATTTGTTACTGTGTAACCATTCAGTGAGTCCATGTCAAAAGAACACATTTAATCCCTAATTTCCTGACCAATGCACCAAAGACATTGGCCAGAAAGTTTAGAGCAGCTAAACCACCTTGGTTCTTGTCCCTGGCAAGAAATGAATTCAGAACATAGTAAATGTGATGGGAAAGTTTATTAGAAAAGAAATAGGAAGAAATATAAAAGAAATAGAAAGAGAGCAGGTGACACAGACATGGCACAGGAGGGTGGCCTAAGTCAGCCACCTTGGCCATCTTGGCCATCTTCTTTGATATCTTTTATTAGATCTTTCTTGTCAGAGAGCTTGGCCTTTAGTTAAAAAGTGAGAATTAATTGACTTCCTGATTGGTGGGTCTCCTTTCTGTTTCCTGTAAGGTTGTGATACCAAAGATTTACTGTCTCAGCTGCGTGCTGGTGGCTTATGCCTGTAATCCTAGCTATTCAAAAGGCTCTGAAAATTGTGGTTCAAAACCAGCCTGACAAGAAAGTCCATGAAACTTTTATTTATTTATTTATTTTTGGGTCCAGTCATGGGGCCTGAACTCTGGGCCTGGGTGCTGTCCCTTAGCTCTTCAGCTCAAGGCTAGCGCTCTACCACTTGAGCCACGCACCACTTCTGCTTTTTTCTTTTTGCTTATGTGGTGCTAAGGAATCGAACCCAGGGCCTAATGCGTGCAAGGCAAGCGCTCTACCACTGAGCCACCTTCCCCTTCAAATTATCCACTAGATAACCATAAGTGGAGCTGTGGCTCAAAGTGATAGAGTGCAGCTAGCCTTGAGTGAGAGCTCAGGAACAGAGCCCAGACCCTGAGTTTAATCTGCAGGACCAAATAAAATAAAATAAAATGTATTGTACATACATTTATCTGGCTTAGAGAAGGAAAGGGGAACAACAAAATGATGAGACAGAGAACAAGGAGGGAACCAATGCAACAGCAATATACACAAGACAATACGTTGGAAATGATCTGTACAGCTTGAAGGGGGGATGGAGGGTAGGAAAGTGGGAGAAAAATGAGGGAGGGGGTAACAAGTTTGACAAGAAATGTACTCACTACCTTACTTATGTAACTACAACCCCTTGGTATATCACCTTGGCAATAAAAAAATAAATGATATTTTTTAAAAAGTGAAAAAAATAAGCCGGGCACCAGTGGCTCATGCCTGTAATCCTAGCTACTCAGGAGGCTGAGATCTGAGGACCATGGTTCAAAGCCAGCCTGGGCAAAACAGTTTATAAGACTCTTATCTCCAATTAACCACCAGAAAACCAGAAGTGGCTCTGTGGCTCAAGTGGTAGAGCGCTAGCCTTGAGCTGAAGAGCTGAGGGACAGTGCTCAGGCCCAGAGTTCAAGACCCACGACTGATAAAAAAAGGTGAAAAAAATTCACTATCTGGTCCTTAATTCCTCACTGTGTTTCTTTATTTCCTCCTTGTATAGCTCTCAGCTCCCATTTCATTGTCAGCTAGGTTTTGGTTTATCGACATATCCTCCCATCTGTAAGCTATATAAGCTACAGTTCCCTGACTGACTGCTTTTCTACTAACTTGTGTCAACAGTAGGTTATATCCAAGGTTTGCCATGTTTGATGAACAAGTCTCAGAGTGGTTGCCCAGATTCTTTCTCTAGACTGGCAGGCAGAAGGGCTCTGCAATGGTTTAGATGTTGTGTTCCTTCAAAACCCATAATGAAGTTTGGTCCCTGGCATAACAGTGTTCAGTGAACTCTGCCTCATGAATGAATGGCATTCATATGCTTATAAAAAAAGCTCGAGGAAGAGTTCAGTGCCTAATCCCTTTCTTTGATACGGCAGCAAGAATGGACAAGGTAGGGGAGTAAATTACTCCATCTCTGGGTTGCAAAGATCCCTGGTCTGAATGATAAGGAAAGAGCTTGCTGTGTGTCTGCTGATGTGCACCATTCCTCTCTGAAAAAGTACAAGGCCACAGCGATGCCATCCCTCTGCCACGATGTTTGAATAACCAAAGGACTTGGTAATTCAAAGGCCACTTAACCTCTACTACTTATTAACAGAGATAGGCAAAAATTATTTGTACTTCCTTTTGACTCCTTAAACCTTTCTCCCCCAAGGATGAGCACCAGCACTGTGCTGTACAGATCTTTCTAAGGTGCATTTATGTATCACAGCAGCCCTCATTAAAAATAATGGGCATAACTGCAGAAAGACATGACTTCATCCAGGCAGCAAATGTTCCCCAAGTACAAACCTGCCATTTGCCAGGCAATGCGAGGAGCTAACAAACTTCCTTCTGAAGTAATTCACTTGGTTCTGCCAACTTTTAAGCATCTGTTTGGTAACTGGGCTGTCAGTATGGAGCTACTGTCTCAGTTTCAAACACCCCAGTGTTGAAGACTAAGGTCTAGATACAAATGCCTGCTATTAGGACTTACAGATGGAGCTCTTCCTTTAAGTCTTGAGGGTCGTAGCTCTCACAGTCTCTCAGGAATGATCAACCATCCCTCCGAATGAATACAATGAAACATCTGTTTTCCTATAACCAGCAGCCCTCCTCATGCAAGTGTTGATCCTGTTGGCGTTTTGTGACATATGAGTTCAAAGGAGTTTATGACATGTGCTCACTGACAAACCTTTCAAAGGGCGAAATGCTGGGATTTACAATGATTTTCCTGGAGGATTTCTTCCTGTTGTTGAAATACAGAAAATAACAAATGTCTAAGACAATGCAGTGAGGATTCCTTAAACTGCACTCTACAGAAAAGCACATGATGGCGTGGGTCTTTTCTTCCTTCTGGAAAATAGGCTAGTCCTTTACAAGTCTCTTAATACGCTCCACTACTCCTCAAGGTCCTACTCAAATGTCACTTCCCTGTAAATCCACCCTGGGGCCTTCTGGGTAGAGTTAACATATCTGCTATGGCAGCATGGGCTTTTACTAACTTGATGTTCTGTAACATCTGTTGCTCAACATGTGTGTCTGCCCCTCTTTGAACCCCATACCCATCCCAGCATACTGAGTGTGTTTCTAAATACAGGAATCATATAGTTGCACAGTATATATTTTGTGGTTTGTGTATAATGTGATTGAATGAGATTATTGGGATGGCTACCAGTTTTTTAATAGCAGATGTCAGAGCCATGTGGCTTTCAAACTGCCATAAAGCCATGTTTCAAGTATCTACAGAGAATAGTTCCTGAATCTTTTCATCTTTTCCTCATATTCACCTCTGGAGCTATAAAATTTTCCTCCTGTGATAATCCTGGCTTTTCACCTAGATTGGATCTGTTTGTTTTCTTCTAGGATGTTTTCATGTCTCTCTGGGTTGTTTCCCATTGATAACACCCTATGTGGGACACAGTTGGTGTTTGGTTGTAGCTCACTATATGTTGATGTTGAACACTCTTTCAGCCACCCAGTCCCCACCTGCTGCATTTGTCCTCCAGGTGTTGTGTTTGGAGGAGTCTCCAGGAGGATCATCCGAAATAAAACAGGATAGCCTAATAAGAATGGGAACAGTTTTGGAATAAGTCATACCTGGATTTAAAACTCACCTTGAAAGTTCACACAGTGTTCTTGAATGAGTTATTTCACCTTAACATTTGATTTCTTCATCTGTGAATGGGATGTAATAAAAGTACCTGCTTGCCTTTTTAGGTAGTTAACACTAGCAATCCTGTTGTATAAATACTACCTCTATATCAGGCCTTGGGTAAAACACTTTATGTGGATTCTCATATTTTATCTTCACAACAAGATTGCTGTAGTTTGGGTCCTCTGAGAAGCAGATCTGAGGTGGAGACTTGCATTAGAGGAAGTTGATTGGGAAGTGCTTGTTTTTAGAATTAACACCTGAAAGTGAGGAGTGATGGGGCGGGACTGGGCAAGGGAAGATCTGGGCTTCAGTGCAGGCTAAACAAATCTTTAGCTAACCTCAAAGACAACTTGAAGCTGGGATGTCACTGCACAGCCATGTTATAATGTCAAGAAGAATATAGGGTCTTTAAATTCAAGCCTTCTCTCCACACTAGAAATAGGCTACCCTTTCCTTAAAGGGAAGTAGCTCTGTCTGGGCTGAGAAAAGGGTTTTAAGTGTGGGATAACATTCTCCAAAATACCTATTGAACAAATTAAGTGAGGTCACACATAGAAATTTAGTGCAATGCCTATCAAAGAATAAGTATGCAGGAAATGTTAGCCTCTCTTCTCTTCTTCCTCTACTACCTGCCATGTTGTACAGCAAGTACACAATTATTGTGGAGAAGTCAATAAATCTATTTTCAGAATTGTCTCAAAATACTTATCACCTCTTGGTCTTATAAAAAATCTACTGTGCATGCTAATGAAAAGATTCTTTGTATATTAGTTGGTATTCCCCAGAGAAATAGAACTATTAGAATGTGTGTGTACCATATCATGGAGGAGAATTTGTTTTACTCACAGTTTCCTGATTTAAAATGTTAATCTCCTTCAAAAAAACAATAATTTCACAGAATAATCTCATAGAAACATACAAAACAGTTTTCAACCAAGTTCAAGCCCTATTACTGCTCCCTTCCCACATACACACATGCACAGCACCCACACATGCACACCCAAAAAAATACAAACAACAAAAATGCTGGCAAGGATGTGGGGGTGAAAATGGAACTCTAATATACTGTTGGTAGGCCTATAGAAAAGTGCCACTACTATAGAAATCAGTATGGCGAGTCCACACAAAGCTAGAAATAGAAGTGGTCTGGTGGCTCTCCCTGGTTCCCTCCATGTTTCCTTCACCAGCATTTACAGAACTCACACCCACAGGGTTCAGAAATTACCCAGAAACCTCACAAAAAGCCACACAGATGCTTGAATTAGCAAAGACTTCCAAACAACTATTATCAATATGTGTAAGGGTTTAAAGGAAAAGACAGGCATCATTATTAAGAGATGAGACATTTCAGCAGAGGCATTATTGTCTCTGTCCTATACAATCTAAATGGAAATGCCAGATCTGAAAAGTATAACATTTGAAATGAGAAATTTTACTGGGTAGGTTTAAGAGAAGATGAAATGTACAGGAGAAAGGAAGAATTAAGACAAGTCAAAAGAAACGATAACAATCAAAATACATATAACAGACTGAAAACATAAAGAGACTCACATAACTGTAGAACAATAGTGAGTGCTGCAATGTATGGATAAATACATTCCCTGAGGAATATAGGATATTGAAAGTTATCTTTGAAAAAATATTACCAAAAATCATGACAAAAATTTCCCAAATTTGACAAAAAGTGACTGTCAACAAACAAGCTAGGATTTCCTTGCCTTCATTAGTTAAAACCTTTCCCCAATGTCTGTCCTAGTGTATCCCTATTCTAGCCAAAGGAGAGGAGATCAAAGTTACCTTGGAGTTGATGAGATGGAAGAGTCGGAAGAGTGAGTATCATATAAAGAAACTGTGCCCTTCACCCTTGGGCCCTATGGAATTCACAAGATGCATACATAATGTGTCCTGATTTCTATGTGGAATTCTTGCAGACAGCAGCCTTTGTCACAAGAACAATGGAATGGAGACTGTCAGGGGCCAAGATGGTTTGTGGGACCTGAGAGAGAGGCTTCCAGTTCTCAAGATCCTAGAGTCCTAGGCACACAACTCCAAACTCCTGTGCCTTCTCTCCTTCTCAAAACCACACAGCAATGCATATTTAAGAATTGCCTTACAGAAAGAAAAGAAAGTGGGGTGCTAGTGGCTCATGCCTGTAATCCCAGCAATTCAGGAGGCTGAGATCTGAGAATTGCCTCCATTTGAAGCCAGCCTGGGCAGTAAAGCCCATGAGACTCTTATCTCCAGTTAATTGCCATAGGATAAATGAAGAAGAAGGAGAAAGAGGAGGAGGAGGAGGAGGAAGAAGAGAGGAGGAGGAGGAGGTGGAGGAGGAGGAGGAGGAAAGAGGAGGGAAGGAGGGAGGGAGGGAGAGAGGGAGAGAGAGGGGAGGGAGGGAGGGAAGGGGAGAGAGAGAGAGAGAGAGAGAGAGAGAGAGAGAGAGAGAGAGAGAGAGAGAGAGAGAGAGAGAGAGTTTGCCAGTTGCAAGGCTTGAACTTAGGTCTGGGCACTATCCTTGAGCTTGTTTTGCTCAAGGCTAGTGCTTTACCACTTTAATCATTGCTCTACTTGTGGCTTTTTGGTAGTATATTGGATTTAAGAGTCTCACAGTTTCCTGCCTGGGCAGGCTTTGAACTGCGATTCTCAGATCTCAGCCTCTTGAGTAGCTAAGATTATTGGCATGAGCCTCTGGCACCTGGTGATTTTTTAAAAGTCTCTGCCAATTTGAGTTTCTAAAATTAAAGATATAGTCACATTTTTTTTCTTTTGAAAGAAGTCAATCTTTTTGCATTTTTCAGAATCTGTACCCAGGAAAAAGAGTTTGAATTCATGTTGACATATTATAGCATAACTATATTATATTCCAGCTTCTAAGAAGCATGATGGATGATGTTGATACAATTGAGCAAAATTGGAGGCTTTAGTTATGATGGGTTTTCCTTCTTTTGTTATAGGTCTGTCCTTTCTGCAGAGCCAAGGCATTAAGAAGTGTTGGGATGCTAGGTCCATCCAAGCCCGCCCTCTGCTGGTCAGAGGGAGTTCATTAGATTGTTTCATGATCAGTGAAAACAATTTGGAAAAAAAAAAGAATTTTGTGCTCTTCATATTTTTTAGTCCTTTGAAATTCTGCTTTTGGGGATGGAAGTGAGAGGGTGGGAGAATGGAGTGGGAGGTACAGGAAACAAAGTGGAAGGTGGGAGAGTGAGAGACTGGTAACAGGACTCATTTTTCCCCCTTTATCCAGTATAAGGGAAAACCTGGAAATAGAGTCAGATGACTATTGTGGAAATGCCAAATGACCTTGAACAAGTCAATTAATCTTTATGATCACTGTTCAGTCATTGTCAGTGTTTATTGAAGACTTCTTATATTCTGAACATTGTATGAAGCTCTGAGAGAATATAAAGGTGAAAGATATATGGCTCTTGCCTTCAAATTGCTTATAGTCTGGGAGACACACTGGCTCTGTTGCCATGATAAATCTGGGAGATACAGAGAAAATATCTGGGGTATTGCTGGGCCTCAGATTCTGAGGGAGGAGGCACAGAGGTGGGTACTGCTATGCTGTGATGAGTGGTGAAGCAGATACATCTCCTTTGGCAGGATGGCGAACTGAGTCCATGGTCTGACCCCAAGCCCCTCCTTTTATCATGTCCCCAAGCAGTTAAACCCTTTGTCCTTGGAGCCCTGTGGCAAGTGCATTTTCTTCCATTCTGACTCTTACTGGAGGGGTTCTTTGCCCCTTTCGTTAGGTTCTGCGTCCTTTGAAGGCAGAGCCCATGTATATCTCATTTGCAGCTATCCTTCTGCTTCCAATTCAGTGTTTAGCTTTCTTTGATTTCCGTGTCTAATGATTTGATTTCCATGCTCCCGTTTGGGGGATACAGCTGGAATCTCTGCTCCCATTATAGCACTCCAAATTCCTTTGCACTAGTACCAGCCTATATTGAATATTTACTTCACTCTGTAATATTATGCTGCACTAGATGTGTTTGTTTACCTATTATTTTTCTCTCAACCATCATTTGAAATAGTTGACATCATGTCTGTTTTTTTTTTTGCTCCATATGAATTTGAGAGCAAAAGCTTATCCAAAGCCTCAGAGATAAGATGTCCCACCACAAAATCACAATGCAAGTGCTAGCTAACTAGCTGGTTCTCAGGGGGTAGCCAAAGCTGGAGTGCTCACTGCCCCTGCTATTCCTCCAGGAGCACAGATGTGAACGGAATCCCATGGCATGCAGAGAACTATAGCCAGATGTTACTCAAGGACACTTTGTGGCTATCCTTCTGTAGCTACACTTCTGTGGGGTGGGGGTGGGGATAGGAAGTGGTCTTTCCAGGACCCTTGTAGTAAAATGGCAATAAGCACTCTGACTTACCGGGCTAGATGCTTCCTTGTTCCTCTGATCATCAGTGAAATCTATGTGAAAGACTGTAATTCTTTCACTCCTCCATATGGTTGTAAGAGCTCAGCCTCTCCTACAGCCATCCTTTCTCTGGCTGGCCCAATCTTCTACTCTCACCATACTGTCTCATTGACCACAGCTCCCCAAGCCAGAGCATCTGGCCATTTTTCTTGCATTTCCATTCTTATTTGCTTCTTTAAGGTAAGAATTTCCTTTATTAATTTGTACTTCACAGTCAAGCTGCAGTTAGAGGATGATTAGTCAGTTTGAGATGCGAATGCCACCCGTGTTTTATCTATCTATCTATCTATCTATCTATCTATCTATCTATCTATCTATCTATCTATCTATCTATCTATCTATCATCTGTCAGTCTCATCTGTCTTTCTGTCCATCCGTTTAGCCTGGTGCGAGGGCTTGAACTCAGGGTATGGGCACTATCCCTTAGCTTTTCTTTTCTCAAGGCTGGTGTCCAATCACTTGAGCCACACTTCCATTTCTGGATTTTTGCTAGTTAATTGTAGATAAGAGTTTCACAGATTGTCATGCTCTAGTTGGCTTGGAATTTTGATTCTCAGATTTCAGGCTCCTGAGTAAATAGCTAGGATTACAGGTATAAGCCACTAGTGCCAGGCTACACCTGTGCTTTGAAATACCAGAGAAATCCAATAGGAAAATGTCAAGTTTCAATCTATGAAATGACTCACTTCAGCTTAGATCTAGAGGTGAGGAAGCATGCAACAGGAGAGGAAAGCGGACCTCTTTCTGCTTCAGCCACCTGGATCATGACTCCCATCTGGAAGATGGAAGAATTGATGATTGATGACCAAATGTCATGACTTAATGGCATATGACTTCTGTGAAAAATCATGCTTTCCTCACTTGCTCCGTGTTTGGAAGATGAATTTTCCATCAGCCATGAGAACACCTGGCATGCTGAGTGGGTGGGTAAGAGGTGGTGCCTAAGTGGGGGCATTACCTGTGAACGGAGTTCAATCTGGGGCCAAAGCCAGGACTTGGCTCCCTGAGAAGAAACCACCAAAAGGGGCTGTGTGTAATGTAGTAGGCCTGCTCACTGCTGGCCTGAGAGTCACACTGTCCTGAGCTTGGTGCAACAGCTTTCCTCCTCCCTCCTGCTGCTCCATAGCCAGTCTGTTGGCAAAAAAAAAAAAAAAAAAAAAAAAGGCTGTGGCTGGCATTCCCACTGAGGCCCGACAGGGGCCTGTTCTTCCCAGCACATTGTGGGCTTAGCATTTCCATTATTACACTCACAGAATGTCCTTAAACAAGAACGACAGCAATGACATTTATTAAGTACATTCCAGGCAGTCTGCATATAATAACCCTAGTCATGCTACAGTCCTTCCCACAAGAGGGCACTGAATCTCAAGAGAAAGTAAGTAGTTAACTTGCCCAACATTACAGTGAATGTTGGAGCTGGAAATAGAATGTTACATTTCTTAGCTGTAAGGCCTGTGCCCTGCACCATGGAACCACCATGGAGCAGAGGCCAGTGTGAGGATGAGCTTCCCATTCATCTGCTATTTCTCCTGCCCTGGTGCCATCCATCACCACTGAAGTTATGCATGCCCTCATCCCTAGAATCTGAAGGGGTTTTTCACCTGGAAACAGAGACATTGCGGATGCAATTACACTTAGGATGTTGAGATGGGAAAATGCTCCTGGATTATCTGGGTGAGTCCCATGTCATTGTAAGGAGGAGGTTGAGAAAATTACAGAAAGAGAAGGTGGCAGAATCAGAGCGAGAGAGAGAGAGAGAGAGAGAGAGAGAGACAGAGACAGAGACAGAGACAGAGACAGAGACAGAGACAGAGAGAAAGACAGAGACAGAGAAAGACAGAGACAGAGACAGACAGAGAGAGACAGACAGAGAGACAGAGAGAGAGAAAGAGAGATGCTAAGCTCTGGGCCTTGAACACGAACAGGGCCACGGGCCAACGAATGAAGCAGCATGTACATATCACTTCCCTTGATCCTCCCGAAACAAACCAACTCTGCTGAGCCTGTGGATTTGGTCGGTAACACCCTTTGGAGACTTCTTGCTTCTAGCACTGTAATGCAATACATTTATATTCTACAAAATTTATGTTGTACAAGTTTATGATAATGTGCTATGGAAGCCATAGGAAATGAATTCACTCTGGAAAGCTTTAATAGTTGCTGGATGGAAAGGGGTGTATTTGAGGTCACAGCTGAGCAGGCACTACCACAGGGGCTGGAGATTATTCGAGACAGAGTGACTGGGGTCTGGATAGCACTGGTGCTATCACTGGCTATGATTTCCAGGCAGGAGTAGATCCTGCCTCTTAGGGCTTTACCCCTCTTCCAGTCAGCTCTCAGCAACCTCCAGATGTGGACTTGGCTTCTTCCCTTGACCCTGCCTTTTCTCATCAAGGACTGAGCCTGTTGCAGCTGACTGGATTCCAGCACTGGCTCTGCCACCTCCTGTTTCTTACCTTTGCCAGGTTGTGTCAGGCCAAAGATCACAAGTCTTTGGAGGAAAAAATAAATTAAAATAATCATTATTCCCAGCTGTGCAGTATGTGTAATGGCTTCAATCACAGTCTCGAGGCCTTCATGTCTCAGTCTTGGTGATCTCATCTAAAAAATGAGAACAGGAACACAGACCTCATGGAGTTGTTAGGACAAATGAGATGATTTATTCTGCATACATTGCATAGTATGAGGCACAATGTCAATTCCCTATAAGCAACAGCCATTATTGTTATGATGATACATTCCAAGCATGAGCCTTGGCTGTGGGATGCAAATGATTTCAGGTGTAATCACCATGCAGATATTTGGAAGAAAGCTCTCCCTTTGTGTCAGACATCACTCTACACACAGAGTTACAAGAGCTTGTTACACAACCCAGAATTAAATTGGAATTTTTAGTTCTCTCCTAAGACTGTGGCTTTCTTTACTTCTTGTAGGCTCATCACTAGAAAGTCAATATTTTAAAAACATTTTGGGAGGTTGTTAAGGGATTTGAAGTCTGTGAAGGAATTTGGTGGGAGAGAAAAAGAACCTAGTAATAGGTCACAAGTAGAGAAGGAAGAGAGATTTGGTGTTGTGGGCATTTGAGCTTTTGGACGCTACTTGTGAAAGTTAAGATTCTACCATGTGAAGAATGTCCCTATGGTCCCACATAAATATTCAGAGTTTTCCAAAGGCTTCCTTTCTGAGCCACTCTGTGTAGTGTAGTGGCCTGAGTCACACAGATGTATTCAACTTCCTGGCCCCTAGTGTCTGTAGGGTAACTGACCAGGGTGGCCCAAGTTGGGCACTTTTGAGTACCTGGGGTGTTTCCAGTAGTCTGCTGGGGGTTCTAAGAAACTAGGATATTTAAGGCTAGCATACTTATTTCTTTTAGGAGCATTTGTTATGGTGAGGAAAAAAATGTTAGATGAAAAGGGAGGATTGAATAGCATTAAAAGAAACAGGCAGAAAATATATTAACAACATTACTTGGTGCCTTCCATAGGACTAATATTTGGTGAACATTCATGATGTGCCAGACATTTTACCCACACATTCACCTTCCATTGTGTCTCATGAAGAGAAAGTGAAGGATCCAGGATCTAGGACCAGGTTACCTGCTTAATTTATAAGTCTACTAGCTAATAAGGATAAGTGAGGATAAAGGGAATAGAGTGTGTGCTCTTGGAGTTCAGAGGAGAAATTGGTGAAGGATTCAAGAAACATGCTGTTTTGGGGCTGGGAAGGTGGCTCAGTGGTAGAGCGCTTGCCTTGCATGCATGAGGCCCTGCATTAGATTCCTCAGTACCACATAAGCAGGAAAAAAAAGCCGGAAGTGGAGGTGTGGCTCAAGTGGTAGAGTGCTAGCCTTGAGCTGAACAGATGAGGGACAGCGCCCAGGCCCAGAGTTCAGGCTGGACCCTTTGGACGACTGGATTCCCCGCCCCCCCCCCACACACAAAAGAAACATGAACCTGGAAGGATGGCCAGAATTTGGGCAGATGGTGAGGTGTGTGACTAGGAAAGACATGAGCAACAGCTGTTTAACAGATGCTACTTCAGCACTTGCTGTATTGCATGGACCTAGATGATCGACTAGAACACAGAACAAAACAGATACATATTCACCACCATGGTGAATATCTGAAAGGAGAAAGATAAGTAAAAAAAAAAAAATAAGTAAATTTCCGGGTGCCGGTGGCTCATACCTATAATCCTAGCTACTCAGGAGGCTGAGATCTGAGGGTCGCAGTTCAAAGCCAGCCCGGGCAAGAAGATCCATGAGACTCTTACCTCCATTTAACCATCAGAAAAACTAGAAGCGTCTCTATGGCTCAAGTGGTAGAGTGCTAGCCTTAAGTTGAAGAGTCAGGGATAGTACTCAGGCCCAGAATTCAAGCCCCAGGACCGACCAAAAAAAAAAAAAGTAAGTTGATGATGCATCATAATACAAGGTGGTAAGTACAACAGAGAAAGGAAAAGCAAAGGAGCATATTTAGTTTTTGATGGTTGCTGTTAGAAAACCACTACAAAGTTAAAAAGATTATCTATCTATCTATCTATCTATCTATCTATCTATCTATCTATCTATCTATCTATCCTTACAGTTTTGGAGATCAGAAATAACTTTTACTCATCTATAGTCAAGGTGCTGATGGGGCTGGAGGTTTGGGTAGGAAAAGACATGTCCTTATTTTTTTCGGTTTCTACATTCCTACAGCACCTACATTCCATGACTTGTGGTTCCTTCTTTCATCTTCAGAACTCATCACTACAGTGCCATCACCCTGCCTTCTCCTTCTTATTTTCTGCTTCCCTCTTATGAGGACCTAACTTATTATATCAGACCCACCCAGACATCCCAGGACAATCCTCATTTTACAAAACAACACCTACAAAGTATCTTTGTCCTACAAGGTGACGGCCTCTGGAAACAGGAATATGGTTCTCTTGCACTGGGGATATTCTTTATGTGATTACAGGGAGCAATGGGGAAAATGAAAGGGGGAATGAGATTGGTCACAAGAATGAGTTGATAATTTCCAGAAGGAATCAGTCCCACCAACACATTGACTGTAGACCAGCAAAACTTTCTGTTCTCCACAGAGCAGGATAAGTAGTCAAAGTTACTTCCACTGGTTCTGTTTTTCTTCAGTGTAACTGTCTTAATCATGTGAAATAGTTTGTTTGCATTCTATTTCAGTATTTTCCCAGCTCTGTTGATTAAATTTTAGTTGCTAGTGCATAAAACACTTACATGCTTACAAAATCAAGGAGCTATGAAAATTTAGCCCAACATGGTGGCATTTATCTGTTATTCCAGCATTATGGGAGTTAAGGAACGAACATTACAAATTCAATGCCAGAGTGGGCTAATTAGCAAAGATTCTCTCTCTCTCACTATATACTCAGTGTTTGATCTATTGCTTGGCATGTCTATTGATTTTTATGAAATATTAGATAATTGTATATTAGATTGTTAAGTGGTTTTCTTTTTTTTTTTTTTAGGTCCGGTCTTGGGGCCTGAACTCTGGGCCTGGGCGCTGTCCCTCAGCTCTTCAGCTCAAGGCTAGTGCTCTACCTCTTGAGCCACAGTGCCACTTCTGGCTTTTTTCTTTTTGCTTATGTGGTGCTGAGGAATCGAACTCAGGGCCTCATGCGTGCAAGGCAAGCACTCTACCAATGAGCCACCTTCCCAGCCCATTTTTATCTTCTTTTAAACAAGTTTTCTTCTGGAAGATAGATATTTCCTGCTGATAATCTTGACCTCTTATGCTCTCATTATTAAGCCATTATCAAAGTGGGTTTGTCATTTACTCTAAGACTAGGTTAGCTCCACTAATAGGCCATGACCCGTCCATTGGATCTGCTGAGTTCCTTGTTCACTGGGATTTTCCTCTCCAGCTAGGTGGAGCTGTAATGTCTCCTGGCTCTGTTAGATCTTTGAATTTTGGCTATCTTTGCTTGGTCTCAAGGAGTTTCTCTATATACATGCATAGTTATTGTTCAGCAGTAGATTCAAAGGCTCTTATAGAGGTTTCGGGTGTGTTTTCCTATGGATTTTTTTTTCAAATTAGAGATATATGTACGTGTTATCTTCCCTTCTTTCTTATGTAAAAGAAGCCTACAGTATACATTGTTTTGCTATTTTTTGTTTACTTAACAATATGTCTTAGTAATGATGTTACATTGTGAAAATGGCAATGCTGCCAAAAGCTATCTACAAATTCAGTGCAATACCATCAATATCCCAACAGCATTGTTTAATGAAATAAAAGAAGCAATCCAAGGGGCTGGGAAGGTGGCTCAGTGGTAGAGGGCTTGCCTTGCATGCCTGAGGCCCTGGGTTCGATTCCTCAGCACCACATAAGCAAAAAAAGAAAAAAGCCAGAAGTGGCGCTGTGGCCCAGGCCCAGAGTTCAGGCCCCACGACCGGACCCCCCCCTCAAAAAAATAAAACCAAAATGAGATAGCATTAAAAAAAAAAGAAGCAATCCAAAAATTCATATGAAATAATAGAAGACCCCAAATATCAAAAGCAATCCTTAGTAGGAAAAATAGTGCTGGAAGAATATCAATACTAAACTTCAAACTCTATTATGAAGCTATATATATATATATATATATATATATATATATATATATAAAACCAGCTTGGTACTGGCACAAGAACCATCCTGAGGACCAATGGTATAGAATTGAAGAACTAGAAATGAACACACAGACCTACGGCCACCTAATATTTGATAAGGGAGCCATAATCATCAGATGGAAGAAAGACAGCCTCTTCAATAAATGATGTTGGCAGAATTGGCTATACACATGTAGAAAACTGAAGTTAGATCCTTAAATAAACCCAGCACCAAAATAAACTCTAAATGGATCAAAGACTTCGAGGTAGGAGCAGATACCTGAAAATATTACAGGAAAAGAAGGGAATACACTAGGGCTCCTTGGCACAGGTCAAAACTTCCTAAAGATCCAGAAACACAACAAATCAAAGAAAGGCTGGATAAATGGGATTGCATTAAACCACAGAGTTTCTGCATGACAAAGGATATAGCTAGCAAGATGATTAGGAAGCCCACAGTTTTGGAGAAGATCTTCACTAGCTATACAACAGACAAAGTCCTCATATCTAAAATATACCTAGAGCTCAAAAAATTAACCTCCATATCAAATCCTCAAAGGAACCACTATCCCATTAATACATGGGCTAAAAAATTAAAAAGAGACTTCTTTGGAGAGGAAATAAGAATGTCCTAATAGACTCTTGAAGAAATGTTCAATATCTCTGGCCATAAAAGAAATGTAGTACAAAACTACATTGAGAGGCGGGACCAAGATGGCGACGGGGCAGTAGGGAAACGCCACAGCTCTCTCCAACCAAAAAGAGAGTTCGAGTTCCAACGTTTAATCTCCCCAAGAGACCGACAACAAAAAAAAGATGAACACTCAGAGAAAAACCAGAGGTGGAAAATAACAAAAAAAGAAAGAGAGGAAAAGAAGAATTTCAGAACAGAGAAGAGCGAAGACCCCTCCCCCAACCTTTACTGGCCGCGCGGCAGTGCGCCAAGCCGCCGGCCAGCCGGCCCGGCGGGGGCTGCCGGAGCCACAGAGACACAGGGGGCTGCTTGCAGATCACCAGGTACCGGATTGCAGAACAGCGGATCGCAAGGAACAGAGAAACCTACCAGCCGGGAGTCTCCACGAGGATCCCACCCCCACCCCTCACTCTCCACCGGAGCGGAGAGGCTCCATCCCGCCAAAGCCGCCCGGCACCAGCAGCGCCACAAAGGGACCTGTCCGCAGACCACCCGCCCAATCGCGATCGCAACGACCCGGCGGGGGGCCGCCCAACCCAGCCCGCAACCACCCCAACTGAACTCGGACTGCAACAACTGACGGACTGCAACAACAACTGACGACCTACAGGGTGAGTACCCATCAGGGGACAGGGAATCCATCAAGGGAGACCAGAGCTGGAGGGAATCCCCAGACCCTGACCTAGACTCCCTACCCCAACACCTGGACCACAGGACCCACTAAAACTGGGAACTGTTCGAGAGCTCCACCAGCCGGTGGAGCACACTCTGGTGGCCAGGCCAGAGCAAGAGCGCCCCTGGAAGGGAGCTTAAATGCCCAAGCCAGGAACAGCGCCCCTGGGTCAAGACTACCAACAGTAGAAGAAATTTGAACTGTGTCCTCCAGGCTGCATAACCTAGGTGGTATACACATTAGCACAGGCCTAACGAGCGCGCTCCAGGCTGGGGCCGGAACCAGGCCAGGGGACTGGCGCCTGAACAAAGCAAAAAGGGTCAGAAGTGGGGCTGTGGCTCAAATGGTAGGGTGCCAGCCTTGAGCTGAAGAGCAGAGGGACAGCACCTAAACCTAGAGTTCAAGCCCACAACCAGCCCAAAACAAACAAGCAAAAACACATCAGGAGCCCATAGCAGACTCCAGTATTTGGGAGAGTGCATCCAGAGCATCTGATCTTCCCAAGAGCACCCGCAGGAGCAAACACAAGCAGTCTAGGCTGCTCAACCCTTCCAAAGGCGGGAATTGCTACAGCAGAGAGCTGAGAATCCTAAGTAAGTCAGAATAGCAGCTGGAAATAGGCTCCCAACAGAATCCAGATCAGGCACAGACTCTCTCTACCAATACAGAATCAGCAACCAAGCAAAGACAGACACACCAAAACAAGATTGAAGAGCAGTCTCCTGAACCCCCATGCGAAAATCACAGAGAAAAATCACAAGGTTTACCACTACCCAGGACAGCAAGCTCACCTCAAAAGCCAGCAGCCACGCAGGGGAGACCCCAGTTGGAGCAAAGCAGGAATGGAAGACAAAAACTACATCCAAGGGTTGCTGGAGGCAATGACTCAAGAAATAAAGCAAGAAATGGATCAGAAATTGAAAGAGCACAAGGATGAACTATCAAAAGATATACAGGATATCAAACAAAAATTGGATGCAAAAATAGAAGCTGCACAAACCTCAGTAAGAAGTGAGATAAACGCCAAATTAGAGGTAATGCATACTGATCTCACCTCATTGAGAGGTGAGATCAGTACTCTGAGAACCAACATTGAATCCATAAAGGGATCCATTTCCACCATGCAAACCACAATAGAAGCCACGGTCAACAGAGTGAATGAAATGGAAGGTAGAGTGTCAGATACAGAAGACAGAATATACCAACTGGACCAAAAAGTGACAGATATGGAAAAATCACTCAAACTAAACCAAAGGGAAATTCAAGAGCAAGCAGATAATGCTAAAAAATTTAACCTTCGCATAATCGGAGTGGACGAAGGTGAGGAATTCCAGAGCAAGGGAATGCAACACCTATTTAACAAGATAGTCAATGAAAATTTTCCCCACCTCAAAAACGACCATCTTAACTACATCACAAAAGCATATCGAACACCCAACAAGCAAGATCCCAGGAGAAACACTTCTAGGCACATAATAGTAAAAATGATGGATCTGAATAATAAGGAAACAATCCTGCATGCAGCAAAAATGAAGAAGGAGCTATACTACAACGGGAAAAAAATTAGAATCACTGCAGATCTCTCCACACAAACAATGAATGCAAGAAAAGCCTGGGAAAGCACCATACGAGCCCTGAGAGCCAATAACTGCCAACCCAGACTGATATACCCGGCAAAGCTAGCATTCACATTCGATGGAGAACTGAAAACTTTTAATAGCAAAGAAAAACTAAATGAATACATAAACATTAAGCCAGCATTACAAAGAATTCTAAGAGGGGGGACACAACCTGAAGAAAGCAACCAGGAACTGGGACCTGCCCCAAACAGGCATTACTCAAAGTCTAACTGAGCAAGGAAAGGAAAGAAGAAAAACTTAGGAAAACGGAATGGCAGGGACAACAATGCATCTCTCTATACTTTCTCTTAATATAAATGGGCTGAATTCGCCAATTAAAAGAAAACGAACTGAGGACTGGATCAGAAAACAAGACCCATCCATCTGTTGCCTTCAGGAGACCCACCTCTCAGCCAAACATACAAACAAACTCAGAGTGAAGGGGTGGAAAAGGATCTACCAATCAAATTCCCCCAATAAGAAAGCAGGTGTAACTATCCTGATATCTGACAAAATAAACTTTTCATTAAAATCAGTACAGAAAGACAAGGACGGACACTACATATTAATAAAGGGAACAATCCAAGAGGAGGATATAACCATCATCAACTTATATGCCCCAAATATCGGTGCACCCAGATATGTTAAACAAATGCTCTCAAACTTACAGAATAAAATAGATCCCAATACGATAATACTAGGAGACTTTAACACGCCACTCTCACCAAAGGACAGGTCTACCAACCAGAGGATTGGCAAAGAAGCTACTGAATTAAGTGAGGCCATACTTCAAGCGGAATTAACTGACATCTACCGAGTATTTCACCCTAAAACAACACAGTACACATTCTTCTCAGCAGCTCATGGAACTTTCTCCAAAATAGACCATATCATAGTTCATGCAAGGAACTTAAGCAAATACAAAGGGATCGACATAATCCCCTGTATCCTATCTGACCACAGTGGAATCAAGCTAGCTCTCAATAACAAAGCATACCGCAGAAATTTCTCTAATACATGGAAATTGAACAGCACACTCCTTAACAAGGCCTGGGTAACAGAAGAGATCAGAGAAGAAATAAAGCATTTCCTACAACTCAATGAAAATGAAAACACCTCACAAAGAAACTTGTGGGACACAGCAAAAGCAGTCCTGAGGGGCAAATTTATTGCCCTCAGTGCCCACATCAAGAGAATGGAGACAGACCAAGTAAATAATCTCATGTTGCAACTAAAACAGCTAGAAAAACAAGAAAAAATGGGACCTAAAGCTACTAGACGAAGCCAGATAACCAAATTGAGAGCAGAGATTAACCAATTAGAAAATCAGAAAACCATAACCAAAATAAACCAAATAAAAAGCTGGTTCTTTGAAAAAATAAACAAAATTGATGGCCCGTTGGCAAGATTAATTAAAAAAAGAAGAGAGGAAACCCATATTAATAGGATTAGGGATGCCACGGGAAACATCACAACACGTACCCAAGATATCCAAACAATTCTAACAGACTACTTTCAAAAGCTATACTCTCTAAAGGAAGAAAATCTGGCAGAAATGGATGCATTTTTAGAGAAATACAAGTTACCCAAACTGAGCAAAGAAGAAGTTAACCAATTAAATAAGCCAATATCCTATAATGAGATACAGGAAGCTATCAAAAGTCTTCCAACAAAAAAAAGCCCAGGACCAGATGGATTCACAGCAGAATTCTATAAGACCTTTAAAGAAGAACTAATACCCATACTCCTCAAGCTCTTCAGAGAAACAGAGAAGGAGGGAGCTATCCCAAACTCATTCTACGAAGCCAATATCACACTCATCCCCAAACCAGGCAAAGACCCAACCAAAAAGGAGAATTACAGGCCAATCTCCTTGATGAACACAGATGCAAAGATCCTTAACAAGATTCTAGCTAACAGAATCCAGAAACACATAAAAAAAAAATACACTATGATCAGGTAGGCTTCATCCCAGAGACACAGGGATGGTTTAACATACGTAAGTCAATAAATGTAATCCAGCATATCAACAGAGCCAAGGTCAAGAATCACATGATTATCGCCACAGATGCAGAAAAGGCCTTTGATAAAATTCAACATTCATTCATGCTAAAAGCTCTGGAGAAAATAGGAATAGAAGGAACATTTCTAAAAACAATAAAAGCCATTTATGACAGACCAATAGCCAATATTATACTTAATGGGGAAAAGCTACAACCAATCCTCCTAAAAACAGGAACAAGGCAAGGATGTCCACTGTCTCCACTCCTCTTCAACATAGTCCTAGAACCCTTAGCCAGGGCAATAAGGCAAGAAAAAGACATTAAAGGGATCTGCATAGGGAAAGAAGAAGTGAAACTATCCCTTTTTGCAGACGACATGATACTATACCTCCACGATCCCAAAAACTCCATCCCCAAACTTTTAGAAATCATAAGTCACTTCAGCAAAATAGCAGGATACAAAATAAACCCACAAAAATTAGTTGCCTTCCTATACACTGATAACGCACAGGAAGAGAGGGAAATAAGGGGAGCAACCCCATTCACAATAACCTCCCAAAAAATAAAATATTTAGGAATTAACCTAACCAAAGATGTAAAAGAACTATTTAATGAGAACTATAAAAAGTTAAAGAAAGAAATTGCAGAAGACACTAGGAAATGGAAAGACCTCCCATGCTCCTGGATAGGCCGACTTAATATAGTAAAGATGGTGATACTTCCAAAACTAATATACAAATTCAATGCAATTCCTATTAAAATCCCAATGACGTACATCACTGAAATACAGAAAACAGTCCAAAAATTTATATGGAACAACAAAAGACCTAGAATAGCCAAAACAATTCTAGGGGATAAAGACAATATGGGAGGGCTATCCATGCCGAACTTCAAACTCTACTACAGAGCTATAATCACAAAGACAGCATGGTACTGGCACAAAAACAGACCCGAAGACCAATGGAACAGAATAGAAGATCCAGATATAAATCCACAGGCCTACAGCCAGCTGATATTCAACAAAGGAGCCAAAGACATACAATGGAAGAAACACAGCCTCTTCAACCGCTGGTGCTGGGAAAACTGGGCAGCCACATGCAGAAAACTAAAAGTGGACCCCAGCCTATCACCATGCACCAACATCAACTCAAAATGGATTAAAGACCTTAACATTAAACCTGAATCTCTGAAACTACTGCAGGACAGAGTAGGAGAGACACTTGAACTAATAGGCACAGGAAGGAACTTCCTGAACAGAGTCCCAGGGTCACAACAAGTTGGAGAGAAACTTGACAAATGGGACTACCTTAAAATAAAAAGCTTCTGCACAGCTAAATCTATCGCAACTAAGCTAGAAAGACAACCAACTAATTGGGAAAAAATATTTACCAGCAATATATCAGACAAGGGGTTAACATCCTGTATATACAGGGAACTCAAGAAACTAATCCCTCCCAAACCTAACAAACCAATTACTAAATGGGCAAGGGAACTAAAGAGGGACTTCTCAAATGAAGAAATAAAAATGGCAAAGAAACACATGAGGAAATGTTCATCATCCCTGGTGGTGAAGGAAATGCAAATAAAGACAACCCTGAGATACCACCTTACCCCAGTCAGAATGTCCCACATCCACAAATCAGCCAACGACAAATGCTGGAGGGGATGTGGAGAAAGAGGAACCCTATTACACTGCTGGTGGGAATGTACACTTATACAACCACTTTGGAAAGCAGTCTGGAGGGTCCTTAGAAAGCTAAAGATTGACCTCCCTTACGACCCAGTCATACCACTTCTAGGCATCTACCCTGAACAACAGGAACCAATATACAAGGACACGTGCACCTCCATGTTTATTGCAGCACTGTTCGCAATAGCTAGGATATGGAAACAACCTAGGTCCCCTCCACAGATGAATGGATCCAAAAATTGTGGTATCTATACACAATGGAATATTATGCAGCCATTAGAAATGACAAAATAATGGCATTTGCAGGGAAATGGATGGAGCTAGAAGGAATCATGTTGAGCGAGGTAAGCCAAGAACGAAGAGACAAACGGTACATGGTCTCCCTCATAAGTGGATGCTAAATCCAAAAGGTTAGGTGATACGACAAAACTAACAGGACTTAAGAAACAAAGAACCCCCGCTCATCTGGTTGAACCACTACTAAATATCCTCATGCTGCTGATCACAAATATGGTATATAACATGTGAACACTGTTATATATTACAGACTGTGGTAGACAATTTGCTCCAGGGAAGTTAGAATGAACTTGTGACTTTGAAATTATGTAATCATTTAATCACAATCAAAAAAAAAAAAAAAAAAAAAAAGAACCTCGGGGAAGGGAGGGAGGGAGGGGATGGTAGGTGGAAAACAATGGAGGGGGTAACAATGTTCAAGAGGAAGTGTACTCATAACCTCACTCATGTAACTGTAACCCTCTGTATAGTAGCTTTACAATAAAAAAAAAAAACTGAAAAAAAAAAACTACATTGACTACTCCAGTTAGAATGGTCATTGTAAAGAAAACAAATAATAAGCCGGGCCTGGTGGCTCATGCCTGTATTCCTAGCTACTCAGGAAGAGATCTGAGGACTGTGGTTCAAAGCCAGCCTGGACAGAAAAGGCCATGAGACTCTTATTTCCAAGTAATCACAAGAAAACTGGAAGTGGCTCTGTGGCTCAAGTGGTAGAGTGCTAGCCTTTAGCTGAAGAGCTGAGGAGCAACTCCCAGGCCCAGTGTTCAAGCCCCCCCCAACAAAGAAAGAAAGAAAGAAAGGAAGGAAGAAAGAAAAACAATAACAGCTGGCAGGGATGTGGCCAAAAGGATCACTACTACACTATTGATGGTAATGTAAACTGGTTCAACCACTCTGAAAAGCAGTATGGAAGTTCTTCAAAGGACTAAATAGAGTTTCCCTATGACCAGTAATCCCACTCATGAGCATTTACCCAAATGACCACAAACAAGGCCACACTAAAGCTACCAGCACAACCATGTTCATTGCAGTATTATTTACCATAGTGAAGATAGGGACCAACCTAGATACCCCTCAGTAGATAAATGGATCAAGAAAATGTGATATATATATACCCCTCAGTAGATAAATGGATCAAGAAAATGTGATATATATATATATATATATATATATATATTTATGAATTCTATGCTTCTATCAAAATGACATCTTCCTATTTGTAAGGAAATTGAAAGACTTGGAAAAAATCATATTAAGGAAGTAAGGCAGACCCAAAGAAACACAGGCTTCATGGTTTCCCTCATTTATATGTCTATGATAGTCCTATAGAACATCACAATAGCTCAATAACTATGTACATATAACCATATAAAATGATGCTAATAAAAATGAACTCTAAGATATGGAAACAAGAGGGTTTTTAAAATGTATTGTGTGCAGTTATTCTTTTTTCTTTCATTTTTCTTCTTTCAGTTTATCCCGTTGTCACTGTTTTGTTTTTTTTTTTAATTTTGGTACTCTGTGTCTTGTTTATCTGATTTGGAGAAGGGAAGGGAATAACAAGATGGTGAGACAAAGGACAAAGGATGAACCAAGAAATACTCACAGGACAGTAGTTTGGAGGAGAAAAGCAGTAGTGAGGAGGGAAAGTGGAAAAAAAAACAAGGGGAATAACAATGTTTGATAAGAATTGGACTCCTTGCCTTACTTATGTAACCTCTCTGTACATCACCCTTACAATAAAATGTTATTTAAAAAAAGAAATGATGTTATAGCAGCTTACAGAAAAACTATATCCCCCACACACACATTGTCCAATTCTCTGATACTTTGACTTATGAATTCCAGCCACCCCAGCTTCCCTCATCATTTTTTTTTTTTTTTTGGTCCGTTGTGGGGCTTGAACTCTGGGCGCTGTCCTTCAACTCTTCAGCTCAAGGTGAGCGCTCTACCACTTGCGCCACAGCGCCACTTCCGGTTTTCCTGTGGTTAACTGGAGACAAGAGTCTCATGGACTTTTTCTGCCCAGGCTGGCTTTGAACCACGACTCTCAGATCTCAGCCTCCTGAGTAGCTAGGATTACAGATATAAGCTACCAGCGACCGCCTTCCCTCATCTTTGTTTCTGCAACAAGATGGCTCCGCTCTGCTTGGGCTTCTGGTCTAGCCCAATGGCGCAGAGAGTGCCTTCAGGCTGAAAACAGGGTGATGAAGTTCACCTCATCATTTTTACTTTGGGCATGGTCACAGTCCTATACTACCTGTAATGTAATCTCTGTATGTTAGTGTGTCTCTGTGTGTGCACACGCACACACACATACGTGTACTCATGTGTACTGGTACTCAGGGCTTGGGCACTGTCTTTGAGCTTTTGTGCTCAAGGCTGGCACTCTACCACTTTGAGCTACTGCTCCATTTCTAGTTAATTGGAGATGAGTCTCATGGACTTTCCTGCCCAGGCTAGCTTTTAACTGTGATCCTCAGATCTCAGTTTCCTGAGCATCTAGGATCACTGGCATGAGCCACCAGCACCTGCCCCTTTCAGCTGTCTTAGTCATGGATTGTACTTTACTGCTTGAGCTACACCTCCAGCCCAGCTATTTGCTGATTAATTAGAAATGGAGTCTCAGTCTTTTCTGCTCACATTGGCTTTGGATCATAATCCTCTGATCTAAACCTCCTGAGTAGCTAGGATAATAGGCATGGGCCACCTGCATCTGGATCTATAATGGAGTATCTCAAAACATTTGTTTCATACATATTGTATAGTTTTTTAGTTGTTTATGATAGAAGGAGAAGTCCATATTCAGTTGATCCATCTTGGGAAACACATCCATGAAGAAGCTTTACATAAATGACAGAGTGAGTTCATTTTGTTTAACCAAATGGGATTCCTTCTTTTGAATGAATGCTCTCTTTTGAACAAATCTAGACTCTTAAGAAAAATTAAAGAAATTGGCACATGTTCTCTGGGAATCTTAATGCAGTTTGCTGCTTTAAAACATGTCTTAGTTTAGACCCTTTATCTCTACTTACTCTGCTGTTCTGATCTGAAGGTGAACTGATCTGTGTTTCTGACCCATGGCCTCATTTCCTGATGCTTGTCCTCTTAGCTCAGATCCCTGCTATGCTTAGATTTTGAGGTCTACTGTTCAGATTATGTATACAATATACATTTATATATTATATACAATATATACAATATACATTTATATATTACAATATATATAATATACATTTATATATTACTTTATATATTCAATATACATTTATATATTACTTTATACAATATACAATATATACAATATACATTTATATATACAATATACAATATATACAATATACAATATATACAATATACATTTATATGTTACTTTAAAGCTTACTACATTGTTATAACTCATTTCAATCTATCTCATTTCTATCAAGCTATGATCAGATATTGACATTGTCTTTATGTTAGTCAGGGTTCTGCAGACAAATAGAACCTATATGCATATAATAGTTACTGTATGTGTATTATACAGGTGATATATTATAATACATATTGCATTATAATAATCTATAATAGATAACCTATAATATATAATCTGTACCTATATCTCTATCTATAATATCTGTATCTATAGATATTATAGATATACAAGTAATCAGTAAGATCACTTGCATGATCACGGAGGCTGGAATAGGTTCTTGGTCAACCAGAGAGCCAGAAATGCCCATGGTGAGAGGCAGAGAAGCTGGTGGTATAGTTCAAAGGATCCTCAGAATCAGGAAGACCAATGATGCAACTTCCAGGAGGAGGCTGAAGACCAGCAGCCTCAGAAAGGTCACTGATGTAAGCTTTTGAGCTCAAAGGCTGAAGGACATGGATCTTTATGTATAAATGCAGCAGGTGACACCGCTGCTACTGAAAAGCCAGAGGGAACCTGCTTTTCTATTCCATCCCAGGGTCCTTGAATGGACTAGTGCTTCCATATTGAGTTTAGGTTCACTGACCCATGCAACAAAAATCTCTGCAAATAGCCTCTTAGACACACTCACAAGTAATTTTTTTTTAATTGTGAAAATACCTTACAGAGGGGTTACAATTACATGGGCAAGGTAATGAGTACATTTCTTATCAAGCATATATTGCCTCCTCCTTTGGTTCCCCTTCCTATCCCTTCCCATTTCCCCTCCCCCTCCCCCTTCCCCATTCTCTCCCCCCACCCAAAGCCAAGGTTGTAAAGTTCGTTTTTAGATGTACAAGACGTTATGTCGAAAAACAAGTAGTGTTTTACTAGTGTTCCTGGCATCCCTCCTTCCAGCTAACTTGATCTCCCCAAATTAACCATTATAGTCCTCATTTTATAGATGAGAAAACAGAGACAAAGAGTGGTTGATAATTTACTTGAGATCAAACACTAGTAGACAAATGCCAGTTAATTTATTTATCATTTATCCCAGTTAGTTTCCCTCCAGAAGTCGAGCATTCACAACTACTCTATTCAGTGTCTCTATCTCAGCCCCCTGTGCTAAGTGCTTGGTCTAGGGTATTAAGAGTGAGCCAGGCCAGATTTAAATCTTAGTTTTATGTTTAGCAGTTAGTTGACCTTGAACAAATAACTTGCTTTCTCATATTTCTAAGTTAGGGATATAATTTAACATAGTGTTCTGAGAGAGAGGTGGGGGAGAGGAGAAAGAGAGCAAGGGGAGGGAGGGAGAGGGAGAGAGAAAAGGAGAGAGAGAATGAATTTATTTTGATAAGACACACATGCACATATGACATGCACATGGTTTAACAAAATTCTTGGCAGTAGTATGCTGTTCACAAAGAACAGCTATAATTACCATTGCATCGTAAATTAATGTTTGTCATTATAATCTCCTTTCTTCCCTAAACATACACACAGGCCTCTTTTTGCTATCAGTGTATTTCATGTTAACATCTATTTTTTTGTCTAGCACATACTCAGAAATCAAAAAATGTTTGATAAATGTGCTAAGGGTAATGATGTGTGAGTTCAATGCTGGCCACACATCTAGGAATAATAGATGTGTGAGTTAGGTGCTGGCAGAGCGTTCTCTCCTGCTGGCATCTTTGGCCCCCTGGCAGATGTCTGCAGTTAGTTGAACTCCACAGAGGAGGTAAGTAGCACAGTGATCCCTTTTGCCTTTTACAACTTATATATTGTTTTTCACAGCAGAAGGGCTCACTGGAACTCTTGATTTCCCCATTGGTTTGGATGTTGTCCAAGCAGTGACCACACAGATGTCCCAGGTAGTATTTGGGGTTCGTTTTCTCCTTTGGGATGCAATCATTGTAAACTCAGTCTTCTAGTTCTAGACAGTCTTCAGAACTGCAAAGGGGAATCCCATCTCTGTTTTCCTTCCAAGGACTTTCTGAATCCCTGCCATGACACTTGATGGTTAGTTCTCAAATGCACATTTGACTTCTTGTTTTTCACTGCACAAAAATAGATAGAGATAGAAGCTGGACTTTGGAGTCAGACAACTGGGTTAAAACACTATTCTGCCACCAATGGGTGGTGTGAACTTGTGTGAGTTTCTTGAGAGCTCTGAGTCTCTGTCTCCTCATCTGTAGACCAGGGGAGAGTGTGAAGGGCTTAGAATCATGCCTGACCATAGCTAACATTAGTGTTAGTGTTATGGCATCTGACTTCTGCGTGCCTTTGCAAGGACTTGTTCCTTCAAGTGCTGGTGGTTGCGATTGTTGCCTCCTTACAGAAGGTGATCCTGAAATTAACATGTCTAGTCTATCTACTCCCAGTAGTCTCTGCTTCTGATGAACCCTGTTTTGTAAAGGCCAAGTGTCCTACTTTCACTCTCCTGAATGTTTGAAATCCTGGCCACCACCTCTGAATTTCTGGAAAGACTATATCTACTCTTCTCAGTAAGGTCAGAACATGTCAAGAATTCAGACTTGCTGAGTCTTTGCTCTCTGGCAGTTTAAAATGGAAGTGTTTCTTAAACTAGACCCAGAATTGTTCCTCTCGAATTTTTCTTAGAGTCTAAAATAGTCTCCAAGTTTGGTACATTCTAAAGTTCTGTGACATGTTCTATGGTTTATCTGAGACTTCACATTTTCAGAAGCACAATCTGCCATGCCCTCTTGCTCCACAGTCCCAATAATTATTAGTCATCCTTAATATGTATCCACATAGGTCAATATATATCCACATAAGCTAAGCATTTTAGTGGTTTTGAGGCCAGCAATTTGAAATGGTAGAGAATGCAAAATGCAAGATTGATAAATAGAAAGTTAACACCAACTCACAAGTGGTACAGAAAATTTAAACTGTTGTCTAACATTGATGTTGCATATGTTTTTCATTTTACCAGGTAATGTCACCTTCTCTACTTCAGCTTCTTTTCTTGAACTCTGCTAACCTCAAAGCAGCCTGAGTACTTTCCAGAGAGAATAGCCCAAAGGAAGAACCATAAAATATTTTAATGTCTTCATTATAAAATAAACAGATCATTGCACTTTAATGTGAAAATAAGTTTCTGGAAGATAAACTCTGTTTGTTCCATGACTTTAGAAATAACACCCTCACATACAAAGAATCAACAGAAGTGGCTATACACTAGCTTGAGAAGCTTTGAAGGTTGTCTACAAAAGAGGAGCTGAAAGAGTTCCATCTCAACTCTCCATCCAGGAAAGTTCCTTCTCAAAAGAAAAAAGAGATTTAATTTTCCATGCCTACATTAAGAATTGAGAACCAGGAAGTGAACTCTGTTGAAGTAGTTTGAAAAATATTGATGCAGAAAACAGCAGAGCAACAAAGGCAAAGTCATGAGGCCATTTGGCTAAGACAACTTAGACTTGACGACTTTATGAGGTAAGTACCCACTTTTTCCTAAGGCTCTTTTCCCCTTAGTCCTATTTGTTTTCAATGTACTCCATCTCCTCTGATAGTGATTGCTTGGTCTCTACAGTCTTCTGCTTTGCTATTCTGTGTTTCTAACATGAACTGAATTTCTTACCACTCATAGCATTCTGGTTTGAATTCATGGATGCAGTAGAGTGACAATGGTCCCTTAGTGACAAGCTCACCACCAGAAATAATCTCAGGAGTGCATTTTGAAATATATTTTTATGGCCATTATTTTGATACTGCTACAAAGAGAAGAAACTGGTATTTATTGAGCTATTTCAAAGTGCCAGGAATCATATAAATAAGTATATATGTATATATATATATATATATATATTCAGCAATACATACAGAAACAATCCTACAATGCTCTTTCTGATCCATTTAGATGCAAATATTTTAGTGTGCATGGCGTTGAGGGGGGAATGTTAATCACTTCAAGCTAAAGTAATGGTTCAAGTGGAACCGAAATTAGAAGCAAGAATCTTTTCAAGGAGAAAAATTTTGAGCTGGATCTAGAAGAAGGCAAGTAATAGAGGGGGGGAAATGGAAACAAAGTGGAGCTGGAGAATAAACAAATAGTACGGTTGAATGAGTCTGCTATTCCAGAATTTTGAAAGAAGAACCAGCAAAAGGAAATTGGCAACATGGAGTTCCTACCCAAGTTTCCTTAACCGGCCAACACTTCCTGAATAACCTACCATAGACAGAAAACACAAATTGATAGTGGACACCTACAAAAAATAGAATGAAATAAATGAATGGTTAGGTACCATGAGACATATAAAGTATCTACATTACAATGCCCACCTCAGAGACAGATCTGATCTATTAGGAAACCCAAGACCTGCAGCATTAAAAAGATGACAAACACTCCATCTAATAGAAGAAAATTAAGACATTTCAGTGTCTTTGATGAAGATAGATCTTGATGTGTCATTATATTTTACCAAATAGAGGATTTAGAGAGTGCTACAATATCCCAGGAAAGAAAGAGAACACTGAGCTTAGTATATGAGATAACTGAAAAGGGTATCATCATATTTGACCCCAGGAACTTCCATTTAACAAACATCTATGTGATCAACACATAGAGCAGTTCAAACTCTCTCCTCTTTATTTCTCGGTTCTATTAACTGAGTGATGATGTTATTGCCATTTGTATCAGCACCAAGAATCTATTCTTATCTTCTGCTAAAACATTGGGTTTAAAAACATACAAAGCATCAGTAGGAGACTTGGAAAAGACTGACTTTGTATACATACATATACGTGTGTGTATATGTGTATATACATTTTTTTCTTGTGTTAAGTCTAAAAATGGAAACTGAATAGACTCTAGAGAAGAGAAGGAGGATGTGAAAGTCTCTCTCCTCATCTGGAGTTCCTAGGCAAGACTGAATTGTCTGTATCAGGGAAAGACACAGGTTCTTTTCAAGTTCTCAGGAGTGCCAAAGATTGTGGCTGGGTTTCAATTTCCATAATCTTTATTTGAAATTTTCTTTCTGAATATAGATCATGTTGTACTAGACTAAAGACACCTTGAAGATCTAGAGCACCTCTTCTTTCTCTGTGTGTGAACCCAGAGTTAATAAATAATGTGTTCAATGTGTCAGAATTAGTTGAAATAAGCTTGGAGTGGAACTTGGATTTTTGATGTCTATTATTGTGCTGTTTCTTTTTATATCCTTTTTTGTGCTACTTCTTTTCCTTCCCTTTCTTTCTTTCTTTCTTTCTTTCTTTCTTTCTTTCTTTCTTTCTTTCTTTCTTTCTTTCTTTCTTTCTTTCTTTCTTTCTTTCTTTCTTTCTTCTGTAATGGTGCTGAGGCTTGAATTCAGGGCCTGGGTTACTGTCCTTTAGCTTTTTTGCTCAAGTCTACCATTGAATCACTTTAGCCACCTTTCCCCTCCTAGATTTTTTAGTTTATTGGAGTTAAGATTCTCCTGGACTTTCCTGCCCGATCTGGCTTCCAACTGGGATCCTCAAATCTCAGTACCTTGAGTAGCTAAGATTACAGGCATGAGTTACCATTGCCTGGCTTTTTGTACTATTTCTAAGAAAAGCAAAATTCACAGTTTCTTCTTAGAATTTAGTACCAGGGCAGATTTTGATCTCACTCAAATCACCATGTTTTGACTCTACTTAAATCAAAGCTTAATCTGATGTTTAGATGGGTAAACCATAATCTTTGCATGATGAATTTCTCCTAGCTTCATAGTTTCTGGTATATCCCATTTTCTATATATGTTAAATTTTATTATTAAAGATACCCATATGCATTAAGACAAATTTGGAAAACATTTCATACTACATTCTTATAGTCCTACCACTTACATTACTTTGCTTGAATTGCAACTCTAAGTTTTAATTTGAAACTATAACTGAGGAAGTAGAAAATATTATAAATCAATGTAATTTATGAAGCAGAAATTGTATGACTGTATTTTTCACAAATCACCCATTTGTTAATCTGGATAGCATTATTGAGCTTTTGAACTTATATCTGTAACTATCCATATTATAGTCAGTTAGTTTGAAAAAAAATCCTGTTTGCTTAAGCCACTATTAGTTGTCAGATAATCAGTATCATAGTAAACATGGGTACTTTTCTTCAGCACGAGCTTAAAGCTAAAGAGAAAGGGTTATAATAGAGGTAGACATGGGTTACTGGTGAGATACAAGGAAAGGCAACCTTATGTTGGATTGGGGAACTAAATAAAGGTTTCAGTGGAAGGAACATTGTAAACAATGCTTAGGCCCATAAGTTCAACTGGTGAGAAAAGCTAGTGAGTGAGAGACAGTGATTTGGGATAAAGCGGTGTGTCAAGAGGATAGAGGCCTGAACTGAGACAACACATTCTGGGGATGTAGCAAGTGCAAGATGATGCCGAAGTCAGGCTACTAGGTGGGTGGTGGATAAGGAGAGAGGGATAGGTGTAGAACATCCTTTGAATGGCTTTTATGGATACGAAAGTAATTTTGCTTTAGACACTCTGAAAACATTACAGGATGGAATAGGAGAAACCCTAGGTCTCCTTGGCACAGGCTGAAATTTTCTTAATAGAGACCCAGAAACACAACAAATCAAAGAAAGGTTGGACAAATGGGATTGCATGAAGTTGCAGCGCTTCTGCATGGCAAAGGACATAGCTAGCGAGATCAATAGAAAGCCCACGGAATGGGAGAAGATCTTCACTAGCCATACAACGGACAAGGGTCTCATATCTAAAATATACCTGGAACTCAAAAAATTAAATCCCCCAATAACAAATCTTCAAAGAAACAACTGCCCAATAAATAAGTGGGCTAAAGACTTAAAGAGAAATTTCTCTGACGAGGAAAGAAGGATGGCCAATAGACACATGAAGAAATGCTCAACCTCCCTAGCCATAAAAGAAATGCAAATCAAAATGACATTGAGATATCACCTCACTCCAGTTAGAATGACTAAAATCAAGTACTCTAAAAACAACAGATGCTGGAGGGGATGTGGACAGAAAGGAACCTTACTGCATTGTTGGTGGGAGTGTAAACTTGTTCAACCACTTTGGAAAGTAGTATGGAGGTTCCTCAAAAGACTCCACATAGAGTTCCCCTATGACCCAGCAATCCCACTTTTGGGCATTTACCCAAATGTTTACAAACAAGATCACACTAAAGCTACCAGCACCACTATGTTTATTGCAACACTATTTACTATAGCTAAGATATGGAACCAACCCAGATGCCCCTCAATAAAATGTGGTATATATACACAATCGAATTCTATGCTCCATCAGAAAGAATGACATTGCCCCATTTGTTAGGAAATGGAAAGACTTGGAAAAAACTATATTAAGTGAAGTAAGCCAGGCCCAAAGAAACATAGGTCCCATGGTTTCCCTTATTTGCAATATCTAGTATATGTCTGAGTCAAGCAGAAAAGGTCAGATAAGGTGATGTTAGGGAAATGAACCCTAAGATGTGTATTCAAATGTTTTTTTTCTTTCATGTGAGTGTTTCTAACACATTTATAAGATTATTTCTTTGTTGCTTTGTATGTCCTTCTCCCACAGTATAACCCCTGCATTCACTGTATTTGATGATGGTATAATTTGTGGAGGGGAAGGGGAAAAACAAATCGTTTAAATAGGGATACAGTGGACCCATTGCAACAATGATATGTACAAGTCATTATGTCGAAAAATGAACTTTACAACTTTGGTGCGGGGGGGGGGGGAAGCAGGGAGGATTGGGGGGGCAGGGGGGGGGAGGATGGGATGGGATGGGAAGGGGAAACAAAAGAGGAAGATACAATGCTTGATAAGAAATGTACTTACTATCCTGCCCATGTAATTGTAACCCCTCTGTACAGTATTTTAACAATAAAAAAAATAAAAGTAAAAATAAAAAAAGAAAGTAATTTTGCTTTGTTCTCAAAAATAGAGAGTTTTTTTAAAAAAGGAGTTACATAATTTGTTTATATTATTGAAAACTATCACAATGCAACGAAAAGCTGATCTGAATAGGAATGGTTTTTTTTTTTCATTTTATTTTATTTTTGTAAACATACTGTACAGAGGGGTTACAATTACATGGGCAGGATAATGCGTACATTTCTTATCAAGCATTGCAGCCTCCTCTTTTGTTTACCCTTCACATCCCTTCCCAGCCTCCCCCTCCCCCCCCCCTGCCTCCCCCCCCCCACCAATGTTGTAAAGCTCGTACTTCTCATTGTTGCAACAGGTAGGAATGGTTTTGAGGAAGACCAGGGAAAGAAAATAGAATGAGAAGGGGAGGCAGGAGGATTATGAGTTAAAGGCTACCTTAGGCTATATGGTGAGACACTGTGGGAATAGAAGAGGATAAAACAACTAAAAGTATGAGAACAAACCTGAAGAAACCAGAGGAGAATGACAGCTGTGAACAGATGACTTATTTGTGTCTAATTGAAAATATTTAGACTAGTTCCTAGATTACAGTTCAAGAAAGTGGTGACTCATCGATGACAAATTGGGGAAAGAGGAACAGATGCTGCAGGGAAGGTAAAAGGGAGAACTGTGAGGTGTTCTTTGCTATTTTTTAAAAATGATGCGTCAAGACTATTGTCAGCAGTAGAATCCAGCAAATGGGCCACAGCTCTCTCTTCTTATGTAGCCTCTCTGATTTGCAAGGCTGGATATGGAAATTCCCAGAAGTGTTCAACCAGAGCAGATTAGCTGTTGAGAAAGAGCCTGTGATGATGAGTATGCGGAATAAGTAGGAATAATCTTCTAGCTCTAAGACAGGACTAACACTCAGAAGAAAGAAGGTAAAGTGGATAGGGAGAGTGACGTTCTACTAGGAGAGTCTTTGAGGAGCCATTGGGACATCCTCGAGCAATGTCTGCTACAGCACAGCACTGGGCTCTAATATTATCCTCATGCTGATCATTGGCTGGAGCCTCAGAAGGGCAGGGCTCAGCATGAATAGAGCAACAGACTCAAGGGCATGGCAACTACTAGCTGTCACCAACAGTCCTCCAGCAAGCAGGGTTGCTTGAAATGAGATCTGAATGGTGCTCTCCTAGAAACACCGTAAGTTCACTACTAAATATTTCAGAGATCATCTTTCTCGATGGTTGTGTTTGTATTGTATTTGAATACCTCTTTAAAACTAATATGGAAGCTGAGCACGAATGGCTCATGACAAATAATCCTAGCTAGTAATCCTAACTACTCAAGAGGCTGAGATTTGAGGGTCAAAGTTCAAAGCCAGCCTCGGCAGAAAATTTCATGAGACTCATTTCTTCTATAAACTAGCAAATGAAACTAGAAGTAGAGGTATGACTCAAAGGGTAGAGTGCCAGCCTTGAACAAAAGAAGCCAAGCAAGAGTGTGAAGTCATGACAGAACAAAACAAAAAATGAATAAACTTGAGCTTCTCAAATCATTTATATTTAGAAGGAAACACTTTACAGGTCAGTTTTTACAAGTTACTAATAAAAAAAAAGATAGAGCTCACCCAATGTAATAAACAGTTACCAATATGACCAGGTACAAAGAACTTTGAATTAGATCTGTTCAAATACAAACATAGAAATAGATAGCTACATTATGTACTGTTGGTATAAACATCATTCATTGTACATTTTCAGTTTCAAAGGCTTTACACAAATACTTCCATTCAGAGAAACAGGTAGAGGAGTGTTATTTAAGCATTATAGGAAATCAATAGATTGAAAGGCTTGCTGTAAAGTCACATGCAAGTCAGAAAGCAAGTAAGCAATAGGAACACAACCAGTATTTAAATACTTCTTGGTCAATAGTTTATATTGTTTTTATTATTGCAGTTTGAGATAAGGTTGCAGTGTAAACAAGCTGCCCTTGAACATATGAACCTTAGGCTTTAGCCTCCTGAGTTCTAAGACTACAGGAGTGTACTACCATGCCTAAACAGGTGCTTATTTATAGTGACATTTAAATGAAAAGATTTCCTGCTCTTGAGGATTAAAATTCTTGGTGTTGGAAAAGATTTCAGAATATTTCCAGTGCTTCCAGTCAACAAGGCACACACAGCTATTTTAAACTGGATGTGGACTCTCTCAGGGAAATGAAGACGGCCTAAAACTATCAAGCAAAAAGAAGGCCTTTGATTTCCAGGTTACTAAATAAATCTAGCAAGGTTTTTGGCAGGATAAACTCTCCACCCAACTGAAGAGTTTGGTCTCATTGGCACCTTCAACATAGGAAAATCATTGGGTCTTTGTGCCACAGCTTAAAGAGGGCCTGGAACAGCACCCTCAAAGTGGTAAAGGCCGCGTTCATTATGAAAATATGGGTGATGGTAGAGCAGGGCCTCGGTAATAGGGAAGTCCTGAGTTCAAGTCTCAGTAAGAGTGTAGAAAGGATCTGGGTAAAAAAGAATCCTGAAAAAGGTGAGATCTACCTATTTGCAGATTAATCGGATCCAAGCCTTAAGTGTGGATTGAAGGCAGGGATCATGTCATGTCTGGGACAGACTCCAAACAGCACAGACTGAGACAGTGTTTGACAAATATCTGGCTCATTTTGAAATCATACCTAGCCATCTTCTGGATTTCTCTTCTTGAGCCTTCTGTGGTTTATTGCTCACAAGCGATTTCCACAAAAAGCCCCTAGAACAGTTTTTACAGGTGAACGCTCTCGTGCTCTCTGTCTCTCTGTCCCTCTCCGTCTCCGTCTCCGTCTCCGTCTCCGTCTCCGTGTCTCTCTCTCTCTCTCTCTCTCTCTCTCTCTCTCTCTCTCTCACACACACACACACACACACACACACACACACACACACACACACAGCTCTGCAGCGCAAATACTATGAACTTTTTTACTGTGCACTTCAAACCACGCCTGGCGTTTCCATCCACCGAAGCAGCCTGGGTTTTCTTGGGCGCCAGGCAGCAGCGGAAAGCGGCAGCTGCGGAAATGCCCTCATTTTTCTTGCTGGGCAGCCCGCAGAAGGCAGCGCAGCGTCGCTTGTGCACTCGGGCGCTCAGCTTGTCGCCAGCGGGGACACCGCGTCTGTCAGCCCACCGGGGACAGAATAAGGGGCGCGTGTGAGTTGGAGGGGGAGGAGGGGGAACCAGTGACCGGGATCTACACCCCGCTGGGAAAGCGGAGAGCCTCGCTGCAGGCGGCCCCGCACGCGGATCCCGCGTCCTCCCCGCGCGCCCCCGCCCTGCCAGGAGCGCGCCGCCAGATCTTCAACACAAAGGGAATCCTGGGCCCGCCCCAGGAAGCGCATTACGGGAAAGGGGGGCCAGGGGTGGGGACTGGGAAATGCCACCTTCCTTTCTCTACCTCCTCGGCCTCCCCGCCCCCCTCCCCGCTAGTGGGGTGCAGCGGTGATGAGACCCGTCCGCTCTCAGCATCTCTCCAGGAGCCCCGAGAACTGAATCCAGACCCCCTCCTCTCCATCCCCCGACAGTTGAAGCTGTGGGGTGGGGGTGGGATGGGCCGTGGGGCCTATCCCCCGCCACGCCCGAGTCCCCGGAGGCGGGTATTAGCGTGGTCTGGTCACCGCTCAGACACCTGTTCGCTTCCCCCCGCCCCCTTTCCTTCCGGGGGCACTAGCACCTGGGCTTACTGCTGTTCGCTCTCGGGGCGCCCAACCTTCCTCGCACACCCCTTTCCCTTCGGGGTTTTCTGTAGAATCCCGGCTCCGTGTGTTCCCCCATCCAGTCCCCACAAACAGGGCTCCTCGCCGACGCGGGTGTGTGGGAGGAACAGCTGAGGGTTGGGGATCGGGGTGGTCGGGAAGGGAGTGCAGACTGCTTTGGTTTTCCGGCGCACCTGCAGCTCCGGGAGCCACAGCAGGCCTTTTGTCTTTATTTCTCTGAGGTGTCATTCGTGGGGGGGCGGGGAGTCCTCCCACGGCTGGGAAGGGGGAGGGGGCAGGCCAGAGGATTCATCGTAAAGCTTTTATTCTCTCTCTTCTTTTGCAAAACATTCCTAATGTGTTCACCAACAATGCTATTTTACAAATCGGGAAAAATAGCAAACTTTCCACATTTCACCAAGGAATTAGAAATCACCCATTGTCCACTTAAACGGCTTCCTTCTTTCCTTCCTTCCTTCCTTCCTTCCTTCCTTCCTTCCTTCCTTCCTACCTTCCTTCCTTCCTCTTTCTTTCTCTCTCTCTTTCTTTCTTTCTCTCTCTTTCTTTCTTTCTCTCTCTCGGGGTGGCTTGGGGAAAGCTGATGGTAATTTGGGGGAGCATGACTAAAGCACCACTTTTCTGAGATTAGGTAGGAAAGGTTTGGAAAACCCGAGACTTCAGCCAATTTCCTGGTAATGAGGTGGCGGGGAGCAGAGTGGGGGGCGGGGGGGGGGGCAGGTTCCTTGCAACTAACTTGGAGCAGCCCTAAGCCTGAGGCGGGAATCTGCAATAGCAGGTGCACCAGAAGGTGGGTTGGCTGCCTCCCTGCCTGGCGCTCCTGGCTGCCTCCGCTCCTCCGGCTTCCACTGGCAGCCTCCTCCCTTCCCAAGTTGTAGGCGGAGGAGGGTTACCAGCCCAGGCCTATCTCCTCCCCACGAACAACAACACACCCTTGGAACTCCAGTTTTCCCCAACCCCCCGGGGACAGGGCGGGAACGGGGGGGGGTCTTTGTTCATCAGCTTCTGGGGGAGGGGGTGTGCGTTGGCGGGGGCCCCTTGGAGACAGGAGGCCAGGCTCCACAGTCTCCCCAGATGTGACCCCTGAGCTTTAGGTCAGGGCACGGCACCCTGCTCCTGCCTCGGCCTCGGCTGCTGGGACTCCCCGCCTCTCTCCTCGTCCCATCCTCGCCCCCCCCCTCCTTGCCCCATCTGCACCCCAGGTCCCCCCTCTCCTGCCGTCACCGTCACACTCCCCTTCTCCTTCTTGGGCACTTTCCTTCTGAACCATCCTTCCGGACAAACTTTGCTGGAGAATCTCACACCGTGCTGGAAAGATGCCGGTGATGAAAGGATTATCGGCGCCCCGGAACACCTTCCTAGACACCATCGCCACTGGCTTGGATGGAACACGGAAGTCGGGCACTATTGAGTTGCCTGTGATCGCCCGAGAATGATCTTTTAGACCATTACTTTTGCCTTCCTTTTGGCCCCAGTGGAATGAGTGTCTTTTCTGCGATTTGCCTTCCTTTTGGCCCCAGTGGAATGAGTGTCTTTTCTGCAATTTTTTTAAAACTCTTCAATGATTCGGTGTCGTATTCACAGTTGGGATTGAAGTAGTTCATTCTCTTGACTTTCTGGTGTTGAAAGGGCTGGAAAAAAATAAAGCCCGAAAGAAAGATGTACGGCTGGGTTCACCATGGGACTACTGTGTTGGTACATCTTTAGGAAATTGTGATGGTAGGTGGTGGAGGTAGAGATAGGTCATACTTTTATTTTTCTAGATTCAAATTTGGAGTTTTCTTTCACAGAGCTTTATTCTGAGGAACTTTATTCTAGACCTGATTTCCCACGCGAGTTTAGGAAATACAGACTAGAATCAGGACCGCCAAGCCTGAGCTTTCTTTAGATGGAGTTCTAAGTTGGGGAGAATCTTCTTTGCTGCTTTTTAACTGGAACAAGGGACCTCTTAATTCCAATATTATCCTAACAAGGAGAGACCTTGAAGGCAAGTCATTATAATGGCTTATCTGACCATAATAGTCTCAACAGCTTTTGGTTTGGTTGTTGGAGGATAGACATTTGGCTCTTTTAAACTGGAGGGAAAATAGCCTTGTTTTCTGGCTGAGTCGAGACTGTTCAGAATCCCCTGTTAAGTGACTGTTTCAGGACCACGGCCAGGTCCTCTAGCACTGGCAGGCTTATCATTCTCTGCCTGAGTCAGGAGCTTTTCAGGGTAGCCCTGTGATCAGGGGTCTGTACTCCTAACCCTAACAACTGTCCTCTATGAGTTCCACTGGGAAAATCTACCATCCTGTTGCCATATGCTTCTGCGTGCTCTCTTCCTCCTTTCTGCCCATGACATGAGAAACAGGTAAGTTTACTTATTCTAAAAGCTTTCTCAGCAGTTCAAGAATCATTGCTGTTAGTATGACTGTGGATTTGTTAGAGACAATATGAGAACTTACATCTAAATCCATTTCTACACCATTAGTCTACATACACATTGTTGCATAGGGAGCAAGTCTTGCATATTTATGCTTCTGGAGTAGTTGGATACCTTTTACATTGAAAGCAGAATGAAGTACTTCCTTTGATTTCATTTATATTGTGTCTGATACTCAGCTTCATCACAGGTTGTTGTGGAGGAGATCTGATCACTTCTTCCTGTGTTTTCATTTTCATGGTTACCTATTCTTTCCCTTTTTATATTCTACCTGTGACAAATAATATAGGTAAATGGAGCCAATAGATATTCACTTGTCTTATGTAGATAACAGTTAAAAAATATCACAGGAAAATCTCAGTTCCACTGCTATCACCACATTAAGTGGCACCAAACATGACCACAACAGTCTTTAACCTTGCCTGGTTGTTGGAGCTATAATTATTACTCAAGGAGCTGAGCACTTTCATATGGATGTTGCTCCTTCAAGTTGTGTTTATATGGCTCTAAACATTGATCCTCAATGCATCTCTTGAAAACGAGTTTATTAGAAAATGGTAATGGCTTATCTCACTGTCATTTAAAGTTGAATGGAGTGCAATATGTACTGAATTATCCCTGCAGAGCTCCAGGATTTACTGAAGAAGATACGGTTAGATAATAGTTGATAATGAAAGAGGATTTAGACCCTAAGGAAGGGGAGATCCTGGCCTCTTTTCTACTTTCACCAAAACATAATAAGTAGCATGGCATGTGAGGAGAGATGGGTGTGTATAGGAATTACTTATGTTGTGTTTTAGCTACACATTAGTGTGAATAAAGAGATTGGAAATTTTAAATCTTTATTAGGAAAGGATGTCACCCACCAACATTTAGGCACAATAGAATATCTAAAACTCTGCTGAAGACTGCAGAGACTGTGAACCACAGGATTTGGAAGATTGCTGGAGGGATACAATCTGCTTAAAATCTGACAGTCAGTGAAGTAAATTTCAAAGGGCTAAAGTAATGTGAAGGTTGACTCTGGCAAGGTTTTCTTTACAGCATTGAATGAATTCCTCTCCTTTAAAGAAATACAAACCAAAAAAAGTGATCTTACTTTCTCATTTGCCTTCCTTTTTCTTTACCTTTTTAATTGCTGGAGGACCTGAATAGTCTGAAATTTAAAGAAAAGGCCTTAAGGAAACTGTTAAGCAAAAATGGTGCTATAGCTAACATCATAGGATTTCTCCAGCTAAACTTTAACCTTATCTTCTGGTATCAGTTCTTTTTTTGTCTAGTGCTTTATTATTATTATTATATTTTTTATTGTAAAAATACTGTACAGAGGGGTTACAGTTACATGAGTAAGGTAATGAGTACATTTCCTATCCAGCATTGTTACCTCCTCCTTTGTTTGTCCCCAGCATCCCTTTCTTCCCCACTTCCCCAACTCTTCCCTCCCCCTCCCCAAATGTAAAGTTAGTTTTCAATATAGTGTCTTGCACATCTCATTGTTACAATGGGTCAACCTGTATCCTTATTGGTATCTATTCTTATTGGTATACTCTTATTATGTTTTGCTATTCTTTCTGAAACACTTTTTGCAACATTCTTTTCTCTTGATTGTTTAAATAAAAATTTTTTCTTTATAAAACTATTTTCAAGTTTTAAGTTCTCAAAATTGTCTCCCATTCCAATAAAAACTATGCTGAAGTGAATGTTGTTACTATTCTCAACATGTGATAAATTGACTTGGTATACTTTCTGCCATATTTCTGAGATACATAGTGTTATTATGCTTTAAAAAATCTTAATCATATACCACATTCAAACAGGATTCATTTCAGGGATGCAAAGCTGGTTCAATATATGTAAATAAATTAATATAATTCATCACATCAACAAAAGCAAGGATAAGAACCACATGGTTATCTCAATAAATGCAGAAAAAGCTTTTGACAAGATCCAACACTCCTTTATGATGAAGGCTCTGGAAAAACTAGGAATCCATGGAACATTCCTCAATACAATAAAGGCTGTATATGACAAACCTACAACCAGCATTATACTTGATGTGAAAAACTAAAGCCATTTCCTCTTAACTCAGGAATGAGACAAGGATGTCCACTGTCTCCACTTCTTTTCAATTTAGTATTAGAATGCCTAGCTACAGCAATAAGACAAGATACAAACATAAAAGGGATCCAAATAAGGAAAGATGAAGTAAAACTCTCCCTCTTTGCAGACGACATGATCTTGTATTTAAAGAATCCCACAGACTCCATTCCCAAATTACTCCAGCTGATTCGAATCTTTGGCAAAGTAGCAGGGTATAAAATTAACTCTCAAAAACCAATGGCTTTTCTGTGTGCCAACAATGAGAAGAGTGCGGCTGAAATCAAGAAAGCAACTCCCTTTGTAATAGCGCCACAAAAAAATAAAATACCTAGGAATTAACTTAACTAAAGAAGTGAAGGATCTCTCTGATGAAAACTTTAAATACCTGAAAAAGAAATCAAAGCAGAACGTAGGAAGTGGAAAAACCTCCCATGCTTCTGGATTGGAAGGAACAATACCATGAAAATGGCAATACTTCCCAAGGCTATCTACAAATTCAATGCAATACCTATAAATACTCCTACCTCATTCTTCAATGAAATAGAAGAAGCAATCCAATAATTCATATGGAGCAACAAAAGACTCTGAATAGCAAAAACAATCCTTAACAGAAAAAACAGTGCTGGAGGAATATTAATACCAAATTTCAAATTCTACTACAAAGTCATAGTAACAGCTTGGTACTGGCGCAAGAAGAGACCTCAGGACCAATTGAATAGAAATGAAAATTCAGAAGTGAACCCACAGACCTATAGCCATCTAATCTTTGATAAGGGAGCTAAAAAATAGAATGGAAGAAAGACAAACTCTTCAGTAAATGGTGCTGGTAAAATTGGTTAATCACTTGTAGAAAACTAAAGCTAGATCCTTATATATTACCCTGCATCAGAATCAACTCCAAATGGATCAAAGATCTCAAAGTCAAAGCAGATACCCTACTAACATTACAGGAAGGAATAGGAGAAATCCTAGGTCTCCTTGGCACAGACCAAAATTTTCTTAATAGAGACCCAGAAACACAACAAATCAAAGAAAGGTTGGACAAATGGGATTGCATGAAATTGCAGAGCTTCTGCATGGCAAAGGACATAGCTAGCAAGATCAATAGAAAGCCCAAAGATTGGGAGAAGATCTTCACTAGTCATACAATGGATAAGGGTCTCATATCTAAAATATTCTTGGAACTCAAAAAATTAAATCCCCCAACAACAAATCCTCAAAAGAAACAACTGCCCAATAAATAAGTGGGCTAAAGACTTAAAGAGAAACTTCTCTGAAGAGGAAATAAGAATGGCCAATAGACACATGAAGAAATGCTCAACCTCTCTAGCCATAAAAGAATGCAAATCATTGGGATTCCACTCACCCCAGTTAGAATGGCTAGAATCAAGATCTCTAATAACAACAGATGCTGAGGGGATGTGGACAGAAGGGAATCCTACTGCATTGTTGGTGGGAATGTAAACTGTTCAACCACTTTGGAAAGCAGTATGGAGGTTCCTCAAAAGACTCCACATAGAGTTCCCCTATGACCAGCAATCCCACTTTTGGACATTTACCCAAATGATCACAAACAAGACCATACTAAAGCTACCAGCACAACTATGTTTATTGCAGCATTATTTACTATGGCTAAGATATGGAACCAACCCAGATGCCCCTCAGTAGATGAATGGATCAAGAAAATGTGGTATACATGTACAATGGAATTTTATGCCTCCATCAGAAAGAATGACATTGCCCCATTTGTTAGGAAATGGAAAGACTTGGAAAAAATTATATTAAGTGAAGTAAGCCAGGCCCAAAGAAAGATGGGTCCTATGGTATCCCTTATTTACAATAACTAGTATATGTCTGGGACAAGCAGAAATGGTCAGATAAGATGATGTTAAGCAAAATGAACACAAGTTCATTTCGGGACACAAGTGTTTTTTTCTTTCTTTCTTTCTTGCTATTGCTTCTAACGTATTTATAAAGTACCATGTGATTTTTGTTTTGTTTTGTTTTGTTTTGTTTTGGGGTCTGTTGTGGGGCTTGAGCTCTAGGCCTGATCACTGGCCCTCAGCTCTTCAGCTCAAGGCTAGCGCTCTACCACTTAAGCTACAGTGCCACTTCTGTTTTTCTAGTGGCTTATTGGAGATAAGAGTTTCACGGACTTTCCTGCCCGGGCTGGCTTTGAACTGTGATCCTCAAATCTGAGCCTCCAGAGTAGCTAGGAATACAGGTGTGAGCCACAGACGCCTGGCTCAATGTGTGATATGTTTTGTTTCTTTGTATGTTCCTCCCCCTACGGTATAACCCCTGTTTACACTGTATTTGATGTTGGTGCCCTGCATCTTGTATATACACTTCTCTAATTGGGGGAGGGGAAGGGAGAAAACAACATGCTTAAATAGGGATACAGGTTGACTCGTTGTAACAATGAGATGTACAAGACACTATGTTGAAAAATGAGCTTTACAGTTTAGGCAGGGGGCCGGGTGGGTTGCAAGTGTAGTTGTGGAGGTGGGAGGGAAGGGATGGTAGAGGAAAAACAAAGGAGGTAAAATGCTTGATAAGAAATGTACTCATTACCTTGCTCATGGAACTGTAACCCCTGGTACGGTATTTTTACAATAAAAATGTATTAAAATAAAAAAAAGAAAGAAAAAAGGAAAAGAAAAGAAATAAGTGAGGCTAGTTTTCTAACTCTCAAATCTAATCTAAAGCTTTTTATTTATTTTTCCTCCTCTAATTTTCTTTTGTTGTATTAGGTCTTTTGAATAGATGTCCAAATAGAGTTTCCTATTTCAGTTATTGAGCTAAAGAAAAGTCAGACTAGGATATTTCTCTTTTCTACAAGGATCTGAAATGTCTGTCCCACCATATTCTATATTCTTCTATGTCACTCTTGTCTATAGTTTTTACTTTGTGTCCTATTATATTCCTCATTTTCTTTGCCAGTCCATGCTGCATTTTGTATAAGAGCCTTATACTCTATCTGAAATCTCATTCTGGTATTTTCTTTCTAGAATTTGGCTTACTGCACTTATTTGGAATGAAGTCAACTGGCACTCAAGTAACAGATTATCCAGTTGAAACGAATCCTGATTAGACATTTAGTTTAATATACTATGTAAAAATTACATTTTCATGATGTTGAAAAATCCATAGCCAAGATTTTGCTAAGTATTTATATTGTTTACATCTTTTTGGAAGATTGTCAATAAAATTATCAAATGTGTTCTGCTTATTTTATTCCTAGCAATGCCATGTTTCTTCTTGCTGTGTAAAATAGAATCTTTTATGCAATGTTTTATGTAATTGAATCATATTAGCTTATTGGAAGATTATTGACTTCTCTTTATTGAAATATTTTTAAACCAGCCAGCTTATAGTATTCTCTTATTCTTTTTTGTAGCAGTTTTTATTTCTTATGATTTTTAGGTAAGAAATAATATTAGCCTCAAATAGTAACAAAATTATATTCTTTTTCCTGTTTTTACAAATCATCTTTCCTCCCATATTTACCTATTGTCTAACTGCTTTAGTGTTGTGAGAGAAATGTTAAAAAAAGATGTTCCCAGCTGCAAATTTCTTGCTGTTTTTCTAATAAGTGTTTTCTTTTAAGTTAGTCTATTACATATTTCTGTCTTATTAAGATGCTTTGTAATGTGCTCCTATTTTGCTAGGCAGCCTTGCCAACTGCCCTTCAATTATCTATCAGTTATTTGTTTTCTACTGAATCAATTAATATAATGAATTTAATAGATTTCATAACACTAAACTAACTTTGCATTCTTTTGTTCAAAGTCACATATTCAGTTTTCTAGATTCTTCCCCACATTGTATTGCCCTCACACACATGGAGACACACACATAAAAATATATGCATATATGAATATACACACATAAGGCATATTTATATATGTATATAAATGTTAACATTCATTTTCTCTCTCTTTGCACCTATTTATATTCTTGAATTTTCCTGGGGTAACCATGTCTTTGTAATTTTTAAAATATGTTACTGAGGATTGGAACCTTGAGCCTCATGAATGCTAGGCAAGCCTTCTACCACTAAGCCACATTCCCAACCCACATCATCATATTTTAAAAAATATAGTGGCTTTTAGCATTTGTGCCAAAATTTTCATACCTTAATAAAATATTATTAACTGCTATACTAACACAGAACTAAACATGGATTGGTAGTTAGTCAGGTAAATTACAAGGCCTTGATGATGACCTTTTCTAATAGTGTCTCAGATGTCCTGTAGTGAATACAATTGTTGAATATGTGTTGAAATTTGAAAGGAGCCAGCCATAGTCCACATTCTCCTCTCCCAGGATTTTCCAGATACCAACAATCTTCTACCCAATTATTGATAGGGACTATGAGACACATGAAGCAAGCAGGCTGCAACCCATACACGCAACAGGACTTATGTATATATGAACTGCATGGTGCATATATTTGTATTTTTGGAATTGAATTTTTCCTGGTAATAAATTTTTTTAAATTGTGAAAATACCCTACAAAAGGGTTACAATTACATGGGCAAGATAGTGAGTACATTTCTTATCAAGCATTGTTGCCTCCTCCTTTGTTTCCCCATACCTTCTCTTCCCCTCTCCACCCCCCACTCCCCCTACGACTACCTCCCTCCACCCCCCACACCATGCCAAAGTTGTAATCGTTTTCCGACATAACGTCTTGTACATCTCATTGTTGTAACGGGTCCACCTGTAACCGTATTTAAACGATTTGTTTTTTCCCTTCCCTCCACAAATTATATCAACATCAAATACAGTGAAAGCAGGGCTTATACCATGGGGAGGGGGTAAATACAAAGCAACAAAGAAACACCAACTTGTCTGACAGTTTCTGTTTGTCTCAGACATATACTAGTTATTGGAAATAAGGGAAACCATGGGACCTATATTTCTTTGGGCCTGGCTTACTTAGCTTATAATTTTTTCTAAGTCTTTCCATTTCCTAACAAATGGGGCAATGTCATTCTTTCTGATGGAGGCATAGCATTCCATTGTGTATATATACCACATTTTCTTGATCCATTCTTCTACTGAGGGGCATCTGGGTTGGTTCCATATCTTAGCTATGGTAAATAATCTGCAATAAACATAGTTGTGCTGATAGCTTCAGTATGGTCTTGTTTGTGATCATTTGAGTAAATGCCCAAAAGTGGGATTGCTGGATCATAGGGGAGCTCTATGTGTAGTCTTTTGAGGAACCTCCATACTAGTTCCAAAGTGGTTGAACAGTTTACACTTCCACCAACAATGCAGTAGGGTTCCCTTCTGTCCACATCCCCTCCAGCATCTGTTGTTATTAGAGATCTTGATTCTAACCATTCTAACTGGGGTGAGGTGGAATCTCAATGATTTTGCATTCTTTTATGGCTACAGTGGTTGAGCATTTCTTCATGTGTCTATTGGCCATTCTTACTTCCTCTTCAGAGAAGTTTCTCTTTAAGTCTTTAGCCCATTTATTTATTGGTCAGTTGTTTCTTTTGAGGATTTGTTGTTGGGGGATGTAATTTTTTGAGTTCCAGGTATATTTTAGATATGAGACCCTTGTCTGTTGTATGGCTAGTGAAGATCTTCTCCCAGTCCATGGGCTTTCTATTGATCTTGCTAGCTATGTCCTTTGCCATTCAGAAGCTCTGCAGTTTCATGCAATCCTATTTGTCCAACCTTTCTTTGATTTGTTTTGTTTCTGGGTCTCTATTAAGAAAATTTCGGCCTGTGCCAAGAAGACCTAGGGTTTCTCCTATTCCAACCTGTAATGTTTTCAGAGTGTCTGCTTTGACTCCGAGGTCTTTGATCCATTTGGAGTTGATTCTGGTGCAGGGTGATATGTAAGAATCTAGTTTTAGTTTTCTACAAGTGATTAACCAATTTTGCCAGCAGTATTTACTGAAGAGGCTGTCTTTCCATTCTATTATTTTAGCTTCCTTATCGAAGATTAGATGGCTATAGGTCTGTGGGTTCATTTCTGGGTTTTCAATTCTATTCCATTGGTCCTGAGGTCTGTTCTTGTGCCAGTACCAAGCTGTTTTGATTACGATGGCTTTGTAGTAGAGTTTGAAATTTGGTATTGATATTCCTCCAGCACTGTTCTTTCTATTAAGGATTGTTTTTGCTACTCAGGGTATTTTATTGTTCCATATGAATTTTTTGATTGCTTCTTCTATTTCCTTGCAGAATGAGGTTGGAATATTGATAGATATGGCATTGAATTTGTAGATAGCCTTGGGAAGTATTGCCATTTTCACGATGTTGATCCTTTCAATCCAGGAGCATGGGAGGTTTTTCCACTTTCTAAGTTCTGTTTTGATTTCCTTTTTTCAGGTTTTTAAAGTTTTCATCATAGAAATCCTTCACTTCTTTGGTTAAGTTAATTCTTCGGTATTTTATTTTTTGTGGGACTATTACGAATGGAGTTGCTTTCCTGATTTCAGCTGCACTCTTCTCATTGTTGGCATACAGAAAAGCCATTGATTTTTGAGGGTTAATTTTATACCCTGCTACTTTGTCAAAGTTTTGAATCAGCTTAAGTAATTTGTGAGTGGAGTCCTTGGGATTCTTTAGATACAAAATCATGTCACCTGCAAAGAGGGAGAGTGGGAATAAACTCTTTTGAGTACCAATGACTTCTTTGCTTCTTTGTTTGTTTCTTTCTTTTTTGTCGGTTGTGGGGCCTGAACTCTGGGCTTGGGTGTTGTCCCTGCATTCTTCAGCTCAAGGCAAGCGCTCTACTGCTTGAGCCACAGTGCCACTTTCAGTTTTCTAGTAGTTTATTGGAGATAAGAGTCTCATAGACTTGCCTGCCCTGGCTGGTTTTGTACCGTGATCCTCAGATCTCAGCCTCCTAAGTAGCTAGGCTTACAGGCATGACCCACGATGTCTGGCTCATTGGTCCCATTTCTTAAGAATGTTAATGATAAGTATTTAGGGAGAAAATGTTGACATTTGTATCTATTATAGGTATTATATCACCAGCTGCTTCAGAATCAGAACACCCAAATATGCCAGATAAATGCTGTTATCTCCTTAAAAATGATTTTTTGTCTTAAGGCGTCGCTATCTAAATACGGTATTAGTTCTTCTGAAGTCTTCTTTAGCATTTTGTGTGAAGCATGACTTTTCATTTAGATCTAACGACTTCTCTTCCAAATGAATTTCAGCCTTTCCTGTTTGGTAAGGTTTATGACTACATAACTGACATCCAATGACTATCACCCCTTGAAGTTCACAGCTCAGTATTTTTACAGTGTGTCCAGTCATGTATTAACCATCACAATTAAGACATGGAGAACTAGCTTTAGTCCATGGGTTAGTACCTGCCAGTCCCTTCTAGCAACTCCTAATCTGTGCTGATTCCTTGAGTTTATTTCATTTTATTTATATATAATAGTAATGGAGAATACAGTATGTGATATTTTTAAACTGAATTATTTTACTTGGATATAATAATTTCAAAATGTATTCATTTGTTGTTGTTTTGGTGTTTTATGGGAAGGAAACATTAGTTCTATTTTTTTAATTAGTTCTATTTTTTATGTAAAATTTTGTTTATTTTTTATCTCAAGAATTCTTGTGCATATAGGAAAAATGAAGCATGTAGCAAAATGTTATTTCATTAGCAAAACTTTATAAACATGGTAGTATCTGAGGGCTAGTAGAGAAAGTTAATTTTAATAATGCTTGAAGTGTTGCATCTAATTTTTTTATGTAACTAAAGCTTAACAAAGTTCATTTTGTAGAAAGATTATATATTGCTTTAAGTTTAGTTAGTGGCTTACACCTATAATCCTCACTATGCAGAAGTCTGAGTTCTAAGGATTGTGGTTCAAAACCAGCACAGACAGGAACGTTTGAAACTCTGATCTCCAATTAACCAGTAAAAAGACAGAAATGGAGCTATACTTTAAGTGGTAGAGCACTTACTTTGAACAAAAAAGGTCAGAGACAGTGCCCAGACCCTGAGTTCAAGCCCTAGGACTGGCAAGCACAAATAAAATCATTAAGTTTACTAATTTTGTGGTGACAAGAAAAATGTTAATTTTGATAGAGCACTGTGTTATGTTATCATTAAATTATATCAAATATATGGAGTAGAAAAGCTCTTGGACTTAGTGTGTTAAACACATAATTTAATTTTGTTTCCAAAAGAATATGATGCTCTTTTCTCCATCACCATACAAACTGCAGTGGTGAAAATTACCACAGATGTTTAATGTATGAAGAATTACAGTAATTACAACACACATTTATGCTGTTAAAAAGAGAAAATGCTCTTCATGGTAGTGTGAAATTTCTCATTTCACTGTCTCTTGTTAGAATTCTGTGATGTCTGATCCTGTGAATTTATACTTTGTAAATAAATTAAGGGTCAAGCAATGTTATCAATCTTTTCTAAGTGAGTCTCCCATTATTTTCATTTGATTTTGTTTGAAATCACTTAAAACATGTAATCAAAATGATTTAATGAACAGAATACTAAAATCTTCAGCTTTCAAATGTTTTAGTGAATAGCAACTATTTTAAGCAAAACCTGAAGACATGAAGACATTGAGATGTACCACTAGATAAACAAGAGGAAAAATTAACAGTGAGAGTGTAAGTTATGTACTGGATTTCATTGTTGAATTCTTTATTTTTCATTTGGAATATTTCAGACAAAAAGAATATCTTGTTTTTCCCCATCTCCTCCACAAGTTATACTGACAGCAAATATATTGAAAGCGGGGGTTATACTGTGGGGGAGGGACATACAAAGCAACAAAGAAATAATCTTATAAATGCGTTAGAAACACATGCATGAAAGAAAAAAAACATTAAAATACCTATCTAAGGGTTCATTTTCCTAACATCACATTATCTGACTTTTTCCGCTTGACTCATACATATACTAGATATTGCAAATAAGGGAAACCATGGGACCTGTGTTTTATAAGCACTACATTTAACAAAATGTTCAGCAGGGATATGTAATACCCTTAAGTCTTATGTGCTAAGGTCCTCAATCATGTTTCTGTTGTATGTCTGTGACAGTTATCCACATGAGCTGTTTGACAATAGGTCTTTAACAAGACCACTGACCTCAAGACATGGTAGAGGAGATGAAGGCTGAAGGTCTGTCCTGAGCAGTTAGCTCAGCTATGAGCTGGAATGTCAGTGTAAATGATGAGATTTTATCCAGTCCTACCTCTACTAGATACTGTGATATATTTGTGTGATAACCACTAATGTTCTCTGTTAGAAGTGACCATTTTACTTATCGTTCACACTAGCAGGAGATAGGCATGGAACAAATTAATGAATTTATAGTTACTGAGCAGATGAGCCACAGACTTAGTTGGGGCCCATTGTCCTAATTGGCAGGACTGTGTTGACAAATCATATTGCATTGCTACCAGAAAGGATTGGATGAGGGAACTGAAAAGATTTATGTAAGAGACCACGTGGAATTGAAGCAATAAAGCTTCTGCCAACGTAGATGTATCAAAGCATTATTCAAAATGCTCCTTTGTGCAAATGCAAAAGTCCTTAAAGCTTTCCACTGTTTGAATGTGAACCATTTTGATAAGTTGAAGGCTCCTCTTTCATGGGGGAAAATTATCCATTGAGTTTTCTTATATCAGTATTTGAGAGCAACAACTGTGATTCCACACCCACCCTCCTTCCCCTTAATACAACATGTACCTGTACTGCTGCTCTCAGGGCTTTTTGTAAATATAATAAATGTACCCCTGTTGTAGACACTTACTGTTCTAATTTTTGGAAGTAATTACAGAATCACACTTATTCATGAGAAACGACGCAGAGATCCTATCTGTTCTTCAGCCGGTTTCCTCAAACCCCAGACAGTTGTATCTTGTTGAACTGTATAATATCACAACTGGATGTTAACATTGAAACCATTCATGTACCATACTCCAATTTCACATGAACTTATTTGTGTGCATTTAACTGTAGAAATTTTGTCACATATGTAGATTCAGGATAGCTACAGTCAAGACACAAAACAGTTTCCTCTCAAGAGTCCCTTGACTTACCTTTCCTAGTAACCACTAATTCATGCTTCATCTCTACAATTGTATGGCTTCTGCAACTTGTACAAATGAAATAATATAGCAAATGCTCTGTGAGTTGACTGTTTCACTTGGCATCATTCCCTTGAGAACCAGCCATGTTGCTTTGAGTACTTTATTATTTTTGATCATCGAGTAGTATTCTATCCACCCATTTCAGGTCTAATTTCTTCATTTGTTTGTTTTATACAATAAGATCTGAGTTCTTGAACCTAGGCTCAGATGGTTTGATTGAACAAATAATGAAACACCCCCAAAGAGTGAACAGGAGATTTGCGAGCTACAAACCTGAGGAAGTTGGTGTTTACTGCCGCAAAATGCATGTTTCCAGTCACAAGATGATCACATTCAAATATGAAAGTTGAAGAGTAACAAATTTTAACAAGCACTTCAAGAGGTGGCTCATAAACAAGTTTCCTTAGAAAAACTTTTGAAGCTATTGGATTCTTATCCCCCAAACAATTAATAAACACAGTTAAAATATAATTATAAATTCAAAGGCTTATCCATTGCAGTCATTAGCAAGGGCTGCCTTTTAAACTACCTTGATGCATCCGCAGGACCTGGCAGACCCCTCCTCCTCCTCATCCACTTCTTCCCTCCCCACCTACAGCAACTCTGAGGCAATCTATTTTACACTTGGACTTTTGCATCAGCTCTCCTTTGAAGAATGAGTTCTGTGACTGGAAGGAAATTTGAAAACACCAATGTTGTCACGTACACATTATGTAACTGCAACTGTTTCACTGAATAAGCAGCCCTCAGTCCAAAGCCTGTTCCAGCTCATTTTTATGTAGTTGCATTTTTAAAAATTAAATCTAGGTGAAGTTTCATGACATTTCTGGTCAATGTTAGCGTATTGAAAAATAAATGTTTTACTTTCTAGAGTTCTCAAAAGAAGTTAAAGTCAGTTAATAAATGGCCAATCCAGTAGCTATCATCTGTTGAAAAGGCAGTGTGTTCGTTTCTCAAAGTGGTGCCAGTGCAGCCAGGCAACAGGGAGTGGGAAGTTTTCTGCTTGTAATTCATACAGCATTTTCCTTTGGCTGCCTCCAGCTCACCTGGATTGAACATGGAGAAGGGAGGCAAAAGGACAAGAAAAGTAATTCTTCTTGGACTACAATTATTGTAAACTGTCATTGGCATTTTAGACCAAAGTTGAAATTCATTTGTTATATACTACCTTTGTGAAACTGGTATGAGCCATTCTAATTGGTAACTGTCCTGTTCTGGTTAGCTGATTCTATGCCATTTGGTTGTCCTGTCTTTGGAATATGACACATGCTTTGAGGTCATGCTGAAGATTTCATTTTGGGACATTTTCTTGGGTATGTAAGACTTTCTCTAACACTCTCTTTCTCTCTCCCCCCACACGTACCACCAGTGGGATTTATCACTTGCATTCACTTTAACAATCTCTGCACTCCTCTAGCTATGTAGATCTCATTGGCAGATGCCCTGCCATCATCTCGTGCTTTTCAAATTGGTTTCCACAAGTTTCCAGGTGGTATTCTCAGATAGTTTACTGAAGACTCATCTCCTGGTAAGACTCTTGTGGTAAGTCATGCCTCTTTCTACTATTAAAAACTCCCCTCCTAAATCTTCCAGGCTTAACCTTAACATCAGAACAAATTGAAGGGTCTAGAAAGTGAAAACTGCTGGATGTGGTGGTTCACACTGTAATTTCAGCATTCAGGAGTCTAAGAGAAGAGGATCTTGAGTTCAAGACAGTATGGGTTGCATAGCAATACTCTGTCTCAGTAAATTAAGATTAAAATGAGTATGAAAATTAAGATCTCTTCATTTAAAAGTTTTGCACATAGGCCCAGACCTCCACTTGGAATATGGAGATGATGCTAGAACTTAGTATTTAAGATCTCAACAGAAATGGTAACAGGAATAGATGCATTTCATTATGTTATGTAGGAAAGATCCCTAGCACAAAATTGTTCCTCAATAAATGAATAGGTCCTGCTAAAATAGATCTCATGGCACCTGTGAAAGACTAATATTTTTTTCAATTTTTTTATTGTGATTAAGTGGTTACATAATTTCCCAAATTTCACAGTATTGTGGGATAGTGAAGCTTAGTCAAAGTCACAAACCTGGGAGATTTAATATGTCTGAGTGGGGTGGTAGCCAAGGATAGTCAAGCATAGAGGACAGACAAATGGAGAGAAGTTTGGTGGATGAACACAGTCATAATAATCTATGTACATATGTTAAAATGGGATTAGAAAACTTGAAGAGACAGGTGGGCCTGGAATAGATGAGAAGAGAAAGAGAGAATGATGGAAGAGATGATCTTGATCAAATTGCTTTGCATTTACTACATAATGAACATGCCATATTGAAACTCCTCTGTACAACTATTTCAAGATAACCTTAAAACGTTTCTTTTTTGATTTTTTAACATCTATTATGTCGCCATCATTTGATTACTGTTGACTACCTTCCTCAAGTAAGCAAAAAAGTGGTGATACTACTAAAAATGTTATCACTTCTTAATATCTAGATTATCTTCACAAAATTGTATTTAGAAATACATAGAAAGAGCTGGACTTTGTTGTCACTCATTTTTTGTTTTTGTCCGTCATGGGGCTTGAACTCTGGGCCTGGACATTGCCCCTCAGCTCTTCAGCTCAAGGCTAGTGCTCTACCACTTGAGCCACAGTGCCACTTCTGGCTTTCTGGTGGTTTATTGGAGCAAAGAATTTAAGGGCCTTTCTTGCCCAGACTGTCTTTGAACCATGAGCCTTAGATCTCAGCTTCCTGAGTAGCTAGGCATGAGCCACTGGCCCCCTTCTGACACTCACAATTTTTTAAATTATATACTAGTCTGTCTCACTGTAATGCTGTTTTCTTAAAGACAACCTTATTTTCAATGATTATTTCTCTAATATCTTGCAGAGCACTAATATTATATTAGATGTACAACAACAACAACAATAATAATTACTGGAAGTTCTTAACCAGAATAAGGGCAAGCAAAAAGCAGCAATCATTACAAGAAGTCTTTCTTATATAACTTACTAGTTTTCCAATTTCCTTGACCATTATATTTATTTTTTGATAAAATTTTTATTGTAACGATACTGTACAGAGGGGTCACAGTTAAATGAGTAAGGTAATGAGTACATTTCCTATTGAGCATTATTACCCACCTTTGTTTGTCCCCTGCCATCCCTTCCATCCACCCTGCCCCCCAAAGCTGTAAACTTCATTTTCAACAGTGTCTTGTACATCTCATTGTTACAATGGGTCAACCTGTATCCTTGTTCCAGCATTTTATTATTTCCCTTCCCCTCCCCAAATCAGAAAATGTAAATACAAGATGCAGAGCACCAGAATCAAATACAGTGAAAACAGGGGTTATACCATGGTGGGGGGGGGGGTGGGGAGAAAATACAATGGAAACAGAAAAATCACATAGTACATTAAAAGCAAGTGACAAAGATAACCATTTCATTTAGCCTCATCTTATATGGTCATATGTACATAGCTTTTGACATTTTCTGCTTGTCTAGTAATAGTATCCTAGACATATACTACTTATCACAAATAAGGGAAACCATGGCACCTATGTTTCTTTGGGTCTGGCTTACTTCACTCAATATAATTTTTTCCATTTCTTTCATTTCCTAACAAATGGGGTGGTATCATTCTTTTTGATGGAGGCATAGAATTCCTCTATCTATCTATCCATCTATCTATCTATCTATCTATCTATCTATCTATCTATCTATCTATCTATCTATCCCATTTTCTTTTTTTTTCTTTTTTTTTCTTTTTGCCAGTCATGGTGCCTGAACTCTAGGCCTGGGCACTGTCTCTCAGCTCTTCAGCTCATGACTAGCGCTCTATCACTTGAGCCATAGCACCACTTCTAGCTTTTTCTGATAATGTGGTGCTGAGGAACCGAACCCAGGGCCTCATGCTTGCAAGGCAAGCACTCTACCACTGAGCCACCTTCCCAGGCCTCTATCACATTTTCCTGATCCATTCATCTACAGAGGAGCATCTGGGTTGGTTTCATATTGGCACAGGTTGAAATTTTCTTAATAGAGACCCAGAAACACAACAAATCAAAGAAAGTTTGGACAAATGGGATTGCATGAAACTGCAGAGCTACATGGCAAAGGACATAGCTAGCAAGATTAATAGAAAGCCCATGGATTAGAAGAAGACCTTCACTATCCATACAACTGACAAAGGTCTCATAACTAAAATATACTTAGAACTCAAAAACTTAAATCTCCCAAAAACAAATCTTCAAACACACAACCACCTTTAGTGGGCTAAAGACTTAAAGAGAAAGTTCTCTGAAGAGGAAATAAGAATGGCCAATAGATACATGAAGAAATGCTCAACCTCTCTACCCATGAAAGAAATGCAAATCAAAACAGCATTGAGATTCCACCTCACCCCAGTTAGAATGGTTAGAATCAAGAACTCTAATAACAACAGATGCTGGAAGGGATGTGGCCAGAAAGGAATCCTACTGCATTGTTGGTGGGAGTGTAAACTTGTTCAACCACTTTGGAAGGCAGTATGGAGGCTCCTCAAAAGACTCTATGACCCAGAAATCTCACTTTGGGGCATTTACCCAAATGACCACAAACAAGGCCATTCTAAAACTACCAGCACAACTATGTTTATCTCAGCATTATTGACTATTATATTTAAAAGTCCTTGTTATCACAATTGTCATTACCATTTTCATCATCTCACCAGTTGCTCTTCTAAGTGAGTTTTATTTGTAACCTCAAAGGATTCACACAGCAATCTTCTGAGTTAGTGATTTAGAAATCCCCTGTTTACAAGTCATTGATTTGAAGCATGAATTATGATTGTTTTATAATTCTATCAGAAATACTTTTTTGCATTCATTCTTTTGCTTCAAAATAGTCCATAAAATTATAATGAATATTTTAAACTTTTTGTGACTGTGTATAGCTAGCATGCTTATTTTGTGGTTTATTTATCATAAAGCTTATGACAAACATAAAGAGTAATTATGCTATAATTTCTAGTATGTTTCTTTTGGAAATCTTGTCAAATCACTTTCTTTTCATGGCTTCCCAAGTGAAATTCAGTTTATCATCTTGATTTCCCTATTGATCATATACTTATCTAATTAAGTGCAAAATCTGAATATAAACTGCTTCTATGATATTGCAGAGGGGAAAATAATCTGTGGTCTATTTATATTTACATTGAAATTCAAGTCCAAGTTTTCATAGGGTAGTCAAACTTCATATTAGACATTTTTCTTCAACTATTGAATATTTAGCAACTGTGTGGGAGTTCGGGATCAATTTAGGTACATTATCTTGATTATAAATAGCACTATCCAAAAATGTTAAAAAATTCAAGTGATGATGTCAATAGTTCTGCTGAACTGTGATTAGAATTTTCTTAGAAAATGTGTGCAGCTCAATTGGGTGAAATATTGTCTTGCTTCTTGTCCTTTGCTATTTTATTATGGCTTTACCTTCCAGCACATTCAGAATGCCTTTTTAAGACTTATTTTAGGGCTAGGAATGTGGCTACGTGGTAGAGTGCTTGCTTTGCATGCATGAGGCCCTGGGTTCAATTCCTTAGCACCACATAAGTGGAAAAAGCTGGAAGTGGCACTATGGCTAAAGTGGTAGAGCACTAGCCTTGACCAGAAGAACTGGAGGGACAGTGCCCAGGCCCAGAGTTCAGGCCCCACAACTGACAAAAAAAAATATAAAAAGGTTTATTGTATTTGGTAAGTCCCTGAAAAATACCTGAAGGATTATGTTATTTCAGCTCCTTGTTTAAAGATTACGGAAACTAAGACATGGACAGACCAAATTAGCTAGAACTATCTGTGTATTGTCATGGCCATGTTAATATGGTAATATGTGAAATTAGAAAGAAGATTTGATGTTGATATTTATAAGGTTCTTTTTCACAGACTTTTATTTTATGGGAATCAACCTCTAGGAAACTAAAAAAAATCAGAAGTAATGAGAGTTGCTTGAATGACATTGCCTTTCATGCTAACTCTGTAATTATATGTTTTTAATTTTTTATATGTTTTTATTGTGAAAATACTGTACAGAGGGGTTACAGTTACATGAGCAAGGTAATGAGTACATTTCATATCAAACATTGTTGCCTCCTCCTTTGTTTTTCCCCTACTATCCCTTCTCTCCCACCTCCACAAGTATACTCCCTCCTCTTTCCCCATCTAAATTATAAAGTTTGTTTTTCAACATAGTGTCTTGTTCATCTCATTGTTACAATGGGTCAACCTGTATCCCTATTTAAAAATTTTGTGTTTCCCTTCCCCTCCCCAAATAATACTAATATCACATACAGTAAAAACAGGGATGATAGCGTGGGGGAGGAACACACAAAGCAACAAAAATAATCACATGGTACCTTATAAATATATTAGAAGCAATAGCAAGAAAGAAAAACCACTTGTGTCCCTATCTTGAGGTTCATTTCACAAAACTTCATCTATTCTGGTCATATGTACATGGATTTTAATCATTTCTGCTTGTCCTAGACATATTCTAGTTATTGCAAATAAGGGAAACCATAGGACCTATGTTTCTTTGGGCCTGGCTTACTTCACTTCATTTAATTTTTTCCAAGTCTTTCCATTTCCTAACAAATGGGACGATGTCATTCTTCTGATGGAGGCATAGAATTCCATTATAAACACACACACACACACACACACACACACACACACACACCATATTTTCTTTTTTTAAAATTTTTTATTATGAAAATACTGTACAGAGGGGTTACAATTACATGGGCAAGATAATGAGTACATTTCTTATCAAGCATTGTAGCCTCCTCCTTTGTTTCCCCTTCCCATCCCTTCCCAGTCTCCCCTCCGTCCCCCCCCAATCCCCCCCCCCCAAAGTTGTAAAGTTTGTTTTGGACATGACAACTTGTACTTCTCATTGTTGCAACGGGTCCACCTGTATCCTTATTTAAACGACTTATTTTTCCCCTTCCCCTCCACAAATTATACCGACATCAAATACAGTGAAAGCAGGGGTTATACTGTGGGGGAGGGGCATACAAAGCAACAAAGAAATAATCTTATAAATGCATTAGAAACAAATGCATGAAAGAAAAAAAAAACATTTAAATACATATCTTAGGGTTCATTTTCCTAACATCACCTTATCTAACCTTTTCTGCTTGACTCATACATATGCTAGATATTGCAAATAAGGGAAACCATGGGACATTTGTTTCTTTGGGCTTGGCTTACTTCACTTAATATAATTTTTTCCAAGTCTTTCAATTTCCTAACAAATGGGACAATGTCATTCTTTCTGATGGAGGCATAGAATTCCATTGTGTATATATACCACATTTTCTTGATCCATTCATCTACTGAGGGGCATCTGGGTTGGTTCCATATCTTAGCTATGGTCAATAATGCTGCAATAAACATAGTTGTGTTGGTAGCATTATTATGGACTTGTTTGTGATATCCTTTGGGTAAATGCCCAAAAGTGGGATTGCTGGGTCTTAGGGGAGCTCTATGTATAGTCTTTTGAGGAATCTCCATACTGCTTTCCAAAGTGGTTGAACAAGTTTACACTCCCACCAACAATGCAGTAGGGTTCCCTTCTGTCCACATCCCCTCCAACATCTGTTGTTATTAGAGTTCTTGATTCTAGCCATTCTAACTGTTGTGAGGTGGTATCTCAATGTTGTTTTGATTTGCATTTCTTTTATGTCTAGGAAGGTTGGCCACTCTTATTTCCTCTCCAGAGAAGTTTCTCTTTAAGTCTTTAGCCCTCTTATTTATCGGGCAGTTGTTAATTTTGAGGATTTGGTGTTGGGAGATTTAATTTTTTGAGTTCCAAGTATATTTTACGTATGAGACCCTTGTCTATTGTAACATTTCTTTTCAGTGAGAATGCTCAAAAACGTATTTTCTGGCTGTGATGAAATATCTATTCTTAACTATAATCACTTTGCTTTTTGTGGAATACAATTAATATATTTACTTTTATTCATGGAAGTCTGTTAATTAAATTATATAAAACATGAATTGTTTGAGTTCCAGGTATATTTTAGATATGAGACCCTTGTTCATTGTATGGCCAGTGAAGATCTTCTCCCAATCAGTGGGCTTTCTATTGATCTTGCTAGCTATGTCCTTTGCTATGCAGAAGCTTTGCAGTTTCATGCAATCCCATTTGTTCAACCTTTCTTTGATTTGTTGTGTTTCTGGGTCTCTATTAAAAACATTTGGGCCTGAAACAAGGAGACCTAGGATTTCTCCTATTCCATCCTGTAATATTTTCAGTGTCTGCTTTGACTCCGAGGTCTTTGATCCATTTGGAGTTGACTCTGGTGCAGGATGATATATAAGGATCTAGCTTTAGTTTTTGCCAGGACCATTTTTGTCTTTCTTCCATTCTGTTTTTATAGCTCCCTTTCAAAGATTAGGTGGCTGTAGGTTCATTTCTGGGTTTTCAATTCTATTCCATTGGTCCTGAGGTTCTTCTGGTGCCAGTACCAAGCTGTTACTATGACTTTGTAGTAGTATTTGAAATTTGTTATTGATATTCCTTCAGCACTTTCTTAAGGATTGTTTTTGTTATTCAGGGTCTTTTATTGTTCCATATGAATTTTTGGATTGCTTCTTCTATTTTATTGAAGAATGAGGTTGGAGTATTTATACGTATCGCTTTCCAATCCAGGAACATGGGAGGTTTTTCCACTTCCTAAGTTATGCTTTGATTTCTTTTTCAGGTGTTTAAAGTCTTTATCATAGAGGTTCTTCATTTCTTTACTTAAGTTAATTCCTAGGTATTTTATTTTTTGTGGGGCTATTACAAAGGGAGTTGCTTTCCTGATTTCAGCATCACTCTTCTCATTGTTGGCATACAGAAAAGCCATTGATTTTGAGAGTTAATTTTATATCCTGCTACTTTGCCAAAGTTTTGAATCAGCTGGAGTAATTTGGAAGTGGAGTCTATGGGATTCTTTAAATACAAGATCATGTCATCTGCAAAGAGGGAGAGCTTTACTTTAGTTTTCACTATTTTGATCCCCTTTATGTTTGCATCTTGTCTTATCGCTCTAGCTAGGCATTCTAATACTAAATTAAAGAAAAGTGGACAGAGTGGACATCCTTGTCTCATTCCTGAGCTTAGAGAAAATGGCTTAGTTTTTCACATTAAATATAATGCTGGCTGTAGGTTTGTCATATACAGCCTTTATTGTATTGAGGAATGTTCCATGGATTCCTAGTTTTTCCAGAGCCTTCATTATAAAGGGGTGTTGAATTTTGTCAAATGCTTTTTCTGTATCTATTGAGATATCCATGTGGTTTTTATCCTTGCTCATGTTGATGTGATTTATTATATTGATTGATTTGCATATATTGAACCAACTTTGCATCCCTGAAATGAATCCTGTTTGATCATGGTGTATGATTTTTTTGGACAAATTGTTGAAGTTGATTGGCCAAAATTTTGTTCAGAAGTTTTGCATCAATGTTCATCAAAGAAATGGGTCTATAGTCTTCTTTCTTTGATGAATCCCTGCCTGGTTTTGAGATGGTTTTGATGGCTTCATAGAAACAGTTCAGTACTGAGCTTTCTCTCTCAATTTCATTGAAGAGTTGGAGAAGTATTGGTGTGAGTTTTGCTTTGAAGGCCTTGTAGAATTCAGCTCTAAATTCATCCAGTCCTGGGCTTTTCTTAGATGAGAGGCCTCTTATTGTTGTTTCTATTTCAATGTTTGATATGGGCCTGTTAAGATGGTTTAACTCATCTTGGTTTAGTTTCTGCATGTCGATATTTGCTAGGAAATAATCCATTTCTTCCAGATTCTCAAAAGGTTTGAGAGGTATTCCCTTTAAGGGAATCTTGATTGTTCTGAATCTTGATTGTTTCTGTGGTGATGTTTCCATTCTCATCTCTGAGTTTGTTTATTTGGGTGTGTTCTCTTCTTTTTCTGATAAGATTTGCTAAGGGTCTGTCAATTTTGTTAATTTTTTCTAAGAACCAACTCTTTGTTTTGTTGATTCTTTCTATTTTTTTTTTTTTTGGATTCTACTTCGTTTAATTCTGATTTAATTTTAATTATTTATTTCTGTCTACTGGATTGGGGTTTATCTTACTGCTCTTTTTCAAGGAGGTTCAGATGTCTCATTAAATTTGTTTCAGATCTCTCCAATTTGTTGATGTAGAAACTCAGAAATATAAACTTGTCTCTGAGTACTGTCTTTGCTGTGTCCCAGAGGAGCTAATAATTTGTGTGTGTGTGTGTGTGTGTGTGTGTGTTTTGTTGTTGAATATCATGAATATTTGAATTTTCTTTTTAATGTCTTCCATGACCCATTGGTGATTCAACAGTGTGTTGTTTAGCCTCCATGTGTTACAGGACTTTCTTTGGTGACTTTTGGTGTTGAGTTCTAATTTTATTCCCTTGTGGTCTGAGAGAAGGCAAAGTATAACTTCAATGTTTCTGAATTTGAACAAGTTTGCTTTGTGACCTAAAATGTGGTCTGATTTGCTGCTGAGAAGAACATGTATTCTGATGCTGCTGGGTGAAATATTTGGTAGATGTCTGTTAAGTCTATTTGATATATGCAGTTGTTTAGATCTGTGGTTTCTCTGTTGAGTTTTTGCCGAGTTGATAATGTGTTTGGATCTATGTAAGATTTGAGGGAAAGTAGTGTTTCTTGGATAAATTTGGGTGCTCTGTTATTTGGTGAATAGATATTTAGAATTGTAATATCCTCCTGAAGTAGAGATCCCTTAATTAATATTTAGCAACCTTCTTTGTCTCTTCTCACTAATTTTAATATGAAGTCTTTTATCTGATATTAGGACTGCAAGTCCCACCTGTTTATGGGGGTCGTTTGCTTGGTAGATTTTATTTCAGCCTTTCACTTTCAAAATATGTTTTTTTTGGGGGGGGCAAGGTATGACTCTTGAAGGCAGCAGATAGAAGGATCTTGCTTTTTAATTAAACTAGACAGTCTATGTTGCTTAATTGGAGAGTTAAGTTCATTAATGTTGAGAGTTAGAACTGAGAGGTGTTTGGTAGTTCCTGACATGTTATCCACCTTCTTGGGGGATGAGACACCTGTGTTCTTCCTATGGTTCTTGGATTTTCAGTTTTGGTGCAGTTGCTTAGCCTTTATTTTGCTCATGTTGTTTTTCTGTGTGTAGGACAGTATCTGTTGTAGGGGTGGTTTGGTGGAGATATATTGTTTCAGTTTTTCTTTGCTATAGAAGGTTTTTATTTCACCTTCCATTATGAAGGAGAGTTTAGCTGAGTACAGTATTCTTGGTTGATAGTTGTTTGTCTTTAGGGCGTGGCATACACATTACAGGCTCTTCTTGCTTTAATTGTCTCTGCTGAGAAATTTGAAGTTATTCTAATTGGTTTCCTTTTATAGGTGATTGTTTTTTTTCTCCTTGACAGCTTTAAAGATCCTTTCCTTGGTCTGAATTGATCCTGTGCACTTTATAATGTGACTGTGGGATGTCACATTGTGGTCTGGTCTATTTGGGGTTCTAAAAGCTTCTTGTGTCTGAATAGGCCTATCTTATTGTATGTTTGGGAAGTTCTCTGTTAGCATCCTGTTAAATAAATTTCCTAGACTATTAACTTCTGTCTCTAGGTGCTCCTCTACACCCATTATCCTCAGATTAGGCCCACTGATGGTGTCTTCCAAATATTGAATAGATCTATCTTATTTCTTGGATTTGTCTTGGATAGTTGTATGTTCTTTCTCTATAATATCTAGGCTGTCTTCAATCCCCGAGATTCGATCTTCTGCATGGTCTATCCTACTGTCAAGACTTTCTACTTTGTTTTTTTTTTATTTCTTTTCCTTCTAATTGGTCAGCTTTGATGGCTTCAAATTCTTTGTTGGGTTTTAGTTTTAGATCTTGTATGAACTTCTTTACTTCTTTAATTTGGTGTTCAGTGTTTATTCTCAAATCACTTAGTTGATTGGTTTTGTTTTCCTTGGACTCCCATTCCTTCTGATGGGCTCCATTCAGCATTCCCTTTGTGGTCTCCTTGACTTCCTTCACCTGTCTGTTTATGGATTCCATGAATGCCTCTATTGATCTTTGTCTATTCTCATCCCGCTCATGCAATTCTTGTATTACTCTTTGATTAGCTTCCTTATGTTCACGAAGTTCCTGTATTTCTCTTTGACTGTTCTCAGCCTGCTCACACAATTCCTGTATTAATCTTTGCTTAGCTTCCTCATGCTCATATGATACCTGTATTAATCTTTGGTTAGCCTCTTCTCATTCCTTGTCCTGCTCACAGAGTCCGTTGCAGGTTTTCAATCTTTTCATTCACCATGTTTACCAGTAGTGTTTGTAGAGCTTTTTAGGAGTTCTCCTCTGGATTATTCATTAACTGTGCTGTCACCTGATTATCATGAATGGGATTTGAAATACCCAGACTTGCCATTTTTCTTGTGTTTCTCTGGCTTGTTCTGCCCATTTGGTATGAAAGTAACACCAGTTTTGTGCTATAACACTATTTTAAGTCAAACATCAACCAGAGACCTGTAGTTGCACAGTCAAAATGGCTGCACATACAATCTAGTTCAACAGACTCAATCTATTCAACATCATACAACTATGGATTAATGGACTAAGAACATCAAAGAGAGATTCAGCAGACCAGAAATTAATAGATTTAGGGAGAAATGTGGGGAAAAATAGGATTAGAGGGATGTGGAGAGGTAAAAGGAAAGAGTGAATTCAACGAAGTCCTAATCTCAGAGAGGAGATGGATAGGACAGAATGGAGGGAGAGAGATAAACAAGAAAAAAATGAAAAAACAAAAATTTAAAATAAAAAATGAAACACTTAAATTATGTAAGTATAAAGAAATGATATTGAGAGAAGAAAAGGATAGGATGAGAGGAGGAGAGAGATAAAAAGGAAAAATGAGGGGCTGGGAAGGTAGCTCAGTGGTAGAGCACTTGCCTTGCATGCATGAGGCCCTGGGTTCGATTCCTCAGTACCATATAAAAAAAAAGAAAAAGCCGGAAGTGGCACTGTGGCTCAAGTGGTAGAGCACTAGCCTTGAGCTGAAGAGCTGAGGGACAGCGCCCAGGCCCAGAGTTCAGGCCCCACGAACGGACCCCCCCCCTAAAAAAAGGAAAAATGAAAAAATAAAAATAAAAAATTTAATTTTTTTTTAAAGAATTATATAGGTATAAATAAATACTTAAGAATTATATAGGTATAAAGAAATAATACTACTATTAAAGAAGTTAAGTCTAAGAGGTTGTGAATTGAGTAATAAATTTCTGAATTAAGTATGTACACATGTCTAATAACTAATATGGTTATATATCTGGGGATGAGCAGAACAGAAATTAAGTCATGCAAAAAAGAAAAATAAAAACCAAAAAGTTAAAAGATATTAATCACACACACACACACACACACACACACACACACACACACACACACACACACACACCTCTAAAATAAAATTTATAAAAGAAACAAGTAGAAACCTTTTTTTAAAATTAAAAAATAAGTGGAAAAAAGATTTCTTTGGTTTTTCTCAGGGGCATGGGGGAGATCTTGTATCTCCCCTGTGTCTGTCACCAGTCTCTTGGTGGAGTTTCTGGTCTGCTTGTGGTGTTTGGTTTTCTTATGGCTTGATTGGTTTCTTAAGTCAGTTTGTTTGAACAGGCAGAAAAAAGTTCTGCCTTACCCAGGACTTTGTGATCCTCCTCCCAGGCTAGTCCAGTGGGAGGAAGATCTGCTTCGAGTATCTCAAAATAAGGAGATGGCTGTTTCCTCTACCTTGAAGTTACTATGATAAGGCTAGGTTGTGGGTAGGTTTGAGGCCTATCAGCAATCAGTTGCTTTTCCCCTGAGGGGCTAGCTCTTGATACACTCACAGAGCCTAGCCTGGAGCCATTCTCAGGATTTTTTTTTTTACTGAGTTTGCATTGTCTTTTAGACCTCTTGCTGTTGAGTCTTCTGCTTAAACTGTAGTTGCGAAAGGCAGCCTCTGGCTCTGTTTACCCAGTGAAGTACGTCACTCTTCTGGGGGCAGAGTTTTCCCTGCCTGGGGGAGGGGGAGTGACTTCCCCTGGGTGGAGCTGAGCCCAGCAGGTCAGGTCAGGTTCCTGTGACCTGTGGAATGGCTCCTATTTTCTTCCAAGGCCTGAGATGGAGCTAGCTGCTCTGCCAGGCCTTTGTCAGTATCAAAGATGGAGATCTTCTCTGGTACTGGGGGAGGGGATACCGTCCCACTGCTGCTGTGTGAGAAAGGATGAGGATATCTTGAGGGTACTCATGCAAGCCTCTTGGTTTCTGGGCTGTCCCTGGTCTGTGATCCGCAGGATGAAGATTTCTGCTCCTTGTCAGTTCTTGCTAGTGGTGAGTAGAATCCCCTTGAACATCACATCTGGTGCTTTTGTTTCCGTCTGTCTCTGTTGGTATCGCAGCTGCAGCTGCAGCCGCCACTGCCACCACCACCTCAGACACTAGCAAGTGCTCAGATCTGTCTCCTTGACCAAGCTGCTTGGGATTTTCCCTCTCTGGTCAAACTCTCTGTACTGTGATGGCACACTTTGTGTGATTCTGTAGCCTAAGACTGTTCACTGGAACACTAAAACTGCTTTCTATGCAAGAGCTTGTTTAGCCTGCAGCTTCTCCTTCACCATCTTCCTTTGGACTCCTCTCAGTAATTATTTTAGAAGTGATCATTTGAAGACAATGAAGTTGAAGTAATACAAAGGTAGAAAAACACAAAAACATATGAGGACTCAAAAACAGAAGATTTTGAGCTTTAAAATACATTATTGACTCTCTCAGATTTCCCACAATAAGTAAGGTCCTTTTTAGCAGAAATGTTCAAAAAATTTATCGTTCTTTTCTAAAGATTCTACTATCCTGAGTTATTGACTGAGTACAAAGAAAGCTTATACTGAGAATGAAGTAAGTTCTATTGGGCATTGCTGTTGTCTGAAGTTTCAGTCTTTTTTTTTGTGTGTGCTTTCTGAATCACAAGTGGCCTTTGTTATCCACTCAAAAATCAGGAAAGTAGAATCCCCTTTTTATTGTAATCTTGGCAAGTACCAAACAAATGCACCCTCAAAGTTTACATTCTGCGATTTGAGTTAAGTTTATTATCCAAGTTTCCACATCCAAAATCAATGCTACATCAGTATTAAATATCTGTGCTCTCCAGAGCATGAGTTTGTTTTCTGTGTGGACAATCTGTCACATCCTGGACATAGAGTGAATATTTTCCTTTATGTTCACAGTAGTTTATCCAGCAACATTCCAATACCTTCCTTTGGGTCCAGGACTCTGAGTGTGTATAAAGCACTTAACTTGAGTTCTATAGCTCACAAAAATCTCTGTCTCCTCTCCTTAAGCCATATGGCAGTTCATTCTACATTTTGCTGTGCTACTTCATAATATGTGTAAGACATCTTGCCATGATGCATTGTGGGTAGGGAGGAAGTTCTTGTGAATGCATATATTTGTTTCCCTGTAGTCAACTCCTAGCAATGATTGATTCAATAATCATTACTGAGTACTTACTACAAGCCAGGCATTGTTCTAGGTAACAGGAATATAACTGAATAATTTAGGAAAAGCTTCTACTTCCTGAACTTAGGTTCTGATGTTAGTTGGTGATGGGAGGAAATCCCACACAAATAAAATCAGTTCAGAAAATGATGCCTGAATAGTAATCAAAAGAGCTTGGTACTGGCACAAGAACAGACCTCAGGACCAATGGAATAGAATTAAAAACTCAGAAATGAACCCACAGACCTATAGCCATCTAATCTCTTGACCCGTCCAGCAGGCCAGGTAATTTGGTGGGGGATCCGAGAGAGCACCTCCTAAAAGAACCAAGGGGGGCGAGAGAGGATCGAGACCAAGCACATAAAGAAAGACAGAGTCAGTCTGAGTCGCGTCAAGGTCTCATTTATTGGCAAAGAAACTTAGGTTTTTATAAGGAAAGAAGGGGAAGTACTGTATGGAAGGGAGGGGTGGACGGAAATTTCTTTACGGTGAGGTCAGGGCAGGGTCTTTTGGTCCACTGGTTTCTGTAATTGACCGGCCCAGCCTGTTTTAGGAAGTTAATCTAAATGTACACCTTGGAATTTCCGAGAAGTCTATTTGTCAGGGTTTAATCAGGTGTTTGAAAAAGGCCAGAGCATTCTCAGGCAGGTTTTAGGTCTCCAACAATTCCCCCTCCTTTTATTAAAATGGCCAGAGTTGACTTTAGGCCTGGCTGAGAGAGCCCCTGTCTTGGGCTATATGGGGTGCCTCCTGCTTCTGGCAACGTGCCTCTGTACGTTGTGCCTCCAGTGCAGGCCCCGTACTAATCCCGTCATTGAGTACTCTCTAGCTAGCCCGGGGAGAGGACAGGACCTCGAGGCGCCGAACCTGAGCCCTTGCTCTGCCTCAACAGCCTGCTCTTGGGTTTCCAATCGATGGTAGTGTACTGAAACGGTTTTAGTAAGGGTCGAATTGATCTGATTTTTAATAAACTGGGTTAGTCGTTGAAAAGCCCAAGGGCCAAAGGCGAGGAAGAGGAAGAGGGTAATTAAGGGGACGAGGAAAGGGACTAACGTGGACAGCAGAGGGTTGTGACTGACCCAGCCCCCTAAATTGGGAATTTTTACACAGGAATGCGGAGGAACATACTCTTTGTTCCTTATCTTGGGTCCCATTTGGCCATTTGGGGAATTTACTTGTTAGCCCTTTATTTACGACTACAGAGCTTGTCCCAGGGCTAACATCTAGACTCCGAAACTTTTTATATTATCTCCAGGGAGGGGAAGGGTCAGTGCTAGCACAAGCAAGTTTACAGAAGCAAAACCAGCAGTTAGCAATTGTAAAATGTAACTCTAATTTTTAATCTTTTATTCCCCCATTTTTCTTTGGGCTAATTTTAATCTTAAAATTTAGGGGGTTCTTTTTTTTTTTTTAATTTAATTTTATTTGTGAACATACTGTACAGAGGAGTTACAGTTACATGGGCAGGATAATGCGTACATTTCTTACCAAGCATTGCACCCTCCTCCTTTGTTTACCCTTCACATCCCTTTCCAGCCTCCCCCCTCCCCCCTAATCCCAATCCTTCTCCTTCCCCCCCCCCCCCCCCCCCCCCCCCCCCCCCCCCCCCCGCAACAACGTTGTAAAGCTCGTTTTGGACATGACAACTTGTACTTCTCATTGTTGCAACAGGTCCACCTGTATCCTTAAACAACTGGTTTTTCCCCATCTCCTCCACAAGTTATACTGACATCAAATATAGTGAAAGCAGGGGTTATACTGTGGGGGAGGGACATACAAAGCAACAAAGAGATAATATTATAAATGTGTTAGAAACACATGCATGAAAGAAAAAAACATTAAAATACACATCTAAGGGTTCATTTTCCTGACATCACATTATCTGACCTTTTCCGCTTGACTCATACATATACTAGATATTACAAATAAGGGAAACCATGGGACCTACGTTTCTTTGGGCCTGGCTTACTTCACTTAATATAATTTTTTCCAAATTTTTCCATTTCCTAACAAATGGGGCAATGTCATTCTTTCTGATGGAGGCATAGAATTCCATTGTGTATATATACCACATTTTCTTGATCCATTCATCTACTGAGGGGCATCTGGGTTGGTCCCATATCTTAGCTATGGTAAATAATGCTGCAATAAACATAGTTGTGCTGGTAGCTTTAGTGTGGTCTTGTTTGTAAACATTAGGGTAAATGCCCAAAAGTGGGATTGCTGGGTCATAGGGGAGCTCTATGTGAAGTCTTTTGAGGAACCTCCATACTGCTTTCCAAAGTGGTTGAACAAGTTTACATTCCCACCAACAATGAAGTAAGGTTCCTTTCTGTCCACATCCCCTCCAGCATCTGTTGCTGTTAGAGTTCTTGATTTTTGCCATTCTAACTGGAGTGAGGTGATATCTCAATGTTGTTTTGATTTGCATTTCTTTTATGGCTAGGGATGTTGAACATTTCTTCATGTGTCTATTGGCCATCCTTCTTTCTTCTTCAGAGAAGTTTCTCTTTAAGTCTTTCGCCCACTTATTTATTGGGCAGTTGTTTCTTTGAGGATTTGTTGTTGGGGGGTTTAATTTTTTGAGTTCCAAGTATATTTTAGATATGAGACCCTTGTCCGTTGTATGGCTAGTAAAGATCTTCTTCCAATCCGTGGGCTTTCTATTGATCTTGCTAGCTATGTCATTTGCCCTGCAGAAGCTCTGCAACTTTATGCAATCCCATTTGTCCAACCTTTCTTTGATTTGTTGTGTTTCCGGGTCTCTATTCAGAAAATTTCGGCCTGAGCCAAGGAGACCTAGGGTTTCTCCTATTCCATCCTGTAATGTGTTCAGAGTGTCTGCTTTGAGTTCAAGGTCTTTGATCCATTTGGAGTTGATTCTGGTGCAGGGTGAAATATAAGGATCTAGTTTTAGTTTTCTACAAGTAGTTAACCAATTTTGCCAGCACCATTTACTGAAGAGGCTGTCTTTCTTCCATTCTATTGTTTTAGCTCCCTTATCGAAGATTAGATGGCTATAGGTCTGTAGGTTCATTTCTGGGTTTTCAATTCTATTCCATTGGTCCTGAGGTCTGTTCTTATGCCAATACCACGCTGTTTTGATTCCTATGGCTTTATAGTAGAGTTTGAAATTTGGTATTGATATTCCTCCAGCAGTGTTCTTTCCGTTGAGGAGCGTTTTTGCTATTCAGGGTCTTTTATTGTTCCATATGAATTTTTGGATTGCCTCTTCTATTTCCTTGAAGAATGAGGTTGGAATTTTGATAGGTATCGCGTTGAATTTGTAGATAGCCTTGGGAAGTATTGCCATTTTCACGATGTTAATCTTTCCAATCCAGGAGCATGGGAGGTTTTGCCATTTTCTAAGTTCTTAAACACTATTTTAAAATGTGGCTAATGGGAAGTCATCCATCTTCTGATATAGGTAATTTGGTTTTTGCTGCATTTCTTTTTTTTTCTTTTTTTGGTCCGGTCAAGGGCCTGAACTCTGGGCCTGGGCACTGTCCCTCAGCTCTTCAGCTCAAGGCTAGCGCTCTACCACTTGAGCCACAGAGCCACTTCTGGCTTTTTTTCTTTTTGCTTATGTGGCGCTGAGGAATCGAACCCAGGGCCTCATGCATGCAAGGCAAGCACTCTACCACTGAGCCATCTTCCCAGCCCCTTTTTGCTGCATTTCTGATTATTGAATTTGAACATGTCATGATATATCACAAGGTGATACATGGCTACACTATCTTCTTCTAAATGTGGAGCCAGTGGAAGGTTTGTCTAGTATATTACCGACTCAATTATTTGCCCATTTATCAAAATTAATACATGACATCTATTAACACTCAAGAGCACAGAGATATAAATATAGTAATTGAGTGACTTATTACAGGAAATTCTGAAAATAATAAGACTTGAAATTGATTCTTCTTTGAAATAAATTAGTTCAATGGTTTGTATTATATTTTACACTTGGCGATTTTTTTGTTACTATGATTTTTTGGAGAACAAAAACTTGTGGTCATTTTAAGTTTTTATTAAGCAATTGAATAAAGTATTTTAAAGAATCAATGTTCACTTTCATTCGCTTATTTTTAAGCTCTAACTCGGTGCTTCAACCATCAGTTAACAAATTGCAAATCACTGCTTCAGTATTGTTGACTGGGTAGCTGCAATGAGAGAATGATCCTTTCCTGTTTGTAAGTCATTCACAATACAGAAACTGATCAGATTGGCATGACTAAGAAGACATGGTGTGGAATAGAAAGGAATAGGGAATAGCAAAAGTAGCAGCAAAGAACTAGCAAATGAGAAGATGACTGCTTTCTAATCCTTCAGATAGGAAGGCAGTGTGTTTTACTAGTGCAGTGCACTCAAGATGAATAGTTAGGGCAAATTTTAGGAAGGGTGGGATAGTAATTTGGATTTGTTATTCAGGTCCTGCCAATCAGGTAATGTGATTATACATGAATGAATAGACAATGGGAACCTATTGCAGAATATTAAATTGGCAAACTCAGAGCATCTTTTTAAGCTGTGTAAGCCATGGAGCTAAGTAAGTTCAGACAGGAAAGTCACTAGAGGTAAAAGGACAAAAAAAAAAAAAAAATTTGGGGTTATGGTGTCAAGGGTCTTAATCTGAGAGGCAAATTTATAGAAGGAAGATAAGTATGAAAATGAGAGGAATTAAAAAAATACTTAGAAATTAACCAAAAAGTGAAGGACTTCCATGATGAAAACTTTAAAAACATGAAAAAGGAAATTAAAGCAGATTTAAGGACATGGGAAAACCTCCCACTCAGTAGAAAGATTAACATTGGGAAGATTAACATTGTGAAAATGGCAGTATTGCCAAAGGTTATCTACAAATTCAATGCAATACACATCAATATCCCAATAGTATCTTCAATGAAATAGAAAAGCAATCCCAGAATTCATATGCAATAATGAAAGACCCCAAATAACAAAAATAATCCTTAGCAGGAAGAACAGTGCTGGAGGATCAATACCAAACTTCAAACTTTATTACAAAACCATAGTAATAAAAACAGCTTGGAAACAGAAGTTAATGGTCTAGGAAATTTGTTTAACAGGATCCTAGCAGAGAACTTCCCAAACATGCAAAAAGATAGGCCTGTCCAGATACAAGAAGCCTTTAGAACCTCAAATAGACCAGACCAGAATAGGACATCCCACCGCCACATTATAATCCACACAGGATCAACTCAGAACAAGGAAAAGATCCTTAAAGCTGTCAGAGAGAAAAGGGTAATCACTTATAAAGGGAAACCAATTAGAATCACCTCAGATTTCTCAGCAGAGACAATCAAAACAAGAAGAGCCTGGAATGATGTATGCCATGCCCTAAAAACAAACAACTATCAACCAAGAATACTGTACCCAGCTAAACTCTCCTTCATAACTGAAGGCCAAATAAAAATCTTCCATAGCAAAGAAAAATTGAAACAATACATCTCCACCAAACCAGCCCTACAAAAGATTCTTAAAGATGTCCTACACATAGAAAACCAACAAGACCGCAATAAAGGCCAAGAAACTGCACCCAAACTGAGACTCCAAGAACCATAGGAAGGACCCAGTTTTCGCAGCCCCCAAGAAGGTGGATAACATGGCAGGAACTCCCAAATACCTCTCAGTCCTATCTCATGTTAACGGACTGAACTCTCCAATTAAGCGACACAGACTGTCTAGTTGGATTAAAAAACAAGACCCTTCTATCTGCTGCCTGCAGGAGTCACATCTTGCCCGAAAAAACAAACACATTTTCAATGTTAAAGGCTGGAACAAAATCTACCAAGCAAACGGACTGCATAAACAGGCGGGAGTTGCAATCCTAATATCAGATAAAATAGACTTCAAATTAAAATTCGTGAAAAGAGATAAAGAAGGTCGCTACATACTAATTAAAGGATCTCTCCTTCAGGAGGATATTACAATTCTAAATATCTATTCGCCAAACAATGGAGCACCCAAATTTATCAAAGAAACACTACTTTCCCTCAAATCCCATATAGATCCAAAGACATTAATTGTTGGGGATTTTAACACACCACTCTCCCCACTAGATAGATCAACTTGGCAAAAACTCAACAGAGAAACCGCAGATCTAAACAGCTGCATAGATCAACTAGACTTAACAGACATCTACTGAACATTTCACACAGCAGCATCAGAATACACGTTTTCCTCAGCAGCACATGGAACGTTTTCTAAAATAGACCACATTTTAGGCCACAAAGCAAACTTGTCTAAATTCAGAAACATTGAAGTTATACCTTGCATTCTCTCTGACCACAAGGGAATAAAATTAGAACTCAACACCAAAAGCCACCAAAGAAAGTCCGGTATCACATGGAGGCTGAACAACACACTGCTGAATCATGAGTGGGTCATGGAAGAGATTAGAAAGGAAATTCAAATGTTCATGCTATTCAACAAAACTGAACACACAAAACACCAGCTCCTTTGGGACACAGCAAAGGCAGTACTCAGAGGCAAGTTTATAGCTCTGAGCTCCTACATCAACAAATTGGAGAGATCTGAAACTAACAATTTAATGACACATCTAAACCTCCTTGAAAAAGAGCAGCAAGATAAACCCCAATCCAGTAGACGGAAAGAAATAATCAAAATTAAATCAGAATTAAATGAATTAGAATCCAAAAAAACTATAGAAAGAATCAACAAAACAAAGAGTTGGTTCTTCGAAAAACTTAACAAAATTGACAGACCCTTAGCAAATCTTATCAGAAAAAGAAGAGAACACACCCAAATTAATAAACTCAGAGATGAGAATGGAAACATCACCACGGAAACAACCAAGATTCAGAACATTATAAGGGAATACTTCTCAAAACTTTATGCTAATAAGTTTGAGAACTTGACAGAAATGGACCTCTTCCTAGCAAATATTGACATGCCAAAACTAAACCAAGATGAGTTAAACTATCTTAACAGGCCCATATCAAGCACTGAAATAGAAACAGCAATAAGAGACCTCCCAGCTAAGAAAAGTCCAGGACCAGATGGTTTTACAGCGGAATTTTACAAGGCCTTCAAAGCAGAGCTCACACCAATTCTCCTCCAACTCTTCAATGAAATTGAAAGAGAAAGCTCACTACCGAACACATTCTATGAAGCCATCATAACCCTCATCCCAAAACCAGGCAGGGACTCATCAAAGAAAGAGAACTATAGACCCATTTCTTTGATGAACATTGATGCAAAACTTCTCAACAAAATTTTGGCCAACCGACTTCAACAATTCATCCAAAAAATCATACACCACGATCAAACAGGATTCATTTCAGGGATGCAAAGCTGGTTCAATATACGCAAATCAATTAATATTATTCATCACATCAACAGGAGCAAGAATAAGAACCACATGGTTATCTCAATAGACGCAGAAAAAGCATTCGACAAGATCCAACACCCCTTTATGATGAAGGTTTTGGAAAAATTAGGAATCCATGGAACATTCCTCAATACAATAAAGGCTGTATATGACAAACCTACAGCCAGCATTATACTCAATGGTGAAAAACTAAAGCCATTTCCTCTTAACTCAGGAACAAGACAAGGATGCCCACTCTCTCCACTTCTCTTCAATCTAGTATTAGAATGCCTAGCTACAGCAATAAGACAAGATGCAGACATAAAGGGGATCCAAATAGGGAAAGAAGAAATAAAACTCTCCCTCTTTGCAGATGACATGATCTTGTATTTAAAGAATCCCATAGACTCCACTCCCAAATTACTCAAGCTGATTCAAAACTTTGGCAAAGTAGCAGGTTATAAAATTAACCCCCAAAAATCAATGGCTTTTCTGTATGCCAACAATGAGAAAAGTGTGGCTGAAATTAGGAAAGCAACTCCATTTGTAATAGCCCCACAAAAAATAAAATACCTAGGAATTAACTTAACTAAAGAAGTGAAGGACCTCTATGATGAAAACTTTAAAATCTTGAAAAAGGAAATCAGCACAGAACTTAAAAAATGGCAAAACCTCCCATGCTCCTGGATTGGAAAGATTAACATCGTGAAAATGGCAATACTTCCCAAGGCTATCTACAAATTCAACGCAATACCTATCAAAATTCCACCCTCATTCTTCAAGGAAATAGAAGAGGCAATCCAAAAATTCATATGGAACAATAAAAGACCCCGAATAGCAAAAACGCTCCTCAACGGAAAGAACACTGCTGGAGGAATATCAATACCAAATTTCAAACTCTACTATAAAGCCATAGGAATCAAAACAGCTTGGTATTGGCATAAGAACAGAGCTCAGGACCAATGGAATAGAATTGAAAACCCAGAAATGAACCTACAGACCTATAGCCATCTAATCTTCGATAAGGGAGCTAAAACAATAGAATGGAAGAAAGACAGCCTCTTCAGTAAATGGTGCTGGCAAAATTGGTTAACTACTTGTAGAAAACTAAAACTAGATCCTTATATTTCACCCTGCACCAGAATCAACTCCAAATGGATCAAAGACCTTGAACTCAAAGCAGACACTCTGAACACATTACAGGATGGAATAGGAGAAACCCTGGGTCTCCTTGGCTCAGGCCGAAATTTTCTGAATAGAGATCCGGAAACACAACAAATCAAAGAAAGGTTGGACAAATGGGATTGTATAAGGTTGCAGAGCTTCTGCAGGGCAAATGACATAGCTAGCAAGATCAATAGAAAGCCCACGGACTGGGAGAAGATCTTTACTAGCCATACAACGGACAAGGGTCTCATATCTAAAATATACTTGGAACTCAAAAAATTAAACCACCCAACAACAAATCCTCAAAGAAACAACTGCCCAATAAGTAAGTGGGCGAAAGACTTAAAGAGAAGCTTCTCTGAAGAAGAAAGAAGGATGGCCAATAGACACATGAAGAAATGTTCAACATCCCTAGCCATAAAAGAAATGCAAATCAAAACAACATTGAGATATCACCTCACTCCAGTTAGAATGGCAAAAATCAAGAACTCTAACAACAACAGATGCTGGAGGGGATGTGGACAGAAAGGAACCTTACTTCATTGTTGGTGGGAATGTAAACTTGTTCAACCACTTTGGAAAGCAGTATGGAGGTTCCTCAAAAGACTCCACATAGAGCTCCCCAATGACCCAGCAATCCCACTTTTGGGCATTTACCCAAATGATCACAAACAAGGCCACACTAAAGCTACCAGCACAACTATGTTTATTGCAGCATTATTTACCATAGCTAAGATATGGAACCAGCCCAGATGCCCCTCAGTAGATGAATGGATCAAGAAAATGTGGTATATATACACAATGGAATTCTATGCCTCCATCAGAAAGAATGACATTTCCCCATTTGTTAGGAAATGGGAAGGCTTGGAAAAAATTATATTAAGTGAAGTAAGCCAGGCCCAAAGAAACATAGGTCCCATGGTTTCCCTTATTTGCAATATCTAGTATAGGTATGAGTCAAGCGGAAAAAGTCAGAGAATGTGATGTTAGGAAAACGAACCCTCAAATATGTATTTTAATGTTTTTGTTTCTTTCATGCATGTGTTTCTAACGCATTTATAAGATTATTTCTTTGTTGCTTTGTATGTCCCTCCCCCACAGTGTAACCCCCGCTTTCACTATATTTGATGTCAGTATAACATGTGGAGGAGACGGGGACAAACAAGTCGTTTAAGGATTCAGGTGGACCTGTTGCAACAATGAGAAGTACAAAATGTCATGTCAAAACCAGCTTTACAATATCGGTGGGGGGGGGGGTATGATTGGGTGGGGGGGAGTGGGGAGGCTGGGAAGGGAGGTGAAGGGTAAACAAAGGAGGAGGCTGCAATGCTTGGTAAGAAATGTATGCATTATCCTGCCCATGTAATTGTAACCCCTCTGTACAGTATGTTCTCAAATAAAATAAAATTAAATTAAAAAAAAAAAAAAAAGAAATGTAGTCATTATCTTACCCATGTAATTGTAACCCCTCTGTACAGTATTTTCACAATAAAAAAATTGGAAAAAAAGAAAAAAAATAATAAAAACAGCTTGGAACTGGCACATAAACAAGCCTGAGGACCAATGGAATAGAACTGAAGACCCAGAAATGAAACTGCAGACCTGTGGCAACCTAATCTTATTCATAAGGAAGCTCCCCCCCCACCAAAAAAAAATAGGATGGAAAAAAGCCTCTTCAACAAATAGTACTGGCAGAACTGGCTAAACAAGTGTAGAAAACTAAAATTAGATCCTTATATATCACCCTACACAACAACCAACTCAAAATGTATCAAAGACCAGAGGTAAAGGCAGATAGCCTGACAACATTATAGGAAGGAATAGGGGAAACATTAGGGCTCATTGACACAGGTCAAAACTTCCTAAAGATCCAGAAACACAAGAAATCAAAGAAAGGCTGCATAGAATGTGATTGCATTACACTGCAGAGTTTCTACATGACAAAGGACATAGCTAACAAGATCAATAGAAAGCCCACAGATTGGGAGATCTTCACTGGCCATACAACAGATAAGGGTCTCCTATCTAAAATATACTTAGAGCTCAAAAATTAAATCCCCCAATAACAAATCCTCAGAAAAACAACCACTCCATTAATAAGTGGGCTAAAGACTTAAAGAGAGACTTTTCTGAAGAGGAAATAATAATGACCAATAGACACATGAAGAAATATTCAACCTCTCTCGCCATAAAAGAAATGCAAATCAAAACTACATTGAGATTCCACCTCACCCAAGTTAGAATGGCCATTATCAAGAAAGCAAATAATAACAGATGCTGGCAGGGATGTAGCCAAAAGGAAATGCTACTATACTGTTGATGGGAATAAACTGGCTCAACCACTTTGGAAAACAGTATGGAGGTTCCTCAAAAGACTAAACATAGGGTTATCCTATGACCCAGCAATACCACTCCTGGGCATTTACCCAAATAACCACAAAAAATCACAAACAAGGACACACTAAAGCTACCAGCACAACTATGCTCATTGTAGCATTATTTACCATAGCAAATCAACCCAGATAGCCCTAGTAGATGAATGGATCAGGAAAATGTGGTATATATACACAATGGAATTCTATGCTTCCATCAGAAAGAATGGACATTGCCCCATTGGCAAGGAAATGGAAAGAGTTGGAAAAAATCCTAAGTGAAGTAAGTCAGACCCAAAGAAACATAGGCTCCATGGTTTCCCTCATTTGTAATAAGTAGTATATGTCTAGGATAGTCCTAGCAAAGGATCACAATAGCTCAATAGCTATGTATATATGACCATGTAAAATGACCCTAATTGAAATGAACTCCAAAATATGAAAACAAGAGGTTGTATTTTTGTTGTTGTTGTTTTTAATGTACTGTGTGAACTTCTTTCTTTTTTTCTTTCATTTTCCCCCCTACCTTTGGTTTATCCCCTGTTGTCACCGTATTTGATTTTGGTACCTGTGTCTTTTATATACGTATAGCTGATTTGGGAAAGGGAAGGGGAACAACAAAGTGGTGAGACAAAGAACAAAGGGTGAACCAGTGCAACAGTGATACTCACAAGACACTTTGTTGGAAATGAATTTTACAACTTGGGATGGGGGAGATGAGAGGAAAGGAAAGTAGGAAAAGTGAGGAAGGGGTAACAATGTTGGACAAGAAGTGTACCTATTACCATACTTATATAATTGTAACATGTAGTCATATAGAAATTGTCATAGTTTATTCCTTTGTATTGCTATATTGTAACATCGTCCAAAGCATAGACATATAAACCTTCAAAGTTTTCTGTTTCATATACTTCAAAGCTATTTCCATTTTTACTAGACAAACCTTGAATAAGGAGATTCTGTTAAGGATAGGATACTGCAGGAAAAAGGATGAGCTAACAGGGAGGGTGAATGATGGTAAACATGATCAAAGTAGATGGTGTGAAAATAGAACAATGAAACCTGTTGGAATTGTTATAGGAAATGGGGAAAGGGGGAAAGGAGAGTGATAGAGAGGGTAAGTTTGATTGTCATGTATTCCTGATAGTAAATCTCCTCTTTTCTATAACTAATGTATGTTTATGGAAAAGGCTGCACTAAACTGAAGGTTTGCATATTCTAGCATAGTTGTGAACATCTTTAGACAAAGTTTTAGAAATAGAATTACAGAGTCAAAATATACTCACAGTGAACATTCGAGTTTGTCTGGTTTGCCTAGTTTGACCCCACTGAAGTTTTGTGTCAGGAAATCCATTTGCTACTAAGTTGTGGGCATTACATATACATCAGCTCTATAATGTCTGCTAATGTTATGAAAAAGTTGAGATATCAAGTGATGCTTTTGATGTGTTTGATTAGGAATACAATGGAATTTATTTTATTTTACTTTCTTGTAAATATGCTGTACAGAGAGGTTACAGTTGTATCAGTAAGATAATGAGTACATTTCTTGTCAAGCATTGTTACCCCCTCCTTTGTTTTTCTCCTACTATCCCATCCCTCTCCCCTCTCCCACTTCTCCCCTCCCCAAAGTTGTAAAGTTCATTTCCAACATAGTGTCTTGTGAGTATCCTTGTTGCAATGGGTCATTTTGTGTCCTTGTTTCAGCATTTTGTTATTTCCCTTCCCCTACCCAAATTAGATAAATGTATATACAAGATGCAGGGCACCAAATTCAAATACAGTGACAACAGGGTCATACCATAGGAGGGAGAACATACAAAAAAAACCAACAAAAATAATCACATACATATTAAAAACAACAACAACGAAAAACCTCTTGTGTCCATATCTTGGGGTTCATTTTGCTTATATGGTCATAGGTACATAGATTTTGACCTTTTCTGCTCATCTGATAAGATTATCTTAGATGTATACTAATTATTGCAAATAAGGGAAACGATGGGACCTATATTTCTTTGGGCCTGGCTTACTTCACCTAATATGATTTTTTTCAACTCTTTCCATTTCCTAACAAATGGGGCAGTGTCATTCTTTCTGATGGAAGCATAGAATTCCAGTGTGTGTGTGTGTGTGTGTGTGTGTGTGTGTGTGTGTGTATACCACATTTTCTTGATTCATTCATCTACTGAGGGGCATCTCTTAGTTATGGTGAATAATGCTGTGATAAACATAGTTGTGCTGCTAGCTTTAGTATGGCCTTGTTTGGGTAAATGCCCGAAGTGGGATTGCTAAGTCAGAGGGGAGCTCTGTGTATAGTCTTTTTGTGTGTGTGTGTCAGTCATGGGGCCTGAACTCTGGGCCTGGGTACTGTCCCTCAGCTCTTATCTCAAGTCTAGCACTCTACCACTTGAGCTACAGTGCTTCTTCCAGCTTTTTCTGCATATGTGGTGCTAAGGACTCGAACTCAGAGTGCTTGCAAAGCAAGCACTCTACCACTGAGCTACCTTCCCAGCCCTATGTGTACTCTTTTGAGGAACCTCCATACCGCTTTCCAGGGTGGTTGAACCATTTACACTCCCACCAACAGTGCAGTAGGGTTCCCTTTTGGTCACATTCCTGTCAGCATTTGTTGTTATTAGATTTCTTGATAATGGCCATTCTAACTGGGGTAAGATGGAATCTCAATGTTGTTTTGATTCACATTTTTTATGGCCAGAAAAGTTGAGCATTTCTTCACGTGTCTATTGACCATTACAAGCAATCCAAAAATTAATATGGAACAATAAAAGGCCCTGAAAAGGAAAAACAATCATTAGCAGAAAGAACAGTGCTGGAGGAACATCAATAGCAAACTTCAAACTCTACTACAAAGCCATAGTAATCAAAACAGCTTGGTATTGGCACAAGAACAGACCTCACCAATGGAATAGAACTGAAGACCCAAAATGGACTCACAGACCTATAACCACCTAATTTTCGATAAGGGAGCCAAAAAAATAGGATGGAAGAAACACAGCCTCTTCAGTAAGTGTGCTGGTAAAATTGGTTAAACACCTGCTGAAAACTGAAGCTAGATCCTTATATGTCACTTGGCACCAGAATCAACTCCAAATGAATCAAAGACCTCAAAGTAAAAGCAGACACCCTGAAAACATTACAGGAGAGAAAAGGAGAAACTCCAGGGCTCCTTGGCACAGGCCAAAATTTTCTTAATAAAGACCCAGAAACACAACAAATGAGATTGCATGAAACTGCAGAGCTTCTGCATGGCAAAGGACACAGGTAGAAAGATCAATAGAAAGCCCACAATTGGGAGAAGATCTTCACTAGCCATACAATGGACAAGGGTCTTGTATCTACAATATACTTAGAACTCAATTAAATCCCCCCAAAACAAATTCTCAAACAAACAACTGTCCCATTAATAAATGGGCTAAAGACTTAAAGGGAGACTTCTCTGCGGTCGAATTTTTTTTATATGTCAACTGTCTAGTAGTATAATTCTTTTTGATCCATTTTTAACTAATTGACAGATTTTATTACTTTGTGTACAATTAAATGTTTATACAGTCTTTCCAAGGTGCCGGAGCCTGCTGGCAACAAAAGGGAATCCCGAATTAGGGGGTGAGGACGGAAAAATAAAGACATAAGACAAAGGATAGGGTCGGGAGGTCTGCAGCTCAAGACTGCAGCACCGTTTATTTTTAACTTTCCCTAATATATACTATTAGAAGTCAAGAGGTAACATAAGGTTACAATAGTCCAGAAAAACAAGGAAAATTTCAGTAAAAACAGAGTGCAGTAAAGACAAGACAAGGTCAACTGGTAGAAAGTAAAACAAACTCTGCAGACATAGCAAAGCAATCCTGGGCAACTGGTGTTTTTAAGTAAGCCAGTTCCTTGTACGTGCCTTCAAGTGAGCACCAGGGTCAAGATGACCTTTAAACTTTACTGTCGGGTCCCAACACCAAGGCAAAGAAAAAATTTCTTTGATTAGTCATTCATCTTTGTCACTTCTTTCTAGAATACCTGTTAGAGGAATGTAAAATTTTATATTCAATCATTATGCCTTTAACTTCTCTCTCATACTGTCCAACATTTTGTTCTTCACTATCCAAGTCTTGCCCACTGCATTGAGCAGCAGTGCACATGCACTTAGTCCCAATGTCAGAATTTCTTATTTGATACACTGTGTACTTGTTTGGTTTTGTTTTTTTAAGCTAGAAAACACAATCATTACCAATCTTAAAGATTTAATTACTGTTGCCGTTCGCTGGTGACTCATGCCTGTAATTCTAGCTACTCTGGAGGCTGAGATATGAGGGTCAAGGTTCGAAACCGGCCCAGGAAGGAAAGTCCATGAGAGCCTTATTGCCAATTAACCACCAAAAAGCCAGAAATGAGCTGTGGTTCAAGCGGTAAAGCCCTCCTCTTGAGCGTAAGGGCTTAGAACCAGTGCTTAGGACCTGAGCTCAAGCCTCAGGACTAAAACAACAACAATGAATTAATTATTCTGATGGTTGATTAAATAGAATGATTTTTCTTTTGATTCAGTGATCCAGTTCTTGTCTGTACCCTAGGTTTAAGGTCTTCTCCATTATCTTAACTCAATGGATTATAACAGTAGTCTATTCTCATTTGCTTTATGTATCCAGAAGATCTACCTGTAGCCCAAATCACCAGTGTTCTTTTGTATTTATGTCCTTTTCAAAGGTACATAGGAACTGAGAAGATCTGTTCAGTCAGCTGTCTTCCAGGTTAATCTAAGAAGATCTCATTTATTTTATCATTGACAATAAATGTCTCTAGTTAAACAAATCAATCACTTGAAGTAATTGACTGTGAGCATGTGTGTGTGTGTGTGTGTCTTGGTAATGGGACTTAAATTCAGCGACTTATGATCTTGCTTGGCTTTTTCTTCTCAAGGCTGGCACTCTATCACTTGAGCATCTCCACTTCTGACTTATTGGAGATAAGAGTCTCTTGGATTTGTCTCTCTGGGCTGGCTTTGCACCTCAGTCCTCAGGTCTCAGGCTCTTTAGCAGCTAGAATTACAAGCATGAGTCACCAGAACCTGCCTAATTATAATTTTCTTCAAGTTACTCCATGTTAGCATTCCTTGGAGTTAGCTTGAAGTTGTGGTTGAATTTGATTCTATTGTGTTTATTTTTACTCAGTATTATTCCAGTAAAAGGGATAAGTAATATTATTGAAATACCTGGGAAAATATATTAAGACATGGTATACAAACTAGCTGACAAATCAAACCCATCAAGTATTATTGAAGCATTATCTTTCACTATTTTACTGTTTTACATTTAGAATTGCTAATGACCATCATAATAGATTTAACATTTACATATGACCTTTTAGAAAGATGAATTTATGTAGGCATTGAAAGTTCCATACTTGAAAGCCTCAAAAATGATAAATTTTTGCTTTCAAAATAAAAACTGATCTAAGGCAAGGATTATGTTCATTCTCTATTTAACTAAAAGTTTTAAGCTGGTGCTGGTGGCTCATGCCTGTAATCCTAGCTTCTCAGGAGGCTGAGATCTGAGGATCGCGGTTCAAAGCCAGCCCGGGCAAGAAAGTCCGTGAAACTCTTACACTCTCCAATAAACTCTCCAATAAACCACTAGAAAACTGGAAGTGGCACTGTGGTTCAAGTTGTAGAGCGCTCACATTGAGCTGAAGAGCTGAGGGACAGAGCTCAAGCCCAGAGTTCAAGCCTCATGACTGACAAAAAAAAAACCCAAAAACTAAAAGTTTTAAACTCTTAAACCTATACAATTTAAAAGAATAGCAAAATAAGAACATACTCTAATTCTAATTGTTACTGCAAATATATTTGCAAAACTTATATTTAAGTACTTACCACAAAGAATATGTGGAAGATTTGAATATTAATGTGAAATTAGTGAAACTTCTGCACAGAAACAAGCAAGAATGATTTTCTGTACAATCACAAACACTAATCTTTCCTTGCTTTGGAATTATGTTATTCTTTCTCTTATCTCCATGATTTTCTTCATCCTGTTTCTTTGTAGTTCATTTGACAGCCATATATGCAGGATTGTATAGGTGCCAGGCATCTTGTTTGATGCAGGGGATGCAAAGGTGATTGTGGAAGACATGGTTTCTACCTCATATTTGATGTGTCTGTATATGTGTGAGTGCACGCACATGCATGTGCAGGTTTGTGTTTGTGTGTGCAAAGATTCAATGTAGAGATGGCAATGCTTTCTGGTATCATAATGTGAAATGTGATCAAAGGTATCATAGAAAGCACAAGTAGTGACAGAACCTTCTCTATCTCAAATTTGGATGGATAAAGTTGTAAAATTAGCCTCAGGGCTGGGAAGGTGGCTCAGTCGTAGAGTGCTTGCCTTGCATGCATGAGGCCCTGGGTTCGATTCCTTAGCACCACATTAGCAGAAAAAGCCAGAAGTGGTGCTGTGGCCAAAGTTGTAGAGTGCTAGCCTTGAGCTGAAGAGCTGAGGGACAGCGTCCAGGCCCAGAGTTTAGGCCCCACAACCAAAAAAAAAAAAAAATTAGTCTCAAAAGCTTTCAGCCAGCAGTCCTAAGTATGGCACGTGAAATTGGAGATAGCTGTGGTATTATAAAATACTCTACTCCCCAAAGAACTATTTCACTGAAGACATTTTCCTGTAACTTTTAAAGTTTACACATTTCCGAGGAACTCATTAAGCATTCACATTTATTTGTTGTAGTTGTTACTTGTGAGTGTGCAAAAAAATCAAATGGTGGAAGAGTAAGTATGAAAGTTCTCCATAAACTGTAAAGTACTACTTGAATAAGAGGTGCTATTACGGAGAAGGGAGGTGTGGTTAAAAGAAGGAGGAGGGAGTTAGATACCTGGGAAAGCATACAGAGGGTAAATTTAGATGGTAAAATATAACAGAGCAAGTTTCAAGCAAAATTAGAATGACTTGTATGATACTTTGAAACATGCTAGAAAAGCCTCATTTCCAAAAATACCTGTGGTATGCTATGGCATTTGGAATTCATTAAACGGAATTGCTTTCGTTTAATGCTAATACTATGTAATAGTATGTTTTCAAAAATAGCATTTTTATCACACAGTGTTTCAATGTTTCCAAGGAACTTGCTGTGTTTTACTGGCTCAATATTTCGAGCAGGATGTTGGTAATGTCTTAATTTTCATCATCTTTATTGTTCATGTTTTTATTGATGAAGATGTGAAACCAAGACTAGACCCATTATTTAATTATCATGACCAGTATGGAATTGCCCAATTTAGTGGGAGGACAGTGGAGCCAGCTCACCTAGGCTAGGCATGCACTCCACACCTCCAGCCCTATTTAAAAACTGTAAAATTATAAAATGTTTGCTTGGTGTCATGGAGGAAGAATGTTTTAGGACAGGTTAAAAATATTAACCAAAAGTGACACTAAAAGATGATAAGACATTATGTTTTAGGAGGCAAATACAAATAACCTACAATCCAATATTTTCCTGAGTCTAACTAGCGCTGGCCATAGAAACAATTCCTGTTTGTCAGCCAGCTTAGGTCTCCTGACAGTGTCCCATCCTTTTCCCCTGTTGTCTTTACCTGTGTCTGCTGTGTGCCTAATCTCTGCTGCATTCAGGAGCTGTTGTGTGGGCTTCCTGAAGTTCCCAGAGGCTGTAAGCTCATGGTCCCTCCTGCTGATTGTGAAGTGTTTCTTCTTCCTGGTTACTCAACCTTTTAAGAAGCGATGATACAGAAGAATTGCTTGTCTCTGGCATTGTAGGCATTTTATTTTGACTCCATAGTCTTCTTTTGCACAATACATTCATGCTAAAAGAGTAGAAAATCAAAACAGCATATATGAACTAGTACAACCAACTCTAGACAGCAATCAGGAGGTTCATCAAAAAACTAAACATAGATCTTCCCCAGCCATAACACTCCTGAGCACCTACTAGAACATCACAAGCCAGGATACCCTAAAGACATTTGTACATCCACGTTCATTGCTGTACTAGTCACAATAGCCAAATTGTGGAAACAGCTTGGATGCCCTACAATAGATGAGTGGATTTGAAATGTGTGATACCTATACACAATGGAATTTTACACAGCCATTAGAAAAAATAGTATTATGTCACTTGCAGGGAAAAATGGACCTAGAACAAATCTTGTTACGTGAGGTAAGCTAAACTCAGAGAGACAAATGGCACGTGTTTTCTCTCATATGTAAAAGCTATATTTGCAATATACTGGGACATGATAAATTATACAAGTCTCTAGGCATTCACACACAGTGAGACCAAAGGGGATACTTTTAGGAGAGGAACACAAAAGTGCAATGGCTATGGGCATTGGATCATATAAAATACTATTTATTGAAATGAACTCCAAGAAATGGAAACAAGAAAGTTTTTTTCCTTTGTTGTTCTTTATGTTTTCTTTCCTTTTTGTCTTGTTTATTCATTTATATGTCTTTGAGAGGGTAAGGGGGGCATAAAAATGGGGGGACAAATGGTGAGCAAATGCAACAGTGGTACTTACTGGACAATATGTTTAAAATGAGCTATATAAATTATGAGAGAGGGTGGAAGGGAAAAACTGTGATAGAATGAGAGGGGGGTTAACATTGTCCAAAAGGAAATATACTTTAAAAAATAATTTTAATGGTTATTTTTCCTTTTATTATTCTTATGTGGTACCAAGGAATCGAACCTAGGGCCTCATGCATACTAGGCACTAAGCTACATTACGTGTCCAGGAAATATACTCTTTACCTGATTTATGTGACTGTAACCTCTGTGTACATCACCTTTACAATAAAATTAAAATTAAATTAAAGTTTTAAAATTAAATAAGCAAAGAAGTATATGTGCCTCCACTTACCCACTGAACTCAAAAGACAACCTCTCTGGGATCAGCACCTAGCCAGTTCTAGACATCTGCCTTAACACTTGTCATTGAAACACCTGTTACTTCCTTTATTTTAGAGCAGATTTAATACCATGTGTAAGAGGGGTAGGGGGACTACAGTGTTCTGCTCTCATTGGAGAGCCTTCATCTATCTGATAACTAATTTACTACAGCCCAAAGTGTGGCAGGTGGCTAGTCAAATGGGACCATGTGGGGATCTTGACTTTAAGGCAAGTGGCCCAGAAAAGAAGGGTCTGTTATGAGTAGTTCATAGTTACAACCTTTAACACTGATGACAAAGTTTTCTGAGTTAGGTCATTTCTTTCATAATCATCTTATTATTATTACTATTTGCCAGTCATGGGGCTTGAACTCAGGGCCTGAGCACTGTCCTTCAGCTTCTTTTGCTCAAGGCTAGCACCTTACCACTTGAGCCACAGCATCACTTCCAGCTTTTTCTGTTTATGTGGTACTGAGTACTCAGACCCAGGATTTTATGCATGCTAAGCATACTAAGCCACATTCCCAAACCCATAATCATCATTTTTATGGGACTCACTTCACAGTGAGTCTTTCAGTACCTACAAGTTTGATAACCTTCTATTAAATTCTTGGATATGTCTTTTGTTGTTGTTATTATTATTATTACATTGTTATAAATAAAGACAACTCAAGTTAGTTTTTCCTACAACCACATAGTTTGAAACAAAATCTTTGGCAGCCAACTCCAGCTTACTAAGCCAGGTTGACATTTGTTTCCTAGTGCTAGATTTTCCTCCCAGGAACAATACAGTTCTTGTTCATCTATTGTCTTTCTTTACCACATTAAAAGTAGCCAGATATACTTACATAAGCTTCAATTTCATGAAAGGTATACCTCTTTTGTTTTTCTTTTTGTTTTGAATCGTTTAGTCGCCTGCATATTGAGAAAATGATAAGGTACTGTTTAAGAGATGGGGAGAGAGAAAGTGCGACTTCATCCTATGTGTTAAGATGCTTTAAATCTCTCTTCCAATCCAGTACCACAGACCTTATTACTTAATACTCCTGTCAATATCTTGAAATGGGCCCTCTTGCCCACCAAATGACTGAAGTGGGGAAAAAAATGCTCCATGTCTTTAGTGAAAAACTCCTCATTTTCTAGCAAGACATCCTTCCTGATTATCTGATTCTATGGAAGTCTCTAGGGTGTTCATTTTCTTGAGCTACTTAAAACTCTTAATTGTAGATAAGCCATAGAAATGAAAATGGGTCTTGTCCATAGATGTGTATTTTGTCTGGTGGTGGCTAAGTTGACTTCCTTTCCTTACTGTGGAAGAAACCAATTTTTAGTCTATTTGTAAGTTTGTTTATTTAGTATTTCTTACTTCGTGTCTGTATGATTCCTTCTATTCTCCTTTGAAGTAGTTGCACTATCTGACTGGTTATCTCACTAGTTATAAGTAAAAATCTTTGGCACCTGTGTACTTTCTATGTGTATAAGACATATCCTTTTTGAAAAATTATTCTGTAATTATCTTATTATACACATTAGAAATAGTAAAGTTTTATTGTCCAGTGAATGGACAGAGATAGAATTTAAACTCAGATTTTCCAACTTCAAATGGAAGATATTTTTTCTTTCAAATTTACATTTACATGGAAAAGAATGGCAATAAAAACAAGAGTGCTAACACTTTCATTGAAACCTGTCAATTAATCTCCAAGATTCTTTCCCCTTGGTTTTTGCTTTGCCAGACACTGGGAGATAATTATTTTAAAAAATCAATCTTCAATCTCTTTGGCAATTTGTCCCAATGACTTCCATGGTCAGCTAGAGTGTATTGAGCTACTGACTCTAGAAATTAATGCCTCTTTGTACTCTCCAATGCTGTCTTACAAAGAATACTTCCTGTTCTTCTGTCTTTGCCTGCTGAGATTTTGTTTTCTCTCTTATGAAGCCTTTTACTCTAATTTGCCAAATCCAATCAACTCAAAAAGTCACTTCCAATTCATGTCCACCTCTCTCATAGTTTCCAAAATTGTTTGGATCTCCTGTTGCCTGCTCTGAAGTTACAGCAACAGCCATTTGGGAGTTAATCTTGGTAGCTTAAAATTAGAATGATTAATCTTAACAAGGGTTTGGTGCCACGAAGGCCCCCATTTTCTTAGGGCAATGTAACACAGTAGTTAATAAAAACATAGATTTTGGAGTCAGGCTGTCTGGATTCAAGCTCCTGTGTGGCCATTATGCCCTCTACAATCTTGGGAACATTATGTAACTTATTAATGTTTTGATTTCCTTATTTTAATAGGATCCTAAGATTTTTGTGAGAAATTCAGAAGATTAATATATGTTAAATACTTAGGAATTTATTTCACTCACAATAAGTGTATAAAGTTTTACACAATTGTCAATACTATTCTTATTTTATTCATTCTTGGCTTATATTTTCCTGCTACATTTGACCAAAGAAGCAGCTTATTTTTTTTCAATAAAGTATGTGTTACAAATGCTCTTAATCACTTGGCAAAGGGGAGCAATTGATGGAAGGCTTTGGAGCAGAAGTGTATGTGTCAAAGGCAGTATTTAACCACTGTGCAGAAGGGTTTTTAGATAGGTTAGATCAAAGCCTACAGCATTAATTCCAATGGATGGTAGATCTTATCCATTTCTTAGCAACAAATATCTATGGAGTATTCATCCCATGCCTCACATAAAAATAGTTGCAGGAATTATGAATAAACACATAATCATCCCCATCTTTGAAGCACTTAATGGACATCCAGAGTGGGGACCTTCTCAGTGAATGAGCTGGGACCATCCAGTATTTAGGTTTAGAACAAAACTATGCAGACATACAGGATTCAGAGGAAAATAGGGCAAAGACAGAAATGGTTTCTTGAAGGAGGTGGTTCTTAAGCCCTGGACGGGAGATGCAGGCAGGTCAAGGTGGAACAACATTCCGCATAAATCCTGCTGGTCTGTGGTAGCCAGAACTAGCATGGCAGCATAAAGCAACTGTGGTGGGTTCTGGGTTAGGTGTGGCATAAGATAAAGCTGAAGAAACAACAGGAGTCCAGTCTGCTACAAATACAGATTTTTGACTGTTTTTCTTTTGGTCAATAGAAAATCTATGCATATTTAAGTTTCTTAAATATTTAGCAATATATAGGGACACTGGAAATTCTAAATTATGGCCGGTTTTAATATTATAGAAACGGATATGCATTATTCATGAGTAGAAGTAATGATTGTGACCTGAAAACAATAAACTTACTCAAACAGTAACACTCTTCATTGATACTTTTAAATTCTTCTTGAAACACTACAAATATACTATTTGGTTTTTAAGAAAATCCCATGGGGTTTGAGATAAATTAGTTGTATCTTGAGAATAGTGATTTGCAGAAATAAGACTCATGTGAGTATATACAGAGGAAGAAGATGGGAAGTGAATGCCTGCGGTGTGGTCACTTCTGGGAAGAGACACAAAGTAACTAGAAGCTCAAGGGGGGACTAGTGGCAACTGAACAGGTAAAGAAAACAGGCTGGCTGTTCAGCTCTGTCTATTAGCAGCCTTATGCTTATGCAAAAATTATAAAATTGGAAATTTGTTGGAGGAAGAGATAGCTTGACACTTCCAGAGTTGTCATATCCTCCCATCAAGCATTTAATTTCTACCATGCTGCTATTCTTCCATTCCCTGTATTGTCTCATCATACAAGATATAAAATCTGGTAGTCATTCATCACTAGTCAGGTAGAAGTAAATCCGGGGTTTTAAGCAGAGCTTAATTCTACCCTTTAACATCTGACATGGTGTTTTTAGAACAGCAAGTACCACAAATTTCAGAGAACAACCCTTCCACTCACAAATATTACATAAACCATGATGAGAAACAAAGTGTTCTCAGAAGCAAACTTTTCAATCATGTAATAAAGGCACACTGTCCCAAATGTGTAAACACGTATTTTCAGCTTACAATATTAGAAGGTTTTGTAGCTGCTGCATAAAACTGCTATTGATGTATGTAATTCATGCAGCAAAAATGTGTCATCAGTAGTTATTAGTAACCTTACAATAAAAAATATACATTAAAAAAACTTGGAATCAAGAACATTTTTAAACTTTCAAAATTGGTCGGTAGGTTCTTCCATGACAGATACATATAATTTTCTATTTCTATATCTTCATTGTATACGTACATATATCATATAAATATGTTTTTAAATCCCTTAGGAATGAATATTAAAATATTCTAATTATAAGGAACAAGTCTTATCCTTTCTCTCACTATATTCAATATTAGCAAATGACAGATATGCAAGTAAACGAAAGTACTGTAGGACATAATGTTAGAAGTGAATATTCTTGACTGTCCAGATAAAATGGATGTTATTCAGTTTATTTCCTGATCTAATCCCACAGTTAATAATGAAAAGTTCATCACAATATTTCTTCTTAAACCATTGTATTATATGCTCTCATGAGGTTAGAATTTCCTGGTACAAGTTTTCATTGTAAACCCAGTAACAAGGGGGAGAATAAGCCAATGGATTTATTTACCACATCATCTAAAAACTAATATAATGCTTTTGTCAGGGGTACAAACTAGGCTAAGTGAAATGGTTTTCCATATTAGAAAATACTAAATGGTTGAGGAATAGGGTGATGCAAATAATAAAGTTAAAAATAAAGTTTTAAGAATAATGTTGGTATAAAAGATGATTCTCCAAATTTGCTAAATGTCACTCAAACATATCTAAATCCCAAAAGTAAGTGTAAAGCCCAGTCCCAGTGGTTCATGCTTGTAATCCTAGCTTACTCAGAAGTCTGAGCTCTGTGGATCAAGGTTGGAAGCCAGCCCGGGCAGGAAAGATTGTGACAATCTTATCTTTAATTAACAACAGATCCAGAAGTAGAACTGTGGTTCAAGTGATAGAATAATAGCTTTTTAAATTCTATTTTTTAATAATATATTTTTATTGTAAAGATACTGTAGAGAGGGGTTACAGTTACAAGAGTAAGGTATTGAGTATTGTTACCCCTCCTTTGTTTTCCCCCTACCATTCCTTCCCTCTCCCTCTAGAATAATAGCTTTAAGCAAAAAAATCTAAATGGCAGTGCCTATACTATGAATTTGAGCCCCCAAACTGTTACCAAAAAAAGTGTAGGTAAGTAGCTTACTCAAGAAATGGATGTAGAAAGATAAAGGCTTAAGGCCTACTCTGACTGTCCTTGAAACCATAACCTCCTGAATAGCTAGGCATTAGCTTACCAGTGCCTGACGCTAATTACTTTTTTCTTTTGCCAGTCCTGGGGCTTGAACTCAGGGCCTGGGCACTGTCATTGGGCTGCTTCTGTTCAAGGCTAGCACTCTACCACTTGAGCCACAGCTCTACTTGCAGCTTTTTCTGTTTATGTGGTACTGAGGAATTAAAGCTAGCTTCAATAATGCTAGGCAAGCACTCTCCAACTAAGCCACATTCCCAGCCCATAAAATACTGTTTGTTTTTTTAAAATATATAAAATTTCACTGGGAATTTTACACAGCCATTAGAAAGAATAACATTATCTCATTTGCAGGGAAATGGATGGACCTAGAACAAATCATGTTAAGTTCAGAGAGACAACAACACATACTTTCTCATATGCAGAAACCAAATCTAAAATACACTAGACATAATTAATCAGGTCTCTAAGCATTCACACACACATTGAGACCATAGGAAGACACCCTTAGGGGAAGAACAGAAAGGCACAATGCCTATGTGCATCTGATCATACAAAATAGTATTTATCATATACTTGGAACTCATTAAATCCCCCAACAACAAATCCTCAAAGAAACAACTGCCCAATAAATAAGTGAGCTAAAGACTTAAAGAGAAACTTCTCTGATGAGGAAAGAAGGATGGCCAATAGACACATGAAGAAATGCTCAACCTCCCTAGCCATAAAAGAAATGCAAATCAAAACAACATTGAGATACCACCTCACTCCAGTTAGAATGGCTAAAATCAAGAACTCTAAAAACAACAGATGCTGGAGGGGATGTGGACAGAAGGGAACCTTACTGCATTGTTGGTGGGAGTGTAAACTGTTCAACCACTTTGGAAAGCAGTATGGAGGTTCCTCAAAAGACTACACATAGAGCTCCCCTATGACCCAGCAATCCCACTTTTGGGCATTTATCCAAATGTTCACAAACAAGACCACACTAAAGCTACCAGCACAACTATGTTTATTGCAGCATTATTTACTATAGCTAAGATATGGAACCAACCCAGATGCCCCTCAGTAGATGAATGGATCAAGAAAATGTGGTATATATACACAATGGAATTCTATGCCTCCATCAGAGAGAATGACATTTCCCCATTTGTTAGGAAATGGAAAGGTTTGGAAAAAATAATATTAAGTGAAGTAAGCCAGGCCCAAAGAAAAATAGGTCCCATGGATTCCCTTATTTGCAATATCTAGTATATGTCTGAGTCAAGCAGAAAAGGTCAGATAAGGTGATGTTAGGGAAATGAACCCTAAGATATGTATTCAAATTTTTTTCTTTCTTGCTATTGTTTCTAACACATTTATAAGATTATTTCTTTGTTGCTTTGTATGTCCCTCCCCCACAGTATAACCCCTGCTTTCACTGTATTTGATGTCGGTATAATTTGTAGAGGGGAAGGGGAAAAACAAATCATTTTGTACAAGTAGTTATGTCAAAAGCGAACTTTACAATTTTGGTGGGGGGGGGAGAGGGGTGAGGGGAGGCCTGCGGGGGGAGCGGGGAGAATTGAGGGGGGTGATAGGGGGAGGATGGGAAGGGATGGGAGGGGGAAACAAAGGAGGAGGCTACAATGCTTGATAAGAAATGTACTCATTATCTTGCCCATGCAATTGTAACCCCTCTGTACAGTATTTTCACAATAAAAAAAAAATAGTATTTATCAAAATGAGCTCCAGGAAATGGAAAAGTTTGTTTTTACTGTTTACTGTTTATGTTTTCTTTTCTTTTGGTTTTTCTTTTCTTTTCTTTTCATGTCTTTAAGAGTGCAAGGGGATGCACAGAAATGGAGAAACAAAGGGTAAACAAACTCAGCAATAGTATTCACTGGATACTACATTGAAAATGAACTATACAACTTGTGGGTAGGATAGGAGGGAAAACTGGGAGAGAGTGAGGGAAGGAAATGTATTCTTTGCTGACCTATGCGACTATAACCCATCTATTTTTAGCATTTTCAAATAAAAATTTAAAAACTTAGAAATAAATATAATATATAATGTTCAAATGAATATTAGGTCAGCCATATTTATTAACTAATTTTTGTTACAAGTTTGGTTTTTGCCTACAGAATATACTAATGCCAGTTTATAGCAATAGTAATTTTGGCATGTAAGTGTTCCCCCAAATAAACTGAAATGGGAAATTTTTCCAAACCATTACCTATATTATAGTAAGATTGCATTTGTGAAGTTCTGGCCTTAAAGTTATTCTATTGAATTAATTTTCAGTGTGTCCTCAGGTTAGGCAATGGTAACTGAGGCATTTTCAAATTTAAAGAAACATATATTAACAATTAGTCCCTCAGAAGTTCTCTTACATATTTATACATGTGGATGATAAATTTTTCTTATTGTAACATGTCTATTTTGTTCTTTAAAGCTTTGTTTCTAATTAGTTATCTTTTTTTTTTTTTTTTTTGCTGGTCCTGTGGCTTGAACTCAGGACCTGGGTGGTGTCCCTGAGCCTCTTTCTATTCAAGGATAGCCCTCTACCACTTGAGCCACAGCACCAGTTCCAGCTTTTTCTGAGTAGTTTATTGGAGATAAGAGTCCTTGGCTTGAAATTTCCTGAATAGAGACCCGGAAACACAACAAATCAAAGAAAGGTTGGACAAATGGGATTGCATAAGGTTGCAGAGCTTCTGCAGGGCAAATGACATAGCTAGCAAGATCAATAGAAAGCCCACGGATTGGGAGAAGATCTTTACTAGCCATACAACGGACAAGGGTCTCATATCTAAAATATACTTGGAACTCAAAATATTAAACTCCCCAACAACAAATCCTCAAAGAAACAACTGCCCAATAAATAAGTGGGCTAAAGACTTAAAGAGAAGCTTCTCTGAAGAAGAAAGAAGGATGGCCAATAGACACATGAAGAAATGTTCAACATCCCTAGCCATAAAAGAAATGCAAATCAAAACAACATTGAGATATCACCTCACTCCAGTTAGAACAGCAAAAATCAAGAACTCTAACAACAACAGATGCTGGAGGGGATGTGGACAGAAAGGAACCTTACTTCATTGTTGGTGGGAATGTAAACTTGTTCAACCACTTTGGAAAGCAGTATGGAGGTTCCTCAAAAGACTACACATAGAACTCCCCTATGACCCAGCAATCCCACTTTTGGGCATTTACCCTAATGTTTACAAACAAGACCACACTAAAGCTACCAGCACAACTATGTTTATTGCAGCATTGTTTACTATAGCTAAGATATGGAACCAACCCAGATGCCCCTCAGTAGATGAATGGATCAAGAAAATGTGGTATATATACACAATAGAATTCTATGCCTCCATCAGAAAGAATGACATTTCCCCATTTGTTAGGAAATGGAAAGGTTTGGAAAAAATAATATTAAGTGAAGTAAGCCAGGCCCAAAGAAACATAGGTCCCATGGTTTCCCTTATTTGCAATATCTAGTATAGGTATGAGTCAAGTGGAAAAGGTCAGATAATGTGATGTTAGGAAAACGAACCCTCAAATATGTATTTTAATGTTTTTGTTTCTTTCATGCATGTGTTTCTAACGCATTTATAAGATTATTTCTTTGTTGCTTTGTATGTCCCTCTCCCACAGTGTAACCCCCGCTTTCACTATATTTGATGTCAGTATAACATGTGGAGGAGATGGGGACAAACAAGTCATTTAAGGATTCAGGTGGACCTGCTGCAACAATGAGAAGTACAAAATGTCATGTCAAAACCAGCTTTACAATGTCCGTGTGTGGGGGGGTGGGGGGAGGCTGGGAAGGGAGGTGAAGGGTAAACAAAGGAGGAGGCTGCAATGCTTGGTAAGAAATGTATGCATTATCCTGCCCATGTAATTGTAACCCCTCTGTACAGTATGTTCTCAAATAAAATAAAATAAAATTAAAAAAAAAAAAAAAAGAGTCCTTGGCTTGCTTCGAACCACAATCCTCAGCTCTCAGCCTTCGGAGTAGCTAGGATTACAGGTTTGAACCACCAGCACCTGGCTAGCTAATTATCTTTCACCAGTCAAAAAATTCAAAAGATTTTTTTTTAGGGTCAGTTATGTACTATTGTGTCCAAGCTTAGCCTTCTCTCCTTGGAGAACATTAGTATCTTACAGATTTGAAACCAGTGAGTTAGTACATGTCATAGTGAACATAAACTTCAAGACTCTAGCATAAATATAAATTTGAATTAAAAATTTAAACTTATTTACATATCATCAGCTGCCACACAATAAAATTTCCCTGAGTTATATCCTTACTGGTGCTCCGTTGTAGAGTTTTATATCACTAAACCCAAACATTAATTCATAAATCCCTTGAGTGGTTTGAGGAACTATCCACACTGATAATAGACATCAGATCCTCAATCTAAACCAGATTAAGTGTCTGATGTCTCAAGCTTACTACACCAAGAGATTTCCCTTCACAAAGTCCCATTACGTTCCTTTTCAGTCTATAAACAAAATAACTAATAAAGTAAAACAAAAGGCAAATGCCTGGTTTGATAGATCAGTGACTAATTTTAAAAACTAAAACTGATAATGTAGGGCTGGGAAGGTGGCTCAGTGGTAGAGTGTTTGCCTTTCATGCATGAGGCCCTGGGTTCTATTTCTCAGTACCACATAAGCTAAAAAAGCCGAAGGTGCTGTGGATCAAGTGGTAGAGCACTAGCCTTGAGCTGAAGAGCTCAGAGACAGCGTCCAGGCCCAGAGTTCAGGCCTCACAACTGACAGAAAAAAAAAAAAAAACAACCTGACAGTGTAACTTAATACATATATTTTCATCACCAATCTAGTGAGTCAGGAGAATTGGATAATAATTTCTAAGTCCTCTTGGGCTTAGGCTGGAAGTACAAGGAGGCCTCCCTCACAAGGTGCATGTGCCCTGGTTTGTGTTGGGCAGTTTTGGTTTGTACATTTTTCTGGCAGCCCATCTGGTTTAGCATCTATCCAAGTGTTGCAGCTTTTAAGGATAGGTTATTATGATTCATTTTTCAAAAATGAAATGAGTTAGGTTCCATGTACACTGGTGAAATTTCTTATTTTAGCAAGACATTAAATGGAAAGCACAAAGACCTACTTATCCCTTGGTTCCCACTGTTTCTAGGTCCAATGTCTCTTCAAAGACTGCATGTACTGGATTTGCTGATAAAACAAAGAGCTGCCAGACATTAGAGGCAAAAAAAGTAATTATTTCTGTGCTAGATGCACAAAGCTGCCAGGCTACCAGTGATTTCTTACAGGTTGTAAGAAATGTTGAAGACTATGCCTGGGGTATGGGAAATATGTACAGAAAGTGGATGAGAAAGTGGATGAGTAGCTCTGTTGTATAGAGCAGTTTCTGTAATATTATTTGATCATTTGTTGCACATATATTGTAAGTCTGCTATATATTACATTATGTGAAAAAGTATTTTATCTTATAACAAACCCTTTTGGTGGTAAAAAAGAGAAAAAATAAACTTTGAATGAAATGTTAGGTAAAAGAATACTCAGAGTATTGATGATAAACCTATACTTTATAGAAATTTGTAAACATTATCTGCTTTGAGGGGTATATAGGCATGTTATTAATCACATGACCACCAAAAAGAGAAGTTTACTAAAGAATGTTAGTATCAGCTTAAAAAAATTGTTGAAATTTAGAGTAAAAATTATTCGTGTTTTGAACCTATAACAATCCTGAAATTATTGTAACCGATGCTTGCAAATAAGAACATATTGGCAAGGATTCTTATGAAAAGAAAATCTAAAGCTGGGTGCTGGTGGCTCACATCTGTAATCCTAGCTATTCAGAAGGCTGAGATTTGAGGATTATGGTTCAAAGCCAACCCAGGAAAGAAAGTCCATGAGACTATTATCTCCAATAAACCACTCAGAAAACCAGAAGTGGCAATGTGGCTCAAGTAGTAGAAAGCTAGCCCTGAGCTGAAGAGCTGAGGGACAGTGCCCATGCCCAACGTTCAAGACCATTGACTGACAAAAATAAAAGAAAAAGAAAATTTAAGTCAATTAAGGCAAATTAAATAGGGAAAGTTCAACTGGTATGAAAATCAATTTTGAATTTTATAATTGCATCTTGAAATATCTTGAGCTATGGGAAGATTTTTTTTTAGTTAGAGTTCAATTGGCTTTTAAGTATATATTTTGATATTTTGAAGTGTTTAAATATAATTAGTCTTTATATTTGGTTTTGGTTTTTGTCCTTTTTTTTTTGGATGCCAGTCCTGGGGCTTGAACTCAAGGCCTGTGCTCTGGGTGCTGTTCCTGAGCATTTTTGCTCAAGGCTAGTGTTTTACCACTTGATTTATAGCTAGGCTTCTGGCTTTTTGGTAGTTAATTGGATGATAGTCTTAAACTCTGTTTGTACCCTCTTCTGTAAAGAGAGAGGCCAAAACTGTCCTAAAGGAGGTTTTAAAAGAATCTATTAGGGGCTGGGAAGGTGGCTCAGTGGTAGAGTGCTTGCCTTGCATGCATGAGTCCCTGGATTCGATTCCTCAGCACCACATAAGCAGAAAAAGTTGGGAGTGGCACTGTGGCTCAAGTAGTAGAGTGCTAGCTTTGAAGCTGAAGAGCTGAGGGACAGCACCCAGGCCCAGAGTTCAGGCCCCATGACCAACAAAAAAAAGAGGAACCTATATCACATACGTGATTGGCAGTTTTCTTCCCTTTTAAAATTTGTTATTTAAAGTAATTCAATATAATTTATAAAAATACATTAGGAATTTAATCTAGCTGGGTAGGTAGCTTAGCAGTAGATTTCTTGCCTAGCATGCATGAAGCCCTGGGTTCAATTCCTTAGTACCACATGAACAGAAAAAAAGTTGGAAGTAGCACTGTGGCTCAAGGGGTAGAGCGCTACCCTTAAGCAAAAGAAGCTCAGAGACAGTGCAAAGACCCTGAGTTCAAGCCCCAGGACTGGCACAAAAAAAGAGATTATTTTAACTTTTAGATGATAAGAGGTTTAAGCCAGGGCCTTCCACATATAAACAGGCATACTATTACTGAGTTACAACCTACTGTGATACAACCAACTCAGCAACAGAAACATTTAAAATACTGGGAGAAATATTAGGTTGGAGAAGCATCCATAATCTATATAAAGGAAAGACCTGAAGTGCAATTAGTTCATCCATTATAAATAAAGCCACCATGCTGTTTCATGCAATGTAAAAATATCGATCTTCTATATAAATGCTCTAGTGGTCTTTGTACCTGTTAGTCCTAAGTCTTGTCAAGGTGAAGGACAAAACCATGTACAAGAAGGCTCAACAGTGAGGCACAAGGAGGTTTTCTTGACCTATGAGCAAGCAGGTGGCATAAAAGTGACCAAAAAGAGAGCAAAAGTACATAGTGTTTGCATTACCAATCAGTAGACTACTCATGAGTCCACTCATCCATCCAACAAACGATCCATGCTATCTCCTGTCTGTTCATTCATAACTCATCAACCCACCTACCTATCTGTCTACATACTCATTCACACAGCCGATCAACAATAATGAGGGTGTGCTTTCCATGTATTTCAGAGTCAGAAAGAATATGAATACCTGACCTCTCTTTTAAGTTGTTTTTATTCTGAGCATGTAAATAAGTATATTACAATATACCCAGGATATTTCTGCTAGATTTTACTACCTTAGGGTGAAATGAGTTGCTTTCTGAGAGTTTGGAAAAATAATACCTCAGAGTAATTTTTTAAGTTAATGAAAGTCTGGTCCTCAGGTGAATCGGTCAATCTCCACTTAATTGTTCAAGTTGATTTCAAGAAATGATTATTGATTGCTTACAGTCCAAGCTCTAAGAGGCAGAGAAACTAGATAAAATACCACTGCTACAATAAAACAAAGGATACAGACACATGAATATTTTGAAAACTATCCCGGGGATTTTCTGACAAAGGAATGCTTTTTGTTATGTGAGAATACAAAGAAGGGGCATCTATATTGACCTGAGGTGCTGGGGAATGGGAACTGTAACAAGGCAGACTTCTGCAAAAAGTCTTCAAGGATTATGAAATGCATCTTATAGATTTTGCGAAGCAGCTCTGGCCTGTACTCTTCAGAAATACGTCAATTTTATTCAAACTGCTGGTTTCAACAACAAGCAAAACTAAGAATCATCCTTTTGGATGAATCATCCAGAGGATGAATTTAAGAATGAAGATAAGGGAAAAGTCAGAAATGAATGTTGTGGAGGAGAATTAAGTGAGAAACTAGGCAAATATCACAGACAACATGGGAGGCATGGGGATGGCAAAGATCAGAAAAGAAATGGTGGGATGGGGAGGGGTGTAGGGTGAGGCTGGGAGAAACCATGAATTTTGTTTTAGAGATGAGTCTGGAGTAGGAGATATAAAGCCTGAAAAATCCATTAAGTTTGCTCTTAAAGGAGAGATTTGGGGGGGTTGTAGCTAAAAGTAAGGCTAGGAGAAGTTTATCAAAAGGGGTCCCCTAATTGAACCTGTCAAATAGAAGTAGAAGAGCAGAGAGCAGGAGAGAAAACTTCAGACAACAGGGAATGTCAGGGATAGAATAGTAAGGAAAACTCGATGTCAAGGCTTTTAAGAAGAGAGTGTTGGGGCTGGGAAGGTGGCTCAGTGGTAGAGCGCATGCCTTGCATGCCAGAGGCCCTGGGTTCGATTCCTCAGCACCACATAAGCAAAAAGAAAAAAGCCAGAAGTGGCGCTGTGGCTCAAGTGGTAGAGCGTTAACCTTGAGCTGAAGAGCTGAGGGACAGTGCCCAGGCCCAGAGTTCAGGCCCCATGACTGGACCCCAAAAAAAAAAAAAAAAGAAGAGAGTGTTTTATGAAATGAAAAACATTCTTTGAACACAGAAGAGAGTTCAAGCAGAAACACTACACTAAATGAAAACTGTTCCTCTGCTCTGTAGACTTGGTGGCTGGCTTATAGTAGATGCTCAAAAATGCTGTGAGGTAAATAGAACACACAAATAAATCACAATGAATTATACTGAATTGAGGAAATTTTTTGAGAATATAGAAATTCTATAGTCCTACATTATTTAAATGCCCTTTGACTATTTGCCAATATCATACCTAAGAATATAGAGATAAGCACTACATCTCCTTAATCACATTATGACAAGACAAATGCTTCTGAAGTATTTTGAGACTCTCAGAAGAACATATTACAGAGATACATATTTTTATGTTCATTTTCAGACCACAGAGCTGAAGTGTTCCAGTGATAAAATAAGCCCAATGTATAATTGGACCAAGTTAATCTGTAAATGATTGCTTATGTGTACAGAAAATGATAAGATATGTCTAGAAATGTGTGAATAGCTACTGGCTTTTCTCACCAGAAATGTAAAAGTAGATATGTAATATAAAATGTAAAAGTAAACACTGGAAGAGAGAGCAAAGGCATAACATAGTCCAAAAAGTAATGTACGTTTTATCTGACTTTTGTAACTGTAAACCTTCTATATGTCACCTGTATATTAACAATAAATTGTTTTAATGTAAAAGTAGGTATAATAATATTAATCACCTACATGATGTGCTCTGTATAGGAAGGATAGGAAAACTTTTCTTCTTTGTGTGAAATTTTATTGTAATTATTATAGATTTCAGTGGGTTCTTTTTTTAATATTTATTTATGTTGATAGTCATGGGGCCTGAACTCCTTCAGCTCTTCAGCTCAAGGCTAGCGATCTGCCACTTGAGCCACAGCACCATTTCCTGCTTTTTCTGCTTATGTGGTGCTAAGGAATTGAACCCAGGGCCTCATGCATGCAAATCAAACATTCTATCACTGAGCCACCTTCCCAGCCCTTGGGTTCTTTTTACATGTAATTTAGAATATCCAGCAAACACTCTATATCCAGTGAGTTTAAAATCATCTTGCAATGTTATTAAGAATTTTTTAAAATAAGAAATTAGTGACAGGTGAGTTAATAAGACTCTAGCATACATAGTCTTGGCATGTTTACCTGCTCATTCTGTACTCGAGGATGTCAAATGCTGAACACTGCAGAAATTAATTTCCCATGATTGAAGCTCAAATTTAGGAAATTGGTCATTTATTCCTTTTGTCAATGGTGCAAGAAAGGTGTTATCCAAAATGCAAGAGGTTCCCAATTTGAAATACACTACATTTTATATATATATATATTTTTTTTTTTTTTTTTGGGTCCGGCTGTGGGGCCTGAACTCTGGGCCTGGGCGCTGTCCCTCAGCTCTTCAGCTCAAGGCTAGCGCTCTACCACTTCACCCTCAGTGCCACTTCCGGCTTTTTTCTTTTTGCTTATATGGTGCTGAGGAATCGAACCCAGGGCTTCAGGCATGCAAGGCAAGCACTCTACACTGAGCCACCTTCCCAGCCCCACTACATTATATTTTATTCACAAGGGGGCACCTGATACTTTATATTTATTATCAGAAATTATATATATTATCAGAAGTTGTCTGAATGTTTCTAAAGAATAAAATCATTTGAGATTGGCTATTACATTATTTTTATTTTTATTGTCGGTCATGGGAGCTGAACTCTGGGCCTGGGCACTGTCCCTCAGCTCTTTAGCTCAACGCTAGCGCCCTACCACTTGAGCCACAGCACCATTTCCAGTTTTTTTCTGCTTATGTGGTGCTGAGGAATTGAACCCAGGCCTCATGCATGTGAGGCAAGCACTCTACCACTGAGCCAACTTCCCAGACCCTGGCTATTACATTTTAAAGTATTCAAACCAGTCATGCAGACTGCTTCAAATTATCCAAGGGATTTAAATTGCTTTGCAGGAGTAAGTAAATGATTGTGCCTTCACATATGCTGATTACACAGTACAGCTTTGTCTGCTAGATCCTGAACTAAACACTTTGTTTTGCATAGAAGGGAGATGTGTCCTCAATAGAAGCATGAAACCTGAGAGTTGAACTGCCTGTTCACTCCAGCTGCCAAGGAGTGAAGCACTAGACAGGAGCCATATGCTTGCTGAAGGCTTAGCAGGACCATTAGTAGAAGTGTCAGGTATCTGATGAGTTACCCATCATTTGTTTAAGGTATGTTCCTGCTTCTCACCCTTTCCAGAGCCTGGCCTGACAGGGAGGAAAGGAAAGCCTCACAGAGTTTGAGTTCAAAGAAAACTTTGGGGGAGGTGCTGAAAAGGTTGAAGCTGCAGGCCTGGCTCTTCGTCAAATCTAACTGAGCTATCAGGCAATCTACACTCTTTTCTGGTCTTTTACTTTGTACAATGTAGAGTTTGAAGTAGGCAGTTCTTCTCACATGCCCCTTTTGAATTTCCCATTTGCTTCTTGGAAAAATTTTACCACTCCATGAATAGAGAGACTTGACTTCACATTTTAAAATGAGGAAAGACAGAGGGCAGACAGGAACACAAGGTTCTCTACTATGATTTGTTTGTTACACTTGCTTACTTTTCCTGGTATCTGATTTCCTCCAGAGTGGCACTGCCCAAATGCATAAAATGAAATTATGTGCTCTGAGACTATATATCTAGCTATTGATGATTAATACTTTGTTTATTATACAAGGCTTCACAAGAAAATAAAACGAACCCCTACTGCTGGGTTAGCAAAGCCTTCTCCCTGGTGTTCCAATTTGACTAGGATGTTAGAGGATTCAGTTTCATATTTTACCTTCCTTTATAAAATACTTTTTTGAGCACATATGTTTTTGACTTCACTTTCTTCAAGATCATCTTCTGAAATTCCACAATGGTGAGTCCTGACACACCAGAACATACACACTTCAGTGTTGTAGTAGGTTGTTTCACAAGCCTACCAATAAAAGAATAGAATGTGATTAGAAAAACAGAGCAATCAATCTGTTCAAAGAGGAGTCATGCACATTTCATAGTGAGTCAAATAAGAGGTCATGATCAAAGAGGTTGGCAAGCATGTTAGTGGTAGACCCTCCCACAACACCAATTGGGTGCATCCTGTTAATGCTGGACTCTAGAAACATGGCAACCTACTGACAGCAGCTATGAAGCCACACTACTCCAGGAAAACATTTCCCTAGTACACAGCTCTCAGATATTTGTAACTCAATAATGCATAGTAAACACTAGACTTGATTCCTGTTGCTGCTTCCCTTGGAATTCCATTGCCACCTCTTTTACCTAAATATGAATAACTGATTTATTGGTTGTTTCTCAGCTACCAGGTATTTATTAAGCTTCTCAAATGCAATGAGCATATTTTTATCACAACTTCCCTCAGATGAGGGAATTTGCCTCTGTTTAGAATTAGGCAGCAAGAATCACACAGCTGATTTGAACTTGACACTCAAGTGTACTTAATCCAAAACACCTATGCGTCTTCAAACATCAACATGGAAACTAGTGTCTCTGTTCTAAGTCCAACTTTCCAATAGGTATTAATCTCATCTTTAGCCAATGTTAGACATTTCTGAGTAGCAATTTTCTTCTCCCTATCATTAGAATTATCTGGCCATCTAGTGCTAGATTGTAAATCCCAGGAAGGAGTGTCCACACATCCCAAGTCATTCAGCATTGTACATTTCTGGTGACCAGCACTATTATTGTTTGAATTGGGCTAAATTCCTTTATCATAGCTTATCACAGAAATCCAGCTGCACTATCTGAGACTGCAAGTGGAAACAGGAATTCTGGCCGAGATAACTCAGGAATTACCTGAAAAGGCTTTGCCAAGAATCTAATTAATTAATTTTGAGGCAATCAGGAATTCTTCAGATATGTTAAATCCTTTTGGAGTTTCTATAGTTGGGTTTTTGTAACATCTGAATTTAATAGCACAGAATGAATGCCTAGTAATTGTATACTTTTAGGTCTCACAGAAAAAATCTTAAAGGAATATCTCACCTGTCAGAGGAACTCATTACCTTTGGAAAAAATTTATTCTTTTTGAAATTAAAGTATTCTTCTCTGTTAAGTAACACAATAGTGTGATCCTGTCTTGGTTCAAAGGACTTCTCCAGAGCTTTTTTGGACATTTCCCCTTTGTTACCCAATGCTCTCCACCAATGATCCTCTCAGTCCAAAGGCTTTGCAACATCTACTCATGTTTACTTTTTTATTACTATAACAACTATTTCTACTCTGAACTCTAGACCCATGTTTAACTGCTTATTGGATATTACCCCCTGGATGTCTAGTAAGGATCAAACAATATAAAAGGTGAAATCTTGATTATACCTTCCTCTCTCCCTGTCCTCACCTTATGAAATGAGACTTTATTTTCCCAGTTGCATGAGTCAAAGGCCAAATATCATGCTGATGTGTCTTATTCTCTCGGTTCTTATTTAACAGGCAAAGTTTTACCAACTTTACTTCTCCCATTCAGGCTACCATTCTGTTATGTACATACAGCTTCCCTGACCCCCTAAACCCATTGCCTGTTTTGAGCATAACTCAGCTCATGTCATTCCATTGCTTAAACTTTCCAATGACTTCCCATTACATTAGCAGTAAAATAAAACTCCTCACCAGGGGCCTGCAAGATCCTAAATCAGTAGGCCTTTGACTTTTTTGCTGACTTTATCTTCTACTTACTTTCCTTTCCCTTACTTGAGTACTATGCCTCCATATTGTCCCTTAAACCTAACAAGTAAAGTCCTACTTTTTTTTTTTTTGCATTTGCAGTTCCCCCTGCTTAAATTACTGTATCATCTGACATACTGTTACCTACACTCCCTTCTACTGCCTTTAGGTCTCAGAAGCTTTCTCAATACGTTGTTCTATCTCCAGCTCATTTGTTTTCACAGGATTTGAAACTATGGCCTGTGGCAAGCCTCTTTCACAGGTGTTCTAATAGTTTTGTATAGCCAGAAAATTGTGAGCCCAATGAAATACAGAATTTTCTTTGTGTTTGTTAATTTCCTATAGCTACAAACTGTGCTACAAAATATAAATATTGTTGGTACTTGTTAATATATTTGTTAAATGTATTTTTTCTTTACTAGTTCTTGCACTATATTGATTTTGAATCTACAAGAATTTACCCTTTATTAAAAATAAAAGTTTCACTTTAGGACCATTAGGCCAAGTAAGTAAAAACTTTTTTCCAAATCTCAAATTTGCCTAATATGAATCGGGGTTACCAGGTATTCAACAGTTATTTCTTATCATTGTAAATGATTTTATAATATAATGTGCTCTTCACGATGACTTTATGGGTATTCATTTCATGGGTATTCATTCATTATGGGTATTCATTTCATGGATAATTGCCCTCAGGTGATAGAAGTTGCCAGACCTAGGAGGTTAACAGTGTCCTCCTCTCCCACCTGGACAATGATGAACCTATAAAAGCCAACTCCTCCTAGTGACCCATGGGAGGGGGAATTCTGCCATATTGTTTTCCAGTCTAGAGTTCTGAAAATCCCAGCTAAGCTCTATCAAAAAACAGTATGCTCTTTTTCTCTTGTGCCTCTCAATGCTGCTTTCCCTAGGCCTCTTCCTAAGAGTATTTCCTTGATAAACTCAATATTTTCTAGTCTTTTCTTAAAGCACAGGGTCTAAGAAACCTAAACTTAAGGCGAATTGGGGCTGGGAGCTGGGTGGATAGTTCTATCTCCATCAGGAATGAAATCTGATATAAGAATTTGGAATTGAGAAATAGTATTGCTAAAGAGCTGCTAAACTCTACCAAAAAAACATTCTTCCTCTACTTCCTCAATCCTGCTTCTCTTACAGCCTTTTCCTGAGAGTACTTCTGTAAACTTAATCCTTCCTGATCTTTTCCTAAGGCTCCTGTTTAGGAAACCTAACCTTGAAGATGAATTGGGGCTGGAGGTTGGGTGGCTGATCTCACCTAAGGATAAAAACTATTTATATAAGAATTTTGAGCAGGGCTCCTGCTGGGCCACTCTTGTAATACTGACTACTCAGGAAGTTGAGATCTGAGGATCATCTCAGGCAGGAAAGTCTGACTCTAAAGCCAAAGGCCAAAAGTAGAGCTGTGTGACTCCAAGGATAGAGTGCTGGCCTTGAGCAAATAAGCATGGAAAGGCACATGTGCCCTGACTGGAAGACTAGCACCACAGACCTAGGAGAGTGAAGCTGGTAGCTATAGCAGGTTTAGCAGACTTAGTGCTGTTAGCTGCTTTCATCTCATGTTGTCGTGGTTGAAGTAATCTACCTCCATCATGTTCTCTCATATCCAGTTTGTCTGACTTGGGGTTAGAGTAGAGTGATATCATTGGTTCTAATGTCCAACATCTGAGGCCAGTTACAAGAGGTCTGTAGCAATCAAGAATTCTCCTGAAGATTATAATTAAACTCTACCAAAAGTACCCCCCTCCAAAAAAAAATCCCTATGTTCTTCCTGTATTCTCTTCCCTCTGAATGCCTCTTCCCTTAGGCCTTTTCCTAAGAGTACGTTCCCTGCAAATTTGATACTTGCTAATCTTTTAGTTCTAAATAACTTAAAGATGAATCAGGGCCAGGGGCTGGGTAGATGGACTCCTCTCCATCAGGAAGGAAGGAAGATTTTGTAAGAGTTTGGGCCTGGGATCTAGAGGACTCCTAAAGATCAACTAAACTCTATCAAAAACTGTTAATGCTTATTACAACCTAAATTCTTTTTCTGGTCCCTTCCCACTCAGTGCTGCTTCTCTAAAGGTCTTTTTCTAACTTTCTCTGTAAATTTGGTAGTTCCCAATCTTTGCCTAAGACTCAGGGTCTAGGAAACCTAAATAAAAAGGTGTACTGGGGCCAGGAGCTGAATGATTGATCTCAGATTCATCAGGGATTTAAAAAAATAGCAAAAGCATTTTAAGAATTGGGGAGACCCTTTGAGTCACTTCTGTAATAACTACTCAAGCTGAGATCTGAAAATTTAGGTTCCAAGACAACCCAGGCAGGAAAGTCCACAAGACTCTTTGTAAAACTAACCAATAAAAAGCCAGAAGTGAAGCTGTAACTTGAGGTAGAGCACTAAGACTTGAGCAAACAAACTTGGATAGCACCCATGCCATGAGTTCAAGCCCCAGTACTGGCCGGCACTCAAAAAAATTCTACTGGTACTGCAGACCTAGGAGATAATGAAGCTGGTATTGTACCAAGATCAACAACTCAATCTTGGTGATGTTACTTCACTTGTTATCAGTGGAAGTAATCTCATACCTTCATCCACTTCTCTCACATTTGTCTTTCATGTTAAGCCATCTGACTTTGGGTTTGAGGAATATATAATTGGTTCAAGTATCCACACCTGCACCTGGTAGGAGGCCTGTGAAGTCAGCTAGAGTTCTAAGATCACAGCTAAACTCTACCCATAACCCTGTATTATTTCTCTGCTCATTGCTCTCAGTCCTGCTTACAGCCTTTTCTAAGAGTAATTCCTCTGTGGATTGGTATTCCTAATCTCTTCCTGAGGGTTAAGGTCTAGGAAATCTCAACTTAGAGATATTGGGGCTGAGTGGCTTGTTTCATCTCCATGTATTAAGGCAGATTATATAACATCTTTGGCTAGATGCAGGTGGATCATGCCTGAAATACTAGTTATTTAGGAGGCTGAGATCAGAGGATTGAGGCTCAAAGACAACCAAGGCAGGAAAGCCCATTAAGATTCTTGTCTCCAAATTAACCAACAAAAGGCCAGAAGTGGTGCTAGATTTGAGCAAACAAGCTCAGGAACAGTGCCCAAGATGTGCTCAGGCCCTAGCACTGGCAGACACAAAATTCTACTGGTCCTACAGACCAAGGAGATACTGAAGCTAGTAGTTTTACCAGGTTTAGTGGACTTCAAATCTTGATACTGTTAGCTCTCATTATCATGGCTGAAGACATCTAGTATTTCCATTCTATTCTCTTACTTCCATCCTATTCTCTCACATCTAGTTTGTCTTTATGCTGAGCCATCTGACTTTTGCTACATACTTAAACTTTCTGAGGTTTGTCTTCTTTACTCCAGTGATTTTCTGTTTTAAGACAATCCTTACTTTTCAAATCCTTTTTTATCCAAAGGGGATACTAATTTTTCCCCAATTCCTTTCCCAAGGGTTTCTTTACTACCCTCCTCTTTTTTGCAATTCCTTGAACTTCTTTGTGGCCAGAGTTTAAAACTGCCTATTTTTCCTTTGGCTTGCAGAACCAAGTTATCTCAGAACAGCCTCAAGGCACCACTGGGATGCAGAGGCTTGCTAGATTTTAAGGCTAAGAGCAGGGCTGGGTCTCATTACTACCTGTATTGAAAACACACTCAGGTTATTACCATACCAGAGCCAAACTTGGCTGTGACTATAGAGTGGATTTTCAGTCACTGTGCACTGACGTGCCTAAGGCAAGCAAGCCATTGATATCCTTGCCCCCAATATCCACTGTGGGAATAGAGAGGGTTTCTGGATATCACCCAAAAGAACATCCCACAAGATCTCAGGTTTAGCAGCTTTCAACTAGGATGCAGTCTCAGGTGATGGAATCAGGCCTCAGACTCTTCAAAAGCATCCTCCCAGCTCCTGGCCCTATCAGGGTTAAAGGCTGATTCTATAATTTGGGCATTGGTGGGCTCACGTCTGTAATCCTAGCTATTTAAGCTACTAAGATGTGAGGATTGAGATTTCAAGCCAGCCTGGGCAAGAAAGTACAGGACACTCTTGTCTCTAAGGGACTTAAAGCCTGAAGTAAGCCAGGCACCCATGGCTCATGCTTTAATCCTAGCTACTCAGGAGGCTGAGATCTGAGGATGATGGTTTAAAGCCAGCCTGGGCAGGAAAGTCTGTGAGACTCTAATCTCCAATAAACCACCAGAAAACCAGAAGTGGTGCTGTGGCTCAAGAGGTAGAGCACTAATCTTGAGCTGAAGAGCTGAGGGAAAGCACCCAGGTCCAGAATTCAAGACCCAGGAACAACAATAAACAAATAAATAAATATGAGCCTGAAGTTGTTCTTGCCAGTGCTAATTCTAGCTGCTCAGATGACTTGAAATCACAGGATCTTGTTTTGAAGCCAGCCCCAGGCAGGAAAGTCTTGGAGTGTCTTAACCTCTAGTTCTTGAGCTACAACTGAATTTCCAGCTTTTAATGGTTAGCTAGAGTACTAGCCTTGAGCATAAAACCTCAGGGACAGTGCCCACATCCTGAGTTCAAAAGGCCAGAATTAGTGCTATGTCTCAAGTGGTAGAGGACTAGTCGTGAGGTGAAAAGCTCAGGGACAGTATCCAACCCCTGAGTTCAACCCCAGGACTGGCACACACGTGCGCCCCTCTCTTCCTCCCTTTTCCCCCCTGCACTCACACATACACACACACACAATCTATCAGGAGATACTGAAGTAAGTAGCACCAGGCTTAGCAGACTCCTACATCTTGCTGATGTTATCTCTCTCTCATGGTTGAGGTAATGTTTCTCTCCATAATATTCTCACATCCAGTTTGTCTTCCAGGATAAGCCATCTGACTTTGGGTCATAGCACTGTATGATAGTTGCTTCAAATGTCCAGATAAGCTCAGTTAAGAGGTCTGCAATTTTGTTTGCCCATTGAGAGTTCTACTGAAGATCACAGCTGACTCTATAAAACAAAAACTTATGTTCTTCCTCTGTTCTCTTCCCCCTTGATATTGCTTCGCTTAAGACCTTTTCCTAAGAGTTCTTCTTAAAATTTTTAAGAAGGTACAAAGAAGAGTTCCTTTATTTTGGGGGGGGGGGGCAGGGCAAGGAATGGGAAGATCCTGTATCTCCCCTGTGTCCATAACCAGTCTCTTGGTGGAGTCTCTGGTCTGCTTGTGGTGTTTGGTTTTCCTGTGGGTTGATTGGTTTCTTAAGTCAGTTTGTTTGAGCAGGCAGAAAAAAGTTAGGATTTTGTGATCCTCCTCCCAGGCTAGTTCAGTGGGAGGGAGATCTGCTTTGAGTATCACAAAAGAGGGAGATGGCTGTTTCCTCTAGTTTGGCATTGCTGTGATGAGGCTAGGTTGTGGGTAGGTTTGAGACCTATCAGCAATCAGTTGCTTTTCCCTGAGGAGCTAGCTCCTGAGACACTCAGAGCCCAGCCTGGAGTCATTCTCAGGATTTTGGTTTACTGAGTTTGGATTGTCTTTTACACCTCCTGCTGCTGAGTCTGCTGCTTAAACTGTAGTTGAGAGGGGCAGCCTCTGGCTCTGTTTACCCAGTGAAGAAAGTCACTCTTCTCGGGGCAGAGTTTGTCCTGCCTGGGGGGGGGGGGGGGGGGGGGGATTTCCCCTGGGTGGAGTTGAGCCAAGCAGGTCAGGTCAGGTTCCTGTGACCTGTGGAATGGCTCCTATTATTTTCTTCCAAGGCCTAAATTGGAGCTGCTGCTCTGCCAGGCCTTTGTCAGTATGGAAGATGGAGATCTTCTCTGGTGCTAGGGGAGGAGCTACCTTCCCACTGCTGCTATGTGAGAAAGTGTGAGGATGTCTTGAGGTTACTCACACAAGCCCCTTGGTTTCTGGGCTGTCCCTGGTCTGTGATCAGCAGGATGATTTCTGCTCCTTGTCAGTTCTTGCTGGTGGTGAGTAGAATCCCCTTGAACATGGCATCTAGTGCCTTTGTCCCCATCTCTCTCTGTTGGTATGGCAGCTGCAGCTGCAGCCGCCACTGCCACTACCACCTCAGACACTGGCAAGTGCTCAGATCTGTCTCCTTGACCAAGCTGCCTGGATTTTCCCTCTCTGGTCAAACTCTCTGTTCTGTGATGGCACACTTTGTGAGATTCTGTAGCCTAAGGCTGTTCTCTGGAACATTAAAACTGCTTTCTATGCAAGAGCTTGTTTAGCCTCCAGCTTCTCCTCCACCATCTTCCTTTGGACTCCTCTCAGTAATTATTTTAGAAGTGATCATTTGAAGACATTGAAGTTGAAGTGATACAAAAGTAGAAAAACACAAAAACATAATGAGGACTCAAAAACAGATTTTGAGTTTTAAAATATGTTATTGACTCTCCCAGATTTCCGACAATAAGTAAGGTCCTTTTTAGCAGAAATGTCCAAAAAAATTATCGTTCTTTTCTAAAGATTTTAATATTCTAGGTTATTGACTGAGTACAAAGAAAGCCTATACCAAAAATGAAGTAAGTTCTATTGGGCATTGTTGTTGTCTGAAGTTTGAGTCTTTTCTTTTTGTGCTTTCTGAATCACAAGTGGCCTTTGTTATCCACTCAAAAATCAGGAAAGTAGAATCCCCTTTTATTGTAATCTTGGCAAGTATCAAATGCACCTTCAAAGTTTACATTGTGGGATCTGGGTTGAGTTTATTATCCAAGTTCCTGCATCCAAAATCAATGTTACATCAGTATTAAATATCTGTGCTTTCCAGAGCATGAGTTTGTTTTTTGGGTGGACAATCTGTCACATCCTGGACATGGAGTGATCATTTTCCTTTACGTTTACAGTAGTTTATCCAGCAACATTCCAGTACCTTCCTTTGGGTCCAGGACTCTGAGTGTTGATAAAACACTTTCCTTGAGTTCTGTAGCTCACAAAAATCTCTGTCTCCTCTCTTTAAGCCATATGGCAGTCATTCTAGATCTTGCTGTGCTACTTGATAACATGTATAAGACATCTTGTCGTGATAAGTGGTGGGTAGGGAGGGAAGTTCTTGCAAATGCATATATTTGTTTCCCTGTAGTCAAGTCCTAGCAATGATTCATTCAATAATCATTACTGAGCACTTACTACAAGCCAGGCATTGTTCTAGGTAACAGGAATATAACTGAATAATCTAGGAAAAGCCTCTACTTTCCTGAATTTAGGTTCTGATGTTAGTTGGTGATGGGAGGAAATCTCACACAAATAAAATCAGTTCAGAAAATGATGCCTGACACCAAGAAAGAAGGAGAGAAAAAAGAGATGAGGAATATAACTGAAGGGAGGGAATTTTTTCTTTGCACAAGATGGTCAGAAACAGGCTTTCTAAATAAGTATCTTTTTAGCTAATTCTGAAATGAAAACAAGCCAGCAACAGAAATATTGAGGAAACAAAGCAGAATTGAATAAGCTTTGCAGTTGAGAGGTTGGGGATTTTGGAAGAGCTCATTCATAACAAGTGCAAGACCCTGAGTTGGGTCCTCAGCAGTGTAAAGATAAACAAGAAATAAATTTTTGAAAAGGTTTATAGATGCAAGGGGAGAGTGAACTTGTATAAAACGAGTTCTGATAACAAGAAGAGGCCCCTTAATTAATGACTTAATTAGGTTACTTAATAATGATGACTTAAATCATGATAAATTCCAAGGTCCCCCATTTGTTCTGCAATCTCATTGATTAACAGGAAAAGATTTTCATACATGATGAAAGTAATCTTGTTTACATTAACAAAGCTTGAGAACATAAACTCAAGGAACTACTTAGGCTGGAGGCATTGGTGCACTTACCTTATAGAAATAGCGAGGCACACAACATGTAGATCTGCCAACATGGAGGAAGAGAACTGATATATCAGAGACCTTTCTAGTTCAAGCAGAACATTGGAGAGATGGAAACCTGGAAATAGCTGAAAATAATATTCACTTATGGTTAGTAGTTGCTTTTAATGGGACAAATAAGTTCCTCCTTACTTTCCCAAGACTTCTTTAAAACTACTAAAACTTAATATTCTATATTCAGTTTGACTAGATCATACTGGTTTGGGGTAAGAATTGTTCTGTTATTGTACTTTTCATAGCATATTGGTTTTATTTTATTTTGTCTTATTTGGGGGCTGAGATTGGGCCTAGAACTCAATGTCTATTGCTTAATTTTGTTTTTTTGTTGTTGTTGTTGTTTGTTGCTGGTGTTCACTACTCCACATATCCACTTCTGTTTTTATGTATGTATTTGCTAGTTATCAAAGACCTGAGGATTGAGGTTCAGAGCCAACTTGGACAAATTGGAGGGTCTCTTATCTCCAATTAACCAGCACAAAGCAAACACTTGGAAGTGAGGTATGTCTCAACTGGTAAGAGTGCCAACCTGAGCAAAAGCTAATCTACAATGTGAGACCAGGAGTCAAGCCCCAGTACAGAAACATAAAAACTAAACAAAGCAAACAAGAAATCCCTTCATCACAATTTCATTTTCTAATTTCATCATACATGTTTTAATATTTAGTATCTTACTGAGCTATAAAGGTATCCAAAATGACTCATAAGGAAGGTGTAATTATTTGAAATCATATGTGATGAAATACATGGACTTTCTGACTTGGTGTAGCTTTGAAACATGAGCCTCAGATCTCAGCCTCCTGAGTAGCTAGGATTACAGATGTTATCAGTCTCGGGCATCTGTACCTCACATCTTTATTTGTCAGTCTTTTAAGGCATATCAACATTGTCCCAAGGAAGCAAAAACAAACAATTTCTTTTAATTATAGTAGATTTTCTATTGGTGATTTCAAAATGGCTTTTTTTCTACAAAGGAAATAAAAGTAGTCTAATTCAAAATGAACCAATTTTTCTTATTCTAGTGGTTAGATTTACAGAACACTTGACAGCATTGTAGGGGCAGTAAGAATTTTGTCAAGCAATAGTTATGGTATTTACCTGAACAATAACTTATTTGAACACTAAAAATTCTTTTGTTTAAAGAGAAAATCATTTGTAATAGGAAGTGGCATATGTTTCTGCCTCTTTTCAAAAAAAATTATACCCACTAGAGTGAGAATTGTCTTTTGTTAAGAGTTATTCCCTTTGTTTTAATTTCAAACAAACTGGGTGATTAAAGTTAAACAAATCTTTTGTTGCTTTCTATAACATAGACAGGAATCCTGGGTTGTTACTCAACAGGACACAGACCAAAATACTGCCTTGGAAAGACAGCAATGGCTTTTGCTAGAATGCAGAGAACAGCAGTTCAGTTTGACAAGGAGGAGAGAAAAAAAACATAGATAACCATAATTACTACCAAGAAAGAGGACTTATTGTGGTTTCAGGAATAAAACAAAAGTACTAACATAGAGAGTCTTAGATTGGCTTGTTGAATTGTAAACCTCTTGTGTAACCTTTTACTATTTTTGTGTAACCTTTTAAATTTCAGGAAAAAAATAAAGAATTAGGAAAAATTAGGTAGACAAAGGCAATTACTGAGCAATGACTCTGCAACTACTGAGTCATAAGTCATAAAAATCAAATTGTTGCTTTTAATCAAATAAATTATTGCTTTCAAAGTATAAAATATATTGGGGCTGGAAGGTGGCTCAGTGGTCGAGTGCTTGCCTTGTATGCATGAGGCCCTGGGTTCAATTCCTTAGCACCATATAAGCAGAAAAAGCCAGAAGTTGCTCTGGGTGGCTAAAGTGCTAGAGCACTAGTCTTGGGCTGAAGAGCTAAGGGACAGCACCCAGGCCCAGAGTTCAGGCCCCATGACCACAAAAATAAATAAAGTATAAAATATAAAGTTTACCATTAGCTTGTATGTGGGTATATTAATGAGTGGCTATATTAACTTATATGAGGGTATATTGTGACTTCATCATTTTTCAAATGTATTTATATTTTTTTCTAACATGGAGAAATGTCTGTCAAATGTGAAAAAAAAAGCAAATAACAATAACATCTTTGGACATCTTTGGATGGTAACCTGCAGAATTGAGATTTTTTTTTTGTCAGTGCCTGTAATTAGAGGGTAGTATGAAGATTTGTGAAGACAATGTAGAATTATATGTTGTTAAGGTAGACAGGATCCAGAAACATGTAATCCAGTGTTTTACAGATAGAGAAACTGCTATATAACTTAACCTCTTTGTGACTCACAGTTATATAGAAACCAACAGTGAAACCAACAGGACGATCTGCTGATTTCCAGCTTGGAGTCTTCCAACCATATAAATTATCCAGTGTTATTTCAGGTCAAGTCTTTTAGCAGTTATTGCTTCTTGGCCTTGTTATTGCAATTGGCCTTGTTGTCAGTGAGTTTTAAAATTTGTTTTTGTTCTAAGAGCTTCTAAAAATTAGACTTTTCCCTCTGATTTCTGAATGTGATGTGTATGATAATGTTTGTCCTACATACTTTTTTTTTGTCCATTGTGAAGCTTGAACTCTGGGCTTAGGCACTGTCCCTCAGCTCAAAACCAGGGTCTCATGTATGTGAGGCAAACACTCCACCACTGAGCCATCTTCCCAGCCCCTTAAATTTCTTTCTTAGGAAACTGTTTTCTGGGGCTGGGAAGGTAGCTCAGTGGTAGAGTGTTTGCCTCCCATGTATGTGGCCCTGAGTTTGATTCCTCAGCACCACATAAACAGAAAAAGCCACAAGTGGCACTGTGGCTCAAGTGGTAGAGTGCTAGCCTTTAGCTGAAGAGCTGAGGGACAGCACCCAGGCCCAGAGTTCAAGCCCCATGACTGACCATAAAATAAAAAAAAAGAAAAGAAAGAAAGACAAAGAAATGAAAACTCTTTTTTGAGGAAGTCTTGACAATTCCTTTCAACTTAGTCTCTAGAGGGAACTTTTTTCCATCTGTTCTGAGAGTTTTGTGTTGACCTCCTTAGCTAACTTGGACCATATTTATGCCCCCCTGACACACATTGAAGGCTACGTTTCTCATTTATTAATATAAGATTTCCAAAAAATACTATGAGCAAAGCAAATAACACTATGATAGGAAATTCTTCAAAAGATGTGTACACACACACACACACACACACACATACACACACACACACACACACACACACACACACACACATATTCCATCCTGAGTTCTACAAAGGTAGTTTTGATTAGTAACTGGATCACCCAGAGACTCTTCAGCTTCAAGTGTTACAAGGACATGATTGGCATTTTGTCAAAATATGGTCCTAGAAAGAGTAGTTCATATAATCCTTCTCTTCACATAATCCTCATCACTTGATCTTGGCATCTAGAATTGAGTTACAAAGCTGCTTTTGCCATCAAGTTATCTTGCCATCTTTGTCTCCCTCTCTCCCTTGCTCTGCCTCCCTCTACCCTTAATTGTATGTAGGACAATTCTCCCACTGAAAGGCAATTGTTAACTTAGCAGTGTTTTGCCCATGCCAGCTGTGCCTCCCAAACCAAGGTAGTGCCCTTTATATGAGGCCACTGCCCAGCCAACCAAATGGAGCCCCCTTGTCCTGAAAGGCAGGATTGATTTAAAATGCTTTCAAAAGATGGTTATTGAAAATAACCAATACAATTGTGGATCTGGAGATCCATGATAGTTTAATCTCTCAGTCCTGACCTCTTGACCACTAACTTAGTTTCTCTTTTTGGAACTGTGCTTTCTTCACTTGCTCCTTCTGCCTGAGTTGATCTATCCAGTCACTCCTCACCATGCCAGGAATTTGTACATTCCATGGAAGCTTATGATAGCATGGGAAGTACTCTAGTTCTCTCTTGAGCCAGTATCATTCTTCAAGCACCTCAGTCTGGTCTTCTTTCTAATCTTGAAGACCTGGGAAGACATCTCCTTTCATCTGTATTTACATCTTTTTTTTCCTGCCAGTCCTGGGGCTTGAAATCTGGGCCGGCATTGTCCTTGAGCTTCTTTTTGCTCATGGCTAGCCTAACACTCTATCACTTCAGCCACAATGTCACTTCCAGCTTTTTCTGTATATGTGGTACTGAGGTACCACAGGTACCCAGGCTTCACGCATGCAAGACAAGCACTCTACCACTAAGCTGCATTCCCAGCCCCTTTATTTTCATCTTTACCCTCACTTGTCCTTATTCCCTCCTTTTTCTCATTTATTTTTATCTCCAGTAGTTACTATTCATAGCATTACTAACAAGATCTTGGCAAGGAATACATGTAGGGACATACAAACAGAAGACAACAGATCAATTAAACATCATATTAACTAGGTAGCATTCCAACTCTATGGACAGCAAATCATTATGTCGTATAAAGATTAGGCAAGAGTTTAAACATTTTTTGTATTGTCATTTTTATGCTAAACAGCATATCCATATCTTGGATTCAGGGAAACAGTGTCTATACTTTTAAACAAGTTGCATTTCTGGAGTTCAGGTCACACAGGATGCACAGTGTTCTACAATAAGCTGTATCAAGGTTAAAAATTAGTTGCTGGGATTTGGTGCTGGGATTTGGTGTATATCTGCTTGATTTCATGATGGTCCATCTCTGCTATACTTAATGTCTATAAAAATGAGATATTGGGTGAGAAGGGATTATGCCACCCAAGAAAGAGTCTCTAGCAGCCATAAATTCTTCATCAAAACCATATGAACTGTGAGTTTACATCATTCTTGTGAGAGAAAAGAGGCTCATTTGTTTCTGATTACCCCACTAGTTATAGGTCAACAAGAATTTGAATCCAGACAGCAGTGGCTAGAAAGCAGAACTTTGTGGGCATATGTGTACTGTGGTACTCACTATCTATTTTTTTGAACTACTGTAATAATAGTAATTATGTTAAGTGGTTAAAATAGGAAGAGATGATAACATTTACCCATTTCTTGTTACTGTTTTCAAACTACAATGATAGATACACATTATGACAGAGACCATATGGCTCTTCACACCTCAAGTGTTTAGATTCTGACCTTTTCCAGAAAGCTTTTCTGAACCCTCTTCTAAAATCTGTTTTTTCCCCCCTGGGGCAATACTTTATTGACCAACCCATGTTAAATGCATATTGCTTACTATTATGATTCTTAGCTACTACTATGATTCTCAGCTTATTTGTGCATCAATCAAGAGTTTTAAAGTAAAAATAGTTTTATAAAGAAAATAGCAATCATTTGGAACTCTGTGGATGATAATAGCACAGATAGGAACTATTTTTTGTTTTTGTGGTCCTGGGGCTTGAACTCTTGGCCTGGGCACTGTCCCTCAGATTTTCAGCTCAAGTTGAGGGCTCTACCACTTGAGCCACAGCGCCACCTCCGGTTTTCTGGTGGTTTATTAGAAATGAGTCTCATGGACTTTTCTGCTTGGGCTGCTTTGAACCACAATCCTCAGATTTCAGCCTCCTGAGTAGCTAGGATTACAGGCATGAGCCACCAGCACCCGGCAGATGTGAACTTTTAGAAACAATTTTTTTTAATGACATATTTCTGTGTTGTAGTGGGAACACATTACGAATGATTTATCTCTATTGTTGCTGGCTCTACAAATTGGTAGAAACAATGGTCTCAATTGACAAATAAAATGGATATTTATTGTTTTATATCAACTAATAGATTTAGCTAATTTCTGTTCATTTGTTTTTCATCGAATTATGAAGAAGTTTAGGTATTAAAAAGAATTGTGCTGGAGCTTCCTGCGGTGTGCTGTGCACTTTCATGGACAATTCTTCTTTCTTGTTTTTTTTTTCAATTCAACCAAGACTTAGAGGTGAAGTAGCCACTACAAGTCACGAAGCTAGTGAGTGATAAAGCCAATGCAGTTATTTGAACTCATAATGTCTTTTATAAAAAGCACACAGATTTGAAGACATTTACCATTATTAGTTGTAAAGTAGTGGAAAATCTACTCATCAAGTTGGTCAAAGGATTCTTTAATCAATATTATATTCATTTTTTGACTCTATCACTTGGTCTTCAAAGGTACTTCAAAGGTAGAAGAATAGTTGAAGTAAATATCACCGATGTAGTAATACTTTATAAAACAATAGTTAGATATTGACCAGTAAGAATGTGTTTCAATAATTTTGGAGCTTCTATGAATTTTATTATCAGAGTTCATAAAAGCTGAAGAGGTGATTTTCTGATTTTCAAGTATGTGACTAATACCAAAAGCTGAACCTTATGTTGTATTAATTTTTTTAGTGAATTGAAATAATATTTTTCACATTAAGATACCAATTATCTCTGTCTTCATATCATGTAAATATGCACTTTTGCTCAGAATGAATAGATTATCAGTACTTAGAAAGCTCACAGACTTGGAGGAAATCAAGAATCATACAGATTATATGTGTATTGTATGTTTTCTAGAAGACTGATTCAGTTTTCTAAAGCTTTTGGCACATATTGCATTGCTTTCCAAATTGCATGCTCACTAGAAACATTTTCTTTTACTTGTAGGGCTTAGCTTTAAGAAAACTGTGAAAGACGTTCATCATTATGATGGATGCAAGATGCACAAATGAATATAACAAAAATATCTGTAGTTAATGCATGTATATTCATTTTAAAAAATATTAGTAATCAGGCTAGGAATGTGGCTCGATTCCTCAGTACCACATAAACAGAAAAAGCTGGAAGTAGCACTGTGGCTCAAGTGGTAGAGCTCTAGCCTTGAGCGTAGAGAGGCTCAGGGACAGAGCTCAGGTTGCAAGTTCAAGCCCCAGGACCAGCAAAAAAAAATAAATTTTAACGGGTCATAAATTATCCCATACTTTGGACATACCATAATTTCCTAGCCAAATAATTAATTTTACATTTTATCTTATAAATTTTGAGCAGTATTATCATAAAGATACATATATTTTACATGTATTATATTTTGTTTGTTATATAGTGCTCTCTCATTAAGCCACACAAATTTGATTGCAGGAATCATGCCTTTATCACTAGCAATCTCCTACATAAGGATTGTATGTATACATGTACATAAATATATATTACATATATGTAACATCTCTGAATAAGTAGGAAAGGTGAAATAAAATGATTTGTAAAAAAATATTTGTATGTATATAATATAATTATGGTAGAATAATTCCATTACATAATTGGAAAAAAAAGATGGCAACTTTTTTTCTCCAGAATAGTTGATAGCTTTGATAGTATTGTTGAAATTCTTCTTTTTCAATTTGTTTCTAGTTTAAATAACTTTCTCTTAATGGGCAGGCCTGCAAGTCTTTCCATTCCTTTCTGTCCCATGGTATGTTCCTTTAGAATGAAAGTCTCTAGCAGTGCAACATTGAATTATTATTAGCTCTAATTTGGGGAATTGAGCTTGAAGTAATGAGTATTGTGGGTCTGATTCTGAATGTTACCCATACTCAACTTTCAATCAAAAGAACTCATATTTTACAAATACTGCTTTTCTCCTGGAAACATCTCCCACAGAGCCCTTAATAGGTAAATACATGTCTGACTGAAATATTAAGTCAATACATCAAATTAATTGGAACAATGTTGAGACCTGACACAAAAGAGAAATGCAATGCCCAGCTGAAGTCAGAGGTGATGTAAAATTAAAGTCTTTGAACTTGGACCTTCTTTGAAGTCTTTGAACATTTGAGATGATTGCTGTTGTATCTCAGTTTTTAGCAAGAGAATACTTGAGAGGAATTAGTGCTATAGTTTCCTTTTCTCTTTTGTAAGAAAAATCTGGAGTCTAAAGGAAAGTACCTGCATGATCAACAAACAAAAAACACCTTACAGCTTTATTTACTTCAGTCAATATATTGCAAATACTCTAATGTAACCGGAACACATAATCTCTGTTTGGTTGCAAGAAGATAATCTGACTCCTCTGACTCATTTCATTTTCCTAACTATATCTATCCTCCATTGAGAATTTGTAACTGACAATTTTTTCACTAACTTCATCAAAGAGATGGCTTGTTGTAGAAGGAATTGAGTTAGGAGAATGACAAGGATTCAGTATAACCCGGCAACTTTCATTCACATATATTATGATGTCCTGGTCCATGTTACCCCATCCAGTTCATTTTATGCTTCAATTGAGTCGAGGTTTACAAAATTTAGAAATGCTTCAAAGTCACCTGTAGTGTGTGGTTTTGGAACATAAGCAAGGCACACATGTGGGATCGACTATTTAGAAAGAATCTTCCTTGAGTAGACTCTGGGTGTTGAGTTAGTTATCAGACCTGGGGAACCACATTGAATGGAACCCTCCAGGGAGGTAGCCCTAGGTAAAAATGAGTGTGTGGTAATTGTATTTAAGAAGTGCTTTACTCCATGACAGAGGCCAAAATTTTCTTAATAAATACCTAGAAACACAACAAATCAAAGAAAGGTTGGACAAAAGGGATTGCATGAGACGCAGAGTTTCTGCAGGGCAAAGATCAATAGAAAGCCCACAGACTGGGAGAAGATCTTCACTAGCCATACAACAGAGAAGGATCTCATATCTAAAATATATTTAGAACTCAAAAAAAAAATCCCCCAACAACAAATCCTCAAAGAAACAACTACCTGATAATTAAGTGAGCTAAAGACTTAAAGAGAAACTTCTCTGAAGTGGAAATAAGAATAGCCAATAGACACATTAAGAAATGCTCAACCTCTCTAGCCATAAAAGAAATGCAAATCAAAACAACATTGAGATTCCACTTCACCCCAGTTAGAATGGCTAGAATCAAGAACTCTAATAACAGATGCTGGAGGGGATGTGACCAAAAGGGAACCCTACTGCATTGTTGGTGGGAGTGTAAACTTGTTCAACCACTTTGGAAAACAAACAAGGTAAACTAAAGCTACCAGCACAACTTTGTTTATTGCAGCATTATTTACCATAGCTAAGATATGGAAACAACCCAGATGCCCCTCAGTAGATAAATGTGATACACACACACACACACACACACACACACACACACACACACACACACTGGAATTCTATGCCTCCATTAGAAAGAATGATATCACCCCATTTGTTAGGAAATGGAAAGACCTGGAAAAAATTATATTAAGTGAAGTAAGCCAGGCCCAAAGAAAGAGCTCCCATGATTTCCTTTATTTTCAATAACTAGTATAAGTCTAGGACAAGCAGAAAAGGTCAAAAGCTATATACATATAATCATATAAGATGATGTTAAGTGAAATGAACCCCAAGATAGTGACACATTTTTTTTTTCTTCTTGCTATTGTTTTTAACATATTTAAAATGTACTATGTGATTTTTTTTGTTTCTTTTGTATGTTCTTCCCCCATGGTATAACCCGTTTTTACTGTATTTGATATTGGTGCCCTGCATCATGTATATATTTTTTTCTAATTTGGGGAGGGGAAGGGAAATAACAAAATGCTTAAATAAGGATACAGATTGACCCATTGTAACAATGAGATGTCCAAGACACTATGTTGAAAATGAACTTTACAACTTGGGGTGGGGAGGGAGAAGTTGGGGAGGGAAGGAATGGTAGGGGAAAAACAAAGGTGGAGGTAACAATGCTGGATAGGAAATGTACTCATTACCTTACTCATGTAACTGTAACTCCTCTGTACAGTATTTCTACAATAAAAAATATAAAAAAAAGAACTGCTTTTCTGCTCAAGGCTAGAGCTCTACCACCTGAGCTATAGCTCACTTTTAGCTTTTATGATAGTCAATTAGAAAAAGAGTCTAAGTCTCATGGATTTTCTTGCTTGGGCTGGCTTTCAATCATGTTCCTTACATCTCAGCCTTCTGAGTACCTAGAATTATAGGCATGAGCCACAAGCACTAAGCTTGATTTGACATTATTGCTACTGTTAGTACACTATGTAAGTGCCAATTTCAGGATCCAATAGTAAGTGAAAGAGTTTTCATTCGTAGGGACTTTGTAGCAGAAGAGTCATGGGCATCCTAGAAAATGAGAATTGCTGGATTAATTACTACATACATAATTACAAAATATATGTATTACTTTTGTAGATTGTAAAATTTATAGTCAAAAAATTCTGGTGTTCATACACCTGCTTTAGTGCTTTGTTCAGTATTGCAAAAAAAAGAGAAGGAAATAAAGGAGCAAAGAGGGATGGAGAGAGGAGAACGTCCATGCAGTGAAAAGTGGATAAACTATATATGTATCCCTAATTAACTACACATCTAATTGTTTTTTTTAATTACACAAAGAGTATTATTGAAAAACCCACAACTTCATAAGAGCCAATAGTCACATTCTTGCAACAGTTCTTCGTCATCTATTTGCAAATATACTAAACCTAAAAATTTAGACAAACAAGATTAGCCAACTATAAGCATGTAAAATGAAACACCATGTTATTTTGAGTGTTCCTCAGTGAGAATTGGTATCAAAAAGAATTTACTGGCAGAAGGAAAAGACCTCAGAACTATCTGTAAAGAATGAAGCAATGGGGCTGGGAAGGTGGCTCAGTGGTAGAGCGCTTGCTTTGCATGCCTGAGGCCCTGGGTTCGATTCCTCAGCACCACATAAGCAGAAAAAAAAGCCAGAAGTGGTACTGTGGCTCAAGTGGTAGAGCGCTAGCCTTGAGCTGAAGAGCTGAGGGACAGCGCCCAGGCCCAGAGTTCAGGCCCACAACTGGACCCCCCCCCAAAAAAACAAAAAAACCCCAAAAACAAAAAGAATGAAGCAATGTATGAAAATTTACAAAGATGTACAGCATTTCTGTATGCTGGGTTTTTTAATTTATTTTTTAAATAAGCTTTTTATTGTGAAAATACTGTACAGAGGGGTTACAATTACATGAGCAAAGTAATGAGTACATTTCTTACCAAGCATTGTTGCCTCTTCCTTTGTTTTTCCCCTACCATCCCTTCCCTCCCATCTCCACAACTACATACCACCACCCCCACCTCCCCACCCCGCCTAAATTGAAAAGTTCATTTTTCGACATAGCGTCTTATACATGTCATTGTTGCAATGGGTCAGCCTGTATCCCTATTTAAACAATTTGTTTTTTCCCTTCCGCTCAAATTATAACAACATCAAATACAGTGAAAACAGGGGTTATACCACAGGGGAGGGACATACGTAAGCAACAACAAAAAATCACGTGGTACCTTACAAATTGTTAGAAACAATAGCAAGCAAGAAAAATCCACTTGTGTCCTTATTTTGGGGTTCATTTCGCTTAACATAATCATATCTGACCTTTTCTACTTGTCTCAGACATATTTGTTATTGCAAATAAGGGAAACCATGGGACCTATGTTTCTTTGGGCCTGGCTTACTTCTCTTAATATAATTTTTTCCAAGTCTTTCCATTTCCTAACAAATGGGGCAATGTCATTCTTTCTGATGGAGGCATAGAATTCCATTGTGTGTGTGTATATATATATATATATATATATGTATATATATATATATATATATATATACAACATTTTCTTGATCCATTCAAGGAGCATACTGAGGAGCATCTGGGTTGGTTCCATATCTTAGCTATGGTAAATAATGCTGCAATAGGGGCTGGGAAGGTGGCTCAGTGATAAAGCGCTTGCCTTGCATGAATGAGGCCCTGGGTCCGATTCCTCAGCACCACATAAGCAAAAAAGAAAAAAGCCGGAAGTGGCGCTGTGGCTCAAGTGGTAGAGCGCTAGCCTTGAGCTGAAGAGGTGAGGGACAGCGCCCAGGCCCAGAGTTCAGGCCCCATGACCGGACCAAAAAAAGTAATAATAATGCTGCAATAAACATAGTTGTGCTGGTAGCTTTAGTATGGTCTTGTTTGCAATTATTTGGGTAAAAAAATTAAATCCCCCAACAACAAATCCTCAAAGAAACAACTGCCCGATAAATAAATGGGCTAAAGACTTAAAGAGAAATTTCTCTGAAGAGGAAAGAAGGATGGCCAATAGACACATGAAGAAATGCTCAAGTTCCCTAGCCATAAAAGAAATGCAAATCAAAACAACATTGAGATACCACTTCACCCCAGTTAGAATGGCTAGAATCAAGAACTCTAATAACAACAGATGCTTGAGGGGATGTGGACAGAAGGGAATCCTATTGGGGTTGGGAAGGTGGCTCAGTGGCAGAGTGCGTGCTTTGCCTGCATGAGGCCCTGGGCTCGATTCCTCAGCATCACATAAGCAGAAAAAGCCAGAAGTGATGCCGTGGCTCAAATGGTAGAGCACTAGCCTTGAGCTGAAGAGCTGAGGGACAGCGCCCAGGCCCAGAGTTCCGGCTCCATAACCAACCAGGAAAAGAAAAAAAAAGGAATTCTATTGCATTGTTGGTGGGACTGTAAACTTGTTCAACCACTTTGGAAAGCAGTATGGAGGTTCCTCAAAAGACTCCACATAGAGCTCCCCTATAACCCAGGAATCCCACTTTTGGGAAACCACATCTTAATAGAAACAATGCAGGATATGCTTTGGGTTTTATTTTTATTTTTATTATTGTGAAAATACTGTACAGAGGGGTTACAATTACATGGGCAAGATAATGAGTACATTTCTTATCAAGCATTGTAGCCTCCTTTGTTTCCCCTTCCCATCCCTTCCCTTCCTCCCCCTTCCCTCAATCCTATCTCCCCCCCACACACCAAAGTTGTAAAGTTCCTTTTCGACATAACGACTTGTACATCTCGTTGTTGCAATGGGTCACCTGTATCCCTATTCAAACGATTTGTTTTCCCCCTTCCCCTCCACAAATTATACCATCATCAGATACAGTGAAAGCAGGGGTTACACCATGGGGGAGGGACATACAAAGCAACAAAGAAATCATCTTATAAATGTGTTAGAAACAATAGCAAGAAAGAAAAAACATTTGAATACATATCTTAGGGTTCATTTCCCTAACATCACCTTATCTGACCTTTTCTGCTTGACTCAGACATATACTAGTTATTGCAAATAAGGGAAACCATGGGACCTGTTTCTTTGGGCCTGGCTTACTTCACTTAATATAATTTTTTCCAAGTCTTTCCATTTCCCAACAAATGGGGCAATGTCATTCTTTCTGATGGAGGCATAGAATTCCATTGTGTATATGTACCACATTTTCTTGATCCATTCATCTACTGAAGGGCATCTGGGTTGGTTCCGTATCTTAGCTATAGTAAATAAATGCATTAGGTTTTAAACCTTAGCTTTGAATGTTGGATGGAAAATTAAGATTCAAGTACATTAATGAAAGGAGTTAAAGAATCGTGGATCAATGTTTGGCTTCTCCTTTTTTTTTTACACTGTACAAGCACAAAATGAATGGGGAAATGTATACAGAGAGAAACTGTATGTCTGTTTAAATGGGAAAGTAGTGCTCCTGACAAAGAGATCAGACCAAATGGCCTCAGTCTCAACCACTCATGAGATTATCTCTGAAGAAAGATTTTTTGCTAAGGAAGCATTTAGAGGAATAATCAACTGGTGTGTTTAGATCATATTGTTTACTGTCACTTTCAAACTGGAAAGGATGGCCTACAAACAAGAAGAGAAAAACGCTGTGGCATTTAAATGTATATCACATATACATAATTTATTCCTTAAAAGGTTAAATATTCTAAGCATATTTATAGGTAGTGATATGCCCATGAAGAGTTTTGAATCATTATGGCTCTGGTTTTGTTTTACATAATTCTAAAGTAAATGTCATGTTTCTTCTTTGGGAATTCCAAGACTGGCATTCAGAAAAGCATGTTTCCAAGTAGATAGCTGGGTAATGGAGCTACGCTTTCCCTGAACAGAAGGGCTATCTATGTGAATACACTAAGCTTTACAAAGCAGACTACCAGTAAATTCTCTTTGGAATTGAAATGTAACTAGATATCGAGGACAAGTACTAAATGTAAATAGAAAATGCCACATGCATCCCTTTATTTATTTTCTTGCTTTTTCGTAGTATTTTTGCAGAAGAATTAGCTACTTTAAACACATATTTGAAACACAGTATGTGTTTCACTTGGTGGTCTTTCAGCATCTTTCTCCAGGAGCTAATGGTAATTCTAAAAGATTGGTCTTTTCTTAGGTCCACAAGCAATTACAAAAATGCAAAATAAATTTTAAAATCACGTCTCTAAGAGACACATGGACTCTTACTATCATGCCTTCAAAATGAGAGGAAAAAAGGACAATGTTTTGCCTAAGGAAATAATAATACTCAATTTATGAGTTTCTTTTTTGGAAAAGAAAAGAAATATGTATGGTACAAAGAAATACTTTCTGTGGATGAATGGTCCAAAGTGGGTTTTTTGCATTTAAATATTATATATTAGATTATATTAGATTTCTCAATGTTGTAATTTTCCTTTTATAGCACATCTGTAAAATAAAACATAATCTTTGTAGCATATCTACCAGTGCTCTGCAAGCATCATCTTGACTCACCTTGAGATCATGTGCAGCCTGGTTCTTTATGTACCAGTAGATTTTAGTATTTTGCTTCCTGAGTGGTCTTTTAAGGATGTGGTAGATGAGAAGTGTAAAACAATGGCACCCCAGAAATTAGCCTTAACAATGATGAGTGGATGTTGGTGGATAGTTTCTTTAGTGAGTTGTGTTTTGCACAGTTACTTTTAGTAAGGAGTGGAATGGCCTTAGTTGCTATAGCACTGGACTCCCTTTTAACGTGTCCTTTGTTGTCTCCCTTTCCTTTCTTCCCCCAATTCTTCATTTACTTCCTGGACTTAACTGCTTAATAACCTATATTTGACCCTTGATGTTTTCATAAAACCAAATTTAGCAAAGGTGTTCATCTACAGATGAGGTTGAACCAGGATATGAACTAGAAGCCAAAAGCATCATCCTTAAGTGCCAACTACATAAGTGCCTTAGAATAGGCTGATCAACTCTCAAAGTCAAAGCCACCATTTAATACATTAAAGCAGTTTGTCATCTGCTTAATGTCATTCTCCGTGTGGATGTATCTCCCTTTCACGTAGAACCTCAGGACAAGCCTTTTAATCACCCTAAGCTAAACAAATAAGCAGACAGCAACTTCATCTTGGCTAATGCACAAGTGGCAAAGAGCTTTCCCATAGTCTACTGTTCAGATGACTTCTGTGGGCTTGCTGGATTTGCCCAAACTGAAGTTATGCAGAAGAGTTGTAGCTGCAAGTTTTTATCTGGGGTTGAAACCAATGAGTAACTGATGCTTCAGACAGAAAAGCCACTGGAGGAAAAGACAGAATTCAAAGGAGAATTTGTTTTCTAAGAAGAATGGTGAATTGGCTTTCATTGGTACACTGGAGAATATGAGAGATTGCCTTCCTTCAACTAAGTAATTGCTTCAAAAATTCCATTAAGGCTTAATGGGATTTCTCATATATATTGTCTCTAACAGAAGTTCTACAAAGGACTTGGACAATGGCCTTGTTTTAGCCATTCACAGCCTAGACCGCCTAGAAATTTAACATTAGATTTATAATATTAGTTCCTATGCTGACACTGAATAGTTGTAAATCTAAGCTAATATATTATATGTTATATTATATTGTATTATATATTATATGTGAATGGAGTGTATTATTATTACATTATAGTAGTTATTTAAATATGTATGTTGTTCATGTTAATATATTGAGTTTTTTTTCAAATTTTATGTTTTTAAGAACTCTACTTAAATCCCAGGCATTAAGAACAGAATTTGATAATTCAGCAGAGATGCTCACTAGACACTAGGAGGAAAAAGCTGGGAGAAAACAAGGGAAGAGGTGACACTGTTAAAAAAGAAATTTACTTATTACCTGACTTATATAACTGCAACCCCTGTGTACATTATCTTTACAATTAAAAATAAAACAAAAGTTTTAAGGGTTCACTAACAGAAAGTTACTTTAAAGGATATCACTGTATGCATTTCATTTCTAGTTCCCGTGGTAGAGTTTTTCTTCTTATTCTCTTAAATTCTTAAGGACAAAAGAAAACACACTGGTCTCTCAGGAAAAGAGTATATTGCTTAGAATCAAGACTACCAGTAGAGAAGTATCAAGTATTTTCTTTTCTCTCTCTATCTCTCTCTCTTTTTTGTCAGTCCTGGGGTTTGATCTCTGGGTCTGGGCACTGTGCTCAAAGCTAGCGCTCTACTACTTGAGCCACAGTGCCACTTCCATTTTTTTCTAAGTAGCTTATTGGTGATAAGAGTCTCATAGACTCTCCTGCCTCCTGAGTACCTAGGATTACAGGCATGAGCCACCAGTGTCTGGCGTTAAGTATTTTCTTGTTGCTGCAGTTTTGTTACTCTTTCCAAAATGAAAGACAGTCTGTAGAGATGCATGTTGTCTGCAGTGTCTGCATCTCATGAGATAACAGACCTCACTAGGTATGATATTTACAGGGAATCTAAGAGACAGTATATAGGATAAGTGTAAAACACTAATTGGAAGAAACCATCATTTCTCAATATCCCAAATTCTTCTTGTAAGAGATTTTCTTTTTCCTCTTATTAACATAACACCATAAGTTTTAAATGAATGCATGCCTATCAGAAGAGAGGCTACTTGCAGCCTTCTTTGTACTTAGAAGGGGCAGGAATGTGATGAAGTTTCAAGATAACTGTAAGTAAAAAGGAGTGATCTATTTTACCTACACCTGTGATCTATTACCTTTGTCTATGATCTATGGTCTAGGCAAATCCCTACAAGTGAAAGGATCTTCCCTCAAATTGTCTTTGCTTTTTTATGGTATTATCCACAGAATTGTGTCTTGCCAAAAAAAAAATCACATGTTCAAGCTATAACCCTTATTGGGATTGTTTGGAGATAAAGTCTTTAAAGAGGTAATTAAGGTTTAATGAAGCCCTAAGACTGGTTTTTCTGTTTATTTTTATTTATGTTTTTGGCAATATTATACTGGTGATTGAACTTAGGGCCTTGCACTCAGGACCTCTCTCCCACTTGAAAATGACTCTATTCTCTTCTTGAATTGATGACTTTTTTTCTTTGCTGGTCTTGGGCTTGAACTCAGGGCCTGGGCACTGTCCCTGAGACTCTCTGTGCTCAAAGCTAGCACTCTACTACTTGAGCCACAGCGCCACTTCTGACTTTTGGGGCATAATTTATTGGAGATAAGAGTCATAGACTTTCCTTCCTGGGCTGGCTTTGAACTGCAATCCTCAGATCTCGGCTTCCTGAGAAGCTAGGATTACAGGTATGAGCCACTGGTGCTTGGCTGTATTGTTCATTTTTGAAGTAGGGTCTTGCTTTATATCTGGGCTAGCTTGGGCTTCCACATCCTTCTAACTTTTGCTTCCCATGTCACTAAGGATGACAGCCATACACTATCATGACCACTCATTGTGCTTCCCCCTGACCTGCGGTAGCAGGCATGTACCACAGTATCCAGCCATTGGTTGAGATGGAGTCTCATGATCTTTAGTTGGAGAGGGGCAAGGAGCTGTTCTAGATTAGCCTTGAATTGTAATACTGCAATAACCCCCCCACAAAAAACACTACCTCATGAATATTTATGATGGCAAGCTTGGTTGACTATGCATGCCTAAGTGTATGTCTTAATCCACTACTATCTCTGTCCTTCCAAGAAGTTAAGGAGGCACCAGAAACATGGAGGGGATAGGCTGTGTAAGGATATATCAGGAAGATAGCTCCTGAGAGAGGCCACAGCAGAAATTAGTTGTACAAGAGCCTTAATGTTGAGCTTTTGGCCTTCAGAACTGTGAGGAAATAGATCTTCTATTGTTTAGGCCACCCAGTCTATGGCATTTTGTTAATGACTGCCCTAGCAAACTAAAGCACATGGTTCAGAAAGTTAAGGCAAAGCTGGAAAGCCAGCTTCAAACATTTGACAAAGGCAATGCCACAGTGGAATTTAGAACCTGAGCATCATTACGGATCTTCCTTTCAACCTCAGATGAAAAGACATTTCTGCTTTGGGTCCCTGCATTTGGGATCATCGAGGATGTTTTGCGGTGGTTCTTTGTGGTTGGGTTTTATCCTGTGTTTGTAGGTGATGCGTAGCATCCTGGACTTTTTATCTGAACTCTCAATTCTTTGCAGACATTGAGGGTGGTGTGAGGAGGACAAAAGGAGGCCGCACATGGAGGCCTTATCAGCATTTATAGTGCACTCGTCCTTAGAGGACATTCCCTGTCCCTGTGTATTTGGGGGTTACACAGTCATTGTGACACACTGGAGAGCATCCTTCTGGAACAAGATACCTCATTCCTCAACACCAGGGACATAGTGGGACCACCATCTTCCTCTTGGTGTCAATATAGAAGCCTACCTAGCAAATACGACAAAACAAAAGGATTCTAGTTCTGTGTAATTACGCCATACTACTTGAAAAGAGGGCCTGAGCTAAAAGAAGATGCAGCCTCCAACCAGATGTGTCTAATTTCTTATAAAGCTATTATTGTTATTATTGTCATAACTATGTTAACAAATAGATCTTTTGCCCCTAAATACTACAAAGCTTTTTCCTAGAGATAAGGATGTTATTGCCTATGAAAACAAGGAAATAAACTTTGCTATACCACTACAAATTACAAGCCAGGTGTGGGTGGCTCATACCTGTAATTCTAACTACTCAAGAGGCTGAGCATTGGACAAATAAGGTTCAAAGTCAGCTGTAGCACAGAAGCCCATGAGACTCTTATCTCCAATTAACTACCTACATGCCAGAAGGGGAGCTGTGGCTCAAATGGTAGACTGCCAGCCTTGAGTGAAAAAGCTTAAGAACACCCTGGCCTGAGTTTAAGCCCCAGTACTGGCACAAAGAAAGGAAAAGAAAACACTACAAATCATAGTCCATATTCAAATTTCATCTATTGCTTTGCTATTGTCTGTCTATATGACTCTTCCCCTACGTGAGGACCCAGACTAGATTACAGGAGGCATTGAGGTACCACATGTTCGGTCTCCATTGTTCTCCCAGCTCTCAGACAAGGCAAAGGAGCTCAGCTGAATAATAACTCCATGAAAAACCTTCCCTGGGACAGTGGAGGGAATTCATGGATAAATAGCATCTGAATGGCCAGGGTACCATGTACTATAGCTAAGAAAGGTATATTATGCATTTGCCATAACGATTTGGGTTCAAACTCCCATGTTTGTAAATCTTTGTGATGCCACTAAAGGTAGTGATCCTACTACCCAAGTTAAACTTCTAAAAATAAAACTGAGATGGTTCTCTGAAAAGTGAATTTTCACAGTAAGGCTAGCGGCTGGCACTATTTTAACCATCTGGTTAAAACTGAGGCTAATTTAACCATTATAGATCCCAAGTGCTCTCATTTTTGGTGGCTAGAAAGAAATGTACTAAAGTGCATGTATGTACCATCTAAGATTTTTTTGGAAGAATTTTTACAGTTATGCTTTGTTATATTTTGTTTAGGATTGCCTGTAATATCTGTGAAGTTCTAGGTGTAAGGAAATTTAACCTTAAATTCCTTCCAAATGTAATGAAAATGTCAACAAGTTCTAAAGCAAAGATGATTAAAGTGAACTCAGTAAATCAATATAGTTTTTTAAATTTTTATTTTTTTTATTGTGAAAATACTGTACAGAGGGGTTACAATTACATGGGCAAGATAATGAGTACATTTCTTATCAAGCATTGCAGCCTCCTCCTTTGTTTCCCCTTCCCATCCCATCCTCTCCCTGCCCCCCCACCCAATCCCCCCCCCACCAAAGTTGTAAAGTTCGTTTTCGACATATTGACTTGTACTTCTCATTGTTGCAATGGGTCCACCTGTATCCCTATTTAAACGATTTGTTTTTCCCATTCCCCTCCACAAATTATACTGACATCAAATACAGTGAAAGCAGGGGTTATACTGTGGGGGAGGGACATACAAAGCAACAAAGAAAAAAATCTTATAAATGCGTTAGAAACAATCGCATGAATGAACAAAAAACATTTGAATACATATCTTAGGGTTCATTTCCCTAACATCACCTTATCTGACCTTTTCTGCTTGATTGACATATACTAGATATTAAATCAATATATTTTAAGTTCTTATTTACCATTTGAAAATTCTCCACAACATTTATAATCAATGCATGGTGTAGTTTTGAACGGTTTTTTATAGCCCTATCAAAGGTTTTGGGATTCAGACTCTGTGGCAGTGGCCAGATGGATAGAACATTCTGTCATCTTTGAGTCCCCACTGTGCCATCCCCCGCCTGTGTAGCCTTGGAAGAGCCACTTACCATCTTCCACTTTGAATTGTCTCATCTAAAATTGACACCAAAGTCTGGGTCCTGGTGGCTCATGCCCATAATCCTCGCTACACAGGAGGTTGGGATCTGAGGATCACAATTTAAAGTCAGCTTAACCAGACAAATCTTAGACTCTTACCTTTAACTATCAAAAAGCTAGAAGTGAAGGTGTGGTTCAAGTGGTAGAATGCAAGCCTTGAGTGAAAAAAGCCAAGCAAAACTGAGAGTCCCCAAATTCCAACCAATTACACAAAAATAAAATAGGGACAAAGAAAGGATGTGATTGAATGATATAGGTGCCACCCCTAGTTCTGTACCAGACAAACACTAGACATTTGTTGATAATTTAAAAAATATTACCTGGGCTGGGGAGGTGGCTCAGTGGTAAAGTGCTTGCCTTGCATGCCTGAGGCCCTGGGTTTGATTCCTCAGCACCACAGCAAAAAGAAAAACAAAAGCCGGAAGTGGCGCTGTGGCTCAAGTGGTAGAGTGCTAGCCTTGAGCTGAAGAGCTGAGGGACAGCACCCAGACCCAGAGTTCAGGCCCCACAACCAGACCCCCCCCCCCCAAAAAAAAATTACCTATGTGAGGCTATAGCATGGCTTATACAAGGCTTATACAAGTGGAAAGCAACATGTAAGTGAATGATTCCCATATTTTATGGATTCTGATCATTCCTAGATATGATTGTATTATTTCTGTGGTCAAACAGCTTCAGTGACTAAACAAGCTAAACAAACCTACCTACACATTCAATATGTTCCACGATGTAACTCAGTTTACCTTTCCAGCCTCACACTTCACTGTTCCTCCTGTCCCTCACACTGGAAACCTGCAAGGTGCTCCCCATTTCTGAGAACTCCTGCCTTTGCTTCTCCCCAGGCCCCATGTCCCCTGCTCCCAGTTCCCCACTCTATTTATTTCAACACTCTTGCTTGTACATAAAGCAATCTGATGGGACTAGAGGTTTTCCAAGTCATTTCTGGTTCTGCTCTCCAATGATAATCTCAAAACACACCTTCCTCTGTTTAAGTCTTGGATATATGATGGATGCTCCTTACAGTGTATCAGGCCCTGCCTACACCCAGGCTCATTTTATTCAACCATCTGCCACAATGTACTTACACTAAAATTCTCTAAGTTCGCTAAATATATGGTACTCTCCAAGTGGCTGGAGCCTTACGTTTGCTCTCCAGGCTATTCTCTACTTAGAACACTCCCTACTGTTCTCCCTGTACTTCTTCCTCTGGACCAATCCCACTCAGCCTTAGGTCTCCAAGGAAACAGTATGTCCTCAAGGAGGCCCATCCTAGCCTCTAAACTAGATTGGGTTTCACTGTCCCTAGAATTGGTACCTCTTTTAATATTTTTATAGCCACCAGGGGTAACTGAATCTTAATTGTGTGAGGTTCGTTTCTCCCACTCCACCCAAGTCACATGGAGGAGGACACTAGCTGTCTCATTTGTTGTCATATCTCCAAGACCCTAACATGCCTACCCCTATAACTATCCATCCACCCTTTGGATTTGCTCAACAGAAAAATCTACTTTTACTACATAGTGCTAAACCATGCCCAATGATGTCAATCCACCATGGCAATTTGGAGGAAGTGTCATTTTGTACCATACAAAGTTTCTTTAGCATCCAAACATGTACACATTGTACACCATTTATTTGTTTTCTGAAAGAAGAATATGAGCTCTAAGTAAGTACTGAATCCCAAACATAAGACTTTGTACCTTAGTCACTATCTTACAATCAACAGAGTTAAACACTTGAGGGTTGGGTTCAATGGCAAACTCATCTACTGAGCTTAGCAGCCTGGAGAAAATGATTTAACTTCTTTTTCCTGCAGTTTCTCACCTCTAAAATGTATACAGTGACTGTTTTATTGGCTTCATGAGTTTTGGCTGGATTTATGAGATCATGAATATGTTTTATGAACTTTGAAAAGCAATACATAATTGTAAGAAAATATGATTATGAAAATGATGAGCAACATCATTAAGGGAGAGGAGCAGAAGAATCTTAATTCTAAAGTGTCCTACCCAGCTCAGATACCATATGAAGAAAAAGGACAAAAGATACAAGCAATGTGAATGTTAGAAGGATCATTTAAAAATGTCTAATAGGGCTGGGAAGGTGGCTTAGTGGTAAAAGTGCCTGCCTAGCATGCATGAAGCACTGAGTTCGATTCTTCAGTACCACATAAACAGAACAAAAGTCAGCAGTGGCACTGTGGCTCAAGTGGTAGAGTGCCAGCCTTGAGCAACAGAAGCTTAGGGACAGTGCCCAGGTCCTGAGGTAAATTCCCAGCAATAAAAAGTCTAAATATCCACAGACACAATCTAAGAAAATATTTATTTTTGATTAACATGTATTAATTGTGCAAGCACACATTAATTAATCCTTTGCTCTATAGCTCACACCTATAATCTTGGGTTGAGACAGAAGGATCTGAATCTGTGTGACTCCAATTAACCACCATAAAGAAAAAAAGCCAGAAGTGGCTTTGTGGCTCAAGTGATAGAGCACCAGCTTGAGGTACAGCACCCAGGCTTTGAATTCAATATAGGGGCACATGTGCACACGCACATGTGCACATATACACCCACAATCCAGTGTTCCTTTACATATTTCTCTTCATTGGTTCTAGAACTCACTATTCTGCATTCAGATAGATAGATAGATAGATATATTTAGCTTCCACATGTGACAGAGGAGTACTTGCCTTTCTGTGTCTGGTTTATTTCTGTTGGCATAATGTCTCTCACTTCCATTTCATTTATCTGTAAATGACAGGTTTTCATTCTTCTTTATGGCTAAATAATATTCTATTGTGTATATATTATCTATTCACCGATTGATGGATATGTAGGCTCATTCTGTTAGCTATTGTGAATAGTGATTTGATAAATATGGGCATATTGATAGCTCATTGGCATTCATTTTCTTTGGGAATATACCCATGTGTTAGCTTTCCATCACTGTGAAAAAATAACTTAAAAAACTTTTGAGGAGGAAAAGTTCATTTTGGCTCACAATTTTTGATGTTCCAGTCCATGGTCAGTTATCCCATTACCTCTGGCGCAGTAGCAAGGACAGAGCATCATGGTGGGTGAGGTAGAATGAATCTCTTCACATCATGGTGGCCAGCAAGAGAGGAGAAGAAGACTTAGGGGCTGTGTCACATGTTTTCTTCAAGAATGTATTCTCAGTTACCTAACTTCCTTTACTACATCCTAATTTCCAATGCTTCCACCACTTCCCAATAGTTCCACAGATTAAGGTAACAAGTCTTCAATTCACCAACTTTTGGAAGATATTACAGATCCAAACTATAGCAACTATACCCTAGAATAGATCTGTTTATAGGTTTTTGGGTGTTTTTTTGAGGAATATCCTCAATGTTCTCCACAGTGTTTATACTAGTTTTCATAGAAGAAACATTTTAAGGCATAAGGAATAAAAGAGATATAACACTATTATCTAACTCAATAAACATAAAAAATGACTTATAGTGAGGAATACAAAACTAGAACATAGCTTGTGATTTAACAGCCTTCTACAAGCTCCTAAAGGAAATATTCTAGGATCAGTGATGCCATGTAGCTGTTATTCTCTAGAATTTGGACCATAATCTAAAGTAGCTAGTAAGAAGTTTGCCCTTTGGCCTGTTTTGGAAACTCTTTAGGTATGGTCATCTATTTACAGTTGCTCTATTGATACAGATATTTAATTTCAGTCCCATTTGCTCATGTCATTAGAGAAAATGATGATGGCCTCTACCAATCCTACTCTGCAAAGGCTCAGAAAGATGGGTTTAGAATTTACAAACAATACTTTGTATCACTGACACAGTCAAGGAGCTATATCCAATGAATATGGTATACACGTGCACACCAGAGGGAAACCAGGAGGATGACACAGAACTAGAGGGAATCAGGGAAAAACATACAACAGCGGGACGCATCAGCTGCACTGGACATTGATCAAAATGAACTAAGCAACTCAATGGCAGCGATGGGAGGGAGGGAACAAGTGGGAAAGAGGGAACAGCTGATGCTATGCAAAACAAAAGAAATGTACATACCACCCAATATGGAAGAAATAACTGTTTTGTCAAAGCTCATAGAACTCATAAATGTTATAGACTATGATAGACAATTTGCTCCATGAAAGTTAGAATGTGTTTGTGATTTTAACTAACCATCACTATCCCACAATACTGTGAAATTTTGGGAAATTATGTAACCACTTAATCACAATAAAAAATTTGAAAAAAAGTCCCTTGTTTGGAATTCTTTTCTTTTCTGTTTTTTTGTTGTTGTTTTGTTTGTTGTTGTTCTGGTCCTAGAACTTGAACTCGGGGCTTGGGCACTGTCCCTGAGCTTTTGGGCTCAAGACTCAAAGCCAGTGTTCTACCCATGTGAAACATAACTCCATTACTTAGTACTTAGTTGGAGATAGAGTCTTATGAACTTTCCTGCTTGAGCTGGTGGTTCAAAAATACCAATCCTCAGATCTCAGGCTCCTTGAGTAGCTGGGATTACAGGTTTGAGCCACTGTGCCTAGCTTGTTCTGAATGTTTAATGAGACTAATGTGAACTTGCTTTGCTTCATTAAAATGAATCAACTGTGGAAGCATGAAGAAATTTGAACATTACTGAGCACAGTGCTTTGCAATGATCTTTTTATGAGTGTATTTTCTTTCCATTTCCATGAACTCCATGAAAGCAAGCCACTTACTTACTGTCTTCTCAGTCCTAACAGCTCTGTTTCTAGTCAGGTTCTTCAGCCTACAGGTAGCTGCTAAATCAAATTAGAAATTGTGGTGGCACTCACCCCTCTCATCTTCACAGATAAGGAGGTGAGGCCCAGGGCAGGCAATGGAAGAAAATCTCGTCTCAGTCCAGTGCTTACTCTCCTTATGGGCGTTTGGTGGAGTTGGGGGGGTGGGGTGGAGTGAGAGGATGCCAGTGGGGATAGAGTTGGTGTTAGAGATGTGATGTCTGAGGTAGAAGCATTACAGAAGAGGTAAGTTCAAGTCCCATCTTCATTATTAAATGGATTGTATAACCTTAGGTTAATTAGCTAATTCTCAATCCTTCTGTTTCCTTATCTATAAAGTAAGGGTAACTATTTTTTCATGGCGTATTTTTGGATCAGAAATACTATATAAGAGAACTAGGAAATAAGTCATATGTATAATCATTATGACCCTCTGTTCTCTGAGGCTCTGATTACTGGATACAGGGTCATGGCTCTTCCAGGGAACAGTCTCCTAATGAGGTCTCCTTCACAGGCTGGGGAGGCCCAAACCCAGAGCAGTTGATCACCAGACACAGATGGGGACAGGATTGGTGATCCTTGGTCATCTTTAGCAGAATGGATATTGCATTTAAACTTTCTTGCCCTTCTAGTCACAGCTCTGGTGTGACAATGACCTTGGCATTCCATCATACTCTCAGTGTGTCGGAATTGAACACAAGGCATTCAGTCATGTGTACCCCACCTGGCCCATATGGGAAAGATCCTTGATGATAGGTCTTACATTTATTCAAATATTTATTAAACTATTTATTATTAAACATTTACTTTAAAATATTTCAACTGACATGATAACTGCAGCACACATCCCTTCTGCTTCCAGTGACAGCTCATTTCTGAGATAGATGAGAAATGATCATTTCTGATAACCAGGGTCTTCTTTTCATTGAAGGAAAAAAATAAAACTTCAGGGCACCTTGAAAGTCTATCTGTTGGTCCTGGTTCTACGTCTCACAGCCACACAGAACTTCAGAGCCCCTCTCCAATACAACTCTACAGTCTCTAAAACATGGCAGTCGTTTCTCCCATGTTAATTCTTGCAGGGTGGAGTAAGGATATTGCCATCCATATACATGTAATAATCTTTTCATTTTTACCTGAATTGATGCCTTGCACATACTAAGTGCTCAATAAATATTTGCTGAATGAATAAATCCCTATAATGTGTTTGATAATTCACTTGCTGTTTTGTATTCACTATATCTAATTCTTATAACCACCTTGTTGAAAAGAAATCCTGTCTCATTTTATTGACATTATTTTTCATGAGGAAGATTCTCTTTTTCATTCATCTTCAATTCATTTGAGCTATCAACCTTCTTAAAATGCAGATAAAAGCAAGCAGATATTTATCTGAAATCCTTTAATAAAAGGATATTTTTTGGAAATGTATTTATTTTATTTTTTGAAAATGTATTTATTTTATGTTTTGGAAATTTATTGGTTCTCTTACATGACTGCATTGAGCCAACAATAGACTTTTTGCTTGTTAGGGAAGGGATTTTTTGTTTTGTTTTGTTTTTGTCAGTCATGGGGCCTGGAGTCTGGGCCTGGGCACTGTCCTTCAGCTCTTCAGCTCAAAACTAGCACTCTACCATTTGAGCCACATCGCCACTTCTGGCTTTTTCTGCTTATGTGGTGCTGAGGAATTAAACCCAGGGCCTCATGCATGCAAGGCAAGCACTCTACCACTGAGCCACCTTCCCAGCCCTGTACTGAATTTCTTTTTTTTTTTTTTGGGTCCGGTCGTGGAGCCTGAACTCTGGGCTTGGGCACTGTCCTTCAGCTCTTCAGCTCAAGGCTAGCGCTCTACCACTTGAGCCACAACGCCACTTCCGGCTTTTTTTCTTTTTGCTTATGTGGTGCTCGGGAATCGAACCCAGGGCCTCATGCATGCAAGGCAAGCACTCTACCACTGAGCCACCTTCCCAGCCCCTGAATTTCTTGATTCTTGTCTAATGAGCACCAACCATTGGCCAGGACCTGTGTTCTGCAGAAGGTCAGCTTCCTGATGCTGGCTGGGCTTCTTTCTGGCTTTCTTCAGGGATTCAAAACATTTTCCAGGCTAATTAAATGATGCTTAAGTGGCTGGACCAGCAAGCCATGGGCCCCAGGTGCCTAGGTGGAGCCAAGAAGTTTGGGATTGACTGAGGTCCCTAGAGTACTGACTTGTTTATTATGGGTGGAAGTGTGGGACTCCTGCCCAGCACTATTCAACATGCCTCGTTAGCATTTTCAAGGCATAGAACTGCCTGTAAGTCATCATTGCATTACCAGATTACCTGGCACTACTCCAACAGAACATAGCAGAAGGAAGAAAGTGAAGGATAGGCAAGTAGAAAATAGTCCAGAGGCAAAACAAGAGCACAAACTCAGGAAGAATTTCACCACCATCATCAATAGCATGGTCACTACTAAATATTTTGATCACTTTGCACACTATTTATTCTCATGCAAATATGTCTTTAGAGATTCTGCTGTGGAAATGGGAGAAGGTAGGGGAAGAATAAAACTAAAAACAAATATTCAACTCAACCACAAATTGCCTAATAGCATTTGAGAAGTGGTCATAAGTCAAACTTACCACTAGGGGGCAATCCAAGAACGGGCAAATGTTAGTCATTTGGCAAAGAAAAGTTTCTAATTAGTAAAGCTGATGAAATCCAAGATCATTTAGTCTGGAAATGCAAGACAATATATTTCCAAGGATTTAATCTTTCATGTTACTTTTTTTCAGGTCATTCTTGACTTAGGAAGCTTCTTCCTAAATGGTGAGAAACATTAAGTAACAACAAACAAAATAATTACCATGAAAAAGAGTATGTGAATAATAGCTTTTATAGATTTAGATTCCTTTTCCAAGGTAGTGAAAAAACTTATGAATGTTGACAATTTGAAATGAGTTTCATACCTGTGATATGACAGGAGAGAAAAAGAAATCTGAAAATATTTAGTTGGCATAAACATGTACATATATACATAAATGGAATATATATGAATACATACATATGAATAAATATATGATTACATATACATACACATGTGTATTTACAAATAGAATTACACATAATTTGTATTATATTTGTATGAGTGATACAAAGTTATCAGGCACTGCTTTGCCAATAGGTGCACCTATAGAGTTTCTTTTTTTTTCGGTTGGTCCTGGGCCTTGAACTCTGGGCTTAGGTGCTGTCCCTGTGCTCTTCAGCTCAAGGCGAGTGCTCTACTGCTTGAGCCACAGTGCCATTTCGGGTTTTCTGGTGGTTTATTGGAGATAAGAGTCTCACAGACTTTCCTGCCCAGGCTGGCTTTGAACTGTGATCCTCAGATCTCAGCCTCCTGAGTAGCTAGGATTACAGGCATGAGCCACCGGTGCCTGGTTCTATAGAGTTTCTTTTTGTCATTGTTTGTTTGTTGTTTTCTGCCTCATCTTTCCAGATATCTCAGTATATGCTAGACAGGGGCTAACTGGGATGAAATCAGAATAAGCATCTTAATCAGTGATTGAATGTCTTGAGCTATGTATCACCTTCTTAATGTTCCTCTCCCAAATCCCATAACACCTTGGTATTACAAGAACAAGCGCATGTACTCTGGAGAGACTACTAAGGTATGACACCCAGTTGTTTCTGTGTGTTTTAATTTACCCATCCATAAAATGGTGACAAAATTAATTAGGTATTAACAATTGGTCTATGTAAAGCACTTATGAAGATGTCCCACATGTACGAGGTATGCAGTAAGCACTCACTAGTTTCATGAGTAAATGACCCCACCCAATGTAAATTCATTACAAGAACAAATTTATGAAGTAACTTCAGGATTCTTGGATGAGGTTTCCTGGCTCTAGAAGACAACTAGACAGTGGCAAACAAGAGTTGAGCAGTGGGGTTCTCTACAAAAGAAACTAATTGGGATTCTGCTTACCACATAGGCTTCTTTCTCACCTCTAACAATATGGTAACAACTGCTGTGCCAGAAATTTGGAGGGTTTCAATAAAAACATAACATTTTGTCTAAACAATACCAGCTAGTCATTTAGAAAAGTTATATCTGTATTCATCCAGCTTCTTGTCTTGTTTTTCTTTTTCTTTTTCTTTTTTTTTGGTGGTCATGGGGCTTGAATTCTGGTCCTGAGTGCTGTCCCTCAGCTCTTGAGCTCAAGGTGAGTGCTCTACCACTTTAGTTACAGCCCACTTCTGGTTTTCTGGTGGTTTATTGGAGATAAAAGTTTCATGGACTTTCCTGCCCGGGCTGGCTTTGGACCGAGATCCTCAGATCTCAGCCTCCTGAGTAGCTAGGCATGAGCCACCAGCGCCCAGCCTTGTTTTTCTTTTTAATCATAACCACCTGAAATTTTTAAAAACCCAAAATATTAACTTGACTTTCTGAACATATTTGATAACATTTCACAAAGAAAGCTTTTTAAAGTAAACAAATGCTTCATTAAGGGATTATGGAGTTTCTGAAAAAAATTACCTACATGAAAAAGAGAAATAAGTTTATAGTTAAAAGGTTGCAAAGAAATTTAAAAACTTTCTCACTCCCCCAAAACTATATTTTCAAGCAAAAGGGGCCATTTGGAAAAAAAAATGAACTGGAAAGAAATATAATCCCAAATGTTAAGTTCAGATGTACAGACGCAACTGTGCTCATTGGTTCATCTTTTCTCCATAAGTGAGTCTAATAAGCAACTCAATTTTTAAGTGAAATCCTTTCTCTTCCTCTTCCTCTTCTTCTGCTGGTATTGGGGCTTAAGCTCAGGGCCTTGATCTCCCTTAGCTTTTTTTTTTTTCCTTCAAGGCTGGCACTCTATCATTTGAGCTATACTTCCACTTCCAGCTTGCTTCCCTCCCCCCCCCCCCCCCCCCCAGTTAATTGGATGTAAGAGTCTCTAGGATTTATCTGCTTGGACTGGCTTCAAATGGGTATCATCAGATCTCAATTTCTTGAGTAGCTAGGACTACAGGTGTCACTAATGCCTGGCTCAAGTGAAATTCTTTTCTTCAAAATAACTCCTTATACCATTATGTCATTTTTGAGAACATAGAATGAAGAGAATGTGGGCTGCTGAAGAATGTAAAGAACCAAACAAGGCATAATAAAACTTATGAATAAAAATATAATGAAGGAATCAAGTGGATTCTCCCTGATATTATGTTATAGTTGACCAACAAACATGTCTGTCCTAGGAAGGAAAACACAACTGTGGTATTTGTATGGAATTTTCTAACTTTGTTTGACCGGTCTGGTAATTATCCTAGAGTAGTAAAACATGTCACTTTTAAAGGACAATGTCCTTATGTCCCAGAATGGCTTATCCACAGAGATTAGTCATGCTTGGGTTACATTGATTTACCAAACATGGCATTTTTCCATCAGGGAACTGGATGTTGAACAAGTACTAATAATGCCAAGAAAGGAAATGTATGAATCAGACTGGACAGTAAACTCAAAGATTTATGAAAATCTATGGGACGTTCATTTAAGTAGTTTAGTTTAAAAGTGACAATTCCAATTCATTGATGTCCTTATTTTTGTGGAGACATAATTACTGAGCCTCTGAGAAGTAGGGCAAGTGTCACAACTGCAGTGACCTCAAAAGAAGACACAGTACATCCTGAGCACAGCTTGTATTCTGCAGCTCCAGGATGAGAGGAGGCACTGTCACTCATCTGGGGACATTTGCTGAATACATAATTGGATGGTCTGAAGAGATGGGGAAGCCCACTTAGAAAGGGGAAGAGAGTCTGAGAAATGACAGAGGCTTAAAAATACATATGTGTACTGGACTCTTGTAGCTCATGCCTATCATCCTAGCTACTTAGAATGCTGAGATCTGAGACTGTGGTTCAAAGCCAGTCTGGGCAGAAAAGTCCACGAAACTTTTTATCTCTAATTAACTACCCAAAAGCTGGAAGTGGAGCAAGTAGCTCAAGTGGTCAAGTACTAACCTTTAGAAAAAAAAAAGAAGCTCAAGGATAGTACTCAGGCCCTCAGTTCAAGCTCCAGGCTTGGTACAGGTACACATGTGTGCGCGCTCACACGCGCACGCACACACACACACACGCATACACATACACAAAACCACATATGTATTTAGTGCAACATGCATAGGTCCAAGTTGGATGACTGAGGAGCTATGGAGAATAAACCATGGGATGAACTATGGATTCAAGGTAACACAACAAAATCATGTCCTCTAACAGGAGGCAGGAATTTGACCAGGTCTTTGCTTCAGAACGTATCCTGGGTGGCTCTGGTGAGTTGTGCAGCTCAGAATCCCATGTGGAATATGGTATCTTACATTAAAGGAGAGTGATGAGGGAAAATTCAGTGCGGTGGTAGAGGAGTCACAAAGAAGGAAGTGCACAGCACAGATGTGTGCAATGTGTTGCCTGATTGTGTGTGCAGGGTGCTGAAGATAGAGGCACTAACACCCATGTTCTCAATGAGTACTTCCTCTGCCAGGCCTGGGCTAAACAATGAGAGACAGAGAAAGGAATTTAGCCCTTTCTCTTACCAGGCCCTTAGACTAGCAGGAAAGACAAATACATGCCTAACAGAAGCAATGTACTACATGTCAGAAAAACAGGATAGGGTAAGATTGAATGAAATGAAATAGAATGGAATGGAAGAATTGGATAGGATGGAATGGGATAGGATGGAAGAATAGAACAGACTATAAAATAAGGTAGGAGATAGAACAAATAAATAATTAGAATAAATAAGAAGATAGAAAAATAAGTGAATTAGAATAGCATGGAATGATATAGAATAATAAATCAGAAAGAATAGAATCAAATGGGATGCAATGGGACAGAGTGAGTAGAATCGAGTACAATATGGACAAGACATCACAGGAGTTTTATTCTGAAATATGTTTGAACTCAAGGAATATCCAAGTCCACAAAATTCCAAGTCATAGTATTATATAGCTTATTTAAACCCACTAGGATAATTCATTCTATGATTCACTTGAAAAGTATTACTGCGAACCTATATGTGCCTGGCACAAAGTGTGGCTATGCAATGATGTTGGACATATGAGTCAGAGGTTGCCCTTGATTGTGAGATTCCCAATGAGTTGCCATATAATGATTACTGTGAGTATTTTGGACCAGATTTCAAACTGCATATTAGTCCTTCCAACATGACAAACCAGAGCACTCCAGAATATATGGAAAAGATAAAACAGCATTTATTTGAAAATTTGCACATGTTACCTCACACACCTGGTGTCCAAATGCAAACTATCCCAGAAGATGCTGTTCATGAAGACAGTGGAGATGAAGATGGAGAAGATCCTGATAAGAGAATTTCAATTTGAGCATCCGACAGACGGATAGCTTGTGATTGAAGAATTCTCAGATTCTGAGGACGTAGAAATGTAGCTGATCATAAGAAAGGAGCAAAGAAAGCTAGAATTGAAGAAGACAAGAAAGAAACAGAAGACAAAAAACAGATATTAAAGAAGAAGATAAATCCGAGGACGGTAGTGGTAAAAAGACAGATACAAAAGGAGCCAAGTCAGAACAACTCAGCAACCCTTGAATTTGAGAGTCTCCTCAATTTTAGGAAGCCATCTAAAAAATGAGAAAATATTGGGACAAACTTTTCTTTTTGAAGAATTCAGGCTTCGATTTATACAATTTTGGCATGGACCATTTATTTTCAAAATGGCTTTTTTTTGTTTTTGTTTTCTTGGCAAGTTTTCTTGTGAGAATTTCTAATTATGAGGCAAATTTTTTTCCACCATGCTTTATGTGATAGTATTTAAAATTGATGTGAGTTATGTCAAAAAACTGATCTATTAAATAAATAATTGGCCTTTCTGAGCTGATTTTGCCACCTTTTGTAACTCTCTTTATTAAAAAATTGTACTTGGAAAAAAATCCTGCCCTCATGAAATTATATTGTAGTCATGGAGAAGAACATACAAGGCCAAAAGGCAGAGTATGGGAGATAGCAATTCGTGCTAAGCAGAGACAAAGCAGGGAAGAGCCCTAAGCCCTGTCAGAGGCAGGGACTGGGAGAAGGTTTTCCCATCGGATGGCCCTGGGGCCTTCCTGTGAACACAGCTGCTGTTCCCACGGCTGCTGCCCCATTCAGCCACTGTTCTATGTATTTCATTTCCTGGGATTCTCCTCATTCGCTCCAATGCAAACACTTCAGTCTTGCTTCACTGGATTGGAACTTGACTCCTCTCAAAACTGTCCTTGTCATTTATGGAAGAGAGCAACTTAAGTCTTTTTAATACTTTGAAGACAGGGTAGTGATAAATCAAGACTAAGGAGAGCACTCAGTATTTGTACACACACACACACACACACAAACACACACACACATACATACACACACACACACACACACACATATATATATATATACCTCAGTGTGGTATTTCTTTGTGTGTATGTGTGTGTATGTAATATATGTGTGTGTATATATATATATATATATATATATATATATATATATATAATGGAATTCTATTGCTCCATCAGAAAGAATGACATTTCCCCATTTGTTAGGAAATGGAAAGACTTGGAAAAAATTATATTAAGTGAAATAAACCAGGGCCAAAGAAACATAGGTCCCATGGTTTCTCTTATTTGCAATAATTAGTACATGTCTAGGACAAGTAGAAAAGGTCAAAAGCTATGTACATATGACCATATAAGATGATGTTAAGCAAAATGTACCCCAAGACAGGGACACAAGTGCTTTTTTTCTTGCTTGCTATTGTTTTTAACTTACTTATAATGCACTATGTGATTCTTTTGTTTCTTTTGTATATTCTTCCCCCACAGTATAACCCCTGTTTTCACTGTATCTGATTCCAGTGCCCTGCATCTTGTATATACATTTTTATAATTTGGGGACGGGAAGGGATATAACAAAATGCTGAAATAAGGGTACAGGTTGACCCATTGTAACAATGAGATGTATAAGACACTATGTTGAAAACGAACCTTACAATTTTGAGGGGAGGTGGGGAGGGAAGGGATGGTAGGGGAAAAACAAAGGAGGAGGTAACAAGGCTCCATAGAAAATGTACTCATTACCCTACTCATATTACTGTAACCCCTCTGTACAGTATTTTTACAATAAAAAATATATATGGAAAAAAAAGAAACACCACACTGAAGAGTCATCCTGCACTATGTGCCTCTTAGCAAACATCCAGCTGGGCAAGAAAAGGGGGCTCTGGATCATTGGATCCACATTTTCATGGCCCACTGAAGCTTGTTCTTCTTCAGGGAGGTATGGTCCTGGACCTTTGCACTTCCTGTGGGCAGAGCTGCACTCAGTCTCCAGGAGAGGACTGTGTTAATCAATCATTCCAGCACAGGCACTGAGCTCAGTGGTAAGCAAGGGCTGAGCCCCTACAGTGAGGAATACAGAGGGCTGGGGGAGGCTGTGCCCTTCATGGAAAGAGCTGGGCCCTGGAGAGCTAGACAGTCTCATCTTGTCCTGCATCGTCGTTAGAGGCACATTTCCAACACTGAACCCCAAACCTGACTTTGTTCCGTACTTTTCCCTCCCTCCTCCTACTTGACTTTAAACTTCTTTCTCTTGGCCTCTGTGCAGCCATATTTTCCTGGTTCTCCTCTGACCTCATTGACTGCTTCTTACAAGTGTCCTGTTATCTCCTCTTCCTTCTCTTCCTCTACTGACCCCAAGATCTAAATGTTGGCAGTCTTGGTTCTTCCAACTCTTTTCAAGACTCTTTTTCTTCCCAGGTGATAATTATCTCACTCTGCAACTTTCAGATGCTTCTAGATGTGGATTCAAGATTATGTTAAGTGAAGTAAGTCAGGCTCAGAGACAAAACACTGCATGTTTTCTCTCATCCGTGGAAATTATAGTTGAATTATAAACATATGGAAATATGTACAGGATCATAGGTATATATACACAAATTGACTAAAGTATGGTATACACTGGAGGGGATTCCAGTGGTATAACTCCTCTGAACAACTATCCAACAGTTTCACAAAATAAATACCAGGAAGTCGAAACATGTTTTGTCAGGGGAGGTCAAGGGAAGGGCAGGGGGCAGATAAATTGAGAGAGGAAGGGTAGGTGAATATTGTCATTATATTAACACAGTACACCAGGTAGATGGGTGGGGTTGCAAGGGATGGGAGAAAAAGATGGAAAGGGTGACACTGATAAAGACACAGTGAATTCATAAACTGATATGTTCAATTGAAATCCCTTTGAACAACTACTTAAATATAAAACAAATAAAATCAACTAAATGATATTAAGATTTGTTTTATGACCTAGCACATGGTCTGTCTTGAAGAATGTTCCGTGAGTGTTCTGCTGATATGCAGAAGGTTGTATAGTTGATTTATTATGAATTCTTTTTAAGTGTCAAAATAAGAGACACAACTAAAAAAAACCAGACCTTCATACTGAGCTTTTCTGTAATCAAAGATTTCACATCATCATTTTGGGTGTCTAGTTTAAACATAATATGACCACCACCACCAACAATCTTGATTTTTACCATATCTCAAACCTAATCATTTTCTCTGTCTCTGCAAATGGCATCTGGATTCTACATGGATACTTAGGCCCCACATGTGAGTTTCCTTTTATTATCATTGTAGGAGTTCCCTTTTTTTGTCATGAGATTGAACTTGAAGGGTCATACCCAGGACCTCATGCATGCATAGTACCCCAAACTCTATCTCCAGCCCCACAGAATCAATCTTAATTGCTCTTTCCTTTTTTTTGGGGGGGGTTCAGTAGTGGGGCCTGAACTCTGGGCCTGGGCGCTGTCCCTCAGCTCTTCAGCTCAAGGCTAGCGCTCTACCACTTTAGCCACAGCACCACTTCCGGCTTTTTTCTTTTTGCTTATGTGGTGCTGAGGAATCGAACCCAGGGCCTCATGCATGCAAGGCAAGAGCTCTACCACTGAGCCACCTTCCCAGCCCTCTTTTTTTTTTTTTAACCATAGTCTCTCTATGTGGGCTTTACTGTCAACATATACTCTATTCTAGGTGATTGCTATTCAATATTCTCCTCTATGCTATTCAATATTCTCTTCTACCCTAATCAAAGCTATCTCTGTTTCTTCCCTGAATTACTATTTTTTTCAATTTCCATCCTCTACAATCCATTTTTAATTAGCTACAAAAGAGATACTATAAAATGTGAATCAACACTACATAATGACTTTGGAGGGTCTGGACATTTTTACCTTCATAGACTTCTTCCTGCCATTAAAAAATATTTAAAATTGTGTTTCATAACTGTTTTAACATTACATAACAAAACATAAAGTTTATTATTTTCCTTCCAAATTCTCTTTGGCACTTTTGGGATTCAAACTTAGGGCTCACCCTTACTAGGCAAGCACTACCATATAAGCCATGCTCCCAGCCCCTTTTTGCTTTAGTTATTTTTGAGATAAGGACTTGTGTTTTTTACCCAGGTCAGCCTTGGACTGGAAACCCGTATGTACATTTCTGAGTAGCTGGGATTACTCAGTTAACTTTTTTTGAGACGCAAGCCATCACAAATAGGCCTTTTATTTGTCACAATTGAAACTCTGAATTTTAAATGGATTCTTAGACGTGTGGCTCAGACCCATCAGTTTGCTGGACTTTAGCACCAGTTTCATCCCCAGTAGTTCTAGAACTACCACCTTCACTATAAGCCTCCATGAGTTTCAAACTTAGGCTTTCTTAGCATTATTAGTTTTCTAATAAAGACGTCATCAAGTGGATAAATAGACTGGCAAGGCTTTTCTATGTCTTTCCCAGTGCTGTCTGGAATCGGTTAATTAACTACTTCTTTCAAGTCATTTGTCTGCACTTCTCTGGTCACGATTTCCATCAACCTCATCTGGATTTGGCCAACCTGTTAGTGCTGAGCATAGGAGGTCTCGTGGATCTGATTTCCTTTTTGGTAAAAATAAATAATAAATAAATCAGAACAGATGAAGCAAATAACCACCTGCAGTCTTGACACCAGCATGAACTTCAATCATGGTCTGATACTTTTTGAGCATGGAACACATTTTGTCCTGGGTGTGATCAATGCCATGGAAGTTGGTCAGGTACTTCTCGCCCTGAACACCTTCAGTCATTAGCTTGAATTTTCTTTTCTTTTTCTTTTTTATTGTGAAAATACCGTATAGAGGGGTTACAATTACATGGACAAGAAGCTTGAATTTTCTAAATGTGACTTCATCATTCTTCAGATCAGCAAGGATCACTTCAAGCACCACACTTTGAGGCCATCAGATGCGATTTTGGTTCCTTGAATCCTCGTGACTAGAGGTTTCCCAATATTTCCTATATTGACCATGGCCAGTGCGTTCACATCATACCAGTCTTACTTAGAAAATGGATCAGCCACTTTCTTCTTGGCTCCCTTTTGCTGCCTCTTGCAAAGCGCTTGTTCTTGATGACTGCCATGGTACTGGTCAGAAAGCCAAAAGGGCAGAAAGAAGTTCACTTAACTTTTAATGTTGTGATTGCTTATCATATCCAATTTTTTGTTGAGATAGGATTTTCTTCACCTTTTTCCCAGGTTAGACTCAAACTGTAATCTTCTCAATGTCCATATCCCAACTAGCTGGCAGTATGGACATGAACCACCGCATTTGGCTTTTTTATTTTAAAATAAACTCAAATATTATATGCATTACTAAATTATTGTGATCCCTAGGCCATTTGCCTACTCTGCTTCATGTTCTTTATTAGATCTCATCAGGTCTCCTTCTAAAATGTCTTTTACCTTCTAGAAAGTAGAATATATTCTGAAGTCATTTCCAGAACACGTGTGTGTGTGTGTGTGTGTGTGTGTGTGTGTGTGTGTGTGTGTGTGTGTGTGTGTGTGTTGTGTGTGTGTTCTAGTACTAGGGATTAAACTAAGGATCTCAACCTTGCTCAGCTTTTTTGCTCATGGCTAGTGCTCTATCGCTTGTATCATGTCCCCCCTCCAGTGTAGATTTTTTTTGCTGGTTAAAAGGAGATGGAGGCTCCTTTCCAGGCTGACTTCAAACTGAGTCTCTGATCTCAGCCTTGTGAGTAGCTAGGGTTATAGGCAGGAGTCACTGGCACTCAGGGAGAACGCTTAACTCCTTATCTTTTTTTTTTTTTTTAATTTAATTTAATTTTATTTGTGAACATACTGTACAGAGGAGTTACAGTTACATGGGCAGGATAATGTGTACATTTCTTACCAAGCATTGCAGCCTCCTCCTTTGTTTACCCTTCACATCCCTTCCCAGCCTCCCCCCTCCCCCCCTAATCCCAATCCTTCTCCTTCCTCCCCCCCCAGCCCCCCCCCCCCCCCCCGCACCAACGTTGTAAAGTTCGTTTTGGACATGACAACTTGTACTTCTCATTGTTGCAACAGGTCCACCTGTATCCTTAAACAACTGGTTTTTCCCCATCTCCTCCACAAGTTATACTGACATCAAATATAGTGAAATCAAGGGTTATACTGTGGGGGAGGGACATACAAAGCAACAAAGAGATAATCTTATAAATGTGTTAGAAACACATGCATGAAAGAAAAAAACATTAAAATACGCATCTAAGGGTTCATTTTCCTGACATCACATTATCTGACCTTTTCCGCTTGACTCATACATATACTAGATATTACAAATAAGGGAAACCATGGGACCTACGTTTCTTTGGGCCTGGCTTACTTCACTTAATATAATTTTTTCCAAGTTTTTCCATTTCCTAACAAATGGGGCAATGTCATTCTTTCTGATGGAGGCATAGAATTCCATTGTGTATATATACCACATTTTCTTGATCCATTCATCTACTGAGGGGCATCTGGGTTGGTTCCATATCTTAGCTATGGTAAATAATGCTGCAATAAACATAGTTGTGCTGGTAGCTTTAGTGTGGTCTTGTTTGTGAACATTAGGGTAAATGCCCAAAAGTGGGATTGCTGGGTCATAGGGGAGCTCTATGTGGTTAACTCCTTATCTTAACTCCTGTATCTTCTGGCCAAAATCTCAGTTTGGTTTTCTCTCTTGATACCATCTTTTTTGTTCATCTGCCTTAGTCATACTATTTGCTACCTGTTTCTTGAATGGACCAAATTTGATTCTGACAGGGGCCCAAGTAATTCAGATCACTAAATCTGTAGCATTCTATCCCCTCAAGCTTTTTCAGTAGACAGCTCACACACAGATGTGGGAAGCTTGTGAGTATCACAGGGATGATGGAGTTGTAGAGCAGGATGACTGGGCTTTGCAGCAGCTTGCTTGTTCTCTACTTATAAAAGTGTTCTAGATTATGATGCCCTAACAAGAGGCAGGAGGTTTCCTAACCAGAGGTAAGGGCTAACGAGAGTCTGAACCACCGAGGACACACAGTGAATCAGTGGGGATTACATAGGCAGCTGTCTTCTTCCTTTTCCTCTTCCTCTGGTGAGTATGAACAGGGAGGATCATGGAACTAGGAAAAATATGAACTCAATATGCCCAACTCCAAGGCTTTCTCTGCTCTACTGTCCTAAATTTCATTCTGGTTTTCTTTTTCCTGGAAGTTGGTTTTTTTCCTCTGGGCAAGTATCAGAGTAAAAACAGTTATATTGTACATGTGCTAGAAATGGTTCTATGCACACCACCTATGATTTTAATCCCCATCTACTTCTATTGGAGGGCCTCAGAATGCTGGTCCAGGCAAAAACAGAATATGGTAGAAACCACAAGGGAAGCCCATTGCTGAGAGACATTGTTGTCCCTAGGTTAGCAAGTGGCCATTCTGAGTTCTCCTTAATGCCCCCAAGTGTTTAGCAGTCAAGTGACCAATCATGAAATTATGATTATTAACCTAGGACATACTTGGTTGTACTTGTGGTCCCAGCCTTATTATTAATAGCATTCCCTTTCAGTGACTCTCAAGAACATCCCATTCTGGATGAGAAGTTAAATGGTTATTCTATCAAACCATCCATTGAAATAAAAGAACAGAGGCAATTTCAAGACAAAAAGGGAGTGGATGCAGATAGAACAGCAGCAGAACCTGGATAAACAAGAAATCCAGGCCAGGGCAAGAACTGTCCACCGGACTCCTTGATCAAGATCTCCCACCAGCCTTCATGAGGAGGCACTGAGAGTGACTGTAGAATTCCTATGGGCACCCAAACAAGAGACAAGAGACCCGAGAGTCATCCCTCCAGGTTAAGTGGTCATCTTCAGTGAGTGCTGTGTTCAGACTTCTTGGAGGGGTTAGTAGAGAAAGATTACTTTTAAGTTTGTGACCCAGGGGTGCTGGGGCTTCCTTTCCAGAGGGCCCAAGAGCCATAAAGAACCCAGAACTAGGAGAAGAATCTCAGTATTCTGGTCCAAAAGTCAAGAAGGAATTTATGTGCAATTATGTCCCTTGCTCACTCATACTTCTTTACCTCCTTAGTAGTATTTTTGTTTTTTTTATATTAATTTCTTTCAAAAGCTCCAAATTCTACGTAAGATGGTCCCATCATTCTGACACCCAGTGACAAACAATTTTGGGTTCATCCTTCTCCAATTTTACATTGTGAGTGTTCTTAAATCTTGGCTACAGGGTCTTGCTAAGCATCAAAAGTATAGATTGATCCTCAGGGACTGCCATATTTCCTTTATTCGCATTCTCACCAAAAGGCTCTCATAGCAATTCTGAAACTGGATTCGAAGGCCGGATTGCTCCTAGACATGACAGGAGAAATGGAGGGCTTTGGAACCAGATTCGTTTTATTGGAATGTAAGTTTAACAATATTAACAGGTCTTAGAAGGCTTTTCAGAGCTTCTGATGTGCAACCAGGCCAGTGAGCTTCCATAAATTTAGAGAAGGGTACTGAGGGGTTTCTCCTTATATCAACTTTGGTAGAAAATCTGGAAGTACAAGTGTTATGTAATATACTTTGGGACATATTTTTCTACTTTGGGACATATTTTTCTACTATCTTTCTTGGGAGTATACATAGTTAGGTGAAGAGCATGAGCCTCTCCTTTCTTTCTTTCTTTCTTCCTTCCTTCCTTCCTTCCTTCCTTCCTTCCTTCCTTCCTTCCTTCCTTCCTTCCTTCCTTCCTTTCTTTCTTTCCTTCCTTCCTCCTTCCTTCCTTCCTTCCTTCCTTTCTTTCTTTCCTTCCTTCCTCCTTCCTTCCTTCCTTCCTTCCTTCCTCCTTCCTTCCTTCCTTCCTTCTCTCCTTCCTTCCTTCCTTCCTTCCTTTTGCTTTAAACTGCTGTGATAGTTTAATGTCATGCTTTCTGTCATCACAACTAAAAAGGAAAACCTGTTGCTTTATTTTACAATATTCTTATACTGATACATAACACATAATATGTAGCATGGTTACTCCTCTTAAGTAAATTTTATCTATTTGTGAAGAAAACATTAGTATGATTTTTGACTTTGTGCCACTGCCTAACTTTCTAAGAAATAAAAAAATCTAAAGATCAGTGAACTTTATAAAAAAGCATCTATGTTAGAAGTTAGTTATAGTTTCAGGGCCTCTTCTCTTTCTTTCTCTTTCTTTTTCTCTCTCTTATGCAAAGTAAAAGCAAACAAAAACAGAAACCGAAATACAGGACCTAAGAATGGAGACCTCTCTTCTTCTCCAGGTGAGACTCCTCTTAAGATGGCAAAGCAAATTGTTCTAGGATGCAGAAGCTTTCTGGCAGCCCAGCATCTCCCTGCTACGCATTTATATTACTTTATTTTGTTCTATATTTTTTTTGAGCTGGGTCTGGGGCTTGAACCTAGGTCCTGACTGCTGTCTCTTAGCTATTTTCATTCATAGTGGTGTCTGCCACTTGAACAACACCTCCTTTTCCAGTTGTTGTTGTTGCTGTTGTTGTTTTGGTGGTTAACTGGAGTCTCAAGGACTTTCCTGCTGGGACTGGCTTTGTTTGAACTGTAATTCTCAGATTTCTACCTCCTGTATTGCTAGGATTACAGGCATGAACCATTGGCCCCCACCTACCTTATATTTCTTTTGTCACTTGAAAAAGGCCTGTGGTATTGTCCTGAGTGCCTATGGAGGATTCCCTTTTCGAAAAGCACAAGTTTCCAGGAGAATGTTAAAGTGACAGTGTCCTCACTGCCCCGATGTAGGTGGAAAATACTGAGAAAAACACAATAACATCTAGCTCATATTCTCTTGCTTTAAAAAAAACCTGCAAGGGGAGGGGGGCGGGTATGGGGGGGGTTAGACGGGAAGGGATGGGCAGGGGAAACAAAGGAGGAGGCAACAATACTTGATAAGAAATGTACTCATTATCTTGCCCATGTAATTGTAACCCCTCTGTACCGTATTTTCACAATAATAATAATAATAAAACAAAAACAAAAACAAAAACAAAAAACCTGCACTGGCAGGGCAGGTGGCTCATACCTGTAAGCCTAGCTGCTCAGGAGGCTGAGATCTGAGGATTGCGGTTCAAAGCCAGCCCGGACAGGAAAGTCCAAGAAACTTTCTCCAATAAACCACTCAGAAAACCGAAGTGGCACTGTGGCTCAAGTGGTAGAGTGCCCGCCTTGAGCTGAAGGGCTGAGGGATAGCACCCAGGCCCAGAGTTCAAGCCCCACAACCAACAAAAACAGATAAACCCAAAAAAACTGCACTGTTAGAGAGAAGTACTGCAGTACTGAGAGGCTGAGAAACATAAGAAAACAGAACAAGTCAGTCTCTGTATGTGATGATTATTGTGCTTATAAAACACTCTCTAGAGGGGGCTGCGAAGGTGGCTCAGTGGTAGAGTGCTTGCCTTGCATGCATGAGGCCTTGGGTTCGAGTCCTCAGCTGCCACATAAGCGGTAGAGCACTAGCCTTGAGCTGAAGGATAGTGCCCATGCCCAGAGTTCAGGCCCCCAGACTGACCAAAAACAAAAAAACACCAAAACCACTCACTAGAGAGCAAATTCTGGTTCACTTTGCATTCTCCCCATTTTATTTTAGTTTTTGCTTATATGTAGCCTAGCACATTCCAGAGAAAGGGGCCCTTTTAAGACCAGGAAGAAAAAGCCACACAACTTTCAAGTAATTTTACTACAAAATGAGTATAGTGAGAGAAGTTTCTAGATAGAACAAGTACACAGCTCTCAGAAGGCACATGGAAAACTATGCAGAATAATTTTGATTAGGCTAGATGGCTGTGCCAAGCTTAAAACAAGTGGTTATTTTGTAGTGACCTCTGCAGAACAATGCATCCATTGTTCTCTGGAATTTAATTCATTTTAAGTTACTCCATCCAAATGATAAAACATCAGATGTGCTGCACTCCAGGGGTAAAATGCTATAATTATTTTTATTGTGACCCCACTGTTAGATGGGAAAGATTACAGTCTGTTCTAATTAGGCCCTAGTGATTGTCTTTTGAAACTCAGCTAGTTCTAAGAAAGGTGATTGAAAATCATGTTAAGTGAAAGAATTGGCATAAAGGATCCTCCCCACTCTGGGGTGATTGAAAAGTTGGCAAGACCATCTGCAGACTACCCACAAAGCAGAACAACAGTCTTGGAAAAGAAACTATTTTCAAAAGTAAAAGTAGCTTGCTTGGGGTGTTGGTTTACTGTAAGATAAAGTTTCCTATCAAGATAGCCAATAAATTATTTTTTACTGCAAGTGCCTCCAGCCTCCAAGCCTAAACTATTATAACTGCCTGCCTAAGAAGCATGTGAAAGTTCTTAAAATCATATGCAGTGGGGATATTACCATCCTGGAAGAATGAATAACAAGTTATTTACAAAATCAAGATATCTCAGAAGAAAGTATATACAAACACAAACATAAGAGTTCATATGCCACATATTTAATATAAACCTTTGAAACAAGTTCAGATGAAATAAAAATCGAAGTCCTCAAAAAATTTTGAGTAACTTAATTGCCAAATATTCCCTATTGTCCCAAACGTGCTTAAAAAATTTTCTATGCCAATGTTTTCAAACTGTTAACTAGAGGGATGTGATACCTAAACCAGTTTTTAGTAATAAAGCTGGGCATCTTGAAATCTTAGAAAACAGGTGAAAGGTCCTATATGACACATATCACACACATGTGCACGAGCCAAAGACAGAACTGGCTTCTCCTTGATGAGACCATGGAGGGTTGTCAGGAAGAAACCCCAGGTCACCCCTCCCGGCAATCGAGATAATTTCCTTTTATCCAATAGCAAATCTGGGCGTATTTGAGCGGGGTGATCCTAACAGCCACGTTGAAATCCTGCGGGGAACCATTCATATCCACCCACTGGTGCCCTGAAAAGATCCCAATAATTTTCCTCTCCCACTTCTGCTGGGGTCTCTTCCACATCCTCACGTAGACCCCGGACCCGCTGGCCCCAGGCTGAGCATCGCACTGTTGGTAGAGCAGGTCGTAGGTTTCATCTTTGACATCACAGAATCGGTACACCAGATTGCCCGGGCGATCGTTGTCATAGCCAGAGAAGTGGATTCTGCCCCCGGGCAGCTGCTTGGCTGGGGGGCTCACCCCGATCTTCATGAACTTTCTCTTATGGGGTTTCTTGAGTTCCAGGAGTGCATAGTCGTAATCCATGCCGATGTCGTTGGCATTGCCCTTGATCCAGCCCTTGGGCACGTGGGTGCGCTTCACGCGGATCCACTGGAACTTCATGGGGTCCGGCACGGCTGCGCTGGAGCTGTTGGCGCCCCGTCCGCCGTCTTTATACCTGGGCTTCAGGAAGCCCACTCGCAGCTTCTGCGTCCCTTTCACGTAGCTTTTGCCATCGTGTATGCAGTGGGCGGCGGTGAGGACGTGTTTCTCAGCTACCAGCGTGCCCGTGCAGCCGGTGGACAACTTCACTGACGTGGAGAACGGGTAGTTGAGGAGGAAGTCCTTCCCAAAGATGCTGAACCTGCTGTCATAGCCATAGATCTGCCGCCTCCTGCGAGCCCGGCCCTCTGGCTCCGCCCCGCCCTGCTGGGCGCTGCGGGGGCTGAGGACATAGATGCCCACTTGGGTCTCTGTGCGGCTGCCATTGGAGTAGAGGGTCTCATACGACAGGTATTGCTTGGCCTCCTCATAAGTGGGCAGGGGTGCTCCTTTGTGACACTCGGGCCCGCATAACGAGGACACCTCCAATTTGGCTTCAGCCCCAAAGTCTGGCTTGGCTAGGGTGAGGGTAGACTGAGGCAAGACCACAGGGAGGCGGTAAGCGGGCCAGGTGGGCTTCCAGGAGGCACTGTGGGTCATCCCTTGCCCGGCCACACAGAGCAGGAGAAGGACGAGGAAGAGGAGTCCGGGGAGCCCCGCCATGCTGAGCGCCATTCTGCACAAACAAGAACAAGCAGGTCAGGAGAGTAAAGGCTGAGGCTGGTCCACCGCAGCCTGGCAGAGGCCAGCCGCGCTGCCTCCAGATCTCACAGTCCCTCAGAAATCAAGGTCTGCACAGAAATCCTTCCATAATGGCCTCACCCACCGTGCAGACTTAGCACACAGACATCAGTCCTCACTTACCACGTGACTTCGAGCTTGCTTTATGCTTGCTTTGAAACCTGGTCCTCTTGCCCCTCTACTTGGCTTTCCTTCTTCTCTCTCAGGTTCAATCTAACATGTATTTGGGAGATTTTTTAGGGCAACTTGTCATTTATAAAATAAGTCTGAACTACATATCTGATGTGATAACCAAGGCATTAGTGGGGCACAGTTCCTCAGTAGCTTCCACACGAGGGGTGCATTTGGGAGCATTTTGCTTTACATTTAGACATGTCTTTACAATGATATATTGAGTTCCAAAGAAAGCAGTCCTCTAGTGGTCAAAATATTCCCTTTGTATTTGATTTAACATTTTTTTATTTTATTATGTGTTTGGATTAGGTTGAATATTAACAAGATCTCTGTCAAAGATCAAAAGCTATAATATTGCATCGGGTACAATAGTAAGACTTCCTGAATTGTGAGTTTACAAGTATTAAAAATAATGCTATCTATTTTTTTCAAGTGGTTATCCATGTTTTCAGGTAATCTATTGCTTTGGGTTTGAATCTATGTTGGATGAAAGGTGAGGTTGACTGATTTATGACGACGTTACAGGGGTGAGGTGGGAGCTCAGAAAAAGGCATAAAATCAGATGTGGGAAGAAGAACGGGAATGTGTGAGGTGGGCACTGAAGTTGAATAAAAGTTACATAACTTAAGAGAGACAGACGGGGAGACACTTGGAGAGAGGGAGCTACCGTATGTGTGAGCACATGTGGGTGAGTCACTCTGTGATTCCCCTTTGTGCATCAAGAGTAGGGCAGAGCAGGTGCAGGAGGTAGTAGGCTGGCGTCTGGTGATGGCAGGCTCTGTGAACTAAATGCAAGAGTGTGTGTGTGTGTGTGTGTGTGTGTGTGTGTGTGTATGGGTGGGTGGGTGGGTGTGTGCGTGTGCACACGCACGTGTGTGTACACTTGCCAGTTCTGGGGCTTGAACTCAGGGCCTGGGAACCGTCCCTGAACTTCTTTTGCTCAAGGCTAGCGCTCTACCACTTAAGCCACAGCACTACTTCTGGCCTTTCCTGTTTATGTGGTACTGAGGAATCGAACCCAGGGCTTCATGTGTGCTAGGCAAGCACTCCACCACTAAGGTACCTTCCCAGCCCAGGAGTTTATATTTTATCCTGAAAGAAATCCTTCCAAACCTTATCCATCACCCTTACAAGAAAAACAACAGTGCAGAAGATTGAAGGTACTATCACCAGTGTTTAAGCCTCAGTGGGTTCTGATAGGCTGGGAGTCTGCAGGTTCCGCTGAATGAGCAGGAAGGATAATCCATCCACAATCATGCACCCCATATGGCAAGGGACAGGTATGTCTGAAGAGGCTAGTGGAGGCAAAGCAGAAGCAGGAGTGATTTCCTTATTTTTATTATCTTCCTCTCAAGGGTATGAAGCTTCTGGGTGCCTTGTGCTTGCTTATATCTTTAACAGGAGAGTCCCATTGATCTGAGCTGGTCCAGTCCTGTATGCTAATCTTCATTCAAAATACCTACACAGTGTATTTCTAAAATATGTGTACTTCCCTCACTTGAGGATCTTTCTGCTCTAACCTTTCTTTTGAATTCCACTTCTGTCAAGGAAAATAGGGAGGGGAAAGACATGAGTAAGGTCCAGAAAAAGCCAATTCCTGCTGGGCAATGGTGGCTGTTGCCTGTAATCCTAGCTATTCAGGAGGTTAAGATTTGAGGATTGAGGTTCAAAACCAGCCCAGGAAATTCCATGAGACTCTTACCTCCAATTAGCCACCAAAAATCTAGAAGTGGAATTGTGGCTCAGGTGGTAGAGTACTAGCCTTGATTAAAAAAAACTCAGGGACAGTGTTCAAGTCCCAGGACTAGTACACACACACACACACACACACACACACACACACACACACACACACACACCCCACAAAAGCCAACTCCTTGGGATTTATCAATTCTTTGACATGCCACTTCTCTAACTCTTTCTAAATATGAAGAGTCTTTGCGCTCATTTCTGGAGGAAGAAACATATTTAACTACCTTCCTTCCTTCCTTCCTTCCTTCCTTCCTTGCTTCCTTGCTTCCTTCCTTCCTTCCTTCCTTCCTTCCTTTCTGTTGTGCAAGTACTAGAGCTTGAACTCAGGGGCTAGACACTGTCCTTTAGCTTTTCGCAGCTGAAGGATGGCACTCTACCATGTGAGCCATATCTCCACTTCTGGCTTTTTGCTGGTTAACTGGAGATGAGAGTCTCATGGGCTTTCCTGCCTGGGCTGGCATAGGACTTTGAGGCTTAGATTTTAGCCTCTTGTGTAGCTAGAATTACAAGTATGAGCCATGAGTACCTGGCTATTTTTTTAAGTCCTTAAAATATATGGATACATGCACACAAATGTTCATATGTGTGTGCTGGTTTTTTTGTTTGCTTGTTTTTGTTAAGACTAAAGGTTCTAAGTAGAGTAGGGAGGGCATGGTGGTACCAGTAGAATCCTCCTTCCCCTGCCATGGAAAGTTGGCAATGGGATAACATGTGGGAGATGTGCGAGGCATGGATCTGGGCCTGTTTATGCCATCTACTGGCTGGGGACCCAGCTCTTGAGCCCATCTAGAGTTTGAACAGTCTTTTCTCTATGGACGTTGATATCTAAGTGACTGAATGACCTCCACACTCCAGAATCTCCCTCCAGTATGACAGACTAATAGAATTGAGGTGTCTTCTACATATTGTATCTTAGGCTCAACACACCATTTCTTCCTCCCTTTGACTAATGTGGAGAATATTAATTGTGCCAACACTGAGCAGATGTGTTACACCAAGTTTTGTTTCAGTTTATCTTAAGAAAGGAGACACAAGTGCAAGCTCCCAAGTATCTTGTTTTTAAAATATAATTCTTGGCACAGAGGATAGGAGATGAGATACTATTTTATGTATCTATTGTAAGTGGTAGGTAATATTTTCAATATGCAGGAAGAAATGATGGGCTAGTGTTATCTTCTAGAATACAAATCTGAAATTTGTATGCTGATTGGGTTCCAGGAGTAAGGAGTTTGAACTACCAACTATATCAAAATTAGCTTTATTTAGCTTTCTCTCTGTCTGTCTGTATCGGTCTCTCCCCTCTTTCTTTTCCTTTTTCTCTTTCTTTTTCTTTTTCTCTTTCTCTTTGTGCTGGTGCTAAGGCTTGAACTCAGGGTCTTGTGGTCTCACTCGGCATTTTTGCTCAAGACTGGCACTCTACCATTTTAGCCACAGCTCTACTTCCAGCTTTTTGCAGGTTAATTGGAGGTAAAGTGTCTCACAGACTTTTCTGTCCAGGCTGGCTATGAACTGCCATCCTCAGATCTCAGCCTCTTGAGTAGCTATGATTACATGAATGAGTCACCAGTGCCTGGTTTGGCTTTATCTTTTTTTTCCTCCCCAAATTGAAATAGTCCAATGGATAAAGGTGTCAGGATAGAGAATAGCAGGAAAAAGTCTGATATGAATACAAATACATTTTAAAGATTGCATCTAGGAACCTTGTCTTGATGAATTAATCCTCTTAGGCAGGCTTTATAACTTTTTCCCAAATGCTTTGCCTACACAGTGAATCCTTGTTTATTTAAATTCTTTCAAAGGCTGTGGAGTATGTCCCATTTCACAAGTGCTGGCTTTTTTTTTATTAGTCTGTCTTTGGAAAAAAAAACAATGTTTTTAGAAACCAGTTCATGAGAGGTACAAGGGATGGAGTGATGGAACACAAGCACTGGTCAGTCAGCCGGATTCTTTTACCCCACATTGTCACCCCAGACTCTCAGTATAGAGGATCAAGTCTTCCTTTGGCAAACTGATAGATGATATGTGCCAAGAACTTTTGAGATCACTTACAAATCACAGAATGCTAGTAGAAAATTCTACAGAGCCAGGCACCAGTGGCTCAGGCCTGTAATCCTAGCTACTCAGGAGGCTGAGCTCTGAGGATTACGGTTCAAAGCCAGCATGGGCAAGAAAGTCATGAGACACTTATCTCCAATTAACCACTCAGAAAACTGGAAGTGGCACTGTGGCTCAAGTAGTAGAGCTCTAGCCTTGAGCTGAAGAGCTGAGGGACAGCGTCCAGGCCCAGAGTTCAAGCCCCACAACAGATGGAAAAGAAAGGAAAAGAAAAGAAGAAAAGAAAATTCTACAGAGCCTTGTGTATGATAAGACTATTACTAATGCAGAGTCCCTTACAACTTAAACTGTGCTCATTTAATCAAGAGTGATGAAGCAGTCAGTCATCTATGAGAAAAAGATTGATAAACCAACAGGGCAAGATAAAGCTTTAACTTGTTAGGACCAACTTCTTGAATACTTCAGAAGCACTAGTGTGTGTGTGTGTGTGTGTGTGTGTGTGTGTGTGTGTGTGTGTGTGTGTGTGGTTAGTGAGGCTTGAATTCAGGGCATAGGTTCTGCCCTTTGCTTTTTTACTCAAGGCTGGCATTCTACCACTTGAGCTGCAGCTCCATTTCTAGCTTTTATGTAGTTAACTGGAGACAAGAGGCTCATGGACTTTCCTGCCAGGGCTGGCTTCGAACTACAGTCTTCAGATCTCAGTCTCCCAAGTAGCTGGGATCACAGGCATGAGCCACAAGTACCTAGCAGAAGCACTAATTTGTCTATTAACTCGTGTAACAAAACCTCATCTAACACCATTCTGTCTTTCTTAAAGTTTCTCTATGTCTCTGAACGTTATAAAATTGCATACTAAAATATTTAAATTCACATGTCAAAATGAATGCACATTACTTTCAGAAAGTAATGCATATCAAATTATTCCAAATTGATTAAAGTTTCAAACACCTGGTCAGAAACAGACAGCTAAAGTTGTGTGTTTTCTAAACTTCAAGATGTAAACTGGATCTCTAGTGAAGTTCCAGGCTTTCTTTGTTGTTCATCCCCCTTATCAAAATGTGGATTAGAAATTCTCTGAATAGAAACCTAAACCAGATGATTTCTTTGACTGGTCTTCCCAAGTCAAGGATTCTCAAATTTTATCAGATCAAAAAAGTCTGGGTCAGGGACTAGATTGCTCATAGTGTCTGCTTTGATGTTAATTGCTCAAGAGAATTTGCTATGGGAAAGATAGAGGCTGTCAGTGTAAGGTCAAAGGACAAGAAAAATTTACCTAATTGGGAGATAAGACTTCTACGACCAATTTGGAAAACAAAAACAAACAAGAAAAACCATAAAACATTCCAGCAGAGGGCAGCTTATAGTATAGAATGAGTGAAGGAATGGCAGGATGTGAATGCAATCAGGAGAGATTATATAGAGAGATATGAAATACCCTAGGAAGGCTCTTCTCTGAGGAATTTATACTCTATTCACATCAATAACATACCAAGAATGACTGAGACTTTAAAATTAACTGGGAGGTTTCGCATTAATTTCTCAACTGATTTGATAATAAAATTAACCCAGAAACAAATAATTCTTGTTTCTAGCTTTCTACACTCTAGGTTAACCTGTCATACCCATTTAAATTGATTTAATATGGACAATTCAGGATGAAAGTAGATATACTGAAGACATTCTTAATCTCAAAAATGGAAAGATAACAATTGAGTTATATGACTGTAATTTCTGTCATATTTACAAATAGGTCCCCTTATCCTTGTATAACTTTCACTGGTGTGTGGGTGTATGTGTATGTGTGTGTGGCTCAAAACCTCCCATTTTTAAAAAGTTGTGTTGCCAGGCGCTGGTGGCTCACACCTATAATCCTAGCTATTCAGAAGGCTGAGATCTGAGGATCATGGTTCAAAGCCAGCCCAGGCAGGAAAGTCTATGAGACTATCTCTAATTAACCACCAGAAAATTGGAAGTAGTGCTGTGGCTCAAGTTGGTAGGCACTTGCCTTGCGCTGAAGAGCTGTGAGACAGGGTCCAGGTCCAGAGTTCAAGCCCCACAACCAACCCCCCTCCCATGAAAAAAAAAATGTTACCAGGAACTTGCAGTTCACATCTGAGATCCAAAGTCAGACTGGGCAAATAAGTCTGTGAGATTCCATCTCCAAAACAACCACCAAGAAGCCATGCAGAAAAGTCTGTGGGACTCCAATTCCATAAGGACCAACAAAAAGCTGGGCTGGAGTATAGATTAAGTATAAGAGCACCAGCTAAAGCAAGCAAGCCTAGCAAGTGTAAGGCCTTGAGTGCTAACCCCAGTACTGGCCAAAAAAAGAAAAAAAGAAAAAAGGAAAGATCTCCAGGACTTATCCTAATTATATCTAATGCCTGATAAAGAATATTTAGGTCTATAAGTCTTTACAAGATAAAGATTACTCATATCCACAATTGTTGGAGGTTTCCAATGAAACCTCATTTAACCTAAATGGCAAAGCAGAATGGAACATAAAATAGGCAAATATTTTTTTTCACCATGCTTAGTAATAGAAGAGCTGTATTTCTTTTCTAATTCTGGGTATCTGACTCACAAGGGGGTTACCCATTTCATGCTCTACCAGGCAAGATGAGCCACTGTCTCACTGTCCAGTGTCTCAAAATATTTATACTTTATGAGTTTATTATCATTTCATCAGCCTGCTAATGTCTTTTAGCAAAGGGACTTTACCTATGAGCAGAGGTGCAAATAACAATAATCTCTTTGGAAACTGGGCCCTGAGGGAGACTGCCATTTCTTGTTCTCTACTCAAATCTTCAAAGTTGCAACAACCCCAGTCTCCTCAAGAGGGCCAGTGATTGAGAGTGATTTAACTCCTCCAGCCAACAAGTATTGGGAGGAAAAACCCAATCCTTTAGGCATCCATTCTCTATTGCACAGAGTATGAATTCCTGTGACCACTATAAACAATGGCAACAGAAAGGAACCACAAGACAGTGCAAGAAGATGCTAGTTTGGGGATGACAAAGGATCTGCCAATGATATTTGAGGATAAGGATTCTGAACAGTGAAACCATGCTAATTCCTAAAGCAAATGCCTTAAAAAATGAACAGAACTCTAAGTCCTCTTCAGCTCAACTTGGCATTCATTTTTCCTGAGTCATAGAATCTGAACAGGCAAAACAGATCCAACCGCATCACAATTTAGGAATTACAGTTTTGTACAGGAAACTGGGGGCACTTACAAGTCCAGCAACTCTAAACACAACCTCACACTCCAAGTTTAATTTCCACTCTATTAGGTTTTAGACAAAATGAACAAGCCCTATGATCCTGAGACAAACCTGGCAACAGAAAAAGACCAGAGTGCATAAAACTGTCAATGGTGAGACTATGGGAAACAAACTCCCTGGAGTCAGTCAGAGTTACACATGAATAAAGAGTTACACATGAATAAAGATCCTAAAGGATCTATGAGAGATGTGTGGGGAACCTGAAACTATTAAATGGGGGCACACCAGGGCCAACAATGTTCTCAGACACTCTAATGGGCACTTTGGCATTTAATCCTATGGACAGGAAAATGCACCCACATTCACCATCTACCTGAATAGTAGTCTGGGTTACAAAAATGAATTCCTTTGGAAAAATGCCTCCTTGCCATTTCAGGCACAGGAAATCATGGCAAGTTCCCAATTGTCTTTAGGCAATAGAAAAATGTCAGCACAAGATTTATTCGTATGCTGATGTGTATACAGGGTCATAAACACTTTTAATAAATATAGTGGCTTAAAAAAATAAATATAGTGGCTTCTGTGCCATGTTATGTTTCTTCTTTTCCTTTCATCTCCTCAAAGATTTCTTGAAAGGTAAGTATGCCTTGTTTTAAATGCTGTCATGCACAAGTAGGATTCTTGGGGGTGGAGGTACTAGGTTTGAACTCATGGATTGGATACTGTTCCTTCCCTTTTTCTTTCTACTCAAGGCTGGTAATCTGCCACTTCAGTCACAGCTACACTTCCAGCTTTTTGCAGGTTAGTTGGAGATAAGTCTCATACACTTTCCAGCACTGGCCGGCTTGAACCTCAGTCCTCAGATCCTCAGCCTCCAGAAGCTAGGATTATCGGTGTAAACCACCACTGCATGGCTCACAAATAGTATTTTAACATAATGTGCAATAAATATCCTAATAGTAATTTGCTTCAGGGATTTGGGCCACAGTTGGCTCAGCCTATAAATTCAACTCTTCCCACAGAGTCATGAAAGGACAATTCTAGCAGGGGGCTACCTGTTCCTAAGGACCACATGGGACCCATGAAGAAATTCGGTTGCAGAAGGAAGCAAGCCCCACTGAACAGCCTAGAGCTTTCTATCAACCACAGGCAGTTTCTGAATTCCTCTGGGTGTTGCCCCAGTGGGTAATAAAACAAGATTATTTTTTTAATCAGCTGCTTTCTCATGAGATGCTAGAAAACAAACTTCTTTTTTTTCCCTGGAGGGTAAGAGTGGTGTTGCTTGATCTTTCTTCCTCTCCTTTGAAAAGATCTTGAAAACTCTTTAACTTTCCCTTCCAAGTTAACTTGTTTGATAACCGGAAGCGTCTTACTTCCAACAACTTGCAGATCGTTCAGACAGCACTTTCTAGGGTTAGCAGTTCCTGGGCCTCCACTAGAGCAGGGAGCCTAATGGCAACCTGGGCTCGCCCACCTTCCCTTCGCTTTCTAAGGTGTGCTCACAATCACGTGTCCGGGTTAAAAATTAATGTTCAGAACAGCGTAAGCAACGTAAGTGGCAGTGTGCGTGCGTGTGTGGAAGCGGTTGGGGAGTTGTCACTCCCTGTCCGGCTTGCCCACCCAGCACCCCATACCCGGTACAGCAGTTTCCAAGCCCATCCCGCCCCGCGACTCGGCGGACACCGCGCCCTGGCGTCTCCCCGGAGCTCCTCCGGGCTCTGATCCCGGCCCTGGACCCGGGACGGCAGCCGGGCGAGGTGCTGCTGAGCCCGCAGCAGCCCGCTCACGCCGCACCGGCCCTTTGTCCCGCTCTCCAGCCTCCCGGATGGCCCAGGGGGACGCCCTCGCCCCGCGCCCGCACTCACCCGCGCGGAGCGGCCGGCCGGACCGCGGCTCGCAGCGCTGCTCAGACAGGTGTGGGCGCGGGGAGGGCGCGCGCGGCTCCCATGCCGCCCGCCGCGCCACCGAGTGCCAGCGCGTGGACGATCGCAGCCCGCGGCCCGGCCCGCCCCCCCCCCCTCCCCGCCCCGCGCCTCCCGGGCCGCCCGCCCCGCCTCCGGCCCGGCGGAGCTGCAGCTCGAGCCCTCCGCTCGCGCCCCTCCCCTCGCCGCCCGCCTTCAGCCAGGGCAGCGGCGGCGGTCCCCAGGGCCTGTGGCCCAGTAGCCCCCGCAGGTGGCCCTGGCGACGCGCCAAACCCGGAGGACCTCGGCCTTCCCGTGCCAGACCGCCCTGGCCGGGATCCGCACACCCACGCCGGGGCCTTCCCTGCCCAGAGCCTGCGACCACCTGGCTGGTTCCTCCGGGCCGCTCCCCTGGTCGCCCAGAGCGAGGGTTTCGACTACACGGGACAGACTGGGACGCGTGTTGGGAATCCAAACACGCCCCACTCGGGAGGGCCGGGCTCCCCCCTGCCTTCTCCACTGTCCCCAAGCTCTGGGATCCTGCACTTCCGTGGGCGACCCCCAGTGCTTTGCATCCCCCAGACACCCAGGTCGTTTCGTGCGTGGGCTCACTGCATAGCGGGGTCTCCGCACCAGCAAACTGCCTGCGGTGGTGCCAGTGAGGCCGCGAAGCTTCCTCCTGGTCCCAGCAGCTGATTTCTGAAGTACTTGGGCTTCAGCAGTCTGATGGTGACTGTATCCTTTTCGGATCTAATGCTAGAGCTTTGCTATTCTCTCCCAAACACATAGGAGGATTAGACACAATGCAGGTTGACATTGATTAGGAGCCTGCTGTGAATTAGGGAAGGTACCTATGGCCACTAACTCATGTTAAAGGCTGGAGGTTTGGTGAGTTTTCATCGTGCTCAAAATCACACAGGTGTTGAATAGTCAGACAAGATTTCCACCGAGGTGGTGGTGGTAGTGGTGCTGTGTGTGTGTGTGTGTGTGTGTGTGTGTGTGTGTGTATTTCAAGAGCCTGGCTTTTAGTTTTCCTGTCAAAGCCTATTCTTGCAAAGAGTCTAGCATTCAATGATTGCACACCGGGGTGTTAATGACATGCCTAATATATTTGCTTAGCAATGGCTTTTACATAGAAATGTCCTGAACACTTTATTATGGTGTTTCTCAAATATCAAGGGAACTGGTATTATCTACTATCTTCAGGGCAAAATTGTCTTAGATCTCCGGAGTCTGGCTTACATTTCCTTTGAAAGTAAGTAGTCCGTTAATATAAGGATAGACATAAAAGCAGATATAAACTTACAGTGTTTAAACCACTGAAGAATAAAACAAAAACAAACCGATGACTTGTATATAAAAGTTCACTTTCAGGCAGAAAAAGGTAAACGAACCTGTTTGTTCCTCAAGCACTTACAGTACCCCAAAAGTGTGCCATGCCAACTACTCAGCTGTGGGCATCTTTCCATTCTTGATGATTGTCTGTGTAGCCTCAGAATGAGTGAGATATCCTTTATTCACTGGCATCTTTGTCCCTCAAACCTACCACATCTTTTGTTCACTCTGAGTCCCTGTGATATTTGTCTTTCACCTGAAACGTGAAAGCTGCTTTTGCTAAAAATACTGACTCTTTACTTAAGTAATCTGGTGGGTGAATAAAGCAAGAAAAAGAACGTAGTATCACTGTCTTCCTATCATGTCTGTTCTCAACCTTGTTTTCCTCTCCCCTCTCCTCTTCTTCCCCCTCCTCCCCCACCTCCACCACCTCCTCCTCCTCCTCCTTCTTCTTGGCAGCATCTCACTATGTGGCCCATGCTGACAATCCTCCTGCAGCTGTCTCCCAAGTGCTGGGATTCTAGATGTACACTACTTTACTACTTTACTGACTCAACTTTTGAGTCAACTGACATTACTCAGCCCTGAATGTGGATATGTGCATCATTTGAGAAATATTTTGTCCAAGAGTATAATAATGCAAGGATAACTTATCCTGTTGCTCATTGGGGCAGATTCGTGTTTTTTGTTTTGTTTTGTTTTTCACTCTGGCTTGAGCTTTTGGCAAATCAAGCACTGACAGACATTCAAACTCAGCATAAGGCCCAGATCAAGCCAGGATGTGCATGGGAGTTGAACATGCCAGCCACAGGAGGACTCAAGCACTGAAAGTCCTGTAACAAGATTGATTATGCGAGCCACAGGAAGAACTTAGCAGTAACTGAGTTAAGCCACTGCCCATTAGCCCACCAAGGACAAGCAGAATGCTTTGCACAAGTAAAGATCTTTTGAAAGCCTGCTCAGGACAAGTGGACTCCCCACAATCAAGAGAAGCCTGCTGTCCCATCCCTACTCCGGTCAGTATTTATTCCCTTTTGCTCCCAGTTTTAAAAATAAGTATTGCCTGTCTTTTATTTGTGTGTGTATGTGTGTGCATGTGCATGTGCATGCCAGTACTGGGATTGGAACTCAAGGCCTGGGTGCTAGCCTTTAGTTTTTCTATTTAAGACTGGCATGCTACCATTTGAGCCATATCTTCACTTTAGCCTTCTGCTGGTTAATTGGAGATAAGGGTCTCACAGACTTTTTCTGTGTGGGCTGGCTTCCAACCATGATCCTCAGATTTCAGCCTCCTGAGTAGCTAGGATTACTAGCTAGGAGTCAGGCTCTGGTGGTGCCTGACTTGACCTATCTTTCTTATCACATGTGTTTTGGCATAATTTCTGTTTCTATGCTGTAAGATGCTGTTGATCTGAATCAATGTTGTAGCAGGTCCTATTTCAGGGTCTATTGCTAACTAGCTGTATAACTCTTAGGTTGTCTTGGTTGGCTACCTAGACACCAATCATGATAGATTTTTATAGTATTTTGGACTTTGAGTAGAATGTCTTGTATGAAGAGTAAGATGCTCTTCCTTATGTTGTGCCTAAATTCTGTTATCTTTTGTACTTACCCATATTCCTTATCCCCAGGGAGTGGGTGTGCCAGGGACTTCCCTGCTTCCTAAAAACTGTTCAGTTTCATATGGGTAATTCTCAAATACTTTTTATATGCATGGCAATTGAGTGGTTAAAAATGTATTTGGAGATAGATAGCGGTGGTTTATGCCTGTAATGCTAACTGCTCAAGAGCTTAGATCAGAAGGATCTGGGCTCAGCACAAAATAAATTTTAAACTACATAGCTGGGCACAGTGGCTCACATCTGTAATCCCAGCTGCCTGACAGTCAGAGATCAGGAACATTATGGTTCAAACAAACCCAGGCAACTAGGTTGTGAGATCCTATCTCAACTAATACACTGAGTGATATATACTTGGAATCCCAGATATGAAGAAAGCATAGATGGGAGAACCATGGTCCAATCTGGCCCTAGGAGAAAATTGAGACTGTATTAAAAACTAATTGAGGAAGAAAAAAAAGGGCTGGGCATGTGGCTCAAATGGCAGGGTAATATCAAGTACTAGACATGAGTTCAAACCTTAGTATCTCCAACAACAAAAATAGACAATTAGTACTACTACTATGAATGATCATGAAAAGCTGTTGGATGAATGAGTTTGATAGGATGCCAAACTTGTGCTTTGCCTTCTCCACCTGTCTCCTTCAAGCCATTGTCAACCCATTCATTGGATAAATCTCAGGAGTATTTCTATGCCCATATATATATATATATATATATATATATATATATATATATATATATATACATATATATATATACATATATATATATGTATGTATGTACACATATATATATTACTGTTTTAAGGGTAGAAAAAGGTTGCTTCTTTGTTATTTTTTATAATGCTTTTTTTATAACCTTACATGGTTAAAAATTCCATATTTTAAAAAATTGAATGCTATAAGCCACTAAAATCATTACACCATGTAATAAAGCAAAATAATATGTATTTGTATTACATTTAAAGCTTTCCAAAAATTCCCATTTTTTGTTAAAGGATATTCCTTTTTAGTGTTTGGAAATATGAGTAAATCATTATACTGAGTATAAAATACCATATAAAATATAAAATAGGTAATATTTATATAAAATATCCTTGAGTTACATCCTCACACTGATGGCATAAGTTGTACTCTGAGAAGAAAAAATACAAACCTACACAGCAAAGTAAAGCTTGCTCTAATCATGCTTTAAAGAACACAGTAACCTGAAACCAATAGGAAGACCAGGCTTTGGGCCTGGCAATTTCCTGTCTACTATGGGCACCACTCTAAACTGAAAATTAGAAATATTAAATAACTGTGTGTTTCTCATTTTCTCTAGTCAAAGAGGAAGTCTCCAAAGTCCAGAGCTGGGCTCTAAGATGCTCTCAAACTTACATGCTGACCCTTATGATCGAGAAAAGAAAAGAAGACGTAAAAAGTTTTGATTCTAAAATTTCTAAAAAGTCTGTCTGGAAAATTCTTTTGTTTTCAATATAGGTTGATAGCTATCCATGCATATTGGATTCTTCTTTCTCTCCCACAAAGAGTAAACTTTTAGAACCTTAGGTATGGAGTCTGGATATTTGAAGTCAATGTTTTTCATAAGGGTTCTTCTGGCAAATTCTACTCATTTTCAAGTATAAATGGGAAGTATCTAAAGACTTCCACATTTATCTAACTATATGTATAGGTTCATGATGCTTTCAGAGAAAGTATCTTACATTGTAACTATATTTACATGTTCAAATTCAAGTGGTCCAGACAACTTTATGAGCAGGAACTCTTAGTTTCCTTTATAGTCCTCACAGTTTTCCTAGAGCATTCTTATTTTGTTATTTTGTCGTGTGTGTGTGTGTGTGTGTGTGTGTGTGTGTGTGTGTGTGTGTTGTGGGGGAGGGGAGCTGCTGGTCCTGGAGCTTGAACTCAGGCCCTGGACACTATCCCTGAGCTTTTGTGCTCAAAGCTAATGTTCTACCATTTTGAGCCACAGCTCCATCTCTGGCTTTTTGGCAGTTAATTGCATATAAAGAATCTCACAGACTTTCCTGCCCAAGCTGGTTTTGCACCTTGATCCTCAGTGTTCAGCCTCCTGAGTAGCTAGGATTACAGAGTGAGCCAATGGCACCTGGCTTTAGAAAGCTCTTAGTATAGGTTCAATTTTTATATAATAAATGATTGAATAAGTGAATGAATAAAATTATAATTAGTTTAAGCCAGATGTGCTAATAGCTCATACCTGTAATCTTAGTTATTCATGAGGTTGAGATCCACAGGATTGAAGTTGGAAGCTAAACAAGGCATCTCCAATTAACCACCAAAATGCTGGGCTGGAGGTGTGGCTCAAGTGGTTCACAATAGTGCCAGTTGTGAACAAGCAAGCTGAGTTAGAATACAAGGCCCTGAATTCAAGTCTCAGTACTGCCAAAAAATATATAATTAGCTTAAAGTATCAGATCAAAAACAATTTACCTTGTTGATCATTATAAGCAAGACACACTAAACATGTAATTTTACTCCAGGTTTTCAATATTTTCCAGGATATTAATCCAAATTTCTGTTTAATGTCTGTTTACCATTATTCCTTTACAGGTCATATCAGTCCAATAATAACTGTGATTTTCACTCACATTTCACCACTTGTGCTGTGACTATGGGATGCCATTCCAGGTATCAATTGTCCTGATTTCTCACATTCTGACAGATTATCTGTGCAGTGTTTTGAGCAGGCTCTGTATTTAGCTGCCAGTGGTTCTTCAATTGCCTTGCCAGGGTATCTGACAGGATCATAGAATCCTATAGGACAAACTGTATTTCCCAAACTCTATTTCTTCCTGACATGTGAAAGACATTAACTGACTGTGAACACAAGGCTAGTTGAATATGTATGTTAGTGTTTCCAGTGCTCTGAGAAGTCCCGAGTAAAGAAATCTGGGCAAGTTTATATATTCAAACTACCCAATCTTACTAGATGGTGTATCTTTTTCCTCCACTACTACTACTACTACTACTTCTTCATCGTCGTTGTCTCCTTCCTCCTCCTCCTTCTTCTGTTCCTCCTCCTCCTGCTCCTGCTCCTCCTTTTCCCGAGTATGGTGTTAAGATCTCACAAAACAGTAGAGTCCTAAAGAACACAGTTTAGCACCATCCCTAAGCTTTCTTCTGGGCCTCATTACTTAAGTTCTCAAAATGAGGGACATCTTTTCATTGCTATCTTTGATTATATTTGCATGGATAAAACCACTTGTTCCATCTATTTAAAGAAAGGCCTAAGCTAGACGCTGATGGCTCATGCTTGTGACTTTAGCTATTCTAGAGGCTGAGATCTGGAGGATCATAGTTTGTGATCAGTGTCACCAGCTCAGGAAGAAAAGTTAAGATTCCATCTCCAAAATAACCAGTAAAAAGCCAGGCTGAATGTCTTGCTCAAGTGGTAGAGTATCAGCAGAGCAAGCAAGCCAGCTAAGTATGTGCCAAGCCCTGAGTTCAAACCCTAATGCTACAAAAAATGAAAATACTAAAATAGGCACTAGTGGCCACACTTGTGATCCTAGCTACTCAGAAGACTGAGGTCTGAGGATTGTGGTTCAAAGCTAGCCAAGGCAGGAAAGTCCATGAGACTTTTGTCTCCAATTTACCACCAAAAAGCTGGAAGTTGAGATGTGGCTCAAATGGTAAAGCACCAGCCTCAAGTGATAAAACTAAAGGATGGCACCCAGGCCCTGAGTTCAAGCCCTAGCAAAAAATAAAACAAAACAGAATAAAGTAATAAAATAAAAAAGCCTAATAAAACATCACATCTATAGAAAGTATTTTTATTGGCCTTTGCTTTTCCTCAACAACAATGTTCCTTAACAACTTCCTCATGGCTTTTATAATTTTATTTTGTAAAGTTATCAGTTTATATTTTCTCTATATTACTAGTGAATACTGAGTTCGCATCTCTGGTCTGCACCATTTTGGGCTACATCTGAACTCACTTCACCTTAGATTGGTTCAAAAAAAGAGACATTAATGAATTGTCTACAAATGGAGGTGAGGAAGGGATTGAGGGACCCAACAAGGACAAGAGGCACCTAGGATGCAGGGACAGTGGGCAGCCATCACCAAGTGACATGTTGCCCAGAGTGTGAGCAAAAGAAGGAAACATGCCTGCCACAGTGTCTATGAACCAGAGATATGAAATTGCTCTCCAAGGAGTGGGAAAGAAACCTCTGCCTGCTTTTCCCACTCTTTGGTCCCCTGAGCCCACCAGTCAGTCACAAGGAAGCTGGGTTGTGCCATGCTTACGGATTAGCCTCCTTACTGGGCACAGGGCTGAGGATGGATGGGCGCAAGGCAGATCAAATAACCAGCACACCGGGAAAGCCTGGGTTCTCATGTTCACACTGGGGGTGGGGTGGGGAGAATGGTTCCTCCCTTATAGGCTTATCCTGATAAAATTTGAAAATACATCAAAACACATCACACAATGCCTGCTTCTAACATTAACTCCTCATTGATATTATGGTTATAGCAATGCTACAAATACCCTCAAGTACAAAAGGTTGTTGAGTCAGAAATCTTGTATGGCTTCAATGTGGCTCTTACATACACGGCACAAAACCACCCAGGAGGAGCAGTAAGGTGGAATAGACAGAGGTGGAGATGGAGGGTTGTAGATTTGGGCAGAGGTTAGGCGAAAGTTGGTCTAGTTATTATGACTGAAATCATCAGTCAATTGGAGCGAGCTAAACCTGAGCCGTGATTTGCTGCTTTAGGCAGATGGTTTCAACACATATTAGTCAAAGCCTGAGATCTGTAGGTTCCCCTCAACTTTGGTACAGAGTTACTGACAAGCTAGCTTGTCCTGAGCACCCCACAGTCACCACAGGAAGTGCCAGGGACTTGTCACATTTTGAAGTATAAGCAATTTGCTTCCTGCTCTTTCAGAGGGGTAACCTGTGTTATTTCAGACATCAGAGCACCTGGCTCCTGCTGTGCTTGCTTGCTTGGTACACAGATTAAGGAAACCACAAGAATAATCATGTTTTCATTACAAAGAGGGTCAAGAAGGAGGAGGAAGGCTTTCCTGCCTGGCGTAGAGAGAGGTCCTTCTCAGCGGTGTGATTGCCAAGTCCCTCCCTAGGAGCCAGACTTACCACATAAAGACATGCAGGTCACTCACCAAAGCTCAGTCCCTGAACCCTGGAGCAAGGAGATGTTCCCAGAGTAACTGTTGTGAAGAGCCTGTCATTGAATAGAGTCAATGAAGGTCACCCTGGGAGGAGGTCCAGTACTGACACCAGCAGCTGCAGGTGGGGACTTCCTCAAGGGGGAGTGACTTTCTTATCCAGGTTTCCGGCAGACTAAAATTAGTGACAACCAGATGCTGTGAGATCTGTGAGTAGGTGCTCAGCTATTTGTGCCTACCTCCTGGGAAAGCAAGACATAAACCCAAACTATTAGCTCAGGTCACTCTGCCCCAAGCCTCATGCTCTCCTTGTCAACCTGACCTTGGGCTCTCTTACCTTCCATATGGCATTCTAGTATGTTGTGTCTCTACTCAAGGTTGCCTGCAGCTGTGTTTGAGCAACTGCTCATACTCAGAACAAAGCATAATCTCCAGCAAGTAGTGAGCTCCTCTGTCAGATTGTAAGTGACAGAGAGTTGTAAGCATTATGCTGACAAAAATGGATTCCTCCTGTAAATGTGACACCATTCAAAATGACATGTGTGTGTGTGTGTGTGTGTGTGTGTATTGATACTGGGGCTTGAACTCAGTACTCAAGCTCTCATTTGTTTTTCTCACTCAAGGCTAAAGCTCTACTATTTGAGTCATACCTCCAATTTTAGCTTTTTACTGGTTAATTGGAGATAAGATTTGCTGGATAATCAGATTTATCTACCAGACTGACTCTGAACCTCAATCCTCAGCTCTCAACCTCCTTAGTATCTAGCGCATTATAGATATGAGTGAGTCATCAGTGTCTGACTGACATGACGGTTTTTGTTCTGGTGAATATTACTTGGCTCCAATTCATGATGACATGCAAAGTCTAGACTACCTACACTATGATCTCATACTTTTGTACAGGACCCTTTCTTTATCCCCAGTATTGCTTTCTGAGGCTTCAATTATTCATAGCCAATTATGCTCTGAAATATTAAATAAAAATTCCAGAAATAAGCAGTTTATAAGTTTTCAATTCCATGCTATTTATGAGAAGTATGGTGAAATTTTGTGCTGCTCTACTCTGTCCTGTCTGGGACATGACTCATCTCTTTGTCTACTGTACCTACACTGTATATGAAGCCTTCTTCTTAGTCACTTAGTGGTCATTTCAGTTATTAGCAGCACTGTTTTGGTATCACAGTGCTTGTATTCAAGTAACACTCACTGTATGTACTTAACAGTGGTGCAAATAAACAAAAGTCCTAAAGCAGAAGGATAACGTACATAAAGTAAACATACAATAAAATATTTTGAGAGAGAACAAGAGACTCTTCATCTAATTTTCATCATAGTATATTGATACAATTGTATTATTTATTAATTATCATTGCTAGTCCCTTACTGCGCCTATTTTATAAATTAACCTTTATTATAGGAACATATATATGTAAAAATAGAGTGTATATGAAGTTTGCTACCAAGTCTTGAGGAGTTCACAGAAGTCTTGGACCTGTTCCCCATGGATAAATAGAACTACTCTAAATACCACATTGGTAAAGTTAGGTTATCTGAGTGACTTCCTCTTTCAGGACAAGAAACAAAAAATATGGTAATCCTTCCTTCCTTCTTCCCTCCCTTCTTCCCTCCTTTCTTCCCTTCCTCCCTCCCTCCTTTCTTCCCTCCCCCCTCCCTCCCTCCCTCCCTCCCTTCCTTCTTTCCTTCCTTTCTTCCTTCTTCCTTCTTCCTTCCTTCCTTCCTTCCTTCCTTCTTTCCTTCCTTCCTTCCTTCCTTTCTTTCTTCCTTCCTTCTTTCCTCCTTTTCTCCCTCTCTCCTTCCCTCCCTCCCTTCTTTCCTTCCTTTCCTCTCTTTCTCCCTCCCCCCTCTCAATCACACACAACGCAATAAAATAAAACTATTAAATTCTTTAAAAACTTTATGCAGGAAAATTGAAAACAAATAAATGACAAGCTTTTGATTTGTTAGACTATTCTTTGAAGACTTGATTGTTGACTTCAAGGCAAATTCCAGTCTTGGTAAGTAACCCCCAACCCTAGCTTCAATCCACAATTTTATTATCAACTCTTTCATCCTCTGCCCAACCCTGCCCAATGATCTCCATGCTTCAGGGAAAAGAAGTTCACTCAGAGGTTGGGTATCCTTGATCTAGGAATCTACCTTTGTATTTATTCTATGGCTGCCTGACTAGAGAAGAAAGGATAAATGAACCAATAAAACTGTTTGTGTTATGATCTAAAATATGTCTTTTCTAAAAGTACATATAACAACAATATAGTTGGAGTCTTTTAACAACAATGGCCTTTTTTTATGTGTATGTGACGATACTGGGGCTTGAACTCGGGATCTCTCCCTTTCCTTTGCTTTTTCACTCAAGGCTGGCTCTCCAGCACTTGAGCCATACCACCAGCTCAGACTTTTGCTAGTTAAATGGAAATAAGAACCTCATGAGTTTTCTGCCAGGCTTGGCTTCAAACCATGATCTTCAGATCTCGGCCTCTTGAGTAACTAGGTATGATTCACCGTGGGCCAACCCCTTCTTACATTTTTTGTATTTGACCAAATAACTATGAGTAATAGGAAGTCATACCCAAACAGTAACACATCTCAATGTGAAGTGTTAGAGAGGAAACTGAGACCCGGACTTGTTACTCCACATCAATACATCATAGTTTCCCATGCATTCAAGTAAATGGAAAGCCCACTGCACATTGGCTTCTACAGTAATGAGAAAATAAATTACCTTCCATAGGAAGAAGTTCAAGAACAGGGTGGCTCCAGGTGAAGAGAGCTCAAGGCCCCATTTTTGCTTCTATTGGCCTAACAGATGGTTAATATGTTGGCCCTACCCTTAAGCTTGTTGAAAGATGAAGGGAGAAATAACAGACTTTATACAATTCTATTCCAGAAGAAAAAAAGGGATGTTCTATTTATATTCTCTTGGGTGCAAGAAAATTATACCACTCCTTAGGTCTCTCCTCATATTGCAATGGCTGGAATTCAATGGTCACAGGCCCTTTGCTAAACCAATTGCTGGCAAGGAAATGAAGGAACTTTGGTTGGCCCAAAGTAAATATTGTAGAATAATAAAAAGAGTTTAGGACTAGGGGGACTATGGTCAGGAGCTCTAGGGTTTAATTCTAGTTTTGACATCTATTTAGCTATGAAAACTTGCTAGCCAACCTCACAGCTTACCTTTTCCTTATTGGTAAATCAGGGCAGATGATACCTGCCTACTGATCTCAAAAGGAGTATTGTGAAGCAGCAATGAGGTAATGTCTGTACAAGCATTTTGCAAACTTCAGCTCACTATTTAACCTATGGAATTGCTCCTTTTAACAAGATTTAACTAGATCTGTTGATCATGAGACACTCTTTTGATTACATTTATGTGTGGGACTTGATCTCATCAACAGAATAATTTAGAATTTACAAAAACTTTACTAGCCCAAGCAAGAGTTCTTGAGAACTGGAACTGAATTGAGATAAAGATGACAGGTGGATAGGAAATATTTTGGAGAGAGAATCCCTGGGTTTTTCTAATTGGTCTAGAAACTAATTAGGCTAGATGCCAGTGGCTCACATCTATAATCCTAGCTATTCAGGAGGCTGGGACCTAGAGGACCATGGTTTGAAGCCATCCTTGGTAGAAAAGTTCATGAGACACCATCTCCAACTGACCAACAAAATGCCATACTGGGGGCATAACTCAATTGGAAGAGTGCCAGCAATGAGTGATAAAGCTGAGTAAGAGTGTAAAATCCTGAGTACAAGCTCTTGTGCTTGCAAAAAGAAAAGGAAGGAAAGGAAGGAAGGAAGGAAGGAAGGAAGGGAAGGAGGGAAGGAGAGAAATAAAGAGGAAGAAAGGAAGGCAGAAAGGAAAGAAGGAAGAAGAGAGAAAGGAAGGAAGGAAGGAAGGAAGGAAGGAAGGAAGGAAGGAAGGAAGGAAAGAAGGAAAGAGAGAGAAAAGAAATTAAGAAAAAGAGAAAGCCTTGGAATTAGGTCTAGCCTCAGAACTTTTAACCCCCAGGGCTCAAATAGTCATCAAGATCTAGGCTTCTCTACTACTCAGGTTTACTTTTGAGGTAGTTTCACTTTAAGCAGCCCCCAGAGTCATTCACTTGAATTTTTTGAGGATTAAATCTGGAAGGGAAAGGTTGTCCTTTTCATCACTTCCCACACACATCTGGAGTCTGATCCCATTGGTCAGAAAGGGTCTCTGCCCTCTCCTGAAGCAATCCCTCTGGTTATGATAAGACACTGCTGACTAGATTATACCTTCCTCTGGTCTTTTATTTCCTGTGGTCATCTTAATAACTTGTCCATGAAGATAGCCTAACTCTAAGGCACTGTGAAATGTTGCCTTGAGGACCCTAACTAGGTTTCATTTTGATGAATTCTTATTAAGCAGAAGACATTAATTCAAAACAATGATGTCTGCTTATTCTATTTCATTAATTGCCATCCATTTTCTGGGGTAAGTTTCTTTGAGGACCTGACACACAGCTGACTGCATGAAATGAAGTAAACAAAGACCTCTTCCAGGGCAATATTCCAACTGAACAGCACAAGGGCCACATAAATGCTAAAGAGAGAGTTTAAGGTAAGAGGTAGGAGTTGTCTGAGAGTTCTGGAAAAGAAGTAACTATTGGATATGTATTGGAGCAACTTTTGCCTCAGAATGATATAAACATGGCACTGAATGCCAACCAGATGCCCACATACCATTTGGATTCTGTTACAAAAAATAACAGGAGCCATTGCTGGGTTTTGGTGGCTCACACTTGTAATCTCAGCTACTAAGGAAGCTGAGATCTGAGGCTTGTGATTTGAAGCAAGTCTGGGCAGGAAAGTCCATGAGAATCTTTTCTCTAATTAATCACACCCTCCCCCCTCCCCCCCAAAAAAGTCAGAAGCGGAGCTGTGGCTCAAATGGTACAGTGCCAGCCTTGAGTGAACAAAACTAAAGGACAGCCCTCAGGTCCATGTTCAAGCCCCAGTACTGGAACAAAATGAAAAATAATTCACAAACCCTAAACAACAAAAACAACAAAAAACAAAAGCCATTTGTCTGACCTGAATTGCCTTCTCTTTGCATGTGGCATTTAAGTGCCTATTTAAATTCACATTGTATGGTGTATAAATAGGCTAGGAAAGATGATATACTTCAGAGAATACTATAAAAATTTCTTTGGTAAGGAATCAGTCTGTAAAGTCAATCTCTTACTCTTGATATGAGTGTGGATCCATTTTCACATAGTGGTTTTCTTTAAAGGTAAGAGTATACACTCAGTACATTAAGGAAAGATACAGAATCTCATTATGAGATTTTAAAATTAGGGTCTGTTTTAATGTTTGAGAAAAAAATGTCTATTTGAAAATTGTTAAAGGTATAAATGCAAGCAGGACATTGGTGGCTTGTGCCTATAATAGTTGCTACTCAGGAAGTGGAGATCTGAAGATCTATGTTCAAAGCCAGCTGGGGCAAACAAATCTGAGAGACTCTTAGTTCCAAATAACCAGCAAAAAGCTGAAAATGGAGCTAAGGCTCAAGTGCCAAGCAAGATCACAAGGTCCTGAGTTCAAGCCACAATACTGGCAATAAATAAATAAATACATACATTACATAAATATATCAATACTGGCAATAAATAAATAAATACATACATTACATAATTACGTAAATAATACAAATAAGTGAATCAAGTTGTTTCAACACAAATCAAGTCATTGCTATCCAGAGTGACAAGAATGTACATTGTCAGGTGTATAATTTTAACATGGCAGAAATAGTCTGAATTGTTTAGGATGACTATCATCTTGAAGATGTAACCTAATGTTACAGTATAGTATGCAATGAAATCAAAAGGTTGAAAATTAGAAAAGACCAAGTGTGGAGCACTTGAGTTTTGACTTTGCAAAAGCAGATCGGATGCACTGTCCTGCCAGAGCTGGCTGTCCCAGGACAATAAGCAAATCTTATAACCGTCAGTTTCTGGAAAGCTACAAGCTTGCTGTAACACATCAGCTGGATTTGCTATTAATGAGGGTCAAGACTGACCTTGTGCTGAGTGCTGGTGGTTCATGCCTATAATCCTAGCTACTCAGGAGGCTGAGCTCTGAGGATCACAGTTCAAAGCCAGCCTGTTCAGGAAAGTCCATGAGACTTTTATCTCCAATAAACCATTAGAAAGCCAGAAGTGGTGCTGTGGCTCAAGCCACAAGCTGAAGAACTTTGGGACAGCTTGAGCTAAAGAACTGAGGGACAGTGCCCAAGCCCAGAGTTCAAGCCCCATGACGAAAGAAAAAGAAAGAAAGAAAGAAAGAAAGAAAGAAAGAAAGAAAGAAAGAAAGAAAGAAAGGAAGGAAGGAAGGAAGGAAGGAAGGAAGGAAGGAAGGAAGGAAGGAAGGAAGGAAGGAAGGAAGGAAGGAGAAAGAAAGGAAGGAAGGAAGGAAGAAAGGAAGGAAGGAAGGAAGGAAGGAAGGAAGGAAGGAAGGAAGAAGGAAAGTAAGAAAAAAAAAAAACCTTGTTAGTTTCAGATGAGTCCTAAAACAAGCACAGATGTTAATGGGCACATTGAATCTCCTTTTCTCATGTATGCAACTTTCTAATTGGGCACTGGGAAGACTGAGGGCAGGTGATGGGAAAGAAGAGACAATAGAGATCTGTATTCTTGTCTTATTAGGTGATACCATAAAAGGGGAGGCCAAGAAGTGTGATCTCTACTGATCATAGTGCCTGTTCATAGTACGCATTCAGTACCAATTCATTGGATGAGTGAAGAAGTGAGGGACTGGGAGCTGATTCTGCCTGAGATCTTCGAAGGACCACAGGGGAGACTTACATCATGGGTACTGCAAAGCTAGGTAACAAGGAGTTATGCAGATAGCTTGCTAATCTCACTCATCCCAAATTTTTAGCCCTCCCAGACAACTCCTTCCAAATTTATTTGGAAATGCTTCCAACTCTTTTCACACACATTCTAGGGAAAGAATTTAGGAGGCAAACCCAGTAAACAATCAAAAAGAATTCTCTGTTGAATATACAATACTAAGAAAAAAAATTAAAAGTTGGAGGGATTGATGGTGGTTTAACAATAAAAAAAAATCAGAGATCCAAAATCTAGTGCCAAAATGACAGTTTTCTGTATCTGCACTTGACAGGAGAGACTCTGGAGGCTATCTAATGTATAGAGGGAGGCGATGTGGCTTGGAACATTCAGGCTGATTTCAATATTTGTTTGGTGGTACTTGGTATGGATTCATGGATTTCCACTTGGCAGACAGGTGCTCTACCACTTAAGTCAAGTTCCTGGCCCATTTTACTTTAGCTGTTTTTCAAGTAGGGTCCTTGTGGTTTTGTCCTAAGCTAGCTTGGACTGCGACACCTCCCACATACCTGGGATGGCTGGCACACACCACTATTCCCACCTTTATTTTTTAAAAAATTAGATAAAGGTCTCATTTCTTTTTTCCCAGGTTGGCCTTGAATCTTAATCATCCTGATATCAGACTCCTGACTGGGGAGGATTAAAAATGTGAGTCACTACGCCCAAGCTGATGGGTGTTTGGGGAATCTGTTGGTAATCAGTCTTCTTTTTCTAGCATCTAATACTTTTATTTTTCATGCAGAGGCAGGGAATAAGGGTAGGAGTAGTTCATAAAAAGCCCAAGGAATCATTTGGTATATTGCTATATATATTGCTATTGCACAGGCACTAATGCTTCAGGGTGCAGGCTTCTGTTTGTATTCATAATTTTACTTAAGTTTGGACATCAGGAATCAAAACATCTTGAAGAAAAGAAAAATAGGAGGAAAAACACAGGTATTTCAAGAATCAAAGCAAGTCTGACCCACAGTGCAAGATATTAATTGGAACATGGGAAAGAAATAACATTTTAAGGCAGAACATGGGTGGGGTACATTTGAAAGAGGGAGAAAAGGAGGGGGAATGGAGAGATAAGAGAGACAGACAGACAAACAGACAGACAAAGAGAGAGAAACTGATGGATCTCTAAAGGCTTTGACTTAGTCTGATTAAATGGTACCTGTATGATGAAGTGTCTCCTTTTGGAAATATGACTCACTGACTGAGCCAAGAGTTGCGCAGAGCTCTGACGGCTTGTTTTTGCTGGATTGATAATCAGACTGCTTCCTCTTAATCTTCAGAGCCCACTTCTGGTTCTGAGACACAAGCTTTGCTCTCTTGTACCCAGAGGGCCAACTGGTGATTTATTAGTCTTCTTTGCTATCCACTTCAATCCAATGTCACCCACCCTATCCCAAGGGTCTTGATGGCCAAGGAGTGATCCCCCCAGTTCTCTAGCTCTTGTTTTCCTCAGCGATACCCACACTTTTAGTGCTCTACTGCCATTTCTCTTGCAGTGCTCCTAAGTATTTTTTAGAGACATGTATGAGAATTATCAGGATTATTTGTGTAAATTTATTAAAGGTTCTTTTTTCACTTTTTTGGTCAGTTGTGTGGCTTGAACTCAGGACCAGGGAACTATCCCTGAGCCTGTTCGTGCTCAAGGCTAGCACTCTACCACTTGAGCCATAGCACCACTTCTTGTTTTTGAGTAGTTAATTGGAGATAAGAGTCTCACAGGGACTTTTCTGCCCCAGCTGGCTTCGAACTGTGATCCTCAGATCTCAGTATCCTGAGTAGCTAGAATTATAGGCATGAGTCATGGGTGCCTGGCTTCAAAAGTTCTGTTTGGTGTTTTAGGCACTGGGTAACATAGATATGTAGTTTGTAAAGTCTCAGCTTATGATTTCGTTAAGATACATGCATTTCTTGGTTATACATTACATTCTGCTAAAATGTTTCTTAAAGATCAAATAAATTGACTGATTCAGTATTTGTTTAAAAACTTAAAAAATTATTACATATACTTGATAATTTTTGAGGTTCTTCATTCTAAGGGGAAATATACAAATGATAAATATTAGGAAGATTACCTGGGTGCCCCATGGCTCATGCTTGTAATTCTAGCTACTCAGGAGGCTGAGATCTGAGGATCAAAGTTTGAAGCCAGCACATGCAATCAAGTTCAGGAGACACTTGTGTCCAACTAAACACCAAAAAATCTGGATGTGGAACTGTGGCTGTGTGGTAGAGTGCCAGCCAGCCTTGAGCAAAATGCTTATAGACAGCACCTAGGCCCTGAATTCAAGCCTTTGCACTGGCACAAAAATAATTAGGACTACTCAAGAATGTCATACATGAGCCCATTGTGCTATTCCCCGTACTATTTTCTCCAGTTACTCATGAGCACCAATCTGCAGGTGCATTAGTCTAGAGACCAGGACCATAATAGGTCAAGTGACACCCTGGGTCTTGCCTTTGTACTGCTCTTCCTGCTCTTGTTTTCTGAGGGCTTGTTGTCATGTTTACCTGGAATGGCGTCATACGTTGAAGGCTTGCTCCCAGCTGGTGATACTATTGGGAGGTCACTGAACTTTAGGAGGTGGGACCCAGAGGAAGGAAGTAGGTCACTGGTGTTGCACCTATGAAAGGTATTTTATCTCTAGCCTCTTCCTTTCTCTCTTACTGCTTCCTGGCTGCTATGAGGAGAGTTGTTTTGATCTACCACACACTGCCATGATGTCTACCTTACCACTGACACCAGAAGCAATGGAACCAAATGACCATTGAAAATCATGGCCCAAACCAACTCTTTCTTCCTCCTTTAAGTTATGTTACCACATCAACTGAAAGCAGATTAACCAGCTGACCCAGACACCAGATCTGCCATTAAGGGACTCACCATCTTGGAAGATTTATTGGATTCGTAGTCAAATGCAGAGTCAGTGCCATGAAAGGGGAAAAGCACAGTATGGTCCAGGAGTGCTCTTAACTGGTGACTTCAGATCCCATGAACTTCGAGCTTTTGCTGCCAATCCCAAAATGGCACTCATTAACTCCTCTTATCTGCACAAAGAACACTGTACTTCCTTTCCCTGAACTCTAGGATGACTCCATTTCTAGGTACTTGTGTCTACACAACAAGAGCCTTGTACTGCCAGGGTTCTGAGCATAGATTCTAAAGCCAGTCTTCTGATTCCAGTCCCTGTATGGCTGCTTGCCTAGAATTTATGCCCATGTCAAACAATTGCTTCATTAATTATAGTAATATAGTATATTGTATATATACATTACATACATAAATCTTGTGTGAATAGCTGTTACACTATTTTGAAAGAATAATTACAAGAAAGCTCAGTACAGTTGTAATTTTTTAAAACTATTTTCCATTCACAGATGGTTGATTGTGTGTGTGTGTGTGTGTGTGCGTGCGTGCGCGCGCGCGCACGCACGCACGCATGCGAGCCAGTTCTGGAGCTTGAACTTAAGGCCTAGATGCTGTCCCTGAGCATTTTCACTCAAGGCTAGTACTCTACCATTTGATCCACATCTCCACTTCTGATTTTTTGGAAGTTGATTGGAGTTAAGAGTCTCACACACTTTCTTGGCTTTGAACCCTGAGCCTCTGAACCTTAGTCTCCTGAGTAGTTAGGATTATAGGTATGAGCCACTGGCACCCAGCTCAGATTGTTGAATTTGAGAATGTGGAAGGTTGACTGTGGGGTATGGCTCAGTTAGAGCATTTAACTAGCATTTACAAGGCCTTGAGTTCAAACCCAAGTAGTGTCAATTTTTTTTAATAGAAGGCTGAGTGTGTTATAACACTCACCCAGAAAGACCATATAATTCCAGCTATGGGTAGTAAGAACACCAGTGTCTATGTGGTACTTAGAATGGTTCCTGGCTATTGTTATTGTTATTACTGTTACTATTAATTATTATTATTATCATTTAGGCTTCTTTTACATATCTGTTTATCTCAAATGGATAAATTTTATTTTTGAGAACTTGCAGACAGAGTGATAACCAACTACGAATCGCAGTGAAATGCTGGGATGGTCCCCTTAGGGTAATTCCTCCCAGCTTCTAGTCTAGCAACTTAACAAAAAAGAGAAAACAAACCCTCATAAAAGCAAAAAAAAAAAAAAAAAACAAACCCCATCCTTTAAACAAAAGTGTGATTCAATAGGAGGAAGCTTGGGAAATACTAGTCATGGCCACTTCAGGGTTTTCCCACTGGATATATGCATCACTAGGCTGGCATCAAAACAACTTCTCCCACCCTATCCACACAGCTGTTAATGTTAATGTTCATGTTATTCAAGAAAGTATCTATGAGAACTTAAATCCTGTAATTGTTTTTGCTTCCAAGCGTTCAGTAGACTTGACCCAGCACTGCCCTCTTCTCTCTCACTACCTGAGAGAAGTTTCTAGAAGTATCTTCTATTACTGTTTATCTTTCATTGATCAAAAAGCTGAGACACATCCAAAACTGTTAGATCATTGCTGTTAGGTCACACAGATAATGAAGAATGGAAGCAAGCTTGGTGCCATTGGCCTCTAACTCCAATGAGCATGTAAGCCATAAGAGAAGTGAAACCTAGAGGTTCAGGGCAGAGGCAGTAGGGACCCAGTAGCAATAGGACATGGTTAGCAATTAAGAGGATCAGCTTTGGAGTTGGACCAGTCTGGGTTTCAATCCTGGCTATAGACTGACCACTTGTGTCCCAAATATGCATCCTACACCCATGAAGATTTCTAGGTTAGTACTATGACCTCCAGTGCTGGTGAATTTGGAGTAAGTGGCTCTAAGGAAGTAATTTAGGTTAAATAAAATAATGAAGGTGGGGTCCTGCTCTAATAGGATTAATGCCTTGATCAGAAAAGAAAACCCTCCCAGCCTCTCTTTCTCATGCACACATGAAAAAAGCCATGTAAGGACATAGTGAAAAGGCAGCCATCTATAAGTCAGGAAAAGAGCACTCATCAGAAATGAAATTGCTTACACCTTGAATAACAAACTCATGTAAGCCATACCAGTTACGTGACTGAGCAAATAACTTGTTGGTACTTCCATTTCCTCTTCTGTCATATAAAGATAATAATAGTTATGACCCTATACAATAGTCATGGTGATTAAATGGGATATTGCAGTTGAAAAATATAGCACATATTTCTTTATTTAACAAATATTGGTAGAGTACTTGCTTTCTTCTTTGGAGATCCAGGACTGACCAAGAGAAATAGATCCTTGGCTCCCAATGAGCTCAGAGTAGGAGATAAACAACGAAGCAAATAAATAAGGTTACTGTGGATTATGATAAATATTATGAGGGAAATAATCATGTGACAAGATAGAAAGTATTCTGATGAGGCCACTTAAGACATGGAGGTCAGGGACAGTTTCTCTGAGTTGAGTTGAGTTTGAGTTGAGACCTAAAGAATTCAAACTCCAGGAGATGGGAAGGGCTTGAAGAGCCATCAAAGAAGACAAGGAATCCTTGGGTTTAATCAGCTTTACCTCAGGTCTTACTGAAAAAGAAAGTGGCTGAGCTCTGTGCATAGACTGTGATGAGAGAGGTCAATTAGAGTTAGGTAGGAGTTTGCAACACCCATGGTTTGTTTTTGTCTTATAAGCAATGGGTAGTTATCAACTGATTCATCTGGAGGAAGAACTTGCTTTAACATGGCTTCTAAGTCATTGAGGTTGTTGGGTAGAAGATACATTATGGGGAGGATATAAGCAGAGGCGGGGAATGGCAATGGCTTAGATTAAGGATGAAGATCAGAGTTCAGATGTCAGCTTAGGATAGAAAGAGAATGGACAAGATTTGATGGTAGATATGAAGTGGGCATTAAGGAAAGGCCAGGACTCAAAGATAACTCTTGGTGATGGGATGAGGAAAGACTAGAGAAAGAACAGGGACTGAAGAGATTTGCAGATCACACACTGGGAATCGTTGATGCAGAAGATACAAAATGAGAAAAAAGGAGTGTTTTCTAAGGCAAGAAGGACTGCCATGCCAAACACAAGAAAAAGAAAGGGCTGGGCATTAATAGAAAAGTGAACACTCTTCCATTTTAACAAGAGAGAAGGCAAGAAGAGGGGTGTGTGTTTTCTCTGAGAGGATCTGATAGCATGCACTTTCTCAGTATAGTCAGAGTTTTCAGGTGAGAGGGAGAAGAGATGAGGATAGATGCGGACATTTAAGGAGAAAGAACACACGTGAGCTAGTTGGCTGGAGGAGTGGGAAATGACTTTTTGAGGAATGCTTAGTAGGTTTTCTAGCAGCTCTCAGTAGAGGTTAGTTGACATATATTAAAAAGAAAGCAGTTGCCTTAGCTCAGTGCCTTCCCCTCCCCTAGAACAGTGATACATAGCAAGTACTCACTAAACATTTTCTAAATTAACTTAATGAAGCCATAGTATTAAGATTTTTCTGTCTTCTTTACTTTCTTCATATTATAATGCAAATTCATTGTATTGCTTTTGACAAAGTAGAGTCTGCAATTATTTCCCTATTTTAAAACTTGCAGTATCAGAGATGAGCTATCATATACAAATCTTTTATTCAAATATTAGTTCTACTGCTACTTGGGTTGAATAATCTTTATCTCAGGTCTCCTTAGTAAGATTTAAATTCTTTCAAGGGTAAATACCAGTTTACTAATTCTTTTCTCCATAGTGTCTATCAGAACAGAAGCCATAGAATCAATGTTTAATATCTGCTTTTTTAGTAAATTGACACATTCTATTGCTTATTTGAAAATTCATTTGTATTTCTAGATAATCTTTTTTCTATTGCTATCTTTTTCTTTATTTTCTTTTCTTTATTTTTTATTGTTAAGGTGATGTACAGCGGTGTTACAGTTACGTAAGTAATAAAAAGCTATTTAGACAAAAATGACTGTCTAAAAAATGACTGTCTAAACAGTCTTTGATACGTCCTTTAAACCAGTCCCTAATATGATGCTCAGATGGCCTGGGTAGAAACTGTGACTGTGGGTCTTCCTATCAGTGTGACCCTGCAGCATGTATTTAATATTTTGTATCCCAGTGTACTTGTCTATAAATTAAAGATAAATGAATCATCTCAAATTTTTATGTCAAAGGTTTGGTACAATGCCTGGAATGTAGCTAACATTCAGAAACCAGTGTTTTATAGTTATGACTAGCATATGTTATATATTATTATTAAGAAAATAATAATCATAGAATACTTTAACAAGCAATTTGGATCATCAGTAAGTATTAATTGGCTTATTCAATAGATTTTATGGTGAATAAGCAATTAGAAACATCTTCTACAAATAAAGTTTTATCAAATGCTTCGTTTTCCAGGTAATTAAATCAAGATGATGCCTGAGAAGTTAACATTAAAAAAACAGTAGTGCTCTTGCTTTATGAAAAGGAAAAACATGAGAAAATATAAGTCAGAGCATCCTGAAATTATGAGAAATAATGGAGTCAACACCATGAGAAGGCTTTGAGAAAATACTTGTAATATATATAACTGTCAAGCCAGAAAAGAATGCATTAAGCCTAACACCATAGATGAAGAAAGATGTCTAAATAATCCAGAACGTCATTGCACCAATTATTGTTTGCTTCTTCTCTGAAGAGACTAGAGCCCAGTACTATAAGAATTAGGAGGTAATGAAAATGCTACTAAATTGAGTTGGAAAACAGGTCAGAGAGCCCTTAGCAAATGAGAACAGTGCAGAGTCAGCAAAGCTACATGTGTGCTACCAGAGCTGAGTGGGCATTGGCATTAACTTGTATGAAGCAGAGAAAAATGAAGTCAGATCTCAAGGACAAAATTCAGAAATTGATTTACAGTCAAGGAGGGATGTCAATTCTGCTTTACATGGCAATAAAATTACTGAAATGAAGATGAAGGCAAATGATTAATCCTGATCCCTTTAAGGATAAACATAACAAGTAAAATGCAATAAGGCTTTTCTTTAAAAGCCTTAGACTGACAACCAAGGATTATAGTCCAAAGCCAGCTGATACAGCAAAGTCTGTAAGATTCTTAGCTCCAATTAACCACCAAAAAGATGGAAGTAGAACTGTGGCTTAAGTGATAAAGCACCAGCCTTGAGTGAAAAAACTAAGGGACAATATCCAGGCCCTGAGTTCAAGCCTTAAGGCTGGTACAGAAAAAGAGAAAGCAAATTAATGTTTATTTAAAATGACATTGATAATGAGAACAACATAAAATAAACTTTGGACTTGTCTGAATAAACTTTTCTCTAACGGTATGCAAATGGCTAGAAAGTACATGAAAAGATGATCAATATCACCAGTTAGTAGAGATACAAATCAAACCATAATTTGATAAACCTATCAGGATGACTATTATCAGAAAAACAAAAATCATCTGTTGGTATGTCAGAATCCTTTGTGCACTACAGAGGGGATCTAAAATAGTGTTGCTACTATTGAAAACAGTATGGCAGTTCTTAAAAAATAATCAAACATAGAATTAGTATATGATCAAGAAATTCTGCTTATGAGGATCTATCCAAAAGAAATGAAATCATTAACTCAAAGAGATATTTGGACACCAATACTCACAACAGCATTATTCACAGCAATCTAAAGGCAGAAGCTCTGGACACTCACTGGTGCTTCATGCGTGTAATCCTGTCCACTCAGGAGGCTAGAATCTGAGGATCATATTTCAAAGCTAGCTCTAGCAGGAAAGTCCATGAGACTCTTACATCCAATTAACCAGGAAAAATCTGGAAGTGGAGCTGTGTGGCTCAAGTTGTAGAGTGCTAGCCTCGAATGGAAAAACTAAGGGACAGCACCCAGGTCCTGAGTTTGAGCATCGGAACTAGCACGTGCACACATGTACATGCATACAAGCACACACACACACACACACACACACACACACACACACACACGCACACACAGAGTAGAAACTGGCCAAGTGTCCACTGATAGGCAAGTGGGTAAACAAATGTAATGAACACACACAAGGCTTTATGTTCACCTTAAAAGAGAAGGGAATTCTGATACGTGCTAAGTAAGCATGGATGAACCTTGAAGATAATGAAAATAAGCTAGTCACAAAAGGACAATGTGAGATACCTAGAGTTAAATTCAAGGACAGAAAGGAGAATGGAAGTTGCTAGGTATGGGATGAAGGGAAATGGACAATGGTTATTTAGTGGATGTTGGGTCTCTGATTGAAGGAAAATAGTGCTCTGAAGATATACAGTGGTGATCTTGCACAACCATGGGTACACTTAATACTACACCACTGACGGGTACACTTCAAAATGGCTAATTTCATGTTATGTATATTTTACTACAGCTTTTAAAAATCATATTGGTAAAAAAATTAGATTATCCTAAACCAAAAGGAAATTGAAGTTGGCCTATCTGTGTTGGCGCTGGTGTCAGAAGATTGTGTGCCTCTCTCTATCTGGGTGTGTGATCTGTCAGCGTGGCACCAGTGTAATTTGCATCAGACCCAGCATGGAGAGGTATGGCATGTGGAATCAAGAAATGATTGAAATCTGACTCAGAGATGCTAGAAATATTGACTTGTAATTTTAGAAAGGAGTGAGGGAGAGCACGTACAACTAATGTTACTCAACATTTAATTTGCCAGCATTGATTGGAACTAGCTAAGGTGTGGCAGAAAGAACACTGAAGTGTTCTTTCTCTAATTGTGTCCCTCAGGGACTGTGTGAACTTTAAAATTAGGATAATAAAACCTTCCTCAAAGGTTTCTGAGAATATAAGCTGCTCTCTAAAGAGCCATGTAAATGCCATATAGTGACCAAAGTGGTGAAGGAAAGGTGGTGTTTATGAGAAACATTGTAATATACTAGAAAGAACAACAAATGTAGTGTCAGGAAGACTTGATTTCACTAGGGATCAGATCGTAGCTTTTCCTGTTAGAGATTGCTGGACATTAAGCAAGTTCCTTTCATGGAGACACCTATAGCAAAAATTTAAGTTTATCTACTCCATGGGGTTTGTATAAGAGTTAAATAAAATAATTCATGCACACAGGACCTGACAGAGAAAACTTCAGTGAGTGTTTGTTTTCCTTTTCCTTCCCAGCAACTTCACACAGATGTGTCTGGCATAGTTTCTCTATGGAGTAGGAAGGTGACTGGTAAAGAGTGGCTCCATCAGAAAGCAGAGGCTTAACAACCAAAGATCTATAATTGTCCCTCTGGAGGCTGATTGAATCTAGTAGAAAGATCCAGGAAGACATCATGAAAGATCTAGGTGGATTTGAATAAGGCCTTGATGGGGCTGCCTAAGGAAGATACTTTCTCAAGACTGGAAAACTAATGCAAGTGAGCTGGGAAATATTAGACAGGTTGGTATGACTGGCAATTCATACCTAACATTATTATGCAGTGTTACAGTTTTCTGTTTCTGCCACAGCAAAGTAACATGAATGATCAACTAAAAACAAAACAAATGATCTCCTAATTTCTCCAGGGCAGTAGCAGGTCTTCTACAGACTATGATCCAGGTATCAGAAGGGTTGCTTTTCATCTAGTTTCTTTAGGTTGTTGGCTGAAGCCATCTAAACCTGGAGCACATGTCCCTGTTCCTCTAGAAGGAAAGAACAATCAGCCTGTAAGATTAGTGAGATACACAGCCCTTTATTTGTATGTATACAGCAACACAGCATGCAATTACATGGACAGGAGGAGAAGATCTAAACTGTGGATGTTCCATAAAAGAGTGACTAGTATTTGGAAATCATTGGGTAGAAATGTTCATGGGTAACAGGAGACATATGAAAATTTTAGTAAGACATTAGATTGGTCTCAACGAATTATATTCTTGGAAGACATCCAAAGTAGTTTGTCTAGGCACTGTATGGAACTAAGACCACGCAATAAATGGAAATTGTTTCTAGCTTGGCTTCCGGGAGGTCTCAAGATGGGATGGAGCTCAGGCTCCTCATTCCATTTACTTTCTCCACTGTGGTGCTGGAGTGCAAAACATTCATTTTTTTTAATTTAATGAAATCCACTGAATTATAGCCACTAGAGAAGACAGAAGAAATGCTGACAGGAAATATTTCCCATTAAACTTGGGGGAGGGGGAAGCAAGGAATGCAACACATTGATCGTCACTAAGATAAGGTGATCTAGACCCAGCCTACCACAAACAGAGTGAGCAGAAACTATAATATATTGAGATGAAGTATGGTAGCTGGTTTAAGCACTGTTTCCCAGATGTCACAAATTTGTGTGCATTGTGGTACAGCTAAAGAGAAGCCTCTGGCAATGCATTTACTGGCTTCCTGGGGACTGGAAAGAAAATAGCTTTGAGAGAAGCACAGCACAGGAGACTGTTGAGGAGACAGGGTTAAGGATTGAATTGGATACCATGGAGCACTATACATGTTCTCAGCTTGCTGGGTCTAGTTCCCATTCAGCTAGGTCATGCTGGGCAGGGCCAAGAGCACAGTATAAAGGCTCCTTGTAGTTTTCCCTGAAGGATCTCTCGGGACCATCTGCACCTTCATGCATGAGGATGGCTGGAGGTCACTGGGCTACTTGACTTTCTCCTTGTCCAACCTGTAAACTCCACATGTCCAGTTGAGGAAAACCTGGCTTAGGAACTGTCCAGAGTGGCCTTTCATCTTTTTAAATCTTAAATTTCTTTAAGAACTTGATGAAAGCCTGGATTTGTTTCCAGATTAAAAAAAAAACTATACAATAACACAATATTGGCATTCGAATATTATATTTGCACACAACTCCAGGGATTCATGAGGCTCCGGGGTCAGTTTGGAATACCTAGAGAATCGCATGACTTGTATCCTCCAAGTGAAGAAGCCATAGCCATAGCAATGTCCAATGCTTGGCCCCCTTGCTACAGTTACCACCACTTTCTTCTGTTGGTGTTACCTCCGTTGTGGCAAAGCTCTGGGAAATTGCTACTTGATTACATATTCTCCTGTCAATCTTGGTTCAAAAACACTGTCTCAACATTGGTCAAGGTACATTGTACTCACAAACTAACCTGTTAGTTGACCTTTGTACAACAACTTAAGGATATCTTTTTAAAAATAAGTAAAAAATAAAAGTAGTAGGTATTCCCAAAATTTAAGGCTAATACAACATTAAAAATGTGAATATAGGCAGCATGCCATAATAAGAGATTAAGGTAGGAAAAACAGCCCTAATAAAATAAGGAGAAAAAATGATAATGTTGTCAAAAAGTCTGTCTTAATAGAGTACTCAGTACTGTAAGAGCACTGGCACAAGAGATGAAAACTAGAAGAAGAGTTACAAGAAAGATATCATTGAAGTCTACCAAAATCATCTAGGTAGAAAGACAGGGAAAAGCTGATGAGGATGAGTGTGGAGCAAAGAATTATTGATATGCGAGTAGGAAATGTTTGATGGCCTTGGGAAAGAACAGCTTAGCTGCTGCTTCTTTCCCTGCTACTATTCCTGCCTCCTGCTCCATTTCCTCCTCTTTTTCTTCTTTCTTCTTCTCCTCTCTTTTTTCTTCTTTTCTCCTCTCTCTTCCTTGCCTCTCCTTTGAGATATATTCATTTTTAGGCAAGATCTCTCAGTTGGTAAAAGATAGCCTTAGTAGCTCCAATGTTTGTAGAGTTCACAGAGAGAAAACCTACCAACAAAAGAGACATTTCCTAGTCTCAGTATCTATATCAGCTCCCTCCCCAAAGAGTGAGATTGATCTTGTTTGGATCATTTTTTCATCTTTTCAGTGTTCTGTCATACTCAAAGACATTGGCACCAGTGGTTTATGCCTGTAATCCTAGCAATTCAAGAGGCTGAGATCTGAGGATCATGGTTCAAAGCCAGCTGGGGCAAGCTGAAGCTCTTATCTCCAATTAACCACCACAAAGTTGGAAGTGGAACAGTGGCTTATGTGGTAGAATACTGGTATTGAGCACAAAAGCTCAGTGACAGCACCCAGAGTTCAAGCTCCAGGACCAGCACACACACACACACACACACAAATGGGTATTGCAATTAGCCAATGTAATCACATGTACTTTCCTTGACAAACTAGTAGATTAACATATTGTTTGTATATGTGGAGGGAGGTATCTTCCAAAGGAAAGAAGACAACACACACACACACACACACACACACACACACACACACTTTAAACTAATAGTATAGATGTGTGCTTTTAGACATGGTGCCTCCAGACTCCATTTTCTCCAGAATCACTCCAGATTCTCCACTTCTGTAGGCTCCTGACTACCTATGATAGTAAAATAGTACCTTTCCCGAAAAGATGCCTTCAACTTAATCCCTGGAATCTGTGAATATATTCTGTTATATCCAGAAGGGTTTTTTGCAGATGTGATTAAATTAAAAATCATTTTTTTTCTTATGTGGTGCTGAGGAATCGAACCCAGGGCCTCAGGCATGCAAGGCAAGCGCTCTACCACTGAGCCACCTTTCCAGCCCTAAATTAAAAATCTTGAGATCAGAGATTATACTCTATTATGTGGGTAAATCCAATGGAAAGATGCTAGAAAAAAACATGGTAAACTAAAAAAAGTTAAGTTCTAAAATGCAACACAGAACATTTTATGTTTATTTTAAAACTTTCTTAAATTTATGCAAGGAAAACATCTGGAAAATATACTTCAAGATGAGAGCAAAGTTGTTTCTGAGGGGTTGTACTTATTTTTTTTTGCTTATATGCAGCTCTTACCTTTTTCTCCCATGCTCATAAATGGTGTATATAATTTGGAACTATCAAGTCTAAGAGGTAAACAGGAAGAAAGAGCCATTAGAAAGTGCTGGATTTTTTTGTTTATCATTTAGGTTTTTATTTGTGCAAGGTACATTGGAGCTTGTTTATAAATCACGATATTGCATTTGGAAGAGGTGAAAGAGAAGGTGCTTGAATAACAGGAAAGGAGTAAAATCTCTAAGGAAAGAGTTGAGGGGGGAAGTACCTCATAAACTGCAGGGAAAGGAAAAGCCCAGAAGAATCAGCAGGTTATTAATTGCAGGGCAACACAAAGTCAACCATTGTAATCTTCTAAGAAAGAGATATAAGCAAGAGGGCTAACATTGATTAGGAACGTACAAAAAGTAGAAACAACAGAGCCCCAGTTGTCTTATGCCCATAATCCTAGAGGCACAGAAGCTGAGATAATGAGCCAGACTGAGTAGGAAACATGTTTTACCCTCCAATTAACCACCCAAAAGCCAGAAGCTGTGACTCAAGTGGTACAGCACCAGACTTGAGGGAAAGAGCTAAGGGATAGTTCCCAGGCTAAGTTCAAGCCTCAACACAGAAAGAAAAGAAGGAAAGAAGGAAAGAAGGAAAGAAAGAAAGAAAGAAAGAAGAGAAAGAAAGAAAAGAAAGAAAGAAAGAAAGAAAGAAAGAAAGAAAGAAAGAAAAGAAGAAAGAAGGAAAGAAAGAAGGAAGAAAGAAGAAGAAAGAAAGAAAGGAAAGAAAGAAGAAAGAAAGAAAGAAAGAAAAGAAGAAAGAAAGAAAGAAAGAAAGAAGGAAAGAAGGAAAGAAAGAAAGAAAGAAGAAAGAAAGAAAGAAAGAAAGAAAGAAGGAAGGAAAGAAAGAAGGAAGGAAAGAAGGAAGGAAGGAAGGAAGGAAGGAAGGAAAGAAGGAAAGGAAGGAAGGAAGGAAGGAAGAGAGGAAGGAAGGAAGGAAGAGAAAGAGGGAGGGAAGGAGGGAGGGAAGGAAGGAAGAAAGGAAGGAAAAAGGAAAAAGAAAAGGGAAAAAAGCAAAGCAGAACCAGTTGGAAAATGTACTTCCAGAAAGAGGATAAGAATCGTCTACATCTGGGAAGTGGTGCTGTGGCTCAAGTGGTAGAGTGCTCGCCTTGAGCTGTAGAGTGCAGGGACAGTGCCCAAGCCCAGAGTTCAAGCCCCACAACCAAACCAAAAAAAAATAGGAAGAGATCAGTTAACCAAATTCAGTATAACTTGTGGAGGAGATGGGGAAAAACCAGTTGTTTAAGGATACAGGTGGACTTGTTGCAACAATGAGAAGTACAAGTTGTCATGTCCAAAACGAGCTTTACAACGTTGTTGCGGAGGGGGGGGGGGGGGAAGGGGGGGAAGGGGGGGAAGGAGAAGGATTGGGATTAGGGGGGGAGGGGGGAGGCTGGGAAGGGATGGGAAGGGTAAACAAAGGAGGAGGCTGCAATGCTTGGTAAGAAATGTACGCATTATCCTGCCCATGTAACTGTAACTCCTCTGTACAGTATATTCACAAATAAAATTAAATTAAATTAAAAAAAAAAAAAAGAATCGTCTACATCTGTAAGGGTTTCTGGGAGACTTTGAAGACCCAGCTGAGATTAGATAACAGTGATTTGCCTGGCTTTCCAGTGACACTGAGCTGTTTGTGAATAAAAAATGAGGACAGTGGAGAGAATCAGGGCCTGTCTGGCTACAGTACAGAATTGAATTCTGAGTCAGGGGCTCCTACTAGACCTTAGTAGCCCCATCTGCACAAGCCTGTGTCATGAACGTTGATAAGCCCTCATAAATGGCAGAAATTATTCTTGTTCAATTTGATTGTAGGTCACATTGCTTAGCTAACCTCACAGGGATCAGGTCCTGGATAGATAACAAGGAGAGATATGAAGGCCATTCCCCGTTTATGGAGGTTTGAAGACAGGAATCTAAAGAAAGATTTTCTTCCTTCTTTTCTTCCTTTTCTTCTTTTCCTTCCTTCCTTCCTTCCTTCCTTCCTTCCTTCCTTCCTTCCTTCCTTCCTTCCTTCCTTCCTTCCTTCCTTCCTTCTTTCCTTCCTTCCTTCCTTCTTTCCTTCCTTCCTTTTTCTTTCTCTTCTTTTTTTACTCTCTCTCTTCCTTCCTTTCTTTTTGCTGGTCCTGGGGCTTAAACTCAGGGCTTAGGCAGTCTCCCTGAGCTTTTTGTGCTCAAGGCTATTCTTAAATGAAGTATACATTATTGGTTTCATGTTACAAATACAATCAAGATTGTTAAATGTTTGTCCTAGTTTACAGAGTACCACACAGGAAGAGATAAAACTGGATAAATCCATAGCATTGCCTTTTATTTTTGTGCCAATATGTGGGGCTTGAACTCAGGGCCTAGGCAGTCTCTTATCTTTTTCACTTAAGGCTGGTGCTCTGCCAGCTTATACTTCCAGCTTTTTGGCGGTTAATTGGAGGTAAGAATCCCACTTCTGTCCAGACTGGCTTTAAACCAAGACCCTCAGATCCAAGCCTCTTGAGTAGCTTGGGATTACAGGCATCAGTTACCAGTGCCCACAATTTTTTTTTTCCTTTTGTGGAGGTCAAGGTGGTGATGAGACTTCTTAATAACAGCGTGACCCTGGACAAATATTTAATTTTTCCAAGTCTAGTTTTGCATGACTTAAGATTTCTACCTTTGAGGATCAGTATGAAGATTCAGAAAATGCTTCATGTTGTATACCTAGCTGATGGCTGACCCACAGTAGGACCTCCGAGCAATAGAGAGTCTGTGTGCCTCTTATATTCAGGCAGAATAAATGCCCCAAGGAACTCATCTTTCCATTTAGAGAAATAATGAAAACCAATCCAAGAAATGATTATTCTAATTTGTCTAATAACCTAGTTCTGCTAACTGATACTTTTTAAACTCTGACTGTACCTGAGATGTTAAGAAAAACATAGTTAAACATTCCCCACTAGTTTTGTTGTTGTTGTTGTTGTTGTTGTTGGTGGTGGTGGTGGTGGTGGTGGTGGTGGTGCCAGTGCTGGGATTGAATTCAGGGACTTGGACAGAAGTTTTTTTGCTCAAGGCTAACATCTCCCTTCTTGAGTCACACCTCCACTTTCCACTTCTTTTTTCAGTGGTTAATTGAAGAGTCTCACAGACTTTCCTGCTTAGCCTGGATTTGAACTTTGATCATCAGATCTCAGCCTCCTTAGTAGCTAGGAGTTGATGATGCTGCCCTGACATTGACTTTACTATAACGCTCCTGTTCTGTTCATGGTTCTGAGCTTTTAGACTTCTGTCTTTTAATACTGGAGCCTTAGGAGAAGTAAGTCATGATTAAAGGATATTAGTCCAAACTTCAGACTTTTCCTCTGAAGGAAAAGTCTGCACCCAAGAGATAAAGCTGTCTGTTCTAAACTGGTACTAGGAAATATTTTCTTTTTGAGAAGATTACACTGCTCAAAAAGCAAACAAACAAATACAGCCATTAAATTCAATGTATTCTATATAAAAATTCAACTATCTAACTTGAGGGTAGGGATGGGATGAGAAATAAAGGGGAGAATGATAGAAGGGGTGACATTAACCAAAAGCATTATACTCATAACCTGACTTCTGGAATTGAAACTCTTTTGTACAACTACTTAATAATAACAAATAAGTATTAAAACAAACAAAAAACTTTGGGCTAAGGCTGGAGCTCAGACATAGAACATAAACAAGGCCTTATATTCCGTATCCCAGCACTACTACAAAAGAAAAGAACAGAGACTATTAACTAAGTATGGTGTCACATGTCTGTAACTCCAGCACTCAGGAGGCTGAGGCAGAAGGATTGAAAATTTGAGCCAATAGGGGCTACATAGTGGGTTCAAAGCCAGCCTTGGATACATAGCAATACTCTGTTTTTAAGAAAAAGAAGAGAGGGCTGGGAAGGTGGCTCAGTGGTAGAGCGCTTGCCTTGCATGCATGAGGCCCTGGGGTCGATTCCTCAGCACCACATAAGCAAAAAGAAAAAAGCTGGAAGTGGTGCTGTGGCTCAAATGGTAGAGCACTAGCCTTGAGCTGAAGAGCTGAGGGACAGCGCCCAGGCCCAGAGTTCAGGCCCCACGACCAGACCCAAAAAAAAAAAAGAAAAAGAAGAGAAAAGAAAGAAAAAAGAAAAAGAGGAAGAAAGAAAAGGAAAAGAAAGATGGAAGGAAGGAAAAAAGAAAGAAGAAAGAAAGAAAAAGGAAGGAAGGAAGGAAGGAAAGGAAAGGAGAGGAAAGGAAAGAAAAGAAAAGGAAAGGAAAGAAAAGGAAAGGAAAAAAGAAGAAAATGAAATCTTGCAAGTCATCAGCCTACCAATGAACAGTGAACACTTATTCATTATGTGTCTTTTATGGACCAGGTACTTTGTATACTTCATTTTCTATTTTACAAGATAGTTTTAATTGATGGATGAGGCAAATGACACTACGTGATTGAAGAAACTCTCCAGTCCTCTAGCTAGTATAGGCAGAATTGGCATCCTAACAAAGTCTGTAGTCTCCTTTTCTTGTTAACGTTCAGATTTGGAATTCTGTAAGTGAATATTTACACAAAATATTTTGGAAAGCAATGCTCCAGTGAATCATAGAAGAAAGCCTGCCTGAGGGTGAGGGGGCAGTTGGTGACAGAGTGGTCATTTAGGCTGCCTAGATGTAGTAAATCTGCCGAGTAGAATGACAGTAGAGAGTTGGGAGGTCACACTCTAAAGAGCTCCCTGTGTTAGCACACAGTATCATCTATAGTACTTCGAAGGATTACTTTTTAAATGATTTATACCCATGTTCTTTCCTGTTTGTTCCCTTAACATCAAGTTGTTTAACAATTTCCATCTTAGCCACCAAGGGCTCTGTTGCCATTTCAAGAAGAAAATAGAAAGAGTTTGAAAAAAGATAGTGTTCAGAGGAGCAGCCACCATCGAGGAGTGTAGTCTTTAGGCAATTGGGTTCCAAAGAATTGCAGTGTTAATTTGTCATATCAGAGCACTGAGATCCACTAGAGCCTTTTTAATCTACACTGTGCCATGAGCTCCTCTCATTTGTAATTTCCCAGCCTGGGAGATCTCTGCCTGCTGCTCCCCACCAACACATGCCTCCCGAGGACTGACTGTCTCAGGGATCATTCTGGATTTTGTTTTCTTCCAGGGCTGGGCCAAGAATGACTGAATCAGATAAGAAAGCCAATGCCAGAAAGAATTCACCCATGCCTGCAAGAATTTACCTTTACAAAATTATCAACATGGGCTGGGAAGGTGGCTCAGTGGTAGAGCGCTTGCCTTGCATGCATGAGGCCCTGGGTTCGATTCCTCAGCATTACATAAGCAAAAAAAAGAAAAAAGCCGGAAGTGGAGCTGTGGCTCAAGTAGTAGAGTGCTAGCCTTCAGCTGAAGAGCTGAGGGACAGTGCCCAGGCCCAGAGTTCAGGCCCCATGACTGGACCCCCCCAAAAAAAAAAAAAGAAAAAAAATTATCAACAAACATTGCAGACTTTACTAAAGATTTTGTAGGGGAGTTAGAGGAAGAAGTTGGAACAGCCATTCAAAGTGCCCTTTAAAATTCAGTTTCTCCTTCATGCAACCTAAGGCATCTTTCCCAAATTCCCTAGAATTTCAAATTCAAGTGTATTCTTATGGGAAAAGCCTAGGAACAGGTCTGGTCTGGGGATCAGGACCCTACATCCTACAAAGTTCAAGTCAAAATAGAATGTTTTGCATAAGGAGAGCCCTGGTACGATCCCTTCATCTGGTTATAAAAGGATTAAGATAATGGTAGATAATGGTACCAGAAAGTTCACACCAGTGTCATGATGGACAGTATGGGGTATAGATCAAGATGCATTATACTTACAAACTGACATCTTAATGATCATTAAAACATAAAGAAAATAATGAATTCATAAAAGAAGACATTTAAGAAAATCCAGTGAGGAAGATCATTGTCAGAACCCAGAGGAACAGAGAAAGCGTTTCTTGTTTCAATTCTTTTTCTACAAATTCTCCTTCCAGGCCAAAATTTGGAGGGTCTGAGTTTTACTTGATTGGGGAAAGGTAGCAGCAACTTTCTCCATGTATATGTCATTGCTATAAGCTCAGAGAGGCTAGCTCTTGCTCAGAGAGGCAATCCACTGTGTTAGTCATAAGCCTGAAACTTCTACAGCTTCGCCAGAACATGGCAGTAGGGTAGAGATGTTGAGGTACTTCCTCTAGTTCAGAGGATAACAAGTAGGTTGTTTTATTTTTCCTAGCATTGGGTTCATTTTACAAGTTGAACCTTGCTTGCAAACTCAATGTAAAACAAATACAATTATTCTTCCAGTTGAATGAGGACTGGGGAACAGGACCGAATCCATACCTATTGGCCTCTCTATTCAGGTGGAAGCTCCTGGGAACTCTCCCAATTGAAAACATTCAGTGAGAAGAGCACCATCCTCTGGCTATCTTCAACCTCTGCCTTTATGAGCCTGGAAATTGGGTAGGGACAGAATTTCTGATATAACCTTTGGTAGGAAGACCAGAGGTTCTGGGAAAGGTGATTCGAAGTTGACTTGTGGGACTTTATGTAAGTGAGTGATTTGAGGATCTTGCATCTTACTGCTCTGTAAAGTAGTTTGATGAGATACCTTCCTATTGTATCATCAAGTTGTCACATAAGGCTGAGTGGGGAAAATTGCTTCCTACTTCTTCCTCTCCATCAGGTACTCATGCAGAGAGGAGAATCCATTAGAGACTCTCTCTTGGCCTTCTTGGGGTTCTTTCTCTTTTGTCAGGCTTTCTATAGGTTTTCTTGTGGGCAGGTCAGTTGGCTTCTCTTATTAACTAATCCCTTCTGAATACCCCAATCATCTTTTTTTTCTTTTCTTTCAAATGGGGCATGATGTGAAGTTTTGAGAGAAGGGACCAACAGGGTTATTTGTACTTCTCTGAGTTGTAAGTCATGTGGGTCCTGCTTAGATACATAAAATTCAATTGGAGTCAGACATAATAAGGGCAGCCCACTGGAGGGTTTTTGTTTGTTTGTTTGCTTGCTTGCTTGCTTGTTTTTACCAGTCCTGGGGCTTGAACTCAGGGCTTGAGTGCTATCCCTGAGCTTCTTTTGCTCTAGGTCAGTTCCATAGCACTTGAGCCACAGCTCCATTTCTGGCTTTTTTGGTAATTTATTGGAGATAAGAGTCTCACAGAGAGGCTAGGAAGGTGGCTCAATGGTAGAGTGCTTACCTTGCATACATGAGACCCTGGGTTCAATTCCTCAGCACCATATAAGCAGAAAAAGCTGGAAGTGGTGCTGTGACTCAAGTGGTAGAATGCTAGTCTTCAGCTGAAGAGCTGAGGGATAGAGCTCAGGCCCAGAGTTCAGGCCCCACGACTGACAATACATACACACATACATACATGCATGCATGCATACATACATACATACATACATATATACATACATGCATGCATGCATACAATTTTTAAAAAGAGCCTCATAGACTTTCCTGCCCTAGCTGGCTTTGAACTGCAATAGTCAGATCTCAGCCTCCCGAGTAGCTAAGATTACAGGTGTGAGCCATTCGCACCCAGCCCACTGGCATTTGTTTTTTGACCCCTGGGATAATTCTTGGTGTTTAGTCCACGAGTACAGCCTGATTGTTAGTAACAGAGTTTGGAAACTCACTTGAAGGGAATTTCACTTTAAACTTTACTTATATCCAACTATGTCTTTACTTCTTATCTGCCCTAGAATAATAATTGGAAGCTGGGAAAGGAATAGAAGCTGGAAATTTCTTGTAAATGACCCTTCGTACTTCATGAAAGGAGGGAAATGATAGGTTAGAAGCAATTTGGTATCATGAGACTAACCTTCTCTAAATTCTTGCTTCATTCTGATACTCTACTCACAAAAACATTTGACTAGAAGAGCCCTGTTTGACTTTTCTGATTCCCAGCTAGAAAACTGACACAATAGGCCAAGTTTTCTTTCAGGGTGGCAGTCAGGGCTGGCTTCTTACCACCGTGGTCAGGGCTTACACAAACCGTAGGCACCAAGACATACACAGAGGCGATCGCCACAGCATGGGACAGGGATTTCAGCAATGCCCTTCTCTCCTTGGCACCTGGTGGAATCAATAGAGCCTGCAGCCCACATGATTCTATTCTCACTCTGTGCACTAATTACTGCATGGCTTATACAGCCAGCCCTGATTTACTATAGGGTAATGATTTGGGATTGTCTTTGTTTTTGTAGTAACTGTGCATACATAATGGATTCAAATAACTTATATACAACTTTTATTTCTGTAACTGGATGCAATGTCTATTTTGAGCTGACATCCTATGTGGTGATGGAAAGCTAATCCCAATTTAGTTGGGCTTGCCCGGTTTTCCTTTGAAGTGCTAAGTGGAGGAGGGTAGTATGTTTCATCTGTGAATTTACATCCCTGTTTGGACATCTGCTATCATGTCCCACAGCCTTTTGAGCCCTCCATCATCTGCCCATTCTGGCTGTTTCTGAATCATTCTTTAAAAAATCTATGGCCAGGCACAAGTGACTCATGTCTGTAATTCTAGCTACTTGGGAAGCTAAGATCTGAGGATACCATCCCAGGTAAGAAAGTCCATGAGACACTTATCTCCAATTAAAGCTAGAAATGGAGTTGTCTGTCAAGTGATAGAATGCTTGTCTTGAGTAAAAATGTTCAAAGACTGTCCAGTCCCTGAGTTCAAGACACAGGACTGGTAGACACACACACACACACACACACACACACACACACACACACACACACACACACACACACACACACACACATCTATGGCAGTTTGGCTTCACAGGAATGATCCTAGGACTCCAGGGTGGTAAGAAACCATAGAGACTATGAGGCTCTCTGTAACCTTATCATTTCTTCTCACAGGACCACCTAGCTTTCTGATCATGAATTTTGTTAATACGTGAAGTGTGGAAACATCCTAATTGGAGTGCTTTGAGTTTCAAAACAGAACACCCAATAGAAAGAGATTTAGGGACCAGGGTAAAAGATGTCCAACAACAAGAAGCACTGAGGTAAAGAGGGGTGAGAAGGTTGGTTGTTTTAGCAGCATATAGTGCTTAGGCCTCAGGTCTTTCTGCCTTTCCCCATGCCACCCCCAGCATGTGGATGGCTCTACTCAGGCTCTCCCTCAAGGAAGGAGATGGCTAGATGGATATTGCTGTCCTAGATGTTGTCTCCTCATACAATGTTCCAGAGGTAAACAGTCTTTCATGCTTTTACATTTTCAAATTCTAGAATGTGAAAGACAAAATGGACCTATCAAATAAGGAGGTGATTTCACTCGGGCTATCTCTTGCAAAAGGGAGGACATTCATTTTTGAGGAATATCGCGAAAAAGCAAATAATACACCGTCCTAGTCTACAGAGGACACAACTGAGGCTCAATTACGTTTTCCTACTTCCTCTAAGTCAAAGTTCTGAGTTTTGACTTTGTGTGTTGACACAAAGGTTTACAACACAGGGTTAGAGGACTCCATATTTGGACTCTTAGACTTAAGAGTTCTCAGTTCATTTAACTGGTGTTGATGTTGAGAAAGATGCAGATGAAGATTGTTGCTGCCTGTGGTTGAGGGATGAAATAGTTTCCTTATCTCTTCAAGAGAAACAAAGTCAGTTGTAAGAATAAAAGAGCTTTGCAGACATGATCCCATTTAATTATGACAGCCACCCTGTTCTTCTCCTCAATTGCCAGTGATTTAAGTGCCTTGCCCACATGTAACAAGGCTAGAAAATGTCAGTGTAAGAATTTGAAATCTGACTCTGAAGAACTTTGCCACTACATCATTATAAGGTACCTTCAGAGAAAAAAATAACATAGAAGAGCATTATAAAAGTGGCCACTCGAATCTCATACCCCTGTGTCCATGACTCCTTACAGCATGTCATTGATGACTTCATGGAGAGATAGAGCTTACTACTCCATATTCTTGAATTCTGGGTGTTCTTGTGACTTGCTTTGACAAAAGGAATGGCCAAAGTGGCATGATGGGAGTTCTCGAGGCTGGCCTTCAGTGTTGGCTTTGGCTCTTATCATTTTAGAATGCTGAGACCACCAGGAGATGAAGAAACCCAGTCTACTTTTTGAGGAATAACAAGAGATCCATGCAGATCAGGATCAAGGCTCTGTACCAAGAGCCAGTACCAACTGTCATTTGAAAATAAGATCATCATGGGCATCCTTATTTCTACCAAGCCCTCTGCCTGCAGCTGCCCATGAGCCCAAGGAGACCAGCAGGAGCTCCAGTCCATTGACAGAAGCAGAAAAAATATCAAGCCATTGTTGTTTGTAAGCTACTAACTTTAGGTATAGGTTTTAAATTCATTATCTGTTTTGAACTACCTGCTTTTCAAAGCAATTTATAGTTTTAAAAGCAAAATATGGTTGCATGACATACAGAATCAAGGAAATATAAGCCAGTGGGACTTACGGCAGCATTTAATTAGATGTTTTCATCTCATACAGGGAAAAACTAAGACCTAGAGTAGAAACTGGCTTGTTCCAAACCAGTTTCTTATAGCCTGAGCTAGGGCATTGACCCAAGTCTTTTAAATCTAATTTTTAGAATTCTCTGCTACCTTGTCCTCCAGAACCATTTGCAAATAAGAATTATTTCCTGATAATCTCAAGCTGCTTATGGTGTTAAATTCTGATGACATCCATGCCATGAGATCTGCATGTGAAGGAATCATGAAATACAAGCAACTGTATTATTAGAAACCAGGTTTGAACTGTCATAATTGAGCATAAATTACCCCCATGACATTTGTGAATTTATGGATAGGCCCTCTCCTCTGTAGATCAGTTGTTATTATCTTGGTAGCTTACTGGATAGTTTGCATAGTTTTTAAAGACCATCCAAGGTAAAAGTCAGGTAGGAGGAGTTTTAACACTTGCCATAAGTGAATCTAATTAGCAGTTGGGGCTGACAACTCCTGTCTGGATTGTGCGTTGCTAAAGATGGCAATTTCATCTTTACACCAAGCAATGTCATAATTGTTGGTTAAAACTGGAGACGTCACATAGTTCTTTACAGAGAGCAACTACAACAGTAGAAAGTACATGGGATTTGACCTCAAAAACACCTCTCCATCTTTCAGTCTGTCAGTTAGCAATAAGGTATCCATGCATGCAGTAGTCTCTCTGCATATAAAATGAGTATATAAATAGTAACGTCCCATGAATGCTGGAAAACTCTGCTAAGACCCTTTAGCTTTTAAAAAAGATTGCATAAAAAAGCCTTGTTGAGTATTTTTATTACTATTCAGAAATAAACTAGTAATTGTGGGAAATGAAATGAAAGATGACTATAAGAATTTAGATAATAGAGTTATAAACATAAATGAGGATTTCTTTGTTTCTTCTTCCAGAATTTGTCCCTGTGTGTGTGTATCTGCACACACAAATACATATACACTATTAAAAGAAAAGCAATATTTTAAAAATAGGATTGTATTGTGCTCAACCTGCATGTTAATAAGTATGGTTAAAGTTCAGAGCTATGAGCTATAATTGTTCTGATCCTTTCCTACTCTAGTGATTTGGTGGATAGTTGAAGGAAATAAGAAAGATAGGTTGAAAGAGAAATGCAAGCCAATGAAAATGAAACATTTGAAGGGCCTAATGATTTCTAACAGTAATTTTCAAGATTCCCTTAAGGCTTACTCGCTTTCTGTTCTTAGAAAACATGTGGTTGTTAGGTAAAACATGAGGCATGGCATGATGGTGCCTGAGCTGATCTGGGTCTAAATAGTGTCAGGGGCAGGGAACAGGGTCACAGGAAGCTCGAGACTCTCCCAAGTTCAAAGCACAGGACTGACAGGTCCAGAAACCTATTGTCCAAGTCCTACCCTTGCCTCTAGGAATTCAGGCAGGTCCATCACCTAGGAGGTAGGACTTCACTTTCCTCCACCATGAAGACAAGATGGAGCCAGTTAAACCCAATTCCCTATCCACCACATGGCCAACATGGTACCAGTTAGAACCAGCATCCCCATTTCAATGGTACCCAGAAGAGCAGGTGAATTGACACAGATGGAAGAAGTCTCAGCCCTGCTCTGACTGGAGAACTTTCTCTCTTTCAAAAGATCTTGGCCACAACTTGAGAAGCCTTTTGGCCAACAACGTTTATTTGTACATGGTTTCAAAGGTAGGGAGGAAAAGAATGGAAAGGAGACCAAAAAGTGCTTATTCAAGTTAAATATTAATTTAGGAAAAGCAACTTTCATACCCAAGCCAACCTAGAGTTGATCCAAAAGTCAACAACTAACAGAGCCAGAGCAAACACATGGGCCAAATCTCTGAGGCTGATGTTGTCTGACAGGGAATGCAGCTCTGGGGAGAACGTGAAGACAACTGAATCCTTTACAGCTCTGGATGCTCCCTTTTCTGCCCTTAATTCCAAACAGCAAGAGAGAATGAACATATATGTTGTTTGAGGCCTTGTCCACAAGAAACCTGTGTTTGTGGAACTGATGAGAAGCCAATGAAGGGTAATTGTCATCTGAAACAAAGCTGGGCCTAGACTGGGCATGCCAGGGGAACATGGCTCCATCAAAGCTACGCCTTGCCAGAGGGATGGCTTGTTCTGCCAGAACAACCTTGGATTTTTCTTTGCAACATGTCTCAGATCCCAATAAGCTTTTACAATGCTTTCTGAGATGGTTTGACATGCAAATCTTGTTTAGAAAAAAAATAAAGAACTAGCCTTAGTGTAGGAGAAATCTCTAATGATTCCACTTATTAGGTGCATGACCTTGAATAAGTCACATACAGCTTAATTCCTTAATTTCCTTAATTTGATCATGTGTTAGAAGAGTAAGTCCTAACCTACCTCCTTTCATTACTCTACTGCTAATAGCAGTCTCTAGAGTCACTACTGTGCAAGCTGGTACTTTCTAGCAGAAGTCATAGAACAGAGAGGCTCACTGACCAAATTAAAATGTTCAATCATAGGGATTCTAAAATCAATGAGAAAAATGTCAAGAAGTAGAGAGACCTGGTTGTATTAACATTCTGGTATTGGATGTGATGAAGGAGGAAGGTCCGTATTACCTGAGTAATATGATGTTCACATGCTCTGTCTGCTGGTCAGCTTTTCCCAATAATGGTTTGTTTATGAGGCTAACGTTGAGATACAAGTGAAAGGGCTGATAAATAAAAAGTCTCCTGGCCAAGAATACATGCCTGTTGTATTTGAGTGTAACCAAGATGACTGCTTCTGGACAGTATCTAAAGCTTGCCAATTTACCTGCTGGGTAGATATGAGTTTCATTTGTGTTTCCTACAAAGAGGACATGGAATCAGAAGGGTATCATTAATTTATAGTTAAAATAAGACCTCACAAACACTGATTGCTCCAGCATATTGAGTGAATCTAAACTATATAGTGACTCATAGATCTCATGCATATTTATATATCGTTTCCATTTGGTGCACAGGAGTTTCATGAATATTATATATCTTTTTGTCCTTCTAGTTCTTCCCGTGTTCATACACATGTGCCACAGTTTCTAACATACTTTATGAATTAAACACATCGTTTGTTTTCTTTTGTTCTACAGTACAATTAATATTCTCCAGCACATACTATATCATTCTATTGGAAGTTTCAAGTGAGAAAGCAAGTGTTTCATAAACATAAAGTTGTACACAATTTTAAGGAGTTATTATTACCTATTTTAACACAATGAACAAAAGTAACTGTGTCCATTTACAAAAGAATCAGAGGGAAAAGAGAAGGAAACTTAACCTAATGACCAAGGGGACTTTATCAATAACCAACTTTGCTAACGTATGTGAACTTATGTAACCTTCCTGAGACTGAATTCCTACCTTGTAAATAGAGAAACTAACAACAGCCACTTCATTAGACTACTTCATAAGGAGCAAGTAAGATAATGTATCATAAAACACTTTGGAAATTGCTTGAATTGCAGAAATGGTCAGATAAGTTGATGTTAGACGAAATGAACTCCAAGATAAGGACTCAAATGTTTTTTTCTTTCTTGTGATTGTTTCTAACATATTTATAAGATGATTTTCTTGTTGCTTTGTATATCCCTCCCCCACGGTATAACCCCTGCTTTCACTGTATTTGATGTTACTATAATTTGTGGAGGGGAAGAGAAAAAACAAATTGTTTAAATAGGGATACAGGTGGACCCATTGCACCAATGAGATGTACAAGATGTTAGGTTGAAAAACGAACTTTACAACTTTGGCCAGGGGAGTGGGGTGGGGAGTGGGGAGCAGGAGTGGAGGGAGATAGAAAGGGATGGGAAGGGGAAACAAAGGAGGAGGCTACAATGCTTGGTAAGAAATGTACTCATTACCTTACCCATGTAATTGTAACCCCTCTGTACAGCGTTTTCACAATTAAAAAAAAAAGAAATTGCTTGACCCATAGCCATAATGATAAGTACCCTTCACTAAGTACTGATTTTATGTCAGACAGTTTAGGACATATTATGTTATAGATGAAGATTCTAAAGAGCTAATCCGAATTCAACCCAGGGAGTTATGACTACAATTTCACGTTCTTAGCCTTTTTGCAACATTGATTCTTCTTCATTTTTTTTTTTAAATTGTGAGAATACTGTACAGAGGGGTTACAATTACATGGGCAAGATAATGAGTACATTTCTTATCAAGCATTGTTGCTTCCTCTTTGTTTCCCCTTCCCATACTCCCCCCTCCTCCACCCGATCCTCCCCCCACCACCCACTAAAGTTGTAAAATTCGTTTTCAACATAACGACTTGTACATCTTATTGTTGCAATGGGTCCACCTGTATCCCTATTTAAACGATTTGTTTTTTCCCTTCCCCTCCACAAATAATACCATCATCAAATACAGTGAAAGCATGCGTTATACCGTGGGGGAGGGACATACAAAGCAACAAGAAAATCATCTTATAAATATTTTAGAAACAATTGCATGAAAGGAAAAAAAACAAAAAAACAGTTCCAAAACTGTTACATTATGTTAAGATTGGCTGCAAGAGCAAGCATTTAAGTAAATACCTCTGCTGTAGATATTTCCAATTGATTTTATCGATGTTAATTTTCCCTTCTTCATAATGTGCCTCTGCCCTGCAGCGTAACTGGGACCTTTGCCTTGCTTCTAACCAAGATGATTGGATTTTATGTGTTTGGCTGTATGTGACTGTAACAGCCATCTTACAAGTGCATGCTCTCTCTTTTGTTGTCTTTGAAGAAACAAGTAGACATATGCAGCAAGCAGAATGTGGCAAAGAGTTAAGGTGGTTTCTGGATAATAACCAGCAAGAAACAGAACCCCCTACTGTGATAGCCTGAAAGAAGCTGAATGCTTCCAGCAACCCCATGAGCTTGGAAGTAGATCTGTCCCACTGGAGATTCAGCTTGAGCTACAGCTCTGTTCAACACCTTGATTCAGTTCCATGAGACCCTGATCAGAGGCTCTTTTAAAACTGTTCCTGGACTTCTAGAAACTGTGCCAGTTACACTGTTTTTGGACATTATGCTTGGCCACTCAAAATCATAGTCTGAAGGTTTGTGGCAGCTGTGATAACACAATGGTGGCGGTGGCAGCAGCTTCCTGGCAGGGGCTATGTCAGGAATATATCCTCCCAGGTATGGGGGACTGAAGGCAACCTTGGACTCTAAAGATCAGTGATGGCCCTTAATACCCATTCTTCCTGATCTTTCGACAATTTTGGTTTTCCCTAATCCCTGTCATTAAATCTCTTTCATGTAAATTACCCTCAAATAATTTCTATTTCCCCTATTGACTCATAGTTTATATTATCACCTTACTGCCTAACCATGACTTATCTATCCCAGTGTTTAATTTTGATGGCAACTCAGAGACATTTTACGTTGATTTTCTTTCAAAGTATAAAGGAATACACATTCCTTGGTTAGGATTTGGTACTCTTTCAAAATAACAAGGAATAATGGATATAATAGTCAATGAGCAATACTATTTCTTTCAATAGTCACAGTGGCCCTTTAAGGAAGGGAATATGAATCCCACTTATATAGAGAGCCCAAACTTCAATTGATTATTTAATATCATGCACACTGTGAGAAGAACATTGAATTCTAGATCCAACAGACACCTGACTGTACATTCTTTCCTGTATACCATACTGCTAAGAATACCTTGGTTCCTGGCTGAGTACCAGTGGCTCACACTGTAATCTACCTTACTCAAGACTGAGATCTAGGATTGAGATTTGAAGTCAGTTTGGATAGGCAAATCTGAGAGACTTGTCTCTAATAAACCAGCAAAAATCTAGAAATGAGCTATGGTTCAAGCAATAGAGAACTAGCCTTGAGCAAAATAGCTCAGAGACAGCACCCAGGCCCTGAGTTCAAGCCCTCATACTGGTGTACACACGCATGCATGCACTCACACACACACACACACACACACACAGAGACACACACACAGACACACACACACCTTCATTCCTATTTGGCCCCTCACTCATTCCTCAAATTTCCATTGCAATGAGTACTGTGTGTTCTATGATATGCTAATAACAGGGAACATATAGAGCCTTGTCCTGATGGAGCTGAGGCAGGTAAATGAGAAACCAGAACTTTAAGAAGTATATGAGGGCTATCATGAATATAGCATAACACTGAGAGCATAGAAAATGATCTGACTTTGGAAATCAGAGAAGTCTTTGGGGAGGAAGAGGCTCTTGGCATCCACTTTCTCCATTCTTGGTCACTGACACAGCTCTGGGAACTTCAGAGTGATATTATTGGCCATAATGCTGGCAGAAATGCTCGCATGACTTCACAAGACCTCAGGCAGCCTTAGCCAGACACATAGCTAACTCTGGTGGTGCTCCGTCCGCACTGCCAAGCCATGGCTCCATCCCCAGAGGCCCCTTGCTCATTCTGCAAAGCAGCTTGGCCATCAAGCTCTGGCAGGCCTTTGGCTCATTCTATTTAGTTGTTGGCTCTTTGCAACGAATGTGCTTCCCATTAATTGTGGTTTTCAAAAAATTAAAACCATTTGATCTACTTTAAAGAGAGATCTGGCTAATTTAGAGCATATACCTAGCTCTCTTGTCAGGGGTGTGTAGAAAGGAGGGAATTGAGTGGTTAAATCAGGCAGCATTAAGACTAGGCAGAATAACAAAATAGCTTTTTGAGTATAGAAGCAACTTGTTTCGAACCCTTCTAAACTCCAGTCTCTTTATCAGAAAAATAGGCTAACACTAATTCCTCCTTGAGAAGTGATTATGTGTGAATTTAAAGCTAAATCATGTGAATTTCCAGCCAATGGTGTGACTACCTTGAAGAAAAGCCACACTTTCCCCATAAGGAGTCTGCATGCCAGGGGTCTCATGCTGTATTTCCCAGCTCTTGTATCTGCTGCCTTCTATCTGGGGTGCTCTGTGGGTGATCTGAGAGAGACCATGGAAGGGGAAGGGAAATGCAAGGTGGTCCTCCTGTTTCTTCTTCTTGGGAAATCTCTGTCATGTGCTGCTTTTCTCCTCCTTGAGGCTGGCTGCTTGTAGACATGTCCACCATATTTTCAGCAGTGATTCCAATACTTCGCCTCAGGGATACCAGCTCCTCCCTTTCTCCCTTCACGTTCCAACACCAGTAACTTCCTGCTGCAGTTAACACCGGGCTATTTGACCACTTTCTTTGTGGCTTCTCACATCTTCCATCATTCCTTTTAGCCATGTTCTGGGATGTCATTCACTCTGTTTATAAATACTTAAGATGTTTCTGTTGTCCTTATTGGACTCCAACCACTGCAATGAGTGAAATAAATTTGCCTAAATGTATCTATTTTTTTCAATAAATGGTTAGGTAAGACATGAGTTTTAAAAACGAGAATAAAGATTAGGACATCATGAAGATTGGCTAAGGATGTTTTACAGAATTATTGGGTTTATTAGCTCACTCTTTGGTGCATAAGTTCAATAAATAGTGGCATCTATGTGAAGGTTGCTTCTTCCTGCCTAAGGAAAGATTACTGTAATGAGAAACATGCCCTTGACTGGAATAGATAGTAGAAAGGCCTAATAGTTGTTGCTGACAATTAGCAGCCACCTCCAGTGCTCTGGCGCCTGGTTTCTAGTGCTTGGAAGAGCAAACTTCATCCAGTTAGCACCCAGCCATAAGCCCTAGGCTGCCTAGATAGGCTGGTTGCATGTACCCATTGTCTCCCTAATGAAGAGCACATTTTTCCACTCTACAATTGGGTGAGCCCTCCTCCTCCTCACCCTGAGAACAGAGGAAGAATGTTCCAAGAATATTTGCCACAGCTATTGAGCCGAGATATTATTTTTACATTCCAACCCAACATGAGTCTGTTGTTTATGTCCTGTGGTCATCTTTTATTCCCAGTACAATTTGAGTCTGAGGCATCCAGAATGGTCCCTTGGAAGCAGCAATAAGAGATCAACGTGGTCTGTGCCAGTGAGAATGAAACCAGACAGACCTTGGACTGAACTCTTAGCCTGGCAAATACAAGATGAGCTTCATGCTTCTTTTTAACCAAGTGTTCAAGATGTCACTGGATATACCAGGACTGAAGGTATGTGAACAAGACTGTGGCCAGGCACCAATGGCTCATGCCTGTCATCCTAGCTAGTCAGGAGGCTGAGATCTGAGGATTGCTGTTCAAAGCCAGCCCAGGCAGGAAAGTCTGTGAGACTCTTATCTCCAATGAACCACCAGAAAACTGGAAGTGGCGCTGTGGCTCAATTGGTAGGGCTTTAGCCTTGAGCAGAAGAGCTGAAGGATAGCACCAAGGCCCAGAGTTCAAGCCCCACAACTGACAAAAACAAACAAAAACCAGGACTGTGATTGAGCCTCTGAAATGAGCTTCCTTCACTGTATCTAATATTACTGTACTGCCTCAACATTAATTATGTCAGGCACCATTTCATCCCTTGAGATGGGATTATCAAATTCACCTTATGGATAATACAACATAGTCCCAGAAGGTTAAGTGAACTGTGCAAGGCTGTATAGCTGGTCAGAGATAGAATTCAAAGCTCTATTTTTTTGTGGGGGTGGGAGATGTGGGGAGAGGATTGTAAAACCTGAATTATTGCAACAATTCTGCCTTCCTGACCTCTTCATGGCAGAAGTTTAAGAACACTCTGCGGTCATGCCACATATTTTGCAGCTGTCCTCACCAAAAGCCTGGGTGGAACCTGGTTGGCAGAGCGAGTGGGAGAATGCCTATGAACCCAGTGGAATTCGCGGGAGTCAATCCTCAGGGTCTTCCCTGAATTTCTGAAGCTAAACACTAGCTGTTGCCCAGGAAACCAGAAGCCATCTGCAGAGGGCAGGGATTTTATGGAGGGGAATAGAGAAGATGAGACAGAGTGAATGGAAAGAAGTGACAGTTGTTGGTGCTTCAGTGGCTGGGATGAGACGTAGGTCTTTATTTTGAGACAAGCTTCTGCTAGAGTGAACACAACCCAAAGAAACATAAACGCAAAGCAACAACCAATGAGTATTTTACCATCACTGCTGTTGACCTTCCCTATGATCTGAACACCACAGGCATTGAAAAGGCAACTGTGTTTACAAGTGATATCCTAACCTCTAGAGTATTGAGCCTTCACGTTCTTAAAGATAGGAGGACCAGTCTGACAGAAACCAATCTCAGCCATTTCTGGAACATCATAAGATTGGTTACATATGCCCCAAAATCAATATTGGTGGGAGTTTTTGCCAAACATAGGAGCTGTTAGAGCTCAGATGTTCCTCTACACTAATGGAGAAAGAGAGAGAGATAGAGACAGAGAGAAAAAGAAACAGAGAAGGAAAGAGACAGAGAGAGACAGAGACAGAGAGAGACAGAGGCAGAGAGAGAAAGCTCCACAGGTGATACCCTAGGCAACTTCCCCTGTTGAATTACAGTGCCTCATGAAAGACTTATTCAAGTTTATACACATGCTCCTTTTCCAGCTGTGCCTCATGATGGACACAGGCCATGGTGAATTATCAGCTAACAGAGTAGATCTGGAAACATGGCTCCCCTCCAACCCTGCCTGGGCTGGGCCTGGCTCACACTGGACCCTTTTCTTCTAACGTGTGATTCAATTATAGGAGAATCCATAGTTCCTCTTGGCAAAATTGTCTCCTAGCTGATAACCCAAGTGTATTGTGTTTAAACTCTACTGGTAAACAAGATTCAAATCCTCTTCTTGTTCTCTCTCTCTGTGTTCTTTCTTTCTCTCTCTTTTTGTTGTTTCTCTCTCATCCATCGCCCTCCTGCAAATCAGTGGATGCAAATGAACATGGGAGCAGTATCACTTTTGAAAGGCTGGGGAGCAGGACCAGGATTACTTGAAACAATGATTCTTGCTCAGCCAGGATTCCTTATTAGATTTAAAATACAAATAACAATTGCTTAGCCAATAGGCCATAGGCTTCTGATTAGAATGGGAGATTACTACAAATAATGTTCATGAATGGTTTCCAACTTGTGAGGTACATAACCAAGATCCTGCATATTATAATATACAAATATAGAAGATGTCAAATATTGTCTAGATTGTGAGTAATTAGATTACATAATTACACAATTAACATAATGCTATTTAAAACACATGTCTGTTAAAAATGAATAGATTACAAATCTATCTCAAAATTTTACTATTCTCATGGGTTTTTTTTTTGTTCTAATTTTCTTTGTTTTTTGGGGTGTGTGTATGTGTGTGTGTAGTCCTGAGGCTTGAACTTAGGGCCTGGGCACTGCCCCTGAGCTTCTTCTGCTTAACAACAGCACTCTACCACTTGCACCACAACTCCACTTCCAGTTTTTCAGTTTTTCTATCTTCTCCTCCTCCTTCTTCCTCCCTCCCTCCCACTTACTCCCTCCCTCACTCCCTCCCGCCTCCTCCTCCTCCTCCTCCTCCTCCTCCTTCTTCTTCTTCTTCCTCCTCCTCCTCCTTCTCCTCCTCCTTCTCCTTCTCCGTCTCCTTCTCCTTCTCCTTCTCCTTCTCCTTCTTCTTCTTCAACTTTATTAGCAACAAGATTCTCAAGGACTTTCTTGCCCAAGCTGGCTTCAAACCATGATCCTCAGATCTCAGCTTCCTGTATAGTTAGGATTATAAGCGTGAGCCACTAGCACCTGGTTCCCATGTATTTTTTTCAAACCACTAGCAGAAAAATCCCTCTACCCTATGTGGATGTGGTCAGAAATTATTTAATATAAAATGGCACTTACATATTCAAAAAGCTTGTGAAACTTTGCTCTAAGCCTTTATTTCCTAGCATCACCCAGGGAGGCTTGTAAAAATGCAGCAGGCCCTAAGAATGTGCATCTGGCAATGGTTATTCTCTCTACATGACTCATGTGAACACCAAGATATAGAACCTCAGTTTAGGTCAACCATCTTAGCGTATGGGTGAGAGAACTGAAGCTTAGAAAGCAAGGTCATAAAACATGTGTTTTATGGATTAAGGCCAATAAACACATGTTCAGTAGAACCTATCCTGTCTCATCCCTCTCTTACCTAGAGAGAGGCAAAAGAAGCTACTCTACTCTGAGAAAGGGACCAATTAACAAACATCACAAAACCCCAGCATTGTCAGAAAGAACTGTCTCCAGTGGATGAATGTTTTCTCCCCAGGGTTTTATAATTCACTCTCACCTTTCACAAACTCCCCAGCTCAGGAGAGTCTCTTGCCTGATTTGGGTATATGCCCAGCATTCTGTCTCTAGATTTTTTCCTGCAAATCTGCTCTTGATTCTCCACCTCATCAGTTCTATTGCTAAACTCCATCCATTCTCTCCAGTCCTAATCCATTACCAAGTACCATCCAGGAATAATTTTGCTCCACCAATATAGGTTAAAACTTTGTCATGAATAGGATGACATTAAAAAGGAAAGCTTTTGAGAGAAAACTAGGTCACAAGGATAGATCCTTCTAGAATGGAAATCGATGTTCTTACAAAAGAGGGGGCTTGTTTGCCCTTCATCATGTGAGGACACAGACAAGAGATGCCATCTTTAAACCATGCAGGTACCTCACCCTCATTCTGCTGTTGCTTCCTTTCAGACTTCCCAGATGCTACAACTGTGAGAAATACATTTCTGTTGTTTATTAGTTCCTCAGTTTCTGGATTTTTCTTGTTACAAAAGTCTGAACTAAGATACCAATTCTGCCTCAAAACTATTTTTTCAGAGCCTTCCTAACTTTCTGAGACATATTGTGTTTTACAATTCACACTTGTTTCTGCCATTTTTTGGGGGGGGAGGGGTCCAGTCGTGGGGCCTGAACTCTGGGCCTGGGCACTGTCCCTCAGCTCTTCAGCTCAAGGCTAGCACTCTACCACTTGAGCCACAGTGCCACTTCCGGCTTTTTTCTTTTTGCTTATGTGGTGCTGGGGAATCGAACCCAGGGCCTCACACATGCAAGGCAAGTGCTCTACCACTGAGCCACCTTCCCAGCCCCTGCCATGTTTTGTGTGTGGATGGCAAGGTTATGCCTCATGGGACAGCAAGTGCAGAGCTGTGCATACTATTTCTTGCTTGATGACTGAATGAATGTCCAAATATGCATGATACAAATTCCATAAATACCTTAATGTGGAAATACATACCATTCAGCCCGTGGTTTATTGAGTTTTCTGTATCAGGCTTTGGAGTTAGACCAAATGTGGCTCTTCTCCCAAGGAGATTATATGCTGGGCATGACATAGATCTGTGCTATTGGTTTATTTTTTATGTTGAGGCAAAATTAATTTTTTCATCTTAATAAACAACCATTTAATTCTATAAGCAATCAGCTAACTTGTAAACAAGATTGATTACCCATGGAAACACAAATCCTTAATGGACAATATAATTTTTTTTTGTCAGTCATGGGGCTTGAACTCTGGGCCTGGGTGCTGTTCCCAAGTTCTTCAGCTCAAGGCTAGCACTCTACCACTTGAGCCACAGCACCACTTCTGGTTTTCTGGTGGTTAGTTGGAAATAAGAGTCTCACAGACTTCCCTGCCCAGCCTGGCTTTGAACCATGATCCTCAGATCTCAGGCTCCTGAGTAGCTAGAATTACAGGCATGAGCCATGGGTGCCCATTAGACAATATATTTATTGAAGTATAGAATGCATCCTACATTCTAGGCTAAGCAGGTTTGAGATTTCCAATTCAGGTTTGTAGGATGACTCCTGTTATGTCCCACCCTTCTTGGTCCCCAGAATTTCTTTGCATCAAGATTCCAAACACATTGAAGCACAGCATTACTACAAGGCAAGTGCTAAGTCACTAAGGGCAGCCCAGAGATCTTGATGATAGATGAATTTCTTATCAGTAAGTGTGGTCAAAGATTACAAAACAACATTAGAATCTATTGCCCAAAGCCACAAACTCTCAGGGAGCTGTGCAAAGAGCCAAGACATGTCACTATCCCAGAAGAGAGGTTTGGTGTCTCCACAAATCTTCCCACCCAAGTACTCTGGAGATTTCTCTCCTTCAAGGGTAGTCATCCTTGAAAAAGAACTCTGGGGAATTCAAATTTTAAATGTTTTTCCACAGGCCTTTGTTGCCTGACTCATTTGCAGTTGCAAGTCAGTGAGTCACTAGTCTGTGACTCAGTTTTCACATCCTACGCAGGACTACTCAGAGGTTGACCCTTGGAATCCCAAGCATGTCTTTACATGGAGGCCACATAAGGTCAGTGATGTGTTAGAGAAATGGGATCTTGGGCCACATTTTTTTCTGTCTCTCTCTCTCTCTCTCTCTCTCTCTCTCTCTCTCTCATGTATGTGTGCATGTGGGGTGTGTGTGTGTGTGTGTGTATGTGTGTGTGCCAGTATGGGAGCTTGAACTCAGGGCCTCATGTTCTCATTACCATTTTCCATTTAAGGCTGGTGCTCTACCACTTGAGTACTTTCAGCTTTTTGCTGGTTAATTGGAGATCAGAGTTTCACAGATTTTTCTGCTTGAGCTAGCTTTAAACCTTGCTCCTCAGATATAAGCTTCTTGAATACCTAGGATTATAGGCAGGAGCCAACAGTACCTGGCTACCCTTTTGCTTTTACAAGGGTCTTCCAACCAATCAGAGATGCTTATCAGTGGTCCAAGAGCAAGAATACTGAATTGTCCTCACATGGTCACCAACATTCCTGATGACACTGTGTGGGTACTGAGTGTGGGTTCTCCACTTTGTGGGTGGCCCTCTATTGTGATAAACTGTCATCTACTTTACAGAGGAAAAAAATTCTGTGTGAGCAAATGTGGATTTATTTTTAAAAATCTGCCCTTTCTCAGCTCCCCTGTCAAAACTGGTTCACTTTTCTGTTCCCAGTGTAAGTCACAACTCTGCCCACAGTGACCCAGGTAAACTCTAGGATGAAAAATTCACATGAAATGTGAACCATTAGCTCAGAAGTTTTAGCTGATCAAGACTGTAGGCTAGATCTTGGAAATAGCTGTGTCTTTAACAAGTCCCCGGTATCTGGTTGGCTGCAGGCAGGACAGGACATAACTTAGTTAAGCATAGTGGGACACGCAATCCAGGCAAAGACCACAGTAGGATAGAATAAGATGTGCAGAATGGTATTCTTCTCATCACTAGTCACTGGTTCATTTCAGTCCCCAACTGGATAAACATCAAGATTTGAAAATAAAGCATTCATTACCCTACCCACTCTAACCCCTCTGTACAGTATTTTTGCAATAAAAATATATATGAAAAAAATAAAGCATCTGTATCTTGGGATCTTCAAGATGGAGAAAAGACTATAGAGAAATGCAAACAATGTTGCCTTTAAAAAAATCTGTTATTGCTCTGTTCCTTCAGTGAGTGAGGGGGTATAGCAGAAGAGAAGGTATTATTTTCAGTCTAGAGCACAGAGAACTGATGTTTGGGAGAGAGGATGGTACTGGGACTGGGAGCTGGCTTCCACTCACAAGAGGTAGAGAATAAGAATGGGACTTGCTATGAGGTGCAGGAGTCAGGAAATTGCTGGGTGCGTATCCATCACAATTTCAGTGCTAGAAATGCAGTCACTTCCCATACATTAGAAGCAATCAACATTAGAAAGAGAACTATCATGTCCTTGGGTCCTCTTAGATGTCTTAAAGTGCTTGATGAATGAGGGAGGGGATTTGGGCAGGAAAATTACAGACAGAAAGCTCCTTGGTGCCTCAGTGGCACCAGGGATAGACCCATATCTGTCAGGATCAAGGGGACTATGGGACAGAGGTTCCAGGAGGAAATGCTGGAAGAACACATGGCATGAACTCATGAGAAGAGTTCTGCTCTAGACCACCAGAGGATGCTTTCTTTGGCCAAAAGCCAGGCACAAGTCAAAGCTATGCAATCTCCTTTTCCTTCTTGTCACTCATGGTTTTGACTACGATGGATCTGAATCAGTAGAGATGTATTTGTAGAGCTAGGAAAAAAGGAATTATCAACAAAGTAATTATGTTATGATTCTATTGAGTCATGCTTTCTCAACCTACTACTTACACAAAGCAGCATCAAGTTTTCTTGCCTTTTTTTTTTTGTGGGGGGGGGGGCAGTCCTGGAGTTTAAACTCAAGGCCTGGGCACTTTCCTTGAGCTTTTTTGCTCAAAGTTATCACTTGAGCCACAGCACCACTTCTGGCTTTTCCTGTTTATGTGGTACTGAGGAATCAAACCCAGGGTTTCATGCATACTAGATGAGCATTCTACCACTGAGCCACATTTCCAGCCCTTTTGTTAAAATTACTAATAAACATATTCACCTTTTCTTTGGAGCCTAACCATATTCTCACCTTTCTGTTCCATCTTTCTGCATCTCATCGTTGGAGAGCTTGTAGGACCTGTGCCCTCTTGTATATAAATGATAGTCTACCAGTATTCCCATATTAAAAGATGAGTTCCTGTGACAGTATCTGTATTTTATTCATGTTAATATTTCCTGGACCTAACACAGTAAGGCATATGGCTTGTGTGCAATCAGATATTATTAAATGAATGACTAGTAGTTGCATATTGATAGGAAGGACTTGACAAAAGGGGGATATATTTAGACCTTTCTGAACATTTTGAATCTCATCAGTAGGGGTGTGCCTATAATTTCCATCTATAGCTCCCATCATGTTCCCTGGGGACCGCTTTGCCCATTTGGTTTGCTGAGGAGAATCCTAATATACCCACAAGACAGCATGTCCCCAAGGAGGAGTGGAAACATGGGAGAGAACAAGCTTTCCATCAGGGTAAATAAAAAATGGGAACAGAGCCATGACTGCCAATTTCAACAGAACCCTCTGTTATCCAGGGAACAGTGGAGAAATTGTTCATCTACATCTCATTCCTGATGGAAATATTCTGACTGAAAAAGTCAGTGTCAGCTCTGATTGCCTGCCCTGGGAAGAGGCTTGGTCAAAAGGCATAGAGTAGACTTGTACAGGGTCAGAACAATTCAATTGAGCAGGAGGAGACCCTCACACTCCATCTTTGTTCATGGTAGAACTCTTAAGAGCTGGGGTGGTCGGCTCCATTCAGGCTAGCCTCACCCAAGCCTTGGGCTTTTCAGAAAATGCCATCTTTGCTTAGAAGCAGACGAGGGTCAGACCAAGCCTGAGGGTTAAAGCCCTAGTCATTGGGTGGCTTCCTCTTATGCATAGAAAGACCCTGTAATTGTGGGGATATCTGAGAAGCTGAGCGTAGGCGAACAACTGGTCAACGCAACTCAACCGTTCCAGGTCCTCTTAAAGAGAAGATCAACAGAAATAACCTGGAAGAGGTGCTTACAGAGCAAAAGCAAAGCCAGTTGTTGTCTCAAAGCTAATTTTAAGAATGTCCTTTTCTCTTGAAATTTCATCACCATGACTCATTGTACCACAGGCCAAGATTCTGAAGCTCTGAGTCAGGCTGGGTCCTGGGAGCTGAAGCTCAAAAGGGAGTTTTCCCTAAATAAAGCCTGTGAGCCCAGGCTGGTGTAGTGCATGCATTAGAAATTTGCCAATTCAGCAATGAACATCCCTTTCTACCTCTGCCATTCATGCTGTTGTTGACATGTATTTGGGGTTGTGGGTGAGACATGTCTCCTTTTAGGTGTGAGATCCCTTTCTCTATTTTCTTGAATCTTACTTCATATATTTCCTTATCTTCCTTTCCTTATCTGATGTTTAGTTCTTTTTCCATATCCAACCGGCACTGTTGTAGGGGCTTTCTGACACTGGTGAGTCTACCTCACCTACCTTCATCTTAGTTTCTGTAGCTAACTGTCTGTGACTTTTTCAGACTCTAAAGGCAAAAGATATCAATCAAATTGGACAAAATCACATAAGTTGCAGGCTACTGGTCACTCCATGGGTTAACTGCCATGATGGTAGATGTTCAAGCCTTATTCAGTCAGCTGGGGCCACAACACAGTGTATGCAGGCCACAGCCAGTCACCAGGGAACAGGAACAGTACAAATGATGGAATTAAGAAGTCCCACTTGAATGTGGCTCAGTGGCAAAGTACTTGCCTAGCATGCATGAAGCCCTGGGTTCAATTCCTCAGTACCACATAAACAGAAAAAGCTGGAGGTAGCGCTGTGGCTCAAATGGTAAAGTGCTAGCCTGGAGCATAAGAAGCTCAGGGACAGTGCCCAGGCTCTGAGTTCAAGCCCTAGGTCTGGCAAAAAAGAAAAACAAAAACCAAAAAAGCTCCAGCTTGGCCACTTACAGGACAAGTGACTTGGTCAAAGTATCTTCTCTGAGCATTATGTTCCTTATCTATATAATGCCTAATTTGTATTGTTGAGAAGACCAGAAGAATGCATATCTAATAAGCTAATATTCTGCACTTGACAAAACACAGTAAATAATGCTGATGTGTAGCATGTCCTTTTCTTTCTCCACCTAGGTTTCTTAGTTATTCCCTTGTTGTCACTGCTGTAACCCAGGGAGGATTTCACAACAGGATGCTTGGGAGTCAATGCTTTCCATTTGGATGTGACTTACATGCTGTGTTCTGCTGTTGTCAGTAACATGACAGGGGTGGAGGGCAGAGGGTGTGGTTTACTGTACCGAATACTGCTGGATCTGTGCTTTTTAAAATTGCTCCAGCAAAGGAAGGAAGTTGCCTATGATGACACTGCTGGCTTTTATAACATAAATATGAAGCTCTGTTATTGTTTGGCAAAAATCCTGAAAGTTCCCTTAGGAAGGATTGGACAAATTGGGAACCAACTGAAGAATGCAGAGACATATTTAATAAAAAACAAAAATCACTCCAGATGCCAGAAATTGTTATAAACAAATGCTTTGCCAAACATACCCAGCTCTCTCTCTCTCTCTCTCTCTCTCTCTCGCTCTCTCTCTCTCTCTTCCACCCTTATCTGTGAGTGTTGCAAATTCTCTGCCTAAAAAGCTGAATGGGAGGGAGGGATCTTTCTCAGAATATCCCAGTGTCAAGGCTTGTCTGGGGAAAGTATATTTTGCTAGAGTCTTAGAAAATTAGGGGAAGTGGAAGTGGCCCTGTGGCTCAAGTGGTAGAGCGCTAGCCTTGAGCTGAAGAGCTGAGGGACAGCGCCCAAGCCCCGAGTTCAAGCCCCATGACCGACCAAAAAAAAAAAAAGAAAATTAGGGGAAGTGACAAATGAGGGAAGGAGTCAAGAGATGGAGACCAGGTTCTAACAGAGCCACAGAAAAAGGCAGGCCCTAGACAGGCCCTAGATACGAGACATTGTGAGCTGTGCCATTTACAGGTGTGGATTAATGCTCTTCTGAGCCGCAGCTTCTCCTTGGAAAAATGGGGAAACAATACTTAGTCTCAAGGTTCTGTGAAGTTTGTATGCGCTATAGTAAATAAAATTTCTATCACTTTATTTGATATGTATAAATACTTAATGCTTCCTATTATAAGTTTAAGAGAACTGGGGTCAAGAAAAGGAGGTAGTAAACACATTGACTTTGGCTTAGGGCAACTTACATTTATCAACTTCAATTTCCTCATAAGTAACAGAGGTAGAGAAACTGAATGCCTTTTACATGCGATAAACAAGTGAGGAAAGTCTTATGTCCTGGCAAACTGCAAAGTAATCAGATTGATTACTTTCAAGAGAGAAGGATCAAACATGTTTCAAATCACCTCACTCTGAAAATAAAGTAACTTTCTGAGCACTTGCTACTTAGGGAATTGGGTTGATCTTTTGTTACTGTTGCTGTATAGTGAACTAATTCCACTGTAACAAGGCAAAGCTGGGAGCTTTCATTTCTTCCACCTCCAGGCCTTTTCCCCCCTAACTAAGAGAGCAATGATGTTATCACATGTATTACCAGAAATCAGAAAGTTAATGACCAGATTTCAATATAATCATACCTACATTAGAGTATGCCATTCCCGTTCATTATATTGCATGAAGCTTGACCATATTTAAGGAAGGAAAAAGTCTCATTCATTAGGCTAATAGACACCAAGAGAGGGATGTAAAGATGACATAAAGCATATTCTTTTCTTGCTCTCCCACACACAGTAAAGGAAGCCCAAATGACACTAACTATACCAAGCATCTTGGATGAGAGGGTTTTCAGGCTTTGAAGATAGAATAACAGTGTGAACATAGGTTTTAAAAAAAGGCCTTACTCAACTGGAATGACCAAACATCTGTGTTTTTCTATTACCCAAGTTTTGCCTCCCAATCTCCTAGAACTGGGTACAGCTAGGTAGGTAGAGTTATACAATTTGAGTGGAAATGTGATGGGCATGTATCTCCTTTGGAGAAATGCCAATACATAATCTTTACCCACTTTTTGAGGGTAATTGTCTTTTTATATTTGAATTGTAACAGCTTTTTATGTGTTCTGGTTACTAATGAGATATTGGGTTAAAACAATAATGCAAGTGAAAAAAATTTATGCAAACATTGTCAAAAAAGAAGTGTATTATTTATCTGAATTATGTAACTGTAAGCCATCTGTATATAACCTCTACAATAACAATAAATTTAAAAAATTTAAAAAACAAAGCAGCTACAGTATTATTATCATCATCATCATTCTTCTTCTTCTTTTGAATTTCTTGATCAAGTTGAGAACTAGTTCCATCTTAAACTTAAGTGCTTCAATGTAGTTAAGTTCTTCCATTTATTGAGATATTCATTAAATTCTTTCAATGATGTTTGATAACTTTAATATTACTTTTGGTTGCTTTTTTTCTAATGCTCTCATAAATGGAATTTTTAAGATTGTTCATTGATAGCATTAAAAGCATAATTGCTTTTGTGTTTATCTTATATCTTGAATCCTTGCAGTGCTTGTTGAAGTACAAGGGGCTGCAATAGAGTTTTTTGTTGTTGTTTTGTTTAGATTCCTTAGGGTTTTGTATTTACAAGTTTATTTTATCTGGGAGAGAAACTGAGGAAGAAATGTCTTCTTCTCTAATCTGGATGTCTTTTGTTTTTCTTGCCCTAATTCTCATGGCCAAAAGTTCCAGGACAATGTTGAACAAAAGTGTCCAGAGTGGTTATCCTTGTCTAGCTCCTGATCTTAGAGGAAATGTTTTCAGTCTTTCACCACTGATTATTATGTTCTTTAGGAGGTTGGGGAAGTTTCCTTCTAGTCCCAGTTTGTTGAATGCTTTTTTTTTTCATGAAATACTGTTGGATTTTGTCAAATATGTTTTCTGCATCATTACTATGATTTTTGTTTTTGATTTGTCTATTTCCAAAATAATGTTTTGACTTCATTAATAACCGTAAAATTGTAAATGTTTACCTTATGTTCACGATATTTTCATTCCACATTTCCAAGCTATGGCACATTACCCTCCCCCCCATATATTCTTATAACTTACTGGTTAAATATATCTTTAATAAATCTGAAGTATTTTTGTTCCTTGTAATGCCTTCTTTGAAATTACTTTGCCTAGTTTTATTTATTTATTTATTTTTAATTTTATTTTATTTTATTTGTGAACATACTGTACAGAGGGGTTACAATTACATGGGCAGGATAATGCATACATTTCTTACCAAGTATTGCAGCCTCCTCCTTTGGTTTACCCTTCACATCCCTTCCCAGCCTCCCCCCTCCCCCCAATCCCAATCCTTCTCCTTCCCTCCCCTTCCCCTCCTCGCCCCCCCCCGCCCCCCCCCCCCCCCCCCCCCGCACCGATGTTGTAAAGCTCGTTTTGGACATGACAACTTGTTCTTCTCATTGTTGCAACAGGTCCACCTGTATCCTTAAACAACTGGTTTTTCCCCATCTCCTCCAACTTTGCCTAGTTTTAATACATTGTATCCCTGCTTTCATTTGGTTAGAATTTGTTAGTTTCATTGCATCACTTCTAAAAATATTTAAAGCTAGAGACTCTTCAGATCTTTTCTTACACTAAAGGAATCTTACATTTATTTTCTAATTTTATAAATTTGTTTGGGTTTATTTTTTATATTTTGCTTGCTTTCTCTTTTTAAGATTGCTTTTTGTTGGCAGTTTTTAATTAGATTAGTGCATTTTTCTTTATTTCCTTTTCATTTGTATGTGACCAGTAAAACACCAGTGAGGAAAATTGAATTTCCAATCAATAAGCAAATAGATACTCCAACTTTTGTACATTGTAAAAATAAAGGGATAGGATCACATTTTTGCACCAAGTTCATGGAAAGTTTTTACCACATATAAGATAGAGATAATAATTTGACCAGCTAGGAAATGGAAAAACTTGGAAAAAATTATATTAAGTGAAGTAAGCCAGGCCCAAAGAAACATAGGTCCCATGGTTTCCCTTATTTGTAATATCTAGTATATGTATGAGTCAAGCGGAAAAGGTCAGATAATGTGATGTCAGGAAAATGAACCCTTAGATGTGTATTTTAATGTTTTTTTTCTTTCATGCATGTGTTTCTAACACATTTATAAGATTATCTCTTTGTTGCTTTGTATGTCCCTCCCCCACAGTATAACACCTGCTTTCACTATATTTGATGTCAGTATAACTTGTGGAGGAGATGGGGAAAAACCAGTTGTTTAAGGATACAGGTGGACCTGTTGCAACAATGAGAAGTACAAGTTGTCATGTCCAAAACGAACTTTACAACGTTGGTGCGGGGGGTGGGGGGGGAAGGGGGGGCTGGGGGGGAAGGAGAAGGATTGGGATTAGGGGGGGAGGGGGGAGGCTGGGAAGGGATGTGAAGGGTAAACAAAGGAGGAGGCTGCAATGCTTGGTAAGAAATGTACACATTATCCTGCCCATGTAACTGTAACTCCTCTGTACAGTATGTTCACAAATAAAATTAAATTAAATTAAAAAATAAATAAATAAAAAAATAATTTGACCAGCTCCACCTGTGTCATGAGACGATAAAAAGTTAAAAGAGACATAAAAGGTGGTTCTATTCTGTTGGTGTTTATATTAAGCTAGTTATCATTCTAGTCAAGCAACTTATTTGAGCTAACTCTTTGTCTTTAAATGTTATTGCATAAATGTCTGGCACAACGCAAAACAAATCTATCTCTAGGTCAATATTGACTCTTCCCTGTTTGCAAGTCCTTTTCCTTTCTAGTCTGAATCCCTCTCAACATAAAAAAGCTGCCAGGTACAGGTAGGATAATGGGCACATTGGGACCACCTCCCTCAAGTATTCCAGTACCTTTTCCAAGACATTCATGAAAAATCTGTGTAATCACTTACAAATCAAAAGGAGGAGTCCTTTGCTTTAAATTTTGTCTATACTGCTCAAAAATCTTCTCAAAATGTCCTGGATTTTAATTCCTCCTATATTTTTTCTCCTCTACTCATGTCTATTTTACTCTTCTCTCCAACTTTTTCATCTCTCATATTTCATTGGTTAATTCATTTCTCCATTTATGGGGTTAGAATTTATTGAGTGCCCACCAAGTGCTGATGATAAAAAAAAAAAAAAATGACCCAATGGCACTTATTTCTCTTTAAGATGGAAAAGCTGGTTCTAAAAGCATGACTTTTAGGAATTTGAAGGAAATTCCAGATAGAGTAAAAGTATGTACAGAATTCTTCTCTACTTCTGTGGTTCTTTTATAAATTGCTTGGGGGCCTCTTTGGAGTTCTCTGTGATGACACAGACTGTTCAGGAAAGTCTTTATTAGGAGAATTACAGAAAATTATCCCTTGGATGACCCCTCTGTGCGGGAGGTTGCCTTCCTGCCTTGGATTACTTTCTTTATTTGGGACAGAAGTATGTAGATCCTGAAATCAGAGGTCGAAAAACCAAAGAGTCTGAAGAAGGGGACGGGGTTAATTCATTAACACCTGAATCATCTGGAGAGATTGAGTCACGTTCTCTAAATTCAACATTGTTTTCCTATACAGAAATGTCTGTCTGCATTTGAGGACAGACTTCAATTCTTTATGATCTGATAATTTACAATTTAAAAGAAGGAGAACTTTTTGTTGTTGGTGGTGGTGGTCATGGGCCCTGAACTCTGGATCTGGGCACTGTTCCTCAGCTCTTTAGCTCAAGGGTAGGGCTCTACCACTTGAGCCACAGCACTATTTCCAGCTTTTTCTGTTTATGTGGTGCTGAGGAATGGAACCCAGGACCTCATGCATGCAAGGCAAGCATTCTACCACTGAGCCACCTTCCCAGCCCAGAAGGGGAACTCTTAAGAAAACAATTACAAGTTGAGTGCCAATGACTCATATCTGAATTTCTACCTGTTCATAAGGGGGAGATCTGGAGGGCAATGGTAGGAGTCAGCCCAGGCAAAAGGTTTGTGAAAGGCCTTCTCAACCAAAAGCTGGGCACAGTGGCATATGCCTGTCATCCCAGCTACACGACAAGTACAAAATAAGTGGATCATGAACCAGGCCACCTTGGGAAAAAAAAGTAGGACTCTATCTGAAAATGACTAGTACTAAATGTGGTCAGTAGTAGAGCCACTGTTTAGCAAGCAGACAGTTCAAATCCCTATACTACAAAAAAAAAAAAAAAGAACATGTCTGTGGGGAGAGGAAGGGTGGGTGAAGGCAGTCATAATATTCAATGTATATAGGCATAATGAATGAAAAATGGAACTAGGTAATGAGAGGTAGGTTTGGGACAGAGTGGGGAGAACAATAGAAGAGGTGACATTGATCGAGATACTTTATGCTCATAAACTGACATGTTGACTGGAAACTTCGTAGTAAAACTACTTAAAGATGATTTAAAAGAGAGAGAGAGAGGAAAGGAGACAGAGATAGGGAGAAAGGTATATCTGTATGTTTGCTATAGGGATGCTATAGGGACCTTGGGATGTAAGATTCTTCTCCAGAGCCATTGTTAGTCCTCAGAACATTTTTTGGTAGGCTTGAGAACTAGGAGCCACAGGGCAGTCTCTAAGCAAAGTGAGATGTTGGGCTTTAGGTATCAAGCATGTCTGAGAGGTACTTGTTCTAAGCAATTGGAGCTCTAGAAAAGTCAGTGATTCACCTTGAGGACACTCTGTGCTTGGAGGAGTTTAGACATGAGACCTGGAATCCAAAACCTAGTTGAATTTGGAAGGAAAAAAAAAATGGATTAAATAAGAAACATGTTTCTGTCTTCTAACAAGGAAAACAAGATTAGCTCTTATTAAGGAAGGAGAAGACTTATGATGACTGTTTGGGAAGGAATGTCTGGGGAAGAGAATGATTTGGTATTTTAATTAGTATCTTTACTTCCATATAATTTCTTTTCTTGTCTAAGAACTTTGATTGGCACTAAATGTGCTTATTCATTTTGTCACGCATAATCAAAGACATTACCATTTCCAGGCACTGACCCAAAATCCAAACAAACAGGGCCTGTCTTATTAGGAGTGTCCAGCAGAGAATCTGACCCCAATGGGTGCTAAATAAATATCTACTGAGATGAATAGGATAACGTTAAATTATATGAGCTTGGGGGAGAATAAAGAATGAAACTGTAGTTATCCTATAATTAAATACCTGTTTTTCTCCTTAGAGAAGTAGGATTATGTAGAGATTAAGGGCTCTTTATTTAGAGAGTTTACAATGAAATCCAAGCTCAAATCTTAGTTCTGTCATTAATCACCAGTCTGACTTTGAGCAAACTCCCTAATATCTGTGTGCTTATTTCTTCATTTGTTCAAAGACCTTAAGGGCAATATTTGTCTTAAGGTGTTATTGCAAGTTATATAAGGCAATACATGTAAAACATGCAGTAAGATACCTGGTATATAGGTTTACTCTGAGCATTTTTCATTTACTAAGGAAAAGAAATACAACAGATCATAGCACAAATACATGAGAGTACAAAGATATTTGAGAACTAGAAAGTACCTTGGGGTGGATATGAGGATGGATGGATGGATGGATGGATGGGTATTTAGATGAATGAATGGATGAATAGAGGCAGGACAATGATAAGGAAGGAGATAGGTTATCCAAGCATTGCTGTTTTACTCGATCTGTGCAGAAGCAGTTTTCATGTTCTACCAGCTTTTGGATCATCCAGAGGATAGACAAAGTATGTGGAAGTGAGGTGTGAGAGCTTTGTCTGTATTTCCATACAACACAAATGCTGGCACACACCAAGGTTTGGGCAGGTGGGGTGAAGAGTAAGAGAAACAAGGTTGTCAAGGCATTAGCAATTGAGAAACGTTCAAGTGCCATGGAAAAATGGATATGAACAAAAAGACTAGGCAGTAGGATATGTTATATTGTTCCTGAGTTCTGGGGAAATACATAAGAGGATCTCTAAGGTGAGTAGTGGATCATTCAAGTGAGCTGGGAGCTTGCCAAGTTTGGGTATTAGTGAGAGCTTATGCATTTCTGTGAGCTGGCAGAACTGAAGCAATGGAGTTATGTAAAGCTTTAAGTATCCACAGTATTACTTCTTCCTTTTAGCATTTCCACTGTGAATTTGAACCATTTTTGAATAATATTTCTAGAATGAAGAAAATGGACACAAATTCCATGCCAGGCATGTTAGACCTTATCACATGCTATTGGCTTTCAGATTATCCTATGAGTATATATTTTTAAACAAGTGAACTAAAATCTGAGGGAGCAGGTGGGTCAAAAGAGTTGCCCAAAGTTACCCTGCTATGCATGGGCTGTGAGCCTATGACAAATGACATTCCAAGTATGACATATTGCCCTTGGAGCTCAATATGACATTTTGACAAGCAGAGCACCTTGAACTTAAGGAGCCTGGAAACTCCTCAGAAGCTAGAATTCTTTCTGGCTTGTTTCTCTCCTTCTCTCCTTTCTTCTCCCCCAAAATAGACCATAGTAACTAGAATTCCTCTTTCCCCAAAGCAAACAAGAAACACAATATTGTCTTATCACTTCACCCTTCTTCCTAAAGGCCCTATGTAATGGGTAGGAAGGAAGGGTATAGAATAGAGAGACTGAGAAGGATCTGAACAAGTGAATCCTTACCACCCCTCAATGGATCATTTCCATTAGATGGTACTCTCTGATCACATTTCTGCATGTCGATCCACTCTTTATCAAGCCTAAGCATAAAAATGCATACTTTCTTAAAAGTTCTTTGAATTTTTGTTTCTGAAGACTCCCATACCATGGATATTTTTGAACAAATACATTTGTCAAAGCCAGGCATAGTGGTAGGCACCTATGATACCAGCTTCATGGAAGGCCATAGGTAGAAAGAATATAGTCTGAGGCTATCCCTGGGCAAAAGCATGAGGTCCTGCCTGAAAAGTAACTAAAGCATAAAGGGATCAAGGTGTGGCTCAAGCAATAGAGTGAAAGGTCCTGAGTTTAATGTCCCAGACTTAGATGCACACAAAGTTGCAATGATTTTCTCTTGCTAGTCTCTGTTTTGTAATAGGAGTTCTGGCGATTACTCTTGAGATGAGTGAAGGAAAGTATTACACACAAATCTTTGTATGCTAACCATGAAATGACCTCTCTCTTTTAACTCTAGAAAGCCTACCAGTAAACAACCATGTTATCATAATCAGAAACTTAAATCTACTGTTTATGTTTATTTACTCACAGTACTCATATATTTACTTAATTGTGGTTAAAATACACAATGTAAAGTTTACCATCTTAACCATTTTAATTGTACAGTTAAGTGATGTTAAATGCATTCACTTTTTTGTACACTCTTTACCACAAGTTGTAAAATGGAAACTCTTTACCTATTAAATTCTGTTTTAAATAAAATGACCTGAAAACAGGTATCCATCTATCATTTCTAACAACCACTGGTTGTCACCTCCATGGACCACAGACCACTTTTATGCCAGGGTCTCAGCTGAGAACTCTGTTTTAACTCATGCTCTTCAAGGCATCAGTAAAATCCTGAACCTCACTAAATTACCCCACTTCACAGACTGTTGAGGCATTGTCTGGGCAACACACAGGCAGTGAACTAGCAAACATACATGAATGCATAAATATAGAATAAGGAAATCCATTTAAAATTGTTTTTGAAGAGGGAGAATAAAAAAGAATACTAGAGGTGATAATTATTTTTAACATTATTATAATTGTTATAACATGATTATGCATGTGTGGAAATCACAATGAATCCCCTTTGTGTGCTAAAAAGAAATAAAGAATTCTTTGTCAGCCTATTCATGGTTTAGACATAGAGAAGCTCTGGTAGAGGATGGAGCATAGATTGCTACCTTGATTGAGAAGTATTCTCTAAGTGTCCTTAACTCAGTCACACTAGAAAAACAGACTTTCCATCTATCACTGCTTTGAGTATGACAGAAATAGTTTTAATCCATATACACAATCATTCATGCACTGTCTATCCCTAAGTTAAAAGAGCACAGTAATACTAGTTAGCAGGCTGAGATCTGACAATTGTGGTTCAATGCCAGCCTGGACAGGAAGCCATAAAACTGTCTCCAATTAGCCTCCCCCCCGCCCCAAACAAAGTGGAGCTGTGGTTCAAGTGGTAGAGTACTAACATCAAGCAATAAAGTTTAGGAGTTGCACCCAGCACCCCACCCACAGAGAGAGAGAGAGAGAGCGAGAGAGAGAGATGGATGGATGGACAGATGGACGGATGGACGGACAGACAGACAGACGGAGGGAGAGGGAGAGAGGGAAAGCAGAGTCTGTAAATCTGAATTATGTTCTGCTTCTTAAGATGTCCCTTTCTGGGTCCTTTACTTTCTCTATGATTTGTGGAGGGCAGGTGTGAAGGTCTTTCTCTTATTTTCACATAGTTTCTCACCCATTGCTCTTCTGGTCTCTTTTCTCCTAACCATTCATTCATGCCTTAAAATAAGGAAGAAATATATGTATATTTAAATGTAATATACAAATTCCTCAGAGACAAATGTGATCTAATTTTCATGTTTTTAATATGCAATGGAACTGAATGATAATATAAGTTGAGTTAAAAAAAAAAAAAAAAAACAGCGATGAGCTCCAGGAAATGGAAACAAGAGGTTCTTTCCTTTTCTATTCTTTTTGTATTATTTGTTCATGTATTTGTCTTTGGGTGTGTAATTTGGGGGGGGGACAGAAATGGAGGGACAAAGGGTGAACAAATGCAGTAGTGGTACTCACTAGATACTATGTTGAAAATGAACTCTACAACTAGTGGGCAGAGGATGGAAGGAAAACTGGGAGAGAGCAAAGAAATGGGTAACATTGTCCAAAACAAAATGTACTCATTATTTGACTTATGAAATGGTAACCCTTCTGTACGTCAACTTTATAGGAACAATAAAAATATTTAATAATAAAAATGTAAAAAACCAAAGTGAGTTTTTGTCCTCTGGATAAACAATCTGTTATTTCAGGCACAGGATATTTATGTCATATAAGAATACTAATAGAAGGCATATATTAAGTACTAACACCATATGTTTGGCACCGAGCTAAGGGATTTTTATGTATTAGGGAATCCTATGTTTTTCCAAACTCACAAATGCTGACAGTATTCTAGCAAATATTATGCCAGATATATCAGAAAGGATATGGCATTTACAAGAAATGTGAAGCTTAACTCTAACACTTGTTAACACTTGAATCCAGTGATTTCATTCTTGACATAGAAGTCTGGAAGTAAAAATAATACACGTCCAAGTATATTTTTATGTCCCATTGCATTTTGCTTTAGAAACCTGATTTTCTTTTTGTAGGAAGGCATTTTGAATCTATAGATTTAGTGTTGGTCTCCCTCACTTTATTTATTCTTGGTGAACTGTTGAATTATTAAGCCAACAAAGAAACATTAACACTTAACAGCAAGCACACTGCAAAGCCTGGTATCAATGGTACAAACTCATTTAAACTTCACAACAACCCAACGAAGCAGATATTATCGTTACCCTCATTTTACAAGAAAGAAGCAAAGAGAGGTCAACTATGTGCTCAGGATCACAAACATAGACAGTCTAACTTCAGATCTGTGTTCTTATCTTCTCCCATTGAGTGCCTAGTTGAGTCCACTTAGAAACAGTGCAAATATCTACTAACCAGAGTGAGCAAAGAAAAGATTGTTCCTATTCTACTTCTCAGGTCGATAAAGTTATGAATGGAATCCATTAACATTTTAAGCTTCATTAAACTCTCACTCCAGGAAGTACAGTGGCTAGTAATGCATTGTCTAAGGACACCTAACTCTGATGGTTTTCCCATCTTATTTCCCCATGCCTTCTCTTCAGCCCTACCAAAAGCTCTTATCTTTTCATTCTTCCTCAAAGCTTTGCTCACCCCTACCCAGGTCAGACCTATTCCTCTGAGTGTTTCTATAACCACTCCTTGGTTATACCTTCAGCCTACTGGCAAGCTCACCAGATTTCTGTCCTGCTAACTTTCTCATGCTTCATCTACTTGAGTTTCCACCCTGCTCTAGAGTGACACTGGAGAAAATGTCTCCACTAAGCTGGATGGTGTCATGACAAATCCACATTCTTTCACCTCATTGGTTTACCTTGGTCTCAGTATCTCTCTACTAAAGCTTTCCATGTTTCTGTTCTGTCATAAGGATACCCCAACCTCCCCCATTTCCTTTCAGCCTCACTTTGAAGTTCCTAGTCCTGTTCTTACTGAGTTAGATTACTTGGGAAAATCACTTAAAAGTTCTGTATCTTATTCATTCATCTATAAGAAAATTGACTGAGAACAGTATTCTCAAAAGCCATCCAAATATATTATATACCTTTTCTAATATTAATATCTTTTTTCTATTATATTTTGTAGTTTGCAGTATGTGATCACTGCATACTCCCACTAAATTTCCATTAAATTTCTCTAGTGCATTGAATCATTTGATATTAAATTCTGAAATATTTTTTTGAATTTTATCTTTCCAACTGTTCATAGAAATACAACACATTTTTGTATGTTGGCACTGGAAGGAAGTTAAGAGCTGAAGATCAAAGTTCAAAGCCAGTTCAAATAAAAATCCTCAAGACTCTTCATTTCTAATTCACCAGCAAAAAACCAGAAATGGTGGTATGTCTCAAGTGTTAGCCCCGAGCAAAAAGGCCGAACAAGATCAAAGGTCCTGAGAGAGAGAGAGACAGAGAGACAGAGAGAGACAGAGAGACAGAGATCTTATTTAACTCTTTAAATATGCAACCCATTGGCATTTGAGCATGATTATATCTTAACCCTCAGTATATTGAAGAAAACCAGCCTGGGGGAGGCTGTCTTGTGCCTGGTGTCTCTTCTAGAGCTGCTTCTGATAGGCTGCTCCTGATTGGATGCAACTCCTCTATGGAGATAAGGTTTGTCCTTGCCTCTTGCCAGTTTGAGATACTGTTTCTACACCATGCTGCTTTAGCCGGGCTGCCAGCAGGACTTTTTTTTTTTAAGTAGGTTTTTTTATTGTAAAAATACTGTACAGAGGGGTTACAGTTACATGAGGAAGGTAATAAGTGCATTTCCTATCAAGCATTGTTGCCTCCTCCTTTGTTTTTCCCCTACCATTCCTTCCCTCCCACCTCCACAACTATACTCCCCCCTCCGCTGCCTAAATTGTAAAGTTTGTTTTTCAACATAGTGTCTTGTACATCTCATTGTTACAATGGGTCAGCCTGTATCCCTTCCCCTCCCCAAATACATCAAATGCAGTGAAAACAGGGATTATACCATGTAGGAGGAACATACAAAGCAACAAAAAAAATCTCATGGTACGTTATAAATATATTAGAAACAATGCCAGCTGGACTTTACCTCTTATTTGAGGATTAGCTCTTGCCTTGAGAGTTTGGTGGAGTAAAATTTTTGGCTTGACTAGCACTGTGCACAATGCTTCATGCTTTAATAGCCATGGAAAGGAAGAATATGATGCATAGACTGATTTTTCATGTTTGGGAATTGCAATAAAAAAAGATTCTGCCTCAGGCAGAAACAGATTCCTGATATTTCCAGTGCAAATTATCAAACCTCCAGGCAGCTGAAGTCTGGATTTTTGTTTTTCTATTTGATCATTGAAATCAGACAGGACAGGGACAGAGACAGAGAAGGGAAAGATATTCCACAATCACAACCAAAAGCAACCTGAGAAAGTAGGCATTTTATTTCACACTGCCCCCCATTCTCAATTCTCTTCATTGCTTAGTAATAGAAAATACATTATACATACATTTTCACAGTGTTGTTTCTCTAAAGATAAGAAATTTAAGACTTTCCATACTTTAGATGGCAATCTACCTATATTAAAGTTTCTCCATCTTGCCCTTTAAAACTTATTTTTAACCACATGCCAATAACTCTAATTCTAGCTATTCAGGAAGTTGAGATCTGGAGGACTGAAATTCAAATCTAACCCTAGCAGTTAACTAGCCAAAAAGCTGGATTGGAGGTGTGGCTCAAGTGATAGAGCATCAGCTGAGAGCAAGCAAGCTGATCCAGAGTGAGAGATATTGAGTTCAAGCCCTGGAACCAATATATACATTGCTCGGTTTTGTATGTATATATATACACATACACATATATATACATATATACACAGCATATATATGCATATATATACACACGCATGTATATGCATATATGTGCACATATATATTCTTTTTAACATGAATTTTTGATCTTTCTCTTGTGTGTGGCCTATTGAGCCATCTGTTTCTGCCTATCATAATTGCCCGTCTACCAGAAGACAATGAGTCTGAGTCGGCAGCCTTGTGTGTGGTATAGTCAAGGGCTGACCTTGAATAAGCAATCTTATTGAAGATGAATAAAGACATTCTTACTTTGTTTTTGTTTTTCCGGTCCTTATGACATTTTTTTCTTGCCTCATGCCTCTTACTAATTCTTTCTGAATGTTGAATAGAAGTGGTAAGAACAAGCATACTTGCTTTGTCTTTTATTGTAGAAAGAAAAAGTTCAGAATTTCATCATTAAGAATTATATTCTGGAGTTGGAGGAATGGCTCAGTTGGTAGAGCACTAGCCAATGAGTGCAAGTGTTAGGTACCAAGTTAAATCCTGCTCTCACACCAAAAAAAATATATGTTTAATGTTAAGCTTTTTTTATTTACATGCCCTTTGTATTAAGTGGATGTAGTTCTTTTTCCTTTATATAAATAAATGGATATAAGCTAGCTAAGTGTGGTGCTTCATGCCTATAGCCCTAACACTAGGAGACTGAAAAGCAGAAGAATCACAAGTCCCAAGCAAAGCCTGAGCTACATAGTAAGATCCTGTGAAATGTGATCTCCTCCTCTGGAGTTCTGGGATTATAGGCATGTATCACCATGCCCAGTCTTATGTACTGCTTTTTAAAGTTGTAAAGGTTCTGGGGTTTTACCATTTCTTTTAGGAGTATTGAGTCTTGTTTTAGTAACAAGTTCAATTACTAGGAATTCACCTTGGTATTGTGAAGTTTGATTTTTGTCATTCTAAGAGCATGTCCATTTTGGTTTTACATGTAGTTCTAGGCCAATTTCCTGATCTTTAACATGTGATCTTCATTTAATGCCTTTCAGAGACTCTGATTCAAATAAAAGAACCTAAAAAGTTGTTTTGTGTTGTGTTGTTGTTGTTGCTGTTCGTGGTGGTGGTGGTGGCAGTGGTGGTGTGTGTGTGAGAGAGAGAAAGAGAGAGAGAGAGAGAGAGAGAGAGAGAGAGAGAGAGAGATTGTACCAGGGCTTGAACTCAGGTTTGGGTGCCCTTAACTTTTTAACCCAAGGCTGGTATTTGACAATCTGAACCAATTTCCACTTCTGACTTTTTTTTTCATGGTTTAATTTGAGATAAAACTCTCATGGACTTTCCTGACCAACTGACTTCAAACCAAAGTTTTCGGTTCTCAGCTTCCTAATTAGTTAGATTTCATGAAACTTAAGTTTTGTTTGTTTTTTTTTTTTTTTTTTACCATGTAGCTCTAATATAACATTTCAACTACAAATCTATGTTCCTCATGGTGAGCCATAGATGAAAATTCTACTTAGATCCAAGCAGGGGAGAGAGTACATACATGTGTGTACATAAGCTTCATCCCCCCCCAACAATTCAATGTTTTTCCCTAAATATCCAGAGGTCAGGCATATGCTAAATTTTTAAGGGAATTTTATTTACAGCTTTGGGGATTCCTTTCTGTGGCTCTTTCCTTACCCAGATTTCTTGCTTTAATTTAATTTCTTACCACTCTGTAATGCCTGAACTTTGCAATCTAATTTTTTTTTGTATATGTGTGTGATGCTAGGTTCAAATATAGAGCCTTGTGCATGTCCAGCAAGCTTTCTGCCACTGAGCTGCATGTTGGCCCTGCCATCTGTTTTTCAAAGTCAATAAGATCTGTCCTTCTGAGTACACTCATCTGAGGAAAGCCTCAGGTAGAACTTAGATACTTTTGGTTCTCGCTCAGTGTGGTCCTTGTTTTAGGAATCAGGCTCTTATCGAATTTATGTCTACTTTTGTCTTATTCTCTGGGGCCTTCATAAAATTGCTTTAAAAATGTCTTATCCTTGCCACAAGAGTGGTTCACACTTGTAATTGTAGATAGTAGGCTGAGATCTGAGGATCATGGTTCAAAGCCAGCCCAGACAAGAGATAAGACTCTCTGAGAGTCTTATCTCTAATTAACCATCAAAAAGCTAGAAACAGAGCTATGGCTCCAGTGGTAGAGCATCAGCCCTGGACAAAAAACCTATAAGACAGTGCCTAGGCTCTAAGTTCAAGTACCAGTACCTGAAAATAAAAAAGAAGAGTTTTATTCATAGTTCATTATTGGTATAATCATACATTTGATCCAAGCATTGCCATATATCCTAGAATCACAAGCTTTATTAAAAAAATAAATTTATCTGTGTCCTAAACAATATCTATGAAAAATGTATTTGTTACTTTTTCTAAGATACATTAAAATAATTATTAGTTAAATAATAGTTAAAACTAGTTTTAAACTTACCCATGTGCCCCATAAAACGATATCAGATGCCACCTATCATTACAGAAAATACTAGCGTGGATGATGTCGTGGATTGGATTGGATGTGAAGTGCCCCCCTAAACTCATGTGACAAAGTCTTGGTCCCTAGCTAATGGATTCAAGCCTGGAGAAGTGACTGGCTCATGAGGGCTCTAACCTAATCAAAGGTATTGATGAATATTTAATTTAATATCGTTTTGAGGAAGTGGTGTGCCACTTGGAGGTGGGCCTAAATTGGAGGAAAAAGGCCACTGGGGATGTCACCTTAAACTGTGTATTTTTTTAATTTTTTTTTTATTTTTGTCAGTTGTGGGGTTTGAACTCTGGGCCTGGGCACTGTCCCTCAGCTCTTCAGCTCAAGGCAAGCGCTCTACTACTTTGAGCCAGAGCACCACTTCCGGTTTTCAAGTGGTTTATAGGAGATAAGAGTCTCACGGACTTTCTTGCCCGGGCTGGCGTTGAACCGTGATCATCAGATCTCAGCCTTCTGAGTAGCTGGGATTACAGGCATGAACTACCCGCACCTGGCTGAAGCGTGTATTTTGTCTCTGGCCCCTTCCCGTTTCTCTCTGCTTCCTGGTTCAGTGAGGTGAGCTGTGGGCAGCTCGGCTCTGTCACACCCTCTCTGCCATGATTGTTCTCAGCCCAGAAACAATGGAGCCAGCTGACCAAGAGCTAAACCTCTGAAACCATGAGCTGAAGTAAACCTTTCCTCCTTTAAGTTGATTTCTCTCCGGTATTGTGTTGGACTAACACAATTCTTGAGACTTATTTTAGTTCTAAAATCCCACATTCATGACTTTAAAAGATTAATCCTTGCAATGTTAGGTTCCATGAGCAATTTACATGAGTACTTGGAAAAATAATATAAATTTACAGTAATTACTAACAATTTTGGTGCCAACTAAGTCTGTTTAGATGAACAGAGCAGAAAATATTACTTGGGTTGCCAGCCTTGATCCCAAGTTTTGATTCCAGTCTTGATCACAAGATATCCTAGTCACTGAACAAACTCAGAAGCATGAAGATATAGAGCACTTCATCTCCTGTGCACTCTTCCTTCCTTCTTCTCATCTTGGAGATTTTTTTTCTCTTGTTACTTGCAGGTTTTCTCTCTTACTATCAGATTAATTTACTTATATGTTAACTTATATGTTAATTAATAATAGTAATTATTATTACTAATATGTAAATAAGTGAACATACACATAAGGCCTAAGAAGGGTTGAGTACTTTTCTAATGTAGCACTAGTCTTAGTTAATGAAAAAAGAGAAAGTGTGCTGGTTAGTTGACCAAATCAATAATAATTGATAACTAATCGTTAGTAAAGATTATAGTGCTGGGTGCTAGTGACTCATGTTGGGATACTAGCTACTCAGAAGGCTGAGATCTGAAGATTGTGATTCAAAGCCAGCCTGGGCAGGAAAGTCCATGAGACTCTTATCTCCAAGTAAGTGATTAAAACAAAACAAAACAAAACAAAACAAAAAAACAGAAGTGAAGCTGTAACTCAGGGAGTAGAATGACAGCTTTAAGAAAAAATAAAGAAAAAAAAAGCTCAGGGACAGCACCCACATCCTGGGTTCAAGCTCTGAAATGAGCATGAGCGCGCGCGCGCACACACACACACACACACACAAAAAAAAGATTATAGCTACCATATACTGGATACATGTGAAAAGACAGACATTTGGCGAGCACTTATCTTGCTTCACTGAGTCCTATGGGAAGAAACTCAGGTATCTATTTCACAAATAAATAACTTGAGACAGTGAGGTGAAATAATTTATACCCTCCTGAAATAGAAATGTCAAAGCAAATATAGCTGAGCTGAAGTGCAATGCAGCCATTGGGTAGAACATAAATACTTTGAGCTATTCATCTTCATGTTGAAGATGGGGTTATATTTGTTATATATAGAGAATTATAAAGATTGGGGGAGGAATTGGTGGGGGGGGTGGGGAGAGGATGGGAAGGGATGGGAAGGGGAAACAAAGGAGGAGGCTACAATGCTTGATAAGAAATGTACTCATTATCTTGCCCATGTAATTGTAACCCCTCTGTACAGTACTTTCACAATAAAAAATAAATAAAAAATTTAAAAAAAGAATTATAAAGATTATTACTAGTAATTTGCTGTAAGATTTTTCTCATAATACTATTTCATATCAAATTTTCTATCATTTTATAGATTATAAAATTGATTACTTTAAGTAATCAGTTATCAAAGTAATTTACTTTAAATAATCTAGCTATTCAAATAATTTATGTTAAATAGTCGGTCCATTATTGTGATCATGAGAATAAAGGAAGAGAGAAAAAAGGAATCAACCTAGTGCTAAAGAGAAATTTTACACCACAAACTACATAGCTAGTATCAAGATAAAAAGATTGCTCTTTACTATGTGCCGGGTGCTCTGCTATTGGTTAACTTACTACTCTTCAACAACACTCAAAGTAAGCACTGGAAATGGAAAACAGAAGCAGAGAAAGATTCAGAAGACTTCCCAGAATCACAGCAAATTAAAGGCACAACCAGAAACATAATTTATATGGTCCCTGAAGTTACATGAGCATAGGAACTTTTTGCTTTGGGATCAAGGTCTATTTCATTATGATTATTTTGGTAAAGTATTCTATGCCAGTGTCGGAGGGTTCCTTTCTGTCCTCCAGGCGAGTTCTAAGAGACTTTCTTTCTGGTTCTAGACCCTAAGGACTGCTACATTTTCTGATCATATCAAACACTAGTCTCTGCAATTCAGAGACCCTGGACTAATACCCATTTTTAGTTCTCCCAAATGCTGAAGCCTAGAATATAAATAGTCATTCACTGTGAAACAGACCAGATCAAGTATGTCCTCAGACACACATGGGCTAGAAATTTTGTCAATACACAGAGCTGTGATGGAAAACACAGCAAAGCAAACATGACAACAAGAAGAGAGACAAACACAGCTGAAGAAAGTCTACTGCACTCACACAGAGGTTTATCAGCCTGGACATCTGGTTCTGTGGGGAGGAACAGGGAGAATATTGGGAGGCTCAGATCTGTCTCCTTCAAATACTTGCAGAACTAATTTTACCTAGCCAACAATTTGGGTGGCAAAAACCATTTGGGGAGGAAAGATGCTTTTAACTGCTAAAGTTTATAGCAATGCTCAGAGTAACTTGCTCTGGCCTAATGAAAACAGATCAGTGACACTTGGACTAATGAAAGCTCAGGACCACTTTTGCCCAGGGGCTTTCCATGGTGCCAAACTGTTGGAGGTACTTTCTTAGGTGAAGACCTACTTAAACCTACTTTCTTAGGTGAAGACCCACTAATAGGAGCTCCTTGAATGAGGAGGAGAGTTTACTCTGCTGTTCATCCACTCATACCATCTCCATGATGTTCTCACCCATTTCAATTAATAAATGATATAGTACACTGGTGGGCTTCTTTGGGGTTGATCAAATAGCATTAAAACTCTTGAATAAAGCCAGGATCCCAGCTGGGCACCAGTGCTTCATGCCTGTAATCCTAGCTACTTAGAAATCTGAGATCTAACGATCACAGTTTGAAGACAGCCGGGGCAGGAAAGGCCATGAGACTCTTACATCCAATTAACCATAAGAAACCTGGAATTGGTATTTTGGATCAAAGTGGTAGAGTGCTAGCCTTGAGTGAAAAAGCTCAGGGACAGTGCTCAGACTTCAAGCCCTGTGACTGTCAAAAGAAGAAGAAGGAAAAGGAAATAAATAGGAGCTCAGTCCTTCTGTTTGTTTGTTTTTAATTTACTGAACTAGGAAATAACATTGCCGCCAGATGCCAATAGCTCATACTTGTAATTCTAGCTACTCAGGAGGCTGAGATCTGAGGATCATGGTTTGAAGCCAGATTGAATGAAATAAAAAAAAAAATCCACGGGGCTGGGAAGGTGGCCCAGTGGTAGAGCACTTGCCTTGCATGCATGAGGCCCTCGATTCGATTACTCGGCACCACATAAGCAAAAAAGAAAAAAGCTGGAAGTGGCGCTGTGGTTCAAGTGGCAGAGTGCTAGCCTTGAGCTGAAGAGCTGAGGGACAGTGCCCAGGCCCAGAGTTCAGGCCCCATGACCGGACTCCCCCCCCCAAAAAAAGTCCTGAGACACTTATCTCCAAGTAACTAGTAAAAAGGTGGAAGTGAAAGTGTAGCTCAAATGGTAGAGTGCCGGTATTGAGCAAAAAAGCTATGGAGAGCCAGGAGCCCTGAGTTCAAGCCCTTTCACCAGTACAAAAATTACTGATAGAAAGAAAGGAAGAAAAAAAGGAAGAAAGGAAGGAGGGGAGAAAGAGAGAGAGAAAGGAAGAAAGAGAGAAAGAAAAAGAGAAGGAAAGAAAGAAAATGGCATCATGCATTAATCAAACATATTTGCTGGAGAAACTGGCAATATCTTTCAGATGAATGGTCAATGGTACAAAAGTATATACAGGGCAAAAAGACAAATGAAGATCAATACCCAAGACACTTTCTGTCTTCAGCTGTATGAGTCCTCAGGAAACAGGGGGGAGGGTTATATGTTATAGAGGAAGCCAAACATGTGATGGTAGACTTATTGACTTTCTGACATCTGCCAGCTCTTGAGACCTAGCTTTTCTAAATTGTTATGAACTATTTCTTAAGCAGCTACTACTATACATTCTAGGCATAGTGCTGAATGTTAAGAGCACAAAGATGGAGTCCTGCCAGTTACATGAAGAATGGCTGGAAGGCAAACATATAGACAATTTCTACTAGGTATGTAGGTTTCATTTTTTTCTTTTAATTTTTATTGTAAAGGTGATATACAGAGGGGTTACAGTTACAGAAGTCAGGCATTGAGTACATTTCTTTTTGATCAGTGTCACCCCTCCCTCATTTTCTCCCAGTTTTTTCCCTCCTGGCCCCACTCCCTTCCCAAGTTGTAGGACATGGAACACAATAAAGTGGCTGCTTAGTCGGGGCATGAGTATTGGCAAGGGAAAGTGTTGAGAATGGGAGTGATGTCTCAACTATCTTAAAGAGCAATAGGAAAGAATCAAATCATGATGGGAAGTTGAGGGTGCAATAGCAGTGTGGTCTTGTGACAGCCTGCTGCGAGAGATAAGGATACTATGGAAAAGAAGCTAGAGAGATCATTAACAGCCAGATACTAGAGTAGTGTGTGAAAGACATTCAGAGATGTGCAAATGACCCTTACAGAGGGTTACCTACAATTTCAACTAAAACAGTCCTGAATGTGGTCTCAGATTTACAATTTGCTCATCTAGTAACAATTTGACCATCTAGTAACTGCTTCTCTGAGTTTATGTGGAGATAAAATGAGCCAAAGCTTTTACCTGGTCTCAGCACATTTTAAGTACCAAATAATGATAAACACGAATGTTTTAAATGAATCATTTTGTTGAACATTGCACAGAAAATGCCATAATGTCAATCTGCACCCATGTGCAGTGAACTTTATGAGTGACAGTAGGACGATCTTCCTGGTTTGCTTGCAAGATAGGGGTGCATGGTTAGTAGAAATTTTGAAAACTGTAATAAAAATGAAATAAGAGTTGGTCTGTTTTTTTAATTATTGTCAAGGCTAGTGAATTCCAAACAATGTCAGTGATAAAATACTTCTACCCAAAATATCTGTGGTCAATTTAAGAACTTATAAACAATTGCTTTACAATTACTGTTGAGGTTTAATAGTATACTTAAAAAATATTTAAAAACCACAGTGGTCTCTGGCACACATTATACAGCAAAGTGGGACCCCAAGAATCATATTCAGTCGGATTTGGTTTTTCCAAACTTGGTTTTTTTAACCAATCACTTCAGCTACTTTCTCCCTGTTTCAAATTTTCAACAGATAAACAGTCCAAATGAGCACAGAATTGAAATAAGTCATGTTCTATTCATTTGTCATTACAATAGCCATGCAATCAGTAATCATTCTGAGTCTATGGGTTCCACGAAGGAATATGTAATTGATAACATGAACTGATCCCTATGTGCTCCAACGATTTTCAACTGTTGAGAAATTACAAGGAGTTCTCTGAATTAATTTGCATGTGGACAAAATGTTTACTGTCAGTAATAAAATGTGATAACTACTTACTGTGAACACTTAAGAATTATCTGTTCCAAGGGTCAGAAGTTGCCTCTCACCCTAACTTTGTCAGGCTCTGATACTTTCAAGAGTATTTCCTCTATTCTGTTCTGACTTCTTCAGAGAGTTTATATACTGTTTCTGCCTCTCTTTGTTTATTCTGGAAACGTGGCACTCTTGCCAGTGGCATTTTTCCCAGTGGAATTAGTTATTAGATTAAATTATATCCATTTGAGGTCTCACAGAAATATAACCTCATCACCCTGAGTTGGGCAATACCTTAGTGCTTAGTGGCTCTGTATAGCTTTGAAGATTATCATGCTGTATAGCAGAGAGCTCTAGATGAGACATTAAAGTAAGTGATGTGGAGACAGGTTGCCAGCGGCTCATGCCTATAATACTAGCACCTCAGGAGCCTGAGGTTTGAGGAGCTAAGTTAAAAGACAGCCTAGGAAGAAAAGTCAGTAAGACTTATGTCCGATTAGCCACCAAAAAGGCAGAAGTAGAGCTGTAGTTCAAGTCCTAGAGGGCTAGCCTTGAGTGAAAAAATGTAAGGGACAGAGCCCAGTCCCTGAGGTCAAGCCCAACCCCCTGGCACAAGAAAAAACAAAACTTAGGTGATGTGGAGAGAGGAGAGAGGCAGGTTCCAAATGAGAGAGCTTGTCACCTGGTAGCAGATATAACCCAAATAAGGAAGGAGAGCACAGAAAAGAAAGGTAGCTGACAGGTTGGGGTTGGCAGTTCACATTCATGCTGAAGTCCTTCTTCAGTTTTGCCCAAGGCAGAGGAGTAAAATCTTATTCTTTGTGCTCTGTTGAGTTGGAGGAATTCCAAAGGGTAGGGGGAACCCAGCCTTAAAACTAATCATAGCAAATGATGGGTGTTTTGAAAGGCTCTTTTGAACAAAAGAATTTAAGTGACATAACCAAAAAAATTGACAGTAACTAGACTGTGGTAGAGGAATGAAGGCCCTACAAATCCTACTTGTTCGAATTCTAAGTGTGTGCTTGGTGTTACAAATAACTGAATTTTAGGGGCTAATGAAAGATACAGTGAAAGAAAGATCATGACAAAGGTCAGCGACCTAGTCCATAGAATAACAATGTACGCCTGTGATGAGCATTGCCATGAGATCCCTTCACTAGTTCAGGATGTGAAGACAGAAATCAATATTGTTTACTCACCTTATATTTGTGGAACATTTATTTTGCCTCAGGTAATTTTCTTGTCTCCATTGCTACAGTTATGACTTTAAATCCTTAACCTGACCAGAATTAGAGTCTAGTCTAGGCCTGAAACAAATTATTATATACACAATAGCAAATTAAATGACTTAGAGTGGATAAAGTGTGATGAAGGAAAAGAACAGGAGATCATGAAAGATGTGATGGGTGATGGGGTGAGGATTGGAGAGACTTACTGGACTATACTATGACTAGATATGATAAGCTGAAGGAATTCAAACACAGCAAAACTAGGTGGCAAACTACAGGTAATGAGGTTAGGAATGACACTGAGTGGTCACACACACATATCACAAAATGAAATCCCTTTATCTGCCAAGGATGACTATGAAACTTTTTTTGGTATATTCAGGAGTGATTTGTGTTCACCTACTTTTATTTTATGTAATGCAACATTTTTGATAGGAAGTGCATCCCAATTTTGCATATGGCAATCAATATCCAATAGCAGTAGCATGTATGGTAGAAAATCCCACTCTGGCCAAAGTTCTTTGAGTAGTAGATAAAATGGGCACGCCTCAAGGAGTCAAATGCACTGGTAGAACAATTCAAATGCACTGGTAGTAGATAAAAACAAAGAAGAAGACTTGCCCGATATGATTAAATTTTAAAAAAAAAACTTTTTTTAGGAGTAAGAGAGGATGTAAAATCAAACAACATAAACACCTGGACTTAGAGTTTAACATTCAAAAAAAAGCAACAAATTCAACAAAGAATTAGATAAAATGCTAGTGAACAGGGATGGGCAAGTATTTGTAGCAAGGCTCAAGAAGAACAATTATGTCAAGTCACCCAAATGGAAACAAGTGTAGGCAAAAGAAGGTGTCCATGAATTTTGGGAGTAGAAACACAGGGAAGAAATTTATGGGAAACCCATGGTTTTCTTTGAACTCTGGACAACCACCAATAGTAACATAGGTGCTCTCTCAATGCCAACATTCTTCATCTAAATAAAAGTAAGACATATTCAATTGGGTGAAAAGGATACAAGAAACTTATTAAGTGTGAGTGAGCATGGCTTGTTCATAAAACTGAAACTAAGGAATGCAAGAGAACAGTAGTTCTATCTCCAGAAGCACTTAGATCCATAGTTCTGACTCTCACTTCTTATGGATTAGTATGATTTTACTTGTTTACTTCTATTATGGAAATCTATTTTAGTGTTTGTAGTTACAGAGGGTCAGGATCCTGGTTCACAGTACAACTCCAGCTTTTCACACTGTCCTTGATGAGATAAGCATTTTAGGAATGAATGAATGACTCATGATGAACAAGCCAGGATTGGCCAGACAATAGAGGTAGCATTTTCCAGGTGATTCAGAGTGGAGAACAATCCACTTTGCTCTAACTAGGGTGATGTCTCCTACTGAATAGGACTCATGCTGCAATTCTAAGGCTGCATATGCCCACCTGCCCAGGAGATTAATAAAACAATGGATACTTTACTTTTGTAGAAAATGGGCTAGACCTGACAGAAAATGAAAGAAAAATAATTAAGAGTTTTTTTATCATAATGAGTTTAATATCACCTCATCTCCGAGTGGACTTTTTGTTTGTTTGTGCTAGTATTGGAGCTTGAATTCAAGGCCTGGGTTCTTTCCCTTAGCTTTTTCACTCAAGGCTAGCACTTTACCTGAGCCATAGGTCCGTTTCTGGATTCTTAATTAAAGATAAGAGTCTCATGGACTTTCCCCCAGGAAATATTCATGCCCACCATGGGCAATTGTTTATCTCATCAAAGATGGTGTGAAAAGCTGGAGCTGTACTGTGAACCAGGATCCTGGCCCTCAGTTATTATGAACACTTTGAACCACAATCCTTAGGTTGAGAATTACCAGAGTTACAGGCATGAGCTACCAGCACCCATCCCAAGTGGACTTCTTAACTAGGAGGATAAGAGTTAAGGAGAGAAACTGTGGTTCAGAATTGGAGAAAAAAGTTGATACTTTGAGAAGGAAAATTTGCCACTATCAGAACCAGCTCAACTTTGCCATTATCAGAGCTAACTCAATCTGATATTACTAGAACCAGCTTGCAATTTTTTTATTTTTTTATTATTTTTTATTGTGAACATACTGTACAGAGGGGTTACAATTACATGGGCAAGATAATGAGTACATTTCTTATCAAGCATTGTAGCCTCCTCCTTTGTTTACCCTTCACATCCCAGCTTGCAAATTTTTGAGACACTGTAACCATTAGGTAAACCAAAACTCAAAACTCTTGTGCACTAATGAATAAAAGGGTTGTACCCCTGTCAGTCAGGGCTCACAGACTGGGGCAGGGACTCCTCTGGGCTCGCTGGCATAATAAACCTGAGTTTTCCAATTCTCTGAGTGTCACTTGGTGCTTTCTCATCATTTTTCTGCTGAACTTAATTTAGCTAATCTGTAGGGTATAAGGAAAATAGCTGTGGAAAATAAGGTTGCTTCCTACTGCTGACAAAACACCAAGAAGTATGAATTATCTGAGCATTGGAATCCAATGTTTTTTGTTTATTTTTGTTTTGTTTTGTTTTCTTCAGGCAGGTCAGAGGCTGTATTAGACAGCCAGACCACCAAACATCATCTTCAGTGGTAGGCACATCTGCAGAGTCACAGTAAAAAGCTCTGCCATCTTAGAAAGACCATCTGTTTATTAAGCACTTGCTAGAACCTTTAATGCTTTATGTACAAGATCTCATTTAAACTCTGGTAGCAAAGTCACTAGATATATAATCAATTAACAGTGTAATGACTGAATGAACCCAAGCAGTACATTCTAAGAAAAGGTATATATTTAGAGACAAAAATTTTCCACTAAAAACTTCTATGTTTCAACTCAATTGGAAAAATCTAATCCTGTTGCTGTTTTGTAGTTTAACCTACAACCTTAGTTTGCCTGAGTTCCCTGAGGCTATTCAACAAAAGGTATTTATTTTAAAACTTCAGTAAAATAATGAATTGCAAACCTAAACATTCATAAATGTTATCTCAAGATTTGGGGGGAGCAGGCTTCCTGTTGTTTGGGGGGGGGGGGTAGGCAAAGCTACCTATTTTTGTCATTTACCTAGCAGTACCAAACAATTTTCTTTTGACTCAATGTAATATACCTCTAAAATGTTGAGTTTTGCTTTACATTTGCAGTATTACTGTGCAAGTACTTTTTCTTCTACCTGCTCTACACATAGTGTCACTGTTGCTCCTGTAGCTTGTGGCTCATGTCAGGACAAGGACATCTCTTTTACAAGCACTTGGTATTTTTGAATGATGAAGGAATTTTAAAGCCAGTCTACAGAGTATCTATGAACCTTTAAATTTTCAACATATATACATACATATTCTCATAGATCTTATATTTGTGCATTTTAATAGAGTGAGCCTTTGTCTACCTCTCAAAGAAGTCCTTGCCCCAACCCATGATTATATGTCTCTACTATTAAATGTTCTAGAACATTAAGTAGCCAAATGTACAGAGAAAACAGGCTCTTAATTTTATGTAGATAGAATGATGCCTGTCTTATGCTCAAATGAGAATGAAACAAGTTACACATTGCTCCACTCTCTACCCCTTTATGATCAATATTCTCTCTGCACTATTGGTATTTTATGCATATGTTGTCTTTTGTTTCCTGAATTTTACTCTATAGGTACTAGTTTGATTTCTCCAAAATAGAGTTTGGACTTGTTCCCACATAATCTCCCTCACTTTTATTAGATAACTGACCTGTTTAGCTTTAAGGTAAGTCTCAGCTCCATACTGATTCCATCTTTTCATGGTTTCACATTGAAAAAATTTAGACCTGAATCTAAACAAATCTACACAACATTTAATTTTTTTGAAATCTGTTAGAAAACATTAATGGGAGAAAATGAAAAGCAAAAATTATCTTTCCATCTCGTCCACTTCAATCAGTTCTTATGCATGTAGCTGAGCCAAAGGATTTCTTCTACCCTCAAAATTTCTCCCTTATCAGTCTGTCTAGTTCTCATGTCTCCTCTCCTTTCTGTCTATCCTTTTAATCTCTGTTTTCTCCTTTTTCCCCCTCTTCTGTCATTGCTCTAATTCTTCTACCTCCCAGGTTCCTCTAAAAGCATATCCAGCAAGTGGCCTTTTTTGGGTGGAACTAAAATGAGATCAAGGTTTACATATTCAACTCATTTCTTTTGCCTCAGAAACCACTGTGGGCAAAATAAAATTGAGAGCTAGAAAAATAACCGCACTATTTCAATTTAGATTGTACCTTTCTTGATTAACTTGTTTGATTAAATTGTTTTTTTCCTGATTTAATTTGCTAAAATGAATTGTTTATACAGTTTGTTGATAAATAATGGTGTTGGGCTATAATCAGCAAGTTAATTCATTGTATGAAACACACACACACACACACACACACACACACACACACACACACACACACACTACACATTTTAATTGAACAGATCCTTCAATCTAAGCTTCCTTGGTGGAGAGCCTGATCCAGGAAGGAAAAGCTTTAAGCCTCAGGCAAGTGGAAAACTGATTTGCATGAAAGTATCTCTGCAGGGAAAGTCTGGCACATTCTAAATGATACCAGTATTTGGCTTCTCTTTTATTTCGCTATTGAAATCTGGAAAACCAACCTCCAGGGGAAACATCATGATGAGACATGTGGAGTCAGACACGTTGGTAGGTGTAAGTCAAAGGAATCTTTCATCTTTGTTCCCACAGCAGGGGGCCTTCAGTGCCACCTAACATGCAGCTATAGACATGCACTTACATGGATGCAGGAATGTGCCAGCCCATAAATCCAGAAATTCCAAGAACAATTGTTGTTGAACTCTGCTGAGTTTTAAAAAGCAAGAAGAAATTGGCACAAATTTGCAAATATTCCTTGGAAATTTTCCATATGTAGTGAGAAACAACTTAAACTTGATAAGCCACCAATTAACCTTAGCAAGGCTGTATTATGATGACTTCTTCACTTGGGTAGGAAGTCTTATCTAGCCAGAAACAAGTGTCTCTCATTGCAAATAGATCCATCATGCATCAGTCAACAGTAACCAAGAAACATCTGCAGAGTCTGATGCCCTCAGGTCACAGAAGTACCAGACTCAAAACTGGGAGACAGCTCTTTTCTTAGCTGTGTCATCAATTACTTGGATGAAGTTGGCCTTCTGGGTCTAAGATTCTCTGATAGAAACACCTTCATACTCCATGACCGGAACCAATATACACATGAAAAATGTTTATAAGACACTGTGCAGCCCAAGTGTTTCCTGGCTGTAGGCCCTTGTTTTACCATTTGTAAAATGAGTGGGAGTACAAGGAAGAACTAAAATTATCTGCCCAAAAGAATCTAGCTTATTGTATGTGCCTTTTTCTACAAAGAGGACATTATTTGAGAAGTTCTGCGTAAAGAAGCATTGAAAAACAAGAACAAAAGTCTTCTGCCCACAAGGTTTTAATTTAATCTAGCTAGCAAGAAAACACACATGTAAACACACATGATCAAATACTTTCTGAACAAGACTTTGGCAATCTGTGTTAATATTAACTACTATCTGTTTAAAACAAGCCATTAAGACTACTAGCAAAATATTAAAAGTAGCTAAATGTATAACATACACAATATGAAAGATGGTAATCCTACATTCTCTGCATTTGATCTAAACTTTTGCAAGTAAATCCCATAATTGCTATTTTCAGGTAGCTCCAAACATTGCAATCAAATACTGGCTTAGGGAAATGTCAGGTACCCGTGAGGGGCTCTCTAACTCAATCAAGTATCATTCCTGCTACTTGTATTAGAGCTACCATAATTCCTTTGCCTCTTACATCATTCATTCATTCATTCATTCAGAAGAGAATACAGGCACTTCATTAGGTACTAGAAGTGCAAAACAAAATGAGATTGGACTGAAACATCACTGACTCAATGAGGTCAAATTACTTGATTCTCCTTCATTGGGTCCTTTCACTCCCTGTATATCTCTTCAAGGGCAGGTAAGTTGTCAATAATTTATTCTTTTCTTATGGTGATTATAAATTTTAAAAAGTAAGAAAATTAAACACATTTTGGTGGTGAGCTCACTGGTTCATCAGGAACTGCTACATCGACAACCTTACATTCAATAACTCACCACTTTTGGCATTCTAGACTATTCAGTAGTATATTCCCGAGAAGATTACCAGATATTTTGCAAATTACACATCTGGTTTTAGATCATGTAGGTACAATAATAGTAGGGACAATGGCAAGCATTTCAGGGTATTTTTAAGTGCTAAATATCATCTACAGATTAGTTACTAATATTGTACTGATTAGTTTTGATAACAGTATCATGATCTTAACATATGTCAAATTAAGGGGAGTTGGGTGTAGAGTGTATAGGAAATGTCTGTGCTAGCCAAAATGTAAAATTTTTCCAATTTTTTTAAAAAGTAAACTTCAAATTGGGTGTAATCAGTCAAGGCTATAACTCTAGCTACTTAGGAGGTAGCGGTAGAAGATCAAGCCAGTCCAGGCTCAAAAGTTCAGGAGAATGTTGGAAAGGATCTTTACAGCTTTGGAAAGGGAAAAGGGTTGGTAGGGAAAAAAAGGAGGGAGTAACAATGTTTGATAAGAATTGTGCACATTACCTTACTCACCTAACTGTAACCCCTTTGTACAGCATCTTTACAATAAAATTAAATTTAAAAAAAAGTTCATGTCCTAGCAACTCAGGAGGCTGAAATCTGAGGATCATGATTCAAAGCCAGCCCAGACAGGAAAGTTTGTGAGACTCTTACCTTCAATTAACCACCTAAGAAACCAGAAGTGGCCCTATGATCCAAAGTGGCAGAGTGCCAGACTTGAGCTAAAAAAGAAAAAAAAAAAAGCTCAAGGACAGTGCCTAGGCCCCAAGTTCAAACTCCATGACTGATTAAAAAAAAAAAGTTCAGGAGACTCCTCTTCAGTCGGTTGCTGGGTACAGTAGTATGTGCCCATTGTCCCCAGCTACAAAGGACACAAAATGGCTGGGTGGAATATGCGTGTTAACCCCAGTGACACAGGAAAACACAAGTAGGAGGTTGGCAGCTCAGGGCATAAAGTGAGACTCTACCTTGAAGGTAATCAATTCAAGGGAATGAGAGGTAAAAAACTGTGGGAGAGCTAGAGAAGGCTAACATTGTCTAAAATGTACTCATTTCCTGACTAATGTACCTATAACCTCATCTATACATCATCTTTATAACAATAGCTTTTAAAAAGTTTAAAAAAAAGGCAACCAATTCCAAAAGAGGTTGAAGGTATAACTCAAGAGGTAGAGTACCTGCCTAATAAGTTCAGGCTCTGTGTTCAATCTCTCCAGTTCCATCAAAATAAATAAATACATAAATAATCAGTCCAGCCCTGTGCACCAAAAGAAAAATTAAAATAAATTTCTTCACTCAGATCATTATCAGGATCTGCAATCTGTTTTTACCACTATGCCTGCCTCCTCATTGAAGAATAATCTAGAAATCCCCACAAAGCTCTGCTACCATCTCAAAGTGTTAGACATGAAGCTTGCTCCCAAAAGTCTGATCCAGGCTCTAAAACTGTCCCTTACTGAAAATGCAATTTCTATCCTATATCTATAAGATAGCATCCTGAACAACCAGCCCTATGTTCAATTACTGTCAATTACTTCGTGCCTCCTCTTTCTCTACACCCAAATGGTTATCAGTACTTACATCTGAAACCTCTCTTGTCATGTTTCTGATACAATTCCATGCACATGCTCTTATTGTTTTTTTTTCTTAATCAGAGATGGCTTCAATCTTTTATCCTATTTCTACCCCACTGTCCATAGCCTTCCCAATCTTCCTCATTGGGAGAAAAAACTTCAGATTCCTCAAGTTGATATTTCTGGCTCTTAGCAATCTGGTCCCCAAGTATTTTCTTGCTACTCTTTATTCAACTACCGCAGCTATTGTTCCAATTTCTAAACACTCTTCAACATTCAGACTTCTCATGCTTAACATTCTGACCACTAATCCTATTGAAGTCTTCTCCACTGCGTTTACACCTCTCTACACTGTTTCTTTTTTATTATTTTAATTTTTATTGTAAAGGTGTTGTACAGTGGGGTTACAGTTACATAAGTAAGGCGATGAGTACATTACTTGTCCAACATTGTTACCCCTCTCTTGTTTTTCTCCCACTTTCCTTCCTCCCCAGCTCTCCCCCCCAGCCCCCGAGTTGTGAAGTTCATTTCCCATATAATCTATATTGTTTCTTACAATCTCTTCAGATGTAACTCCTCTTCTTATCACTTTAGGCACATATTACTTACTGTGATAAAATAGTTGTTTGTATTAGTTGTAAAATTATTAAAACACTGGAATTAGAAAGTCATCATGGACATGAAAATTGCACATTTGTTGACAATTGATACTCCAATAAAATTCTGTATGCCAATAACAAAATTCTGGCATGGTTTTTGTAAGTCAGCAAGACTTTGGACTACAATTCCTAGGGATAATTAATATGTTCATCGCAGCACTATTTACCATAGCCAAAAGGTGTAATCAGTCCAGAAGTGCCTCAGCCAAGGAATGGACCAGGAAAATGTGTTATATATTCACAATGGGATTTTACTCATCCATCCTTTACTTTCTCCTCCTCCACCATCACCTCCTCAACCTCCTTCTTATTTTTTAAGTTACTTCTGTAATAGCTTTCTCACTATCAAACCACTGTCAAAAGTCTAAACAGAGGATAAGCAAGAGGCTTAAAGAGGAAAAATTAATTGCACAAAAATATAAATTGCTGCCAGGCACTGGTGGCTCACACCTGTAATCCTAGCTACTGAGGAGGCTGAGATCTGAAGATCACGGTTCAAAGCCAGCCCAGGCAGAAAAGTCCATGAGACTCTTATCTCCAATTAACCACTAGAAAACCAGAAGTGATGCTGTGACTCAAGCGGTAGAGCACTCGCCTTGAGCTGAAGAGCACAGGGTTAGTGCCCAAGCCCAGAGTTCAAGCCCCACAACTGACAAAAGAATAAAATTATACATACATATATATTTATATATTGTTATGCATCTGATAGATTGGATAGTTCACTCTGCAAAGAATTTCCAAGAATGGAGACAATGAATGTGCGGTTTTTAATTCAGTACCCAGCACACAGTAGGACTGGAATAAATTACTGTACAGTAGGACTTTATAAACCATTCTTTCTTTACTGACTGTTCTTATAAAAGTAAAGACTGGTCTTTGAAGTCAGGCAAGTGGGTATTTGCCAAGTCAAGACACTAAAATTGATTCCAAAGCCTTTTGTTTGTTTTTAAGTTAGTAGTGAACATATAGAGGCATGTATGAGCTAGGTTTTTTGGAACCAGAGCCTTTGCCGTTACAGCAACACTGAACACATTTGAGTTTTGGCTGGAGACTCAGGGATGCTTATGCCAGAGATTCCTCACTCTCACCTTGGCATTCCCAGATCTTAGGTTTCAGAGAGTAAAGACTTAAGCCAGGCCTTGGTGGCTCACACTTGTAATCATAGCTACTCAAAAGGCTGAGATCTCAGGATTGCCATTTAAAGCCAGCCCAGATAGGAAAGTCTGTGACACTCTTATCTCCAATTAACCAGCAAAATGCCAGAAACATAGCTGTGGCTCAAGTGGCAGAGCACTAGCCTTGAGCAAAAGAAGCTCAGGGACAGCACCTGGTCTCTGAGTTCAACTACAGAGCTGGTATTAACAAAAAGAGAGAGAGAGAAAAAGTAAAGGTTTAGGTTCAAAAATAAATTCAGCTTAGTAGAAACAAATCTCACATCAGCTAAAACGAAAGGTCAAGTTTCTTTAGGGAGAAATAATATCAACTCTGTTAGCACTGCTCAGCTCATGCTTATCAGTCGTTTTGGTTGTCTGTCAATGACAATGCTGGAATTTCCATGCTACAATACTGGGTGCCGTGGTTTTACATGCATTCAATTGGTGGTTTCAGTACTCTGATGGAACATGTCCAGAATACACATGGCCTTGGAAACAAGCATACCACAAGAGCTGGAATGAGTCCATTGAATGCTGACTTAATGTTTTCTTCATCATGATAATTGGTGCCCCAACCATGAAAGTGACTCATGTGATTAAGCAATTCATAATATTAAATAAAAATGATCATTATTTTTGGCAGTTCCAGGGGTTGAACTCTGGGCCTGATGCTTGGTGGAAGGCACTTTACCATGAGAGTTGTGCCTTCAAGCTTCATGATTTTTCCAATAAGGTCTTATTTTTTTTTTACAAAGCTAGCTTGGATTGAGATTTTTCTATTTCCCCTTCCCTCATAGTTGAGATGACAGGTACACAGGACTGTGCCCAGCTATTAGTTGAGATGGGGGTTTCATGAACTTTCTTGATAAATATAAATTATAGGCATTTTGATTGATAGCTATGATTAAATGCCCAAACAAGAAGCATAATCTGTTTCTTATTCTTTATCTTTTGCCCATTTCTAAAGATTTTGCTACCAATAAAAACTATACCTACTATAAAACCAATAAAAATGAATGAAATAATACAGAAATTGTTTACATATCACGTATTTATATAATTATACACATGCATTTTAGTGGGTTAGGGGAGTGCCTGTGGCATGAACTCAGAGCTTGGGTGCTATTCCTTAGCTTTTTTTTTTTTTTACTTAGACTGGCCCTCTACCACTTGAGCCTTGCCTCTACTTCTGATATTTTGCCGGTTAATTGGAGATAAGAGTCTCAAGGACTTTCCTGCCGAGGTTGGCTTTGAACTATAATTGTCAAGGCTCAACCTCCAGAGAAGCTAGAATTACAGGAGTAAGCCACAAATGCCTAGCTTTTGATGAATCGGGGTAGGTAAGAAACTTTGAATATACAGTCCATACTTGGAGTTGGTGGCCAAGAAGGGGAATGAGAACATCTACTATTAAAAGACTTTCTTGTTCTCACTTTTCCACTTCAGTGATGAGCATTCAATAAATCTGATAGTTTGGATGACTAGGGACATTTATTCCAAATATCTTGTCTTTTCTTAAAATGATCCTTGCTGAAGACATATTAGCATATTCTTTCCAAACTGTATTTTAAAAGGGAGCTCTTCTATTAGAGCTCTTATATTGGAAATTCATAAAGTATTAACTAATATTTGTATAGCTAGTGTATAGGACAGGCTGACCTTTACAGAATACAATAAGAAATGCTATCTTATCCTTTCTATCACTGACTTCAGTTTTGCTTGTTCTACCTCCTCATGACTCCTGAGAAAATCAGGGCAATTCCTATAACTTCAAAGTCACTTTGAGTTAATGAAAGTTTAGTGAAGTACAAAATTCCATGCTTACATATATTTCAAAGATTCTTCTTCCAATTCCAGCCCACTTCAGATAGAGTGGGGAATCTTGGTAGGGGGTAAGGATGGTTCAGTCTCTCCCCCACATACTTATGTCTCCCTCTAAGGTCCTGACCTGGTTAGAGAAGCAAATGACAGGAATGCAGTGGGTTGAACTGTAAACACACCTAAACCTCCCACAAGATTCTAAACACTAGAACTTGCCATTGTGAACCTACAAAGGGGACAGGGAATCTCTGCAGATGAAATGAAGTTACAGATCTTGTGTTGAGATGATCCTGATTGTCCAGGTGGCTTTAAATCCAATGACTTGTCCTTACAAGAAGCATACAGAAGAGAAACATACAGAGAAAGGTAAGAGGCAGAGTGACTTGGGAGACTAACTGGAGTGATACAGCCACAAGTCAGGGAACTCTGGAGTCACCAAAAGACAGAAGAGGCAAAGAATGCATTAACTTTTAGAGGAAAGGGAGTCCTACTGATAATTTTCACTTTGGACTTCTAGTCTCTAGAATTGTAAGTGAAAAATATATAATGTTTTAATCTACCTAGTTTATAGTATCTTATTATGGCAGCCCTAGAAAATTAATGGAAGAGCCCAAGGGTGCAAAAAACCCTTGTGTTGATATTATGCTCTTTTGTTGTTCTCTCATGACTGCTGATGCCCTTTGTGTGGCAAGTGCTCCAAAGCTGGCTGTGTCATTGCATGTGAAAGCAAGTTTCTTGAAAGCCTTTACAGAAGCCTGGCTGGGGTGCAAAGCTCCCGGGCTGACTTCATGTGCTCTCTTCCTAGTTGGATGATAAATGCCACAGTCCCTTAATTCCATAGCCCTCTCTTAGAAACAGAGTGAAAACTACATGTGGTCTTCATGGGCACCATAGCCTTGTATGGCTCAGCTACTTCTTGTGGGATTCTCTTGGCCTCCAAACATCTTGGCTCATCCTCTCTATCATGAGGAATGGAAGGTCACTCCATTACACAACTGTCCTCTTGCTCTCCCACTATTGCTAACACTCCCACTCAGCCTCTGAGGGCTGAATTTCCTACCACCCAGAGATATTCTTGGCCTCTCTTCTAAGTTGTCTCATAAATCTACTCTGATGGCCACCAGCAGGACAGCACCCTAAGCATGCAGCCATTCTGCCCGTCTGACCTCTGATGGCAGCCCTCATCTCCACGTGGGGCTGCCTTGGAGCAGTCTCCCTTTGTCGGCCCGCTCTCCTCAGTCCTGGGCTCTGTGAGGACTTGGAATGTGGGGAGGATGTGGCTTCTTTTGGTCCCTCCTTTCAGCACCGGAGGCCGTAGCAGGTGGCTCCTCAATTTCTTTACACAATATGGGGTATCTCCTAATGGTCATCATTTGGGGATTTAGCTGAAACTCTGGGCAAATAAAAATCCCATTCAATAGCCTGTTACACATTATATGGAACAATTGGAAATAGTTTTTTTGTAATCCTTGGACTGGGGCTTGAACTCCAGGCATCGAGGACTCCTGATTGGCTGTTTTGTTCAGGGCTAGTGCTCTAACACTTGAGACATGCCTCTACTTTTGGCTTTTTGGTGGTTAATTGCAGATAAAAAGTCTGAGGATTTGTCTGCCTGAGCTGGCCTTAAGCCTCAATTTTCAGATCTCAGCATCCTGAGCAGCTCAGATTATAGGAGTGCTTATTTGGTAAGCAAGATATTTAAAATGCAAAGATGTGCTAAATTAACAGCTTTTCTACTAGCCTCCATTATTACCAGCCATTCATGTTATCCAGGAAGTCTCTCTTGTTGGCTTGTTAAGAGTTTGTTGGAAATTCTGATGAAGTTTTTTGTTTGTTTGTTTTGTTTTGGCTGTGGGGTTTGAACTCTGGGCCTGGGCGCTGTCCCCCAACACTCAGCTCCAGGCTAGCGCTCTACCACTTGAGTCACAGAGCCACTTTCAGCTTTTTCTGCTTATGTGGTGCTGAAGAATCGAACCCAGGGCCTCATGCATGCAAGGCAAGCACTCTACCACTGTGCCACCTTCCTAGCCCTGATGAGATTTTTTTAAATCCCTAAATTAGAGTTAATCAAGTGCCATGAACTTAATGTCTATGATAGCTCCATTGCTCTGTATCTAGATTGCCAATCAGTCTATTCACTCACTTTCTTCTTTAAAAGGAGAAAATGTCTATCTGTAACATGAAGCTTGTTAAAAATAAGTGGGAGGGAGACTAGATCTGTGAGTGTTATCATCTGTTTTAATCAATAAAAATTAGTTTCTTGCCAGATGTTGTTGGTGACTCATGCCCGTAATCCTAGCGACTCAGAAGGCTGAGATTTTAGGATTGTGGTTTAAAGCCAGACGGGATTCTTATCTCCAATTAACCACTTGAAAACCATAAGTGGAACTGTAGCTACCCTTAAGCACAAAAGCTCAAGGACAAGCCCCAGGCTCTGAGTTCAAGCCTGCAATCAACAACAACAACAAGTTGATGTTAGGGGAATGAACTCGAAGATAAGTACTCAAGTTTTTTTTTCCTTTCATGCAATTGTTTCTAACATATTTACAAGATGATTTCTATGTTGCTTTGTATGTCCCTCCCCCACGGTATAGCCCCTGTTTTCACTGTATTTGATGTTGGTATAATTTGTGGAGGGGAAGAGAAAAAACAAATTGTTTAACTAGGGATACAGGTGGACCCATTGCAACAATGAGATGCACAAGTTGAACTTTACAACTTTGGTGTGGGGGGGGGAGGATCGGGTTGGGGGCAGGGGGGAGTATGGAAAGGGATGGGAAGGGGAAACAAAGAGGAGGCAACAATGCTTGATAAGAAATGTACTCATTAGGGCTGGGAAGGTGGCTCAGTGGTAGAGTGCTTGCCTTGCATGCATGAGGCCCTGGGTTTGATTCCTCAGCACCACATAAGCAAAAAGAAAAAAGCCGGAGGTGGTGTTGTGGCTCTAGTGGTAGAGGCTAGCCTTGAGCTGAAGAGCTGAGGGACAGTGCCCAGGCCCAGAGTTCAGGCCCCACGACCAGACCCAAAAAAAAAAATGTACTCGTTATTTTGCCCATATAATTGTAGCTCCTCTGTACAGTATTCTCACAATAAATAAATAAATAAATAAAAATAATAAATAATTTCTTCCTCAAAGGGAAGGGTCTTCTCCATCAGGTATCCCACCACTGCAGGGTGACTGAGTGTCTCTGGCATCCAGAAAACTCTTCCCAGGGAACACAGTGTCTAGTGTGGGCCACAACATTGACTAATTATAGAATCTAGATTGTTTCTAAGGGTCCCTTCCAATGGTACAATTACATACAGTATAATATATAATTATAATGTATAATATTGTAGAATAACTTGGAGTTTTAGAAAGCTTCCATCTAAGCTTCAATAGTTCTGATTGATAAAGAAACTCTAATCATGCCCTCATCTGTCACAGTTAACTTATTAAAGCAAATATTTTTAAAGCATATGTGGCAGGGTATCTTGGCTGTCAAAGCACACAGCTTCTTCCACACTCAGAGATTCTTGGCATGCTCTAGACAGAAAGCTCAGATCTGACAGAGTTCCTGGCTTCCTTAGTGTGTATCACTGATGAGCCCGAGAAGGGTTTGTATAGTTCTTCCCTATAGATGTCACCTGTACAGGACCTGTTGGGCCTACTGAAGCTTGAATACAGACAAGGAGACTGCCTTCCTCCAGGAAAACTATAGCCAACAGACAATGTGTGCAGGATAGACTAGAATTAAAGGAGGGACTGGAGGAAGCAGAAGTTCAGAGTATGAATTATTTTGGCCAGAGCCATCTTTTCCCCTCTGAGAAGGAGACAATAAATCTGTGAAGGCCCCTGTCATCCTGAATGGGCCTCCCTCCACTAAGGAGCCAGTAACTCCATGGAAAAAGGAGTTCTAGACCTCCAGCTCCACCTGTCTATGTGAGGGATTCAAGGAAAGGTAGGGATGGATAAAAAAAGAAAAGTGTTTCTAGCAGCACCAACTAAGAATATAACTACCGAGATGGCCTCAGAAGTGACAGTGTTCCATGGCTGTGGGAAGGGAGCAGTGCTGGACACTAGAGAAGGTGAGCAGGGGCAAGGAAGAGAACACCCAAGTACCGCTTAGATCACAAAACTTGCCTCTCTACTGGATTGACTTCTAGATATGTATGTAGTTGAGGTGAGCTAAGATCCTAGTATTTGAAAGTGGGAGAGGTAGATCTAGCAATCTGAAGGCCAGGGGGTGTGAGTGACCTCACCTGCAACTAGAGGGAAATGGGGCCCAGTGGATAGTCACATGATTCTCTTTTTAATAGAAACTGATATCTAACTTGTGTGTGTGTGTGTGTGTGTGTGTGTGTGTGTGTGTGTGTGTGTGTGTGTGTGTGTGTGTATGCTACAGATTGTTTAAGAATACCTAAACTCAATGAATACTCAGCCTCTGCCTCTGGGTATCACCTGCTTTGGAGATGTACCAATATCTCCCACTGAGCCTTTGAAATTAAGCCTTTGTAAAATGTATCCATTGTTTATTCAGTCATTATTAGCTCCCTGGAATTTTTCTATGGGGATACGGATGAAGTATCGGAATGATAAAAGCTTAATGTTTATTGTTGATTTACTATGGCTCAATATTAATCCTTATAGCCACCTTAGGAACTACATACTACTATTATCCTCACTTCAATAGCTAGAGCTGAACTTTAGAATCACCTAGATCACACCTGCTAATGAGTGTCAAACTGCGATTCACACTTAGATATAACTCCAAGGAGAAAGCAATAGCTGAACTTTAAGTGGGCAAAATATGAGACAATAACCTGAAACAACAGGCTTGCTTTATAGTCTTTATTTCATTGTGCAAATCCAAGTGTTAAATAACATGCTGGTAGAGCTCCAGTCTTAAGGTCTGCTTTGAAACAGCAGCATCTGCCTTTTAAAAGAAGAAGACAAATAAGGTCTGTAGCTAATTAGGATGCCAGTAAACCAACCTGGTAACTCTCAAGCCCACCGTGCATGCAGCAGTCTCCACTGTAACCCTTGTGTGCCAGTCTTTTAGATTTGAAGCAAAGCCCAAATTCCAGCTAAGAAGGACCAAATCCACCTGCTCTTAGAGGCACAAATATTCCTGATAATAAGGAACCTACGGTGAGCAATTGGTGTGACCTGGAGGGAGAACCATTGGCCTCCCGAGTTTCACAGTCCCATGAATGCTTGCTTTGTGGCTGCCCTGGTGCTGATAACATCCATTACAATAATAAACTACACAGGAGCTGTGAATCCACAAAGGAAACAAATTACATCTCTTCAGGGAAAGGCTCTGTGAAATGAGGTAAAGAAAGGGATTTGAGCTTGAATAGCAGCTGAGATGAGGGATGAATGGATGAATCTTGGGAGAAGAAAAAACAAAAACCCAAAGTGATAAAGAGCTGAAGAGGACACACATCCCCTAGGAACAGCCTTCTTCATCTCACCAATTATATGAAGAAAAAAAAAACCACTTAGAAGGGAAATAATCCAAACTCAACTGGAGTCCTTAGGATTCCTCTACATAGCTGATGAGATTTGTCCCACTGAGAAGCAAGACTTTCAGCCAGAACGTAACTCTCCATAACCCTCCCTCCACACACATACACTTTGGAAGTGTGTTTGGAATGGTTGCAAAGTCAATTAGGAAACCGGAGGCTATGCTTATTACAGTTTAACAAACTCAGGTGTCCATGAAGGAGCCAGGGAAGCACCCGGTCAGCCTGGGTCAGCTGGTCTAAAGGATGCTGAATAGACCAGATGGGAAAATCACACTGTGGACAAAGGATGCTTCCCTTACCCCGCCGAGCATCCACTCTGACCCCAAACAAATGAGGAGGGCACAAATTTGTTCCCCCTTATCAGCTGCTTAGCTCAGCAGCTGCTGCCTTGGGTTTCTGTTTCCAAATCCTGCCTTTTTCTAACAGTTGCCTTTTTGTCTAACTTTTGTGTGAGGAAGGGGGAGGTGGAGGAGCCTGGAGGACAATGGAAAAAATGGTGCAGTGGTTGTCACAGGAATGAATGCTTGAATAGAGTATTTCAAGAGGGGCAGAAAGTAGATTTTAAAAAAGAACACAACTATGTCTGGGAAATCCAGAGGCCTTAGAAGACACAGAGAAAGCATTGGTTCTTGCTTTTCTCCCTCAACCCTCTGAGCTAGGACATTTTCTTCTTGGGACTCCTGTTGCAGGATGGATGCAGGGTTTTGGATGAAATGGATTATAAATTGTTTGTGCATAAACTAGACATGAAAATAAGGGCAGGCCTGTAGACCAGGCTTTGGATGAAAGTAGGCCTGTTGAGAATTAGCTGCAGGACTCAATGCAGACCAGGCAGGGAGCCTGATGAAAAGTGCAACATATTTGTTCTTCTATCTGGAAGCAATTATGCTTCATGTAATAACTACTTGAGTAGAAGGCTGAAGGGATTTATAAACAAACATTTCAAAGCAGAAAAAGTTTATAAACAAAGATTCCAAAGTGTTTTTTGTGATAACAATACACAGAGACTGAACTCTCTGAAAGGTGACCTCTAGTAGAAATAATCACTTAAAATGTACTCAGTTCTCATTAGCATTGAGTATTTAAATTATGACAATACAGTAAAGGAATAGACACAAGATCATACAATAGAAACATAAAAAACACATTTCTTTTTTAAAAATGCATTTTAACTTTTAATTATATTTTATCTCTATCAACATGTCAGTTTATAAGTACAATGAGCCATGATTGATATCACCCCTTCCAGCATTCTGCAGTTAAATTTTTTGTTATCTTTAAGTATTATACAGAGTTCAACATGTCAGTTTATGGGGATAATGCATCTAGATCAATGTCACACCTTTCATCATTCTCCCCTCAACTCTCCCAAACCCACCCCACCCCCAAATTTTCTAGCTTCATTTTCACACCTATACATTGAAAGTATGGCTGCCTTTGCCCACCCTTCCTTTCTCCATTTGTCTACCTCCTTCTCCTTGACTCCACCTTGCCAGCACAAGTTGCAGTTTCCTGGTATTCATTTGTTAAATTTTAAGCTTGTTGTTCGAAGGAGTTGTACCATTGGAATCCTTTTCATTATATATCAAACTTCATATGTATATATGTGTACATATGTTTACATATATATTTAATTTAGAGCTAACCTCCACATATAAGAAAAACATGCAATCTTTTTGTCTCTCTGAGCTTGACTTACTTCACTTAACATCATTTTCTCCACATCCATCCATTTCCCTGCAAATAACACATATCATCTTTCCTGATCAATAAGTAAGATTCATAGGATATATATGTGTGTGGTGTATATATATTATATATGTAAATATAATGTATACTCATATATATATATATATATATATATATATATATATATACACACACCATATTTTCTTAATTCATTCTTCCTTTAAAGGGCATCTCCAAAAAGCCAAAAGTGGAGATATGGTTCAAATGGTAGAATGCCAACCTGAAGCAAAAATGCTAAAGGACAGTACCCATTCCCTGAGTTCAAGCCCCAGTACTGGCACAATGAAAGAAGGAAGAGGAAGGAAGGAAGAAAGGAAGGAAGGAAGGAAGGAAGGAAGGAAGGAAGGAAGGAAGGAAGGAAGGAAGGAAGGAAGGAAGGAAGGAAGAGAAAATATAAATTTTGCTGGAGGACCAACCAAGAAGAAAAAGAATGCTGGGGTGAACATAAATAACCATAGCTCCAGCTCTTCTAGTGGATGAACAAGGGAAGAGGTTGGGACCACTAGAAACAGGACCTATAGGACAAGAGACCTGCTGCTGACTCTGTAGGAGCCTTGTGAGAGCATGGAAGGAGGCTGCACCTTGGAACCAATGACTGATGCTAGGTGAAAGGCCACTGGTGAAAAGCTACTGCTGAAAGAAACTCTGTGGTCTTCATTCTCTCTCTAGTGCCTGCTATTGACAGACATTAATGGAAAACCTGCTGAGAAAGAGTTGGATGTCAGGAGCTAAGCTCCAGCCATAAACCAGAGTGTAGAAGGTAGATCTGGAGGTGAAAGAAATAATCTGGGAAAAAGCTCAGTATTTCAGAAAAAATTACAAGTCTAAATGAGTTAGTACACCCCTTGACTCACAATGGAGTTAATGACCCATGAGTTGAAATGTGCATTGAATCTACCTAGTAGACATCACAGTTGGCAATACAGCAAGTTCTGCCCAGTATGGGAGAAAACCTCTCTACTTAAAATATATTTATTTCTCATTAAAACCAGGTATTAACTTATGGCTATGTAATAGAACAATAAAGAGAGTGCAATGTAACAGAAAAATCAAGAACGTCTACTACAAAATTTCTGTTTCATCTCTTTGTGTTATTTCAGAATGAAATCTCACTAGCCTGGATAAAGATCAAAATTAGAAGTACAATTGCTGCTGAAACATCTGAAAGTTAAAAAAACCCTTGAGAACCATCTGTTTTTGTAAAAACACATAGTACAGTGCCAGATACTTGACAAATACATTTTAAATAATAAAAATAAAACCTCTGTTGAAAGTAATATTGGGATCTTGGTTTTTATCCAAGACGATGGTGAGGTTTAAAGAGGTCACAGAAAATGCTGCAGGTCACACAAACTAGTCGGGTGACATCCACACTGCCTGAATTCAAAGTTGTTCATCTCTATGAACTCCTTTAAGGCTCAAAAAAAAGCCAGGTTCTGGTGGCTCATACCTATAATTCTATCTACTCAGGAGGCTGAGAACTAAGGATTGCAGTTCAAAGCTAGACCAGGTAGAAAAGTCCCTGAGACTCTTATCTACAATTAAACAGCAGCAAAACCTAGCTGGGAGTGGAGCTGTGACTCATATGGTAAAGTGCCAGACTTGAGTGAAAAAAGAGACAGCATCCAGGCCTTGAGTTCAAACCCCAGTAATCTGTACATGCATGCATAGGCACACACAAATAAAGCTCAAGAAGATAAGTAATGAAACAGACTCAAATGGCACCATTAGAGGATCATGGAGAAGGGAGGACCTCTATGTTGAAAACTTTAAAAATCCGAAAAAGGTCATCAAAACAGAACTAAGAAAGTAGAAAAACCTCCCAAGCTCCCGGATTAGAAGGGAATACTTCCCAAAGCTATCTACAAATTCAATGCGATAGCTATCAATATCCCAACCTCATTCTTCAAGGAAATAGATGAGGCGATCCAAAAATTCATATGGAACAATAAAAGACCCCGAATAGAAAAATAATCCTTAACAGAAAGAACAGTGCTGGAGGAATATCAATACCAAATTTCAAACTCTACAACAAAGCCATAGTAATCAAAACAGCTACTAGCAGGGGAATCTGGAAGAGTTTCTGGAGGAGGTGGTATTTGAATGGAGTTGTGAAGGAATTGTAAGATGCTAAAGGTGGAGGAAACTACATGGGTAAAACCCCAGTATGCTGTGTACATGTGTAAGGTAGTGACTGTGCAGATGAAGGGGAGATAAATATTCCTCACCAATTTCCTTTGTTGCTAAAAAAAATACAGTTAAGGTATTTGCAAATATTGCTAGCAACGATACCAATTCAAGAGTTCTTTGGCAGTAATTTATGAGTATAAAATGGGCAGACTTATAAATAAAATTTTAAAGCAATAAAGCTTGCTGGAAAGTTACAAATTTTTAAATTAATCCCCTCTTTTAAGCCCTTACATAGACTTATGAAAACCTGTTTTCAGGGAATGCTGAGTGTATTCCTTAATGGTAGAATGCCTGCCTTTCAAACATGAGGCCTTGAATTCAAACCTCAATACAAAAATTAACCATCAAAAATCAATGGCTCTTCTTTATGCCAACAATGAGAAAAAAATGGCTGAAATCAGGAAAGCAACTCCATTCATAACAGCCCCACAAAAAATAAAATACCTAGAAATTAACTTAACCAAAGAAGTGAAGGACCTCTATTATAAAAAACTTTTAAAACCTGAAAAAGGAAATCAAAACAGAACTTACAAAGTGGAAAAACCTCCCAAGCTCCTGGATTAGAAGGATCAACATCATGAAAATGGCAATACTTCCCAAAGCTATCTACAAATTCAATGTGATACCTATCAATATCCCAACCTCATTCTGCAAGGAAATAGAAGAGGCAATCCAAAATTTCATATGGAACAATAAAAGACCCCGAATAGCAAAAACAATCCTTAAAGAAAGAACAGTGCTAGGGGAATATCAATACCAAATTTCAAACTCTACAACAAAGCCATAGTAATCAAAACAGCTTGGTACTGGCACAAGAACAGACCCCAGTACCAATAGAATAGAATTGAAAACCCAGAAATGAACCCACAGACCTATAGCCATCTAATCTTCAATAAGGGAGCTAAAAAAAAACAACAGAATGGAAGAAAGAGAAACTCTTCAGTAAATGGTGCTGGCAAAATTGGTTAACTACTTGTAGAAAACTAAAGCTAGATCCTTCTATATCACCCTGTACCAGAATCAACTCCAAATGGATCAAAGACCTCAGAGTCAAAGCAGATACTCTGAAAACATTACAGGATGGAATAGGAGAAACCCTAGGTCTCCTTGGCACAGGTCAAAATTTTCTTAAAAGAGACTCAGAAACACAACAAATCAAAGAAAGGTTGGACAAGTGGGATTGCATGAAATTGCAGAATTTCTGCATGGCAAAGGACATAGCTAGCAAGATCAATAGAAAGCCCACGGATTGGGAGATCTTCACTAGCCATACAACGGACCAGGGTCTCATATCTACAATATACCTGGAACTCAAAATATTAAATCCCGGGGGGCAGAGAGAGGATGGGAATAGATGGGATGGGGAAACAAAGGAGGAGGCTACAATGTTTGATAAGAAATGTACTCATTATCTTGCCCATGTCATTGTAACCCCTCTGTACAGTATTTTCACAATAAAAAAATAAAAATTCAAAAAAAATTAAATCCCCCAACAACAAATCTTCAAAGAAACAACTGCCCAATAAATAAGTGGGCTAAAGACTTACAGAGAAACTTCTCTGAAGAGGAAAGAAGGATGGCCAATAGACACATGAAGAAATGCTCAACCTCTCTAGCCATAAAAGAAATGCAAATCAAAACAACATTGAGATACCACCTCACCCCAGTTAGAACGGCTAAAATCAAGAACTCTAATAACAACAGATGCTGGAGGAGATGTGGCCAAGAGGGAACCCTACTGCATTGTTGGTGGGAGTGTAAACTTGTTCAACCACTTTGGAAAGTAGTATGGAAGTTCCTCAAAAGACTCCACATAGAGCTCCCCTATGACCCAGCAATCCCACTTTTAGGCATTTACCCAAAACAAGACCATACTAAAGCTACCAGCACAACTATGTTTATTGCAGCATTATTTACCATAGCTAAGATATGGAACCAACCCAGATGCCCCTCAGTAGATGAACGGATCAAGAAAATGTGGTATATATACACAATGGAATTCTATGCCTCCATCAGAAAGAATGACATCACCCATTTGTTAGGAAATGGAAAGACTTGGAAAAAATTATATGAAGTGAAGTAAGCCAGGCCCAAAGAAACATAGGTCCCACGGTTTCCCTTATTTGCAATAACTAGTATATCTCTGAGACAAACAGAAAGTCAGGTAAGTTGATGTTAAGCGAAACGAACCCCAAGTTAAGGACTCAAATGTTTTTTCTTTCTTGCCATTGTGTCTAACATATTTATAAGATGATTTTTATGTTGCTTTGTATGTCCCTCCCCCATAGTATAAGCCCTGTTTTCACTGTATTTGATGTTGGTATAATTTGTGGAGGGGAAGGGAAAAAACAAATTGTTTAAATAGGGATACAAGTGGACCCATTGCAACAATGACATGTACAAGATGTTATGTCGAAAATGAACTTCACAACTTTGGCGCAGGGTGGGGGGGAGATGGAAAGGGATGGTAAAGGGAAACAAAGGAGGAGGCAACAACGCTTGATAAGAAATTCACTCATTACCTTGCCCATGTAATTGTAACCCCTCTGTACAGTATTTTCACACACACAAAAAAAAAACCCTCAGTTCAGGGGAGGAAGAAAAAGAAATAGTTAGTTGTTGTACTTAAGGAAGAAAAAGAAGTAGTTGGTTGGTATTCAAAGACTTGCCTGCCCCAGTTGGCTTCAAACTGTGATCCTCAGATCCCAGCTTCCTGTGTAGCTAGGATTACAGGCATGTGCCACCAGCACCAGACAAGTGGTAGATGTTTTGAAGGCTGGAGTCCTAAGATGAAAAAGAATTGGGTAGTGTGGAGAAACTGACATGAAAAGAAAGAGTACAACGGACCCAAGGAAGAGAAGTTGGCAAGAACCAGGCTATCGACTAGCCTAATAGGCTCCCGAAAGGTTTGCATTTTATTTCACACACAATAAAATGTTTGATTTAAAACCAAATCTCCTGCTAACTGTGTGGAGAAAATATAAAATTCAGTTCAAAGGTCAATGATAGTCACCATCTGGCCTCCACAGTCCATGGTGGGAATCATGGGGTTCCCTCTAAGAGAATTTCCCACCCTGTACCAGACCTGTCCAATGGAACTTTTTGCAAAGATGGAAATGTCTTCAGTGTTTCTTAAGCACTGGCAACGCTCTAGTGTGACCCAGAAACTGGATCTTTAAATGCTAAAGTATTTAAATTAATTTATTTAAATGTATCCAGCCACACGTAGCCAATGGCTTTTCCTGGACTGCACAGGGTAGCAGGGAGCCCAGGGTGCCCGGGAATTTCCACTTCTAATCTTGCAGCCAGGGGCATGAAGAAGGCCTAAATGCTACCCTCAATCCTGCGCATCTGGAGGGCGAGCCTGGGAGGGGCATTGGCGAGGTCACATGGCCTTTCCCCAAAGAAAACTTTAGGAACACAACGCGCGGAACCTATCTTTCCAGAACGCAGCCGATCGCGAGCGCACGTCGCGTGGCCTCACCAATGGCGGCAGAGAACTAACGGACCCCAGGGCCTTGTCTCACCTGTCAGCTCCACAGCTGGATTGCCTTGTCACCCTTTTCCCCCTGGGCTCCCCTACACACACAAGTGAGCCGGGAAGGAGGGAACCGAGGCTGACCACCAGGTGGGATGGTGGGTGTGGGATGAGGACGAGGATGGCCAGGTGGTCCCCTCATTGGATCCGCTTGTGGCCTTGCTTGGTGAGGCCTGGCATGCTGCCAACAGTGAGCCCAGCAGGTGGTCACTGGGGAGGGATGAAGTGAGCTTCCTTTCAGTCTTGGGGTCCCCCCAGGGCTCTGCTGGGGGCCTTCAGATCAGACATGGTGCCCTGAGGGCTGGCACATGGATCCTGGTGGGGTATACAACTCCCTTGACCTTGATCTCTCTCTCGTGCCAGGTCTGAGCCAGGACCATGGGCACTGTGCTGGTCACCGGCGCCAGGCTGGCTCCTCTGCCCCGCAGAATCAGCAGCACCCTCCCGCACTGGGCACCCTCTGGGCCCGCCCGAGGCTGCCAATCCAAGGTCCAGTCCTCGCAGCCAGTGCTCCTGAAGAAGCGCGGGTTTGAAGTCATCAGGACTCCACCCATCAACAAGGTAAGCGGCTAGTTCTGGCCCAGGGATTATGGGGCCGGCAGGGAGGACACATTGCCCCTTGGGTCCTGGCTTCGAAGGGTCCTGTCATGTGGGTGCCTTTCCAGGGCGGTCTGGTTTTGCCTTGAAGCAGCTTGATGTAGTGATGTTTAGCCTCTCGTCTCCTTCTACCAACCCTTTCTGCATGGAGAAAAGGGACCGAGCAAGGCAGAGTTTAACGCCTTCTGCAAAAACAATTACAGACCAAGTGAAGATTCCTATGGCCATTCTGACTAGAGTGACTCGTTCTCTTCATGGATACTGACCCTGCCGACCTTGGACAGTTTATTAAGCCTCTATGAATTCAGTGAGGGATTCCTTATCTTTAAGGAGATATAACCCTCTTTGGAATGTTGAAAGACTGAAAAAGAAAATATAGGCACAGTATCTGACACTAGCAAGGAAAAAAATGTCAGCTAAGGTTGGGATTATTATTATTATTATTTTGAGTCCGTTCATGGGGCCTGAACTCTAGGCCTAGGTGTTGTCCCTCAGCTCTTCAGCTCAAGGCTAGCACTCTACCACTTGAGCCACAGTGCCACTTCTGGCTTTTTTTTCTTTTTGCTTATGTGTTGCTGAGGAATCGAACCCAGGGCCTCATGCATGCAAGGCAAGCGCTCTAACACTGAGCCACCTTCCCAGCCTGGGATTATTATCTTGGGGAAAACATGCACTTGAGTGTGGGAACAGAAAGTTCTAGAAATATAGAAGGTTTTTGTGTGTTTTGAAATTATAGAATTTAGCCAGGTGCTAGTGGGTCATGCCTATAATCTAGCTATTCACAAGGTTGAGATCAGAGGATTGTGGTTCAAAGCCAGCCTGGGAAGACAAATCTTGGGGGTGGGGGGCTCTTTTCTCTTCAATTAGCCAGCAAGAAGCTGGAAGTGGGGTGTGGCTCTAATGATAGAGCATCAGCCTGAAGTGTGAGAGTCAGGCAAGATCACAGGCCTTGAGTTCAAGCCTCAGAGCTGGCATACATTTTCTTTTAATGCAGAATTTTAATCCTTGAAAGGGCATTAGAGATTCCAATTCAAACATCTCCTTTCACAGAAAAGGAGACAGAAGGAACTTTCCTAAGGCTACCACCTATTTATTTACAACTTGGAATTGAGGTCTCTAAAGTTTTAATAGAGTTCAGCCTGATACTAAGGTCAGTGTATGAACCTAAAAGCAGGGTATTTGTTTCTGGGAATAGAGTCAGTGCATTTGGTTCAGATTATTGGATTGGGAGCCATAGAAGGAAGAAGCCTAGGTATGAGGCCTTCTCCTCCACCTCCTCACATGAACTGGACAATTCAGTGGACTTCACTGAGGCTCAACAGACTTACAGACTCACCACTCATACCTCATTTGGTTATCGTGACAAACAGATCATTGAATTTGAAATCATATTTTAAACTATCAATGCTAAGTGATTGCTACAAAGTAAAAATGTTTGGGACTGGGAAGGTGGCTCAGTGGTAGAGCGTTTGCCTTGCATGCATGAGGCCCTGGGTTTGATTCCTCAGCACCATATAAGCAAAAAGAAAAAAAAAAGCTGGAAGTGGCGCTGTGGCTCAAGTGGTAGAGTGCTAGCTTTCAGCTGAAGAGCTGAGGGACAGCGCCCATACCCAGAGTTCAGGCCCCATGACAGGACCCTCCCAAAAAAATGTTAATACTGGGTACTGTGAAATTCAAATGAAACAAGTTATGAAGAAAATGAGAACATCTGTATAAAGCTAAGTATTGTGATTAATTAAAAACCTCTACCTATCACACTGACCTCTTACTATACCCCAAAGAGGTCTTACGTGTTTTTTACTTGTCTCCTTTCCAAACGTATGGTGATTGTATCAGTTTAAATTACTTTGGCATTGTTAGAAACTGGTTAAAGCAAACAAAAAGCTCCTTTAAACCAAACAGAACCATGGGGAAAAGTTGCCAACAAAGCTTGACCAAACATTTCTAAAAATTTGGTTTCTATTCTGGGTCTCTACCTTGCCTCTGCAATGTTAGCTTCTCTCTCAGCTTCCATCCAATGGAGCCCCATCTCCTGTCCACACACCACACCAGCCAGGGACACAGATAGTCTCTTCTAGGGGTGGAAGGAGGATGGATTTCTGTGAAGGCTCAGAAAATGAGTTCTTCTCATTTATAGGCCCTGCATTATTTACTTCCCATTCATAAATCAGTCATCAGTAACTTTGGCCAGCTACAGCCTACCCTTGGAGGGAAGGTACATGTGTTTGTAAATATATGGGCTCTTTGTTGTTGTTGATGGTTGTGGGTTTGAACTCTGGGCATGGGCACTGTCTCTGAGCTCTTCAGCTCAAGGCTAATGCTCTACCACTTGAGCCACAGCGCCACTTTCAGTTTTCTGGCGGTTTATTGGAGATAAGGGTCTCATAGACTTTCTTGCCCAGGCTGGCTTTGGACTGCGGTCTCAGATCTCAGCCTCCTGAGTGGCTAGGATTATAGGCATGAGCTACCAGTGCCTAGCTTATATGTGGACTCTTAAGGTAGGCCACCTGCACCATCTGGCTTGGTGTATGGCTTAGTCGCTCTCTCTCTCTCTCTGTCTCTCTGTCTCTCTGTCTCTCTCTCTCTCTCCCTCTCTCTGTGGTCTGTGGGTGTATATCTGTGTGTGTGTGTGTGTGTGTGTGTGTGTGTGTGTGTGTGTGTGTGTGTGTGTAGATATGGTTTTCCTATAATAAGTCTGAATGTCATTCATCAGGAGGAGGGATGGATGCTGGAAAGCAAAATAGTAAGTTTCTAAGGTGGATTGCTTCATTATAGCAAAAATGTCTTTAGAAGTATGGGCATATTACCAACCAACATGTATTGCTTCATGAGTAATTTCTTTATTTTAATATATGTTTTTATTGAAAGATGCTGTTTAAAGGGGTTACAGTTGCATGAGTAAGGTAATGAGTACATTCTCTATCAAGCACTGTTACCCCTTCCTTTGTTTTTCCTTCTTGGTCAAAGTTACCCCTTCCTTCATTCTCATCTTCCCCCTCCCATCTCTATCCTTGTCACATAGTTCATTTTTCATATAATGTACATTGAATATAATGACTGCATTTGCTCACCCTTCCTTCATCCATTCCCATGCCAACCCCCCCATGCCCAAAACATGTTTCCACTTTCTGACTTTCATACTGATAAACACAGTAGTACTTTACAGTATAGTAGTCATTCAGAGGAGTTACACCTTTGGACTCCTTCCCTAAGTAATATCTTCCTTTAGTCAGTTTGGGTGTAAATGTATTGAGCTCTCTGTATATTATCATACATAGTTGTATTTTAGATCTAGCTTTCACATTATGAGAGGAAATATGTTCTATTTGTTATCTCTGAGCCTGGTTTACTTACTTAACTTAGCATGATTTTTTCTAGGTCTATCCATTCCCCTGCAAATGACATAATGTTATTCTTTTTAATGGATGAGTAAAATTCCATTGTATATATGTACTATACCACATTTTCTTGATACACTCATCCATTGTAGGGCATCTGAACTATTTAAATAACAGGTTTTGTGCAGCAATGAACATGGATTACAAGTGTCTTTTATGCAGTCTGTGCTCGCTAACTCTAACTTAAATCTCTAATATTTCTTTACTGTCTTTTCTGACTTATAATGCTCTGGGTAGATGTCAAGGAATGGTATCACTGGATCATAGATTAGGTCTATGTTTAATTGTTTGAGGAATTGCCAAACTGTCTTCCAGAGTGGTTGTACTAGTTTACATGCCCCCAAGCAGTGCAATGGGACTCCTTTCCCTAACCTGCCCTGCCAGCAGGTGTATTTGGATTCTTGATGCTGAAATGCCTTTCATTTTAAACTGTACTCTTTGGTTCTCTAAAAAAGCATTCTTGTCTGTGATGTGAATGTATTTCCTCCTAAATAATATAAATGGATGATTATCCATCCCTCAATGTGGCCTGACCTTTTCATGATGCTATACAACATTTCTAACCCTCTCTGGAGTCAATCGACTCTGGTCTAAAGTGAAGAGAGTATCTAGGATAGAGATTCCTTTCCTGTACACTGTCCCCTTTGGGGGCCATTGAGGAGAGAAGGAAGCAATGGAGAAACATCCATGCTGGGGGAATGTGTGGACACCCTTCTTTGGCATGTCACCCTCTGGCTATAGCCAACGGCATTCAGATTGACTCCCAGGAAGTCTTGAGGCTTGTGTTAGGTTAGCCAGGACAATATACTTAGCACAGAGGACACAGAAGAGCAGGGCAGCTTTGACAGCATCGTTGGTACTGTGATTAGAGGCCAAGTCTGTGGTGGAATTTTTTTCTAGTACAAAGGGTGCTCTTCCAGGACAGGGATTAAGTTTTGTGTACCTGTGACTCACCTGGCCCTGTGGCAGGACAGTTCCTGAAGAAGGTAGAATTAACATCAAATTGTTGGAATTTATCCTCTGGATTTCTATTTGATTTTTTGACAGATCAGAGGGGTATTTAAGTTGAAACTTGATGCTAGAGGCTGATCAGGAGGTAGACTCCTCTAGAGAGCATTAGCTACCGAACAGGGCAAGCATTTGCTGCTGCTCTGTCATACCGACTGGGTAATCCTGGTAAATTTTACATGTTCCTTAGGCCCTGGGGTAGCACTACTGTGTGGATCACAGACAGCCTTTGCCTCCATGAAAAGTGCAGTGTGCTTACATCCCACATCATTACATTTAGAAGAAAAGCCTTTAAAAAAGAAATCAAGAAAAACAGCCAGGTTCTGGTGGCTCACACCTGCAATCCTAGGTACTCAGGCAGCAGGATGGCAGTTTGAAGCCATCCCAGGCAGGAAAGTCTGTGAGACTCTTATTGCCAGTTAAGCGCACATGTACATGTGTGCACATGCATATACACACACACAAAACAATAACAACAACAAAAGAAACAAAACAATAAACAGAAGTGGACCTGTGGTTTGAGCAAATCAATTCAGGGGCAGTATTCAGGCCCTGAATTCAAGCCCCAGGGTCAGCCCACGTGAATGCGCGCGCGTGCGTACACACACACACACACACACACACACACACACACACATACACACACACACACGAGATCCCATAGAGCTTTTCCATTGTTTGGGAAGTGGGCAAGACTTATCCATCTTGCCTCCAAAATTTCAATTCACTGTGATGACAGGCCATTGGCTGTGGCCAATTTAGCCATATTCCTGTTGATGACAGAAGTAATACTAGATGTTTCCAAGTTTCCTCCAAAGCTCTTGATTTTTCTAAAGGATGAAAAATCCATCGATTCTTCTTCTAGCTCTCTCCTTTTCTCTTGGAAACTAATACTCTGTCTTTTTTCTCGAATTTCAATAATAGGCTTGTTCCATTGTCCATGTAGATGGTGGTAACAAAGGAATCTTTGAATCAATCATGTTTTACTTCCTTAAATAGGAACTATCAGCCCCATTTTATAGAGATATCATCCCAAGCAGATATCCATAAAATGTAACAGATGAGATATCAACATGTTTTGGGCCTAAATTTATCTATAGCTCCTCCATCCTACTTTTTATGGTGCTGGAGAGAGAATCTAGGGTCTTATAAAGGCTAAGTATGCAAATTACCACTGTGCTACACCCCCAACCCAATTTATCACTCCTTTTAGGAAATGTATCTTAATTTGCACTGCTTAAACTATATTGGAATTCCCTGGCATTTGTAATATTACTCTTGTTGTTGCCCTGCTGTTGTTTTTTTCTTTTCCCTTGTGGCACTGAGCATACCACTACACTGGCTGAACAGTTTGTCTTCCATGCTACACAGACAGCACATGGAGGACAAAGGCGGACTTGTGTGGAGTGACATTCTCTCAGCTTGACCTGCCACACTGAATAAACATTTACTCAAGCAGTGCTCCTTTCCTCTCAACTTGGTTAATGTTACTCCTGCATAACCCAACACACTCCTTGCCTAGAGAAGAAATGCCTACAAATGGCCCATTTTGATGGCGTTACACTAGTCAGCCCTAATCTTGCAATCATTCCATCAAAGTATGTGTTATTTTCCACAGTGAAGAGCCTTCCTCTTTTAATCAGAATATATAACTTTTGCCATAATATTTCACTGACCCTTCTCTTGATCGTCTTTTGGTTTTATTTTTTATTCTCAGTGTCTTGAGTTTGATATTCAAAGAGATAATGATTGAAAAGGGTACTTTGTCAAATCACTGCCATTGTAGACCAGTGTGAAGTGGGCCCTCAGACACAGCAAGGCATGGTAGGAGGCAGCCTTCCCATGAACACTTGACACATTTCCATCCATGGAAGCATGAAGCTGAGTGACCAGAACCCAGCATCGACTGCTTGGGGTGGAGGTGACATCCTTCTACATTCTGTGGTGGTTTAATGAACTCAACACAGCTAGGGTTTATCATTTTCTCTTTCTCTTTCTGGTGTTTAAACTTGTTTGGTTTGCTTGTTTATCTAGTGCTCTACCACTTGAGTCATGCCTCCAACCCGACTTTTTGCTAGTTATTTTGACAGTGGCATCTCTCAGACTTTTTTGCCCAAGTTGTCCTTGAGCCATGACCCTTGGGATCTCACCCTCCTGAGTAGCAAGGATTATAGGCCCAAGCCACCAGTGCCTGGCTATGATTTGCCTGTGAATGAAGTACATATTTGTGCCCATTTTAGTCGTCACAGACTTCACTTACCCACCATACAGGAGATGATGGCTGGGTTTTATGAAGCGTTTGAAGACTCTGCCCAAGACAGATATCAAATGCTTTCCAAAAACATTTTCTTCAAATATGATTGAAAAAGAAGCAACAGATTAATTAGTCAGCATTAATTTCATAGGCAGAAATTTATTCTAAACCTGGGTCCCTTGTGCAATGAGTCAAGGCACGGAAGCTCAGATATCATTCAGGTATTTTAGGAATTGAGTCTTTCCCCATTTAATATTGTCATATTTTCATGAGAGGTAAGAATTTGGTGTTGGGCTTTGTGCTTGGAGGAGCTAAAAGAACTCACATTATTCAGACTAAAGGTCAAGCAGTTAACAAAGTGAACCCCAAATTCAAAGGCTTAAACAAGATAGAATTACCCCCATTCTCATATAAACAAATCTGGGTAGGCACTCCTGCATTGGCTTGTGGTTTGACGCTATTGCTCTGTTATTGTCCCTATGCATTTTGCCTCGTGATCCAAGATGGCTCTCTGGCTCAACTGTCAATTCACTACAAAATGGGAAGGGGAAATTCTCTTTAAAAAATACATACATGTTGTATTGCTGTTATTAAGGTGTTATATGGAGGGGTTATCATTCCATAAATCAGGTAGTAAATGCAATTCTTTTTGAAAAATGTCACCCCTTCCTTTGCTTCCTCTCCCCACCCCATTTTCTCCCTTCTGTCCCTGCCCACAAGTTGCATAGTTTTTTTTACATAGTGTATAAGCACCATTCAAAAGTCTCAAACACACTTCTACTCACATCAGGTTGATCATAATTTGATCTTATGCACACTTAGCTACAACAGAACCTGAGAAAGTTAATCCTTGATTGATCACCCATGTTTTCAGCCAACTGTACAGCACCATTAAAGAAAGAGAGAATGACTATTTGGGGAATACTACCATATCATGTTGATCTGTAGCTCATTCTTTTTCATTGTTAATTTTTCTAAATCTTAAAAAATCTGTCTACATGTCATTAATACTATGTTAGTACTTTCAGGATGGAAAAAACTTTTCTCCTAGCAATTAGTTCCCCAATCTGAAGTGTTTCAATCCATTCCTCTAGGTCAAACCAAACAGGGAAGGAGACCTCAAACATACCTTATTTAAAAACATATTTTATTTATTTATTTATTTTTATAATTTAATTTTATTGTCAAGGTGATATACAGAGGAGTTACAGTTACATAAGGTAGTGAGTACATTTCCTCTCAAACTTGTTACTTCTTCTCTCATTTTTCTCCTACTTTCCCTCTCTTCCCAATCCCCCCCCCAAGTTGTACAGATCATTTCCAACATATTATCTTGTGAGTATTGTAGTTGCATTGGTTCATCCTTTGTCCTTTGTCTCACCATTTTGTTGTTCCCTTTCCCTGCCTTACTTCAGATTAACATATATACAATACTCAGGGTACCAAAATCAAATACAGTGACAACAGAGGACAAACCATAGGGGGAAAAAAAACAAAAGAAAAAGAAATCACTTAGTACATTAAAAACAACAAAAACAAAGAAAAGTCTCTTGTTTCCATATCTTGAAGTTCATTTCACTTAGCATCACCTTATATGGTTATATGTACATAGCTATTGAGCTATTCTGCTCATCTGCTAGGACTATCTTAGATATATACTAATTATTACAAATGAGGGAAACCATGGGAATCTGTTTCTTTGGGTCTGGCTTATCTTCACTAATATGGTTTTTTTCCAAGTCTTTCCATTTCCTTAGAATGGGACTATGTCATTCTTCCTCATGGAAGCATAGAATTCTATTATACACACACACACATATATATATAAATATATTACATTTTCTTGATCCATTCATCTACTGAAGGACATCTGGATTGGTTCCATCTCTTAGCTATGGTAAATAATGCTGCTGCAATGAACATGGTTGTGTTGGTAGCATTAGTATGGCCTTGTTTGTGGTCATTTGGATAAATGCCCAGAAGTGGGATTGCTGGGTCATAGGGGAGTTTTATGTTTAGATTTTTGAGGAACCTCCTTACTGCTCTCCAGAATGGTTAAACAAGTTTACACTCCCTTCAATCATGTAGTAACATTCCCTTTTGACCACATCTGTCGTTACTAGATTTCTTGATAACTGGAGTGAGGTGGAATCTCAATGTTGTTTTGGTTTGCATTTCTTTTATGGACAGAGATGTTGAGCATTTCTTCTTGTGTCTATTGGCCATTTTTATTTCCTCTTCAGACAAATCTCTCTTTAAGGCTTTAGTCCACTTATTAATGGGATGGTTGTTTCTTAGAGGATTTGTTTTGGGAGAATTTATTTTTTTGAGTTCTAAGTATATTTTTGATATGAGGCCTGTGTCCATTGTATGGCTAGTGAAGATCTTCTCCCAATCTGTGGACTTTCTATTTATCCTACTAGCTGTGTCCTTTGCCATGCAGAAACTCTGCAGTTTTATGCAATCCCATTTCAACCTTTCTTTGATTTGCTGTATTTCTGGATCTTTATTAAGAAAATTTCAGCATGTGCTAAGGAGCCCTAGATATTCTCCTATTCCTTCCTGTAATGTTTTCAGAGTATCTGCTTTTACCCCAAGGTCTTTGATCCATTTGAAATTAATTCTGGTGCAGAGTGATATACAAGGATCTAACTTCTACAGGTGTTTAACCAATTTTTCCAGCACCATTTTTTGAAGAGATTGTCTTTCTTCTATCCTGTTTTTTGGCTTTCTTATCAAAGATTAGGTGGCCATGGGTCTTCAGGTTCATTTCTGGGTCTTCAGTTCTATTCTATCAGTACTCAGTCCTGTTTTTGTGTCAGAGGCAAGCTATTTTTATTACGATAGCTTTGTAATAAAGTTTGAAATTTGGTATTGATATTCCTCCAGCACTGTTCTTTTTGCTAAGGATTATTTTTGCTATTCGGGGTCTTTTTTTGTTTGATATGAATTTTTTATTGCTTCTTCTATTTCATTAAAGAATGAAGTAGGGATATTGATGGACATTGCATTGAATTCGTAGATAGCCTTTGGCAGTATTGCCATTTTTACGATGTTAATCCTCCCAATACAGGAGCATGAGAGGTTTTTCCACTTCCTTAGTTCCACTTTAATTTCCTTTTTCAGGTTTTTAAAGTTTTCATCATAGAGGTCCTTCACTTCTTTGGTTAAGTTAATTCCCTAGGTATTTTATTTTGGGGGGAGTATATTACAAAAGGAGCTACTTTCCTGATTTCAGCCACACTCTTCTCATTATTGGCATACAGAAAAGCCATTGATTTTTGAGGGTTAATTTTATACCCTGCTACTTTGCCAAAGTTTTGCTTCAGTTCAAGTAACCTGAGAGTGGAGTCTATGGGGTCCTTTAAATATAGGATCATGTCATCTGCAAAGATGAAGAGTTTTACTTCATCTTTCCCTATTTGGATCCCCTTTATATTTGCCCTTTGCCTTATTGCTCTAAGTAGGCATTCTAATAGAATATTGAAAAGGAGTGGAGAGAGAAGACATCCTTGTCTTCTTCCTGAACTTAGAAGAATGGTCTTAGCTTTTCACCATTAAGTATAATGCTAGCTATAGGTTTTTCATACACAGCCTTTATTATATTGAGAAATGTTCCATAGATACCTAGTTTCTCCACAGCTTTCATCATAAAGTGGTGTTGGATCTTGTCAAATGCCTTTTCTTCATCTATTGAGATGATCATGTGGTTGTCCTTGCTCCTGTTGATGTGATGACTTAAATTAATAGACTTGCATATATTGAACCAGATTTGAATCCCTGGAATGAATTCTGTTTGATCATAATGTATGATTTGTTGATGAATTGTTGAAGTCGATTGACCAGAATTTTGTTGAGAAGTTTTGCATCGATGTTCATCATAAGAAATGGGTCTATAGTTCTCTTTCTTTGATGAGTCTCTGTCTGGTTTTGGGATGAAAGTTATGCTGGCTTCATAGAATGAGTTTGGTAGTGAAGTTTTGCTTTCAATTTCCTTGAAGAGTTTGAGAAGTATTGGTGTGAGTTCTGCTTTGAAGGCCTTATAAAATTCAGATGTGAATCCATCTGGTCCTGGGCTTTTCTTGGGTGGGAGATCTCTTATTGCCATTTCTATTTCATTGCTTGTAATGGGTCTATTTAATTGGTTTAAATCTTCTTGGTTTAGTCAAACATACCTTGACTACTCTCTTTCTATCAGACCCTGTGGTTAGGTTAACATTGCCAACTTGATTTGATCAAAATGCCTAGATTAGCAAAGCATGCCTTTGGAGGTATCAGTTATGGCATTTCTAGAGAGAATTAGATCATGAAGACTCTGAACAAATTAATCAACTAATGCCTTGAAGGATTCATGATTTGATGGCATTGTTGAGAGTTGGTAAAAGGAAGGAGGAGGGGCCTCATTGGAGAAAGTAGGTCGTTGGCAGTACATCTTTGGGACTATGTATTGTTCTGACTTCTTGTATTCTATTTTCTCTACTTCTTGGTTATACTCCTCTGAAATGATATTCTGCTCAAGCATGTGGGGCCAAGCACTCATGGATTGAACCCTCAAAAGCCCTTATTCAAATTAAACCTTTTTTCCTTTAATTGCTTGCATCAGGTATTTCATCACAGTAGCACAAAAGTAACTAATGAGTAACTAATGCAGGCCCCACATTGAATCTACCAGAAAAATCCTCTCTCTTCAGACTCAATCTGGGGTCTGACCCCACCACTAGCTCCACCTTGTTTAAGCCCTCTGAATGCCAACAGCAGCTTTCCAACAGGTCCCCTCACATTTATCCTCAACACATCAGCAAGTGATTATTTCATGTTCTTTGTTAAATAAGTGTGTGATGTTTGTGAAGACTTCAAAAAGTTGGCTTATGTTCATGAATATTTAATTTATAAAATCATGCCACTCTGCTGCTCAGAATCTTACAAAGTCAAATAGTTTACCATTTCTTACACACTTTGGGCTCTCTTTGACCTCATCCTTTGCTTCTCGTCTACCTCATGCACTGCTCCAACCTGGCTCTTCCCAGCCAGTGCTAGCATCTTGCACTGGCTGGTTGCTCTTCTTAGCCACTAGTGGTTAGCATCCTCCTTTTTGCAGGACTTCTCATTTTATTAATAACTGAGAAGATGCCCCACTATCCATATGACTCCTTGGAGCCTCCACTGCGATTCTGAGCACCTCCTTTTCCCCAGTCTTGCAGGGGTCTTGATGGAGATAAGAAAAACCATGGCAGGGATGCTTTACCCCCAACAGTCTGAAAGTTGAGCAAGTGTAAATTGGAAGCAAGGAGTTCTGGAATGAGATTTGCTATTCCTGGCACCTGACATTTATACTCAGAAAGTGTTTTCTCATAGGCATGATTGAATTATTCTTCAAAGAATGTGAATTATGTAAATATGAAATGGAATCTACACCTATGAGTATTGCAATAAAGATACAACTTTCAGCTGGACACCAGTGTACTACTCAAGAGGCTGAGATCTGAGGATCACAGCTCAAAACCACCATTAGAGCACTAATTTCAAGCAGAAAAGCTCTAGAACAGCACCCAGGCCCTGACTTCATCCCCAAGCTCAGAAATAAATAAATATATGTTTATATGTGTATATATACATAAATATGTATATATGTATGTATACATGTATGCACATGTATATATGTACATATATGTGTGTGTATATGTATGTATGCATATGTGTATGTATGTGTGTATATGTATAGATATACATATGTATAACTTTGGAATATGGCTTGAAAGTAAATGTATAAAAATGTTTATGACATCTTTAAGTATCTTTTGTAGGGCTGGTTTGGTAGAGATATATTGTTTCAGTTTTTCTTTGCTATGGAAGGTTTTTATTTGACCTTCAGTTATGAAGGAAAGTTTAGCTGGGTACAGTATTCTTGATTGATAGTTGTTTGTCTTTAGGGCATGGCATACATCGCTCCAGGCTCCTCTTGCTTTGATTGTCTCTGCTAAGAAATCTGAGATGATTCTAATTGGTTTCCCTTTATAGGTGATTGATCTTTTCTCCTTAACAGGTTTAAGGATCTTTTCCTTGGTCTGAATTGATCCTGTGCAGATTATAATGTGGTAGTGGGATGGCCTTTTCTTGTCTTGGTGGGAGTGTAAACTTGTTCCACCACTTTGGAAAGTGTATGGAGGTTCCTCAAAAGACTCCACATAGAGCTCCCCTATGACCCAGCAATCCCACTTTTGGGCATTTACCCAAATGATCACAAACAAGACCATACTAAAGCTACCAGCACAGCTATGTTTATTGCAGCATTATTGACCATAGCTAAGATATGGAAACAACCCAAATGCCCCTCAGTAGATGAATGGATCAAGAAAATATGATATATATGTATACATTGGAATTCTATGCCTCCATCAGAAAGAATGACATTGCCCCATTTGTTAGGAAATGGAAAGACTTGGAAAAAATTATATTAAGTGAAGTAAGCCAGGCCCAAAGAAACATAGGTCCCATGGTTTCCCTTATTTGCAATAATTAGTATATGTCTGAGACAAGCAGAAACAGTCAGATAAGTTGATGTGAGGTGAAATGAACCCCAAGATAAGTATTCAAATGTTTTTTTCTTTCTTGCTATTGTTTCTAACATATTTATAAGATGGGTTTTTTTTGTTGCTTTGTATGTCCCTCTCCCACGGTATAACCCCTGCTTTCACTGTATTTGCTGTTGGTATAATTTGTGGAGGGGAAAGGAAAGAACAAAGCGTTTATAAGAATACAGGTGGACCCATTGCAACAATGAGATGTACAAGTCATTATGTCGAAAAACTAACTTTACAACTTTGGTGGGAGGGGGTGGGAAGGGATGGGACGGGGACACAAAGGAAGAGGCAACAATGCTTGATAAGCAATGTAGTCATTACCTTGCCCATGTAATTGTAACCCCTCTGTACGGTAGGTATTTTCACAATCAAAAAATTAAAAAAAGATTATGAGCCAGGCGCCAGTGTCTCACACCCGTAATCCTTGCTACTCAGGAGGCTGAGGATCACAGTACAAAACCAGCCAGGGCAGGAAACTCCGTGAGAACTCTTACCTCCAGTAAAACACTAGAAAACCAGAAGTGGTGCTATGGCTCAAGCAGTAGAGCGCTCTTTTGAGCTGAAGAGCGCAGGAAAAATGTCCAGGCTCAGAGTTCAAGTTCGACTGACAAAAAGAAAAAAACAAGATTATATTCAGACTCGGCCCTGGTAGCTCATTCTTATAATCCCACCTATTTAAGAAGCAGAGATCTGAAGATCACAGTTCAAATCCAGCCCAGGCAGATGTTCACAAGATCTCATCTGCAATTAAACAGTAAAAAGCCAGAAATGAAGCTGTGGCTCAAGTGGTAGAGCACTAGACTTGAGCACACAATTCAGGGACAGTTGATAAGCTCTGAGTTCAAGCCCCAGGACTGGCACAAGAATAAAAATGATTGTATTGGGGAAGTGGGATGATGGGAGATATATTCCTTCTTTAATCTTACATTGACTTTTCAATTTTAAGTTTGAGTTTCTATTGGAAGTCAAGTTTGTAGAGCCAAATAACATTCAGATCAACCTTTGGAAATGGACCCATCTGTAAACTCTGGGTGGGAGCTCTCTTAAACATTATTATTATTTCAAGCTTTTATAATTAGTTACCTTTTAGAGACAATAGGTTTACATTCATGTTATAACAAAATGTTAACACAAGGACCTGCTACCAGTCCTAAAAGCAGCTATAAACAGCAATATCTAGCAGAGCTTAAAGGCAAATATCAATCAGAGTTACCTGTAGCTTGGCTCCAGCCAGGAGCAGTTGGGATCTGAAGTCGGTCCAGGTCTCAGTTCTATATAGGGTTTCTTTGAATGCTTTTTCAGACTCATCTACAGCCTGTCTGTGATATCCAGTCTCTTTCAGTTATCTTTTAGTCTTGTAGGCTGGGGGGTTATAGATGTGTTTTACTTTACATTTTTGTCATTTCTACCAAAGATTGACTTATTATCTGCCCTTTTCTTTCCAAATTCCAGTCTTCTAGTGAGAGGTCTTTTGATTTGTATGGTCCTTGCAGAAAAACAGTAATGTGCAGCACTTTTGTTTGCAAAGACATAGATTCCAGTCAGCTTCAAAACCTTCGCTTTGATGTGTAGGGAGTACATTGAGAAACCCTTTGGGGTCTGAGTGCCTTTTTGAAGCAGAGCACAAAAGATGTTCTATGATTTGAGATGAAAATCTGACCGATATCCTACAACCGAGGGTGCCAAGGTCAGTGGCTAAAAGCATGCATTCATTTTGTACCCAAAAGGTTGCCAGGCAGCCTGGTTAAAACACAGCTCTTACCAAAAGGACAGAGTAATGAGTAGAATGTACCCAGTCATTTGAGGAGCAGGACTTTTGATGCAATGATCAGACCTTGAATAAAAGAAAATTAAAACTGCTCTGGCTTTTAAAGGTGGTTACTGGAAACTAGAAGGGCTAGAGGAAATATCACCACCTCGAAAAGGTAATTTTTAAAAGAATTTTATCTCAGTCTGTATTATTTCGTCGTGTACTACAGGCAGCCCCAACACAACCTGTGCTATAACACACTGTGGTATGGGAATCTGGAGAGAGCAGGCTCTATTGAGCCCTTTGTTTTGTTTTGCTAGCTTTTTTGGAAAACAAAAGGAAAGAGTTCATATTTCCACAAATTGGTGTCTCTTCTGAGTTGTGGGACTATCTAATAACTTCCCGACCAGATGTGGCCAACCAGTGTACAGTGGGGCCAAACTGTCTCCATCCCCTCCTGGTCTTCAAAGAAGTGTTGAGACTCCAACTCAGATTCCTATTATACTGACTTCCCTTTGGTAAGGTTACAGAGGGAAAACATATAATTATTATAGCTAGCTCTGGGGGGTGGGGGGAGTACTAAGGGCTGGAGGCATGATTCAGCGGGAAGCAGCAAGATCCTTAGCTCAAACCCTGGTTTCACTTCTTGCCCAGACATATGCATATGCTGAGATCTACTTTGTGTAAGCTTCCCACCATGGTTAAGGTAACAGGTACACACCACTACATCCAGTTCTCCATTGAAAAGGAGTCTCAATAACTTTGCTAACTGGGGTAACTTTGAACCACAATCTTCTCTGTCTCAAATAGGTAAATTATAAGCAATGAGCCACTGACCCATGGCAACAGATAGTATTTTTTAATGATATAGAATGTGCCAGTAATTGTTCTAAGCAGTTGACATACATTAACTAATTTATTACAATACCTCTTGAGGTAAACACTTATTTAAATGTTACAGATGAGAAAACAGGCATGAGGGGGGTTAGTCCACTTGTTCATGGACATGCAACAGATCATGACAAAGCTGAGTCTCATGCCCAGATCATCTGGGTCCACACTCACACCCAACATACTGCACTATTACTTCCAGCGTACAAGGATCCAGTCACTTGGAATTGCTGAACAAAGTCTGATGTGCTGTGTCCACAGTAGCAATTGGACTATTCCTGCTCTTTACTATCTGAATTGTTATTGCTTACACTAGTTGTTAGATTCAGCAAGTCTTGCAGTTGGAGAGAAGTTTATTTTATTTTGTCTCTCACTAACTTTGCTAGAACTGGCCTTGAACTTTTGATTCTCCTGCTTCTACTTCCTGAGCAACTGAGATTACAGGCATGTTTTACCACACTGGTTTGAAGGGAACTTTAAAGATCACTAGATACCTTTTCCTCGGTGTCTAAATGTGTATAATACCCCTGACTTGTTTGTTTCTGTATTAAAGTTGCCAATAGACATTTGTTGATTTTCTTGTTCCATCCTAGGCAGAGGAGTCCTTGTGGGAAATAAAATGTTTCTTTTTCTGTCTATGAGGAGCTTGCAGTATAAGACAAGTACAGATAAAGACCAATGAATAAAGAAGCAGTTTCAATTTGGTGGGTTGGTGTAATGAAGAGCATATTGCAAGTGTTAAAGTTAAGCGTGGAATGAAAGAGTTGGAGTTGGCAATTATAAGTGGAGAAAAGAGAACTTGTTCTAAGTCATACTATGAGAATGGTATTACATCTGAGACTAGCCAGGGATTACTTTTATGGTTGAATGTGCAGAAAATATGCAATATATCCTGTAAAGGGCTTCATTTTCATGGACCTGAATACCTTTTTTAAGTCTCTAGTTTGACAAATTGAGAATCTCCTATATTTAGATCTAATCTTTGATTTTATTCTTTTCATTGATGGTATGGTACACAAAGCTGGAAGGAGCATCATACTCATTGGACTATTTATCAAAACTTTGCCCTCTATACATCACTCTTATAATAAAATTAAATGAAAAAAATACTTCAGAACACATTAGGACTCAGCATTTTACAGCCAGCTACGCTACACTGCTTTCCTTCATACTGCCACATGGGAGCTACTTGATCATCATCCTTTTAGCATTTCACATGTGTAGGTAATTGTGGCTCTGTTACAAATCTGGTATCACTGTACATTTGTTAGTCTGGACATCTGTCTCTATTGACTTGTGTCATCTCTACATCCAGGATACTGTCTTGGGTAGCGTGCCACCTTCCTCCTGGCACACCCTCAAGAAGCATGAGTTACATTTCCTTGGCCACAACGGATCGGAAACCACTAGAGCAGAGACAGACATTTGAGTTCCCATTTTCCATCTCTTCTGAAACAGTGAAAAATGTCACTTGACAACATACATTCATTGTGATTTTTCCCATGAGACACTTGGGTGATTTCAAAACCCAAGAAAAATCTTTGATGGACATTTTGGAAATACATTTCTTTCAAGAGAGTCCTATGTTCTGAAGCATTTCATTAACATCACAGCATCTTTCTGATGAGATTATTTATTCTTAACCTCGGGTTGCTTTGAAGACATTAAATTTAGATGTGCTACAAATACCAAGAGGTTGAAGGATCTGGGTGGGTGAGCAAAGTAGTCAGAGCACACACACACACACACACACACACACACACACACACACACACACACACACACACACACACACACACACACACTGTGGTGCCTGTGACCCTGAGCAAAGCACACAGCCTAAAACCTAGAGACTTAGTTCAGAAAGCCCATGCTTTTGGCTGGGCTTGACTGTGCCTGGAGTGTGTTCTCCAATTGTTCACACGTCAAAATTTAATCCCTACTGGGAGATGTTCAGAGGATGGAAATTCAGTCTGGTTATGACATTTAAAGGGAAAGGCCTCTGTGAAGTGATTAGGATTAAATGAGGTTCTCAGAGTAGAGACCCAAGATTGAATACTGCTGACTTTCTAAAAAGGGAGAGAGACCAGAGGACCCATAGACAACCTTATACACATTCCCTAACTTTTACCATGTGATGCTCTATGCTAACCTTGGACTCTGAAAGCAAGAAGGACATTGCTACTTGTAATATCTTGACCTCCAACCAGAAAGCCATGAGTCAAAATAACACTCTTCATGAAGTTATTCAGTTTCAAGTACTTAGTAACAAAAAGTAGACTCATACAATTCCCATACTAGCTCTGCCATTCACTAGACACAGGAAGGGCCCACTTGGGCTTGGAAGTCTACTTCCCTTCTCTGAGCCTTATTTTCTTCATCTGTGAATAGAAATGATAATAAAAATTCACCTAACTTGATAGGTTGCTACAATGCTTAATTGAAATAATGTATGCAAATCATACAATTAAGTGTTAGCCCACATTGCTAAAGCCTGTTATCACAATGTGTTCCTAATACACTGAGTGAAGCCTGTCACCAGAATGATAGGCTTAGATTCCATCCACGCCTGTCTAAGCAGCCATTCTTTGCCCTAGGCATGAGCTATGTCTGTTTGCAGTAGACTTGATAGGAGAGAATCAAGTCAGGCAAGAGACAGGCTGGGCAGAAATTTCATTGATAATTTCTTTGTAGTTGATGGAACTGAAGTTTGAATAATCCAGACTTTTGTCTTAAAAAACTTGATATAAAAATGTCCCTAGAAGAGAAATTTAAGTATCATTTAACTCTGATACTTCTACAAGTTAAATCTGATACAGAGGTGAATGGCTGCCAATAGAAATAAGCATTTTGTCCCAGTATTTTATCATATTTTTTTGCCTGCAACCAGGTCTCAAATTTATTATCTGACACTTGCTTTCCCTCATTGGTTGGCGCTCTTCCATCTGAGCCATGCCTCTAATCCTAGAACATTTTTTAGCTGGTCCTGGGCTTGAACTTGGGCACTGTCCTTAAGCTTTTTTGTTCAAGGCTAGTGCTCTACCCCTTGAGCCAGAGCTCCATTTCTGGTGTTTTTGGAAATAGAAGTAGCACCAGATTTCTTGTCAGGGTGGATTTGAACCATGATCTTCAGATCTCAGCTTCCTGTGCCCAACTCCTAGCACATTTTAATCATTTTTAAAACTACTTGTAAAAGTGGCGCTGTAGCTCAAGTGGTAGAGCGCTCGCCTTGAGCTGAAGAGCTGAGGGACAGCGCCCAGGCCCAGAGTTCAAGCCCCACGACCTACAAAAAAAAAAAACTACTTGTAAAACAAATCCAAATTTACCTGAATAGTGAACTTTCTCCTTACCCCTCTCTCTCTATCATCACTAAAACATTCCCAGTCTTATGAACTATGAGAGCCAGGCAGCAAGATAAGAGAATGTCTGCAGCTATAGTTTAGCATTAAATGTTAAAATGGTGCTTTAAATTCACCTAAATTAGGTCTGTCTGAGCCCATTTACCCAGCTCATATCAGATTAAACAAGGTGCTTTAATAGAGTCCCCATGCACTCTGCTGTATATAAATGATAAATACTTACATGCATTATTTTATTTTTATTTATTTATTTTATTGTGAAAATACTGTACAGAGGGGTTACAATTACATGGGCAAGATAATAAGTACATTTCTTATGAAGCATTGTAGCTTCCTCCTTTGTTTCCCCTTCCCATCCCATCTTCCTCCCACTTCCCCACCCAACCCTCCTCCCCGCCCCCACCAGAGTTGTAAAGTTTGTTTTCGACATACATGTATTATTTTAAATGGTCATCTCTCCTCAGAACTCAGGGTGAGCATTTGCCTGAAAGACTTAAGAGGTTATCTTGTCCGACCACTTGTCTTTGAACAAATAGTATCCTGGCCATTCACCACCATTTTACAAATACGAAGGAACTGATGTTCTACCTGTCTAGGAAGGGACCCTAGAAGGGAGGATTCAGCTGCATTTGTCTCCTATACCCCTCTGCCCACTATCCTGAAATAGTGTCTTGAGTCAGCCTCTGTTAACTTAAGCAGGAGCCATTTTGAATCTCTCCATAGAAAGGCAAAAACATGCTTTACTATTAATCATTGTCATATTGCGAGCATAAACACCTGCTGACATAGCTCCTGAGCGTTCCATTTTGGTGACTGCCCCTCCTCCCACTTCTTTGTAAGTTTCTATTTTCCTTTGCTGTAATGTGATCTTCCAGACCAAAAACTGTTTGACAGAAGGCTTAGGCCTCATGTCATCTTTCTCCTTTCTTATCTCATTTGTTTTTTACTTTTAGTCTCTTCTATTCCACAGTTACTTGTTTTGACTGGTAAAATCACTTGAGGTCACAAAGACAGTGAATAGTGTGATTACCACTTGAAAAAGGTGTCAACATGGTAGATGAGGAGAAAAACCTATTAACAGCCATTTTTAGAAACAGACTTTGCAATCTATCCATCAGAGCTGACGTCTTTCCCTTGTTTCACACTCTGAATGCTGACAGCTGTTTCTTCTCAGAAGCCACCTGGGGAGGTGATGGCATGGGTGCCACAAGGCAGGCAGTCAAGAGATTTGGAAAGTCCTCCCCTGTAGAAATTTAGTCCTCTTCCCTGCCTGCCCCCAGAAACCTCCATTCACCTCCAATAACCCTTTGCTTTCTGTTGCTGGCCTTACTTATTGTCAGGGCTGGAGTGTCCTGACCATCTTTGGTGGCTTCTCTTGCTTACTGAGCTGTCTAATCTTCCATGATCTTCAATCTGTGACTAGACAGCATTGGCTGCCTCTTCTGGGGCTCATAATCCCTGGGATAATAACATCAGAAATAAAAAGAACGAATTCTCACACAGTATCTACTACCATTGCAGATACTCTGATGGGTGCTTTACATAGATTATTCCAAGGGAGAAGAAATATTGAAGGTCAACTGAACCTGTAGCTCTTCCACTTCCTATTTCCATGGCAGCTTCTCCCTTACACATTGTTATAAAGCATATCCTGAAGGTCTTCGTGGTACTCCTAAGATACTCAAAGCTGCCAACCTAAGAAGACATTTTCCTTTATTCTTGCCTTCTGCCCTGGATGTCATCCCATGTCATTCCCTGCCCCATCCATCCATCCATCCATCCATTCATCCATCCATCCAATGTTTATTGATCATCTACTAACTACCACATACCATTAGGAAATGGGAATAACATCATAAGCTAGACAGCTATGAACCTTCTTAAATAGAAACATTTTTGGAGTCTCTCCACTAAAAGACAAAGACATGCTTAGGTATTAATCATGATTATATATTGAAAATCTAAACACCTGCAGAATATCATGTCATCAAGAGTGTGTGGCAAAGGAAACAAGCTCGCCTATGGCAGACAGGATAGATAAGTGAGAAGAAGCTGGGGTCTAGGGACAAGATATACCTTTCAAAAGCACATCTTCTTCCAACTAGACCCCACCTCCTAATAGCCCATTTGCCCATGACTCACCGATGGGCTGATTGAGTAATGAAGTGTTCCAGTCACCTCACATATCATCAGCTAGGGACCATGTCTTCCACATAGGAGCCTTTTGGGAGACACATCAGATTCATATCCAAACCATAGCATGGGGAAAATTATAAAAGATGTACTTCAGATAGCCAGGGAAGATTAGCTAAGAATGTGATACTTGGAAAGAGTTGAAGAAAAGGAACCAGTGAGGGTATGAGCTACCGGGTAAGGATGTTTTTGGAAGATGGAGAATGTAGACTTCACATGTATTGTAGGTGCTGACAGTAGGAAGGCAATACAGGAGTGTGATGAGAAAGGTGTGAAATGGCCCCAAATCAGGAATCAAGCTAAAAGGAATCACACACACACACACACACACACACACACACACACACACACACACACACAATTGGAAGTGGAGCTGTGGCTCAAGTTGTAAAGTGCTAGCCTTGAGAAAAAGGGCTCAGGGATGGCACCTAGGCCCTGAGTTCAAGCCCCAGTATGGATGGACACACACACACACACACACACACACACACACACACACACACACACACACACACACACACACACACACACACACACGAAGGAATTCATTTCCCATGAGGGAATGAAGAGGATCTGTTATGGCTGATGGTGAGGCGAACACACGTTTGAGTGGCCAAGCAGGAGACTGAGATCCTTCCAGAGTTCAGTGAGTTCCATAATAATAAGTCCAACAGCTATTGCCATCATTCCAATAAAACTCTAATGGAAACCTTGTATTTATTCATTGTAAATTTACATAGAACAATCAGGAATGTTACCTTCCTTTGCCTTTGCCTAGAAAATTAAACAAAATAAAACAATACTGGTTTTCTTATGCTATTATTAGTTTACAGGTTATGCCACTAAATGTCAAAAAGTACATAGGTAGGATCTTTCAAACTATGAAATTCTCCCAGGGAAACGTTAGGGCTGTGGAGGAGGTGAGGACTGTGGCTGGCTCTTTTTATTATGTTCGGTCTTTCATTGTGGTGTTGATGTCATTGTCCTTTATCTAACTAACCACCCTTGTTCTGGTTCTGTTTTCACAAAGCAACACCTCCCAAAGTGTGGAGACAGTGCCGACTGGCTGAAATGTTTCATTCTCTGGTATTTTGTCCCTGGGAGGACATTGCTCAACCTTGCAGGCAGTAACTGGTAGGAGTGCCCCAGCACAAAGACATGAGTAACACATGTAAGAGCTCCAGATACTTCCTGAATAATTCCACACCCCAAAACAGTATTCTCTTTGAAAATGAAAAGAATTCTACTTTCTAGATGAGAATATCCTTCCTATTTTTTTGTTTCTTTTCTTCCTCTGTTTTTTGAGAAGGATTTGGAGCTCATGCAATAGGACCTTTCACAAATTTAGCTCTCTATACAGGCTAAGTGTTGTCACTTTCTCCATTGGGTTGAATTTGAGCTTGCCTTTCTCTTTGCCAAGCATTCATTTGGCTTTATAAAACATGATTCCTGGTAGACAAAAATAGAAAATCAGAAGTTTGTGGGAATGATTTTCTTGGCTAGTTCCACCCAGAATCAGCCACTTGTCTAAGTAAATTTGGTAAAGATTTTTAAGTGGTGAAATTTTAATAGGACTAGCAGAAAAAAAAATTTTTTTAAAACACGGTAAGCCGGTCTTATTTCCCTACATTTTTGGTATATCTGGGAAAGATCATTTGCATATGGTGTGACTCTAACCATGATTCCCAGACATCACAGTGATGAAAAGATTTTCCAGAAGGAAATGTTCTTGGAAGGCTAGCAGTCTTGTGATTCTTGTACAATTGTGAAAGTCCTTTGGTTTTACATCCTGGGTTTCCAATCTCTTTGATCTTGTGTAACTTGCTCTGTAGAATATAACTGTAATAGTTGTCTTTAATTCACTCCTCTTCAAAAGAACAAATTTTCTTAATGGAGTCTAACACTGTAAACATTTCATGATATTATAGCTTCAAAGAAGGAAGGTTTGTAACACATTTGCATCCATTTAGCTGATGGTTTATAGATCTAAGGGTCTCTAAATCCCTGTTTTCCAGAGTGGGAGCATTTCTCATTGATTTTACTTCAGAAGTGTAGTTTTCATTAGCACACTAAAAGGAAGTACCACATTAGCATCTTTGATCAGATCATCTTTCGGTGGCACTTGCCTTTAGTTTTAATTTGATAATTTCATTTCTGCCTTACTTCATTAATTTTACCATTATTTTATTGTTTTAGTTATCAAGTGAATTAGAAGAAAACTCTTCCTATTTTTTCTACTTAATGTTAAGATTTGATACTTAGCCCAGAGAATTTCATTAGAGTTATTAAGCAGCATGCTTAATTTATTTTTTCTTTTTTTTAAATTTTTTTTATTGTGAAAATACTGTACAGAGGGGTTACAATTACATGGGCAAGATAATGAGTACATTTCTTATCAAGCATTGTAGATTTATTTTTTCTTTAAGTCTTATTTTATTGTAAAGCTTGCTGTACATGAGTAAGGCAATGAGTATATTTCTTGTCAAGCATTGTTAGCCCTTCCATTGTAGCATGCTTAATTTAAATAAATAAATTTTAAAATAAAATAAATTTAAATAGATGAATAAATTTAAATAGAATAAATTTGAATTATATATATGTATATTTTCTTTAATATATATTCTTTTAAATGTATCATTTCCTTTTAGACAGGGATGAGTATATGGACTAAATTAGCTTCTTTTTTTTTTTTTTTTTTTTTTGTCGGTCGTGGGGCTTGAACTCTCGGCCTGGGTGCTGTCCCTCGGCTCTTCAGCTCAAGGTAAGCTCTCCACCACTTGAGCCACAGCGCCACTTCTGGTTTTCTGGTGGTTTGTTGGCAATAAGAGTCTTATGGGGGCTGAGAAGGTGGCTCAGTGGTAGAGCGCTTGCCTTGCATGCTCAAGGCCCTGGGTTCGATTCCTCAGCACCACATAAGCAAAAAGAAAAAAGCCGGAAGTGGTGCTGTGACTCAAGTGGTAGAGTGCTAGCCTTGAGCTGAAGAGCTGAGGGACAGTGCCCAGGCCCCAAGTTAGGCCCCACGACTGGACCCCCAAAAAAAAGAGTCTTATGGACTTTTCCTGCCCGAGCTGGCTTTGAACCGTGATCCTCAGATCTCAGCCTCTTGAGTAGCTAGGATTACAGGAGTGAGCCACCAGCACCTGACTAGCTTCTAATTCTCACTCCTCCTGTCTCACCCCTACTCAGTGCCATGCTAGGCTATATATTCATGCGTTGAGATCGGCTCACATGTGCCTTCTGTTAACTCCAGTAAAACAGAAAGCAAGCCATTTATATGTGTTTAAATAACTCCCTAGTTGCTGGACCTGTTGATGAGGACTTGGAAATTCCCATTTTTTTCTCCTAGGAAAATGAATGAAAAGGCAACATCTTAAAATGAGGTCCTGGGGACTGGATGAGAGGGAAGGATGCATCTGGAAAGATCAATGGTAGGCAAGACCAAGAAGATCAAGGAAGCTCAAGAAAGATGAGATAGAATCTGAACATTAAAGTGTGTCAGTGGTAGAAGCCAAGAAGCACTGTGTTGTGTGTCCTGTTGGAGGGTATAATCTAAGGTATAACATGGCAGATAGGGAAGAAAAGAGGTGAAAAGAGATGAAGATGGGGATTGAGATCTTTAAGAGGCAAGATGAAATAGTTCAGGATTAGAATAAGTGCTGAGTACCTGCGGGGTAGTATTGCTTTATTGCATCTTGACACCTCATAAAGAGGTAAGACAGCTTCTTAAGAAAATCAAATAAAGCTGCAAGACTCTCCCCGTTGGTATAAGACTCTGTGGTCCCACATGATGTTTTAAGTACATTAGTCAGGTTCTAAGCTGTTGCCCAAACAGTGGGTCAAAGTCACTCACATCTACAGACTAAGCTCTGTGCTACTACAGCCTAGAGAACTTCAGTGCCACTGAGATTAAGACCCAGAGCACTTCTGGCCTTGGGAAATCCCATGGTTTCTTTCTTTCAATATTATGGGGACCTTTTGTGCCAGAAGCTAACACTCCCTGTAGATCTCACCAAGCTTGGACTCTTCTGCTGAAGAAATTTTTCCCTAACACCAAAGGACTATTATGTAGGCTTGTTTCTGTTGTCTCCTATTCCTACGTCAAGGATCTCGCCAATGATTATCACTTAATTGTACCCACTTCTTAATAGAGAGGGGAGTGGTGAAAACTGAAACAGCATGTAAGTTGCTGAGATTTGGTCTTGAAGCTACAGATCAATTCTGGCCTTACAACAGCTCTCCCTGTCTAACATACACATTGAGGTCACACATGAGTGCATGCGGGGTGGGTAGGGGTGGTTCTCATTCCCATCAGCTCTGCTCATCTACTTCCCTCCACCCTGTCTAACCACATCCTGCACTCTGCCACCCACTAATCACACACACACACACACACAAAAAATAGTGAGCATTGTAGGGCCTTGAACCTTGTAAACCCAAGAGCATACTATGCAAATAGCTTGATTTTAAATGATATTCAGGTTTCTTTAGCTTTGAAGTTCTCTGCTTTGATGTGGAACTAACTTCTTATCCCTCAATTGGAAGGAAACACAAGGGCTTTCTGCTCAAGATATCATTGAGATCCACAAAACTGAATTTATAAATTATTGTTTTTTATCTTGAGAGCAAACTAGCTTTAACTCTAGACCCAGTGAAACTTTGGTCCAGGGTGTGAGGGCAGGCTGCCACACACAGGAGTGTCCTCTGAACCTTTGTTAAAAGGATCATTTGAATTCTAGGTTCTGATATACGCCTTTATTCCAGCAGGAACTGGTTATGGCAATGTGTGGAGGACATGTTTACCCTCAGGATAAATATTTGGGTGGGAGGTTTGTATTTCAAGAGGCTGAGTTCTAATTATAAATAAAACCACTTTGCTGTGATTTAATCATTTCTTCTTCATTCTTCTATAAGCTCTTGTGGGTGTAAACTATGTACATTTATTCAGCTCATGATTTTCCATCGAATAAATCTGCTAAAGGAGAAAGTATCACCTTCCAAGTTTATTTTCAGACTCAGGCAAGAATTAAAATCTCATGATTAGAGCCAGGCGCTGGTGGCTCACGCCTGTAATCCTAGCTACTCAGGAGGCTGAGATCTGAGGATCTCTCCAGCCCGGGCAGGAGAGACCGTGAGACTCCTATCTCCAAAAAACCACCAGAAAACCGGAAGTGGCGCTGTAGCTCAAGTGGTAGAGCGCTCGCCTTGAGCTGAAGAGCTGAGGGACAGCGCCCAGGCCCAGAGTTCAAGCCCCACGGCCGACAAAAAAAAAAAAAAAAAAATCTCATGATTAAGGAAACAATAGCAATAAACTTTTGTAAGAAGCCATTAACTCCTGAGACAGAGGACTTCAGCTTGAAATAGCAGTAAGAATGCTGGCTGGAGGAGAGAAGACATTAAATCCAGTGAGCCTACTGCCTCTTTGGTGTGTGACCTGAGGGCTTGCTTGTCTTCTCTTTCTGAGATATTGACTTAGATCTCTTCTGAGAATATTTCCAATCTAAGTAACAAGCATGTAGGATTTAGTACAATCATTCACTTTCTTGTGGGAGCATGTGCATGCATACACAATTGTGTGTGTGTGCATGCACATGCACACGTGCTCATGCATGTGCATGTATGCACACATGTGCATATGCAGGTATTGGGACTTGAACTCTGGGCTTCACACTCTTTTTTTTTTTTTTTTTTTTTCTTTTTTTTGGGTCCAGTTGTGGAGCCTGAACTCTGGGCCTGGGTGCTGTCTCTCAGCTCAAGGCTGGAGCTCTACCACTTGAGCCACAGTGCTACTTCCGGCTTTTTTCTTATGTGGTGCTGAGGAATTGAACCCAGGGCCTCATGCATGCAAGGCAAGTGCTCTACCACTGAGCCACCTTCCCAGCCCTGGGCTTCACACTCTTGCTTGGCTTTTTTTTCCGCTCAAGGCTGGTACTCTACCATTTGAGCCGTACCCCTATTCCCAGCTTTTTGCTAGTCAATTGGAGATAAGAACCTCTTGGATTTGTCCACCCAGTCTTACTCTGAGCTGAGATCCTCAGATCCAGCCTCTTGAGTAGCTTGGTTCATATTCTGATGAAGAGATGGTCAGGGGTGCAGAGGTGCATGCTTTGGAATTCCAGGATTCATGTCCTGACCTCTACCACCTACTTAGTGAAGACTATCTCATCTTGGGAAACTCTACCTGATCTTTCTTTCCCGAAGTTTCCTATTTCTACAAAGAAAATAATCCCAACATCCTATGGTCATTTTGAGGATTAAAAAAGACACTAACACAGTATCTGATATTTAGTGGGCTCCCAGTATATACTAGCTAGGTCCTTACACCTTTACTAACATTGAAAGATAATGTGCCATGCCATTCACCTTCATCTGACACTCCATAGTAGTTCCTGTCTTTTCTTGAGTAAGAGCTTTCAACAAAGGCATGTTTCATACTACTTATTTCACTGCAGGTTATCTTTATTTTACATTTGTTTGTAAAAACCCATAGTCAATGCTGAGTTCCCACTCCCATGGTGGCAGTGATGATGATGATCATTTAAAGGCAGACTCGTGGGAGACTATGCTGTTCTACGACTGCATGTCTGTGGGCCGGTGTGTGTATCCAGGCACACCACACACCCTGCACTTACATTGTTTGGGAGGAAGTTTCCAGTACCACAGGCTCACGGACAGTGTTTAATTACCTCAAAACCTGGTCTGAGGTTAGTCTGGAAATGAAAAGCCATTTGGGTTTACCACAGCAGAGAATTAAGAGGGTATGGCATGCCTAAGACAACCTGTGAGGAGCCAGTACCAAGCCTTGGGGGACTTGGGAACCAGGTAAGATTCAGGCCAATATGTCATAGGAAAGACAGAAGCAATCAGGTGGTTCTGTGTGTGTATGCATGTGCACACATGCCAATTTATATATGAAATCGGGTAGATGCATACATATAGATATATACACACAGATACATGGATACACAGACAGACAGATGGTTCTCAAGCTCTAGCCTATCATTTCCAGTTACAACATTTATGTAATACATAAAGTTCAGAATCTCATCTTTCTCTCATCTGGAAATTGGCATCATTCCTGCATGAGTTTCCTTATCTTCCATTGCTTCTACCTTCAATCCAGTTTCTTCTACTTCAACCTCTACCAGATGCATGTATTTAAGAGGTTTTACTTTGATTCTTTTAATATCTTTAAGTAGTTGTGCAAAGGAGTTGCTATTTAACAAAGCAGTTTATTAATACAATGTGTCTTGATCAATGTCACTCCTTTTAGCATTCTAACCCATCCTTCATCCTACCCACATCCGCATCCTACCTACCCTTTCCTTCATTCTTCTTAATTTTGTAGGATATAAACAGATGAATGTGTTTAAAACATGAACTCCCCTTCTCGAAAAGGGTCCTGTGGCTTCCACTCCTTAGCATAATATGGAAAGCCTTTCTTCCCTCCCCCAGCACCTTGCCCCAGGTCCTGGGGCTTGAACTCAGGACCTGGGCACTGTCCCGAGCTAGCACTCTACCACTTGAGCCACAGTGCAACTTCCAGCTTTTTCTGTTTATGTAATAAGGAGGAATCGAACCCAGGGCTTCATGCATGCTAGGCAAGCATTCTACCATTAAGCCACATTCCCAGCCCAGGGAAAGCCTTTCTTGAGGGGAGTCTCAATCCAACCCCATTATCTCTATTCCTCAGTGTGTGTCCTGTGCCCAGCTACAACAAACTAAATTTTCCAACATACCCAGGTCCATTCCAATCCCATCTCAGCATCTTATTGTGCTTTCCCTGTTCTTAGATCTGACAATTCTCATGTCATCTTCCTGGCAGTTCCACACCAAATATGAGCTTTTTTCCATCATATTTCAGCATTCATTCCACAACTATACCCGTATCACATTCCTGTGATAAGGAATTCATTTCTTTTTATCTTACATACTGTATTAGAATCCTCTAAGGGCAATGACCATTCTGTCACTTTTTGTAGCCCCAAGAGCCTGGCTTCGTGCTTCACTCACTACACAGATGCTTTTTGTGTGTGTGTGCAGGTCATGGGGCTTGAACTCTGGGCCTGGACATTGTCCCTGAGCTTCATTTGCTCAAGACTAGTAGTCTACCACTTGAGCCTCAGTGTCATTTCTGGCTCTTTCATGAGACAAGAGTCTCATGAACTTTTTTTTGCCCAAGCTAGCTTCAATCCAAGATCCTCAAATCTCAGCCTCCTGAGTAGCCAGGATTACAGGCGTGAGCCGCCAGCTCCCTGCCACAGGTGCGGTATTGATTGGATAAATGATTCAAGATTAAGTTACCATGTGTAAATTCTGGTTATGTCACTGTCAACCCTGAGTCCACTGAGATTCTAGATACAGGCACTATGACTGAGTACCCTTTTCTCCTTTGGCAGTACTGATGTTGAACTCAGGGTCTTGCACTTGCTAGGCTGGTATTCTACCACTTAAGCCACACCTTCAGCCCACCTTTTCACTGGTTATTTTAGAGAAGGGAGTCTACTGAACTTTTCTGCCCAGGCTGGCCTTGAGATACAATCTTCTCCATCTCAGCCTCCTGAGTAGCTAAGATTATAGGCATTGGCTACCAGTGTCTGACTTGATTTTCCCATTACCACTCCATTTTGTTCTTCTTTATTCCTTACATAGATAGATCTAAGAGTAATGGGTGACTAACAGCAAATATAGGATATATTCTTTCAGACCTTTTGCTTCTCACTTTCTCTTTAAATCCATACCTGTGGTTCAGAACACCTAAAAGCCAAAATCTGAGACACTTACTCTGCCTCTTACCAGTTACTAGATAACACTTGGAAAGCATTGATCTGTTCGCAGTGGCTCACACTTGTAATGCCAGCTACTCGCAAGGCTGAGATACACAGGATTACAGCTCCGGGCCAGCTTAGGCAGAAGGTGTTAAAGATCCTCAACCAATAAAAATCTGAGTACAGCTTAGGTACATGCCTGACCTCCCAGCTATGCGGAAAGTGAAAATAGGAAGACTTTAGTCCAGGGCTTCCCTAGCAAAAATTAAGACTCTTGGAAAATAACTGCAAAAGGAAAGGTTAGGGATAGCTTCAAGTGGTAGAATGCACAGAAGTCCTTGAGTTCAAACTCCAATACCACCACTTAAAGAAAATAGACGCTGACTTTTTAAAGAGACCATCACATATCTTTCTCATTGAATGCTCATAGCAACCTTTGAGGTAGTCATTTATTGATTCGTCTTTTGTGTTTTTTTAGGATGAAGAAATTAAGAATCTGAGAAGTAACTTGCCCAAGACCACACACACACACACACACACACACACACAGAGAGAGAGAGAGAGAGAGAGAGAGAGAGAGAGAAAACAGAAAATCCCAAAGTATAAACACAGCTCAGATTCCAAAGCTTGTGCATGCTCTGAGGAATGGTTCTTTCTAGATCTCAGTTTCCCCATTTGGAAGCCCAAAGGAAGTAGAGCTGGTGGCCGTGAATATGCTTTGCAGGCTGTCACATGTCTCTAGATGTGAGAGTATTGTCACTTTGGGCTTCTGTCAGGTGACCTGTCTCTAACTAGCACTGGCTACAATAGTCGGGCAGTGCTCACTACCTCTCTCCAGACAAAGTCATGACCTCAAACCCTCCCTTCCAAGTGTTTACTATGTACCAGCTCATGTTGCAAAAGCACTTCATAGGTATTATTTATCTCATTTTACACTTTATAAAATTCTCCAGGGAACCTACCATAATGATTTCCTTGTATGTGATTAAATACCCCTAGGTATAAACAACATAAGAGTCATCCCTTGGTGTTATTTAACCCAGAAAGTCACATACCAAACATCCTTTCCCCAGCTGCCAGTTATACAGAACTCACTCTTTCTCTCTCAGTTGTGGGCATTTTCTGCTACAGCTCAAGTCTCCTCTCTGTATCCTTGGTAGGCTAATACATGTCTGCCATCACTACCTGGCACTACGTACACTTAACCTATAAATCTACTCAGAATATGGAGATCAGGTTAAGCATAGATGACCCAAAAGAACCAGAGAGGGAAATAATTGAAGCAAAAGACCAGAGTTCCAATCTTGGCTCTATTATTTACCTGGTTTGTGTTTGTCCTTTAACCTCTGTGTTTCCTTATCTGTATGATGGGTGTAACATTACTTCTTAATTGTCTTAGGAAATGACACAGATCCTCTCTAATCTACAAAACATTCATCTTAGTTCAGTCTGCTGTAATAAAACATCATTTTGTAGTCTCACAAAGGATAAATGTTATAAAGGCACAAATCTCATCAGCAGAGCCTGATAGCACTTCATGACTTCTTATCACTCCCAAATATATTACTTCCAAACACCATCACACTAGGGGTTAGTGCCCCATATACACATTTTTCAGGGATGGTCAGCCCTCTATAGCCTCTTAGCAAAGGATCATATATATCTCTATGATGTTAATGAGGAGGAGCAGAGGTAAATCAGAAAAGAAGCAATCACCAAGGCCTCCTAGTTTGGTGGACGTATTAAGGTCACCTCTAAAGCCCTTGTGCTTCAAGCCCCAATTTTGTTTAACAGAGCCTCACTCCTCAGAAACTGCCACTTGAGGATTTGGGGGTTTGGTAAGATTTTTCATCCTACAATAGCAAACATTAAAACTGGAGAATTCTGCCTAAATAAACTTTTGTTGTTTCTTATCAACAATCATAGTTTAAGTTTGTTGTAGGAGAACAAGCCAAGAAGAATGTTCAAAGAACTTGCTGAAAGGTTTCCCAGGGAGAAATAATAGACAAACTAGCTCCTATCTGTGCTTACCTTTTCTTTTTCCACAGTAAAAAGCAAAATAGAACAACAAAACCAAACAGAAAACAACCCCAAACCATTCTCCAGCATGGGAATGCGATCCACTCTAACTTGAGCCTTTGTGTACCCAGGCATTTGACTAAGTGCTCCCAGTCATCCTTTGTGTTTTAGATAATTTTCTATGGGAGGTATGATAATTTATTTAAAACCAAAGGCCATAGCTTTGCTGTGAGACAGGTAAGCTGAGTAAGACAGACAAGTAAGACAGACAATCCTGTGCTCTGATTGTAAATGGAGAAGACAGGGAAGTCTAGGGTTTAAGATGCCATCCCAATGGGCACTGGCCCATTGGCTGACATGACCTTGACTGTCAGACTTTTGGGACATAGAGCTTTGTGTTTGCTCAGGCTGCTGGTGAGTTAAGAGTATGAGGATAGTCTGGCAAATATGATGGTAGTTTACACAGAGAGTCAGGTCCCTAGGGCTCTGCTTCCATGAAGCCAGGATCATCTTGAAAGGAAGAATCAAGTCAGAACCTCTATTCTGACAGACCAAATGGAGACTTCCCTGAACATGTGTCTCAGCTTTCCCCATCTCTTCTCTTCCTCCTCCTCTTACTTCCTCCTTTCCCTCTCCATGTCCAAGATGGCTGTTTATCAAAATGAAAGGAGTATATTCAGTGAGACCCTTGAGAACTGCATTGATGGGATGTAACAGAGAAATTCTGGTTCCTTTACTTTCTTCATTGTTATTATTACTATTATTATTATTGCTACTACTACCACTATTTTTGTTATTATTCTTATTGTTGGTCCAAGGGTTTTCAGGGCTTAACACTTGCTAAGCTGGTACTCAGCAAGCCACCCTTACAACCTGGATCTATCTTTCTTTGGTTATTCTGGAAATTCAATCTTGCCAACTTTTCGGCAAGCTGGTTTTGAACTTCCATCCTCGAGATCTCCGCCTCCTAAGCAGCGAAGTGTTACAAGTGTAAACCACCTGCAGCCAGCTAGTTCCTTTTCTTCTTCCTTTGTGTGCTCCAAAGACAGTGAGGTGGTAGAATCTTTTCAGTGCTCTGAGCGGGTGGGCTGATCTTCACCCACCTCTAAGTCATCCGACTGCTCAGAACCCAGGTGTTCCGCTCAGGAATTGTCTCCTAGCATCTCCATGATAACTGTATCAGATGACAAATCAGAAGGCCTGAAAGACAGAAATTGCCCTTTCTGTCAACATCAAGTATAATGTCAACTAACACTCATTTAGCACTTTTTGTGTGCCATGCAAACATTGTTGTAACATGTTTTAACTTTGTTGTGTATCATAATATATTTTGGAAGCAAGTACTAGTTAGTACCCCATTTTGCAGAATTTTAAATTGAGGCACAGAGAGGTTGAGTAATTTGTAGGAATGGAGGTAGGACTCAGAACACTCTAGCTCTACTCTGTGCTCTTAACTGCTCCTCTGTAAGCACCATTCACATTCACAGAAGGCAAAACTATGTGGGTCTTTGTGGGGGTAGACAATGTATTGTCACTGTTCCTCGGCTTCTTTTTGTCCAATGGCTTCAAATCCAGCCCACTGAGAGCCAGCAGCCCCTATGGAGCCCACCTTATGTTCTCATCTCTGGAATCTGTTCTGCCTCCAAGTGTCTAAGCTTGTCTCAAAGTGTAACTTGCCTTATTTTTCCTACTTCCCCAGGCATCCATGATGAGCACCGTGAGCCGTTGCCTCTGATAGTTCCCACCTACATGCCCTAACAATTCTTCCTTACCAGTGTGTCTCACTTCTGGATTCCTGATGCTACTGTAACAGCTGCTTGTCAGCCCAGCACTCTCAGCACTAGCCTTTCTGCCCACTGCTCTGCTTCTATTTCAGTCAACTCCTGAAACAACTTCCAAAGGTTCATAACAGTCATTATCTGACAAAAGCCAGTCTCCTTAGGCTATAGAAGTAAGTTTCTTGTGAACAAACTTCTTTAGATGGACTCCACCATTACCTTCTTTCACATCCTCAGTGACTCAAGAAAGTACAACTCCTCAGCTCGATCCCCCCACCTCTTTGCTTTCGCTCAGGCTATTCTACCTGCTACAATGACCTCCTGGAATTATCCTCACCCCTCTACCATCTTCACTGGTCCCTAGACAACTTTGTAATTGTTCATAGATATATTTCTATCTTATGGAACTTTTTATGATTACAGCTGATGAACACACTCCCTTTTTCTCTGGACCTCTCTGGCACTGTGCGGCCATGTGGTCTGGAAAGCCATGGATTTGGGTTTTAGAACAACCTGTATTTGCAATCCAGGCACAAGTAGTCCCAATGTCCTTCCACAGTCTGTCTTTGTACTTTTTTTCTCTCTCGTATTATGTTCTTTCTCCATGCCCTGACTTTCCCGTTATTTCCATGTAGATAGTGAAAGGTGGCATTTAACAGTAGGGGCCCTGAAGAAAGAAATATCTAGATTTGAATTCTGTCTCTACCTACCTAAACTATGGGACTATGAGGAGAGGCTAAATAGGTAGTTTCCTAGCTTACCACATAGTTATTAATGCAGCTATCATGTTACTGTTACAATTAATTAAATGAAGCCAGGCACTGGTGGCTCATGCCTATAATTCTAGCTACTCAGGAGGATTAGATCTGAAGATTGTGCTTCAAAGACAGACCAGGCAGAAGAGTTGGTGAGACTCTTATCTCCAATCAACCAGCAAAAAGCTGAATGTGGAGCTGTGGCTGAAGTGGTAGAGCACCAGCCTTGAGTGAAAAAGCCAAGCAGGAATGCAAGGCCTTGAGTTCAAGCCTTAGTACCAGCACCAAAAAAAAAAAAAAAAGATTTAAATGAGTTTATACACTCAAAGCTCTCAGTATGAGACAGTCCCTGAATATAGAGAGTTATTAAATGTCCCTTGGCCACTGTGGCTGTGTTCTTGGTGACAGCTGAATGGAGAGTATAGAGTGGCCTTCGATTTTGCAAAGAGGAATTTCTGTGGCTAGAGACTTAAGAAACCAAACCCTCAGCCAGGCCACACAATGCTTGATGGTGACTGAAATGCATATCAAAGACCCACAGCATTTTCCTGTGGGAACCCTCAACATCCAACTCTGTGTCCCTAAACATTAGGGCCCACTTGGTACTCCAAGGCAGAGTGACTAAGTGCTGCCACTTGGCTGTGGTGACTGACTCATAAATGAGAGGGCTGAGTCATGTGAACGCTGAAAACCCTTCCTCCTCATGCATTTACTGTCACTGGAGCCATGAGCCTGGGTCCAGGCTTCAGTGGCAAATAGTCAAGGGGGATTCATAGGCTGCACAGCACCGTACGTTACCCCAAAGGAAGCTGCCTTCCTTCTCCACTACTTGCCACCTATGTCCACCCGAGGCCCAGGAGGGCTGTTCTGCCCCTGTGAGGTCCTCATCATCCTCACTGTTACAGATGGCCACAGATCTGGCCAGCTCTTCTATACGTGGCCAGTAAATCATGTGGTGCTAGAAGAAACTTCAGAGATGAGCACAGGTCAGCTCTTCCTTTTGCAGATGTGCACACTGTCTGAAGGTGGGCAAAATGGTTAACAGTAGGATCTGTTTCAAGTTCCTATGCTTCTCAGAGAATTCTGTCAAATGAAAAAGTGAATCTACTTGCCTGTTGAATGAGGAATAGACAGACAAAAGCAGGCAGAAACACAAACCTCAAGTATGAAGCAGAGGCATATAGCAAAGTCTACTTGGCTCCTAAGACAGTCTAGTTTTAGGTTTTAACTCCTTCTTGCTTTCAGGGGTCAGCCAACTTCTTATCTCCATCCCCAGCAAACTGTGAGGCCCCAACAGGTCTCCCAGGAAAGCACAGTTCTCTCTCTATTTTTATTATTGTGAAAACACCATAGAGAAGGGTTACAATTACATGAGCAAGGTAATGAGTACATTTCTTATCAAGCATTGTTGCCTCCTCCTTTGTTTCTCCTTACCAGCCCTTCTCATCCCACTCCCTCCCCCCTTTACAAGATGTACATCCTGTACATCTCATTGTTGCAATGGGTCCACCTTTATCCCTATTTAAACAATTTGTTTTTTCCCTTCCCCTCCACAAATTAAACCAACATCAAATATAGTGAAAACAGGGCTTATACCATGGGGGAGGGACATACAAAGCAACAAAGAAATATCTTATGAATATGTTAGAAACAATAGCAAGAAAGAAAAAAACATTTGAATCCTTATCTTGGGGTTCATTTTACCTAACATCAACTTATCTGACCTTTTCTGCTTGACTTAGACATATATTAGTTATTGCAAATAAGGGAAACCATGGGACCTATGTTTCTTTGGGCCTGGCTTACTTCACTTAATATAATTTTTTCCAAGTCTTTCCATTTCCTAACAAATGGGTGATGTCATTCTTTCTGATGGAGGCATAGAATTCCATTGTGTATATATATCACATTTTCTTGATCCATTCATCTACTGAGGGGCGTCTGGGTTGGTTCCATATCTTAGCTATGGTAAATAATGCTGCAATAAACATAGTTGTGGTGGTAGCGTTAGTGTGGTCTTGTTTGTGAACATTTGGGTAAATGCCCAAAAGTGGGATTGCTGGGTCATAGGGGAGCTCTATGTGGAGTCTTGTGAGGAATCTCCATACTACTTTCCAAAGTGGTGGAACAAGTTTACACTCCCACCAACAATGCAGTAAGGTTCCCTTCTGGCTACATCCCCTCCAGCATCTGTTGTCATTAGAGTTCTTGATTCTAGACATTTTAACTGGGGTGAGGTGGTATTTCAAGGTTGTTTTGATTTGCATTTCTTTATTTCTTTTTTCTTTTTCTTTTTTTTTTTAGTCAGTCATGGGGCTGAACTCTGGGCTTGGAGGCTATCCCTGCACTTTTCAGCTCAAGGCGAGGGCTCTACCACTTGAGCCACAGCACCACTTACGGTTTTCTAGTGGTTAATTGGAGATAAGAGGCTCATAGACTTTTCTGCCCGGGTTAGCTTTGAACCATTATCCTCAGATCTTAGCCTCCTGAGTAGCTAGGATTACAGGCGTGAGCCACTAGCACCCGACTGATTTGCAATTCTTTTATGGCTAGAGCTGTTGAGCATTTCTTCATGTGTCTATTGGCCATCCTTCTTTCCTCTTCAGAGAAGTGTCTCTTTAAGTCTTTAGCCCACTTATTTAGTGGGCAGTTGTTTCTTTGAGGATTTGTTATTGGAGAATTTAATTTTTTGAGTTCCAGGTATATTTTAAATATGAGACCCTTGTCCATTGTATGGCTAGTGAAGATCTCCCAATCCGTGGGCTTTCTATTGATCTTGCTAGCTATGTCCTTTGCCATGCAGAAACTCTGCAATTTCATGCAATCCCATTTGTCCAACCTTTCTTTGATTTGTTTTGTTTCTAGGTCTCTATTAAGAAAATTTTGACCTGTGCCAAGGAGACCTAGGGTTTCTCCTATTCCATCCTGTAATGTTTTCAGAGTGTCTGCTTTGACTCCGAGGTCTTTGATCCATTTGGAGTTGATTCTGGTGCAGGGTGATATATAAGGATCTAGCTTTAGTTTTCTACAAGTGATTAACCAATTTTGCCAGCACCATTTGCTGAAGAGGCTGTTTTTCTTCCATTCTATTTTTTAGCTCCCTTATCAAAGATTAGATGGCTATAGGTCTGTGGGTTCATTTCTGGGTTTTCAATTCTATTCCATTGGTCCTGAGGTCTGTTCTTGTGCCAGTACCAAGCTGTTTTGATTACTATGGCTTTGTAGTAGATTTTGAAATTTGGTATTGATATTCCTCCAGCACTGTTCTTTCTGTTAAGGATTGGTTTTGCTATTTGGGGTTTTTACTGTTCCATGTGAATTTTTGGATTGCCTCTTCTATTTCCTTGAAGAATGAGGCTGGAATATTGATAGGTATCCACTGAATTGTAGATAGCTTGGGAAGTATTGCCATTTTCACAATGTTGATCCTTCCAATCTAGGAGCATAGGAGATTTTTCCACTAAGTTCTGTTTTGGTTTCCTTTTTCAGGTTTTTACAGTTTTCATCATAGAGGTTCTTCACTTCTTTGGTTAATTCTTAGATATTTTATTTTTTGTGGGACTATTACAAATGGAGTTGCTTCCCTGATATCAGCCACGCTTTTCTCATTGTTAGCATACAGAAAAGCCATTGATTTTTTTTTAATTTATTTTTTTTAATTTTTTGTGAACATACTGTACAGAGGGGTTACAATTACATGGGCAAGATAATGAGTACATTTCTTATCAAGCATTGCAGCCTCCTCCTTTGTTTACCCTTCACATCCTTCACATCCCTTCCCAGCCTCCCTCCCCACCCAATCCTCCCCGCCCCCCCCCCCCCCCCCCGCACCAAAATTGTAAAGTTCGTTTTCGACATGACAATTTATACTTCTCAATGTTGCAACGGGTCCACCTGTATCCTTAAAAAACAAAAAGAAGCCATTGATTTTTGAGGGTTAATTTTATACCCTGCTACTTTGCCAAAGTTTTGAATCAGCTTGAGTAATTTGGGAGTGGAGTTCGTGGGATTCTTTAAATACAAGATCATGTCATCTGCAAAGAGGGAGAGTTTTACTTTAGTTTTCCCTATTTGGATCCCCTTTATGTTTGCATCTTGTCTTATTGCTGTAGCTAGGCATTCTAATACTAAATTGAAGAAAAGTGGAGAGAGTGGACATCCTTGTCTTGTTCCTGAGTTAAGAGGAAATGGCTTTAGTTTTTCACCATTAAGTATAATGCTGGCTGTAGTTTTGTCATACACAGCCTTTATTGTGTTGAGGAATGTTCCATGGATTCCTAGTTTTTCCAGAGCCTTCATCATAATGTTTTTTCTGCATCTATTGAGATAACCATGTGATTCTTATACTTGCTCTTGAAAGCCCAGTTCTCTTGCACACATCATTTTCCAAGGTATCAGATGCACCATCATGGCTTTGCAGTCAAGTAAGTCTGAGCTGGTATGGCCAGGAACAAGGTACTTTGCCACTTGGAGCTTCAGTTTCTTCGTCTGAAACATTCCACAGTGGACATTAAATAAAATAATTTAGAACCATCCTTCAGAACGTCACCTGATACATAGGCAGCATAGTGCCTAGTAATAGAACCTGCTATCTTCTAACTCTCTCTGATTATATTATGCCAATAGTTACTGATACATCAAAATTACTGGGGAGTTTTGCAAACAAGGCAGTTTGGTATTCTGAGAAGGGATGAGTGGAGGGAGTTTAAAAGTTTCTTAAGGAGATTCTGGCATGCATTTGGATTTAAGAACCATGAACCATTTCTCCCTCTCCCATTTTCCAGGGCTTCCTTGAGTACAGCTCTTTTTAGTTGCTGCTGTTGTTGTTTTGCTTGTTTTTATTTTTTGTTGGTCGTGGGCTCAAACTCTGGGCCTAGGCACTGTCCCTGAGCTCTTCAACTCAAGGGAAGCACTCTACCAATTGAGCCACAGCGCCACTTCCAGTTTTCTGGTGGTTTATTAGAGATAAGAGTCTCACAGACTTTCCTGTCTGGGTTGATCCTCAGATCTCAGCCTGCTCAGTAACTAGGATACAGGTGTGAGCCACCCACACCGGCATACAGCTCTTGTTTATTTTGTTTGTTTGTTTTCAATTGTTTTACATCTTTCATGGTTAGGGTAGTTTTGTAGGTGGGATGGCTTAAACTTTGGAAAATCTTCTCTTATCTCTGTTATCCACTCCTTTTATTTATTTTATTTTATTTTTTTGTCAGTCGTGGGGCTTGAACTCTGGGCTTGGGCACTGTGCCTGCACTCTTCAGCTCAAGGCAATCGCTCTACCGCTTGAGCTACAGCGCAACTTTCGTTTTCTAGTGGTTTTTGGAGATAAGAAGTCTCATGGACTTTCCTCCCCGGGCTGGCTTTGAACCGCAATCCTCAGATCTCAGTCTCCTGGGTAGCTAGGATTACAGGCGTGAGCCACCGGGCGCCAGGCTTATCTACTCCTTTTAATGAGCTACATGCCTCTAAGGTGAAGAGAAAGGAAAACACAGGGGTTGAGAACACTGGACTTCAGAATTCAAAATTCTCAGGTGAACAACCCAAGCTTTCTCATTTACAGGCTAGTATGATCTTTGGTAAATGGCTTAATCTTCCCAAACCAAGCTGCAGAACCACACTGTTTTTGGACTGATTGTTAAGCATTTTGTTCAACCCCAAACCTGCAGTTCAGAACAAAACATCTTTCTCCCAAACCCACTGCTTCTCCACTCCTGTTCCCCTGGCCTTGACCCCTAGGTCTGGACTCTCCTGTGTCAGTTCTTCACCTCAGTGTTCACACTACTTGTACTGTTCCTGCCATCCCTTCCAGAGCATCTGGCTGCCTGAAGGTTCTGGGCCTGCTTCTTTCCGGGCCCTGGGTAGTCCCAGGTCTGTCTCACAGGGGGGTTCTGATAGTGTCTCAAATCTTCTTCCAAGCTCGTTCTGCCTCCCATTGTCCACATCCCCTGCAGCACTGAGCAGCACCAACCTTGGCACCTGAACTTCTGCCTTCAGGTCTCCAGCATCTGACTCATGCTTATTAACATAATTATTCAAGAAACAACAATTCCAGGGAAATGCTTGAGGTTGGTTTGCTACGGAGTGTGTTTTCTCCATACCACAATTCTTAGGGTTCAAATTTGCTTTATTTCCTTGATTTCTCTTGGCATTTGGATTTCTTTGAGGCAAGCACTGCAGGAGGTTTGGTTTTCACCTAAAATTATGTTGATTTTGGGTCTGAAAGTTTGTATATAAAGCACCAAGTCACTCTAAATTCTGTCTTTGGAGAAAGGTCTAGGAATACATATCCAGTGATCTGTTTCATGGAAACCCAGAAATGGCATAAACCACAGTATTGTGAGAGACACAGGAGACTCATGGAAGACAAATTCACTCAAGTATCCAACTCAGGCCACGGGAGTTTCCACAGTGTGAGGCCCAAACCTGCAAACTCTAGCTGCCAAGCAAGTGTTGTTAGTTAGGGTCTCCTAATATATACCCCTACTTTGCTACTTGTTCATTCCCCTTTATGATAGCAAAGATACTTCAATCCTGCATCAACTGCTAGTATGGCTAGAAATTGTCTTATAAAATAGTTCAAGGCAATGCAAGTCTCCTCTGGGGTTCTAGATCATTGTCTGTAGAAACTCTGAAGTTCTTCTGGTTTTGGAATTCTGAAATAAATGGTTTAGATTCAGTTTATTCAGGTTCATTTTCCTCATCTGTATTCATTCATATCATCTCATTGTTGTGCTTATGCTTAGCAAAATTAACTCCAGCATTTCAAATTCTGTTATTCATATCCAACTTCAATCATCATTTTTCACCACCAAAACTGTCTCGGAGACAGCTAGAGGTAGTCGGTGGGTGGTGAGCTTGGTGCTGCAGCCAGGGCTCTGTCAGCTTCCTCATTAGGTAAGAGTGATTGCTTTGCTCACCACCTCAGATGCCCCTGGCTTAAGTTTGAGGATCCCTGTGACCTCTGGAAACAAACATGGGACCACCAAGGCTTATGACACCCACAACATTAAGAACTGACTGTAACATTGGAAGGGAGTATAGACTCATTTAGTATTTTTCTATCACAGATAAAATATTTAAGTGGTTTTATCTTCCTGAAACATCTAAGGCTCCCAGTGAAACATGTGAGCAATTTAAGTGTACCAGATAAATGTGCTGTCTATACCCATAGGGGAAGGGAGGGTTTGACATCAGCTAAAAAAAAAATATTCCTCTGTTTTTAAACTTTTTCATTAAGGGCTTCTTTAAGAAAATAAATAAATGAATACAAGCCCTACATCGTTCCCTGGAAATGTGTTTTGAAGGCCTACAGACAAAGCCATTCCTCTGGGAATAACTGGTCCAGCTGTTGTAAATGTTATGACAAAGGAATACAAGCTAAGGGACATGAACTCGAGATGCTAGACATTCTCATGACCCTGGTGAGAAAGCTAGCGAGGCTCCAGTTCCAAACCCAGGTTTCCCTCCTCCAAAGACAAATCATCAGTTAGGCCGTTGGATAATCCGATGATGGCCACACTCAAAAGTCGTGTTTTATTGTTCTATCCTCAACTTACCAATTGCAAACACTGAGTGTTGAAGCACTTCTTCATGTAAAGTCAGATTTTTTTTTTCTACAAGAAGGATGGTAAAACCATCCATGGGGCTCAGAGGCCCCATAATTTAGCAAAGGCTCACACAGTAGAGGTATTAGATAAGTCCAACCTGCATAAATCCAAAGTCTGTTTTTCCATTTCTTGACTTAGTTAACCTATTTCTTCAAATGGAGTAGGGCTCTAAGACATGAGATAAAGAACGAAAACATTAAGAGCTTCCACATAAGAATGATGTCAGACACTATGTTGAGAAGGAACTTTACAATTTTGTGGAGTGGAGAGGAGTTGGGAAGGTGGGGAGGAAAGGGATGTGGTAGGGGAAAAACAAAGGAGGGGATAATAATGCTCAATAGGAAATGGACTCATTACCTTGTCATGTAACTGTAACCCCTCTGTACAGTATGTTTTATATATATATATATTATATTAAAGAGAGAGAGAATGATGTCAGAATGAAGACATAGGTCTGATTACTAAATAGTCTACAAGATCAATTGTAGGACATTGGGTCTCTACTTGGACTATAATTATTTGAGAAGTTAAAAAATACTAATAATTGAGAGATCATGATTAAATTAAGTTATAGTCGGGGCATCAGATTTTTAAAGCTCTTCAAGTAATACAAATGTATAACCCAAACCAAGGATGACTGCTTAGGAAAGGGCTGTGTCTTGGAATGTGGGCTTAGAGCTGCTTATATATCTACTATATATCTGCTTTCCCAGGGACAGAACCCAGAAGAGACTTCAGTGACCCTAGCAGCACTTGGGAGGAGCCTGGAGACAGGGACAAGCAACAGAGCTTTACTAAGGCTGGGAACAGCCTCCCATACCTGCTACACAAAGTGATCCAGGTGGAAGCCAGAGAGTAGACTTGTTTCTATATACTGGCTTGTAATTATTTTACAGGCTTTAATCTTAACTTTCCAACTAGACTATCAGCTCCTTCAAGGTTCAAAATGCCAACTCATACCATCTTCTTCCCTACTAAACTGTGCACTCTAGAGGAAAGAGCCTAAGTCATTCTTCCTCAGTCTCCCAGGCCTCGTGGTACAGTTATTTAGCAAAGGGTGATTTAGCAAATGGAGAGGTGATGGTGGTGAGAGAACTCTGGTCAGAAGTATAGATACCCTTGAAAAGATCATATTCTCATATTCATTCATTCCAGAAGTTATTCTGCTGAAATGAGGAATGGACTTGCATGTGGCTTAATTGCAGCCACCCTTTCTTTGGGAATCTGTGAGCCTCTCACCCCACAGGCAGCCTCCTATCCTTTCACTTTGGTCAAAGTACACAAGTCTGCTGCACACTACATCTGCTAAAAAGAAAGGCCTTGGCAGAGGAGCCTTGAGCATATTGACTTAAGTCCCAAGGGCTGTGATTTTGAGGTTGATACAGAATACCTCAGAATGAAGGAGTGGGTGTCAGACTACACAAGTCAGCAGAAAAGCTGCCAAGAAGGTGCTTGCCAAATGGTTGTGTACAGGATTCTCAGAATGCTGGTAAGTTCACTATGTGTCTGATTGAAAAACTATATTTGTGGTCTTGGGCAAGACAAGGATAAAAGAAATATACTTAATATTTATATGTGTATGGGCAGAGAGACTTTCACTGTTTGAAAGTTATCCTTCCAAAGCCAAACACCACAAAGGACAAACAAGTTTGGTTGCAATATTGTCAGAAATCCAGCACAGTCTATATAATATTCCATAGCATAGAAAGGGGATACGTGTGGAAAACTGAGATTTGTTGACTCTATTAAGCTTATGAAAGTTATTTTGTAAATGTTAGATTATTTAATCCCCACCATACTTTATCTCATCCATGAAGATGTTTTTGAAATAAAATTATATGCCTGTAGCCTGTGTGTATCAAGCCCTCCAGTGGCTTTCCAATACTTTTTAAAAAGAAAACTGGCTTAGTGTTACAGTGCTTGCCTAGCATGCATGAAGCCCTGAGTTCAATTCCTCAGTACCATATAAACAGAAAAAGCCATAAGTGAAGTGGTGTTATGACTCAAGTGGTATAGTGCTATCTTTGAGCAAAAAGCTCAGGGATAGTGCCCAGGCCCTGAGTTAAAGCCTTAGGACTAGCAAAAAAAATAAAGAAAGAATAAAAATTAATCCTAAACATGGCATCCAAAGTCTTGCACAGGCTGGCCTTATGCTAACCATGGATCTGTCTGCTCTGAGCACAGAAGTTCTAGAGTGATCCTTACCCTAGAACTCTGAGGCATTTACATACCTCCTGGAGATCTTTCTCCCATCTCCAATCCTTAAGCTGTTAGATGCTCTCTACTTACTTAGGTCTAAATATTGTGAGTATATTGAACAAGATGTAGGTAGGAGACAGAAATTGCACAGTTATTTAAACAAACGGAATGTTAAATAAGTACATAACTATTAAAATAATTTAACAGTAATTTAAAATACTAATATTTAGTAATTTAGTGAGCATTCAATTATTTTTAAATTATTAACCAGGTAACAGATAAAACTCTAAACTGGGTTGTCAAACTATGATGGCCAGTGGGCCAATTCTAGTTCATTCTTTTTGTACCACAGTAAGCTAAGAATGGTCTCTACATTGTCAGAAACACAAAAGCAACAAAAATAATGCATGGCACCCAAGGTATGAAGTATTTATTCCATGGTTCTTTGCATAAGAACTTTAACAACCTCAAGAAGCAACTATTATTTCTAGGTCTACAGAGCCAAGAGCTGGAAGTAGTAAATGTAGAAATTTAGAGAAGGGGCGTTAGGTCCTGGGCCCTAGACCTCAGAAAAGGGAGCACAGCTGGCTGGTTGAGGTTTCTCTAAGGTGGAGTGTGATTAGTTTTACCAATGATAGAAACTTCTTGAACTTCTCCTAAACTTCTGCCCCACGTAGGATCTGCTGATGTCTAGGAACCTTTCACAGATACCGGAAGGCACAGATGTCACTTAGGAAATAAGTTCCTTCTTATTCTTTCGTTTATAGTCTCTTTCCAGGGAGCCCTCTTGACAGTACTGAATGGAAATTCAGTTTTTAAAGCAAGATCATGTTTTTCAGGGTTCCCCAATATCCCAGCACAGATGATAGGGGAGCAGGTTATAACAAAGAAGTGATAATTTAACAACTAGAACAGGGAGCCCCCTCTGAACTTGGGGCTGTAACGAATCTTCTCCATCATGTCTCGATTGTATTAAGCGTCTCTTATCCATTTCATTTACTGCAGTGGATGGAAGTACTAATAAGCCCTCAGTGCCGGCACAGTTTGAAACACTTGTCTAGGTTTAATTGTCACCCAAAGTTTGTGGGAGCAGATACTAAGATTGTCTCCATTTATGAATGATGATTGAGGCCCAAAGAAGTGAAATAACTTATTCAAGGATACACTTGGCTAGAAAGTAAGTAGAAGAAACAGAGCTTGAACCCAGACAGTCTTGTTCCAGGGTGTGTTCTTTAAACTACCCTACACTGCCCTACATTTCTGTTTTACTTTTACCTGTGCTTGATGACCCAGTGTTTTGTCAGTAGACTAGCAACATAGGGACTGAATCTCTTCTGTTGACTATGGGCGTCCCTGTGCCTGCCACCAGGTCTGGCAGGCAGGAGGTTCTTGATAAATATTTGTTGAGTTGCTGGATAAAATCTGGAAGATTTGAGTCATAGAAAAGTTAAGTCAACAATGGCTGATCAGAGCTGAGATTCAGACTCAGATTTGTTGACCTCCCAAAGGCCATTTTCTTCCCAGTCACGAATTGGCAAGCTACACCTTTGCCATCCAGTAACACATGAGGTTCCTGATGAAGGTCCCTGAGACATGTAAATGCACCATTGCTGTCTGAATTTTAAATAGAAGGTGGCTTCTGATGACCTATGAGTTATCTAGAAAGTATGATCAGTTATAGCTCTCTATTCCTTGATTGTCCTGCATGAAGAGAATCCCTTCACCCTGTAAATAGTCACCCAACCCTGAGAGCTGCATTTCCAGCAAACTTTCTCAGAGTACTGTATTAGCTATGTTTAGTGTTTAGTTAGGAGTTTAGCAAAGGGAAAGAGATTCTTGTGCTTTTTGTTTTATATGCTGTTCAAGTATTTGGATTTTCTTATAGTGAAACTATGAAAGCTAAGTACCTTATTTAAAATACTGAAAAGTGTTGCTTCTTACAAATCTGAGCATCATTAAATGGAACTAAATCATTTCAGGACAGTGTTCTTTCTCATGAGTATGCCAGGCCCTATCTCCTTTCTCATTCTACCACAAGGATCTAAATAGTCTAAAAGCTTCACATGCTACATTTTCTTTGCAATACTGTTTCTCTCAGTAGCTAACATTACACAACAATATATGAAGATCTAGTCCTTAAAGCAGCTCATTTGCTTTTTCTTTCAAATGCCACAGTAGAAAAAAGAAGATAAAGGTAGAAGAGTGGTCACAACCTTTATCAATTCATTGATTAACCTGTAAAATGTTATCATTCAGTGTAACCAACCAACTTTTCTACCTGGACTATGTTTAAATCTTAAGCAGTTTCCTGTGACTATACCTCAAATGTTCTTATGAACAACAGCAGCTATAGAAACTTTATATGGTATGACTGTATAAAAACTTTATAAGTATAATCTACAGCAAAATTACAGTTCAATGGAACATTGGAAGAGGAGAAAATAGAGAAGTCATTTCAAAGTATATTGGTAAATGTACTATTTCTACTTCATTTTGTCTGTTGTCTTGGATGAAGTTGTCAAAGAATCCACAAGCTTCTTAACTACTGTTAGTAAAAGTAAGTGCTTACTGTCTTCTGTTTAAACAAAACCAAACTTGGCCTTGATTAAGACAAATTGGAAACAGAAGGCTATAGATTGTCTGACAGTCTCAATTAGCGGATTTCACTTGCACAGGCAGATCTATGGAAACAATGGGCCAAGGACAAGGAAGCCCTCAGAAAACTCTAGCTTCTGTCCTATTACCAAAAGTACAACTACTGCTCCTGGAATTTCTCGATGTCTGGGATTATCTATGTACTGTGGCAAGGAAGTATGCAATGCATTTTTAAATGGCTCCCATTGTTCAGTGATTCTAAAAATGAAAACTCAAACTGCAGATCTTTACTTCTGTTATCTGACACAAGCTAGCTATCTATGTGACCATTGCAGACATTTATTTTCTCTCCTAATTTTCTCCTCTTTTGAGGTTGTAGATGGACTGGACCAGAGACAAGTGACTGGAACAAGTTCTTCCACAAGTCCTGCAACTTCTTTTATTATCTGCTGACTATGGCAGGCATTATCAATCCATCAGGGCATACCTCAACAAGCCCTGATGGGCTATCTAATTTAATTTTTGACATAGCACCCCAGGCATCCACTAACAATTTCTTGAAGTTGGTTCCCAACTGACTCATTCTTGTCATCATTAGACTAGTTGATCTATAAAAATCCTGATAGCGGGCTGGGAAGGTGGCTCAGTGGTAGAGCACTTGCCTTGTATGCATGAGGCCCTGGGTTCGATTCCTCAGCACCACATAATCAGAAAAAAAAAGAGCCGGAAGTGGTGCTGTGGCTCAAGTGGTAGAGAACTAGCCTTGAGGTGAAGAGCTGAGGGACAGCGCCCAGGCCTACAGTTCAGCCTATGACCAGACCGCCCCCCCCAAAAAATCCTGATAGCTCTAAAAATATATAGCTAATATGTCCTTTAAAGAAAAAGGATGATTTCATTTTTGAAATCATTTCTTTTCGTTTATATAGAAAGCCATTGAACAAATATTTTCAAGTCTCACACAACCCTTCCCTCACTTCATTATTCCAGTTTAGATTACAATTATGGTTTGACTGCTGTTTGTCCAGAAACCCCTCTAAATCTTTATTCAATTAGATAAAACATTGGAATTACTTTATTTTAAATTAGGTTATTAGATCAGCCTGAATTCAAATGCAGTCCTATTGACAAAAACAAATTTAAGGATTGTAGCTGTTTATGAAAGGAAGAAAGGAAGGGGGGAAGGAAAGAAGGAAAGAAGGAAGGAAGGAAGGAGAAAGAGACAGAGAGAGACAGAGAGAGAGACAGAGAGAGAGAGTGAGAGGAGAAGGAAAAAAGGTAGGTAAAGGGGAAAAAAGAGACAAAGCTCTGGATTTAAGAATATTTTACCTTGGGGCTGGGAAGGTGGCTCAGTGGTAGAGCGCTTGCCTTGCATGCATGAGGCCCTGGGTTTGATTCCTCAGCACCACATAAGCAAAAAGAAAAAAAAGCTGGAAGTGGTGCTGTGGCTCAAGTGGTAGAGCGCTAGCCTTGAGCTGAAGAGCTGAGGGACAGCGCCCAGGCCCAGAGTTCAGGCCCCACGACCAGACCCCCCCCCCCCCCCAAAAATAAGGAAGAATATTTTACCATGGGGGAAGAATGTAGGAAAGAAACAAAAAAAATCACATGGTACATTATAAATACATTAAAAACAACAGCAAGAAAGATAAAAACACTTGTGTCCCTATCCTGGGGTTCATTTCGGTTAGCATCATCTTATATGGTCACATGTACATAGCTTTTGAGCTTTTCTGCTTGTCCTAGACATACACTAGTTATTGCAAATATGGGAAACCATGGGACAAGAGGTTTTTCGTTGTTGTTGTTGTTGTTGTTGTTTTTAATATACTATGTAATTTTTTTGTTTCTTTTGTATGTTCTTCCCCCCTGTGGTATATCCCTTGTTGTCACTGTATTTGATTTTGGTACCCTGCATCTTGTATATACATTTATCCAATTTGGGGAGGGGACGGGAATAACAAAATGCTCAAACAAGGACACAAAATGACCCTTGCAACAATGATACTCACAAGACACTGTGTTGGATATGAATTTTACAACTTTGGGGGTGAGGGGGATGAGGAGTGGGGGAAGTGGGAGAGGGAAGGGATGGTAAGAGAAAAACAAAGGAGGGGTAACAATGTTCGAAAAGAAATGTACTTATTACCTTACTCATGTAACTGTAACCCCTCTGTATAGCATCTTTACAATAAAATAAAATTTTTTAAAAAGGAAAAAAAGAATATTTTAGTAAGGGAAAGGAAGCACATAAATTTACATTTTCTAAAGTGATGAAATCAGTCATGGCCTCTTAATTACTCAAGAGAAATTCTCACGCCAATTGTAAATAATTCAAACTCCTACATTTTTGTTTAAGAATTCTGAGACTTATGCTTACAAATTAGCTAAGACTAAAAGGAAAACAACATTTTTTAAATATGCTTCAGTTGACCTTTATTGTTCAAGTCTCATGAATTCTGTGCCAATAAAAACAATGTTTATTTTCTTTTTTTCCACTGGCCTTAGATCTGATTGAAATTGCTGAAAATGGTGCTTTTTTCCCCTCCTTTCCTCTTTTTCCTCCCAAAGAACATTGCATTGAGATGGGAAATGAATATTTCAACTAGGCAAACAATGTTCCCCAGGCAATTATGGAGATTTTTTTGAGACAACATGAACAGGTGGGTTTTCATTTTCTGATCTGAACTCGACATAGACTTTGTGGCCTGCAGGCTTCACTAAGAGGTCTGCAAGTATTTCCCAACATTAACAGATCTCTGGCTTTAAATCCAGACTATGCTATGGAGAAAGCTTGGTCAGGAGTGTGGACCGTGCTGTATTATATAACCAGACACAGGCAGTTTAAAAACTCACTTTTTTAAAAAAAATAAGCTTTTTATTGTGAAAATACTGCACAGAGGGGGTTACAGTTACATGAGCAAAGTAATGAGTACATTTCTTATCCTCCTCCTTTGTTTTCCCCCTACCATCCCTTCCCTCCCACCTCCTCAACTACCCCCACACACCCCACAAGACATACTGTCTTGTACATCTCATTGTTGCAATGGGTCAATCTGTATAAGAAAATGAGAGTGAGACACTGACCTGATGTAAGATGGAGACCATTTGATAAAACCTCAGCAAAATGGACAGTCTCCAGAGGACAGAGAAATTAGCCAAACATCTAAATTAGCAAAATGTCTACATTTTAAAGTACTTTGAACAGAAAATGCTGTCTTATGTGAAAGTACACAAAATAATTAAAAGCAACTCCTCAAAATGGTAGACGCATCTATATTGTATTTGTCTTTGGTTGTTGATCATTTTTTTGAAACAGAGTCTCAGTATGTAGCCTAGATAGCCTCAGATTTGCATGTAGCCCGAGCTATTCTCTCAGCCTTTTTATTTCTGCCTCCCAAGTACTGGGACTGTAGGCATGTACCGTTATACCCACCTCCGTGCTTCTATTGTCTTGAAGAAATAAAGGCAATCTCTTATAAGTAATGGAATCCATCTTAAAATGAATCATGTGATAAACTTACTTAAATAGTGTGTGTAGTTAACATTCTCTCTGTCACTGCGGTATGGCAGATAAGTGTATTTGCAACTCAAAGATCTTAGCTCAGACACTAGCTCTGAAGCCTCCTACAGAGAACTTGTTGGTGCTGCTTTTGAGAGATGGTGCTAAGCAGTTGGCTCTTTGGCTTCCTAGGACACAAGATATAAGCAGAGCAGACCCTAAGAGGAGGCAGGAAGACAATATCCAGTAGCAAAAGCTGATATCTTTTCAACAAAACAGGAGGTAGAAAGCTAAAAAAAAAAAAACAAAAAAAAGACTGAAAAAATTTCAAGATCACAGCTGACCATTTTATGAGGGCAAAATGTCCCCAGAGAGCTTCACATGCATGAAATGATACATAGCTATTGTGTTCACAATAATGACTGCAATTATTAAGATAAGATTGATTACATTCATTTACTCTGATTAGGGTCAGAAATACGTGGCATACACTTCAGTTTTATCAAACATTTACTGAGCATATGTTCCAGGCAGTATGCTAAGTGCCATTGGTTTAAGGGAAGATAGGAAACAGGTAACAAGCAATTTCATTTTTATTTTTTAGTTACATAAGAAAATTGTATTAGTAGATAGTTTGTTGCTATAAATTATTTCGAATCTCATAGTTGGAATAACATTAATCAGGCTCACACCCAAAAGATGAATTATCTCTTCTAATGAATGTATGATGCTCAATCCGAACCCTTCCTTCTATCCACTTCCAAAAGAAATCATGCTAAGGTAGATCAAATTTAGGAGCCAAAAGGAACCTGAAGCTATTAACATATGTTTAACCATAAATTTAATGCTTCATGATGAAATTTCAGTACTATTGAATGCATTTTCTTATAAATGCCTTTTATTAACAAGACTGCAAATTCTTTAGCAAGATTGTATACACCTCACCAGTTCAATGCTAGGGATGTTCAGACTCAGATTGGCTGGTGTATTCTCACTACCTCCTCCATGATTATTGACAGACATTTTTCATATTTAACTCTGTATTAAGTCACTAGGGAACTGTGGCATAGATATTATCACAACTTTTGGAATAAGGAAACCAAGCTAGAGGATTTATATCAGGTAATCTGTGACTCTATGTCTTATTATTAGTTCTGCACTGTGGGTCTGCTGATGTGGAATAATAAGTTTCAACCATGTCTACTCATAGTCCTTGTGATTTAATGCCATCTCAGAATACTTGTTTAGATGTGTGGATTGTTTGTTTTGCCTTCATCATTTAGAATCTACCTTTGTGATCAGATTTCACATCTGTGCTACAGTTCACCACCCCAAAAAGTAAATTTTTATATATGAAAGAACCAAAGTATATTTTCTTTATCCTTTGGTTATTTTCCCTTTCCTACTCACATAGCCTGTGGTTAAATTATTTTCCTTAGACTTTCATGCTAAAATAATTTGCCTTTGGATAGAGGCCAAGCATAGAACATTTTCAATTCTCTATAAGATTGTTTTTCTAAGTAGTTTAAATGAAAAAAAAAAACCTGTCTTACAATGGACAGTAAGTTGGTTATTTGGGGCAATCAATGTGGAGTCTCTTCAACATCTTGAATCTTCTCACTAAGCCAGCCCTTAGGAAATGACCCAATAAATACATAGCAAATGAGAGCAATGACCCATATCGGTATGTTTCCAGATTTGTGTAATAACTTGCCTCCCTTACGTTGAATGTAAAATTTTAATGAGGCTATTTAGTTTTCCACTCCTTACCTAGCTGTGTATTTTTGTTGTTGTTTTTAAAAGCTCTTAGTTACCATAGAGGAAACTAAGAATCAGAAAGAAGAACAGTAGAACTAAACGTAAAACATGCTCACCTTATGCCAGGAAATACTTAGTGCTTTATCTGCATGATTGTTCTTGTGACCCACTGTAGTGGGTAATTTTCTTCATATATAATGGATGAACTGAAGCTTAAAGAAATAATTTGTCCAAGCCTACTCAGCTGTAATAAATGCCAGAAGCAGGGCTCAAAAACATGCTGGCTTCAGAAACTCCTTGTTTTTCATCTTTTTTATTTAAAAAACATAAGCTCTTATATTGTACAGTTGTAAGTTTATAGAAAAGTCACCAAATAGTGTAGAAGTTTCATGTATTGCCCTCACCTGCTTTCTTCACATTATTAACCTTTCTATGGGACATTTGCCAAAATGGAAATATTGATCTTGAGGAGTCATTATTAACAAAGTCCAGTCAGTATTTGTATTTTACCAGTTTTTCAACTGGTGTCCTTTTTCTGTTCTGGGACCCAATTCAAGGGACACACCGCCTCTCCCTGGCTCTCCTCCTGTTCTGTACCAGTGTCTCTCAGTCTTTCCTATTTCTCATGACCTATAAAATGTTCTCCAACTAGGTTTATCTGATTCTCATTATTTACTGGGCTTCTGAGCTGTAGGAAGAATATCACAAAGGAGTAATCTTTGTCATTGTTTGGTTTGTTTTGAAACAAGGTCTCACTATATAGCTCAGACTGGCCTCCAATTCAATTCACAATCCTCTTACTTCAGCCTCTTGAGTGTTAGAATTCTAGATGGGCAATATAATGCCTGACTTAGAATCGTTGTTCCTCACCACTATTGGGTGCCATGTTACCTAGTTGAGAGGGTGGTTTCCGGTTGCCATTCTACCAAGCCCCAGTGCAAATTGACTTGGGGAAAATAAAGTTGTTTCAAGAAGATTCTATATGGGGCTGGGGGTTTAGCCCAGCAGAAGGGAGCCCGCCTGGCGTGCACAAGGCCCTGGGTTTGGTCCTCAGCCCTGGAAAAAAAAAAAAAAAGAAGAAGAAGAAGATTATATATGTCCCTAAAATTATGAGTTAAGGTCCATATGTAGACAGAAGCTCATTAACATTTAATCATGTGGAAGAATGGTTCATAAATTCGGATTTTGATTTCTAAAAGGTAAAAAGGCAAATTGAAATCCTCAGCCTAGGGGGCTGGGAAGGTGGCTCAGTGGCAGAGCGCTTGCCTTGCATGCATGAGGCCCTGGGTTCAATTCCTCAGCACCACATAAGCAAAAAGAAAAAAGCCAGAAGTGGCGCTGTGGCTCAAGTGGTAGAGCACTAGCCTTGAGCTGAAGAGCTGAGGGACAGCGCCCAGGCCCAGAGTTCAGGCCTATGACTGGACCCCCCCCCCCCCAAAAAAAGAAATCCTCAGCCTAGAAGACCATGTGGACACCAAGACATGTGCAGCAAAGCTGATTGTCAGCAAGCCGACAGACTGACCCTCCCAGGCAGGATCCGCATTTGTCCTTGAGCAAGGGGGTATACATGGCTAAGAGTCTGGGAGTGGAGTCTTCAGTAGGGATGTGGAGTATTCTGTAGTCTGGTTTGTGTGAGACATAGACTTTGTAAGTTGCATGACAGCGGGGGATTTCGTTGTGGTGGGGGTAAGGTTTATGGTTGCAGCTGTCTGTGTCATCCGATAAGGTAAGGCCTGAGTCAGCTAATTTGGGGGAAAGGGCTGTGTCACCAGATTTCAGGGAAAGGCCATACTTTACAGCAGGGCCTAAGATAGCAGAGTATTTCCTGAGATGGAGGAGGTTAGTCTAACAAAGATCCCAAATGGATTCCCAGCCAAAGGCTGTACCTGTTGGTTTCTCACACTGGAATATGATATATAGTAAATATACATGAAATATATTTTACATATATACAATATTTCATATATGATTTATATATATAATATATGGAGAATATATTTTACATATATAATATATTGTGTGTTTTATAGTACATATATATATATATATATATATATATATATATATAATTGTTCTGACAGAATGGTGCATTATTACATTCTCAAACCCCTAAAAGTCCTCTTGTGGCATGATTTAAAGTGTGAGACATTTTATAATGAAGTATCTCAATTTTACTGAAGTGATAAGTGGTATATAACTGGGAAGAGCAAACATTTTATACTGAATAATATTAAGAATAATAAAAGTATAAAAAATGACTAGACTTGTTTTTCGCCTAGTGGGAAACAAACTATTGTAAAGTTTAATTTCAAGAACATTTAGGTCAGAGAATTGTCTGGCAAAAAATGAAAAAACAATCTCAGGTACCTTGTTGGTGAGCATTAAAAGAAGTAGAGAAGATAAGGTACTGAAGTCCAAGGTAAGAGCAGTACTCTGGAAATCAAGAGACCTGAGTCCCAGACAAGGTTGTTCTACCTTTAGGAAGCTCTTGATGTTCATTTGGCCTTCTGATGGCAAGACAAAAATTAGGTCTCTTCAGTTTGCTCTTTTGGAGCAAAGTTGCTCCTGTACTCATTCATTATAAGAGAATAATTCAGCCCTAACTCAGCTCTTATGTTTGACATGGAAATTAACCCCCGATCAGGCTATTTCTAAGGAGCAGGTTTTAAGTGACATGAAAATCTCCTAGAAGTTCTTCTTTCTTTTTTTGATTTTTTTTTATTGTGAACATACTGTACAGAGGGGTTACAATTACATGGGCAAGATAATGAGTACCTTCTTTCTTTTTTTTTGCCAATATTGGTCTGGGTCTTGTACTTTCTTGGCTTGCTTGCTTAGCTAGCTGTCTATGACTTAAGCCACAGAATTTCACTGGGGGCTGGTGGCTCATGCCTATAATCCTAGCTACTCAGGAGGCTGAGATCTGAGGATTACAGTTCAAAGTCAGCCCCGGCAGGAAAGTCTGCGAAACCCTTATCTCCAGTAAACCACCAGAAAACTGGAAGTGGTGTTGTGGCTCAATGGTAGAGCACTTGTCCAGAGCTGAAGAGCTGAGGGACAGCACCCAGGCCCAGAGTTCAAGCCCTATGACCTACAAAAAAAAAATTTCACTGGTTATTTTGGAGAAAGAATCTTATGTACTTTTCTGTCTGGGCTGACTTCAAAACAAGATCTACAAGTTAATAGCTCTTACTTGTCTAGCTAGCTCTCTACAACTTGAGCCACATCTCCAGGCCAGCATTTCTGGTTAGTTTGCAGGGCTCTTACATACTTTTCTGCCTGGGATGACTTCAAACCAAGATCCTCTAGATAACAGCTTCTAGACTAGCTAGAATGACAGATGTGAGCCATCCTTAAAAACAACAACTCCAGGTGCAGGTGGCTCACGTCTATAATCCTAGCCACTCAGGAGGCTGAGATCTGAGGATCACGGTTCAAAGCCAGCCTGGGCAACAAACTCCATGAGATTCATCTCCAATAAACCACTCAAAAAAAGTGGAAGTGGTAGAGCATTCACCTTGAGCTGAAGAGCTGAGAGACAACGCCCAGGCCCAGAGTTCAAACCCCACAACTGACAAAACAAAACAACAACAACACTCCTCACTATAGCTTTGGTTTAGTTTTATATTCTTATAAAATGTGCCTTAATCAGACTTACCCCCTTCTAACACTTTCCCTCATCCTCCTTCCCCTCTTTCAAACCGGTGTCAACAAGCCTCATCATTCCATTTCCACACATGCCCATAAAGTATACTGACCATGTTCACCCTCATTCACCTTCTCTGTTGGCCCTCCCTTGTCCCGCTTGGGGGTCACTTCCCAGATAGGATCAGTTTTACATTTCTGTCTTCCATTTTGTTAAGTGTGTGTTCATTGTTCAAAGGAGTTTCACAGTGGTATTTCACACATATGTACGTGTACTTTAAGGAGATGATACCCTCACTTACTCTCCCTTTCATCTCCTTACCCTGTTATGCAATAACTTTCAGTGAGTTTTGTTATGTCATCTTCAGACAGACACAATCAAGGTATTTCATTGCTCTGGAATTTGGAACAGCCATCTGAGCTCAGGAGCTCCCCTGGCAGCTGCCTCTAGAGGGCACTTAGCGGGTATTGAGTCCAACTCTTACTGAAAATATTGTGAGCAGATCCTCAGAAAAATTCCAGAATCATCTCTGCAAATTCGGTGTGCATAGTGCCTGGATTGCTTCCATTTCAATGCATACTTAGTTTTGCTAGATTTCATGGCAGAATAGTGTCCAGCTCCCCATAGAGCCCCCCAAGAATCTCCCCTAAATTAAGCAAGTGAGGCCTTATCTTTTGGCTGCCTCTTGGTTACTTTGCAAGAAATTGGCATAACAATTCAAAAATAATTAGCTGCAGCTGAACTTTGCTCTGCTACACTCATTGCAAAACCTCCCCTGTCCAAGCTGTCTAAAAAATAACTTGGGGAGTTTTTTGGATGTTTTATCTTCTATTGTAACCTTGTATTTAAAGAGTACACTACTTATGCTTATACTGGAATCAGTTTTGTAACAAAATATATTTACTTTTCCCTCTATACCTGCCAGCTGCCAAGAACTTGGGAAATACCTGACAGGCATTGGCTTAAGGGGAGAGTCAAGTATAATCCTCTCCCTAACATGGAAAAAAATAATTCTGAAGGACAGAGACAGAGGAGAGCCTTTCTCAAATACCTGAAGGGTCATCAACTAGAATGGGGATTTGCTTGGCATGTTTCTAGAAAACAAACCAAGAGTGTATGAAAAAGACTTCACTGCAAGGTCAACTTTATCTCAATGTAAAAATCTTTATTTAAGGGAAACAAACTAAAAACCACTGGCTTTCCAACCAGGTACCAGTGGCTCATGCCTATAATCTTAGCAACTCAGGAGGCTGAAATCTAAGGATCTCAGTTCAAAGCCAGCCTGGCAGAAAAGTCTAGGAGATTCCTATTTCTAATTAACCAGCAGAAGGCTAGAAGTGGAGATGTGGTTCTAGTGATAGAGCATATGCCTTGAGTAAAAAAAGTTAAGACAGTACCTAGGCCCTGAGTTCTAACCCCATGCTGGCAAAAACAAAAACCCACTGATTTCCCTATCTCTGCATATACTCAATGTATATTGAAACAAGGAAACATCTGTTAAAGATACTGCTGAGGCCAGGCACTGGTGGCTCATGCCCTTAACCTTAGCATTCAGGAGGCTGAGATTTGAGGAACCTAGTTTGAAGGCAGCCTGGGCAGGAAAATCTGAGACTCTTCTCTCCAATTAAACACGAACATGCCAGAGGTGGAGCTGTGGCTTAAGTGGTAGAGCGCTAGCCTTGAGCAAAAGAGTTCAGGGACAGTGCCCAGGCTCCAAGTTTAAACCCAGGCACACACACGCACACACACCCCAAACCAAAAACCCTGCAGAAAGGAATAGGAAGTAACACTAAGATTCTGTAAAGCTCAAAAAGATTTACTCTTCTAGTTTATATTTTCTGAAGATAAATACTTGATTCTTTGTGGTTATTTTTCCACTCTGGTGAAGGAACTATGTCTGTTTACTCATTAGTCTGTATGCATGCTGTGGAATCAGAGAGGAAGGAATAGCTAACATTGTATATTGTGAGAGGAGAGAAAGAATACAAGGCCAGGGAAGAGTACACATACCTAAAAGCATCAACAGAAAAGCGAAGATAGAAGAAGCTGGCGATGCCCAGACCAAAAGATATGGTGTATTTTCTGGTATGACTTCCCTTAGTGTCTTAAAGGTTAGGGCAGTGGTAGCAGTTAATAATCAAAGATGATATCCAAAATATTTAATAACCAATATGGAATGGATTTAAGCCAATAAAAAGGTAAACTAGCCAATTCAGAGTATTGTGGAATGCCTGATAAATATCTGTCCAGCCAACAGTTCTGAAAAGTAACTCCTGGGCACAATAGCCCACATAAGGAGTAGCATAGTCACAGTTCTGATTTACAAACATCATTCTTCCAGGAGGATAAACTGTTCGATTTCTTCATGGTTGTGAATTTGTTGGTAGGATTTATTCAGCAAGTTGTTTCAAGAAGCAATACTGAAGTAAATGAAAAACCCAGCTACGGAACAACTATGTAAATAACAACAGTAGCAAAAATGACAATAACACAACAAACACAAACACACTGTGTCAAAATGAACTGCTGTTTTACAAGAAATAAAACTCTGTCTCCTTTTCTGGTCATTGGTGCTAGAGTAGATTTCAGGCAAATCTTGGTTTGGCATTGATTGTCTGGTGAGTTTCATGCCGAAAACAGCAACCTCATATATTTATATTTCTTTCTCTTGGTAACAGCGTGTATTAGAGGGGAAAAAATGGGATGACTGAGAGAGGGTTAGAATCAGTTCCAAGCTAATATTTCCAGACAAATGACCTTCAAATCAAAACCAGTCTGTCAATCAGAACTACCATGTCACTCCCTGAAATTCTTAAACTTTTATGTCCTGAGAGTTATCAGCACTGCGAACTGTGGGTCAGTTCCCAGGGTGGAAGGCAGGGTTTTTCCATTATACCCAGAGAAGGACATGATCCCCAAACAGCATCTGGTAAAGATTAGTCACTGGGGTTGTCAGGAATGTTTGGGGGACCATCAAGCTCACAGAGCCGAGTAAGATGGATGCCTGTGTAATGGAACACTCAAGCAGTTAGAACTTCCTGACATATCTGCACTAGAGGCAAGCCCGGGTAGACCTTAGTATTCTGAGTGGCACTATAAATAGCCAGAGACACCCTCAGCCCTCTGCTGTCCCCAAAGAGAAACAGAGGAGCATGTTTCTTTTTTTCTTTTCTTGCCAGTTCTGGGCTTGAACTCTGGGCCTGGGCGCTGTCCCTCAGTTCTTCAGCTCAAGGCTAGCGCTCTACCACTTGAGCCACAGCGCCATTTCCAGCTTTTTCTGCTTATGTGGTGCTGAGGAATGGAAGCCAGGGTCTCATGCATGCAAGGCAAACATTCTGCCACTAAGCCAACTCCCAAGCCCCCAAGGAGCATGTTTCTGAGACATGTCAGGGCAACACAGCATGCCAAAGGCCTAGGAGGGAAATGGAACACTTGGAGCCAGCTATGTGGCCATGGACCTCTCTGTCCCCTCATTTAATTTATGAAATTGCTGTCATAGTCCCTTAAGGCAAGAGAAAGTGATGGGTGGGTAAATTGATCACTGGTATGTAAGGGGTACATGATATTGTTTTTAGTGACACTCTCAAATTAGCTCCAGTAGCTTTGTGGAAGGAGGGAGGTTGGGGGAAAGCTTAGTTCTGCAACATGAATTAGTCTCCCCAGATCCTTCAATGGGAGGTCATTTGGGCTTCAGGAGCTCTTAGAAAATGCATACAGTGGAAAAAGAGTCGAATTTGTGGGGCCGGAAAGGGCTATTGTGAGAGATCCATGAAACTGTGGAGGAGGGGAGAAGATCAAAGAAGAGAAAATGGTTAAACTGGTACTGAAGTAGATACTTGAAGGGAAAAAAACTGTTGTCTGGATGTCTACTTTTAACCCTAGCTCCTCAGGGGTGTAACTGGCTGTGTAACTCAGAGAAGTTACTTATCTACTCTAGCTATAAAAAGAACAGAATTTTTAATAAATCTGTCTTAAATGATCATTGCAAAGATTGGAAACAATTTAAATACAGCGTAAAATGGAAAACATCAATGAAAGGTGAGTACTAATAAAGAGCTCTGACTTCAATACAACAAAAATACCCTTCCTCCAGAAAATGCAGGTCATTGATTGTCAGGGCTGGAAGGCCCTCAGCATCTCTCAGGATTGGTAGACAAAGAGCTGAGGCCTAGAGAAGATGGCCTGACATCATGCATCTATTTTAGCAAAGCTGAGGTCCAATAAAAAAGTCTTCAAAAGCCAGTGTAATTTCTTCTACACACCCTCAAATGCTTCGCAGGACCTATACCTGATCACAGATTCTCAGGTCAAAACACATGACTCAGAAACACATGCAGCCACATAACTTGTAGAACGCAATATGCAAGTGCTCCAAGGGGTAGCAGATGGCACAATCTAGAAACCATGCAACACATTGGTCCTCAGCACCTGTCCATCAACAGATAAAAGAGAATAAGCCATGTTCAGGGTAATCAAACAATACTATATTAAACCACTATAAAATGGAAGTGGTGATGTGTGCTGTAGCATGGATGAGCCTCAAATCAGTGTGCTATGTAAATAAGTGAGATCGCATGATTCCACTTGTATGAAATACCCAGAAAAAAAACTGCATAGACACAAAAAGTAGATTAATGGTTGTGTATGAATGGGGGTTGTTGAAGGCTTGGTGAATTAAGAAAAATGGAGTGTAACTGGGTAGAAGATTTCTTTTGTTGGTATAATAAAAATGTTTGGAACTAGACAGGTAGTGATTGTACAAAATTATGTATACACCAAATGTTAAATCATTCCCTTTATAATTGTTCATTGTTAAATTAAATAATACACATGATGTAATGGATTGACTTCAGCTCAAATGATAGTTATTAGAATGTAAACATTTAGATATAATTTCCTTAACTATTTATTAAAATGTAATTTCTAGCTTAGAGGCTTCTTGTCTCAGCTGTGTCTCAACCTACTCACACTTTGTGTGGCTGAGATCCAAGTCTGTAAAATAGGAATAATAATACCTTATTCATATCTGCTGAGAAAATTAAATGAGATATAGATGTAACCCAATATACACCTACTTACATCTATATAAATCTCTTTTTTTGTCAGTTATGGGGCTTGAACTCTGGGCTTGGGTGGTGTCCTTGCACTCTTCAGCTCAAAGCAAGCATTCTACTGCTTGAGCCACAGTGCCACTTCCAGTTTTCTGGTGGTTTATTGGAGATAAGAGTCTCATGGACTTTTCCTGCCCGGGCTAGCTTTGGACCTAGATTCTCAGATCTCAGCCTCCTGAATAGCTAGGATTACAGCTGTGAGTCACTGGCACCCAGCTTATAAATCTCTTTTCTGTTCTTACTGTATATTATTTATAAATTGTCTACTTTGATCCTATTTTCATTTGGTTTTTGACAAAAACAATTACAATAAAAGAAAACATTGATTTTTAATGGGGAACCCTCTTTGTTCTTGTTTTCTTCTAGGAAACAGCCCCTTTGTAGCAAGGTATCCTTTCCCATGTAGTTAATTAGCCCATGTATAAGGCTATATATATCCTAGAGAATGAACTCCTCACAGAAGTCAGGTAGAGTGGACAAGTTGCTGGAGTATATCTAGACTCTGAGACTTTCAGTGTCTCCCCTCCTTCCCAAACAAGTTATATGCCTGTCATGGCCTCTACTTCTCATAGTTCTTTCACCAGAAATAGTTACATGGTCCCAAGCCAGCTACCAGAGATACAGGAACTATTTAGATAGTAACTGTCTCCCTGGCACTGTTTGGGATAGTTTAAGAAACTCAGGGCCAGAAGATCACTGCTGGCTCTGATGACCTTACACACTTGTTCCATGGAACTGAACTCTGGATTTTCACTTTAGTTTCCCAAAGGCCTCTGTGGTTACATCCTTGGCTTGGATCCATACCTCAGTTCTTAAGATGGGAATCCTGCACTGACATGCAATTTTGCTGGGCTCTTGTTGTAGACTACTTATTTATCTGCTTACTGCCCTCCTATGACAAATTCCCTGCTCTAAACATATCCCCTATGTAACCTAGCCTGTGCCTTCTCTAGTCTGGTTGGCTGCAACTTTGCTAGCTGTTTCCAGAATATTCCTTCAGTTTCCTACCTTCTCTTGCTGAATTTGGTTGTTCATAAACGGGCCACCTTGCTTTTGCCCATCCCATCACCATCTAAGACCTGATCCTGATGGGGAAAGTGGAAAACAGGTAAAGAAAATGAGAGAAAATACAGAACAGCAGAAAGAAGAGATGCAAGTGCCATATTGTGTGGACATTACATGCAGAGTAAGGTTGTCAACTGTTATGTCTTAACTGATGACTTGGACAGATTATTGAACTTTCTGAGACTTTAGTTAGTGCCTTCATGTAGACACAAGGTCCCTTATATCCCTGGCAAGTTATAGTTCTACATGTACATAAGGTTTCTCAGTCTTTTGGGTTCCCTTCAGAGTATGGGAGAATAAGCCAGAAGTAGAAAACTTACAGAGCACTTTTCATTCTGCCCATTTAGACTTTAGACAAAAGAGACTGAAATTCAGTATGTTCTCAAATTAGCTCAAGAAACCCCTTGTCAAAGTCCCTCAATCCATCTGGTTAGTATTATTAAAGCATTATGGGGTATATGTGCTTTCCATTGGAAAAAAGTGAATAATCCCCTTCAAATATGTCATTTCCTAGGTTTTGAAATATGAAGGCAACTGTTAAGGGAGCTATCAAAGCAGTCTGAAGTATAGTATGAGTTGTCAAGGGGAAAATGTTAAAGAATTTTCAATAAACCAGAGATTCAATGAATTCTAATGCCAAAGCTTAGGATTGTAACAATACTTCGTGGAATTGTTTAAGATATTTTGCTCATTGCATACAAGCATCTGAACCCAAACAGTAACTTTGAAACCATCTGGACCATATTAGAAAGTCAGGGGCCAAGAAGGTACAGTGAAAGGTGAACTCAGAGGTGCCTTCTAATGTAACTGACTCCGAAAGCATCATGTACCTGAAAGCTTCTGTTCTAGCTGTGACATTTTTTTACAAATGCTGTCCCATGTGCCATCTTGCTTTTTACATCAGTGCAAATGAACAAATAGTTTGCCTTCAACAGGATGCAGGAGAATAAATATAGTCCTGGAGTCAGATCCTCAGCCAGGTTCAAGCTCCTAGTCCACTCACTCATGAGCTTAGTGAACTTGGGACAGTACAGCATCTGGTTTGTAGAAGACATTCAGTAAATCTCTCTTGACTTGACCTACTAAACCATAGATATTACTTCCTCCTCTAATAATCAGCTTTCTTTTGAGGTAAGGGTACAACCTCTAAAGACAGACCAATTGGAATCAGGACATAGTTTTACAATTATTTGACTTTCTATGTTTTGTTCTTTCATCTCTCAAATGTAGAAAATAGCCAGTGCTAGTGGCTCACACCTGTGATCCTAGCTACTGAGGAATCTGAGATCAGAGGACCAAGTTTGAAGCCAGTCTGGACAGGAAAGCCCATGAGACTTTTTATCTACAATTCAACACCAAAAAGCTAGAAATAGAGTGTAGCACAAGTAGTAGAGTGCCAGCCTTGAGCAAAAAAGCTAAGGGAGAGTACTTTGGCCATGAATTCAAGCTCCAGAACTCTGGCACACACAAAAAATATAGACAATAATAGTATCTACTCATAAGTTATCAGTATTTAAAAGAATTCCCAATATATAACAGTACTATATATATGTGTGTGTGTGCATGTGTGTGTGTGTTTGCTATATATGTACTATATGCATATATGCACTATACATAGCATATAAGGTGCATATAGTATACTATATACCATATATGTGATACATGTAATACAGTATACTGCATATATGCTATATAGATAAACACACAAAAATAAATACCGGTATGTATCTATTTTTAAGTAAGAATATTCTGAAAGCTTCTAACACTTCAAAACTATTGTACATATAGTATTTTACTTTTTTGTCATGGGGCCTGAACTTTGGGCTTGGATTATATCCCTCAGCTCTTCAGCTCAAGGCTAGTGCTCTAACACTTGAGCCACAGCACCACTTCCGGCTTTTTCTGCTTATGTGGTGCTGAGGACTCAAACCCAGGGCTGCATGCATGCAAGGCAAGCACTCTACCACTGAGCCACCTTCCCAGTCCCAGTATTTTACTTATTTTTATTTTATACATTTATGTTGTGTACCTCTCAATATATTTTCACATATTTTAAATTTGAAAATATTTTAAACACCCTAACATATATATAGTTAAATATATAACGTATTTATCCCCTTTCATTGTAAGCCTATGATAAAATCCTCAAAATTGCCCTGTTGCCTCTATGATAAATAGCAAAACTCCCTTCCAGTATTGGGCGCTTCGCAGCACAAAACACTTTGCTGGAGGCCTCATTTGATCCTGACCTCCGTGCCTCCTCAGACACCTAAATGGGTTTGTCCTGGCTTACTTCCCCACTCCCCCTAAAAAAATATGGTGCAGTTTACTTCTGGTGTCTCTTCTGATTTTTCCAGGCTCTGTGTGACAAAGCAGTCTTGTCATAATCATTTTCCACTACTTTTAAGGGTTACCTTGTAAGGTACAGGAAGTAAAAGTCCTCTGATGGCATTCCTGTTTAGGGGATAGAATTGTTTCTTACTGGAGGAGGATTTTTTTTGGGGGGGGGGGGGAGGTTTGGTCGTGGGGCCTGAACTCTGGGCCTGGGCGCTGTCCCTCAGCTCTTCAGCTCAAGGCTAGTGCTCTACCCCTTGAGCCACAGCGCCATTTCCGGCTTTTTTCTTTTTGCTTATGTGGTGTTGAGGAATCGAACCCAGGGCCTCGAGCATGCAAGGCAAGCGCTCTACCACTGAGCCACCTTCCCAGCCCATGGAGGAAGAATTTTTGAGAGTTCATTCTTAGAGAACAAACTAGCAATAAGAGCTCAAATGACTCTTCAATTTACTTGTGTTTTTTGAATGGATAAGTATGTAAGAATGGAGAGGGAAAGGGAAAATTCTTAAGAAAAGTAAAATGTCATGAGACAGCAAAGAAACAAATCATGTTACTTTGTATTAGTGAACATTCAATAACAGCTTTTTATATACTGCTGCCAAAATTGTAAATTATTCCAGCCTTTCTGAAAATTATTTGGAACTATATCTAAAGAGACTTAAGACTGTTGAGATCTTTCTCGAATGTAACTTTAAAGAAAGTAAACACATTTTATAGTCATGTGGATTTTTGCTTATTACTATATTGTGAATGGGGAATGGTACTTAACACTAAATGAGTGCTTCAGTATTTATTGAATGAATGAATGAATCATCCTAAATTTGTTTATAGAAATTCAATCTAAAATACAGTCACAAATGCAAAGTTGCATGTGTATTCATCATGGCATAAACTACAGTGGCAGAAGTTTAGATACAGTTATAATTTAGACAACAAGAATGCTTAGCTAACTAGTTGGAGTATGTTCAGTTTTGTGATGATGCTTTATGATGCTTTTGTGATGATGCTTTAAGTTGAAATTTTAGTACATGGAAAAATAATCATAACTCTAATTGGAAATAAGGAAGTATGAACATTTACCTCTACCATGATCTTAAATTCACTTAAAGCTTTTTTATTTTGTTTTTAGCATAGGTAAAAAGACTAGGAAGAAGTAGATCAAAATGACACAATGTTTAATTTTGGATGATGATAATAAAGTGTGATTCTTTTTCTCAATTGTATAATAAGCATACATAATTTTTAAACTTTGGGAAACATGCATTACAAAACTCCCTGTGAACCTTAGGGAGATGATAGCCAGGGTCATGACCAGTTCTGTAGCCTGCTAGTTGTGCATTGATGTTCCATAGCTTTCATGGGGCTTGCATACATGAAAGCATAGTGTTGCAGAATATTAAGCAAAAAAACAAAAACAAAAACAAAGGAAGAGCTGGGCACCAGTAGCTCACGCCTATAATCCTAGCTACTCAAGAGGTTGAGATGTGAGGATCATGGTTCAAAGGCAGGAAAATCTGTGAGACTCTTATCTCCAATTAACCACCAGAAAACTGGAAGTGGCATTGTGACTCAAGTGGTAGAGCACAAGCTTTGAGCTGAAGAGCTGAGGGACAGTGCCCAGGCCCAGAGTTCAAGCCTCAGTACCAACAACAACAACAAAAAAAATCCAAAAGAAGAAAAGCTAGCGATTGTTGGTACTCCCACTGTGCATACAGTATCCAAAGAAAGTGTCAAAAGCATTATTATATCCTTTTGTAACAGATGTTAACATCACTGACACATTGGGAAAGGCACAGTGGTTTCCTGGAGAAGGGAACTGGCCTGTGTTGTGCTGAGTGCCTGACATATTGCAGGTATTTGATCTTCCACATTTATTTGCAAGGGTAATCATGACTGTACCACTGGCTACAAAACTGCATCATGTTCCTAACAGGGAGCCAAGCCCACTATTGTCATCTCCACAAAGCTTCTTTGTTTTGTTTCCTACACAGTCAACAGACTCTTCATGTTCCTCTGTACAGAGAAGCCCATATTACATCAGGTTTACAGACCAGGAAGCTGAGGGATTGTACTTAGTAACTAATGGAGCCAGGATTCAAATATAGGCCGATTAGACTCCAAATTTCCCCCTCATTGTACCTTCCAGTGACTAGGCAGTATATTCTCCATGTGCTAAATTTGAGGGATTCCTTGAATATCACAGCTTGCCCTGTTTTTAACCTTCTCTGATATGACTACCCAGAAGGGAAAAAAAAGAAATTGGCATTTCCAAATCTGAACGAGAGTTGAGTCAAATGTTCCTTTGTTGCTGGTTTAAGTAGCAACCTTTATATAAATGGTTTATCTCAGATCTGGAGACTGACCTAGTCACATCCAGCAATTGTCTGTGAAAACCCTGTCTTCCTATTGGTTACAATAAGATTCCCAAACAGTGTGCTATGTTTGTCCAATTAAGGCCATAGGGTCACACTTCTCTCTGTGGATGCCGTAATGAAGACTCCCAGCTGGAGGGCAAATGAGTTTTCTGAAGTGCTCCTTGACCTCTCTGAAGACCTTGGACTGTTCAATGATAGATACATTTATGCATATTATCCTCACAAGTAGTATTTTTGTCAGCAGAGTTCAATAGTCATTCTAGTTTGCAGCAGAATATTCTCTTTCCTTCCTTGGCCAAGGAGGTCTGAGCTATTGCTGGAAGCTGAGTTGCTGTAGGATTTGGAACCAATTGGCCCTTCATACAAAAGCAACAGCCTGGATCCAAAATCCCAGTGAACTTCTTATTCAGGTGATTGGATTTCCCTCTGCAACTCTCCTGCCCACTATTGCCCACGTGTACAGGACTGTTATGTGGAATAGCTCAGGAGAATTGCACCACCTCTTAGACCACGAGAAGGAAACTACCCTTGTAAAGCATCACTGACTCACACATTGTCAGCGGCACTTCTGTCTTCCATGTCATCTCACAAGGAGGAGACAGTCTGCAGAAGTGCTATAAAATGCAGTGGTTAAGTTAAAATTAGATGTGAACAGAGCTGAAAACACAGCTTAAAAATAGATGCAACCTCAAAGGGCCTCATACTTTAGCTCTCTGACGTGAGACCCTCACACTTCAGCAGAACCAGGCCATGTGGTGCCAAGCAGCAGAAACTCAGCTGCTGGATCTCACAGATATATGACAAATGAAGGCCTTACTTTTGTCACTCCTCACACAGCTTTCCAAGAAAAACATGTAGAAAAGTTTTCCAATAGTTGTCAAGAATTAAAGCAATAGCCGGGCGCTGGTAGCTCACACCTATAATCCTAGCTACTCAGGAGGCTGAGATCTGAGGATCGAGGTTCAAAGCCAGCCCAGGTAGGAAACTCCATGAGACTCTTATCTCCAATAAACCACTAGAAAACTGGAAGTGGTGCTGTGGCTCAAGTGGTAGAGCGCTCGTCTTGAGCTGAAGAGTGCAGGGTCAGCGCCCAAGCCCAGAGTTCAAGCCCCATGACTGACCAAAAAAAAAAAAAGGAATTAAAGCAATAGAGGTACTTCACAAAGCACACCAAAGCTCAAAGAGATCTCAGGAAACAACTTAACAAATAGACAATCTAGTCCAGTATTCTATAAAAATGACTCTCTTAAACACAGAACAAAGCAAGAAGACAATTTATTTTTTATTGAAACAAAATCCCAAAAAGTCTAATGTATAATATGTATGATAATGTATGATTAATAATACAAAATCTGGACAAAACCACAGGGAGGAAGTAAGACATTTCTGCAGATGCTCACTAGAGTCTTAAAACCAGGTTGGCATCTCTTATCCAACCTTAGATACTCACTCATTCATCATATTCTTTGTCTTCTCAGTCTCTCTCTCTCTCTCACACACACACACATTCATTTTCTCCATTTATTCAGCTCCCATGACAAGCCCAGAATGATGGTAAAAAATAAACAAGGCAGAAAACCTGCCATGAGGAAACTCAAGAGTCTAAATGGGGAGAGAGACTTGTAAACAAACATTTGCAGTAAATCCAACAAATATTTTTAGCAATCCAGGACTGTCAGGTGACAGCATGCTACCAAAAAAGGACAAGGCAATTGACTCTCCAGGCAGTACCCCCAAATAGAACCCCCTAAATTCCCAGTCCCATGTGCTTTTAGGCACCTCCTGCCACCACTAAAGCAATCATGGAAAAGGATTTTCTGTGAAAAGCCCTGCTCAGCTGTTGTCCCCAGCAGGGCTGAGTGCACAGACCAGGCCCTGGAAGGTGAGGGAGGCCAAGGGGAAGAGAGCACTCTCCATCACCAGGGACACAACAGCTGCCACCTCACAACACACAGGCCCCGTGCCTCTGCCAGATCCTTTTGTCCCAGTCCCTTGAGGAGTTAGAAAAGGCATTGTGCCCGGAGATCTTTAAATAATGTTGTCACTCATGAGTAAACTGTAGGGAAACCCAGGCTTTCATTCACTAGAAATGAATTGAGCCCATTGACAAAGGAAAAGTCTCTCCCTGCCTTTCATATCTTAGTGGATGGATGGGCGGGCTGTGGAGAGGGCCCATGTGGAATTCAACTCTGGCTGCATTTCGGGGCTCTACTGGAGACTGACACTTATGTCTCCATACTGCCCAAGTCTGAGGACAATGGCTGTCCAAAAGCTAGATATGTTTGTGCCTTCTGCTCCAGTGAATCACATGTCTTGAGAATTAAAAATATGGGACCTGATGCTGTCCTTTTCCACAGGGTCCCCACTGATGTAGGAAGCCTCAGTAAGACAAGAAGTTAGTCATTTTGCCATGATTTCTTCCATCACTATCTGCATTTGTGTAGGTCTGAGATAGCCCTTACGCAGTGAAACTCCCTTGAAAATTTGGAAGTAAGTCACTAATATGTGTTTGGTATTTATTAGTTACTTTGACTGAGAGAACTTTAGAAAGGAAACTGACGTCCTGTCTCAGTGAACACCACCAAAAAATCCACCCTCTTTTTCACTTATTCTCCAAGTCTTATCAATCACTAACTCCTGTGCATTTTATTTTCCCACGTAGCCCTTGTCCTCTTTTTACTGTGTTCCTAGGCCAAGCTGTTATTCCCTCCCACCTGAACTATTGCAAGGAACTCCTGATTCATCAGCACATTGGCAGTGTCCTCCAGAACTTCTCTTCGTAAAATAAATAAATAAATAAAGTAAAATAAAAATAGTAAATTATATGTCACTCAGTACTTTCCACTGCCCTGAAGTTGCAAACCTTAATCCCTAGCAAAGTCACTATATAATCTTTGTCCTGTCTGAGCTTCTTTCCTTTCCCAAATCTTGGAGCAAGCTGTCTCTTCAGTAACTAGAAAGTTTTCCCGATGAAACCTACCCCACCAATTAGCCTAATTAACTCTTCTTTGTTGCAACATTTAAAGATAGTTGATTGCTCTTTACTACAGAGTTATTATTATGGTTGTTGTAAGAACACCTAACATGAAATCCACCATTCTAAACAGACATTTAACTGTACCATGCAATATGTTATTATTGGCACAGTGCTGTACAATAGATCTCCAGAACTTTTTCATTTTTGCAGAACTGAAACCTTCTCCCAATTAATTAGCAATATTTGCCCTCCTGTGACTGGTTCATTACATTGAACATAATGTCCTCAAAGTTGATCCACGTGGTTCCATGTTACAGAATTTTCTTCATCTTTGAACCTAAGGAATATTCCAGTGTATGAAATATCACATATTTTCATTCATTTCATTTGTCAAAGGACATTTAAATTGTTTTTAAATCTTGGCTATTTTGAATAGTATTGCAGTGAATATGGAATGCTAACACTTCTTTGAGATTGTGAGTTCAATTCTGGGAATACTCAAAACTGAGATTTTTGAAGTGATATGGTAATTCTGCTTTTATTTTTTTTTTGAGGAATATCCATGTAGTTTTCCAAAGTGGCTACACTGTGTGTACATCTCCACCAAAAAGGTACAAGAATTCCAATTTTCCACCAGTTGTTTAAGGATACAGGTGGACCTGTTGCAACAATGAGAAGTACAAGTTGTCATGTCCAAAACGAATTTTACAACGTTGGTGCGGGGGGGGGGGGGGGAAGGAGAAGGATTGGGATTAGGGGGGGAGGGGGAGGCTGGGAAGGGATGTGAAGGGTAAACAAAGGAGGAGGCTGCAATGCTTGGTAAGAAATGTACACATTATCCTGCCCATGTAACTGTAACTCCTCTGTACAGTATGTTCACAAATTAAATTAAATTAAAAAAAAAAAAAAAGAATTCCAATTTTCCCACACCTTTGACCAAAAGATTTGGGTTTTCTAATAATAGGTATGAGGCTGATAGCTCATTGTGCATTTCTCTGGTGATTAGTGATTTCAAACATCTTTTCATATGCCTACTGGCCATTTGTATACTTTCTTTGCAAAAATGTCTACTCAAGTTCTTAGCCAATATTTTAATCAGGTGTGGGGGAGGGGGTGTTGCCATTTAGTTGAGTTTCTTTTATGTTTTGAGCATTCGTTCTTTTTCAGATGAGTGGTTTGGAAATATTTTCCCCATTCTGTAGATTACCTTTTCACTATGTTAATCGTTGCAGAAGCTTTTTAATTGCTACGATTCTACTTGTCTGGCCTTTGTTTCTAATTTTGTTGCCAAATTTGAAATACCATTGCCCAGAGATCAGTACCATGAATTTATTTTTTCCTGAAAAACTTTATACTTTCAGGTCCTCTTTTTAATTCTTTATTCCATTTTTTGCATATACTTCAAGATCTAATTTTATTCTTTTGAATGTAGATATTCAGTTTCCCCAAGACTATTATTGAAGATAATTTGTCTTTAGTTCATTTAGTTTCCATATAGTTTACCTAGGAAGCATCTTCTAATCACATACACACTTAAAGAAAACTATATTGGTGATCCCCTTCTTTATATTTCATAGCAACCTCTGAAACTGACTTATAGTATTTCCTGTAATAAAATGATTATTTCAGTAATTATTTATTTTGAATTGTTGTCCTCATCCAAATGTAAAACATCTGTTTTTGTTCCAAAAGTTTCTACTGCCTAGCACACTACACAATACAAAGTAGTTGCTCCACAAGCTGTTATGAAATGGTGTCACTTTGCTGGGTAACTTTGAATGATCACGTCATCTTGTATTTTCTCAGTCAAGTCTGGCTAGGTGAGTGTGAGATTCCAGGGTTTCCATCTCTCGTTCACTGTTCCTAGGATTGTGTATATCACACAGCAGTGCTCACACTGAATGAACAAATGAATGAAAGGTAATGCAACTGAGTATTCGGAGTGGGCCAGATGGTCTAGCTCAACAGAGATAGTATCAGAAAGTCTTAGACAGCCTGGTTTTCATTAACTTTCAGCCATAAAAATGCTTCAAGGCTGAGGAGGATTTGTTCCCTACAAAAAGCCAGCTTCTATTCTTGGTTTACCACCAAAGTTTAACTGCCTCTAACGCACAGATACTTGTCGAAGCTGCTGTTGCTTTTTCTCCTTTTCCTTTCCTTTTCTTCTCCTTCTTTTTCTTCCTCCTCTTCTTTTTCCTTTTTCTCTTCTACACTCTTATTCCAGAAATTGACATCAAAAGTACTTTATTTCAGACTCCATCTAAACAATTCAACTCTGTCTTATCCCTTAGCATAACAACTGATTTTTCTCTCCACTATAAACTTACATAGTGCAAGACTTGTTATAGTCGTGTAACAGAGCCACTATTTTGCTTTTGAGATATGCAGCTTTTATATTTTAAAGGAAAATATTCATAGAAAATTATGCTAAAGAGGAGTATTTTTCCTTCATATTATTGCTGTTCATTTTTATTTATTTTTTTTTGTTTTGTTTTGTTTTGTTTTTGGGTCCGGTCGTGGGGCCTGAACTCTGGGCCTGGGCACTGTCCCTCAGCTCTTCAGCTCAAGGCTAGCACTCTACCACTTGAGCCACAGCACCACTTCCGGCTTTTTTCTTTTTGCTTATGTGGTGCTGAGGAATCGAACCCAGGGCCTCAGGCATGCAAGGCAAGTGCTCTACCACTGAGCCAACTTCCCAGCCCCTGCTGTTCATTTTTAGAAGATGAATCTTGGCCAGTCTCTGATGGCTCACAGCTGTCATCTTTGCTCCTTGGGATAAGGAGGATAAGGCTTGAAGCCAGCCTGAGCAGAGAAATCTGTGAGACTCTGTCTCCCAAATAGCCAGCAAAATCTGGATTGAAGACATGGCTCAAGTGGTAGAGTACCGCTAAGAAAGTAAGCCAAGTAAATGTTAGGGCCCTGAATTCAAACATGGGTACAAGAGAGGAAGAAAAAGAAAGGGAGTTATTTTCCAAAATGTCAATGCCTTCCTTCCACCCCACTTATAAAGTTCTCTCAACTAAATCTCTGTTGATATATTTCTCAAGAACAAAGATAGTCACCTTTACTCCTGAATTTGAGTGTTAAGGATCAGAATATATGCTAAGAGTCTTCTCTTTGGGTTCAGTTTCTCACCATCACTAGGAGTGCAGGTGAATAGCTCTGCCCTGTTAAGACTAACATGGACACATGGGATACAGATCCGGAATAGAAACCAGCAACCAAGGCATCCTGATGAACACTAAACTCTGGGAGTTGGTGTAGATGTAGCTTGAGTCGATATCCTCTTCCTCCTTTAATTCAGTGATTGACAGAGGCAGGGAAGGCCATTTGCAGGAGAGGAACTCCCATGTGCACACACACAGAGTCAGCAGAATGGCTGTCTGCTATGGCTATGTTGAAGGTTACCTATGGAGGGGTGGCAGGAGGGGTTATTTAAAGGAGACTTTAAATATTGACTTGATGTATCACAAGATATAGGCTTTAACAGAGTCTAGTAGCTAAACAGCACTGAATACATCATCAGGTGTAGAATTTTTATACTGAGACCTTTGGAGGAGAGGTAACCTTGTAGGTCTCCAAGAATGTCAACATGGCTTCCTTTATTTATTTATTTTTTTAGCTTTTTGTGTTTGTGTGAAAATACCGTACAGAGGGGTTACAATTATATGGGCAAGGTAATGAGTACATTTCTTATCAAGCATTGTTGCCTCCTCCTTTGTTTCCCCTTCCCATCTCTTCCCATACACCCACCACCTACCCAATCCTCCCACCCACCCCCACCAAAGTTATAAAGTTCATTTTTCAACATAACAACTTGTACATCTCATTGTTGCAATGGGTCCACCTGTATCCCTATTTAAACAATTTGTTTTTTCCCTTTCCCTCCACAAATTATAGAATAGACAGCAACAATCTGTCACAGCCAGGCCACACTTGCAGGAATCCTAGTAATCTTCTGCAAACCAAAAAGGAAAAAGCTAGTCATGTTTATAAATGAGAAATTAAAATAAAAAAGATACTCAAATTCACTAAGTGCAGGAATTAGTTCTGTCTCCAGAGAAAATAAAGAAAACAATTAAATGTGGAGTATATAAACCAGGCACTAGTAAGAAGGAAAACTCCTGAGGTTCCATCTCTTCCTTTCTTTTCTTTTAATATAAGTTTAATAAAAACATGGACACGTCATTCAAAAAGCATTTTTGAACTTTTAACTTTCAGTTCAGTCTCATTTAAGTTTTTCAGATTAATTTTATATCTCCATCACCAGTTAAAATTTATTGAGTATAAACTATATATTCCAAACATAAGATACAGCAACTCTGAGAACCAGAATGATAAGCAGAGTTCACTGAGGATAGAGGTTGGAGAAGGAAGAATCAATGGCATTAGAAATCCTAAAGACACCCAGAGGCTATTGGGACTTTCAGGATTGTGATGTTCAGGAGTCTCATTGTCCACAGTGCTCAGCATTTGGTATACCTGGTCACAGCTGCATTCGTGGAGTGCCTCTCATGTGGCTCCAGCCAATTCTCACATCTATCTTTGGAAATGACTAAATGGTATTCATTGAATGGATAAATAAAATGGAGGGTCAAAGAAATTGAAAACTTGTTCCTGAACCCATGATGGGGGCAGGCAGTGAGTCACAACATAAACCCAGGATCCTACATCAATGTCTGATCTTCCTTCTCTATAGCCTCCCTCCTCCCATGGGCAAGTCTGTCTGTGCACATCTAAACTCATGCCTTGTGCAGAGCACCAAAGTGCATAGTAAGGTTAAACCAACCCACATAGTACCAGATTAACCCTTAAAAATATGGATGTAAAGGACTTTGGTTTGACTTAAATGATTACTAGATCAAATCTCTATAGTTGGACCTGATATAGAAGAAATAATTGTATTGTCAAAGCTCATATAATTCACAAACTTTATAGACCATGATAATGACAATTTGCCTTCTGAAGGTTAAAATGTGTTTGTGACTTTATCACTATTCCACAATACTATGAAATATGTGCAATTTATGTAATCACCTAATCTCAATAAAAAGATGCTAAAAAAAATCTCTATAGTTGGTATCTTATTATAGTCCAGATGGCTGAGACATGGCTAGAATTCAAAACATACTTGTTAAATGAATAATTATGTAAATGAACTACTGAACCAACACACTGAGATGGAACTCAAGATTCAGATTTCCCTTCTGCATCTTGCTACGGCCACAGATCATTGAATTCCCTTACCCTCATCTTTCTGGTCTACAAAATGAGAGATGATACTGTCCAGGGGTCTAGGGCTCTTTTTCTCCGCTGAATAAAGAATTAATCAATCAGGCAGGAAAAGCAGAAGCAGAAGCAAAGTTTATTTGAAAATGAGAGTAAAGTGCCAAAGAAGACATGAACTGCCTCTTGGCTAGTGTTGGGTTAGTATAAACCTCCAACGAGGTCTCCACTAGGACAACCACGTGATGCCATATGAAGTCTTGTCCACCTGCATCCTCGGCAGGAAAGAGCCGACAGACTCTCGGAGCCAGAGATGGAGACTTGGAAACCAGTAGTCAGCTGAAGCTGTCTTGTGTTACCCCTTCAGGATTCCTCTGAGCAGGAAAGTGATCTCTGATTGGCGAGACACTCATGAACTCAGATGTGCTAGTGTCTGATTGGATCATTGTCCACCCCGCCCCTTCCTAAGGGGCATAGAACCCGTTCCTTCTGGTCCAGCTTCAAAGGCTTCTGGAAGAAGGGGCATTGTCTCTGTCAGAGCTGTTGTAGTTCCCTCTCTGCCTAGTTTTCCTCTGCCTCTCTCTCTCTCAATATGTTCACATCCCAACTCATGGGAGAGTGGCGCTCATGGCTAACAAAGTTTGGGGAAAGCCGCTTTTAATCCAAAACGAAAATTAACTGTGAACCTCAGAACTCCCATCCCCTGATCTCAAGACACAGAGAGAGACCTGTCACCTTCATTTTGTATGTACTGCAATGGTCACCTGTCTCCAGGAAAAATGAGTGAAGGCCCAGAAGGATAAGGATGTGGTTCAAATCAGGGCATAACATCCGGTCAACTGTCTTACTGATGAGTTTTTTCTTCGATCATCTCATGATCTAGTTTCTTGCTTCTACCTCCTCATCCACATGCACCAGGCAAGCATGCATGAGGCACATCTTGAGCCCCCTCCCCCAACCAAGCATGCCTGTTTGTTTTATTCCTTCTGGCTGCAGTTGACTTTTTGACCTAATCATCCCATGCAGGCCCATCAAAGTGCAGTTGTGCTGTTGGAGGAAGGAAGCTGACTCCCTTGTTCTCAGCTGTTCCTCTGCCCATAACCTTCCCTGTTGAGGCTCAGCAGAGGGAGAGCCCCTTTAGGGTGCCAAGAACAATATTATTGAAATTTTAAAGAATAGGCTTTGGGGAATGGGAAGTCATGAAGCATTCAGAGTACCTCAGGGAATTTTCCCAAGAGAATGATTCACGATCTTTCTAACTGTCCGTTTCTGTTGCCCTCTTCATTAATGACAAAATCCTAACATCACCAAGTATTTCAAAAGCAGATTCTTGCAAAGTCAGATGTTCCTCCCATTCTAGAAACAAACAATAAGAGAATGTAAAAATTGGCTCACTTTTTAAAATTAAGATTCAATAACTATATAAACTAGACTTCCAATGGTGAAGTAACTGAAGTAGACATTATTTTCACATGCTTTTGAATGTCATATATTAACCACATGTTCTTAGTGGGTCACTGACCCATATAAGTCTTAATTTCCTCATAAAAATAGTGACAATAGCACTTGCACCATCTAGGATCAAATGGCATAAGGACATTTGATCTTATTTGATTCCTGACACCATGACAGAAGTCCAGGGGATACATATTTGAGGACATTTAGACACAGTAAAACAGTAAAACTACACATGGTATTTTTATCATTGGCAACAATATTGGGCAAGACATGTAACTACTTGTGTAATGTATTTTATATTTATAAATGCTTGAGTAAACAAGGTAGAACATAAAAAATTAACACACTTCTTAAATATTAAGATTTCTTTTACTTTCCTAGCAATAAGGAAGTCATTTGGGTTAATTCTGCTATGTGAGGCTGCATTTTGATTAATATTACAGTAGTCAGAAAACCAGGGACTACCCTGGCATCTAGTAAAGTATCCTACATAGAAGAGGTGCCCGACATTTGTTGCGTGAACAAACGAATGAATGAACAGGCCACAGAAAAGGAAGACATTGATCAGAGCAGTGTGAACCTCCAAAATCCAATTACAGGGTTAGCAGACTTCCCATTCTGATTCAGCAGAATCTTGTGAGAGCAAGAACACGTCCGCACATGTGGCCCTGTGTTCTCTCTCAACAGTGATTTCCTGGTCCCTGGGCTGGGCAATCTCTTCAGATTAAAATGAACCCAAAGCAGTCTGAGTGGCCCTGTTTATCCTATGATTCTTTTAGTGTTTCGCTTGTGTCCTGAGGCACAAATATGTTTATGGAAGGTTAAAATAGGCTTCAGCGTGAGAGCAGTGAAGAAAGCAATCCTTCCACAGAGTGATGGGATCAAAAGCTTTCTACTTATCACTACAGGAATCTATGGACTTGACTGTAAGTCTAAAGAAAGTAATGGAAGAATAGAATGGTGACCATAATGGGCTTAAAATTCAGGTAAAGAAAAAGATCTACTCAACAATATACAAGAGTCAACAGTATCCGAATCAGGTGCTTCTGATTATGTCAATACTAGGCAGGGATTCCATCTACTACACTGATGCAAATGTGTTCAAAAACCCTAAATTGCCCAGTGCTGGTGACTCATACCTGTAATCCTAGCTACTGAGGAGGCTCAAATCAGAGGATTGCGGTTCAAAGCCAGCCCAGCCAGGCAAGTCCATGAGACTCATTTTAATCTCCAATTAATCACAGAAAAAGCCAGAAGTGGTGCCATGGCTCAAATGGTAGAGCACTAGCTTTGAGCAAAAAGGAGCTCAGGGACAGCACTCAGGCCCAGAGTTCAATCCCTAGGAATGGAGAGAAAAAAAAAAAAATAAATTAAGAGGTATTTAGAGAGAAGGCCAGCGCAGGTAGTGTTCATGCTGGGTCCACATCAAGGAGTATCTCACAGTAGTGTAGCACCTCTCCCCAATGACTCCAGGAAAGGCACAGAAGGGAAAGAGGTAGGACCGTACAAATAGCCCAGCATTACATGGGTCAAGGCAAGCTGCTGTCTCAGTCAGTAGCCACATAGAAGAGCATGTTTCCTGAGCAATCCTCCAAGACCTCCACTGGAAAGAAACTTGGAAACAAGGCTGAGTAGAAGCAAAAAAGGCAGGAGATATAGTACTCCAGGCAAGGGCATCCCTCCCCACTTTCTCTGCATTGTGGCTGCCTCTTGCCATCAAGTGTCTAAAATGCATTGAGAGGAGGGGAATCTACAATACAGGTTGGCAGCACTGAATAGTACTTAATTCTGATTCATCACCCCAAAAAAACTATAGTCATCTGCTTCCCCTACCCACTCTCCTCTAAGCATCTCTTTGAGCTAATCACAGCACTGCCTTTATTTGTTTGTTTGTTTGTTTATTATGTCAATACTGAGGCTTGAACTCGGGGCCTGGGTGTTATCCATTACCTTTTTCACTCAAGGCTGGCACTCTACCAATTTAACTACAACCCTACTTCCACCATTTTTGGTCTTTTTCTTTTTTTTTTTTCTGATGTGTGTGTGTGTGTGTGTGTGTGTGTGTGTGTGTGTGTGTGTGTGCGCGCGCGCGTGTGTGTGTGTGTGTGTGTGAAAATACCGTATAGAGGGGTTACAATTACATGGGCAAGATAATGAGTACATTTCTTATCAAGCATTGCAGCCTCCTCCTTTGTTTCCCCTTCCCATCCCTTCTCATCTCCCCAACCCGCTCCCCCCGCCCCATACCCTACCCCCCGCCCCCAAAGTTGTAAAATATAATGACCTGTATCCCTATTTAAATGATTTGTTTTTTCCCTTCCCCTCCACAAATTATACTAACATCAAATATGGGGAAAGCAGGGGTTATACCGTGGGGGAGGGACATACAAAGCAACAGAGAAATCATCTTATAAATATGTTAGAAACAATTGCATGAAAGCAAAAACATTTGAATACTTATCTTGGGGTTCATTTCACCTAACATCAACTTATCTGACCTTTTCTGCTTGTCTCAGACATATACTAGTTATTGCAAATAAGGGAAACCATAGGACCTATGTTTCTTTGGGCCTGGCTTACTTCACTTAATATAATTTTTCCAAGTCTTTCCATTTTTTTTTTTTTTTTTTGTCGGTCATGGGGCTTGAACTCTGGGCCTGGGCGTTGTCCCTCAGCTCTTCAACTCAAGGCGAGCGCTCTACCACTTGAGCTACAGCGCCACTTTTTGGAAATAAGAGTCTAATTGCCTGGGATGGCTTCCAACTTCCATCCTCAGATCTTAGCCTGAGTAGCTAGGATTACAGGTGTGAGCCATAAGGCCCCAGGTCTCCTCTTTATTTTTAAGGAATAAATGTAAAAGAATAGGTAGTTGCCCACTTATTGTGTTTACTGAGCACTAGCGCTGTGGTTTGGGCAAGGTCTGAGTGTCCCACCAAGGGACATGTGATGAAGACTTGGTCCTCCATGTGCACAATGGAGAAATGGTGGAACTTTTACAGGTAAGACTTAGTGGAAAGTCCTTAGATAACTGTGGCGTACTTAAGGAAGATAATTGTTGTGCAACAATAATTCTCATGAGATCATTGTTCCTGTGAAGGATTTATTGGAAGGAACAGCCCTGTCTTCTCTTGACCTTCGGCTTCCTGACTTAAGTTGTGATCACGTGTCCTTCCACCCACTGCCATCATGATGTGCTATCCACTGCCCCGACGAGAGGTCAAATAGATGGGATGACTTTTCTTGGATTTAAAACTTGAAAGCTCTTGATAAGAAATGTACTCATTATCTTGCCCATGTAATTGTTACCCCTCTGTACAGTATTTTCACAATAAAAAAAAAAAGGAAAAAAAAACTCGAAAACTGTGATGTAAACAAAACTCCTTCATAAGTAGTCTGTGTATTTTGTTATCACATCAAATAGCTGACTTAGGCTACTGGACACTTCACATATCTTATTACAAAAATCCTTGGTAATCAACATTTTTTTTCTTTTTTGTCGGTCGTGGGGCTTGAACTCTGGGGCTTGGATGCTGTCCCTGCACTCTTCAGCTCAAGGTGAGCGCTTTACCGCTTGAGCCACAGCGCCACTTCCTGTTTTTTTGGTGGTTTATTGGAGATAAGAGTCTCACGGACTTTTCTGCCCAGGCTGGCTTTGAACCTCGATCCTCAGATCTCAACCTCCTGAATAGCTAGGATTACAGGCGTGAGCCACCGATGCCCAGCTGGTAATGAACTTTTAAAGCAAATGGGCAAACTGTTGTTCAAAGACTTAACTAATGTGCTCAGTGTCACAAGCTTGTAAGACTTTCAGACTATGATTGCTTGATTGCAAATCCCAGCTCTTAATCACTGCTGTGGTTCAGAAGTTGATGCCCTCATGTATTTTGCAATACAAATTACTTTGGATTAAAAGAGGCTGAATGGCTTCAAAAATTGGACACAGACCTTCTCGTATTCTCTTATGTCTCTGTTGTTCCCAACGTGAGTCACTGAAACTAGAACACTTCTTCCCAAAAGGAAGGAATGAAGCATAGGATAGTCACTCTCTCCTTTCTCCCTGAGGCCCTCCTCCAGAGGGTGTTGACCCATGGCTGGAGGAAGTCAGTGCGTGTTAGGCTGTGACTGGAAAACCATCTCTGCCACTACCTGCTTTGTCTAAGAACTGATCGTCAGTGTCTTGTCAAGGCCAAGCAGACAGGCTCGCATGCTTCTAGATCTTTACAGACAAGGGGAAACATCTTTGGAAAATTCAGATACTTTCTGTGGAAGCTTTTTAATGCGGTACCTCTGTCAAAACACAGATGGTTAGAAAAGTTTTATTCTCTAGCATTTGTCTGGTAGATTTTTATCAACTTTTCTTTTTTCCTCTTTAGTTCTTCCCACAATAGCCACAAGAAATAAACACCTTCAATGGCCAGATAATGGGTTATTTCAGAAAGAACATATGCTAGAACTCTAGCATTATAAGATGTTCTGACTGCTTGCAGTACTTGCAGAACACACCTGCAAGACCAGGTGTGATGGTATTTGCCTGTAATGCCAGGTAGAAGGTGGAGATAAGAGGATGCTGCTTTGAGGACCACCAGGCAGGGGATTACAGGTAGGAGACTCATCTCTGACACTGGCTTCAGGAAAAAGAAGCAAATGCCAAGACCTTACTGGAAAATTAAACTAAAGCAAAATGGGCAGAAGGGTATGGTTCATGTGCCAAGAAAATCTGAGGTCCTCAGTTCAAAACACAGTACCACCGAGAGAGAGAGATAGAGAGTGGAGGCGATCATTACACTGAAGAAAAGTTTTTTTTATAGGAATTTCTGTCCTCGCCCCCCCTTTCTCTTCCTCATAGGTTGATTTTTTTTTTTTTGGATGTTTTCTGTAGGATTTCTTTTTTTTTTTTTTTTATTGTGAACATACTGTAGAGGGGTTACAACTACATGGGCAAGATAATGAGTACATTTCTTATCAAGCATTGCAGCCTCCTCCTTTGTTTACCCTTCACATCCCTTCCCAGCCTCCCCCCTCCCCCACACCCCCACCCAATTCTCCCCCCTCCACCACCAAAGTTGTAAAGTTCATTTTCAACATGACAACTTGTACTTCTCATTGTTGCAACGGGACCACCTGTATCCTTATTTAAACGACTTGTTTTTCCCCTTCCCCTCCACAAATTATACCAACATCAAATATAGTGAAAGCAGGGGTTATACTGTGGGGGAGGGACATACAAAGCAACAAAGAAATAATCTTATAAATGCGTTAGACATGCATGAAAGAAAAAAAAACATTTAAATATATATCTAAGGGTTCATTTTCCTAACATCACATTATCTGACCTTTTCTGCTTGATTCATACATATACTAGATATTGCAAATAAGGGAAACCATGGGACCTATGTTTCTTTGGGCTTGGCTTACTTCACTTAATATAATTTTTTCCAAGTCTTTCCATTTCCTAACAAATGGGGCAATGTCATTCTTTCTGATGGAGGCATAGAATTCCATTGTGTATATATACCACATTTTCTTGATCCATTCATCTACTGAGGGGCATCTGGGTTGGTTCCATATCTTAGCTATGGTAAATAATGCTGCAATAAACATAGTTGTGCTGGTAGCTTTAGTGTGGTCTTGTTTGTAAACATTTGGGTAAATGCCCAAAAGTGGGATTGCTGGGTCATAGGGGAGCTCTATGTGAAGTCTTTTGAGGAACCTCCATACTGCTTTCCAAAGTGGTTGAACAAGTTTTCCTCATAGGTTTAATTTGCATGTATCTTTCATTCAGCTTTTTTTTTTTAATGTTTCCTTATTCTTAATTTTTTTTTGGGGGGGGGGGTCCGGGCGTGGGGCCTGAACTCTGGGCCTGGGCGCTGTCCCTCAGCTCTTCAGCTCAAGGCTAGCGCTCTGCCACTTGAGCCACAGCGCCACTTCCAGCTTTTTCTTTTTGCTTATGTGGTGCTGAGGAATCGAACCCAGGGCCTCAGGCATGCAAGGCAAGCATTCTACCACTGAGCCACCTTCCCAACCCCTTATTCTTAATTTTTTTTATTTGAATCATGTCTTTATTTTAATATAATGTATTTGTGTTTGTATATTAAATTTTATTTTTCCATTAACAGAAACTCTTATTATCTAAGTATACTATTATTGAATTTTATCATGAATTTTATCATGAATCCTAAAGTCCTAAAAACAACTTGAAGCTGGAATCAACATGACATATTATTTGATGTGATTTCATTCACCAAAAAAATTGCGTCCACTAAAAGAATGATAGGTAGATTGTTGAGAAATCTAATCATGTGAGCCACAGAAAAGCTTTTTGATGATCAGACCCTTGAAGTCTCAGGTCTTTCAGAAAGAAATTCACAGTCAATCATTCCATGAACTATTGAATATGGCATATACCTTTTGTACATCTTTTGTGAATTAGTTGGCTTATACACTTATCCAGAAGACAGCTATCATACAAGAAAATGTAAATGAGCAGCATTGATATAAATAAATTGTTATAACACAACAAATACATAATTTGTGCAATTATAGACTGTATATTCAATTACAGGCAATGGACAGATATGCCAATGATCATTTGTCATGGTTACATTCAAGCTATACCTATTTATTAATAGAGGAAATTATCTAGGAGCTCTGAAAATAGGGCCAATAAATGAATCTCCATAGCCAATAACCCCTGCTTACATCTAATTACAATTGTCTAACAAACATAATTTAGAGGTATGTATTTAATTTTCTTTACAATGGAAAGCCAAACTATTCCCTTTGAAAACATTTTAGCATATTATGTATGTTTAAGTTATTTTAATTACTTAGTAAGTTATGTGTAAAGAAAATTATTCTTAATTTTTAAACCTCTATGAAAGATATACTACTTCTTGTGAAAGGTCTCCCAGCCTCCCACCATCTTGCTTTTCTTCTCTCAGCTACACTGGACACAAGACGCCACTCTCAAACTACTTTGAGGCCTCTCCCCTTACTGCCTCACAGGTGCAGGTGCATGTCTCTGGGGTCTTGCCTGTCATGTAGTTCATCATCAACTCTACTTTCCAAGCTCTATCCAGCCCACTCCACATGACAGACTATCAGGCCCCACTCAGGCAGATTAAGATGTCTCCCCTGTGCAGCCAGAGGCAAGATCCAAGACCAGAGCCCTGATTCCTCATCCCATGCTTTCTACCAGGAACAATAGCAATATAATGTGAGAAAATCTACCCCATTTAATTCAGTATATATCTCTGTATTTAATTAAAGTGAAAAATAAAGATTCAGTTTTTTTGTCATAATTGCCGCATTTCAAGTGTTCCATATCTCCATGCATTTGGTGGCAAATATAGAATATTTTCCTCATGCAGCACTGAACAGACTGCTGTGCTGGTGTAGTAACACAGACAGTCTGCTCTCTGCTCTAGGGAGGGTTCATCTGAAGCCTACAGAATGCTAGATGCTTCTATGACTTTTCATTAGTGGTTACCAAGGAGCTAAAATAGCACCCAGTATATAGGAGATACTTACTATTTTTTATTATTTTATCTTATTTTTTTTATTGTGAAAATACTGTACAGAGGGGTTACAATTACATGGACAAGATAATGAGTACATTTCTTATCAAGCATTGTAGCCTTCTCCTTTGTTTCCCCTTCCCATCCCTTCCCATCCTCCCCCCGCCCTCCCCACCCAATCCTCCTCCCCAACTTAATATTTTTTTGTCAAATCAATCTATCCATCCACTGATCTAGCCAGCCATCCTCCATATATAGTTTTTGGTTGTTTTTTTTTTTTCAGGTAGGGGGTAGGCTTATTTAGTAGGCATGCTGAGACCAGGCAAGCTTGGCACTCCACGCGGCTGGGAAAGAGAGAGAGCTGGGTAAGAGAGAAGAGAGCTGGGAAAGACAAGAGAAGGAAAGAGCTGAGAAAGAGCGTCTGGGCCTGGGCTAGGTCTTATCTAGGATATGGGCGGAGAAAAGTGTGGCCACATCAAATTCAGATGTGACCTCAGCGGATGCAGATGTGACCTCTTCCAGGTGTGCCGGTTGCCTAGGTAATGCAGGTACTGAGCCGAGACTTTGCTGCGAGGAGTGTGGAGTCTGCTCACCATCCAGGAGCAGACTTTACATTGCAGCCTTTTAATAATCATGAAATAGGGTGCAGATTCTCTCTGGCTACTTCCTGCTGACAAGGGGTATCGAAATAGGGGTAAAAGGCTGGAATTTGGTCCCTTCCCAGAGAAGGCAGCAAGCAGCAGCTGTCCCTTGGTGGCAAGTCCTTAGATGAAGTCTGGAGAAGTCTCATGAGGCATTGAGAGGCTGGTAAAAAAATACTAGAGAGCAAATAAATGGCAAGAGGAAGGACTTGGGGCTGAAAATGTTGGTAGAAATGTCCCTAGCTACTTCTGACATCTGGCAACTAAGTAGAGAAGTCAGGTGACAAAAGCAAGAATATAAATTCCTGTTGTTAATAGGTAGACAGATATAGACATTGGATGGGCAGGCTGCTTCTACTGACCTCCCGGCTCTGGTTAATTTTGAAGGGGCAGGCACAAAGTTGCTGATGTGACATTATCTCCTCTTACTCCTCTCCATGGTACCTTGTTCCCCAGACTGGCTGAGTCTAGGTGCTCGATGCTGGGGTGGCTTGTCCCAGTTGGTATTCAAGGTTTGAACTCAAGGCATGGGCACTATCCCTGAGCACTTCTGCTCAAGGCTACTGCTCTACCACGTTGAGTTACAGTACCACTTCCAGTGTTTGGCTGGTTAGAGATAAGAGTCTTGAGCCAAGCTTCCAGCCTGGCTCTTTGCAGGTTAGTTGGGAGATGGAGTCTAAGAGATTTTTCAGCCTGGGCTGGCTTTGAACTGCAATCTTTGCCACAAAAGCCTTTTATTATTTCCAATCAAAGCAACAAGGAGATCAAATAGAATAGAGCTTACCTGGTCCTTATCAAGAATTGACCAACAAATATTCTGCAATGACAAAACTTGTTAGATGTGATGAGAATTTTAGCACAGATAGGCCCAGAATTTTAGAACCACGTAGTCAGTAGTAGAATACACAACACAAAACAAAAAAGGCAAAACTCAAAACCTAAAATTTTTTATAACAATGTGTAGACATCTTTGCTAACAAAGCACATCAGATGGTTGGGCCTCAGTTACCAGGGCCTGTGAAAAGAGCAACTTGTTAGCAAGGCACATTAGAATAGCTGGATGGAATAGTAAGCTTGGTAGAAGGTTAAGGGTCACATGGGGCCAAACCCTTAACCCACCATGTGGCCAAGATGGCAAATTCAAGATGGTGAATTTCTGAAAAAAATGCAAAGAAACCCTGAACAAATAGATCAAGCTTACATTGGCTAGCCTTTGAGAGGGAACCTAGAGGAGGGGTCCCCGGGACCCAGCCTGTATCGCACTCTTCAGGGCACAAGCCAAAATGTAGAAAAGAGGAAGGGAGAGATAGGGAAAGTTGGACATGAATGGCAGAAAGAGAGAGCAAAGAGAGCCTGAAAGTAAACAGACTTCTGACCATTTACCATTGCAGTGGCAAAACCTGTCTATATCTGAGAATGGCATAAAAATTATAGGTGCTCTGGCTTTCCAGGGAGCACAGGAGGCATTTCAAAGGGGTTTCACGGCTCAGGCATGATTCACAGCACCCCATTAAATGAGTAGGAGAGTCAGTCTGGTGAGTGAAGGAGAGCTGACCAGGCAGAAGCGGCGTTCTGACTTCCCCCAGAGCCCTCTAGAGAGAAGTAGCCAAGCCCCAAAACCAAGCGGCTTCAGAAGTGACCAGCCTTTCAGCTAAAGGCCATAGGAGCTCTCTGGTGTGGTGCCACGTCTGGACAGAGACTGAGCAACAGAGAACCGTAGAGAGTAGTTTCACTCACCAGAGTAGAGAAGTGGTGTGGATGTGGATGTGAAGGCCAGCAATGGTATCGATGCACTGTGTCCGCAGCAGACAGACGGGTTCGCAAAAGGCTGTCAGAACTGTGGATATTCCTCAGAGAAAAAAGGGAAAAACAAACAAAAAAAGAAAAAACGGAGAGGAATCCCACCTATCCTGACTTTAAGCCCTTCCCAGGTTTTGGCACCATTTATGTTAGGTTTTTAAAAAGAGGTAGCGGAGTAAGAACAGCACCACGCACATGGTATTCAGGTAGGGGGTAGGTTTATTTAGTAGACCTGCTAAGACCAGGCAAGGTTGGCACTCCATGCATCTGGGAAAGGCCTGGGAAAGAGAGTTGGGAAAGATGAGAGAGAGCTGGGAAAGAGAGGAGAGCTGGGAAAGACAAGAGAAGGAAAGAGCTGAGAAAGAGCTGAGAAAGCCATCTATAGTTTTTGACCCATAGTTTTTGACACATCGACTGAGAATAAAATGAAGTTGAAAATATAAATACAATTTTATTATTAATCCCTTGTCAGGTTATATAAGTGGAAAATGTTCTCCCATTCTAAAAGCTGTTTCTTGAGCCCAGTTACTATTTCCTTTGGTGTATAAAATCATTTTAGTTTGATATGATTCAATTTGTTGGTCCTTTTTCTTATTTCTGAAAAGCTGGAATTTTATTCAGAAAACCACAGCCTTGGCCTATAGAGCCGATGTTTTCTTTTCTTTTTTTACTTTGCCACTATTTTAAATTGTAAAAGTGATATACAGATGGAATACAGTTACATAAGTAAGGTAATAAGTACATTTCCTTTTTTTGTCGGTAATGGGGCTTGAACTCTGGTGCTGTCCCTTCAGCTCTTCAGCTCAAGGCTAGTGCTCTACTTGAGCCACAGGGCACTTCCTACATTCTTGTCAAAAGTTGTTACCCTCAATTTCTCCCACTTTCCCTCCCCACCCCACTCCTCTCCTCCACAAGTTGTACAGTTCCTTTCCAACATAGTGTCTAGTGAGTATTGCTGTTGCATTGGTTCACCCTTTGCCCTTTGTCTCACCATATACAAAACGCAGAGTACCAAAATCAAAAACAGTGAAAGGAAAAGGGAATGAAGGATAAAAAGAAATAACTTCACACAGTACATTAAAAACAGAGAAACTTCTTGTTTCCACATCTTGGAGTTCATTTTGATTAGCATCATTTTATATGGTCATATGTACATAGCTATTGAGTTATTATGATCCCCTGCTAAGACTATCCCAGACATATCCCATATCTCATATCCCATAATTATTACAGATGAGAGAAAGCATGGAGCCTATGTTTCTTTGAGTCTGGCTTACTTCACTTAATATGATCTTTTCCAAGTCTTTCCATTTCCTAACAAATGGGGCAATGTCATTCTTTTTGATGGAAGCATTTTCTTGATCCACTCATCTCCTGGGGGGCATCTGAGTTGGTTCCATCTTTTAGGTATGGTAAATAATGCTGCAATAAACAAGGTTGTGCTGGTAGTTTTAGTGTGGACTTGTTTGGGATCCTTTGGGTAAATGGCCAGGAGTGGGATTGCTGTATCATAGGGGAGCTCTATGTGTAGTCTTTTGAGGAACCTCCATACTGCTTAGGGGCAATGTTTTCCATGATCATTTCCTGAAGCAGCTTCAAAGTTACAGGTCTTACAATCTTTTGATCTACTTAGAGTTGATATTTAGCACAGGGTAAGAAGGATACAATACAGTTTTCCAGGGTTCTTAAGGATTAATAATCCAAGTCCAATAACCCAGCTAAATATGTACTTTTGCTAATTATGCTAAATTGTTTAGTCAGTCACCTAGAATGATTTGAAACTACAATAATCATATAATAATATAAAAACAGCTTATAGAATGGGATTATTATATTTAAAAAAAATATTGCCAAGTTCCCAGGGCTCATATATATAATCCTAGCTACCCAGGAGATCTGAGATCTGAGGATCATGATCCAAAGCCAGCTGGGGCAGGAAAGTCCCAGAGACTCTTACCTCCTATTTAACCACCAGAAAACCAGCAGTGGTGCTGTGGCTCAATGATAGGGCACCAAAAAGCTCAGGGACAGCAACCAGACCCTGTGTTCAAGCCCCACAACCAGCAAAAAACAAACAGAAACACACACACACACACACACACACACACACACACACACACACAGTCATCACAGATCAGTTATTTACAGAGATATCAGCATTTATGTTTCAATCTGATATAAAACTCCAGCAAAGTCAGCAGACTCAGTGAGAGGATGTAATTTCATCAGGATCACATAGACAAAAGAGAATTTCAGGTGGACTTTCTCTCTTCCTAGTCCCTCCTCCAACTCCCATACTGCCCCTGGGAGTACACACCTCTGTGTACTGACTGCACTCCATTTAATTCCACAGTAATAAATGGGCCCAACTACAATATGGAAGATGGACGTACCCATACCTCCCCCATACACATGCAGGCCACAACCCCAGAGCCTAGTCTTTGAGCCCAGGTCTGATTTAGGGTTTGTTTGAGCAGCAGTGAGCAGGTTTTTTCTTCTCCTCTCTCAGGGACATACAAAGTATTTTTGGATATATAATTCTGCACCTGTACAAAGAAACAAGTCTTGGAAGAAGGCCATTCTCAGGTCTCTGTCTGCAGAAACATCCTAAAGCTTGTGTTTCTGAGATCCTCTATGTCCATTCCAGGAATGTGCTCAGGTCTCTCATAAACCTGGGATGTAGACAGAAAAAATAGCAGCCTTCATTATCCCACTGTCTCCATCCAGGAATTACATCACCCTGACCCTTAAAAATTATAAGCATAATGTTTCTAAAATGGTACTCAAGACTCCTGGCATTATGCCTGCAATCCCAGAATGCCCTTAGACATATTGATTATCCTGATTGTCAAACTTTTATTTTGCAGAATATTTGGGAGTTAAATATGTGAGACAGAATGATGAAAGGGTAACATTGATTAAGATGTGTTATACTTACAAACTGATGAGTTGAGTTGAAACTCCTTTGTACAACTACTGAAGGATCATAAATTAATTAATTAAATTAATAAAATCATAATTTCATTTTAACCAAAAAAAACCCTAAGGAGAAAATGTCTTTTGGTTCTCTAACAGCTAATCAGTTTTCCTTGTGTAGGCTGAAGATCAAATGTTCCCAGCTCTCTCCTAGCTATGACTACTCTATGATGTTCTGTTTTATGAATGAAAGAAGTTGGCTATCACATAAGCACTCAATACAGAGCATAACTTCATGATCTGTGGACCAGAAAACCTTGACAGTTACACCTTCATCTACTAACTTTTCCTACCAGTAATGATGCTGAGAGAGCAAACATGGCTATGCATATGCCATGGGCCATGTACAGAAACTCTGAAGTAAAAGCACACACATGTTTGCAGATGAATTGAGTGATCTGATACAAATACAAAGGAGGGAACTCTGAACAGTAGCTGAAATGATTAGTATACCTGGCTCAATAGGTAAATGCAAAATAACCACATACCTGATCAGAAAAGGCCAACCCAGGCAACAGTTTCTTTTAGGAAATTTTATAAGTATAAATTAATTATACAAAAGGGTTTCATTGTGATATTTACACATATAATAATTATATGTGATATAAATGGATATAATTTATTATAATGTGCTTGATCAAATTCACCCTGTTTATACTACTCTTTCTCAACCTCACATCATTTTTAAGAGTTTTTAGTGGGTTTCATCATATATATATATAGCAGTTCATATTATATTATAGTAACTATTATAATAGTATATGTATATCTTAATAATCATAATTTACATAGTACATATAATATTCACATACACTATAAGTCTCTCCTTTCCCTTCTTCCTTTTGGCTCCCACAAACAGTCCCCCTTTTACAATCATGTCACATTAGTTTATTTTGGTCTCAATTCCACATATGAGAAAAAAAAACATGCAATTGTGTTTCTGAGCTTGGTTTTCTTACTCAACATGATGATCTCCAGTTCCATCCAGCTTCTTCATTCCATCCAACCTCAAGAATTGTAGATTAGCTGTGTGGGAAAAGCATGAACCTGGAAAACACCTGGGTTCGGGTTCTACTGCTGGTTTTTCTTGTTCTGTCACCTTGGGAAAATCATGCATCTAGCCAACGTTACCTCATCCACAACATAGGAATAATAGTCACAGCTCCCTTTCAGGGTCACTGAGGGATCAGATGAGAGGACAAGTGTAATATGTCTGTGTCTCAGTATCTGACCCAATCTCATGGGTATCTGTAAGTGGTAATCATTGATGTTGATTTAAAATATATATAAAATGATGTTGCCATCATTGTGCTAAAGTCTGTGCTTTGCTTCTTCACCACCTAGTTTATTACCTAATAAATGCTCAAGAAAACAAATGAAGACACATTGCAAGTGCTAAACTGCACAGCATTGACTGGCACCAGAGCAGGCCTGGGGGTAGGAAGCTTTGATTGTGGACTGAAAGCTGTGGGAGAGAACTGGTCAGAATATGGTTGGCAGTATGTCTTTTAAGGGAATAATGCTCAGAGCTCCAAAGGCAGAAGTCTTGTCTGAGCCCAAAGAGTAGCAGTCACACTTCGATGTGGGGACATCACGTCAGCTCCTATCTTGCAGACCTTTGTCCAAACAAGCTCTTTACTGTCCTCAAGACTCAGCTAATGAGTTCTCCTGTATCACCATCTTTGAACAAAATAATAACAGTAATAAGAACAATGTGTTCACTAAGTAATCTCTACATGTTGGGATCTGTGTGAAAGCACTTTACGCACATGAAAACCAGACATATGTTGCCTAAGTGGGAAAGGTAGCCCACTAAAAGTAGTCCTACTAAATATTGGTCCACAAGTCTAATTGATTTCTCAGGTCAATGACCAGAATCTAGTCCCTTGGACTCTCCAGTGCTATGGAAACCTTAGCATGAGCAGGAACTCATGGATGCTTGTGGTATATCAGGAGAGATTGGCAAGTGCACTGTAAGGATATAGGTTGAAGCATTAGGATCATCATGCAGGACTAAAAGCAGACTCTGTGTGAGTGTATGGCAGTACCAGAGCTACATGCCAAAACTCAGGATCTAGACAATGTCCCCTAGCTTTTATGCTCAAGGCTGGCACTCTGCAACTTGAGCCACACCTCCACTTGCCACTTTTTTTCTGATTAATTAGAGATTCATTGGAGTCTCAGATACTTTTCTGCCTGGACTGGCTTCTACTGCAATCCTCAGATCTCAGCCTCCTTAGTAGCTAGGAGGTACCTGGTGGGAAACAGACTTTTAGAAAAGTTTAGTCATAAAGAACAAGAGCACTGGGAATCCTCAGTCCCAGAAGGCTAGGAGAGAGTACAATTGAGTACCTTGCTGCCTCTGGCCCTGCCATTTGATAGTGGAATCTACTCAAATATCCTTTCTCACACACCTAGTTTTGTCCTAGAAACCTGAACAAATTTGTCCATGGACAAAGTTCAGAGGCTGGGTTTGAGAAAAGTAGGAGTGATGAGTGAAGGATTAAATCTGATATGGCATGGACACTGGATGATTGGAACGGCCATAGGCTAACAAATCCGTAGATAAATGCAAATTCTAATAGCGATAGTGAGTGGTCTTAAGAATGCCTATTTTAGAGTCCTATTTTAGAGTTGCGGTACAGCTAAATCACTTGCCTTTCTGCTTTGCAAAGTTGTAAATCTGAAGTTCTGTTAGCATTAGCTTTAAGATGAAAAGAAGCTTCTAGAAGTAATTTCTTTAAATCCCTGAAATTACCAGTTGCTCAACAGTTATTCTTTTTCCTCAAATACAAAAGAAGCTGATGGAAGTCAGCCAAGAGAAACACTTAGCCTTGTAGAGAGAAGCAGACTGTTATTAAAAACCATAGTGGTCATTAGCAAAGATGATGTCATAATTAAATGTCTGGGCTTTCTGGGATCCCTGGGGCTAAGGAGAGGGAATCAGTCTTTACTAAGGCAGCGAGCAGTCACCTACCTAATGGTGTTTGGTGAAAGTGCCCAGTCTCCAGGGTGAAGTGGTTTCCTGGAAAAGGATCTATGAGCACAATGTTTCTCCCTGCTTGCAAAGCTGGTGGCCAGCACAAGGGATTTATGAACTGGTGACTCTGCTGAAGGAAAGCTTTGGAATTTTATGTGTGGTAATACTTTCGAGAGGTCTCTGTGAGTCATACTGTCAAACAGAACGGGACCTGTCTTAAGACGGATCATTCCTAGTTCCAGCAATTCTGGAAGAAGGAACAATTCTTCAAGGTTTTCAGAAGTTGAGTTGCCATTATTACTCTATAAAAATGCAGAAGGAATTCAGTGGCAAAGATCACCAAGTTACAAAACAAAGAGGAAATGGAGGACAGCCACCTGGCCTTTCATTCACTCCTTCTCCCCCCACTGCACCCACACTTGTATTTCTCTTTTCCTGTGCTTCCCTTGCCACCCTTCCCTCTCAACATTTCTTGAAGGTTTGGGGATGATTTATAGTGACAAGACAACAAGGTAAGCTGTGACCAAATCTTGGTTCTATTACCTATAGTCAAACATAATCATGGCAAAACTATTGTGATAAATGTACTCATTGATTATAAGATGTGTCCTAATTTAAGAATATAATAAGAAATAATAACCATGTAACTGCAAAGCATTAGGAAAACTATCTTCATTAACCTTCTCATCTGTAAAGCAGAGGTTGTAAAATGTCCCTCAAAATGTGTTTGTAAGAGTAGAAAGATTGGAACTGGGTGCAAGCAGCTCACACACTGTAATCCTCACTGCTCATGAGGCTGAAATCTGCAGATTGCAGTTTGAAGCCAGCCTGGGTTAGAAAGTCTGTGAATCTCTTCTCTCCAATCAACTACCAAAACAGCCAATAGTAGCACTGTGGCTCAACTGGTAGAGTGCTAGCCTTGAGAAAAAAAAGCTCAAGGATGTAGTTCATGTCCTGAGTTCAAGCCCCGGTGCTGGCACAAAAAAATGACAAAGAAAATCTGAATGAATTATGAGCACACTAATGTAAGAAATCAATAATTAGGAAAACTTGGTGAAGAAGTATATGGAAATTCTGTTCTATAGTATCAATTGTTCTGTAAATCTAAAATTTCTAAAAATTTTACAACTAAAAACAGTCAAAACCTGATTGTGCTGGTATTTCCCCCACTTTTGTAGCCTCCCAGTAAGTAGCACAAGATTGCCTTTGCTTTAAAAGCAAAGATGGGATTTGTGTCTAAGGTGCTTTCTACTGAATCACACAGTTTTGCTTCTTTCTGTAGACGATTCTGTTTTGTGACTTTCTGAAGCACCATTTATGTATGTTTCTTCCCCGCTCTCCCCAGGGGTTAGCCTTTACACTTGAAGAAAGGCTACAGCTTGGAATCCATGGACTACTGGCCCCCTGCTTCCAGAGCCAAGATGTCCAGCTCCTCAGGATCATGAAATACTATGACAAGCTGCGCACAGACCTGGATAGGTCAGTGCCTGAATCTGTTCTCTGTCCAATCCTATTTTCTGTGGCCCACTGGGAGTTTGGAGGGTATGCTCCACCTACAAAAGGCTGAAAGATCCCAGGTCCAATTCTGAAGTGAGGAGTGAACATCCTTCTGAGCGATGAGATTTGTGATGACAGAGGGGTAGCTCGCATGATCTTGGAGAACTAGGAAAGAGACCCAGTGGATTCTGAGAGGTCCTCCTGACAGTGATAGAAATGAATCTGTGCCAGAAATACTGATGAGGCTTCATCAGACAACTACGGCATTTAAGGAGAGCATGTTACAGAGACAGCGAGAGATGGATCAACACTGTAGAGACAGGAATGCTAAGGAAGTGGTGCATGGCCCAGGTTTCTGGAATCTGAAGATAGGAGAGTGGGGTGGATAGGAGATACTGTGGAAAGAACCTACATACCAGGTGTTGGGGATTATGAGCAAGTTAATAATGGGCCTCCTTTCTCCTTACTGGAGATGTTAATACAAAGAACCCCATTTATGAGTCTCCGAGTCTGCGTTCCCAGCTTTACTATAGGAATTTGTTGTGTCCGTGCTTTATGTCTATTAACGGGCCCAAGGAGGATTTAAACAGACAGCAGTTCCTCAGTCTATGTTTTTAATCTTCTCTTGCTATTTCAAAGTTGAGTCAGCAGGACTTAGTTTTATCTACAAGGCCAAACTCTAGTTCTAGACTGAGTCCAGTCCATATTCTACCACTAAATAACAAAAGGCTTCTTTTTTTAGTAAGCTTTTTATTGTGAAAATACTGTACAGAGGGGTTACAATTACATGAACAAGGTAATGAGTACATTTCTTAGCAAGTTGCCTCCTCCTTTGTTTTTCCCCTCCCATCCCTGCCCTCCCATCTCCACGACTACACTCCCCCCCACCCCTCACCCCCACCCCTCACACCATGGCATCTTGTACATCTCATTGTTGCAGTGGGTCTACCTGTATCCCTATTTAAACAAGTGAAGTAAGCCAGGCCCAAAGAAACATAGGTCCCATGGGGTTCCTTATTTGCAATAACTAGTATATGTGTGAGACAAGCAGAAAAGGTTAGATAAGATGATGTTAGGCGAAATGAATCCCAAGATAAGGACACAAGTGGTTTTTTCTTTCTTACTATTGTTTCTAACATATTTATAAGATGATTTTTTGTTGCTTTGTATGTCCCTCCCCCACGGTATAACCTGTTTTTACTGTATTTGATGTTGGTATAATTTGGGGAGGGGAAGGGAAAAAAATGTTTAAATAAGGATACATGTTGACCCATTGCAACAATGAGATGTACAAGACACTATGTTGAAAAAACAAACTTTACAATTTAGGTGGGGGACTGGGGGAGTGGAGGGTGTAGTTGAGGAGGTGGGAGGGATGGGATTGTAGGGGAAAAACAAAGGAGGAAGCAACAATGCTTGGTAAGAAATGTACTCATTACCTTGCTCATGTAACTGTAACCCCTCTGTACAGTATTTTCACAATAAATAACTTATTTTAAAAAAACAGATGTGTCACCTTGTAAAGGGTGTAGCAGGCATGTAGGATGAAGATAAAGCTTCCCTCTATATCCATAGTGCTAAGTGGGGGGAAAACCCCACATAATTTCTGGCACATGCTTCCTGAGCCTTAGGTATCAGGAAAAGCCAATTCAGACATTGCTCATATACTTCCCTTGACCTACTCCAGGTCATTATCATTGAAGTGTCACTCATTCCTGTCCATACAGTCATACAAGCCATCTTGCACAACAGTTGTTAGTGAAGATTTTGGAGTTAGACTTTTTTAAGTTCAGATCCCTACTCTGTCATGAAACTTGAACTTCATTCTTCCTACATAAGTCTCCTTGTCTCTAAAATAGTTAGAATTGTAGTACCTACGGTATAATTTGTGGAGGGGAAGGGGAAAAACAAATCGTTTAAATAGGGATACAGGTGGACCCATTGCAACAATGAAATGTACAAGTCCTTATGTCGAAAACCAACTTTACGACTTTGGTGGGGGGGTGGGGAAGCGGGGAGGATTGGGTGGGGGGGGGTGGGGGGAGGATGGGAAGGGATGGGAAGGGGAAACAAAGGAGGAGGCTACAATGCTTGATAAGAAATGTACTCATTACCTTGCCCATGTAATTGTAACCCCTCTGTACAGTATTTTCACAATAAAAAAAAAGAATTATAGTACCTACCTCACCAGGCATTGGCAAGTCTTGAATGAGTTATTGTAAACTACGTAGAATGGTTCCTACACTGCATGTACTAGTAAGTGTTGTAAGGCAGGCTATACTACTGTCATTCCACGGCTGTTGTCTCCATACTCAAAACAGGTGATTTGCCTGTGACTGTGTCATTGCAGTTGAAGGGGAGCCCAGGTGCTTTGCACTACCTTGCACTGGGCTTCTCCCTTGCAACTCAGCAGCAGCACCTGGCCTCAACCCTGTGTTCCTGAGATCAGCGTGCTTCTTCTCTTCCCTTTCAAGGTATATCATTCTCATGACCCTCCAAGACCGGAATGAGAAGTTGTTCTACCGAGTGCTCAGTTCAGATGTGGAGAGGTTTATGCCCATCGTGTACACACCCACGGTGGGGCTGGCCTGCCAGCACTATGGCGTCATCCTTCGACGGCCTCGGTGAGTGCCGGTGCCCAAGGGTTGAGCAGGGAGGGGGCTCCACAGAGGACAATAAAGACACAATTGAGTTAAAACACTGGCCCAAGAAAAGTAGGTCACTGGCAGAGAAATAGGCTGAGAGAGTAGCTAGAAAAGCATTAACTCTTCTCCATCTTCAAATAACTGCTCAGCATGTTGTCAGAATTGGCCTGAGAAGTAGTTCACATTGTTCTCACATTATCTGATAGCCCACACCCTTTTTTCTGTTCATCTCCAAAGTGCCTACTGCTCTCCTGGCAGTTCAGGGTAATGAAGAATAGAGTGTTGGAAAACATACACAAATTCTCTCACTGCCTCAAAGAGCCAGTATACCTTCACTTGGGCTTGACTCAGATTCCATGAAAAACGTTATTTTACTAGGGAAAATTTTAGCATTGCATTTTCTTCCAGAGCTAAAGTATTTGGAGAAGGGCAGGGCATGGGGGACATTTTTCTCCAAAAAGCACTTCGTTTTATTTATGTTGAGTACAGAATAGTTTTGAAAAGGAAAAATAATGAAAGAATATTCAAACTGTTCTCAGTGAAAGGTGACTAGCTATTATAATACATAGTTCCCACATTAAAGACAATGGAGCTACCTAACCTATGTTAGAATATACAAATACATTATGTGCTCAGATGTGTAATTTGCATTCATACAGAATGCATATATCAGTGTTTGTAATTCATGTGTTCTATGGGAAGCATGTCATGTCATCATGGTTAGCTTTTGTTAATTTTGACTCGACCATGAAAGATGGATGTGAAGAACTAAGACAAAAAAGGGTCTACACTGATCCAAGAATACCTCTCCGTGCACTCATTAGAATAGTTCCTGGAACATTTGGGTGAAATAAGATGTTGCAGAGGGGCTGAGCAGACTGAGCAAGGGGTTTCACCCAACCAAGAGGAAGTCTTTGATTTTCTAATCACCAACAAGGGAAGGGAGTTGGATTAATGGGGAACTGTTTCAGACCTAGGTCTAGACCCCATTATTGGTCCTCTAGCAATGAACAAGGCAGTGACAGCAGAATGGGGTTCCATGTGAGTAATAACAGGTCCCTGAAGCTATTCACCCCAGAAAACCAGGACATCCCTGGGTGAGGTAGACAGGATGCTATAGAAGCTGGGCACACATGTGAAAAATAGGCATGCCCGGTCCCAACAGGAAACCTACAGATGAGGTAGAATGAGGAGAAAAATATAATTCTGAAGGCCAAATGCTATCCTAAAAAAACTTTACATATCTTATTTGTTGCACTTCTTCTGGATACACGAACTACTACCATCCCATTTGCAAATGCAAAAATTGATGCACAGAGAAAGCAGTTGCCAAATCACACAGCCTGTAACTATCAAAGCCAGGGCACAACCCATGCAACCTGAACCATATAGCCAGGACCACTGCACTTCATTTACCATACTCTCTTACACAGGACTGTGAGCCATTTGATAGACAATGGGCTTGGTGTCCCATTGTAGTGCCAGGAATGTTTGCCCAGGAGTCTAAGGCAGGGATTGCCAGAGACTTTTTCTAGAGCCTCCTTGCAAAGAATTTTCCAGCCAAGTCCTAGGCCTGCAGTGGAGTAAGGCTGAGGCAGGCTCGGGCAGACAGAATGTCTTCTCGGATTAGTCCCTCACAGTCAGCAGACTTCCTGCCTATGTTTTGCACGAACCCTTCTTCAGATGATTACCCAATTAAATTATTTGACATGTGACATTTTGAGCTGCTGCTCTAGGTTTCCATTTGGCTGCTTTCCAAGTGCTGATTTCACACCTGCCTTTCTCCTGAGGGAAAGGAGAGTTTAGGCTCCTGCCCCAGCCTTGAGCTTCATCTGAGGTCTGGCCTCAAATGGCTTTGCGGATTAGCATCTGAAGGGAGGACAGCCTTGAGGCCAAGAGGAAGAGAGCCAGGCCTCTCAGTTTCTGCAAAGATAAACATTCCTGCCAGGTTCCTGGGAACAATGTAGGCCTCTGTAAAGGCCTGGCCCCCACCAAGGTTAATTAGGTCCAGCTGATACTAAAATTGAGCCTCCAACATGCCTGGGCTCTGAATCACCTCACTACCAGGAAGGAGATGCCAGTGTCTCAAAGGTCCCTGAGGGTAGGGGCAGCTAGATACAGGAGAAGGTTCTGGGAACTGTTGGAGCCCTCACCATTGTCCCCTTCCTGCCCATCCTCTGCATGTGTTCCCATGGACCTGGATTGCAGAAATGTTCCCAGAGGTCTTTTGGAAGAAAGTCATAGGTGAGGCTGGTGGAGGCCAGGACAGATCACACCCAGAAAAGAGACAAGAAGGGGACGCCAAGATGGTGTCCAATGTTAGTGAATACTCTTCCTCCCCAGGCCACACAGCTTCTTTTTTTTTCCTAAGGTAAATATAGTAAGTTTATTTGAAAGTGAAAGTCCTGAAAGGAAAGTAGAGAAACTCCATTTGAAGAGGGACCTCAAAGAGGAGTCTAATGGAGTACTCTCAGAGGGCAGTTTTTATAGTAAGGGTTTCTTCTGGCATTTCCTTCTCTAGGTTTTGTGCTGCACCACCCTGACTCTTTCCACTGTTTGAGTCAGGACCCAGGACATAATGGGCAAAAGTGTTCAAGCAAGAACTTACAACATTATCTACCATGCTCTTGACCAGCCCTGTCTTTACCTTCCTGATCCACTTAGACTCCAAATGATATGCACATATTTGTAAACCTCACACTTTCCATTTCGGTATGAAGTCCACTTGTGGAAGTGGGAAGAAGTTTCTTGTGTGATTGAGGTATTAATGAAAAAAAACTTATTGTAATTAAAAAAAGAAAAAAAGATGTTCATGAAACAGATGAAGATGATGAGAAAGACATTATTCAAGAGGGAGGGGGGACATGGCCATAGGTATCAGGAACACTACGGTGATTCTTCAGAAAATGGATTCAATTCCAACAAGAACATATGGGGAGCAGTGGATAGGAAAATACTAAAAATAAATAAAATAAGCCGGGCACCAGTGGCTCACGCCTGTAATCCTAGCTACTCAGAAGGCTGAGATGTGAGGATCTCACTTCAAAGCCAGCCTGGGCAGGAAAGTCTGTGAGACTCTTTTTTTATATGTTTTTTTATTGTGAAAATACTATACTGAGGGATTACAGTTACATGAGCAAGGTAATGAGTACATTTCTTAGCAAGCATTGTTGCCTCCTCCTTTGTTTTACCCCTACCATCCCTTCCCTCCCACTTCCACAACTACACTCCTCCCCATCCCCAGACTTCAGGCCCCAGGACTGGCAAAAACTAAATGAATAAATAAAATAAGTAAATAAACAAAATGAGGGGTTTCTGGCTGAACTAAGTTGGTATGATTATTAAACTAGGTAATAAGATTTCAAGGTGGTCAGATATCAAAAGGGAGGGAAGTTTGCTAAACTGACCTAGAAGAAGTGTTTCTCAGAATAGGTTTTGCATGGAGAAAAAGAGAGAGCTTACTGTCAAAGGACAGAGCAAAGCTTACTGTCTGACCTAGTCAGAAAGGACTAAGGAATCTGACCAATGTTTTAGTCAGAGAATTTGTCACACAGCTGAATTGTGGGTAATGGAAAGAGCTTGGACTTTGAAGTCAGGCAGTCTTGGCTTTGAACCTCAGCTTCTGATGACTTTGTGTGTGTGTGTGTGTGTGTGTGTGTGTGTGTGTGTGTGTGTGTGTGTGTGTGTACAAAATGCACAAAATATGAATGATACCTATGTATGTGGCTATTTGTGAAGATTGTATGGGATTGCATATATAAAGAGTCTTGCTCTCATAGGTGCTCAGCAGTTATAAATTGCCTGACATATCACCCCTAGAATGTGGCTTAATCATCCTACCCAAGAGTATAAACTAAGGGGATCTTAGTTCTCTGAAATACCCACACCATACTCTGTTTGATTCAGACGTCAAATTCTCTGAATTTTCCTAACTAGCAAATTCATAACCAAGTGAAGAATTAGAAGTATATTTAGGTGGACAGAGCAATGGCACTGGAGTTCAGAAAGCAGTCTGTGATGAATTAGAAAAACTAGAATCGGACTGGTACTGGAAGATGTATTTGGGTTTGGACAAAGCTAACAGCCCTTGGCTCTGAGCCAAGTATCTGGCTTTCTTATCTACAAACAGGTGGGTTTCTGTACACAGGCCAGTATCTCTCTCTCTCTCTCTCTCACACACACACACACACACACACACACACATTAGATTAACAATTTTCATTTGTTGAATGGTTGCAATGACTGTGGTGGGCCCTCGGCTAAAAATTTATGTATATTATATATGAGCTAAAGCTAAACTAGAGCCAATTCCTTGTGGTTTTCATGGATTTATAGCCCAGCTTCTTAGGACCCTAGTAAAAACAGAGATAAACAGTTATGTTCTTGCCTTTCTATAAACTCCCATGATGGAACTTCTGCACACAAGAAGGGCTTGGACACACACACACACACACACACATCCGAAGAGAAGTATAACTTGGTGGACAGAGCAATGGCTTTGGAGTCCAGAGGGTGTCAGTTCCCCATTAATAACCACATGTCCTTGGAGCCTGGCTACTCTACCTCCCAAGCTTGGATCACAGAAACTTGGTACTGTGTGGGATTCTTGCAAAACTAGGATGAGCTAAGTGCATGTGAAAATGCTTTATCAAGTGCAATGGTCCTCATAATCCTAGTCCCTGTAAAAAGGCATGGTTACATTTCATTCACTTCCTTATAGTTTCCTGCTTACTATTTCTGATGAGTTTCATTTTCTTTTGTTGAGACATTTTTATCTTCAGCCACCTTCACCACCACCTTCTCCACATATCACCCATTCAAAGGCTCATCCAGGGTCATGAATAGCCATCTATTGAAATATGGGTGTCAACATCTTTGAAAACAAACACAACCTCATTTCAGCAAATAAGAAGGCCCTGATCATCAGAACATCCAGTGTTTGAGTACATCACAGTTTGGATTCCAACTCAGCGTCTGCTGACTAAAGGCACACATACACACTCACACGCACATACTCCTAGCACAACTGAAGGCAGGCAGAAATGAAGGATTAGCATCAAGAAACACCTCATCTCCTGCCTCAGGGCACGAAAGTACTGATTCCTTTTGCCAAGACTGGTCCACATCCAGTTACACCCAGATTCTTCTGCCAAACTCTTTCAGCTGTGCTGCTGGAAGCTCTTTCTTGAGGGAAGAAAGCACGAGGTCTGCAGCTTCTCCTCTGGCCCTCTTAGTCCTTTAGCCCTGGATGCTATGGGAGGAGCACTGGATCCAGAGTTAGGAGGTCGGGTTCTACCCTAACTACCCCTTCCTGGCTATGAATTCTAAGGCAAGTGCTTGACTCATTAGCCTCACTGCAGTGAAAGTGGTAGGGTGGGTCTACATGGTACCTGTGAGCTCCTCCAACTCTAACAATAAACAAGTTAGAAATGACTCCTTAAAGCGAGGCATAGTCACATTGTGTTGTTGAGCCTGAGTTTCCCACCTTTGAAATTAAAACGATGTTGTCTGAACAGCTATTCTCAGTGCATGGAAAGTACATGGCGTCTCCCAAAGTTCCCAAAGAGATTCTAGAGTAATCTCTATCCTTCCTCCTAGTTTAGCTCTTCCATGACTTTGGGGGGAATTGATTAACTTGCATTTTATTTTCCAGGTCCCCCAACCTAGAAGTATATGTGATGATTGGGCTCATCATGTAATATAGTGTTCATCTCCATCAGAGCCCTCAGCAAATTCAAATTGTTGAGCCCTACTGCCCTCATGTCTATTGACAGGGTTGCTAGGGATGGTGAGTCTTACTATCTTCTTCCTCCCCAAGTTCTCCACAATCAACACATAGGACTCACCTCTCTCTCAGGCTTCACTGGCATTCTACACACACACACACACACACACACACACACACACACACACACATACACACAGTGTAATCGCCCACCTTTAATGGTAATGGCAGCCCACATATTTGATATCAACAACTGATTAGACAGAAACAACATTGTACTTAAGGGTGAATCATTTGGGCAAGCATGTGATTTGGATGGCATGGCTCAAATGATGAACAGGGCCAATTGGAGATCTGTTTACGAATTTGAACTGAAACAAGAAATTATTTTTCCATTTAGAAAGTGAAATGAAAGCAAAAGAATGCCCTAGTCAGATTATAAAGTCATACTGAACTAAAGGCAAATACCAACTATGAAGGAACAAAAAGAGGACCAAGAAGCAGGAGAAATGAATCTATGGAGAGAAAACAGAGCAGATGGAAGAGCAGGAGAGGGAAAAACACAAGCAAAGACAGTGCGTGTGACTTTCCACATAAATTTATACTGCAAACTCTTTTCTCAGAGGTAACTGAAGCAAACCTCTGCCTTGGGAAACGAGAAAAGCCTAACTGAAAAAAGCACTATGAAATCGGATGAATAGGATTGATTCCTGATTCCCTTGTTAATAGATTGGATGGTGCAAACAGATGAAAGTAAGTCATCTCAATCCTTAGCATGCATTGCAATCATCTGAAGGGCTTGATAAAGAACAGATAGTGAAGTCTAGGAAGGGCCCAAGAACATACAAACCTAACATGGTCCAGGTGATGCTGAACCATCAACACTGCAGGAACCAGACTTTGAGAACCCCTGAATTGAAGGATAGTGAAAGGAATCGCCACAGGCCATCCAAAGTAGATACTCCCAGTCCCCATTGTATGTTAGTAGCAAGAGTTAGGCATCCTGAGCTATGTGTTCTGGTTCCAGTTCTTGTCACCAACTAACAATTCTGGAAATCCCTCCCTCTTTCTGAGCCTCAAAGTCCCTCATCTATAAAATGAGAGAGTTTTGTTAAGGGAGCTCAGGGGCTCCTTCTAACCCTAACAATCTCTCATTTTTTAGAGCAAATTAGAGCACTGCAGCTATAAATTTGTCTCTTAAGGCTTCTGGCATTTAAGAGGGAAAAAATGCAAAAGTGGATGAAAATGCATACTATTCATTTCTGACAAGAAAAAGCTTGCAGGCTTATCTGCTGGAGTGTCACTTTTTCTGAAAGCACTGATTCACAAATGAGCAGATAGACCTACTGTAGAGTCCATGGTCTATTACGGGTTGCTCAGTGCTATGGCTTCAGGATTGATGCTGGAGTAGATCTAAGGAAGGTGGCATGAGGAGTCCTCCCCAAACAGAAGGATATTTAGCTATTATTGCAACATGGCTGAAACTAAACTACCAAAAACTAAGTAATACTGTTAATAAATGGACAAATAGATAATTCTCAGAAGTAAAAATGGCCAATAAAAACCCATTGCAACAATGAGATATACAAGACGTTATGTCGAAAAGCAAACTTTACAACTTTGACGCGGTGGGGGGGGAGGGGCGGGGAGTGGGTGGGAAGGGATGGTAAGGGGAAACAAAGGAGGAGCCAACAATGTACTCATTACCTTGCTCATGTAATTGTAACCCCTCTGACGGTATTTTCACAATAAAAAATATATATATAATTTAAAAAAAAAAACATGAAGAAGGGCTGAGAAAGTGGCTCAGTGGTAGAATTCTTGCCTTGCATGCATGAGGCCCTGGGTTCGATTCCTTAGCATCATGTAAGCAGAAAAAGCCGGAAGTGGCGATGTAGCTCTAGTGGTAGAGCGCTAGCCTTGAGCTGAAGAGCTGAGGGACAGCGCCCAGGCCCAGAGTTCAGGCCCCATGATTGACAAAAAATGTAGTATATATACACAATTCTATGTCTCCATCAGAAAGAATGACATTGCCCCATTTGTATTAAGTGAAATAAACCAGGCCCAAAGAAACATAGTTCCCATGGTTTCCCTTATTTGCAATAACTAGTATATGTCTGAGTCAAGCAGAAATGGTCAGATAAGTTGATGTTAGGTGAAATGAACCCCAAGATAAGTATTTAAATGTTTTTTCTTTCATGCGATTGTTTCTAACATATTTATAAGATGATTTCTTTGTTGCTTTTTATGTCCCTCCCCCAAGGTATAACTCCTGCTCTCACTGTACTTGATTTTGGTATAATTTGTGGAGGGGAAGGGAAAAAACAAATCGTTTAAATAGGAATACAGGTGGACCCACTGTAACAATGAGATGTACAAGTCATTATGTGGAAAACGAACTTTACAATTTGGGGGGGAGTGGAGTTGGGAAGGGTTGGGAAGGGGAAACAAAGGAGGAGGCAACAATGCTTGATAAGAAATGTACTCATTACCTTGCCCATGTAATTGTAACCCCTTTGTACGATATTTTCACAATAAAATAAATAATAAAAACATGAAGAAATGCTCAATATCGTAGCCAGAAAGGAAATGCAAATAAAAACACTGAGATATGATCTCACTCTGGTTAGAATGGCATCATTAAGAATATGAACAGCAATAAATGCTGGCAATAATAGAAAAGAGGAACTCTTTTACGCTCTTGGTAGGAATGTAAATTATTGCAATCACTATGGAAAGCAGAATGATGCTTATTCAAAAAACTAAAAATAGAATTACTCTATGATCTAGTCATGCCATTGTTGAGCAATTATCCAACAGATTGTAAGTTAAAATAAAAGTTATGGAAACAGCAATCCTACAATGAATGAATGGATCAAGAAAATGCAATATATGTGTATCCACATACACATCTACCTGAATTTTATTTATCCATCAGGAAGAATAATACTGTGTCATTTGCAGGGAAATGGATGGACCTGGAAAAAAAATACGTTGAATGAAGCAAGTCAGACTCAGAGAGACAAAGGGGACATGTTTTTTCTCATATGAGGAAATCTGATTTAAAAAATACAAGCATATATGAAAACACAGAGCGATATGCATACACAAATTGACCGAAGTATGATATGCACAGGGCTGAACAATTATCAGACAGGAACAAAATGAATAGCAGGAAGCTGAAACATGTCAGAGGAAGTAGGGGTTTAAGGGAAGGGGAGCAAGCAAATGAAGGGAGGAAATGTGGGCAGATACAGTCCTAATGTTCTATGTACATATGTGAACTGGAACTAGGTACTTGAGGGAATGCATAGGGTTGAGAGACATGGGAAGAATGATGTAAAGAACAACACTGGATCAAGATACATTTTATTCATAAATTGAAATACTGAATTGAAACTCCTTTGTAAAACTGCTTAAAGACAATAAACACACATAGTGTAGGTGGTAAAGATAGATTTCTCCAGATTTACATATTTAGATGATCTTTTTCCCTAAGTACAAGCTTCAGAGGGCAAGGAACTGTGAATTGTTCTTCTCTGAATCCCCAAGGATACTTATTGAGCATAGTCTCTTCAAGCATTTACTAGAAATTCCACTTAAAGACTTGCACTGGGCTGGGAGTAGAGCTAAGGGTGCTTAGCATGAATGAGGCCATGAGTTCCATCCCTGGCAGCCCGCCCTCCCATAAAAACAACTACCTTCTTCTGATTAGATTGGTTGAGCTTTGCCCGTACTGTTGGCCACCACAAACATATGAATGACCCAAAATAATAGTTTATTCAGGGCCTCTGACCTTAAGGAATTAACAGTTCAGATACATTGTACACATAAATTGACATGCTAAATTGAAACCCCTTTGTACAACTATTTAAAGATAATTTTTGAAATAAATTTTAAAATGTAGTATGGGTTCCTAGAACAGTTCTAAGGAAATGTCAGAAAGTATGATAGGGATTTTCTGGTTTTCTTTGTAACTACTGAAGTGATTTCATTATGGTAAATTATCTCTCTACTAACTTGTTGGCTCTTGATTGAAATCTTGAGAAGATTTTTATTCACATTAGGAATACTCCAGGCATAGTCCTTAGCCTTATAACATGGGTTTCAAGCAGGAAGAATATTATAGGCAAGGCATTGAGCTGAAACGAGCCAAGAATGATATATTCCCAGAATTGGGAATTGCCCAACCTTCCTTCTTAACACACCCTGATTTTTCAGTTATCTTTCTTCCTCCAGATCATCATATCCTTTGATAACTTTGCTTTTCCACAGTCACACAGTGGGTCCTCAATAACCCCAGCCTATCATAGTAGTTCACTTGCCAGTGACTAATTTAAGTGCAGACACATGACCCAATGCTGGCTAGAAAGATGTAGGAGTGATCTCCCAGAGGACTTGAGAGAATGATTTTTCTACTCAGAGGAGAGACCTTTCTTTTCTAGACATCCTCATACCTGCCTCACATATCTGATAATCCATAGCCCTGAGAAAAAACAAACCCAGCATCAATGGAGGGATGCTGAAGTGGAAATATAGAGAATTGAGTCTTCTTTGGCAACATTGTTGAGTCACTAAAGAAATCCCAGAGAAGCCGGGCACTGGTGGCTCATGCCTGTAATCTTAGCTACTCAAGAGGCTGGGATCTGAGGCTTGTGGTTCAAAGCCAGCCTGGCAGAAAAATCTGTGAGACTCTTAATCTCCAATAAATCACCAGAAAACTGGAAGTGGTGCTGTGGCTCAAGTGGTAGAGCATTTGCCTTGAGCTGAAGAGCTGAGGGACAGCGCCTAAGCCCTGAGTTCAAGCCCCACAACCAACAACAGCAACAACAAAAAAAAGAAATCCCAGAGACATATAGTTCTAGACTTCTTGTTATATAAAGTAAGTTTTCTTTTTCCTTTTAGTCAAGTCAAAAGGTTGAAAACATTTCCCCTTCCCTGATTGGTTACTAGGATTGCCGGTGTCATAGGATATCTATATGCCTGATTCCTTCAGAGCCCACATTATTAATCCCATTTTCATGAAGAGGGACATGAGGCACTGAAAGTTAAACTAAGACAGCTGATGAGGTATCAAGGCCACAAGAGTCACAGTTCCCTCCCCAGGCTCCAAAGTGTGCATCCTAGTTGGCTCCCTATAGAGTTTCTCATTTCATAAACTTGTACTTTCTGGTGACTGAGCAATGGTCTCCAGGACAGAGGACTTTCCACTGAGTCGGGCCACTCATGTTCAGGCCATACAAGGAGATTACACAACCAAGCAGGGTGAGGAAAGTCAGGTTGGATGAAAAGCCAAGGGAAGAGCTTGTATCAAGCTGGCCAGGGGTCAGGATCCACTACTGAGTGGAGGTAGTGGAAGGGTTTCATGAGAAGAATAGTGACCAGAGAACTAAAGGGAAGAGTTCAAGGGGAACTACCCAATTAAATAAGGCATGAAATCCAAGAGCCTGACAGTATCCTAGGTATGGAAATCCCAGGAGGGAAGTGGAATCTGCAGTACGTTGAGATTGGTCAATGGGAGGGTGAAGGTGACCGAGTTGTCAGATTGCAAAGTGCTGTCGTGGACTGTCGTGGAAACTGAGATGGATTATAAGGACTACTACTATCAAGTTCAGTCACCTTTATTGAGCAGCCAGAACTGGAATGGTCAACTTGTTCTTATTATCTTTCTATCACACAACAGCTCTAGGAAGTCAGAATGTATTATAGTTCTTCAAATGAGAGGTTCCATGGTGAATGAAAAACTTGCTTAAAGCTATGAGGCTTGTAAGCAGGAGGTCTCAGATGTGAGTCAGACTGAACTCTTCTAAGATCACTTCTTCCATTTTGGTCCTACATTGTTAAAAAAATCAGCATTCCTGAATTGTGTATGTTGCCATACTGTGCCCAACTGCCCTCCCCGTCTCCCCACCAACTACATAGCAAACACATTCCTAGACCCAAAGAAACTAGAAAACAGGTACTGCAGGAGCTGCACACATCATCCTCAAGGCCAGAGTCCCTTGCAGTGAGACGCTGAAATTCAGGGCTGTGGATCAGCACCACGTCAAGGTTCTTGATTAAAGAGCCAGAGAAGGAAAGCCAGGACTCTACCCAGGTTCCTCACAACTGCACAGGCAGAGCCTTTAGTCTCGTGGTAAGGAAACACCATGCACTTGATGGGGTTTTTGCTCCACGATATTGGATGTCTGGATTATTTAATGGCCTCCACCTTTTAAAACTCCCTGCGTGGCCTGGGGAGTGTTTTAGCCAACACAAACATCTCATGTGTGTCCCCAAGAACATTTAGATAACTCCCAGCTCTGAATTCCCAAACAATGCTGAGGCATTGGTCTCCTAAGAGGCCTTTCAAAATAGAGTTGAATCTCTCCAGGAAGCAGTAAGTAGGACCCTGTCTTTGAATAGATTTTGTTGGGGAGCTCTTAAGAGACCCTGGAGCTCTGCCTTTCTGTAAATTTGCCCCCCTGCACAGCATATTCTGGCAGGATCACAGAGCTATCAATCAACCAGCTCAAACCAAAGCCAAAACGAGGAAGTAGCACCCGGCCCACCACTGGCACAAGTCTATGGAAATGGCAGGATTAGAACTCAGATCTCCTCCTTACTCCTCTCCCATTGTACACAGGGATAAGTATTCTCTCCATTATTTGAATTAAATTTAATTCACAACTATTACTTATATTTATATAACATGTTAAAGTTTTAGAGTGAAAAATGTCCTTCCAACTGCCTTGTGAAGCAGGGTGGGCACCTTTCACTTGAGGAATTAGAGAATATAAGAGATTAAGAGACTCCCCCAAAGCTGTACAAATTAGTAAGCAAGAATTGCTTGGAACCTTCTATTTTGCCATCCAGGATGCTTTCTACTACTGATCCATTAAAAACCCAGCAAGGAGAAGCAATATTACTGTGCTTACTATTGTATGCCCATACCCGGCAGGACTTGCCAGTGTTCCTTGTTAGAGGAAAAGGAAAGATGCATGAGAGGAAAGGCAGACAGAAGAAATTAGAAATATTCTATCCCCTAGTGGCTTCTAATAGAACCCTAAGAAGTGAACGTCTATCATCAATGGCTTCTTCCTTAAACACCAAGAACTGTGACTCTTTGTTTAAAACACATTAACTTAAACTTTTTAGAACATCAGTGCAAAAATGCTTTGATTCCCCTAAGAATTTTCAACAAGAAGATTTGCCTAGGTCATGGTAGCCACTCAGTAATTTTCTAACATTTAATTATATTTCAATGCTGGCACAGGGAGATAAAAGTATTTACCAAGTGTTTCTATGTTACCAGGATAATTAAAAGAACAGGCTTTATTCATTGTTTTCAAAATAACTTTATCCTTAAAGCCAGGCCTATAAATTGGGAAGAAACAAATTGCTTGACTGAAATGAGACTATGACCTACATGTCCAGAATACCTAGTTTTAGAGAATTAATAACAATGCCCAATCCTCATCATAAATGAGGCTGAAGAGATTGATTGCCCTTTCCTACTGGTGCAGGGTGGCCCCCGAGTGAGCCAATCAGTTCTTCTCATATGCAGCCAAGCGTAGGAACATAGATGTGAAGTTGTCATGGCAACTTTTTAACTGATTGGAAGAATAGATGAAGCTGGAGTGACCCTCTTTGGATTGCCTGGGGATGCAGTAGAGATATCCAGTAGTGAAAAGCAGAAATATTTCTCTATGTAGTCAAAGAAAGTGCCGGAAGGTTGAATTCAAATAATAGTTTTTAAAAAATCTATGAAAAGTGCTAGTTGAAATAATTGAGGAGCAATTTAATGATTTTTTTTTTTATTATCAACGTAAGAGAGAAGTGTTTGAGAATAAATTTCTTCCTAGGCCAGTACTTTCAAACTTTCCTAAGAATCTACTCATGAAAAAGTACTAACTTAGCTCCCTTTACCAAGATTCTGAACCATTTTGTCCAGAGAGGGGTCTAAGATTCTCCATTTTAAAACAGTGCACAACCTAGTCTCTGCAGGAAGCCTATGGATCATATTTTAATAAGCACTGCAAGAAAGTAGCACAAAACATCAGAGAACAGCCCCAACCTGGAGCCCACTCAATTTGTCTCACCTCACAAAACAAATTTACAGAGGGGGCGGCGGCGGCGGGGCGGTGTGGCGTGGACAGTCTGTGGCCATGGTCGTGGTGCAGCTGCGCAGAGCTCGGCCGCTGGAGTCTCTAAAGTGTTGCTTCTGTCCGGCCCGCCACCGCCGCCAGAACCCCAGCCGGCCAGAGAGGGGCCAGCCCGGAGGCGGCGGGTGGGGGCTGCCCCAAGCATGCAAGCGACAGCGCCTCACGTACCTGAGCCCAGAGGAGATGTCTGGGGGACCTCCCCGAGATCTGCCAAGAAGAAGCTAGTTCCTTACCTATCTCTGTCAGTGAGGACGTCATCAGCCAAGCTGGAAGCCATTAATGAACTCATTCGTTTTGACCATGTATACACCAAGCCTCTAATCCTAGAGATACCCTCTGAGACAGAGAACCAAACTAATGTGGTAGTGAACATTGAGGAAGCACCTCTCAGCCCCTCAGAGAAAGATCACCCTGAATTCATTTGTCTCCGTGAAGTAAGAACCGATAGAAGATGACTTCATTCCGGAGTTGGGTATCTCAGATCTACTTTCATCTGGCCACTGCCTGAAGCCATCCTCCTCCCTGCTGGATGCTTACAGTGACTGTGGATATGAGGGGTCCCCGTCCCCTTTCAATGACATGTCCTCTCCTCTTGGTGCAAACCATTCTTGGGAGGACACTTTTGCCAATGAACTCTTCCCCCAGCTGATTAGTGTGTAAGGAACAATCCAGTTCTGTTGCCTTTGTCCTTGACTATTACATGGCCTGGAGGACAGCAGAGAAGCCTATGCTTCATTCAAAAAGCCAAAGTAGGGAGTATACAGCCCTAGAGAACTCCTGTATTTGGCTCCTAGTATTGTGTCCACATCCAGCAGTCCAGGGTATTCAGATACTATGATTCAGAATGACAGTCTTTGAGATTACCTTCTGTCTTAAAGGTGATCGTGTACCCTGCGATACTTATACCATCATCTTTTGACGTGTTGTCTTAAGTCGACATGGAATTTATGAAAGACCCTTTATCATTTCTCTCCCTCTTGACATCCTAGGCTTGCCTCTTGATTTTAGATCCTTTAGTTAGTTTGTTCAAGGAGAGAAACATCTACTGAGGGGGCTCCTTTTTCCCCCATGTATAGTTCAAGGAAGGATTAAGAATCTTTTGTTCAGGTGGGCATTGGTAGCTTACACCTGTAATTCTAGTTACTCAGGAGGCTAAGATCCGAGAATCATGGTTTGAAGTCAACCTGAGCAGGAAAGTCTCTCTGTGAGACTGGTTTACCAGCAAAAAGCCAGAAGTGGAGTTGTGGCTTAAGTGGTAGAGTGCTAATCTTGAGCAGAAAAGCTCAGGGACAGCACTCAGGCTCTGAGTTCAAGGTCCAGGACCCACAGAAAAGAAGAATCTTTTTGTAAAGTTACAGAAATTTACTATGTAAATGCCATAGAATCTTTTCCTGCTAGTATAGCTGTCTGAAAGGTGTTTCCTCCCTTTATTTAAACTACCAGTGCAATTAAAATGTGCAACGCAAAAAAAAAAAATTTACAGAGAATAAACACCATTTTCTACTTAAAGAGTTGGTTTACTCAGTGATTGATATAACACCTTATATGTTGTAATCACTTCTCAGCTTATATTTTGTATTTGCTTTAACTTATTTTTCTGGACCTGGGGCTTGAACTCAAGGATGGGTGCTGTACCTGAGCTTTTTTGCACTATCACTCTACCACTTGAGCCAGAACTCCACTTCCAGCTTCTTGGTGTTTAACTAGAGATAAGAATCTCATGGCCTTTCCTGCTCAGGTTTGAACTTCAGAGCTGAGTTCCCTGGGTAGCTAGGATTACAAGTATGTACCACCAGCACATGGCAATTGTAATTGCTTTTAATCTTGCATTTTACCATTTAGTATATTAACTGATAGAAGCCAACAGTTTTTGCTTTGCCCAATGCCCTTTCTCCACCATATCCATGTAACAAACCCCTGCTTCCTCCTCAAAATCCATCTCAGATGTCTTTACCTCTTACCACCTCCCTAGTTCTGTCCTCTCTTCTCACTGTAGAATACTTCATTCCCTCATTCCATTCATTCATACCCAGTGCTCTCAGCTATACTCTATGTCATAATTTATTTCACTAGAATTTAATAGCTATTTACAGATCTGCTTTCCCTCTTTCTTCTTTTTGGACAGGAAGCTCAATTAGACAGTGTATCTTACTCATCTTTATTTGCTGGTCCTAGGGCTTGAACTCTGGGTCTGGGCTAGCATTCTGCCACTTGCACCACATCACTACTTCTGGCTTTTCTGAATAAATTTACTGGAAATCCAAGTCTCTCAGATGTTCCTGCCCAGGCTGGCTTTGAACCACAATCCTCAGATCTCAACCTCCTAAGTAGCTAGGATTATAGGCGTTAGGCAATAGAACCCAACTTTTTACTCATCTTTATAGCTTTGTCTTTTCCCTAACTCCTTCTGTATCATTTGCTATATGATTGAATAGATGGAGCAATGGATGTAAAAATGAATGGACAAATGGATAGATTGACTGCGTATACAATTCACGAGAACAGAAATCTGGGGATTTACCTACTAAAATAAATATCTCAAGTGCTTAGAATAGCACCTATTATGTAGAGGGATTTAATAAACAATTATTGAACTAATTAATAAATAAGTACTTTTTAGCTTAGACAATCCAATAGAAACAAGAGAATGAGGCTAGTATATCTCTGAAAATGAAATATGAATTTTAGGAACAATAAAAGACCCTGAATAGCAAAAACACTCCTCAACGGAAAGAACACTGCTGGAGGAATATCAATACCAAATTTCAAACTCTACTATAAAGCCATAGTAATCAAAACAGCTTGGTATTGGCATAGGAACAGACCTTAGGACCAATGGAATAGAATTGAAAACCCAGAAATGAACCTACAGACCTATAGCCATCTAATCTTCGATAAGGGAGCTAAAACAATAGAATGGAAGAAAGACAGCCTCTTCAGTAAGTGGTGCTGGCAAAATTGGTTAACTACATGTAGAAAACTAAAGCTAGATCCTTATATATCACCCTGCACCAGAATCAACTCCAAATGGATCAAAGACCTTGAACTCAAAGCAGACACTCTGAAAACATTACAGGATGGAATAGGAGAAACCCTAGGTCTCCTTGGCTCAGGCCGAAATTTTCTGAATAGAGACCCAGAAACACAACAAATCAAAGAAAGGTTGGACAAATGGGATTGCATAAGGTTGCAGAGCTTCTGCAGGGCAAATGACATAGCTAGCAAGATCAATAGAAAGCCCACGGATTGGGAGAAGATCTTTACTAGCCATACAAGGGTCTCATATCTAAAATATACTTGGAACTCAAAAAATTAAATCCCCCAACAACAAATCCTCAAAGAAACAACTGCCCAATAAATAAGTGGGCGAAAGACTTAAAGAGAAGCTTCTCTGAAGAAGAAAGAAGGATGGCCAATAGACACATGAAGAAATGTTCAACATCCCTAGCCATAAAAGAAATGCAAATCAAAACAACATTGAGATATCACCTCACTCCAGTTAGAACAGCAAAAATCAAGAACTCGAACAACAACAGATGCTGGAGGGGATGTGGACAGAAAGGAACCTTACTTCATTGTTGGTGGGAATGTAAACTTGTTCAACCACTTTGGAAAGCAGTATGGAGGTTCCTCAAAAGACTTCACATAGAGCTCCCCTATGACCCAGCAATCCCACTTTTGGGCATTTACCCTAATGTTTACAAACAAGACCACACTAAAGCTACCAGCACAACTATGTTTATTGCAGCATTATTTACCATAGCTAAGATATGGAACCAACCCAGATGCCCCTCAGTAGATGAATGGATCAAGAAAATGTGGTATATATACACAATGGAATTCTATGCCTCCATCAGAAAGAATGACATTGCCCCATTTGTTAGGAAATGGAAAGGCTTGGAAAAAATTATATTAAGTGAAGTAAGCCAGGCACAAAGAAACATAGGTCCCATGGTTTCCCTTATTTGCAATATCTAGTATAGGTATGAGTCAAGCGGAAAAGGTCAGATAATGTGATGTTAGGAAAACGAACCCTTAAATATGTATTTTAATGTTTTTGTTTCTTTCATGCATGTGTTTCTAACGCATTTATAAGATTATTTCTTTGTTGCTTTGTATGTCCCTCCCCCACAGTGTAACCCCTGCTTTCACTATATTTGATGTCAGTATAACATGTGGAGGAGATGGGGACAAACAAGTCATTTAAGGATTCAGGTGGACCTGTTGCAACAATGAGAAGTACAAAATGTCATGTCAAAACCAGCTTTACAATGTCGGTGTGGGGGGGGAGAGGGGGGGTATGATTGGGTGGGGGGGAGGGGGGAGGCTGGGAAGGGAGGTGAAGGGTAAACAAAGGAGGAGGCTGCAATGCTTGGTAAGAAATGTATGCATTATCCTGCCCATGTAATTGTAACCCTTCTGTACAGTATGTTCTCAAATAAAATTAAATTAAATTAAATTTAAAAAAAAAGAATTTTATGAGTTAAAGATGAAAAAAAAAAGAAATATGAATTTTATTGATGGCAACAATATTGTTGCCTGAGAAGACTACAATTGAAATTATAATTTGTTATTTTCTAGCATTGAATAGTTTTGAGGTTATATGTATAGACCTAAAGTATCTTGATGCAAAAAAGCCAGTAATAGGGGCTGGGAAGTTGGCTCAGTGGTAGAGCGCTTGCCTTGCATGCCTGAGGCCCTGGGTTCGATTCCTCAGCACCACATAAGCAAAAAGAAAAAAGCCGGAAGTGGTGCTGTGGCTCAAGCGGTAGAGCGCTAGCCTTGAGCTGAAGAGCTGAGGGACAGCGCCCAGGCCCAGAGTTCAGGCCCCACGACTGGACCAAAAAAAAAAAAAAAGCCAGTAATAATAATAAACAAGAATTTTGCTCATAATCACATAATTTAGAACACATCAACTTTTAGATTTACTTGTTACATGTCTCTACTAATGGTAAGCCTCGGATGTGAAGAATCCTCTAGAATGAATACATGAAATAATAAAAGTAAAAATAACTTCATTTATTGAAAATTTAGTAAATATGCTAAGCATTCTACTTATTTGTATCATGTTCAATCTTTCCCATTTGTGCCTTAAAGTTTTCAGTATACATATCTTTTACTTTCTTAGTTAAATATAATCCTAAATATTTTATGCTATTGTCAGCAGGATGTCTTTCTTACTTTTTGTGTTGTCTACTTTTAATAAAAAGAAACAATACTGATTTTATGTGTTTTATTTTGTACCCTAAAATTTTATCACATTCACTGATCATTCTGCTAGTTATTGGTACAGTCTTGAGAGTTTCCTATATATAAGATCATATTCTCAGTAAAGAGGAATACTTTCCGTTTTTCTTTGCCATTTTGGTTCTCTTAATTTCTTTCTCTTGATTGATTACTCTGGCTATGACTGGCTAGGACTATGTTAAGTGTAAGTGGTGTGTCAGCTCTCCATTGCTTTGACAAAATACCTGAAAAAATCAGCTTTAAATAAGGAAAGATGATTTGGGCTTCAGAGGTTTCAGTCCATGGTTGATTGATGCTTTGAGTCTGTGGTGAGACTGCATCATGGTGGAACTGCACAGTGGAGGAAGCTGAGAAGCAAAGAGAGAGGAGGGAGCTGGAGTCCTAGGATCCCCTTCAGTATCACTCTCACCTCCTTTCACTAAGCCCCACTTCATAACAGTTTACTGCCTCCCAGAACAAATGATGACCAAGACTTTAGGCCTTAAGAGGGCACCTGAGATCCCAGTCCCAAGCAGTTAAGAGTAGGCATTAAGCGGAACAGCAGGCAATGTTTCAATGTTGAGTATGATGTTAGCTCTTTAATGCATTGAACATTCCTTCTACACTAAATTTTTACCATGAAAGAACATTGAATTTTCTCAAATGCTTTTTTTCTGCATGTGTTATTATGAGCATGTAGTTAGTGTCTGTTCACACGATGAATCACTTTCATTGATTTGGCTATGTTAAATTATCTGTGCATCCTAGGGATAAATCTCACTTGATCATGATGAATGATCTTAATGTGTTATTAAATTTGTCTTTTTAATGTTTTATTGAGGACTTTTACATCTGTGTTCATCACAGTTCTTGAGTGTGAAAAGAATCAGTATTAACATTATCACTTTGTGTGTGTGTGTGTGTGTGTGTGTGTGTGTGTGTGTGTGTTTCTTTGTTTCTATGTGTCAGTATGGGCACATGAACTCAGGACCTACCTGAGTTTGGCATTTTGCTCAAGGCTGGCATTTGAGCATTTGAACCACACCTCCACTTCCATTAGTATCTCTTCTCTAAATCTCATTCAACAATGAAGTCATCTGGTCCTGGGCTTTTCTTTGATGTCTGATTTTGTTATTGATTTAATCTGTTCAAATTTTTTATTTCTTCATAATTTTGTATTAGAAGGTAATATGTTCCTAGGAATTTTCCCATTTCTTCTACATTATTCAACCCATTGGTATATAATTGTTCATGGTATTCTCTTACCATCCTTTCCATTTCTATGGTAATCAGTTAGTGTCTTCTGTTTTATTTCTGATTTTATTTATTTGAGTGTTCTCTCTTTAAGTAAGTGCTTTGGCTAAACATTTGTCAACTTTATCCTTTCAAAAAACTTGTTAGGGAAATGGCGCTGTAGCTCAAGTGGTAGAGCGCTGGCCTTGAGTTGAAGAGCTGAGGGACAGCGCCCAGGCCCAGAGTTCAAGCCCCATGACCGACAAAAACAAAACAAAACAAAAAACTTGTTAGTTTTGTTAGCCTTTCTTATTGTTTTTGGTTTCTATTTCATTTACTTTTGCTCTTAACTTCGTTGTTCTTTCTTTTATGCTGACTTTGGACTTAGTTCTTTTTTGTAGTTCCTTGACATGTAACAATAGATTGTTTATTGGAAGTCATTCGTCTTTTTTTTTTTTTTTTGGGTCCGGTCGTGGGGCCTGAACTCGGCCTGGGCACTGTCCCTCAGCTCTTCAGCTCAGGACTAGTGCTCTACCACTTGAGCCACAGCGCCACTTCCGGCGTTTTTCTTATGTGGTGCTGAGGAATCGAACCCAGGGCCTCAGGCATGCAAGGCAAGCGCTCTACCACTGAGCCACCTTCCCAGCCCAGTCATTCGTCTTTTTAATAAAAGTGTTTATTGCTATAAACATCCCATCAGCTGCATTGCTGCATCCCATCAGCTGTGGTATGCTGGCTTTGTTTCCAGATACTTTTTAATTTCCATTTTAATTTATTCTTTGTCCCAGTGGCTCTTTAGGATAATACTGCTTCACATATCTGTGAATTTTCCAAATTTGTTCCTATTATTGATTTCTAATTTCAAACCTCTTTAATTTGCAAGCTTCTTAAGATATGTAAATATTTATTTGTGGCTAACCAGGAGAATGTTCCATACAGATTCAAGAAGAATGTATAGTCTGTTACTGTTGACTGGAATGTCCTTCTTTATGTCAATTGCAAATTTATTCTCAATTAGATACATTTCAGTGGTAATATAATTAATTGAAAATAATGCAAAATGATGCTAGAACTAATCTCCAAATTGTACATTTAAACTTGCTACTGAATTGATCTGAAATTCAAGATGCTGAATGCGCTTATCATCAGAATTCTTTTTTTTAAAAAAGTAATTTTTATTCATTACTTTATTTGCATTGTTATACATTGCCTACTTATTTTTGAATATGTTTGTATTGTTATTGTAAAGGTGATGTACAGAGGGGTTACAGTTACATAAATCATGTAATGAATACATTTCTTTTTGAACAGTTTCACCTTTTCCCTCTTTTCCTCCCAGTTTTTCCCTCACAATCCCCCTTCCTCACAAGTTGTGTAGTTAATTTTCAACATAGTGTCTAGAGAGTATCCTGCTCATTTGTTCACACTTTGTCCCACCATTTTTATGCTCTCCCTTACTTTCCCTAAAACAGATAAACTTACATACAAGACAAAAAGGTACAGAAAACAAAAATAGTGAAAAAACAAAACAACAAAAATACAAAGAGCAAAACAACAAAAAAAACTCATTTACATTTCTTGGAGATCATTTCAATGAATATCATTTTATATGATCATATGAACATAGCTATCGAGCCTTTGTGGTCCTCTCCTAAGGGTGGAATGTTCTATGTCTGTCCATTAAGTCCATTTAGTTCAAAGGGTAATGTAAATCTAACATATCCTTATTGAATTTTGAATTTTGTTATAAATTTTGCCTTTGTTGTATATACATTCTCTGCTATTATTCCAGTGTAGTGCATGCTTCCCTTCAAATCTCTTAATGTTTGTTTTGTTTAAATGCCTAATGTTGAATTCATATATATTTATAGTTACACGATCTTGATGCTTCCTTTATCATTATATTTTTATCTAGACTTTTTCTTAAAGTCTATTCATGTGATTGAAGTATAATCACCACTGCACCTTGCTGGTTTCTATTTCCATGGGATATTTTTTTTCCACCCCTGATCTTTAAGTCTATGTAAATCCTTAAAGGTAAAGTGGGTCTCTTGTAGGCTCTTGAGTTTCGTTTCTCTACCCATTCACTCACTCTAGGACTTTGGATTAGAAAACTTAATCTATTTACATTCAAAGTAATTATTGATTGGTTAGGACTTAACTATTTCTTTTTGGCTCATTGTTTTCTGCTAGTTTTATAGATTCTTTCTTCCTCTCCTGCTATCTTCTTTTCTAGATTGAAGCTTTCCAAAGTGGTGTGTTTCTTGTCTTTCTTCACTATATTGATTCTTTGAATCCAGTTGTACTAGGCATTGTACTCACTAATTTGCATAGATTCTCTTTTAACTTTAACATGTGATGGTTTATGGAAAGTGTTTCATTGCTTCTGTTTGACAGATGAGGAAACTAAGGTTAATATGTGGTCATTTACTAGGGTCACTCTCTTAGTACCCAAATACCTAGAATTCAAGTCTAAGTCTGTCTGAGCTCTGCTCTCCGGCTTCATAATAGCATTGATGTTTTGCAGTTAGAGTGGATCTGCTGAGGTCTTATTCTAGTCATCTCAAAGAAAACTACTCTCTTGGCTTAGAGCATTCCGGATCTGAGTTGTCTGATGTACAGACTTTTATTAAAGGTATTTGTGGCTTGGAGACTAACTGGGTCAAAACAACAAATGAGGTCAAATGTGTCTTCTGTTTAGTTGCATCTAATAAGTAGCCTTTTTGCAGACTTTCCAGGCACTTGGCTGTCTCTTACATTCATTTGTAGTGATCAGAGTCCCTGAGATTTAAACATATGTTTTCCCTGTGAACTTTTGTCCTCTTCGAAACTACTTTCTGTTCTCTTATTAAATTCCAGCTTTTGTGACTAATATGCAAGGATAACTCCAGAAATGTTTATGTGATAAATTAAAGTGGGCAGGGTCTTCCGCTTACAAATTGCTTCAAGATAGAACTCAGATGTCTGCCCATAGACTTGCCTCATAAATGCTAGCCTAAAACAAACTCGAGCTTTTATAAGTTCAGTTTGGCTTTGGCTCAAGGCCCTATTATTTCAGTCCGTCTCCATAGGGTTCGGAGTTTTTGGCCTATTTCTCAAAATGAAGCCGCAAAGACTTATTTATGACTCGGTGGAAAACAATCTGTGTAACTACATCTCAATGCTGCCTGAGAAAAGCAAGAAGATGGGATGTTTTTGTCTCTCTGTATCTACCACATCCCTGTAACCGAATGACTCATTGACTATACCTCTGAGTCAGAAGGACAGCCATTTCAGGATTTCAGGTTGATGACTATTTGTTTTGGATATCAGAAGTTTGAATTCAAACAGGGACATGTTCCAAAACAATGTACTACCCAGAGACACAAATTAACCAGAGGCCTTGTAGGCGGCAGGAAGGTGTTTGCTTTATAAAGTGGAGGCATGTGTGGGTCTTTGCCCTGTTCACAGCCATGAAAGAAAGCAAGAGTGTTAAGTGTGACTTTTCCAAGTAAAGGGAGTCTGAAACCTCAGTGATTATTATTTCTAGAGGAGTAAATATTTCAGTAGAAAAAAGAAACGCCTTTGTACCAACTCCCTCAAAGTTTCTTGGCACGTTTGAATATTTCTAGTAACAGCTGAAACTACATTTACCTTCTCTGTAATAATTGGAAGCATCTGTGTGTGGCAGAATTTGAATTTTCAGATTCCAAAGTGATTTTTTTTAATTTGGGGTAGAGTATTGATTTCAGGTGAGCTTCTCATATAAGAGGCTATTTTTTTTCCTTCCTGATTATAGTATTCAGTCAGCTAATGATGTGACAGAGATACAGGTCATTCTTTATCCACTTTGTTGTGCACTCATGCTTTTTAATGAAAACTGCACTTCTTCAGCTATTTGCACACCTTATCCATCTCTTTCTTATTCAAAGAGAAGAGATGGAGAAAATTCCTCCAGCGCTTGGAATTTGACTCAACAATTTTCTCTTGCCAAAAAAAACCATCTCATGATCAACAAAGAAGCTAGACAAATGTATTTTATTTGTAAATTCCAGTAAGGAAAAAAAAAAGAGTAAAGACAATTAGAAACCTATTCCAGATTGTCCTCTACGTTGATAGAATTCAGTCTTCTAAAAGGCCTAGTGTTTTAGAGTCTTCAAAAGGGCAGAAGTTTCATCAAGATAGAAGACAGCAGGGTGGCTTCTTACCTGATTTCCCATACTGCTCTGCTGCTTCTTATTTCATCTCCTAACCTTACTGCTCTCAGAAGTAATGAGGAAAACAGTACTTACCTCCTGGACTTTTGGCAGTGAATAAATGGCATATGATGTGCAAAATGTTTCCAATGGAGCTGAATAAATACTGGTTTCTTTCTTTCCATTTTCCTTTCTGGTTTCCTTTTGTCTTTCCTTCCTTTCTTCCTTTTCTTTCCTTCCTTCTTTCTTTCCCTCTTTCCATTTCTTCCCTTTTTTCCTCCCTTCCTTCTTTCCTTCCTTTCATCCTTATTACATTTAATAACAGAGGTGATAATGACATGACGTATCTGAAGCCAAAGTCCAGGCCTCACTTTGGAAAGCAGTATGGAGGTTCCTGAAAAGACTCCATATAGAGCTCCCCTATGACCCAGCAATCCCACTTTTGGGCATTTACCCAAACGATCACAAAAAAGGCTATATTAAAGCTACCAGCACAACTATGTTTATTGCAGAATTTTTACCATAGCAAAGATATGGATCCAACCCAGATGCCCCTCAGTACATGAATGGATCAAGAAAATGTGATATATATATGTGATATATATATATATATATATATATATATATATATACACAATGGAATTCTATGCCTCCATCAGAAAGAATGACATCACCCCATTTGTTATGAAATGGAAAGACTTGGAAAAAATTATATTAAGTGAAGTAAGCCAGACCCAAAGAAACATAGGTCCCATGGTTTCCCTTATTTGCAATAACTAGTATATGTTTAAGACAAGCAGAAAAAGATCAAAAGCTATGTACATATGACCATATAAGGTGATGCTAAACAAAATGAACCCAAGATAGGGACACAAGAGGTTTTATCTTCGTTGCTGTTGTTTTTAATGTACTATGTGATTTTTTTTTTGTTTCTTTTGTATGTTCTTCCCCCCACAGTATAACCCCTGTTTTCACTGTATTTGATTCTGGTGTCCTGTATCTTGTATACACATTTTTCTAATTTGGGGAGGGGAATGGAAATAACAAAAAGGATCTCATTGTAACAATGAGATGTACAAGACATTATGTTGAAAATAAACTTTACAACTTGTTGGGGGAAGGGGGAGGAGTTGGGGAGGTGGGAGGGAAGTGATGGTAGGGGGAAATAAAGGAGGAGGTAACAATGCTCGATAGGAAATGTACTCATTACCTTACTCATGTAACTGACACCCCTCTGTACAGTATTTTTACAATAAAAAACATATATTTAAATAAAAAGTCCAGGCTTCAAAAGATCCAGGACCAGGCTTGAAGTTTGCTGGCCTGAGGCATCTATGACTCCATTCTTTGTATTGAAGAATAACTGCAGAATTTGAAACCAGTACACCAAACCATAGCATTAGGGATAGCAAATCTTTGAGTTATGTGCCACTTTGTAGATAGTTTGTGTTGTTACTAGAATTTTAATTAATAACTACATAGAGAAGGGATTCTAACAATGTAACCAAAAGAATGAGCTAAGCTTTCCCAAGCTAGCATCCAATAAATGTTTGTAGCATTGACTTCAATATACTTGGTCTGCAGATAAGTATTTTAGAGCGAAAAGGGAAACAAATAATAATTGCATGATGACACATGAAAATCCGAATATGCAGTTGCTCTGTCTTTGAACTGTGGAATGAAATTGCACGTGTCTTGGAGGCATTTCTATAATACCTTTGGCAAACATTTCTATAACACCAACTTAAAGTTTATCAAGAGACTACTTTATAACTAACAGTGTATATATGCATGTTATGTTCTCATCAACTTAGTAAGGTGGATTTAATGGTTAGACATCCATTAGATTCAGAAAAGTTACAAACATACATACTTACAAACTGAAAAATCAGGGTTTGCCCAACTCCAAATATATGTGCTTACAATGATTCCATGTCTATCTGTGAGTTTTGCTACATTATAGTCATAAAATAATCAAATTTTAGAAGTTATCTAATCTAGCTTCTTCCTTCTGCAGAGGAGAAAACAGACTAAGAGAGCCTACTAGCCTCCTCAAATTCCCATGGCTAGATCTAGTAATGGGAAACACTGCTCTACAGCAAATACTCTATTTGTAGGGCTGTACTTAGGCACCCATGGAAATCAATGGAAGTAGAGAACATGGTTTTTACCCTTGTGATGGTTCATGTCTGCTTGGGGGAAACCATAGTGCAGCAGCAGAGAGAGGCTGAGAAAGAGGGGGCCATAAAATACTACACCCTAGCTCTGCCACTTCCTAACATCATGATTTAGTCATTCTGGACCTTCTTATTTAATGGTTCTCAGCTCTCCAAAAATACTTCTTTAATCAACATTGTGCTGTACTTTTCTTATTGCTATTGTTCTAGTCTGCCTAAATTAGAAAACCTTTTGGGTTGAGAATCAACCTTATAGTCATCCTTGTATCCCATGTGCCTAAAAACAAACAAACAAAAAAAAGTCTAGGCCAATGCAAACTACACAAAGCCTGTGTGGGTCAAGGGAATTGTTAACCTCAAAAATGTAAATCCAGGGCTGGGAATGTGGCTTAGTGGTAGAGTGCTTGCCTAGCATGCATGAAGCCTTGGGTGTGATTCCTCGGTACCATATACACAGAAAAACCCAGAAGTGGCTGTTAGGAAAATGGAAGAGAATGGAAAAGGAATAGGCCAGACTTGATCATCAACAGGGAAGGACTGTTTATTGAGGAACAGTGAGGAGCACAGACCTTCCTGTAGGATTGGAGGTTGTGCAAGGGATTGGATTTGGAGTGGGCTTATATACTGATCTTAACAAGGAAGCAGAGAATAAAAAAGTGGGCTATGGTCTCCTGGGGACGAAAGGCGATATCCTTGGCCAGGCTTACTGTAGAATTCTGGGTATGGGGACTGTTGTCTCCTAGAGGTCTCCTAGAGGCCAAGGTCAGAATGGCCTGCCTGCCGACAAGCACATGAGCACATACCTGGTGCTTTGCTTGACGCCGGGGAATAAGGCAGGACTCAATCCTTCAGTGGTGCTGTGGTAGAACACTAGCCTTAAGCAAAAGAAGCTCAGGGACAGTGCCCAGACCCTGAGTTCAAGCCCCAGGACTGGGAGGGGATGAGAGGAAGGAATGTAAATGCAAGTATCCTTACCTACTGTAAGATCTGGTTAATGGTGTCACATGGATAAAAATCACTGTCCATACCTGAAGCCTCACTTCAGTACAGAAATACTCCATATCCACTGTTATTAGGGAAGGTCAGAAGGAAAGGGGACCTCCCTTAGACAGTTACAGGACACACATCTCCTTTTGTAACACCCAACCTCCAAGAGGAACCAAGTGCAAACAGAACGGGCTGACCAGAGAACAGGAAATTCTGTACTGTGGCTGAGTGTATATAAATAATCAATATCTTCCTTAAGAGACACAGTTAAACCAAGGAAGGATTGTGAGTGGCCAGCCATTGACACCTATCTGGCAGGTATCTATGGACACCCATCTCCTACTTAGATCACACCACGCTGAGATCTTCGTGGACCACAGCCTAAGTGTGATTCCTCCAAGGCATGGGCAGGGGCCTCACTGGCAGCTCTCCAGTTGAACCATGACTTTGCTTCTTGTTTTCCAACTTCTTGGTCTATAGAGCCCCAATGGATTCTTAGATTCCTGGATTTCTTAGACCTAGTTACTCCTGCTGTGCTGTGGACTTTGGGAGATTTCCGAGGCTTTAAAAATAGCCTTTTGCAGGTTTTCAGAGGACAGGTTTCCTTCCTGCCAAAAATGTGTGGTATGTGGATTTCATGGGCAACAGTGAGCCTTTGTTGTAGAGTTGAAAGTGCAGGTCCCCCGTCCTCCCCCCCACCCCAGCCTGCTGCAGTGCTTTGCCTAATGTCACTGACCTTGTTTTAATTAAGTCCTCCTTTTGTGTTAGACTTGGTGCCAAGAAGACTAAACCAGTGTTGTCTCTTTCAGTGGGCTTTGTTGTTGGTCTTAGCAATTCTATTTTAGGAAATTTTGAAGGGTCACTCCTCTGTGGACTGAGATAAGGGTTATGAGCCTTTTTTCTCAAGAAATACCATTCTGTTAAGTGAACATTATCTTTGTTTGTCTTTCTGACTCATGTAACTGAATTCTAAAATTCAAGAGAATTTTTCTGGCCCCTGATGGAAACTGGAGATAATGATGTAATTTGCAGGCCTTTGTTAGATGGAGAAAGCTTTACCTGCATTTGCCCTTAGGAAATTCCAACAGCCTTGAACTTTTAAGAAATGTACAGAAGAGGAAGTGTGATGACCACTCCTTGTGGCTTCTGTTCAAAACTTGAGTAGTTGGTGTATTAGCTCCCGAGGGCTGCTATAACAAATTACCATAAACTGGATTCTTGAAACAATAGAAATTTATTTGGTAAGGTGAATCATCCCAGAAGCCACATTTTAAAATATAGAATATTGGTGTATTTATTGGTGTATTTATTATACAGTTAACAAGCTGCAGGCCACCAGTTGTTACAAAGGTCTGCAGCACACAAATTCACATAACACAGCTAGGAAAGAAATAACAAAAACAATACCAATAAGCCAATTCAGCTCCAATGTAGCTAGTATACATATTCCCTTGTGCTTGCTGTGTGCCTGGCACCCCTTTAGGCCTCATAGTTACAGCCATGAATAAGATACATGTGGTATAGCCCTCCTGCAACATAAAGTCTATGGGAGTGGTATAACCCCTGTTTGTCACTGTATATGATTCTGGTGCCCTGCATATATATACATTTTTCTAATTTGGGGAAGGGAAGGGAAATAACAAGATGCTGAAACAAGAATACAGGTTGACCCATTGTAACAATGAGATTACAAGATACTATGTTGAAAATGAACTTTACAACTTTGGGAGAGAGGGAGGAGTTGGAGAGGTGGGTAGGGAAAGGATAGGGGAAAAACAAAGGAGGAGGCAACAATGCTTGATAGGAAATGTACTTATTACCTTACTCATGTAACTGTAACCCTACTGTACAGTATCTTTACAATAAAAATATACAAAAATGAAAAAGTATATGAAAAAATGAAATGTGCATTAGAGGTACCTTGTCCTAAATATTAGTTAATGCCAAGTACTGTTTATAATAAGGATTTCTTTTCCTTGGATGTCATTGCCAGAGGCCTATTGAGAGAATATTGGGTGCTGAGATGGAAATGAATGAATATTAGGTATCTCTGAGTTTGTTAAACATGATAGAGTTCTACTGTGTATCAAACAATCCTAAAATCTCAATGCTCAAAAGTAATTCTGTGCTTCTGTTCCATGTGCTTCTGTACACACATACGCACATTCCATTCCTACCACCACCAACCTGCAGGCTCTGCTCTGTGTCACCCTTTATTCAGAACCCCATCTGGAATCATATAGGTTTCTGTGGGGCAAAGAGAGAAAAAGAAGTGAGTAAATCACATACTGACTCTTAAAGCTCTACACAGGAAAGCTCTGTTGTAGCCACTTATATTTTATAGCCAAAGCAAATGGCCACCCTTATTTTATTTCAGCAAATCATGGATGCTCATTTTGCCTGTGCTTGGAACAGAGATCACACAAGGTATCTGAGATATAGAACAGAGTAGATGATCAGGGCAGGTTTGATTAAGCTTTAGGCTATTCCCTCCTCTCTCTGCACACTTACCCCTAAATATCATGAGAGGGAACCCCGCATGCTCCTTTGACTATTGCTTCTCAGGTTTGGTCAGTGGCCATGCTGACCATATGTCAGCTAAGAGAGACCCTGCTTTCTAGGACCTGAAGAAGGAAATTCCAAACTTGGAAAAGCCACAGATCAAGTACTATAATTTTGATCTGATATATTCCCCCAAAAGCTCACTATGGCACTATGGAGAAGTGGTAGAAGTGAAGCTTAGTGAGGTGAAGTCAGGCCAGTGGGTGGATCCACTCTCTCTCTTAGTTTCCTAATTGCCTCTAGGTGAGGGTTTCCCTGCCATGTGTTTTCATCATGATGGAAACCACCATGGGCTCAAAAACAACAAGTCAACCATCCATGGTCTGGAACCTTCAAAACTGTGAGCCAACATGAACCTTTCCTCCTAGTAAGTGGTCTATCTCAGTCATTTTGTCACAGTAACAGAAAGCAGATGAACACATCAGGAAATAATATACATTCCTAACCAATTCCTCACATTTTCTCTTTAAACAGGAACCTCATGTATATGCATACAATATGCTTTTCGACCTATATATTTTATTAACTCACAACTTTTCAAGTCTATGTTCTGTCTTATGTAAAGCAAGGCAATTCATTAAAATCTTGGGTTCCATAGGTTGGCAGCTTGCCATATTACATTATGTTTTTCATCCTCAAGATCTAAAATTGCTTCCCTGAAATAAACAGGAAAAAAAAGAAGTCATCAGTAGCTAGAATTACTTTTGTTTTTGTCCTGTTCCTCTTAGTGACTATGGCAGTGAAATTACCATGATTGCCTCCATGCCCATCTGGGTAGCCCAGGAAGGGTGAGCAATGTTCTAAGTTCTCAGAGGAGACATGGCCTCAATGACAGCTATCCCAGCCTGCAGGACTTCACTGTAGAAAGTTCAGTACCTTGGGATCCCAAACTGTGCATAACTCACTCATAGGCTAGAGATGTCCTGTGCCTTGGATCCAGACAAGGCTTCCTGGAATTCCACCCACCTTCCTGATTCCCTGTGTACCTCTAGCAGTAGGCAATGTCTCACAAGTATCGTGTCCCCAGGGTTCTGGATCCTTTGAAAGGAGACAAGATTGAAATGCTCCGCTGGAGAATACAAAGCGCTTTGTAGCACTTAAGTGGTTCCTATCATCTGGTTGGGGCCACAAGGACACAGGAGCATCTGAGAGTCCTACACTAGCTATCCCTCTCACATGTACCCTCAGCACCCCCTCCTTTTACCCTCCACCTGTTGGTCCCATTACCATGGTCATCATCACTCACCATTATTTGAGGTCTAGATTTCACAAATTAGCAAGAAAATGGCGTATTTGACTTCTTGAGTTTCATCTCACTCAATCTGAGCTCCATCTTTGTCCATTTTTCTTTGTTTCATTTTTCTTTATATATATGCATAAATATATATAAAGGATTATTATATAATAGTTTATTCACTAATTGTTGAGTACTTTGGTGAACTGAGATGCAATAAACATGGGTATGCAGATATTTTTCTTGTATATTGATTTATTCTCCTTTAGATATATGCCCAAGTTGTATGCCAGGATAATAAGGTAGGTCTATTTTTAATGTTTGGAGGAATTTACATACTGATTTTCATTTATTAGTTTATGTTCCTACCACCAGTGTGTAAGAGTTCCTTTATCTTTGTATCATCACCAATATTTGTTGTTTGTTTTCTTGATGACTACCGTTCTGACAGGCTTGAGGTATGTGTTTTGGGGAAACTTATCATACAATGGCTAGTAAGAGACTAAGAAGGTAGAGCTAGAGGACAGGGAGGAAAACTCAAAGTTTGCTTGAGGATGTGAGTAAAGGTGCTAGAAACTACAAGGTGCTGGTGGCTCAGGCCTATAATCCTAGCTACTCAGGAGGCTGAAATTTAAGGATCACAGTTCAAAGCCACCCCAGACAGGAAAGTCTGTGAAACTCTTATCTCCCATTAGCAACCAAATAGCTGGAACTGGAGCTGCGGCTCAAATGGTAGAGTACCAGCCTTGAGCCAAAAGAGCTCAAGGTCAGGCACCAGTGTCTGCAATCCTAGCTACTCAGGAAGCTGAGTAGCTGAGGATTGCAGTTCAAAGTCAGACTGGACAGGAAAGTCCTTGAGACTCTTTTCTTTTTTCTCTTGGGGGGGGGGGGGGAGGGAGGGGTCCGGTCATGGGGCCTGAACTCTGGGCCTGGGCGCTGACCCTCAGCTCTTCAGCTGAAGGCTAGCGCTCTACTACTTGAGCCACAGCGCCACTTCCAGCTTTTTTTCTTTTTGCTTATGTGGTGCTGAGGAATCAAACCCAGGGCCTCAGGCATGCAAGGCAAGCGCTCTAACACTGAACCACCTTCCCAGCCCCCAAGTCCTTGAAACTCCAATAAACCACCAGAAAACAGGAAGTGGTACTGTAGCTCAAGTGGTAGAGCACTCTTCTTGAGCTAAAGAGCTGAGGGACAGTGCCCAGGCCTAAAGTTCAAGCCCCATGACTGACCAAAAAAAAAAAAAAAAAGAGAGCTCAGAAATAGCACCCAGGCCCTAATTTCAAACCCTAGGACTGACACCAAAAAGAAAGGAGGAAGGAAGGAAGGAAGGAAGGAAGGAAGGAAGGAAGGAAGGAAGGAAGGAAGGAAGGAAGGAAGGAAGGAAGGAAGGAAAAGAAAGGAAGGAAGGAAGGAGGGAAGAAGGAAGGGAGGGAAGGAAGGAAGGAAAGAGAAAGGAGGAAAAGAAGGAAGGGAGGGAGGGAAGGGAGGGAGGGAAGGGAGGGAAGAGAGGGAGGGAAGGGAGGGAAGGAAGGAAGGAAGGAAGGAAGGAAGAAGGAAGGAAGGAAAGAAGGGAAGAAAGGAAGGAAGGAAGGGAAGAAGGAAGGGAGGGAGGGAGGGAGGGAGGGAGGGAGGGAGGGAGGGAGGGAAAGAAGGAAGGAAGGAAGAAAAGGAAAGAAAGAAAGAATCTAGATACTACTGAGAAGCCAGAGAGAGAGGCATGGGTAGAAAGCATCCTTCATTTAAGGATGTGAGACTTACTGCTAGTTTGGAATCATGATGCTGAGAGACGATATTGGAAAATACTGGTAGAGGATGAGGATTGAGTAAGAAGTGAAAAACAAACAAAAAACATACAGCTAGTTTGGGTAACACTTTTTAAAAGTTTGGCAAGGGAAAGGAGAAAGGATTGTCCTGACAAGAAATGAGAGATTAAGATTTGTTTGTGATTCACTGTGGATTCTCCACATATAGGTACACATAATGTCTCACTCCTGATACCAGGGCAGAAGATTTATGGCCATATACTATAGGTCTAAAATATTAGAATTCTAAATCTACCTGATAAATAAAGTATGTTCTAGCATCCTATGTATACAAATATACTTTGTTTGTGGTCTGGAAAGCCAATTTTGAATTCTCAGACTCCAGTGGTGCAGAGAAAACTCTCAGCATGCTCACCTTACCCACTTCATCTCAACTACGTCCCGCACTTCTGGTACCAGGTGCATACATGTCTGAACAGAGTCGCCCACATGTCCAAGCTCCACCCACAGCCTCAGGCCTAAGATCTAGCCACTGGTCTGTTTTCAAGAATGATCTGGTGGCTCATGTCTGTAATGCTAAATACTCAGGAGGCTGAGATCTGAGGATCACATTTCAAAGCCAGCCCCAGCAAGAAAATCCTTGGGACTTTTCTCTCCAATAAAACTACTCAGAAAAGGCCAGAAGCAGCACTGTGGATCAAGTGGTAGAGCACTAGCCTTGAGCAAAAGAAGCTCAGGGACAGTACCCGGCCCAGAGTTCAAACTTCAGGACCAGCAAAAAAAAAAAAAAATGACCTTGAGAATAGATCCATACAGTTCTCAAAGCAGTCAGAATTCTCAAGTGTAGGTAACTGGTCAAAAGGGAAATGAGAAAATGCAGTTTCTGGAGAATACAGAATCCACATGGACATATATACCCCTTGGCCTGATGGACTTTTGGTTCTATGGAGAGGAAAAATGGTAGAACCAAAGCAGGACTTGTAAACTGTTAAGGTTTGAGGAAGGAATTTCTTTTGCCCAAGTCTATGTGCAAAATTAAGTGATGCAATGATATCCAGTACTTGTGGTCTCTTATGTTTCTTGTCTGACCACTTTGTTTCTTTCTTTGTGTGTTTGTTTCTCCTAGTGGGCTGTTTATTACCATTCATGACAAGGACCACATTGCGACAATCCTGAACTCTTGGCCAGAAGAAAATATTAAGGTATGATACAGTTTTCATTGCTGTTGCTCTATTGTCAACCTGCATCAGAATCATTCCACTTTTAAGCTGGGCACCAGTGGCTCTTGCCTGTAATCCTAGCTACTCAGAAGGCTGAGATCTGAGGAATAAAGTTCAAAACCAATCCAGGGAAGAAAGTCTGTGAGAAACTTATCTCCAATTAACCACAAGAAAACTGGAAGTGGTGCTGTGGCTCAAGTGGTAGAGCGCTAGCCTTGAGCTGAAGAGCTAAAGGACAGCGCCCAGGTCCAGAGTTCAAGCCCCATGACCAACGCCCCCCCAAAAAAAAAGTATCATTCCACTTTTAAACGGAACCATTAGAATGCTGATGGCAACATACTGTACCTTTCTTTCCAAGCCCAGACCACAAACCTGCAATAAACAAACATAAATGTACCATAGAGTAGAGATTTACTTCAACCAGATGTCTGTATGAAATTGCTTATTGTTATTATTCTTAAGAATCTGAGGAAATATGTATGGAGCATGTGCTAAATACACAAAGCCAGTTTCCATGGGAAATATTAGATATACACATCATATTAGAAGGAAAACAACACAGAGAGTCATTGACATGTCAGAGGAATAACAAGGCAGAATTGATCAGAGATAAGTGAGGAACAGAGAAAGAGCTGAGGATGTTCAAAGAAGCGGAGGCCACTCTTCGTTTGAAGGAAATCTGCTATGTCTTTGTGAGGTAAATGAATTGAATTGAGGATACAGCTTGGATCATTGGGCATTGCAGACACTAAGATGTAGTTGAGGACTTTTTATAACAAGAGAGAATGTAAGGTAACCATTGTCTCCTCACCTGGGTGTATGTGACACAGGTATACATAGCAATAGGGGCTTGTATGCAGAGGGACAAACACAACATTATATGTGTGTGTGTGTGTGTGTGTGTGTGTGTGTGTGTGTGTATGTATATATATATATATATGTACGTATATATATATTATTGTAAAGATACTGTACAGAGGAGTTACAGTTACATGAGCAAGGTAATGAGTCCATTTCCTATCAAGCATTGTTACCCCCTCCTTTTTTCCCTACCATCCCTTCCCTCCCCACCTCCCCAACTCCTCCCCCACTATCCCCACCCCAGCCCCAAAGTTGTAAAGTTTTTTTTCAACATAGTGTCTTATACATCTCATTGTTATAATGGATCAACCTATATCCTTATTTCAGCATTTTGTTATTTCCCTTCCCCTCCCCAAATTAGAAAAATGTATATACAAGATTCAGGACACCAGAATCAAATACAGTGACAACAGGTATTGTACCATGGGGGAAGAAAATACAAAAGAAACAAAAAAAAAATCACATAGAACACTAAAAGTACATTAAAAAAAAAAAACAGGGAAGACAAAATCTCTTGTGTCCCTATCTTGCAAACCCAACATTTCTTTCTGAAGTTCAATTTCACTCCAAAATTTAGGGAGGAAACATTTTTATATAACAAACAAGATATAAATGTGAAATGTAATGTGTTCATTTTTAAATTTAAAACATGCAATGTTTTAGAAATTTAGAAACTTAGCTTCTAGCTAAGTCCCCAGATCTCTTATTGCTGTTAAGACTTCCATGGAAGCGTTTGAAGAGCTCTGGCATCTAAGTCATTATCATTTCTGGGAACAACATGGAGGAAGCTGCTTAGAGAGTTATTCTGCCCTATGAGCTGCAGGGGTTGGCACTGACTGAGTAGAGTATAAGTAACTCTCATGTCAAACACTCACATCACCCAGCCACCAGTAGGACACTGTGGTGCTCTAGTATTTCTTTGCCGGGGCTTCTCTTCCCTCCTTCCTGCCAATTCGCTGAGCCTCTTCACCCCTCTCCAAAAGGCACCGAATACAGCTTCTATCTGCCTACTTCTGTCCACTTCTGGCAGAACAGAGGAAAACTGACTCTCGGTAGCCAGGCCTGAACCACAGAAAATGCCCTTGGATATGCATCCTGCTTATGATGAATAGTTTATTTTGTATATCTCTTGTTTGGGTATGATTTTTGCCCTGTGTTTTTCTTTCCTGGCTGTCTGCTTAGACTCTTGTTATCTGCAGGCTTTGACCTGCAGGCAAGTCTCCAGGGCATGTCTAGGATCAATGGAATGAAATTTGGAGGATCTTTTTTTTTTTTTTGGGGTCCGGTCGTGGGGCCTGAACTCTGGGCCTGGGCGCTGTTCCTCAGCTCTTCAGCTCAAGGCTAGCGCTCTACCACTTGAGCCAGAGCGCCACTTCCAACTTTTTTCTTTTTTTGCTTATGTGGTGCTGAGGAATCGAACCCAGGGCCTCGAGCATGCAAGGCAAGCACTCTACCACTGAGCCACCTTCCCAGCCCGAAATTTGGAGGATCTTAAGGGAAGTTAGCTCATGATGGGAAGTTAACTCAAGACTAACCTCAGTGGGCATGCTGCCAAGGGCCTGAACAATGATCTTTTTTAAATATATTTTTTATTATAAAGATACTGTACAGAGGGGTTACAGTTACATGAGCAAGGTAATGAGTCCATTTCCTATCGAGCATTGTTACCCCCTCCTGTGTTTTTCCCCTATTATCCCTTCCCTCTCCATCTCCTGCCTCCTCCCTCTCCCCACCCCACAGTTGTAAAGTTCATTTTCAGCATAATGTCTTGTACATATCATTGTTACAGTGGGTCAACCTATATCCTTGTTTCAGCATTTTGTTATTTCCATTCCCCTCCCCAAATTAGAAAAATGTATATACAAGATGCAGGACAGCAGAATCAAATACAGTGAGAACAGGGGTTATACCATGGGAGAAGAACATACAAAAGAAACAAAAAAAAAATCACATAGTACATTAAAAACAATAGCAACAAAGATAAAACCTCTTGTGTCCCTCCCTATCTTGGGGTTCATTTTGCTTAGCATCATCTTATATGGTCATATGTACATAGCTTTTGACCTTTTCTTCTTGACTTAGACATGTACTAGTTATTGCAAATAAGGGAAACCATGAGACCTATGTTTCTTTGGGCCTGGCTTACTTCACTTAATATAATTTTTTCCAAGTCTCCATTTCCTAACAAATAGGGCAATGCTACTCTTTCTGGTGGAGGCATAGGATTCCATTGTATACGTACACACCACATTTTCTTGATCCATTATTCTACTGAGGGGCATCTGGGTTGATCTGATATCTTAACTATAGTGAATAATACTGTGATTAAACATAGTTGGCAGATAGCTTTAGTATAGCCTTGTTTGTGATCATTTGGGTAAATGCCCAAAAGTGGGATTGCTGGGTCATGGAGGAGCTCTATGTGGAATCTTTTGGAAAACCTCTATACTGCTTTCCAAATTGGTTGAACAAGTTTACATTCCCACCAACAATGAAGTAGGGTTTCCTTTTGGCCATATCCCCTCCACCATCTGTTGTTATTAGACTTCTTGATTATAACCATTCTAACTGGGGTGAGGTAGTATCTCAATGTTGTTTTGATTTGCATTTCTTTCATGGCTAGAGAAGTTGAGCATTTCTTCATGTATCTATTGGCCATTCTTACTTCCTCTTCAGAGAAGTTTCTCTTCAAGTCTTTAGCCCACTTATTAATCGGGTGGTTGTTTCTTTGAGGATTTGTTAGGGGACTTAATTTTTTTAGTTCTAAGTATATTTTAGATATCAGACCCTTGTCTGTTGTATGGCTAGTGAAGATTTTCTCCCAGTCCATGGGCTTTCTATTAATCTTGCTAGCTAAGTGCTTTGCCATGCAGAAGCTCTGCAATTTCATGCAATCCCATTTGTCCAACCTTTCTTTGATTTGTTGTGTTTCTGAGTCTTTATTAAGAATATTTGGGCCTGTGCCAAGGAGCCCTAGAGTTTCTCCTATTCCTTCCTGTAATGTGTTCAGGGTATCTGCTTTTACCCAAAGGCCTTTGATCCACTTGGAGTTGATTCTGGTGCAGGGAGATATAGAACGTTCTAGCTTTAGTTTTCTACAGGTGATTAACCAATTTTGCCAGCACCATTTACTGAAGAAGCTGTCTTTCTTCCATTCTATTTTTTTAGCTCCCTTATGGAAGATTAGGTGACTATAGGTCTGTGGGTTCATTTCTGGGTTTTCAATTCTATTCAATTGGTCCTGAGGTCGGTTCTTGTGCCAGTACCAAGCTGTTATGATTATTATGGCTTTGTAGTAGAGTTTGAAATTTGGTATTGAGATTCCTCCAGCACTGTTCTTTTTGCTAAGGATTGTTTTTGCTATTTGGGGTCTTTTTTTGTTCCATATGAGTTTTTGGATTGCTTCTTCTATTTCCTTGAAGAATGAGGTTGGGATATTGATAGGTATCGCAGTGAATTTGTAGATAGCCTTTGGCAGTATTGCCATTTTCATGATGTTAATCTTCCCAATCCAGGAGCATGGGAGGTTTTTCCACTTCCTTAGTTCTACTTTAATTTCTTTTCTCAGGTTTTTAAAGTTTTCATCATAGAGGTCCTTCACTAGTTAACTCCTAGATATTTTTTTTGGGGGGGTCCGTTCGTGGGGCCTGAACTCTGGGCCTGGGCGCTGTCCCTCAGCTCTTCAGCTCAAGGCTAGTGCTCTACCACTTGAGCCACAGCGCTACTTCCGGTTTTCTTTTTTTGCTTATGTGGTGCTGAGGAATCGAACCCAGGGCCTCAGGCATGCAAGGCAAGCGCTCTACCACTGAGCCACCTTCCCAGCCCCTTTATTTTATTTTTTGTGGGGCTATTACAAAAGGAGTTGCTTTCCTGATTTCACCCTCACTCTTCTCATTATTGGCATACAGAAAACCATTGATTTTTGAGGGTTAATTTTGTACCCTGCTACTTTGCCAAAGTTTTGAATCAGCTCAAGTAACACTTGGGAGTAGAGTCCATGCAGTTCTTTAAATACAAGATCATGTCATCTGCGAAGAGGGAGAGTTTTACTTCATCTTTCCCTATTTGGATCCCCTTTATGTTTGCATCTTGTATTATTAATCTAACCAGGCATTCTAATACTAAATTGGAGAGAAGTGGAGAGAGTGGACTTCCTTGTCTCATTCCTGAATTTCGAGGAAATGGCTTTAGCTTTTCGCCATTAAGAATAAAACTGGCTATAGGTTTGTCATGCACAGCCTTTATTATATTGAGGAATTGAACACTGATCTTTTCCACATGCCTGGACAGCTCAACCATGGGAAATTTTGAACACAATAGGCATCTCAGAAGACATTTGCTGAGTTGAAGGAACATCTTCCATATCCCAGGCACTGCACCAAGAACTAAGATGGAGTTCTCATTAATGCATATAGTAGTAGTTTATAAAAACTGCAAAGAATGAATAAGAATGATGAAAGGGTACTCTCTCTCATGAAAAAAACTAAAAAAAGAAATCCCTTTCCACCAAGCTGGCACAGGGGCTGGGGAAGGGAATCGTGGCCTGAATTTTAGGTTTTAGTTGCTCCTTTTGGCAGGGCACAGTTGTTACTGGGGAGGTCCTGATGCAACAGATGCACAATAAAAGAAGCATAGGTCTTGTCCCCAAATAGCTTTATGTCCCTTGTTAGGAAACCTTAGGAGCTGCATATCTGTTGACTTCAATAAACCTTCTAGGTTTCAGTGATGATTTTAGAGGTAGAGAAACACAGAGATGGGGGGGTCACTTTCAAGGAATAAGACTCAAACAAGCCCCAAAAGAGAACTATCCACACCTCTAAGAATGGTGTAAGTTACACAAGCAGCTCTGAGCCAGTAAGTGGCATCTAATTCAGTTGCACTGGACAGCATTAATTGATGCCTGCTCTGTAAGAGTTTCTTAGGGTTTCTGGATAAAGCCATTAGACCCTAACTCAAAGAGCTTTCAAGCTAGTTAGAGAAGCTGACCAGGAAGCAAAGACAGCACACACCACTGGCTTCCCGCCCACCCTGCAGGACCCTGGAGTGGGCAAGTGAATAACTAGGGTCGTTTCACTTTTGGAAAAGCCTGAAGATGAGATCTAATGATTATGGAGCAGAAGCAACTCTGGCTTTGCAACAGACAGACCAGAACTCTGGTCTTGAATATTCTGTTTACTATGTGCAGATAAACTCTCTGTGCTTTGCTTTCCTACTGTGAAGAATATTAGAATGTGTGTGCACATCAAAGGGAAATTGAATGAATATTGTCATGACTGGAGGTATCAGAGGCAGCTGTGGTATTCGTAGCTGTGCAGAGATTACAGGCAGCTTTGGAGGTGTCTTTCTTGGGAATCAGAGGTCTGAAATAGGCAGTCCAATGAAATCAGTGGACCCTAGACACATTTGATTTGGCCCTCAGTGATTGTTGAGAATTTTTTCATTTATAGGTAGCATTTTAAAGTAAGATACCATTTTCAAAAACAAATACCAAAACACTTGGATTTCTGGGTTTTTGTTTGTGTGTTTTTTAGAAAACCAAGAAGTGTAACTTGTTGGGCCAATAGTTTGGTATGTAAATAGGCCAACTAGGGCTGGATGTAGCTCAGACTTCTACCTTGCCCCACTCCCGGGGTTTTCTGTGAATGTATCCTCCCCCATACCCAAGGTGCCCTTCCAAAACTTCCCAATGTTCCAAGCTTCAGCCTTCTTTCCAGTTGCCTTAAAAAGTGAAGGCAAAGGGGGCTGGGAAGGTGGCTCAGTGGTAGAGCGCTTGCCTTGCATGCATGAGGCCCTGGGTTCAATTCCTCAGCACCACAGAAGCAAAAAGAAAAAAGCCAGAAGTGGCGCTGTGGCTCAAGTGGTAGAGCGCTAGCCTTGAGCTGAAAAGCTGAGGGACAGCGCCCTAGCCCAGAGTTCAGGCCCCATGACCGGACCCCCCTCCCCCCCAAAAAAGAGAGAAGGCAAAGCTCTCCCTGCTTACGTAATGAATTTACTCATCATCCTTTGTGTAATGCTTTAGGCTGATGGAGGAATTCTTCATTTCATTTGGTTTTCAAAGGCACAAGAGGGCAGAAAGACTGCTTCTGAGCCCCTCAGGCTGGGTCAAGAATTGGCAGGAGTGTGCTTCGCTCATGTTAAGATGAAGTCGCTTTTTTTTGAATATGTAAAGATGAAATAACCTGTCTGAGATCATTCACAGATGTGGGTTGGGGCCCAGCCCAGAGCCTGCTACAGAGCTTCCTCTCTCCCAGCAGCAGAGTAGCTGAGGCAGAGTTTCCCAGTCTTTAGGCTCTGCTGCTACTGGCTTCCTGGATAAAGAGGAGGACTCAAGTCAGAAGGTAAAAACTGAACTCTGTGGTTTCCCAGTTAGAAAGTAAAGTTGCAAGCCGAGACGTAAAAGAGGCGGGCCATGAGGGAAATGGAGCCAAATGCTAGATCGTGAAGTTTTGTGAGCCTTTCTTGTTCAGGGACGAAGCCACACCAGGCTGCTAAGAGCTGTCCAGCATTAGTCACAAAAGAAGAGTGAGAACTGCTTTTCTGACTCTTTACCACATAGTCCATTACTTGGAGCCAAGAGAAAACTCAGCTAAGAATCCCCCTCCTCCACAACAGATTTCCCAAGTTCCTAAATCTCTCTCATCTCAGCCACAGCAGCTTTGGGGAATGATATGCTGAGAGATCTTTAGATAGTAGAGTTAAGGAAACACAGGCTACCAGTAGAAACCAGCCATGTAGGTGCTTAAACTTGGATCAGATTGTCAGGGCCAAGTGCTTACTTTTTAACATGCACTGATCTGTGTTGTGTTAAATTCCACTCTGTGCTTACTTAGTGTCAAAGGCTGGGTGTCCCTAGACATGGTCTATGAGATACTAATTCACATAGTAGGAAGTGCTCTAGGTCCAATCCCCATGAAAGGGAGAAAGGCAAGATAATGCATAGAATGAGAATTATCTGTGTTTTATAGACAAACAAATCTGAGATTAAGTTCTTTGCAAGTGGAATCAAGATTTGAAACTAAGAAATGTGCAAGATTTAAGTTATGGAAGAGGAGAGGAAAAAATGAGAAAATGAAAGAAGAAAGGGCAAGATGACACAAAAAAGAGGAAGAAAATGGTTGCACACACAGTCCTATGGAACATCCATACCCATAGCTAAAGAAGCCCCAGTGAAAGCAAGGAAGCATGGTCCTCAGGCCAGTCTTTGACACATCCTATTGGACCCATCTAAGTCAATGGACATTTCCAATATATCAGAAAGGGTCTTAGGCATGAAGTGGCAAGCACAGAAAGTTGATGGCACATTATCCTCCAATTGTCCTGTAGTCATCTGAAAGACAAAGGAGTTATGACCTATGAAATACCCAAACAAGGAATATATAATTCCATCACATTTAAAACACAAGGGTGTTGCCCAGGTTTTCCCTAAGTCTTCAAAAACAAAAAAATAACGTGACTATTACTTGTCCTTAAAGACCATAGAGCTACTATGGAAAGAGAAGGAAATGAATGCAACTGTAGTACGGAACGAAAGATCATTTTTTAAAAAATTACTATGCAAATTCAGAGGAGGAAGTCATGTCTTCTGGAAGGGCAGCTTTGGGAAGATGGGAGGGAGATGTTTTCTTGTTTTTTGTGTTCTGTTTTTGTTGGTTGTGGGGCTTAAACTCTGGGCCTGGATGCTGTCCCTGTGCTCTTCAGCTGAAGGCAAGTGCTCTACCCCTTGAGCCACCGCGCCACTTACGGTTTTCTGGCGTTTAATTGGAGATAAGAGTCTCACAAACTTTCCTGCCAGGGCTGGCTTTGAACCGTGATCCTCAGATCTCAGCCTAGAATAGCTAGAATTACAGGTATGAGCCACCACCACCCAGCTGGGAGATGCTTTTTTAGTTTTCCACTGGAATTTACAAAGATTGTAGAATTTGAATGTAGAAATTAAAGGGGTTGAGGAGTAGACAGGCGTGTATTCATGAAAATACAAAGCTCATACAAAACTGAAAAGATTTTAGAGAGGATGAAGCATGGAGAAGATAAAGGAGAAATTTAAAGGGCAGATTGGACATAGTCTATGAAAAGCTTAAGGTCAAGCTAAAATATGTGAGCCTTATTTTATAGAGATAAGGAGCCACTGGAGATTTGAAGGCAAGAAAGTAATTCACCTATAGATGGTTTGGAGAACATGAAATGGAATGGGGAGTTAGAACTGTTCACTAAACTGTTCAACTGTAATGGCTTAAATGAGAAATATATGCACTGGTTCAAGGCAGTAGAGATGATAGAAATATCATGGAGAAGGTGCCAGAAATATGGACCTGATACAATCAGCAGAACTTGTTGGCCAACTAGCAGTAGAGAGGAGATAGAACAGATTGGATAGCTTCGGGCATGGGAGATGTGAAAAATGAGGAAGGAGGACAGCCCAACAAAAAAATGTTCAAAAACAATAAGGAAAAGAAGATTTATTTGCTTAGCAACTTGCTGAATTTGAGAGGAATATCAGACACCCAAGTGGCTGTGTCCCAATAGCCATCTACAAATGTCATCTGCTTAAAAGGTGACTGTAGAAGCTTATGGGATGGATAAAGATGAGAAGGTTAGGATGTTCAAAGCTTTGCATAGCCTGACTTTCTTAAAAGCTGCATTTTCCAGGTTGGGGTAGTGGCTCAAGTGGTGGAGTGCCTACCTTGCAAGTGTGAGTTCATACCCAAGTACTGTCCTCCAAAATAGTTCTCCAAGGTCTCATATTGTTTCATTTTTTTTTTATTGTGAGAATACCGTACAGAGGGGTTACAATTACATGGGCAAGGTAATGAGTACATTTCTTATCAAGCATTGTTGCCTCCTCTTTGTTTCCCCTTCCCCTCCCTTCCCATACCCCCCTCTCCTCCCTCCACCCGATCCTCCCCCGCCACCACCAAAGTTGTAAAGTTCGTTTTTCGACATAACGAGTTGTACATCTCCTTGTTGCATAAGTATTTAAATGTTTTTTTCTTTCATGCGATTGTTTCTAACATATTTATAAGATGATTTCTATGTTGCTTTGTATGTCCTTTCCCCACGATATAACCCCTGCTTTCACTGTATTTGATTGGTATAATTTGTGGAGGGGAAGGGAAAAAACAAATCATTTAACTAGGGATAGAGGTGGACCCATTGTTTCATCTTTTATTCTCTCATTTAACAGATACTCATTGGTCTTTTTTTTTTTTTTTTTTTTTTTTAGTCAGTTGTGGGGCTTGAACTCTGGACTTGGGTGCTGTCCCTGAGCTCTTCAGCTCAAGGCGAGCACTTTACTGGTTGAGCCACAGCACCACTTTTGGTTTTCTAGTGGTTTATTGGAGATAAGAGTCTCACGGACTTTCCTGCCTAGGCTGGCTTTGAGCCGAGATCCTCAGATCTCAGCCTCCTGAGTAACTAAGATTACAGGCGTGAGCCACCAGCACCAGGCTTGTATGGTCTTTCTGTAGTAATGCTGAACTAGTGAACAAGAAGTCATTTAAAAGTCTAATGTTTGCCCTAAATAATCATTATAATCTTAAAACAGTGACTATATGTTGATTGTACCAGCTTAAAATGAGCCATGCATTATTTCATGTCATCTTTATAACAATCTGATAATTTAGACATTATTTATTATTATTATTACTGTATCCATTTTATGCAAAATTAAAGCTCACAAAAGTTATCCGAGATATCATATGACACAATAATAAAGAACCTAGATTAATATACTGTTTGACTTCCAGGGGTGTAGAAATAATGCTTTAGAGTAGTTGATTTCCTATTCTTATTTTTGTGTCACTCACTGCCTTTTGACAGGAAAAAGGATTCTGAAAAGGTGAGCCAAAATAAGGAAGTTTTGCTTGGAAGAAAATGTAGAGAAATGCCCAGAGTTTGGGTTCCCAGGGCCTGTGTAAAGATACAGGCTTAGTTGGAAGAGATGCCAGGAGGAAATCATAGGCCAGCTACAGAGAGGGGTGCAGTGAAGGTGGGGTGCTGAGGCAGGACAAGAGCACAGTAGAATGGAGTGGTAGAAAGAATCCTGAACCAGAAACCCAAAGCCTGACATTTTGCCAATACACAAACAAGGTGACCTTAGTCAGTTAACTAGGTTTTCTGAGATAACTGGTGTAGAAACTTCAACCCAGTGTCTGACATGTGGCCGATGCTTCAGATAGAAGAAGAAGGCCTTGGCTTCAGTTTGCTCTGTTGAGGAGGGAGGTTTAACCATCTCAGACTTGCTGAGGCTATTGAGAGGATCAGTGAGCAGCAGGCTTGTGAATACTCATCAGAAATCTATGAGGAAATAGTAGGATTTCTGTGGGGCTGATGCACTTTTCATGATTTCTTTTCCACAGAAGTGTTTCTAGAAGTTCTATAACTGTTTCTACCAAAAAGCGGCTGCATGCCATATATACTCACCCCCAGAGGAACAGAAAATAGAAGGGCAAGGCTGCCATGGACCCTCCAAATATCAGATCATTAACTCTTTCTGGGCAAGAATGGTCTTCATCTCTTTAACATCAGCAACCAGAGTTGTCTCTGAATAGATTAAACTAAGTCCTGTGTGCCTATTGGCACCAAGCTTGGGGCCAACCAGGCCACCCAAAGCTCAGAAATGATGCTAAATTCTGGTCTAACACAAGGTTCCAATGGAGAAGTGAGTAGCTGAAAAGCTTAACTCTTCTAGAGATGGAGGCCCCCTGTGATGGCGAGCAATTTGGGATGGCCTATAAACAGCTTCACTGTTGCCCTGACATGGCATGACATTCATGATCCTTCACTATCTGATTTCTACCTGACTTTCTATCCTCTCCTTTTATGAAACCTATACCTCCTTGTTCCCCAGATACTTTCTACATACCCCCCATCTCTACCCTGAATCTTAACTTCCTTCTGTACCAAATACTTTTCTCCCCCTCTGTATCCTCAATCTCTACTCACCCAAGCTCTAGCACAAATGTCCCCTCATTCGTGAACCTACCTTAAGGTGGTAGGAGCTCTCCATCCCTGCTGCCCCTTATGCCAATTGGCTCATTGTACTAAGCCTCTGTCCCAAAGTCATAAATTGTCAATATATACCTTCTGTTTCTGTTTGACCCTATAATCAGGGCTAAATCCATGCATACTTGTTTTATAGATAAAGAAAGCTCCTTTTCCTAGGATCTGGCACTTTGTCTTATGCAAAGTAGATGCTTCATAAATATGTATTAAGTGAATGAATAATGGAAATCCACAGAATCATATAATCATGTCTGTCATCACCATCAACTTCCTAAGCATCTGTGAACTTGTGGTAGTAAGCTTTGAACTCACATTATTAGATATAATTATTAGAGTATTAGATTCTTAGAATTATTAGATATATAGTTGGCCCTCGAAGGTTCATTGTCAAGTGCAAAAAGTAATCTCAGAACAGCTTGACGATCTCCCTAACTCCACATGAAATAAAGACTCTAGGAAAGATTGCAAGGAGCCATGTCCTTTGCAAATCTGAGTTAGCACAGCCTAGGATGAGGCCAGGAAGCACATACATTCCATCTCTAAACCCTGGTGTTGGAGAAGCAACATAAATATTTGTAGAAACGTTTTCTTTTTTCGTATGTCCATCCCTCTCCACTGCCATCCTCCACCTGAGACTGAGAATTCTTTTGAGTTTCTTTGAGGGAGAGTGACTAGATGTGGTTTCCGCCAGCTGTGTCTGCAGTCCACACTCCACAGCTCAGAATATAGGGCTGGTGTCTTTCTGTCATCACACCCACAGTGGGGTTTCTCACCAGCCTGCTCCGAGGACTAGCTACCTGCGGTTGGCGAATTCCCCACAGAGTCAGCGGACATCCAGTTGTCACGCCGTACTGCTAGACACAGAATGAAAGCTTTGTCTCAGAAGACACTTTCAATTGATGGCTCCTTGCTGTGTTTTTCAGGCTGTGGTGGTGACTGATGGAGAACGAATACTGGGCTTGGGAGACCTGGGCTCCTTCGGCATGGGCATCCCTACTGGCAAGCTGACCCTGTACACAGCGTGCGGTGGGGTGAGCCCACAGCATTGCCTCCCTGTCCTGCTGGATGTCGGCACCAACAACGAGGTAACAGACTGTCTAGACCAAGGAGAGGAGGAGTGCTTTTGTGGGTGGGGTGTTATATCCACATAGCAATTTCTTTATTGGCATCCTTTTTTTTCTTCTTAATATATATGTATTTTTATTGTAAAGATACTGTACAGAGGGGTTACAGTTACATGAGCAAGGTAATGAGTCCATTTTCTATCCAGCATTGGTACGCCCTCCTTTGTTTTTCCCCTACCATCCCTTCCCTATCCACCTCCCCAACTCCTCCCTCCCCTCCCCCCACAAAGTTGTAAAGTTTGTTTTCAACATACTGTCTTGTACATCTTATTATTACAATGGGTCAACCTGAATCCTTATTTCATCATTTTGTTATTTCCCTTCCCCTCCCAAAATTAGAAAAATGTATATACAAGTTGCAGAACACCTGAATCAAATACAGTGACAACAGGGATTGTACCATGGGAAAGAACATACAAAGGAACAAAAAAAAAATCACATAGTACATTATAAGTACATTAAAAAGAACATCAAGATAAAACCTCTTGTGTTCCTATCTTGGGGTTCACTTCATTTAGCATCTTTTGGGCATTTACCCAAACTATCACAAACAAGGTATACCAAAGCTACTAGCACAACCATATTTATCACAGCATTATTCACCATAGCTAAGATATGGAACCAACCCAGATGCCCCTGAGTAGATGAATGGATCAAGAAAATGTGGCATACACAACACACACACACACACACACACACACACACACACACACACACACACACACTGGAATTCTATGTCTCTATCAGAAAAAAATGACATCACCCCGTTTGTTAGAAAATGGAAAGACTTGGAAAAAATTATATTAAGTGAAGCAAACCAGACTCAAAGAAACATAGGTCCCATGGTTTCCCTTATCTGCAATAACCAGTATATGTCTAGGACAAGCAGAAGAGGTCAAAAGCTATGTTCAGCATCCTTTTGACCAGATCAAGGTCAAAATCTTCCCATCCCCAATTAGACATAAATGGGAGGACCTTCCTTCTTCCTGGCTGCTGCTTCTTCCAGCCCACTTTCATTTCCAGGTCCCATTGCTTCTCCTCTACTTCTGTGCCCATCATAACCTTTGCTTGGGCTTCCATTCATCCATTGCCTCTAAGATCCCAAAGAGATTCCATTCCCCTCAAAGCCTCTCTGACCGCTCTGGTGTGTTTGACAGTTATCACCAGCAAGTAAGAGTGTGCTGTACTTTTTCAGCATTTTTTTAGATGAGTTGCCTGAGTAGAAGGGTTAAAACTCCAAGCATCAGTACCAGTGGCTGAAATCTCAGAATCAGGCATTTGAGCAACCTGTAAACCTAGGGAGAGAAACTTAGCTATGTTGTGAGTAATTCTATCTGCCTTGGAACTGGAGGCCAAACCCTAGCCAAGAGTTTGTCTGCTACAAGCACCACAAATACTATGAGCAGTATTTGTGCAAGTCTGTGATTCTCAGTTCTGTGTCTCTGCATCAGAAAGTGCCCAAGAATTCTCTCTCTCTCTCTCTCTCTCTCTCTCTCTCTCTCTCTCTCTTTCTCCTCGAGTCTCTCAGCAGTATAGGGCATTTGAATTTAAGATCTCACACTTGCTCAGCTTGCTTACTCTGCTGGTACTTTACCACTTGAGCCACACCTCCAGCTCAGCTTTTTGTTGGTTGGTTATTTTAGAGTTAGGATCTTGTGGACTTTTCAGTGTTCCTCGTGGATTTTTTTTCCTTTGGATTACAAACCTCCAGATATCAGCTGCTGGTTAATACTACAAGTGTGAGCCACTAATGAATGACTCAACAGTTCCTTCTTAATGAGCTTTATTTTTGAAATCCAAAGAAGTATTAAAAATGGTGTCAGTCACATGACCAAAGCTAATGTTATTTTTACATTTTCTTGTATTCCTTCCAACCTTTTTACCCCAAAAACTCACAAGAACAAAATTGGGTCTATATTTCAATAGTTTTTCATCGTTCTTTCTGAGGTACAGCATAAGTTTTCTTCCATGTGATATAATACTATTCTTCCTGGTCATTTTAATAGCTGCCTGGTATATCATGGGTTGGGCAGTTAGGTCATCTGTAGACAACCCATGCTCTGACCCTCATTTTGTCCCTTTCTCTGATTATTTCCTTAGGATAAATTCTTTTCTTGATTTCACGTTGTCAAAAAGCAATCCTTATTTATATTCTGTGGAGATTTCTCTCAAGAAAATTTGAAAAACTCCACAGATTTCCTCTTGTCTAGACACCACACATCCCTATTTCTCAACAAAAAAAAGGAGTGTGCTAGTTCTAGCAAGGAATGGGGCTTTATTAGATTTTGTCCACAGATGCCAGCAAATGATTAAGTTCCAGGCAGACCCTGCTTACAAGCTTGGAAATCAGGTAGGTAGAGTGAGATGAGAACGAACAAGAGGCATGGGGCAAGACCTGACTGAAAAGTAGTGATGCATCTTCCAGTGCCCCTGCATCTCCTTACACTGGATGGGAACCAGACTGGAAGATCATTGAGCAGCCCTCCACCTTTAAAGCTTTTCTTCTTCACAAGCCTCCTTGCCAGCCTAGGAGATGGGAGGCTGGATTGCAGCACGAGCTGTATAGCTGCTCAGCAGAATCAGTTTTCCCAGGCAGCTATTAAAGTGGTCTTCCAATTTCAAAACGTCCATCTTTGCCTGGATAGACAGATGAGTGCAGCAAGCCTTAACTTAGGTATTCTTCCCATCCAATGTCTCTGGCTGTATTCCAACTGGATTTAATGGAGACCTTCACTCCTAAAACCTGGCCGTATGATTTTGATTTAGGGCTACTGAATCCCCTGAAAGGGTATTCGTTGACTCTAGGATATACATTACAATCCTTCATTGTTGAAGGCCCCAGCACTCACCCTTGGTGTGCTCAAGTTCAGGGTTGACCCCAGTTTGTGACAAACCCACCAGAAAAGCTGACCAGAAATGAGCTATAACCATAAACCAGTACCTTACACTCAGTTTAGGCCGAACAGTAGCCCAGAGAGTAGAACAGTTGTCATCATTCTCTTTCCAGTTGGGGAAACTGAGGCCCAGAGAGTTTAATTTGCTCAAAAAGATCTGCTACGGAAGTGGCGCTGTAGCTCAAGTGGTAGAGCGCTCGCCTTGAGCTGAAGAGCTGAGGGACAGCGCCCAGGCCCAGAGTTCAAGCCCCACGACCGACAAAAAAAAAAAAAAAAGATCTGCTACAAGTGGTAAGACTGAGATCTTAAGATGACCCTTTCCATATATTAGACCACTACTGAGGCTTCAGTTTCTTTGTAAGTGAAGACTAATTCTTGACTTCCGGAGTGTTTTTTTTTTTTAATTAAAGTAACTGTGGAGTATTATTTAAATTTTTGAAAGAAAGCAGAAAGAGCATTTCTTCCACAATGCTATACATGTGATCTCCCTCCACACTTATCTATGCATATACTTAGATGTAGTTATGACCTAACTATGATCATAGTGTGCTGGTCATTTTGTTCTAATTTTCCAACTATGATTATTTTGTGGGCACTTTACTTATTTAATAAAAGTTTATTGAGTGTTTAGTAAGTGTCAGGCACTCTGCTAGGAATGAAGGGGATAAATAAAAAGCCAGGCCTGGGTGGAAGAGCCTGGTTGTCAGTGCTTCAACCCTGTCACCTCATTGCTCACTTTAATGGGTCCTGTGTAACATCCACGCCAAGTGTCTGCTTCTCCCTTGAGTCTTGCACTCAGAGCATGAGAATTCAAAGTTGCAGAGTAGACCAGCATTGGGAAGACAATGGTTTGTCTCTCTTCCAATAGATTTACTATGTCATCTCCCACACTACAGTTCTTTTTATTTTCTTCAAGTGTCAATTTGCATGATCTTCTCCCCACAAGTCTGGGGCACATGTCTTGCTCAGAGCAAGCCTGTGCTACAGGAGAGGCAGGCTTAGCCTTATAACTTCTCTCTGCATCAGTGCAGTGAGGGTGTGTTCCAGGGAGTCTTGGTGTCAGAACAACTCCACCATCTGTGTGTGTGTGTCTCCATGAAACTGCTGAGGCCACAGGAGTTTTACTCATCATCAAAGAAAACACCCGTGCAGGTTTCCTGCTGAAGGAAAACATCTGCTGTATGCAGCCCTGAAATGTAGTCACTTTTACCTGCCAGCATCCAGGAGTTTTGGAAAATAAATACATAGCACAGCTCCCATGAAAAGGGATGTCTCATAAGTTCCAAGAAAACAAGGGAAGGGAGCACCTCTTAGTTGTGCTGTGCTGTGAAACAAAACACATGACAGTTACGCTGTCTAACTTAGAAGGAAGCTGAACCATTAACTCCTTTAGCCCTTCATTTTATATGGAAAAAGAGCCCCAAAGCAGGGCTTCCCCCAAGCCCTGAGATAATCCAATTTAATGCAGAGTTTCCCAAGTGGACCTCATGAGCAGAGAGGTCTTTTTCTGAGTGAAGTGTTGTGATTCTGTAAGATCACACGGAGATGCCTTGTTGGTCTCTGGAAATTATTCATGGTTTTCATTTCCCCTTATGTTATGAGGGAACATACTACAGAAACGTTCTGACATGCCCAAGACCTTGAGTAGAAAGTAAGTGCGCAAGAGTCAGGAGGCCAATTCAGACTTGACAGTCTTAACTGGGATGAGTCAAACTCTTCATTTGTCCTGAAGAATTTCTGAATGCTCTAAACATTGCACAGTACATTTCAGTAAAAATAAAAGGACAATCTTTATTAGATACTATTGACTGTAAAAGACTTTTTAAAATTGTATTTTCATAATAAAATGTTCGATGCCTCAAGATATAGATTATAGTAAAAATTAGTTTTGAGCTGGGTGCCAGTGGCTCACGCCTGTAATCCTAGCTACTCAGGAGGCTGAGATCTGAGGATCACGGTTCAAAGCCAGCCCAGGCAGGAAAGTCCATGAAACTCTTAAGCTCAATAAACCACCAGAAAACTGGAAGTGGTACTGTGGTTCAAGTGGTAGAGTGCTCGCCTTGAGCTGAAGGTCTGAGGGCAGTACCCAGGCCCAGAGTTCAAGTCCCACAGCCAACCAAAATAAATAAATAAGTAAATAAATAAATAATAAATAAATAAATGGTTTCTTATGCTAATATAGAGTATTCAAGTGATTCACTCATGTGATGCTTTGAATATCCTGGCTTATGCTCATCTCGGCTTTATAGATGAGCAAGCTGGGGTTTGAGGTTAACCTGACTCCAAGCCCTGCTGGGAGGTTTCATGACCTGGGACTCTCCTCTCCAGCACTTTGACACTGTGGGGCAGGGAACTAGGCTATAGCTGGAACTTCTTCTAGTTCTCCCAGGAGAGCTCAGTTGTGACTGGGAAAGTCCAGGGGTTCAGCCTCTTGTTCTGCAGACCATACTTGGAGTAGGGAAAGGCAGAATGGAACCCCAGGAAAGGCTATATCCATACCTGCAGCCAGCTGTCATACCTCTAGCAGGCATGAAGTAGCTTTTCCAAATCAGCAAGGATGCCGTTGGCTGGGAATTGCACAGAGCAAGAGGCACACATTGCACCCTGTGCCTTACCAACTGAATTGTATATAAGAAAGACCATGGGAACGTTTACTGCCCAGACCTCTTCCTTTTTTCTCATTAGGTATGTGCTTGTGCATTTAGAAGTCTCCAGCATGTAGTATTGTCAGATAAAATACAGATGTCATGTTAGATTTGAATTTCGGACAAGCAGTAATTCCTAATTGTTTTTAATTTAATTATGTGCCAAGTATTGCATAGAACATGCTTATGATAAAATATGATTAATATTTATCTGAAATTTCAATTTGATGGAAGTCCTGACTTTTATTTGCTAAATCTAATTGCCCTATGAATGGAGGCAGAAAGAATGTTAGAGCAAGAAGACCCCATCCTACAGAGGAAACCAGATTTATGGCCTGGAGACCATGACTGAGATGCTTTTCTGAGCATCCTCAGTGTGATATTGAAGGGGCTTCAGGCTTTGGAATTGTATCATCTGAGTCACTTTCTCTGTCACTGAGCTAGTGCTGTAACTTTGGGCAAGGTATTTAACTTCTCCATTAAAGAAGTGGGGTGCCGGACACCAGTGGCTCATGCCTTTCATCTTGGCTACTGAGGAGGCTGAGATCTGAGGATTACGGTTCAAAGCCAGCTGGGGCAAGAAAGTCCTTGAGACTCATCTCCAGAAAACAGGAAGTGGCACGGTGGCTCAAGTGGTAGAGTGCTAGCCTTGAGCTGAAGAGCTGAGGGACAGCGGCCAGGCCCAAAGTTAAAACTCCAGGACTGACAAAAAAAAAAAAAGTAAGGTGACAATAATAGCCTATCACAGAATGTTGAGTTCCTTTTTCATTTCCATCTCCTTGGAGAGTTGTACAATGATCTTTCTAATAAAAGAATCATTTAAAGGGTAAAGCTTTTTAAAAGTGTTTATTGATAGGAGTTACAATGATACTATCTAGGATTTAGGCTTGTTTTCTCTTTGGATTAAAGCATCAAAGGGCAGGGAAACATTTAAAGCAAACAGAGAAGGCTTATTTGACAGTGAAAATATAGAAGCAATAGTGTAATCACTTAGAAAGGCAAAATCAAAGTTCAACAAAATAAACACTGGAAGCTGGTACTTGAAAGGGGTGGGGTGGGGTCAAGGGGAAAGGAGTAGACAATGAAGAGGAAAAAAGGAGGATATAGTCAAGAATTTTGTATATCCTACAAAATTAAGAGTGAGGAAAGGGCTGGGTTGGGAGGAATGTGTGAGAAAGTTGAAAGAGGTGACATTGATCAAGATGCACTGTATTCATAAACTGCTTTGTTAATGGAGACTCCTTTGTACAACAACTTAAAGATTAAAAAGAAGAAAAGGCAGACTCTTCGTGTAACAAAAGGCCCAGAAACAAGGGGGCACATTCTCTCCCAGGGCCTGATCAGTTAGGGTCCTCTGTTTTCCTTCCCCTAAGGGAATACTTTTGCTCCAATTGACCAGAGGGTTTTTATACTTGGCTCCCCCATGATTAGATCCTCTGTCTCAGATTTGGACGGAACCTTTGATTGAATGGAGGCTAAGGGGGCACACACCAGGCCACAGCCACAAAACGCATATGCATTTGGGCACTGGAACCTGTATGACCCAATGGAAATAAAATAGCTATTTTTCTTTTTGCCATGTCAACTCCCTGCCACTTTAGAGCTGGTCTCTACCATCATTTTCTGTCCCGACTAGCTAGCCAGGATCACCTAACTTCCCCTCAGCTCGAATTACAGGCAGATATCACCTTCCCAGATGATTCCTGGGTAGGGATAGGAAGACCCAGACAGCTTTCTACTTCCTTTTTTCTCCTACCCCATAGTTCTTCATGCTGAACATGGACAGGTTTTTTTTTGTTTTGTTTTGTTTTTTGTTTTTTTTGGGGGTCCGGTCGTGGGGCCTGAACTCTGGGCCTGGGCACTGTCCCTCAGCTCTTCAGCTCAAGGCTAGCGCTCTACCACTTGAGCCACAGCGCCACTTCCGGCTTTTTTCTTTTTGCTTATGTGGTGCTGAGGAATTGAACCCAGGGCCTCAGGCATGCAAGGCAAGCGCTCTACCACTGAGCCACCTTCCCAGCCCTGGGCAGTTGTTTTTAAACTAATAATAATGATAATGATAATAAATCAATAGCAATGGAGTTGGTTCTTCTCTTTCTGTTCCAGGAGCTGCTCAGAGACCCGCTGTACATTGGCCTAAAGCATCGCCGTGTGCGCGGGAAGGAATATGATGAGTTTCTGGATGCATTCATGCACGCTGTGACAGACAAGTAAGTGGGAAAGCTGTCCCTTCAGTAAAAATGACTCCTAGGAGATACCATGACTATTTGGGCAGAACCTCAAATATGAGGTAGTAGATAATGTGCTTTTCCAGGTGGTGTGAAAATTCCAGTTGAACCCCATGTATCAGATAGAAAACAAGAATTGAATGGGTGCATTCTCTGGAAGAATCTTTGGAAGAAGAGGGAAGAGGGAAGACAACTAATGGGCTGAAGGCTCTGTGGCCTGGAAATAGTGAAGAATCTGTTGTTCTAGGAGGAAAACTCTCTTGGTGGGAGCTGACTGGGTTTTCAGCATAAACAAGATGTTGCAAGTGATAGAAAGATGGGATACTTCTGATGAGTTAGCTTTGGAGGGTAGCTTGCCACATTTACCATAATTTTGCATCTCTATGTGAGGACAGAACAGCATTATGAGCCATTCTTGAAGACCACCTAACTCTGAACCTTCTAGATAGATGTATGAGATGTCATGTCTTTGCTGAGGTGAAGATATTGGCAGCCCCACGCTCCTCACCTACCTTTTCTGTCTGCCGTCCGGGTTCCCTGCTGCTCCTGTCCCAGCTGGTACGCTGTGGGGATGGAGTTCTGGTAACACTTACACAAGCTGGGCAAGCCAGAATTTTAGCAGTTTAGTCAGTGGGCCTCATTTGAAAAGAGAAAAAGATAATACTGTAGCAAAGAAAATTGATGGAGTACAGGAGGAGCACAAAAGTCCTTGAGTAAGTTGGAGGGCAAGAATGTAAAACATGGGGGGGGAGGGGCTGGGAAGGTGGCTCAGTGGTAGAGCGCTTGCCTTGCATGCCTGAGGCCCTGGGTTCAATTCCTCAGCACCACATAATCAAAAAGAAAAAAGCCAGAAGTGGCGCTGTGGCTCAAGTGGTAGAGCGCTAGCCTTGAGCTGAAGAGCTGAGGGACAGCGCCCAGGCCCAGAGTTCAGGCCCCATGACCAGAAACAAAAAATAAAATAATGTAGTACACATCTGGAGAGCTTAGTCTTAGGAGCACAAGAACTATCCAGAAGGAGGCAGAATATTGGGCACAGATGGAGCAAGTGGGTAGGAGTGGTGGAAGGAACAAGTGGGAGACGTGTCTAGTTGAAGATAAACTCATCAAGTGAGAGTGAGTGTGGAGAAAGATGCACTAGAGGATGAAGGATAAAGATATGTGACCAAGTTACTTAGACAGACCTGGGAACTAGCCAGCTAGCTCTGGGAGTCTCCTTGAGGTTTTTGACCAAGAATTTAATTCATATCAGTAGTATGATTTGAACATATCAACTATAAAGGCTGTGTCAGAAACTCAATCCCTGATGGAATTCTGTAGAGATTAGGTCATGCGGGCTATACTCTCACAGATAGATTAATGCCAATTATAAAAGGGAGTGAGACTTTTTTTTTTTGATAATTTGTTTTCGGTTGGTTGTGGGGGCTGGACTATAGGCCTGGGTGCTGTTCCTCAGCTCTTCAGCTCAAGGCTAGCGCTCTACCACTTGAGCCACAGCACCACTTCCAGCTTTTTCTGCTTATGTGGTGCTGAGAAATCAAACCCAGGGCCTCATGCATGCAAGGTAAGCACTCTACCACTGAGCTACCTTCCTAGCCCCATGTGACTTTTTTTAAAGCAGAGGTTTTTATTTTCATTTTTCATTCTCAAAAAGTATTAGCATTTAATTTTTGATAATAAGAGAATCATTAGAGAAACCTTTGAAGGTACTTCAGGAAGAAAAATGCAACCTATATATTTGCACATATTGCATGTAAAACTATATATAAGCCATATGCAGTAGGAGTGAGACCTTTAGATTGGAGCAGGCTTGATTTTGTGCTTCTGTATTTCTCTCTCATTCTTTGGTGGTACTGGGGTTTTGAACTCAGAACTTTGTGCCTACTATTCAGGTGTTCTGCCACTAAAGCCATGTCTCCAGCCCATTTGCTTTGGCTATTTTTGAGTAGGGTCTCACTTTGTGACTTTCCTAGCCTGACCTGTGATGCTCCCATTTATGCTTCCTGTTATAGCTAGAATGATCTGCACATGCTACCACATCCAGCCTTTTCTGTTGAGATAGAATCTCATGAATATTTTTGCCCAGGCTAGTCTGAAACCACAATCCTCTCAACTCATGTAGCAGGAATGACAGGTGTGTACCACTGTACCCAGCCAGCTCCTGGCTGAGATTGAGTTTCACAAACTCATTTTTCCAATGCTGTCCTTGAACTGTGATTCCCCCATCCCCAATCTTAGCCTCTTGAATAGCTAGAATCGCAGGCATGTGCCATTGGTACCCAGTCCAATCTGAGATCTCTTGCCCTTCCTCATTCCACCATAGGATGATGCAGCATGAAGTCCCTCAGTAGATGCTAGTGCTCTGTATTGGACTTCCCAGATGAACTGTAAGCATAGATTGTTATAGAAACACAAACCAAAGTAAGACAGTCAATTGACCTGTTTCTGTGTTTCTCTAGGCAAGTCTAACTCTTTGGGTGGAGGGCTGGATGAGACAGAATAAAATATAATTGGGATCCTGATTTGCAGTTCAAGAGAGAAAGGGGAAAAAAAGGAGCTGTGACTGTATTCATGGGAATGATTATAATGATACAGCAAAAGTCTAGGCTATAGAACGCAATCATAGCAGTCAGTGCATGTCCTACAAAATTAAGAAAATTGATAGAAGAGGGAAGGTCAGGAGGGATGGGAGAGAATGATGAAAGGGCCGACATTGATCAAGATGCATTGTATTCATAAATTGCTTTGCTGAATGGCACCTCCTTAAAGATAATTTCTTTTTGTTATTGTCAAGGTGATGTACAGAGGGGTTTCAGTTACATAAGTAAGGTAATGAATACATTTTTTGTCAACCTTGTTACCCCTCCCCTCAATTTCTTAAAGTCCAAGCTAAGTAGAAAGACACATGAGGAAATAGAGGAGAAGGGTAAGGAACAGTCCGATGGGGTCTGAAAGATGTTGAGTTGGCCACCAGGCAGAATGAGCTGGACAGAAAGAAAGTAATAACCAAAAAATAGGAGTTTGTAGTTGAAATGATGGAGGAAATACTAAGAGGTAGCCACCAAAGAAACTAATTCAAGGATTATATGCACTCATAAAAGCATAGAATATAGAACAAAGGAAGAGTACCCATGCCATTCCTCTTTCAAACCATCCTAAATAGCAGATTCAGATCTAAACAAAATAGGCTAAGGGTCATAAATTACCTAGAGTATTTTTGGAGAACAATAACCAAAGAAAATAATGAAGGGAATGCAAGGTTTTATATTAGAGCTGCAGTACTACCTCCAGAGATCTAGAAGCTATTCTTACAGAAACAGATTGGACTTGTTTCTGAATAACCAGTAGAGAAGAAGCAATTGGTAAAATGACAACAGAAGCCTCCTGGGGCACAGAATAAATCAGATCTATCTCACAATGTCCAAGTCTAGAAGAATGGACTCTTGGTCACAAAAAGAACTCCAAGACAAGTTATATAGATTGTTGGTGGTGACTTCGTAAGAAGGAATTCAAATTTCAGATGCTCTTCAACATGCCTTCCTTCCCCGTTATTCTGACCTCTTAAGAATCTTGTGAGGGCGGGGAAAGTGGAGTGTTTGCCTTGCATGCATCTGGCCCTGGGTTCGATTCCTCAGCCTCACAATAGCAGGAAAGGCCGGAAGTGGCACTGTGGCTCAGGTAGAGTGCTAGCCTTGAGCTTAAGAGCTGAGGGACAGCGCCCAGGCCCAGAGTTCAGGCCCCACAACGACCAAAAAAAAAAAAATCCTGTGAGTTTTCTCATCTATTCCATTGGTCTTCAGGTCTATTTTTGTGCCAGTACCAAAGTGTTTGCTGTTGTTGTTGTTATAGACTGCTGTTGTTTTTTGTTAGGGTTCTGTAGTAGAGTTTGAAATCTGGTATTGTGATACCACCCACATTGCTTTTATTACCTAGAATTGTTTGGGCTATTCTAGGTCTTTGGTTGTACCAAATGAATTTTTGGATTGTTTTCTCTATCTCAGTAAAGAACGTCATTGGAATTTTGATGGGGATTGCATTGAATTTGTATATCATTTTTGGCAGAATGGCCATTTTCCCAATACTGATTCTACCTGTCCATGAACATGGAAGTTCTTAACATTTTCTGGTGTCCTCTTTGACTTTTTTCTTTAGATTTTTTTTTATAGTTTTTGCTATAAAGATCTTTTACATCTTTGGTTAGGTTAATTCCTAAGTATTTTTTGAGGCTACTGCAAATGGGGTTGTTTTCATGATTTCCGTGGGTTAATTTTGAAAACTGCTACTTTGATAAAGTGGTTGATTAGCTCTAGACATTTGGGGGTGGAGATTTTGGGGTCCTTAAGGAATAGTTTAATTTCTTCTTTCCCCATGTGAATCCCTTTACTATCCTTTTCTTGCCTTATTCCAGAACTATATTGAAGAGGAGTGGAGAGAATGGGTGTCTTTGCCTTGGGGAATGGTTTTAGTTTCTCCCCATTTAGTATGATGTTGGCCATTGGTCTGTCATATATAGCCTTTATTGTTTTAAGGAATACCACTCTGGTATCTACCCTGAGCATCATGAGCCAGGATATGATAAAGACACCTGCACATCTATGTTCATTGCCGCACTATTCACAATAGCCAAGATATGGAAACAACCCTGATGCCCCCAATAGATGAGTAGATCCAAAAAAATGTGGTACCTATGCTATACACAATGGAATTTTACAAAGCCATTAGAAAGAATAAAATAATGTCATTTGCAGGGAAATGGATGGAACTAGAACAAATCATATTAAGTGAGGTAAGCCAAGATCAGAGAGACATATGGCTAATGTTCTTCCTGAAACACAGAAGTTAGAGCTAAATGCACTGGGGTATGACAAAATACACAGAATTCTAAATACCCACATATAGTGAGACCAAGAGGATAGTCTTAGGAGAGAGTCACAAAGAAACAATACCCAAGAGTCTCTTTATATGTATATAAAATAATATTCATACCGAAACAAACTCCAAAGATATAGAAACAAAGAACTTTTCATAATTTGGTTTTTTTTCTGATGACTCTGTATTTTTTACCTTATATATGGTGTATTCATGTGCACATCTGTGGGAGTGTGGGGGGGGCACAGAATCAGAGGGAAAAGGGTAAAAGCAGTAGAGCACACTGGACATTGATGAAGGTGAACTATGCAACTTGTGGGTGGAGACGGGAGGGAGGACATAGGAGAGAATGGAGGAAAGGATGACAACGTACTAAAAGAAATGTACTTATTACCTGACATATATAAAGATAACTGGGCTGTATATCACCTCTAAAACAATAATAAAGCAAATTAGAAGGAAAGAAAAAGAATCCTGGGAGATCAGCAGGATACCGATGGCTTATGTCTGTAATTTTAACTACTCAGGAAGCTGAGATGTCAAGACTGCAGTTCAAAGCCAGCTCAGGAAAGAAAATCTCCAAATAAGCACACACACACACACACAAAAAGCTGGAAAGTGAGCTGTGGATCAAGTGCTAGATAGTAGTCTTGAGCACAAAAGCTCAGGACAGCACCCATGCCCTGAGTTCAAGCCCCAAGTACAAAATGTTTTTTTTTTTTTAAAGACCCACCTGTGATACTGACAGGATAATTATTATTATAGAAGAGAAATCTTATTGAAGAGGAATCTGAGACCCTTAGAGGCTAAAGTATCTGACTCAGCACACATAGTTCCTGGTATGACTGAGCTGAACTCAAGTCTATTTATTCTGTGTCCAGGCTGCTCCATTACCTGAGAGAAGGGAATTTGGCTTTAAGAGCCTACTTTAACTTCCTGCTTCCAGGGCTTGCCGCTTATCTAACCAGTCAGTAATCATTCCATGACTCCCCAAAGAGAAATCTTGCTATTCCTGTGAGAAGGTTAAATAAACTAGGATGTAAGGGGCTCTTCAAATGATCACCAAATTCAGTTCACACTTGCACAGATACACACAGGCAGTCCAGGGTGAAGGGCACGTCAGCCAACAGGAATCTGTCCTTAAACAGAAAAGATGATGGATTGATGGTCGGCTGCTTTGACATTCTAATAAGCTAAAGCAGATGTTTCTGTAGATACTGGAGGTGGGGAGTGAACTGGTCTCTCCACACACCAGCTGGGAATATCATAGCCCCAAAATGGAATGCTTGGCCTCGGTGTGAGTCAGAAGCCCTGAAGACATACACAAGGTATTTTAAGAAAGAACCTTGGGAAATGTTGACTCCTCCTTCAACATCCTCCTCTCTGCCCCAACTTCCTGTTAAGAAAAAATGTTTCATCTTCTTACCCCTCCTCATTAATTAGCATTTGTCTTGAGAATGTTTTAGCTTAAAAACAACTCACTGTGTATGGATGGTTCAGTTCCTGTTTCCTGGCAGCTGGCCACTAAGAGGTCTCACCAAAGCAAAGAAAATCTCCATTAAGTCTGAATTTCAAAAATAGGATGATGGAAGCATCCTTCAGCTTGATCTTTGAGATAAAGATTAAGATTACATGTCAAAAAATGAGTCATTTCATCCTTCCTACTCTTCTCCTGCCAGTGGTGGGTCCTGAAGCCCTGCACCTGAGCACCACATCCTAGTGTGACAAGTTATCCCGAAGGGTTTCCGTTAACACTTCTTCTGTTGCTTACAGAAGAATAGATGGGAATTGTCTAATTGAAGTTTGCACCGGAGTCCCAGTTCTGACTGACAATTGACATGGGTGAGGCTGAAGTTTAACAGGAGCAGTAGCTTCAGCCTCTAGGCAAATCAGGGAAGGAAATCTCTTGCTTTTTCTCCAGTTCCCTGAATTCTAAACATGTAGTGATTTTAGGGTTGCCGAAACGAGAGTGTCAAAAAAAGAGAAATAATAGTTATTGGAACTTTGCTTTCTAAAAGAAAATAAGTTGTCTACCTTTTAGTTTCAAGAAAAAAAATTCTCTCTCTCTGTCTCTCTCTCTGTGTCTCTCTCTCTCTCTCTAACCAGTCAAAATAACTACTGTCGATAGCCTATATGAAAAAAGCTTTAGTTTCAAAGATACCTAAACAGCCCTGCACCTCTGCTTCCTTTGCTCAGTCTCTCCACATTCTCCACATGCCTGCCCCTTAATATTTTCTTCCAAACTTGACGTATACCTCAACCTTCAAGAGCCAGGTGTCCCATCATGCCTTCCCAGTGTTCCTTCAGCCCCTACATGTGTCTCGCCCAACTTATTGTTTCTACCCTGATTTGTGTAGGGTTTCTATTCAAACATACAAAAACAAAACTAGACATCTCTACTCTCTCCGAATCTGACTGAGAAGTATTAAAGGATTTAGTGCTTAGCAGACCATTCAAAACACCAAAGCACATTACTAAAGTAAATACTAGACACAAGGAGATGGGATTCCACAACTATTCACCACTGGAGTCAGGGCACACACTCATTTCTGTGGTTTCTATACTTTTCTATGTTGTTCATCACTCAGTGACTCTAAGACAAGAAAATATTTATTTAGAAAGGTAGACAACCAAACAAGATAGAAGCTATTATTAAGACTATTTGGCTCAGGAGTTGCAGGCTTATGCAGGGTTGAGGGCATGGTGCTAGGCCAGTTACAAATCCCAGGGCAGTCACAAATGTTGGGGTGGTCTGCTTTTTTGATGCACAGACTCTGCTATCTGTAGGTCCACCAGATGGCCTGGATTTTGTAAATCTAAAGCAAAATTTGCTGATTAGAAATCTTATGACTCACATCATTTTAATCTTTTTTCCCAGGAATAGCTAACCTTGTGACTACACATAAAGATACAAAAGAAATCTTTTATCACAGAACAGGGGCAGATAGCAGAAAGGCAAATTTTGCAGTAGAAGATAATGAGTTACAACTTTCCCAGAACAGTGTTGTCCATAGCAAAGTTGGTAGGGGGGTAGCCATATTGTTCAGCTAGGTGATCTCCCAAATTAATAATTTTAGTAATTTATTGTTATCTACAAATGGTTGTACAATGAGGTTACAATGTAACAAGTCCATTTATGTGTATAGTATATCTTGATCAGAGTAACTCTTTCCATCAATCAAGGGATATCTACCCTGATCAGCAGATGCGAAACTCTCCCAGGTTATACTCTTTTTTTTTTGGGTCCGGTCATGGGGCCTGAACTCTGGGCCTGGGCGCTGTCCCTCAGCTCTTCAGCTCAAGGCTAGAGCCCTACCACTTGAGCCACAGCGCCACTTCTGGCTTTTTTTCTTTTTTGCTTATGTGGTGCTGAGGAATCGAACCCAGGGCCTCAGGCATGCAAAGCAAGCGCTCTACCACTGAGCCACCTTCCCAGCCCCCAGGTTATACTCTTATCTGTTGTATATTTCATTTGTTATGTATACCAGATTGTGCTATCTCTTCTATAATGGTTGAATAAGATGTTTTAAGCTTGTTTTTTCCCCACAGTCAGAGAAGAGGTTGAGCAAAGATAAGCCTAGACTGTTGTAGAAGGGCTTAAGTCACGTTTGTTTGGCCTAGGGTAGATGGACTTCACAGATCAGTCCCACCTCAGACTGAAAGCTATGAATCAGACTACAGCTGAGGAAAAGCTTAGACAAAGGAACTCTGAAACTCATTCTGGATCATCTGGCCTCTGAAGAAGCAAGACAGTTTTCCAGTCACAACCTGACATGGCTAATTGTTGAGAGTCTAGCTCCTACACGTTCCTGTCAGAATAAGAGCCAGATGCCACATGGAAACAGTTTCTTGGTCCTGTATGGAGTCTATCCTAGGTCACAGAAGGAATATGCTAGGAATCTGTAGCAAAGCACACACTGGAACCAAACCAGGTCCTGCTCATTTCCATCATGGCCTAGCAGATTGACTACTTGAGAGGGTCTGAAGTTCTCTTGTTAAGGTCCAGCCTTGGGACGCATACCAAAATGTACTGGAGGAAATGTACTGGCCAGGGAGATCGATTCTATGATTCTAGCTGGAATTTTCATTTTCTCTCACCAGCTTGATTTTATTGCCTGGCTTCAACAACAGGAACAAGATTGTGTCCAGCCATAAAACTCTCAGATTACGTCAGAGTACATGAAGGAATAAGTGTGTGTTTTTTGTGTTACATGGGTTAGTGTGAATGAGTGAGAGACTCAATTTCCCTCCATAGATTAAAAATAATAACAATTCTTGCTTAATCACCTTCTAAATGCAGACACTGATAGGAGCACTTCAGACTATATTAATTCATCTAGTTCTCACAACAGCCCTATGAAACAGAAAATTTTATTAGCTTCATTTTAAGAAGTGAAGAAACAAATTTATAAAGCACATGTGTCTGGTGTAATATAGAAGACTTTATGAAGACTCTACCATTAACTATTATGTATATAAGCATGAGTTCTACAGCTAGGCTGCTTATGTTTGAGAGTCTTATTAACAAGCTACTTATTGACACATAGTTCATTCATGTCTGCCTCAGTTTCCTCATCTCCAAAGTATCTTGAATTTCTTTTTAATTTTGTTTTCTGAGACAGCTATCACTATGTAGCCCAGCCTAGCCTTGAACTCACAGAGTTCTGCCTTCTCAGTGCTGGGATTACTGGCATATACTACTGTACCCAGCTCTAATATGCACTATTAACTTGCAGAGTGCTTATGATGGATAGATGAGTTCATGCGTATAAAATGATTAACATTTTCCTGAATGGTAACAAACACTTGGTGTTTTCTGTTGTTTATTATTGTTGTTGTTAATTCAGGCAATTCCAAAGCCATCTCCTTTGGGGCAGTTGTGTAGTGATGTCATACTCGTACAACCACAGTTTATTAATATACCCATCCCAGCCTTCCACAGTCCTCCAGGCTGCCATCCTCTTATTGCACTGTTACTTTCTTTCTTGCCAAATGCTGAACTGAAGAAGAAAAGATACAAGTAAGCTTAGTACCAAACAGTTTCAATTTCAACTTCTATCAGACTATTAAAGAAGAATTAGCACCAATACTTTGCAAATGTTTCGATGAAAAAGGAAGGGAACATGGAGCATTTTGATGAAGTGTTTGGAGTATCATGGTTACACTTGGATGCAGGTCCTGACTTTTGCTGCTCTTAGATTTGTAACCTCAAGCAGAACAGGGAACACTCTGAGTCTCCATGAACTCAGGATCACTGGGAGAATAATATCCATGAAGGATGAATGCAGACTGGGGTGCTGACTTCAAGACCACTATCACTATGCTTGCTCTCTGAACTAAAATTTAAAAATACAATTTTACTGAAATACTATCTTAAAAATGTAAAATAACTTGCAAATGTCACTGCAACACTTTTGTGGGGAGCTCATTCAAGTTTTAGTGGTCCAACCATGAGAAAAAAATTACACTTGGACATGATAAGTTAAACAGGACTGTAAAAATTCACACAGTGAGACCAAAGGAGGATAGTCTTAGGAGATCACAAAGGCTCAATAGCTATGTGCATATGATCATATAAAATGATGCTTATAGAAATGATCGCCAAGAAATGAAAACAAGAGGTTTTTCATTTAAAAAAAAAAGAAAAGAGGCTGGGAAGGGATGTGAAGGGTAAACCAAAGGAGGAGGCTGCAATGCTTGGTAAGAAATGTACGCATTATCCTGCCCATGTAATTGTAACCCCTCTGTACAGTATGTTCACAAATAAAATAAAATTAAATTTAAAAAAAAAAAAGAAAAGAAAAAGGAAGGGAAGGAATTCTATCAGACTTATTTTCTGAAGCCAGTATTATACTCATATCAAAACTGAACAAGGATACAACAAAAGAAAAAGAAAACTATACACCAGTCTCTTTAATGAACACTAACTGGACCCTGGTGGCTCATGCTTGTAATCCCTAGCTACTTAGGAGGCTAAGATTTGGGGATCACAGTTCAAAGCCAGCCTGGGCAGGAGAGTCCTTGGCCCTTTCTCTTCTTATCTCCTCCCAGTTCAAAATGTTTGCATCTCTTAATGGCCAGCATCCTCTTGGATCTGCAGTTAGGCTCAACACATTCAAGGCTCAGCACAATCTCCTTGGTGGTTTTAGCCTTCTTTCGGAATATTGGCTTGGTCTGCCCACCATAGCCACTTTGCTTCCGATCATAGCGCCTCTTCCCTTGGGCATACAAAGAATCTTTGCCCTTCTTGTACTGGGTCACTTTGAGAGGCTGACGCTTGCCATATTTCTTACAGAAAGTCCTTCAGGTTTTGTGTACGTTGGCCATCTTTGTAGTAGAGCTGTCCGGAGACTCGGAGACCACGACACGCACCTCACACAGCTCTGAGGAAAAGCTTCATGACATTCTTATCTCCAATAAATTCCCAAAAGAACAGAAGTAGAGTGATCGCTCAAATGGTAGAGTGCTAACCTTTAGCAAGAAAAGCTCAGAGACAGCACACAGGTCCTGAATTCAAGCCCTAGGACGAGTACAGAAAGGAAGGAAAGAAGGAAGGGAGGGAGGGAGGGAGATAGAAAGAAAGGAAAATAAAGAATGAAAGAAGGCAAAAAGAAACTGAAGAAGGCACTAGAAGATGGAAAGACCTCCCATGTCATGGTTTGGCTGAATAACATTGTGGAAATGAATATAATATTGAAAGCAATGTACAGGTGCAATTCAGTACCCATCAAAGTCCCAACGGCATGATTCTCAGAAACAGAAAAATAAATTCTAAATTTCACATGGAAGCATTTTAAAATAACCCAAAGAGCAAAAGCAATCTTAATTTTAAAAAAAGAGTAACACTAGATCGATCACAATTCCAAACTTAAAATTACACTATAGAAGCCATCCTAACAAAAACATCGTAATACTGGCACAAGAAGAGACACAAAAACAAGTGTAACTCAGAAATAAAACCACACAGCTTCAGCCATCTCATCTTTGAGAAAGGAGCCAAAAACATACACTGAGAAAAAGACAGCCTCTTCAACAAATGGTACTGGCCAATCTGGTTATCTACATGTCCTTTTGTCCTTTATAAAAATAAACTCCAAATGGATTATAATACAAAACCTAAAATTTTAAGACTACTACAGGAAAACATAGGGGAAAGTCTTGCATATAGGCATATTTTCTGAATAGACTGCAATTACTCAGCAGATAAGAGCAAGAATGGAAAAGTCAGATTGCATCAACTTTTGCACAGCAGAGGAAACAATGATCAGAATCTAAGAGGCGATTCACAGAATTTGAGAAAACCTTCCCCCATTATTCAATGAATAAAGGATTAATATCCAGAATATACAAAGACCTAAAAAATTCAACACTAAAAGAACAAATAATCCAACTAACAGGCAAATAAGCTGAACAGACCATTCTCAGATATACAAATGTCTTCAAAACTCTAGATTCCAGCTGTATTCTGCTGGCTCACACCTCCAGCCCTAGCTTCTGAGGAGGCTGAGATCTGAGGATCATGGTTTGAAGCCAACTCAAGCAAGAAAAGTCAAGATGATTCATCTCCAATTAAGCAGCCAAAAAGCTGGACTGGAAGCGTGGCTCAAGTGATAAAGCACCTTTAGCAAATAAAAGCCCAGCAAGAGTGCTCAGTTTAAGCTCTAGTAATAGAAACACATGCAAAAACAAAACCAAACAACACAACAACAACAACAAAAAACCCACACACCTCTCTAACAGCAGTGAAGAAAGCAGCCAGCCTCTTACATCACTTATATCCAGGGTAGTTAACTGTCTCCTCCTTATTCTTCTTTCACAACCATTTAAGGGCCAGTCATCCAATTGCTCCATAGTTCATCAGAGCTTGGAAACCCCCGCAGGCCTCTCAATCAACTTCAGACCCTAGCTGCCTTGCCAGCCCAGTCTACTCCCAAGCGAAAAGCTAAGACTCTGGGACTCTGAACTTCTCCTATTAGTCTTAAAGTGACATAAGCAAAGGAAAACTCAACTTGTGATATCCAGACCTCAAAGCAAAGGTAAACTAAACTTGTGATATCCATACTATGACAAGAGTTTGAGGATTCCATGCTAACTTTCAAAGATTATAAAAAGATGAGCGCTGTTGTCCTGAATGCAACACTATATGTATTTGATGCGCGTCTTTTTCTACTGTTGGTGGTAGGCAGCACACACTCATCCCTTCTGGCTCTGCAGCCAGTAGATTGTTGGGGCTGTAGCCATGCCACAGCCATGCCTGCTTAGTGTTCAGCTCAGTGGCAGACAACGTCTGCCAGTGTGGTAGCTCCACTGCCCACTGCTGCCCCTATAGCCTCTGAAGGCTCTTGTCTCAAGAATTAGACAAATGAAGTCTACAGATAAGGATGACTGGGAAGAATTTGATTTGGTAGAGAAGTAACTTGATGGAAAGGCTCTTATTGGGGGGAGCATTGGAGGGAGGGGTCCTGGTGGCTGGGTGTAGGCATTTATATACAACAGACTATGCTTTGATTGGTTGCCTCAATGATAATTAGGTGTTTTGGAAGGTGATGCTTTATTGGTCAGGTACCACAACATTCTGATTGGCTATGAATTCCTAATCAGGTCCTTTCTGCAAATCCTATCCCTAGAGTCACTGGGAAATCAAAACTAGCAGAGGGTAGGGATGGGAACAGAGGCAAGATGATCTAAAACAAGATTTCTTTTGCATCTGGTTTCAGCTTACAAGGCTAAGATGCTGTCCATTAGTCCTGGGTTTTAACTAATCTAACTTCTGTATTGGTTCATATTCATTGAACACAGTAAGAACTCAGAAACATACTTTGTTGTCAAGGATCTTACAATCTACTGTAGAGAAGGAAAGAAGAAGGACTCAAATAACTATTGCTAGATTTGTGCAGACTTTACTATGTGCCTATCAGATAGCCCTGCCGGTTAGAGGGAATAAGTAGTTAAAGGATTTGGAACCCTTAGTTGGGTTTAAAAAGTCATGGTCTTATTCTCTGGAAAGGGTTAGCAACTGATTTCTATACAGCATCTACATTGTGCTGAGTACATTACATGTAACTATCCAATGACTCATGAAGTTCAAGAAATTGAAGTTCTAAAAGGTTACGTTACAAGCCCCAAATCACTCAGCTAGACTCATAAATCTACAAGCCTCCAAAACCTGATGCCTTTGGCTATAGGGGACCCTTTGCTGCTCTATGCTAGCTGAAAAATTGCTCCCTCCAGGTGGCTCTTGCTCCTGTTGGCTTCCTTCCTTGGGGGTCAAGAAAGAGACTTCAGATATTGTGGCCTGCAGATACTTTGCCCTGTGTACCTCTAGAGGAGTATGTGACTGGATAGTCTGATGGTGATTGGCCACTCCTCTGAAAAGGTTTTTTTTTTTGTCAGTCGTGGGGCCTGAACTCTGGGCCTGGGTGCTGTCTCTCAGCTCTTCAGCTCAAGGCTAGCACTCTACCACTTGAGCCTCAGCCCCACTTCCAGCTTTTTCTGCTTATGTGGTGCTGAGAAATCAAACCCAGGGCCTCATGCATGCAAGGCAAGCACTCTACCACTGAGCCACCTTCCCAGCCCCTGAAAAGGATTTTTTTTCTCTGGTATTCATTCATTCTTTCATTTGTTCAACATGCAGTCATAGGACACTGGACATGCAGTACTATGTTTGTTCCTCAATATGTGTCTGAGATGCACATGTCTAGAGCAGGGGGCAGGAAAGAGAGTCAATAAAGCTCCTCTTCAGGTGTCACACCATGCAATGGAGACTGAGATACCACTCTGCCTTCTAAGACTCTCAGTCTAGTGCCTGTTTTGATCCTGCACTGCTATGTGAGCTGGTCTTTTCCTTCCTTCCTCTCACTAACTTTGATTCACTTAGGTACCAAAAGCCCCACCTCAAGACCTCATGTCCCCACAGACCAACTGGCATAATTCAAAATAGAATTCACCTAGTTCCCCAAATGACTTCAAGGAAGATCAAGATGTGATTGCATCCCTGGTTGCACTCTACAGTAGCACCTCTGAACAGACCGGGTTGGGGGAGGGGGAGACAGGAATAAACAGAGAGTTTCATGGAGAGCATCAGTGACAACTAGATACATAATCTATGGGGACTGATGAACTGACAGGCTAGCCAGTGGGTGGTTGACCGAAACAAAAAATATTTTATGACTTTCAGGGTTGAGTTGCTATATTCTGGAGGAATAACTGAGTGCTGGCTACCGACAGTTGAGAGGTTGAAAGGTCAATAGGTCAGCCCCCACCCTCTTTCCAGCTCTAGGATCACTGGCGCCTTGTGTGTGTGCTTGCCCAGGAACTGAGACAAACAGGGAAATTCACAAGGAAATCCCACTGTTCCTGAAGTATTTTCTGTCAGCCTAAACTTGTCATCAGAGCCATGACTGAGGAATGACCACATTATCCTGAGACTTTGGCCTAGAAATTGCTGCTTCCTGTCACATCTTGCCAGTCATTAGAGGTTCCCCCCTGAGGTCACAGTACCACACCCAGGGGCCAGTTTAGGGACCAGGCAGGCATGCCAGGGACCCCCACACACACCCAGGCAGAGGGCTGGAAAAGAAAGGACCTCTGAGGTGTACCCTCACCCTGTGTGGATCCCTTTCAGGATTTCCTCACCATATTAGACTCTGTTGACCACGGAATCATCTCCAGCAACTCTGTCTACCTAGTGTGTGACATTTCTGCCTTACATGACACTGAGATCTAAGTCACCTTGACTTCCACACATTGACTTTGCTATTTTTCCTCAAGGCCACACAAACACAAGTCAGATTTATTCTTTTCTCACAGAACAGTCCTTCCTAATTTTGAAGAATATCCACTCTGCCTTCTCTTTTTCAGGTTTTACTGAGCCCCTTTCTCCAATCCATTCCAGCATCTTCGCCTACAGAACAATTGTCCTATCATCCTTATGACTCCTTCTCCAGCCCCTGACCCTCATTTCTCCTTCCACCTAAGAAGAGTGCGTCACTCCCCACACACATCTGGCTTCTAGTGTGAGAGTTCATATCAGTCCCATGATATCCACCCTCCTCCTCTTCACATTCCAGCAGCTGCTCAGGATCTCCCCATCCTCCCATGTTGCATCCTGTCTTTCATCGCTTATCTCCTCTATATTGCCTTATCTCATGTGTATACTTCTCATCTCCAAAACAAATTCATCCTTCAGTCCTGCATTCCCCAATGGCTCTTCTGTACTCTATTTCATCACCAAACTTCTTAGGACACATTATCTTCCCCTTCCATTTATACTTAACCCCATGCAGTAAGATTCCTTTTCACCACTCCAGTAAAAGTGGTCTGTGAAAGTCACCAATGATCTTCCAGACACTGACTACAACAAGCACTCCTCAATCTCTGTCTCATAGAGACCTATTTGTTGAATTAAGTTTTATATCATACCTAGTATAATTCCTAGCATCCAGAGGTTACCCTGCCTGAGACTTTTCTTTGAATTAGAACAAAAATTTCAATAAATGATTTGATATGTTACTATAATGTTAGAGAGAGAGTGTGTGTGTGTACTATAATGTTACAGAGAGAGAGAGAGAGAGAGAGAGAGAGAGATAGTGCATCCAGAATATCACAGGAACCCATAGAAGAAAATTCACACTACCCTAAGGACAGGGAATACGACTGGTCAGAGAAAGCTTTTTGACATTTGAGATGGGCCCTACAGGTTTTTTTTAAATTTAAGTTTCATTGTAAAGGTGATGTACAGAAAAGTTACAGCTACATAGTAAGATGAGTACATTTTGTTTTGAACAGTGTTACTCACTCCCTCATTTTCTCCCACTTTTTCTCCTTCTGATACCACTCCCCAGTTGTAAAGCTCATTTACAACATAGTATCTAGTGAGTATCACTGCTGAATTGGTTCACTTTTTGTCCCCTTCCCTGCCCCAAATCAGATAAACCTGTATGTAAGACAAAAGGTACAGAGATGAAAAACACTGAAAAAGAGAATAAACAAAAGGGGGAAAGAAATAAAAAAGAAATAACTGAAAACAGTACAATAAAAACTTCTTGTTTCCATTTCTTGGAGTTCATTTCAATAAACATCATTTTATATGGTTATATGCAAACAGCTATTGAGCCATTGTGATCCTCTCCTAAGAATATCTTCTTTTGTTTTCATTGTGTGAATGTCTAGAGTGATGTTTAATTACATGTTCAGGTGTAATTATGTGTCTTTTACTATCCATTGGATTAACTGTAGATTTATAGACATATTCTAGTCATTACAAGTGAGGAAAGCCATGCAGCCTTTGTTTCTTTGGGTCTGGCTTACTTGGCTTAATATAATTTTTTCCAAGTCTTTCCATTTCTTTAGGAATGGGGTAATATCATTTTTCTGATGGAAGCATAGACCTTCATTGTGTCTATATACTACATTTTCTTTTTTATTTATTTTTGTCTTTTTTTTTGGTCGTTCATGGGGCTTGAACTCTGGGCCTGGGCACTGTCTCTCAGCTCTTCTGCTCAAGGCTAGTGCTCTACCATTGAGTCACAGCACCACTTCTAGTTTTCTGGTGGTTTATTGGAGATAAGAGTTTCACAGACTTTCCTGACCAGGCTGGCTTTGAACAGTGATCCTCAGATCTCAGCCTCCTGAGTAGCTTGGATTACAGGCATGAGCCACCATCACCTAGCCTAATGTACTACATTTTCTTGATCCATTTATCTACTGAGGGGCATCTGAGTTGGTTCCATATCTTAGATATAGTAAATAATTCTACAATGAACATGGTTGTGTTGGTGGTTTTAGTGTAGGCTAGATTGTTGTCATTTGGGTAAATTCGGCCCTACAATTTGAGTAGGAGTTTGCTTGGGCACACAAGAACCTTCTAAACAGAGAGACCAGTGAAAGGGCCTACATGCCTGAGGAGCAGCAAAATGTTGGAAGTCGAGGATAGATAATAAGCGGTCAGGCTGGGACTAGAGGGAACATCACCTAGGGAATTTGAATATAACCCAGGAGAAATCCTGTTAGGATTTTTAAAAAATAAGTGGCCTATGCAAACTTGTGCACAATAAAATATGGAAAATCAGTTGAAAATGAAAGATAGATTTGAAGGAGGTGAAATCAGTCATTATAGGATCACAGCCTCTCCAAGTGTCTCTCAAAGTGTGCTTCACCACAGACATGAAGGAATGACACAACACAGTCAGGTCTGTGGTCAAATAAGTCTAGAAGATGCTGGGCTGCACAGATTTCTTCACGTGGGACTCCTCAGTGTTTCTCATACATGTTCTATGTGGTATGTTTAACATACAGAGGTGTCCAAAGCTATTTTACCATGCACCTTTTCCTGAGAGCATTTTAAGGGCATAAACCTTAATGGAATGTGTAAAATAGAGGGGGGAAGACCTAGAGTTTCATAATTCTGTCATCTCTAGTTCCTGGAAGGAAAAGAAATGGAAAGAAATGGTTTTCCATAGGGTGATAACTGATATTCTCACTGGACTCTGCTGTGGGAATCCTGCATGTGTTTTTCACTGAGACAATAGAGCAGGCTTCCATGGAAATATGAATGGTAGCTTTTAGTCATTCTGTTTGGAGACAGGCTTAGCAAGTTCACCTGCTCCTCCCAGGTCGCTCATATTTGTTCAGGCCTGAAAGAGGTCAGACCAGGTGCTTGAAAGAATGGCAGGTCCTGACCCTGGAACACAGAAACCAGGTCTACCACCCCTGGAATGCTCTACTACCCCCACCACCAACCCTCACACTACATTTGCTAGCTTGCAGATGGAGGAGCAGAATATCACTTCCTTAACCCAGGAGTGTCTGTATCCCAGGTGATGGATACTCGCTCCAGCTGGCCATGGTCTCCTCTCATCGCACTGTTATATAGCTTTCCCAGACTCCCAGGCAGAGATCACCCTTGCTGCAAGGGGAGAGGAGAACAAATATCCACCCATCCTCCTGTGTTTTTAAGTTAGCCCTGACCTTGGAATGCTTTCCCTGGCAGCTCCAGTGCCATTTCCCAGTTAAGTCCTCAGGGTCAAGAAGTCTAGGCTGTTCCCTGTGTGGCTTGGGAGGTGCATTTTTCCCCATCACAGGAATTCCCCACTAGAGAAGCATCCAATGTTCCCCTGCTGCTGCCAGGGCTTAAGGGTGGAGAGTTCAAAAGTTCAAAGCAGGACACATAAGCAAGAGCCTCCTAGAAGGGATGGACAGCTTCTGCCAGGACATAAGGGCAGCAGGAGACAGGAGCAGTCAAATCTGGGCTGCCCAGAGTAAGGGGCCCTGATTAGATCCCTTAGGTGGGTGGGGGAGTGGGTACTAATGCTCCCCTTGAAGAGTGGCCACCTGCACAAAGAAGATTGCAAGGTACCCATTCTCTAGATTATCCTAGCTCCAGTTGCTCTTACTAAGAACTCTTGGGACCTCCTCCCAAGCCCCCGCAGTGTATCAACTCCAACATCATAGTTAAGTGGCTTGTGCTCCTCCTCCTCCAACACTCTCTGATTAGGAAACTGAGACCCAGAGAGAAAGAGACAGACAGACAGACAGAGACAGAGACAGAGACAGAGGAGACTCAAGCAAGTGTTTGCAGGCAGAGAAAGAACATGGTTTTTCTGCCTTCCTGTTGAGTGTCTTCTACACCATGTGTCTTTCTCGATGGAGAAAGCTTTGGTACCAATTTAATTTTACCACTGATGAATCTATATTGGTTTTTAAACTAAGCTAAGGTTGATCCAGATCCAAATTTCAGCAGCAGCACATACCAAAGTTCATAGAATAAGTAACCCTAGGCAAAAAGCATCTACAATTCAGGATTCCTTCTCTGCAAGTATTACTAATTTCAGTATTGTATGAAAGGAGAGAAGGCTAGCACTCTCCATGACAAGTATGGAAGAGGCTTTTAGACCTGACAACATATACCATGACACCTACTTTGTGGCATATAACCATTTGTAATGAAACTAGGTAAATTGTAGAGATGGGTGGTATTTGGAAAGATTGGGGAGAATGAAAAAAGGGTTGACATTGATCAAGATGCATTGCATTCACAGACTGGTATATTGAATTGAAAACCCCTTTGTAAAATGACTTAAAAGATAATGATAATAAAAATAATTTTTTACTGTGAAAATACTGTAAAAATAATTTTTTTAAAGGAATAGTACTCACTTCATAAATTAATGTGAATATTAAAGAGTATATATAAAGTGTGATGTCCTATAGGTAATAAATACTCAGCAAAGATTAACTATTGTTAGTATTTTCATGTGTGTACCATTTGAATTTGTGTTATGGTGTGCATTTGGGTGCACACAGACAGATTGAGAAAAGTTTTTCCACCTGAGCCATTTCACTTTCCATTTTTATCTTGAAATTTTGTTTTATTTACTAGCTTTTAATTACATTAACAAGTTGTCTGGCAAATTCACAACACTAATCTGCCATATATCTATCCTTCCTTAAACCACCATTGAACTGTATCAGCTCACCACAGGTTTTCATGAGATATGGATAGATGGGTGAATGGTGGGTGGAAGAATGCATGTATGCACATGCATGGAGAGATGGATGGAGAGCTGGATGGGGAGATTGATGGAGAGAAGATTGATGAAGGAATGATGAATGGATGAATGGTGCTAAGTCAGTTACTGGGGTACTCACTCCTGGTGCAGACTGATTTCATGAAAAGCCATAAGGGAAAGGATGAAGAACTGGAATAATATGGTGAAGGTCCCAGAGATCTTGACAAATTCAGTGAAAGCAAGGGAAGGAGAAGGAGAAGATATAGTCAGAGACTAAAATGAGGCCAGTATGAAATCCTAAAGTAGGAGTGGTACCAGATGATGGAAGGCCCAGGAAGCAGGCATAGAGATGTGTGTCCAAGGATGGGCTTCTGGCAGTTCTGGAGTTCTAGGAAGTCTTGGCCCAGGACATTAGATGGAGGGGTCAACAGAGCCTTTTGTACAATTCCGAGTGTATAAAATGAACTGAAGTGAGGTATACTCAATGTTCCATCCATTTTTCTAAGAGAACCAGGGAGTTTTCTTATATAGAACTGAATTACATATGAAATAGTAATCATATGCCAACCAAGAATATTTATAATTCTTGCTTTATTTTTATCTCAGCAGATGATGGTTGGTACTCCTTAAAGGTCTTTCTGAGAAGTGGGAGGAGGATAGAGAAAAGAGAGAGAGACAGAGACAGAGAGAGAGACAGAGACAGAGGGAGACAGAGAGAGACAGAGAGAAGGGGGAGGGAGGGAGGGAGGGAAGGAGGGAGGGAGGGAGGGAGAACAGGCACGGCTTGTTTTGTTGTCTGACCTTTTTAGCTTTTAGCCTCAGGCTAGCTGTGGAGTAATGCTGGAAGTCCTGTAAATAGTAAAAATCTCTCCAGCATCTAAAGAAATACTGTTCCCCACTCCCAGTTCAAATACTTGAAATTCATACTCAGAACAAAATATTGCTGTAAATTTTGACTTGGCATGCACTGCATTATATTTATAGATGGAAGGTTTTACTTATTTCTATTCATGGTAAAATTGTCCTTCAGTATCCAAGGGAGATTGGTTCCAGAACTTTTCTGGATACCAAAGCTATGCAGGCTCAAATCCCTTATTAAATATTTGCATTCAACCAATGAACAAGCTCCTGTTTACTTTATATGATCTCTATATTTTTATAATAGCTTATATTATCTAAATACCTTATCAACCATTGTTATACTGCATTGCTTAAGTAATAATGACTAGACAAAACATCTGCACATATTCAGTACTAACAGTATTCTTTTTTTTTATTGTGATTAAGTGATTACATAATTTCCCAAATTTCGCAGTATTGTGGAATAATGATGCTCATTTAAAGTCACAAGCTCATTCTAACTTTCCTGGAGCAAATTGTCTATCACGGTCTATAACATATAACGGTGTTCACATGTTATACACCATACATGTGATCAGCAGCATGGGGTTATTTAGTAGTGGTTCGACCAGATGAGTGGAAGTTCTTTGTTTCTTAAGTCCTGTTAATTTTGTCGTATCACCTAACATTTTGGATTTAACATCCACTTATCAGGGAGACCATGTACCGTTCTAACAGTATTCTTTAAAATAGTTTTGACTTTGAATTGGTTGAATCCATGGCTATAGCACGTGAAGATACTGGCAAAATTATTGAGAACCTATTATGTGCCAGACACAGTACTGATTGCTAAAGGATTGTTAAACTGTTTAAATGCATTATTGAAAGAAACTACAAAAACTTTTTTTTGGGGGGGGGGTCCGGTCGTGGAGCCTGAACTCGGGGCCTGGGCGCTGTCCCTCAGCTCTTCAGCTCAAGGCTAGCACTCTACCGCTTGAGCCACAGCGCCACTTCCAGCTTTTTTTTTCTTTTTTGCTTATGTGGTGCTGAGGAATCGAACCCAGGGCCTCAGGCATGCAAGGCAAGCACTCTACCACTGAGCCACCTTCCCAGCCCCTACAAAAACTTTTTAAGAACTTGAAATGTATGGCAATTGGTATGTAGTTATTCTGAGACAGAGAGATGGAGGGGGTGATTGTACTGACTGATACTCAGGTGACCTTAAAGGGGAATATATCATAGCCCCCTCTATGTTGTCTTTTTTAATATATATTTTATTCTAAAGATACTGTACAGATGGGGTTTACAGTTACACAAGTTAGGTAATGAGTACATTTCCTATCTAGCATTGTTACCCCCTCCTTTGCTTTTATGCTGTCTTTCTGAGGTAGACAGCAGTCATGAATCTTCCCGGAGCACACAGGAATTCAAAGCTGAACTTGTGTGCTTCCCATTGTCCAAAGCAATTCCTTACACCTCACTTTCCTTCTGAACGGTGTTCTAGAGTTATCTAGAAAAGAGTCATCTAGAAAACTCGTCTCTTTTCTAGAGAGCTCTACTATCTTCTCAGAATTAGATTTCTGATCCCTAAACTTTACATTCTCCTTGCTATAAGGGCTCCCTGTTTTCATGGCCAGGTTGAAACTTGACCTTGAAGGGAGAGGCCACTACTTCCCTAAGAGCCTAGAAGAGCTGTGTTCTCTCTCAGAACTAGGAAGTGGGATTTCAGCTATTACTACTGACTTAAACCATTTATGACTCTTCCTTTCACACACTCGGGTACAAACCAGGCATGGTACACACCAGTAATCCAGCACTGGAGAGACTGAGGTAAGAGGGGTGCAGATTCAAGAGCAGTTTGGACTATATAGTGAAACTCTGTCTCATAACAATCAGACCACAAAAAAGAAACTTATACAGGAGAGAAGGGGCAAGATAGCACCCCCCGGCACAGAGTTTAGTATATTATAGTCAAAAATGAACCTGAAAATTATAGCTAATAGTACAATACTGTATACTTGAAAATCCATAAAAAAGATAACCATGTGCAGAATGGATATGTTAATTAGCTTAAATATGGTAATCATTTTATTATATTTACAAATATGAAGTCATCATGCATAAGTTAATAGATACAATTTTAATTGACCAATTAAACTTCGGTTGAGATGAAAAAAAAAACACCTTCAGTTTTAATCCCCACAGCAGCCCACAAATGTTGGCCAGGTAGTTACCATTATGCACATTAACAAGTGGGAAACTGAGGCAGAATAGAACATAAAGTGACATGTACAAGGCCATTCAGTTTTATGTGGACAGCTAGGCCAGTTCCATAAATCACCCGGCCCAAGCACAGTTAGTCACTGGCTCTGTAGGTCTGTCCTGAAACGTGACTCCATGTCTTCGTGTTTCTATCAGCAACTCTGAATAACCAACACTCTTATAAGTACCGCGCGCTAACCAATTGCGCCACTGGAGCTCCATAACCAGCACTCTTAGAAGACGAAGACAGCAGCACAGCTTTGCCCATTTGCTGGCACTGATGCTGAGCAGGAACACATGTGAAATGATGAGGTTGGAAAGGTGTTTTCTGGATTATCTCAGTGTTGCCCACTCCTCGTAGTGACTGGCCTCATCAGAGAGATGCTTTGAGGGTACAGAAGGCACCAGTGCTCTCTAGCAAAACAACAAACCTTTTCACAGCTGGTCCCAAGTGGGTCCCAGATGGTGATCCACACAAAGTTAGGAATGGCAGAGCACTTGTTTCTATTACATTCCTCCACACTCCTGTATCAACTGTGGATCACTCAAGGTATTTTTCTCAGTGAACATGGCCTCCCAGACTGTTATTCAATCACAAATGAATTCATAAGATATAAACTATTTTTATCCATGTATTAAGTAATTTTGATTACTTCATCCCATACTCATTTACAGACAGACTCAGAATGGAGAATCAGGGCTGGTGGCGTGGCTCAAGTGGTAGAATACCTGCTTAGCAAATACAAGAATCAGATAGCAACAGTGAAGTTAGGGAAGAGTCTTGTTCAGAGATCTCAGGTTCAGGAGTCTTACTGCAAATGAGCGAGATATTTCTCTCAGCTTAGGCAGACCACAAACTTTAGAAGAAAAATTAAGAAAGTAGAGATGTAGCTCAAGTTGTAGAATGCCAGCCTTGAGTGGAAAAAGAACAATGAAAGTGTAAGTCCTACTACAAGCCCCAATACTGGCACAAAAATTAAAAGAAAGAAAAATTAAGTTATGAAATTCAAATGAATAATGTCATTTTGGGAAGACCTGGAGGCAAACTAATGTAGGTTACCAAACAAACATCTCAAGCAGCTTTACTATGCATTGTCTGTATTCGCCAAGGCAGTGATTTTTCAAAGTTTTCTAGACTTCCCATTCAGAACCATCTGTTGTGCTTGTTTAAAAAGGCCAATTCCTGGGCCTTATCTCACATTCTCTGAGTGAGGCCAACTATGAGGAAGCCTGGATTTTAAACAAGCTCACAAATAGATTCTTTTAGTCCTGTAAGCTGAAAGTCGTCTTCACCAAAGTGTTAGCAGAAGATAGTGTAGCTGTATGGTGACTTTTTTTTCCAGCCTTCTTTACTAGGGAATAGCACCTCGATTTAGAGTCTCCAGTAGAGGAACAACAAGCCTCAAGGTCTATCAAGGAAGATAATTGGAGGCCCTGGCCATCTGTGCTTGGGGAACCCTGGCTCTTTGTACACATGTGGGTGTGAGTAAGCTTCCTTCTGTGATCTCAGATGACCACAGGCTGTAGAGAAGGCAGACCCCATCTCAGTCCTTCTGCATGCCAGGGTCTACCATGAGATAATAGGGTTGCCACCAGATTAGACACATTGATGTTAGCTTGGATAAGTGTGAAGCCTAGGGCCGCTCCCCTCTCCCTTTCCAATCCCTGTTCATTGGGGCAAACAGATTTCAACTGCCAGGAGTTCCTAATCCAGCCAAGTGGCAAAAACCCAAGAAAGGAGCCATAATGTCGCCACCCTGGGGCCTGAGCCTCCTCCCTCTCTAGTGCAGGTTGCCATCTGCCGGAGATCTGCAATTGTGTCTTCTTCCCTGCCCCTCCCTCCCACAGGTTTGGAATAAGTTGCCTCGTGCAATTTGAAGATTTTGCCAATGACAATGCTTTCCGTCTGCTCCATAAATACCGCAACAAGTACTGCATGTTCAATGATGATATCCAAGGTATGTTTCCACTCACCTGACACACACTATTTCCCAGGACTCACCCGGATGCCAAGGGAAAAGACAGGTATCATCTCATAGCTGGGATTCAACTCCCACTTGGCTAACTTTTAGTTCTGTGATGTCAGATAAGTCCCTTCACTTTGCTGATCTTCAATTTGCTTGTTTATGAAATGGAAAACATTGCTACTTTAGAGGAGGGTAGGAATTAGATAGATACTCATATATGTGTGTGTGGATGGATGGATAGATAGATAGATAGATAGATAGATAGATAGATAGATAGATAGATAGATAGATAGATATTAAATCTTACAGTGATGTCTTTTACTAACTACTTGAACTTGAAAAATCACTTCCCTGACCATACTTTCGTCATGAGTCCTATGGAAATGATCATTGCTTTGGAAGAATATTGCAGAAATTTAAAGAACAGATATATAGGAAGGAAGTACTCCCAGCCAGGACCCATCAGATAGAAACATCCATCATTATTTTAAAACATTATTTTCTGTAATCATAATGTACTCATGGATTTTCTGAACACAAAGTTGTGTCCCTATGAAGAGCTGGGCAAGTCCTTCCCTGCACTTGGCCAGAACGAGCACAGCTGAGAATGCTAAACCTGAGAGACATGGGCACCAGGAGCATGAAGTACTTTAAAAGCCCATGTGAGGGCTGGGAAGGTGGCTCAGTGGTAGAGTGCTTGCCTTGCATGTATAAGGCCCTGGGTTCAATTCCTTAGCACCACATAAGCAGAAAAAGCCAGAAGTGGTACTGTGGCTCAAATGGTAGAGCATTAGCCTTGAGCTGAAGAGCTGAGGGACAGTGCCCAGGCCCAGAGTTCAGGCCCCACTACCAGCCAAAAAAAAAAAAAAGCCAATGTGAGCCAGGTGCCTGTGACTCACACCTGTAATCCTAGCTACTCAGGAGGCTGAGATCTGAGGATCATGGACCAAAGCCAGCCCGGGTAGATTGATCCATGAGACTCTTTTTCCAATTAACAAACAAAAATCAGAAGCAGAACTGTGGCTAAAGTGGTAGAGTGTCAGCCTTGAATCAAAACTCTAAGCAAGAGCCTAAGACTCTTGAGTTCAAGCCCCAGTCCTAGCACCAAAAAGGGGGGAAAGCCAATATGAAGCATCTACTAGTTCAGATTCAACTTAGTCACCTATTCTAGAGCCCAGAAATTGAGGCACGCCTGTGGCTGTGGAGGGGCCAGTGTCTGAGGCTGGAGAGGAGGAAAGCCTCACTAGCAGCATCTCCCTTGGTCCATGCGTTCCCAATAAGGAGCACTAGAAGTTATTCCTCATGTATTGTAAGGCTGAAGAGGAACCTTGATGCGTCCCCATGGGGTATTACTTAGTAAGTAATGGCAAGCAAAGTCTTATTAAATCCAGTGGCCCGATCACATAAAAAGAACGAGTTGGTGGGAAAAGAACTTGGTCCCTGAGAGTGAAAGATTGGCCAAGAACTCATTCTCCAAATGATTCCTCTAGAGGCCCCAAAAGGTCACAACTCTTCATCAAGTGAGTGAAGGTTATGGCTGAGAGAACTCAAGCCCGTGAAATGAGTTAAGGTTTATCACTGACTATTTATGATACATCAGGCACTGTGGTAGGCACTTTACACATTTAGTTCTTCTAAGATATTAGCATCTGTATCTGAAACACAGAGGGACTGAGGAACATACAAAGCCCATAAATGTACTGTGTACTGTTGAGACTAAGTTCTAAGTTTACAAGTACTCATAGTACCTCATGGTACCCAAGTATCTCTTCCTTTCCTGACGGTCCACATTAGGGAATATCAGAAATACACTTTTTTTGTATTTGTCTTGTATTTGCAGTTCTAACAGTTCTAACACAACTTTTGGTGACTGCCTTGAAATATGTGACTTCATTGTCTGAAGGTTGGGTGCCCAGTGAGGGGAAAATCCAAATAGGGAAATCTGAATCCTAATCGTACACTAGCTTCACAGCCTCTCCATTCTTCCTCCTCTTACCCTGAAGTTTGGCCTCTGATAGGCCTTGAATACAGCTCTATAGCAAGCCAAGCAGGCCACAGTGACAGTTGGGGGGAGGAGGGACCCAAGAAGACTGGCGGAGGGTGGGGTGTCAGGGAGGCATTTTCTCACTGACTGACAGTCATGTGGTTCACAGCCCAGCCAGCAAGGGTCTGTCTGTGGCCTTGGAGGAAGCACCTGTCAGCTGATCCTGACCAGCTCCCCAATCCTACCACTCACCCATGAGTCAGTGGCAGGAAAACTCTCCCCTGAGCCACCTGGACTGCCAAGGCCAGAGGGTGGAAGAGGAAAACAATGCAATGTGGGTAGCACACCTGGTATACCAACTCTGGATTACAGACACCCAGACAGTGTGTACATCCTCAAAACGTCATCCACAGGAACCCACCAGAGCCCTGAAGTCGGTCAGCCTCCATCCACCCCCACATTGCTGCCAGAATTTGCCTCTTGGGGAATAAGACTACTGTGCTATCCACTCTCCGTGAGACAGTCCACACTAGCCACGGAACTATATATGGCTTTGGCAGTTGTCTCTGTCCTCTGACCCTCCCTCCACTTTTAGTGATCTGATCTCCTTGCCAGTCACTGGTTTCTCCCTGTGAAAATTCTGCTCATACCTCTCCATCATCTTTGCCTGAGTGACTCCTTCACCCTTCATGATTCAGCTTCTCCAATCTGCTTTACCTACCCACCCAGGGGCTCCCAAATGGAACTCTGTCCATTCTTGTGTTCGTCAGTTTTATATTACTATAGTAAATATATGAGAAAGACAAAGGAGTAAAGATGTATCTGGACTTAGAGTCTCAGAGATTTAGTCCATGGCTGACTACCTCCATTGTTTTTGAGACTGGGGTGAGGTAGAGCGTGAACCTTATGGTGGCCAGGAAACAGATAGAGAAAGTGAGGGGGGGCAGGAGAGAGAAACAAACAAGAAGGTCTCAGGAACAAGATAAAATCTCAAGGCACACTTCCAGTTACCTACTTCTTCAAACCAAATCCCGCCTCTTGGTTTTCATCTCCGACCCATCAATTGATTAATCCATTGGTGAATCCAGAGCACTAAGAACCCAGTCAACTCTCCATGGCTGTATCCACCTGCTCCTTCATATCCAAACCATAACAGTTCTCTTCCCTTTCTGTATCCTGATACTTATACTTCATTCTCTGCCTCTTGCAAGAGGCTTCCAGAGGCAGTCACCACATCTTCATTCTTATTCTCCAGCTCCCAGAACATTGTAGGCCCTTAGTAAATGTGAGAGGAGTGAATGAATGAGATGTGCACCTGTGTGGGACATTCTCATCATTGCATCCACCTGTTGGTGTGCTTGTCTACAGTTGACACCTGCCCCGTAGCCTTTGTCTTGTCTTCATTGTCATGTCATAAACATTCCCACATATAAATGCACCCACATGTGCCCATACTCAGGTGTAAATACACATGCATGCCGACATGCATACACATGGAGCTTTTTACAATTAAATTCATTTGTTTGAATTTATTGGCTCTTTTGTCCTACCTATGGGTTCTCAGACAAAGCCAAATGAAATAGGTTTCTAGTTCTTACAGAAAGTGAAAGAGGGATTTCCCAGTCTTTTCTCAGAAATGAAGGCAGAAGTCATTCATCTAGAGAAGAGCTGACAAACAGCACAGGAATGACAGGCTCTCCATTAATTTATTCTAGCCTTTGATGTGCACAGCCATATAGTGTACATGTAACAGATCACAGTGAAGCTGTGGACATGGGAAGCAGTACCCAGATCTCCTTAAAGGAAAGGCTTATTGCTTCAGCTTATGACAAGGCTGCCAGAACATCCAGCAGGGCCTCAGCTACAGAGAGCCACTTTGCCCACAGTCTTGCCTGCCAGCAGCAACTCTCACCCACTAATGAAGGGATATGGTGACCCAACCATTTTAGTCCAGTGTAGAACTAAACTCCCAGTGAGGCCGGCTGAGGCCTTCATACCTATATTACCCTAAACACTATAAAACACCCTGAACACTCTTGTATGTCAGGTGTCACAAATAATGACATTTTGCATGCATGGAGCTCTTTAGGTTTCAACAGCGCTTTGTATTCATACTATATCACAAGTTCCCAGAAATAGGGCCCTCCTGTTCATGGACAGACAGATACTGCTGCCTTTCTCCATGTTGCTGATGAAGAAACTAAAGTACCAGGGGCAAAAGTTGTTCAAGTTTAGGGCTAACTTAGTGGGAGAGTACTTGCCTAGCATTCATAAAGGTCTGGGTTTGATTCCTCAGTACCATATAAACAGAAAAAGCTGTAAATGGCTCTGTGGCTCAAGTGGTAGAGAGCTAGCCTTGAGCTGAAGAGCTGAGGGACAGCGCCCAGGCCCAGAGTTCAAGCCCAGGGCTGGCAAAAAAAAAAGAAAAAGAAAGAAAATGTTCAAGGTTGCACAGAAAGTTAATCACGAAGTCAGGACTAGAACCCAGTTATTTCTCACTCTTTTTCGTGGCAGGCTGCTGATTGTCCCCCCATGTGGTGGTGGACTTGATCCTCTTTCTAAGGATTAAATTCCAGACGTTACATCAATGTGGTGTCACTGCCCCCACAGCATGCCACCACTGTGGTCCTTTCATTTTCATTGTTCCCATAGCCTCCTCTAACTCCTACCGTTTACACAGCCCAGAATGGGGAGGAGAATCACCTGAAGAGTGAGTGGTTAGTGAGGGAACCAGAGGCCAGCAGGCTGTGATGTATGTTCCCACCACTAGGGGGTGAGGGGACACCCAAGAGGTCTGAGGAGGAAGGAGTCGACACAGGATTCAGCCCATCCTGGAGATGTCCTTTTCCTTCCAAATACAAAGCAGGGAGAAAGGAAGCCTAAAACCACACTGTGGTGAGGAAGCTGGAAAGGAATGCCTCCACGTGCACAGAATTGAAGGTGCGGAGAGTGAAGGAGAGAGGAAGGAAGCAATCACTAATGCCACACGGCTGTGTCTCTTTTGCCGAAGCACTTGGGGAAAGCACTTGCGATTGCATTCTCTAACCCCTGCACTCTCTAACCCCACCGTCCATCAGATTCACAGCAAGCTTCAGCCCAGGCCAGGCTAGACCCTGGCAAGCAAGGCTGTCCATGCACTGATTCATTGCTGGCAGCTTCTTCAGGAATTTTGGAAAAGGCAGAGGCTCAGGTGGCTTTTGTTGTTTCAGCTGGGACCAGAAAATCATGTCCGCTCTGAGGTGAGGAAAGAAGAGAGGCCTGGAAGGGGAAAAGCAGTGGGGATGGTCATGCTCCGGGCCAAGCCAACTTTGACCTCAGAAAGCGGAGTTGCATGCGAGGAACCAGATCACAAATGTTGCTAGCCTAGTGGCCCTAGGCTTCTGGCCTCCGTGTAAACTGACCACACTGTGGCTAGGGACAGGAAAGCCCAACTGGCCCATCAGTTCCACAGCATCCTCTGGCCCACCAGCCTTCCCCAGACCTTCCCTGCACAATTCCTTCCACGTCCCAGGGCCACATGACCTGTTAGATTGCCTAAATGCCATGTCAGGCCAGCATCACCACTTGACAGTTTTAAGCTTTCATTAGCAAGCCAAAGTCCTTAACAGTCAGCCATTTAGACTGAGACAAGTCTAAAGTGGAAACCTCACTTTTCTGCTTTGTGAGTTTAAGCAAAAGAGCTCAGAACATTCTTTTTCCTGTTCTGTAAAATGGAAATAACAGTATTAGCAGCCATGAATAAGAGTTACCAAACACCACCAAAATTGCCAAGATACTGTGTGTGTGTGTGTGTGTGTGTGTGTGTGTGTGTGTGTGTGTGTGTGTGTGTGTGTGTGTGTGTGTTTGTCCTGGGGCTTGAACTCAGGGCCTGAGTACTGTCCCTGAGCTTTTGTGATGAAGGATAGCACTCTACCAATTGAGCCACAGCTCCACCTCTGGCTTTTTTGGTAATTAACAGGAGATAAGAGTCTCACAGACTTTCCTGCCTGGACAGGCAGATCCTCAGATCTCAGCCTCATGAGTAGTTAGGATTACACGTGTGAGCCACCAGTGCCTGGCCCAAGATGCTTTTCTAAGGCTAGCATTCACTCGTTGATTGGCAGCTATGCCAATTCCTTGTTAAGCATTTTTATCATTAACTCAGTTATGTCATTTATTGTAAAGGATTGTAGGAATGAGTACATGAGCAGGAACTCAGTCATGACTTATTACTTAAGTAGTAGTAACAGCAGTACTCAGTCATAGTACTATTACTAATATAGTAATAGTACCTATTACTAATATCTCTGGGGCATGATAGGTGTCAACACACGGGTATGGGAGGAGGGTACAAGGTTTGAGATCTGAGACAGAAAGTTTCTGATGGAGGTGAGCAAAAACTTGTGTAAGCCCAAGACGGAGGAAGCCTGAGAAGAAGGGGGGCAGGGCCCAAATCCCTTTTCTCCACTTTCCCACAGATGCCTCATTCTCCCAGCATTACAGTCTCTACTATGAGAATTTTCTGCCCTCTCTGTGATGATGAATGGACTGGTGCCTCTGCCTAGAACTCTGGTCCCTTTCTTAGCTAATTTGGGTTTGTCCCTCAAGATACTGTATCCGGGACCAAGCCACCAGTATCTGTATGACCCTACATTTTCCCTTGGCCCAGATGTTTCACTGAATAGTGTTCTTGTAGTTTGCAGAATGATCCAAAGTTCCCCAGGGACACAGAAGGGATGTGCAGCCAAGAGATGTGAAACACCACTAAGAGAAGATGACCTGAGGGAAAGAGGGTAGGAGAGGCCTAGTTAGCTCCAGAGGCAACAGTAGCTACAGGCAGATGGGCATGTCAGATGGTCTGTCCTTTATGTAAGACCACAGCTTTCTGTCTAGCTGAGGGTCCACTGCCCTCTCTTCACCACCACTCACACTGAGCCCAGTTCTGGACCTTCTTTAGCTCTCACTTAGTCCTGTACTAAAGATTCCTCTGGTTCCCCTAGTCTTGTCTCTCCCCAGTCTCTAAAGCTTTCCCTGTCACCAACCCCCATGTTCTGAGGCTATTCTCTGCTTCAAAGTTTTCCCTGGCTGTGAGGTTCACATAAGTCTCATGTTTATAATCTTAGTTCCTCTGAGAACTCAGATGTCAGGCTGCTGGGCAGCTAACACTTTGGAGAGGCTGAAAGGATGGTAATTATTGCCTTTTTTTCCAAATTGGAAACATAGGCCTAGCCTCACCCTTTGGGGGAATCCAAGAACTCAGGAAGACACCCTTGTAACACAGAAAGAATGTTGAGACCATCCTGAAGGCCTTGGCTTGGTGTTCAATGAGGGAAGCCTTACTTTTCTGAACATGTATGCTCCCGGCAACTTGAGAATTAGAACACTTCTGTTTTATTCTTTACCTATCCAAGGCCCAGAGCAGGCTCTCAGTATGCGCTTAATAGGGCAGCTGGCTGCTGGAGGAAGATCATTCTTGCAGATCATGGAAGTTGGTCTAGTTTTAGACTAGAGACTGTCCCATCCTGCAGGCGCCCGGGCCTCTGTGGTCATTGTCACCTTAGCCAGAGCCTGAGCCCCCCAGATCCCAGCCCTTCCCACTGACAGCGGCTCTGACCTTTCTTTTTTTTTTTTTTTGGTCCGGTAATGGGGCCTGAACTCTGGGCCTGGACGCTGTCCCTCAGCTCTTCAGCTCAAGGCTAGCACTCTACCACTTGAGCCACAGCGCCACTTCCAGCTTTCTTTTTTCTGTTTATGTGGTGCTGAGGAATCAAACCCAGGGTCTCATGTATGCAAGGCAAGCGTTCTACCACTGAGCCAACTTCCCAGCCCGGCTCTGACCTTTCTTAATTGGGCAATGGATTGCTTCCTTTTCCTCCAGGAACCCGTAGTTAATCATGGAAACTCTACTAAGCTCTCAGCTTGTCCTTTTGTGTTATTTCTGATCCTACAACCTCAAGTTTTCAGTTTTCAGGAAATGTCATTAGAGAATGTTCCCTATGAAAAAGAAAATGTATTTTTTCTTTCATCAAGATTGGGAACAACCAGCCATACTGCACATTGGCCAGAGCATTTATGGGCACATCCATGTGCCCACATATTCCTGGACCCCTGGAATTGTTGAGATGGTCACCTCCAAAAACTTAGCAACCGCCTTTCTTTTCATTTTTAAATTCTAGGCCCATAGCCCATGAGCCTCTGCAAAGATGGCGATGATAGCTTCACTTCTTGAACTTTATCATTCAGGGCGTAGGAACCCCTGTCTTCCTTGTTGAGCTCTGTTCTTATACCTTTGTACTTCCAGAGCTGAGGAGACTGAGGCAGGAGGATCAAGAGTTCCATGCCAGTATGAGCGACATGGTGAGACACTGTCTCAATTAAGATATGAGAAAGAGGTGGGGGGGGGGGAGGGAAAGGAGATGAAGAAGCCATTGAAGTAGCCAGTGAGTATGGGATTTCAGAAGTTCAGAAAGATCTTCCTAAAGAAATGAAGGAGAAACATCAAATACTGAGAAATCGAGGAAAAGGAAAAGCTGAGAACCAACTACTGAATTTGGCAGGGTGGAAGTTTTTGGTGGTCTTGACAAGAGGTGGCACCCATTCATATGGACTGAGTTTCGCAGAGACTGAGAAGAAAACAGAGATAGTGAGTATATTCAACTCTTTAGAAGAGACTGGCTCTCTAGAAGAGTAAGAAATAAGATGAGACCAACAGAAGGTCAATGCAGGGAATGAGGTAGGGGTAAATGTGGGGGATTTTGTTTGTGCCAGTGCTAGGGCTTGAACTCAGCGCCTTGTACTCTTGTCTTTTTGGCTCAAGACTGGCACTCTACCACTTGAGCCACACCTCTACTTCCAATTTTTTGCTGGTTAATTAAAGAAAAGGGCCTTGTGGACTTTTCTGCCTGGGCTGGCTTCAAACTCAGATCTTAGCCTCCTGAGTAGCCAGGATTACAGGCATGAGCCGCTGGCACCCAGCTAAGAGAGTGTTTTAAAGCTAGATGCTTTAAAACATGTTTGTATATTGAAGGGGAAAAAAATCTAGTAGAGAGGAAGACATTGACAATTCAAGAAACAGAGAAGAAAATTACAGGACCAATTCCCTGAGAAGACGAAAATGATGGATGGGCTCCATGGCTTTAACTAGGAGGAGAAAGTCCATCCATGGTTCAGCAGAAATGACAAAGCATGTGAACCTGAGGCAGAGGGTTTGTACCCTTGGTAGTGAGAACATTCCCAGGTTTGCTCCTGATTGCTGCTGTTGCCTTTGAGCCTCAGAACCTTCTTCAGAGAGAGAGAGAGAGAGAATTACAGTGTGGGACCACATAGTGCTTACAACACACAGGTGATGGTGGAGATTAAGCAGCTGGTACAGAGTACAAAGTCACAATCACAGTACGAGCAACCAGTGGTAGCTGCTCTTGTGTTGTTTCACTGAAATGTGTCACTCCTTCCTGTCAGATTTCCCAGTGTTTTGTGTCTCCCACCCCACCCCTTCCACAGCTGAGCTGCCTAAATTCTCTTTTCTCCCCTTCTTCTTTACCTCTCTCCCCTCACATCTCTCCCTCCCACCCCAGAGAAACCACCATTACTCTTCAGTGTCCTCCACCTCCAATCAGGAAAGGCTGTGTGGACTGCAGATGCTGAATGGATAGAAGTTACACCCCAGATCCCTCTGCTTTGCTTTCCACTGGGTGACTGACCAGGCCAGGCCAAACTCTCTCTCTAGCTCAGTATCCTCATCTATCATGATCTCCAGCCCTCTTCTAGCACTGAGATTCTGCAGAAAAGTCCGAGTTATTTGGCCCTCCCTCAGATTCTAACTTCCAAAGATACTTGACACCCAAAAAGGATAAATAATTCAAGGAATGTTGTTTGGGGAATGTCTCTGACAGAATATCTTTAGCGCCATCTGGTGGTGAAAAAGTGCCTCCTTTGAGGATGCAAAAGGCTACCATGAAATGGGATCTTTTGGGTGTGGTTTAGTGGTAGAGTGCTTGCCTGGCATGCATGAAGCTCTGGGTTCCATTCCTCGGTGCCACAGAAAAAAACCGGAAGTAGTGCTGTGCCTCAAGTGCTAGAGCACTAACCTTGAGCAAAGAGGCTCAGGGACAATGCCCAGGCCCTGAGTTCAGGGATCTTATTGAGCAGAAATCTGTATCCAAATGACAGGGAACTGCTAACTCGCTGACATCATGCTGGGCAAAAAAATCAAACAGAGAAATACAGACTCTGACTCAATTGAACCAAAAATGAAAGCAGCTTTTAATGGGGATAAAGTAGTTCTTCAGGAGATGGAAGTGGAGAAGAGCCACCATACCGGTGGGAAAATAATGCACAAAGACTTGGGACATGGAGAGAGGCTAAGACAATGGGATTTCCCTTGTCAACTCTATGGGAACTCAGGGCCTCTTTTCAGCCACTCCTCTACTTCAGGCTTTTTGCTGGTTAATTATAAATAAGTCTCTCAGATTTGTTCTGACAGAGCTCATTTTAAACCTTGATTTTCACATCTCAGCCTCCCAAGTAGCTAGGATTACGGTGTGAGCCACCAGCGCCAGGTGGCTTTAAGTGATTTCAGTGGTTTCTGAAGATGTCAGTTCAGAGTTTGTTTTGAGTGTAGTAAAGTGCTGATGCAGGCAATGGTGTAATCTAGTACTTTTGTTGATTTGGTTTGGTTTATTGTTGGTGTTATTTGTGTCAGTACTGGGGCTTGAACTCAGGGCCTGAGTGCTTACCCTGAGTATTTTTTCTCAAGGCTATTGATCTACCACTTGATCCAAAGCTTCGCTTCTGGTTTTTATTTTCTTTTTCGTGGTTAATTGGAGATAAGAGTCTCTCAGATTTTTCTTCCCAATTGGCCTGGAACTGAGATCCTCAGATCTCAGCCTCCTGAGTAGCTAAGATTACAGGCATGAGACACTGGTGCCCAGCTATGTTGTAGTCTAGTTGTATTCAGATATGATTTTTTAAAGTAGATAAGGGATAAGAAGAAACTGATTATGCCTCATGGAAGCAGAAGGCATTTGGCTGAGTCTTAAGGAATAAATTAGTTTTGTAAAGAGTAAGAAAAACACAATCAAAATAGGTGGCATATTCAAGGAAACATGAATAATACTATTGATACAGGGAAGGGTGAAGATGGAAAGACAGTTTTAAAATTCACTTACATACTTGCCCAGCAATGATTAGCATCTTGTACTTCCTTCTACAGACTTTGTATGGTTCTGTTCTTTGCGGCTCAATGTAGCAAAGTTCATAGACCTTAGTATCGGATTCTCTGCATTCAAACTTCTTTATATTGCATGATCTGCTGTGTACCTCATTTCTTTACTGTGTAAAAGGAGGATAACTGTGAGGATTAAATAATAAATACCTTCATATTAAAACATATAAGGCTTTTAGAAAGCCCTCTGAACCATGATGTTACAAAATCTTCGTTATGATCATTTTTGTTTATGATTCTTAAATTAATTTTTACTGTCTTTAAGTAGTTGTACAAAGTCAATTTACAAGTACAATGTACCTTAATCAATGTCACCACTTTCATCCTTTCCATTCATCTTGAATGACTACAACGTAAGTTACTCGCCCACTAGCCCTTTATTAAACTTGTCATGACAGCACTGTTGTAAATGACTTAGGACATAACTATGGCTTTTTAAAATGAAAAGCATACTGAGACATTTATTTTTCATTGCTCCCTTACTCACTCTAGAAAACATCATCTTTTTAATTTGTGCAAATAGTCATAAAGTCATAAATAATCACAGTTACACTTGAAAATTCTACTGCTCAAAGACTAAAGAATTACCTCCAACACAACTAAGATGAGTAATAAAGGAAGGGAGATGTAAAAATAAGAGAAGGGAGAATAAATCAGCTAATGCATTCCATTACATAGTCACAAAACAGTCAAGGAAGGGATAGACATGGCTGCCACATTCCTTGTCCCTTTAACCAGTCCTGAGGCCAGAGCTGACATTTATAAATTTCTTCCTCAGTCTCTGATTCCAAGTTTTCTTGTCCTTAGACAGGATCCCAGCTGGCCGGGGTTTTTACCCAACAGAGTGACCCAAGCCTTCATTTTTGAAGGCCCTGAATCTTTAGTAGGCCTCTCTCTGTGTGTTCTCCATTTTAAATATATCTAATTATCTTTTTAGTGAATCATTCTTTGTGGCTTCTTTGTGGTCTCCATGTACATGTATTTATCCCATTGCTTTATGTATGAATGATGGCAGAAGCAGCACCTAATTGGCTGCTCCCCTCTGAGAGCAATAAGTAAAAATCAGGTCTGTTCTTCCATAGGAATCTACAAAAAGAAGGCATAAATTATGGCTCTAAAAAGCTGCCTGATTTGGGCTGGGAATATGGCTTAGTCATAGAGTGCTTGCCTAACATGCATGAAGCCCTGGGTTCGATTCCTCAGTACCATATAAACAGAAAAGGACACAAGTGGTGCTGTGGCTGAAGTGGTAGAATGCTAGCCTTGAGCAAAAGAAGCTTGGGGACAGTGCCCAGGCCCTGAGTTCAAGTCCCAGGACTGGCAAAAAAAAAATAAATAAAACAAAACAAAACCTGCCTGATTTCAGGTTTGACTTCTTTAAGAGCTAAAGAAAGTTGTTTCCTCCCACACAGGTCATAGGGGTTGGGAATTCTTCCAAAGGTCTTCTGGTGGGGCTAGGAAGGTGGCTCAGTGGTAGAGTGCTTGCCTTGCATGCCTGAAGTCCTGGGTTCAATTCCTCAGCACCACATAAGCAGAAAAAGCCGGAAGTGGTGCTATAGCTCAAGTGGTCGAGCACTAGCCTTAAGCTGAAGAGCTGAGGGATAGCGCCCAGGCTCAGAGTTCATGCCCATGACTGACAAAAAAAAAAAAAAGGTCTTCTGGTGGGGGATGAGGGCCCATGGCGGGAGGCTGATCACAGTCCACTCTTGCAGGTACAGCCTCTGTTGCTGTGGCTGGAATCCTGGCTGCTCTTCGAATCACCAAGAAAAAGCTTTCTGATCAAGTATTTGTTTTCCTAGGTGCAGGCGAGGTAAGCACCATCTGGGAATCTCTACTGGTGTTCCCGTAGGATACAATGGGGGTAATGTTCTAGGCTTCTGCTAAGAGGAAGTAATACAAGTATTGTGATGGTCTCGGTTGCCTGAGCCTCAATATTTGGGTTTCTCAATATAAGGACTTAATTGGCTCTCCTGGGAGTTGTTGGGCTAGCAGAGACAAGAGGAGAATCTGATGTATTCCAAGCACCTTTTATCCTGTGACTAAACACTCTTTTTGTGGTCCCTCCCAGGCCGCCATGGGCATCACCCATCTCCTTATCATGGCACTAGAAAAGGAAGGTGTGTCTAAGCCAGAGGCTGTAAAGAAGATCTGGATGATGGATGCTGATGGGTTGATCATCAAGGTATTGTCTTTCTGGGAACCTGCAGGTTTTCTGATATTTGGAGTTCCCAGCCCCTGGACTGGAAAGAGTTCTCTCAGAGCCTAGTGCTCAGAATGGAGAGCTAAACAAGGGCAAAGACCTAGGCTCCAATTCAAAAGTTCTGTGTGTGTGTGTGTGTGTGTGTGTGTGTGTGCGCGCGCGCGCGCGCGCACGCGTGAGCGCGCCTGCCCATGGGCATATGTTCCCTCCAGCTTTCTCTCCTACCACTGTCTTTTTTTTTTTTTTTGTCGGTCATGGGGCTTGAACTCTGGGCCTGGGCACTGTCCCTCAGCTCTAGGCGAGCGCTCTACCACTTGAGCTACAGCGCCACTTCCGGTTTTCTAGAGGTTTATTGGAGATAGGAGTCTCACAGTCTTTCCTGCCTGGGCTGGCTTTGAACCGCGATCCTCAGATCTCAGCCTCCTGAGTAGCCACCGGTGCCCGGCTCCTACCACTGTCTTGCGTTAACGTTCAGCCATATTATAGTTCTTCAAAAGTAATGTGTGTACTCTCTCTCTCATCCACAGCTTTTCACATTTTGGGTTTTGTTTTTTTTTTTGCCTGAATGTTTTTCTCCTTTTCCTACATACCCCTTCTCAAACCTCAGCCCCTTCCCAATTCCCTTCTTCTCTCCTGAGATCACAGGTCACTTGCCTCCTTCACAAGTTTTCTTGGAGCATAGGTCTCAATTGATTTTCTGTATTTGTGCTCACCAGTCCCTCTCCCTCCAAACTGCACTGACTCTCTGTAGAGCAGTTGCCCTTTTTCTAGGCTTAGCGTGGAGCTGTCTTCACCACCCCACGTCCTTTCAGTACACAATCTAGTCACATACGTAGTCTGATAGGGCTTGCCACTCTTCCTGCTTGATCATTTTTCAAAATCATTTTGCCCACCTAAGTGGATCTCAAAACTAATGTCTTCTCTTTGGTTCTGCCCTTTGGTTTTCTTAGCCAGATGGGCTTTGCGGTCAGTACCTGGAACATAGCAAGTGAGGTGTGAGTGTACAAAGGAGTGAGAGGTCTAGCTCAGCATCTGATGAAAACATGTTAGGGATGCAGCTGGCCACCCCCCTTCTGTTAGGGCTTCACTCAGAATTCCTGTGTTCATGTCTCAGTCCTATTAACACTGAATGGCAGTGAGAGGGTTTTGTGGGTTGTTGTTTTTTTTTCTTTTTCTTTTTTTTTAAATGGAAGGAGGGCTGGGAAGGTGGCTCAGTGGTAGAGCGCTTGCCTTGCATGCATGAGGCCCTGAGTTCGATTCCTCACCACCACATAAACAGAAAAAGCCAGAAATGGTGCTGTGGCTCAAGTGGTAGAGTACTCACCTTGAGCTGAAGAGCTGAGGGACAGTGCCCAGGCCCAGAGTTCAAGCCCTATGAGCAACAACAACAACAACAACAACAAAAATGGCAGGAAGTGGAGCTGTGGCTCAAGAAGTAGAGCACTAGCCTTGAACAACACCTAGGCCCTGAGTTCAACCCCCAGGGCCAGCAAATAAGTAAATATCATTTACTGAGCAGGGGAGGTTCAAGGTTCAAAGCCAGTCTGGACAGCCAAATCTGAAAGGCTATTATCCCTAACTGGAAAAAGCTATAAGTGGAGATGTAGCTCAAGTGGCAAAGTAGTAGCCTTGAGTGAAAAAGCTAAAAAGAGTCCAAGGCCCTGGTTTGAAGCCCCAGTATTAGCACCAAAGAAAGAAAAATAGCAGATAAAAGCACACAGGGTCATGCATCGAAGAATAGCAGAGACTCTCAGAAGAAACTAGCCTTTTATAAAGAGCCAGATTACTCCTGGAGGAGACTTAGGCTTGGAGGTTTCTTTGCCCACCCCACGCATGACCTTTCTCGTCACATATAGACTAATAGGGCTTGCCACTCTTTCTGCTGACTCATTTTTCAAAATCATTTTGCTCACTCAAGTTGATCTCAAAGCTAGTGTCTTCCTTTTTGTTCTCATGAGGCCAGCTGGCTCAGAGGAATTAGTAGAAACTTTGTAGGTACGTCCCTGCGCATGTGAGCCGACCTGTGAACATCCTGAAGAAATTCAAGGAACCTGGAGCTGATTGGATACAGCTGGCTACTCCAAGTCTGTCCTGGAGTTTTGTCTGACTTACCAGAAGGCTAAACACTCTTGTAAGATACATTCCCATGAGCTCCCAGATCCTGGAATTCTCAAGTCTTTAAGTCTCAACTGGGCTCAGGTGCTGCATATCTTGGGAACAAGGGACGAGGTGAGACTAAGACATTTCTTGAGAGCCTTTCTATCTGACTCCAGCAGCCCAAAAAGAAAAGAAAAAAAAAAAAAAAGATTGCAAGGTGTGGGTGGCTTGTGCCTGTGATACTAGCTACTCTGCTCAAGAGGCTGAGATGAAAGGATCTCAGTTCAAAGCCAGCCTAGGCAGGAAAATCTGTGAGACCTCTCTCCAATGAAATACCAAATGCCAGAAGTAGGGCTGGGGCTCAAGGGATAGAGCACTAGCCTTGAGCACAAAAAGCTCAGGGACAGCACCCAGGCCCTGAGTCTAAGATCCAGAACTGGAACACACACACACACACATACACACACACAAGATTTAAGGATCTCCTTCTGTAGTTTGGCTATAAACCCCCTCATATGTGCACATACACACACACACACACACATTTAGTTTCTATCTTACATACTACTGGGTGATAACATCACAAACTTGACCCTCAAGGCTTCTGGAAGCTCAGCCTAGAGCCAGTGCTCCTGGAAATCCCAGATGCATCAGTGCCCCTGCCAGCAAGCCCTTGTCACCACAGCTGCTTCACGAACCTTTCTTTCCAACAGGGGAGGAGAAATATGGGCCATGGAAAAGAGGTATTTGCCAAGGATCATCAGGAAACGCACTCTCTGGAGGAGGTGGTGAAGCTGGTGAAGCCCACCGTCATTATAGGTAGGAGGAGGAAGCAACCCAACCCGCTGGCCAGCCCTCTTCACTTGCAAATAGGGACGCTGGGGCTCATCCAGGGAACCCAGCGCCCTTGGGAAAAACATCTCTAACCTCCAGGGCACATCCCATTCTGGGCTCTAAACTTTCATGAAGTCCATTCTGTGTTTATGTTTGTATCTATAGCTGTGTGTGTATATATATAATGTTTACATATATAATATCTAATATATACACACATGCGTAATTTCTATATTTCACAGAGGAATGAGCTAGAGTTGGGTTGATGATGTACATTGGTAGAGGGCAGTGGAAAACTGTGGGGCTGACTGCTAATCAGGCAGAGACAAGCCTTCCTCTGCCCTAGGTGAGGCCTTGTCTGCAATGTACAGGAAAGGCATAGGAAGTATCCTGGGTTGATATCGTGTTATCTCCCCTTGTACAAAGGAAGCAACAGGAATGCCTTCCTGGTGCCTCTATCAGGAGCCTGAAGGGGATCTGTGCCCTCAGACAGATTCCTCCATACAAGGGCTTAGGCAGCTCAAGCAGAAACTTGAGTCATAGGGAAATTCCCATGACTCCTCATTCTTTCATGGTGCACTGACTTCTCCCACTACTACCAAGGAGAGGAATGAGGTGTCTATAACAGAGTAGGCAAACCCACTCCCCATTTGTTTTCCCCTGTAGGTGTTGCTGCTGCCACAGGAGCCTTCACAGATCAGATTCTGAAGGACATGGCCTCCTTCAATGAACGCCCTGTCATCTTTGCCCTGAGCAACCCCACCAGCAAGGCTGAGTGCACAGCTGAAAGGTGCTACCGGCTTACAGAGGTCAGCAGAAGTCCCTCCTTCCCCCAGCTAAGAGGGCATCATAATAATAATGACAAGTCACATGCTGAGGGGGCAAGAAATAGTCCATCATGGTATGGAAAGGTTTGGAAAGGTGACACAAGTTTTCCAAGGTCACAGAGCTAATAAGGAGAACTGGTCCATAAGAACAGGTCTTAGTTGAAAGTCCAAGCTCTCCCCACTGCTCAGGGTTTCCCCTAAAGAATAGAGCTCTTGGGGCTGGGAAGGTGGCTCAGTGGTAGAGCGCTTGCCTTGCATGCTCGAGGCCCTGGGTTCGATTCCTCAGCCCCACATAAGCAAAAAGAAAAAAGCCAGAAGTGGCGCTGTGGCTCAAGTGGTAGAGTGCTAGCCTTGAGCTGAAGAGCTGAGGGACAGCGCCCAGGTCCCACGACCAGACCCAAAAAAAACAAAACAAAAAGACAAAAAACAGAGCTCTTGCCAAAACCCCAAGACTTTGAGAAGTATCTGTCATGTCCTGGATTGGCCTTCTCAGGAAGTGACAGGTTAAAAAAAAAATGATCCCACAAATTCCATCACCTTTCAGTGGGGTTGTTGGGTAACTCCAAAGGAATTGGGGACTGAGCTTTCTGGCCAAGTAAATAAATAAATGTGCTTTGAGCACCTTTCATGTTCTTCAGAACTATACTGGGCATTCCAGAAAGAGTGAAGAATGGCCTTAAATTTGGGAGGTAAAAATGGACTGCTTTGACTGCCCCCAAACTAATCTTGGAGCTCCACCTCTGCTTTTCTTCTTGATTCCAGGGTCGAGGGATCTTTGCAAGTGGAAGTCCTTTCGACAGTGTGACTCTGGAAAATGGCCAGACATTCACTCCTGGGCAAGGAAACAATGCCTACGTGTTCCCCGGGGTGGCACTGGGAGTCATTGCTGGCAAGATCCGGCACATCCCTGATGAGATCTTCCTCCTAACAGCCGAGGTACCACTGTCACCACTCTCTCAAATGCTCTCTAATAGAGCCCTGGGGTCCACACCAGGTCCTCAAGACTGGTAGCCCCTAAAGATTCCTTTCCTCTTATCTCTTTTACTCATGGGCCTGCAACTTTGGCAATGGATCTCCAAAGCACATGAATTTCCAGATTACCTTGAGACTTGGCCTTGGCTCCAAGCACACAAAGGACTATTAAGAAGATAGGGGGTATAGTCAGTGGATGGGGGATTGGAAGGAGAGAATGAGTGAGGAGATGGGCTAGTAATGAGCCCACTGCTTTCCAGCTCCTAGCAATGCCACCTAAAAGCATAGACAGGGAAGATGCCACCAGCCCCCTGAATGTGTGGACCTATGGACCATGCTGGGTGATGGATTCTTCATGTGACCTTGAACACATCTCTGGAGTCATGGTGGCAGTAAGCCCCTTTAGGATACTTTCTATAGGGGAACAAATTGGGGTGCATGCACTATTCTGGATGTGTTGAGGATGTTTCTGGTCTAGGTATCATACTGGAAAAGCTCCTGGAAAGAAGCATTCCTTACTTGAAAAAGTTCCTTACTAGAAGAAAGAGTTGCTGTTTTGTTTTGTTTGTTCTTTGCCAGTCCTGGGTCTTGAACTCGGGGCCTGGACACTGTCCCTGGGCTCCTTTTACTCAAGGCTAACACTTGAGATACAGCACCACTTCTGGCTTTTTATGTGATTAATTGCAGATACAGTCTCATGGACTTTGCCTGCCTGGTCTGGTTTCAAACCATATTCCTCAGCCTCCTGAGTAGCTAGGATTACAGGTGTGAGCCACTGGTGCCTGGCTGATTTGGTTTTTTTTTTTTAAGCAATGAAAGAACTCATTAAGAAAAATAACATATTCATATTATTAGTTATGAGTGACAATTACAAACACTAAGTGCCAAGCACATTCTCACTCTGAAGAAACCAAGGCATAGAAATACCAGATGCTGTAATCCTAGCTACTCAGGAGGCTGAGATCTGAGGATTGTGGTTCAAAGCCAGCCCAGGCAGGAAAGTCCGTGAGACTCTTATCTCCAATAAAACACTCAGAAAACCAGAAGTGTCACTGAGGCTTAAGTGATAGAGCATTAGCCTTGAGCTGAAGAGCTGAGGAACAGCACCCAGGCCCAGAGTTCAAGCCCCCCAACCAACAAAAAAGAAAGAAAGAGAGAGAGAAAGAGAGAGAGAAAGAGAGGAGAAAAAGAAATACCTCTGATGAAATAAGCTAATCAAAGCTGTATCCAAATATTGAATGTATTTATACTCAACAAGCTCCACAGGCTTTCCTGTGACTTCTGGCCTCCTCCCAATGGTACTGGTGAAAGCCTTAAATCTAACAAGACAGGAATAGCTTCTGTGCAGCCCTGTCCACATCCTTCTCTGTCAGCCCCAAAGGAATCATCTTTATGCCCCAGCTTCGTTCTTACTGTGGCTGGGCTTGGCATTAGTCTGCCAGATCATGTAAAAAATGTCTCCTAGAGGGGGGAGTAGCCACTTCTCAACCCTACCCACACCAGTTACAACTTTGGGTGACAGACCTCTGTCCTTGTCTGAGTATTCTATGAGTCTTATCACCTTGTTGTGATGGGTGATTCTTGTAGCTGTGGGTAGAGTTGTTTGAAATCCCAGCATGGAAAGAATTATGTCCTATTTGAAATTACTTTGAAAGCAGATTTCCCTATTAAGCAAAAACATAGTTGTTTGAGCCCCTCTTAGGTCACCCCCACAACATATCTGCACATCCCTCCCTCAGTGCCAAGAGATCCTTTGGCTCCATTTTGTGAACAGTGCCCATCAATGACACAGGAGTTGCTCCTTAGCCACTTAGTAAGCACCTGTCAGAAGCAAGGGTAGGAGCATGCTGTGGCTCTCCTCATTTCATATCTTTGTACAACTCCTTGAACTTCCAGGATAACTCTCCTACCTCTCCTGGTTTCTATGCAAGACACTTCATTGCCATACTAAATATTATTTTCAATGTCATGTCCAAGCTCTCCGTCCTCCCTCTCTCTCCTCTCTCATACCTCAAGCATTTACATGTACTATACCTTCTCCCTACCCAGTGATTTATAATTAGTTCATCAGCTCTCTGCCTATCCCACTTTTTCCATTACACAGCAGATGAGGCCTTGTCTTTTTATATGCTTTCATGTCCCCTCTCATTGCATGAGTTCATTATAATTGGTACTGTTATTTATTAATTGTCCAGTGATTGCTGCTCCCCACTAAAGACTATAGTTTTTCTCCATGGAGTCTCAGCACCTAGCACAGGTGGAACTGTAGAACTCAGTGAACATTTGAATGAATAGAAAGGTGAGATAGGAATATGAGAAGGAGGCAAAGGAGAGAGCGATTTGCTTTTCCAGTGCCTGTAAACTCTGAGGCAAAACCAACAAATATTCTTAGCACCATTGGGAGGAGATTCACAACCACCACATTGGAGAAAATGATTTGCAAGGCTGACTAAGCACCAGTGCTTAAGGCTTTGATGGGCACTCAGGATGGTACCAAGCCTGTGAAAAGAGGCTAAGCCCACAAAATGATAGACCCAGCAATCTTTGTGCAAAACGCTAGATCAACCAAGAGGACACTTTGTAGTCTTTGTAGGTCACAAGTTTATTTACCTTGGTCTTAGTGATTTTTCTTTGGAATTTGGAAGGTCTCATGCAACTTTAAATCTCAGCCAGACTCACAGTATAGAAAGGATGTGTCCTGGGGTTTTTGTTTGTTTGTTTGGTTTGGTTTTTTGTTGGTCATGGGGCTTGAATTCTGGACGCGAGTGCTGTCCTTGAGCTCTTTAGCTCAAGGTGAGCACTCTACCACTTGAGCCACAGCACCACTTCCGGATTTCTGATGGTTAATTGGAGATGAGTCTCATGGACTTTCCTGCCCAGGCCGGCTTTGATCTCAGATCCTCAGATCTCAGCCTCCTGAGTAGCTAGGATTACAGGCGTGAGTAACAGCCTAAGTATCAACTCTCTTTGAGACTATGTAATGGTTAGCAGTAGAAACTACAGTGTTTTACCACCTGTGCAGGGGTGAGGCATCTCTAGGTAATGGGTTGGGGCTAGGGGTGGGGGGTGTTTTGTTTTTGCCAGTCCTGGGGCTTGAATTCAGGGCCTGGGCACTGTCCCAGGCTTAAGGTCAGCACTCTACCACTTGAGCCACAGTGCCACTTCCAGCTTTTCTGTGTATGTGTAGCTGAGGAATGGAACCCAGGGCTTCATGCATGCTAGACAAGCACTCTACCACTAAGCCACCTTCCAGCTCAAGGGCTGGGGTTCTGAAAGGACAAACAGCTGATTCCTCCTGGTTCTTTCTCTGTCTGTAGCACATTGCCGAGGAGGTCTCTGAGTTTCATCTTTCCCAGGGGAGACTGTACCCACCGTTCACCATCATTCGAGATGTCTCTATAAGAATTGCTGCCAAAGTAAGGAGCACTGCTCTCCTCATAGTAGAGGGTGGTGGGACACAGACACTTTCTGGCTCCAAAAGAGCCAGGAGATGGTGCTGTGAAGCCATTATGAGCTCATCTGGCTTTGTGGCATGCAGCCCAGAGGCTCAGAGGCTGAGCAACGAATTTGAGCCTGCAGCCCAAGCTCCACCCTGAATACCCACCCAAACCAGTTCTGGGGAAGTTCCTGATCCTGCCTCCTCCCTACCCAGACATGGAGCAGAAAAGTCACTGAAGTCTTGTGAAGTGGAAAGTGGGTAGAAATTTTAAAAAAAATGAATCAGAGTTACCCATTGATAAGAAAGGTTAGCTTGCATAGCATCCCAAAAGGGGGCTTGGGTTTTGAGGCCCAGTCCTTTCCTTCCCTGGAGCCTTTCCCAAAAAGGCCAGTTCCTCTCTTCCAGAATTCTGAAGATGCTCAAAGACAGCAGTGAGAAAGCTCCACATTCTGTGCTTATCTGGCCAGAATAGATGCTCGTTCTTCCTGTTTTTCTCAGATTGGCTGGATCCTAAGACAATTGAATTCATGATCTATTCCAGACTAGGAAACTATTCAGAAACGATAGGTTTTTCAAAGAATCTGAGCAGAGTGCAACTCTGGGTCAAAGGGGTAGTGGTTAAAGCTGGATAAAGGGCGTATAAGGGTCTATTATACTGCTATGTCTGTTAATGTATCTTTTTTCCATAACTTTTTCAAATCATCTTAGAAAATGCATTGTACAACAGCACACATTCCCCATAAGTCAATCAGCGCAGGAGCCTTTAAACCAGACTAAAGATCAGAAGTCTTTACCCTGTCCAGTTCCTTCTTTCTGGAGAAATTCAAGTTCATACTCTCCTGACACCAAATCTCACACTCACCAAACAATACCCAGCATGTGAATTCACTTCCATCCACATTCAGGAGGGAAAGCAATTCATTTCTAATTATGTGCTACTTTTACCTGTTAATTAAATTTAGCCTCACACCATTCCAGAGAAATGTATCATTACACCTGCTGTACACACAAGGAAATAGAAGCTCAGCTAGGATAATGTCTTACTACTGGGAACCCACAGGCTATGGGAAATGGGCCAAAATTTAGACTGGACCTTTTGACCCTGGCCCACTATTTATTCTGTGCCAAAGTTGCCTGACTAGAACAAAAAGTTTAGCATTTTCCTACCCACAGTTCATGAGGAGGAACATGGCTGGCTCTTTAGGGTGAATCCCCATCCTTGCATTAGGTTTTCAAATAAGGGCCTTTAGGCAGTTTTTCCTGGTGATTCAATTCCTCAACCAAATCTGATTGTGTTTGTTTTTTTTTTCCCCCTAGATCCTTGACTACGCATACAAGCACAACCTGGCTTCCTACTATCCGGAACCCACAGACAAGGAGGCTTTTCTAAGATCCCTGGTCTACACTTCCAACTATGACTCCTTTAGAGGGGACACCTACACTTGGCCCAAGGAAGCCATGAGTTTTCAGACTATCTAATGCCATTTCAGGAACTTATAACATCACTCTATAAATGGGTTCCAAAACTGACATCCTTGTTGCCATCATTTTGTTTTGTTTTTTTCCATTTGAGATTTTTAGTGGGAGGGGAGATGCTGGTACCTACTGTGGTTGAGGACTTGTCCTTGAAGGCTCTGGCAGTTTACCTTCCTATGGTCCTTTTCTTAGTTCCTTCCTGATTTCTAGCTCCTGTCTAGGTCTTGCAGAAAACAGAGAATTCTCAGGATCCCACCTTTATAGAGCTCATCAAGGCCTCGGAGAGTAATTGGACACAACTCCTTTTGCCATAACAGAAAAAGGTTCAAGGCCATGAGAACCATGTAGATAAAGGTGGAGGGTGGTCAAAGAAGGATGTTTCCTGTAAGATACAAAAGAAGGCTCAAGGAGTAGTTCTTGCACTGAGACTCGAGGGGGAAGAATGGATGGGACTCGGGGGCAGATGAGCAAGTATGAGTACAATCATCAGCCAAAAAATATGGTCCAATCATCAAGGAATCCAGACCCTTCTTAGGATCACACTCCCCTCCGAGATTCTGCAGGGGGTTATTACTAAAAAGAAAGCCAGAGAAATATGGGTGGGGAGGGTCAGCAGGGCCGGGAGTAAAGAGGAAGCAAAACAGTGAGGGAAAATGCCATGGGGAGTTCTAAGGAAGACTTGATTTCATTTTCCTGGCTCTGGAACACACTTTTATCCATCCTCCATACTCTGAAGTAATTGAGCAGCCCAGAGCAGCTTCCTTGTAGAGGTGATGTCAGTCTGGCCCTGGGTGTTTCAGAGATCAAGTTCTTTCCACATCATCATTTACCTTGTCTATATCCAGGGGAGCAGACACTACAGAGAATATAGCTGAGGAAAGAGGTAGCAACCCCTCTAAGACCTGCTCAGATGACAACTTTCAGTCTCTAGTCTGTCTTACTCTTTTTTTTTTTTTGGTCCGGTAGTGGGGCCTGAACTCTGGGCCTGGGCGCTGTCCCTCAGCTCTTCAGCTCAAGGCAAGTGCTCTACTACTTGAGCCACAGCACCACTTCCAGCTTTTTTCTTTTTGCTTATGTGGTGCTGAGGAATCGAACCCAGGGCCTCAGGCATGCAAGGCAAGTGCTCTACCACTGAGCCACCTTCCCAGCCCCGTAGTCTGTCTTACTCTTGCTTATAGTCCCACCCTTGCTGCTGCCACCTCAGCCTCAGTATCTCCACTGGCTACCTCTCAATGACAAGCGTGTCCACAAGTGTATAGACCACTAGGCTCCTAGAAGAGTAGTTAGCAGTGTTATCAGTCACCACATGCTCAGGTCTTATTTTTGTAGCACTAGCTTCCTTGGTGCAAACACTCTTCTTAACTGAGAATATCCTTAGAAAACATTCCTCTCCTATGATCTCACCCTCCCAGAGAAGGGAAAGCTATTCTTAGAAGGCTTTGAAGAGTGAAGCTGGACACCAGGAAACCATTTACACTATCTTTTTTACATCATATCCCAGAACTCTTCAGGTAGCCTTTTTTTTTTTATTATTGTGAAAATACTGTACAGAGGGGTTACAATTACATGGGCAAGATAATGAGTACATTTCTTATCAAGCATTGTGGCCTCCTCCTTTGTTTCCCCTTCCCATCCCTTCCCATCCTCCCCATGCCCCCCAGTCCCCCACCCCCCCCCCCCCGCACGAAAGTTGTAAAGTTCGTTTTTGACATAACTTGTACATCTCATTGTTGCAATGGTTCAGGTAGCCTTTTTATATAAATTAATAAGGCTGATGGTTCATATCAGTAATCCTAGCTACTTAGGAAGCTAAGATCTGAAGATGATCATTTGAAGCCAGCTAGGGCAGAAAAGCTTGTGAGACTGTTGCTTCCATGAACTACCAAAAAGTTAGAAGTAGGCTGAGGTAGAGTGCCATTCTTGACCTATGCTAGGGGACAGTGACAAGCCTTAGCACCAGCAAAGGACAGTGTGAAGTGGGGATGCTGGGTCTAACCGGTACCATCTTGGCTACATGGTGGACAGGGAATTGGATTAACTGACACTATCTTGTCTTCATGGCAGAGGAAGGCAAAGTCCCTCCTCCCAGGTGATGGGTGTGCCTGAATTCCTAGAGGCAGGGGCAGGGACTTGGACAAAGATTACTGGTTACTGGACCTGTCAGTCCTGTGCCTTGAGCTGGCCAGACTCCAGTTTCCTGCGACCCTGCCCCTGGACCCTAATTCTATTTAGACCCAGACCAGCTCAGGCACTATTATGCCATGTTTTGTATTCCTGTGTCTCCTGTCTCTAGTCACCATGCCATCCCACTTCAGCTCACCAATGTTCTGGTTTGTTGGTATTGTTTTTCTGCTTTCTTTCCTCTCCTGCTCCCATGACTCAGTTGTCTGACACTGTTAAAGTGTATTCGTGGGGCTGCAGGTCTTTGTGACAAAGTCCACCTGTGGTCACTGGATTTCCAATAAAAAGACTCCTGATTCGACCTCTCAAAATGTTGCTTCTGTTTCTTGCAACTGAGAATGAACAATATTAAAAATTTATTGCATCTCTGTGTTCATTGAAAGCTGTCTGATTCAAGTACAGTACATGCAGGTGAAAATCGTCGTAAAAACCAATTTGAAGAATTAACATATACTTTTTTTAAAAATGGAATAAAAAACAGGTTCTATCTATCCTGGGTGGAAATACTAGAGGAGAGGGAAGGTGAGAGAGTGAAGAAAAGTGAATATGGGTTTTTTCACACTTTATGTGTGAAAATGAAACAATGGAGCTGGTTGAGGTTGCTTTAGAGAGGGAGGCGAGGAGGGGATGGGGTGAGTTATAGACAGGATTGTCTAACCAAGGCACTTTGTATCCATTGACGTGTCAAAATCAACTGTTCAACTGACAATTTTTTTACATGGAGGGGGAATGTTGGTGAGAATGTGGAAAAATTTGGACTTCCTAGTGAACAACATCTGCTAAACATACTATTAAACAAGATGATTTTCCTGCATTCTAAGCTTCCCAGAACTGAGGTCATTATCATATGCAGTCCAGTGGATGCTTCCTTTACACTGCTCAGGTCTCCAAGTATAAAACCATCATGATCCTACCAGCCCTTATCAGCTAAGACTCACAATGCATCCCCTTCAGGGAACTGTCTGCCTGAAGAAAGATGACCCACCCAAGGGTATACCATCATACCCAGGTGTAACCTATAGCCAATGGCTAACTGATTTAGAATCCCAAGGGCCTAACTTCTCTGCCTCAATTGCAGGCATCTCTAAATCGTAATCCCATCTCTAGAGCTCCCAAGAGATTAACTGAGTTTAGTATCTTGAAGCTGTGTATTTCTATTCAACTCTATTCTTTGGCAATACTAGGGTTTGAAAGCAGGGTCTTGTTCTTGTGAAGCATTCTATCATTTCAAATATGCTCCTTGGTCCTTTTTACTTTTGTTTTTCAGGTAGGATCTATACTCCTTGGGGCCAACCTCAGACCTTTATCCTTCTCCATATACCTCTTTCATAGCTGGGATTACAGGCATGTACCATCATGCCCAACTAGTTTGTTGCTAAGGGGTTTTTTGTTGTTGTGTTTTGTTTTTGCACAGGGAAGCTCAATCCTCCTAATCTCTTAACCTCTCATATAGTGATTGTATGTGATCCATAACATCTGGCATCATGAAATTTATATCTATTCTCACACTCCATCACAGGTGTTGCTTCCTGAGAATACCCCTTAATAAACCTGTTGGGAATCTAACTTTCAACGGAAGCAACTGGCCAGGCTTTTCCATTTTCTCATGCTACCCTATCCCTTCAGAGATCTTCTGCCTAGCCCAAGCCTTATCCTCACAGTCCATGTCCAGGATCAGTGAAGGTATTTAGAAAAGATGGTGTTCCATCTTAGAAGGCTCCTTCCTCTCTGGAATTCCTATGCAACTAGTCCTTGCTACTGGCTCTCACATATATTTACATGTATGACTTATTTTTCTAGTACTTTGGGGGAATGTTAAGCTTCCATGATCTACTACATTCTCTCTACAAGTAGAATTTATAGACATAGATTTTCAAAATTCTGAATTACATGGTAGAAACTTTTTTCCCAATTGAAATTTGGTCAGAGAACTTGTTCTGAATTACTCAAATTACTCAAGTCGGAAATTTGGCTTTTATCAAATGTAGTCAAATTTAAGAAAGTATTTCATGTTCTTAAAAAGAATATGTATCTCACACTTGTTGGATGTAATGCTCATCTTTTCATATGATTAAGTTTATTTGTCCTGGGCTGGGAAGGTGGCTCAGTGGTAGAGCGCTTGCCTTGCATGTATGAGGCCCTGGGTTCAATTCCTCAGTACCACATAAGCAAAAAGAAAAAAGCCAGAAGTGGTGCTGTGGCTCAAGTGGTAGAGTGCTAGCCTTGAGCTGAAGAGCTTAGGGACAGTGCCCAGGCCCAGAGTTCAGGCCCCACGACCCGACCCCCCCCCTCCAAGAAAAAAAGTTTATTTATCACACTCTTATCTTCTTGTTTCTGAAAGACAGAAAAATTTCCCCTCTACCATGGCAAACTTTTCAAACTTCCTTGTAGTTTTGTACATATTCATGTACTTTAGAACAGAGATTTTTTAAAAGTTTAGAATTGTTATAACTTCTAGAGTACTAAAACTTTTGAAAACTTTAGTGGTTATTTAACTCTAATATTAACTCTGATATTAACGTAACTAAACCATCTTAGAAATCTTTCTTGTAATTCATTGTTTATTCATACATTATACTAGCTGCTGATGGTTAACAAATTATTTCTCCCATAGATCTCCTACCTTTGGCTCTCAGACAGTAAGGAAATAGTTGAACTAACATTAAAACAGATAATTTTATCAACTTCATAATAAAACTAATTATAAAGTATCCTAACACTGGTACACAGTTTAAACAATACATAAAATATGACGTGTGCAATTCATTGGTAGAAGGCTACTCCTGTTTTGGTTAGGAGAAAGAAAGGAAACATTGAACTTCAAACCCAAGTAATATGCATTTTCCAATAGCTATGAAGAATTACAAGAATTTTAGAAATTTGGAAGCATTATAGCTACAGTGTCTCTACTCTTTAAAAGATGTCTACTAAAGAGTCTATCCTATACACCCTGAATAAGACAAAGGCAACACTTCACTAAAAATACATCTTAGTCCTCTCCCATTCTGTCTTTCAGGCCCTTCCTGTTAAGTTGCACATAAAATATTTACTGTGAAGCTTTTATATATGAAGACATCAAACACACACACTTCAGTACAATGTGGATCTTGGACAAACTTTTAACTAGAAGTTCTTTTTTCAAAATGGAGGTATCACAATAACATAAAATTAGTCTTATAGAAAGGCATTAGGTAGTCATAAGATTAAAGATCCAAGAAATCAACTATTGCACAAACCCAATGTACACTAGTACCTATGTGAATCCGGAAAATAAGTTCAACTTGCGGTGTTTGACATGAATAACTCACATAAGGTCTAGAATGTTGTTTATGGTTCCTGAGATTTAAATTCTGTGTAACTAAAAATATACAAATATTGTGTTGGCTATCTTTGGCACCTACCCTCAGTGAATACCTGACATATTGTTTCTGGCCCAAGATAGTAGTAAGCAAAACAACGGTTGGTTACTCTTCTGTCAAGCTGTGACTTTTCAATATTGCTAAGAAATTTTCATTAAGCCCAAATGTTATTTAATACGTAGCTACATTAGGTATCGTCTCGAGTTCAACACCCATGGCACAATAGCAGCCAAATTTTATTGAACACAACAGTTGTTTCTGTGACCACTAGAGTCTTTGAATCGCAGGCGCATCTTAGAACGATATTTCTCCAAATACAAAAGTTGTTTGCTGTTAAAAGCTCCACGTCGTTTTTGTCTTATAAACTGTACTGCATCTTCATATTTCATTCCACTTTCGATCAATGCTAGGGCAACAAGCACTGGAGTTCTCCCGAGGCCTGCAACACAGTGAACAGCAATACAACAGCCAGGTTCTTTACGAAACTGAATGTTAACCAGATGTAACCAATCATCGACAATCTGTTTGGACGGTGATGAACCATCATCAAAAGGCCAATCTAGAACCTGGATGCCTTCTTTCTCTACCAGAGCAGTATCATAAGTTGCTTCACACAATCTTACTATCGTGGTCACCCCGTATTTCTTCAGTTCCTCTATAAACCTGCTTAACGTCGCACTGGTTGGATTGTGTGTAATGAGAAATCGCATGTTCCTGTAGGTGACCTCCACAGGAGCTGGGCGGTTCATGGGCGCCATGGTCATCTAGCTTTAAGCAAACGATCAATGCAGTTATGAGAGAACTTGTCCGAACACGGAAGGGAGGCCGAGACACTGAAGTGTAGTGCAGTCCGCCGGGAACTCGCAGCGCTCTGCACAGGAAGTTAGGAGGGGCCGGAAGCCAAAGGCCATGTGGCAGCAGCCCTCCAGTTCCGGCACCTTGAGTCACATGAAGGAGCGGGCGGAGGTCTCCCCGTCCCCGTCGGAAGTCCCACCAAACGCTTCCGGCGGGCTTCCGGGCCGGGCGCCGCGCTTCCGGGGGGAGGGGCTTCCCGGGGCCCAGCGAGGACCGTCGTCGGTTCACTTGGCCTCGGGAAGGCCGTGCTGGGCCTGACAGTAGCCTCCGCGGCCCTTCGGGAACTCCATAGATACGAGACTGAGAACACCACAGGACGGAGCGCGTTTACTCATGAACGGCTTCGGCCTGATCATACAGTCAGTTCCGTGGCGGCGGCGGCGGCGGCGACGCGGGCGGGGGCGGCGGCAGCTGCTGGGCTGGGAGCGGAGGCGGGCGTTGCGGGGAGGCGACGACAGCGCCGGCCGGACGCCAAGCTGTACCGTAGTCCCGCGAGCGGTCGGGCGGAGAGGCGGCCGAGGAGCCAGTACGCGCCTTCTCCAGCCCTCTGCGTCACAAGCCTTCCCTTTTATAGCCGAGGCGACGTACTCGCCTCCTCACCACCCGCGGTGGCGGGCCAAGAGCCAATGAGAAGCGGGAACGTTCAGCCCGCCCTCCGTGACGTCATCGCGATGCCTGTTGTAGAGGCGGGAATTGTAGGGATCTGAGTCTCAAGGCTTGAAACGACCGGCCGGGAGGACTACAGGGCAAAGTCTGCCCGAAGCTAAAAGGAAGGAAAGGGGTGCACTGGGACCAGAAGGGACAGTGACCGAAGTTTCTCAACTGTATCCGGCTGCTTCTTAGTTTAACCCCGTCTCTTGGGAAGCCTGTGTCGTAAATCTAAACAATGCTATGTGCCTTTGTTTTGTTTTTGTTCTGCAGTATCGAGGACTGAGCGCAGGACTTCCTCCACCACTTGAGCCAACTCCTAGTTCGTTTGCTTTATTTTTCCTGTGAGTTCTCCCACTTTTCTTTTTTTAAGGAAGGACCCTGTTTAGAAACCCTACCTACCTACCTCACCAGGATCTGCAGGCGTGAACCGCCACTCCCCGCTTGACTTTTTTTTTTTTTTTTTTTTGGGGGGGGGGGCCTGGGTTTTCCTAAAACCATGATTCCCCTGATCTCCGCCTTCCAAGTTGTAGGGATTTCAAGAGTGCAAGACCACTCCTAACGAGCTTATATAACCTTAAATCAACAACCCTACGAGTTAATAGTACCGTTTCTGTTAGCCTGGTTTTTAGTCTAGGCACAGAAACGTTAAGATGTCCAAGATCATAAAGCAAATAACTCTCAGCGAGGCTGAGGTGAGATTTGAATCTTGCAGTTGTCTCTCTCTCCAGTACCAACAGTATGTTAAAAACATCCTATTTATATTGTCAAACATTATGCACAATTGTTCCTACCTCTTGGTAATTATTCTAGTAATAAACAGGAATCAGAGGCATTTTTCTTCTTGTTGTTTTTAACTGTCAGGCAGAAGCAAAAAATGTGGGGAAAGTAGCATTAATCTTAGGATTTTGAATTGGAATCCTTGTATCAGTGTGAACTCAATATTTATAGAACAAGTAGAAATTAGGAAAGATATAGAAGTTATAAAGAACACTGTAAACCAACATTTATAACACAACACTCAGTACTACAACTGCCCAAATGAACATGGGCAGTTCAGCAATACATTATAATTCTGGGCTTAAACTAATCTTTAAAATTTTAAGAGAATTATACAGAGCATATGCTCCACAAATTAAACTAGAAATAATTCACAGAGCTATCTACAAAATCTTCAAAAGCTTGAATAGCTGTAAAATCTCCCAAAATTGGAAATTGGCAATATTCTCCTAAACTATGGAAATAGAAAATGTTTTGAACTGAAGGAAAATGAACATAATTCTATCAGATTTGATAGGATATGGCTAAATCCAGAGATACTTCATTAAATGTTTATATTAGTAAGAAAGGTTCAAGGGGCTGGGAAGATGGCTCAGTGTTAGAATGCTTGCCTTGCATGCATGAGGCCCTGGGTTCGAATCCTCGGAAGTGGCACCGTGGCTCAAGTGGTAGAGTACTAGCCTTGAGCTGAAGAGCTGAGGGACAGCGCCCAGGCCCAGGCCCTACAACCAAAAAAAAAAAAAAACAAGAAAAAAAAAAAGGTTCAAATCAATGTCTTCCCTAGAAACAAGAATAGGGCCAAATTAAACCCAAAGCAAGCAAAAGAAAATAAAATTTAACAAATCAATGATATTAAGAAAATTTGCGTAAAGAAAAACTAATGAAAGTAAAATCTGGTTCTTTGAAAAATAATATTTAAAGTATTTCTAGCCATCTTTATGAGACAGTAAGAGCTCCACCACATTGCTCATCTGTAACAACTACAATGCTGCTCAGTTTTTTCCCTTTATCCCATCCCACTTTTTTTTTTTTTTTTTTGGTCAGTAGTGGGGCTTGAACTCTGGGCCTGGGTGCTGTCCCTCAGCTCTTCAGCTCAAGGCTAGCGCCACTTCCAGCTTTTTCTCCTTATGTGGTGCTGAGGAATCAAATCCAGGGCTTCATGCATGCAAGGCAAGCACTCTACCACTGAGCCACCTTCCTAGCCCCTATTCCACATATTTTATTAACATCAGTTATGCAAGGTGAGAGTCATTTTGACATGTCTATTTATTCATACAAAGTACCTCAATTAAACTCCCTACTCCCTATTTCCTCCTCCATCCTTTTTTTCTCCTTCCCAAACCAGTTTTAACAAGCTTCATTGTTCTGCTTTCACACACGTACATTTTGATCATATTCACCCTTGTAGTTTTCCCTTGTTACACAGAAATTCTCCTAGTCACATCTCACTCCCACACTCTGAAAAAAGCCAAAGAATGGAGAGGTCTTAATCTCCAAGTCATGAAAAATTATCTTATTGTTTTGGCACCTAGTAAGGCTGACTGATACCAATGATAGAAAACTATAAATTGTAAATTAAGTTGATAATTTGTTTTTCCAGTAACAAGTGTATATGAAGTCAAATCTGTATGTAACAAGATTGCCTAAACTCATTTTTCCTTAACAAAGGCATCTGTATTTTAATTAATATTAATGCAACATTATTATAGCATTTTACTATATACAAGAGACTGAGTTCAGGAGGAATGGATAAAGTCAGTCTAGCAATCCTGGTAAAAGGCTATTAATGTCTTCAATATTGGTTGATGATGATTAGACTTCCACAAAAGGAGCTTGAGGTAGGGGATTCAAGGAGGTGGCACTATAGGAAGGCTTGGGAAGAGGTTTGGAAAAATTCCAACTAGCAGACATTCTTGTTACCCCAGGAAAAGTCACATCAGTATTATTACTAACCATATTAGTTTGAGTCAATGTTTGCCTCTAAACTATTTAGAGCTCAATACATTCTTGTTTTATTTAAGTAGCCAACAAAGTAAGTCTTCAAATACAAATATCTGCCCACATACATTTCCCAAGGGAAGATTTGGCAGTCAGAAAGAGAATAAATAGTCTAAAAGACTTTCTTCCTCCCTTTCTTCCTAGTTCAGAAAGCTGGACTTCATTCTAGCTATTATACCTGAGGCGGTAGGACAGGTGAGAGAAGAGAGGTAAACAATAAAGGTAAATGAAAAATTATCTTTGGTAGAACACACCTTAACTCCTTTAAGGTGAGAATAAGCCTTCTACAATGGCCAGCCATACTTCCCTCAGACAATACATTAATTACCAAATTATCAGAGAGTGGAATATCTGGATGATAGAATGTTTCATCTGAAGGTCTCCACGGGAATAACATCCCTGAAGGCCCTGACAAAGTCCTCACATATCATCCATTAGAAAACTCAATCCGGACTTCTCTGAGTCTGAGGGGAACAGCTTGGCCTACCTCTTTAGTATCCACACAGCCTTTAAGAAATGTCCAGAAAACATCCTTACCCCATATTCCAAGACAGAGGAATTTTACCATTAGGAATTATCTTGCATAGTCAGGCACTCAGAAAATATTTATTATTGACATTATTCATGACAGATGAAAAAATAGGAAGTTTCTTATACAGCAGCTGGCACAAAGCTAGATCCTATTCCCAATCCCTGTGGCCATGGATTCATGTCCCAGAACAATTCTGACACCTCCACTGCCATCAGAGAAGTTCAGAGAATAGGTAGGGATTGGAGGAAAGCAGGAGGGGACAGTGTGCCAACATGAATTCACTAAGAGATCTAAAACACCTAACCTGAAAAAAAGATCTTTTCTTCCTTTGAAGTACAAATATACAGTTTTACAATCATTCCAAACTTGTAAAAGGTGCTTCCCAGGAAACACAAGTTCAAACTTTAGAGTTCTATACAAGCAATCGAGAGTCGTGGATGAATTTGCTCTTGGGCCACACATTGCTCTGGCCCGTGTTGGAGGTACGCCTCTGGCACCGCATACAGCGTGGATACTTCTCACACTGATCCAACAGGAATAGCTTGTTAGAAGCCCTTGGGAGAGGAGAGAAAAGGCAACAGTTAGCAGGTGTTCCCCAAGTTCTAGGACACATACACACACACACACACACACACACACACACACACATCACCTGGCCCCTGCTTTCAAGGCACTTAGAACCCACCTTTGCTCTCTCCCTGCTACCTGGAGCTTTCCCCATATCCTGGCATTCCCTACTTCTAAATCTATCTCTTCTTCTCCACAAATCAAAATCCTTGGCTTGGTACCTTCAAGTTATCTGATTCTGCCCTCCTGGCCCAGCCATACTTCCCTCAGCTCCTAAGAACACACAAAGCCCAAGGTCACACAGCCGGTGATGGTGACTCCAAGCCTCTGTTGGTTACTGTCTTACCATGTGGATGAACCTCTACCTCCCCCGTCCTGGGATAGTAGCTGAGAGGGAGCTGAAGCTATTAACCTGCTAATTAACAATTTAACACCTATAAGGAGCTAAGGTAGACTTGCAAAGAAAAGTATTAGGAGGCTGGAGCCTCTCCAAACAAGTCAAGAGAGAAGGGAAGGGGCAGCAGTAACTAATTTTCCACTTAGTTCTTCCTGGATAAATAGCCTGTGAGTCCTGGTGTACTTCCCAGCCTGTCAAAATTTTTTAATTTGCTATTGTTATTATAAAGGTGATATACAGAAGAGTTACATTTAAATCAGTCAGGAAAAGAATACATTTCTTTTTAGACAATGTCACTCCTTCCCTTGCTCTCTCCTAGTTCCTATCAACATTTTTGCATGGACATAACTGTAGAAAATCAAGGACAGTCTTAAGGAAAAAGACTAAACAACCTTGTAAGCAGGTTCACTGGTAATACTGACAGAGTAGTTTGTGTGAATCTTGTTTTAGTTTCTCTTGGTTTTATTTTCACATCAACTCCTTCCTACTTGCTGCCTATTTTAGTCCTTGTACCTAGCATGACCTAGCTTAGTGTTCAGGCACTGGTGGCTCACATCTGTAATGCTAGCTGCTCAAAAGGTGAGATCTGAAGATCATAGTTCATAGCCGGCCTAGGGAGGACAACTCATGAGACTTTTATCTCCAATTAAGCACCAAAAAAGCTGGAAGTAGAGTACTAACTCAAATGGTAGCGTGATAGCCATGAGGGAAAAAAAAAAAAAAAGCTCAAGGACAGCACCCAGGCCCTGAGTTCAAGCCCCAGGACTACCAAAATATAAAAAATAAAAACCTCCATGATGGCCAGGCATCAGTGGCTCACGCCTGTAATCCTACTTCTCAGGAGGCTGAGATCTGAGGATCGAGGTTTAAAGCCAGTCCGGGCAGGAAAGTCCGTGAGACTTTTTTTTTTTTTTTTTGTGGGTCGTGAGCCTTGAATTCTGGGCCTGGGTACTGTCCCTCTGCTCTTCAGCTCAAGGTGAGCGCTCTACCACTTGAGCTACAGTGCCACTTCTGGTTTTCTGGTGGGTTATTGGAGATAAGAGTTTCACAAACTTTCCTGCCCAGGCTGGCTTTAAACAGCGATCCTCAGATCTCAGCCTCCGGAGTAGCTAGGATTACAGGTGTGAGCCACCGGCGCCCCGCTGTGAGACTTATCTCCAATAAACCACCAGAAAACTGGAAGTGGCGCTCAAGTGGTAGAGTGCTAGCCTTGAGCTGAAGAACTGAGGGACAGTGTCAAGGCCCAGCGTTCAAGCCCCTCAACTGACAAAAAATAAAATAAAATAAAAACCTCCATGACAACAAAAACAATGAGGAAATGAGGATGGGACAGTAATCTTTGGTGCCACAGCCAAACACAAAGGAAACACAAAGGAGACTGACTGATCAAGAAGCCATCCAATTCTCACCATTTAGCCCAAAGTCAAGCCCAACAGTGAAGAAGGTAAGGAAGATGGCCAAGGCAGCTGACATGGGCTGAAGTGCTATCTTCCTCACGGCAGAGCTATGCCACATGCTCTCTTTCTCGGCTATATTTCCCTTCTAATATACTTTTCTGTCATCTTTACTTGTATTTGCTTCTTGCCTGAATTCTTCTCTTGCCATACAAGGACCAAGGTTGTTCAGCTGCCCTAAACTTTCTGGTAACATATTCGGTGCATTGGTCAGTGAATTAGGGATTATCTTTTTCTGATGTGGACTCATTGAATGGTTACATATTTGGGTGCCATGACTGGGATTCCCTGTTGGAATGATTACATTTGCTTACCACTCCAAACTATTTCTTGTGTCTCATCTATAGTTTATCTTTCTGTTGGGTAAACATTGTTCTAGATCTAAACAACATCTTTCTGGGTTTAACCTCATTACCTTTACCTGTTTCCCCTCAATGAACAAATGGCTTTACTGTCCAAATTCCCTTGCTCTTCCCATTGTTCTTCTCGAGCACAAACATACCCACTACATACACCTTTTTGACCTATTTGTCACATCATTCCTCAGACTTTCATAGCTATTAAATATGAGTACCATTCATTACAAAGAGAGAAGAGAAAGACTTCTAAGAAAATCTTTTTAAAACAACCCAAAATACAAAAACCTGAGATCCAGAAAACCAAGGGATATCAAGAGAGTAGAACAAATTCTTTTACAATAACTTTTATCCATGATAAAAAAAAAAAATTAGTTGACAAGCTGGGCACCAGTGGCTCACTTGTGTCATCCCAGGTATTCAAAGGGCTGATATCTAAGGATCACAGTTCAAATCCAGCCTGAATAGAAAAGTCCAAGAGAGTCTTATCTCCAATTAGCCACCAAAAAGACAGAAGAGGAGGTATGGTGTAGTGGTGTAGAGTGTCAGCCTTAAGCCAAAAAGCTAAGTGAGACTGTGAGGCCCTAGGTTCAAGCTCTACTACTGGCATACACATACACATACACATACACATTGGTAACTGGCCATTTAAAGTGTTGTTTTGGTATTAATTTCAAGCTTGGTTTTAATAATTTGTAGCCTTGGTCTGTTCCATCGGTGAGATCTTATCTTATATTTGGGAAATATTTCCACTTTGCCCTGTCTTATTTTAACCTTAAAACTCCTGTGTCACGTGTAGAAAACTGAAGTTAGATCTTTATAGATCACCCTGCACCAGAATCAACTCCAAATGGATCAAAGACCTCGAGGTAAGAGTAATAACCTGAATATATTAGAGGAAGTGATAGGGGATACACAAGGGCTCCTTGGCACAGGTCAAAACTTCGTAAATAAAGATCCAGAAACACAACAAATCAAAGAAAGGCTGGATGAATGGGATTGAATTAAACTGCAGCGCTTCTACATGGTAAAGGATATAGCTAGCAAGATAAATAGGAAGCCCACAGATTGGGAGAAGATCTTCACTAGCCATACAACCGACAAGGGCCTCATTATCAAAAATATACCTAGAGCTCAAAAAATTAAACCCCCCCAATAAAAAATCCTCAGAGAAACAACCACCCGTTAATAAGTGGGCTAAGAATTAAAAAGAGACTTCTCTGGAGAGAAAGTAAGACTAGCGCAGTAGACACATGAAGAAATGTTCAAAGTGTCTGGCTATAAAAGAAATGCAAATCAAAACTACATTGAGATTCTACTTCACCTCAATTAGAATGGACATTAACAAGAAAACAAATAATAACAGATGCTGGCAGGGATGTGGACAAAAGGGAACACTACCATACTGTTGGTGGGAATGTAAGCTGATTCAACAACTCTGGAAAGCAGTAGGGGGGTTCCTCAAAAGACTAAACATAGAACTCCCTATGATCCAGCAATCCCATTCCTGGGCATTTATCCAAAGGATCACAAGCAAGGCCACACTAAAGCTACCAGCACAACTATGTTTATTGCAGCATTATTTACCATAGCTAAGATATGGAACCAACCCAGATGCCCCTCAGTAGATGAATGGATCAAGAAAATGTGGTATATATACACAATGGAATTCTATGCTTCCATCAGAAAGAATGGCATCACCCCATTCATAAGGAAATGGGAAGACCTGGAAAAAATCATATTAAGTGAAATAAGCCAGACTCAAAGAAACATAGGCTCCATTGTTTCTCTCATCTGTAATAATTAGTATATGTCTAGGGTAGTCCTAGCAGAGGGTCACAATCCTAGCAGAGTATCACAATAACTCAATAGCTATGTACATATGACCATATAAAATGACACTAATTGAAATGAACAAGAGGGCTTTTTCATTTTTGTAGGGGTTTTTGTTTTGTTTTAATGTACTGTGTGAAATTTATTTTTTCTTTCATTTTCTTCTTCCTTTGGTTTAGCCCCTGTTATCACTGTTTTTGATTTTGGTATCCTGTGTCTTATATATACATTTATCTGATTTGGGGAAGGGAAGGGGAGTAAAAAATGGTGAGACAAAGGACAACAAGTGAACCAATACAACAATGATACTCACCAGACTAGACTGGAAATGAACATTACAACTTGGGGGAAAGGGTAGTCAGAGGGAGGGAAAGTGGGAGAAAAATGAGGGAGGGGGTAATAATGTTTGACAAGAAATGTACTCATGGGCTGGGAATGTGGCTTAGTGGTAGAGTGCTTGTCTAATATGCATGAAGTCCTGGGTTCAATTCCTCAGTACCACATAAACAGAAAAAGCCACTTGAGCACTGTGGCTCAAGTGGTAGAGTGCTAGCCTTGAGCAAAAGAAGCTCAGGGACAGTGTTCAGGCCCTGAGCCAAGCCCCAGGACTGACCAAAAAAAAAAAAAAGAAGAAAGAAAGAAAAAAGAAAAAATAGTTAAGAAATGTGCTCATTACGGTGCTGGGAAGGTGGCTCAGTAATAGGGTTAATAGGGTGTTTGCCTTGCATGCATGAGGCCCTGGGTTTGATTCCTCAGCAACACATAAGCAGAAAAGGATGGAAGTGGTGCTCTGGCTCAAGTGGTAGCACTAGCCTTGAGCTGAAGAGCTGAGGGACAGACCTAGGACACAGAGTTCAAGCCCTACAACCAACAACAACAACAAAAAAAAACCCAAAGAAATGTATTCATTACTTATACAACTGTTTTCCCTCTGTACATCACCTTTACAATAAAAGTAAATTTAAAAAACAGGAAAAGAAAAAGAAAAAGAATCTCCTGTGTCAGCTTTGTCAGGCAATTATTTATTTTCCCATTTTATAAATAAATATATGACAAAAGGTTTAGCTGCCTCTCCAGACTTGGTGTTAATTATCAAAGGTAAGACTGTGTCCTAGATTCCCTTACTTTGGATTATGTAACCTAAACACATAGCTGGGGAGCAATCATTGGATCCCTAATGGGTATCTCACTTTCCCAATTGTCAGTCTTACCTCTATCTGACACCTTGACTCTGCTCTTAAATGCCATTCCATAAGCCTTAGAAGTGCTCAGATCAGAAACACACATCTCCTTACTTCCAAATAGTTCTTCCCGAAGAGAATCCTACCTTCTACAAGGTAAAACCACCCTGAGCACAAAGGGTTGAGCAGACTGGTAAACATAAGGCCTGTGACACAGCACTCTTCCATCCCTTGCTCATTACAGACATGACTAATCAATTACAGCAGAAGATCACAGACTTGCTCTCTCCACAAAATTTTCCACTATAATCAACTGGATTTAGTACATGAAATCTGTCTGCCATCCCAGAACTTCTTGCAGTCCCAGAACTTCCCTTGGCAGTCATGTCTCACCTCTCAAAAGCCCTTTCCTCCAGGTCCCGCTGCTTCTTCCTGGCGGCGTTTCTGTCCCAGTCCTCCTGCAGGCATTGGTTAATTCTGTTCACTTGCTCCACTTCAGCAGCTCTGTCTGCCAAACGTCTGCAGAGGAAAAGAGAAGCCTGGTTCTATTTATAATACTTGGAAAGACATGCAACCCCTTTCTCTTTATTTAAATTAAGCCAAAAACCTTCCAGGTTTGTTCACTATGCTTTGAAGAATATTAAAAATCATGAATGGGCACATAGTAAAACTCTTAGCTGTTAAATAAATTATAGGTCAAGGACCTTTTCATCTTTACTTCTGGTTTAAATTAGTAGGATTGAAACCTTTTTCCAATTAACAGCATCTTAAAAGCTATTAGATTCCTTTGAAGCTAATTTAACTCATCTGAATAAACATTCCAAATTGATTTGCCATACTATATATTTCATGTGTGCACATACGCACATGTGCATGCATGCATGCGTGCACACATGCTGGTACTAGGTTTTGAATTCAGGGCCTGAAGCTCTTTCCCTTAGCTTTTTCTCCTCCAAGGCTGAAACACTACCACTTTTGAGCCACTCCATTTCTGGCTTTTTGGTGGTTAATTAGAGATAAGAGTTGCATAGACTTTTCTGCTAAAGCTGGCTTTGAACCACAATCCTCAGATCTCTACATCCTGAGTAGCTAGGATTACAGACAGGTATGACCCACCAGAACCTGATATATATTTCCTATTACTCTAATCTCTCAACTGTCAGTTATCAGTTTATTGGTTGCTAAGGCATGCTTGCTTGTTTCTTGTTTTGTTTTATTGTTGTTGCTGCTGTTGTTATCTTATAGCACAGCCTCACCTTAAACTTGAAATTATCCTACCTCAGCCTCCTAAGTGTTGAGATTACAGGTATATACTACCATATCAAGCTGTTATAAGCAGACAATATACAAGATAAAGTACAGGCATAAATGAAAGTCTAGAAATGGGGAAAGAAACAGAAGCTAATATGCCCAAGAAAAGGAAACAGAGAAAATACTTAATATTGTAAAGAAATGAGGGAAAGTGTTTGGCAAAAGCCATGTCATCAAGAAGTGACTGCAATGACTGCAATGGAATAACTACAAGTACACTATCTCATAACCCCTAGTGTGCTTCCATCACTGGTGTTCAAATGCACTGCTATGCTATTGTGACTCACTGCATGCCTGATTCAAATTATTGAACTGCATCTAGTTCAAGCCAAAATGAAACATTTACCCTCAGTTCTCATTAAAGTATGGAAGGAGTACTCTTAAATGTGATGGCTGATTTGGCCTACTCTGGGGTGTTAAGATGACAACAGCCACTAGGTGTCAGGATCCTCCAATACAAATCAATACTGTCCTCCACCCACTGCACTTCTAAAATGGCATAACCTCTTTTCATCTCACAACCGCAGATTTAACCACCATCCTATTGTGTGGTTACTAGAAAGATTAAATGACAAGATAGAACAGAAGAGTGGTTCACTGGCTGAGAGATACCTATTTTTTCACAAGCTTTTCCTTTGCTTTTCATAGTTGGTGGGTATTTTTTTTTTGGTGGGGTGGGGGGGAGTGAAGGAGGAGTTGTGCCAATTCTAGGGCTTGAACTCAAGGATTTGAGCTCTTGCTTGTTTTGTTTTATTTTACCCCAACAAAGCTGGCATCCTACCATTTGAGCCAAACCTTTGTTTCTGACATTTTGCTGGTTAACTTAGAGATAAGTTGCTCAGGTTTGTCTTCCCAGGCTGGTTTTGAACTGCGGTCATCAGATCTCAGCTTCCTAAATAGCAAGTATTACAAGTATGAGCTATCAGTGCTCAGCTCATACTTTTTGTCTTTTAAAAAAAATTCTTAAACAGTTATTTTGGGTTACATGTTGTACAACCAGTCTGCAGAACTCTTTTTTTAACTGCAAAACTGAAAGTGTACACCTATTAAAGAACTCCTTTGCCCCTTATCCAACTCTTGGAAACCATCTTTCTTCTTTCTATTCCAATGAATCTGACTTCTGCATACACCTCATATAAGTAGAATCATACAAGATTTGTTTGGAGACTCACTTGTTTTACTTAGCAGAAAGCCTTCAGAACTTATTTATGTCTCAGAATTTATACCTTCTGGATATGCATCCAAAATAGCTTAAAGCAGGATCTTAGATACTTGCACATCTATGTTCACAGCAGTTCTATTCTTTTTTAAAATATAATTTTATTGCTATTATTAATGTGTTATAAAGGAATTATCATTTCATAAAGCAGCTCTCTGCTTTCTTCTTCTTTCTTCTTCTTCTCTTCTTCTTCTTCTTCTTCTTCTTCTTCTTCTTCTTCTTCTTCTTCCTCCTCCTCCTCCTCTTCCTCCTCCTCTTCCTCCTCTTCCTCCTCTTCCTCCTCCTCTTCCTCCTCTTCCTCCTTCTTCTTCTTCTTCCTCCTCCTCCTCTCCCACCCCCCTCTTCCTCCTCCTCCTCCTTCTCCTTTTTAGTCCGTCACAGGGTTTGAACTCAGGGTCTGAGTGCTGCCCTGAGTTATGTTGCCCAAGGTTAGCTCTCTACCACTTTGAGCCACAATTTTACTTCCAGTTTTCTGATGGTTAATTGGAGATAAGAATCTCACAGACTTTCCTGCCCAGGCTGGAAATCCTCAGCCTCCTGAGTTAGGTAGGATTACAGGCATGAGCCACCAGCACCCGGCTGCTCTATTCTTATTAGCTAAGAAGTAGAAGAAGGCCAAATATCTATCTGCAGGTAAATAAACAAATTTCTATATATTTTTTTTCCAGCCATACAAAAAAAAGATTTCCTGTCATTTGTGACCGTGTGAATGGAATTGACAGTGTCATGTTAAATGGTAGAGCACTAGCCTTGAACCCAAGAGCTGAGGGACAGTGCCCAGCCCCAAAGTTCAAGCCCCATAACTGGCAAAAAACAAACAATTTTTTTTATTGTGAAAATACTCAACAGAGGAGTTACAATTACATGGGCAAGGTAATGAGTATGTTTTTTCTTTTTTTTTTTTTTTGGGTCCGGTCGTGGGGCCTGAACTCTGGGCCTGGGCACTGTCCCTCAGCTCTTCAGCTCAAGGCTAGCACTCTACCACTTGAGCCACAGTGCCACTTCCGGCTTTTTTCTTTTTGCTTATGTGGTGCTGAGGAATCAAACCCAGGGCCTCAGGCATGCAAGGCAAGCACTCTACCACTGAGCCACCTTCCCAGCCCATGAGTATGTTTCTTATCAAGCATCATTGTTGCTTCCTCCTTTGTTTCCCCTTCACATACCTCTCCACCACCACCACCCCACTCCCCGCCCCCAGCTAAAGTTGAAAAGTTCATTTTTCAACCTAATGTCTTGTATATCTCATTGTTGCAATGGGTCCACCTGTATCCCTATTTAAACAACTTGTTTTTTCCCTTCCCCTCCACAAATTATACCAACATCAAATACAGTGAAAACAGGGGTTATACTGTGGAGGAGGGACAGACAAAGCAACAAAGAAATCATCTTGTAAATATGTTAGAAACAATCTCAAGAAAGAAAAAAACATTTGAGTCCTTATCTTGGGGTTCGTTTCACCTAACATCAACTTATCTGACCTTTTCTGCTTCATTAGTAATTGCAAATAAGGGAAACCATGGGACCTATGTTTCTTTGGACCTAGCTTACTTCACTTAATATAATTTTTTCCAAGTCTTTCCATTTCCTAACAAATGAGGTAATGTCATTCTTTCTGATGGAGGCATAGCATTCCATTGTGTATATATACCACATTTTCTTGATCCATTCATCTACTCAGGAGCATCTGGGTTGGTTCCATATCTTAGCTATGGTAAATAATGCTGCAATAAACATAGTTGTGCTGGTAGCTTTAGTATGGTCTTGTTTGTGGATCATTTGGGTAAATGCTCAAAAGTGGGACTGCTGGGTCATAGGGGAGCTCTATCTGGAGTCTTTTGAGGAACCTCCATACTGCTTGCCAAACTGGTTGAACAAGTTTACACTCCCACCAACAATGCAGTAGGGTTCCCTTCTGGCCACATCCCCTCCAGCATCTGTTGTTATTAGAGTTCTTGATTCTAGCCATTTTAACTGTGGTGAGGTGGTATCTCAATGTTGTTTTGATTTGCATTTCTTTTATGGCTAGGGAACTTGAGCATTTCTTCATGTGTCTATTGGCCATCCATCTTTCCTCTTCAGAGAAGTGTCTCTTTAAGTCTTTAGCCCACTTATTTATTGGTCAGTTGTTTCTTTGAGGATTTGTTGCTGGGAGATTTAATTTTTTGAGTACCAGGTATATTTTAGATATGAGACCCTTGTCCGTTATATGGCTAGTGAAGATCTTCTCCCAATCTGTGGGCTTTCTATTGATCTTACTAGGTATATCCCTTGCCATGCAGAAGCTCTGAAGTTTCATGCAATTCCATTTGTCCAACCTTTCTCTGATTTATTGTGTTTCTGAGTCTTTATTAAGAAAATTTCAACCTGTGCCAAGGAGACCTAGGATTTCTCCTATTCCATCCTGTAATGTTTTCAGAGTGTCTGCTTTGACTCCGAGGTCTTTGATCCATTTGGAGTTGATTCTGGTGCAGGGTGATATAGAAGGATCTAGTTTTAGTTTTCTATAAGTGATTAACCAATTTTGCCAGCACCATTTACTGAAGGGGCTGTCTTTCTTCCATTCTATTTTTTTTAGCTCCCTTATCAAAGATTAGATGGCTGTAGGTCTGTGGGTTCATTTCGGGGTTTTCAATTCTATTCCATTGGTCCTGAGGTCTGTTCTTGTGCCAGTACCAAGCTGTTTTGATTACTATGGCTTTGTAGTAGAGGTTGAAATTTGGTATTGATATTCCTCCAGCACTGTTCTTCCTGTTCAGGATCGCTTTTGCTATTCGGGGTTTTTTATGATTCCATATGAATTTTTGGATTGCCTCTTCTATTTCTTTGAAGAATGAGGTTGGAATATTGATAGGTATCGCATTGAATATGTAGACAGCCTTGGGAAGTATTGCCATTTTCACGATGTTGATCCTTCTAATCCAGGAGCATGGGAGATTTTTCTACTTTCTAAGTTCTGTTTTGATTTCCTTACAAAAAATATTTTTATTAATTTTACTACCAAATGACTTTTTTTGTTGTTCAATCTTGGAGCTTGACCTCAGGACCTGTGCACTGTCCCTGAGCTCTTTTGCTCAAGGCTGGTAGTCTACCATTTTGAGCCACAGCTCCACTTGTTTTTTGAATGGTTAATTGGAGATAAGAATCTCATGGAACCAGGATTTAAACAAGATTTTGACTGCAACTCAGACAGCACCATATTTGAGGAATCATCCTGAAGAAGATCTAACAGGCAACCACAAACCTCAGGCAGAAATGACATTGGAAATTGCTTAAGTTATCAATGATGGCTAACATTATTTTTTTTATTTTATTTTACATTTTTGTCAGTCTCGTGGGGCCTGAACTCTGGGCCTAGGCACTGTCCCTCAGCTCTTCAGCTCAAGGATAATGCTCTACCACTTGAGCCACAGCACCACTTCCAGATTTTTCTGCTTATGTGGTTCTGTGGAATCGAACCCAGGGCCTCATGCATGCAAGGCAAGCACTCTACCACTGAGCCACCTTCCCAGCCCCGATGGTTTACATTATTATGAATGGGATCTATGCACAATCTATGGACAGAAGAAGATGAAAACAGCCATAAAGGGAATGGTTTCTGGCTAATATTTTTCTGCTGGTGACTTGTATGTTAATGCTTGCATTTTGTTAACTGCCTGATTTACTTTATGAAATTTTGAATATAAATAAATTACTTCTAGTTCAAGAAAAAAAAGAATCTCATGGGGACTTCTCTGCCCAAGATGTCTTCAAACCGTGATCCTCAGATCTCAGCCTACTGAATAGCTAGGGTTACAGGTGTGAGCCACTGGTGCTCGGTAGGTACCAAGTGACCTTTTTGTTTTATTTTGTTTTTTTTATGTTTTGAGGTTTGTTTTTTTTTATCAGTCAGGGGCTTGAACTCTGGGCCTGGCACTGTCTCTCAGCTCTTTAGCTCAAGGCTACTGCCCTACCACTTGAGCCACAACGCCACTTCCAGTTTTCTGGTGGTTAATTGGAGATAAGAATCTCATAGCCTTTCCTGCCTGGGCTGGCTCTGAACCTTGATCCTCAGATCTCAGCCTCCTGAGTAGCTAGGATTACAGGCATGAGCCACCAGCACCTAGCTTTTTCGCTCTGTGTGTGTGACTTATTTTAATCTAATGTTTAAACAAGAAAAATAAGAGAGTGGGAGGGAGGAGGGAGAGAAAAAGGAGAGAGGAGAGAGAGAGAGAGAGAGAATTAAGGCAAGTATAAACAGTTGATAGGTTTGTTTGGATCACACTGACTAAATTATTCCATCTGAAAGGAGTGGCCTTCATTTGTTACAAAGCATATCTTGAGATGGACCAGAGAAAGGCCAAGGAGTTGGAAAAAAGTAACAAAAGTAAGAGAATCTTCTATAGACTACATTGTAGAGAATACTATAGATCTTATAGGGTAATTTATATCCATTAAGGGACAGAAATGAAAAACAAGGATCTGTCCTATTCAGAAACAAGGATCTACAACCAATGAGAGAGCACTTAGATCACAGGTATGGTCTTGCTCAATACAGTTTATATATGCTCTTGTACACATAATCTCATTTCATTCTCACTGAAAAAACAAATGAGGCAAGTGTGATTGTCTTCATTCTCCTATAAGGAAGATACCTCTGACACCCAATATGTGATTTGGCTCAGGATATACAGTGTGGAAGTGAGAAAATTTAACCCTCCTAACTCCAAGTCTTGGAGATCAAATTTCTAGCAATTAGAAGTAGAGGAAGAAGCTGCAATGATCTTAGTAACAACCGCAAAGGGTCTCAGGTCAGGCTGGGGAAGACAAAGCCACAAGGAGACAAGTGGTAGCTATCTAACTGCTATAAAAAGAAGGTGAAAAGGAGACAAATGTTTTACAAAGATTGCAAGCTTTAAAAATTCACTGATAAAGATATCTTCATTCTCCAGGCTTTCAAAACTCAACAGTAAGTAAACAAATCAATTTTTGTTTTTAATGAGCGGGGTTTGGAGATAAGGCTCTACATGGTAAAATGAGCTTAGTATTCACAGGGAGGCCCTGGGATCCATCCCCAGCCAAAGATTTGAACAGATGCTTCAGGCAATCCTAAGAAGATACGCAAAGAGCAAATATCACATTTAAGGTGATGTTCACCGTTGTAAGCCATTAGAGAAACTGAATGTAAATCTAATTTAAATTAGATGTAAATTAAAGCATAAAACATCACTATACACCTTTTAGAATAGCTAAAAGTCAAACATATTCTTACCCTATCCCAGCCATGTCATTCTTGGACATTTACTCAAGAAGAACTATGTATACATCAAAGCATTACACCCAGTCGTTACTACAAATATAGAGTAACTGGGTGCCAGTGGCTCTTGCCTGTAATCCTAGCTACTCAGGAGGCTGAGATCTGAGGACCGTGGCTCAAAGCCTGTCCAGGCAGGAAAGTCCATGAGACTCATCTCCAGAAAACCAGAAGTGGCACTGTGGCTCAAGTGGTAAAGTGCTTGCCTTGAGCTGAAGAACACAGGGACAGCACCTAAGCCCAGAGTTCAAGCCCCAGGACTGACAAAAAATAAATAAATAAAGAGTAGTTTTATTTTAATAGCCAAAACCAAATCTGTCCATTAACAGATGAAGGAATAAACAAATTGTGGTACCTATGTAATGGATTATTACCTAACACCTAAAAAAATAGAAAAATATTCAGTCATTATTTTGATACAACACTTTGTGACTGAAAGAAACCAGACAAAATAAAGAACATATACATGGTTCCACCTGGGAAATGCAAATTAACCTGTAATGAGATGAGATCTGGGAAAGGGTAAGAGGCAGAATTGCAAAGCAGGACAAGGACACTTTTGGGGTGATGGTAATGTGTATTTTCTCAATTAGGGTACACATTTCATGAATGGATACATACTTTCAGTGCATGTAGTTTATTGTATGTCAATAATATTTCAATAAAGTTGTTTTCTTTTGTTCTGATTTGTTATTCACTTTATTATTAATATTTTAAATTTCATTCATGCTTTATTTTTATTCTCAGTAGGAAAGCTATGCTTTCCCTCAGGCATGGTTTTGCTTTCACAAATCTTCTTAGGCTGCAACCATCTCTCTTCCCCAGCACCAAAATACCTACACAGCCTTTCAGGATTATTAGATTATAATCTTTTAATCTGGAAACTGTTTACCTTGTGATTTCAAAATAAATAAAATAGCATGCTCAGGCAGAAAACTGGAGCAAATTCTACAGACTCTCAGAATCATAGCACAGGAAATCAAGTCAAAGTCATGGGCATAAAGTGAACATATAACACACTGTACTTTGCCTAGCTTTGACTCTCAATGACCACACTACTCCGTCATCACTCTCCATGAGCAGAGAATCTACTGGAGCTGTTTTCACAGTCATCTTTTTTTTCTTCCCTTTTGTAAAAGCTTTTTTTCTCTTTCTTGCACTAGAAAAAAACGTGCAGAATCACTGTGCCTTGTATCCTAAATCAATAAAATGGGCAATAATTATCTGTGGGATGTCAGCTATAAAGATAATCTCAAGCAAGAATAATCTCACCAATTTATGCTACTTTAATTAAGAATTATTATAACAATGTATAATCCAGAAACAAATGGAGAATTATGCTGCCATTTTAAATTCAGCACAGCTTTTCTTTCAGTTTCCTCTCCTTATAATAGTAATCACTTCTCTTTACCAAACATTTACTCTGAGTCAGCCAAGATGTTGAGAGAGCCTTTATTAGCCCTAATTAACAAGGAAACCAATGCCCTAAAGTCACATAACCTAGCTGATACACCACAATCAGTACAGTGGTAGAAACTGACCCACCAATCAGAATAGATCCTGGAAGTGGTCTGAAGATCTCAGGTTATTCACCCTTAAGGTAAAAGTTGGTGGAGAGATGGAACAGAGTACAGGGAGGGCAGTGCAAGCACCGAGAAGAACTTGGGGGATTGAAGGATAATAGTTACCTATCAATGAGTATGAAAACATTTTAGTATTTTAGGAACTACATAGACACACAAGTTTATACATCTTAGGCACATACAACACTCTATTCTATAGAATGAAGTATTTTGTTTTTAACCAGAATTGAAGTCTTGTTTTAACCACTTCCATTCCCCTCTACCAACAACCAAACTCTACCCTATTCATCATGTCTGCCATTATCTAGTCTTCTGGACCTAATTGGTATAGAACATAACAAATCTATGCACTATCTTACAAAATTTTTAAATTTTAATTTTAAAATTGGGATTTTCTATTTTACAAATACAACTGCATTCAAGAAGAGTGGATTCCTTTGTACAGAAGTCTCTTTAGGAGTCCTGAACACCTTGATAATTTTGGCTCATCAAATATTTGAGAATTGCTCAACATCTACAGAGAATAAACTGGAGTGGCAATCAGAGGTAGAGTTGGTGAGGAGTAGAAAGGGATGATGAAAAAGCTAGGTAGGAATCTTGGAGATGATGCAAGACTGAGAGCCAGTCAGGATCCTTAAAAATTCCCCACTGGTAGAATGACTTATTGGGCATTTTAATAAACTAGATGATGTTGGAGGTTTAAGTTTAAAGATATGTGTATGATATGAAGTCCTCCTCTGCCAGCCTCACCCCTTCTCTACCACCTTCTCAAATGGATGAGAAGGTTAGTGGATGTTGAGAGATGGCCCAACTATCATGTCCGGGTCTATTTGAGCATGTCACTACATTTGTGGTTCATATGGTAGTTCCAATGGATAGTGCTATTGTGGCCATCTATTGTAAGAAGTTGCACTGATTGGGCATGTAACTCAGTAGTAGAGTGTTTTGTCTACCATGTCCAAAAACCAGTGGAGTTCAATGTTCTGTAAAGAAAAGGAAAAAGAACGTGGGGAGACAAAAAGTGAGATGGTGAGGGTGTTTTTGTTATTCATCTAGTGAGTTTTTCTTCATAGGATAAAACTAGAGTAAGCATGTAATGGGCTTCGAATAATGTCTTGCAGCAGTAATGCCTCTGTATCGTAGCTATTATTCTTCTCTGACATAGAGAAAAACAAGGAAAAGGAGAAGGTAAAGTCAGAGAGTGACAGAGAGATTAAAAGAAGAAGAGAAGGGATGGATTGGGGGAATCAAGTGTGTCCTTACTCTCTGTGTGTCCTCTGAAGCATCTCCAGATCCCGCCTCTGCTCCATCAGCTGGTTCAGGATGATGTTCTTCTTGTGTATAGAAGCTGCTTCCAGCTGGTGCTTCATGCAGTTCTGTTCTTTCATTCGCCTTTCTATAAGGTGGTCAATGTCTTCCTTACCAAAAATGGGCTCAAAGGAGTCTGGCTCAAACATAGGCAACTGGGAGGGTTTGTTTTTTACCTGGAACAAGAACACACACAAGGCATATTATAATTCTTTCAGGGAATAAACTTTATATTCAACTCTATAACAAGGTATCCATATCTTACAGAAAAGAATAAAGTGCAGGGCTGGGAAAGTGGCTCAGTGGTAGAGTGCTTGCCTTGCATTCATGAGGCCCTGGGTTCGATTCCTCAGCACCACATAAGCAGAAAAAGCTGAAAGTGTTGCTGTGGCTCAATGGTAGAGCACTAGTCTTAGGTGAAGAGCTGAGGGACAGCGCCCAGGCCCAGAGTTCAGGCCCCACGACCAACCAAAAAAAAAAAAGAATAAGGTGCTCAAAACTTACTAGATGCGGGGGGAGGCTGGGAAGGGACGTGAAGGGTAAACAAAGGAGGAGGCTGCAATGCTTGATAAGAAATGCACTCATTATTTTGCCCATGTAATTGTAACCCCTCTGTACAGTATGTTCACAAAAAATAAAAATTAAAATTAAAAAAAAACTTACTAGATGCATAATGTACTCAAATATGCACAGCATGCTGGGATTTATACTAACAAAATATTAGTGAAGTACTACATGATTTTACACAGTATTCTAGACACTCACATACAGTGAGACCAAAAGAAGATAGTCTTAGACGAAAATCACAAGTGCCTCTTCATATGTATATAAAATGATATTCATACTGAAGCGTACTCCAAAGATATGGAAATGAAGGACTTTTTCTTAATTTGTTTTTTCTTTTTTAATGACTCTGTATTCTTTACCTTATATATGGCATATTCATGTGCATATCTGTGAGAGGGGGGAAGGGCACAGAATCAGGGATAAAGGGTGAAGAGTGCAGCAGTGTAGCACACTGGACATTGATGAAAGTGAACTATGCAATTCATGTTGTGGAGATGGGAGGGAAGGAATGGGAGACAATGAGGGAACAGACGACACTATGCAAAAAGAAAGATACTTTTACCTGACATATATAAAGGTAACCCTGTTGTATCACCTCTAAAACAATAAAGTAAATTTAAAAAAAATTGTCCCCTTACCTGTGCATCCAAAGCTCTCTTGTAGCACTGTGTTTCTTCCATCTTGTCTTTTAAATATTTGGCTCTTTGTTTAGCAAGTCTGGCATTTAAGAACAAGAGAAAGTGTATGAGAGAGTTACTGAGTCCTTAATAATGCAAAGTAACAGTCAAAAGATGTTCAGTAAGTATTAATAGAAATGTGAGTGTGATAAGTCAGATGTCAGTGGCTCACACCTGTACTGTAATCCTAGCTACTCAGGAAGCTGATATTGTAGGATCTTGCTTCAAAGCCAGCCTAAATTAAAAAAAAAAAGCCCATGAGACTGTTATCTCCAATTAACCAGCAAAAAGCCAGAAGTGAAGGCACAGCTCAAGTGGTAGGGCATTAGCACTGATTGAAAAAAAACAAGTAAGACTGAGAGGCTCTGAGTTTAAACCCCAGTATCAATACAAGGAGGAAGAAAGGGAAGGGAAGGGAAGGGAAGGGAAGGGAAGGGAAGAGAAGGGAAGGGAAACAGTATATAATATAAATGATATTGTATAACTGAAACAATTACAAACTATTATTTTCATTGTTCTAATGAAAAGCCTGCTAACTATAGTTAGTTTGCTCAGTTGGTTACAGTAGTGGAGAAATTATTTTCACACAAAACCCATTTTTCAGAGCATATCTGACTGGACTTACTCCTCTGTGAGTTGAACTTGTTCTAGGCGGTCCATCACCTCTCTGTTTTGTCTTTGTTTTATTTCCTTTTCCCGTCTTTTTTCCATTTGTTTCAGGAGAGCTTGGGAATATTCTTCTTGCCTAATAGCATTAATCTCAGAACTAAGGGGCCGTTTATCAAATAGGAAGGATTTCTAGAATGAAAGAAAAGCAATTCATTGCTTATACAAACAAACAACCAAATAAATAAATCAGACCAAACTTGGGCAGAAAATACTTTTGTTTTATTATTGTTGTGGTTGTTTTTATTTTTGTGCCAGTCTTGGAACTTGAACTCCTGGCCTGGGTGCTGTTCCTGAGCATTTTTGTTCAAGGCTAGTGGTCTACCACTTGAGCCACAGCTCTGCTTTCAGCTTTTTGATAGTTAACTGGAGATGAGGGTTTCATGGCATTTGCTGCCCAAATGAGCTTCAAACCTCAATTCTCACATCTCAGTTTCCTGAGTTTTCAAGATTACAGATGTGAACCAACTGTACCTGGCTGGAAAATATTTCTTAATTTCTAACATTTTTCCCATCCCTCAACATGTTGACCAGCTAGTGTCAAGATAAAAGGATCAACATAAGAATGTTTCAGGGCAAAGCTGAGCTCACACTGCATTGCTGAGACAGAAGGAAAAAAGAGCCCACAGAGTTGGTCCTGAAGTAGAACTGACAGCATGTAATGGAGCTGCATGTTGTAATTGCATGAATGTATGCAGAATTCTGAGTTTGTGCAACAGCATGAACAAGGACACAGCAGAGGGGAGGGGAGGAAGACTTGCACATCTACTATGGGTCTGCCTTTCTAGACACTGGAGATCCAATCATGTTAAGGGTAGAGATCTTCACTCTCATCTAGCCTACATTCTGGTCAGGAAGAGAAAGGTAATCAAATCACTTAGGGTTATAATGGAACTCTTACCACAGCAAGTAACAGTGTGGGAATAGCACTACGTTGTCTGGTTGTTAGGGAAAACTTTTCTCTGGAGAGGGATGAATCATACCATACACATAACATGTGTAAGCGCATGTGCGTGCACACACACACACACACTTAAAACACCAGGGGATCCTGTGTCCCTTCCAAAAGGAACCAAGACAGTAAATGAAACAGGCCTGGTCAGTGAGCAGAGGATGGGCTTTAAAATCAAGGCAAAATGAGCAAGAAATGGAAGTTAAGGAGCTCAAAGAAAGGTAGAGGGCAATGGTACAGGGTCTAATAGAGCAAGCAAGTTTAAATTTCATTCAAATTCAATGGGAACACTATTAGAAAAACAGGATGGTGGTATGTTTGGGATAATAGTTTTTATTGACCAACATAGATTGTAGGAGAAGCTAACCAGGGAGTGTGGCAGATTTTCAGTGTAGAATGTAGCACACTAGAGCATGCTAATATTAGTGTTAAGGAGGTTTGAAGAGATATTGGAACATATTTTAGAGGTGAAAGCAAGTGAATGGGTAAGTGGTTGGATACAAAGGACACAGAAAAAGGAACTGGAAATCACTCCTGAACATGGGTTTGTACAATGGCTTGCTGATAATGTCTCTTTGGCTCTTTTTCTTTTTTTGTGCCCATACTGGGGCTTGAACTCAAGGCCTCATACTCATACTTCCACTTGGTTTTTCTACTCAAGATTGATACTCTACACTTGATCCATGCCTCCAGCCTGGCTTTTTGCTGGTGAGTGGGAAACAAGAGTCCCGTGGGCTTTTCTGTCTGAGATGTCTCTTAACAACTCAAGTTTCCTGAGTAGCTAGGAATAACAGGTGTGAGCCACCAGCACCCAGCTACCTAACTCTCTTCCAATCTCTCTGAGTTAAGTGCCTCTCTTACTTGCTCATGTAGAGCCCTTTTAAAAGATTTATCATAGCAGTCAGTTTATAAAACCCTTAGCTTTTTGAGCGTCTGTCTTCCCAACTAGACTGAGATCTCTTTAGAAAAGGAAATTTGTTTTTCTGGCTGCTAGCACAGTGGCCATAGGAACTCAGTATACATCCCATGAGGAATAAAGAAAATATTTTATTATATTTATAAGAAGACTGTAAGACTGCCTAAATAGTAGTGTAAAAGGATAAATAATCAGGTAGAAATAAAAGTAGACCATAATGACTGCAAACATTAAAAACCAAGCTGTGAAAGCAGTGGCTTACCTCCAGCTGAAGCTGAGCTTCTTCAACTATAATGCACATACATATCCGTTGGGATTTTATTGTGATGTAGATTACCCACTCTGCAAGTCCAGGGTAAGGCCCCAGATGTTTTGTGATGCCAGTACAAATCAGTGATGGTATGCTACAGGTTCTCCCTTTAGATCCTAGGACTGGACTTCGGTATACTGTCCTATCCTAGGACCTGGCTGATAATGTCTATTATTAGCAAGCGCTGTCATGACTAATACTAAGAACTAGGTTGTGAGTTTTGATGGTGTACAGGTAGACACAACAGCCCCTGCCTTGGAAAAAACTTTTGCCAGTCCCCTTTCCAACTCTGCCACTTAAAAAAAAAAAAATCACACAACCTGCCAGGTGCCAGTGGCTTACACCTGTAATCCTACCTACTCAAGAAGCTGAGATCTAAACATCTCAATTTGAAGCTACCCAAGCATGAAAGTCCATGAGACTTTTATCTCCAATTAACCACCAAAAAAAAAACCAGAAGTGGGACTATGGCTCAAGTGGTAGAGCATCAGCCTTGAACAAAAAGCTCAGGGACAGTACCCAGGCTCTGAGTTCAAGCCCCAGGAATAGTGCATGTGCACACACGCATGCACACACACACACACACACACACACACATACACACATACAATCTAAGTAGATAAATACAGATTATAAATTAATTCAGAAACTAATTAGAGACAAATAAGAAAAGGATGAGTAAAAAAGAAAAATACAATAAATAATTTTGCAATATTCTTGAAAGAGGATGAATACAATCAAAATGTTGTTTGCAACAATAAAAACAGAACTGAAATCTCTTTAAGTTGTTTTAAGGAAGAGGGAAAGGATGGTGCGCCTCTATCAGGAGCTTCAATTGATTAGAACATATTATACACATTTGAAAATGTCATCATGAATCTCCCTGTGAATAATTCACATAACCTAATAAAAATGCTAAAGAAATAAAATGCCATGACTTGGGACACAGTGAGCAGATCCAAACTTTCCTAGGTGGGACAACTGTGAGCAAGAGAAAATATAAAGGAATTCTTACATAAAATTCAGGTTTCTCATTCTTGTGATTTCTTATAGCTTCAGCAACTCCAAGATTATAGGCAGCATTTTTCTGATTTTGTTCTCTAGCAGCCAGACTTTTCATCTGTTGCAAAAGAATTTTTTAAATTTTAAATTACATATTAAAATTGAATGTTTTAATTTTTTCGCTCTATGACATTAATGTAGTTGTGCCAACATGGAAACCCATTTGGAGGTAATGGTATTTTCTGATGTCTTTATAGATTTATAGAAGTTGACTAGGAGAGGTTCGTATTTCCTATTCTTGGACTTCAGACACTACCATAACAAAGAACTTGAGCAGAAATGAAATAGTTTATCACAAACACAGGGAAGGGCAGTAATGTCAGACTGGAGACCATGGGAATCTGGACAAAACAAATATAAGAGTGTCATTCTGTCCTTTCTTGCTTGAGATAGGGCTTCAGTGGGGAAAACATCAAGCCCACAGGCCACATAAAGCCCAAGAAATCACTTGGTAGAGAATGGGGCAGAAGCATGCCTCTGAACAGCTACCCTAAGCCCATCTGCCATTTTAACTCTGGACTTTGAACCTGTAAAGCAAAAGATCTACAGTTTAAGCCACACACCCAGCCTTAGTTATTATTCTTGTAGCACCTTTCAGAGCTATGATTGTTTCCCATATAGCTGGGACCACAGACACATATCACCATACCCAGATCATTTGTTGAGATGGGGTCTTGCTAACTTTTTTTGCATAGGCTAGTCTCCAACGGCAGTCCTCCCAATTGACCTCCCAAATAGCTGGGATAATAAGCATGAGCCACCACCCAGACTTGAAAAGTAAAACTCTGAGCTTACAACTTTTCATAAATCAAAAATAAATAATCCAGCAAGTCAATCTTTAAGATTCAGTCTAACTGAAGGGAAAAATGCGGGTCAACACTCATCTACACAGATATTCACCCCCAAATTGTTGGTTACTAATGAAAAGTCTCACAGTTACAAAACAGATCAGCTATGTTGCAGGGCTAGCACCCAGGAATGCACTGATGGAGTTCAATCACCAGGATCTACTATCCCATATAAAGTGATGGTGATGCAATACCTGGCACTGGTAGAAAGCCTCCTGGTCTTTCAGCGCCTGGTACTGCTGCATGAGTTGCTCATCTTCTAGCTCTCTCCTCCTCTTCTCCTCACCATAGTACAAAGGGAAATTCCGCTGTGCTCGTTGCAAACATACATAGCACATTTCCTACAATCCCAAATTTGAGGACAAATTTATTTCTTACTTTGTATTTTTTTTAAATGTGTGTAGGTTCTGGGGCTTAAACCCAGGGCTTCACTTTTTTTGCTCAAGGCTGGCACTTTACCACTTGAGTCACATCTCCACTGTTGGTTTTTTATTGGTTAATTGGAGAAAAGTGTTTTTTGAACTTGTCTGCCTATGCTGACTTAGAAGTGAGATCCTCAGATCTTAATCTTCTGAGGATTTAGGATTACAGGCAGAACCATTAGCATCTGGCTTCTTTGCCTTTACATTCCCTCCCCAAATTCTCCCAGGATTGAGTATGTGAAGAAACATACTTTATAAAAGCACATATTCAACTTGTAAATCCTAGCTATTCAGGAAGCTGAGATCTGAGGATAGCAAATCAAAGCCAGCCCAGGCAGGAAAGTCCATGAGACTCTTATATCCAGTAAACCACCAGAAAACAGGAAGTGGCCCTGTTGCTCAAGTGGTAGAGCACTAGCCTTGAGCTGAAGAGCTGAAGGACAGCGCCTAGGCCCAGAGTTCAAGCCCTATGACCGAAAAGAAAAAAAAGTACATATTCAGCCACTCACCAGTGGTTCATGCCTGTAATCCTAGCAACTCAGGAGGCTGAGATCTGAGGATCACAGTTTGAAGCCAACCTGGGCAAAAAAGTCTGAGACTTAAGCCAGAAGTGGAGCTGTAGCTCAAGTGGCAGAATGCTAGCTAGCCTTGAGCAAAAGGTGCTTAAGGACAGCGCCTGATTGAGTGAGATTATTAGAATACATTGCAAACATGCCTGGAAATACAACAATGACATCCTCCCTCCCTGTATAATTAATGGAAGTTAATTTTTAAAGTGAGGAGAAAAAAGTATATACTAGTGACAATTAGCAAGATGAGATTTGTAGTGAGTCTCACAATTCAAAAAATAATAATAAATAATTACTGAATTCTCACTAAAATTGAAAATGGCAACTGGGAAAATTAGAAGGTTCCCCCCTCCCCCCCACACACACACACTATTTCTGTTAGTATATCTTGACTAGTAGATAGATTAATCACATGTTGGGTCATTATAGCTCATGAGCTTCAACCATAAATTATAATGAAGAAAGAACAATTCCCAGAACTCTCCTTGAGAAAAAGAAGTGAGGGAAAGATTCAGAGTGGGATTTATTTGAATACACTCTACCTGTCCTGCTTTTTTATGATCTTGGCAAGCTGAGACTGGAGATGTTCTGAGTTTCATACTGTCATTTTTCAGACTAACTGGAGACAATACTCTGTAAGAACAATGAGACACTGAATAATTTTTAGTGCACTCTGGCCTGAGGAGCAATGGAGATGTTAGACATAAGAATGAGCAGCACACACAGCACAGTGTATCAGTGGGTTTCTTCAAAAGCTTTGTCTCAAGGTTAAGAATCTGTACTTTGGCTGGGAATGTGGCTTAGTGGTAGAGTTCTTGCCTGGCCTGCATGAGGCCCTGGGTTCAATTCCTTGGTACCACAAATCAAAAAATAAAATCAATAATTTTTTTAAAAAGAATTTGAGGGACAGCACCTAGGCCCAGAATTCAAGCCCCATGACCAACAAAAAAAAAATCTGCACTTTGTGTCATAAATATGCTGACTTTGAATCTCAATTTATAAGCTTACTGACAATGGATTAGCTATGGAAACTTAGAAATTCTGTTACCAATTTGAGAGATAAAGATAAAATTTACTGGGGCTGGGAAGGTGGCTCAGTGATAGAGCGCTTGCCTTGCATGCCTGAGGCCCTGAGTTCGATTCCTCAGCACCACATAAGCAAAAAGAAAAAAGCCAGAAGTGGCGCTGTGGCTCAAGTGGTAGAGCGCTAGCCTTGAGCTGAAGAGGTGAGGGACAGCGTCCAGGCCCAGAGTTCAGGCCTCACGATCGGACCTCCAAAAAAAAAAAGATAAAATTTATTCATCTCACAAAAAATATATGAAGGTACTTTTCTAGACACAGGAAATTCAGTGCAAATAAAATACATGAACACACACACACACACACACACACACACACACACACACACACACACACACATACACATCTGTCATAGAATTAACATTCTGATGGGTACTTGGGAGGCTGAGATCTGAGAATTGCGGTTTGATGCCAACCCAGGCAGGAAAGTTTGTGAGACTCCAACAAATTCAGAAAAAGCCAGAAGTGGCTCAAGTAGTTGAGCGCTAGCCTTGAGCACAAAGAGGCTCAGGGACAATGACAAGACCCTGAGTTCAAGCCTCAGGACCAGCAATAAATAAATAAATAAATAAATGTCAGAAACAAGATAAATATGTGAATGTTGTCATCTATCCCATGATGATAAACACCATCCAATGCTGGAGAAATAGTGAGTCTAGTAAGTCCCAAACTGAATGACCAGAAATCTTTCACCAAGAAAATGACATTTCAATTGATACCTAGAGGCAAGGAGAGAGCAATAATAGAGATTACCAAGAGAAAAGACTTCCTAGGAGCCAGGCACCAGTGGCTCATACTTGTAATCCTAGCCATTCAGGAGGCTGAGATCTGAGGATAACAGTTCAAAGCCAGCCTGGGCAGAAAAGTCTATGAGACTCTTACCTCCAATCAACCACTGCCAGAAAACCAAGAGTGGTGTTGTGACTCAAGTGATAGAGCACTCACCTTGAGCTGAAGAGCTCAGGAACAGCACCCAGGCCCAGAGTTCAAGCCCTACGATTGACCCAAAAAAAAAAAGGAGAAGGAGGAGGAGGAGGAGGAGAATTCTAGGAACTGGAGGTGTGGCTCAAGTGATAGGGGACATGAGTGAAAAGCCAAGTGAGGGCACAAGGTCCTCAGTTCAAGGCCCAGTACCAGAACAAATAATAGTAATAGAGGCTTTCCAGCTAACCAAATGAATGCAAACTCTAAGGTGGGACTATGTCCGTGTTCAGGGTAGAAGTCAGAGGAGGCATGATCATGCACAACTTTAACTCCGAGTGACAATGGGAAATATTATGGAACTTGAAATGATCAATGATATCATCTAACTTACACAGGATGACTTTGGCTATGCTGTTGAGGGAATCAACCGAATATGGACAACAGTTAGAGTAGGAGAAGCATTAGGAGACTGTCCCAATAACTCAAGAGGAAAAAAAGTGTCTGGGCCAGGTGTGGCTACAGTCTTGATGTACATTGAGGCATAATTTGCAGGCAAGATGCAAGGCCTTTTGTGTCCTCTCCATTCCAAGGAGCATATGTGGGCAGTACTTCCTGCCCTTTGGATCTCGAGGGTAAACCTGATCAAATCTTGTCTTTCTCCTGACTTTACACAGGCTCCACACCCTGTCAGAAAGCAAAACCTGGGACCCACCAGGTAGATACAGTTGCCAGCATTGCTCAGGCAACCCAGGGCCAGGATGTAAATATTAATATCAATATTTTCTCCAGAGTGTAGCCTGACAACTTGTCAAGACGATCAGATACCAGAAGAAAAATGTCTACACTAAAATGAATTGGGATATGGGGAGAAGAATATGTCAACAATTTATTGTATATATTAAGAAAACTAAGGGAAAGGGTAGGTCAAAGGTGGGTGAAAATCTTGCAGATGCATTGTATACATTAAACTGCTTTGTTAAGTGGCAAAAAGAATTCAATATATATCCTATAATATTAAGAAAAGCGAGGGAAGGGTTGGGTTGGGAGCGGTGGGTGAGAACGTTGAAAGGAGTGACACTGATCAAGATGCACTGTATTCATAAACTGCTTTGTTGAATGGCAGCTCCTTTGTACAACTACTTTAAAAGAATAAAAATATTTTTAATTTTTTAATTTAAAAAGTTTCTGTATTCCAGATTTTTTTTTTTTGTTTTTTTTTGTCGGTCATGGGACTTGAACTCTGGGCTCTTCAGCTCTTCAGCTCAAGGCAAGCGCTCTACCACTTGAGCCACAGTGCCACTTCTGGTTTTCTAGTGGTTTATTGGAGATAAGAGTCTCATGGACTTTCCTCCCTGGGCTGGGTTTGAACCACGATGCTCAGATCTCAGCCTCTTGAGTAAATAGGATTACAGGCATGAGCCACCGGCACATAGCTCTATTCCAGATTTTAAAAATGAATTCTTAAAACTGACTCCTTTTACAACTAATGCTAATACTAATTTAAACTTAACTAATATTGTAAATATTTAAACAAGTTAAAAAATAAAATAAAAACTGCTGCTGAGCACCAGTGATTCACATCTGTAATCCTAGCTACTCAGAAGGCTGAAATCTGAGGACTGTCTTTCAAACCAGCTGCAGCAGGAAAGTCCATGAGTCTCTTATGTCCAATTAACCACTGAAAAAAAAACAAATGTGGGGCAGTGGCTTAAATGGTAGAGTGCCAGTCTTGACTGAACCCAGGCCTGAGTTCAAGTCCCAATACACACACACACACACACACACACACACACACACAGGCAAACTGCTAAGCATTCAAAGTACTGCAGAACCAAGAGTTACCTCTGTTAGCAAACTCAACAAATTCTTACACAAGGAAATAAAGACAATAAAGAACTGGGGAAAAACAATCTTAAACAAGTACATTCAAAATTCTCAGGGATAATGGAGGAAGTGAGAACAGACAATTAAGACAAGGTTTGTAGGGGCTGTGATGTTGCTCAATGGTAATGTACTTATCTCAGGTTTTCAAGGTCCTGAGTGCAATCCTTAGCATTCAGAGGATTAATAGAATAATAATAAATAAGTCAATTAAATTAAAGAGAAACAAAAGTATATAGCATGAGGGCTGGGAAGGTGGCTCAGTGGTAGAGCACTTGCCTTGCATTCATGAGGCCCTGGGTTCTATTCCTCAGCACCACATAAGCAAAAAGAAAAAAGCCAGAAGTGGCACTGTGGCTCAAGTGGTACAGCGTTAGCCTTGAGCTGAAGAGCTGAGGGACAGTGCCTAGGCCCAGAGTTCAGGCCCCATGACCGGACCCAAAAAAAAAAAAGTATATAGCATGCAATAATTATATGCAAATATGATATGTATATACACATATATACTATACACATATATACTATACACATATATACATGTATATGTGATAATATATACATATACAGTACATATATATCGTATATATATATATACACGATATATATGATAAAAAATATCTATGAAAGGAATAAATGATGCCGGTAGCACATACTTGTAATCTTAGCTACTCAGGAGGCTGAGATTTGAGGATCAAAGTTCAAAGCAGACAGGGCAGTAAAGTTATGTCCAAGTAACCATCAAAAAGCTGGAAGTAGAGCTGTAGCTCAAGTGGTAGAGTGCAAAAAAAGCTAAGGGACAATGCTCAGGCTCTGAATTCAAGCCTCAGTACTGGCACAGGCACACACACACACACACACACACACACACACACACACACACACACACACACACACACAATAAATAAATAAATAAAATGGAATAAATTGTAAATGGTCCATCTAATGCTAGTATTAAGTCATTTGAAAATCAGTTAATTTGGGGATAAGAAGGTGGCTCAGTGGTAGAGTGCTTGCCTTGCATGCATGCATGAGGCCCTGGGTTCAATTTCTTGGCACCATATAAGCAGAAAAAGCTGGAAGTGGCGCTGTGGTTCAAGTGGTAGAGCTCTAGCCTTGAGCTGAAGAGCTAAGGGACAGCGCCCAGGCCCAGAGTTCATGCTCCATGACCAACAATAAAGAAAATGAGGTAATTTAAAATTTTGACTAGGTACCAGTGGCTCACACTGGTAATCCAAGCTACTTGGGAAGATTGAGAGTGGGAGCACTGCAGTTTGAGATCAGTCTGAGCAGAACAGTTCATGAGACTCCCTGCTTCTCCACCCACACTTGGGCATAGTAGACTGATCCCAAGCTATGTAGGAGGCTAAGAATGAGAGCATCTAGGTTTTTAGCCTCTGGAATAATCAGCTACATGGAAAAGAAGTTAAGTAACTACATTTGTCATATATTATTTAGAATGTAAAAAACTAGAAACCATCTAAATATCCAACAGGAGATTGCTCAAACGCTTAATCTTTAACAGGGATGCCATGCCAACATTAATAATGTCTGAGGAAATTTAGAGCTATAAGGCTCTAAATCTTCTGTTTGTTAGGTATAACCAAGTTTCATATAATATGCTTTCAATTTTATTTCAAATGTGTGCATGTTTCAAGTATAAATAAATATATGTTCATGGAAATAAAAGATATACCCCCTGTTAGCAGAAAGTTTCCCTTCCTATAATGAGCTATGAATGATCATTTTATTTTGTAACATCTGTTTGTCTGTTTTACTTGAAAGTTCCTTATGATGAACATGAATTATTTTAAAATTGGTAGATAATACTTTTGTTAACCTCTACAGGAAATTCTTTGTCATAATTTCCAGTAGGGCTGGGAATGTGGCTTAGTGGTAGAGTGCTTGTCTAGCATGCATGAAGCCCTGGGTTTGATTGCTCAGTACCACATAAACAGAAAAAGCCAGAAGTGGCACTGTGGCTCAAGTGGTAGAGTGCTAGCCGTGAGCAAAAGAAGCTTACGGACAGTGTGCAGGCCCTGAGTTCAAGCCCAAGACTGGCAAAATTAAAAAATAATTCCCAGTAATTATTAACTCCCTCTTCTTGCTAGACTCTGATTTTGGCTCTGTCCATCAAAGGCATTATTTTTGTGTCTGAGCCAGTGCTGGAGCTTAAATTCAAGGACTCTCACTCTTTCTTGGCTTTTTTGGCCTAAATCTGGTGCTGTCCCACTTCAGCCACATCTCTATTTTTGGCTTTTTGATAGTTAACTGGAGATAAGAATCTAATGTATTTTTTTTCTGCCTAAACTAGCTTCAAACTTCAATCCTCAAATGTCAGCTTCCTAAGTATCTAGGATTACATTCAGGAACCAGTGATCCCTGGATTTCAAAGGCATTATTTCTTCAGTGCCAATCTCCCTACAAGACTCTACGTTTTATGAAAGTAGGTTTTATATATTTCACTCTGTATCTTCAGTGCCTAGAATCATACTGGGTACATGGTGTCGCTCAATGTCTGTTGGACTGAACTAAATGCCTAGGATTCAATACTTAAATCTCAATCACCTTTCACACAAGTGAGATTATCCAAAGATTTTTTTAAAAAGATAAAGTAAAACCATGCTAAGGAACACTTTGATTACTGGGTAAAAATGGCTAAAGGAATAAACAATTACTGAAATTCCCTGCATCAATAAATACATGCAAAAAGAACAACAGCACTTTACTTTTCAGGGGTCACATTCATTCCACCACTCCCACTTGGCTCCAACTTGTCCAGCAAGCTGACACTTGTCAATTTGGTAGGGGAGGCAGTTTGTCTATCTCGAAGTTTCCTGGGTGATAAGATCTCTAGAATGAGAAACACATAGAAGTAACTTTGTCTGCAACTTTTAAACCACTGAATGATCAGTTTGTACTTAACACAGATAAATGAAAGCAGTTTGTACCAAGGTAAATATCATCTGAAGATGATCTTTTTTTGGGGGGGCTGGGGGGCAGTGCCTGGTCGTGGGGCCTGAACTCTGGGCCGGAGCGCTGTCCCTCAGCTCTTCAGCTCAAGGTTAGTGCTCTACCACTTGAGCCACAGCGCCACTTCTGGCTTGAAGATGAACTTTTACCTTTCAACAATAGCCCTTTGTCCTAGGAAGACAGAGTATGCCTGCCCTAGAGCCTACTTTTTGTGTTTCTCACCTACATGGACCCCATAGCTATCTGAGTATTGACTCCTGATTTGAGAAGTAGGAAGAACAAGGGCTTCAGCTCAAGACCTTGTGCTTGCTAAGTGGGTGCTCTACAACCTTGGAATGCTTTCTCCCAGCCCACTTTTACTTCCATTATTTCTCAAAACAGGATCTCAAGATTTTTGTCCTGGTTAACCTCTGATAACAATCCTCCTTACCTATGCTTCCCAGATGGTTGGGAATAACAAAAGTGTACTACTATGCCAACCTTGTTTGGTAAAAGAAGTGTCTTCTTAACTTCTTGCCTGAACTGGCCTTAGATCATGAACTTCCTGTCTTTGCCTCCCGTAGCTTGGATGGTAGGTGTGAACCACCATGCCTGCCTGAGTTTTGATTCCTTTAACAATGGGGCAGGGGAGGAGGGGGAGCATGGTGTTCAGCAAAGAGATGACTGTTTTAAAAGCATAGGAGTTATAGGACCTAAGACTCATAAAGTGGTTAAGGCAAATGATGGGAGATACAGAAGTAATGTTTTTAGAGAAAATATTACTATGATTACTTGTGAATCTAACTTGATTCCCTTTGAACATAGGACTATTAAACAATATGAGTAGGCTCATAAGCATCCCAAAACTATTGACCTACCTTTGATGCCTTCTTTGTCTTGCTGGTCTTCCAGCCTGCTCTTCCTTTTGTACTGCTCTTCACCTTCTACAATGGTCTCCATGGGTGGTTTGCCCTCTTTGTCTTTGTGCTCAATCCTAGAAATGAGTCAAGTTGTTTATTCAGTGCATTGGACCTGAATCCTCAGTTCTGGGCGGTAGCCAGGCACTTTGCAGGTTCTAAAATAAGTCCACTTGCTTTGAGGGAATGAATGATTTGACTTTGTGGGTATATCATGAACTCCCTCTCATTTTGAGGCTAAGTCTGAGAGTCAGCTAAGAACTTGCCCCAGCATATTGTAGACCCAAAAGAAGCCTATGTGTGTGTGTGTGTATGCATGCGTGCGTGCGTGCATGCGTGTGTGCATGCGTGTGTGTGTGTGTGTGTGTGTGTGTGTGTGTTAACAAAATTGCTTTGTGGGAAAAGTAAAGGAGAAGGGGAGAAGGGAAGGGAAAAGGGAAGGGAGAGGTACTAAGGATTAAGAAATGCTGCCCCCTGGGCAGAGGGAGCTATGCCCAGCAACCCTCAGAGCAAAGGGCTCACCTTGGAAATGCAAGCACACTGCTGGGCCTTCTCCTGTGGCCCTCTCTGCTGGACAATACAGAGTCCATGGTGCCAGGCCTCTGGAAGGGAGACAGGAAAGGTTACACCTGGCTCTGATGATCCTAGACAGACAAACAGAACCTGAGCAGGCTATCTCCAAAGCAAGATGACCATGATAACCTTTGAGGTTGTTTTGTTTAGTGAAGTCCAGACTTCAAATCTAGTGAGGGATAATCTCCTTCATGGAAGTTAGAACCCTGGTAGCTATACATTTCCTGTTCTGGAACTATCTCCTCTTTGGAAATTGCCTTGCAAATTGAAGCTTTGGTTAGAAGTCTTTGAAAGAAAAGAGGACTTGTGGAAAATACTAGGATGTGAACAAGCTGGCTAATGCCACTTTTTAAAAAAAATTATAATTTACTTAATGACTTTTTGTTTTATGTGGTTCTGAGGAATTGAACCCAGGGCCTCATACATATTAGGCAAGCATTCTATCACTATAAGCCACATTCCCAGCCCACTAATTCCACTTTTGATCCAGTGATTCTATAATTAATCAAAGGAAGGCTATAAAGTCATCTGGGCTTGGGTTCAAATGCTCACATTGCTAATTGCTATGAGACCTAGCACTAGATGTTTGGAGATAAAAAATGGGACCTAATTTGTAGGACTTTTATGAGATACTCCAAGAAAACAAGCACAAAGTATTTATTACATCATATCACAACCAGACTTGAAGTATTAATATAAAGTAATATATTTGGGCAAATGCTACAACCTACAAAAGGCTTTGAAAGGACTCTCCAGAAGAGGCTTAAAACTTAGAAAGTAAAGCCAGGTGCTGGTGGCTCATGCCTGTAATCCTAGTTATTCAGGAAGCGGAGATCTGGATTATGGTTCAAAGCCAGTCCAAGCAGGAAAGACTGTGAAACACTCATGTGATTACCAAAAAGGTAATAAAGGAGATCAAGTGGCAGATCACTAGCCTTGGGCAGAAAACCTCAGGAACAGTGCTCAAGCCCTGAGTTCAAGCCCCAGGACTGGAAAGAAGAAGGAGGAGGAGGAGGAGGGGGAGGAGGAGGAGGAGGAGGAGGGGGGGGAGGAGGAGGAGGAGGAGGAGGAGGAGGAGGAGGAGGAGGAGGAGGAGGAGGAGGAGGAGGAGGAGGAGGAGGAGGAGGAGGAGGAGGAGGAGGAGGAGGAGGAGGAGGAGGAGGAGGAGGAGGAGGAGGAGGAGGAGGAGGAGGAAAGTATGCTGAGAATCAGTGGTTCTTGCTTACAATCCTAGCTACTCAGAAAGCTAGATTTGGAGGATTAAAGTTGAGTCAGTCCAGGAAACTTTGTCACCAAAAGTGCCAGCAAAATGAACAAAATGTTGGACTGGAGATGTGATTCAAATGGCAGAGCACTAGCCAAGTAAACGAGTTGAACAAGCTTGAGTCCCAAAAGTTCAAATCCTAGTAATAGAAGAAAAAATTAGCCAAGTGCTGGTACTCACACCTATAATTCTAGCTACTCAGGAGGCTGAGATCTGAGCATTGTGGTCTGAAGCCAGCCCAGGCAGGAAAGTCCATCAGACTCTTATTTCCAACAAGCCACTCAGAAAAAGCTGGAAATGGTGCTATGGCTCAAATGATAGAGGGCTAGATTTGAGCAAAAGAAACTTAAGGACAGGAGCTGGGAAGGTGGCTCAGTGGTAGAGTGCTTGCTTTGCATGTATGATGCCCTGGGTTCGATTCCTCAGCACCACATAAGCAGAAAAAGCCAGAAGTGGGGCTGAGGCTCAAGTGGTAGAGCCCTGATCTACAGCTGAAGAGCTGGGGGACAGTGCCCAGGCCCAGAGTTCAGGCCCCACAACGGACAAAAAAAAAAAAACTTAAGGACAGTACCCAGGACCTAAATTCAAGCACCAGGACTGGCAAAAAAAAAAAAAAATCCTAATAAGACAATTCAACAAGACAGGTTTAAGTCACATGGTGTTTAGGAATAAAACTATCACTCCCATCACATTGGCATTTATAAAGTGAATGAGATATTAATGAGTATCATTAATATCTTTATGAGTATCATTAATATCTTTATAGCCAGACCTCTCAGCTCCTTAACTGACTGTCCTGAGCCTCTGCTTGTGATGATTGATAGATACACTAGGTGATTCTCAATCTGCTTTGGCCTCCAAACACTTTTTTATTCTTTATAAAATACCTTCTCAGGAGTAGTTCTTTTGAAAAACATTTCTTGCCTGTCGCCAGTGGCTCACTCCTGTAATCCTAGCTACTCAGGAGGCTGAGATCTGAGGATCATGGTTCAAAGCCAGCCACCATTCGACTCTTATCTCCAATTAACCACCAGAAAACCAGAAGTGGCACTGTGGCTCAAATGGTAGAGTGCTGGCCTTGAACTGAAGAGCTCAGGAATAGCAACAAAGCCCAGAGTTCAAGCCCCATGACAAAAAAAATTTTTTTCTTAAAAATTATGGTTTTGCCAGGTATGATGACACATACCTGTAATGTCAGCTATTCAAGAGGTTAAGGTGGGAGAATCACTTAAGCCCATGAATTTAAGACCAGCCTGAGAAACATAGTAAAAACCTCCCCAAATCTAGGAGCTCTATCCATTTGAATCATTAGAGAAGAAGCCACTTAGCACTGCTATACCTGCCAAGAGGACCTGTGAGGCATTATGTCACTGAGAAGAGCACTGAGGACATCTAATGAAGCCCATGGGAAATGCAAGAGAGCCCTGGGATTTAAGATAGGAAGTGATGAAGCTGAGCACCAGTGGCTCACTCCTGTAATCCTAGCTACTCAGGTAGCTGAAATCTTAGGATTGCCATCCAAAGCCAGACCGGGCAGGAAAAGCCATGAAACTCCTATCTCCAATAATCCACCAGAAAATGGGAAGTGGTGTTGTGGCTCAAATGGTACAGCGCTCACCTTGAGCTGAAGAGCTGAGGGACAGCGCTCAGACCCAGAGTTCAAGCCCCATGGCCAAAAAAAAAGAAAAAGATAGGAAATTATGATGGCCCATTCTGTGAATAAATAATCTCTGAAGAATAAAGATGATTACATCCTGGAAGTTATTTGATACGCTTTATGGTAACAATATAGTAGCAAATATTGTGAGATGAACAAATTAGCAATTTTTTTAATGTTTGCATTTAAATGAACAGTCCAAACAGGAAAAGTCTATAAGACCTTTATCTCCAATAACTGTGAAAAAGCCAGAAGAGAAAGTGTGGTTCAAGTGGTAGAGTATCATTCTTTTTTTTTTTTTTTTTTTTGTCGGTCGTGGGGCTTGAACTCTGGGCCTGGGTGCTGTCCCTCAGCTCTTCAGCTCAAAGCGAGCGCTCTACCACTTGAGCTACAGCGCCACTTCCGGTTTTCTGGTGGTTTATTGGAGATAGGAGTCTCACGGTCTCTCCTGCCCGGGCTGGCTTTGAACCGCGATCCTCAGATCTCAGCCTCCTGAGTAGCTAGGATTACAGACGTGAGCCACCAGTGCCCGGCTAGAGCATCATTCTTGAGCAAAAAAGAAACAAAAAAGCCAAGGCTCTGAGTTCAGTTCCCAATACCAGCACACACACAAAAATGTCCAAAATTGTAGGTCTCCATCACTTTTTACATTCTTTGATTGACACCAACTCAAAACCTTATCCTTTACCCTCTTCATCTTTCTGTCCAGGACTTAATCATACATAACAGACATCTCCATACATGCGAGGAAAATGTCAACTAAACATGTCAACCTGAGTTTTTCTTCCTTCCTTTCTTCTTTCTTTTGTTTTCCTTTCTTTTCCTTTTGTGTCATGCCATTACTTGGACTTCAACTCAGAGCACTGTGGACATCTAATTGAGGACCACAACAAATGCATGACAGCCCTGGGGTTTAAGGCAGGGATGGCTTCAAACCTCAATCCTAAAATCTCAACCTCCTGAGCAGCTAGGACTACAGATGTGAACTATCAGTGCTTGGGTTGCTTGAATTTTTATTTTTGACTATTTTCTAAAAATTATCTTTAATTTTCTTACAATTTTATCTTTAATAATCTTACAATTTTCTTTAAGGAGTTGTCATTTTATGAGCACAATTCATCAATGTCACCCCTGAGTTTTTTGAATGACAGCCTATATGATTTGGTGCCATGGTTGTAACGGAGGTTTGGAGAAGAAAAAGAAATTAACTTACATTTGCTAGGGCTTTCGTCAAAGTCCCACTCCCATCCATCGTACACAGGAAGTCCTTAGAAAATTTCATCTTCACCTTGCTATTCTTGATCATGAGCACCCCAATCCCCTTGAATGTGAACTCCACAGTCTGCTTAGTGGAAATGGATCGTGAGAGGAAAAGCAATGTCTCCTTAACACACCCTTCCACCGTGTCCCTGGTGAATGGACTCTCCAGAGAGATCATAACAAAATTAAGTGGAACCACTGGAATGTCACCTAGAGAAGAAACAGATAGTTGAGGTGGAGAAGAGGACATGGCGACTCCAATAAGGACCTAATTCTTACTACTCCAAAACCGTCTTTGTGAAGCCTTTAGTTGTCCTTAACGGAATACGATTACTACAGACAGGTGAGGATTTTAACACATACTAAGCAGTACAATTTTCCCTAAAAGTACAACAATGGTTTATGCTCAGAATAAAAATAATTACCATGTGTGTGGTGTGTGTGTGTGTGTGTGTGTGTGTGTATGCACACGCATCAGTACTGGGGCTTGAACTCAGGCCCTGGGCACTGTCCTTGACTTTTTTACTCAAGGCTAGGGCTCTACCATTTCAGCCATAGCTCCACTCTTTGCCTTTTGGTGGAAAATTGGAGATAAGAGTCTCATGGACTTTTCTGCCTGGGCTGGCTTTGAAATGCAATCCTCAGATCTCTGCCTCCTGAGAGCTAGAATTACAAGCATGCATCACTAGTGCCTGGTAAATAATTACCTTTCCAAACAACACTGTACACAAACTTTAAACAGAAATAACTAATTACTTCTATTCACCAAAGATTTTCTAAAAATTTCTATCCCCTTATTTTTTAGAAAATGCTCTTGCAATATTTGCATATTGTATCATTTTAGACCATTATATCATAATACAATAAACAAATATATATCATTTTAAACCATGTTAAATATTTTAAACAACAGTCATGTCAGTAGACGTTATTCTAATTGAGTTGATCTTACATAAGGGGATCATATGAGTGACTTGTAGAAAGCTTTTCTTCTTTAATAAACCCATAAAGGACATTACAAAGGGACAAAATCATTTCTAGTATGAAGAAAGCATAAGGTCAGCTTAGCTAGAACAGGAGCCACACAAGGTCCACAAGTCAGGCAAAGGGTAAGTAGCAGAGAAGATCAAGATCATAAAGTCAGCAGGCACCAGTGGCTCATGCCTATAATCCTAGCTACTCAGGAGGCTGAGATCTGAAGATTGTAGTTTGAAGTCAATTAACCAGCAAAAGGTTTGAAGTAGAGGTGTAGCTCAAATGGCAGAGCTCTGTTCTTAAGAGAAAAAAAAAATCTAAGAACAACACAAGTCCCTTAGTTCAAGCTCTAGTACCAGCACACACACACACACACACACACACACACACACACACACATAAGATAATAAGATCCAAAAAGACAATCTCTTTTTATAGGTAAATAAATATAAATAAAAATTCTAGGGCTCCCCCACCCGCCGCTTTCCTTTATAGCCATGCTTCTCCACCATGCATGGCTGGGGCAGCAGTTCGGTAAATAAACCTCTTTTCCTGCCTGAATATCGAGTGTTTTCTTCATCAGCTACCTAATGAAACCTAGTTATTTAATATATCTTACATGTGGTGCCGTGACTCTGATGGGGTTTTTGAGTTGGAAATGTTAGAATTTCCTAACCCCTTTTCTGTGAACCGAACTGCAAGACTTTTCACCAATACCATTGCTGGCCATCACATCCACGTCCACACCACTTCTCTACTCTGTCTCCCAATGCCTCATGAGACTTCTCCAGACTTCATCCATGAGACTTGCCTCCTCCAGACTTCATCTAATGACTCAACACCCAAGTGACAGCTGCTGCCTGCTGCCTTCTCCCAGAGGGGACCACATCTCAGCCTTTTACCCCGACTGTCGACGCTCCCTGGCCAGCAGGAAGTAGCCAGATAGAATCTTTGCCCTTTTTCATAATTATCAAGAGGCTGGGATGTAAGGTCTGCACATGGACACCTCTCTCCCTCTTGGCTAAGTTTCCACCCAGTATCTCTTATCTAGGTAACTGGCAGACCTGGAAGCAGTCACTTTCCCCTACTGCTAGGTCACATCCTGGGCCACCTCTGGTCACATGCCTCCCATCTGACCTTAGGAGGGTCCCAGAGCCTGAGGTGACAACCAGATCCAGTGTGGCCAAACCTTTCCCCCACCTGGCCACACCTCTTCCTGTCCCTGGCCCAGATAAGTCCTGGCCCAGAGGTGGGTTCCCCCCCACCTTTCCTTTTCAGCCATGCTTCTCCACCATGCATGGCTGGGGTAGCAGTTTGGTAAATAAACTTCTTTTCCTGCCTGAAAAAAAAAATTCTGAGTGTAGGGGTTGTTTGGGCACCAATGGCTCTCACCTGTAATCCTAGCTACTCAGGAAGCTGAGATCCAGAAAGGATCTGAACTGGTTCAAAGCCAGACCATCTACAAAATAGCCAGCAAAGAATCAGGCTGGAGGCTCGGCTCAAGTAGTAGAACATCATCCAAGCAAGCAATGAAATCCCAAATTCAAACTCAGGTACCAGAAAAAAATGTTTAGGAGACTCTAGAAGAATATACACCAAAATATTGACAACAGCTACCTCTTGGAGCCATCAGGGCTTCAATTTGTGTGTGTGTGTGTGTGTGTGTGTGTGTGTGTGTGTGTGTGTGTGTGTGTGTGTGTGTACTTGTACAGGGGCTTGAATTCAAGGCCTGGACATTACCCCTTATCTTTTTCACTCAGTATTGTCACTCTACCACTTTAGCCATAGCTCTACTTCTGGCCTCTTGGTGATTCATCAGAGATAAGTATCTCATGGTCTTAACTGCCTAGGCTGGCTTCAAGTTATAGTCCTCATATCTTAGCCTCCTAAGTAGCCAAGATTACAGATGTAAGTCTCCAGCACCCAGTTTCGACTTCTTATTCAACATACATTTGTATTTTCTGGATTTTTTTTCAATATCAAGCATGTATTGTTTGTGTAATTTTCTGAATATTTTGATTTTCTAAAGTAAACAAAACAACATCTTATATATTTATTTATTTATATGATAGAAGCATGTTTAGTTTATTTATACAGTCAAACCAAAATCCTTAAATAAATACTTCTTTATAACCACTTTTAACTTCATAGAATCTGGAATATGAGTGAGAGTCTATACAACTCTGTGGCATGACTTTTATAGACTTGGTTTCTCTGAGCGTCAAATCTTTTCCTTCTGCCTCTTAAATTACTGGGCTTTAAAACCATTGTGTGGAGACTATGGTTTCCCACCTTGATCCTCCCTTGTAGAAGGTACGACATGAAATCTAAGTCCCTCAAACCAGACACATGGTTCATGTTCATTTGTCTCCCTCCGCCAGTGATCTGGCAAGGCCTCCAACATTAAGATGACTTACCAGGTGAATACACTTTGTTTTGTTTGAGTCCATGCAACTGCAGTAACTTCTCTGCCATGATAAATACAGGCCTCTGGAGCACAATTATCTTATTTCCCATCTCAAGCTTTTGTCTTGTGAAAGTGAAAATTCCAAGTCCAAAAATCTGAACCCCCTATCAGGAGAATAAAAGTAACAAACACAATTCAATGAAAGGATGAAGAAAAAAATAACCTTAATTCTGCTATCAAAAAGAGAAGTGAAGAGAATTTAAGCTTGGGCCTTAAAATGACCTCTAAAACCCTTCTTGGCTGTAAAAGTTTATTATTATATATTTCAAATAAATTTAGTTTAAAAAATGTAAGAGAAAGACCCATGATGCTTTGCAGATATCAGATACTACATTTTCACAATTACAAGGCTATGCGGAACTTGCATGAATACTATAGTTTCTTCTATCTAATCTAAAATTAGATTTGTCCTAAATTGTGTATTTTCAATCTTAATCATGTGCTATAGAAGGGAGCATAAGAATCTTTGTTCTCTTATTCTCCTTTTCTCTCCATATCAGACAACCTAGCACCCACAATGTGTGGTTCTACAAGGTAGTGAGCTTGGCTGATGGGTAGAAACAAATGTTGTTTTCCCTCAAAGTTTGTTTCTGTTATCATATATGATGCCATAGAGATAGCATTATCCTATATCAAAGGTTACAAATTCAGATTGCTTCCAAGACTCAAGAAAGCATGCAAGGGAAGGAAAGGAAGAGTGGAAGGTGGCTACTGTAATGGGAAACGGAGCCTGAAAAAATGGAGATTTAAACTAGCATAACCTTAGTGTAAACTCTGATTCAACCTGTAGGCTTCTGGATTCTATCTTGACTCACTGGGTAACGGTAACCCTTGGATAATGTAACCCCCTCCAGATCCGGGCAAGCTAAATTCCCAGAATGGAGGATACATCTGATCCCCACTCCCCTAACACCCTAACCCACACCCTTATGGTTTTGACAAAGGCTGACCAGTAAAGCAAATAATCTTGCTCAACTTGCTCCACCACCTGCTTATGAGAAAAAAATTTGCACGCCATTTTAAACCAAAGTGATAGGCTGGTTTAAACACCCATTATGAGATGAACTGTAACCTCATTGGCCACCTGCGTGGGGTCTGGTATGACTGTACAATGCTTTGTGTGTGTTACAATCCCATTGGTCACCTGCACATGACCGGGCTCAACCTCTCGAATTTTGCCTTTAAAATTGAAAGTATGCACAGCGCATAGATACCATGGCTGGCCTTCACATCCACGTCCACACCACTTCTCTACTCTGGTGAGTGAAACTACTCTCTACCGTTCTCTGTCACTCAGTCTCTGTCCAGACTTGGCGCCACACCAGAGAGCTCCTACAGCCTTTAGCTGAAAGGCCGGTCACCTCCGAAGCTGAGGATGCTTGGTTTTGGGGGCTTGACCATTTTTCTCTAGAGGGCTCTGGGGGAAGTCGGGATGCCGCTTCTGCCTGGTCAGCTTTCCTTCATTCACCAGACTGACTCTCCTACTCATTTAATGGGGTGCTGCGAATCACACCTGAGCCGTGAAACCCCTTTGCAATGCCTCCTGCGCTCCCTAGAAAGGCAGAGAGCCTAATTTTATGCCATTCTCAGATGTACACAGTTTTTGCTACTGCAATGGTAAATGGTCAGAAGTCTGGTTAATTTTAGGTTCTCTTTGCTCTCTCTCTGCCATTCATGTCCAACTTTCTATCCTTTTTTCTACAACTTTTTGGCTTGTGCCTTGAAGAGTGCGACGCAGGCTGGGTCCCAGGGACCCCCCTCTAGGTTCCCTCTCAAATGCTAGCCAATGTAGGCTTGATCTATGTTCAAAGTTTCTTTGCATTTTTTCAGAAATTTGCCATCTTGAATTCACCATCTTGGCCACATGGTGGGTTAAGGGTCTGACCCTTAACCTTCCACCAAGCTTACCACTCCACCCATCTGTTCTCAGGTGCCTTGCTAACAAGTTGCTCTTTTCACAGGCCCTAGTAACTGAGGCCCAACCATCTGATGTGCTTTGTTAGCAAAGATGTCTACACATTGTTGTCAAAAATTTTGGGTTTTGAGTTTTGCCTTTTTTGTTTTGTGTTGTGTATTCTACTACTGACTATGTGGTTCTAAAATATTGGGCATATCTGTGCTAAAATTCTCATCACATCTAATGAGTTTTGTCATTTCAGAATATTTGTTGGCAATTCTTGATAAGGACCAGGTAAGCTCTACTTATTCTATTTGATCTCCTTGTTGCTTTACTTGGAAGTAACAAAGGGCTTTGTGGCAAAGATTTCAGTTCAAAGCCAACCTGGGCTGAAAAATCCCTAAGACTCCATCTCCCAACTAACCTGCAAAGAGCCAGGCTGGAAGCATGGCTCAAGACTCTTATCTCTAACCAGCCAAACTCTGCAAGTGGTACTATAACTCAAAGTGGTTTAGTGCTGGCCTTGAACAGAAGTGCTCAGGGACAGTGCCCAAGCCTTGAGTTCAAACCTCCTTGAATACTAACTGGAACAAGCCATCCCAGCAACGAGCACCTAGACTCAGCCAGTCTGGGGAACAAGAGAACATGGAGAGGAGTAAGAGGAGATGATGTCACATAAGCTATTTTGTGCCTGCCCTTTCAAAATTAACCAGAGACGGAAGGTCAGTAGAAGTAAGAAGCCTTCCCATCCAATGTCTATACCTGTCTACCTATTAACAACAGGAATTTATATTCTTGCCTTTGTCACATGGCTTCTCTACCTAGTTGCCAGATGTCAGAAGTAGCTAGGGACATTTCTACCAACATTTTCAGCTCCAAGTCCTTCCTCTTGCCATTTATTCGCTCTCTAGTATTTTTTTTCCAGCCCCTTAATGCTCATGAGACTTCTCCAGACTTCATCTAAGGACTCACACCACCAAGGGACAGCTGCTGCTCACTGCCTTCTCTGGGAGGGGACCAAATTCCAGCCTTTTACCCCTATTGTCGATGCCCCTTTTCAGCAGAAAGTAGCCAGAGAGAATCCTCGCCCTATTTCATGATTATTAAAAGGCTGCAATGTAAGGTCTGCTCCTGGATGGTGAGCAGACTCCACCCTCCTCACAGCAAAGTCTTTGCCCAGTTCCTGCATTACCTAGGCAACTGGCACACCTGGAAGAGGTCACATCTGCATCTGCTGAGGTCACATCTGAATTTGATGTGGCTACACCTTTCTCCACCCATACCCTAGATAAGGGCTAGCCCAGGCCCAGAGGCTCTCTCTGCTCTTTTCTAGCTCTTTCTCAGCTCTTTCCTTCTCTTCTCTTTCCCAGCTCTCTTCTCTTTCCTAGCTCTCTCTTTCCCAGATGCTATCTTTTCTCTCTCTTTTGCCAGCCTCGTGGAGTGCCAACCTTGCCTGGTTCCAGCAGGTTTACTAAAAAAACCTACCCCTTACCTGAAAAAAAAAAAAAATCAAAGTATGTGGGCCGCAGGGAGGGGAGTGGGGGGAAAAAAGGTTCGCAGTATCAGCTCTCGTGTGCTGCCACCCTGGCCAGTCGGTGTAGGAACTTTCTCAGTAAAGTTGCTTCATTTCTTTTTGTTTTTTTGTTTTGTTTAGTTTTTGTTTTTGGGTCTGGTCGTGGGGCTTGAACTCTGGGCCTGGGTGCTGTCCCTAAGCTCTTCAGCTCAAGGCTAGAGCTCTACCACTTGAATCACAGCGCCACTTCCGGCTTTTTTCATTTTTGCTTATGTGGTGCTGAGGAATCGAACCCAGGGCCTCAAGCATGCAAAGCAAGCGCTCTACTACTGAGCCACCTTCCCAGTCCCAAGTTGCTTCTTTTCTAACAACTTTGTTGCCGTGGGCTTTGACACTCGGGATGACTAGGTGAGCTTGCCCACCTGAGTAGGGGCCTTCCTACTACAGCTACAAAGGACACACCGCATCAAAATGGACTGGACACCATGGCCTGGGTCGAGCCAGGTGTATATGCTGCAGGTCTCATGTGAGGGATGCTGGCTTTTGTTTCGGTCATTGTTGCAAGAAAATGAGGGTGAAAATTTCAAAAGTTTATTTAAACTCTTCCAAGAAAAGTGATGATGATCAGTAATTCAAAACTCAAATCAAACCAAAGAAGTTGGAAGGGTTCATTCAACCCATCTGCCCTTACTGTGGGAAGTCTGAGCTGAAAATAAAAGTTCTACAAACTTAAAAAAAAAAAAAAGATGCATTGTATTCATAAACTGACACGGTGAATTGAAACCCTTTGAACAACTAAGGAGAATTTTAAAAAATTAATTATTAAAAATAAAAATATCATTAAAAAAAAAAGCTCCACAAACTTCTAACAGCTCCTTCCAAAATCTCTGCCTATCTCTATGGCATCCAACTCTAAGACTTGACAAAGTCTTTGCCCCATAGACAAAATTTCTAATTTTTAGCTAATTGAGGTTCATTCCTCAAATGTTCATATATTTTCATTAAAAATACATCCTTGGCTGTGGAGGAACAGAAAATGAAAGATCAGAAGTCATTTGGGTTATTTAAACCAAGTCAAGCTGAGCAGCATTACCCCAGATGTCACTAGAAGAGAACTTTTTGTAAAAACTGCTACTCACTAGCCCTCAATATAATAAAACCATAGGAGTGAATGCAATGCTGGATGGTTCCGTAAAAAAGAAAGTCCCTGGGAACCCCTATGTTAAAATTGAAGTCGAATCCTACCTTGTGCAAGGTGAGCTGCCGTTCCACAAACTCTGAAACATACCCCCAGATCATAGAGACCTCTGAAATGCAAAAAACACCAAAATAATTTCTGTGAGCACCCATTTGATGAGGCCTTCATAAGCAAAAAAATGTAATTAAGGCATGTATGTAAATAGGTCATGACAGTAACTCCCTACTTAATTTAGAATTGACAGAGAATAGAATCATTTCCAAAAGTTAATTTTCTGGAATCTAAAGCTTACTCATATCAATTTCAAAGATACTTTTTTTTTTTTTTTGGTCGGTCTTAGGGTTTGAACTCTGGGCCTGGATGCTGCCCCTGAGCTCATCAGCTCAAGGCAAGTACTCTTATCACTTGAGCCACTGCATCATTTCCAGTTTTCTGGTGGTTAATTGGAGATAAGAGTCAAATGGACTTTCTTCCCTGAGCTGGCTTTGAACCTCGATCCTCAGATCTCAGCTTCCTGAATAGGCATGAGCCTATTCAGCTCCTAGCTGAAGATTTGTTTTGATATCAACAACAGCAGCAGTAAATTTTTTAAAGAGAATCATTCCAGAGTAAAGAGAATTCAGTTGCCTATTTTCTTTTACCATACTAATGGAGTTAACCAACTATTGTCTAGTTTTTGTGTTATGTGTGCATGTGCTTGTGCATGTGTTTTTGTGTGTGTGTGTGTGTGTGTGTGTGTGCATGCGTGCACTGCTCCTGGAGCTTGGACTCAGGGCTTGAATGCTGTCTCTGAGCTTTTTTTTGCTCAAGGCTAGCACTTTACCACTTGACCCACACTCTACTTTAAGCTGTTTTGATGGTTAATTGGAAATAAGAGTCTCACTGACTATCCTGCCAGGCTGGCTTTGAACAGAGATCTTCAAATCTTATCTTCCTAAGTAACTAGGATTACAGGTGTGAGGCACTGGCTCATTAATCAACTGTTTGTAAAGTCTGTCCTGTAATTAATTTAAAAAATTGTCAATAGGGATACAGGTTGACCCATTGTAACAATGAGATGTACAAGACACTATGTTGAAAACAAACTTTAAAACTTCAGGCGCAGGGGTGGGGGAATGGGGTTGGGGGGCAGGGGGAGGAGGAGTTGGGGAGGTGGGGAGGGAAGGAATGGCAGGGGAAAAACAAAGGAGGGGGTAACAATGCTTGATAGGAAATGGTACTCATTACCTTACTGAAACCCCTCTGTACAGTATCTTTACAATAAAATATATAGATTAAAATTTTTGTGTTTTTTTTTGTGGCACTGGGGATTGAATTCAGAACCTTGTGCTTGCTTGATATGCACTCTACCACTTGAGCCATTTCTCCATCCCTTTTTGCTTTATTTCTTGAATAGTTTAACTTTTTGCCTAGGCCATCCTGGACTACAATCCTCTTATTTATGCTTCCCATGATACCAAGGTGTACCAACACAGGAAGTGCGCCCACTTTTTATTGGTTGAGATATGATCTCCTAATTTACTGCTGTGAATCACAAGTTTAATATAATTATGTCTAAATAATTTTAATATATTACTATTAGTAGTAGTAGTATAGAGAAAGGTTACCATTTCACAATTCAGGTAATATATATATATTTCTCTTTGGGACAATGATATCCATTCTTTTGCTTTCCCCTTCCTTCAGTTTAAACCAGTTTCTGCCTTTTATCCCTGCCCTCAAGCTGCATAGTTCCATTTACACACAGTGTATACTGAATGCTATGATTGCATTTGTTCACCCTTCCTCCCTCCTTTTTGTACCCCCCTTTTGTCCTCCTTAAGCAAAGAAAAAAATACATACAAGCTACACCACACAAACAACACTAAATAACTCATATTTCTGTTTCCTGAAATTCATTTTGATAAATACTATTTTATATGCCCAAGTTAAACTAATCTTTTTTTTTTTATAACAAAGAGCCTGGGCTAAGAATAAGGGCACAAGGACTTTACTTTGCATAGCCTTTTTATTTCTAGCTTGGCCAAAAGGAAGACTTCTGTGTTTATTTTCTTATTTTGAGTTGCCAATAATTCCTAGTATTGATGCGGAGTATAAATATATACTCTAGCTCTGACCAATGTTCAGAAATATAGAGAAACATGCCTATATTGATATCCCCATTCCAAATGTAATCAAGTTTACTAAGGATACTTTTTATTTAGAAACTCTTTGCAAATCAAGAGTGTTGTTTTAATTCTCAAAATGAAAAGTCAAGAAAGATGAAATTCACTGAAAACCCAGGTCTTCAGGAGGCCAGCCCAGTCAAGAAAACAAGTTAGTGAGACTCCATCTCTACCAATAAGATGAGTATGCTAGTCTGTACGTACAATCCCAGCTATGTGAGAGGGCATAGGTAGGAGGATGGCAAATCCCAAAGGGCAAATGCAAGATCCACTGGGAAAAAGTAATTAGAGCAAATGAGGGTGGGGATATAGCTCAAGTGGTAGAGCACCTGCCGAGTCAGTTCAAGGCCCTGAGTTCAAACCTCAATGCTGTCAAAATGAAAGTAACATTCACCAGGTTGCCTCTTTGGGATATTGATGAAGGTGGTAAAAAAGTCCAATTCTTCTCCTGCTTTGGAGAGGGCTTAGTTTATTGGTATTATTAGTTCTCCTGATAGTTGAAACCAGTAAGTAAATCAGGAAGACTGTAATGTAACAGGGTTCCAAGTATTTTCATTAAGTTGCAAGTTTGGTGGATGAGAAGAAGCAGTTATTCCCATAAGCATGTGAGAACAAGTTTAATGATGGAAATTCAATCACCACCGATAAAACTAGGGCTGCATGCAACAGTGAGTGAGCTCAGAGGCCAAAATTCTACCCACACTCTAAAACAGGGATGTGCAGTTCCTTTAACCATCCCCCCTCCCCCCAAGACACACATATACATATACGTATACACTACTCCACAGCCAAATGGCTTCCACTACTGACTGGAAAGAATTAGGGTCTTATTTTCATCATGACGCAAAAATGTCATGTTAATTTGTGTGTGTGTGTATGTGAGAGAGAGAGAGAGACTGTGTGTTTTCTGGTACTAAGGCTTGAACTCAGGGCCTTTCTCTCTCTCTCTCCCTCTTTCTTTCTCTCTGTCTCTGTCTGTCTCCCTCTCTGTCTCTCTGTCTCTGTCTCTGTCTGTCTCTGTCTCTCTCTCTTTCTCTTTGCTTTTTCTCTCACTTGAGCCATACCCTCACTTCTGGTTTTTGTTTTGTTTTGTTGTTTAATTGAAAGTAAATATTTCATCAACTTTTATGGCCAGCTTATCTTTGAACCATGATTCTCAGATCTCAGCCTCCTGAGAAACATGAATTACAGGCATGAGCCACCAATGCCTGATTTAAATGTCATTAATTTACTACTAAAAGTCTCAGAATCCCGATGTGCATTGGAGAATGTTCAAGGTTATTGAGTCAAAACTGTTAAATGTTTACCACTAAAAGTCTTTTGTGGAGACATGCCCTACAGCTCACATTTCAGGAAAGCCATCTATACCAAAGAGGAAATGATTTATTTAGGGCCAGGAGACAATGTAGTGTTTGCAACCAGATCCTGATGAAAAGACTTGTCTGAGCTTAACTGGAAATTTGAGAATAGCCTTCCTTCATGTAGATGATATATTCAAGTCTGCTGCAATGTTTTACTCAATCAAATACAATAGATAAAAATTAGGAAAAGCAGCTTAATTATCTACTGAAATTTGTTATTTCTCAATGGACAACATGCACTTCATACATATGGGCCAAAGAAGCGATCTTGATAGAAATTTAAAACATTTTGAACTAATGAAAATGAAAGCCCAAGCATATAAAAATGTATTGTCTGCAGCAAAAGCAGTGCTTGAAGTGAAACATAGCAATGGATGCATAAAATTAGAAAAAAGATCTAAAATCAATAATCAAGTTTATAACTAGTTCAACATACAGAAATCAGTTAATCCATTACTTTAAAAAAGGATAAAAAGAAAAATCATAGGATCATATCAACAGGTGCAGAAATGGCATTCAACAAATCCTCACCAATTCTTGATTTAAAAATAAAGGAAAAATCTTAGAACACTGGTATATTAAGTCAGCTTTGTGTGACTACAATGAAATAACTGGAAGCAGTGTTTACTCTAAAGAGAAGTCATTGCTGTAGACCATAGTTTTGAAGGTTCACAAGACTGGATAGCCTACATGAAGCCAGGCACTAGTAAGTGCCTCACTTCAGAAATCCTAGCTACTCAGGAGGCTGATATCTAAGAACAGCTGTTCAAAGATGGAAAAGGCGGTAAACAGTCCTTGAGGAAAAAAAAACAGATAGGGAGGTGTGTCTCAAGTGGTAGAGTATTAGCTTAGAGGTAGAGGCCCTAGTACCCCCTCCCCCAAACCCCCTCAACACACACACACACTGAATTGTCTCCTTTCCCTTGATTAGATGCAGAACCTGGGTATCCAGTGCCACTACCTGGTTGCCAAGACAATGAGGCACTCCAAGCTAGAAACAAGTGGCCTCCCTCCATGCGGTAGGTCCAGCCTTAGGGCCCCATCCCAAGCCACTTACCCTCCTGGCTCAGCAAGGGCAGTGTGGGCAGCACCTGCCTGCCCAGCTCCTGCACAGCGGGGACGATAGTGTCCAGCATCTCTGGACCCCCAGTCTGAACTGTGCCTCCACGGGTGTCTTTTCTTCTTTCCTTATATGGAGTTTGTATTACAGTGACTTTCTCACCCTTCAGTCCCTCCCCTTGGAGTTTGGAATGTGCATTACAAAATAAAAATTACCCAAATTTTGGATTCTTTTTTTTGTTTTCTCTTCAGTTTAATTTTTTTTTTTTTTCCCTCACCGTCCCTCTCTCTGCTCTGGCTCTCAAACTGGTTATACCACGGAAAAATGAAGAACCATCCAGCGCCTCCTCTGCAGGGAGAGGGGAGGGAGGGGCTCGGTGAGTGGAGGCGCTGCGGGGGTGGGTGTGTTGCTAAGATGCACAAAGCCCCGCTTGGTTACCATGGACCCCTGCAGGGGCTCAGCCCCGCCTACTGCAACCAGCCAGCCCCTCGGTTGCCCAGGTAACCCAGGTAACTCCAGAGCTCCTGGTAGCTAGGGTGGGAAGTGACTTGATTTTTTTTTAATTGTCAAAGTGATGTACAGAGGGGTTACAATTACATAAGTAAGGTAATAAGTACATTTCTTCTCAAATTTGTTACCCCTTCCCTCATCCCTCCTATTTTACCTCCTTCCATTCTCCCCCAAGATGCACAGATCATTTCCCACATATTATGTTGTGATATCACTATTACATTGGTTCCCCCTTGCCCTTTGTCTCACCATTCCGCTGTTCCCGTTCCCTTCCCTGATTCTGATATACACATATACAAGACTAGGGTACCAAAATCAAATACAATGACAAGAGGGCATATAACATAGGGGGGAAACATACAAAAGAAATAAGACATCACATAGTACATTAAAAACAACAACAGTAAAGAAAAACCTCTTGTGTCCATGTCTTGGAGTTCATTTTGCTTAGTGTCATCTTATGATCACAGTCATTGAGCTATTCTGCTCATCTGCTAAGATTATCCTAGATGTATACAATGTATTGCAAATAATTTGGGTCTGGCTTACTTCACTTAATATTATTTCCAAGTCTTTCCATTTCCATACAAATGGGGCAGTATCATTCTTTCTTTTTTTTGGGGGGGGGGGGGTGGGTCTGGTCGTAGGGCCTGAACTCTGGGCCTGGGTGCTGTCCCTCAGCTCTTCAGCTCAAGGCTAGCGCTCTACCACTTGAGCCACAAGCACAACGCCACTTCTGGCTTTTTTCTTTTTGCTTATGTGGTGCTGAGGAATCGAACCCAGGGCCTCATGCATGCAAGGCAAGCACTCTACCACTGAACTACCTTCCCAGCCCAAGTATCATTCTTTCTGATGTGACTTGATCTTTAACTCTTCCCTTCTGCTCTTACGCTGGTAGTGATGATACTTGGTGGTGTCTGAAGGTGGATGTTTTGGCATTTGCCTGAAGTCTTTCTCAGTGAGAGTGGTGGTTTTGTCAAGAGTGCATTTGATGTGAGGACATCTGTTTAAAAGCCAAGAACAAGTTGGAATTTACTATTTTGGGGTATTCATGGGCTCTTCTCTTCAAATTATGTGGGTTTTGATGTTGTTTGCACTGGTTTCGTGGTTGGATTTTTCCCCCCTGCGCTCTTCTTGTGGGGTCTGTTCACATTCTCCTTCTGCAAAATGAGCATACTAATTCTCTCCAGGTCTAGAAACAGACCACTAGCAGGATCATGGAAACCCACTTCTTCTTCTCTGGTCTCATAGTTTTGCCAGTGTTTGAACTTTTGAAATCATTGACTGTGTATTCTGTTTCTCATATTACATTATGAGAGTCATCCATGGTTTCTGTGGTAGCAATCTGTTCATTTTCACCAGTGCATAGTATTTCTTTGTGTGAGTAAGTCACAGTTTATTTATCTATTCCACGGTTAAAGGGCATTTGAATTGTTTCCATTTGTGAATATTAGGAATAATGCCACTTCAACCATTCTCTTACATTTCTTTTTTGTCAGTAGTGTGGCTTTCACTCAGGGCCTAGGCTCTGTCCCTGAGCTCTTTTCCTCAAGACTAGAGCTCTACCACTTTGATCCACTTCCAGCTTTTGAGGGGTTAATTGGAAATAAGAATTTCAGGGGCACTTTTCTGGCTGGCTTCCAACTGTGATCCTCAGATCTCAGCCTCTTGAGTAGCTAGGATTATACACATGGGCCACCAGTGCCTGGCATCCAAATTTTAACAAATTTTAATTAATTTTATTGAAAACTGCACCAAATGCTCAATGTCCACCCTTACAATAAAAAGTAATGGTAGTTCACACTAAAAACATAGTTCTGATAGCCATTATTTTTCTGTTTGGGACAGTTTATTTTTTCTTTTGCCACAAATCAGAAATGTACCTATATAGGGCTGGGAATGTGGCTTAGTAGAGTGCTTGCCTAGCATGCATGAAGCCCTGGGTAGTCCTCAGTATCACATACACAGAAAAGGCCAGAAGTCATGCTGTAGCTCAAATAGTAGAGTGCTAACTTTGAGCAAAAAGAATCTGAGGGACAGTGCCTAGGTCCTGAGTTCAAGCTCCAGCACTGGCAAAAAGAAAGAAAAAGAAAGAAAGAAAGAAAGAAAGAAAGAAAGAAAGAAAGAAAGAAAGAAAGAAAGAAAGAAAGAAAGAAAGAAAGAAAGAAAGAAAGAAAGAAAGAAAGAAAGAAAGAAAGAAAGAAAGAAAGAAAGAAAGAAAGAAAGAAAGAAAGAAAGAAGAAAGAAAGAGAAAGAAAGAGAAAGAGAGAGAGAGAAAAGAAGTGTACTAATACAAAGGCTCAAAATAATATCCTTTTAATAGCATTTGCATAATATGAGAACGTACATGTTCATTTTTCAAAAATAAACACTTTTTCTTTCTATTTTTTTTCCTGTCAGTCCTGGAGCTTGAACTCAGGGCCTAGGTGCTGTCACTGAGCTTTTATGCTCAAGGTTAGCACTCTACCATTTGAGCCACAGCTCCATTGTGCACTGTGAAGGGTGCTCATCACCCACCTGGGAAGCAGCTGCAGCTCCTGCCCCTCCACCCCAATGGTGTCTAAGTGGAGGGGGAAAGAACGGAGGGAAAAGGGGGCTAGGGAGAGAGGGAAGGGAAGAGGGAGGGAAGGCTCAGCACAGCATGGCTGTGGGTTCCATTCCTCAGTCCTCTGGGCCACTCCAGAGCTACTTTAATTTTTGTTTTATAAAACTTTTGACCTTTATAAGTGCCTCTGTGTGTGTGTGTGTGTGTATTTGTGTGTGTGTGTGTGTGTGTGTGCAGGTTCTGAGGGCTTGAACTCAGGGCTTGGGTTGTCCGTAGGCCACCAAAAAATCTGGAAGTGGAGCTCTGGCTCAAGTGATAGACAACCAGCTTTGAGCAAAAAAGCTCAGAGACAGCTCCAAGACTCTTAAGCGCAAGCCTCAGGACCAGCACAAAATAAAAATTGTTATAATAATTATAATTATAATATTATTATAATAATTATAATTATAAATATAACATCAGCCTAGTGCTGATGGCTCACACCTGTAATCCTAGCTGCTCAGGAGACTGAGATCTGAGAATCATGCTTGGAAGCCAGTCCAGGCAAGAAAGTTCACCATCAAAAAGCTGGAAGTGGATCTGTGGCTCAAGTGGTACAACAACAGCCTGGGGCAAAGAAGCACAGGGACAGTACTCAAGCCCTAAGTTCAAGCTCCAGAAAGGGGACAAAAACAAACAAATAAGTAAATGTACATTAAAAGTGCAAAAACTATTCAAATCTCAGTACACCCCCCCTCCACACACACAAATTCCATCACCACGATCAGAGAGATTAGTGGTAGTTCAGTAGCTCACACATCTGAACCAGAACACATTTGCAGCTGCTGTATTTACAATGATTCTTCTACAGATAGAAGCTTGTACTGACATCATTGTTCCTTCTAATTGTTATACCTGGACATAAGTATGGAAAGCTACAAACCTTTAATTTCTCTATTGTCCTAATTCTAGCTATTATATATTATACCCCATTTCCAGATTAGGCATTACCAAATATATTTATATAGAAGAATTAACAATGTTAAAGAACCTCTCTGCTGGAAAAATGACCAACTATTAATTCAACCACTTTACCTTTTATTTTGGCTATTAAGAAGCTCAGAACTAAGTTTTGAGCCTTATTTAAACTAGTTCCTTGGGGAAATAACTTCCTCCAGCTCTCCCTTTATAATCTGAACTTTGTCGTTTTAGTGTGCGGATGGTGTTCACTCTGGGAGCACTTGTTCTTGTAAAGCAGGCCATCTTCTGTTTCCTTGGAGAAGAGAACATTGTTAAAGCAATTAGCAGTGAATAATGCACAGTCTTTTTCTACTACTGTCTCAAGAGCAATTTTCAGGTCAAATAAATTTTAATGTCAATACCAACATTGTTGTCCTATTTTAAGATAATAATGGAATAATATGAATACATTTTTCATGATAGACTAGATTTTGAATTAAATGTGGTGATGATACTTCAGTCTCTAGAAAAGCTATCTTTCTTTTTTTACAAAGGTATCCATTGTAACTATTAGTGAATTGTACAGGCAAAAGCAAGCTTTAAAAATAATGAAGACAAACACTGTTCCAAGAGCTTTTGTTCCTTTGTCAAAGGTCTGTTGAGCCAGGCTCCAATGGCTTTCTCCTATAATCCTAGCTTCAGGAGGCTTAGATCTAAGGATCACATTTCAAAGCCAGCCCAGGCAATAAAAGCCTAGGAGACTTTTATCTCCAATTAACCAGCCAAAAGCCAGAGGTAAAGCTGTGGTTCAAGTGGTAAAGCTCAATCCTTGAGGAAAAAAGCAGTGTGTGCACATGAGGCCCTGAGTACACACACACACACACACACACACACATACACAGAGTCTCTCAGTTGTTCATGTGACCATGTTTAGTAGCAACTTCCAATGAGCTACAAATCTTACTATAAATGTTTTATCTCCTGAAGATACATATCTCTGAGATGAAAATAAAACTTAGGCAATTGGTACAATTTCACTGCTAATTCTACTGTGTCTTCACAACACACAGAAAGATTTAAATATAAATATACATGCAACATTGTAATACACAACAATAATTAAGTTAAAATGGCTATTATAGGTAGTTTGTTAGTGTTCTGTAATGGTAATGAGATGCGGAGATGGATGACTACATGAGAAAGAAAAGGTATGCTTGACTCATGGGGCTAGAGACCTCAGTCCATGGTTACATGGTTCTGTTCTTTAGGCCAGTGGCAGCACTGTATATCATGGCATGAGCATTTGACAGAGGAAACTGTTCACCTGATGGCAGCTGGGAAACAAAAGAGGAGGACAAAAGCACCCTAGAGACCTAATTTCCTTCCACTAGACCTGAACTACTAAAGGTTCCACCACCTCCCAATAGCGCCACAGGCTGGCCACCAAACCTGTGGTATATAAGACTTTGGGGGACATTTAAAATTTGAATGATCACAATAAAGAAATTATTACATTTTAAATCCAATACATTATACTACATTATAAAGAATTTGTTTAATGTTAAAAGAAAATATGTACTTGGAATGTGGCTTAGTGGTAGAGTATTTGCCTAGCATGCATGAAGCCCTGGATTGGATTGCTCAATACCAAATAAACAGAAAAAGCTGGAAGTGGCACTGTGGCTCAAGTGGTAGAACATTAGCCTTGAGCACAGAGAGGTTCAGGGACAGCACCTAGGTCCTGAGTTCAAGCCCCAGGACTGGCATACACACACACACACACACACACACACACACACACACACACACACACACACACACTCAGTATCCTTACTCAGCAGAGAAACACAGATTAAAACCACGATAAAGGGGAGGGGAATGGGTAGAGGGGAGATGGGAAGGGATGGGAAGGGGAAACAAAGGAGGAGGCTACAATGCTTGATAAGAAATGTACTCATTATCTTGCCCATGTAATTGTTACCTCTGTTTACAGTATTTTCACAATAAAAAAAAACATAAAACCACAATAAAATATCATCTCATTAGGGGAAAAAGGGAAAGGAGTGGAACAGAGGGGGTGAAATTGGCTGGAATACAATGTAAATATATGTGGAAATATAATAACAAACCCTCACCCCCATGTAACTATTATAAGCCAATGAAAAGAAATGTTCTTCCACTTAGATTGATTATAAAAAAAAAAAATCAACATGCTGATGAGGTTTCAGAGGTAGAAGAACTCTCATACACTGTTGGTAAGAATGTAAGTTAGCACTGCCATTATGGAGATTCCAGAAAGAAAAAAACTAATAGAACTAACGTGATCTGGCAATGACATACCTACAAAACTGAAATGAAATCAGTATAGCAAAGATATACCTGCATGCTCATGTATGCTGTAACACTATTTACAACAGCAAGAAATGGAACTAAGGTCTCTATCAATGGATGAATGGACAAAGACAATGTGATGCCTATCACATGAAGGGATTTTATTCAGCTGTGAAAAGGAATGAAATCCTGTCACTTGAAGCAGCATGAATAGAATGAGAACACTGAAATAAGCTCAGAAAAAAATAAGCACAGAAAAATAAATACCTCGTGTTCTTACTCATATTTGGAAGCTAAAAAGATAGTTTATTTCATAGGAAAAGTAAAATAGTGCTCCCAACAGATTAGGAAAAAGGAGAGGTATAGAAAGAGGTTGAATAGGCAAGGGCACTGGTGGGTCACATCTGTGATTCTAGCTACTCAGGAGTCTGAGATCTGAGGATCAACATTTGAAGCCACCCTGGCCAGGAAAGTCAGTGAGTCTCTTATCTCCAGTTAACTACCAGAAAATCAGAAATGACCCTGTGGCTCAAAGTGGTAGAGAGCTAGCCTTGAGCAAAAAGCTCAGAGACAGTGCTCAGGCCCCACGACCACCCCCAACAACAACAAAAATACTTAAGGAAACAAACAGGGCCAAAGTCTTCCAAAGCACTTCCATGCACATAGATTTCAAAAAGCTTCAACTTGCCTTACAAAGCCCACATTGAAAGAGTAGTCACTTTTACCCAAGTCTCAAAGCTCATGCAGTACTAAATAGCTTTTTTTTTTTTCTTTTTTTCTTTTTTCTTCAAGTCTTGGGACTTGAACTCGGCCTAGGCACTATCCCTGAGCCTCTTGTGCTCAAGGCTAGCACTCTACCATGTGAGCCACAGCTCCAGTTTTAGCTATTTTCTGAGTAGTTTATTGGATTTAAAAGTCTCATTGACTTTCCTGACCAGGCTGGCTTTGAACCATGAACCTTAAATCTTAGCCTCCTTAGTCACTAGGAATTCAGGTATGAACCACCAGCATCTGATTACTAACTGGCTCTTATTAAAGACAACTCAGTTGGAAAATTATTGAATAATTAAACATTTATAACATTTATTACACAATACCAAGGTAACATTTTTCAATCAATAATTTAACTCGAATCTATTGAGTCCCTAACTTGTGACAACCACCTGAAAATCAAAAGTACACTATTTTTCATCATTTAAAAAGTATTTATTGCAAAAATAATGATTCTAAAGCCAGTGCTGACAAAGGCACCACCTTATCCTACAATTCAATCATGTCACTGAGATGAGATTCAGACACAAGTTCCAATTTGTCCTCACAGGATCAAGTGTGTCTTTGTGAGTTCTAAGTTATTCTCACCATTTCAAATCTTCCCCTACTCTTCTCCAATATGTGATCATCTTCTCTTCTAGACAGCTCTGATTACCTTGTGTCCAACAGAGGTCAGAGGGGCTAACCATCACATATGATGACTTAACCAAATTCTACAGTTTGGGAAAGGCTAAGGCCCACAATCAATTCCATAGTCTCAATAATTCATTCAGACTCTGCCTCTGGGATGAACTATGATATAGGACTGGTGCTTTATGTAGACTTTATTTAGACTTGAATCAATCATATAACCTAAACTAGCTTTTAGGCTACAGTAAACTATGGTAAAGATACATTAAATGTTATATGTATATATATAACATATAATATATAATATATTATATACAGTATAATATATATATTATTTTTTTTTTGTCAGTCGTGGGCCTGAACTCTGGGCCTGGGCGCTGTCCCTCAGCTCTTCAGATCAAGGCTAGTGCTCTACCACTTGAGCCACAGCGCTAATTCCGGTTTTTTCTGCTTATGTGGTGCTGAGGAATTGAACCCAAGTCTTCATGCATGCATGAAGGCAAGCACTCTACCACTGAGCCACAAGGAATGGAGATAGTATAACTAAAGTTACTCTAAAATTACTCTAAATGGGGTCTGGATGCTGGAGAAAAGGCTCTCTTTGAAAAGGTGCAGCTAGTTCCTGAAGGTCTTGAATAAGATGACATAACCATCATTGTGTTCTTTGGTATCATATTTTAAAAGTTTGAATTTCATTGTAAGTGTTAAAGAATATATATGTCAAAGGAGCTAAGGAGAGACTGTTCAGAAAAGGTAAGAATGGCAAAGAAAGACATGAAGAAATGCTCATCATGGGACTGGGAAGGTGGCTTAGTGGTAGAGTGCTTGCCTTGCATGCATGAGGCCCTGGGTTCGATTCCTCAGCACCATATAAGCAAAAAGAAAAAAGCCGGAAGTGGTGCTGTGGCTCAAGTGGTAGAGCTCTAGCCTTGAGCTGAAGAGCTGAGGGACAGCACCCAGGCCCAGAGTTCAGGCCCCACGACCGGAACCCCCCCCCCAAAAAAAGAAAGAAATGCTCATCATTCCTGGCCACAAAGGAAATGCAAATCAAAACAATTCTGAGGTTCTCCCTCACCCCAGCTAGATAGGCCAACATTGTGAATTTGAACAACAAATGTTGTTGGGATGCCAGGAAAAGATTCCTACTGCACTGCTGGTGGGAATGTAAATTAGTACAACCACTCTGGACAGCAGTCCGGTGGTTCCTCAAAACACTAAACATAGACCTTCCCTACATCCCGGTCATCTCATATTACTCCTGAGCATCTACCCCAAACATCACAAGCCAGGATACTGTAAAGATGCTTGCACATTTATGTTCATTGCTGCACAATCCACAATAGCCAAGTCCTAGAAACAGCCCAGATGTCATACAATAGATGAGTGGATCCAAAAACATCAGGTACCTATACACAATGGAATTTTACACAGCCATTAGAAGATTAATATTATGGGGGCGGGGGGAGGATGGGAAAGGATGGGAAGGGGAAACAAAGGGGGAGGCTACAATGCTTGATAAGAAATGTACTCATTATCTTGCCCATGTAATTGTAACCCCTCTGTACAGTATTTTCACAATAAAAAAAGAATATTATATTATTTGCAGGGAAATGGATGGACCTATAACAAGTCATGATAAGTGGGGTAAGTCAAACTCAGAGAAACAGTGCATGTTTTCTCTCATATGCAGACGCTGTACCTAAAATACACCAGGATAAATAAATTATACAGGACTCAAGGAGTTCACACACAGTGAGACCAAAGGAGGATATTCTTAGGGGAAGAGGACTAAGGCATAATGCCTATGTGCCTCTGATTGGGAAATGGGGGGGAAAAGAAGATAGATAGATAGATAGATAGATAGATAGATAGATAGATAGATAGATAGATAGATAGATAGATAGATACATAGATACATAGATACATAGATACATAGATACATAGATACATAGATGCATAGATACATAGATACATAGATAGATACATAGATACATAGATAGATACATAGATAGATACATAGACAGATACATAGATACATGTCAGATGGCAACTAATCAGAGAGATTTTTAAGGGAAAACTACTGAATAACTAAAAGGATAAGTGTATGGCCATGAGAATTTGAGTCACAGGATGATTAATGTGATTGAGTGAGTGACATCTGTTTACAAATTTCTGGCAGATGAAGCTACAAAGATGTATTTGTTTTCTTGGGAAATAAAGGTAATTTAGCTAAGGTGACAGATATGAAAATTTAGCTAATGTGACCTTGAGACTAAGTTGTGGGTCTCTCAAAAAAGAAAAAAAAAGAAAAGAAAACATCAGATCAAACTAAAAATGGGCTATGTTACCAGTACTAATGGCTCATGACTGTAATCCTAACTACTCATGGGGCTGAGATCTGAGAATCACAGCTCAAAGCCAGACCAGGCAGACAAACCAATAAGACTCGTCTCCAATTAATCAACAAAAAGGGAGAAGTGGAGAAGTTGTAGACTGCTAGCCTTGAGCAAAAAAAGCCAAAGGAGAACATGAGACCCTGAGTTCAAGCTCTAATACTGGTGCATGTATGGTTGTGTGGGCATGTATGCGCGCACGTACACACATACACACACATACACACACACCATTGACAAAAAAATTAAAAAATAAATATTAACAGAGGAAATCTCAGCATATTTAGCAAAAAATTGGGGAAACTAAAAATGGAAACACTTTTGGCTTCCAAAAATTCTAAACTTTCAGTTACTTACCCCATTTTACCATTAGATATACTACTCTGTATGAGCAATTTAAGATGTTTTTCTACAAAGGAATATCCCTTGTCTTTTAAAGTGAACACAACTGACCAAATAAACAAATTCAGAATAATTCAGGTTATATTAAGGATTAAATGAGGTATTATCAGTAATTCAAAAAAAAAAAAAGTATCACCTGGATCAGGTTCTTTTGGTTTTGGCTTTTCTGAGAGTTCTGGGGCTTAAACTCAGGGCGTGGGCACTGTCCCTGAGCTGCTTTTGCTCAAGGCTAGTACTCTATCACTTGAGCCACAACACCACTTCTGGTTTTTTCTGTTTATGTGGTACTGAAGAATTGAACCCAGGGCTTCATGTATGCTAGGTAAACACTCTACCACTAAGCAACATTTCCAGCCTGTGGTTCAGTTTCTTTGTTTCTATGGTTTGGAAGAATGAGTCTATGGACACAGGGTGAAATAAAATGGCAGAAATTTATTTTTTAAAAAATAAGCAGAGGAGCTGGGAATCTGGCTCAGTGGTAGAGTGCTTGCTTCACATGGGTCCTGGGTTCGATTCCTCAGCACCACATAAGCAGAAAAAAGCTGGAAGTGGAGCTGTGGCTTAAGTGGTAGGGCGCTAGCCTTGAGCTGAAGAGCTGACAGACAGCACCTAGGCCCAGAGTTCAGTCCCCATGACTGACCAAAAAATAAAAAAAGCAGAGGGGTTAGAGGCATGGCTCAGTTTGTAGAGCACTAGCCAGTGAATGAAATCTCAGACCAAAAAAAAAAAAAGCATAGTTCCTGCTAGACAAGAAGAATCTCAAGAGAGGCAACTCTTGGGGTGCATTATATAGGAGTTGATAAGGTGTCTCTAGGAGAAAGCTACATGACTCAAGATCATTGGACAGCCTGTAGTCCATATCAGTCCCCAGACCAATCAGAGATAAAGCCTGCATGAGCAAACTTTCCATGCCTCTTTTAGTACTTCTGATGGTGTGCCAATTCTGGCACATACCTCTGTGATCCAATCAGTTTGCTGTTAATGGAAATGTCTTTCAGAGGCAATGAGCCTTGTGATGATGTCCAAGGGCCTGATACATAACTTCTCAAGGTCACAGTGATGTGATGTCTGGGGTCTTGCATGCAAGAACTGCTCAAGACCACAGTGATGGATGTAGAACTTCAGGGATGGAGGAATGACTTTGCCCTGAATGCCTAGCCTGAGGCTTTTACTACTCTCATAGGGACTCAATACATAATGATTGCACAAATTATGAAATAAGATGCAGAATGGAAACATCAGTTCTCTGAAGGGCTTTTGCTTCCTCTTCTGTGCACAATGAAAGTGTTCCATAAGCACTTGGCATTTGGTGTATTTAATGTAATATGACCTATTTTGTAATGAATCCAATATATCTGAGCACAGGAAAATGAGGAAGACAGAGAACAAGAGCCAGCTAAGAAAAGCAGTGGAGTTCTTGAACATTTAGTCAGAGTTGTTTTTTTTTTAAAACATATGACCCATTTTTCCCATTCATAGGATGCAGAATTGATCCTAATAACAAACAATTAAATAGCTGCATTTAATCTAAATCTATGGATGCATTTTTTAAACTTATTTTTATCTTGTTCTCTCTACCTGGAGTACTCTCCTTTCATTACCCAAACCCCCAACTCCAACCAGACACACTGCTGCTAATGATTCCTCTTCTGCTAATCATTCCTTTTTTAACTTAGAATTCCCCTCCCAATGTCTAGCTTGTCCTTGTCCAAGCCTTATCTATTATTAGAAACCCTTCCTCTGCCTATCTGTACTTTTCCTCAATATGTTTTGAATGCTGGGTTAGGGAGCTATGTAGATGAGCAGGTGTTTGGGAACTTACAGAACTTCTGACCCTGTCTTTATGTTAAAGCGCCACCTGGTTGTCAAAGAGGGATTGTACATCTAGATCACGAAGCACTCTGTACACTTAAGCATTCAGAGCTTTTAAGATAACTCCCCACCTCCAAATAAAAAATGACTTGCAAATAGATGTGCCTATTACCAAAAATTAAGTTTGAGATATTTACAGCTTTTCCACACACTCCCTTTTTCTTTTGCCTTCCTCCTCTCCTCCCACCCTAACTTTTTAATCTCTTTCTCCTAGATTTCAACTATTTATTGAAAACAAATTCTGGTTGGCATTTGTTTGGATTGATCTAAGAGCATCCAGATTTCCGTTTAGAATTCACAGACCCATATTGTGTACAATCTTAGTAGGGCAGAATTCTTAGTGACCACACTTTATTTCTGAAACTAATGAAAAATACCTTTACCGTGCAAAGTTGTGGGATGCTCATCCTGGAGAATCTGGAAAATGGTTATGCAGAGACATCCTGTACCCCTCATCTCCAGTTTAAGAAAATTACCAGAGATTCTAATATTCAGCCCTCCACAGCCCCCTGTTTCCTGCCCATGTCCAAAAATTTCCTTCAGCTTAACGTAGCCCAAGCCAACATCTGTAGCCTTGTTTGCTGGCAAATTTATAAAACTAAACATTGGACTCATTTAAAGGGATAAAAGGAGACTATCCACCCTACCTCACTATTAGAAGATAAACTCAAGGATTAAAGCAATACACTGATCCTAGCTTAAGTTAATCAGGTGGCTCAAGCAAAGCTAAGTAAAGTTAATGTGAGGATTCTTTGAAATAAAAACAAATGTCAATAGGAAGATTAGACATTTCTAATGTAGATTAGATTGCCCTAGAATGGGAATTAATCCTCTTAATGGTGCATTGGTTTATTTACTTTAAGAGAAAAACAATTGCAGCTGGAAAACAACTCAAAAGACTCTCTGCAAATTAAAAGTCAGAAAAGTAGAAGAAACACATTGGCACTTAAAATGGGTATTTCAGGCAAGAGTTTATGAGATACTGAAGAATCTAGGGGCTGGAACTTCATTCCAGAATAAAGGGGTGGGGCTTGCTTACAGGAAAGGAAGCATGGAGACTTGTGTCATCTGATAGGTGTAATGCAGCCCTGCCCAACTCTAGAATCAGATGGGGGGAGGGGACACCAGACAAAAGCCAAATGTCAGCTCTCCACCTATGGACTCCTCGTGACGTGGAGCATTCACTTGACCCCTTAGAAAAGAGCTTACAGTCCTATTAAAAAGTCTGGCTTATACCCAGAGAAAAGGAACTAATTTGGAACAGGGAGGCAGAACCCAACTCCTTGGCTGCTGACTAACAGGGTCATGAATTGAGCTGGAGAGTGTACAAGCTGATTCTCTTCTGAGTCTGTAATCCCTTTCTCAAATAAGACAAGTCTTGGGGGGCGGGGGGTGGGGGGGACAACACATACAATCTAGGAAATAAGTAGAACATACCCAAGGGCATGCCACACTGCCTCTGGTTCTTAGACTCGATCTTTCCTCAACTCTCAACTGCCTTTAAGTCTTTTTGCAGGTTGAACTTTACCTAAATATTAAAGGAGGGAAAATAAAATTAGAACTAAAACTACTCTGGATTCCCTAGGTCAAACTCCACAAAATAACCAGGTGTGCTAGAGGAATGGCTCAAGTGGGAGTGTGCTTGTCTAGCAAACATGTATGCACACATCTGAGATCTGTTCGGTCACCCTTGAGCTGAAATTGAATTTCAATTATTTCAGATGCTTCTGTGTTGGGCTTTTTTTGTCCTAGGAATAAATTCCCCTGGCTATCCAGTGACAACTCACTTTCCTTCACAAGTGTCTGTGAAATGTTTTGCCTTACCATTAGCAATTTTTTTCTATTGCCTATCATCCTTTTGAGGTAGACAAAGGAAGTTCGTAAAACTTACATAGCCATTTAATCTGTCCCAGGTTCTCAAGGGATGACAAGTTCAGGAAATCAACAACCTGGTATCAGTTGCAGTTTTGCTTGGGTCCTTCCATCCCTTTATTGCTGATATGAGTTTGCACTCAGGGCCTTGAGCTTGCTTGCTTTGCTGGTACTCTATTACTTGAGCCATCCCTCCAGCCTAGCCCTTTTTGGAGGTCAGTTGGGGGCTTGAACTCTGGGCCTGGATACTGTCCCTGAGCTCTTTTAGCTCAAGACTAGTACTCTACCACTGGAGCCACAGCGCCACTTCTGGTTTTCTGGTGGTTAATTGGAGATAAAGTATCAAGGACGTTCCTTTCTGGGCTGGCTTTGAACCATGATCCTCAGATCTCAGTCCTGAGTAGCTAGGATTACAGGCATGAGCCACCCTTACCCAGCACCTAGCCTAGTTTTTTAATAGCTATTTGGAGAGGGTCTTATGGACTTTCTGCCTGGGCTTTTTCAAACTGTGATCCTCTGGATCTCAGCCTCCAGAGTAGATATTATTACATGAGAGCCACCAGTGCCCAATTGTTACCATTTTACTGTGCCCTTCTGTTTTTTCCCCCCTGAAATATAGTTTCTATAGTATTTTATTTATGCAAAATTTAATCCTAGGAAAGCTGAACTTTTTGATTAGTCAAGTTTTTTCTTTTTAAGTTGGAATTTTCTTCATGTTATATATTTGCATTAGAGTAAAATCAAATGAATACCAAGCAAAGTTCCTATTTTCTTCCATAATGAGTTCAGGCATAAAAGATATATAGGTATATACAGATAAAACAACCTTACTAGCCTGCGTTTAGGAAAAGTAAAACTAAAGAGTTAAGCCAAAATTATCCAAAGGCAAGAAATAGTGTCAGCCAATATTTGCACTGAGTATAATAGGAAAAGCAATCAACAGGTTATTCAGCATCTCCATCCAAAAACCATTAAAAATGCTTAAGTCACTTTTAAAATAACTTAGTGAAGAAAAACAAAAGGATATAAAAAATCTTTATTAACAATTTAAAAGGAAACAGCTTTGAATACTATATATATTATATACATATACACATATATGTGTGTGTGTGTGTGTGTGTGTGTGTATCCAATGTGGATGGATGTCAGGCGTGAACCTGAAACATATTTGTGTCAGCTTCTCATTGTTGGAACAAAATGACCTGAGATAATGAAAAAGTTTACTTTGCTTGTGGTTTCAGAGAAGGTTGGAGCTCATGGTCACTTGGCCCTCTTGCTTTTGAGCCTGCAGCAGGGAATATATTACAGTGGAATCACAGGGTAGAGGAAGCTTGTTCACTTCATGGTGGGTGAGAAGCAAAGAGAAAGGGGGCTGGGATTCTGATATCCCTAATGCCCAGCTTCTTTAAGTAGACCTCATAGTACAAAGGTCCTACCATCTTCCAACAGCACCACCAACTGATAACTATACTGAATGGGCATTTTGTGGGCATTTCAAATCCCAATCATAAAAATATCCACGTTTTAAATGCTGGTTCTAGATTACAACCTAACAGGTTCTACTTTACTATTTATTATTTACTGGTTCTTGTACTTAAAACATCAAAATACAATTGTTTAAAAACTAAAGATGATTGCCTATGTTCGTTGACATGTGTCTCCTCAAACCTTAAGTTTCAATCTTAAGCTTTATGTACATTTTAGATTTATAACTCTCAATAACCATTTTTATTTCTGTAATCTGTATTTTTCATCACTTTTGTATAGATACTTGCTTTCAGCATTCGCCTTTTTTTAAAAAAAAACCAAAGCTCTTAAGATACAATCCACATGGCATATAATTTCACATTTAAAGTGCATATTTTTTAGTATGTTCAGCCTTGTATAAGCATTCTATAGACATTTTTTTCTGTTTCACCAATATTACAATGTATTCAGTACTGTCCCTTTTTGTTGCTAATAACAAAATGTTCCCTTTTGTAAATATAACATTGTGTGCAAACATCAATTCATAAGACATCTGAGGTTTTTCTTCTTTATGGGTTATTATGAAAAAAGCTATTTACATCACATACAAGTTTTTGTTTCCATTTCTCTTCAGTATCATAATACTCAGTTTGAGCTGTTAGAAGACATGAAATACTAAAGATAAATCATACTTGTATTCTCAATATTTTCTGTAACCAAGAACTACTTAATGTCAACACCAGGCTTTTACCTGTATCCTACATAGAAATCTATCTCATTGATACACAATAATTTGTAGAGATTCTCAGATACTTGATTTTCTTCTTTCCTGTGTATCATGCTCCCTGAAGATAACCAAAGACGTCCAATATCAGTGTATAGTCTATCTCAAAGAGCTCCTCGGAAGCTGGACGCCAGAGGCTCATGCCTGTAATCCTATCTACTCAGGAGGCTGAGATCTTAAGATTGTCTCCCGAGCAGGAAAGACCATAAGACTCTTACTGCCAATTGGCCACCAAAAAGCCAGAAATAGAGCTGTGTGTGGCTCAAGTGGCAGAGCACTAGCTTTGAAGACAAAACCTCAGGGTCAGCTCCCAGGCCAAATTCAAGGATTAGCGCACACACACACACACACACACAAGCAGCTCCAAGAAGTAAAAATTGTGTATTCATGCCATGCAAAATGCTATCCCAAGAACAAGAATAAAATGGCCAAAAAAGGTCATCCAAAATGTGATTCTCACTATCTGTTCTAGAAGCCTAATGAATACTTTAAATTTACAGCCAAGTATTGTCATGGATAATTATATGGTCTTTTATTTCCATTTGGCATGTCAAGAAACCAATGTGTTAAGGACTTCCTGCTGTACCTCTATAAAAATCACTGGACAGGCAGAATATATTTTTACTAGGTTAAGGGAAGGGGCTAATCTGATTTTTGACATAAGAACCAAAAACAACACTGCAAACAAGACAACCTCTTCAAGAAATGGTGCTGGGTAAACTGAATACCCACATACAGAAGACTGAAACTAGACCCATATCTCTCACAATATACAAAAACCAACTCAAAATGGATCAAAGATCTTAAGACCTGAAACTTGGAAATGACTACAGAAAAACGAAGCAAAAACACTGAGAATGCAGGCCTAGGCAGTGATTTTCTAAATTAGATTCCAACTGCTCAGAAATAAGAATAATTAACAAGCAAGACTGTATCAAATTAAAGTTTGTACACAACAGACTACCATCAGGGACAGACAACCCGTGGAATGAGAAAAAATTTGCAAGCTATTTATCAAAGGATTAATATCCAAAATTAACTACCAATAGAATCTAATTAATTACATGGGCAAATAAATTGAACAAAGAGTTCTCAAATGAAGCGTAAATGGCAAACAAACACATAAAGAAATGTTCAACCTCTTTAGCAATGAAGGAAAAACCAAGATGATATTGTAGTATTCTTTCTCCCCAATTAGAAAGGCTTAATATGATCAAGAAAAGAACAAATGCTAATAAGGATGGAAGTGAAGAGGAGCAACTTTTTTTTGTTGGTCGTGGGGCTTGAACTCTGGGCCTTGGCGCTATCCCTCAGCTCTTCAGCTCAAGGCTAGTGTTCTCCCCTTGAGCCACAGCACCATTTCCAGATTTTTCTGTTTATGTGTGTTAAGGAATCAAACCCAGGGCCTCATGCATGAGGCAAGCACTGAGCCACCTTCCTAGCCCCAAGGAAAAACTTTTATGGACAACTGGTGGGAGTACAAATTAGTTCAGCCACTATGGAAAAAAACTAAAATCACCAAAAAACTAAAACTTGAACTACTTTATACAATCTTGCTATATCACCTTTGGGCATATTCCTAAAGGAATGAAAGCCAGCATACATTAGAGACACCTGCACATCTATGCTTATCACAACACAATTCACGATAGCCAAGCTCTGGAATCAGCCAAGGGTGCCTAACAATTGATGAATGGCTAAAAAAAAAAAAAAAATGTGGTATATATACATAACAGTACACTTTTCAGCCAACATGAAGAATGAAATTATATCATTTGCAAGGGAAATTAGTAGAACTGGAGATCACCATGAGCAGGATACCAAGTTAAAGACTACAAATATCATGTGTAGTCATTATCAAAATCTAGACAATAACAATAATGAGAAGGTAAAGTGGGTTCTGTTGGGAGAAGTAATGGGAGAAGGAAGGGAGAGGGTAATGGGGATGAATATGATCAAAGAATAGCTTAATGAAACCCAGAAAAACTGTAAAATAAAAGGGAAGATTTGAGATGGGTAGTAAGTAACAGATGAATTTGATCAAGGTACACTATAATTATGAATGCAAATGATCACAAAGCCCTTTAGTTCAATTAATATATATTAAAATTCAAAATACAGCAGGACTTTATAATGAATAAAATAAAAAAATAAATAAAAGGAGGGAAAGAAGCTGACTGTAAAACTTTGGGACATGATTCTGCAGCATGGATTTGGGAAGAAAGAAAAAAAAGAGGGGGAGGTAAAGGGGTTACCTGACTGTAGAAACTTGGGGCATGTTTTTGTAGCTTGGATTTAGTGACCTAGGTTCATGAGTATATATACTAACACAAAAATAATCATTTGGCTTCTGTTAACTGTATTGCAATAGCTGATGCTTTCTGTCCAGAGTATTAAATGCTGTCAAGTCAATGACTCAACTATAATCACTTGTTAACAAGAAGATGTAAGGGTACTCACTGCCACTGAAAACCTGACACACATCAAAACTGATCTGATCATAACTCCACAAGATAAAATGGTGGTCTTCAATTCTGGCAGAAGACCAGGGAAATAATAAAAAGAACTTAAAAAAAACTACAGAACCTGCAAAACTGCTAAGTCTACCACACTTGAACAATGCAAGAAATACCTAACCTTACTTTTTTTTTTTTTGGTTGTGGGGCTTGAACTCTGGGCCTGGGCACTGTCCCTCACCTCTTCAGCTCAAGGCAAGCACTCTATCACTTGAGCCACAGCACCATTTCTCGTTTTCAGGTGGTTAATTGGAGATAAGAGTCTCATGGACTTTCCTGCCTGGGCCAGCTTTGAACTGTGATCCTCAGATCTCAGCCCCCTGAGTAGCTAGGATTATAGGCATGAACCACTGGCGCCCGGCCATGAGGGGTTTGAACTCAGGACTTCGCACTTGCTGGACAGATGCTCTACCACTTAAGTTATGCCTCCAGCCCTTTATAGGTCTTGCTCTGCCAGGGTCAGCTTGGACTGTGATCTTATTTGTCCTTCCTGCAAAGCTAGGATGACAGTTACGTATTACCTGGTCAATCTTCTCTGGTGAGATGGAATTTTGCAAACTTTTTTACCTGTTCTTTTCAAATTGCAATTTTCCCTCTCTGCTACCAGAGCTGCTAGGATTATAGGCATGAGCTACTGGCACACAGTAGTAACTCTTAATACCAGTTCAACCAGATCCATGTTTACACCAGGATCTAACAACTCACTTAACAAATAACTGCACAATTCCATCTATTCTAACCTAGTTTTGATTACAAATAAATCCAAGTGGTCTGCGGCCAAAGTCTTCACCAGTATAAAAGACTCAAGAGTTCCTTTTAAAATTAGACACAGAGGGGGCTGGGAAGTTGGCTCAGTGGTAGAGCGCTTGCCTTGTATGCCTGAGGCCCTGGGTTCAATTCCTCAGCACCACATAAGCAAAAAAGAAAAAAGCCGGAAGTGGCGTTGTGGCTTAAGTGGTAGGGCATTAGCCTTGAGCTGAAGAGCTGAGGGACAGTGCTCAGGCCCAGAGTTCAGGCCCCACAACCAGACCAAAAAAATAAAATAAAATAAAATAAGACACAGAGGCTCTATCTTTATATGCAAATATAATGGATCCAATATTCTAAACACAGCTGTCTAGCAATAAGTAAATAACATTCATCAGTAATAATCATCTCAATTTTAAATAAATATGCATGAATCTTTAAATATAAAAACTGACAACCAACCTGTCTTAATTGAAATTTGCTAATCTTAAACACTCCTTGAAAATAATTTTCTCATATCTAAAAAATGCATGCCATACTTCTCAAAAGTTCCCAGTTCTGAGACTGTCAGTTTCAAGTTCATTAGTCTAGCAACCTGCTATGAAAATAAATGGCAGATTAAACATGCACTAGCATTTGGCATAGTACTATTACTGTGAATAGACTTATTTTTAAGTAAAATGAATGGTAGCTAGAACAGTAAGTTTGCCTCTGATAGTAGCTAACGTGTATAAGGGAAAAAAATCAATAATAAACATATTTTCAGTTTTCAATGTTTGTAATTTTTTATAAAGATTTTCAGTCACTATGTAGTTTCAATACTTAGACATCATGATTCTTTAGACTTCAGGTTATTAAACAGGGTCATTTATCTTCAAACAATGACAAATTTCAAAATCCATTAAAAATCACTTTATTCAAATTATGTTTTCCAAAAGAGAGGATTCTGTGCTAGTCGTCTTTGAAAGTTTTCATACCTAGAAGAGAAAAACCATGTTTATAAGAAAATTAAAATCACCTTTCAGCTTACCAACTAACTTGTCAAAAATAATTTCACATACCATTTCTAAAAAGCAAAACTAAAAATTTACTAATATCAAAGAGAGAGCAAGCAGTCATTTAAGAGAGCTGTTTTGATTAGATTTTATCAGATGGCATAATCATAAATTTTAGTAACTTTATCTTTGGTAAATTTGAGTGCTAGAAAAGAGTGTAGGCAAAAATAAATAAAACTCTCATTTCATATATGAGTAGATGAGAGTAATTTGCCCAAAGTCACATAACTATAGCGTGACAAAACTCAAGCCTATTACACTCTATGCTCTTGCTATATCAGGGTATCACTTCCCAACAAAACCTCCTTAAAGACCTCCCCACCACTGGAGTATTCAAAGGGAAAGGAAATGCCTTTAAGGGCTGGGAATGTGGTTTAGTGGTAGAGTGAGTGCTTGCCTAGCATGCATGAAGCCCTGGATTAATTTCTCAGTACCAGATAAACAGAAAAAGCCAGAGCTATGGCTCAAGTGGTAGAGTGTTAGCCTTGAGCAAAAGAAGCTCTGGACAGTGCCTAGGCCCTGAGTTCAAGCTCCAGGATTGGCAAAAAATTAAAAAATAAACAAAATTGTGATATCCATGTGTTTAAAAAAAAAGAAAGAAAAGGAGTTTTGAAATTTCAAGACTCACATATAGTGCTGCTAATTCTAATTCAAAATATACAAAAATGTATAATCCTTAATGTTTTCTAAAATAGAGGTAATTATATCTTCTTATTGTTTTACAAATTCATATGGCCATTAAATAACTGAATTAGGGTGCAGATCATGAATGACCTGAACTGTTCAGTACACATCACCAATGCCTTGTAAAATATTAATATACCAAAAAAACAAAAACAAACAAAAATTAACATATATTGATGTCCATAATAAACATAATAAATGTCAAAAAAGGAATACCTTCACAGGCAAAAATCATAGAGAGTTTCTATACTAGTAAGAGAAAACATGTCTTACCATTTCAAAACCACATTTGCTGGAATGAACATTTCAGATGGACTTGGTGTCATCTGGGCCTGGGACACAGCAAATGATGAAGCAAAGTTGTAGAAGTTGTCTAACATCTTCTGTGTGAACTAAAAAGTTGATAATTAATAGGTTAGTGGGTTATACTAAATTCTCAATCCCTATGTTAAATTAATTTAAAGAACTGTTGTTATATTCTTAAGTTAAATATTAAAAGCGATGGGTGGTCATAAAATGACACTTTGAGGGTAGAAATATTTTTCCTTCAATTTTTTTCTTTCATCTTAAAGCTGTATAGACTTCTTCCAGCATAGCTCTCCCCAACCAACATACTTTCTTATAGAAAATACTATTTCTTAAAACAAACAAACAAAAAAGCAGAAAGGCTTAAGTATTAGTATAGAAGATACTGATAACTTCTACTATAAAAAAGAGAAAGTACTATTCTATTAGCTGTTACCTGCCTCTTCTCACTGACCCTACAATTGCCTTTTTTTTTTTTTTAACTAGGATCCTCCAAGTTTCCTTAGTTACAGCCAGAAATAAGCTCTCCCATTTTCCTTCAGAACTAAATGGGTTTCAGCACTACACCCAGGAGTAAGTGAACAACTAAAAGTAGAACTACCTTTTACTCACTCAAAAATAATCTTCCTAGCATCACTTTCTCAAATCTATTCCCCAGCCATGAAGGCTGTTCTATACAAGAGGGACTCTCTTATTAGGGTCTAAAAACTATTTATTTAAGGTATGTGTAATAAATATATATATGTGTGTGTGCATACACATATAAAATGTTTTTGTATATAAATGTGTATGTACATGTAAATATACACACATACATTCTAAAAGATTCTACTATGAAAGGTAGTTGAATTAACTCAGGGCTCCTTAATGGCCAAAAGATTGTTATTAATCAATAGCAACCCTCTACACCAGTTAAAAAACTTGAAAAACATAAACTTCAAACCAGTGCTTAGGGATTTCAGCTGAGCCAAGAGGACTGTAAGTTTGAGCTCAGCATGGGCTACAGAACAAAACCTTACCTAACACACAATAAAAAGGGAGTGGAGGGCTGGGAAGGTGGCTCAGTGGTAGAGCACTTGCCTTGCATGCATGAGGCCCTGGGTTCGATTCCTCAGCACCACATAAGCAAAAAGAAAAAGCTGGAAGTGGCGCTGTGGCTCAAGTGGTAGAGTGCTAGCCTTGAGCTGAAGAGCTGAGGGACTGTGCCCATGCCCAGAGTTCAGGCCCCACAACCAGACCCCCCCCCCCAAAAAAAAGGGAGTGGAGGTTATTAAAGGAAAGGTGATATATATATACACAATAAAAAATAAAGAAGAATGAAATTATGTCATAGGCTAGAAAAATGGATAGAACTACGGATCATGCCGAAATGAAAAAAGCTAAACACAGAAAGACAGTCAGGCACCAATGGCTCATGCCTATAAATCCTAATTACTCAGGAGGCTGAGATCTGAGGATCATGGTTCCAAGCCAGCCCAGGCAGGAAAGTCTATGCAACTCTTAATTCCAATTAAGTACCAGAAAACCAGAAGTGGTGCTATGGCTCAAAGTGGTAGAGCACTAGCCTTGAACAAAAAGAACTTAGGGACAGTGTCCAGGGCACGAGTTTAAGCCCCAGGACCAAAAAAAAAAGGAAAAATAGCACATTTTCTCTAACATAGGTGTGACACAAATACATACATATAAATAACATATATACATACATATGAAAGTCGACAAACGGCAAATTTTCTCTAATATAGGTGTGATACACACATATACAATACATACACATATACATACATATGAAAGTAGAAAGGGAAACTTTTTTTTTTCCTTTTTTGGTTGGTCATGGGGCTTGAACTCTGGGCTTAAGCGCTGTCTTTGCGCTCTTCAGCTCAAGGTGAGCGCTCTACCACTTGAGCCTCAGCACTACTTCTGGTTTTCTAGTGGTTTATTGGAGATAAGAATGGCATGGACTTTCCTGCCCAGGCTGGCTTTGAACCACGATCCTCAGATCTCAGCCTCCTGAGTAGCTAGGATTACAAGTGTGAGCCACAGACACCCAGCAGGGAAACTATTTTTGAAAGTGAAAGGCAGAGGAAAGGGGACCAGAGAAGAGTATTTATGTGTATATTATAAGAATGTAAAAATGTGATAATAAAAACAATATACAATTAAATGCATACACCAAAAAGAAAACTAAAATAAATAAAAGAACATCTTCACATATCATATCCTTTTTTCCACAAATTATGAAAATATGTCCAAACCAGGTTTGGTTACAAACTCATGCCTGTAATCCCAACTACTCAGAAGGTGAAGATTAGGAGGACTATGGATCAAGGCCTGCCTGGGAAGTAAAATGAAGGAAGATGTGCAGGTAGGCATCAATGGGACTAAATTGTTAATGACTTTTTTCTGTTGAAAAAAAATTAGTAATGGCTCAGTGGTAAACCATATGTATAGCAAGCAGAATGGCCTAAATTCAACCACAGCACAAAAAGAAAAAGAAATTAATAGCAAATACGATTTTTTTTTAAAGTCAGTTTCAAGTAGAAAGACATTTTAGACTATCCTCTGCTATAAAGAAAATCTATAAAAAACAGATGTTACTTTAGGGGCTGGAAAGATGGCTCAGTGGTAGAGTGCTTGCCTTGCATGCATGAGGCCCTGGGTTTGATTCCTCATCACCACATAAGCAAACAGAAAAAAGCCAGAAGTGGTGCTATGGCTCAAGTGGTAGAGCACTAGCCTTGAGCTGAAGAGCTGAAGGACAGCACCCAGGCCGAGGTCAGGCCCCATGACCAGACCCCCCAAAAAAACCCCAAAAAACAGATGTTACTTTATTTCTTCTACCTGTTTTTATCTAGTCATGCTTAAAACATGCCTGGCACAGATTAGGTATACAATAAACATCTGCAGAATATGGAGGTTACTTTCTGTACTTCTTGTATTTAAAGTATCTCATAGTAAGTTGTTTAATAAACATATGCATTCTTCATAAAATAGCTCAAAAACTTAAGAAACAGACTTCCCTTTCTGAAAGGATAACACCAGTTTGGGGTATATTGCCCAGGTACTTTTCTAGTGCCATCTGCACGAGATGAGTTCAGGCCCCAGGACTGGCCAAAAAAAGGGAGGGAGCACGATATGCATTGTATTACCTGAGTGAATGAATCAACTGAGGATACAGCAGCATTGCCTACAGGTGTCTGCTGAGCCAGACTGTCCAATAATTCCACTGAAATTCCAATCTGAGCCACAGATGGAGTTCGAACAATATTCATGGCTCCAAAAGGATGTTGGCTTCCTTCTCCTGAAAGAAATTAATATATGCCACATATCTCAAATTTAGCCTGTTTTCATACAAATTTCTCTGTAAATATGTGAAGAATCATCGATCCACACTAAAAACTAGCAAATTTGGGCTGGGAAGGTGGCTCAGTGGTAGAGCGCTTGCCTTGCATGCACGAGGCCCTGGGTTCGATTCCTCAGCACCAAATAAGCAAAAAGAAAAAAGCCAGAAGTGGCGCTGTGGCTCAAGTGGTAGAGCGCTAGCCTTGAGCTGAAGAGCTGAGGGATAGCATCCAGGGCCAGAGTTCAAGCCCCACAACTGGACCCAAAAATAAATAAATAAAAATAAAAACTAGCAAATTTGTCTTTTCAGACAGATGCAAAAAGTTAATTATTTTTTAACATATTAACAAAAAGAGCTAAAAGTTGTCTACCTAGTTAAAAGTGCTAATGGCTCACACCTGTAATTCTAGCTACTCAAGAGGCTGAGATTTGAGGATGGCAGTTCAAAGCCAGCCAGAGCGGGAAAGTCTATGATAATAGTCTTATCTCCAATTAATCAGCAAAAAAGCCAGAAGTGGAAATGTGACTCAAGTAATAGGGACCATCCTTGAGTGATAAACCTAAGGAACAGTGTTCAGGCCCTGAGTTAAATTCCTACTGTCTAAAACAAAAAAAAACACTGTATCAAGAAATAACCGAAAAAATATAGAAGAAAATAATGCTTAGGGGAAAAACAAAAACAAAAGAGGAGGTAACAATGCTCAATAGGAAATGCACTCATTACTCATGTAACTGTAACCCTCTGTACATTTTACAATAAAAACATATATAAAAATAACTCTGGAAGATTTTTTTTTTTTTTGGGTCCAGTCGTGGGCCTGAACTCTGGGCCTGGGCGCTGTCCCTCAGCTCTTCAGCTCAAGCCTAGCGCTCTACCACTTGAGCCACAGTGCCACTTCCAGTTTTTTTCTTTTTGCTTATGTGGTGCTGAGGAATCGAACCCAGGGCCTCATCATGCAAGGCAAGAGCTCTACCACTGAGCCACCTTCCCAGCCCCTGGAAGAGGTGTATTCTTAAAGAATTTTTAGAATTAATATTAACAAGCTCTGATTATCCCCTTATAGGAGGATCTTCAGATTGCCCTTTCCACCAAAAAAAAAAAATTGCATTTCACAAAATGCTGTGGATTTCCCCATTCAATACTTTATGTTCTACATATTCTGTGATCAAACTGACAGTAAGTAAATATCTTAAAACTTAAATAAGTATCTTCAAACTTTTTCCCTTTATACAAAACTGTATCAAGTATACACCTTAGTTGCAAACTCTAGGGCCAGTAAAACCTCTCCTGTGGTTCTGAATTCTTCTTTAGTCCTCTCATTTCAGCCTAAAGGAATTTCTCATGTGTCATAGGGAAAGTCTGCCAGCAACTACTCAGTTTTTGTTTATTTATGTGGGAATGTCTCCATTTCTTCCACATTTTTGCTGAAACAGTTTTGTTGGATATACAAGTTTTGCTTGACAAATTTTAGTCTGACATAACTTTATGTCATCTGATTGCCTCTCAGACTTCATAGACTCCAGTGTGAAATTAGCTATAATGATCCTATAGGTGATGCTTTCAAAAGTCTCTTTTTACCCTTGAACAGTTTAATTATAAATGAGATTAAATTAAAACATTTTTTAATTAAAACATTTAAGATTAAAAATTAAATAACATTTAGGACTTAGCCTAAATGTTATTCTAAGAGTAAATGTAGTAGCAAAGTTTTAAAGACTATTTTTCCAAATAGCTTTCCTCCTTGTAAATCAATAATCTAACAAAATATTAACTCTAGAAATAAATCCTAGGAAGCTTGTTCTTTAATATCAGTATACAAGATAAAGCAGCCATAATTTGCATTTTGTGTCTAATAGGAGCTTTTATAAAGAATGTTCACAAGGGGGACTAAAGTATATGTAGCTCTGTGCTGGAGGGGTTTCCAGCACATCTCTTCTCAAAAAAAGAATGTTCAAAAAATACTTTTTTTTTTTTTGGGGTCCCGTTGTGGGGCTTGAACTCTGGGCCTGGGCACTGTCCCTCAGCTCTTCAGCTGAATGCTAGTGCTCTACCACTTGAACCACAGCACCACTTCTGCTTATTTTTCTATTTGCTTATGTGGTACTGAGGAATCGAACCCAGGGCCTCATGCATGTAAGGCAAGTGCTCTACCACTAAGCCACCTTCCCAGCCTGTTCAGAAAATACTTAACTAGGGCTGGGAGTGGTAGAGTGCTTGCCTTGCATGCATGAGGCCCTAGGTTCCATTCCTAAGCACCACATAAACAGAAAAAGCCTGAAGTGGCACTGTGGCTCAAACGGTAGAGTGCTAGCCTTGAGCTGAAGAGCTGAGGGACAGCGCCCAGGCCGAGAGTTCAGGCCCCACAACCAACACACACACACACAAACATGCACACGTGGGCACACTCTCACACACACACACACACACACACACACACACACACGAAAATACTTAGCTAGAATTTTATTAAGTATATAATACAGTAAACCCAGATAATCTGTATTTTCCTTGTCTTCAAGTTATATAACTGAAATGAGTTATGTCCTCTGAATATAACACTTCATTAACCATCAGGGAATGAATATGTTATACAGCTGACAGATCACATATAAATCAGATCTTCATTAGGTTCTAGCCTACAGTTATGTCTTTTTTTTGGCATATGCGTTGTAATGATGGCTATTTATCTAATACATAATTTTTTAATTAGTCTCAATTTCATATCTTCAAAGATTATTTTAGAATAACTAATCCAGTTAATTTTTTCCACTTCTATATTTATTTCCTTTCAATCACCTTGGTAATTTACACTTATTTTCAGGATCTATCTACTTACAAACCACATCTACTCTAGTTTGGACACAAATATAAGAGATGAAAAAAATACCAGCACCTGTCTCATCTCTTCACTGTATGTCTAAGATGTGGCTACAAAACACCAGGTGAGGAAGTAGCACTGTAGCTCAAGTGGTAGAGTGCTGGCCTTGAGCTGAAGAGCTGAGGGACAGCGCCCAGGCCCAGAGTTCAAGCCCAGACCAACAAAAAGAAAGAAAGAAAGGAAGAAGGAAAGAAAGAAAAAAAGACTGAAAGACAGACAGACAGAAAGAAAGAAAGAAAGAAAGAAAGAAAGAAAGAAAGAAAGAAAGAAAGAAAGAAAGAAAGAAAGAAAGAAAGAAAGAAAGAAAAAGAAAGAAGCCTGGCATCGGTGGCTCAAGCCTGTAATCCTAGCTACCCAGGATGCTGAGATCTGAAGATTGCGGTTCAAAGCCAGCCCAGGCAGGAACGTCCATGAGACTCTTATCTCTAATAAACCACTTGAGCACTATGGCTCAAGTGGTAGAGCACTAGCCTTAAGCTGAAGAGGTAAGGGACAGCACCCAGGCCCAGAGTTCAAGCCCCACAACCAACCAAAAAAATAAATAAATAAAAACCCAAAACACCAGGTGATAATTCCTTCTTAAATTTTTTCTTTTTTTTTGGCCATTCCTGGGACTTGAACACAGGCCTGGGCACTGTCTCTAAGCTTCTTCTGCTCAAGGTTAACACTCTACTACTTGAGTCACAGTGCCACTTCTTTCTGGCTCAAGTGGTAGAGCGCTAGCATTGAGCTGAAGAGCTGAGGGACAGTGCCCAGGCCCAGAGTTCAGACCCCACGACCGGACCCAAAAAAAAAAAAAAAAAAACAAAAAAGATGTATAAAGAGTATAAGCATGTGGGCTGGGAGGATGGCTCAGTGGTAGAGCGCTTGCCTTGCATACCTGAGGCCCTGGGTTCGATTCCTCAGCACCACATAAGCAAAAAGAAAAAAGCCGGAAGTGGCGCTGTGGCTCAAGTGGTAGAGCGCTGGCCTTGAGCTGAAGAGCTGAGGGACAGCACCCAGGCCCAGAGTTCATGCACCACGACCGGACCCAAAAAAAAAAAAAGAGTATAAGCATGATAAAAGAATTAACTAAAGTCTACCACCATCACTACAGAAAGCAAAATTAAAAACACAAATAGCTAGGCATGGTGGCTAACACATATAATTCTAGGCAAAAAATAAGAGGATAGCCAGTTGAGGCCAGCTGAACACAATATTCAGACTAATCTCAACCAATAAAAGGTGATTGCTTGTCATCTAAGGTATGTGGGAAGCATTTAATAGGACTGTAGGGCAAAAGTGAAGACCAAAATGAACCTTAATGAAAGCTGTTGATCAATAGGAGGCTGGAGGGACAGAGAAGAAAAATTGGGTTATTCTGAGCAAAACACAATATATGTACATCTGAAATACCATGTTGGAACCCTTTGGTGCAATTAATACACTCTAGAAAAAAAGATGAATAGAGCTGGGTGCCAGTGGCTCACACTTGTAATCCTAGCTACTCAGGAGACTGAGATCTAAGGACCATAGTTCAAAGCCAGCCCTGGCAGGAAAGTCCAGGAGACTCTTATCTCCACTTAAGCACCAGAAAAACTGAAAATGGAGCTGTGTCTTAAGTGGTAGAGTGCAAGAAGCCTTGAGCAAAAAAGTACAGAGAAAGTGCCAAGGCCCCGAGTTCAAGCTTTAGGACCGGCACACACAAAGATGAATGGGATAAAAAAGTAAAACAGACTTTTGCTGGAGGAGAGGGGATAGGTACCAGCAAGACGTGACTAGACTGAAAAAGGAGCTGAATGAGTAAGAATATAGTCAACATAGTTTATTTTCATACCATAATGAAACCCCCTCTTGAACAACTAATATATGCTAATAAAAGGGGGAAAAGGAAACAAAGGGCTGCGGTTCTGGCTCAACTGCTAAAGCACCTGACCAGCTCAAAGCCCTACATTCAAACTCTAGTCTCACCCTCCCCTGAAAAAGTTCCTATTCTCAAGGACACTATACTCTAACCTGTGCGGTGAAACACACTTAAATGTTCTGACATGCTTTCACTATCTGGATGATTTCCCCTTATAGCACTGCCATAGTATGATTTTATAAAAATGCAGCCATTAATTGTATACCAACTGCATACCTGGCACTATTAGACATTTGGCATATATTATCTCAAACACTTGCAAAAACATTTGTACTATGGGTATTATTCTTAATTTTATCTCAATTCTACTTTGCTCTAAGGCTAACCATCCTGACCAGGAGTATACACAGCCAGATGTGATGGCACATGATTGCAGTACTAGCAAATTCAGAGGCTAAGGCTGGATGATTACTTGAAGCCAGAAGAGTTTTGAGACCAGTCTAGGAAACCTAACAAGACTCAATAGCCAAAACAAAACAAAGCAAAACAGAACAGTACACACTAACAACTGTCACTAAGGGTCAAAACAAGTCTTCTTAAAAAAGTCAAAATTGATTCCAGCTCATATTTAATATATACTGTTTCAATTCTATGGCATTAATGCTTAGCTAATTTTTTTGGGGGGGGGGGGTCTGGTCATGGGGCCTGAACTCTGGGCCTGGGCGCTGTCCCTCAGCTCTTCAGCTCAAGGCCAGCGCTCTACCACTTGAGCCACAGCGCCACTTCCGGCTTTTTTCTTTTTGTTTATGTGGTGCTGAGGAATCGAACCCAGGGCCTCAGGCATGCAAGGGAAGCGCTCTACCACTGAGCCACCTTCCCAGCCCACGCTTAACTAATTTTTATTCATTACTTAGTTCACAGTGAAGCCATTTAAGAAAGCAAGTCAAGAAATGTCAGAACATGGGCACCAGTTGCTCATGCCTGTCATTCTACTCAGGAGGCTGAGATCCAGAGGACTGCAGTTCAAGATCAGCTTGGACAGAAAAGTCTGAAAGTTTCCATGTCCAAAATAACCATTAAAAAGCTAGTGTGACCTGGGCATCGGTGGCTCATGCCTGTAATCCTAGCTACTCAGGAAGCTGAGATCTCAGGATCGCGGTTCAAAGCAAGCTGGGGCTTGCTCCAATTAACCACCAGAAACCCGGAAGTGGTGTCGTGGCTCAAGTGGTAGCGCGCTTGCCTTGAGCTGAAGAGCTCAGGGACAGTACGCAGGCCCAGAGTTAAAGCCCTACGACCCACAAAAAAAAAAGCTGGTGTGGCTCAAATGATAAAGCACCAACCAAGCGATTGAGTGATTGCAAAACCTTGTCAAACTTGTAGTTCTAGCAGGAAAGAAGGAAGGAAGGAAGGAAGGAAGGAAGGAAGGAAGGAAGGAAGGAAGGAAGGAAGGAAGGAAGGAAGGAAGGAAGGAAGGAAGGAAGGAAGGAAGGGGAAATGAAAAAAAAGTAAGAGGTTTTCATTTTAGCTCACTAGCTCTACTTCATGTGAATGGTCCAATAGTTCCTTGAGCTTTGTTCATTTTATCTACTCTCTAATACTATTTTAAAACAAGAACTAGAATTTTGGCAACTGAGCTGGATGAAATGAGATACCGTAAATGTTATATATAAAGCAAAAAGCAATGACATTAAAATATGACAGAACGCTCAAAAAGAAAAGAGCAGAACTATAAAGAATTATGAAGAAGAAACTCAAATGGTAATTTTAACATTTTCTAAAAATAATTCTTTGGTGCTAAGCCTTTTTTTTTTTAATGGTTTTTGTTTTGTTTTGTTTTGTTTTGCAGGTCCTGGGGTTTGAACTCAGGGCCTGGGCACTGTTCCTGAGCCTCTCTGTGCTCAAAGCTAGCACTCTACCACTTGAGCCACAGTGCCACTTCCAGCCACTTTCATGAACTTTTCTGCCCGGGCTGGCTTCAAACCACAATCCTTAAATCTCAGCCTCCTGAGTAGCTAGGATTACAGGCATGAGCCACCAGCATCCAGCTTCAGGGTTATTTTTAATGTCACTACTATCACAGACAAAGAAAAGCTTCAGATTAAGGACTGAAGATATAACAGTTAAAAGCAATGCACGAAATGGAGAGAGTAAGGAAAGGGGTGACATTGTCCAAAAGAAATGTACTCTTTTTCTGGCTTATGTAAGTATAACCCCTCACCTTTATAATAACAACTAAAAATTTTTTAACTAAAAAAAAAAAGCAATGCATGATCCTAATTGGATCCTAGATGGAGAGCAACAGAATGATTACAAAAGGTACTTTGGAGACACCAGGCAAAACAATGCAGACTGTATAGTAAATGCATTTTTTTCCTTTTTCTTGGTCATGGGGGCTTGAACTCGGGGCCTGGGTGCATCCCTGAGCTCTTTTGCTCAAGGTTAGCACTTTACCACACTTCAAGCCACAGATACTCTCCCAATTTTTGAGTAGTTAACTGGAGATAAAAGTCTCACAGGGGGGCTGGGAAGGTGGCTCAGTGGTAGAGTGTTTGCCTTGCATGCATGAGGCCCTGGGTTTGATTCCTCAGCACCACATAAGCAGAAAAAGCTGGAAGTGGCGCTGTGGCTCAAGTGGTAGAGTGCTAGCCTTGAGCTGAAGAGCTCAAGAGTCCAGGCCCAGAGTTCAGGCCCCAGGACTGGCAAAAACAAAACAAAAACAAAAAAACCAACAACCCCCCCCCTAAAAAAAAAAAGTCTCACAGGGGCTTTTCTGCCTGGGCTGACTTCAAACCACAATCCTCAGATTACCTCCTGAGTAGCTAGGATTAAAGGTACGAGCCACCAGTGCCTGGATAGTAAAGGTGGTATTCTATTCAAGCCAGGTTCCAATGGTTCACTCTTACAATCCTATCTACTCAGAAGCTCTGAGAATCTTAATTTGGAGGCAGCCCATGGGCAAACAATTCCATGAGATTCATCTCTAAAAATCATAAATTGGGGTGTGGCTCAAGTGGTAAAGCACCAGCTGTGAGCAAGCTCCAGGCCTTGGGTTCTAAGTTCTAGTGAGAGAGGGAAAACAAAAACAAAAAAAACAAACTAACTCCCACAGCTTTGTATTCTCACTAAAATTTGCTGAATTTGGCCACTATACTGTAGTTATAAAAGAAAGAGATACTGTTGATCCAGAAAACATATGCCTATCTATTTAGGAACCTACAACTTATTGTGAAAAGTTTCACAAGAAATGCAAGTGTAAAAGGGTACAGATCCAGAGAAAGATCCAGCAAAAATTGATAAATGCAGGGAATAAAATGTAAATAATTCCTTGTACTATTCCTATCATTTTCTTGTAATTTAATGTTTCTCAAAGTAAAGCTGTCTTACATTTCTAATATAAAATACCAAAATGAAATCTATTAGAATTGATATTTAATTTCTGTGTATGTGTGTGCCAATCCTGCTTGGGGCTTGAATGCAGAACCTAGACACTGTCCCTGAGCTTTTTTGCTCAAGGCTAGCACTCTACCACAAGAGCTACATTTCTACTTCTGAGGTTTTTATGGTTAACTGGAGACAAGTCTCACAAACTTTCCTGCCAGAGCTGGCTTTGAACTTTGACCCTTGGATCTCAACTTCCAGAGTAGCTAGGATTACCAGCATGAGTAGTTTGTTGTTGGGTTTTTTGTTTTGTTTTTGGTAGTTAATTGGAGATCAGAGTCTCACAGACCTTTCCATTCAGTCTGGCTTTGAACTGCAATCCTCAGATCTCAGCAACATTTAAATATGGCCAAGTGCCTGGTGCCTGGTAATATTTAAAAATTTAAAAATTTGTTCCCATACTAACAGTACCTCACAGTAGAGCCCTGGCCAAAATAATGTAAGTAAAAAGCTCAACTATAAGTACCTAATTTACTGTGAAAGCCTTTTGTCATAAAGTATTCTACAAAACCACTACAATATTCATTCACAGAGACTGCCCTCTTATGCCACATGTTATTTAGGCAACAATTGCTTATTCTTTAAGTATAACCACATATTAAAGTGCTATAACAGTATAAATATTTGTAAAGCTCTATATGTTTTTGTATCTGACCTAATGTCCTTTTCCCAGACCTGCTCTTCCAATCTTGGTCTCTTCTGTTTCCCATTCTCCATATAATTCTCCACTGTAGATGTCACTCGAATTCTCCCTGACTGAGGCATTGAGCCATGTCCTCCTTGTCTGTTGAAACACTTTACAAATAGTTAACCTATAGAGAAAAGGAAGGTTTTGAGTTGAACTTCATGTGTATGGAAGGAAGTGTATGTGCTTGTGGCTTACAAACTCTTCAAATAGTAAATATTCTATACTATCTTTAACAAATGCATATAAATATGCAAATACAGACATAATATAAATATTGTTACTTATTTTGGTAAAAAAACAAAACAAAACTGCTTTCTCCTCCCAAATTCAGAATCATTTAAACTGTAAGAGGTATTATACTCATATTCCTCATAAACCATGAACCAAAACTTCTTAAAATTAACACTACATGTCATTTCATTATCCATAATTACAGATTTTAACAGATGTGTATTACAATTGGAAACCAGTATTCAGTTGGCAGTTTAGCTGGACATTGAAACAATGTTGTTTGTCTTCCTTCCTTTACCTTTCCTTTTCTCCATCACCTTCCTTTCCTTTTTTTTTTTTTTTTGGCACTGCCATAGTTTGAACTCAAGGTCTAGCACTTGCCTATTATATACATACACATACATATGTGTATATACATACATATGTATGTATATGTGTGTATTATATATATATATATTTCCCCCAGTACTAGGATATGCTGTTTTTATTTTTTGCTGGTACTGGGTCCTCTAGCTTTCAAATGGCTTTTTTACTCATAGCTTGCCCTCTCCTACTTGAGCCATACCTACACTTCTGCCATATTGCTGGTTATTTAAAGAATAAGACACTCCGATTGTCTGCCTGGCCTGGTTTTAAACATGACTCTCAGATCTCAGCATTGTGACTAACTAGGATGATAGTGATAAGCCACTGGTAACTGACTCACCAATACCAAGCTTTGAACTCATCCTTGTGTTCTTGTTCAGCTGCCACTTTACCTTTTTGCTAATATTTAGGAAATGGAATTTCTCAAACTTTTCTACCCTTGCAGGCCTTTAACCTTAATCGTTTGGATCTCAGATTGAATAGGTAGGATTACAGGCATGAGATCCTGGCATCCAGAATGATTCTTAAATTTTAACTCTACTAAGGCTGGATACCACTTTTAGATGTCAGGTAAAATGTTTTAAGAACTTTGAAAAATATTGTGGCAATATAAATACAAATAAGTATACTCAAACATATGTGGGAGATATTTATTATTCTAAATAAAATTACCTTTTTTTAAATGAAATGGACAAATATTAGAAAACTAAGATGATGGCTCTAGTCACAGGACTTTATTGGAAAAGATGTAGTCCACTGAGAAAATGCTCAGGACAACCTGAACATGAAATGCTGCTTTGTACTAAGTCAAAACAAAAAATAAATAAATAATCCTCTTGTGCTTGCTATTCAACTCTGAAAGATGTGCAGATTCCAAACTTAGGGGAAAATATGCAGAGTTATCTAAAAGAGAGTTTTTGGCTTCCCGCTATCTGTCTCTTTTGAATGCCTAATAAGAATAGAAATGTTAAAGTTTAGTACAAAAATGGTGAGTATTTGGGGCCTAAAATTGTTGTAATTATGTTCACAATTTCATTAAGTAGACTATGAAGAAAATTTACCAAATTCAGTTTCACAGTTGTCTAATACATGTTTATTTCTATAATATTAATTCATGGAACACTAAAAAGTTAACAATGCATGTTATAATTTCTACAGAACTCAGTACAAAACTAATGCAAAGAGGCGCATAGCTAAAAAACAAAAAGATGAAACAGAAGACAAATAAACTTTGAAAATACTCAATCCAAAAGAATGTGGGGAGGGAAGGGAGATCCCAAGCAAGATTTGTAATAATAGGTTCACTCACAATTGCCTGACATTACTTCAGCTAGTCTCTCTCTCTCTCTGATGTAATAGTTAGCTAGTTTTGTTCAAAACAAACTTAAACCACTTGAAAGATACAGCAAAGAATATATATATATGTATTTTTATAATTAATAATGTTTTCTACTACGAATAGATCTAATATGTATAAATTAAGAATTCTAATACTTGGGGGTTTTTCAGTGCCAGTCCTGAGGCTTGAATTCAGGGCCACGGCATTGTCCCTCAGCTTTCTTGCTCAAGGCTACCACTCTACCACCTGAGCCACAGCTCCATATCCAGGTTAATTGGACGTATGTGTCCCATGGACTTTCGTGGCTTTGCTACCTTCAAACCGTGATCCTCAATCTCAGACTTGGGTAGCTAGTATTACAGGCATGAGCCATTAGTGCCTGGCTAAGAATTACAATACTTTAATCATTCAAAAGGTACCTTTTCCAACAACTTGCCAGCAAAAAAGATCAACTACAACATTTTAACATTGTATCTTCCATGTTGGTATGTCCTAGATACCTAAATATTTTAACTTTCTGTAATAAAGCACTGTGCTTTTACCATCACAAATACTGTTTTTTGCGAAAAAAAAAAAAAAACTTACCTATCCATGCTATAATGAAAATAATGAGAAACTTTTTTTTAAAAGGCAGGAAAAAAGAAAAAGAACTTCTCTTATAAGGGAATAAATCCATTTTCCATACTGGGCTAAGTACTCTTGTATTGAAAACATAACTCACTATGGTGCTATTCCTAAAATTAAAATTTCTGAGTACTGAATGTTCCCAGATTAAGCAGGAAATATCTGAGAGGCTCTTGTTTGGTGATGGAGGTGTGGGGGGGTGAGGGGAAGGAGCATGTTGGCCCAGCCTGCCATATGCCTCTTCAGAGTCAGTCTGCTGCGGACACTGACCTGTTGCTTTCCTAGGTGCCACTTGCTCAGCCCATGGGGTGGGTAGCGTGGCACAGATTCTTCTCTGAATCTTGGGCACTGCTCTGAGCAATGTCACCCTTTACACCAGAAAGCTCGCAGACACTATGAGGAAAAAAATAAAACAAGAAGAAAGTGGAGGAAATACTAGGAGGGAGAGGAAAATGTGGCAGAAAAAGTTCTCCACCATCAAGTTGTAAAAGGCAAAGTAGAATACCTCCTAAGCAGAAGGGTTTGTCAAATGAGGACAATACATGGGAGCCAGAAGGCAACCTGCATTGCCCCTACCTCACTGTTTAGTCTCAGAAAATAGCACAAGAACAGAGAAGTCAGAGGGAGGTAAGTGTAAAGCTGATTATGATTCTGAAGATATATGGAGAGGAAAGCAAATCAAAGAAGACATAAGTCACAAGGCTTTTCTTCGGTTTGGAGCCGGAGCCAATTACAGGAGCTACAGACTCCAGTGGAGAGCTCATGTTCCTGATGAAATGGATGAACTCTGATGACGCTGATCTATCTAGTTCCTGACTAGGAAGCCAATGTCAAGTGCCCACAGGCTGTCAGATCCTTCAGTGAAGAAAGGTTGACGTGGCATTCCTACCCCTCAGAGGATGACAAGAATTAACACTCCGGAGTAGCAGCCTGTCACCTCTGACTGTGGGTTTCAAATGGGGAGGAATGAGTTCTATGTGTCTTGACACAGTAAGGTGGCTTGAGAAGATGTCCTTTGAAGAGCCAGTATTGTTTCTATGTATGACAGCAGCCCAAGTGCTTTAAAGCCGCCCAGCTGTTCACCTGAGGGAAAGTGGGATGAGGGCACAGAATCAGTGGAAAACCAGTAAAAAGTGCAGCAGTCCAGCCCACTGGCTGCATTGAACATTGATGAAAGTGAACAAGGCGAGATAGGGCAGAGACAGGAGGGAGGAAATGGGAGAGAATGAGAGAACAGATGATACATGCAAAAGGAAGGAAATGTACTTATTACCTGAATTATGTAAAGGTAACCACGCTGTATATCATCTCTAAAACAACAAGAAAGTAATTTTAAAAATGAACAAATAAAGCCATCCAGCCCAGTAGAGGGGGAAGGGTTAAGTGTCTGAAGGCAACCCAGTCCTCATTTTGCTAAGAAAGCCAAAGAGCCTCTACAAAGGACAGAACTTACAGAAATGGGTATGTAGGAGAGCAAAAAGATACTGTTGATCTTCAAAAAGCATCTCCGTAACCCACAGCCTTCTTCCCAATAGTGTTAACTGCATTCTTACAGTGTACCATATGTGTAGTTTTTGGCTCTTACTGGTGTATTGAGCTGAAGAGCTGAGGGACAGTGCCCAGGCTCAGAGTTCAGGCCCCACGACTGGACCCAAAAAATAAAAAATAAAATGAATAATAAAAAAATAAAAACTCCCTGACTCAGCTTAATGTTGCCCAGGAAGTTAGGCTAGTTCCTAAATTACCAAAGCTGCCATTCTGGAGATGGCAACACATTGAGGAGTGGGGAGTCTTAATTGGAGAGTACAGGCAGGCAGACCATTCTGTTGCCTTAGAGGTGCTAAATCTTTAAACTGGACAAGAAACTCCTCTTCCCCAGCCCCTCAATTATTTTTTCAATTTGTCCACTTAAGCCACTGGCTTGAATTATGTTGGGAGTGCTGAGGAGTGTAGGAGATAGAAGAGCTTAATGCTCTTGCAATCTGTTTTTTGATCTTTGAACTCTGAGACCATTAGTGTTAGGGTTGAGTCACAACACAAATTTAATTGAATCTCTCCAACAGTTTAATTTTCCCCAAACCTCTGGTCTCAGGAGATTAACCTTTCATACTAGGACAGTGCTTTCCTTAAAAAGTACCAAGAAAAAGAGAGTACAAAATAATAAGCATTAACAGATACTCAAAAATGTCCTTTTTCTTTCTTGTGCTGACCTTGAAATCTCAATCCTCCTACCTCAGCCTTCCAAATGTTGGGATTATAGGCATATACCACCAAATCCGGCTAAAATTGCTCCATGGATTCTTGACATCAAAGATCTACATCTAGATCTACATTGTAAAATCTTTTAGGCATGTGTTAGACATCTGTGAAAATTTTAACTGTGAAATTAATACCACACTGTCAGTTAAGTAAAACTATAGACTTAAAAAAAGGAAATAACTGAGTTCATATCTGTAAGATCTGCCCCAGGCCATGCAGGCCCTGGGCAGACACCTCCTTACCTCTTGGCTAAGTTTCCACCCAGAATCTGTTACCTAGGTAACTGGCACACGTGGAAGCAGTCACCTCCCCCTCTTGCTAGATTACCTCTTGGGCCACCTCTGGTCACACCTCCCATATGACTATAGAAGGGTCCCAGGCCAAGGGTCACATCCAGATCCAATGTGGCCACACCTTTCCCTGAGCAGGTCACACCACTTCTTGACCCCGGCCTAGATAAGTCCTGGCCTAAAGGTGGGTCTCCTTTGGTAAATAAACTTTTTTTCCTGCCTGAACAGCACAATGATTTTCTCTTCATAAGCTGCCTAATGAAACCTACTTAATATACCTTACAATATCATCTTCCCAATCTCCTAGGTATCATAAGAGAACAGGGGACACAGCCAAAGGGAATGCAAAAATAACAAGAAAAAAACTTCAATGTTCCCAAAGCATTGGGGAATATATATCCAAAGCATCCATGAGGGAATCTTCTGTTGGTCTTAAAAGTAAAGGGGATTCCAATATTGGCAAAGCTGTGGCAAAGAGAAGAGGAGATATAGTATGGAATTTAATTGTGTTATCTCTAGAAACAGCCAATGTCTTCTTGTTGACAGGTTGGTGACGGAGATTCCACCATTCACCTTAACCAATGCCTGAGTCTTGAAAACTGGCAAACTTCTACACTTTTAAATAATTGCTTTACAAACAAAACCCTTTTACTGCTGTTAGATAGTCCCATAAGCTTCTCAAGCCCCAAATGAATGGACAGTATCTATTCAAGTCTTTCATCATTTTCCAACTAGTGTTCTGTTGTTGAAGAATTACAAAATATTTCTCTTCACTTATTTTCTTTTTAAGTTCTCATATACTTTAATATCTTTCTTTTGCAAAAGCAGTTTAAGAGTTCCCAAGTGAGTATCTAACACACTGTTTGATGAGTTTTGCAGAAAAATGTATCTATGTATCTATGCCTTCCTTTAACAAACTGTGCTGAGGGGAAAAGGGGCTGGGAAGGTGGCTCAGTGGTAGAGCGCTTGCCTTGCATGCATGAGCTCCTGGGTTCGATTCCTCAGCACCACATAAGCAAAAAAAAAAAAAAGCCGGAAGTGGCGCTGTGGCTCAAGTGGTAGAGCGCCAGCCTTGAGCTGAAGAGCTAAGGGACAAGGCCCAGGCCCAGAGTTCAAGGCCCACGACCAACCAAAAAAAAAAAGAATTTCAATAGATTCCTTACACTAAATATAAACTTTAATCCATGTTGGATTCTAAATATAACTGTAAAATCTACAACTATAAAACTTCTAGTAGAAAAATCTTTGTGACCCTTGAGTTAGGTGAAGACTTCCTAAACAGAACACCAAAAACAGAAACCAGAAAATAAAAACTGAACATTTGGACTTTATCCAAATTAAAAATTTCTTACTGTAAGCATTATGCCCACTTTTGGTCCTCAGCTCCACTCAGACCTGAGCCCCTCCTGCCCTGAAGTTCCCGCCATACAGCTGGTTCCTCCCTTTTTCCACCCAGACCCACTCCAACTCCCATCTACCTCACTTCCTACCCCCAGACCCTGCAGCTACCTAGATAGTGGAGGCTGCCACGTGCTTTCTCTCTGGGGAAAATATGGCTCCTCTAATAAACCTTGTAATAATCTTTCTCCTGTGCCTGCCTGCCTCCATTTGGTCCCCTAGGATGATGTGACAGACCTTTCACTTACCTACACACAATAGAATTTTAGACAGCCATTAGAAAGAATAATATTATCATTTGCAGGAAAATGGATGGACCTAGAATAAATCATGTTAAGTGAGATAAGCCAAGCTCAGAGAGACAAACAGCACGTTTTTCTTCCATATGCAGACGCCAGATCTAAAATAAACCAGGACATGGTAAATTTTACAGGACTCTCAAGCACACACACAGTATGCCTCACATACAGTATGAAAAAGAGGATGATATTCCTAGGGTAGGAACACAAATGCACAATGCCTATGTGCCTCTGATCATATTAATAATATTTATTGAAATGAACTCCAGGAAATGGAAAAAAAGTTTTTCTTTGTTGTTCTTTTTGTTTTCTTTCTTTTTGTCTTGTTTGTTCATTTATCTATTTTTGGAAAGGGTAAGGGGGGCACAGAAATGGAGGGGCAATGGGTGAACAAATGCAGCAGTGGTACTCACTAAATACTACGTTGAAAATTAACTATACAACTTATGGGTGGGAACAGGATGGAAAAACTGGTTGATAGTGAGGGAAGGAGTGTCCAAAAAGAAATGTACACTTTACCTGACTCATTTAACTGTAACTCCTCTGTACCTTTATGATAATAAAAAATTAAAAACTTCTGCCATATAAAATATGCCAAAAGGAGAAAAAAAAGAACCAAAGATAGGAAATAAAGTATTTTCAAATCATTTATTGACTAGAGTCAATATATAGAGAATATATATAGAAGAATATATAGAGAACTCTCAAAATTTAAAAATTATTGTCAAGTGGGTGGCTGCATACTTGTAATCCCAGCACTTTGTAGGCTTAGGCAGGAAGATTTTGAAATCCAGGCTGCCTGAATTGCACTAGCAAGTTCAAGGCCAGTCTAGGCTAAAGTGAAACCCTGTCTGAAAAACTAAATAAATAAATAAATAAATGAGGAAAGGAGGGAGTGAGGGAGGAGAACAAGAAGGGGAAAAGGGAGGGATGGAGAAAGGAAATAACCCATTAAAAAGGAAAAATATTTGAACAAACCAAGAAGACATTCAGAAAGCAAAAAAGTACATTAAAAATGTTCAGGGGCTGGGAAGGTGGCTCAGTGGTAGAGCGCTTGCCTTGCATGAGGCCCTGTGTTCAATTCCTTAGCACCATATAAGCAAAAAGAAAAAAGCCAGAAGTGGCGCTGTGGCTCAAGTGGTAGAGCGCTAGCCTTGAGCTGAAAAGCTGAGGGACAGTGCCCAGGCCCAGAGTTCAGGCCCCATGACCGGACCTCCCCCCCCCCCCCAAAAAAAAAAAAATTCAGTATCATTAGTCACTAGGGAAATATAAATTAAGACCATAATGAGATACTATCACACTAAATGATACTAACATTTGTTTGGTATGCCAAGTACTAACAAGAACACATAGCAAATGAAACTTTATACACTGCTGTTTTAAGTTTAAAACAGAAAAATTATGTTGGAAAAGTTTGGTAGTTTCATAAAACGTATAAAATTACCCAGGCTCTGCTGCCCAAAGCTTACTATCCTAGCTACCTGACAGGTACAAGTTGGGAGATTTTAGTTCAAGGACAACCGAGGGATAAAAATAGGGACTCTATCTTAACTAGTGGCTGGGCACAGTGATGTACATTTGTTGTCCTAAGCTACAGGAGAAGCATAATTGCTGGGTGTAGTGGCATATGCCTGTAGTATGCCAGTGACAAAGGATAGCATAAATAGCATAGCCCAGGTCTACCAAGGCATAAATTGAGACTTTATCTTGAAAATATCCAATCTATGGTGGAATGGCTCAAGTAGTAGAATGCTTGCTTAGCAAACTCAATACCCTGAGTTCAAACTCCAATATCACCAAAAATAAATAAATAAAGTATTCAGCCACCATATAGGAATTTTTATAGAGGCTTTATTTTTAAAGCTAAAATTAGAACTATCCAACTGTTCATTAATAGGTGAATGAACAAACTGTAGTAAATTCATACAATAGAATACTAGCTAACAATATAAGGGAATTGAATTACTGATGCAATCTAAAACAGGGACTATTCTAAAAGTAATTATGATGAATGAAAGCCAGGCAAAAAAGTTAAATACTGTATGATTTTATTTATATAGAACTCTAGAAAATATAAAGTATTTTATGACACAAAATAGGTTAATGTGGCTTAAACTATGGGAGGATCTACAAGACAAGAAACAAGGAGAACTAGGAAACTTTTAGCAGAAGTAGATACATTCCTTGTTGTGAGGAGCCCTGAGATCTGAGATCTCTTGGCTGAGAGATTGGAAGGACAATCTCTTAATAAAACTCCCAGAACACTGGGGGCTGGCTGGGGTCCTGGACAAACCACATGGTCCTGGCATAACACAAAACTCTGGGTCCCTGGGGAGAGACAAAAGCTTTATGCAAGTTGCTGAATTGTTTACTGTTTGCCTCTTCTTCCTAAGATATGGAAGTCACTTATCACTTGTACACAAGAACATGTCACATGTTGGTGCTGTAACTTCAAACTTCAACAATTCTTAACTTTCCCCACAAACTCAATAAAAACACTTGTTAGGACCACGAGCATCTGAAGCTGGCGGATCGGTTCAGATTCCTTGGTGCCCAAACTACAGTTCCACAGCCTGGTCTCCTGTTACTGTGCCTCTCTGGTCCCAGGGGACTGCCACACCTTGTCGATAATAATGATAAAACTTAGCAAGTACTAAGATATATCAAGAGTTATTAAATTGTATGTTAAAAATGTGCAGCGTATTACATGTCAATTATACCCCAGCTCTTAATAACAAATGTTCATTTTTTAGCAGACTTCTAAAAAAGGATAAAAATCTATGAGATACTAGTATCTGTTTAAAATACACACGTGCTCATGCATGTGTGCACAAACTTCACCAGTTTTTCTAAAAAGACTTAATTATCTTTGAAGGATGCTGGAGAATCTTATGTCCAGAGAATTCACTCCTCTTTGAATACTCATTTTTGAAGAGAAATAACTAAGCATTTATTCTGCATTTCCTATCATGCGTACACCTCTGAAGTGGATTAGATACATTGCAGATATTTTTTACAGCTAGTAAATGACAAAATTTTGAACTCCTACTGAATTAATACATTTAATCATTATATATAAATGGCTGCTAATTTCATACACACAAAAGCTAATCTTACATTTGTTTTCTGGTAGAAAAACACAACCAGCTATTCTAGCCCAATCAAAAAACTTTAAAAATCAGTTCAAACAAAATCTGAGCAAACATCTAAATCCTAATTACTGGAAACAGAGAAAAGTAAATACATTAGACCTTTGATTTTTCTAAAATGTATCTGAGAGACTTATTAATCAATTAAATCATGAAGACCTAACATGGATCTGAATTGAAAAGTAAAAATTTACATAAACCTAAAATGTCTGAGCCCATTATAAATCTGAACACTAGTCAATTAAAAATAAAAGAATTATTTGGCTTTACATGTGATAACAGCATCATAGTTATATTTGTTTGGGGGGGGTTTCTGTTGTTGTTTGGTTGGTATTGGGGCTTGAACTCTGGGCCTACGCGCTATCCTTCTGATCTTCAACTCAAGGCTAACGCTCTACCACTTGAGCCACAGAGCCACTTCTGGTTTCTGGTGGTTTATTGGAGATTGGAAATAAGAGTTTCACAGACTTTTAAGCCAGGGCTAGCTTTGAATCTCCATCCTCAGATCTCAGCCTCCTAAATCGCTAGGATTACAGGCATGAGCCACCGACCCCAGCTTGTATTTGTTTTTAAGACTGTCTCTTAAAGACATATACTAATGTATTTACTGATTACATGCTATGATTCAGGAATCTGCTTCCATGGAGAAGTCAGAGAACCTAAATTAAATAACATTATCCATAAGCTGATCAGTTTTGAAACTTGATACTTTAAGCCTTATGCCCACCTTCAGTCCTTAGCTCCACACAGACCTGAGCTCCTCCCTGCCCTTAAGTTCCTCACATACAGCTGGTCCCTCCATCTCTCCACCCAGACCCACCTGAACTACCATCTACCTCACTTCTTTCTCCTGTGTCTGCCTGCCTCTGCGTGGTCCCCTGGTATGGATATGACAGCTCCTTTCAGATACAATATTTCCTTTGGTCTAATTTTAAATAACTTTAATTTTTTATAATAAAAATGATTAATTATCCGTTCAATTTGCTTTGAATTTTCTATACAGATAAAAACTCATAAATTTTTATCAATAGTATGTCTACTCAAGACATACTTTATTCTTTTTTAAATAAGACTACCAAACAGGTATATAACCTCAGTACATTAAAAATTAAACTTCTTAGGGTTGAAGGCCTAGCTCAAGTGGTAGAGGATCAGCCAAGCAAGTATGAGGCTGAGATCAAACCCTAGTTCCTCCAAAAAAATAAAATTAGACCTGTTAAATTCTAGATGAGTCATTCCACATTTTCTCATATACACTCTACCTTGTACCATTCTCAGCACAAGGTAGATAACTATTTTAAACAGTAGTACATCTAGAAAACAATATCCAATAGGTCTCAGATAGGCCTAACTAGTGGTCGTCTCAAAAGCCCCAATTTCCTCCAGGAAATACTTCCCCAAACAACTTAAGAATTAATTGCTTCACAGTATGGAGGTTCCTCAAAAGACTTCACAAAGAACTCCCCTATGACCCAGCAATCCCACTTTTGGGCATTTACCCTAATGTTTACAAAAAAGACCACACTAAAGCTACCAGCACAACTATGTTTATTGCAGCATTATTTACCATAGCTAAGATATGGAACCAACCCAGATGCCCCTCAGTAGATGAATGGATCAAGAAAATGTGGTATATATACACAATGGAATTCTATGCCTCCATCAGAAAGAATGACATTTCCCCATTTGTTAGGAAATGGAAAGGCTTGGAAAAAATTATATTAAGTGAAGTAAGCCAGGCCCAAAGAAACATAGGTCCCATGGTTTCCCTTATTTGCAATATCTAGTACAGGTATGAGTCAAGCGGAAAAAGTCAGATAATGTGATGTTAGGAAAACGAACCCTCAAATATGTATTTTAATGTTTTTTTTTCTTTCATGCATGTGTTTCTAACACATTTATAAGATTATTTCTTTGTTGCTTTGTATATCCCTCCCCCACAGTGTAACCCCCGCTTTCACTATATTTGATGTCAGTATAACATGTGGAGGAGATGGAGACAAACAAGTCGTTTAAGGATTCAGGTGGACCTGTTGCAACAATGAGAAGTACAAAATGTCATGTCAAAACCAGCTTTACAATGTCGGTGTGGGGGGTATGATTGGGTGGGGGGGAGGGGGGAGGCTGGGAAGGGAGGTGAAGGGTAAACAAAGGAGGAGGCTGCAATGCTTGGTAAGAAATGTATGCATTATCCTGCCCATGTAATTGTAACCCCTCTGTACAGTATGTTCTCAAATAAAATAAAATTAAATTAAAAAAAAAAAAGAATTAATTGCTTCACTTTCTATTCTTCCTCAAAAACAATATTCTTCTAATTAGGTATCTATATACTGTCTGATCATTTGGTACCTGTTATTTGGTATGTGACAGGACAGTCATGAAACAACCACAAATGCTTCTTGTTGCTGTCAATGGCCCATGTGCCTGACTAATTTTATATGGCTCAAGAATGATGTTAGGGGGCTGGGAAGGTGGCTCAGTGGTAAAGTGCTTGCCTTGCATGCATGAGGCCCTGGGTTCGATTCCTCAGCACCACATAAGCAAAAAGAAAAAAGCCGGAAGTGGCGCTGTGGCTCAAGTGGTAGAGTGCTAGCCTTGAGCTGAAGAGCTGAGGGACAAGGCCCAGGCCCAGAGTTCAGGCCCCATGACTGGACCACCCTCCCCACCCCCAAAAAAAAGAATGATGTTAGAAACATCCACATAACCTTTGGCAGAAAAAAAGATTTCTCAACCCTGCTTATCTCAGAAGAGAATTTAAATCTTTATCTTTAAATTCCCATAGTTGATTGTTCACACGTTGCCTAAATGCAGTTTCTCCTTTGACTTGATAAATTTCTAAAAGAATATACAATATAGGGCTGGGAATGTGGCTTGGTGGTAGAGTGCTTGCCTAGCATTCTTGAAGTCTTGGGTTCCATTCCTCAGCATCCCATACAGAAAAAGCCAGAAGTGGCACTGTGGCACAAGTGGTATAGTACCAACCTTGAGCAAAAGAAGCTAAGGGACAGTGCCCAGGCCCCAGACCCTAAGTTCAAGCTCAGGACTGGCAATAAATAAATCAATCCTTGGTACCATGGATATTGGATATCTAGTTGTTGAGGATAGAGTTCAGTAACTACATGTCTATATTTATAACACATTGACAGTAGAGCTAAGCAGCCATAACTTGAAATAGCACAAAGTAAACTACACTGCTGTCACAAAATTATCATTGTATACATTAATACTGCCCACCAAAACCTAAATTTTATTTCATGCTATTTATCTAATTCTGTAGATGTTTCAGTCATTTAATGACATGCTACCTTTCAACCATCTAAACTTTTCACTTTAAATCACTCAATTAATTTACTTTTACTTTGTTTGGGGTACCATTTGTTTCTGGGAAGACAAAATTAAGGGCAGAAAACACTCAGTAGATCACAAATGATTTGAACACATCTGACTATAATATGGAAAGACTGAGATCTTCAAGCCAGGCAGTAAGTCCCTCACACCTGTAATCCTAGCTACTCAGGAAGCTGAGATCTGAGGATCGCAGTTCAATGCCAGCCCAGGCAGGAAAGTCTGTGAGACTTTTCTCTTCAACAAACTACCAAATAAACAAGAAGTGAAGCTTCTCAAGTGGTAGAGCTCTAGCCTTGAGCAAAAAGAAGCTCGGAGAGAACACCCAGGACCTGAGTTTAAGCCCCCAAGACCAGAAACAAAAAAAAAAAAAAAAAAAGAATTGAAAGCTTCATCAACGAAGCTACATAATGTAGGAATTTAAAGTTTTGGGGCCTGAAATTTGAGTTTTTCATTATTATATTACTGTGTTTGGTCAAAGCTGTGTGCAATAAATCCATAAATAAGGTAGGCTTTCTGTATTTTACTTAAGAGTTAGTTCTAAGCCCCACAAGCAACAACAAAAAATAAGAGTTTTCTAAGCCCCACAACCAACAACAAAAAAAAAGTTTTCAGATTCAGTGGGAGTGAATGGCAACTGATCTAGTTGCAGTCTCACATTTCTACAAAGTATAAAAGCAAGGAGTATGAGCCTTCAATGTCAACAGAACCAAAACAGAAACATGGGAAGAAATTAAATCTTAAGAGTTCAAGAAGAAAAATATTCTCATCCTGTTTCTTATACAAATTCATCTGGTTTATTCATCTACATTGTAGATATGCATATTTTAACTTATGAGACAATTCCTCTCATTACATAATAAAACACCCACTTACTGAGAAAAATCCAAAGAGAACAGTAAGTCCCTTCAGAGACAAGGGATCCTGCAAATGAGCCAAGGAAGCCTTTCTATATCTATTTTTCAAATGTTTCTGCATCATCATATTCCATGTTACACTACTTATGAAACTTTAATTATGAAATTAATATTATTCTTACCAGATTTAAGACCTGAAATTTTGAAGATGGCACTTGGTTTCCCATTCGTGACAAATCCTAGGAGTTGCCATACTGGCATTCCATTTGAATCAGGATAGGAAAAGTAGACAGATCCTCCCATTCCCTCAGGAAATGGAATTGTTCCCAACATAAAAACCACAACATGGTTGATACTTTCATAATCAGGCAAGTCAAAAACAAATTTATCCTCTGCCACTTGCTGTGCAGCTGTTTGCACCTAGAAAATAAGAAACTTGTCTTAGTTCAACCATTTGATGAGTTCCTATAACCCTTATATCACTCACTATAAACTATGTCACCAGCCTGGTTGATTGTGGTCATTACAGAAAAGATAATGTTAACATTATAGTCCCATTATAAAACTACCATATATGCCAGAAAAGTGTTTCCTTTATTAGAGAATCTAAAAACTCACATTTAGCCTTAAAATGATTACTTAATAAATGCAATCTTGGAGCTGGGAAGGTGGCTCAGTGGTAGAGCACTTACTTGCTTTGCATGCCTGAGGCCCTAAGCCAGAAGTGGCTCTGTGGCTCAAGTGGTAGAGCGTTAGCCTTGAGGTGAAGAGCTGAGGGACAGTACCCAGGCCCAGAGTTCAGGCCCCACGACCGGACCCAAAAATAAATAAATAAATAAACAAATAAATAAATGCGATCTTTTCAAAATGGTTACTCCTTTCAGAAGTACCACAAAAACCTTTTTCTTAAATTAACTACAGCTTAAGAATGTTTAAAAAAAAAGCCGGGCGCTGGTGGCTCACGCCTGTAATCCTAGCTACTCAGGAGGCTGAGATCTGAGGATCGAGGTTCAAAGCCAGCCCGGGCAGGAGAGACTGTGAGACTCCTATCTCCAATAAACCACCAGAAAACCGGAAGTGGCGCTGTAGCTCAAGTGGTAGAGCGCTCGCCTTGAGCTGAAGAGCTGAGGGACAGCACCCAGGCCCAGAGTTCAAGCCCCACGACCGACCAAAAAAAAAAGAATGTTAAAAAATGAAAGTTGTTAAAATTACCACATTACCAAGCTCTTATCCTCCTGTTTGAAAATACAGTATTTGAGCCAGCGCTGGTGGCTCACTGTATTCGTAGCTACTCAGGAGGTTGAGATCTGAGGATCGAGGTTCAAAGCTAGCCTGGACAGGAAAGTCCCTGAGACTCTTATCTCCAATTAAAACCCAGAAAACCGGAAGATGTACTGTGGCACAACATGGTAGAATGCTAGACTTGAGCTGAAAAGCTCAAGGACAACGTCCAGGCCTATAGTTCAAGCGCCATATCATAATGAAAATACAGCATTTGGGATAATTAAAATAGGTAAGCAGACCAGGCACATCTGTATTGCTAGATACTTGTGAGGCTGAGAACAGAGGGATGACAGTTTGAGATCAATGTAGGCAAGAAAAGTCTGTGAGAGCCCCTTCTCAACTATTTGTGTGCAGTGGCTCACAAATGTCATGAGAAGGTAAGACTGAGACTGAGAGCATGCAGGTGGTGGGCCAGCTTGGAGAGATGGAGAAAAGCTGGGTGAGATGACATATGCCTGTGAGCCCATCTAACAATAGAAGACCTAAAATCAACTAACTTTGTTACAGTAGGAAGCAAGATTCTATGCTAAACATAACCAGAAAATAAGAATGGAGGTATAGCTCATCAATATAGCACAAGGTTAGAAAATGTGATACTCTTGATTTCAAAATCCCTAATACCAGTAAAGAATAAAACAGATAAGCAATCTAGAATTAATTAGTTTGCAAGTTCTTGAAGATACCACATTAACAAGTTCAGCTACTCAAAATTTGTAACGCAAAACAATACAATAAATGACTTCTGCAATCACTTGTGGATGACAGAGCCAAAAATTCTGAGTTGGTGGACTCACATTCCCAGCTAGGATGAAAAAGGTTATGCTGTGCCTTCTGGTTTCAGTCCACATGCTTTGAATGAGTGTCTTCTTTAGTCTATTTAATGTCACATTCTACATTTTATACTTCTTTGTGGGTTTCCAATTTAAAACAGCCCAGATTTATAAAGTGTTAGCTAGAATTTCAAACTGTAAAAACACTATAAAATGCTTTATAGAGAAAATACAGTTTTGAGCCAGGCACCTATGGCTCATGCTTGTAATCCTAGCTATTCAGGAGGCTGAGTTCAAAGCCAGCCCAGGCAGGAAAGTCTGTGAGACTCTTATCTTCCAATAAACCACCAGGAAACAGGGAGTGGTGCTGTGGCTCAAGTGGTAGAGCGCTAGCTTTGAGCTAAAGAGCTGAGGGACAGCGCCCAGGCCCAGAGTTCAAGCCCCATGACCAACAAAAACAACAACAAAAACCCTAAGTGTTCCTCAGGCATGAGTTATAAAGAAGTTGAGACAGAAGTTCAATATTGATTAATCAACAATATCTATTATTAAATACATCTTTAAACAGAAAAGCTTAAAGTTATGATGTTCAAAAATTCTACCATGCTCAGACTGAGATCTGAGGATCATGGTTCAAAGCCAGGCTAGGCAGGAAAGTCTATGAGACTCTCCAATTAACTACCAAAAAAAAAGCAGGAATTGGTGCTGTGGCTCAAAGTCTTAGAGCACTAGCCTTGAGGAAAACAAACTCAGGGAAAGCAAGCACTCAGGCTCTGAGTTCAAGCCCAAGACTAGCACCAAAAAAACAAAGAAAAAAAAAAAGACAAGAGGGGAGGGGAGGGGAGGGGAGGGAAGGGGAGGGGAGGGGAGGGGAGGGGAGGGGAGGGGAGAGGAGGGAAGGGAAGGGAAGGGAAGGGAAGGGAAGGGAAGGGAAGGGAAGGGAAGGGAAGGGAAGGGAAGGGAAGGGAAGGGAAGGGAAGGGAAGGGAAGGGAAGGGGGGAGGGAGGGGAGGGAGGGAGGGAGAGAGGGATAGAAATGCAGTCAAGTTTCAAGATGTTCTTAGGTCATTTTGCCCTTCATTATACTACAGAATTTAAGTACAAAAAAAAAAAAAAAAAAGAATTTAAGTACCAAAGACCCACACTCCAACTCCCCCACAAAAAGTCTTTTCTTGGAGAAGCGACTAGATAAATAGAAATGAAATATCTATTTATCAGAAATGAAATTTGGTGTTCACGGCTGGTGAGGCTGCTCAGTTGGTAGAGCACTTGCCTACCACACGTAGGAGGATCTGGGCTCAGTGTTCAATCCCAGGAAGGATTGGGAATCCCCAGGGGAGGGAAAGGGAAGAAGGAAGAGGGAAGAGAGGAGAGAGAGAGAGGAGAAAGAGGAGAGGGGAGAGAGGAGAGAAGGGGGAGATAATCAGCTTGAGTAAATACACACATATATTCATATAGCTTTTTTCTTTAAAAACATGCATTTTTAATATCATCTACTAATTAAACTCATCTGAGTCCCATGCCAGTTCCAAATTGGTCCCTTCATTTTCTCTATCCACAACAGGAGCAATCCAAAATCTCCCTAGCGTTACCAACTACCCTCACCCCTACTGGGGCTTTCTGCCATTCAAAAGACAAACTGAGTTGAACTACAGGTGCTTGCACAGGATACATTACCAAAAGCTAACTTTAAAAAAATTAACAAAAAGGCCCTAATATTTAATAAAGTAGGGACAAAGAAGAAAAGAAAAGAACTCTAAGTGAAAGGAGTCGAGTTTAAAAACATTATCTCTGTAAGGTTTGTTTCTAAAGAAACAAGATCTTTTCCCCCACCCCCAGATTATTCCTTAACAATTTCAGGTGCCGATCTCATTTACAAAATCTATCAAGAGAGTTAACCTCTTCTGCCCAATAAGAAACATTTGGCTCACACCTAAATTTAGGGCATTACAAGCAGCAAACTTTGAAATAAGCTAAGCACGGTTTTTACTACGAACCTTCCTTCCAAAGGAACCCAACAGAGATGCACACTACCCAAGCAACCTCAATCTCGGAGAAAGTTAGCTGCACACAAAAATCCCAGGTTTACTTCTAACTTAGGTTATGAGTTTGGACGAGTACTGACACTTAAGCTCAGGTTTAAATTCCTCAGCTTCAGAATTGGAATAGTGACCATCACTGAAGTCATTTGGCTCAACTGCCAATTGGTCGCTTCACAAAAGGCAGATATAACAAGAGAGACACAGGGTGCGCGGCGCTCAGCCTTACAGGGTGACTACTATTCAAATACGAATAGGGCACCTGGCACCCCGCGTCCACCTCACACACCCGAGTGCACCCCGCGTCCACCTCACACACCCAAGCGTCCACCCCGCCACCTCACACACCCGAGCGTGCACCCCACCACCTCACACACCTGAGTACACCCCGCGTCCACCTCACACCCGAGTGCACCCCGCGTCCACCTCACACACCCAAGCGTACACCCCGCCACCTCACACACCCGAGTGCACCCCGCGTCCACCTCACACACCCAAGCGTCCACCCCGCCACCTCACACACCCGAGTGCACCCCGCGTCCACCTCACACACCCGAGCGTGCACCCCACCACCTCACACACCCAAGCGTACACCCCACCACCACACACCCGAGCGTGCACCCCGCGTCCACCTCACACACCCGAGCGTGCACCCCGCGTCCACCTCACACACCCGAGCGTGCACCCCGAGTCCACCTCACACACCCGAGCGTGCACCCCAGTCCCACTTCACACACCCGAGCGTGCACCCGCGTCCACCTCACACACCCGAGTGCGCCCCGCGTCCACCTCACACACCCAGCACCCCAGTCCCACTTCACACACCCGAGCGTGCACCCCGCGTCCACCTCACACACCCGAGTGCGCCCCGCGTCCACCTCACACACCCGAGCGTGCACCCCAGTCCCACTTCACACACCCGGCATCCCGCTCGGCCCTACAAAGGGTGACTGCTATTCAAATACCAAGAGTAGGGTGCCCGGCATCCCGCGCCCACCTCATACCCCCAAGCTTGCACAACAGACCACGCGCGAGTTCGCCCGCGCCTCGCACCGGCGCCCCGCCCCGAATCCTCCCAGGCCCGTTCCCGAGGCATCCCGCCCCGTCCTCACCAGCCTCCCCGCCACCAGGCAGCCAAACATGGCGGCAGCGGCGGCTCGGCTCAGCCGGCAGAGCCCTGAACAAGAGAATAGGAATCCAGCGGCTACAGTCGTAATGGAGCCCAAGAGCCTTCTAGAATTTGCCAGAGGACGCCGGTCCCACCATTACATAGCGACCGGGACAGAGGCAAGGAACGCCTTCTGCCCCTACGACCTCTGACCCTCCCTTCACTAGCGCGCCCCTCAGGAATGAGCACTTCCGGGCCTTACCCCCGCTTCTTCCTTCTAAGGGGAAAAAGTGAGCCAGGACCAGTAGGAGACTACAAGTCCCATAGTGCACTGCGAAGACTTTCGGGAAGGAAAAGCCCGGCCAATTTGAACGTTGTGATTGGCTAACCAATGTTCTCTGTCCTCTGACAGTCGGAGTACGAAATTTTCTAGTATGGTGCTGGAGAAAGGTGTTTCTAAAGTTCCTGTGATCAGTGGCGTGCTTTTACAATAATCGCCTCACGACATCCTTACAAAACCCCCAGGAGATAAGAATAGTAATCTCCATTTCATAGCTTAGGAAGTTGAGCTTCGGTATGGTCAGCCCCCAATCTTTCTTTACACAACAGTACTTACCGGGTCTGAGTTTCAAGTCCTACCCCAACTAATGGGTACTTTTTGTAATGTCTCACGTGCACTAATTTTTAGCAGGTTTTGGACTTGTTTACAATGCCGTTCTAGCTCTTTCCACTTACTATCCCCAGGAATTTACTGTACAACTATGTGCAACTTATATAACTACTTTGTGCCGCTGTGGACCCCTTTGTAAAGAAAAGGAGGAGGCTGCAATGCTTGATAAGAAATGTACTCATTATCTTGCCAGTGTAATTGTAACCCCTCTTCACAGTATGTTCACAAAAAATTAAAATTAAAATTAAAAAAAGATTAAATGAAAAATAAATAAAAAAATAAAAAAAATTTAAAATAAATGAATAAATAAAAATTAAAAAAAAAGAACAGCAATTGTGCCTATCTCCTACGGTTGCTGAGAGGATTAACACTGAGAATATACGTACTGCCTGGCAGTGGTTAGTTTTATTGTAAAATGTCCGTTTTGTGGGTTTTTTTTTTTTTCCCTATTGCATTTGCAGGAAAGATTAATAGGAAATACAAAACAATAGTCAAGGTAAGCGGCACCAAGTTCTTATTGCTACCAGTACTCATTCTTTCATGACTTCAATTCCCTTTCCTTTGGGGATGGGAGATAGTATGAGGTCTTTACACAACTTGAAATATCTGCACTTGGTTACTAGTCATAAACACATCTGTATTCCCAGCCCAGGTTATTATATATGAAGCATCAGTCCCGGGCCTACCTGGTAAACTGACTACCTATTTTTATCTCAGATGATACTTTGCTATAGCTGAGCCAAAATGAAATGGTACGTAAAGCTCTACCAGTACCTCCAACTCTTTACCTAAGGAGTTCCAGAATAGAAAGATCATTCATTCATAATGACACTCTTTCATAAGTGGCAGTCACATTGCCTGGACTCAGAGCTCATTTCTGCCACTTAGACTAGTTAGCCTAACATTCCTGTGCTTCCTTTGTTTCATCTTGAAAAATGGGATAATTGTATTCACCTAAATAAGGTTGAGTTTTTACATGTGAAGTACTACATAGTGGCCAAATTATAGCTTAGAAAGTGTGTTTACCATTATTTTTCCTAATCGTCCACATCTACTGCATACCCACCTTCTGCCCTGAGCATGTATTTTATTCTCACACTTTTCAAATTTATGTGTTTATGCAACTTGTTTTATCTGTCTATACTATGCTCTTGGTAGTTTCTTACACATCCTCAATTTTCCTCATGAATCTTTCTGTGACTCAACCAATAATTCTTTCCTTCTACGCTAATTTTAGTGGATTAAGCCACTAGCCACTAGCTGGCTAGTTTAAAAATTTCCTAATAAACTACATTTGCTGTTTATTAATTGTGCCAGTCTTTATTATGTGGGACTTGAGCTTTTCTCATTTTACTGGCAAACTAAGTTATAGATTGGACAAAGAATTAGAGGAAGCAGTTTTAGTGCTCCTTTTCCAAACTTGAAATCCAGTCTCCAATCCACCAAACTATATTGTTTCCAAAACTAGGAAAAAAAAAAAAAAGTTCTTTAAGAGGGGCTGGGAATATGGCTTAGTGATAGAGTGCTTGCCAAGCATGCATGAAACCTTGGGTTCAATTCCTCAGTACCACATAAACAGAAAAAGCTGGAGGTGACACTGTAGCTCAAGTGGTAAAGCACTCACCTTGAGCAAAAGAAGCTCAGGGACAGTGCCCAGGCCCTGAGTTCAAGTGCCAGGACTGGCAAAAAAAAAGTCTTTACGAAAAAATATATATCTAATGATGAGAGCTCTTTGAAATAGCAGACATGAGAGAGATTGGATCTCCCATTTGCAGTGCATGTTAACCACTACTAAAAGCCATAATTTTGGTCCTTAAGGATACTTCCAACCTCTAAAACACATGATTCAATGAAACAAGTTCATTTAACTTTGGCCAGAGAATCCAAAATTCTGAATTCGGACTTAAGCTTTCTTATTACTCTAGCAATTATATCACATATTTCATTTTTTGGAGCATTAGGTTTTGCTCTACTTAAGTAATTGAATTGATATTTGAATACAGCAGAAACATTTCACCTCTTCTAGAAATTTCTCCTTTTCCAAAACAAAGAAATAGACATGGAAATTCCATCTTCTTTGAACTAGAATAGAATTGTCACTCCAAATGACAATATATCCATGAAAATTGTTAAAATGGAAAATGATTTAGCACAGCAGAGGAAGATCAAATTTAGATACCAAAAGAGAAAGATCACAGGGCTAGGAAGGTAGCTCAGTGGTAGTGCTTGCTTTGCATGCATGAGGCTCTGGGTTCGATTCCTCAGCACCACGTAAACAGAAAAAGCTGGAAGTGGTGCTATGGCTCAAGTGGTAGTGCACTAGCCTTGAGCTGAAGAGCTGAGGGACAGTGCCCAGGCCCAGAGTTCATGCTCCACAACCGGTAAAAAAAAAAAAAAAAAAAAAAAAGATGGGCTGGGAAGGTGGCTCTGTGGTAGAGCGCTTGCCTTGCATGCATGAGGCCCTGGGTTTGATTCCTCAGCACCACATAAGCAGAAAAACACCAGAAGTGGTGCTGTGGCTCAAGTGGTAGAGCGTTAGCCTTGAGCTGAAGAGCTGAGGGACAGCACCCAAGCCCAGAGTTCAGGCCCCAGGACCAAACCAAAAAAAAAGAGTGAGCGAGAGCGAGAAAGAGAGAGAGAGAGATCACTATCAAAGAAGCTCCAGAAATGGAGACACCAGTGGCCTCAGAAGATAAGTATGAAACTGAAGACAGAAGAGATTGTTAAAATCAGTACAAGTTTTTTGTATCACTCTCATATATACTTTGCTAGGGCTAATTGTTATGAAATCTCTAGGAGAAAAAGTGGACTAGATATGCTATACACTAAGAAAATAGCTGTTATAAAACAATGGTTGTGGGACAAGGCCACCATATATACATTAGGCCTTGAATAAGAGAACCTTGACAAGAGACAAGCACATGGTTTGGTAAGTCAAACTTTACAATGTAGGGGCTGGAAAGGTGGCTCAGTGGTAGAATGCTTGCTTTCGATTTCTCAGCACCACATAAGCAGAAAAAGCTGGAAGTGGGGCTGAGGCTCAAGTGGTAGAGGGCTAGTCTACAGCTGAAGAGCTAAGGGACAGCACCCAGGCCCAGAGTTCAGGCCCCACGACCGACAAAAGAAAAAAAAAAGAAACCACAAAACTTGACAATGTAGGCCTTGTCCACCCAAAGAGTGACTTTTTTTTAACACATCTATGTGGAATATGAGGCTATGCTTTCTCTATGATCCTTTCAAACAGGGATCTCTTTTTTTAATATCAACTATAAAGGATATGGATAACTTTTTTAAACCCAACACTCACTCATAATTAAAAAAAGAATCAACAGAGTCTGGGATGTAGCTCACGGTAGAGCACTTGCATAGCAGGTACAAGGCCCCTGGGTTTCACCACTAGCATTGAAAAGAGAAAAAAAGAAAAAGATGAACTTCCTCAACCCGTTAACAGGAATATATACAAAACCACAGCTATGATCATACTTAGAAAGGCTGTATGTTTTCTTTCTTAAGATCAGGAAGGAAACAAAGATGTCTGCTTAGCCATTTCTAGTCAATGAGACTTCCAACCAAAAAAAAGAAAAACTAGTAATATCAGTGAAGTTGATAAGTGTGAAATCAGAATGCTTCTATACTTAAATAAAAAATGAAATTAAGAAGATAATTCTATGTAAAGATGGCATTGGTTCAGTTTATACTTGCACATGCTAAGCAACTGTGTGCACCTAGCTTATATTCATAGAAATTGACAACCTGCTAAAATTTACAAGTAATTGCAAAGGATTCAGAAAATCCAAAACTATTTTGGGGGAAATTTCAAAACTTCTACAACAGTAAGCAAACCAATATGGTATTGACACAGGGGTAGTAGATATATAGATGAACAGAATAAAAGTGAGAGTCAAACAATATTTTGTAATTATGTAGTTTCCTGTGTTTAAAAAATGAACTTAAAGCCTGGCACAGGTGGCTTCTGCCTGTAATATCAGTAGGATGGTATCTGAGGATTGAGGTTTAAAGTTCAGCCTGGCAGGAAAGTCCATGATACTATCTCCTATTAATTACAGAAAAAAGCCAAAAGTGGCACTGTGGCTCAAGTGGTAGAGTGCTAGCCTTGAGCAAAAGAGCTCAGGGACAGCGCTCAGGCCAAGAACAGAAGAGTTCAAGCCCCAGGAACAGGGGAAAAATTTTAAAACGAATCAAAAATCTTTGTAAAAGACTGGGAATATGGCATAGTGATAGAGTGCTTGCCTAACACACATGAAGCCCTGGGTCTGATTCCTAAGTACCACATAACCGGAAAAAAAAAAAACAGAAAAGGTGCTGTGGCTTAAGTGGTAGAATTCTAGCCTTGAGCAAAAGAAGCTCAGGGACAGTACTCAGGCCCAGGACTGGCAAAAACAAACAAAAAACAAAACTGTAAAAGTTAAAACTATAAATTTCTTTGAAGAACCATGCCCTTGGATTTGGAAAAGGTTGCTACTAGGCAACCCTGTGTTCCAGGAAAGCCCACACCCAGAGTACAAGAGTGCCTCAAACATAGTGTGAAACTAAAAGAGCCAGAGGCTTGGGCCACAGTTCTAGTAGTAGTGTTAAGCATGAGGCCCACTGTTCAATCTTAGTAGTAATGTTAAGCATGAGGCCCAGTGTTCAATCTCTAGTAACATTTATGACTTTATCCAAGCAGAAATTTACCTAATCTATCTCAGGCTAGGGATAAAGTTCATTAATAGAGCACTTGCTTGTAACATGCAAGGCTTTGGAGTCAAATATGTGCATATACACACACATAGATGCCCCCAACATATTCCTGACACTAGTATTAGAACCCAACTTAATGCTCCTAATACCACTCTTAATGGCTTTATTTATGATACTTGAGGAAATTATACTAGAAAAAAACAACCAGAATTACTCAAAGGCAATGAAGAGTCATGGATCTAGGTGGTTGTAGTCAATCACTATAAGTACACTTCAATCACTTCACCCATAGGATGTACTCATACATACTAACAATGTTCCTCCTTTCCTATCAATGAAAAAAGAGAGTCATGTTTTCCAATTATTAGATGAATTGGAACAGATAGACATGGCACTCTAGACACTAACACTGCTAACAGTATTGATTATATAAGTGAAATGTCAGCAAGTGAAACTGAGTCTTCAAATGATTACATATTAGCTCAAATACTGAATGTATTCTTAAGAACTGAGAGAAAAAGATGCTTTTGTCCAGTAGCCATGCAAAAAAGAACTCACAATGTGATATTCTGACTTAAAATTCTGTATCACTATAAAATGCCTGTGGCTCATGTCTATAATCCTACTCAGGAAGATGAGACCTGAGGATGAAGGTTCAAAGCCAGCCCACGCAGGAAGTGAGACACTTATCTCCAATTAACCACAAAAAGCTGTGGTTCTAGTGGTACAGTGCTAGCCTGAGCACAAGAGCTCAGGGAGAGTGCATAGGCCCAGAGTTTAAAGCCTCCCAGACTAACAAAACAAAACAAACACAACACAAAAAGAAACGTGAATCAACTCATTTTGCTTTAAAAAAAAAAAAAAAAGTGGCAGTATTGTCTTGTATGATGCTTGGAAATCAAAACTGACTTCCTATAAAGCTGCACTGCTTAAGCTCCTATGAAAATTTCTTTTTGTCGGTCATGGGGCTTGAACTCTGGGCCTAGGTGCTATCCCTCAGCTCTTCGGCTCAAGGTTAGTGCTCTACCACTTGAGCCACAGCGCCACTCCTGGTTTGCTGGTGGTTCGGCTCAAGGTTAGTGCTCTACCACTTGAGCCACAGCGCCACTCCTGGTTTGCTGGTGGTTTATTGGAGATAAAAGTCTCACAGACTTTCCTGCCTAGACTGGCTTTGAACCACAATCCTAAGATCTCAGCCTCCAAAGTAGCTAGGATTATAGGTGTGAGCCACCAGCGCCCAGCTAGCTGTCCTATGAAAATTTCTAATGGAGAAAGTGAAGGATCCACTGAACCGAGACAGTAAACTGTGATTATGCTTTCCTCTTCGTTAAAGCATTACATTAACAGGAAAATAAACCTTGCTTCAGAGATGCTTGAAAGTGCCTAATGTTGTTCAGGATATTATACAAAAAACATCAGTAAGGGATGACATTGTCCAAAAACGAATGTACTCTTTACCTGACTGTGGCCCTCTGTACATCACCTTTATAATAATATTAAACATACAAAAATAAATCCAAAAAATGTATATAGAAACAAAATTTTGCCGGGCATTGGTAGCTCACGCCTATAAACCTAGCTACTCAGGAGGCTGAGATCTGAAGAGCATGGTTCAAAGCCATCCTGAGCAGGAAAGTCCATGAGACTCTTATCTCCAAAAAACCAACAGAAAACTGGAAGTGGCACTGTGGCTCAAGCGGTAGAACGCTTGCCTTGAGCTGAAGAGTCCAGGGACAGTGCCCAAGCCCAGTTCAAGCCCCACAGCCAACCAAAAAAGAAACAAGAAAAAAAATTTTTTTATTAATCTTGATTCTTTGTATGTGCCAATCCTGAGGCTTGAACTCAGGACCTGGGTACTATCCCTGAGCTTTTTTGTTTTCAAGGCTATAGCTCTTACCACTTCAGCCACAGGTCCACTTCAGGCTTTTTAGTGGTTAACTGGAGACTATCCTGCTCAGACTGTCATCCTTAGCTCTTAGCCTCCTGAGTAGCTAGGATTATAGGCATGAGCCACTGGTACCTGGTAAATTTTATTAACTAAAAAAAAGAAACTGGGCAAAATCTAGTCTTTTGTATTTTCCTGGTTCACCTCATTTTATCTTCTACCTAACTTTATGACTGACTACTCAGGATTTTTTCATTCTGCTTTTTAAAAAATTTTAATTGTGAAAATACCGTACAGAGGGGTTACAATTACATGGGCAAGGTAATGAGTACGTTCATCAAGCATTGTTGCCTCCTCCTTTGTTTCCCCTTCCCTTCCCATCCCCCCCCCTCCAGCAAAGTTGTAAAGTTCGTTTTCCAACATAATGACTTATATATCTCATTGTTGCTGTGGGTCCACCTGTATCCCTATATAAGTGGTTTGCTTTTGCCCTTCCCCTCCACAAATTATACCAACATCAAATACAATGAAAGCAGGGGTTATACCGTGGGGGTTTAACAAAGAAATCATCTTATAAATCTGTTAGAAACAATCGCAATAAAGAAAAAGCATTTGATACTTACCTTGGGATTCATTTCACCTAACATCAACTTATCTGACCTTTTCTGCTGTCTCAGACATACACTAGTTATTGCAAATAAGGGAAACCATGGGACCTGTGTTTCTTTGGGCCTGGCTTACTTCGCTTAATATAATTTTTTCCAAGTCTTTCCATTTCCTAACAAATGGGGCAATGCCATTCTTTTTGATGGAGGTATAGAATTCCACTGTGTATATATACCACATCTTCTTGATCTATTCATCTACTGAGGGGCATCTGGGTTGGTTCCATATCTTAGCTATGGTAAATAGTGCTGCAATAAACATAGTTGTGCTGGTAGCTTTAGTATGGTCTTGTTTGTGACCACTTAGGTATATGCCCAAAAGTGGGATTGCTGGGTCATAGGGGAGATCTATGTGGAGTCTTTTAAGGAATCATTCTGCTTTAAGTAAATGCAATTCACCAAAGTCTAAGACCAAAAAATACTCTCAAGCTGGTAAGATCTACTTATCTAAGTCAATTCTTTTTTTTTTAAAGAAAAGAGGGCAACAACTCACTATACTCACTAGACATACTCTTATCTGATCCTATGTTTAACCTTCTAAGTACTTTCCTTTTTCTAATCACATTTCCACTGTTATGAATGGTTAATGATAAATATAGAAGCAAGACAACAGTATATGTTCTAGCTCTAAAGAATTTTAACTGGGGCTGGGAAGGTGGCTCAGTGGTAGAGCACTTGCCTTGCATGCTCAAGGCCCTGGGTTCAATTCCTCAGCACCACATAAGAAAAAAGCTGGAAGTGGCGCTGTGGCTCAAGTGGTAGAGCGCTAGCCTTGAGCTGAAGAGCTGAGGGACAGTGCCCAGGCCCAGAGTTCAGGCCCCACGACCGGACCCAAAAAAAAAAAAAAGAATTTTAACTGTAAATATGAAACTATGGCAGAAGAAAACTATTAAAGATATGAAACTATTAAGGCATACAATTTCCAATAACCATAAATAAAATTAAAATCCACTTAGAAAGCCAGGTGCTGGTGGCTCATGCCTATAATCCTAGCTACTCACAAGGCTGAGATCTGAGTATAGCAGTTTGTAGCCAACCTGGGAGCAGGAAAATCTGTTAAGACTCTTATCTCCAATTGACCACCAAAGAGCTGGAAGTGAAACTGTGGCTTAAGTGGTAAGAATACTAGCCTTGAGCAAAAAAACCAGGGACAGCAGACCTGAATTCCAGCCCCAGGAACAATGTGAGTATGCATGCAGGTACATGCACGTGTGCACGCATGCGTACACACACACACACACACACACACACACACACACACACACACACACACACACACACACACACACACACACACACACACACACACACACACACACACACACACACACACACACACACACACACACACACACACCCCAGATCTTTTTTTTTTTTTTTTTTGTCGTTCCTGGGACTTGAACTCTGGGCCTGGGCGCTGTCCCTCAGCTCTTCAGCTCAAGGCGAGCGCTCTACCACTTGAGCTACAGCGCCACTTCTGGTTTTCTGGTGGTTTATTGGAGATAGGAGTCTCACGGTCTCTCCTGCCCGGGCTGGCTTTGAACCGCGATCCTCAGATCTCAGCCTCCTGAGTAGCTAGGATTACAGGCGTGAGCCACCAGCGCCCGGCTCACACCAGATCTTATTATATGGCAAATAATATTTTAATTGACTCATATATATTAAAAACATTATTTGACCTCCCTGAGGTAGATATTATTATTACTGTTTCACACATGCAGACATGTTATTTATTTAATCTTGGCAGAGCCAAGATTTAAATTTAATTTAGTTTTAAAGACTATACTCAGTATCTCCTGATTAAATACCTTTCTCCAATTAAGGAAAAAAACAAAACAAAATAGGATGGGCACTGGTGGCTCACACCTGTAATCCTAGCTACTCAGGAGGCTGAGAGCAGAGGATCTTGGTTCAAAGCCAGCAGGGACAGGAAAGTCTGTAAGACTCTTCTCCAATTACCCACCAGAAAACTGGAAGTAGTGTTATGGCTCAAAGTGGTAGAGCATTAGCCTTGAAGAGCTCAAGACAGCACCCAGGCCCAGAGTTCAAGCCCTACAACCAACCAAAAATAAAAATAAAAAAATAGGTAGAGTACAATTTTATTACTTTCAACTTGTTCTCATTCCAATGAAAATATGTAAAATAACACACAGCTATACAAAAATAAATTTTTATTAAAAGCAGTAGAGTCTGAGCAGGAAGACAGTACAAAGAATGTAAACAATGTAAACATCACTACATTCAGCTCAGCCTGATTGAATGCTGAAAACAAGTCTAAATGCTCTATGTGCCCTTACTAACAAGATACATTAATTCTATTTTACACAGACATACTCTATTTTGCTTAGGAAAAAATATTTTATCGAAGTCGATCCCAACGCCAAATACTGGCATCATCACAAACAGCTATAAGAATGCTGCTATCCCTGCTAAAACTGGTTTGTCGAATAGCAGCACCACATTTATGATGAGTCAGTGTTGTACATCTGGGGAAAAAAAAAAAAAAACAAGACAGGAGGTTAAATATAATACATAAATTGTCAGCATTACCTTAAAAGAGAAAAAAAAAGATATTTCAAGTCTCATAAAAAGCACTTAAAATCAGAAGGTCTTCACTAAGTATTTATTCTCAAATTTGATGAAATTTGGGTAATTCATTAATTTCATTAATTTGAAGAGGCATCATAATGTGTACAAAGAAAAATATCAATAAGCAACTCAAAATGATTACATGATTTAAGGAATCAATTGTTTCCTGTATCATTAGTATAAGGTTGAATAAAAAGGGAAAATAGTTTAGAAATAGTTTAGTACTTACTTGGCTTTATGAGGATCTTCTACTTCTAAATCCCAAACATAAAGTTTGCCAACCTGATTGCCCAATGCAAGCATCTGTGTAAACATATTTTTAAAAAGATCAAATTAATAAAACCACCAAGCTCTATGGCAGTCAAGCAATCCTAAGACATCTTCCTTACTTCAGAAAAACCTCGGCTCCAGCCTCTGACTGCGCTCTGGACTATTTCTTTGGATCTTATATTCCTGATTTATAAATAGGAATAAGAGGAATTAATATTTCACAGGTATCTTGAGTAAATAAGGCACTGTGCAATTTTATGGAAGGCTTTACAATTTGTTAGCATGGTAGTCTTTTTTCTACCTTAAATAACAGTAGAAAAGCTGTTGAAGCTCTTCCAAAACTTTGTTACAGAAGTAAATACTCAGTTAATTTGTTATCACAAAATCTTAACAGATTTCTTTTCAATTTTAGGTAACCATTTTGTCTTTGTCTTTTATGCTTTTCTCTAAATTTTTCTAGGAAAAAGCTACACAAAAAGATCAGCACTCTCATCACAAAATATTAAGTCTTAGAACAGATATCATGGACTATATAACCACTGACACCCAACTGCTTGTTGGTTTTACACAAGGTATTGCAGAAGGAGTCTCAGAGCCACAAAGGTAGATTTGCAATATCAACAAGCAAAGTAAGCAATTAAAAAAAAAAAATCACAGATTCTAAGAGGAAAAGAAACATGGACAAAACAGAAAAAGAATTACAAAGGTCTTTCATTAAGTCAAATAATTTCAAAATGTAAAAATATGCTGCTACCTTTTGCCAGAAATCCATAGAAAACCTCATGTACCAAATGTCACACTGGCTGTAATCAAATCGCCCAAGAATAGTCACATTAGACTCACTAGGTTTAATTTTATCTATATCATCTTCCATTTTGCCAGGTTTCCAGCATACAATGGCATTTTCACAAGACTAAAAAGGAAGAATGAAAAAACAAGTATTAGTTGTAGAAATGGATTTAGAAGATTAAAAACTGACAATGTTATCATTTTAAAATAGCTCAAATAATTAATTTAATCCACTGATATATTCTGCATTTATATAGTCAGCATCCATACTTGAGAAGAAATCTGATTATAAACAGAATCACTCAATAAAAAAAGAATTTCACTGTCTGGATATTCATTTTGGAAGTAAGTGTCTCTTCCTACCTCAGCTCTACATAATTAGACACCTAGAAAATTGAGGTGCTCTACAGCAAAGTTAAATTACAGAAACATATTACAGTATTAGAACACACAGCTTCTCATAGCCTAGCCCTTGCTTACTTCATAGTTTTATCTTTCCAGTTTCCTGATCAGTCTCTAGACTCTAGTGCTTCTCTTTACCTTGTTAACTATTACTCCATCTACACAATGTCTACACCACATTGAAGCTCCTCACAGACACCAAAGAACAGTATATGGATCCATTAAAAGGACATAACAGGGGGCTGGGAAGGTGGCTCAGTGGTAGAGCGCTTGCCTTGCATGCCTGAGGCCCGGCATTCGATTTCCCAGCACCACATAAGCAAAAAGAAAAAAGCCAGAAGTGGCGCTATGGCTCAAGTGGTAGAGCACTAGCCTTGAGCTGAAGAGCCTGAGGGACAGCGCCCAGGTCCAGAGTTCAGGCCCCATGACTGGACCCCTCCCCCCCCCCCCCCAAAAAGGACATAACAGGTCTGAGAAGGTGGCTCAGTGGTAGAGTGCTTGTCTTGCATGCATGAGGCCCTGGGTTCGATTCCTCAGCAACACATAAGCAGAGAAAGCCAGAAGTGGAACTGAGGCTCAAGTGGTAGAGTGCTAGCCTTGAGCTGAAGAGCTGAGGGACAGCGCCCAGGCCCAGAGTTCAGGCCCCATGACCAGGGGAAAAAAAAAAAGAAAGGACATAACAAGCAAGTCATGAATAGGGAAAGAGAAAGTATTAAAAGCACTGATTTAACATCAAGAAGGTGACATGGAGATGGGATTAAAATGGCCTATGAAGTTATACTTTCTCTGTCCTCTAACATTGAATCTTTGAAAAAATACAATGAAAAGAAAATTGCAAAATTGAGGGAAATGACTGCTCATGTAACCTTCTAGGACTTTGGTAGAGACAAGGAATGCACTAAACATCTTATAATCAATGGGATACCCCTTGTCCCCAGCTATTTAACCCAACCTCAACACAAACATTAAGAAACTAATGTAGGTGAACTGTGTCCCCGAGAGCTCCAGAGGACAGCCTACAATATAATCTTAGGTGGCAGCCCTGCAGGAGTCACTGACATTAAACAGTTCAACCATTAGGCAACAAGAAGATTAAAGTGAGGACAGCATAATTTTTTCTTGTGCACATTTCTCAGACTTTGAAATTCCAATGCTATATGTTTGTTATACAAGTTCTTAACTACAAAGTAACTTGAGATTATCTAGGTGGTTGTTAGAGATTTAACTGGATCAGTAAATTTAGAGTTATCTCAAGACTCATCTCTGCCCAACATTACTAAACTGGAATTTGGAAGAGGGAGGCAGAAGCAAAAATGTAAAGTATCTCTTCAAGTGTCTCTAACTGATAAATTCTTTTTCTGGTGCTTTGTGTTTTCTAGAAAAGTGTTCTACCAATGAGCTTCAATCACAGCCAAAAGTGTTTAGTAGAGACCTCTCATGGAAACACAAAACACAGAGATATAAGAAAAATTTACTGCTGGGAGCCGGTGGCTCACACCTGTAATCCTAGCTACTGAGGAGGCTAAGATCTGAGGATCAAGGTTCAAAGTCAGCCCGGGAAACTCTTATCTCCAATAAACCACCAGAAAACCAAAGTGGCACTGTAGCTTAAGTGGTAGAGCGCCAGCCTTGAGCTTTAGAGCTGAGGGACAGCACCCAGCCCCACGACTGACAAAAAAAAAAGAAAAAAGAAAAAAAATTTACTAGCACTAATAAAAAACTGCATTTCAAAATTATCTAGACAAATTATCAAATTGTTCAAACCAAATCTGTGTGTGTGTGTGTTTGTGTTTGTGCATGCGCGAGCATGCCTGCATGTATGCTGGTCCTGAAGCTTGAACTCAGGGCCTAAGTGCTGTCCCTGAGCTTTTCTGCTGAAGACTAGTGCTCTAACCACCCACAACTCCACTTCTGGCTTGCTTTCTCTCTTTTCTTTTTCTTTCTTTTTTTTTTAGTAGTTTATTGGAGATAAGAGTTTTATGGATTTTCTTGCCCTGGCTGCTTCTTATAGTTAGAATTATAGGCGTAAGCCACTGGCACATGTCACAAATTATTTTTCTTTTTTCTTTTTGGTCAGTCGTGGGGTTTGAACTCTGGGCTTGGGCGCTGTCCCTGAGAGCGCTCTACTACTTGAGCCACAGTACCACTTCCAGTTTTCTAGTGGTTTTATTGGAGATAAGAGTCTCCCAGGGGCTGGGAAGATGGCTCAGTGGTAGAGCGCTTGCCTTGCATGCATGAGGCCCTTGGTTCGATTCCTCAGCACCACATAAGCAAAAAGAAAAAAGCCAGAAGTGGCACTGTGGCTCAAGTGGTAGAGCGCTAGCCTTGAAATAAAGAGCTGAGGGACAGTGCCCAGGCCCAGAGTTCAGGCCCCACGACTGGACCTCCCTCCCCTCAAAAAAAAGAGTCTCCCAGACTTTCCTGCCCGGGCTGGCTTTGAACCCAGATCCTCAGATCTCAGCCTCTTCAGTAGCTAGGATTACAGGTGTGAGCCACTGGCGCCCAGCATACATTATTTTTTATTTATATCGAAGTCATTAATTCCTGGGTCTCTGTGCCAGATCTAAACTCTCAGGGGATCTCTTATTGTCATGTCCTCCCAATAATTCTAACACAGAACCAGATTTGAGACTACCAGTATGTCAGTCTTGTATTTTATCTACATCCCGAAGTCCTTCCTATAGTCTATGAGCTTTTTATTGCTGCTTCCAAGATGATAGAATGGAGGTATTTTTTCCTACTTACATCACTTAGTGTAACTTAAAGGTCTGATTCTCACATCTAAAGCAAACCTAATTCTCTGAAAAGACAAAGAAGGCACACTAGATAACAATCTTGGAACATGAATCATAGAACATTGAGCAACTTGGGTTTCCCTTTCTTAAAGAATCTCAGATCTAGGGATTCTGAGTCACAAGACCAGCAGAGACCTGGATCTTTTGGGGGGGCAAAGGGGCATAGGCATAGGGGTATGAACTCAAGGACGTGCTAGACAGCATACCACTTGAGCCACACAACACCTTTTGCCTTTTCATTCACTACTATCCCACACTGGATGCTAGAAAAGACAATTCAGAAATACTTGAGTGAAGACAGAAGCTTCAACAAGTCAGGCTCATGCCTGTAATCCTAGCTACTCAAGAGGATCACGGTTCAAAGCCAAGCCAGAGCATGAAAGTGAAAGTCCATGAGACTCTTTATCTCCAATTAACCACCAGAAAACCAGAAGAGGTGCTGTGGCTCCAGTCATCAAACACTCACCTTAAGCTGAAGAGCTCAGGGACAGGGCCCGGCCCACAGTTCAAGCCCCACAACCAACAAAAACAAAACAAAAAAGCTTCAAAACAAGTTTTCTATTTTGAGCCAAAAGTAGCAAACTACTGAGATTAAATGTTCCAACAACAGAAAAAAAATCTAGACTCATCCCTGGTTGAACTTGTACAAGCTCAATAAGGAACTATTCATTAAGTCTTAACTAAGCACCTTCAATTACAAGTCCTCTGGTTTCCCTTACTCTTGTAGCAATGAGGTAACCCTCTTCCTATTTGCTGGCTGGACTCATCCAACCAAACAATAGTAAGGGCACAACCAATTTTCCAGTGTCAGTGGCAACCATTAGTGAGCATTAAAGAGGCATCCTAGCCCTCCAACTGGGATGGCAAGACTGGCCTAATGGAAAGTTTGAATGCTCACCACCATCTCATGTTCCTCTTGCTCAGCTGCAACAGTAAAGAAGCCCTCTACAGAATTAGTTCTAAAGGAAGGGAAAGGAAGACTATAGAGCCTCATAATATCAGAAGTATTCAGGTTTCAATCTAGTATTAGTCATACCAACAATCAGAAAAAAAAAATCTCAATTTTCTAAGATATACCAACACAGAGGTAACATAGATGTCAGAACTCTGAAAAAGAGTTTAAAGTAACTATTGTAAATTGCTTCAGCAATCATAATTACATATAAGCCAAAAGGAAATCTCAACAAAATACATAGAAATTTTATAAATGAAAACTAGTATTAGAACCAAAATTAAAAACTCCATTGGTGGACTCAACAGAAGAGAGAAAACTGAAAATTTTTATTTTTTATTTATTTATTTTTTGATCAGTCGTGGGGCTTGAACTCTGGGCCTGGGTGCTGTCCCCTCAGCTCTTCAGCTCAAGGCAAGCGCTCTACCACTTGAGCTACAGTGCCACTTCTGGTTTTCTGGTGGTTTATTGGAGATAGGTGTCTCATGGTCTTTCCTGCCTGGGCTGGCTTTGAAGCATGATCCTCAGATCTCAGCCTCCTGAGTAGCTAGGATTACAGGCGTGAGCCACATGGGCCCGGCCAAAACTGAAAATTTTTAAAGCAGATCAACAGAAATGATTCAATCTAAACATAAAAGAAAACTTACCTAAAAAGACAAAGTTCTTAAGGACAAAACAAAAGCTCTAATATCTTACTAGAGTCCTAAAATAAAGATAACAGAGCTAAAATGGAATCTGAATGACTGACAAAATGCCAGGTTTGGGGCAAAATATATCTCCAAGTCCTTCTGCTTTTGTCTGTCATGACGGTGCCCTTGCTTGATTCCATTTCTTACCACCCCTTCATACAAGACTTTCAGAATCAAGCTACTACTACACAAGAAACAAAATTATTCCATTCCACAGTGGGTTTGGATAAAAACAGTAACAAACTAAAGTACAAGTAAGATCTAGCAGGAGAAGCTGGAAGAAAAGCAAACTGGACCTGTTAAACTACACAATAGTGCTAGCCTTAAGCAAAAGGGCTCAGGGACAGTGCCCAGGCTCTGAGTTCAAGCTTGAAAAGAAGAAAAAAAAAAAGTACTTACTTTGGCACTGTAAGAAACTACACAAGCTGGGCCAGTGGCTCACACCTGTAATCCTAGCTACTCAGGAGGCTGAGATCTGAGGATTGCAGCTCAAAGCCAGCTGGGGCAAGGAAAATCTGTGAGACTCTTATCCCCAATTAACCACCAGAAAACCAGAAGTGGGGCTGTGGCCTAAGTGGTAGAACATTAGCCTTGAGCTTAAGAGATCAAGAATAGCACCCAGGCCAAGAGTTCAAGTCCCACAACCAACCAACCAACCAACCAACAAAAGTACAAGATGTCGGTACTTTAGCTGTATCACAGTCAATGATTGTCTTAATCTATCAAACAGAAAATGTCATATTTTAAACTGGGATTAAGCTTTTTCTTTTCCTTTGATGAAGATTACTAGATTAGGTCAGAAATAAATATGTAAAACCTTTAAGAGTAATGTTTCCTAAAACAAACCTACTACAGATTACAGGTGAGTGAATTACAAACAAATTGTTTGGAAAATGCCAATAAATTCACATGAAACTCAAATGAAGTCAAATTATACTCAGACCTCAAATTAAAAAGGTATTCATGCTAAAGCTGATGCTAGTGGCTCAGCCTGTAATCCTAGCTACTCAGGAAGATGAGTTCTCACAACTATGATTCAAAGCCAACCCATAAGGAAAGTCTATAAGACTCATTCTCTCCAATTAACCCATCAAATAGCTTGGAAATGGAGCTATGGCTCAAGTGCTGGAGTACTAGCTCAAGGACAGTGCCCTGTCCCTGAGTTCAAGCCCCAAGACACACTGGCACACTGGTGCCCGTACACACACACACACACACACACACACACACACACACACACACACACAGACACACAGAGACACACACAGACATTAATGTTGAATGTGCAAACTAAAAGAAAAAAAAAGAAGAGCGGGGTGCTGGTGGCTCACGCCTGTAATCCTAGCTACTCAGGAGGCTGAGATCTGAGGATCATGGTTCAAAGCCAGCCCGGGCAGGAAAGACCGTAAGACTCCTATCTCCAATAAACCATCAGAAAACCGGAAGTTGCGCTGTAGCTCAGGTGGTAGAGCTCTGGCCTTGAGCTGAAGAGCTGAGGAACAGCGCCCATGCCCAGAGTTCAAGCCCCATGACCAAACCCCACCCCCCTCCCCCCCCCCCCCCCCCACCCCCCGCCCCCTGCAAAAAAAAAGAAGAAAGAAGTAGATCATGCCTGTAATCCTAGCTACTCAGGAGTCTGAGATCTGAGAATCAAGGTTCAAAGCCAGCCCGGGCAGGAAACCTGTCTGTAAGACTCTTATCTCCAGTAAACCACTCGAAAACCGGAAGTGGCGCTGTGGCTCAAGCGGTAGAGCGCTTGCCTTGAGCTGAAGAGTGTAGGGACAACGCTCAAGCCCACAGTTCAAGCCCCATGACCAACCAAACAAAAACAAAAAAATTTTAACTAGAAAGCTGGGAAGGTGGCTCAGTGGTACAGTGCTTGTCTTGCATGCAGGAGGCCCTGGGTTCAATTCCTCAGCACCACATAAGCAGAAAAAGCCGGAAGTGATCCTGTGGCTCAAGTGGTAGAGTGCTTGAATTCAGGGCCTCACATTCTCACTTGGCTTTTTTTTTTTCCTTTGGGGGGGGGGGGGTGTCCATTCGTGGGGCCTGAACTCTGGGCTTGGGCGCTGTCCCTCAGCTCTTTAGCTCAAGGCTAGCGCTCTACCACTTGAGCCACAGCCCCACTTACAGCTTTTTTCTTTTTGCTTATGTGGTGCTGAGGAATCGAACCCAGGGTCTCAGGCATGCAAGGCAAGCACTCTATCACTGAGCCACCTTCCCAGCATCACTTGGCTTTTCTGAACGCAGCTGGTGCTCTACCACTTCAGCCATACCTCCATTTCTAGTTTTTTGCTAGTTAATTGCAGATAAGAGCCTCAAGGATCTGTCTGCTGAGCTGGCTTTGAACCTTGATCCTCAGATCTCAGTCTCCTGAGTAACTAGGATAACAGGCCTGAGTCACCTATGCCGGGCTTGCCATTTCATTTTAAAAAGCTAATAATTGTACCAAAAAACAAAATCTCTGATCAGTATCACACACCTCATGAATCAGTCATAAATATACTTAAAAAAAAAAATTAGCAACTTGAATCCCGAAACAAAAGAACTACAAGTCAGGTGCTGGTGGCTCATGCCCATAATCCTAGCTACTCAGGAGGCTAAGATCTGAGGATCAAGGTTCAAAGCCAGCTTGAGCACGAAAGTAAGAAAGTCCGTGACACTCTTTTTTTGGTCCGGTCGTAGGGCCTGAACTCTGGGCCTGGGCGCTGTCCCTCAGCTCTTCAGCTCAAGGCTAGCGCTCTACCACTTGAGCCACAGTGCCACTTCTGGCTTTTTTCTTTTTTCTTATGTGGTGTTGAGGAATTGAACCCAGGGCCTCAGGCATGCAAGGCAAGCGCTCTACCACTGAGCCACCTTCCCAGTCCCATGTCCGTGACACTCTTATCCCCAATAAACCACCCAGAAAACCGAAAGTGGTACTGTGGCTCAAGTGGCACAGCACTAACCTTGAGCTGAAGAGCTGCGGGACAGTGCCCAGGCCCAGAGTTCAAGCCCCATGCCCAACAACAACAAAAAGAACTACATTCAGTACAGTGAAGTTAGGTTTATTCCAAGGATAAAAGACTGGGCCAATGTTCAAAAACTGAACAATATACTCCACTATGTTAACAGGTCAAACAAGAAAAATAATGATTATATTAACCAAAGAAAAAGAAATAGTTCAAAATTTTCAGAAGAGAATACAATTTTCAACTTAAGAGAGATTATTGCTGGGTCCTTGTCACTTATACCTGTAATCCTACTACATAGGAAGCTGAGATCTGAGGATCACAGTTCAAAGCAAGTCTGGACAGGTAAGTATGTAAGGTTCTTATCTCCAATTAACAAAGTAAAGCTTGGCTTTACATAGTAGAACACTAACCTTGAGCACAAAAGCTCAGGGAATGAGTCCAGGCCCTGAGTTCAAGCTTCAGGATGGGCACAAAAAAGATCAAGAAAATGAGAGAATATCTATAAATAGCACAGCTAATATACATAATTATGAAAGACTGAATGAGTAAAAATATCTGCTTTAACACATATGCAATACAGAACGAACAATATGCCCATGCAATAATGGAAGAAAAAGAAGAAGGCACAACGATCAGGAAGTATAATGGTTTGGTGCATACTTATAATCCCAGCACTTGGATTGGCAGGAAGATTTCAAATTCAAGGCTAGCCTGGGCTAAATAGTGTGATCCAGGTTTTTTGTTTTTGTTTTGTTTTTTTTGGGGGGGGGGGAGGTTGGTCAGAGGCGTGAACTCTGGGCCTGGGCGTTATCCCTCAGCTCTTCAGCTCAAGGATAGTGCTCTACCACTTGAGCCACAGCAACACTTCCTGCCTTTTCTGCTTATATGGTGCTGAAGAATTGAACCCAGGGCCTCGTGCATGCAAGGCATGCATGAGCCACCTTCCCAGCCCCGACTTTCTAAGTACTAGGAACATGTGGAGACTAATAAGCAGACCCTTGTGGAAACAGAGGTCATAAAGAGCTGCCTGTTACAATCCAGTGAACAATGCTCTTTAATTGAGTGTAAGAATTTTAAGCAGCTCTCTTCATTGTGGTTGGAATGAATGACACTGAGAATAAAATGGCTATTTATGATTTCATCCACAAATTTGTGGAAGTTTTAGGTGAGTATTTCAGCCAAGTGAGTGAACTTGATATAATGTTTAATCTGGAAAGCACACATCATTTTGGAAGAGATGGTGCTAAATGGCTGCACTGTGGAAACCAATCAGGCAAGAATCTATGCCCCTCCACCAATCCTTGATAAGCTATCAGAAAGCTGAATGGAAGGAAGGGTCTGCCAGACAGCATTCAACTTATAGGAAATGTGACCTCCATGGAATCCACTTCAACATATGTAGCCTAAAAGAATCTGGAAGACTATACATGGCAAAATGGAGTAACCCTTCAAGTATTATACCTATTGCTTTCCACAGTTCCTAAATGGAAAACAAAAATGCATTTTAAAGTATGAGCAAAGAAATAGTCTTAACTAAGAGCCAAATTTTATTTTGTACTTGTAAGCATATTTTTCCCTCACCTAAGTTTTATTGAAAATCTAAAGAATCTTTTTGGCCACTGCTTCTTCTTGCAAATTAAATTCAGAAATAACAGGACAGTGATGGCAGTTATCAGACAATAAAAATATTTAAATTTACTGAAATATGCACGATATTTTGAGTTAAAAAAAAATCCAAACCAAGAAGTATAATGGATTGGATCTGAAATGTTCCCCATAGGCCATGCACTGAAGGCTTGGTCATCTTCTAGGGACTTCTGGGAATGAAAACAAAGGAAGTGGGGCTTAGATGGAAGAGGTGGTCATTGGAGGCCATCCTTTGAGGATATATTGGATCTGCTTCTGTTTCTCAGCTTCAGGATCACCATGAAGCAAGCAGCTCTACTCCATCCTTCCCTCCCTTCTGCTTCATTACAAGTTCCAACTGACAGGGCCAAGCAGCCATGACTGAAACTTCTGTAACTGAGCGAAATATAAATTCTTCTTTATAAGATGTTTACTTCAAGTATTTTATCACAGAGATAAAAAGCTAATTAACACAGAAGGGAAAAAAATAAAACTGTCTCTATTAGCAGATGACAAAGAAAATCCCCATTAATCGGGGCTGGGAAGGTGGCTCAGTGGTAGAGCGCTTGCCTTGCATGCCTGAGGCCCTGGGTTCGATTCCTCAGCACCACATAAGCAAAAGGAAAAAAAGCCGGAAGTGACGCTGTGGCTCAAGTGGTAGAGTGCTAGTCTTGAGCTGAAGAGCTGAGGGACAGTGCTCAGGCCTGGAGTTCAGGCCCCACCACCAGACCCACCCCCCCCAAAAAAAAAGAAAATCCCAATTAAAACACACACAAAAGGAAAACAAAAAATCCACTATGGTTTCAGGAATCAAAGATATCAACATGCAAACAGTTGTATTTCTCTATAGTAGCTGTGAGCACAAAAAAAAAAAAATGGGAATTTAAACCATAACACAAGCTTGGGCGCAAGTGGCTCATGCCTTAAATCCTAACTACTCAGGAGGTTGAGATCTGAGGATTGTGGTTCAAAGCCAGCTTGGGTAGGAAACTCTGTGAGACTCTTATCTCCAATAAACCACCACACAACCAGAAAAGTCGCTGTGGCTCAAGTGGCAGAACACTTGCCTTGAGCTGAAGAGCTCAGGGACAGCGTCCAGGCCCAGAGTTAAAGCCCCATGACTGACCAAAAAAAAAACAAAAATAAAAAAACAACACAATTTATAACAGCTGAAACAGAATTCTTAAGATGTAATTCTAACATAGCATAAGCAAGGCCTGTATCCTTATAGCTATAAAATGTTGATAAAGGGCTGGGAATGTGGCTTAGTGGTAGAGTGTTCACCTAGCATGTATGAAACCCCCGGGTTCCATTCCTCAGTACCACATACACAGAAAAACCCAGAAGTGGCGCGTGGCTCAAGCGGTAGAGTGCTATCCTTGAGCAAAAGAAACTCAGGGACAGTGCCCAGACCCTGAGTTCAAGCCCCAGGATTGGCAATAAATAAATAAATAATAGAAGATCTAAATAAATGGAGAGAGATTTCATGTTCTGGATTAGAAGGAAGACAGCATAAAGGTATTATCTACAAAATTATATATAGATGAAACATAATTCTAATCAAAATCCTCTTCCTTCAAAGAAAATCCCAGCAAGACATTATTTTTAATGTATACAATACTGTTCTAAAATCTACATGGAAAGACATAAGAACCAGAATTTCTTTGAAAAACAATTTTGATGACAATTTCTTAGATACAACAGAAGCACTATTCATAAATTCACTTTTTAAATCAGTAATTGGATTTTATAAAAACTAAAAATAACTTCTACAAAAGACTCAATTAATGGTTGCACCCTGAGCCTACTCAGTCTCCCTGCCCTTCCGACCCAGGTGTGAGGAAAAGTCACTTGCATCCTGGGTTAAAGACACACCAATGCTACAGCTACTTGAATCCCCTGGAACTCAAGTTCATACAAAAGCAAATCCTTAGGGGTACCTGATGGCATCAAAGTACTTTGCCTGTGTGTAAAGAATCTCCCATTGCCTCAATTTGAGCAGGGTAGGAAACGTGCCATATTAAGGCTTTTTTCAGACCTCACCATGGTACCCTATCTTCCTGGGGAGCACTCACAAATAAAAAGAATGTCATCACATCTGGCCTGGAGCAGCCACCACAGCAGGAGCAGGCTTGGGGGCTGCCAGTATCGCTGTCTCAAGTCTATTAGCAGCACCTCTGGACCCAGATAGATCAAGATTTCTCAAACGTCCAACAGTTAGGCCATAACCTCAGAGATCCAATAGATTCACTGGTGACATCCTCCAAAACAAGAGGGGCTTAGACTTGCTCACTGTAACCCAGGGAGGCCTCTGTGCCTTCCTGAGGGAAGAGTGATGTTTCTATGTCAGTAAGTCTAGAGTGGTAAGGGAGTCTGTGGAACAACAATGCAACAGTATGACTCCAGAAGCTTACCATAGGGAAGAATCATAATGGTGGGGTCCTTCCAGATCTGACTCTCATGGATATCTCCTTTCCTTGGACCCTTACTGGTCATAGTCCTAGCCCTAGCCTTTGGATCCTTGTTGCTAAATATGGTTACTAAGTTTATTAGCTCACAACTAGAGGCCATCAAACTGTAAATGTTTCTGACTCAATACAGGCCAATAAATCTTACACAAGACTGATGCTCATTCCTGCTAGAATAGACATCAAAAGGGGGGAATATCAAGGAGCTTGATTAAGCACAAAAACTGGAAATGAAATAGGACTTCCTGCATGCCTATTTGACTGCTGACCTGACATTAGCCTACCTAACTGCTGGGCTTCTGCATCCCCTCCCAACCTAAACCTAAATGCTACTACAGCCTAATTTAACCTCACTTATTAGCAACCAATACAGCCCTCATAGCCCAATCTCTCCATGTAACTCTATGAAGACCTTTAATCTTAAGACTAGGGGCTCAAGACTTAGGAGTAAGAGTTCCTCCGGGTCCACTGACATAATAGATTTGAGTTACTTCCACCTCAAAAAAAAAAAAAGAGGGGCTGGGAAGGTGGCTCAGTGGTAGAGTGCTTGCCTTGCATGCATGAGGCCCTGAGTTAGATACTTCAGCACCACATAAGAAAAAAGAAAAAAGCCGGAAGTGGCGCTGTGGCTCAAATGGTAGAGCGCTAGCTTTGAGCTGAAGAGCTGAGGGACAGCTCCCAGGCCCAGAGTTCAGGCCCCATGACCGGACCCAAAAAATAAATAAAAAAAAAAAGATCCAGGCTGGGATTGTGGCTCAGTGGTAGAGTGCTTGCCTAGCATGCATGAAGCCCTGGGTTTGATTCCTCAGTACCACATACACAGAAAAAGCTGGAAGTGGTGCTGTGGCTCAAGTGGTAGAGTGCTAGCTTCAAGCAAAAGAAGCTCAGGGACAATGTTCAGGCTCTGAGTTCAAGTCTCAGGACTGGCAAAAAAAAAAAAAAAAGACCCAATTAAGAAGGTAAAAGACAAACTACAGATTTTAAGAAAATACTGGCAAAATATATTTCTGATATAAGAAAAATATATCTAGAATGCCCTAAGAACTCTCAAAACCTAACAGTGAGAATAAAACAGAAAGCCAATCCAATTAGAAAATGAAAAAAAAAAAAGTGGGGCTGGGAAGGTGGCTCAGTGGTAGAGCGCTTGCCTTGCATGCATGAGGCCCTGGGTTCGATTCCTCAGCACCACATAAGCAAAAAGAAAAAAGCCGGAAGTGGCGCTGTGGCTCAAGTGGTAGAGCGCTAGCCTTGAGCTGAAGAGCTGAGGGACAGTGCCTAGGCCCAGAGTTCAGGCCCCACGACCAGACCCAAAAAAAAAAAAAAAAAAGAAAATGAAAAAAAGATGTGAAAGGGTACTACCAAAAAAAAATATGGTAAATAAGCACATAAAAATCAGGCTCCACACCACTAGCCACCAGAAAATGAAAATTAAGACCATGATGTGGTACCACTATCACCTATCAGAACAGCTAAAATAAACAATAATGACAATACCAAATGTTGGCAGATTCAGAGACAAAATATCTCTCATACATTGTTGGTGAGAATGTAAAATGGCACAACCACTCTGTAAAATGGTTTGGCAGTTTCTTTAAAACTAAATGAACTTGGGGCTGGGAAGGTGGCTCAGTAGTAGAGTGTTTACCTTGCATGCATGAGGCCCTGGGATTCCTCAGTACCACAAAAAGCTCGAAGTGGCGCTGTGGCTTCAGTGGTAGAGCGCTAGCCTTGAGCTGAAGGGCTGAGGGACAGCACCCAGGCCCAGAGTTCAAGCCCCCCGCCCAACAAAAAACAAAACAAAACAAAACAAAAAAACTAAATAAGCTTAACTATTACCTAACAATTTCTCTTTTAGGCAGATATCCCAGAGAAATGAAAAGTTAACACAGAATCCTGTCCACAACAGTTCATTAGATTTCTAATAGCCTAGAACAGAAAACAACCAAAACAAACTATAATAGATGGTGAAATTAACTGTGATGGGACATCCACATGATGGAATGTACTTAAACAATTAAAATGGAGTGCTACGGACACAGGCAACAACATGGGTAGAACTCTAGGACATTGTACTGAATAAGAAAATACAATTTCAAAAATCTCCAATTGTGACATTCTTGAATCAACAAGGTAAGCTGACAATGAACTATACACACATTGTGTCATTGTCAATTTCCTGGATTACTTATCATGTGAGAGTTATAAAAAAGATACAACCATTGGAAAAATTAAGTAGTGATCATAACAGACCTTTCTATACTATCTTTGAAACTTCCTGTGGTCTATTTCAAAACCAAAAGTTTAAGGATAAAAACCACACACCACCACCAACAGTAAAAACAATTCCCATAAGGATAAGAAGAAAAAAAATAGGCTGTGTTCAAGAGAATGTGAAATACTCTGAAATCCACATCAAGAAATGAGAGCAATTTCTCTGAAGTTGAAAAATCTTAAACTTTTCAATTATATCACCAATAATTTCTGTGAATTACCAGCTTAAAAAAATGTTCTTAGCTGGGCGCCAGTGGCTCACACCTGTAATCCTAGCTATTCAGGAGGCTGAGATCTGAGGATCGAGGTTCAAAGCCAGCCTGGGCAGGAAGTCTGTGAGATTCTTACCTCCAATTAACCACCATAAAACCGGAAATGGTGCTGTGGCTCAAGTTTTAGAGTGCTCGCCTTGAGCTGAAGAAGTCAGGGACAGCGCCCAGGCCCAGAGTTCAAGCCCCACGGTGGACAAAAAGAAAGTTCTTTTGGGGCTGGGAATGTGACTTAGTGCTAGAGTGCTCACCTAGCATGCATGAAGCCCTAAGTTTGATTCCTCAGTATCACATAAACAGAAAAAGCCAGAAATAGTGCTGTGGCTTAAGTGCTAGAGTGCTAACCTTGAGCAAAAGACAGGACCTCCACAGAGAAATCGTGGAGGTCCAAGTATCTTATTTGAATAACAGGATTTGCATGTAACCTACACATTCCCTCCTATACACCTACCTTTAATCATCTCTAGATTATTTAGATTATCTAATACAATATTAATACTATATAGTTGTCATATTGTTTATAGAGACTATAGAAAAAAAAGTCTGTACATGTTCAGTACAAATGCAATTGTTCCCCAAACTTTTTTGTTTTTGGTCACAGGGCTTGAACTCAGGGCCTGGGCTCTGTCCCTGAGCTCTTTTGCTCAAGTGCTCTACTGCTTTGAGCCACAGTGCCATTTCCAGCTTTCTGGTGGTTAATTGGAGATAAGAGTCTCACATACTTTCCTGCCCAGTTTGGCTTTGAACCTCTCAGATCTCAGCCTCCTGAGTAGCTAGTATTATAGATGTGAGCCACCTATACCCAGCCTCCCCCTGAGTGATCAGTGATTGGTTGAATACAAGGGTATGGAACCCATGGATACGGAGAGCTAAATGTGTTTTATATCCAACATGTTAAGAGTACACTGAGCAAATCTCCGAGTCTGTTAACTCCAGTCATTCACTTAGTTATCAACACACAATCAACACATATACACACACAATACAGCTTAACTGCAATTTTTCCGTACCTTGGAAAGAATCAAATCTCCTAACCATCGCACACAATCAACATAATTCCTATGTATGTCTCTGGTAGAAAAGTCAGGAAAGTGGATTTTCTGGGAAATAAATGGCCTGAAGGAAGAATGGAAATGTTAAAAATTAAAAGTATAAAAAGTATAGTAAGGTATACTTTTTTGCCTTTATTAATTTTTTTGGTGATGCTAAGAACCAAACCCAAGACCTCAAGCATGTTAGTAAACAATCTTTCACTGAACTACATCCTCTGTATTCCTAGATAACTTAATATTTTAATTTGAGAACTAAAGTGTCTTTTTTATTTTTCTTTCATTATTGTCCATTATTGGCTTCAGCTTCCTGCCTTTTAGTATCTATTGCTCAAAAACAATCACTTCAATTCTGGCTTGCTTAGCCAATTATAAAAAGAACTGATTTCAGGGGTTAAAATCCTCATTAAAATATACTTGCCTGCCTAATCAATACTCTATAAATATTTCAAGATAGAACAATGAAACATTTCAAAATCTACTATAAGAGTACTGCCTTAAGCAATAATTTCTGAAAATGATTATCACGTATATTTGACATAAAAACTTTTCCAAGTAATTTCTTCATTTAGGGAAAGAAAATGTGGCTCCATATTTTGCTGAAAGAAATTTGTGAGAAGACAAAGATAAAGCTTCTAATAAGCTGTCAGTAAATTAATAGCACACTTAACATTTCAAATGTATTGACTAATCATTTTGTTTTTGCAAGTTAGGTATTAAACCCAGGTCCTCCGATCTTGTTAGGTAAGCATAATGCCACTGAGCCACACCCTCAGCCCATGAGTTTTCTCTCTGTCCTCCCCTCCCATGGCCCACTTTTTAAAATTTAGGTACTGAAGCTTGAACTCACAACTTTGTACTCTTGCTTGGCTTTTACAGTTAGGGCTGGCACTCTACCACTTGAGCCAGAGCTCTACTTCCAGCCCAGGACTATGTATTTATTTTTAAACTAAGAGTTGAAATTAGGGAGTTTTGATTGATAGGTAGGAACCTTGCCACATGAGCCACATCCCCAGCTACATTTTGAATTGTTTGTGTTTGAAGTAGAGTCTAGTTACAACCCTACTGGCCTGTACTGGCCTGGGCAATTCTACTTGTGCTTCACTGTGTCACTGGGAATGAGAAGTGTGAATTGCTGTCCATACCTAGCCACTGCACTTCCCACAGAGCTAGGGTAACAGCACCACCATGCCCAGCCATGACATGATGTCTCATGCTCAAGCTGGGAATCGCAATCCCTTTGTTCTTTGCTTCCCAAGAAGCTAGGAGAACAGACTTGAGCTATGACTAAATTTTTATGCTGAAGTAGCTGCAAAAGTGTGATATGCCATGAATTATCTTACCCACTTCACAAGTCCTCTTTTCCTTTTTGCTTTTATTTTTAAAAGGCATGCGAGACTGCATCATCTCAAACAATTGTTCTCAAATTCCTAGATCTTTCATTTGTTAAAACATCAAAACATAATGAACAATGTGACATAGTTTTTTGTTTGTTTGCAATACTAGCAATTGACCCTAGGGCTAACACATGTTAGCAAGCAATCTACCAACTTAAGCCACATCTCCAGGCCTTTTTGTTGATATTTTTTGAGAAAGGATCTTGGTAAGTGTCCAAGCTGGCCTCCAACTCACAACCCTTCTGCCTCTGCTTCTTAGAGAGCTGGGATACAGATATATTCTACCTGGCCTAAATGATTAACTATTATAATCACTGTTTTTTAGTGAAGTACATATAACAATGTTATAGTGAAATTCTTCTCCAGAAGATTAGTATAAATCCATGTCATTTTCTGTAAAATGTGAAATTTGTATTTAATTCAGAGATCTGAAGAATGATTAACACACAAACTTGCATTCTTGTTTGTGTTTCCTAGTCCTTGGCAGCTTGAAAGTAGAAATGTGATAGTTGTACTGATTTCTAAGGCTACAGAGGTTTGTTGAGTACACAAGAATTTACTGACAATGAGTAGAAATTTGAAAATAATCTGAGTGAAAAAACAGCAAACAAACTATCTCTTTGTTTAAAAAATTATAAATTTAGCTTATGTAGATATGATGTTTACAGTTGTGCTTAGGACAGCCAGATTAAGATTCTAAAAGTACCATTACTAGAGCTAGATGCTGGTAGCTCATGCATGTGATCCTAGCTATTCAAGAGGATGAGATCTGAGGATCACAGTCAAAGCCAGCCCAGACCGAAGTCCATGAGATGCCTGTCTCTAGTTAACCATCAAAAACTGTAGGTGGAGCCATGGCTCAAGTGGCCAACTGCCAGCCTTCAGCAGAAAAAAAAAAAAAAAAAAAAGAAAGAAAGCTAAAGAAAAGAAAGCTAAGTGTCTAGGCCCTGAGTTCAAACCCCAGTTCAGGCACACAATAAATACATAAATACATAAAACAAATAAAGGGACTGTTACTATGTTAACAATTGAAGTATTTGAAAAAAGAATTGGGACATTTCAAAAACATAAGGAAACTGCAAGGTTTCCTAGTTTATTGTATCATGGAATATGAACACTTAATTTGAATTTTTCTTTATTTAATGAAGGGAATATTATTTAGACGAAAATATTGTGGTACAGAAGTCATGGTTTGCTACCTTAAGATAAAATTCATCAATTTGTCTTTTACCTTCTCTAGTCTACAGTAAGTTTGACTTAAAGATTTTTATACTTATAACTTAAAAGAGCTTCTAAAATCAATGTTAGAGAAAAAGTAAAACATATCTATTCAGTAGCAACACAAAACATATTAACTGTTACCTGTTAGTTTTATTTGGGTTATAATCATAAGATTCTTTAATGGCATTCATCATTCTCTTTGAGTTGATCCTCCAAAGTTTAAGAGAGTGATCCATACCACAGGACATTATTTTTTCTCCCAAGAGATCATAATCCTATGTGTAAAATGAAAGAAATTTTAAATTAAGTATATTACAGTCACAAATTATATTCATCCAATTTTTACCTGATATACCATACAATGAAAACAAAGTCACAGAGTTTATTAGCTCAAGGATTTAAAGTTTAATTTTCTTTTTTTTCTTTCTTTCTTTTTTTTGGGGGGTTCCGGTCATGGGGCCTGAACTCTGGGCCTGGGTGCTGTCCCTCAGCTCTTCAGCTCAAGGCTAGCACTCTATCACTTGAGCCACAGCACCACTTCTGGCTTTTTTCTTTTTTTGCTTATGTGATGCTGATGAATCGAACCCAGGGCCTCATGCATGCAAAGGCAAGTGCTCTACCACTGAGCCACCTTCCCAGCCCAAGTTTAATTTTCTTAATCATGAAACTGTGAGTTTTTATAATACAGAAGACAGTAGAGTAAATCACATGACTTTAGTTTATCTTTTCAAGTATATTTAAATATAATCAAATTTAACTTAAAACTAAATACTGAATTAAATATTGAACATATTTATCAAATGCTTTAGTAACAATTATTCTATGACAATAAAAGCTGAACAATTTTATTACATTTCTCCAGCAGTTGCAATCAAGAAATGTAACTGACATTGGTATATGAAACTATGAGTCCATAAACTGCTCAAATTTTACTTTTTCTTTTAAGTTGAAATATTTCAGTTACATTGGTTTTACAGCTCACTTTTTAAAGGACTAAAGGAAAACATCTATAACATGAAATAACAGAGTTTAACTTTGACTTTACTATTATTTTATTTTTTTGCCAGTTTTGGGGGGCTTGATCTCTGGGCCTGGGCACTGTCCCTGAGCTTCTGCTCAAGGCTAGCACTCCACCTTGAGCCACAGCATCTTTTCCGGCTTTTTTCTGTGTATGTGGTATTGAGGAATTGAACTCAGTGCATGCAAGGCAAGCACTGTAACTCTAAGCCACATTCCCAGCCCTACTTCACTATTTTTAATAGGCATTGAACAGATCGATCATTTATAGCAACTTAATGCTGTCTAAATTTAGCACAAGGTACACAGTGAGTTAGTCAAAATCTCACGGATGTTACTTTCCAGTACTGAACATCTATAATTGCAAAGATATATGCTCTCTCCTGTTTTCATTAAGGGAAGCAGCAAGAAAAATGTCTATTGAAGAAAGGTTATTTTTTTTTTTTTTTTGTCGGTCGTGGGGCTTGAACTCTGGGCCTGGGCACTGTCCCTCAGCTCTTCAGCTCAAGGCGAGCGCTCTACCACTTGAGCTACAGGGCCACTTCCGGTTTTCTGGTGGTTTATTGAAGATAGGAGTCTCACGGTCTCTCCTGCCCGGGCTGGCTTTGAACCGCGATCCTCAGATCTCAGCCTCCTGAGTAGCTAGGATTACAGGTGTGAGCCACCAGCACCCGGCGGTTATTTTTTTTAAATCAACCAATCCAATCTCCAACTCCACTGTTAAAAGAGCTGTAGACTAGAATGTTTATGGAATTTACAAGCCTAGTTTCTTCTAATTACATCCCTATCAACAACCTAGAATTAGCAACTCTAATTTAGACTTTTTAAATGTAAATGTAGAACATTACTATCACTTTTAGAAAATCCATATTGACAGGTGGTCTAAAGTAGCTATAATTTTCCCAAAGGCACAAAAACTATAGTAACAGCAATACTGTAGTACCTCCCTTAAAATACTACAAGCTCCAAAATATATGGTGGTCCTTTAAATAATTTCACAAAAACAAGTGAAGAAAATCCCATGAATTAACATGGAATATAATCTAAAATAATGTTAACAACATGAAAGGAGGGTGACACTGTCCAAAAAGAAATGTACTCTATGTAACTGTAACCCCTCTGTACATCACCTTTAACATAAATTAAAAAGCATGAAAATAGGCCACCAAGTACACTTACATGAATTATAATAGTTCAATTATAATAGATCAATGTATCAGTGTGAAGATGGTATTTTAAACACAATCAACTACTAGTCATGTATAAAACTATGCCAGAGATTATCTAAAGCTCAGTGTGAGCACATTAAAATTCTTCCTGAAAGGTTATTTCAGCTTCAATAATGATTTTTGGGGGTTGGGAAGGTGTCTCAGTGGTAGAGCGCTTGCCTTGCATTCATGAGGTCCTGGGTTCAATTCCTCAGCACCACATAAGCAGAAAAAAGTCAGAAGTGGTGCTGTGGCTCAAGTGGTAGAACACTAGCCTTGAGTTGAAGAGCTACAGGACAGCACCCAGGTCCCAAAGTTCAGCCCCCAGGACTGACCAAAAAAAAAAAAAAAAAACTGAAAATGTTTTTGTGTATGTGTGATATTGAGGTTGAACTCAGGGACTTACATTTTTGTTAGGCGGGTATTCTACCACTTTTGCTTTAGTTACTTTTCATATTGGTTTTCAGTTTAGACCTGGATATATCTTTATAGATCCTATTTATAACTCCTACAGAGCTAGGAAGGGAGACACATGCTACTTTGCTCAGTTATTGGATAGGATAGGGTCTTACTAACTTTTTGCCCAGATTGGCATGATCCATGGCCAACTGGATCTCTGCCTCTTAAATAACTAGGATTACAGATGAAGTCACTACACCCACTAAAAATGTTTCTTAAAGACTAATTTGGAGCCAGGTGCTGGTGACTCATGCCTATAATCCTAGCTACTCAGGAAGTTGAGATCTGAGGATTGAGGTTCAAAGCCAGCCCGGGCAGGAAAGTCAGTGAGACTCTGATCTCCAATAAACCACTAGAAAACCGGAAGTGGCGCTGTGGCTCAAGCAGTAGAGCGCTTGCCTTGAGCTGAAGAGTGCAGAGACAGCGCCCAAGCCCAGGGTTCAAGCCCCACGACAGACCAAAAAAAAAAAAAAAAGACAGAGAGAGAGAGAGACTAATTTGTTATTTTTTCTTTTAATAAATGAGAACTTAACTTGGTGATTTTAAACTAAAAGAAAAAAGAAACAAGCTGTGCATGGTAGTGCATATCTGTAATTATAGCAATTAGGAGACTGAGACAGGAAAATCAAGAATTTTAGGACCAAAAAAATAAATAAAAGGAACAAGTCCACTGTATTCTTCCATCAGTCCAGGTACTGGATGATACAAGTTCAGGTAATTTTTATAAAAACAAAGGTTTTACTTGCTCGCTCCTTTACCTGTAAGATTAAAATCTTTTTTTTTGGGGGGGGGGGGAGGGGGAGAAGGTCCAGTCGTGGGGCCTGAACTCTGGGCCTGGGCGCTGTCCCTCAGCTCTTCAGCTCAAGGCTAGCGCTCTACCACTTGAGCCTCAGCGCCACTTCCGGCTTTTTTCTTTTTGCTTATGTGGTGCTGAGGAATTGAACCCAGGGCCTCATGCATGCAAGGCAAGCGCTCTACCACTGAGCCACCTTCCCAACTCGATTAAAATCTTTTATGTGAAATAAATGATATGACTGCCTGCCAGGCTGCAGAAACAAAACATATTCTTCCAATAAGAACACAGTTCAATGGGGAATGTTCACAGCTGTGTAAACTTGAAGGTCAGCTTTCAACTTACAGCACTTAGAACTTCATCTCTGTGCCCTTCTACACCTCCAAATATTGCCACCAGAGTGTCCGTCTGGATATTCCATAATCGTAAAGCATGATCTAGTATAAACATATAAAAAAAATCAAAATGAACTTTTATCACTCATTTATGGTGAACTTTCTACATCTCCTTAAAGAAGTAAAAACTTGGAGTATGGCTCAAGTGGTAGAGTACCTGTCTAGCAAGCATGAGGCCCTTAATTCAAAGCCTGGTACTACTGAAAAACAAAAATGTAAAAACTTATGCCAGTGCCAGTGGCTCATACCTGTAATTTTAGTGACTCAGAAAGCTGAGATCTGAGGATTACAGTTCAAAGCCAGCCTAGCAGAAAAAGTCCATGAGACTCTTATCTCCAATTGACCAGAAAAAGTTAGAATTGGAGCTGTGATTCAAGTGGTGAAACACCAACCTTGAGCACAAAAAGCATAGGGACAGCACCCAGGTCCAGAGTCCCTAGGACCACCAAAAAAAAAGTAAAACCTTAAGCTTAGCTTTGTTATGCACAATGAAGATTATGGATGGGATCCACATTACATAGCAATAAAAATTTATATCAAATGTAAAATTTACTAAGTAAATTATATGATCTTAAAATATTTTATTTAAATAATATATTGATTTGATGAAGATAGTTCAGAGATAAGAAAAGTACTTTAAAAACTTGACATAAATCATTTTTATTATACCATAAAACATACTACCTAATCCCTTTACCACATTCACATAACAATGTGAGGGGGGAAGAGGCAGATTTGTAAGCTTTCTACACAAAGCCAAAAATGACTGAAAACCACATACAATGTTATAGTATAATAAGTCCTTCTTTAAAAATTTATAGAGCTGTAATTTCAATCATCTTTGTTTTTTGCAATACGAAGTAATCAAATCCAGAGGCTTGTACATACTAGACAAACACTCCACCAACATAAGCTCAACCCCAGTCTCTTAAATATTATTAAAGAATGTATAAAAAAGGAAATATAACAATGTTGATACATGAAGCCATAATACAGTGTAACTGTATAAACAGTAGAAATTAACATTGCTATAAAAATGATTTCTTAGCAGGGTGCTGGTGGCTCACGTCTGTAATCCTAGCTACTCAGAAGGCTGAGATCTGAGGATCGCGGTTCAAAGCTGGCTAGGCAGCAAAGTTCATGAGATTTTTACCTCCAACTAACCACCAGAAAACCGGAAGTGGTGCTGTGGCTCAAGCAGTAGAGCCCTCATCTTGAGCTGAAGAGCTCAGGGACAGCGCTCAGGACCAGAGTTCAAGACCACAACCAAAAAAAAAAGAAAGAAAGAAAGAAAAAAAAAAAAGATTTCTTGTTTCCAATCATGTATAAATTTTTGTGTGTAGGTATGTTCTTCTTGGGTATAAACACACACTTTCTTTCCCTGAGAATAAGTATCTCTTCAACAGTATAGGAAAAGCCATTTCTCCTGTTGTTGCCCTTTAACTTTCTTTTCTTTTGGTACCAAGTTTAAACTCCAGACAAGTCTCAGCTTATTTGTGAGGCTGGCTCTTATCACTTAAGCCACACCTCCAGCCCTGCTTTCTGATGGTTATTTTGGAGATACGGAATGTCACAAACTTTTGCCACAATCTCCTGAGTAGCTAGGATTACATGTGTGAATTACTGACAAGGTATCATTTGCAACAAAACTGCTATACATTAAAAAAAAAAAAAAAAAAGCCTGATTTTTGAAACTGTTCTTGATGCCACAATTGGAGACTAGGGTTAAAAGTTAAAAGTTGTACTATTTGGGACTGGTCAGGTGCTTGCCTCGCACACGTGAGGCCCTGGGTTCAATTCCTTGGCACTACATACACAGAAAAAGCCAGAAGTGGTGCTGTGCTCAAGTGGTAGAGTGTTCGCCTTGAGCTGAAGAGCTGAGGGACAGCGCCCAGCCCCAGAGTTCAAGCCCTTGATCAAAAAAAAAAAAAAAAGGTTGTACTATTTGGATTGGAGGGGTAGCTCAGTTGGTAGAGCACTAGCCAATGGGCCAAAGCATCAGGTACTAAGTTTGGGTCCCCATCTCCCACCTAGACCAAAAAAAAAGAAAAAAGAAAAAAGAAAAAAAACAACCCTCAGAGCTCAGCCTCATAAATAGTTAGAATTAGAGGTACAAGCCACTGACATCCAGTACAATATAAATTTTCATATACTATATTTCTTTTTAACAAGTAAAATAGCTTGTGAAATTATCTTAACGTTTCAAAATGTCATAACTGATGGCATATCATTTAAAACAGACAAAATGATATAACTATTCACATGAGGGTAAAATTCTAGATAGTTCTACTATCATAGTTCTACTATGATACAGTAAGGTAAGAAAGGTCACCCATACCTAGGTCTCAGTTGCAATTATCTGTATAGACAAATATAACTGAATATTTCCTGGTTCCGTTCTCAAGCACTTGGTTTGTGAGATGCTAATGAAGCCTAAGATTTTTCTATTAAAATTTACTGTTACTGTCAGGTGCCAGTGGCTCATATTTGTAAACTTAGCTACTCAGGTAGGTAGCTGAGATGTGAGGATTGCAGTTCAAAGCCAGCCTGGGCAGTAAAGTCCATATTAAGCACCAAAGGAAAGCTGGAAACGGAGCTGTGGCTCAAATGGTAGAGTGCTAGCCTTGAACTAAAAGCTCAGGGACAAAACCAGGCCATAAGTTCTAGCTCCAGGACCAGCAAAAAGAATAAAATAAAAATAAAAATTTACTGTTAGTTTTTTCTCCCTTTAGAACAGTCTCTTAAAAACAATTATAACCAGCCGGGCGCTGGTGGCTCACGCCTGTAATCCTAGCTACTCAGGAGGCTGAGATCTGAGGATCGCGGTTCAAAGCCAGCCCGGACAAGAGAGACCGTGAGACTCCTATCTCCAATAAACCACCAGAAAACCGGAAGTGGTGCTGTAGCTCAAGTGGTAGAGCACTCGCCTTGAGCTGAAGAGCTGAGGGACAGCGCCCAGGCCCAGAGTTCAAGCCCCACGACCGACAAAAAAAAAAACCAATTATAACCAAATCAACAGGACTAAGAAAACATTTGTTTCTCTTACCTTTACTTACTGACAGGAGAAGATTTGGATCTCTTGGGTGGAATTTCAGCTCATTGATAGCATTTCCATGGCCAACATAGTGCTACAATAAATTTTAAACATTTCAAGTTTCATATCTCAAAATCAATAAATTCTCTTTCATAAATCTAAAAGCAGACAGGTAATTTCACTTAAAATAGCAGTCCTTAATCTTAGCTCCATATTAAACCCACCCAACCAATGAAAATAAAATAAATAAATGAATGAATTAAAGTGCCACTTGCTGATATCCTGATTAAATTGGATTAGTAGAAACTCAAATGAGAGTAGTACTTAACAACAAGGTACAAATACTATCGGTTTCCCACTTATTTCTTAGTTTACAATGCCCAAATGTCACCAAGATCTCAAAGGCAATAAAACAAGTTATAAATCAAGTCACAAATCTTAGTCATTGATTTTATTTAACCCAAAGACTCACCTTAATACATTGCATTGTTATGGGATTAATTATCCTTATTATTCCTCTAGATCCAGCTACAGCCAGCAGAGGATGGCTTGTATTGCTATCATAGGTCCATGCACAAGTGTAAAAGTTTTCATCAGCCTAATAATATCACTGTTAAGAGACATAATTTGTTTTTGAAAATAGATGTCTCTGAATAATTACTCAAGTTTGTGACAGTTCTCATTTTTCTTTTTTTTTTTTTTTTTGAGGGGGAAATACGGTCGTGGGGCCTGAACTCTGGGCCTGGGTGCTGTCCCTCAGCTCTTCAGCTCAAGGCTAGCGCTCTACCACTTGAGCCACGGCGCCACTTCCGGCTTTTTTTCTTTTTGCGTATGTAGTGCTAAGGAATCGAACCCAGGGCCTCATGCAAGCAAGACAAGCACTCTACCACTGAGCCACCTTCCCAGTCCCTCATTTTTCTTTATACAACCTAACTTATAAAACAGCAATTTTGGCTCTAAGATCCATACCAAATGATAAAAAAAAAATCAGTCCCTCTACTCAGCAATATCTACAATTTAGCTGTTTGTACAAATACTCAATTCTGTTGAGTGGGCATGTTGTTTCTGGCACCTGAGGTTTCTTCTCTGCTAATGCTCTACCCTGAGATTGTTAATCTATAAACAAAGATTCCATTTTTCTACCCTTTTCTACACAACTTCCCAAAATGGCAACAGTTCATTTTTCTTTTCTTTTCTTTTTTGGTGGGTCTTCAACTCTGGGCCTGAGCACTCTCCCTGAGCTCTTCAGCTCAAGACAAGCCCTCTACCACTTGAGCCACAGTGCTACTTCCAGTTTTCTGGTGGTTAACTAGAGATAAGAGTCTCATGGACTTTCCTGCCTGGGCTGGCTTTGAACTGCGATCCTGAGATCTCAGCCTCCTGAGTAGCTAGGATTACAGGTGTGAGCCACCAGCGCACAGCAACAGTTCATTTCTTTTCATATGATCTACAGAAAATGACAAGTTCGGGCTCAGTGGTAGAGTGCTTGCCTTGCATGCATGAGGCCCTGGGTTCGATTCCTTAGCACCACATAAGCAGAAAAAGCTGGAAGTGGTGCTGTGGCTCAAGGGTAGAGTGCTAGCCTTGAGCTGAAGAGCTGAGTGGATAGCACCCAGGCCGAGTTCAGGCCCTACAACCAACCAAAAAAAAAAAAAAAAAAAAGGAAAAAGAAAGGAAATGACAAGTTCTTGCCCTGTCATGGTTGTTAAGTTTTTCAGATGGATCTGGAAGAAACAACCTATCAGTTCACTTTTATTGCTATGTCTAACTCTGGCTTTACTTCTTTCTAACTCATTCCCTGCCCCTCCCCTCAATATTTTACTTCTTAAATTGTCCATTTTCTTTTCTATCTAGGTTTTGTTGATCAAAACTCTTGGGACAACAGCCAGTCATTGCTTCTGATCAACCAAGGCTCATTATTAAACTACAATGACAATTTAAAAAAACTACTGAAATTATGTATTTCTCAACAAGGTTAAAGAAGCAGCTTCTAACATTTCCTATCAAATGCTCTGTTCTTCAAAACCCACCCATCACATCCACCCCACAATACTTTTTTGGTTATTAATCTATTTTATTTTTATTACAAGGTAATGTACAGAGGGATTATAATTACTCAAGTCTGGTAATGAGTATATTTTCTTATTGTACAATATCTTCTGTTCCCTCACTCTCACAGTCCCTCCCTCCTGTCTCCACTCACGAGCTGTATAGTTCACTTTCATCAGTGTCCAGTGAGTTCCACTGCTGCACTTTTTTTCCCCTTGAGTTCTGTACCCTGCCTCCAGAACTTCTGAAGATATACACTTGAATATACCATACAAAAGGAAACGAGACAGAATCTTCAAAAAATAAAAAAAAAAATAAAGAAAAAAGAAGAGAGAAGTCTCTTGTTTCCATATTTTGGAGTTCATTTTGATATGTATATTATTTTATATAAACATGATGAGGTACTTAGGCACCTTTGTATTTCTCTCCTGAGAATATCCTCTTTTGGTGTCACGTGTGTATGCATATCTGGATTCCTGTATAATTTATCATAGTCCAGTGTATTTTAGATTTAATTTCTACATATCAGAGAGAACATGTGATGTTTCTCTCTCTGAGCCTGGCTTACCTCACTTAACATGATTTGTTCTACTTCCATTCATTTCCCTATAAATGTCATTGCTTTATTCTAATGGCTGTATAAAATTCCATTGTGTATAGATAGGTACCACAATTTTTGGATCTACTCATCTACCCACAATAGACTTCTAAAGATCAGGAAACCTAGACACCAGAATTATCTTGGGTGATACTGGAAATGAGGAATTACATTGGCTACGGTTAAGAAGCAAAGGCAATTTTAAGGAATTAATTTAGAAAAGTTTTAGCAGACTTATTGAATTAAATATTTTGGATCAAACATTAAAAACCATGAAAAGGATACATCAGCATCCACATAAGATTGCAATAACCGGATTTCTCCTTGTGAGTGACATTCATATAAGGTAACCTAATTAAAACAAAATTAAATATTATCTCAAGTATAGAAACACTCCTTGACTTTTAAACATCCTAATCACAATTACATCTTAAAGATACATCAGAGAATACTGCTTTAAAATAGCACCCTTAAACTTACTAAAACTATTAAAAACTCTAACACATTTTATGTAATATCAGAAAATATTAAACATTCAAATAAGTTTTTGTTTGTTTTTACCAGTCCTAGGACTTGAATTTGGGGCTTGAGGCGCTATCCCTTAGCTTTTTTTGCTCAAAGCTAGCACTCTAGCTAGCCACAGCTCAAGTTGGCTTACATCATTTTTTTTTTTTTTTTTTTTTTGCTGGGGAGTGGAGGGTAGAGGGGGGAGCAGGGAGGTTTGCAGTCCTGGGGCTTGTGAACTCAGGGCCTAGGCACTGTCCCTGAGCTTTGCTCAAGACTAGCACTCTACCACTTGAGCCATTTCCAGCTTTTTCTGTGTATGTGGTACTGAGGTATTGAACCCAGGACTTCATTAACGCTAGGCAAACACTCTACCACTGAGCCACATTCCCGCTTACATCTATTTTTAAAAGTGATAAATTGTACCAGGCACCAGAGGCTCACACCTGTAATCCTAACTACTCAAAAGGATGAGATCTAAAGATCACAGCCCCAGCAAGAAATTCCCTAAAGCTCTTAACTCCAATTTACCACTAAAAAGTACTAGCCTAGAGCAAAAAAACTAAGGGAGAGTTCCCAGGCCCTGAGTTCAAGCCCAGGACCTGTGCACACACAGAAACCAAAGTGAAAACCCCAAAGTAATTATGCTCTATTCTTCTTCAACAACAACAAAAAAGGTCTTTGGAATCATAAAAAAGACAAATATTTAACAAGATAAATATATTTACCTTGATAGAAGCATTACACAATATTGTTATGTGTTAAAACAGTACCTTATACTCATATACCCAATATGTATCTTTATTATGTATCAGTTTTTAAAGTTTTGAGTAGCTATAGATCATTAGTAACATAAAAAATTCACTTGACAAGTTGCCCAATAATGAATTGGTATTTTTTTTCTGATACATTTAATCAAATATTAACTTTCATGTGTATGGTAGGCATTTTCTTTCATGTGTCACACATTCTAAAATCAAAGATAAAAAGAGTTGGGCACCAGTGGTTCACATCTGTAATCCTAGCCACTCAAATCTGAATATAGCAGTTCAATGTCAGCTGAGATTTTTTTTTTTGGGGGGGGGGATGTCTGTCATGGGGCCTGAACTCTGGGCCTGGGCACTGGTCCCTCTTCAGCTTAAAGCTAGCTTTCTACCACTTAAGCCACAGCACCACTTCCAGCTTTTTCTGCTTATGCAGTGCTGAGGAATCAAACCCAGGGCCTCATACATGCAAGGCAAGCACTCTACCACTGAGCCACCTTCCCAGCCCCAAATCTGAGACTCTTAACCCCACTTAAACCAACAAAAAGCCAGAAATGGAAGAGGTATGATTCAGTGGTAAAGTGCTAACCTTAAGAGACAAAAATTCAAGAACTCAAGGCACTGAGTTCAGGTCTCAGTACTGGTATTAAAAAAAAAAAAAATACACAACACACACACACACACACACACACACACACACACACACACACACTAAGTTTTATGACACAATTCAGCACAACTCAGGGATTTATTACATACAACCCTGACCAAGTTCGATCAAAGTAATAACATATACCAAAAGAATTTTTTTTTTTTTTGGCTGGTCATGGGGCCTGAACTCTAGGCCTGGGTGCTGTCACTCAGCTCTTCAGCTCAAGGCTAGCACTCTACCACTTGAGCCACAGCGCCACTTCCAGCTTTTTCTACTTATATGGTGCTGAGCAAATGAACCCAGAGCCTCATGCATGCAAGGCAAGCATTCTACCACTGAGCCACCTTCCCAGCCTACCAAAAGAAAATTTAAGAACAAGAATTTAAAATTTTATGTACACATTATACAGCTCAAGTCATGAAAAAAAGCTTGTCATCCCATGCTATATCATCAGTTGTGTTTAATTAGTAGTGTTATCTTCTGAGTCCTTCCCTGACCTTAATTTTGTGAAAATATGCCTCCCACAAAACAAAGGGTGTACTAAACCAAGGTAAAAGTTATAGTAATTCTCCCAAGCCACAGTTAATTATTGGGCTACATTGCCAACAACAAAAAAAGTAACTTCAATTTTTCCTTAACTACATTACTTTTCCTCTGAATTGACACCTTCAAAGAATTTGGGAACTAAGCAAACTGTAAATCATACAGCCTAGTTAGGCTAATCACCAAGAAAAGTTATCCCATTTTACCTATTTCAATGGTAACTTTCAAATATTTAGAATTTCAACAACTTTGTCAAACAGGAAAAGCACCAGTCTTTTGTTATTGAAACTTGCCTTGTGAAGGTTAAAATGTGTTTGTGACTTTAACTAAGTATCATTGTTCCACAATACTATGAAATATGTAAAATTTATGTAATCACCTGATCTCAATTTTAAATAACAAAGAAAAGAAAAGTGAGAGAAGGAATGGATTAGGAGTGATGGGTGACAATGTTATCAGACACCTTGTATTCATATACTGTTTTGTAGAATGGGAACTTCCTTGTACAACTACTTAAAGATAATAAAAATTAAAAAATGTTAAAAAAAAAAAGAGTACCCAAAAAAAACAAATGACCAAAAGCTAATTTTTACTTTTTAGAAAACATACAGCAAAGATTCAACCCCAAAAGGTTATATGATCTTGATATTCAAAAACAAATCAAAACAAAAAAAACAGATTATATTAGATGCTGATATTAGGAAAATACTCAACTGGTTAATTTTGATTGAGAATAGAATTCCAACATTATAGAAAACAAGTAGTACACATTCAAAAATCATGGTCTTTTATTTTTCTAAGAATTCCAACATAATTACTAAAGAAGCATAAATTTTTATTTTAGTCAATAACCATAGAATGTGTCTCAGGTTCACCTCTCGTTCCTCAATTAATCTTAAGGGAAAGGAAGTGACTTGTATTTGTCTGCAAATACAATCATATCCAATTATCCACAGCTATTTAAATCAATTTCCTCTACAAATTCCTTTTTTGTGCATTCCTTAATCTATTTTTATGCTATTGCTATGGAAAATAAAATGGATTTATAATGGATAATAAAAATGTTAGTTAATAATAAGGCTTAATGGATAATAAATATGTTAGTTAATAATAGACTTAAGAGAACCATTTTCCCCTAAGGTACTAAACCTTTAATAGAAAACTCTTGAAGACTCCCTAGAAAGCATTAGAAAGTCACCCCATTCACTCATTCAGAAGTGAATAAAATGAATGTCTTAGCAACCCACTGTTCAGCCCTTGTTTGACTAAAAAATTAAATAATGGTTTATGTTAAAACTTGCTAGCCTGATTCTTTTCACCACTTCTCTCCATTTCAAATACAGTTGGCTTCTTTAAAAGCAAACTCAAATGTCTACTAAAAATAACTGAAACACTCATTTTTATTATTAATGTTGGTATTACTTTCATGAGTCAGGATCTCACTTATCTGCCGGTCTAACCTTGAACTACCACATAGCCTAGCCTTTAATTCAGAATTCTCCAGCCACAGCTTCTGTAAGGGCTGAGCTTACAGGGTGTTTGGTATCATACCCTGTATTGTTATTTAAATCCAATGGATTCATGCTTCCATTTACACAGCCATTCATTATTTTTCTAAGCCACAGACATATTCTATGTAAATAATAATTAAAATCAGTTAAAGAACTAAAAGGTCTATTTGCTTACCCATTCAAAGTACTTATGAAGAAAAACATAAAACCTAAATGTAGTCTTCAACCATGATTATGTTTAACCTGACAATTTCTTTAAAACTTCATTCTTACATAAAATCATGTTGTTAAAGTTATATTTGCTTCAAAGTTTTCCCATTTCAATGCAATATTAATTACAGATTAAATAATCAAGCCAAAAATGCCAAATAAGACTCCTTAAAACTCACTCTATTGCTTCCTACAGTTGCAAACACTAATGGATCGCCTTCTTTACTGTGCCAGTTAAACTGAACTCCAAACAATGGCTGGTTATGATCTTCCTATAAAACAATAAAAAAATAAGAAAATGTTAATGGATCTTAGAAACCAAAAGAAAATGATAGTAAACTAATTTTAAACAATCAGTTATTTTGTATATTATACTATACTGACTGTTTTTAGGCCTTGAACTCCCTGGTTTTAAACAGTAAAATTAAGGTTATCAACTAAAACAGTTTTCACATCTTAAAACATTGTGTATGATAAAGTTTTCTTACAAGCACGTATCAGGATAGATTGTCTATGAGAACACTTTAATTCTGCCTTGTAGCTATCTTCCTCCTTCCTTGTAGCTTGCTTGCTTGCTTCCCTCCTTCCCTTCCTCCTTCCTGTACTGGTACAAAGGGCTTTTACTTCAACATGTCAGTTTATGAATACAATGCATATTACTCCATCATTTTCCCCATTTCTCCCAACCCCACTCAGCTTAAATCCAACTATTTCCTTTTTTTCCCCCCACCTGTCATAGGACTTGAACTGAGAGCCTGGGCACCGTCTCAGCTTCTTTGCCTCAAACTAGTATTCTGCCACTTGAGCCACAGTTCCACTTTAGGTTTTTTTGTTTTGTTTTTTTTGGGTCCGGTCGTGGGGCCTGAACTCTGGGCCTGGGTGCTGTCCCTCAGCTCTTCAGCTCAAGGCTAACGCTCTACCACTTGAGCCACAGCGCCACTTCCGGCTTTTTTCTGTTTGCTTATGTGGTGCTGAGGAATTGAACCCAGGGTCTCAGGCATACAAAGCAAGCGCTCTACCACTGAGCCACCTTCCCAGCCCCGGTTTTTTTTTTTTTTCTGTTTATGTGGTACTAAGGAATCACCCGGGGCTTCATGCATGCTAAGCAAGCATTCTACCACTAAGCCACTTTCCAGCCCAGACCTAGCCATTTTCTTAAACTCAACCATCTTATTCTAAGTCACAATACACTGAATAATTTTGACAGATGCATTTCTTAGGCCATGAGGGCATAATTTGTGAAATAAGAAGCTAACAAATGGCTTTAAAGGTGAAATATAATTTCTTTGTCAGTAATTTTTCTTTTTTGATGGCACTGGATATTGAACCCAGGTCAGAGTACACACTGAGCAAATACTCTACCACTTGACCTGTGCCACCCTAGCCCTAGTTACCGACGTATTTTCTTTACATTCACTAAATTTAATTAGGCTTAAATTTTCAAGTGAAGTATATCCACTTCATCCATACCACTGCTTTCTATTAAGCCTATAAATATAATTTTAAAATAATCATGAGTAATCAATCTTTTAAGCAATCTTCAAATAATCTTGATGTTAAGTCATTCAAAAAAATACCCTCTTAAAAAAATGTTATAGGGCTGGGAAGGTGGCTCAGTGGTAGAGTGCTTGCCTTGCATGCATGAGGCCCTGGGTTCGATTCCTCAGCACCACATAAGCAAAAAGAAAAAAGCCGGAAGTGGCACACTGTGACTCAAGTGGTAGAGCGCTAGCCTTGAGCTGAAGAGCTGAGGGACAGCGCCCAGGCCCAGAGTTCAGGCCCCATGACTGGACCCAAAAAAAAAAAAATGTTATAGTGGACAATACCACTTGAACAAAAGGGTTTTAGAGGAGAATGGACCATTCCTTTGCAGATATTCAAGGAGGGAGAGCTAATGTAAGGACATTATGTAAGAAGACCACTTTTTTTTTTTTTTTGGCAATATTGACCCTCAGCCTTATGAATGTTTTTTTTTTTGGTCCGGTCGTGGGGCCTGAACTCTGGGCCTGGGCTCTGTCCCTCAGCTCTTCAGCTCAAGGCTAGCGCTCTATCACTTGAGCCACAGCACCACTTCCGGCTTTTTTCTTTTTGCTTATGTGGTGCTGAGGAATCGAACCCAGGGCCTTGAGCATGCAAGGCAAGCGCTCTACCACTGAGCCACCTTCTCAGCCCCTGAATGTTCATTTTAAAGGCATTGCTTTCCCTTCTAAAATTCAACAGCTTCCATTTCATCATTTAAAAAGATTAAAGCTTTAGACTTTTGAAATATTTAAATGGCAATTACTATTTCTCAGAATGGTACCCAAAATAGTAAATGATAACATGAAACTATTATGGATTCCTTTTCAATATGCTAAGATGAACTTCCCTCCTTTTTTTAGTATACAATTTAACATGTCAAACACACTTAATTTTTTTTTTTTTGTTTTGTTTTTTGTTTTTGTTTTTTTTTGGGTCCAGTCGTGGGGCCTGAACTCTGGGCCTGAGCACTGTCCCTCAGCTCTTCCCACTTGAGCCACAGCACCACTTCTGGCTTTTTTTCTTTTTGCTTATGTGGTACTGAGTAATCAAGTACAGGGCCTCAGGCATGCAAGGCAAGAGCTCTACCACTGAGCCACTTTCCCAGCCCCTTAATTTTTGTTATAGGCAGGAAAATGGCTTACAGCCACAACTTCTTTCGTTTTCCCAAGACTTTACCTACACATGTATTTACATATTCAGAAAAGGTAAGCCGGGCATCAGTGGCTCTCAGGAGGCTGAGATCTGAGGATCATGGTTCAAAGCCAGCCCAGGCAGGAAAGTCCATGAGACTCCTATCTCAATTAACCAGAAGTGTTGCTACAGCTCAAGTGGTGGAGCATTTGCCTTGAGCTGAAGAGCTGAGGGATAGCGGCCCAGGCCCAGAGTTCAAGCCTCATGACTGACCAAAAATAAAAATAAAAAAGTATAGACATATATGAGACAATGTAATACATACTTTTCCTGAGGAAAAAATAACTCCAAATTTTAAAAGGGCAAAGTAGACATATAAAAAAAGAAAACATCCCCAGGCGTCGGTGGCTCATGTCTGTAATCCTAGCTACTCAGGAGTCTGAGATCTGAGGATCTCGGTTCAAAGCCAGCCCGGAAACTCCATGAGACTCTTATCTCCAATAAACCACCAGAAAACCCGAAGTGGTGCTGTGGCTCAAGTGGTAGAGCGCTCACCTTGAGCTGAAGAGTGCAGGGACAGCGCCCAAGCCCAAAGTTCAAGCCCCATGACCAGAAAAACAAAACAAAACAAAACATCTACAATGCACATCAAATAGTCTTTTGTTGTAAATAAAAATGCTAAGGTTTTTTTTTTTTTGGTCCGGTCATGGGGCCTGAACTCTGGGCCTGGGCGCTGTCCCTCAGCTCTTCAGCTCAAGGCTAGCGCTCACCACTTGAGCCACAGCGCCACTTCCAGCTTTTTTCTTTTCACTTATATGGTGGTAAGGAATTGAACCCAGGGCCTCAGGCATGCAAGGCAAGCACTCTACCACTGAACCACCTTCCCAGCCCCAAGGTCGTAATTTAAATACCTCTAACCCTTGTTTTCCCCAACTATTAAACAGTTAAAAGTTTTAAAGTGCCATACTTTTTTATATAAGGAACAACCAGTTTTTTTAAAGACTGTACAAAGACATGTGTTTACAGTCAGCTTTTCTAATAACTGCCAAAAGTGGCTCATGTCAAGTTTTACCAGAATATAAAGAATAAACTAACATTCCCCAACTCTTGTATTTGAATCAATAAAATAAAACTAGCTTACTCTATTTTATACATTTAAATTAAAATGACAACAAAAACAAAACCTAAGCAACTAAACATGGGATAGGCTATGTTTTTTTTTTTTTTTTGTCAGTTCTGCAGCTTTAACTCAGGGCTTGGGTGCTGTCGCTGAGCCTCTTTGTTCTCAAGGCTAACACTCTATCACTTGAGCCACAGTGCCACTTCCAGTTTTTGAGTAGTTAGTTGAAGAACACAGTATTGTGGGGACTTTTCTTCACAGGCAGGCTTTGAACCACTATCCTCAGATCTCAGCTGCCTGAGTAGCTAAGATTACAGGCATGAGCCACCAGTGCTTGGCAAAACAATATGAATCTTAAATTATTTTTTAAAAAGTTCAAAACACTAAGTAAAATACTGTAAACCTGGGGCTGGGAAGGTGGCACAGTAGTAGAGCACTTGCCTTGCATGCATGAGGCCCTGGGTTCGATTCCTCAGCACCACAAAAGCAAAAAAAAAAAAAAAAAAGCTGGAAGTGGCACTGTGGCTCAAGTGGTAGAACGCTAGCCTTGAGCTGAAGAGCTGAGTGAGAGCACCCAGGCCCAGAGTTCAGGCCCCACGACTGGACCCCCCCCCCCCCAAAAAAAAAAAAAGAAAGAAAAACTGTAAACCCAAGAGAACCTCAGGATAAAGCATATCATCCCAGAGAAAGAATTATGAAACCCAGCACTGAGCCCACAGTTTCTTTCCTTACCTTGAGACTGTTCACACATTTGAAAGAATATTTGCATTTCTTCGACTTCCATTTTCCCTTTCCCCAACTTTTTCTTCCAGGTGCATTTGGTGTATTTGTAGGTGTATCAGGGCGTTCAGTGTTTGTACCACTTTCTATACTTACAGCATCATCCTGTAAGAGTAAATGAGGAAAAATATGTAACATGGTCTTTGCATAGTAAGACAGCTATTGCCAGCTACTCTAATGCACTGACCCATCATTTAGACTTCACCACTCTCCTCAGAAAGAATTATTAAATTAGAAAATGTTACTGAGAGAGTTGAATTGCTCTTCTGGTAAGCCCTGCAGGATTCAACTCCCAAACTGTGACTAATAAATCTGATTAATCCATACGTCATTTTGATTTGTTTACTGATGCTGAATTTGGGACACAAAGGTTGTAGAAAGGTGATCCCTTTGTTGGGCACCAGTGGCTCATGCCTGTGTAATCCTAGCTACTTAGGAGGCAGAGATCTGAAGATCTCGGTTCAAAGCCAGCCCGGGCAGGAAAGTCCTTGAGACTCCTATCTTCAATAAACCACCAGAAAACCAGAAGTGGCGCTTTGGCTCAAGTGGTAGAGCACCAGCCTTGAGCTGAAGAGCTGAGGGATAGCATGCAGGGCCCAAGTGATCACCTTTTTTTTTGTTGTGTGGGCCTTGGGCTTGAACTCTGGGCCTGCACTGTCCCTCAGCTCTTCAGCTCAAGGCGAGCGCTCTACCACTTGAGCTACAGCGCCACTTCCGGTTTTCTGGTGGTTTATTGGAGATAGGAGTCTCACGGTCTTTTCTGCCCGGCCTGGCTTTGAACCGCGATCCTCAGATCTCAGCCTCCTGAGTAGCTAGGATTACAGGCGTGAGCCACCAGCGCCCGGCTACCAAATCCTATTTAAAATGTAGTTTTGTGGGTTTTTTTTTGTCTGTCCTGGGGCTTAAACTCTGGGCCTGGGCGATATCACTCAGCTCTTCAGCTCAAGGCGTGCACTCTACCACTTGAGTTACGCCACTCCGGTTTTCTGGTGGTTTATTGGAGATAGGAGTCTCATGGTCTTTCCTGCCCAGGCTGGCTTTGAACAATCCTCAGATCTCAGCCTCCTGAGTAGCTAGGATTACAGGCGTGAGACACTAGCGCTTGGCTTTAAGATGTAGTTTTAAAAGTCTTGTTAAAATTAGTAGCCAGTGAGGAAATGTTCATCATCCCTGGTGGTGAAGGAAATGCAAATAAAGACAACCCTGAGATACCACCTTACCCCAGTCAGAATGTCCCACATCCACAAATCAGCCAACGACAAATGCTGGAGGGGATGTGGAGAAAGAGGAACCCTATTACACTGCTGGTGGGAATGTACACTTATACAACCACTTTGGAAAGCAGTCTGGAGGGTCCTTAGAAAGCTAAAGATTGACCTCCCTTACGACCCAGTCATACCACTTCTAGGCATCTACCCTGACCAACAGGAACCAATATACAAGGACACGTGCACCTCCATGTTTATTGCAGCACTGTTCACAATAGCTAGGATATGGAAACAACCCACATGCCCCACCACAGATGAATGGATCCAAAAATTGTGGTATCTATACACAATGGAATATTATGCAGCCATTAGAAATAACAAAATAATGGCATTTGCAGGGAAATGGATGGAAGGAATCATGTTGAGCGAGGTAAGCCAAGAGCAAAGAGGCAAAAGATACATGGTCTCCCTGATAAGTAGATGCTAAATCCAAAATGTTGGGTGATACGACAAAACTAACAAGACTTAAGAAACAAAGAACTCCCACTCATCTGGTCGAACCACTACTAAATATCCCCATGCTGCTGGTCACATGTATGGTGTATAACATGTGAACCCTGTTACATGTTATAGACTGTGATAGACAATTTGCTCCAGGAAAGTTAGAATGAACTTGTGACTTTAAATGAGCATCATTATTCCACAAGACTGTGAAATTTGGGAAATTATGTAATCACTTAATCACAATAAAAAAAAAAAGAACCTTGGGGAAGGTAGGGAGGGAAGGGATGGTAGGAGGGAAGGGATGGTAGGGGGAAAACAATGGAGGGGGTAACAATGTTCAAGAGGAAGTGTACTCATTACTTCACTCATGTATCTGTAACCCTCTGTATAGTATCTTTACAATAAAAAAAAAAATTGAAGTGTCAAAAGGTATATTAAAAACATTAATTCACTTTAAAACAGTATGATATAGAATTCTAGAGGGTTTTTACAAATGGCACCAAAATGAAATGAATTTTTTAAAAAACTACACTAACCTGGAACATATTTATTTTCTAGCATTAAAAAAAGAGGAATGAAGTAGACAGGTACAAAATAAATGAACAACTAACATTTGAACTGTAGCTTAATACAAACATACGGAAAAAGGAAGTGTAAGATTTTTTTACTTAGATTCCTATGTTGTGATCAGGTGTGGTGCAGTGAAAGACTAAGAATGGAAACTTGGAGGGCTAGGTAGGAAAATCTGTCTTAAAAGAAAAAAAAAAAAGAGGAAAAAAAGAAAGTGGCTGGGTGTCGGTGGCTCACACTTATAATTCTAGCTACTCAGGAGGCTGAGATCTGAGGATCATGGTTCAAAGCCAGCCCGAAACTCCGAGAGACTCTTATCTCCAAATCACTCAGAAAACCAGAAGTGGCCCTGTGGCTCAATTGGTAGAGCACTCACCTTGAGCTGAAGAGCTGAGGGATAGTGCCCAAGCCCAGAGTTCAAGCCCCATGACCAACAGGAAAAAAAAAAAAAGTGGAAGGGCAGCTTTGTCTCCTGTTTCTCCACAACTATCAGTTGTAATTACATAGTTAAAATCAGTATAGAAACCAGTCAACCAAGGAAAAACTATACACACCCTTCCAAGTAATCAAATCCTTTTTCACTATCTATATAAACCATCTTACAACTCTTTAAATATGCTTCTCTTTTGCTTGGTGGGAAAAAGATCTCCATCACTTATAATTCTCTGGATAAAATTTTAATGTTTGGATTTTTCTGATAAACCAGTTATAACATTTGCCTAGTTTCTTTACAAGAATAAAATAACATTTTTCACAGGGTTCTCTTACCTTTTCTGAAAAATTACGTTTCAATAGTAAACAAGTGAAAAAATAGGTATCAGCTTCTTTATATTCTAGCTAAACATTAGGTGCCAATCAAGACTGCCCAAAATATTGTCTGTAAGAGCACGCTGCCATTTTTGCCTGACCATTAAACTATCACCTTCAAAGGCAAATCAAGATAGAACCAAATAGAAATACAGTACCATCAAAATGCTTTCAATTTATCCTTAGAAGTTTGTTGAATGGCAGGTATGCTATACAGTACCCAGAATAATCTATTCAACAGACGTACTATCTTTACTTGCCCAACAAGGAAACAGATTGAAGGAGAGTAATTTGTCTCAATCTTCCCACACATTACTAAGGCAAAAGACAAACCTCCAGATTGAGCCCTATAATCTTTCTAACCACAACCATTAGTACTCTTTTAGAAGCTAATGACAGTCACACAAACTAAAAAAGTTTTGATTTAATATGCAAAAAGGTTATGCTCTTCAAATCTTTTAAGTTATAACTGCTTAGGCAACCTTTAACTCCAGCTCAAAAACAGATTCTTCCCTCACCAGTTTTTTGCCTTTTATCCTTATCTGCTCTCTCAAGAATAGAATCACTACATTGGTTGTTTTTCATTGTTCTTTGATTCTCTTCCCTAACCTATGTTAGATCTGGTATTCTTGGATTCAGAGGGTCTCTCAAATCAAGAAGGGGAAAAATGCAACTTAATTTCCAACACTTTCAAAGGATATTTAGTACGTTATTCTATTTTAATGCAAATAGGATGTTACTTTAATAGTGACTGTGACTAAAGAAAATCAGCAGTGTGGGCTTGTGCGTGTGTGAACCGAGTGTGGAAATCAGCGGGCCCTGGCCAGAGACACAGACTTGTCTCTCTGTCCCAGCTTTGCCGTGGTCAACTTAAAATAAAAAGTCCACTGTGGGGGAAAAAAAAAATCAGGTATTTTTACAGCATATTGAGTGAATATTCTTTATCCAAAATGCTTTGGGACCCTCAAGTGTTTCAAATTTGAGTTTTATTGTTTTTGTTCTTTGTTGGTTGTGGGGCTTGAACTCTGGGACTGGGTGCTGTCCCTCAGCTCTTTAGTTCAAGGGTAGCACTCTACCACTTGAGCCACAGCATCACTTCAGCTTTTTCTGCTTATGTGGTGCTAAGGAATCGAACTCAGGGCCCCATGCATGCAAGGTAAGCACTCTACCACTGAGCCACCTTCCCAGCCCTGTTTTTTTGTTTTGTTTTTGTTTTTTTTGCTATTCCTGGGGCTTGGACTCAAGGCCTGGGCGATGTCCCTAAGCTTCTTTTGCTCAAGCTAGCACAGCACAACTCCTGGCTTTTCTGTTTCTGTGGTACTGAGGAATAGAACCCAGGGCTCATGCATGCTAGGCAAGCAATCTACCACTAAGCCATATTCCCAGCCCTGTTGTTTTCTTTTTAAGTTGTAGAATTTAGTATGTACTTAGTTGAGCCTCCCTAGTTAAAAAGTGAAATTTGTAGGGGCTGGGAAGGTGACTCAGTGGTAGAGTGCTTGCCTTGTATGCATAAGGCCCTGGGTTCGATTCCTCAGCACCACATAAGCAAAAAGAAAAAAGCCAAAAGTGGCGCTGTGTCTCAAGTGGTAAAGCGCTATCCTTGAGCTGAAGAGCTGAGGGACAGCGCCCAGGCCCAGAGTTCAGGCCCCACGACTGGACTCAAAAAAAAAAAAAGTGAAATTTATAATGATCTAAAGTTATAAACATTTTGAATGACAACATGCACTCAATGCCACAGATCTTGAAAATCAACCTGTCACAAAATAATTCTCTGCTAGACATTGATCCTTATTGTGCTAACAAATAAATATATCTCATCTATTACTACTTCTAAACACTTTTATTGAATGAAGACTATCCAGAACCTCCTGTATGCTAGGCATGTACTCTATACCACCATCCTCAATTAAAAAAACATTTTCAAAACTAGTTTACAATTTTGTATTTTTTTAACTTTACACTCTATTTTGTATATTTAAAGATGTTATTCCCAAAGATTCCAAAGGACTCATTTTATGTCCAAGGCACACTCATCAAAAGTTTTGTGGGGGGGGGGGGGAGTGTGGGGGTGAATACCTTTAGGTGTTACAGAACACATTCTTCTTGAGGAAGTACAAAATGAGGAGGAGGAGGAGGAGGAGGAGGAGGAGGAGGAGGAGGAGGAGGAGGAGGAGGAGGAGGAGGAGGAGGAGGAGGAGGAGGAGGAGGAGGAGGAGGAGGAGGAGGAGGAGGAGGAGGAGGAGGAGGAGGAGGAGGAGGAGGAGGAGGAGGAGGAGGAGGAGGAGGAGGAGGAGGAGGAGGAGGAGGAGGAGGAGGAGGAGGAGGAGGAGGAGGAGGAGGAGGAGGAGGAGGAGGAGGAGGAGGAGGAGGAGGAGGAGGAGGAGGAGGAGGAGGAGGAGGAGGAGGAGGAGGAGGAGGAGGAGGAGGAGGAGGAGGAGGAGGAGGAGGAGGAGGAGGAGGAGGAGGAGGAGGAGGAGGAGGAGGAGGAGGAGGAGGAGGAGGAGGAGGAGGAGGAGGAGGAGGAGGAGGAGGAGGAGGAGGAGGAGGAGGAGGAGGAGGAGGAGGAGGAGGAGGAGGAGGAGGAGGAGGAGGAGGAGGAGGAGGAGGAGGAGGAGGAGGAGGAGGAGGAGGAGGAGGAGAGGAGGAGGAGGAGGAGGAGGAGGAGGAGGAGGAGGAGGAGGAGGAGGAGGAGGAGGAGGAGGAGGAGGAGGAGGAGGAGGAGGAGGAGGAGGAGGAGGAGGAGGAGGAGGAGGAGGAGGAGGAGGAGGAGGAGGAGGAGGAGGAGGAGGAGGAGGAGGAGGAGGAGGAGGAGGAGGAGGAGGAGGAGGAGGAGGAGGAGGAGGAGGAGGAGGAGGAGGAGGAGGAGGAGGAGGAGGAGGAGGAGGAGGAGGAGGAGGAGGAGGAGGAGGAGGAGGAGGAGGAGGAGGAGGAGGAGGAGGAGGAGGAGGAGGAGGAGGAGGAGGAGGAGGAGGAGGAGGAGGAGGAGGAGGAGGAGGAGGAGGAGGAGGAGGAGGAGGAGGAGGAGGAGGAGGAGGAGGAGGAGGAGGAGGAGGAGGAGGAGGAGGAGGGGGGGAGGAGGAGGAGGAGGGGGGGAGGAGGAGGGGGGGGAGGGGAGGGGGGGGGAGGAGGAGGAGGAGGGGGGGAGGAGGAGGGGGGGGGGAGGGGAGGGGGGGGGGAGGGGAGGGGGGGGGAGGAGGAGGAGGAGGAGGAGGAGGAGGAGGAGGAGGAGGAGGAGGAGGAGGAGGAGGAGGAGGAGGAGGAGGAGGAGGAGGAGGAGGAGCAGCAGCAGCAGCAGCAGCAACAGCAGCAGCAGCAGCAGCAGCTGTAGCAGCAGAGAAACAGCAAGAGCATGAAGAAGAAGCAGCAGCAGCAACAGCAGCTTGCACTTTATTTTGTCCCCTGAAAATACTCCTCATTATAAAATAAATGGGCATTTTCATTCTATTTTGGCTGTTCATTAAGTATGTGGAAGGGAAGTCGGGTGCCAGTGGCTCATGCTTGTTATCTTAGCTATTCAAGAGGCTGAATCCGAGGATTACGGTTTGAAGACAAGTCAAGGCAGAAAAATCTGAGGCTCTTCTCCAATTAACTACCAGAAAGCCAAAAGTGGAGCTGTAGCTCAAGTAGTAGGACGCTGGCCTTGATCGAAAAGCTAAAGGATAGAAGCCTGGGCGGGCCTTGAGTTCAAGCCCCAGTACTGGCTTAAATAAAATGAAGGGCAAGAAATGTAACTCTACACTAGGTGTGGAGTTCGCACTGTAATTAACATTTGGTACAGTAATTTGGTCCAGGAACATTTCTATAGTAATTCTGCGGGTAGATATTCTTTGTGCAATTACCTCACTTAAGCCTAACAATCCATTAACACTGTCCATACTACTTACTGACGTGTCTTTTTTTTTTTTTACTCAAAGGAGAAAACATCCCCTCTCCAAGTCAGAATCGATCTTCGAAGTTCTGCTCCTACCAGAAAGGGAAGATGCTCAGAACACGCCAGTCAGGATCATGCCTAAAACCTCCCCTTTAACAAAGTCACCGAAACCTCGAAGTCGAAGATCGAGACTTTCCGTCACGAGGAGTCCATGGGGATCGAAAGGTGACACAGCCCCTGAACGCCTCCAAAAGTCCCTAACAGTACCTCTCTCACCAACTTTACCTGGAGAAAAACATCCCTAACGTGAGCATGCCTTTTAAACCACTAGATCAGACCTCCAACCTCCCCCCCGCCCCGACCCCCAAAGGCCCGAGCACCCATCCCCACCGCATGCAGACAGGACCGCGGGGCCCTCTGCGACCCCGGCAGCCACTTAATCCACTCCTCCTCCAAGTTCCAGCTCCCCGCAGCCCAGCGCGGAGCCCCGCCGCGGGAGCCCCGCCGGGAGAGCCCCGCCGGGCTCGCGCGCCGCCCGCCCGCGTTTCCCGCACGGGTGACACCTCGCCTCCCCCACGGCGCCCGCCGCCCGCCCCCGTGCCTAGTTTTAAAAGAACTCCAAACTTTCTCCTCTGGGGCCCCGAGACCAGTTGGAACGATTCTCACATTCTCGTCTCCAGAGAGGTCGGGATTGCTGTTCTCGTCGCTGCTCAGCTTCTGCTTCTTGGCCGCTGGCATGTCTGTTCCCGCCGGCGCTGTCGACACTTCCCTCTCGGACATATTCCTCCGCCTCCCTCCAGGTTCCTGCCGCCTCGGGCGGGGCCTCCGCCACACCGCCGTCAAGCAAGCCCGGCCGGAGCCTGCCGCAAAGCTACCGCTGCCGCCGCCAGCTCCGCCGCCCCCCCCCACTGTCGCAAATCGCGCCCAGCCGCCGGGGCGGCCGTGCGTGCGACCCCGCCACACTGCTGAAAAAGCGGCGCGCGCGCGCGCGCGCCCTACTGCGCGGCTTCCTGGCTTCCCTCTCCCGACGCCCGTCCCGCGGCGTTTCCCGCCGCCCTCCCGGCGGTTCGGACGCAGGGGTAGGGTCCGCGGAACGGAGAGGGCAGTATTTTCGTATGGCACCCTCTTCCCCACCACCGCCTCAAAAAAGACGAGGCGGAACTCAAAGGGGAGCTCCCTCACCCCTTCTTCCTTCCAAAGACGTTTCGGCCGCAATTGGCTCAATCCTTCGCTCTCCGACCCGCTGCGAGGGAGCGAAAGTCTGTGGAATGGCCTAGACCACTGCCTGCCCAGGGGAGGGGGACACGCGCTGGAAGCCGCCTCCTGCCCTAGCCCTCCGGGCCAGCCGTCCTTAACGGTCAGCTTGAAAGACAACTTAGTCCAGTTACTCACGGAGCCGTTCGCCACCTCGTTTTCTCTAGAAGACAGAAAATCCCCGACTCCGGACGGCTGGCCATCCGCCACCCCCCGTCCGGCGAATGGGAGCGCTCTGCCGGGAGCTGCGCCTGCGCCGAGCGTGCTCTCGCGCTGGGTTCTCGGGAGTCGCCTCCTCCGGCCCCTCCTCTCCGCGGATTCTAGCTCGCCGTTCCAGGTAGTCTCGTGCCGGGTTCCGACGGGCTCCGAGCCCGTGGGTCAATCCTGGGATGCGCGGAGAATTCTTGCCGGATGTTTTATCTCGCGAAGCTTTATTGCAATGAATGGTTACTCTCACCCTGTTGGCTGGTGCCGATGTGAATTAAGGTTTACGTAGAAATAACTTTAAAAAAAATGGCATGTTTTCGGGACCAATGATGTACAGCCGCGGTGCTCGTTTTAATTGTGAAAAGGTTTTTGAGGCCTTGGAAAATTTCCAAGGCCTATACATCATTGGTGAGCTCCAACTGTGTGTAAGACGATGGGCGATATGTGCAATAGATACAATAAATTTTTAGGAAAAGGCAACGAAATTGTAATACTTGACATCCCCCACCTCTCATCCCCCAAAATGTGTCTTACTACGATCTGGACTGTTCAAATACACGTGTGTGTCTTCTGTGTCTGTGTGTGTGCTGGGACTTGAACGCAGGCCCCGGGCACTGTTCCTGAGCTTTTTTTGCTCAAGGTTGGTGCTCTACTACTTGAACCACAGCTCAACTTCAGCGTTTGGGTGGTAAATTGGAGTTTCAGGGATTTTTTGGCCAGGCTGACTTCGATCCCTGGGATCTTGCCTCCCAAGTAGCTAGGATTGCAGGCATGAGCAGCTGGTCCCCTGCTATGTGGCAAATACACTTGTGAGTCTTGTGGGTATAAGGGATGAGTTAATAAGCCCTGTAACAACAAAAACAAAAAGCAATAAGCCCTGTAACAGTGAAGAGCAGGGAAAGGAAAATGATAGCCCAACACCCCTTTTAGGATATATACTTGTGACTACTTCTCTTTCTGTCCCTCAGTGGCCTCATCAGTGGAATGAGGAGGCAAGGAGACCTGACACTTTTTTGTTTGTTTGTTTGTTTTATTATTTAAGTGGTTGTACAAAGAAGTTCCCATTCTACAAAACAGTATATGAATACAGGGTGTCCGGCAACATTGTCACCCATCACTCCTAACCCATCCCTTCTCTCACTTTTTTTTAAAATTGAGATTAGGTAATTACGTAAATTTCACTTATTTCACAGTACTGTGGAATAGTGATACTTAAAGTCACAAACACATTTTAACTTTCACAAGGCACATTGTCATTATCATGGTCTAATACAGTTTGTGAATTCTATGAGCTTTGACAATACAAATTATTTTTTCCACAACAAGTGATGTTTATATTTCTTTCCTTATGCTTACTGTAGGCTGTTCCTTGAGTACTCACTTAATAGCATTACATATTTTCTTTTAGATTTCATTTCCTTTTCCCCAAAGATTACCTGACCCCAAAGATTACCTGTGACGAGTGTTGTATCCATAACATACCAAGATTTTCATTATCTGCAGATTACCAAGGCATTCTTTCAGAGATAAGGAGATAACTTTTTTAAAAGGTAGTTGTTCAAAAGAGTGAACTCTTGATTGAAAATAAAGAAGATAATAAAATGAAGAAGGATTTTATAATGAAAACAAACAAGTTAATCTGTTAATGTAGTTGTTGAACAGTTCTAGAGTTCCAGGCAATACTATCCACTATCAGTTGATGCAAGAGAAATGAGACAGGTATAGGTGGAATCTACTACCAAGAACGTTAGATGTGCTTTAATATGAAATTTCCATGGTCTGAAACACTTGTAGGGAAGGAGTTTATGAAATAAAGCTTTACAAGGAAAGGATAATCAACAAAAAAACATTTCAAATTCAAAGTAGGGCAAGCAGAAACCAGTGAGAGCGTGGGGGTCAACATTTAGTCATAAAATTAGAACAAACATTGAATAAAAGACATATGAGAAGAAAATGCCTTTCTGTATTCATGCTTTCAGTAACAAAGCAAAAATATTATTAGGATTTTATTAAGACTTAGATTATTGATTTTTTCTTATGAATCAGGACGAATAGTGTAAATTCATATTCATTATTACTGCTATTTAAACTTATTCTGGGAAGTGGTGCTGTGGCTCAAGCAGTAGAGCGCTTGCCTTGAGCTGAAGAGCGCAGGGACAGCGCCCAAACCCAGAGTTCAAGCCCCACGACCGACCAAAAAAAAAAATAAAAATGTAAACTTATTCTGATGCTTGTTAAAATGGCATAGAGATTTCATTTAAGACTGTTTTGATATCAAAAGTATTGAAACAGATTTTTGTCAACACTGAATAGTTGGGGAAAAAAAGTGGCTATTCGTAGTCAAAGAGTAGAATTGAGAGAGATCCATAGTTGGAAAATTAAAAAAGAGTAGATATCACAAGGAGGGGGATTCTTGCTAAACAGACCTAACAGGATCCTTGCTGAAAGTAGGCCAAGTGATCAGCTACCAAAGGTTAAGAGGTTCTTTCTAAACTGACTTAGCAGAATTCTTGCTACACCTGAATTAGGCAAGCTGAAATCAGGGCCCAAAGACCCCTAAGAAGAGGGCTTAGAGACTCTTGACTGAAGTTTCATCAAGGAAAGAATCTTCACTAATTAAAATATTTTTTTAATTACAGGTATTGTACTTAGAATATGACTTTTCTGTTATTCATTTAATTTGTAAATAGTTTATTATTAATTTAGTTTTACTAATTTATAGTCTTCAGCCAGGTACTGAGGCTCATGCCTGTAATCCTACCAATTTTAGGAGGCTAAGATCTGAGGTCCCAGCTCAAAGCCAGTCCCATGCAGGAAAATCTGTGAGTCTTTTATCTCCAGTTAGCCAGCAAAAAGATGGAAGTGGATAACTGGGTACTGGTGGCTCACGCCTGTAATTCTAGCTACTCAGGAGGCTGTGATCTGATCACAGTTCAAAACCAGCCTGGGCAGGAAAGTCCATGAGACTCTAATCTCCAATTAACTACCAGAAAACTGAAAGCTGTAGTGTGACTCAAGTGGTAGAGTGCTCACCTTGAGCTGAAGAGGCTCAGGGACAGAACACAGGCCTAGAGTTAAAGCCCCATGACAGACCAAAAAAAAAGCTGCAAATGTAGCTGTGGCTCAAGTGATAGTGAGCCAGCTTTGAGCTGTGACTGTGTCTAGGTCCTGAGTTTAACCCCCACAACTGGCGTGCTCGCACGCACGCGCACACACACACACACACATCCTGTTTCTCAACACTGAATTTGACAATGAGGATTTCAGTAACCATCACAGTTGGAAAAGTATTACTACATATATTTTACAAATGAGCAAACAAACTTCGTTAGGGTAATTTGTTTATACAGAGATATTCAGTTCTTTGAGTAGTAGCACTAGAGATTATGGAAAGCAAAAGTCCGTTTGCTTCATTATAAAGGGCAAGGCCTCTCTGGATTCACATAATTGTACTAACAAAAATTTGGTAATTAGGGGCTGGGAAGGTGGCTCAGTGATGGAGTGCCTGGCTTGCATGCATGAGGCCCTGGGTTCGATTCCTCAGCACCACATAAGCAAAAAGAAAAAAAGCCGGAAGTGGTGCTGTGGCTCAAGTGGTAGAGCGCTAGCCTTGAGCTGAAGAGCTGAGGGACAGCGCCCAGGCCCAGAGTTCAGACCCCACAACTGGACCCCCCCCAAAATATATATATTTTTTATATATGTGTATATATATATATATATGTGTATATATATATATATATACACATATATATATATATATATTTACTGAGGACCCACTACAATCCATGCATTGTTTCAGGTGCTAGGAAACTCAGTAACAGAACCCAAACAGGCATACAGCTTATTGTCTAGTTAGAGAAACAAACAACCAAATAGATAGAGAATTACAACTACAATAAGTGGTATGAAAACAAGTAAATGGGAAGGCTGCTGCCAGTCCATATGGTATCTTTATGCTATTTTTTAAAAGTCTCTCCCATAGGCAGAAACAGCCCAGAGTAGCCATAACTTGGCAAACCTGTGTTTTTTTTGATGAGTTAGAAAAAGATGCCCTCGGCTAGGCATCTAGCAGGTGGCTCACACCTGTAGCCCTAATTACTCAGGAGGCTGAGATCTGAGGATCATAGTTCAAAGCCAGACTGAGCAGGAAAGGCCATGAGACTCTTATCGCCAATAAAGTACTAGAAAACCGGAAATGGCGCTGTGGCTCAAGCAGTAGAGCAGTGGCCTTGAGCTGAAGAGCACAAGGACAGTGCCCAAGCCCAGAGTTCAAGCCCCACAACCGACCAAAAAAAAAGAAAAAGAAAAAGATGCCCTCTTGCAAGTTGATACAGCTTTGCTTCACATGCAAGGCTGGGTAGGTGGAATGTACACTTGCTTCAGCCCCACCCATCACCTCAGTGGGGGGGAACTTTGCTTAGATAAACAGCTTACACAAGCACACATAATAAAAGTCCATGGACATATATAGTAAAGTGAGAGAAAGGTTTCCATAGAAACAGAAGAACAAATGAAACTACTACAAAAAGGATGAGAGTTAACCAGATGAAGGAGCAGAAGGAAAAACATTCCAGAGAGTGGCAAAATCATGTGCAAAAGGCCCTGGGGCAGACTGGTACTATTATTGGTAAAATGAACAGTCAATTCTTGTGAAGGACTGAAAAAGTGACAGGAATGGTAACAGATAAGGGTAAGAAATGAGGTAAGAAGTCGGATCTTGTGAAGTTTGCTATGTTAAAGTGTATCTCCTGAAGCCAGGTGCCAGTAGCTAACATTTATAATCCTAGCAACTCAGGAGGCTGAGATGGAAGAATCATGGTTGAAAGACAACCTGGGAAGACAAATCTATGAGATTTCTGTCTTTAGTTAACCTGCAAAAAGCCAAAAGTGGAGATGTGGTTCAAGTGGTAGAGCATTAGCTGTTAGCAAAGCAACTCAGCAAGAGTTCTAGGCACCTCAGTTCAAGCTCTCTACTGGGACCAATGAATAAAAGCAAGGCTGGCTGGGCACTGGTAGCTCACACCTGTAATCCTAGCTACTTAGGAGGCTGAGATCTGAGGATCACAGTTCAAAGCCAGCACAGGAAGGAAAGTCTGTGAGACTCTTATCTCCAGTAAACCACCAGAAAACCAGAAGTGGTGCTGTGGCTCAAGTGGTAGAGTGCTCACCCTGAGCTGAAGAGCTGAGGGACAGCGCCCAAGCCCAGAGACTGACCAAAAAAAAAAAAAGGAAGGCTGTATAATGGATTCTATCCTATACAGAGGATTCCTCCATACCAAACTGATCAGTTACCCTTGGTTTAACATTTTCCTTGTGCCCAGTACTATGCAAAGTATTTTTCTTGCAGAATGTCATTTCCTCTTCTCAATCGGTCTGTGAAGCTGGTAGTGAATAATCCACCTTTTAGGGATAAGGGAACTGTATCTCAGAGAGGTAAAGGGGCTAGATAAAAGGGGTTAGAATTCAACCCCAGATCTGGTTGGTCCACGTGCTGGTTCTTTTAAACATGAACACTAGAGAAAAGCATTTTTATAAATAAAACAAGTGCTAAAAATTCTACTGAGTAAAGAGAAATATTTTAACACAAAATTCGGTACTATGACAAGATAGGATGGAAAGTAATTGCTTTTTAACTAGGTGGAAATATGAGGTGGTTTCTGGAAGAGGTGGAAATTAGCTTGGAGAATAAATTTTTTGCTCAGGTTCCACTAATAGAATCTAGGAGATGGAGGCAATCTAGTTGCTGCAAATGCTTTATTCAAACACTAGAAGAGTGCATTGTTGTGGATAAAGTAAGTGGTAGACAAAGAGGAGTTTCCACTTCGCAGGTGAGAGGGTGAAACTGGATGCAGAGAGATGAGCTTTAAAGCTATTCCAGTACTACAGAGCCAAAATAAGATGGTGCCCTGGAAAATGGAAAGCAAGACATTAATCTCCAAGGTTATTTGAGAAATAACACCAACCAACAGCAACCAGTAACTCATGGAACAGGAGGGAGATGGGTGTAGCATGGTTCAGGATTATACTTTGGCTGAGTTCTGGATGAGGAGAATAGAAGTAAGTGGAATTTCTGACTTTAGTGTTGAAAAGATAGAAACAATGTGATTTTACTTCTTTTTTATTTTGTCCAAGACCAAGACTCAAATTCAGTATCTGACAATTGCTTTTGCTCCTTGGCTGGAGCTCTAGGACCTGAGCCACACCTCCAACTGTGATTTTACTTCTTAAATAGACTTAAATAGCAAAAGCAAATGACAATGGTCTCACTAATTTAAGAACACTTTAGCTCCAACAGTGGAGATAATTTGAATGGTTTATTCTTTCAAAGAAGTTTTCATAAACATTAGGTGAAATAATATGTATGGCAGAGCTTAAAACACTTTTTATTACAGAAGAAATTGTTGCAAAATTAATTATAATTTGTGAAACAAACGTTTTCTCATTCATAATTACCAGTCTTGATTTTAGGACTGGTAAGATTTTTTTTTTTTTTGGGTCCGGTCGTGGGGACTGAACTCTGGGTCTGGGTACTGTCCCTCAGCTCTTCAGTTCAAGGCTAGTGCTCTACCACTTGAGCCACAGCACCACTTCCGGCTTTTTTCTTTTTGCTTATGTGGTGCTGAGGAATCGAACCCAGGGCCTCAGGCATGCCCAGCAAGCGCTCTACCACTGAGCCAACTTCCCAGCCCCAGGACTGGTAAGATTTTATCCACAATTTCCCCCTCATACAATAAAGAGGAAAAAGATGATGCAAATATATATACATATACATATATATACATGTATATGTGTATATATATGTGACATCTTCGAGATTTTCAATGTCTTTTTTTTTTTTTTTTCCCAGTTCTAGGGCTTGAACTCAGGGCCTGGGCACTGTCCCTGAGCTTCTTTTGCTCAAGGCTAGCACTCTACCACTTGAGCCACTGTGCTACTTCCAGCTTTTTCTGTTATGTGGTACTGAGGAATGGAACCCAGAGCTTCATGCATGCTAGGCAAGCACTCTACCTACCACTAAGCCACATTCCCAGCCCCTTCAATGTCTTTTTCTGTGTTGCTTTGTGCCAGTTCTCAGGAATGAACTCAGGGTGCTGTCCCTGATTTTGCTTGCTAAAGGCTGGAGCTCTACCACTTGATCCATAGCTTCACTTTTGGTTTTCTTTTGATGCTTCAGAGTTAACGGTCTCTGAGACTTTACTGCCAAGCTAGCTTCAAACCTTCAAACTGTGATCCTCTGATCTCACTTAGCCTCTTGAGTGTAAGGTCCGCTCCTGGATGGCCAGCAGACTCCACCCTGCTCGCAGCAAAGTCTCCAACTGGGACACCTGGAAGAGGTCACATCTGCATCCACTGAGGTCACATCTGAATTTGATGTGGCCACACCTTTCTCTGCCTGTACCTTAGATAAGGCCTAGCCCAGGCCCAGATCTCTCTCTCTGTTCTTTTCTAGCTCTCCCTGCTCTCTCTGCTCTTGGCTCTCTCTCTGCTCTCTCTCTCTTCTCTTTTCTAGCTCTCTCTCTGCTCTTTTCTAGCTCTCTCTCTGCTCTTTTCTAGTTCTCAGCTTTTTCCTTCTCTTCTCTTTCCCAGCTCCCTTCTCTTTTCTAGCTCTCTCTCTGCTCTTTTCTAGCTCTTTTCTCTCTCTTTCCTCACTCTTTCCCAGCTCTCTCTCTCTTTCCCAGCCACGTGGAGTGCCAACCTTGCCTGGTCCCAGCAGGTCTACTGAATAAACCTACCCCTTACCTGACTACCACATGCGTGGTGCTGTTCTTACTCGGCTACCTCTTTTTATTTTTTATTTTATTTTATTTTATTTTTTTTTGTCGGTCGTGGGGCTTGAACTCTGGGCCTGGGCGCTGTCCCTCAGCTCTTCAGCTCAAGGCAAGCGCTCTACCACTTGAGCTACAGCACCACTTCCAGTTTTCTGGTGGTTTATTGGAGATAGGAGTCTCACGGTCTCTCCTGCCTGGGCTGGCTTTGAACCTTGATCCTCAGATCTCAGCCTCCTGAGTAGCTAAGATTACAGGCGTGAGCCACCAGCGCCTGGCCTCGGCTACCTCTTTTTGAAAACCTAACATTGAGTAGCTAGGATTACAGGCAGGAGCCCCTGAGCTCAGTGTGTGTCTGTGCCTGTGCCTGTGTCTGTGTCTGTATCTGTGTCTGTGTTTTTCATGTAAATAAGGGTGCTGGTGGCTTGCACCTGTAATCCTAGCTACTCAGGAGGCTGAGATCTGATCATCGTGGTTCAAAGCCAGCCCGGGCAAGAAAGTCCTTGAGACTCTTAACCTTCTATTAACCACTATAAAACCAGAAGTAGCACTGTGGCTCAAGTGGTAGAGCGCTAGCCTTGAACTGAAGAGCTCAGGGACGGCCCAGGCCCAGAGTTCAAGCCCCACGACCAACCCAGGGAGAGTAGGGGGAATTTGGTATAGCTACATTTATTCTCAAACTAATTCTTTAATTTTTGTTTGTTTGTTTTGTTTTGTGGGTTTTTTTGGTTGGTCGTGGAGCTTGAACTCTGGGTCTGAGTGCTGTCCCTGTGCTCTTCAGCTCAAGGAAAGCGCTCTACCTCTTGAGCCACAGTGCCACGTCTGGCTTTTTCTGCTTATGTGGTGCTAAGGAATCAAACCCAGGGCCTCATGCATGCAAAGCAAACACTCTACCATTGAGCCACCTTCCCAGCCCCTCGTTTTACTGTTGTAGCTTCTTTTTCTTTTCTTTTCCTTTTCCTTTTTCCTTTCTACTTTTTATTTCTTTTTCTTTATTTCCTTTTCTCTTCCTTTTCTTGGAGTTCCTGCTTCCCTTCCCTCTCTTTTCTTTCTTCTCTTTCATTTTGACTTCTCCTTCTTTCCTTCCTCTCTTTTTCCCCCCATTTTTATTTTTCTTGCAGTGCTGGGGATTAATCCTAGGATAACCAGAGCATTTAGCAGTGAGGTAGAGACTGTCACTGAGCTACATCTCCTTTCTGCCTCCTCCCCCTCTGCTTCTTTGAATTAAAAAAGAAGTTATTTTGATTTAAAAACAATTTAAATCATTTATTTTAAACAGTCCAAATATCATTTATTGTCTGAAAGAATGCCCCTGAGCCTAATTTTTATTTTAAGCATTAAGTACATTGTTGTTTAAAGGCAGTCTTGTTTGGTGCTTGGTACATATTGTGTGTTTAATTCTCTGAAGACTACACTTACTACCACATAATAAGTGTCATTATTTTAGAATTTAGAATATTACAGACAAGTGCATGATTCTGAAATAAGTCTTTAGGAATTAAAGCCAGGTAAACAGGAGGTTTGCTGTTGTATTTTAATGTTTGTCATCTTTACCTTGTGTCAAAGTTTATTAAATTGCTCTAAGAAGTTCACTATTAGTTAAAATCTGTTAATTAATCTAACAAGTTCACCACTAAATGATGTCAGTTCCCAAATACTTCTGAGACCTACTGTTTAACTTAGAACTTTGAAGTTAGGCCATTAGAAGTGCAAAACTGTTTTCAATTTCTTTGTGAAAATTTGGTTTTCCTTGTTCCCAATGTCCATATTGGCTTATTATTATATGATGTGTCAGGAGATTTAGTCTGGTGGATTAGATAGAGCTGTTTGTGTTGGAGTTAAGTATTTGTGTTGAAAAGGTAATTGCATAGATTAAATTACACAGACTTTGCAAAACAACAGGAGGCATTCAAAGGGGGGAAAAAACCCTCCCTATAACAAGTTGCATTTGGATTCATTGACTTTCAGAATAATCAACCATCAGTACAAACAACCAAAGCAAGAAAAGAAGTGACCTTAGATAGTTCATGCAAAAAAGTCACTTGAAAATATGTGTATAGTTAATAATATGCCTGAGAGAGAACTTTGTATAGGGTTAAAACAGAAGAAAGTTTCAAATGAAGATGTGGTAAATAAAAATGCATATGCTTTCAACAGAGGGTAGGGAGCTAAACTAGAAATTGTACATTTTAAATTTATTTTAAATTTATTCCAATATATTTTCTCTTTCTTTTTTTTTTTTTGGGGGGGGGGGTGGGGGTCCGGTCGTGGGGCCTGAACTCTGGGCCTGGGCGCTGTCCCTCAGCTCTTCAGCTCAAGGTTAGCACTCTACCATTTGAGCCACAGTGCCACTTCCAACTTTTTTCTTTTTGCTTATGTGGTGCTGAGGAATCGAACCCAGGGCCTCGGGCATGCAAGGCAAGCGCTCTACCACTGAGACACCTTCCCAGCCCCTCCAACATACATTTCTACTTTGCGTCTTTCACTTGAGGGAACAAAGGTGACTTCTGGTTCTTAGAACAAAGATGACATGCTAGAGCTAGCTCAAGCAGTCAGAAGGTGCAGTGACAAATAGCTGAGTAGAAATTTGATGAGCCAGTGTAAATGAATCAGAAACAAATGCAAAAGAAAATTTAAATGCTTAGTAAAATGCTGAGGGACAAGATAACAATCCTCATACTTAGTATACTACATTTCACTATTTGGAGTGTTTACTAAATGAAATCATGGCTATCCACATTCAGAGGATGAATGGTGAAGAAAATTTCCAGTAACTTCCTTTTCCTTCCCACGTTTTCTAAATCTTATGCCCAGGGGTAAAGATAGGTATTAGAGTTCTCTAGAGAAAACAACTAATTGGCTGGGACTGTGATAGAGGGGGTGCGATTAATTGGAATAATGTGTAAACATGGAGATATAACAATCCTCTCCTTCTTCCATGAAATACAAGCTAATAAAAAATGTTTTTTTCTGCCGAGCGCTGGTGGCCCACGCCTGTAATCCTAGCTACTCAGGAGGCTGAGATCTGAGGATATCGGTTCAAAGCCAACCTGGGCAAGAAAGACCATGAGGCTCCTATCTCCAATAAACCACTAGAAAACTGGAAGTGGCGCTGTGGCTCAAGTGGTAGAGCGCTTGCCTTGAGCTGAAGAGCTGAGGGACAGTGCCCAGGCCCAGAGTTCAAGCCCCATGACCAAAAAAAAAAAAAAGTTTTTTCTGGAAGAAAAAAGAAAGAAAAATTACTAATAGGACCCATATATTTATAGAGAGATTTTCTTTAAGACATTGGCTTCATATATATTTCCAAACTATAAGTTAACTAAGAGTTCTGCAAGCTGGGCAGTGGCACACACTGGCAATCAAAGCTCTTGGGAAACTGGAAAGACTGAGTTCAAGGCCAGCCTGGGCCACAAGGGAAGGGCAGTTATGTATGTATGTATGTATATATGTATGTTCTATGTATGCATGTACTTATATGTGTATACAATAAATAAATGCTTTGTACTAAAGTGAAAAAAAAAGACATTGGCTTAGGCAATTGTAAAAGTTCAAATTCTGCAGTTTTAGCTTGAAGGCTGAGTATTCTCACTTCCCTCCTTATGTGTTTGTGTGCATGCATGCATGAACTAGTTTTAGGGTTTGAATTTAGGGACTTTAGCTCAACTTGCTTGTGGGCTTGGAATTCTACCATTTAAGCCATACCTTCAACCTGATTCTCATAGAGTTTTCTGCCTGGGTGGCTTCAAACTATGATCTCAACTTCCTGAGTAACTATAATTACAGGCATATTTCTATACCCCATCCTGAGTGTCCTTTTGCTTATGAGGTCAGTCTTACTCTATTAGAATTATGATTGAACGATATAGAAATCTGATTGGAAAACAGACAGGGCCTGTTTTATTCAGTGTTCCTTAATTTAAATGTTAATCTGATTCAGATACACTCCCAGAAATATCTAGAATAATGTTTGACCAGATAGCTCAGCATTGTGACCCAGTCTTGTAGATTCATAACATTAGCTATCACAGATACCTAAGTCATTGACATTAGCTGTTTGTTTAATATGATACTTAAGAATACTAAAACAAGCCAGCTGAAAGGGAAAAATACAGTTCACCGACGAACTGCTAGAGCTACAAAGACCACTGAGACTCTCTATGGAATTTTGTCTGAAGGGATATTATATTAGCAGTTGGAACAGATAGCTTATGGATGTGGAGATTGTCCTGAGAATTCTTGGACAGCTAACATCTCTGGTGTTAATCCAAGCTAATCACTCTCCAGCATTGTGACAGCACAAAACCATCCTACAGTTTTCCAAACTCCCTGGGGAAGCATTCTTCATTAAGAATAGCCTTTGACACTCTTTTAAATGGGGGAAACATTTAGTCTTAGATCTGTATATATGTAAAATATTATTCCCTTGTTTCCTGATTTAGCAGTGTAATTATTTGTACCAGACTATTTTTCTTTTTTTAATAAGTTTTTTATTGTGAAAATACTGTACAGAGGGGTTACAATCACATGAGCAAGGTAATGAGTACATTTCTTTTATTTTTTTTTTTATTTATTTTTGGGTCCAGTCATGGGGCCTGAACTCTGGGCCTGGGCACTGTCCCTCAGCTCTTCAGCTCAAGGCTAGCGCTCTACCACTTGAGCAACAGCGCCAATTCCAGCTTTTTTCTTTTTGCTTATGGGGTGCTGAGGAATCAAACCCGAGCCTCAAGTGTGCAAGGCAAGTACTCTACCACTGAGCCACCTTCCCAGCCCAATGAGTACATTTCTTACCAAGTATTTTTGCCTCCTCCTTTGTTTTTCCCCTACCATCCCTTCCCTCCCACCTCTACAACTATATTCTCCCCCACCCCCCTTGCCCCCGCCTAAATTGTAAAGTTCGTTTTTTCGACATAGCATCTTGTACATCTCATTGTTGCAAGGGTCCACCTGTATCCCTATTTAAACAATTTGTTTTTTCCCTTCCCCTCCACACATTATGCCAACATCAAATACAGTGAAAACAGGGGTTATACCGTGGGGGAAGGACATACAAAGCAACAAAGAAATGATCTTACAAATTTGTTAGAAACAATCGTAAGAAAAAAAGCATTTGAGTCCTTGTCTTGGGGTTCATTTTGCCTAACATCAACTTATCTGACCATTTCTGCTGTCTCAGATATATACTAGTTATTGCAAATAAGGGAAACCATAGGACCTATGTTTCTTTGGGCCTGGCTTACTTCACTTCATATACTTTTTTCCAAGTCTTTCCATTTCCTAACAAATGGGGCAATGTCATTCTTTCTGATGGAGGCATAGAATTCCATTGTGTATATATACCACATTTTCCTGATCCATTCATCTACTGAGGGGCATCTGGGTTGGTTCTATATCTTAGCTATGGTAAATAATGATGCAGTAAACATAGTTGTGCTGGTAGCTTTAGTATGGTCTTGTTTGTGATCATTCAGGTAAATGCCCAGTATTTTTCATTTAAAGAGTGAATTTGTAAGCCGGATGCTGGTGGCTCACACCTGCAATCATAGCTACTCAGCAGGCTGAGATCTGAAGATAACGGTTCAAAGCCAGCCCAGGCAGGAAGATCCATGAGACTCTTACTCCTATTAACTACTAGAAAACTGGAAGTAGTGTGGCTCAAGTGGTAGAGCGCTCTCCTTGAGCTGAAGAGCTGAGGGACAGCACCCAGGCCCAGGGTTCAGGCCCCATGACTGACAATAAAAAAAAAGAATTAATACATAATTATATCATCTAAGGTAAGGTTTAAATTGAAACTGTGGCAGGCATGATGGCACATGCTTGTAATCCCAACTATGCAATGGACAGAGACCAAGAAGAGATGGTGGTTCAAAGCTAACCTGGGAAGCTCTATGTTTAGTCTTTTGAGGAACCTCTATACTGCTTTCCAGAGTGGTTGAACAAGTTTACATTTCCACCAACAATGTAGTACTGTTCCCTTTTGGCCACATCCTTGCCAGAATCTGATATTACTAGTTTTCTTGAAAATAGCCATTCTAACTGGGTGAGGTAGAATCTCAATATTGTTTTGATAGTCAGAGATGTTGAACATTTCTTCAAGTGTCTATTGGCCATTCTTACTTCTTTTGAGAAGTCTCTCTTTAAGGCTTTAGCCTATTTATTAATTGGGTTGTTGTTTCTTTGAGGATTTATCTTTGGGGAAGGTAATTTTTTTGAGTTCTAAGTATATTTTAGATATGAAGACTTTGTCTTCATAGCTAGTAAAAATGCATAACTAAGCTGGGCATCAGTGGCTCACGCCTGTAATTGTAGCTATTCAGGAGTCTGAGATCTGAGGATTGTGGTTCAAAGCCAACCTGGGCAGGAAAGTCCGTGAGACTCTCATCTCCAATAAGCCATTAGAAAACCAGAAGTGGTGCTGTGGCTCAAGTGGTAGAGCACTAGCTTGGAGCTGAAGAGCTGAGGGACAGCACCCATGCCCAGAGTTCAAGCCCCATGACCAACAAAATAAATGCATAACTAGTGAAAAATCCTCTCTCATTCTATGAGCTTTCTATTTATCTTGCTAACTATGTTCTTTGCCATGCAGAAACTATACAGTTTTAATGCAATCCCATTTTTCCAGTCTTTCTTTAATTTGTTGTGATTCTGGATCTTTACTTTGGAAGTTTCGACCTGTGCCTAGGAGCCGTCATGTTTTCCCTACTCCTTTCTGTAATATTTTCATGGTAGCTGGCCTTACGTTGAGTTTTTTTTTATCCATTTAGAATTGATTCTGGTGAGATATAAGGATCTAGCTTTGGTTTTCTGCATGTATATAGCCAGGTCTGCCAGCAACATTTGTTGCAGAGGCTGTCTTTCTTCCATCCTGTGTTTTGGGCTCCAGAGCTTCCCTATGACCCAGCAATTCCATTCCTGAGCATTTTGTCCAATAGACTACAAACAAGGCCACACTAAAGCTACCAGCACCAAAAAACAAAACAAAACAAACAAACAAACAAAAAAAGCCAGGCGCTGGTGGCTCACGCATGTAATCCTAGCTACTCAGGAGGCTGAGATCTGAGGATTGCAGTTCAAAGCCAGCCCAGGCAGGAAAGTCCGTGCGACTCTTGTCTCCAATAAACCACTAGAAAACCAGAAGTGGTGCTGTGGCTCCAGTGGTAGAGTGCTTGCCTTGAGCTGAAGAGCTGAGGGACAGCGCCCATGCCAGAGTTCAAGCCCCAGGGCCAACCAAAAACAAAACAAAACAAACCTACCAGCACAGCCTTGTTCATTGCAGCATGGTTTGCCATACCCAAGATATGGAATCAACCCAGATGCTCCTCAGCAGACTGAATGGATCAGGAAAATGTGATATACAAAATGGAATTCTAAGGCTGGGAAGGTGGCTCAGTGGTAGAGCACTTGTCTTGCATGCCTGAGGCCCTGGGTTCTATTCCTCAGCACCATAAGAAAAAAGCCGGAAGTGGCGCTGTGGCTCAAGTGGTAGAGTGCTAGCCTTGAGCTGAAGAGCTGAGGGACAGCGCCCAGGCCCAGAGTTCAGGCCCCATGACCGGACCAAAAAAAAATGAAATTCTATGCTTCCATCAGAAAGAATGATACTGTATGATTCATAAAGAAATGGAAAGACTTGGAAAAATTATAAGCAAAATAATCCAGATCCAAATAAACATAGCTTGCATGGCTTCCTTCATTTCCTATAACAAGAAAGTTCCTATAAATCTACAAGTAAACATAATTGATAGGAAAAGACAAAAAAATACACTTGGACGTGATAAATTATATAGGACTGTAGACATTCATACAGTGAGACCAAAGGAGGAGGGTATTCTTAGAAGATCACAAAGGTTCAATAGCTATGAGCATATGCTCATATAAATGATGCTTATCAAAATGAACTCTTAAGAAATGGAAACAAGAGGCTTTATATTATTTTGCTTCTTTTTGTTGTTGTTTTTTTGTCTCCTTTGTCACTGTTTTTGTTTTCTGTACTTTTTGTGTTGTATGTAAGCTTATCTGTTTCGGGGGAGGGCAAGAGAGAGCACAGAAATGGTGGAACAAAGAGTGAACAAATGCAGCGGTGATACGCATTAGATACTACATTGAAAATGAACCATACAACTTGGGGGGGAAGACGGGTTGGGAGGGAAAAACTGGGAGAAAACAAAGGAAAAGGTGACACTGTTCAAAAAGAAATGTGCTCATTACCTGACTTAATGTTAACTGTAACCCCACTGTACATCACCTTTACAGTAACAATAAAATGAAGACATTGAAAAGCAATTTTAAAAAAGCTAACCTAGGCACAAAAAAATACCAGTAAAACCTAAGCAAAAAATAAGAGTATGGTTCAAATAGTAGAGCACCTGCCTAGCAAATATGTCACTGTGAGTTCCAACTTCAGTATCACACAAAAAAAGGTGAACTTTGAATGTCATAAAACATATAAAATAGGGCTGGGAAGGTGGCTCAGTGGTAGAGCGCTTGCCTTGCATGCTCGAGGCCCTGGTTCAATTCCTCAGCACCACATAAGCAAAAAAAAAAAAGAAAAGAGCCGGAAGTGGCGCTCTGGCTCAAGTGGTAGAGCGCTAGCCTTGAGCTGAAGAGCTGAGGGACAGCGCCCAGGCCCAGATTTCAGGCCCCACGACCGGACCCAAAAAAAAAACAAACATAAAATACAAAAAACAGCCAGGGATTTGGTTAGCATGTATGCAGATTTTGGTATTAAATTAAAAGCATAAATAGAGTAATTTCTAAGAAGTCTTAGTTAAGGAAGGATTAATCCAAAACAAAAAATATGAACAAATTGGATGCCATTGTCCACACTGAAGGACAGTCTTTCATGGATGGCAACGAGCTCTGTTCTGGCTAACCAAAATTCACACTTAAGACTGGAGCTTCAGGGCTGGGAAGTTGGCTCAGTGGTAGAGTGCTTGCCTTGCATGCCTGAGGCCCTGGGTTCGATTCCTCAGCACCACATAAGCAAAAAGAAAAAAGTCGGAAGTGGCACTGTGGCTCAAGCGGTAGAGCGCTAGCCTTGAGCTGAAGAACTGAGGGACAGCGCCCAGGCCCAGAGTTCAGGCCCCACGACTGGACCCCCCCAAAAAAAAAAAAAAAAAAGACTGGAGCTTCAGGCACTGATGGCTCATGCCTGTAATCCTAGCTACTCAGGAGGCTGAGATTTAAGAATCATGGTTCAAAGCCAGCCTGGGTAGGAAAGTCTGTGAAACTCTTATCTCCACTAAGCCATCAGAAAACCAGAAGTGGCACTGTGGCTCAAGTGGGAGAGTGCTAACCTTGAGCGAAGAGTGCAGGGACAGCGCCCAGGCCCAGAGTTCAAGCCACACGACCAAAAAAATAAAAAGACTGGAGCCTCAATGTTCCTATTGTAGGAACATTCATTCATGCAGGTCATCATTCCAGATTCACTGGAATTGCTATCTCCTCCACTAATCAATGGGTTTTAATAGGTCAACACGTAAACTAGTGTCTGTCTACCTTTGTACTCTTAGTTTTTTAGCTAAGTACCTAGCATGTAAATAGAAGTTCAGTAAATATTAGTAGGATAGTGAATTACAAGGAGTCAGTATAAAGAAAACAAACTTCTGCTGGGTGTGGTAGGACACACCTATAATACCAGCACTCATTAGGCTGAGGCAAGAGGATTACAAGTTTGAGGCCAGCCTAGGCCACATAAATGAGTCCTGGGCTTCATAGCAAGATACTGTTCCAAACAAAACAAAACTTCCCCAAAGAACAAAAAACAAACCAGCAAACCACAGAAAAATTGTCTTGACAGAAAAATATGTATAGGTGAGAAAAAAGTAAAATTTTTTCCTTACCTATCAAAGGATAATGGCTATTTTATAACAAAAGACAACTAAACAAAAGAAAAGTACCACATATATTTAAATATAAATTTTATGTGACAAGGGACCCATCAGAAATGAAGACCCAAAGGTCCAGAGAAATCTTACTTCTGTGGACTGTCAGGCAGCTACCTAATTTGAAGACAAAGGGTAGGATCTCATGGTGATAAGCTGGCAGACTTACCAAAGCCTATTTTTGCAGATTCTTCTTGGCCTCCAGGTGTAGGACAGGATCCTTCTGGAATGAGGATTTCATGACTTACAGGGAAGTATGTCAGAGAATTCTTTCATAGTCCACTTGTAAGAAGAAATGTGGTGAAGCAATGGTACTCAACAGACACTTACGTTGGAAATGAACTCTAAAACTTATGTGCAGAGATGGGGGAGAAACACTGGGAGAGAACAAAGGAAGGGATGAAATTGTCCAAAAAGAAATGTATTCTTTACTGGACCTATGAAATGGTAACCCCTCTGTACATCACCTTTACAATAACAATAAAAAGAGAGAAAAAGAAGAGACATGGGAGATCAGAGTAACCTTCTTGCTTCTTCTATGCTTTTCTCAATTCTTTCAGTTTAAAGTATTTTTCAAGAGCAAATATCTTGAAAGTTGAGCCCAAACAATCAATTTGTTACCGGTTTTTTATTTAAACAAAGAAAAATTCTCTTGCTTCCATTTCCTGGAATTCATTTTGGTATAAGTATTATATCAAGATGTACATAATGGTATCTCTGTTGAGTGTTCTAACTGAAAAGTCCCACCCCCAAGTCAGAGATATTTTCCCCTTATGCGTTTTTTTGTTTGTTTATGTTTTAGTGCCTGTACTGGGGTTTGAGCTAAGGGCCTCATTCATGCTTTTGCTCAACATTTTTGCTTGAGGCTAGTGCTCTTCTAGTGCTCTACCACTTGAGCCACACCTTCACTTCCAACTTTTTAACTGGTTAATTAGAGATAAGAGACTCACAGATTTGTCTGCTTGGGCTGGCTTCAAACTGCAATCCTCGGGCTGGGAAGGTGGCTCAGTGGTAGAGTGCTTGCCTTGCATGCATGAGGCCCTGGGTTTGATTCCTCAGCACCACATAAGCAGAAAAAGCTGGAAGTGACACTGTGCTAGCCGTGAGCTGAAGAGCTAAGGGACAGTACTCAGGCCCAGAGTTCAGGCCCCACAACTGACAAAAAAAAACAAACAACTGCAATCCTCAGATCTCAGCCTTCTCAGATACTTAAGATTACAGGCATGAGCCCCCAGTGCCTAGTTTTATCTGTTTTTTTTTTTTTTTTTGTCTCCTCACAAACTACACCTATATGATGCTCCATGAAAACAAGTGTACAAAACATGTGCTTCATAATTTCCTCCACTCTATGTTCTGATGTTTCCATTGCCTGAAATGTCTTCAATCCTCTTCTTAGAATTTCTAAGTATCCTTCTGCCATGAAGCCTTTGGCATCTTTTTTTTTTTTTTTGGGTCCGGTCATGGGGCCTGAACTCTGGGCCTGGGCGCTGTCCCTCAGCTCTTCAGCTCAAGGCTAGCGCTCTACCACTTGAGCCACAGCGCCACTTCCAGCTCTTTTCTTTTTGCTTATGTGGTGCTGAGGAATCGAACCCAGGGCCTCATGCATGCAAGGCAAGTGCTCTACCACTGAGCCACCTTCCCATCCCCCTTTGGCATCTTCTCAACCAGGGCTACTGTGCTTCTTCTCAACCTCCCAAGATATTCATTATTTGTATCTTTCATTTATTACAATACTTCAATAGCTTTCATGTGTTGTTACTTACTCTGTATAAACTGATATGCTAAGTGTTTAACATGCATTATCACTTTTAGTTGTCATTAAAATTTAAGTATGAATTATTGTTCTCTAACAGATAAGAAAATTGAAACACAGATTAAATAATGCATCTAAGAGTCCACAATTACCAGATTCGGATTACTTTGTGTGTGTGTGTATGTGTATGTGTGTATGTATGTTTGTGTGTGTGTGTGTATTAGTACTAGGGGGTTTGAATTCTACCACCTGAACCATGCCTCCAACCCTCAGTTGGTCTAATTCGTCTTCATTATAGTTAAGTCTTTCAGTTCTTGTGATAACAAACTACAGAAGCTTGCATCTTTTAAATTCTCTAAAGAAGTTAATATTAATGGGATGGTAAGCAGAAAAATAATATTCATCTCACTTATTCAGAAATCATTTGTTGAGTTTGAAATCACTGTAGGGGGTCAATAAATTGGAATTTATGGTACAGCTGAATTAAAGCTGAGAACTTGAAGTACAAGTATTTTATGTTGATTCATGAACATGACATATGGCACAGTTGGCATTGAAATGCTTGTTTGGTACTTTCTCACTGTCACCTGAAGCCACTGGTCTTGCTTCTTCCATTTTGGAGAACCTACCCTGAAATTCTGACAACTCTTCCAGGATCTGGCCCATTAAAGATAATAGATCCTTTAGTCATCAAATGGTAATGGAGCACCACTAAGAATATGAAATGGTATAACTCTACCAGAGTGAAATGTAACATTAAGTCAGGCACTGGTGATTTGTGCCTCTAATCCTAGCTACAGTGAGGCTGAGACCTGAGGGTTGACATTTGGAGCCAGGCAGAGAGACAAATCTAAGTGATGTCTATTTCCAATTAATCAGTAAAAAGCTGGAACTGGAGTTGTAGTTCAGATGGTAGAGTACTACCCTTGAGCAAAAACCAAATACAAGTGTGAAGCCCTAAATTTAATCCCCAGTACCAGCACAAAAAAAAACAAAGAAACAAAACAGAAATGTGGCATCAAACCTTTAGTGATTTGACTTCCTTCCCTCTTCCCTGTCCTAAGGAAATAATCAGACACTACTAGCAAGCACATGCAAGTATATGAGTATATATGGAAAACTTAGAAACCACTTAAATGGATAAAGCTAGCAAATAACAGCTATCTTATGTGTAATACAATACAGCCAATAAAATGATAGTATAGGAAAACAAAGGGAAATGTTCATGATGCTTACAAAACTATAACATGTTATTTTTTTAAATATGTGTATTGAACAAGACTAAGAAAATAAAAAAATTAACAATCATGGTTATCACTGAGCAGTAGAAATGTAGGAGAGTTTTCTCCTTTGTGCTTTTCTTGTATTTTCCCGTTTATCCAAAATATACATGTGTTACTTTCATCATTTGAAATAAATGACATTTTTAAGAAGACTGAAAGAAATGGTCTGGCTTACACTATTTTGGAGCTCTCTTTGACAAAGTGGTTCACCAAATTCCCCCCCCCCCCCCGTGTCCCCCCCTCCCCGGTTGGTACGGAAGGCTATTTTAGCAGTGCCAACTGTGCCAACTCAAAACATTACTTAGAGTACTTGAATCCAAAGACAAAGAATTGCTTTCCATCCCATCTGCTGCACTCACAGGAGCCACAAGAGTCCTCAAAGACATTTTTATAGTTGTTTAAGGGGTTTACTTCTAGTATTGCTAGGCTCTTACAAATAATCTCTCCAAATACAACAAGCAGTCATATGCTAATAAGATCATTGATAGTCTTGAGTAAAATCTTAGTGTTTTTGAGAAAGGTAGGAAAGACAGAGTCAATCTGGAAACCAAACAGCAAAAACTGATTAGAATATACATTGAGCCAGGTGCTGGTGGTTCACACTTATAATCAATCCTAGCTAAACCAGAGGCTGAGAGTGAGGCATGTGGTTCCAGGCTAATCTGGGTAAAAAGTTCATGAGGCTCCATTTCAACAGAAGAAGCTGGTCTGGATATAGAAGCATAAAATAAGAAAGTAGTAGTCTAGCAAGGGCAAAGAGCTGAGTTCTAATTCTAGAACTGAAAAAAAATAGTAAGGCCAACTGAAATCACCTTTATAAGTTGAAGCTTCAAGCTTAGTAACCACATAAGCAAAAAGACTTTGAAATAATCTTGTTCAAACCTGCTTTTGAAATCTACCCAATTGCAACATACTTGTATCATTTCTCTTTTATGATATAGACATTGCAGGAACACTAACCTCTATTGACAAGTGGTATGTTGAAACTTGATAACGAAGATCTGTTCTTTTACAGTATAAATGTTACCATTTCTAAGGCCCATAATTATTATTTTGTTAATTATTTCTGTAAGAAGGGTCCAGTCTCCAACATTCACTCAAGTCAGCCTGATAAAAGTTACATCATTCACATAGCTGTGTACATATACATATATTAAAGAACATTGTGTGCTGAGAATGTGGCTTAGTGGTAGAGTGCTTGCCTTGCATGTATGAAGCCTTGGGTTCAATTCCTCACATAAACAGAAAAAGGCAGAAGGGGTGCTGTGGCTCAAGTGCAAAAGAAGCTCAGGAATAGTACCCAGGCCCTGAGTTCAAGCCGCAGGACTGGCAAAAAAAAAAAAAAAATTGTGTTAGGTACAATGAAAGCCCACAGTTCTCTGATGTTGACAGTAGAGGGAAAGATACTATTTACTTTCTGCTGTTTTTATTATGAAAGTCTTGAACACACATCCCTATGTAGTTAATATTTCTTTGCCTCTGAATGCTAAAGGAGGGTGTATTAGTCCAGTTGGCATTGATGTGATAAAATACATCAGGGTAGTTTATAAAAACAGCTATGGTCTTACTACTCCCAGTGGTAAAGTGCTGCCTACTATGTATGAGGCCCTGGGTTTGGTCCCTAGCACTAAAGGTATGTAAGTAAATGGGAACAGAAGTGTATCTGGATTACACTGAGGAGACTGGGAAGTGCCAGAGCAGGGCACCAGTATTTGGTTAACATCTGGTCAGGGCCTTCTTGCTTCATTCTAACACAGTGGGCAAGACAGAGCAGGTATGTGTCAGCTCAGGTCTGTGTTCTTATAAAGCCATCATCACCATCATAGAGGTCCCAGGCTTCCATCATCTAATCCTAATTCCTTAAACTCTGACAATGGAAAATCAGCTGCTGTTATAGCTGCTTACCCCTGTAGATAGGGTACACTCCAGTTTACTTTAGTCCTGGCTCTGCCAGCTTTACTCAGGGTAGGAATTTGATATCCCCTGCCAAACTTAAGGAGCAACACCATGTTTAAGACTACAATGACCCTACCTGACCAGCCAACTCTTTCTATCGTGTCTACACATTTAACTCTGGAGCAGAGTTTGGGTTTCTGACTCTTTGTAAGTTCAAAGTTTCTAAATAGAAAATCTATAATGAATTCCTTGTTTACTAAGTACCTGGTGGTCTCCTTTTGCTTCAAATATCCTCCTCTGGGCTGAGGATGTGGTTCAATGGTAGTGTTCTTGCCAACATCTGTGAGGGCCTGGATTTGATCCCCACCACCATCAAAAAGCTAAAAAGCCAAAACCAACCAACCAGACATAAAACCTGTCTCACCTTTTTCATTGAGCTCATCTTTCAAAAGATTTCCTTGGGGGCTGGGAAGGTGGCTCAGTGGTAGAGCGCTTGCCTTGCATGCCTGAGGCCCTGGGTTCGATTCCTCAGTACCACATAAGCAAAAAGAAAAAAGCCAGAAGTGGCGCCGTGGCTCAAGTGGTAGAGCGCTTAGCCTTGAGCTGAAGAGCTGAGGGATAGCGCCCAGGCCCAGAGTTCACACTCCACGACTGACCAAAAAAAAAAGACCTTGTCCAAATACTGGGGTCCTACTCTGAGACTTCTCAGCCTCTTCAACCATAAGTCAAATAAGCTTATATTCTTACGGTCATAGGCTCATTGGCACTGGATGTATATTCCTAATTAGAAGTATCCTTCAGTCAGTGGTTCTGCCACCAGCCTTAGTCATCTGATATTCACAGTTAGCATCTTGGGTCATTCCCCAATTTCCACAGCTTGTCACTAGCCATTTTCTCTTCTGTCATTTTGCCAGTGAGCCAGGCAGAGATGTGTTAAACACAGTCGACCCCAGGCCAACTTAGTTCAGCTACACATGGGTTCTAGTACCTTATGTCCATGTGCTTCTGATCCTGGCAGATACATCTTTGCTTTTGTTGACTGTATAATACTTGTTATCATTCCTCATCTCTGTCTAGGCTGATAACATCGCCATACAGGTATCCTGAATTGAGTTCTCTATGACATAGCTAGCAGGAGGTCAGGGTGCAGATAGCAGAGCAAATATGATTTGGGGTGTTTTGAGGGTCTTTGTTTTCTGTTTTTTGCTCTGTTTATTTTTATGCTGGTACTGGGATTTGAGCTCAGGGCCTGAGCACTGTTGCTTAGCTTTTTATGCTCAAGACTGCCTCTCTATCACATGAGCCATGCCTCTACTTCCAGCTTTTTGGACTTTCCTCTCTGGGCTGGCTTTGAACCATGATCCTCCAATCTTAGTTCTGAGTAGCTAGGATTGTAGTCATGAGCTGTGGACATTAAGCTTTGTTTTTGCTCTTTTTTTTTTTTTTTGGTCGGTCGTGGGGCTTGAACTCTAGGCCTGGGTGCTGTCCCTCAGCTCTTCAGCTCAAGGGGAGCGCCCTACCACTTGAGCTACAGCGCCACTTCCTGTTTTTGCTCTCTGATAGTCAATTCAGTTTGTGTTCAGGAATTCCCCTAGTTTGTACTGCCACCTTCTTCTGTCTTTACATGATGGAGAGAAGGAGCTTATATGTTTTCTACTAGCCTGTCATGAACAATTCTGAGCAGCAGCATGTAAATTGACAAGGTTTGACTTATTCTCTTAAATTCTTTTTTTTTTTGTCAGTTGTGGGGCTTGAACTATGGGCCTGTGCACTATCCCTCAGCTCTTGAGCTCAAGGCAAGTGCTCTACCACTTGAGCCACAGCGCCACTTCCAGTTTTGTGGTGATTTATTGGAGATAAGAGTCTCAAGGACTTTCCTGCCTGGTCTGGCTTTGAACCATGATCCTCAGATCTCAGCCTCCGAAGTTAGCTAGGATTATAGGCATGAGCCACCGACACCTGGCTATTCTCTTAAATTCTTTTTTTTTTTTTGTCCAGTTGTGAGGCCTGAACTCTGGGCCTGAGCACTGTCCCTCAGCTCTTCAGCTCAAGGCTAGTGCCCTACCACTTGAGCCACAGCGCCACTTCCGGCTTTTTTCTTTTTTTTTTGCTTATGTGGTGCTGAGGAATCGAACCCAGGGCCTCAGGCATGCAAGGCAAGCGCTCTACCACTGAGCCAACTTCCCAGCCCCTCTCTTAAATTCTTAAATTTTGGAAAAAAAATGTCTTGAAATGTTAGATGTTGGAAAATAGAAGAAAAGAAAGTTTAGATTTAAACTAAGTCTTATGAAGAAGGAATAATTGTTCAAAGTCCTTCTTAGGAAGAAGCTCAACATCAGAATATTTAATTCAGCTATACATTCTCAGGAGTATCTGTACCATCTAATTACCAATAAATGACTCAGAGTAAGATGATATTAGGGCTACATGAAGTGAGAAGTGAGGCTTGTAATTACCAAGTGAAGACATGCTGATATAATAGATTTGCTGACTTAAAAAGTTAGTTGGAGATAAATTGCAATGAAATGCAAGTGCAACCTAATAATTTGTCACTACCTTTGAAATCTTGATTAACAACATTGTCAGCAGCGTCATTACACTGTACATATTCTACTCATCACCTGCACATATACCCTTAAATTTATGCCATTAAATTCACTGCCACTTGGTAGTATCATAGGCAGATATTTGGTTTTTGTCCAGGTTCCTGGCATAGATTCCTATAATCCTTTGGAATTTCCTAAGCGATTGCAAAGACTGGAGCATCATTTGTTCTAGTGAAGGGCTTTGATTAGAGGCTTAGAATTTTAGCCCCTCCCCAGCCTCCAGGGAGGGAAAAAGGGCTGGAGATTGAATTCTTTTACCATTGGTCAAACATTTAATCCATCATGCCAAAGTAATGGAGCCTTCATAAAATCATAAAAATAGGTTTCAGGTTGGTGAACCCAAGGTTCAGGTGCCACGGAGACCGAAGTTTCTACACTGGGAGGCCTTCTGGACTTCACCTTACGTACCCACACAGCTGGCTGTTCATTCATATCTCTTACAATAAACTGGCAAACATCAGTGCCTGCCTGAGTTTCTGAGCAATTTTTGTAAGTTACAAGCATGTGAAAGCATGGTTAATGAGGAGTACTAATAGCCCAGAACTGGCAAATGGTTTTTCAAGTAGAGGCAATCATGTAAAACTGAGCTTGTTAACTCGTGAGATTGGATGCTAATTCCTGATAAAGTGAGAATTATGTTAACTTGTTGGACACTTGCATAGTGTTGGAGAAAATGCTACAATTGTTTTCACCTGGAAAATCTTGAAATAATTTCCTTTGAAATTCTTGATAAATGAGTTGTTTCTTTATATTCTTTATATATTAATCTGCAAGTTCCATTGGTTCTAGAAATTTTAATTTCCTAGGAATCTCATTTTTTCTGACATAGTTTAACCTCCTCCACCTTTTTTTTTTTTTTTTTTTGGTTGTGGGGCCTGAACTCTGGGCCTGGGCACTGTCCCTTAGCTCTTCAGCTCAAGGTTAGTGCTCTACCACTTGAGCCACAATACCACTTCAGGCTTTTTCTGCTTATGTGGTGCTGAGGAATCAAACCCAGGGCCTCATGCATGCAAAGCAAGCACTCTACCACTGAGCTACCTTCCCAGCCCCTTTTCCCATTTTTTTTTATTAGTTTCCAGCTGCTTTCTCTTTTCTTGCTTAGCATCTCAACAATCTTTGAAAAGTGATTTTCATGTCTTCTCAGGCCAAAATGTGGCTGAGAATTTGCTTAAACATGGCTCTTTTTCAGTTCTTCATTTGACTCAAAAAGTAGTTGGTGGTTGGGAATATGGCTTAGTGGTAGAGCTAGCATGCATGAAACCCTGAGTTCAGTTCCTGAGTATCACATAAACAGAAAAGACTGGAAATGGTGCTATGGGTCAAGTGGTAGAGTGTCCCTGAGCAAAAGAAGCTCAGAGACAGAGTTCAAGCCCTAGGATTGGCAAAAAAAAAAAAAAAAAAAAAAAAAAAAAGCTTTAGGTTTATAGAAAAAATGTATCCAGCTGGGCACTGGTGGCTCATACCTGTAATCCTACCTACTCAGGAGGCTGAGCTCTGAGGATCAGGGTTCAAAACTAGCCGAGGCAGTAAAGTCTGTGAGACTCTTATCTCCAATTAACAACCAGAAAACTGGAAGTGGCGCTGTGGCTCAAGTGGTAGAGTGCTCTCCTTGAGCTGAAGAGCCCAGGACAGCGCCCATGCCCAGAGTTCAAGCCTCATGACCAACAAGAAAGAAAGAAAGAAAGAAAGAAAGAGAGAGAAATGTATTCAAAAGTACAGAGAATTCTATATACCATCTTGCCTCCAATTTACAGTCTACCTAATTTTCCCTATTATTAACATTTTGCATTATTGTGATGTCTATAATAAGCAGAATATTAATGCATTTTTATTAACTTAAGTTTATGTTTATATAAGCACAAAACAGTGAACTATCAGAACCTTTGAGACATTCATATGTATAATGTCAGCTGTCATCATAGAATGAAACTATTCTGGGCTCAACATCTTCATCTTTCCTTTCTCCCTGACACTAGCAACACCCAGTCTTCTATAATCTTCATAGTTTGCTTTTTCATGAGTATCTTACAGTTGGAATCATACATATGTAGCATTTTTAGATGAACACCTTTCACTTAGTAGAATACATTAAGATTTATCTGTGTCTTTTAATAGCTTTATTTTTATTGATAAATAACATGCCATTGTCTCAATATTCCATAGTTTAATTATCCAGTCAGCTTCTGAAATACAATGTGGTTGTTCTAAGTTTTGTCAGTTATAAATGCAGTGATTATACAAAATTGTCTTTATCAGCCAGGTGTTGATGTCTCACAGCTGTAATAATCAGCTACTTGGAAGACTGAAATCTGAGGATCAAATTCAAAGCCAGATTGGATAGGAAATTCCATGGGACTCTTATTTCCAGTTAACCACCAAAAACTTGGAAGTGGAGCTGTAGCTCAAGTGGCAGAGCTCTAGCCTAGAGCAAAAAAGCAGAGACAGTGCCAGGCCCTGAGTTCAAGCCTTAGGACTGGTGTGTGTGTGTGTGTGTGTGTGTGTGTGTGTGTGTGTGTATGTGTGTATGTGTGTGTGTGTGTGTGCACGTGTGCTCCCTCGCTTGCGCGTGCACACACACACACACACAAATTCATGTTCAGGTTTTTTAATAGATGTAAGCTTTCAGCTCATTTTAAGTAAATACCAAGGAGTGTGATATTGAATCACATAGTCAAATTATTTAGCTTTGTGCAATTTGCTTTATAATTTTAATTAAACATTTAAGGTTATTTTTACTTCATCACAATCTCTTCATAGAACTTTTCTTTGGATTCACAGAAAATGAAATCTGGATAACTTTCATAGATTGACAAAAAATCTGGAGAACTAAAGTTAATGAAGCCTTTACCTTTTTCTCTTCTGTTCTTACTTCTTAAGAAAGTTTGTAAGGTAATATAAACTTTACAGCTGAAAACTAAGGCAATTGGTCACTAAGAATAGCAATGTAGTTCTAGATTGGAATATAAAGTCCTACATCCTGGAAATCCTTTAGTCCTAAACAAAAGAGAAGAGTCTCAGATCACTTTCTTTTGGGTAATTGCATTGACTCTACCTATGGGGTATGATTCTTCTACTGCCCTAGGGGTAATTTAAGGAAGATTTATCTAGTTAGGGTACACAGGACTAGAATGGAGAGAACATATTCTACAGACTGGGAAACCCATCTGCTCATAAGAAGGACCTGAACCAAATTAGAAATAGAAAGGAAGGGCTGGGAAGGTGGCTCAGTGGTTAGAGCGCTTGCCTTGCATGCCTGAGGCCCTGGGTTTGATTCCTCAGCACCACATAAGCAAAAACAAAAAAGCCGGAAGTGGTGCTGTGGCTCAAGTGGTAGAGTGCTAGCCTTGAGCTGAAGAGCTGAGGGACAGCGCCCAGGCCCAGAGTTCAGGCCTCATGACCGGACCCAAAAAAAAAAAAAGAAGGATCCAAAGTAATGTTAAAAGTAATATAATAGCTTTTTCCTATTGGGTAACCAGCATTTTGAATTTCATTAAACACAATTTATCCTATTTATAATTACCTTGTTTTTATTTCTCTAAATCATCCCACTTTGTTAAAAATTGTTATTAGGTAGGTTGGGTGCTGGTGGCTCATGCCTATAATCCTAGTTACTTAGGAAGCTGAGATCTGAGGATCATGGTTGAAAGTCTGTCCAGACAGGAAAGTCCCTGAAACTTTTATCTCCAATTATTCACCAGATAACTGGAAATTGAGCTGTGGCTCAAAGTGGTAGAGTACTAGCCTTAAGCAAAAGATTTCAGGGACAGCAACCAGGCCTTGAACTTAGCCTCACAACCACCATCACCAACAACAAAAATTGTTATAGACTTTCTCCCTGCTGGGTGTTTGGGATCTAACCCAGGGCCTGTATATGCTAGACTAATGTTCTAATATTCAACTACTCCCTAGTCCTTTATCACTAGTCCTAAGCCAGGCACAGAAAGACAAAAAAAAAAAATGTACATTTTAACTTATTTGTGGAAACTAAAAATACTGTTCACATAAAAAAGAGTAGAACAAGGGTCACTAGTTGCCACAAAAAGGTATAACTATTTTGCCATTTTAAATTTGTTTTAAAAACAGTATTTCCAGGGCTGGGAAGGTGGCTCAGTGGTAGAGCGCTTGCCTTGCATGCCTGAGGCCCTGGGTTTAATTCCTCAGCACCACATAAGCAAAAAAGAAAAAAGCCGGAAGTGGTGTTGTGGCTCAAGTGGTAGAACGCTAGCCTTGAGCTGAAGAGCTGAGGGACAGCACCTAGGCCTAGAGTTCAGGCCCCACGACCGGACCCCCCCCCAAAAAAAAATAAAAATAAAAACAGTATTTCCAGCTGGGCGCTGGTAGCTCATGCCTGTAATCCTAGCTACTCATGAGGCTGAGATTTTAGGATGGAGGTTCAAAGCCAGCCCAGGCAGGAAAGTCCCTGAGACTTTTATCTCCAAAACTGGAATTGGTTTGAGACTCAAGTGTTAGAGCACTTGCCTTAGCTGAAGAGCTGAGGGACAGCCCCCAGGCCGAGGTCAAGCCCCACAACCAACAAAACCCCCCAAAAAAACAAAAAACAATGTTTCCACTTTAAATATAATATACCTCTTTTTTCTCTTTACATCCTAAATTGATCTATCCTAGACAATGCCATGTGGATTATTCTTCAACCACCTGCACTCCTATTTCCACTACTACCCAACACTGAGTATTCTTTGTCATTATCTGACTTAAACTACGTAAACTAGGTAAACTACTCAAGTCCTCCCTCAGGACTTTGACATCACCCACAATAGCCCAACCTGTCAGTCAATGATAAGCTGCTCCGAGCATCTTACTTTCTCCTTCTTTTTTTCTTGTTATCTCAAGAACCTTCCTTTTCTTTACAATCCTTCAGCTTCCTGGTTTCAAGACTCCTTCAACATCACCTAAAGATACTCTCTAATGCTCGAAACTAGTGGTTACAGCTTTTCTGAAGGTCTGAAGGAATTTAAAATTTTAGCCTTTCAGCATCTTGGTAAACTAGCTAAGATCCAGGGTTTCTCAACATTTTGAAGGGTGGGGATGGGATGGGGGTTTAGTCCAGCGGAAGGGCGCAAGGCCCTGGGTTCGGTCCTCAGCCCTGGAAAAAACAAAAAAACAAACAAAAAAACATAAAAACATTTTCTTTTTTTGGCGGGTCGTGGGGCTTGAACTCTGGGCCTGGGTGCTGTCCCTCAGCTCTTCAGCTCAATGCCAGCGCTCTACCACTTGAGCCACAGCGCCACTTCCAGCTTTTTCTGCTTATGTGGTGCTGAGGAATCAAACCCAGGGCCTCATGCATGCAAGGCCAGCACTCTACCACTGAGCCACCATCCCAGCCCCATAAAAACATTTTGAAGGGTATCAGTATGAACATTGTTGTTGTATGAAGCTTCAGAAGTATTGGTTATTTCAGAAAAGAGCAGGTTGAGAAAGTATAAAGCATACTACTTTTTGCAATATTTTATTTTCCATTAGTTCTTAAAAGTAAAAGAAAAAGAATGTTCCCAAATCCTAAAAGTAAGGAATGTTTGGGAAAAGTCATAAACTGCTGTCAGAAAACAAAACAAAACAAAACCCAAAAGGCTTCCTTGGGGCTGGTGGTAGAGTATTTGGCTAGCAAGCATAAAGCCCTTAGGGGCAGAGGGGGGTGGGGGCAGAGGGGGGTGGGGGCAGAAGGGGGGGGAGGGCGAGGAAGGGGCTGGTAAGTCTATTCCTCAGCACCACATAAACAGAAAAGGCCAGAAATGGCGCTGTGGCTCAAATGGTAAAGCAAAAAAAGCTCAAGAACAGTGCTCAGGTCCTGAGTTCAAGCCCCAGGACTGGCAAAAAAAGAAAGAAAGAAAGAAAAGAAAGAAAGAAAGAAAGGAAAGAGAGAGAAAGAGAGAGAAAGAGAGAAAGGAAGAAAGAGAAAGAAAGAAGGAAAGAAAGAAAAAGAAAGAAAGAAAGAGAAAGAAGGAAGGAAGGGAGAGAGAGAAAGAAAAAAAGCTCCCTTTTCCAGAAGTAGGGTAAAGGAAGGGAGAGCAGTCCATTATGCTTAGTTTCCTCTGATTATAATAACAAATTACAACAAACCGGAAGCCTTTAGACAACAGAAATTCATTCTCTACAGTGAAACTGGCTGGAAGTCCAAAATCAGTATCACTGGGCTGAAATCAAGTTGTGGGTAGGGATACTAAATCTCAGGAGGTCTAAGGAAAGAATCTGCTCTTTGCCTCTTCCTGCATCCAGTGGCCGGCAGCATTCCTGGATGTGTGACTGCATCATCCAACCTTCAAATCTCTCCTAGTCCATCTTAATCACCTTTTCTCAGTGTGTCAAATCTCTCTCTGCAGCTCTCCTGTGGGATACTTGGGATCCACATCATTCAGGATGAGAGCCCCAACTCAAAATCTTTCAACTTGATCCCATCTGCAAAGATCTTTCCTCTTCCCCCAAATAAAGAAACATCTGCAGATTCCAGGGAACCTTTGGGTGGCCATTTTCCAGCATACTTTAACTGTTGTGACTGAGTAGGGGTGGAGGTTCCATGGATTAATATTAGGGAGGGGTGGGGCTGGGGAGGTGGCTCAGTGGTAGAGGGCTTGCCTTGCATGCATGAGGCCCTGGGTTTGATTCCTCAGCACCACAAAAGCAAAAAGAAAAAAAAAGCCAGAAGTGGCGCTGTGGCTCAAGTGGTAGAGCTCCAGCCTTGAGCTGAATAGCTGAGGGACAGAGCCCAGGTCCAGAGTTCAGGCCCCACGACCGGACCCAAAAACAAAACAAAACAATATTAGGGAGGGGTGAGGGAGACTCTTCTAAGGCCATCGATCCTAAAATTGGTTCCATGTCTGGGAAGAAAACATGACCATAAGGGTCCTACATAAATAAACGACTACACCGAAAGAATTGAGTGAGCTCAGATTTTAGTCTTGCTGTTGTTAAGAATTTCAGTGTTGCCGGGCGCTGGTGGCTCACGTTTGTAATCCTACCTACTCAGGAGGCTGAGATCTGAGGATCGCAGTTCAAAGCCAGCCTGGGCAGGAGAGACTGTGAGATTCTTATCTCCAATAAACCACCAGAAAACCAGAAGTGGCGCAGTAGTTCAAGTGGTAGAGCCCTCGCCTTGAGCTGAAGAGCTGAGGGACAGCCGCCAGGCCTAGAGTTCAGGCCCCACGACCCACCAAAAAAAAAAAAAATAGGCTGTGGGTTTCAAATTTTTCCTGGGGGAGACAGAGGCTCCAAAGAAGGATTCCCGATCTCATTGTCAGCCTACCAGAGCAAGGTGAAGGGTATTCCAAAGAAAGGGGTTTTGGTGACCTAGGGAATTTTCAGCTTTCACAGTCTATCTGCTGATTTTATGCCAGTTACTGATTATATTCTGCCAGTTGGGCTCTTTAATAACTTTAAGTGGTTTAGCAAGAGGTGGGGCCAGACCTGGCTGTCTCTTCATATTCTGGGGAATGTGAAAAGGGGAGTAAGCTGAAAAGCATGGTAGGTGACAAATAGGTGACTAGAAGACCTATGGAAAACATAGGCCAAATATAACTGCTTATTTGTACCACCTTCTGAAGGCCAACTCTGTCACTGGGGGATTACAGAAACAGCCCCCTAAGAGGACAGAACATTTGGAGGGTTTGAGTGAGATGAGTGTGGTATGTTGGGTGTGGGTGGGGACAGTTACTTCAGCCACCTTTACCCACCCAAAGCAACCAGAGTGGAAGATCAAGCTCTTAGTTGAGAGATTTTCAGAGATGACTGAGTTAGAATTTCCCAGTCACACCACAAGAGAAGCCCCAAGAAAAAGGAGAGGGGCAAACATTATGGGTGATACTGAAGTTTTCACCTAGCTCTCCCCACTATGCTGGGCATTTCCTCTAGAGAGAGGCTCTGTGGGCTGTGCTCTAGCTCTCCTTAAAGGGACTCAACTATGTTCTAATTAAGATGAAAAGTTCAATGACTAAGTCAAGTGGACTGGGGTTGTACTAGAGAAGTTACGAGGCTCATGTTGAGATGTTCCAACCATGAAGTAGGGAGATACAAAGCTGAAAGTCTCTGCGAGGGGAGGGAAGGAAGAACATGTAAGATCTAGAGCTTTAGGACAGTTTAGAAACTTGATCTAGTAGTTAATGCCAGAATAGGAGAAGAAAGAACTGCTCCTTTGCCAGTTCTTTCTCCTCTTACCTGCTTACATTTGCACCCCTAACTTACAGTGGAAGCTTTGCAAAATTTAAAGCAATAATAATAATAATAATAGGACTACTACTAATGAAATCAATAACAATAAATGATAAATGATAGTCACTATATGTAGATCATAAAATATTACAATACATAAATCAATAAATGATTGGACCTACATGTAGTTTTTTTTCCTTAAGTAAGCACTTTACATATATATCCATCTCACTTAAATCTCATAACAATGTGGTAATTTATGTTTTATTGTTTGTATTTTATTAATGAGAAAATTAAGGCTCAGGGAAATCAATATTCAATAACTTACCAGATTCTGGGCATGGTGGCTCATACCTGTAATTCTAGATACTCAGGAGTTTGGGACTGGGAGGCCAGCCTAGTTGGAGGCCAGCCCAGGTAAAGTAATAGAAGACTATTACTGGTGCTGGAGACTTACACCTAAAGCCCTCACTACTAAGGTGTCAGAGACCTGGAGGATCATAGTTCATCCCAGAACAAAATTTAACCCGAATTACCCAAGAACCCAACAAACCTACATTTCACTTCATGCTTGGTTTCATCATGAACTTTATTTCCATTGGTGGTTTACACTTAATCCCCAGCCTCTCTTTTTTCCCCAGAATTAGGGTGAGTGGGACTGAAAGTTCTTTTTTTTTGGGGGGGGGGTCTGGTCATGGGGCCTGAATTCTGGGCCTGGGTGCTGTCCCTAAGCTCCTCAGCTCAAGGCTAGCGCTCTACCACTTGAGCCACAGTGTGCCACTTCCGGCTTTTTTCTTTTTGCTTATGTGGTGCTGAGGAATCCAACCCAGGGCCTCATGCATGCAAGGCAAGCGCTCTACCACTGAGCCACCTTCCCAGCCCTGGGACTGAAAATTCTAAGCTTCTAATTAAACTTTGGTCTTTCTGGCTACTAATCCCCATCTTGAAAGCTATCTAGGGGCCCTCAGCCACCAGTCATCTAATTAACATACAAAAGATATTCTTATGTAATCCCAGCAATTTGAGCACTGCTTCAATTTATGAAACATGTTCAGCCATGTTTCATCAATGCATATTTGATGCTTATACTGTGAATAAAGAAGGAGGTAGGGTTCTGTAGTTTCTAGGAGCTTTTATGGGTCTTATTTTGCTAGTATTGTGGTTGACCTTAAGGTGTGGGCACTGTCCCTTAGCGTTTCCCTTCAAGGCTGGACTTGAACCACAGCTCCACTTCTGGCTTTTTGGTGGTTAGTCAGAAATGAGAATCTCAAAATTTTCCTGTTGAGGCTGGCTTTGAATAACGATCCTCAGATCTCAACCTCCTGAGAAGCTTGGATTAGAGACATGAGCCACTAGTGCCCAGCTGTTCTTAGGAATTTGATCTTTACCTAAAGCTTGTATTTCTTTCTTTTTTTTTTTTTTTGTCAGTTGTGGGGCTTGAACTCTGGGCCTGGGCGCTGTCCCTGTGCTCTTCAGCTCAAGGCGAGCGCCCTACCACTTGAGCCACAGCACCACTTCTGGTTTTCTAGTGGTTTATTGGAGATAAGAGTCTCATGGACTTTCCTGCCCGGACTGACTTTGAACCGTGATCCTCAGATCTCAGCCTCCTGAGTAGCTAGGATTACAGTCGTGAGCCACCGGCGCCCAGCCTAAAGCTTGTATTTCTTCCCTCACTTTTTATATTACATGGACTTGTCTCATGATGGCACCATTGTGACATGTGTACAGGCTAGTCACTCTGCTCAACTGTTATTTGCTTATAGCCTTCTCTCGTGATGGTCCCAAAGTTCACCTATTTCCTCTATAACTTTAGAACAAATAGCAAAATGATGAAGTTTCTCTACAGGAAATTATAACTTTTGGTTTACCACCCACTTGAGCTATAATTGGCAACTCATAGACAGATACATGCAAGATTTATGAGCAAATGTGCATTGTTTAACTCTGTGTTTTACAAATATCTTGGCTGTTGTTTTTGAACTACTGTTCTTATAGAAACTTCTACCGGATTATTGCCAAAGTACATGTTATTTTGTTCGTATATTCTTATTGAATTTTTTTCTTTTAGTGTCTCTTGTTTTATTCCTTAACATATATGATTTAAATGCATATAACTGAGATACTTTAAGAAGAATTATTTTGTATCTTAATAGCCAGTAAATAACATGGTTTTAGTTGATATTTATTAAAAGAAAAAACAAAGAAGAACGTGTTCTTGTGGGTTGGCACGTAATTGGTTTTCTTGTGGTGCTATACTCACATAACATATGCCTAGACTAAACAAAAGCATTCCTGTGCTTAACAATTAGCAGCAAGTCCAAATCTTTCACTAAATATTTACTGAGGACTTACTCCAAATCAGATACATGTTGGGGAGAACTCACAAGACTAAACCAGATACTATGTGACTAGAGTAAGTACAAGCCCTGTAACTCTCTCTTAGAAACCTTTGGAGAACCTTGGGTCCAAACTAGCTTTGAATACAGCCTCCTCCAGGCAGTCACAATACTGAAGAAGCCCTGAAGTGGGAATGGAGTCTTCATGTGCCTCTGACCCTCTTTTCACTCAAGACTGGTGTTTTACCACTTGAGACACACCTCTACTTCTGGCTTACTGCTTGTTAATTGGAGATAAAAATCTCATGGGCTTTGCAGCAGGGTGGCTTTGAACTACAATCCTCAGATCTCAGTGAAAGGATCCTTTATGTCCATCCCAGGGGACCACCCAGAGGCAAACAGGCACAGGAGAAAGATTATTATAAAGTTTATTAGAGGGGCCGTATTTCCCAGGAGAGGGAGCACATGGCATTCATCTTTATTCAGGTAGCAGGAGGATCTGGGGGCAGGAAGTGGTTAGGTTTGTAATCAGGTGGGTCTGGGGGGAGAGAGGGAGTGAGTACCAGATGTATGTCTGGAACTCTAGGGCTGGGAGGAACTCAGGTCTGGGTGGAGCTGAGGACCAAAAGTGAGCATAATGCTAACACTCAAGCTCCTAACTAAAATCATAGGAGTGGAACGCTGCCTATTTTGCCCTCTTTGCTCTGTCCTAGTGTTTTTGCTTGTCTTTACTGTTAATTATTCCTGGTTTTCCACTCAGATTCAAATCAATTCTAGCTTTGCCTCTGGGCTCTCTTTTGCAGATAAACCGTCTCAACTTCATTGCATACCTGTCCCAGGGGAAATCTTACTCTATCCATACTCAGACTTGGCTTCTAGAACTAAATAAACTCAGAGTGCCATCCCAGAAATCACTTGGCTGGGAGAGGAATTTGGCAATGCTCCACAGATTTAAAGCAAATATAGGGAGCTGGGAAGGTGTTCTCAGTGGTAGAATGCGTGCCTTGCATGCATGAGGCCCTGGGTTCGATTCCTCAGCACCACATAAACAGAAAAAGCCAGAAGTGGGCACTGTGCTCAAGTGGTAGACCGCTAACCTTGAGCTGAAGAGCTGAGGGACAGCGCCCAAGCCTAGAGTTCAGGCCCCCATGACTGAAGGGAACAATAAAAAATAAAGCAAATATATATATTTAAGGTGTTGGTTCTAGGGCTCAAACTCAAAGCTTGGGTGCTATCCCTTGCTTATTTTGCTCAAGGTTGGCATTCTACCACTTGAGCTACACCTCCACTTCTGGCTTTTTCTTTATTTCTTTGGTGGTTAACTTGAAATAAAAATGTCATAGACTTTATTGCTCAGGCTAAGCTTTGAACTGCAAGTCTCAGGGTCCTCCTGAGTAGGATCACATAGCTATTCAAAAAGCTGAGATCTGAAGACTGTGGTTCAAAGCTAGCCTAGGCAGAATAGCACACTAGATTCTGAAAGCCCCCATTCCAGAAGACTATGTGGACACAGTCACATACAGGAAAAGCAGTTTATGGCCAGTTGAGGAGTACAAGGCCACCTCTTCCATGGGAGAGGGAGAAATGGTGCCTCTCCCTATTCGATGGCGTCCTTATAACATCAGGGCTAGATGTGGGAGGTCCTCTGCATGCACAGCGAGATCTTTGTAGAGAAATGCACAAAAGGACTGGGGAGAGTTCTCTTTTCTTTGTGATCAGTTGGCTCTTGTTCCCTCGTTCATGTTTTGTGCTAGCATATCATGAAGGCAGAACTTTATACAGTAAAACTGTGTGCCTCAGAGCTAGGAAGCTAAAGAGAAAGAAAGGGGGGCTGGGAAGGTGGCTCAGTGGTAGAGCGCTTGCCTTGCATGCATGAGGCCCTGGGTTCGATTCCTCAGCACCACATAAGCAAAAAGAAAAAAGCCAGCACTTGGCACTGTGGCTCAAGTGCAAGTGGTAGAGCGCTAGCCTTGAGCTGAAGAGCTGAGGGACAGTGCCCAGGCCCAGAGTTCAAGCCCCACGACTGGACCCCCCCCAAAAAAAAAGAGAGAAAGAAAGGGTCTGGGGATCTCAAAATTCCCCTCAAGGCATGTTCCCTAGCACCTGAAAAACTCCCTCTAGACTCCACTTCCTCTCAATACTGCTACCTTAGGGACTAAGCCTTTAACAGGTGAGAGTTTGGGGGAGATTTTAGATTCTAACTACAGCCTCTTCTTATAACTCTAGTTTCTCTTGTCATCGCTCAATTTATATGTTACAGTCCTATTGAATGCAGTTTCTGGACCAAATAACTTTATTTCCTATTTTAGTATCTCTGCATATAGCATACTTTCTTTTCATAGAAGCCACATTTTACCCCCAGCCTTCCTCTTAACATCAAAGCTAGTTTCAGAGGTTCCATCTTCCAAGAAGTCCCAGTCTTCCCCTCTAAGCTACACCACTTACCGTATAGTACCAATTGCATTATTTATCTGTCTCCTACTTATTCTGAGATTTGGAAAGATGTTACTGTCAATCACCTGACTGTGCATCAGCAAAGGATTCCATGATATGAGGTTGCTTCCTCGTCATTTCCTGAACCGCCTTGGTCACACCTCCCTTAAGACAGTGAGAGGTTCCCCAGGTTCCCCACTACCACATCTGCTCTGGTTCTGCCTCCTTCCTCTCCCTATATAATCCAGCTCAACACCAGTCCCCCTTTCTTTTTTTCTCATCTTCCTTCCCTTCTGTGTCCTCATGCCTCTATCTCTTGTAGACCCGCAGTTTGCTGTCCCTCCAATAAACTCTTTTTTTGCCTGAACCATGTGGCAGTTTCCTTTCCAGCAAAACTTACATGTTTTATTTTGCTTGTTTGCTTGGTTTTTTTTTTTTTTTTTTTTTAAGAAAAGTGTGCTTGAGGGCTGGGAAGGTGGCTCGGTAGAGCACTTGCCTTGTATGCATGAGGCCCTGGATTCGATTCCTCAGCACCACATAAGCAAAAAAGAAAAAAGCCGGAAGTGGCTCTGTGGCTCAAGTGGTAGAGCGCTAGCCTTGAGTTGAAGAGCTGAGGGACAGCGCCCAGGCCCAGAGTTCAGGCCCCACGACCGGACCCTCTCCCCCCCCCCAAAAAAAAATCACTAGTTCAAGCATTAGTTCCAGTACAAAAAAAAAATTAACTGTGTACACATAAAGAAATGTCACAAAAAAATCCACCCCCTTCCATATGCTAAGACTTGAAGGGGGTGAGGTCAGGAATTGGATGAGGGTTAAATGCACATGAAAGCTGTCCAAACTTGTGTTTAGTAGGGTTGAACTACTTAGGTTTAGTAGGATGGGATTTAGAGTGGTACAAAACTGAGCAGCCTTCCCAGATGGGGAAGCTACCGAGCAGAGGCTCTGTAGTGTGGGAAGCTTAGGCCCTCTCATTTGATTTGCCCTTCTATTTACTCCTAAAGGAGGTAACCATGTGTTCGTAAAACTTCTACCCAATTCTTAACTCATGATAGGCACTCATTAAGTTACTATTGAGTAAATCAGTTCATAAATGAATGAATAAGCTAATGTACTGTTGAGTTTGTCCACGTAAAGCCTTTTAGAAAGTAGATGTAGTATAAATTATAAACAAACATTAGAAACTACAATATAATACAGGATGTGAGAAGTAGAAAGGTCATCAGTAGAAAAAAATAGCATTTTTCCTATTTATAGTTATATATTTTTTTGGACATGAGGAAAATAACAAGTGACAACTGTAAAATCAAGATCTAGATCTATTAGAATGTTACTAAAATCAACAATCCATTCAATCAAAAGCAAGACCAGTTGGTGGATCAAAAACTGCTGAACATTATTACATGCAGACTATGTAGAAAGATGTTATGATTTAGTAAGGGAGTATAAATAAAAAAGGACTCAGAGCTGGGGGTATAGTTCAAATGGTAGAGCACTTACATTGCAAATGCAAGACACTGGGTTCAATTCTAAGTACTGTACAAATAACAAAAATTCTGAACAGTGCAGACTGATAATCATATTAGAGATTCCATGAAATTGTGATAGAAAAAGATTATTAGAATTAACCCAGTCAACAATTTACGGATGAGTGAAAACTGAAAACTCAGAGCATCCAGCTAATTAATGTGAGAAAAACAGTGGATTGAGTAGTATCAATTTCTTTACTACTGGTCATTTTGCATTGTAATACCCTGCAACTCTGAATGAAAAGGAAGTGAGAAAGCAGAAGGAAGTACACAGAACCCAGAGAAGAGAAATTTATTCTTGCTGAAGAGGGAAAAACTGGGACTATAGTGAGGAAAGAAAGGAGTAAAGATTGTTTGGATTATGGGTGTAGCATTTTTTTCTTTTAAAACTTCTCAGGTTTGAGGACAGGGAAAGAAAGAAAATAAAGGAGCCTATTAAGAAACCAAAGAAAGGGCTGGGAAGGTGGTTCAGTGGTAGAGCGCTTGCCTTGCATATATGAGGCCCTGAGTTTGATTCCTCACCACCACATAGTCAGAAAAAGCCTGAAGTGGTGCTGTGGCTCAAGTGGTAGAGCACTAGCCTTGAGCTGAAGAGCTGAGGGACAGCAACCAGACCCAGAGTTCAGGCCCCATGACTGACAAAAAAAAAAAGGAAGAAAGAAACCAAGGCAATCTTAGCATTTAAATAAGAAGAAAAAAGTGAAGCAGAAACAATTTGTTCTTGTGAGAATTCTTTTGTGGGAGGGGGTGATACTAGGGCTTGAACCTATCAGGGCCTCATTCTCTGCTTGGTTTTGTTTTGTTTTCTCGATGCTTTGTTTTGTTTTGTTTTCTCAATGCTCTATCGTTGAACCACACCTCCTCTTTCAACATTTGGCTGGTTAATTGGAGATAGGAATCTCTCAGACTTTTCTGCCTGGACTGGCTTCCAACCAGGATTCTCAGATCTCAGCCTAGGATTATGGGCGTAAGCAACCTGCACCCAGAATTGTGCTGCAGTACTGCTGTTTATAAATTTTTTTTTTATTTTTTTCATTTTTTTTTAAATTAAATTTAATTTTTTTTGTGAACATACTGAACAGAGGGGTTACAATTACATGGGCAGGATAATGCGTACATTTCTTATCAAGCATTGCAGCCTCCTCCTTTTTTTACCCTTCACATCCCCTCCCTACCTCCCCCCTAGCCCCCCACCACCCAATCCTCCCCCCTCCCCGCTGTTTATAAAATCTTGATGCTGGGGATATTTTAGTGATGATACACATTATAAAAAGATAGACGAGGCTTGGTTTTAGATAAATGTCTTCGGGCATCATTAAAACTTCTCACAAATTAGGAGATTGAACTTCCACTTCTTTGGAAGATTGCTGTGGCTATTTGGCTAGCTTTAGTCAATAAAATGAGAGTGGAGGGCTGGAAATGTAGCTCAGTGGTTGAGTTTTATAGTATGCTTGTTGGCATGCAGGAAGCCTTAGGATGGGTCCCCCAGCATGCCTCACCTACACCAAAAAATGTTAGTAGCTGTGAAAGACATATGGAGTAAAGAAAAGGACTTTTCAGCTGCTGTGATCTGAGGTACAAGTTAAACTAACTTTATTAATACAATTGTCCAGAAAAGAAAGATTGCTAACATTTGTGCAAGAGAAAAGGAGTAGGAGAGAAAGATTTGTGAGACAGGGTCAAAGGAGATAAACTTGCTTAAACTAATGAAATATAAAGTAAAAATAGAATAGTTGTGAATTATGAAAAGATTTATGTATGAAAGATTAAAGCCTAGACATGTGACATATCTAGTCACATTTGTTGCTGTCTGAAAAACTATGCTCCACACAAAAGATGCCCAGTAAAACTGTTCTGACAGTTCATTCTACAAATTAAAATAAGCAATTCCCCAGAAAACCAAACTTCCCCCTCACACATACCAAAACAAAACAAAAAACAAAAACCAACCCAGAACCTCAAGCCAAAAAAACAAACAACAAACAACCAAACCCTTCCTCTTTCTGCTAAAATCTCTACTCAGATCTTGGTAGGTCAATTTAGATTGTTTCCTCTTCCTAGTCTTAACTATTTAATACCCCCTTCAAAATTCCTCCAAGATTTTACTTGCTCATCTCTCTCTCTCTCCCTCCCTCCCTCCCTCCCTCCCTCTCTCTCTCCCCCCTTCTCCTCCTCCTCCTCCACCTCCTCCTCTTCCTCCTCCTCCTCCTCCTTTCCCTCCCTGCCCCTGCTCCGTGCACATGCACTGATTTGAACTCATGGCCTTGCTCTTTCTAGGAAGGCGCTCTATACTACTTTTCTTTTTCTATGAGTAGAGGAGACAGAGCGAGACTGCACCCCACCCTTTCTGTGTTGGTTATTTTGAAAATAGGTCTCGCTTTATATTTGAGCCAACCTGTACTGCGGTCTTTCCCATATCATTGAGATAACAGGCATAGCATGCAACCATGCCTAGTCATTGTGCTTTTCCCAACCCCTCTAGCTGGATGACAGGCATGTACCACCTTGTCCAGACATTGGTTGAGATGAATTCTCAGATTCCCCCCACTCGTACCCTGGCCTTGAACTACAAAATTCCCCAATATCTCCTCCCAAGTAGCTAGGATTACAGGCTTAAGCCACCATGCCTGGTATTAATACCGCTCTTCCTCACATCTCAGCTACCCTAGTATAACCTCCTCTCTAACATATTGTCTCCCTTATCATCTTTCCTACTCAATGCGCACAGACTAATCTTTCCTCTTCAAGGACCCTTAGCTTCATGTCCAAAAAGACTCCCCAAATGGTGCCTGTCTGGCCCTCTCCTATGACTCAACGGCTGTTGTGTTCAGTCTGGAGTCTTTATGGTGCTTTACTCTACTCTGCTCCCTACATCTTCCTCTGCCAGTGTGTTCATTCACCTCCAGCTCCACAGAGTTCTCATGCTCATCTTCCACTCAAAACTCCTACGTATCTTTGAGTCTCATCTTAGATTTTTTTAGTTTCCTCTAGAAGATTTATTCAACAGATCAAAGAGGTCTCTTGCTGCCTCCACTCCTGTAACACTTCATAACATGGTTCAAAACCCTAGAACAACCCTTCCATTTTATAGTTGAGTTTGGGGGGCTGGGAAGATGGCTCAGTGGTATAGCATGCTTGCCTTGTATGCATGAGGCCCTGGGTTCGATTCCTCAGCACCACATAACCAAAAAGAAAAAAAGCAGGAAGTGGCCCTGTGGCTCTAGTGGCAGAGCGCTAGCCTTGAGCTGAAGAACCGAGGGACAGCGCCCAGGCCCAGAGTTCAGGCCCCACGACCGGACCCAAAAAAAAAAAAACCAAAAAAACAAAAATATAGTTGAGTTTGGGAGACTAAACCAGTCCTGTTATTGTAAGGTAAATCATTCCAGAAGCCACATTTTAAAATATAGAATATTGAAGTCTTTATTATACAATAATTAACAGACTGCAGGCCACCAGTTGTTACAAAGGCCTGCAGCACGCAAATACACATAACACAGCTAGGAAACATGTTAAAGAGGAAAGAAATAACAAAATACCAACAAGTCAATTCAACTCCAGTAGAGAGCTGAATTGGGACTCCATGATGATAGGACACAGGACACAAACACGGAGACAAATGTAGCATGGAGTTCTCTGGGTAGCCTGGTCTGGGCTTAAATAAGTCTGCACAGAGGCAGATCCTCAGGAAATTCCCAGTCCCAGTCAGTAGACTGACAGATTCAGTAACCTATCAGCCAAGTGCCTGCCCCTTCCTCCAGGGGTTCGGGCATGCCCATTACCTGGAAGGCAGGTGACTGGGGGGTGGGGGGTGGGGGGGGGAGGGGAGGGAGGGTGTTCCTTCCCCCAGCATGAAGATAAGATGGAGGACCCTACCATCCACCATGTGCCCAATATGGTGCTGGCCAGACCTGACCTCCTAACTTCAGTGGGGCTTGAACTCTGGGCCTGGGAGCTGTTCCTCACCTCTTCAGTTCGAGGAGAGTACTCTACCACTTGAGCCACAGCACCACTTCTGGCTTTTTCTGTTTATGTGGTGCTGAGGAATCGAACCCAAGGCTTCATACATGCGAGGCAAGTACTCTAACACTGAGCCACCTTCCCAGCCCTATTGAGTCGTTTTGATTAAATTGTAAGCACAGAATAATGACTCAGTGCAGAGTCCATATTAGGTGACAAGCCCTCAAATTTGGGTATCCAAGGCTGAAGGGCAGAGTAAGGTATATGGAATGCAGATTTCTATGAGGCCTATAATTTTGTTATTCTTGGTGTGTGTGTGTATGACTATACTGGGCACGAACTCAAGATCTTTCCCTCTTGCTTAGCTTTTTCACTCAAAGTAGGCACTCTACCACTGGAGCCACACCCCACTTCTGGCTTTTTGCTGATTAATTGGAGATAAGATAAGCCTGGATTGGCTTTATATTGCAATCTTCAGATCTCAGCCTCCTGGGGAGCTAGGATTTACAGGTATGGGCCACCAGCAGCACCTAGCTTCATGAATATATTCATTTGCCCCATATCTTCTTCAAACGGAGCTCTACAAGCAGAGCTTTCTAATAATATCTAATAATCCCAAATGTGTCACTGGGACGCTCGGTGTCCAGCTTTTATACAACTATGACCTGCAGGGGAAGGAAGCTCACCCTGACTCCCTAAGGCTGTAGACATTCTGGTGACTTCAGGGGCTGCAGCACAAAGAGAAAAAGGAAGGGTGGGACTTCCCTTGTTACTGTAATCCAACGTAGATTTCTGGGAAGCCTACAATAATGCCAATTTTAGGGAAAAGCTTATCACTTTTGAAATAAATAAAACTATGAACTAAGAACTTGGGCCCCTAAAGAGATGTCCTTTACCAAGAGGAAGTAGAAAGAGAAAAGAAGTGGCTAGAGCAAAGGAAACAAAAGAAAATTTGGCATGGTAGGGTAGATTTTGTTAAGGCGACACTTTTATTTAGGGAGAAGGTAGACAAATAGAATATTTTTGGACTGGTGTTGAAGGAAGATGAGAATGGGACAAGTGCTTTAAGGAAACGTTCTGGGAACAGAATTGCATGCATCCTTCTAAGAGTTATTTTTATATATTAACCTACTCTGTCTCCTGTGCACTAGGGATATAGAAATGAACACTTGAGTTCCTTGATCTCAAAGAATGATCAGTACAGTTGAAGCCACTTACAAATGGACAGGCAATCTTAAGGATGGGCTGTTGAATTCTGTGGGTGAGTTGCTCATAGAGGAGATTTAAGAAAGCAGGAGGCTCAAAAATCACATGCAGGAAGTCAGGGAGTATTTACAATGTTAATTATGGATTTTTTTTTGGTTGGGTACTTTGCCAAGTGCTTTATGTAGATTATACCATCTGATCTTCACAACAATGAAAACTGAGACTTAGTGAACTAACTTGCCCAAGATCACACGTCAGTGGTGGGGTAAAGCTCTTCCAGGAGAAAATGTGGACTAAGTTAACAAACAAAAACAAAACCTCTCCACACAGAACAGCAGAATTGAAATATAGAAAAGTAAAGAGGAGAAACAAGGGAGGATATGCTCTCACTTGTATAGCCAATAAGTAAGAGCTGATTGCAAGAGAGGCATCTGACATTGTTCAGTTACTGAGTGTTCAGTGTACGAGGGAAATAGAAAAAGTGGATGCTTAACATGAGAGGCATGGGTTAGATCACAATGAGCAGCCATGTCCTGCAAGTTAGAATTTTATTCTGAAATTGTTGAGAGATAAAGTTATAATTCTTAATAATAACGTTGTTACTGTGCTAGGTTGAATAATGGTACTGTAAAAATGTTCAAGTCCTAATTTTTTCTTGGGGGGGGGAGGGAGGGTCCGGTCGTGGGCTTGAACTCTGGGCCTGGGCACTGTCCCTCAGCTCTTCAGCTTAAGGCTAGCAGCCACAGCGCCACTTCCGGCTTTTTTCCTTTTTTGCTTATGTGGTGCTGGGAAATTGAACCCAGGGCCTCAGGGCCTCAGGCATGCAAGGCAAGCATTCTACCACTGAGCCACCTTCCCAGACCATCAAGTCCTAATTTTTGGACTGGTGGCTGCTACCCTACATAACAAAAGGGACTTTACAGTTAGGTGGATTTTGAGGTGAGGTGGTTATCTGGGATTATGTAGATCGAATCAATTAAATCACAAAGGTCCTTTTGAGAAGAAAGCAAGAGGAAGCTGTACACTGGTTGCTCACATCCATAAGCCCAGCTACTCAGGAAGCTGGGACCTGAGGATCACAGTTCAAAGCCAGTCCAGGCAGGAAAGTGCATGAGACTCTTATCTCTAATTAACCACCAAAAAGCCTGAAGTGAAAGTGTGAAAGTGGTAGAGCCAGCCTTGAGTGAAAAAGCTCAGGGACAACAACCCTGCCCTGAGTTCAAGCCCTAGTACAGGTACAAAAAGAAAAAGAGAGGGAGCAAGTTGGTCCTACTTATAGAAGAAATGTGCCAAAGGAAGCAGACGTGAGAGAGAAGGTGAAAAGGGAGAGAGAAAAAGACAGACAGACAGACACAGACAAAACAGTATACAGTGATGTTGATTTTGGAGATACCAAAGAGTCATGAGCCATAGAATGTAGGCAGTCTCTATGAATGGGAAAAATGAAGGCTATAGATCTTTCTTTAGAACCTGGAAGAGGACCACAGACCTGCTGCATTTTTTTTTTTTTTTTGGTCCGGTTGTGGGGCCTGAACTCTGGGCCTGAGCACTGTTCCTCAGCTCTTCAGCTCAAGGCTAGTGCCCTACCACTTAAGCCACAGTGCCACTTCCGGCTTTTTTCTTTTTGCTTATGTGGTGCTGAGGAATCAAACCCAGGGCCTCAGGCATGCAAGGCAAGCGCTCTACCATTGAGCCAACTTCCCAGCACCCGACCTGCTGCATTTTAATATTAATATTCTCTTTAGACTTTTTACCTCTAGAGCTACAAGTTGAGTTAAGCCACAGCTATATCCACAATTATATGTCACAGTAATTTTAATATTCTGATTGCTCATCTACTGTAATGAGCAGAAATAATATTTATGACTTCCTATAGAGTTACCAAAGTTACATTCTGCAAAGCTACTGAGTTACTAACAGTTACACAAAAATTTATTCCAGGCCCATACTTTTCCTACTACTTTCATTTTCTCTTAGACTTGTATTTTAAAAGATCATTCTTCAGAATATGTGTTGTGAGAGGGTAAACCTAAAGACAGTAATAAATTGCAGCAATGTAATAAGCAACTTTTAGAAAGACTATCCATCTGGGGCTGGGAAGGTGGCTCAGTGGTAGAGCGCTTGCCTTGCATACATGAGGCCCTGGGTTTGATTCCTCAGCACCACATAAGCAAAAAAAGAAAAAAAAAGCCGAAAGTGGCGCTGTGACTCAAGTGGTAGAGCACTATCCTTGAGCTGAAGAGCTGAGGGACAGCGCCCAGGCCCAGAGTTCAGGCCCCACGACCGGACCCAAAAAAAAAAAGAAAGACTATCCATCTATCCTTTGATAGGGAGTTTCGTTCTCTGGGACTGTGCCTCCATTAGTAATTCAGTTTCCCCACTCTTTCTCCATTGTGTGTGTACCAGACTATGACTTGAACTCAAGGCCTCATTTTTGAACTTACCTTCTCACAGCTGGTGCTGTACCACTTTAGCCACGCCTAGCCCTGCTTTTCACTGCTTATTTTGAAATTGAATTTTTCTGCTTGGACTAGCTTCAAACTGCAATGATTCAGATCTGTCCTCCCGAGCAGCTAGGATTATAGACATGAGCCACTGCCACTGGTCCCACACTTTCTTAATCTGTGTTGGTCCCCAGACTTTCCCAGAAATTTCATATTCTAAACCAAGAGCCTGAACATTGTTAGGACCAAGTCACATCCATAATAGACTCCTAAGAGGAGTTTCAAGAAAATCTTCTGGCTGCTGAGGCCTGTGGAACTGCTTTGAAGATTGTCTTTCCACACTAAATATACATTTATTTTGTTCACGTAGTCATTCAATACATTTTTTTCATCTCTAAAGTGGTAGAGATTCAATCAATAGAATTGAATATGTAATTATGCCATGGTTATTGGGCAAAATGAAAACAAGAATCAAACAAGTATAGAAAGTTTAGGAGGAAAATATGTACCTTTAGAAATATGTAGTACAGGGAAGCAACGGTTTGGAGTGATCCCCCATTTGTGGCTTGAGTGGACCATGTGGCTAGTACCACAATGGCAAGGCATATGGGAAAGATTTTGAGGGTGAAACACTGGATTTGAGGTATATGGAGAAATTCAAATGGAAATATAAAATATGAAGTTAGATAAGTGTATATGAAATTCAGGAGGTAACTATTTGGGACCTTCTAGCATTTTCACAGCCATTATTGCCATGAGAATGAATTAGATTTGCCTGTTAATAGAAAGGAGAAGAATCCAAAAGTAAGACCGTGGGAAATACTGATATTTAAGGCAGGTAAAGGAAGGGAAACTCTCACAGGGGATTGAGAAGGAATGATCTGAGAGAAGCAGAACCAGAGAAGGTATCAAATGAAGGAAGAGTTTGGAACAGGGTATGTTTAGATCAGTTCAGCATCTATGCCAGTAGGCTGTTCATGTACATATAAGATTACAACCACCCTTGGGCTGGGAAGGTGGCTCAGTGGTAGAGCGCTTGCCTTGCATGCCTGAGGCCCTGGGTTCGATTCCTCAGCACCACATAAGAAAAAAGCTGGAAGTTGTGCCGTGGCTCACGTGGTAGAGCGTTAGCCTTAAGCTGAAGAGCTGAGGGACAGCGCCCAGGCCCACAGTTCAGGCCCCACGACTGGACCCCCCCCCCCAAAAAAAAAAAAAGATTACAACCACCCTACCAAAAGGAGTTCAGCCTATGTTCCCCTCAACCCAGGGAATTCTTTTTGACAAAAGGTATAGAAATCAAAAGCAGTAGTTTCTCTGAAGAAGAAATAAGAATGGCCAAGAGACACATGAAGAAATGCTCAACCTCCCTAGCCATAAAAGAAATGCAAATCAAAACAACATTGAGATACCACCTCACCCCAGTTAGAATGGCTAGAATCAAGAACTCTAATTAAATGACAGATGCTGGAGGGGATGTGGACAGAAGGAACCTTACTGCATTGTTGGTGGGAGTGTAAACTTGTTCAACCACTTTGGAAAGCAGTATGGAGGTTCCTCAAAAGACTACACATAGAGCTCCTCTATGACCCAGAAATCCCACTTTTGGGCATTTACCCAAATGATCACAAACAAGACCATACTAAAGCTACCAGCACAACTATGTTTATTGCAGCATTTATAGCTAAGATATGGAACCAACCCAGATGCCCCTCAGTAGATGAATGGATCAAGAAAATGTGGTATATATACACAATGGAAATCTATGCCTCCATCAGAAAGAATGACATTGCGCCATTTGTTAGGAAATGGAAAGACTTGGAAAAAAGTATATGAAGTGAAGTAAGCCAGGCCCAAAGAAACATAGGTTCCATGGTTTCCCTTATTTGCAATAACTAGTATATGTCTGAGACAAGCAGAAAAGGTCAGATAAGTTGATGTTAGGTGATAAGTATTCAAATGTTTTTTCCTTCTTGCGATTGTTTCTAACCCATTTATGATTTCTTGCGATTGTTTCTAACACATTTATGATTTCTTTGTTGCTTTGTATGTCCCTCCCCCATGGTATAACCTCTGCTTTCACTGTATTTGATGTTGGTATAATTTGTGGAGAGGAAGGGAAAAAACAAATTGTTTAAATAGGGATACAGGTGGACCCATTGCAACAATGAGATGTACAAGTCATTATGTCAAAAAATGAACTTTACAACTTTGGCCGGGGGTGGGGGGTAAGGGGATGGGTGGGAGATGGGAAGGGATGGAAAGGGGAAACAAAGGAGGAGGCAACAATGCTTGATAAGAAATGTACTCATGGGCTGGGAAGTTGGCTCAGTGGTAGAGCGCTTGCCTTGCATGCCTGAGGCCCTGGGTTCGATTCCTCAGCACCACATAAGCAAAAAGAAAAAAGCCGGGGGACTGGGAAGGTGGCTCAGTGGTAGAGCGCTTGCCTTGCATGCTCGAGGCCCTGGGTTCGATTCCTCGGCACCACATAAGCAGAAAGAAAAAAGCCGGAAGTGGCGCTGTGGCTCAAGTGGTAGAGCGCTAGCCTTGAGCTGAAGAGCTGAGGGACAGCGCCCAGGCCCAGAGTTCAGGCCCCACGACCGGACCCAAAAAAAAAAAAAAAAAAAAAAAAGAAATGTATTCATTACCTTGCTCATGTAACTGTAACCTCTCTGTACAGTATTTTCACAATAAAAAAAATCAAAAGCAGCAACAAAAGAGGAAAAAAAATACCCAAGAAGCAAAATAACATAAAACCTCATTTCAATTTCTCAGAGTTCATTTTGATAAACATCATTGTATATGATCACATGCCCATAGCTAGGAGCCTTTGTGATCCTCACCTCAGAATATCCTTCTTTGGTCTCACTGTGTGAGAGTCCTGTATGATTTAGCATGTCCAAGGGTATGTTTTTGTCTTTTACCATTCAGCTTTTTTGGATCAATGACTCAATTAGACTGCTTGGTGGCTGTTTATAAAAAAAAAAAATGTGTTCTGAGACTCTGGGCAAGGCGGCTGAGTAGGCTGAGGAGGTGAAGCCAGTACGGGCTGGGGGCTGGTCACCCACACCCACACTTACAAGACCCCTTCAGCTTCTTCCTTCTTCTACCTCTGGGCCAGAGTGCCATCGCCATCATCCCAGGAGCCCTGCCTGGGTCTACAGCTACTCCATTGGAGTCAAGCCCATGGGAACCTGGAGCCACTGTGCTCTTTTTGCTCCCTGACCTCAAAATCCTGATTTTAGTTTCCTTGGAGAGGGGCAGATAGCCCGGATGAATTGTTTTGAGGAATCTCCAATAAGGACTTGGCATGGCTCATGCTCTTTTTAGATGGTCCTGGGGGGGGGGGGGGGGGAATGGGGTAGGTGTTGCTTTTGTGTGTGCTCGAGCCTGCTGGGCCCATGACCTGAACTATAAGAGCTATACAGATATCCTAACTCTAACCCCAAACACAAGAGCCAGCTCACTTGAGCTTCCCCATTCCCAGCCAACATGACTTGGGAGGAAGCCTCCTTCAGGCCATTGGAGAATCTGATGACAGACTTTTTCCAGGGTTCCCTGACCAATGAAAGAAAGCTTGAGATAGAGGACCTTCTTATCAATAATTGTGCCCATTGTGACAAACACTGTAACTGCCTCCATCTTATCACCATCCCCAATTTCAGAAGGCAGTGTCTAAAGTGCTTGGCTGTACCTTACACTGAGTTCTGAACACAGCCCTACCTGACTCAGGCTAGGATCTGAAGCATTTGGATGATGGGAGTGGAGTTGATAACAAGACTCTCAGAGTCTGGAGCTTCTAACAACCCAAAGACACTCTCCAGTGTCTCTGGACCCTTCTGCCAGCCATGACCTCATAACTTATGTCTTATAAGTCATTGGTTTCGTCCTATCTTGCTATTCCAACCAACTCACAGGGAACCAGTGGAAAACTACCAAGGAGCACCTAACTCAGCCAGTCACCTGTGATACCATCTTTCCCCCAGCCCCACCCACAGCATCATAGAAGCCTAGGGCATCATAGAGGTGTTGCAGCTAGAGCGTCACTGCCTAACATTCACATTCTAGGCTCTGATTGTTCACAAAATTCACTTTGTTTTTCTTATCCAAGAATAAGAGCCCCTGCACAAGCCACGGCTCATTTCTAGGATATAGTAGCTGAGAATTTTTAATTGTTTTTATAAATATTGTTAGCAAGATACTGATTGGAGACAAGCCTAAACAGTGGGATTCCGGAAGATCAAGGCTCAGAGCCCCCAAGGTGGGGAGGAGGAAGGGTGCAGGGCAATGTAGCCCAAAGGACATATTGCACAAGTCCAGTAGACCAGCCAGACATCTTCAGGGATGACTTCTACTGACATCGAAGAAGTTGATCCACCCAGGGCCTCTTGGGTCACCAGCTATGGCAAGTACTTGAGTACTGTGGGCCCCCAGGTGGAGGGTGGAGTCCCAATACCACCAAATACCGGGGCTCCGATCTTGGCCATGGAGGAGGACTATCTACCCAGGCCCTTCTGGATTACCAACACTGTAAGTCCCCAGATAGTGGAGAACAGAGGCCCTAGAGCATCATCTACAGGGGCTCCTACTTTTGCCATGGAAGATGGTAATCTGTGCGGACTGTCCTGGCTTACCAACACCATCAAATACCCAACCACCAGGTATCATGTATTGGAAAACACAGGCCCCACAGAACCATGTACTGAAGTTCCTATTTTTGCCACAGAGGATGATAATCTGCACATACCCCCTTGGATGACTAAAATGGGTGACTTTCCAACTAGCAGGTGTCCCTATGTAGTGGAGGACATAGCCCCCAGAGAACCATATAGTGGGGCTCCTATTTTGGTTGCGGAGGATGGTAATCTGCGTGTACCCCCCTGGATTATCAAAATGCGCAAATATCCAGCCACCATGTATCCCCATGGAGAGGAGGATGGAGCTCCCCAAATGAGTAATCTGTGTGAACCCCATTTTATGATTACTAACAGCAATTTTCTAACCACTGAGTACCGGCAAATATTCGAGGATGTAGCCCCCAAACAGGTGAGTTCTGGGACTCTTATCTCCGCACTGAAAAGGAGAGATGTGCACAGAGCCATCTCAGTGACTAACAACCGTATTATGAACTTTAAACGGGAAATCCTGCGGGGCCAGGCTGTCATACTCCAGGCTGCTAAATCTAAATTAACAACAGAGGAAAATAGACCCCTCAGAACCACCTCAACCAACAACAAAGAGTCTGTTACCATAAACCCCCAAAGAGGCAGCCAACCCCCTGGGCTCTCAGCTTCAGAAGTTAGTCCCTTGGTTGAGGGCCCAACTCTTGGACTCCAGTCTGCCAGGGCAAAATTTGCTATGGACCAAGTTAAATTGGATAGGGCTATCTCAGTTATTAACAGTATCCAAAACACCTTCAGTGGCTCATTAGTTGAGGGTAAAGCCATTGAAAAGCCAACTGCCTGGCAATGCTCAGCAGCCAAAGAAATTAAACCATGTAAGGGTAAGGTGTCCTCAAAGGACACTAAGACTGTGCAATTCGACTTAAGCCCCCCAAAAGCTGCTGAACTTTTTGTGGACGGGGGTAAGTTGATAGTAAAGGACACTAAATTGCTCCAGGCCACCCCAAGCACCAAGAAAGGGTATAAAGCAAAGACTTGCCCATTCATGGACAACTATGCTGAATTCAAAGCTAGATTTCATTCTACAAATAAAAAAAGAAAACGGAGAAAGTTCACCTCAAACCCTATCCCCTTGAGTGAACAAATACTGAAAGGACAAGGTGTTCAACTTGTAAATACCCCATTGACCAAAAAATTGGTAAGCTCTCAAAGAGAGGAGGACAAACTTGTTGAAAATACTACCATGAAAATACCACCTAATTCAGCTGCAGAGGATGATAAACAAGATAGATCTTCCTCAAAGATCACTAAGAGGGTAAAGTTTGACCTTAGCCGCCAAAGAGCTGAGGAGCCAGCCATTAAACACCTGGTTGCTAGGGATAAGTTACTAGCCAAGGTGCTTAAATGGTACAAGGCTGCCACTGTGGCTAGTAATGTACACAAAACCTCAAACCTCTCAAAAGCAAAGGGAAGAACCACTAGACGTCAGGCTGCTAAAGCTATGTTGGCAGTAGAGAACTTAAACCAAGATGGGGCCACTTTGCTCAGCAAGAGAATGCAAGAAACTAAGAGCTTCCAATTAGCTGAGGACAGAGCTATTGATAGCCAGGCTGCTGGAATGAATTCAACTGCAGGGGGCACTAAACTGGACAAAACCACCTTGAGCAACAAGATCACAAATCAAACAGTAAGTCCCCCAAAAGTAGCTGAGCAACCCATTGGACCCCTAGCTGCTAGGGCTAATTTATTTCACGAGATTAAGCCTCGAAGGCCCTCATTGGTTACTAACAATATATATCTCAGTATAAGTCTCCCAGCAAAGGACCCAGCCACGGGACTTTTAGCTGCCAGGGATAAAACCAAAGAGGAGAAACAACTCAACACTGAACCGATGACAACAAAATTAGTATACCAAACCCTACGCCTTGGACCAGTTAAACTTCTGCCTGTCAGAGTTAATCCAGAAGATTTTAATACTGCTGGCAGGACAGGGAGTGTGTGTGATCTTGAAATTACAGGTACCAGTCACACTTGTATTCATCCCCGAGTGGAAAAACCACAAGAACTTACTAAACTTAGACGCAGTAAAGGGGAATGCCCCACACCTCACTCCAGCCATCATGCTTTAACAGACTCCTTGGATGGACAACAGCTTTACCCAGGTGAACATGTAAATTCGAAGGACATACATCATTGCCCTAGACGTCATCTACAAGCATCAAATAGTAGCCCCCAAAATAAATGCTTCAAGCCAAAAAAATTACTCAAACTGAAAGATAACTTAAAAGAGAAGACAGGAGAGACACACAAAACGATAGACATTTGGGACAAAGAAATTCAGTTCCATCAAGAACAGCTGCAACAAGAAGAAATTTTATTTGTTAAGGATGATAACACATCCTTTCTGGAGTATTCAGTCACAAGAAATGAGCCATATTAGAAAAAAAAATGACAAACTACCAAAGCAAGACTTTCAAGATTATAGAGACATAGAACAAAGAAGAGAGAGAACTACATCACCATGTGTGAAACCAACTACAGACCTTAAAGAGCAACACTTACAAGTTTGTAAAAGTCTCCAACTGGAGATAACAAATCAGTTACTAAAAATTACTTCCACTTGTCACCTGAAGGAGGTACCAGATACAAACATGTAGGTATCAGAGGATAAGAAAACCCACAATGGTGGTACCACTAAAAAAATAGCAAATTCATGTAACGGAAAACATTTTTGCAGAACCCCCCCCCCCACACACACACACAAAACTGAGTGAACTAGATACTATATAGCTGAGACACCTTCAAATGAGAACACATAAGAAGACACATCTTGGAACTGTCAGGGAGGGAGGTAATGATGCCTTTGCTATCAGCATAGACAAGGAAAAACAAGACACAAAAGCTAATTTTTCTATCTAGAAGCTAAATAAAAAAAGCCTAAGGAGAAACTGAAAGAGAAACAAAACAAAACAAAAAAAGAAGAATGTTAATGAGGGAGAAACTAGACTAAAAGACTGATCTAACAATAATCAACGCCCCAAAGAAGATGCTCCGGATACCACACAGAACCAACCAAAAGACATCAAATCAAAAAATAAACACAAAGTATTTCCTGAAAATAGACCTGGAACAGACAGTGGCAGAAATTCTCTATGAAGATGTCTTTCAATCATCAGATAATGGAAAATTTCTGCCATGATTTATCATTTTGAAGTTTTTCCACAACAGTTTTTTTTAAAACTACAAAGAAAGCTCTGATTCTATTTTCACATAGAAAAGCACTATTGAAGTTCCAGAATCTTGCTACTACACTGTGATTAACATCCTAGCAAATGGAGAAATATATTTGAAGTATTTCCTCTCGCAGTTACCAGGAGCATTCCTGAAACATTGGTTCATGCTCCTAGGCTAGTTACCAGTCCCATAAATATCAAGTCCTCATATGTCATGAATGCCAAAAGTACAACTGCAGTTTTATGTTGGCATTCATGACATACATGACTCCCTGGTCTGGGAGTATGACCCACTGTTTCAGCAAAGCTCCTACATGAAAAGGTTTAATGAATTTTATGTATTCCAGAAGTTGTGGGCAATAAAGGACTTCATATGTAATTTGCCAGAATTTTCTATTTTGTTTATATATGAACTATATTCATCTAAAATTAGACTAAAAGGGCTGGGAAGGTGGCTCAGTGGTAGAGTGCTTGCCTTACATGCATGAGGCCCTGGGTTCGATTACTCAGCACCACATACACAGAAAAATCTGCAAGTAGAAGCCAGGCGCCGGTGACTCACAGTTGTAATCCTAGCTACTCAGGAGGCTGAAATCTGAGGATCGTGGCTCACGGAAAGTCCATGAGACTTTTATCTCCAATAAACCACTAGAAAACCGGAAGTGGTGCTGTGGCTCAAGTGGTAGAGCACTAGCCTTGAGGTGAAGAGCACAGGGACAGCGCCCAGGCCCAGAGTTCAGACCCCACAATGGGCAAAAAAATAAATAAAATTAGACTAAAAAGAGTTCATTCAATGTGACTTATGGTCCAGTATTAACGTGTATATATATGTATATGTATATATATATATATATATTACAATTTTGAGAAATTGTAAATGATGAAGCACTTCAAGAATAATTTTTCAGAAATTTTCCTTTAATTGCTCTTGAAATGAGTTCACATAAAATTGGATGAAAATTATGATTCTCCTTCGATGTAATGAACTTTAAATTCAGCCTTCACATTTTGCTCTGCTGTTAAAATATAAATAAAAATAAAGTCCTTAAAAAAGAGCATTGTGAGTTTATCAACAGTATACCTGTGTTAATAGTGCATATTAAAGCAACAAAGCCCTATGTTGGCAGAAGTTGAGAGGAGGAAGGCAGAAGTGAACTTTGCTGGTAGCATTTTAGATGCAATCCACCTTCCTGCAGCGTAACCAGAGAAGGGTATAAGAACTGTGTGTGGGTTTTTTCCCTCCACTTTGGAACATACCTCATAGCAAGTGTTCCAAACCTAGTCCTATTTATAACAGTACAGAACTGGAAACAAGCCTACTCCTCAGCTTTAAAGTCTTGCTTAAACAATGGAACTTCAACTGGCTTGGAACACTATGTAATTATTAAAAATAACAATTGTGTCAACTTGGTAATGCAACTATAAAATGATGTTAAGTGTAAAAAGCAAAACAGACCAAGCGTTGGTGAGAGTATGAAGGAACTAGAATCCATATATATAAGTAGGAATGTAAAATCATTCAACTACTTTGGAAAACAATCTAGCAGTGTCTCCCAAACTAACACATAGACATCATTTAGAATAATGTCACAGTTAGTACACACCCAAGAGAAATGAAAATATATGTCTCATATACAAATGCTTATGGCAGAGGTGGGAAGGTGGCTAAATAGTAGAGTGTTTGCCTTGCACACATGAGGCCCTGGGTTCAATTCCTCAGCACCACATAAGCAGAAAAAGATAGAAGTGGCACCGTGACTCAAGTGGTAGAGTGCTAGCCTTAAGCTGAAGAGCTGAGTGATAGGACCCAGGCCCAGAGTTCAGGCCCCATGACCGACAAAACCAAAACAAAAAACAAATTTGGCAGAATTACTCAACATAACCAAAAGGTAGAAATCCATTGACAAAGAGTAGAAATCTCACACAGAAAAATAATATTTGGTCATATTATTGCCTCTATCAACATGGATGAATCTTTGAAAACGTTATGCTGACTAAAAGAAGGCTATTAGGGCTGGAGATATGCCTCAATTGGTAGAGTGCCTGCTAGTAAGCACAAGCCCTGAGTCCAAATTTAAATACCACCTAATGATGATTATAATAATCACAATATATTAAAGAACATAAGTCATAACCAGGCTCATGCCTCTAATCCTTAGCTTCTTAGGAACTGAGATTCAGAGAGTCTTGGTTTAAAGCCAGCCTGCCCAGGAATATCTCATCTCCAATAAACAAGCAAAAAAACAAGTGGAGTTATGACTCAAGTGGTAGAGCACCAACCTTGAGTGAAAAAAGTCAAGCAAAATCATGAGGCCCTCAGTTCAGGCATCAGTACCAACACATACAAACACACACATATACACATACATGCGTACACACAAGGAACATATAAAATCCCACACGTTATATATAATACCATTTATGTAAAATATCCAGAATGGAAAAATATTAGAGTCATGAAGTGGATTAATGGGTTTTTTTATGCCTTGGGGATAGAAGTGGGTATGGTGGGTCACAGATAAGAGCTAAAGGCCATGTGGTTTCTTTGTAGGTGGTATAAATGTTCTAAAGCAGTGGTATTGACTGCACAGTTCTGTGAATATGTTAAAAATATGCCCTTTGAATGGAAGATTGCATGGTATGTGAACTATATCCCAATGTGTATATACACACATATACACACACATATATCCCTACCATTTAAAATGTTTAAACAGTCATTGAACTGTACATTTACAGTAGGCAAATATGTGTGTGTATTACTTCAACAAAGCTGTTTCTAAAACAAAACATAAAATGGTTACTGCTTCAAATACATCTGTATTTTTGTACATTAGCAATGGCTGGAGATTCTGGGAGTTAGATGAGATATAATGAAAAGACCAGATCTGGAGAGAAGCTTGTTTCATTCCTCCTCTAACCATACAATCTTTTCTGAACCTTAGTTCTTTCATTTGTATACTAGCAAACTAGCTCCCACTTCACATGGCTATAAAACCTTTTCCTGCATTTTAGGATTGCCTAAACATGAGGTTAAAACAATATGGCAATAAAGCAGGATGTCATATATGAAAGGGATGCGAAAGCAAAATCTTCCATGGAACAGATAGCCTGGATCCCAATTAGAGATGTCTGTCCTAGGAAACAGCATCATTACAACCCCAGCCACAAAAAGAAAAGGATGCTTCCTTTGCCCAAGTACCTTGCAAAATGCCTTCAAAACCAGCTGTGTGGAAAGCTTTTCACATTCTGCAAATGTACACTATTGTACAGGTAATTTGGGGGCAACACAAAGGAGCTAAGGTGTGTAATCCAAGTTACCAAGCAACACACTGCTGCTCTTTTTCCCAATCCTAGTCCTGCCCTCAGTTGGGTCAATGAGCCCAGCAAGCTGCAGAACAAAGTCTGTCTATGTAAATTCTTTTCTCCATGTGCAGGTAGGGGAGAGACTCATGCTTTCCCTTAAATAATGTGTAAAGGAAGAAGTCCTCTGAATTTAAAAAAAATCTTCTTTCCTTCCTTCAGAAAAGTATGAGGATCCTATACACCTATCATCATGCCTGGAGTGTGGTTAAATATGCACTTGTGTAATGAATGACTAATCGGGATTTTTCTAGAAGTCAAGGTTGAACTAGAACATCATAGTTTATGAGTAAGAAGAGACTACTAAACAATGCCACAGAAATCTCAGAAAGGAGAGGTTCAAGTCACAAGTTGCACAATATGCTGTCTGTTCCAAACTATACAGCATTTTCACATCTGGATGTGAATGTCTCTAAATATTATATTTTTGGTTCTGAAAGAACACCATGTTTTTCCACCAGGGTTATTCAACCTGCATATAGCACACATTTTCAACTTGGTAAGGAACAATATGTCAAAAATGCTTAACAATCGGGTTGGGAAGGTGGCTCAGTGATAGAGTGCTTGCCTTGCATGCATGAGGCTCTGGGTTCCATTTCTCAGCACCAAATAAGAAGAAAAAGCTGGAAGTGGCGCTGTGGCTCAAGTGGTGCAGCACTTGCCTTGAGCTGAAGAGCTGAGAGACAGTGCACAGGCCCAGAGTTCAGGCCCCATGACCGACAAAAAAAAAAAAAGAAAAGCTTAACAAGTATGCTGTTCTCCACCCTTCCGAGTTCTTGGCCTTGATCTTGATTGAGACGGGAGCCTGACCAAGCTTGCATCTGGGTAAATCATTTCCTCTTCATGAAGGGCCCCTTGGGGGAAAGGAGGGCTGTTTTTAAGTCATTTTAATTTTTTTGGGGGGGGGTCTGGTTGTGGGGCCTGAACTCTGGGCCTGGGCACTGTCCCTCAGCTCTTCAGCTTAAGGCTAGCGTTCTACCACTTGAGCCACAGCATCACTTCCAGCTTTTTGCTTTTTGCTTATGTGGTGCTGAGGAATCGAACCCAGGGCCTCAGGCATGCAAAGCAAGCACTCTACCATTGAGCCACCTTCCCAGTCCTCATTCTCACATTTTGATGAAAGCTCCTTGTCCCATCTCTCTCTGTCTCTGTCTCTCTCTGCCTCTGTCTCTGTCTGTCTCTCTCCCTCTGTCTCTCTCTCCCCCTCCCTCCCTCTGTCTCTCCTTCCTTTCTTCCTCTCTTTCTCTTTCTCCTTCCTTCCTTCCCCACCTTCCTCCCTCCCTCCCTCCTTCTTTTCTTTCTTTCTTTCTTTCAGTCTGTCTGTCCATCTTTCTGTCTTTCTGTCTTGTCTTTCTTTCCTTTTGTGCCAGTACTGGGGCTTGAATTCAGGGCCTGGACACTGTCCCTTAACTTTTTTTTACTGAAGACTTTTTCACTCTCTACCACTTGAGCCACAGCTCCACTTCCAGTTTCTGGTGGTTAATTAGAGATAAGAGTCTTATGGACTTTCCTGCCTGTGCTGCCTTCAAACTGTAATGATCTGAGCCACCTGAATAGCTAAGATTATAGATGTAAACTGCGTGACTACAGCTTTCTTTTTTTTATAATCTCTCATACTGTGTCAACCCTCCAAGCCAAAGAGGAAGGCCAGAGAGAAACCAGTACCATCATCAGACTTGCAGAGAACTGAGTCAAACCAATAGCAGTAAAGACATCTATTAATTATGGAACCTTAACCTCAGTTATATACCATAATGGTTCTCAATTCTGAGTTGTTGTTGTTTGCCAGACCTGGGGCTTAAACTCAAGGCCTAGGCCTGTCCTTGACCATTTGTACTCAAGGCTAGTGCTCTACCACCACTTGAGCCACAGCTCTTACTTCTGGTGTCTTTTTGGCATTTTTAATTGGAGATAATAGCCTCAAGGACTTTCCTACTGAAGCTGGCTTCCAACCTTGATTCTCAGATCTCAACCTCCTGAATAGGATTATGAGCCACTGGTGCCCCATATCACTGAGTATTTTTAATTCCCATGTTTATCTTTGCAGAAATCAAGGCTCGGAAAGATTTTTGATAATTGTTCATTAGTTGAGCTATTGTTTAAACCCAGGTCTGACTGAGAACATGCTTATGGTTAAAGTAGCTAAAAACAACAGAAGCAGCATGAACTTTTGCCAAGACCATTTTGGACCTGAGCTTCTTGGGGAGAGTAAAGAAAGAAAACCCTGGCTCTCCGACAATACTCTAATAACTCAGGAGCCTTAATGCTAATTTTAGGCCTTAAACATAGGAGCATATGTTTTGTGGTAACAGGAAAGGATTCAGCAGGAAATACCACAACTCAGATTCTGGCTAATGAGTGAGATTAACAGACTCCAAGGACAGCTCTGCTTCTAAAGCGCTTCCTCTTCCTCTTGAAGACTTGGTTCTTCAAGACCCATGTTGCCCTGCGGGGATCATGCCTGTAACCTCAGCAACTTGGAAGATGGAGATTGGGAGGACTGAAGTTCCTGGTCAGCCAAGGCAAATAAATTAGTGACACCTCATCTCAGTTAATTCACTAAGAAGGCGCCTGTCATCACAGATACAGTGGGAGGCAAAATAGGAGGATCGTGATCCAAGGCCAGCCCTGGCTTGCAGGCATAGCCCAATTGCTAATGTGCTTCCTTTTAGCAACCTTGAGACCTTAAATTCAAGCCATAGGACTCCCCCTACCAAATATTATACTTCTTCCCACATGTATAGTATTATTTATAAACATTCATACTGATAGAGTACTTTTTAGAAGAAAACATACTATTGGGTCTAGAATAGAGAGTCCTGTTGTCCTAATCAATGACTGCTGGATTCCTACTAGATGAAAATTTTAAAGTCAGCACAAGTTAACCATTCAGTGTTTTTTTTTATTATTGGATTATTATAAAAAGGGCCTTATGAGGTGGGAATGTGGTTTAATGGTAGAGTGCTTGTCTAGCATGCATGGAGTCCTGGGTTCGATTCCTTTGTACCATACAAACAGAAAAAGCTGGAGGTGGCGTTGTGTCTCAAGTGGTAGAGTGCTAGCCTTGAGCCGAAGAAGCTCAGGGAAAGTTCCCAGGCCCTGAGTTCAAGCCCCAGAACTGGCAAAAACAAAAATTAAAAAAGCCTTAGCTGGAAATCAAAAGATCTGGAAATCAGGAGATATCAAAGTATCTGCCACTCACTTGGAGGCTTCAGGGAAGTCATCCAGACTGAGAATTACCTCTTCCTTTCTCCTTCCTTCTTCTCTTCTGTCCACACTTCGTCCCCCCGCCACCCCCTTCCCCAGGGATCCATGTATCCATACACTGGGGACATGGGAAGAGAGCACCTAACCCAGATGTCCTTACCTAGAAGTCTTTCACTGCTCATCACCTATACCTGTAATTATTTCACTTTACTATACTGGGAACACCTGTGTACAACAGGCAATCTATCTTATATCAGGGGTTTACCCTATGTGTCTAAACTCAAAAGAATGTAAATTTTTTTTTTGTTTTGGGGGGGGGTCTGGTTGTGGGGCCTGAACTCTGGGCCTGGGTGCTGTCCCTCAGCTCTTCAGCTCAAGGCTAGCGCTCTACCACTTGAGCCACAGTGCCACTTCTGGCTTTTTTCTTTTTGCTTATGTGGTGTTGAGGAATCGAACCCAGGGCCTCAGGCATGCAAGACAAGTGCTCTACCACTGAGCCACCTTCCCAGCCCTTATAGTAAATAAATTTAAAAAGTACCTTTGGGGCAAGGTTATTAGCTCTAGGCTTTCAATTGAGGTAACAGAGGTTCAAGTTTAACTGACTCAATTTAAGTTTATAGAACTAATACATAATAGAATGGAACTCAAAACTGATCATCTCAAGATCAACTGAAGATTACCTGATCCTCAAAGTTGACATTTTTTTCCACATCATACCTGTAATAATTTTTGTTCTAAAAATGCCCATCATATCATTCTACTCACATCATTGTCTCCACCCACAATCTTGGCAAGAGAACAGTTTACCATTCAAAACAATCCAGTGCTTGCCGGGCGCTGGTGGCTCACGCCTGTAATCCTAGCTACTCAGGAGGTTGAGATCTGAGGATCGCGGTTCAAAGCCAGCCCGGGCAGGAGAGACCGTAAGACTCCTATCTCCAATAAACCACCAGAAAACTGGAAGTGGCGCTGTAGCTCAAGTGGTAGAGCAGTTGCCTTGAGCTGAAGAGCTGAGGGACAGCGCCCAGGCCCAGAGTTCAAGCCCCACAACCGACAAAAAAGAAAAAAAAAAAATCCAGTGCCCAGCCACAGGTGATTGGAAGCCAAGAGACAGGATCAGCTGCCTATAGGCTCTGATTTTTATAAGGTGACAAAAAAAATAAGGACCAGTGAGACATTTGGGGGCTTCTGTTTTGGGTCATGTGATCTGATTAGTAGTAAGAGTGCTTCTACCTTGAGAACACAGATAAGATACCATTATGTGCAGGGTAAGGTGGGGAAAGAGTAGGGAAAGAGAAAGAATAGGAAGAAGGAGGAGGAGGATAAGAAAGGAGGGAAGAAAGCTGGGTGTTGGTGGCTCAGGACTGTAATCTTAAAGATATGAGGATCATGGTTCAAAGCCAGCCCAGACAGGAAAGACTGTGAGACTTTTATCTCCAATAACCCACCATAAAACTGGAAGTGTCACTGTGGCTCATGTGGTAGAGCGCTAGCTTTGAGCTGAAGAGCTGAGGGACAGCGCCCAGGCCCAGAGTTCAAGCCTTATGACCCACCAAAAAGAAAAGAAGGGAGAAAAGAAGGGAAGAAAATAGAGAGGGGAGGAGAGGGAAAGGAAGAGAGAGGATAGACCTGCTTTAGTTCCTGATAACTTTCATTCCTATTTCTAGACCTTTTTGAGTTTTATGAGACACCCCTGATCCTGTACTGAAAAATATTTCCTGTTGAGCTATTCCAGCTGAGTTTCTCTGTATTGCAACTATGGAATGTAGCAATACATACTAACACCTTAGTGTAGATTCCACGTTCCTCAGCCCTACCTGTAATTAAGGTAACTGCCAACAGATGTCGCAGGTTGATTTCTCCAGAAGCAGCTACTGAGGGAGTTGAGACATCAGCTATTTATTAAGGATCAACATGTGAAGGGAAAAGGAGGAAGCAGATTTATGTAGAGCAAGCTGTGAAACTGCACAGAGAACTCGAGAGAGCGGCCATCAGCAAGAGCTCCTGGAGCACATGTTGACCTACAGAGCGCCCCAAGATTGAATCTTTTTTACCTGCCCTCTCTTAAAGTAGTTCTCTGCAACTGAGACTGATCGGCAGGAACCAAGTGCTGAAGGCTGCCTCCTGACCACTCCCCACGACCAGGCAACAGTTCCTCCCTAACCAGACAACTCTGGTTCACCTCTGTGTCTAAACATCCTGTGTCTAAACATGCATGCCATGATTAGTTCTGATCTACCCAGATGATCATTAATGTGTTTCAGTGGAGATCAGCAAGTTGATGCTTTGTCATCAAATGATCTGTTTGTTTGTTTGTTTTGTGCCTGTTCTGGGGCTTGAATTCAGAGCCTGGGCACTGTCCATGAGCTTTTTTTGATCAAGGCTAGAGCTCTATCACTTGAGCCACAGCTCTACTTCTGGCTTTTTGGTAGCTGATTGAAGAGTCTCACAGATTTTCCAGCCCAGGCTGGCTTTGAACCTTGATCCTCAAATCATAGCCTCTTGAGTAGCTATGATTATAGATAGGAGCCACCGGTGCCCAGATATGATCTGCATTTGATAATAAAATTCCATATCTTTAGGATTAGTTATGTTTCATTATTACAGATGAAAATAGAGCCAATGAAAGAACTTCTGCTTTTCTCCTTAATATGATCTGGGATTTTCTTTTCCACATCTCCATTCAGCCATGAATACCACATGCAGATATAAGCTACATGTGAGAGCACTGAAGAGTAAGACCATTTCACATGACTGACTCATAAGGTGCTTGCTCCATGATCTTAATCTATTATGTAACTGCTCTCTTGCTCTGTTGGCTTCCATATCCCTTAAACATGCCAAGCCAGGCACATTCCTGTTTCATGGCTGCCTTTGCTTCCTAGGACTGGCAGAGCAAGATATCACAACTCACATCTTCAAACAACAGATATTTATTGTCCCACAATTCATCTGAATTCTCTTATAAAACCTGTTGGTTCAGGTCCCATCCTAAAACTTCTGCAAAGACTCTGCTTCCAAACACATTTTACAGGTATCAAGGATTAAGACTTCAACATGTATATTAAAGTGTGTATGTATGTATGTATGGTATGTATGTATGCATGTTTTGATACCAGGGCTTGAACTCAGGAGCACTTGAGTTCAAATTGCTTGTACACAGCTGGTGCTCTGCTACTTGAAACATATCTCTAGCTGTTTTTTTTCTTTTTTGGGGGGGGGGGGGGTCCGGTCGTGGGGCCTGAACTCTGGGCCTGGGTGCTGTCCCTCAGCAATTCAGCTCAAGGCTAGCATTCTACCACTTGAGCCACAGCGCCACTTCCAGCTTTTTTTCTTTTTGCTTATGTGGTGCTGAGGAATCGAACCCAGGGCCTCATGCATGCAAGGCAAGCGCTCTACCACTGAGCCACCTTCCCAGCCCCAGCTGTTTTTTTTCTTGTTGGTCATACTAGGGATGAGTCTCAAGGACTTTTCTGCCCCAGCTTGCTTTGAACAAAGATCCTCCAGATCTCAGTTTCCTTGAGTAACTAGAATAACAGGCATGAGCCATCTGCAGCTGGAAAATACATCTTTTAAGGAAATATAATTCAATCCACAACAGTGTCCTGAGTTGCTTCCTTTTCTTAGTTCCTTTCCTAAATGTCTGCACTGTTCACCTTGATTCCTTCTGGCCTTCACACAAATGTCACTATCCCAGAGTTGCAGTTTCAAACCACCATACCTAGAATTCTCTAGTCACCTTCCTTGGCTTTTCTCTAATATGATTAGCATACTGTATGTTGTGTTGTACTATATTTCACTTATTTGTATGGACTGTCTCCCTGGCAGAATATAAACTCCAGGAAGACTTTGGGGAAACTTCAGGAAGAGAATCTTGTGAATTCTGTTCACTGCTGTTATCCAACAAGTTAAAACAGAGCTAGAAGGCTGGGGGTATGGGTCAAGTGGTAAAACATTTGCCTTGCAAATGCTGGGGCCTGAATTTAAACCCTAGTATGAGGGAAAAAAAAGTCAAAATTCAAATAAACAATTAGGAATAGAGTACAGCCTGATACTGGTGGTTCACACCTGAAATCCTAGTTACTCAGGAGATCTGAGGATCTGAGGATTACAGTGCGAAGCCAGGCAGGGTGGTCTGTGAGAGTCTTATCTTCAATTAAGCACCAAACAAGAACAAGAACAACAACAACAAAAGTGGAAGTGGATCTGTGGCTCAAGTGGTAGAGTGCAAAAAGCTCAGAGACAGTGTTCATGCTTTGAGTTCAAGTCCTAGGACTGCACAAAAAGGAAAAAAATGTGAAATTCAAGGATGTTTGTTGAATGTGTACATGGGTCGTCAAGCCCAAAGCCATCCAGGAGATTTCTTCAGATCCCGAGGCTTTCTGCTGCTCAACAAGGCCCAGAGCCCTGCACATCTTCTACAACCTCAGGTTTTAGCCCACTAAACACAAAGCCAGTGTCTCAGTGCCCCTTAAGAGGGGTTAGGAGGGGAATCAGTCCCAAAGATTTGGTGATTCCAACTCTGGTCCACTAAACTTACCTGAGGGTAAGACCAGGCAGTGTCTTCTCTCTCTGGTCTTCTTGGTTTCTAGATTTTCCTCTTTACCTATAAAACAGAATAGGCGATAATTAGGGCCAGAGACTGTGTTTGCCAAAATATTTTCTGTTCACTTGATGTTTCTCCATCTTTTCAGGATTCCTTCCCTCTCATTTGATACTGATTTATCCCTTTGCGACACTCAGTACTAGGAAGGCCTTAATGTCCATAGCTCCTTGGGAATTTCTATATGAATTAGGGTTATAAACATTTCTGTTTAGGGCTGGGAAGGTGGTTCAGTGGTAGAGCGCTTGCCTTGCATGCATGAGGCCCTGGGTTCGATTCCTTAGCACCACATAAGCAAAAAGAAAAAAGCCGGAAGTGGCACTGTGGCTCAAGTGGTAGAGCGCTAGCCTTGAGCTGAAGAGCTGAGGGACAGCGCCCAGGCCCAGAGTTCAGGCCCCATGACCGGACCACCCCCCAAAAAAATAAAAATAAAAATAAACATTTCTGTTTAAACCAGGAGCTGGTGGCTCATGCCTATAATCCTGATGCTGAGATCTGAGGATCCCAGTTCAAAGCCAGCAGGGGTGGGGGGAGGGGGAAGGAGAGTCTGTGAAACTCTTATCTCCAATCAACTACAAGAAAACCGGAAGTGGAGTTGTGCCTCAAAGTGATAGAATACTAGCCTAGAGCAAAGTAATTTGGTACTGCACCAAGGCCTTGAGTTTAAGCACCATAATGGACAAAAAAGAAAAAGGAAGAAAGGAAGAAAGAAAGGAAGGAAGGAAAGAAGGAAGGAAGGAAGGAAGAAAAAAGAGAGAGAGAAAGAAACAAAGAAAAAAAGAAAAAAGAAAGAGAGAAAGAAAGAAAGAGAGAAGGGAAGGAAGGAAGGTAGAAATTGGTTTATTCTATGTGATGGTTAACTTCATATATCACTTTGGTTGGATTACACTGCCTAGATATTTGGTCAAACATCATTCTATATATTTCTGTAAGAAGGCTGAAGGCTTAGAAGGAGATCAAATAAGCCAGATTGCCTTTAATAATGTGTGTGAGCCTTCGCAAATCAGTTGAAGGTCTGCATAGAATCAAGGGTGGCATCCCCTGAGCAAGAGAAAATTCTTCCAACAAATGACCTTCAGACTTGAATTGCAACATTGGTTGGCTCCTGGGTCTGACAGCCTATCTTGCAGACTTTGGATTTGTCATCTTCCATAATTGCATGATTCATTTCCTTTAAAAACCTCTCTCTCTTTCTCTCCATATACACATGCATACACACTTGATGTGTGTGCACATCCTATTGATTCCATTTTTCTAGAAAACTATGACTAATACAAGTGGTACTGGTACTACTTATAGAATTCATTTATGGAAACAACCGTGGAACATTTTTATGATATTTTCTCACAAAGAGCTGTCATATGCTTCTTATAAAAAAATGAGAGAAGGAAGGAAGGATGGAAGAAAGGAAAGAAGGAAAGAACGAAGGGAGTAAAAATTGGGCAGCCTGTTTTCTTTCATCTGGGTGCTCCAGTCCATAAAACTGAGACACTTTGTGGAGAGCAGGGTTTACAAAGGATGAAGAAGCTTCTGAGTTTCTGAGAATCAAGAAACTCTAGTTTATTACTAACAGACCATGCTTAGTTCCAGAAAATGCAATGTAGGAAAATATTCTCTTTCTCCAATAATTACAAAGTTAAGAAGGAGATTTACTGAGTTGGAATAGAAGGAACAGAAGATAATGCCTTTCTTTGCTTCCTAAGTGACTTCAGATCTAGATCTTAATCGAAACGTAAAACTATTTCCTTTATCTGGTTTTGCTCGGACTAGCTGTGTGACCTTCAACAAAACAATTTTCTTCTGAGACTTCACTTTCTCACTGCTAAAATGAGGCATTTGAATCAGTTGATCTCCATAGTCACTTTCAACCATATGAATCTCTCACCCTTAACACTAAGCTCCAAGAAATCAGGCTGCCTATTCTTTTTTTTTTTTTACCAGTCGTGGGGCCTGAACTCTGGGCCTGGGCACTGTCCCTCAGCTCTTCAGCTCAAGGCTAGCGCTCTACCACTTGAGCCACAGGGCCACTTCCAGCTTTTTTCTTTTTGCTTATGTGGTGCTGAGGAATCAAACCCTGGGCCTCAGGCACGCAAGGCAAGTGCTCTACCACTGAGCCACCTTCCCAGCCCATGGCTGCCTCTTCTTTACCTCTCTGTATCCACCACCTGGCACAGTGCCTACAAACAGTATCTAACAAATAGAGGGTGTTCAATAATGCTTAGATTGAGTAAATAGATAAAGATTTGCTTAAAACTAACTGTATAACTTTTGGATAAGATTTATTTAAAACTAACAAGTGAGCCGAAGGGCCAGAAATTGAGGGAGCTCATCTTATATAGGAATATAAGACAAACTTGCTACCTTTTTTTTGGTCATGGGGCTTGAACTCCGGGCCTGGACGCTATCTTTCAGCTCTTCAGCTCAAGGCTAGCTCTCTTCCGCTTGAGCCACAGCGCCACTTCTGGTTTTCTGAGTGGTTTATTAGAGACAAGAGTCTCATGGCCTTTCCTGCCCGTGCTGGCTTTGAACCATGATCCTCAGATTTCAGCCTTCTGAGTAGCTAGGATTACAGAGCAACTAGGACCCAGCCTCAAACTTGATATCTTTAGAGTTGGGCATGGTGGCACACACATATAATCCGATAGGGAAGTGCCATGGATTTGAGACCAATCCTGAACATTCCCTCCCATCCGCAAAAAAACAAACAAAAAAACCCCCCAAACCCTCAAAACAAGCCAGGCATGGGAGTCTAAGTCTATAATTCCAGCTACTGAGAGGCAGAAGTAGGAGAATCTATCTCGGAGGCCAGCCCCAGGCAGAAACACAACACCCTATCTGAAAAATTATCTAAAGCAAAAAAGGCTGGATGGAGTACGTCAAATAATAGCAAGAACAAGGCCTGAGCTCAAATTCCAGTACCCCAAACAAATAAAAACTTGAACCCATTATTGTAATCAGAAGCCATTTCCTGGTTTAATACTTGTTTTATATACCCAAAATATTACTTCATGAAATACAAAGTTATTTAAACCATTTTGTGCTCCAGAGGTTTTCTTCATTTTCATGGGGAGACAGGAACTGTTGTCTTCTGTTTATATGCAACAGGAAGAACTATCTGCAGAGCCTACTCCATATGTTCTAGGTTCTCAAAGGTTTCAAGGTTTGCCTGTGGTGCTGAGAGGCTGAGGACCAGCAGAGCAGCCCCTTGTAATTTCAACTTCTCTACCCCAACACCCAAGGCTCTAGCTCTGCCTAACGTTAGTCACCAATCTCAGCAGCAAGATCCCCGGGACTGGCCACCCCACACACCCAGCCCCTGCAGCTGCAGCCATGGGTAAATGAGAAGCAGTTTTCCTCTGCTTTCCTCTCCTGTTCCAGATTCTCCCATCAACTCAAATGCTTGCCTGGTTCAAGCAGAGAATTGTTCTGTATCAGCCAACTCTGCAAGTCGGCTGACTAATGGTTTTCTATCTTTATTATAAAACAACCTAGAAAAGTTTTGAGTTTATGGAGAATCCCTCTGAATCGTAGCTCAGAAAAACCTCAACGAGTCATCCTATTTGATTTGAAATAAGCCTTTAGCTTTGAGATGAGAGGGGTCACCTCCTCCTCCTCCTCCTCCTCCTCTTCCCCCTCCTCCTCCTCCCCCTCCCCCTCCTCCTCTCCCTCCCCCTCCTCCTCCTCCTCATTATTATTATTATTATTAGTGTTGGTCCTGGGGTTCCAATTCAGAGCCCAGGTACTGTCCCTAAGCTTTTGTGCTCAAGGCTAAAGCTCTCTACCACTTGAGCCACAGCTCCACTTTGGGCTTTTTTTGGGTAGGGAAGGGGGTAGTTAATTGGAGATAAGAATCTCATGGGCTTTCCTGTTCCAGCTAGCTTCTAACTGCAATCCTCAGATCTCAGCCTCCTGAGTACCTAGGATTACAAGCATGAGCCACTGACACCCGGCTTGAGTTAACTTCTGAGCTGGGCTTTGAGGGATGATTAGGATGATACAATACTAAGGAGTCCACATAAAAGGAGGGAACGTTATCCATGAAAGAAGCAGCTACAGAGTGGCATGTGTGATCTGAGCATAAGATGGAAGACAGGAAGGAGGACAGGAGGGAAGTCTAGATGGACGCGGAGGTAGCACATTATGTGCCAGTCTGAGACATTTGGGCTTTATACTCTTCAGCTCATTTTTTTGCTGCCAATTTTGGGGCTTGAACTCAGGTCCTGAACACTGTCCTTGAGCTTTTTTGCTCAAGGCTAGTGCTCTACCACTTGATCTCCACATCCAGACTTTTCTGCCCAGGATGGCTTTGAACCAAGACCCTCAGATTTCAGCATTTTGGGTCTCTCAGATTATAGGTTTGAGTCTCCAGTACTTGGTGCTCTTTAGCCCTTCTTAGTTTTAGTTCCACAAGACAATTAAGTCCCAGGACTTAAGGCATCCATTGTACAACTAAAAGTTTCCCCTCTACACTCAAAATGATAATGGTATTATCCTAAAATAATTGAGAAAATAATCACACAAATAATTTTCTCTAAGGCTTGATTCTCATACAGAGCCCATGTGACATAGCTGCCAGCCAAGGGGAGGTCACCCTACATTTATAGAAAGCCAGAGACATTATCATGTGCCATAGAAACATCACTCTGGTGACAATGAGCTGAGTGCTTTAGAGACATCCCTCTCAGCAGATGAAGAGCTGATCTAAAATGTGATTGCAGCCATTTAGCATGCACTAAGACAGCAATTATTTTTAAAATTTTTGTCAGTTATGGAGCTTGAACTCAGACCTTGGGCGTGGTCCCTGAGTTCTTTTTTGCTCAAAACGAGGGCTCTACCACTTTGAGCCACAGCTCCACTTCCTGCTTTTTCTGAGTAGTTTATTGGAGACAAGTGTCTCACAGGGACTTATCTGCCCGGGGTTGGCTTTGAAATGCAATCTTCAAATCTCAGCCTCCTGAGTTGCTAGGATTATAGGCGTGAGCCATCTGCACCCAGCTAAGATAGTATAATTTTATTGCAATGGTCTGACCAGGATTCAAGGTTGTGACAGTAGACAGCAGAAGGGACATCTCAGAGACATGTGGGAGAGCAGAGTGGGCAGGGCGCCTTGGTGGTGTTCTCCATGATTCTCCAGATATGATCTAGACCACATGCTCCTGCCAACTGCAGGCTCTAATACTGTCTCACACACACACACAGGAGTAAGAAGTGCATCAACCACAATCCACTATTGAAGAGGAGTATTCTGCTACTGAGATAGACATCATTATGTCAAACTCTGCAAACTGTGCTAGGACTTTTCTCTTCTCTGCTCCCCCTCTACCTCCTGGGCATGTTGGCCCAATTTTCACAACTTTATCTTCAGCCTAATTCTACTCTTGAGCTCCACATTTTCCTCCTGCGACAAAACTCCTACCCTGAAGTTCAGACTGCCTGGCTGGGTTCCTGATTCTTTGCCTCCCTAATCCAACCCATTCTTCCATCCCTGTGTTCCACCCCAGGCATCATAGTCCTGCAGCTGAGTGAGCATTGCCAGCCCCTGGCCTGTTGCATCCCAGCTATTTTTCCCCTGCCCTCAGACTGTCCCAGTATGCCTCACACCTAACCCTATTGAAATCCAGACAAGACATCATCACCAAGCCTCATCTGGGGCCCACTTTCTTATTGGTAGCATGAGAGGGTTATACTAGGTGACTTCAAAAGTATCTCTCTTCCAACACTAACATCCTGCGTTTCTAAGTAGGCCAACTGTAAAAGAAGTCTGCATTGGCACAGAACAATTGAGGCTGGAAGCAGTGAGTCAGACTCAGCAAAAATGTCAAGCTAACTGTGAAGCCAGGAGATTAGACAGCAACATGCCACTGGGCAGACAGCAGTGAGAGCCAGAGCCAGAGATTAGCCTACCCAGACAGCTGTGGGGACAAGATCACTGGTGCCACACCCCGCTTATTCATCACATTCATGCTCAAGGAATTAGCAACATCATTTTATGTCCCTGCAAAGGACACACACTCACTTATGACCTAAAGCTATTTACTATGGGGATTTGTAATCCTACCTCTTCTCATGGTTAGTGCTGCTGATTTAAGACTCAGCATTATTCTTTGCTTCTTTTCTTGAAATTCACTATCCAGTGAGTATCCCTGAGCATCTAATTTTACTCTTAAGACTTTCTAAATTCCTTCTAGATGGTTCTCTGGGCATATGAAAGAAAGAACTCAGAGCTAGGCACCCATGGATCAGGCCTATAATCCTAGCTATTCAGGAGGCTGAGATCTGAGGATCATGGTTCAAAGCCAGCCCAAGCAGTAAAGTTCCTGCAACTATTATCTTCAATTAGCCAGCAAACAAACAAGAAGCCAGAGGTTGAGCTGTGGCTCAAGTGGTAGAAAACTTGCCCTAAGTGAAAAGGCTAAGGGTTAGAATACAAGGAAGGTAGGAAGGAAGGAAGGAAGGAAGGAAGGAAGGAAGGAAGGAAGGGAGGGAGGGAGGGAGGGAGGGAGGGAGGGAGGGAGGGAGGAAGACAGGCAAGCAGGCAGGCAGGCAGCAGGCAGGCCGGTTGCCAGTGGCTCATGCCTATAATCCTAGCTACTCAGGAGGCTGAGATCTGAGGATCATGGTTCACAGCCAGCCGGGGCAAGAAAGTCCATGAGACTCTTGTCTCCAATAAACCAACAGAAAACCAGAAATGGCACTGTGGCTCAAGTGGTAGAGCTGAGGGACAGTGCTCAGGCCCAGAGTTCAAGCCCCACGACTGCCAAAAAAAAAAGGAAGGAAGGAAGGAAGGAAGAAAGAGAGAGAGAGAGAAAGAAAGAGAGAGAGAAAAAGAGAGAGAGAAAGAGAAAAAGAAAGAAAGAAAGAAAGAAAGAGAAAGAAAGAAAGAAAGAAAGAAAGAAAGAAAGAAAGAAAGAAAGAAAAAAGGAGAGAGAAGAGAGGAGGGACAAGTAAGGAAAGGAGGTGAGGAGGGGAGGAGAGAAAGAAGAGAAGAGGAGAAGAGAAGAGAAGAGAAGAATAGAACTCAGGTCGCTGCAGACATACATTTGAACCCTGTAGATACTTACTAGGTGAGATTCTATGTGAATCTCTAGGATGTAATCCCTGTTTTGCAGAGTTATGGCCAGATGGAGGTGCCTACAACACAAAGACTTCTCAAATAGAAATACTCTCTTACAGCAGTTCCTTGGCCTTCTATCTCCTGACATTCCTGCTTTCAGAATTGCTTCTCCTGCATTTGCCTGACCTTTTCCTCTCCTTCCTGCTTAAAGCTGCACGCTCCCTAGCAGTCCACACCAGTTCCTGCTCCCATTGCAGGTGCATAGCATGCAGACGCAGCACTAGCATTTTCTGGAGTAGGGGCTTGTTTTCTCCAATTTTTTTTCTTTGCTCCCTTTTTCCTTTTTTCCCCTCCCTCTTCTTTTCTCCTCTCCTCTCCTGCCCTCTCCTTTTCTCCCCTCCTCCCCCTTCTCTTTCTCTCTGTCGCTGTCTGTCTGTCTGTCTTTCATTTCTAGCAAGGCTAAGGCAGAAGGCAAAACCACAGGTAAAAGTTGTAAGAGCTGCACTGTCTTAGCTCTGGGCTCTATTACATATATTGCAGATTGAAACTCCATTGCTGTGACTCAGGACATGGTCAGGAAATGCTAAGATACAGCACTGAAGGGGGAAGAGTAGTAAAGTAAGGATAACATCAAGCAGCTGAGCACAGGAATCAGCTGTGCAATATATGTCTGGCTGGCTAGGGACTAGCCAGGAAGAGTCAGACTCCAATAAAGATATTGCCTAAGGGCGTTAGAGAGCCTTCAGATCTTCTCTCTACTACATGAATGGAGAAACTGAGGCTCAGAGGAAGTCTTACCCAGAAAATGCTCTTATTTTCCCTGTTTCCATTATCCTATGATTAAAAAACACTACTGTTAAATCTCAATATATTATGGACACTTACTGAATTTGACTGTTGAATACAAGTGAGAGAAGCCACCCCATGGGAGAGCAGTGTAAGTAAAACATGCAGGCAATAAATACACAGGCTCTAAGGAGGCAGCCAACTTCAACCAGGTTGTAGAGAGATGTGAAAGTAAGCAGAAGGAGAGAGGGTAGAGAGCCAGACTTGAAAATTTCGTTTTGAATAATAGTCTTTTCTAACCTTTCTGAGTAGAACTTCCTCCCAACAAGTAAAAAGTACAAGGGGACTATAGGGCTCAAATTCTGGTTCCAATTTTCCACTTTCCAGCTGTTTGGAAGGTGGCTCAGTGGTAGAAGGGCTTGCCTTGCATGCATGAGGCCCTGGGTTCGATTCCTCAGCACCACATAAGCAGAAAAAGCTGGAAGTGGTGCTGAGGCTCAAGTGGTAGAGCGCTAGTCTTGAGCTGAAGAGCTGAGGGACAGCACCCAGGCCCAGAGTTCAGGCCCCATCACTGGCAAAACAAACAAACAAACAAAACAGATACATCACAAAATTGGGTAGTAGTCAGATATTTGGCAATCATCTTTGATAGCCAAAAAAGGTTTTGAAGCTTTTTCAGAAGCAACAGGGCTGTGACTTACTGTTAATAGCTACACAATATATAATTGGAGTGTAAAATAAATCTGTGTACTTATTTTAGAACTGGTAGAGCTTTGGAAACTATGCAGTCTATGCCCACTTATTTTCCAGAAAGAGTGCATGAAGTCTGGGGTCTTGAGAAGCTGTGCATACCAGTCCCTCTCCACCCTCCCCCACCAGACTCAATCTCACCTGCCCTACCTTTCCTGGTAATAGGACTCACCATCTCTGTAATCTTGGGTAAGCTGCTAAAACTCTACTGATCACCTGATCCCATTAGACTCCTTTGACTCTCTCTTTTCCTCCTTGTTTGTCTCTGTTGTTCTTAGACCTCTGCCAATCACCTCTTGACAGGACTCCTCTAAAATGCCTGAAATCTTACAAAATCTGTCTATCCCTTTGCTACCAAATGTTCTCTCTCTTATGCACACATACGCCTTCTCTCTCTTTTCTCTCTCTTCTCTGACACTCCTTTCTTCTCTTTTCTCTGTCCCTCTTATTTTCTCTGTGTCTCTGTCTCTGTCTCTTTGTCTTTCTGTCACTGTCTTTTTCTCTTGATACTGAGCTGTGAACTCAGGGCCACATTCTACCACTTGAGCCATGCCTCTAGCCCCCGAAATGTTCTTTTTAAAATGAATTCCATAGTCTGAACTAATGTTACCTACAAACAAAATGCACACATTCCAAGCATGGTATTGATATCCTCCACAATTTGTCCCTTTTCTTTCTCTTGGACCCAATAAATATTTAATGAATATACAAAAACCCTTCTGTTTATACATTTTTTTTTTTTTTGCCAGTCATGGGGCCTGAACTCTGGGCCTGGGCGCTGTCCCTCAGCTCTTCAGCTCAAGGCCAGCGCTCTACCACTGGAGCCACAGTGCCACTTCCGGCTTTTTCTGTTTATGTGGTGCTGAGGAATCGAACCCAGGGCTTCATGCTTGCAAGGCATGCACTCTACCGCTGAGCTACCTTCCCAGCCTCATATTTATACATTCTTTTCACAATATTCTCTACCCTTTCTCTGAATTCTTCCTCTACTTTTATCACTGATATTGAATGTCTAATCTTCTTTGTCTTTCAAGGCTTAGTGGAAAGATATGAGTAACAATCTTTCTCCATAGATGGAAACTATTTCCCTCCACTGAGCTCCCAGGACATTTTATGTGGCTATGGCAAAATACTTGAGGCTAGATACTTAATAAAGGAAAGTAGTTACTCCACTGTACTAGAGGTTCAAGAACATGGCTCCCGGTATCTGCTTGGCTCTAGTGAAGTGAAGACCTCATCAATGGAAGGGATCATAATGGCAGAAGTGTCACAAGAAGCACCTGCAGAATAGGGTCTCAGGGGAGACACCAGCTCACTTATAACAACCCGTTCTCATACAAACTAATTCAGTGCCACAAAACTTGACCTAAGAGTACTCCTAAGAGTAAATAGGTTAAGTTCGTTAGGATGAAGGCTCTAATTACCTGTACTAGACTAGCTACCACTTAACCAGGATGGAGCTTCCAGCACAGGAACTCTTGGGAGACAGCCCCTGTCTAAACCATGTGACTCTTTTCTATGATCTCTCTCAAAATGGCACAGAGGGCCTGTAGTTTTACCACCTGAGCTCAAATCCCTAGGGTCCTTTAGCTATGGGATTTAGGAGTAAATTGGTGGGAAAAAAATCTATATATTTCAGTTTTCCCATATGTCAAATGGACCAGATGGTAGTACCTACTTCATAAGGCTTTTGTTAGTTAATCAGAGTAAAGTTAGGTAATAAAAGTAAAGTATGTAGAATAGTGGATATTTATTTATTTATTTTTCATTTTTATTTTTTTATCAGTCGTGGGGCTTGAACGCTAGGCCTGGGCACTGTCCCTCAGCTCTTCAGCTCAAGGAGAGTGCTCTACCACTTGAGCCACAGCCCCACTTCTGGTTTTCTGAGTAGTTTATTGGGAGATAAGAGTCTCATGGACTTTTCTGCCTGGGCTGGCTTTGAACTGCGATCCTCAGGTCTCAGCCTCCTGAGTAGCTAGGATTACAAGCATGAGCCACTGGCGCCCAGCAAAATTATGATTTACTTAATGACTTTTTGTTTTGTTTATGTGGTACTGAGGAATCAAACCCAGGGCCTCATGCATGTTAGGCAAGCACTCTACCACTAAGCCACATGTCCAGCCTTTATGAATGTTTAATAGATGCTAGTTGCTATAATTTTTTCTCTGTACTTTAACACATAGAACATCCCTGACTCTCTCTGTCTCTTTGTCTCTGTCTCTATCTCTCTCTTACTCTCTCTAGTGATACCTAGGGTTTGAATTTAGGGCCTCATAATAACTCAGCTTGCTAGCTTAGCAGGCATTCTACCACTTAAGCCCCACTTCTAGCCCAGATTTTGTTGTTGTTGTTGGTTGTGGGGTTTGAACTCTAGGCCTGGGTGCTGTCCCTGAGCTCTTCAGCCCAAGGCTAGCACTCTACCACTTAAGCTACAGTGCTGTTTTATGTGGTGCTGAGGAATCGAACCCAGTGCCTCATGTATGTGAGGCAAGCACTCTACCACTGAGCCACCTTCCCAGACACTCTAGCCCAGCTTTTTGCTAGTTATTTTGTAGATGGAGTCTCATGGACTTTTCTGCTGTGGCTAGCTTCTAATAACTATCCTCTAGGTCTTGGCCTCCTGAGTAGCTAGAATTATGGGCATGAGCTACCAGAACTTGGCTATAACATCCCAGTCTTATGTTCCCTCCTGGAGTCTACTTTTTTAGAGGCAGATGGATTTGTGTCTCTTCTTTTTCTGTTAGTTCCTTTTTGGGCCTAGAATTTAGCCCACAAAACTAGTTACTTAACACAACTTGAAAAACTTAAGCCCAAGTTTATCCCTTTTTTGTTGTTGTTCCTAATATTCACAAGGCAAATTTAACCATCAATTAAGTGATTCTATAAATCGAAGCCATTTATTGTAATTAAGTATCAAATTAGACTTTAGACCCAACAGTTTACAGTTAGTTGCATACAAGAACCAGGACTCAGTCCATTGATCCTAGCTTCTGAGTGTATTTATTGTCTTTCTTCCCACAGCTCTGGGTCAGCCTGGCTTCGGTTGGTTATGCACAGTGATGATCAAGGCCACTGTGTGGCACAGTTCACTCTGTAAGGAGTCTTACCCAGGATTTAGAGACAAATTGTGGAGCTTACATAGACTACATTGTATTAGGGCTTTTTTGTTTTTATTTTTTGTGCCAGTCCTGGGGCTTGAAGTCAGGTCCTGGGTGCTGTCCCTGAGCTTTTTTTGCTCAAGGATAGTGTTCTCACACTTGAGCTACAACTTCAGTAATACACTCCCCCCCCCCTTTTTTTCTTTTCTTTTCCTTCTTTCCTTTTTCCTTTTCTTTTCTTTCTTTTTTTGGTGATTAATTGGAGATAAAAGCCTCACAGACTTTCTTACCTAGGCTGATACTCAGATTTCAGCCTCATGAGTAGCTAAGATAACAAGCATGAGCCATCAGCACCCAGCTTTTATATTAGTTTTGCAGTACAAAATTCATCGTAGTCAAAGCTTTCATGCCAAATTCAGTTCCATGTCTGAAACTTTTTTTTTTTTTGGCCAGTGCTGGAACTTGAACTCAGGGCCTGGGCACTGTCCCTGAGCCTCTCTGTGCTCAAGGCTAGCACTCTACCACTTGAGCCACAGTGCCACTTCTGTTTTTTTTCTTTTTATGTGGTACTGAGGAATTGAAACTAGGGTTTCATGCATGCTAGGCAAATACTCTACCACTAAGCCACATTTCCAAGCCCTGTCTGAAACTTTTCTACAGATATTTTTTGGAGCTTTGCAGAGATGCATCTTTGGTCTGTCCATGAATTTGTGCCAAATAGCAATTTACCCAACATTGTGATTCATTTATTTGTTTTCTCCATATTGCTTGATTTTTCCCATATTTGACTTCGGCTGGGGATTCTCAGTAAATGTTTTACATGGTTAGTCAGTTATACACTTTATTATTTTTAAAAATTTGAATATAAAAATAGATTAAAGGTCAATTCGAATAATAAACTAGGGACTAGTTCTTTCTTTTTAGAGAGTATTAACTTCAATTTAGTTCTCTTTGCTGAACTTCACAGCATTAATGTTAAAAGCATAATTCAGGTCAAGTAGCATATCTACTATTAGTGTGTCATTAATAGTACCTAGTTCATGAATAAATACCATGCAAAGTAGCACAGGCCTACAGAAATGGGCCCAGGGAAATTAGGTCAGCCAGTGCTCAGACAAATTAGAGTGTAAGATGTTGCCTTCTCTCTGAAACTACCACTCTTTTCTCATGACTAATCTGGGACACAGAGCAGACACGGGCCTTTGGCACAGAGTGGGGCTGGAAGACTCAAAAGTTGCTTTTCATCCAGGTGTGGCTTTACATGTTTGTAATCCCATTGCTTAGAGGTTGAGGCCAGAGGACAGCAAATTCAAGGTTGGTTTGTGCTATATAGCAAGACTCTGACTCAAAAAACAAAAGCAGTGCACACAAAACGCTGATTTTTCAACTTGCCTGTTACACGTGGCACTCTTAGCAGTAACAACATTTCGTTAACAGGACTTTGTTCCAGAGACTTCTTTCTGTTCTTTTAGTATTCATCCATTCTTCTGTTGTTTATTAGTGTTACTATGTGTCGAAATGAGGGGAAGAAAATGAATAGGACAGAGAGGTTTTTGCTTGATAGGAAAACCAAATTAGGCAGAGGGTTAAAACTCAGTTGGACAAGTATTATAACAGAGCTATACTGTACTCAGCCATGAGGTTGCCAGAGAGATAGGAAGTGACTCCAGAGAAGGGCCTGTGACAGAAAGCTATGAGGAGGTAGTGTGTACAGTGGAATTATGGTCACAGCATGCCCCGGGCAGAGGATAGCTAGGGTGAGGAATGAAAATGTTGAATGCAGATACTGGGGACAGAGTGATGCTCTAAACTGGCTGGTACTCATGACCCATATGGAGTGAACAGTGGCCTTTCATTTCATAGTAAAAAAACCCATCTGAAAACCTAGAGGAGAAGCTAAGACTTAGCCAAGTACCAGTCTTCCTGCTTGGAAGCTGAGATCTGAAGATTGTGGTTTGAAGCCAGCATGGGTAGGAAAGTCTATGAGATTCTTCCTTTGTTGTTGTTGGTGGTGGTGCTAGTGGTGGTGATGGTCATGGGGCTTGAACTCTGGGCCTGAGTGTTGTCTCTCAGCTCTTCAGCTCAAGGCTAGCGCTCTACCACTTGAGCCACAGTGCCACTTCTGTTTTTTTTTTTTTTTTTCTGGTGGTTTATTGGAGATAAGAGTTTCACAACTTTTCCTGCCCGGGCTGGCTTTGAACCGTGATCTTCAGATCTCAGCCTCCGGAGTAGCTAGGATTACAGGCGTGAACCACCAGCACCTGGCTACGATGAGATTCTTATCTCAAATTAACCACCAAAAAGCCAGAAGTGGAGCTATAGCTCAAATGGTAGAGCACTAACCTTGAGTACAAAAGCTCAGTTACAACACCCAGGCCCTGAGAGTTCAAGTTTCGCTACAGATAGAAAGAGGAAGAAACCAAATAGGAGGAAATGGGAAGAAGAGGAGGAAAAGCTGCTAAAGACTTGATAGATCCAGTGAGAACTGACACACCTGGAACATGGACTACTCCCCTGGAGCTGAAGTGGGGCTCTTTACCCTCGGAAGGACCAAGTTAGGACACCTGGGCCAGAGAGTGGAGTAGTTTGAGGCAGGCACTAAAAGACAAGGTCAGAAAACCAAGCAAATTTTCTAATGTGGTAATTTGAGGGAAACTAGGCACTGGTTTTCAGCCTCATAAAACAGAGGGAAGCCATAAATTAAATCTGAATTAATGTGGTTTATGTAATTAAAATAGGCAAAGCATGTGTTTAGCTTTAGAACTAGGAAGACTACTGAGTTCTAGTCCCACCACTACATTTACCCCCAATGAGCACACACTTCCTTTCATTTATGCTACCTTTGCACGTGCTCCTTCGAGGTTTGGGACAAGCACATGTCCTTATTTTTTTGTTTTGTTTTGTTTTTCTGGCAGTACTGAGATTTTGGAACTAAGGACCCCCTGTTTGCTAGGTAGATGCTCTATTATTTGAGTCACTTATTCAGCCTTTATGCTTTTTTTTTTTTAAAATAGAGTCTTGCTTTTTTTCCCCCCTGGGCCATCCTAGACCACAGTCCTTCTATTTACTCTTGGGATAGATAGCTTGGATGACAGGTGCCTGCCACTATGCCGACTTTATTGGTTGATAGGGACTTTTGCTATTTTTTTCCTCAAGCTGACCTCAAACTTTGATTCTCCTCATTTCCACTACCCAAGGAGATGGATTTACAGGAGTAAACCAACATGCCTAGCTTTCCTCCCGAATTAGATGGTTCACACTATTTCACAACAGTCTGCTCCAAGTTCCCACAATGAGCATAGTTCCTTCAATGGATTAACACTCATCACACTGTATTTCCTAGTTTAGTATCTCCATTAGGCTGAGAACTCTCTAAGGGCAGAGGTTACCTTTATTTTTTTTATTTTTTTGGGGGTCCAGTCATGGGGCTGAACTCTGGGCCTGGGCGCTGTCCCTCAGCTCTTCAGCTCAAGGCTAGCACTCTACCACTTGAGCCACAGCGCCACTTCCGGCTTTTTTCTTTTTGTTTATGTGGTGCTGAGGAATCGAACCCAGGGCCTCATGCATGCAAGGCAAGCGTTCTACCACTGAGCCACCTTCCCAGCCCCTTACCTTTAATCTCTATGATTTAACAAAAGACTAAGACATAGCAACTGCCAATACATGTAATAGGTGGATGGATGGATGGACAGATGATTAATCCCAATCAGTAAAAACTTCCATTCTCCTTTTTAATACTGAGCTTAGGGAGTGGGGGTCCAGAAAAAAAAAGATGAGCACATTTCAAAGTTGTAGTAAGCCATATTTTAAAGCAATTCCTCAGGGCTAGTCAAACCTCATTGGAATTTCATGGCTTTATGTTACTGTTCATATAAGCACTATAATTTGAGGCCAAGGTTTTCTTGGTAGGCAGCTTTTAAAGCTATAGAAGGAGGAACAATCTAATCAACAAAGTTCAAATAAGGACCTATAAGATCCAACTACTCTTTGGGATCTCTCTTTACCTTTCTGATTAAGTGACCTAGATGAGCCTCTTATCTCCATAGTCTTCCTTTGCCTCGGGCTCCTTTTTACCCTTCACCCATTCTCACAGCTGAGAGAGGCTCACTCCTGCAACCCTATCTATCTACTCCGGGGCTGAGATCTGAGGATTGTGCTTGAAGCTAGCGGGGCAAGTAAGTCTGGGAGACTCTTATCTCCAATTAATCCTCAAAAAGCAGAAGTGGAGCTGTGGCTTGAGTGGTAGAGTACTAACCTGGAGTACCAAAGCTCAGGGACAGGGCCCAGGCCCTGTGTTCAAGGCCCAAGACTGGCACAAAGAAGGAAAGAAAGAAAGGGAGGGAGGGAGGGAGGGAGGGAGGGAGGGAGGGAGGGAGGAAGGGAAGGAGGGAGGAAGGAAGGAAGGAAGGAAGGAAGGAAGGAAGGAAGGAAGGAAGGAAGGAAGGAAGGAAGGAAGGAAGGAAGGAAGGAAGGAAAGAAAAGAAAAGAAACAAATGATCGTCTTGCTATTTGCTTAAGACCCCTTTGTGCTCAAAACAAAATTTCAACTGTTTTGCAGGATCTTGAAGTTAATTGTTCTTGATCATTTCCTTATATCCAGCTAGTACTCCATGGTCACATTCTCCTAAGCAAGCTTTTACAATGCTTTTCCTATACTTTTGTTTCTGACGTCAGAATGACTTCCCATAATTGTTCTATCTGTGGACTCAAGACATAGTCAAAGGAGCCCATGCCTTGTTCCTCAGCAAGGTGCTCCCCTCCCTGCTGCCCAGCCCCCCATAGTTTCCCACAGACATGGAAGCATTGCTCCATACTGCTCCCACAGCCTTTTACTTGATTATCTCAGATCACTCACAACCTCAATGGAAATCATTTGCTTACTCATCTCAGTTACAAAACTATGAGTTCCTCTAGCTCAGAAACCATTATTAGTAATTAGCATTTAGGAAGTTCTTCACTATAGTCTGGCTAAAGCAAATAAAACAAGTTATAGCTCATTTCACATGTATGATCTCCCTGTGACTATCATTTACCTATGAAAGTTAATAATAAAAATTGATTGGCTGAGCTCTGATGAGCCTCTCTGTGCTCAAAGCCATAGCACCATTTCTGGCTTTTTCTGCTTATGTAGCATTGAGGAATTGAACCCAGGCTTCACACAAGCTAGGCAAGCACTTTACCACTAAGCCACATTCCCAGCCCCTGTCCCTAAGCTTTTTCACTCAAGGCTAGCACTCTACTACTTTGAGCCACAGCTCTACGTCTGGTTTTCTTGTGATTCACTGGAGACAAGAGTCTCACAGACTTTCCTTCCCTGGGCTGACTTTGAACTATGACCCTCAGCTCTCAGCCTCCTGAGTAGCCAGGATTACAGGCTTGAGCCACTGGGGCCCAGCTTCTGTATCCTTTCATTAGATAATACCATCTAATTTTTATGTCAGCCTTGCAATTCAAGCATTATTATTACTGTTACAGATAAAAAATAATCTAAGGCCTAAAGAGGCTAAGTATATTCTCCAAGTCACATTAGTAGGCAGTAGAGCTGGATTTAAGTAGAAGCCTCTGGTACTTTTGTCTATTATCTTTTCACAGTACCACCTCCTTCCCAAAGGCTTGCATCTAGTAAGTTCTTATTTGGTTAACTGCTCTGAATTGCTTTGAATATGTCTGGAAAGTAAGGTGCCCAGACTTGTGGCTGAGGCATGACTCTCTCATCATAGCTCATCCATGAAACCTCCAACAGCCACAGGGAAATGCTAGGTTGCTTGGAGACAAAGCCCAGGACCTCTTCCGGGAAGGAAGCTATTGATCCCTAGCACGATGAACCAGCACTCAATTTCCTAGGAGGGATGAAGCCTCACACAGCAAACTTTTCACAGTTCATGGGATTGTCCTGATATCCAGCCCAGAAACTGTTTGCTCCTTGGCTTCCTAAAGAATAAGAAACTGCTGGCTTCTGGGATGTTTTCCTAGTCACTGAGCCCTCTTGAATAGAGGTGAAGAGAACATGGCATCAGGCCCCCCTGAGCCACAATGCCACAGCTGAGGCTTCTTCTCCACATCCAGTGGTTCAGCAGGACATTTCCCCTTCAAGGACAGATGTCTACTAGCCCCTCTGCACAGCTGATACAAAGCAGGTGTCCTACTGCAGAGCACCCTTCAGGCTGGAGGTGGTACAGAGGCTGGAGAAGTTTCCTCTTCTGCATTCCTCAAGGCTGTAAGCTTTCTGCTTACACAGAGAACAGAAGCTCACTAAAGAGTGTCCTGAAACTGTCCCAGAGAAATGCAGGAGACAGAACATAGCAGCCATTTTAAATATACCTTCTCAATTAATCATCAATGCCAGGATTTTCCCATTGGAAAGGAACATAAACAATCTGCTTGTAGTTACAATAGCATATCAACTCATTAACAAAGGGATATTACAGTTTAGTACCAATGTATTGCATCTATAATCCTACCTGACATCTGAGGATCTTGATTCAAAGCCAGCCTAGATAGAAAAGTCTGCAAGACTCCATCTCCAATTACCAAAAAAATGCTGGGCTGGAGCTTCGTAGTAGCTTGCTGGTCATGAGCATGTAATCTGAGTGAGAATGCACGGCTCTGAGTTTAAGCCACAGTACCAGCACACACACACACACACACACACACACACACACACACCAGGGTTTATATTTTATGTATGTATATGTATATATCAACATGTATATATTATATATACATCAGCATATATATTTTTTGTTCAATATATGTAAATATATCAGTATCCATCTATCTAATCTGTCTGTGTGTCTTACAAACCGGGAGTGGTGGCATACTCCTTGAATCTAATCCCAGCACTAGGAAGGACTTCTTGTCCCTACCCCATCTATAGAGTTCCACCCAGGATGACAACACCCTTTCTCCAAATTCTCAACTTCTCAGAACTAAACGAAGTATGGTTTGGTACTGAGGAAGGAGCTGAGAGTGGGAATTGGAGACTGCTTTTATTACTTCTTGTGAGATAGTGAAGGGAGGCAGGCAGCAGGCCTCACTTTCCTTGTCTGTATTCAGCAGTGTTATTCCCATTCAGGCCAGGGTTGCCTAAAGATTGTGATCAAATAAATACAAATACTATTTTTCTTGTTCAGTGCAAACTGCTTATCCAACCATAGCTTTTTTGATCACCTACTCTGGATCAGGGAGCAAACTGCAGTAATATATGCTCTCCGAACGTGATGAGGAGAGAGACCAGCAAGCAGGTAGTTAGGATGCTGTGGTAAATGCCTGCTGGGGGAGAAGCAGAATGCTCAAAGCACAGAAGAGGAGCACTGTATTAGTTATCTATTGCTGTAACACAAATGACCCCCCACCCCACACAACTTGCAGCATAAAACAACAAACATTCACTATCTTTCATCATATCTGGGTGTCAAGAATCAGATAATGGCTAAGCTGGCTAGTTCAGATTCATAGCTGACACCTCCACAGAGAATTCACTTCCACCCTTTCTCATAGGACTGTGGAGGAAGTCTTCAGTTTCTTGCCATGGGAACTTCTCCATAACTACTCAAAATAGGGCTTTCATCCAAATTAAGTCAGTGTCCAAGAAGAAGTCACATCTTTCCATCATCTCAGAAGTTAACAGGCTGGGATGACACTGTCTAAAAAAAAAATGTACTCTTGGGGCTGGGAAGGTGGCTCAGTGGTAGAGCGCTTGCCTTGCACGCATGAGGCCCTGGGTTCAATTCCTCAGCACCACATAAGCAAAAAGCAAAAAGCCAGAAGTGGCACTGTGGCTCAAGTGGTAGAGTGCTAGCCTTGAGCTTAAGAGCTGAGGGACAGCGCCCAGGCCAAGAGCTCAGGCCCCACGACCGGACCCAAAGAGAAAAGAAAAAAAAATGTACTCTTTACCTAATTTATGTAACTGTAACACATCTTTACCTCACCTTTGAAATAACAATAAAAATTAAATTAAAAACAAAAAGTGACACACCAACAGGAGGCTGGCTCAAGTGGTAGAGCACCAGTTGTAAGTGAAAAAGCTGAGCTTTGAGAGCATGAGGTTTTAAGTTTAAGTCCCAGTAAGCACCAAAAACAAAAACTGCTAGGTGCTGGTGGCTTACAGCCTGTAATCTTAACTACTCTGGAGGCTGCAATCTGAGGATCATGGTTCAAAGCCAGCCCATGCAGAAAAGTCCATGACATTCATCTCCAATTAATCACCCAAAAGCTGGAAATGGGGTGCCAGAGAGCTAGTCGTGAGCACAAAAGCTCAGGGACAGTGCCCAGGCCCCAAGTTCAAGCACCAGGACTGGCACAAAAACAAAAACAAAAGACAAAAAAAAACCCAAACAAACAAAGCATATCATAACAGTTCTTCTGCTGGGCACTGGTGGCTCACGCCTGTAATCCTAGCTACTCAGGAGGCTGAGATCTGAGGATCACAGTTCAAAGCCAGCTCGGGCAGGAAAGACCGTGAGATTCTTATCTCCAATAAACACTAGAAAACAGGAAGTGGTGCTGTGGCTCAAGTGGTAGAGCACTAGCCTTGAGCTGAAGAGCTGAGGGACAGCACCCAGGCCCAGAATTCAAACCTCACAACACCTCCCCCCCTCAAAAAAAATTCAGATTAAGCTGGGCGCTAGTGGCTCATGTCTATAGGTACTCAGGAGGCTGAGACCTGGAGGATTGAGGTTTGAAGCTAACCCAGGAAAAAATAGAGCCCACAAGTCTCAAGTGGTAGAGTGTGCCGTCTGCTCAAGTAAGTGCCAAGACCTGTGTTCAAACCTGATACTGGGGGAAAAAGTTAGATTGTAATATTAGATGGAAATATTAGATGGCAATTATGATTTCCATCTAAGATAAGCAAGCTTAGAGCTGCCCAACATCAATAGTAGGTTAGCTGGGGAGTGTCCCTCGGAGGAACTGGGCCTTATTTGATGTGGTGTGGCCTTGTAAGTCTGGAAATGACCAATAACTTCTTTCTGCTATTAGTAACACACCTTACACCATACTGTAATGACATTTCTACATGTCTGACTGCCTGTAGACTGCCCTGGGTGAGCAGGGGACACGTCAGTCTGATAGATTGCTCTGTGTCTGGCATGTAGCATAGCACCTTACACCATCCTGTTTGCCAAAGAATTATGGGAACCACATAAATTCAGACTACAAAAAATGGCATGGAGTTAATACATGCAAGCAATAATCAAGTTTATGGAGTTAATGCCAAGTGATTCCTGAACATCAGGCTCTATGTTACATTATATATCTGTGTGCATATTCCATTTAATAGTCATAAAAATACTATAGTAACTATAATTATCCCTATTTAACAAATGAGAAGACTGAAATCACATGGCTGAAATATAACAGAGCATGAATTTAATCAGGTCTGTCAGACTCCAAAGCCTGTGGCAGATTTTTACAAATTAACAGCAAAATCCCCAAAAGATGATGACCAGAAGGCCATTTGGTGATTGAAAAAAATACATGAATGAACATTATACAGCCTTCAAAAACACCTTGATCAATATCTAAAAAATTCATACCTTCCCCCCTCCACATCATTTATGCAGGAAAGCCCAGGTTAGGTTTCACCTTCCTCTGCAAGCTATCTTTGACTCACAGTGGTGCCTGTTTGTCTACCTTAAACTCCTGCCACACGTGAGGGTGGAGTTTCAGCTGGTACTTATCGTAAGTAGTCTCGGTTTGTAATTTATCTTTTAAATAATCCAAGCCTGTGGTTTGCTTGTCTAAACACTGGACTACTTCTCAAAGGCCTCTTCTGTCTCACACGTTGCTGGAGATGTTTCCCAACATACCGGAAGGACCATGTTTGCATATGCCCAGCACTCATTGATGGCAGAGCTCTTATCTGACTGCATGAAGGGCCCATTCTGTGTTATCACCTAGCTGCTAAAAGTTCTTATGAACTTGTCAAGTGCCTGAATTTCCATCATAGGACCTGGAACATAGTAGGTTCTTGCTAAGCATTTGCTGGATAAACACATGCATAAATAAATCAAGTGATAGTGATGAGTATAACCTGGCATGGAGTGGTGCATACCTATAATCCCAGCACTTAGGAGACACAATCAGGGGGATCACAAATTGACTGCCTACCTAGGCTACATAGTGAGAACCTGTCTCAAAAACCAAAACCTACCACCACCAACAAAACAGGTAGCTCATGCTTGTAATCCTAGCTACTCAGGAAGCTGAGATCTGAGGATCATGGTTTGAGGCCAGCCAGGGTAGCAAAGTCCATGAAATTCTTATCTCCATTTAAATGAAAAAGCCAGAAGTGGAGCTGTGACCCAAGTGGTAGAGTTCTAGCCTTAGAGAAAAAGCTAGGGGATCTTTTACCCACCACTGGCACTAAGTTAAGAGAAATAAATAGAATAATAGATAAATACATTGACAGCAGTAATTTTTTCTGTTTATTTGCACCTTGATCTTCCAAAGATAGTATCTCCTGCAGGCGCTTCTCTTCCAGAGCTGTCTACATACAAACCAGGATGGAACATTTAGAATCAGAGTGCATGGAACTGCAAACATGTGGGCAAAGGGTTGATTCAGCTTGTTCCAGGATGCCTGCTGACCCCTCACCCTTCTGTTTGGACTTATTGCCACATGACACTCTGATTGCAAGATACTTTCGTAACATGAGGCAATACCCAGGCCTACAGCTGTATTTGCACTGATTACATCTGTCTCAGAGGCCATCACCATCTTTGGCAGGGGTGGAGGTGTTAATACTGAATTTTGGCAGCAGTACCCACCCTAAATCCCAGTGTTAAATGGAGATGTCTAGGAAGGCCCCTCCAGTAACTGTTCCCCCACAAGGCTAGGGCCCGCTACATGTCGCCATCAATGTCTCTCTTAGGACCTTTACTCCATTTGCCTTTTTTCTAGTTTCTGCCTTTCCATTGGGAAAGAATATTGTACAGTGGAGAAATCATGGGTTTTGTGGTTACAGCTAAGTTTTCTTAGTTGTACCTCTTACTACCTATTTTTTTGTTTGTTTGTTTTTGGCCAGTCCTGGGGCCTGAATTCAGGGCCTGGGCACTGTCCCTAAGATGCTTTTGCTCAAGGCGAGCACTCTACCATTTGAGCCACAGCACTACTTCTGGCCTTTTCTGTTTATGTGGTACTCAGGAATGGAACCCAAGGCTTCATGCATGCTAGACAAGTACTCTACCACTAGGCCACATTCCCAGCCCCTATTGGTCTTAGGCTTAACTTTTTGGAGCTTTTTCTCATTTGTAAACTAGATATAATAATTTTATTTTAAGCCAGGCACTGTTGGCTTATAATCATAGCTGAGATTTGAGAATGGTTCAAAAACTTTCTAGCCAGGTCAGGAAAGTGTGTGCAAGTTGTATCTCCAACTAGCTAGTAAAAAGCCAGGAGCTGTGGCTCAAGTGGTAGAGTTCCATCTTTGAGGGAAAAAGCTAAGGGATAACATTCAGGCCCTGAGTTCAAGCACCCCCCCCCCAATAATTTTATTTATCTATTTCTCAAGGTTATTGTGAAGACTGAGTTCTTCCTGCAAATGGTTTAGAAGACAGATATATGCAAATAGCACATATCTGAAAATGTGCCTATTAAGATTGGTAGTTGATAGTGTACCAATTATTGGCAGTGACCGACTGCAGGTGAATTTTCATTAATGATGGGAAGAGAAAATATTTCAGATTCTTTACTAGACACTACTGCATTGACACTATTACTTACCTGAACTCATGTAATATTTAGAAGAACTCCAACTTAGAGGTAAAGTTTAGAGAGTAAAAAATGTGTTCCATGTCATAAAGACAGGATAGGAAGAGTTCTATCCGTCCTGTATTCTTTCCTTCTAGCAGAGCATCGTGGAGCCCATTGGCACATTCAATTTATTTTATTTTATTTTTTGGGTCCAGTTGTGGGGCCTGAACTCTGGGCCTGGGCGCCATCCCTCAGCTCTTCAGCTCAAGGCTAGCGCTCTACCACTTGAGCCACAGCACCACTCCCGGCTTTTTTTTTTCCTTTTTGCTTATGTGGTGCTGAGGAATCGAACCCAGGGCCTCATGCATGCAAGGCAAACGTTATTTTGTATTTTGATCACATGCTTTCTCACACTTAGAACAAAAATCATTGCGGGCTTTTGATTTTTACCTTTTTTCCACTTCCTTTTCTGGTCCCCAGATGTTCTGTGAGTCCTGCTCTAACTTCTCTTTTCCAACCATTGCCCCTCCCCTTGAGTCTGGTTTCCTGGAAAACTATTTTCTCAACTGTAGACCTACCACCCTCCTCCTTTCCATTCCCAGTAATTCCATTTTCCACAACCATAGCTTCCCCAGTTGCCTAGGACTGTCTGTGTTAGCCTAAGCAGGACTAAGATCAGTCTCCGGCCCAGGTCAACTCAGCTACAGGTCAAGCTGGTCCTGAGGTGGGTCCTTGGTAGATGCAGGTGAGATAGTGTCCCAGGGGAAACAGACAAAACAACAGTGAAATCAAGGCTATACTATCTAGGATTACAGGCGTGAGCCACTGGCACCCGGCTAGTGCTAGGTTTTAAATGGGTGTTTTATCAGAAGGAAATCAATGTCAACAGAATCCAAAATTGGAATAGGATTGGGGATTTTCAGATAGGCTCAGTTTCTAGTTGTAATAATAAACCAAAAAAATAGCTGAAAAATATTTTATTTTCTTATTTTGTTTGTTTATTTATTTATTTTTATTGGCATTTAGAGTTAATAACCCAGGCTATGTCTCCTCTCCAGAAGTGACACTAATCATAGTATGATTCTAACATTCTCCTACTAATATAGCTTTTAGGCCATCAAATTGTGTACCATTGCAAACATTACACTATCACTTATTTCCTGTGGCACAAAATTGGAAGCCACATAATATTTAATGTCCTTGCAATATTTAATGTCCTTAAACATGTTTTGACTAAGTCCATTGTTCTAAGTACTTCACATGTTGTAAGTCAATCAATGTTCAGAATATCATTCAGAATATCAAAAGATACTTCATATTATTGCCACTATTTCATTTCTGAGATAACCAAGGTAATCTCCCTTTAAACTTCCACAACTAGTAGTTGACCAACCTGAGGTTCTACACAGCAGCACACTGTGCTATTTACCCCATTGTGCTGGGTATGCCTCCTTGTGCTCTTACACAAGCTTTGCTCTGGGGTAGATAGTTGGTAATGGAAAAATGAAATACATAATTCCACGTTATCTTTGCTTGGAATCTCTGTACTCTGTATTAGGGTTGGAGTATAGGTATAGTGTTGTGTACTTTGCTTCACATGTATAAGGTGATAGGTTTGATTCCTAGTACCACCAAAAAGGGAAAAACAATTTTTTAGAAAAAAATTGGGATATCAATTGATATTTCAACAGATTTGAGGGAACCATTGCCCAGGAATTTTAGCAAATGCCAGATTTTACCGAGTTTACTTATTTTTGACTAGCTGAAGAATGAGAATATTATTCTTACTTTAAGTTGCATTTTCCGGGGCTGGGAAGATGGCTCAGTGGTAGAGCGCTTGCTTTGCATGCTTGAGGCCCTGGGTTCGATTCCTCAGCACCACATAAGCAAAAGAAAAAAGCCGGAAGTGGCGCTGTGGCTCAAGTGGTAGAGTGCTAGCCTTGAGTTGAAGAGCTGAGGGACAGCGCCCAGGCCCAGAGTTCAGGCCCCACAACCGGAACCAAAAACAAAAAACAAAAAAACAAACAAAAACATTTGCATTTTCCAATGTACTGCACTTTTTTTTTTTTGGTTGGTCATGGGGCTTGAACTCTGTGCTTGGGCGCTGTCCCTCAGCTCTTCAGCTCAAGGCGAGCACTCTACCACTTGAGCTACAGCGCCACTTCCGGTTTTCTGGTGGTTTATTAGAGATAGGAGTCTCACAGTCTTTCCTGCCCAGGCTGGCTTTGAACCGCGATCATCAGATCTCAGCCTCCTAAGTAGCTAAGATTACAGACGTGAGCCACCAGCGCCCGGCAAGTAGCTAAGATTACAGACGTGAGCCACCAGCGCCCGGCAAGACTGCACTTTTTTTTTTTATTGTGAAAATACTGTACAGAGGGGTTACAATTACATGGGCAAGATAATGAGTATATTTCTTTTTTTGGGGGGGGAGGGGAGTCCGGTCATGGGGCCTGAACTCTGGACCTGGGCGCTGTCCCTCAGCTCTTCAGCTCAAGGCTAGCACTCTACCACTTGAGCCACAGCGCCACTTCTGGTTTTTTGCTTTTTGCTTATGTGGTGCTGAGGAATCGAATCCAGGGCCTCATGCATGCAAGGCAAGCGCTCTACCACTGAGCCACCTTCCCAGCCCGATAATGAATATATTTCTTATCAAGCATTGTAGCCTCCTCCTTTGTTTCCCCTTCCCATCCCTTCCCATCCTCTCCCCCCACCCCAAGACTGCACATTTTTGTACCCTTATTAACCACTTCTATTTTTTCCTTCATTAATTACTCATCCAACTCCTTGGTTGATTTTTAAATTACTTAGTCTCTTTATGTTTGTTTGAAATATTCTTTATATATTAAGGATGCCAATTCTTTGCTGTATATCTAGCAAATAATCTTCCTTTCAACTCTTTTTCTGTTGTTGCAAGTCCTGGGGCTTGAACTCTTGTCCTAGGCGCTGTCCCTTAGCTTTTGTGCTCAAGGCTAGCACTCTACCCCTTGAGCTATAGCTCAATTTTCAGCGCTTGGTGGTTAATTGGAGATAAGAGTCTCACTAGCCTGTCTTGCCAGGGCTGTCTTCATATCATGATCTTCAGATCTCAGGTCCCTGAGTGGCAAGGATTACAGAAGTAAGCTTCTATTGTCTGGCTCAACTCTTTAAAAACAGGTTTCAACATGAAACCTGTTTGTACAACCATCCAAAGATAATTTTTTTTTAAAAAAAGAAAACATAGTCAAGGCCAGATAATCCCACACTGAGGAGGCTATGATGAGAGGATCATAGCTTAAGGCCAGCCTCAGCTACTGGTAAGACCTCGTCTCAAAACAAAAATAACACTAGGTGCCAGTGGCTCATACCTGTAATCCTAGCTACTCATGAGGCTGAAATCAGAGGATCGCGTTTCAAAGCCAGCTCAGGTAGGGTAGTCCATGAAACTTTTATCTCTAATAAACAACCAGAAAACAGGAAGTGGCTCTATGGGTCAAGTGGTAGAGCTGAAGAGCTGAGGAACAGTGCGTAGGCCCAGAGTACAAGCCCCACGACCAACAAAACAAACAACAACAACAACAAAACCAATAACAACAAACAAACCAAACCACAATATAGTCAAACTGCATATTTAAATTTATTAATGCTTTGGAATGTGATAACTATAAGTGAATATAATATCTGCAATTTGCTTTAATAGGATCCAGTGAGGGTATTTAGGTGAAATTAAATTGACCATTAATTCGATGATGACTATTGTTTCTGTTTTTTTGCCAGTCCTGGGGCTTGAACTCAGGGCCTGGGCACTATAGAAGGCCTGGGCACTGTCCCTGAGCTTCTTTTGCTCAAGGTAAGCACTGTGCCACTTGAGCCACAGCACCATGTCTGTTTTTTTTTCTATTTATGTGATACTGAAGAATGGAACCAGGGCTTCATGCATGCTAGGCAAGCATTCTACCACTAATTCACATTATTCAGTGATGTGTACAGAGGGCTTTATTAAGTTCACTATGCTGTGTGTGTGTGTGTGTGTATGTGTGTGTGTGTGTACGCATGTGTGTGTAGCAGTACTGGTATAATAACCCATGAATGAGAAAATTCATGGAGGCATGGTTAAAGGTGACAAGGGAGTTTTATTATTTGAAACCTTGTCCTGGATTACCTCAAAACTACATGCAGCTGTAACCTCAAGGGGGCAAGTTTTTTTTTTTTTTCCTTTTCCTCTTTCCCACAGGCCTTCCAGCTCTCTGCCAGTCTCTCCACCTCTCTGCTGGCCTCTCAGCTCTCTGTGGCCTCTCTGATCTCCACAGGCCTCTGCACACAGCCTCTCTACCTCTCCACTGGCCTCCCCAATCTCCACAGGCCTCTTGGCTCTTCACTGGCCTCTCTGCTCTTCACAGGCCTTTCCATAGGCCTCTCAACCCTGAGCAGGCTCTCCTCCAGCCTGGGTCTCCTCAGGCCTCTCCACTCTCTGCAGACCTCTTTGCCAGCCCCTCAGGTATCCTCTCAGGCTGGCCTGGGCTTTCCTGGGCCCTCTCCACCAGGCCAGAGCTTCCTCAAGCTGTCAGGGACTCTCCCCAAGCACTGCTCTACTCCGGGAGCCATGTCCCTGCTCTTGTGGTCTCCCCTCTCCCTTCTCCCCTCTCCCCTTTATATCAGGTGGCCTCCCCCCTCAAGCAGTGCTTTGATGACACCTTCCTCCCCCCACCCCCACCCCAGCGGCTTGAACTTCAGGTGAGCTCTTTTGCTCAAGGCTAGTGCTCTTCCACAGCTCCACTTCTGGCTCTTGGTTTATTAAGACAGGAGTCTCTTGGAGTTTTTCTACTTAGGCTGGCTTTGAACTGTAATCCTCAGCTTTCAGCCTCCTACTAGCTAGGATTACAGTGTGAGTGACTGGCATCCAGGCTCTATTTATAATTGCTTTGTTGTTGTTGTCAGTCGTGGCACTTGAACTTTCGGCCTGGGTACTGTCCCTCAACTCTTCAGCTGGTTAATTGGAGATAAGAGTCTCATGGACTTTCCAGCCTGGGCTGGCTTTGAACTGTGATTCTCAGATCTCAGCCTCCTAAGTGCTAGGATTACAAGTGTGAGCTCCTGGCATCCAGCTCTGTTTATAATTATTTATATGTTTCTTTCTATTCCTTTAATTATTTGTCTTCTCCTCTGAGATCAATTTTGGGTTCATTCATCTTAGTCCTTTTCTTTATAGCTGTTGAATTTCCTCAAGTATGTGGTAGTCCTTAGTTTTCTATTCAAATCCACATTTGAAGGCTAGGTTAATTCCTAGGTATGTTGTATAAAGTCTGTGACCTATTTTGAGACATCTGTTTCCCTAAATGTTGCTACAATGAATGTAGGGTCCATCTTGATTGGCAGACTTCTCCATAAGATGGCATGCAGCAGGCAGCTGGGAAAAGGGCTTGGGGACCACTTGCTTACTCCTTCCCTGTCTCATCCCAATGCTAAACCAAGAAAGCTTTTGCTTTAATGAAGCTGCAGTTGACAGTCTAGGTAGCAGCAGCTTTTTCTGTTCCTCTCTGTGTCTGTGGAGGGGGTTGGGTCAATTCTAGTGATGTTCTTCTTTTGTCTCAGGCTTTGATGGCCCAATGGCTCTCCCCAGACAGGTGACTTTCTTGTCCCTAAAGCTTTCTGAGCTACAGGAAAGAAGAGAGAGCTCTGTTGTTCAGAAAGCAGTTTAAAGATTAATAACCCTGATGATTGATTCACAGCTGCTATGCTTTTTTCCCCTCTGAACTTAGATATTCTTTGCTCCTACCTTCAAAGTAATTTTCCCTTGTTTTTAGAATGTGTTAATGTTATCCTCTGGTTTTCCTAATAAACAACAATTAATCACAACTTTTTAAAAATCACACATCTGGATTTCTGTGCTGCTGTTTACCATCATTTCTGCCTATTTCTTGCGTGTTTGTGCTGGTAGGGACTTACTGGTTTTAAAAGCAATCTTTCTGGATTTTAATGGATCTGTGCTATATATGTTTGTGATCAGTTTTCCATGGTGAATTGCTTTCTCCCTTTCCATGTTATATGTTTTTTTTTTTATAATGAAGCTCCTATAATAAAGTCTACTGTAATAATATAGCTTGTTAATTAAAATAAGTTCATGTAATAAAATGTGCTAAACATATTTGTATATTATTGCTTTAAAATTTCACAATAATTCCATGATGAAAGCATGGAAATTCACATATGGTAGATGGTAGATGAGGAAGCTAGAATTATGTCAGGCTAAGTGAATTAGCTGAAGCCACACAGCTAATAAGCAGATCCAAAGTCTGATTCCAAAGTTCTCTTTACATTGTTTTGTGCTGTTATATTTGTTTTCCCTAGTTTTTAGTAGATTTAGCTTTACTCCCTCCACTGCTATATCAGGTCTTTGAGGGAGAATTCTAGCTAGTTTATTTCTATTTTGAGGTACCTGACTTAATATACTTCAAGTAACAGTTTAATGTGGACCAGCTAGATAAAGCAGGTAATTTACAATGATGTAATTATCATGCACATATTTATATATAAAAAGGATGCAAATGTTTTATTTGAGATCTTAAATTCTTCATTGTGTCCACTAAAGATTGGTAAAAACTGGAATGACGGTCAAAGGTCAGCTTGTGGTTGGAGTTGTTAGGGCAACTGGGCAATAGGGCTGCTGAAACAGAAGGGAGAGGGCTGGGAATGTGGCTCAGTGGCAGAGTGCTTGCCTAGCATACATGAAGCCCTGGGTTCAATTCCTCAGTACCACATAAACAGAAAAAGGCAGAGGTAGCACTATGGCTCAAGTGGTAGAGTGCTAGCCTTGAGCAAAAGAAGCTCAGGGACAGTGCCCAGGTCCCTGAGTTCAAGCCCCAGGACTGGCAAAAAAAAAAAAAAAAAAGAAAAAGAAATAGAAGGGAGAGCCAGGAATTACTTCTTGATCTCTAATAAAAGCAATTAGCTTTTTTATTCCTTTAATATTGCTTTTTTATTCCTTTAATATTTTCCTATGTTGAGATGACTAGAAATTGTGATTCTTTCTCTATTGTATTATTATTATTATTATTGCAAGTTCTGGGGCTTGAACTCAGGGCCTGGCCACTGTCCCTGAGCTTCTTTTGCTCAAGGCTAGCACTCTACCACTTGAGCCATAGTGCCACATCCGGCCTTTTCTGTGTATGTGGTACTGAGGAATTGAACCCAGGGTTTCATACATGCTAGGCAAATACTCTGCCACTGAGCCACATTCCCAGCCCATGCTTCCCTGTTTTGTTAGAGATCTATCACCCTTCCTCTGAAGAGCTTCTTTCCCTATTTCCCAATACTGAAAATGCTGGAATGCCCACAATTATCCTTTAACACACCTAACATTTCAGTTGGGAAAACTGAAGTCATGCACAATTACTCATGCAATTTCCCTTCCTGACAATAGGTCCTTCTCTGTGCCTCTCATTCAAATATATAAAGCTTTGTTCTGTGTGTTTTTTTTAAAAGTCTTTGTTATAGAAACAATTCACAAATGTGTCAAACACACATTGGCTCCTGCCCTCTTCTCTCATCCCTCATTTGATTGGGATACTAGAAAACAATTTTCTGCCTTGCCAGGAACTTGTGCCTACTTGCCAAACTCTGCCAGAGTGAGAGAGCACCCTGCACTTCACAGTGCTTCTAACCAAGTAGGGCCCCCAGCTTAAGTCTGAGGTTAACCTTAGGGAGCATTTAGCCACACCTGCCAACCTCTCTACCTGGCCAGGGCCAGGGACAGACTATGTTGAGGAAAGGATAATGATCTGATGGTACTAATTATGAGAGGAAAGGAAGTCCTTTCCAGACTCCAAATATTCCAAGGAAAAACATCATAAAAAGCAGCCTTTGTACTAAACAGCCACATTATTCAGGCTAGCGTAGGCTGGAAGGGAAAATAACTTTCAAAGCCAGTCAGGTCCCTGTATCCTAAGTGGCTACTTCAGAAGAGGGTCTCCTGGGCGGGCTGGGGGTGGGGGTCAGGAATGTGGCTGGAGTCCAGCTGCTCTCCTAGTGGCCTTTGGCAAATCACACAAAGCTGCCCGAGATGCTAGAGTTTTAGGTGACTTGAAGCCTTTTGTTAGAACAAGAGCAAGCCTGTAGAGTAAATTAAAAGTCTAGTGCTTCCAGTGTGTGGAGGTATGAAGTGGGGCTGCAAGATCTGGGCAATCTCCTTCCAGCAGGCCCCTTCCCACCCTGTTCTTATCAAACTAGGAGCTGATTCTCTCTTTGCAGAAAGGACTATCTTAAACCCAGAGAAAGAAGTGTCACCTTCCAGCCTGCCCAATTCTTGGAAACTTGGGCTTACACAGTCTAGGAGTCTTGCACAGTCTAGGAGACACGGGTCTAGTGGGCTGCAGTTGGGGAGGGCTCAAGTTGCTCTGAAAATTCAATTTGTTCACAGTTGAGCCTTTTGCCTGGGACCTTACAGAGTGGGACTGTTGAGCAGTCTAGAGGAATGAGAGGCAAGCAGAGGGTGCCCTTAGAAGTGAAGACAGAGGATCTTAAGGCTATGGAAGCTGACGAAGCTCCAGGGAGACTCTTGGATGGCCTGCTTACAGAATCTGTCTTATTTCACAGGGACTGAGACAGATTTCCAAGACTGAATTGCCAAAACCAGGAAGCTAGGGTACTAGGATTTCAGACTAGGCATGTTTCCCAGTCTCACTCCAATAACATTTTGGCATCTGGGCAAACAGGGGGAAATTCCACCATTATAATATCACATGTACAGGAATCTTGGCAGTGGTGCATGTGGTAGCACATCCCTACATTCTTCTCCTCTGCCGGTGACACAGGATCTCTTTTGTCAACTCCTGAAGTATCAGTGTTGAAAGCCACATAGACCACTTACTTCATAGAAAAAGAAACTCAACCAGATCTGGCACAAAAGCACACAGTTATTAGTTAGGATTGAAACCAGGTCTTCTGACAACACTCCAGGGCTTTTCCCATAATACCACACCCTTTATAACAAATGACATTTGTATACCAGGGCCTCATGCTTCTTCCATATTCTATTTCCCACTTTACTCACTTCTTCCTTGAACCGTACCTCATTTCTGGTAAATATCTTTCAGTAAAGTTTCCACTATTGGATAGTTTAACCCCTAAAACAAAAACAAAATCATTGGGTTAAAAAGAGGTTATTACTGCCTGGTCCTGCTGGCTTACACCAGATACTCAAGAGACTCATCAAGGTGCAAAGCCAGTTGAGCAGACAAATCCAAAAGTCTCTGATCTCCAGTAAACTACCAAAAGCCAGAAGTGGAGGCGTGGCTCAAATGATAGAGCCTCAGCCTTAAGGGAGGAAGGAAAGCCAAATGAGAGCCTGAGACCTTGAGTTCAAGTACCATCACACAGACAGACAGACAGACAGACACACACACACACACACACACACACACACACACACACACACACACACAAGAAGTTATTTATAGTCAGAGGCACTGAATGTGAATATAATCATGTAGAAAGAAATCTCCAGGGACTGAAAATGTGACCTAGTGGTAGAGTGCCTACCTAGTATGCATGAAGCCCTGGTTTGATTGCTAAATACCACATAAACAGAAAAAGCCAGAAGTGGCACTGTGGCTCAAGTGGTAGAATGCTAGCCTTGAGCAAAAGAAGCTTGGGGACAGTGCCCAGACTCTTGAGTTCAAGCCCCATGACTGGCAAAAAAAAAGAAAGAAAGAAGGAGAGAGAGAGAAAGAAAAAAGAAAGAAGGAGGAAGGAAGGAAGGAAAGAAAGAAAGAAAAATAAGTAGAAAGAAAGAAAGAAGTCTCCAGATACCAAGATTGTGTTGCTTAAATTTGTCCATGAACCAAAAGCATAGGCATTATACTGGGTATCACACCCAATATCTACTGCAACATAATCTTCATTTAAATAGGTGATCTGAATAAATATTGTTTGAGTAGAAATATTCAAGATAAGGTTATGGAATAATTTCTTCCTCTAATCCCAACTCTAATAAGTCTCTTTCTATTACAGCCCTATTGCTTTTTTCTTCTTCATATTTACTCCCAGATGTCTTGTTCATCTTGTTCTGCCTTTTCTGGAAAATTTAAAGTTCTGATGAAGCCTATGTTTTAAAAGAGGACCCAAAATGGAAACTTCTGAGAAAGTAAAATATAGCCAACTTAGAAGATTTTTTTAAATAGTGCCAATGTTATGCTGTTGATGCTGAAATATAAACATTTATATTTATATTGGCTGGCTTGTAAAATAATCAGCTTAGGTTATATTTAGGAATTTGATGGCTTAGAAAGCATACTAAAAAAAATCTCTGAGAAAAATATTTTCCCTCTTAACTTTCTGGAAAACAACAAATTTTCCTGAATTCTAGCAACATCTTTTACTTACTTTCTTATTCTCATCTTACACACCTGTCTCTTCTTTGTGACTTTGCTTTTTTCATTTCAGATACCTCTTTTATTTTTTTGTTGTTCATGGGGCTTGAACTCTGGGCCTGGGCACTGTCCCTCAGCTCTTCAGCCCAAAGCTAGCACCCTACCTCTTGAGCCACAGCACCACTTCAAACTTTTTCTGCTTATGTGGTACTGAAGAATTGAACCCAGGGCCTCATGCATGCAAGGCAAGCACTCTACCACTGAGCCACTTTCCCAGCCCATCAGTTGCCTCTTTTAAAAGCAGGGATTTAATTTTTTTTCTTTTAGAAAAATTAGGAAATAGAGAAGTTAAAAAGAAAACTCAGAATGGAGCTAGGCACGGTGGCACACACTTTTAATTCCAGAAATCATGAAGCCAGGCAGTACAACATAGCTTCACCGTCTAAAAATAACAAAAACAAAATCAAGCCCAAAACAAAGAAAGAAAACTTAACCATATTCCCATGGATACAGAAACAACTATAAACCTCCCCTACCAAATACTTTTAACCTTTTTGTACATGTATATTTATAACAAAAATGGGATGATTCAGAACATAGTAATTAGTATTACTTCCCTTAAATGGAATTGTAAATCTACTAACTTCTTTACATTATCAAACATAATTTGAATCATTGGGATTGTATCATAATTGGCTTAATAATACTTGTATTGCTACACACTTAGCACATTAAACAAGCTTTTCTTTTCAATAAAATAAATTAAAACATGAACATATGTGAAAAAAAGTTAAGATAGCACCAAAGACTTTGACTCTCGTTCCCTTCCTCACCTCTCTGGTTAACCCTTACTCTTTGTGTATTTGTGTGTTGGTACAGGAGCTTGAAATCAAGACCTGGACTCTGTCTCTTAGCTTATTGGCTCAAGACTGACACTGTATCCCTTGAGTCAAAGCTCCACTTCTGGCTTTTTTGGTGGTTATTTGGAAGTAGGGATCCCACATACTTTTGTGCCTATGCTGGCTTCAAACTGAAATGCTCAGAGTAGCTAGGATTACAGGCATGAGCATGACATTGGGATGGAAATCAACTTTGCTTGCCCAGGGTGTACAGCACAGAATTAGATGCTATAAGGATTTCAGTAAACAACACAATCGTCACCCCAAATGAGGGAAAATAGGCAATGGTCACTGGGGAGATACAAGCAATACAATAGTGCTGCAAGACCCATTCACCATGCTACTGAGTGCAGCAATGTTAAGGAAAAGTGTACAGTACTGATTATTGCTGAGTGAGGAGAAAGATCTCTTCATCTTTACCATTCATTCGTTTGTTTGACTTACTGTGTTGTTGGTTGGTTGGTTGAGTTGGGTTTTGGTGTTTGAAGACAGAGTCTCCCATGAAGTCTACCCTAAAATTTACCATTCTCCTGCCCCAGCCTTCTGAGTGTGGGGATTACACAGGCAGGTACCACAAGACTCCTGTCGTAGGGTTTTCCTGCCTCAGTGCCTACAACCTCTTCCTTTCAACCTTAAGAAATAACCTTAAGAAACTACTTCAGGGGGCTGGGAAGGTGGCTCAGTAGTAGAGTGCTTGCCTTGCATGCATGAGGCCCTGGGTTCGATTCCTCAGTACCACATGAGCATAAAAAGCCGGAAGTGGTGCTGAGGCTCAAGTGGTAGAGCACTCGCCTTGAGCTGAAGAGCTGAGGGACAGCGCCCAGGCCGAGAGTTCAGGGCCCACAACCAACCAAAAAAGAAAAGAAAAGAAAGGAAAGGAAAGGAAAAGAAAAAAAAAAGAAAAAGAAAAAGCTGGAAGCAGAGGTGTGCCCCTAGTGGTAAAGCATCAGTCTTGAGCAAAGAAACCTGAGAGCACAAGGCCCCAAGTTCAAGCCCTAGTTCCCCTGTCTCCCCATACACACACCCTAAGAGGGAAGCAAGTGCACAAGGTGGTGAGAACAAGAACAGAGAGAGCCTTTCAGGTGACATATCCTAGATCCTGAAAGCAGTAGAGAAAGGAGCTGGTACCTTATTTGAAATGAACAACCTATAACTGTTTCTAATGTAGTACTTAAACATTTTAAAAGGCAAGCTTCAAAAAACAATTCGTACTGTAAACCCAGGAAGAAGTTTTTTCATCTCCAATCTACTTGTATTGTGCCCTCTCCTGTAGTACTGGGATTTCTTCCCATTGCTATTAGCCTCAAGTTCTGGACCCTTACGCACATGACCTGAAGGCTGCTACCTAATTAACATCCAGGCCCATGATTCTTTTTTCTTTTCTTTTCTTTTTTTTTTTTGCTGGTCATGGGGCCTGAACTCTAGGCCTGGGTGCTGTCCCTCAGCTCTTCAGCTCAAGGCGAGTGCTCTACCACTTGAGCCACAGCTCCACTTCCGGCTTTCTGAGTGGTCTATTGGAGATAAGAGTCTCACGGAGTTTCTTGCCTGGGCTGGCTTTGAACCATGATCCTCAGATCTCAGCCTCCTGAGTAGCCAGGATTATCGGCGTGAGCCACCGGCGCTTGGCCAGGCCCATCATTCTTTCGGGAGCTTTCTTTTTTTCTTCCTTCCTTCCCTTCCTTCCTTTCCTTCTTCCTTCCTTCCTTCCTTCCTTGCTTCCTTCTTTCTTTCCTTCCTTCCTTCCCTCCTCCTTCCCTCCTTTCTTCCTTGCTTTTTTGGTGTGGGGATTTGAACTCTGGGTCTGGGCATTGTCCCTCAGCTCTTCAGCTCAAGGCTAGTGCTCTACCACTTGAGACACAGCACCACTTCTGGCTTTTTCTGCTTATGTAGTGCTGAGGAATCGAACCCAGGGCCTCATGCATGCAAGGCAAGCACTCTATCACTAAGTCACCTTCCCAGCCCTTTCTGGGGCTTTCTATATTACAAGTAGTTCCTTTGTTCTTCAAGGATACTAAGCTTCCTTTTTTTATTTTTTATGTTTTTGGCCAGACCTGGGGCTTGAATTCAGGGCCTGGGCACTGTCCCTGAGCTACTTTTGTGCAAGGTTAGTACTACCACTTGAGCCACAGCACCACTTCTGCCTTTTTCTGTTTATGTGGTATGAGGAATGGAACCCAGGGCTTCATGCATGCTAGGCAAGCACTCTACCACTAAGCCACATTCCAAGCCCACCAAGCCTCCTTATCACTGGCACTCCTTATGCTGAGAACATTCTCTGTTGTAACCCGTACCACATCCCCACTGCATGTCATCTAGCTAGCTGTCATTCAATGTTCAGGTCCCAGTATGTGGTAGCCTTCTCCAGCCCCATGCTGCATTACATGACCCCTTGTCTACTGCTCAGCACTCTGTATTTTCCCTTTACTTTTTTTTTTTATTGCAAAAGTGATGTACAGAGGGGTTCCAGTTATATAAGTAAGGAAACGAGTACAATTCTTCCCTTCATTTTTGAGTATTACAACTTGATAGTCCAGTACTTCCTTCAGTGTTTCCCTCCTTACCTCCTAATTTAAGAATTCAAGAGCTCAGGATCCAAGTCTGCCTGACCACCACTGCAAGGATTTTACCTTCATTATTTCATTTCATTTCACAATCCTTACTTGACAGATGAGAACACTGAAGCTCAGAGAGATGGGTGAGAGAGACCAGATTTTATCCTTGTCCCACCCGCATTTTATTTTTTTATTTTTATTTATTTATTTATTTATTTTTGGTCGGTCCTGGGGCTTGAACTCTGGGCCTGGGCGCTGTCCCTCAGCTCTTCAGCTCAAGGCGAGCGCTCTACCACTTGAGCTACACCACCACTTCCGGTTTTCTGGTGGTTTATTGGAGATAGGAGTCTCATGGTCTCTCCTGCCCGGGCTGGCTTTGAACCACGATCCTCAGATCTCAGCCTCCTGAGTAGCTAGGATTACAGGCGTGAGCCACCAGCGCCCAGCCATTTTATTTTTTTTGTCTTTAATTTTTGCCAGTCCTGGGGTCTGAACTCAGGGTCTGGGCACTGTCCCTGAGCTTGGTTTTGCTCAAGGAAGGTTAGCACTCTACCACTTGAGCCACAGTGCCACTTCTGGGTGGCTATTTCTGGGTATGTGGTACTAAGGAATCGAACCCAGAGCTTCATGCATGCTAGGCAAGCACTCTAAGTTGCATTCCCAGCCCCATCCACCTGCATTTTTACAGGGCTAAAAGTTCATTCATTGGGGTTTTGGGTTCTCGGAATCTAAATTCTCGGAATCTCCAATTCTACCACTTATAATTTGGGGTATCTCCTCAGCTATATGATAGAGATGATATTACTTATTTACCTACTTTACAATATTCTTTAGAAGGTCAAGTGAAAAAATAGAAAGTACTTGGTAGACTGCAATCTCCTCAAAAAATATAAGTGAAACAGCTGGAGTTTTTAATCGGGCTGAAGTCTGTAACAGGTGCTTCTTATCTGGTCTGCCCATTCTATTTCTTGTCAGTTGGGAGACAATGAGTCCAGATGTTTCTTTTTTTTTTTTATTTTTTTATTTTTGGTCCGGTCGTGGGGCCTGAACTCAGATGTTTCTGACTATCATCTAGAAGAGGTTATTAGCTTGGTACTTAAACTAATAATAAAAAGATTCATTTAAAATGATAGCCTTTACAGATTAAGGAGGATTAACTTCTGCATCATTTGAATTAAGCATAGCAAATAATTCACAATGGGATTTTAGTAATTAAGTCCTCATTCACCAAAGAATAGGTTAAATGGTTAGTTAACTATAGTTAACAATTAGTATTAATGGTTAAAAACTTAGGCTTGGAGTCAGATTTGAGTTTAGTTCCCTCAACTCTACATTTACCAACAAGGAGAATGTGGGCAAGTTATTTTTCTTCCCTAAGCTTCATTTCTACATCTGAAAGTTAATAAAGATTAGAACAAAGAATGTGAGTTAGTGCTGGGTATATGCAAACCCTCTAGAATACAGGGTATATTATTATCTCAGTCCGCTTGCTTTCTTGGTTTGCTAATCTCCATACATACATTGGTTCCACATTTCTTCATTCCAACTGGAGTAATGATTTTCAGGTACCGAGATCTTTGATTTGCACTCTTTCAGTCTACATCTTCTCCAAAGGAAACCAACCTTGTATGAAGGGGCCATTTCCCCTTCCCCCACCCCACACTCTCTGGACGATGACTCCTATCAACTTGTCCTTGTAGGGAAACTTCTATTCATGCAAAACAGCACGTTTTTCTGTCTATATTTGAGCAATTGCATGTCTTTACCCAGCTACTTTTCAGTGTCACTCTATGGATGGCAGGATTCCATTCCCTCTGGCTTTGGACAACTGTAAGTTGTGCATTTTAGAATCACAGTAGAAAAGAGGTTTGCTTGTCCAGCCATTAAGTTTACTAATACAGACTGCATAAACTGATTAGATTTCTTTTCCTTCCTCCTCCTCTTCCTAATCTTCTTCTTCCTCCTCCTCCTTCTCGCTCTCCTCCTCTTCCTTTGTTTGTTTGTTTGTTTTTGGTCCGGTCCTGGGGCCTGAACTCTGGGCCTGGGCGCTGTCCCTCAGCTCTTCAGCTCAAGGCTAGCGCTCTACCACTTGAGCCACAGTGCCACTTCTGGCTTTTTTCTTTTTGCTTATGTGGTGCTGAGGAATCAAACCCAGGGCCTCAGGCATGCAAGGCAAGCGCTCTACCACTGAGCCACCTTCCCAGCCCCTTTAAGTCATTCTTGAGAAACTGAAAAGTCTCTCAGCACCAGGAGCCAGGCTCTTGGTTCCCCTATGGAGGCTTCAGGAGGCTCCTTTCCTCATCATTCTCACATTTATTTATTTATTTATTTTTGGGTCCGGTCATGGGGCCTGAACTCTGGGCCTGGGCGCTGTCCCTCAGCTCTTCAGCTCAAGGTTAACGCTCTACCACTTGAGCCACAGTGCCACTTCTGGCTTTTTTCTTTTTGCTTATGTGGTGCTGAGGAATCGAACCCAGGGCCTCAGGCATCCAAGGCAAGCGCTCTACCACTGAGCCACCTTCCCAGCCCTCATTCTCACATTTTGGTGAAAGCTCCTTGTCTCATCTCTCTCTGTCTCTCTTTCTCCCTCTGTCTCTCTGTCTCTCTCTCCGCCTTCCTCCTTTCTTCCCTCCCTCCGTCTCTCCTTCCTTTCTTCCTCTCTTTCTTTCTCCTTCTTGTTTGTGTATATGTGTGTATTGTTTGTTCATTTCTTCTGTGGTGTTGGAATTGATCTCACATGTGTGAGGGGAGTGAGGAGTATGGAGAAAAGCTGGGCACTGGTGGCTCACACCTGTAATCCTAGCTACTCACAAGGCTGAGCTCTGAGATCGAGGTTCAAATCCAGCCTAGGCAGGAAAGTCCGTGATACTCTTATCTCCAATAAACCACTAGAAAAATGGAAGTGGTGCTGTGGCTGAAGCGGTAGAGCGCTAGTCTTGAGCTGAAGAGCTGAGGGACAGTTGTCCAGGCCCAGAGTTCAAGCCCCATGACCAACAACAACAAAAAAAAAAAAACAAGAGAAAGAAAGAGAGAAAGAAAAAAGGAAGGAAGGAAGAAAGGAAGGAAAGAGAGAGAGAGAGAGAAAGAAAGAAAGAATGAAAGAAGGAACAAAGAAAGAAGGAAGGAAGAAAGGAAGGAAAGAAAGAAAGAGAGAGAAAGAAAGAAAGAGAGAAAGAAAAATGTACAAGTCAGGTTCTAGTGGCTTACGCCTGAAATGCAAGCTATTCAGGAGGCTGAGATCTGATGATTGCAGTTCAAAGCCAGCCAGGCCCAGAAAGCCTGTAGGAATCTTATCTCCAATTAACTGCCCCATTAACCAGAAGTAGAGCTGTGTCTCAAGTGGTAGAGGGCTAGCATTGAGCAAAAATGCTCAGGGACAGTGCCCAGGCCCAGAGTTCAGAACCAGCACTCAGACACAAAAAAAGTATTTATGGCTCTATTTCTAGGAAGAAATACAAAGATGAACAAGACATTTTTGCACAGGAATTTGTAAAACTAAGTAGGAGATAGACAAGAATACAAACATGGGAGGAAGAGAATGAGAGTGGGGAGAGCGGCCTGGTATGGCCCTCTCCTCTGTCTTGGGATTCACATGCAGGAGGTAAAATGGTCGCAAGCTCCGTGTGCCTCCAGACCGGGACTAACTCTAATCAGTCATTTCGAGAAAGCCACTTGCCTTTTCTGAGTTAGTTTTTCTCATGTGAGAAGAGGGAATGACAATTATTGGAAGGTTAAGTTAGGGTAAAATACATATCAGTTTTGGTGCCATGACTATGCCACATATTGTCCTGCTCTACTGTATTTCTTTGCTAATAAATTTCCTACCACCTTAAAAAAGGTGCTACATGAAGGGCTCAGTACAAAGCCAGGGTAATTGTTATGCCACGAGAAATACCATACACAAAGATACAGATAGTATTAACATAATCCGACGCGCATAGTTACAGTAGAGGAGCCTTCATGAATGAGATCTTAACCCTCATTCCAGTAGTATGATAGAGGTCAAGTATTTTTCCAGATAGACTTTACTGGTATAAATAAATAAATATTTACTGCTAACTATTTCACTATTCTGACATAGATGATGACATCCTGTGGTCACTTCCCTTCCCTGGTCAGATGTTAGGTGGTGGTTTCATGTACTCCGTACCCAAGATCCTGGGTTATCTGACAATAATTGAGAAACAGGAAGAACTGTGGTTTCAATGAGAGAAAAGCCTATGTATTTTTCAGTAAATAAGTCCCATTTTTAATCAGTTCCTTGACCAAACAATGAGAAAGCTGTGATGGGAAATGATAAGAAAAAGCTGAAAGCCTCTTTGATGTTAGAAGCAAATCCTGTGGCCCACAGCATGCTGACCCAAACAATGGTTGAGAACAACTTGGGAACAGGATGAAGGCTCCAGCAGACAAACGAGATCTGAACACAGTGTCTCCTCCTCAGTGTGGCTGTATCTGCTCTGTACTGCAATCTCACATTCAGTTTAACCAAGTTAGTAAATAGATCCAGATTGGAATATGTAGTTACCTTATAGAAACTAACCCAGTTCATGTACTATGAAACATCTTCATTTACAGGAAATAGGAGGTTCTAGGAGGAAAACATAAGAGAATAGGTACTAGAATAGCTATGATTCATAAGCAATATCTCTGTGGTACTTCACCTCTTTCAAAACATATCATTCTCCTAAGAATGATATAAATGACATAAAGGCTTTATTGACATTAATGTACTCATAACAGGGTACTAGTTTCTAGCTGCTAGCTTAGGTCAAAGTGGTTCGACTCTAAGGATCCTAAGGCTTGGTTTCTAACCACACAACTCTTAGAGAACCATTCACCTTCAGGCTCTAGGCTATAGGTAGGTGATAAGGTTAAAGGTTAAAGTTTTTTTTTTTTAATAAACAAAAGCTTCTTCAAGTTTGTGTCCAGTGCCTGATGGATGTTTAATTCATTCTTGTTCAAGTATTTAATTTGGCATTCATTATCTCCTTTAGTACTCCTGACCATCAGGAAAGCTTGATCTTGTGAGCTCTAGCTTATGAACCATAAAGCTGACTTGTTTATTTCACAGCTCTAGTTGGACTTTTATCTACCATTAATCACACACACACACACACACACACACACACACACACACACAAAAGCTGGAAGTGATATGTGGCTCAAGTGGTAGAGTACTAGCCTTGAGCAAAAAGCTCAGGCACAGTGCCCAGGTTCTAGTACCAAAACCAAAAGAAAAATAAAATAAAGAGGTCCAAAGAATGTTTATGAGGAGAAAAGAAATAAAGTAGAGATGGTGAGAAAGTACTTGAGGGACATAATAAGTATGTTCACACAGCCCAGAATGCATCCAAAGCTGAAAAGACTGGTTTATCCTATATAGGCCCAAAGAGAAGAATACAGTGTGAGTTTTGGGGAAAACAACTCTGGCTTGACCCAGGGAAGAACATTCAAACCCTTGCTGTTTAGAAATTGAAACAGAAAAAGCTGTCCCTCCTCCATGTAATCCTAGTTACTAGGGAGATTGAGATCAGGAGGTTTGAAGTTTAAGACCAATCCAGCTTCAAGTATACAAGACCCCATCTCAACCAATAATAAATTGGATATGGTGGCACACATCTATCATCCTAGATACCTGGGAAATGTAAATAGGAAGATGGCTGTACAAATCAGCCAGGGCATGAAAGCAAGACCCTATCATGATCTGATCAAAACAACCAAAGAAACAAATGACTTGGGTGCATATCTCAGAGGGTAGAACACCTGCCTAGCAAGAATGAGACCCTGAGTTCAAGGTCCAATATTGATGGAAGAAAGAAAAGAAAGAAAGAAAGAAAGAAAGAAAGAAAGAAAGAAAGAAAGAAAGAAAGAAAGAAAGAAAGAAAGAAAGAAAGAAAGAAAGAAAGAAAGAAGGAAAGAAAGAAAGAAAGAAAGAAAGGAAGGAAGGAAGGAACGAAGGGAAAGAAGGGAGGGAAAGAAGGGAGGGAAGGAAAGAAAGGAGGGAAGGAAGGGAGGGAAGGAAAGAAGGGAGGGAAGGAAAGAAGGGAGGAAAGGAAGGAAATTAACTTGGAGGCTCTAAATCCCCTGTCACTGGAGGTGTCCATGGAGGAACCCCATGATTACTTGATAGGAATATTTTTTAAAAGGGATCTAAACACTGGCTAAGAAAAGAGAGACATTGGGCTAAATGAATATCTCCTTTATGTCTTCTAGAATCTATGGTTCTATAATCCTATATTTGAAATTTGTGAAGACTAGAAACAAGTTAAAAGATAAGTCGGTTTTGGTAAGATTTAGTGTAAGGCCTCTGTCCATATGGCACAGCACTGTGCTCCCAGAATCCACTGCTGTGTCTGGGATACAGCACATCTTTATTTACTGTTAGTCTGGATTCGTGGCTACATGGAATACATAACTCTCTTAGTGCCTCCTTCTTATGAAGTTACAGAGGGCCATAGGATAGGAAAACAGGACCACACCAGGCCTCCCATTACCCTTTCCTACATAAAGAAGTTTGGTCTGAAGGTGAATATTTCCATTTACGTGTGTGTGTGTGTGTGTGTGTGTGTGTGTGTGTGTGTGGTTGTGGGGCTTGAACTCTGGGCCTGGGCACTGTCCCTCAGCTTTTTTTTCAGCTCAAGGCCAGAGCTCTACCACTTGAACCACAGCACCACTACTGGTTTTCTGGTGCTTAATTGGAGATAAAAGCCTCATGGATTTTCCTGCCCAGGCTGGCTTTCAACCACAATCCTTAGATTTTAACCTCCTGAGTAGCTAGGGTTACAGGTGTAAGCCACCAACGCCTAGTTTACTTGTGTTTTAAGTGTTAAATTTACAGAATCTTTCTCTCCAGAAATGCTTCCATATGTATTTTTTTTCCCTGTTGGCCCCACTAACTCAGAAGTTTTGAAATTACCTTGCAGAATTCAACCTGTGCCTTGTTGAATGCACCAATGTGGCCACAGCCAGATTATGTCTATGGTTGAAAACATGTAGGTGTGATGGGCATAAATCAACAGAAAACAATAATCCAACATTGTGAGCCAACCCCTGGTGACACAGGAGAAACTCCTAAGGGGGAAAGTGATTGTGTCTAGAACATCATGCTTGGCGCCAATGCTGGGCACAAAACAGTACTGAATGAATGGGTGGATGAATGGCTGGAGCATGGTGATGTCCAGTAATGTGCTGGACTGAGAATCCAGAAGTCTGGATTCCTCTTTGGAGCTCTTACTGCTATGATTCTCCCTTATCCATGGCCATCATCTCTGTCATTTGGGGTTCCCTAGTATTTAAACAATTGTCTTAGTTGGGGGATACCCATTATAAAGGCAGAGGAGCATGTTTAAACCTGAATGTGGTGGCACAAACCTGTAATTCTAGAGCTTGGGAGGCTGAAGCAAGAGGACTGCAAGTTTGAGGCTAGCCTATGCTACAAAATAAGTCTGAGGTCAACCTGTTAAATAGTAGGATTGTGTGTGTGTGGGTGGGTGTGTGAGTGAGAGAGAGAGAGAGAAAGAGAGAGGAGCTTGTTTGTCTCAACTAGTTTGTAGTTGTGGAAATAGCAGTGATGGCTTCAGGACCATTTTAAAGGAGTAGATTAAGTAGCATTGCACATATAGTTGGAAAGATATGTTCAGAGTCTGCTCCTAGGTTTCTGACATAGGTAACGAGGTAGAAGTAGCCATAGTTAGTGAGATGGGACAAGCAAGCATAAATGGCTAGAAAGTAAGCAGATGAACTGCATCTTATGCTCCCAAAGCCCACACACATTCAGAAAGATCTTTGTTCTTTGGCTCTTCCCCTGTCTCCAAAACTCTGAGCATCTATAGCCATTGCTCAAGAGGACCAAACAAACTAGGTATCTTCCAATGTGACAGAGCTTCCGGTTATATGTCCTGGTGCTGTATGAACTCAGTCCTGAATTCCTACATGAAATCTTCCCTTTACTACTCAAACAGCACCAGAAGGCAAATATGGAGATCTGGGACTCACAAACACTTATAAAGAAAAACAAGAGAACCAGGGGACGCTTCAAGATTAGAAGCTGGTTTCTTGCCAGAACTTTGCTTCATTGAATGTCCTTGCCCACACTCTCCCTAGTTTCAAAGACCAACTACAGGCTTGACTCCTGCAGCCTAAGCCAGTGCCTCCAGTCCTTGGTGCTGAACAAAAGAAACCATTAGGGGAAAAGATGGAGTTGGCTGAGGACTGGGGGTGGATGGGAGCATTCAGCTGAGTGGCAGACTGAGACAGCTGCAGGGTGAAATCAATTTGTAATAGAGAGAACAGAGCTCCCTGTGGGCACTGAACTACTACTCTGAACTCAGCACCACTTAGCTGCAGGCCTGGGTAGAGAGAGCTAACCACAGTTACAGACTACTGGAGTACAGAGAAGAGCTGATTTCCTGTGTCTTCTGAATATTGCTAACAGAACTGGGACCTATGTTTTACAATACAGCAGAAAAGATGGGAAAGACAAAGGTGAGGGCAGCAAACCTAAGAACGTGAATACTCACACTTTTTCTTTTTTCTTTTGTCAGTCATGGGCCTTGAACACACTTTTTCTTTAATTAAAAAAAATGGTGCTGCTGCTGGGGCTTGAATTCAGGGCCAAGCCACTGTCCCTTAGGTTTTTTTTTTGTTTTTTTGCTCAAGGCTGGTACACCACCACTTGAGCTACAGCTCTACTTCCAGCTTTTTGGTGCCTAATTGGAAATAAAAGTCTCATAGCTTTTCTGCTAGGCTGGCTTTGAATTGCAATCCTCATATCTCAGCCTCCTAAGTAGCTAGGATTACCGGTGTAACCTGGTAGCACCCAGAGCACCATTTCATTTTTTTTTGGGGGGGGGGGGTCCGGTCGTGGGCCTGAACTCTGGGCCTGGGTGCTGTCCCTCAGCTCTTCAGTTCAAGGCTAGTGTTCTACCACTTGAGCCACAGCACCACTTTGGGCTTTTTTTTTTTCTATTTATGTGGTGCTGAGGAATCGAACCCAGGGCCTCATGCATACAACGCAAGCACTCTACCACTGAGCCACCTTCCCAGCCCAACCATTACATTTTTAAAAAGAATTAAGTTTATTGGTTTTGTTTCTAAAAGCCATGTATGTTCATGGTAGAAATTTTAAGGAATACCAGAAGTAAAATAGTTATCTGTAAACCCAATAGCCATTCTTGCTATTTTTAAAAATATTTTTATTTAGCATCTTTAAGTAGTTGTACAAATGAGTTGCCATTCACCAAAGCAGTTTATGAATACAGTGCTTCTTGATCAATGTCACCTCTTTCAACATTCTCACCCACCCCTCCCACCCCACCCCTTCCCTTACTTACCTTAATTTTAGGTTATGCATTGAATTTCTGCCATTTAGCAAGGCTTTTTTTTGTGTGTGTGTACCAAGCATCTTGCTCTGTTTTACCACTTCAACATTTTCATATCTCTTCGGCCCACCCCCTCCCTTATATTTTTCAATTCTGTGGTACAGACAATGAATTCTTGCCTGCACTCTTCCCTTCTTCCCCATCATTCTTCAAGCCCTCTCTCCTTGGGCCCACCTTCCCCCCTGCAAGTACCTATTTCCTGGTACTTATTTTGTTGGATTTTGACTTTGTCTTTTTAAAGAATTATACTATTTGTGCTCTCCACAGAGTCTATTACACTTCAGTTAATGCATTTGTAACCCCTTGTTTACCACCCAGTGTGTTTACTTGTAGATTTATGGCACAAACTAGCTACCACAAACAAGATAACCACACAACCTATTGGAATAAACTATATTAAGCAGTGTAAGCCAGACCCCGAGAAACAGTCTTGCTATTTGGTAAAAGTTTACTGAATGCTAGCTAGCTGAGGTACAAAATTTAATGCCCCCAATCCTAAAGTATAGGCAGTTATATTGTTTCCTCTTTAGAGAGGTTGAGATTTGCCCCAAAGCATATTGTTTAATACGTGGTAAAACCTGGATTTGAACCTGTGTCTTAATTTCTTCATAATCCTTTGTCTTGGTCCATAGGACTTGTCTTAATCTACACAAAGATTTGTCTTCATATTTAGCTTGATACCAGATGCTGCCATCAAAATTTCCAACTTTCATGTAGGAAATATTTCAAATCAAGAAGACACAACATGAAGATGTTTTAAAAGCGCATCTCATCAGTTAAGTCTTGTCATCCTTCCTGCAATTTTGTAAAGTCATCCATTGCAAAAGTGGTATTTTGATTCTTTGTTCTTACTGACAACCTGAACAGAAAGTGACTTCCCTTCCATCACTTACCCTGAGGCTTTCTCTCCTCCTGTCTAAGCCAGGCTGTGGTTGGCCCTTTCTGCTTAGCCCTTTCCTTCTGCAGCGCCACGTCCGGCTTTTTTCTTTTTGCTTATGTGGTGCTGAGGAATCGAACCCAGGGCCTCAGGCGTGCAAGGCAAGTGCTCTACCACTGAGCCACCTTTCCAGCCTCACCACTCTGACTTTTTCTGTGTGTGTGTGTGTGTGTGTGTGTGTGTGTGTGTGTGTGTGTGTGTGTGTGTGTGTGTGTGTGTGTACTGGGGTTTGAATTTCAGGGCCTTAAGCTCTAGCTTAGCTTTTTCACTAAAAGCTTTTTTTCCCACATGCACCACACCTACACTTCAAGTATTTGCTTGTTAATTAGAGATAAGGGTTTCTCAAATTTGTCTGCTTGAGCTGGTTTTGAGCCAGGATCCTCAGATCTGAGCCTCCTGAGGAGCTAGGCTTACAGATATGAGCTACTAGCACCTGACTCATACAGACATTTTTAAAATTGGCTTATTTTGTTTTATTCATTAAAAAAAAATACAGGCTTGTAGTTTGTTTTTTATTTTTTTTTTTGCCAGTCCTGGGCCTTGAACTCAGGTCTGGGCACTGTCCCCGAGCTTCTTTTGCTCAAGGTTACCACTCTACCACTTGAGCCACAGCACCGCGTCTGGCCTTTTCTGTGTATGTGGTACTGAGGAATTGACCCCAGGGCTTCATGCATGCTAGGCAAGCACTCTACCACTAAGCCACATTCCCAGCCTTGGTTTTTTTTTTTTTTCTTGTATAAAAAATCCTGTGTTGCTAGGCATTGGTGGCTCAAGAATATAATCCTAACTACTCAGAAGCTGAGATTCAGAAGATGAAAGTGTGACGCTAGTTCAGGCAGAAAAGCTGGTGAAAGTTCATCTACAAGATAACCAGCAAAAAGCAAGGTGGCTAAAGTGGTAGAACACCAACTTAGCAAGCAAACTGAGCGGGCTTAAGACCTTGAATTCAAGACCCATTACTGCCTGAGAAAACGGAAGAGGAGAGAAAGAAAGAAGAGGAGAGGAGAGGAGAGGAGAGGAGAGGAGAGGAGAGGAGAGGAGAGGAGAGGAGTGGAGAGGAGAGGAGAGGAGAGGAGAGGAGAGGAGAGGAGAGGAGAGAAGAGAAGGGAAGAGAAGGGAAGAGAAGAGAAAAGAAGAGAACTCTCTTGTATAGCCACAGCTGGATCCTGAGTCTACTGCACAGAGACATGTGTGAGTTTCTACAAGACGGTGGGTGAATTCTGATAGAGACCTAGAAGAGTCTCTTTCCTAAGATTGTGGGTCAGGTAGCTGTGTAAGTCTTAGTTATGGCATCAAATGTGGTGCTGGTGAAGTTGTTTAGGGTGAGGCTCATATAGTCATCAACATTAGCTATCAGCATCAGCTTCTTGCAGGAGCTGGGTCAATAGCACTGCCTCTGAAGGTAGGGATGAGGCACCAGCACAGAATTGCAGTGGCCTTCACCTTAAATGACACTATGTAGAGCTTGTTGATCTTGTCCCCCAATAGCCTCTCTCCAGAGGGACAATGCAGAGCTCATCAAAGATGGTGGTACCTTGGATTGCAATGGCTACCTCCTTCCAGTACTTAACACTCAATCCAACAAGACTATTGTGTTATACAACGGCCAATCAATGGCATTAATCTAATCCATTGGCCACCATGAGTCTGCAGTTGCATGAGCTTCAAAACCTCATCCATGAGGAATACCTCCAGACAAAAAGTAAATAATTTCAGATGCCTGGATTTTCATGTCCTTGACCAAGCAGCCCAGTTTAGTGATAAGGATCACTCTTTGTGCCCACAGCCTTGGCCCAGCCATAATTGGGACTGATTTTCATTGTTTACAAAATGGGAAAATGATACCTGTTTTTTAAAGTTGCTATGAGATCAAATGTTTGTAAAGGTCTACTTAAAAGCTCTTTCAACTTGGTCTGGAGTAAGTGTTCTCTACAAAGACAAGTGGAAACTTTTGCTTATCCTGCCACATCAAGGGTCAAGAGTCAAGATATATTTCATTTCTTTTCTTTTTAGATTGATGGTATCGGACTTTGAACTGAGGGCCTCATAGAGTGCTAAGCAAGCACTCTACCACTTGAACCACACTCCCAGCTTTTTTTCCCTTTGTAATCCTCCTACCAATGCCTCCCAAGTAGCTGGGATTACAGATGTATATATTTCTTTAAGTGGTGCTGTGGCTTAAGTGGTAGAGTGCCAGCCTTGAGCCAAAAAGCTCAAGTCAAAGAGCTGAGGGACAGTGCCCAGGCCAGAGTTCAAGCCCCATGACCAACAAAAAACAAACAAAAAAAACAAAAACAAAAAAAAGAAACCCCTCACGAGTAGGTAATTGAGTCTATTAGATATACTTTTGGGGCTGGGAAGGTGGCTCAGTGGTAGAGCGCTTGCCTTGCATGCATGAGGCCCTGGGTTCAATTCCTCAGCACCCCATAAGCAAAAAAGAAAAAAGCCGGAAGTGGCGCTGTGGCTCAAGTGGTAGAGCGCTAGCCTTGAGCTGAAGAGCTAAGGGACAGCGCCCAGGCCCAGAGTTCAGGCCCTACGACCGGACCCCCACCCCTTAAAACAAAATCTTTAGGGCCAAGTGCCTGTACTCCAAGCTACTCAGGAGGCTAAGATCTGAGTATTGCAGTTTGAAGCTAAGTTGGGCAGGAAATTCTATGAGAAAGACTCTTATTTCCAATTAGCTAGCAAAAAGCTGGAGGTGGAGCTGTGGCTCAAGTGGTAGAGCACCAGACTTGAGTGAAAAAGCTAAGGGATAGCACATAGGCCAAGTTCAAGCCCCAGTATCAACACACACACACACACACACACACACACACACACACACACATACACACAATTTTAAATTTTAGTTGCTTTCCTGTGCTATTGTCATTACAGACCAATTTTTTATTATACATTCATAGTTGTTTGCTTAGAAACTATATATTGAATAGACTTGTATGAACTTATCTAGGAATAGTAATGCCCTAATTACCACTTATCCATTAGGAATACTAATAACCACTTATATGGTTATGTGTGCACATATATATACACATGCGTATGTGTATATACATATATACATACATATGTATTTACATATGCATACTTCTCTGTTTAGCTGCATATCTATAAACACATAAACAGATATTCTTTTGGCCTTAGCTATTTATTATCATTCTAACAGAACACCTGACAGAACAACTTAAGGTTGGAATGATTTATTTTGGCCCATGGTTTTGAAGAGTTTGCTCAGTCCATCTTATCAGGAAGGGTCTAATAGAGCACATCAGTTCACATCATGGCAGATAGAAAGCAGAGGGAGCCACAGAAAGTGCAAGATAAAACCACAAGGACCACTATCCCCCCACCCCTTTTTTTTGTCAGTCATGGGGCTTGAACTCTGGGCCTGTGTGCTGTCCCTGCGCTCTTCAGCTTAATGCTAGCGCTCTACCACTTGAGTCACAGTGCCACTTCCAGTTTTCTGGTGGTTTATTGGAGATAAGAGTCTCACAGACTTTCCTGCCCCAGCTGGCTTTGAACTGTGATCCTCAGATCTCAGTCTCTTGAGTAGCTAGGATTACAGGTGTGACCCACCAGTGTCTGGCTGGATCCCATTTCTTAAAGTTTCCACACTCTCCCATCAGCTAGTGATCAAGCATTCAAAATATAATTACAGCTGGAGTCAATGAATTAATACTGTAACTGTAGCTACTCAAGAGGCTGATAGCAGGAGAATCATAGTTCAAGATCAGTTCAAGCAGAACAGTTTTCCAGACCCTATCTTCAAAATAGTCCACAAAGCTAGGCATCAGTAGCTCATGCTTATAATTTGAATTACTCAGGAAGCTGAGATCTGAGGATCACAGCTCAAAGCCAGTCTGGGATGGAGTCTGTGAGGCTTTTATCTCCAATTAACCATACACACACATAAATCTGGAAATAGAGGTATGGCTCAAATGATAGAGAGCCAGCCTTGAGCAAAAAAAACTAAGGGAGAGTTCTTAGGCCTTGAGTTCAAGCTTTAGAACTGGCACAAAAAAATAAAATAACCAGCAAAAAGCAGTGCTGGGGGTATGGCTCAAGTGGTAGAGCACCATTCAAGCAGTTGTGAAGTTCTGAATTCAAACCCAAGTCCTAACCAAAAAAACCAAAAGACAAAAAAAACAGGCATGACTCTGGGTGTGTGTGTGTGTGTGTGTGTGTGTGTGTGTGTGTGTGTGTGTGTGTGTGTGTGTGTGTGTGTGTGTGGTAAGAATCATACCCAGGACCTGTGCAGTACTAGACAAGTGCTTTAACATGGAACTATACCCCTAGTACCACATACATTTTGGAAATAATTATATCCATTTTATTTTACAAACTTACTTCCAAAGATTGGTTGATAAAATTCTTCAGGAGTCAGTGCTTTTGCTGCAGATTATGCACTTTATTCTGTATGTGGTAAGACGCTTCCATGGCTGCAGAAGAGGAGAATGCTATAGTCTAGGCTATGTTTTTTACAAAGCTCAGTTCAGCAGCAATATAAGTACTGTCCTGATAAGATTTTAGAGTTAGGGAGATTGGTTTAGAGGCTGTTAGAATAACCCTCAACTAAGAAGTACTCAAAAGGATCAAAAGGCCTCAAAAATGGAGTGTTACAAAAATGAGGGAGAGAATTCTAATAGCTTTTAAGTGACTGGGAAGATAGTTAACCCATTGAGAGAGACAGCTTTTCTTGATGTTTTCTAAATACAGAAGGAATTCAAAATTCTCAAAGAGTAATAGGAACAGACTGTGAAAACTGAGAATATACAAGCCTGTCAAAAAAAATCTATATACACTGAATGCTTTTCATATCTGAACCTTAAACTGAACGAAAGAAATGGTTAAAAAAATAGGATGGAGGGCTGGGAAGGTGGCTCAGTGGTAGAGCGCTTGCCTTGCATGCCTGAGGCCCTGGGCTCGATTCCTCAGCACCACATAAGCAAAAAGAAAAAAGCCGGAAGTGGCGCTCTGGCTCAAGTGGTAGAGTGCTAGCCTTGAGCTGAAGAGCTGAGGGATAGCGCTCAGGCCCAGAGTTCAGGCCCCACGACTGGACCACCCCACAAAAAAATAGGATGGAGAGGTGGGCTGGGAAGTGGCTTAGTGGTAGAGTGCTTACCCAGCATGCACGAAGCCCTAGGTTCAATTCCTCAGTACCATATAAACAGAAAAAGTGGGAAGTGGCACAGTGGCTCAAGTGGTAGAGTTCTAGCCTTGTGCAAAAGAAGCTCAGGGACAGTGCCCAGGCCCAGAGTTCAAACTCAGAAATGGAAAAAAATAGAATGGGGGTGGAGGTGTGGCTTAGATGGTAGCACAACAGCCAATGAGAGAAAGCATCAGTTACCAAGTTTGAGTCCTGGTTTTGGGCAAAAAGAAAAAGAATGAGGAATGGGTGACATTGATCAAAATGCATTATATTCATAAACTGGAATTGAAAATAAAACAGAATGTATAGAGTTGATAATAATTTTCATCAGTGTTCCATGTCATAGTGATAACCAAGCACATTAAATGTTACATTCCAGGCAGCATCAGGCAGATCCTAAGTCTGTTCAGCAGCACACTCTTTAGTTCCTGTGCTGGTGGGAGGTTTCTTCTTCTAACAGAGGAGCCAGAGTTCTGGAAAAAAACAAAGAAGACCACAAGTGGCCCAACACCATCCTTTTCAGGAGGTTAATACTACTTTCCACTTTCACTCAAGACTCTCAATGCCTTTGTTCAGTGGGTAGAAAAGATGGAGGTGGTGCCCTGGTCTGAGATCTCTTGGGCAGTCAACTATGTAGCAGGGAATGAGGCCTTCAGCCCAGAAATGATGTGATGTCACGAACCCACACTCCTTCCCACATCCCTCCCGAACACTCCAGCTGGCACAAGGAGGTTTTAAAAACAAGAATACGGCTTTCCTAGGTTGGGTTTGTGTGTTCTGCTACCATATTTTCTAAGTAGAAATCCAGATGTATAACAAATACAGTTGCACTAACAATAAATAAGGGACAGGATATTTTAAAGGCATGGAAAAAATCTGGAGAATGTACTTATTGTAATAAAAATACTTCATTTGCATGTGTGTGTGTGTGTGTGTGTGTGTGTGTGTGTGTGTGTGTGTGTGTGTGTGTGGTACTGGGGCTTGAACTCAGCCTGGGCACTGTCCCTTACCTTTTGTGTTCAAGGCTGGTGCTATATTACCTGAACTTCCTACACTTTGGTGGTTAATTGGAGATAAGAGTCTTACAGACTTTCCTGCCTGGGCTGGCTTCAAATTGCAATCCTCAAATCTCAATTTTGGGATAGCTAGGGTTACAGTCATGTACCATCAGCACCTACCAAATGACAGGCACTGTTCTGGGCACTGGTGATAGACCAAAGTGGTGGAGAAAGCAGGCAGGTAACATGTCAGATACTAAGAATGGGTACCTCACTGGGCACTCTATTAGGATTTTAGGATTGGTTCTAGTAAATGAAAGATTTGACTTGAAAAGAATATGACAAAGCAAGTCATTAATCTATGTATCTTTAACTTCAACTTGAACTTCAACAGTATAAAGGGAGCAATTAGAACTTTCCCTGAGTTATCATTGATATGATCCCTAACTTTTTGTAGGAGGTCATATATCTCCTTTCTCTGAACATCCCTGGACTTCTTTTGATCTACTGACAAGCATTAGATCATTCCATCATGTTATAATTATTTATGCATGTCTTATCGGCCTTTTTAGACTCTTCTAAAGCAAGGTGTTTTTGCTTATCTCTCCAGATCCTTCTGCCCTTACTTTTCCTCTCCTCTGTCCTCCTCCTCAATTCTTCACATACCTGGAGTGCCTTCCACATAGAACTCTCCACTGCTTCCTATGAGCATCAGCCCATGCCCTTGCCCATGGTTTCCTCTTTCTCTTCATTGCCTGAAAGAATTATGGCTCCTCTTGGAAGAATCAGCCCAGAAGTAATCTCAGGTAAACCTTGTAACTTCAATGGGCAGTGAGTGTCAACTCCCTCATCATCCCATTTTTCTTTTAGTTTATGAATCTATAAGCTCTAGGCCAGAGTACTCATTTCATCAATCTTGTCTGGGTTTTGTACCTTTGCCTGGATGAAAACTTCAGTAAAAGTATATTGAAAAACTGACCTGCCTTCTAAATTACTAAGGAGACAGCCACATGATCTGGAGGCCTTCCAGTCTCTAAAATAAATAAACAGCAACAAAATTTAGTAAAACATATTTGTCTGAGCCAAAAATTCCCCCAGTGGCTTCCTCTTTGATCTGAAAACATTGAGAATTCTTTTTTTTTTTGGGGGGGGAGGTCCGGTCTTGGGGCCTGAACTCTGGGCCTGGGCGCTGTCCCTCAGCTCTTCAGCTCAAGCTAGTGCTCTACCACTTGAGCCACAGTGCCACTTCCAGCTTTTTTCTTTTTGCTTATGTGGTACTGAGGAATCGAACCAGGGCCTCATGCACGCAAGGCAAGCGCTCTACCACTGAGCCACCTTCCCAGCCAAACATTGAGAATTCTATTGGGATGAAAGAAGTGAGGGAGATGAAGAACATGGAGCCTTGTAAAGACGCTCCTTTACTTATAAGAGTTATGTTCCAGTAAACTTCCTCTAAGTCAAATGTATCTTAAGTAGGGAATGTGCTGAATGCACTTAACTTATCAAATGGCCTGATTTAACCTAGCTTACCTGAAACATGCGCAGAACAATTGCATTAGCCAATATTTGGACAGAATTGCCTAACATAACGCCTATTTTATAATAGAGAAATTGGTGTTTTGTATACATGAGATGCAAAAACACATGTGTCATATGTACATGCAAAGGAGACAGGTGTTTTGTACACATGAGATGCAAAAACACAAAACACAATATCCAAAAAAATGCTAGCAGCATGATACTCTGTACAGTATCAGTTGTTTACATCAGGAGCATGTGGCTGATTGGCTAGGAATTATGGCTCCTTGCCCAGGATACATAAGCATGCTCAAACACACACACACACACACACACACACACACACACACACACAAGAAGAAGAGGGAGAGGCAAGGGGGGGAGAAAGAGAGAAAGGGAGGGGGGAGAGAGAACCCAAGAAAAGACTAAATTTCAAAATGTGAAATTCAGTGAAAATTCCACTGAATTTGTATGGTTTTACATTATTGTAAGTCAGAAATTCCTAAGTGGAATCATCAGAAGTAAAAGACTGTCTACCTTCTTTTTCTAGTCCACACTGCCATTAGTTCTGTGACCTTGACCACATAATATCACCTCTCTAGGTCTAGTTAAAAGGGCTCAACCAAGTAACTGTTACCAGTATTGCCACAGACTAGATGAAGAAACAACACGTTTATCTTTAAGATATCCACCAGGCAACTAATAAATCAAACACTGTTGCTTTCTACCATTCTTTCTACCAGAAACAAGAAAAATTCATGTCGTGCTCATTAGAAGCCCTATTTTATAACTGTATAGTTCCTTGTTGAATCAAATTGTTAAAGAAAATAGATTATGCAATGAGAAAATAATGTGAACATTATATTCATTCCAGAATGATACACAGGTTTTAAATGACAATGGCTTCCTGGAGAGTTCTATTGAAGATTGTGAAGCTCAGGTAAGGAAAGATACACCACTGTAAAGGGCATATTGATTATTTGGCCATTCTGCTTACTTAGCACATGAGTCAAGAGTGGGTCCCATATGCCCCTTGTTTGCTAACGCTGAAATAGATAGGTATTTGAGTTCTTTTCAGTTTCCCATTTCATGGTCCATGAAAAATTATATCTAAAGTCAGTTTGATTTAATTCTGGAGGCATGGGTCACATGTTTGCTGCATGCTATCTATTGGTCAATACAAAATAAAAACATAAAGAGCTGGGAATGTGGCCTAGTGGTAGAGTGTTTGCTTAACATGCATGAAGCCCTGGGTTCGATTCCTCAGTATCACATAAACAGAAAAGGCTGGAAATGGCACTGTGGCTCAAGTGGTAGAGTTCTAGCCTTGAGCAAAAGAAGTTCTAGGACAGTGCCCAGGCCCTGAGTTTAAGCCCCAGGACCAGCATATAGAAATAAAGAAAGAAATAATGTGTAGTCATGCTGATAAGACACTCAGAGGTGATAAGCAGAAATGTACCATCTTCTTTAGAGAAACTGAAGGGCCACCAAGAATAGAGGGAGTTAGAAATGGGAAGCCTGTAGCTCAAAGGCCACAAAAAACCCACAAAATTATTTGGTACATGATAACGCGTCTTATCACATGCCTGTGCCCATCTGTCTGTGCTAGTAATTTTGTATGGCCAACAAATGAGTTATTAATATCCAAATGGTCTTTGGCAGAAAAAAAGGCTCCCATTCCCTAATAAGATGAAGGGAATCTTATACCTGTCATCGCAGTACTTGGAAGGTAGAATTCAGGAGAATTTCACTTTAAGGCTAAAAGTGAGTAAGACTCCACAATAATCTTGTCATGGCTCCACACGCCTCTCTTCCCAGATACATGGGAGATTATAGGCAGGATACTCAAGATCTGAGGCCAGCCAAAGCCTATAAAAATAAGTTTTTGGGGCTGGGAAGGTGGCTCAGTGGTAGAGAGCTTGCCTTGCATGCCTGAGGCCCTGAGTTCGATTCCTCAGCACCACATAAGCAAAAAGAAAAAAGCCGGAAGTGGCGCTGTGGCTCAAGTGGTAGAGTGTTAGCCTTGAGCTGAAGAGCTGAGGGACAGCGCCCAGGCCCAGAGTTCAGGCCCCATGACCGGACCCCCCCCCAAAAAATAATAAGTTTTTTTAAAAAAGGCCAGTGGCTCATGCCTCTAATCCTAACTACTCAGGAGACTGAGATCTGAGGATTACCGTTTGAAGCCATGGACAGCAGAAAAATCTGCGAGATTCTTTTTCTCCAATAAACTACTAAATACTAGAAAAGCTGGAAGTGAAGGTGTGGCTCAAGGGGTAGAGTGCTAGCCTCGAGCAAAAAAATGTTTAGGGCCGGGCGCCGGTGGCTCACGCCTGTAATCCTAGCTACTCAGAAGGCTGAGATCTGAGAATCGCGGTTCAAAGCCAGCCCGGGCAGGAAAGACCGTGAGACTCCTATCTCCAATAAACCACTAGAAAACCGGAAGTGGCGCTGTAGCTCAAGTGGTAGAGCGTTCGCCTTGAGCTGAAGAACTGAGGGACAGCGCCCAGGCCCAGAGTTCAAGCCCCATAACAGACAAAAAAAAAAAAAAATGTTTAGGGACAGTGTAAGAGCAAAAAAGGTATACCACATACCTAACAAAATCAAGCTCTGAGTTCAAACCCAGTACTTTAAATACCTTAGATGCTTCGCACACTGGATAAATCATGCCAGAAGATTAGGATAATGGGTCGGTAGTGTTATCAAAGGGAACAGGAGAATCCAGAAACCAAAAATTCACCTATTTCTTGAGGCAAATCTTAGCTCAGCACAGGAAGCCTTCATAGGACATGTTTCTTTATGTCATGGGTACCTCAATTCTAAGATTCTGTCAACTTCTTAACAAAGATAGTGCTGGAGAAAAGTAGTAACACTCTAGGGAAGAAACAGTGCAGGATATTGCCTTAATTATTGTTTCAATGCTAGGGATTGAGTCTATATGAGAGGCCAGCAGTCCATCACTGAGCTATGCCCATACCCTAGGATGACACTTTAAATCAATTATTGACATCACATCATTTCCTGACTTTGCACTGTGGGCTTATCTATTTGTGAAGTCCAGACAAGAACTTTTTTTGGTCTGTGGGCCTGAACTCTGGGCCTGGGCGCAGCACTCTACCACTTGAGCCACAGTGTCACTTCTAGCTTTTTCTGCTTATGTGGTGCTGAGGAATCAAACCCAGGGCCTCATTCATGCAAGGCAAGCGCTCTACCACTGAGTCACCTTCCCAGCCCAAGGACTTATTTTTTTAATTTATTGTTATTATGAAGTAGTTATACAAAAAACGGTTAAACTTCCACAAGTCAGGTTATGAGTACAATGATTCTTTTTTTTTTTGGTCATGGGGCTTGAACTCTAGGCCTGGACACTGTCCCTGAGCTCTTCAGCTCAAGGCGAGTGCTCTACCACTTGAACCATAGTGCCACTTCCGGCCTTTTCTGTTTATGTAGTGCTGAGGAATCTAACCCAGGGCCTCATTCATGAGGGGCAAGCACTCTACCACTCAGCTGCCTTCTCAGCCCCAGTACAATGATTCTTGACATGTCACCCCTTCCTTTGTTTCCCCCCATTATCCTCCTGCCACCCACAAGTTACAGAGTTTACTTTTTACATGGTGTACATTGAATATAACGACTTCATTTGCTCACTCTGTCCATTCCTGGGCTAGGCGGACTTGTATCTTCATTTGGTTTGAAAATACTATGATTTTCCAAGTAACACACACACACACTCACACACACACACACACACACACACACACACACACACACACACACACATTTCTTTTTGGACAACGTCCCAGTTTTTCCCTCCCATACCTACCCACAAGTAGTATAGTTCACTTTCCACACAAGTAGTATATTTTTTGAAGAAGTTAGATTTCCTAATAAAGGGTAGAAGGCTGTTTTCTACCATGTGGGTAAAGGGAGATAAGAAAGTAATGTCTGGATTATTCCACATGTACAGACTCTTAAAAGTGACTAGGCTTTAAGCAAATACTACTACTGGAGTCACATAAGACAAGCAGACAAGAGCAAAGGAGATTATTAATTTGTAATGAATTTACATACACCTGCTATGGGCACACTGTATACACTAACACCATATTCCTCCAAGAGTTAACTAGTAAGGATTTCCCCTTCGTGCTGCTGAAAGATCTGGACAACCAACTTACAGGCAAGAAAGCCACAAAAAGGGAAACCAAAATGGCTCAAAGAACTGAATGAAATATTTATTTATGTCTAGAATGATTTTAATACAAAATATAGAATGTCGGTATTGAATAGAACCAAGATCACTTTAGCTAACTCTGTTTTTTCATAAAAGGGAAACTGAGTCAATTTACAGAAAGAGGAATTCACTTTCTCAAGGCCACATCATTCATTTCCTGTATGATTCATTCCATAAACATTTCAAGAGTGAGAACTAAACCTCACCTCATTCTAAACAAAGGAGAATGAACTCCATAAGCTCAAAAGTGTAGCTGTTGAGATGGATATAAATTCAACCAATTCTCATAAAGTGCTGTAATGTAATTGGCATACATTTTCTGTCAAGGGCAGGATTGTAGGTATGTTTTAGATGCTGAGGGCCATTATGGTCTGTTGCATCTATTCACTTCCATTGTTGAAGCATAAAAGCATAAACAAGATACAAATGATAAAAATGGCTACATTCCAATAAAACTTTATTCATTGCCATGAAAAATTAAATGTAACATATTCACACCATGAAATATTGTTCTCCCTTTGATTTTTTCAGCCATTAAATTAAAAAAAAATCTTAACTCTCATGTGCCTAGAAAAACAGATACTAGGTCAGATTTGGCCCACAGATAGTAGTTTGCCAACCCTGGTCTAAGGTAATAAACTTCTAGATGATTTTTCACCATCTGTGAAAGTATGGTGTAGATATTTATCAGGTTCCTGTTGCCAACAATAAAATGGGAAAACAGACAGCATATATTTTTCAGTGTGCTTCTGAAAAAGTAGGGGCACAGAGGTGGAGAAAAGAGAACTAGAAGAGGTCTGAAAGCCTCTAGTTCATCCCATTTACCTCCATTTCCAATGCAAACTTACCTGCCTCTAAGCTTTAGCCAACTCTAATTCGTTCACTTTTCACATTATAGAGACTCAGTTTTATACAGTTTAAAATGTTGTTTCCTCTGCAGAAGAGTATATAGCCATGTCTACAGGAAGTCAGATGGTTGTCTGGGACAGAGTCCTTCTAGAGTACATAGTATTTTCACAACATTAGGGTACATTGCATGTGGAAGAATGACAGCTGTCTCCTAATAAATGTGAGTTCACAGACAATGTTTTTTAATTCTTTTTTTGCAATAGGGCTATTTTCTATTATAAGTTAGCTTGACGGCCTTTATGTTGTTCTTGATGATTCCCCTATGTAGTTTTGTGCAAATGTCTGTATCTGAAATCTTTTATCTGATCTTAGGATGAGAGGTTAATATCTTTTATTTATTCAATAAATGTGACATGCAGGTAATATATACTAAAAGACCTATCATAATTAGTGGAAGCTTTAATCAGTTCAAAAATAACCCAAAACAGAATGCAAACAATGGATAGATCTTATTTTTGATCCAATCTGCTATTATTCTTCTTTTGACTGGATAATTGAGTCCATTAATACTTAGGGTTATTATGGAGAGTTGTATCATGTTTCCTGCCATTTTCTTGATTTCCTGTATTTTGTTTTTTTCCTCTTGTTATGTTTACTAAATTGATGTTTTAGTGATTTTCGATGTGTTTCTTTTGTTGTTGTTGTTGGTCCTGGGGCTTGAGCTCTAGGCCTGGAGGCTATCCCTCAGCTCTTCAGCTCAAGGCAAGCACTCTACCACTTGAGCTACAGTGCCATTTCCAGTTTTCTGAGTGGTTTATTGGAGATAAGAGTCTCATGGATTTTCCTGCCCGGGCTGGCTAGGAATTGCTATTCTCAGATCTCAGCCTCCTGAGTAGCTAGGATTACAGGCATGAGTAAGTCACCAGCGCCTGGCTCAATGTGCTTCTTTGATTTTGATTGTTTTATTCAGATTGTATTCCTCCCTTTAGAATTCTTTGTAATCCTGATTTAGTTATCATGAATTCCTTTAATTTTTGTTTGTCATAGAAAGTTTTGGTTTTACTTACCATCTAATATAAATGATAATTCACTGGGTAAATCAGTTTGGCTTGGCAGTGGTTGATCTTCAGTGCTTGGGTTATACCATTCCATTGAGGGTTTGTATGGAGAGGTCTGCAGTGATTCTGATTTTCTTTCCATATATTACTATATATAGTAACATAACTCCTTCTTTAATTTTGTGGCATTTAAAAATCAGTTCCTTGCTCTTTATGTCTGATGTTTTTACTATGTGTCCAGAAATGTTTCTTCTTGGTTCCAGTCTACTGGTGGTTCTATATGCTTCTGTTAAGCAAGTGAGATTTTCTCTCCTAAGACTGGGGAAGTTAGCTGGGCACCGGAGCCTTACACCTGTAACTAGCTACTCAGGAGGCTGAGATCTGAGGATCTTGCAGTTTAAAGCCAGCCCCGGCAGAAAAGTCCGTGATACTCTTATCTCCAATTAACTACCAGAAAACCAGAAGTGGCACTGTGGCTCACCTTGAGCTGAAGAGCTCAGGGACAACACCCAGGCCCAGAGTTCAAGCCCCATGACTGACCAAAAAAAAAAAAAAGAGTGGGTAAGTTCTCAGTTATTATTTTACTTAACAGGTTTTCAATCCCTTTACTATTAAATTCTTCCCACTCATTGTTTCCAATTCTACATAGATTTGATTTCTTAGCCAAGTCTGCCAATTTCTGGACTTCTCTTTGGTAGGTTTTAAGTGTTTCTTCCATACTTTTGACTTTTTGCTCTAGCTCCTCTGTTTTATCTTTGACCTCTAAAGTTCTATTTTCCAGCTCACTTATTTTGTTACCTATGGATTCCACTGTGGTTTGCATTGTGGAAACTGAATCTTTTACGGTTCCAAGATCAGTTCTCATAGTGTCCATTTTATCAGATAATGACTTGGGATGTGTGTGTGTGTGTGTGTGTGTGTGTGTGTGTGTGTGTGTGTGTGTGTGTGTGTGCATACATACTGGAGCTTCAACTCAGGGCCTGGACACTGTCTCTTACCATTTTTTCCCAAGCTGTTACTCTACTGCTTGAGCCACAACTCCTCTTCCAGTTTTGGTTGTTAATTGGAGATCAGATACTCAAGGACTTTTCTGCCTTATCTGGATTTGAACTATGACTTCAGATCTCAATGTAAGCAACCTGCATCTGGCTGTCTTGTTAATCTTTTCAGAAGAGGGATTGGATCTTCAGAGTCATTAGGCTTCACTAAGGGCAATTTCTTGGTTTAAAAAACAAAACCAAAAACAACACGAGGGGCTGGGCATGTGGTTAATGGTAGAGTGCTAGCCTTGAGCAAAAGAAGTTCACGGGCAGTACCCATGCCCTGAGTTCAAACTGGCAAAAACAAAACAAAAACAAGACAACCATAACTTTTATACAAGAATTCCAGAGGTTAAGTTTACTCACTTGTAAAATGGATATAATAATATTACCTACATCACAAGGGTATCTACGATCATGTAGATGATAGCAATGTAACTCACCAAATTCTATATGTATGGTCCCCAAATTTTACAACATTCATTGCCACGTCTATCATCCCTATAGTCAGCAAGGCTATTTTATCTCTCTGAGCTCATTTTCCTTATCTCAAAGTCCAGGAAGGTGACCTCAAAATTTCTTTCCAGCTCTACCATTCGGTCCCTGGGCCATATCAGGAAATGGAGTTTCATTGACTCTGGAGCAATTTGGCATTGTGGTTGAAAGTAAGGGCAGGAACCAAAAAGCCAGGTATGGAAAAATAACAACAAAAATAAACAACTGAAAGGGAACTTTGGCTTTGTACAGGGAGGAATACCAAATGTCTTTCTCAATACATGCCCTGGATGAAATATCTACTTCTTTAAAAGCCAAAAATGCTACTCAGATGTGGTTGTGGATGCCTGTAATCCCAGCATTTAGAAGCAGAGGCAGAAGGGAAAGCTTTTTTTTTTTTTTTGCCGGTCGTGGACCCGAACTCTGGGCCTAGGCGCTGTCCCTCAGCTCTTCAGCTCAAGGAGAGTGCTCTACCGCTTGAGCCACAGTGCCACTTCCAGCTTTTTCTGTTTATGTGGTGCTGAGGAATGGAACCCAGGGCCTCAGGCATGCAAGGCAAGCACTCTACCACTGAGCCACCTTCCCAGCCCGGGAAAGCTTATCTCAAAGATAAGCTAGGATCCAGGGATGAGTGGCTCACACCTGTAATCTTAGTTACTCAGGAGGCTGAGACCTGAAAGATCTTGGTTTGATGTCTGGGTAGAAACGTTCTAGAGGCTCTATCACCAAAATAACTAGCAAAAATCCAGGCTGAGTTACAGCTCAAATGGTAGAGCACTAGCTAAGCATGAAAGCTGAGTGAGCAAGCCAAACAAACAAAAGGCTCTGTGTTCAAACCCTGTTACAGCAACACAAGCAAGCAAAAATTAAGGATGGTGATTTAGTTCAGTAGTTGAGCAATTGCTTAGCCTGAACAAGGCCCTGGGTTGGAAAAAAAATAGTTATATTTCTTGGCATAACTTACCTTTCCTTTACATGTAGAAATTTGGTTTTGAGAAAGGATGAAAGCATTTCCCCACACGTTTTCATCAACCTTCCTTATCAGAATCAATGATGAGAAATGTTGGAGAGACGAACCATTTTTTGATAGATATTGAAATATCTGGTCTTACTGCCTTTTTTTTTAACCTCTGCTGGGCAAGTTGGCTTCTGCAAAGTGAACAGTCATGCCCCATAATACACAGGACCTGCACATATTTTTTTCCCTCTGTCACTTATTTCTCATTTTCATAAAGAACGAGTATATAAATCCATTGACTATTAGGTAAAATTCTATCCCCTTTACAAGGAAAGGGATCTTTATCTTGTTCTAGTTCTAAGATTTAAACTCAGGGCCTACGTGCTGTCCTGGAGCATTTGTGCTCAAGGTGAGTACTATCATGTGAGCCACAGCTCTCCTTCTAGCTTTTTAGTGAATAATTATAATATGAGTCTCATGGAGGGGGTGAAGAAAGTGGCTCAGTGGTAGAGTGCTTGCCTTGCATGTATGAGGCCCTGGGTTCAATTCCTCAGCACCACATCCACCGAAAAAGCCGGAAATAGTGCTGTGGCTCAAGTAGTAGAGTTAGAGCCTTGAGCTGAAGAGCTGAGGGAAAGCGCCCAGACCCAGAATTCAGGCCCCATGACCAATTAAAAAAAAAAGTCTCATGGACTTTTTCTTGCCCAGGTGGCTTCAAACTGCAATCCTCAGATCTCAGCCTCCTTAGTAGCTAGGATTACAGTTGTGAGCTACTGGCACTCAGTCAAGATCTTGTTTTAAAGGGCACAGTACAATGGGAATGGACACAAGGCTTGGTTTGGAAACATGGGCAGGTAATGCAAGCAGAGAGGAAATGAAAGAAACCTGTTTCTTTCCCTCCCCCAGACCCCTGGCTAGAGAGTTATAAGGAACAACAGTAGTTATCCAAAACCAGGATATATCCCATACCTCTAAAGTTTTCCACATAGGAAAAAGGATCTTGGTAGGTTTTATCAGATGTCTCTTATGTCCAACAGGTGGGTCTAATTCCCCAACAGCAGACAAATGTTTCTCTTGTAATCTACATATTATTAGCCTACTGAGATAAAGTAAACTGCACACCAAGTCACAAATCCATTTTCCATAACTACAAAGGCCTAAGGAAAACTTTTTGAGACATCTAGATATTCAGTACATATTATCAAAAACTAAAAATGTTCTCTAAGTATTTTGTGTTAGCCCCCTTATTATCTCTGAAATAAACAACATATAATACCTTGAATATACACCAAACTTTTCCATTCCCATGCATTTATTCAATAAGTAGATGGCTGGTCCAAATGCTACAATAGTTCTAGTTTAAGTCCAAGGATCTGACTTCTTTATAAAAAGTTCTCTTTAGTTTGGCTCTTGTAGTTACTTTTTCTTTTTTGAGTTTATGTTTTGCTCATTAATGTCAGTATTCATTTTTTAAGGCTGTCAGCTAATTTATTTCCTTACATCTCTAGTCCTTCCAGAAAGTAGGAATTGAGAAAAAAATCAGTCTGTTCATCATTTGTTTAACCAGAACACACTACTCAAGATCCTATAAATGGAATGTTCCCACTATTTAGAAGTCTGAACCACAAAGAAATTGTTAACAAGGATTCCAATTCAAAACAAACAAACTTTTAGAAGATTTCCTGAATTCAACTAAGTTATGCATCTTCTGCATGTTTTTCTCCAAGCAGTTGAATAATTTGAATTCAAGTTCAAAATAATAAGCCTGGGGCATGGTAAGGTCTTCAATCATTAAGAAAGATTCAGAGCCTGTGATTTCCAAAGTGGAAACATGAACTAATATTTTGAAAGGGTTTTCAACAAGGATTGAACTAAAATAGTTTCCTGAATAAATAATATTTACAGAAAACCAAGCCACCACATACCTCATTCTCATTCTAACTTTGGAATGCTTTGCTGTAATTCCTTCAGTCTGTGAGTAATTAAAAGAGAGGAAGATGTGAAGCAGGAAATGGAATGTCTGTTCCCACTTATGTCCACATGCTATAGACACAATCTCAATCTGACCAGCCACCCTACTCCATGCTATATTCTCCTGTCTTACACATGACAAAGCTGTCACTGAGGGGCAGTTAAGTAACTGTTGCAAGCTCACTGAAAGATGACTTATATACAAACCCAAGTCTTCTTGGCTTTAGAGTTTATGTTTGTTTGTTTTGTTCACTGTACCTTGCTGCCTTCTCACAAAGTTCTTACTGTAATTGAAATATTTGAAATAAATTGGTTAAAATAAAAAAATTGATAGATGTGCCATGTGGTGTAATGAAACAAAACATTAGACTTAGACAGAAGACAGGGTTCATACTCTGTCCACATCCATCCAGCTATATGACCAAGTCACATTTTGAGTTGCATCTTAAAGATCTCCTAGCCCAATCCAGTCTCTTGCTCTTATAGAAGAATTTGAGACCCAGAGAGAGATGCCTGCTTAGAGTCATATAGGAGCAGGATTCAGGTTTACTAAACCTGAATCAGGCTGAATTAGGCTCCTCCCTAGGTTTGGTCTTCTCTTGGACAAAGCAGGTTTCCACAACTGGCATGGTCTACCTTGACTGTGTTATGCGAATAGAGAAGATTTCTTAGTGCATAACTGTAAAGTATGGGCTGTTTAAGACCCAGTACCTTCTTAGCACTAGATGAGTTCCTTTTCAGTATCCCTGATAACATGGATTTCTTCATGAGTTTCTGTCCTTTATAATCCAAATTTTAAAAAACTCAACTAACTATAAAATCAATGTCTAAAAATAGTAATGATAACAGATATGTAAAAATGTTTATCCTGCTAGAATATCAAATGATGTTCTGATACAGCATACAAAAGTAGATATATCTATATGTTCCTTTTCTGAACAAAGTTACATACTTTATTTAAAAAAAAAAAGAGCCGGGCGCCGGTGGCTCATACTTGTAATCCTAGCTACACAGGAGGCTGAGATCTGAGGATCGAGGTTCAAAGCCAGCCAGGGCAGGAACACCCGTGAGACTCTTATCTCCAATAAACCACTAGAAAACTGGAAGTGGCGCTATGACTTAAGCGGTAGAGTGCTCGCCTTGAGCTGAAGAGCGCAGGGACAGCGCCCAGGCCCAGAGTTCAAGCCCCAAGACTAACCAAAAAAAAAAAAAGTAAGCTGAGTGTCAGTGGCTCATGCCTGTAATCCTAGCTACTCAGGAGGCTGAGATCTGAGGATCATGGTGCAAAGCCAGCCTGGGCAAGAAAGTCTATGAGACTCTTATCTCCAATTAACCACCTGAAAAGAAGTGGCACTGTGGCCCAAGTGATAGAGCACTAGCCTTGAGCTGAATAGCTGAGGGACAGTGCCCAGGCTTAGAGTTCAAGCCCCAAGACTGACAAAAAAAAAAAAAGTAGGCTAGACACTAGGGGCTCCACCTGTAATCCTAACTATTCAGAGGCTGAGATTAGAGGATCACCGTTCAAAGTCAGCCCAAGCAGAAAAGTCCCCATGAGACTCTTATCTCCAATAACCACTCAAAGACCGGAAGTGGTGCTGTGGCTCAAAGTAGTAGAGCACTAGCCTTGAGCAAAGGAGCTCAGAGGCAGCACCCAGGCCCTGAGTTCAAGCCCTAGAACCCACCAAAAAAAAAAAAAAAAAAAAAAGTACAGACCCTGCCTGACAAGTGTAACATCCTGAGTTCAAACCCAAGTACTGGGGGGAAAAAACGCAAGAAAACCAAAAACAACAAGAAGCACACAACATTAACTTCTGGAGCCTCTCTCTAGATCTTCAGTTTTACTCCTCCACCAAAATAGCTACCATAAATGTGGAAAAAGCCAGAGATTTGCCAACACGTGAGGCTGTGCTCAGCCAAGCTGCATGTGCTCAGCCGTTGGCATATGTTGGCTTCCTGCAGATGTATTCTTTAGACTGGATAATCAAGGCAGCATTTTCTTAGCAATGGATGGGCTTTTATAGAAACAACTCTGTCCAGAGAGAAAGACTTGCCAAGGCCACATTAGAACTCCACATTCTGCCACAGTGGAGTTTAGCTAGAAGCTTTATGAGAAGTATTTCCCAAAGTGTTTTCCTTGGAAACCCAGCTCTGTGAGATACTGTGTAACTGATGTCTCCAACATCAAATCAATTGGGAAATGTTGCTCCTGTTTCTATATCTCACGGAGTCATAAAGCACATAGCACATGTTGAAAGTCTCCTGTGCTGGCACCTAGTCTGTAACAGATTTCAAAGTGTGAAGCAGCTCAGAGTTTGGCTTTAGCCATAGCTCCTTTCTCCACTTGCCTTAGGTAATCTCATCCACTTCCCTGACTTTAAATACCATCTGTATGCTATCCCCACCTCCCCCCCCCCCCCCGACTTTATATCTCAGACTGTTCCCCTGGACCAGGTTCCAGATTCTATCTCTTTCCCTCCCTCCCTCCCCCTCTCCTTTCCTCTCTCTCCCTCTCTCCCTTCCTCTCTCTTTCCCCCTACACTCAGGTTCTAGATTCTTCCCCTTTATCTCTTTCCTCCCATCATCCCTCCCTCTTCCTCTCCCTCTCCCTCTTCCTGTCCCTCTTTATCTCCCTCTCCTTCTCTCCCCCCCCATCCAGGTTCCAGGTTCTTTCTACCTTCTTTCCTGCCATCCTCCCTTTCTTTCTCTATTTCTTTTCCCCCCTCCCTCTTTTTCCTCCCCCCCCCTTCCTCCTTTTCCTTTCTCTCTCCCCTTCTGCCTCTGCCTCTCCCTCTCTATTTCATGCCAGTACTGGGACTTGAACTCAGGGCTTGGGTACTGTCCCTGACCCTTTGTGCTCAAGGCCGGTTCTCTACAAGTTGAGCCACAGCTCCACTAACAGCTTTTTGGTGGTTAATTGGAGACAAGAGTATCATGAACCTGCCTGCCCAGACTGGCTTCGAACTGTGATCCTCAGATCTTAGCCTCCTGAGTGGCTAGAATAGCAGGCATGAGCTACAGGTACCCAGCATGTGTAGGTATCTTGAACTTAACATGAACCAGACAACTTTTAGATTTCCTTCACCCCTTTACCCCTTTAAGCCTTTGCCTCCCTAGCCTGTCCCAGCTCAGTGTAGACTATCACTATATGTTTAGTTGCTCAATATCCAAAGGTAGACTTCATCACTGTTTTCTTTCTGGTCTCTGTTTTCCACATTAATCCATCAGGAAATGCTGTTGTCTCTATTCCGGAAGAATGTGCTAAAGCCATCCATTTCTCTCTATCTGCAAAGACATACCTAACATCATCCCTCAGATAAACTGTTGTAAAAAGCCTTAGAACTTCCAGTTACCATACTGACCTCTAAATTCCCTTCTCCACACAATAATCAAGGAAATTTTTCTTTTTCAAATAGCAAATCAGATTTGGCCAAGTCTTAAAATCCTTCAAAATGCTTTCTGTTGCTTCAGTAACCATAACATTGTACTACTTACTACAGCCCCCAGGATCAAAGCTCCTCACATGGACTTTGCCTCTTGGTTTCTCAGCTCTGGCCTCAGGGATTCCTTTCTTTTCCTCCACCATTCCCCATCTGAACTGCCAGGCTTGGGCTCACTGTTCCCCTGCCTGCTGGGCTTCCCCATTTCCGTCATTCCTCTCAGCATCGCTCTCAGAGACTTCGCACTCCAGATCACTACGTGAAAAGATCGTGATTGCTTGCTCACCATTTCAGAGGAACCCCACCTAGAAAACCACCTCTTCCTCGGTTCCTAGAGCAGGGCCAACCACATGATGAATGCCCAATAAATGTTTGTTGAATGAATGAAAGGACTTTAGAAATAAAGTGGACAAGCTGGACACTCGGAGCTCATGTAATCCTAGGTAGTCAGGAGGCTGAGTTCTAAGAATTGCAATTTAAAGCCAACCGGGGCACAAAAGTTAAAAGGCCAGAAGTAGAGGTGTGGTTCAAATGGTAGAATGCCAGCTTTGAGCGAGAAAGGCAAGTGATAAAATGAAGACTCGAGTTCAAGTGTTAGTACCAGCACACACACACACACACACACACACACACAAAGAGAAATGAACAAACTATAAAACTTACTTTACATCAAAATTCTTCAAGTTTACTCAACCTCAAAATCCTACCTGCCTTTGTAAAGAACCTTTGTTCTCCCAGTGATAGTTTTCTAGAATACCCATGGGTTGTACTATTGACCATCAGTCTTCAGAAGGATTCATGTTTGAAATCTTTAAACATCAAAACCTAAAAAATACTTCATTAATCAATATTTGTGGCCCTGGGGTTCTTTTATTAGGAAAGTGCTTGTTTTAAAAGTTCTCAGCATTTTTTCTTTGTGATATGAGTTTGAAAAATTCAGACGTGTGGCTTGAGAGGGCAGAGCTCAAAGACAGATGAGGTATTGGAAGGAAGAGGAGACTAGACAGGATGGAGCAAAATTAAGGGATGTGGTTGCCTGAGGATGAAAGAACTCAGTGCCCAGTAAAGCTTTTCTGCTTTAAATAAAAAAAAAAAAAATTTAGAAGCAGAAACCTGCAGTTGGAAACTTGTCTATTTTTATACTACGCATGTTTTCTGTAATTATTTCTTCTCTGTTTTCCCTCCTGTTTAGTAAAGCTGTTCTTGAAAATACCAGCCTGTCTCACTTATGCCAGATTTGCCAAAGGAAAATATTTTTGTCCACAATGAAATTTTTAAAGGAGAACTACATGGCTTTGGGTGGGGGAGGGGTGAATAGGTGATGTTGTGACAGAATCTGGAAAAATACCCAAAATAAAAATGAAAGTCAAGCTCAAGGTACAGTTAAGGACCGAGTTAGTCTCATCTAACTTAGAGATACCCTTTCGAGACTGATTTGGCTCTTCTTTGGTCTGTTTAAAATTTAGGGGAGTGGGAGTTGATGTAGAATCTCAGACTCATTGTTTACAAAATCACACATATATACAACATTGCACTACAAAATACAGTTGGTAAAGGAATTGTCTAGCTGCAGGAAAAACAATAAATAAGATTAGGTGAGGAGAATTTGAGATAGGTCTCATTGATTTGAAATGTATGCAAAGAGTTTAAGAGAAGTTCGTGGCATGTAGCAGAGTGCTTTGAATTTGGACCTCAGAAATTTTCAACCGGTGAATGCATTAGTAGTTGGAATTATCTTTGGGACAATTCTATTGTTTTATTCTCACAAGGATAAATAGGGGTGGTATCTAAGTCATAAAGATGACTAAAATCCAAAGGAATAACTAAGATGTAGGGGTTTCACATAGAGAATTGAGCACTGTGTTTGGTAGAATCATTAGGCTGGCTATGAGGCTGATAGATTGTGATTGCATGGCATTTGTGATTTTTCTCTGCTAGCTGGGACCTAGTCCTGAGGAGTCAGGTAAGGGGAGGAAGACAGGGCAGATCATGAAATTTGACAAGTCCAAAATCTGCATAGTTGGAATGCCTGTTTGAGTGCTAGAGCTGGAAACGACTGTAGAACCAGGAAGAACCAGTTCAAAGCCCCTCAGGCAGAAGAGTCTCAAACTCTGGAATGAGTGAGCCTTTTATTCTACTTAGATTTCAGTTCAATGTATGGTGGAAAAAGATATACTGTATTTAATCTACGGATCTAAATGTCAATCTAATCCAAAAACATCCTCTCAGAGATACCCATAATAATAATAATACTTGACCAAACATGTGGGAACTCCATGGTCCACTCAAGCTGACACATCAAATGAATTATCAGAGAGAAAGGGAGGTACAAGGCCCGATTTCCTTTCATGGAGATAAATGAGCTGCTGAAAAGAAAAAAAACAACAAATAAAATCAAATAATCAAATCAAAGAACTACAGGGTAATGACACCGTTTCTTTTACGTTCTTCTTTTTTAATGTGCTGTCTCCCATGTGTTATCTTCAAGGCTGTGATGAGTTAAACTATAAAAAGGTTTACCAGAGTAGAGTTCTAACCTGGTGTCTCACAATGTGACAGAAACTTGAACAGAGAAGAAAGGTCTGACACTGATTCTTCCTTCACAGTTTTCAAGAAGAGCAATACTGTTTACACCTTGATTTAAGGGTTATAGGCTCCAGAACTGTGAAGCAATAAATTTTGGTTGTGGAAGTTATCTGGTGTGTGGTACTTTGCTATGACAGCTCTAGGAAACTATTGCATGTAGCAAAGTCTATTGCACATGGCAGCTTGTATTCACCAGGCCTGGAGGAAGGAAGGAAGGAGGCAAGTAAGCAAGAAGCAAGCAGTAGCAGCAAGGAAGAGGCCTGAGTGGGCAGAGGCAGCTAGGGAAGAAGTATCAGCTACTGAGTAATGTGGTCCAAAGAGTCTCCATTGCAGTATGAAAGGTGCTATTACTTCATATACCCAAAATGCTCTAAGTGTAGTTATCATTATATCATATCAAAATAAAATGTACTGGCTACTGACTGGAAAAACTACTGATTCAAATAGTTCATAGTGATCGTTCCCGTGTTTGATCAGCTGACAAGCATTAATGGGGTTTATATTAACTTTGACAATGTTAAATATTAAAAAGGTTATATTAACATTGACAGTGTTAAAAAGTAAAGGGTGCATATTAACTTTGAAAATGTTAAAGATTAAAGGCATGGTCTTTTTTCTTTTGGCATGGTCTCACTACAAAACCCAGGCTAGGCTGTCCTCAAACTCTCCTTTTTTTTTTTTCTGTCGGTCGTGGGGCCTGAACTCTGGGCCTGGGAGCTGTCCCTCAGCTCTTCAGCTCAAGGTGAGCGCTCTACTGCTTGAGCCACAGCACCACTTCTGGTTTTCTAGTGGTTTATTGGAGATAAGAGTTTCATGGAGTTTCCTGCCCAGGATGGCTTGGAACCATGATGCTCAGATCTCAGCCTTCTGAGTAGCTAGGATTACAGGCATGAGCCCCTGGCGCCCAGCTTTTCCTCAAACTCTTGATCCTCTTAGTACTGGAATTGCAGATGTGAGTCACCAGTCCCAGGAGAGATAATCTTGGACTATATCTGCATCAATAGTTGAGGCACCTCCATCTTGGTAGAGCATATATAATAGCAGAGGAGAATAGAGGAGCATAGCCTCTTGCCTCATAAATACATCTCTTTGAACACCACTATCTAAGCATAGTAGCACGCTGCTTTCTGAAACCTTTCCACTGAGATGTTACCATAGAGATCTGGAGGATCAAAAGGCCACGAGAAGCCAGGCGCCGGTGGCTCACACCTGTCATCTTAGCTACTCAAGAGGCTGAGATCTGAGGATCATGGTTCAAAGCCAGCCCAGGCAGGAAAGTCCGTGAGACTCTTATCTCCAATAAACCACCAGAAAACCGGAAGTGGCACTGTGGCTCAAGTGGTAGAGCACTCACCTTGAGCTGAAGAGCTGAGGGACAGAGCCCAGGCCCAGAGTTCAAGCCCCACGACTGACCAAAAAGAAAGAAAGGCCATGAGGGTGGCAAAAGGAAGGATTACAAGGATACAGAAGGTAGGTAGAGAGATTCCTGCTTGAAAGAAATAGCCCTCAGATCCAAGTTCAAATCCATTGGAAATAACTATAATATTTGGTTTCAGATAATGCTAAATATTGTGAAGATAATCAAATCTTTAGAAAATTGGACAAGCATTATGGTTAAATGATTAATGTGGAATAAAGAGGTTATTTAATAGCATTTGCCAAAAATTAATACTCCTTCTCCTTTAGTGTCCTCATTTCATGGTTCACTTCTAAACTCTGACACAGCATCCCAGTTCAGAAAATAGAATAAAGACTCTTCAGACTTCTAGAACTAGGCAGAAGGAAAGAAATCTGATGACACTATCTTGACGTCTTTAATACTGAGTAATACTAATATAATAATAATAGCTATTCCTTTCTTCTAAGGATTTCCATTTTAAAGGCTCGCTGTTATTCAGTTTCCTTGCCTAGCACCTTATTAATTATCATTTTCTAACGCTATGTGCCTGACTAGAATTCTATTAAAAACCAAATGATTTTCCACATATCTAAGTTTGGAATCTGAATCTTTTAATAGACAGAAATACTCTGTCCCAGAAGAGTGATACAGTAACAACATCCAGGCAGCCAAAAATGAATGTCGTTTTCCTTCTTTATTGATGATCATTGCTAATGCTTTTAGTCTCAGGTACAAGTAGAAAAGAAAACGAAAATGCATAACTGCCAATTGCTTTTCTAGGGCAGAGGGTGCAGCTTACCTTGAATATCCTTGTACTTTAAGGATATGTTAATATATGTGCAAAGAAAGTAGGTGTTGTTTCCAAGGAAATGTTTGATAGTTGTTTTTTTTTTCTCTCATGGCCTGAGATAGTCCGCATGTAGCATATACTATTTTTATGTCCCCAAATATTCTGCAAAACAGTGATGTCCATTGTACTTTGAGAAGTGATTTTTTTTTTTTTTAGGAAAAAAACTATAGCTGAGGCAAAGCTTTGAAAGATGGCTGAACCAGTTATGGAGTAATGCATCCTGTAGGAAAATCGTAAACCTTGGACAGTTTCTTGTTTCTGGTTCCATTGCAAAACATGACAGTCTTGGGTAGACTTAATACAAGTGGACATAATTATGCAGCCCTGTTGCACATCATTACTGGGTGTCAATCCCTCTGCCAGGATTCTGCCAACAGTGTTTCTAGCCAGATATCCATTAGTAAACATGGACATCTTAAAATACTAGTTGGCTTCTGTGACTGGGTTGTCTGCATAATGGAAGCTAGGCCTACATTTTGAAAAATAAGATCAAGGGTAAGCCTAGAAATGCTAGTCTCCAAAGGAAACAGTTGAAGATTTGGGAAACCCAGAGTGTGAGTTTGGTAAAGGCCTTTCTAATTTCTTACTTAAGCATTTAAAAATATACCTCATTAAAAATTTTAAAAAGTGTTTTCTTTCTTTGTTCTGTATCAATACCAAGTATTGATACCTTACTCACTAGTTCTAATTCTGCCTTGCTCAGTATCACAATTTATTTTCTTCATGGAGATCAGCATACATTAAAATAGCATCTCTCTTTTACCTGAATATTTTATCTTTCCAAGTGATATTGGTAATTCATGGAAAGGCTCCAGTTGAAACACACATTGTGAATAATTGTAGTGCCTGACACATTTAAAACGGCAATCCCTAAAACCTGAGTGCCAGTGGTTCATACCTATAATCCTGGCCACTCCGGAGGCTGAGATCTGAGTATCAAAGTTCAAAGCCAGCCTGGACAGGAAAGCTGTGAGACACTTATCTCCAAATATCAACCAAAAAGCCAGAAGTGGAGCTGTGATATTATTTTCTTACATTCCTTTTTGAAAGAGGAAAGAAATAGCCAGTTCAGTGGAGGAGTTCCAGACTCTTTTAACCTGTACAAAAGTCCTGAAATGTCATTTGGCTCTAGGTTGGCTAGAACTCTCTTTGTGATAGCTGTCTCTATAACTTTTCTAGAATAAAAGGTATTTAACCTAAAAAAAAACAGATTATTTTCCTAATGAAGAGGTTTAAAAAAAAAAAAGATCACAAAGCTGGGTGCTGGTGGCTCACGCCTGTAATCCTAGCTACTCAGGAGGCTGAGATCTGAGGATCGGGGTTCAAAGCCAGCCTGGGCAGGAAAGTCTGTGAGACTCTTATCTGCAATAAACCACTCAGAAAACTGGAAGTGGTGCAGTGGCTCAAATGCTAGCCTTGACCTGAAGAGCTGAGGGCCAGCGTTCAGGCCCAGAGTTCAAGCCCCATGACCGGCACACACACAAAAAAAATCACAAAGTCAGCTGGGTATAGTGGCTCATTCCTGTAAGCCTTTCTGTGCTAGTAAGGCTGGTCACCAGGCAAAAATTAGCTGACCCCATCTGAACAAAAAATCAAAAAAGTCGGGAGGTGTGGCTCAAGTGTTAGAGCATCTACTTAGAAAATGCTAGGCCTGAGTTCAAGCCTGAGTACTGCCAGATAAAAGTTTGAAATTCAGTCTTAGCCAGTGTGCTAAGAGTTTTGAAATTTTTTTTCCTTAAAGGCATGATGTGGCTCCCATTTGTAATCCTAGCTACTTAAGAGGCTGAGATCTGACGATCGTGGTTCAAATCCAGCCCAGGCAGGAAAGTCCGTGAGACTCCTATCTCCAATAAACCTCCAGAAAACCAGAAGTGGCGCTGTAGCTCAAGTGGTAGAGTGCTAGCTTTGAGCTGAAGAGCTCAGGGACAGCGTTCAGGCGCAGAGTTCACAACTGACAAAAAAGAAAAAAAAAGCATGATGTCATGTAACATTATTACAAATCATCATAAGGCATGATTTCATGGAGCTTTATTACAAACCTCATTACCCTCCTAATAAGGAATTACAAATAAATGAGAGGGTAAAATACAGAAATCAGCTTGGAAACAGTGATTCTCTCTCTCTCTCTCTCTCTCTCTGCTGGTACTAGATCTTGAACTCAGGGCCTGGGTGCTATCCCTTAGCTTTTTCTTTCAAGACTGGTACTCTACCACTTGAGCAACAACTCTACTTTCAGCTTTTTGCTGGTTAGTTGGAGATAAGTGTCACAGGATTTTCTGTGCGGGCTGGCTTCAAACTGTGATCCTCAGATCTTAGCTTCCTGCGTAGGAAGGATTACAGGAGTGAGCTACTGGCACCTAGCCCCAGCAATGACACTCTGACATTTGTAAATAAAGGCATTTGTAAATAAAGACATGAAATTGTAAATAAAAAGACATGACATTGTTAGATAACACTCATAAATTTCTTTTACATTTTTGACCACAGCTCCACTGAGAGCTGCCTAGGCATGAATTCACACACACACACACACACACACACACACACACACACACACACACACACACACACACACACACACACACACACCCCACACCAGCCCCATTTTACCTGTGGACAAGCTGAGAATTCGGAGATAGACTGGCCAACTCAAGGCTACTTTGTGAGTCATCAGAAGCAACTAATGCAAAGGTTCATTTCTCCCCTATGATTTGACTGTCACAAACAACTGACTTATTTGAAGTAATGAAAGGAAAAAAATTTAGAGAATGAGGACATTTATGACATGCCTATCAAATATACAAACATTGAAGACTTTGCTCATAGCTTGTACAGAGATTTGGAGAAGTTTATCTAACCTTCCTGGATCTCAGTACCTTTTCTTGAGAAATGAGACAATTGAACTAAATTAAGCCTTTCAAACTTTCCTTTTCATTTTGAATGAACTCATGTTTTAAATAGTTGTTCAAGGGGCTGGGAAGGTGGCTCAGTGGTAGAGCGCTTGCTTTGCATGCCTGAGGCCCTGGGTTCGATTCCTCAGCACCACATAAGCAAAAAGAAAAAAAAAGCCGGAAGTGGTGCTGTGGCTCGAGTGGTAGAGTGCTCGCCTTGAGCTGAAGAGCTGAGGGACAGTGCCCAGGCCCAGAGTTCAGGCCCCACGACCAGACCAAAAAACAAAACAAAACAAAACAAATAAATACTTGTTCAAATAGCTTAAGATTATAAATTGAACTGATGAAATCTGAGCTATCTATACTCCATCTTGCTTGCCTCCCTCCTCCTTTTACTGATATCCTGGGTCACATCCTAAAACCCAAAATACTGGTAATCCAAAGGATTCTTCCTGGTCTTAAATTCACTGTTTTTGTGAGTGGCTGCAACTAGTATCCCACCAGTTTAGGTCCCCTGTAGAATCCTGTGTATAGAATTGCCCTATAGTGAACTGACTGGTTGTTAAGAGTACTTAGCATGAGCAAGTCCCTGAATATGATTCCCAAATTCATGGGGAAGAGGTTTTACTTGGAGTGAGAGGAACTGGTGGTAGAACACTGCTCTGACAACCAATTACCTATCTCTTTAATTGGGTTACTTCATCTCTCTAAAGTCTCTTTCACTTCTCTGTTTCCATAAAAAAATAAAAATATCGCTGGGTGCTGGTAGCGCATGCCTATAATCCTAGCTGCTCAGGAGGCTGAGATCTGAAAAACAAGGTTTGGAGCCAGCCTAGAGAGACAAAACCTTGAGACTGTTATCTGCAGACAAAGCTCAGGTGGTAGAGCAAACGCCATTCATCATTGGAGACGTTAAGCAAGAGTTCTTGGAAAAGATCAAGTGACAGTGCTAGGCCCTGAGTTCAAGCTCCAGTACCAGGAGAAAAAAAAAAAATGTCTGGGCACCAGTTGCTAATTACTGTAATCCTAGCTGCTCAGGAGGCTAAGATCGGAGGATGGAGTTGGCAGGAAAGTCCATGAGACTCTAACCACCAAAAAGCCCCAAGTGGAGCCCTAGCTTTGAGTAAAAAAGCTAAAGGACAGCTCTTAGGTCCTGAGTTCAAGCCACATTGCCAACACACACACACAAAGAAAACAAAGAAAAGGAAAAGAGAATGATGAAAGGGGTGACGTAGATCAAGATGCATGATATCCATAAACTCATTTGTTTAATAATGTCTTTGCACAATTACTTACAGATAATTTTAAAACTCGTCCTGAATTTGATCCAAAACTCATTAATATAGTGATGAGAAAAATAAAATTAATAAGCTTTCTCTAGTAAGAGTGTTCTTTAAACTGCAGAAGACTAAACCAATGTATTTGGTTATTAGCAGTGTCTTCCATTCCACCCTTCTCCATAGCCTTATTGTCAGAATGACTCAGAGTAATAATAAAGGGTTGGCCACTCCTTGGCAGCTTGCCTATGAGGAGAAGTATAATCTATCACATTTGGGCTTCACCTTTTCTATGACTTGAAAGCCAAGTCTGTACAGAGGATGTGGGTTATTAACTGAGCACATAAATTAAACCAAGGAAGCATCATGGTTTAGTTTAAATGGAAGAATTAAAGTTGATTGGGATATAACTATTAATATATGTGGAATAAGAAAACCCCTCTTGGGGCTGGGAAGGTGGCTCAGTGGTAGAGCGCTTGCCTTGCATGCCTGAGGCTCTGGGTTCAATTCCTCAGCACCACATAAGCAAAAAGAAAAAAGCCAGAAATGGCGCTGTGGCTCAAGTGGTAGAGCGTTAGCCTTGAGCTGAAGAGCTGAGGGAAAGCACCCAGGCCCAGAGTTAAAGTCTATGACCAGACCCACCCCCCCCCCCAAAAAAAAAGAAAAAAGAAAACCCCTCTTCTATAATTTGTGCAAATAAATGGGAGAATTATACCTATAACATGACCTTAATAATAAATATACAGCTATGGTTCCCACCTGCACAGGGTTAAGCCCCAATAATAATTACTGTTATTGATTGCTTTCTAAATGCTAGATATTCATTTTACATGAACTTTTTCATTTAAACTCATAAGAACCATCTTCAATGATGTTAACTCTTTTAGAGTGAGAAATAACCTAAAAATACAGTTATTAGTCCTATTTTGTAGCTTGGAGAGGATAGCCAGTTTGCTAAGGTACATGCAATTGGTAAATCAAAGAACCTGGATCCAAAATTTAAAACTGTTCTCATTAGTCTGCATCTCTCAGGTGGAAGAAGTTATTTTCCTCTAAGTTACTTTCACTAAGTATGAAGGCCTCATTTCTTCCCCTGCCCCCCATTTGTCTCCCCTTTCATGTTGGTACTGAGGCTTGAACTGAGGGCCTTGTGCTCTCCCTTAGCTTCCCCTTTCCCCTCAAGGCTGGCACTCTATCACTTGAGCCACACATCCACTTCCATTGTTTTACTATTAAACACTTAAGAGTCTCACAGACTTGGAACCCCAATCCCTTTTGAGTAGCTAGGATCACAGGTATGAGCCAGCAGCAGACAGTTACTTCATACCTCTTTATCTTTGTAGCATTTTGGTCAGCCTCATTTCTCCATTTTGATTACTTTATGTCCTTCCGGTTCAAGAATGCTTCAATGAGCATTGTATTCATAACCCACTCATGGAATTGTAACGTTTTGGTGCAACTAGTTAATAAAAAATAACTAATTAAAGTTCAAATTCTTTTAAAAAAGAATGCTTCGGGGCTGAGAAGGTGGTTCAGTGGTAGAGCACTTGCCTTGCATGCATGAGGCCCTGGGTTCGATTCCTCAGCACCACATAAGCAGAAAAAAGAAAGCTGGAAGTGGTGCTGTGGCTCAAGTGGTAGAGCACTAGCCTTGAGCTGAAGAGCTGAGGGACAGCACCCAGGCCCAGAGTTCAGGCCCCACGACCGGACCCAAAAAAAAAAAAAAAAAAAAAAGAATTCTTCATTAACTATCATAAAACTCAGAAGAGGAAAGCACAGATTAGTCACTGATGCTCCTCCAACCCATGCTACCACAGTGCACGGTTGTGCTCTATAGCATGGTTCCTACTCAAGGAGTTTCAGGTAATGAAACACCACCTTTTCCTGTGAAGGATGAGTCCTATAACTAATGCATCTATCAGTAACATTTTCCTCTTGTGCGCATCCTCCTATTCATGTTGCATTTTCCTGTTTTTTTCTCTCTATTTCTCTCTCTTCCTCCCCTCACCCCTCTTCTGTGGGCTGCACACCCCACTTCTTCAGATTACATTACCTAAGCCTGCCAAGGCTCTCAGCAATGCTTTTGCTGAGCTGTCTCTTCTTCTCACACTACAGCCACAGTAGCTTTCATAGCAGCATCTGGAAGATGCTTTCCACAGAGAACAGAAGTAAAGGTGGGCTGCAGATAGATGCTGAGAAAGAAAATGTTGGGGAGAAGGCATGAACACGAGGCTTGAGCCTGCTCAGTCAGCAAACCCTGGACCCAGTTTGGCTTGGACATTTCCCTTAGGTTGTCCTTCTACTAACAGCAGAGGTATTTGCTTTCCAGCTAGGCATTATTCCATGAGAATGCTGTGCCAAGTTCTAAAATTGGTGCCAGGCATCACAGAAGTAAAGGGAATACACCAGTGCGAAAGAAAACAGTGTGAGGCAGCACCAGTGGCCTGTGGCTATAATCCTTGCTACTTGGGAGGCTGAAATAGGAAGATTGTGATTTGAGGCCAGATTGGGCAGAAAAAACCTGAGAGGCAACATTTCTACAGGGGCAAGCTGGATGCAGTGGCACAGAATGGGTGGGTCATGGCTCAGACATGCACCCAGCAGCAAGATTCTAGCTCAAAAAATAGCCACTGAAAAGTGGTGCTGGCATTGTGTCTCAAGTGGTAGAGCAAAAGTCTAGCAAGCATGAGGCCAAGAGCATGAGGCCAAGAGCATGAGGCCAAGTTACAAACTCCACGAAAAAAGCTGACAGTGTATGATGGTAAAGTATGTTAGCTTTTAGGTTTGAAAAATCTAGGTTAAATCATTGCTCTGCTTTTTTTTCTTAATAACTGTATGGTTTTGACAGATTACTTAATCTCCTGATCTTTATCTTACTCATTTTGAAGATTAGAAAATTCACCTACCTTAGGAATTTCTTTCTTTCTTTCTTTTTTTTTTTTGCCAGTCATGGGGCTTGAACTCTGGGCCTGGGCACTGTCCCTCAGCTCTTCAGCTCAAGGCTAGCGCTCTACCACTTGAGCCACAGCGCCACTTCCAGCTTTTTCTGCTTATGTGGTGCTGAGGAATCAAACCCAGGGCCTCGTGCATGCAAGGCAAGTGCTCTACCACTGAGCCACCTTCCCAGCCCCCTTAGGAATTTCTGTAAGGATTCTAGACAATGGCCTGGCATATCCAAGGCACTCCATGAGAATTATTACTTTTCAAAGTTCTAATTCAGAACCACTTGGCCTAACAGCTTTCTCATGACTCTGTGTGTATAATGTATCATACTGGGGGGTCTCTGGGCAACTGTCCTTTTCTCTCAGTGCTCCATTGTTACTCTGCGGTAGAGCATTCTATTGTATTCTCATAGGTTGGTTGCACCTGCAGTATCAGCAAATCTACCCAGTTTCCCACTGCCTAGAAAGCAAAAGGCAAGGTATCAGCTTTCAGTTTGGAATCAACATCGACCTTGCTTCTCTATATTCACTTTGCTGTGAAACCTCACCACTGACATGCTGGTATAAGGTAGATATGAATTTATTTGGCATTTTGATAAGTTCCATATGAATGTTGAAATTTTTCATATTTATATGACATGCATGGGTACTGGCAATAGTAGCCTTAAAACATGAACAAACTTCAAATTGAGCAAAATATTTAATTAAATCCCTCATTTCAAGTGAATGCATGCAACTATTCTCAGCCAAAAGGACACCAATTGTCTCTTGATTTAATTCTACTCATTTAACAAATACTTATTGAGAGTCAACAATGTACAAAAGACCTTGTAGGTGCTGGGATACGCTAGCCAGCATGGTAGAAGTGGGGTCATTGAAAGAATCCTTCTGTCATGTAAGTTGCAATAAAGGAAGCATATAAAACATAATTTGAAACTAGAGGTGTGTCTCAGGTGGTAGAGTACCTGCCTAGCAAGTATAAGGCCCTGAGTTCAAATCCTAGTACTACCAAAAAAAAGAAAGAAAGAAAATAATTTAAGATGATGACTTTAACAAAGAGAACAAAATAAAGTGATAATAGAATGACTAGAGAGGGTATTTTTTGTTTCCCTACTTATTTTTATTTAAAAATCAAAGCAATGGATGCCTTTAAAGAGGCAAAGCAAATGTAAAATGCTTAGTTAGTGACTAGGGAGAGGAGAGGAAAGCGTCTCTGAAAAGGGAGCTGAGGTGTGAATTATGAGGAGACAACTATGAGATATCTGGAGAGACCATGTCAGGTAGACAAAGGCCCTGGGTATAAAGGAGCTTGACAAAGGTTTTGTCGTGGGAATATTTTGTCTATTAGGGCCAAATGGCATCTGAAAAATAATTGTTTTTTTTTTTTTCTTTTAGGTACAAGACCAAGACTCAAATTCAGTACCTGATGCTTTTGCCCATTGGCTGGTGCTCTACCAACTGAGCCAGGCCTCCAACCCCAAGAAAAATAATTCTGTCAGAAGTATAAGCAGCCAGGAGCAAGCCATTCACACCTATAATCCTAGCTACTCAGGAGGCTGAGATCTGAGGATCACGGTTCAAAGCCAACCCAGGCAGGAAAGTCTGTGAGGCTCTTATCTTCAATTCACCACCAGAAAACTGGAAGTGACGTTGTGGCTCAAGTGGTAGAGCAATTGCCTTAAGCTGAAGAGCTCAGGGACAGTGCGCAGGCCCCACGACCTACCAAAAAAAAAAAGAAGTAAAAGCAATTTAACTTTCCGGGAGCCAGTGGCTCATGTGTGTAATCCTAGCTACTCAAGAGGCTGAGCTATAAGTACAGTATATAAGTATAGTAATTTGAATCCAGCCTAGACAGTAAAGTCCATGCATGAGACTCTTACCTTTCATTAACCACCAAAATGCCAGAAGTGGAGCTGTGGCTCAAGTGGTAGAGCTCTAGCCTTGATTATTTATAATAGTTACTATAATGTAAGCACTATGTAAATAGTTGCTTTACAGTTTTGTCTGGAGAGAAATGACGAGAAGGTCAGTACATAATTCAGTACAATTTTTTTTTTCTAAATCTTTTTTTGTTGTGGTTGTTTTTTGGGTCCGGTCGTGGGGCATGAACTCTGGGCCTGGGCACTGTCCCTCAGCTCTTCAGCTCAATGCTAGCGCTCTACCACTTGAGCCACAGCGCCACTTCCGGCTTTTTTCTTTTTGCTTATGTGGTGCTGGGGAATCGAACCCAGGGCCTCAGGCATGCAAGGCAAGCGCTCTACCACTGAGCACCTTCTCAGCCCTCTAAATCTTTTCTTGCAGCTGGTTAAACTCATGACAAGGAACCTATGGATATGGGTCAAAGTTATTATTTGACTAGGGTCAAATCAACTGACAAAAGAAATCCTTTCTCTATACTGGTTGTAGCAATAACCAGAAAGAAGTAATTGGGTACCCAGACATCCCACAGACCAGAGCCCAGCCAGCAGTGTCAGGGTTAAGAGGCAGAGCTCCATCTCAGTGCTTAAGGATGAAGAAAAATGCTTAACCATACTTTGCTTCTTACAGGCAAAGTGTGCTGGGAAAGGGATTGAAAAATCACCTCCTCCCAAAATGTTTAAATAACTCCTTTGGAATATTTAAAAAATATTTCTAGCATATAGTTCAGATTAATTTTTCTAATTAATTTCCCACTGGATAGCATAGCTTTTGATGTTGTTTACAGCTAGGCTCTTTCAGTCTATCAGATTCTTATTAACAAGCTCATTCCTATAATTGTCTTCTATTGGTCTAAGTTTTTACCTCTTAGGAAGTTCCCTTGAGCTCAATTTATTACGAACTGTGGTATCTTTTAAACTATAAATCACACCCCATTCCATATAAACACTAATCTACCTCTAGAACTGCTATTCCTTATGGATATAAAGTGAAAATATTAAAGATATAGTGATAAAAAGAAACCGAGGTAGTTGAAACCCAAGGAAGTAACCACATCCTGTTCCAATGAAACTGAAAAATAATCCCCACTGTTTACATTCAAACTAGTACTTAAAGGATAGGGCACTAATTTCAGCATTAGCTTGCTGACAAAATGCCCTTTCTTCTTTTTCTTTTAAAGTATATGTAAGTAGCTGTACAAAGCTGTTTCAATTCAACATGTCAGTTTATGGATACAATATATCTTGATCAATGTCACCCCTTCTATCATCATTCCCCCCCCCCCCCCACATTTCTATCCCAATAGCCTGCCTGCCTGCCTGCCTTCCTGCCTTCCTTCCTTCCTTCCTTCCTTTCCTTCCTTCCTTCTTCCTGTCTTCTTTCTTTCTCTTCCTTCCTATCTTCTTTCTTTCTCTTCCTTCCTTCCTTCCTTTCTTTCTCTGATCCTGGGGCTTAAACTCAGGATCTGAGCACTGTCTCTGCTTCTTTTGCTCAAGGCTAGCCCTATATCAACTGGAGCCACAGAGACACTTCTAGTCTTTTCTAAGTAGTATATTGAAGAGTCTCTTGGACTTTCCTGCCTGGACTGGCTTCAAAACGCAGTCCTCAGATCTCAGCCTCCTGAGTACCTGGGATTACAGGCATGAGCCCCCAGTGCCTGACAGTTCTCTTTCTTATTGTGAATTCTGTCTTTTTTCTTCTTGCTTTCATTAAAGATTGGGTTTTCAATAAATACTATATCAATTCCTCTTGCCTTCTCTGCAAAAGTTAGAATTTTTCTTGCATTGTATAGACAACTTGATTCTGATCATTAGGCTTGCTTTTCCAGAGACTTTAAAGGATCTTTGTTCTCAACATCAGAAAACAAGAGGCTGAACAGATGGCATTTCTTTTGTTTTAGTGTCCTTCAATCAAAACTAAGGGTTGTACCTACCAGAAAAAAAATCTGTTTAAAGTCTGAATTGACAACTTTGAAAAAAAATAATAAATTGGATCCTTTTATGACCAATTACAATTTCTCTTGTTTTCTCAGCCAAAATGTTTTCTTTTTTCCCCCTAACAAAATAATGCCTACCTCAAAAGGAACAGAAAAACTGACTTTCATCTACTTTGTGGGCATCAACTAACTCTCTTTGGTCTTCCCCTGGGACTCCTACATCATTCTTTTTTAAATCAATTTTACATTTCAACTGGAAAATTTTAGGGTGTACTTAATGATTTAACCTACTGAACAATCTTCTTGTAAAGCTGGGATGCACTTACTGAAATTCTGCTTCCTTCTTTCCTTTCTTTTTTCAGAGATGCAAGATTTGTCAGAGTACACTGATTAGGCCTAGTTGGTATGCCAGGAAGAAGTGGCTTTGTGGTCTTGATGAAATTATTCAACTTTTCTCTTAGTCTAGTTATTCAACTTTTCAGACTTGGATTCTCAGAAACAGCAACATTGTCTGTCTTGGAATATTATGGAATGTTAGAAAGAACAAAAGAGAAATCTTGAGCCCAGCAGCTGGAAGGTACATTTCACAAGTAAAATTTATGTTCTTCTGTGTTTTTACTATCCAGGAGTTGGAAACTACTGTTTCCCAAAGTTCCTTAAAAAGAAGAATTTCTTATGTTATTGGCTAAAAATACAATTTTCCTGCTCTTATCCCAGACCTGATGAGTAAGAAATTCCAAGGCTTGGGAATGAAGAAACTATATTTTTAACATGCCAAAATATCATTAGAAAAGTTATGAAAACACTGAGACTATCGTGTTTATTATAGTTATGGTTATATTAAAATGACAATATTTTAGTTTACTTTTTTTTTTTTTTTTATTTTTTTATTGTAAAGCTACTATACAGAGGGTCACAGTTACATGAGTGAGGTTATGAGTACACTTCCTCTTGAACATTGTTACCCCCTCCATTGTTTTCCCCCTACCATCCCCTCCCTCCCTCCCTTCCCCGAGGTTCTTTTTTTTTTTTTTTTTGATTGTGATTAAATGATTACATAATTTCAAAGTCACAAGTTCATTCTAACTTCCCTGGAGCAAATTGTCTACCACAGTCTGTAATATATAACAGTGTTCACATGTTATATACCATATTTGTGATCAGCAGCATGAGGATATTTAGTAGTGGTTCAACCAGATGAGCGGGAGTTCTTTGTTTCTTAAGTCCTGTTAGTTTTGTCGTATCACTAACCTTTTGGATTTAGCATCCACTTATGAGGGAGACCATGTACCGTTTGTCTCTTCGTTCTTGGCTTACCTCGCTCAACATGATTCCTTCTAGCTCCATCCATTTCCCTGCAAATGCCATTATTTTGTCATTTCTAATGGCTGCATAATATTCCATTGTGTATAGATACCACAATTTTTGGATCCATTCATCTGTGGTGGGGCACCTAGGTTGTTTCCATATCCTAGCTATTGCGAACAGTGCTGCAATAAACATGGAGGTGCACGTGTCCTTGTATATTGGTTCCTGTTGTTCAGGGTAGATGCCTAGAAGTGGTATGACTGGGTCGTAAGGGAGGTCAATCTTTAGCTTTCTAAGGACCCTCCAGACTGCTTTCCAAAGTGGTTGTATAAGTGTACATTCCCACCAGCAGTGTAATAGGGTTCCTCTTTCTCCACATCCCCTCCAGCATTTGTCGTTGGCTGATTTGTGGATGTGGGACATTCTGACTGGGGTAAGGTGGTATCTCAGGGTTGTCTTTATTTGCATTTCCTTCACCACCAGGGATGATGAACATTTCCTCATGTGTTTCTTTGCCATTTTTATTTCTTCATTTGAGAAGTCCCTCTTTAGTTCCCTTGCCCATTTAGTAATTGGTTTGTTAGGTTTGGGAGGGATTAGTTTCTTGAGTTCCCTGTATATACAGGATGTTAACCCCTTGTCTGATATATTGCTGGTAAATATTTTCTCCCAATTAGTTGGTTGTCTTTCTAGCTTAGTTGCGATAGATTTAGCTGTGCAGAAGCTTTTTATTTTAAGGTAGTCCCATTTGTCGAGTCTCTCTCCAACTTGTTGTGACCCTGGGACTCTGTTCAGGAAGTTCCTTCCTGTGCCTATTAGTTCAAGTGTCTCTCCTACTCTGTCCTGCAGTAGTTTCAGAGATTCAGGTTTAATGTTAAGGTCTTTAATCCATTTTGAGTTGATGTTGGTGCATGGTGATAGGCTGGGGTCCACTTTTAGTTTTCTGCATGTGGCCGCCCAGTTTTCCCAGCACCAGCGGTTGAAGAGGCTGTGTTTCTTCCATTGTATGTCTTTGGCTCCTTTGTCGAATATCAGCTGGCTGTAGGCCTGTGGATTTATATCTGGATCTTCTATTCTGTTCCATTGGTCTTCGGGTCTGTTTTTGTGCCAGTACCATGCTGTCTTTGTGATTATAGCTCTGTAGTAGAGTTTGAAGTTCGGCATGGATAGCCCTCCCATATTGTCTTTATCCCCTAGAATTGTTTTGGCTATTCTAGGTCTTTTGTTGTTCCATATAAATTTTTGGACTGTTTTCTGTATTTCAGTGATGTACGTCATTGGGATTTTAATAGGAATTGCATTGAATTTGTATATTAATTTTGGAAGTATCACCATCTTTACTATATTAAGTCGGCCTATCCAGGAGCATGGGAGGTCTTTCCATTTCCTAGTGTCTTCTGCAATTTCTTTCTTTAACTTTTTATAGTTCTCATTAAATAGTTCTTTTACATCTTTGGTTAGGTTAATTCCTAAATATTTTATTTTTTGGGAGGTTATTGTGAATGGGGTTGCTCCCTTTATTTCCCTCTCTTCCTGTGCGTTATCAGTGTATAGGAAGGCAACTGATTTTTGTGGGTTTATTTTGTATCCTGCTATTTTGCCGAAGTGACTTATGATTTCTAAAAGTTTGGGGATGGAGTTTTTGGGATCGTGGAGGTATAGTATCATGTCGTCTGCAAAAAGGGATAGTTTCACTTCTTCTTTCCCTATGCGGATCCCTTTAATGTCTTTTTCTTGCCTTATTGCCCTGGCTAAGGGTTCTAGGACTATGTTGAAGAGGAGTGGAGACAGTGGACATCCTTGCCTTGTTCCTGTTTTTAGGAGGATTGGTTGTAGCTTTTCCCCATTAAGTATAATATTGGCTATTGGTCTGTCATAAATGGCTTTTATTGTTTTTAGAAATGTTCCTTCTATTCCTATTTTCTCCAGAGCTTTTAGCATGAATGAATGTTGAATTTTATCAAAGGCCTTTTCTGCATCTGTGGCGATAATCATGTGATTCTTGACCTTGGCTCTGTTGATATGCTGGATTACATTTATTGACTTACGTATGTTAAACCATCCCTGTGTCTCTGGGATGAAGCCTACCTGATCATAGTGTATTATTTTTTTTATGTGTTTCTGGATTCTGTTAGCTAGAATCTTGTTAAGGATCTTTGCATCTGTGTTCATCAAGGAGATTGGCCTGTAATTCTCCTTTTTGGTTGGGTCTTTGCCTGGTTTGGGGATGAGTGTGATATTGGCTTCGTAGAATGAGTTTGGGATAGCTCCCTCCTTCTCTGTTTCTCTGAAGAGCTTGAGGAGTATGGGTATTAGTTCTTCTTTAAAGGTCTTATAGAATTCTGCTGTGAATCCATCTGGTCCTGGGCTTTTTTTTGTTGGAAGACTTTTGATAGCTTCCTGTATCTCATTATAGGATATTGGCTTATTTAATTGGTTAACTTCTTCTTTGCTCAGTTTGGGTAACTTGTATTTCTCTAAAAATGCATCCATTTCCGCCAGATTTTCTTCCTTTAGAGAGTATAGCTTTTGAAAGTAGTCTGTTAGAATTGTTTGGATATCTTGGGTACGTGTTGTGATGTTTCCCGTGGCATCCCTAATCCTATTAATATGGGTTTCCTCTCTTCTTTTTTTAATTAATCTTGCCAACGGGCCATCAATTTTGTTTATTTTTTCAAAGAACCAGCTTTTTGTTTGGTTTATTTTGGTTATGGTTTTCTGATTTTCTAATTGGTTAATCTCTGCTCTCAATTTGGTTATCTGGCTTCGTCTAGTAGCTTTAGGTCCCATTTTTTCTTGTTTTTCTAGCTGTTTTAGTTGCAACATGAGATTATTTACTTGGTCTGTCTCCATTCTCTTGATGTGGGCACTGAGGGCAATAAATTTGCCCCTCAGGACTGCTTTTGCTGTGTCCCACAAGTTTCTTTGTGAGGTGTTTTCATTTTCATTGAGTTCTAGGAAATGCTTTATTTCTTCTCTGATCTCTTCTGTTACCCAGGCCTTGTTAAGGAGTGTGCTGTTCAATTTCCATGTATTAGAGAAATTTCTGCGGTATGCTTTGTTATTGAGAGCTAGCTTGATTCCACTGTGGTCAGATAGGATACAGGGGATTATGTCGATCCCTTTGTATTTGCTTAAGTTCCTTGAATGAACTATGATATGGTCTATTTTGGAGAAAGTTCCATGAGCTGCTGAGAAGAATGTGTACTGTGTTGTTTTAGGGTGAAATACTCGGTAGATGTCAGTTAATTCCGCTTGAAGTATGGCCTCACTTAATTCGGTAGCTTCTTTGCCAATCCTCTGGTTGGTAGACCTGTCCTTTGGTGAGAGTGGCGTGTTAAAGTCTCCTAGTATTATCGTATTGGGATCTATTTTATTCTGTAAGTTTGAGAGCATTTGTTTAACATATCTGGGTGCACCGATATTTGGGGCATATAAGTTGATGATGGTTATATCCTCCTCTTGGATTGTTCCCTTTATTAATATGTAATGTCCGTCCTTGTCTTTCTGTACTGATTTTAATGAAAAGTTTATTTTGTCAGATATCAGGATTGCTACACCTGCTTTCTTATTGGGGGAATTTGATTGGTAGATCCTTTTCCACCCCTTCACTCTGAGTTTGTTTGTATGTTTGGCTGAGAGGTGGGTCTCCTGAAGGCAACAGATGGATGGGTCTTGTTTTCTGATCCAGTCCTCAGTTCGTTTTCTTTTAATTGGCGAATTCAGCCCATTTATATTAAGAGAAAGTATAGAGAGATGCATTGTTGTCCCTGCCATTCCGTTTTCCTAAGTTTTTCTTCTTTCCTTTCCTCCTGTGCTTGCTCAGTTAGACTTTGAGTAATGCCTGTTTGGGGCAGGTCCCAGTTCCTGGTTGCTTTCTTCAGGTTGTGTCCCCCCTCTTAGAATTCTTTGTAATGCTGGCTTAATGTTTATGTATTCATTTAGTTTTTCTTTGCTATTAAAAGTTTTCAGTTCTCCATCGAATGTGAATGCTAGCTTTGCCGGGTATATCAGTCTGGGTTGGCAGTTATTGGCTCTCAGGGCTCGTATGGTGCTTTCCCAGGCTTTTCTTGCATTCATTGTTTGTGTGGAGAGATCTGCAGTGATTCTAATTTTTTTCCCGTTGTAGTATAGCTCCTTCTTCATTTTTGCTGCATGCAGGATTGTTTCCTTATTATTCAGATCCATCATTGTTACTATTATGTGCCTAGAAGTGTTTCTCCTGGGATCTTGCTTGTTGGGTGTTCGATAAGCTTTTGTGATGTAGTTAAGATGGTCGTTTTTGAGGTGGGGAAAATTTTCATTGACTATCTTGTTAAATAGGTGTTGCATTCCCTTGCTCTGGAATTCCTCACCTTCGTCCACTCCGATTATGCGAAGGTTAAATTTTTTAGCATTATCTGCTTGCTCTTGAATTTCCCTTTGGTTTAATTTGAGTGATTTTTCCATATCTGTCACTTTTTGGTCCAGTTGGTGTATTCTGTCTTCTGTATCTGACACTCTACCTTCCATTTCATTCACTCTGTTGACCGTGGCTTCTATTGTGGTTTGCATGGTGGAAATGGATCCCTTTATGGATTCAATGTTGGTTCTCAGAGTACTGATCTCACCTCTCAATGAGGTGATATCAGTATGCATTACCTCTAATTTGGCGTTTATCTCACTTCTTACTGAGGTTTGTGCAGCTTCTATTTTTGCATCCAATTTTTGTTTGATATCCTGTATATCTTTTGATAGTTCATCCTTGTGCTCTTTCAATTTCTGATCCATTTCTCGCTTTATTTCTTGAGTCATTGCCTCCAGCAACCCTTGGATGTAGTTTTTGTCTTCCATTCCTGCTTTGCTCCCACTGGGGCTCTCCCCTGCGTGGCTGCTGGCTTTTGAGGTGAGCTTGCTGTCCTGGGTAGTGGTAAACCTTGTGATTTTTCTCTGTGATTTTCGCATGGGGGTTCAGGAGACTGCTCTTCAATCTTGTTTTGGTGTGTCTGTCTTTGCTTGGTTGCTGATTCTCTATTGGTAGAGAGAGTCTGTGTCTGATCTGGATTCTGTTGGGAGCCTATTTCCAGCTGCTATTCACTTAGGATTCTCAGCTCTCTGCTGTAGCAATTCCCGCCTTTGGAAGGGTTGAGCAGCCTAGACTGCTTGTGTTTGCTCCTGCGGGTGCTCTTGGGAAGATCAGATGCTCTGGATGCACTCTCCCAAATACTGGAGTCTGCTATGGGCTCCTGATGTGTTTTTGTTTGTTTGTTTTGGGCTGGTTGTGGGCTTGAACTCTAGGTTTGGGTGCTGTCCCTCAGCTCTTCAGCTCAGGGCTGGCACCCTACCATTTGAGCCACAGCCCCACTTCTGACCCTTTTTGCTTTGTTCAGGCGCCGGTCCCCTGGCCTGGTTCCGGCCCCAGCCTGGAGCGCGCTCGTTAGGCCTGTGCTAATGTGTATACCACCTTGGTTATGCAGCCTGAAGGACACAGTTCAAATTTCTTCTACTGTTGGTAGTCTTGACCCAGGGGCACTGTTCCTGGCTTGAGCATTTAAGCTCCCTTCCCGGGGCGCTCTTGCTCTGGCCTGGCCAGCAGAGTGTGCTCCACCGGCTGGTGGGGCTCTCGAACAGTTCCCAGTTTTAGTGGGTCCTGTGGTCCGGGTGTTGGGGTAGGGAGTCTAGGTCAGGGTCTGGGGATTCCCTCCAGCTCTGGTCTCCCTTGATGGATTCCCTGTCCCCTGATGGGTACTCACCCTGTAGGTCGTCAGTTGTTGTTGCAGTCCGTCAGTTGTTGTTGCAGTCCGATTTAGTTTACTTTTTAATGTGCACAGATTCATTATGTTCCTAGTTTAATTATCGAGTTGGGTATTTTAGTTAAAATTAATACCTTTTTAATTTTAATGTATTTGTCTTTTCTCTCCTTTCATTTTCTTTTTCTTTTTTGGTAAAGTCCACAAAAAAGTCATTCTCATTAGTGAGTAAGAACTTTTTTGAAGTTTAACTGATTTAGTATCAGCAGAAAAATAGCCAAGGGTATTGTAAAGCACTTTGATAATATATAGTGCTACATAAATGTTTATTATAATTATTAACTCAATAATTATAGTAATCATGGTTACACTTACAAGATGTGGCTTGTGAGTTAACCAGCTAGCTTCATTTTAATACTCTTAGCAAATCTCTCTAAGCTTCATGGAAACAAAGCTTGAAATACTATGTACAAAAGCACACACAGTCATTATACTCCATGTACATTATATAAAAATTGCACTAGACAACTTGAAGGTAGGGATGGGAGGGTAAAAAATGGGGTAGAACTGTGGAAGGGATGATAATGATCAAGATGCACTGTGCTCATAACCTGATTTATGGAATTGAAACCTCTTTAAGCTTCTTACTTTTAAAAAGCAGCACAAAAATTCCTTTTTGCATGAATCTGATGGCTCTCCTTCCCTTCCTTCTTTCATTTTTATGTGTTTTAAAGGCATCCAGATAGGCATTTTAATGTTTCATTCGAAGACAAAATGTACCTGTTAATTATTTCCATGTGCTGTATATGGCAGGGACTCAGAGAAGTGAGAAAATGAAGTGAAAGGGTAAGATAAAAGAACACATGCAGGGGCTGGGAAGGTGGCTCAGTGGTAGAGGGCTAGCCTCACATGCATGAGGCTCTGGGTTTGATTGCTCAGCCCCACATAAGCAGAAAAAAGCCAGAAGTGCCACTGTGGCTCAAGTGGTAGGTGCTAGCCTTGAGCGGAAGAGCTGAGGGACAGCACCTAGACCCAGAGTTCAGCCCCCATGACCAACTAAAAAAAAAAAAAAAAAAAAAGAACACATGCAAGTCTTTTCAAATGAATGAGGTTTTTTGTTTGTTTGTTTGGTCTGTCGTGGGGCTTGAACTCTGGGCCTGGGCGCTGTCCCTGAGTTCTTCAGCTCAAGGCTAGTGTTCTACCGCTTGAGCCACAGCACCACTTCAGGTTTTATGCTGGTTTGTTGGAGATAAGACTCTCTCGGAGTTTCTTGCCCGGGCTGGCTTTGAACTGAGATCCTCAAATCTCAGCCTCCTGAGCAGCTAGGATTATAGGCATGAGCCACTGGCACCCTGCTTCAAATGAATGAGTATTTAACAAGAAACTTTACTGAGCTTCTACTAGGAACCATCTATTGCCCTAATGGCCTGTGCACTACTAACTTCTGTTGATTCACTTGCTTTCAATTTTGCCTCTGAGCCCTGAGGTCAGCTGGAAGTGTGGCAGTCATGGATAACCTGTAGATATTTGTTTTGTTGAAAACAGCCAAGCAATTATTCATTGGTCTTGGCCAAAACTACCACACAGTGGTTGGCACTGGTTTCAAAATTCCCTATGAGACCTCTATTTTTATTTTTGCCAGTCGTGGGACTTGAACTTAGGGCCTAGGCACTGTCCCTAAGTTTATTTTGCTCAAGACTAGCACTCTACCACTTGAGCCACAGTTCCACTTCTGCCTTTTTCTTTTTATGTGGTACTGAAGAATTGGACCCAAGACTTCATGCATGCTAGGCAAGCACTCTACCCCTAAGCCACATTCCCAGCTCCCCCATGTCTTCTTTTTTTATGTTTATGTCTATTGAAGGTCAGCACACCATAAATTTTTTTATATATTTTTATTGTAAAAATACTGTACAGAACTGGGTGCTGGTGGCTCACGCCTGTAATCCTAGCTATTCAGGAGGCTGAGATCTGAGGATCATGATTCAAAACCAGCCTGGGCAAGAAAGTCCATGAGACTCTTATCTGCAAGAAACCACTAGAAAACCAGAAGTGACACTGTGGCTCAAGTGATAGAGTGCTCGCCTTGAACTGAAGAGCACAGGGACAGCACCCAAGCCCAGACTTTAAGTCCCACGACCAACAACAACAACAAAAAACTGTACAGAGGAGTTATAGTTACATGAATAAGGTAATGAGTACATTTCTTATTGAGCATTGTTACCTCCTCCTTTGTTTATCCCCTACCATGCCTTCCCTCCTTACCTCCCCAACGCCTCCAACCCTGAAGTTGTAAAGTTCATTTTCAACATAGTGTCTTGAACATCTCATTGTTACAATGGGTCAACCTGTATCCTTAGTTCAACATTTTCTTATTTCCCTTCCCCCCGCAAATTAGAAAAATGTATACACAAGATGCAGGGCACCGGAATCATATACAGTGAAAACAGGGGTTATACTATGGGGGAAGAACAAAGAAAAGAAACAAAAAAAATTCACACAGTACATTAAAAATACATTATGTCCCTATCTTGGGGTTCTTTTGCTTAGCATCATCTTACTGGTCATATGTACATAGCTTTTGACCTTTTCTGCTTGTCTCAGTCATATACTAGTTATTGCAAATAAGGGAAACCATGGGACCTATGTTTCTTTGGGCCTGACTTTCTTCACTTAATATTTTTTTCCAAGTCTTTCCATTTCCTAACAAATGGGGCAATGTCATTCTTTCTGATGGAGGCATAGAATTCCTTTGGCATATATACCGCATTTTCTTGATCCATTCATCTACTGAGGGGCATCTGGATTGGTTCCATATCTTAGCTATGGTAAATAATGCTGCAATAAACATAGTTGTGCTGGTGGCTTTAGAATAGTGTTGTTTGTGATTGTTTGGGTCAATGCCCAAAAGTGGATTGCTGGGTCATAGGGGAGCTCTATGTGGAGTTTTTTTAAATAGATTTATCTTTTTTTTTTATTTATTTCTTTTATATTTTCTTATTTTTTATTTTGATATTTTTAAGAGCTGAGGAAGAAAGAGCTGGGAAAGAGCTGAGAAAGACTGGGAAAGAGCTGGGAAAAGAGGTCGGAAAGAGGTGGGAAACAGAACTGGGAAAGAGAGCTGGGAAAGAAAGAGCTGGGAAAGAGAGCGTCTGGGCAAGCAAGAGAGCTGGGAGAGAGCTGGGAAAGAGTTGGGAAAGAAAGCTACGAAAGAGAGAGAGAGGGGAAAGAGAAGAGAGTTGGGAAAGAGAGCAGGGAAAGAGAGAGAGTTGGGAAAAAGAGCTAGGAGAGCTGGGAAAGAGCTGAGAAGAAAAGAGCTGAGCCTATGTGGAGTTTTTTCAGGAACTTTCATACTGCTTTCTGAAGAGCACACCATAACTTGATTGCTGTTTTTGTTGTTGTTGTTGGTTTGTTTGTTTGTTTTTTTTGGTGCTGCTACTAGAGCTTGAACTTGAGGTCTCAGTCTACTTACAGCTGGTACTCTACCACTTGAGCCATGCCATTGGTCCAGTACTTTGCTGAATAATTGGAGATGAGGTCTCATAAACTTTTCTGCCTGGCCTGGCTTTGAACTACAATCCTCACATCTCAGCCTCCAGAGTAGCAACTAACACAGATGCAAGTTACTAGTACCCAGCCTGATTTTCTTTCTTGTTCACACTCACTGAAGTTAATTTGCAATGAGTATATGTTAGAGCTATTGAGCCAATTGTTAGACATATTCTAGAATCTAGATTATATCATCATATATGATTATTTCATATTTTTCCTTTCCTTCTGCATCTTTTCTTTTTTTAACTAGTCTTGGTGTTTGGGAACTCAGGGCCTGGGCACTGTCCCTGAGCTTCTTTTGCTCAAGGCTAGTACTCTACCACTTCAGCCACAGCTCCCCTTCCAGCTTTTTCTGTTTATGTGATTCTTAGGAATCAAACCCAGGATTTCATGCATGTTAAGCAAGCACTCTACCACTGAGCCACATTCCTAGCCCTGCATCTTTTTTTATACCACAGTTCCTAAGATAAAGTCAACATTTGGGTATTCAAATGTTAGTTGCCATGAGTAACTGCAATAAATTATATATTAATTAAGTGTACTGTAAGACCTTGCTGGTAACCATTTCTCTTTATTTGACATTATAGGATGTCACTGTCAGTGACACTAATAAAAATATATATATTAAAATTTTGGTATATGGTTTCAGAAGGTCTGACAATAACAGAAAGTTGAAACACTGCCACTAATAATGACCACTTCTACTCCCAGTGAGTTATGTTTGTTTGCTTTATCTCATTCTGGAAAAAACAGAAAATATAGAACATCCACAAGAGTTTGAATAAAGTTTGGCTTTTCTTTTATATATAAACTATATAACTTCCATGCATTTTTTGCAACTGTAATTCTTTTTCTTTTTCATGGTATGTAGTCTTCCAAACTTGCTTTTATGTAAACATAAATTCTTTTTTTGGGGGGGGGGGGTCCGGTCGTGGGGCCTGAACTCTGGGCTTGGGCACTGTCCCTCAGCTCTTCAGCTCAAGGCTAGCACTCTACCACTTGAGCCACAGCGCCACTTCTGGCTTTTTTCTTTTTGCTTATGTGGTGCTGAGGAATCGAACCCAGGGCCTCAGGCATGCAAGGCAAGTGCTCTACCACTGAGCCACCTTCCCAGCCCATAAATTCTTAACCTAAAAATGTGAGCATACATTTATAGTCTATTATGATTGTTACTATAAACATAAGATCTCTTCTTCTGAAGATGATCACTTTTGAACAGGGCATGGTAATACATGCATGCTATCCAGTACTAATGAAGTTGAGGCAGACTGTGAATTCAAAGCCTGACAGTGCTATATAGCAAGTTTTCAGGCCAGCCTGGGCTATATAGTAAAATCTTAACTTAGAAAACCTAAAAAAAAAAAAAGCTCATCTTTGCTTGGTGCTGATGCTTCATGCCTGTAATCCCAGCTATTCAGAAGGCTGAGATCTGAGGATCACAGTTCAAAGCCAGTCCTAGCAAGAAGTCTGTGAGACTCTTATCTCCAATTAATCACCAGAAAACCAGAGGTGATACTGTGGCTCTAAGTGGTAGAGCACTAACCTTACTAGCCTTGAGTGAAAGAGCTCAGAGACAGTGCTCAGGCCGTGAGTTCAAACCCCACAACCAACTAAATAACAACAAAACAAAAACAAAAAAAAACTCTCTTTTGAAGAGATGGCTAATGAGGACAAGGGGTAAAGCTGGAACAATGTCTGGAGGGAAATATCTTGTCAGGACCTTAAAATTATTCTTTAGCTCCATGAATAAGATTGTGCTGCTTCCCATTTTGATGGAACTCTCTTTCAGGGTAGAGGTAATACCCTTTACATCAGTGCTTCTTGGGCTTGTTTAAAAATATACTATGCTACTATGTCTAGTGAATAATCTTCTTGAAAAGCTGAAATGCATTAGCCTAAATTCCGTTCTTTTCTTTCTTCCCTTCTGACATTTTTCCTGACACACAACATTGGGTATTATCAACCTATACCACAGAGGTGTTTATTTACTAGGTAATCAGGCATTTGCTGCAATGCTTAACTAATCAGCATTTACCTCTACTTGCCATCTTCATCCTCATTTCCCTTTTGAGAATCTCCCTTTGTGCATAAATCCTAGGAAGAGTCACTAGGCCTAGCCTTAGGTGCCATTATATGGAAGCTGTTTCAGAACTTTCAATCTTGAGTCATGATGCAATGACAAGGCTATAACTAAGGACCGTGACAGTGCCAGAATGCAAACCACATTTTTTTAAAAAGTCATCATACTGTATGATTTTTGTTGTGGTTCTTCTGAAGTTTTCTTGGCCCAAACTTTGCTTCATTCTGATGTCCTTCCAGTGAATTGTTTAGTTTCCTGAATGACTCCACTTGATTGCTGTTGCTTGCAACCCAGAACTATAGCCAATGTGGTGTATCTATACTAGAGTCTAGAAACTCACAGATGACTCTGATGCAGGGTGGTTCTCAAGCATACCTTGAGAAATCCTATTCTATGTCGTGGTATTCTACATATTATACATAGGCCCTTGTGTCATGCAGAAGGTATTCAAAATGTGTTTACTTGATGAGTGAACAGATAGCTATTGGATTTCTTGTAAAGTAGCCTAATCTGAGATCTAGCAATGCCAGAATTTTATCAAATAAGGATTGATTTGGGGGATGATGATTTCCTATTTTTTTGTTAGATTTATGTGCTGGTTTTACTTCATTATAGTTGTAAACCACAATGAAGTTTAGGAAGGACGTAAAAAAAAATCATGTTAGGGGCTGGGAAGGTGGCTCAGTGGTAGAGCGCTTGCCTTGCATGCCCAAGGCCCTGGGTTTGATTCCTCAGCACCACATAAGCAAAAAGAAAAAAGCCGGAAGTGGTGCTGTGGCTCAAGTGGTAGAGTGCTAGCCTTGAGCTGAAGAGCTGAGGGACAGCACCCAGGCTCAGAGTTCAGGCCCCATGACCGGACCCCCCCAAAAAAAATCATGTTAAATCTTGCCAGTAATGAAGAAATGAGGTTTCTGTAGGTTTAGCCATACGGTTTTGTTTGGCTTTTGTTTTTGTTTTTTCCAGATGATGGTACAGATCTTTGAAATATTTGTTTATTTCTTCAGTATTTTATATACTAAAAAATAAAATGAAACCTAAGCAGACAGCTAATTAAAATCTTTTTTGTTGTTGTTCTTAAGTAGGTTGAAAAGTATGCCAGTAGGTAATGGAATTTTTCATGACTTTGGCTTTGATATGACTTCTTCAAGTTAGAACAAAGATGATGCTTGGCTACTGTTCTTTGTAGAGCTTTTCCATTCATGATTTCTATGGCGCTCTTTGTAAGTCTTTCTAAATACTGGTGGAAAGAAATCTTACTAATAGAGTCTAGCTGGGCACTGGTGGCTCACACCTGTAAACCTAACTACTCAGGAAGCTGAGATCTGAGGATCATAGTTTGAAGCCAGCCTGGGCAGGAAAGATTGAGAGACTTATCACCAAATAACCACAAAAAGCAAGAAGTAGAGCTGTCGTTCAAGTGCTGTAGTACTAAGCATGAGCACAAAAGCTCAAGGACAGCTCCTAGGTTCTGAGTTCAAGGCCCAGTTCCAGCAATGTTTAAAAAAGAAAAGAAAAAGAAAAAACAGAGTCTAATAGCCAGATGTCAGTGGCTTACACCTATAATCCTATCTACTTGAGAGCCAGAATAGGAGGATCATGGTCCAAGGTCACTTTGGGTAGAAAAGTTCATGAGTATCCCTGTTTAACCTATGACTAAGCACAGTGATATGTATCTTTCATCACAAGCTACAGGGGAGGCTGACATTGGGTGGATTGTGGTGCCAGGCCAGCCAAGGATGAAAAGTCTACAAGACTGGCCCCAGGGAAGGGAACCTGGACATGTGGCACACACTGGCATGTGTGTGTCATCCCATCAATATCAGGAAGCCTAAAGGAAGACAAATGCACAGGTGGGTAAGAAGACCTGATCCTAAAAAAATAACCAGTGAAAAACAGGGGAGGAGGTATAACTCAGTGGTATGGTCCTAGCCTAGCAAGGGCTTCAAGGTGCTGAGTTCAAACTCTTGATATCACTAAAAGAAAAAGTAATAGAGTCCTCTTTAAGACCTCAAGAAATACAGATCAGTACCCATGTATACCAAAGACCTGAGGTTAGTTGACATTAACACATATTTTTGTGTTTATCGACCATGAATCCCCTCTATGAATTTCTGTCTTTTTGTTGTTGTTGTTGTTGGTCACGGGGCCTGAACTCTGGGCCTAGACACTGTCCCTCAGCTCGTCAGCTCAAGGCTACTGCTCTACCACTTGAGCCACAACGCCACTTATTTTTTCTGTTTATGTGGTACTGAGGAATCGAACCCAGGGCCTCATGCAGACACTCTACCACTGAGCCACCTTCCCAGCCCAAATTTCTGTCTTTTGAATTTGAGATGCCTACTGAGATAGAGACATAGACAATGGCTTAAGAAGTTGGTCACAGAGTTGGAGTCCTGGTTCTGTAGTAGTCTCACTGCGGTTGTTGACTTGTTTTCTTCTACTTCTTGAATAGGGATCAATTTCCCTTCCCATGTCTATCTCCTGATACATAGCTAGTGCTCAGCTAATGTTTAGTTAATGAGATTCTAATGAATCCTTATTTATTTATTTATTTATTTAGTCAGTTGTAGAGTTTGAACTCTGGGCCAGGGTACTGACCCTGAGCTCTTCAGCGCTCTACCATTTGAGCCAGGGCACCACTTCCAGTTTTCTGGTGATTAATTGGAGATAAGAATCTCATGGAGTTTCCTGTCCAGGCTGGCTTTGAACTGCCACACTCAAATCTCAGCCTCCTGAGTAGCTAGGATTACAGGCTTGAGCCACAAGCACACAGCTTGAATCCTTAATTTGGGGCAGCTCTCAATCTTTCTGAACTTCTTACTTGTAAAATAGACTGGTTATTCTCTGCCATCGTTTCCAGCTCTGATCCTCTGTGATGTCTGATTTGTGTATCCTGAAGCCGACTTGCCTTAGCAGTCTCTCTTGTTTGGTCCATTGAGAAATGCTTTATGAAAAGTGGCTTTTCCAGCTCTGAGTCATTCTTTCTGAAAGTCACATCAAAGATCCTGCAATGTGCCCAGAGAACAATTTGGAGAATTGCCCATTCAGTATTTACCTATATAGTTTTCTGAAGAATTTTTTTTTTGAAACTTCAGCTGCAACAGCAAAAGAGATGGTTTATTGTACTCACGTCACATTCGGCCACAGCTATGAACAGAACTAGTCAGGAATGTCACGGGTCCCAAGCACAGGACCATCAAGGGATGCTTGGTTATGAGCAAGGTGTGTCTTTCAGAGATGGTCTTAGCGATGGAAGTTCTGGATCCACTGGGAAATCACAGCGGCATGCAGTCCAACAACTCAGCGTCCCAGCCTATGGCGTTCCTTATTCCCCCTGAACCTCTAGCCTCGACGGGTGCACATGCTGGTTTACTTGGACCTCTGCCTCATCTTTCTTCTTTTGTGGTTCAGCCTGAGCATTCGCTTCTTCCTCCACAGTTGTTTCTAGGAAGATGGCGCTAAGGCCGAGAGCCTGCGTAATTCTCTACTCCATAAGGGCTATTGAGGTATTTCACATGATATTTCACATGACTTCTTAAGGATTAGCTTCCGTCTTAAGGAAATTGGTGCCTGATCGGGCTGAATTGGCTCCATCTCAAATAGTTCAGAATGATTCAGACAGTGAATTGATGAGCTACCTGGCATTTTAAATCCTGGGGGAGGTCAGGACAACTATCTAACACATACCATGGCTTTTCTTTATTCCTTGTGGTAGAGTGAATCTTGCTTAGAGAATATTGGAAATGTAACAGGGCTGAAATTTCAACATTAATTGCAGGAGGTTAAAATGGGCAGGCTGTGACATAGGGTCAGAAATCTAATTAGGTAGACTCTGAGTTCTTCTCATTCCAGCAGCAACTAAAAGCAAACCCTCTTTTCGGTATAACTTTATCAAAAATGTGCTTCTCAACAATTTAATCTAGTTCCTTATTTATTTATTTACTTCAGTCGTGGGCTTGAGTGCTGGGCCTGGGCTCTGTCCCTCAGCTCTTCTAGTTCCTCATTTATAAAAAGGCTGGAGGTTAAGTAATTTGTTATGTGTGTGTGTGTGTGTATTTGTACTGACACTGTCTCTGAGCTTTTTTGCTCAAGGATGGCCCTCTACCACTTGAGCCACAACACTACTTCTAGCTTTTGGATGGTTAATTGGAGATAAGAGCCAGCTTGGGCTGGCTTTCAAGTCAGGATCTTCAGATCTCAGCCTCCAGAGTAGTAAGTGATTTGCTTTTGAGAGAAGCCACTGGAAGATATCTTAGATTGGCTCTTAATTTTCAAAATAAGAAAATATTCAGGAAAAAAAAAATGCCACAAATAGAGCTGAAGGTATAGGTAGGAAAACCTGCAGCAATAGAATACTTAGCTTTTTAAATTTACAAAGCACGCACAAGCGGATCAGTCCAGCTACTCAGAAAGCTGAGATCTGAGGATCACAGTTGAAGACAGCCCAGGCAGCCAAATCCAAGGGACTCTTATCTTCAATTAATCAACCAATATCTAGAAATGGAGCCACATCTCAAGTGGTAGAATGCCAGCTTTGAGCAAAAAAACTGAAGGAGAGCATCAGGTCCTGAATTCAAGCCCTAGTACTTACACCAAAAAAAAAAAAAACAAAAAACCAAAAACAAAAACTCCATTGCTATATCCTTATCTCAACAGATTTGTGAAACAATCAGTGTAATTTTTTTTAATTTTTATTTTATTTTTTAGGGGTGTCCGGTCGTGCAGCCTGAACTCTGGGCCTTGGCACTGTCCCTCAGTTCTTCAGCTCAAGGCTAACGCTCTACCACTTGAGCCACAGTGCCACTTCTGGCTTTTTTTCTTTTTGCTTATGTGGTGCTGAGGAATTGAACCCAGGACCTCATGCATGCAACGCAAGTGCTCTACCACTGAGCCACCTTCCCAGGCCCCAGTGCAATTTTTTTAATTAACTCTAAATTATAGTGAGGACATTGACATTAGTTAACATTAAGTGACAATTGCAAAACTATAGCTCTCACAGCCTAGATTAGAACTCAAGCCTCTGGCCTTGCACAGTGTGCTCTTTATGTTACAACATACTGCAGACTAAAGACATGACAAATAAATGTGTCAACATCTCTTGGAGCTATGAGTTGAGAGTAGGTAGAAGATTGATGCACATCCTGGTCCCCAACAACATGATTTGGCAAGTGTGTACATTTCCTCAGAGACATCCTATGCTGTCACTGCTCAGAGTGTGAATCATGTACTGTTCCCATTGGGGGAACATTTGGGCACATCATTCTTCCATGTGCTATTTTAGCAATATCAATTTGCTAATGGCAAAGGTAAAATTATCTTGTTAGATCATGAGGTTTTGTCAAGATTTACTCTTGCTGCTTAAAAATCTGTGGGTAACACTGGCTCACACCTGTAATCCTAGCTATTCAGAAGGCTAAGTTCTGATTATCATAGTTCAAAGCCCGCCAGAGCAGGAAAATCTGTGAGCTTCTTATCTCCAATTTGCCACCAAGAAGCTGGAAGTGGAGCTGCGACTCAAGTGGTAGAGCACCAACCTTGAGTGAAAAAGCTAAAGGATAGTGCTCAGATGCTGGCTTCAAGCCCCAGTACCAGTACAAGAAAAAAGAAAGAAAGAAAAGAAGAGAAAACCCTTTGGGTATTCTTTGTAAGATTTTACTTAGCTTAATGTGTAAGAAAGCTTAAAGGTAAGTTTTGTCCTATTTTAAAGTCAATGCTTTTTTCTCTCATTATATTCTCCCCTTCTATCTTCAACTTTTATCTATTCCCTAATATGTATTTAAATCAACTTTGTATGTAAATCAAACTTTAAAAGAAATTAATTTATACATGAAAACATAAGATTCAACCATAAATAACTGGTTAGAATTTTGGACATTAGGTTGCAAAAATGAAAATTAAAAAATTAAGCTCTGAAAGGGAATAGATGTATGATCCTTTCCAGTTCAGAAATAAATCAGTTTGAGGGTTGAAAGTCACATTTGGTGAATTGACCTTTTGTTGGTACACTAAGCAAACACCCTAGGCTCCTTAAAGGAATTCAATTTGTGCACTATATGGACTACAGAGAAATCACAGAACAAACCCAAAATATCTGATTAGAACATTTTAAGAGAATTACATTGTTCGAGAAATTACTGTTGTATTTATGAACTGGGGTTGGCTGGCATATTTCCAAATATTTAAGAAACTTGCCAGGCACTGGAGGCTCATACCTTAATCCTAGCTATTCAGGAGGCTGAAATCTGAGGATTGTAGTTCAAAGTAAACCCAGGCAAGAAGGTCCATGAAACTTATCTCCAATTAACCACCAAAAAATTGAAAGTGGAGCTATGGTTCAAAGTGGTAGAGCACTAGCCTTGAGCAGAAGAGCTCATGAACAGCACCCAGGCCCTGAATTCAAGCCCCATGACTATCAAATGTACTCATTACTTGACTTATGAATTGGTAACCATGAGGTACAATACCTTAATAATAATAACAATAACATTATCTTTTTTAAAAAAGTAACTGTCTAGATATCTTTGGCTTCAAAAACAAAATAGAATTAGGATAATATTTGAGGTAAGGAAGAAAAAGAAGAGGTCATGGAAAATGTTCAGATTCTTCTCTTTACTTTACCAAATACAACACTATATGAAGACTCTGTGTATCTTTCTGCTTCTTGGGAAAAACTACAAATGAGAAAGACAAAACCACAAAAAATTATGCCTTAAGATACAAACTCATTTCTCTCTTTTGTGAATGGAGTATGGAAGTATGATGTCCAGGGTCAAGACACAAACTTTTTCTCTTTCCCTCTCTTCCCTTCATTCATTCATTCATTCATTCTTTTATTTTCTTTTTTCTAGGATTTGAACTCAGGTCTTGGTGTATATTAGACAGGTTCTCTACAGAATGAGCCAGGCCTCCACTTATTTTGCCCTTATTTTTTTCTTCAGCAAATCCTTTTTAGGGCATAAATTCACAAAATGGGTGAATTTTTTTTGATGGTACTGAGTATTGAACCCTGAGCCTCTTACTTGTGAGGCAGGCCATGTGCTCTACTACTGGAACTCTGCACCCAGCCCTTTTTATTCTAGTTACTTTTATTCCAGTTATTTTTCATATGCAGTATGGATTTCAATCCTTCTGCTGATGAATTTTGGATGAGAGGCAACATTCATTGAGATAAAGTCTCACTAACATTTTACCCAAGCTGGACTTAAACTGTAATACTCCCCATTTCTACCTTCTGAGTGTCTGAGATTACAGGTGTGAACTATTTCATGTGAGTAGAAATTTTTAAATTTTTCTAGCATGTGGTTGGATTAGTCATCACTGGTTGGATAAATTCTTGTTGAATATCTACGCCCTTAGGGAGTTCAAGTTGGTGATTACAACTTACTGATATTTTTTTCATCCCCACAGATAACAGTACCATTGTACTCTGTGATTTAAGAACCAGGAATTTATTATTAATAGACATGGTTGGTCTACCAAGAATCACATGAAGGGAGCACAGGCTTAGGACTTAGAAAACATCATTATCAGCTCTGTTGATGAGTATCTGTGCCTTTGAGAAGATTACTGAGCATCCTTTAATTTCAGTTTCATCCTCTGAGAATGGAGAATAATGCCTACCTTTCAAGGCTGAGAATTAAATGAAATAATGCAAATGCTGTGCTTGGCACACAGAAGGCATTCAAATCTGGTTGAAATTATTATAATTATTGTTAATTGTTGTGCTATTTCCAAGAGTGAATTAGGTTTACACAGTGCTTCAGTGGCTTCATGTAAGAGCTTATACAGAACTTCTCTGATCCGCATACTGTAATGTGGTTCTTTGTTCTGTCAGACAGGTGTTTTAAAGCATCACACCCAGCCTTCAAGATAATTATCATTATTATTACCCCCATTTTACATATAAAGAAACTGAGGCAAAAATAGGTTGAGTAATTCATCAAAGATTGTACACAAAGTGGCAAATCTGAGATGTGAACTGACGTACTATTCTCCAAAGTCATAACTCTATTATACTGTATCACCACAGAGAATGTTATTATTTAATCCATGAATCATACATGAGAATAAAAATAACTTTTCTGACTTTCAGTGATCATCTTTTGGTGTAACCATTCTACCTGGGGCAAGGTCACCTGGCCTTGGAAGGCCTCATGAATCAAAATACAAAAAGTGAATTTTCTAAATAACACATGGATACCTCTAGAACTTGAAGACAGACTCTTACGGGGCTTTCAGCACTGACTATATGTTCTGTATCATCCATTCTCGTGCTTTCAGACCCCAGAGAAACACTTCTTTATATCACTTCTCCTTTGTCCTTAAATGGAAAGGGAACTGTATCTAACTAGACACAGTAACCTAGCTTAACTTCCAATTGAGGATTCCTCTGCCTCTGCCTTCCAAGTGCTGAATACTTTAGTATTTATTTATTTGATTAATTAATTTTTGCAATACTTCAAACTCTGGGCTTTACATTTTCTGGCACTTTACCTCTGAAGCATACCTCCAGCCCTGTTTTTCAATGGCTATTTTTAGAATAGGGTCTCCCTTCCTGCCAAGGAATTCACTTGAACTGTCATCTTCTTACTTTAGACTTCCCCTCATGGCTGGGACGACAATCTGTACAACCTCAACTGGTTTTTCTCCATAGAAATGCAACGTCAGACTTTTCTACTCAGGCTGGCTAGAATCCCATCCTCTCCATGTTGGCCTCCTAAGTAGATAGGATTATATGCCTGAGCCACTAGTACCTGGCTTGTCATTTTACTTTTTTAATGGAAAAAACTACATTTGAACATTTCCAGTACATTACATTTTAAAAAATCTTCTGCAGTATTGAGAATATGTTAAAGATGGTTCAGAGATGGAAAATTGAAAAAAAAAAACAAAGCAAAAGCTGAAAAGAAAATTTGTCAAGATAGAAGGGTAGAACATACCTTTCTAAAAATTTGGCTTCATAAATGACCTTTAAATAGATACACAATATGTGGGACTTTATGTCATGTCTGACTCACCATCACAAATGTTAGAAAGGAGCTTTTCAAGTAATCTAGTACAGCTACCTACCAAAACAAGCTCTTGGGCCTAATTAATATTTTAGCCTGTTAAAAGGAACGTAATTGGATCAGCAGCCTCACAAATGAAGAAGGGTCACAAACTACAATAGTCTCATGGTATCCACAGTTTCACTTTTAAAATTATTCACAGCTCCAGAATAAGGCAGAGACCACATTCATATAACTCTTCACTAAAGTGCATTGTTATCATTGTTTGATTTTGCTGGGTATGGGTGTGGGCTTGTAGTGCCAGCTACTGAGACAATTGAAGCAGAAAGATAGCTTGAGCCTAGCAGTCCAGACCAGCTTGGGCAACATAAAAAATCTCATCTTAAGGGGGAAGGAGGATTGAGAGGGGGGAAGAGGGAGGATGGGAAGGGATGGGAAGGGGAAACAAAGGAGGAGGCTACAATGCTTGATAAGAAATGTACTCATTATCTTGCACATGTAATTGTAACCCCTCTGTACAGTATTTTCACAATAAAAAAAATCTCATCTTAAAAATAAATACATATGGGCTGGAAAGGTGGCTTACTGGTAGAGTGCTTGCATCACATGCATAAAGCCCAGAGTTTGATTCCTCGGTACCACATACACAGAAAAAGCTATAAGTGGCACTGTGGCTCAAGTGGCAGAGTGCTAGCCTTGAGCGAAAGAAGCTCAGGGACAGTGTCCAGGCCCTGAGTTCAAGCCCCAGGACTGGCAAAAAAAATACATACCTACATGCATACATATCTACATACATACACACATACATACAGCTAGGCTCCTGTTGTTCTTGCCTGTAATCCTAACTTCTCAGTAGACTGAGAACTAGAAAATCACAGCTCATGGTCAGCCTGGGCTGAAAAGCTCATGAGACCCTGACCCCAAAATAACCAGCAAAAAGCTGAGCTGGAGGTGGAATCCAATAGAGCATCAGTCAAACAAACAAGCTGAGCAAGCATGAGGAATTGAGTTCAAATTCCAGTACCACCAAAATTTAAACAACCATGAAACAAGGTTGATGTAGTTCAGGCCTGTAAACCTAGTTGCTTGGTAGATGGAGATTGGATCACAGTGTAAGGTCAACTCGGGCAAAACGTTTGCAAAACCTATCTCAACCAATAAAACTGGGTGTCACTGGGAAATCTCTACAATAGAGAATAATTTCTGAGACAGAATGATTTTTAAGGAAGGGAAAGGAAAATGCATTTAATATATTTTATTAAGTATTATGACAAGGGAATTATGTGTGTTATTAAACAATGCCTTTGCTTCTACTTGCCTTTGTAATCTGCTGAGAGACATTAGAATCAAGGAGCTTTGCTTGGAGTCAGTTGCTCACACCTATAACCCTAGCTTCTTGGAGGACTGTGATTGTGAGGATCATGATTTGAGGCCGGCCTAGATAGAAAAGTTTGCAAGAACCCTTTTCTACCAAGAAGTGGGTGCAATAGTAGATTCCTATTCCTACCCTAGCTATGACGGGAAGTCTATATAGACAGATCACAGTCCAAGCATGTGCTTGGTCAGAAATGGAGTCTCTATCACAAAAATCATCAGTGCAAAAAAGTGCTGGAAGCATGACTCAGCAGTACAGAACCTGCCTAGCAATCATGATGCCCTTGAGTTCAAACTGCCAAAAAGGAAAAAAAGAAAAAAAATGTAGCTTTATCAGTGGCAAAATATGAAACTGGAAGATATGGCTCATTAACTTTACACGAATCTTATGCTTTTCAAACATGCTGGTTTCTTTTCTCTGAACTCATCTATCAGGTAAATCCTTCCTCCTCCCCTAGGAAGGGTGAGTGTGAGTGTAAGAGAGGCCTGGGGCTTTATATTCATGGATTTTTCTGCTTGTGGAAAGGCACACTAAGGCAAAGGGCCTGCCCACTGAGAAAGGCCAAACAACTGAAGGTCCTCACCAACGCCATATAAAAAAAGATCTAAGGAGCTACATGTTGGTGGCCCATGCCTATAATCCTAGCTACTCAAGAGACTGAGATCTGAGGATCACGGTTAAAAGCCAGCTCAGGCAGAAAAGTTTGTAAGACTCTTCTCTCCAATTAACTACCCCAAATCTGGAAATGGTAGAGAGCTAGCCTTGAGCACGAAAGCTCAGGAACAACGCCCAGGTCCTGAGTTCAAGCTTCAAGACTGGCACCAAAAAAGAAAGAGATGCAGCCAAGCCCAGTGGAATGTGCTTATCTGCCAGCCACTCAAGCAGGAGGTTCACTTGAATCCAGGAGTCTGAGGTCCACTTGGGCAAGATGCCCCTATCTCAAAACAAGCAAACAAACAAAAAAACAGAGAGAGAGAAAGAGAGAGAGAGAATGCAGCTTGAACAAATTAAACTCTCTAGAGCACTCTTCATCAGATCTTTATTAGTAGTCAATATTATTTTGCCTTCAAGACACTTTGAGGCCACATAGAAAATTATAGAACCACATACACACATACACATACTTACATAGGTTGTAGAGGACTGAATGGTATGCCCCTCAAGAGACATGTCCACATTCCAGAACCTGTAAATGGGACTTTATTTGAAAAAGGAGTCTTTGCATTTGTAATTAAAGACCTAGGGCTGGAAGTATAGTTTAGTGGCAGAGCACTTGCTAAGCATATGTGAGGCCTTGGCTTTGATCTCGAGCACATCATGTCATATGAACATGAGATCATCCTAGAATAGCAAGTTGGATAAGGCCACATGAAAATGGAGGCAGAACCAAGTCTGTCCACAGCTAGGGGATGTCTGGAGACAGTAGAAGATAGAAGAGGCAAAGAAAGATTTTCTGCTAGAGGCTCTGAAGTCAGTGTGGCCCTGTTAATACCTTGAGTTTATACTTCTGGCCTCTAGAAATATGAGTAAATTTTCATCGTTTTTAGTCACCACATCTGTGGCAATTTGTCACAGAAGCCCTAAGAAACTAAGACATACTTGTATATACCCTATGTATTAGTGTGTATGTGTGTGTGTGTGTTGTGTAAACATATATATATCTATACATATACATAGAATACATACATATATACATCCTATGTATTACTGTACATATAAAATAGATCACTCACATAAAATTTAATTAATAAAGATGTTATATATGATTATACATATGTGACATATTTATATTAATATCTTATACATGTATTACATAAATGTAATACAACTAAATTTATAATGTATAGATATAAATATGTAAAGTACACATATTTAAAGTTCTGTTCTACATATTCTCACAAAATTTAGTGCTTCTAAAACAACAATGTAGCACATAGTTGCTGCAGGCCAGAGATTTAGGAACAGTGTAGCTGGGTAGTTTCTGTCTGCAAATGTCTCAGGGGGTTGCAGTGAAATATTGGTCAGGGTTTCTGCAGGCATGACTATAGTGCTGGAGGATCTGCTTCCAAGATGGCTTATTCACACTGCTGGCAAGTTAGTGCAGGCTGTTGGCAGAAGCCTACACTCTTTGCCACATGGACCTTTCCAAAAGATGGTTTGAGTGTTCTCATCATGGTTTGCTGCCTGAGTGACAGAGCCAAGAAAGAAGAAAGTGGAAGCTGCAATATATCTTATGATTCCAGCCTCAGAAACCATCCACCCACTATTATATCTTCAAGGTTCTATTGGTTGCAGAGGCCGCTCCCATTCATTGTGGAAAGGGGCCACAAAGGCCTATGTTTTATGAGGTGAAGATCACCGAGGTCCACGCAGGAGGCTGGCTAGTGTTAATCTCAGCAATATATTTCAGGATATTTCTGGAGTCCAAAAACTTTGCTTATAGTCTTTTGCAACATTAAGCAATATAAAATGCTCTTTGCAGTGATGAACTTACATTCTCCTATGATATTCAAATACCCAATCTATTTACTTTCATGATTCCAGTTGAACCATGTGAAATGTGCTCTTTTTTTTTGAAGTCTAGGCCTGGGCACTGTCCCACAACTCTTCAGCTCAAGGCAAGCACTCTACCACTTGAGCCACAGTGCCAGTTCCTGTTTTCTGATGGTTAATTGGAGGTAAGAGTCTCACACACTTTCCTGCCCAGGCTGGCTTTGAACTGCAATCCTCAGATCTCAACCTCCTGAGTAGCTAGGATTACAGGCGTGAGCCACTGCCGGCCAGAAAAATGTGCTATTTTTGTTGTCAAAAAATAATCTATTTCTGGGTGCCAGGGCTCATGTCAGTCATCTTAGCTACTCAGAAGGCTGGGGTCTGAGGATCACGATTTGAAGCCAGCCTGGGCAAGAAGTCTATGAGATTCTTTTTTTTGGGGGGGGGGGAGGGGGCAGGGGGTGGGTCAGGTCGTGGGGCCTGAATCTGGGCCTGGGTGCTGTCCCTCAGCTATTCAGCTCTAGGCTAGCACTCTACCACTTGAGTCACAGCGCCACTTCTGGCTTTTTTATTCTGCTTATGTGGTGCTGAGGAATCGAACCCAGGGCCTCAGGCATGCAAGGCAAGCGCTCTACCACTGAGCCACCTTCCCAGCCGACTATGAGGATTCTTATCTCCAATTAACCACCAAAAAGCTGGAAGTGAAGCTGTGGTTCAAGAAGTAGAGTGCTAGTCTTGTGCAAAAACTCTCAGGGTCAGCACTTGAGTTCAAACCTCAGGATTTTCATGTTCTCAAAACCTACTACTTACAAAGGTCAGATTATGAGTGAAGACATCTTAGGTAAATATTTTAAAAAGTTAAAATATAAAAAGATTTTGATTTTATAACTCTTGCTGACCAGAAATTTTAAATGAACTAGAATAACTTAATTTCAAGCACTCTGGTTATTTGAATTGTCACTGTAGTTTTGGTGTACCTCTATAGTTTTATGTCCATGAAACAAAGGCTATATGGCAAACTTCTCATAGGAAAATATAGCAATATAGCATTCCTCCTATAACTCAAAGAATTAGCCTAGATGGCATCTAAGTAGTCTCTCTGTGGTGAAAAGTTTAGTTTTTATATGCTTTACATGCTTTACCTGTTCCTTTCTTAAACTCACAATAAGGAAAATTGGATTTTAGCAAAATGTTTCCTCATCAAATATGTTTATTTATTAACATGTAGCATTTAATAGTTAAACTCAAGGTTCCTAATGCTTATTATTCCAGAGCATTTTTCTTCCTGCTTTGTTCTCTCGAAAGCATACATTGCCTTTTAGTAAATCAATTTGTTTAATTTGACTTCTATATTTGACGACATTTTTTAGGCTCACATATTTTTTTTCTTGTGCCAAGACTTGCATTTTTCATTTCCCACAGAATCAGGACAAACTGTACATCCCCTACTGTGTCCAGAGCAGATTTGGCCAAGTGTCAACTATGTTAATTGGTATAGAGAAAACAACAGTCCTATTTTTATCTGATTAAAAGTCCCTGCAAACATTCTCCTATGCACTAAGGCTATGTCAGTACAAAGTGACTTCAGTACAATATAAAGTTTGGCAGATGTGTCCCTTCAGCCTTTTCTGTCCAATGTAGAAATGTTACTGTTTCCTGGAATCTTCCAGCATCTCAATTTTTAATTCTATTTTTGGAAATTTAGAATTTGGTACTGAGAACTCCTTCTGGATTGCCGATTAAATACAAATATCTTTGTGTGAAAGATTTACTGAACAACTTCTAGAACCTTATTTCAAAGATAGTCTGAAATATTTTATTCAACTGTTAACATGTCTACATCTTTAAAAATGCCCCAGGATGAGCAGATTATATAATATAATTGCTTCAGTTAATTGGGGTGTGGGAGGTGTAGGTGTAAAAGAGTAAAAGGTAATGAACTTTGACGAATGTATGAGAGCTTATTGCTCTCATACATAGGGTACTAGGAAAAAGTTCATTTTATCAGAAGGTGACAACATATTGTTCAACATTGTATGTTCCCCTTTAATGTTGAAAATTCCCCAGGACTGTCTTTAGCTCATTCCCATACACCTTCATACATTCTATGATTTTGTCAACTACTTGTACACGTTTTCCCTCCCTGTTTTTTAGATGGAGAGCGGAGAAGGGTTACTCAGCTTCATGCTTGCTACGTGAGCTGTCTACCACTTGAGGCATGCTATACACCTAGCTCTATATACGCATATTTCTTTTTGCCTGGAACTCCAGCTTACTGAAAGCCACATCAGTGTCCTTTGCTATTATGGAGAGCTCCATTTGAGTATCTCATGAACAACTTAAAAATTAATATATCTAGGATTTCTAATTTCCTTATTAGCATGTAAATAGCTTCAAAGTCACCATTTAATCCAAACAGGAACTAAAAAGCTAAAAAAGGGTGGGGGGAGTCAACAAGTCTTAGATCAATCAAAAAAACTAAGATCACAGTACAAATCATGCCCCCCCCCCAAATTAAAGTGATAGATACAGAGAATCATACTTACCAGAGCAGTAAAACACAGTCTGCTATGGGGATGGACACAGATGTAGGGTATGGTTAGATAAGAAGAATAAGATCCAGTGTTCTAAGCTGGGAGCCTGTGCTTGTAATCCAAGCTACTCAGGAGGGTGAGCTCTGAGAATTGAAGTTCAAAGCCAACCCAGGCAGGAAAATTCATGAGACTCTTATCTTCAATTAAACAACCAAAAGCCAAAAGTGGAGCTGTGGCTCAAGTGGTAGAGCACCAGCCTCAAACAAATAAACTAAGGGGAGCCCCCATGTCCTGAATTCAAGCCCCAATAATGGCACACACGCACGCACACACACACACACACACACACACACACACACACACACACACACACGAGATCTAATGTTTTATATAGTACAGTAGGATACTTATGTTGATTAATCAATGGACTATTTCAAAGTAGCTTGTAGAGAGTATTTTGATTTTTTTTTTTTTTTTTTTTGGTCTGGTCGTGGGGCCTGAACTCTGGGCCTGGGCGCAGTCCCTCAGCTCTTCAGCTCAAGGCTAGTGCTCTACCACTTGAGCCACAGCACCACTTCCGGCTTTTTTCTTTTTGGTTATGTGGTGCTGAGGAATCAAACCCAGGGCCTTGAGCATGCAAGGCAAGTGCTCTACCACTGAGCAACCTTCCCAGCCCGAGTATTTTGATTTTGACACACGGTTTCACTATGTAGTCTAGGCTGGCTTCCTATGAGCCATCCTCCTGCATCAAACTGAGTGCTGGGATTACAGATGTTTGACATCATGTCTGGCTTTGGAGAAGATTTGGGATTTTTTTTTTCCAGCACAAAGTGGAAGATTTTCCTGTTACCCTGATCTGATTATTATTCATTGTATTCATGTATTAAAATGTCACCCTATACTCTATAAATAAATACAATTACTATATATTTATTATAACTTTTTTTTAACTCTGAGGAAATCATTACCAGGTAGGGAAACATAAATTGTATACTATGGCTTGAGTATCTCTCAAAACTCATGTTGACATTTATTTCCTCTATACAGCAATGCTGGGAGGCGGGGCCTAGAAACAGGTGTTTGGGTCAAAGGGACAGATCCCTCAGGAGTGGTTTAATACCTTTCTCTTGTGAATGAGTTCTTATTCTCAGGGCACTAGCTTAGTTACTAAGAAGCAGAATTCTCTTTTCTTTCCCATGCACCTGCTTACCTCTTTTTTTTTTTTATCATCACATTTATTGCTCAACTCAAATATCAGGAGGAAGTACATATGTACAAATAAACATATCTATATACACACACATAGATAAACAGTCATGTCAGTTACAATGGGGCTACATTCTTAGAATTGTGCTATAATATGGATATCATAGTGTATACTTAAAGAAAGACAGCGGTCTCTAACATTACTAGGTGATATGATCATAAGGGACCACCATTATATAGGTACTCTCTTTCTGGCTGAAAATGTTACATGGGGTATAAATAAGGCAGAGGAATAATGGTAAATTCTATCTCTCCTGCAGCTGGTGTGAACTGAGGCTCCGTTATAGGCTTAGTGGGGATGGTTTGGAGCTTACCCCTTGTCCATATTTCAAGGCAGAGTTGAGAAGACCTAAATGAAGACCTTCACAATGATTTCTTTTTCACATTATACTTCCCTTACTATCTAGCTCATCTAAATATCTGGGACTCTCAAATTTGGTATTCCATGCCAATAAAACAGCACAATTTCCAATTATAATATAACCTTCCCTTTATGGATGGATCTTGGAACATCCCTGAAGCTAAAGAAACATAAAACAATGGAAAGTCACCTCAAGTTGTAATTGCATAACTAAGTCATCTCCCCTTCAGTCACATTCTATATTTCATTGTTCTGAGATGTTTTATTTTAAGCCATTGTTTGAATTATACATACATATAAATATACATTTATATAAAATAATAGACATATTAAAATGAAATAGTAATTATATTAATATATTTAAGAAATTAAATACATCAACATATATATATTATCATTTTATTTAAAAGCATTTTGAAGTTTATATAATATTGTTAAATATTGCTATAATATTAATAAAATCCAGTGGCAAATACCTGTGGTCCCACTGAATTGTTAGGTGAAGTCCCCTAGATTGCTTTATTCCATCAGGGCTGTCTGAGTAACATAGCAAGACCTTCATCCTTTAAAGAAAAAAATAATATAGAAGCTGGGCTCTGGTGGCTCATGCTAGTAATCATAGTTACTAAATAGGTTGAGAAGTGATGATCCAGGTTACATGATGTTATATAAGACAGAATATCCTATTGCTAGAAAACACTCAATATCTTTTATGTCATGCACAGGAAGCCAGTATGTGCTAGAACTAAATGAAGATTATAGTCAATGTCACGAAAGTGAGGTATTCATCCAATAGTATTGAGACAGAGTATAATTCAGTTGACAATGTTATTTTTCTCAAATTTGGGATGTACACTGTATAAGTGAGAACTGGTAAATTAATTTATGTGATATTGAGTTTGATCGTGTGGTTATAGATATTGGTAAAAAATCAAGTTTAAGTCAATAAAGTTCCTTTGGGACATTTGTATCTATCTACAAGCCTGACCCTCAGAGTAATGTGCTATTCAATCACTTCCTTTGATGTATCCCTGAGTTTATACATTAGCTAATGTGGACACCAGCCAGTGGATTTTAGAGGTAATGAGGTGTTTAAAGATACAGAAACCTAACAATACCTTAAGACACATATATTAGAATAAAGGTGAAAGAAGAATGGGTGGGGTGAAAGGGACCATGAAAGGTAAAACAACTTGTCAAGGATCACAGAAAAGGTAAGAAACAAGGGTCTGTCTCCTTTTTACAGAAACTGCCTGTAGCCAGGTTTGGCAGAGGTCGATGGGATTGCACAAGGTGAGCTGTTAATAATAACCATACGTGTGCATGGTGATGTGGGAGGGGAAATCTCAGCAGCCACTGAGTCCTTTGGGGAGGCCTTATGTGAGGAAGAGGTCAGGTAAGAGGAAATGGAGAAGTGACTACTTCTTTAAGGATGGGGCCAACTGAACATGGAATCCTGGTAGCCAAGCAACACATTCTAAAGTCAACAGCAGCCAGTTCACTTGGAGAGCAATCTTGAAGAAGGATGTTCTCCTGTTGTATCTCAAGGTCCGAGACTCAGGTCTCAGGAAACCCCAGTGGGAGCGCTTCATTCAAGCCTGGTGTTGATGGATCGTTGCTCACCCCTGACTCGAGCGCCTCAGGCGCTACACAAATGGTATATTTGTGTAGCAAGTATATTCAGCCTAGGTAACTTACCTGACAGCCACTCCAACCAACCCTAGAACACTCCTGAGTTGGTTTTTTGTTTGTTTGTTTGTTTGCCAGTACTGGGGCCTGCTCAGCTTCTTTTTGCACAAGGCTAGCACTCTACTACTTGAGCCACAGCACCACTTTTGGCTTTTTCTGTTTATGTGGTACAGAGGAATCAAACCCAGAGCTTTATGCATGCTAGGCAAGCACTCTACCACCAAGCCATATTCCCAGCCCCACTCTTGAGTTTGTAGGCTTCCTGTTAAGAGTAATTCTGTGCAGTTTCCACTTCATTGAATCACAGCAAGTGAATTTGAGGTGTGCTACCCTCTCCATCTTTGAACTATCTGTTCTTGTCCCACCTCAGAATGAAAAAGAGTCAGTCCCAACCCAGGAAGAGCACCATAGAGTGAGTACCCTGGAGCCAGGCATGCTGGAGAAGATGGTCAACCTCCTGGTACCTCTCCACCAGAAGGAGGATCCCTTCTTTGTCCCTGCCTTCCTGGTTACTTACAGAAGGTTTACCACAACAGGGCAAGTGTTGGATCTTCTGTTTAAAAGGTGAGCACCCCATCTTCAAACCAAAGTGATGTTGTTATCCTCCTGGTTAAGTCCAGAAAATACCCTGTTCACTTCAGTTGGATCTTCTCAACTAAAAGTGGGATGGGAGCAGGAAGTGCTTTCCCAAGCCTCTTTCTTTGAAGTAGGCTGGCCCAGGACCATGAGTCTCTTGTAGGGGACAGTTTACTTCCTTAGAAACAGGACTCTGCCATGCCTATAATCCTAGCTACTCAGGAGGCTGAGATCTGAGGATCATGGTTCAAAGCCAGCCAAGGCAAGAAAAGTCCGTGAAACTCTTATCTCCAATAAACAACCAGAAAACCAGAAGTGGTGGTGTAGCTCAAGTGGTAGAGCACTAGCCTTGATCTGAAGAGATGAGGGACAGTGCTCAGGCCCAGAGTTCAAGCCCCACAACCAACAAAAAACAACAACAACAAAAATAAACAGGAATCTGCCTAAGGTCTCTTTTATTTGTGGCTCCATGATACTACATTGGCCATAAGTTATCAAGGTTCCCAAACCAATCCAGGAAGCCTCTCAAGAGCTGTAGCTGGAGAAAGGGCTACAGAGTAGGTATGGACTGAGGCCCTGTGTCTCCTGAGAACCATCAGGGAAGGATCATGATGGACCGCCTCCCTGCACAAACAGATGAAGCATGTACTTTGGGAAGAGACATTCCAAGTCCCTTAGTGTAAAATTCAGGGAACTGTGCAGATAAATCTCCCAACCTTCCAAAATTCACATTCCTATCCTTGATTTAGCCAGCCCACATAGCTATCTTGTCAGGTCAGAAAAACAGGAGAGTAAAAAGATGACTTCCTGCTCTCTTCCCATAGATATGCATATTTCCAACCTGACTGTGAAGAGGATGAACAAATAAAGAAGTGAGTGGAATTTGTGACAAAGGGAAGGGCTCTCCTTGAAGAATGGGTTAAGTATTAGGGCTTGGTTTGGAAGGTGGGAAACTCTGGGTAGCACATCACTTGTGGTGGGGCCTGAGGCTTCATCTAAAGGCATGGAAACGTGCCAGGAGGGGGGGGGGGCGGGGGAGGGTGAAAGTCAGGGGAAGTCAGGGAACAGAGGAGAGGCTGTGAGCTAAAAGCCTTACGGGGAAACAATCCTAGAAAGGCTTTCTGAGAAACATCCTCCAATGGGTGCTGTAGAGAGGCTTCTCCTTGGCTGGGCACCAGTGGCTCATGCCTATAATCCTAGCTATTCTCAGGAGGCTGAGGTCTGAGGATCGTGGTTCAAAGCCACCCCAGGCAGGAAACTCTGTGGCTCAACTGGTAGAGTGCTTGCCTTGAGCAAAAGAAGCTCAGGGACAGCACCCATGCCCAGAATTTAAGCCCCAGGACTGGCACAGAGAGAGAGAGAGGGGGGAGAGGGGGAGGGGGGAGGGGGAAGGAGGGAGGGAGGGAGGGAGGGAGGGAGAGCGTGCCAGCCTTCTCCTCATATGAGAGTCTTCCCTCTTCCTAACATGCAAGTCTGTGCATGCGGTGGGCAGTCTGCATGGGACATCCCACCCCACCCCCAGCAAGGGGCTTGGGAAGAAGCGAGCAGGCTGTCACTCTGCTTCCTATCCAACTGCACACAGCACCCTGTGTTCCATGCTCTCCATGTGGCTGGACAAGTACCCTGAGGATTTCTGCCAGCCCAATGACCTGACCAACCTGAATAAGCTGATGGCCTATGTGCTTCTCAACATGCCCTCTGCAGACCTGGCAGTCCGTGTACACCTTCTCCTCACCCAGCTGGAGGAGCAGGAGACCAAGGAGGCAGACAAAAACAGAGAGGAGTTCTTAGGTAGGTGCCTGAGAATATGTGAGGAGGGATGGAAACAGATCTCCTATGGGATGAGAATTCCAGGCTGGTGATTGGCCAGTAACTACTGGTAAAACCCAATCAGGGAAGACATCCTGTAGTGGGTCTTCTATGACAGATAGTACCTACTCTCTAGGAAGACCTTAACTGTCCTTGAGGGTCTCCTTGCTCCCTCCATTAATAATGCATCTATTCCTGTGCTTAGATTTGGGGCTTCACACAGCACCTGCTCCTGAGATCCAGGCAGAGGATGTGTCCATGATGTCCGCAGATGTGGTACTGGAATCAGCTGCTTTACCAGCTAGCCAAGACGACCTTGTGCCTCCACAAGAATCTGCACCTCCTAGAGTGGTGGTGCAGTATGAGTCATCTGTATAAGGTCTACAACACCTTCTGCCTCCTGTGGGCCTCCAGCAGGCTCTGGTCACCCACTTGAAATCCCTTCACTCAGGATGTGTTGGCAGGAAGGTTGGGAAGGTCTGAGACAAGTATTACTGACACAGCAAGACCCTCAGGTCAAACCACGTGGACCATCCTCAAACTGTGGCAAACTGAGGCAAACCAAATATCTTCCTACAAACCATGTCATGATGTCTCCTCGTCGTCCTGGCGCAACACTAGTCACATAAAAATCATCTGTGCCAACCTTCCTCATTGATTCACCTGCCACGGGCCCTCAGCACAACCATACTTCCCTCCAGCTCCATCTCTCCTATGTACTGCCCTTCTGTTTGATGTCATGTGCTAAAGCAGGGCAAAGTGGCACAAAGAACTTGCTAGATAGAATTACCCAATCAGAATTGTAAAATAAATAAAACTTTTTTTCCTGTAAGTAATCATTCAATCTTTGGTATTCTGTTATAGAAAAAAATGGCCTAAGATACTATAGTTGATGAATTGCCAGGAGCTCAAAGTTCCAGGGAATCTAGTGCCATCAGTGCCCCAGCATTTCAGCTCACCTCTGAGTGCTCTGTCAGGTTGTTTCAAGTGAATATTGGAGGAAAAATGCTTTCTTGCATCTTTCAAGGGAAGGAGAAATGAAGCATTTTAAAAATATGTCAGACAATTCTGTTGTTAGCCAGCTCTTCCCTTTGGAGAAACTATTTCATAAGAGTAGGGAGCTTTCAGACACCGACAATCTACTCTCTCAGTCTGTGAACACCAACTAGGTGTCCAGTAATGCAATTCAATTTTGACACTAACAACCTGGAGTTAATGTTAGATTCTACACTTTCAAGGGTTTACTCCCACAAGATTGCCTCCATTTAACATAACAGCTGCACATTCTCAGCCATTCATACGGCTTACTGACTCTAAGTCTGATGTTCCCATAACCCCCACCTCATGTTCAAATATTTGCTAGAACAGCTCACACAATTCTGAGATAAACTTTATTTATATATCCTTGCTAGTTATAATGAAAGTGATCAACTTAATGAAGTACAAGAGGAAGGCCTGGAAGATTTTGACTCAGAAGCTTCTGTCCACATGGAGTTAAGTGTAACACTTTTCCAGCACAGCTGTGTGTGTGTGTGTGTGTGTGTGCTGGTATGAGGCTTGAACCCAGGGCTTCCTGTTCTCAACTTTTTCACTCACAGATGATGCTCTATCACTTGAGCCACATCTCCAACATTTTCCCTGGTTAATTGGAGATAGTTTCACTGACTCTTCTACCATGATTGGCTTCAAACTGATGTCCTTCAGACCTCAGCCTCTTGAGTAGCTAGGATTATAGGCATGAACTATTGGTACCTAGATCTATTTAGCACCTTGGCAATTCTCTGAATTTCATTGTTGAGCTTAATCTCCAGGTTACCTATATTCTTCTTAGAGGTTGATGGGTAGGACTGAAAGTTCTACTCTTCAATTATTTAGTCCTGAGCCCAGGCTCATTCCAAGGCTCTGTACCATTTAGGGCTCCACTCTGCCACTTCATTAGTATAAACTCAAGTGTGATTGCAAGGGGCTCATTATAAAAATTTTTAAACCCACTCCTATCATTCAGGAAATTCCAAGGGCTATAGGAGCTCTGTGCCAGGAGATACGAACCCAATTCAAACGATTCTGGTATTATACCATACAAACCTAACCTGATAGGGTATTACCAGAGTAATCTATTCAGGAAAAAGAAAATACCCAAGTTCAGCTGCCTGTAGATAAACGGACACTCCTAAGGTGGGGGAAAAACCAGGAAGCATTAATGAAGCTCACTCTCCAGGGACAGGCTCACCAAAACACTGCAAACTAATTTTCTGTAGTCTTCAGACTACTGAACGTTTTGCATTTCCTTAGACCATTCTACACTATTGCTTAAACCTTATCTGTTTACTGGGATTTCTTTTTGTTAGTCCAACATGTCTGAATTTCAACACAATCGTAGTTTATAAAACATACTGCACAGAGAAAAACAGTTTGAAGAAATGAAAAAAATGTAGCTGAACTAGAGTCAGGGGTGGCAGGATGTTAGAATTAAACTGAGAATTAAAAATGGATTAATGTGTAAAAGGTCCTAGTACTAAAAAATAAAATAGGCATGACTGTTTATTTGTGGAAATTGGAAAACTGAAGGATTAATCATCTGAACACCTTTAAAACTAAAGAGAAGCCAGGTGCCGATGATGTAGAACGCTGAGATCTGAGGATCACGGTTCAAAGCTAGCTGGAACAGGAAAGTTCATGATAGTCTTATCTCCAAATAACCACCAGAAAACCAGAAGTGCCTAAGTGGTAGAGCACTAGCCTTGAGCAGAAGAGCTTAGGGACAGTGCCCAGGCCCAGAGTTCATGACTGACATAAATAAATAAATAATATATATATATATATACACAAAGTTCTTAATATGAAAGTAAACATCCATGGTTTAAGAAAAATAGGAAAAAGATGTGAACAGATGCTTTGCCAAAGAATATATAGTGGTAGTAAGTAACGTTTTGAAAATATATTTAGCATTATGTTTGGTGTGCCTTACAAACTCAAACAACAGTGAGATTTAACTATACACCTACTAAAATTTAACTATATACCTACTATTGAAAATACCGGCAACATTAAAGGCTGGTAAGGGTGGGGAGTAACAAAAAGTCCCATTCATTATTGGCAGAAGTGCAAAGTGGAACATTTCCTTTAAGAGTTTTGGCAGTTTCTGAGAAAAGTAAACACATTGTTAACACATGCTCTATCATTTGTGCTCCTTGGTATTTATCAAATGAGTTGAAAAAGTGTATATCAACACATAAAATATATTCAAATATTATAGCAGTTCTATTCATAAGTTCTCAAAAAAACTAGGCATAATTAAAATACTTTTCGGTAGGTGAGTGGATACATAAACTGTGATATGTCCAAATAAAAGACTATTATTTGATCTTTAAAGAAAATAGAGCTATCAAGCCATGAAAAGACTTGGAGCACAGAATGATCTTTTTTTTTCTTTTTATTTTTTTAAATAAGTTTTTTATTGTGAAAATACTGTACAGAGGGGTTACAATCACATGAGCAAGGTAATGAGTACATTTCTTATCAAGCATTGTTGCCTCCTCTTTTGTTTTCCCCCTACCATCCCTTCCCTCCCATCTCCACAACTACATCCCCCTTCCCCACCCCCTCCCCGGCCCGGCCCATGATCTTTTAGAAGATTTTATTTTTAATTTAATTTTTTTTCAATCCTTGGGCTTGAACTCAGGGCCTGGGCACTGAGCCTCTCTCTGTGCTTAAGGCTAGCACTCTACCACTTGAATCACAGCACCACTTCCAGCTTTTTCTGTTTATGTGGTACTGAGGAATCAAATCATGGGCTCCATGCATGCTAGGCAAGCACTCTACCACTAAGCCACATTCCAAGACCTGTTTTTGTTTTTTTGAGACAAGGTCTTGTAGCCCAGGCTGATCTCAAACTCACAACTTTCCTGCTGCAGCCTCCTGAGTGCAGGGATAATAGACATGGAGCATCACACCTGGCTTACATGGAGAAGTCTTCAATGCATATTAAGTGAAAGAAGCCAATTTGAAAAGGGCTACCTACTATATAGCTCACATATACTATATTCTGGAAAAGGAAAAAAACATAGAAATGGTAAAATTTAAAAAAAGGAATCAGTAGTTGTCAAGAGGGGAAGGAAGGGATGAATAGATAGAACAAGGAGAATTTGGGAGCAATGAAACTGTTCTATACATTCTAATAGCAAATACATGTCTTCATAGATTTGTCAAAACTTACAGAACATACACACTTTGGGTAACAATAACATGTTAATGGGGTGTCACTGATTGTAACTGCAGCCCGTGATGTCCACAATAGGGAAGACTGTGCATGTGTTGAAACAAGAATATGGGAAGCGTTTGTATTTTTATTCTCATTTTTGCTGTGAGCTAAGATTATTCTAAAAATATAGCCTGTTGCTTAAAAAAAAATTCAGTATATGGCTGATGCCTATAACTAGCTACTTAGGAGGCTGAGACCTGAAAGATAGCGGTTCAAAGCAAGCCCAGGCAGGAAAGTCTGTGAGATTCTATCTCTAATTAACCAACAAAAAGTCAGGCTGGAGGTGTGACTCAAATGGCAGAGCCTTAGCTGAGAGACCATAAGGCCCTGAGTTTGAGCCTTGATTTTTTTTTTTTAAACCAATATATCCAAAAGGAATACATTTTCCCAACTTCCTCTTTCTTTAGGATGCTCTTTTGGCAAAAGAAAATCATGACATATATTCAGGGACCTAAGTCAGAAACCTAGGAATCAACATTTTTCCATCTCTAGTGGCGTTTGTCACAATGTCCTCTATCTATCAGCTAATTTTTCTTTTGATCTTGCCCTTGGGCTGTTATGAACAGGTAGAGCTACTTTTATGGCATTTAGTTTCCCTAATCTTCTATCCATTTACTGTGAATCAACCCTAACAGTTAACTATTAAACATAAATCTAGGCTGTGTAGAACTTTCTTGATACCTTATCTCATAGCAATGCTCTGATTAAACTGAAACCAAAGCAGTAGAAAGGTAGAAAAATTAGGAAAGAGATGAGTAACGGTTTCTAGCTCAGTGAAGCTTGTGTGTGTTTTGGGGTTTGAACCCAGGGCCTGAGTGCTGGTCCTTTAGTTTTTTCACTCAAGGTTGGCTTTCTATTACTTCAGCCACAGCTTGACTTCTGGCTTTTGTAAATGGGGATAATAGTCTCACAGACTTTCCCGCTTGGGCTAGCTTGGAGCTGTGGTCCTCAGATCTCAGTCTCCTGAGTAGCTAGGATTTTAAGTGTGAATCATGAGTGCCTGGCTCAAGCATCATTATTTAATAATTAAAATAATTTTAACAAATGAAAGATACCACAAGGATTAGGTTGATTTTCATGCCATTTCTGTACTTAGAACCTTTCAGTGTCTCTCCATTGCCTTCCAGACTATATCCATAGTCTGTAATACAAGGTCCTTCATGGCCTGAATGCCATCTTCTTTCCAACTTTATCTGCCCCTTTTCTTCATCCACCCAGTTGTTCAGTCCAGCCCCCTAGACAGGAGTCATTCTTGTACAGTCTCTTTACTTGAGCAACTATTTGCATCTTCCTTGCACTGTCACTGACTCACCCAGTGAATTTGGTTGATAATGTGCTCAAACTATGTCCAAAAATCTTTGGATTTTAATATCCATGACTTCCACTCTAATTTAAGTTATATCATTGCTCTTCCTGTTTTCCATCCTGCTCTTGCTTCACATTTCTTTCTCCACATAGCAACAAATACTTACTTTTAAAACTTGTTGGGGTTTTTTGTTGTTGTTTTGTTTTGGCCAGGCACCAGTAATGGCTTATGCCTGTAACAGTAGCTATTTAGGAGGCTGAGTCCTAGAGGATCACAGTTTGAAGCTATCTGGGTCAGAACAATCTTAGAGATTCATCTCCAATTACCAGCCAAATGTTGAATGTTGGAGTGCAGGCAGGGCTCAAGTGGTAGAGTACCCACAAATAAGCAAGATAACTGAACGAGAGAGCAAGTCCCTGAGTTCAAGCCTAAGTACTGATACTGAGAAAAACAAAAGTTTTATTTTTTATTTTTTAAGAAATCATACCATTCCTTTGTTAAATTTTAGTAAATTCTCATCTCACTCTGAATAAAATCTAAATTCCTAGAGTTGGGTATTGATGGCTTACTCCTATAATCCTAGCTACTTGGGAGGCTGAGATTGGGAGGATTACAGTGTGAGACCAGCCTACCAGAAAAGTTTTCAAGATCTCTTCTCAAGGAAGAGCTAAATATTGTGGCTTGTGTCTATTCTCCTGGCTACCAGAGTCTACTTCCAGGTAGGAACCAAGATTCAATCTCAAAAATAACTTCCAAAACTCAGGGCTGGAAGTGTGCCTTAGTGGTAAAACTGCCTACTTAGGAAGAGAAATCTCCCAGTTCAAACCCCAGTATCAAAAAAAATAATCAGCCAAACCTTTCCAAACCCTTTGCTATTTCTTCTGTAACAAAATGTAGTGATTAAACTAACATAGCACAACTGTCAGGTTTTGGAACTATAGTTTCTAGAACCTACCTTCCTTTATAGGTTTGAAATCTAAAACAGATAGAATGGGACTAAAACCAAGGTGCTGACAGAGCTGGTTCCTCCAGAGACTTTAGAGATGAATTAGTTTATTTCTTCCAGCTTCTACAGGTGGTTGGCTAACCTTGGCTTACAGCCAATAACTTTTACCTTCAATTGCCTTATCTTCTCTCTGACCACCTGTCCTCTTATAAGGACACTCTGAGTATATTAGATTCTTTCAGATAACCCAGGACAACTGCCTCAGCCTTAGCTTAATCACACCTGTAACATCCTTATAGGATAAGAACCTTATTGGGTAAGAAATCCAGAGTCTGGGGATGATGACACTGTTATCTTTGAGAGAGAAGGGGGCATGATTTAGCCTTTCTACTCCATATAAAAAATGATGAGAGGGGATGGGAAGGTGGCTCAGTGGTAGAGCGCTTGCCTTGCATGCCTGAGGCCCTGGGTTCGATTCCTCAGCACCACATAAGCAAAAAGAAAAAAGCCAGAAGTGGTGCTGTGGCTTGAGTGGTAGAACGCTAGCCTTGAGCTGAAGAGCTGAGGGACAGCGCCCAGGCCCAGAGTTCAGGCCCCACGCCCGGACCCCCCAAAAAAGAATGACGAGAAAAATCTGTTGAACATAAAAACCTGAATTTGTTACAGCAAGTGTGGTGTTTCACACCTGTAACCCAGCACTTGTGAGGCAGACGTAGGAGGATTACCAGTTTGAAGAGTGCCTGAACAACCTAGTGAGATAATGAGAGAACTTGTTTCATAAAAGAAAAAAAAAAAGTCAAGGGCTTGGAATGTAATTAGTGGTAGAGAGCTTGGCTAGCATGCATGAAGCCCTGGGTTTGATTCCTCAGTACCACATAAACAGAAAAAGCCAGAAGTGGCACTGAGGCTCAAGTGGTAAAGTGCTAGCCTTGAGCACAGAGATGCTCAGGGACAGTGCTCAGGCCTTGAGTTCAAGTCCCAGGACTGCCTCCCCACCCCCCCCCCCCCCAAAGAAGAAAAAAGTCAAGATTTTTTTTTTAAGTTCTTGATATCACATTCACTGAGTCTTAAAGTCTCAAAAGGAAAGAGTTAAGAAAAGACATTTACAGGATTTAGGAGGGGCCTGGTATTAATCATAGGGTAGGTCTGTGGTGGATATATCTTAGGCAAGGATTGATTGGTTATATTTGGAAACTAGATAAATTTCTAGAACATATGAGTGTACAAAGTTGCAGTTGAATTAATATACCTGTCATTTATTTTGTAGTTACTGAGTCTAAATAAGTTAGTCTTAATAAGAGCTTTGGTAATTTTTGTTGCAGGTCATGGAATGATACAGTTTGCAAATTATTAACTTTTGCTTCATTTCTAAAACATTATTTATTTATTTTTTTGTCGGTCATGGGGCTTGAACTCTGGGCCTGGGTGCTGTCCTTCAGCTCTTTAGCTCAAGGCAAGCGCTCTACCACTTGAGCTACAGCACCACTTCCGGTTTTCTAGTGGTTTGGAGATAGGAGTCTCATGGTCTTTCCTGCCCGGGCTGGCTTTGAACCACAATCCTCAGATCTCAGCCTCCTGAGTAGCTAGGATTACAGGTGTGAGCCATCGGCACCCAGCTTAAAACATTATTCTTTTGGACAATCTTCAGCCCAACTTGGGCTGATACATCATCTATCTAGATCTGCATTGCTATTTAATAAGTTGCATTTGCTACTAGGCTTGTCATGGCCATTTGACCTCTGAAAGTACCAAGCCTTTTTGTTGTCTTTGTTGGCTGATTATTTGTAAATGATCCAGTGTGACTGGCTGTGTCACTGTGGCTCGGTAGCAGCATTTAAGACCAAAGATCATATGTCTGGTAAATGTAATGTAGATTGGTACTAAAATAAAAATTATTGGCGTTTTCAAGACATTTCAAGGACATATTCCTAGATTTTCAAAACTAGACAATAAAAGTATGTCCCATACTTTATTTGGATCTTGAAATTAAGTGTCTTTTTCCCCCTGTTAACCAGAGTAGGGCTTGTTAAACCTTACCAGGATGTGAAGCATTAATTCTGGTAACGATCAAGAATATAGGTTAAGGTAGATGGGTGTGGGCAAATCATGCCTGTAACCCTATTCAGAACACTGAGATCTGAGGATCATGGTTCCGAGCTGACCCTAGCAGGAAAGTCTGTGAAACTTTATCTCCAATTAATCAACAAAAAAGATGAAAGTAATAGAGCTGTAGCTCAAGTGGTAAAGCACTAGTCTTGAGTGGAAAAACCTAAGGGATAATGCTAAGGCCCTGAGTTCAAGCAATACTGGCATTAAAAAAAAGGAAGAAGAAAAGGAAAAAGAATACAGATCTTCCTGTTGGCTGGAACCACTATCTTCCAGTAATTTGCCAAAATGACTAACACAAAGGGAAAGAGGAGAGGTACCCGATACATGTTCTCTAGGCCCTTCAGGAAACATGGAGTTGTTCCTTTGGCTACATACATGAGAATCTACAAGAAGAGTGATAGTGTAGACATCAAGGGAATGGGTGTGGTTTAAAAAGAAATGTCCCACAAATGTTACCATGGCAAAACTGGTAGGGTCTACAATGTTACCCAACATGCTATTGGCATTGTTGTAAACAAGCAGGTTAAGGACAAGATCCTTGCCAAGAGGATTAATGTGCATATTGAGCATATTAAACACTCTAAGAGCGGAGATAGCTTTCTAGTGAAGGAAAATCACTAGAAAAAGAAGGAAGCCAAAGAGAAAGGGTCCTGGGTTCAACTGAAGTGCTAGCCTGCTCTACCCAGAGAAGCACACTTTGTAAGAACCAATGGAAAAGAGCCTGAGCAATTGGAACCTATTCCCTATGAATTCATGGCCAAGACATGTAAAAAAATAAAAGACTGCTGGACTATAAACGTAAAAAAAAAAAAAAGAAAGAAAAAAGAATACAGATATTGAGAATACCATGAGTAAAGGACAAAGTTGTCCATTAACAATCAAGCACTTAGCCGGGTGCCGGTGGCTCATGCCAGTAATCCTAGCTACTTAGAAGGCTGAGATCTGAGGATCGTGTTTCAAAGCCAGCCCTGGCAGGAAAGTCCGTGAGACTCGTATCTCCAATAAACCACTAGAAAACTGGAAGTGGCACTGTGGCTCAAGCAGTAGAATGCTCGCCTTGAGCTGAAGAGCGCAAGGACAACACCCAAGCCCAGAGTTCAAGCCCCACGACTGACAAAAAAATAAAAAAAAAAAATCAAGCACTTTAAACCAGGAGAATGAAAAAGCCAAGAAGATAAAGACACAAAACCAAGAGGATAAATATCCAAAATAGACTATGACACTCAGAGAGGTTTTGTTCCAGTTTTCTTGGGTAGAAACAGCCTACTTCATGTGGTGTTTAACTTGTTCCAAGGCTCTTGATCTAGCTGTCTATTCTTATAGGTTATCTCCCTCTGGATATTATCTAGACTTCTCAGCATGCCTTAAAAGCCTTGCACAATCTAGCTATAACTGACATCACCTCTTAAGCCTCTGTTTCTTCTTCATTCTCTCTGGCCAAATTGGCCTTATTGCCAATTGTAAACAAATTAATCTTGTTTCCACCTAAGAGTCATGGTAGTCAATATTGCTTTTATGTGAACTAATCTTCCCCCCAAAACTTTCATTGCCCCCACTATCTCTTCTAGTCCAATGTCACATTTTCCTTTATCACCCAGTTTATACTCTTTTTCCCTGTCATTCTTGATTCTTTTCCCTTCATGTCACTCTTATATTTATTTCTTCATTATTATACAGCTGTTTTGAAAACAAGATCCATGAAGGCAAGAAACTCTTGTTGTTCAATTAAATGCTTTCAGGGTCTAAAGTACTATCCATAATATACAGCTGCTGAATGATTAACACCTCCCTCTCCGAAATACACATGCACTGTTCTATACTCACATTTAACCAGTTTTGACTCTCAAGTGTTTGCTTTTTTGGAATGTATGGTCCTTCTACTTGAAATGACTCTCTATGGTTTCCTTGCAAATCTTGATTGTGCTTTAAGACACAGCTCAAATATCTATGTTCCTGTGAAGCTCCCATCAACCCATCCCAGAAGAATTAGTTATTTTTGTCTGTTATTATCGTATTCAGTGCAATACTTATATTGCTTAATAAGTTGTGATATGTCTAATGCATCTCTGAATTCTAAACCTAGCAGAGGACTTTTCCCAATGATTAAACCTAGGGCCTTATCTATGCTAGGTAAATGTTCTCACACTAAGGTACATCTTCAGCCCTTGGATCTCAAATAGCTTAATGTTTCTTAAAAACTATTTCCATTTTGCTCCATGGTTAGAGAGGTTGTGATGACAGTTAAGGTCAAGGTCTGCTAACCTTCCATTTTAAGGGAAGGATTGTATTTAACAACTACTTTTGCATCATCTCTATAAGCTATAAAAGGCCTAAATACATCATAAGTCAGGCACTTTGAAAATTAATGTCCTTTTCTTATCACTATGATAGAATTCTTGGCATCATCAACTCAAAAAGGAAGAAGGATTTACTTTAGTTCATGCTGTCAGAGTTTTCAAGACATAGTCCTTAGCTCCATTGATTCTGGGCCTGTGGTAAGGCAGAACTGTGATAAGTCACACTGAAAACATCATATTCCTGAAGGTGAGCTTTCTAGTCACTGTGACAGAATGCTTGGCATCAACAACTCAAAAGGATGAGGTTTCCATCCCTAGTACATCAATTCTGGGCTTGTGGTGAGACAGAACATCATAGTGATGGAAGCATGTGGAAGGAAAGGTCTGCTTACCTCATGGCAGACAGGAAACAGAGACAAGCCTAGTCTATTAACCTACTTCCTCTAGGGAAGCTCCACTCCCTGAAGTTTCCAGACCTTACCAACTAGTGCTACCAGTCAGATACTTGCTCTTTAATGCATGTGCCTTTGGCAGGGATGGGGGGGGGGGAGGGTAATACTTCATATTCAAATCATAAGAATCTGAAAGAAAGCAAAGTGTAGGATATCTGAGAGAAGCTGGAGACTGCCATGACTGCTGTTTGTTGCGGCCACACTAGGTAAAGCAGTGTGTATTAAAGGCAATAGGGAATGTCTGTAACAGTTTTAAAAGTTTATGAAATACTTCCATGAGGACTTCAAGCAAGCTTCTGATAGACCTGAAATCTAATACTGATTCCACTATTGTTAATGTCTAGATATAAAGTGGTCCCCCAAAGGCTCCTATGTTGAAGGCTTTATCCCCAGATGGTAATATTATTGAGAAGAAAATGGATCATGAAGGCAATAACTCAATCAATTATTTAGGCTCATTGTAAAGCTCATAGTGAATGGGCCTAAAAGCAAGAGAACCCAGTTGACCATGGACCGAAACCTTTTAAACTCACCCCAAATAAATTATTGTCCTGTAAATTGTTTCCCTTCAATATTCATCATAGAGATGAAAAATAAGTAACACATCCACCTAATACCTGAGCAGATTAACCATGAGACTTCATTTTTCTTAAGTCTCAATATCTGCATGAACAAAATAAAATGTTTCAACAAGATAACTAATTTTATAACAAAGAATACTGCAATTTCAGAGTCATAATTTAATAAAGCAAATAAAACTTTTGTAGATAAGTATTCCTGGTTATGTAATTATCCAGGGTAGTATCCTTCCAAGAGTTCATCTATAAGCCCAGGATTCTTCTATTTTATGGCTTTTAATTTCTATATATATGTATATATATTTTTTTTGATACCTTACCTGGGACTTGAACTCAGAGCCCTGGGCACTGTCTGAGCATTTTTTTTATTACGGCTAGCTCTCTACCACTTGAGCCAGAGCTCTACTTCTAGCTTTTGGGCTGTTAATTGGAGATGAGAGTCTCACAGATTTTCCTGCCATGCTGGCTTCAATTCTCAGATCATGATGCTGTTGAGATCCTAAGATCTCAGCCTCCTGAGTAGCTAGGATTATAGAAGTGAGCCATCAGTGCCTGGCACGTCTAGATTTTAAAAAATTATTATTATTATAAAAGTCGTGTACAGGGGCTGGGAAGTTGGCTCAGTGGTAGAGCGCTTGCCTTGCATGCTTGAGGCCCTGGGTTCGATTCCTCAGCACCACATAAGTAAAATGAAAAAAAGCCAGAAGTGGCGCTGTGGCTCAAGTGGTAGAACGCTAGCCTTGAGCTGAAGAGCTGAGGGACAGCGCCCAGGCCCAGAGTTCAGGCCCCACGACCGGACCACCCCCAAAAAAAAGAAAAAAAAAAAGAAAAGTGGTGTACAAATGAGTTACAGTTACATAAGTCAGGTAAAGTGTACATTTCTTGGGCTGAGAATATGGCTTTAGTGGTAGAGTGCTTGCTTAGTATGTATGGAGTCTGGGGTTCAATTCCTCTGTACTACATAAACAGAAAAAGCCAGAAGTGGCACTGTGGCTCAAGTGGTAGAGTGCTAGCCTTGAGCAAAAGAGGCTCAGGGACAGTACCTAGGTCCTGAGTTCAAGCCCCAGGACTGGCCAAAAAAAAAAAAAAAAGTACATTTCTTTTTGGACAATGTTACCCCATTCTATGTTCTCTTCCAGTTTTCCCCTCCTGTCCCCACCCATAAGTAGTAAAGTTCATTTCAAAAGTGTCTAGTGAGTACCACTGCTGCATTTGTTCAACTTTTGTCCCTCCATTTCTATGTCCTTCCTTTCCTTTTCAAAGATAGCTAAATGGACAAACAAGACAAAAGGAAAAGCAAACAAAAATAGCAACAAAGAAAAGACCTCTTGTTTCCATTTACTGGAGTTAATTTCAATAGATATTATTTTATATGATCAGATGCACATAGGTATTGCACCTTTGTGTTCCTCCCTTAAGAGTAACCTCATTTGATCTCACTGTGTGTGAACGCCTAGTGTCTTGTATAATTTATCATGTACCTGTGTATCTTAGGTGCAGTTTCTGCATCACTTCTTGATTTTTTTGAAATCTTTATTCAGCCTTTACTCAAGGAAAGAAGAGCATATGGAACACATGTTGGAGGATTTCATTGTTTTATGAGCACAGCCTTAAGAAGTGGCTTTCATCATTTCCACCTTCTCCTTAGATGAAATCAACCACATGACTTCAATGAATTACAACGGTGCCTGGGAAACAGTCTGAGTGCTAAGAAGGAAAAAGAAACAGTTTGGTGAACACAAGCTGTCTCTGTCACTTAAGGTCATGAAGTTGCTTTTTTAGGGTAAAACAGATAATACATGCAATGTGCTTGGCTCAGGGTAAGTAACCAACAAAGTTACATGTTGTCATTGTTATCATAAGTGTGTATGCTGAGAACTTGAATAAATTTCCCACATTTGGAAGTGGAGTACTTGATTGAGTTCTAAGAGAACTAGTAAAAGTCCTTACTTTCTTGTAAGATGCTATAAGGTAATCTTTTACTGCTTCAGCTGCATCAGGAAGTGTAAACATGTACAGGCAAAGGAAGGATGAGTTGCTAGGTATTCCTATCAGCTTAGTTAACAGAGTGTCAAGAGTTAACTGTCACTGCCTGAGAACAGTAGAATAGGAAACTACTAGGCTCTCTTTGGACCTGAGAACAAATTTAAGTAAAAAACAAGTGAAAAACTTTGGCCATGTTTCTCTTCCATGTTTTTTTTTTTCTCTTATTTTTTTCTTACTTGACATTTTTTTTTCAATCACTGTGTTCTGTTAATGGAGTAAATAATATTTTTATTGTTATTAAGTAGTTGTGTAAAGAGGTTACAATTCCATAAGTTATGCTTCTTGACAATGCCTCTCCTTCGTTAACCCTCATTTTCAGCCTCTGATCCCTGCCCACACAGTTACATAGTTTGTTTTTTGCATAGTGTGGTATTTTTCTTGTTGTTGTTGTAATTGTTGGTTGTGGGGCTTGAATTTAGGGTGCTGTCCCTGAGCCTCTTTGTGCTCAAGGTTAATGCTCTACCCCTTGAGCCACAGGGCCACTTCCGGTTTTTGAGGGCTGGGAGAGGGGGAAATGGGGTGGTGCATCATAATTGGAGATAAGAGTCTTATGGGGACTTTTCTGAGTGGGGCTGGGATTTAGGGCAATCACCTAATATGTAGGGCTTATTTGTATACCTGTATTAACATACTTAAGAGCACTTTCTAGAGTTATTGTAAGGAGAATTAAATGAAAAACTTCAGGAGTAGTCCTAGCACCTATGAGGGAAAAACTTAGGGTTCTTTCTCCCTGCACCTCATATCTATAAAACATACTCTTTTTTTTTTTTAACTTACAAAGGGCTTAGAAAATAACATGCTGCCGGGCGCTGGTGGCTCACGCCTGTAATCCTAGCTACTCAGGAGGCTGAGATCTGAGGATCGCAGTTCAAAGCCAGCCCGGGCAGGAGAGACTGTGAGACTCTTATCTCCAATAAACCACCAGAAAACCGGAAGTGGCGCTGTAGCTCAAGTGGTAGAGCACTCGCCTTGAGCTGCAGAGCTGAGGGACAGCTCCAAGGCCCAGAGTTCAAGCCCCACGACCGACAAAAAAAAAAAAAAAAAAGAAAATAACATGTTATTTGTTTCCTGTTGTTCTTGTACTGTTCATTTGCAAAAGCAAATAGACCTTCAAGTTAATAATTGAAATAGAAAATTGATTAATTCTCAACACTGGCTCACTAAATTGAGCATCTAGGATGGTGCCTGACATACAGTTGACAATACTATGTGCACACCTTATTCACATATATTTTTGAAAGTGTGAGTTAATAAAATACCGAAGCATGGTGCTATAGATAATTATAGGATGGACACACTATATTTGTGAATAAGGGGATAGATTTTTTTTTTTTTATCAAATGAAAGATTTAGTACTGGTAGGATACCAAATGGGTGACTTAAGTATTTTTATTCATTTATTCAGCCATCATTTTGCTATGTCTGCTGCAATTGGGATTTCTCCGTCCTCCAGGTTAGTACAGGAGCCAATATCAGAAAGACAAAGTATTACAGGAATAACAAAAGAAGACCATGGCCCGTCCATTGGGATGTGAAACCACATGCTACATACAAGTAAGATAAGTAGTACAATGTTAGCTGAGTACATGCTGAATGAGTTGTTAGGTAAGCACTAGGTCACCAGTAGTTTGCATCCCAGGCTGAGTCCTGAGTTTAATCTTTTAGGGTAGAGCCAGTCTTAGTCCACTTCATGGTTGCTGTAGCCATAGATAGACTAGATAATGCCTAGTAATGTATTGACTCATGTTTTGGAGGCTGAAATGTCCACGATCAAGAGATTGGAATCTGGCAAGTGCCTTCTTGCTATGTATAACTTGAGGACTCAAGCCCTTTTATAAACAGCATGAATCCATTTGTGAGGGTACAACCCTCATGGCCTAGATATTTCCCCTTAGGTCCTACCTCTCAACACTGTTGCATTGGGGGTTAAGCTTTCAAGACATTAATTGGGAAACCACATTTTAGAGACACAAACCAAATGCTTATTGAAAGATTTTAGTGCAAAGAAGATTTTAGATTTAGAAAGATCTCAATTAGCTTGGCACCAGTGTCTTACTCCTGTAATGTAGCTACTCAGGGGGCTGAGATCTGAGGATTACGGTTCAAAGCCAGCCTGGGCATGAAAGCCCATGAGGCTCTTATTTACAATTAACTAGCAAATAGCCAGAAGTGGAAATGTAGTTTAAGTGGTAGAACACTAGCCTTGAGCAAAAGAGTTAAGAAACAGGAAGTGGCGCTGTGGCTCATGCAGTAGAGCGCTTGCCTTGAGCTGAAGAGCGCAGGGGCAGCGCCCAAGCCCAGAGTTCAAGCCCCACAACCAAAAAAAAAAGAAAAGAAAGAAAGAAAGAAAGAAAAAAAAACACTGGAAAAGAGTTAAGAAACAGTGCCCAAGCCCTGAGTCCATTCCTCCTCCCTAGTACTAGCATATGTGCACATGCTTACACACACACACACACACACACACACACACAAACACGGGGGGGGGGGGGGGGGGGAAGGGGGAAGACCTCAATTAGAGGGTTAAAGCATGAGATAAATTGGTTACCAAGTTATGAAGTAGGAATAAGAGGGATGATTGATGCTGAACTAAGGCAATAAAACTAGTGTTATGAGAGAAAGGGTTGACAGGATTGGTTAGACAGCTCGATGAAGAAAATGAGAGGACTCAGAATGCATTGCAAGTTTCTAACTGGGGATTCTCTGCTGGTGGTGAGGTCACTAATAGAAACAGAAAATAAAGGGCTGGGAATGTGCCTTAGTGGTAGTGTTTGTCTAGCATGCATGAAGTCCTGGGTTCGATTGCTCAGTACCACATACACAGAAAAGGCCAGAAGTGGCGCTGTGGCTCAAGTGGTAGAGTGCTAGCCTTGAGCAAAAGAAGCTCAGGCACAGTGCCCAGGCCCTGAGTTCAGACCCCAAGACTGATCAAAAAATAAATAAGTAAATAAAGGAGAGGGTCATATGGATTAAAGGTGTAGGATGGTGGAAGAGAATGAGACAAGTTTTATTCATACACAGTTTGATGAATATACAGGATTTCAAGCAGAGATACTTCTTGAATTGACAGAGGAAATTTGATTAGAACTAGTTAATTCTATTTTGGAACATAGTGAAAATGTAAGCAAATAATGTAGACAAATGATTCCTATCCTCTCAACAATCTTCTATCTTCCATATTTCTCTGTATTTTCTATTTTTCAGTTCTAAACTGTATATAGACCTCTACAATAATTGCTAAGTGTTTACATATTAGGCATTTATAACATGTAGCTCAGAAAATAGTAAGTAAAATAATCTTTCTAACAAGAAGCTACTTTTATTGATTTATATCTCTTTATTTATGCTGGTACTGGAGCTTGAACTCAGGGCATGAGTGCTGTCCCTTAACTTTTCTGATCAAGGCCTGCATTCTACCACTAAAGGCACACCTCCACTTCAGCTTTTTGCTGGATAATTGGAAATAAGACTTTTCTGTCTGGGATGGCTTTGAACTCAGATCCTCAGATCATCCTGATACTCAGGTTATTGAGTGGCTAGCTTGAGCCACATGGCTGGCTAAGAAGGTGTTTTGTTAAAAGTTGGACAAGTTCTCAATTATTTGCATGGAGATGATTACAAAGAACTTCTTTGTTAACAGTGTAATACTTTCCTACAATATCTAAGTGTATAAAAATATGTTTCCAGCTGTGTGCTTAGTAATAGCTTTTCCATTTCCCAAATGGAGTATATTTTTGGTGACTATGCTAGTATTGAACCTCAGAATGAGGTTTATCAGCACAGAGGTTCAGGACACCAGTACCTAGAACAATGAATCCATAAATGAACAGCAATGATGGGTAATTATCTGATGGGTAATTCCATTGTCTGATAAGACTTTGGGTGGCAAACTGGGCACAAACTACCAATGGGTTGCAGATACACTGAGGGAAAGTCATTAGAGTTTTGTGAAATTTGAGGCTGGTTTGACAAGGATGAAGCCTGCTGGTTTAAGAGCTGTAAGTTCTTGGCAAAAGCTATGGTGTTGCAGTTTCACCAGGTATAGTAGAAGAAAAAGTGAGTGTATGTGTGTATATAGAGTGTGTATGTGTGTAGGAGTGGGACTACAAAATTCCTGACATGATACATAAAATGTGAACTATCTATTAGTTTTGCATCTTTTGAGAGTCACCATATTGAAGCACAGTATTTTGGATTTGTTTGGCAGATGGTGTACACAGATTTTCTGAGTATGTTAGCATTTCGTTTGAAACTATCAGGATTACATATGACTATGATGGTAATTTAACATTCAAAGAGATTGAAAGTTTCTTTAACCTTGAGTTAAATGTACAGCCCTAATAACATTTTAAAAAGCTGTGTTAATAGATCTGAATACCGTGACAGCAGTTTCTCAAGATGTAATAGTTCCTCTAAAAATGCCTAGGGTGCTCTATCAATGTCTTTCCGTGGAAATCTGGTTCACCCAGGAAAAGAAGCCAAAGGGAAGAGCGACTGAATCAGGGGAGAGGGCAGAACTGATGTCTGACTCTTTGAATGGGACTTCTCCATTTACCACCCCTCACTTCCTTCTATGGCCTGGACCTTTTAATCTCCACAGCAGTCAGCCTTGTAGGGTCAAGCTAATCGCGGTTGACATCATCCTACTACTTCCCCTTTCAAATTCCAGAGAAGCTATGTGTTTCCTGTCCCCTTTGACACCCGGAGAATGAATACTGCCTGGCTTTGTATCTAAATTTAGACTGCCAGAACACAGTCGAGTTTTTATAGTAGAGATAAACAAAACCAGGCGACATTTCCAAGCCTGTCAAGGAAAAAAAAGTAGGGGAGGGGGACCCCCAAAACCCCATCGGTGGTAAATGAAGTGGGGGAGCTTCAATAGTTCCCCCCCCAAACGAGCCAGGCCTGCTGTTAGGTTCAGAAAATAGGCGGACGGAGCCTTTTCCTTTAAGCCCGGAGGACGGCTCTGGGGGCGTCCGCAAGCGCATTCTCGATGGCTAGGAAAGCCCCGGGAGCTGGGGCCCCGACGCCCCGCAGGCAGCAGGCAGCAGGCAGCTGCACGTCCTCTTTGTCAGGCCTCCGGCTGGAAAGGCAGACACGGAGGCGCTCCGAGGATGGGGGTGCGAGTGGGGGTCCCAGAGGGGCGCGGGAGCAGCGCCGCCCCCAGGGCCGGCCCGTCCCGCCCCGCCCCGCCCCTGCGGCCCGCCCCGCCCCCCTCTGTGACCCCCGCCAGCCTTGGGCGACCTGTTGGCAGCGGGGTCACGTGACGCGGCCCGCCGCGCACGGCCCCCGGGCGGGCCTCCTGTTGCGCCCGCCCGGCGGGTTCCTCCGCGTAAGGAGCGGGCGCCGCCCCGCTCTCCCCCCCCCCCCCCCCCCCCCCCGCCGAGCCCAGCGGAGGGAAAAGGGGCGGGAGAAGGAAGAAGGGGCGGCGCCCGAGTCACGTGACCCGGGGCAGCCCGGAAAGCTCCGAGGAGGAGCCTGGCGCCGCCATTTTCCTGCGGCTGCCTGTCCCTCTTCCCCTGCCCGGCTCCAGCTGACCAGAGGCGGGGTGGGCTGAGCTGCGGCGGGGGGGGCCAGGCCGTGCCCGACAGCGGGTCGGACCCCGTGGGGGACGCGAGCCGCTTCTCTCGGGGGCCGAGCGGCGGCGCGCGGCCCTGAGCCCCGCCCCAGGCCGGCGGGCGGGCGGGCGGGCGGGGAGGCCGGTGGGGGTCGGGGTGCAGCGGGGGGCGGGGGCTCTCGGGCGCTTGGGGGTCCCGGTCCCCGGCGGCTGCCGAGCGGACGCGGGGCGGAGGAGCCGCAGAGATGTCCGGCCAGAGCCTGACGGACCGGATCACCGCCGCCCAGCACAGTGTCACCGGCTCCGCGGTGTCCAAGACAGTATGCAAGGCCACGACCCACGAGATCATGGGGCCCAAGAAGAAGCACCTGGACTGTGAGTGCGACCCCCCCCCCCCGGCCCCGCCGCCCGTTCCCTCCCCGCCCTCCGCCCCCCTCCCTGCGGCCGGGCGAGCCTCTGGGCTTTGCTTCTTTTTTTTTTTGCCTCCATCACACCTGCCTTCGCGGCCTCGGTCTCCTCCACCCCGCGTCTCCAGATCGGACTGGCCACTCCTCCAGGGCGGCCGGGGACCCCCCGCCTCACCCCAGCTCTGCTTTGCTGCAGCCTCTGCCCTTCGGTGTCGGCCGTTCCAGGCCGCCTGGTCGCCCTCGCTGGAGCGTCGCCCCGCCGCTCCGGGACTCACCTCCCCATTGTCTTCCCATTAGCCTTTTTCGGGGTTCCGTAGACATCCAGTGGCACCCAGGTCCCTCTTAGGCCGCAGCCCTCGAAGCCGTTCCCACTTCCTTTTCTTCTCCTGGATTAAAAAAAAAAATCTCCCTTCCTTTTCTCGCTTTTCTTTTCCATCACCGTCTTCTCCACTTCTGGCTTATCTTTCTTTACCTCGAGCGCCTTCCGTTAAGTTCCCTCGACTCATTTTCTTGTCAGTTTTACCCCGTTTTCCAGTTCTTATTCCCCCCCCCCCCCCATCATCTTGGTGGGGGAGCAGCAGTCAAAGGATTGGGTTTGGTCTGGGAAAAGCTTTGTGGCAAGTTAGCATTTCTGTTTCTCTCCGTTGGAATGCAATCGCTGTGTCGCCCTGGCTTTGGAGGGGGATGAGTTGTGAATGTCAGCCTCCCTTCCTTTTTTTTTTTTTTTTTTTTTTAAACATTCAGATGAGGGTCGGGAGAAGGGACTGCAGATCCTAATAGTTCCTGAGTCGGTTACCCTGGCCGTTTGAACTTCGAAGCTTGAGGGCGAAACATAGACGGTTGGGATTCTAAATGGATTAATAAACTACAAATAACCATCTAGTTAAATACCTTGGCGGAAGAACGTTTGATACTGAAGTTTGGCTATCTTTTCATTGAAGCTGTCTTTCGAGAAACGGAGTTTTCTTTGTGTTTTATGACTCCTTTCACTAACTTGCTACAGTTAACAGAACCAACTCTCCCCCTCACCCCCCATTTTTTTTTTTCTTCCAAACCTGGAAGCCACCTGTAAGCCTCTGCCTCCTTTTTCTTTACATTCTTTCATCTCAGGGTACAAAGCTCAATGGATTACTGAAGCCCTCAGTCAAAGGAACTTCGACCTGAAACTCTTGGGGCGGGGAGAGGGGGGGAAGTATAGTCACAGTTGTTAGTTCCCTTTTTAAATGGCTAAAGACACATTAGCCCGCCCGACTTTCATCATACATGAAAATTAATTTGCTTTACCTTGTGAAGCAAGAGTGAGCATGTCCTGAAAGGCAATTCACAGACAGGAATTCTGTTTTCATTTTGACTTTGGCTGTGAGGTTTGTACTTTAAAAAAAAAAAAGTGCTAAATGTGAATTCTTCTGAGATGGTTCGCTCATGAAGTGCCGTTAGAACAGATAATGCTGCAGACATGCCCATTATTCTTTGTGATTTGTTTCTTCCCTATGGAAAGGGTTTGTGAAAATCATTACTGTTTGTGTGCTTCTGACATTCAAGCAAGGTGCTTTTCAATGATTAGTTTTAGCCTGTTGGAGAATGTATTTATAGGGCAACACTGTGATAAACAAAACATTCTTTTAAATGCATTTCGACTGTCTAATATTCTTTTATCTAATATTCCACATCGACATTCCTACTTGTTTACATCCCTTCAGAAAATTACTTGATTTTTCTTTATCAAATCTGTTTGTCCTAACATTGTGTTAATTATTCTTTTTTTATTTTGTTTTTGTTGTTTAGTTTTGCTTATTACTGTGGAGGGAGAAGAAGAATTAACTGTGACTAGATGAACTATTTTCCTTGACTCAAAAAATGATTGTAACAGTAGCTATAGCTCCTAAAAGTTTATAAAGGCATATTTTACTTTAGATGTAGCAGTGTGATTCTTTTCTTTCTTTTTTTTTTTTGGTCAAGTTCTGGGGCTTGAACTCAGGGGCTGGGCACTGTCCCTGAGCTGCTTTTGCTCAAGGCTAGCACTTTACCAATTGAGCCACAGAACCACTTCTGGCTTTTTCTGTTTATGTGGTACTGAGGAATTGAACCCAGGGCTTCATGCATGCTAGGCAAGCACTCTACCACTAAGCTACATTCCCACCCCTGTGTGATTCTTTTTACACGTTACTAGACACCATGGCAGATAGGTTGTTTAGAGAAAATTTATTTGCTTGGGGTTTTTATCGGTTTTCTTCTTTAAAAAATTCAAGTAGTTGTACATAGGAGTTTCATTTTAACATGTCAATGTATGAGAGTTTTTTTTTAATCAATGTTAATGGCCTTTTCTCTTGTAATAGCTACTATTGCATATGGTCACTGGGTATAGGTATAATCTCATTTGTAGTTCTTTTCTCTCTAGTGCTGTCATGTTTTCAGATGTCTGTTTTTGCTTTTTTTTTTTGGGTCTGGTCGTGGGGCCTGAACTCTGGGCCTGAGTGCTGTCCCTCAGCTCTTCAGCTCAAGGCTAGCACTCTACCACTTGAGCCACAGTGCCACTTCCAGCTTTTTTTTTCTTTTTGCTTATGTGGTGCTGAGGAATCGAACACAGGGCCTCAAGCATGCAAGGCAAACGCTCTACCACTGAGCCCCAGATGTCTGTTTTTGTAGAGCTTGAATCTACCTGGTGGTTTTTTAAAGTACTATGTAAATAAGGTGTCTCCATTTATTCTCAGTGAGGTCCTAAAACAGTGATACTGTTTTCCCTTTCACCTTTTCAAATGTCCTTGAAACTATAATTAACAAATTAAGTAAATCTCACCAATAAAAAAGGTTTACAAACCTTTCCTCTCTCACATTTGCACATGCTTTGAGAGAATGGAAAAGACTTCCACAAGCAGTTCTTGGTGTCATCACAATGAATTTAAGGTTTTAAAACAGAACAGTATCATTTATCATTGGGAACTTTTTTTAATAGCAAGAGATTAATTTTTTTGCATCTTTTAATGTCTCCAACACCTAATGCCTACTGCTTCAGACTGAGTAGAAGCTAATTTTATTTTTTTAACTGGCAGCATTTTACAAAAACACGCTGAAGATTGTTATTTTCCTTGTAAACCCTTAAGACTGGTGGTGGGTTTTGTGTTCTTGCCAAGAACCCTCCAAATTAGGAAGTGACTATAATCCATGAATTATAGCTTAATTCATACTATATTAAATGCCTGTGGAAGAAGAATCTTTTTTCTTTGCTTCTAGTTGTTCGGGATAAAAATGTTAACTATTGTCCTTAGTGGCATGAAAAGAGTGGTTAAACTTGAAAGATGTGTAAAAACAAACAAGATTATGTTCAGTTTGAGGTATCTAATGGCCATTCATAATCAAGAAGAGTAGCAGTCAGTCCTTGTATTTGAAGGATTTTAGTTTGGCCCCAAATACCCCATCTCCAAGTAGCTAAATCTATAGATGCTCTATTCCTTATATAAAATGGCATGCATAACGTTTGCATATAAACCATGCACATCCTCCTGTACCCTTGAAATCATGTCTACATTGCTTACATCTGATACAGTGTAAATGCTATGTAAATAGTTGCATTGTTTAGAAAATGACAAGAAGAAAGTCCAGTACAGACACATGTTTTCTTTCCTCAAAGTATTTTGACCTGAGATTGGGTGAATTCCGGGATGTGGATCCCACGGAAACAGAGAGCCAACTGTAGTTTGTACTGTAAGAGAAACTTTTCCTACAACTGACAGTCATTTTTGTAGCTGTTATGTTTGTAATTAAGATGAATTGTAAAACATCCTGGTAAAGTAATAACACAACACTAGTATGCTTATTTTAGGAAATGCTTAATATCATATGTTGAGCTATGCTTTTTATGTTAATTATATGTCATATATAGATAATTTCTAAGTGGTTTGAATTTAGAGTGCAGGAAAAGTATAGTACTATAGTTAACCTGAGTAGTTTCTTTCATATGATTCTCAAAGCATTTGTATGAAATACTTAGCTGTCCAAAACTATACTTTGTTTAAAAATAATATAATCACCAGAATAGTTTTAATGTAAATGAAATTATTTAGATTAAATATATTTTTTTGGTGCCAGTCCTGGGGTTTGAACTCAGTGCCTGGGTGCTGTCTGTGAGCTTTTTTGGTGAAGATGCCCTATCACTTGACCCATGATGCTACTTCCAGTTCTTTGGAGTCTCATAGACTTTCCTGGGTAGGCTGGCTTTGAGCCCTGATCCTCAGATCTCAAACTCAGGAATAGCTAGGATAACAGGCCTTGAGCCACTGGTTCCCGGAAAAATTGTTTATTTATTTTTTATTTTTGTTGGTTGTGGGACTTGAACTCTGGGCCTGGGCACTGTCCCTCAGGTTTTCAGCTCAAGTCTAGGGCTCTACCACTTGAGCCACAATGCCACTTCCGATTTTCTGAGTGGTTTATTCGAGAGATAAGTGTCTCAGACTTTCCTGCCTGGGCTGGCTTTGAATCAAGATCCTTAGATCTCTCTCAGCCTCCTGAGTAGCTAGGATTACAGGCAGTGAGCTTGACCCCCGGCAAATTCTTTATTTTGACCTTAATCATCAATTAGAAAATTTAATGTGAAAGCCACTTTAAATATGGCATAGTGGTACACATGGTATAATGTGAAAAAAGGTAGAATGTGAAAGTACATCATAATGTGTAGAAAATCACCTTTGTTTCTTTCTTGTTCAAAAGGACTTAAAAAAATAAAAGAAGTTAGAAAACTCAATGTAAAGGCTTGTTGGCCAGGGGCTAGAACTTTATAAACTTTCAAAATGAAGGCTCAGTATTTGCTCTTCCTGTTCTTTTGGTGGCCAAGCTGGCATTTCCGTTACTTTGTATTCTGTTTCCCTGTTCTTAGAGAATCAAAGGTTTGGATTTGACCTTTTAGAATTTTTCATGTTCATTGTTGATATTGTAATTTTTTTTATAGAAAATTGTTCTGTACAGTTAGATTTGTCTGATACCAATTTAAAAGGAAAGCGTGTGTGTGTGTGTGTGTGTGTGTGTGTGTGTGTGTGTGTGTGTGTGTTATGGACTGAGGTTTGAAGTCAAGGCCTTGAGCTTGTTAGCTGGCATTCTACTACTTGAAGCCATGACTCCACCCCTGTGTTTTGCTCCTTAGTTTTGGAGATAGAGTGTAGGGAACATTTCTACTGGGGCTGACCTTTCACATCTTACCTTAGCTTTCTTAATAGCTAGTATTACATGTGAACCAATCGTACCTGGCTTTTAAAAAAGGAATTCTCCCCTCACACCTCCCCCCCTTCCCCTACCAGGGCTTGAACTCCAGGCCTCTTTCTTTGCTTGGTTTTTCTGCTTTCCACTCTTGGCTGGCACTCTGCCGCTTAAGCCCACCTCTACTTCCAGCCTTCTGATTTTGTTTTATTTTTTAAGAGTCTCAAATTTGTTTGCCCAGAATGGTTTCAAACTGATTTTCAGTCTCCTGAAAAGAGCTACGATTATAGTCGTGAAATGCCAGTACTCCATTTAAAGGGGAATCTAATAAGACTTCATACTAAAAGTTCAGAGGTTTGTGATTTGCCAGATTGTCCAATTGCTAAGGACTTCTCAAGTTACGTCCGTAGATATAGTGTATGTGTTCTTTATGCTTATGCCTATAATTTTATTTTTTGGCAGTTATTTGTATGCTTGCATACAGAATACTTTATTAACAAGTTCATTCTTCTTAACAGCTGAGTGATGGAGGCTTTACTCTCCCAAGGTCACTCATCTAAGAAAAGGTGAATGAAGATTTAAACCCAAGTATTGACACCTGTTCTGTCATCTCAGTGTGACTTTTTGTCAGTTATATAACTGGTGACCTGTATTGACATTTTATTGCTACCCAGAGTCCATAGGTCACATTAGGGTTCACATTCCATGGGTATAGGCAAATGTATGATACATATCTCTATTACAGTGTTATATATGTGTATATGTGTATATATGTGTATGTATATGTTATATGTGTGAGTATATGTATATGTGTGTGTTAGTTGCCCTAAAAATGTTCTGTTTTCCCAAATCCCTGGAAACCACTGATTTTTTTTTTTTAACTATCTTCATAGTTTTGCCCTTTCCAGATGTCTTATGGTTGGAATGATGTAGTATGCAACCTTTCCAGATTGGGTTCTTTTAAGATTTTTCAATGACTTCATGACAATAGCTCATTTCTGTTTGGTTTTGATAATATTCTATTGAATGGATATTTCCAAGTTTTGGCAGTTATGAGTTAAGCTGAACGGTTAACCATGGGTTTGTGTGTTATAAGAATATGTTTGGAGCTGGGTGCTAGTAGCTAACACCTGTATTCCTAGCTACTCAGGAGGTTGAGATCTGAGCCTTGCGATTCAAAGCCAGCCCAGGCAGGAAAGTCTGAGTAACTCTTATCTCCAATTAACCACCAGAAAGCCCGGAAGTGGTGCTGTGGCTCAAGTGGCACAGCACTTGCCTTGAGCTGAAGAGCTGAGGGACAGCACCCAGGCCCAGACTTCAAACCCCATGACTGACAAAAAAAGAGAGAGAGAGAATATATTTGGTTTTATAACATACTGCCAAACTCTTCCAATGTTACTGCCATTGCATCGTTTTTTTTTTTTTTTTTTTTTTTATTTGTATCATGAACTGGGGTTCCTGTTCACATACTCTACAGCTTTTGGTATCGTCACTTCTGGATTTTGACCATTCTCATAGAAGTATTTTGCTGGTATTTTTTTTTTTTGGAGGGGGGGGGTCTTGGTTTGCATTGTCTTAATGATGTAGAGCATCTTTCCAGTGCTTACTTGTTATCTCTAATGAGGTTTTTGTTAAGGCCTTTGATCCTTTCTTTTTTTTTTTTTTTTTTTGGGTCCAGTCGTGGGGCCTGAACTCTGGGCCTGGGCGCTGTCCCTCAGCTCTTCAGCTCAAGGCTAGCACTCTACCACCTGAGCCACAGCGCCACTTCCAGCTTTTTTTCTTTCTGCTTTTGTGGTGCTGAGGAATCGAACCCAGGGCCTCAGGCATGCAAGGCATTCACTCTACCACTGAGCCACCTTCCCAGCCCCGCCTTTGATCCTTTCTAATAGTCAAAATCATTTTTTTTCTTTTGTTTAAGAGTTGTATCTATATTTTAAACATCAGACATAGCTTTTGCAGATATTTTCTCCCAGTCTGTTGCTTGTCTTTTTGTTCCTTGACAGTGTCTTTACAGAACAGAAATTTCTAACTTTAGTGAAAAGTAGCTTATCACTTTTCAGTGTTGTGTCTAAAAAGTAATGACCAATCTCAAGGTCATCTAGATTTTCTGTGTTATCTTCCAAGAGCTTTATTGTTTTGTATTTTGTATTTAGTTTTGTGATCTGTTTTATTTTGTGAAAAGTGTAGGGTCTATATAGATTGCTTTTAAAAAAAATACTATTTGTTTATTTGTTCAGTACCAAAGACAGAGGACTGTCTTTGCTTCACTGTATTGCCTTTACTCTTACTGGCTTTTTGTTTCTTCGAGACAGGTTCTTACTGTAGCCTAGGCTAGCCTAGAACTTGTTGCATAGCCCAGGCTTGCCTAAAATTTGTATCTCAGTGTCCTGAATGTTGGGTTTGAATTCAGTATCTTGTGGTGGCTTTTCTACTTAAGCTACGCTTTGTAGCCTGAAGTCCTTCTTGCTTTAGGTTATTTTTCAGAGAGGGTCTCAAGTTTTGCTCGGGGCCAACCCCCTCCTATCCTCTGGATACTGGAGTCCAGAGTAGCTGGGATTATAGTAAACCATTGCACCAAACCTCTCATCGGTTCTTCAGATAAGAGCCAGGGATTCCAAGGAGTCCCAAGACTTGCTGCAACTTCATGAGGTCAAAATGGTATTTGAACTAAGATAAAATTTGCCTTTCCCATTTTTGTTTTTATCATTGCACACTGGAGATTTCTAGGGCCTAAGAGATATGTGATTCTGGAACTGGAACTGTTATTTGCATTACTGAACAGTTGTGGTTTTTTTTTTTTTTTTTGTGCGTATGTGGTTTTGTTTTTGTTTTTCTTTTGCCAGTCTTGGGGCTTGAACCAAGGGCCTGGCCTCTGTCCCTGAGTCTTTTTTGTTCCCAAGGCTAGCATTCTACCACTTGAGCCACAGCACCACTTCTAGCCTTTTCTGTTTATGTGAAGAATCAAACCCAGGCTTCATGCATGTTAGGCAAGCACTCTACCACTGAGCCACCATTCAAAGCCCCCTGAATAGTTTTCTACTAAGCCAGTTAGTGAAGTGTTGCAAGATAGGTAAAATAATATCACTCTTAACTTTTTTCAGAAAGTACAGTTATTTGTTGTGAAACAGTTAACTGCTTTAAAATGAATAAAATTTAAATTTCCTATAGTAAATACAGAAAAATCATAACACAGCGTTTTGGGGCCTTTATAGTTTTTTTTCCCCCCTCAAGATGAGGTAATGTACTCAGTGCCTCATGCTTGCTTGGCATGCTTGCTCTTTGGCACTCTGCCCCTTGACCAGTGCCTCCAGCCCAGCTTTTTGCTAGTTATTTTGGAGATGCAGTCTCATGAGCTTTCCTTCTGGGGATGACTTTGAATTTCAGTCCTCCAGATTTCAGCCTTTTAAGTAGCTAGGATTATAGATAGCCACTGGTACCCGTCAGTCCCTCATGTATTTATTTTTTCATAGTTGTAAGTAGGCTTTTTTGCCTTCCTTCCTTCCTTCCTTCCTTCCTTCCTTCCTTCCTTAAGTTGTTGTACAAAGGGGTTACAATGCTTTAAGTCAATATTTCTTGGTCAGTGTCATCCCATTTTCTCTCTGGAGTCCCAGCCCTACAAGTTATGTAGTTCATTTTTCATTTTATGAATATAAATGACTATGTTTGCTCCCTCTCCCTCCAGTCTTATGTCCCAGCCCCCTTTACCCATCCCTCAAAACATGTTTCCACTTCCTGGTATTTGTTTGATAAACAGTTCATTGAGTTAGTCAGAGAAGTTATGCCTTTGGATTCCTCCCCTGAGTATACCCTCCTTTAGTCAGTTTATTTGTGTGTAAAGATATTGAACCCAGTGTATATTATCACAAATGGTTGTATTTTAGGTCTGGCTTTCTTATATGAGAGAAAACATGTGCCATTTGTCTCTCTGAGCATGGCTTACTTCACTTAGTGTATGAGTAAAATTCCATTGTATGTATGTACCACATTTTCTTTTATCCATAGTAAGGCATTTGACTGTTCCTATAACTTTGTTATTGTGAACTGGTTATTGTGAATAGTGCAGCAATGAACTTAGTGTGCAAGTATCTTTATTGTATCCTGACTTATAATGCTCTGGGTTTATGACCAAAAGTGGTGTTGCTGGATTGTAGTTTAAGTTCTATGTTTAATTTTTTGAGGAATCTCCAAACTGCCTTCCAGAGTGGTTGTACTACTAGTTTTACATTCCCACCAACAGGGTAATAGGGTTCCTTTCCTTCCCATATACCTACCAGCATTTGTTACTGTTTGAATTCTCTATGATGGCCACTCTTACTGGGATGAAACAGTCTCAGTGTTGTTTGCATTTCCTTTATCGGCCTTTTGTTTTTGAGTTTTTTTTCCTGAGCCCAAAAATTATACACACTATATACACTATATATATACACACTATATATATATACACTATATACACTATATAAAACTATATACACTATAGTTCAGAAGAGAGGACCTTAACTTAAATCCTCTGAAGACTCAAAGTATTTGGTGTCCTGTGTGATTTCTTCCTTTGCATCACAGCTGTAGCCCTTTTGTTTATACTTTTCTTTTGAGATAGGATCTCCTTAACTTTAAATCATCTTGCCTTTGGTTCTCTAGTAGCTGACATTTCAGGCAAGTGCCACCACACCTGGCCTTGAGTTGGCTTTGGTAGTTAACAGTGACTCACCATTTGAAGAGAACCATTGTAAGCAAAAGATGTGGCAGAATCCCTTTGATTGTGTCATCAAATTGTTAAGAAGATTGTAAGGAATGTAGAATGTTACTTGGAACAGTGAAAACTGAGATGATAACCAAAAATTTATTTTCTAAAGGCCTTAACACAATCTGTCATTAATTTGAACTCTTAATCTCTGACTTTCCTCTTCCCTCCATTTCTTCCAAAGCTATTCCTTTTCATGAAGACTAGGCAGATGTTAGATACCAATTATGAAAATAATGTTTACTGCTAAAAGAGTGTATGCCTTTGTCCACAATTTATCTTCTTGGTTACTTTGTCAAAATAGATTATTCCCTTACTTTTTCTGCTCCCTATTCTTTTTCTCTCATACTTTTTTTTTTTGGTCCATTTGTGGGACCTGAATTCTGGGCCTGGGCGCTGTCCCTCAGCTCTTCAGCTCAAGGCTAGCACTCTACCACTTGAGCCACAGCGCCACTTCTGGCTTTTTTGTTTTTGCTTATGTGGTGCTGAGGAATCCAACCCAGGGCCTTATGCATGCAAGGCAAGCGCTCTACCACTGAGCCACCTTCCCAGCCCCCCTCTCTCATACTTTTTTATGTCTGCTCTTTTGCACATGCTAGCAAACATTGAGGTATACTGCTAGCCTTCCTCTTTTTCTTTTTTTAGATATATATTTTCCCTCCTTTCTTTTAAGTCTTCTATAAATTGCATTGCTTTTAAGTCTTCTTTAAATTATTTTGTTTTCATTGGCATTCATGTTAAAAAGTAGCCTCATTTAAAAATGTTACTAATTTTCCTATGTCTGTCAATCTAGCATTATCACCAGTATAACATTTCCAATTTTGTTAAGTTGTGGTTAGGGTCACATACAGTTCGTTTTCTTCTTGCTATATAGCAACTTGATTGTTTGGGGTTTTGTTTTGTGTTTCTGTACTGTTTGTCTCTGGCTGCTCAGTAAGTAATGAGTATACCTAATGTGCCTTCACAGTTCAGTGTACCCCATCAACAATTTATAGAAACAATATAGAGATACATTTCAGCAGATAGTAAGATGATGATGATGATGATTATGATTTATTTTTGTCGGTCATGGGGCTTGAAGTCTGGGCCTGGGTGCTGACCCTCAGCTCTTCAGCTCAAGGTGAGAGCTCTACCCCTTGAGCCACAATGCTACTTCCGGTTTTCTGGTGGTTAACTGGAGATAAGAGTTTCACAGACTTTCCTGCCTGGGCTGGCTTTAAACTGCAATCCTCAGATCTCAACCTCCTGATTAGTTAGGATTATAGGCTTGAGCCTGTTTAAGATTATTTTCCTAGCAGTTCCCTTAGTTGTAAATCATAATTAGCTAATATACATTCAAATGTGAAATTAGAAGTTGGAGAAGTGGCTCAGGTGGTAGGGCATCAGCCAGTAAGTGGAAGCGACAGATACCAAGTTTGAGTCCCTGTCTCAGAAAAAAAAACAACATCAACAACAACAACAACCAAAAAAATGTGAAATCAGTCAATAACATTGGTAAGACATAATGACGTGTATCATAGTTTTCTGTGGATATTGAATAGTGTTTTCCAAAACATTGCTAGAGTAAAAGTTTCCATTATAAAGCTCAATTTGAACACTATATTAAAATAGACACTTTTGAGACATGTTTTGAAAATAGAAATGCAATTTTAAAAGTTGAGCCCGGTACCAGTGGATCATGACTATAATCCTTATAATTTAGGAGACTGAGATTTGAGGATTGTTGTTCAAACCAGGCTTGTATCTCCAATTAATCAGCAAAAAGCTACACAAATGGAGGTGTAACTCAGGAGGTAGGAGCATCAGCTTAGAGTGGCAAAAATTAAGCAGGAATGTAAGGCCTTGAGTGCAAGTCCTAGTACTAGCACCAAAAGGAAAAATTAGCCAGACTAGAAAGAGTTGAGGTGTTTAGCAGAGGAACTTCTTCAGCCATTCCAAAGGGTGTGACTCTGTGGTAGGTTCACTTTTGATGTGTAAAAGGATAAAGTACACTTAACAGCGTCTGAATACTGTCACTCAAGGGCATTTCTTCCAAATAGTGGCTGGGCATGCAGGTCTGTCTATTCTGCAGGCAACTTCACACAGTATACTCATTTGCACTATCTCTTACTCTATTGTATGTTTCCGCTGCTTATAGATCTCATGTGACTAAGCTCTAAGAATAAGGGAATAGAATTAGCTACTGTGGATATATAAATAAAAGTGTACTGTATTTTAAAACATCTAACATGAAAAAATAAAATGTAAAAAAAAATGTAATTTAAGTGTATGTCAAAAAGGAAATGATGATATTTCCCCTGGAGAAGATTGTCAAGCCCTTTTGATTTACTTAAAAGAATTGTTTGCAAAAATTTGGTTTGTACATTATATTATATAATTTGAAACAGCAGTTAACCAATATGAAACCAAGACATAACTTCTGTGATGTGATTGGGGGTGGGGGGTGCGCAGGGACTTGTGTGTAGGAGCCAGTGTGCCTCAACCACATACTTTATGTATGTTTAAAATTTACTTTTTTTTTTTTTTACTTTTTTTTTTTTTGAGACACACTATTTCACCAAATGATGTTGAAACCCAGGATCTTTCTGCCTCCTCCTCCTTTGTACCACATGCCTGACTACAGTCTGTAAATTGAAACATAACTCATGTAAAACTTAACTCTTACTAAATATATGTAGTTCATTGGAGTTTACTATATTTGTAACATTGTTTGTACTATAACTTTTCCTTTTCCTAAAATATTCTGTATCTGTGAATAGTTATTTCCAATCTTCTCTCTCCCCTTCCTGCAACTATGAATCTATTTTTTTGTCTGTAATTTTCCTATTCTGGATATTCCTAAAAATAAAATCCTACAATGCATGCCTATTTCTGGATTTTTTAACTTATATTTTTTAAGTTTATCCTTGCTGTAGCATGTAATAATGCTTAATTATTCTTTTTCCTTTTTTTTTTGTATAGCTGAGTAGTATTTCCATATGGATAGATCACATTTCTTTTTGGCTAAGAACAATAGTACTGTGACCATTTGTATACACAAAACTTACTGTGACCATGTTCATTTCTCTTATGTATATGCCTGCCTGTCAGTAGCTGTTGGGTTGTAAACTTTTAGAAGAAATACCAAACTTTCCCATAGTAGCTGTACTATTTTCTATTTTACATCCCTACTAGCAATGTATGAAGCTTTTGTTTTTCCATATTCTTTTTTTTTTTGGTTCGGGTCGTGGGGCCTGAACTCTGGGCCTGGGCGCTGTCCCTCAGCTCTTCAGCTCAAGGTTAGCGCTCTACCACTTGAGCCACAGCGCCACTTTCCCGCTTTTTTCTTTTTGCTTATGTGGTGCTGAGGAATCGAACCCAGGGCCTCAGGCATGCAAGGCATTCACTCTACCACTGAGCCACCTTCCCAGCCCTGTTTTTCCATATTCTTAATGCTTGTTATTTTTCAAAGTTTTTCTATCTAAATAGTCATCCTGGTGGTCATGAAGAATATCTCAATGTGATTTTGGTTTGTAGTTCTCTAATAATTAATGGTATTTAGCATCTGTTTGTTTTGAGACTGGGTCTCATTATGTATATCTCAGGTTGGCCTCAAACTCTTGATTCTTCTTGATCCCTGGTGCTGAGATTACAGAACCTTTGTGTTTGGTTCTTAGCATCTCTGTATGTGCTTATTGAACATTTGTATATCTTTGGGAAATGTTTGTTCATATTCTTTCTGTTAAACTTGGTTCTTTATATACCTTGGAAATACTGGTAGAGGAATACTATATGTAGTTTGGATATTAGATTATTGCACGGTTTGCCACTTAATTTCTCATTCTGTATTTAGCCTTTTCCTTCCATTTTCCTGACAGTGCCTTTTGCCTTTTGATATGCCAAAGTATTTTATTCTGATGAAGATCTGTTTTATTTCCTCTGGTTTCTTAGATACAACAGCAAAACTGCCCGAGAAAGCAGCTTTTTTTTTTTGGCCAGTCCTGGGGCTTGAACCAGAGGGTCTGGGTGCTGTCCCTGAGCTTCGGGGTCTAGGCGCTGTCTCAGCTTCTTTAGCTTAAGGCTACTGGCACTCTGCCACTTCAGCCACAGCACCATTTCTGTCCTTTTTGTGTATGTGGTACTGAGGAATTGAACCCAGGGCTTCATGCATGTTAGACAAGCACTCTACTGCTAAGCTACCTTCCCAGCCTGGAGAGAGCAGTTTAAAAAAAAATAATTACTTTGGTGGTATTACAGTTTGAACTCAGGGCCTCATACTTGCTAGGCAGGTACTCTACCACTTGAGTTATACCTTAGCCCTTTTTTTACTTGTTATTTTTCAGATAGGTTCTCTTTTGCACAGGGTTGGCTTTTGACCTCAATTCTTCTACCGATGTTATGTATACCTGGTTGAGATGGGAATCTTACTTTTGCCTGGAATGGCCTTGAACTGTACCCCTATTGCTGCCCTTTTGAGTAGCTGCAGTTATGGATGTGAGTTTCAACATGGGTTTCAGAGGGGCCACTGAAAAGAAAGCAGGAGGTCAAGCTAAAGGAAATTAAGGATATTTGAACTTCTTCTTGTCTTTTGAAGTTGCTGTACAGTAACTGTACTCTCTCTCTGTGCAACATGGAAATAACCTGTGTGCAAGAGAAGTTTTATTCTTGCTTATCTCTAGTATTGGGCATTGATGATTAGAATTATTTGGGTCTACAATTCTTTCAGCTACATGAACCACTTAAGCCGATCCACTGTATTTTTAGATTCTCAGTGTATGAATTTCTTTAAATGAGCAAAGAGATATTAAGTAGACAGTTGTTACTTTATTGTAATGTACAGAGGGGTTACAGTTACACAAGTAAGATAGTAAGTACATTTCACCTCCTCCCTCATTCTCTCTTAGTTTTTCCCCTCCTGACTCCCCTATCCCCAAGTTGTATAGTTCATTTCCAACATAATGCCTAGTGAGTATCACTGCTGAATTGGTTTACCCTTTGTCCCACTTTTTTTTTTTTGTCAGTTGGGCTTGAATCTCAGGGATGGGTTACTGTCCCTGAGCTTTTGTGCTCAAGGCTAGTACTCTACCACTTTGAGCCACAGTGCCACTTCTGTTTTTTTGTTCGTTAGTTGGGGATAAGAGTTGGACTTTGCTGCCTGCGCTGGCTTTGAACTGTGATCCTGAGATCTCAGCCTCCTGAGTAGCTAGGTTATAGGTGTGAACCATCGGCACCCAGCAAGCGGTTGTTTTTGTCCAGACAGGAAAACGTGTCACTGTATCCTTTCCATAGTAGCTATACTAGCCGGGCACTGGTGGCTCACGCCTGTAATCCTAGCTACTCAGGAGGCTGAGATCTGAGGATCGCAGTTCAAAGCCAACCCCAGGCAGGAAAGGCCATGAGATTCTTATCTCCAATAAACCACTAGAAAACCGGAAATGGTGCTATGGTTCAAGCGGTAGAGTGCTTGCCTTGACCTGAAGAGCACAGAGACAGTGCCCAAGCCCAAAGTTCAAGCCCCATGACCGCCCCCCCCCCCCCAGATTCCACATAGTAGCTATACTTCCCTGTGGCATATTTTATATATTGAACTTTTTATAGCTCCTATAATTGTTTATGTAGACCTGCTATGTATCTTCTTTTTACTGTACTACGTAGAGCATATACAACTATGCAATAAAACAATGTTGAATGAATTGAAGGATAAATTCCTCAGGTGTTTCCGTGCTTTAGGATCTCTCACCTAAATGGAGGGGAGGATTGCTGTAGCAATATTAGTATTGGCTAGATTAGTGGTTTGTCCCCTGATTATGTAATTTTTTTTCTATATTGATTGAGCATATGAGGAATTTTCACTATGAATTCAGTTGTGTATGTTTGTTAAAAGTGTATCACAAACAGTTTTTGGTTTTAGACTTTATTATATATCTCATAGTGCCATATAAGGCCTTGTTAGATAAGTATGTTTTGCTATAGAACTGACCAGACATTAATGTGTAAATAATGATAGGAAATAAAGCTAATGCCTAAACTGTAATGAGTGGAGAAGGGCTTTTTCCTCCTGCCCATCCATGCTGTTTCCCCCTGGTTTCCAGGCAGTATATAGAAAGCTTACTAAGAGTCATCAGTTTATTGTTTTGTGAGACTTATTTTTCGTGGAGAAGGCCTGAGAGAAAAGTGTGAATTTCTTATTTCATAGTATTTTTATGAAATTTTCTAGAAAATTTCATGTTATAATCTTTTGCTTTCTATATGTGTAAGAAGGTAGAGCAGATACCTTGAGATTAAACAGTTTAATATTGAGCAAGACCTATGCAAATCCTGGACCAGAAGCAGTAAGTGGGGGGCTGAGTGAAAATGATCAATGTCCAGAAAAAATTATAAAGATGAATGTAATTGATCTAGGAGTGTGAGTGCAAAATAATGCCAAATATATAATAAAATAATTGAGTTGCACTGAAATAAATATGTAATACTTTTTTTACATAAAGTGTTAGGGAGTAATTGACTTTGAAGGAGGTTAGTGAAGTGTTGACAGAAGAGGTAAAAGGAATTTTAAGGATGTATAGTGATTAGCAGATGGATAAACATTTCTTCTAAAGAGCATATGCAGCAACATGGTAGCTGGATAGACCTTCATAGCGTGTTTAGAGCTTAATAGTTCTAAGTATAGTAGAATGTAGAACGTTAATGGAAAAAAGAGGTCTAGCTGTATAGGGAGCCCTTAAGGAAAGGCTTGTTCCAAGGGGAATTACTTTGAAGATTTTAACTTCTTCAACCTCCCTCCCTATGTGTTCATTTTAGAAACCCCTCTTTTTTTCCCTGATATATTAGTTGCTTCCTTATAAGTATCAGTGCCAAGAAACTAGTGAGGTGCTTTTTTCTTTTCCCAGGTAATTTGTAGTAGTTGTTGAGAAAGACAGGAAGGAACATAGAATGCTATTGCCAGGTGTTCAGGAGCCTGATGTTCTTTAATACACTTGAAATTTGTTGTACAGAACGGTTGGGGTATCAAAACAAATAAAATCAGACACTGATATCATGGTTTTTTTTTTTTTTTTGTGGGCTCATCAGGAAATCAAGGGATGGTGTTTTTTGTTTGTTTCTGTTAACCTTTTTGTCAGTCGTGAGGCTTGAACTCTGGGCCTGGACACTGTCCCTGAGCTCTTGAGCTCAAGGCTAGTGCTCTACCACTTGAGCCATAGTACCACATCTGGTTTTTGGTGGTTTATTGGAGATTAGAGTCTCATGGCCTTTGCTTCCAGGGCTGGCTTTGAACTGCAATCCTCAGATCTCAGCCACCTGAGTAGCTAGTATTACAGGTATGAGCTACTGGTGCCCAGCTTTGTTAAAATTTTTTTTAGTTCCAAGTTTCTGAATGAACATAGACTTAACATTAACAAATGATCAGTATGAAGAAAGTGTTGATGGACAGATCTGAAGATTTTTGCAAGACGTGTTTGATTCGTGTGATGTAACTATTGAGATCTACTTATCTGTAAATGATGATACTTTTCAGTCATTCTTAACATTTTTAAGGCTGGTTTTCTACTAGGTAAGACTGATGGTATGTGAGAACTAATATATGTATTCATTAATAATAACATATTGAGTCTTACATTCAAGTTACTGTGTTGAGATTGAGAAATTTAAAAGTGAATTGGTCTTTATGTTCTCAGTTTAGGAGGGAAGATGGCATACAGAAAGCTATATTACCAGGCAGTGTGAGATAAGTACAGATCAAATGACACAGACTTCTAGTGATAAAATAATTGGGAACAATAGTCACTGCATATGGGGGAAAAGGTATGTGCAAAACACTTGCAGGTAAGAAGAAGGCTAGAATTGTATTTTAGTAATGAATGAATCTACTTGTAAATAAGATTCTTCAGTGCTATGAGAAGGTCATATCTGAGTGTAATGGGAGCAATTGACTGGGGCCTGTTTGTGAAGGGAGTATGAATTTTAACCAGTTGACCTTTCAGATGTAGCTTATTGCCTGGAAACTGGCTACTATAGGTAAAATGAGACAGTAATTAAATTCACTATCTCTTTATTTTCTGTTCCAAGTATGAAAATGGGAAAAGGTCAGGTTGGAGATGTGGTTGAGTTTATAGAATGCTAAGCCAGTGAGCAAAAATGGCAGAGTTCCTGTCTGAGACCCTGAGGGGGGAGGAAGGGGGAAAGCCAGGCATCAGTGGCTCAGTTTTGTAATCCTAGCTACTCAGGAAGCTGAGATCTGAGGAACAAGGTACCAAGTCAGACAGGCAGGAAAGTCTGTGAGACTCTTATTTACAGTTAACCCCCAAAAGCTAGAACTGGAGCTGTGTGGCTCAAGTGGTAGAGTGCTACCCTTGAGGATCAAAGCTCAGGGATAGTGCTTTTAGACTTTGGATTCAAGCCCCAGGACCTGTACAGACAAACAGAAAACAAGTAATAATACTACATCATTTAGGTTATAGGTAAATGGAGATGATACTGATAGAGATTACAGTAGCATTTATTTTGCAGTGCTGGGGAACAAACCTGGAGACTCACATAATACTAGTTAAGTACTTTATTATTGAGATTCATCTCCATTCCCCTCTTCCCTTTTGTTTAAGTTAAAGTACTTTAAAATTTCAGGTAGTTATGAAGAACCCTGACTAGAAATCAGGCAATTTGGAGAACTTTTATCCCAAAGAGAACTAATAGAGAATAACACATAGTTGGGAAAATTAGGGAAATAATATTTTCTGTAAATATATTGCTTTTGGAAAAAACTACCTGCATTTTTTGAGGAAATTGTTGAAAGGCTTGAAGAAAGAAACCCGGGTGTTGGCCTAGCTCTGTATGACTAGAGGAAAATCCATTATTCAAATCACTATTTTCTAATTGTCTCCTTTCTCAACTGTTTTGTGGCACTGTATTTTTGCTCCTTTTGCCCTTTAGTTGTTGGCTTTGGAAATCATGACTGAAATAATTTCTCTGAGCTTTTGTGTCTTCTCCATCAGTGTTCTCTATATTATCATTACTGGAAAAACAATTTGAACTGTCTGCATTCCTGTCATTGGCAGGGACAGTTGGCTTGGGTTTGTGTATCCAAAAAAAGAGAGTTTTCTTCTGTCTTGTTTATTACTTTACTTATCCAGGTTGACCTTGTTCTAGAAGAGAGGAAAGATCTCCCGTTCTGTCCCCCTTCCTAATCAGCCAGCCCCAGGGTATACCTGACATGTAATTAGTCCCATTTCTCTGCAGCGCTCCTGTCTCCCCTCTCTTGTCTCCTCCCCTCTCCCTTCCCTTCTTTTCTCTTCTTCTAGTAATGGGACTTGAACTCAGGGCCCCATGCTTGCTTGATTTGTTTATATATGGCTGATTTTTCTTTTTTTAACTTATAGCAACCTATGTGCATAAAGACAAAGGACTGTATAGCCAAAGCTTGTATGTTTATATTTAGATTGATAGTTTTTGTTTTTGATTTGAGTTATTGGTGTATAAATAATATGGGATTTCTATGCTTAAAAAAGAAACGTCTGCCGGACACTGGTAGCTCACGCTTATAATTCTAGCTAGTAAGGAGGGTGAGATCTGAAGATCATGGTTTGAAGCCATTCCTATCAGGGAAGTCCATGAGACTCTTACCTCCAATAAACTTACCAAAAAGGCAAAAGTAGAGGTATGGTTCAAGTGCTGGAGTGCTAGCTTTGATCAAAAAAGTTTAGTGAGTGATAGTGTCCAGGCTCTGAGTTCAAGCACCAGGACTGGCAGCACAAAAAAATAGTATATTTAGTTTAATTTTGACATCTTTTAAGATAGATTTCTGTGTTAGTATTTTTGTAGTCAGTCACCGGTGGCTCACACCTGTAATCCTAGCTACTCAGGAGGTTGAGATCTGAGGATTGTTGTTCAAAGCCACCCCGAGCAGTCAAGTCTGTGAGCCTCTTATCTGCAATAAACCACCAGAAAACTGGAAGTGGTGCTGTGGCTCAAAGTAGTAGAGTGCTTGCCTTGAGCTGAAGAGCTGAGCTCTGGACCAGACCCCAGAGTTCAAGCCCCATGACCGACAAAAAGAGAAAAAAGAAAGTATTTATGTCTACAGTATGTAGACAGTATTTGGGGAAATGAAATTTTTTTTTGCTGAAAAAATAGTTGACTATGGACTGCATAATCAGCAATATGATTATGAAATGTGGGAAGATGGTGTTTTTTTTTTGTGTTATTCCCTTTTGTAGAATAATGATAGTGACTATTCCTTATAGAAATTAAAGGCTCACATTTAAACTTACAAGGAAAAATACTCAGACTTTATTTTATAGTGATTTGTATGTGCATGCTAGCTTGAACTCAGGGCCACCTAATGCTCTTCCATTTGAGCCATGCTTCTAGTCAGACTTTTTTTTGCTCCTAGTTAGTTGTGGAGATGGAGTCTCATGGAGTTCTTTGACTAGCTTTTAGTTATTGTATTAAAATTATATTATTTCAAAACTGAAAACCATGTTGATAGATCATTAGCTGCACTTAAGTGTTTCTAGTTACGTCTGTCATTCCCTTCCTCTCCTCTTCCCTTTCTTCCCCTCCCCCTCTTTTTTCCAGTCCTAGGGCTTGAACTCAGGGCTTGGGCACTGTCCCTGAGCCTTTTTTACTTAAGGCTAGCACTCTACCACTTGAGCCACAGCACCACTTCTGGCTTTTTTTCTGTGTATGTGGTACTGAGGAATTGAACCCTGGTCTTCATGCATTCTAGTTAAGTACTGTACCACTAAGCCACATTCTCAGCCCCTTTTCCCTTTTTTTGGGTCAAGGTTTTAATATGTAACCACATCCTCTCTATCAGCCTCTCGATGCTAGGATTATAGGTGTATATGCCAGCATGTCTAATTTCATATTGTTTTGAATTGTGTGGTGAACATTGAGAGTTCTTCTCTTCACTACTGTCTGCCTAAAACTAGAAGCTGTGTAAAGTTAGAGAAGATCCTGTGTGATGTGACTGGTTTGGCAAGGTTGAGGAAACAGACAGATGTAGAGTGAATGAGATGATACCACACTTCGCTTCTGTGTGGAAGTGGTAGTTGAACACCAGTTTAGTGCCATAGGGTTCTTGACCACTGGTGACACACTGATGCTGTTGTTAAAATTCTTAAGTCTCCTCCTCCGGGACTCATTTTCTGTTTTTGTTTTTGTTTTTATTGTGAAAATGCCGTACAGAGGGGTTACAATTACATGAGCAAGGTAATGAGTACATTTCTTATCAAGCATTGTTGCCTCCTCCTTTTTTCTTTCCCCTTCTCATCTCCCTCTCCCCTCCCCAGCCAAAGTTGTAAAGTTCATTTTTCAACATAACGACTTGTACATCTCATTGTTGCAATGGGTCCACCTGTATTATGTATAAATATAGACCTCCAAACACATTCTACCTCTCCTAACTGCTAAGAAGTCTTTAGCAATTTCTTCCATCTGGCATGTATTTGCTTGTTTACTACTACATAAACTCCATGACAGCAGGATCTTTGTTCAATGCATTATATTCCTGTCTCCTAAGACCCTTTTGGGTTAATATATGTAAACAGGATTTTTTTGTTTCTTAACTGAAATTTACAAGGTAAATATAAAGATTCAAAGATTCTAATTACTCTAATTATACTGTGGACATGGAAAAGAACTTTTCTGAGTGAAAAAGACTGTCAGGGAAACTAAGTGCAACCCATTATTCTCTCTGGCTAGACAGACAATAAATTGTTAAGATAATACATGAAAACTACTTTGAATTCTTACTTGCCTTTTAAGATATATGCATGGCTGTTAGTGAACAACACCAACCTAACTACAGGAAGGAGTTTTTGCCTGATACTCTTTTCCCTTCTTCCCCATTGTATCTTACAAGTGGAGAAATAGCCTTTTGTTTCAGATCAGAATCCACAAATATTTACACTTATCATATGAGCACATGAGCCAGACAATGTAGCATATATTGTGCAAGATAAAAGTAGAAAAACAGATTCTTAAGAATTTTACCTTAAATTTTTGTGTGTGTGCTGTGCCTGGTGCTTGCACTTAGGGCTTGGATGCTGTCCCTGACTTTTTGCTCAAAACTAATGCTCTGTCACTTGAGCCACATCTCTACTCACAGCTCTTTGGTGGTTAATTGAGCTAAAAGTCTCATGGACTTTTCTTGCCTGGACTGGCTTCAAATCATGATCCGTATAACTTAGCCTCCTTAGTAGATAGGATTATAGATGTGATCGACCTTAAACATTTTTAAATTTTGCATTTTTTTTTTTTTTGCATTTTTTTGGGGGATGAATTTAGAGACAGGGCCTATGTAGCTTTCTTGCCTTGTTACTTTAGTACTGGGATTACAGAAGTAAGCTACCACCATGGTTGCTTAGTGGTAGTAAATTTTTATTAGGTCACTTTTACTACAGTGACATACAGTTTATTGTTTAAATTGGGTTCATTTTTAAGGAAGAATTCTATATTGGGTCAACAATTCAGAACAACCCAGCACACCTAACTGTTTATAACCACTATATACTTTTCTTCAGACTTAGTGTACCAATTTCTTTAATCTTTCCAAGGTAATTTTTTCCCTCCTTCTTTGTAATACTCTTAATCTACATTTGTTGTAGGTTATCTCTCAAACTTTGGTTTCTTTTTCCTGATCTTGTTGGGATTATTTTTTTCTGTCCCCAACTTTTTGGGAGTGTAGTGATTTACAGTTTCAGTAGAGGTAAGCGAAGTTACTCACAGTGAATTACTAGTTAATCTTTCACTTTGCTTAGGAAGTCAAGTTCCCCCCCCCCCCCCCCCCCCCCCCCATGTAGTACTATAGATAGTCCTGAGAATCCTGGTAATACTCCTAATTGGGCTAATAATGAGCTGCTAGCAAATTCTTAGATACTAATACAAAACCTCCTGTATTTTAGCATATAAACTTTGCTCTTAAATTACCTGACGTTTAATGTTTTCTTTCCTATATGGTGAGGTTGTGATTCTGAAACTTCAAATCTGCAAAGAAGAGAAAAAATGAAAATACCTTGTGTTTGGTACATGGATCCATTGTTTTCCCTCCCTCCTTTCCTTCCTCCCTCCTCTCTTCCCTTCTCCGTCTTCCTCCCTTCCCTCCCTTCCCCCCCCACCCCCTCTTTCTCCCTTTCCCCCCCAACCCCCTTTCTTTCCTAGGGTTTGATCTCAGGGCCTGGGCACTGTTCCTGAGTTCTTTTGCTCAAGGCTGGCACTCTAGCACTTGAGCCACAGCTCCACTTCTGGCTCTTTTTTTGATAATTAATTAGAGATAAGAGTCTCATAGGTGTTTCTGCCTGGGCTGGCTTTGAACTGTGATCCTCAACTCTCAGTCTCCTGAGCAGCTAGGATTACAGGGGTGAGTCACTAGTACCCGGCTATTATTTTTCTTATTTTAGAGAATTGTAATGCTTTTATTGTTTCCTTATTCAATAGCTTAAATAAATATCTTAGATTCTTACATTAAGTGATGAATTTTTTGTTTTTTAGTATCTTGCATTTTCTGATGAATAGAAAATTAGTATAGAAATAATCTTTGAGATAAGTGTGTACCAGAATATTTATTTCCTTATTCCTGAGCTCTTTGTAATTTTGGATAAGATGAGGGTCTGTAGGTTTGGAAATAATCATGTTAGCATGCTAAAATGGAATCCTAAATAAACTCAAAAAGTTAAGGAACTGTTTTATAGATGAGACTGAACAGTACTGTTCTTGTCAGTCCTACCTATTATGTTTCACTGTTTAGTATGCCATCTAGTGATAAAAATGCAGAATCTACCACATTGTCTAGAAGCTCTAGGTTTTTAGGTTATTTTGTATTGATAATGCTTTCATACAAGGTATGTTTTTCTGTAGAGAATTTTCTTGAAATTCTTATTGGTGAAGAGGTTTTCTTTTAGTATTTACAGCAAACTACTGTAAATACTGTTTGAGAATGGTACTTTGTGTGTTGATTAAATTTTTAAAGCAATTGCATAATGCGTATAAACTAAAACAGTTATTTTGTCCTTATAAAATGGAAGTATGAACAATTCAGTAAGTTTGACTTACGTTCAGCTTTGACTTTTAAGAAGCTACATTTTATACAAATAATGTGAAATATCTTACAAGTTGGCTTTGTGTACCTAACTTCATCTCAACTCTTTCTTCAGTATTCATTTTTCAGCTCATTCCTTCCTCTTTAGCCAGAATAATCCTCCCCCTGTGTTTTGAAATGCTTCTTGGAATACTTCACATTTTAAGCTGTTGTTTGTTTTTTTTTTAAAGTTTTGGTGAGGGAGTTGGACTACTGTGATTGAACCTAGGGAGCCACACCCTCATTCTTTTATTTTTGAGAGAGGGTCTGCTCTGACTGTGTTAAAATCCACAGTCCTGCCTCCTACTTCCTCTCAGGCAGCTAACATTACAGGTGTGTAAAACTGCACAGGGCTTTAAGACAATTTATGCTATTTCATGTTAGTGTTTAGACAGGAATATGGGATAGTATGAATGTTAAAAATAAATTGCTTTCTCAAGGTTATTAATGAAGTTCTTCCGAATTTTTTTTCTATGCCAAATCTTCAAGTAAGTTTTGTTTATTTTGCTTATTCAAATATACAATAATTAGGGATATAGATGCAGTAATTATTGTCATAATATTGAAATTCTTAAGTTAAAATACACACAAACATTCCTCAGCTATAACTCATATTTGATTCATTATACATTTATTGACATCTTAGGTAATAAGTGATTTTTGGTCATCTAGAACTTCCTTTTCAGTAATACAACAACTTCATAAGTTCTGTCAGGTGAAGCATTTTCTAATTTTTTGGGGGGTGGGGGGTCTCGTGGGGCCTGAACTCTGGGCCTGGGCGCTGTCCCTCAGCTCTTCAGCTCAAGGCTAGCGTGCTACCACTTGAGCCATAGCACCACTTCCGGCTTTTTTTATTTTCTGCTTACGTGGTGCTGAGGAATCGAACCCAGGGCCTCATGCATGCAAGGCAAGCTCTCTACCACTGAACTACCTTCCCAGCCCTTCTAATTTATTTTAGATATTGATCTGTGCACTAAAAGTTTTGTTGCTTTTTAAATGTTCTGAAGAGACTGCACTTGGAATTATTGTGTCTTTGTTAATTCTGGGGCTGAGAAGGTGGCTCAGTGGTAGAGCGCTTGCCTTGCGTGCTTGAGGCCCTGGGTTCCATTCCTCAGCACCACATAAGCAAAAAGAAAAAAAAAGCCGGAAGTGGCACTGTGGCTCAATTGGTAGAGCGATAACCTTGAGCTGAAGAGCCCAGGGACAGCGCCCAGGTCCAGAGTTCAGGCCCCAAGACCGGACCCCCCCAAAAAAAAAAAAAAAATTCAAGGGGCTGGGAAGGTGGCTCAGTGATAGAGTGCTTGCCTTGTATGCCTGAGGCCCTGGGTTTGATTCCTCAGCACCACATAAGCAAAAAGAAAAAAGCCGGAAGTGGCGCTGTGGCTCAAGTGGTAGAGCGCTAGCCTTGAGCTGAAGAGCTGAGGGACAGCGCCCAAGGCCAGAGTTCAGGCCCCACGACTGGACCCAAAAAAAAAAAACTTTTTTTTTTGTTGGGCTAGGAAGGTGGCTCAGTGGTAGAATGCTTGCCTTGCATGCCTGAGGCCCTGGGTTCGATTCCTCAGCGCCACATAAGCAAAAAGAAAAGCCGGAAGTGGTTCTGTGGCTCAAGTGGTAGAGCGCTAGCCTTGAGCTGAAGAGCTGAGGGACAGTGCCCAGAGTTCAGGCCCCACGACCGGACCCAAAAAAAAAAATTAGTTTTGTTGCTATCATTTATAAGCAGCTGAAACTTTAGCATTTTGTGGAGTCCTTTCTAGGTTCACACACACACATACACACACACACACATACACGTGTGTGTGTATGTGTATATATATATCTATATATATTTAAATCACTGTTTAAATTACAAACTTTGTCAATCCTTAACAGCAGTTTTCTGTTGAATATATTTTAGGGCAGTGGGGGTCTCTTTTTATATAGCCATAAAAACATTTCTCAGCTAAAGGAATGAAAATAAACATACTGTGATCAAATTGTGGAATTATTTTTACTTTTATAAATTATTACATGTTTTATTCCATTTTTCAGAGACTAGAGTAATGGAAATAGTATTTTTACTTGTGTTATTAGACTGATTTTTTTTTTTCCTAACAGCTGTTATTTGGTTTCCTTTTGTGTGGCGCTGCTGGGAATTGAACTCAGCCTGGAGCTATCACTTGAATCATACCTCCAGCCCCTTTTCAAGTTGGTTGTTTTCTATGTGGGATCTTGCTTTATGTCTAGGCTGACCTGGGCTATGATTCTCCTACTTGTGCCTCTCCATATCACTAGGGATGACAAGTGGGCCTGCCATTGCACCCAGTCATGCTTCTCTTGCAGCTGGCTGTAACTGGATAATAAGTGCATGCCACTGGCTGGTTTGTTTAGTAGAGCTAAACCCTAAATGTCCTTAAATTTTTAGAAGTTGGTGAATTTAGCCAAGGGAAGTTTATATAGGCTGGTGGCCTTCTAGGGATATACTTACAGCATTAATAAAATCATCTGTCTTAACTTTTTTTGTTGTTGTTGGCCGTGGGGCTTGAATTCTGGGCTTGGGCGCTATCTCTGAGCTCTTCAGCTCAAGGCGAGAGCTCTACCACTTGAGCCACAGTGCCACTTCCAGTTTTCTAGTGGTTTATTAGAGATGAGTCTCACGGACTTTCCTGCCTGGGCTGGCTTTAAACCGTGATCCTCAGATCTCAGCCTCCTGAGTAGCTAGGATTATAGGTGTGAGCCACTGGCACCCGGCATATCTTAATTTTTTAACTGCAGTAATTTTCCCTGCATTACAGCAATGTTGTTTTGTGTTTCTACCACTTTCTTTATTGGTGATCTTTTCTTTATTTTCTTTGGAAATACTAGGGTTTTGAGGTCAGGAGCTCATACTTGTTCAGGTACTCTGCCACTTCAGGCTTGCTGTTTTTAAGTAGTTCAAAACTTAGGACTTTAGAAAGACAACCAACTAATTGGGAAAAAAAAATTTGCCAACACTATATCAGACCAGGGCTTAGTATCCATTATATTCTGGGAACTCAAGAAAATAATCCTTCCCAAATCTAACAAACCAATCATTAAATGTGTAAGAGAGCTACAGAGAGACTTCTCAGGAAGTGACGCTGTGGCTCAAGCAGTAGAGCGCTCGCCTTGAGCTGAAGAGTGCAGGGATAGCGCCCAAGTCCAAAGTTCAAGCCCCACGACCGACAAAAAAAAAAAATACAAAAAAAAAAAGACATCTCAGAAAAAGATAAAAATGGCAAAAAACACACAAGGAAATGTTCATCATCCCTGGCTATAAAGGAAATGCAAATAAAAACAACCCTGAGATACTGCCTTACCGCACTCAGAATGGCCTGCATCCTAAATTCAGCCAGAGAAATAGGAACTCTACTGCACTGCTGGTGGGAATATACATTAATACAACCATTTTGGAAAGCAGTCTGGAGGTACCTCAGAAAGCTAAATATAGACCTCCCTTATGACCCCAGCCATACCACTCCTAGGCATCTACCCTGAGCAACAGGAACCTAGAGTACAAGGACACATGCACCTCCATGTTCATTGCTGTACTGTTCACAATAGCCAAGATACGGAAACAACCCAGATGCCCCACTACAGATGAATGAATCCAAAAATTTTGGTACATATATACAATGGAATATTATGCAGCCATTAGAAAGGACAAGATAATGGCATTTGCAGGGAAATTGATGGAACTAGAACAAATCATTTTAAGCAGGTAAGCCAAGATCAGAGACAAACGGCACATTTCTCCCTGATATGTGGATGTTAAACCTAAAATGCAAGGAGATATGACAGAGTAAACAGGACTCAAGAAACAAAGGACCTCCACTCAATTTGTATCATTTCTAAATGACTCCATGTTCTTGACCACATAAATGGAATATATATGTACACATCTGAGGGAAGCTAGGAGAGGGGCACAGAAACCGAGGGAAATGGGAAGATATACAACAGAGGGGCTCATCAGCTGCACTGAACATTGATGAAAATGAACTAAGCAAATTCAAGGTCAGTGATGGGAGGGAAGGGAGGGGATGCGAGGGAAAGAGGGAACAGCTTACACTAAGCAAAAGGAAAGAAATGTATCACCTGATGTGGAATAAATAGTTGTATTGTCAAAGCTCAGCATTCATAAACATTATAGACCATGATAATGACCTTGTGAAGGTTAAAATGTGTTTGTGACTTTAAGTATCACTATACTGAAATTTATGTGATCATTTAACCTCAATAAAAAGTATTTTTAAAAAACCCAACTTAGGACTTGTTTTAAATTACTCAGTTGGAGTGGAGCATAGAGGTTCATGCCTGTAAATCCTAGCATTCTGGTGGCTGAGGGAGGAGGATTTTCAATTGGAAGCCAACCTAAGGCACACAGAGTGGCCTTGTCTCTAAGTAAATAATTAATGGAAAGAACAAATGACTGGATAGTTCAGCACTCATTTGATGTATGTTTACTGATATTCTTTATAAAATTTTGGTTATAAATCTTATCAATTCTAAGCTCGTATGTGTGATCTTGTCATATAAATATAATTAACCTATTTTTGCTACCTTAGACATTCTGTGTTGGAAAATGTTAAATGATAAAAGAACATTTTGTTTGTGTGGTCAGTGTTGGTTCCTTTTACTTTGCCAAGAAAGTACTATTCACTGTACAGAGATTTTGCTTTCTAAGAAATCTCTCTTGGATTGAAAGTAGGACAGGATTGGCTATAGAGATTCCAGTCTGCGTGACTTTTATTTGTAGCAACTTGCTTTGAGTTAGCCAGAGGTGGAAAAAACATTTTCCTTCCTGAGTTGTTAGAAGAATTACTGAGTTACTTTTACAGTAGAAATGTGCAGAGGGAAAATTACTTCAAGAAGAGAATGACTTTCTGAGTTAGGAGACTGAAGAAAAATATGCTTTAGAATTAGTATAACTTTGGTTTTGAATTTGTTCTACCCTGCTTCATAGTCTTAAGTATGAATTCGTCTTTTTCCCATTATAAGTGAAGTGTTATTTTTAGTCTATGTAATTACCCTTCTGTTTATATGTGGCCATTTGTAAGCATGTAGTAGTTTATAATTAGCGTTACAATTAAAACTTTTATTACATATCTTTTAACTTGAGACTTTTTACATGGCCTGGACTTATATTTGAACTTTTTGAGTAGATAGCTTTAGAATGTTGATTTAGTTCATATAAGAAATACATTTCAGATGCTTTCTTGAAATGTTTAATGTCATACATACTAAAATGAATGCTTTTATTCAAAATACATGGTGTCACCACTGTATGTGAGGGATTGTTTTTAAGCTGTTGAGGATATAATAAAGAATAAAACAGGGAGGATTGGGGGGGGGCAGGGGGAAGATGGGAAGGGATAGGAAGGAAGGGGAAACAAAGGAGGAGGCTACAATGCTTGATAAGAAATGTACTCATTATCTTGCCCATGTAATTGTAACCCCTCTGTACAGTATTTTCGCAATAAAAAAAGGAAAAAAAAGAAGAAAAAGAAAAAGAAAAAAAAGAATAAAACAACTCTGCCCACTCTTTTAGTTTAGAGACAGACATTAAATAATTTAAGATATATTAGGTGGTAATAAATACTTTGGAGAGAAATAGAGCAGAATGATGAGATTATAAAGTAGTAAAAGGCTATAAGAATGGTTTGGAGGTGAAGTTTCTTAAGGATTTGTAATTTTAATTATTCAGGGAAGTTCATTTGGTAAGGAGACATTTCAGCAAAGATGAGGCCAAATATCTGGATATTCTAGGCAAGAGGAACATCAGTGTGGAGCACTTGAGGTCACAATGTTTGGCATGAGGAATTTCAAAGGAAGACTTTTTTGTAGCTGAAGTAAAGACCTACACAGGGAGGACACAAAGAGAATAATGTGAGAGTATACAAACAGACATTCTGTAGTTTATATAGTATAGTATATATACATACACAGTCTTTTGTATAAACATGCCATATGAGTGAATACTGAAATCCATAAGTAAGGTTCTATTTGACTAATCCTAGCAGTTGACCTCTGCGATAAGAAATAATAAATGTTTACATACTAACATGTCAAGTGGAAAAAATGAAAGTAATCAAATTTCAGTTTTAGTAACTGTAGAGTAGAAGAATTCACTAAGGAAATTACTTCAATAATGAGCAGGAAATGTGGAAAGTCAGGTAAGAGGCAAGGTGTATCATAGAACATTGAAAAATGTTTCTGTGAGGGAGGCTAAAGATAAAAGGATTTTGACAACTATGGAATATATTTTCTCTACCCTGAATGCTGTAGGTTTAGCTGTGGTAGTGTTGTGTTATAGAGAATTTGGAGGCTCATTTAGAGAATGGTTAGAGATACGGGATGAGTGAGACGCCTACATCACATGTTAACAGCAGAGTCAGATTAACGTGTTTCATTGTTGGCAGTCACAATTATGGAGTATTGACTATTGCACATTGCAGAACAGTTAATTTTCCTCTTTTGTAGTAATGTTTGCCAAACCTCTTAGGGCAGTGATCATCTTCCCAAATGTCTAGGAGAGAGACATTTCTCTAAACAATAGCTGCATATAGACTTTGGAATGGCTGCTGGGAGAGAAGTAGGGTTTTCTGAGGTTTAGGATAGTCATTGATGTGATTTTAACTGTGTATTAACACAGAAGTAGAGAAGTATCTTTGGCTTTAGTGTTGAAAACTAAGAGTCTAAGAAGCACAATTACTGTTGATGCCATTGTAAGAAAGCAGTTATTACTACATTTAAGACCTGTGTAGTATATCAAGATAGTTTCTAGAAGGATATAGAAGAAAATCTAGGAATATAAAGTTAAATATATGTGGGAGGGAACTTCATTTGGGTTTTTTAGGGGAGGAGAGTAGTACCAGAGATTGAATTCAGGACCTTATACTTGTTAGACAAGTACTCTACTACTTGAGCTACTCGTCCAAATCTATTTTGGGAACAGTCTTCTACCTTTGCTTATGGCTGGCTTCAAATTGAGATCCTCTTGCTTCCTCCTCTTAAGTAGCTCTATGTATCACCTCCAATTACCTGTGAGAATCACCATGCCCAGGAAACCTGCCTTCCTGTTTGCCCCCCTGCCTGCCTCTCTCTCTCTCTCTCTCTCTCTCTCTCTCTCTCTCTCTCTCTCTCTCTCTCTCTCTTGCCCTCTCCTCCCTCTCCCTTTCCCTTTCTTTCTCTCTCTTTTCCTCCCTCCCTCCCTTCTTTCCTTTGTTCCTTTGTTTCCTTTCTCTCACCTTTCCTCTCTTCCTCCATCCTTAGCATACATTGGTTATATGGGGTGGTTACTGTACAGTATACCATATCAACCGCATCCTCTCCATCACTTTCCATACAGAGTTTGTTTGTTTTTTTTTTTTTTACTATATTTACTATTTAGATAGCCTCTCCCACTGATAATAGCCTCCCCAACAAAACCTGTTTTACTCTCTTATCATAAATGAAAACTAACCATAGTTAAGAAATCAAGTCAGAGCTTAGATCACATAAACCTGTGGTCACAACACTTGGGTGGCTGAGGAAGGAGGAGTATTAAGTTTGAGGCCAGCCTGGATTACATAAAAAGTGGCAAATAGGCTGTACCCTCAGTGTGTTATATTTGGAATAAGTGCTACAGGACAAGTATTAAGGTAGTATGAAATTCAGAGAAGACAATGATAAAATACCCCCCCCCCTTTTTTTATTTCAGAAGCTGAACCACGCAATCCCAAATTGAATTTACTAGTTTAATTTTGGTGTGAATTATAAAAGACTTTTGTCATTCTGCTATTTTGTGGGCATTCTGTTGTGCTTTGTTCTTCAAGCTGTGTTGGCCAGAGTAGCTCTGTATCTAAATATATTTAACAAATGATACTTTGTTTATACAAATAATTGGGCTTTCTAAAGCAAGCATTTGAAAATTGTAAGCTGTAATGTTGATTATATTGCCCTTATAAGCAATCAAGGCCAAGTTAGGTCTTTTGAATTCATATTTAGGGAGAAAAAGGGAGGATAAAGAAAGTAATATGTGAGGTAAATTTTATAAAAACAACATAGGCATATATGTGCATATGCAGTGAAACTCCTTTGTACAGTTGATTGTAATTTTTTTTTTGTTGGTCGTGAGACTTGTACTCTGGGCTTGGGCACTGTCCCTGCGCTCTTCAGCTCAAGGCGAGGCGAGTGCTGTACCGCTTGAGCCACAGCGCCACTTCAGTTTTCTTGTGGTTTATTGGAGATAAGAGTCTCATGGACTTTTCTGCCCGGGCTGGCTTTGAACCTGGATCCTCAGATCTCAGCCTCTTGAGTAGCTAGGATTACAGGCATGAGCCGTCAGCGCCTGGCTAGTTAATTGTAATTTAAAAAATAAATTTATATCTAATCATTAAGAGCTAAAGACTGAAAGCGGAAAAATTACTAATGAATCATCAATAACTCATTTCCCTTGATGGTAGTTAAGCTTAGATATTTGTTCATTGTATTTGATACATATGTTTAAAATGATTCATGTCTTGGTCTTCCTATTATTTCCTTAAACTGGATTGTATTTGGTGTTTATTGAATATGTCCATTAAGCATATTCTAGATAAAATCTGAGGTCTATAGCTTTTGTCTCCTCACTTTGGGTGACCATATTGTGTGATAGATTATTTTATAGTAATGCTTTTGAATTTGAAAAACAAGATGAGAACTTAATGTTGCTTTAACAGTATTCACAGTAATATTAAATTATAGTCTCTAAGTCGTTTCTGACTTGGATATTTATGCAGAAAAAAACTTCATCCATTTTGTTTTATCATAATTAGCTAGATATGGTAATCTGAGTTAGTGCCATAGAATTGAGGGAAAGAAAAATGAAAATATTTTGGATAAACCAACTACAGTCTTATGCAGTCATAGACTATACTCTAGCTTTCTTTTATTTATTTGTTTTGCTTAAGTTTTGAACTCAGGGCCTTGGTTGCTAAGCAGGATTGGATTCATATCTTCACCTCTGATTTTTACTGTATGTTTTTGAGCTATGCTCTTTGCTTCCTGCATTGGTGCCTAACACAAGTTAAGCTTCCTGGTAGCTAGGATAACTGACATGTTTTACCAAGCCCAACTGTTTGTTGAGAAGAATCTCAGAAATCTTTTCCTGCCCAGCTGACCTTGAATCACAAACTTAACAATATCAGAGTCCTCCCAAGTAGTTAGGATTACACGCATGAGTCACCATAGCCCAGGGTAGAAATTTAAAGGAATGAATAATGTTAATATTGGTAAGATAACTAAAAGTTCCTTAAGGCCTTGAAGCAATTCCCTTTTGGGGGAGGGGAGTCAAGGGGCTTGAATTCTGGGCCTGGGTGCTGTCCCTGAGCTCTTCAGCTCAAGGGAGCGCTCTACTACTTGAGCCACAGTGCTCAAGTAGATAAGAGTCTTTTGGAGATAAGAGTCTCACGGACTTTCCTGCCCGGCCTGCCTTTGAACCTCGATCCTCATAACTCAGCCTTCTGAGTAGCTAGGATTACAGGTGTGAGCCTCCTGCACCTGCCCAAAACAATACCTTTTAAGATGATTAAAGATCTTGAGGGTGAATTATGCTATAAAGGAGTTTATTTTCTTTCTGTTATTATTGATCAATCCTACTCAGTATCTTAATTGTTCATAATTGTTTCAGTTGCTCCCCCAAAAGAGTTTCAATGAATTCTTCAAACTGTCCAATGTTGCTCCTCTTTGTTAGATTTTTTTCCCACCTGTTTGTATACAAATCTGATACTAATAATAAATTAAAATCAGAGTAACTGACCATCTTTTTTTTATTGCAGACTTAATTCAGTGCACAAATGAGATGAATGTGAACATCCCACAATTGGCAGACAGTTTATTTGAAAGAACTACTAACAGTAGTTGGGTGGTGGTCTTCAAATCTCTCATTACAACTCATCATTTGATGGTATATGGGAATGAGGTAAGAATAGTTTTTGTTAGCAAGTATGTTAGTGTGATGTTTGATTATTCAATTTACTTTTCTTCAAACAAAACTTTAGTAACTTTGCCACTGAATAATACAGATAAAAAGGGCTAGATGACTAGCCAGGAATATAATTGTATATCCTGAAATTGAGGAAAGATGGCCTGTGAACTAAAAAATAGAAAGTGGGCCAGAGCACAGAGGATTTCAATAATGGGATCAAGAAACAAAGATAATTTCAAAATGTGGTTCTGAAGGTGGTACTGATCTTTGCAGTTCTGGTTTGTATACGGAAAATGCAATTTATTAGCAGGGATAAGAGAGGGAGAAACTGAGGAAAATCAAAGGAAGGGATGATATTGTCCAAAAGAGAAATGTATACACTATCTGAACTGTGAAATTTTTACCCCTCTATACAATACCTTAATAGTAGCAATAAAATTATATGAAAAATACCATTACTCTCTTAGATCTTAATATTGTAATACATTTTAAGCCGATTCTTTTAGGATATGCTGAAATGAGAGTCTTTGATTTTCTAGTTCTTCAGAATCCTGGCTTGTTAATTTGGGGTGATCTCAGGTAAACAATAATGAATTGGGATGTTAAGCTGGTATTAAGACACTACAAATATTTTTTTAAAAAGGGAATCCTAATAAGAAGTAAACTTGAAAGGCATTTCTTTAGTTATCTGTTTTGAGGTTATGAAGGAAAGTTAAGGTCATATTCCATGGTAAGTAAACCCTAAGAAAAGCATTTTTACTGTAAATTTGCAAAAGATGTGCTCTGTATATGTATGCACGCACATGCTACTTCTGGGACTTGAACTCAGTCCTTTTGCTCTTGCTGAGCTTTTTTTGCTCAAGGCTGCCACTCTGCCACTTGAGTCACACTTTGACTTCCAGCTTTTGCTGTTAAAAGATAAATTTGTGGACTTTTCTGCCTGCACTGCCTTTGAAACTCAATCCTCAGATCTCAGCCTCCTGGGTAGCTAGGATTATAGCATGAGCCCCAAATGTCTAGCTAAAACGATATGCTATTATATCTCCTGAGAAGCTCTAAATATTTATAATTGGAGACCCAGTTAAAAAAAATGTCAATGCAGCATTGTTCTAATAGTAAAAATTGGAAAGAACTTTAATACCATAAATGCAATGGATGCATAATGATGTAATCGTCATTGGAATACTAGAACATCATTTAAAATAAACTAGATCTACATTTATTAAATAGGTAATCCCTTGGAGAAAATGGAGTTAAAAATGCACATTGGAAAAGACAAGTATGTTTTTGTTAATTTGAAATAGAAAGTAAAATTAAGTGCCATACAGGCATGGTGACATGGCCTATAATCCCAGACACTTGAGAGGCTAAGCAGGTGGACCTTTTGAACCCAGGAGTTCAAAGTCAACTGGCTAAGTAACATATAAGACTTTGTCTCAAAATAAATAAAATACAGATGCAATCTGAATATGATTAGCAATAGCCCTAGTATGCGATAGTAAAACTAAAATTACTGGTTGTGGTGCCTATTTCCTTATATTATCTTGACTTTAATTAGTAGCGTTTGGGGATTAAGGTTTGATAGATTCTTATGTACTAGTAAAAATCATGTATTATTTTTAGACTTGTCAACTACTTAATAAAAAGTGAAGATGATAAATTTAAAGTAAATAAACATGTTAACTATCACTTTTAACCTCATACTTTTTAAATCAGTTTGTGAGATGGCAGTATCTTAATTTGATGTTTATTTGTTTTCCAGCGTTTTATTCAGTATTTGGCTTCAAGAAACACATTGTTTAACCTAAGCAATTTTTTGGATAAAAGTGGACTGCAAGGTAAAGACAACTTACTACAGAAAATTAAGAGTATTCCCATATAAAAATAGTTGCACAGAAAGTCAAGAGTATCCCCATATAATGATCGTTGCAGAATTGAACTCTTAGCATGTTACTGTTATAAACTTTTTGTTTCAGTGAGTGTTATAGTGGGGAATAAATTTGGATATTATGATTGATTTTTATTTTTCACTTTTTATTTTTTATTTTGGCAGTCCTGGGGTTTGAACCCAGGGCCTGGGCACTGACCCTGAGCTCTTTTTTTGCTCATGGCTAGTACTCTACCGCTAGTACTCTATCACTTGAGCCACAGCGCCACTTCAACTTTTTCTGTTTATGTGGTACTGAGGAATCGAACCCAGGGCTTCATGCATGCTAGGCAAGCACTCTACCACTAAGCCACATTCCCATCCCTTGATTTTGATTTTGTACCTAACATCCTGAAGTTGGAGAGGCATTACACATTAGTTGGAAGCATTGATTCTAGATTTGGACTGTTTGGGTTTGTTTGTGTACTCTGTGTGTGTGTGTATGTACACATACATTTTTCTGTTTAAATGGTCCTGGGATTTGTATTCAGGATTTTCTCTTGATTAGGCAGGTGTTCTACCATTTGAACATGCCTCTAATTGGATAAACTATTTAGGTTTGAATTTTTCTTCACCAATTACAGTTCATGAACTTGAATAAGTTACTTTACCTCTGCTTCTGTAAAATCAGGAATAATGATAGTCCTTTTCTAAGAAGGGTTGTGATGAGGTTTAATGAATAACTGTAAAGTATGGCACACAGGAAACAAGGACAAAAGTAGATTAACGGGAATAATACAAATCAATCAGCTAAGGAGTGTGTGTATAAACTTTTAAAAAATACTATTAGGCAGAAACTCTGAAAGCAAGGAGGAACATGGAATGATCTTATTTCAGAAGATTACTATAAGCAGCACAGCTGTCCTTCATATTTGAGAAAAACTGATAAAAACTGAGGAGGATTCATGAACTAGGCTAGCACTTCAGAAGATACTTAAAAGAATCCTACACATAGAAGAAGATAAATTCTACCATGAAAATATGGGAAAGAATCTCTCTATACCAGTAGATAAAGAAATGAGGGTTAAGCAAGAATCAAGCATTATAAAATGCAACAAAACTATAGGAATTGCTACATAACTTTAAGTAATCTGAATATTAGGGGTCTCAATTCTTCAATCAAAAGCAAAGGTTGATGGGCTGGATTAAAAGGCAAGACTATTCGTTGCCTGTAAGAAACACACTATGAGCTGGGAATGTGACTTAGAGGTAGAGTGCTTGGCTAGCGTACATGAAGCCCTGTGTTTGATTCCTCAGTACCACATAAATGGAAAAAGCCGGAAATGGTGCTGTGACTCAAGTAGTAGAGTGCTATAGCCTTGAGTACTGAAAGGCTCAAGGACTGTACCCAGGCCCTGAGTTCAAGCTTTAGGACTGGCAAAGAGAAAAAAAAAAAAAAAAACAACAGTATTATAAAGACAAAAACACAGGAGCTAAAAGTGGAAGGATAGGAAAGGCTATTCCAAACAAATGGAATATGAAATCAAGCAGGAATAGGAATATCTGGCAAGGTAGATTTCAAATCAAAATTTGCCAAGAGATTAGTCAGAAGAATTTCTTATCATATTGGTAAGAGGAACAGCCCATCAAGAGGATAATATGTTGACTCACACAGTTTCAATAAAACAAACACTACTGGACATAAATGCACAGATAGAACTCCCAAGTTTAATAATAAAGGGTGACTTTAGTACCCCACTTGCCCATAGGGGAAAAAAAAACACTTGGAGGATTCCTATAAGTATCTTTTAGAGTGCTAATTTAGTGGTCATAAATTCCTTTAAGGTTTATTGAACACAGAATTTTTTTAAAATTTATCCTTAAAAGGACAGCTTCAAAAGTTTCCACATTGGGGCTGGGAAGGTGGCTCAGTGGTAGAGTGCTTGCCTTGCATGCCTGAGGCCCTGGGTTTGATTCCTCAGCACCACATAAGCAAAAAGAAAAAAGCCGGAAGTGGTGCTGTGGCTCAAGTGGTAGAGCACTAGCCTTGAGCTGAAGAGCTGAGGGACAGCACCCAAGCCCAGAGTTCAGGCCCCATGACCGGACCCACCCCCCCCCCCCCCAAAAAAAAAAAAAAAAAAGTTTCCACATTAGGAGAGATTTATAACAAGCACTGAATTGAAGGAGTAATATCTTCCCAACAAAGACTAAGACCTGATAGATTCACAGCCAATTTCTACGAATTCTTTAAGGATTAATTAACACCAGTATGCCTCAAACTGTTCCATAAAATAGGGAAGGGACATAGGATGTAAAGTTCATTCTAATAAGTCAAAATTAGCTTGGCCAGTGCCCTACCATTTGTGCCATGCCTCCATCCTGTTTCTTTGCGTGTTAATTGGAGAAGAGTCTCTCAGACTTTGCTGCTTGGGCTGGCTTCAAACTGAGATCCTTGGGATCAGTCTTAACTTCCTGATCATCTAAGGTTATAAGCATGAGCCATCAGTGCCCAGTTCAATTTCATTTTAAATAGTAATAAAAACTGGAATTGAAGATGTGGTTCAAGTGGTAGTGCACCATCCATGGGCACAAAAACAGAGGCCAAGTTAAAGTCCCAGTATACCAGCATTAAAAACAAACACCATTCCCCTCCCCCCCCCCCCCCCCCCCCCCCAAATACCTTATATTTTGGTAATTGAGTCTAACTTTTTGCTCCTTCTACTTCACAAAGACAAAAGGACGAGAGGCATAGTTCAAGTAGTAGAGTGCTTGCCTTACAAGTGCAAGGCCCTGGGTTCAGTGTTAATCAAGAAGCAAAATAAAAGTACTTTGGTGAAATTTTATGGAGAATAGATTTTCTTTTAAAATTTTATTTTACTTTATTTTTTATTGTGAAAATACAGTACCAGAGGGGTTATAATTACATGGGCAAGATAATGAATACATTTCTTATCAAGCATTGTAGCCTCCTCCTTTGTTTTCCCTTCCCATCCCTTCCCATCCTCCCCCCACCCCCCCCCACCCCCAGAATATTTTTTTTTAAGCTATATATAACCTGCTTTGAAGTTTTTCTAAAACTGAATTTAATATGAAATTTTTTCTCAGTTAATTTATATCACTTAGTGGGCTTGGCATAGCAAGATGAAACTATTGAATAAAAGTTGTTTTATAGGCAAAGTGAGATTTTAATCATTTATGAAAACTTTTCTGTTTCTTCAGGATATGATATGTCTACATTTATTAGGCGATATAGCAGATATCTAAATGAAAAAGCAGTTTCATACAGACAAGTTGCATTTGATTTCACAAAAGTGAAGAGAGGGTGAGTTAATATTCTCTTTCTTTGATATCTAATTTAAACTACATTGTAAATTAATGGAGTTTTAGCCTGTTTTGAAAGGTGAAATTCATTTTTTTTAAAGAAGTATATCAGATACTTTTTGAAGTGAGATTTTAAAAGTTCTTATTTTTATAACTTTAGTGAAATATTCATATAATGTAAAATTCACCCCTTTAAAGCCTATAATTCAGTGATTATTCATTTATGTAAGTCCAGAACATTTTCGTCATCTCCTACCTATTAGTAGTCATTTCCTGTTCCTTTTTTCCTCCAGAACCCAGCAATCATGAAAATGCTGTCTGCTTCAGGTTTTTGCCTATTGAGAGACACTTGATATAATTAGAACCAAATGTTCTGTTTTGAGTTTAATTTCTTTTATTTAACATAATGTATTAAAACCAAGGTATCCATTTATGTATATGTTAAGATGTATATTCTTATAGCCAACATAAACTATATTCTTTTTTTTTTTTTTGGGGGGTCCGGTTGTGGGGCCTATACTCTGGGCCTGGGCGCTGTCCCTCAGCTCTTCAGCTCAAGGCTAGCACTCTACCACTTGAGCCACAGGGCCACTTCTGGCTTTTTTCTTTTTTTTCTTTTTGCTTATATGGTGCTGAGGAATCGAACCCAGGGCCTCTGGCATGCAAGGCATGCGCTCTACCACTGAGCCACCTTCCCAGCCCCCCGGCTTTTTTCTTTTTGCTTATGTGGTGCTGAGGAATGGAACCCAGGGCCTCGGGCATGCAAGGCAAGCACTCTACCACTGAGCCACCTTCCCATCCCTAAACTATATTCTTACCTGATCAACAGATGGACAATTGAGTGAGGTATCTTGATATTAGGGAAAAATGTTACTCTCAGCATTAATGTACACGATGTAGAATATCCACTTCACTTGCATATACAGGAGAGGAATTGCTAGATGATATGCTGACTCTTAGTTTTAGAGTTGTTTTTCAAAGCATTTAAAACCATTTTACATTTCTCTCAGAAATGCATTAGTATTCAGTTTCTCCATAATCTTTACTAAACTTAATTTTCTTTTTTTTGTTTGTTGTCTAATTGTAGCCATGATAACGAGTGAAATAAGATATATTCTGATTTTTTGTTTTACCTTTCTTGAGTGGAAAATGATAGCGAGTATTATTAGCCATTTGTATATCTTGTTTGGAAAAATGATTTTCAAATCCCTTGCGCTTTGTTAAAATTAAGTTAAATATTTTCCTTGCTAAATTGCAAAGTATTCTCCTCTACTCTTCTGCAGTTTTAGTTACCTTCTGAACTGTGCTCTGAAAATATTAAGTGGAAAATTTCTGAAATAATTTATGTTTTAAATTGTGCACTGTTCTGAGTTGCTTTGTATAATCTCATGCTGTCTTGCTCTGTCCTGGAGCATGAACCATGTTTTCGAATAGAGTATCTATTACTGCACTTTTACTCACATGTTTTGGTTTTTTATTGTGTAGTGTTTAATATTAGTACATTCACTGAGCATTTTGAAATTATCTCCTCACACATAAGGGTGAATTAACTACTGTGAATTTTGGATAACAGCTATCTAGTGACATACATAATTTGCAAATACTTTGTCTCCTCCTGTAGCTTATCTTTTTCATTGATGATATTTTGTGAAGAAAAAAACTTTATAATACTGAAAAAATTGATTTATTCTTCTATTTTTTACTTTGGTTACATGTATGAAATAATTTTTATGTATGTTATGAAGAGTAATTGATCTTTCATTCTCTTTCTGTCTTTTGTACTTAAGATTCCAAAATTTTAGTGCAGAAGGTAAATTTATTTTTTTGCTGCATCCTCAATATAGTCATGTTAGCACGTGAGCTTATCACAGGAATGATATATGATCAGTACTTCAGTGCCTGATAATATCTGATCTGCAGATTTTTTTTCCCTAGTAATTAGGCTGATACCAGGTGAAACTTTATTACTGAAGGACAGGGATAGCCTCTTAGTTTTGACACCCGTTTGGGAGGTTGAGCAGCTGCAGAAATACTCTGACAAATGCCTTCCCTGAACTCACCTGAGATCTCAACAGTTGATCTTTTTTTTTTTGGGGGGGGGGGGTCCAGTCATGGGGCCTGAACTCTGGGCCTGGGTGCTGTCCCTCAGCTCTTCAGCTCAAGGCTAGCGCTCTACCACTTGAGCCACAGCGCCACTTCTGGCTTTTTTTTTTTCATTTTGCTTATGTGGTGCTGAGGAATTGAACCCAGGGCCTCAGGCATGCAAGGCAAGCGCTCTACCACTGAGCCATCTTCCCAGCCCCTCAACAGTTGATCTTTTGAAAGTCTAAATTATTCAATTGAAACAAACAAACAAAAATAGTTACAGAAGTAAGTTTTTTTTTTTTTTGTCTCTCTTGGGTCTTGAACTCTGGGCCTGGGCGCTGTCCCTCAGCGCAAGGCTAGTACTCTACCACTTGAGCCACAGCACCACTTCTGGTTTTCTGGTGGTTAATTGGAGATAAGAGTCTCAAGGACTTTCCTGCCCAGGCGGGCTTTGAACTGTGATCCTCAGATCTCAGCCTTCTGAGTAGCTGGCGCCCTGCTCAGAAGTAATTTAATCATCCAAGAAAAGTTAAAACTGAACTCAAATGTTTTATGTTACCTTTCCAAATTAATCAGTTGATTAAACTATTTTCCACTTGTGCTTATGTTAATACTTAACTGTAATGTGTTTTCAGTAATCCAGATCGTGAAGGTATTTGTAGATTTCAAGTATAAAAATAGGAACTCTCCTTCCCTACTCAACCCTGATTTGAAAGGGCCAGTCTTCAGATTGAGAATAGTTGATGAATTTCTATATCAAATACAGAAAGCTTTGAGCCACAACTCCATTTATTTTGCGTTAGTTATTTTTCAGAGAGGATATTGTACTTTTGTCCACACTGGCTTCCTACATATGATTTCAGCATAGCTGGGATTATAGATACATATTACTATGCCTGACTTTTGTTGAATAGGGTTACTATTTGTCTAGGCTAGCCTCAAACCATGATCCCAGTCTTTACCTCCCAATTTGCTGGGATTGTAGGAATGATTCACTGTGCTCAACCTTGGAACAACCTTTTTTAATTGTATGAGAATAGCCCTTGATTAAGCAAAATTGGAGTCAAAGAGATTTAATAGCAAATTTACTTACTTTTGTTTTTTAAATAGGGCTGATGGAGTTATGAGAACAATGAACACAGAAAAACTCTTAAAAACTGTACCAATTATCCAGAATCAAATGGATGCACTTCTTGATTTTAATGTAAGTTGCTTATGCATTTGTAAATGAATGTTGTATTTCATTGCCTAGAGTGATGTTATCAGACTATAAAGCTTAATGCCTTTTTTGTGTAACTGAGCTAAGTATTACCATTTTTAAATCATTGAAAGAATAATTAAGATGTGACAGGTAAAAATTATATGAAATTCAAATTTCAGTGTTCACAATTGTTATAGGAGTACAGAAACAGTGATTTGCTTACTGTCCACGGTTGTTTTTGTGTTTGAGTAGTAGAGTTGAATAGTAGCAGTAGAGGTCACAGTCTACAGTGCTTCAAATGTCCTTTACAAACAAAGAAAAGCTTCACACTCCTTTTCTGCTAGGCATAGGATTGAGTCAAAGTAGCTTTCAGATTCCTTTTCTACAACACAAATCAGTAGATTCAGAAGTTCCTACTGTATTTTTTTCACTTAATAAACTGTTGTATCTATGTAAAATTATTCATTTTAATGTCTATATTATACCTCATTGTTTATAATGATTTACTACCAGTTCCTTCTATTGATACTAAGTTGTTTTCTTAAAGTAAGATTTTTTTAAAACTCAGTACTAAATACTATGTCAAAGAGATAAGTCTGTAACCTTGTGTAGTATTATTGCTTTGTCTGAAAAGAATTTGATGTTTCAAAGGACATAAACGTGTAAGTTTGTAGTAAATATTGCTGACATGCACTTGAAAATGTTGCCACTGTCAACAGGTCAATGAGCTTGTTTTCCTTCTTGGTCTTTTTTTTTTTTTTTCCTCTGTGTGTATGCCAGTACTGGGTCTTGAACTAAGGCCTTGGGGCTTCTTGCTTTCTGCTGGTTGTTAGGAAAATGGAGGAGAATGGAAAAGGAATAAGCTGGACTCAATCAACAGGCGAGAACTGTTTATTGAGGAACAGCGAGGGGCACAGACATTTCCGTGGGTTTGGAGGTTGTGCCCATGAGTTGGGACAGGAGCTGGGTTTTTAGAGGAGGTCCACATAAGGAGGCAGAGGTTAATGAAAAAGCCACTAGGTCAAAGAAGGTTGGGGGGGCCTTTCAGTTCTGCCCACAATGGGATGTTTACAGCTGGGTTTAGGTGGATTACCCTGCCTGCACTTCAAACACATTCACACATACTGGGATTTTGCCTGTCTTCTATGTGGGCCTGGAACAATAAGATGGGGGTCAGTCCTTCACTGGTGAGCTACTATTTGAGCCACACATTCAGTCTGGCATTTTACTGGTTAATTAGAGATTGTCATTGACTTCTGGCTCCAGGTCTCAGCTAGGATTGCAGGCATGTGCCACCAGCACCCAGCTTTTTTGTTTGTTTTTTTGTATTTGGAGAGAACTTGCTGTGAAGCCCAAGCTGGCCTGAACCTTGCTGTGTAGTCCTGTTTGGCCTTGAACTGGCCATCCTCATGCCTCAGCAAATGCTCTGATTTTATGCGTATGGCAGCTTGCCAGGCTGTCTTCAGTGAGTAATATCTATCTTTCAGATAGATATTATTTAACAAAGAATATTGTAGTAATAGAATTTGATTATTACATTTTATCTGATATGTAAAGTTAAACCTCTTTGTATGTTTTTAGCTATCTGTTGTTTTGGGGTTTTTTTTTGGTGTTCTTTCTTGTAAATTACCTTTCTTGCTAGGATTCTTCCTGTGGGAATGTAATCAGATGGTAATCTACAGATAATTATTTTTTGTCCAGCTTGTTGTCCTTTATCAACTCTGCCTATGTTAAACCTTCCTCCTTGGGCACATATGTGTACATAGCTATAGGACACATGGGCATACTCACATGTGAACAGCTACAGAGATAAGATCACAGAAAATTAAAATAATTTTTATGTACTAAATATTATGTGAAGTAGACTTAGAATAATTTTGCTTTACCCATTCTTTTTTCGTGTGCGTGCGTGCGTGCGTGCGTGCGTGCGTGCGTGCGTGCGTGCGTGCGTGCGTGCGTGCGTGTGTGTCCTGAGGCTTGAACTCAGGGCATGGGTGCTGTCCCTGAGCTGCTTTGCTCACGGCTACTTCTTTATGTTTTGAGCCAAAGCTCCACTTCTGGCTTTTTGGTAGTTTATTGGAGTCTCCTGGACTTTCCTGACAGGGCTAGCTTCAAAGCAGTCCTGTGTAGGTGGGATTATAGGCATGAGTCACTGGGCACAGCTTCTTTTTTTTTTTTTTTTTTTTGGTGGGTCATGGGGCTTGAACTCTGGGCCTGGGCGCTGTCCCTCAGCTCTTCAGCTCAAGGCGAGCGCTCTACCACTTGAGCTACAGCGCCACTTCCGGTTTTCTGGTGGTTTATTGGAGATAGGAGTCTCACCGTCTCTCCTGCCCGGGCTGGCTTTGAACCGCAATCCTCAGATCTCAGCCTCCTGAGTAGCTAGGATTACAGGCGTGAGCCACCAGCGCCCAGCTTCTTTGTTTTTTTAAATGGGACTGGTGATTGGAACCAGGTCCTCATGCATTCTAGGCAAGTAGTCTATCGCTAGCCCTCAAATATATTTGATGGATAAATGAGTGCTGTTATTTGCTTAACATAATTATTATAATTATAAAATTATAAGAATTATAAAAATATTATCCATAAGTATGTGTCAGCTATTATACCGAGACTTTTCATTGTCATTTAATTCTCCCAGTGACCTTATGAAATAACTTAGTTTATATAGTACTAGGGAAAAGTATACTTAAAAAATATATGTCTTGGGTCTGGGAAGGTGACTCAGTGGTAGAGCGCTTGCCTTGCAGGCGTGAGGCCCTGAGTTCGATTCCTCAGCACCACATAAACAAAAAAGAAGAAAACTGGAAGTGGTGCTGTGGCTCAAGTGGTAGAGTGCTAGCCTTGAGCTGAAGAGCTGAGGGACAGTGCCCAAGCCCAGAGTTCAGGCCCCACGACCGGACCCCCCTCCCCCACAAAAAATGTCTTCTGCTTAACTGAGCTCAGTGCCTTAGTGATTGTAGTGGGTCATGTAATGATTTTAAAAAAAGTTTAGTAAACCTTTAATGAGTTAATATGAACTTGTATCTAGAAAGGAGCTACATTTTGGATTGGGGATATAGAGTTTGCTATATTGTATAAAAAAGAAGAGGTTAAAGAAGTTGACATCATTTTGCTCTTGGAAACACTATTGTGATCAATTTATAATTAAAAGTTGAGCTAAATTCTAGATTTTTCAAACATTACTTTCCTCATAATTCTGAACTAAACTCAATATTTAAAAATCGGGTTATTGTTTGCTTGTTGTTTTCATATGAGTAAGTGAACACTTTTGGTAAGATTTTTGCAATATTTGCTTGTTAACTGATTGCAAGAAATAAAACTTGTAAATTAGAAAATTTAGATATAATTTGTATTAAAGAAAATACATTTGAAAAATATGCCTATATGTTTAAATAGGAAGGAAGGAAATCTTTCTGTCAGTGTCATTTGAAACATAAGATTAGCTAATTTGTTTTCTTTCATTTTCTTCTAGGTTAATAGCAATGAACTTACAAATGGGGTAATAAATGCTGCCTTCATGCTTCTATTCAAAGATGCCATTAGACTATTTGCAGCATACAATGAAGGAATTATTAATTTGTTGGGTAAATTCTGCTGTAACCTAATTATATTTTTTCTCTTACCTGTGTCTCTTAGCTGTGGATAAGTAATATTGACTAAGTTGTTATTTAAAGCTGCCAAAAGTCATTGATATATGTTCATTTATTATAATAATTTATATGGAAAAATTTTTATACCTGATTATATATACAAGTAATTAAATTCTCATTTTTATAACTTGGATGCCTGCCAGATGACATTTATACTTTGGAATATAATTAATTTTCTATCTATGTTACTGATTTTTAGAACTAATAAACTCAAAATTAAGTTGGCGTAAGGCAGTAAATTTTACAAAGACTTAGTGGGGCAAAAACCCTAAAATATTTTTCTCGTAGGGAAAATGTCTTATTTCCTCAATGTGTTCCACAGTAAACTTTGTACAACTATTTTTTTTCCTAAATTTATTTATTTATTTATTTTAGGGAATTGGTTTATTGGGGATTTAACCGACAGAGAGCTTCTTGAATACTGAGAATGTGCTACTGAATTGTACACTCATGCTTAAATTTACCTTTTTTTTTGCCAGTCCTGGGGCTTGAACTCAGGAGCCTGGGCACTGTCCCTGAGCTTCTTTTTTTTTTTTTTTTTTTTTGGCTCAGTGCTAGCACTCTACCACTTGAGCCACAGTGACACTTGAGGCTTTCTCTGTTTATATGGTACTGAGAAATTGAACCCAGGGCTTATGCATGCTAGGCAAACACTCCACCACTAAGCCACATTCCCAGCCCCCTGAAATTTACTTTTAAGCCCAATCATTTTTAACCTATTAAACTTTTTTTTTTTGTCGGTTGTGGGTCTTGAGCTCTGGGCCTGGGCGCCGTCCCTTAGTTCTTTGCTCTACCACTTGAGCCACAGGGCCACTTCTGGTTTTCTGGTGTTTTAAGTGGACAAGAGTCTCAAAGACTTTACTGTCGGGGCTGCCTTTGAACTGCAATCCTCAGATCTCAGCCACCTGAGTAGTTAGGATTATAGGCGTGAGCTACCAGTGCCTGGCTAAACATTAATTTTTATGGGTGACTTTTACTTTGAGGCTTTTAGGAATTTGTGGTGGTGTAGATTCAGTATATTTGGGATGAAGTTAATTTCACATAAAAATACTCAATTTAATGGGACCTGCATGGAGTAGAAAAGTAACTACAAAGGGTGCTGGCATATCAGGTATCAGATGTGAAGTATTTTTATTCCAGTATACCTCTTTTCTCCACTTTACCCACTTAGAAATTATTCATTTAAATTGATTTTTTAAATAACACTATGTCAAATTTATTTAGAAATGCTTTATTTCATGAGGATTGGGAAATTGGGTTCAGTGAAAAATGAGAGGTTGTGTTTCCTGTAAAGTTGTGAAAAGCATAGTCTTCCACCCTATGATTGTTATAAACTAAACAGTTTGCTGCTGTTGACATATTAAATTTAAATGAGTGCTCCAAGTAACATTTGAACAGGGTTGTCATTGACAGGCTAATGTATTTAGTGAATATTACTACAAAGTAGATGTTGTGTTGTTTATTGCCAATACTAGAGTTTCGACTCAGTACAGAGCCATACCTCTAGCATGCTTTAATAGGATTAAAGTATGTATTAAATGGGTTTTGGGGGGAAGAGCTGTTTTTTTAACTTACATTTTATTGTTATCGTTCCACACATTTTACAATGTATTCCAATCAATATCATCCCCTCTTACCAGTCTCCCTACCCTCTTTCCCCTAGTACGAGGTGTGTTCATGCAAACATATGTATATATTTAAGGAAATTGTGAAGGAATATTGTGGAGCAAATTTGTAAATGAATAAAGTCAAACAATTATTTTTAATACCTCAATTCTAATTTGCTTCAAATATCTAAATTTAATGCAAATGTTTTGTATGTCTTTTGAGAGAACTATTGCAGTATTTTTGTAACCATTAATATTATTGCTTGTTTGTGCCATTTTGTTGTGACTAAAAGTATTTTAATGTTTTTTGCAGAAAAATATTTTGATATGAAAAAGAACCAGTGCAAAGAAGGTCTAGATATCTATAAAAAATTCTTGACTAGGATGACAAGAATCTCAGAGTTCCTCAAAGTTGCAGAGGTAAGTTGTCTGTAAGGTTCTATGTCTCTTAACTTGCTTTTATTTTTGTCCCTGTGTATAGATTGTAAAGAAATGATTATCCAACTGAATATTCCGTATAGTAAAGGACATGTCCAATTATGCTAATATGCTATATTGGATTCTGTAATATGGTAAGAATGTTAAAATACTGAATAAATTATATATTGTTTACTACAGAATATTGAAAAATAGTTTTCTTACTCTACAAAATAAGACAGATGTTATATTGTTATATTTGGAATTGGCCATTCATTTTAGAAGGCTTATTTTAGTGTAATGATGGTAGTAAGTATTCAATGTCAGTGCACGTTCTTTTTTTTCAAGGAGACCTGCAGCTGAGTCACATGCTTCAAAATGTTTTTGTTTTTCTACAGAAGTAAATTTTGTATACTAATAATTGATTTAAAAACAACAAAACAAAATCATGAATAAGTTGCTAGTTGCTCATATCTGTAATTCTAGCTTCTCAGGAGGCTGAGATTTGAGGATCTCTGTTTGAAACCAGCTGGTGCAGGAAAGTCTGAAACTCTTACCTCCAGTTAGTCACCGCAAAGCTGGAAGTGGAGTTGTGGCTTAAGTGGTAGACACTAGCCTTGGGCAAAAAAGTTCAGGGACAGCACCTTGAGTTTAAACCAGAGGACTAGCACAAAGAGAGAGAGAGGAGAAAGAGAAGAAAAGGGGAGAGATAGAGACAGAATTTTGTAATTTTGTAAAATGACCTTAAAAATAATTTTCTGAAATTGTCATAGAAGGCAGTGTGGTAATGATTGCAGTAATTATCTCCTTAACAAAGAGCTCCTTTTTTTTTTAAGGTTTTCTGTTTATTTTTTTTTAATACTGTATCCCTCACTGTAAGAAATGTGTCCCTAGGATATTTTGATCAGTTTTGTCAAAGTCATTACTCTTTAGCAAGTTAGTGATTTTAGGCTTTATTTCTGTAGTGATATTTTGTTCTGTATCAGATTCAAAAGGGTAAACAGGATGATAAGACATTGGGGAAAAAATATCCTTGTTAATAAGGTATTCTATGATGCCCACTGAAAATTTGTTTTGGATTTAAAGATTTTTTTTTTTAAGGAAAAAAATAGTGATTACTTTTCCATTTCTTTAGGATCAGTCACATACTAAAACTATAAGGTACGATTTATGCTTTGATTCCAGTAAAATTTTTGAATAAATTTTAACTTATTAAGCCAGGTGCAGTGGCTCATACTTATTATTCCAGTACTCAGGATGCTGAAGCGGAATTGTGATTTCAGCAAGGCCAGCCTTGTCTTCATAGCTAGACTCACTCTATGTCAAAAAAATGTCTATTGACATTAGGCTTTGGCCTCCTATGTTCTTTGTATTTGGTAGTTACAGTTACTAACATAAATTTTATCTCTTTATCTCTGAACTATTGGTTTGACTGAATAGGATATTTGACCTAAGAAATGTAAATTTCTCAATCTAAAACAATTCTGTCATGATACTGTCTTTGGGCTTGCAATGTGTTAGGAGACCTTACTTTTTGGAGTAAAGGCAAGAGTAGCTTCTTGGACTATATTTAAAGGGAATAGATCTTAGGCACTAATTAACTATTAATATCTTAGGATGAGTTAAATTTTTGTATTTTCTATTGTATATTTCTATTATATATTTCTATTTGTATATTCTATTCTGAGAACCAGAGAGATTGAGAAAAATAAAAGGGTGATTATAAGATGAAGAATAGCTACCATTGAGAATATAGTTTGGGGTGTTAAAGGAATTAATTACCTTTTTGGTTTTTGCTGGAAATTGGTTAATGCTTGAACATCATGAAAAGTGTATTGGGATTTTTTTTTTATTGGATGCAGTGATATCCTGATTAGCTATCATTTGACATTTCTTTTTTTAAAAAAAAATTCAAGCTGGTTGCTGGTGGCTCATGCTAGCTACTTAGGAGGCTGAGATCCAAGGATCGAGGTTCGAAGCCAGCCCAGGCAGAAAAGTGAGGCTCTTATCTCCAATAAACCACTCAGAAGTAGCTGGACATGGCACTGTGGCTTAAGTGGTTGAACGCTAGCCCTGAGAACAGAGACTCAGGAACAGCACCCAGGCCTGGCCAAAACAAAAAACTAGCCTACACAAATGAACATAGATGGCTTTAAAAGAAAAGCAATGTTTATGGAAAAGCCTATTTCACAGAGAAAGACAAAAAAAACAAAGATGTCCTCAGGGTTGTTTCTTCTTTTTATACCCCAAGGAACTTGTTCATGGTTAGCATTTTCTCATTCTTGCCAGTATTATTAACATTTGACACCTGAAAAAATGATTTTTTCAGGTGTCAAATGATTGTGTCATGTGTCAAATGAAGAAATGAATTTTTCAGGTTATGGCAAGGTAGCTGATGTAGGTATTTAGAAGATATGAAAGTATAGCTTTGCATAGACATTGAATTTCCAACTCTAGTTTCTAAACTGTTATTCTATTACAGCTATCTAATAATACCTTTTGGGATCTAATATTTTCTGATTTTAAAAAACTATTTACAATATTATTTTCCATGTTTTTATTTACAAAAAAATCTTTATTCAATATTTCTTCTTACAGCAAGTTGGAATTGACAGAGGTGATATACCAGATCTTTCACAGGTAAGTATACCATTAAAATATCAATTCATCTTTTGTATATTGAAGTTGAGTAACTGTCACCACTAGTGTGAAGGTCCATATAATGTTTTGGCAGATTTTCACATTTTCATATATTGCTAAAATTTTTTGTACCATTATGATTGCATAAAATATTCAACTTTTCTTTTTTTGTTTTTTGTTCTTTGTCAATATGGGGCTTGAACACTGGTCTGGGTGCTGTCCCTCAACTCTTCAGCTCAAGGCTAGCACTCTACCACTTGAGCCACATCTCCACTTCCAAATATTCAACTTTTCGTGACCCTACTCACTACTGTATCATTTCTTTCTCCTCTCCCATTGTCATAACCAAACAACAACAACAAAAAGCAAACAAACAATAGAAGAACAAGTCTGGGAGCTGAATGATATATAAAATTTTCACTTTACTAGCTATAGAGAATTGTTTTAGGCAGGATTTATTTAAACCTTTCCCTTTGGCTATTTGACTGAGATGGGACTCATAAATAGGAATAAACCTGAAAATGTAGAGTTAAGAGAACAAGCTTCAGGGTAGTACTAAGTTTGGGGCTCTTGCTTCAGTCAGCTGGCCCTGTGATGTGCTTCACTTTGGTCATCTGTAAAATAAGGGTAGCACAATAGCTACTTAATATGGTATTTTGATGATTAAATGAGGCAATAAAATATATAGCATTCAGCATTCAATTAAAATAGCTCTTTATCACCATCTTCAAAACATTGTTTGGAAAGACTTTCTTGCAAAGCTTGTGTCAGCTTTTTCCTTAATAGGCAGTCTCTTTTTTTTTTTTTTTGTCGTGGGGCTTGAACTCTGGGCTTGGGTACTGTCCTTGTGCTTTTCAGCTCAAGGCAAGTGCTCTACCGCTTGAGCCAGCCACAGCACCACTTCTGGTTTTCTAGCGGGGGGGGGGGGGGGGGGGGGGGGAGTGGGGGAGTTTATTGGACTTTCCTGCCCGGGCTGGCTAATAGGCAGTCTCTTTTATCTTGTTTTGAACTTTCTAGGTTATTTTTTTGTGTGTGTGTGTCACTTGGGAGACTTGAACTCTGAGCACTGTACCTGAGCTTTTTTGCTCATGGCTAATGCAGTGTCACTTGAGCCATAACTCCATTTCCAACCTTTTGGAAGATTAGAGATTAGAGTCTGACAGAGATTAGATTAGAGATAAGAGTCTCACAGACTTTCTTTCCTGGGCTGGCTTTGAGCCATGAACCTCAGATCTTAGTTTGCTTAGGAAGCTAGGATTATAAGTGTGAGCCACCAGCACCTAACCCAGATTTTTTTGTTTTTCTTGTGTTTTTGGTTTTTTTTAATAGCACTTTTTGGTTAATGCTTTCCTTTTGTATTAATCGTAAGTGTTCTGGTTTATCCCTCTGATATCAAAGCTACTCTTAAAACTATACAAATGATCTAGTTATGGGTTATATGTAAGTGAAGTACTTATGTGTAGTTCTACTTAAGATAAGTTGATTTGCTTAAGATTGAGCATATGAATGAAATTGTTAAAATCATAATAGGGAAAGTAGGTGTTACGTTTTATGTTTTTAGATTTTGTAATCTAAGACTATGTCTCACATCTTAAGGGATATTTGAGAGGTGGGCAGATGAATGTCAGAAATCCATTCAAAGGCAATCTGGATAAACTTAACAGACGCCCTGTCTGTAAAGCAAATTTAAAAAATTAAAAGCAAATTAAAAAAAGCAAAAGGACTGGAGATATGGCTCAAGTGGTAGAGCCACTCAAGCGTGCAGAACTTCAGTGCTGCAGAACCATGGAAAGAAGAAGCTGAATACTAGTGACTCAGTGCCTGTAATCCTGACTAAGGAAACTGAGATCTGACTATTGCAGGTCAAACCTTTGCTGGAATGAAAGCCATGAGACTCTTTTCTCCAGTTGACCACCAAAATCCTGAAGTGGAGCTTTGGCTCAAATGATAGCTCACTGTCCTTGTGCACAAAAGCTAAAGGACAACAAGGTTCAGACTGTGAGCACACACACATGTACACAAAAGCATATTTGGGGTAACTAAATGTCACCGATGCATTTACATCATTTAAAAAAGAACAGAAGTTCTTCACACTGGAAAGTTTTCATTTTTAACGCAAGTAATTCTTTATATTAAAGGGACATTTGACCTGTAGCCCATAAGTTTTAAACTAGTCTTCAGTTGAAAAAAATAGCCAAAAAAATTACATAATTTTTTTGACTTATTTTGGCCAGTGGCCTAATTATCATGAAATTTTCAATATTTATGTATAATTTCAGGCCCCCAGCAGTCTTCTTGATGCTTTGGAACAACATTTAGCTTCCTTGGAAGGAAAGAAAATCAAAGATTCTACAGCTGCAAGCAGGTACATATATGTAGGGTAATGACAGTATGAATTTTGTAAGGGAGCATTAAGAATCCAACTCAAGTGACAAGTTGGTTAGCTTTTCTCTACCTTGATTTAAGATGAGTTTAATTATAGTGTTAGTCTTATGGATGAAATGCGTTAATACATATAAATTATTAGAATAATTCCTGAGTGATAATCGTAATGAATCAGAATTCTGTCTATAATGTTCAACTTTCCCATAAAGAGATAATACATTGGTTTATGTGGTACTTGATCATCACAGTCTTCATAGTAGCCCTATAAAATATGTTATAATAATGTTAGAACTCAGTTTCTACCATCAAATTTCAGTCTTTTTCTAGTGACAGTTTGTGAGGTTGACTTTTGATATGTTCTTTTATTTATTTTTTATTTTCTGCCATTCCTGGGCTTGAACTCAGGGCCTGGGCACTGTCCTGACCTTCTTTTGCTCAAGGCTAGTACTCTACCACTTGAGCCACAGTGCCACTTGTGTTTTTTTTCTGTTTATGTGGTACTGAGGAATGGAACCCAGGGCTTTATGCATATGAGGCAAGCACTTTATCACTAAACCACATTCCCAGCCCATGATATGTTCTATTTTAATTACAGTCTATTGATCTAATGTTGCAGTTAATCTAGCAATAGCACAAAATCATCTCCTGTTGATCTTTCATTTATTTTTTTTTGTCAGTCGTGTAGACTGAACTCTGGGCCTGGGTGCTGTCCCTCAGCTCTTCAGCTCAAGGCTAGTGGTCTACCGCTTGAACTACAGCACCACTTCTGGCTTTTTCTGCTTATGTGGTGCTGAGGACTCGAACCCAGGGCCTCATGCATGAAAGGCAAGCACTCTACTACTGAGCCACATTCCCAGCCCCATCTTTTTTCTTTTTTTTTCTTTAATAATAAAAATTTAAACCCTGTAGGTATTTGTGATACATACCTACAGTCCCAGTACTCTAGGAAGCTGAGGCAGGAGGATTTCACATTTGAGGCCAACCTGGGTTACATAGTGAGACTCTATCATAAAGAAACAAAAAATGTAACAATTTCCAAACAAGAAAACCTTTGACTAATTTTAGTACTTATTTTTAATTTCATACTGGAACTTAAGTTTCTTAGTACTATAATAACCAAAATGTTATGGCTCAGTTGATTGAGAAAATAATGAACAATTATTGTTCCATAGATTGGAACAAATATTTATCATAAAAATCTGTTTGCCTCAAATATTTATCATAAAAATCTGTTGGGCTTCTTAAATTTCTAACACACACAACAGACACACAAACACATATTAACTCTTGATCTTCCAGATTGTATTTTTAGTTTTTGCCAGTTTATGTACTAACAGTAGAAATTGATGATGTTTAGTTTATGGTATAAAGAAAAATTAATAAAGGTCAGCATAGTTCTTGTTACAATTCTTTAGCATGTTTATATTCATCCTAGAATTTAATGATGAAGTTTATGGTCTGGTATGGATAAAAACCTGGTATTATGGAAAGGAGGAGGCTAGTAAGAGAGGGTGTATTTGCATGTATAATATTGAAAAAAAAATAATACTTTCACCAAAGAGAAACTTTTACAGTAAGGAGTCATGTGGACTTATGACTGGAAGACTTTAGGTTATTTGAGAAAAAAAAAATTCAATCCAGTCTCTATTTTTAAAAAATTTTCTATTGTGAAAATACTGTACAGAGGGTTACAATTACATGAGCAAGGTAATGAGTACATTTATTTATTTATTTTTTTGGGTCCGGTCGTGGGGCCTGAACTCTGGGCCTGCGCGCTGTCCCTCAGCTCTTCAGCTCAAGGCTAGCGCTCTACCACTTGAGCCACAGCGCCACTTCCATCTTTTTTCTTTTTGCTTATGTGGTGCTGAGGAATCAAACCCAGGGCCTCATGCATGCAAGGCAAGCACTCTACCACTGAGCCACCTTCCCAGCCCACGAGTACATTTCTGATTCAGCATTGTTGCCGCCGCCTCTGTTGTTCCCCTACCATCCCTTCCCTCCCACCACCTCCTCACCTACCCTCTCTCCATGCCACTCTTGTGAGCCTGCAGTGAATATGTATGTCAATCAACAGTGTTATAATTGCTATAATCATCTAGGTCATTGATGAGAATATTTCATATGTACTAGTTTGAGTCAGAAGTTAAGTTTGCAGTTACACCCTATTGGTGGCAGAGTTGACAGATCACTTTGTGAGTTGGATATAAAGTTATTGACACAAAGCCAAATTACCTTTGTCTAATTATCCTAGAGCCACAACACTTTCCAATGCAGTTTCCTCCTTGGCAAGCACTGGCCTATCTCTGACCAAAGTGGATGAAAGGGAAAAGCAAGCAGCATTAGAAGAAGAACAGGCTCGTTTAAAAGCTTTAAAGGTAAGTGCATTTACTTCACATCAAGTAAGGTGATCATAAAATAAATGAGACCTCTGCACAGACTTCAGTTTTTCATATGTAATTACTAAATACACTGATAACTCAGTATGGATTTTCATCTTGACATAGTAGCTAGTGAAAAGAGTAAGAGAATGCCTTTTAGCTACTGAAAAAAATTAGAAAGTGCTTTTTTTCAGAGGCCTTACACATAGAACTAGTTTCTAGATTCCTTATATTTCCCTTTCTTAACAGGAACAGCGCCTAAAAGAACTTGCAAAGAAACCTCATACCTCTTTAACAACTGCAGCCTCTCCTGTGTCCACCTCAACAGGGGGGTTAATGACTGCACCAGCCATCGACATATTTTCTACCCCTAGTTCTTCTAACAGGTATGGAGAGAGATTAAAGTTACTTTTACATAACTCTTATTTTTTCTGTTGGTTGTGGGGCTTGAACTCAGGGCCTGGGTGTTGTCCCTGAACCTCTTTGTGCTCAAGGCTAGTGCTCTACCACTTGAGCCACAGTGCCACTTCCAGATTTTGAGTGGTTAATTGGAGATAAGGGTGTCACAGGGAGTTTTTGCCTGGGCTGACTTTGAACTACGAATCTTAGATCTCACTTCCTGAGTAGCTAGGATTACAAGCGTGAACCATTGATGCCTGGCATTTTTGGGTAACTTTTAAATAAACGTCTTAATAGAAGTTTTGCAGCTCTTTTTTGGGTCTGGTTGTGGGGCCTGAACTCTGGGTCTGGGCACTGTCCCTCAGCTCTTCAGCTCAAGGCTAAGCGCTCTACCACTTGAGCCACAGTGCCACTTTCCGGCTTTTTTCTTTTTGTTTATGTGGTGCTGAGGAATCGAACCCAGGGCCTCATGCTTGCAAGGCAAGTGCTCTACCACTGAGCCACCTTCCCAGCCCGAGTTTTGCAGATCTTTTAAGGGTTATTCATAAATTCTTACAGTAGAGGTGGTAGTAAATGATATAATTGGTATAATGTTTTAATATAAAGTGAAAGTTTATTTTGCATATGAGAAAGGTATGATGGCCAAATTACTAATTTATATTTTATGGAATTAGTTTACAGAAACAAGTATTTTCCTGGGAAGTCACTAAGTCTTTCTAGAAAATAATTTGTTACTTGAATCCTATATGAGCTGACTATGCTGTGTTAGAATTATTTTTCCAGGAATTTGCTGTTAATATGCAGCTGTTACCTTGCTGAAACTGTTCCTTCTTTTGAAATTGAAATTATTGAAATTTTTATTTTTACTTGTCTTCTTAATTTTTTTATGCTATGTGAGAGGTATGTAATGTAGCAAAATTCATTAAACATATTTCCAAAAATTTTTTTAGCACATCAAAGCTGCCAAATGACCTGCTTGATTTGCAACAGCCAACTTTCCATCCATCTGTACATTCTATGTCAACTGCTTCTCAGGTAGCAAGTACATGGGGAGGTAAGCATTAATAAATTCTGTTTTAGATGTTGTATACGTGTCTTTCCATTACGTCTCCACATTTTCATTTATTATAAATGCAGTTTTAGAATTTGTGTTTAAATTATAAGGGTTAAGGAAGGTAAAATTAAATATAAAAGGAAGGACCATTCTTGTAATGTGAATTTTAATTCCATTATTAGAAAATATATAGTAATCGTATTTGGTATAGAAAATTTCTACCTACAGGGGATAAAGGCTCCCATTTGTGTAAGTATGGGTAAGGTTCTAGAAAAACTCAGTATTATATCAGGCAGTGAAGTATGGTGTGGCAGCCTTGATTATAAGGTGATCACGTAAGGATTGTGACCTAGGACTATGGTCTTTGAAGCAAAATGCTGGTCCAGGTCAGTTTTTATAGTGTGTACATACAGTTTTTAAATCATTTACTTTAGCTTTTTTTAGATTAAAAAATAGATATTTTATATAACAGTTGCTAAAACATCACTTGGAAGGGAAAATAAAATTTGAGAAAGAATACTAAATAGAGAATGGCAAGATACCTTAAAATTTGGCTCAGATGTAATATCTGAATTGGTAGTCCTATCTCTAAAAGGAAAGATAAATTATTCTAGTTTTAAAACATACAAACTAGTACTTTTTTTATTTAATGGTGTGAATTAAGAATGATTTTTGGACTTTTTGTGTGTGCTGGTCCTGGGGCTTGAACTCAGGGTGTAGGTGCTGTCCATGAACTTCTTTTGCTCAAGGCTAGCTCTCCCTGCTTCTAGCTTTTTTAGTAGTTGATTGGAAATAAGAGTCTCATGGACTTTCCTGCGTGGGCTGGCTTCAAACCTTGATACTCAGATCTCAGCCTTCTCAGTAGCTAAGATTACAAGTATGAGCCACTGACACCCAGCTAGATTTTGGATTTTTTAAAAAAATATCCATTTCTTTAATGCCTACTGGAATATAAACTCTGTGAAGTCAAAGCATTCTTTTTTTTCCTTTTCTCTTTTTTTGCTTTAGAACTAAGGATTTTTTTAATTATTAGGGAAGTAATATATAATATCAATGAAGTTCAGAGAGGTGTTGGATAAATGCATTCACATTTCTGAAATGGGATACTGATCAGGATTATTAGTTAGAAAAAGACCTGAGCTTTACAGTAAATAGTTTGTCAGGTTTACAAATGAGTATACCAGGTTCAAGTGTTCTTAAATGATCTGCTCAAAGCTGTATCCCCAGTGACTGAGCACTTTTGAGATAGAAGGTTCATATAACATTTACTTTGTTTTTTTAAAATTTACTTTCTTTAGTATGCATTCTCTATAGTATATATAACATTTCAAAGAAATAGAACTACAGGGCTGGGAAGGTGGCTCAGTGGTAGAGTGCCTTGCATGCATGAGGTCCTCAGTTGGATTCCTCAGCACCACATAAACAGAAAAAACCGGAAGTGGTGCTCAAGTTGGTAGAGTGCTAGCCTTGAGCTGAAGAGCTGAGGGACAGCACCCAGGCCCAGAGTTCAGGCCCTATGACTGACCCCCCCCCCCCCCAAAAAAAAAATAATAAAAGAAATAGAACTACAGAATTCTTAATTGGGCTTATCATGTTTAGTTAATTCTTTTAATAATGAGAAGCTAATCTGCTTGAAGTGGTTGAACTGCTATGAAAGCAAGTAGAACCATTACTGTTGGAAAATAATTTTAAGTAATTTCATTCTGTATTATTTGTGTTCTGTGTTCTTAGGACAGATTATTCCCTAACAGTATGCATGTAGATACAATGTTATAATATATTTATGTCTTATTTTTCTGTTGGATTATTTTGCTATTTTCATAAAATTCCCACTCATTCTAACATCTAGCTTTGCTATATATAAGTAGTGAGACCATTAAAAGTACAAATCAAGTGCAGTCACGTGCAGTAAGAGCAGGGGTCATAGAAATTGAGCTATTTTTTTTTTTTAAGTTGGTAAAGGGCCCTTCAATTGCAGCAAAATTAAAACCTTTTCATATTGAGAGATGTTTGGCTTCTGAGTTGGTGATAATTTCAGGGTTATGTCTGAGTGATTAGAAAGCTGAACATTATTTTAAGAGTTACAGTGCATGTATTTTTTTGAGGGGGGGCGTAATTGGATTGGATTTATACTCAGGCCCATGTACTTACTAGGCAACACTGAGCTCAACTTTTAATACTTCATTATCCAGTCACTATTTATATGCATTTTATTTTTAAAATTCAGACTTAAGTATAAGATAGGAAAAATTTTCATCATGGCAGTAAATTAGTTTTGTTAAAACTGTTTTTTTGTGTTTATTTTTCAGTGCTAGGATTCAAGTCCAGAGCCTTCCATATGCTAAGTCAATTGCTGTACAGCTGAACTGCTTCTTCAGCCTATAGCTTTTGAAAGTAACTTTACCTCTAGACACTTTAAATGTATTTTTTTTTTTTTACATATATTTGGACTTTTTTGTGCTGGTTTTGTGACTTGAACTCAAAGACTGGGCACTGTCACTGAACTTTTTTTGCTAAAGGCTAGTGCTTGAGCCACAGCTCCACTTCATGTTTTGGTGGTTCATTGGACATAAAAGGCTCATGGACTTGCCTGCCCCAATTGGCTTTGAACTGTGATCTTCAGATCTCAGTCTCCTGATTATAGGCATGGGTCTCTGGCATCTTGTTTTAGTCTCTTATTATTTCTTTTCCTTTTGTTAGCTAGATATGGATGCTAATAAGAGACCTAGTATTTAATTTGGTTTTTAAATTAACATCAAAGAATGACTGGTATTCCTAGTGAAAGATTAGTGATAAGGTATTCGTGTGTTTACATAAAAGGTATTTAAGATTCTAAAAAATGTGGGAGAGTAAGAGAAAGAGAAGAGGGAAAGGAAAGGAGACACAAGAGGAAACACATAAGCTCTTCTGTTCCTCTCATTTCATTATTTTTGAACCTCTGGTTTCTTTAGGAAATTGTCTGGAGTCTGAGCCCTTGATGTTAAATATTGATTTGTGAGAAGACGTAGGTTTTTATTACCTTGAAAACTTAGTTACACCTATCTGAAAAATAAATACTATTATTAGTACAGACCCAATATTATTTGAAGCAAGATTTCAAAATTTAAATGTAAGACCATTTGAAATTTAAATTTGCTTTACCCTTAGCTGGGATGAAATACAACCTGAAAAAATTTAGTTTTCTGTGTTTAAATAATGTCATTTGTTTAAATATGAAGACTTATAAGACTGGTGTTATTTTAGTACTTGTAATTATTTTTGGACTTTTTTATAACTCTAGAATGAGAAAATTAAATATGCAGAATGAAATAAAATCTTACATTAACAATAAAAATCATGGACAAATTGTTTTTTACAAGTTTAAGAAAATTATCAGTCTAGTAAATTCTAGTGGAATGTTTAGAACATCACCTTATTTTGATGAGTTGGTGTTATTATGATATAATATCTGTTAATAGATTAACATATTAATCAGCTGTCTTGTGATTTATCATGGTTTAGAAGTTGTTTTTCTTTATTATCATATCGATATAAAGAAAGTACATTTTCCACATGAGTTTGTGTATTCTTCACAAGGCTGTGTCATTTAATGGGATGTGATTGAAATTAGTTTCACTTGGATAAAAATGTCAGCAGTATAGCAGATGAGTAGCAATCATTCTTGAATGTCTTTTTCCCAGAGCCTAGGGATCTACTAAAAAATGTCTTTTTTTCTTACTCTTTCTCTCATGGCTTTTTTCCCCCCTTTTATTTCTTGTTCTGTTTGTTTTGGTTTTTTGTCATAGATGGCTAGAGTAGGTTTTTTTTGGTTATAAGATGAAGTATAATATAATTTTAAGGTTCTTTCTACTGTCAAGTTCTAAGAATATTTTGACCCATTAGTGAACTCTAACCTTAATGCAGTTTCTTTCATACACATAGAGTTGGAGTAGATAACATGATATCTTTTTCCAGTTCAAAAAAAATTCCAATTTTTTTTTTTTTTGCCAATCCTGGGGCTTGACTCTGGGCCTGGGTATTGTCTCTGAGCTTCTTTTGCTCAAGGCTAGCACTCTACTACTTGAGCCACATCACCACAGTTCTAGCCTTTTCTGTATACGTGGTACTGAGGAATCAAACCCAGGGCTTCATACATGGGAGGCAAGCACTCTACCACTAAGCCACATTCCCAGCTCTGTTTTCTATAGTTTCTTTCTTTCTTTTTTTTTTTTTTCTGGGTCCGGTTGTGGGGCCTGGGAGCTGTCCCTCAGCCCTTCAGCTCAAGGCTAGCGCTCTACCACTTGAGCCCCAGCACCACTTCCGGCTTTTTTTCTTTTTGCTTATGTGGTGCTGTGGAATCGAACCCAGGGCTTCATGCATGCAAGGCAAGCCCTCTACCACTGAGCCATCTTCCCAGCCCTTCTATAGTTTATTTCTGAGTCACTGTTTTCTGATTCTTTTTTTTTCTCATTCCATTTGGTAAGAATGCATAAGAGGAAAAAGTTTTTTGGGTTTGAGTATTATAATCAGGATATTACGATCATTTTATAGGACTTTATTTTCAAGTGTGATGTTCCATAGGAATGCTTAATAATTCCTAGAAAAATACTCATGATACGAAAGTTAGAGTTTTACTAAAAGAATTATTGTGAAACCAGCCACCTGTGGTTCATTTCTGTAATGCTATCTAGGTGGCTAATACCTGGAGCATCAGGGTTCAAAGCCAGCCTGGGGAAGGAAGTCCCTAAAACTCCATCTTCATTTAACTAGCGAAATGGTAGGCTAGAGGTATATCGATCAAGTGGTAGAGCTCTAGCCACAATCAAGCACAAGCCCATTGAGTTTGAGGCTAGTTAAATCTCTAGTCCCAGGAAAACAACAACAGCAAAGCTATACTTAAACCCCTGGTTTATTATTTTCTTTATACTTCCCATTTTCAAACAGTGTTTGGGATTAGAGAGCCCTTGCTTTGAGTTTATCGACTTTATGTGAACCTTGCCTATTACATAGCAAATGAGCTAGTCCTTTAGGTCATTGCTACTCTTATTGTTCAGTTATACAGTCTTAAAAGTACAACAGTGTACCTAATACTAATGGTACTGTAGTATACTTCGTTAAAGATAGAACTAGACAAGAGACTGCTGATTGGAAGTATAAAGGTATCTCTTGAACTTTTCTTTTTGGGGTTTGGTTTCGGGGGGGGGGGGGGGATTTTTTTGTTTTTTTTGAGACAAAAATCTCAAAAACTCACTATAGCTGGGTGCCAGTGGCTCACACCTATAATCCTAGCTATTCAAGAGGCTGAGATGTAAAGATCGAGGTTCTAAACCAGCCCAGTCAGGAAAGTCCATAAGACTCATCTCCAATAAAGTACTAAAAAAAATTGGAAGTGGCGCTATGGCTTGCCTTGATCAAAAGAAGCTCAGGGACAGTGCCCAGGCCCAGAGTTAAAAACCCAAGGGCAGGCAGAAAAACAAAAACACAAAAATTAAGAACTACCTCAACTATGTGAACTAAGCTGACCTCAGACTTCCCTTGCTGCCTCTACCTTCTGAGTGCTGGAATTACAGGTTTGTGCCATGATGGCTGGCTATCTTCTTTTGATTGTGTTACAAAGAAAAGAAAATATGATGCTGTGTTTTTGCTACTCTTATTTTTATTTCTTCCTGTATTCTGCTAACTCTGAATCTCAAGAAATGGCTTTTAGTATTACTTTATCTTGACTGACATGTGGGGTCAGTGTGTATCTGGTTCTAAGGTAACTTTAGATGTAGGCATTGATGAAAAGCATATGGTAATTTTATAATAGGGAATTAATTTTTGTTATTCTTCAGAAGAATCACTCAGAGACTTAATCTTAACCTTTCGGTCATTTCAGTGTACTAAAGAATAGTCTTTCATCTCTCTTCTTAAATGTCTTAAGTTCCCTTTGCCTATCCTTAAATCTTTCCTTCATCTTTATTTTGTATTTACTGCCTTTGAACCTAAGTAGGGGGTAGCTACACACAGTCTCTTCTAATTTGAGATTACCCCTCTTCTTTGCCAGTTTACTTGTAGTGAACATTTGTCAAGTGTTTTTCCCCCCCTCCACCCTTTATTTGAGTAAACACAGCTGTGTCATCAGTCATTACACTCCCATCTAGGTCAGGGAGGATGGGCATAAGGTGAGTGATCTTTTATAAAAACATCTTGGTTATTTTTCTCTTTTTTAACTAACTGTTAGCTTTCTAATGTTGGAGAGAAAAATCTCTCCTTAACATGCTATTGTTGTTAATGAACCCAATGGTTCCCCTACCCCAACGATTAAATGTATTAGATGTATTTGCACTTATAATAAACAATAATATAACTACTACTTTTCACTTTACATCTTTTGACTAATTACCATACTAATTTATTTACTTCTTTCTTCATTCTGCTGTAATTCACTCGGACCGCACAGATCCTTTCTCTGCTACTATAGATGCTGTTGATGATGCCATTCCAAGCTTAAATCCTTTCCTCACAAAAAGTAGTGGTGATGTTCACCTTCCCATTTCTTCAGATGTATCCACTTTTACTACTAGGACACCTACTCATGAAATGTTTGTTGGTAAAGTACCATTTAACATTTTTTTCCAATTACTATTTATACTGCCTAAGTATTTCTTACATACCCATTAATTACTTTTAAAGTAGTTCGTTAATTAATTTGTATTTGAGCATCAAACTTAGAAATAAATTGGAAAGATTAGTCATGTAGTGAGATTTTTAAATTGATAACTAATATTCCTTATTTAAAACAGATTTAAGACAGAAAATTTCCTTTAATGTTCAACTTTTTAGTGTTTTATTAGTATCTAATGTGGTACTCCTCTGTTATTTAGTGTTTATTAGTTTACAAAGTTGGTTAAAAAGTGACATTCTTAAGCCTGGTACTGGTGGCTCAGCCTATAATCCTAGCCACTCAGGAAGCTGTGTATCTTGGTTTGAAGCCAGTCAGGGCAGGAAAGTTCATGAGACTCTAATCTCAGAATATCAAAATAAATAGAAATGGAAGTGGAGCTGTGGCTCAAAAACTCAAGGACAGTACCCAGGCCCTGAGTTCAACCCCTAGGACCCATTCATGTGTGCATGGATGCATGTGTGCACACACACAAAGTAACATACTTTTAAACTTAGATGTTTACAGGTGCTTATATTATTTTCCACTGTGTTTGGGCAAAACATTGGTTGTCATTCTTAGTAGTGAATCTTAATCTGTTTTTATTTTTTTAACTTTATATTGTCTAATATTCTTTAAGTACTCTCATTCTTAAGGGTTTCACTTTATTGTGCTAATTAGGAAGTATGCGTCCTATTTTAATTAGTGAAGTTGAAAAGCAGTTTAGCGTAACTAACCTACCACTGGAATATAAAAGGCAAAATTGTACATCAGCACTGTACAATTCTAGTATATTAGTATATACTTAAGCAAAGCAATATGTTCTTAGTCTATGCTAATAGCATAACCGCTTCCCCTTTTTGAGACGTCACTCTGTAGCCTAGGTTGACCTAGAACTCAAGACCAGGAATGCTAAGTCTTCACCTCTCATTCAGCTCTTACCTCCTTAAAAAGTGTAAAACCAAGGGAAGAGGTGGCACTACTAAAAAAGAAACGTAGTGTGCAGGGAGGAGTTGGGGAGGTGGGGAGCGAAGGGGTGATAGGGAAAAACAAAGGAGGGATTAACAGTGCTCCATAGGAAATGGACTCATTGCCATACTCATGTAACTGTAATCCCTCTGTACAGTATCTTTACAATAAAAAAATATATATTTCAGGTTGGAGCCATGGTGGTGGCAAATTCAAGCCCCGTCAACCCCATTGTGTTCTTTGATGTTAGCATTGGTGGTCAAGAGGTTGGATGTGTAAGATTGAGCTATTTGCAGATGTTGTGCCTAAGACAGCTGAGAACTTAAGGCAGTTCTGCACTGGAGAATTCAGAAAAGATGGAGTTCCAATAGGATACCGAGGGAGCACTTTCCACAGGATTATAAAGGATTTCATGATTCAGTGTGGAGATTTTGTTAATGGATATGGTACAGGAGTTGCCAGTATTTACCGGGGGCCATTTGCAGATGAAAAATTCTAAACTTAGACACTCTGCTCCAGGCCCACTTTCTCTGGCAAGTAGTGGTCCTAGTACAAATGGCTGTCAGTTCTTTATCACCTGCTCTAAGCGTGATTGGCTGGATGGGAAGCATGTGGTATTTGGCAAAATCATTGATGGACTTCTAGTGATGAGAAAGATTAAGAGTGTTCCCACAGGCCTCAACAAGTTGCCTGTGGTAATCTCACAGTGTGGGGAGATGCAGTCTTGATGAAGACTGATTCAGGTCGTCCCTTGCCCTGGATGATGTTTTGGCTCTTGGTCTTTGCTTCCCCACCTGCTACCACTTCATTTGATAAAGAGACCGTGGAAGTGCACAAACTAGAACCAGTATTATCTGTGTAAATTTTCTATTGTAAATAAAGGATTTTTTAATGTGTGAAAAATACATATATTAAAAAAAGAAATGTACTTACATATCTGCAACTGACTTATATCACTGCAGTCCCTCTATGTCACCTTTTACAATTAAAAATCTTTTTTTTTTTTTTCAATGTAGAACTACTTGCTGGGTGCTGGTGGCTCATGCCTGTATTCCTAGCTATTCAGGAGGCTGAGATCTTGAGGATTGCAGTTCAAAGCCAGCCAGGCAGGAAAGTCTGTGAAACTCTTATCTCCAATAAAGCACCAGAAAACAGGAAGTGGCTCTGTGGCTCAAGTGGTGGAGTGCTAGCTTTGAGCTGAAGGACAGCACCCAGGTCCAGAGTTCAAGTACCATGACTAAAAAAATAAAATGAAATAAAATAAAAATGTAGAACTGCTTTCATTTTGTTCAGAAAAACAGCTTGAGGTACTGCAAATTTAAGGGTTTTTTGGTTTGTTTTTCTTTGTTCTTTTGGTGCTGGTCCTAGGGCTTAAACTCAGGGCCTAGGCACTATCTCAGAGGGTTTTTTTTGCTCAAGGGTAGCACTTTGCCACTTGAGCCACAGCTCTGCTTTCAGCGTTTTTGATAGTTTGTTGGAAATAAGAGTCTCATTGCTTTTCCTGCTTGGACTGGCTTCAAATTGAGATCCTCAGATTTCATCCTCTAGAGTAGCTAGGATTACAGATAAGAGTCACTGGCACCCCATGAACTTAAGTTTTGGTTAAAACAACAAGCAGAATGTTCTTTGTATATCCTAAACAGATCATGTAGCTACATCTAGTCTTCTTAGGTAAATTTGAAAGAAAGGAAGAAAGGAAAGGAACTAGAAAACAAGTGTATTGAAGACATTAATTAGAGAAAGTCCCAAGTCAGACATTCTAGTATATCCAAAGTCCAATTGTTGATTTAAATGATTCCTTCTTGTGATTGTAATACAGATTTATCAGCCCTGTTCTGTAGATTTAATCCAGGATGATTCGAGAAGAGCTGTGTGTCTACATATCCTCTACCCTGCCAGAGGAAGATGCTTGTGTCATAATAAATGTTCAATCTTTTATGTAATTTTCCTCATTAAAGCTATAAGAGCTCTAATTTAAGTCAAAAAGAGTCTGTTGTAGTTCTTATGCCATGAATTGACTGTGTGAACTAGTAAAGCTAGACATTAGAAGACAGGTTAGTATTATCTGAAAAGCCAACTGCTTTTATTTCTTTTCTTAATGACAGCTTTTTGTATTCCTTTAAAATATGATATATGTAGTATATATATATCTATATATCACTTAATGGAACACTTATTAGAGCTTTATGTTCTTTTTTGGTGAACTGTAACTTGAAGAATACTAAGTGCTTTTGGACCCACATATTTTTTAAGTAATTCTTTTCAGTTCATTACACCCTTCACTGTCTCTTTTCTTTTTTTTTCTCCCTCCCTTTCTCTTCCTCTCTCTGCCCTTCTTGTCAGAATTTTCTTAGCACTCAAATTTATCCTAATATTACTCTTATATGTCATGTGTCTTTCTATAGTAGTTACTTATTTGAATGTATATTAACAATAATCTCTTTAAATTTACTGATTTATACAGGAAAGTTTTCTTAAAATTTTCTCAATTTTTTTTTGAGGAAAACGACTTTGCTTAGGGAGAACAAGATGTCTGATTTTGCTTTACTTAGTTAAACACACTGATTTTGTGAATACATGCCTGTTATGTTTTCACTTTAGTACATACTCTGGACTTGTAAATATTCTGGAGTATATGACATTTAAATGTCATAAGCTTGTGAAGTTTAAAGCTCTTTTTGCATTCATGTATCTCTTTCCAAATACAGTCATTGCCATTGCAGAAGTAGTAAAACATCAATGTCCAGTTGATACTTAACTTTGTTAAAGTTTGTTACTAGATTTTCTTGGTTTAAGTTAACAATTAAAAGGGTATGTACTTAGCTGGGTGCTGGTGGCTCACGCCTGTAAGCCTAGCTGCTCAAGAGGCTGAGATCTAAGGATTGTGGTTCAAAGCCAGTCGGGCAGAAAAGTCCCTGAGACTCTTATCTCCAATTAACCACAGAAAACCCGAAGTGGTGCTGTGGCTCAAGTGTTAGAGCGAAGGGACAGCACCCAGACCCAGAGTTCAAGCCCCACCACCGATGGGGAGAAACAAAGTGTATATACTGGGAGAGAGTGAGGGAAGGGATGACATTACCTTTATAATAACAATAAATTATTTTTTAAGTATACAGTACAACAGAAGAAATAAGGTTATTGGCTGGTAGTAAGAATTGGGCATGGCTAAATATATTTTAAAATAGAATTGTGAGTGCATTTGAGAGAAGAAAATATGTTTGAAATCTAGTAAATTTGAGTTTGAATTTCAGTCCTTTGTAAGCTGTATGATTTTTTAAACAAGTACCATTTAAAAATAGATTATCTTGCAAATTGTCAGTTACAAATATGACTTTTTAACACACATACAACACACAGGATTGTTCCCTTAGACATACACTGCTTGCTTCTGCAATAGCTAGTACAATTTATTTAAAATTTCACTTTTTCCCCTGTCCACACAGATTGTTCAGACTTGAAGTACATGCTTTGCACTTATGTATCTTTTTTAACCTACTGTTAGGTAATACTTTAATTTCATCAATTGACACCTTGGGGGACTTAAGAGAAATCTCCCCTCTTTAAGTAAATAAAAGTTGTTTTGTATTACAATAAGTAGGATTCCTTCCTTCTTTCTTTGCTTGCTTGCTTCTTATTCTCTTTCTTTCTTTAAGGATTTTAGTATAATAGAATTAAATTAGGGAGGGGCTGGGAAGGTGGCTCGGTGGTAGAGCGCTTGCCTTGCATGCCTGAGGCCCTGGGTTCAATTCCTCAGCACCACATAAGCAAAAAAAAGAAAAAAGCCGGAAGTGGAGCTGTGGCTCAAGTGGTAGAGCGCTAGCCTTGAGCTGAAGAGCTGAGGGACAGCGCCCAGGCCCAGAGTTCAGGCCTCACAACTGGACCCCCCCCCCCCCCCAAAAAAGAATTAAATTAGGGAGAAATAGAAAAAGAGAACATTTCCTTCTCCCCATGCAGGTAAATAGGAACTAGTGATTTTAATAGGCTGGCTGAGATGATATATAGCAGGAAAAGATAAGAATTTGATGTATTTGGTCTAATTACAAGTTGTTTCATGTGTAATGCAAGATTCAGTTTGTAATATAATCTCCAGAAATCTTTAAAGATCAGTATATATGCTTTGTCTGTGGGAGGGAGAAGGGGAAGGAAAATTGGCAATAAGAATCTTAAGGACTTTACTACCCAGGCTGTATTTGCACTTTGATCTTCAGATCTTAGCCTTCTGAGGAACTAGAATTACAGGTGTGAGCCACCAGAGCCCAGCTGAAGAACAGTATTAGATACATCTTCTGTGTTGGTAGTAGAATGGGCACATAAATAAGATAAATCTTTATCATTGGATCTTAATTTAAGGAGCTGTGAGAACCAAAGTCTGTGATGTAATTAAAAATTGTACACTTAATGTTAGTAAATTGATAAATCTAGAATTTTTTATTTATTTTTATTTTTTATTTTTTGTCAGTCATGGGGCTTGAACTTAAGGGCCTGGTCACTATCCTTAAGCTCTTTTGCTCAAGACTAGTGCTCTACCATTTTGAGACACAACACCACTTCCAACTGTCTGGCAGAATTGAAGATAAGAGTTCCAGGGACTTTCCTGCCCAGGCTTGCTTCAAACTGTGATCCTCAGATCTTAGCCTCCTGAGTAGTTAGTATTACAATCATGCGCCACCAGTGCCTAGCTTAGAATTTTTAAATATCATTTTTCTTCCCCTTTCCTTCTCTCTCTCTCCTTTTCTTTCTCTCTGTCCTTCCCTCCCTCCCCTTCTCTCTTTCTTCCTTTCTTTTCTTTCTCCCTCCCTCCCTTTTCCTTTCTTTCTTCCCTCCATGCTTCCCCCTTTCCCCCCATACCCCTGTTCTTTCTTTGTTTTTGGTGTTGGTCCTGGGGCTTGAACTCAAGCTTGTGGGCACTGTCCCTAAATAGTTGTTGCTGTTGTTGTTGTTGTGTTTTTTTGTTTTTTGGGTTTTTTTTTTTTTTTTGCTCAAGGGTAGTATTCTACTTGAGTAACAGTTCTGCTTCCAGCTTCATTGTGTTTAATTGGAGGTAAGAGTCTTACAAAGTTTCTTACTCAGACTGGCTTCAAACTATAATCCTAACTGGCTGGGATTACGGATATGACACCAGAGTCCAGCTAATACCTTATTTCATTTTTCTGTTGAATATAATGCCAGTATTTGCTCTTCCAAATACTTTTGATGATCAAGAGATTTATGTATGAAATAATTTTGTGTTTTGGTAATGTTTCTGTTCTCTTCATAAAGGCAGTATCTTTGAATTAAGAGTAGTTTAAGAGCCAGGCACTGGTGGCTCATTGTAATCTTAGCTAAGAAGGCAGAGATCTAAGGATCTTGATTTGAAGCCAACTGAGGAAGAAAAGTCTGTGAGACTTACCCCTAGCTAACCACCAAAAAGGCTGAAAGTGAAGCTGTGTGACTCTGGTAGTAGAACACCAGTCTTGATCAGAAAAGGTAAGGGAATATGGCTTAATGGTAGAGTGCTTGCTTAGCATGCATGAAGCCCTGGGTTGATTTCCTCAGTACCACAGAAAAAGCTGGAAGTGGCACTGTAGTTCAAGTGGTAGAAGCTAGCTTTGAGGAAAAGAACATCAGGGACAGTGCCCAGACCCTGAATTCAGGCCCCAGGACTGGCAAAAAATAAAAATAAACAAATCTTTAAGGAAAAATTTTTTTTAAAGGTAAGGGACAGACAGCACCCAGCCTCTTGAGTTGAAGCCCCAGTACCAACACAAACATAAAGTAGGATTGGACCATGATTATTCTTGTATGTTAGTTTTTAAAATGTACCCTACCGCTCTACAGAATATTCATTTTATGATCCAAAATGCTACCTTTAAAGTAATACCATTGTGTTATTAGTCATTGTTTGTTTGTTTGTGCTAGTACTGTGGGTTTAACTCAGGTCCTGGGTGCTGTCCTTTTACCTTTTTTGCTCTACCACTTGAACCACGGCTCCACTTTTGGCTCTTCTGGTTATTGGAGATAAGAGTCTCTTAGACTTCTCCTTTGTGAGATAGCTTCAAAAGACAAATCTTCGGATCTCAGCTTCCTTAATAGCTAATATTACAGTCTTGAACCACAGTTACTGGCTTACTTGTTGTTCACATTTAGACACTACTGGTAATAATGATCATTTTCTGGCTTTTTGTGTCTTTGAAGACCTTTCTTGGACTTTCTAACAAGTCGTCTTACAATTTTCTTTAAAATCTGTCTTTTCTAGTACAGTTATTTTATCCTTGTACTTATATATATCCTAGTAAATTACATGTAGAATTTACAGTGAAGTTCTGATTAAAGGTAATTCAGCAGAAATAGAACTTTTAGATGAAAAAGACCTTAGTGAGCTATTTAACAACCTTCTGCCAGGTGAAAGAACTTTTGGTTAGATAGACTGGTACTTATCTGAAAAGTTAGCTGGTATATAGTCATATGACAAACCTAATAGTTTTAGTTGGTTTTTATTGTTCTTGTTAGCTTCTATAATTTGAGAACCTCACTTTCAGTAATGTACCTCACATGTGAAAAAGCTTTTTAGCCCAGGATGAATGAGTCTCAAAGACTTTAGCTTGGTGTTTGCTTGCCTCATACTACTGGTGCCAGTATAATTACCATAGCAAGAAAAGATATATAAGTGTACTGCTTATGAGTTGATGTTTCAAATCAGACTAAGTAAAAGCACATTAGATTATATATTTCTTGGCCCAGTTCTTGGAAATTAGAGAGTGGTTTGGAGTTTTTGTTCTACTGTTCTAAAAGCAGTTGGACACAGACAGACGTTGAGATTAGTGGACTGCAACTTTTAGAATCCCACAGCTTCAGGTCTGGGAAGGTGGCTCAGTGGTAGAATCCCACAGCTTCTCCAATGAATTTAAACTGTGTGGTGTTTAGTTAACTCTCCAGGAAAAAGAAGGGAAAAAAGAAGATAAGAGTGTAGACAGGAGGAATTAAAATATCTTGAGAACACTAAGATTCATATTTTTTAAGTATTATAGAGAATACTTATTTTTTATTCTCGATTGATTTACTTGCATTGCATATATGTTTTGCTTCATGGGAAATCCTAGAGTTCAGATAGCTTTGATTTATAAAAGATTACAACATACAAAATTAAGGTAAAAGATAGGCAAAAGTTTATTCCTATAATGAAGCAAACCAGTAATTTGATGTCAGTTTGTTGTTTTCTTGGTAGATGATTTTGTTAGGAAAAAAGTAATCACCATAAAAATATGGCATTGATTTTTTTTGACTAGAGAATTTACTTTTTCACCTGTTAGCCAATTATTAAATATATATATACATTTAATGAGTAAAGAATTGAGCTTTTTTACATTTTGATTTTTTTCAGGATTTACTCCTTCTCCAGTTGCACAGCCACATCCTTCAACTGGCCTTAATGTTGACTTTGAATCTGTGTTTGGAAATAAGTCTACAAACATTATTGTGGATTCTGGCGGTAAGAAAACAATTTTTTATGAAATGTACCATAGTGTACATTCTGTATAAGGACAGGTAGAGCTACTTTTAGCATTTCTAAGTAGATTAAATTGAAGTAGCCAATGAAATTGGCTACCTTTCCCCAGGCTACTAGATTAGAACCTCAAGGACTTATTTTTCTGCCATTGCTGAGGTTTGAACTAGAGAGTAGATGCTATTCCTGAGTCACAGCTCTGTTTTTGGCTTTTTTTTTTTTTTTAAGTTAATTAGAGATCATATTCTTAGCAGACTGGCTTTGAACCATGATCCTCAAATCTTAGCCTCTTGAGAAGCTAGGATGACAGGTGTGAGCCACTAGCACCTGGCAAGGATGTATTCTTGGTGATAGTTTTAGATTGGGAAAGATTTTGTACCACAAAAAAGTAAGAGAGCAAAACAGATTTTAATAGTATGCTAAGTAGCTAATGACTATAGAATGCTGTGCCTTCTTAGTCATAATGAATAATAATTTGTATGTCTTACTGTATGAAATTGGCTGCTTTTGAGCTGGTAGATATAAATGTATATCGTGGCTTATTTGATAATCTGTATATAGCTAGAATATACAAGGTCTGTGGGTATAGGAGCTCTTATTGTGTTTTGGGTTTTTTCTGGGTCCGGTCGTGGGGCCTGAACTCTGGGCCTGGGTGCTGTCCCTCAGCTCTTCAGCTCAAAGCTAGCGCTCTACCACTTGTAGGAGCTCTTATTGTTAAGAGTGATTGTTACTATATCGTGTTTATTCATTTGTCTTAAAAGAACGTCTTGACTGTAGGGAAAAATTTGTACTTTGTGCTTCTAGTAATTTAAAATTTATAAAGTTTTTATCAAATTTTTTAGACCACATACTTCTTATGAGACGACCATTGACTTTGGCCTGGTAATTAAAATTTAGCTTATGAATTAGGGATGTTGGCTGGTATAAGTGCCTGCCTACAAGTTTGAGGCCCCGAACTTCTCAAAAAAAATAATAACTTATATTCTTACTTGTATGACATATAGTTGTCCATAGAAGAAACACATTTAAATGTGTAGAATATGTGTTAAATGTATATATAGGTTCTTTTGGTGGTACTGGGGTTTGTACTTGTTAGTACTGTACTACTTCAGTCACCTCTCTAGCCCAAGAACTTATTTTTATTCACTATAATTGTTTTATAATCTTTTTTTGTGGGGGAGGAGTCTTGACCTCTGGGCTTGGGCACTATCCCTCGGCTCTTCAGCTCAAGGCGAGCGCTCTAACGCTTGAGCTAGAGTGCCACTTCTGGTTTTCTAGTGTTTTTTATTGGAGATAAGAGTCTCATGGACTTTGCTGCCCGGGCTGGCTTTGAACCGTGATCCTCAGATCTCAGCCTCCTGAGTAGCTAGGATTACAGGCTTGAGCCACCGGCACCCTGCTAATCATATATTTTTTATTTTACCACATAACATTTTATTATACCATTAAGTGCCTGAGTACTTTTATTTGGTGGAATTTGCATTTATCATTTACCCTTTGGTTAAGAACCTTAAGAATTTGATTTCCATTTTCAAGAAATACTTTTAGGTGAGTTTATGCTATTAGTTCTATTATTGAGGTTAATTTATATACTTTGTACTTTGAAGAGTATGAAACAGTTCCACAAATATGATTTCTCAAAACAAACTTTGCAAATTTGCAGATACCTATTTTCTACTTACATTGCTTTATGCATAACGGAGTATTCTGAGGCCAGGGGAAGAATTCGGTTTCATTTCCTTCCCCTTACTATAATTTTGTTAAATGGTCTGTCAAAGCAAGTGCAGCTTTCTCAATCAGTTCACTTTGAGGGGTAAAGTGTCCATCAAGGATATTTACTAATGCCCTGGTTTTGTTATGTTGGTTTTTTGGGGAGAACTTTTCCAGTAAACAAGGAGAAAAGGAAGGACCTCTTTTAGAAAGCTGTAGCACTATAAAGTTCCTTACAAATCCTATTTCGTCTGTTTGTAACTTTAAGGCTTTGATGAACTAGGTGGACTTCTCAAACCAACAGTGGCCTCTCAGAATCAGAGTCTTCCTGTTGCCAAACTTCCACCTAACAAATTAGTGTCTGATGACTTGGATTCGTCTTTAGCCAACCTTGTGGGAAGTAAGTAGAGTTTGGATTCTTTGCTCATCTTTAAGTTGTTTTATTAAATTGAATCTAGTTTTAAAATGTTTTCTTTTTCTCCTTTCCTAGATCTTGGCATTGGAAATGGAACCACTACTAAGAAGTAAGTATTTTCTTTGTATTCTTTCCTATGTGTTGTTTTGAAGTTGATTTGGCTTTTATCTCTGAGTCTACATCATAAATGTTCTGTTTACTCTAAGTACTATACAAAATTTTATGATGTGTCTTTTAATATCCTTACTTATGTTTATTTAAAGTGATGTAAATTGGAGCCAGCCAGGTGAAAAGAAGTTAACTGGAGGGTCTAACTGGCAACCAAAGGTTGCTCCAACAACTGCTTGGAATGCTGCGACAATGGTGAGTTGGTATATGCTAATTATATACTACTTGATATATAGTAACACCTGAATATTTAATCATGTATATAGCTTGAAAAATGTAAAGTAATCACAAAATAGAAAGACCATTGAGAGTTTTAGCATTGAATTGTTAATTCCTTTTTTTAAGTTGTTGACTGTTTTCCAGGTACATTTCAGTACCTAACATATTTAAAACATACTTAATGCTGAGCATTTTTTGCATCATTTTAATAAATAATATACGATCTTATTTGGTATAATCCTTATAGGAGTGAACCCTGTGGGGTAGGAACTATTAATCTCTGGAATTTATAGATGAGGAAATAGAGGCACAGTTAAGAAGTATGCCCTACATCACAAAGCTCTTAGGTGACTGTGCTGTTTTAGAACTCAGGATGTTGGGAGCTGTGCTCTTAATCACTACTATATATCGTTGCTCCAAATGTATTACTTGTTGTAATATAAAATCTGAGTTTTGTTCATATCACACTTTTTTTGCCTGGTCCTGTGGCTTGTATTCTGGGTCTGGCCTTTGCCCTTGAACTTCTTTTGCTCAAGGCTAGTGCTCTATCACTTGAGCCATAATCCACTTCCAGCTTTTTTGGAGATAGGAGTCTCATGGACTTTGCTGCGCTGGCTGGCTTTGAACCATGATCCTCAGATATCAGCCTTCTGAGTAGCAAGGATAATTGGCATGAGCCACCAGCTCTGGTACCATTATTATTTTTTTAGTCTTTGTATTTTCTTAGTTCTTGTTAATATGATTTTTTTTTAATGAGTTGAGCTTTATTCTGATAGTAATAATTTAAACTCACAGGAGACTAGTAACTAACCCATTACTAGGGAAAATATGTACATATATTCATATATCTCACATACTGTATTTTAAATCCTTAACTTCATTCCACTAGATTCTGATTTCCTTATTTTACAAAAGAAAATAAGGCCATTCCACTAACCAATGCCAGCATTTGAATTTTAACCTGGATTATCTGGCCCCAGAACTTCTTGCAAATCACTATAATACCTCCCTCCTCCCCAACTTTCCCTGTTATACCTTAGCTGGAAGTGAGCTGTATTTGGTAACTCAGTGTTTTTACTCCTCTGCACATGTGCATCAATGACCACAAGTAGTGATATTGAGGTTATAAGATTTAGCACATAGATAGATTTGCAAATAGGAAATCCAAAATAATCGGGATCAGCTATTAATCCTCAGTACATATTAAATAGCATCTAGTACTGAAGAAGGTTCTAGCAGTGTTTTAATTACTCTTAACTTGTTAGGTCCAGAATAGCTTTGTGGTTATTTCCCTGTCCTTGGCCTGCTGCTGCCTTGCCAATAAGAGAAAAAAGATAGTCCTAGTTGAAAATTTTGAGTTCTTGTTTTCTAACAATGGGTCAGTGGGCTTTGATTACATAGGCAATTAGAGATTTTGACTATCTTTGATGGAGCAAATTCTCATCATCAAGTCCCTTCTGGGATATTGTCCTCTTTATTTAGAATCACACACATACACACACACACACACACACAACACAATAGGGCTGAAGTAAAAATAACATGAAAATAGCACTGAAATTTAGCTACTTTTTTGGGGGGAGGCAAGAGTTGGGGTTGCTGATACTGGGACATGAACTCAGGACCTAAGTGCTATCTTTGAGCTTTTTTTGTTCAAGGATGGTACTCAACCATTTGAACCACAACTCCACTTCTGGCTTTTTTGTGGTTAATTGGAATAAGAGTCTCATGGACTAACCTTCCCAAGCTGGCTTCAAACCATGATCCTCCTGTCTTAGTCTTTTGAGTAACTAAGATGATAGACATGATCCACTGGCTCACAGTTTTAGCCACCTTTTTAAGATGACATTTTCCTATAGGTACTTATCACTGCCATCACTAATAGTAAAACCTTTCATTTTCATTATTTTTTACATGCACATGTGTACATGGTTTAACTTTATCTTTTAAGTAATATTCTCTTTGGAAAGTTTGAGCATTGTCCCTATCTTAAGTATAAAACTATGATTTTCTTTCACCTTCAAAGCACTTGAACCAGGGGTGTAAATTTAAATCGAACTCTTGATTCAGAATCCATGTTTCTCTCACTACCACAGGCTTTACTAGCTAGTGGGTTTTATAGTCAGGTATGAGTTATACACAATATTTTTAATTTTTACTTTATTTTTTTTGTCAGTCCAGGGCTTGAACTTAGGACCTGGATGCTATCCCTGAGCTTTTTGTGCTCAAGGATAGGGCACTACCGCTTTGCACCACAGTTTCACTTCCACATATTTTAAATCATATAAATATTAACCCTTATATTAAAGTGCAGTGAGTATTTGCTTACGTTATATTAAATCCATATAAAACTAAAATATTTTGTGTTTAGATAGCACTTTGGCTTTTAGGATTGGTCAGTAGAATTAGAGGTATTAACCATTCAGAATTTGCCAGTTATAATTCCATAGGAATGCTTATGTTGCTGTCGGGTGTGTGGGATTATATGTAATCTCTTACAGAAGTTTTGTTCAATATTGATGGGTTTTATAGTTTCTTTTTAGGCTAACATATAGAACTAATAATGTTGTGATTTACAACTTTAAGATAAACTGCTGCTCATGATGTTTGTTTATATTTCTAACCTTTTAATCCTTAAAAAGCACTGTCAAGGTTTATAAATAAATTTAAAACAAATTAGAAATTTATTAAAGTCTATGTTACACTACAAATTCTTTTCAATGGTGCATTTAAAAACCTTTTGTGGTAGACATCTGATGCAGCCCTTTATGGGATGTGCTGAATTCTGCACTATTGACTGTAGTTACCCATGTTGTCTTAATGACCTTTGTCATCATTGACCTATTGTATCTATATACAGAAAAATGAAGTAAAATTTTCAGCTTCCCTTGTCAACCTTGATATTGTTTTGGTAAAGATGTCCTTTCATTAGATATTGGAGATGCAAGGGGTTTTAGGTAATTAGTGAATGTACATGTTAACTAAAATGCTCTGTGTATTTTGTTGTGTAAGTACTTGTTCTAATCCAATGTTATTGCATTATGTAATTGTTCTCCCTGGGAAAAACAGAATGGCATGCATTTTCCACAATACGTAAGTGACCAAAAACTAGACTTTTTTTTGCAATAAATTGGCATGCTATTAACCACTGCTGCAGCAGAATCTCATAACCTTCCAGCTATTGTTTTCACATTCAGATTTTCAATGTTTCAAAAATTCCTCCTAGCATCTACTGATTTCATGGGTGTGTTGCAGAATTGATTCTGATGATGGCATGGGAACCACCAATTTTTCTTTTCTTGCTTAATATTCCGCCATTTGCTGCCAGATGGCTGGGTGTCTGTGTGTCTGTGCTGCCACTCTGCACTTGATGACTTCTGAATGAAGGGAAATGTTGATTGTGGTAATGTTTAAGATAACAACTGCATGTAATCTTACAGGCTTCTGCTATACTTGGCAGTTTGTCTCACTGCTCTTGTAGATTTTGATTTTTCAGTAGGGAGAGACCAATAAGCCCTACATGCTTACCCAAACCCTAACTTTTAACTATTCACTTTAATATTACTTTTTAAAAAATGTTTGCTTCATTTAACTTCTCCATGCATATGTTCCAATTGCCATATAATTCCACGCCCCCACCTTTTTTTTTTGTTTGTTTGTTTGTTTCAGCAGTGTTATTGGTCTTTCTCCAGTACTCAGTTTTAGTCTTTATTGTAAGAAACACACAGGGAATGTTAAGACAGCCATTGTATCAATAATAATTCTGTTACCAATTGTTTATTTACAAGAACTTAAATATCTTAGTTGTCAATGATTCTTTAATTATTAAAATATAAACTGAGTTAAAAATGTTTATTTCTAAGCTGGGTGGCAGAGGCTCACACCTGTAATCCTAGCTTCTCAGGAGGCTGAGATCTTAGGATCACAGTTCAAAGCCAGCCCAGGCAGTAATGTCCTTGAGACTCTTATCTCCAATAAACTACCAGAAACCGGAACTGGTACTGTGGCTCAAGTGGTAGAGTGCTAGCCTTGAGCTGAAGAGCTGAGGGACAGCACCCAGGCCTAGAGTTCAAGCCCCACAACTGACCAAAAAAAAAAAAAGTTCATTCCTTGAAGGAATAATTTTTAATAATGTTTGGAATAAATTAGAAAGTTAGCGTACATACTCTTTATGTAAGAACTGTGTTTTGTAGAGATAATCATACTTAGTAGTGATTTGTAATCTTTTATTGGAGTTCTTCAATAACAATGAATGAGGTCCTTAGAAAATAAATATTTTTTGAAGATCAATTTATTAGTTGATTAGAAATCTTTAGAAATTTTTTCTTCCAGTTCTTAAGAAATAAACTTGTTTTGGCAGACATTTTTATAAAGTGAATGACTAAATTTTAGTTTAATATTTTTAAGCTTTTGAAACTTTTTTGAGGATATGATGGGGATGAAACCCAAGGTATTACACATACTAGGCATGTGCTCTAGCAAAGATTTTAAAGCTATAAAAGTATGTTGAAATCTGAAAACACGGTTTTGTCTTAAGTTTAAATGATTTTTTTCTTTTTAACAATTTTGCTTTTTCACTTTTTCACTGAGCATTAATTGACAGTTATTGATCAAAATGTCACTTAATTACAGCTGTCTTAACAATTCTTTTTCTCTTAGTGGAACTATACCTATTCTTGGATAAACATGAGTTATATTTCCTTATTTTTTCCTTTCACCATGTTAGGCACCCCCAGTAATGGCCTATCCTGCTACTACACCAACAGGCATGATAGGATATGGAATCGTAAGTATATTTGCAGATACAACTAAACTAGAAGAATAGTGCCTTGTTCATTCCTAGGTCTAGTGCCTAACACAGTGATACCCTAATATAGCTTTGTTAGAGTATTATTTTTCCCCCTCTTAACTCTTCTGATCATGTTTTTTTATTACAGACTGTGTGGTTTGCTTGCTTGTTTTTTGTTTGTTTTTTAAGCAGGGCCTTGTACTTACCTAGCATATTGCCTCTCATATTGTAGAGGAAGGAAGGGAATCAATATTTATTTGTTTAGTGCTGAAGTCAGGGTTTGGGCACTGTCCCGGAACTTTTTTGCTCAAAGCTAGGGCTTTGCCACTTGAGCCACAGCCCCACTTCCAGCTTTTGAGTGATTAATTGGAGATAAGAGTCTCACAGACTTTCCTTCCCAGTCGGTTTTTGAACCACAATCCTCAGAGCTCAGCCTCCTGAGTAGCTAGGATTAGTTGTGAGCCACCAGTGCCCAGCTGTAATTAATATTTTTTTAATTGCATAGGATAAATTTTGTCTGGTATAGACCAGAGAGATTTTCCTATAAAAAAAGATTGTTAAAGCACAAAAAGTCTTTAAACTCTCTATAATCTATATGTCATGTCACCCTTCCTCCTCTAACCCTCTCAGTATAGACTTAAATAAGGATTGTCAATTGTAACTTTAACTCACTCTCATATTTTTGAGAAACTGATGCTGATAGGTGGCAGCATTGTGTCTCTCATTGTTAACACTGTGCTAAAGCATGTGTATGGTATGAAATTAGCTCCCTTTATAAAATTAACCCTCAAAAATCAATGGTTTTCTGTATGCCAACAATAAGAAAAGTGTGGCTGAAATTAGAAAAGCAACTCCATTCATAATAGCCCCACAAAAATAAAATACCTAGGAATTAACCAAAGAAGTGAAGGACCTCTATGATGAAAACTTTAAAAACTTGAAAAAGGAAATCAAAACAGAACTCAGAAAGTGGCAAAAACTCCCATGCTCCTGGATTGGAAAGATCAACATCGTGAAAATGGCAATACTTCCTAAAGCTGTCTACAAATTCAATGTGATACCTATCAATATTCCAACCTCATTCTTCAAGGAAATAGAAGAGGCAATCCAAAAATTCATATGGAACAATGAAAGACCCCGAATAGCAAAAGCAATCCTGAACAGGAAGAACAGTGCTGGAAGAATATCAATACCAAATTTCAAACTACTACAAAGCCATAGTAATCAAAACAGCTTGGTACTGGCATAAGAACAGACCTCAGGAACAATGGAATAGAATTGAAAACCCAGAAATGAACCTACAGACCTATAGCCATCTAATCTTCGATAAGCAAGCTAAAAAAATAGAGTGGAAGAAAGACAGCCTCTTCAGTAAATGTACTGGCAAAATTGGTTAACTACTTGTAGAAAACTAAAGCTAGATCCTTATATATCACCCTGCACCAGAATCAACTCCAAATGGATCAAAGACCTCGTAGTCAAAGCAGACACTCTGAAAACATTACAGGATGGAATAGGAGAAACCCTAGGTCTCCTTGGCACAGGCCGAAATTTTCTTAATAGAGACCCAGAAACACAACAAATCAAAGAAAGGTTGGACAAATGGGATTGCATGAAATTGCAGAGCTTCTGCATGGCAAAGGACATAACTAGCAAGATCCATAGAAAGCCCATGAATTTAGAGAAGATCTTCACTAGCCATACAACGGACAAGGGTCTCATATCTAAAATATACTTGGAACTCAAAAAATTAAATCCCCTAACAACAAATCTTCAAAGAAACAACTGCCCAATAAATAAGTGGGCTAAAGACTTAAAGAGAAACTTCTTTGAAGAGAAAATAAGGATGGCCAATAGACACATGAAGAAATGCTCAACCTCCCTAGCCATAAAAGAAATGCAAATCAAAACAACATTCAGATACCACCTCACCCCAGTTAGAATGGCTATAATCAAGAACTCAATGGGCTGGGAAGGTGGCTCAGTGGTAGAGCGCTTGCCTTGCACGCATGAGGCCCTGGGTTCGATTCCTCAGCACCACATAAGCAAAAAGCCGGAAGTGGCGCTGTGGCTCAACTGGTAGAGTGCTAGCTTTGAGCTGAAGAGCTGAGAGACAGTGCCCAGGCCCAGAGTTCAAGTCCACGACCGGACCCTCCCCCCCCCCCCCCCCCCCCCCCAAAAAAAAAGAACTCTAATAACAACAGATGCTGGAGGGGATGTGGACAGAAGGGAACCTTACTGCATTGTTGGTGGGAGTGTAAACTTGTTCAACCACTTTGGAAAATAGTATGGAGGTTCCTCAAAAGACTCCACATAGAGCTCCCCTATGACCCAGCAATCCCACTTTTGGGCATTTACCCAAATGTTCACAAACAAGACCACACTAAAGCTACCACACGACTATGTTTATTGCAGCATTATTTACCATAGCTAAGGTATGGAACCAACCCAGATGCTCCTCAGTAGATGAATGGATCAAGAAAATGTGGTATATATACACAATGGAATTCTATGCCTCCATCAGAAAGAATGACATTGCCTCATTTGTTAGGAAATGGAAAGACTTGGAAAAGATTATATTAAGTGAAGTAAGCCAGGCCCAAAGAAACATAGGTTTCCCTATGGTTTCCCTCATTTGCAATAACTAGTATGTGTCTGAGACAAGCAGAAAAGGTCAGATAAGTTGATGTTAGTGATATGAACCCTAAGATATATATTCAGATTTTTTTCTTTCATGCGATTGTTTCTAACACATTTATAAGATTATTTCTTTGTTGCTTTGTATGTCCCTCCCCCACGGTATAACCCCTGCTTTCACTGTATTTGATGTTGTTATCATTTGTGGAGGGGAAGGGAAAAAACAAATTATTTAAATAGGGATATAGGTGAACCCATTGCAACAATGAGACGTACAAGTCGTTATGTCGAAAACGAACTTTACAACTTTGGTGGGGGGGGGGTAGGTTGGGGAGTGAGGGGAGGATGGGATGGGAAGGGGAAACAAAGGAGGAGGCTACAATGCTTGATAAGAAATGTACTCATTATCTTGCTCATGTAATTGTAACCCCTCTGAACAGTATTTTCACAATAAAAAAAAAAAAAAAAGAAATTAGCTCCCTTTATATGTTTGAAAAAGTGTGGTAGCCATAAACTTGAAATGAAGCTCTGGATGTAAGCAGTAATCTGTTTGGAAGGTTAAATAGAACTTTTTGAAATTGAAGATTGGAAATCATTACATTTTAACCAAAATAAGAGAGTGGTGTGTATGCATTATTAAATAACAACAACAAGAACAAGGTGATGGAAAGTCTTGAGGTGGGTTTCTGCTATATAACATAGGCTGATATCAAACTGTCATTCTTCCTACCTTAGTCTCCTAAGCCCTGTGAAGATTCTGCTTTTCATTTACTTACAAGTTTAATTAATTTTTTTGTATGTAAGTTAAGCCTGTCTTGATTTTTTGTCTAAAATAAAATTTAAGAACTATAGAAAGTAAACTTCATTAAAAAAAAAAACAAACTGTCTTCCCTGGTGATTACTTTCATAATATAAAAAACTGTGGCTTCATGAACAAAGGTATTTACTTAAAAGTTTAAATTTCCCAACTTCATTGAATAGAAAAACATGTCTTTCTTTACTACCTTTTTTTAATGAACATGGTACTTTCCATACAGAAAATACTTTCTAAAAATTTATAGTTAGAATGAGTTATGTGCAAAGTAACTTGCCCTTCTAGTTCAAAAATTTAGTGATACCTTTTATTATTATCATTCTTGTTAACTTATTAATAATAAGGAAAACCTTAACTTGATATTCTTCTGTTATGTAGCCTCCTCAAATGGGAAATGTACCTGTAATGACACAGCCAACCTTAATATACAGCCAGCCTGTCATGAGACCACCAAACCCCTTTGGCCCTGTATCAGGAGCACAGGTATTATATTCTATATGTATCTTGTAATATTCTTGAGTGGGAAGAACTGTATAACACTTAAAAATCCTGTCATGTGGCTTAAGAAATAAATAGGTATTTGTGTTTTTACCCTTTGTGATGGATGTCACTTGCTTTATATTTTTCATATAAAAGCTTTTAAGAATGCTGATTATTTAGATATAAAGGACAAGTAGATTATAAATACCAAAGATGAAAATTTTTATAACTTATAGTTGGTAGATCTAGATGCCCATTTTTCTAAGGTTTAGGACTTATTTTTCTTGGTGATTTTTTTAATTCTGTCCATTATGAACTTTTGAAACCCTTAACTCAGAGTACACATCTTAGCTGTTGATGTGATTGGTGCTTCCATAGTGATGCCCTTGAGAGGCAGATAAAACTTTTGACCAATCTTTGAAATGTTTAGAATTTTATTTTTTATCAGATAACCCTTTGGCACTGAAGATTGTATTAAAAAACAAACCCAGATGGGTGAAGAAACTTTTGAAATCCCATGCAGTTCATTAATTTTTTTAGTGCAACACTTTCTTCTTCAAATATTTATTGTGCTGCTTCCCCTTTCTGAAAATTTACTCAACTATTCAGCCTTTATTATTCATCCCATTATTGTTGGTACCTTTTAGAGAAATCTGAACATTTTCCCCCTAAAAATTGTACTTATTATTCTGAGAGGGGAAGAAAATTTTCTTGCTATTTACTTTCTTTGAGGGTGGCATACATGAATAAATCCTTTATGAGTTGGTAAGGGTGGCTTATTCTGTGTTCTGTGGTTCTGCTCATGGTGTTTGTTTAACAGTAGAAATAATTCATCATATGAAATATTTAAGTACTCTATTCGTTTGTTTTTTTTTCATGCGGGTCCTGGAGCTTCAACTCAGGGCCTAGTCACTGTTGCTGAGCTTTTGTGCTCAAGGCTCTAGCACTTGAGCCACAGGTCATTTCCAGCTTTTTGTTGGTTCATTGTAGCTAAGAATCTCCTGACTTTCCTGCCTGGGCTGGCTTTGAACTTGATCTTAGATCTCAGCCTCCTGTGTAGACTTGTAGGTGTGAGCTACCAATGCTTGGCCATGCTTTCTCATTTCTTTAAATGATTTCCATTCCAATGGAATGACATATTACTTCTCGCTTATTTGAAAATAAATACTGGTAGTAGACTTGAATGAATATACCTGTTACATTTGCCAAAACATACATCTTGTGTTGCTAAAATTAGTTTACACTGATCCACTTTGAAATTCTCCTTTGTATTTCATACAGTGGTGAAGTATGAGATGATATATTTAGCTTTTTTTTTTTTTTTGTCTGTCCTGGGGCTTGAACTCAGGGACTAGGCACTGTCTCTGAGCTTCTTTTTTTGCTCAAGGCTAGCACTCTACCACTTGAGCCATAGTACCCTACCACTTCCAGCTTTTTCTATTTATATGGTACTGAGGAATTGAACCCAAGGTTCCATGCATATAAGGCAAGCACTCTACCAACTGAGCAACCTTCCCAGCCCCTATTTAACCTTTTTGAGTGTTGAAATCATTTATGTCGAAAACGACATTTATCAAATGATAACTGGAAATGGGTGGTATACAGAGTTCTGATAAAATTCTGTTGGCTATAATGTATTTATATATTTACCTCTTGTAAGGTTGTTTTCTGTTTGTGGGGTGGAGGTTGAGGAGTGGTTTGCAATGCTGGGATTAAACCTAGACTTAATGTATCCTAAACAAGCATTCTATATCTCCACTTCCTGTCTCCACCCGCCCTCCTCCCTTGTCCATATTATGGTGATTTTTTTTCTGTCCTATTTCTTAATCAGTTAATTTTTTACAGTGAAGATAGCTTTGGACCAGAGTAATTGATATATGCAGTTACTACCTTTAGAAGTCATTTTATGCATTTATGACATGTACTATGACTATATTATGTATTTTACTAGGTAGTTTTAACTGTTGGCTTAACTTTTTAAAGAAACATTCAAGATTTTGATAACTTTTAAAAAAGTATATTAATAATTTTCTTACCTTTTATGGAGACATTTGCTTAGGTTATACTATTACTTAAGGGTTTTTTCCTTCCTTTGTTAGTCATAGTTTTAACCTCAAATATATTAGCATTTATTTAAAATAAGTAATTTAGTTTTCTTAGTCATGTAAAGATCTAAGTAATAAGAACCTAAGTATATTTTAAGAGAGAGAGAGAGTGTGTGTGTGTGTGTGTGTGTGTGTGTGTGTGTTTGTGTATTTGAAAGGCTGTAGCTCAAGTTTATTAGGAACCTAGTCTACAGAAATTTTTCCTTGATGTGCACATCACAGTGGACATCTTGTCTTGTGGGCTAATGTTAGAGTAAATCAAGCTTGGATAGTGGCTTTTACCACTTCTCAAAATAATATATTTAAGATAGGTGATTTCCCTGTCTCATGACCTCATATTTCATTGATGAAGGAGAGAGAGACTTGGAAAGGTTTTCAGTTTTGGAAAGTTTCAGTTTTGTATGTGGTCTAATACAACTTATCCCCAGGTGTCCTTGAGTCACTGTTCATTTTTACCATACTTCTACTTCCACCACAGAAGTAACCCTAATTTCTCTGTCAACAGTTACTCACCCTGACAAAAAAAATCCCTTGGATTTTCTTGTTTGTTTAGATTATAAATCACATTTTTACATTTGGGCTACTGTAGTTGTCAAGAATACCCTCTGCAATTTTGGACAATACTTTCAAGCTAAAACATTGGATATACATATCTTTATGTTAGGGGAAGAAAGTAAAAATTTTAAAAATTTCTAGTCCTCTACTATCCCCTCTTAACCTAGGTTTTATATCTTGTTACACACTAAAACCCGATAACCTTTTCACTGAACACCAAAAAAGTGCCACATTTTTTGTTTATAACTACTTTATGTCAGAAAAGAAGTGAGTGAGAGATTATTAGGGTAATAGATTTCTAATTAAAAAGTAAGTACTTGACTGATAAAATCACCTGAAGGAAACAAATCAGGAACTCAAAGAGAAAACTGAACAGTTGTGAAGTTGCTCAAGGAAACTATTATCTCCTCCTAGGTCATTTGAAAGTCAGAATCTTTTTCCCTGAGACAGGTTCTCATTTTATATCCTAAGGTGATGGTGAATTTTCTATCTTCTGCTTCAGCCTCCCAAGTGCTGGGACTACATGCCTGCACCACCATGCCCAGATTAACATTATTGTTGTTGCTGCTGTTATTCTGGTAGTATCAGGGTTTTGAACTGTGGGCGTCATGGCTTGCTAGGCAGGCACTGTATCCCTTGAACAATACCCCCCAACCCTTTGTGCTTTTGTTATTTTTAAAGTAGGGTCTCCATTTTTTCCCCTGGACCATCATGGATCATAATCCTCCTGATCTCAGCCTCTCAAGAAGCTAGAATCTCAGACATGAGCCACTTCACCCAGCCCCAGCTTAATGTGACTCTTTATTTCCCCAATTTGTTTTCCAGTTGTCCAATCTCAAAAGTGGCACTAATTGTTCTTTACTATTAACCATCTACTCTTGTATTCTATAGCCTTTGCCAGCTTAGAGCTTACCTTGTTTTCCGGTTTTTTTGTCTGATGTAATCCATTATGGTGATACTAGGTAGTATCTTATTTTAGTATCTTATTTTCATACTCAAAAGTCTAAACAGATGAATCTAAATATTTTTGAGCATTTAAGGGATCCTTTTGGCTTTCTTTTTCTTAACTCTACTTCTTGAAGACTCCCTTTTTGTACAAGTACTAATGAGTAAACATAATATTTAACTTAATTCCCATGCACTTATAACTTTCAGTAAGTATATAGTGCCGAGTTCTGTTACTGCTTGTCCTTTCCAAAAAAATCTTTAGTCCCTCATAGTGTGGATATTTACCCCATTTTTTGGGTCATCTCTTTCGAGTCCTTATGAAATCTGCAGTTCTATTATTATTTTTCATATGGACCTTTATGACTACTTAACATCCATCTATCCATTCATCTACCCAGTCTAACAAGATTCCATTTACTGGGTAGTATGCCATAAACTGCACTCTTACCTCAGTATCTCCCATTCCTATTCCTAGGATAGTGCCTGACATGTAATTGTTTGGAGCTATTAATTATCAAATGAATCTTATAAAACCTTTTTTATTATGTATCTACATATGCCTCTTTAGTCTCTCATTTCATGTGATTATTACATTGGTAGTTTATGGTAATGTTCAAAACTAATTTGATTTTTTTTTGGGGGGGGGGTCCAGTCATGGGGCCTGAACTCTGGGCCTGGGCACTGTCCCTCAGCTCTTCAGCTCAAGGCTAGCGCTCTACCACTTGAGCCACAGTGCCACTTCTGGCTTTTTTCTTTTTGCTTATGTGGTGCTGAGGAATCAAACCCAGGGCCTCAGGCATGCAAGGCAAGCGCTCTACCACTGAGCCACCTTCCCAGCCCCAACTAATTTGATTTTTTTGGCTTATACTTCAGACCATATTTTAATAATATAAAAAATAATTTTAGAAAACTGGAATGCTGTGGCTCTAGTGGTAGAGCACTCACCTTGAGCTGAAGAGCTCAAGGATAGGGCCCTGGCCCAGAGTTCAAGCCCCATGACTGACCAAAATAAATAAGTAAAAATAAATAAATAAATAAATTGGATAATATAAATTTTAAGCTACTCATCTTTGAAATAGGTGAGATTTCTCTCTTGCTTTAATGTTTAATGGTTCTCATCCATTCCTTTGTATTGTATTCCTTTGTTTGTTCTCCTTTTTTTCAAATGAGGATACAAAGGTCTTTGACTTATTTCTGTATGTTTGTAAATAGTTTAAATGAAAAGTGAAATTTTAATCATAATAGAATCTTTTAATTAAATCACATTCCACAGCTGTTACCTAAAAGCCTTCCTTGTTTTTTTTAAATATTTCTTTGGGGAGTCATTAACCATCCCAAGTATACTTCTGAGCTCATGGTCTTTTTTCTGATTACTATCAAATCAAATTAATCCCTTGAGCATCCTATTTTTACAGATAATGTTTTCTTATTTGGCTGTTAGGTAAGACAGCCAAACAATGTGTTTTACATTATATTTCTCTTACTCTTAAGTTTTGCATTAGTGCTTGACAGTGAAAAAGCAGCTAATTCCATTTGACTATAAGCTCAGACTTTGTTGTTTTTTGTTTGTTGGGTTTTTTGTCCTCATGACAGCTTAACAACAGGTAGGCTGTGCTATAGCTTTGAGATTATACCTCCCAATACATATTCCTTCTGCCATAATGAGCATCCTCTTCTTGGTTTCTACTAGAATACATCCCTAGTCCCGGTGCTCCCACTTCACTCCCACAAACTTTGTTTTGGCACTGGCTATTTTTCTAAAGATATTTTAGCCAGGCTCTGGTGGCTCACTGCCTGTAATTCTAGCTACTCGAGAGTCTGAGATCTGAGAATCATGATTTGAAAATCTCTTGAGACTCTTATCCCAACTAAACTACCAACAAAAATTCAGGACAGCAGTCTAGAGGTCCTCAAACATAGATCTTCCCTATGATCTAGCCATTCCACACCTGGGCATCAACCAAGAACAATCACAAGCTACAATACCATAAAGATACTTGCACATCTATGTTCATTCCTGCACTGTTCATAATAACCAAGTTACGGAAACAGCATGAGTGGATCCCCAAAAATGTGGCACCTATACACAAGGAAATTTTACACAGACTTTAGAAGAGCATTGTTATATTCTGAGAAATGGTTGTGGTGGGGTTTTTTGTTTGTTTGTTTGTTTGTCTTTTGGGGGGGCCTGAACTCTGGGCCTGGGCACTTCCCTCAGCTCTTCAGCTCAGAGCTAGTGCTTATTCTGAGAAATGGATGGACTTAGAACAAATCATGTTAAGTGAGGTGCGAGGTAAGCCAAGCTCAGAGAGACAAATTCATGTTTTTTCTCATATTTGGAAACTAGATCTAAAATACATCGGGCCATGATAACTTTACAGGACTCTAGGTATCCACACACAGTGAGACCAAAGGAAGGCTACCCAAGAAGAGAACACAAAGGTGCATTGCCTCTGATCAGATAAAATAATATTTATCGCTGGGCACCGGTGGCTCATACCTGTAATCCTAACTATTCAGGAGGCTGAGATCTGAGGATCATGATTCAGAGCCAACCTGGGCAGCAAAATCTGTGAGACTCTTATTTCCAATTAACCACAAGAAAACTGGAAGTGCCACTGTGGCTCAAGTGGTAGAGTGCTTACCTTGAGCTGAAGAGCTGAGGGACAGCACCCAGGCCCAGAGTTCAAGCCCCTCAACCAACCAAAAAAATAAAATAAATAATATTTATCATAAGGAACTACAGGAAATGGAAATTAGGTTTTTTTTCTTTTTGTCTTGTTTGTTCATTTATTTATCTTTGGAAGTATAAGAATGGAGCACAGAAATGGTGGGAGAAAGGGTGAACAAATGCAGCATTGGTAGACATTGTGTTGAAAATTAACTTTACAATTTGTGAGTAGGGAGAGCTGGGACAAATTGGGAGAAAGAGTAAGGGGGAAGGGGTGTCAGTCATGGGGCTTGAACTCTGGGCTTGGGCGCTGTCCCTCAGCTCTTTAGCTCAAGGCTAGTGCTTGAGCCACAGTGCCACTTCCATTTTTCTGAGTGGTTTATTGGAGATAAGAGTCTCATGGACTTTCTTGGCCAGGCTGGCTTTGAACCACAATCCTCAGATCTCAGCCTCCTGAGTAGCTAGGATTACAGGCTTGAGCCACTGGTGCTCTGCTACTAATGTATAAATATTACATATGTTTAATATAAATTGGAATGTCCTTTGAGAACTCCGTGTTTGCAGTATATAGCTATTGGGTTAAGTGTGAAGGCAGTTGACTTAGTTTCAGTTTTCTTCTGAAAGCAACTGTAATATGAAGTAACTCAATGAATGTTTGTGTCTGTTTTAGGTATTGTTTGAAGCTCTTTGGGTGTGGGGAAGGTTGTTATGTTTATCATGTTCTTTTTACTTTATTGATGAAAAACTCATATTAACTTTCCTGTCTGCTTTAGCAAAAACTGTATGAAAACTGTAGTGTGATCATTTAATTTTAAAATAAGCATAGTAAAAGTTTGTGGTATTGTGCATTCTTTCTGCTTACAGTTTTGCTTACGGACGATATGGCTAAAGATACAAAGTGGTTGCTGGTATTTGTTTGCACTAGCCAGTTTTAAGTAAGTCTGACATCAGTTAATTGTCTGAAAGGAAACACTGGCTTGTTGTGGGTGCTTTGTGCTCTTCTAAATAGGGACCTTGTTGGCTTTAGATATTGGAATAATTCAAGTCTTACAAAAAAATGGCCTTTTTAATGACTTTTTTGTGTGCAAGAACTAATGGCCTGTTACTTTTAGGCTTAGTGATTTTTTTTTTTTTCAAAAACTGGATGTATTAATTGGGGATGTTGGTAGTACAGCTTCTATCAGCTGATCTGTCCAGCTGAATTTTTGTAAAGAACGCTTTTTGCCTTGCCAGCAAGTCGTGTGTTGTGCTCATGAGAAAATTTACACTGACAATTGGGGTTTAGTGCCCTAGATGAAAAACTGGCTCTCTGGGTCTCACTGTGGACCTGAGTCAGCAGTGACAAAAAGGTCAGGCATCCCTTCCTCTGTCAGCTGTTGTTAACTAAGACAGCAAGTAGAGGAAGCGGTTGTGTTTCAAATCCTTCCAGAAAGGTAACAATTAAATTTCCCGTCCCAATAAACAAAACCGGAAAGTGTCCATAAAACCTTGGATGACTGAAGTTCTATGTAATCTTCATAATGAAGATTAGTGTGTATCAAGAGCACACAAATTATTGACTGTGTTTACTACAAACATCCCTTTTAGAAATTGACTTCTGCCAAGCACCAGTGGCTCACACCCGTAATCCAGCTACTCAGAAGGCTGAGATCTGAGGATCTAGGTTCAAGCCAGCCCAGGCAGGAAATGAAACTTTTATCTCCAATTAATCACAGAAGACCAGAAGTGTAGCTATTGCTCAAGATGACTAACTGAGCAAAAAAGCTCAGGCCCTAAATTCAGCCCTGGATGACCAGCTCTAAAAAGAAAAGACTTTTCTAATATTACTTTAACTTCTTCCTATAAGTTAAATATAGCCACAAATTTTACCTAAGTTTAAAATAATAGGAATAGCACATTTTAAAGAGGAAAAAAATATATATATAGCCTTCAAGTCAGCAGGCATACATAAGAATCTACTAGTTTCCTAAGGCTGTAATATAGTATCACAGGCTGAAGTTAAGTTGCTATCAGTTCTAGAGGCTGCACATTTGAAATGAAGCAGTCAGCAAGGCCATCCTCACTCTCAATCACCTTCTAGAAGAGGGTGTGTTTTTGCCTTTTGCTGCTCACAGAGTGTGAGCATAATAGCATTATCTTTAATATAAAACAAGTGGACTGGAACACTGTATTTATGTTTCTGTACAAGAGACTTACCTCTGGTGGCCTGGCTGTGTACTAAACATTACCCCCAAAAGAATTTACTTTTTCTGTGACCAACCTTGAAATCTGCTATCTGTGGACTCCTGTTAAGTAGCACTGTGTGTCTAGATACTTTGATTCCATAGCAGCATTAGGAAAACATGTTTTAAGCATTGCTGTATGTAGTTTGTTTGTTCTGCAAGAACAGAACAGCCCAGAGTAGGAAAGGACACAGCCAAGGGCAAAGTTATAAACATTGTAAGTAACATTAAGTATATTAAAAAACATAAGTTTTTAAAATAGTTAATATTAAAATTTAAAAATTTGAAATAAGAGATCAGACATTCTTCCTCACCCCTCTCCTTTTCTTTTTCCCCCTTTGCTTCTTTCTTCTTTCTTTCTTTTTCCTTTTTTTTTTTTTGTTGTTGTCCTAAGGCTTTTGAACTCAGCCTGGGCACAGTTCCTGAGCCTCTTTGTGCACAAGGCTAGCATTTTATCACTTGAGGAGCCACAGCATCACTTCTGGTTTTCTGGGTACTTTATTGGAGATACGAGTCTCATGGACTTTTTCCGCCTGGGTTGACTTAGAACCATGATCTCAGATCTCAGTCTCCTGAGTAGCTAAGATTACAGGCATGAGCCACTGGTGCCCAGCTCAGAGGTCATTCTTATACAGTGCTTGTTTAATCACCAGAAACATTTAATTTAACACAGTTTAGAATGTTTATATGTCACTCCTAGAGTCAGGATTCTATTCAGTTCTATCATTCCATAAAACTGTCAAGATACTGTATTCGCTTCTTCAGTGATGGTGAAGTGAATTTATAGCATTGCTATTTGCTAGTTGGTCTTTTGGGTGATTGAAGAATTTAAATGTAAAGATAGGGCACAGTTGTGTTGCTACAAATCTTAAATACAAAATCAAATTAGAACATTTACCCTGGAAAGGGCTAATGATAGAGCACGCATATAGTAAGTGCAAGGCCCTGAGTTCAAGCCCTAGTATTACGCCACACACTCTGCAAAAACAAAATTTCCTTTGTTTTTATTTTCTCATAAACTTACTTTCTCTCTCCCTCCCTCCCCCTCCTTTCCTTTCCTCCCTTCCTCTCTCCCTCCCTCCTTCCATCCTTCCTTCTCTCTCCCTCTCTTTCCCTCTTTTTTTTCTTTTCATTTTCTTCTGTCTGTAATGGGATTTGAACTCAGGCCTTAAACTTCCTGCCCAGCAAAATTTTTTGCTGGTTCTTTTGGCAGTAGAGTTTAGTGAACTTTTCTGCCCTGGCTGGCCTCAGAATGCATCTTGCAGATCTCATCTTCTGAGTAGCTAAGATGACAGTCATAAACCCCCAGTACCCAACATCTTTGCTTTCTACTATTATGCCATGTTCTTTAATTTACTCAATGGAATAAAAAGTAAAGGAGGGGTGGCACTCTTATTTCAGGAGACATTTTCAGGCTGAAATCAGTGGTTCACGCTTGTAACCCTGTTACTTTGGAGGCTGAGAATCAGTTACAAGCCAGCCTCAGCAGGTAAACCCAAGACTTTGCAAAAACCTGGAAGTGGAAATACAGTTCTAGTTGTAGAGCACTAGATCTGAGCAAAAAAGCTGAGAGAGGGGCTGGGAAAGTGGCTCAGTGGTAGAGCGCTTGCCTTGCATGCCTGAGGCCCTGGGTTCAATTCCTCAGCACCACATAAGCAAAAAGAAAAAAGCCAGAAGTGGCACTGTAGCTCAAGCGGTAGGCTTGAGCTCCAGCGGTGAAGGACAGCACCCAGGCCCAGAGTTCAGGCTCCACGACCGGACCCCAAAAAAAAAAAAAAGCCGAGTGAAAGTCTAAGGTCCCTGAGTTCAAGGCCCAATACTGGCCCCTCACCACTACCCCAAAAAATTCCTACTGCTTCATTCATTCATCAGGATCCCATCAGGTCTCCGTCTGCTTTCCTTAAACAGTAACATGGACAGCAAATTTTCCTTATCTTTCCTTCCTTCCTCTCAGCTGGCTGCATTTTCATCAGTGTGTGTATGTTCATGTTTGGTAATGGTGCCGAGAATAGATAGGACCAGGTGGTAAAGAGTACTGGCTGGCTCAGTCCTGGGAGCTTTGTAGCAGCCACATGAGCTGTGGTTGCACGCACTGCATATCCATAGGATAAGAAACTTAATTGCAGGTACAGTTTTCTCATTGGTGGCATCAAATATATTCTAGTTTGCTAATTATTTATAGATGTGACAGAAGTGACAAGTTTAAGAGGCTGGTAGAAGTTTTAGCTAAACTACTTTTTTTCCCCCAAGGGAAATTGGTCCTTTTTAACACCATAAGGCTTTTGGATTATGTAGCAGCATGCTTATGTCTTAGGGAAATAATAGTGCTTTCTTTGTCTTCATAAGCATCTTTGGGAGGGGGTGAGGGTAATTGGGTTGACAGGCTACTGTCCTTGTGGAAAGCTTGGGGCTTTCATAGAAACTCACCATTTTGGATGCAGTCTATGTATCATCCAAATTATTGTTTTAACTTTGAGTACAAAAGCTGTGTGCGAGAGAAGCCCAGTTAATAGTGAAGATAAGTGCAAATGTTGGATTCTTTCCAGTGAGGTGACTAATTATTAATCTAAATCATCCTACTTCTGCATGCCCTGTTTGGGCTGAACAGGGGTGTAGAGCATCTTCGTGGTGGAGCTACACCTTCATCTGTTTCATGAATTGTGTTTAAAGACCTGACATGTGCTCCCCTGTTCTTTCCGTTAGAGCTACCTATGTAGTTCCATGATCTTTTTCATTGTCTCTTCCTATTGTCTTTGGGCATATATTTTTTTGGAGGGGCATATATTTCTTAAACAGTATACTTGACCACCAATATGACTGATGGTAATTTCTAAGCTTTTATATTAATCTTAAGTATCCCGGATAACTAATTGTTTACACTAGTAATAAAATATTTGCTGAAACTCATGGATCTAATAAGTCAATAAAAATAATAGGAAAAATGAGATTACATTAGCAGAGGATGTTTTTTGGGGGGGAGGGGACTTCAAATAGTATGTTGGAAGCATGAATTGAACTGTTTCCACTTAGTCAGACTTTGATATGCTCTTAGTTGAACATCCCTAAACAGAATATCTCATAATGGCCATGCTTGCATGATTTATAATCCTGTACTGAGGGAGAATAAAGTTTGTTCTAAGCAAAATAGCTTTTGTGAGATTTTAAAGTTCATAAGTTAGCTTAGTGCCATAGAATAATATATATAAAAACTGACATCTTGGTTCATTAAAATTTTCTTTCCTTGGGAGACTACTCTCAAGGATACGTTATTGAGTTCAGTGGTTTACCGACCTTATATTCAAATTAAATTATAGGCGCAGATTGTAAAATATAAACAAATACATTCAGAGGAAATAGAATAAGAGATCCCAAAGCATTCTGTGGATAGTTAGACTAAGTGATCCCTGTGTTCTTTTTCTTCCTACAGTATATGCAGCAGCTTCTGCATGTGCCACGTGGACAGTTAGGCAACTCTGCATGAAGAGCGTGGGAACTAAAGATAGGACTCGATACCCCTTAGGAAGCAGGAAGGAAAGAAAATTACATCTAGATTATTTGGGATCTGAACTGAGATCAATTTGCACAATTGTTGGCCAATAGCTTGGACACAGCCATTTTCACCAGTTTTTTTCAAAAATTATGCATTCTCTCCCACCCCTTTTTTCTATCTGACATACCAAAAGTCTTAACCAAGGGTCAGCTTATAGCGACCTTTTTGGATAAAAGACTTCCTTTTGAGTTTCAGAAACACAGATTTGTTTTCTGAAAAACATATGCCTTTGAATAAACTTGACATGTAATAACACATTTGTTTTAATAATTTCATTCCTACAAAGGCTGCCTTTATATTTATTAAAGGTGACAAAACAAAAACCACTTCTTCTTTTCATTACATTTTCTGCTTTCATGTTCTGTCATTCTGAGATCTTTTTTCTTTCCCTCTCTCTGTCTTCTTTTCCCCCAGCTGTCGGCAGCATCCAGCCCCTCCAGTCACAGTCCTCACAGAGCTTCAGGAAAGGATCCTTTTGCAGAGATTTCTTTGGAGGATTTCTTATAAATCACTTTAGGTATTGCTGCTTGTTGGGGAATATGGGGACTAAATACTTACTTTAAAATTACTGGGCATTATTAAGCAAAATTCACTCTTCTTTGTTTCTTTAAAGGAGTCTGGTTTCCCTCCGCTTCTCCTCCTTTGTTCTTTGGGTGAGGAATAAAAACAGGTTAAGCTAGGACATAGGGAGAAATAACTTTTGTAAGGCAGAAATAGAAGTGTGAAATTATAGGATCATCTTACATATAAAAGCATGGCATCCACTGTTTACAACAGGTGGATGAAAAAAATACCACCCGTGAAAACTGTTTGAGTCATTCTTCAAAGAATTGTAGAGAGCTCCCCAGTTTTACTCACTGCATCAGAGCCTGATTGGGAAAGAAATGTTTTTGCGTTTCTTTTCATTTAAAATAGTTAACATTTTAAGAAAGTTTTTTTTTTTGTTGTTTTTTGTTTTTTAGTTAAGGGAAATGAATACTTAAGACTTTGGCTTGAAGGATTCTGCATATGATCCATGCTGCCTTTGTTTGCTTAGAATCACTATAATTTGTTCTTCTTGATGCTCTAGTTCCCAATTTACATTTGCCTTCTAGATCTTTGGGAGTATGTACTCTTCTTATTGGGCAACAACTCTTCTTATTTGTTAACACATCTGGCTCAGTAATTAATCTTTAGATAGGCATTTGAAGAGGAATCATGAGTGAAGAATATAGTGACTCCCAACTGTACAGTTTTTCTTCGTAGATCTTTCAGATTTTTAATTTTTATTAGTAAAGAAATTAGTCCATGTTAAGATTACTCTTCTGTTACCTCTAATTTTATATCATATGGAAATAATAGTCTGCATTTTGTTTTTCCAAATGAAATGTCACATGGAATATTTCTGTTTCGGAATAGATGTTTTGAACCTCTCATGGAAAAAAATAAATCTTTCTTCACTTATCCCTAAGCTACTTGTTGGTTTTTAGTCCTTAGAAAAGTATTGAAAGTTCTGACATTGAGCAAGATGAATTGTGTTCATAAACTACTTTGTTAAATGGCAACTCCCTTGTACAACTACTTAAAGACAATAATAAAAACATTTTAAGGAAGTTTCTATAACTGCTTCACAGTACTGAGTTGTGGCATGTAAGAAGCTGATAATACTGACTTGTAATCAGGGTTTGTGATAAGCATGTTGCTCATACTTCCGGTCCAGTTATATGGCTACAAGGCGTTTTTATTTGTGAGAACACATCCTACAGTACCGTGAATTAATTAAACACATACTTTTTTTTTTCCAGATACAATTTATGTAACTAGATGGAAGAGAATGGAGTTATTCCAAAAAGACAAGTGCTCAAGTGGCGAATCCTTACTTCCAGCAAAATTTAAACTGCTGTCTCTTAAATTCTTCTTCCATTAGAATGCTACAGTACCCAGTGAAGGCCCATGAAGGAAATTGGGACTAGTTTATAGGAGAAAGTTATCAATACAATTTATAAAGCCAAGAATTGCCATGATTTAAGACTAAGATCTGTCTTTTTGGTGACTAACCTTTCAGTTCTTTCAACTCCTATTAATACCCATAACCAGTAACCTACCAAGAAAAGCCCTTATTTGGAAAGTGTGAAATTTGTATTTGGAAATGCTGCCTGGAGAGAAGAGCTGTGTCCTTTACTGTATTCAACAGGACTTGTTGGGGGATCAAAATCATAATTCTTAATTATGCATTATCTTTGTTTTCTCAAGTCCTCACAGACACCGAAACCATAACTGAAATTAACATTTCCTTTAAAAATTTTATATTCAGTTTGCAGTAGACATTCCTTAAGTATTTGTATTTATTTATGATTATCAGTTTTACGTAACATTAATATTGTATCAAACCTCCTTATGAAAATGAGTATGGATGTACACAGTATGTTTGATTTTTATCCACAAGAATGAATCTGATTCAGAATGCTTTTTAGCTGACATACAGAGCACTAAATATTTTAAGGCAAATCCATAGACCTGGATATCCTAAGAATTCTCAGTCTCTATGGGATTTAGGGAAGCATTATAAATGCATTAATCCTTATAGTCAATTCTGTGCCTGGGATTTTGCAAGGGAACAGTTCACTGACTAAGAAAAGCACTACATATAAAATTCAGCATTAGTGCATTGGGAAGGATCTTTACTGCTTTGTGCTTGGCATGTCATTATTTTCCATTTGACATTAGGGCCTTTCCAAAATGAATGTGAGGAATTGCTTTCACTTCAAGACTTTCCTTCTTTTCAGTAAAACTCTAGGAGATGTTATTGGGGAGGGGAGGGAAACAAAATTCTTGAACTTTTTATTTGGCTTGTGCCATGTTATGATCATGTACCTTTTAAATAAGGGGAAATAGTATCTTTAAAGTTAATGTCTAGCCAAGAGTTTAGTTATTGAAGAATTAAACTGCACTGTTGATCGGTGCTTTGTGTAAATACATCATACGTTTGGGTTGAGAGGGGCCTTAAGGAGGACAGTTCATTGTAGGAAAGCAATTCTGTACATGAGTTTAAGCATACTTGTTGCATTGTCTCTGCAGATTATATTTTTGTTTACAATATTAAAATGTATGTTAGCAAAATGGGTGGATTTTCAAATAAAATGCAGCTTCCACAAAACTTTTGTTATGGTATTCTAGTCTGAGGTGCATTTTGTTTTTTCTTTTTCTTTTTTAATCATTTTTTCTAATAAAATTATACCCAGGTGATTATATTTGCTGATTTAATAAAATGTAAAATTTGCTTTATTTAAATTTCCAAAAAGCTTTATCTTTGCGAGTTTTGTTACTTTCTAGACTCTTACTGACGAAGTGAACTACATAATTGTCCTTTTTTTTCTTCTTTTTTATTTTTTATTTATTTTTTTGGTTTTCTGTTCAGATGCCTTCATAAAGGTAAGTGTAAGGCTTTCTGGTACATATGGTATTTCCACTTGGGAGGCAGTAAGAGTGTGAGTTGCAGGCTAGTCTGGGTACATGAGAGATCCTGTCCTAAAACAAACAGCAGCCACAAAAAGAAATCTGTGTACCATATTGCATGTTGAATAATCAGTAGAATTTGGAGTATGTGATAAAGAAATTTGAAGTTTGGCATTGATAAGTCTGAATAACTATTAGCCAGTGTGCTTTGTTTCATTTTACTGCTCTGTCTTTTTTACTTTTTATTAAAAATAATTTTTCTGATTTAAGTTTCAGTACCATTAAACCATTTTCATATAAATTGGAACATTGTACTTTTTTTTATAAGTTAGCTTCTTTAATGTAAATTTTGATTTGTGTCTTCCAGTGTTTGGGCTGTTTTAAGGATTGTGATTTGCTTTTTACTTCTTTTGATATGGTAAGCCTCTGAGTGCTTGCCCTTTATTATTCAAGCATCTTTTGGACTCTGTTGGGTAGGAATTACCTACATTCTACTTTACAGATAGATAGAAATCGGAAAAGGATCCTGCCCAAACAAGCCAGGTGGGAGAGTGAGGTGCCATTGTTCTCTGGCGTTTAAAATTTTGGTTGGTATAGGGGATCAAACCTAGGGCTTTAGGCATGATAAAAATTCATTATGATATGTTTTTTACTACTGAGGTACACTCCTAGCTCAGATTGGGACCTGGACCTCTATATCTGATTCTTTTACTCATTGGCTGGTGCTTTACCACCTGAGCCATACCTCCTACCCCCAGAAGCTAATTTTTTAATGTTAATTTTGAAAGGACTGAGATTAACTTGTCAAATTAACACTGGACACATTGATCCTTTCCCTGTCTGGCACTTTTCCTGCCTCCCTCCCTTTTAGCCTGGGGCTCTTAGTGGTAGGCCTTGAATTCCGCCCTCAAAGGAAGGTACAGGTAAGGAAGGATCCAGGTGTAAGTCTTCTCCTCCTACTCAACATTCATCTGGACTCAAAGCTGTTCAGGAGATTGGTCTCCTTAGCCTTTCAAGAACACTACTGGAAGCATCAAGCATGCCACACCGGCACTGCTAGCTTAGTGTCTGTCTTACAGGTGTGTCTGTCTTAGATGGCACAAAATGAAATCTCATCTCTGATCTTCATCTTGGTAAAATAGAAACTGAACAGCTCTTCATTCCCATTTAAGGACTTACTGAAGAGCAACAGCATCAGGAACTAGGAGTCTGGTCTGATTAGGACAGCTGTATCATTGGGGGGGGGGAGGAGGGTAATTGGAGCTTGAACTGGGGACCTGAGTTGCCTTCGCTCACTGCATCTTCTACAAGCCACAGCCTGGCTTTTTTTTTTTTTTTTTTGTAATTTATTGGAGATAAAATATCACAGGCTTTTCTTGCCTAGGCTGGCTTCCATCCTTGATCATCAGGTCTCAATCTCCTGTTAGAATTCCAGGTGTGGCCTGCCTCCCCAGAATTGTTTGGTTTTTCTTCTGTCAGTTGTCATCAGGAACTAATCTTGTAGCACAACTACTGAACTTTAAATCCATTGTGGGCAGGATTTACATTGCAAATGTGTCAAAAATAGAAATTAAAGAATGAGAGTCCTTTGTCTTATCAGAAAAGCACAGTGAATTGAAACTTGTAACAGACCTAAATCAGGAACATTATAGGACAGTAAACCTAATTTACAGGTGTTAAAATATGTGTTAGGGAAGCATACAGGCTGAGCATTGTAGTTCAGTAGTGCCTAAAGTCCTGTGTTCCATTCGTAACACCTTATACATACTCTTCATTTAATAAACTATGCAAACATAATCTTAACTTTTGTTGGTCCTGGAGCTTGAACTCGGCCTGGGTGCTGTCCCTGAGCTTTTTTTGCTCAAGGCTAACTCTACCGCTTGAGTGACAGCACCACTTCTGGCATTTTTGAGTAGTTTATTGGAGGTAAGAGTTTTACCATCTTTCCTCTCAGGGCTGGCTTTGAACAGCAATCCTTAGATCTGAGTAGCTAGGATTACAGGTGTGAGCCACCAGTGCCTGGCTGAAGTAATTTCTGAATCCCTACGTTAATGTTTTCAGGAGTTGCCAGTCTGTTCTTATTTCCACTCCAACCTTTTCATAAAGCAAAAGACACGTTGCTAATGCATTTTTTTATGGTTGAGAAAACAGCCTTAGATTATGTTGTTGACCTTTAACAACTGACTGGGTGGGGTTTTTTTATTTTTATTTTTTGAGACTGTTCCACTGTTAGGTATGCTGTCCTCAGACCACAATCTTTCCACACTGTCTCTAAAGTAGCTGAGATTACAGGTGTGACAACCAACACAAGTGTGCACTATCATATGTGGTCTTACTTGTTGAACTTTGGGACTTAACGGATGGTCTAACTCATAATCACCCTATAGCATACTGGTATACAGAATACCACGAGTGCTTTTGTGGGTGAATGTGAAAGTTGGTACACAGAAATGTACCAAATTTTAATTTTATCTAAGGTTGATCGGAGAGAAAGGGAAGTTCTTTTTGGATGAACATTGACAATAGTCAGGTTTCAGAATGTCCCTTGTGTGGGAAGTACTGGTTAGAGATAGAAGTGGATCAGATAGTCTGTGTCAGTGAGACAAGGAAATACTTAAGTGGTTAGAGCTGGAAGAGATTGAAGAAAGGCAAATGGAGAGCCTGGAATACAGAGGGGACAGTTGACAGGATATCACACAGACAGAAGCAACTGCTTTATGACAGTACAGAACGTAAAGCATCATGGACTTTTCTTCCAACTATAAAGAGGACATGAGAAGCCCACCACATAGGAATGTTAGAAAGATTTAATAAATGGAAACAAACAGCCTGATGCACAAGAAAGCTTCAGGACATCATTGCATTTAAGAGGGATATAGAAGAGTGATTCACAACCTGTGTTCAAATCCTGGCTCCACTGACTAGCTGGACGGTATTGGGAAAGTGTCTCGATTTCCTTCAGTCTGTTTATCTAAAGTGGGGAGAGTGGTAGACATTTCTTCAGAGGATTACATAATAGGATTGAGAAAGGCCTGCTAGAAGGCACATTTAAGGGTTTACTGTTAGTACCAAGAATCTTTTCAAAGTTCTTTGGAACCCCCTTCTCTTGGCACATATAACAGTTGGCTTCTACACAGAATCCCAGATTTCATATGCCCTGTGCCACCTAAGCCCCTGGTCCTAAGACAACTTTGGTGTTTTTTGTTTTGTTTTTGTTTTTTCCAACTTGGGTTTTTTGGTGCTGGGAATGGGACCCAGGTTTTGTACATGCTAGGCAAGGCTGCTACATCCCCTACATTCCCAACCTCTGAGCAAACTTGCGAACTGTACTTTGGTTACTTTTAAAAGAGTAAAAAGCACCTACCAGAGTAGCACTGTGGCTCAAGCAGTAGATCGCTCGCCTTGAGCTGAAGAGCTGAGGGACAGCGCCCAGGCCCAGAGTTCAGGCCCCACAACCAGACCAAAAACAAAAAAAGCGCCTACCAGGCCAACACTTATGTTTAAGACAGTAGTTTTTAAAAACCCAGAGATACTTTTGAATTTAGTTCAAGCCTTCAGTGGGGGAGTAGTATTGGGCCCCTCCCCAAATTGAACTCACGGCCTCACATGCCAGGGAATCAAGAGCTCTGCCTCTTGAGCCACACCCTAGCCCTTCCTTGCTTTTTTTTTTTTTTTTTTTTTTTGAGAGGGTTGGATGACCACATAATGAGCTGAGACAGCTAAATGAATGTATTGGTACAGAACAAGGGGCAATTTTTGTTGGGAGGCTTGCCGGGTTTGTGGTTTGGAGCTTTTAGCTTTTTATTAATTGATTTTTTTTTCAACTCTGGTACCAGGGCTTTCCCTGTTGGCCCCCTACCACTTGAGCCATCCCTTCAGTACAGCTCTTTGCCAGTTAATTGGAGATACAGTCTTGATCTTTTATTTCCCGAGTTGGCTTCAAATTGTGATCCTCTGATCTCAGCCTCCTGAGTAGCTAGGATTACGTGTGTGAGCCAGTGGTGCCTGGTTTAACTATTAGGACTGGGTAGGTATCTTTTCACCAGATTTTAGATCCAGCTGGAAGTTGTATCCCTCATTGATATTTTTACATAAGACCCTTTTTCAAGTGGCTAGGAGAAAACGACATGTAAAAATCGAGTGTAACAGAGTATCATAGGTCCAAAGTTAATTATGCCTTTGAACTAGGGCAGCAGGTGTGCCTGGAATGTACAATCCTTGGTGTCAGAATTTTAAGGTGAAGTGCCTCACCATACTTGGAATAGCTGTGGAGAGGCAATTCTAACACAGTTAATTTCCACCCCTCTTAGGAGGAGAAGGTGGCCAGAGCTAACATGTTTTTATAGCTGAGACTACAAAAAAAACAAAAAAGATGGCACTAACTCAAGAAGGCAAGAGGTCAGCAAGTTCACTACAGGATTAGAGGAAGGAAATGCTGACAAAACCTTGTAACAATCGGTGGCAGAATCTGAATTTGCAGTCACTGTAAAACTCATTTGCTAGGTTAAAAGTCTGAAAATCTTGCCATTTATAGACATTTTTTTAAGAATCTGAAAGGTTTTTTTTTTTTTTAGCACTTACCTCATTAAGAACAGCATGATCCAAAAAGTAGCCATGTAAAAATCTTGGTGAAAAAAGTAGCCTTTCTTCTGGGATTCTGAAGCCCTAACGAGTGGGAAATGGAAATACTTATTCAAGTTAAAGTCACTAATATTTAGAAAGCCTCTGCTGCTTGAGGGCATGTTTCCTTGCTTTTAGCGCTAAAGCCTGTTTATTCCAAGAACACAGAGAACTGTTGTTGAGGCCTAGTGAAATTAGCAGAGACCAAGGAGACTTAACAAACAATCCTTTATTGCCACAAAAATGCCCTAACCTCACTATTCCCTGAATCACTCCAGTGTCTTGACTGCGGGGTTTAGAAACAAATATGCTTAAGAGTCCTGTTTCTTCACACACATAAGCACTTTGGATCTAGCTTTAGTACTAGACTCCATCAGCACATCCAGGATAGGAAATTGGTGGATCCTCCTAGAGCTACCAACCAGGTGACCTCCCCAAGTGGGGGCTGAATTGGTCCTGCCAGTGTGTACATACCCTTTGATGAAAAACATAAGGCTGTGGCTCATGTGGTGAGAGTGAGAAGTGAGAGCATTGGGCCCTGAATTCACCCTCCATGCTGGTATAAAAAAACTTCCTTTGGGCTCAATAGGAAATGTACTCATTACCTTACTCATGTAACTAACCCCTCTGTACAGTATGTTTACAATTAAAAAAAAATTTTTTTTAAACTCCTTTCTAGAGCTGGTAGCTCTGTCTATAATCCTAGCTCATTAGGCTGCAGAGATCCGAGGATAAAGGTTGGAAGCCAGCCCAGGCAGGAAAGTCTGTGAGACTGTTATCTCCAGTTAACCAGTAAGAAGCTTGAAGTGGAGGTGTGGCTCAAATGATAGCGTGCTAGCCTTGAGCACAAATGCTAAGCAAGAGCTTAAGGCCCTGAGTTACAACCCCAGTACTCATTCATACACACACATGAAAACATTAGTATTGGGTTTCATGCTTTCATACTCTGTGTGAGTGTGTGCATGCCATATTCCCTCATTACCCTCCCTTGTCCTCCCCTTCTCCCTCTGACACCTTCCTCTTCAACAATCCCCTTTTGTATTTCCCTCCTTTTCTTCATCCCTCCCTCCAGTTCTCCCTCCCATCTTCTCTTTTAAAACGCACTTCCACGGGAAGCCCAAAAACTACAGATGGTGAATGTTCTTTCATGTATTTATTGGACCATTTTTCTTTGGGTTCAACTACTTGTTCTTTATTCTTTTATTGTTTAATATTTTGATTCATATTTTCGTTTTGTTTTGTTTTTGGGGGTCCGGTTGTGGGGCCTGAACTCTGGGCCTGGGTGCTGTCCCTCAGCTCTTCAGCTCAAGGCTAGCCCGCTACCACTTGAGCCACAGCGCCACTTACGGCTTTTTTTTTCCTGCTTATGTGATGCTGAGGAATCAAACCCAAGGCCTCATGCATGCAAGGCAAGCACTCTACCACTGAGCCACCTTCCCAGCCCTTGTCTCATATTTTCTTGTTATGAATCCCTTGTTAGAGGAATAGTTCATAAAGCTTTCCTTTCATTCTATACGCTGTTTCCTTTGCTGTGCAGAAACAATGTGATGCAATCTGTTTGTTCTCATTATTTCTGGAACTATGGAATCCTTGCCTATGCCAGTATGTTGTTTTCTCTGTGTTTCCCTGCTGTCATTTCAAAGTTTGGTGTCTTACGTTAAGGTCTTTGATCATCTGGGATTATGTACTTTGGTTCTTTTTGTTTGCTTGTTTTTACAATAGTTCTCCATGTGGATTCAGTTTTCTCAGTACCATTTATTGAAGAGACTGATCTACAGCATATATTTCTGGCATCTGTCAAGAATCACATGGCTGAAATTGCATGAGATTAGTTATGGGTACTCTTATTTCACTGGCCTAGGTATCTGTTTTTGTGCCAGAACCATACTGTTTTTGTTACCATCTGAGTATAGTTTGAAACCAAGTATTGTGATTCCTCCAACATTGTTCTTTTTCCTCTGACATGCCTTGGTGATTTGGTATCTTTTGTGCTTCCCAGTGAGCTTTTGGATTGGTTTTTCTATTTGTGAAGCACATCATTGGAATTTTGTCATTTTAGCAATATAAATTCAGATCCATGAATATGAGAGGTCCTTCCATCTTCTAATATCTTCAAGTCGTTTTCGGCTTCTCTTTTTAGAGGTTTTTCACCTCTAGTTTGAATTGTTGCTTATTTTTCAGGGTGCCAGTGGCTCATACCTATAATTCTAGCCACTCAGGAAACAGATCTGAGGATCCAGGTTCAGAGGCAGTCCAGGCAGACAGATGTGTGAGATTCCAGCAAAAAGCTGGAATGGGAGATGTGGCTCCAGTGGTAGAGCTCCAGCCCCTGCTCTCACTTGAGAGGTTCCCTGTAGCCAGTAGAAGTACTGGTAGCCACTGCTGCCCTCAATGAACTTGCAGCCAGTGGGCCAGGCAGGTTCCCATTCACTTGAGAAGCCTCCCTGTTTGTGCACCCAGGGGCCACAAATGTCCAAGCCAAGGGCTGCCCCCTGAATGACTTCCCAAGCAGCACCAAGTTCTAGCTGGAAGGGAAAAAGGGACACAACCTGGCACTGCCTGCCTGGCTCAGCACTTTCAGATCCTGCTCTGCAGTAAACAGACATGCAGGAGGGAAGACTTTCTGGAAGTGTTGAGCTCAGAGCTCTGTCTCCACAAAAATCAACAGGGCTTGCTCTTTGCCCTAGAGGGTGGTACACTGACCACTGATTGCTCTGCACACTGAGTTCACTGCTTTACAAACTTCTCAGCAGGTTTGCATTCAACTCTCCTCATGTCTATGACTTTCTCATGATCATCGCTTGCCCAGTCAACTGCCAGTATCTGCAGGCTTCAGCACTTGTGTTTGGTCTTTGTTTTCAGGTCAAAGTAGCTCAGTTTCAAACAATAGGCCCCATGTCAAGGTAGCACTTGGTTATAACACTTAACTATGCAATGGATTTCTTCTCCATTTTTGCCTGCCTTGTAAGAGGCGTCGTTGTCAGACCAAATCCCCACAGTGTTTAAAGGCAATGAGAACTGTGGCTTTCTCCTGTTGCTTGTACTACCAGATAGTCTGGTACCAGGGCTGCCTGGGCTTATTTTATGGTTGTGAGCTTTATAAATATTGCTTATTTTAAAATATAGTGTGTGTGTGTATGTGCACGCGTGCGCGTGTGTCAGTACTGAGATATGCATTACAACCTTTGTCTTTTAATTGGAGCTACATGTATACTCTATTTATACATAGTGGAATTACTGATACTATTTAAATGCCATCTTGTTATTTGAATTTTTTTTTCTTGTGTGGTTTTGTTTTGACCTTTTTGAGTCAGGGTCTCACTTTGCAGCTCAGGCTGACTCCAAATGCTAATCCCTCTGCCTCAGCTTCCCAAGTGCTGGTATTACAAGCATTATATACTTTTCTATTCATGTTCTCTGTTAGACCCCTTACTCCAGCTTCTCCGCCTTCTTTTCCCAAAGCACAAAGCAAGTACTTTTTAAACCACTTGTGGTGTTGGCTCGGCATGGTGGTGTACGCCTATAACCCCAGCCATCAGGAGGCTGAGATAGGATAATCATGAAATTAATTTTTTTTTTTACTATTCCATTTAACCTCATCACCTTGTAACTTTACCTGCATTTTTTATTGCTTACCCTGCAATCATACATCCTCCAACTAGCATTTTTACTATTTTCCAAACATTCTAACCACTTTCAGCTGCCCTTTAGTTTCCTTCCTTGTATTCAGTTCCACAATATGTTAATAGATTTAAACATTCATTATTGTGAAAATTTACTAAAATATTTCCTTTTCTTCTGCCCTTCATTTCTTTCATGTTTCAATACTTTGTATAGTTCAGGTTTGCCATCATTTCAACTATGGTTTGTAAAATATTTTTTTGCTGTGTGAATTCTAGGTTGGCTTTCCCACCCTTTCAGTGCTGCAAAGGTTGGTTTTTTTTGTTTGTTTTTGTTTTTTGTCGGTCGTGGGGCTTGAACTCTGGGTCTGGGCATTGTTCCTCAGCTCTTCAGATCAAGGTGAGTGCTATACCACTTTAGCCACAGCGCCACTTCTGGTTTTCTGCATGGTTTCTTGGAGATAAGACTTTCACGGACTTTCCTGTGTGGGCTGGCTTTGAGCCACAATCCTCAGATCTCAGCCTCCTGAGTAGCTAGGATTACAGGCATGAGCCATGGGCACCGGGCTTTGCAAAGGTATTTTCTATTGCCTTCTTTCTTCCATAATTTCAGCTGAAAGATCTGCCTTAAAGTCTTAATGTTGCTTCCTTGAAAGTTACCATTTCTGGGCTGGGAAAGTGGCTCAGTGGTAGAGCGCTTGCCTTGCATGCCTGAGGCCCTGGGTTTGATTCCTCAGCACCACATAAGCAAAAAGAAAAAAAGCCGGAAGTGGCGCTGTGGCTCAAGTGGTAGAGCACTAGCCTTGAGCTGAAGAGCTGAGGGACAGTACCCAGGCCCAGAGTTCTCTCTCTCTCTCTCTCTCCCTCTCTCTCTCTCTCTCTCTCTCTCCCCCTCTCCCTCTCCCCTGGGGCTTGAACTCAGGGTCTGGGCACTGTCCCTGAGATGCTTTTGCTGAAGGCTAGCACTCTACCACCTGAGCCATGGCACCACTTCCCACTTTTTCTGTGTATGTGGTACTGAGGAATCAAACCCAGGGGCTTCATGCATGCTAGGTAAGCACTCTCCCACTAAGCCACACTCCTAGACCAACACTGTTCTTTTTCACTCTGGAATTGTGTTTGACTATTTGGGGATATTGACTTATTCCAAATTTCACTAAACCTTGTTGCTTCTGTATCCAGTCTGGCGTTAAACCCATCCAGTTATTAAAACATTTTCAGATTTTGTGTATTTCCACATAGAGGATATTTGAGGGTAGTTCTGGTTGTGTTATTTTTTGAGATAGGATTAAGCTAGTCTTGAATTTATGGCTCTTCTTCCTACATGTTCCCCCACTCCTCGCTGAGATTTTATATGTATATATATATATATATATATATATATATATATGCACATGCATACATATATAAATTATAATGTATCATATAATATACATTAAGTCTAGTTCTGTTGAAATTCTCCATTTTTTAAATTTTCTCCTTCATTTTCCGTCATGTATTTTTAAAGTCATAGTCTATTGACTTGTCTACCTAGATCATCTGTAGGTCTACTATGTTTGGCTCTTCAGATCTTTAGTTTTACTGTATCTTTTATTTTTATATATGCGTATGTTTTGTGTGCTGAAAATTGTATCTAAAGGGAAGATAGTCACTAAAATAAATTTACTATCTTTACATTTTATTATATTGGGTAAGAAACAAAACATCTTACACCAATCAGGAATTGAGTTGAGCTAGGGCTAGTGTGCAGTTTTACTTAGACTTAGTCTATCTCTTTTAATTACATGGAGATTGATGCCTTTTTAAGGTCCCTTTAGTGAATAATAGAAAGAATATCCCAGGTGTATCCTGGCTTTTCTCTCTCTTGACACTCAGCCTCTAAGTAATGTCTAAACTTTCCTGGCTTTAAATTCAGTGGGTTAATTCCCAGATCTTTATCTCCAGTCTAGGCCTCTCCCCATAGGAGACAAAGGGTACATTCAAACCAGGTACTTATAACAAAGGAAATATATAGAAGTTACTGATAGGATTAAGGGAAACTAAATGAGATGATGGAAACTCCCTTGGGATAACAATATATGGAAACTTTCCACTCCAATGGACAAAGGGTGTTCTAGGTGAGCCTCACAACAGCCCTATGGCCTTTGGTTGTGGGAGCCAACTAGCTCACATGACGAGCGAGGAAAGGAGTTGGGGAACAAAATCTCACTCTTCTCACTTTTGTTGGTTTCCTGCGAGAACCCTTGCCCCTGGGGAAAAAGACACAGCCCTATTAGAAGTCAAAGCAAGAGCGAGCAATAGATGTAGTCCATAAAGGTGACCCTTTGTGACGCAAAAGGATTAGAGTTGTTCTGGAATAGTAGAATAAAAAAATTCATATGTCCCGTAATTTTCTGCTTGTGTACTGCCAATACATCACTGGGTGTATATGGTCAGGCGTGGAGGGGAAAGGAATCTTGTGAACCAGGAACCAAATGAAAGCTCATAGAGAGCAGTGACAAGGAGGGTCACTCCCATGATTGTTGTAGAGGGTAACATATGTACAACCTTCAAAGGAGTGTGTAGTTTTGAGATTTGTTTTCTGAAGTAATAGTAACCTGGAAGAGGCACTGATGTGGTGAAGGCATTTGGGCCCTTGAAAACATTGCAAACAGGAGAAGCAGTTGAAGGGGGGTGGGGGGGTGGGGCTAAGGAGAAGGTGAGGAAGAACCAATCAAGGCTGGTGCCTGTCAAAACTAGAGAGGAAAGGAAACTCCCAATAGGGGCATTTGTGGGTGGTTGTTTCCTGGGCATGCTTGCGAGGTTTGGGAGAGAATAGGAAGGAATAGAAAGGTGTTCAGTTAGTGGTGGCACTACTCTGGCAAGGAGTGTGACTGGAGAGTGTGATGTTAGCAGCATTTGAGACTTGAGGGAATGAGTAGGAAGGGTAACATCCTACAAGGCCCAAGACAGTACTGTAGAATTGTCCCTACACAAAAGACCATCATTGAGAATTACAGAAACAGGACAAATGGTGTGTGATCTAGTCCTAAGGACCCAAAGGAGTACTTAGAAGGGACTGGGAATGTGGCTTAGTGGTAGAGTGCCTGCCTAGCATGCATGAAACCCTGGGTTTGATTCCTCAGTACCACATAAAAAGCCAAAAATGGGGCTGTGGCTCAAGGGTAGAGTGCTAGCCCTGAGCAAAAGAAGGCCCTGAGTTCAAGCTCCAGGATTGGCCAAAAAAGAGACAACGATGATGACGAAGAAGAAAAGAACAACAACAACTTGGAAGGGGGAAATGTACCTCACAAGGGGATTCAGAGCATAGATGTGAAGAGTCTCCCTCACTTTGTTGTAGTTATATAACAAGTCAGAATCTTAAATTTGTTTTTTTTTTTTTTTTTTTGCTAGTTATTAATGGGGTTAGGTTGAAGAACAGGAAACCATTCTGTATCATAAAAGGGGAAGATTAGTATAGCAAATGCTAGGCAAACTTAAATTTTCTTTAGAAACTTTTTTATGTCTGCTAGAACTGGGGCTTGAACTTGGGGCCTGAGTGCTGTTCTTTAGCTTTTTCACTCAAGGCTGGTGGTCTATCACTTTAGCCACAGCTCTACCTCAAGCTTTTTGCTGGTTAAATGGAGATAATAGTAACCATGATCCTCAAATCTCAGCCTCTTGAGCACCTAGGATTACAGGTCTGAGCTACTTGCACCCAGCTAGAAACATTCCAATTGAACTGCTTCATACTGGAATCTTGGATTAGTGGTGAATTTTTAGGTGGGAAAGGAACGCCAGATGCCACCTTGAACCTACTGTTTTGCTTCTGAATAATGCTTAAACAGAGACACCTTTGTCTCTCCGTGGTTTTCTTTTGTCACTCATGCCATACAAGTAAATAAAAAGCTGAATATTAGGAACTTTTGCGTTTTGAATGTAATCGTGACCTTCTGAAACAACAGGTTTGAAAATGGACCAACGTATAAGTCAAACAAGCAAGTGGGATTTATCATTCCTGGGGCATTTAGAAGGACGAGTTGTTTTCATTCTGTCGCTGCAGCCTTAGAGAAAAGACTTCATCATCTTGTAAGTGATGCAGGCTTCTGGGCTGCTTTCCTCAAACAATTTGGCAGGAATTTCCTTTTCTTCAAAATGAATAGGCATTTTCTTGCTCTGCACACTCATAAGCTTCACTGCCAAGGGACCCAGGTTTGAATAATCCTAGTGAAGAGACACAAGAGAACAGGTTATCTGGCAAGTTAGCCTTGATAGATTAGTTTTTATTATATTTGACCTTGAGCTGACAGCTTGCAATGGTCCTGTGAGCTAGAATGCTGAGTTACACATGAAATAGGAAAGTCACTGTAAAACAAAAACCTCCACAACACTGCGTAAATTTATGTAGCCAGAAGGGCAAAAGCTCTTGAAAGGCTTAGGCAGGAAGGTTGGTCATTTGGTCTCAGAGGTAGCTGAGGGGCACAGGCACATCTGCAAGCTGTTTAATTGGTGAAAGAGTATTGCCAAGATACAACCACAACAGACTAGAAAAGTTTTCTTCAGCAACAAATGGGGAATAATCGGCAAATGCTACTTTGACTATAGATATTCTAACATTGGGCAACTTTTCCAGGAATTTCACACATTTCACAGCATCTTTGGCTATGATAATATATGTATATATATAAATGTGTGTATATATTTATATATAATAAACTGCATTCTGACAAAGTATAGTCTAAAATGACAACAGAAGAATTAAATTTATATAAAAATCCCACAACTATCCTAAAACATCTCAAGCCCTATCCAGCATCCTTTGAACTGGGAGAGCTTCCAAATCACAACTCTCCTTTTTTATTTCTTTGATAGTTCTGCAAATCTGTCCTGAGTGCCAGCTGTACATATTAAGTGCATATTAACATACAGACAAGGGAGCCAGATGCAGGTGCTGGGTTTCCTCTTTATACAGTTAATATGGACTTCATTACTCGTCATCTGTAGCCCTATGAGCAATCTGAGGATAGGGCCCGCTATCTGGGTGTCTTTGAGAATTCATTTCCTGGTTCACCCCTTAAATTCCCAAACATCCTGGCATGTTATAGAGTTTGCAATAAAGAGCTCCCAGTACTTATCTGAATTTAAGAGAATCAAAGAATGGGGGAAAAAAGGAGGCAACATTTTATTTCTCAAGACTGCTTATACTTGTATTTTGTTTTCAAAGTATTCAACTATTAAGAGTAAGGGAAAGTGATGGAGGTCTACCACTTTACATACTTAAGGATATGCTAGTTCTACCACATCAAAAACTCACAGGAGGGGCTGGGAAGGTGGCTCAGTGGTAGAGCGCTTGCCTTGCATGCATGAGGCCCTGGGTTTGATTCCTTAGCACCACATAAGCAGAAAAAGCTGCATGATGATGTGCACCTGTAATCCCAGCAGTCTGAGATGGAGGCAAGTGGATCACAGGTGGATTACATAGTGAACAGCCTCAACTACATTGCCAGACTCTATCTCAAAAATAACAAAAACACGGGAGGGAAAAACAGAAGGGGTGATGGCATTGTCCAAAAAGAAATGTACTCCTTACCTGACATATGACATGCCCTCTGTACAATCACCTTAATAACAAAAAATAACCCCAGATAATAGTAAAAAATTAAAAAACCATTCATGTGGAAATAAATATGCCCTGCACTCAAACTAATGACGTCAACATGGATTTTGTATACAATTGTCTACCAGTCTGCAATCATAGTGATATGAGAGTCATGATTCCAGGAGGCATATTGGAGTGCATGAAGTATACAGTTGAGAAACTACATTGGGTCATTTTTGTGTGTGTGCCTATACTGGGGCTTGAACTCAGGGCCTTATGCCCTGGCTTAGCTCATTTGCTCAAGGCTAGTGCTCTACCACTTGAGCTACATCCCCACTTACGGCTTTTTGCTGGTTAGTTGGGAATGACAATCTCAAAGACTTTCCTGCCGTGGCTGGCTTTGAACTACAATTTTCAAATCTTAGAGTCCTGAGCAGGTAGGATTACAGGTGTGAGCCACTGGTGCCCAAATGCTTTCTTGAATCTTACCTTGAAATCCCGATCATCTTCATATAGCAAAAATTTCAGAGGAGAACTGCCAACTTCAGTGCAGGAACCAAACTCCTCCCACGCCTTCAGGCGCCAGGCATCGTCAGCGCGGCCTTTAGCGCTAAAGCCACGGGTCTCATCTACAGATTCCAAGTCTGTAGTTTCTAATATTGGTGGCTCTTCTGTGATGAACACAAAACAAGTAATTATGTTCACATTGTCACAAGATTTTAGAATAACATGCAATAGATCCTTTGTCACATTTTTAATTTTAAAGAACTTTGCGTATCAGAAATATAAAATTTGGAGCTAGGAGTATAGCTCCATGGTAGTTCCTGCCTAGCATGTGGAGCCCTGGATTCAATCCCAGCATTGGAGAAAAAGAAAAGAAAAAGTGGGAGGGGGCAGGAGGAGTAGGTGGGAAAAAAGAGGAAAGTTTAAAAAAAATTGATAAAAATAAGAAGCATCCTCATTTTAAGAAATCCAAATTGTATTTCCTTCTGATAGCTAGCAAGTCCAGTAATCAGTCATAAACAAAATATGGCTTTTAGTTAGCTAAACTGGGACCCAAACTATGTCATTGTAGGTAACATCCTGTCCCTTTTCACTAGTAACTAATTCACTGTGAAACGTGGTGAGTTCAGTTAGAAATGTATTAGAAACTAAGTATAGTGGTGCCTGCCTATAATTCTAGCACTTGGGAGGCTGAGGCAGGAGGATCAAGAATTCAAGGCCAGCCTGGGCTGTACAGTGAGACCAAGAAAGAAGAGATAAGAGAGAGAGAGAGAGAGAGAGAGAGAGAGAGAGAGAGAAGAGAGAGAGAGAGAGAGAGAGAAACAGACAGACAGACACAGACAGACTGACTGACTGAAGGAGGGAGAAAGGGAAACAGGGAGAAAGAAGGGGAGGCAGGAAAGAGAGAGGCTAGATTAGAACACACAGCAGGAAGTCTGGAGGAGCTGATAGGAATCTATGCCCTGAGTAGCTTTTGTAGGTGGGGTACCTGCCCATAAAAGGTCAGTAACTGTTCATTAAATTGAGAACAAAAATTAACATGACCGGACCCAAAACAAAAACAAAAACAACATTGCAATAAAAATAACACCTATTTGTTTGCCTGAGAACTGCAAAATCATTTCTCCAGGTGGCACTTCCTGCCCAGTAGCTTGAGTAAGATAGAGTTGCCTGAAAGAACAAATAAGAAAAGCAATGTCAGTCAATAAATATATTACATTTCTCTCCTGAGTGCCAGAGACACAAAGGCAAAAGTGAGAGTGATGTGCCTGGCAAGCAATCCAGGGGCTTCAAGTGATGGCTGATACATGGTGGGTGATTGCACCATGTGTGAAGGCTGAGGAGCAAATGCTGCAGTCCCTGAAGTAAGGACGTAGGGAAGGTTTCCCCGAGGAAAGGAAACTTGAGCTGAATCTTAAGGAATCAGTTTACCAGGAAAGAGCTGGGATGAGGAAAGGGCATTCCAAGATAAGGGAGAAACACCAAGGGGAGGCAGGGGAAGAGGAAAATGCGTTGCCTTAAAAGCTCTGTGTGACACTGATATGAGGTTTCCTGAAAAGAGCAAACTGGATCCCTGCAGCTATGCAAATGACCACTTTTTCTTAGCAGCTCAGCAACCAAGTAGATCCCCTGAATTATGGGCTGTCAATTATTTAAAGCACATGTATACTGTGTTAGCCAGACATCTGTGAATAAAACTGATTAAATATGTTCAGTATTTCCATATGTTCTACCTCCAAAAGACCGACAGGCCGAGCACCAGGGGCTCTCCCCAATCCCAGTAACTCAAGAGGTTCAAAGCCAGCTTGGGGCAGATAAATCTGTGAACCAGAAAAAATGCTGGGACTAGAAGTGTGGTTCAAGTGTCAAGAGTGTCAGCTTCAAGCATAAAAGGCCAAGTGAGAGTTTGAGGCCTTGAGCACCTGGACAAAGAAAAAAAAAAAAGACAGTGTAAGTTTCATGTGTAGCTTTGATCTGCAAGAAGACATGTCTAAGGCTTTAGAATTGCTTCTTGGTTTTACTATTATGAATTAGTCTTCCTACATGTGACAACCTTCATAAATCAAGCTTTATCTCTTAGCCATTAGTTTGTCACTTCTTCTGTGGGTGGCAACACTTTGTATTTAATAATATAGAAAACATTTTAAAAAACATTGTTATATTAAGTTAGTGTTAGATTTTGTAGACATTGGCCCACTGGAGTCCCAGTCATTTCTGGTTGACATTTACTTTGTCTATTTAGCCCAGTGTGTCAAACAAATACTATGATGTTCCATGCGAACTGTATAGGAAAAGAGCCTGGGATGCCTTGCATGGGAAATGTCTTAACTGTATAAAACAGAATACCCTGTTTCTTATCCAGATGGAAATCAGAAGGTTTATATGTCCTCTGGTTCATGTCTTTCTCCTCACTGTACTAGTATTACCAGAGGGAAGAATTCTCCACAAAGAGGTGAGGCAGTGCCATAAAATATAAAATGCTGTAGACCCTCAGTATTTATTGGTGGAGCAATTGAGGAAAACCTGTAAATGCTCAGGATAAATACAGTTCAACACTGTACTCAGATGCTTGATTTTTTTCATAACACTCTCCAATTCCCTACCAATGACATACTGCTTTTAGATGAATCTCAAATTTCTACTTTAACACTTAACTTTAATTTGTGTTTGTTTGTTTGTTTGTTTGTTTCTTTCTTTCTTTCCCTGTCTGTGCTGGTACTGGTGTTTGAACTTAGAGTCTTGTGCTCTCACTTGGCTTTTTCACTCAAGGCTGGTACTTTATCATTTAAATCACTCCTTCACTTCTGGTTTTTTGCTGGTAAATTGGAAAGAAGAGTCTCTCTGATTTGGCTGCCCTAGCGTGGCTTTGAACCTTAATCCTCAGATCTTAGCCTCTTGAGTAGCTAGGATTACAGGTGTGGTGGAAGCATATGAACTTCTTACTTATTTGGGGTACCATTTGCATTTTTGGAAGAGAGATTTTCAGAGAACCAAAGGCAAGAAAACACTCAGCAGACAACATAGTGATTTAAACACAACTAATGATATGGGACTGACTAAGAGTGTCTGTGCCTCCACTGAGTTGAGAAATTGTACACAGAGGGATTTAAACCTTTTTTGTTTTGCAATTTTTTGATTTTTAAAATTTATTACTTTTTATTTTACTGTTTGGTCAGCATTGCATGCAATAAATTCTCAACGTGTTATGTGTTATTTTTCATTGACTTGGAAATGGGTATAGCTCCTGAATACTAAGGTTATCTTTCTCAATAAGAAGTCTAACAGGTAATGGGGAATTTACACATTTCCCTATAATGCAGATCTTGTTAAAATGTTCTGAATGGGGGCATCAAGGAGTTCACAATCCAGCAAGAAAGCAGAAAGCAGAAATGAAGTAAGTACAGGAATGCAGAAACTGATTGTAAAGGAAAAGTGTACACTGCTGGGGAGTCAAGTACCAGAGACTCCTGGTCCAGGTGCGAGAAATGCACCAATAGGCTTGCTTTCTCCCTTCCACCTCTCCTTCCACCTCTCCCAATGCTCAGGCAATTACAAGCAGAACCTGATGCGACTCAGTAAACAAAACCAATAAGGACTGATTTTGCACTGTGAGCAGTGTGGACTTTTCTGGACGTTTTGTGGGGAAGTTCAGGACAGGGTTAACTTGTATCTGGCATAGCAAATGGCGGAGTGAAAAGTTGCATTGAAAGTTTCACATCTGGGCTATGTGTAGCTTAGTAGCAGGGCACCTGCCTAGCATGCACAAGGCCCTGGGTCCCCAATACTGAAAAGAAGTTTCCCATCTCCTTTCCTGTCCTCACAAGTCTTTTCTGGTCAGTGAAAGAACTCTCTATCATTATCACAGCACTTCATACCCACATCAGCATGAGCTCATAAATACCATCCCAGGCTGATCAAAACAGAAAAGTGGAGCTGGCAGTGAACAGCGTTGCTCTGTTCTGAGGTCTAGTGAGTTCAAAAAGAGGACAATGGATGGCAGGTATAGCTACGGTTAAAAGCCACACAGCAGTGACAGCTGGTGGAGATTAGACAGGATCACGAGGAAGACAGCAGTAGCAGGTGACAAGTATTCCAGTGGGACAGTGGTGTGGAGCTGGAGACCTGCTGACAGGTGGGGGCGGGGTAGGGGGGTAGGGGTGGGGCAAAACCCAGGGAGACCTCTCTCCTCTCAGGGAGACATGCAGGGCAGCAGCTCAGGAGTATGAAGTTCAGGAGTCCAGTGAACCAATCAGCATCTTCAGCCTCATTTCCAAAGCATCTACATTGGTACCTATTCTTCCTAAACATGATCATGTCTTGTTTCTGTTTCTATTTGTCTAAATTATGAATGTCACTTTGAATTTTAATTCCATATTCAAGAGTCCTAGCTTCCCATCAAGATGGTTATAAGACTTTTGGGGGAGTCCAGTGTGAAACCTAGCCAACTTAAACACAAAGCAATGCATACATTTGGTTTCTCCTGCCTAGGAACCATTGGGACTTGGAATTAGAGATGTTTTCTCCTCTTACAAAGTCATTTCACCATTTCATCAGAGTAAAGAATAATATAGTGTAGGGGCTGTGAAGATGTCTCAGTGGTAGAGTGCTTGCCTTGCAAGCATGAAACTCTGGGTTCAATTCCTTAGCACCACATAAACAGAAAAAGCTGGAAGTAGAAATGTGGTTCAAGTTGTAGAGCGCTAGCCTTGAGCTGAAGAGCTGAGGGATAGCACCCAGCCCCAGAGTTCAGACAAAAACAAAATAAATAAATAATATAGTCTACAAGATAACTAGATGCCCAAAACATCTCTAAAACCTTAATTATCGACTCCATTGTGCTAACTCTGCACCTCATTTATCTTTCCCTACACTATTTTTACTTTTTTTTTTTCTTTTCTTTTGGATAGTCATGGGGCTTGAACTCTGGGCCTGGGCACTGTCCCTGAGCTCTTCCGCTCAAAGCGAGTGCTCTACCACTTTGAGCCACAGCGCCACTTCCCGTTTTCTGGTGGTTTATTGGACATAAGAGTCTCATGGACTTTCCTGCCCAGGCTGGCTTTGAATGGTGATCCTCAGACCTCAGCCTCCTGAGTAGCTAGGATTACAGGCCTGAGCCACCGGCACCCAGCTTCTTTCCCTGCACCACTAGGTATTTAATTAGTAACTATTTTTTGTGCTGGCCTGGGGTCTTCCAAAAGTTGGCTGGTGCTTACTACATGACATCGTATATGAGTGGTAGCAAAGTAAGCCTGTGTTTCCACAGTACTTCACAGTAATAATCCCGGCCTTCCTCATGCCATTATGGGCACTCCTTTCTGACTGTTGCCATCTGGCGGAAGCATTGAAAAAAATCAAACCATCTGTAAGAGAAACAACTCTTTACAGATACCAATGTTGATGAAACACTTTCTAGAAATGTGCATGGACTCTGACCTGGGTATTTTGAGATCCACAAGTCTACAGTTGAACAGTTGATCTATGAGCAGCAAGTTTTCTTCTTCCAATTCATAAATAGTATTTTCTAGTTCTTCAACTTCCTTCTTGTGAACTGCAATCTGTTCACAGAAGGAGAGAGTGGATGTTAGTATTGACTGAGTTCTATGACATCTCCCACTGCCCATTCAACTCTTGAAAGTGCAATTGCCTGAGAGGAAGCTCGGAGGCTCACTGTAAGAAACAGGTGATTATTGGAACTTGTTTCATAGACAGGCAGTTATTAGAGAAGAATAGAAAGTGTCCTTGTCTACCCTTCAAAAGCACTGCTAAATTTAAGCAAGGCCAATTAATTTATCAATATGGCATACTGGTAACTAGCTCAATGAGAATCTAGTTAAAGGTTACAAACAATACAAGGAAGACTGGTAACACTGGAAAGAATTATATGCTATGGTATTTTTCCAAAGAAAAGCACATGCCTAGCAAACTTCTGTAAACTTCTACAATATGGCTAGGATTCTAGGTGTAAGCCATCATTAGTGTGTGTGTGTGTGTGTGTGTGTGTGTGTGTGTGTGTGTGCGTGTGTGTGTGTGTGTGTGTGAGCACATGTGCACATGTACATGTTCTACTGGCGGTGGAACTCAGGTCCTGGGCACTGTCCCTTAGTTTTTTCGCTCAAGGCTATGCCCTACCACTGGAACCTTAGCTCCACCTCTGCCTTTCTGGTGGTTAACTGAAGGTACGAATCACTCAGACTTTTCTGCCTGGACTAGCTTCAAACTATACAATCCTCAGATCTCAGCCTCCTTAGACCTAGTAACCAGGATGAGCCACTAGTACCCAGCTTCCTCATCAGTTTTTGAAGTACATTTTGCTAACTGATGTCTAAAGAAGGCTTGAGGGTGGGAAGGAAACATTGATAGATGCTACTAGAAAGAACCTCTGACTTTCCTGTTTGCCACCCACAGCAGTGGGGCTGCATGGCTTCCCGACTAGGAGGTGTTCATAGGAGAGATCAGGAGAGTGGAAGAATTAGAGCTAAATAGAGAGAGTGAGGACTAGTGAGATGAATAGAATAATGAACAGGGCTTTGAGGGAATAAGAAAATAAACAACCCAGGTGCTTAGATTCACCATGGCTTCTGAAGAATTGCCAAGAGAGCAGCTGAGTACTGAGAAGGAAATGGCAATATTTTCTGCAATGTCACTAAGACTGAACTGCACTTTGGAATCTTTTTTTTGGGGGGGGGGGGAGGGAAATCTGGTCCTGGGGCCTGAACTCTGGGCCTGGGTGCTGTCCCTCAACTCTTCAGCTCAAGGCTAGCGCTCTACCACTTGAGCCACAGCGCCACTTCTGGCTTTTTTCTTTTTGCTTATGTGGTGCTGAGGAATCGAACCCAGGGCCTCATGCATGCAAGGCAAGTGCTCTACCACTGAGCCACCTTCCAAGCCTTGCACTTTGGAATCTTGAAGCATTCATTACATTACTGAAACTGTATCACTCAAGTCAGGGTTCTGAGTTGGATGCAGGATACAAATGTGAGTGAGGAGCCTTCCCTCACCACAGTTCATAATCCAGTGAATAAAAACACAAATAATTATAAAGCAGCATCACAGAATTGCTAGTGGTTTAGTGTTAAAAGGAAAAGTATATATTATTTACCTGCCTAAAACAATCTTAGCAAAACCACTGAAGTCCATAATAGTAAATTACAAAGCCAGGGAGGGGTTGCTGTTTTAGGATCTCATAGGTGCAGAGATAATTAACTTATTACATTCTTGAATGCCCTAAGGAAAAATTACGATTCTCAAATGTCAATGGTTGGGAAGGAAATTAGAGTTAGAGCTTGTAAACAGAGGAAGAACAGAACATTTGGATTCGTTTGATATAAGGGTGTGGCATGCCTGGAGGCGGCATATATCTTCTGGGTCTGTTTCCAAAGTTGGGATCAAGGCCCAGTTAGGGAGTTATATCCAGTTTTTCCAGGTACCCTTTTGGGTACTAAGTGATGATCTTATCAGTAGCTGCTATCTCTCTTGTATTTTAAAATATTAGGGAAACAAAACAAAGTTCCTGTGTGTGTGTGTGTGTGTGTGTGTGTGTGTGTGGTAGTACTGAGGCTTGAACTCAGGATCTGGACACTGTTCCTTAGCTTTTTCCCTCAAGGTTGGCCCTCTTACCACTTGAGCCACAGCAACACTTCTTGCTTTTTGGTGGTTAACTGGAGATAAAAGTCTGATGGACTTTCCTGTCTGGAAACCAGTATCTTCAGGTCTCAGCCTCCTGAGTATCTAGGGTGATAGTGCTTGGCTCTAACTTTTATAATCATTATAAATATAAATATATTTAAATTTTTGGAGTAAGAAAGCAAAAAGGAGGAAAAAAATGGAAGACCACCTTCCCCCAAATACCTAAGACATGTGCACAGAAATCAGGAAAGAATATGTAGCTAATAATGCCAATGCTTATTAGACAGGGACCTAGAATAAAAATATCTATTTTTGCAATTTTCTTTTGAAAGTTTTATGGTAGCCTGAGGTCTCCTCATGCTAACTTCTTTCCTTTGTTTAGTTTCTCTGGTTTTCCATTTGTTAAGTCAGTTTAAGTCATTTGAAGATTTCAATTCTGTTCATTTTCCTAATAAGCATGCTAAATAAAACCAGATAATAAAATTCATACAAGAAATCTTTGTATCCTTTCCAGGGACCCATAATTCTGGTTATTGTTGAAAGAAGTTAAATGGAGAAATATCTTCAAGCATTCCATTATTAAATAATCCATTGTTATTCATTCTAAACCTGCCCCCAAAGAAATGACATACATTGTTCTGTTTCCAGGCAGTTTTTTAGTCTTGTAATAAAACATTAAACCAGAAATAATCTTCATTTTGTGAGTAAATTTAATGATGCTAAAATGAATATTTATTGAAATAAGAAATCTATTGAATTTCCTTGAAATGATTTGTCTTTTATTACTTTTATTACTAAGCCCTTTTCTCCTATGATTAAACTTGGAATATTTTTCTATCTTTTTATTTCCATTGACTTATAAGAAGTAAAAAGTAAAAGCAAGCAAAATGTAATTGTGGTTTTAGCAGAGTCAAAGCACCAATGCAGCCTTTCTTTACAGTTAAATATTCATTTTTGTCATCATTTTCTCTAAACCTAAGATCCATGACATCTTATAAAATTAATAGTTGAATAAGATCATGTTTAATAAAACTATAAGAACTAAATTGCTTCCCAATACTGTGGTGTGTGTGTGTGTGTGTGTGTGTGTGTGTGTGTGTGCGCGCGCGCGCGCGCGCGCGCGCGGGCATTCGCGTACCAGGGCTTTAATTCAGGGCTTCACGCTGTTACTCCGTTTTCTGGCTCAAAGATGGGATTCTGCCATTTTGAACCATACCTCCACTCTGGCATTTGCTGGCTAATTCACGAAGTAGTTTCACACTTTTTCCCCCAGGCTGGCTCTGAACCTTGATCTTCTGATTTCTTCCTCCTGAGTAGCTAGGCAGCACCAGGCCCCAGTACTTGAGCTATTGACATATCTTGAAGTTTATTTTCCCCTCATTTGAATGCATTGCATTAGCATACATTGTTTACAAGGAAAGAGGGACAGTTCCATACATGTATACAATGTGCCCCTTGCCCCTTCTGTTGTTCTCCCAGATTTACCAACTCTACTAAAGGGAAGGGAAAGGGGAGAAGCTGCAAGGGACCTTTTATCCTGAACGTTTATGAAACCCAGGGGAAGAAACTTCAAGAAGGAATTGAACAAGTCCTCTCACAGATGTACTGAGTTTGAAGTTGGGACATCCTTGTGGAAATATGCAGCAGGCAAATGAAAGTATAGGTCCAGAGTTCAAACCCCACGACTGACAAAGAAAGAAAGAAAGAAAAAGAAAGAAAGGAAAGAAAGAAAGAAAAAAGAAAGGAGAAAAGAAAGGAAAGAAAGAAAAAGAAAGAGAAAGAAAGAAAGAAAAGAAAAAGAAAAGAAAAGAAAAAGAAAGAAAGAAAATAGAGGTCCATAGCTACTCAGTTTGAATCCAGCCCAGCCGGAAAGTCTATGAGACACATCTCCAGGTTAGAAAACAGCAGCAAGCGGAGCTGTGGCTCAAGTGGTAGAGCGCTACCCTTCTTCAGAAAAGCTCAGAGACAGCACCCTGAGTTCAAGCCCCAGGACTAGCACAATCAAAATTGTACTTTTGAGAATCATGAAAGAAAAACTTGCTAAGCAAGATCTGCATCTGGTTTGAAGTCAGTTCTTTCAAAAGGTAGTGAGTTTTGATTCAGTATTTAAACACAGACTAAATGGCTACTGGTCCAAGTAAAAAGGTTAAGTAGGAATGGATGGGTGATGGGGCTAGATAACCCAAAGCACCATGAACAATCAAGTGGTGAGTTCAGTCAGTCAACACTACGTAAAGTCCAAATCTGTCTATGCTCCATACAGTGCCCCCTTTGTGTCCCTTATCTCTGTATTTCCTGGAGAACTGGTCATTGAAAGATTTTAAGCAGTAGACCAATATGATCAGGTTTGGTTTAGAAAGATGTGGAGGTAGGAGGAAGGACAAAGAGAAGTTTCTAGTTAGGGAAGAGGTGCAGTTGAGACTTGGAGAGTGATATGATGAGAGCCAGAACTAGGTAGGTAGGAAAGAAGTAAAGGAAGCTGGGCACTGATGGCTTACACCTGTGATCCTAGCTTCCCAGGAGGCTGAAAAATGAGGCTAGAGATTCAAAGCCAGCCCAGGCAAAAAACGTCTGTGAGACCCCTTATCTCCAATTAACAACCAATAAACTGGAAATAGTGCTATGGATCAAAGGGAAAAGCACCAGCCTTGAGTGAATAAGCTAAGAAAGTAAGGCTTGGGAGTTCAACCCCCAGAATCATCACAAAAAAGAATAAAAATAAAGTAAAAGGTCAGTGAAAAGGAAGTAAAAGAGAAAAGGCCATTAGAAAGTAATGCTGAGTGTGTAGCGGGAGTGAATAGATAATGGAGGAACTCCACTGGAGGCGCTGGGACAGGCCAGGAGAGGAAGCAATCCCGTAGGATGAGAAGTCTGTGGTGTGCTTTCAGGTGTAACTGCACACAGCTGGTTGTTGAGTCAGTCTGTTTGGAGCCTGGAATTAAGATCAGATGATTTGGAAGCCTGCAGCACAGTTACCTTCCTCAGACATTTCTGTCCTTGAAAAGGGCAGTGTTCCCTGTTTTTCCAACTTGGTATTTTGTTGGAGTACATTGTTGCATAAATTCCTAAGACTGGGAAGTAAATGTTCTGAGCTTTGTGATTTCTGGGGGAAAAAAAAAACCCTTAATTTTGTCCTTAATTTCATTGAGTATAGACTTAATTTTCCATCTGAATTTTGCTATTGAAAAAGTGAACACCAGTTTGGTGCTAATGCCTACCTTTGCAATCAACTTCCTCCTCCCCACCCCCACTACATTCATTTTTTTTTTTGGGGGGGGGGGTCCGGTCGTGGGGCCTGAACTCTGGGCCTGGGCGCTGTCCCTCAGCTCTTCAGCTCAAGGCGAGCGCTCTACCACTTGAGCCACAGCACCACTTCTGCCTTTTTTCTTTTTTCTTATGTGGTGCTGAGGAATCGAACCCAGGGCCCTCAGGCATGCAAGGCAAGAGCTCTACCACTGAACCACCTTCCCAGCCCCCCACTACATTCTGCCAGAAACTTTTGGCATTTTCCTTGTGTTCTTTTTTTTTGGGGGGGGGGGGGGCGGGGGGGGTCTGGTCGTGGGGCCTGAACGCTGTCCTTCAGCTCTTCAGCTCAAGGCTAGCGGTCTACCACTTAAGCTACAGCACCACTTCTGGCTTTTTCCTTTTTTCTTATGTGGTGCTGAGGAATTGAACCCAGGGCCTCATGCATGCAAGGCAAGCGCTCTACCACTGAGCCACCTTCCCAGCCCCATTCCTTGTGTTCTTGAGTCCTGAAAACATACATGTTTTTCAGTGACCAGAAATTTTCTTCTATTATTTCACATTCCTCTTTTGCTTTTTGAAAATACTATTGCTTAAAAGTTGTACATTTGACTCTAGTACTCTGTATCTCCTGTTCCCCCTCTTCCATTGTATTCTCTTCCATTTGTTGGGGATTATTCTATTTCCAATTTGATTATTTTTATCTTAAAGTACCTTTTTTGCAGGTATGAGGGCAGGGAGACAGGGTCTCACTATAAAGCCCCCGCTGGCCTTGAACTCTTGAAAACTCTTGCCTCCACTGTTTCCTGAGTGCTGAGATTAAAGGTGTACCCCAACACCTGACGTAAGTATCCTCTTTTCTAAATAAAATTCCTTTCTGGATATTATTATATTAATAAAAGATCTTTTCAATTCCCTGGATTTTTTTCTATCCTTTCAAGGGACAGTTTTTCTTATTGTTTACGTTTTATTGTTGCTAGTTCACTTGGGTTTTTTTCTCTTCTACTGTGCTTTATCATCTTTCACTATATCCATATTTAAGACAGGTCTGGGAAATGATGTGAATTTTCTCTAGCACTGTGTACATGGTAGAGAAAGTTTCTCCTCTGAATGGGAATGTAGCTTGAGGACTCTGTATATGGTTCCTCAGGGTAGATGGACTGACAAAGTAGTTTACAATGTGAAGGCAAGAGTGGTCCATTGGCCGTGCCCTGCCAGTGCTGTGATGGGAAGGATTTTGTATTGGTTTGTACAAAATTATTTCACGTCTAAAGCAGCTTTTATTCAGATACTTCCAGTGTTCTCAAAGGACATTCTTCAGATTCTTTGTCTAAGAATAGCCACCTTCGTTCTGTGTGAGGAAACGATGGTGGTCCTGGGGAAAGCTCACCCTTGCACACCGTCCTGGAACACGTGTTTTCTGTTCCAGTTCCCATTCCTACAAACTTGGAGCAGAAGATTCTCCATGTTTCTCTAAGCAGCTTAAGTTTTGCACATCCAGTGTAATACTCTTAAAGCATCTGAACCAAACATTACCTGCCAGTTCCACGCAACAATAGACTTTCATATCAGCTTTTTTTCTCCTAGGAAATAACTGAAACTTAACCTGTTAGTTAATTTCTCCTATTCTCTTTGTAGATGAGTGCTACAATTGTTATACTTCCATTTTATTTCAGGGGGTTCTCAGGAGAGACAGGATATATATATATATAGTCTGCTAGATTCAACACAACATTAACAATTCACAAAAGTTTTAGAATATCTAGGATCACCTAAGATTATTTACCTACGATCTAAGCTATATATTTGATTCATCCCTTCAATGGCTGAATTTACATTCATTGATATTCATTCAGTAAATGTTTAATAAGCATAAATTATTTATCAGGTGACATGAATATACAATTGAAAAAACCCACATGGCCTGTGTATCAAGGTCACAGATGCACCAACAGATGAATTTTTAACATATTTTAGCAAGAACACTCTGAGAAATGAGAATGATGTTGGAGTGAGTCCTCAAGATTTCCTGAGGTTATAAAATGATTCATGAAATTATCAAAGTCTGCGCCTGAAGGAGGAGTTTTCAGGCAGATGAGAACAAATAAGGAATGGAGACAATGAAAAAGGGACCATCATGGATGGCAGGACAGTAGCTCATAACAAAGAATTAGCTGTGCAAAATGTCAATAGTGTGGAGAGTGAGCACCTGCCCTGGACCACCCCAGCCAGAGCCATGCGGTAGCACTGGTAGACAGAGACCTGCAGCTGTGTCGAAGGCAGCACAGCTGGCTGAGGAGATGGGAAGAGAACCTGAGGTCAGGATGGGTTGAGGTGCAGCAGCCTCAGTGAGCGCGGACATTTTGAACACAAGCAAATGGATGGGCTGTGGCTTCAGTATTGGCTCACACACAATGTCCAAAAGACCAGAGCAGTCTACTTCAGAAGTCTGAGTGCCGGGTAAGGCTGTAAGAGGCAACTTAAAAAGGATGCTTTTGCTGGGCCCTGCGAATTAACTGAAAGTCCCCCAACTTGGTGTCTGTGCCCTTTGGTCTGAGCTATTCTTTGCTACAGCCCCTTTGCAATCACCGTGGGCTCCAAGGAGGAAAGAGAAGATTCAGCTGGAAGCTGATCCTCCTACAGGCAATGCCTTCTTCTTAACATCTTAAAGGCAACAGCCAAACAGTCAGGAGACCACCTTATTCCTCTTCTGTTCCAGGAGTGAAATGATAACAATTCTTTGGAACTCCGAACTAGTGGTCAAGTAGGCCATACCTGTGACTTGGGACTGTTTTATTATTCATTCATTTCTCATCCCCTGCCCCCATTCTCTCTATCTGACCTGTATTTAAGCCGATGTCTGGACCTCTGAAAATGGCTGAAGATGTACTGAAGTTCTATGTGATAAATCTCCTTTCTCTGCCCTTCACTATGTCTCTTTATTTGGCATATGGAGTGAGTGGCTAGACCTCACTCTGGGCTCCTGGACTTTGGGCCTTTGATCTAAACAGTACTTCTTGTATAGCAGAAAGACAAGAGGGATCAAGGATCCAAAGGAAGCCCCCTGGATCTAACACACTCAGTAACACACTCACAAAAAGCCATGCACGACTATTCTCCCCAACGTGCTCCTCTCCATATTTCCTGGGGCCATCTTGGAAAAGTCATTGGTGGAGAGGTTGATGACATGAAACCCAGGAGGAAGGAGGCTCATGAAAAAGACGAGTTCACTTTTAGGACATCAAGAAACTTCGTATATTTGAGTGTAGTGGGTGAAGTGTAAAGTCCCACATTACTTCTGGTTGTTACTAAAATTACTTATGGTATGTGCTGAGTAACAATGATAATAGCAATGGGACATCACTTGGGTTTTACTTTCTCTTAATCAAAGTTCAGTGCTTTCCCCATGACTTCAGTTTACAATTAATCAATCATTTCTAGTTCAAAATTTGTGAAAGAAGCCAGACACCAGTGGCTCACACCTGTAATCCTAGCTACTCAGGAGGCTGAGCAGCCCAGGCAGGAAAGGCCATGAGACTCCTATCTCCAATAAACCACCAGAAAACCAGAAGCGGTTCGGTGGCTCAATGTAGTAGAGCACTAGCCTTGAGCAAAAAGCTCAGCGACAGTGCCCAGGCCTCGAGTTCAAGCCCCATGACAGACCAAAAAAAAAAAAAAGAAAAGAAAAGAAAGAAAGAAAGAAAAAATTATTCTGATGAATTCCTCTTACCTCTTTTTTTAGCCAGTCATTCTCCCAGATCTCTCGATAACTGCCCCTGTCAATGAACTTCACAGCATTCTAAAAGAAAGTTTCTATGTTAAGGAAGAATTGCTACTTGGTGATTCATAAATTCAGTAATGGTAACACACAATTTATCTGATCTTTTTTTTTTGCTGGGTAGGGTGGGGAAGGGGGGTTGGGGAGTACTAGGGCCTGAATCAAGACCTGGTGTTGTCCTTTAGCTTTTTAGCTCAAGGCTGGCACTCTATCAATTGAGCCACAGTTACACTTCCAAATTTTTGGTAGTTAATTGGAGTTAAGAGTCTCATGGACTTTTCTGCCTGGGCTGGAATAGCTAGTATTATAGGCATGAGCCACTGACATCTGGCTTATCTCTCTCTCTCTCTCTCTCCTCTTTTTGGTCATGGAGCTTGAACTCTGGGCTTGGGCGTTTGTCCCTGAGCTCTTCAGCTCAAGGCTAGCACTCTATCACTTGAGCCACAGGGCCACTTTTGGTTTTCTGGTGGTTATTTGGAGGTAAGAGTCTCATAGACTCTCTTGCCCAGGCTGATTTTGAACCATGATCCTAAGAACTCAGTCTCCTGAGTAGCTAGAATTTATAGGCATGAGCCACCGGCGCCAGACTTATTTCTTCTTTTTTTAATATGAAGTTTTATATTATTTCTTCACATATGCGAGGCAAAATACTGTATTTCTGTACCACAGCCACAGCCTGATATTTACAGTGTCACCAACACTTTATCTATGAGATGGTTTTATATAGATATCAGGTTACAAATTAAATATTCAGTATCAGAAAGTCAGAAGAGAAATTTAGAAAGATATTCTAGAAAAAGGAAGGCCAGGTACTGGTAGATCATGCCTGTAATCCTAACTACTCAGAAGGCTGAGATCTGAGGATCAATGTTTAAAGCCAGCTGAGGCAGGGAAAAAATCCATGGGATTCCTACAATAAACCACTACAAGAAGTTGGAAATGGAGATGTAGTTTATCTACTAGAGAGCTAGCCTTGAACCAAAAAAGTTTGGATAGTGCCTAGGTCCTGAATTCAATCTAGATCCTTCTCCCAAATACACAGAAAAAAGAAAAGAAAAATAAGAAATATATTCTAAATCATAAACATCAAAATAAATAATTTCATGAGTATATGAAGGGTACATTTATATGTTAAGTCTGTAAGTTGGAAGGCTTTTAATTTTCAAAGAAAGTCTTTAAATTATATTTAATAAACTAAGAGTGGATATCTATTTCCTAAGAGCCAGTAACTTTTTTTTTGTCAGTCATGGGGCTTGAACTCTGGGCCTGGGTGCTGTTCCTCAGAAGTGGAGCTGTGGCTCAAAGTGGTAGAGTGCTAACCTTGAGCAAAAGAGCTCAGGGACAGTGCACGGACCCTGAGTTCAAGCCCCACAACTGTCAAAAAAAATGAATAGTGTAGTGAAACCATGTGGTAACCAGAAATGAATCTAGATTTTCCCGCTTGCTATAGGCAAGTCCCTACTACTTTATGGACCAAGTAAATTGAATGAGTGTTTTGAGCAGTATGTGGACCAGTTCTTGTGATATATGCTGGAAGCTATGCTTCTTTGATCGATGTATACCTTGTAAATTAACTTGACCATGGTCAGATTAACTGACCAAGTTAATGGTTGATTTCACAACTTAGTCATATTTAATTACAAACAATGTATTATATTGTCAGACTAACTATTGCCTTACCATAATCCTCTGTATTTGTGTAAGTTAGTAAAAGGAAGGTAACATTGTAAGAACAGCTAATAGGGATCTGACAAACAGGAACAACTCAAATTCAGAAAGAAGTCCTCTCACCGGATGTTTGTGATTCTGGAGAAAAGATGTCCCAGGTAAAGAGGCATCGCTTACTCATTTAGGAGACAGTTCAGAGATAGGATTATGGGTGAGGGTATGGAGGGGGGAGTCAAGTATTCTATGTAAAAGAAATTAGAGAACATTGGAAGTTACATCTCAAAAAATGTCTGAGGGGCTGGGAATATGGCTTAGTGGTAGAGTGCTTGCCTAGCATGCATGAAGCCCTGGGTTCAATTCCTTAGTACCACATAAACAGAAAAAGCCAGAAGTGGTGCTGTGGCTCAAGTAGTAGAGTGCTAGCCTTGAGCAAAAAACAGCTTAGGGACAGTGCCCAGGTCCTGAGTTCAAGCCCCAGGACCAGCAAAAAAAAAAAAAAATTGTCCTAAAATTTTTGAAAGCACTAGCAATATACAGTGTAATGTCCTAGATTTAGATACATAAGAAACATATACAAATATATCTTAATTTATTTGCATATATTTGGCGACACTGGGGTTTTAATTCAGGGCTTCATATTTGTTAGGCAGGCACTTTTTCACTTGAGTCATGTCTCAGTCTTTTTTGGTCTTGGTTAATTTCCAGATGGTGTCTTCCTTTTAGCCCAAGCCTATCTGGATCCTCCTCTCTTTATGCTTCCTCTGTAAATTGGGATTTAAGGGAAGAATCACTATTTCAGCATTTTTATTTTATTTTTTTTTTGTTGGTACCTGAGTTTGAACGCAGAACTTGAGATTGCTTGGCTGGAGGCAGGCCTGAAGTCAAGCTTTTTGATGGTCATTTGGGAAATGGAGTGTAATGGACTTTTCTGCCTAGGCTGGCTTTGAACTACAATTCTCCATATCTCAGCCTCCTGAACAGCCGGGATTACAGGCATGAACCACCCACACCCAGCTAATGTCCAGTTAACATGCTAGTCTCATGAACATTTGCTCAAAATGGCCTTAAATCACAATCCTCCTAATCTCAGCCTCTAGTAGCTAGATTATAGACCTGAGATAGTAGAACCCAAGTTCTTAACCACTATGTTAAACTATCATAAATAAGGGAAACATTTTGCTGTAAGATAGAATCGGGCTGGAGGTATGGCACAGGTAGTAGAGTGCCAGCCAATGAGCAAAAGCATCAGATACCAAGTCCAAGTCCTGGTTTTGGACCACCCCCCCCCCAAAAAAAAGGAAATGTACCTACCTGGGTAGCCCATTCCTTCTTTTGTTCCAGTTGCAACAAAGTTTCCTTGTTTATTTTCTTTCTAGCATCTTCCAGAGTGATTTTATAATGCTCTATAAAAAGAAATGAAAGCTTTAATAGGAATGATCCTAAGTAAAACTACGTTTCACTGTCTATGATTCTCATCTGCCCAACTATGCTTATTTTTTTCTGAATTTTGTCAGTCATGGGACTTGAACTCTGAGCCTGGGTGTTGTCCCGAGCTCTCCAGCTGAAGGCGAGTTCTCTACCACTTGAGCCAGTGCCACTTCCAGTTTTCTAGTGGTTTATTGGAGATAAGAGTCTCACAGAGTTTCTTGCCTGGGTTGGCTTTGAACTGCAATCTTCAGATAGCCGCCTGAGTAGCTAGGATTACAGGCATGAGCCACCAGTGCCCAGCTTTTTCTGAATTCTTTTTTTTTTTTTTTTTTTTTTGGGTCTGGTCGCGGGGCCTGAACTCTGGGCCTGGGCACTGTCCCTCAACTCTTCAGCTCAAGGCTAGCGCTCTACCACTTGAGCCACAGCTCCACTTCCAGCTTTTTTTTTCCTGCTCATGTGGTGCTGAGGAATCGAACCCAGGGTCTCATGCATGCAAGGCAAGCACTCTACCACTGAACCACCTTCCCAGCCCCTTTTCTGAATTCTTGAAGTATATTTTTATGATGCATCTGGTTCCTACAATTAGAAGAAATGCGCTAATAATCTGCTAACATCTTAATGTAAACTAACGTAAGATCAAAAGAATGCATTTTCAAAAGATTGTCGCTTCAAAAAGGAAAATTTTAGACACTAGTGTTTGTGCAACAATCTGTTTTTTGCATCACACATTCTAGGATTCCAGAAGAAAAGTCTAAATATTTTATTATCTGAGTGGTACTGTGTCCATTTGACTCCATCCTCCTAGATTTCCAGTAGTGCTGACATGAGTTTTATTATCTGAGTGGTATTGTGTCCATTTGATTCCATCCTCCTAGATTTCCAGGATTGCTGACATCTGGGGCAGGAAAGGCAGAATGAGAAGAAGAGAGTGCCAAGAACAGAGGATGCTGGAAGGCAGTGTGTCTGATGATACGTTGGGCTGTCTGCATGACAGGAAGATGGATATGAAGTGCTAGATTCTATTCTCTCTGCCTTTTCTTATGTTCATAAATGTCATATGGAGGGAGCAAAAATAAAGTGTTAGACCTCAATGTTCCTTTATTTTCCTGGCACTAGGGCTTAAACCCAGGGCCTTATGCTCTCCCTCTTTTATTCAAGGGTGGTGCTAGACCACTTGAGCCATAGCTCCACTTCTGGCTTTTGCTGATTAATTGGAAATAAGAATCTCACAGACTTTCCTGACCAGGCTGGATCTGAACTGTGATCCTTATATCTCAGCTTCCTAAGTAGCTTGGATTACAGGTGTAAGCAACTGGAGCCTGGTCAGTTGTGCTTTATTTATCATCCATGCACAATAATTTTCAGAAGTCAAGCATCCACCTGCCATTTAGGACATAGTTTTAACACTAGAACTGCCTGGGTCCTAGGGAAAGAGACCACAGCCTGCGTTCCTTGAGCTACATTTATTCCACTGACCTGACATTTTCTCTGCATTCTCTTTAACGGTATTGATGTCATTTTGTAAGGAAATAATGAGTTGAGCATGCTGTTCACTCCCAACATTCTTGTATTCTTCCCAATATTCCTTTTCGCCAAGCTTCTCAAGAAATATTTTCTCAGCATTAGTTATTTGCACGCGCATATCTGTTGGAAAAAAATCAAGACATGTCATTTTTACTGTCATGGCAATCATTTGTTGCAATCTGATATCATAAAGACAAAGTCTGATATAAAAATGCCACTAATTCATAAACACTATTTGTATATATGTAATTTGGGGAAATCTAAACTGTTCATGTTATTATTAGATTCAAAATCTAAGTAAAATTAAAATATCCAACTTAAAATAGGTGTATATATGAGCCTATCAACAATATATACTTGTATATAAACACACAAATTCATATAGTCCTGTGATAGCTTCATAAGGGTCCTTTTTTTTTTTTTTTGGTCAGTCATGGGGCTTAAACTCCGGGCCTGAGCTTCAGCTGAAGGCTAGTGCTCTACCACTTTGAGCCACAGTACCACTTCCAGTTTTTTGGTGGTTAACTGGAGATAAGAGTCTCACAAGTTTTCTGGCTTTGAACCATGATCCTCAGATCGTAGCCCCCAGTAGCTAAGATTACAGGTGTGAGCCACTGGTGCCTGGCTAAGGGTCTTATTTTGTACAACATATTAGATCATGTTTTCTTTACCATAGTGTAAATTAGAACTTTTGTCTCTGAGCAAAAGTGGTTTAAATTCATTTTTGTAAGGAAATAATTATTACCATTTTTGTGTGTGTGTTTGTGTGTGAATTCAGGAACTCCCAATCTTGCTCAGTTTTCACACTCAAAGATGGCACTCTAACACCTGGGCCACAACTCCACTCCCAGTTTTTCTGGTAGTTAATTGGAGGTTAATCACCAAATTAATTAGAGTGACACTCCAAATGAATTGGAGTCACACACTTTTCACTTTTCTGCCTGGGTTAGTTTCAAACTACATCCCAAGTAGCTAAGATTACAAGTGTGAGCCACCAGTAAGTGCATAGATTAAAAGAAATTATTTGATTCAGTCATCTAAAATTCACTGTTTGGCTTTCTCTTTTATGCAAAGTAGCATATAACAATCACAATTAATGTGTCTTCTCCCCCACTTTGTAAGACTTTAGAGTAAAATAAGTACTCACAATATGTACAAATATTGAACTGTTTCTACTATATAACTTTTAGTCTGCCTTTATTAAGATGCACTTGCTAAATTTGGTTTTAGGCCTGAGTAGAATGTTGCTGAATCTATTTGAATGGGAGCATTAATAGAGCAAAGTACTATGAACTTAATGGCTCTTTGGTTCACCAGCTTTGAGAGTTCCTTGAGAACAAGACCATACTTTGGTCATCTCTGTAAAGGCAGCCCTTAGCAATTAGTTGGTGCTCAGTAAATGTTTACTAAATGAGTCATTCTTGTTGGTCTGGAGAGATGTTGTTCAGCCCAAAGGTCTAAAAAAAATGCCTATACCATTCACAACTATTCTCCTAGCTACTTTGGAGGTTTAGATCTGATGTCTTGGCAGAAAAATGCCTGAGATTCTTTTTTTTTTGGGGGGGGGGTGTCCAGTCATGGGGCCTAAACTCTGGGCCTGGGCGCTGTCCCTCAGCTCTTCAGCTCAAGGCTAGCACTCTACCTCTTGAGCCACAGCACCACTTCTGGCTTTTTTCTTTTTGCTTATGTGGTGCTGAGGAATCAAACCCAGGGCCTCAGGCATGCAAGGCAAGCGCCCTACCACTGAGCCACCTTCCCAGCCCTGCCTGAGATTCTTATCCATGATTAACCAGGAAAAAGCCAGAAGTAGAGGTTTGGCTCAAGTGCTGGAGTGCCAGCCTTGAGCTAAGGTATGGTGCCCAGGCTCTGAGTTTAAACCCCAGTACCAACACACACACACACACACACACACACACACACACACACACACACACACACAACTTAGGCAGGCCCAACTTGCCCCAGTTACCATAGTTTTCCTAAGAAAAACTATGTATGGGGTGTTTCATACAGCACCTCTATTTCTCTCTCTGTCCTCCAAACTTCCTCTTCCCATCTCTAATCACTTTTCCCATCCAAACAAGAATGTGGGGGCTAGTTCCCTTAGAGAGATGGAGGGAAGGTTCCATGATTACAATCACTTTATTACTCCCAAATCTACATTAAGGCTAAAGGCAAAGAAACCACTAAATAATCGTCTCTCGCAGAAAAGAACCAGTCCCCATGAAAGGCAGATGGATTTCATCTGTGCTCCCCTCCCTGCCCTCACTCCTCCTCACTTGGCTCCGCTGCTTGCTTGATTATTTCCTTCCCTGCCATTTAACTACCTGTGTTTGTGGTGGTGATGCCATCAAATGAAACACACCCACAGCCACTCTGAACACATGGGCAGACAGAAGTGTTCATACATGCCAGAGCCAACGGACCCAACTTCTATCAGGATTTTCCTTCTTTTTTTCCACTCACCTTTCAGGTATTTTTCTTGGTCTCTTTCAAACTGCCATTTCTCCTTCATTGCTTCTTCCACATCCTCCCTTGTTACAATCGGCAATCTGCCGGCCCTCTCCTCTGTCAGCTCCTTCAGGACATTCCTCAGGTGCCAGAGCTGCTCCTCCTTCAAGCGCCCGTTCTGCCACAAAAGCCCAAGGGTGAACATGGGCTAAACTCCACACGCTGCTTCCCCAGCTCATCACATAAATGACAGGGCATTATCATATCCAAGAGCTATTGATGTGAAAACCACCCACCAGGCATGATGTTACCTATTAAAGTGGTTCTATGAACTTATCCCATTTCTAGTGACTATACAAGCGAAATGTCCAAGTCAGTTTTTCTTTTTTTGCCAGTCATGGTGCCTGAACTCTGGGCCTGGGCACTGTCCCTCAGCTCTTCAGCTCAAGGCTAGTGCTCTACCACTTGAGCCACAGCACCATTTCCAGCTTTTTCTGCTTATGTGGTGCTGAGGAATCGAACCTAGGGCCTCATGCATGCAAGGCAAGCACCCTACCAGTGAGCCACCTTCCCAGCCCCCAAGTCAGTTTTATCAACGCTGTTTTCTAACATGAACCAGGCTGTATTCTGGGCCCTGAGATTATATCAGTCAACAAAACTGAAAAAGTGCTGCTTTTGGAGAACTTATATTTAAAAAAAAAAAAACTTTTCTCACAAATTACTTTAACTGTCTTTTTAAAGTTTTTTTTTATGGTTACTATTCAAGACTCCACATTGAAATTATAGACTCTTCCAAATTTCTAAACTACTTATTTAACCAACACGAAGCTAATTAATCCAATGTAAACCGGCCCTAAAATAAATACTAAATCGAGTTCTTCACAATGAGGTAAAGGACACCAAAGAGTAACAACATAGGCATATCTGAAAGCCAGATAATGGTTATTTATTTTTTATTTTTTCCCCTATCTTATTGAAAAGACAACTGCATAGGGGAGTGATTATCAATCTATGGACATGGAAGATAAAAAGTGTATTTTATATGATAACACTACAAATGAAGAAGGAAAGAATGAGACAAAAGTTTTGTATGTTATTGAAATTAGGTTGGTACTAATGTAAACTAGACTATTGGCCAGATTATTCCTTGAAATTATCAAGGAAACGACTAAGAAAATAACTTAAAAGGGGGCTGGGAAGGTGGCTCAGTGGTAGAGTGCTTGCCTTGCATGCTTGAGGCCCTGGGTTCGATTCCTCAGCACCACATAAGCAGAAAAAAAAGCTGGAATTGGCGCGGGTGGCTCAACTGGTAGAGCGCTAGCCTTGAGCTGACAGCGCCCAGGCCCAGAGTTCAGGCCCCATGACTGGACTCCTCCCCCCTCCCAAAAAAAGAAAATAACTTAAAAATACAATAAAAGAAATAACAGAGTTAAAACAGTACAAAATAATGCCAGGGTACCAGTGGCTCACGCCTGTAATCCTAGCTACTCAGGAGGCTGAGATCTGAGGATTGCTGTTCCAAGTCAGACTGGGCAGTAAAGTCCATGAGATTCTGATCTTCAATTTAACCACCCAAACCCCAGAGGTGGAACTATGGCTCACGCCTTGATCACAAACGCTCAGGTAGAGTACCCAGGCCCTGGCTGGCATAAAAACAACAACAATAACAACAAAAAACAAAAACAAGAAAAGAAAGAAATATTCTTCCCATATGTAATTAGTTAAGATAGAGTCAGACTAGATTATGGTGGGCCCTAAAACCAATGATAGGTACCTTTTTATTAAGAAACAGTATGAAAAAAAAAAAGAAACAGTATGAAGAGCAGGGGTACAACTCAGTGCTAGTAGAATGCCTGCTTAGCATGCATGAGGCCTTGGTTTATTAAAAAAATTTTATTGTACAAATACTGTACAGAGGGGTTACAGTTACATGAGTAAGGTAATGAGTTCATTTCCTCCTTTGTTTGTTACCTCCTCCTTTGTTTCCCCTCTCCCCAACTCCTCCCCCCTCTCAAGTTGTAAAGTTCATTTTCAACTCATTGTTATAGGGCCAACCTATATTCTATTTCAGCATTTTGTTACTTCCCTTCCCCTCCCCAAATCAGAAAAATGTATCTACAAGATTCAGGGCACTGGAATCAAATACAGTAAAAACAGGGGTTATACCATGGGGGAAGAACATACAAAAGAAACAAAAAAAATCACATGGTACATTATAAGTACATTAAAAACAACATCAAGAAAGATAAAATCACTTGTCTTTCTAGAGGCCTTGGTTTTGATCCTCAGTCTCTCTCTCTCTCTCTCTCACACACACACACACATGCACACACACACACACACACACACACACGTGCGCACGTGCACGCACTTGAAAAACAGATGCACAAGAGAAATGGCATTGCTTGGATTATAAACAACTCAGTAGAAGACTCAGTGTTTAGAAGCCATGTAATGCTAAGGAGTGATGAAAACACCAGAAACGAGGAGACACGATGACTTCTGTCTGAATGATTTCAAAAGGAACCAGTCTTGCCTCCAATGTGCCAACAGTTAGATTTTTGAGCTTTGGCTACCTAAACTATGAGAAAATAAATTTCTGTTATTTTAGGGCAGAGAGCTTGCCATATGCTCTTATGGCAGCACAAGGAAGTAATCCATACCCCAACAACAGAACCCCAAAATACGTCAAGCCAACCCCTCTCACCACCTAGTAGCAATTAAGGAGCTTCCCACATATGCTTCAGGTGTCAATGAAGGCCAAGTAAGGAACCAAAAGTACTGTCTATCACCAGGCAGAGTTACAAGGCGACCAACTAATGTGCATAAAAACTAGGTAAAATAGAAGGTCATAAATAAGATCCAGAGGTTACAATACGATATAATATGAACATGTCCAGGTTTCAACTCATCATACCAATAGTCAAGATCTCCAGATGAATGAAAAGGGATACATTTATGATGTCAAGGCCCAAGTCCCTGATAGGTTACAATTACTTGACAAAGTTAAAGCAGCTATGAAAAAACTACTCCATGAACAACGATCAACATGCTTGAAACAAACAAACAAAACACAGAAAGCATCAGGTGCTGTGGCTCACCTCTATAATCCTAGCTGCTTTGGAGGCTGAGATCTAAAAATCATGCCCAGGCAGGAAAGTCCAGAAGACCCTTAACTCCAATTAACCACAAAAAGCTGGAAGTGGCACTCAAGTGGTAGAGTGCTAGCCTTGAGTAAAAAACCTCAGGGACAGTTCCTAGGCTCCCAGGGAAAGAGGTAGAGAGGAGGAAGGAGGAAAGGGGGGGTTGTGGGTGAGGCGGGGGGAAGAGGGGAAAAGGGAGAGAGAGGGAGTGAGAGAGGGCAGAGAATCTGCAAAAGAATAGCACATGCAAAGAAAAACACAATGAAAACTGTGTGTGTGTGTGTGTGTGTGTGTGTGTAGTAACTGAAAGAAATAGCTAACAATAACAAGTAGAATGGAAGGGCCAGAGGAAAGAATGAATGACATGGAAGATTGAACAAGTGAAGATTGAACAAGTGAAACTTAATGAGAGAGAGAGAAAGAGAGAGAGGAGAGAGAGACTTGAATAGAAGTTTTGGCTGGGAAGGTGGCTCAGTGGTCTGTCTCCTTCCTTCCTTCCTTCCTTTTTTTTTTTTTTTTTGGCCAGTTCTGGGGCTTGAACTCAGGGCCTCAAGCTCTCCCTTGGCTTCTTTGCTCAAGACTCGTGCTCTACTACTTGAACTGTCCTTTCACTTCAGGACTTTAGCTAGTTAATTGGAACTAAGAGTCTCTCAGATTTGGCTGCCTTGTGTTGAACTATGAACTTCAGGTCTCAGCTTCCTGAATAGCTAGGAATACAGGTGTGAGCCACCTGTGCCCAACTACACTGTGCAGTTTTTAAAAGCACGTATCTACATGTTTAATGACTAAAAATACATTTTTTACTCACCCTTTCATGATTCTTTTGGTTCTTTTCTCTAAGCTTTTTTATTTGAAATATCAGTCGATCTACCGTATTTTCCTTTATTTCACGTCTGAGAATAAACAAAGATGTATTACAATTATTTAGCTTAGAAAAAGTTAAGACAAAAATTAAAAATTAAACTAAATTGTTCGAATTCAATTAAACTACTAGCTGTATTCCAATAGCCCTTTTTTTTTGGGGGGGGTCCGGTCGTGGGGCCTGAACTCTGGGCCTGGGTGCTGTCCCTCAGCTCTTCAGCTCAAGGCTAGCACTCTACCACTTGAGCCATAGCGCCACTTCTGGCTTTTTTCTTTTTGCTTATGTGGTGCTGAGGAATTGAACCCAGGGCCTCAGGCATACAAGGCAAGCGCTCTACCACTGAGACACCTTCCCAGCCCCAACCCATTTTTTTATAAGAACCTTTTGTAAGAGAATTTGTGTCTTTGAATATATTTAATTCATTGAAAAATATGTTAGACAACTTCCAGCTTCTGGCTCTTTGGCAGTTAACTGGAAATAATAGTCTCACAGCCTTTCCAGCCCTGGCTGGCTTTGAGCCAAGATCCTTATATTTCAGCCTCCTAAGTAGCTAGGATTATAGGCATGAGCCACTGACAAATTTGTATTCTTAGCAGAGAGAAAAACAAGGTTCTTTCCTTCTAAATGATGAGGAATCACAAAATAAAAACAAAGCAAGCAAATCCTTTTGTACAAAAAAACTGTATTTGAATAATATGAAACTTAGATGTAGTTCTGTCTTTCCACTAACTGCCTAAGGGTACTTACCCTCTTTAGATCTTGTCTTACTGCTCTAAACAAGATGAAAGGAGTTCTGTGATTTCTTTTCTGAGGTTTCCACTGACCATTGTTCCCTTCATCCAGAAGGACATGGGTTCTGAGTAATGTTTAGCATTGTGTGGGGGCATTTAGACACAGTTTAGACTAAGACCATCACCATCCTTGCACAGCTTATAGACCATGACAAAGGAAGCACATAAGCATATGACTCACACTTGGTGATTAATACTATGGGGGAAAATATCAGATCATGGGAGCAGTAAATGGAAGAGGCTATGACAGCAGTGGACGCCACACAGATTTAAAAAATAAACTTATAGTAATTAAAAAACCATCTTTTCTTATTTAATTAAAGCTTAGGCACATAATGAGTGGGAAGGGATGCCTTCTCTTTCTTTGTGTGTGTGTATGCTGCCAGGGATGCCTGGCTTCTTTGGTGAGATAGGATCCCACTAACTCCTCCTCACCCCCCTTCACGCCAGCCTCCTGAAGGCTGGCCTTAAGCCACAATCCTCCAGTCTCTCCCTTACAAGTAGCTGGGATTAAGGTGTGCACCTGGATTTAGTCCAGCCTCTTCGGGAAGAGAAAATTAAGTAATGGTAACATTTTCTGGGAAAAAAATAAAGCCTATGCAAACATGCGCAAATATAATCTCAGCAATTACACATGGCAGAGGAATCCCAGGTGTGTTGCCTGCCCTGGTTGAGACAAGACTTTGGGCAGCTTTAATAGACAGACTCTCAGGCTGTGCCCACATGCCTTCCTTGGTGATGACTGAGAGAATGATGAGCCAGCAGGAGACCACACGTAGTCCCAACCCCAGGTACTGCATGGGATAGACTTACACTGAAAATGGTACTGGAATTAAAATTTAATTGGATATCTTGTATTTTCTGTTACCTCTGCCAACCTCATACTTAAAGCCCATCACTGCTGCACTCAGAGCATTTAGGAAAAAATGGTCCAGAGCTTTGTCTTTTGTTCATTTGGCAGTGAGCAGTTCCCTATGACTGGAGTCAGCAGACGTTGGGGAATTCTGGGAGGCCCTCTTGTGGAGCTTGTGGAAATTGCACGTGTAGCTTAGCGGGGTCTGTCTCTGGAATTCACTTCCAGCTTTCTAGGAATCATGCAGAGGTGGATTTACCAGGAAGCTTTGGAGCTTCAAAAATCTACATTCTTAGCACTACATGGAATTCCATTGTTACCATTCTTTTTTTGTTGTTGTTGTTGGTCGTGGGGCTCAAACTCTGGGCCTGGGCATTGTCCCTCAGCTCTTCAGCTCAAGGCCAGCGCTATACTGCTTGAGCCACAGCACCACTTTCAGTTTTCTAGTGGTTTATTGGAGATAAGAGTCTCACAGTCTTTCCTGCCCGGAATGGCTTTGAACCGTGATCCTCAGATCTCAGCCTCCTGAGTAGCTAGGATTACAGGCGTGAGCCACCGGCGCCGGGCTCCACTGTTACCATTCTTTATAGCCTTTCATATCTCCCCACAGGTGCCTTAGCATCCAAGTGTGCCCATGGTATCCTGAGTGGTGAAGCAACTGGTGTGTATATAAGCCAATGTATTAAAATGGGTTGAGGGGCTGGGAAGGTGGCTCAGTGGTAGAGTGCTTGCCTTGCATGCCTGAGGCCCTGGGTTCGATTCCTCAGCACCACATAAGCAAAAAGAAAAAAAGCCAGAAGCAGCGCTGTGGCTCAAGTGGTAGAGCGCTAGCCTTGAAGAGCTGAGGGACAGCGCCCAGGCCCAGAGTTCAGGCCCCATGACAGGACCCCCCCAAAAAAAAAATTTAAAAAATGAACAAAATGGGTTGAAAAGGATATAGCACTATTCTAAAGCACAATGTTATTAAAATGTTGTTGGTAATCCATTAATTGTTAGTAATTTATATTTGTTTCCTCCTCAACTTTCTACATTGGAAGTAAATAAAGATATCAGAACAGGGTTGGATATGGTCCTAGATTGAAAAACAAAGAAGCAAGAACACATGCAGCAGGGCACTAGTAGCTCACAGCACCTGAATTCTAGCTGCTCAGAAGAATGAAATCTGAGGATCACAGTTTAAAGCCAGCATGGGCAGAAAAATCCATTAGACACCTATCTCCAATTAACCAGCAAAAAGCCAGAGGTGGAAGTGTGGCTCCAGGAGTAGAGTAAGAGCCTTGGGGGGAAAAGCTAAAGGAAAACATAGGGCCTAGGCCTAAGGTTCAAGCCTCAGTACCAATAAACACACAACACACACACACACACACACACAGATAAAAGTATACATTTTGTTAGAATTCAAATTTGTTTTCATTTTTCTGTTTGTTTAGTACTGGGGCATAAACTCAGGGCATCCCTTGCTTAGCATTTATTCACTTATGGCTGGTACTCTACTACCTGAGCCGTACCTCCACTTCTCAAATTTGTTTTCCTTCCTCAAAATTTCAACATAATAGTCACACAGGAAAGGAAGGGGTACGAGGGTGTCACATTACTAACAATTAATGGATTACCAACATTTTAATAGCATTGTGCTTTAGAATAGTGCTATATCCTTTTCAACCCATTTTGTTCATTTTTTTAATTTTTTTTTTGGGGGGGGGTCCGGTCATGGGGCCTGAACTCTAGGCCTGGGTGCTGTCCCTCAGCTGTTTAGCTCAAGGCTAGCACTGTACCCCTTGGGCCACAGCACCACTTCTGGCGTTTTCTGCTTATGTGGTGCTGAGGAATCGAACCCAGAGCCTCATGCTTGCAAAGCAAGCACTCTACCACTGAGCCACCTTCCTAGCCCCTCACCAGTGATTTTTTTAAATACCTGTTTCATGGAATTTTGCACAGCAATTAGAAAGAATAATATCTCATTTGCAGGGAATGGATAGACCTAGAACCAATCATGTTAAGTGAGGTAAGCCAAGCTCAGAGAGACAAATGGCACGTTTTCGCTCATATAGGGAAGCTAGACCTAAAATACACAGGGATATGATAAATTATACTGGCTTTCTAAGCATTCATACACAGTGAGATCAAAGGAGGAAACTCTTAGGAGAGGAACATAACATCACACAGAATAATACTTATCGAATGTACCTGTTTTGAGGTAGGTATTTCACCACTGCATGTGAGTACTTAAAGAATATTTCCTATATCTATAAACAAAGCAAGATCGTTTTATTTTCATGAATGTAATTTTGCTCTGGCAAGATCTAACAATATTTTCTCAAGAAAGAAATCTGAGCTCACACTATATATCAGGCTTTCTAGGTATTAGAGATATAAAAAATTGTAAATGAGAAAAATAAAAGACACAACTGTACAATTTGGTCTCCAACCTGCTTCTATTTTCTTGGCAATAGTTGGATGGACTATTTTCATTTGGTATCATAGAACTCCCAACAATGACTACAGTTACATCAGACAATTGTTAAATTTCAGAATACGAACTTACTGGTAGTCCAGAAGCGATTCAGTGGTGGACATTTTGTCACTCTTTGGTTGTGTAGGTATATCCTTTCTATTTGCTTTCTCCATTCTTGTGGTTAGCTACTAAGAAATATGCCTATATAAAAAAAGACATAGGAAAAGTGAATAAATTTTGTCCATCTAGCGTTTGTTTACTCTAGGAACTTAAAACTAAAAGGCAGAAAGAGACTATGTGGGAAGAGAAAAGAGACCAGTAGCAGGAGTGTGGGGAGCAAGAAATGGGAGTAGATATGATTCATATACATATATAGAACACTCATGATAAAACCAATTAAAATATCAAAAAAAAGAGAGAAAGGAAATAAAGTCTTTGTTACGCAGGAGTCTGAGATCTGAGGACTAAGTGGTTTAAAGCTAATCTGGGCAGAAACATCCAAGACTCTTATCTCCAACTGCCCACCAAAAAGCAAGAAATGGAGGTATAGCTAAGATGGTAGAGAGCTACCTTTGAGCAAAAAAGCTAAGCAAGAGCGTGAGGCCCTGAATTTAACCCCAGTACTAGTGCACGCAGGCGTGCATGCACACACACAAACACACAGAAAAAGAAAAAAAAAAAAAAAAGCTGGCTTTTCTGTGCCGACTGCTTCTTGTGGCCAGATCTAACATCAAGTGCAAGTCTGAAACATCAAGGATTACTTGGGTTCCTGAGTCCCATGATTTCCATGTTTATTTTAGGTACAATGTCCCCTCTTCATCCCCACATCCATTCTTCCATCCAGAACTTTCTAAGACTCATTCTCTTATGTATTTTGATACTTTATCCTTATCAAGCTCCTCTAAGAGCAAAAAAGTGATATTGATTTTTAAAAAAAAAACACATTTTATTTCTCTATACTGTGTGGCAGGGTGCATAACACATGGTAACTACTCAATAAATATCAACTAATATTTTATCCTTTGTTTTTTGTTTTTGCCAGTCCTGGGGCTTGAACTCAGGGTCTGAGCACTGTCCCTGAGCTTCTTTTGGTCAAGGCTAGCACTCTACCACTTGAGCCACAGCACCACTTCCAGCTGTTTCTGTTTATGTGGTGCTGAGGAATCAACCCCAGGTCCTCATGCATATGAAGCAAGCACCCTACCACTGAGCCACCTTCCCAGCCCATTGACTAATATTTTAAAAATGAAAAATGGTATCACAAATTTTGTCTTTCTTTTGCTTTTGGTCACACAATTTTCTATAAGCATCAAGAAGCTTGGATCTAAACAAATTGAAACTAGGCTCCAAAAGAATTAAATTTTGTCTGGGTTACTACAAAAGTAAATAAAAATACATTTTGAAAGTCTTTCACTTAGAAAGGGGTGATTCTGGGGCTTGAACAGCAGATTTGTTCAAGGCTAGTTTTGAACCCTGATCCTCAGATCTCAGCCTTCTGAGTAGCAAGGATTACAAACATGAGCCACCAGTGCCTGGCTTGAAGGTGCTTTTCAAAGGTTAGGAGATTTACAAATGTAAATAACAATAATCCATTATCTACAACAACTTTTCATAAGCTATTACTTTCTTCTAAACTTAATAAAAATTATCAAAAATATATACATACATATGTATATGTACATTTGGTGTTTTTTTGTTTTGCAGACGTACTTTTATTTTTTATTTTTTTATTGTAAAAATACTGTACAGAAGGGTTACAATTACATGGGCAAAATAATGAGTACATTTCTTATCAAGCATTGTAGCCTCTTCCTTTGTTTCCCCTTCCCATCCCTTCCCATCCCCTCCTCATCCCCCCACCCAATCTCCCCCCCCCCCCACCCCCCCCCCCCACACACACATTTGGTGTTTTGAGACAAAGTTTCACTGTGTATTTCAGGCTGGCCTTGAGCTCATGATCTTCCTGCCTTCTGAGTGCTGAGATTGAGATTACAGTATATGTGTGTGTGTGTGTGTGTGTGTGTGTGTGTGTGTGTGTACATATTTTTGTTTTAAAGAAAAGCCAGCTGGGCACCTGTGGCTCATGACTGCAATCCTAGATATTCAGGAGGCTGATATTTGAGGAATCAGGTTCAAAGCCAGCTTGGTCAGGAAAGTCTGTGTGACTCTTTTCTCCAACTAGCTACTAAAAGAGCCAGAAGTTAAGCTGTGGCTCAAGTGGTAGAATACTAGCCTTCAGCAGAAAAGCTCAGGGACAGCACCCATCTGTCCAGAACCAGAACAACAACAACAACAAGTCAAAGCTCACTATTCATCAATGTTTCTATTGAGCAGGAATATTTCATGGCTTTGATTTAAGTACTCAATTACCCCTCGCAGTGTATAGTTTTCCTAAGAGATTTTAAATTTAAAAGTTTTACTACTCTCATACCTTCAAGGGGAGCAGTCTGTGTATTGGTAGTTGGGTGTGGTGGGAAGCATATCATCTTTGTAACTCCTTGTTTAAATGGTTAAAAATGCAGGAGAGTAAGCAAAGGAATGTGTAATTAGTTCTTGAACACGACTGCAGTTTCCACTAAGCCCAACATTCTTATCAATGAATGCTTCAGTGGATGGATGGATGGATCAGGCATGCACATGTTTTAAACCTACACTCACCACCTAACTATCTGCATGACCTTGAGAAGATTACTATAACTCTTTTTGAAGTCCTTTTTCATCAACTATAAGGTGAGAACAATAATGATCTTATTCTAAGGACTCTTGTAAGGATGAAATCAACTAGTATTTAAAGTACCAGGCATAACATCTCACAAATAGAGCTTAATAAGGGTGCCTCTACCTCTTTCTTTCATTTATAACTCCAGACTGATCCTAAAATTCCAGGAAGCCATAAAGCAGAGGATGTGTGTGCACTGCCAAGTATGAGGACATGTGGAAAGATCAATCATAGACTGTCAACCTTCATGACGGACTTGGATCACAGGATTAGCAGTCTACCTAGATCTGCATAGACCATTTAGCTCCACAGTGGAAAAACCTGCTGAAATGGAAACATACTTGTCTCTGTACACTGCCCACAGCCTTCCCGGCCCCCAGACCTCCAGTGAAGCGCTTTGTGTCTGAGACTTTTCTAGCCAAGTATTCCATCATCCTTGAATGCAAATATACAACACTTTCCAATGGAAAAGCATACCGATGACGCATAGCAAAATATAATACATTAAGGTAGTGTCTTAAGCTGGGCACCATGGCTCATGCCTATAATCCTGGCTAATCAGAAGGCTGAGATCTAAGGTTGGAAGGCAGTCAGACATAACTGTGACATTCTTCTCTCCAATTAATCAGCAAAAGGATGCAAAGGGATGTATGGCTCAATGGTAGACCATCAGCCTTGAGTAAAAAAGCCAAGCAAGAGATTAGGGCTCTGAGTTCAAGCCATAGTACTGGCACACAAAAAAGGACGGTGTCTTAACTCAGAAAAGTATTGAGAATAATTCAGTAAGATCCATGATTTTTTTAATGAAAATACCATACAGAAGAGTTACAATTATATGGGCAAGATAATGAGTACATTTCATTATCAAGCATTGTTGCCTCCTCCTTTGTTTCCCCTTCCTATCCCTTCCCACCTCCCCCCCCTCAAGATCCATGATCTTAACTACAAAATATTTTATTTGAAAGTTAAATGTCAACATGAATCTCTTTGTGACTCATATGGAAGAGATCAAGGTTTATGGACTCCACCTGTGGTACCCATCTGGTGCTGGTGGAAAATGACCTCATCTTGCTCAATGGCCTCACATACCTGGCTCTGAGGTTCATGATTCTCTAGTGCACAATTAGTCACCTAACTGTGGTCTAACCACAAAAGGTTTTAATAAAATATGAGTGCAAATATGGATTTGTTAAAGCACAAATGACTCATGCATAAATTATATTAGGACTATTGTTTAATACTTTTAAGAAAATTAGTAATCAACTAGACTGCGCTTTGCAATCCAATTTTTTTTTTTTTTGGTCGGTAGTGGGGCTTGAACTCTGGGCTTGGGCGCTGTCCCTGCTCTCTTCAGCTCAAGGCAAGCGCTCTACCGCTTGAGCCACAGCGCCACTTTTGGTTTTCTAGTGGTTTATTGGACATAAGAGTCTCACGGACTTCCCTGCCCCGGCTGGCTTTGAACTGCGATCCTCAGATCTCAGCCCCCTGAGTAGCTAGGATTACAGGTGTGAGCCACCAGTGCCCGGCTGCAATCCAATTTTTTGCAGGGAGCTAATGACAAGTACTTCAAAATGTACTCTTGCATTTGATAATGTCCTTTGAACAATGGTGATTTTCATATGAGTCCCAGTTCCTGACCACCCACAGGATTTCTATCTCTAGTAAAGACTGAGGATCCTAGAAAAACATTCACAAGGGCTGGGAAGGTGGCTCAGTGGTAGAGCGCTTGCCTTGCATGCATGAGGCCCTGGGTTCGATTCCTCAGCACCACATAAGCAAAAAAAGAAAAAAAGCCAGAAGTGGCGCTGTGGCTCAAGTGGTAGAGTGCTAGCCTTGAGCTGAAGAGCTGAGGGACAGCGCCCAGGCCCAGAGTTCAGGCCCCATGACCGGACCCCAAAAAAAAAAAAAATCACAAAGTAAGGGTTATCTCCCAAGAGGATGGCACTTAGACTAATTCCTGACCAATGGCTGTCTAATCTGTCAATTACTGCAAACATGTATTTAGTGCCTACTCTGCATATGACACTTTATCTGGCCAATGGCTATATAATACAGAAGGAACAAGATCTTTATTCAGACTGAAAGAAAGAATCACTTTGCAAAACCATGGAAATTTAGTGGGAAAGGGAGGGCACCTGTGGCTCACACCTGTAATCCTAGCTATTCAGGAGGTTGAGATCTGAGGATCGCGGTTCAAAGCCAGCCAGGGCAGGAAAGTCCGTGAGACTTTTATCTCCAATAAACCACTCGAAAACCGGAAGTGGCGTTGTGGCTCAAGCAGTAGAGCCCTCACCTTGAGCTGAAGAGCGCAGGGACAGCGTCCAGGCCCAGAGTTCAAGCCCCACAACCGACAAAAAAAAAAAAAAAAGCCCAAGACAGACACATAAAAAAACAAACCCAAAACAATGTGACTAGCACATGACCTCTCTTTTGTGTTTTTCCATCCCAAACTCTGAACACTAAGCTTCCATTCCAGAATCAGGGCAGGTGAGCAGTCTAGGATTGAAAGATTTAGGTACCTAGCCTTTCATCAAAATGAATGCTCAAGAAATACTTCATCTGAATGACTAATTTGTAAAGAAAGCATTACGTTCCCTACCAATCACCCTATTTATTTGCTAATGATGTTGCATATACCCTAAATATGGAACACAAATTACCACTTACACTAGGCACATTTTTTTTTCTTTTTTTCCTGTCATGGGGCTTGAACTCTGGCCTGGGCTTGAACTCTGGCCTGGGCGCTGTCCCTCAGCTCTTTAGCTCAAGGCTAAGGCTCTACCACTTGAGCCACAGCACCACTTTTGGTTTTCTACTGGTTTATTGGAGATAAAGAGTCTCATGGACTTTCCTGCCCGGGGTGGCTTTGACCGAGATCCTCAGATCTCAGCCTCTTCAGTAGCTAAGATTACAGGCGTGAGCCACCGAAGCCTGGAAGAAACTTGTTTTTTTTTTAACTTACAAAAAGAAAAGGTTTATTTTGGTTCATCAGGACCCAATGTCTTATATCTCATCTATTTGTGTGTGTGTGTGTGTGTGTGTGTGTATGTGCGCGCGCGCAGATCCTGGGGCTTGAACTCAGGACTTGGGCACTGTCTTTTAGCTTTTTTGCTCAAGGTTGGTGATCTACTGCTTGAGCCACAGCTCCACTTCTGCTTTCTCCTGGTTAGTTGTAGGTAAGAATCTTGCAGATTTTTCTTGCCCAGGCTGCTTTCAAACTGTGATTCTCTAACCTTAGCCTTGAGGTGTGAACCACCAGTGCCCAGTCTCAGCAAGTTTTTCTTTAAATGGAATCATTTAAAACCTTCTAGAAGTGATATCACCTAAAGTTTACTTATTTTTTTAAATCTCTTTTTATACAGATTATGTATACATAGTCATAAAGTGTTAAAATGTAAAATTCATCCAGTTTGGAGAAATAATGTTAAAACTATACATTAAAATCTAGGTATTTAAAATATGTGGATGAATAGCATTTTCAACTGGCATTTGGATGATTGATGATGTGTAATTATATTGACATGTATTTTCTTTACCAATGAAAATCTTTTAGTCACAGCACATTTCTGAATTGCATTTCCTAGTTATTCTGGATTCTTCCACTGGTCTACCTTCTGATTCAGAATTACTAAAAACAAATGATGTTATCTTAATGTCTCTAGTAAGCAGAGTTCCATTTTCCCTCAACTCTTCCTTCAATTTTACTGTCAAGAAAAGACAAAAGCATAACCAAGAATATTGTGAGGATAATGGAAATATGTGCAATACTTCTTTTTTTTGTGTGTGGGGCGTCGGGTCATGGGGCCTGAACTCTGGGCCTGGGTGCTGTCCCTTAGCTCTTCAGCTCAAGGCTAGCGCTCTACCACTTGAGCCACAGCACCACTTCCAGCTTTTTCTGCTTCTGTGGTGCTGAGGAATCGAACCCAGGGCCTCATGCATGCAAGGCAAGCGCTCTACCACTGAGCCACCTTCCCAGCCCCACGTGCAATACTTCTATACTGGATAACTGGAGAACATACATTTTTCTACCTTCAAAGAGCAGTAGTAAATATACACAAGATATCCTAGGGTCAGATCTTGGACTTGGCTGTAAGGAGATCCAAGAGTAATGATCACATTCATTGTCAAGCATTCATCCTTAGCATTTTCATTCTCAGCCTTCACAGAACTAAATTTCCACCTACTCCCACTTCTTTTTTTCTTTTTACTTAAATGGAACATCCTTTCCCATTTGAACTACTTCTTCAACCTTCTCTGCCCAGCGGAGAAGTGTGAAGTAAGGGAGTGAGTAAATGAATAAGGTACTATAAAAATCTAAGGGCTTCCTTAAACCTAGAGTTCTTTTTAAAAGGATGTCGAGGTGTCAAGGAGAGGAGTTTTAACAGTTTATGGATTGAATGTGAGTAAAAGAACATCAACAACACATCTGGCACAGCCAGTGGGAGGAGCCCTGTGATGTCAGAAGGATTCCAAGACTGGAGAGGTCTTCACTCAAAAAGCTTTCCTTGGGTTGGGAAGGTGGCTCAGTGGTAGAGCGCTTGCCTTGCATGCATGAGGCCCTGGGTTCGATTCCTCAGCACCACATGAGCAAAAAGAAAAAAGCTGGAAGTGGTGCTGTGGCTCAAGTGGTAGAGCGCTAGCCTTGAGCTGAACAGCTGAGGGACAGCGTCCAGGCCCAGAGTTCAGGCCCCACGACCAGACCCCCCCCCCAAAAAAAAAGCTTTCCTTATACTGGGAATTCAATGGCAAAAAAAAAAAAAAGGAGAAAAGAAAGAAGAAACTATAGCAGCAAGACTGAGTCTAGCCTTGGTTTCTCCACCAAGTTTTATAGATTCAGACAATTTTCTGAATCCCTCTGATGCTCAGTTTCCTTCTCTGTTTTTCTCTATGTGGTACCATGCTTTTCTGTTTTATTTTCATGTTTAATTAGACATGGAGTCTCAGGACTTATGGACTGACTTTGAACACAGATTCCTCTAGATCTCAGTCTCCTGAGAGACTTTCTTCTTTTCTCTTTTCCTTTTTGGCCAGTCCTGGGACTTGCACGCAGGCCTGGGCACTGTCCCTGGACTCTTCAGCTCAAGCCTAGCATTCTACCACTTGAGCCACAGAGCCACTTCCAGCTTTTTCTGTTTATGTGGTACTGAAGAATCGAACCCAGGGCTTTATGCATGCTAGGCACGCTAGGCAAGTACTCTACCGCTAAGCCACATTCCCAGCCCACCAAGTTTCTTAATGAAATTCAAATGCTTTGGGAAATTTGTGTGACAAAGTCCCCTATGAATGGAAGACATTATAGTAGTTCCCCTTAATCAAGGGGTTTACTTTTAAGATAACCTCATATATGCTTGAAAGGGAATAGTACCCATCCCTATACTATGACTTCTTTTCTTTTCCACTGTATATATACCTATAATAAAGTTTATTGGGCAAAGTTGACTAATAGGCAAGCAGATTAATGACAATGATACTAAAATAGAACAATTACAACATGCTTTAACAAAAGTCACTTAAGCTGGGCGCCAGTGGCTCACACCTGTAATCCTAGCTACTCACAAGGTTGAGATCTGAGGACCCAGCAGGAATATCTGAGAGACTTTTATCTCCAAATAACCTCTTAAAATCTAGAAGTGGAGCTGTGGCTCAAGTGGTAGAGTGCCAGCCTTGAGCACAAAATCTCAGGGACTGTGTGGCCCAGGCCATGTATTCAAGCCCCATGACCCACCAAAAAAAGTTATTTATAATTTAAAAGTACAAATAGTGTATTTCTGGAATGTTCCTTCTGCTATTTTCCTGCCTGCCGTTGACCTGGGGGAGCCGAGGGGGCCCGCGCTTAGCCTACCAGTGTGCTAGGCCCAGGAGGCTAGGAACCTGCGAGCTCGGCGAGGCTCGCCCCAAAGGCAAAGGATTCGTAGTGTGCTCAGATCAAAACCGGCCAGCTCCTCTCGGGGTCTACCAGGCCGCGAAGAGGGGTGCCCGATGAGCGCCGCTGCGGGGGCTCCTAACGGCACCGGACGGAGAACACCCACGCGCGCGACCGCAGGCCCACGGCGGAGGCAGCGTGGGGCCCGGGGCGGGTTCGGGGGTGGGGCCGGGGCCGGGCCGGGGCCGGGGCCTGGCCCGCGCTGGGGCCGGTCTCCGGGCTCAGACGCGAAGGGCTGCTGTGGGTGGCGCAGGGACCCGCGTCGCGGCGGTTTCGGCGAGGGCACGGGACCCACCCCCCCACGCCCAACCCGGCGGACGCGCACGCGGTTTCCAAGGCGACCAGCGTCCGCTCTTCCTTCCACTTCCTACCCCCAGTTCAGCCGCGGTTCGGGCGCGCCCCCTGGCGCCAGGCCGGGGAGAGTCGGGCTGTGGCCGGCGCGCCGCTCCCGCCTCCCCGGTGCGGACCCCCCTCCACCCGCAGGCCGGGCCGGAAGTGCGCCGGCCCCGGCTGTAGAGTGAGACGCCTGGGCGCGTCGGTGGGGACGGGGAAGCGGGATGCGCGTGAGGGCGGGGGGGTCCTGTACGCCCCACGGTGACTTCTCTCCTTTTGCGTGGAAGCCTTTTGTTTTGGCTGCTTTTGTTTTCACCCAAATGATTGTGGTTCCAGCTCCAGGCCGAATGGCGAACAACCTGGACGTCCAGCTTCATCGGGAGGATTTTACCGATGTATTTATATAGCTCCTAAGCCGCACACGCGCACACACGCGCGCGCGCGCACACACACATATAACGCATGCACACACATATAACGCACGCACACGCGCGCGCGCACACACACCATGACATCTCTTCCTTCCTCTTCACGCTTTATCTCTTCCTAGGGACTCCACATTGCACCTTTAAAGTTGGCCTCCGCCAGTGAATTTTCTCATTATGGAGATAGTCTACATTTGGGCTTCTTCCTCTTCTGTTTGGTTTGTTTTTGGTGCCGATCGTGGAGCTTGAACTCCCGGTTGGTTCTCTACTACTAGAGCCGCAGCTCCACTGCCAGTTTTTGGTGGTCAATTGGAGGTAAGACTCATGGACTTACCTACCCAGGCTGGTTTTGAACCTGAGGTTTTTAGACCTCAGCCTCCTGAATTAGCTAGGATTATAGGCGTGAGCCACTTGCACCAGGCCCACTCATTTTTCACCTTTTGTCGTGGGCAGACAGTGGCCTCTGTTCACTTCCCAGATCATCCGTTTTCTTGGAAGGTCTTTTTTCTTCCTTTTAAATATAATTTTATTGTTAATAGTAAGGTGGTGTGCAGAGGTGTTACCGATTCATAGGTCACGCAATGAGTACGTTTCTTTTTGGACACTGTCACCCTTTTTGCTTTCCTCCAGTTTCCCTTCCTGTCCCTGCCAAGTTGCACAGTTCATTTTCTTGGAAAATCTTTTGAAGATAGATTATCATGCGTATTTTGGTTCACACTGTGGTATATTAATCCATTAAGAACTTCTTGAAAGTAACTGAGTTAGCCAAAATATGAATCAGCTTTTACTAAGAATTTTTCTCATTAGTAAGATGTTATCTCCAAGTGAACCAGTTTGAAATAATTTAAACCACTTTTCTATCAATGTTATATATTTATCAAGTGACTTGTGAGTTGTGCATCTGATACAGGTGTTTTTTAGTTACCTGATCTTCCCTGGAATAACAGGTGTCATTCCGGAGTCAAAAATGTATTAAATATTGTGCAAATGAGGGAGAAAGAGAGCTACTACTGAACATTTTAAAGCAAGGAGATTTTTAGTTAAATTGAAAAACAGTGTGTGATACTTCCCGTTGAATTAATTCCCACATCATTTCCTATAAATCTCAGTCCTGCTTTTATGAGTGCCTGGGCCATGATCAAAAATGTGCTTTTACCCTATCGTTTATCGCCTGCAACGCTTTTCTTACAATGCTTGCCAGTTGGTGGTCAAACAGTGAAGCCAGATAAAAACCTTTTGCTGTTTCCTCATTTGACCTTGATATTCTGTTAGCTTGCCATGTGGAATGATGCACAAATAGAAGCAGGAAAGTATTTATGGTAGAAAATACCAAACACATTGTCGATTTTTGGCAAAACTACAAAGGACCTGTTTGGTACAAACACTTGCTAAATTTTCTTAAAAACTGCAGGATATATACATATATATATTTTTTAAAAAATTCTATGAACATACTTTTTCCTCATTATTTTGCTTAAATCTACTTTCACTGAAGATGACTGTCTTTGCCAGTAGGCCATTAGGCAGTCAACAAGATTTTAATATTAACCATCACAAGAATTTCTGGAGGTCTACAGTGAAATAGAACTGAAGACCCAGAAATGAACCCACAGACCTGTAGCCACCTAATCTTCGATAAGGGCTAAAAAAAAAAAATAGAATGGAAGAAAGACAGCCTCTTCAGTAAATGGTGCTGGCAAAATTGGTTAAACACCTGTAGAAAACTAAAGCTAGAACCTTATATATAACCCTGCACCAGAATCAACTTCAAATGGATCAAAGATCTTGAAGTCAAAGCAGGCACCCTGAAAACATTACAGGAAGGAATAGGAGAAACTCTAGGGCTCCTTGGCACAGGCCGAAATTTTCTTAAGATCCAGAAACACAACAAAGCAAAGAAAGGTTGGGCAAATGGGATTGCATAAAACTGCAGAGCTTCTGCTTGGCAAAGGACATAGCTAGCAAATATCAATAGAAAGCCCACGGATTGGGAGATCTTCACTAGCCGGATTGGGAGAAGATCTTCACTATCTATACAACGGACAAGGGTCTCATATCTAAAATATACTGAGAACTCAAACTAAATCCCCCAACAACAAATCCTCAAAGAAACAACTGCCCAATTAACAAATGGGCTAAAGAGTTAAAGAGAAATTTCTCTGAAGAGGAAATAAGAATGGCCAATAAAAGAAATGCAAATCAAAACAACATTGAGATTCCACCTCACCCCAGTTAGAATAGCTATAATCAAGAAATCTAATAACAACAAATGCTGGAGGGGATGTGGTCAAAAGGGAACCCTACTGCATTGTTGGTGGGAATGTAAACTTGTTCAACCACTTTGGAAAGCAGCATGGAGATTCCTCAAAAGCTCCTTTATGACCCAATAATTCCACTTTTGGTCATTTACCCAAACAATCACAAACAAGACCATACTAAAGCTACCAGCACAACTATGTTTATTGAAGCATTATTTACCATAGCTAAGATATGGAACCAACCCAGATGCACCTCAGTAGATGAATGGATCAAGAAACACACACACACACACACACACACACACACACACACACACAATGGAATTCTATGTCTCCATCTTAAAGAATGGCATCGCCCCATTTGTTAGGAAATAATTATATTAAGTGAAGTAAGCTAGGCCCAAAGAAACGTAGGACCCATGGTTTCCCTTATTTGCAGTAACTATTATATGTCTATGACAAACAGAAAAGGTCAAAAGCTATTTGTACATAGGCCCATCTAAGATGATGTTAAGCAAAATGAGCCCCAAGATAGGGACACAACTGGTTTTTATTTTCTTGCTATTGTTTTTAATGTACTATGTTATTTTTTTTTGATCTTTTGTATGTTCTCCTCTACGGTATAACCCCTGTTTTTACTGTATTTGATGTTGGTGCCCTGCATCTTGTATATACATTTTTCTAATTTGGGGAGGGGAACGGAAGTAACAAAATGCTTAAATATGTGGCTCACGCCTGTAATCCTAGCTACTCAGGAGGCTGAGATCTGAGGATCACCGTTCAAAGCTGGCCCAGGCAGGAAAAGTCCAGAAGACTCTTATCTCCAATAAATCACCAGAAAATAGGAAGTGGCGCAGTGGCTCAAGTGGTAGAGCACTAGCATTGAGCTGAAGAGCTGAGGGACAGCGCCCAAGCCTAGAGTTCAAGCCCCACGACTGACAAAAAACAAGAAACAAAAAAACAAATGCTTAAATAAAGAAACAAGTTGACCCACTGTAACAATGAGATGTACAAGACACAATGTTGAAAACTTTATAACTTGGGTGGAGGTGTATGTGTGTGTGGGGAGTTGGGGAGGTGAAGAGGAAAGGGATGGTAGGGAATAAACAAAGGAGGAGGTAACAACGCTCGATAGGGAATGTACTCATTACCTTACTTATGTAACTGTAACCTCTCTATACAGTATTTTTACAATAAAAACATATAAACATTTCTGGAGGTCTGTGTGATTTAACCTTTTGACTTTGCATCAGATGTTTTACTGACATTGAAGTTACTTTTGAAAAGTAAAAAAAGCTAGGCTACAATTCTTTTAATCCAAAAACTTTGTTCCTAGCATTTTTGAAACAAATTGTGCTTTGTGGGGAAAAAGCAATAAAAAATATGAGGTCATGAATATTCTCTCTCTCTCTGTCTCTCTTTCTCTCTTGTGCCAGTACTTGGATTTGAACTCAGGTCCTGGGTGTTGTCTGAGCTTTTGTGCTCAAGGCTAGTGCTCTATGCTCTACTACTTGAGCCATACCTCCACTTCTGGCCTTTAGGCAGTTAATTGGAATCTCTTGGACTTTCCTGTCCGGGCTAGCTTTGAACCTTGATCCTCAGATCTCAGCCTCCTAAGTAGCTAGGATTACAGGCATGAGCCACCTTTGCCAGGCAATGTCCCTTAACTTTTTGTTTGAGGATGGAGCTCTACCAGTTGAGCCATAGCTCCACTTCTGCCTCTCTGTGTGTGTGTGTGTGTGTGTGTGTGTGTGTGTGTGTGTAATTGGAGATAAGAGTCTCACAGACTGTCCTGCCTAGGCTAGTTTCAGGATCCTCAGTTTTAAGCCTCCAGAGTAGCTAGTGTTACAGTTGTGAACCACCAGCACCTGGTGATGAATATTCTCTTGAAAACAAAAAAGAGAAGATGAGGTAACAAACTCACCCAAGGATAATGTTTTGATGCCTTCCGGCTTTATTTATACGATCACTTGATTTCCCTTGTAGTCGGCTCCTTTCTTCATTGTATCTATCTAGTTTTGGCATGAATACCCATACATGACATCTTTCTTTTCCCCTTACCTCCTCTGTAATGAAGTTTTTGTTGGTTTGTGTTTACCAGAACGAGGGCTTCGATTCAGGGCCACATGCTCTTGCTTAGCCTTTTTCTCAAGGCTAGAGCTTTACCACTTGAGTGGAATCTCCACTTCCAGCTTTTTGGTGATTAATTGACTTGGCAACTTGATGGTTTTTTAACCTTGATTATCAGATCTCAGCCACAGGTGTGAGCCACTGGTGCTGGGCCTTATATAACTAATTTTTGAAATGACTTTTATGATCTGTTTGTTTTCTGGGAGGGAAGAAGAGTCAGCCAGTTTTATGTTCCAGCAACATGCACCAGGTGATGTAAATTATGCCTGATGTCATGAGAGAGAGTTCAACAACAACAAATTACTGCATGCTTACAGTACTTCTAAAACAAGGAAGCCCATGAGAGCAGAAACAGAACTTATACAATATCCAGAATTTCCTGTCCTGTGAGCTCTTTTTTTCCTCTTATTTTTTTCTTTTTTTGCTGGTCTTGGTGGTTGAACTCTGGGCCTGGGCACTGGCGCTGAGCTCCTTTTGCTCAAGGCTAAGCACTCTACCACTTGAGCCACAGCACCACTTTTGGCTTTTTTCTGTGATTAATTGGAAATAAGAGTCTCGTGGACTTTCTTGCCTGAGCTGGCTTCAGACCTCGATCCTCAGATCTCAGCCGAGTCAGTAGCTAAGATCGCAGGCGTGAGCCACTGGTGCCTGGCTTCAGTGAGGCTCTTAACTCTTATTAACCACCAAAATCCAGAAGTGGGGAATCTCTGACACAAGTGGTAGAGCACCAGCCTTGGGCAAAAAAAGTTACTAGACAGTGACCAGTCCCTAAGTTCAAGTCCCAGAAATGGCATGCACATACATGTATGCATTCACACACACATACACACACACACAAATAGCTGAGGTATAAGACATTGGGTCCTCCCTGCCAGCTAGCCGTTGGCTAAATATTGTTGCATCAAACTTACTTTATGTCTTAAGGAGCAAGAGATCAGCAGTTAGTAGACCATGGGATACAAAGTGGTTGCTGTTTTAAATCACTTAGTTTGAGTAGTATATTAGTTCTCACTGTATTAATATCACTCTAAAATACAGTGGCGTATTCATGACTGTGATAAGCATCATTAGCTCACAGTTTCTGTGAGTGAGGAATTTGGGAACAACTTGACAGGCCAGTTCTAGCATGGTGCACGTACCTCATGAGATCAGATGTTGGATGGATTCTGCATCTGTCTGGAGTTGCTTTCATCTAAGAGGAAAGAGTTAGTAGTCAAGTTTACAGGCAATCACAGCACAATTGGAGAGCCCCAGAATGGGGTGGGGCAGGAGGGTGTTATGGAAATCTGAGTCTAGGTTCTGGCATCTAGGACTGACTCCTGGAAGAAGTAAAGATTGATTTGAGAAGTGACAATGAACAGGAATTATTCAGCTTGGAGTGGGGTGGGGGGGACTGAGGGCATGGCATATATAAAGGCCCTGAAGCGGAAATGAAAATGCTGAGTTTCTAAGGGAACTAAAGATAATTACAAGGGTTACAGGCTAGGATCCCAGAGCTAAGAGCACAGCAAGGCAGGAGGCTGGAGAAGCACACAGGGACAGATGGCATCAGGCCCTCTCAGCCATGCTGAAGGTAACAGGCTCTGTTAAGAAGACAGATGTTTACACTGCCTGGTGTGTGCCAGGTGAGAAAGGTCAGGGCAGGGTGAGATGCCACAATGAACTCTACTGACCACAGTTGTCATCCTTCTTTTGCCTGAGGGCCTTGCACTTGGGTCCAGTTTCTGGTCCAAGGAGTATTCTCAGGCTCTGCTCTTTCTAAGTTTGCAGTGATGACAAAAGGATGACTTCACTCTCTGGCTCAGCTTGTCAGTTTGCCTAATCTCTTAAGGCTTCAGTGACTCAGGTGAGATGTCCACCCCCACACTAGGAAGTAGTCTATGAAACTTTACCATGACCACAACATCAGCAAACATATTAAAAGAATTAGAACATAGGGAATTATACTACCTCACAGCTGGAGAATGAGGCTGTATTAATTCTAATGTCCATTTTCTACCAACTGCATTTGAGCCAGGTATAGTGATATACACCTGGCATCCCACCTACTCAAGAGGTGAAGATGGGAATCTTGAGTTCAAGTCCATTCCATTAGAGACCCTAATCTCAACAACAACCCAAAAACAACTCATAAAAAAGCAAAAAACCCACTGGATTTATGTAACTGTAACCTCTCTGTACATCCTTAAATTAAAAAAAAAAATCAAAACTAAGCCAGGTGCTGGTGGCTCACACCTATTGTCCTAGCTACTAAGGAGGCTGAGATCTGAGGATCACGGTTCAAAGCCAGCCTGGGCAGGACAGTCCCTGAGACTCTTATCTCCAATTAACCACCAGAAAGCCGGAAGTGGCGCTGTGGCTCAAGTGATAGAGCACTTGCCTTGAGCTGAAGAGCTGAGGGACAGCGCCCAGACCCAGAGTTCAAACCCCACCACCACCACCAACAACAACAACAAAAAATCAAAACTGATACCCAACCAAAAAACCAAAATATCCCAGAAACAGCAAACCAAACCAAAGAAATAATAGGGTTGGGTGCAAAGAAAACAAAACAAAACAAAACAAAAAATTCAGGCTGTCAGGCTGGGAAGATGGCTCAGTGGTAGAGCCTTGCCTTGAATGCATGAAGCCCTAGGTTCGATTCCTCAGCACCACATAAGCAAAAAGAAAAAAGCCGGAAGTGGCACTGTGGCTCAAGTGGTAGAGCGCTAGCCTTGAGCTGAACAGCTGAGGGACAGCACCTAGGCCCAGAGTTCAGGCCCCATGCTGGACCCCCCCCCAAAAAAAAAATTCAGGCTGTGAGTATGGTTCAAGTGGTTGAACACTTGTTTGCTCAATATGCCATGAGACCCCAAGTTCAATCCCTAGTAACACAGAGGTGAGGGAAGAGAGAGTATGTGAGATGGACAGAGAAGTTGCATACGTTTGCAGAAGAAAATATAACCCATTTTCAGAACTATCTACCTGTACTAGTAAACCCAACTTAGGGCACTGAATTTTTAAGTAAGAGGAATAATAATAATAGTGGATTATTCCCTTTATATGGTTATGAGTACATCTTTTATCTTTTACACAGCACCCTAAGAAAACCACAAATCTACAGAAATAGAAATTGAGTTCTCAGCCACGTTTGTCCTCCATAGGGCCACACCAGCAGGGGGCCCACTAAAGGGAGAAAGCTAAGGCATTTCAGAGATAGGAATCTGGGCCCAGATATTGGGAAATCCTCCTAATGAATGTGTCTGCCAATGAGAATAACCCCACTTTATTGATGTTTTAAAAAGAACACAAAATTTCCAACATGAGGTCTTCTGAAGTAGCTTATTCAAGAGTGATCTTGAGAAAAAGAAAACAAACCTGTTCATCATCGTTACACTAAAGATTAAAAAAAGAAAGAAAGAAAGAGTGATCTTGAACAATACAACTTGTAGATGGGGATGGGAGAGAAAAACTGGGAGAGAGCGAGGGAAGAGATGACACTGTCCAAAAAGAAATGTACTCTTTTCCTGAGATAAATAACTGGAACCCCTTTGTATATCATCTTTATAATAACAATAAAAAATTTAAAATCTAAAGAAAGACAAAAATTGGACAAGGTACTTTGCCTTTCCACTCCTTAGTTTCCTCATCTGTAAAATAGATAATAGTAGTACTTCTCAAAGCTGTTCTGAAGATTAAGTAAACAAATAGTATAATTCTTGGCATATGGATAGGTTTCAAGAAAGGCTATTTTTCATACCCCTTGAAAATCTTAGAGACCAGGAGAACATGGGTCTCTTCAGGGTCACGTTTCCCATGTATCTGAAGACAGCTTGTTGTAGTTAATTGTGGATATGTGTCTCATGAACTTTTCTGCCTGGGCTGGCTTCAAACCACCATCCTCAGATCTCAGCTTCCTAAATAGCTTAGATTACAGGCATGAGCCACTGATACCTGGCTCATTCATTAAATCCAAAAATATTTGTTGAGTATCTACTTTGGATTAGTGTTTATGAGGCAGGCCCTCATAAATACTTCACTGTCTTCACTGTCTTTTACCCAGGACAAACCCCAGTAGTGTCATATCTGGACTGAAGAAATTACCTCCCATCTAGTTGTCCTAAGTCCAGTTCAGACATTCTGCTAAACTCATCCTTTGTTTAGTACCTTCTATGGCTTCCCATGGAGCCCACCAGATGAACTTACTGACATGGCTGAGCAGGCTCCTCAGGCCCCAGGCCTACCAGGGGTTTGAGCAGACCTCCCTGGCCTATGCTTCAGTCACCAGTTGGGGTCTCCTAGAAGCAAACCCCAAGTAGTCTCAGACTGCTCTGGTAGGAAAATCATGAAATGAGAGGAGAAAGAAGCCATGTGTGTTAGTGAACAAGTCACTGAGAGATTTGGTTTCTCTGAGAATTGAAGAGAAAACATAGAGCAGGTCCCCCTCTCTGTAGAAGGGTGAGGAGGCTGTGTAGCTCTGGTTTGTCATTGGTTGAGGGCTGCTTCTGGTGGTGTTCACAGCAGGTGTGCCCTTGTCCCCAGTGGACTAGAGAAGTTCTCACTTAGGACTGCCTCAAGTAGGTACAGGAGCCTTGGCTTGTGTGGTGAGTGCTGAGGATATCTGTACAGGGCCCTAGGGAATCTACCACAGCACTCAGATCATCATATATTTATAGTGCTCCTTGCCCTTGAAAGGACTCATTCAGTGTCCATCTTTGCTGCTCATCTGTTAGTGCTGTAAGGGCATAGACAGGATCTCACTGTGTCACTGATATTCCTCCAGTGCTTAGCACAGAGCCTGATATGGCCAAGATATTCAGTAGATACAGAGAGAGATGAGTAGATGAATGAATCAATAACTACCTTTCCAGTGAATAAGCCCAGCATGGCCTGCTGTGCCTGGTAAAATACATGCATCATAAAACCTCCAAGCTACTATGACATCTGATGACACATGAGTCATTGATACATTTTCATACCCATTTATGGGCTATAGTAGACTTTCTAAGTAAAATTTAGGATGCAAAGTTTTGTCACTTTGCAACCAATATATTCCCAATACCTTTCTTTGTAGATTGGAACTACTCCAATGGGACATTCACAGCATACCCTGTGAATCAGGATGCAGGCTCAGAAGAGGTGACAGGGAGCAAAATGCATTGTACTCATAACCTCACGGAATTGAAACCTCCTTGTACACCCAATTAATAATAAACAAGAAAAGGAAGGAAGGGAGGAAGAAGGAAAGAAAGATGAAGACGAAAGAAAGGAAGAACAAAAGAGCAGGCTCAGCTCTGCAATGTTAGACAGCACTGGCCTGTCCACTTATGTGGATATGAGGTAGAGGTAGACATGGTGATGTTTCGGAGCTTTGACTTTATCCTGACAGCACTGGGGAGCTACAAAAGGATTTCCTACTGAGAGCAAGACTCAAAGATTAATGAAGCCAGGTACTGGTGGCTCATGCCTGTAATTCTAACTACTCAGGAGGCTGAGATCTGAGGATCACGGTTCAAAGCCAGCCTGGGCAGGGAAGTCTATGAGACTCTTATCTCCAATTAACTGCTAGAAAACCAGAAGTGGTGCTGTGGCTCAAAGTGGTAGAGCACTAGGCTCGAACTGAAGAGCTCAGGTACAGCATCCAGGCTCAAAGTTCAAGCCCCATGGACTGATAAAAAAAAAAAAAAAAAAAGATTGATGAAGCAAGAAATGCAATAGAAGAGACTAGATGTTGGGAGGCAAACTGGGGGTGAAGAGGCCCGAGACAATGTGGCTGACAGGCCTTTGGTCTATGTAACACTTCTGATAGTGGCTCCCTACACAGGTTGGGGTCAGAAGAGTCACTTAGGTGAATGAATTGTAATATTAACATTGTGTGAATATAGTTTGTTTTTCTCTAACTCACTCACAAACCTATCCTGTCACTTTATTTGCGAAGTGTTTCTTAAAGCATTAGTAGAGTATTTATTGAAAAAGTAATAAGCAAGTGGGCTGCTGGTGGCCCATATCTATAACCCTAGCTACTCAGGATGCTAAGATCTGGAGGATTGAGGTTCAAAGCCAGCCTGGGCAGAAAAGTCCAATTAACCAGCAAAATGCCAGAGTGATAGTGTGAATCAAATGGTAGAGCACATGAATAGCCAAGCAGGAAGCCCTGGATTCAAACCCTAGAACTGCCAAAAAGCAAAACCAAACAACGAAAGAAAAACAAAACAACAACACAAAAGCAGTTACAGAAGATATATAATGTTATCAACTAGAAGAAGGTAAAGAAAAAAAAAGTCTGCATCATCAGTTAGTTACCAAGTACCTGTTCCTATACATCACCAGAGGCTTCCTTTTGAAAGATGGCTGATCATGACACACTTGTTCCTCCAAGGTGGGAATCAGGCTTGGAACCTCCGAGGCTTGCAATCAGCTCCAGCACGGTGTGGCCTTGTTCTGAGCAACAACCAGGATTAGCTCTGTTCAGGGTTTCTCTGCTGTCACCATTTTGCCTTGAGGAGAATGTATTCTGGGGCACAGGGGAAGATTGTGAGTCCGCTGTCACTGCCACTCACACCATGGACTAGTTCTGGAGGCTGAAGTCCAGGTCAGGGTATCATCAGGACTGAGACTTCCCGAGGGGGCATTTCCTGGCTTGCAAATCTACCTTCTTGCTGTGCCTTCACATGGCTTTTTTTAATGTACATGGGTGGGGAGGGTGAGGGGAAGGAAGGAGCCCTAATGGCTCTATCTCCAAATACAGTCACTTTGTGGGTAGAGATACAACATAAGCTTATAATTGGAGCACTACAAATAAATATGGTGTACTGGGATAATTCCACCTCGTTCCTGGTTCTGCACATGGAAACTTAGGGAAAGGATGTGTGTTAAGAATTGAGAATAATCGAGATTTTTTAAATGTTTTTTTTATTGTAAAAGTACTGTACAGAGGGGTTACAGTTCTATGAGTAAGGTAATGAGTACATTTCCTTTTGAGCATTGTTACCTCCTGAGATTTTTCTCTCCTAGCCATTTGTGATGATAATTACAGGAGGAAGCAGAAAGTTGAAAGCAAAATAAATAAAAAACCAAGTTTTTGTGTTAGTAAAGCCTAGAAAGGTGGTGAAGAAGTCAGTTCCAAGAGCATAAAAATACCAGGAGGAATGCATCTGTGTGTCTATGTGGAACGTATTCAAACCATACACACTTCCAAAGACGTCTAAAGTGACTTGATCACTTTAGAGACATAAGATGCGTCATATAATGCTGGGTGCCTGCAGACCTACCAACTCAAGAGGCTGAGATCTGAGAATTGTGGTTCAGAGCCAGCCTGACCAGGAATGCCCATGAGACTCTTACCTCCAACTAAGCACCAAAAAGGCCAGAAGTAGAGCTGTGACTCAAGTGGCGCTGATCCTGGGACTTAAACTCAGGGCCTGGGCGCTGTCTACCACTTGAGCCACAGATCCACTTCTGGCTTTTTGATGCTTAATTGGAGATAACAGTCTCATGGACTTTCCCACTGGGGATGGCTTTGAACCATGACCCTAAGACCTCAGCTTCCTGAGTAGGTAGGATTCTAGGCATGAGCCACTGGTGCCAGCTTCAACTTCTTTTTTCTTAGAGATTGCTCTGCAGTTTGACCAATAGCAATGCCAGCACTGCTGAAACAGCACTCTTCAAATGTAAATAATTGTTGCACAAAAGGAAACTTATCTTCTTTTCAAAACTGACATATGCCTTTTATAATCATGCCATGAAAAGTATGCATGATGGCAAGCAGCTGTTTTAGCTGACATCACTACCATTCATAGATGGGATGCTGATGAATGGGAGACTCTTTCTGCAGTGACTGCTGCAGTAGCATATATAGCTATAGTATATAGTTGATGCATCATGGATCCAGGAATGATTCAGCGATCTATGTTTTTGCTACTGTTATGTTTAGTTACCGTTATGGAAAATTAAGGTTATGGCACCAACAATCCACCATGGATTTATTAACACTTATCACATACACCTAATCTGGGCTAGCCAGTCCAAGAGCTGGGAAGAAAACCTCAGGGCACAGAACTGAGCAACAGCAAGTGCAACCTCCCTGAGTTTGAAATAGAGTGCCTTAGTTTTCATTCTCCTAACTGCAGATTAATAGACAAGGACTTGGCATATAGGGAGTTTATGTGGAAGTGATCTTAAGAGCCACAAATGTGGCTAGCAAAGGAGAACTGCCAGTAAAATGATGTGGTGGAGAATCAGGCTTGGAGTTCACACCTGTGATCCTAGCTAGAATGGGGATGGGAGGGAGGAAATGGTAGTTTCAGACCAGCCCTGGATAAAAATAGAGTAATTCTCTACTTAAAAAATAAGAGCAAAAAGGGATGGCAGCCTGGTTCTGATGGTTCATGCCTCAGGAGGCTGAGATTTGAGAATAGAAGTCTGAAGCCAGTGAAGGCAGGAAAATCCATGGGACTCTTATCTCCAATTAGCTACCAGAAAAGCCTAAGTAGAGCTATGGCTCAAGTGTTGGAGCAACAGCCTTCATCAGAAAAGCTAAGGAACAGCACCTAGGTCCTGAGTTTAATCCCCATTGCCTTGTACTTCCTTAGGAAGTACAAGATCCTGAGTTCAAAATCTCAGCATGGCCAACAAAGGGGTGCACCGATGAGTGAGTTACTATTATGGAAAATTAAGGTTCCACCTCACTTGGGACATTCTGAAGGGTCATTTGAACAAGCTTCAAAAGTGCCCCGTAGTAGGGCAAGGAAATGAGAGAATCCTTCACATTTCTGTCTTTAAAGTTTAGAAGGTACCCACAGAAATGGGTGTATTGATTCTGGCCTCTAACAACTGTGTTCTGAAGAATGTCACAGATCAAGTTACAGAGAAGGAAAGCTGGCAGCATGTGGGTATCAGCTCAGACTGGCCAGGGACTAAGCTTGAGGCATAAGAATCATGTAATCTGGAGAGTTTAGATTTTTGGGGTGATAGAATATCAGTGTTGGGAGTGATTATAGGATTAGAGCAATGGGTTTGTGGATTCTTCTTTTTTGCTGGGCTTGGGGCTTGAACCCAAGCTGTTCCTGTGCCTGTTTGTGGTCAAGGCTAGCATTCTACCACTTGAGCCACAGTGTCACTTCCAACTTTTTCTGAGTAGTTTATTGTAGATAAGAGTCTCATGGACTTTTTAGGATGGCTTCAAACTGTAATCCTCAGATCTCAGCCTCCGCAGCAGCTAGGATTACAGGCATGGGCCATGACCCCCAGGCTTGGTTTGTGCATTCTGTATAAGGAATCTCCGTTCATTGTTATTATCCCCCAGTGAAACAAAATTGGTGAACAATACTATCAGCTACATAATTCAATTCAATTGTTTGACATCCTTTAGACAACTAGTTTTTAAAGTGTTATTACAGTTAAGCAGTGTCAGTATCACCTGAAATTAGAACACTTGGGGCTGTACTGTAACCCCATTGAACCCAAAGCTCTGGATTGAGGACTCAGAAGATGTGACAAGCCCTCTATCTGATCCCATACACAATAAAGTGTAAGAGAAGTGCATGTAGACAGGATCCTGTGCTGAACTTCATTCCAGTCACACTGGAGGGGACAGGGTTTCTGGAGAAACCCAGGTTTCTAGTCCTAGTTGGGTGTGAACATGGAAAAGCTACTTGATTTCCAATCTGTAAAATGAAAAGGTTGGGCTAATAATATACTGAGGCTTCAAGCTCTTAATTTTATTAAAGCAGTGGAATACTTCTTTCAAAGACATCCTACTTAGGCTGGATGCCAGTGACTCATGCCTATAATCCTAGCTACTCAGAAGGCTGAGATCTGAGGATCACGGTTCAAAGGCAGCCTGGGCAGGAAAGTCTCTGAGACTCTTATCTCCAATTAACAATCTGAAAACCAGAAGTGGCACTGTGGCTCAAATGGTAGAGTGCACACCTTGAGCTGAAGAGCTCAGGGACAGTGTCCAGACCCCGAGTTCAAGCCCCATGACTGACAAAAAAAAAAAAGAAAAAGAAAAAGGAAAAAAGATATTCTACTTGAAACAGTAATATCCATAAGCCACAACAACAACAAAAGACATTAACACAAAGTCCTTATTTGGGGATAGTAGACCAGTTGCCTGTCTTGCTTTCCCTACAGTGGCTTTCAATGTGCCACTAAAGATATTCAGAGATTTGAGGAGTATAGTTTGAGAACCACTGCTCTAGAGAGCCAAGTTCCCCCTGTAGTACATCAACAGACTCAACCATTAGTCACCTAAGATGATAACACTGAGGCAGACCCAGCATCACAAACTTGGCCCCACCTCTGCTAGCTGGGCAACCAAGAGCGAACCACATTATCTCCATGAGTCCAGCATCTTCTACTCTAAGTTGACATTGACTCTAATTCTTGGCATACCTGTCCTAAAGGGCTGATGAGAGGATCCAGTGAAATCATGTATATGAACGTACTTCATATATTGTTATGTTGTATTTAATTGAAAGGGATTCTTAGGGGAGAAATTATCCTTCCAGGTAGCTTTCCTTTGAAACTAGTGCCAAAGATAAAGATAGAGAATATAGCTGGTTAAATGGTTTGTAATTTTTCTCTTATCTTAAAGGGATGCTAATACAATTTTCCTTTTTAATTAAAACCTGTTTACCAGGATGAGTCACTCTAAATAAAAGGATGCTTAAGCAGAGACTTGAATACACTGGTTGAATCATTCTACTAAGCTTGTAAAAAATGTTTGGGTAATACTCTCTAAAGAGAAAATTCTTTTCTCTTAACGTTCTGCTGCCCACATGCTTATAGGGAAAGCCAATTTTGGAAGATGTTGACTTAGCATTTTTAGCTTCTTGCATATTGAGAAAAATTGTAGTGTAACATGAATTCAGATTTATGTGGTTTTTTCCCCCTGTCAGATGGGGTTTCTCAGAGAGAGTCATCTACCACAGAGATGCCTGGGACATGCCAAACAGCAAATTTTATGGCTGTATTTTGTCATCCGGAAAGTCATGAACAATTCTTTGTGAAACTTTTGAAAGACTAACTAGGAACCTCAAATATGGTTGCTGGAAGTAGAAGGGAGTTATTTTGAACCTATTTGTTTCAAAGACCCTGGGGATGATATAAGATCAAACTATGTTTGAAAACTGTTGTCCTGAGAAAAATATATCTTTTTAGTGGCCATGTTGAAAGCAGCAATCACTAAGACCTCTCTACACTTTCTAAGCATGTATGACTTTGTTTTTCCTAAACATATTAACTGGAGGCCGGGCGCTGGTGGCTCACGCCTGTAATCCTAGCTACTCAGGAGGCTGAGATCTGAGGATCGCGGTTCAAAGCCAGCCCGGGCAGGAGAGACCGTGAGACTCCTATCTCCAATAAACCACCAGAAAACCGGAAGTGGCGCTGTAGCTCAAGTGGTAGAGTGCTCGCCTTGAGCTGAAGAGCTGAGGGACAGCGCCCAGGCCCAGAGTTCAAGCCCCACGACCGACAAAAAAAAAAAAAAAACATATTAACTGGAGCCCGGGCCTAATGTGGTCTTGTCAGACTCCCTGGAGCAGCAATCAGCACTGAGTGGACAAGGATTTGTTCAGAACAACCTCATATTTGAGACATGGGTTGCAATCATTCTTGTACCTTGGGACTGGCTAGGCTGTTTGGGGGCAAGCTTCTTGTGATCATGCTCATTCACTAATACAAAAAGGAGATAGATATCCAGAATTTACTTTTTATCGGGTGTTGTGAGAACATAGCCAAGCAGAGAAGCCTGGGGAGACCTGAAGATTATGGGGCTTCCTCCAGGCAGGAGTAGGAGAGAAAGGGGAAGTAGGTTGGGAAAGACAAAGAGGCATGGAGGAAAGCAGAGAAAGTTTTAAGCAGAGAAAACAGAATGGCCCAGAAGAGAGCTCATGGCACCTTCTGATGACTGAATAAAGTCCACAATAGCTCTAGAACTATTGAGTCACATGGATCAAAAGGGCAGTTAGACTGGGAAACCCTTTGACCTTGCCAGCATGGCCTTCTTCCTCATTTGTGTGAATATAGGAGCAGTGCAGAACACTCTTTCTCCAACTGCTCCACAGAATCCTAGGGTCCATCAGAGACTCCAAAGAACTTTGGGGAGTAGGAGGTAGAAGGACGAAAGCACTAGCCCCCAAGTTTTTGCCTCATTAGGAAAAGCATTGTCAGTGTCCATTTCAAATGTTGGATCTGAGTATGATGGTATTGGAAGATAAATAAATTCTATGGAATTTTTTAAAGAAAAATTACTGCAAATCTTCAGGTCCATCCTTTGACAGTAAGAGTCTATATTGTTCTTCTGAGACAATTCTATCTGGGTTAATGGGGCATTGGCTTGTCTGTAAGAAGCAGCTGTATCACAACTGAAAACACCCAGGGTGATAGCATGAGCTCCTGAACTATTTCAGCAGGAGACAGGGGCCCTTAGCAGGGCGCCAGTGGCTCACATCTGTAATCCTAGCTACTCAGGAGGCTGAGATCTAGGATCACAGTTCAAAGCCAGCCGGGGCAGGAAAAGTCCATGAGACTCTTATCTCTAATAAACCACTCAGAAAACCGGAAGTGGTGCTACGGCTCAAGTGGTAGAGTGCTAGCCTTGAGCTGAAGAGCACAGGGACAGCGTCCAGGCCCAGAGTTCAAGCCCCATGACCGACCCCCCCTCCCCCCTAAAAAAAGCCTTGCTCTTGAGTCTCTCCCAACTAAGAATACATAGCTAGAAAGCACATCCACTTACACACTGAAGGGAACGGGTGCCAGAAGCAACAAATCCTGAAGTGAGAACTCACTCTATCTTACCCAGAAGAGGCCTAATGAGTCCTGGTTGAAGTGTCTGTTTTGTTTCTTCCTTGTCCCTCCTCCCCCGCCTTCCTAGCCTTCTGTTCTCTAGATTAGCTCTCTAGACCAGCATAACCTGTTTTAGCTTCTCTCTCACCTGACCCCCTCAGAACTGACTTATCATCATCTTGACCTCTGCACATTCATTACCTTGAGCCAGGCTGCTGCTCTGAAACTCAACTTTACTCATGGATTCCTGCCCAGTCAGACTTGCACCACAGCACCTCAGATGCAGAGAAACTACACACCCCAGCAACTGTAGTGATAATTTAAGGGATTAGTTGAACATGACTTCCTAACTCCTGCCAGCTCTAGCTTCTTCAACTTGGAGCCATTAGGTACCCTCCAGCAGGAGACACAGGCTTTTCATTCCTCCTTGTCAATCTTTACGTTAGCCATGCTTTTCAAAGATCACCTGGAAGTTTGGCTAAAATGAATGCATCTGGCATGGAGCTCCCCTATATCTAAGACATTGTTAGGGGATGTCAATGGTTCATGAACTTTGAGAAATAGGAAAATAGGCTAGCAGCCTCAGTCTCACACGAAGGCAGTGTATGGGAAACGTTTTTAACTTATTGGTAGACATTCATTAAACACAATCTGTCCATATGGCAATAGCTGTTACTTTGTTTTCAAGGTTTAAATATTTTATAGAATGCAGTGTTTGAGTCTACATAAAGTATATAGTTTAATTCTTTTTTTTTTTTTTCTTTTTTGGTTGGCCATGGGGCTTGAACTCTGGGCCTGGGTTCTGTCCCTGCGTTCTTCAGCCCAAGGCGAAAGCGCTCTACCACTTGAGCCACAGCGCCACTTCCAGTTTTCTAGTGATTTATTGGAGATAAAAGTCTCATGGACTTTTTCTGCCCGGGCTGGCTTTGAATTGTGATCCTCAGATCTCAGCCTCCTGAGTAGCTAGGATTACAGGTGTGAACCACCAGTGCCCAGCTTCTCTCATGGTTCTCTGGAGCCAGATACTCAGCATCAGGTAATTAAAAAACTTAACAAACTATGTATTGAGTATAGTGAGCAAGGAAGAATGTGGCTTTAAAATAGCATTCATTCTCTAACCTTTTAACTCAGGGTAGTAATACTAACTGTCTAGTAGGCAGATGTGATTCATTCCAGGACTCATCTCAGCTGTGCCAAGTTCTGCCAAGAGTATGGGGAAAACAGAATAAGTGGGATGATTCATTTTTTGTAATTATTATGAATATAATTTGCTTTATTATGATATTTCTACAGATGGTGTACAATGTGGTCTGATTAGTTTTCATTCTTTCTACTCACTTTTTTCAGGTAGTCAGTTACATCATGCTATTTTAATATTTTGATCATATTTACCCCCAAGTACCCTCTTCTTCTCTCTTCCCGGTGATTCTCCTTCAGATAGTCCATTTTTCTACTCATGTCTCATTACTATTATTATTATTATTTTAGATCTAGTTTGTGCATATGAGTGAAAACCTGTCATGTTGAGCTTTTTGAGCTTGCCTTATCTTACTTTAACATGATGATCTCAAGTGTCATCCATTTTCCTACAAATGACATAATTTCATTCTTCTTTCTGGCTGAATAATATTCCATTGTTTATATATTCTACATTTTCTTTGTCCATTCATTGATTGTTAGGGACCTAGGCTGATTCCATAGCTTTACTGTTGTGAATAGTGCAGTGATAAACATAGTGTAGATGTCTTTTTTCTATGCTGATTTACATTCTTTTGAATATGAATCCAAGAATGGTATGGCAGGGTCAAATGGTACGTCTATTTTCAGTTTTTTGGTGAAACTCCATATTGATTTCAATAATGATTGTACTATTTGCATTCTCAAGGAATGACAAGATTCTAGAGTTGGCTACATGGGAGACTATAGATCTTAGCTGCTTTGCTCTGTTGTCATGGCTTTGACTTTTTCTCGTGTCTCCTGCTCTTTCTTTGCCTGCCCATTTAAGCAGGGCCTGCTCCTCAAGTAGCAAAGAGCTTACTTGTTGGTTCACTTACTTTTATGGAATTACCCACTCCATATAGGGGCAGGGAAAAGGACAAATACTTGCTTTTACCTCGGCTGTTTCATCTGTTTTAAGTGGCAAGACAGTCTGACTTCAAGTAGGCAATCTGTAGTAGAATTCTGTAAAACAATCATTCCTACACACTGGCTGACATTTTCACAGCCAGAATTCTCATGGAAAATGATGGTAAACTAAACTTTAGGCAATCTCTTGTATACCATATGTCACTTTGAATGACATTTGTAGACATGGCTCTTCTCTCCTCTAACTTTCCCAACAAACAGAAATGTCTGACAAACTCAAGCCCAAGTTTGCTGTGTACCTTCAGACCTCTAGCTGAGTGTCAGATGGGTACTGTGACTCCATTCCTGCCTGATCTTTTCCTTACCTCAATTTCCAAGAAAGGACACACTCAGGTCTCAGCATGTCTTACCCAGGGGCCACTGGGACAGTGACACTACTAGGTTGTCTTAACCACATCATAAACAACAACAGCTCTTCAGTCATGGAGACTTTTTGCACCCACCCCCTCATACAAAATATAAACACATTCTCGGTTAGCTGTGTTGTAGTGTGTGGTTTCCTTTAATTTAAAGTTAGAGGCCCCCTCAGGGTTTCCCATGGTTTCTTTGCAAGTCCTCTGGTTGTTTGTTTACTTTGAACATGAAGGTAGCCCCTGGGCCCTTCAGCCCAACTAACCACAGCATCTTTTAGGCAATGAACAGAGACATCTGAAAGACTTTTGAGTTTTAACCAAGTCACTAACCTCAGAAGTAAACCAGAGTGATATCTCAAAACTTGACATCAATATTTTCTTTTTGGAATTCCACTCAAGTCTAAAACAATGTGTGGTAAAGCTCTATAATTTTTAACCCAAAAAGGTTGACTCTATAATTTTAGCAATTTTTAGGCATTTTTTTTGCTACAAGTTCTGTGGCCTCCAGCAAGTGTTTGCTAGTATCGATAATACTGACCACAAGTTTAAAAAAATGAGATAGCTATAACAACCAAGAATAAACAATAACACATAGCACAGAGCTGGGCTCCAGTGGCTCATGCTTATAATCCGGCTACTGAGGAGGTTGAGATCCGAGGACTGAAATTCACAGCCTAGGAAGGAAAGTTCATGAGACTGTTATATCTAGCTAAAAAGCTGGAAGTGGTACTGTGGATGAAGTGGTAGAGTGCTAGCTTTGAGTGAGGAATCTAAGGAACAGCACCCAGATCTTGACTTCAAGCCCCAGTACTGGAAAAAAAAAAAAAAAGAGCACCGTTTTGGAGTTTTAAAGATCAAGGTATACTTTCACCTCCTCTCAAATCCATACATTATTTCTTGTCTTGAGAAATTTCAAATGATATTATATAGGAAGTGTTTGAAGGCTATACAAATTGACAGCGATTACCTGACTCAGATCTCTACTTTTATTATTGGTGAAATCAGTGGTCAGCCTGGGCTGTGATTTCTACTTAAGGTTGGTGTGGTAAGTCTGAAGATCAAATACACATCAATTACTACTTGACTATGCACATAGTGCCTACTACATGCTGGAGGTTTCTCTAGATTTTAAGTATTTTAATTTATGATCCATTGAAACAAGGAGTTTCATGTATAAATTCTATACATGCATATAGTGTCCTTTGAGCAAGTTCACCACCTCTATTTACCTCATTAAGTCTTAAAATGATTTGTGTATGCGTGCCTGTGTGCGTGCATGCTTGTGTGTGTGTGTGTGTGTGTGAGAGAGAGAGAGAGAGAAAGAGAGAGAGAGAGAGAGAGAAAGAGAGAGAGAGAGTGTGTGTGTGTATATGTGTATATGTGCCAGCACCAGGGCTTGGATGCTGTTCCTTAATTTTTTAGCTCAATGAGGGTGCTTTACCACTTGAGACACGACCCTACTTCTGGATTTTTGTTGGTTATTACAGATAATACTTTCATGGACTTTTCTGCATAGGCTGGTTACTAACCTTGATCCTCAAATCTCAGTCTGAATAGCTTGGGTAATCCACCGGCACCTGGTTTAAAAGGATTAGTTTAAAAAGACAATGGTTTTTGCTGGCATGGGACTTATATTCCTGTGGAAGCTCTAATACTTGTTAGTGAGTTAGTGGGGATGAGGAAGAGTTTGGGACTGGGCTGCATGGTGGTAAGAGCAAATGGCTTTCCATGTCAATGTCTCAGGTATTAGTGGAAGCCACAGGAAGGTCCTGACCAGATGACTGAACCAGCTTAATGACCATACCCATTCTCTCCAGCCCTGGAAGAAGGCACAATCTCCACATTCATGTGTGTGGGAAGTCATTGCAGTTTCCACCCCAACTTTACACTGCATCCATTTACTCCTTGATATGTATGTATGTATGTATATATGTATGTATGCATGTATGTATTTATTTTTGCCAGTCCTGGAGCTTGAACTCCTGGGCATTGTTCCTGAGCTCCTTTCGCTCAAGGCTAGCACTCTAACACTTGAGCCACAGTGCCACTTCTGGCCTTTTCTGTTTATGTGGTACTGAGGAATCGAACCCAGGGCTTCATACGTGCCAGGCAAGCACTCTATCACTAAGCCACATTCCCAGCCCCTTGATATGTTTTAGATTTAAGGTTTTCTTCTTGTTGGCTGCTTCTTCCTCTCTGCCAGGCAGTTTTGGATTCATGCTCTTTGGGCCTGGCTGTTTTTTTTTCCCTCTCATTTTCTTCATCCCTAGATATTCTCCTTTCGATCTTTCTTACCTGTCTGTGCTTCCCCAGCTACTGATTAGTTCTGTCTCTATTTGAGCCCACCCATGGTTCCTGGGTCTGAGCCTTTGATACTCCTTATCTTAGAGGGGAAAAAAGATATAAAAAAGCAGGGATCTGTGTGAGAAGTTCCCGGAGGGTGGTGCCACTTAAATGGGGGAGGGCAGAAAGACTGAGGTGTATCTAGTTTGAAGTGGCACAACAATTAAGAGGACATTGGCCAGAGAATGTCAAGGATTCAGAGTTGGCTCTTCCTAGGCAAACTAAAGTGTAAGGCAAAATGTTAAGGTAAGATCCAATATGGTAGATGTGCATGGCAGCAGTCAGGGAAGGGCTGGAATCTGGTGGGCACATGGGCATATCTAAGCTTTTGTAGCAATGCTCATCTCAGACCCTATGACAGGTGCTGACATTGTTAGTCTAGGCACCTGCTTAGGTCTGAGACTCACAGAGAAGACTGGTTAAAACTATAGACTTGTCTGAGCAGAGATGGGAGGGGGAAACAGGAGTAAAATTGTCCAAAAAAAAAGGAATGTATTCATTACTTGATTTATGAAATGGTAAACCCACTGTACAATACCTTAATAATAACAATAAAAATATATGTGTATGTATAGTTGTACTTATGTATGCATATGTATATATACACATGTATATTATATATATACATATATATATATATATATATATATATATATATTATAGACTTAGCTGTACCCCAGTGGTAGAGCACTTGCCTAGTGAGTGTGAGACCCTGGGTTCCATCTCCAGCACTGTAAGAAAAAGAAAAAGCACAAACTTGGAGAGAAAACAGATTAGAGCATTCATTCCAGTACTGCGAGATATTAGTTTTATCATCTTGGCAAGTCATTTTGTTTCTGATCTTTAATCTTCTCATCTATAAAAGAGGGAATGATAACACATACTCTGAATTTGGTATCACTGTGAGTCTTCTTCAGGCAGAAAGGCAAATAAATGAGTCCTTGAGCATCTGGGGCTATCCCTGGGGCCTAGCTGAGATGGGGCCTTAGCCTGATGCTGACATGCTAGATTGGTGCTGACAGCAGGGTCTGGCATGGTCACTCAATAGCACTAGCATATCATGAGCATGTGCTCCCACTGGATCTTGGGGGGGTGGGAGGTGGGGGGAGAACAGGTGTTGGCTCATTTATCCCTGGCACTGGGCTCAGGGACATTTAGTCTCCTGGTGTTCCCATAGTTCTGCCGTGAGCCCGTAAGCACTGAGCTTACTTCCTTTAATCTAAAAAAGTGTCAACCAAAAACTGAATACACACACACACTCACACTCACAGTCTATTCTACATGCTTGTCCCTGAGTCGATTCTATAATAGCAATAGCAATGTTCCATTGCTCAGAAATTTTCAGGTGCTTCTTATTTTTAACTGTGGTGTGTTGTCTATTCTTCTTCTTCTTATTATTATATTGTTGTTGTTATAATTTTGGGTCAGAATTGGGAGTTGAACTTGGGCCTCACACTCTTCACTGGCTTTTTCTGTTCAAGGCTACTGCTGTACTACTTGAGCCACATCTGTACATCTGAGTTTTTGCTGGTGAATGGGAGATAAGAGTCTTCCCAGGCTACTTTCTCAAACTGTGATCCTTAGATCTCAGCCTCCTGAGTTACTAGGATTACAGGTGTGAGTTACCAGAGCCTGGCTTGATTGACTTTTGTAGTTTAGTTTTACCTTCTGGGCTCGATTTGCTTCCTAATTCTCCCCTCTGTGTCTCATTCAAACCTGTGTCCCTCTGTCACTGCTCACTCCTCCTCCCATTGCTGCCTTCACCTCCACATGCCCCTGTTGGTCTTCCTCTTTAAAATCTTACTCTTTTTTTCAGCCTAGTGAAAGTCTTACCTTTCTTCTGCTCTTTTTGACTCCTAGAATCCTTATTGGTCTACATCTTTCTGAAGTTAAGTGATGTTTAATAGTTTTAAATTTATAAGATGCACCACTGTTTTATATGCTATTAGAAACAGCCTTCTAATTAATCTGACATCAAAGGTAAGACATCCAAATTTCAGAAATATTACCATGTTAAAAATGCACAGTCTTGGTGCATTGTACTTAATAAACCCGACCTGTTGAATTGAAACTTCTTTGTATAACTAAAGATAATAAAAAGATACATCTTAGAGTCTATGAAATAGTGTACATATTATAATCATTGTTGTATAATAACTCATTTTTTCTCTGATTCTCCCACTAGAATGTAGGCTTCTGGGACATACTTCATTCCGGCGCCATTCACTGCCCCATCCCCTGCCAGCCACTACCCTGTCTAGCATTCCACTCAATGGGTCAATGGACTCCTGAAATGAATGGGAAGTTTTTCAAAGGCAAGGACTCTGTACTATAATCTTATATATGTATTTTTTCAGTTCATTTATTTAGTTTTTGTGTGTGAGTCAGTCCTGAGGCTTGACTCAGGGTCTGGGCACTGTTCCTGAGCTTCTTAAGCTCAAGGCTAGTGCTCTACCACTTGAGCCACAGCGCCACTTCCAGCTTTTTTTGGTGGTGAATTGGAGAATAAGAGTCTCACAGACTTTCCTGCCTGGGCTGGCTTTGAACCAAGATTCTCAGATCTCAGCCTTCTGAGTAGCTAAGATTACAGAAGTGAGCCACTGGCAATCAGCTTATTTATTATTTTGATGGTGCTATGCATTGAATTCAGGGCCTTGTGCTTGCTAAGTTGTCACTCTACCACTTGAGCCAGGCTCCAGCCTCTTTTTATATTGATTATTTTCAAGGTAGGGTCCTGCTTTGTGCCTGTGCTGACCTGAATCTGTCTTGTGCAGCAGAAGCCCCACCCACAGAATTACGGGAATTAATACTTCATTTTAACTACTGTGTTTGGAGTGGTTTGCTATACTAATAGATAACTACAACTGTTGTTTTAAATGTCTTTAATATTTTGCTCTTTTGCCTGGGAGCATAAAAATGTAGAGGGCAAGACACTATGAAATAATTGGAAGCAGGGATTTTTCTGTAAGCAAGTAAGAAGAGTTCTAAAGATTTTATACATTTAAATCTTATAAGGCTGATGGTGAGAGAATTGATATGGTAAATATAACTTTGGTCAACATAAATACTTTTATTCAGAGAATTATTACCTTAAAAATAATAAATTATTGGAATTGGGATATGGCTCAAGTGGTAGAGTGCCTGCCTAACACGTGTGAAGCCATGAGTTAAACCACAGTCCAGCCAATTTTATGTTTTAGTCAGTTGTGGGGCTTGAACTCAAGGCCTGAGCACTGTCCTTGAGCCTCTTTGTGTGCAAAGCTAGCTCTCTACCATTTGAGCCATAGCACCACTTCAGGTTTTTGAGTGGTTAATTAGAGATAAGAATCTCTTGGGCACTTTTCTGTCCAGGCAGACTTCAAACTACAATCCTCAGATCTCAGCCTCCAGAGTAGCTTAGATTATAGGAATGAGTGAGCCATGGGTGCCCCTGTGTCCAGAAATTTTTATAAATTCTTAAAACCTGAGATTTTGATCTAGAAGAGACCTAGGATCGATGCATTTGAACTTCAGAGAAAAGGCCCTGATGCCTGAAAGGTCAAATGCCTTCACTACTGTTGTTAGCGGAGTCCCAAGGAGAGGCCAAATCTTCTGACTTGCAATGTCTTTTAATAAGCCAAGAATGGTGGTGCACACATATCATCCCAGTTCTCAGGAGGCAAAGGCAAAAGTCAGTTAAGACTGACTAGATTACAGTACTGAGACCATGTCTCAAAACACCTAAAAAAGCGTAATTTATAGATGACCATTTCTGCTATTTTATTTTCACAATAGACAAAGTGGATATTTTTATTCTTTTCAATTTTATAGGTGGAAAAACCCAGGATTTGGAAAAGAGATATACTCATTTCACATAAAATCAGGAGTAGATTCTGGGCCCTATCATCTCTGGTTTAGAGATTTTTTTCAGCATTTTGGGGTGCCTATTATGTTTAAGTGAGAAATAAACTCTCTGTGTGTGTGTGTATGTGCGTGTGTGTGTGTTGGTACTTGAACTCAGAGCTTTGTACTCTTTTCCTAGAGTTGTTTTTTTTCGGGGGGGGGGGGGCGGAGGGGGAAGGGGACAGTTGTGAGGCTTGAATCCAGAGTTCTTGAGCTCTTCAGCTCAAGGTGAGCACTCTACCACTTGAGCCACAGCACCACTTCTAAGCCTTGCATTCTTGTTTGGCTTTTTTTGTTCAAAGTTGGAGCTCTACTGCATTAGCCACACCTATAGTTCTCATAGATTCTAGTCTCATAGACTTTTCTTCCCCAGCTGGCTTCCAAGACCCTTAGATCACAGCTTCCTGAGTAGCTAGGATGATAGGTACCAGTACCTGGCTAAACTAACACAGATTTGAAAGAAAAACAACAGCAGACTACTAATCTGGTTTATCTTTGAACTCTTCATTAAGGATATGCAATATCCCTAATGACCACTTAATGAGTATTCGTAGTATGAAGTTTATGCATGAATATGAATGAACCAAGAAGTAGTAGTCTTCTTAGTCTTGAGCACTCCTACCCAATAGAATATCATGCAAGCCGCATATTGAATTTAAAATGTTAGCTGGGTGTCAGTGGCTCACGCCTGTAATCCTATCTATTCAGGAGGCTGAGATCTGAGGATCATAGTTTTGAAGCTAGCCATGTTAGGAAAGTCCATGAGACTCTTATCTCTAATAAACTTCCAAAAACAACCAGAAGTAGAGCTGTGGCTCAAGTGGTAGAGCACTAGCCTTGTCCAAAAAAGACAAAGCTCAAGGACAGTGTCCAGGCTCTGAGTTCAAGCCCCAGATCTTGAAAAAAAAAGTTCTAGAAGTCACACACAAAAAAAGTTTTAACAAATTTAGAATATATTTAACTCAGTATGTCTCAAATATTGTCATGTAATCAACACAAGTATTGATGAGCTACTGTACTATTGACAAACTATGTATTATATTTATTTAAAAAGCCATTTCAATCAACAGTAATCACTTTTTATTTTTATTTTTTGGTCATTACTAGGTTTGAACTCAAGGCCTGCATATAGGCAAGCACTCTTACCATTGAGTCATAATTGCAACCCTATTTCCTGCTTGTTATTTTTGAGATAGGGACTCACTTCCTGTCTGGGTGTGAAGCAGGAAGCCTGTGTTATATTTCTCACTGTAGCTAGGATAAAAGACACAGACTGCTGTACCCAGCTCTCCACTGAGATGGGCTGGTAATTTTCTATAACTTGGATTCTTTTTTTTTTTTTTAACTTGGATTCTTATCTGTAACCACTTCGAGCTTCTCAGATGATTATATGAAGTAATGAATATAAAAGCATTGACTCCAGTACCTGGCAGGTAGGAAATAGAACCTTAACTACCACAACATCCTGGGTTTACTGAGATCTTGCTTCAATACATAAACAGCAGCCCCATTTGGGATTATTACCAAGGATTAATAGAGTCTCCTACAGTTCACTGTCTCCTCTTCCAAGGTAAGTACAGATGGGCTCTTAAGTACATAGAATTTCAAAAATAAGCAAATAAACAAAAATGATAATATCTGGATTTGACCATTCTAGGTGCCCTATGTAAGAGGGAGGCCTTCTATCCTTTTTAAAAACATTTTTCTTTCTTTGGCAGTACTGGAATTTGAATTCAGGGCATTGCACTTACTAGCTTACCAGTGCCCAACTCTATTTTTTTTTTTTTGGTCCGGTCGTGGTGGGCCTGGGCGCTGTCCCTCAGCTCTTCAGCTCAAGGCTAGCGCTCTACCACTTGAGCCACAGCGCCACTTCTGGCTTTTTTCTTTTTGTTTATGTGGTGCTGAGGAATCGAACCCAGGGCCTCAGGCATGCAAGGCAAGCACTCTACTACTGAGCCACCTTCCCAGCCCGCAACTCTATTTTTTGAAGTAACTTTTTTTTAAAGATTAAGAAATATTTGTTGTATAATGTTGGGTAAACCTAGAGATATAAAACCTAGAGATTTAAAAATACCTGTTAGCATGAACAGGTGAAAGGCACTGTTGTAATGAATAATGATTATTGTACATTCGTTTCAGAGACATAATCTTTACTTTTAAAGGAATTCTGTAGAAAGCATTTACACATGAACATAAGTTAAAGCAGATGTCTGCCTATGATCATTGCTTATAAAGACGATAACTAATGGTCAATCTCCAGGTTGTAACTTGACTTCATTATTAGTTTTTCATTTGGCTTGGGTATCAGGACCTGATTCTCTCCAGCCCCACTTGTTTTCATCTGTAAATGCTGATACTAGTGGCAGCCCTTCATCAAAGGATTGATGTGAAGATCAAACAAGATAATCAAAGTAAAAGGCCTTTGAAAAATACAAAGCCCTGTAGAAATGTGAGACATTATTAAAGACTGTAGAGAGATTGCTAACACAATTTGATTTACAGCCAAAAGCTTTGTATTTTCAAAAGTTAAAAAGATAGCCAGCATTTACAAATTATTTAGAACAGCAAATTCTTGCTTTGGTGACCCAGTACCATGATTAAATTATGTTCTAAATGCTGTACATTTGATACTTACTGCTATAAGTCATCTAACCACAATACCACACCAGATGTAATTATCCAGCATTTTAACAATATCTACAATTTTAGTGGGAAAGAAGTTATAAATGTACATAGCATAAAGACAAAATCATGTCCTTAGAAGGAAGCTTCTCTTACTTTTCCCCCTCCATGGTGGCAATAGATCTATGTATTAGAGCTATGTAATATATCTATGAGAAGCTGTTTGCCAATGTAACTTAACAGACATTTATTGAATACCTACGGTGTACAAGTCATTTGGGAAAAGATGGGATAAGGAAAAGGATGGAAGTGGTGAAAAGTACAAGAGAGAAAATGTCACTGAAGTGGGTGAGCTTTAAAATTATTGGCGGTGGCAGACACTGAGACAAGTAACTATAAGACAAAATGAAATCAATGGCAAGAAAATGGTTGAGGAACAAAGATTCTGAGTTCTATCCCTGGTACAAGAAAAACAATGAGGGCTTCAATTCAAATCTGTAGGAACTAATATAGCCCATGTCTCCAATAAATTTCAACCTGTTAACCAGCTTGTAAGATGTATTCAGCAATGTGCCTGTGAATCTACAAAGTCACCACTGAATGGCATTTAGAGGCTACACGCTAGAGTCTCCTCTAAAAGCAGTAGCCTCATAGCATTCCACTTTTCTGGAGGGGAGTTGATAATTTTATCCTTGTTCAGACAGGAGGCCTCAAATTTAAATAACTCACTTCCATCTGGAAAACCATGGGCCAGGCTCTACTTGCAGGCATCTCAGCTCCCTTGATCCACTTAGTTCTCACAGATTCTACCAATGTTTACTTTTGTTTCCATTTCCTTTTGGAATTACTATTTGATTACTCTTCCCTGAAAGAACTCTTTTCTAATCATGGACATGCTATTGACCGCATGTATGGAGCTATTTCCTTAGGCTAGGCAGTGTACTAAGTACTACATCATGGTCTTCATTGCACTGGTCTTAGAACTATTTCTGTTGTATAGAACAGTCCCTCACACAGGAGAAGTGTCTTGTCCAGAGTCACCCAGAGAGGTCCATGGTAGAACCCACATTTCTGTCTCTTTTTTTTTTTTTGTATTTTTTATTGTAAAAATGTTGTACAGAGGGGTTAGTTACATGAGTAGGGTAATGAGTACGTTTCATAGACAGCATTGTTACCTCCTCCTTTATTTTCCCCCTACCATCACTTCCCTCCTTGCCTCCTGAGCTCATCCCGCCCCCCTCCCCTCCCTGGGCATTGTAACGTTCGTTTTCAATATAGTGTCCTGTACATCTGGTCATCACAATGGGTCAGCCTGCATCCCCATTTAAGTATTCTGCAACATACCTTCCCCTCCCCAAATTACAAAAATGTATATACAAGATGAAGAACACAGGCATCAAATCCAGTGAAAACAGGGCTTATATCATGGGGAAGAACCTACAATAGAAACAAAAGAATCACATAGTACACTGTACATACATTAAAAACACTAGCAAGAAAAAACAAAACAAAACCAAAAAGCCCTCTGTGTTCCTGTCTTGGGGTACACTTTGCTTAACATTATCTCATGTGGTTGTATGTACATGGCCTTTGACCTTCTCTGCTTGTCCTAGACATACTAGTCATTGCAAAAAGGGGAAACCATGGGACCTATGTTTCTCTGGGCCTGGCTTACTTCACTCAATATAATTTTTTCCAAGTCTTTCCATTTCCTAACAAATGAGGCAATGTCATTCTTTCTGACGGAGGCATAGAATTATGTGTGCATATCTATCTATCTATCTATCTATCTATCTATCTATCTATCTATCACATTTTCTTGATCCATTCATCTACTGAGAGGCATCTGGGTTGGTTCTATATCTTAGCTATGGTAAATTATGCTGCAATATACATGGTTGTGCTGGTAGCTTTGATATAATCTTGTTTGTGATCATTTGGGTAAACGCCCAAAAGTGGGATTGCTGGGTTATAAGAGAGCTCTATGTGGAGTCTTTTGAGGAAACTCCATACTGCTTTCCAGAGTGGTTGAACAACCAACAATGCAGTTGGCCACATCCCCTCCAGCATCTGTTGTTACTAGATTTCTTGATTATAGCCATTCTAGCTGGGGTGAGGAGGAATCTCAGCATTGTCTTGATTTGCATTTCTTTTATGGCTAAAGAGGTCGAACATTTCTTCATGTGTCTACTGGCCATTCTTATTTCCTCTTCAGAGAGGTCTCTCTTTAAGTCTATAGTCCATTTGTTAATCGGGCAGTTGTTTCTTTGAAGATTTGTTGCTGGGGGATTTAGTTTTTTGAGTTCTAAGTATATTTTAGATATGAGACCCTTGTCCATTGTATGGCTAGTGAAGATCTTCTCCCAATCCGTGGGCTTTCTGTTGATCTTGCAGGCTATGACCTTTGCCTGCAGAAGCTCTGCAATTTCATGCAATCCCATTTGTCCAACCTTTCTTTGATTTGTTGGTCTTTATCAAGAAAATTTCAGCCTGTGCCAAGGAGACCTAGAGTTTCATTTATTCCTTCCTGTAATGTTTTCATGGAATCTGCTTTTATTTCGAGGTCTCTGATCCATTTGGAGTTGATTCTGGTGCAGGGCGATGTATAGGGATCTAGTTTTAGTTTTCTACAAGGGTTTAACCAATTTTGCCAGCACCATTTACTGAAAAGGCTGTCTTTCCTCCATTCTATTTCTTTAGCTCCCTTGTCAAAGATTAAGTGGCTATAGGTCTGTGGGTTCATTTCTGGGTCTTCAGTCCTATTCCATTGGTCCTTAGATCTGTTCTTGTGCCAGTACCAAGCTGTTTTGATTACTATGGCTTTGTAGCAGAGTTTGAAATTTGGAATTGATATTCTTCCAGTGCTGTTCTTTCTATTAAGGATTGTTTTTGCTATTTGGGGTCTTTAATTGTTCCATATGAATTTTTGGATTGCTTCTTCTATTTCATTGAAGAATGAGGTTGGAATTTTGATATTGAATTTGTAGATAGCCTTTGGCAGTATTGTCATTTTCATGATGTTAATCCTTCCAATCCAGGAGCATGGGAGGTTTTTCTACTTCCTTAGTTCTGCTTTAATTTCCTTTTTCAGGTTTTTAAAGTTTTCGTCATACAGATCCTTCACCTCTTTTGTTAACTCCTAAGTATTTTTATTTATTTATTTATTTATTTATTTTTGTCGGTCGTGGGGCTTGAACTCTGGGCCTGGGCGCTGTCCCTCAGCTCTTCAGCTCAAGGCGAGCACTCTACCACTTGAGCTACAGCGCCACTTCCAACTCCTAAGTATTTTATTTTTTTGTGGGGCTATTACAAAAGGGGCTGCTTTCCTAATTGCAGCCGTGCTCTTCTCATTATTGGCATACAGGAAAGCCATTGATTTCTGAGGGTTAATTTTATACACTGCTACTTTGCTAATGTTTCCAATCAGCTCCAGTAACTTGGGAGTGGAGTCCATGGGGGTAGAACCCACATTTCATCTATTACCACTTCATGGTTCCTGCCTTACAGCTTTTCCCTTTATAATAAATATACAATCCTATGAAGTTCAGTGTCATTGATATGCAACCCATTTTGAAGTGTCACTTGTCCTATTGGTGCTGACTTGAAATGATCATGTCAACAACTAAGGCTTCTTTAGTGCTTTCTACATGCAACACACTGTGCTAAACAAACATTTTCTCATTTTAATCCTCACAGTTACCCTTAGGAGCATAATTATTGTCTTTTTAATGAGCGAGCAAATTGAAACATTGAGAAGTTGGGTAACTCTCATGAAGTTTTATAAGACACTGATGGAGGCAGTATTTGGATTTTGACCATTTGACATCAGAGCTCTAATTTTTAATTGCTGAGCTCCTTTTTTTTTCTTTTTGAGAACTCCCAAGTAGACTGCCTCAAAAATTCTCCCCAAATTTGCCTGCCCCTGAGCCTGAAATGAAGATCCTGAGGCCAGGCATAGCTGTCTCCAGGGGAGGAGTGGCTCTGGGAGTAGCAAGCTTTGAGTTCCTTCTGTTGTGTGCCAGGTGATGCAGGGCATCCACAGATGAGCAAAGCCCTCAGGGCTAGAAAGTAGCAGGGAGAGGAGAGAGAAGCTTTTTAACCAAGTCAGAGGTCATGAACAATGAAAGTGAGGTACTGAAAACATTTGGGTTCCTGGCTTAACATCATTCTCCAGCAGCCATCTCCAGCTGGGTACATAAAGCTGCTCCCCAACAAGGCAGGCATGGTGATTCTTGCAGCATGTAACCAACTCCTTCCTTTTCTCCTCCTTCAAGAATTACCTTGTAGTCTGGAGCAAGTGGCTCATGCCTGTAATCTGAGCTCCTCAGGAGGATGAGATCTGAGAATTGAAGTTTGAAGTTAGCCAGGGCAGAAAAGTCCATGAGAGTTTTATTTCCAATTAACTAGCAAAAAGCCAGAAGTGGAGGTGTGGCTCAAGTTATAGAGCACCAGCCTTGAGAGAAAAAGCCAGAGGGCAAATTCTTGAGTTCAAACCCCAGTACCAGTACTCTTTCACTCTGTCTCTCCTCATCTTCTTCCTCCTCCTCCCCCTCTTCCTTTTCCTCTCTCTCCTCCTCCCTCTTCTCCTCCCCCTCTTCCCTCTCCTCCTCCTCCCCCTCCTCCCCTCTTCCTCTTCCTCCTCCTTCCCTCTTCTTCTTTCTCCACCTCCCCTACTCCTCTTCCTCCTCTTCCTCCCTCTCCTTCTTACCTCCTCTTCTTCCTCCTCCTCCTCCTCTTCCTCCTCCTCCTCCTCTTCTTCTTCCTCCCCCAAGTGCTTGTGTGACATTTTTGTGCACTCCTTATAGTACTTATCCTAAATTGTAAAGATCTACGAGTCTGCCTTCCTTCCCTCCCTCCCTCCCTTCCTTCTTTCCTTCCTTCCTTTTCTTCTTCTCTTTCTTTTGTGTTTCTTTTCTTTCTTTCCCTCCCTCCCTCCCTCCTTCCTTCCTTCCTTCCTTCCTTTCTTCCTTCCTTCCCTCCCCCCTCCCTTCCTCCCTCCCTTCCTCCCTCCCTCCCTCCCTCCCTCCCTCCCTTCCTTCCTTCCTCCTTTCCTTTCTTCCTTTAAAATGCTAGTTCTGGGGTTTGAACTCAGGGGCAGGCCTCTATCTTTGGTTTTTGTGCTCAAGGTTAGCACACTTGAGTCACAGCTCCATTTCCAGCTTTTTGCTGGTTAATTGGAGATAACAGTTTCACAGAGTTTCCTTCTTAGGTTGACTTCAAGCCACAATTCTCAGATCTCAGCCTCCTGAGTAGCTAGGATTGCAGGCATGAGACACCAGTGCTTAGTTTACAAAGGTGGTATTTTTTTGACTTTTTAATTGTTATTGTAAAGGTGATGTTCAGAGGGGCTATGGTTACATAAACAAAGGTATTTCTTTAAAGACAAGGTGAAGGCACGTCTTGGTGCTCCTTCATCTCCAGTGCTCTCTGGTAGGACTCATCAGAACCAGAGATTGGGTAAAGGCTACAAAATCACCATAACATCTTAGCCTGCAGAGCCCTAGCCAGGGTAGCAGCTTTGCACCCAGCACCGAATAGCACTGATCGGCATTTGTAATTGGGAAAGAAGAAAAGCTTTGAAAGAACCAGAGGCCGACTTCAGTGGGATATCACTAATCCCAGAACTGAGGCCTTCAGGTTCAGAAGTTGGCTTGGGCTGGTCCCAGTATCAGAACTTAATAACTGGCTGCGATGCAATGTTGTCTTGATAGGCGTCCCCGCCTCCGTGCCAGCCGGCCGGGAACACACCTGTCCTCTTTGCACGCCCATCCGCAGCTCGGATTGCGTCTGCCGCTTTTTGATAGCATTATTGTCATTGGCAACATTAGGTTTAGACTGAGGGCCTCATAGATACTTTCAACCCTGCACTTTATTTAATGCTCTCACAACTCGTGCACTGACCCCTGAGGGTTAAAGCAGCTGCCCTCGCCGCGGGGCACCATGCCACCCGTGTCCCTTCTCTGCTCAGTGGCTGTCAGTATCTTTTGCGTGGAGAGGCTCCACGCTCTTAATGCACAACGGTTTTTCAAAAAAGATGAACAGTTTTGCTTTCTTTACTTGTGCAAAACCCAAGTTGCTCCGGGGACAACTGGAGAAGGAATCAGGAGAGAAGCCCTCCGAGGGCCATGGCTTCCAAGCAGCTGAGGGGGACAGGACTGGTGCAGGAGGGAGCCGGGGCGAGGGGCGTGGCCGGGCGTGGTCAGGCGGGGCTGGGCGGGGCGAGGCCGCCAGGGCGCCTGCCATTGGCTGGCGTTCCAGGAACGGCCCCGCCCGCCCTCGCCCTGGCTCTCTAGGGGAGCCCGCACGCGCCACCCAGCGCGGACAGCAGCTGGCGATACCTGGCCCGTCTGGGAGCGCGCGGGTGAGCGCGGCCGGGTAGAGCGCCGCGCAGCGCGGGAGCGGGCGGCAGGGAGCGCGCGGCCTGTCGGAAGGTAACGCGCTGCGCTGCGCCGCGCCGGGAGCGGGGACCCGGGGGCGAGGAGACGCGGCCGGGGTGCCAGGGGCAGACGTGCTCCTTACCTGGCGGCGACTCGAAGGAGCGCCCCGGGTTATCTGGAGGGCTTCCCCTCCCGGGGTGTCCGCTGCTCCGTCGGTTTAAGAAGGGAGTTGTTAGAGTCCTGACGGTGTCCCTCAGCCCTGAAGCGCGAACGGTGCGTTCCTCCACTTCCCCCTTAAGTGCCACCTCTGCGAGCCGCGCCGCCGCCGCCGAAGCCGGGGTGCCGGGACGGGCGGGGCCGGCTGGGGCGTCGGGCTTGGGAGCTTTCCAGGGCTGAGCCTAGACGTGGGCCGGCTGCCGGGCAGGACGCGGCTGCTCGGCTGCAGAAAGGCAGGGTGTTCAGGCAGGTGGGCTGAAGGGAAGGAAGGGAACCGGGACGGGGCTGACGACCTCTTTGAGAACAGGCCAATCGGTGCTCGATCCTCCCCAGCACGCAGACCTCTCCGCACGGAGAGTTGGCGAACTGTGTGAGCAGCACGTAGCGAGTGGGGCTCTGGCACCCACCCTGCCTCCCCCCTCCTCCTCCCCTTTGCTTGCGTCCCCTCGGACTGTGAGGGGCTCCACTTCCTGCCTCCAGGCAAAGTCCTGCTGGTTGGTGATCAGCAGCCTCTGGGGCCTTGGGCTCTGGATTGAGATGGAAACCCAGATAAGAATAAAATGAACCCCAGTCAGGCGGAGAGGCACCCAGGAGGCCTAGCAGGGTGACAGACAGACAGACAGACAGACAGACAGACCCTGGAAGGTGGAATGTATTCAAACTGCTGTCCAGCTTCCTGTCCCTTCACTTTTTAGTTTAATTTGTTTTTGGCAGCCATTCCCAGCCACGGGTGGTGTCCCCTGCCATCCACCGGAGCAGCAGCCAGACAGAGGAGGATGGCCGAGTTATGGAGTTTAATCATTTTTTTTTTTTTTTTGTAGATTCTCTAGCTGTGTGCCCCCTCCACAACTTCCTCACCTGTGGAGTCCTGCCCTACCTAATCCTTAGTGTGCATCTGGGTGAGATCAGATTCCAGGGCCCATCAAGAGTGGCCAGGAAGAAGAGTTGAGGGGGAAGGGCCAGAATGATGTTAACTACCTTTTCTTAGGCACTAACTGTGAGCCAGGCACTGTTCTGCATATAATATATCCTTAATTCTCACTCTAGAGCCTCATCTATTTTACAAATGGGAAAATGGGGCTCAGAAAGATAGGTTTTTTTGAGTCACTCAAGTAAATGGCATGACTGAGATTCAAATTCAGTCTATAAACCTTGCAATGTTTCTACTTTCTTTGCACTTCTTGAGGAAGGCCAAGCTGAAATAACAATAACAAACCTGACATTTTGAGTTCTGACTGGTTGTCAGACACTGTTTCACACATTGTAGTAGGTGCTGGGTCTTTATAGTGCAGGAGTTCCAGTTATTCTGAAGGGAATCGGTAACTGCCTTGGGCTCTCAGCAAGGGTCCTGTTCTAGAAGGCCTATGGAATGGGGATCAGCTGCTAGCATGTGGGTGGGGCAGGGGCCCTGTTTGCTTTATCCTAGAAGTGGTTTGGGGTCTAATGAAAGATTGATTGTCCACATCTGATCCGTTAGACTTGACCGTTGGCTTTTGAATGATCCACTGTCCTGTAGGAGGCCCTTTTCAACCTTCACTCAATAAACACTTGTGGAATGAATGAATTAGCACCTTTGTGCTGCGTGGCCTGCTACCCTATTGAAAAGGGAAGCATCTATGGCAGTCTGTGTTCTATCCTCAAAATCCATAAGGCAAGCCTGCCAGGGGTTTCACCACTTTGAGCAAGGCCAGTAGGGTGAGCGATGCTCTGTAGCTTCCATATTTCCCTATTTAAAACATTTGCTTCCACGTGTTTTAAAGGTGTTTTTAAAGAAATAGTCTATGCAAAGATGTTTGACTTAAAAAAAAAACTAACTTGAAAAATGACTTGGTTTTAACAAGTTTATAGCTCAAAGTGTGTGTGTGTGTGTGTGTGTGTGTGTGTGTGTGTGTGTGTGTGTGTGTGTGTGTGTGTAAGAGGTACTGTTTACCTTTGAGCTTCCCAACTTTCCTCACAGAAGAGCCTCAATGGGAAGGAACACCAGGTGCTCCTGGGAGCTCAGCTGGGGTATAGTTCAGATCAGCTCTAGCAAGCCTGAAAATTGTTTTAAGGACTTAGAATTTTTCCCATTTTATTTCATTTGATTTCATGTCTAACATATAAAAATAGTTGTACTCACCCCCAAATATTTGAATAAATATTAGTAAATATTGGTGTCCTGGAAGACTGTTTTATATTTTGGGGGCACCCAGATGGAGAAGACAGGCAAAGACTGTGGTATAGATACTTAAAGTCCCTTTGTATTTTCCATTTCTGGTTTGTCATCATTGAGCTTAACTCCCTCCGGAGACAACCCCTTTCTCCACTGAGCAGAATGATTTTTTTTTTTGTCTGTTGGGGGTTCGAACTCAGGGCCTAGGCTATGTCCCTGAACTCTTTTATTCAAGGGTATCGCTCTACCTCTTGAGTCACAGATCTGCTTCTGGTTTTTGAGTGGTTAATTGGAGATAAGAGTTTCAGGGGACTTTTCTGCCTGGGCTGGCTTTGAGCCCTAATCCTCAGATCTTAGCCTCCTGAGTAGTTAGGATTACAGGTGTGAGCCACTGGCACACAACAGGAAAATGTCAGTGACTCATGCCTGTAATCCTAGCTACTCAGGAAGGAGGCTGAGATCTGAGGATCAAGGTTTGAAGCCAACTGGGGCAGGAAAGGCCATGAGACTCTTATCTCCAGTAAACTACTTGGAAAAAGCCAGAAGTGGTGCTATGGCTCAAAGTGGTAGAGCTTCTTGAGCAAATGAAGCTCAGAGACTGTGCCCAAGCTCTGAGTTCAAGCCCAAGGACTGACCAAAAAATAAACAACAACAAAAACAATTCTCTTACTTTCATATTACCAAAACCATATATAGTCATTGCAGAGAAAGGTAAAATACAAATTATCATCACCAATAATAAACAAGCAAATACATAAATAAAACCAATGTATCTAGCTACTCAAGAGTCTGAGATCTGAGGATCACAGTTTGAAGCTAGTCTAGACAGGAAAGTCCATGAGACTCTTATCTCCAATTAGGTGCCTGCGCAGGTACAGACACACACACAGGAAGAAGAGGAGCTATGGCTCCAGTAGTAGAGTGATAGCCTTGAGCAGAAAAAGTTCAGGGACCGTACCCAAGCCCTGAATTAAATCCCAGGACCAGCACAAAACAGCAATAAACAAAAAACAAACACCCCCCTCCCCAAATATATCTACAATTATAAATAACAAAAAACTTGGGATATCATTTTTTCTGCATCTATATGAACAAATTAAAAAATAAATACAACTCTTACTAATTGAATTCTTATCAGAGCTAAGAACCATCTCATACTGTTTTTAAAAGAACACAGAAAAAATGGTAACTAAAACTATCATAAAGGTTAGTCCTGTTTGTGACGCCCAATGTTTACCATGCCCACCACATCCTTTGTGCCATTCCTTTTCCAGCAGAGAGAAATGTCACACTGGGGTTGCTGCTGAGGATGTAGGGTCAAGTTGTGTTCCTTGCTAAATGTCTCAAATGCAACAGAAAAGGTTGCTTTTTAGTGTTGCTGTGGAAATTTGACCTGAAAATTCAACAGGTCATTTATAAAGTTAGGAATGGAGGGCCCTAAATAAGAACATTGCTTCATCTTTCCATTTTATGACCTGTGCAACGTTCAGCAACACAGGTAGCTTCTCTGAACTGACTTTCCCTCCTGTATGGGAAATAATGAGCCTACTTGTGTTAATCAGCCTTCTGTGATTGTGTAAAAATTACCAGAGACAATCAACTTGTAAGAAGGGAGGGTTTATTTTGGCTCTTAGATTTCAGGCTTTGTTGTCTTGGCTCTGCTACTTTTGGACCTGTGGCAAAGTAGTACATTGTGGAAGAAGAAACATCTTGCCTCAAAGTGAGGAGAAGAAGGATAAAAGGGAGAGAGGAGGGGATGAGAGAGAAGGAGGAGAGAGAGAGAGTGGGAGGGTAAGAGGAGAGGGGAAAGGAGTGAAGAGGAGAAAGGAATAGACAAGGTTCTAATGTCTTCAGAGGCATTCACCCAAAGACCTAACCTCTTTTCTGTAGGCCCCACGTCTTAAAAGTTCCACCACCTCCCAATAGGAGCACAGAATTCTAACCAAACTATCAACATAAGGATATTTGGAGGACATTTCAGGTCAAAATAGTCCTAGTTTACTTTCTGCTAGCAAAGTCATCATGAGGACCAAGTGTTGGTGTTACCTGTTATATGAATCACATCAAAGTGTGTATGCTATAGAGAAATGTTTAATTGCAGTATATTTAAAAACATTTCAGACTTTATAAAATGATGGAATCTGACTCTTGACTTACCATTTGTGGGACTTAATTATGATTTAAGTGTTTTATTGGAGCTCGGCTCGAAGTTTTCTTCCAAGAACCTTGGTTTCTTTGGTGACTAGTATCTTGTTGGTCTTCAGCAAAATGTAGAAGTGAAGAAGAGAACATAGTTCCATTTTACAGGATGAAGACAGGCTTGCCATTCAAAATAGCCATTCCTTTGCTTAAGGAGTTTCTCAAAGTATCTCTAGTTGCTGTAAGGGCAGAGACATGCTGGGAGGAGATGGTTAGAACAGCTAGGAGGGCAGGGTACCTAACCATGGTGGGCATGAGTACTGGCAGCCATTGCCTCAAGGGGAGCTCTGTGGTGATGCCCTGCTCTGGGATGCTCCAGGAAGACATAAACATGGGTCCTGTATTGGGAATCAGGTGGCTTGGCTTTTACCCCTGCCTTTACTACCAAAGGCAAGTTGTACTAATTGGGATTTGCCACATTGTCCTGATAGGCCTTCATTTCTTTACAAAGTTAAGGAGTTGGACAAGATCAAATTTCGTCCAGTCTTAAAAAATCTGATTCAGGGCTCGTTTCCATTCATAGCTGACCAAATAAAAGTGTAGTAGGGAATTTCCACATCTAGATGACTCAGGTGTTGCTTTGAGCTTGTGGTCACCCCCTTCCTGGTTTTCTAGGGGTTGTCCCACCTGACTGCCCTCCACATATCACTGAGAGGAGAGCCTGGTTCCCACTCATTCGTTGCTGCTAACCTACTCCCTCTTAGAATGTTGGGAGAAAAGGACTTGGTACATAGAAATATAATGAAAGCAGATTTTAAAATGATATTTAAGTCCCGTGTTTCACTAAATACCTGTTAGTATTTTTTCTTAGTTCCTTCTGGGCAGTTGGCCCTGTGCTGTGTAAGAAAGGCACATGACTGCCTCTTGAGTCTTAAGTGGCTCAGCCTTGGAGGTGGAGGAGAAGATGCAGAAGACAGAAGAGAGAACAGCTGTGGTCGGAGTAGAAAAGAGTTGAAAAGACTTACTTACTTTTTATTTTTTGTTGGTTGTGAGGCTTGAATTCTGGGCCCGGGTGCTGTCCCTGAGCTCTTCAGCTCAAGATAAGCGCTCTACCACTTGAGCCACAGCACCACTTCTGGTTTTCTGGTGGTTAATTGGAGATAAGAGTCTCATGGACTTTCCTGCCCAGACTGGCTTTGAACCGAGATCCTTAGATCTTAGCCTCCTGAGTAGCTAAGATAAAAGGCATGAGCCACAGGCTCCCAGGAAGACTTTTTTTTTTTTTTTAAAAGATCAATTTGGGAAAAGATTAAATCCCTGAGGGCTTAGACTTTGTAGTATAGTTTTGCTAAAATGTGGTGCAAGTTCTCTCTGATGGTGACAATGACCATTATCGTTAATGTATGTAAACTTGCAAAAACACTTCCTTATATGTCATCTTATATTGATGATTGAGATAAAACAACACCAAAATGTGCTCATCACATTTGTATTTACCTTGTAACATCACACTTTGTAGTTACTTATAGAAATAGACTTAGTTTATTATTCCCAAGTCTGTAAATTCATAGAAATAGACTTAGTTTATTATTCCCAAGTCTGTAAATTCATCCAGAAATATTTGCAGGTAGGATAAGCTTAAGATGCAGCTTTTGCATTGCACTCTGAACTAGAGGGAGATAGAAAGGCACCCTTTGACTTCGGGGTGAACAGACATGTCTTTTTTCCTTTGCAGAAGCATTGTTTTACTGTAAGTCTTGACAGAACTCACACCATCCGCTTCTGATCAGACAGATGCATTTTGTGCTACCATTACTCACAGCCACAGGCGCCTGGGCTTCTCTGGCTCTGGCTGAGTCACTTGGTTAAAATACAGGGCTGGGAGGCTGAGGGCATGGGCTCCATCCCAGGCCAGACCAAACTGCTCAGTCAGATCTGTCCCCTGACCACTTACAGCCCCTTGGCCAGTGATCTGCATTGGGAAGGAGACAGCTGTGGCATGTTAGATTCTTTAGGTCAGATTCTATACCACTGTTGGTTTTTAGGATAGTTTCTTAAGTGTTAGAAGTAAAGGGTCTGGATTTTCAGTTTGATTCTTTTCAGAATGCACCCTAAGATTGTTTCAGTTTTGCCATTTTGAGACATATGCAGAGGATGTAGCCTGAGACCTTTGCTGTTCTTTACTCTGTAGCTATTCACTATGTTTGGAAAATGAGGTTGATCATACCTGCCTCACAGGGTTGTTGAGATGCTTGGATGAGCTCATATATCTCATGAAAACCTACAAAATAGTTACTGTTGCTGCTGAGTGACTAATCAAAGATTAGTCTGCCAAGATCGTATCATTTCACACCTGTATAGGACCATTCTGACTTAACTGCAGTTTTTGTGTGACACATTTAGGATAACTTATAGGGAGTTAAAAAAAAAAAAGTTAAAAAGCCACAGGCATTCAATCTGTGAATGCTATGTATCTATTACACTGTTGGTATCTGGGAGTAATCATTGGTCACAGACGGTTTATCTTCCTTAGTTGCTTTAAAATTATTTTACTGGATCTGGGATGTTTGCTTGCTAATGTAACACATTGTACATGATTTTTTTTTTTTTTTTGGGGTCCGGTCGTGGGGCCTGAACTCTGGGCCTGAGCACTGTCCTTCAGCTCTTCAGCTCAAGGCTAGCGCTCTACCACTTGAGCCATAGCACCACTTCCGGCTTTTTTCTTTTTGCTTATGTGGTGCTGGGAATCGAACCCAGGGCCTCAGGCATGCAAGGCAAGAGCTCTTACCACTGAGCCACCTTCCCAGCTGTACATGATTTTTATTGTTTTGTTTTAGTCTTCTTTTTGTCAGTTCTGGGCTTGAACTCAGGGCCTAGGTGCTGTCTCTGAACTTTTGTGCTTCAGATTAGCATTCTACCACTTGAGCCACAGTTCCACTTCTAGCTTTTTGCTGGTTCATTGGAGAAAAGAGTCTCATTGACTTTCCTGCTTGAGCTGACTTTGAACTGTGATCCTCAGATCTCAGCCTCCTGAGTAGCTAGGATTTACAGGCAAGAGCCCAGTTGTATCTGGTTATTTTTGACTGCTTTTTTCAATCCTGAGATAAGTGAATGATGGTGACATTTATTGAGCACTTACTGTATATCAAATATTATCTTAAGCCCCATATCTACACTAGTTTCTAATCATCAAGATAGCTTACTGTTGATAATATTTTTGGTGCTTTTATTGTTCTTATTTTACAATGAAGAAACGGAGGCAGCAATAAGTTAAATAAGTAGCCCAAGGTGACATAGGTAATAAGAGGAGGAGCAAGCATTTGAACCCAGTCAATCTGACTGCAGAGCCCATGCTTCGGCAATAGGTGACCTGATTTTGCTTGTTTTCTGTCAGACCTGACTTTTGGGGGTGGGGGAATTCTTGAGAAAGAAGATGTTAAGTCTATCTTTACTGAATTCTATCTTATAATATTGTTTGGTGTGAAACTCTTTTAGTCATAACATTTGAAATTTAGTCTGTTACAGAAGACTTAGATCTATTTCTATAGCAAAGTGAGGATAGATTTTACATAGTTGTCCAAGAAAAAAACAATGATCTGTTTTTCCCAGCTCCCAGTGGAAAGAGTCTACTACTGCAGCAAACAGTAGTGCAGCTTGGGACCTGGGACCAAAGAACTGGAATGTGACTCTAGAAAACAGGCAAGCTAGCTTTTCTCATGCTCTTTTCCTTTTCCTGTGCTCTTCATTTTTCTTTTCCTTTGCTTTTTTTTTTAATCACTGGATTTGAATGGATGGCTTTATACTTGAGCCATATCCTACATTCATTTTTGCTTTGGTTATTCTTGAGATGGGATCTCCTGTTTTTCTCTAGGCCAACCTGGACCCTATGTCCTTCTATTTATGCTTTGTATGTGTCTGGGATGACAGGTGTGCACAAGCATACCCAGCTATTGGTTGAGATAGAGGTCTTGGGAACATTTTTCTTGGACAGGCCTGGAATGACTACAGTGTTCCCAGCCTCACTTCTGAGTAGCCAGGTAACAGGTGTGAGCCACTAGGCCCACTGTCCTCATGCTTTATTTTCAAAGACCCCCCCCCCCCCATCACATTTATTTGAGAGTATCACAAGTTGGCAACTGAGACGGAAATATTGAAGATCTTGAGTCAAAGTGAAGTTGATCATGCTGCCATTCTCTTTTATACAGGTTGAATGTCACTTTCCTGAAATGCTTGGGACCAGAGTGTTTCTGAGTTCAGATTTGTTTGCATAACTATATGAGATGTGTTAGTAGGGGAGCCAAGCCTTGTCACCCGTTTCATTTATATGTTCTAAATACTTTGTACACATGGCCTAAAGGTAATTTTATACAGCAGTTTTAACTGTGAGACCCCACGTGAATGAGCTCAGTGAAATTTCTGCTTGTGGTATCATGTTGGCACTTAAAAACTCTTGGAGTTTAGATTTGGGGATTAAGGATGAGCAACTCAAATTCCTAATGTGCACTCTCAAGTCCTTTTGAAGTTTTTGTTATAATCCTAATGACACTGACCATCTGCTGGTAGATAATAGATAGTTTTGTTAATACTTGGATTTGAACTCAGGGTCTTGAGATAGGTTGGCTTGCTTGCTCAGCTGGCACTGTACCATACCTCTAGCCCCCCCCCCCTTTTTTTGCTGGTTAATTGTAGGTAGAGTCTCACAGACTTTTCTGCCTTGTTGGGTTTCAACCTGTGATCCTCAGATATTGGCTGCTTGAATAGCTAGGATTATAGACATGAGCCATCTGCTAATAACATCATTTTGAAGCATAATCACAGGGGGAAGGTCAGAAGCAGGAATTATGAAGCATGATGGCAGCAAGGTGAAGGAAAAGGAGGAGGTGTTTCTGGCTGGTATCCTTGGTTAAGTCTGCTGGCCTGTGTTTCCCACAAAGCCACTGGGTAGTAGAATAAACCTGGATTTGAAGTCATCTAAGCTTGAGTTTAAACCTTGAATTCACTTATTAGGTATTGAGCAAGTAACAGCCTTTCTAAGCCCCAGATTTCTTTTCTGAAAAACTCAGTTGGTTATTTCATGATATAACCAAGGAATAAATAAAAGATTTTAAATTGGCTAGCATTGTCCCTTGTCCAGAGTTGCTGTTTAATAAGTGCCAATTCCTTTTTTTCCCTCCCCTTCCCTCATCTCTCCTCTTCTCCACTCCCCTCACTACCCCTCTCCTTCTTCTCTTTCCCTTCTTTCGGTTTATTTTCTTAGCTCTTAAGGACAGCACTGATAAATATTCATAGCACAATGTGGTCAATGTTCTAGTCGCATCCACACAGCTTATTGTTTGATTTCAGAGAGCAGCTACCTCAGAAAGCTGGAAGGTGACAGATGAACTAGAGCCATGGCTGAACAGCAGTTTGTTAGGTTGAGAAGGGGTGGAGAGGTCAGATGTGAAAGTCATTTCACATCTGAAATGTAGAGACAGGAAGGGCCTGAGATGCTAGAGAAACAACGAGGGGCCTCTGAGTTATCATGTAAGGCAATTATCATGGCTGGATTATCATGGCTGGATTGGGAAGCTGAAAACCAAAGTTGAGTCAGGTTCAAAACTTGGAATCTTAGAGGTTGCAAGGAACTAGTGGAAGTACCTCAGTATATTGAGTGACATAACTGAATTTCTCCTTAAAACTGATAATACTGCTGAAGGTAGGAAAAATGGATTTGATTGGCACACTTCCTTGTACTTGTGGATACAAGTGAGATACAGTGTTTCAAAGGTTTTTATTTTCAGTAAAAAAATTGGTAGTATGTGTGGGGAAAGTGGTGTTATTTAATTCAAGACTGCTACAAGAAGGTACATACATATCGGCAAATGGTCATGTCATATAGCAAGGTATGGACTGGATCACACTTCTGAAGGCAAATTACTTCAAAAAGATTTTCTTTTTGGATCCTATTTAGTGTGTGTGTGTGTGTGTGTGTGTGTGTGTGTGTGTGTGTGTGTGTGTGTGTGTGTGTGTGTGTGTGTGTGTGTGTGTGTGTGTGTGTGTGTGTGTGTGTGTGTGCGTGCCAGTCCTGGGGACTGAACTCAGGGCCTGAGCTTCTTTTGCTCAAGGCTAGCACTCTACTATTTGAGCCACAGTGCCACTTCTGGCTTTTTCTGTGTATGTGATACTGAGGAATCTAACCTAGGCCTTCATGTACACTAAGCAAGCACTCTACCACTAGGCCAAATACCCAGCCCTGTGTGTTGTTGTTGTTGGAGTTAGAACTCAGGGTCTTGCACTCACTGGGCAAATGCTACTACTTGAGCCAGACCCTGCATGTTTTAGTTATCCTTTTAGATAGAGCCCCATGTTGTTGCTAGGACCAGCCTTAGACCATAATTTTTCTTCCTCTGCCTCCTTTTTATCTGGAATTACTATGTACTACTACATTGGCTTGTTTTCCAAGAAGTGTCTTGTGAACTTGTTTTTGGACAAGAATGGCTTCAAACCATGATTCTCCTTACCTTTCCTTCCCAAGTAGCATGTATTATAGGCATGAACCACCTTGCCTGGCCTGCAAATTTACCATTTTAAATAAAACACCCAGATGAACTTTTGGTAAATGAGGCTTGAACTCAGAAACAGTAGTTAAGACCCCCTTTTTCAGTCTCCATAATTGAGTTGAAGATTCAGGAACAGACTTCAGCCAGTGCATGCCGAGTTTGGCTAGTGCTTTGTAGAATTGCTTACATTCAAACATGCACTATTGTGGTTAACATGTTTCAGAGTTTCCTGGGTTAAGTGTGGGGGGTGAGGAGATGGGGAGGTCCACAGAACTGTCATCTAAGAGATATTGCAAGAAGCTGGGTGTCTCTTTTTCCCATACAGTCAGGACCAGACACAAGTATGCATAAGTGTATGTTTTGTGTGTTTCTAGGTCTGTGTTTATATTTGTTGTCTACTTTATTCAGACCAGAGGGAAAACTTGAGATATAGCTGAGTTCTCTGGGGGAAAGCCTCTGGGGAGTTAGCCTTGGTTACTAGAGGTGCCTGGATATGAAGACATTCATTTGCTTCCTTGCCTGAACCAATGTGTGGCCAGGAGCCAAGGGTGTGGAGGAAGCGTGGATTTACCTGTTAGATCCTGCCAGGGACAGATGAGACCCTTCCATGAAACTGAGCACAGGTGTTTGCCTGATGTGTGAGGAAGCGAAGAGTGGGTGGATGTATTTGTTTATACCTTTCTGCCAGACTTTCCTCAAGATTGCTTGGGTAGCCAGGAATGAAGATCAAGTCTTGGACTGACATAGGGAAAAAGATGTGCATTTTAAATTCTTGGAGCCATCTCATACTGAGCCTTTAAACCTTTAAACTTGACCTCCTTCCTGTGCCAAGGCCATATTCTTCTCACTGTGTTAAGCAAGCCTGGGATTAGTCCTGTGATGGATTCTCCTGAGGATACTTAGATGAAATGTGAGTGGAAATGGGCTGGTCACTCTCTGTAGGTGCAATGTTGGTCCAGCCTAATATGTAAGTATAGTATTACCAGCTAGTGTTCACTGGGGCTTGAACTCAGGGCTTGGTCACTGTCCCTCAGCTCCCAGTTGAGCCCCAGCTTTACTTCTGGCTTTTTGGTGGTTAGTTGTACAGAAGAGGCTCACTTTCCTGTGCAGGTTGGTTTTGAGTCATGATCTCAGAGCTAAACCCTCTGTGTAACTAGGAATACAGGCATAAGCCCCTGGCCCCTGGCAATTGCTGTTATTTTAAAATTGTTATTAAATATTGAACATTTGAGCCGGGCTTTGGTGGCTCACACCTGTAATCCTTGCTACTCAGAAGGCTGAAATCTGAGGATAGTGGTTCAAAGCCCAGACAGAAAAGTTGTGAGACTCTTATCTCCAGTAAACGACTCAGAAAAAGCTGAAAGTTGTGTTGTGGCTCAAGTGGTAGAATGCTAGCCTTCAGCACAAACTGGTTCACGCCCTGAGTTTAAGCCCCAGGACTGGCAAAAAACAAAAATAAAACAAAAACTGAATATCTGGTAATAAAAGGGGCAGAATGCTTTTGGTGGGGTGGATTCATGTCATGTGACAGTATGATTCTCTGTCATATTGAGTGTTTACTATGTTCATTAATTTTTGTGTGTTTTTTACATTGTTACTTCTGTGCCAGAAATTGTTTTTGGCTCAAAGTCCAGTGAAGAAGACAGGTCTGGTGTTATTATGAAATGTGAAATTACTAGTCAGAAGTGAGAAGGGCTGGAGTAGGGAGGGGAAAGGGAGAACAAATGTCAGTGGGGTTTTCCTGAAAGAGGTGACACCTGAGAAGGAAACTTGGATGAATAAGAACTAGAAAGTCGAGGAGGATAGGAAATAATGTAGTGGGCCCAGCTTCATGTTCAAGGCAGGGCTGGAAGCTAACGTGGAGCAGATCACTGACCACAGAGAGATGAGTACATGTCATTAAGGAGACTGGAATATTTTATGAGCTTTAACTCATTTTTGTACAATTCTTCCGGATCTTACTCTCCACTTTTGTTCGTTTTTATTTTTCTGTTGGTTTTTAAAACTGCAGCTCTGTGGTAATTCTTCCACAAATCTTCCTGGTTCATCATAGCAGGTTTTCTTTTCCTTCTTGAGCTCGTTTAGTGTTTGCTTCTGCCTGTCTATGGCTGCCACCACATATCACTGTGCCACTGATCTTTATGTACTTTGTTATCTACCCTATTGGTCTGAATATTCTTAGAGGGTGGGGCCTCTGGAGACTTACTATTCCCTTAATTCCCAGAGCTCAGAAGGCTGACACAGGACAAGTATGTTGAATAAAAAATCGTTTAAAATGCTAAGTCAGGTTTGCTATAAGAATTTATTGGTCAAGGGGCAGCTGTTAATTAGACATTTAGATTTGTGTTGCCAGGAGAACAGAAAAGACAACGTAACTGGGCTGAAACTGTTTATCGCTAGGCTTACTTGTAAGGTTGGCCCTTGGCTGGCATCTGGGAACTTGGGCTTCAGGCAAGTTCCTATTAATTTAGATAAAGGAGGCCCACAGAACCTGAACTGTTTGTGCATGGCGTGGCTTACACCGATTACCAGTTTTACTTGGGGGGGGGGGGGGAATGGAATTTGGGCTCATGTGTATATGAATAGCAAGCCTCCAATAAAACCCTTGAGCAACTCAGTTTCTAATGAACTACTCTACCAGTAGCATCTCACACTTATGGCACTGCTTGTTGTGTGCCCTGTGTAACTTCACTGGAGGAGGACATTTGGGAGCTCACATCTGGGTTTCCTTTTGATTTTACCCACCTTTCCCCTGGCTGACTTTGCATTAGAACTTTTCACTGTAATCATAGCAGTGAGCTTTACTGAGTGCTAGCTTGAAACCCAAGGATGAATTTATGTATCCTTTCAACACACTGAAATGCCACAAATGTAGACATTCAGCATTCAAGATTAAATGAGACTTTTGCTTGCTAGGCAGGTGCTTAACCACTTGAACCCAGCTTTTAGTTTGTTTCACAGATAAGGTCTCATGCTTTTGCCTGTGCATGCCGAAACTGTGATTTTTTTTTTTTTATCTCTACCTCCTGAGTAGCTATGGAACCTGGCATGTGCCACCATGCCTGGCCCAAATGTTTTTTGTTTGTTTGTTTTGTGTTTTGTTTTTAGCTAGAACTTTATAGATATACAAGGAGTTCACTGGTCCTTCCATGACTAAGAAACTTTTTTTTCTTTTCTTTCTCTCCCCCCTCCTTCTTTTTCCCTCCCCTCCTCTTTCTCCTTTGCTCCTATTTTATCTTTGAAATGAGGTTCATTGAGCTGTTACTATGTAGTAGGAGGGGACTAGGTGCGGAAGTGTTCATATACATTAGGGCAGCCCTATGAGTGACAAGGAATCAGAAAGCTCTGGGACAGAAGTCCTGGGGCTTAAATGTAGAATGAGGCTAGCAGTTTCAATATAACCACTCTTCTTGAGGGGTTGTGGGCTGGTGAACCTCTTTTACATCTCCTCCCCTTCTGTATTTGTTGTCATCTAATTTAGGAGATTGTTCTTTCTCTTATCACCCAATCAGTCCTAGCTGTGTTGTCTTCTCAGCCTTTAGCACTGCATCTGATGAGCTATTTGCTAAGCTGAAAGGGGTGGATGTGCTGGCATTTACAAAAATACCACTCATTGTTAAGGGCCAGTCTCCTTGTGCATGGCTGCTAGAGTGTAGGATGTCCACTCAACTGTTTGTCTTGGTTTTTGCCTCTGATCTCTCTGCCTCCATGTGACCAGCCTTCCCTGGCCTGCTGAGGGTCTGGCCACCACAGGCATCAGATGTGCAGGCCTGATGTCCCAGGCCTCCTTGAGGCTGGATCTCCCTACAGTAGCCTTCGGCATGCTGATGGCCCTGCTTAGCCCTTTTCCAACTTACCTTTGGGCTCTCAGCTGGGCCACTTTGAGAAGGTGGGCCTTGCCTCTGTGGCCTAGGCTTCCCAATGCTGGGAGCATTGACTCCTCATTTGGGCCTGCTAAAAGTACTGAAGCAGAATGAACAGTTGGCATCTCTGCTTCCATTTTGCATCTGTCTTCTTTGCTCTAAGCCTTTCTCTCCTGCAGTCATCTTCCAGACGCCTTGGAATCCAGGAAGAGCAGGACTTGATCAATAACACCTTGTGAGAAGCAAAACTGCCCCCAGAAAGCAATGCTTTTCCTACCTTCATGCCACGCTGATGCTTCTGAGCTGATGGTCAAGTGGACCATACCTGTGACCAGGACTAGTTCAATAATTATACATACCTCTCTTTCCCTGCCCACACATTTAAAGGTAAAGCTCATGTCTGTATGGGAGGATGGGCCATACTGCTTACTTAGCTTCTTCCCATAGCATACTGCATTAATATTTCTCCTTTCTTTATCTTTCACCACTGCTCATCCCTTTATTTGGCATATGCAGCAAGTAACTGGACTTGACATGTGGAAATTTTAGACTTAACCTCTGGTCTAAAACTCCTGGTTACAGAGTAGGTCCAGCCACAAGTTCTGGGCAGGGAACCCTGGAGTCCTTATGTTTGGGACCCTGGCAGAACCTTTTTCACAGCCCTCACGCTCCTGTCCAAGAGCAACCAAAAATTTAAGGGCATGTGTGGTTGGACATTGGCACAATCTTAAGAAATCCTATGATGTTTCTTCATCACATAAACCAAATCAGATTAATCTTTTCTTCTTTTAAATGTCAGTCCTGGGGCTTGAAATCAAGGCCTGGGCACTGTCCCTGTGCTTTTTTGCTCAAGGCCATAGTACTCTACCACTTGAGCCACAGCTTAATTTTTGTAAGTTGATTGGCGTCTCATGAGATTTCCTGCCAGGGCTGGCTTTGAATCATGACCTTCAGATCTGTCTCCTGAGTATCCAGGACTAAGGCATAAGATACACATTTCCAACCAGATTCATCTTTTAGATGACTTAAAGATTTCATATCTTTATTAAGCTGTGAAATCTTAAATTTAGAGAATTTAGGGAATTTTTAAGGATCATCTTGTTTGTAAATAAGCTGGCAAGGGGAAGGCTCACAAGACAACTGAAGTTGGCATCAATGAGTATCTGTTATGGTTTTCTGTGAGCCAGATTAATGGACAGGCCATATTCATGGCCAGCAGTGGAAGTCTGTGAATAAACACAGATTTCTTAAGATTTTGCTGTACCACATAGGCTATGTCGTCAGTGGAATGTATAGTAGTAAAAAGGACCATATTCTAACATAAAATTTACATAGCCTTATAGTTTTCAAAATGCTTTCACAAATGGTAGAATTTAATGCTGAGATAACCATATTTGTAGGTGATATTATTATCAGCTCTCAGATTATCCTGAATCAGAATAGGGTATGGGTGTAACTCAAATTGTAGAATGCCTGATTAACAAGCACAAAGTTCTGAGTTCAAACTCTACTAATACATAAATAAATAAGGAATGTATGATTTGGAAAAAGTGAATGGCTTTCTCAGAATGATATGTTTGAGACAGAAAAAAAATTTTTATCTGATAAAATTGAAGTGCTATGAAGCCTCCTACCTTCCTCATGTTTTTAAGTTTTAAATTTATTTTGAAGTATAGTTGGATGTAGTGAGTCACTCATGTAATCTCAGCTACCTGAGCGATGGAGATTGGAAAGATCATGGTTCAAGGCCACCTTGGGTAAAAAGTGAGGGAGATCAGTAGGCATAGAGGCATAGTCTGTATCCCAGCTAGGCAGGAGGCTATAGCTAGGAAGATCAAGGTCTGAAGCTGAAAGTTTGAGACCCTACCCAAAAATTACCCTAAAGCAAAAAGGAGTACGGGTGTAGCTCAAGTTGTAGAATGCCTGACTAGGTTTTTAGCTTAAATCCCAGTACTATATACATATATAATAAATTATATGTGTCAGTCAGACTTGAAAAAAATAACAGATACTGTTCAGTGAATGAAAGAAATGAAGACAAATTGCTTACTCTCACTGTGTGCTATTATTTCTTCAGTACTGCTTTGGGGATTTAGATAGAAAGAGAAGAGACAGAGAGTCTGGAGCCTGGAGCTCCAGTTCTGGAGCTCCCTATGCTTTGTAGTTCAAAGGTGAAACCTTCTGTAATGCTTACTCTAACGTCTCAGTAAAAAAAAAGAGCTGCTGGAATGGGGCTCTGGTGGCTAATGCCTATAATCATAGCTGCTCAGGAGGTGAGATCTGAGGATCATAGTATGAAGCCAGCTCAGATAGAAAAGTCTGAGTAAAAATTGGTATTGTGACCCAAGTGGTAGTGTGCTAGTTTTGAGTGTAAAAGCAAGGGGTAGCACATAGGCCCTAAGTTCAAGCTCCAGTACCACCTTCCCCCCACCCCCCATATGCTAGAGGGGAAGATTTTGTTGTATTTTTGTTAACATCTCAAGTACTGTCAGAACTTAAAAATATTAGCAGAACTAGTTTATGAGACAAATTAGGACTATTGTTTCTTGATTTTCTTTCATTATTTCTTTAAATGGAGGAATGATTTCCTTGGGCCATTTATTCTGCCTAAAAATAAGAGGCACATGGATTGTCTTTCATGTGGAGTTTCTACTGTGGGTGAGCCATCAGCGAGATGTGCAACATGAAACATTTTCTATTTCTTTTTCTTTTTTGTTGGTTGTGGGGCCTGAACTCTGGGCCTGGGTGCTGCCCCTGAATTCTTCAGCTGAAGGCTAGCACTCTATCACTTGAGCCCTAGCACCACTTCTGGCTTTTTCTGCTTATGTGGTGCTGAGGAATTGAACCCAGGGCCTCATGCATGCAAGGCAAGCACTCTACCACTGAGCCACCTTCCCAGCCCATGAAACATTTTCTCAATTCTCATACTGATCCTCAAAGGTAGAATTTTTTTATTTCTTTATTGCGATTAAGTGATCACATAAATTTTGCAGTATTGTGGGATAGTGATACTTAGCTAAAGTCACAAACACATTTTAACCTTCACAAGGTGAATTGTCATTATCATGGTCTATAAAGTTTATGGAACTCTAAAGGTAGAAATTTTTTTTTCTTTTTTTAAATTTTATTTTATTTTATTTGAGAACATACTGTACAGAGGGGTTACAATTACATGGGCAGGATAATGCATACATTTCTTACCAAGCATTGCAGCCTCCTCCTTTGTTTACCCTTCACCTCCCTTCCCAGCCTCCCCCCTCCCCCCCACCCAATCATACCCCCCCCTCCCCCCCTCCGACATTGTAAAGCTGGTTTTGACATGACATTTTGTACTTCTCATTGTTGCAACAGGTCCACCTGAATCCTTAAACGACTTGTTTGTCCCCATCTCCTCCACATGTTATACTGACATCAAATATAGTGAAAGCAGGGGTTACACTGTGGGGGAGGGACATACAAAGCAACCAAGAAATAATCTTATAAATGCGTTAGAGACACATGCATGAAAGAAACAAAAACATTAAAATACATATTTGAGGGTTCGTTTTCCTAACATCACATTCTCTGACTTTTTCCGCTTGACTCATACCTATACTAGATATTGCAAATAAGGGAAACTATGGGACCTATGTTTCTTTGGGCCTGGCTTACTTCACTTAATATAATTTTTTCCAAGCCTTTCCATTTCCTAACAAATTCTTTCTGATGGAGGCATAGAATTCCATTGTGTATATATACCACATTTTCTTGATCCATTCATCTATTGAGGGGCATCTGGGTTGGTTCCATATCTTAGCTATGGTAAATAATGCTGCAATAAACATAGTTGTGCTGGTAGCTTTAGTGTGGTCTTGTTTGTAAACATTAGGGTAAATGCCCAAAAGTGGGATTGCTGGGTCATAGGGGAGTTCTATGTGAAGTCTTTTGAGGAACCTCCATACTGCTTTCCAAAGTGGTTGAACAAGTTTACATTCCCACCAACAATGAAGTAAGGTTCCTTTCTGTCCACATCCCCTCCAGCATCTGTTGTTGTTAGAGTTCTTGATTTTTGCTGTTCTAACTGGAGTGAGGTGATATCTCAATGTTGTTTTGATTTGCATTTCTTTTATGGCTAGGGATGTTGAACATTTCTTCATGTGTCTATTGGCCATCCTTCTTTCTTCTTCAGAGAAGCTTCTCTTTAAGTCTTTCGCCCACTTACTTATTGGGCAGTTGTTTCTTTGAGGATTTGTTGTTGGGTGGTTTAATTTTTTGAGTTCCAAGTATATTTTAGATATGAGACCCTTCCGTTGTATGGCTAGTAAAGATCTTCTCCCAGTCCGTGGGCTTTCTATTGATCTTGCTAGCTATGTCATTTGCCCTGCAGAAGCTCTGCAACCTTATACAATCCCATTTGTCCAACCTTTCTTTGATTTGTTGTGTTTCCGGGTCTCTATTCAGAAAATTTCGGCCTGAGCCAAGGAGACCCAGGGTTTCTCCTATTCCATCCTGTAATGTTTTCAGAGTGTCTGCTTTGAGTTCAAGGTCTTTGATCCATTTGGAGTTGATTCTGGTGCAGGGTGATATATAAGGATCTAGCTTTAGTTTTCTACATGTAGTTAACCAGTTTTGCCAGCACCATTTACTGAAGAGGCTGTCTGTCTTCCATTCTATTGTTTTAGCTCACTTATCGAAGATTAGATGGCTATAGGTCTGTAGGTTCATTTCTGGGTTTTCAATTCTATTCCATTGGTCCTGAGGTCTGTTCTTATGCCAATACCAAGCTGTTTTGATTACTATGGCTTTATAGTAGAGTTTGAAATTTGGTATTGATATTCCTCCAGCCGTGTTCTTTCCGTTGAGGAGCGTTTTTGCTATTCGGGGTCTTTTATTGTTCCATATGAATTTTTGGATTGCCTCTTCTATTTCCTTGAAGAATGAGGGTGGAATTTTGATAGGTATTGCGTTGAAATTGTAGATAGCCTTGGGAAGTATTGCCATTTTCACGATGTTAATCTTTCCAATCCAGGAGCATGGGAGGTTTTGCCATTTTTTGAGTTCTGTGTTGATTTCCTTTTTCAAGATTTTAAAGTTTTCATCATAGAGGTCCTTCACTTCTTTAGTTAAGTTAATTCCTAGGTATTTTATTTTTTGTGGGGCTATTACAAATGGAGTTGCTTTCCTAATTTCAGCCACACTTTTCTCATTGTTGGCATACAGAAAAGCCATTGATTTTTGGGGGTTAATTTTATACCCTGCTACTTTGCCAAAGTTTTGAATCAGCTTGAGTAATTTGGGAGTGGAGTCTATGGGATTCTTTAAATACAAGATCATGTCATCTGCAAAGAGGGAGAGTTTTATTTCTTCTTTCCCTATTTGGATCCCTAAAGGTAGAAATTTTAAGCCATGTAAGATACATAGGCAAATTAAGAGAAACGTAAATATTTGCCCAAGCATACATGGCTATTAAGAAGTATTACCTCCCTTCCCTCCAAAAAAGAAAAAGAAAAGAAAAACTGGGTACTGGTGACTCATACCTGTAATCCTATCAACCCAGGAGGCTGAGATGAGGATCTTGAGTCAAAGCCAGCCCAGGCAGAAATGTTAATGGAACTCTTACCTCCAATTAACCACCAAAAAGCTGGAAGTGGTACTGTGACTCAAGTGGTAGAGTGCCAGCCTTGAGTGAAAAACCTAAGGGACAGTGTCTAGACCCTGAGATCAAATCCTAGTATAGTCACAAAGAAAAAAAAAAAGCACCCCTGCAATTCAAACTTCGTTCTGTCACCCAAGACAGTGAGTGCTAGTTCTCTTCACTGTGCTGCTTGAATATAATGCAATGGTATCATTAAATAATAATTATTCTTCCATAAGTGACTTGAACCTCAGTGTTAGGGGTCTTCTAATTGAGAAGTATGAAATCCTGGTGCCTCACTGAAGGTTTTAAAGAAGATTTCCCTGGGAATGATAGTTCATGCATATGCTTTATGCTTCTGTGTTCCCTTTCCTGGGTTCCCAGTGGCAACCAGGGTAAGAAGTGATAAACAATGACAAGACAGTGATAAGACAGTGATAAACTAAAGCAGTTTGTTGATTGCAGAGCTAACTGAAGTTATCCGTTTAGTCAGCTCTTTGGCAAAAAATTATCATCTGGGAATAACCTGCCCTATCAAAATTTAAAATTAAGGGCTGGGAAGGTGGCTCAGTGGTAGAGCGCTTGCCTTGCATGCCTGAGGCACCACATAAGCACATAAGCAAAAAGAAAAAAGCCAGAAGTGGCACTGTGGCTCAAGTAGCCTTGAGCTGAAGAGCTGAGGGACAGTGCCCAGGCCCAGACTGGACTCCAAAAAGAAAAAGGAAAAACAAAATTTAAAATTAAGTAAAACTGATTTCAAATTATACTCCGAACCATAATAACAAAAATAGCCCATTATAGTAACAAAAAAAGACACATAGACCAATGGAACTGAATAGAGGACCCAGGAATCCACATAGCTACAGCCACCTGATTCTCAACAAAGTTGTCAAAAACATCCATTAGAGATAAAATAGCCTATTCAACAAATGATGCTGGGAAAATTAGATAACCACATGTAGAGGATTAAAGCTAGATTCTTATATTTCACTCTGTAGAAAAATCAATTACAAACTAGGCACCAGTGGCTCACTAGCTACTCATGAGACTGGTATCTGAGGACTGTGGTTTGAAACCAGCCAAGGTAGGAAATTTCCTTGAGACTCTTATCTACGATTAAGCACTAAAAAGCAGGGAATGGAGCAATGACTTAACTGGTAGAGTGCCTTCTTTGAGTGAAAAAGCTAAGGGAAAGTGCCCATGCCCTGAGTTCAAGCCTCACTCATTACTAACACACAAGTGTGGACACACACACACACACACACACACACACACACACACACACTATTTAAAAATTTGTCAATGGCTTTAACATAAGAACTGAAACTTTGAAACTAGTACAGAATAACATGGGCAAACACTTTTTGATGTTGTTGTTGTTGGTCATGGGGCTTGAACTCTGGGCCTGGGCGCTGTCTCTGAGCTCTTCAGATCAAGGCAAGCACTCTACCACTTGAGCCATAGCGCCACTTCTGGTTTTCTGGTGGTTAATTAGAGATAGGAGTCTCTTAGCCTTTCCTACCCGGGGTGGCTTTGAACCGTGATCCTCAGATCTCAGCCTCATGAATAGCTAGGATTACAGACATGAGCCACCAGTGCCTGGCCTAAGGCAAACACTTTGAAGAATAACATAGCAGTAATTTTATGAATAGGATTCAAATAGCTTATGAAATAATAGCAGAACTGACAAATGGATTGCATCAAATTTAAAAGTTTCTACACACAAATAATTGCTAGAATAAAGAGACATTTTACAGAATAGGAGAAAATCCTGACAGATTAATATCCAGAATATATATATAAAAAAACTAAAAAACAAAACATACAAAGAAGAAATAAATCACTATATGGGCAAATGAATTGAACAGACACTGGCCAAAAAATTAAGTGAAAAAATATTCAACATCTGTAACCACTGGGGAAATGTAAATCAAAAATATTTTTTCCCATCTCATCTCAGTCAAAATGACTATCATCAAGAAAGCAAACAACAATGTGTCAGGACATGGTATCTCAATCCTATATTTCCAGCTATCTGGGGGATGGAGATCAGGAAGACTGAAGTTCAAGGCCAGGCTGGGCAAAAGTTTCATGAGACCCTATCTCAATCAATAGCTGGGTATGGTGGCTCATGATTGTCATCTCAGTTAAAGTGTGAAGCATAAATAGGAGGATGTCAGTCTAGGTTAACTCAGGTAAAAAGCCCTATCTAAAAAAGGGTTGAGTTCAACAGATAGTGTTCCTGCCTACCAAGTGCAAAGCCCTGAGTTTAAACCCTAGCATAGCCAAAAAAGAAAAAAAGAAATGTAAAACAAATGCTATTGAGCATATTGAGGGTAAGAGGGTAGAGGTGAGGGAGGAATTCTTATCAGTGTTGGAAAAATGTAAGTTAGTTCAATCACTATGAAATCAATATGAAACTGAAAACAACTGCCATATGATCTGTCATAGCATTCCTGGGCATATATCCAAAGGAATCAAAGGCAGAAAACAATAGAGGTGCCTGCACATCTCTGTTGGTTGCAACCCTCACTATTCATAGTAGACAGGTTCTGGACTCAATCTATATCTAGAGATGAATAAATAGAACAGGTTATGTATACACAATAGAGTAGCATTCACTTATAAAAAGAATGAAATTATGCCATTTGCAAGAAAATGGGTAGAACTGGAGATCATGTTAAGCAAAATAGACCCCAAAAGACAAATATTACTGATTTTAGCTGGGTGCTGGTGGCTCATCCCTACAATCCTAGCTACTCAGGAGGGTGAGATCTGAGGATCTCAGTTTGAAGCCAGCTTGGGCAGAAAAGTCCCCAATTAACTACTCAAAAACTGGGAGTGGAGCTGTAGCTCAAAGAGGTTGAGTGCTAGCCTCAAGCAAAGTGCTCAGAGACAGTGCCCAGGCCCTGAGTTCAATCCCTACAACCAACAAAAAAATAAAACAGGAGTGCTGACTTAAAACAAACAAAGAAACATGAAAGTAGAAGGGAGTCTATTTGAGAGGAAAGCAACAACAGGAGGGGAGAGAGGGAAGAAAGAGAGTATTGGGGGTAAATATGAGCACATGATCAAAATGCATTATATATAGTCATAATGAAATGAAAATCTCATAATACTCATTTTGTAAACACACATTAAAAAGTAAAAAGTAGGTTAATTTTTTATACTAGACAATGTAAGAATAAAATACAAGTAGATAAGGTTGAGTGTCCTCTGTTATTCTTACTGGTTTCATCGTGAGAAATATTTTTATATATCATTCCTTTTAAATAATGTGCACATTGCTCTAAGGACACTAGGTCTCAGGCTTGAGAGAGGAAAATGGAAAGTTCTGACTTTCTATGAGTGAATAAATTCTTATGTAATGTGGTACCTGGCACAGACTTGGTACAAAATTAACATCTGTTAAATAAAGACAATGGAGCCTTCTAGGAATATCCATCTACCTCCATCTGCCCAAAGCATAGGACAGCCCAGGCCTGAGCTCTCAGCAGTGTGCTCTTGCCTGGGTGGGTGGTAAGGGAAAGTGGATAGTTCCATTTTTTAGATAAGATAGGGAACTAGTGTCAGGCCACCGTCATTTCAGAGGATGGAATGCAAACCTTTTCAGAATGGAGGATATGATGTTACTTGACATACAGGTTAGTTAGTGATGGTAGCAGACTAGTTAATAATATCAGCTGATAATTACATAGTTTTCACATAGGCCTGTGTTAGACTAAGTCCTTTACATATATTAAACTCATCTAATCTCTGCACCAGTCACACAGTGATGATTGAGACGTAAATACTGAGACCAGAGTTCAGCTACTTCTCTTTAGTGATATTTTCAGAGAATGGGAATTGGAGAACTTTTTTTTTTTTGCGGGGGGGGGTTCGGTTGTGGGACCTGAACTCTGGGCCTGGGCGCTGTCCCTCAGCTCTTCAGCTCAAGGCTAGCGCTCTACCACTTGAGCCACAGTGCCACTTCTGGCTTTTTTTCTTTTTGCTTATGTGGTACTGAGGAATGGAACCCAGGGCCTCTTGCATGCAAGGCTCTACCACTGAACCACCTTCCCAGCCCTTGGAGAACATTTTTAAAGTCCACCTATATGAGCCTGGTGCTAGTGGCTCATGGCCTGTAATCCTAGCTATTCAGAAAGCTGACATTGTGGTTCAAAGCCATCCTGAGCAGGAAAGACCATGAGACTCCTGTCTCCAATTAACCATTAAAAAGCTGAAAGTAGGGTGTGGCTCATGGGGTAGATTGCTAACCTTGGATTGTAGTGCCCAGGCCTTGAGCTCAAGCTCCAGGACTGCCATACATACATACACATACATTGCATACATTTACATACATTCTTTTTTCTTTTAAAAAAATGTTCAGAGAAAAGTACAAATGGATAACTTTACTTTCCACAAATTTGTGGAGCAGTTTCTGGAAAATTTGCTGCTTATATTTTACTTTGATGGAAACCTTAAATTATCATTTTCTTTTTCCAAAAGGAATGGTAATATTTGTGTCCTCTTCTACATCACTCACTCCAATCTGATTTTTTTTTCCCTCCTAAACACTAGAAAAAGAATAGAAATCAAACTCAAACAAGCAGAAAAGTCTTTGTATATCCAATTTTTTTTCCCCACTGGGGCATCAATTTCCAGGAAGATATACCACCTAGCTGGGAATATGTATACTTTTCAAATTTGTGATTTCAACACCTATTCCTTGGCCTTGAGGAAGTGTAAGTTGCTATTGTTCTTTACAATTTGCATTTGCATTTTGGTCCCTGGAAGATAAAGATTGGGGAATTGTGAGCTTTGTCTTCTAATGGGTTATATAACATCACTAATTAAAGATGGCAAAGCATTAACTTCTTATTTTGACATGCTTACAGTTGTGTTGGATTTACTTTATCACATAGTTATAGTTAATGAAATTTTGTACAGGGTTCATATTTATTAGAAAAATACTGAGTGGAGGTGGAAACATGTTTGCTGAATTCCATCACAGGTTCTCCAAATATTTTTATTTTGTTGGTCGGTCATGGGACTTGAACTCTGGGCTTGGATGCTGTTCCTGCGCTCTTCAGCTCAAGGTGAGCGCTCTACCGCTTGAGCCACAGTGCCACTTCCTCCAAACATTTTTTTGTTAATAGGATTTTAAAAAATTTGTGCAGAACTAAATAATGTGACAGCTGTGAGACCTTGGCGTAGAAATGCCTGTTTCTTTGCCTGTTAGAACAATTTCCATGACAGGAAGTTTTGAGACTATGTTTTTGATCTCTAAGGACAGATTCATAAAACATTGGTTATGGGATAGCTTAAATTTCATGGATGTTATAACAATTTGAAGTGGCTGAAACTTCTCTGTATCTTGCTTGAATTTTATAATTCAAAGTCTGAAGAAAAATAGAAAATTGTTCATTTTTGTAACATAGAATTCATAACAATGATTCTCAATTCATTTCCTTCTTCTAGTTTTATTTGTATTTTGTTTGTTTTGTACTGGTCCCAGGGCTTGAACTCAGGACCTGGGCATTATTCCTGAGCTTTTGTTTTATTTTGTTTTGTTTTTGCTCAAAACTAGCACTCTGCCACTTGAGCCACAGCTCCACTTCAGGCTTTTTGGTGTCTCACTGGAGATAAGAGTCTCAGGGTCGTTCCTGGCTGTTCTGGCTTTGAATTGCAATCTCAGATCTCAGCCTCCTGAATAGCTAGGCTTACAAACACAGGAGTCTGGCAAGGACTCTGGCTTAAACCTTCCTCCCCTGTGGTAGTGGGAGTTAAACCCTGTCTCTCCCACTTGCTAAGGAAAAACTTTTATTACTTAAGCTACACTGGTGCTCAGTTGCTATTTGTGTTTTGGAATGAAGGAGACATGATAAAAAGCTCTGAAACTAAGATGTGTGTGTGTGTGTGTGTGTGTGTGTGTGTGTGTGTGTGTGTGTGTGTGTATAGAGATGTTCATGAACAATTTGCCTCTCATAAGAAATTTACTTCTCTGATTTCTTTTGGGAAGTCATTTTTAGTTTCTGGTATTGTTTCCAAATCGTTTTTGCTCAAAGAAGAAAAAATATATTAGTATGTTAAAGCACTTTTTTTTTGTTTTTGGTCTGGTCGTGGGGCCTGAACTCTGGGCCTGGGAGCTCTTCAGCTCAAGGCTAGCGCTCTACCACTTGAGCCATAGCGCCATTTCCGGCTTTTTTTTTTTTCCTGCTTATGTGGTGCTGAGGAATTGAACCCAGGGCCTCATGCATGCAAAGCAAGCGCTCTACCACTGAGCCACCTTCCCAGCCCATGTTAAAGCACTTTTAAATGATAAATACTTCCATGTATTAAATCATATAGGAAGTTAGACTAAAGGTGAAGGGAGAAATGATTAGCTTTAATATGGAATAGAACAGAGAAAAGTGAAGACATATTTGGCTCCCAGTGCCTCCCCTTCTATGTCAGGTGGCCAATTCTGACTTTCCTAGAAAGATGGGTTTGAAGGATCCCTGCTTTGAGAGACAGAGTAGTTAACCCTATTTGGAAGATCACTCCCTACAGCAGGCTGGTGCCATGGCTTCCTTGGTGAGTTAGATCATCTTAGTGGTTCATTAAATGGTTCTGTAGAACAATAGTTTTTCTCTGGAGCAGATACTATCCCTCATCTAACTTTTTCAGCTAATCTGTGACTCTTGCTGGGAACATCTTCAAATTCATCACATAATAATAATCTGTCACAGACTTCACCAGTTACATACTGATGTCACCTATATTATTACCACATCAAGGTTATTAATTCTCTTCTTTTGTAGCAGCTGTAGAATTCCCAGGGAATGATGAATCTCAGCTACAAGAAGTTGTAGGGTTGGGTATGCAGCTCAATGGCAGAGCGCTTGCCATGCAAGCATGGGTACTATCCCCAGCAACATACACATACACAAACAAATCTGAGAAAGCAAATAGCTCTTTGCTGCATGTATTTTGTCTTCATGAGCTCAAAGTTTAAATATATGACCCCACATGAAATACTACCAATATCTGGCAACCACTCAACTTTCTTTTAGGACTTTGACTTAGTGTAGAGCAGAAGGAGTAAAGGGGGAATGTAGAAGAGCCTTCCGGTATTTATCTGAAGAGCTATTGTAGGCATATTGGAAAACAACTCTTTCTTGTGTCTATAATGGATAGTGAAAAAAAGAACAACAGATGGCAAATGAAATAGAAATCACTTAGATGGTAGAGGATGGTTCTACCTTAGAACAGGAAAGATGCTTAGAGGTTAGGTTTCCCGCTCCTACTTTTGTACTTGAAGAAACTGGGGCAGAGGCAGCTTGAACAATGAGTCAGGTTCTCAGAGCTGGGAAATAGCATCTTTCAAGCATTGAATTGATGTCTCTGGGCTTGCAGTTTAGTGGTTTCCTGTTAACCCCCCCCCCCCCTCCACCCAGTTCTTAATCCTTAATCATTGTGATCTCTGTGACTGGATTCTAAAGTGCCCTGCCCAGCAAAGCTTGAAGGCTCTTCCTTTGTGATTTTCTTTTCTAAAGTTTAGATAAATATCTAACTGGAGATGTACAAGTAGAGTGGAAGATTTTTCAGGACGTCACCATGAACAAGAATATTTATTGAGAGGCTTTTATTGGCAAGTCTGCATTTGTTCACATAAACATTTCTTTTTCTGGATTTCCTCTCTTCACACAAAGTGATTTTCAGGCCACAGTTCTCTTTTCTGTTATGGAATTGTGACCTATCAGGAACTCAGCACCATGGGGGTGCATTGCAGTTCCCCTAAGTAGACAAGCAAGAATCCTTAAGCTTGTTTTCTGTCTATAATATGTATGAGTCCAGGGATCACAGGAAGCCACTAGGAGGTATCTATCTATGTAATGCAGAAGAATTAGAATGGAAGCAAAGGCATAGCATTTGGCAGGTAAAAGGTACTTGACAAATCAGTAGAACAAATGAGTTATTGTTCTTCTCCCATTTCCCTTATGTAATTATAAAGCTGGAAGGGAACATAAAGACAGATTCTAGTCAATGTCTTCATGGAATGAAGTATAGAAATGTTAAGTAATGTGCTGAAAGTTATATATAGTTAGTCAGGAACTGTGCTGGGGCTAAGATAGTGCCATTCTCACTCTTGGTATTATATAAGAAGTTGCCATTTGTATAGGTCAAAACAATTTATACCAATCATTTCTGTATGGCCAACCTCATGTGTTTTAAGGATTAATACTGTATACATTCCTTTTTTTGGAAGGGAAGTGCCAAGTCTTAGGGCTTAAACTCAGGATCTGGGATCCATCTCTGAGTATTGTTTGCTCAAAACTAGCATTCTACTACTTGAATTGCAGCTCCATTTTCAGTTTTTTAGTGATTATTTGGAGATAAAAAATATAATGGATTTCCCTGCCTGGGCTGGCCTTTATCCATGATCTCAGCCTCATGAGCATGAACCACTAGCACCTGTCTGTATACCTTCTTTTTTTTTTTTTACAATTACATGGGCAAGATAGTGACTACATTTCTTATCAAGCATTGTAGCCTCCTCCTTTGTTTACCCTTCACATCCCTTCCCAGCCTCCCCCCGCCCCCCCAAACTCCCCCCACCAAAGTTGTAAAGTTCGTTTTCTACATGACAACTTGTACTTCTCATTGTTGCAACGGGTCCACCTATATCCTTATTTAAACGACTTGTTTTTCCCCTTCCCCTCCACAAATTATACCGACATCAAATACAGTGAAAGCAGAGGTTATACTGTGGGGGAGGGACATACAAAGCAACAAAGAAATAATCTTATAAATGCGTTAGAAACAAATGCATGAAAGAAAATAAAACATTTAAATACATATCTTAGGGTTCCTTTTCCTAACATCACCTTATCTGACCTGTTCTGCTTGACTCATACATATACTAGATATTGCAAATAAGGGAAACCATGGGACCTATGTTTCTTTGGCTTACTTCACTTAATATAATTTTTTCCAGGTCTTTCCATTTCCTAACAAATGGGGCAATGTCATTCTTTCTGATGGAGGCATAGAATTCCATTGTGTATATATACCACATTTTTTTGATCCATTCATCTACTGAGGAGCATCTGGGTTGGTTCCATACCTTAGCTATGGTAAATAAGGCTGCAATAAACATAGTCCTGCTGGTAGCTTTAGTGTGGTCTTGTTTGTAAACATTTGGGTAAATACCCAAAAGTGGGATTGCTGGGTCATAGGGGAGCTCTATGTGGAGTCTTTTGAGGAACCTCCATACTACTTTCCAAAGTGGTTTGTATACGTTCTTTTTTTTTTTTTTATTTTATTTTTTAGAGGTAGTAGAGTAAGAACAGCAGCACTCAGGTGGTATTCAGGTAAGGGGTAGGTTTATTCAGTAGACCTGCTGGGAAAGGCCTGGGAATGAGAGAGAGCTGGGAAAGAGAGGAAAGAGAGAGGAAAGAGCTAGAGCAGAGAGAGAGCAGAGAGAGCTAGAAAAGAGCAGCGAGAGAGAGCAGAGCAGAGAGAGCAGAGAGAGCTAGAATAGAGCAGTGAGAGAGCAGAGAGCTAGAAAAGAACAGAGAGAGAGCTAGGTAGTAGGGAGAGCTAGAATAGAACAGAGAGAGCAGAGCGAGAGCAGAGAGAGAAGGGAGCTGGGAAAGAAAAGGAAAGAGCTGAGAAAGAGCTAGAAAAGCAGAGAGAGAGCTAGAAAAGAGCAGCGAGAGACATAGCCGAGTAAGAACAGCAGCACTCACATGGTATTCAGGTAAGGGGTAGGTTTATTCAGTAGACCTGCTGGGACCAGGCAAGGTTGGCACTCCACGTGGCTGGGAAAGGCCTGGGAATGAGAGAGAGCTGGGAAAGAGAGGAAAGAGCTAGAAAAGAGCAGAGAGAGCAGAGAGAGAGCAGAGAGAGCTAGAAAAGAGCAGTGAGAACGTTCTTAATTCAATAATAGCAATAATAATTTTGGCCTTCTTTCTAAACCAAGAAGGCATATAGTCATGTAGCTTAGTGCTGAGGTGGAGACTATGAGTTCTGAATGAGTTGATTCTGGGTTTACACCCTTATTCATTCTAAGCTTAAGTTTCCTCATGTATAGTGTAAAAGTGATATGGGCATTTCTCTTAAGAGATTATTTTAAAAATTAGATGAGATGATTCTATGGAGGCCTTAGCATAGTTAAGTATGCTTTAGTAAGTCATTAAGTGTATTTTATTGTAAACTGTATTTACAAGGAAGGTAGTCAAATTCACCAAGCTTCAAAAATTTTAATACTTTTATCTTTATAATATGAATATTCATGAAGAATATTCATCTTTACTGAGATTTATAGAATATGCCAATCTACTTGATGTATCATTAATTTATATTTTATTTCATATGCTTCTGCTATAGGGACTATGCTTGGTATACTCTACTTTTAAGAACTTTACTTTGACACATATCTGTGTATCTTACAAGCTTATTAGATAGAGGTAAAACAAACACAAGTATGTAGGATGTGATCAAAAGGTCCATAAAGGGAGGGCACATTTGTGTCATAATCATGGATGATTCTTTCTTAGTGCTAAGCAAAGGTCAGGCCAATAATAGCTCAAATGTTTCTACCAACTGACTGAGTTAGGATATTCCTTAAAAACTGGACCTGGGTCCATGTCCCATGTTTGCCCATCCATGCCTTGTGGGTCAGCAAATATCTCCACTGCCTGGGCCCAGAGACACCCATGTGTAAATTATTTGTCAGAGAACTTCTCATGATCCAGTGACACATCAAGAGCAAATATATTTTCAGACAGCTGCACACTTGGGACTTGAGTTACCACCCTGGAATAAGAATGGATTAAGACACTCCCAGTCTTGAGAAGGAAGCAATATACTTATTCTGAAAACAAATAGCTCTCCTAGCAAGGAAGATAAACAGAGATCCACCCACCTTCCTTTCAGTACCTCTAGCTCACCATTCTCTGGACTTGGTAGGCAACCTTTTTCTATGCTACCTATGGATGCACCATTGCATGAAACTAAGGAGGGAGAGAGCAAGCCCAGAACAAATCTTCTTGTGCAATGATTTGGGGAGAGAGGGACTTTTAGCATATTGTCCTTTCATAGCTATCCATAAATGGACTTATTGTCTTCCATTAGAATTTGCTTCTACCTATCCTCTTCTGTATATTTATTTGTCCACATGCCTTTTTTTTTTTGATGTATGTGTGTGTGTGTGTGTGTGTGTGTGTGTGTGTGTGTGTGTGTGTTCATCATGAGGCTTGAACTCTGGGCCTGGGCACTGTCTTAGCTCTTCAACTCAAAGCTAGTGTTCTACCACTTGAACCATAGTACCACTTCTGCTTTTCTGGTGGTTTATTGGAGAGTCTCACAGACTTTCCTACCTTGGTTGAACCACAATCCTCAGATCTCAGCCTCTTGAGTAGTTAGGATTACAGGCATGAGCCACTGGCGCCCAGCCCACATGTAAATTTAAGCAAAGTTTGATCTTTAGAGGAAGATACTACATAAATCAAACACTGCTATTTATTGAAAAACTTAGTGAGAACTGGCCACCATTTTGAACTATGATGGGAACATCTGTGCCCAGTACCATCTGTGGAAGGGTGGAAATACCTTTTTGAAGATCTGGTGAGATTGGCGTTGAACAGGCTTTTTGTAAGCATCATGTCTCCTTCACATAGCAACCTTGTGAAAAGAATTGTTATTTTCAATTTTACCAAAAGGAACTCTGAGGTTTGGTGAAATTAATGAACATAAACCATACAACAATTAATGAGTGTAGCTTTCTCATTATATCTGTGAATATGTGTGCTACTACAGCAGGTTCTGGTAGAGGTGGCCCATTGAAGGCCTATGAGGCAGACAGGCAGAAGCACTACTGATTTTTTAAAGTTGAGAAAATTGAAACTAAGTTTTGTGAATTTCCCTAGCTTTAAGAGTAGGAAATTTATTCAAACATCATTGATTCATTCACCCATTTATTTAAAATATTTTTATTTAGCCTCTATTCTAGGTTTAGTACTGTGCTAGGCACTGAGAGTATGTATCAATGATAAGGAGTCAATCTCTGGAGCTTTGTTCTATATATGGAAACAAGAGTTCTCCAATTATATTCTGAATGTAAGAACACAGTTAGATTGGGTGATTAAAAAAAAGACTTGGTTTACTGGAAGTATAGAAGTGTGAGAGATCTATGGAGGTGGGTAGGAAAGGTTTTGTGTGTTAATCACTGCTTATCACACCCCCTTTCTTCTTCCTTCTCCCACCCTAGTAAATTGGTAGACCTGGTGGTGACATAGGAGAGGTTGCTTTATGATTTAAAAAAAACTATTTAGAGATAATTATAAATTTGTATGACATTAGAAGAAATAATTCAAAGAGATCCAATGTCCACATTATCCAGTGTTCCCTAATAGTAACATCATGCTTAAGTATCATACCCAAGACATTGACATGAGTACAATCCATGTTTCTTCAGTTTTGCCCATTTTTATATGGGTAGGTGAGCACACACCCGTGTGTTTTAAGTCCTATACAGTTTTATCACATGCATCTACCTCTGGCAAGACACTGACCAGTTCTCTCACCACAAGCTCCCCTCCTGGCATTCTTGCATAACCACACTTCCTTCACTCCCACCTCACTACTCCTGTGTCTAATCCTTGTCAACTACTAATCTATGGTCTGTTTTTATAATTTTGCTATTTAAAGACTGTTACATGATAGAGCATCTGCCTAGCAATTTACAAAGCCCTGAGTTCAAACCCCAGCACTGAAAAAAAAAGGATGTCATATACATACTGTAAATCATAGAGTACATAAGCTTTCAGATTGGCTGTGTGTGTGTGTGTGTGTGTGTGTGTGTGTGTGTGTGTATGCGTGTGTGTGTGTAAGCACACACGTGCAGGAGCACGTGCGCATGCTGGTCCTGGAGCTTGAACTCAGGGCCTGGGCACTGTCCCCGAACTTCTTTTGCTCAAGGCTAGTGCTCTACCGTTTGAGCTACAGCTCTACTTCTCGATTTTTTTTCTTTTAGTAGTTTATTAGACATAAGAGTCTCAAAAAGGGGGGGATGGGAAGTGGGGGGAGATGGGAAGGGATGGTAAGGGTAAACAAAGGAGGCAACAATGCTTGATAAGAAATTTACTCATTACCTTGCCTATGTAATTATAACCCCTCTGTATGGTATTTTCACACCAAAAAAAAAGTCTCAAAAACTTTCCTGCCTGGCTTCAAACTCTGATTATTAAATCTCAGCCTCTTGAGTAGCTAAGATTACAGGTGTGAACAATGGTGCCCAACTGGGATTAGTGTTTTTACATTCCACATATTTCCCTAGAGATTCAACCAAGTTGTCAAAAATGTCAATGGTTCATTCCTCCTCCTCCTCGTCCTCCTCGTCCTCCTCGTCCTCGTCCTCCTCCTCCTCCTCCTTTTCCTGCTCCTCCTTATTCTCCTCTTCCTTTGCCTTCTCCTTTTCCTCATCCCTCCTTCTTCCTTCTTCTGTTTCTTAGTACTATTTCATGGTGTGGATACAACACAGTTTATTTATCCAATCACCTATTGGGAAGAACATTGGGTTATTTCTAGTATTTGGTTGTTACAAATAAAGCTATGATAAATAAGATCATTATAATAAAATTTTATTTTCAAAATATTACTGTGTCTCACCTTAGACCAAATGTTGAATGGAAGTCATTACCAGTATTTCCTTGGAGATGTTTCGTTCTTTCCTTTAGCACCCATTTAATAAGTTTTTGTTTGCTTTTGTGCCAATTCCAGGCAGGGTTTGAACTCAGGGCTTTCAGCTCTTGCTTGGGTTTTTGCTTATAGCTGGTGCTCTGCCAGTTGAACCATGCCTCCAGTTCCAGTTCTTTTTGCTGGTTAATTGGAGATAATAGTCTCTCAGATTTATCTGCTTGGGTTGGCTTTGCACCTCAATCCTCATCTCTCAGCCTCCTGAGTAGCTAGGATTATAGATGTGAGCCATCAATGTACAGTTTCAACAAGTATTTTTTTTTTTTTTTTTTGTCTGTCGTGGGGCTTGAACTCTGGGCCTGGGCACTGTCCCTCAGCTCTTCAGCTGAAGGCGAGCGCTCTACCACTTGAGCTACAGCGCCACTTCTGGTTTTCTGGTGGTTTATTGGAGATAGGAGTCTCACGGTCTTTCCTGCCCGGGCTGGCTTTGAACCGCAATCCTCAGATCTCAGCCTCCTGAGTAGCTAGGATTACAGGCGTGAGCCACCAGCACCCGGCTCAACAAGTATTTTTTTTTTTCTTTTCATTTCTAATCTGTATTGTATAAGCTTTTTTTTTTTTAATTTAATTTTATTTTATTTGTGAACATACTGTACAGAGGAGTTACAGTTACATGGGCAGGATAATGCGTACATTTCTTACCAAGTCAACAAGTATTTTTAAGCAAGATATTATGCTACTTAATTTCTATGAAGAAATAGATAAGTGAAAATTACTTTTGTGGACTCATGGGCCTCAACAGCCCACAGCTCTCACTGTATACCTTCTCCTAGAAACAAGCTAGAAGTTCAGGCTGTAGACTTCAGTTAAACTCCTATGGACTCAGTAATTAAGGTTTGAGGAGTTTTACCCTCTGTAATTCTCCTGACCCATTTCACACTATAAAATTTCAAGATCATTAAAATGATCACTGAATATCTTTAAAATTAATGTGTTGAATTATTTTGAAAACAGAAACAGAAGTTAATTATCTCCTTTCTTTTGATAAAAGTATAAGATATAGTATATTAGTATACTTTGGTTTCATTTCTAGAAGAATGTTAGATAATGGTTTTCTGTTTTGCGTCCCTAGAAATGGGGTTCATTTCTAGCTGTCCTTGAACAAGCAGTGTTGTTTGCTTGAGCCCATTCTAAAACTGTTCTATTCTGCTCTCTTGTAAATGTCATTTTGTTTCAGTTTTGTTTGGAATTACAAAAACCACTATCCTCAGGTAAGACTTGTTTTTCATAGAGTAAACCTCACTGGTGTTTTTCCATATAACTTTGGGGGTGGAGAACTTGAGTTCTGTTCATATTGCCAACCATACATGGTTGTGATTTCAATGTGGAATGAATGTGGGTTTTCTTTTGGCTTAAATCCCTTTTCCTACCTCCTACTTCTGATGTACCTTGCAGCCTCTTATGATTGGTTTTGATGAGAAGTAATTCCCAAATAGGAATAGAGAATATTAAATACTTGCAAATAATGTTGTGTTACAGCAGGTAGGCACAGGCTGTGGTGTGACTCCTGGGACTGACTGAAACTCTTTAGAAATCCAGGTAATAGTTTTCCTTACTGGCTCAATAGATCTGTGTAATTATAGAAAGAATTTCAATACAGATTTACAGTGGTAATTTTTTGTGTATGTGTAAATGAGAATGATTAGTAATTTGCTGTGTTTCTAAAATATATAAATTTAATGAAATTAACAATACAATTAAGCCCCATGATGATGTCATTTATTTCCCTTATATATTAGCCTAATAAGTAATGACTCTTGAAGGTCATCATTCTAGAGAATAATAGAATTTTGGCCCCTGAATATGAACTGAGAAAGCATTGTAGGCTAACTGGTTTCTGACTAGTTCTTCTTGATCTCTTTTGGTGGTGTTGGTGTTGAGAGTCATGCTTGTTAGGCAGGAACCCTCCCACTTAAGCTATGTCTCTAGCCCTTATTGCTCTGGTTGTTTTTGAGATAGGATCTCTCTTTTTGCCCAAGCTTGTCTTAACTAAGGTCCTTCTATTTGTGCTTTGTGCCATATCTGAGATGTCAGGCATGTACCACCATGCTCAGCTCTTGCTATTGAGATTTGGACTCATTAACGTTTTTGCCAAGGCTGGCATGGAACTTCAATCCTCCTAAGCTTCCTGCATGGCTGGGATGACAGGTGTGTACCAGTGTATCCCCCTATTGGTTGAGATAATGGTCTCTTGAATATTTTTTGCCTGGGCTAGCTTTGAACCATGATCTTACTAATCCTAGTTTCCTGAATAGCTAGGATTACAGGTGTGAGCTATTAGGACTGGCTTCTTTTGGTAATTTCTACTTACCTTCTTCTCATATCTAGGGTAAAAAAGTCAGGAAGAGAATGTTGGATAGGATTCTTTCCTTCACATCATTGTTAATTACTCCTTTTTGCAAGACATTCCTGAGGTTTGCCACACTCTTTCCTCTTGCTGGCTTTGGTTTCCATTAGGAGAACAAAGCAGAAGGAATTTGAGATGGCCAGTGGTTCTGCAGCTCCGAAAACTCAAACTCCATTTTCAGATTATTGTATCATACTATCTCTGCCGTTAAACTTGTGCAAAAGATAGTCTCCATTGATCTGGGTTTATCAGATGCGTTTGCTGGGAGAATGTTCCTTTTCCCCTTGTGACTCCCTTTCTTTGCAAGGGTGAGAGTTCTCCCTAGGTTCCGGAGTTGTTTTCAGTTCCTTTGTAAATGATATGAGTGTGCTGTGGGGCATGGGGCAGCTGTGGCTGGTTAGTGCCCATCAGATACTTGGAGCCTCCTTCCCTAGGCCTCCACTCCTTGAGGCACTTGAAGTCCAGTCTGAGGAAATCCACGAGCAGATTCTGAGCTGCAGATTAGAAAATGAGCCATTTTAGAGGGTCCACGAGATTATAGAGAAAGAAGCAAAACTAGTCAAAGAGAAAGACTTATATAGGTCCAACCAGACCATCTATACATGGTGGTACTTCTATCTAAGGATACAGTATGGTCTGAGAGTTTTCCTGGAGCTGCACTGCCGGACTGAGTTGCTAGTTACTCTCTGTGCCTGTTCCGTATTTGTAAAATGCTTCCTACATCACGCTGTTGTGAGAGATGACTGAGTTAATGTCCATGAAGTTCTAAAAGCAGTGCCTAGCAGAAACTAAGTGCTTATCTAAGCCTTTGATAATGTTATTTTAAGAATTATATGAACTGATTTTTGCCTGGTTTGCTATTTACCATCAAGAGTAAGGGTGAAAGAATATGTGTTTCTTGTTCTCACAACACAAAACACTTTGAAACCTCATGTTGCGAGGTTTTTCCACACATCAATTCTTTAATGAGCCCAGTTCATTGTCACTGACACTGGCTACTGAGAGGTAATGTCACATCCCACAGATTGAGAGCACAGCCCCTACAAATTATGTTTCAGATAACAATTGAAAATAGTGTGTTCTCATGGACTGGAAATAAATTGCAATGTTTTGCAATTCCCACTATTTCTTTGGGCTCCACTAACTTGGTAGGGTAGCTCACAGAACTCAGAGATACACTTGAACTTATCAATTTGTTATAAAGCATATTAAATATGATAGAGATTAGTAGGCAGATGAATGGAGGAGGAACAAATGGTGAAGTATGAGAAGTTGGACATGGAGCTTCCATGCCTTCTCTGAGCATTGCACTCCAGGGATCTAGAAGAAATTTAGATGCTCTGGAAATCCAATCCTTTAGGTTCTTTTTCTTTTTTTTTGAGACTTCGTATGTAGGCACTATTGATTAAATTATTGGCTATTGGTGGTCAACTTCACAATGAGTCCCTGTCAAGTTGTGGGGTAGAGCTGAAAAACTTCTAATTACACTTTGGTGTTTCAGCTCCCATCCTGAGACTACCTAGGGATTGCTAGCCATCAACAGTCATTTTCTTAGTATAGAGAAGACACTCACAGGCTCCAGAGGTTCCAAAGCTTGAGGACCTGTATATTAGGAAGCCAGGAAAAAAAGACCAATGTGTGTGTATGTGTGTGTGTGTGTGTGTGTACATATATATGTTACAATGATCATATAGGGACCTTTAATTTGGTTGAAAATTATCTGTCTCTTTAAAAGGGCTTAAGTCTCCCTAGAGAAATGACTATGTCAAGCTCCTGAAAACTTTGGGATAGGGTTCCTCTGGGCTTTCAGGTGAAACTGAGTGGTATATTCATAAGTTATGGGGCCATGATTGATTATAGCTAAATTATTATATGGTCTGAGTTTTGCTCTTTCATCAGTGTGAGTCAGTGCTTTACTGCTGGAAGAGTGCCTATTTTGCAAATAAGGTGATAGAAGTTTCAGAAGGCTGACTTCCCTACCATTATTTTTAAAGACTATCTGGGAGTAAAATTGACTAGACCTAATCTCCAGCCAGTGTTCTTCCGAACACACCAGTGTTCTGCAATTATGGCTTCTGTCTATGTTGAGATGTACCATTTCCTCAGGAGATACTTGGTGACTGACCTTTGTTGACTAAAATCTTGTAAAGCTAAATGGTTATCTTCCTCTAAAATCAAAGCTTAGAAATAAGATAGTTTCACCTAACCTTTTGTTTTTCATTATTCCTTGATTTTTTTTTTTATTTGTCCATCGTGGGGTCTGAACTCTGGGCCTGGGTGCAGTCCCTCAGCTCTTCAGCTCAAGGCTAGCGCTCTACCACTTGAGCCTCAGCACTACTTCTGGCTTTTTCTGCTTTTGTGGCGCTGAGGAATCAAACCCAGGGCCTCATGCCTGCAAGGCAGTCACTCTACCATTGAGCCACCTTCCCAGCCCCTATTCCTTGATCTTTTGAGATTTACTTCTATGGGGGGTGGGGGAAGAAAGATGCTTTCTGTGAGAAACACTTTTACCTGTCCAAGCTCAAAGACTGGACTCAGAGACAAAATGTACAGGAAAAGTGAGATCAGGTGTCTTGCTAGATCAGGTGTCTGGTGGGAAGACTTGTCCCAAGAGATTGCCACAAGCATTTTATCCTCCTAGTGCAGAAGCCCTTGTTGTGATTCCTCATTCGCTGAGTACTCTGAGGTATACAATCTTCCCAGATGTCCTTTAAGTTGTGTTATTTCTGTCGGATAGTTTTATTATATGCACTCTTGGGATTTGTTGCATTTTAGAAGCAGGCTTTTGTTGTTTCCACACACCTTTGTTCTCTTGTGGTCAGAAGACGTTTCTAGGTACATGCTGTTTGGCACAAATGCAGTTTTTACTTTCTCATTTCATGGTTGTTCCCTCTGCCTCCTGCTAGTGGCCCCTTTCTAATGTCCTGTTTGCTTAGGTTGCTACTATGAACTCAGGATCAGCCACCTCAGGACCACTATTGACTATTTTCAACACTGATCCATAGTATTTACAGGTTTTGAAGTGAAAACTTGAACTTCCTTTATGCCAGTGTGCAGATAGGAATGTAATGTACAAACATGCACATATGACATAGCATTTCAAAGGACATAAGGAGGGGTTATCTCACTTCTCTAAGCCCAATTCCTGTTCTGTAAAATAGGAATGGTAGTCAATCACACTTTCCTCACATCATTGGACTGAGGCTTGTGTAAGACAGCTGGGAAAGGGATCTGCTGAGGGGAATCTTCATAACAACAGCAGTAACTCCACATATAATCTCAACAAACAGCTGCATCTGGGCCACAATAAGTCTCACTAGAACATTTTTCTATAGGGAAGAGGTACTCAATTTTTGCTAATATTTGATTATAGAGTCACTTTGCAACCTCCCAGTCCAGATTTCTCTGTATAATCAGATGAAGGGCTGGGGTGGGGCGTGGCTCAAGGGTGGAGCACCTGCCTAGTAAATGCAAGGCCCTCATAATCATGTCCACTTGATTCTTCAGTTTCCTTATCTATTTTTTTTTTTTTTTGCTTAAATCCCATTCTGCTTAGTACACACAGCTTGTGCCTGTTTTATTAAGAAGCTCTCATATAATTATGAGTCTCTATCATCACCATGAAATTGTTCCCAACCATTCCTTTCCATTACCTTCTTGTATCAGAAGCAGGCCCAGTTGCTCATTAATTAAATTCTTGAGCCTTGGTAGCAATGAATTCAGTGTAAGAAGGCAGGCTTACTGGGCAAGCATGTCGTTAGTCATACCCACAGAGGGGAACACCTTGACTGAGAAGGTCAAGGAGATCAGCTAATTTCAGTGATGACCAGGGGTACCATGGTCAGGCGTTTCCATGTTAGCTCAGTGTTTGCACAGATCACACTTATCCCCACGTCAGCCCTTTCCGTTGTACCCACTGAGTGATAAAAGTAAGCCTCTGGGCCGAGAGCCTTTCTACTGAGTCCACCCCTTTCTACTTCAAGGAAAATACTCACATGTTGATTACTGATGGTGGCTAAAGAGTGTGTACTTGTTCTTTATCTGTGTGCTGGTCCTGGGGCTTGACCTCAGGGCTTGGATACTGTCCCTGAATTTTTTTGCTCAAGGCTAGTGTTCTACCACTAGAACTACTGGCTCCACTTTGTCTCGTGTGTGTGTGTGTGTGTGTGTGTGTGTGTGTGTGTGTGTGTGTGTGTGTGTGTGTGTGTGTATGTCTGTGTGTGTGTGTGTGTGTGTGTGTGTGTGTGTGTGTAGTTAACTGAAGATAGGAGTCTCAGAGGCTTTTCTGCACAGGCCGGCATTTATCTTTGATTCTTAGATCTCAGGCTCCTGAGTAGCTAGGATTATAGGCATGGGTTGCCAGTGTGAGTGTGTATGTATGTAGGTATTTATTAGGTATGTATGTATATATGTATTTATTTATTTATTTATGCTGGTTCTTGGGGCTTGAACTCTGGGCCTGGGAACTGTCCCTGAGCTCCTTTTGCTCAAGGCTAGTGCTCTACCACTTGAGCCACAGCTCTCCTTCTGGCTTTTTCTGTGATTAATTGAAGGTAAGAGTCTCATAGATTTTCATTCAGGCTGGCTTTGAACCTCGATCTTCTGATCTCAGCTTCCCGAATAGCTAAGATTGCAGGTATGAGCCACAGGTACCTGGCTTTGAGTGTGCACTTTTAAAGTGGAAGACAGTGCACTTTCATATATATTCTTTTCATATACATTTCATATACATTCTTTCATATACAACTTTCCACTTTTCTATATCTTACCCTCTCCAAGTAGTCTTCTGCGTTGAATTCAGTGAGTTAACATCTGATCTGCCTAAAGCTTAGTTTCTGTCCAAAGCTTGTCTTTCCTTCTAATTTTCTCTTTACTTACCCTCTATTCACCTCTCTTAAATATATTTTGATGGCTTTAGTTCTTTTCCTTCTTTGCAAATGTGTTACTATCTGATATGTGACACCTGTGTGACCTTGGATAAACCATTTGATATTGCTGAACCTTAGTTCTCTCATTTGTACAATAATACTATGACAGTTATTCCTCCTTGTTTTCTCTCTCTTGTAAGGTTGTGGTGATTGTGCTCCATTGTGAGGGTACATTGTAATCCCTCAAAACTGTGTGAACAGGATCTCTATTACTCTTTTGAGCCAAGATCTTGACAATAGAAACCAGGTCTTTCTGCTTAGTAGTTGGATTTGTTGTGCTGTGTTTAGTCTCAATCATAGGATACTATAAGAATCTTCACTAGCCATATAGACAAGGGCCTCATATCTAAAATATACTTAGAACTCAAAAAATTAAATCCTCAAAGAAACAACCACGCTATGAATCAGTGGGCTAAAGACTTAAAGAGAGACTTGTCTGAAGAGGGAATAAGAATGGCCAATAGACACATGAAGAAATGCTCAAAATAACACTGAGATTCCACCTCACCCCAGTTCGAATGGCTATAATCAGGAAATCTAATTAAACAACAGTGCTGGAGGGGATGTGGCTGAAAGGGAAAGCTACTACACTTTTGGGGGGGAGTGTAAACTCGTTCAGCTACTCTGGAAAGCAGTATGGAGGTTCCTCAAAAGACTACACATAGATCTCCCCTATGACCCAGCAGTCTCACTCTGGGCATTTACCCAAATGACCACAAACAAGACCACACTAAAGCTTCCAGCACAACTATGTTTATCACAGCATTATTCACCATAGCTAAGATATGGAACTAACCCAGATGCCCCTCAGTAGATGAATGGATCAAGAAAATATGATATATATATATATACACATATATATATGAATTTTATGCTTCCATCAAAAAGAACGACACTGCCTCATTTGTAAGGAAATGGAAAGATAGGAAAAATCATATTAAGTGAAGTAAGCCAGACCCAAAGAAACATAAGTCCCATGATTTCCCTTATTTGTAATAATAACTAGCATATGTCTAGGATAATCTTAGCAGATGAACAGAATAGCTCAATAGCTATGTACATATGACCATATAAGATGATGCTAAGTGAAATGAGCTCTAAGATATGGACACAATAAGTTTTTCTTTGTTGTTGTTGTTCTCAATGTACTAGGTGATTGCCTTTTCCTTTTGTGTTTTTCCCCTATGGTTTATCCCCTATTATCACTGTATTCGATTTTGGTATCCTATATGTATTGTGTATACATTTATCTGAACTAGGGAAGGGAAGGGTGAGACAAAGGACAAAGTGGGAACCTATCCAGCAGTGATACTCACAAGACAATATGTTGGAAATGAACTTTACAACTGGGGGGGGGGGTGATTAAAGGGGGAGGGAAAAATGAGGGAGGGGGTAACAACTTAGACAAGAAAGGTACTCACTGCCTTACTTATGTAATTGTAACCCCTCTGTACATCACCTTGACAATAAAATTTTTTAAAAAAGTATAGAATGAGAGAGGGACAGAAAAAAGGGAAGGAAGACTATTTTATGCCTTCCCCCTCCCCCATTATTGTTTTCTCCTCACTATAAGGGTATGAAACTTGTCTAGATTCTAAAAAGACATTTGCCCTGGACAGCAGTATGACTTATTTTTCTCCAATAGTCTACTTCACATCTCTTAGCTTGGTGGTACTGACATTTATTTTATCCAAAATTTTGATATATCATTATGTCCATGGGGAAAATAAAAACAAGAACTTGGAAGGTAACTGAAATATTCAAATTCAAACGCCTTATTTTGTAGGTGATATCATCAGATGGATGACTGAAACCAGAGATTTCTTAGTAGTGACAGAGTCGTGTCCAGTCTGTTTGTAGGCTGGCCATGACTGCTTAAGTGCCAGTGACCATTTGTGCTTGCCTTTGGAGGAGTCTTAAGGCCTTATTCAGATGATAAGGCTCTCCCTGAGATCAGTGCAAGGATTTTTGTTGTTCATGAAGAGTTAAGAAAAATGGATTTACTGATGATTCAACATCCACACTTTGAGTCTATTTATATATGTTACTAAATAGGGATCACACCAAGAGTAATAATCTATTTGTAACTGGGTGCATTATACATTGAGTTTAAGAGTGCTGTGCTGCAAAGCTTTGTGTTTTGGGTGTGCAGGACTCTGAGGGAAAGAATTCAGCCCTTATTGCATTTGGGTTCTTTTGCAGGGCACCATGTCTCTGGCCCTTTCTTTCACCTTTACCCCTGCTCTCCTTGGTGTGTCAATCAGAAATGGAACTTCCAACTCCAGTGCTTAGAAGCAGCATGGATTCAGGCAGGTCTGTTCACCTCCATGAACTTCAGTTTCCTTTCTGTAAGATGCAAGTGATCGTGCCCACTTGGCTGGTTTTTCTTATAGTGTATGTAATGATGGTCTGTTTCTGCCCCAGCTCTCCATCCATTCCAAGTGCTACCAATGCAGTAATTAGCATAAAAATTTTTTCAAGGGGAATGTGGCTTAGTGGTAGAGTGCTTGCCTAGTATGCATAAGCCCTGGGTTCAATTCCTTAGTACCACATAAACAGAAAAAGCCAGAAGTGGCACTGTGGCTCAAGTGGTAGAGTACTAGCCTTGAGCAAAAAAGAAGCTCAGAGACAGTGCCCAGGCCCCGAGTAAAAGTCCCAGAACTGGCAAAAAATTTTCAATAACATATGCACTTATGTTTAAAATATTATCAATATATAATAAAGCATTTTGGTTTTCTGTTCAATATCACATTCATTCTTCCATTCATTTGCATTTCCAAGGTTTGGTTAAGAATTTTCAGGCAGCTTTATAATTTATTCCTTTTGGAGGTGTTCTTTTCACTAGGTAAAAGAGAAAAGCTACCATGTTGGATATCATTTCTAACTTTAAATTGCCTTTTTAAGAATTGTGATTCCATTGGCTTAACGAGAGCTTTCATAGGGACACAGTAATGTATATTTTTCAACTGGGCAAAGATGATGTCACACTTCTGAATAGCTATACACATTTTTTCCTAATAAGGGAAAAGACTTAGAAATAACTTACTTTCTCATCTTTTGAATGAAAGAAAACCTTACAAAAATAAATTTTGCCCTTTGGAATATCACTGTGAAATGAATGTGGTACTTTGGGGGAATTTGGTACCCTATCACCACACACTGAATAGATTAGGTGCTGGAAAGGCTTCAGAGATGGGCGGCGTGATATCTCTGACTTTAAGATCTCAGGCTTGTCAGACAAATAAGTTATAATACAAAGTCCCATAGATCACAGAGCAAGAGCCTAACCCAACTTGTAAGGAAGGGTTAGCCTCATCTTCCCCAAAAGGTAAACAAGCTATGCATTGAAAGTTGAGGGATTTACAAAGCTCAGAAAGGACTTTGTATATACATCTCAAAGGCATAGAAGTGTGAGAAGTAGGTTTAAGGAGCTTCAAGCTTTTGCATGAGGGAAATGGAGAGGAAGGCACAGGGGCAGTGATCTGGAAGGGCCAATGAAACACTAGCGAGTTGAACTTACCTGAAGGCAGTGAGAGGCTGACCTTAGGTCAGAGCCCAGCACTTTATTTTATAGATGTTAAAACCTGAGAACAAGAATGGAGAGCTGAGTTTCTCTTGACCTTTTAGGTAATCAGTGCATGACTTTATGCAGCGGAGAGTCAGGGCAGAGGACCTTCACAATGAAATTTCAATGTTGACCTTGTGAAGGCAGATTCTCATAGGAACATTTGGCTAGGGATTTATTATGGGGACTGCATGGTTTGGGGTAATGACCCCAGCATGCCTTTTCTCATACTATTTCCTTTAAAGGAAAGTCCATTGCTAGCTAGAAATGTTCTTTGGCTATTTTTAGGCTGTGTGGTAGGGGGAATTAGTGGAATTCCTAAGGTCAGCTCCAGCTGTTTTCCTCCAAACGACCAGCTGAATATTTCATGAGATTTGCTCATTAGGGCTTTTATCCCTCTGTAAGGGATTGTACTGAATTGGAGTCAGGCTGGCTTGGGAAATAGACAAAGGGACTGGAGTTTGAGGAAAACGAAACTGGGCTGAGGTACTTGCTGCTGCCCATAAACTAATGTGATATTAATCACATTAAATGCAGACCTATGTACCTTCACATATAACGTGTCCTTCTGGAATCTGCCAGGCAGTTACACCATTTTATAATTACTATCATGCAGTAGTACCTCCTATTCAAGATCACCTCGCAGCCCTGTGTAGCTATCAAGCCCTGTCCTCAAAAGCCCTTAACAGGAGTTGAGGATTGGGGAAATTGCTCGTCGTTTTTTAGTATCTCCGTAGAACCCTACTTCTATTTTATCTTGGATATTATGTGAAGGCAGGTGAAGTAAAAGCATTCCTTATTTCATTATGAGTGTCTTCTTGGAGCTCATGCTGTGTTAGGAGGTGAACAGATAAATATAATTGTGTAATGTTTACCGTAGATGGTCTACAAAATGTCTTCCCTTAAATAGTCTCATTAGCTCCCTGTAGTGACTGAATAAGGGATGAGCAATGGTTAATCCCAGTTTTAGAGATGAGCAAAAAGAGATTCAGGTAAGTGCTATGTTGTTCCTAGTCACCAAACTAGTAAATGGGTGACTATATTTCAAACAAGATGTAGTGGCTTTAAGATTTAGGACTTTCCTCTTGGAACATAGCCAACAAGATTGGGGGGAAAATGACTTTATCTTTCAGCAGAAAAGTGGTTTAAGAAATGTCTTTAAAAGAAGGTAACTCTGTTTCATACTTAAGTGAGGAATGAAGGAGAATCCACAGCATGGATTTTTAAATATAATTAATCAAAGTAACATGTCTCACCAACTCTAGAACAGTAGTTGTTTGAGCTAGAACTTAATGACATTGAAAGATCAATCTACAATTGAAACCACTGTTGGTTGGGATAAATAATGCTTTAGTGGCCTTAACCAAAATTTCCATAAGAATTTTGTGTAAGTAGCACTAGTAATATCAGAAAGAGATCCAGTGTGCTTCTTTTCTATGCTATGAAATGTCTAAAGAAAACCCATCTTTAGTCTCTGGGGTATAGAAAACTTGGAGAGACACTCTCAACATTATATATTTTACTTGCTATTTAAAAGATTTTTTTTTCCAGCCAGGTGCTAGCTACTCAGGAGGCTGAAATCCGAGGATCATGGTTCAAAGCTACCCTAGGCAGGAAAGTCAATGAGACTCTTAACTCTAATTAACTTCCAAAGAGTAGATCTATAGTTCGAGTGATAGAGTGCTAAACTTGAGCAAAACCCAAACCACAACAAACATACAAAATAATCCCCTAAGCCAAAAAAAAATGAATGGAAGAAAGAGCCTCTTCAGTAAATGGTGCTGGCAAAATTGGTTAAACACCTGTAGAAAACTAAAGTTAGATCCTATATATCACCCTGTACCAGAATCAACTCCAAGTGGATCAAAGACCTCCAAGTAAAAGCAGACACCCTGAAAACATTACAGGAAGGAATAAGAGAAACTATAGGGTTCCCTGACACAGGCCGAAGTTTTCTTAATAAAGACCCAGAAACACAACAAATCAAAGAAAGGTTGGACAAATGGGATTGCATGAAGCTGCAGAGCTTCTGCATGGCAAAGGACATATCTAGTAAGATCAATAGAAAGCCCACGGACTGGGAGAAGATCTTCACTAGCTATACAACAGAAAGGCCTCCTATCTAAAATATACTTAGAACTCAAAAAATTAAATCCTCCAAAAACAAATCCTCAAAGAAACAACCTCCCCATCAACAAGTGGGCTAGACTTAGAGACTTCTCTGAAGAGGAAATAAGAATGGCCAATAGACACATGAAGAAATGCTCAACTTCTCTAGTAATAAAAGAAATGCAAATAAAAACAGCATTGAGAGTCCACTTCACAATCTAATAACAACAGATGCTGGAGGGATGTGCCAAAAGGGAACCCTACTGCTTTTTGGTGGGAGTATAAACTTGTTCAACTACTCTGGAAAGCATTATAGAGGTTTTTTTTAAAGACTCCACATAGAGCTCCCCTATGACCCAGAAATCCCACTTTTGGGCATTTTCCCAAATGAAAACAAACAAGGCCATACTAAAGCTACTAGCACAACTATGTTTATCGCAGCATTATTCACTATAGTTAAGATATGGAACCAACCCAGATGCCACTCAGTAGATAAGTGGATCAAGAAAATGTGATATTCTATGCTTCCATCAGAAAGAATGACACTGCCCCATTTGTTGGGAAATGGAAAGCCTTGGAAAAAATCATATTAAGTGAAGTAAGCCAGTCCCAAAGAAATTTAGGTCCCATGGTTTCCCTTATTTGCAATAATTAGTATATACATACAAACATATATGATAATCTTATCAGATGAGCTGAAAAGCTCTGAAGCTATGTACATATGCCCATGTAAGATAATGCCAAGATATGGACACAAGAGTTCTGTCTTTGTTGTTATTGTTTTAAATGCACTATGTGATGTTTTTATGTTTCCTTTGTATGTCCTTCCCCCTATGGTATATCCCCTGTTGTCACTGTACTTGATTCTGGTACCCTGCATCTTCTATATACATTTGTCTAATCTGGGGAGGGGAAGGGGAATAACCAAACGCTGAACCAAGTCACAGGATGACCCATTTCAACAATGATACCCACAGGACAGTATTTAGGAAATGAACTTTACAACTTCAAGTGGGGGTAGGAATGAGTGTGGGAGTCAGGGGAGGGAAGGGATAGTGCAACAACAAGGGAAGGGGTAAAAATGATCAACAAGTAATGTACTCGTTGCCTTACTGTTATAACTGTAACCCCTCTCTACAGCATTTTTGCAATAAAACAAAATAAAAACACTTCCCTAAGTTCTAGCCCCAGGAACACACACACAAAATTCTACTAATATGTGAGAAGTGCTAAAAGTGAAGTAGGTATTGAAGTGGGAATTTGATGCATTCATAAGTTTCAAAGATACTAATGTCTTGGTGAAGTGAATACTATCTTAAGGCACCTGTATATTGTATTATGGGATCACTTTGTATCAGAATCTGACTCTGGAGTCTGTGCTCTTTTGTACTTGATGTGTAGATAGGTGTTGGGAGGGCCTAGGGAAGAGGCAATATTATCAGCTTGAAGGAGGGGTATTTGTGAGGGGAAATGGGTCACAGGAGAGGTTTCATGTAAGAGATATTTAAGTTGAGACTTAATAAACAGATAAGGTTTGAATGTGTGCTGACACAAAGGAAACACATTCTAGATGGAGTGAATAGCTTGACCAAAGTTCTAGTGATGATGATGCAGATGGGGTGTACAGTGAATTGAAAGATTAAGAAGAAGCCCACAGAAGGTTGGAGAAGAGAGCCTTGATTGGAATTTTGGCATAGTCTGCCACCAGGAAATCCTGACGAATCACTTTCAAGGATGTGTTCAGTCCACAGGGACCAGGATGGAAACTGAGGACTCATACATGAAATACTTAAGTATTAGTGACCTATTTCCACTCTACCAAATTCAGTGGCTTAAAGAAACCAAAGTGGGGCTGGGAAGGTGGCTCAGTGGTAGAGTGCTTGCCTTGCATGCATGAGGCTTGGGTTCAATTCATCAGCCCCACATAAGCAAAAAAAGCCAGAAGTGGCGCTGTGGCTCCAGTGGTAGAGCACTAGCCTTGAGCTGAAGAGCTGAGGGACAGTACCCAGGCCCAGAGTTTAGGCCCCTGAACTGACAAAAATAAAAAAGAAGAAAGAAAGAAAAAAGAAAAGAAACATAAAGTGATTTTTTTAGCTGTAGAGGTCAAAAGACTGAAAATGAGCCAGCCTTACTGGCTAAAACCAAGAGTTCAGAAGAGCTTCTGGGGGTTCTATTTCTTTGTCTTTTCCAATTTCTAGAGGCTGCTTGCATTCCTTGGCTTATAGCCCCTTCTTCCATTGTTAAAACATAGTTGCAACCAGTTTTCACCCTCATATTTACTCTCTTCTTCTGACTGTCCTGCTGCCTTCATGTAAAGACCCCTGGGCCTGTCTAGATAATCTAGGACAACCTGTTCATCACAAGATCCTAAATTTAATCTCATCTATAAAGTTTCTTTTACTGTGTAAAACACCATATTTACAGGTTTCAGGAGCTGGGGTGTGAACATCTTTGGAAGACCATATTTCTTCTAAACATAGTAATAAATACATTTATGAAAGATAACCTATCAAGTATTTCTGTGCCATTCTTGAAATCTTTCTTGCCTCTCTTTTCTACCTCACATTACCACTATTCTCTTTTTTTCCATCTACTTCATTTATTCAATAAATTAGGCACCTGCTATATCGGTAGCTGCTAACAAAACAAGGATGAGAAGGTCTCTCTGCTTGTTAGTAAGAAGCAGAATTAGAAAAGAGAGGTTAATTCTGAACTAGAAACCAGGATGCCAGACTCTTGGCCTTCTTCTCTTCTTCCCCACTTTCTCTTCCCTTACCCCTTCCACTTCCCTTTTTTCCCTTCCCTTCCCTCCATTCGTCTCCTCTCTCCCCTTTCACTTTTCCCCTTCTCCTTCCCCTCCCTTTTCCTTTCCTCTCCTCCATTCCCCTTCCCATTCTTCCCTTCTCCCCCCCCCCCCCCCACACACTTATCTGTTTCCTTCTCTCTTCCTCTCCCCTCTACTCCTCTCCCTTCCCTTCTTCTGTCTTGATAGGTAGCCCAGGTCACCCCATGAACTCACCCTGTCTCAATCTTCTGCATGCTGAAATTAAATGTGTGCCTCATCATTCCTGGCTTGCTTTTGGTTTTCCAAAGCAGGGGTCAAAGCCTAAAATTGGAAGATTTAGAAGAAACTTTGATCATCAAAGAGTGGGATCTCCTCACCCAACTTCTCTCTTAATTAATCCTCAAAATTTTTTTTATATGCCCATAAGGTCTCCATAGTATTGGTATGTGTGAGGGTGTTTGTTGAAGCCAGAATCTGATTCTTCCTTAAAATGAAGTGGGAAGATGGAGATTGGAGAGATAAATGGGTAAAACAATTCATTCATTTGGAAAAGTGACTGAGTTGGTGAAATGCAGAGATTTTTTTAGTATGTGTTTATCAGGCCTTTGGTACATCCCAGACTGTTTTGCTTACAGCCAGATGTTATCCTTACAGTAACTCTGCAAGGTAGCTGGTGGCAAGACTGAGAAACATACCCTGAATCCTTAGAAGAACTGTCAGAGACCCAATAACCTCTCCTGTATGTTCTGATGTATCACAGTAGCCCTATGTCAGTGCATAGAAAATGGGCTGTGGTAGACAGTATTTGGTTTCAGAATACATCTCTCTTATACAATGGAAAGGATCAAGGAAGATTTTACACACACTCCATACCTTATAAAGCTTTACTGGGACAATGAATGACCTGAGCAGAGATTAGAGCAGGTCTGGAACTGGCATGAGGCAAGTGAAGTGCTTAGGGCACCAACACTTTGGAGACAAAATTTGTGTAACCATTGGAGCTGTACTTGGCAACCTTCTGAGTGTGTTTCCTTTGATTCTGTGCCCTAGTTACTTCTCTCTTAAGGAGATATTCATTGTCAGGGTGTTGAGCTCAGTGACATTGCTTTTTTGTTTTATGCCCTGGGTGCCTTGCTTGCCTCACCTCAGATTGTAGATTGGAACAGGTCCCACAAGGGGGAAAAGACCAATTAGTTCAGTGGTCTCAGCTCTTACTGAGTATTTTCCACAAAAGTAGAGAAGGTCCTACCTCAGAGAAGTGAAATAAAGATCACTGAGGAAGGAGAAGAGATCTGAGAGATTTTGTTTGTTTATTTGCTTTTATTTTATTTTTTCAGGAGATACTACTGTCTAGCTTGGTTTACGAATTTTGAGTTAGTGCATTTGGAGAGAGACTCACTATCCCAGGCTGGGTAGGAGTGTACATAATTGTACCCAAAGTGAGATTTCCTGTAGTCCTTTTAAAGTCAGAACTAGGGATAGTCACAGTTCAGTTAACTTTATGATTCTGGATTTAATTGCAGTGTAGTTAATAAATCAGCTGATTCCTCCACTGACTTCCTCTGAATTTGAAACTCAGAGGATAGCTAGGTCTAGAATTCATCTGTAAGGGCTGCTTTTTATCAGTGTGCCCAGTTCAGGAATGCTGTGAACTGCAGCCCGACTCACTTTTTAGCTCATTTTTTGAAATCTTTATTTACATAGGAATTTTCTATGTCCTGGGAGATTAAAGTGGTGTCCTCTGGGTTTTCTACCTCTGACATTGGACAGCTGTGCAGCCTTAACCAATTGGCCTAACCCTTTTTAGTCTCGCTTTTCTTATCTGGACAAAGAACTGGTTATGATTCTGTGATCCAGCTGTTACTTTTGTATGTTCTTAGCACAGCTGAACAACAATTGGTATATAGATGAGTGTGTTCAACTTTGACTAACTGCTATGCTTTTTACACAGAGCCATTTCTGACGTACTGGGAGTTTTGTAACTCGGAGTCCTAGACTTGGCCAAACATCCCAATCATGTGGGAACATTTTAGAAAATACAGACTCCTGGACCTTAGAAATGAAGGTTTTGGTTTATTAGTTCTTAAGTAATAGTTGTGAACCTGATGCTGATCAGCCAGATTTGGGCACCACTCTTTTATTGAAGCAATGGTGAATGTAATTAAAGGGATATCATTGCCAATGTAGACGCCTCTAAAAGTGTGAGGTTTTGTCAAAAGAGAGTAATTTTCAAGGATGCCTTCCCTTCCCCTCTAAGACCACATATAACTCCCCACTGCTCTTGTATTTGGTGTGGCTTTTTCGTTGTATTTAGTGTCCTTTAAAGATGTAATCTTCTGAGGACAGGCATTGTGCACACTATCAGAACTTTGAAGATATGGAACTATCCCTCTTCAGAGGGAACTTGCTCCATGGTGGAAGCTGGTACTCCAAGGAGAAAAGAAGTTTCTCTAAGGTGTCTGGAACCTAGGCAAGGATCCTGGCTTTTCACAAGCTTTGTAGGCAATAGGAGCCCATGACTGTGTTGGCTTTTACAGCAGCTCCACACAATACCAAGACAAACTCATTTCTGTGTCTCAAAACCCCTTCTTGATATGTTGTCAAAGGCAAGTCACACCTTTTGTTGACTGTCATCCCTTTTCTAGATTAGATATGAATTTTCAGCCTAGCTATGAGGTGTCAAATTAACTTTCAACTGCCCATTTCCTAGGCTCCTTTCTTACTTCGCTGTTAATTGTCTCTTGGAATGCTGACATGCCAGGAAAATAGAGATTAAAAGGACATTTCTAGCATGCTGATCAAGAATGACAAGTTCAGGTTCAGGTTCCTTCCCTTGACGTTTTAGGTCCATTGAGATCTGACTTTCATCACTATTTTCCATTTATACCTTATGCTCAAGATACCAGTCTTCTTTTTGAATGGTAATGCACTTTTATAGCCCAGTACTCTGCTCCAGAATGTCTACTCCCTTCTATAGTTTAGCCTTCCATGCTTGCCTCATTTTTCTTCCTAAATCCCCATGTCTCCCTCAACCCTCACATTGGTTTGTGCCTTCTTTGTTAGCATTTGCCAAGGGAGGGTTAGTTGTATGTTATGCTGTCTTCTTCACATGACCTATTAATCCTGCTCTTAGTTAGTGCTCAACTGAAATTTTGGATTCTATGGGTATTCTAAATTTAAACTTAAAGCCAGGAAATGGCAAACCTGAATTTGTTAAAAATCCAGGTTTTTCATTATGTTTGAATGTCAAATTTAGGAATAGGAGAACTATCACCTTTAATCTTTTTCTCCCTCCTCCCCCAGCTTTTTTGAGATTACCATGCCAATTTCTAGGAGATGTTAGCTGTTGGTAACCTCAGCCTGGAGCTGGGGAAATGAATGAAGTAGAAGCATGCTTCCACTTTTAGAAGAATCTTCCCCAAAGTGAAGGCCTTTGATCCTGAGCATGAAAGCCAGATTTGAATTTGCAGTTATTCCTCTATGGAAAATAAAACAGAAAAAAAGTGTACTCTTTTTATCCTATCTGTAGCTCTCATTTCTTCACTTTTTATAGATTCAGTTTATGCATTTTATTTATTTAATTTGTGTGGGGGGGGCGGCTATCTTGGACCAGACATGAGACAAGTATTCTCTCTTCTCAAGAGGTCCAATTTGGGCAAGGCATTAGGTTGAGTGATTTACATATTTGGTTGTTTTGTTTTTGTTTTTGGTGACAGCATCTTGGTATGTATATCAGGGTAATCTTGAACTCTTTGTAGACCCAGGGTAACTTCAAACTTGGGATTCTCCTGCCTTCACTTCCCAAGAGCTGGGATGACAAATACGATCTATTATACCCAGCTCCTTGGATTTTTTAAAACAAAGTGTTGCAAGTCCCAACCATGCAGAAAAAAGAAAATATTCCTGTTGGGAAATACACCTAGTTAGGGGAAAAGATGAAACTAGAATCCAAGTTTTCTTATTCTCTGCCTAGTTCTCTTTTATCCCTAGTATTCCCTCTCTGTCCATTTCTTCCTAATTATTTCCTATGGGCAGCATGCATTGGTGTTCAAAACATAGTGTGCTCTCCAATACAAACTTGCTAGAAACAGTAAAATGGAAGTAGACTTGTTTCCTGATAATGTGTGGGTGACATTTGCTTCATACATAAATACATTTCTGTGTGATCATTTAATGAACCATTCCAGTTAAGTTTAAACCTATGGACTATAGTAAGTATAGTCCATAGAATCTATACTATTCTAAGGTGTTAGTGGGCATGTATAAACACCTGCATGTTGACACAGGTGCCCCTCCCTCTCTCTTGGGGCTTGTTTTTTTTTCTATGTCTATCCATAAAACAAACCCAATGAACTCAATAGTTTTACTATTTCTAAACTTGCACCCAAGAGCATTCCAAGCTTTGAGCACCAAAGCATGTTGCTCAGAGTAAGTGAAACATACAGAGAGGGGGCATAGCAGGGTGAAAAGAGAACCCAAAAACTGGGATTCTAGTCTCATCTTTGCCCCTAACCATATATGTGGTCTTTCTGAAAAGGGAAGTGGTATCTAAGTAAAATATTAAGAACAATGTCTTCAGAATCTTAAGTCTTGGGTTCAAATTACATTCTTGTTGAGTAACCTTAGACGAGTTGTTTAATTCCATGAGCCAGCCAGTGTTCTCTTCTAAATGATGTCAAGAATACCTTTCTTCTTAAGTGGTCAGGGCGAAGAACTCATGTCATAAGCGTGAGGCACTTAGCACCACCTGCTCATTTTTCAGCCTAGAGAGAAAGGGAAGAAGAGATCATGAGAGGCTTAGAAAATGCTATGTGAAGAACAGTTGAAGGAAAGAAAAAGTTTATCTTCTTAACAAAGAAGACATAGGGGAAGTGTTAAGTCTTCCATCCTTTAAAGTTGTTATGTGAAAGGAAGCTCAAACATGGTTCCAGAGGACAGGGTGAAAGGAGCCAATTGTGGAACTTAACAGGCAGGTTTAGTCACAGTGCCAGGAGAGCCCGAGAAGGGGAGAGGTATGGCTAGGCATTGCAGTGTTAGCATTCACGCCCTACCAGCATGGGCCTGGAGAACTAATGCCCTCTGATCTGGCATCTGAAGGAGGGATTTTTCTGTTGGATGGATACAAGTAGGTTTCTGATTGTCATATTTAGTTTATTCTGTTCTCAGATTCTTCTGAACCACAGTGGAAAAAATATTCTATCCCCTTCTTCTGCCATTGTGACCCTGGACATTTACAAAGCATTTAGTTTGATGTGTGACAGAATTTGTGTCATCACTGGTGACGGGTCTTCATTGGTCAGGGCTCTTTTGGTAGGCTTTGTTCACCCCAACTCAAGAAGATTTGTACTTGCTCTCCTTCTACTTCTTCAAGTTTTCATTTTTGATGCTTTCTCTTTTGAAAAGCTCATTATGTGACAGTCATCACTAACATGAGTTTCCCTGCCCTTCCCTGAGGTCCATAGATACAACAGCTACTGGGGAAAGGAGTACAGGCTCTCTGGAACTCTCTTTTATACAGAACATACTGAGAAATAAATTGCTCTTGTAAAATAAGTTTTAACGTGGGTTTGGTCAGGTGAGACGATTGGGTTTGGAGCTTCAATTTCATGTTTTCTCTTTGCTTCTATCAAACACAAGTACCCACTATTTACAGTTTTGATTTTTCTCTTCAGCTCAATTTTTGGATAATTGACAAGGAGGAGCTCCAGTGGCGCAATCGGTTAGCACGCGGTACTTATAAGACAAGAAGAACATTGGCTTTTGTAGATGTGGTATGGCAAGGATGATATGAGGAAGTAGGAATTAAACAGTCCATATTTGAAGGTTTCACATTTCCTTTTGGTGCTGCTATTTCTAGTGCTACTTGTTATTCCATATTTGTCTCCTACAGAGCCTTACAATAATCTCTCTAAGGAAGATATCCAGGCCTAGAGAAGTCATGAGAGTTATTCAAACCTCAAAGTCTTATGCCGGATCTGGATCTAGTACCAGTTGATAATATGGATTTGACTTTCTTACTTATGGCCCCTGCAGCTAGGTTTGTGAGACTGTGGAAGTGGGAATGCCATCCTCTTCCAGCTAGATTAGTATATTTATTCAATTTCCATGGCTATTTTGAATGCAGGTACTGAGGATGTAAAGCACTCAGGGACACAAACCCTTGCTTATAACCTAATGCAGGACAAATGGACTAGACAGGGGTTTGCTACAATGAGATTAGTACTGTGACTGAGCAAGGCATGTGTTAATGAAACACCCAAGAGGGGCTTTGAAAGGCTTCTGTGTAGCTTCTGACACATAAATTGAGACCCAAGAGGAAAGGGAGTTCTAGGAGGAAAGAAAGGCATGAGGACCAAAGGAAGCAGAAATGTGCTTTAGCATAAGCAAAAGAGTTTACAGAGGAAAGAGATACTCGTTCACAGGCCACATTAAGGATTTCAGCGTTAGCTGCCATTAGCAATGGGAGCCTAAGAATGTCACCTTGTTGGATCAGAATTACAGAAAACCATTCAGTAGCATGTAGAGGATGAGTAGCACTGGATGCAAGAACTTGTAGCAGCTACTCCTTCTATGAACATGCTGGTCCCTGTGAGTCTGGGTATATTCACAGGTACCAGTATTTCTTTATGGCTACTGTTGAGAGGCTCTGCTGAGAATAACAGAAAAAAAATGAAATGTTTGCTCATTGTTTGGCCCTGAGTTTGCCCCATGCTGACTGCCAGCCATGCACTAGTAAGTCTTTTATGCTTAAGCAGAGAGTGAAAACCTACTGACAGAAGGATTTTGTTCCGCCATCTCAGTTTGGGGAATCAATGTGGAGAAGAGTACTAGAGGAGATGTCAACATTGTGGCTTATTCTAATAAAACTATTGACAAATGCTAGTCTCACTTGGTGGCAAACAACTCCTATGGCCTCATACTACTTATATGAAAGAAAGCACAGATAGAATCTGTGTCTACATCTTTGTGAGCATACCTGCAAAATCTCAAATACATAGGAGGTACTCAGTAAATATTGATTCCTTTTTCTTTTCTTTTCTTTTTTTTGCCAGTCCTAGGGCTTAAACTCAGAGCCTGGGCACTGTCCCTGAGCTTCTTTAACTCAAGGCTAGCACTCTATCTACCACTTGAGCCACAGTGCCACTTCCAGCTTTTTCTGCTTATATGGTACTGAGGAATTGAACCCAGGGCTTCATGCATGCTAGGCAAGCACTCAGCCACTAAGCCACATTCCTAGCCCTCCTTTTTCTTTTTCTTATTCTTCCTTAATGCTCCATCTCAGAGATGATATCTTATATTGCCTGACACTGTCTGACCCATTTCCTGTCTGCACTCCTCTTCCTGTTCTCCCGGCACACACTGTCCTACCAACACTGACCATCTGTGGTCATACTCCCACTTCAGAACCCTCTGATATCTGTGTGGTTTGTTCTCTCACCTTTCTCAAGGTTTTGTTCACCTGCCTCCTCAGTGAGGCCTACACTAACCACTCTTTTTTGTACCTGTATGCTGGTTCCTGGGTCTTGAAATCAAGGTCTGGGCACTGTCCCTGAGCTTTGTTGCTTAAGACTATAGCACTCTATCACTTGAGCCACAGCTCCACTTCTGGCTTTGGGGTGGTTAATTAGAGATAAGATTATCAGAGAGCTGGGCACCAGTGGCTCACACCTGTGATCCTAGCTACTTAGGAGGCTGAGATGTGAGGATCACAGTTAGAAGCCAGCCCAGGCAGGAAAGTCCATAAGACTCTTATCTGCCAGAAAACCAGAAGTGATGCTGTGGCTCAAAATGGTAGAATGTTAGCCTTGAGCAAAAATGCTCAAAAACAGTGCCCAGACCCTAAGTTCAAGCCCCATGGCTGAGAAAAAAAAAAGTCTCACAGACTTTCCTGCCCAGACTGGCTTTGATCTGTAATGCTCAGATCTCAGCCTCCTCAGTAGCTAAGATTGATTTTAGGTATGGCTATACTAACAACACTTTTTGTTTTCATTTTCATTTATTATTATTATAAAGGGGTTATAATTTCATAAGCCAGGTAATAAGAACATTTCTTTCTTTCTTTTTCTTTTTCTTTTTTTTTGTTGGTCATGGGGCTTAAATTATGAGCCTGGGCGCTGTCCCTCAGCTCTTCAGCTCAAGGCTAGTACTCTACCACTTGAGCCACAGTACCACTGCCGGTTTTCTGAGTGGTTAATTGGAGATAAGAGTCTCATGGCCTTTCCTGCCCAGGCTGGCTTTGAACCACAATCTTCAGATCTCAACCTTCTGAGTATCTAGGATTACAGGCATGAGCCACCAGCACCTGACTTATAAGTACATTTCTTTTTGGACAGTGTTACCCCTTCCTTCACTCTCTCCCAGTTTTTCTCTCCCATCCCTACCCACAGGTTGTATAGTTAATTTTCCATTAACCACCCTTTAAGGTTCAATTTGCCTCACTTCTCCATGCTTTCTCTTCCCAGCTGTTTTTCTCCTTAGCTCTTATCACCTTCCAATGTGTTACAGTTTGAATTACTTAGATTTTTTTAAAATAAAAATTAGTTTTTATTGAATTCAATCACATCTTACATCACATGTAAGTTCCACAAAGGCAGAAAGCTTTTTCTGTGATATTCATTGCAGCATCACCAGTGCTTGAATAGTGTCAGGTGATCGAATGAATGAATGAATGGATGAATGAATGAAATATTCCCTAGCAACCAGTTAGATGTCACCCAGAATAGTGGGAACTGTGTAAGCACAGGTACTAAAAGTTTCGATTTCCCTCTGAGTGCTTTCCTCAAATCTGCTTGGGTAGTGACTCCGAATTGAGTGGCTACCATTTGTTCAGAAAATAAGAATACTGTCCTTCCCTTAACAGCTAATCTAAGGGAAAAATTTTAACCCTTAAAAACTCATAAGCACAAGCACTAGTTAGTTCCTGTTCTACTTGAAGGTGTGGAAAACAACCAACATGTTTCCTTCAAAACCCTTCTAGTTACTACTTCTAGACCACTTAGGTTGTTTTTCTTCTTTGCTTTCTTCTGGTCCTCATGCCTTGAACTTTAAAACCATCACCTATGAAACCAGACAGTAGTAGAAGGCCTCAGTGGGGACAGATCCCAGAGTGTGGACAGTATCCATTTCCTTATCAGTCTTTTCTCACTGAGGAAGTTACCATACATGAAAGAAAGGAAAAATTGAGACTGTTGTCTCCTGGTAATGTTCAGTAGTTTTGCATAAGGTCCCTTCATTCATTTTCTCATTTATTCATAGTCAGAGATTCACAGGCTGAGAGCAGTCAATTACAGTGGTGAAGACATGTATGGAGAAGGCTTTTGTAGCAGGCAAGTTCCCACAAAACATATGTCACACAATGTTGGAACCTCAGTGGCTCCTATGTTTGCTCTTATGTCTGTAGGACAGCTACAGTAGCCCTGCTTCAGGTGGGCCAGAGGGATGGATGTGAAGAGTTAGAGACAATCATCTTTCACAGCCTTTAGCTCTGTCTATGGAAAGGAGAATGGGCTTCCTGGAGCAACCTTGGTCTGTCTTGGAGGATGAGTAGTTAGTTCCCAAGGCAAACAGGCAGGCAGTGATATATGCAAGAGATGGATTTTTTTCTTTTTTTTTTTTTTTTTTGTCGGTCATGGGGCTTGAACTCTGGGCCTGGGTGTTGTCCCTCAGTTCTTCAGCTCAAGGCTAGCACTCTACCACTTGAGCCACAGTGCTACTTCTGGTTTCTGATGGTTAATTGGAGGTAAGAGTCTCATGGTCTTTCCTGCCCAGGCTGGCTTTGAACTATAATGCTCAGATCTCAGACTCCTGAGTAGCTAGGTGTGACCCACTGGCACCTGGCAAGGGATGGAATTTTAAAAAAGAGATTGAACTATTATCTTAACATTTATTTAAGTAATAACTGTGAGCAGTATGCGAGAACTATGTCTTTCTTCCTTTCCCCCAGTTTTTATATACATACCAGGAAATGTTCAGAAATGAAGGGGGATAAGCTTGGTAGGTTCCTCTACACCTCCCAAAAGTTGGTCAACAAGGTAATGCTGACAATTGCCACTGCTCTCGAGTGCCTCTATCTAAAACTGGTTCTCTGCCCATGGCAGAGCACAACATACTCCAGTGAAGAGATGCACTTTGAATTTTCACTCCTGGTTCCTGACTTGACAACTGGAATCACATCTACCTGGTCTTACTGATCTTTAGAATTTTTTTTAAAGAGAGAACCATCCTTGACTCAGCTGGTTTATATCCTTGACTCAGGTAGATTATTAAACATTGATAGGCATTTTTATGAGTTCTTCATCTCAGCAGGCTGGAATTGGGTGGAAGCTTGTTCCCTGACCCATTTGCCATGTGCACAGGAAGCTGGCAGAACTGGTTCCTTCCAGCTCAAAGACCATCTCCTATCATTTGAAAATCTTGTAATATTGAGCAGTGCTGACAAGAACGGCCTCTCACTGTCTGCTGTTTGCTGTCTCATGACTCCCCAGGTCAGGGAGGCTCCAATGTTGCTGTCTCTCGTGGATCTGACGACGGGAGCCAAGAAAGGAGAGACTGTGTCTGAGACAGACTGGTCCAGAAAGAGAGCATACTAGGATGGGATGCTGCTGACCGCCCAAGCAAGAATTGCAATCTCCTCTTCCTAAGAGCCTCTACTCAAACCACTCCTAGACCACGACTACCTCATGGAAAGAGGATCTTTTTAGGATCTTGTTGTCAGCTGCCCAACACTTTTGCAAAGCCCAAACGAGACTTTTACCAACAATCTGAACAAGATAACATTTCACTTTTGCCTCCTTTTCATCTTCCTGGTTGTGCTCTTAGCTGTTTATCCCTGAGTATTGCAAGCCACATTTATTGCTATTATTTTTTGTGTACACTTTTCAAAATGATTGACTTAAGTTTCCTTACGGAGGAGGAACAAGAGGCCATTATGAAGGTTCTGCAGCGGGATGCTGCCCTGAAGAAGGCTGAAGAGGAGAGAGTCAGGTAAGAGGCGAAAAGAGTCTTCAGACTTCAGGGAAGGAAGAGGTGGACCATAGGAAAATAGAGTATATAAAAATTTCAACCATAAGTGGTAGTTTTGACTTGGAACCTAAACTTATGGGTTCCAATTTTAGGTTTGCTTCCTGCACAAACATTTTCCTCTGGTGTCTTTTAATTTACTCTTTTGGATGCCTGTCAGAAACAGATGTTGATTATAAACTTAGGCTGGGTGTGGTTTGTAGTCCCAGATACTCAGGAGGCTGAAATAGGATTGCCTGAGCCCTTGAATCTGTGATCAGCTGCAGCAACAGAGTGAGACCCCATGTCAAAGGCAAAACAAAACAAATGGAACCAAACAAACAAGTACTCTATACTCCTTCAACTTATTAAATTAAAAATGGAACATATACAAAAACATATTTCTTAGCTGGGTGCTGGTGACTCATGCCAATAATCCTAGCTGCTACTCAGGAGTCTGAGATCTGAGAATTGTGGTTCAAAGCCAGCCCAGGCAGGAAAGGCCATGAAGTGGAAATTAACCACTAGAAAACCAGAAGTGGTGCTATGGCTCAAGTGGTAGAGCCCAAGCCTTGAGCTGAAGAGCTGAGGGACAGCACTGAGGCCCAGAGTTCAGGTCCCATGACCACCACCACCACACACACACACACATACACACACACACACACACACACACACACACACACATATGTATGTATGTATGTATGTATATATATTTCTCACCCCCACACCCATATGTATGTGTTTGAGACAAGGCTTCACTGTGTCACCCAGGCTGGTCTTGAACTTGGGATCCTCTTGTCTCAGTCTCCTAGGATTCCAAGCATATGTCACACCTGGCTACAAGCATGTGTGCATATTTTTATATCCACTTCATAAAGTAGTTTTGAGGTACTAAATCATGTGCTATAATGTTCTTTGGTTTCTAAAATTTTAGAGAGAAAAAACTCATAGTTTTGCATATTTTTTAGAAATACTGGAATTGGTTTTAATAGCGAAATTAAAATACTCTGATCAAGTCAAATTTTCATTTGGTTCAAACCCAGGGAGAAGAATAGTAACTCTGACACACAAGCCTTGTTAGGAGGAACATGTCAATATTCCTATAGCTTTTGCTCACCTTTGCAGTAGAAAGAGCATAGACAAAGTCACTGACTAACTGGGCTTAGTCCATTTGCTGTCTTTGTAATCTTGTGCTATGGAGGCAGTGAAAGGTTTTCTACATGGGAATTATTAGTATTAACTTTGTGCTTCTCATCCCAGGAGTTACTCAAAAGGAGCGTAAATTGTATTCTTACATCCTAAAGCACAAGGACCATGAATAGTGGATTTATTTGCACCATTTCCTATAGCTTGGCCATATATATTGAACACGCTTTGTGAAAGAACACACTGAAAATAACTTTGAGTACTAAATAATGTCTGATTATTGCTACTGATAACTATGATGTTTAATAAGATATAAAGGCCTCAATGTTCTCATTCTTTTTTCTTCTTCCTTTTCTCTTCCTCCTCCTCCTTTTTCCTTCTCCTCCTCCTCTTCCTCCTCCTCTTCCTCCTCCTCTTCCTCTTAAAAGCAAATTTTAATCAGCTTCATAAAAATCATCCTTAAAATAAAAAGAAAAGAAAGAAAAAACAGCAAAAAAGAAAGAAAAGCCCCACGACTGACCGGGAAAAAAAAATGTCCTTGTAGCTGCCCCAGGATAGGCCCTCTTGCTCAGCAGGTTGCTGGTGACAGTTTCACCCACATTGGGGTGGTTCCTCTGCATGCCACCAACATCCGAGTGACAGTACATCTGCTCCCTTGGCAAGGATTGGGCCAGCTATTTAAGGGCTTCCAACTGGAAGTGTACCTTAGGCACTCTTAGGCCCATTATTTTTATGAGCTCACACACTGCTAGGTAGTAAGGTATAGTGGGATATAATTACCCCCTATTCAGCTTAATGTCTGAGGAAGTCAACTTTGAGACCCATCAGATGAATTGCTCAAGATCACAAAGCCAGTAGGTATCAGCATGAGGGTGAAATTGCGCTCTAATGGCTTCACATACTCATGGTATACTCTACTTCCTCTTCTGACATCTAACAATGGAGAAGGGAATCATGCTCATCTCTATGAGTCACTTGCGGCGCTCCCTGGACCTGCATGGAGCATTACACCCCACTCTCAGCAAGTACTCTACCTTTGAACAGTTTCCCCAGGAGCAGCAGAGAGCTGACATTAATCCAGCCATCAGAGCCTCTGGGTAGCCTTAATCTTCACACATTCACAGTTTATGGAGGTCTTTCATGAATGTTATCCTCTTATGTTTCTCATAGCAACCCCAAGGTTTGTCAAGGCCAGGATTGTTACACACATACACACAGCAAAATCCAAGAGTTCCTTGGCAGACTTGGTTTTGCACACTCTCCTTTCTTCTTTGTTTCTGAAGTGCCCTAGCAACTGCCAAAAATTTAGCCCCTGCTCCCTCCTTTCTCCTCCCTCCTCCCTCCTCCCTCCTCCCTCCTCCCTCCCCCTCCCCCTCCCCCTCCCCCTCCTCCTCCTCCTCCTTCTTCTTCTTGAAGAACCCTTGAGGTGGTGACAAATCTAGGGAGTTAAGCCTTGTCTACAACACTACTCCAAGGAGCTTTCAAATTGGCACCACACATCTCTTGTGGACTTGGCCATGATCCAGGAATTGGCCAGGACACTAAGACTATTAAGGAGTGCCAGTGTGGCAGGTGGGTATGAAACAATGGCTTGCAATACTGAGAGTCTAACCCATAATATGTTCACACAAGGAGAACCTTGCTGTGTCCCATTTTTCTCTGGAACTGAAGGGTCTCTGGGATCATATTCTTTTCCCACATCATTTTCCATGCTCCTATTCTGCTTCTGGACCAAAATTGGGTCTCTGAACTACTTGATGGGTTTTATCTTAGAAGCTCCTGTGCCATCCTTTGGCTATTTGTCTTTACCTCTTCTACAAGTTAAGCTTGACAGATCAGAAATTGAGACTTTGGATTCCTATCAGTCATTTTATAGGTTAAAGCCCAGAAAGGAGAAATGACTTGTCTAGGGTCAAAAGTTAGATGTGCCAAAGCCATACAAAGAAAAGCTCTTGGTTTAGTGCCTTTTCTTCTGCCCCAGGCAGCTTGTTGCAATTTTCCTTCCAGAACAGAACAGTAAGAGCTCACTCATGACACAGGGAAAGAACTCCCCTGTGTGGACATTAAAGTTAAATCCCAGCTCTACTTCCAATCATCTGTGGCTCACTGGACAATTTATTTAACCTCTCTGAGCCCCAACTCAGAGATTAGGTATGACTGTAATACCAAATTCAAAAGTTTGAAGTCAGTTTTAAGTATAATAATTTTTAATCTTCCTGACATGTTAGTTAGTGAGTACATTTTAATCCATTTATTCAACACGCAATCTGTGCTTTTATAGAACAGAAGACTGTAGTTAACAATCTGATTCTCTAGCAGGGAAATAATTCTAAAACTAATTACTTAATGTAGTGAAATTGAATAGAGCACCTTTTAAGTACAAGGAACTGCTTTGGGCAGTGATGTAAAGTGAGTTTCTAGGATAACTGAAAACATCTCATCCCTCAAAGAATTTACCACCATACGGCCTTCATTCAGTTAATAGATTGCCAATTGCAAATATGGAGCCTAAATTTTGCTTCCCTAATGTGGTTATACAAAGCCTCAGTTCTCTCTCTAGTTGGTTTGTAGCTTAGAAATACCAATTATACAACTATTCTATCACTCTAAAGAAAACATCATTAGAAAGGCAAACTTCTCATAATATTGGTACTGTTATTTCAAATGCTAACTCTCTATGCACTTGGGAGTAAAACCCTCCTGTAGCCATAAAGGTGTCACTAGTGGCCTATAGCATTCCTGCCTCCACATCCAGAATATCTGCTGCTTCAGAACCCATTATAGAAGCCCCGAAGGTGAGATTGAGCATTCACATTGAATTCTGTTCACCTGTCTGCATACATCCTGTGCTTTGATTACTCCTACTCAAGCCCACTTCAGACATTTTGGAGATGATTTAGTTTCATGTCACCTTCCATCCATAGCTATGTCAGTCATTTTAGAGATATGTTCAGTTCCTAAGTTGCTCAACCAGTCTAGTAGTAGCAGTAGACTATGTACTTAAGGGTTATCCTGTGTGGAGTCTCTGGGGTGCAGATGAGAAGACAGTAGCTCTGAATAACTCTTGTCACAATGGTCTTCCATGGTGCTTCTACCTGTAGCCACAAGTGCTGGGCTCAGGTTACTAACTTCCAAATAAAGACATTTTGCAGGTCAGCAGGGAAGCAGACATCCATATAGATGGATTATTTTCCTCTCTCTCTCTCTCTCTCTCTCTCTCTCTCTGTCTCTCTCACCCATGCACTCTGTCTCCCTGACTGCCTGTCTCTCCCATCCTGTCTCTTGACTTTTAAGGAAACACATCCATATAAACATGTATGTAATTTTAGTCTTTTATGGTTTGAAAATAACACACTGTGGAGGTGGTGTTTCCTGTGCTTTGCATCACACTGCCAGCCGGAAATCACTGCACATGTCTGTCTGTACGCCACACTAGCGCCACGTCCCCCACCCCCATACAGGCACAACCACATCTATGGCCATGATGTCTCTATAGCAGATACCGTCTCAACTGCCACCACATCTTATGATTCTCAGGATCTGGTTTCTTTTAAATGAAGGCAGTTGACATTGCAGATCTGACTGACAGGACCTCTGACAGTGTTTTCTATCGCAGGAAGCAAAAAGGAGCTAACATTTATCAAGGAGCTATACCACACATGGAGCTACACATACATTTCTTTAAAAATTTTATCTTCAGATCATTACGAATGAGGAAATAGGGTTAAACAGGGTAAATACCCTTTACATACCCTGTGCTGTCTTTCAACAGATTATGGGACTCTAGGATGTGTCTACAGTCTAAGAGATGCATTTCTTATCATTTTTACTGTAAGGACTATTGTAGTTGATTTTGTTTTCAGATGGGTTGGCTTCTAAATTCTCCATCAAAGGTTGCATTTTCTTGGTAGAGTGAGGTGTGGTAGTCATTTTAAAAACCAAACTTATATTTGGCCTTTTGAGACAGTAGAAGGTAGTGGAGAGAATATTAGTGTCGAGTTGGGCTGGTTTCTGGTCCTGACTGGGTGATTTTGAGCAAATCTCTTAACTTCTCTGAACCTCAGTCATCTCATTTAGAAAGGGAGGCCACTCATCACTATCTAAGATATCTTCTGTCACATTTTTCTTTTGTTGTCCTTGCTCTGGGGCACCTGGACACTGTAGCTTAGCTTTTTTGCTCAAGGCTGGTGCTCTACTACTTGAGCCACATCTCCACTTTCAGCTCTTTGGTGGTTTATTGGAAATGAGAGTCCCCCTCATAGACTTTTCTACCCAGCAGGCTTCAAACTGTGATGGTGAGATCTCAGCCCCCTAAGTAGCTAGGATTAGAGGTGTGAGCCACTGGCTCATGACCAATTGGTCACATTCTAAGCAAACATCTAAGAATACTTTATTATCATCATAATTGTTATAACTTGACAGTATTGGAGTTTGAACTCAGGATCTCATGCTTCCTAGTTAAGTCCTCTATCACTTGAGCCATATACAAAGCTAAGAATATTTTAAAATTACATAATCCAATCAACTACCTCGACCTGACTGTACTGGGGGATTAAGCAACAACAGCAAAAGACTAGAAAATGGATCAATCATCATCCTTACCATTCACAATTGGCTAGATAGTGTCATCCAGGTCCTGCCTATAATGTCAGGCCTTTGCGGATCATGTTGAGGAGCTGGAATGCATGTGTGTGAGCACTAGAAACAAAGGGGTGGTCTGGGAAGGAGTACTGAAGCCATGCTGGGGCACACTCTTTTCTTCTATATCTCCTCTGAATCCTCATACTCTCTGTGCACTTCAAAGAATTAATATTGGCGGTTAGAGCTATTTACTGAATTTTTACACACAATTTCAAATCTACCCCTGATAGGGAATGAATAAGTAAACAAATAAGCAGATAAGGCTTAGATGTGTAGTCTGTAGCATAGTGGGCAGGCAAAATGGCTACCTTCCGCTGATGACTAAGTTCTTTGTATCTTATGGTAACATTGTAAGGATTAAATGCTGTAATGCCTGTTAAATACCAAGCACAGTGCAGTATAAGCCAGATGCTAGGTAAGTGTTAACAGAAGAAACAGGAGACTGGATAGGAGAATGACTGGGTGCTTTGCTTTGGATCCTGGCAGGACACTGTCCTTTCTGGGCTTCTGTATCAACCCTGCCCACCAACCCAGTAGTATTTATTTATTTATTTTTGGCCAATCCTGGGGTTCAAACTCAAGGCCTGGGCACTGTCCCTGAGCTTCTTTTTTTTTTAATTTAATTTAATTTTTTTTGTATGAACATACTGTACAGAGGGGTTACAATTACATGGGCAAGATAATGCGTACATTTCTTATCAAGCATTGCAGCTTCCTCCTTTGTTTTGTCCCTGAGCTTCTTTTACTGAAGGCTAGCTCCCTACCACTTGAGCCACAGCACCACTTCTGGCTTTTTCTGATTATGTGGTGCTGAGGAAACGAACCCAGGGCTTCATGCATGCTAGGCAAGCACTCTACCACTAATCTATATTCTCAGTCGTCCAGTAGTATTTATTGAGTGTTTTCTTTATGCCCAGTTTTCTTCTAAATACAATGTGTATGTGTTGAGAGGATGGTAAAGGATAGTGTCAATCTGAAGGAATTTACCCTTTTCCTCCTTCAACTAGATAGTAAACGAATGAAGAAATCCTGTGCTATTATTTTTTTCTGCTTGTGGGGCTTAAACTCTGGGCATGGGCATTGTCCCTGAGCTCTTCAGCTCAAGATGAGTGCTCTATCACTTGAGCCACAGCCCCACTTCTGGTTTTCAGGTGGTTAATTGGAAATAAGAGTATCATGGACTCTCCTGCCCAGGCTGGCTTTGAACTGTGATCTCACATCTCAGCCTCCTGAGTAGCTAGGATTACAGGCACCAGCCACCAGTGCCCTGCTCTAGTGCTAATTTGATGGGTACAATTACAGTTCAGGAAAAAAAAAAATAGCTCAACATTGGTTAGCAGATAGATATGGTTTTAATAGCATCACAGTTGAATTTTTTTAAAATGATCTGTCTTTATAAAATCTAGACTTTGATGTCACACATAACGAGTCATCTACAAAATATTATGAGTGACTAAGAAAAGATCTAGAAGGTAGTTATTAAACTTAGTAGCAATAATCATGTTGGGAAATATGTAAGTGGGATTTATTACATTTGAAAGAATTGTCATTCTTTTGCCATTTCAAAACAAAAGGTCATAATCTTTTCCTTACTATAATGGCCATTACAGTATAGGGAAGGCATGTGTTTTCTTGTGTCTGCCTCACATAGACTGCTCACTGTGTGTGTGTGAGGAGAGTAGATGAAGGGTTGCAAAGGATCCCTACAAAGCAGAGTGCTTTTCAGTTGAACAAAATTGTCTCAGGAGAAGGAATTGAGAGTTGTTCTGCTGTGAGGGTTTGTGGTCTCCTTCAGCAATGGTGCTAATAGGTGTCATTTTTCATGATTTTTTTGACCTGTTCTGATGAGAGATTAGCATGTCATCAGTATGATGAGAAACCCCTGTCATTGTGATGCTTGATCTCCTGCCAATTTTTCATTATCTGTTGCCTGACTCACACTAGGGTGGCTGCTGAGCATTTATTTGTTCACTGATTTATTCACTCAACAAACACTCACTGGATATCAATATCAGCTCTGTACTAGGCTCTGTGCAATGTGCTAGGGTGACAAAGGTGATTAAGATGAGTTTGCAGAGTCTACAGATGACTGGGTGAAACAGATGTGCAAATAGATTGTTGGGGCATGGTGTGGTGGCTGCTACAGGAGAGGTGCCATGGGAACATAGGGTAGTATGCCCTTCTTGGGCTGGATCTGCAGAGCTGTAGGATGAGGAGCAAAGACAAGAATCAAGGGAAAGACATCCCAAGAAACTCCACCTTCATTGGCCTCTGTCCAAGGTCCTCAGGTACTTCTAGCCAAGCATGTTACAGGGTAGATTTTATTTTCCCCTAACTTTATTAGAAAGGAAAACAAAACTTAGCATGGTTTGGTCATCCATCCATGATCACATGTAGGAAGAACAAAACTGGAATTTAGACCTATTTGGGGAATAGTCTTCTGCTATACATTCCCCTTTCTACAGTCTATCAGTTGAGAAATGCAGTTTAGAGAACAGTCTAGGGTAATGGCAAGTGAGTATGAGAGTAAGTTGTGGGAAATGGATCTGAAAAGGTAACCTGAAGCCAAGTGGTCAGGTACCTCATAGCATATTCCTTCACTCTGCAGGGTGCTCAATAAATAGCCACTGTTTCCCACACATGCAGCAAAGATGCACTGAATGTAGGCCCTGACCTAGATTCAATCTTCCCAGAATGAGATGGAAAAGACTTCCATCTTCTGGAATTGGGCTCAGACTTAGCCTTGTCAGGAAAAGAAATCAGAAATCAAGAGTGGTACCAGCAGCACAAAGAGGAGTGTCTGCTCTTAAAAGCATTAGGCAATGAGAAATGATTACAAGTACTTAACAGAAATAATAATTTCTGTGATGACTCAGAACTATGAGATGCTGCTGCTGTCTTTTCAGGATTTAGAGATGGACTGTTGTGACAATGTGTGGGCAAGAACTGTGATTGAATATGTTTAGGGTATGCTCATTCCTTCTTAGCTAAATGGGAGCGGGCAGAAGGTAATTCTAGCAGTCTTTACTCTGGCTGTACTCTAGGCATGGTTGGAAACAAGGAGATATCCTTGCTAGACCTGAGTTTTTGCCTACCCCCACCTAACATGATCTAGGTGGGGGTGGATGGATGTCTAGGTATGGCACTCTCCAGCTCTACCATCTTGGCCAATTCATGTTCTCTGGCTGAAAGAGACATTCCACACGTGGCAATTCTAACTTCCAAAAAGTTGTTTCTATAAGGTCTTTATTGCACTTTATTTTGTGAGCAAGAAAAGAGAGATTTGTGGTTCTCATTTTGAGGTGATAAAAGAGATATAGAGGTTAAAAGAGAATACTATTATTTCCAACTAATATAAATTCAGAAAGTTTTAGGAAGGCAGCATTGGCCTATTCTTTAGGTTTTAGCTTTTCACTGGAACTCTTAAAAGCATCCACAAGTCAAATGTTTCTGCCCAGCCTTCTTCCCAAATTTGATCTTCCCTGATTTTAGCCTAATTTAATTTTCAAGGACGTCATGCCTGGAAGGCTTCCAGAAAAATCTCTCGTAAGCTCATTTCATCAAGATTGAAAGGACTGATGAGCTGGTAATCTTATCACCAGTTACTCGGTGAGAGTTTTTATTACGTGCCAGGCAGGTGCACAGGGCTGTTAACACATGTTGATTGATTAAATCCACGAGGTATGTTACCACCCTGAAGCCCTACTTCAAGAAGTTTACCGTATCATCTCTAAGACACTTGAACAGTTGATGCAGAAGATGACAACCACAAAGTGAAATGGATCTTAAGAAATTTTAGGTATCATCATAGGACCATGGATTAGACCTTTGTACTTTAAAAATGTTGGTCTTTACATTTCTAACTTTTCTGTCAAAGAGGTGCATTTGTTAGTCATACATGAAGTTTGTGTCTTCTAAGTCATTAATAGCTTTATTTCACTTATGTGTTTAAAATTTTCTTTATGCAGTGTCACAGTGAACTCATTTATTTTGCCCTGGGGTTCTCAGCAAAGTAAAACTCTTTTCCTTTTGTAGACATTTGCCTGAAAAAATTAAGGATGACCAGCAGCTGAAGAATATGAGTGGCCAATGGTTTTATGAAGCCAAGGCAAAAAGACACAGAGACAAAATCCATGGTGCAGATATTATCCGAGCATCTATGAGGAAGAAGAGGCTCCAAGTGGCAGGTGAGATGCTGATCCTCAGCGTATGTGTAGGACAGAGGGTAGGTTAGGGATGACTTTGTTACTGAAATTTGCTGAGGGAAATCATGTGGAGGCGTGCTTTACACAATGGATACCCTCTAATTCAAAATCTTGCCCTGGTTCAGATAGATAAGATCCAAGCCACAAAGCTGTGCAATATAAAAAAAGGAAGCTCTTTAAAGTACCTTATTCAGGTATAGTTGCCCAATTCTTGGGGTTTATAGGGGATCTACCACCTGTTCTTTGGCTTTAACTCTGTAATTTTAGAACCTTCTGAGTAAGCTAAAAGACTTACATAAAGTGAGATCCGTCTTCTTATGAATGATCTTTGACACATTATTTATCAACCAAGTACATTATTTATTTATTTACTTATTTTTGGTCGGTCATGGGGCTTGAACTCTGGGCTTGGGCGCTGTCCCTCAATAATTCAGCTCAAGGCAAGTGCTCTACCGCTTGAGCCACAGTGCCACTTCCGGTTTTCGAGTGGTTTATTGGAGATAAGAGTCTCACAGACTTTCCTGCCTAAGCTGGCTTCATACCAAGAACCTCAGATCACAGCCTTCTGAGTAGTTAGTAATAGTAGCCATGAGCCACTGGCTATGTGGCCTTAGGCAATTTTCTTGAACTCTTGAAGACCATCAATTTCCAGATGTATAAGTTGAAAAAATAGCTCCTAGCTCCTAGGATAATACTTACAAAAAACAGCACCACAGTGATTAATAGTTCTCATTCCGTTGATGATAATTATCAGAGAAGTTCAGGAATAAAGAGAGTATTTGGGTCAGCAGCAAAAGAAGTTGTTTGCTGAAAGAAAACACAGGGGTTTTATAAAAGGTCTGACATCTGCCTAGTATGAAGTAAGAAAAATTCAGATGTGTAGGGACTAGGAAATGGGGTGGAAGAGGTAGTAGAGAGGAACATTGTAGACTATAATCATTTGTTCCCCTTGTATCCCAGAACCAAGCATCATGTAGAACACATTGTAGATTGTCCCAGTAAATATTCTTCCTGCCCACAGCATCCTTTGGCTGTGCAAATTTAGTCCTGACTCTAGGTCAGATTAATCTGGAGGGAATCAAAATTTTGTTTTATCATCTGCATATTTAAAAGTATACCTAAAATAAACAAAGAAAAGTATACCTACACTCTTAGAGACAGCTTTGGAGAGAGGAGCCAATATAATAATGTGTATAGTAATAATAATATAATATGAATACCATGCCAGGTGCCTGTGGCTCACACCGGTAATCCTAGCTACTGAGATCTGAGGATCGTGGTTCAAAGCCAGCCAGGGCAGGAAAGTCCGTGAGACTCTTATCTCCAGTTAACCACCAGAAAACTGGAAATGGCACTGTGACTCAAGTGATAGAATGCTAGCCTTGAGCTAGCATTGATCCCAGGGACAGAGCTCAGGTCCAGAGTTCAAGCCCCATGACCAACAATAAATGAAATTCTGATTCTGAGACTCAGAAAGTTCAGAGCTTGGATTTGAGCCCTTAGTAATAGGAGTGGGTGAGAGTGGTATAGGTTGTGGAGGAGAGAGATAACCTTTTTTTTAATCATTTGTTGTTTCAGCTGAGCAGAGTAAAGACAGAGCAATTGGGGCAAAGGAAAGCTGGGTGAATAATGTCAACAAAGATGCTTTCCTTTCCTCAGAGGTAGCTGGTGTTGTAGAAGAGCCAGAAGAAGACACCACACCAGCAAGCCCAAGGTAAGATGGAGCTTGAGAGTTTTGTGAGTTGATGTGCTGTAGAAATGTTGGACTGGTGCTATTAGTGAAGGAAGAGGGTAGTATGTGAGAGAATTCGGGGCCATGATGGGGACAGAGTCTAAGCAATATTCTTTTAGAATTTCTAACAAATCTGAATTGTAAATAGAATTAAAATGTTAAGGGGCCATCTTTCAGCACCAGCAATAACTGCTTTTAATTTCTCCCAGGAGTAGGTTATAGTGGTATTCTAAAATGACTTTATCTCAGAGGTGAGATGAATGATGATCGCACTGTAACAGCTTGGTACAATAGAAGTAGCTCCAGCGCAGGTTTCAGGAAGGCTGAGTTCAAATCCTGAGTCTGCCATTTATTAGCCATTAGGACCATAGGCAAACCATTGAACCTTCTACCTCTATTTCTTATCCCTAGACTGGAATGCTTCTATATACCCAAAAGGCCATTATGAGACTTGGTAATAATGAATATAGAATACATAGCACATGTTAAATACTAAATAAAATTCAGTGTTGGGTGGGCATGGGCATGATGGTGCATGTGTGTAATCTCAGCTACTAAGAAGGCAAAGATTGGGAAGATAGCAGCAGTTCAAGGCAAGCATGGACAAAGAAAAGTTAGTGAGACCCCATCTCAACCAATAAGAAGCTAAGCATGATGGTTATTCAGGGGGCATTAGTAGGAGGCTCATTGTCTAGGCCAGTATGGGCAAAAATGTGAGATCCCCCCCCCCCCCATCTGGAAAATAACAAAGCAAAACGGGTAGGTGCATGACTCAGAAAGCAGTATATATGCCAAGGAAGTACAAGGTTCTCCGTACAAACTTCAGTACTGCCAAATAAACAAACAAAATGCAGTGTGTATTCAATAATTTTATTTGTGGTAGTTTTTCCGTACATGTTTTCATCTGACCAAGGAAACTGTGCATGTTTTAATCCTTCCTAAGAAGTATCTAGCTACGGAACTGTACTGCCCAAATCTTTTGAGGTATAATAATGTTCTCTTAGCTATTTAAGGAAGGTCCCATTGGTGTAGGAGAGAGTGGGAGAAACAGTAGCATTTTATCCTCAGCTGCTGGGTGAAGCTAGTTAAACTCAGAGCCTCCAACTGTGATAACGTTGATGGTGTTGCTGAAGGGGGAGCCGCTGAATGAGGTCTCAAGGCCGAGGTACCCAGAAACAGATATATTTCCAACATAGTTTTTTATGGGTGAGGGCACCCAATGTAAGTACCTCTACGCATTGCGAAGTCACATATAAGTAAAGTTCTTCCCGGCTGGGAAGGTGGCTCAGTGGCAGAGCTCTTGCCTTGCATGCCTGAGGCCCTGGGTTTGGTTCCTCAGCACCACATAAGCAAAAAGAAAAAAGCCAGAAGTGGCGCTGTGGCTCAAGTGGTAGAGTGCTAGCCTTGAGCTGAAAAGCTGAGGGACAGCGCCCAGGCCCAGAGTTCAGACCCCACGACCCCCGCCCCCCCAAAAAAGTAAAGTTTTTCCACATGGAAAATGGAATGTTAATACACTAATAAAACAGAAAGCCAAAGAAAATGGAATAATGAATTGATTAATGTACCCGTTGTTTACCCCTTCCCACCCATGAGTGACAGGGTCTACTCTGTTCCCCCAGGACAACTTGTAAAGTTCTATTTATAGAGGCCATGCTAGCTATTGGGTAAATACCTCTATAGTAGCTACCAAGTGATACTGTGGTCTCACTTGCAGTAGTTCTAACTTTACTTCTTGGGCATCTATTTCTATGGCTATAACAGAGCAATAATAGTACTGTTAATGGGAAAACAAGTAATTAGTTGGTGTATGTACAATTCTTAACATAGTCCCTAGCATATAATATTAGCAACTTAAAGGGTAGGATCTAAAATACAAATGAATACTTCAGAATGTCTAGGAGAGGGTATGAAGGGACTCTTTCCCCGCTTGGTGCCTTCTCATTTACCAGCTACCTGAAGATGAAGGCTTTACCTTTATAAAGACAAGAGATTCGAACTATTAGAAACTCTAAGAGAAAGAACATAGCCATTTAGATCCACTTCCAAGGAGCTGCAATCAGGTCTTAGGATCAGGCATGGCAAGAACCACAAAGGGGACAATTCAGGGATATCAGAGACACACTCAACTCACTGCAATTTTATCCAAGTCAAACTTCTCATCCTTCCAGATAGTCAGTCCAATTCAAAGGGCTTGAGTGGGCAAAGGTGCCTGACTCCATCTCCTCATGTTCCACAGAGAAGAGACTGGGTATTTTCTCAGTCTTCCTCACTTTCAGGCTAATAAACCTTCCATGACTTGCAAGTGTACTTGTTTTCTGCATTTCTTGTGTGACCATAGACACAAAGCTATGTTCTGTAAGTCAGAATATAGATGCCTTACCAGTATGTGGTGAGATTACCTGAAAGAAGGTGAAGGAACCATTTATCCTTTCTTAGGAAGATGGAAAATTGACAACATCCAAATGGCAATGTAATGATGCTATTTCTTATTACATAAATAAAATATGGTAAAGAAGACAAGCCTGGAGAGGATAGGAAATGTGCTAATTACCTTACTCATGTAACTGTAACCCCTCTGTACAGTATCTTTTCAAATATATATATATATATATATAAAGAAGACAAGCCTTATAATGTGTGGTATGTGTGGGAATCACTCAGAACTAACTATACAAAAAGCAATAGTTTACTTCCTCTTTTCCATGTCAGAAACCACAACTTTACTTGATATCAAGTTTCCTACAGTGTTTTCACACTTTAACCTTTGTGAACTGGGTGTGTTAAGTGTATTTAGTGCCTGTACTTTTAGACTACGTGAATTTCAATAGAGTGACTCAATACTTATCAATATTTTCTTAGCCACGTGTTGGGGAGTGTGGAGAAGGTATTTTTTTCTTTTTTCTTTTTCTTTCTTTCTCTCTCTCTCTCTTTCTTCCTTTCTTCCTTTTTTTTTTTTTTTTTGCTGGTCCTGGGGCTTGAACTCAGGGTCTGGGCACTGTCCCCAAGCATCTTTGTGCTAAAGTCTAGCGCTCTACCACTTGAGTCACAGTGCCACTTCTGGCTTTTTCTGAGCAGGTTTTGGAGTGTCTCACGACTTTCCTGCCTGGGCTGGCTTTGAACCATGATTCTCAGATCTTAGCTTTCTGAGTAGCTAGGATTACAGGTATGAGCCTCAGGTACCTGGCTTGTTTTGTTTTTTATTTGTTGGTGTTGGTTTTTTTTTTTTTAAATAAGCTTGGTGGCTGGGTCCTTCATGGTGTTGTGTGCACAATTTTGTTGAGGTCTATACATGAAGAATTAAAACACTGTACTTGGCCTAGAGTCAGGAGCATGAACATCTGCTTGTATTCTTTCTGAATTTCTCTTTGTACTTATAGCAAAGGAAGCAGAGAGGCTTATGAGCAGAGAATAAGTTTCTCTTTAGAGAAGCAAAAAGGAAACTCCAAGCTTAGCTGGGTAGTGTTGGCTGAGCCAGTATACCATAAACTGTAGTGAAGAAACAATTTTTTGTTTTTAACTTCTCTTTCTTTAAAAAAAAATATTTCTAATTATCACAGGCTAATAATACCCTTTGGGCTTTGGTGGCTCATGCCTGTTAATTCTAGCTTACACACACACACACACACACACACACACGAAATATGGAAAATAACAATGGCATAAAATGGAGATCTGGTCATATGCTGAGATGTCTCAGAAAACTCATAAATGGTTCTCAACATGTACTCCCAATTTTTGTACTTATCTCATTGTGAATCACTAATACACAGCTCATGGATTGACACTGCTCCACAAACCATATATTGATAGCACATAAATATTTGTTAGACACATACACAGTAAGCCATAGAGCGTGGCTGAGTCAGATAGGGAGTAAAGAACAAAACATCAGCTGGGCACCATTGGCTCAGACCTAGCTACTTAGGAGACTGAGAATCAGAGGGTGTCAGTTTGAAGTCAGCTTAGGCAGAAAAGTCCAAGAGACTCCATCTACAATTAACTAGCAAAATTCCAGGCTGGAGGTATGACTCAAGGGATAGAGTGCCAGCCAAGCATGCAAGAAGGCATGAGTTCAAATTTTAATACTTTAAAAAAATTAGAAGCTCCTCCCACTTGGGTCAGGACCCTTCCCATACACGCTGTACTAAGTATTAATATTATCAGGACAAGTTATTTTTCTAACTTTAGAAGTCAGCCTTTAAGAAGCCCCTTCTTTATTACTCAGGGTTATATGTTCTGTGAAACAAGTTTGGGTGCTGGGGGTGCCACTAAGAATAGTAGGCTCTCTATATGGACCAGGGCCTTATATGTCCTTGCCTCTGACACTTCTTTGTACTGAAGGGGCCTGGATATGGATATGGTCTCTCTGGTCCCTTGTCTTCAAGGAACCCGTTGTTTGGAGAAGGGGCTATGTATAATTATGAACCTGTTTGGTGTGGCAATAGTACTTAACATGTTATGAGAACAGCAGTGACTTTATAAAGAATAGAAAGGGAAGATGATCTGAGAGCTTTTGGAGGTGATTCTTGAAGGATGAGAAGGGTTATGTTAGATGGAATGCGGGGATGATACAGGCAGAGAGGCTGACCTGAGGTCTGGAAGGCCTTGGCATGCCACAGTCCTGGAAATGGTCTGGCATGGGAAGTCTGCTGTGTCCCTGCTGGGCAAAGTGTATATGAAGAAGCTGAAATCAAATTGAAAAGAACTTTGAGAGTCAGCCAAGAGTCTAGACTTTATCTTAAGTCATAAGGACCACCAAATGAATATTGTTGTTGGTGATGGTGGCCTAAACTCTGAGCCTGGACTCTGTCCCTGAGCTCTTTTGCTCAAGGCTAGTGCTCTACCACTTGGAGCTACAGCTCCACATCCAGGTTTTTTAGTGGTTTATTGGAGATGAGTCTCACATGAACTTTTTACTGCCTGGTTTGGCTCTGAATTGTAATCCTCAGATCTCAGCTTCCTGAGTAGCTAGGATTATAAGCATGAGCCACTGGTACTTGGCATCAAGTGAATTTTTAATCAAGTTTACATTTTAGAGTGACCCTTCTGATAACTGCATATAGAATGGCATAGACAGTTCAATTTGGACCTTAGAACAGAAGTTTAAATAAGAAATAGTTAGACACTAGTTGAAGGAATGGAGAGAGGAGGAAACATCAGAGCTGTAAAGATGAGATTTGTGGTGTTCATAGAACAGAAATACCTAATAATTGTTGTAAGGGATTTGAGGAAAGATTGTCTTTTCCTCTAGATCCATTAGGTTAAGGACTTAATTTACTTATATGTTTTGTTCACTGTCCTATTCCTAGTATTTGAATAATGCCCACAAATGTTTTGTGGAAAGACGGAGCAGAGTGAGAGACCGTGAGTGAACAAAAATAGCTGATGGGAGAGCAGATTACTAAATAAAGAATGTATAGCAAGTGAGGGGAGTGATAAAGACACCAATGAGTAAGTGAGTGAATGACTGAACGAAATGGTTTGGACCTTAGGGGAGTCAGTAGAAGAAGAAAATGGAGAAAAAAAATATAGCCATGAAATATGGAAAGTATTTATAGCACCCAGATTTTGTTGCTTTGCTTTGCTAAGATTCTCTTCAGAAGTATCTCCAGGCACACTGGTGCTTATAGAAAGACAGAAGAGAATTTGAGAAGCGCTCAAGATGGAAAGTTAGAAGGCATTCAGGGAGGGGGAAGCTTGATTGCTGCAGAGGTTTGTAATGTCTAGTAGTCAAAAAACAACTTATGAGTTCAGAGAGAGAGGATAAGCCCTTGAATTGGACTTGGCTGGTTTTCTTCTGGTCACTTGCCTGTGAAATGGTAGGAAAATGAGGTATTTCCTTGTGAGCAAAACTGTACATTTCCTTCTAGCTTTGTTTTGGATAGAACCAAACATTATTTTGTAAGTCAGTGTAGTGAATCAAAATGCTAATCAGAACTTCATTTGTCTGTGTTTTGGTGATACTTAAGCCACCAATCTCCTTCTTATCTCTGTTGAATGAGAATCAATCAATTCACAACTTTAGCTCTCCAATAATACTCCTTTTCCAATAATGCTCATTTTTTATACATTAAAAAGATTATTTATGGCTGTCTTCTAGCAGAAGAATTAGCTACTTGTTTTACTCCCAGTAATAAGACCAGTAAAAGGGACTAGTAGTTTGCACTCAAAGGCAGAGTACAGATGAGTCAATTTGACAAAACAGTGCATTTGGTATTTTCCCCCCAGGATAGATAGCAAATCCATTTGAAGATTTCACTTTTTAGGAGACCTGGCTCAGATAATCATTTGGATGGAGCTCTTAAGTGAATATTGAATCTTACTAGATTTCAGATTTCCTCAAACCAGTTGTAGTAGGAATAGTTTCATAGTGCCATCAAAATGTCCCATACTTGGACGGGAGAGCTTGTTTGAGTTTGACAGATGTATAGCATGAACTGTGGTAGCCCTGGACTGCCCATGAGTAAAAATAATGGCCATAAGTAAAAAACAATACTGACATACTGGGCACTGGTGGCTTATGCCTATAATCCAACCAACTCAAGAGACTAAAATCTGAGGATCATGGTTGGAAACTAGCCCAGGGAGGAAAGTCTGTGAGACTTTTTTTCTCCAATTAACCACACACACACACACACACACACACACACACCCACACACAAAGCTAGAAATGGAACTGTGGCTCCAATGATAAAATACTAGCCTTGAGCAATAAAGCTCAGGGACAGCACTTAGGCCCTAAGTTAAAGCCTCAGAACCAGCAAATAATAACAGCAGCAACAACAACAACAAACAATAATACTGACTTGAAGAAGTAGAGCTGTAGCTCAAGCCAACCTTGAGTAAAAAAATCATGTGAGAGCACAAGGTCTGAGTTTAAGCCCCCGTATCAGCACAAAAAAGAAAACAATACTGACTTGACATAGTTTATTTTTTAATTTGCTTCCTTTATTCATCCCCAAGCCATTTTTTCATTTGTTGTGTGATAGCACTAGGTACAGGGTATTGGTATAAGGTGAGAACAACCACAGATTCCAAAATAAATACTTGAAGACATTTTTGTTGCATAAGCAGGATCACTGTCTAATATTTTAATAATTTTTAATGAAGTAAACTAATTTTGTCCATGCTACTTCTAATATTATAGGCCCTTTTTGAAAAGTGCTTGAGGGAAGGAAGTTACAAAGCACAAGGTATGGAATTGTGCTTACTTCATAGTTTAAAAATCTCATCATGTGGCATGCATTGATTATATTTGGACACAGTCTACTCCCCTTTAGGAAGAATTCTAAGAAACAAAGAACATAGTATTTAGCCATAAAAAGAGTAGTATATTCTCTAAGGAAAAGTACACACACACACACACACACACATAAATCTGACCATATTACAGCAAACAGTTCTAGTCCTAAAACAAATTCATAATTCAAAGTGCCAACAAAACATGTCATAATGAGACAAAAAAAGATTCATTTCCATCAGTATGGTGTACAAGATGAGATTTGGATTGGGTTTGAAGATAATAGGAATGATTTAGGCAGGGAGAAGGGCTGGGAAACAGGTCAAGTAGAACAAGCAAAAAGTCAGTGAGTTTCTGGGAGTGGAAATAGATACATCATATAACATGAAGGCTTAACAGAAAGGAGTAGGAAGTTACGGGGACAGATGTGCCTTTCTGCAGAGTTCAGACTTCATTCCACAGACCTTACAGCCTCAGGGAAAGTTAGTAAGTAGAAAGAGGATGTGGCTCAAGTTAGGTTTTGAACTATTCAGGTTTTTGTTGTTGTTGTTGTTGTTGTTTTGCCAGTCCTGGGGCTTGAACTCAGGGTCCGGTTGCTGTCCCTGAACTTCTTTTGCTCAAGGCTAGTGTTCTACCACTTGAGCCACCACTCTACTGGCTTTTTCTGTTTATGTGGAACTGAGGAATTGAACCTGGGGCTTCATGCATGCTAGGTGAGCACTCTACCACTCAGCCACATTCACAGCCCCTGAACTATTCTAGTTTAGCAGTTGAAAATGGATTAGGGAACTGGAACTTTCAGGAAGCCTGATATGAAAGTTGACAGAAATCAGTGTTACTAAGGAGAAAGAAGAGATGCAGATGTGAGAGTCACTGGTAAGGAAACATCGCCTGGACTTGTCTCTAGTCTTTTTGTCATAAACCACTGTTGCAACAATGCAAGAAGTCAGAGCCAGTATAGTCAAGCCCTTACCATTTTTGCCTTTGGCTTTGGATATAGTGAGAGTCACTTTCACTAATGAATTTTGTTATATTGAGCAAGTTATTTTACTTCTCCAAGCCAGGGTTTTCTTAGAAGTAAAATTGGGAGAATGATACACACCTCATAAATGTTGCAAGAGCAAGCAATTTGGAGTAGGATGGATGCTGCAGTAATTGTTGACCCTTTGATAATAGGCAAGCAAAGCATCATAATATTCCTTGAGAGAAGCAAAGCTACTAAGAAGTAGCTACATTTTGGGACAGAGATTGGTTTAATTTTTTCAAGGCTGACTGTGAATTTTAGCTAACCAACTTTCCCACCTTTAAATCATTTCCTTCCTACCCCAAGCACAAGGTACCCAATGATACTGAGCCATTTCTGATTTTTAGTGACTGCCCTTAAGTTCTGACTGCGTTGTGTTTTCTTTCTTTTTTTCTGAATAGCTGGAAGACATTTTGCTTAACATCTGAATAATCTGCCCCCATTGTAGTTTGGCAAACATTATGGATTCAAAACAAAATGAAACAAAACTCAACCACCTGCCTGCTGCTTTATTTCCTGGCAATGGATCAGTTGACTTTCATTCATTTAGTCTCACCAGTTATGTACCTGGCGCTGTACAAGAAACTGTGTATGACAGTGATGGAGAGTCTCTGGAGAAACCTTCCAGTTTATCTTGAGTGATAAAACAGGCACAGAGACTAGGAATCACTTAATAGGCATGAAATACACTGCTGAGCAGAGTTCAGTAAGGGGAAGACTGGTTTCACCTTTAATAAGAAGTATGAAAATCATATGCAACATGGACAATTGAGGCTGGCATCAAAGGGAACAGGAACTGATTTCCAGGGAACATTGGGAGAAGACCATAGAAGTGTTGCCTATCCTTTGGGGTTAGAGTGACAGAAAGACAGAGGAAGAAGATGGCAGGAGAATATGGATGTTACATGGAGACCCCAGTCAGTGGTGTTTTGCTCAGGTCTTAATGTTTTATTTACTAAGGGAGATGAAACAAAACCTTCTGAGAAACTGAACATAACATCTTCTATCAGGATGTTCTCCATTATTACCCACTGGCTTTGTAAAATGACAGTTGAGAGAAATTACTTTTTAGTTCTGAGCTATTGACTAGGACATCTGAATTCTATCGATGACCATTTCTTTCTCCCCTTTGTCTCAAGATAACATAAGTTTATGCTCACCTATTGCAGGCATAGAGGACTCCTTATTCTATCTTTCTGTCCAAATTTTGGCTCCATTTTAATTTCCTCTGTGTTCTCAGCTCCCTCCTTCCATCCTCCTATTTTTGCTTCCAGATGATCAGGCTATATTTCATACCTCATCTGCTAAAATTAACTCCTTGCTAAAAACAATGAAGAGGGCAATGAAAGAAAGAATGGCTTTCTTAAAGAGTTCAGCTGTTTCCCGGGACTAACTGTACAAAAGCAGCAGTTAATATACAAAGTAAGGGGGAGAAATGCAGCTGCAGGAACATGTTGAATTTAGTGACAATAATCTTGGGCACCGTTCCATGACCTTGGAGAACACTGCTTCCTTTCCCCAGCTTTCTTTGTTTCCTCTGCCAATGTGAGGAAAAGCCAGCACCTTCCCAAGTATTTTCCAAACTCTAGACTGAAGTCACTGAGACTGATGGTATTTAACCGGAACAGAGGTTTCAGCCAACAGTGACTTCATCTCTTGGGCCTGAGGCAAGGCTTTAGAGTAGGCAGTCTGATGAGCAGGTTCCTTTTCCTCCCCTCCAGGGCCTCTATGACCCTCTCCTGCCCTTCTTCCTCTTAAAGGGAGTAGTTCCTTGGGAAAGGGCCTGCTGAACTCATCTTTCTCCATTCACTGTGGTTTTACTCTTCCCCTGGAGCCACCCAAGGCAAGTCTAGAGACTCTACCACACTAGGCTAGCTCTGGGGTCCTAAGCTTTCCCACAATCCTCCAGAAGCTCTTTTTGTCATTGTTCTGTATTTGAATAAGAACTCAGCAGGGTTGAAAAGTCCCAGGAAGTTGCCCCACCACCATCTTTTTTGTAATGTATCTCTGATCTGCTTTCTGTCCCTTTGCCAAGTCATTGGTCACACTTGAGCTTTTTCATTGGTTACTTCCTGCCTGAGTTGAGTAAGTGCTGCCATTTTTGCCTTGCCTTGCCTTATGGAATTGGACCCTCTGTGGGGTTTTATTTCTTTAATCAAGTACTCACTTTTTTGGCCTGCATTTGATCTTAGCAGTTGACTTTGAGATGAATTTCTGAAATTTAAATTGTAAACCTCTGATGTGCTATGCACTCTGGTCATAGCATCAAGGCTCCAGAGGGGTGTTTCTTGTTTTTGTTTTTTTCCTTTTCTTTTTCTCATGCTTATCTTTTCTGTTCTGCCATTTCCTTTGTTTTGGTGCTTAATTTTTCTAGGCCCTAACTCCTTTTCTCTTCCTGGCAGTTCCATTTTTACAAACTTTCTTTCCCGTCATACACTAAAGCTTTTGAAGGCTTGCTTTATGAGGCTTGATTGATGCTTCTCAAGGGATGAGATGGTATTTTCTGAATGGTTTCTTTTGCAGTTCCTGTGTAATGAGTTCAGCCTCCACTGCCATTGATGCATCCCAGGAAAACACAAGGGAATCCACCGTTTCTCCAGCCAAGGTAGATATGCTACATTGCAAAACTCTTATCTTAAATGGGAATGTCTTTTTTTTTTTTTACTTTATTCAAGCACCAAGACATGAAGAGAACTTTGTGTTAGTTTTTGTGATACTAGCTATTGATAATTAGTTACTATAAGACAGTATTTTTTGCCACCAAAAGAAAACTGATCAAGACTACGTTCATTGCTGAAGGCCCAGATTTCTTGCCCGAGAGAGTAAAACATCAGAAGCTATTTGGTGGGGTTAAATTTAAGTACATGTGGGGCTGGGAAGGTGGCTCAGTGGTAGAGAGCTTACCTTGCATGCATGAGGCCCTGGGTTTGATTCCTCAGCACCACATAAGCAAAAAGAAAAAAGCCGGAAGTGGCGCTGTGGCTCAAATGGTAGAGCACTAGCCTTGAGCTGAAGACCTGAGGGACAGCGCCCAGGCCCAGAGTTCAGGCCCCACAACTGAACCAAAAAAAAAAAAAAAATTTAAGCACATGTAATGTGGCTTTCTGAATTTCTGTTAGATATTTCTGTGAATTTCTGTTAGATATCTGCTTCTGTGAGGAATTCACCAATTTATGAGATCATAGGCATTTTGAAGGGATATTTAGTCATACTAATCTAAAAAAAAAAAAATCCCTAAAGGCAGGAGAATGATAAATTTGAGGTCAGCCTGGGCTACATAGCCAGACCCTGACTCCAAAAAAAAAATGTTGAAAGGGGTAACATTGATCATGATGCATTGTATTCCTAAACTGCTTTGTTAAAAGACAACTCCTTTCTATAGCTACTTAAAGATAACTAAAAAAAAAAAAGAACACCTCGGATTGGTCATGGTTATTCACACGTGGTTAAGCTTAACACTGGGGAAGCAAGCAGAGATGGGAGGATTCCAAGATCAGCAAAACAAAACAAGGGCGAGGGGTCTGGCTTGAGTAGCAGGGCATTTGACTGCAGCTACTGGGCACTGAGTTTAAACTTAAGCACCACAAGCAAAACAAAAGCCTATACTCTGCTAGTTCTCTTTCTATTATTAGAATTGACCGTAATAATGTCTAAGAAGTACTGCAAGATAACTGAAGAGTCTCCTAAATCCTTAATAAAAAGTCAATCACAAATTGCATACAATTATAATCTAGCATAGTGCCTGGTGTGGTAGAAAGAGCCCTGGTAGGAATCTGACCTGATTTGTAGAGGCCCAGGCTTGCCTTGACCTTGACTTGACATATCCAGGGAGACATTCTGTCCTTACTTGTAAAAAGTGAAATTTTTATTTGAATTCCTGTTTCTGAACTTCTTAAGAGTGTGATAATTGTGTGCTAACTAGATTAATCAGTTTTTGTTTTTCAAACATGCCAGATGATAGAATTGACTGGGTAATCTAGCAAATAGAAGAAATGATAAGCATATGCTAATGCTGAGTTGTTGTTATGACATTTAAACTGTTTAATAAACAATATTTTTTCCCAGCAAAGGAAGAATCCATTTAATAACTCTAAGTTGCCAGAAGATCACTTATCTCAACAAACCAAAAATGAGCAGTCAAAAAATGGAAGAGCTGGTTTATTTCAGATTTCAAAAGAGGGTAAATATTATTTTTATGGACTACATATTTTTATGGTTGTTATCTGTGGATGAGGGAAATTGTCAGAGTTCTTTTCACTAAAATAACTTCTCAGAGAAAGTGAAAAGTCCTGATGCTTTTCTTATCCTTCTGTGCCCATTGGGAAAAGAGAAATGTTAGAAACTGGATCTTCGTGTCTTCCAAATCTCGGAGCTGCCACTTGCTTTGTGACCTCCGTGCCTTGGAATCCTTCAGCAGTGAGTAGGGAAGTTTTTTAACCAAAGCCTGTCTTAACCAAAGTCTTAATAGTACTTGTTGGATACATACCACATACTAACACAGTTGTCTGTTTAAAATTAACAGAGGTTGAAAGAAATTTTTTTTTAAAGTTTGCCTCAAAAAGAACAGGCTACTTGACAAAGATCTTCTAATTTGTAATTACCAGCACATTTGCCCAGGAGCACTGGAATAATTTCACGGCTTAAGTGATTTTAGTTTGCCTCTAAGGGAATTTTATAGTTCTTACAAACTATTAAAAGGAAATAGTAGATAATTTCATCTCTTTAAAAAGAACTATGAGAAGGTAGCCATGGGGTAGAAAATTAACAATTGAGTAATATGGTGAAGGGTTTCAATTAGCCTGTTTTAACATTAATCTAGTTTCCATTGGGTACACTGTATAGTACATAAAATATTTTGTAGGAAAAAAAATCACTGGAACTGGTTACCTGTTTGCTTTTAACTTTTTGACAAAATTTTTTGTCTTAGGTACTGAGATTTTCTTTTTTAAAAAATTGAGTTGCCTTTTAGGATTCAAATGCATGAATTTTTAAAGTGATTTCTGTGTTTTTTAAAGCATTTTTGATAAATATTTCTCTCTCCTTCCCTTCCTTCTCTTCCTTCCTCCCTCCCTCCCTCCTTCCTTCCCTTCCTCTCTCTCTCTCTCTCTCTCTCTCTCTCTCCCTCCCTTCCTCTCTCTCTCTCTCTTTCTTTCTGGGTGTGTGTGTGTGTGTGTGTCTGTGTGTCTGTGTGTGTGTCTGTGTGTGTGTCTGTGTGTGTCTGTGCGCGCACCAGTCCTGGGGCTTGTCAGGCCTGGGCACTATCCCTGAGCTTTCACTCAAGGCCAGCACTCTACCATTTGAGCCACAGCACCTTTTCAGCTTTTTAGTGGTTAAGGAATTAAGACTTTCACAGACTTTCCTGCCTGGGCTGGCTTTGAACTGCAAGCCTCAGATCTCAGCTTCTGGAGTAGCTAGGATTACAGGCGTAAGCCATTGGTGCCTAACTGAGAAATTTTCTTTTTAGGTTTTTTTGGTTTGTTTTTGTTTTTGTTTGCTCGGTCGTGGGACCTGAACTTTGGGCCTGGGCGCTGTCCCTCAGCTCTTCAGCTCAAGGCTAGCACTCTACCACTTGAGCCACAGAGCCACTTTGGGCTTTTTCTGCTTATATGGTGGTGAGGAATCGAACCCAGGGCCTCGTGCATGCGAGGCAAGCACTCTTATCACTGAGCCACCTTCCCAGCCCCTCTTTTTAGGTTTTTTAAAAACACTTTTTGTATTGAGTATAAAATGCTACAAAGTAAATTAAAATACAATGTGTGCCCATACTGGCCTTTGAATTTAAATTCATGGCTTTTGTTCTTTTGTTCTACCACTTGAGCCCTACCTCCAGTTGACTTTTTGCTGTTCATGATAGAGTTTCATAGACTTTTCTGCTTGGGCTAGCTTTGAACCATGGTCCTCAGATCTCAGGAGCCTAAGTAGCTAGAGTTAGTCATAAGCCACCAGTGCCCAACCAAACATAATAATATTTTTCTTTTTTCAATTTTATTGTTAAGTAGCTGTACAAAGAGTTTACAGTTCTATTCCCCTCCATTTTCCCCTTCCAATTCTATTTTCCCTTACAATGAACATTAAATATAATGACTGTATTTACTTACCTTTCCTCCCTTCATTTGTATTCCCTGCATCATTGTCCCCTGCCCAACATGTTTCTGTTTTCTGGTATTCATTTTGTTAAACAGTTCATTAGTTATTCACAGGAGTTATACCATTGCTACTCCTCCCTAAAGTATACCATCAATCAGTTTCAAACACAGAAATCTTGAATTTGCAATCTATCTGCAGTGCAATTAAGTAGACTTTTTTAGTAGTCTTTATTTTTTAGACCAGTAGGTTTACAACACTTGCAGAAAGTATACACATTATCCATATACACTCTTTTAATTTTTAAATTTTTTTAATTGTTATTATAAAGGTAATATACAGAGGGGTTACAGTTATGTAAGTCAGGTAATGAGTACATTTCTTTTTGGGCAGTGTCACCTTTTCCTTTTCTCTCTCCCATTGTCCCTTCCCATCCCCATTGACAAGTTGTATAGTTCATTTTCCACATGGTATTTACTGAGTACCACTGCCCTGTATACTCTTATCTGCACACATGGATAGTCTCTCCCATTACTAACATCACAGTTGAATATGTTTACTGTAACTGATGAGCTCCTTTGTCATCTCTGTCACCAAAGTCAATAGTTTCTAGAAAGGATCATTATTGGTGTTATGTACTTCATGAGTTTGGAAAAAGATGTGACATGTGTTTACCACTGTAGTATCCTAAAAATTCATTTCATTGTCCTAAAAAGTCCTCTATGCCTCTGTTTATGATTTTCTTTCTATCTGAAACCAGAATTTGAACTCTTGATCTGACACTTTTGCTCACTGGCTAACACTCTATCACCTGAGCCATGCCTCTAATACCAGTGTATGATTTTTTAAAGGCTTTTCTTATGAGGGCTGCATTTATACTACTTACTTTACTATCTTTAATATTTTAGTATTTTTAAACTACATATAGGCTAAATTTATAAGGATTTTAGATTGTAGAGTTGCTCTCCAATTAATATAGTGTGACCTCATATGTTTTAATTTTCAGGTGAATTGTTCGAGTCAAAAGAAAAGCCATTTACTCAAGATATTTCAAGCCAAATGTTAGAGAAGCCAAAGCATCCCTTGCCAGAAGGGCCTGTGAGTGGGCCTCAAGGCAAAGCTCCAATCCCTAAAGCCAGAAAATTGATCTACAAATCCAATGGTTCTAAGCAAGATGATAACCAGCCTTTTCCTAGACAAAGGACAGACTCCTTGAATGCCAAAGCAGTTCCAAGAGGGATTCTCAAACGCAATTCTAGCTCCAGCAGTACAGACTCAGAAACTCTTCGCCTAAATCACACATTTGAACCTCGAACCAAAATTGTGTCACCTGGCTTAACCATCCATGAGAGAATTTCTGAGAAAGACCTGTCTTTAGAAGATGATTCGTCCTCATGCTCACTGGAGCCATTAAAGCATGTGAGATTCTCTGCAGTAAAGGATGAACTTCCCCAGAGTTCTGGACTCATTCATGGCAGGGAAGTGGGAGAATTTAGTGTTTTAGAATCTGACAAGTTGAAGAATGGAACAGAAGAGATAGAGGACACATATGGATTTCTGGAGGACCTGAAGCCCTCTCACAGAAAGCTTTTACCTTTTCATGAGTCAAGATCAAGTCCAAGTGTGACAAAAAATGAAACACAACCACCTTCTGGTTCTAGTCCAAATAATGGATTCCACTCTTACTCAGAAGTTCTGACTCCAAAAGCACAATCGATTGAGGAGTCACCCACTAGCAGTGAACACCAAGAATTAACAAGGCTTGAATCAAAATTCTCCAAAAGCCCTGCTGGTAAGAGAATCATTGTTACCAACTTACAAAAATAGATCTAGGAAGCTTGGAATGGCAAGACTAGTCAGCCCCATAGAAGAATAATTTTGCTTCCTCAACATTCTAGCTACAATTTAGACAGAGGGGTCCTGAGGCTTTTCCCAGTATTCATCCCCAGTATTACAAAAAGAACTAGGACAGCACAGTTTCTCTCTTAGTTTAATATGAGCTCTATTTAACTCTACACGAGTAACTCTATCACTTATTTAAGCAAATGACAATGTTGTGAGTTAAATGAAGGTGTCTAAATATAGTAAGAGTGATAGAAATGAGAATAGCTTTGTAAAGAGTAAAATGTATTATTACTAATGTAAATTCGTGAATAGTGTAAGTATGTGAATTACCATTTTGGTTCTCAAGAGAACCTTTACTTACTTGCCTCAAACAATGGAAACCAGACTTTGAGTATTTGCCGTGATAAAACCCCAGACTTTGGCCTGCCCAGGCTCTCCAGCCATTTGTGTCTCCAACCACTTGTTCTTTGACTTTTTAACAGTTCTGAAGGCCCTTTCTCCCTCAGGTGGTCTGAGTTGAGAAAAAGTGAAGGTACTGCTTTTCCTGCTTCTCTATGTCTTTCTGTCTCTGTCTGTCTGTCCGTCTGTACTAGGGATTGAAACCAGGATCTTAACTTGGTCGATAAATGTTTTGCCACTTGAGCCACATGTCCAGCCCTTCAAATACCTTCTCATTCTTACATTTAAAAGAAAAACAAAAGCAAGGGAAAAAATAATGCTGTGTACTCTCTCTGATGTTCCATAAATCTACAACTCTATGGTATATATATATATATATATATATATATATATATATATATATATACATGTATATGTACATATATGTATATGCATATATACATATATATGCATATACATACACACAGACAGAGGACCAAACCTAGGTCCTTACACATGCTAGGCAAGTATTCATATATGGAAGTACATCCCCAGCCTCCCATGTCATGATATGCACATGTGTGCACATGTGTGTGCATGCGTGTGCGCATACACACACATTCAGGGAAAATTTAGGATATAAACAATCAAGTTTTGTTCTACTTTCTTATTAGTATTAGGTGATTAGGTGAACCTTGTTTTACTTTTTCTCAGTCCTACAGTTTTATAAATATTCAGATCCATCTATGTCTTATAAGACAAAGTGTCCTTTACTTCTTGGACATTTTAAATCATTTGAACATAACAAACCTTTGAAAAATTGAAAATTAGCAAATACTTCTTCCAGAAATAAGAGAACTCATGTTAAAGAAAATTACTGATGCTTGATCAAACATTAGCAAATAATTGCATAGTATTTTCTAAAAGGTCTATTCAAAGGATGAAAAGAAAACCACTTTGGTAATATTTCCCTTTGTTAAAAGTAATATAAAAATATTTCCAAACTTTTCCTTGTTTTGAAACAGCACTTGTTTTTTTTCCTGACTGCCTCTATAATTGTGTATTTATGTCTTTGTGTTGATTTTTTTAAGTCGGGCTTGAATGCAAGGTCCCATGAGTCATGAAAGCTAGCTGTGAGTTGTAGTAGAATTTTTGCCTAGGTTTTACTAGCACCACAATTCTCTCTTTGGTTTTTTCTTCCAATCATGAGCTGGAATTACACCACCATACCTAGCTCTGTATGGCCTGACTTTTTTGTTTATTTTACTTTATTTTATTTTTGTTGGTTGTGGGGCTTGAACTCTGGGCCTGCATGCCGTCCCTGCGCTCTTCAGCTCAAGGCGAGGGCTTTACCACTTGAGCCACAGCTTCACTTCCGATTTTCTGGTAGTCAATGGAGATAAGAGTCTCACAGACTTTCCTGCCCAGGCTGGCTTTGAACCTCAATCTGAACTATCAGATCTCAGCCTCCTGAGTAACTGGGATTACAGGTGTGAGCCACTGGTGCCTGGCTGTTTTTTTTTTTTTAAACATTTACTGAACACAAATACCATTTTACCTTTTACATAGTTATATTGTTAGTTTCAAATCAACTGAGCTATTAAGACTGTCAGTTGTCATAAAAGTAAAAATGATTCTACATGTCAAACTGAAAAGGAAAATATCGTGCACTATATCAACCACTAGCAGACCCCTGATGTAGCCAGCAAATTTACTAAGCTTATTAAAGTCATGTGAGAGGTTTGACAAAGTGCACAATAGAATGACACCTCTGGCTTACTATAAATCACAGTGAATTACTAGAATACAACAGTGTGGTTCCTCTGTGGGGAGGACTGCAGGATGGGTGAAGATGATCAAGGACAGGATCTTTTCAGTAGGTTAGGCCAGTCAGCTTTCGCTCCTGAGCCACTGTGCCTCTGAAAGGCTGCTTAAGAAAGCTGAGACTTTTCCTTACGTGACAGTTACTAAAAAACAACAAAAAAATTTATGCATAACTTTTACATCTGATAAAAAAATAAGATACAAAACCTGTTTGCTTTATCACTAGGAAAGCTTATGTCTTCGCTGCTTCACTGTGCTCATGGGCTACTTGCACACGACTCACCCTAAATGAAAAACTGTTGATGACTTAGCAATATTCACCCCCTCCACAAACATCAAGATAGACTCCCCAAACCATCAAGTAACTGACCCTTCCCTATACATGAATACACAAAAGTATACACCACAAGTCTAGGACTAGAGGCCACATTTACAGCTTTAAACCTAGATCATCATGACTGGGGTAGTGTTGGTTTCTGCTCCTGTATTTGGAGGAAGGGAGTATTGTACAGGCCATCCTGTCTGAAGGTTTGTGAAGGTCTGCCATAAGAAAGTCAAGTGATAAGACATAAGAAGGAGCTTTCCCCTTTGAAGAGGATGTCCACTACAAAGCTGCATTTGCAGAGTAGGCAGGAACACAGCTTAAAAACTTCTGAACCTAGTCTGGGAAGGTGGCTCAGTGGTAGAGTGGTTATCTTGCATGCATGAGGCCCTGGGTTCGATTCCTCAGCACCACATAAGCAGGAAAAAAAAGCCGGAAGTGGCACTGTGGCTCAAGTGGTAGAGCACTAGCCTTGAGCTGAAAGTTGAGGGATAGCGCCCAGGCCCAGAGTTCAGGCTCTACAACTGGCAAAAACAAAACAACAACAAAAAAAACTTCTGAACCAAAACATTGAATAAATCAAAGGGCAGATTTTTATTTTTTTTACCTCATTTAATATTACAATATAGCCAGTGAGAAAAGCAAAATACTTGTCTGTGCATCGACACATCAAGCTAGCTGAAAGAAACATTTCAGATTTTTACAGAATATCTATCATAGAAACAAAATCATTGTACTTTCTTTCATCTACTCACTAGTTCAACCACTGGCTACTTCTAAACTAGCAAACATAATCCAAAATTTGACAACTCCTCAGACTACCCCATTCCCAAAACAGGCAAAATGGTCTCATTCAGAGAGCAAGTACTTCTACTTTAATGGAAACCACTAACAGGGTGCTATTCCCTGAAAATGTTAATTTTTAGAAACACTTGTCAAATGCAGTGTTGGTGTATAGAGCTATGGCTCTAAATCATATTTTACAATATTATCATACCTCAGTCCTCAGAATTACTAATTACCATCGCTAATGCCCCTCTAATGTGTTTTGGCATGACTTAAATCTTAGTTGATTGTTAAATTTAGGAGGAAACATCAGCTGAAACAGTTCATTTGGCTAACAGCCCTTCTGTTACAAGAGAACTTACCAACACATTTTGCTTATTCATTAATGCCTATTTTCCTCTTTGACTTCTTACAATGATGTGTACAGGTAAATACTGGAATATTTTAAAAATAGGGCTGGATAATAGTGGCTCACATCTATAAACCTTACTACTCAAGAGGCTGAGATTTAGAGGGTTTAGGTTCCACACCAGCTCAGGCAGGAAAGCTCACAAGATTCCATCTCCAATGTAGCTAGCAAAACTGCTGGGTGCTGGTGACTCATGCCTGTAACCCTAGCTAATCAGGAAGCTGAGATCTGATGACCATGGTTCAAAGCCTGGGCAGGAAAGTCTGTGAGACTCTTATCTCCAATTAAGTAATAAAAATCTAGAAATGGAGCTGTGGCTCAAGTGGTATAGTGCTAGCCTTAGAGCACAAAAGCTCAGGGACAGCTCCCAGTCCCTGAGTTCAAGCCCCGGGACCAGCACACACACACAAAAAATGCAAGACTGGAAGCCTAGTTCAAGTAGTACAGAGCCAGCTATGAGCAAAAAAACTGATTAAGTGTGTGAAGCCCTTAGTTCAAGCCCTAATATTGGCACCAAGAAACATCAAACAAACAAAAAATGATTAGGATCAAAAGTCTAGACTTTAAGGGTATGAATCATAAGGGTTTATCTTTAGTTCTGAGCTGCGAGAAAGCTAGTATCACACTGAATCTTACACTGAGAAAAAATAAGGTAAAAAGTTTTTTTTTTATTTTTAATGTGAGAACTTCCATAACTAACAGTTAGCTGTAGATTCTTCCAAAAATCTATAGGTATAAATATAATTTATAAATTGCATTTATACTGCCTAGACTTTTTTTTTTTGGGGGGGGGGGTCCAGTCGTGGGGCCTGAACTCTGGGCCTGGGCGCTGTCCCTCAGCTCTTCAGCTCAAGGCTAGCGCTCTACCACTTGAGCCACAGCACCACTTCCAGCTTTTTTTCTTTTTGCTTATGTGGTGCTGAAGAATCGAACCCAGGGCCTCAGGAATGCAAGGCAAGCGCTCTACCACTGAGCCACCTTCCCAGCCCCTGCCTAGACTTTTTTAAATCAATAATAGTGTATCAGTTCTTTTCATCATCAATCTCTAAATAGACAACCATATCCTTAAAGAAGGAAACAAGTAGCAACTATGTGTCAGTTATCCTACAAACTCTTTGTCATTTTATACTTAGGCAGAATTGATTATTAAAATTAGAGATCAAATATCATGAATTTACATGTGTTTTATTGCATTTGAAATGTGGCTGACTTCATAAAATTCACACAATTTTTAGGAACATCCCTGTTCGTGTGTTACATAGCATATCACTTTAAAAGAGAGAACTATTAAAACATTCATGTTTTAACTACAGTCTGAAGTAAATGCTTAATGGATGTTAACAAAATGTCTGAATTCAGATGTCTTATATGACAGGCTCAGCAAGGACTCTGCCTTTGTGATGGTTTAGAAAGAGCGAATATCGGAGCTGGGAAGTGGCTCAGTGATAGAGTGCTTGCCTTGCATGCCTGAGGACCTGGGTTCGATTCTTCAGCACCACATAAGCAAAAAGAAAAAAGCCGGAAGTGGCGCTGTGGCTCAAGTGGTAGAGCAGTAAGCCTTGAGCTGAAGAGCTGAGGGACAGTGCCCAGGCCCAGAGTTCAGGCCCCACAACTGGACCAAAAAAAAAAAAAAAAAAGAGCGAATATCCTTCTCCAGCCCACTAGCCTTAGGTTGGCTGACATCAGGAAGCAGAGTAGGGGATCACATTCTACATCAGTCCTCAGTTTAGCTCACTCACTGGGTTCACAGAAATAGCTAACACACACACACACACACACATACAAAAGGTAGAAAGGAAATGGGGCACAATGGTGGGCCTGTTCAAATCTGGGTTCTAAAACCCCAGTGTGCAAAGCAAACAGTAGGAACAGCCAGAGTCTTTATGAGCAATCTCTGGCTCTATGTATAGAAATTCTGACTCCCTGTATCAGGAATAAGACCCAACTTTGCAAATATCCTCATTTACATGTTCTGGAGGAATTGTTCAGTCTTACTTAAAAGTTGTTTTACTAACTGCTGAAATCACTTAAGGTTGTGCTTTTCACACTTGGTAATAAGCCCCCTTTAGTGTTTAAGGTCATGTGCCAGGGGATGAGGGAAGCATAGAATCAGCATGCTGTATCTTCCTGGAGTGTGTCTGTACAGAGATTTGAAGGCAGGAGAAAATTAATATTTAATGCATAACTTGGAGCAGAATGTAAGATCCACATTAATTTTTAAAAGAAGCCAAGGATTTCAAAGAAATGGCCTAACAAGGTCTACACACTACTTTCAGGGGTCTACATTTGCCTGTCTTTATAGAGTCTTTATAGAGTCCCTTTTGTAAATACCCACTTAGAATGGCTTATTACAACCTCTGAAAAAATACTGCTACAAACTGAGTGGTATAACAAGTGCAAACCAAAGTACCTTTTACAAAAAATAATGTGAATGATTGAATAATTCCTTAAGTATTCTCTTATTTACAAAAGCATTTCTGTGTTGCAGATGAACTGTCTCATTGTATTAAGCCTGAGCCATCTCAGGTACTGGATCACAGTTCTAGAGACCATCAGCAAGGTAAGCTCCCTCTTCTTGAGGCTAAGACATCCTTATGCTCTGGTTCACAAGTCAGTGAGATAAGGAAGACAACTGATGATTCCATATCTAAAGTCCTAGACTGGTTTAACCGAAGTTCTCATTCAGATGACAGTAACCCATCCTTCCAACATTCCCAAGGAATAGAGACCAAAGAAAAAGCAGACTCACCATTGAAGGATATTGTTGCCTTGGAGATGGAGAATGTCAGTCTAAAAGAAAATGACTCAAAGGCCCTATCACCTACCAAAGTTACATTGAAGCCTGTGAAACCTGACTTAACATTTCAAAGAGAGGGAGATATGCTGCTTTCTGAAAACTGTAAAGATAACAACATGAATAGCAAATCTGAATCTATGAATTTATCTCAACAAGGCACCGCAGGGAAAGATCTGAGTATACCATTTGAAAGCTATGATACTTCAAGTCAAGGAAGTAAAACTATGGACGTTAGCCAAAATTCAATAAGCACTGGAAAAGGAAATGGGTCACCTGCTGCACCCAGTAATTACTCCTGCAGCATTCTCCAAGGATCTGACTCTCAAGTGCAAGCTCTGTGCAACTCTAAGAATATTGGCAGCTTGGGCAAAGGAGAACCCAAACTTCCTGTCCAAGAAAAAAATAGAGAAAACACCCAAGTGAATCTTCACTCATGGACATTTGCCCACAAACCAAATTTGAAGGACGATGTGGAAGCAGAGATAAAGAACAAAAAAGGAAATAGTTCCATCCTTCAGGCTTCCTTAGAGACAGAGACTAGGCATATGTCCCCTGGGGCTGCCCATGGGGGATCTCCTTGGCAAGATGCTAGCGAGGTTCCCAAGAAGCAAGCACAAAGAGAGAAATATGTAAGAGTGAGTGAAAGAATATCTTTTTGGGAAAGAGAGAAACCTGCGGCTAACTTAACTCATAAAGAGCCCATACCTTCAAGTGGCCAGAAACAACCTTGTGCTGAAACATACCAACCTTTGAAGTCACAGGGCATGGCGACAGATATGAATGAATATTGTCAAGTCACTGCCAAGCGAGTGGTGCTTGATGACAATGACCAAGTACCCCATATCTCCAGTGTTTGTTCCTCAAATCAACTTGAAGAGCCCAGGCCCCAAATACCAGATCCATCCAAAGACTCTCCTTCAGCTGGCCTGTCAGAAAAATTGTCTGTGTTTCAGAAGAAGTCTGTAAAACAATTGCCAGTTGAAGACAGTTGGTGCTCTGCAGGAGATAGGACTTTACCAGCACTACCCAGTACCTCAAATACTGAGAGGGAAAGACAGATTCCTTTGGAGAAAAGTAGACTTCCAATTGGTGAATCAAACGCCAACTTTAAAGTGATGTCCCTAAAGGAAAGAACAGCTGGACCCAATACTGAGCAAGTCCATCATCACTCACAGTTTGAGAATCTGAGAAAGTTTTGGGACTTAGGAGCAAACAGTAAGGATAATTTTGAGAACACTACAAATCTCACAAAACCTACACTTTTGAATGACCAGAAACACAAAGAATTCAATGATACTAAATCATCAGGAAAAAATGTTCATGAAGTAGAAGCACTTTTAAACCATAAAAACCTTATGGCAAGACAGGAAATGAAGAAATTAAACTCAAAGTGCACGCTCCAGGTGCTACCAGATGAAACCACACTTCGGCTGAAACCATTAGGAATGTCCACTCATCAGTTGGCAGGAAATGAGCTATCCAAGGAAAATGTGGAAAAAAATTCAGAATGGTTGCTCACTCCAGTGATTAAGAAGGAAACAGATTACTCAACTCAAGAGATTGAAGAATCCATAGTGAAAATGGGAATTTTGTCTATTGATGACAAAGTCACTTTTAATGACAGTTTAGCTCCATTGCCTCCAATTCAACCTTTCGATGGACAAGTTCGTGGAAAATATGAACTCAAGCCAGGTATTTCTGAAACTAGGACGTGGCCTCAAAAGGCACATTATTCTCTTATTGAGGAAGACCTCAAAGAACCTAGGGAGATCACCGCTAAAGAGCTCATTGAAGAGCGTGTAGACAAAACAGTAGCCCCTCCAAAGTTCAAACAGGACATTTTGGCTGCTTGTCTAGACAAACTTCTGAAAGAAGCAACTGGAGCTTCATACTCTACCCTGCAAAGCACATTGGAACCTATTACCACTAGAACCAACTCTCAGCCTGAAGAAGGCAAATTTTGTGAAGAGGGAACAAAACAAGATCCCAATGCTTCAGCCTATCTGAGAGAGGTAATAGCTCCTTTTCAAGAAGAGGATGCCACTTTGGGAAATGTAGCCTTCACCCAGAAGGCTGATAGTGGTGAGTGCGAGCTCCACAGGGAAGGCTTGCTTCAAATGGCTGAAAAAGGACCCCCTTTGCTGGAGCAGGCCTCCCCTCCTTGCAGAAAGCACTATTTTGAGGATGAGACTCACTCGCCAAAAGATGTGCCTTTTACTTGGGATGCTCATCTGGCTCCCCAGGATAGGGCATTGCCCTCCCAAAAGGAAATTTCAGAGACCATAGAGAAAATCATTCTTCCATCGACACCTGTGATGGCTGATGTAAATACTACATTACAGAGGCTATTAAAAGAGGCTGGCCTGAGTTATCCACCTGGAAATGAAGCAGTTCCTGGAGGAGTGAAGGCAGAGCTTCCTGAAGGAAACTCTGTAGCAGGTAGTTTCCCAAGTCCTCTGGGAGTGGCCCCACCAAAGGTTACAGTGGACAGAGTTGTTCGTAATTCCTCCCAAATAGTTCCTGATAAAGCTTGTGAATACAGATCTTATTTAGCTACCCAAATATCTCCATCAGAACAGCTCGTTTGCTCATCTGTTTCCACTGTGGCTCAGAATAACATAGAACTACCTCAGGAAGTGGCAGAAATGGTGAGGCAAACAATTATTGAACCTAGATCAGAATGCTGCCTTGAATTCAGCACTGGCTTAGAAAAACTCCTGAGGGAAAAACTGAGGGAAACACTAGAAACCTCCCCATCAACACATGGAAAGGATCCAGAGATGCTTTCTTCATCAGAGATAAAAGGTAGTGCTGACAGGCACATTGCTTCTGAAATCCATCCTGAGGAAGTGCAAGAAACAGTAGAAAAGATCGAGGCTCCCACAATCACTGAGAGTGCTTTTGATACTGGGTTTGAGAAACTACTTAAAGAAGTATCTGAAGCTCCTCTTTATTCGCTCGAGCTGTCGGTGGAGGAAGAGGCTCCTGAGAAGGGGCCCTCACAGTCAGAGCCATCTAGAGTCTTGGGGACAATGCCCCATGTTTACTGCCCAGCCTCAGGAGCCTCTAAAATGAAGGGCAAAATGAATGATCTGGAATCCCAAGTCAAAGAGTGTGATAAACTTGTCGGGGGAGTTGAAGCTGTGGCTGATTTACTGGTAGATCATTGTGGTTCTGCAAGTGATATAGAGACCCCTGGAACCTCACGACTTGAGGACTATGAAATTGGGGCCACTAAAATGATAAGACCCCCAGAGGGCGGGGACAAGGAAAGTGATATTGCAGGGAGACAAGGGCCTTTCCAGGTGCCTGGCTTTGAAGAGGCTTCTAAAGTAATTAGTGGGTCCAGAAAGAAGCAACCTGTCCCTCTCTGGACAAACAAAGAAAACTCTCCAAAAGCAAATGAAGTTGAATATAAGAGACAAGACGAAGAGCAAGAAAAAGGCAATTTCTCTGACTCTGACTTTTCGGATAGAAACACCACTTCTAATGCAGAAAGCTGGAGAAGTACTTCTAGTGAGCATTTTTGATTTTTTAAAATTCATTATAAGTCTGCTTCATGAAATTCTAATGTAAAGGATACCTTTTTTTAAAAAATTGGGTTAACTTGATGATCCCAGTAATGCTACATTCTTTTTCTTACTTTAGTTCTCTTGAGCCTTTCTTATTTAAAAAAAAAAATTCACTTACGTTGTTTATTCAGGTGAATTACATAGGAACAGCTTTCCTACAAGGCTACCTTATTTCTCAATATATCTACCTGTAGAATTTTAGTATTTAAAAATAATCTTTTGGGTTTAGAAGGCACCTTCAACTGTGAGGTTCCTCCTAGAACTAATTGAAATTTCTTAACTAGTAATATTAAGTGAAATCTCTAGTCAAAGTTAAGAAAGTAGCACCAAAGAGCGCAAGTAAGAGCAGTGTTTTACTGCAATTTTGGCTAAATATCCAGGACAAAGTATAAAGCAGAACTTCCCTTTCCTCCAATACTTTGTGCTGTGGTATTTTTTTGCTGCCACTCCTTCTCTCTTACTTTCAGATATCTGTAGAATCTTCACCTTCTAGAATATGATTTGGGTCAGATAAATTCACCTGACTCCACTGAATGAGTTGCCTGGTGTGGTCCATTTCTCTGGCTTAGCTAATGATCTTTATCCACACTCACATTCACCCAAGTGGACCTAAGGGTGGTTGTTTCTATTAGACTATAAAGCATAAAGCTTGTCTTCATTTGCTGTTCTGATTATTTCTTTGAGGGTTTTTTTTTTTTGGTAGAGAATAAAGAATTGCCTGAATGAACAGTGATGAAATGGTATATAATGCTCTCTGGCTGGGACGGTTTAACTGAAGTTGTACAACAGCTGCTCTTAATCTCCTTCCTTGTAGTTTAATGGACTACAGTCTCAATGAAATTAGATAAGCCTTTTTGAGTGACTGAGTTCTTTTGAAAGTAGCTGTAGTGTGCCATCTTGAACACTGAAGTCCTTTTAACAAATGTTACTTTTTGTTTGTTTGTTTGTTGTTTGCCAGTCCTGGGGCTTGAACACTGGGTCCGGGCCCTGTCCCTGAGCTTCTTTTGCTCAAGGCTAGTGCTCTACCAGTGGAGCCACAGTACCACTTCCTGCTTTTTCTGAGGAGTTTATTGGAGATAAGAGTCTCACAGACTTTCCTGCCTGGGCTGGCTTTGAACTGTGATCCTCATATCTTAACCTCTTGAGTAACTAGAATTACAGGCATGAGTCACCAGTGCCTGGCCACAAATGTTACTTTAAAAAAACTAGAACATGAACCCTACTGAGATATCCTCTTAATACCCTGTCCCATGAGTTACTAGGATAAACTGCCCTAGGAACCTTGTAAATTTTCCCTAGATAGATGCTATTATCCAATGTGTGTAGCCATACTTAACAGTGTATAGGCATTGCTGATTAAAGAACAAAAAGTATATCTAAATAAGAAATTGTATGAAATAATCACCTGGACCAAGGCCAGAGGAAATAATTAAAAATTATGAGCCAATAAGAGGTATAAAAAGGTACAGTCCTTGTTTTATATCTTCTGACCTAAATGACTATTTTAGGGCAAATTGGCAGAGGAAGGCTGGGCATTAAGGAAGAAACTTACTACAAAGTTACCTTAATTTTGATGAGGGATCTGACATGTTTACTTGTGGCTGAGTTCTTCACTAGCTAGTACTTCAATATGTTCCTTTGGAGAGGGAGTCTCTATGGTCAAATCCTTTTTGAAATGCTGGAGGATTATGTACATTATTAGCATGTTCAAATCTCTGAGGATTTTAATAAGATATCTCTTAAAGTTTAACCTTGAACATCCCAAATCAAATTGATCCTAGAATCCATTTGCTCTGTCATGCATATTAACATTAGGCAGGGACTAGAATGCATTTCATTAAATTATTGTTTAGAAAAGTGGTTCTTAAACTCACTAATTCATTAATGGAATGATTCATTGATTCAGGAAATATTTTTCAAGTGTCTATTGTCATTGCACTGAGACTAGACAGTAATAAATGTCCATCCTCAAAGCAGGCTTAACCATGATAAGAGTTTTCACTGTCAAAAGAAAAATTAAGGAAAATTTAGATTAAAAAAAATTAAGTGCATTTAATTTAAGGACTGTTCTGATTCTGTTCTGAAACTATGTTCCTCTTTTCCTCTTTTTGGTCTAAAACATTTTATTTTAGAACAATAGTATTAATAAATGATAGGATTACCCCTTCCCCTTCCAAATGACTTGATTAAATAAAAAGTTGACTACCTCATTTATTTACCCTTATTTGGTTGAGATTTTAACAAAGTCATGAAATCCAGAAAGCCTGCACCTACTGACCCAGAAAGACACCCATCTGTGCACCAGATTATATACAGATGTTGAACATCTGAATGCTGCCTTCTGTGGTTTTCAGCTAACTTTTCTAATGCTTCTAAATTCATTTCAGTGCTATCTTCAAAAGCTAGAATGTTAAGTGGGAAGATTCAAAGATGGGTGCAAAATAAATCATGTGCCTAAAATAGAGAGCTGCAAACAACTAGGAAAACACTTTCCTATTAATGTGGTAATCTTGTTTCTGTAATGCTTATGTAAGAATATTTCCTGACCAGGGAAATTATATTTAAAGAGAATATTAATAGTTCAAAATTTTTACTTTTTCTTCCATGAAGTAAAAAGCACTTAGAACAAATCAAAGTAGGGAGACTTATAGCCTTTACAACCTACTGTCTCCATGTTCACTGGTTATGAAAAGGTTATTTTTCCTTTTGTATTGTGCAGTGTTCATCAGTTTTGTCTTATAACAGGTTCAGAAGAAGAACCCAGTCCTGTTTTGAAAACTTTGGAAAAGAGTGCTTCTAGGAAAATGCCTTCCAAAAGTCTAGAAGACATTTCATCAGATTCATCAAGTGAGAATAAAGTTTGCCCCCCTGTTTATACCTCATCTGAGCTTAAAGTTGCTTATGTGCTCTTGTGTGGTCTCACTGCATGTTGCCATGCACTGAAATCCCATTGCAGGGGTTAACTGATGAGAATAACCTCTCACAAGTGTGCTGAAGAGGCTCACACTTAAATGTCTTGAACTTTGCTTTTAAGATAATGTATGAACTTTGATTCTTAGAAGCCTAGGTCTCTTTGGATTGCATTGAGTGTTTACTCAAGTACAGTGAGTTTTAAAGGATTGTGGTAGCTAGTAGTTTAGTATTCATTACAAATGGCTTATTGAGTATCTGCCCAAATTTGTCTAAGAATTTTACACAGTTGCCCTCATTTAACCAATACAGGCAACCCAGTGAGAGATGAGTTGTTGTTTTCCCTGTTGTATAACTTGTAAAACTGAAGCTTGGAGATAAAAAGTCGTGTTCTTACTGTCACACAGCATACCTGGGACTCAAAATTAATGGATTATTGCCAGCAGCATTTTGAAGTGGCTCTGATATATATGACAGTGTTGAGTGTCCAATGAATTTTGCATGTTAGGAAGTAGAATTAGTCCCTGGTTCAAGGGCTTTCTTTTCTCTCTTATCCCATCTTTTCTATCCACACATTTTCTTTTGGATACTGGGACTACAAAGACTAACTCACAATACATTAGGTTTCCTTTTCTTCACTGGCTGCTGTCTCAATTGGTGAAGGATTTCTTATGTGCAGATAGAAAGTATAATGTACGTAGGGACTGTGTGCTAGGCAGTTTGATAGGCAAATGGACTTAGAAAACATGACTTCTAGAGGGTTTGTTCTTAACTAGTTTGAAGTTCTGGGTTTGGAGTGATTTTGAGACATCTGTAAGGGTGACTTACAGCAAATAAATAAGTCAGAGTTTAATTAGAAGCAAGGAAAAACTACTTCATATGAAAGTATCTGCGATTCAGGGACTCCCAAGGCTCTGAAGACAATATTCCCCAATTTGGAATGCACTCCTAGCCCTCCAAAGGGTCTCAAAATCTCAGAGCTAGGAGGTACCTTGAAAGTTACCCATTTTGATCTCCTCCTAGCCCAGAAAGATCCCCTAAAGCTTCCTCCACAGGTGATCAGCCCCTACCCAGCCTGAATGCTTCCAGAGAAGGCCAATACCATCTTTTATTGAACAGCCCTAATTTTTATGACTTATGTTGGTGATGAGCCTGGGGCAGGGTGGGGGGAGGGGCAAGGGAGGCTCCTCAACACCAATTGTTCAATTTAGCCAACCTCTTGCCTTCAGAAGGATGGAGCTATTTCCATGGTGCAGCTTTAAAGTTCTCAGGAATTTGTAGGGTTAAAAAAAAATATCACCATCAGCTGACCGGTATTCTTGCACACTCCCTTCTAAATACCGATACCCACTCTCACACTAGCCTGCCAAGATTCCACTTAGCAGCTGGTTCCCAGTTACAGCTCTTAAGTTGACTTCCCAAGCAAGTCTCTCAGCGGCATATGCAAACGATGATGCACACACACAAGTATTTGTTAATGGCCATAGGTTTGGGAAGATGTTAGTCATGGCTAGCATCTTACCCTTTGCAGAAGAATAGATAAGCTATTGCAGTCCTGTGCTTCCTTCTGCTGCTGGCTGACTGCTTGCTCTGAGCTAACCCTCTAACCCTTGGGAGTCAGTGTGCAGCAAGCAATGTGCTGATGTGAGCTGCATCAAGCTGAATGGGAGTTTGCGCTATGGCACTGGCTCAAGGAGCTCATCTAAAGGGAAAGTATTTGGGGGAAGACATCTTGGTCGCACCCCTCACTGCATCTGGATTAATTGGTTCCAACTCCGGGAGCTTCCAGGGACCATCTCATTGTTCTTTTCTCTGCAAGGGTCAGCCATGCTAACCATTTGTTAATTTCTCCTGAACAGAACAAGCAAAAGTAGATATTCTGCCAGAAGATTTAGTGCATAGTGCTGAAGATGGTAAATATCTTTATGTATTTGCATGTTTGTTTGTGTTTTAAGTTTCTGGGTGATTTAGGCAGTTATGGGGATGGTGATGATGAATAAAGAGAAGAATAGCATTTACTACTATATACTAAATAATACCAAAGTTATTAAAACCTTCTGACTTGGTGCCTTTAGTACTGTTTGTATTCTTAAGGCTTTTGCTGGAGATACTGTTGGGAGGATCGCATCACAGACTCTTGGGGAAGCAAAAGTTGCTATAAATAGGAAATTGTATTTCTGTGGATATGAGTTGATTTTTACTACTCTGACTTGCAAAACTCTTTTTGAAGACGAGGAAGTGTAGAGCAAGTTCTGGGTTAAATGAATCCTGTGTTTGAGTCTCAAGTCTTAGCATTTAGGTATCTGGAAACAGCTAGTAAAGTCTTAAGATCAAAAGAAATGGTCCCAGAATAAGGGTCAGGAAATCTGCCTATGCTTGGATAAAGACTAGACTGAGGGTAGAATTAATTGATCGGAATGTTAAGGAATCAGAGATGTCAAAGATTGTCTGTGGGTCATTTATATTACTTGGTTCAGCTTAAAAAATTAATAGGGACTAGTTCTGAATTTATGCAATTTATGTGTAATTTATTTGTATGCTAGATTTTGCATTTTTTCTAAATTGCTCTTGCTATAACTATAAAAATGTATATTTACTGAGCTTTCCTATACAAAATGTAGTGATAAAGTTCCTCAAAGATCATTCTAATTATGTCATTAAAATAAAGTAGGCAGGATTTTCATATTGATTTCTCAGATTAGTAAAGGTTGGAGGAATTGTCTGACTTTTCTAAGATCCTGTATCCTACTCAGTCAATGGGAGAGCAGAGAATGGAATCCCAGCTTCATTGCTCCCTGTTTAGTGTACCTGCCCCTACTCATGCTTTGGTTTAGCAACTTATAGGAAACCCACCGTGCCCTCTGATCCTGGAACTTAGATTTTTTTACGTGATCAGGAGACAATAAAGAGGCTAATGGAGTCACACAGGGATATGGATGAAGCAAGCTGAAAAACCTGTCAGATGTATTCTGCAATTTCATTTGTAAAACTGACATTTGAGCTTTACTTTCATGACTGTTTAACCCTTCTATTAAAATGTTATTTGTTCTCTATGTTACTCTCCTGAGTAGATAAAAAAACAGATCAGGAACCAGAAACAAATGAATGCATACCAGGAAGTGAGTAGCAGGATCTTCTTCACAATTGTTTAACTATTCCAATCTACACAGTATTCAATGTCCTGAACTAACTCATTCATACCATAGCACTTATTATTGCTAAACTCCTGCAGCTTGCAAAGCTATTTCACTTTGATAAGTGTTTTTAAAATAACTTCATTACTATTTGTTGGAAGAATAATTCGTGATTTCACTAAGGGAAGGGGCATATATCTAATACATGTATATATTATGTATGTTGCTATTACTGTATACCATTGACTTTTTGTCCATTTCTCTTCTCTCTCTCTCTCTCTCTTTTTTTTTTTTTGCTGGTTCTGGGGCTTTAACTCTAGGCATTGGCACTGTTCCTGAGCTCCTTTTTGCTCAAGGCTAACACTCCAGCACTTAAGCCACTTCCAGCTTTTTATGTGATTATTTGGAGATAAGAGTCTCATGGACTTCCTGCCCTGGCTGGTTTCAAACTGTGATCCTGAAATCTCAGCCTCCTGAGTAACTAGGATTACAGGCATAAGCCACCAGGGTCTAGCTATCTCTCTGCTCTTCTTGAGTTTTTGCTTAAAATCAAGTTAGCACTTTCTGATATCAGTGGGCTTTGAGTTGCAGTATGGTCTTAAGTATTGAATCTCTTGTGGGCTCTATACAAAACTGTAGTTATAAAGCAATTTATTAATTATTTGAACCAAAACATGAACTTAACTTTGACAAATTAGTATGTAGTATAGTTGAATATACCTCTCTACATTTCTACAAATTATATTGTATCAAGGATTTAAACTTTGAGGTTTAAAATTAGATACAAACAGTACATAATCAAGATAAAAGATAAATGGACACCTGAGTCTAAGAAATAAACACACTTCTACAACTAATGTCCATTAGCTAATTAATGTGCAACACTAAGCAAAGATCATGGTTTTTTTCTTCTTTTTTGTTCAATTTTTAAGATTACTTAGCAGTGACTATTTTCTTTTTTTCTTAGTGGTACTAGAGTTTGAACCCAAAGCTTCACATTCACCTAGCTTGCTTGTTTGCTGGGCTGACAGGCTACCATTTGAACCACATCTCCAGACCTGCTTTTTTTTAAAAAATTATTTTTGAGATAGAATATCATGGACTTTTCTGCCCAGGCTGGCTTTGAACTACTATCTTCAGGATCTCAGCCTCCTGCGTAGCTAGAATTACAAGAAGGAGCTATCAGCATCTGGCCCACAATCACTATCTTTAGGACAAATAACACATAAAGATTCTGTGGGGCCAAGCAAAGCATGTGTGGTTTCTTAGCTCCCCTATTTCTATCCATTTTGTAAACCTAGAAACCTAGAAACGCTGGAAATATGAAGATAATCTCACATACCTCTGCCCTTGGTTCCATGGTATTTTAATAGTAATTTCCTCACAGCCTTTGCGTGTGCTGACAGACAATAATGAGGAGAGCAGCTAAAGGAGGGAGCCATTAGCTAGGGAATCAATGTGCTGATGCTGAAGTCATGACATCTAGCATGTAATCTGACACTGCTCATAAGGTCCTCCTGCAAGCAATGGAGAATTGAGCTCTGGCACATGACTTGACAAATTCTTAAGAGCTGCCTAGGAAGGAAGACAGTCCAGGCCTGGCCCTTGTGAGTATGTGATTTCTGGATGCTGCAGACAAAATAAGACCATAAGAGGTGTTGCTTTTGAACTGGGAAATGCTTAAGTTTGGCCCTTTGACCTTATCTTGCTATGTTTTGTTCAATAGTTAGCCTGAGGAATGAAAAAGCCAAATATGCATATGCTTGTGTTTCTCTGTGTTCACTCAAGATCTCTTAATTGGCTTAGTTATTGGTCAAGGCAAATAGACCAGTTTTGTGCTAAATTTGGACTCAATCAATTGCTCTCTTTTTAGCACTATTTTCCAAAAATGAATCTTAGTAACTTTTTGTTTGTTTGTTTTGGTTGCTTGTGGGGCTTGAACTCAGGACCTAGGTGCTATCCCCAGGCTCTTTTGCTCAAGGCAGCACTCTACCACAGCACCACTTCCGGTTTTCTGGTGATTAATTGGAGATAAGAAGCTGATTTTCCTGTCCAGGCTGGGTTTGAAACTTCATCCTCAGATCTCAGCCACCTGCATAGCTAGGATTACAGGCACAAGCCACCAGCACCAGCTTTCTTAGTGACTTTTATTAGCACATAATATGTTCTCTTCATAAGATAAAATTAAATATAGAATCAAAACATATATAATGAAAGCCCACAAGTATAAAATTCATGATATTTAAATAGTGGCATGCCTTCATCTAACTTTAATTATAATAGGAAAGGATTGCAACCAAAAAGTTTTAGTCTCATTGACCCATACACTGCAACCTAATCTTTGTGCTACCAAAGTAACTCACCCTGACACACACACACACACACACACACACACACACACACACACACACAAAGATGGAAAAAGAGAGAGTTGTTCAATAGGAAGAGACATGAAGAATGGGTTTTGTTGTACATTTACCTTTGTGTACCTAAAACTAGATGAAAATTCATATGTGAGTAAGCATATATTTAGTTCAAATTCGATTTGCCTGCATGATTTTTTTAAATTAAAGATGAATTTAGCTAATGCTTATGGTAAATTTGAGTCTTTTGATTTCTATATAGGAATGAAATTTTATTTGGATCTGTTTTCCTAATATCACTTTTAAGGATAAGCCAAGTTACTACGTTTTCATTGTGTTCACAATATAATTTAAGGATACTGTATCAGGCAACATTTTTATTTAGAAAATAATTATATAAAATCTATGTGTCAGGCACCTAAATACTTTGGAAAATATTAACTTTTGTTGTAAGAGCTATGATTTACCATAAGAAAAGCTCAGATAATATGACTCTTAGACAAGGGAGAAAATACTTTTCTTTTTTTTTTTTTAATTTAATTTTATTTTATTTGTGAACATACTGTACAGAGGAGTTACAATTACATGGGCAGGATAATGCGTACATTTCTTACCAAGCATTGCAGCCTCCTCCTTTGTTTACCCTTCACATCCCTTCCCAGCCTCCCCCCTCCCCCCAAGAAAATACTTTTCTAACTAGAGCTGTGCACATTAGGGTTAGAATACAACCTCTTTCTGTGCCATTCACACATGTATTCACTATAGCAGAAAATACATGTGCTATATTTTTCATATTCATAGAATAATGAAGCTTATTTTTTTCACTTGTACAGGGGTAAACACTGTCTTATATGTGTAAGGTCTTATCTATATGGGTTTGATTACAGAAACTAATAAAGTCTTCTCTAAATAATGAAAAAAATAAATTCATAGAATGGTCTAGCTTAAACCATTTAAACTTGGCCTTGGGATATTCAAATTTATTTAAACTAATGTGTGTTTTCAGAATTTTCTTTTTTGGTACCGGACCTAGGACTTGAACTCAGGACCTGAGTGCTGACCCTGAGATTTTTTGCCCAAGGCTAGCACTCTACCACTTGAGCCACAATTCCATGTGAGACTTTTTCGGTGTTAGAGATGAGTCTCACAGACTTTCCTGTCCAGGCTGGCTTTGACCCACAACCCTCAGATATCAGCCTTCTAAAGTAGGCTTGCAGGCATGAGTCAACAGTGCCTGTGTCAGAAACAGTTTTTAATTTTTACTTTTCATAGTTCTGAGTCAGAAACACTGTGAGAAAAAGAAACCTCATGATCATTAAGTAAACAAGCTTGCTCCTAAGCATCTAAAAGCCAAGAACACTTCCATTGTTGAGTTATGTGTAAAGATACTTACTGTTCAAATGAAATAGTTTTTCATCCTGCAGCATGCTGGTCATACAGTGTTTCTTGAGGAGATGAACCAATAACTTATAGAATTTGGAGTTCATAGGTCTGATATTTTTAAAACATAAGTAAAACCAATTCATATTGATAAAATGTTTTAGTAATTGGAGCCCAGCTCTAGTTCAACAAGAACTAGTTTAAAAAATAACTTATATTTACAATTTGGTTCAATTCCTTGTTCTTCTCTTTTTTTCTCTCTATATAGTTTATTAAAACAGCATGTTGCTTACCTCACAGTCCTGTGCATGTGAACTACTGTGCCTTTAACCTATTTGCCCAGTGCATTTATTCATAAATTGAAAAATAAGTGTGTTTTTCAGCTTATGTCTATTATCTGACCATTGTAAGAATAATTTGAAATCAAATTCTGCTGTTTAGTTTCCACAGTGCCTTCACAACCGGATAATCAGTTTTCCTATCCTGACAAACTCAAAAGGATGAGCAAGTCTGTTCCAGCATTTCTTCAAGATGAGGCAAGTCTTGTTTTTTATACCTTCAGGAGAATGGAGCCAAACAGGCATATTTGCTTGGACTGTTTGTGTTCCACTGTAGCAGGGACCAAAGAGGACAGCAGGACCGACCCTTGCTTCCAAGTCAATGGAGGCAGTGTTGTTGGTCCTGGAACTAGGCATAGAACATCTCATGTGACTCAAACAGAAATTCTTTTTTGGTAGTGAAGTCAGATTGCCTAGATTTGGGAATGTGACTTTTGTTACAAAACAAGAAATCCAGGGAGAAATATGTTGGCAGGAATTAGCTACCCTTCTGTAGCTTGGAGCTGATTTGACTTAGTCTAGGCAATATGACTACCTTGAAAGCATTTGTTAAAAAATAATGGTGACACAGCAGATTTTACATTTATTCTTTTATTTCATCCTCCAATGATCCTGGAAGATTATTATACTCAAGTATCACAAGTAAAGAAACTGAGAACAAGGTTGGTGAAGTTGATCCAGAACTGGATCCCAGACCTGATTCTCATGCAGATCATCATACTACCTTATGACCATGACAAGTATATAGAGTCCCTTGTATATGGCAGGCACTTACACCTACTGCCTTAACAACATGACCAGTAAGTTCAGTACTTAGTATGTATATGTACCAGGCACTTACTACTCATTCCAATATCCAGATGTTCACAACTCGATTCTAGCTAGTGATTGAATGCTAAAAATAGAGTAATTCTTTCAAAAGGAACACTGTGGGATCTTAAACATGTGTGAGGACTGAATATGTGCAGATACAGCTCTCCTGAAGACCAGAATGGACAGAAAAGTATCCAGGATTGGAGAAGAAGACTATTTTCTGCCATTTTAAAAGAAGAGGAAAGACCCTCAGAGTCACTTTTCCAAAATCTAATAGCTACTAATAAGTAGATTTGGAATCTTTTTTTGTTGTTGTTGTTGGTGGTGGTGGTGGTGGTCCGTGGGGCTTGAAATCTAGGCTTGGGCGCTGTCCCTGTGCTCTAAAGCTCAAGGCTAGTGCTCTACCACTTGAGCCACAGTGCCACTTCCAGTTTTCTAGTGGTTTATTGGAGATAAGAGTCTCATGGACCTTCCTGGGCTGGCTTTGAACCGTGATCCTCAGACCTTAGTCTCCTGAGTAGCTAGGATTACAGGTGTGAGCCACCAGTGCCGGGCATTTGGAATCTTTTGACCCAAATATCTTTTGACCCAAATAAGGTCTCATGTTTTTTTTTGTTTTGTCAGTTGTGGGCCTGAACTCTGGGCCTGGGTGCTGTCCCTCAGCTCTTCAGCTCAAGGCTAGCACTTGAGCCTAGCACCACTTCCAGCTTTTTCTGTTTGTGTGATGCTGAGGAATCAAACCCAGGGCCTCATGCATGCAAGGCAAGCACTCTACCACTGAACCACCTTCCCAGCCACAGGTCTCATGTTTTTGTAGTCAGGTTGTTAGCCTAAGGTCTGAGGTCAGATTCCAAGTGAGCAAGTACTAACTTGCTATGTGATCAATCTTGGACAAATAATTGAGTCTCCCCGAGTCTGGTTACCTAGTCCCTAACCACCACATGCAGACATCAGTAGACTAACTTAGGAAAAATGCACAGCACAGTACCTGGCAAATAATGAGTATCCAGTATATGTGCGATTTTAGCTTTTACTCTGATTTTTCTTAGCAAGAATAGAAAGAAAATTCTGAGTGTTATATAAGTTACACACCCTTCTTCTCCAATCCTGGATACTTTTCTGTCCATTCTGGTCTTAAGAAGAGCTGTATCTGCACATATTCAGTCCTCACACACGTTTAAGATCCCACAGTGTTCCTTTTGAAAGAATTACTCAATTTTTAGAATTCAATCACTAGCTAGAATCAAGTTGTGAACATCTCTGAAGTTCCTGTGGCTTTTATACCATTGTAGACCCACTTTGGTCTGGATGAGGTGGAGGCGGGGTTGGTGGGTCATAGGAATGAACCATATACTAATTTGAGATCGAAACTATAGCAGTTTTTAAAATGTTCTCATTCAGTTTTAACTTGTTGAGTCATAGCCCTACCTAGAAGAATGTTCAAATTATTTGAAATTGTTTATTAGAGAGGCCAAAATTAAACTTGGTCAGTTTTTCAAAGTGTTTAGGGTTGGACTAGATATTAGAGGATGTAGGATTCACTGTCTTCTGAGACTTAACTTTATCCACATTGATTGAGTGCTAATTATATGAGAAAATAAAAAGATTGTTCCAGATCAACAAGACAGGATCCCATCCTTCCAGTAATTTACTCATGATCTGATACACTAGGTAGAATATCATATGTGCTATAATAGAGAATTATTCATGTGGGGAAAGAGTATGACAAAGACATTTAAAAGGTGTGGATGTTTTATAATCTTTGAGAAAGGAGTCTTTTCTTATCCATGTCAGTTATTAATTTTGTTTTTCTTTAACTCCCTTATTAATCTGCATTAGAATTGGCATCCATTATATTGATGAATAATTGCATGGTCTTGGAATATGTTGGCATGAACTAATGTCTCCATAACCCCAGGAGCCTCTGAAGTGCTCCATAAGCTCTGTAACTCCCGTAGGAGCTCATTCTGAATCTCTTTTTTTTGTTGTTGTTTTTTTTTAGGGGGGGTCCGGTCGTGGGGCCTGAACTATGGGCCTGGGCGCTGTCCCTCAGCTCTTCAGCTCAAGGCTAGCGCTCTACCACTTGAGTCACAGCGCCACTTCCGGCTTTTTTCTTTTTGCTTATGTGGTGCAGGGCCTCAGGCATGCAAGGCAAGCACTCTACCACTGAGCCACCTTCCCAGCCCTCATTCTGAATCTTTATGACTAAAGTTCTCCAGGCAATGTATGTATTAAAGAGTGACTGGAAAGCTCACAATGGTACTATTTCTTAGAGCACCCTGGGACTACCTTGTGGTACTGTTTCTTAGAGCACCCTGGGGCTACCTTGTAGGTGGAAAATCACTTTGCCATTTTGATCACTGTGCCCTGCCCTCTTCCTTAAGTGAGGCACAATGCAGATTATCAACTACAGCCTGCACCACTAACTCCCAGCCTGGGAATTAGCACTAGTATCCTGTGACCTTGAGAAATGTCATAAATTGGTAATTACCTAGATAATTGTCCTTGCCTAACCATAAATTCTGTCTTTGACTCATTCTGAATTTAAATACTGTTCATATTATATGATGTTTTGTAGAGTGATGACAGAGAAACAGACACAGCATCAGAAAGCAGTTACCAGCTCAGCAGACACAAGAAGAGCCCGGGCTCTTTAACCAATCTTAGCAGTTCCTCTGGCATGACGTCCTTGTCTTCTGTATGTAAACAAAAGCTCCCTGTTAATATCTCTCTGTTGTCCAAGCCTTGCTGTACCATATTCCTGCACATTGTGAAGTAGCCTGTTGTAGTTCTCAAACTTCACAGACATTTTCTCTAATTATTAACTAGCTGCTTAATAGCTAACTTTTTCTTTTTTTACCTCCTTTTCTTCCTCCTATTGCTTTTCCTTCTCTTCCTTCTCCACCTCCTTCTTCACCCCTTTTTTAGGATAGAGGGTTTTATATACATTATAACTTTTAAAAATTGAATGTAAGTACTTCAAAGATAAGCCTATCTTATCAATGGATTGAACAACTAATATTTTGTACAACAAATAGGGTGACTACTATAAAATTTACTCATATTGGCTATGATTTTTATACTATTTGCCATCAAATACCTGTTGAAAATTTAATACTGATTCACATATAAGAATAGGAGAGATGATTCTTTGCCTTCTAGAAGCATTCAAATTCCATTTAAAGGAAAGTTCCTAAATGTAGCTGTTCAAATTTGAAGAGAATTTGACTTTACATGAAACTATTCACATAAAGCAAGGTAGCTGGGTTTGTGTATGGTATGTGGGTGGAAATAAATATACTGATATATACTCATCTAAATATTTTGCTGATATACATACATGCTTTTGTATTTCACTAGACATACCAAATAAATGATGCCATGCTTAAATTCTTGCTAGCCTTGAATTTTTGAAGCTTAAAAAAATCTATTTAAATTGATTTTCTACTGACCCTCTAATGTATGCCTTTGAGAAGGCTTTAAACCCTCCTCATTAATCATCCATTTTCTACCCTTCTTGACCTCTAAAAGTGCATGGCTCACTAAGCATTTTCCTGGATTCAGTGGATGGGTAACATGGTAAAATTCCTTTTTAGTGCTGTGGAAATTTCAGCAATGTGCCACTGTGATTTGTGTGCCTGGACTTTCTCACATCTTTTTTCTTTAGCATTTTAAATACCATGAATGCCTAAAACTAGAACTCTGAATGCCACCTAGCATAAAAGCACCTCATTTTGAAATAAGCTGGCATCTAAATGACTATATTTCACTATTCATCTGTTTTTTTCTTTAGCAACTTTGAAAATTCCTAGTCCTATATATCATGTCAAGTTGTCTTTGTTTTTATGACATATTAAATCAACTGTTTTTGTATGCAGCCTAGAAAAATAGGTTAAGCCTGGTGCTGGTGGCTCACATCTGTAATCCTAGCTACTCAGAAAGCTAAGATCTGAGGATCGCAGTTCAAAGCCAGTCTGGGCTAGAAAATCCATGAGACTCTTATCTCCAGTTAACCACCAGAAAACCAAAGTGGTAGAGCACTGGCGTTGAGCTGAAGAGCTGAGGGACAGCACCCAGGCTGAGTTCAATCCCCACAACTGACCTTAAAAAAGAAAAGAAAAGAAAAAATAGGTTAAACAGGGGTTATGCTCATGATCCTTGCTCTGTGTTCACACATGAGACAGACAAACATTGTATTTCTGATGCCTCCAGGTGAGTGGCAGTGTGATGAGTATTTATAGTGGAGACTTTGGCAATCTGGAAGTGAAAGGACATGTCCAGTTTGCAGTGGACTATGTGGAGTCACTGAAGGAGCTGCACGTGTTTGTGGCCCAGTGCAAAGACTTAGCAGCAGCAGATGTGAAGAAACAGCGCTCAGACCCGTAAGTACACATCTGTCAAACCTAGATTTGAGAGGAAGTGAGATGTGTCCCAAGTAATGCAATGCCAGCCTTGAGCAAAAAATGCCAAGTGAGATTGTGAGGCCCTGATTTCAAGCCCCAGTATTGGCCAAAATTAATTATTTCATTGTTAGCTAATTAACAGTAAGTTTCTCAGGTTTAATTTATAGTCAGTTACTGGTGGCTGATACCTATAATCTGAAGATCACAGTTCAAAGCTAGCCCAGGCAGAAAAGAGACTCATCTCCAATTAATCAGTTAAAGCTAGAAGTAGAGGTATAGTTCAAGTGGTAGAGTTCTGGCCTTGAGCAAAAAAGCCAAGTAATAGAGCTGTCTTCAAGCTATAGTACCTACCCAAAATAATTGAGAATGAAGTAAAACAATCAAAAGAAGAGGCCATGTTCATTAAAGTTGGAGGGAAATGCTGTTTTATTTACTATATAAATTTGCATGTGAAACATTAAATTATAAAAAATATCAGAGAAATATGGAAGTGACCTTTGAAATCATCTTGTCCAGTTCTTTTATTTTACAGATAAGGAAACAATGACTAGAAACAAACAAGAATATCCATGAATTCAGAGAGCGAATGAAACCTTGAACCCCAGTCTCTTTTCAAACCTTTGCTAACATTAAGAATGTGTGATGCATATTCTACTATGTCCATTCGTGTGAAAACTGTTAAGACTTTAAGACTTTAAAATAAGGTGGTTTCCAAATTTAATTAAGTTCTACAGAAGAACTCTCAGGGAAAATTACCAATTCATCCTTGAAATCATAGTTTCAGTTTGTAAAGGTTCAGTGATTCTCTACTTATCCTTTTGCAGAAGCTTGATTCCTAAATATTTTACTTGGCTATCCTATCCTTCTTCCTGTTTTTTTTTTTATAGAAAAAACAATGAAGCTCAGCATTTATCTTTTTACATTGAGTATAACCCAACCAACATATACTAAGATTTTTTTTTCAGAAAGCAGTAACAAAAACATTTAAAAAGAAAAACCCCAAAGCAATTCTACAGCATCCAAACCTTTCTTGAATAAGAAATTAACCCATAGAATTAACCATTGTTACAGGTCAGACTTCTTCATTCTACACATTTATTAGAAATGAATTCAGGAAATTTCCCTTTGAAATCTTCGGAACAGTATATTAAACAACTTATTTTACCAAAATCCATTTAAACATTCGGAGATCAAAGGTGTTGGCAGGAACATTCCTTTCTTACTATTTTCCTCAATCTCATGAAGTAATTATTCCTACTGTCAGTTTTTACGTATTAGAAAAGTCGAGGCAGAGACATTACTTTCATCTTCTCTGACCATATCTATTTATGTTTTCTTCATAGATACGTGAAGACCTACTTGTTACCAGACAAAGGCAAAATGGGCAAGAGGAAAACACTCGTCGTGAAGAAAACCTTGAATCCTGTGTATAACGAGATACTTCGGGTATCTATACTCTTTCCATAGGAAAATACTAAGTAGTGACTTGTGCATTCAGTAACCATGCCTTCTTAGGTAGCATCTGTACAAATAGAGTGAGTAACCGAGAGAAAGCAAGCTTTTTGTAAGAAATAATATACTTAGAAGTGGAGGTGTGGTTGAAGTGTAAAGTACCAGCCTTAAGCAAAAAAAGCAAGGGAGAGTGTGAGGCTCTGAGTTCAGGCTCTAGGACCAGCACCAAAAAGAAAAGAAAAGAAAAATAATATATTATGAGTATTAAGTACATCATCCCATGCATTCACCACCCATAAAACCTACCAAATGGTTATTATTACTTACATCTCACTGATGAGACAATGAAACTTGGAGGAATAATTAACTTGTTCAAGGATACACAGAAAATAAAGTTAAGCTGTGCAACCAGAATAAGCTTCTACTATACAATTTTGGTCATATTGTTCACTGCTTAATATTATCTAGGATTCTATTCTCTTAGCTTTCATAACCTGCATAATAACTCCTTCACAGCCTGAAGAGTTCCAGCTTCTGCTTTCCTCTTTCAAAATCTTTGTTCTCTTTACTCTGTGTTATTTGTATTTGGGGCCAAATGCATTTATTTTTTCCAATGGCTGTCACTTTCTGCTCCTTCAGACTGGAATATTCTTCTCTACATTTCTCCCCTAACTTCCTTCCATGCAACCATTAATGCCTCTCTGAGCTGTTGTTTTGTTTTGTTTTGTTTTGTCCGTCATGGGGGTTGAACTCTGGGCCTGGGAGCTGCCCCTCAGCTCTTCAGCTCAAGGAGAGCACCCTGCCACTTGAGCCACAGCGCCACTTCCAGTTATTTTCCTGCCCGGTCTGGCTTTGAACTGTGATCCTCAGATCTTAGCCTCCTGAGTAGCTAAGATTACAGGCGTGAGCCACTGGTGCCTGGCTTCTTTGAGCTGTTTTTAATCCCTAAGCTCCCTGCCAGCTCTGCTTCTATAACCTTGCTTTATAATAGGCTGTTAACACTCAGTACTTAACTGGTTTAATTGTCTACCTCAACAGTAAGATTTTTCATTCCTTGAGGACAGATGCTGACACTGTTTTGTGTGTAGGCTCTGTCCCTTTGGGAATAAAACATATCTCCATCTCAAATATGAGAAATGAGGATAATGATCATTTTTGATCTGCAGCAGGGAAAAAGTAATAATTTCCTTTAGTAATTATGGATGTTAAACCACTTCACAAAGATAAAGAGATTAACACCCTAAATGCTTCATAAATATTGACTGGTGGTACAGTGTCTAGGGTAGGTCCCCAGAAATGTTTATTGGAAAGACAGATGTTTGGAAAGTCTACCTGGCTCATATACCACACTTTTTTCTCCCTGGGCTTTCTTTGTCCCGACTAACAGACCATTTAAAAATGAAAATATAGCAAGTGTTATTCACTCCCTCTTTTCTGAAGACTCATGTTTTTTATTATCCTCTGGACAAGGAGGAAGCCATAGTTCAGTGAATTAATTATCAGTTATTCATGTTGATTGGCCACCTGTGGATTTTCTCTAGCAAGTTTTTAATTGCTACTTCAAGATAACCCAGTTCCTTAGCTTCTACTGGGTCAACTACTTAAGCTAACTTGAATAGCAGATTCAGAGAAAGGCAGATCTGCTACAACCAAAATGGATGTTCAAGTAGTACATCATAAAATTAAATGGAGATTATTTTAGATTAAAAGTACTATTACTCCTTCTATGTTTATATACAATCAAGGTTTAACTACACTGGAGGTAAAAAATTATTAGGTGCCAGATTTCTGTTGGCCATAGGAAGCTGGGAAAGAAAATTACCTTTTCTGAAAAATTCTTAAGAATCCTGTGGGATAATGTGAGAGAGTTGTGTATGGGGAGGGCATAGATTGTATCAGAACTCTGTACTTTCTGCTCCATTTTGCTATAAACTCAAAGCTCTATTTTTTAAGTCTAAAAAGAAGTACCTTGTCATCACATAGAAAGCAGAATCATATTAAATGTGATTTGTATTTTTAACTTGTATTTGGTTTATGATATATATAATCTAAAAACATCCTGCAAAAGCTGAATAATTGGCTTTTGTTTTTAGAAAGCTATTACCAGCTATGATATTTGAGCTATGGTTGCTTATTCCAGAGGGGGAAGAGCTTCAGCATTTGTGAAAGATGGATTTGAGCTCTTTGAAATAACATACTCAGAATTAGATGACTTTGCAATATTTTTGAGACTTGAAACCTTACAGATGAGAAAATCTGATGTGCACTGATGTCTTTTGTCTTCATCCCTGTGTCATAACTTTGGCATGAAATAATGTAATTCATTTAAATTTTCTTCTTTGCACTGCAGTATAAAATTGAAAAGCAAATCTTAAAGACACAAAAGCTGAACCTGTCTGTTTGGCATCGGGATACGTTTAAACGCAATAGTTTCCTGGGGGAGGTAGAACTTGATTTGGAAGCCTGGGACTGGGACAACAAACAGAACACACAATTGCGGTGGTACCCTCTGAAGCGGAAGGTAGGTCAGAGTTGCTTACTTGGGTGGATACTTGTATGTACAGGGAAAAGCTTAGTTGTATTTAACTCACATTACTGATGTGTGGTGTGGGATCATTTTAAACTAGAGTTGAATTTACTTAACTTGTATACTCAGTGAAGATAAAACAAGAATGAAAAAGATTATAAGGAGAATGTTGAACTCATTTAACACAACTGTGTGTGACTTCATTCTTCAGGAAGGTCATTTAAGAAATGCAGTCCTTTGAAATTTGAGACATACTTTTAGCCTAGCATATGGTCACATTTTGATAAATGATCCATGTGCCACTTGAAAAAGAATATTCCATGGTGGTTTGATATAATGTTCTCAGTAAGTCAATTATACTTGCTAAAATCTTTTCTATCCCTATCAGTTTTATGTCTGTGATCACTGTGAATTACTAAGAGAGAGATGGTGTTGGATTTGTTTTTTTGTTCTTTTGGGTTTTGTCTTTTTGTTCTTTCCCTGCTGAGGGTTGAACCCATGGTCTTATAGGTAGTGCTCTACTACTGAGGTACATCCTCCCAAGCCTGTTTTCTTTTTTTTTTTTTTAATTTATTTTGAGGTTGTGTTATTAAGTATACACATACACATTTAGAATTATTTTGTCATGGATTGACTATTGTTTTAAAATACTTCTTTTTATCTCTAGTAATAATAATAATTACTGGTTTAAGATCTACTTTGTCCTTTAAGGTGTAGTGACTCAAGCCTGTAATCCTAAGTAAATGGGAGTCAGAGATGTGGGTATTGTGGTTCAAGGCCAGCCTGGCAAAGAAAGGCTTGTCAGACTCCATCATAACCAATGGCTGGATGCAGTGATGTGTGTACCTCTCATCTCAGGCTACTGGGGAAGCACAATGGCCCAGTGTGATTGCGCATGTCTGTTGTCCTAGAGACATGGGAAAGGATCAAAGTCTAGACTGACCAAGCCATAAATTGAGACGTTATCTCGACGAATGAATCCCCCTACATGGGAAGACATACTTGTAGAATGTCTCAAGTGGTATTCAGAATGCCTTGCAAAGGCAAGGCCCTGAGTTAAAATCTTAGTACTGACAAAAAAAATCTATTTTGTCTGTGTTAATATAACTCTGTTAGCTTCCATTTAGTTAGTAGTTTGTTTCTACACTTTGGCTTTCCACCTTTTGAATTCTTATAATTAATATATGCTTTCCCTTTTTTAGAAGCTTTGCCTTCAGACTTTGATAGCTTTAAATCTTTCTTTCTTAAAAAAATTATTACTTTCAGTGTGAGGGTTGATGTAGTCCAAACTAGTTCAGAAGTGATAAATATAATCAATATATACCGTTATTTAGTATATCTACATCACACACACAAAAACCAAAACAGTTCCCAAATGTGTCAAAATCACTTGAAGCCTTTGTCAGGCCCATGGAACTCAAATTCCTCAGATGTGCATTGTATCTCACTGTTAACTATTCCCGTTACACTTCAGATTCATACCCATATTTTAGAACTAAGGTGCTAATAAGTAGCCAGAATTTGAAAGTAAAATCACCTCCCTCACACGTAAATATAACATCTTTCTTACAAATAATAAGCAACATGCCTTTTATGTCTTGTCCATCACTCCTCCCTCCCTTCCTTCCTCCCTCCCCTTCTTTCCTTCCTCCTTCCCTTTCTCTCTCCTTCTCTCCTTCCTTCTTTCCTTTCCTCCCTCCCACCTCTCCTCCCTCCTTCTCTTCTTTCCTCCTTCCCTCCCTCCCTTCCTCTTTCCCTCCTTCCTTCCTTCCTTTCTCCCTCCCTCCTTCCCTCCCTGCTCCCCTCTCCCTCCTCCCTCCCTCCCTGCTTCCCCTCTCCCTCCTTCCTCCTTCCCACCTGCCTGCCTTCCTTCCTTCTTTCCTTCCTTCTTTCCTTCCTTCCCTCCCTCCTTCCTTCCTTCCTTCCTTCCTTCCTTGCTCCCTCCCTCCCTCCCTCCCTCCCTCCCTCCCTCCCTCTCTCCCTCCCTTCCTTCCTTTTGGTAGTATTGGGATTTGGACTTAGGGCCCTATACTTTTTAGGCAAGTATGCTACCATTTGTGCTACCATTTGAGTAATGTCCTAACCATTTTTGCTGTAGTTTTTTTTAATTTAATTTTATTGTAAAGATACTATACAGAGGGGTTACAGGTTTTTGTTTTGGGTTTTTTTTCACATAGGCTCTCACATTTTTCCCCTTGGGTAGCCTCAGGCTGTGATCCTCTACTTATGTTTCTTGTGTCGCAGGGATTTGCATAGCTAGAATGTCTAGTACCACACCTGGTTTACTTGTTGAGATGAGATCTCAATAACTTTTTGTCTCAGCTGGCTAATCCTCTCAATCTTCAACTTCTGAATATCTGATAGTACATGCATGACATACTATGTCAAGCTGGTCTTTGTTATTCTGACAGACTCCTTTGCATTTGATCTGTAATTATTGTGTTAATACAACTGTGAAAATATCGGCTCCCCCTTACCCACATACACATTCCCATACCATCTACTATACTCTTTTACAGAAAAGGAATGAAAATAAAATATTTTATTTGTTGATCAAAAACTTAATGTGTGTGTTTTAATAAAAATAAAAGCTCCTCAGGCTACCTCTGCCATCTTCAAACAATCCATTATTTTTTGAGCATCCCTGAGTCTGAAAGACCATGCAAGGCTTTCTGGGTTCCCTGAAAGGTTTTCTAAGATGCACGATGTTTTTCTAGTCATGGAGACAACAGTCTAGCTCTAATGTGCAAAGACATTTTCATTCAGGGCACTGAAATGATACCTAGTCCCAGAAATGAGGCAGATATGGTCCTGTAATGTAGCACCCACAAACAGGATGTAAAATCTGTGTCCTTCACCTGCTGATTGTCCTTCATTCCTCAGACAGCGCCAGTTGCCCTTGAAGCAGAAAACAGAGGTGAAATGAAGCTAGCTCTCCAGTATGTTCCAGAGCCAACCCCTGGTAAGAAATGATTTTCTATTCTCTATCTTTCTCCTCTCCAAAGATTCTATCAGGTTCCTGATATATTTTCACACATGAAGCTCTAGACAGATTTAGTAAGTTAATAATACTTTGTCAGACCAAATGAGTCAATTATAGTTGTAAACTAGAAAATTCTTGTTTTTTTTTTATGAAAAAAAACATATAATATTAAATTTCCCAACTTAACCATTTTAAGTGCACAGCTCAGTCATGATGAATATATTTACATTGTTGCATAGTGTCCTCCAGAACTTTCTCTTACCTCATTAAATAGTGGGCTGTTCCCATTAAACAACAACTCCCCTTTGCCTTTACCCCAAACCTTTTAACCACCATTCTACTCTCTGATTCTATGAGAAAATTATCATTTTTTTTCAGTCCTGGTTTTGACTTTACTCTCCTTCTGCAAAGTATGTATCTGTGCCATGTAGCTGGCCTTTCCCGTGTTCAGAATGTGGCCCTTATGACAGTGCTGATGTAAGAATGGAGCTGGGGTGGTTGTTTTTTTTCACAGATGGGAATTAGGATTCAAGGAAAGTCCTAAGAAATTAGAACTTCATTTGTACTCCATTCTTAGAGTCTTATTAGGAAGTGAAGCTTTAGTATCAAGATTGCTAATTACATCCTTGACATTGGGGCCTCATGTGTTCAGCCCAGCTATAGAGCAAAACACCAGGCCTCATCTCTACTCTCAGGCATTCTTCTTACCCACCTGTGGGACTGCTATCGCTGAAATTAGGGGTTGCAAACTCAAGTATTTAAGTAACCAGACACAGAGGTTAGCTCTATGAAGGAAGTAATAGATGATAAGGAAGTAGCTGAACTAAGATAAAAAAAAATAATAGTTAAGTATTTAAAAGAAATAGAGGTCAAAGAAAGCATATCTTGAGGCCAAATTACATCTAGACCATCATCTTGTGATTTCTGGATCTTCTTTATCCTAATTTCTTTCTTTTTTCTTTTTTTCTTTCTTTTTTTTTTTTTTTTTTTGGTCATGGGGCTTGAACTCTGGGCCTGAGCACTGTCCCTCAGCTCTTCAGCTCAAGGCTAGCACTCTACCACTTGAGCCACAGTGCCACTTCCAGCTTTTTTTGCTGAGGAATCCATGGCATTATGCATGCAAGGCAAGCACTCTACTACTGAGCCATCTTCCCAGCCCTTTGGATCTTCTTTAAAGGGGGAGTCTTTTGCACATAATTTGTATTCTATCACTTAAGGTTACCATGCATAGAAATGCCGGCTCTGTTTCTCACTTTCCCCACTATCACTTGGTCATGGGAGCTAGAGAATAGTGTATTGTGATGACTCCACCTTGGCTGTGTTCTTACTTATATAGTTCTTCCTTCCTACAATGGCTTCCTCCTTCCCCCTCTTGTCCATGTCTTAGCTGAACTCCCCTCTCATCCATAAGACTAACTTAGACATCACCTACCATACCATCTTCTAGAGCATACAGTAATACCTTGGATTTCATGCTATGTATTTATAGATTTTGTTTGAATTTCTCATGTCTAACTATAAACACTTCCAAAGGGCATAGATCATTTCATTTCTTATCATTATTTTTTGTCCCAGTATCGGAGATTAAACTCAGGGCCTTATAGTTTTGCTTGGCTTTTTCTCTCTCGTGGCTCACACTTGAATTATGCCTCCAATCCAGCTTTTCTGATGGTTAAGTGGAGAAAGAGTCTCTTGCTAGCTTCAAACCATGATCTTCATGTCTTAGTATAGCTAGGATTACAGGTGTAAGCCACCAGCACCAAACTCTCGTACTCCTTGTATATTTAATGACATTCCTAGCATAGATGTTAGCACATCATAATTGTTCACTAAATCCTGTTTGGTTAAATAATAGAAGTCTTCGTTCTATGTGTACCCAGCCTAGACAGCAACTTCAGACCACATCAGCTTCTTAGTAAGTCTCTATTCACAATATTAAATATCATATGTATATGCAATATCCCTATAAAATATGTAAACACTATTGATGCCAGTAGCTTATGCCTGTAATCCTAGCTACTCAGGAAACTGAGATCTGGAAGGATTGTGGTTCGAAGCCAGTCTGAGCAGGATATTCCGTGAGATTCTTTATTTCCAATTAAATGCCAAAAAGCCACAAGGGGAGCTGTGGCTTAAGTGGTTGAGCAAAAATAGCTCCTCAGGTACCGTGCCCAGGCCCTGAGTTCTAGACTTAGGACTGACACAAAAAATGTATGTATGTCTGTATGCATATGAAAACACTATTGTTAATAAAAATGGCAGTACTTTAGCCAGTATCTACGTTGATTACTTTACACTTAAATATGTTTAAAATACCTTCCACTAGCACTGACTTATATTAGGATTAATGCTTGAAAAACTAACATTTTATTCAGATGTTTTGAATTAACTATGAGTGGATAATTCACATCCCTCAGATCTGATCTTGTTGAACCAAGAAAAAAAAACCCTCAAAAGAACAATGGAATACTCAGAAGCAATATGAATTTTTCATTGTATTTATTTATTTATGAATGAGTGCTGGAGCTTGAACTCAGGGCCTGGGGTACTGTCCCTTACCTTTTTTGTTCAGGGCTAGTACTCTACACTTGAGCTATAGCATTACTTCTGGCTTTTGATGGTTTATTGGAGATTAGAGTCTCATGGAGTTTTTTGCCTGGGCTGTCTTCAAACTGCAATCTTCAGATCTCAGCCTCCTGATTAGCTAGGATGACAGGCATAAATCACCAATGCCCAGTTTATAAATTATTTTTATAAAGCTATCTTGAGCTCATTACAGCTAGACTGTGAATGATATAGTTAAAAACAAATAGGAGCTGGGTGCTGGTGGCTCACACTATCATCCTAGCTACTTATAGTAGGCTGAGATCCCAAGGATTGTGGTTTGAAGCCATTCTGGGTAGAAAAATCTGAGACTCTGTCTCCAAATAACCAAAAGAAAGTCAGGCTGAAGATGTGGGTCAAGTGGTAGAGTACCATCTAAACAAGTATGAGGCTCTGAGTTCAAACTCTAGTACCTCAAAAGATAAAAGAGTAAAGTTTAATCAATTTAATACTGTCATGTACTAACTAGCAACACTGTGATATATTTAAGATGACAACCTGGGATGCAAGATTATTAAAAGAGAAATAGAAGTAAACATTTTCTCTCATTCTGTTATAGGTAAAAAGCTTCATAGCACTGGAGAAGTCCACATCTGGGTAAAGGAGTGCCTTGAGCTGCCACTGCTAAGAGGAAGCCATCTAAATTCATTTGTTAGATGGTAACAGCATTAATGACTCAGCCCTCTTCAGTTCTACTTTAGCCTTAGCCTTTGCTCATTATGTTCAGTTCTCTATATCAGGGATATTGAAACTCATCATTTGTAGTTTAATAATGAAGATACCAAGTAGAGGAATCTGTAATAACAACTCCCAAGGCTACATTTACCATTTTTTTTTTTCTGTGTGGGTACTGGGGCTTGAACTCAGGGCCTGGATGCTATCCATGAGCTATTTTGCTCAAGGCAGTGTTCTACCACTTGAGCCACAGCTCCATTTCTGACTTTTGGCCATTAATTGGAGATAACAGTTTCATGGACTTAACTGCCTGGGCTGGCTTAGATCTCAGCCTCCTGTGTAGCTAAGATTATAGCATGAGCCACCAGTGCCTGGCAGCATTATTTATTTTTGAAATTGTAAAGCTAGAGAAGGATGTACAAATGAAAGTAGAGGCCTCAAACTCAAACACACTACATTGATAGGTGAGGGAAAGAGTATTAAGAGTTGATCAAATTTTGAAAGATAAGATGGCACACTCCTTGGCTCCTTTGTAGAACAGGGACTTTTTGTGGAACAGAATTCTTTTCCTTTGTTCCACACATTGTGGTCCATTTGTACCAGTCTATAGATACTTAGAAAATTATTCAATAAATAGACCTCTACTAATAGTTAAAGCTTAAGATAGCTTGCTTAGGTTTCTAAATGGCAACCTTTTTCCTATTATAAACATGGAAAGGAACTACTATCTTAGCCACTAGTTTAGATGATAGGTATTTATAACATTTTTCGATGCTATAAATATTATAACACTAATTCCTTAGGTTATCATAGGTAATCAGGAATACACTGTGATTTTAACTTTTAAAGAGACCATCAGGCAATTGCTACCATATAGAATCAGTTACTAAATGCAGACTTTGGACTTTGTGTTGTGCATGTGTTAAATAATTGCCATATCAACCTTCTGAAGTCAGTGTCATCCATTCTCCTCTGTAGGTGAGGAGGCAGAGGTTGAGCAACTGTCCCTGGCAAGCTTAGCTTATAAGTGGCAGAGGAAGATCCAAAGCAAGTCTGTCTTCTTCCCTGCCTTCCCCCAAACCACCACCAGCACTATTCTCTCCACACTTCCTTCCTTCCTTTCCAATGCTGTAGTATACTGAAAATATGCATGTTCACTATTATACCATCTCAAAACGTTGCCACAATCATGTCTCTTTTTATAGTACCATCCTTCCTGATACCAGTAGGAAAAGTCGTCAGAAGACAAGAGCTGTAGGGAAAACCACCAACCCTGTCTTCAACCATACCATGGTCTATGATGGGTTCAGGCCTGAAGATTTGAAGGAAGCCTGTGTTGAACTCACTGTCTGGGACCATTACAAATTAACAAACCAGTTTTTGGGAGGTCTCCGGATTGGCTTTGGAACAGGTAACATTTGATCCATGTTTCTTCTCCAAGAGCCAAATTCCCCTGGGATAAGGAGAGATTTCTGGTTGCCTTGCCTTGTCCTAGTGATAACAGATAGCCAGTAGGTATAATGAATAGATTAGTGAATGAATGCTATTCTGTGTTCCAAGGACTCTGGATATGAGAATTAACAGTATGTAGTGACTGTCCTTATAGCGCTTAAGTTATTGTTGGTGAGGAAAGGAGATATACCTATATTACCATCCTCTACACACACCAAAATAAAAGAAAATATTTATGGTTCTTCAAAGGTAAAGATATACTTTGGATAACTATAATAATTAACATCTATAGAGCATTGTAGTTAATTGTATTAAATGTTTTATTTACGTTGTTTAATTCTGCACAACAGATATGATACTTTCTAATATTATTCCCCAAAGAACTGATATTCCAGGAAGTTGAATTAACAGAGCTACTAAGTGACAGAGCCAGGATATGAAAATGAATCCTCTAGGCACCAGAGTCTTATCCACTTCCTGAGGGACAGCTAATGTTACTTCGATCCTAGTACAGAATCCTCCCAACATCTCTCTGTCCCTGACAAATTGTCAGCAGCCATAATAGTTGCATGAAAAGAAATCATTGCTCTGGGAATTATGAGAATGATCTTGGTAATGGGATCCCTCAGATGATCTTTTTTTTTTTTTTAAGGAAAAAGCTATGGCACAGAAGTAGATTGGATGGATTCTACTTCTGAGGAAGTTGCTCTCTGGGAGAAGATGGTAAATTCCCCCAACTCTTGGATTGAAGCAACATTGCCCCTCAGAATGCTTTTAATTGCCAAGATTTCCAAATAAGCCCAGAGCCCACAAGCTGCTCCACTGAAAAGGACTACATGGGTGGAAGCTGACCTTGGATGTCTCTGACAGATTCTTGCTTCCTATCTGCTGCCACTAAGAAATACTACACACTTCAGTAAAGTCAGTCTGCATGTGTTTCTTTGACTACAAAAGCCCAAGGAACTTAAATAATGAAAAGACCTGTGACTTATTTGTGATTCAGGCATTAAAAAGATTTGACCAAGCTAGGAATACTGAATTATTGTTGTTGCTTAAAGAAAAACCTAATTATTAAACCCAAATTATTAAATTTGGAGATGTTTTAACCAGTAAAATGTTCCAGTTTGCCAGCATGTGCTTCATATCACAATCTTGAATTACAATGAAGGCCTCTGACTCAATTAGATTCTTGCAGAATTTACCAAATTAGTAGTTGTAGAAAAAAGCAACAGAAACACAGTCCTGGGTTAGTGGCAGAGAAGGAGAACTTCAGTGATGTCAGCAAACCACACAAATAACTGTTTACTCTGTAATTACTAATAAATACTGAAGTCTACGTTAGAACAAGACTGGACTGACTGCAGACTTCTGTCTTAAGAGAACTTGCACTTTTCCTCCGTCTCAAATGTACTTTGGTGCCACCCACTGGCTATAAATGGAATTCAATTCTTGGCTTATTTTGGTTTACTTCTCTTTTTAAAAAGTAAGTCTTCAGCCTGCATTTTGCAATAAAGTATGTTAAATACAAAATGGGACTATCTTACATATATATGATTGCTTTTCTCATAAGTTTATTATATGAAGAAGCATAAAAGTTGCCACATCTAAACTTCACAAAGTTTTAATTAAAATAAAAACCATTTAATTTTACTGTACTTTCTGTGGATACATAATTTCATAAAGTATTTTGTAAAACTCTTAGAATAAATTATCATCTTACTTAAATAATATTGGCAAGTTAGCCTGACTTCGTATTTTACTTTATTTATTGATTGAATTTGTGTGTGTGTGTGTGTGTGTGTGTGTGTGTGTGTGTGTGTGTCTGTGTGTGTGTGTGTGTGTGTGTGTGTGTGTGTGTGTGTAGGTGTGTGTGTGTGGTACTGAGGTTTGGATACACATTTTGGAGCTTATTGGCAGGCACTCTGCCATTTTAGCCATACCACACCTCCAGCTTTTTTTCTTTTCTTTTCTGTTTTGCTTTCTATTTATTTTTCAGTTAAGAGTCTAGTGATTTTTCCTGGGGCCAACCTCGGTCTTTAACTCCACTCTATACTTCTCAGTAGTTGTGATTAGAGATGTTTGCCACCACACCTAGCTTCTTGGTTGAGATGAAGAGAGGCCCCACTAAAATTTTGCTTGGCTGGCTTTGAACTGCAATACCTCCTGGGTAGTTGGGATTACAGACATGAGCCACCACACTCAGTCCTGCGGTCTTATTTTAGATAAAATATTTTACATTAGGAATGCTAAAAATCTAAATTCTCTAGCAAGGCTAATAAATTCTCTTGAGCTAATGCTTATCCAGAGTCTTTTTTTTTTTTCCTTGTGACACTAAGATTTGAACTCAGATCCTTATGCTTGCTAGGCAGGCCTTTTATCACTTGAGCCCTTCCTCCAGATCTTTTTGTGTTGATTATTTGGCTATTTCTCAGATATAGTCTTGCTTTAGGTCCAAGCAAGCCTATCCTGTGATCTTCCTATTTGTATTTCCTCAGATTGCTAGGATAATGTGTGTACCACTGCACTCAGCTAGTAGATGAGGTGGATTCTTGCTAATGTGTTTGTGTGTGTGTGTGAGAGAGAGAGAGAGAAAGAGAGAGAGTCTGTCTGTCCATCTGTCCATCCATCTGTAGGAACTGGCCTCCAACTGTAATCCTGCGATCTCTGCCTCCCAAGTAGCTAGGATTATAGACTTTGAATGTTTGAGCTCTGTTTTCTTCAGAGGTGTTACTGTAACTTTTGGTGTCACCTCCCTGAGTGAGAAGTTTTGGCTACATTGTTACAAGAAGAATTTTTATTTTAAAAGTTGTTGGCAGTCTGGTGCTGGTGGCTCACACCTGTAATCCTAGCTATTCAGGAGGCTGAGATCTAAGGAATGGGGTTTGAAGCCAGCCAGGCAGGAAAGTCTATGAGAATATTATCTCTAACCAGCAAAAAATCCAGAAATGGGGTTGTGGCTCAAGTAGCCTTGAGCAAAAAATGTGATTGGACAGTGCTAGTATCAAACAACATACACACACATACATACATGTTGTTGATAAACAGGAATGTATTAAAATTTATTACATTTAATTTTTTTCTTAAAGCTTGATATTCTTTTTTTTTTGGTCAGTCATGGGACTTGAACTCTGGGTCTGGGAGCTGTCCCTAAGCTCTTCTTCAGCTCAAGGCAAGTGCTCTATCACTTGAACCATAGTGCCGCCTCCAGTTTTCTGGTGGTTAATTGGAGATAAGAGTCTCAAAGACTTTCCTGCCTGGGCTGGCTTTAAACCATGAACCTCAGATCTCAGCCTCTTGAGTAGCTAGGATTATAGGCGTGAGCCACTCGTCCCCAGCAATAGTTATTCTTAAAAAGTTTTCTGTAGTGACTCCTGGGGATATTTTTAATACATGAAATGTTACTCCCACCTAGTTTGCTTTGTAAAATATCACTGATTTAATATAGGTTTAGGGAAGCACAGAGTCTTATAGCAAATATCCAATAAATGTCATTTAAAGTAACTACTAGAGTGCTTGCTTTTTTTCTCAATAGATAGTAGAGCCTTGGATCCATTTGTTAGTAGATCAACTAACCTCTCCATTGTCTCCCTAAGTACTCAATGGGAGTATTGGCTCTACTCTCTGACCTTGGGTAAAGGAAAGATGAGTCTGGCCTCTGTGGTTACCTTGGGATATAGAAGCAGTAGAGTAGACCCTGTTCTGGCCTGTGCCACATTACAATGATTCCTCTTCAGCTTTTTTTTTTGCGGGGGGGAAGAGGGAGTCTGGTCGTAGGGCCTGAACTCTGGGCCTGGGCGCTGTCCCTCAGCTCTTCAGCTCAAGGCTAGCGCTCTACCACTTGAACCACAGCGCCACTTCCGGCTTTTCTCTTTTTGCTTATGTGGTGCTGAGGAATGGAACCCAGGTCCTCATGCATGCAAGGCAAGCGCTCTACCACTGAGCCACCTTCCCAGTCCTCCTCTTCAGCTTTTTTACCAATTTATTCACTTCCAAGAAACCAGCCAGCTCTGGAGCACTAACAAAATTGGTTCTAGTCCCTCCCCTCTCCCCTGCCTACAGCCAACACTGCGTGTTTCCTCCCATCCTGATTTCTCACCTTCGAGAGACTCTAGTCCTTTGGGCATCTATGCACAGTGCTTTCTAACTGCCTCATGAAGGCCAAGGGAATCACACAACATTGTCTTCTGGAAAAGAAAATACAAATCATAAAGTTAATTGCACCTGTAAGTAGAAAGCTTGTGCAAACAACCTGAACTCTTTAGAGAATTTAGATTAATGACCTAAAAAGGCCAGTGTAACTTTTAGGCAAAGACCTTGCTGAAACTTAAGACGTTATTAAACCAGATGCCTTTTCTTTTCCTGTGTGTGTGTGTGTCTGTGTGTGTGTGTCTGTGTGTGTGTGTCTGTGTCTGTGTGTCTGTGTTAGTCCTGGGGCTTGAACTCAGGGTCTGATTTTTTTTTTTTTTTTTTTTTTGCTCAAGTCTAGTGCTTTACCACTTGAGCCACAGCTCCATTTCTAATTTTTTGGAAGTTCATTGGAGATCTGAGTCTCACAACATCCTGCCCAGGCTGTCTTTGAACCAAATTCCTCAAATCTCAATCTCCTGAGTAGCTAGGATTACAAGTATGAGCCACCAGGGCCTAGCTGGAAGTGTTTTTTTGTTTGTTTTGTTTTTTTGTTTTAAGTTCATATTTTAAGGATTTTTTTTTCAGGGCCTTGCAATACCTAGACTGGAATGATAATACTTTTTAGGCTTTATAATTTCAGATGTTTTGTTTTCAGAAATGGAACAAAGAATATGTCCTCTAGCGCCAACCCCCCTCCTGCCAATAAAAGGGCCAGTGGGGCAGAAACTGGTTAGCCTAGATTACTTTGGAGACTTGCAAACTGGAACCAGGAATCTAGCTACTGTCTCCCTTCTCCTCTTGGAATGGAGAACAATACTCCACGCAACTCCAGCAGCTCAGCCTCCCAGCCAGAGCCCTTCTCTTGCCTATATTCTGCTTGAGAAATCCCTGGGGGAAGCTGGACCGGCTTGTTTGTCCTCCATGTCTCTTGGACTGTCTCTTGGAGCATCCACTGTGGCCAAACTTGGGTAGAGTCTGATCTCATAATTGAGATGAGTCTAATATATGGCTGTGGAGAAATAGTTCATAGAAGAATACGGTTGTGTAATGACCAGACAGTGGAGAAATCCTTCGTGCAATTCACGTGTCTGTCTCAAGTGAAAAAAAAAATCACTCAAAATTCCATTACTTTTTAAAAATTGAAGTGATATTTTCTAAGTTATCCTTAAGGAGTGCAAATGTTTGCGCTTGACAAATAGCCTTCAGTAAATAGGTTTGCTATCATTTCCTTTACTCCATCTTATGGTCTTCAGCTGTCCTTCCCGCTAATCATACCCATTCGTCAATGGGTGGCACCTGGCACAGCACAGAGACTGTATCAAGTATCCTGGCTTGTAACTCCTTGGCTTCAGTTTGAATGGCTGTGACCTCCATTCTTTTTCAAGCATGCATATGCCATGAACCTGATGGGAACTATTCTACACCTAAATTAAATTCTAAATCTAAAAGTAAATTCAAGGGCTGGGAATGTGGCTCAAGTGGTAGAGTGCTAGCCTTGAGCAAAAGAAGCTCAGAGACAGCGCCCATGCCCTGAGTTCAAGCCCCAGGACTGGCAAAATAATAAGAATGATGGAGAAGGAGAAGAAGAAGGAGGAGGAGGAGGAGGAGGAGAAGAGGAGGAGGAGGAGGAGAAGAAGAGGAGGAGGAGGAAGAAGAAGAAGAAGGGGGAGAGGGAGAGGAGAGGGAGGAAGGGGAGTGAGAGAAGGGGGAGGGGGAGGAGAAGAAGGGGGAAGGGGAGGAGGAGGAGGTAGGGGGAAGGAGAAACAAAAGTATGTCTGGGAATGTGGTTTAGTGGTACACTGCTTGCCTAAGCATGCATAAAGCCCTCCCTGGGTTCGATTCCTCAGAAAAAGCCAGAAGTGGGGCTGTGTCTCAAGTGGTAGAGTGCTAGCCTTGCGCAAACAGAATCTCAGGGACAGTGCCCAGGCCCTGAGTTCAAGCCCCAAGGCTGAATTCTGAATACTCCACTCTAACCAAAATCCTTTATGCTTTTAGTTTGCCTTTTATTATTCTATGAGAGCTATTTTTTAAATCTGTTGAAGATACTTCTTTTTTTTTTTTTTTTTTGGATCCGGTCGTGGGGCCTGAACTCTGGGCCTGGGCGCTGTCCCTCAGCTCTTCAGCTCAAGGCTAGCGCTCTACCACTTGAGCCATAGCGCCACTTCCGGCTTTTTTCTTTTTGCTTATGTGGTGCTGAGGAATCAAACCCAGGGCCTCATGCATGCAAAGCAAGCGCTCTACCACTGAGCCACCTTCCCAGCCCGACACTACTTTTTAAAATCCCTGTCAGTCATCTCCCATTATTATTTCCCTTTCCAGCCAATGACTTTCTTACTAACAACCTCAATATTCATTTGCCCCCATTTCTTTCCACTAAATACTACCCCCAAGCACTATCACAGACCATAGCCATACATAAACCCAGCAGAAGCATTCAACTCCTTACATCTTTGTATGAAGAAAATCATGCATCATCCTGACTGCAAAAGATAAGAAAATTGACAAGGAAATAGAATCCTGATGGCTTAACATCTGCAATACCTTTTTGAAGTGCTATCTAGTTTCTGTTATTCTCATTTTGATTCTCTGGGTCCTTCAGTGTTCTTCCTGTGAGACAAAATAAATAATAATAATAAATATCCTATTTGCCTAGACAAGTTGAATTGTTTTTTAATCAAAATAATATTGATTAATACTCCCCTTTCCATCTCAGTTGATGGAGGAGCCTCAACATTCACCACTTGGTAGGCAGAGCATTGGCCTAGTTTTATGACTTGGACCTCTAAGAAGGGAATATATGGATCACTTTCAAGATCAAAGAGCAGCGGGTGGGGGAGGGATGGCTGAGCAAAGAAGAGGGAAAAGTGATTATTACACTCTAAGTTCTGAGAAAAACAACAATTTTTATATTGTTCATGGGTTCCTAGAACCATATGTTGCAAATGCTTAGTGAATGATTAATGAATTTTTTAAGTTCTTTGCCTTGATAATAAATCTTTGGACTTGATATTACTTAAACAAATTCTGATTTTAAGAAATACAAATTTGGGGAAAGAGGAAAAAAGATAAAGAGAAATACATTTTGTAAACTCATTTAATTCCATCACACAACCATATTAACAGACCTAATTTTCAATACATGCTAAATTAGAAGACTATTCTAACTTTCTGATCACTTCCTGGATCTTACAAGTTCTAATTCAGCATATGAAACTTGAGATTGAAGGAAAAGGGGAAAAGGAACTTAAAAATCACAGCAAATTTATGTTTTAAAAGTCATTGGAGCTCACTTTTTTTAAAATATATTTTTATTGTGAAAATACTGTGCAGAGGGGTTACAATTACAAGGGTAAGATAATGAGCACATTTCTTATCAAGCATTGTAGCCTCTGCTTTGTTTCCCCTTCCCATCCCTTCGTATCCTTCTCCCCTCCACCGTCCCCCCTCCCCCACCAAAGTTGTAAAGTTCATTTTTCGACATAACGACTTGTACATCTCATTGTTGCAATGGGTCCTCCTGTATCCCTGTTTTAACTATTTGTTTTTTCCCTTCCCCTCCACATATACCAACATCATATATAGTGAAAGCAGGGGTTGTACCATGGGGGAGGGACATACAAGGCAACAAAGACATAATCTTATAAATATGTTAGAAACAATTGCATGAAAGATCTCTCTCTCTCTCTCTCTCTCTCTCTCCTCTCTCTCTCTCTCTCTCTCTCTCTCTCTCTCTCTCTCTCTCGTCAGTCATAGGGCTTGAGCTCTAGGCCTGGGAGCTGCCCCTGAACAATTCAGTTCAAGTGGAGCTCACTTTTACAAAAGTTTACAAAAGTTTACAAAAGTTGCCAGTTTTCAACCTTATGTTCTTTGTGTAGGCAAAAAATTAGGAAACAAAGCCCTCATATTTTAGACTTAAGGAGAAACTACAACTCTTCTTTCTGATGTTTGTTCCCAATTAGATCTGAAGCAGTTAAAAATCTATTCCATATCTATGATGACACACAGTATTTTTTTTCATCAACATGACTGGAGATAATACATCTGATCTCCACAAATAATGACTGCAGGAATAGTCAACATTTTTGTCTATGTTTAAGTTTCACAATGTCAAATTTATTCTGAATTTTGGGTTTTATATCTTGTTTTTATTTATTGTTCCAATGTGAATATTTTCTGTGCTATTAAATATTACCTATAAATATTATAATGTTCAATGACTTCATAATTTTCAGTTGTATGAATATATCATTTTTATTTTATTTCCTTTTTTTGGACTTTTAAATTTCAAGCTTTTTGTTTTCATGTTTATTTCCATCCTCCCTCTCTCCCTTTTCTCTTTCTTCCTTTTTGTTTTATTGTTTGTTTTAATTTTTGTTTTATTGTTACTTTGTTTTACTGTTACTTACTGAGAAAGGGTCTAACATTAAGATTCAGACTAGCTTTAAATTTGCTGTGTAACTCAGGCTGACTTTGAACTCAAAATCCTTTTGCCTCTGTCTCCCAAATGCTGTGATTACAGGCTTGCACGGCACTCCTAGCTTTTTAATGCTTACAAATCGTACTTCAATGAAGAGATTTGCATGAAATATTTCCTTTTAGATTACTTCTCAAGCAAGGATTTCCTCTGAAGGGTAATTAATAGTTCAAAGGACATAAAATGTTTTTAAGTTTTTAATATATACTATTAACTTTTGCCAACAGCACAGAAGAGTGCCTCTTTCTCTGTACTCTTGCCAATCCTGGGTAGTAATGCAATAAAAGGAATTTTAAATTAATTTGATAAATGAAATGATCATTTAATTTGAAACTAGTAGATTACTGTTGGGGTTCAATTCATAGGCATTTCTATTCCCTTGTTTGTAAATGTAATTACTCCTTTCTCATTTAGCATGTTAATGTTTTAATATGTATATATGATACTATTTGTCTAACATGTTTATAATTTTTTTAATTTTTAATTTTTTTTCTTGTTGGTCGTGGGGCTTGAACTCTGGGTCTGGGCGTTGTCCCTCAGCTCTTCAGCTCAAGGCTAGCACTGTACCACTTGAGCTACAGCACCATTTCCGGCTTTTTCTGCTTATGTGGTGCTGAGGAACTGAATCCAGGGCCTCATGCATGCAAGGCAAGCACTCTACCACTGAGTCACCTTCCCAGCCCTCAAATTGATTTTTATTTCATACATACTTGTCTGAGTCTTTCTAATGTGCCAGGCACTGGTCTCATCTCCAAAAATGAAACAAATGGGCATAGTCCTTGCCCAATCGTGATCTTACAACCTATGTGATGCTGGCAAGCAGTGATTACAGAAAAGCTTTCCTATCCCCACTACAAATAACAAATAGGCAACAGTGGATGCAATTAAAGAGGTGAGTGGACAATTCTAGATATAGGACCACAAAAAGCCTTCACAGACGAAATAATTGTTTAACAATAAAAAGCTGAGTAAATTGTCCACGGCAGGGTGACAAGTCCAAGGTTTCCAGGAAGAGCAACACCCACAGACAGGGCCAGAGGCTGGGTTGGTAGGGCAGCTTTGCAGGTGGATTTGCTAGGAAGCAAAAGGCCAGGCAAGCCCAGGAGAAGAGGCTGCAAAGACTTGAGAGAAGACAATTTTAAAAATCATACATGCCATAGATTTTCAATTAAGTCCTTTTCTTTTACTTATATAATGCTTCAGCTTAAGAAAGTCTTTTCTAGCCTAGTTTTGATGCCTCCCTTCATTTTATGTTTCATTCTTTATAATTTTATTTCACTTAACATTTAACCAATTCATCTGGAATTGAACTTGATATAAGCGTCTTGAATTTTTTTCTGTTTTAATGTTGTTCACATTTATAATGTGCATTCAAAAAACCAACAACTTATTTTGCTAATGGGTAAAAACAGGAATGCAGACTATTTTCTACAATATCTGTTCCCAAATAAGGACAACGCCAGGGGAAATTTCATTACGTTTGCTGCTTTAATATTTAAATATGAAAAGTGAGCCAGGTCAAATCCTAGGAGGGCAGCCTGCCAGACAATTTTAGGCTGTATTCATCGATTGCAAAATTTTGCGGAACCGTGTTCTTACAGACCCTAATCTTTTTGTGACAACTAAAGAGAGGAGGAGGAGGTCAACACAAACCTGACTTGTCTTCTCTCCCTAGAAATCTTCCTCCTCCCACTGTGCCAGAGTGAAGTTGAGTGAGGTTGGCCATGTAGAGGCTGGACCTTGACCCTGAACTGAGGGCTGTGATTGGTTAGAAAAGCAAGAAAACCCAGATCTTATTGGCTCCGGACCTCTGCGCTCCCCCGCCCTACCTCCCCGCCCCACCCATCCATCTGTGGTGTTGCTCCACAGCATTCTGAAGGACAGCCCACCAATGACAAGGCTCCTTGCTGGGAAATCTTGCAGTTGGCCAGTGCCAAGCGTCCGTAGCAACGCCCTGCGGGCTTTGGAAACCTGAGGGGAAAGGGCTGACTGTAATCTGGTGTGCGCGGAGGAAGAGTGCCTGATGCCTCAGGAAGAGAAGACTCGCAGGATGGACACCCCACCCTCTGAAAGACCCCGAGAAAAGCAAAATCAAGAAATGAAGATCCAGGAAGAGGAGGAGGAGGAGGAGTTTAAAGAACTGAAGGGGCTGAAGGAAGCCCTGGCGAACCTCCGGGGACTGTCCGAGGAAGAGAAGGGCGAGAAGGCGATGCTCCGCTCCCGCATCCAAGAGCAGTCCCAGCTCATCTGCATCCTCAAGCGGAGGTCGGATGAAGCCCTGGAGCGCTGTCAGATCCTGGAGCTGCTCAACACGGAGCTGGAGGAGACGAGGGTGCAGGCGGCGGAGAAGCTGAAGACCCAAAAAGAGCGTGCCCGGAAGCTGGAGGAGCGCTTTAAGACCCTGGCAGACAACCACGAGTTGATGATCCGCTTCAAAGATGAACACAAAAACCAGAACATCAAGCTGAGGGAGGAGAATGAGAAGCTGAAGCTGGAGAACGAAAGCCTCTTCTGCCAGGCTCTGCAGGACAAGGAAGCCAAAGTCCTGCAGCTCACAGCCAGGAGCGAGGCTCTGGCCAAGGAGCTGGAGACCCTGAAACAGAAACACGCGTGGGACGCATGCCAGGCGCAGGCCCGAGAGAAGGAGCTGCGGGCGCTGCAGAGCCAGCAGGCGTGTGCCTACGCCAAGGAGACCGATCAGCTGCGCAACCAGCTGCAGGGCCTCAAGCAGCAGCACCAGCAGGCAGAGGAGCAGATGGCGAAGGCCCAGGAGACACACAACAGCTTGAGCCTGGAGCTGCAGACCAGACTGCAGGCAGTCACGCGTGAGAAGGAGGAGTTGCTGCAGCTGTCCATGGAGAGGGGCAAGGTGCTTCAGAACAAGCAGGCAGAGATCCGCCAGCTTGAGGAGAAGTTGGAGGTCGCAGCTGCAGCCAGGAAACTTGCCCAAGAGAGGTTCGAGCAAGAGGCAGCTGCAGTGGACTGCAACTTGAGAGTCCGGGAACTCCAGCGCCAGGTGGATGGGATCCAAAAGGCCTATGATGAGCTCAGGCTGCAATCAGAAGCCTTCAAAAAGCACAGCTTGGCTCTTTTAAGCAAGGAGAGAGAACTCAATGCCAAACTCCGCCACCTCTTTCCATAAGGAAGCGTCTTCGTTCTCTTACCTCCATCCAGTTAAGCATTCAAGAGCAAAGATGTTATTCCATTGCTTCTATTTTTTTAAGTCCAAAAAAAAAGCTACTCGATGAAAAGCCACTTCGATGTTATTGTTACTATTCTAAAACAAACGCCAAATTTCAGTTATGTAACCTAGAATACACAAGATTTACCAGAGATCCTACTGTGCCTTTGAAGTCTTCCTAAATTTGCTATCTTTATCTTCCATATCTTCATTATCAATCTCAGATGTTGTCATAAATCCTGAGGGTTTTTCTTTTATTTAATTGAATTGAATCGGGATGGAAATATATCATTATGGAAATAAAGTAGGTAGCACAATTTACCATTTTGATAGATGACTTTAGGGCCCCGTAGTTAAAACACTAAGCCAATCCATGTTAGAATAACGTAGTATGAAGATTGTGCAGGGGGAAGGGTCTGATTTTATTTTGCATTAGATTGGCAACAATGTAGCTCATTATTTACCAATGCTAACTTTTGTATTCATTCCATATGAGCAGTATGATTCAAGTTAATTAAACCAACCAAGTTTTATTTTTCCTAATAGCTGAGATCACATTCCATCTTCTAAGCTGACAGGATTTAGAAAAACAATATGTCAAATGTTGCACAATATGCTAATAGACCAAAGGTCTCAAGTCAATGTAAAAGTCATAACAGATGGTATGATCTATATACTAACAGAATGTTTTCAGTTTTTATTAGTATATTTTCTTGTAATTTACTTTTTCTTTTTTAAAATCTAAGCTGATTATGCATATGAATACATAGGGCATTTTTGTAAGAGTACACCAATCTTGTGGAAATACTTAATTTATATTTTTCTTGGAAGTGGCGCTGTAGCTCAAGTGGTAGAGCACTTGCCCTGAACTGAAGAGCTGAGGGACAGCGCCCAGGCCCAGAGTTCAAGCCCCACAACTGACCCAAAAAAAAAAAAAAAAAAAAATCTTCATTGGGCTGGGAAGGTGGCTCAGTGGTAGAGCGCTTGCCTTGCATGCCTGAGGCCCTGGGTTCGATTCCTCAGCACCACATAAGCAAAAAGAAGCCAGAAGTGGTGCTGTGGCTCAAGTAGTAGAGCGCTAGCCTTGAGCTGAAGAGCTGAGGGACAGCGCCCAGGCCCAGAGTTCAAGCCCCACGACTGACCAAAAAAAAAAAAAAAACTTCATTGGTCTGGGAAGGTGGCTTAGTGGTAGAGTGCTTGCCTTGCATGCCTGAGGCCCTGGGTTCGATTCCTCAGCCCTACATAAGCAGAAAAAAAAAAAGCCGGAAGTAGTGCTATGGCTCAAGTAAGTGGTAGCGTGCTAGCCTTGAGCTGAAGAGCTGAGGGACAGCGCCCAGGCCCAGAGTTCCGGCCCCACGACCGGACCCAAAAAAAAAATTTTTTTTCTTTACATTTTAAAAGGAAATTGTTAAAATATACCTTACACTTCCATATTTCCCTGTGTTTAATTAATGATGTATAGATATTATTATGAATACTTCTTAAAATAGATTATAATACAGTATTTTTCTCACTCATTGAGCTCAGTGGTACCAAGAATTACACACAAATTAGATAAAAATATATTACTTGGAGCATTGTAATAAAACATTTTAAAGCAAGGATTTTCTTACCTTAGGCAATTTTGTAAACTATTTTTTACACATTTAGAAAGATTATGCTCTTAAGTACAAATTTTTTTCTTCAAAATGAAACACACTGCTGGCTTGAAAGGACATATCCTTCCTCTTAAAGGCTTACAAAGAACCAGAACATAGAAGCTAATTTAACCCTGATTGCTCTTTATTGAGCCCATACTATTTATCATTGAACTGAAGCAACCTGGATGAATTATATTGCTTAATCCTTATAGGTATTTGAGAAGGTAATTTGTACATTCTTTTTTTTGGGGGGGGGGGTCCAGTCGTGGGGCCTGAACTCTGGGCCTGGGCGCTGTCCCTCAGCTCTTCAGCTCAAGGTTAGCGCTCTACCACTTGAGCCACAGTGCCACTTACGGCTTTTTTCTTATGTGGTGCTGAGGAATCGAACCCAGGGCCTCAGGCATGCAAGGCAAGCGCTCTACCACTGAGCCACCTTCCCAGACCCAATTTGTACATTCTTATTTCAAAGAAGAGACTAAATTTCAGTAATTTGCTTAAAGCCACTTGGTCATTAGAGGAGCTGAGATTTCTGCTGAAGTATTATTTAATGTGAAATTATCTTTCACATGGAAAGGTGATTATTGACTAGTGAGTGCCATGTAGTGGAGTAGGCACTGAGTATAAACAGGAAAAAAGCAAACCTGCCTTGGATTAGTGCCTAAGGCTAGTGTAGGGACAACAAAACCAAAACATTCAAAACATTGTATAGAATGTGAAGTACCTTATCAGGGAGTGCTAAGAGTTCACAGAGCACACTCAGTATTTGACACCCTCCCACCTCCCCCCCCCCCCCCCAAGAGTAAGGACTGGGATGGTGAAGAGGGCTCTCAGTAAGCTGATAAAGAATTACATCTAGTGGAGAAAAGGGAGAAGAATTTGAGGCAGCACTTGCATGGATATTGAAGTTTTAAAAAAATTCTCAGAATTTGTTGAAATTATAAGGTGGCTCAGTGGTAGAGCGCTTGCCTTGCATACCTGAAGCCCTGGGTTCGATTCCTCAGCACCCCATAAGCAAAAAGAAAAAAGCCGGAAGTGGCGCTGTGGTTCAAGTGGTAGCGTGCTAACCTTGAGCTGAAGAGCTGAGGGACAGAGCCCTGGCCCAGAATTCAGGCCTCACGACAGGACCCCCTCCAAAAATAAAAAATAAAAATAATTGGGCTAAGGGGGTGTAGAGACACATGACTACAGATAAAACTCCACAAGTACGTTGAGGCAGACTACAGGGAACCTTGAAAGTCCGTCAGTCTGGCCCCACTTACTGGGAGTGGAGGGGAACAGTGGGGAGGGAGGGAGGCAAAGCACTGCAAGCTTACAAATGGAACTCACAGACCTCTTCTGACCTCAATACAGGCTACTCTGTCAGGGGAGCTGGTGCACAAGAGTGCCAACACCTCTCCTTTTCCCTCTCTTTGGGTGGCAACGTGTTCCTGGAGAAGCTAGAGGTGCATGGGGTAGGGACCCACTTGCTCAGCTAGGCTTAAGCTTTATATTAGGTTGAACCATGTCAAATTGCCCATTTTGTAGAACCCAAATGATCCGCTTCAGGCCATTTTATAAGATTCATTTTAATGCCTCGACATTTTTTGAAAGGAAAAGAAGAAATGAGAATAGGTCAGAGACAAATGCTTAGAGAAAACCATGAAAAAATAACCCACACAGAGACTTAGGAGGAACTTGTGCTTATGGTGTGCCTATCCAGTGTTTTTCATGTCAGACAACTCTTCAAGGTAGGTCGAATGACCATTTATAGATGAAAAAGTGGAATTCAGTTGTGAGTTACCAGTGTGGTTCAAAGCCAGCCTGGGCAGGAAAGTCCATGAGACTCTTAAGATCTCCACTAGAAAAAGAGAAGTGGTGCGGCTGGAAAAGTGGCTCAGTGGTAGAGCTCTTGCCATACATGCATGAGGCCCTGGGTTCTATTCCTCAGCACCACATAAGCAAAGAGAAAAAAAAAAGCCGGAAGTGGCACTCGGCTCAAGTTGCCAGATTGTTCTTATCCTTCACCCTACCCCTTTTTTTTGGCCAGTCCTGGGCTTGAAATCAGGGCCTCAGCATTGTCCCTGAGCTTCTTTTTCTCAAGGCTAGCACTCTACCACTTGAGCCACAGCACCACTTCCAGAATTTTCTGTTTATGTGGTACTGAGGAATGGAACCCAGAGCTTTATGCATGCTAGGCAAGCACTGCCACTAAGCCACATCCCAGCCCTCACTCCACCCTTATTTGTACTAGTCTACAATTTTTTTTGATATTTGTTATAGTTTGGATCTTAAAATGTATCCTTTGGTCCAGGTATTAAAAACTTGATCCCATGGGTGGGAAGGTGGCTCAGTGGTAGAGAGCTTGCCTAGCATGCATGAAGCCCTGGATTTGACTTCTCATAAACAGAAAAAGCTGGAAGTCATGCTGTGGCTCAAGTGGTAGAGTGCTGGTCTTGTGCAAAAGAAGCTCAGAAAAATGCCCAGGCCTCCAGGACTGGCAAAACAAAACAACTTGATCACCAAGGTGGCACTCTTGGGAGGTGGTGGAGCCTTTAACAGGTAAGGCTTAATGAAAGGTCTTTGCATCATTGGGGGCATACCCTTAAAGGCAATTACATGATTCTGATTCCTTTTTCCCTCTTTTGCTCCTTGGCCATGAGACATGTCTTACTCCAACACACGCTCCAGCCATGATATGTTGCCTTGCCCCAAATCAACAGGACCAAGCAGTCATGGATTGAAACCAAACGTGTGGTCTAAACTAACCATTTTTCCTTATAAGTTGTTTATCTCAGATTTTGTGGGGGATGCAGTCTTGGGGTTTGAATTTAAAGCCTGGACACTATCCTTGAGCTCTTGTGCACAAGGCTGGCACTCTACCACTTGAGCCACAGCTCTACTTCCAGCTTTTTAGTGGTTAATTAGAGATAAAAATCTAATGGCTGGCTAGCTTTGAAACTTGATCCTCAGATCTCAGCCTCTTGACTAGCTAGGATTAAAGGTGTGAGCCACTGACACCTGGCTATCTAAGGTATTTTTTATAGTGTCAAAGAATGGGATAATACAAGATTATTCATTACATCATTGTGTTAATAATAGCAAAACATAGGAAATAGTTTATATACCATTGAAATAGGTTAAATGAAGTCTAGACGCTTTACACATTAGAATGCATTGCAACTGTAGACAAAAAGAGAAAAGGAAGCTCTTTGTGTATTGATATAGACCCCCATGAGATTATATATGTATGCTATATGCATACTATCTTTTGTGCAATAGAAGAGGTAAATGGAATAAGTATAAAAATATATTCTCACATGCATAAAATATTGGACAGTACTAGTAGGACTAGTTTTTAGTAGTATGGAGAATAAGAAGTAAAATTATAATTAGAAGGAAAATTCTCCATATCCATTTCTATACATTTAATTTTTGAACTATATAAATATACTGCCTATTCAAAGGAGATTAAAATTAAAAACAAAAAATAGAAGAACCTTCCACATAGCTATTTTTAATATCCCAGTAAGCTCTATTTTTATGTAAGTGATTCAGAAGCCTGCAGACATTTCTTTCTCGAAGAACAAGGAAGGCAAGACACAGTTTGGATAAAGCCAAATATGGCCTGACAGAACTGGGTCAGGTCATTCAGCTAGAAGCTTCTGCTTCCACAAATATTCAACAACATATGGCAAATCATGATGCCCTGTTCCACTCTAGAGTGCCTCCCACTGATTAGTGTTTCTCTCCTAAATTTAAAGATTTTAATATGTTAGGTTGTAGCATGCATTTCACATATCTGTGTACACTTTAGATTTTAGAGAGGATATTTTCTCATCTCAAGCTGTTAAACCTTGGGTGTTGGGTCTTGGTTTGCACTAATAGAAGATGGTAGAGGTAGGGCAAGCCTGTCAGTCATTCTAATGTCACAATATTACTACTCATTTATTAATATGTTGAATCAGTTTAGCAGATACTTGTCAGAGTTGGTTATTGGTCAAGTGCTGTGTTAATTGTTGGGATACAACATAAATAAAACACAGAACTTATTGTCACTGAACTGCATCCTAGTGGGTGAGAAAAATGTTTAACAATAATGATATTAAAATACATTGGAAGAACCCCAAACTAATGTATAAGAGAATAAGGAAAGTTTTGTTTGTTTGTTTACTAGAGGTATATCTAAGCTAAGATCTGTAAATTGTTAATAATTGTCCAAGAGAAGAGGAAAGCATGTGAATACAGTAGCCTAGAACCTTTCACAATACCTCCTGTTTTGGTCTAAGAAAACTACAGTTCTAACAGCAGTGTCACTGAGGGCTGTAGAATGAATAGTCACGGTGGATTCAAATAATTGATCCTCTAGCTAGATTGGTCCCACTTTGCTCACATTGATGTTTCCCTCAGTTCCTGTCAGAACTCTGAGACTTCAGAATCAGAATCAATCCTCCCTCTTCCACCAGGCCCTTTAGACACATAGATTTATGGTCAACAAGTTACCTTTGGCGTTGGTACAATGAGTGCAAGAGTGTATTTGCTCCCGACAATCTGCTTTTGAACCCTGGTTATCAGTTACTGAGCAACCTTAAAGTATAAATGGAAAGATAGGACACAAGAAAGCAATCAATAACAGAGATCTGAGCATGACATGGCATGAATTTCACATTGGTGTTAACTATATACAGAGAAAAGATTTCCAAATACCTTTGGCAAACAGCAATTTTTCCATATGTCTGCTGTAACAAAGTAGCAAAAACTAGATGGCTTAGAGTCACAGAATTGTAGGGCTCTCAGCACTGGAGGCTAGAAGTTAGAAATCAAGTTGTTGATAAAGTTGTGCTCACTAATGGCTTTATGTCAGAATCCCTTCTCTCTCTCTCTCTCTCTCTCTCTCTCTCTCTCTCTCTCTCTCTCTCTCTTTTTTTGGTCGGTCATGGGGCTTGAACTCTGGGCCTGGGTGCTATTCTCAGCTCTTCAGCTCAAGGCTAGAGCTCTACCATTTGAGCCACAGTGCCACTTCTGGTTTTCTAGTGGTTTATTGGAAATAAGAGTCTCACGGACTTTCTTGCCGAGGCTGGCTTTGAACCTCCATCCTCAGACCTCAGTCTCCTGAGTAGCTAGGATCACAGGTGTGAGCCACAGATGCCCGGCCAGAATCCTTTCTTAAAGCCTCTTCTGGCTTCTGGGGATTGCTAGCAATTCTTGGCATCCCTTGGCTTACAGATCTATGGATTTCCATGTTCTCTTTTCATTTTTGAGTTTGTGTCCAATTTCTTCATTTTATAAGGACCCTAGTCATATTGGATCAGGGCACACCCTAATGGCCTCATTTCAACTCTATTGCCTCTGTAAAAACCTTTTTTCCAAATAAGGGGCCATACTAAGATATGGAAACTGGACTTCAATTTCAATTGGACACAATTTAATCCCTTTTCTCTTAGCTGACAACATTTGTTCTTAATACTTCAAGTTATTGACACCATCAGTCATTGACTTCTGGTGTTCCAACTGAAAATTTTATTCACATTTTAGGGGATAAACTGGCATTTTTCTCCTGTAATTGGAAAAAAAATCTATCCTTAATGCATGTAGGATCTGATGAGAGGGGGAATGAGACAGAGTGATAAAGGGAATGAATCTGCTCAAAGAATATTGTAAACATACCTGGAGAAATAAAATGGACAGGATAAGAAATGAACTTAAATCTTATGAGGAGAAAAATGGTTACATGTGTTAAAGAAAAATCCTAACAGAAAATACCTTCTATATGTCTTATTAGTTTTCATTTTGTATGACACAACTGCTGGAAACTTACAAGGTTTTTCTTCTCCAGGGTTCCAGTGAAATCCCTACTAAGTTTTGATCCTACTTTCAGGTAATTTGTGGACACAAGTTAGGAAGATGGTGATTTCCAGCAAAAGCAGCTTTTAAGTGTTATGGTCCCACTCGGCATGGCTAGAAATGATGCTAGGTGAGGAAAAGCTCTTCCATTGGAAGAAGTCTCTTGTTGGTTTTTAATTGTCTGACAGCAGCAGATGCAGCAGATATCCCCTAATGTTACAGCTCTTGTATGGCTGGGCCTTGTGGACTGGGATTCTTACCCCTACAGAAACAAGAGCAAAGCCCTATAGAACTCTTTCAGTGACCAGAGACTGCAATTTTTTTTTGACTCCTTGTAGCCTTCTGACTTCCTTCAGCCTTAGCTTTCGATGATGTTGAATTTTCTCTCTTTTGTCTTCCGTGTTGTCTCAGTCACTTTTGTTGTCTGTTGCTTTCACTCCTGTAGCTGACAGCCATTGTTGCTACTACTGCCACCAGGGTGACAGCTGCCAGTGCTTCCAGTGCTCCTTCGGCTGCTCCTTCTGCTCCACAGTTATTGCCGCCGCCTCTGCTACCCCTGACATACCTTCCCTTTTTGTTTGTGTTACCAACTCAGCCCACTCTACTAACGATAAAGATGGAAAGTGGAGAAGAAAAGATGCTTCTAGGAAAGCCTTTTATGAGACTCATTGTGGAAGGGAGCCAGCCAGCAAGGGTGTCTTCTGAGTCTCCAGGCCCAGACTCCTGTGACTCCCCAGTAGGCCTGGCCACTAACCTCTACCTGCGACAAAGAGACAGAGAAAAGCTGAAGAGCATCCACGGAGAATACAACACTCAGCTCATCTTTAGCTGTCTTTGGGGTACATTCATAACCCTTTGATCTAAATAGACAAAGAACTAAGGGAAGAGAGAAAGAGTTTAAGCAGTTTTAGCCAAAGTATGGCCTACTAATCTTTATAGAGGGATCCTAAGAAATTACTGCTGTCATCATTTGAGAGGAGTAATTTTGACCAACCTGATGATTGGTTTATCCAGATACAACTTTCTGTTGTTCCTTAGGGTTAGCTTCTGGTCCTTGTCATGAAGATATTTATTTGTATGTATGTGTGTGCACACACGTGCATGTGTGTACCTGTGCACTAGTTCTTGGGCTTAAACTCAGGGCCTGGGTGCTACTCCTGAGCTCTTTTGCTCAAGGCTAGCATTCTACTAATTGAGCCATGTATCCATCTCTTCCTTTCTTACAGAGATAAGAGTCTCATTGGCTTCCCTGCCCAAGCTTGCTTTGCACTGTAATACTCAGTTCTGAGCCTCCTGGGTAACTGGGATTAGAGGCCTGAGCCACAGGCACCCAGTATTAAGATTATTTTTGATCAGTCCTGTCCTTCCAGAATTCAACTGTGACTGCGAAGTGAATGGCTTAGAGCAAAGACATAAAAATAGAAGCAAGAATGCCAAACTTTTCTCCCATTTTCTGGGATCAGAGTCAGTGCTCAAGCAGTCAGCTCAAGGGTTTAAAAGAGGTAGTGCTTTTCAGCAAAAGCCACTCAGGTATCTTAAACTCTCAGGGAGCTGAACAGCTGGCTTATTTAGCCAGAAAGGGGTTGGGACAAGGCTGGCTGCGCCAATCATGGGAAGCTCTTCATGAAAGTCAAAGCTTGCACAGTTCTTCGCTCACATCACCAGTCATGGCAGTCCTTCATGCAAATGAAAGAATTGTGTTTCTACCAATTCTGTTGGGCCATCAGGTGGAAATGTCTGTAGCATCATCCAGAATTTGAAGAGGCTTGCGATAGCAAGAAGTTCAATGCTAGCTGTTTGCTTGGATGGTACCTTTTAGGAGTGAGTTGCACTTCAGTGTCTGTGGTATGTCCAAAGCACCTGATGTTCACATGAGTTCAGTCTGGTTGGCTGCTTGGCTGACAGTCTGTGAAGAGTCGAATAGCTCTCAAGTATGAAGTCAAATCACTCCAGCACCTAGCACCTTAGCTTAATTAAATGAAAAACATTAAATGAGCACTTAAAGGTTTATCATAGACATTAGCAGTGATTTGAGTATTAGCAGTGCTCAAACAATGCCAAACTCCTGCCCCAGTGTATCAGGGAGAAGTGAGCCCTTCTCTTCTGTGTGGTAACTACAATAATTGCAATAGATATTGTGTCCACCTATTTTGGATCTGGTCATGGGGCCTGAACTCTGGGCCTGGGTGCTGTCCCTCAGCTCTTCAGCTCAAGGCTAGCTCTACCACTTGAGCCACAGCGCCACTTCCAGTTTTTTTCTTCTTTGCTTATGTGGTGCTGAGGAATCGAACCCAGGGCCTCATGCATGCAAGGCAAGTGATCTACCACTGAGCCACCTTCCCAGCCCCTGTGTCCATCTATTTTGATGTTAACGTTCCATTTTGTAGGAATCCATTATTTTCACTATCTTTAAAAAATAGGCAAACTATTTTGTTTCCCTGTATTTTAACATATTTATAAAGCACTTCAAATCTCAAATTCCTTGTGTAACTAGAGAATTGTGATAATGCTGAAAAAAGCAGACAAATCTAGAATGTGGTGTAGCCTGTTCAAGACAACTAAATCTTTTCAAAAATCCACTATTTACCAAAATTAAAGTATGAAAGGAATTTTTACAGCTTAAGCAATGAATAAAATTTTAAAAAAATCCCATAGGAATGCTGAATCCCTGCGTTGATTGATCTTGGCTAAGAGATCTTTGCTGTTATTCTGAAAAGAACTGAAAACCTCTGACTGTGGTCTAGGGACGAAATGATCGTGAAATTTTTCAGAGTCTGAGAATAGTGTTATGATTATGAAGGAGGTGATTTTTATGTATTTTAACATATGGAGAGGTTTGGTGTCTTAGCTGCAATTTAGGGTTGCTTTAGCAAAAAGAAAAGCGTTTATAAACATTTACATTGAGGATAAATCAGATATGGCCAAGGTTGAACTGCTGAGTCTGCTTTCGGGTATTAGTAAATTAGAAGGGATCCGTCCGGGCTTTATTGTTTTTGCCTGGGTTAGGATGACATCACCAGAAAGCTAGAATTACTACGGCTCCAAGGCACCACCAAGTCTCGCGATCCTACAGCTCGCCCGGCGGAGCGCGAAAGGCGGTGGGAGGGGTGGGGAGGACTAACTTCCGGCCAGGCCCGTTGTCTGGGTGGCGCGGTCGAGTCATCTCCGGGTCTCGCCGCCCCGTCCTCCCGTCCCTACCTCCGCCCCCCGCCCCGGCGCGGGGGGTCGACCGGGCGCGCGCGAGGCGGGAGGCGCCCGCGACCTGCCCCGCCGTTCCGTCTGGGCCAGCGCCCTGGATCCGCGCGCTGGGGCCTGGGGTCCTCGGGGCCCGCGAGGCCCAGTCTGAGGGGCCGGGCCTGCGTGGGCCCACCTCGGGGCCCCCATGAGGCACAGCCTGACCAAGCTGCTGGCCGCCTCGGGCCGCGACTCCCCGGCCCGCAGCGAGAGCCCGGCGCCGGCGGCGACCTGCTCGCTGCCCCGGGCGGCGGCTCGGGAGACGACGACGACGACGGAGGCGGCGGCTTCGGCGCAGGGTCGCCTGCAGCCGCCGGGCGACGGGGGCGAGGTGAGGACCGGGCGGGGGAGCCGCGGCGGCGCGGCGGCGCGCGCGTCCTCGCCGGAGGAGATGGAAGAAGAAGCGGCCGCCAGTGTCCGCGAGGAAGACCCGGAGGACATGGACTTTCTCTCCGGGCTGGAACTGGCGGACCTGCTGGACCCCCGACAACCGGACTGGCACCTGGAGGCCGGACCCGGCTCCCCGGGGCCGCTGTCTTCGTCCGGCGGAGGCTCGGATCCCGGCGGCCCGTGGCGCGGGGACGACGACGACGACGCCGCCGCGGCGGCCGAGATGCAGCGCTTCTCGGACCTGCTGCAGAGGCTGCTGAACGGCATCGGCGGCGGCGGCAGCGGCGGCAGTGACAGTGGCGGCGGGGAGAGAAGGCGGAGGAAGGTCCCCGGAGGCGGCGGCGGCGGCAGCGGCGGCGGCGGCGGCGGCGGCAGCAACGGGAACGACAGCAGCCAGGCGGCGACAAAGAGTCCCCGCAAGGCGGCGGCGGCCGCTGCCCGCCTCAACCGGCTGAAGAAGAAGGAGTACGTGATGGGGCTGGAGAGTCGAGTCCGCGGTCTGGCAGCCGAGAACCAGGAGCTGCGGGCCGAGAACCGGGAGCTGGGCAGACGCGTGCAGGCACTGCAGGAGGAGAGTCGCTACCTACGGGCCGTGCTGGCCAACGAGACCGGCCTGGCTCGCCTGCTGAGCCGGCTGAGCGGCGTGGGACTGCGGCTGACCACCTCGCTCTTCAGGGACTCGCCCGCCGGGGATCACGACTACGCCCTGCCCGTGGGGAAGCAGCCGCCGGAGCTGCCGGAGGAGGACGACGCGGCGGGAGGAGTGTGTCTGCATGTGGACAAGGATAAGGTGTCGGTGGAGTTCTGCTCGGCGTGCGCCCGGAAGGCGTCGTCTTCTCTTAAAATGTAGGGTCAAGTAATCTGCTCTTTATCCGCGTTTACCCCTTTCAACTCCCTTACACCATGTAAAACACCTTTAGTGTGGGACATCTTCACTGGACACATGTCAGAGGAGGAAAACAAAAAAGTAATATTGAGTCTTTTAAGTGTTTTAGCTAAAAAAGCATGAATGTGACACTGTAACCCACTCCTAATGATAACCTGTGACTATTAAATCTCTCTGACAGTTTCTTTTTTAGGTGATTTCCTTCCTGCCAGGCTCCGTTGTAGGGGTTGCAGAACAGTCGTTCCCGCCTCACAACCTGGTAAGGATCCATCTCTTCACGTAACGCTCATGCTCTGCTGCTTTAGTCTACTTTAATGGGCAACATCTCAATTTGTGTGCGTGTGATTTTTTTTTTTTTTATTTTTTTTTTTCTTTTGGAAGGTGGGAGGGGAAATCTTACTTTGGGCCCTGTCCACCCTGGAAACAGACTTGTGCTGGTCAATAATGTATTTAAGATGCTTTTTCTAGTCGAAATAGCTGTTAAATGTGTCACCTTGTTCAGACTTGCGTGTACCTAGCTCTTCTGTCCCCAGTGTGGACATGGCCTTGGAAGACATCGGTTCCAACTGTACACTGAAACCTGCTTATAGAGATACAGTTTGGAGACAGTGAAACAGGTGAAGTTGAATGGAAGTTCCGAGTTGTACAAGGTGCAAATTGGAATTCCAATCTTAGATCAACTTTTAAGAGGTTGACTAGTATTTGAGGCATGCACAAATGTGATATTTTGCTGGAAATGACAGAAATCTTTTAAACATTTAAGAATGTTTAGTTTTCAATAGGAAATACAGGAATTCAATATAGAGTGACAGATTTTAATATTGCACCATTAGAGACATTAGAAATTAATTTACATAACAGAATTCTGTGTTTTAGAGGAAGAACAAGAATGGTTAATGAAATGTTTTTTTTTTTTAATAAAAATTTTTTAAGGACCAGCACAGTGATTAACCTGTCACTGAGTACGAATAAATGGTTGTACTCCTTTGCTTTTTGTTGTATTAAAATTTTAGGTTAAATTTATGTATGTATGATTATATATTGAAGATTGCGAAATGTGAATGAATATGTGTAAAGTGAGGCTTCACAAAGAATCGTATTGCATATTTTTAAAGTTTTGCCTTAAAAAAATTTTCAAAATGAGTAGTCCTGGTCACTCAATGTGATTGACACTATTTTTCCAAAGATGGGACATATTCTTCTTTCCAAATACTCAGTGTCCATTTGTATGAATTGAGTTACAATGTCCTTCATTGTAAGAGGCATTAAAAAATTCTTTGTGAAACATCACTGTTTGATAAAGTATATACGTATTTAGCATCCTTGTTTTTCTTTGTGCTAAAGTGGATACAGCTGTTGGGGCAGAAGAGACGGGACCAGCTGCTGGCCACATTTCCTGCTTTATTTTAAAAGGTAGTATAAGAAATGAGGAAAAAGAGGTAATATCAGGGCTTCTGCTGTTTTTTTATTTTTAAAATGTTCATAATTATTTTCCAGCAGTCCAAAGATGTAAGTTATCTTACAAGTTAAGATGTTTTATTATGTTGTTTGATTATGGAAATGAAATTCTTGTTCTTGCACAACTGTAAATGTTTTGTTGCTAGATAGTATGATTTGAGACCTAAATTGGCCTCTGGTTTCCCGTGCATCACGGCATATTTTGTAAAATCATCTACTGCACTTGAGCATGAATGGGTAATAGCCAAACTCAACCTGGAGTGACGGACCTGCTTATACTAAGGGCAGGAGCAAGCCCCTCACAATGCAGCTGCATGGATTTTTAGTGCCTACTGAATTATACATATATATATGTATATATATATACACACACATATAAATGTGTGTGTATATATATACATATATATACACACACATATACATATATATAAACCCAAAGTAGTTGGAAAAAATATTTGAAATGACTAATTTGTGCTCTTTATGAAATGTTAAATGTAGCTTTTTGAAACAGAAGCCTTGAATTGAAATATAACTAATACTTGAACATTTTTGTATATATTTCTTTGTATATAATTTTGTGCAGTACCAATGACAAAAAATATGGTATAATAAAACCAGGTTTGTTGATCTTTCAGTTATGGGCTCAAAGAATTTATTCATCTCTAACATGACATTGGAAAACAATGGGCGAAAATAGGAAAAATGATGATTGTTAATGCTGACTATGGGTCTTAAAAAGTTCTGGATTCAGTAAGTTTGTTTTTCTAAAAATTACACCACGGAATATTTTCTTCCTAACATCAGTGCTTTTCATGCATTGTTTGAGCTGGGGAGAGAGAAGCAGTAGTAATCGACGCTTTCTGAATTGGGATATTTTTAGATTCCAAGTATAGATTTTCTAGAATGCCATTTTATAAATGGCAGTTTGGAGAATTACATGATTAACAACTTTTGAAAATGGAAAGATTAGTTTGTCCTGTGTTTAAAGCTGCTTTGTTAGATTTCTCATGTTTTATTAATTGTCTTTTCTTAGTTTCCATTTCATATTTCTTTTCTAGTTTTGGTGATTTAGTGATTTTGTCATTTTTTACATCAATTCATGGTCTTGTTTTACATGGTAATTGCATGTACTTAGGTCTATCTAATTAGGGACTTTAAATGAATTTGGTCATATTTATGTGTAAGCACATTTTATTGTAAATGTTTGGGTTTCTGAATTTACAACAGATGTTTATTTCAATATGTAGTAAACAGTATCTTAAAGTGTCCTATTCACAACTGTTAATTAAAAAAGTTATGATTAATATAAAACTGTTGTCTTACTATTTTTAGAAAATTGTATTATGGATGGTTAGTATTTGCTTAAAGATTTCTGGAATATAAAGAGATTGTTTACAAATTTTCAGGCTTGGTTCTATATATAGTAATGATTGCAAACATTTTAGAATTTAGAGAGCCGTTTTGCTATTTATTTTTCCCCTCATGCCTCTATGGTAAAATGATACAGAACTAGACTAAAAATACAGATTTTAATACTTTCTTTCCTATAGTGTCAGGAATTCAAACATTAACACATCATGATCTATTTCTATCATATTGACTTGTTTCTGCACTTCCTTGACCAGACTTAACTAAAAAGTACACATTTGTTAAAATGTAGTCACACTTCTGATCAACAAAGTGTTCAAAATATTTAAATATTTGTGCATTTTATAATCACTAAATTAATCTCTCTTTCTTCTCTTTAAACAGCTTAGCAGTATCTGCAAAAAACGAATCTTTTCCTACAACCCGTTAACTGACTGGACTGATGGTAACAAAGTAATTGTGGGAGCCATGTCGGTCAAAAATTTGGCATCTGCTGAAAAACAAAAAAAGAATGCCATTTTCAAGTTCCCAAATTACTTCTATTCTGATTTCACTTTCCAGAAATGGAGATATGAAAAGATTCTCTGGAATGCTTGAAAGACTTACTAGAAATACATAAGACAACAATTATACTTTCTTTTTTTTTTTTGTCTTTCATGGGAGTGATACTCAGTTCTTTGCATACTTTTCAAAAATTGTAACTCTTGGAGAAGAGAATTATAGTATTTCATCAAGAAATATTAGATTCTTTCCATAATCAAGACCACATCCTATGGAATTACATTTAGCAGACTAGAATTACATAAACAGGTTACCTATCAGTAATTACAAAGCAAATTGAGTTTGTATTTATTTCCTGGAATGTAAGAGCTAATTTAGAGGACAGAAACCCTTGCTGAGTACAATATAAAAGTTAATGTAAAGTCCTTAACTTATAAAGAGTAGTCTTCTGAAATAGATTGTTTTTATGTCTTTGAAAAAAAGTTGATTATGATAAAATGTGTGGTTAGTTGATTGCAATTTAGGGATAACTCTAGGATGTGTGAAATTTGAGGATTTGGCTTCTTGAGCTTTCTTTGAGTACTTTTATACTGTATTTTGAATATTCTGAGGTTTCTCTTGTTTCCTATTAAAATTTCTTTAGTGTTCTGTAAGGGATTTAGTGGGAGTGACTTATTTTATATGGTGGTTTTAATTAATTGAAATATTTTTCTTGTTTATTACAAGTATGAAAAACATTCAAAACTGGATTGTTTTCATTTTTGATGGAGTATGCTAATTCCCTCACCTGATTTAGATTGAGTCATTTTATCTTCACTCGGGAAGTATGCAGATGATAGAAGAGAGAAGTGGGTAGGAGATTGGCTCATATTTCACAGTAACTATAGAGTTGGCTTTTGTTTGGCAATCAAAACTTACTACGTCCACTCTTGTTTTTTCCTGATCTAAGTGCATTCAGTCCCTGCAAAGTCAGGCAGTCAGTAAACATTCCCATTGGTTTGTACTGCAGTGGCTGATGTTCCTACAGATTCCAGAGTTTAAAGTTGAGGCACTAACATTTTGGTGACCAGAAGTACTTCTCTCTTTGGTATTACAGTATTATAATGAATAATTGTCTTTTTTAAAAAAAAACTATTTGAGTAGTTGCACAAAGAAGTTTCAGTTCAATATCATTATCTTTTTAATGTGTGGCTGGTTCAGCTTTTTAAAGGTATAAATTAAGATCAACTAAATATTCCTCAAAGTTAATACTTACAAATGGTCCCCCCACAAACAAAATTTATGATTTTACTATTCCTTTGAACTGGTATTTTTTTGTTTTTAGTTGGCAGATTTTTTTTAAAGGTCTCCCATTAGATTCGGAATTTCAGAATGTTTTTTTGGCTACCCCACAATATTTTCATATATTTGACTTTGAATATCTTTACATGAGACTCAGTACTTTGATCTGGCCAGTCTAATTTTGACCTAAAATTGCTTAGTGAATTTTTTTACAAGAACTAGTTTAAACCTTTAGTCACTAGTTGTATTAGAACACTGGATATTTCTGTTAACAATTTTAACTTATTCGGAGCTCAACTTTCCTCAGAATGGAATTCCGAATTCTCTATCCTTCCTATATTATGGTACTGGGGTTAAATACTTAGCAACCCTTCTGGCTCTACAGTTTAGAGTTTACAAAATATATCAGTATAATTAGGCATTCTATCTTAAAGCCACGTAAATAGACAAAATGGATTATAAAAATCTAAATTGTCTACTGTTACCTAGACTGACTTAAAAATCCATTTTCCTGACTGACACAGTGTTCTATAGGTCCTGACAACAAATGACTAAGTTGTAATATAGGTTCATGTCATTTATCTATCTTCTGAATAGAATATGGTAGATTTGTGTGGAACAGAGTAAACCATTTCTATTAATTGAAAAGACAAAAATTAGCCAAGTGTGGGAGTGCATGCCTCTAATTCCAGGTACTTGGGAGATAGTCATGACTAAGTTTAAGGTCAGGCAGGCAGAAGTAGCAAGCCCTGTCTCAAAACTTAGAAAAGTAAAAAAAGAAACAGAAGGGCTAGCCCTAACTAGCAAGTGCTAGATCCCAGTCTGCCCTCCTTCCCCACCCACATTAAAAAATAAATAATAAATTATATATATGTATATATATATATATATATATATATATATGAGGGCAGATGTTAAAAGCCCTTTTTTGGTTATTGAACCAAAAAAGTAGTGACTATCTTGTGCGTATTTTTAATGTTTCCAGTTTGGTAGTGTGGATTTTTTTTTAAAGGAACCCTTTAATTCTTTAACCCTTCTAATTCATAATTTGTGATAGGTAGAATTCTGCTTCAATAAAAGTAATGGATGGCTGGGATATGGCTCAGTGGCAAAGCAGTTGCCTAGCAAGTGTGATGTTCTAAGTGTATCAAAAAAGAAAAGACCAAATATATAAATATAACAGTTAAAGTAGTGGGAGGCTGGGAAGATGGTTCAGTGGTAGAGTGCTTGCCTTGCAGGCATGAGGCCTTGGGTTTGATCCCTCAGCATCACATAAGCAGAAAAAGCCAGAAGTGGCACTGTGTGTGGCTCAAGTGGTAGAGCGATGGCCTTGAGCTGAAGAGCTGAGGGACAGTGCCCAGGTCCAGAGTTCAGGTCCCACGACCGACAAAAAAATAAAGGAAATGCAGGTAGGCAGCTTTGGATCACAGAACTTTTTTTGCCTTTTAAATTTTACATATGGATATTTTTCCCTCTGGTTGTAAAATATACAAACAGGAAATTCAGAAAAGAAGAAATCACTCAGGAATCTACTATAAACACTTTGGCATATTCCCTTTCCTGTACATAGATTATACTTGGTGTAATTTTTTTACAGATGCTTGGTAGAGAATGTTTTATGTGCCTGTTGAAAGAAATAATCTTTCCACCCTGGTGATCATGGGGTGACATGTCACAGCCAGATCGCCCTCCCATCTAAGAAGTCATCTTTCACAATTTATCTTCATTTTGTGAAAACTTGAAAATATTCCAGTTTACTTAAAATCATTGGCAGTTCTTTTTAAAGCAGGCTGGAAGCCTGTTTTACTTATAAAGCTATCTTTTGTAAATTGTGTTTTTATATAATTCTAAGAAGATAAATTTCCTTAACAGAAAAAGTCACTTTGCAAAGAATAGTAACGATATTTGCAAAGAATAGTAACGATATGCTCATGATGGCATATTTTTCTTGGTTCATTCCTGTAGCAACTAGTATGCTTTATAAGAAACCTTCTTAGACCTATGTTATCCTGTAGTCCTGTAGTCCTATACCCACATTGCAGGTACTCAAAAGCTTCTAATGGGTGGTAGCCAACATTACTACCAGTGCAGGTATAAACCGTTACCATAGAAAGTTCTGTTGGACAATGCTGATTTAGGGGCTGTTACAAAAGAAATGGTTTAAAGAATTGAGAAATCAGATCACTTCAAAGATTTAAACCATCAAAGGAAATGAATCCATTAGTATATTTCAGACAGAAAAATCAGGAGCAGTAAATATGAATTCCAAGTGCTATGTTAGACTACATATACGTATGAATGTTGGACACAGAGGGTTTATTGGCTTATTAGCACAAAGCTCAAGCCCGTGAGATTATAAAGAACTGTTCTTTTATTGATGGAGGCTTCAAGAGAGACGGCTTAAGTCTTATACAGTGTTTCAGATGAGATAGGTACTTAATGTGAAGAAGTGGATGAAACAAGAGGAAGAGACTATTGGGCAAACTAGAGAAATTAGTGTTTTGTTTTTTTGTTTGCTTATGCTTGCCTCACTTAGTGCTCTGCCATTCATTTACATCACCAGGCCTCCTGTTTGCCTTGGGTAGGTAGTCCTTACTACTGTGTTGCCCTGTGTAGTAGCCTTTTGTTGTAGGGTCACAGAATTATATACATTTCGTTTGATAACTTAAAATCTTTGTATTTTTAACAGAGACAGGCTATTTTCACCAATTTATTTTATTAGTTTGAAGTCATTTTTAGGTCAGGCTCAGGTAACTGAAGAGCCTTTATGAGTAGTTTATATTGTCTAGATCCAAGGTATGCTGCAAATGCAGTCTGAAGTAAAATGGGAAATAACATTTTTCTAAAGACCGGCTTAGAAATCCTGATCCAGTAAGTTAAGATGTTTGCTTTATCTGGTAGCAGCGCTGATCCATACCTAGGAGAAAACATTGAGATACTTTACTACAAAAAGACTATCAAGTAGCAAACCTATATATAAAATATATTTAATCCTAGAAGTTTTAAGGTAAAATTTATTTTTATCTATTTAAAGATAAGGCCACTCTCAATGCCTGTTAGTTCTAAAAGCTGTCCTGTTTTCTTTTGCCCTGTTCACCTGTGGAAGGTCTGACAGAAGAGTTCAACAGTGAATAACCAGAATTATTTCAGAATAACAGGCTTATAGATAGATTAGGGATATAATTTGTCTTGAATATAAGTGTTGAAATTTAAAAATCTTAACAAAATATCATGCTAGGCAAAGTACTTACTTGCCCGTTTATAGTGAGCATTCAGTGCACAGATTAGGTTAGTTTTGAACTATACCAAGGCATTTTAACTTGATAAAATTAGATTCTTTTTTTAGAAACCTATCTTAACTACTGATCATTCTGATCAAAAATCCTGGGCTGGGAAGGTGGCTCAGTGGTAGAGTGCTTGCCTTGCATGCATGAGGCCCTAGGTTCGATTCCTCAGCACCACATAAGCAGAAAAAGCTGGAAGTGGCGCTGTAGTGGCAGAGGGCTAGCCTTGAGCCGAAGAGCTGAGCGATAGTGCCTAGGCCCAGAGTTCGGCAAAAATTAAAAAAAAAAAAGCTTTTGGCCTAAATGCCTTACAAAAAAAAATTCATTTGCTGTTTTAAGTTCTGAGTTTTCTATGTATTTGTATACATTGTAGATTTTTAATGATTATGAGAAAACAATCTTACCTGGCTGCTAGACCACCATTTACAGGAATAGCCAAGATAATAGGGTACAGACTACCCACAACTAAACCAATCAGTCCACCCCGTGTCACAGTACAGGTTTCACAACTCAAATCACCTAGGAAATAAATCTGTTAGCTCTAGAAGTAGTGGTCATGACAGTTGCCACTGTCAAACGTTACTTAAAGGATCCGAAGTCCATTTAACTTTCAGATATTTTATTTTCAGGCAGTAAAGCAGCAAATGGAATTCTGCACCTCCCTGTTTACAATATAGTTCGTGTACTGACTTAATGTGGGTAAATCCATGGATTTGATCCCCAGTATCCAGACAAATAAAAAAGTGCATGTGTAACCTAAAACAGCCAGGAAAAAAACAAACTGATAAATAACACCTCAGGAAAAAGAATGTATAGTTGGTTTTAGATTGGGTTATAATCAATCTCAAGGTACAGGTAGCATCTAGCTTTCTGTACTTGTTTTGTATCAGCAAACTTAGGCTAGTCTTTTCACTATTTAGTGTACCTGGCAATAACTTGGATCATCAAATTTTTCCTAACTTAGGGGATTCAAACATACTAATTGAATTAATCAAACCTGGAACAGCATTTAACAGAGATAGCTACTGTTTTCAGCCTTTTATTTTAAATGATTAATCAAAGGATTTTTTAAAATGTACTCAAGCATTTAGCACATCTTAAAGTTCTCTAAGTTAAATCTACTATTTGAATACATGCATGTAGTACTTTAAGAAGCTAATAGTTTAATCCACCCCCCAAATTTTCCCCTTTGAAGAACTTCTCTATTGTGTATGTCAGTATTTAAAAACAAAATTTTAAAAATAAAACCACTCATACACAATGTTTCAAAATACTTCTTCTGAGGGCTTTGAGGAAGATAACTTCATGGAAAATAATTAGAATTGCTATGTACATTTTATTTGTTTGGTAAATCATCGTATTATGAATTGTGTCACATAACAGCCTCATGAGATTTAGTCTTATCAAATAACCACATTATATAGCATCAAATAACCACATTATATAGCATGTTGCTACTATATATTAATATTTAAGTATTAACTAAATCAAACTCTTGGGTGATAGTGAAATAGAACTTACCTGTACTCAAAGGTAAACTTACAAAACCTTTGTAAGCCACATGAGCTGTCAAAAATGGGATCACTGCCATTGGTAAGCCAGATGCCACTGGAGCCTTTGTAACATGCAAGACACGTCGAAAAAGACTATTAGCTATTAGACCACAAAAAGCAGCATTAAGTCCAACGTATGTTGATCCATATTCAAGGACATTCCTAAGAAGGTGAGAAAATAATTTTTTTGTTATGTTTGGCTAAGATCTCCAATTCTGGAATACATTACAGAATTTGCCAAGACTTTGGGAAAAACATGTCTATTCTTTAATAACCCCACAGAACCTAACGGTAAATCATTATATTTAGGCCAGATTCTTACTCTAAAAAGCTTTCGAATTTGGTCAGTATTTAAGGATACAGAGAGAGTTTGCTAAATGTGTTTTATGATGCTTGCAAAGGATATTAATACAGAGAATTTCCCCCAACTATGCCATCAGAAGCAGCTTGTTAAGAATGAGTTGGATGGCTCTCTTCTGAGTTCCCACAATATCCACTCAGTACTTCTCCAGTGCATCTATAAGGTGTAAGGACCTTATAGAGATTTACAAGTGACGCTTTACCCTCTACTCTGATTTATAAATAGACAATAGATACAAAGATGTGCTTAACTTGGTTTCCGTTTAACTCCACAACGTGTTGTGTTAACACAAAGTGTTTTACCTAAAGATTCAGTCTCAGGAATGAGCTATTGAGAAAGTATTCAAATTCAAGTGAGACCTTGCTAGACCTTACTTGATATGAGAGTAAAATGAATGAAGTTTAATCCATGTATTTGTGAATTTAGAGCCCTGTTCAGTATATTCTTTAGTTTTGGGGAAAAAAAAACTACCACTGAATGTTAGAAATATAATAATTATTTTTACAACTTGTATTGCACCTGTAGTGCAATTCACCCCCTTAAAGTTTTTATTACTCATAATTAGCCAGACCAAGCCCCATGATAACTTCTGAAGTTTATACTCATTGAAAAGTTTTTTCTCAGACTCCCAGTAAACGCTGTACATTGTATAATTATGAATACTTTGTATTTATAATAACGTTTGTCATTTCAATCATTGAGAGCCTATTACATGCAGCAGACTTGGTAAATTTATAAAAAATTACCCCCTACCTTCAAGATTTGCATAGTTTATTAGTATTGGTTCAGGAAATGAAATGGTTATAGGTTATAGGTTATAATGGTTATAGAAATGGTTCAGGAACTTGGGGTACACATGATATTTAAAGAGTGAAGAGAGCTGAGCACCAGTGGCTCACACCTGTTATCCTAGCTACTTAGGAGGCTGAGATCTCAGGATTGAAGTTCAAAGCCAGCCCCAGCAGGAAAGTCCATGAGACTCTTATCTCCAATAAACCCTAGAAAAACTGGGAGTGGTGCTGTGGCTCAAGCAGTAGCGCGCTCCCCTTGAGCTGAAGAGTGCAGGGACAGCACCCATGCCCAGAGTTCATATGCCCCCCTCCACCCCTCCAAAAAAAGACAGCCTAGAAAACATACTAAATAATCATGGAAAATGTAAATGTGAAAGGCCTGTGCTTTTAATGGAGATTAAGGGAAAGAGAAACAAGCAATTAGTCTAAATTATTTATTTTATCCTTATTAAAAACCATGTGAAGTATGTACTACTGTCCCAACTTTAGTTATAGAAACAACTCAGAAATAATAAAAATAAATAATCCAACTGGAATCTGAAGAACACACTTCGTTATCTCCCAGCAACATTTTAATTTCCTGTAAGACTTGAAGTTTTTAGTAACTAATTCATTTAGGACAAAATTGTCATTACCACCCCCTCTAATTTTCCAAGGAAGTTCTACTCAACTACCATGGAGGTTCTTTTTTGGCAAGACATACAGGAAAAAAGCAGACACTTTAAATAAGAGACCAACTTAACAAACAGTAGTGGAATATAAAATATAATTATTCCATAGATGAGGATTAAGGTGTTTGAAAATAAAAAGTTCATGCACTTCAAAATATACCAAGTTACTGTTAGTCATATTTAATAGTCTGACAATGAAATAAGGGATGAGGATCAAAAAGATAAGACATAAATGAACAGAAATTGGATCAAGGAAAAAATAATAGGGCATTGTTACATGCCCTGATTAGGTGCAATGTTTGAAAGCAATTTTAAATCTTTACTTTCCAGGTCTAGGTCATTTCCTAATGCTCTCTTCTAATTTGGTGAAAGTACCAAAGAGGAAGCTTTCCTGTCTTCAAGGCTGCTGTCATCTAATTCATTCTTTATATTCATCTTTATATCTTCCTGCCTTTCAAGTTTCAAGCAACATGGGGTATTCTTTCACTTGTATTAGGAAGATAAGTTTATGCATGTGTGTGGGGGAGGGGGATTGGTGGTGGTGATGACTAGATAGCTTCTCCCTTGTTGAGGCAGTGACAGTAAGATTGCAATTAGTATAGTTTTCACACCTGAAGATAGGAAAATAATTCCAAAATACATATCAAATCCTTTCCCTTTCATCTCAATGTGATGTGTGCAATCCTCTTTGCTTACCAGGATTAGTATGCTACTTTGATTGTCTTCCTCTTTCTTTTCTACCTTAAATCTAGTCTCCAAAAGGCAGCTTTAACATTCATTAGAAAAACTAGTTGGATTACATTTTCCTGCTTGAAATTCTTCAGTTTCTTATGTCCATTTGCCTTATGCTTCAGTAACACTGAGTCATTAACTATGAGAAACTCTTCAGCCTAGGAATAGGTAATGCCTTCTGAAACAATGCCCTTCCCTCTTTCCAGGCTAGCTCCTTTTCTTTTCTTTTTTTTTAATTTAATTTTATTTTATTTGAGAACATACTGTACACAGGCTAGCTCCTTTTCATCCTTTAGAAGCATCATCTATTTCATTTGAAATGTAACTTTGTCAGATTTACTGGCTGTCAAGGAGAACTAACAGCATTTTGTGGAAGTACACTGTGATTGCATGTGATTGTCTGAAAAATTCAGTATATTTCCTTATTTCCTTGAAGATCTTGTGGTTTGGGTGGTACTATAATTTAAACTCAGAGTCTTATGCTTGCTCAGCTGGTGCTCTACCACTTGAGCCTCACCTCCAAACCTGATTTCTGTTGGTTATTTTTCTGCCCCAGCTGTCCTTGAACTGTGATCCAGTATCTCATCCTCCCGAGTAGCTAGGATTACAGTGTTAGCCACTAGTGCTTGGTTCTTAGTAGTATCTTTTTTTTTTTTTTTTCCAGTCCTGGGGCTTGAACTCAGGGCCTTAGCACTGTCCCTAGACTTCTTTTGCTCAAGGCCAGCCACTTGAGCTACAGTACCACTTCTGGCTTTTTCTGTTTATGTGGTACTGATGAATCCAACCCAGGGCTTCATGCATGGTAGGCAAGCACTCAACCACTAAGCCACATTCCCAGCCCCTTAAAACTCTTTAGCCATGGTCTAATTTTTCTGGCATTCACTTTCTAGCCACAGGTCTGGGTACTTTTTACACAAGTAAGCATACTAATAGAAATGAATTTAGAAATGAGAAATGAATTGGGAAAGATTAAGTTTTTAAGTTTTATTATTCAAATAGGTCCATCAATATTTACATGTATGTGGAAAAGCTAAATTATCATGCAATTATATACATCTAGAGACACCTAGCCTCAACTTCCAAAATTAGCTATGCAGTGTTGAGCAAAATGATTAATCTCTGAGCCTGTTTCCTCAAGAGAAGGGCCACCTGTGGGTGATTCACACTTGTAATCCTAGCTTCTCAGGTTTGAATAGACTTCAACTTCAGTAAACCATCAAAATTTCATACTGGAGGTGTGGTCAATGATAGAATGCCAACCATGAGCAACAAAATCAAGTGAGAACATGAGACTGTTAAGTTCAAGATCTGTTACCCCAATACCTTCCCCCTCTAAAAAGAAGAGAAAAAAAAGAGAGAGAAAGGGGCTTAGTTTCTTGATATCCTCTGTTATAAGCCACATAAACATGAGATAATGATGAAAATCTATCTGTTGAAAGCTATTTTACAATTAGGAGATCCTAGGGCTAGAGCATGGCTTAAGTAGTAGAACACTTGGCTATGATGTGCAATGCCCAGAGTTTAAATGTCAGTAACAAAAGAAAAGAAAGTTTAAGGGGTCTTACCTATCTGCTTCTGGAAGTTGGTTAATTTTTCTGGTTATGATATCAAAAACTAAGTTTTCCTTGAGAGTATCGTCTGGTTTATGATCCATCTTGAACCTTTAGAAACATGAAAACATTTTTCAAATCCTCAGAAAAAAATTTTTAATAGCTTTCTGAAGACTAAATAGTTAAGAAAGGACTGCAGATTAAGTTCATGATTTGAAAATCTACACACAAAAGAACCCCCACGCACTAAAAATAAATGAAAATAGTGATAATAATGAAATAGCAAAATATGAGAAATAATTTTTTTTGAGAGGACTGGAAATGTGACTCAAGTATTTCAGCACTAGCTATGAGTGGAAAAGTGAATTGTGTGCAATGCCCTGAGTACCAAGACACAAAACTTTAGGAAATACAGAATATTTTTACAATCCCCCAAAATCTCTTGAACAATTAAAAAATAGCATTAAACAGAAGACAGAAAATTAACATTAATGTTGGTAACTTGTGTTTATCTACAGATACAAAGACAAGGAAATGTAGGAGGAAACGTTTGCAACTTACAATAGTTAACACCCAGAACATATACAGAACAGCCAACAGAAAACACTGTGTATGTGTGTGTGATAACGGGGAATCATGGGTTTGAACAGCACTCTGCTTTGGAAGTCTATTATAGTTATGCCCCAGCCCTTTCTATTTTGTTAAGATAGGGTCTGTAATTTTGTGTGGTCTGGCCTTGAGCTTGAATCCTGCCCCTGCCTCCCAAGTAGCTAGGATTACTAGGCATTGTACCACCATAGCCAGCTGGGAAATATTTTAACAAGCACTTCTCAAAAAAAGGAACGTCAAACTGCCAATAAATGTGGAAGAATCTCAACTTCAACACAACTGGGAAAATAAAATCACAATGAGGTAAATTTTCTACTAAACAGCCAAACAAAAATTCTAAAGTTTTACAGGTAACTTGATTGTAGATGAGTAAGAAAAAAGAAACATAACATTGTAAAAATCATTCTTGGCTGGCTGAACAGAACAAAGTTTAGACTGTGTATGGTTAAGTTACCAATAGTTTCCTTGATCTCTGCACTGGACAGGATGAATGTCAAGAGTAGGGGAATGGTGAATGAGTTTTAAAATAAAGATTGGGTTAGCTAAACAACACTTTCAAGCTAACTGTTTTAGAAAAGCAAAGGTTGCAGCGATTCAGGCTTGTAATCCCATCACTTAAGAGGCTGAGGCAGGAGGATAAAGAGTTCAAGGCTAGCCTGGGCTACTCAGCAGAACCCTGTCTCAAAAAATATAGTTTAGAAAAGGAAAGGAGGGAGGTGTGAAAATATAATTTGTGTAACTGTACCTATCTATGGAATTATCACAATGAACCCTCGTCCTATATGCTAATTAAAAAAAATAAAAGCTAGGCGTTGGTTGGGAGTCTTGAGATCTGGAGAATGACAAGGTTCAAGGCTAGCCTCGGCAGACAAGTTGATTTGATCTTATCTCCAAAATAACCAGTAAAAAAAGCAGGGAAAAAGGAGGTTCAAGTAGTAAAGCAACCAACCTAGCAAGTTCAAGGCCTTGAGTTCAAATTGTATTATTGCCAAAATAATAAAGCCAGAATTAAAAACAAAACAAGCATAAAACAAAGTTACAGGATAACATAGTTTTGTTTTTGGGTTTTTTTTTTTTTTTTGTCAGTCATGGGGCCTCAACTCTGGGCCTGGGCGCTGTCCCTCAGCTCTTTAGCTAAGGCTAACGCTCTACCACTTGAGCCACAGGCCAATTCTGGCTTTTTCTGCTTATATGGGGCTGAGGAATCGAACCCAGGGCCTCATGCATACAAGGCAAGCACTCTACCACTGAACCACCTTCCCAGCCCCAATAACATAGTTTTATGAATCAGATTAGTCTGCTACAAGATCATAGCATTACTTTAACAAATATTTACATATAAAAGTAATTTGGAGAATGTTGAAGCACTGAAATTCAGCGTCTAGATGTAAGTTACCCAAGAAGCTGGGCTGCTGGTGGCTCACGCCTGTAATCCAGCCTACTCAGGAGATTGACGTCCTAGGATCCCGGGTTTAAAGTCCTTGAAACACATCTCCAATTAACTAGCACAAAGTAGTAGCACTGTGGCTCAAACTGATAGGGCGCCAGCCTTGAGCAGAAGAGCCCAGTGGCCAGGCCACAACACCAAGCCCAACGACTGACAAAAAAAAAAGGACAAATTTGGGTCAGGTGTCCAGGACTTAAAAGTTGAGGACTTTGATTTCGACAGTGATAGAGAAAATCCACGCTACATAAATGAGGTGGAGGAATAGGTATTTAATCAAACTCAAATATGTCGTCATGAGTAAGTCAGAAATTTTCTTTAAAATGTCGGGCCCAGTACTATTATCACCTTTCTGTTTCATGCTCTGAAAACTGGTGAAGTGAAATACGTTTCTACACTGTTTCTCTTAAAACTCACCCTTAATTTCCTAAGAGTGCAGAGTAGCACTGGTAGAATTGTACTGATTGTATTAATTGTACTAATTCCCTATTAGAACAATCCCACTTTTACCCAAACATTTCAGTAGGTTTTTGAATGACCTTATTACTAAAACATTCAGAGACAGGTAACAAGTAGGACTGCGTACTGAATCTGGCCTGGTCACCCTTTAACTGCAGTTATCCTTGGGATAAATCCAGTCATTTAAATACAAGGTCTTTCCTTCTAGAGTGGAGAACAGAGAGGGTCAGCCAGCACGGTGGGTCCACCTCCCCTCCTCCCTCGTTTCATTCCTGATCGCCGGTGGACTATGTCGCCACACGTTTCTTCTTCATCTCTTTTCCCAGAAAAACACTACCTCCCAGCAGCCGGCTCCGGGTTTCCTCCTGGGCCGCTCGGGTCTCACTACCACCTTGGCTCCATTTGCCTGGGCGCAGCCATCTTTAGCTGACACGTCACTCTGCGCGATCTCCACTTCCGGTTAGACTTCCGGCGTGCTGCGCGGCGAGGGAGGGAGCAGTCCTTTCAACCCCTGCCCGGGACCGGGCTTGGAGAAAATGCGGTATTTTACATATAAACTGCGTGGCCCCAAACGCTACTATTTCGCTGAAAATCTTCTTGGGTACACTACTTCTGGCCAGGGGAGTCCAGCTCCTGAGGTTGGCCCGATGTGTACGCTGGCTCAGAAGAAGTCGTAAAGGAGGGGGGCTCCACTGTTGTTCTCTCCTCTTCCCCCCCCCCCCCCCCACACCTTTTTAAGCCCTCGCTTCCGTGTTAGGATCTGATTGATTGTCCAAATATAACGAGCAATTTGAGCAAAACTTTTTTTTGTTTTTTCCAGTCCTGGGGCTTGAACTCGGTCTGGGCACTGTTCCTGAGCTGCTTTTGCACAAGGCTAGCACTCTACCACTTGGGCCACAGCACCACTTCCAGCCTTTTCTGTGTGCATGCTAGGCAAGCACTACCACTAAGCCACGTTCCCAGCCCACAACCAAACTGATTTGTAAATATTTTTATAGTTATAAGTGTGATGAACAGAGGGGTTACACTTACACAAGACAAATGACATTTCTTTAACTTTTTTCTTATTATAAGTGATGTGCAGGGGGGCTACAGTTACATAGGTCAGGGAAAGAATGTTAATACTTCTTGTATAATGTCACCCTTTCCCTCCCGCTCTCCCAGTTTTTCCCTCCTGTCCTCACCTACAAATTGTATTGTTCATTTTCAACATAGAGAAAACCAACTTTTAAGGCAGAAGAAAGACAAACTTAAAAGTCCCAAGATGAAATAGACCAATACAGGGCACCACTGGGCATCACTATTACAGATTCCTTGTAAGTTTCCATACACATTGTTTTTTTTTTTTTTAAATTTAATTTAATTTTATTTGTGAACATACTGTACAGAGGAGTTACAGTTACATGGGCAGGATAATGCGTACATTTCTTACCAAGCATTGCAGCCTCCTCCTTTGTTTATCCTTCACATCCAAGTTTCCATACACATTGTACAAGGCAGAGATTACAAAAGTTTCCTTTTAAGATTAAAATATAAATTACTACAATTATTTAATGACTTTTTATGAATTTGAATAAAATCCTGCATAATCTGGCTTCAAGATGACTCCAAAATCACCTTGAGCCATTTTAATACTCATTGTACTTGTTTGCATTGTACTTGATTTTCATTTCTTAACTCTTAAGGGTTTTTAACATTACAGCCATGCCGCTTTGCCTGGACCACTCTCCATCCCTAGATTTCACCTGGCGGGTCTCATTTCTCAAATCTCTGATTTTTCTAAGCAAACCTTGACCATTTAAATTCTGTTAACCTCTCTATCCTGTTTCTTTCAAGGAATTAATGTATTTTCCTTATCAAATATTTCATGAAACTACCTATGGACTTTCTCACATGATAGTGAGATACATAAAAACAATTGTAATTGTGTATTTTATGCTATTTTTGAGATATACAGGGAACAGTTTGGGACATCTGTTTTGAATAGCCAAAATCCTTTCAAGAGAACAGCTAGTTCATGGGAGGCAATTCACAATGGTATTGCTATATCTTTTGTGACTTGAGCTTTACTTCAAGAGTGTTTACATAGGGCTGGGAAGGTGGCTCAGTGGTAGAGCGCTTGCCTTGTATGCATGAGGCCCTGGGTTTGATTCCTCAGCAACACATAAGCAGAGAAAAAGAGCCGGAAGTGGTGCTGTGGCTCAAGTGGTAGAGCACTAGCTCCTGAGCTGAAGAGCTGAGGGACAGCGCCCAGGCCCAGAGTTCAGGCCCCACGACTGGACCCAAAAAAAAGAGTGTTTACATAGTGATCTTTTAAGTTTCATATTGTCCTTCCCTTTGAGTCAGAGGGCAGTTTTGTTTTCGAAATAGGATAATAAACTGCCTCTTACTTAAAAACAAAGTTTGAAAAGTTTGTTTCTAGTCCCCGTGTAAATTTAAGGTTCACCTTTTCTTCAGCTAGCACACAGATACACCTGTGTAGCCCTCACCCAGGCCTACCTCATTACCTCTGTGTTGGGACTTGAGTGGACAGATGAAGCAATGCAAACCTGAATGCTCATTTTGCATGCCTTTTAGAGATCATTTTCTCATCACTGGTTGAAACAGTGGAAGTGTAGCACGTCTGCTGCCATCACATTGCAGCTTAGGGAATATTCATCACTTGATTCAAAATTATACATTACAGTACAATAGTCACGAGCCGTATGTGGCTATTGACCACAAAAGTGAGGAATGGAAGACACTACATGAAAGGAAATTACTCATTACTTGACTCCCATCATTGTAATCTCTCTGTAGATCATGTTTCTAATAACAATAAAGTAAATAAAAAGGAACATAGCCAGTCCAAATTGGGATTTGCTGTAAGTGGATGACATGCACTATATTTTGAGTATTTAGTACAAAAGTTTTTAGGCTATATATTGAAATGATTATAGTTTAAACAAAATGTATTGAGTTTAATGGAATTATTAAAATGAATATATTCTTGCTTTTTAGGTAGAGCTACTAGAAATGTAATAGTATAGTAGTATAGGGCTTGCATATTACATTTCTATTGGACAGTGCTGATTTAGAAGCTATACCTAAGCTTTGTTAGGTAAATAATATATAGGCATAACACTTCAAAAATTTAATTTTTCGGGGGGGGGGAAGGAGAAGGATTGGGATTGGGGGGGACGGGGGAGGCTGGGAAGGGATGTGAAGGGTAAACCAAAGGAGGAGGCTGCAATGCTTGGTAAGAAATGTACGCATTATCCTGCCCATGTAATTGTAACCCCTCTGTACAGTCTGTTCACAAATAAAATAAAATTAAATTTAAAAAATTTTTAATTTTTCATCCTCCAAAATTTCTGAGTAACTGGTAATAGTATGTCATTGTATTCAGTATATATCTATCTTAGGATTGATAGACCTTTAGACTCCATGCCAAGAAAGTCTATGATTGCAGTTTTGAAACTTGGATAGATATGTGTGTGCATACACACACATAAAGGTTTATTTTCACAAAAGTAATCATTGAAAATCAGTTTCCTTTTACTTACATTGCTTTCCATTTAAGATTTGAAGAACACTCTCCAAGTATTCTGCTCACTAGGATGGTACTGATGGAATTCTAGTGAGGCTTCATTATATCTGTTTGTATTTCTTAATTATGTAGAAACTGCAAAACCAACAATGGGTAGAGAAGAATGGGCAGTAAGGTTGAATGGGTTTAAAAAAATGAAAACAGGTTGGAGCGTGGAATAGCTTAAATGACCAGGCTAAGAATCTGAATAATCTGAATCTGCTCTCTTTTATTTGCTTTTCTTGCAGTTGAGACATTAGTTATTAATGCTGGGACTGATATCATCATAGTTGTATTTCAGTAAGACTCACATGGCATAGAAAAATGGAGGCAATATGAGAGATGAAGATTAGTACTGTGCCAGAGGCTCATGCCTATAGTCCTAGTTACTCAGGAGGCTAAGATCTGAAGTTCACAGCCAGCTTGGGCAGGAAGTTTATGAGACTCTTAGGTCCACTTAATCACCAACAAGCTAGAAGTGGAGCTTTGGCTCAAGTGGCAGCACTAGCTTTGAGTGAGAAGCTAAGGGACAGAGCCTCGACCCTGAGTTCAACTCACAGTACCAGAACATGTGTGTGTGATCTCTTGATCAGGTACTGTTCCTAAGCTCTTTTTGCCCAAGGCTAGAGCTCTACCACGTTGAGTAGCAGTGCCACTTCCGGTTTTCTGGTGGTTAATTGGAGATTAAGAGTCACAGGGACTTTTCTGCTGGGACTGGCTTTGAACTGTGATCCTCAGAACTCAGGCTCCTGAGTAGTTAGGATTACAGGTGTGATTCACCAGTACCTGACTGGAAGTGAACTTTCAATCTCACAGATCCTACTTGTGTCCTCCTTCCAAGTTATCCTCCATATGTTGGGAATATGTTATTTCAAACAATGTAGCTGAACTTTGGGTTGTTCACAGAAAGAGATAGAATATAGCTATAAATTAAGAATCTGTAATGCACTAGAGAAACAATCTACTTACACCAGAAAAAAACAAAACAGAAAAACCCAATTTGTCATATCCTATTTTTTGTTATTAAAAATGATTGCATTTTTTGATTTTGTAAATGTTTGAAAAACTAAGAAAGAGGTAATTGCAGCTTCTTAGCAAAAAAATATTTTTTCTAGCAAAAAATATTGGCACACAGCTAATCCAAATCAGAGAAAATGGAATGTGACTACTTGTTACTACCTACACTACTACCACAGTCAAGAAATATTTCATATTTTTAAAAAAATACTCAGAAAATAAAGACTTGCAACTGCTGGAGATGATAGATTCTGTTGTCAATTATGATGATAAACTGGACAAACTAATGATGTTTTTCTACTTCCTGGGGCTCATCTTGATAAATATTACTTTATATGATCAGACGCACAGAGCCATTACACCTTTGTGTTTCTCCTCTAAAAGTATCCTTCTTTGGTTTCCCTATGTGTCAATGCCTAGGGTCCTGTATAATTGATACTTTTTTTTCAAGTCACCAGGAAGAGAAGAATGTAAATTTTTTGTTTTTCTTTTCTTTTTTTTTTAGCACTACTGGGGACCCAACCTAGAGCCTTATGCGTGGCAGGTAAGCAACTACCACCATGCTATGATCTCAACCAGCAGTATATAATTCTTGAGAAGAAGGGGAAAGTGCTGAGTGAGACCACATTTATCTGGACATTTTTTACCCCTGAGGGCATTACTTAGCTTTTGTGTTATATGGGAAATAAAGTACTCCTAGAAAGCCATATTCTTTTCAGTGTAAACATTTTGATATTAAAGATTGAGAATTTTAGAAAAACTAGAAATGGAGAGGCAGTGTGACCTAAGGAAAAAAGCTATTAGGAGGGGAAAATGAAACACATATGTTTTATAATAACATTTATTCAATTATTATGTATTTATCAAGTATCTGACATATACCATACAAACAGAACAGAAACAGGAATTACTTTTCATTTTTTCAGCAATGGCTATGTCTTCATCATGAAAAAAAAAATCAGTCTACTGAGTTAGCCTCCATCCATTGTTTGGTTAATCTTTACATATAGTTTTTAAGTGTGCTTTCATATATTGTATAATGTCGTAGACCATTAACTAGTCCAAAACATGTCTGAAAGATCAGAGGAATTACCATTAGTTTAATTTCTGTTTGACAAAGAAGCACCCAGTGAAGTAAAACTCTTCCTTTTGGTGGCAGTGGAACAGTATGGTACCTAAAAGTGAAGAAGAATTAACCATGTCTTCTGGATGCCAAGTCTATCAAAAGTTAATTCATTTCTCCTACAATGATAATTTCCACTATAGATCTAGCATGCAGATACAGTACAAAAAAAAGTTTGCTAAACTATTGTTTCAATTAGAACGTATAAATGCCTAAAGAATAAGAAGTTTGTTAACTTACAAAAAGAAAAGAAAAAAAAGAAAGGAATAAAGGAATGGACAGAGACTTACTTGACTGCCAGTCGTCCATTTTTAGAAAAAGCCAAAGCACTGGGATGTAATATACCACATACTATACTAACCAGCAAACTTCTCAGGACGCAATTTTCCTTGCTTATGTTACCTAGAAAAAGAAAATTTTATTTTCCTCTAAAATTTAGGATAAGAGGACTAGAGATGTGGTAAAAGTGGTAGAGCTTCAGTGAGAAAAAAAAATTAAGGATAAGAACTCTTTTTTTTGGGGGGGGGAGTGGGGGGGTCCGGTCGTGGGGCCTGAACTCTGGGTCTGGGCGCTATCCCTCAGCTCTTCAGCTCAAGGCTAGCACTCTACCACTTGAGCCACAGCACCACTTCTGGCTTTTTTCTTTTTGCTTATGTGGTACTGAAGAATCGAACCCAGGGCCTCAGGTATGCAAGGCAAGCACTCTACCTCTGAGCCACCTTCCCAGCCCAGGATAAGAACTCTTAAGGTAATATTGCCTCACAAAGTCTCAAAAGTTCTTTGTACTATCCTTAATCACAGTGAAACAATATAAAGAATATTAGAAATTCAGTCTATGGCTTAAGAGACATAAAGCATCTTTAAAAAATTCTTCCAGCTGGGCACTGTGGCTCAAGCCTGTAATCCTAGGTACTCAGGAGGCTGAGATCTGAGGATTGCAGTTCAAAGCCAGTCTAGGCAGGAAAAGTCCGTGAGACTCTTATCTCGAATAAACCACTCAAGACCACCATCACCAACAGCAGCAGCAACAACAACAAAATTCTTCCAATTTACTTTAGCTGAAGGAGAGTTACCACTTATGTATGCTTATAAAAATTATTTAATAACTAGCAGATGAGTACCCAATTCTCAGTTTATACATGTACTGTCTACTATGGCTCAGGTAAGTCATAGTGCTAGAATAGTACATATAAGAAACTTCTTAGTCAATTTACTAGAAAGACATTAGAAAAATATTTAAAAGATAATCGTAAGTGGGCACAATGCTTTGGAGGTAAAGTGTAATAGAATGTACCTAGAAATTTACAATGAGGGAATTAAGGTTTCCATGGAGATAGGATGTTTAGGCAAGGACCTGAAGAATGAACAAGGACTAGAGGCTCCATCAGTAACTACTTGTGAAAATAAAGGTAAGGTGAGGAGACAAGGAATAACATTAGAAGTCCATAATATGCTGGACACTGTGTTAGGCATTTAGCATAGAGCACCTTTAAATTTTCAACAATCATGACGTAAGTACTGTAAATTCGAATTCGTGTATAAGAAAATCCAAACTCAGAGTTTAAATGAATTGCCCAATGTCACAGAACTTCAATGATGGAAGTAGGATCTGAAATTGTGTGCAAAGTATCTCAGAACCTGTTTTCTCAGTATATTATATTGTTTCCCAGTACTTAAACATGCGCCAGTGTTGGTTGTTTAACTTTGAAAGAAGAACAATACTTTTAGCCTTGCCTGATCAAATGTGGATCACATATAAAAATATGTGAAGTACTGTGTAACTTAAGTTTACTGTAAGTAATTAAAATTAATATAATTGAAACTGTCAAAAATATATGTGAAGATACTTGTAAGGAGTAAATATACAAATATAAGAGATTATCAATAGCATGTTAGTTAATGGTTACTTGAACATAACCACTTTTTTTTTTTTGGTCAGTTGTGGGGCTTGAACTCTGGGCATAGGCGCTAACCCTGAGCTCTTCAGCTCAAGATGAGAGTTCTACCACTTGAGCCACAGCATCACTTCTGGTTTTATGGTGGAGGTAAGAGTCTCATAGACTTTCCTGCCCAGGCTTTGAACCGCGATCCTCAGATCTCAGCCTCCTGAGAAATAAACACTTTATGTAAAAAGTTTCAGTTTACCTGAACACAAAGCATCAGTTACAAGGAACTTGTAAGTAACTACTGAAGATAAAAATGGAAACGTAGCCAATGATGAATATGTCTTCAAAGTATCATAATTGACTTTCAAGCAGCTTCTGAAGACCAAGTTTGCTGATATTCCAGAGATGCTAGCTGTTGTTCCAAGCAGGATTGTTCCATTTATATTTAAGGCCCTAGTAGGGCAAGCACAGAGAAAATTAGGTTTAATATAATTGGACAAATATATCTTTTCTTCAGTAGTAACTTGCTATTATATATTTACTCATTATAAAATAATTCTCGAGCACTCACTACATAAAAGATACTTTTATAAGTGATAAAGATGGGGAAGTAAAAAGCAGAAAGAAAAAATAATTCCCACCCATCTTGGAAGTTGCATTCTGTGGGAGAACATGATTCTCCCACAGAATACTTAGAATTCTTTTGTGGCCACAAAATAATTTTTTTTTTTTCAGTTGTGGGGCTTGAACTCTGGGCTTGGGCGCTGACCCTGAGCTCTTAGGCTCAAGGTGAGCGCTCTACCGCTTAAGCCATAGCACCACTTGCGGTTTTCTGGTAGTTAATTGGAGATAATAGTCTCATGGACTTTCTACTGGAGCTGGCTTTGAACTGTGATCCTCAGATCTTAGCCTCCTGAGTAGCTAGGATTACAGGCGTGAGCCACTGGTACCCCGCTGAATATAAATATATTTAATTACACCCAAATTGTGTAAGATATTTTTCCCTTCAAGAAAATCTTCCCTGTTATTAAGAATTGTTTAATTGAACCTAGAAAAAATTGTTTACAATTGGTTATACTCTCTACAAAATATGCTAGTCCATTTAAAATAATGTCCATGATTTACAAAACCTTACCCAAAGATGTGGTAGATCTAGTTTTACTTATTCTGACTCATACTTAAATCCAGAAAGTTCTGAAGTTTAAGATCAACTATACTTTGACTTTACTCTTGAGTTCTATGAATTTAGACCCAAAATAGTAATGAACTTACACTTACACCATGGAATCTGTATTCCTTTTTTACTATACTCTACTGTACCTGAAACAATCAATCTGAAAGTGACTTCAATCATAATTTCTCAGTACAATACAAATACCTGTAAAAATGGTTTTATTCTAATTATTTGGAATTTAGAAAAAAAAATACCTGGCTAATTGGTTGAGTTGGAGTCTAACTCTTTGCCTAGCTGGCTATGACCCACAATCCTCCTAATTACCTCTTGAGCAGCTGGAATTACCTGTAGGTATGACTACTCCTGGCTCTCTTCTTGTTTTATCTTTAAACATGCATTCTTCATATAGCCATCTCAATAGAGTTAATAGTTTCTTAGATAATTCTCAGTCAAAACTTGTGCAAATTAAGTTGAGTATGCCTCTTACTTTTCTTTTCTAAGTGATTCAATTTTTTTTTCTATGATATCCATGACTGTTGGTCTTCTAAGTTTTGCATCTCTTAAGGAAGGAGTTGGATGACCAGGTGGGTATACTGCTATCTTGGTGTCCTGGAAAACACAAAATTCTATGCTTTAATATATTTTAAGCAAAGGATTCATTAAACATTTACTGAACTCTTATCTGCTAGACAGTGGCTTTTTTTTTTTTTTTTTGCGGGTCGTGGGGTTTGAACTCTAGGTTTGGGTGCTGTCCCTGAGCTCTTCAGCTCAAGGCTAGTGCTCTACCACTTGAGCCACAGCGCCACTCCCAGTTTTCTGGTAGGTTATTGGAGATAAGAGTCTTACATACTTTCTGCTTGGGCTGGCTTTGAACCGTGATCCTTAGATCTCAGCCTCCTAAGTAGCTAGGAGCCACTGGCACCTGCCTCTGATAGTGGCTTTCTGGATGACACAATTGGCAGGATAATGATCATCTCTGCTTTTACAGATGAGAAAACTTATGTTAACAGAGGTTGACTTGCCACCAAGACACTAAGCTTTTGTTTTCAATAGTTTTCTTTCTTATTCCAAGACAGGGGCAAGGCCCTACCTGCTTTCTCTCGTCAGCTAAGGGGGTGGAAACACCTGCTTGTTGACAATTTGTCCTCTCTCATGGAAGCAGGAGAACAGGGAAAAAAGAACAGGGAAAAAAAATCTGTTCTCTCTTTAGATGGAGACTGTTCCTACCTTGGAAGAGGCAGTGAATTATCGCTACCTTGGTTGATATTAAGTTATACATTCAGTTTTCCAGCAGTGTCTGAGGTGAAAGCTGGCCTTTGTGAGGAATAGCTCTATCTCAGGCTGAACTCATGGCACTAGGCTCCAGGGTTGGAGGCACATGTGTCCCAAGTATGAGCTACACATAATTGCCAATATGAGGAACAATACATTGTATTGTATTAAAAAAAACAAACAATGAGACTCCCCTCAAAAAAGTTTCAAAATGATGCTTTCTGAATTGTTTTTCTCTAGGTAAGACCCTTGGGTTTTTGTAAAGTTTTTTTTTTTTTTTTTGGTTGGTTGTGGGCCTTGAACTCTGGGCTTGGGCACTGCCCCTGCGGCTCTTCAGCTCAAGGTGAGCGCTCTACCACTTGAGCCACAGTACCACTTCCAGTTTTCTAGTGGTTTATTGGAGATAAGAGTCTCATGGACTTTTCTGCCCTGGCTGGCTTTGAACTGTGATCCTCAGATCTCAGCCTCCTGAGTAGCTAGGATTATAGGTGTGAGCCACCAGCGCCCGGCTTTTGTAAAGTTTTAATAACATTTTAAAAGTCTTTTAGCATTCTGTTACTATGAAGTTAAAAAGCTGTTTAACCTGTGTGTCAGTGGCTCAAACCTCCAATTCTAGCTGAGTGGAAGCTAAGAGGAGCATGACTCGAAACCAACCCTGGCAGAGTCCATCAGACTCATATTCAAAAAGCTGGAAAGAGAACTATGACTGCAGTGGTAGAGCACTAGTCTTGAGTGAAAAAGCTAATGAATAAATCCCAGGCACTAGAACACACTAGTACACACACACCCATACCCTCCCCCCACGTTTTGTTCTGTCATTTAAACAAGAAATGGATGTTTCTTACGAATCCAAATTTGTGGTTGCAAATGTTTATTTACTACATTGATAAGAGCAAGATTGATGTAAAATTCAGTTTATTTCTTTTACTCTATATTCTCCAATCAATTAATAAATTAAAAAATCAATGGCTATTCACAAGTCATACGCATATCAGTTTTAGCAATATTTACAGTCAAGGTCAGTTCAGGAAATCTTACGCAAGAAATTAGAGTAGATTAATCACAATGAACATAAAAGACAGTATCAAAGGTTCTCAATCTTCAGTGTGAGAAAGTATGGTAAGAGACATTTATTTAAAATGCACCCTGAGATTTGTGGATTTAACAGAGGCAAAATGAAGCCTAGAATCTGCATTTTGTTATCAGCAATGGATTCTGAAGTTGTTGATGAACACCACTTGAATATCACTGTGATGAGAATTAAGCTTAATGAGTATTAAGGAAATAACTCTAATGAAAGACAGCACAGAGGATCATGTGCTCACAGGAGGTATGTGTTCTTCTGAGCTTTAAGATATATAATGAGTAACAATAGGCCAGTTTCCCTGCACTACTGTACTCAAGCCAGTTCGTTTTTCCTAAAGTATTTGGGAGAACAGAGGAACAAAAGATATTTTACAACTTGCAATTTTTTATTTTTAAAGTGTAGACTTTTTAAAAATTTTTTTGCTTCTCCTTAACATCCAAGTGGAAAGTGGAAGTGAGGTGACAAGAATAGTTAAAGGGGATTTTCTAAGGGAGATTATTTAACTATGTGTACTATGTAGTGTACTATGTGTACTATGCAGGCAGATATCAAAAGCATGATTAAACAGAAACCTTACATATTTTCTCTGCCATTAGCAATTCATTCAAATCCTCTCTGAAAAGAAAACATCTAGGTGTAGTATTTTGTAACCTATCTAGTGTACACCCTCAGTTCCCTAGAGGACAAAGAACACACTCACTCCATCCAGGATTACAATTACAGGACAAAAAATACCAAATGTCAAATAATATTAAATTAATGATTACAGGGGCTGGGAAGATGGCTCAGTGGTAGAGTGCTTGCCTTACATGCATGAGGCCCTGGGTTCGATTCCTCAGCACCACATAAGCAAAAAGAAAAAAGCCGGAAGTGGCGCTGTGGCTCAAGTGGTAGAGTGCTAGCCTTGAGCTGAAGAGCTGAGGGACAGCGCCCAGACCCAGAGTTCAGGCCCCACAACCGGACCCAAAAAAATAAAAAATAAAGAAAATAAAGAAAACAAGATAGCAAAAAGTTGAGTGCAGTGGGGCTCCGGTGGCTCACACCTGTAATCCTAGCTATTCAGGAGGTTGAGATCTGAGGATCGCGGTTGAAAGCCAGCCCGGGCAGGAAAGTCCACGAGACTCTGATCTCCAATAAACCATCAGAAAACCGAAGTGGATCTGTGGCTTAAGCGGTAGAGCACTCGCCTTGAACTGAAGAGCTGAGGGACAGCGCCCAGGCCCAGAGTTGAGCCCCAAGACCGACAAAATAGAAAAAAAAAAGAAAAAGAAAAAGAAAAAAAAGGTTTAGTGCCTGTCTTTTTGCAAAGCATTGTTAAGGAATCAACTGCCTTCATCACACTTCCCTTACTGAACCAGACAGACACGTAACTTTCACAAGTTCCTAGTTTACAGTTTGGGAACAGAACGCAACGTAGTCCCCCCGCTAGGTTCTCCAGGACTAAACGACACCCTGTGCTCTCAGAAGAACCTTACTGGGCACTGAACTGTAAACATTTTGTTATGATCTGTACTTCCTCTAACATTACTGACTCCGAGGTGCTTACACCCGTCCGTGTGGGCAGGTGTGTAGATGGTTTCCGGCTGCGCTGAATTTCACATGTGTTACTGCACGTTTTACCGAGCACCTGGTCGGTGTGGGCCAGGGAACCGTGACCCTACAACCCCGACGCGGGCGCGGGCCGGGAAAACCCCACCTGGCGGGAGGAAGGCCCCTGGAGGAGGGTCAATCAGAAGCACATCTCAAAGAGGAGCATCTGCGGCGGGTGGAGGGGATGGGAACCTGGCGGTATTACCAACTGAAGACTAAGCCTGCCCCAAGTCTAGAAGTAAGAGAGGGTAAAGCAGACAATCAAGACGAGGCTCTGCTCTTCGCAAGCCAACTAGGGCCCTAACTGCCCTGGAGAGGCTCGGAGCGAGTCTCTCTGTTTAAGTAATTCACGTGATACCGTCTCAGAACACTTTGAAATCACAACCCAGACCGCCCCGGCTGTCCGCCTACCTCGGGCCCGCCGTCTCTCACCGGAACCATACCTGCGTCGTCCGCTTTAGCCCCGGCCACGGGCTTGAGCGCCGCCATCTTGACGCCTCACGTGACCGGCGGGTGGGCGGGGATCCAGAACGCTGGGGGCGGGGAATAGGGGGGTGGGACTGGCGGTCCGCTCGCAACTGCCCTCAGCAACCAGGCCCGCCCCTGTCCAGTTGAAAGCCGCGCCCTCCATCCCGGCTAAGATTGGGCGCGTCGTCCAGAAATGACAGCCGTTCATTGGCTCCGAGGTAGCGCCCAGCCACCCGTGGGCCCGCCCCCTTTCGTGCCGTGGGCCCGCCCCCTCCACTCCCCGTATCTTCCCTCCGGGCATCTGTCAGGCCGCCCGGTCGGCTCGCCAGCTGAGAAGTGGGGGTGTTGGAACCATGGGTACGCGGCTGTGCGCCTTTCCTTCCCTCAGGGCCGCTGCGTTCGCTGGGCATGGCAGCCGGCCCCTTTCAGTGGTTGAGGGCGCTGGCCTCTCGGTGTCCAGGTGTTAAGGAAGCCTGTCTGGGCTCGCAAGTGCCTCCGAGCCTCCACCTGCCGCCCCAGCGCGGGAAGGGCCGCCCTGGCCGGCCTCCCTGCCCCAGCCCACGAGTCCCGCGCGCCCGGCCTCCCCTCCCCAAACCCTCGACTCCCCCGCGCTCCCGGCCCCCCTCCCCGGCCCTCGAGTCCCCCGGCGCCCTGTCCTGGTCGCCCGCGGGAAGGGCCGGGGTAGACATCCGCACCCACCTCCGTTTCCCCAGAAGACCCCCCTCGTCCGCCCGGGCTTGGGGCCGGAGGAGGGTGCCGCTGGGGAGGCCTGGCGCGCTGTGGTGCCCGTTCCGTGCCCAGCTGTGTCTCCCAGCCTGGCAACCCCCGACCCCTCCGGTCTCCACCACGTCTGAGAGAAGCCAGCTCCGAGAGTTATATAATTTCTAGTGCTGCTGTTTCTCTTTGCCTGAGGAAACACTTCCTCGCGTGGAGGGAGCAGGACGTTTCAGGGCTCTTCTAGATAAGGTTGGGGTGTGGGCAAGCGCAGAGAAATGCCTTTTCTGCAGGAGGAAGGTGGGTAGTTAGTTGGGAGAGAGACGGAGAGAAAAAGGTGGATGTGGACCCCACACAGTTGCACTACCGCTTGGGAAATCTCGGAGCGTTTGCCTAGCCTTGGCGTTGCATGCCTAACACTACTACAGCGTCTCTGAGAAAACACCTTCGGGCAAGGTTTGGTTTCTGATCTCCCACGGTCTCAGTGTGTTTGCTCGCCGACAGAAAGCTGCTTGGATGTGAAGAGATGGCAGTGATGTGAAGGACTCCAGTGTGAAGAAATCTGCTTCGCCAATTCATCCTGCATCAAGTGCCCACTGAGTAGCACTGTCCCTTTAATGTCTCCATGCCAAGGGATTGCTTTCCTTCTTTCCAATCCTCTCGGGTAATGCATGGGAGGATCAGAATCATAGGGGGGCATTAAGGATCAAGCCTTCGGGGCTTGGACAGAGCAGAAGAAAAATACGAAAGTGACAGCAAGCTGGATCCTGTTTCATTGAGGGGGTGAGAGCTGGACCTTCTGGTCTATTACATAGAAAGAGGCCTTTCAACCTGTATTCTGCCCCCTGAAAACTGTTCAAACTCATGCACCTTTCTGAAGATACCAGAGTCAAACATTTTTTAAAATATTTTTTGTGAAGGGGAGTGGGAGGAGTTCAACTTTTTTCTGTAAAACAAGGCTTTTTAGTCATCGACCAGTTCATATTTGGATTTGATAATGTATAAAGTAATGAGACAGCTGTCGAAATTTGGGTTGTGCCCAATTGAGTTGCTCATTGAACTTCCAAAAGTGTTGCTGTCTGAAGAGGAGTGTTAGTCCTGTTTTCTATGGTTATGATAACTCTCTCACCTTTTATAAAAATGGAAAACAAAGTTATATTTCTCTAAACTCTATGGGCAGTGTAAAAAGTTTAGCTATGGAAAAAATGCATCATTGTTTTCTTTATCTGAACTAGAAGACACAGCCCTGGGTATCAAAACTGAACAGTGTGCAACAGTTACCTGGCACTTGGTCTCAATCCAACTGCATCAAACAGAGACTTGAGAAAAGATATTGAATCCTGTGGCAGCGGAAACACCCAAGAATGCCAGTCAAGAAGAAAGGTGGGCTATGAGGTTCCTATGTAATGTATGGTTTTCTTTGGTTTTGTTATTTGTAACTTACATTGTATTCCTTTGGAGAGTGAAATATTTTTTCCCCTTGGGTGGAGGAAATGTGTTTTGTAATATCTTTTCAATAATATTTTGGTATAGTAAAATGAAATACTTAATTGTAGATATTTGAGACTTTACGAGACAGGCTGCCTATGTCACTATGTGTAATAGGGATAGATTCACTACTGTAGCTTTGGAATCTTTTACTTGTTTTCTTAGCTTGTTAAAGTTTAACAGGTCTAAACAGTCTTAAAAAAGAAACTTGTATGATGGACCTTCTTCCTATGGACTTAATATTTATTGGGCTAGTGGCATGACTACAAGAGACATCAAAGTACTTTTGTTTTCATCAGATAAAATTTATCATTTATATTTTGATAAAAAATTCATATTTGGGTTTAATTACCTAAGATTTATGTAAATCTTTAAGGATAGAGCAAAACTTTAGTCATTTCTGTTTTCTGAGATGCATGCATTATTCAATAACATGATTGGCAAGCTCTCCAAATGAGGCAAGTGCTTATTTTTTTCTTCCCTACATTAACTTTTATTACTTGGAATTGATAAAAAAAAATCTATTATATAGATCATACCTTAGGGCTTTAATGTAGCTGAGATATACCCAGGTTTGCTTTGTTGGAAAGAAGTGTAGTGAAATTAGATTTTGAAAATCTGATAATGAAGATGAGATTAATGATAGTTTCTGGAATCAAAATTTATAACATCCTTGAACTCTACTATTTTGCATTAATATAGATTCAAATGTCCATCCAGTTATGTGAATTCCTACAATATTAAAGTAAAGCCTAACTTAAAAGTGAAAAGCCTAACTTGTAGGTGAAAATTCAACACTTACACTTGTGGATTTAGAAGATGCATTGAGGAAAATTATAGTCACTGGGATGCTCTTATCCAAACTGCACAGATGGACAATAATATTGAATAAATTTGAAACTTCTAGCAATGTATTTTTTGCACAGTTAGGTTTAAGTTTGAGAATTGTTCCTTTCCTCACTATTTCCCATAATACTATCAAGAGAAGTAAACTTCCTTTGAGATTTTAGAGCCACACATGTCCAGATCTGACACAATTAGCTTATTGGGATGAATTTGGACTATAGCCAATAAATGTTTTCTTGATTTGTTTGGTTAATGTGTGTCTTTATCATTGTTACCATTTCTCTAGATAGTTCTTTGGATTACCTTATTAACTTGAAATAATAATTAAACATACTTGGAGGAAGGCAGGTGGGGGAAAGAGTGAGAAAGGTAAAAAGGAAAAGAGGAGAGAGAAAGGGAATATAAAGGTTGTGAGAAGGAAGAGGGGGAAGCACAATTGATATGTATGTATAACTTAACTAAGAGTGAACTTAAGAGAGAGTGAACTTAAGGGTTCTCAAACCAATTGGCTGCATTTAAAAAAATTTATCATGTTTAAGAGAACTGATAGAAATTGCTGAAAAATTATTGAAAATTAATACTTCATGAGAAAGTATTATAGAGATTTTAATCTCTTTCCTTCTCTTATTCTCCTTTCTCTTTCCCTTTCTTCTTTCTTAAGAATGGATTGACATAATAGATTAAAACATTAGAAGAAATCAGCAAATTCTACCTAGCAAAATGAGTATTTATTTACACTGTACTATTGTATATACATTATGTAGTTCATTTAGTAAACCAATTTAGGGAAATAATATATTTTATTTTTAATTTAAAAACTGTTAATATTAAGGTATGATATGTAAGTCAGGCCTAGAGAGACAAAGGTTGAATATTTTCTCTTATATGTAGAAGATAGAATTAGCTTACAAGCTAATAAGTAAATGTATTAGGTGGTATGCAATTGTATACACATGTATTAACTGAAATATGGTCAATTCAAGGAAGAACTCAAATAGTGTATTTCCTTAGACAAAGTCTGAATTCAACAAAAGAAACATTAGAAAGTAGATACTTGAAAGGAGTGGGGTGAGGTCACGTGGAAAGAGGTAGATAAATGAAAAGGAGAAGAGGGGGAGAATACTAAGAAAAATTCAATGCGTATCCTATAACATTAAGGAAAGTGAAGGAAGGGGCAGGTTGGGTGGGATGGGTGAGAATGTTGAAGGGTTAACATCGATCAAGATGTATTGTATTCATAAACTGTTTTGTTAAATGGCAACTTTTTTGCACAACTACTTCAAATTAATAAAAAGATATGAGTTTTGAGTATAGATAACTAGCCAAATATGTTTTTATGTATGCATTGTATCTTTTTAGTTGGCTAATCTTCACTGTTTCTTCAGTATAAGAAGACAAATATTTTAGAGTTTCGCTTAGGGTTATTTTGCAGGCTAGGACTGACTGCCTTCATTTTGAATCTTTCTGTCTTTATTGTCACATGAGGTAGTTACTGATGGAGCTAGTCTTAGTGTGATTTTAAGTAATGGTGATCTCCATGTGGCCAAGTATGTGTTCATTATTGAAAATGATCTTATCAATATATGATATATGCATATGACATAATTTAATTTTTTTATATTGTTGCCCACGTAAAGAGACCATTTTTTCCTTGACAACATACAGCCATGGTGGAGGATGGGAATGGGTGTAAAATATCATTGAGCCCATTTCTAGGTGCTATTCTTTTTTTCTTTTCTTTTCTGCTGGGTACTGGGGTTTGAACTCAGTGTTTTTTGAGCTTGGCTTGCTTGCTAGGCTGGTGCTGTAACAGTTGAACCATGCCTCCAGACTAATTTTTTTGCTGGTCATTTTGAAGATGGAGTATCTTGGGTTTTTCTGTCTGGGATGACTTTGAATCAAGATCCTTTGGCTCACAAGTCTCCTGGAGAGCCTGGATTATAAGCATGATCCACCAGTGCCAGCTGTAGGTCCTATTCTTGAGTCTCTTGGAGAAGCTGCCACTGATTTACTCAAGCTTGCTCTTTTACTTAATGACATTATTTTTCTTTTACCTGGTCTGTTCACATCTTTATAAATCTCAGTTTAATCAACAGATTCTTCCATTTTTCTCGAGAGAATTTTTCTCTGTAGTTTATTTTAAATGTGGGATTCTAATATTTATTAGAAGTAATTTGGTTTATTTCCAACTGAGCCCTTAGAATAATTTTTCACATATTTTTAACATGAACATTTAGTACTAATCGAAGATAGGTTATATTAGCATTCTTTGTTGTGTCACAAAATTGTAGTGGTGTCTGTAGTACCCCTGAATAAGCTTTCTTAAATTGAAGTAATAGGATTGATATGCTGAGCTAATGTAAGAAGAAAAAGTTATTGTAACTTGTATTTCTTCCCTGTGTTTTTAGCAGAAACTTGCTAATCTAAGAATAAAATATGCTTAATAGATTTTTTAGTAAAATAAAGTGTCCTTTTGAATAGGTTCTTTATTTCCCTTATTGTTATTAAATATGTGAAAGAAGACATTGCTTCTAATGCTTTGAGACATGCTTATTTCATTTCTGTGTTTTTGGAAAATATTTCCATTATTTTCTAAGCGTCTTTAAAACTTGTATAGAATTCTGATATTTTTCACTTATATGACTCCTTTCCTTTGAATGCTTTTTTTCTTTTTGCAGCTGTTTTCAGTGATTAATAGAGCAAGCATAAGCAGATTTTTATCTGGTCCTGAAAGCTAAATACTATTATTTATTTTTATTTTTTTATTTGTTTTTGGGTCCGGTCGTGGGGCCTGAACTCTGGGTCTGAGCACTGTCCCTCAGCTCTTCAGTTAAGGCTAGCGCTCTACCACTTGAGCCACAGTGCCACTTCCGGCTTTTTCTTTTTGCTTATGTGGTGCTGAGGAATCGAACCCAGGGCCTCAGGCATGCAAGGCAAGCGCTCTACCACTGAGCTACCTTCCCAGCCCTAAATACTATTATTTTATATTCACATATTTTAACACTATATCTTTCAAAAGGAAGCTGGAAAATTCTATATATTTAGATTTTTTTTTGATGTCACGGGGTATTTAAACTGAAGACCTTGCACTTGGTAGGGAGGTGCTCTACCCAACTTTTTATTTTGTTTTATTAGCTATTGTTAGGTTGGGCTCAGCTTTTTGGACAGGCTGACATTAACCTGTGATTCTTTTACCTCTGCCTTCCACTGGGATTACACTTTGTACTACTACACACCTGGCTTGTTTGTTGAGATGTAGTCATGCTAAGTTTTTTTTTTGAACTGTGATTCTTCTACATATATCTCCTGCTTATAGGTAAGTATACATCACCATGCCTAGCACTTGTATATTTATTATAGTAAAACAGTACTGTTATATATTTTATGACCATCCTTGAAATCATGCTTGTTTCCTAGACTCACCATGTTTTTTTACCTCTTTCCTTTTGATTGGCTGTATATTTCATGAAAGTATAATTTCTGTTATAATTATGTTATTTTTTCCTCTCTGGGAAAGGGACATTAGAATTATTATTCTTTTTTTGGGGGGGGTCCGGTCGTGGGACCTGAACTCTGGGCCTGGGCGCTGTCCCTCAGCTCTTCAGCTCAAGGCTAGCGCTCTACCACTTGAGCCACAGCGCCACTTCCGGCTTTTTTTTTCTGCTTATGTGGTGCTGAGGAATTGAACCCAGGGCCTCATGCATGTGAGGCAAGCACTCTACCACTGAGCCAACTTCCCAGCCTAGAATTATTATTCTTATTTTTTCTTATTTTAAATTTCTTCATTATTTGATTCCAGCTGTTTGTGGGTTAACTTTTTTTAGTAGTATATCACTAATTCACATTTGATACTTATCTGTGTATACTTTGTATCTCTAGCTCTTCCTCCTCCTCCTCCTCCTCCTCCTCCTCCTCCTCCCCCCCCCCCTTCTTTGCTGGTACTGAGATTTAGACTCAGGACATCACACTTGCTAGGTGCTCTACCACTTGAGTCATGCCCCTAGACCTTTCCCCCACTATTTTAGAATAGGATCTTGTCTTGTCTTTTTTGTTGGCAGACCCAGATCAAAAATCCTTCAGTTTACATAGCTGGAATGACAGGTATCTACTACCACATTCAGCCTTTTCTGTTGAGATGGGAGTCTTGCACACTTTCTGTCTTGGCTGGCCTCAAACCTTTCAATCCTAGCTTCTTCAGTACCTAGGGATTAGAGGCTGGGCCACTTTTCCCAGCTTCTATTTCTGACTTTTCTTAAGTTTAAATTGTGTTTTTTGAATTAACATATGGGAAAATACATACTTGAATGTAGTTAGTCCTGATTGTCTGTTTTCCTTTGGTATAGATTTTTCCTAAGTTGTGGTAAAGCTTCATATTTTCCATACCAGTGCTATATCTAGATGCTTTTTTTGTTCCATACAGTTAATGAAACTCAAAAGAGTTGAGTCTTGGAATTTTTTCATGGGAGGACTGGAAATAGTCATGACTAAAGACACTCAATTTCTGTAATTCAAAGTGAAACAAATAATTTGCCAAATTATTTTAAGTTCCCTCCAAGAGTTGGTTGAAAGAGTTATTGGGAATAAGTCATGAATTTGTGATTTTAGAATATACTTATCATCTAGGAGATATTTAGGGTATTCTGGGTAGAGAAAAAAATTTGTATTCAATTACCGATTAGGAGTAGGTTATGAATCAACTAATAGATACAAAGGTAAAATTTCATTTTATTTTTCACATGTAATATATGGAGAAAATTGCAAATGGATAATATGTTAAAGACTTGATACTATAAGATATGGTATGCTAGGTTTAGGGGCAACTGCTAAAAGTACTCCATTTAACAAAATATTTGATCTCTCCTTGAGGCCTGTTACAGCTTTCTTAGGATAAAAAAATTTAGTTAGGGGCTGGGAAGGTGGCTCAGTGGTAGAGCGCTTGCCTTGCATGCATGAGGCCCTGGGTTCCATTCCTCAGCACCACATAAGCAAAGAAGAAAAAAAGCCGGAAGTGGTGCTGTGGCTCAAGTGTTAGAGCGCTAGCCTTGAGCTGAAGAGCTGAGGGACAGTGCCCAGGCCCAGAGTTCAGTCCCCAAGACCAGACCCCCCAAAAAAAAATTAGTGAGAAGATTATACATAAATATTGTATTTTAAAAATATATTAAGGAACTCAGTCATGTCTTTGTCAATAAATTCTTTTCTATTATATATTTGATAAACTATAGGAACAATATTCTGTGTTAGTTATAATTTTGTTTTTGTGCTCTTATTTCTTAATATTTATTATTACCATATCAGCTATTATAAAATATTTTACACTTAAAATTGAAATATATATATATATTTTTAACTGAGGGGAGGAAATCTGTCTTTTACATGATAGGAATCATGTCCTTTACCATGAATTTGTAGCGGTCAAGACACAAGGTCTGTGTATCTTTAATGTAGGTTACTTCGTCAGCAAAGGATCATGAGTTTTACCCAGTCTCTTCTGTCCAGTCAGTCATTCTGAATTCCAACTTAGTAAGCTTTCTCCATGAGTTCAATTTTTAGTAAGTGTTTCAAAGTTATTTTGAGAATTATGGCCAAATTTCTTCCATTATGAAACAGTTCCCGTAACAACCCATTTGTTTTAGACTTTAAGGTCAAGAGGAACAGTGTATTATAAGGCAAAAAGATCCTTTGAAAACAAATTATTAAATTTAACATTCAAAGGTTATGGAAAAAGTTTTATATTCTGTTTCTTGCTAGCTGCTCAGGCCTTAGGTATGTTAGAATAAGACATTAAGTCTTCTGTTGTGGTGTGGGGTTGTTATTTTGGAGAGTTATGACATATTTATCATTAAAAGTTTAGTAAGACTTGTGATGAGGTTAATAGATTCTGTTCTATTAAAATTCCCTAATAAGCAAGGTAAAATTATTGTAAAATTGCTGTATGTAAGGTAATAGCTTTGCTCCTATGTATTCAATCATGTATCCATTTCATTAGGATTTATTGAGTGTCTTCCATATACCAGCACACGTCAGATGCATAGTTTTCAGGGACAAATATATTATTTTGGCCATGGTGATCATTTTTCACTTTTCTTTTTGGAGATACTAGAGTTTTAACTCATGGTTTCATGCTTTCTCCCAGCTTGCTTGCTTAGAATTAGTGCCGTAACAGTTAAGTCATGTCTTCAGTCCAGCATATGTGCTGGTTAATTGGAGATGAGAGTTTTGTGGATTTTTCTCTGGATCTCAGCCTCCTGAGCAGGGAGGAGGATTGCAGATATTTTCCAATGGTGCTTGTCTTGGCTATTGTGATTCTTGAAATATGTTAGGAAAACAGATATAGAAGTAGAAAATTTTAATTTTGTGTAGTGAAGTTAACATAATGGGTCAAGGAACCAGATGAGGAAGACTTAAGCCCACCTGGAAAGATGTGATATTTAAAATAAGATGTAAAAGATGACTGGCAGGGGTTTACCAGTCATTGTAGACATGACCAAAAACTGTTTCAGATTATTATTATTACTATTATTATTATTACTTTGAATGATAACATCACATTCTGTATCACTACTGCCACTACCATCATCAATGACATGATGGATGATCATGATTATTAATGTTATGGTTGAGAAAATCTAGACTAGTAGGCAGATACCTACGCTACTAGGTAATCATTAAGCTGGACATGTTATCTATAAATGTAGGTATATAAAAATAATCCATTTATTTTCTAAAATTTCAACTTATTTTTGACTCTTAGCTACTGAATAGTACATAAAGTAAGTCTTCTAATTGTGTGTGTGTGTGTGTGTGTGTGTGTGTATGTGTGTGTGTGTGTGTGAATGCACATGTGTGCTAATACTGGGGCCTGAACTCAGGGACAAGATGTCCCTTAGATATTTTTGCTCATGGCTAGCCTTGAACCACAATCCTCAGATCTTAGTCTCTTGAGTAGCTAGAAATACAGGCCACTGTTGCCTAGCTCTCGAATCCTTTTTTATGTTTTCACATCTGGGATGGGGGGTGTACTCTGGTCATTGATTTTTGAAATATACAATAGTGTGAGTTACTGTGTCTAGGTAGTTCTTTCTGCTTTGGCAAGCTATTCCAAGTTATTACTTTCTTCTTTTTCTAGAACTTAAGTATCTGTTTGCCTAGATGTATTCTGATGCCATTTCTTCTAGTCTTTCTCCTTTCCAGGCAATGTTGATAACAGAGGCTAGATTCTTGCAGCCTTGGTATCCAAAACTTTTATTTTTTCTGAGTATATCTTTCTAGATTCAGTGAGGGTGATTAGGATGATGATAACAAAAGTCTCCCTTTCTCTGCCTCTACTTGAGAATTTCTCTCTCATCTCTGTGACAAACTTACTGTGAAGGTATAGGGGTCATAGTTTGTTTGTTTGTTTGTTTTGTCCTGGCATGTACCTCCCTGGAGGCAATAGAGTACCATACTAGTTATCTGCTTGGATGAGAAGAAAGGAAAAATTGGAAAAAATTGAGGGAGAGAAAATACTTTCTCAAAGTACCAAAATTCTACATATGAAATAGTTTGTGTGGCTTCTTATGATGATGCCACTTATTAAAATCATGTAACTTCACTTTCCTTTTTTAAAAAAGCTTACTGTCTTTTGACTCGTTGCCATATGTTACTTTCCTCATGCAATAATATGTATATATGAAATTCTCTTTTCAAAACTACTAATAGAATTATGACCAGAAGTCACTTTTCACTGTGAAGTCTGATGTTCTTTGCAAAGGTGGATGGGCATCATAGTTTAGTGGAGTGGAATCCACTGTTAGAATCCAGTTTTTGCCATCAGCTGGTAAAAGTTAATATAAAGAAAATAAACAGATTGAGCTTTAAATTTCTTGCCTTAAAATGTAACTGTACTTGTATGCTTCTTAGGACTATTGTGAACATCAAATCAAAATACCTAGCTCATATAAATGTTAGTTCCTAGAAAGATGCCATACAAATGCTTACCATCAGAAGAATTCTGAGATGGGTCTCTGAGGAGGAGTTAAGTTATGGTCAGGGTCAAGGCTCCTGCCATTAGTGATATGGAGTGAGATTTCCTGTCATTTTCTGAGCAATGAACCTTGCTCAGAAATGGCAGTAACACATCTGGTCACACATAGAAACCATTTTACTGTGCTTTTATAAAACAACAACAACAAAAACAGAATAGTAGCATGATTTTTCTTCCATAGATGCTGAGGTAATTTGTGAAGCATCTCATGTATACCAAACGACCTCAGTCTCCAAGCTCTACTTTAATTCCAGCCAGCCAATTTCTCCAGCACTTAGAATTTTCAAGCTTTATTTGTATTTTAGATTTTTAAAAATTAGAACAACTCACATTTCAGCATATATTTATTTATCAATTTGCTATCTTCATCCTTTCTATTGATTACTAATAAACCTTGAATTTTTCCCATTTTACTCTTGGACAGTTCTACAGAATATTTGAAATCTTGGCGCATATGAGAGGAGTAATATAAATGCAACATTTTATGCTATTATCTTTTGTTTCTACAGGAGAATTTTCCTGGCCAATAAGTATTTGCTAACTTTTTTTGGTGGGAGGGGTAAACTGTTTTCTAAGGACTATAGAAAAAAAAACATGGTGATCCTTTTCCAGGAAACTCAGTTGATATGGTATAATAGTTTGGTACCATATAGATCAGAATTTGAACCCTGGTCCCATCACTTATTGTGTAGTCTTGGGCAATGTAATAGTTTGGATCTTGGTGTGTGTGTGTGTATACTGGGTCTTGAACTCCCACTTTTCCTTAGTTTATTTTGCTCAAGGTTGATGCTCTACACTCCAGCTGTACCTCCACTTCTTGCTTTTTTGCTGGCTAATTGTAGATAAGAGTCTCTAGGATTTGTCTCCTCAGGTTACTTTGAATCGTGATCCTCAGATCTTAGTATCCTAAGTAGCTAGGTAATTTCTTTTTGAACAATGTCATCCTTTCCCTTGCTCTCTCCCAGTTTTGGTTTTGATTCTATGTGCTAGAGGAGGCTTGTTTTTCAGTGTTAGAACCTTTAGGATGTGGAGCTAGTGCCAGAAGAGTCATTTGAGGGGTGTTATTGGAGAAGTTATAGGGGCCTGGCTCTTTATTCTCTGTCTTCTTCTCCCTGGCCATGAAGTGAACAAGTTTCCTCTGCCAAATTGCTGCAGCCATGATGGACTTCCTTGCCAACATCCAAAGCAACAGAGCCAAGTGGTCATGGACAGAAACTTCTCAACCCATGCACCAAATTTAACGAATACCTAAGTCTTTCATCTTTTGAGATTTTATGAGGCATTTTTCTAAAATTAGAAAGTAGTTTTTCTAAACCTAGAAACTGTTTATGTTCTCCATTTAATCATCTTCCATGGTGTTATTCCTCCTTGAATGTAAGGCTGAACTTGCTATGTCTGCCGTCCATTTACTTTGCTCCTATGATATCTGGCATCTTGTGATAGCATTTATTATACTCTACTTTAATATTTTACTTTGTTAAACTATTCTCTGTATTTTTATCTTCAAACTAAAATCTCTGAAGATTTGCCTTTCTCATTTAGTATTGAGTTCTCAGTGTCTGGTATTCAATAAATAAAAAATTGACTCATTAATTAACGAATAAAAGAACTTACTTGTTAGACTTACAACTGTAGGGTCACTTTTAGATATTATGATTATATATACATATATTTTACATATATATATATATATATATATATATATATATATATTTTGTTGGTCATGGGGCCTGAACTCTGGGCCTGAGCACTGTTGAGCCACAGCACCACTTTGGCTTTTTCTGTTTATGTGGTGCTGAGGAATCAAACCCAAGGCCTCATGCATGCAAGGCAAGCACTGTGCCACTGAGCTACCTTCCCAGCCCTGAATATAATTTTTGTTTCAATAAACACATGTGAAACTAGTAGTTTAACATTTAACCTCGGATTCTAAAATTTAGTTATACAATTTACAGCTGATTGTTCAAGATTGTTTTTCAAAGAATTATGCTACTCTATTTTTGGAGGAATCAGAGTGCTTTTATGGAAAGAATACTATAATTGGAATTGAAAGCATTTAGGATTAAACTTGAAATCTGTTATTTAGTAGGTCTGTAAACTTGGATTTATGAATTTCAGTTTCATGTGAAATAAGTATATCAACTTTTCAGTGGTGGAAATCAGATAACAATGCATGCAAATGTCTCTCTAAACTGTAAATGTATTGAATACATTTATTCAAAGGAATTTTATTATAAATACTTTGCTTTCCAAAGTGTATTTGCATATTAAATTTACTTTTTCCTCTATTATATTTTGATCTTATTTTGATCTTTACTAATGATATCACTCTATAATTTACAATTTTTAAGGCTGTGGAAAATGATATTATGTATTATTCTTATTTTTAAAAGTTCATTTGTTAGCACTATATAAATTTAAAGTACCTGTCCAAAATTATTTATAACTTCTGGCAATGCTATTCTTAACCAAATACAATAGAGTTGAGCCTTAATCAACAGGACACATGATTGCCTACAATTATGTAACATTTACTATATCCTTTGGTTGCATATTTTAGGCTAAAATGTCTATTTTAGTATCCCTTCACCCTTCCCAGTGCTTGCCCTCTCTCAGGTAACCCAAATTTAGTTTCTTTTCTCTCTTTTTTTCCCTAATGGGCTCAGAAACCAATGAAAGTATTTCACTTAAAAATATAAAATTTGAGGCTATTTTATCTGTAATTCAGGTGAAAAAGTTTGCACTTATACCTGGTTGGTTGAACATCAATTGAAATATTAATACTGACTTGCTTGAATATTTTTCTAAACTTTCTACTTTATTCAACTTATGGCATATGACAGATCCTTTTTCCTTGCCTTTTTTGTTCATTTATGATAGTTGCATAGTTTAAGTTTACATTACCCTCAGGCTCAAACTCATTAGCCAGAAATAAAAATGTAAGTAGATGGAGTTGAAGGGTGTAATGGAATTGATGCCAGGTGCTAGTTATCATCAAAAATAAAAAGAAACATAAAATAGCAGAAACAGTTACATCACTAGATGCTGGTTTTCTAAGAAAGTTCTCTAAAACAAACTTTCTTTTTAACTGACCATTTTTTCTTATGTCTATCATTTTATCTGATGTGTCAGATTTTGCTTATACTGAGTTGAGAGGTATGTGCTGATTTAAAGAATATCTGTTTTCAATCAGTATGCTACTTTCTTTGGATAGCTACTTAATATATAAATGAATGAATGAATAAAAATCCATCATTTAGAAAATTATATTGCAAATATGATTATGGAATTTTCCCTTTATAAGAATAAGAGACTAAAATACCTACAAAATGCCATGGAAGAAAAAAGATTTAAAGTTGTAATGGGAAGAGTCCAAGGAGAAAAGAATCTCTACTAACAATGGACGAGGGTCCATTTTCTTTCTTTTTTAAAAAATTTTTTTATTATGAAAATACCATACATGGGCAAGATAATGTGTCCATTTTCTTACATCCTTACCATCCCTCATTTTCTTTTAGTCTTTGAGCTAGTTCATATGTAGTGATTTTGATTTGTGTCTCCTTGATGACTAGTGATTTTTTTTTTTTTTTTTTGTCGGTCATGGTCATGGGGCTTGAACTCTGGGCCTGGGCGCTGTCCCTCAGCATTTCTGCTCAAGGCAAGTGCCCTACCACTTGAGCCACAGTGCCACTTCTGGTTTTTCTGGTGGTTTATTGATGATAAGAGTCTCACGGACTTTTCCGGCCTGGTCTGGCTTTGAACCCCAATCCTCAGATCTCAGCCTCCTGACTAGCTAGGATTATAGGCATGAGCCACCAGTGCCCGGTGATGACTAGTTATTTTGATAACTTTATATATATATACCTATTGACTATTTGAATGTCATCCTTTGAAAGTGTTTATTTAGATCATCATTGCCTATTTTAAAATTGGGTTATTATTTTGAGATTAAATTCTTGGAGTTCTTTATATGTTCTAGATCTCAACCCCTTGTCACATGGATACTTTATATTTTCTTCCTCTTATGTGATCCCATTTTTTTTATCATGAGGAAAGTTGAATTTATTTATTTATTTTTGCCAGTACTAGGGTTTGTTGATCCCAGGTTTTAAGTTTCCTTGGCTTACTTGCTCAGTTGAGACATGCCTTAGGCTTCACCTTTTGTTGAGTACTTTGGAAATGGCATTTTCTGGACTTCTATACCTGGGCTGGCTTTGAATTGCTATCTTCTGGATTTCAGCCACTTGAGTAGCTATTTTGATGTCCAGCTGGATATTAAAGTTTATCAAAAGTCTTTTCTGGGTTTTATCCTTAATTTTATTGATTTTCATATTTTGAATCATCCCTTCAATTCTACTTGGTCATGGCAAATATGGCTTCTCTCTCTCTCTCTCTTTACAGTGTTAAGGCTTGACCATGGAGCCTTGTACTTGCTAAGCAAGTGTCTACTTGAGCCACAACTTTCATCATGAATAATCTGTTCTATGCTATTGGATTTTGCTAGTATTTTGTTGAAGATTTTACATTTATGTTTATCAAAGATATTTTTCTTTCTTTTTTTGTCCTCCTCTAGTTTTGGTATCAAGATACTGATCTTATAGAATGTGTTTCAAATAATGTCATTCTCTTGTGTTTATTGGAGAATAATTTATGATTTTCTTTAAATGTTTGGCAAAATTCAGCAGCAAAACCATATGGTCTTGGGCTTTTCTTTGATAGGAAACTTGTCATTACTGATTTAGTTTCATTACTTATTTATCAAGATTCTCTATTTCTTCAGTCAACCTGAGCAAATTATGTGTCAAGGAATTTGTTCATTTCTTCCAGATTATCAAATTTGTTAGCCATAATTGTTCATAATTTTGAATAATATTTTCATATTTCTCCAGTTAGTTGTATTGTCTTTTTCATTTCTGATTTCATTTATTAAAGTCTCTCTTCTTTTCTTAGTTTAACTAAGAGATTTTGTCTATTTTTCCTAAATACACTGTTGGCTTAGAAAGAAGAGAGTAACTTAAAAGAGTACTGTGTCCTCATCAGCATCTCCTTGGACCTATAATAGTTACTAGCTGATGGGCATGTATAGACCAACCCATGGCTTCCATGTCATACCTTTAGACACCAACTGTGTCATTTCCTGAGCCCACAATCCACTATGACCAACAACACTGCTATATGACCAAGACCAACACTGATGCTATAAGCTGCCTATTGCTGAGCAGACTCATGGTTCAAGAGCACTGCATCCAGGTACAGGTAATGCTAGCTAGAATAGAAGTCCAGTATAGATGTCTTCTCTTGGCAATGGAGTTGTTCTAGAACTTCCATCCATAGGCAAGCCAGTAGTGGTTGTGAGGTCCAATATTAGGCTTCACCAACTTGAAACTGAGTTCCAGAGCAATGTCATATGCTGCCTGAAGTTGGGGTAGTGATGGTGAAAACAGTCCTTTGGCCATTGAGGTGGACATTCAACAGGGTTATATTGAGTCTCATAGTCTCAAGGATCTATATATTTTTGGAGCATATCAGGGCCCGTACTGCAGCTAGTCATAATGCAGGCCAGTGTTCTTGTGTTAGGAAGGTTCTAGAGCCCTGTAACCACAGAAACCTCTGTAACAGACTGAAAGACTGAAGGTAGAGACAGTCTCTTGATCACCAGGATTGAGGTTAAACCCAACAACCACAGGTACCTGAGTAGTGCTGGTGGAGGGTACGTGTGCACATATACTAAGCTCACTCCAAGGCTGGAAATTCTGTGGGCAGAAACTTGAATCTATGCCACTCATGCACATGTCCCTACAGGCCCTTTAAGAGTTTCTATACCATGCTGAGTCTCACATCAGTGGGCCTGATATTGAGCTGGGAGACAAAGCCTTCTGCTTAGCTTTCCAGTCCTGGTCTCCAGCAGGTGGAGTCTTGGCTTCACCTTGTTGCTGTAAGCAAGAGGGGAGTATTGCGGCATATAATCTATGGGTATTGGCCTGGTGTGGGTATGTGGAGCTTTGCCCAGAACAGGGTTTTGAGGTAGCTTTGGTACTATGTTTCAAGTCTAAGAGCTGGACTTAATTCTTTCTCCCTCCCACAAATAGGAGGTATCTCTTTTTATACTGGGCTGCTTAGAATTGGGGGGGGCATGCCTCAGACAAACCTTTCCTTCAAAATATCACTTTGTTTTGTTATACTAAATACAGACAGGTCTCTCACTTGTTTTCCTTAGCTCTTATGAAAGTAGTTTGGTGTGTGAATAGCTGCTCAAGTTGGTGTGTCTGTGAATAGATGTTTAAGTTGGTGTAATATGGTCACTAGAGGATCTTACTCAGCTCCCTTAAGTTTTGTATTTCTAATTTTCTTAGGTAAGAAATATCCTCCATTTATTATTGTCTAATTGTGATTCTCATTTCTTTTAAGAAAGTGCACTTGAAGTTTGCATTGCTTCTAATGTGATATCTGAGCCAGATATATGAGTGGAGGAGCAATCTCTATGGATCACTGAAGGGAAAATATTTTGGCAGAGTAGCAAGTATAAATGCCCTGAGGTAGAAGAGTCTTTGGTATATTTGCCAAAAAGCAGAAACCACAGTAGTTGAGTAGGCTAAACAAAAGAGATGTCTAAGAGATGAAGTCAAGATGGGTGTGGTGGTATATGCCTGTAGTGCCAGCATTTGGGAAGTAGAGAGAGGATTGTGAATTTGTGGTAGCCTGGGCTACATAATGAGACTCTCCCTCAAAACAAACAAACAAGTCAGGTAGGATCTTGCTGTCAGTGGGGTGGAAAGAAATTAAGTTTGAGTTGAGAGTGATATAATCTGATTTATTTCTTTAACATTTCTCTCTGAAGTTGTCAGTGGCTCATGCCTATAATCCTTGCTATTCACAAAACTGAGATCTGAGGATCATAGTTCAAATCCAGCCCAGGTAGGAAAGTCTGTGAGACTTTTCTCCAACTATCAAAAAGCCATAAGTGAAGCTTTGGCTCAAAGTGTTAGAACAATAGCCTTGATCACAAAAGATCTGGGACAGTGTCCAGGCCCTGAGTTAAAACCCCAGGCTAGCACAAAGCCAAAACAAAGACAATTCTTTCTGGTTGCTGTGTTTAGAAAAGAATGTACAGGGCTGGCTGGGAAGGTGGCTCAGTGGTAGAGCGCTTGCCTTGTATGCATGAGGCCCTGGGTTTGATTCCTCAGCACTACATAAGCAGAAAACAAAAAGCCAGAAGTGGCACTGTGGCTCAAGTGGTAGAGCGCTAGCCTTGAGGTGAAGAGCTGAGGGACAGCACCCAGGCCCAGAGTTCAGGCCCCATGACCGGACCCCTCCTCCCCCACAAAAAAAGAATGTACATTACTAGAGGATTATTGCAATAATATAAGAGATAGATGATGGTGACTTGGCAGGTGAAGTTGTAGAGTTTGGTATACATTTTGATGTTAAAATGTACTAATGAGCTAGCTGTGGGGAATTAGTAGGAAAGAAGGATTGATGATGCCGAAGATTTAGGTCTGAATTATTTTAAAGGTGAGGATGGAGAACTTTGCAGAAGAAGTAGATTACAGGTAAGTAGAGATCAATAGTTCAGTTTTGATAGTTCAGTTTGAGATGGAATTAACTCAGTTTGACATTCTAAATGGAAATGTTGAGTATTAAATTGAGTAAGACTGTCTAATTCAGAGGAAAGTCTTGAGTTACAGATAGAAACTTTGAAGTATGAGTACTGATAATATTTAAAATTGAGACAGAATTGGTTTCCTAAGGAAAAAGAATAAAGAGTGGTCTTAGGATTCTTAAAGGCTTCAAGAATAAGGGAGAACCAGTAAAAGTAATTATATTTAGTCTACTTATTAAAGTGGCAGATTGGATTCAAAGGAGGGATTTGAAAATTCAAGGACAATTATCACCTACTACATATAAAGAATGTCACTCTGCTAATTTTTTTTTTTTTTTTTTTTTGCTGGTCCTGGGGCTTGGACTCAGGGTCTGGGCTCTGTCTCTGAGCCTCTCTATGCTCAAGGCTAGTGCTCTACCACTTGAGCACCACTTCCGGCCTTTTCTGTTTATGTGGTACTGAGGAATTGTACCCAGGACTTCATGCATGCTAGGCAAGCCTCTACCACTAAGCCCAAAGAAATCATTGCAATCTTAGTGGTTTTTGAGTGTCTTGATAAATCTTAGTGGTTTTTGAGTTTCTTGATAAATTTTTTTTGTTTTTTTTTTTGCCTGTCCTGGGGCTTGAACTCAGGGCCTGGGCTCTTGTTCCTGAACTTCTTTTGCTCAAGGCTAGCACTCTACCCCTTGAGCCACAGCACCACTTCCTCTGCTAATTTCTATTTTTTAATACTTTTTTTGTGTGTGTGTGAAGATACTGTACCGAGGGGTTTCAGTTACATGAGCAAGGTAATGAGTCCATTTCCCATTGAACATTGTTACCCCTTCCTTTATTTTTCCCCTACAATCCCTTTCCTCCCCACCTCCCTAATTCTTCCCCACCCCTCACAAAATTGTACAGTTCATTTTCAACATAATGTCTTGTATATTGTTACAATGGGTCATCCTGTATCCTTATTTCAGCAATTTATTTCCCTTCCCCTCCCCAAATTAGAAAAATGTATATACAAGATGCAGGACACTGGAATCAAATACAGTGACCACAGGGGTTTACCATGGGGGAAGAACATACAAAGAAACAAAAAAAAAATCACATAGTACATTATAAGTACATTAAAAAGAACAACAAGAAAGATAAAATCTCTTGTGTCCCTATCTTGGGGTTCATTTCACTTAGTATCAGCTTATATGGTTATATTTACATAGCTTTTGACCTCTTCTGCTTGTCCTAGACATATACTAGTTATTGCAGATAAGGGAAACCATGGGATCTATGTTTCTTTGTGCCTGGCTGGCTTCACTTAATGTAATTTTTTCCAGTCTTTCCATTTCCCAACAAATGGGGTGATGTCATTCTTTTTGATGGAGGCATATTGTATATATACCACATTTTCTTGATCCATTCATCTACTGAGGGGCATCCGGGTTGGTTCCATATCTTATCTATGGTAAATAATGCTGCAATAAACATAGTTGTGCTGGTAGCTTTAGTATGGTCTTGCTTGTGATTGGGTAAATGCCCCAAACTGGGATTACTGGTTCATAGGGGAGCTCTATGTGGAGTCTTGTGAAGAACCTCCATACTACTTTCCAAGTGGTTGAACAAGTTTATACTCCCACCACCAATGCAATAGGGTTCCCTTTTGGCCACATCCCCTCCAGTATCTGTTGTTATTAGATTTCTTGATTATATCTGCTAATTTCTTTCAAGGCTATTTGGTTTAGTGAGAGGAAGAAAAGTATTCCTTTATATATAGTTACTATATATATATAATTATATATATATACTTCTTATAAAGAAGTAGTGAATAAATGGTATATTCTTTGAGTGGAAATTAACCTTTGTGGATATATTGTCTCATTTCATACTGAATAAATAAAATGGAGGAAACAAGCTCAGAGAGATTAGTAACAGTAAGCATTATACAGAGCCGGTAAGCAGGTTTGAGACATAAATTTAGCTGATAACTCTTTCAATAAATCACATGTATTATTAGGAGAAATAGTGACATTGGGTAGGATATCCCAGTAAAGTGTGATAGAAGCAAAGAAAAGCACAGATTTGAGAAAGTGGAGAATGTATGCAAATGTGTGTGGAGAAGTGGGAAACATCTGGCTCATAGACCACATTAAGGTCCATGAAAACATTTGGTATATGATGGGACAGACCTATCATGGCAGTATGTGTGTGTTTGGAGGAGATGGGGTATATATAGGGAATTACGGCTGAAAGTATTGGCTGAAATTCACCATGGAAGGAGCCCTGAAAGATCATCTTAAAGACTTGACATTATTTTTCAGGAAATTATGAACTTTAAGATAGACTTTTTTTTGACAAAAGAGAATCATACCTACCATGTGGACTAGTGACCAGCACTATACTCTTTATTTCATATTGTTTTACAGTTGGATATTCTTTTGGAAGACAGGATTATAGAAAACAAAAATGAGCTGTTGAAATTGTGTTGAATATGAATGATCAATTTGGTATAGTAATTTATGGAATATATTTGTTAAACTATTTCATGTCATGAAGTTAGAAAGACATATAGAATAGATGAGTATACTATATTTCTAAGGCTACATGTGAATTTTAAAATTATGTTTTTCAGATACTGACCGAGCTTTATCATTGCTAGAAGAATATTGCAAAAAGTTAAGAAAACCAGAGGAACAGCTGTTGAAAAATGCTGTCAAAAAGGTGATGAGTATTTTCAAGAGCAGCTTATTCCAAGCTTTGTTGGGTACGTAGTACAAAAAATGTTTATCATTTTAATGGTCAGAATTGAGCTTAATAGTTTGGATATATATGGTTAAAGAACATGTTAAAATTGAAATGGGTAATTTTCCTTGATACTGGAATTTTTTCTTTTTAAAATTTAATAATTACTAAAAAAGATATGTTATACAATACAAATAAGTGATAGATTACTGAAAAATGTAAGTATTGAAAATATTTTTGTGAAGGAGGGAAAATGTACACACATAAAAACTAAGTAGTTTGTTGCAAAAAGTTAAGGACAGATATGCTGGAGAACAAAGTTGTTTCCCTTGAGAGAAGGAATTGTCTTAACATGAAAATGTCGGGCAACATCCTTTTCAAGATCCAAATTTGCCTTTCATTCTCTTGAAACAAGTATAAAAACAATCTTTTCTTCTTTCTTGCTGCTATTAGGAAAGTTTATGATCCAGCATAAAAATTTGAATTTAAATTTAAAACCATTTGACTGTGAAAATTGCTAATTAGTTTAGTAAAAATAGATAGACGTAAAATTTTTTATAGGATCATTTTGCATGTTTCTTGAGTTCTTTAAAAGAGTCTATTGTGGTTGGTAAGAAGTAGTGACACAAATAACTATAATCTTAGCTAGAATTAAATAAAAATATCTTTGAATGGAATCTTACAGAATGTAAATAAATTCTATTAGCAAATAATATTTTGGGGAGCATGTTAAACAACAGATTTCTCAATTAAAATTAACATCTAGCTGATAATTAGTAAAATCCATTAACTAGATGGCAATGTTTCTAAATACATTTGTATGACTGTATGATTTCTAAACACATTTGTATGTGTTTAGTTAAGATTTGCTTTATCTTTTCAGAGCTTGAGTTTTTGAGAACTTGAGTTTGGCAAAGTATTGTTGAATGATGTAGATAATTCTACATTTTGATAATGTGGTCATTTGATAGCACCATTACCTAGGAAAAATGAGTGACAAATAATTGCATTTTGCTATTATTTTAAGTGAATGATAAATACCTTTGCTTAAATCCTATAGTGTAGTTGAATTTCTCAATAAAATGAATGACAACAATAATCTGTAAAAAGCTGTTATGTAAGTAATCCCAATGCTCAGCTTTGAATAGATAGATTTGCTTTATCTGGCATTGAAAGTCATTTGGGGGATAAACCAGAGTACAAAGAACTGTATGTATCACAACATAATTTCTATTGAAGTAGCTAAATACTGATTATTAATTTATTATTATTGACTCTTAATGGCCTCATTCTGCATTTTCTTTAAGCACTCCAAATAAAAGCCAAGTAAGCAGAGCATTCTTTTTTTTTTAATTTTATTTTATTGTAAAGATGCTGTAGCCATGAGCATTCTGAAAAAGATGTATATTTTTATAAAAACATTTGTTGGGAACTATTGATAATGACATATTGTTTACAATCTGTAGTTAGCTTTCTCCCTCTTCCCCAACCTCCCTTTTGTTACAAGTAATGGAAAATAGAGGCTTCACTCATTATTCTGATATTCAGATAGCCACTATATGGAAATAATTTCTGAAATGAATTTCACTAACTGCATGAATAAAGGGCATCATGTAACTGTAACCCCTCTGTACATCACCTTGACAATAAAAATTAAATTAAAAAAGAAGGGAATCTTAATAAAAAATCAAATGAAAATGCAATGTAAAATGCAATACGATTACTGCACAATGTGAAATATTTATATGTGATCAGGAATCTTTGTGCAGATAAAAGCATCATTGTGAAAATAAACACTTCCCTCTTTTTGTAGTCATTCATCATATGCTTAACACCTCCCAAACTAGTATGCCTTAGATAGTATAATCTTTGAGCATCAGAATTCTGTCTAAATGACTGTGGTCAGTATCACAGAGTGTAACTACTTTATGAATGAGTTCTGTGAGAATCTAGAAGGTGATAGCAAGCACATTGTGTTTTTCAGTCTTTAAAAGACAACTTCAGGGCTGGGAAGTTGGCTCAGTGGTACAGTGCTTGTCTCGAATGCATGAGGCCCTGGGTTTGATTCCTCAGTACCACATACACAGAAAAAAGCTGAAAGTGGAGCTGTGGCTCAAGTGGTAGGGGCTACCCTTGAGCTGAAGAGCTGAGGGACAGCGCCCAGGCCCAGAGTTCAACCCCTTATGACCGATAAAAAAAAAAAAAAAGACTTCATTTGATCATATAAGTGATATATATATTTAAATGAGGAAAGTAAAAGAATATACAATCCAATTTTTAAGGTATTATATTTGTATGGCAATGGTAGGTTATCTGATAATCATAGAGTTTAACTTTTTCCCTTTTTATTTCTAGAGTTCCTATATTGTTTTTTCATCTCCAATTTTCTAATATCGGACAGTGGAAACAGTACTTTGAAAGTTAGCCATCAAATTTCATTGATGTACAAAACAAGAAAAACACCTGAGCAATGAGCTCTAAGCTAACATTTAGATGTTAGGTCTAGGGTGACATCTTGTGGTACTACTAAGGAAAAAAAATATCCAATAGATAATTTCAGTTTTAACTTAATGTTAAACATTAACAATTTGTAGAGTCTGAACATAAGTGAATTGGAATTGAATGATTTTTTTTACAAGTTATGTCCTTTTAATTTAAAATAGCTAAAACATTCCAATTTTCAAAGCATTTATTAACTTAGGTGATGAAAAAGCCAGATGGAAAAATTTTTATTATTATTTTTATAAATCTCTTCCACATCTGCTTTTGAAAATTTAAAGGTCTATATTTGTTTGAAAGCTATTTTGATAATATAATAGACTTATATTTTCAGATGCATTATTTTCAGATACATATAAAAGTGCTTAATGAAAATTATGCTTTTAGTCATTACTTATACAAGTTTGGGAAAATATATATATATATATATATACATATATATATATATACATACACTCTATCTATCTATCTATCTTCCTTCTAAACTTTCTGAATCTTGCTTATCCAGTTTGTTCCTTATTTTACTACTTTTTGGGGGAGAGAAGTCTTCAGAAAGGTGTAGGAAAGAGTAGAGAGTAGTAACTTTCTCTTCCTTTCCTTTCCTTTTCCTTTTCCTTTTTCTTTTTTCCCTTCCAGTCCTAAGGTCTGAACTCAGGGCCTGGGAGCTACCCTGAACTTGATTGCTGAAGATTAGTACTCTACCACTTGAGCCACAGTTCCACTTCTGGCCTTTTGGTGGTTGATTGGAGATAAGTGCTCCTTGGACTTTCCTGCCTGGGTTACCTTTGAACTGTGATCTTCAAATCTCAGCTTTCTGAGTACCTAGGATTATAAGCATGAGCCAACAGTGCTGGGCAAAAGTAGTAGCTTCTTATGCAGGCTGTTAAACCTTATATGTTAGACTTTGTGTTACACTTTTTATTTACAAAGCATAACAGAAAACTCTATAGGTACTTGTACTTACTGACAATAGTGGGTGACTCAGTAGATGTATGGTGTATTGGGATTTATCATTTCCTTTCCCCACATTCTCCTTACTAGAAGCTTTTATCAGCCCTTCATTGTCTCATAGCTTTAATTACTGTAAAGTACCACATTGTCCTCTGATACATAAAATGAATATATTTCTATTCCCTCAATCTTGTTAGCAGCTTGTGGGTAGGGGTTATATAGAAATAATATCTTTTGGTGTGGTCCTGGGGCTTGAACTCAGGGCTGGGGCTCTGTTTCGAGCTTCTTTTGCTTAATTTAAGGCTAGTGCTGTATTACTTGAACCATAGCTCCACTTCCAGCTTTTTGGGTAGTTTCCTGGAGATAAGTGTCTTACAGACTTTCTTACCCAGGCTAGCTTCAGACCATGATCCTCAGGTCTCAGTCTCCTGAGTAGTTGGGATTACAGGTGTGAACCACTAGCTCCCAGCTTCCAATTAACTTTTGTACCCCTGGCATATGGACCTTTAATAAAAAATAATGATAAGTCTTCAATAAATTGTTTTTAATGTACTCAACTATTATTTAAAAATGACTTGTTATGTTGTAGATACTGTGTTAGGCAAGATAGATACAATAGTCAACTATGGAGATCAGTGCTTGTTACACTCATGGGCAAGTGGAGGAAATATAAGCAATTATTTAATTATGGTGATAAGGACCACAAACAATTTTTTTTATCACCTTTTAGTTTGAGTTAAAAAAACTGGATTTTCCTGTTACACTATGCTAATATAATATTTTTATGTTAAAAATAAGATCTATTTGAAAACATCATGGCTTTTAAATTTTAATTGTTAATAATGATGTATATACTTTTTTAACCACCTGACAAAGCATGAAGGCTGTAGTTTTGTGACAGTGATATTTCTTCATTCTTAGATTTTGTAGATTTATGGTCATTCTGAGACATTTTTAGTAGTTTTAGAATCTATAAATTCATAGATAATATGGCATCTAATTTTCCTTTAAAAATACAACAGTATATCTGAATCATTGAAATGATTTTCTTTTTTTGTATACTTAATGTTAGGTTTACTTACACTGTTATGGATGGAGAACAACAAATTTACATTTAGATGCTGCTATTGGGCCATGTACAATAAGTCACACTCAGTCTTTTTTTTTTTTTTTTTTCCCTTCACTACTGGGGATTGACTTCCAGACCTTAACTTTGCTAGGCAGATGTTCTACCACCTGAGCTATGACTCTAGCCCACTTTTGTATTGGTTGCTTTGGAGCTAGGGTCTTACTTTATGCCCAAGTCAGGCTATAGTGTGCTACTCCTACTTGGACTTCTCTATGTTACTGTGGATGACAAGCATGCTCATGCTCCATTGTGAGAAGCCCCACTCCTCCTGCCCATAGCTGGGATCATCCCAGCATGTCCCACCAGGCCCAGCCATTGGTTGGGAAGAAGTCTTTTTTTCTTTTTTTTTTTTGGGTCCGGTCGTGGGGCCTGAACTCTGGGCCTGGGCGCTGTCCCTCAGCTCTTCAGCTCAAGGCTAGCGCTCTACCACTTGAGCCACAGTGCCACTTCCAGCTTTTTTCTTTTTGCTTATGTGGTGCTGAGGAATCGAACCCAGGGTCTCAGGCATGCAAGGCAAGCGCTCTACCACTGAGCCACCTTCCCAGCTCCATGAGAAGAAGTCTTGAGAACGTGTTTGATTTTTTTTTTCTTTATCTGGACTGGCCTCAAATCCAATCCAGATCTCTTGATCTCTGCCTGTTGAATAGCTAGGAATACAAACTGGAGCCATCATACTCAGCTTATTAGGAAATTACTTAATACTCATAACCTAAATGAATGAATTCCAATGAAACAAACAAGTTACAATTTATAGACCTTTGAAAAGTCTTTTTTTTTGTTATAATTTATAGACCTTCAAAAAGTTTTTTTTTCTTTTCTTTTCTTTTCTTTCTTCTTTGCCAGTCCTTGGGCTTGAACCTAGGCTCTGGGCACTGTCCCTGAGCTTCTTTTGCTCAAGGCTAGTGCTCTACCACTTGAGCCACAGTGCCACTTCTGGCCTTTTCTGCTATGTGGTATTGAGGAATTTAACCCAGGGCTTCATGCATGCTAAGCAAACACTCTACCACTAAGCCACATTTCCCACTTTTCAAATAAGTCTTGACTGGTTAAAACAGTGAATATTAAATTCCTGTATATTAGGATCTACCATTCTTATACTTCTTTGTTTACAATACTCAAATAAAATGACTTCAGGCATTTCAGTAATTGTGATTGAGCAATAATAATTTACAAAGTATCTATGAAATATTTACCTATTTACATCAACTCATTCAGAGAGATAGTGTAAAGACCAAATCCCTATCCCTAAGGGACAATTGACTCTTACAGATTATTGGGAAGGTTGTAATAGTCAATTATATGCAAAAAATACAAGATAGCGTATAATAGAGAACTAAACTCTAGGGGCTGGATCAAAGTGCTTTGACCAAAGAAGTTCAGAGAGGCATAAGATTATTATAGATTGGTGCTGCCAGGGAGCTTTTGTATAAAATGTTAATTCGAACTGAATTTAGGATTTGATTTAGAGGGAAGTCAATCATTTCTCCACCCATTCATCATTCACACATTCATTCATTTACAAGATCTTTTAAAAAATATTGCACAGGTGATGTACAGAGGAGTTACAGTTACATAAGTCAGGTAATGAATACATTTCTTTTTGAACAGTGTCATCCCCACAAGATACTTTTTAAACTTTGTGCCCCACTCTATGATACATACTTGGAAGACAAAAATGAAACAGAATTGCAAAATAGTTTACATTTGTGGTAAGTGCACAGGAGAAAGATGATTATAAAGTTTATTAGAGGGACCATATCTCCCAGAAGAGGGAGCACATGGCATCTGTCCTTATCCAAGTAGATATGGGGGAGGGAGTGAGGTAGGTCTGGGCGTATAGAGAGGGAGTGGCCAGATGAATGACTGTAACCCTAGGGCAGGGCGGAACTCAAGTCTGGGTGGAGCTGAGGCTCAGCTGTGGGGATAATACTAATAAGTGCTACAAAAGAGAAGTAAAGGATTCTGTGAGTCAGAGGCTTAACTTTAGTAGTGAATCAGGAAGAGCTTTATAAGGAAGTAGTATTTGAGGTATTAAAAATTATACAAACTCTTGCTGGACACCAGTGGCTTGTGCCAGTAATTCTAGTTACTTAGGATGACATCTAAGGATCAGTTCAAAGCCAGCCTGAACAGGGAAATCCATGAGATGCTCTTAAAAACATTTATTTTTATTTATTGTAAAGGTGATGTACAGAGGGGTTAGTTATATAAATCAGGTAATGAGTACATTTATTCTTAAAAAGTGTCATCTCTTCCCTCATTTTCTCCCAGGTTTTTTCCTTCCTTTCCCCCTTTCCCCACAAGTTGTAAGTTGTATGGTTCTTTTTAACAGTGTCTAGTGAGTGTCACTGCTGCAATTGTTTACCTTAGTCCCACCATTTCTGTGCCCCCTCTGTGCTTCCCTCTGTTTGTAATAGCCTCAAAAAATAAAAATAAAAATAAACCCAAAGCAAACCCCTAGGAATTAACTTAATGAAAGATGTGAAGGTATTTTATGATGAAAACCTTAAACATCTGAAAAAACAAATTAAAGCAGATGTAATGAAATGGAAAAACCTTGTATGCTACTGGATTGGAAGGATTAACATTGTGAAAATGGCAATACTGCCTAAAGGTATCTACAAATTCAATGTTATACCCACCAAAATCCCAACAACATTCTTCACTGATATATAGAGAAAGCAATCAAATAATTCATATGGAATAATGAAAAACTCCGTGAAACTCTTATCTGCAATTATGGAGTAAAAAGCCAATGGCTCAGTTGCTATCCTTGAACATAAAAACTCAGGGACAGCACCAGGCCATGAGTTCAAGCCCCAGGACCAACACACACACACACACACACACACACACACACACACACACACACACACACACACACACACACACACACACACACACACACACACACACACACACACAGCGCTCCTTGGCTGTTAGGGACATTTATGCAGTTATCTCACACACACACACACACACACACACACACACACACACACACACACACACACAGAGCGCTCCTTGGCAGTTAGGGACATTTATGCAGTGTTTTATCTTTGCTTTAATTATTCCTTGTGGCTACTTTCTGAGTTTCTGGATGTTTGGTGGCATTTCTTCCAGCGAACAAGGCACTCTGCCATAAAACAGATATTTATCCTTGAGGTAAGGAGGGTGTCCTGTTATCTGCATTTTGGGTAGTGAAAGACCTGACCAATAATTTACCTGGGACCTCATTTTATTCTGGAATTTAGCCTTTGACCTACTGCAGTTCTACAGCAAGAAAATTCCACAGCAAGTTAAGTGCTAACAGTCCTTGGAAAACTGCAGATGATGCTTTCCTAAGATAAGCAGAAGGTCGAATTGTCTGAGATCCCAGACAGCCTAGGAGTGATGACCAATATCTAACCAGGAAGTCCTGCAGTTCTGCACATACTCCCTTGCACCACCCTTGTAACTTGAACCAATAATACTAAAGCGTATCAACCCCTGGATCTGACCAATAACTCTCTCTAGATTTCTTCCCTCCATTGGACACGTGAATCATATTTTGGAGATGTTTTATGATTTTCCCGCGGTATGTGTTGATTTGTCAAGGAATGATATGATGAGTGCAAAGCCCCAGCCTTCCCCAAAGAGTGCATAAAACTGCTGCACACCCCAGGCTCGGGGCCTCTCAGCATCACCAGTTGTTTGCTGTGTGCGAGGACCGGGCTAGCTCGCAATAAATACCTCGCTGCTGATTACATTGATCTTGGTCTCTGGTGGTCTTTTAGGGGTCCCGAACTCGAGCATTTGAGTAGGAGGTTCCTTAAGTTTGGGGGAAGCATTTTTTCTCAGGAAAGCATACATACCGTCAGACAAGTGTTAATTCTTGGGGTGAGAAATGCATCCCCCAGGAAGGAATACATCCTGTTGTCTGTCTGTCTTTCTTTCTTTTCTTTTCTTTCTTTCTTTCTTTCTTTCTTTCTTTCTTTCTTTCTTTCTTTCTTTCTTTCTTTCTTTCTTTCTTTCTTTCTTTCTTTCTTTCTTTTTCTCTCTCTCTCTCTCTTTCTTTCTTTCTCGCCTTTCCTTCCTTCCTTTCTTTCTCTCTCTCTCCCTTCCTTCCTTCCTTTCTTTCTTTCTCTCTCTCTCCCTTCCTTCCTTCCTTTCTTTCTTTCTCTTCCTTCCTTCCTTCTTCCTACCTTCCTTCCTTCCTTCCTTCCTTCCTTTCTTTCTTTCTTTCTTTCTTTCTTTCTTTCTTTCTTTCTTTCTTTCTTTCTTTCTTTCTTTCTTTCTTTCTTTCTTTCTTTCTTTCTTTTCTTTCTTTCCCCTCCCTCCCTCAGCTTTTCAGCCTTGAGCTGAAAAGGTGCCAAGGAATCGAACCCAGAGTGTCAAGCACTCTACCACTGAGCCACCTTCCCTAGCCCCCTCTGTTGTCTTCCTTTGAAGCAAAGATGGCACTTTTATGTTTCTAAATACCAGATTTCTGAGTTGCCTTCACCACTGGCCTTGTTTTCCTCGCTATCCTGACTCATTCTCCTAAATTACTTTGATACCTTAATCATGAATTAATATCTCCTGTATTTGCTCTAAGTTTACCATACCTGACTTTTCCTAGTCTATACTGCTTCATTTCCCCTAAAATGACCTTGGTTCCTTAATCTTAAGGGAAGTAGATGAATTATAATCTGTATTTGCTGTAAGCAAATGTTCCATAACTAGCAGGAGTAAAATTATTTTTCCTCCCTTCCTTTCCTTCCTCCCTCCCTCCCTCTCTCTCCCTCCCTCCCTCCCTCTCTCTCTCTCTCTCTCTCCCTCTCCCTCTCCCTCTCCCTCTCCCTCTCCCTCTCTCTCTCTCTCTCTCTCTCTCTCTCTCCCCTCCCCCAAGTCCTGGAGCTTGAACTCAGGACCTGGGCAGCACTATTTCTGAGCTTCTTTGCTTAAGGCTAGTATTCTATCCACTTGAGTCACAGCTCTGCTTCTGGCATTTTTTTTTAAAGTACTTAATTGCAGATAAGAGTCTTGTGTTTGGCTTCAAACCATGATCCTCAGATCTCAGCTTCCCGAGTGGCTAGGATTATAGGCCTGAGCCTGAGGCACTAAGATAGGATTAAGTATTTTACAAAGTTGACTCTTTATGGCCAGATGCTATTCTTGGCTTTAGACTTTGTATATTACTGTAAGATTTATGTCACCAGATGGCACCATTTAACTAAATTTATGTCCTTGAGATACTTATAAGGCTGGTTTATAGATGAAGGGTGTTATTTTTGCTATAACTAAAATAGGAAAAAAATTCTTTATTTTGATGGCATATGAGAGTTTCTACATTGTAAGGTAGTGAAAACCCTAAGATTTTTTTTTTTAAGGAATATGAAAAGATCCGATGATTTCTCTGAAGTATGAAATAAAAATTTGGTGATCATTACTAAGGAAACGTGGCAGCTGTTAAAAAAATGCAGAATGTAGTAGGATATTTTATTTAGGATTTCCTATAACAATTGTGCTAATATTGCTATTGTTTTATCCTTGAATTTTTTATTTGCTGAAATACTTTCAAGGAGTTGATATACATAATATAAAGATAAAGATAATTCTAAAATATCATTTTAAGAGTAAGCCCTAGCCGGGCGCTGGTGGCTCACGCCTGTAATCCTAGCTACTCAGGAGGCTGAGATCTGAGGATCGCGGTTCAAAGCCAGCCCGGGCAGGAAAGACCGTGAGACTCCTATCTCCAATAAAACCACCAGAAAACCGGAAGTGGCGCTGTAGCTCAAATGGTAGAGTGCTCGCCTTGAGCTGAAGAGCTGAGGGACAGCGCCCAGGCCCGGAGTTCAAGCCCCACGACCGCCAAAAAAAAAAAAAAAAAAAAGAGTAAGCCCTTTAAGATATCCTGAAATAGCATGGTGATAATATCTAAAAATGTCAACCGAGAATGTATATTCTGTTGTTATATAGCTAATAAAATTAATATAAGCATTTTCTTAGCATAAACAGCCTTCTCAAGGAAATGAGTACTTAATACTTGGTAAAAGCTGCTTTAAAAATTTTCATACCATTAAGCAGAATTAATAATTTTCACCTTATGCTCCTATAGTACTTGTTCTTATTTCTAATGTGGTATTTGATATATTGTATTGTTAATTGATGTATGTTGGTTTTCCTCAGTAGATTGTGGATTTCTTTTTCTTGGGGGGGGGTCGGGGGTCCAGTCATGGAGCCTGAACTCTGAGCCTGGGCACTGTCCCTCAGCTCTTCAGCTCAAGGCTAGTGCTCTACCACTTGAGCCACAGCACCACTTCCGGCTTTTTTCTTTTTCCTTATGTGGTGCTGAGAAATCTAACCCAGGGCCTCATGCATGCAAGGCAAGCACTCTACCACTGAGCCACCTTCCCAGCCCCTGGATTTCTTTTTTTTTTTTTTTTTAATTTAATTTAATTTTATTTGAGAACATACTGTACAGAGGGGTTACAATTACATGGGCAGGATAATGCATGCATTTCTTACCAAGCATTGCAGCCTCCTCCTTTGTTTACCCTTCACCTCCCTTCCCAGCCTCCCCCCTCCCCCCACCCAATCATACCCCCCCCCCCCCCACCCCGCCACACACACCGACATTGTAAAGCTGGTTTTGACATGACATTTTGTACTTCTCATTGTTGCAACAGGTCCACCTAAATCCTTAAACGACTTGTTTGTCCCCATCTCCTCCACATGTTATACTGACATCAAATATAGCGAAAGCGGGGGTTATACTGTGGGGGAGGGACATACAAAGCAACAAAGAAATAATCTTATAAATGCGTTAGAAACACATGCATGAAAGAAACAAAAACATTAAAATACATATTTAAGGGTTCGTTTTCCTAACATCACATTATCTGACCTTTTCCGCTTGACTCATACATATACTAGATATTGCAAATAAGGGAAACCATGGGACCTATGTTTCTTTGGGCCTGGCTTACTTCACTTAATATAATTTTTTCCAAGCCTTTCCATTTCCTAACAAATGGGGAAATGTCATTCTTTCTGATGGAGGCATAGAATTCCATTGTGTATATATACCACATTTTCTTGATCCATTCATCTACTGAGGGGCATCTGGGTTGGTTCCATATCTTAGCTATGGTAAATAATGCTGCAATAAACATAGTTGTGCTGGTAGCTTTAGTGTGGTCTTTTTTGTAAACATTAGGGTAAATGCCCAAAAGTGGGATTGCTGGGTCATAGGGGAGTTCTATGTGAAATCTTTTGAGGAACCTCCATACTGCTTTCCAAAGTGGTTGAACAAGTTTACATTCCCACCAACAATGAAGTAAGGTTCCTTTCTGTCCACATCCCCTCCAGCATCTGTTGTTGTTAGAGTTCTTGATTTTTGCTGTTCTAACTGGAGTGAGGTGATATCTCAATGTTGTTTTGATTTGCGTTTCTTTTATGGCTAGGGATGTTGAACATTTCTTCATGTGTCTATTGGCCATCCTTCTTTCTTCTTTTTTTTTTTTAAATTTTATTTTATTTTATTTGAGAACATACTGTACAGAGGGGTTACAATTACATGGGCAGGATAATGCATACATTTCTTACCAAGCATTGCAGCCTCCTCCTTTGTTTACCCTTCACCTCCCTTCTCAGCCTCTCCCCTCCCCCCCACCCAATCATACCCCCCCTCCCCCCCTCCGACATTGTAAAGCTGGTTTTGACATGACATTTTGTACTTCTCATTGTTGCAACAGGTCCACCTAAATCCTTAAACGACTTGTTTGTCCCCATCTCCTCCACATGTTATACTGACATCAAATATAGTGAAAGCGGGGGTTACACTGTGGGGGAGGGACATACAAAGCAACAAAGAAATAATATTATAAATGCGTTAGAAACACATGCATGAAAGAAACAAAAACATTAAAATACATATTTGAGGGTTCGTTTTCCTAACATCACATTATCTGACTTTTTCCGCTTGACTCATACCTATACTAGATATTGCAAATAAGGGAAACCATGGGACCTATGTTTCTTTGGGCCTGGCTTACTTCACTTAATATAATTTTTTCCAAGCCTTTCCATTTCCTAACAAATGGGGCAATGTCATTCTTTCTGATGGAGGCATAGAATTCCATTGTGTATATATACCACATTTTCTTGATCCATTCATCTATTGAGGGGCATCTGGGTTGGTTCCATATCTTAGCTATGGTAAATAATGCTGCAATAAACATAGTTGTGCTGGTAGCTTTAGTGTGGTCTTTTTTGTAAACATTAGGGTAAATGCCCAAAAGTGGGATTGCTGGGTCATAGGGGAGCTCTATGTGGAGTCTTTTGAGGAACCTCCATACTGCTTTCCAAAGTAGTTGAACAAGTTTACATTCCCACCAACAATGAAGTAAGGTTCCTTTCTGTCCACATCCCCTCCAGCATCTGTTGTTGTTAGAGTTCTTGATTTTTGCCGTTCTAACTGGGGTGAGGTGATATCTCAATGTTGTTTTGATTTGCATTTCTTTTATGGCTAGGGATGTTGAACATTTCTTCATGTGTCTATTGGCCATCCTTCTTTCTTCTTCAGAGAAGCTTCTCTTTAAGTCTTTCGCCCACTTACTTATTGGGCAGTTGTTTCTTTGAGGATTTGTTGTTGGGTGGTTTAATTTTTTGAGTTCCAAGTATATTTTAGATATGAGACCCTTGTCCGTTGTATGGCTAGTAAAGATTTTCTCCCAATCTGTGGGCTTTCTATTGATCTTGCTAGCTATGTCATTTGCCCTGCAGAAGCTCTGCAACCTTATGCAATCCCATTTGTCCAACCTTTCTTTGATTTGTTGTGTTTCCAGGTCTCTATTCAGAAAATTTCGGCCTGAGCCAAGGAGACCTAGGGTTTCTCCTATTCCATCCTGTAATGTTTTCAGGGTGTCTGCTTTGAGTTCAAGGTCTTTGATCCATTTGGAGTTGATTCTGGTGCAGGGTGATATATAAGGATCTAGCTTTAGTTTTCTACATGTAGTTAACCAGTTTTGCCAGCACCATTTACTGAAGAGGCTGTCTTTCTTCCATTCTATTGTTTTAGCTCCCTTATCGAAGATTAGATGGCTATAGGTCTGTAGGTTCATTTCTGGGTTTTCAATTCTATTCCATTGGTCCTGAGGTCTGTTCTTTTGCCAATACCAAGCTGTTTTGATTACTATGGCTTTATAGTAGAGTTTGAAATTTGGTATTAATATTCCTCCAGCAGTGTTCTTTCTGTTGAGGAGCGTTTTTGCTATTCGGGGTCTTTTATTGTTCCATATGAATTTTTGGATTGCCTCTTCTATTTCCTTGAAGAATGAGATTGGAATTTTGATAGGTATTGCGTTGAATTTGTAGATAGCCTTGGGAAGTATTGCCATTTTCACGATGTTAATCTTTCCAATCCAGGAGCATGGGAGGTTTTGCCATTTTTTAAGTTCTGTGTTGATTTCCTTTTTCAAGATTTTAAAGTTTTCATCATAGAGGTCCTTCACTTCTTTAGGTAAGTTAATTCCTAGGTATTTTATTTTTTGTGGCAGCCCCTGGATTTCTTAAAGTAGGGTTAGTGTTATGGAATAACCCTTAATTAAAGTTTTCATTTGACAAAATATATTTTAACTGCTACTATATAAAAGATGTTGTATTGATCTAGAGATAAACTTATGAGACAGACATTGGCCCTCTTTTCAAGGAGTTCATGGTCTACTAAAGGAAACAAATATTAAAGGAATAAATACAATCCTGATAAGAACTCTTTGAGTCAGACAGATAAAATAATGAAGAATTTCTTAAAGTAGTCAAATTCATTTATATTTATTCCAAAATGTTTAGCACCAAAAGCTGAAGCAAGTAAGGTTTAATTTTTATTACATAAAAAGTCTAAAGGTAGTCCAGACTGGCACTTAGTTAACATCTCAGGAAAGTTCCAGACAATATCTGGGCAATTATTATGATTTTTTTCTCAAATTTGTTATTTTAAACTCAAAGCATGGCATTTGCTGTCCCAGACATCATATCCATGTTTAAGGAAAGGGATAGAAGGAAGAAGAGAGCATTCTTTTTCAATCAAGAAAGAAAAATTCTATTCAGGCCTACCATCTATGTCATACCTATTTTCCAAAACATTTTCTTTTTATTTATTTTATTTATTTATTTATTTTTATTGTGAAAATACTGTACAGAGGGGATACAATTACATGGGCAAGATAATGAGTACATTTCTTATCAAACATTGTAGCCTCCTCCTTTGTTTCAAAACAGATTTTCTTAATGTTAGTTGGTCTCAACTAGTCATCAAGCCACCAGTAACTCAAGGAAAAAGAGAAATGTAAGAAGAACATCATTATGCTTTGTTTATACCAATCATGAGCCACTGGGATGAACACATTACTATTTCTTGTAAGATTGGGATTCTGTTAGTGTGGACTGTGAGTATTAGACAGAAAATTTATGGTACATATTTCATATACATAGAAGAGAGAGAGGAAGAAATGAAGAAAATCTAAGAAATGAAGTCATTCTTGACCATGGAGTTGAGCTTCTACTTGATAGCTTCCTATTTAGGAATTTTAGGGAAGACTAGCTGTGTTTCAGGCTGCTAGATAGTGAATATTTACAGTAGAGTATATGTGGTGATGTGGAGTGGTTTAGTATGGCTAGTATCTTTGACATTTAGTTTTTCTAGCTATTTTTTGTTATATCCTGATATAGAATTGTAAGTCTGGCAGAGGAGCTTGTAGCAGGAAATCAGCTAATAAGGGTGAAATGGCTTTTTGGCAAGGTCTAGTTGCTTACTGCAGTTGATGGGAATAGTTACATCACCTCAGCTTGTAGCATAGAAGTGCAGTGATGGTAGAAACCAAGGGTAAGTGTAATTAGCTAGACAGGGCATCTAGAAACTTTTCCGAAATGAAAAGAATGGCTCTAGGATCCAACAAACAATATGTTCGGTGACAAGATGGACAAGTTATTGTCCAGAGTTGTTAAAGGTTTCCTATAGATCTATTGAACCCAGCTATTTCTACCCTACATTTATCTACATTGGCAGATGCCTTCCCCCTGGGTTGTCAATACCTGAATAGTATTTTGGAGAGAAAGTAGATGAGACTGTATGAATATGCTGTTTTATTTAAGAAGGATTGTTTAAATGACTGGATAAAACTAAAGCTAAATTACATGACTACTTTATTCAATTAACTAGGGCTTGAAGGCTTGTGAAGTGGATAGAACAGTTGGAAATGAAATAACCACATTTTTTTTTGCACATGGAATTCATGGAAGCATGTAGTTCTTTTTTTTTTTTTCATTTTTTTTATTTTTTTTTATTTTATTTGTGACCATACTGTACAGAGGGGTTACAATTGCATGTAGTTCTCAGTGTTTGTTCTTACCTTGTTGTACTCCTGTCAAGTTTGGTATTAAGTGTTAAAAAGAAGGAACCACAAGGAGAAATAGAAAAAGGTATCTCACAAATAACTCATAGGAAATGCTTTTACTTCATCATGTCAGCTTTGGCTTCTAGCAATAGTTACAAGAGGTAGAAAATAAAGAACATTGGTCAGTTTTATTTTGTTTACATAAGTGGCTCACAAGAGTTGCTTAAGGAAACATTTCTTGTCTACTTCAGAAACCACATTCTGTTTACAAGTCTTGGGACTTCTTAGACTATTTAGGAATTCCAAACTGTCCAGTGATGTAAAAATTATCAGACTTTATAGACTATACTCACCTGATTTCTAAGACCCAAATTTCTAGCGTACATTGTTCCCAGTTTTCAGTTAAAATAGCAAATTTTTGTAAAGCTGTGTGATTCAAACTTTTTTTGTAGGATTGCATATTTGTGAATCAAGTATTCAAATAGGCCAAACATACCAAAACACAAAAGGTACTCTATTCTTTAACCTACCTTAACCATTACTCTCTAAAGAATAAAGAATTAAAAAGAAAAATTATACCAATTATCAAACATTATTTCCAAAAGGCATTAAATTTTAAAAAGTTATTTAAAAATAAATAATTATGTCAGACATACACCCTGTGCTTCAGAAATAGTTTTAGCAAGTCTTTTGAAGAAGGGTTTAAGAGCTCTTCAACTGATCAAAATAGGACAATAATTATAAATGTAAATGTGAGATTAGATTTCAGTAATTGAGATAATTAATGCTTTCAATAAAACCAGTTTATTTTAGGTAAAGGGTGCTCTTTACTAATTTTGCTTGATATATGTTCACTTTTAAATCTCATTTTCTTTAAATGAATTTAGTTTTTAAACAATATAGTTCCTCCAAAATATGGGAGATTATGTAGTTATAGGGCTCTGGACTGATCCTAAAAAATACATGCTGTAGGATACTTGCATTTCCTGTGTTAAAAATAGTCAGTGCTATGATTACTTACTTGGATGTGGTAGCAAAGTCAGTGATTATGGAGAGTACTAGTCACTGCATATTGATTAGAGGATAGAGGAAAATAGATGCTAATAGTCTACATTATAATATTAAACTTGAATTATCGTAATTGTTTTGGCTTTTTTCCTTGGATCCCTTCCTTGATCTTCTTTCAAATAATGGTCTCTTCTATTGCCTTTTAGTTGCCCACTGTTAGGTTTTACTTGATATCTTATTATAAATAGCCTCTCAAACCTCAATTTTGAATATCTCATTTTTATGATTATCAACTCCTTTTGTCCACGTTCAATTTCACTCATTACAAATTAATCATTATATGATTCTATGAACTCTGATAGCGCACTGGGTCTACAAATTTTCATAATCTGAAAACCGTAAGTTTTATATCCCTCCCTTCTAAGCTTAGAGTTATAATACAGTATGTGATTACTCATTAACATATTTCTTTAATTTCTTTGTTTTTCACTCCATTGGCTGGCAAAAACCTACCTCTACATTCCTGCATACAGCTAGTAAAGTATAGCTGCAAAAATCTTGCAACTTGTTAACTGGTTTCGCTTAGAATTTATGACTGAAATTTGTATAGTTCACTTTTTCTCAGAGAGAACTTTTGATTTTTGTTCTTTTGGTTGGTCGTGGGGCCTGGGCACTGTTGCTCTTCAGCTCAAGGCCAGCGCTCTACCTCTTGAGCCATAACACCACTTCTGGTTTTCTAGTGGTTTATTGGAGATAAGAGTCTCACGGACTTTCCTGCCTGGGCTGGCTTTGAACCGCGATCCTCAGATCTCAGCCTCCTGAGTAGCTAGGATTACAGGAATGAGCCACCAGTACCCAGCAGAGAGATCATTTTCATACTTTCTTCTCAAAGAATATACCTCACCTTATTTAATACCAACTGCTAACTTTTCTATATAAAAAAGTAATCAAAAGAGACTTTTCTCATCTTTCCATCACTATCTACAAACTTACCTGTATTTGCATTCACATACTCTCCCTTCCCTTTTATTGAAGTGGATAAATAGTCTGTCCTTTAAGGTCAAATCATTGATAGAGTATCAACTAGAATCCTGGCAGGGAGCAGAAGACCTTCTCAAAGAAAATCTAATGAAAGATCAATTTCAAAGGAATGGGCAGAGTTAAGAAAACAACCAGAGACAGAATCACTTGAGGACTAGGAAAAGTGGGAATTCTTTGGGAGGGTGGGAAAATTGAATAAGCTGTTTAATAGGAGTTACAGTTTTAGAAAGAAGAATATTCATTCCTAAATCCATTCCTAAAATCATTTCAGCAAGGAGAGAGCTATGGGACCAAATATCCTAATCTCTCTCTCTTTCCTTCTCTAATTTGCTGGTGACTCCCATTAGTGAATCCCAAATGGAAGTCAGAGGCCAAGGGAGCTGGATGATAGCCTTCTATGACACAAGGCAGGGTGGACATGGAAAGAAAGATGATCCAAAAGAGCAATAGAGAAGATCCATGATAAGTTATGATTTTTCCTATGTGCAAAGAACATGTTCTGACAATTATTCTTTCTCTTTGTAATTACTTTTTATCTTCTGGTTCAATGTTTCCATTACTGGCATACAAACATCTTCTTTTAACAAAAACATTTAGAAAAAGAGTTGAATATGGATTCTGAGGCCAAATTTTCTGGGTCAGTATACTGGCTTCTCTGATACCAACTACTTGTGTAACTCTGGGATTTTTTTTTTTTTTTTTGTTCTCTGTGTTCTAATTTCCTGGTCTATAAAATGGGAATAATAATGAAAATACCCATCTCATAGGGTTGTGAGGATAAATAACTTAGTATATTTATTGGATTTCTAATGATGCCTGTCACATAGTGAATGTTCAATAAGTGTTTACTACCACTGTTATCATTTAAATCCATTCAGATCATCTTTCATCTCCCTTTACCTATCTTCTTTGTCTTTTGGCTTCTGCTTGAGTTTGGGGCAATGCCAGGCATTAGTAGAAGATCAGAGTGTAGAGGGAAAGAAAATTTGGGGTATGTATTCTGACTGTTTTCTTAGGGGACATAATTAGTCAGTAAATATATCCTATTAAAGCAGCAATGTGAATAAAATGGTTCCCTTCCCATTCCTGTGATTCCGTTTGTGTTAGTCACTTTTCATTTATGTGATAAAATACTTGAGATAACAGTTTAAAATAGGAAAGGTTTATTTTTGCTTACGGTTTAGAGGTTTCAGTCCACAGTCACTTGGCTTCATTTCTTCTGAGCTTGGACATGGTGAAGCAGAATATCATAGTGAGGAGCATGTGGTGGAGCAGAGCCAACGGAACGGGTCATGGATAAAGTATGCACTTCAGAGGCATGACTTCAGTGAAGTACTTCCTACATAGGCCCACTTCCTAACAGTCCATATAGGTTCAAACTCATTGAATAATCACTGGTAGTGCCCTCATTATCCAGCCATCTCTCAGTATCAACACCAGTTGATGACCAGGCCTTCAACACATGAACTTTTGGGGAAATATGACATAGTCAAACACAATACCTTTCACAGCAAAATATGTTTTAAAAAAAAGGTAGTTCATATTCACAGTCTCTTACTTCTTCATCTTCCATTTTCCATGTGGCTACTTCAGATTAGGGTCTTGTGTCCTTTTCCTTCCATTCATGTTACAAAGTAACTCCGTATTTATCAAGATATAAAGACTCCCATGCTGCCAATTTCAGTGTGTAATTCTCAGGATACATTTTTTTCTGTAGTATTTGACATACAATTATGTTCACTTTCATACTTTATTCACTTAAATGTGCAGCCTACTATAGGTAGTTTTCCTTTTTAAAAAAAATCTTAGGTTCAAAAAAAAATCTTAGGTTCATCTAATGGTTTAACAAATGGTGGGTTAAGCTGGGTGCTTATACCTCTCAAGATGAGAGGCTCATGCCTCTCAAGATGCTGAGATCTGAGGATCATAGTTCAAAGTTAGCCTGGGCAGCAAAGTCCATGAGACTCTTATGTCTAATTTATTACCAGAAAACCCAAAGAGGAGCTGTGGTTCAAGTGGTAGAGTGCTAGCCTTGAGCAAAAATGCTCAGGGAAAGCCCTGAGTTCGAGCTCCAGGACTGGTACCAATAAACAAAACAAAACAAGACAATAGTATAAAATGATATCTGTAGTATTTGTAGGTTGATGATTGTTAATAATTTAATGGTTGGTTCCTCTCTTCTCTCACTCCAATTTTATTATTTCCTAATCTTTACTATCTCAGCCTTTATCATTTACCCAAGTTACCCAGGCAAAATCTCTCACTGGCTCTTTTCACCTTCATCATCTAAATCTTGGCTACTATTCTCATTTTTTTTCCTACCAATGGTCTGCATTGCCTACTCCTCTCCAATCAGGCTGAACTTGAAACAAGGTTTTTACTTTAAGGCACTTGCACTTGGTATTTTCTCTTGCTGTTTCACTTTCTCACCAGTTTAAGTCCTTGCCAAATTGCTTTCTCCTCAGGCTTTTCCTGACCAACCTGTCTAAAATAACTACGCTTTTCTTTTCTTTTGGGTCTGGTCGTGGACCTGAACTCTGGGCACTGTCCTTCAGCTCTTCACTTCAAGGCTAGTGCTCTACCACTTGAGCCACAGTGCCACTTCCAGCTTTTTCCTTTTTTGCTTATGTGGTGCTGAGGAATCAAACCCAGGGCCTCATGCCTGCAAGGCAAGCGCTCTACCACTGAGCCACCATCCCAGCCCTGATTTTTAAATTTTTGACAAAATGACTACATTAGAATTGTCTTTTTTTTTGTTCTTAATTTAAAATAAAAACAGATTCTTAGACCAAAAGTACTGTTTAAAAGGTAGTAATCTAAAAAGAAATTTGTATATATAAAAGGTCACTCTTAATAAAGTAGGAATTTTGAATTCTTTCAGGGTCTTTATGCGAAGAGCTCAGAGGATCAGAGAAAGTAGTTTATAAAGTTAAGAAGGAACCTTAGATTAATTATTTTATTGTACTAGTCAATTTCTTGGAGTTTGCTTGTATGTAACAATCAAAACAACATCAATTAATATTGGTAGACCTCTTAATGCACATTTTACATGTTTACATGTCGTGCTCCTTTTTTAGCTTACTATTGGTAGTATGAAAATTATACAATTTGAAATACTATGAAAATTTGAAAGAATAAAAATGTGTCTTGTTAATTATATAACAGCTTGTAGTATTTAGTGTAAAAGACTTCTTATATATTGTTTTTCTTTTATATATTTAAATCTTTTCTCTTAGAATTCTTTTTTTTTTTAAATATTTTTTATTTTAAAATAAAGTATAAACCAAATAGAATGAATTTTTATCATATAAAGAACTCACAGTGGCAGGTAAGGTGGCTCAGTGGTAGAGCGCTTGCCTTGCATGCATGAGGCCCTGGGTTTGATTCCTCAGCACCACATAAGCAAAAAAGGAAAAAGCTGGAAGTGGCACTGTGGCTCAAGTGGTAGAGTGCTAGCCTTGAGCTGAAGAGCTGAGGGACAGCGCCCAGGCCCAGAGTTCAGACCCCACAACCGGACCAAAAAAAAAAAAAAAATAACAAAAAGAACTCCCAGATATTAGCAAATAGACCAAATTTCTTAGTCATGGTTCCATAACTTAACATTCCTTCTAAAAGATAATGACTGTTAGTCTTCAATAAGTAGTCTGAAGCATTTTTTCCCTTCTAACTTTGTACTTATCCAAGTCACTCAGAAGGTCAACCTTTTTGCTGAACATTCATTAATTGTGAACTACTGGCCTTTTGAAAAACTGTCAAAATGTAAGTTTTAATGAAACCACGCAGAGTCATTATTGAGCGGGCCTTTTTATAGTTTATTTTATTTTTTAAAAATATTTTTATTATCTTTAAGTAATTGTACAATAGTTGCCATTTAACAGAGCAGTTAATGATTACAATGAGTCTTGATGAGTGTCTCTTAGAATTCTTGAGTGAATCTTAGGTCTCAAGAAATTGAAACGTGGCATTTAAAATGTATTCTTATTGATATAGTTATTTATTTGGATTTTTTTTTTTGGTTTTCTCTTTTTTTAATTTTTATTTTATTGTAAAGATGCTGTACAGAGGGGAGTAGGCAATGCATACATTTCTTGTTGAGCATTGTTACCCCTTCCCTGTTGTTCTCATACTGGGTTTTCTTAATTTACTAATTACATGAATATTTATCAAGCATCAATGATGGTGCTGTCTGTCCATCATCTGCCTACTTTGAGAAGAAGGATATGATTTAATTTACATTTAAAATGCTCAGCTTTGCATTTTCTGATGAGAATTGACTGAAAAAGTTCAAGGAAAAGAATGAAAGAGAGAAGGTCAGAGACTTGTAGTTTAGGTTAGGGTGTGGCAGCAGGAGTGATGGCAGTAGTTACATAATAAATTTGTTTTTGGATTGATATTAAGTATGAAGACAACAGAGGTATCAAGAGGACTTGCTTGGAGCTGGGAAGGTAGCTCAGCGGTAGAGTGCATGCCTTGCAAGCATGAGGCCCTGGGTTCGATTCCTCAGCACCACATAAACAGAAAAAGCCGGAAGTGGCCCTGTGGCTCAAGCGCTAGCCTTGAGCTGAAGAGCTGAGGGACAGCGCCCAGACCCAGAGTTCAGGCCCCATGACCGGCAAAAAAAAAAAAGAGGACTTGCTTTTCTTTCCCTTTTTCCTTTTCTTTCCTCCCCACCTCCATTTTGTTTTTCTCTTCCCCTTTAGTTTCCCCTTTCCCTTTCTCTACACTCTTACCTTTTCCTTTCCCCTTCCTTTTTTTTTTTCTTAAAAAAATTTTTTTTTTCCTTGAGCAGCTGTATTTATGACATTCCCATGTTCAGATATGGGTTTAGTGTGGAAGATCTGGATTTGTTAAATAAGCAGTAAGAGAGATCTGGGGTACTAGAGAAATAGAGAGGATGAAAAATTTAAATCTGTGGGAATTAAGACTATTGATTCTTTTTTTTTTAAAACCATACTTGAAGGAGAGGTAAGAAGCCATGAAAAACTCACTAATATGAACATTTTATTAAATTCTCTGAAGCTGATAATGTTCATAATTATTTTATTGCCAAATTTTATACAAAGTAGCCTCATTAAAATTTCATGTAGAAACTAGTTAGTTGAATGTAGTACAACTTTTTATTAGCTTTTATCTTTTCTAAATTAAAAATGAATCTCTTAAGTATCTATTTCTAGATAAAAATTTAGTTTGACTTCAATTCTAATTTCTATAAATAGTAGCAATATGGGATACAATTTCACATTTAAAAGAGGTCATACTTACTCAAGAATTTTAAGGATATATTTAACTTATTGGCCACATTAACATTTATTCTTTCTCAAATTGGTTTTATCAAAATCCTTCCTTCTCTTCCCTTCCTTCCTTCCTTCTTTTTTGAGGTTCTGAGATTTGACTTCAGGACCTCATGATTTTTAGGCAAGTGGTCTACCACTTAGAGCAACCAAAAAAATGGAAGAGTAAGAAATCCAAAAGTTCATTCCTCCATAAAAATAATGGAGCATTTAACTTTTCCATATATGAACAAAATCTTGCAGCAAGTAGAGGAGTACTTTCTTAAGAAAAATGGCTAAACTTATGTCTGAGCAGCAGAGGGTGACCATACTGGTACCTTGTCTTGAACTTCTCTCATCTAGAATTGTGGAAACTAAATGTTTATTGTTTAAACCATACAGTCTATGGATGACTAAGATAATCCTTACTCTTACTCTTGCTTAGCTTTCTTGCTCATAGCTAATGCACTACCTCTTGAACCATACTTCCAACCTAGGTGTTTGCTTGTTAATTGGCAATAGAATCCCTTGGACTTCTCTGGCCTAGCTAGCTTCAATCTCTATCTTTCATATCTCATCCTTCTGAGTAGATAGGATTATAAATGTGAGCTATAGTCTCTGCTATAGTTGGTAGTTTCTATGCATGTGTCTTAGAGTCAGTTTCTCATATGTAAACTTGAGACTGAGATCTGATGATCGTGGTTAAAAGCCAGCCCAGGCAGAAGTGTCTGTGAGACTCATATCTCAAATAAACCTTTCAGAAAAAGCTGGAAGTGGCACTGTGGTAAAAGTGGTAGAGTGCTAGCTTTGAGCACAAAGAGGCTCAGGGATAGCACCCAGGCCCAGAGTTCAAGCCCTAGGATTAGCAAAAAAAAAAAAAAAAAAGTGTGCTGCTGTATTCTAGTTGTGATATCAGGATTATATTTTCCTGTTGCAAATAAGTTACATACACATATATACATTTACATTCCATGTAGAATACATACACGCACATATTTTAAAATGAGATACTGTTTTTACTACATGCTTTCTACATGGATTGCAATTTTATATGATATGCTTATAAGATAAATAGTTTGAAATTAAAGCTTTCTATTTTTATCATATCAAACTAGCCTTGATGCGATAGGTACTATCACATCACATATGTTAAACTTCCCTATCTCTTTTTGAGGTAACTAGAGGAGAGATTAAAGTTTGTAGTGAGGTTTTGAAGACATTTATAGAACAATTCTATAGGATCCTACTGTAAAACTTGGAAGCATTTTTGTGTTATTTTGCTGCCATTCTGATTACCTGGTGCACATGGGTTGGCTTATTATATTTCCCAAGTTGTTAAATCTGATCAGCTGTCCAATTCATCACATCTGCTACCACATCTGTGCTCTAGATTCCCTTAGGCTTTTGGATTTAGAGAAGTGGTTATATCTTAATATGAAAATTAGTTATATAAAAAGTAACACAAACTCCTATTAAATTTGATGATATGCTCTAAAGTCAAAGGCCTCAAGATTATTTTTTATAAAATTAAATTAATTTGCATATACTTAGATTACATGCAAAATAATAATCAAACTGACTTTGTAAAGAACAATTTGAAGACTGAAATAATATGCCTAGGGTTGGACATGTCAAAGTGAAGTTATAAATTATAAAAAAGCTATCATTCCATCTTATTTAAAAGAAATTTTGAATTTTCAGGATGCTAAATCAGCGGTATTGCACTCTGCACCCAAATTGGATGAAATAATACTTCTTTAGTTTCAAATCATGAGATTTTTATGGATCCATAATAATAAGCAAATAATGAAGGGACTTTTCATATTAAATTATGGGGCCATTATATTAGAAATCCATAATGAAGTTTATTTCCATAATATCTCTGTGTAAATGTTGAGTTTTCTACAATATCTCACTGTAAACCTTAACTTTATGTGAATATCAATGCTTTATATTATCATATGACAGCTCAGTTTCAAAAATTGCATGCTGGATGCCTGGTTTTGTCTAGACATGTAATTATACTGACAGAAAAAACTTGAAATTGCTAATATTCATTAATCTATATATTTAAGGTAATAGGAATTCTGTGATATATTTTTAAATTTGGAGTTATTTGATTTATGCATAATAATTATACAAATATGTAAGATATAAAGTAAAAATTTAATGTATTTGTACAACAAGTAATAATCAGGTCAGAGTAAATGGCATTTCTGTCAATGCAGACATATATCATCTCTTTGTATTGAAAATATTCAAAATCCTGTGTATAAGGTTTTTTGTGTATACAGTACTGAGATTGAACTTAGGGCTTTGTGCTTGCTAGACAGACACTACACTACAGCCACTCCCCCGACTTCTTTTTTTTTCTATTAGCCATGTTTGTACTAGCTATTCAATTAATTAAATTTCTGTTAATCATAGTTATCATACTGTGCAATATTAGAAGTTATTCCTTCTGTGTGGTTTGAGGCCAGCTGTGGTAAACCTCAATAAAGTGGTGAAAGTTTGAGAGACCCTTATCTCAACAAAAAAGAGGCATGCACCTGTTTCCCCTTTATTACAGGAGTATTGGAGGGTTTGAGTCCAGGTTAGCCTGAGCAAAAAATGAAATCCTATTTTAAAAATAAATGGGGCAAAAGGGGCTGGAGATGTGGCTCAAGTATTCAGAGTGTCTGCCTCCCAAACAACAAGTGGACCTTCTATCCAGCTCTAATTCTATACTTATGAATCATTGTCTCTCTTCATTCTTCCCTCCTCTATACCCTTCTCAGGTAAACTGAACCTATTCTATTCCCAACTTCTTTGAGATATGTTTTTAGTTTCCATATGTGAGCTCATATGATATTTATCATTCTGTGGTAGATTTATTTAATTTAACATGGTGTTCTCCATTCCACTTATGTTATGCAATTAATTTATGGTTGAATAAAAATATTCCATGTGTATATATTAACACATTTTCTTTATCTGTTCCTCCACTGATGAGCATTTATGTTAATTCTATATCTTGCCTATTATGAATAGTTTTTCAATAAATATAGAAATATAGATGTCTCATACTAATTTGAATGCCTTTATGTGTATACCAACTGGTAGAATTGCTGGATTATGCTATTTCTTTTCCTGTTTTTTTTTTTTTTTTTTTTTTTTTTTAAGGAATGTTCATATTGTTTTCCATAATGGCTGTACTAATTTATGTTCCCACTAACAGTTTATCAGAGTTTTCTTTTGTATATATCCTCTCTAGAATTTTTTTTATCTTTCAGTAATTATTTTCAGCCATATTAATAAGTGAAATATTCTCATTGTGATTTTGATTGTATTTCTCTGATGATTAGTGATACTGAACATTTTTTCATGTAGTTGGCCATTTGTATGTCCTCTTTGTGTGCATGTGTATGCCAGTACTGTGCTCTGAACTCAGAATCTTATACTCTTGCTTTGTGTCTTTGCTCATTGCTGGCTCTCTATTAAGCCATGCTTTTAGTCTAGCATTTTGCTGGTTAATTGGGACAGAGTGTTTTGAACTTTTCTGCTTGGGCTAACTTCAAACCATGATCCTCAGAACTCAGCCTCCTGAGTTGCTATGACAGGCATCCATCAGTATGCCTGGCTGTTTTTATTTCAATTACTGAACTTTTGAGGTCTAATATTTCTACTTGGCTTTTTTTCATTATCTCTGCCAAAATTTTTTTTTTGGGGGGTCTGGTCATGGGGCCTGAACTCTGGGCCTGGGCACTGTCCCTCAGCTCTTCAGCTCAAGGCTAGCGCTCTACCACTTGAGCCACAGCACCACTTCTGGCTTTTTTCTTTCTGCTTATGTGGTGCTGAGGAATCGAACCCAGGACCTCAGGCATGCAAGGCAAGTGCTCTACCACTGAGCCGCCTTCCCAGCCCTTCTCTGCCAAATTTTTGATTCATAGTATTCTCTTATACTTCAGCTTTAGATTTCTTGTCAGTTTGCCATTTCTCTCTCTCCCTTCCTTCCTTCCTTCCTTCCTTCCTTCCTTCCTTCCTTCCTTCCTTCCTTCCTTCCTTCCTTCCTCCCTCCCTCCCTCCCTTCCTCCCTCCCTTCCTCTCTTCTTTCCCTTCCTCCCTCCCTCCCTCCTTTCCGCCCTGCCTCCCTCCCTTCATCTCTGTCTCTGTCTCTCTCTCTTTTTGAAGAGAAGCCTGTTGCTAAAAATTACTGTGTTCATTTGAAGGCCTTCTTTTACCTTGTTCTTTTATGGTTCTTTGTCTACATTTTGGTATTTACATATATGGTTTATCAGTGTCTTTTTCAATTTTATTGGGCAGCTGTTAGAGTAAAAAAAAAAATCTTTCTGCTAGCAATGTATCCTTGGGGGGTGGTTTGATATGCTATGTTGGCTTTGTTTATACGTGGGAAGCACAATCTAGTGCCTGTGTAGCTTCCTCAACTGTAACCCACATTGGTAATGACTAAGTGTCTTTTGGTGGCTACTTTGCAGAGGTGGTGGAATTGTACTATCAGCTTGTATGCACTTCTTTTTGGTAGGATGGGTTTGCTGGTAGTTGGAGGTTCAATGTATTCAGCTGTAGGTGTAGATGCCTATCAACTTTAGTGATTTTGAGGGTGATTTACTTTTGATGGATCACTGCAGGTAGATGAATGGGATGTCTGGGTTCCGTGGTGGCTTGACTACAGCAATGAACCTCTCAATGTTTAAAATATCCTGCATAGATACTTTTGTAGGGGCTCTTTGGACCCATTAACTCATACAGATGTGCTTAACAGCTTCCTGAGATTAAACATCTACTTCTCACCTAAGTGGGTTATTTCTGAGAATGGATATTTTTTTCTGTTTCCTGAAACTATAGGCGAATGAGAAATGCAACTCAGTTTATTCTTAGAATTCTCAGTGGGCCAGACTCTTAGATCTAGTTGCCTAGCTGCTTCTTAGTACTGGGTTATTGGATGGGGATATCTGGTTACTTCCAGTGTAGCAAGAAAGTGCATATGACCACCCAACTGTTTTCTAGTGGCCTTTGGGGACTGCTGGGTGCCTCTCCAGCTGAGGGAAGATGAGAGGAGTGTGGGTGGTGGGCACAATGGGAACTCAGATCTTTTTCCAGGATAATGTATAATTAGGGTAGCTGGGTAAACTGGGCTTAGGGCTACCAGTGTCACAAGATTCTTCTGTAGTAAATACCTCAAGTGTGTTGAGTAGGAACTGCCCACTTGAGCCCTCTTGGTTCACAGTTCTTGAGACAGAGCAATCAATTTTATGTACTTTGTTTTCTTGTATGAAGTCACCACATGTCTCCATACTCTGTAACATCTCTGCCACAATCCTACTATAATATCGTTCCTCAAACACACCAGTGGGATTGCCATGATTATTTTCCTTGTTTTGGTCCTTGTGAAGTATGCACCTGTGGCTAGCCATCTCTTAGAGATACTCTTCTGAAACATATTTTAAAAAATACAATTGTAGAATTGGTTTGAAGCTGTCTTTGAATCTGGCTGACATATTTGCAAATGAGAGTTGTAGTTTTACTACTTCATATTATTTATTTATTTAGCTTGTCCTGGGGATTGAACTCAGGGCCTGGGCACTGTCTCTGAGCTTCTTTTACTCAAGGCTAACACCTTACCATTTGATGGCTCAGTGCCACTTCTGGCCTTTTCTGTTTAGGTGGTACTGAGGAATCAGACACAGAGCTTCATGCATGCTAGGCAAGCACTCTACCACTAGGCCACATTCCTAGTCATCATATTATTCTTGTACAGTTATTGTATTGAGATTCTACTGGTTTCATAAAATATTATTGAAATACTTTCTCATTTTCTATCCCTTTCCTTGGAACATTTGTATAAGATAGAGGTTGTAAGTTCCTTGAAAGTGTACACTTGTCTGTGAAAACACCTGTGTATGGTATTTTTTTGAAATTAAATTTTGTGACTTCTGATTTTAATATTTTGAATTCAGTATTTAAGTAGCATATTTCTCTTTAGTCTTACTAAGTAATTATATTTTTCCGGTATTTACCATTTTGTTTATTGTTCATTTATCTTCCTATGATTCTTAAATATTTGTTGCTCATCTATCCTCTTAAGATTCTTATTTACCTGTAATTTTGTTTAGTTTCCATTTTGAGTATTTTTCTCTCTGATATTTTCACGATCAAGTTCAGAAGTTTGATGGTTACCATTTTTAAACACTCAATTAAAAAAGCTGTTTTCATATTCTCTGTTATCTATTTTATAATTTTGGCTACCATCTGTATTATTTCCTCTTATCTCTTTTTAAATTTACATTGTTATCCTAAAAATTTCATGATTTAAAATCTTGGTTGGGACATTTGTTTATTTTTTCTTTTCAAATATATACACTTTTAGTTGAAACTTACACTTTAAAGAAAAACTTTATAAATTTATCAGAAGTAGAGGTATGGTTCAAGTGATAGAGCACCAACTTTAAGTGATAAAAGCCAAGTGAGAGTACAAGGCCCTTAGATCAAGCCCCAATACTTGTCCCTTCTCCAAAAAGGAAGGAAAAAGAAAAAAGAATTACTTTATTTGCAACTGTTATATTTTTATATGACATATTGCTAATTTCTAAATATTATATAAACCCACTATAAAATAGCAATTTTGACTGAATTATTTGGCAGTGTCATTTTTATGTATTTTTTTTTTTTTTTTGCCGGTTGTGGGCCTCAACTCTGGGCCTGGGCACTGTCCCTCAGCTCTTCAGCTCAAGGCTAGTACTCTACCACTTGAGCCACAGTGCTCCTTATGGCTTTTTCTGCTGTTGTGGTGCTGAGGAATCAAACCCAGGGCCTCATGCCTGCAAGTAAGCACTCTACCACTGAGCCACCTTCCCAGCCCTTATGTAGTGTTCTTTGTGGAAAATTTTAATGTTTAATTCTTGAATTAATTCTTTTTTTATTCTTTTTTTTTTCAATTGTGAAAATACTGCACAGAGGGGTTACAATTACATGGGCAAGGTAATGAGTACATTTCTTATCAAGCAATGTTGCCTCCTCCTTTGTTTCCTCTTCCCATCCTCACCTCTTGCCCCCTCCCATGCGCCAAAGCTGTAAAGTTTGTTTTTCGACATAATGTCTTGTAAATCTCATTTTTGCAATGGGTCCACCTGTATCCCTATTTAAACAATTTGTTTTTTCCCTTCCCCTCCACAAATTATACCAACATCAAATACAGTGAAAACAGGGGTTATACTGTGGGGGAGGGACATACAAATCAACAAAGAAATATCTTATAAACATGTTAGAAACAATAGAAAGAAAGAAAAAACATTTGAGGCCTTATCTTGGGGTTCATTTACCTACCATCAACTTATCTGACCGTTTCTGCTTGTCTCAGACATATACTAATTATTGCAAATAAGGGAAAGTATGGGACCTATGTTTCTTTGTGCCTGGCTTACTTCACTTAATATAATTTTTTCTAAGTCTTTCCATTTCCTAACAAATGGGGCAATGTCATTCTTTCTAATGTCTTAATTTCATTGTTTTGTGGTTTGTGTACCAACACTTGGTGTTAACTCTTTGTTGAGAGATGATTGTATTATATTACATTGAAATTTTTCATAAATTTAGAACTTTGCTCAAATAAATTTTGTTTTCAATACTTCTTTTTGTATTCAACTCCTTTATCATATATATATATATATATGTATATATATATATATACATATATATATATATTTTTTTTTTTTTGGGGGGGTCCAGTCGTGGGGCCTGAACTCTAGGCCTGGGCGCTGTCCCTCAGCTCTTCAGCTCAAGGCTAGCACTCTACCACTTGAGCCACAGCACCACTTCTGAGTTTTTTCTTTTTGCTTATGTAGTGCTGAGGAATCGAACCCAGGGCCTCAGGCATGCAAGGCAAGTGCTCTACCACTGAGCCACCTTCCCAGCCCATATTTTTCTCCTCACAGTTCATAGTATCTTTTAATAGGAACTAATAAATGCCAACTTTTCATTTGAAATTTTATTTTTTAAAAGTTTAGTTGGAACTCCTTAGTAAGGCTTAAATTTAATTTATTTAGAATTACAATTTTCCTCCACCCTATTTACCCAAATCAAAATTTAAAACAGGTATTATTATCATTGTAAGATCCGCTCCTGGATGATGAGCAGACTCCACCCTCCTTGCAGCAAAGTCTCCACCCAGTAGCTGCGTTACCTAGGCAACTGGCACACCTGGAAGAGGTCATGTCTGCATCCACTGAGCTCACTTCTGAATTTGATGTGGCCACACCTTTCTCCTCCCATACCCTAGATAAGGCCTAGCCCAGGCCCAGACACCCTCTTTCCCAGCTCTCTCTTTCCCAGCTCTCTCTCTTTCCCAGATCTCTTTTTCTAGCTCTTTCCCACCTCTTTTTCCAGCTCTCTCTCTTTCTCAGATCTTTCCCAGGCCTTTCCCAGCCGCATTGAGTGCCAACCTGGCCTGGTCCCAGCAGGTCTACTGTGAATACCATGTGCTACCCCTTACCTGAATTCCACGTGCGCGTGGTGCTGTTCTTACTCGTCTACCTCTTTTTAAAAACCTAACAATCATGTAGCATATTGGATTTCTTTTTTTTATATCTTTATTATTTATCTGTCCTCTCAGTTTGTGAGTCCCATGAAGGTAGAAATTGTATTTTCCTCAAAGTTTTGGTATGCTACAACATCTAGAACAGTGTGTAACACACACAAAAAAACTAAATAAATACTTGTTAAATGGAAAAGTGGTTTTAGCTTTTGGGTTTACATTAATTTACATTTTGTAATTATAAATTATAGAATGTAGGCTCCATAAAGGGAAGAATTTTTGTTGTTATTCACTGTTGCATTTTCAGGAACTAGAAGAGTTCCTGGCATTCAATAAATATCTGTGAAAAAATAGGCTACTTTCTAGCAATTTGATTTTCTGTTGTTCCTAAAGTATTTTATTTCTGAGTCTGTTTTAGCTTTTTATTTTCTTTTAAAATTTTTATATGTCATGTTTGCTGAATCTGATTGCATTTTTTAACCATTTCCTGGCAATTATGATCAATTATCTCTCAATATTTTTCAATATTTTAAAAATATTTAATATTTCAATATAACGAATTCTTCAATGTTTTTTCATTACTCTGTTTTGTAATTTCTATTTAACTGGATAGATTCACCTCTTTTTTTTCTTTTTTACAATGTTAAAAATCAAGCTCAAATTCTTATGTATACTAGTCAAGCACTCCTAGCTTTTTCTTTTTGTATTTTTAATAGTAGTAACAGTATCTTAAAATATAAAGTTGCTTTATTTTCTAACTTTTTTGGTGGTGAGAGGGAATTCTGTTTTACTTATTATTTCTACAAACTCTCCCTTTTGGTAAGTAATGTTCACATAATTTGTGAACTTTGGAATTCTTCAGCAAGAGTCTGTTTTCTATGGTACTCATAGGTATTGTGGAAATGTACCTAAAAATGAGCTAAACTTCAATAGTTTAAGTGGGATGAAGTCATTTTATGTGTGTATGTGTACATTTTTGTGGGATATTGATAAGACCTGAAAAGGTTATTACTACAAAATTTACATTTGTAATGTGAATATTAGATATTACAGAAAAGTATAAAGAAGTGATTCCTTATAGTGTAACAACTATAGCAATAAGATTATCTAAAATAGTAATATTTTGATGTATATCCATCTAAACACATTTACATATATAAAAATATATAGGCATATATATTTTGTTTTTTTGGGGGGGGAGTCTGGTCATGGGGTCTGAACTCTGGGCCTGGGCGCTGTCCCTCAGCTCTTCAGCTCAAGGCTAGCGCTCTACCACTTGAGCCACAGCGCCACTTCCAGCTTTTTTCTTTTTGCTTTTGTGGTGCTAAGGAATCGAACCCAGGGCCTCATGCATGCAAGGCAAGTGCTCTACCACTGAGCCACCTTCCCAGCCCCAGGCATATATATCTTGAAGTATTCCAACTTCCTGGGGCTGGTGGGACTCGAACCCATGATCAGCTAGAGGAGTCACCAACAGTCAGGCTAGGAAACTTTATTAGCCATGGTGACTGCTCCTCATTATATTAGGACAGTGAAGAACAGCACAAATAGCTCTGGATATTTAAAGGCAAGATCCATAGGGTGCTGGGTAGAGGGCACTTGAAGGTGATTAAAAGTCATCAAAACAAAATAATGAAGTAATAAGGTGGCTGAGCCTAAATAATTTCTTGCAGACTTCTTGGTGCCCAGGCAGGAGATGGAAGCTGTCTACCCAGCTCCAGGCCTGGAGGTAAGGCAAGCCATCCTTTGAACTGCAGATGACTGGGTCAATGGAGTGGGCCAGGAGCAGATGCCATAGCCATAGGAAAGCATTGATTAGCTGCCCAAATGGCCTAGAGGTAAGACAAGCCATCCTTAGAAATGCAGATGCCTAGGGAAGCCACCTTAGTGTTTAACTCTCTGCTTTACTTAAGCCTTTATCTTTGAAATTTAACATTTTGGCCTTATTCTTTTTTTTTTAATTTTTATTTTAATTGTAAAGATGCTGTAGGTGGGGGGGTACAGTTACATGAGTAAGGTAATGAGTACATTTCTTGTCAAACATTGTAACATCCTCCTTTGTTTTTCTTAATGATTTTGTTCTGTTTCTGATTTCATATTTTATATTCTTTTGGGGGGCGCATCACAATCTTATATGTTTTGGACTGATATTAGGTTATTTTCCTATTTTTTAAAATGTCCCTGGGCTGGGACTGACTTTTGCCTTTTAAAACATTAAATTCAGTGTTGATATTATTTACTTTGACATTTTTTGTTGTGAAATGTCATGTCAAATGATTTTGCTAGCATATAGAAACAGGTTGAAAATCATAGAATTATAGAATCTAAGTTTTATTAAAGATTTTGAGAACATTAAATCTACCTCTTAAAGAATAGCTGTCAGCAGTCTATATTACATATTGTCATATATGTAAACTTAAAAAAGAAAAAATGGAATTATTTCCTTTAAAAGATACAGCCTTACTCATATGTTTTAGTTTTCTATCACTGAGATAACCTGACAATCAACTTATAAGGAGAAAAGCTTTATTTTAGAGGATTCAGTCCATGATGTTTTTGCTCTGTCACTTTGGCCCTGTGGCGAGGAAGAAGCAGGGATTACACTATGGATCAAAACTGTTGCCCTCATGCGAGGAAGGAGGAAGAGGACAGGACAGAGGGATAAAACAAAAAAGAGGGTCACATTACATCCTCCAAGGGCAAATTCTCTGTGACCTACTCCTAGACCCTACCTCCTAAAATTTCTACCATGGTCCAACATCTCATCAACTTGAAACTAACCCTTCAACTCCCATGAGCTTTTAGGACTTTTAAGATTGAAGCTATAGCAACTTACTTTTCTTCAAACTAAAACATTTTCATTTTCTCTTATTTTAACTTTAAAGGACCTTGCAGAATGTGTAGAATAATCAAATGCTTATCACCCAAGTAAGTTTGTTCATGCAGTTTTGTGCATAGGTCTTCAGCATATTGTGTTTCCAGGAGGTGGATAAACAATGGGGGTGGTACCCTACTTCCTTTGGTGTAATTTCTACTTAGGTTGAAGTTAGAAGAAAATTTAGAATTGTTACTAAAATCCTATTGAATTTACCCAAGATGGGGAAGCAAGTAAAGAAAGAGAAACGAGGAAAAAACACCAGCAGGACAAAAAGTAGCTGCTGTTTTGAAAAGAATTCATTTCATTTTCTCTGTAGGCATACAAGTGTGGGTGGGATTTCTCCATTCTGCTTTTATTGTAAATAAATTAACTGTGAAGCAGTCACAGATTTTTTTCCCTTCTTCCTTCTTCTAAATTACTTCTAGTGTCAAGCTGAGAAATCTGTGGGTCTTTTAGCAATTGCACAGTTTCATATTATAATTTTTTAAAAGGAGAGACAGAAACAACCCAAATAATTCCATTTACATCTGAATTAAATTCCTCAGGCATTTCCTGGATTTGATTAGCAACTCAACAAGAAGCCTACTATTAGGAAACAGGGAATAATTACAAAAGAAAGGGAGGGATAGCAGTAAAGGGTCACTGAATTCATAATGCAGAATTTGGCTGAAATGGTTACTTTTATGATGATTAGAAGGTGGTAGATCAAATATTAATTCTTCAAAATAATTTTATGTCTAGAAATCTAATTTTTTTAGACCAAAATTGTACTGTGCTAACTGTTTCACTCAAAAGTCAAATCAGTAGTATTTTGTAGTTCATCTCCAAGAATTTGGACAGTTTGGTGGTAAGTTTCATAGATAGCTTACTATATACTAATAGATATTTTTAGTAAAGATAAAATATTTATAAATAGCAATATTCATTAGATGCCTGACATTAGGCAAGTTAAATTCCCTGGCCAAATTTACTTGCCTGTAAAATGAGGAACATGGACTAAATCATGTCTACTATTATATTCAGATCTAACTTTTTAAAAAAATTTAATTTTGAAAATTATTATAAAGGAGATGTACAGAGGAGTGGGGTTACAGTTACATAAGTCAAGTAATGAGTATGTTTTTGGGCAATGTCATTCCTTCCCTGATTCTCTCCCAGTAGTTCTAATTTTTTTGAAGCCAACAAAAATGAAAGTAATACTCTTATACAGTTGGATATTGTCCATTGGATAATTTGGATAATTTGAAGCTATAATAATATAGGTATTGGTGGAGGAGAGGAACTATGGTACCTTTCCTTATACATTGTAAGGGTCATAACTAACACTTCTATAACACAAGACAGAAAAGCCTAACAGATTTAATAAAAAACCTTTAAAAAATTTTTTTTTATTGTAAAGATACTATACAGAGGGGTTACAGTTATATGAGTAAGGTAATAGGTACATTTCCTCCTTTGTTTTTCCCCTACTATCCCTCCCCTCTACTCTACCCCACCTGATCCCTCCCCATCCCCCCTCCCCCAGATGTAAAGTTCATTTTCAATGTAGTGGCTTGTACATTATTACAATGGGTCATCTTGTATCCTTATTTCAGCATTTTGTTTTTTTCCCTTTACCTCCCCAAAATAGAAAAATGTATATACAAGATGCAGGGCACCGGAATCAAATACAGTGAAAACAGGGGTTATACCATGGGGGAAGAACATACAAAAGAAACAAACAAAAAAACCTCACATAGTACATTAAAAACTACAGCAAGAAAAATAAAACCTCTTGTGTTCTTATCTTGGGGTTCATCATCTTTTTTTGGGGGGTGTTCATCATCTTATATGGTCATATGTACTTAGCTTTTGACCTTTTCTGCTTGTCCTAGACATATAGTAGTTATTGCAGATAAGGAAAACTATGGGACCTATGTTTTTTTGGGCCTGGCTTACTTCACTTAATATAATTTTTCCAAGTCTTTCCATTTCTTAACAAATGGGGCAGTGTCATTCTTTGTGATGGAGGCATAGAATTCCATTGTTTCTTTTTAAAATTTTAAAATAATTATTATTAAGGTGATGTACAGAAGGATTACTATTTCATAAGTCAGGTAATGAGTACTTTTGCGGGGGAGGCAATGTCACTCCTTCTCTTGCTGTCTTCTAGTTTTATCCTCCAGTCCCTGCCCACAAGTTGTATAGTTCACTTGCAACATAGTGTCTACTGAATACCACTGTTGCATTTGTTCACTCTTTGTTCCTCAGTTTCTGTGCTCCCATTTCCCAAAAATATAGATAAAAAAAAATACGACACTATAACCCCTTAAGAAATAACAAACAAAAAACCCAAAACAAAACCAAACAATGCCATCTCCACCAACAACAGCAGAAAAAAAAGAGTACATTTATTTTTGAACAATGTCACCCCTTCTCTTGATAGGAATGTAAACTAATACAACTCCCTAGACCCAGACTTATCATTCTTGGGCATCTACCCAGAGCATTACATGCCAAGATACTATATAGGCACTTGCTTGCACATCCATGTTCATTGCTGCACAATTCACATAGCCATGGAAATAGCCTAGATGCCCTACAATGAATGACTGGATCCAACAAATCTATACTTATACTAGTTTATATTCCTATCAAGGGAAGGGATGACATTGTTCAAAAAGAAATGTACTCTTTATCTGATTTACATAACTGTAACCCTTCTGTAATCACCTTTACAATAACAATAAAGGAATAACAATAAAGGAAGTTTTAAAAAGTGAAATAGAATTCCTTTTCCCTCATATCCCCCACCTCATTTATTATTGTTTGAGTTCATGATGTTGGCCAATCTAATTGGGGTAAGATGGCATGTCAAAGTTGTTTTGATTTGCCTTTCCTTTATGCTCAGGGATTTTGAGCATATTCTCTTATGTTTATTTGCCATTCTTACCCCTTCTTCTGAGAAGTCTATCCTTAGCTTTTGCCCCTTTAGTGATTGGATTATTAGCTTTGAGAGGGGTTAATTTCTTTCTTTCTTTCTTTTTTATTGTGGAAATACTGTACAGAGAGGTTACAATTACATGGGCAAGGTAATGAGTACATTTCTTATCAAGCATTGTTGCCTCCTACTTTGTATCCTCTTCCCTCCCCATCTACCCTCTCCCCCCCAACCCCTGCCAAAGTTGTAAAGATTGTTTTTCGACATAACGACTTTGTACATCTCATTGTTGCAATGGGTCCAACTGTATCCCTATTTAAACGATTTGTTTTTGCCCTTCCCCTCCACAAATTATACCAGCATCAAACACAATGAAAGCAGGGGTTATACCATGGGTGAGGGACATACAAAGCAACGAAGAAATCATCTTATAAATATTTTAGAAACAATCGCAAGAAAGAAAAAACATTTGAATACTTATCTTGGGGTTCATTTCACCTACCATCAACTTATCTGACCTTTTCTGCTTGTCTCAGACATATACTAGATATTGCAAATAAGGGAAATCATGGGACCTGTGTTTCTTTGGGCCTGGCTTACTTCACTTAATATCATTATTTCCAAGTCTTTCCATTTCCTAACAAATGAGGCAATGTCATTCTTTCTGATGGAAGCATAGAATTCCATTGTGTATATATACCACATTTTCTTTTTTTTTTAATATTGTTTATTGTGAAAATACTGTACAGAGGGGTTACAATTACATGGGCAAGATAATGAGTACATTTCTTATCAAGCTTTGTAGCTTCCTCCTTTGTTTACCCTTCACATCCCTTCCCAGCCTCCCCCCATCCCTCCACCCAATCCTTCTCCCCCCTCAGCCCCCCCCACCAAAGTTGTAAAGTTCGTTTTCGACATGACAACTTGTACTTCTCATTGTTGCAACGGGTCCACCTGTATCCTTATTTAAACGACTTGTTTTTCCCCTTCTCCTCCACAAATTATACCAGCATCAAATACAGTGAAAGCAGGGGTTATACTGCGGGGGAGGGACATACAAAGCAACAAAGAAATAACCTTATAAATGCATTAGAAACAAATGCATGAAAGAAAATAACATTTAAATACATATCTTAGGGTTCATTTTCCTAGCATCACCTTATCTGACCTTTTCTGCTTGACTCAGACATATGCTAGATATTGCAAATAAGGGAAACCATGGAACCTATGTTTCTTTGGGCTTGGCTTACTCCACTTAATATAATTTTTTCCAAGTCTTTCCATTTCCTAACAAATGGGGCAATGTCATTGTGTATATATACCACATTTTCTTGAACCATTCATCTACTGAGGGGCATCTGTGTTGGTTCCATATCTTAGCTATGGTAAATATGCTGCAATAAACATAGTTGTGTTGGTAGCTTTAGTATGGCCTTGTTTGTGGTTATTTGGGTAAATGCCCAAAAGTGTGATGGCTGGGTTTTAGGGGAATTCTATGTGGAGTCTTTTGAGGAGCCTCCATACTGGGAGGGGTTAATTTCTTAAGCTTGTTATATATTTTGGGTATATAATTCACTTTTAACACATGGCTTTCAATGAATAGACAGAGGAAAGCAACAATAGCAATGAACTATTGAGGCCCCAAAGTAAGTGTGAGAATGGTAACTGAAACAAAGCAGAACTAGAAAAGAACTTTGATGTACTGATACCTATAACAAATAACACTTAAAATGTAGGGGAATTCAGGAACTCTGAAAGCCTAACTGAGTTATTGGAAAAATTTTCTCCCTGGGTGAATCTGTTTGTAAGTGTGCTTAACTTGAAGAAAAGTTTTAATTTTGTATAAAAAAAGTAGTATATAGGGTCACCTTTTATAATCCTAGCGATTTAGAAGGCAGAGATCAAGAGGATTGTGGTTTGAGGCCAGACTGTAAAAATGATAGTGAGACTCTGTCTCAAGAAGTAAACTGAAATGGTGAAGCAAGGCTGGAAATCCCAGTTACATGGTATCCCAGTTGCACAAGTAGGAGAGTCATTGCCTGAGGCTGGCTCTGGGCAAAAGCATAGACTGTATTAGAAAAATAACTGAAGCAATAAAGGGCTGGGGCATGGCTCAAGTGATAAAGGGCCTGCCCATAGTTTAAATCCTAGTTTCACCATAAAAAAATTGGTTTATTGTCTTCCTTCCACACTTTTACGACATGATTAATAGATAAAAATCTAGCTTTGTCTGGGAGACTGTGTTTTATATAAGGTAAACAACTATATGTGTTGTCCTGGAGACATCAGATCTATGTTTGAGAATAAAGGACCACTGGTAAAATAGTTGAAGTTATTGTTCTATGTACAAAGGTAAACCTGAGATGAAATTGCTTTAATAGGTAAGTGGAGAAATAAAGGGTAGGCTTAGTCATTTTTAGAATTGTGGAGTGTGAAAGGCATGAGCAAACTTCTCTGAAGTTTTCTGCCAGGGCAGAAAAGTCCCTGTGATACTCTTATCTCCAATTAACCACTCAAAAATTGAAAGAGGTGTTGTAGCTTAAAGTGGTAGGATGCTAGCCTTTAACAAATGAGCTCAAAGACAGTGCCTAGGCCCTGAGTTCAAGTTCCATGACCGACAAAAAAAAAAAAAAAAGGAAAAGAAAAGAAACAAAGAGAAAAGGGAATATTTCTCTCTTTTTTCTTTTCCTTTTTCTTTTCGGTGCCAGTTCTGGGGCTTGAACTCAAGGCCTGGACACTATCCCTGAGCTACTTTTGCTCAAGGCTAGTACTCTATCATTTGAGCCACAGCACCACTTCCAGCTTTTTTCTGCATATGTGATGCTGAGGAATTGAACACGGGCTTCATGCACGCTAGGCAAACACTCTACAACTAAGGCACATTCTCAGCCCAATAACACTTCTTTTTTTAAAACATTTATTCTTAAAAGATTTTTTTTTACCATTAAGTAATTGTACAAAGAGGTTCTAATTCAATAAGTCAGGTTAGAAGTGCAATGCTTCTTGATCAATGTAACTTCTTCCAATAGGACTTTTTCTTGTGATAAGTGAATATGGTAAAAATGGGGATATTTTAAGGATCGATTCAAACAGACTACCATGAAAATCAATGGTCATTAAGTGGAGTTGGATGCTAATCAGATAAAACCGGGTGAACTGTATCAGAAACTCAGTAGTCTAAAATGCCAACATTGGTTTTTATGCTCAAATTGTATGGTATGTGACAGGGGCAGGTGTTGAAGGTGGGGTTCCCTTAACACTGTGATTCTTCAGGAGCCTAGGTGAAGAAATGGTCCATCCATAGTTGTCAAAGCAGAAAGAAGGACCACGACAACTTGTGACAAGTTGCTCAACAACTCTGTGAGCCATGTGCATTTCTACAAAATTACTAAGTAATTATATATATATGTACACATAAAAAGATGTTTCTATAAAATCGCCCACTGAGTTGAAAACAGAAATATTAAGAGCCTAGAACATCAGGACAATCTTGAAAATGAAAAAAGAAGAATAAAGTTGTGGGACTTATACGCTTGGGTAGGAAGACTTACTAAAAATTCTTAATAGGTCAGGTTCAATGGCTCTTACTTATAAGCCCAGATGCTTGAGAAAAAGAGACTGGAAGGATCACGGTTCAAGTCTAGCACGGATAAAGTATTATTAGACCTCAATCTCCACCAACAATCAGGGCATAGTAATGCTGGTCTGAGAGTCCAGTTACTCTGGAGATTATGTAGGAGGACCCTAGTCTGAAGTTGGCTTTGAACAACAACACAGACTCTTATCTGAAAACTAGCTAAAAACAACAAAATCAAGTGAGTCTGGCTTCAAAAGTAGAGTACTTTCCTGACAAGCATGAGACTCTTGTTCAAACCCCAGTACTGTCATTCTAAAATTTTATCAATAATAATGAGGCATATAGTGTTGGTTCAGAGATAGGTAAATAATAAAACTGTGAAAAAGTTCAGATGCAGAATCACATGTCCATGAAGGACATAATTATTACTATAGAGCAATGACAAAAGAACGTTATTTCAATTGAACTTTTTAGGTGATTCAATAGTTATACACATTCATAGTTATGGTATTATATTTTCACACATGTATATGTCATATAAGGCTCATAATTGGCATCTATCACCTTAAACTTTTGTTATTTTTTTGTGTTGGATACAACATCTCTAGTAATTCTTTAAAAATATATAATTAACTGTTTCTGGTTGTGTTTACTTACAGTGCTATAGAATATTAAAAGTTATTTTCCTTTTTCACCTGCACTCCTGTGTCAATGTAACCTTCTCTTCATGGCTATGTTCATGCTGTGCTGTTTTCCCCCGTTCTGGAAACAACTGTTGTCTTCTCCAGTTGAATGGGATCATGTTGATCCTTCTATTATGAATGAGAACATGGGGATATTTTCAAGAATGGAGGTATGCTGCGACTAATAGTTTCCAGGGCAGGAGTGGATCTGGCTTTGTGATGCTGCTGGTCATGGGAGGTAGGGATATACAATGTGGGTTCCTACTATCTGGTACAATGACGGTGTAAATGCTGGACAATGCTCCACATTGTGTTTGGGGCTTTAAGATTCTCCTGAGCAGAAACATACTGCTCCTTGAATATGGACTATCTATTAGAGGAACCATAATTAAATTACAAATTTGTAACACAGCATCAGATGTATCAGGATGAATTAAAGAGAACTTCTCAACTCTGGACCTTTATCATTCATAGCAGCTTACTTTTGTGTAATTGCTTGGGTTGTAGCTATTTTGGAGGCAACAGAGATCATTTATGACCACTTTCTTTCTTTTTTTTAAAATTCTTCAAGGATCTTTCTCCTTAGTTTGTTTAACAATATAGAATGTGGAGCTTGGAGGTGACACCATAGGTTACAGAAGGTCATAGAAGCAGTGAACTGCTTAGGAATGTCAATGACATTTACTATTGTTGGTTTATATATTATATTATAATTATTATATTATATTACATATAATATATATAATTATATTATAATATAATATATATACTATATATTACATAATATACATATATTATATAATATATATAATATAACATAATATATAATATATAATAATATAATTATATTATAATTAATATAATTATTATAATTATATTATAATTCATTTCTTTGCATAGTGGCTACAATTCTGCTATTTATTCACATGATACTCAGCAAACAAATGCCTTTTGTATCAGAAACATCGTATCCATATGTGTCATATTATTTATATCCTAAATTCAAAATTCTTGATCTAATAATATTTGTTTTATCAAAGTTTTGATCTAAGGGCAATTTTATGCTGGCATTCCTGCCCCTCCCCCGTCCAGGCATTTTGACTTAGAAAAAGTTTTGAAGGAATTTGAAAGTTAAAAAGAATTATCTGCCAAAAAGGCTACACTAAATGGAAGTTCTGGTTCTAATTCTGGTTCTTTGGGACTCAACTTCTGTGCTTTTGTAATATTTTTTATTCATTTTACTCTATCACATAATTATCTGTGTAAATGTCTCTCTTTAATAAAATAGTGATTTCTGTGTGAGAGGCATACTTTGAGAAAAATTCCTTTCACATGTCTAACTACTAGAGTCTTTACATATGATAGTTTTTTTTGCAACTGTATTCATTTCTTATTGCTGTTGTAACTAATTACACAGACTTAGTGGCTTGAAACAACACTATCTTATTTATTTTTAAAATAATTTGGAGGTCAGAAGTCTTGAAATGAATTTTAGGGGATGAAGAAATCAGTAGGAATGTGTCATTTTGGAAATTTTCCAGAGATCTATTTCTTTACCTTTTGCAGCTTTTAATAGTGACCTCTGCTCCTTGGCTTATGACCTCTATTTTCAGAATACATTATTGCTATCTGCTTCTGTCATCATCTTGCCTTCTCTGATTTTAACACCCACTGTGTCCCTTTTTATGATTATCATTCTCATACTGGGCTCTTGGATAATCCCTAGTAGTCTCCCATCTCAAGAGCTTGTGAAGTTTCTATTGCTATATGAGGTAACATTTATAGGTTCTGGAGATTTGGATATGAGTGAGAATTATTCAGTTTCCCATGATAACTTGCATAGAGCTGTGTATATTGTGATAATTTAATTTATTTGTTGAATTGCTTACTTATGGGTTTAAAAATATCAGACCAGATTCTTTTTTTCTTTGAAGAATTGAATCGGAAACATCAAGACTTGATGGAACTCTAGAACATTTTATTTCTATTATTAATAAGTAAGTCTTCCTAATTTCTAACTAGGCACAAACCCTAATTTATCCTTCCTCCCTTCTTCCCTTCCTTCCTTCCTTCCTTCCTCCCTTCCTCCCTTTGCTCCCTTCCTCCATTCTTCCTTTCCTAACTTTTCCCTCCCTCTTTCCTTCTTTTTCCTTCCCTTCTCTTCCTTTTTTTTTTTCTTTCTGTTTATTTTTGGCCAGTAATTAAGGCCTTGTCCTTGCTTGGCTTGCTTACTTAACTGTTTTTTTTTTTAATTGTGAAAATACTGTACCAGAGGGGTTACAATTACATGGGCAAGATAATGAGTACATTTCTTATCAAGCATTGTAACCTCTTCCTTTGTTTCCCCTTCCCATCTTATCCACCCCCAACCCTCCTAACCCCCCTCCCCCCCAACTTAGCTGTTGGATTACCGCTTGATCCATGCCTACAGTTTAGCTTCTTAGTTATTGTGGAGATGGAATCTTATACTATTCTGTCCAGGGTGGCTTCAAACTGTGATCTTTGGATTTTATCTTTTTTTTTTTTTTTTTATATTGTGAGAATACCGTACAGAGAAGTTACAATTACATGGGCAAGATAATGAGTACATTTCTTATCAAGCATTGTAGCCTCCTCCTTTGTTTCCCCTTCCCATTCTTTCCCATTCTCCCCCTGCCCCCTCACCCAATCCACCCCGCTCCCCCTCCCCCCCCAAAGCTGTAAAGTTCTTTTTCAACATAATGACTTGTACATCTCATTGTTGCAATGGGTCCACCTGTATCCCTATTTAAACGATTTGTTTTTTCCCTTCCCCTCCACAAATTATACCGACATCAAATACAGTTGGATTTTATCTTCTCAAGTAGCTAAGATTACAGGTGTGAGCTGCATGCATCTGACTGTAAGCCCTGATTTCTAGTATCTTGCATGTTTTGATCTCTAGATCTGTCCCACCACTTTTCACGCCCAGCTCATACTTCCCTATTCCCACCCTATTAGTATTAGTCTTGCATCATGATTTTAGAAGTACCATTATTATTATTATTAATTAATTAATTTATTTTGTCGGTCATGGGGCTTGAACTCTGGGCCTGGGTGCTGTCCCTCAGCTTTTCAGCTCAAGGCGAACGCTCTACTACTTGAGCCACAGTGCCACTTCTGGTTTTCTGGTGGTTTATTAGAGATAAGAGTCTCATGGACTTTCCTGCCCAGGCTGGCTTTGCACTGTGATCCTCAGATCTCAGCATCTTGAGTAGCTAGGATTACAGGCATGAGCCACCCGCACCCGGCTTTATTATTATTATTATTGTTGTTGTTGTTGTTGTTATTTTGTCGGTCTTGGGGCTTGAATTCTGGACTTGGGCGCTATCCCTCAGTTCTTCAGCTCAAAATGAACGCTCCACTGTTTGAGCCACAGCACCACTTCCTGTTTTCTAGGAGATAAGAGTTTCACGGACTTTCCTGCCAGGGCTGGCTTTGAACCGTGATCCTCAGATCTCAGTCTCCTGAGTAGCTAGGGTTACAGGTGTGAGCCACTGGTGCCTGGCCTGGCTTTTATTATTTATTTATTTTTTAAAAACAACCCGTATTTGACAAATCTTATCTATAACTTCCTGACATTTCTTTTTTTTTTTTTTTTTTTTTAAAAAATATAAGATTTTTATTGTGAAAATACTGTACAGAGGGGTTACAGTTACATGAGCAAGGTAATGAGTACATTTCTTTTTTTTTTTTTTTTTTTTTTTTTAAATTTTATTTTATTTTATTTGAGAACATACTGTACAGAGGGGTTACAATTACATGGGCAGGATAATGCATACATTTCTTACCAAGCATTGCAGCCTCCTCCTTTGTTTACCCTTCACCTCCCTTCCCGGCCTCCCCCCTCCCTCCCAACCAATCGTACCCCCCCCCCCCCCCCACCGACATTGTAAAGCTGGTTTTGACATGACATTTTGTACTTCTCATTGTTGCAACAGGTCCACCTGAATCCTTAAACGACTTGTTTGTCCCCATCTCCTCCACATGTTATACTGACATCAAATATAGTGAAAGCGGGGGTTACACTGTGGGGGAGGGACATACAAAGCAACAAGGAAATAATCTTATAAATGCGTTAGAAACACATGCATGAAAGAAACAAAAACATTAAAATACATATTTGAGGTTTTGTTTTCCTAACATCACATTATCTGACTTTTTCCGCTTGACTCATACCTATACTAGATATTGCAAATAAGGGAAACCATGGGACCTATGTTTCTTTGGGCCTGGCTTACTTCACTTAATATAATTTTTTCCAAGCCTTTCCATTTCCTAACAAATGGGGAAATGTCATTCTTTCTGATGGAGGCATAGAATTCCATTGTGTATATATACCACATCTTCTTGATCCATTCATCTACTGAGGGGCATCTGGGTTGGTTCCATGTCTTAGCTATGGTAAATAATGCTGCAATAAACATAGTTGTGCTGGTAGCTTTAGTGTGGCCTTGTTTGTGATCATTTGGGTAAATGCCCAAAAGTGGGATTGCTGGGTCGTTGGGGAGCTCTATGTGGAGTCTTTTGAGGAACCTCCATACTGCTTTCCAAAGTGGTTGAACAAGTTTACATTCCCACCAACAATGAAGTAAGGTTCCTTTCTGTCCACATGCCCTCCAGCATCTGTTGTTGTTAGAGTTCTTGATTTTTGCTGTTCTAACTGGAGTGAGGTGATATCTCAATGTTGTTTTGATTTGCATTTCTTTTATGGCTAGGGATGTTGAACATTTCTTCATGTGTCTATTGGCCATCCTTCTTTCTTCTTCAGAGAAGCTTCTCTTTAAGTCTTTCGCCCACTTACTTATTGGGCAGTTGTTTCTTTGAGGATTTGTTGTTGGGTGGTTTAATTTTTTGAGTTCCAAGTATATTTTAGATATGAGACCCTTGTCCGTTGTATGGCTAGTAAAGATTTTCTCCCAGTCCGTGGGCTTTCTATTGATCTTGCTAGCTATGTCATTTGCCCTGCAGAAGCTCTGCAACCTTATACAATCCCATTTGTCCAGCCTTTCTTTGATTTGTTGTGTTTCCGGGTCTCTATTCAGAAAATTTCGGCCTGAGCCAAGGAGACCCAGGGTTTCTCTTATTCCATCCTGTAATGTTTTCAGAGTGTCTGCTTTGAGTTCAAGGTCTTTGATCCATTTGGAGTTGATTCTGGTGCAGGGTGACATATAAGGATCTAGGTTTAGTTTTCTACATGTAGTTAACCAGTTTTGCCAGCACCATTTACTGAAGAGGCTGTCTGTCTTCCATTCTATTGTTTTAGCTCCCTTATCGAAGATTAGATGGCTATAGGTCTGTAGGTTCATTTCTGGGTTTTCAATTCTATTCCATTGGTCCTGAGGTCTGTTCTTATGCCAATACCAAGCTGTTTTGATTACTATGGCTTTATAGTAGAGTTTGAAATTTGGTATTGATATTCCTCCAGCAGTGTTCTTTCCGTTGAGGAGCGTTTTTGCTATTCGGGGTCTTTTATTGTTCCATATGAATTTTTGGATTGCCTCTTCTATTTCCTTGAAGAATGAGGGTGGAATTTTGATAGGTATTGCGTTGAATTTGTAGATAGCCTTGGGAAGTATTGCCATTTTCACGATGTTAATCTTTCCAATCCAGGAGCATGGGAGGTTTTGCCATTTTTTAAGTTCTGTGTTGATTTCCTTTTTCAAGATTTTAAAGTTTTCATCATAGAGGTCCTTCACTTCTTTAGTTAAGTTAATTCCTAGGTATTTTATTTTTTGTGGGGCTATTACAAATGGAGTTGCTTTCCTAATTTCAGCCCCACTTTTCTCATTGTTGGCATACAGAAAAGCCATTGATTTTTGGGGGTTAATTTTATAACCTGCTACTTTGCCAAAGTTTTGAATCAGCTTGAGTAATTTGGGAGTGGAGTCTATGGGATTCTTTAAATACAAGATCATGTCATCTGCAAAGAGGGAGAGTTTTATTTCTTCTTTCCCTATTTGGATCCCCTTTATGTCTGCATCTTGTCTTATTGCTGTAGCTAGGCATTCTAATACTAGATTGAAGAGAAGTGGAGAGAGTGGGCATCCTTGTCTTGTTCCTGAGTTAAGAGGAAATGGCTTTAGTTTTTCACCATTGAGTATAATGCTGGCTGTAGGTTTGTCATATACAGCCTTTATTGTATTGAGGAATGTTCCATGGATTCCTAATTTTTCCAAAACCTTCATCATAAAGGGGTGTTGGATCTTGTCGAATGCTTTTTCTGCGTCTATTGAGATAACCATGTGGTTCTTATTCTTGCTCCTGTTGATGTGATGAATAATATTAATTGATTTGCGTATATTGAACCAGCTTTGCATCCCTGAAATGAATCCTGTTTGATCGTGGTGTATGATTTTTTGGATGAATTGTTGAAGTCGATTGGCCAAAATTTTGTTGAGAAGTTTCACATCAATGTTCATCAAAGAAATGGGTCTATAGTTCTCTTTCTTTGATGAGTCCCTGCCTGGTTTTGGGATGAGGGTTATGATGGCTTCATAGAATGTGTTCGGTAGTGAGCTTTCTCTTTCAATTTCATTGAAGAGTTGGAGGAGAATTGGTGTGAGCTCTGCTTTGAAGGCCTTGTAAAATTCCGCTGTAAAACCATCTGTTCCTGGACTTCCTGACATTTCTTGTTCTTGCTTTTCATCATTATCTAACAACACCTCCCATATCTGATTAGTTACCAAACCCTCCCTTAAAAATTATTCTTCCTAAATGTCTTTTAAGTTTACCTGCTGTCTCTATCATTATTTTTCTTTATTATTTATTAGTTTTCTTCTGGACAGTTAAAAAAAAACATGCTGAGTATTTTCTTGTTTTTTTTTTTTTTTTACTAGCAATATAACTTTTATGTTTTCATAGAGCAAACTGTGTAAAATATAGACCTATTCATGTTCCTACTGTTTTTATATAACTTGTAATAATGGTAGGTACCACTTAGTGGATATATTTTAATGTGTGTTAAGCACTATGCTAGATGCATTGCAAACAACCTCTTTAATCTTCATACCAACATTGTAAATTAGTTACTATTACCATTGTTAACAAATGAAGACATTTAAGGATGCTAGTGGATAAACAGGTTTGTACAACTGATAGATGGGTAGGACATTGGGTCGGATACACCTAGGTCTAAAGCTTTCTTCTGTCCATGCTTATAGGATAAAAATATATAGTCCTTTTCCTAGCAGATGAAGACTTTCATCATCAGGACTTTCATGACCAAATTCATGCTTACCTTGTTAGTTTCTCCTGATAATTCTGCTAATTTCTTTATTGTGCCATAATATGAAAATTTTAGAACACAGCTTATTCTTCCAACTATAACTGAGAATATACTTACAGATAGGGGTTGTAACTATTCTGGGTGCAAATAAGTTAACAACTCGTATAGAGCATATATGTAAGACAGTGCAGAATGGAAAGTGAGGGTGAGATCCGGATATTGATAGGTATCACATTGAATTTGTAGATAGCCTTTGGCAGTATTGCCATTTTCATGATGTTAATACTCCCAATGCAGCAGGAGGGGAGGTTTTTCCACTTCCTTAGTGTTCTGCTTTAGTTTCTTTTTTCAAGTTTTCATCATAGAGGTCCTTCACTTTTTTAGTTAACTCCTAGGTATTTTATGTTTTGGGGGGCTATTACAAAAGGAGTTGCTTTCCTGATTTCAGCTGCGATCTTCTAATTACTGGCATACAGAAAAGCCTTTGATTTTTGAGGGTTAATTTTATACCCTGCTATTTTGCCAAAGTTTCAGATCAGCTTGAATATCTTGGGTGTGGAGTCCATGGGGTGCTTTAAATACAAGATCATGTCATCTGCAGGGAGGGAGAGTTTTATTTGATCTTTCCCTATTTAGGTCCCCTTTATGTTTCATCTTGTCTTACTGCTCTAGCTAGGCATTCTAATATTAAATTGAAGAGAAGTGGAGAGAGTGGATATCCTTGTCTCAATCCTGAATTTAGATGAAATGGCTTTAGCTTTTCACCATTAAGTATAATGCTGGCTGTAGTTTTTGTCATACACAGCCTTTATTATATTGAGGAATGTTCCATGGATTCCTAGTTTTTCCAGAGCCTTCATCATAAAGGGGTGTTGGATCTTGTTAAATGCTTTTTCTGCATCTATTGAGGTAATCATGTGGTTCTTATCCTTGCTCTTGTTGATGTGATGAATTATATTGATTTGCATATATTGAACCAGCTTTGCATCCTTGAAATGAATCCTGTTTGATCATGGTGTATGATTTTTTTTTTAATGAGTTGTTGAAGTTGATTGTCCAAAATTTTTTTGAGATGTTTTGCATCAATGTTCACAAAGAAATGGGTTTATAGTTCTCTTTCTCTGATGAGTCCCTGTCTGGTTTTGGGATGAGAGTTATGATGGCTTCATAGAGTTTGGTAGTGAAGTTTCACTTTCAATTTCATTGAAAAGTTGGAGGAGTATTGGTGTGAGTTCTGCTTTGAAGGCCTTGTAGTATTCAGCTGTGAACTCATCTGGTCCTGGGTTTTTCTTGAATAGAAGGTTTCTTTTTGCTGTTTCTATTTCAATGCTTGATATGGGTCTGTTAAGTTGATTTAAATCATCTTAATTTAGTTTGAGCATATCAATATTTGGTAGGATTTTTTCTATTTCTTCCAGATTCTTATTAACATAAAGGTTTCAGGAATATTTCCTTATAATGTTCTGAATCTTGGTTGTTTCTGTGGTGATGTTTCCATTCTCATCTCTGATTTTGTTTATTTGGGTGTGTTCTCTTCTTTTTCTGATAAGATATGCTAAGGGTCTGTCAATTTTGTTAAGTTTTTCAAAGAACCAAATCTTTGTTGATTCTTTCTATGTTTCTTTTGGACTCTAATTCATTTAATTCTAATTTAATTTTAATCATTTGTTTCCATCTATTGGTTGGGGGTTTAGCTTGTTGCTCTTTTTCAAGGAGCTTTAGGTGCCTTGTTAAATTGTTAGTTTTAGATCTCTCCAATTTGTTGATGTAGGAACTCAGAGCTATAAACTTGCCTCTGAGTACTGCCTTTCCTGTGTCCCACAGGAGCTGGTAATTTGTATGTTCATTTTTGTTAAATATCATGAACATTTGAATTTCCTCTCTAATCTCTTCCATGGCCCACTTGTGGTTCAACAGTGTGTGGTTTGGTCTCCATGTGTTATAGGATTTTCTTTGGTGGCTTTTGGTTTGAATTCTAATTTTATTCCATTTTGGTCTGAGAGAGAGTACAGGGCATAGTTTCAAAGTTTCTGAATTTGGGCAAATTTACTTTGTGATCTGGAATGTTGTCTATTTTGTAGAATGTTCTGTGTGCTGCTGAGAAGAGCCTGTATTCTGATGCTGCTGGGTGAAATATTTGATAGATGTCTATTGTTTAGATCTGAGGTTTCTCTGTTGAGTTTTTGCCTGGTTGATTTATCTCGTGGGTATAGTAGTGTGTTAAAGTCCCCAACAATTAACACCTTTGGATCTATGTGAGATTTTAAGGAAAGTAATGTTTCTTGGATAAATTTGGGTGCTCCAGGATTTGGTGAATACAATGTATCTTTATCAATGCCACCCCTTTCAATTCTCACCCATGCCTCTCCTACTCATCCCTTCCCTCACTCTTCATAATTTTGCATGCTATACATTGGATTCTTTTTTTTCTTTTTCTTTTTTATTGTGAAAATACTGAACAGAGGGGCTACAATTACATGGGCAAGATAATGAGTACATTTCTTATCAAGCATTGTAGCCTCCTCCTTTGTTTCCCCTTCCCATCCCTTCCCATCCTCCCTCTACCTCCTCATCCAATCCTCCCCCCCCAGGCACACACCCCCTCCCAAAGTTGTAAAGTTCATTTTCAACATAATGATTTGTACATCTCATTGTTGCAATGGGTCCACCTGTATCCCTATTTAAACGATTGTTTTTCCCCTTCCCCTCCACAAATTATACCGACATCAAATACAATGAAAGCAGGGGTTATACTGTGGGGGAGGGACATACAAAGCAACAAAGAAATAATCTTATCAATGTGTTAGAAACAATCGCATGAAAGAAAAAAAAAAACATTTGAATACCTATCTTAGGGTTCATTTCCCTAGCATCACCTTATCTGACCTTTTCTGCTTGACTCAGACATATACTAGATATTGCAAATAAGGGAACCCCTGGGACCTATGTTTCTTTGGGCCTTGCTTACTTCACTTAATATAATTTTTCCAAGCCTTTCCTTTTCCTAACAAGTGGGGCAATGCCATTCTTTCTGTTTGGTTTCATGACTGCTTTCTTCCCCCCTTCCCTTCTTCAATTGACTTTTTCCCCTGACCTCACCTTTCTCCTTTCATGTACCTCCTTCCTGGTGTTTTATTCCTCTGAACTTTGATTTTTGCCTTTCTAAGGAATTACACTATTTGTGATCTCTCTTGGATCTACCATATTTCAGTTAATACATTTTTTTACACTTGCATACTATCTAATATATTTACTTAAAAATTTATTAGCTTGGGAGGGGATGGTAAGGGGAAACAAAGGAGGAGGCAACAATGCTTGTTAAGAAATGTACTCATTACCTTGCTCATGTAATAGTAACCCCTCTGCATGGTATTTTTACAATAAAAAAATTAAAAAAATTATTAGCTAAATCTGCGTCCACATATAAGGGAAGCATGCGTCTTTTATCTCTCTGGGCCTGACTTAGATCACTTAACACATTCTTTTCCAGGTCTTCTTCCCATTTCTTTACAAATGGTGTAATACCAACAGAGAACTTAAAAAATCAAATCCTCAAAAAACCAACAAGTCGGGCTGGGAAGCTGGCTCAGTGATAGAGTGCTTGCCTTGCAAGCCTGAGGCCCTGGGTTCGATTCCTCAGCACCACATAAGCAAAAAAAAAAAAAGCTGGAAGTGGCGCTATGGCTCTAGTGGTAGAGCGCCTTGAGCTGAGGGACAGCGCCCAGGCCCAGAGTTCAGGCTCCATGACTGGACCCCAAAAAAACAAACAACAAAAACAAAAAACAAAACAAAAACCCAACAAGTCAATTAATAAATGGGGTAGTGAGCTAAAGAGTGACTTCTCAGAAGGAGAAGTAAAAATGGCCAATAGATACATGAAGAAATACTCAATATCTGTGGCTATAATGGAAATGCTAATCAAAATAACATTGAGATTCTATGTCACCCCAGTTAGAGTGGCCATTATCAAGAAAAAAATTGAAATAGATTCTGGCAAAGATGTAGCCAAAAGGGAACCCCAATACATTGTTGGTGGGAATCTAACTTGTTTAACCATTCTGGAAAGCAGTGTAGCAGTTCCTCAAAAAATTAAACATAAAATTATCCTATGATCCGGCAATTCCAGGCCTTGCCATTTACCCAAAAGTTTACAAACAAGATAAAATAAAGCTACCAGAACAACCATATTTATTGTAGCACTATTCACCATAGCCAAGGTGTAGAAGCAGCTCAGATGCCTCTCAGTGGATAAATGGATAAATAAAATGTGGTATGTATAAACACAATGGATTACTCTTGTGTTTTAATTGTGACTCACATTGCTAAGTGTGTATTCCCTTGCAAGTTACTGTACTTCTCTAAGTCTGTTTCCTTACCATAAAATTCCAAATAATTACAATACTTATTTCATAGTATTGATTTCTTGGGTTTTAATTCTGGGTCTCATTGCTAAGGGTGTATTCCTTTGCAAGTTACTTTACTTCTCTAAGCCTCAGCTTACCATAAGATTCAGAATAATTACAGTACTTATTTCATGGTGTTGATGTAATACAAAGCTCTTAGCATGGTTCCTGGCACATAGTTTGCATTTAATAACCATAAACTCTTTATGATACTGTTAAATATTTTTATGAACAATAGGGAAGGGTATAAAGAGCACCTAACATATCAACTGGCATTAAAAGAAATCACATGAGAGATGATTTTGTATTATTGACACAAATATGGTCTGGGAAGGTAGCTCAGTGGTAGAGCACTTGCCTTGTATGCATGAAGCCCTGGGTTCGATTCCTCAGCACCACATAAGCAAAAAGAAAAAAGCCGGAAGTGTGCTGTGGCTCAAGTGGTAGAGTGCTAGCCTTGAGCTGAAGAGCTGAGGGACAGCACCCAGGCCCAGAGTACAGGCCCCACAACCGGACCCCCCAAAAAGAAATATTGACACAAATATTGTAAAATTATAAAGTATTTCCCCTCTGACATAAGTAGGACACAGTTTGAAAACAACATTTTCATCTATAACATTGAGTAAATGTTTGATGAACTGTTTTATATTTCAGTGTCAAAGTAATTTTAAGCTTCCATTAAAAATTTTAAGCTTTCCCTGTGAGATATTACCTCAGTTTCATTTATTTGAGGCATTCAGTGGAGAGCCTAAATTAGTATCTGATTTTAAACTGCTATGGAAATGAACATCACATTACATTTGCAACATATTAGTTTTATTAAGTTTTTAACATTTCACGTGCATTGAATATAATTATAGACACCTAATATTCATTCCAACTCAAATACTAGTCCCTTTAAAATACTAATCCATTTTCCTTTTCTTTCCATCATTTTAAGGAAAGAGCTTTTTTTTTTTTTTTTAAAAAAAAAATCTTAAAGATGCTTCTGTGTCTACAGTACCTTGCCAGAATGCTATTTTTAAACACATATATAGCAACTCACCCATCAAAAATCTTTCAATGCTTTCTTTCCTGTGAAATAAGATGCAGAATATTTGGCATGGAGTTCTGGGCCTCTAGGTTATGGTCCTCACCAGTTTCTCCAATACTCTTCCCTCCCAGGCTATTTTGCCTTATATTTCCCCAAGACCTCAATTATGTTTTACTTTACCTGCTTGTACCTTGCTTTGCCTATCTGGATGCCTTTTACTCCCTCTTAATGTCTTCAGATAACTAGGATTGGAAGGAAATATAATTTGGTTGTTAGGATATAAAAGATAAATGCTGAGTTCAGACTTTGATTTATTTGTTGATTTTAACGTCATTCATTCCATAAGAGGCTGTTCAGTGAAAGCTCAGATTATTTTGATTTCAATAAAACAAAACAAAATATATTTGAAACAAATAGTGCAGATTCTGTGCAGATTCTGTGGGCATAGGACCTAGGCAATTTGTGATGACAAGTACATGGGAAGTTATAGGCTCTGGAGTCAGAAAATGCCACTGATTGCCTCTTCTAGCATTTACTAAATGCAAATTTCAGCAAGCTCTAAATAATCACTTCCAGGTTTTAACTTTTTTAAGCTCTAAGACTTGTTCTTTTATGTTTTTAATCTGCAAATTGGAGATAATAGTTATTTGTATTCTACCGATACATGCATATATAGTAGTTTTTCAGAATGGTAAGGGATGGTTCATGTATTCACTGCTCAGTGACATGGGGAAACAACCATGGCAATACTAGGAACTACTAGACTTGGCATACAAGACAAATAAGATTTCTTATTAGTGACAGTAACACAAAAGGGAGCATCTGGAGGAAATGAAGGAACATAGAACCTTTAAGCTTGCTGTTCCTCCTTTGTAATTTGTTGCTTTTGATTTTGTGTGAGGATTTCACAATTATAGTTTGAGAAGCTCTAACATTCATATAGAAATTGATTTTTTGTGAGATCTACTTTCTGATGAGAAAAAACTTGATAATTCATTATTGTTAAATTCATTGATATACAGAAATAGAATCTTTCTGCTTCATTGTAAAGCGTAATTTGTTTAAAAATAACACAAAAAGTTTCTGTAATTTGCAGGGTAAAATCCCAATAATTTTCCTTATTAAATTCTATTTTTCATTTGCTTCTCCTAATTGAATCAAACACATTGGGTCTCTCTAGTAAATCTTAATATGATTTGGCCTTTCAATGAACATTTAAAAGAATCCAATGGAGGGTTTAATTAAGACAGAAAGCATAAAATATGTTATTTTTCATGTTCTGGCATGGGGAAGAATATTAATTTATTAATTCACTGATTTTGCACTTTAATTTAAATGCTCTTTTATGCATTCTGAATATTATAGATCCATTTTAGTTGTTCATTTTCTGTATTATTTTAAATTTGAAATAGAGTTTAATTGCAAACAATTCAATACTAGAGTGTAAGGCCCTAAAGACCCAGAATTGCAATTTATTCACATTCATATTAGTACATCAACTGGTGACTACATATTTGCTTATAGTTGAGTGACATTTGACAAATGTATATATATCGAGAGTGGAGACTACATGAACCAATAAAAATGTGCTTCATGGAAAGTAAATTGCCATGCAGTATTTAATAATAGTGATGCTCTCAGCAATCCTGTTTGAGTGTATTAGGTCACACCATGATGATTCATTAATATTATCACTAAGCAACAACAAAACACTTAGATATGAACATTTAAATAGAATTGATATCCATGGCTTAATGTCTACTTTATTTTTAATCTTATTTTTAGATAACAGATATTGGATAATTTCCTTTATTTTATGTAAACAAGAGAAATATGTTTCAATAAAATATTCCAATATTGTTTGAGATGAATTGATTTGATAATCATGCATACTTTATGTGGGAAAAAACACATGTAAGATGTGTACGTGCAAGGTTTCACATATATTGCCTTTAACTTTTTTTCATTTTTCCTTTTTTTTTTTTTTTAGTACTATAGACTCACACATGCTAGGAAAGCACTCTAATACACTAACATTTGAACCATGTTCTTACTCTTCTTATTTATGTTTAGTTTTTGAATTAGGGTCTTGCTAATTTTGCCTGGGGAACTCCTCATCTTCATGTATCTATTGCCCAAGAAGCTGGAATTATGTCTAGCATTCCTGCTTTTTGCCTGAAATATAGAAATAATTCCTGGCTTCCACTCTTCAAAGTTAATTCTGTTCACGGCAGAGGGGTTTTCTTTGTTTTTGTTTTCTTATTGAAGCTAGTGCTTTGTACTTAATAGATAGGCACTGTACCATTTGAACTTCAAGCTCAGTCTTTTTGGCTTTATTTGTTTTTCAAATTTTCAGATATTATTCACATTTTTTTGTCCAGACATTCTTTCTTAAAAATATTTTTTATTGTAAAGATACTATACAGAGGGGTTACAGTTAGATGAATAAGGTAATGAGTATATTTCCTATTGAGCATTGTTAGCCCCTCCTTTGTATTTCCCCTACTGTCCCCTCCTTCCCTCCCCACTACCCCAACTCCTCCCCCGCCCCAGGTTGTAAAGTTCAGTTTCAACAGAGTGTCTTGTATGTCTCATTGTTGCAATGGGTCAACCTGTATCCTTGTTTCAGCATTTCATTATTTCCCTTCCCCTCTCCAAATTAGAAATGTTTTTTTTTGTTGTTGTTGAGATGTATTCTGACTGCACTTTTTTTTTTTTTGCCTTGGCTACCTCAAACCTCCTAATCTTTACTTCCTAAGTAGCTGAGATTATAAATCTGAGGCACTTACACCCCATTCCTACTTGCCACCTCCCAGAATTTTTTTTAATGCAAATCTGATCTCCATTCCTTTGTCTAGCCATACATAGACACAGATAGACATAGTTAGAACAGTAAAAACAAATAGAAACAATATCTACTCCCAGCAACAGTTATTAAGGTTCCCTTTTGGCTGTATCCTCATCAGCATCTGTTATCATGTTTTTTTTCTCTTGGTGTAATGGCCTTTCTAACCAAGGTGAAGTGGAATCTCCAATGTTGTTTTGATTTGCATTTCCTTTAAGGCCAGAGATGTTGAATCTATGTCCATTTTTACTTCATCTGAGCAGACACTCTTTTTTTTTTTATTGTAAAGATACTATAAAGAGGGTTACAGTTACATGAGTGAGGTAATGAGTACACTTCCTCTTGAACATTGTTACCCCCTCCATTGTTTTCCCCCTACCATCCCCTCCCTCCCTCCCTTCCCCGAGGTTCTTTTTTTTTTTTTTTTTGATTGTGATTAAGTGATTACATAATTTCCGGAAATTCACAGTATTGTGGAATAATGATGCTCATTTAAAGTCACAAGTTCATTCTAACTTTCCTGGAGCAAATTGTCTATCACAGTCTGTAACATATAACTGTGTTCACATGTTATATACCATATATATGATCAGCAGCATGGGGATATTTAGTAGTGGTTCAACCAGATGAGTGGGAGTTCTTTGTTTCTTAAGTCCTGTTAGTTTTGTCGTATCACCTAACATTTTGGATTTAGCATCCACTTATCAGGGAGACCATGTACCGTTTGTCTCTTTGTTCTTGGCTTACCTCGCTCAACATGATTCCTTCTAGCTCCATCCATTTCCCTGCAAATGCCATTATTTTGTCATTTCTAATGGCTGCATAATATTCCATTGTGTATAGATACCACAATTTTTGGATCCATTCATCTGTGGTGGGACATCTGGGTTGTTTCCATATCCTACCTATTGTGAACAGTGCTGCAATAAACATGGAGGTGCATGTGTCCTTGTATATTGGTTCCTGTTGTTCAGGGTAGATGCCTAGAAGTGGTATGACTGGGTTGTAAGGGAGGTCAATCTTTAGCTTTCTAAGGATCCTCCAGACTGCTTTCCAAAGTGGTTGTATAAGTGTACATTCCCACCAGCAGTGTAATAGGGTTCCTCTTTCTCCACATCCCCTCCAGCATTTGTCGTTGGCTGATTTGCTGAGCAGACACTCTTTAGCTCATTAGCCTGTTTATTAATTGAGTTGTTGGTTTATTGAGGATTTTATTTTTTAAGTTCTCTATATATTCTAGATATTAGGCCATTGTCTGTTTTGCATCTGGCAAAAATATCACATTCTATAGGCTGTCTTTTTTAGCTTGTTGGACTTTTACTCATCTATTAGAAAGAATAATATTGTACCATTGTAAAGAAATGGAAAGACCTAGAAAAATTATGTTAAGGGGAGTAAATCATGCTCAGAAAGACAGAAGGTGTATACATGCTTTCCCTTATATGTGGAAGCTAGATTTAGCTTAAAAATGTATAAATAATATATTGAGTAATATACAGTACATACAAATGTATTAACTGAAATATGATAAATTCAAAGGAGAGCTCAAATAGCATAATTCCTTAGAAAGGCAAAATCAAAACATCAGCAAAATAAAACACCAGGAAGCAGGAAGAGGTAGGGTGGGGTCAAGGGGAAAGGGGTAGAGAAATGGAGAGAAGATTGGGAGAATGCAGTCAAGAACCCAGTGTACATCCTACAAGTTTAAGTAGAATAAGGAAAGGGGTAGGTGGAAGAGGGATGTGTGCAAATGCTGAAATGGGGTGACATTGATAAAGATATATTGTATTCACAAACTGCTTTGTTAAATGGTAACTCCTTTGTACATCTACTGAAGATAATAAAAAAAATCCAGTGTTTTTAACTGTGCTTTGGAAAAAGGCAAAGTACTTCATCTATGAATGGGGCTACAGATCATTCAGATCACATGTATCATGTTGAGTTTTCCTACCATTTGTTTCATCCCAATTTACTCCAGGGCCACATTAAAAGGAATTTTTTTTTTTTTTTGCTAGTCATAGTGCCTGAACTCTGGGCCTGGGCACTGTCCCTCAGCTCTTCAGCTCAAGGCTAGTGCTCTACCACTTGAGCCACAGCACCACTTTCAGCTTTTTCTGCTTATGTGGTGCTGAGGAATCGAACCCAGGGCCCCAGGCATGCAAGGCAAGCACTCTACCACTGAGCCACCTTCCCAGCCCCAAAAGGAAAAATTTTAAGCACTCCTATTTTTAATGTTTGTAGTGGTTGCTTTCACATTTAAAAAAAAATAAGTTTTTCTATTGTGAAAATACTGTACAGAGGGGTTACAGTTACATGAGCAAGGTAATGAGTACCTTTTTTTTATCTAGCATTGTTGCCTCCTCCATTGTTTTTCCCCTACCATCCCTTCCCTCCCACCTCCTCAACTACACTCTCCCCCTTACCCCCCACCTAAATTGTAAAGTTTGTTTTTCTATTTAGAGTCTTGTACATCTCATTGTTGCAATGGGTCAACCTGTATCCCAATTTCACATTTCTTAATAATATGCACATATTGTCATTTCTTAATTTCTCTACTTGAGACTTGGAGTTTGCTTCACAAACAGATAAAGATAGGTTATTTGCATCTTTCTTTTCTTCTGAGCTGGAAATGTAGCTCAGTGTTGGAAGGATTGCCTTGGATTTGATTCTCAACACTTCTTCTGTCAGCTGTATATTTTAATATTCTTCCATTCTGTTCTTATACATAATTATATTTTGCTTTTGTCTATAAGGTGATCCTAAAAGTGGAACATCTTTTAGTTTGTTATATCAGACTATTTTAGTGGGTTGTGATTTTATTTCTGTGGTTGTTTCCAGTTGCTCAATCTTTACCACTCAAGCAAACAAATGAATGTATATGGCTTTGCATGGATCAGTGAAGAGCATAGGAATAGAACACAAAAAGCAAATCTATTTTGAGTCCATTAAAAACAAAATCTAATAAAATCAGAAGCAGCCATATGAAAAAGTAGAATAAACAAGTTACAGGCAGAGAAAACACTTAATAAATGTGTTACAAATTTGGTAAACTTTGAAGGAATATCCTAGGAAGTGACAAAAGGCCAGATAAATTTAAAATGATGGGAAAAAGTCCAAAACACAATGGCCTGGAATATGACTGAAGAGATATACAAGTGTAGAATCATGAAGATCCTGTTTACAATGTTAACTAGTTTAAAATTTATTTAAAATACATTTGGAAGTTATTTCTAGATTTTTTTTTTTGGGGTCCAGTCGTGGGGCCTGAACTCTGGGCCTGGGCACTGTCCCTCAGCTCTTCAGCTCAAGGCTAGCGCTCTACCACTTGAGCCACAGCACCACTTCCGTTTTTTTCTTTTTGCTTATGTGGTGCTGAGGAATCGAACCCAGGGTCTCAGGCATGCAAGGCAAATGCTCTACCACTGAGCCATCTTCCCAGTCCTATTTCTAGATTTTTAAACAGGGGAGAGATGTTATCAATTTATAATAAAAATAGGCTGGATGGAATGTGTGGAACAAATTTCAGTAGGATAAGAATAAAAGGAATCATGGTGACCAATTAGGAAGCTATTGAATAATACAGATGAGAGATGGTGAGTTTTTCTAGGTGGTAGTTGACTATAATAGATAGACTGAGAATACATTACGGAAGTCAGTACTTAGTGGGAGGTATTTGATGTGAAAATATACAAAAGAGTTGAGAAAGGCGAAAAGGAAACAAGGAATATTGTGTTTGAGTCTGAAAAAGGGCCTTAATGGGTGGATAGAGTTTTACATATTATTCATTCTGCCTTAGCCTAGAATAGTTTCTTTCAGTTTAATTTAGGCTGTTATCTCTATGTTAGGCCACTATTCTTCTTTATGGGACTTTTTCTTCTGGGATGAACAAATGGGAAGGAAATGAAGACTGGATGGAGAAAGCTATGTAAGGGAATTATTATCTGTTCTTAGTGAATGTAGGTTTTTGAGATCAGGTAGTACTACAGTTAATAATAAACAAAACAGTAATTTTCAGTATTACCCACAATAATGTTTATACTTTCAAAGTTTTGTGGTAACCTTCAAAGTTTATTGACTACATAGACCTATAGATATGTTAAATCCTTAAGGCAAGAGGTTCACTGTGGTTTTAGTATATAGGTGTGCTGGAACAAAAGCCATTTCAGTCAGGCACTAGTGATTCATGCCTGCAATTCTAGCTACTCAGGAGGCTGAGATCTGAGGATCACAGTTTGGAGCCAGCCCAGGCAAAAAAGTCTGTGAGATTCTCATCTCTGATAAACCACTCAGATAAAGGTGGCAGTGGCACTGTGGCTTAAGTACTAGAATGCTAGACTTGAGAAAAACAAGCTCAATGATGGTGCTCAGGCCCTGAGTTCAAATCCCAGGACCAGTATACACACACACACACACACACACACACACACACACACACACACACACACACACACAGCCATTCCAATATTATGAATAGTTACAAAATAAGCTTATTTTTAAGCAAGTCTTATACATGAGCTTGAGTTTGTTTCCATCTACATTGCTGTGACTGCTATATATACAAAGCAAATATCCCTGAAACATATGTACTGTATATTTTGTAGCATTGGTATACTGTTAGATACACTTCCTAAATGAAATCAATCTTTATAAATGGCCCTCTGGTAGGCCTGTTTTATTTTTTTTTAATGTCCTTAATGGCTTAGATGATGGTAGAAGACTATGACCCTCACAATTGTAGGCAGATGACATCAAGTTGTCATTTTAAGCACTAGATTAGAATTCAAAGTGGTTCTAACCAAATAACAAATGGAATTAATACAACTCCTTGTTTGTTTGATTGCATTGTAGTTTTTGGATTTTTTTTTTTTTTGGGTCCGGTCGTGGGGCCTGAACTCTGGGCCTGGGTGCTGTCCCTTAGCTCTTCAGCTCAAGGCTAGCGCTCTACCACTTGAACCATAGCGCCACTTCCGGCTTTTTTCTTTTTGCTTATGTGGTGCTGAGGAATCGAACCCAGGGCCTTGTGCATGCAAGGCAAGTGCTCTACCACTGAGCCACCTTCCCAGCCCTTGTTTTTGTTTTTTTGAGACATATTCTTCTTGTATAGCCTAGGTTCACCTTAACCAGTTGTTAACCAGTAATATTCCTGCCTTCACCTTCCAAAGAGCTGAGATTACAGTATGACCCATAATACTTAACTCATTGGTATATTATGATTATTATTACTATTTTACAAAATGGCATTTCTGATTGTTTTATTAGGTTATCACTGAAAACCTTGATTTAGGGGAGTTCATTATAAAAATTCATAAGTAAATCTTTTGTTGTTTCCTTAACAGGTTGTAAGTCTTCCATTCTATGGTATTTTCTACTATCTTTGTAGTATTACTCTTACTATTTAGATTGGTACTTTTCATATCTTGTTTAAATAAAATCTTCCACAGATTTTAGGTTATAAGCTTGTTTTTCATCTTTCTTCAAAGACCTTCATAATTTTGATTGTTCCATATTAAGCATTAACTTTTTCTTTTCTTATTGTTATTGTAAAGGTGATATACAGAGGTGTTACAGTTACTAAGTCAGGTAATGAGGACATTTCTTTTTGAATGGTGTCACCTTTTCCTTCCTTTTCTCCCAGTTTTTCCCTCCCAAGTCCCCCTCTCCATAAGTTGTATATTTTATTTTCAACATAGTATCTAGTGAGTATCACTGCTTGCATTTGTTCACCCTTTGTCCCTTCCCCTTCCCCAAACAAATAAACTTACATACAAAAGACATAAATGAAAACAGCAACAAAGGAGAGAAAAAAAAAAGCAACCCCCTCCAAACCTCTTGTTTCCATTTCTTGGAGTTCATTTTGATAACATCATTTTATATGATCATATGCACATAGCTATTGAACCTTTGTGATCCTCTCCTAAGAATATCCTTGGGTCTTACTGTGTGAATGTGTAGAGTCCTGTATAATTTATCATGTCCAAGTGTATTTTTTTTTGTCTTTTATCATCCAGTATGTTTACTTGTAGATTTATAGGCACATTCTACTTAAACTCAATCCAAAACTCAACAGTTTATTTTGAAATGTATTTGTATTTCTGAGTTTCATTTGTCTTGTCTTTAAACTCTTAAAAACATTGAAGGCAATTTACAGGAATAGTAAGATATGTAATATAGTTTGTACATGTCAACAGCCTAATCCAGGACTCTTATTTATTTATTTATTTATTTATTGTTGGTCATGGGACCTGAACTCTGGGCCTGGGTGCTGTCTCTCAGCTCTTCACTCAAGGCTAGCCCCCTACCACTTGATCCACAGCATGACTTCTGGCTTTTTCTGCTTATGTGGTGCTGAGGAATCAAACCCAAGGCCTCATGCATGCAAGGCAAGCACTCTACCACTGAGCCACCATCCCAGCCCCTTATCTTATTTTTAGATTAAACATTTCTCTAAATTCAAACACAACTTGCTTTTATTTTAAATTTTTTTATCTCTGCTTTTTTTTTTTAACTTAAAGCAATGGAGTATGTGAAGTAAACATATCAACCTAGATTTTAGACTATAAGTGAATAGCACAATGAAGAGTGATGAGCTCAGAAAATTATTTCACACAATTACTTTTTTCTAATGTTTAATTGTATTTATTAAATGAAGCAATTGATATACACAAAAATGAATGTCAGAAGGTTAAAACAGTTTCTGTTGTGAATGGGTTTAGCAGCGCATGGGAAGCTAGTGAAGAAGATTAAGGACAGTGAATATGATTGAAGTACTTTATTTGCATATATAAAAATAGGACAATGAAAACAGCTGAAAATGTTTTAAGGGGACAAAGAGGAGAAGGGAGAATGAGAAAGGCAATAGGGTTGACCAGGTACATTATATGTATGTGTGGAAATATCACAATGAATTTCCCCTTGTACATCTGATATATGCTAACAATATCTAAATAAAAGAAAACCAATAACTAAAGTCAAGTAGGTCAGATAAAAAGCAGTGATATGGCTTGCTTTCATATTAAATGATGGTAATTCCTCATAAATGGGTGTTGAAACTTAATCCTCAATGCACCACTATTAAAAAAATAGGCCTTTTGAGGAAGTGATAGCTAATCAATGCACTTCCTTCATGAAGGAAGCACTTCCTTACAAAAGGACTGGAGGTTGAAAGAAACATCATTTTGCCTTTCTGTTTGTTCCTATTTTGTGAGGACAATGTCTTCTCTACCCAAGGACCCAGAGATTAAATGCCATCTTGGAATCAAAGAGCATCTCCTACTGGATACTAGTCCTTCCAGAACATCAATATTAGGTGGCTTCCTAGACTCTGAAACCACAAGCAATGTTTTTATTTTCATATATTATAGCAGCAGAATCAGACTAAAATCAGGTAAGCTCCAAGTGGGCCTTCCTCAGGAGGTAATATTAAAGTAGGGACTTAGTGAAAGGTGTAGGAATTGTGAAGGTCTTGGAGAAGAGAAAGTAAAGCCACCTTTCTCCTCTTTTAAAAAATTGACCTTTTCTAAAAGAAATTTGAGACAATAAAAAGACAAAAATTTTAAGCTTGATGGTGCATATCTATAATACCAGCACTTAAGAGAGTAAGGCAGAATGATTATGAGCTTGAGGTCAGACTGGGCAACATAGCATAATCCTGTCCTCCCCAAAATAAAATTCTTAGAAGCATTTCAATATAAAAGGAAAGCAGGAATATAAATGAATGGGGGTTGCTTAAGTCATGACTGCATGATTTGAACATAGAAGTTTGTATTGCAGCATGTTTTGAACAAGACAGTTTATGTCCACACAACTCTCCAATTGGTGGCTCATTTTCAATATTTATTTAAACATATAGTTAAAGAGCTTTATCACAATCAAGTTTCCTTAAGTTATTTTTTGTGGTGAGAATAGTTAAAATATATTCTCAGCAACTGTCAAGAATGTAACACATTACTACTAATTATATTTGCCATCTTGTACAATAGATCTCTTGAGCTCCTTTCTCCCTACTAATTGAAAATTCATATCCTTTGGTTAATATCACCTTAATTCCTGCCCAGATATCAAGCCTTTCTTATAGATCTGGAATCTGAAGTCTGCCTTGTTGCTGGAGTGAGCTCAGAGAATCAGTTTGTGGGTAGGTATCAGCCTGGAGTCTCTGGGGTTTACTGTTGACTGGGTTTTACTGACATGGACCTGGTTTTGAGGTCTATGTCCAAGTGCAGTGCATGCTTCCTTTCCTTTCCTCCTAGCAGAAGATCTCTCTCTAAAAACTTTGCTGCTTGAACTTGGGGGTAGGGATGAAGTTGGTAATTTAGCACAATACTTTATATCCTTTTCATTTTTTTCTTATTTCTGGGTACTGCAGTCTCTCACCTGCTTTTCTTAGCTCTTATGAAAGCATTTTGTGTGTGTAGTTATTGAAATTGATATTGTTGCCTTATTCCTCTAGGCACTGGAGTCTTATTCTTATATTCCAGTAGCACCTTTGATCTTATTTTCTCTACTAGTCAGACACAACTCTGTACCACAAGCCCCATGAATGGAGCTCATAAAATGTGTAAGCACCAAATTAAAGCATAAACTTTGCCAAAATATGATTGAATCAGAATTTTACACATGAGGAAAATGATGTTTGTAAGATCTTAAAGACAGTGAGGTTAAAATAAGTTAAATAAATGATACAGTAAAGGCTACAAAGCCAGTGTGACAGAACCAGCATCTCAATACAATCTGAGTGACTCTGAAGTGTCTTTCTGCTGTAACATCCTGCTTTTCCTGTTTCATAAGAGTTATTCTTAAAAGTGCATGTGGCATTTTTTACATGTGTGTGAAGTATAGTTTAGCCTTTAAACATGACATTTAGGTTTTTTCCTCTGCTCAGTTGAAAGAAATAAAACTTTAAAGACTTCAAAATAGCTTCTTTTTATTTAGCTGTCAGTACCATTCACAGTCCACTTGTTTTCTAATCAACTTGTGTGCAATTTTAGTAGGACCATTTATTCCCCTGAGTCTAATTAAGAATTTATATTTATGTATGTTTTAGTGGCAAGAACAGTTAACACTTGAAAATTATTTATCGCTTTAACGGTAGTCCAATGTGTATCATGTAAATCACCAAGTAAGATTTTTAATTTTGCATTTTGTTATATTTAAATTGCATTATATTACACTATTCTTTTATAGCCTGCCTTATTTCTTGTTTAGTATTATAATATATATGCATATATACATGTATATATATGTATGAGATTTCTACTTATGGGTAGCTCCTGTTCATTGTTCTTCCTCACCTTTGTCTAATAGTATTCTACTATGACAACATTCCAGAATTTACTTGTATTCTCTTGTTGATTAACATGTAGGAGATTTCAGTTTGTTCGCTTCAAATAATGCCACCAGAACATTCTTATATATATTTGTAGTTGTTCCTAAGACAAGTTCTTTCTGTAGACCAATGCTGGTATCAAATTCCCAATCTTACTTTAGCCGTCTGAGATCACAGGTGTGCGAGACACTCTATTTCTGGTTCTTTGGTGGTTAATTAAAGACAAGGGTCTCACAGACTTTTCTGCTTGGGCTGTCTTCAAAAACCACAATCCTTAGATCTCCGCTTTACGTGTGGTTAAGATCACAGGTAGCCACAAATGCCTAGCTCACACTGGTTATTTTTATGATATATTAGTAATATCTCTCTAGACTAAATGTGTGGAATTACTGGGTTTACTAGGATGGTGTTCTCTGAAGTACTTGTGACACTTTATACTCCTATAAGCAATGTAAGCTCCTTTGTTCCTCTTTCTTGCTAATGTTTGATATTATGACAAGTTACTATGTAATTTGATTAGTATAATTTACTAAATTGTGTTACCACACCCATAAATTAATATGTTAAACTCTTATCACCAGTATCACAGGAAATGATGGTATTTTGGAAAACAGGATGGACCTCAGCTTCCTGAGTAGCTAGGATTACTAGCATGAACCAGAGACACTGGCTTGAAAGACAGGATCTTGAAAAGATAGTTAAGCTAAAATGAAGTCATTAAGATGGTTGTTAATTCAATCTAAAGGGTCCTAAATAAGAGGGGGAAATTGGAAATAGATATGTAGAAATATATATGTAAAAAAGGAAAGTTAACATGTTGACCCAGAAAGACATCAACTCTATTCAAACTAAAGGGATAAGCCTGGAACAATCCCTTCCTTCATGGTTCTCAGGAGTAATGAACACTGCTGTCATTTTGATCTCAGATTGCTAATTTCCAGAACTCTGATAATATGAATTTCTGTGATGTAAGCCAAATTGTAAGTTTTGTGACTTCATAAGGAAGCCCTAGAAAACAAATATAATGTATGAATGCCTTTTTGGTTTTGATTTGTATTTCCTGATCATTCTACTTTTTAGAACAAATGCAGCAGTGATACTCACTAGACATTATGTTGAAAATGAACTATATACAATAGGGCGGGAGGGGGGGGACGAAGAGGGGGAGAGGCCCAGAGGGAAAAACTAGGAGAAAGGGAGGGATGTCAGTGTCAAAAGAAATGTATTCATTATCTGACTTATATATCTGTAAGTCAGATATGTACATCACCTTTATAATAACAATAAAAACAATTCATAAGAATTATGTTTTTTTAAATTTTATTATTATTATTATTTTTTGTCAGTCATGGGGCTTGAACTCTGGGCCTGGGCACTGTCCCTCAGTTCTTCAGCTCAAGGCTTGCTCTCTACCACTTGAGCCATAGCACCACTTCCGATTTTCTGGTGGTTAATTGGAGATAAGAGTCTCACGGACTTGCCTGCCCAGGCTGGCTTTGCACGGTGATCCTCAGATCTCAGCCTCTTGAGTAGCTAGGACTACAGGCATGAGACATCGACATCCGGCTTTTGTGTTATCTTTATAGAGAGGTTTTATGGATGTGAGTATAGATAAACTGTTTGTCGAAACCTGATCCTCAATGTTGTTCTATTTGGAGAGGGCTTATAAAGATGGTGATTTGAATACAGGGTAGAGACCTTATGAACCAGACACTGGAGAGCTTGCTTTTCCTTTCTGTCATCATGACACAGTGAAAAAGCAGCTGGTCTATGAACTAGGAAGTGAGCCCCTACTAGACATGGTATCTGCTGGTGCCTTGATCTTGGATTTCAGAGTTTTTAAGACTGTGAGAAACAAATATTTATTGTTTGTAAATCATTCAGTATGTTGTGTCTTATTATGGTAGCCCTAACAGGCTAATGTAGATGTGTAAGTTAAATATTCTTGATACTATATTCATTTCTGGGCATCTAAAGAACAAATGAACTTGTTTGTGTTGTTTGTTATTTTTAAATAATCATTTTTGATGCAGAAAATTAAAATCATCTGTAGTCAGCCTAATCAAACCTTTACTTAATTGTGTTGTGCTTTGTTTACAAAAGCACTACAAAAGTGCTACCAGAGCTGGGCATAGTGGCTTATGCCAGTAGTTCCAGCTACTTGGGAAGTGGAGATGAGGAAGATCACAATTTGAAGCTAGACCAGCCCAAAAGTTTTTAAGACATGTCTTACACCCCCCATTTTAACTAATAAAACTGAGTGTGGTGGCATACTCTTATCATCCCAGCTAGGAAAGAGGGGCAAATAGAGGGATCATGAGCAAAAAGGCTGTGGGATGTGACTCAAGTGGTAGAATACCTGCTTACTATGTTTAAGGCCTTAAGCTCCAATGCCAGTACTGCCAAAAAATTAAAATGATATCAGACTCAATTCCTTCCCTGAAAGAGATAAAATGTTACTTACATGTTTTGTTAAATTCTAACATCAGTTCTGGGAAATTTTTTTTGCCTTTTACAAATGAGCAAACTCAGGCTCAGAGTATTGAAATAACTTGTTCAAGGATATATAATTAGTAAACGTGGAACTGAGACTTCTGACAAATTATTCACTGAAGATAAGACAAACACTGAGAAATTTAATCACTCAGAATTTTAAGATGTAGTAGGATTAATATTTACTATCTGGTAGCACAAATCCTGCTCTGAACATTGTCAGATAGAGGCTTGGGCAGATAAAGGAAGATGTGACTGAATTCTTTAGAAAACATCTGTCGTCTCTATCTAACTTTCTCAGCTTCCTATTTCTGTGGACTCTTGAACAAATGTTTGTTCAAACACCTCTGCATGTCTTAATACTTGACAGGAATCTTGTGAACAGGAAGTGAATAATTATTTTTGAAAGAATAAAGGAAATAAAATAAGTTCTGGAATAATCTACTGTATTATTATACTATATTATATATACTATACTATATTATTATTACACTATTATATTATTATACTATTTTATTATATATACATTATTATTATCATATTACATTATTATTATATGCTATAATATATAGTACTGGAAGATGTTTTAAGAAACCATTCTGTTGTCCTTATGATATTACTCTTTCAAGGCCCGTTGGAATAGTTCGAAATGTCTACCACATTACTCTAATAATACTAAATGACATAAATAGTATGATATGGAGCTTTTCCCTTGGTATAAAGGTCATTCTGAGAAAATGGTATGTTTTAGATAAAGGCTATTAGCCCTGGTTATCCAAAAAGTAGGATAATTCTAAATGGATAAATGGATACAAGTATATAATGGTCTACTTCCTCAAACAAACAAACCCCCATCAAAACAATCAAAATGATACCACAAACTCTCCAAGATAACAACAACTTAATATATGTAGAAAGAGTAACCAGAGAAAATTTGGGGAGATCATATTAATAATGTAGAATAAAAGGCTCCAAAATAGTGATACCCGAGATTTTTTTTTTTCTTTTTTGGTACTTTAACTTGATGAGCAGGTGCACTGCCCCTTATTTTACTCTTCCAGTCTCTTTTTGCTTTATTTTCAAGGTTGGGCTTTACTTTATGCCCAGGTCAGCCTGCACGCTGACCTCCTATTTGTGCTTACTTTTGTTGCTAGGATGACGGGTGTGCTCCACTGCACACAGCCTTTGTGCTTCCCTATAACTTAGCAAGACAGTTCCAAACAATATTAACTTTGTTTTTTTTTTTTGGGTCCGGTTGTGGGGCCTGAACTCTGGGCCTGGGCGCTGTCCCTCAGCTCTTCAGCTCAAGGCTAGCGCTCTACCACTTGAGCCACAGCGACACTTCCGGCTTTTTTCTTTTTGCTTATGTGGTGCTGGAGAATCGAACCCAGGGCCTCATGCCTGCAAGACAAGCGCTCTACCACTGAGCCACCTTCCCAGCCCAAACAATATTAATTTCTTGAGGTGGAGAATAATGAACTTTTTTTTTTTTTTTAAAATTTAATTTAATTTTATTTGTGAACATACTGTAGAGAGGAGTTACAGTTACATGGGCAGGATAATGCGTACATTTCTTACCAAGCATTGCAGCCTCCTCCTTTGTTTACCCTTCACATCCCTTCCCAGCCTCCCCCCTCCCCCCCAATCCCAATCCTTCTCCTTCCCCCCCTTCCCCCCCCTTCCCTCCCTCCCCCCCTGCACTAACATTGTAAAGCTTGTTTTGGACCTGACAACTTGTACTTCTCATTGTTGCAACAGGTCCACCTGTATCCTTAAACAACTGGTTTTTCCCCATCTCCTCCACAAGTTATACTGACATCAAATATAGTGAAAGCAGGGGTTATACTGTGGGGGAGGGACATACAAAGCAACAAAGAGATAATCTTATAAATGTGTTAGAAACACATGCATGAAAGAAAAAAAAACATTAAAATACACATCTAAGGGTTCATTTTCCTGACATCACATTATCTGACCTTTTCCGCTTGACTCATACATATACTAGATATTACAAATAAGGGAAACCAAGGGACCTACGTTTCTTTGGGCCTGGCTTACTTCACTTAATATAATTTTTTCCAAGTTTTTCCATTTCCTAACAAATGGGGCAATGTCATTCTTTCTGATGGAGGCATAGAATTCCATTGTGTATATATACCACATTTTCTTGATCCATTCATCTATTGAGGGGCATCTGGGTTGGTTCCATATCTTAGCTATGGTAAATAATGCTGCAATAAACATAGTTGTGCTGGTAGCTTTAGTGTGGTCTTGTTTGTAAACATTAGGGTAAATGCCCAAAAGTGGGATTGCTGGGTCATAGGGGAGCTCTATGTGAAGTCTTTTGAGGAACCTCCATACTGCTTTCCAAAGTGGTTGAACAAGTTTACATTCCCACCAACAATGAAGTAAGGTTCCTTTCTGTCCACATCCCCTCCAGCATCTGTTGTTGTTAGAGTTCTTGATTTTTGCCTTTCTAACTGGAGTGAGGTGATATCTCAATGTTGTTTTGATTTGCATTTCTTTTATGGCTAGGGATGTTGAACATTTCTTCATGTGTCTATTGGCCGTCCTTCTTTCTTCTTCAGAGAAGTTTCTCTTTAAGTCTTTCGCCCACTTATTTATTGGGCAGTTGTTTCTTTGAGGATTTGTTGTTGGGGGGTTTAATTTTTTGAGTTCCAAGTATATTTTAGATATGAGACCCTTGTCCGTTGTATGGCTAGTAAAGATCTTCTTCCAATCCGTGTGCTTTCTATTGATCTTGCTAGCTATGTCATTTGACATGCAGAAGCTCTGCAACCTTATGCAATCCCATTTGTCCAACCTTTCTTTGATTTGTTGTGTTTCCGGGTCTCTATTCAGAAAATTTCGGCCTGAGCCAAGGAGACCTAGGGTTTCTGAGAATAATGAACTTTTATGCCTAAACTGGCCTTGAACTATGATCACCCAATCTGCCTCCTAAGTAGCTAAGATTTCTGACTTGAGCAACACATGACCATGATTTTTATTTATAGTTTAATTTATTGAGCATTTCCTTTTCTGGTTTGTGTTCTTTTGTGTCTCTTTTAAGGGGTTCTTCTCTACCTTCATGTCACACATTCTAATTCTATGATAATTTTCTCAAAATGTTTGAACATTTTTCTTTTCACACCAAAGTCTTAAATCCACAAATGATTTATTTTTGTTTGTGTATAAGGCACTGGTAATATTTCATCTTTTATCAAAGGAATACCAATCATCTGCATGTAGTCCTTCTTTTACCTTTCTCTCTTTTCCTTCTTTCCTTCCTTCCTCCTCCTCGTCTTCTCCTTCTCCTTCTTCTCCTCCTCCTCTTCATTCTCCTTCTCCTCTTATTCTCCTTCCTTCCTTCCTTCCTCCCTCCCTCCCTCTCTCTCTCTTTCTCTTTCTTTCTTTTTCTCTCCCTCTCTCTTTCTCTTTCTTTCTTTTTCTCTTTCTTTTTCTTCCTTTCTCTTTCTCTCTTTCTTTCTCTCTTTTCTCTCCCTTTCTTTCTTTCTTTCTCTCTCTCTCTTTTTCTCTCTTCTTTCTCTCTTTCTTTCTTTCTCTCTCTCTCTTTCTTTCTTTCTCTCACTCTCTTTCTTTCTTTCTTTTTTTCTTTCTCCCCCTCCCTTCCTCCAGGGTTTGAAGTGTATCACTTGAGTCATACTGCCAATCCAGCTTTCTTTTGGTTGTTTTGGAGATCGAATCTTGTGGATTTTTCTGCCTGGTTTGGCTTTGGACCACCATCTTCTGTATCTCAGCCTCCTGACTGGCTAGGATTATAGATATGAGGCACTGTAATCTGGTTCAGGAATTCTTTTTTACTTTTCATTGTTCTTCTTTTTAAATAGGGTGCTTTAATCTTTTATCATGAAGTAGGTTGTTGGTTAGTATATAATCTTTTTTTTCCTTCAAATTTAAGACACTTTTTTCTATTACTAGTATGCTCTCTCTACCTATGCCCTGCAATAATGGATTTGAGAGGTAGTTATATTAGGACTTTGTGGTCAGTCTGGATTCAAATCCTGACACTGCCAATTGTAAGGTATATGATATGGGGCTTCCTTGTGATTCAGCTTCTCTTTTTATAAAAATAGAGTTCTTATGAAGAATACATATATATATATGTATACATACATACATATATATATTTATATATATGTCTTAGATTTTGGAACACAACCAGCATTTCAATTGCTACTAATACTGTTTTTTATTTCATTTTATATTTCCCCCCCTTTAGACCCTTGACTGGTGACATTATAACACAGGGTTTTGGGTTATTTTTTGGTGCTGGTCCTTGAACTTGAACTCAGGGTCTGGGCACTGTCTCTGAACTTTTTTTGCTGTAGATATTTTACCACTTAAGCTACAACTCCACTTCTGTTTTTAATTTTGTAGTTAATTGGAAATAACAATCTTATGGACTTTCCTACACTAGCTGACTTTGAACCTTGATCTCAGATCTCAGCCTCCTAAGTAGCTAGGACTGCAGGTGTGAGCCACTGGCATCCGGTTACAGTAGAGTTTTTATTAGTAGAGCATCCTTGCTTTCATACATTAAGTTTTATGTACTGTAATTAAAATTACATTGCTAGACTATATTTTATTATTTTATTTAGTATTGACACATCTGTTAATAAGATTGACACACATATGCATATATGTGCTCTGTAGGTGAATTATTTTCAAACTTACACTATTTTTTCTATTTATAAAGAACTATTTATGGAATATAAGGATTATTTGCTCTTTGAAGTTTTGGTAGACTTGCTGCAAACCATCTGGGGAAACTTTTGTTCTGTTTTATTTTGATAGATGGCTCTTGCTTAAAATTTCATGTCTTTAGAAGTCTTAAGTCTCCTGAGTTCTTTCATTCTGAAAGTTCTTTAAGTTTGAAAAGTTTGTTTTTATTATATTTAGTTTTTACCTCCCCAAACTGTATGATTATGTATTTTTTGACATATTTTTGCCAACATATGTCTGTCTCATTAGGCTTAAAAAAAACAAGTTTGGCATGATTTTAACACCACTACCACCACCACCAGAAGAGTATTATGAAGTTGAAATCTGTCTTGTCTGGAATATAGGAATTAATGGTAGGGGACAGGGGAGTGGTGAAGGGGAAGGAGGGTGAATATAGTGAAAATATTTTATATAAATATGTGAAACTGGAGCAAGGCAATTTGATGAGACTAGTTTGAGGAGGAGGGGTGGAAAGAGAATGGCAAATGGGTGATATTGATCAAGAAGCTTTGCTGTACATAAATGGACTTGTGAAAATGTAACTCCCTTGTATAACTAATGTTAATAAAATAAACTAAACTTTTCTCTTTTAAAAAGCTTTATAAATTTTTCTTGCTTTCTAAATAATTTATTCTATGTCCTTTAATTTTAAATTGAATTCTATCTTCTTATTAAAGGTTTTGTTTGGTTTGCTTTTCACCTTTCTCTTTTTTTTAAATATATATTATTGTAAAGATACTGTACAGAGGGGTTGCAGTTACATGAGTAAGATAATGAGTACATTTCCTATTGAGCATCGTTACCTCCTCCTTTGTTTTTCCCCTACTATCCCTTTCCTCCCCACTTCCCCAACTTCTCCCTCCCCCCACAAAAGTTGTAAAGTTCATTTTCAACATAGTGTCTTGTACATCTCATTGTTACAATAGGTCAACCTCTATCCTTATTTCAGCATCTTGTTATTTCCCTTCCCCTCCCTAGCTAGCAAGATCAATAGAAAGCCCACAGATTCGGAGAAGATCTTCACTAGCCATACAACAGACAAGGGTCTCATATCTAAAATATACCTGGAACTCAAAAAATTAAATTCCCCGACAACAAATCCTCAAAAAACAACTGCCTAATAAACAAGTGGGCTAAAGACTTAGAGAAATTTCTCTGAAGAGTAAATAAGAATGGTCAATAGACACATGAAGAAATGCTCAACTCCCTAGCCATAAAAGAAATGCAAATCAAAACAACATTGAGGGCTGGGAAGGTGGCTCAGTGGTAGAGTGCTTGCTTTGCATGCCAGAAGCCCTGGGTTCGATTCCTCAGCACCACATAAGCGCTGTGGCTTAAGTGGTAGAGCGCTAGCCTTGAGCTGAAGAGCTGAGGGACAACTCCCAGGCCCAGAGGTCAGGCCCCATGACCGGACCCCCTCAAAACAAACAAACAAACAACATTGAGATTCCACCTCACCCGAGTTAGAATAGCTAAAATCAAGAACTCTAATAACAACAGATGCTGGAGGGGATGTGGCCAGAAGGGAACCCTCCTGCATTGTTGGTGGGAGTGTAAACTTGTTCAACCACTTTGGAAAGTAGTATGGAGGTTCCTCAAAAGACTCCACATAGAGCTCTCCTATGACCCAGCAATCCCACTTTTGGGCATTCACCCAAATGATCACAGACAAAACCACACGAAAGCTACCAGCACAACTGTGTATATTGCAGCATTATTTACCATAGCTAAGATATGGAACCAACCCAGATGTCCCTCAGTAGATGAAATGGATCAAGAAAATATGATATAGATATAGATTTAGATATAGATAGATATATACACAATAGAATTCTATGCCTCCATAAGAAAGAATGACATTGTCCCATTTGTTAAGAAATGGCAAGACTTGGAAAAATTATATTAAGTGAAGTAAGCCAGGTCCAAAGAAACATAGGTCCCATGGTTTCCCTTACTTGCAATAACTAATATATGTCTGGGACAAGCAGAATAGGTCAAAAGCTATGCACATATGACCAGATAAGATGAAGTTAAGTGAAATGAACCGCAACATAGGGACACAAGTGGTTTTTTCTTTCTTGCTATTGTTTCTAACGTATTTATAAGGTATTATGTGATTTTTTTTGTGCTTTGTATGTTCCTCCTCCATGGTATATGCCCAGTTTTCACTGTATTTGATGTTGGTATAACTTGAGGAAGGGAGGGGAAAAACAAAATGTTTAAGTAGGGATACAGGTTGACTCATTGTACAATGAGGTGCACAAGACCCTCCCCAATTATAAAACTGTGTATACAAGATGCAGGGCACTGGAATCAAATACACTGAAAACAGGGGTTATACCATGGAGGGGAGAACATACAAGAGAAACAACAAAAAATCGCATAGTACATTATAAGTACATTAAAAACAACAGCAATGAAGATACAACCTCTTGTGTCACCTTTCTCATAAACATTTAGAGATATGTACTTTCTCTTAGTATTATTTAAAATTTATATTGTCCCATGTGATAGTGTACAGCTATTTAAATGCAAGTTAAAGTAAATTAAGATTAACTTTTAATTCTTTAATTGCAGTAATTACATGTAATTCTGATTCTGAAGGTTAGCCTATTTGAGTATGATGAAACTTTTAATGGATAGAATTATTCTAAATTAGCATATCTGTATCTGAGAAATGACCTCAAAAAGTAGTTTTTACCTTGATGTATTTCATAGGCTGCATTTTAAAAACAAGCTTTTCTAATCCTTTGTATTCTGAAAGCTGTATCATTTGGACAGCACAGTTTATCTTTTTCCTTTTGCTCAATCTTTCAGTTACTAAAGGAAATATGCTTTAGTGTATTTGTTGTTCACTTGTTAATTTTTTCTTATAAAAATTTCAAGTTATAATTTATGTATTCCAAGGGTAAAAGATGTTTTGCTAGCTAGCTTTCATTGCAGTTACTATACCATAGATAAATAATTAATGAAGAGAAAAGGCTTGTTTAACCCATAGTTTCAGAGCTTCTGGTCTGTATTTGTCCCTCTTGATTTGGACCTGTGATAAAGCAAAGAGCACTATGGCAAAAGTGTGTAGTGAAGCTTGCTTCTTGGCTGGAGTCCAAACACAAAAAAAAGAGGAAGAGGAAAGGACTAAGATCCCACTATCCTCTTCAAGGGTATGTACTCAATGACTTAACCACTCCCACTAAGCCAGACTTATTTTTTTCTTTCTCTTTTTGACAATATCAGGGTTTGAATTCAGGGCTTCATACTTGCTAGGCTGGTGTCCTACCACACGCATCATTCCTCTTCCCATGCTTTTGGCTGATTATTTGGAGATAGAATCTAGGGAACTTCTCTGCTAGGGTTGGCATTGAACCTCAGTGCTCTAGATCTCAGCCTCCTGATGAGCAAGGATTATAGGCAGGAGCCACTAGCTAGCCTCTACTTGTTAAAGTCCTTCCAGTAGAGCCATAGCTGGCCTTAACCCTTTAATACATGCCCCTTGAGGGACACTTACCCAATCCACACAAGACATACAGGTTTAATCTGTATTTTCCTAAGTAAGTCTGCAATTTTTTTGCCTTATGTGTTGAGAAGCTATGTTGGGAAATAGATACAGATTGATGTTTGTTCTATCTGATAGGAAATTAGTCTTCTGACTATTCATAAATAGCTTCTTTATCATTATTTTTTGCCTTAAATTCTATTTTGGATAATTTACCTATATAACATTTTGGTTCATTTTAAAATTCATTATTTTTATAGCTTTGTGGCCAGAGTTTCTTAATGATCATACTTCAAGTATATCTGTTAAAAAGATCACATAGTTTGATTTTTTTTCAAAAGTAACATGAGAATTTCTTTTAAGATGCTCACTATTGTGTTTGATATTTATTAAATTTGGTAATATATTTTTACCATGTAATTTTTGTGTTTTATTATTATACTTATTTTCCTACTCTTTCTATTTCTTGTTTCATATTATGTTGATTTCATTTTCTTTATCTTTCACTGGCTAGGAAGTTAGAATTTCTATTTCTATAGAGATTCCTCTGTAAATTTTAGTATGTACATTTGATTCAGGAAGCATGAATTCAACCAGTTTTTATTCATTCTGATTCTGATTATCTTTTTTGTTTGTTCTACCTTCCATAAATTGTCTAATATTTTATTTTTACCTTAATTTTTAAACCCTTAATAGTTGATCATAGGTGGGTCTAGTAACTCAGCTCTGTAATCCCAGCTATTTAGAAGGCTAGATCAATAAGACTATAGTGCAATGCTAGCACAGATAAAATGTTTGTGAAAAGCTGGGCATGATGGCATGTGCCTGGTTGGAAATATAAACAGGAGAATTGCTCTACAGACTGACCTGGGCAAAAAGTGAGCCACTCTTTCAAAAATAACCAAAACAACTTCATTATAGTGTGGCACCATTGGCTCACACCTGTAATACTCACTAATCAGCAAGCTGAGATCTGAGGGTTGTGGTTCAATGCTAATTTGGGCAGAAAATTCCATGAGACTTCTATCTCTAATTAATACAGAAAAATCAAAAGAGGGGCACTGTCCTTAAGCATTTTTTTTTGCTCAAGATTAGTATCCTCCCACTTGAGCCTCAGCTCCACTTCCAGCTTTTTGATAGTTAATTGGAGATAAGAGTCTTATGGAGTTTCCTGCCCAGGTTGTCTTGGAACCATGATTCTCAGATCTCAGCCTCCTGAGTATCGAGGATTATAGGCATGAGTCACTGGTGCCTGGCTCATGGTAGCTAATTTTTTTTTTTTAGGTTAATTTTATTTTATTTGTGAGCATACTGTACAGAGGGGTTACAATTACATGGGCAGGATAATGCGTACATTTCTTACCAAGCATTGCAGCCTCCTCCTTTGGTTTACCCTTCACATCCCTTCCCAGCCTTCCCCCCCCCGCACCGACGTTGTAAAGCTTGTTTTGGATATGACAACTTGTACTTCTCATTGTTGCAACAGGTCCACCTGTATCCTTAAACAACTGGTTTTTCCCCATCTCCTCCACAAGTTATACTGACATCAAATATAGTGAAAGCAGGGGTTATACTGTGGGGGAGGGACATACAAAGCAACAAAGAGATAATCTTATGAAAGTGTTAGAAACACATGCATGAAAGAAAAAAAACATTAAAATACATATCTAAGGGTTCATTTTCCTGACATCACATTATCTGACCTTTTCCACTTGACTCATACATATACTAGATATTGCAAATAAGGGAAACCATGGGACCTATGTTTCTTTGGACCTGGCTTACTTCACTTAATATAATTTTTTCCAAGTTTTTCCATTTCCTAACAAATGGGGCAATGTCATTCTTTCTGATGGAGGCATAGAATTCCATTGTGTATATATACCACATTTTCTTGATCCATTCATCTACTGAGGGGCATCTGGGTTGGTTCCATATCTTAGGTATGGTAAATAATGCTGCAATAAACATTGTTGTGTTGGTAGCTTTAGTGTGGTCTTGTTTGTAAACATTTGGATAAATGCCCAAAAGTGGGATTGCTGGGTCATAGGGGAGTTCTATGTGAAGTCTTTTGAGGAACCTCCATGCTGCTTTCCAAAGTGGTTGAACAAGTTTACATTCCCACCAACAATGAAGTAAGGTTCCTTTCTGTCCACATCCCCTCCAGCATCTGTTGTTGTTAGAGTTCTTGATTTTTGCCGTTCTAACTGGGGTGAGGTGATATCTCAATGTTGTTTTGATTTGCATGTCTTTTATGGCTAGGGATGTTGAACATTTCTTCATGTGTCTATTGGCCATCCTTCTTTCTTCTTCAGAGAAGTTTCTCTTTAGGTCTTTCGCCCACTTATTTATTGGGCAGTTGTTTCTTTGAGGATTTGTTGTTGGGGGGTTTAATTTTTTGAGTTCCAAGTATATTTTAGATATGAGACCCTTGTCCGTTGTATGGCTAGTAAAGATCTTCTCCCAGTCTGTGGGCTTTCTATTGATCTTGCTAGCTATGTCATTTGCCCTGCAGAAGCTCTGCAACCTTATGCAATCCCATTTGTCCAACCTTTCTTTGATTTGTTGTGTTTCCAGGTCTCTATTCAGAAAATTTCGGCCTGAGCCAGGGAGACCTAGGGTTTCTCCTATTCCATCCTGTAATGTTTTCAGAGTGTCTGCTTTGACTTCAAGGTCTTTGATCCATTTGGAGTTGATTCTGGGCAGGGTGATATATAAGGATCTAGCTTTAGTTTTCTACATGTAGTTAACCAGTTTTGCCAGCACCATTTACTGAAGAGGCTGTCTTTCTTCCATTCTATTGTTTTAGCTCCCTTATCGAAGATTAGATGGCTATAGGTCTGTAGGTTCATTTTCATTTCCATGGTAGCTAATTTTTAAGACATCTAAGTTATACAATTCTTTGTCATTGGTGTCTAGGACTTAACATGTTGTTCACTTATTTATTTCTTAATTTAGTGTTTTTGTTAATTTATTTAATTTTTCTAGCTCAAGTTACCAAGTCCTCTGTTAATTTCAATGTCCATTTCATGTCTATAATATCTCTTAGTTACATTTTTCTAATTTATCTATTATCTTTTTTATGCCACCTGCTTTTTTTTTTTTTATGCTTCCTTTTATCTCTTGAATACACTTGAAAACTATTGTCTTTTTCATGTAATTCCTTTTTCTTAAGTCACTGGAAAGCTCATTCTTTTATTTGATGTGCCTGCTGCTATCTTTCATGGCAGATTATTGTCTTATGTGTTTAGATCTTAATAACTCTAAAAATTATTTTACCTTGAATGTAAACTTTTTAAAAAATCAGTAACTGCATTGATTCTCCTAACTTAATTTCTTCTTCTTCTCTGGTGAAGCAGTGACAGCCATAGTCAGTGGACATGTAAGGGGACTGGACTGGGCTGCAAGAAAGGAACCTTGAAATTATTACCTGGCATCTAAGCAGCCACTATGTTTCCTTTCTGAGGAAAAGAGAGAAACTTAGTCTGTTTAAACAAGATGAGAAAAGTAAAGTGCCTGAATTCTCTACACCTTGGAATGTAAATAACTGTCTCATGGGGAAAGATTAAGACAACTGTCTTTGGTTTTACAATGTCCAAGCTGTCCCTGTGTTTCATCCCTCTTTAAAATGTAAACACATACACCTAGAAAGTTAAGTCTCTCAGTAGTTCTCACCATCTATTCTGTCTTCATTTACTTCCAAGTTGTATCCTCTAATTCTGTTTTACTCAGAAACCCTTAACAATATTGGAACATGAAAATATTCATTTATTGTCTGTAATTTTTTCAGTAGAGCTCTTATCCCTCCCCCCAGTCACTTTGGGAATCTTTTTACAAATTATTTATTTATTTATTTTTCAGTTGGTCATGGGGCCTGAACTCTGGGCCTGGGTGCTGTCTCTGAGCTCCTCAGCTCAAGGCTAGCACTCTACCACTTGAGCCACAGCACCACTTCCAGTTCTTTTCTGCTTATGTGGTGCTGAGCAATGGAGCCCAGGGCCCCATGCATGCAAGGCAAGCACTCTACCACTGAGCCACCTTCCCAGCCCACTTTGGAAATCTATATAGTCTAGCATATAAAAATTTTCCTTTTATGTGGTTCTTGTTTTGCTTTTTTCAAGTACCCCAGAGATATATCAGTAGGCCAAGATTAAAAATTTTCATATTAAATGATTGGGTTAGGTATGTCCATAAAAACCAGGTAGATTAATTTGGTTACCAAGAATTTCTCAACAAAGAAACTGTTCCTCCCTTTTGGCTATCTGGGAGAAAATGTTTCAGGCAGAAAGAATAGCAAATATGTAGAAGTCTGATGAGAATGTTAGAGGGACAATGTGGCCCTGGGGGAGTGTGCTCAACACCCATAAACTGAGGCTGAGTTTGATATTTACTTCTATTATATCCTTATTAATTACATCACAATCCAGTAGGCAAAGGGGAACCTAATATACTTTTCTCTACATAAACTGTCCCCAAAGCCTGGTGTCTCAACGTTTTTGTTTGCATAACAGGGGCCAAGGGTTGGAGTTGCATAAGGACAGAAGATTGGAGATCAATAATGTACTTATTGAAAACACATACATGAGAGATGATTTATCTTTGACTAAGACTGTGAGGTAGGAATGGTGAAAAAATGAGTAGTTGTATTTGAGCTACATTCAAAATAGTTGACAGGATTTTCTGGAAGATTAAATGTAAGAGAAAAAGAAGAGTTGTAATAATTTCACCACTTTCATTTTGCCCATTTGGAAGAATTGAGGTCCCATTTGGGTGGGAATAATATGCATACTGAATAGATGAATATCAAAGGGAGCAATGAGATATGAACAGGAAATTTTTATTAAAAATGTACATAAGCATAAGAATTCTATATCACTAATACAATGCAGATAACTAAACTCCAGGAAGACCAGGAAGACAGGACTATTTTTTTTTTACACTATGGTACAGTTGTCCATCAATATTCACTGGGGAATAATCCATAGATTCTAGGACTTCCTGTGGATAGCAAAAATCTAAGGATGCTCAAATTCCTTCATAAAATGGCATAAAATTTACATACAACCAATGTAAACCTTTATACATTGTCATGTCATTTCTTAGATATATTATCTAGTGCAATGTAAATGTGGTGTAAATACATTGTTGTGGAAATGAAAAGAAAAATTTGTACATGTTTAGTACTGATGTAGCTTTATCTGAATATTTTTGTTCTGTGGTTGGTTTACTGTGTGATGGCAAATCTACACAGAAAGAGGGCCAACTTTATATTTGGAGACTAATCCTGTATCCTGGATATTATAGCATCTAATTTTCCTCCTCTTCTTCATTCTTTTGCTCCTCCTCCTTTCTTTCTTGTACACACAACTGTAAAGTATGTTTATTCTATATTATATAGCATAGTATATTTTAATTAATCTAGTATATCAAATGCACAGTTAAGTGCTTGCCTTATAGTGCTTGCAACAATAGTCATTGTTATGTCTAAGTGGTCTCCACTGTTTCTTTTTAAAAATTTTTTCTTTATTGAGATTAAGTGATTACATAAATTTCACAATATTGTAGGATGGTGATACTTAGGTAAAGTCACAAACATATTTTAGCTTTCACAAAGTGAATTGTCATTATCATGGTCTATAAAGCTTGTGAACTCTAAATAAACTTTGACAGTACAATTATTTCTTCCAAATAGGATGATAAATTTATTTCCTTTTTCTTAGTGTAAGCTGTTTCCTTTTTCCCTCTCATTCCCTCCCTCCCATCACTGCCCTTGAGTTGCTTAGTTCACTTTCATCAATGTCCAGTACAGCTGATGGACCCCTCTGTTGTATTTTTTCAACTGTTTCCCTCTGATTCTGTGCCTTTCTCCTAGCTTCCTTCATATGTGCACATGTATATACCATATGTGGAGTCAAGAACATAGAGTCTTCTAAAACAATATGATGAATTAAGAAGAGATCCTTTGTTTTTAGAGTCCTGTTTACTTTGTCATATCTCACTGCATTTTGAATTTAACATCTGCTTATCAGGGAGACAATGTGCTGTTTGTCTCTCTGATCTTGGTTTATTTTACTCAACATGATTTGTTCTAGTTCCATCTATTTCTCTGTGAATGCCATTATTTTGTTCTTTCTAATGGCTGTGTAATATTCCATTGTATATAGGTGCCACAATTTTTTGATTCTTTAATCTGTAGTAGGGCATCTGGGTTATTTCCATATCTTGGCTATTGTGAACAGTGCAGCAATGAACATGGAGGTGCATGTGTCCTTTTCTCTTGGTTCCTGTTGCTCAAGGTAGATGCCTGGGTCATAGAGGAGGTCTGTATTTAGCTTTCTGAAGTACCTCCAGACTGTTTCCAAAGTGATTGTGTATTAGTGTACATTTCTACCAGCAATGCAGTAGGGTTCCTCTTTCTCTGCATCCTTGCCAGCATTTGTTGTTGGTTTAATCTGTGATATGGGCCATTCTGACTGGGGTAAGGTGGTATTTCAGGGTTATTTTTATTTGGATTTCTTTTACAGCCAGGGATGATGAACATTTCCTCATGTATTTCTTTGCCATTTTTATCTCTTCTGAGAAGTCTCTCTTTAGCTCCCTTGCTCATTTAATGATTGGTTTGTTAGATTTGGGAGGAGTTAGTTTCTTGAGTTTCCTGTATATAATGGATATTAGGCCCGTGTCTGGTATATTGCTGGTAAATATTTTACCCAATTAGTTGGCTGTCTTTCTAGTTTGGTAGCTATGTCTTTAGCTGTGCAGAAACTTTTTATTTTAAGGTAATCCCGTTTGTCAAGTCTCTCTCCAACTTGTTGTGACCCTGGGACGCTGTTCAAAAGTTCCTGCCTGTGCCTATAAGTTCTAGTGTCTCTCCTACTCGGTACTGCAGTAGTTTCAGAGTTTCAGGTTTCATGTTAAGGTCTTTAATCCATTTTGAGTTGATGTTAGTGCATGGTGATAGGCTGGGATCATTTTCAGTTTTCTGCATGTGGCCACCCAGTTTTCCCAGCACCGGTAGTTGAAAAGGCTATGTTTCCACTGTATGTCTTTGGTTCTTTTGTTGAATGTCAGCTGACTGTAAGTAGGTGGTTTTATTTCTGGATCTTCTAATTTATTCCATTGGTTTTTGGGCCAATACCAAGCTGTTTAATATCAAGCTGTTTTTTGTTATTATGGCTCTATAGCAGAGCTTGAAATCTGGTATTGTGATACCTCCTGCATTGCTTCTTTTGCCTGGCATTGTTTTGGCTATGCTAGGTCTGTTGCTGTTCCAGATGAATTTTTGGATTGTTTTCTCAATTTCAGTAAAGAATGTCATTGGGATTTTGATGGGAATTGCATTGAATTTGTATATCATTTTTGGCAGTATGGCCATTTTCACATATGCATTTTGCCTACCAAGAACATGGAAGGTCTTTCCATTTCCTGATGTTCTCTTTGATTGCTTTCTTTTGGATTTTATAGTTTTCACTAAATAGGTTCTTTACCTTTTTGGTTAGGTTAATTCATAGATTTTTTGAGGTTATTGCAAATGGGGTTATTTTCCAGATTTCCCTTTCTGCTTGTACATTGTTGGTGTACAGAAAAGCAACTGGTTTTTGTGGGTTAATATGAATCTTGCTACTTTGACGAAGTGGTTTATTAGTTCTAGGAATTTGGGAGTGGAGTTTTGGGGGTTGTTTAGGTATAAGATCATGTCATCTGCAAATAGGGCAGTTTAATTTTTTCCTTTCCTGTATGGATCCCTTTAATGTCCATTCTTATCTTATTGCTTTGGCTAAGATTTCAGAACCATATTGACAAGGAGTGGAGAGAGTGAGTATCCTTGCCTTGTTCCTGATTTTTGTGGAATTTGTTTTAGTTTTTTCCCCATTTAGTATGATATTGGCTGTTGGTCTGTCATCTATGGCTTTTATTTCATTTTTTTGTTGGTTGGGGCTTGAATTCTAGGCCTGGGCACTTTGAGGCTAGCATATTACCACTTGATCCACAGTGCCACTTCCAGCCTTTTCTGTTTGTATGGTACTGAGGAATCAAACTCAGGGTCTCATGCATGCGAGGCAAGCACAGTACCGCTGAGTCACCTTCCCAGCCCCAGCTTTTATTGTTGTAAAGAAAGTTCCTTTTATTGTTATTTCTGCAGAGCTTTAAACATGAATGAGTATTGTATTTTGTCAAAAGCCTTTTCTGCATCAATAGAGATAATTATGTGGTTCTTGACATTGGCTTTGCTGATGTGATGAGTTACATTTATTGATTTACGTATGTTAAACCAGCCTTGCATCTTTGGGATGAAGCCTACTTGATCATAATGTATTTTTTTTTAAAATATGTTTCTGGATTCTGTTGGCTAAAATTTTATTGAGGAGCTTTGCATCTGTGTTCATCAAAGAGATTGGTCTCTAGTTCTCTTTTTTTTTGTTGGATCTTTGCCTGGTTTGGGGAAGAGTGTGATATTAGCTTCATAGAATGATTTTGGGATTTCTCCCTCTACTTCTATTTCACAGAAGAGTTTGAGGAGCATGGGTATTAGTTCCTCTTTAGAAGTCTTCTAGAATTCTGTGGTGGAATCTTTCTGGACCTGGGCTTTTCCTTATTGGAAAAATTCTGATTGCTTCCTCTATCTCATTGTAAGTTATTGGCTTATTTTCTTGGTTCAGCTTGCGCAATTTGTCTTTCTAGAAGTTCATCCATTTCTGCTAAGTTTTCCTTCTTTAGTGAGTATAGGTTCTGGAAATAATTATGATAATTTGGATGTCTTGGATGTTTGTTGTAATTTTTCCTGTGGCATAACTTATCTTATTGATTTGAGTCTCCTTTCTTAGGTTTTCCTTCTTTAGTGAGTATAGATTCTGGAAATAGTTCTTTATGATCCATTGGATGTCTTGGTTGGTAGTTGTGACTTCCCTGATTTGAGTCTCATTTCTTTTTTTTTTTGGTCAATCTTGCAAGGGGCCTGCTAATTTTATTGATTTTCTTTTCAAAAAATAAGCTTTTTGTTTCATTAATTTTATTTGTAGTTTTTAATCTCTACGTCATTAATTTTTGCCCTTATCTTGGTTATCTTGCTCCATCTATTAACTTTAGGTTCAATTTTTTTTTTTGCTTTTCTAACATCATGAGATTATTTACTTGAATTGCTTCTATTTTCTTGATGTGTGCGCTCAGAGCAATGAACTTGCCTCTTAACACTGCTTTTGCTGTGTCCCAGAGGTTCCGTTGTGAAGTATTTTCATTTTCATTGAAGTAGGAACTTACTAATTTGTACTTTCATTTGTTCTGTGACTCAGGTGTTATTCAGTAGTATGCTATTCAACCTCCATGTATTTGAGTAATTTCTGCAGTATGCTTTGTTGTTGAGAACTAGTTTAATTCCACTATTATCAGATAGAATACAAAGGATTATGTCAATCCTCTTGCATTTGTTTAAATTCTTTGTGTGAACTATGAAATGATCTATTTTGGAGAAAGTTTCATGGGCTGCTGAGAAGAATGTGTATTGAGTTGTAGTTGGGTGGAAAACTCTAGATGTCTGTTAAGTGCATTTGGGATATGGTTTCATTTAGTTCAGAAGCTTCTTTGTTTATCTTCTGGTTGACCTTTGGTGAGAGTGGGGTATTAAAGTCCCCCCCTACTATTGTATTTATGTCTTGTTCTGAAGCCTGAGAGTATTTATTTAATGTATTTAGGTGCTCTATTGTTTGGTGTATATAGATTGATGATGGTGATATCCTCTTCATGGATTGTTCTCTGTATTAATATGTAGTGACCTTCTTTGTCTTTTTGTACTGATTTTAATGAGAAGTCTATTCTGTCAGATATCAAAATGACAACCATTGCCTTCCTGCTGGGTGCATTTGCCTGGAAGATCTTCTTCCATACCCTCACTTGGAGTTTGTTTTTATCTTTGGCTGTGAGATGCATCACTTGGAGACAACAAATAGATGAATTTTGTTTTTTTGATCCACTCTGCAGTTCTTTTCCTTTTGATTGGTGCATTGAGTCCATTAATCTTTATGGTTATTATAGAGAGATGTGTAGTTTTTCCTGCCATTTTCTTGCTTTCCTGCATTTTCTTTCCTTTTCCTGTGCTTACTAAATTGATCTCCTAGTGATTTCTATCTGATGTGGTTCCCTGCTCTTGATTGTTTTCTTCAGGTTGTATACCTCCTTTTATTATTTTTTTGTAGTGCTTGTTTCTTGTTCTTGAATTCCCTTAATTGTTCTTTGGTATTAAAAGTTTATAGTTTCTTTTTCAAATGTGAGTGCTAGTTTCACTGGATATACCAGTCTGGGCTGGCAGTTGTTGATTTGCTGGGCCTGGATGGTACTTTTCCAGGCTCTCCTTGCATTTAGGGTTTGTGTGGTGAGGTCTGCAGTGATTCAGTTTCTTTCCATTGTAGTATAGCACCATTTTTGATTTTGCAGCATTTGAAATCAGCTCTTTGTAACTCAGGCCTAGTGTCTTTACTATGATGTGTCTAGAAGTGATTCTTCTAGGATCCTGTTTACTAGTTGTTCTGTATGCTTCTGTTAAGTGGGTGAGGTTTTTCTTTTTTGAGATTGGGGAAATTTGCTGTAATAATCTTATTTAATAAGTGTTGCATCTTCTATTCTGGTATTCCTGTCCTTCATCGATTCCAATTATATGAAGATTAGATTTCTTGGCATTGTCTGCCAGTTCTTGGACTTCCCATTGGTTATTTCGGAGCTCCTCTGTTTTATCTTCAACTCCTGATAGTCTGTTTTCCATCTTATTCATTTTGTAACCTATGGCTTCTATTATGGTTTGCATTGTGGAAATTGATCTATTTATGGTTTCTATATTGGTTCTCAAAGTGTTAATTTCATCTTTTAAGGAGGTATGTACTATGTCTATTTTTAACTGCATCTCTTGTTTTAGATCTTGGAATTTCTTTGATATTTCTTCTTTGTGCTTTTGAATTTGCTGCTGTATCTCTCCTTTTATTTTTTATTTGTGTTTTTTGCTTGGTCATGGGGCTTGAATTCTGGCCCTGGGCACAGTCCCTCAGCTTTTCAGCTTGAGGCTAGAGCTCTACCACTTTGAGCCACAGTGCCACTTCTGGTTTTCTGGTGGTTTATTAGAGATAAGAGTTTCATGGACTCTCCTGGACTACCTGGGCTGGCTTTGAACCATGATCCTCTGATCTCAGCCTTACAGGCGTGAGCCACCAGCACCCGGCTTCCTTTTATTTCTTTGGCCAATTCTGCCAACATATCTTTGATCTTTTGTCCTCCATTTCTTCTTTCCTCTCACTGAAGTTCTTTCCTGGGTTGCTGCTGGCTTTTGGGTTTGGTTTGTTATCTTGATTGTTCATGAATCTTGTAATCTTTCATTGTGATTTATGCATTTGGGTTCAGGATTTGTGAGGTCTGTAGCCAAGCTCTGCCTGTTGGTGTCCAACAGGTGGGAGGCTTTGCTTGGCCTGGGCTGGTTTTCAGTGTGTCACTTAATCTTAGGACCACTGTGCATACTTCTTGGCAGCTCCCGGTGCTGGTGGGTGCTCCTCCAGCGGCCAGAGAACATGTGTGTTTTGCAGTACTGGTCGGGGTCCAGCGGGCTAAGTGGCTTGGGATCCTGGTTGGAGCTCACTTGCTTGTCAGTTCCCAGCAGGTTGGGGGCATTCCTCCATTGCTGGAGCTGATGTGAGATTCCCAGCTCCACTCAGAGGCCAGTGACCCTGGTAGCTTGTGTTTCTGCCTAGGGCATACTCGCTTGGCAATTCCTTGCGGGTGGGGGACACTCCACGGACTGCTGGGCTTGCACATGATTCTCTGCTTCAGAGAGGCTAGCAGCCCAGGCAATTCCTGTTCCCACCTAGCGCCTACTCTTGGTACATCCTGGTGGGCAGGGCATGCTCCACTGGTTGCATGGCACTAACCTGATTCCCAGCTTCAGTGAGGGACCAGTTGCTCAGGCAGCTGGAGTTCACAATCAGGGTGCACTCTTGGCAGATCCCAATGGGCAGGATCCGCTCACCCAGTTGTGGGGCAGGCACACAATTCCTGGCTTCAACTGGGTCCACTGTAGTTCCCGCCTAAGGTGCTCTCTTGGCAGACTACTGTGGGTTAGGGACACTCCACAGGCCGCTGGGGTTGTGTGCACAATTCCCAGCTTCAGTGGGAGAAGCAGCCCAGGGGGGAGGGGGGGAGGAGTCTAGGTCAAGCTCTGGGGAGGGGGTCACTACCAGTGCTGGTCTCCCATGGAGGGAGGGTGGGGAGACTGGAGGGGAGTAAGGGAGTGGAACAGGGATGGAGGGGTGTCTCCTGTAGGGTACTCACTGATCCTGGAACTGGTTAAGGGCCTGTCCAGTAGTGCTGTGTCAGATCTCTGTATCTGTATGCTGTAGTTTGCTGGTTGCTGGCTGCCACCGTGCTCAGTTGCAATGATTGTGTGCTGAGCAGTGTGGCGGTAGGAGCTCTGGGTCTGGGTTTCAGTGTACCTTGCCTCCAGTCTCTGTGTCTGTCTACACTATTGGGGTCCTGTGCTGTAGGAAATTTTTGCGTTTGGTTTCTACAGTCCGCTTGTGGTTTTGAGGTCCCAGGCAGCTGTGGGCTCGGCCACTTTCATGGCTTGGGGGCCCAGAGCTGCACTGCAGGCGAGCACTTGGAGAGTGTTCTTTGTGATTTTCTGTTTTTGTGCAGGTTCTGAGGTTTTATTTGTCTTTTCCTTGTTCAGTTCCTGTTTTTCTCTGGTGGTTCACCTTTTTGCTATCTCTTGGGGGGAACTGTATGTTGGAACTCAAACTCTCTATTTGGTTGGAGAGAGTTATGGTATTTGCCTACTGCTTCATTGCTATCTTGGATCCCCCATCCCTCATTCTTTTTTTTTTTTTTTTTTTTTTTGGGTCGGGTCATGGGGCCTGAACTCTGGGCCTGAGCGCTGTCCCTCAGCTCTTCAGCTCAAGGCTAGCACTCTACCACTTGAGCCACAGTGCCACTTCCGGCTTTTTTCTTTTTGCTTATGTGGTGCTGAGGAATCGAACCCAGGGCCTCATGCATGCAAGGCAAGCGCTCTACCACTGAGCCACCTTCCCAGCCCGTCCCTCATTCTTGACTGAAACAAAATACAGTAGTTCTTTCATCTGCCTGAGTGAACATACACTACCACTGTTACTTTTTGTCACTGGCACAGTTGTTCTCTATCATGCTCAACATCCATAAAACGATGACTAATTTTCTTATTAAAAATATCACTTAATAGATTACTCATTTTTGTTTTCTTTTTCTTCTTATATTTTAACAACATATAAATGAATCTTCTGAATATGAAGAATCATTTGAATATGAATCTTCTGATATGTTTCCACATACATTATCTCTGACATCTCAAAATTCTGATGGATGTTCAAGTAAACACTGTATATCTTAGATTTTCCAGTTTGGAGTTATGACTAATTGATAGTGTGAGGCTTTTGAAATAAAGATTGTATCCAATATTTGGTGTCCCACAGATCATCTGGATTATTTTTACTCTTAGTAATATAGCATTATTAATCCCTACTCAAAATTATATATGGTAGAACTATCCAACTAGTATATTTTCCTGTTTGCGTTGATAAATCCTGTCATATTCTATTTAACAAACATATATTAAACCCCTACTGCCTGTGTCAATTGGGATTCTCTTCACCTGCCACTAGCAGATATTTAAATGTTGTTCCATGCTGTGCTTGATGGAATAAGATTTCATTTTGTTTGTTTCCTGCTCAAATCATAAAATCTAGAGAAGGAAAGGCTGCATATGTTTCAGTGTCTTCATAATTTCATCATTTTAAAAACTTGCTATCATTTTTCATTCTACTCCTTATAACATGTAGCTTTGTCCCAAGTACTCAAGCTTGTCCTAGCTGCCCAAGGGCTTCTCTCTCTGTCTCTATCTCTGTCTCTCTCTCTCTCAGGATTGCTGCAAACATGGCATTACAGTCAAATTCAAATATAATAGAGATCACCTAGGAAACCACTAAGCTGGTTTTTTTTTTTTTAGTACCTAAATGTCAGTTTTTTTTGTCTTGTCTTTTCTTTAAAAAATTAAGTTTTGTCACAATCATCAATAAACCTGAAAGAAGTAAAAAATCCATTCTTTTACCACAACTATATTCTTTTCTCTTTTTTATTCATTTTGGCAAATACCCTGACACATTCAAATGGAGTTAATAATAAAATTGAGATTAAAAAAAAGAAACCAAGAAAGGAAAACTGACAAGAATGGTGTTTTATGTTAAGTAGGAAGGAATGATCTTTATATCTATTGCACAGTTTTTCTGTTTTTATATATGACAAGTTCTCTTATGTGTATAACTTCCATATGAACCAAGATCATTGAAAACTGCCATTTCTCTATAAATAGTTTAGGTTAGGAATAGAAGCATCTAAAAGGACAATACATTGGAAAATAAGTTCATTGCAAACTTATTTTAGAGAAAGTCAGCAAATGAGTGTGACCAAAAACAAAGACAAATCTCAACAAGACAACCAAATCAAACAATAAAAATACAAAACCCAACAACTTCCCAAATAAAAACTTCCCAACAGTGTCACCAACAAGAAATATAAGTAAACATAAATGATAGGATATCTAATCATGGCCTCATGTTTTAGTAGAAACTTGTAAGAATCAAGGGACTGAAATTCCTCAGTAAGAAAGTGGCAGTCACTCATAGAAAGGGGTTGTTATGATACTTTACAGCTGCAGGATGTCTTTGGGTGATAAACCGCTTCCTGTTAACTTTGCAGCTGGCTTAATCTACATCTGTTATTCCAAGCCTGATGAATGACAGGGATAGATTTTTGGTTTCTTGAGTTTATTTTTACTTTCTAATATCATATCTAGACCTCTATGCATCATTTGAAAATTCAAGAACTGAAGAGATTTAGAATAACAATCTTTTTTTGCGAATTCTTTATTGTGATAAAGTAATTACATAATTTCACAAATTTCACAGTATTATGGGATAGTGATGCTTAGTGAAAGTCACAAACACATTCTAACTTTCATGGAGCAAATTGTGTATCATGGTCTATACAGTTTATGAGTTCTATGAGCTTTGACAATACAGTTTTTTTTTCACATTGGTGATATGTACATTCCTTTCCTTTTGCATAGTGTCAGCTGTTCCCTCTTTCCCACTCGTTCTCTCCCTCTTATCGTTGCCATTGAGTTGCTTAGTTTGATCAATGTCCAGTGCAGCTGATGGGTCCCACTGTTGTATGTTTTCCCTTGATTCTCTCTCGTTCTGTGTCCTCTTCCTAGTTTCCCTCTGCTATGCACATATATACCATATATGTTATCAGCAGCATGGGGTTATTTAGTAGTGATTCGACCAGAATCTTTCAAAAGTAGTAAGTAATCAAGTAATCTTGATGATGTCCCTTGGTGATATTCTATCTTGGATTTGAAATCTACTGATACCTTTTTCTGATAGTGTTTTAAGATAGATTGGGGATATTTTGTCTCCTTTTTGTAAGGTGTATATAATCATTTTTTAATCTGGATCATCTCATTTGGGTGTCACTATGGGCTTCTTTTGTTTTAGGACTTGAGGCTAAGAAGACCTAAATAACTTGCCCATAGTCATGTAGCTGTGGCAAGTTCAATATCTCTCAAGTCCCATAATCTATCCTTTGCTCCAACTACAAATAATTACTGGAGTTATTATGCACCTGAGAAAATATTTGCAAGGAAGGAAATTGATAATAGTTTAGGAAACAATTGCTTTTTCTATCTTAGAGTCATGACCTCTCTTCATTTTTATTGATTGTAAATTTAAATTTCAGTTAAATTTCCAAAATAAACACTTCTGCAGTCCTTGAGATTTATCTTCTTCAATCATTTTGTTTGAGAAGTTTTAAACTTCAAATTTTTACAAGACTATTTTAAGGTTTATGAGTGAAGAAACCTAGGTAAATAATGAAGTTATCTGCCATAATAAATTCATAGATGGTTTAAAGTACTGAAATTGTTTTCTCATAAATCTAGGCGCTTCGAAGTCCAAAGTCAGGAAGCTGACTTTTGAACCTCTGCTCTTAGATTGCAGATTGAAGTTTTCTTTTTCTTTTTTCCCCCTGAAAATCCTTAAGTAATTTATTTATTTTTAAATTTAATTTTAATTTGTTGTAAAGGTGATGTACAGAGTGGTTACAGTTACATAAGTAAGGTAATGAGTACATTTCTTGTGGAACATTGTTACCCTCTCTCTTTTTTTCTCCCACTATGGCTCTCTCCTGACTTCCTCTCCCCCCCCCCCCCCACATTGTACAGTTCATTCCCAACCTTGTGAGTATTGGTATTGCCTTGGTTCACCCTTTTTGTTATTCCCCTTTCCTTCCCCCAATCAGATAAATGCATATACAAGACACAGGGTACTAGAATAAAAAACAGTGACTACAGGGGATAAACCAAAGAGAAATACAAAATAACTTCATACAGTACATTAAAAACAACAGCATCAGAAACAAAAAAGTCTCTTGTTTCCTATGTTTCTTAGGTTTGCCTTACTTCATATAATATAACTTTTTCCAAGTCTTTCCATTTTGTTATGAATGGGGTGATGCCATTCTTTCTGATGGAAGCACAGAATTCCATTTTGTATAATCATCACATTTTCTTGATCCATTCACCTACTGAGGGGCATTTGTGTTGGTTCCATATCTTAGGTATGGTAAATAATGCTGCAATGAACATAGTTGTGCTGGTAGCTTTAGTGTGGCATTGTTTGTGATCATTTGGGTAAATGCTCAGGAGTGAGATTGCTGGATCATAGGGTAGATCTATGTTTAGTCCTTTGAGAACCTCCATACTGTTTTCCAAAGTGGTTGAACCAATTTGCATGCCCACCAACATTGTAGTAGTTTTCCCTTTTGGCCACATCCCTACCAGCATCTACTATTATTTGTTCTCTTGATAATGGCTACTCTAACTGGGGTGAGGTAGAATCTCTATGTGGTCTTGATTTACATTTCTTTGCCTGGCCAGAGAAGTCAAAAGTTTCTTCATGTGTCTATTGGCTATGCTTATTTCCTCTCCAGAGCAGTCTCTTTTTACTTCTTTAGCCCACTTATATCATGGAGTGGTTGTTTCTTTGAGGAATTTTTATTTGAGGGCTTAATTTTTTGAGTTCTATTTTTTTTTTTTTTGATGTAAGGCCCTTGTCTGTTGTATAGCTAGTGAAGATCTTCTCCCAATCTGTGGGCTTTCTATTAATCTTGCTCTATGTCCTTTGCCATACAGCAGCTCTGCAGTTTAATGTGATCCCGCTTATCCAACCTGGATAAGCTTCTGGATTTTTATTGAGGAAGTTTCAAGTACCAAGGAACCCTAGCATACCCCCATCCCTGAAATATTTTCAGGGTATCTGCTCTTACCTCGGGGTCTTTGATCCACTTGGAGTTGATTCTGGTGCATGGTATTTTATAAAGATCCAGCTTCAGTTTCTCCATGTGTGTAGGCAATTCTTTAAGCACCATTTGTTGAAGAGGCTGTCTTTCTTCCATCTGATCATTTTGGCTCCCTTACCAAAGAATAGGTAGCCATAGGTCTGTGGGATTATGTCTGGGTCTTTGATTCTATTCCATTGGTCCTCAGTCTTGTTCCTGTGCCAGGACCACGCTGAATTTTTAAAAAATAACTACAGCTTTATAATAGAGTTTGAAGTTTGGTACTGATATTCCTCCAGCACTGTTCTTCCTGCTAAGAATTGTTTTTGCTATTCTGGGTCTTCTATTATTTCATATCAATTTTTGGATTGCTTCCCCTATTTCATTAAAGAATGTTGTTGGCATATTGATGGGTATTGCATTGAATTTGTAGATAGCTTTGGGCAGTATTGCCATTTTTCATGATGTTAATTCTCTCAGTCCAGGAGCATGGGAGTTTTTTCCCACTTCCTTAAATCTGGTTTAATTTCCTTTTTTACGTTTTTAAAGTTTTCATCATAGAGGTTTTTCACCTTTTTCTTTCTGTATATTTACCAAGAGTTCTTTATCTGTATTTAATCTTCTCTTATATTGGACCTCTAGGATCAGGGTTCACCATAATGACCTCATTTAACTTATTTACATTTTAAAAGACTGTTTTCCAAAACAGTCACATGAGACATTGGGAATTAGAAATATATATATGTGTATATATATCTGATATACAGATATATATACATATATATATATATATGTTACAATCTGGTACACAAGTCCATTTGCAACAAATACATTGCTCATGATTGCATTTCTGCAGTTTATCATTTTCTAGATCTTATTGTTGATAAAAACCCAAAAGTTAAATTGCTATGATGGGAGACATTTTAAGATGGGACATTCAACTAACCAGAGGAATAGCAAACTAGAACTTTTATGTATAAAAGGTTACTGAATTTGAGGAGAAAAAATATGAGCTAGTAATTTGATTAACTCATGATTATAAAATTTTTCATGTTACTTTTAGGGAGAGGTATGGTAAATTAGGTTTTCATACCAGTCAAGATATTGTCTATTATTACTAAACATTTAGTACCTAGAATATTTATCTGATCAATAATATTTACTAGATGAATGGCAGCCATTATTATAAATTATTATTATTTAACAAATTTATTTTCATAAGTCTCTTAAAGGAGTTTATCTTTATTATCGATGGCAATAGTAGTTTTACTTGAGCACATGAACATGTTGAAATCTTAAAAGTGAAGTTCAATTAATTTTCTTTAGAAATCTGTAAGCATTTTCTTCAAAGTTAACAAATGGCACTATTAATTCTTGTGCTAATTAATAGAGCTTATTTTGGATTTGATCTGTCAGCATGATTAAATTGTGCATTTAGTGGGGTTATGTTAAATCTGTCAGATTTGAAATGTCCAATGAAGTTAAAAGACCTTTAAATGTTTTCTGTCTTTAATGTGTCTCACTTTAATGTAACATAAAGCATTTTCTTTCCTTTTTTTTTTTTTTTTTTGGGTCCGGTCATGGGGCCTGAACTCTGGGCCTGAGCGCTGTTCCTCAGCTCTTCAGCTGAAGGCTAGCACTCTACCAGTTGAGCTACAGCGCCACTTCTGGCTTTTTTCTTTTTTGCTTATGTGCTGCTAAGGAATTGAACCCAGGGCCTCATGCATGCAAGGCAAGCACTCTACCACTAAGCCACCTTCCCAAGCCCAAAGCATTTTATTTTCTAAACTAGCAAAGCATGACAGCCTGCAAGGTAAAAATCTGAGACCCTATCTCAAGAAATAAAAACCACATGGAGTAGGATAACACTGTTAGCTAGATGGAAAAATAAATAGGAGAATCACTGTCCAGATTAGCTGGGGGACATAAAGTAAGAACCTTTTCAAAAAATAACAGCAAAGATGGCTAGAAACATGGCTCAGTTGTTGGATAACTGCTTACCAAACATACCATAAAAAGACACACACATACACACACACGACAAAAGTCACAAATTGTTCTGTGAGGACTATGTCTTAGAGGCAACAGACGTGTGTGGCTTTGGTAAATTGTTTAATGTCTCTATGCTTCAAATTCCTTATCTACAGAGAGAGTATACCCAACTCCATGGAGATAAATAAGGATAATATATGAAAAGCATTTGTGGATTCCTACATCAATGTTTTTGTCAACAAGACATTGTGAGTGTTATGTTAGGTGTTTAAAAGGAATTTGTATGTTTAAAAGGAAAAAAAAAAACCTTTAGAAACAAAACCCATATCACCTTTGGTTTGTTTGTTTTTAACTGTATTTTTTTTATTGTGAAAATACTGTACAGAGGGGTTACAATTACATGGGCAAGATAATGAATACATTTCTTATCAAGCATTGTAGCCTCCTCCTTTGTTTCTCCTTCTTAGCCCATCCTCCCCCTGCCCTTCCAACCCTCCCCCCCAAAGTTGTAAAGTTCATTTTCAACATAACGACTTGTACGTCTCATTGTTGCAATGGGTCCACCTGTATCCCTATTTAAACGATTTGTATTTTTTTGTCTTTTTTTTTTTTGGTACTGAGGATTGAACCCAGAACATTCCACTTGCTATGAGCCACTGAACTTTTGCCACGGAGCTACATCCTAGCCCCCCATATCATCTTTCCTAGGAATATGTTTTTCTAAAACAATGTGTACTTATTCTGGTTAGGGTTTTGTTGTCTCAAGACTTACTATAGCTTTGCACTGGCATCATGTCTTTTCCTTATAACGTTGTCCAGACCATCTTGGAAAGGTACATCTAGAATTGTTTCTTCCCATATCCAATAAACTCTTTCTTCTCTCTGTCCAAATGCTCCACTTCAAATCTCTTAACTATTTGCCTTTGCAGATTAGTAACCATCCTGTCCTTTAAGAGACTGAATTCTTCATTTATCCTTTAAATGGTATGGAGTTAGTTGCTGGGGAAAATTTTAAAGTTGTACTATCATTATTGTAGTATATTTTAATTTCCTGGATTTGTGTTGTTTGATTGGTTTACCTTTGCTTGCTAAAGTTTCAAATTCTCTCTCCAAATACTTTTTATTCTTTGCTATGTTTATTTTTAAACTTTATACCTGTAATCTTTTTCAATCTGCATTTCTACCTTACTGCTGCTTCACATGCTGCTAATACAAGAGGAATGATTGGGAAAGTGTATGAGAAAGAAGAGTGTAGGAAAGTTATTATGATAGTTATTATTAGGAAAAGTGATAGTATTATTCCCCCTAAGCATAAGAGGGATGATATTATAAGTGAGCGGAAGATGAGTGTCCCTAATAGGGATACTGTGAATGTTGTATAAAGATTAAATATGACTAGTGACATTGATAGTAGTTATGAGTTGAATCACAGTTAAATGAGTCGAAATCAATTGTTTTGTTTAAACTAACTACTAATTCATATCATTGAAGGTCCTTGTTAGTTCATTCATAGGCTAGTCCTAAGGCTAGGATGGTTACTAATACTAGTGAGAGGATGATTGTTGAGTTGATGTGAGTCAATTGAAATGCTCATGGTAGGGGAATAAGAAGAGCGATTTCTAGATCAAATAAAAGGAATATTATTATTTTATGTATTTTATTATGTTTGTTATTTTTGTAATTTTTGCCTTTGGTAATTTTATGTTTTGGTTTTATATCTCAAATCCTCCAACTTACTCTAAACTAAATCTGATTTATTCTATTTTTCCTTTATCTTCATATTGTTCACTTATTTGATTAAAATCACTTCTATTTATTATGCCAATATTATTTTGCCCATATTATAGTTTGAATTTATTTTACCTTATCCTAATTTGATATTTTTTTCTAAATATTGAATTTTGGTGACTTGCTTATCTGTTTAGTGTATTGAAGCAAAGGTATATGGTGATCCAAAGGAGAATTATGCAAGGAAGAAAAGTGGCTAGAGTCACTCACTTCCCTAGGGGAGGTTAGGGAGGAGGATGAGTGGATCTGTATTGGGCCACTGGCTCTATGTAGGATCTATTTCATCACTGTTAGGAAGAGCCTCTAAAAGACATCACTCCAGATGACTTATGAGGCTCTAGGTGACTAACCACATACCAGGAGTTTAATTTCCTTAGAGTAGGAATTATTCTTCCTATACAGAAGGTACACTTAATTTGTTGTTTTGGTACTGCTTCTGTCATTCTATACACTCTGAATGTCTCATATATGTGTGTGTGTGTGTGTGTGTGTGTGTGTGTGTGTGTATGAGAGTATATATATATAATTGAAAAAATATATTTTGAGAAAACTTTGACAAAAAAGTATGTGTTTGTGATGATTTTTTTGAGAAAGATGTCTGATTTGATCTTCATGAGGAAGTTGGAGTCACAGACTTCTGGTTTTGATTTTGCACAAGTGCTTCTAGTACACTAGAATGATAATGCCCTTCTCAGCAGGAACTCTACTTGATTAGATCTATTGATGACCTTCACATTACCAAAATCATAGTTTTTGGTTATCACCTACTTTGAACTCTTTTTTTTTTTTTTTGTGGTCAGTTGTGGGGCTTGAACTCTGGGCTTGGGTGCTGTCCCTCAGCTCTTCAGCTCAAGGTAAGCTTTCTACCACTTGAGCTACAGTGCCACTTCCTACTTTGAACTCTTAAGACTGAAATATTCAAAATGGTAGTAGCCACCTGATTTTTTTCCTTCTCTTCTTTTTCTTAATTTCCAGTGTAAAATCTTTTCAAAATTTCCAAATTTTTCTTTTTCTTAGTCTCTTGGGAAGTTTCCTATTGCTCTGCTTCAAAATACTGATTTTTTGATCTTTGAATTGTCTTTTCTCTACATTCTTCCCTGTGGGTTGTATATATTTTCAGGCGTAATGGCTCTTTCTCTATAGTTGGTGACTTCCTAGATTTTAGATATAGACAGAATTTTCCTCCAAATTCACTAATTTACACTTATTCAACAGAAAAAAAATTGCAGCTCTCAAGTACATGCTGGCCAAATGCTTTTCTAGAGATGGTGAACTAAAATGTTTCATAGAACTTGCAATTCAATGGGTAACTGAAATATATAAAATGTATATGAACACGAGGGCCCCAGAGAAGAAGAGTATCACAATTAATGATAGGGTGATTTGGGACATTCTCGTTGCTTATTGTGATCTTTTAACAAAGATGTCAAAGAGAGGAGGCAACATATTGAATGGCAATATGGGAGGACATTTCCATCAAAGAGAATAGCAAAAACAAATGTTTTAAGATCAAGTGCTACTCTGGATTTGGATCTGAAAACTCAGAGCTGGACACTGAGCAAATTGTGACTTTTTAAAGGGCATCCATTACACCTCTCTTTTCTTCTTATCATGCCTTTCCTTTTGTGAGTGTTGATGCTAAGCAGTGACCTTTTGGTTGTGTCTTTATTTTGTACCTAGCAATTTTGAGTTCTGTTATCACATCCAAAACCTTGTGTACCAAGCACTTTGGCTGTACAGCTGACATTGGCAGTCATTACAGCAATTGTGGCTACCTTTCATCATTCCTTGCTTACACAGAAGAGCCACTATTGAATTCCTTCAGTGAGTTCTTGCTTACTGGTTCTGATACTACAGTCTTCTTATCAAGCACCAAGAAATTCTCATCCCAGAAACTTTGGCTTCTGTAGTATATGCCAGATAGTTATGATTCTTTAGGTTTATAGTCACTTTCTTACCAAACCTAGCAAGTCCTCAGTTAGGTTATGCTAGAATTTAACTCTAGTTTGGCTGCTAGGAGAAGAGATGAGAACAACTTCTATTGTGTGGAGAAGCTTCATCCACATTTCTTGGCCACTGGTCAATCATCTAGCTGTACCTATTTCCCAAGGAAATTCAGTAATCAGATCTGTGTCTGAGGAAACAGAGATTATGTGTTTGGTGAATATGCAACCAGATTCTGCCAAAAATATCTCTAGGTTTTATTATCCTGGAAAGAAATTGATCTCTTTCAGCTCTTTAACATGCTGTCATTTATGCATGGAACACTTCTACTGGGATTAAATTTTTCTTGCTTAGATAGCTATAACTGCAAATGTTTGGTCAAGGAACTACTCCTACCTCTGTTCACTCTGCTTCACTCTGCAGTTATTAATTTTAAGTGTTTTAATTAGGTTACAACTATTTTTTGTTTCTAAAAGATTTTCTGTACTGGGAACTTTTAAGTTTACATTTTTTTCTACTGTAAAAAAATTAAAGTAGGTCACAGCTATTTTTTGTGCTAGAAACTTTTACCTTGAGATAAATTTTTTTCTACTCTAAGATAATGAAAGTAATAAGCCAATGAAATAAAAAAATTGAACATAAAGTAGATGTGTATAATTGGTGGTATGTTCTTGGAAACTGCTTCCTACTCAAATCACACTGTCATTGGCAGATGTTTAAAAACTGAGACTTGATATAATCGTAAAAAAATAGTGGAGGTTGTGAAAAATGCAAAAAACTAGTTAGGAAAAGTTACAGTTTTGACTTGTATCTTATAAATACACCTTAAAATGAGGTCATGCTTTGTTATCCTTCTAATGATTCAAATACAAAGAACAGTTTGATAAAAGATGAAACAGAAATAATTAGTTATGAACATATCCCTTCAAAATGAAGTAAGGCATAATTTAGTAGGTAACGAGCCTCATCTCTTATCACAAATCATTTTAGAAAAATGATTCCTTCCTTTCCAGAATTCTACTGACTATTATAATCACTTGACATTTAAATATGGCTTGCATCATCAATGAGTTTTTTATTTCATGCATGAAGAAAAGATGCTGAGGAGTTGTGTGGAACTTTTAAGGATGACACAAATCTGGACTGGAATTGGAATTGATTGCTTTTAATTTGCAAGCTAAATGTTTCCATGATTCATAGAGAAATGTTAATCATAAAGTGTTAAAGCTGAAAGTGCTCTTAGAGAATATCTGACTTTTAACCTTGAGGAAATGAGGCTTAGAATGACCAATTACTGGTACAGAGATAGTTAATCTATTTAATATCTGGGAATATTCTATGTTTGGTGTAGTACTGTGTTCTAGTATATAGTATATAGTTACAAATTCAGTTATAAATGAACAACAATGAATTACTATGTTTCAATAGGTTCAGTTCTGAAAGATGAACATCTTAAAGGGTATTGAGTAAAATCATACTGTAGCTGATCAAAAATTCATTGGACTTTTTTTCTGGTAATGTGGGATTTGGATTTAGGTCCTTGAAACTTCTAGTCAGATGCTCTACCAGTTGAGCCAGGGCTTAAGACTTCTTGATTTAATCATTTTTCAGATAGGGTCACAATTTTTGTCTTAGTCTGGTCATGGACTATTGTCCTTCTACCTAGACCTCTCATCTAGCTAGGATTATAGGTTTGTGTCATCATGCCAGCTAGGTGTATTGTGAGGGAGTCTTGCTAACTTTTTGCCTGAGGATGGCCTAGAACTGTGATTCTCCTAATCCTCCCAGGTAGGTGAGTTTTAAGGCATGATCATAGGTGATTCTTTTCTAATGAAGTTTGCATTTTACAAATATCATACTGTTATTTTTTGTTTATTTAGAAATTTTTTGTTTATTTAGAAACATTTCAGATCATTATTTTTTATGGGAATTCTTTCTGATACCAAGTATAATTTTCTCCTATCATGTGCTGTTGTATTGTTGTACCTTGCCTAAGAATTGAACCTGTCTGAAAGAAAACTATTTTCTTTTTGCTATCTTTTGCACCTCTTTTCTCCTTTCTAATTTATTCATTTCATTTATGATACCATCAACATGCGTTTCTCATGCTAAACTCTTCTTTCCTTTTACCCCCTCACTTAATCTGTCATCAAGTCTTACTCTATCTCTACATACACCTTGAAAATATAGTTCTTGCATATGCTACTAGTACTACTGTAGTAGAAGCTATCATTATCTTTTGTTTTAATAGTTGCTTCTAATTCTAATCACTTAATTCCACACTTGTTACTGGAATCTATTTTCCTCATAGAAACCATATGTTTATATAAAAATGAAAATGTAATCATGTCATTTCCTTCCTAGTAGTTTTCATGGCACTTAGGATAAAATCCAAATCTTTTACCAGATTCTGCAAAGCTACATAATATATTGTCTAGGGATATGAGACCTTCCTGCCTTCTTTTCCTGCTTATTTCTTTGCTCATTATGCCTTAGCTTGTCTTAGTTTGAGGAAATTTGCACTGGTTCTTTCTCCTGCATGGTACCCCATGTATCTCTTTCCATCACTCTTGCAATCATTCTGGTCTTAATTAAAATTAGACAGACATTCTCTAACCACACAGACTAATTAGCTATCCCCACATCTTCCACTTATCCTCTAATATGTCACTATTATGTTTTAAATAGCACCTACTACTATTTGAATTATTCTATTTAAAATTTTAAAATTCCTATTCCTGAGAACAGTATCTTTGTCATTTATTGCAATACCTTTAGGTACCAGAACAATGCCTTCATATGTGAGTTGATTCTGCTTAATAGTAGTTTTTAGATGAATGAATACATGACACTTTTTGCTACCACTAATTTAATTCTCTCTGTGTGAATCCTATATACTTCATAATAGTGGTAACCATGCCTGCCTTGTGCTTTCTTTTCTTCTTTTTATTTTCTTTATTACCTTCAAATAGTTTTACAAGAGAGTTTCATGTCTCATTTATGTAGCAAATGTTGGTCAGACACTCATTCTTTCCATCATTCTCCCTTACTCCTCACTTGTCCCATTCCTAGCCTTCTCATCAAAATTTCTAGTTCCATCTTTGCATATGTTATGATTGTATTTGCCTGACATTCCTCTTTTTACTCCCCTGCTCCCCTGTTTTTGTCTCCTATCTTTCCATTCAAGACATGTTTCAACTTCTTGGTATTCATTTTGAAAAAAAAAACAGTGTTAATCATTTAAAGGCATTAGTTACACCATGGAATCTCATTCTATATAGGTCTAGCACCTACATATGAGAGAAAACATACACCTTTTGTAATTCTGCTTGCTCAACATTTATATATCCATAGCTTAACAGCAATAGAAACCCACTAAATATGTAGTACATGGATGAATAAATGATCATTTAATGGATTGAGACTGGATTCAGAGAGGTCAGTTTGGAAAGTTGCAATGCTGAGTTGTTACATAATGAAGTCATTAATAAAAGCAGTGACAGAAGGGATGAAAAGGAAATGAGAGACTTACAAAATACATGGAAAATAAACTAGAGAATACACAAGACAGTTATGAAGAGGAATTGGAAGTATGGATGATGGTACTGTTTGAAGATATAAGGAAAAGGAGGCTTTGGAGTAGGGTAAGATAAAGCAGTGAAATAAACTTGGATTAGGAAAGAAGTGCCAAGTTTAGATTTGACTTTAAACCTATCTAATATATACCAAAAGAAAAATTAATAGAATATATTCTTATGTGCCAATAACAGGTGTCACAACTGGATTTATAGGTTAGAAAGATGTAGTTAGGCATTTCAAACTGTGATAGCTGGTTTGTTGTTAGGCCACATTCTTCCCTAATTACTGGTAACTTCTCACCTCCATCTTCTCTACTAAAACAAGATGTGATCTTTGAACTTGCTATGGCTAATTAACTGTGAAGTTTTATGCCAATTCTAAGAAGAAATTTAAAAAAATGTGTTCCACCTATTGTTCCGGTAAGATCAGCATGATTCCTTCAGAGACTGCTCTTTCAGTGGAAATAACAACTCAAGTGAGAAATATACCTTTGTTATGAAGATTGAGATTTTGGGGATGCATGTTGCTGGCAGAATAACATAGCAGAAGCTGGCTCAGATGTATACAGAGAATAGTGAGCCACAATAAATATAAAGTGTTCATTTAATTTTTCTAATTCATAGACCTTGGTGACTTTATGAAAACAATTCCAGCTGAATAGCTAGAAAGTCTATTTAGGAATAGAGACAAGAATAAAATTCATTATGCAAATCAGTCACAATGACTATTCTGATCCTCCTCCAACAGATTTAAACTTTTTTCTTTTAACCTCATTGCTATTATTGTATAATGTGCTCAGTATTTCTGTCTGCTGACCTAGTAGGAAGCTCGCCATTTTATCAATTAGAATTTCAAGTGCACCATAATCTAACAAATGTTGATTGATAAATACAGAGAATAGTGAATATTCAGATATGAGAATAGAAGGAAGTCATGTAAAAGTCTATTACCAAGCAGCAAGAAGTTTTTAAAGTTTAAAGTAACTATGAATATCATCGTAAACATAAGGGAAAAGCGGTAACTTTGGAAATGTAATTATATGTTATTAAGCATATAAATAAAATTTAAAAATGCATAAAATTTAGAGAATCTCTATTTTGCATTGTGAAATATACAAGGGAAGTAAACATGATCTTTCCTTTGTGATTTGTTTACTAAATGGTGTTCTGTACTACTTTTTCTTTCTCTTACTGCCTTGTATCATCTCTGTATCTTCTCCCATGACTGAAATTTATTCTATGCTTAAGTTATCCCTTTCATGCATTCTATCTCAATTTTTTATTGTTAAAATACTGTACAGAGGGGTTACAATTACATGGGCAAGACAATGAGTACATTTCTTATCAAGCATTGTAGCCTCCTCCTTTGTTTCCCCTTCCCATCCCTTCCCATCTATCTCAATTTTTAAACTAATCTGAATTTTAACTAATATCTGATCCCACCTCATGTCCCACCTCATCCTTTGCCCGGTCTCAAAGGGTTGAGACTTAGGGATGATGTGATTTTTTTTTTTTAGCACAACTTACACAATAATTAAAGAAAATAGAATGTTTAATTAATGTTTTCTTTCCGAAGGTGGCAAAATACCCCAATATCCAAATACCCCTCTATATCCTGGCCAGTGCTTTAAATCTTACTAACATTTTGATAAATAATATCAGTTGTGTCATAATTTTTATAATGTACATATATAGATACAGTGCACACATAGATATGTAAGCCATGGATAGATATAAAAGTACATATAGATATTTAAAAATGTACAAATAAACATAAATGTATGAGGATAAACAATTTTTCTAAATTATATAGTGAGAGACAATTGCAGAATTAAAATTCAGTCTGACTGCAGACTCTGTATTATTTTCTCACTCTAAAAAGCACCTCTACCTAGGATTTATGATCTTATGACAGAGAGAGGACACTAACCTATAATTCCTCTTCTTCTAACATCCAGTCCTTGCTTGCCTCTAGCAGTTACTTCAACTTAAGCATTTATCCATGACTGTATTATATGTAATTTGTCATCTAAATGATTACTTTGTCCTCTCTGTTATTAATGTTGACTTTTTATTTCTTACATACTATCTCCTTTCATCTTAAGTAATATCACTGAAGTGTTATTATGGTTCTTAAGTTAAGAGCCAATGAAACAAAAAGCTGAAATAATAAAGTGATTTGACTAAATTCACATGGATTATAAAGTGTGGTATGTCCAGAATTGAAAATTCTGGTGGGAATGTAAAACAGCATAGTGAGTGTGAAATAAGGTTTTAACACTTTTTCCTTAAAATAAACATATAAATCTTGTATGGGAGTGTTCATAGCTCTTGTTGAATTTGTTTTACTTTTGGTGGCATAGGATTTTGAACTCAGGGCCTCATGCTCACTAGATTTATCACTTGAATATCACCTCCAGCCCTGCATTTTGCCTATTTTTGGAGATGGAATTTCTTGGACTTTCCTACCCAGGATGGCTTTGAACTGGGATCCTCAGGATATCAGCCTCCTGAGTAGCTAGATTACAAGCATGAAGTCACTGGTGTCTGACTCATAGCATTTTATTTTCATTTGCCAAAATCTCCAATCAGTCCAATGGATCTTCAACAGGTGAATGATTAAACAATCTGAGGTATCTCTGTACCTGGAATACTGCTCACTACTAAAAAAGAAATGAACTGTTATATACACAAAAGCTTGGATATATTTCCAGGGCTTTATGATGAATGAAAAAGACCAATACCAAAGGTTAAAAACTATATAATTCCAGTTACATAGCATTTTGAAATGTCAACAGTTTAGAAATAGAGGACAAAATAGTGGATGGTAGGGTTAGAGATGGAGGTAGGGGGTATGTGATTGGCATGATCATGAAAGGGCAGGAGGATCTTGTGTATTGATTTGGTTCCTCAGTGTACTGACTATAGTGGTAGATATAGGAACTTACATATATGTCAGTATTTTATTGAATTAAATTCTCATCCCACATGCATACAGAGATGAGTACAAGTAGTAAGTAAATTTGAATAAGATCAACAATATCAATGTGATATACTGGTTGTGTTATTGTACTATAGCGTTCTGAAATGTTGCCACTGGGGGAAATTGTGTAAATTGTAAAATATATCTTTATTGTTTTTTGTAAAATATACAAGTCACAATGATCTCAATAAAATTAATAAAATATCAAAATATATGAACACATGAATAGTTCTATAGAAAAGAAAGAAATAAAAATGGTTATTTATACAATTACATTACAAAGAATATTAGCTTAAAAATGTTCATAAATCTTTTTTTTTTAGTACATTTCTTTTTTTTTATTGTGAAAATACCGTATAGAGGGGTTACAATTACATGGGTAAGATAATGAGTACATTTCTTATCAAGTATTGTTGCCTCCTTTGTTTCCCCTTCCTATCAACTCCCAACCCAACTCCTCCCCCCCTCAAAGTTGTAAAGTTCGTTTTTTCACATAACAACTTACTTGTACATCTCATTGTTGTCATTGTTGCAATGGGTCCACCTGTATCCCTATTTAAACGATTTGTTTTTGCCCTTCCCCTCCACAAATTATACCAACATCAAATACAGTGAAAGCAGGGGTTATACCGTGGGGGAGGGGCATACAAAGCAACAAAGAAATCATCTTATAAATATGTTAGAAACAATCGCATGAAAGAAAAATCATTTGAATACTTATCTTGGGGTTCATTTCACCTAACATCAACTTATCTGACCTTTTCTGCTTGTCTCAGACATATACTAGTTATTGCAAATAAAGGAAACCATGGGACCTATGTTTCTTTGGGCTTGGCTTACTTCACTTCATATACTTTTTTCCAAATCTTTCCATTTCCTAACAAATTGGGCAATGCCATTCTTTCTGATGGAGGCATAGAATTCCATTGTGTATATATACCACATTTTTTTGATCCATTCATCTACTGAGGGGCATTTGGGTTGGTTCCATATCTTAGCTACGGTAAATAATGCTGCAATAAACATAGTTGTGCTGGTGGCTTTAGTATGGTCTTGTTTGTGATCATTTGGGTAAATGCCCAAAAGTGGGATTGCTGGCTCATAGGGGAGATCTATGTGGAGTCTTTTGAGGAACCTCCATACTACTTTCCAAAGTGGTTGAACAAGTTTACACTCCCACCAACAATGTAATAAAGTTCCCTTCTGTCCACATCCCCTCCAGCATCTGTTGTTATTAGATTTCTTGATTATAGCTATTCTAGCTGGGGTGAGGTGGTATCTCAATGTTGTTTTGATTTGCATTTCTTTTATGGCTAGGGTGGTTGAGCATTTCTTCATGTGTCTATTGGCCATTCTTATTTCCTCTTCAGAGAACTTTCTCTTTAAGTCTTTAGCCCACTTGTTTTTTAGGCAGTTGTTTCTTTGAGGATTTGTTGTTGGGGGATTTAATTTTTTGAGTTCCAAGTATATTTTAGCTCTGAGACCCTTGTTTGTTGTATGGCTAGTGAAGATCTTCTCCCAATCCGTGGGCTTTCTATTGATCTTGCTAGCTATGTTCTTTGCCATGCAGAAGCTCTGCAATTTCATGCAATCCCATTTGTCCAACCTAAATTTTTTCTTTTTTATTGCTCATAAATCTTAGAAGGTAGCTTGGTGAGTCTTATCTAAAATAAAACAATCAGATTTTTAAGTATGAATCAAGGATTCAACTTATTTTCATTTTATTTTGTTTTATTTTCCTTTGCTATTAATCTTCTATTTTCCTAAATTATGTCCTATTATAAAGAAAAAGTCAAAATATTGACACTAAATGAGCTAGATTTGTCACTCTAAAATTTGTGTTTTTAGGCATTATGCCAGGAGTTTATAATTGCATATAATATAGGCTGTTTTTTGAGTAATATGTATTTATTTGTCCCTTATTAGGTAAATGAGAACAAAACCATCATATTATTTTTTTTAATCTTTAATACTTAGGAAAAGCCCTGAGCACATGGTTAATATTCATTTAAGTAGCTAGTTTTATTTTTATTTATTTTTATTTTTTCTGATCCTTGGGCTTGAACTCTGGGCCTTGGTGCTGTTCTTGAGATCCTTTTGCTCAAGGCTAGTACTCTACCACTTGAGCTACAACACCACTTCTGGCTTTTTCTGTGATTAATTGGAGATAAGAGTCCCATGGAATTTCCTGCCTAGAGTGTCTTCAAATCTTGATCCTTAGATCTCAGCCTCCGGAGTATCTAGGATTACAGGCATGAGCCACCCAGTGCCAGGCTGAATAATTCATTTTATTTTATTTTTTAAATTTTTATTGTAAAGCTTATGTACAGCTTACTTTTTGAAAAGTGTCACTTCTTCCCACAGTTTATCCCATTTTTTCCTCCTGATCCCCTCCCCATAAAGTTATATAATTCCTTACAACATAGTGTATCTGCAGTAAGGTGGATTCTCAATGTAGTTTTGGTATGCATTTCTTTTATGGCCAGAGATATTGAACATCTCTTCCTGTGTCTATTGGCCACTCTTATGACTTTTTTCTGAGAAGTCTCTCTTCAAATCTTTTCCCATTTATTAGTTGGGTTGTTCTTTCTTTGAGCAGTTGTTTTTGGGTGGTTTAATTTTTTGAGATCTAAGTATATTTTAGATATGAGGCCCTTGTCTGATGCATAGCTAATAAAGTTTTTTTTCCCTTCTGTGGGCTTTCTACTTATCTTGCTAGCTATGTCCTTTGTCATGCAGACACTCTTCAGTTTTATTTAATCCCATTTATCCAGTCTTTCTTTGTGAATAACTGGTTTTATAGAGTGATTATTGCTACATTAGCTCAAAAACTTCAGCACTTCCACTTTTAATCTTTTAGTAGGTAACATAGGATATGTGTTATGTGGTCCTTCTTAGAAAATGCAAATAGTGATGTCATTGTTTTAACTTTATAGCAAGTAAAATAATGTATAAAAAACTCTGTACTTAGGACCAGTTATGAACATAGCAGGAATATAATAGTTTGTTAAGGAAGAAGAGATATGCAGACATTTTCTATATGAGAGGCTGTGCATCAAGATCCAGCTCAACTGGAATCTACATGGAACTAGTCTTTTTCTTGATTATAGTCCCATAGTTCATCATGAATAATTTCTGGTATGGCATTTATTCAATGGATCATACTTTTAATAAAGTTTTCATTTTTCATTCCTCTGTGATGTAAGTGTATTAAGAAAGATTCTTTGTTCCTTTGTTGTCTAGTATTTATCATCCGGGAAACAAAGGAGGAGGTAACAGTGCTCAATAGGAAATGTACTCATTACCTTACTCATGTAACTGTAACCCCTCTGTACAGTATTTTTTACAATAAAATATATATAAAATGTCAATGAGAGAATGGGTGATATATATCTGTCCTATGGTGACACAAGAGTGTACTTCAAAGAGTGCTTTGGGTAAGACAACATTTGTTAATTTGGTACAGAGCAAATGGCTCTTTCATGGAAAAGGAAAATCAAATCTCTGAATATATTAAGACAATAGAATTGGATGTTTGTCTGACTTCTAGAAGTAAAAAAAACATGGGCAATTCTAAATTAAAAATTTCATTTTGCTGAGCGCTGGTGGCTCATGCCTATAATCCTAACTACTCAGGAGGTTGAGGTCTGAGGATCGTGGTTCAAAGCCAGCCTGGTCAGGAAAGGCCATGAAACTCTTATCTCCAATAAACCACCAGAAAATCGGAAGTGGTGCTGTAGCTCAAGTAATAGAGCGCTAGCCTTGAGCTGAAGAGCTGAGGGACAGTGCTCAGGCCCAGAGTTCAAGCCCCACGACCGACCAAAAAAAAAAAATTCCGTTTTTTCCATATTGGCTTTGTCTTTTGAGTGACAGGTTTTCACAAAAAAATGCAAAAATTTATCAGAATGTTTTCCTGGTTGAATATTGTGTTTTCATTTTAGTCTTTCATAAGCTGACAAGTTAATGTGTAAAATTTGCCCCAAATATTTCATTTAATGAGATATATAATACTTCATTTAATGAGATATATGCTGACACTCTGTCCCATTTACAATCAAATCCAGTGATATGGAGCTACAGCTAAGCTATGAAGCAAATATTTTAAGAGCCCATATAATGCCCACAATTATTAAAATTTGTGTTTTATAATTTATCTCAATAGTTCATTATGAGCATCTCCCCATGTCCAAGTCTTTAAACTGAATTTTTAATGGATTCAGAATATTATGTTCAATAGTTATATAATATTATTCACAACTAGGTTGCTATTATAGGATAATTAGATTTTTTCTAATTTTATCATGTTTAAAAATGATAACAATCGATACTCTCAATCATATAGTTTCTTTTTGTTCTTTTGAATTATTCCTCGATGTAAATTACAGAATGCACAGTTACCAGGTCAAATTATATAATTATTTTGTGTGTCTTGCAATGTATTAAAAAGTTATAGTACAACTTTTTTTTCAATTTAAAGAGCTACACTGATGTATGAGTGTACATGTTTTGCTATAACCTTGCAGATATTGGTTCTTAATATTTAGAGATTATTTGTAATGTGTACTTTTATGGTAAAATCTATTTATATTCTTGTTCTTATAACTGTTGGAATCTGTATATTGTTTTAATATGTAGTATTTAAATGAACTCTGGAAATTATAGATACTGGCTTTTTATAGTTTTCCGAGTATGCAGTTTTCAGCTCTGTTGCTTTTCATTTTAGTATTATTTTTAAGTTCTAAGTTCTCAAATTTATGTACTTTACATCTTTTTGTGTACGTAAGATACTCTGCTACAAATCTTAGAAAATTAACATCCATAAACAGGCTTGTAAATAGTCTATTCTGTTTTCTGTAATTTAGAATTACAAAAAGACTTACTCCTGAAGGTTTTCTCCTGTTTTATGGAGTAAGACATGGATTTATTTTCATTTAAGTTTTAGAAGAATTAGTGGACAAAGGCATCCATAGATAGTCTTCTTACAATACCATAGTTTGGGTGTGTAATCAACAGAAATTTACTTCACACAGTTGTGGAAGCAGAGGCTTCTAAGACTAAGATGCCAGCAGATATACAATCTGGCGAGAGTGCTCCTCCTGCTGCAGAGGGTTGTTTTCATATAGAAGGGTACTAATCTTACTCATAAGGGCTTTATTCTCATCACCCAATTATCTTTCAAAGCCCTACTTCCCGTACCATCACATTAGACTTCAATATGTGAAGTCTGAGTAGGCAGAAACATTTAGTCTGTATCAGAAACACACAAACAGCATAATGTGGTGGAATAAATGTGGTAGAATAATGGGTGTTAGAGTTGTTTACATTTGTCTTTGCTTATTTATTTCATCCCTTTCTACTTCATCATCTTTAAGTTCTGATTTACTCCTTTGCAAGATGGTAATAGTTATAATACCTGCCTCAGGATTGTTGTGAGCAATATATACTTATAAAGCACTAAATACAGTGCCTGGCATAAGTACTCAGTAATTTTTATTCTTACTATTTTTTATCCTTACTATTACTACTGTTGTTATTATTAATAATACAGCATGCCTATGCTTGTCTAAGGGACTACTTAGCAAAACTTAAAACCTATTGGGGAGATAAATAACTGTGGGCACATACTTGTTGTGATAGAAAGGGATCATTATCACATGACTAATATAAAAGTGAGACTAATATAAATGTTTAGTGAGAATTTAGTGAGAAAGAAAAAGGAGTTGAGAAAATGTGCTTGGGAATCTACACTGATCAGGCTGCATGAAGACTTGAATGTCAAGCCAGAATGCTAAATTTTGTAGATAGGTCATCAGGGCATACTGTACTACACGTATCTACTCTGGAAAACTAAGCTATTTTAGGGTAGAAAATGTATATTTATTTTGTATAGTTTAATATTTTATTTGTAACTTTATTTCAAAATTTGAGATTTATAGAAAAGTTGCAAAATAGTACATGAACTCATGTATTTTCTTTCCCAATTCTTCATATTTTATTACATCATTCTATATATACATTTTTTCTGAACTGTTTGGTTATAATTGTGGACACATTGCTTCTACACTCCTAAAGTCTTTAGTGTATTGTTTTTTAGACAAGACTACTTTCTTATATACCCACAGTACAAATATAAATATTAGGAAATTAACATTGTTTATCTAGTTCACAAGGCTTATTTTTAATTTACCATTTATTCTACTAATTTCTTTTATAGCTGAAGGAGAAAATCATATTCTATAAGATCTATTAGGTTGTCAAGTTTCTCTTTTCCCCTTTAATCTAGAAAAGCTTTGTTTTCCATGACCTTGACATTTTTAAAGATTACAAGTCATTTATTTTATAGAATTGTTTGTCTCATCTTTTCTCATGATTAGATTTAAATTATGCATTGTTGGCAGGAATACACAAAAATAATGTATTGTTCTTGCTGCATTAGATCAGGAGGCACATGACATCTGTTTGGGCTATTATGAACGATGCTAAAATTGATCTGTTTATTAAAATGTTATCTATCAGGTTTTTCCATCAGAGAGTTGCTATTTCCTTCTGTGACTGATGGAAACTTATGAGGAGATACTCTGAAAATATGTAATTTTTCTCATTTTTGGTGAAATTTCATCTACTAGTTTTGGCATCCATTGGAAATGATTGCCTGAATGAAACAATTATTACTACAGTAGTAGTTTTCTAATACAACCATAGCTTTTCCATTGTTTAATGACTGTTCCGCAGTATAAAAGAACTTACATTCTTTTTACCAATTATTTATTTACTCTTGTATTTTTACTTTATTATTTTGTATGTCATTTGTTATGAACATTATTTATTTTCATGCTTAATTTGTGCCAGATTTGGATGTCAAATGTTCCTTCAGTTGCTCTTTAGACATGTTATTGGAGTACTGATTTTGTCATTGCAACATGTTCCAGGCTAGTGTGCTTTATCTTTGTATTCTTTAACATCTTGTACTAAATAGATAAGTACTTTATAAGAGAATTAGTGATACATGATTTACATAAGTTACAAGTATACAAGTGAAATGTATTCTTTTTCTTTGTATTTTTATGTGTTAGTCTAATCATCCTTACAAACAGGCAGGGTCAAAGAAAATCTCTGTGAGCTTTTTGAAGAGAAAAAGGTTACTTTTTGATGAAATATGTAATAAAAATTACTTTATTTTTTGGTTTTTAATTATTTACTGTCACCTACTTTATCTCAATTATTTCATTTGGTGTACTGAGGATGTAACAGTAGTAAAAGATGGTCCTTGATTTCATGAAGCTTATAGTCTACTAATAAATAGATTGTTATATAAATACTTAAAATACCCAATTTCAACCTTTTCCTCCCTCCCTTTCTTTCTCTTTCTCTTTTTCCCTCACTCCCTCCCTTTCTCCCTTCTTTCCTTCCCCTCTCTCTTCCTTCCTTTTCTTCTATTTTCTATTTTATTATAAAGATACTGTACAGAGGGGTTACAATTATATGAGTAAGGGAATGAGTACATTTCCTATCAAGCATTGTTACTCCCTCCTTTGTTTTCCAAACCTACTGTGCCCATGCCAATACTAGGGCTTGAACTCAAGGCCTTATATTCTTAATTAGTTTTTTTTGTTGTTGCCCATGTTTTTTCCCCTTCTCTAACACTTGAGCTATGTCTCCAGTTCTGGCCTTTTGCTAGTTAATTGGAGGGAAGAGTCTGGAGGACTTGAATAGCCATGATTGTAGCCATGAGCCATTGGCAACTGGCCTATTTTATTTTTCTTCATATTTTGTATTTGTATTTCTTGGTATTTTATCAAGGGAAAGCAATAAAAAATAAGTTATATTTTGAGTGATTTATTCTACATATTACATATATGGCCTTATCTTTGATTAAAATTACAAAACTTCTAAGAAAATGCCCCTCCTACTCATAAAATCTAATAGCTATAGAACAAGTCCAGTTGTGTAACACAATAGAAAGGAGATAAGCCTTGATAGATTTTTTTTTTTTGAATCACAGGTGTGCTTCTTTTTTTTTTTTTTTTTATCTTATTAACATTGAACACATTACTTAGCCTCTGTAAGTGAATAGATAATTCAAACCAAACTGGTTTAACAGGAAGGACATATGTTGACCTCCCTAATTGGATTCTCGGGTACTATTAGTTTTGGGTGTGTTTTATTCAGTGAAACAAGTATGTCATCAGGACTCTATGTTCCTTCTGTCTTACTTTCCTGTTATCCAGTCTCTAATTGTAGGGCTTTTCTCCTCAGTTTACACATTTAAAAAATTCTATTCAGCAAAAAATAAAGGATGCCTTCTTCCAGATACTGAATAAAATTCATTTCCTGCAGTCCAATTCAACCAACTGTCATCCCTAACTTAAAGATATCATTAAATAATAGCATGACTTGATTTGTTCAGCCCTGGAAAAAGGGATAGGGTATGGGTTAGACACGACTTAGACTAATCAGAACTCAAATTAGGCCTGAATTCAGTTACCTAAAACTTTTTGGTGCTACACAGTAGAAGCAAATGTGGAATGGATTTGGGGAGTAGCTTTTTTGTTTTATCCTTGAAGTATTTAAATTTAGGTAATTGTGGAAAATAGGAAAGGGAACAATATTCAGAAGCATATAAGTGGAGGGCTTTTCTTGTACACTGCAGTATGGAAAATAATTCCTTGTTCTTATTTAAGGTTAAAATTAGAGCTGTCTTTTGTATTAGGCTTCCCATATTCCTATTTACCTCTTTCATGAGACTAAAAATCAGTATTTTCTTCAACAATCATTTCTTAGTTTCATCAATCAAAAAAAATTGTCCTCTATCATTTTACTGATCTATCTAGGGACAGAATAAGTTCAATATCCATACTTAAAATATCAATGCATGGATGATTGGATGGAACTAAACATCACAATTAGGAGCAGTATGTAACATGTTACAAATTGTGAAATTATGGATGTTAGTGATGATATCAAAGCAGTTGTGTTGATGTGTAAGTTTTAAAGAAAGAGTAGGAAGGCTAATATTTGAACAAATACATTACTTGCAAATTCAATATGGCAATCTTGGGTGTCAAATGCAATTTAAGAACGTAGGGCTTCTGCTAATATACCCTCTTTTGTAACTTGGTGTTTTTCCATTTTGCATTAGCCAGCTAAATGTCACCTTCCCTCTTCACTTCCAACTTTATCTTCTCATCTTATGTTTTCCCTTTCAATTTGATCTTTTTTCCTTCTATTTTTGTGCAGCTGTACACTACATGAATTACAGTTTATTGATCATGTAATTTCTCTCTTTTATTCATCTCTTTCGTACTTATTCTCATTGGACTTCTACTTTTCTGTATTCTGCTTTGAAGAACATTCTTGCAACTCTTTGGCTTTGGTTTTTCTCTCCACATTCTTTTTTAACTCCTTTCTTTCCAGTGGGATAAATTTTCTTTGCCTTCCTAGCAGGTTCACTAACTATAAGAAGAGTTTGTCTCTGGAAGTAAACTTGCTATTGCTTCATTTTTGTCAGAATAAAGCTTATTTCAGCTGAATCAGAGTGAAAATAATGAACATGAAATGGTTGTGGCTTGATGTTTAAGTTTTTGTAATAACTGTCCTTCAATATGGAAAATTTGTTAACACAAATTCCTTTCAGCCAGGTTATGAACTCTTCTGTAGCATGCCATTACTGCACAATAATGTAACCATTTATTTGATTGTGAGCTTCTGAAAGTCTGAGGCCCTATTTACTTAAACTGAATTCTCAACATTTATCACAGTGCATTTTTGTGACAAGTACATTATTTATTAAACAAATGTTAAGCAGACTGCTGTGTATGGAAATACAGTTTTATCCTGTACAATTCTAGGGTACCATTGGTATCACATACATTTTAAATTTGCATATCATTAAAATTTGGGGCAGGAAATAGTAAAAAATCTAGTTGTGACTTTCTTATACTATAATGATTTTCCAATAGATGAAGGTAAATACTTTTCAGGAAAGAGCATCTCTTTTTTATGTGTGTGTGCCCAAACTGGGGCTTAAATTCAGGGCTTGGGTGCTGTCTCCCTTAGCTTTTTGACTGAAGTCTAACACTCTACTAAATGAGCCATCATTCCACTTAAGATTTTTTGTTGGGGCTGGGAAGGTGGCTCAGTGGTAGAGTGCTTGCCTTGCATGCATGAGACTCTGGGTTCAATTCCTCAGCACCACATAAGCAGAAAAAGCCAGAAGTGGTGCTATGGCTCAAGTGGTAGAGTGCTAGCCTTGAGCTGAACAGCTCAGGGACAGTCCCCAGGCCCAGAGTTCAGGCCCCATGACCAACAGCTACTACAACAACAACAAAAGAGAGTTTTTGTTGGTTAATTGTAAGTAAGAGAGTTTAAGAACTTTACTGCCTGGTTTGGCTTTAATCCATCCTCAAATCTCAGCCTTCTGAGTAGCTAGAATTACAGGTGTAAGCCACCAATACCCAGCAGGAAGACCTCTTTTAGTTTACTTAAGGGTCCATTGTTGATTACTACTTGTCATAATTTGTACTTAATTTATATATTTTTAACATTCTGTTTATGAGGATTGTATTTGATTGAGGCAGCACTTTTCACTCTTAAGGCAAAATGCAGTGTATCTTTAATGTAAAAAAGTTCTGATTCTCATATGGGAGACAAATGTCTGTTTTCTCTTGTTACTTTTATGTACTCTTTTCATTTTTATTACTTTGTTAACTTCTGAGTAATGTATCAGTCAATATTGCAGTCATAATTTATTTGAGCTGAGAATTTATGCTGCTGAGAAAAAAGGTGTTAGTACTTTATACCATCCTGTACCCAAACTCACATCCATCCATATCAACATTCTTACCTAGAATCAAATTGCATCTTTTGGCTCTGAGATAGAATTTTGTCCTAGTCCATCAAAATTTTCTTCCAATTTAACATTTATTTGATTGATCAGCTTCACATACACAGTAATATACATGTACAATAATAACATTGTAATTACTTCCTTTGTCATTGGTATTATTCAAAGTTTTTGGATATTTTTGTTATTTTGTTGACAAGAATAACTTGGTTCAGAGAATTTAAATAAATTTCTGAAAGATGGCTGTGCCAAAACCAGAGTTCAAGCCCATTACTCAATATTTTCTTTTCTAAAACTCTGTACTATCCCCTATTGGCATTTTTTCTTGACAACCTTAATCAGAACAGTGGAAAGTAATCTCAACATTCTTTTTTTTTGGGGGGGGGGTGAGGTTGTGGGGCTTGAACTCTGGGCCTGGGCGCTGTCCCTCAGCTCAAGGCAAGAGTTCTACCACTTGAGCCACAGCGCCACTTCCGGCTTTTTTCTTTTTGCTGAAGGAATCAAACCCAGGGCCTCATGCATTGCAAGGCAAGCGCTCTACCACTGAGCTACCTTCCCAGCCCCTAATCTCAGCATTCTTTAGCATGTAAGTACCATTAAACTACAAATGCTAAAACTGTTTCATTCTGAAATGTTCCTAACTACTTTCCTTCTAGAAGTTTCTCATCTGTGTCTGTTTATTTCCCTTCATAGTAACACATGGAATGGTAACAATAGTAAACATTTATGATCATCATAATCAGATTTTGCAAGTATTAAGTATATTTTTATATTCTCCACTTTAGAGAGAAATTGTCAAGGTTGCATAGCTCAAATGGTTCTGGAAGCCCATGAGTGCAGTTAATGTGGGTACAGATTTCACAAACTGACTTTTGTATGTGTGTGTGATCCTATGTCTGACTTAGAAAGAATAAAATCTTTTTTTCCTTTGTGTGAGCTAGGGCCAATCACTTGCCTAGTTTTGTCATATGATAGTTTTTTATAATTTACTAACAGTTTGATCTGGGTAACATGTATCCAAGGTGGTCAGACTATGTATAGTAAAAAAATGGAAAGGTATCTATACAACCCATCTTGACTATTAACTCATGATACAACTTAGGACGGTTCATTCAATTTCTCAAATACTTAATTTTCTTTGTAAAGTAGAAATAATAATTCTATTTTCTTTCTAGGCTATCAGCAAAATGCAATATGAAACAGATGTGATACTAAAAGATTTTTATAAATATCAATTATATTACATATCAGAAATTTTATTATATAAATAACATTGCAACATTTAGAGACTAAAAGGTATACAAAATATAAACATATAGCCTTTACTATTTAGAAATAATCATTACGTACAGTGTGTAGTATATATTGTCAATTTTTTCCCCTTATGAATGTATGAATGTAACAATTGCTGTCATTGTCCCCACCCCCATTTCCTTCAGATGATGCAATTCCTGTGTGTTTTGGAATACCCTCCAACAGCCAGGGCCCCAAAAATACCATACTGGGCATAAGGCACAAGGACAAGCTTGAAGTGTAGAAATTAGCACCTCTCAGGACCAGGCTGTAACCAACTGACTTGACTCGGAGTACAAATATTACTCCATCTCTCTCATTGTTTGCATAGGACAAATAGAGTCCTTGTATGATTAAGTTCCAATTATTCACTGCAGTAGGGAGTTGGAAGATAAAGCCTTATAGGCTCTTTCCTTGCCTGAGTCTCTTCCTCACTCTTCTGTTGTTATTCCTGTTTATCCTTAATAAAAATTTAGCCCCTTGTCTACTTTTTAGTAAAACATGAAAAACAAGATTTAACACATAGCAATCAATATGTCTACTTTTCATTCTTATTTTACAGAGGAGGCTATATAGGCTTAGATAACTTTCCCATAGGAGGAAAATCTAAGCGTCAAGTATATATTGAGTCAGGATTGAAGTCATTTAATTGATTATTCTTGCTTCTACCACCTTTTAATATGTAGATTAGATTACATGATAATTTTTGTTAAAACCAGAGTTTTTCTAATGGACTCGAGATTTTCACTGCTCTTTGAATCCCATTTCACATCATTTACCCCTGTTGCTCTGCATCAGATGTGCCTAGGCCTCTTATCTTTTCTGTAAGCTGCTAGTAGTTCTCTGGTCTCAGGGCCTTTGTATGGGCCTGTCAGCATGGCTCATTTCCATGTACCTTTCGTATTTCTGATTAAATGTTGTCTACTCATTGACACTTTTCAAACTTTTTTTAATACATATTTTTTATTGTAAGGACACTGTACAGAGGGGTTACAGTTACATGAGTAAGGTAATGAGTACATTTCCTGTCCAGTATTCTTACTCCCTCCTTTGTTTTTCCCCTACCATCTCTTCCATCCCCACCTCCCCAACTCCTTGCTTCCTCCCCAAGTTGTAAAGTTCATTTTCAACATAGTGTCTTGCACATCTCATTGTTACAATGGGTCAATCTGTATCCTTATTTCAGCTTTTTGTTATTTCCCTTCACCTCCCCACATTATAAAAATGTATGTACAAGATAAAGGGCATTGGAATCAAATACAGTGAATCAAATACAGTTATACCATAGGGGAAGAACATATAAGAGAAACAAAAATCTCATAGTATATTAAAAACAACAGCAAGAAAAATCAAACCTCTTGTGTCCCTATCTTGGGTTCATTTTGCTTAGTATCATCTTATCTGGACATATACACATAGCTTTTGAATTTTTCTGCTTGTCTTAGACATACACTAGTTATTGCAGATAAGGGAAACCATGGGACCTATGTTTCTTTGGGTCTGGCTTACTTCACTTAATATAATTTTTCCAAGTCTTTCCATTTCCTAACAAATGGGGCAATGTCATTCTTTCTGATGGAGGCATAGAATTCCATTATATGTACACACACACACACACACGCACACACACACACACACACATCACATTTTCTTGATCCATTCATCTACTGAGGGGCATCTGGGCTGGTTCCAGATCTTAGCTATAGTAAATAGTGCTGCTGTAAACATAGTTGTGCAGTAAACATAGTTGTGCTGGAAGCTTTCGTGTGGCCTTGTTTGTGATCATTTGTGTAAATGCCCAAAAGGGGGATTGCTGGGTCATAGGGTAGCTCTATGTGGAGTCTTTTGAGGAACCTCCATACTACTTTCCAAAGTGGTTGAACAAGTTTACACTCCCACCAACAATGCAGTAGGGTTCCCTTCTGGCCACATCCCCTCCAGCATCTGTTGTTATTAGAGCTCTTGATTATAGCCATTCTAACTGGAGTGAGGTGCAATCTCAGCGTTGTCTTGATTTGCATTTCTTTTTTTTTCAGTTTTTTTAAAATAAGTTTTTTTATTGTGAAAATATTGTATAGAGAGGTAACAGTTACAGGAGCAAGGTAATGAGTACATTTCTTATTAAGCATTGCTACCTCCTGCTTTGTTTTTCCCCATCCCTTCCTCCCATCTTCTCAGCTATGCTCCCCCCCACCCCAATTGTAAAGTTAGTTTTTCTACATGTCTTGTACATCTCACTGTTGCAATGGGTCCACCTGTATCTCTATTTAAACATTTTGTTTTTACCCTTCCGCTCCCCAAATGATACCAACATCAAATACAGTGAAAACAGCGGTTATACCGTGGGGGAGGGACATACAAAGCAACAAATCACGTGATTTGCATTTCTTTTATGGCTAGAGAAGTTGAGCGTTTCTTCACGTGACACTTTTCAATCTTATGTAACTCCGCCTCCCGTGCTTTTATCTCATGTTACTTGTGTTCACGTCTTTATTTTTCTTCAGCAATTGGCAAAGTCTTTTTTAGTAAATATTTTCCCATTTAAGATTATTTATTGAGGCCTCGCTCTCAGGTCCCCCTCGGTGAGTGGCCGGACCTGTCCCGGGGAAGAGGATCGGCGCCCCTGCTCCCCTGGCCCAGCCTTGGCGGGTTGCTGCAGCCTAGGTCCGCCCAGTCTGTTCTCCGGAGCCAGGGCTGGGTTTCCCTTCTTGTATGGCCCTGCTCGAGGCGTGCGCAGTGCAGCACTGCTGCTCCTGGGCTTGCGGCTCTCCGCGTTATAGTCCGCGTCGGGGGGTGGAGGTCTGGAGGCGGTCCATGGCACCGACCTGCGCCTCAAGTGCGCCTTCTCCAGCTTCGCGCACAAGGTCTCTGTGTTTTTAGAAGATACAGACTAGCATTCCTAGATGGAAGCTGAAGAATTCCAAGAACGAGGACCCTAACATTCCTTGCAGTTAATACTGTCTGAAGTTAATGGAAATTTCCTTTTGGCTTTTCCAGTGATGGCCTGTCTTGCTACAATTTCTCAGTGTATACCCACCAGATAAGCAATGTCCCCCTGCACACAGCACAGGGCTCTTGAACAAACATGACAAGACTCACACAGACTCATTAGGAACATTTTTTATTTAATTTCAGAATGCGATTAGTTTGTAAACTAAGAAGCTACATTTTTGCCTTTAAACACCCTTGGAGTATGACTTGTGTGCACATATATACTGGCATCAAAAAGGGATAAAAGCCACTTGTCTGCAGTTTCCTTTCACATACTGGTTTCTTCAGAGCAGCATTCTTGCTACTAAAATTAGTATTTGTTATCCTTCCTTCTCATACTTCAGTTAAAAGGTGAGCTATGTCTCCCGGTTTTGATTGACAGTAAATCCAAAATTTAAACCATTAATTTCGATTTTTATGGTTTTCCTAAGTATTTAATATATCTTGTTTTCTTGGGTTTCTTTCAGTATTCCAGGTAGAAAGGTTTTTCTTCTTACTATTTTTTGTTTGTTTGTTTGTGGTTTTCATCAGTGAATCCAAGGTTTACAATTGGTTAACATAACACAAAAGGTTATGTCAATGATCACTGGCAAATGTCACATCAGGATGAATCATTCATCACATTTTTCTGTACTGTGAAAAATACAATGTAGATTTGCAATCTACAATGTAGGTCTTTCACAAGCAGTGACTGTATAGCTTACTATGTCCCTCCCATGTATTGAATCTGCACCAAAACAGTGAACTGTATGCTCATTGCAGACTGGGATGAATAAGCAGCTTACTAGAAGCAGTGTCAACCAGTATGTTATAACACACAAAAAAATTAAGGCTAGTGAAAAAAGACCAACCTCAAATGGTTGAGTTTTGTCTAGCATTACACAAAGCTCTGAAACTGGAAGAGATTACTTATTTTTTCTTTTACTTAAAATGTCCTCTGGTTGTAATTTACTTGCTTAAAGGAGTAAAAATTTGGTATTGAGCAAAGAAACTGCAAAAATACTGTAATGAGTAAAACTATTCTTTTGCCCATAAATTTGTAGAAATAGTAAACTTTACAAGTGGGCTTTGGAGAAATACGTGTTTTTTTTTTTTTAAAGAGTCTATTTACCTGATGCCATTCCAAACTTAAGCTGTAGCAGTGTTTGTTCAAAGGATAGAAAAGTTGAGAATGAAGTCTCATCTGTACAGCCCGATATTTCGTTTTCATTGACTGGGCTGCATAAGGATTTCTTTCACCAAACCTCAATATCCTTTGTATCAATATTTTCAAATACATTATGTTTGAGGATGTTAGAACTTGACTTTTTCCAATATTATTTTTTAAAATTATGTATAATTTATATATGTACCATGATTCTGAGATTCATTCCATACCTGACTCCTGCTTTTATACAGTCTAAAAAGGTAAACTTTCACTGGTTGATTTTGAGGCTAAAAATTGGATCTGGAATCTATATTATCTTTAATCCATGTTTTTGTATTTTTCTTCATAATTCAACCTATGTAAGTAAAACTAGATATTTCTTCAAATAGATGACCTACATGATATCCCATTGGTGTAATGAAGTAGTGAAAAACTCATGGAGAATTTTTCCAGCATTCCTGTAGCTGTTTCTTGGCTAATGACTCAAGGGGATAATATGACCTTGTTTAGTGTTTTGTTCTTGAAGGTCACTTTTGAAGGCCACTTTTGTATTGTAACTTATTTTTTATTATGCCTTAAACTGTGTAAATAAAATATTAGTAATAAAGTTATTTGCTTATATTAAAAAGATTTTTTATTGACTAGAATGTAATTCTGTTCTTGTAACTCTACAAGAACAGAATTTTTTTTCATTGTGAAAATACTGTACAGAGGGGTTACAATTACATGGGCAAGATAGTGAGTACATTTCTTATCAAGCATTGTCGCCTCCTCCTTTGTTTACCCTTCCCATCCCTTCCCAGCCTCCCCCCCCCCCCCCGCCCCCACCTAATCCTCCCCCCCCCCCCACCAAAGTTGTAAAGTTTGTTTTCGACATGACAACTTGTACTTCTCATTGTTGCAACAGGTCCAACTGTATCCTTATTTAAACGACTTGTTTTTCCCCTTCCCCTCCACAAATTATACCGACATCAAATACAGTGAAAGCAGGGAAGAACATAATTTTTTAAATTCCTCTTACTACATTTCTAATGTGCAGGAAGAAGGTGGCTTTAATGAGTATTTGCTGAAGAATAAATGAATGAAAACACCTATTATAAATCTATAACTAAGCATACTGGATGATAAAAGACAAAAACTACACTTGGACACGATAAAGTATTATACAGGATTCTAGACATTCATACAGTGAGAAAAAAGAAGGATATTCTTAGGGGAGGATCACAAAGACTGAATAGCTATGACCATATGATCATATAAAATGATGCTTATCAAAATGAACTCCAAGAAATGGAAACAGGAGTGTTTTTTGTTATTTTACTTCATTTTTCCCCCATTTTATCACTGTTTTTGATTTCTGTACCTTTTGTCTTATATTTATTTGTTTTGGGAAGGGTAAGGAGGAGAACCGACCTAGTGGGACAAAGAGTGAACAAATGCAGCAGTGATATTCACTAGATGCTATGTTGAAAGTGAACTATATAACTTGTGTCAGAGAGGCATTTGGGAGGGAAAAACAGGGAGAAAAAGAGGAGATGGCACTGTTCAAACTGTACTCATTACCAACTTATGGAACTGTAAACTCTCCGTATATCATCTTTACATAACAATAAAAAATTAAAATCAGTTTTAAAAATCACTTATTATTCTTCCTGTGAAATAGTTTGTAAGCCCTGCACTGAAGGCTCATACCTATAATCCTAATATACTTAATTTCAGGCTGAGATATGAGAATCTCAGTTTGAAGTGAACTGGGGCAAAATAGTCCAAGAGACTCTTTTTGCCAATACAGCAGTAAAAAGTCAGTAGAGGTGTGGCTCAAGCAGTAGAGCTACACCTGCAAAAGCTGAGCTAGAGCCCAAGTCCCTGAGTTTAAGCCTCATTTCTGGTACACACACTAATAGTTTCTCTGAATTTTAGCATTTTTTCCCCTGGTCCTCACCCATCACTGTTTATTTATGGTTTAGCCACTAAAGTTGTAATTGGGCTGTCTGTGTCAGCAACATGATAACACATCCCAGCAGCTGTTTGGGCTTCAGAGGATTCAGTTTTGATAGCTTGTCCAATGCTGTGGAGTGTACTTTCACTATTCTAATTTGTTTTGGTTTTCAAGAATTCCTTTGAGAACTTCTTCTACTTCCTTAGAATGCTGACTCTTAGATTCTTTCAGACAGCTTCATTCCCCTTTTCAGTGATGCTTATTTCAACTTATACAGACACTTCACTTTTTCTTTCTTTTCCTTTCCCACTGTTTCTGTCTGGGAGGATTTATTATACTTCCATCTGGTTTCTTATTCTTTGTCACAGACATTGGCATAGCATTTTCCAGTTGTCTCGTGAATGTTTTCCATTCAGAATCTGAGGCTTGACACTCTATGTATTGTGTAACTATAATTGAAGAATGAATTGTATGAAAACTTAGTATTTCCTAGGACCAATAAGGTACAATTTATTGTGGTGATTAAATGGTAACCATTGACTTAAATATATTCACTTACCTATTTTTGCCTATGAAAGTGAAAGAATTTTAAACCAGTATCGTGACAGTAACTGTTGACCATATAGCTTTAAATCATACCTTCAGGTCTATTTCCATTATGAGGCTTTCTCTGATTCATCTTATATAATTTTTAATTTGTTGTTACAGTGTTGGACTTAGTTGTTTACCTCTTTTTCTTTGTGGTCACATAGCTTACAGTTTTGTATTGAGGGATGATGGGCCTTGGATTTAGATCAATTGTTTCTGAACCTATTGTTTTCAGTGATTAACTCTATAATCTCAAATGTGAGAGTTAAATTCTCTAATCCTTACTTCCTAATCAGCAAGTTGGGATTAATGGCAACTCCTACTTTCTTGAGTTTTTAGGGAGATTAGTAACTGTGAAATACACAGCATAGTATCTGACAGATGGTAAGCATTCAGTACATACTAACTTTTAAAAAAATGTCCATACAAATATAAGCACATGCTGATTAGAAGTAATCTGCATGGTTTTCTCTATATTTTCTGCTATGTTTTTAGTTATTTTTAGGCTTGACCTGTTATTAGGTGAAAACAGTATTAAACAAATAACTCATAGAGGAAAATTATCATCCATTAGAGACATCTAGACCATGCTACATAGTTTTGCTTATTCATTGCTTATTTCTTAGCGACAATTCCCCTTCTTAATATAAGTTAAAGACAATGCCCCTTCTTAATATAAGTTAAAGTAATTGATCCACAGAATGTTAGAAAATTCTATACAAATCACTCATTTGACAAAATGAAACACTAAAATCTAGTACAAGTGGCAGGGCTGGGACTAAGCACAGCCCTTGTCTAATGACACTTAGCAGTGGCAAACCATACTAATGTATTGCTGGGCACTCCAGGAAGGCTCAGTGCTTGACCAAATAAAAATCATTCATCAGGATGTTTAAACCTTTATTGTAATGTCATTGCTTGCTTCCTTCTACCTCTTTTTTTTTCCAGGTAGAGTGAAAAAAGGGGCAATTTTTATGGAATTTCAAAGGATTTTATTACAATATTCTGATTATTGGGGAATCTCTTTACAGCCAGAATAGGGTTAATCTGAGTGCAGAAGCGAAATAATACAAGAGTTGTTTTCTTCTCAGCCTCTCAGACAGAATTCAATTGCTGTGTGATATTCTCTAATAAAATGAATAAAGTGTCTACTGACAACATTTGAGAGTTAAAAAGTCAGCATGTTATGTTGGAAAGGGCAACTTGATACAGACTATAAATGTTGACATTCAAATTTTAATAACATCTATTCTAAGATCACACTTGACAATGCTGATCCTTTTTTATTTTTTGAAACACTCTTATCTCTTTGTTTCATAACTTCTCTTGGGTCTTTAAATTTGTGTCATCCTTTGCTCTCTCCCACCTGCAACTTTATTGTAACACCCGTGTGTTTTACAAGTTTTTCCAAGTGTCTGAACTTGTCTATGAGCTCCATTAGATAGCAAACTTTTTGTAGAAATTCCACCGTTCTAATCTTCCCTCTCCCATTCCCACTTCCCACTCCCTGGTGCCAATGATGACTTGGCCATAATAGGTGATCAGAAAAAATGGAATAATGAGATAGTTGGGCAATTGGGGATAAGCAAATATTTGTTCCTTTCCAGTCTCCTTCAATGACTTCTCTCCTTGTAATATATTCTGTGGTAGTGCTTCAAAGCCTGGGCTCTATCCTTGAGTCGTCTTATTTTCTCCTATTTTATATTCATATATATTCATGTTCCAGTGTATTTATCTTCCCTACTGATCTCTCTCCTGAATTCAAACTTATATTTCTAAGTATTTTCTACTTTCTGGAAAATTTTCTACTTGTCCAATAACCAAGACTAGATTGGCTTCTCTAGAGCTTCTCTTTTCATAAAACAATTCAAGCTTGTTTAGCTTCTTTTTAATCTTCACATCTTTAAACATCACTTAACACTTCAAGCTGAAGATGTACAGGTTAGAGCCTGAGGCTTTCATATGGTTCTTTTCTCACCCCATACTTGGAATGCAGTGATTCACCAGAGTCTGTTACATCTGCCACAGGTAGTTGTTTTGAATATATCCCTGGTTCTTTATCTTTACTCTTAATATCTGTTTCAGGCCTCTATCTGCCTGACATATTGAAATTAGTACTTGGAGTTCTTTTCTTTTTCTTTGGTCCCTTTGGAGTTTGAACTCAGGATCTTGAACTTGCTAAGCAGGTGCTTTACCACCTGAGATGTGCCTCCAGCTATGTACACCCACTCCTCCCCATTTCAGCATTAGTTATATTTCAGGTAGGGTCTCACATTTTTTGCCCAAGGTCAGCCTTGGGCTGTGATTCTCCTACCTACATGGCTTTCTGCATAGCTGGGATTACATGTGGGATTCACTATGACTGGCTCGTCGATTGAATGTGGTTTTGTTAACTTTTTCCCGAGCTGTTCTCAAACCAGCATTCTCCTGATCTCCGTCTCTTGACTAGCTGCAGTTACAAGTGTGTATCACCACACATATCTGGCTTGGATTTCATTTTTTTTTTGTTACTCCTGTTTCCCTTGCAATCTGTCTTCCATATGTCTACTAGGGGTTATCTCTCCCCAGAACAATGATTCATGCAATCATCTTGCTTAAGGACATTTTATTGGTTTTCACTCTGTCCTTTGTAACTTGATATTAACACACTTCTTGATATTAACTCACTTCTCCAGTTGAATTTCCTTCTACCTCTTGCATGAATACTAGACTCCAGCTGTGTGCCAGTCTCCCAAAGCCAATCCTCTTGCCTCCTACCTGCTTTTTATGTCTTCCTTAGCTTCTCTATGCACATTGAGTAGCACTTTTTTGTAAAATTATTCTTAAATATTCTTGTACTGTGTTATTTATTAAGGCTTCTTTTCATTTATATTTTTATGTATCAGTCTCAACCAACTGATGAGAATAAAGGGATTCTTATCCTCAATATCTGGACCTTCTTTAGTGATTCATTGCTCAGTAACTGCCTTCAATTAAGGAAATAATGACTAAATATTATATTTTCTTAGCATTTTGAGAATGTATGAATTTCCCTCCCATCTTTTGTGCTAACGCAGAGATATCCACACATTTCAACATGTTTTGGCAGGGTCAGGGCCTGACATCTGTTGTAGGTGGCAGGAACATCAGTGTTGTCTTTTGTTGTCATTCACCTGCTGTGTGTTGATTTAGCTCCTAAAGCTTCATTCTTTTCATTTTAAATTACCTACGGCCATAACTACTGGTTTGTAAAAAATTTAGCTGGACTAATGGTTTTTCAACCAGACTTTGTTATTTTTTTAAGCTGGCAAGCAAAAGATTGTATATATTTTAGTGTACACCATAATGCTGAATATATTGTAGAATGGCTAAATCAAGCTAATTAACATGTTTTATGCACAACAATTATAATACAGAGATATTGTAGCTTTTTGAACTTTTAACAACAGATAAAGTAGAAGGCAGGACATATCATCTTTATTGTGCTGATATATCATTTTTTCCCTCTAGGATTTCCAGTTTTAAAATAAATAGTTTTTTTGTGTGACTATTTTAGATTTGTTGAATTCAGAATAATGTGTCCTTCTTCAAACATTATTGCTTGATAGAAAGTAAGAGGATGCCCTTTTGTGCATGATGGTCAGAAATTAGCTGATATTCATTGATTCACTATCGAGGTCATAAACAAATATTTGGCTTCTTGACAACTACATTAGTTGCATTGTTCCCTGTGCACAGCTGCCAGGCATAGAATGGTTTTTTGGCAGCTGACAAGCTTAAATCACGCAGGGGCTTTGCTTCAAACTTACTTTGAAAATGTTATACACTGAATGCAATTAAATTGGGAACTCACTATTAGCACTTGTATTCAAATGGGAAAACAAAATAAAACACTGATTTCTTCAGAAAAATTGAGAGCAGCTAGTCTAAAATTATTGCCTGTTTTATAGATCAGTTAATAATTCTGAGCTAAAGACAATTTGCCATTTTATACTTACTTTTCTGGAGCAACTTCTTGAAACTAAGACAATAAATTCTTACAAAAAGTTGAGTGTTAGGAAACTGAGTCATGAGGCTATTAGAGTAAGGAAAGAGCAGAGAACAATCTCAACAGACCAGATTAACTTTAATGGAGAGTTGAAGGATGCAACAGTGACCCCAGGAGAGTCAGGAAATACAAGGCATGGCATAATTAATGGCAGCAGTGGTGGAGAGGTTTAAGTAGGGTAAAGGTTAGGGGGAAGGAGTGCAGATAGTTGAGGGTTCAAAGACTTTGGTGGGTTCAAAGACTTTGGCAAGTTCAAAGAGTCTCCTGAGTTTATGGTGCAGGTCTGGCAAGTTTGGGAATCTAATGTTCCAGTAAGTCTTCTGCTCCATTTGCAAGTTGCCTATCACCTGGGGATAGGGTAGAGGAGTGGGCTTTCATATATAGATTAAGACTCTGGACTTGGGACTGGGCGAGAGAAGTTTAGCAAAATCCCCTGGGGAAAGAAAGGGTTAGTGGTAGGCCAAGCAATGGGAGCAATATTGAGTTATGAGAACAAAGCAGATCCCATCATAATTTGCAGTAGTTCACATGTTCTGGAATATTCTTTATTATTTTATTAACTGTGTGTAGTGGCTTGTACTTATAATCCTAGCTACTCAGAGGGTTGAGACCTTGAGGATATTAGTTAGAAACCAGCCAGGGAAGATTTCATCTCCAATTAATCAGCAAAATATGCTGGATTTGGCTTTAGTGTTAAAGCACAAGCCAAACAAATGTGAGACTGAGTTCAAGCCCTGGTATCACAAAGAAACACAAAGTGTTATTTTATTGACAGAATAGTCTTCATCTTAACTTATTTGTCAGTCATGGGGCTTGAAGTCTGGGCCTGGGTGCTGTCCCTCAGCTCTTCAGCTCAAGGTGAACGCTCTACTGCTTGAGCCACAGCGCCACTTCTGGTTTTCTGGTGGTTTATTGGAGATAAGAGTCACATGGACTTTCCTCCTCGGGCTGGCTTTGAACCATGTTCCTCAGATGTCAGCCTTCTGAGTGGCTAGGATTATGTGAGCCACTGGCGCCCGGCTTAACTTTCTTTTTGGTTAGTTTTTGGCTATTGTATTTTCTTCCTTTATGTTTGTTTTCCTCTTTCCTTCCTGGTTTCTTCCCCTTTTCCCTTCCTTCTTTGTCCTTCACAAATGTTTCTTATGTATTTGTTGTGTGTGTGTGTGTGTCAGGCATTATTGGAGACTGTAATAGTTACAAATATAAAAAAAGGTATTATTTTCACCTTGAAAAAGACTTTAATTTTTTAACAAAAAATATCTTTATGCAGATGATGCATAAAGATTATGCAGATGAGTAAGCAAAGTAAGGACTAAGCAGTCTGGGACATTTTAAGCATGGAGTAAGTACAAGGCTGCTTCTATTTGAGACCCTACAGTATGATCTGTGTTAATAAAAATCATAGGAATCTGTTTCTCACATACATACTATATTCTAGAAATTGTGCTTTGCACAAATTGTTTAGTCTTTGAAATGGCTCTATGAGTATATCTTGTTTTACTTTCTTGAAGAAACTAAGATGCATTCTGATTCTGGTGTCTATGAGCCTATTAGTACTGAATAGTGGTACACATACCACTTTGAAGGGACTGTGAGGTGGATTAAAATAGAACTATTATCTTGTAAGTGCGTGATCTGTTGTGTTTCTTTATCATGGATCACCTTGAAAAGGGGTTAAAATCTCTCTCCCCAATTGTTCAGAGCATCTGTTTGAATCTACTTCTTAGGCCTCTTTCAAAATTCCCTTTTTTCATTCTGTGAGGAAAAAAACCTTTTACGTTAATCAGTTTCACGGTATTAGCAGCTTGCCTCAGTGGTATTTTAGAAATGAGGGCAAGAAGTGTATGCTGATATGAGCAGGTTGAAATATTTATTGTTTAAATCTCACTTGGACCTTGTGCTGGAAACCCAGATCCCTCAGATCTCAGCTTTCTGAGTAGCTATGATTGCAAGCATGAAGCACTGGTGCCTAGCAATGTATTTATTATTAAAACACTTTTTATTATCATACCTTACTTGTACAAGGGTAGTTTCTTTGTAGTTTCTTTGTTGTACTTCCACATAAGCATACAATGCCTCTCAATCAATCATCTCCTCTAATCATTCTCTTTTATCTCCCTTCCCACTTCTCAGAACAATTTCTATGGGACTCACTGTTCTATTTTCATTTGTGCATATAAAGTTTATTAATCAGTTTTCTCTCATTTGCTTTTTGTCCCCATCAAAGAGATGTAGGGAAAAAGGAGAGGGCAAATGAGGGTGGTGAATATTATCTATACATTTTCATTTATAGTGTGTGTGTGATATCTTACTTGGTTTTGATTTGCTTTTCCTTAAGGGACTAATGATATTGAATAACTTTTCATGGGGTTATTTGTTATTTGTATGTCTTCTTTGTAGAAATATCTGCTCAAATCTTTGCCCATTAAAAAACTTGAGTTTTCTTTCAGTTGTTGAATTGTAACAGCACTTTACATAATTTCAACAATTGACTGTTATCACCATAAATTATATGGAAGTATTTCCTTCATCCACAGTTAGTTTTTAGTTTTATTGGAATATTTCCTTTGAAATACAAAATTGGATAAAATGTATATTTTTTCCTTTGTGCTTCTGATGTCTTGCTTAAAAAACTGAACCCAAGATTTTGAAAGTTTATACTTGTTCTTCTAATAGTTACGATTTCAGCTCTTAAAATTAGGTTTTTGATCTATTTTCAGTTAATTTTTAAATATGGTATGAGAGAAGGCCTCAAATTAAGTCACTGAATATCAAACTGTATACAAATCAATTGTTGAAAAGACTGTTGTTTGCACTGAGGATTGAACTGAGGGCCTTATGTCTACGCTGGTGTTCTATCACTAAGCAACAAATCCAGAAATTGTATCCTGTCTTGAATACTGAAGTAAGTTTTGAAATTGAGAAACATAGGTCCTCCAGCTTTGTTCATTTTCTTAAAATTGTTTTGTTTATTGGGATCCCTTGAATTTCCATATGAATTTTAGGATCATCCTTTTAATTTCTGGGAGAAAAATCTGTTGCATTTTTGATAATGACCCTCTTGAATCTGTGTATCAATTTGTGAAGAACTGACATCTTAACAATTATGCTATTATGTTTTTCAGTGTATAAATATGAATTATTTTCTCTATTGACTTACATTTATGTTTTGTTTCAGCAATGTTTTATAGTTTTTAGTATATAAACCTTGCAATATGTTAAATTTGCTAACAAATGTTAAAAAATTCTTGTGGCTCATGCTTGTAACTGTAACTACTTAGGAGGCTGAGATCTGAGGATTCTACTTTGAAGTCCACCAGGTAGAAAAGTCTGTGAGACTGTTATCTTCAATTAACTAGCAAAAAGCTGGGCATTGGGGTGTGGATCAAGTGATAGAGAGCTAGCCTTGAGCAAAAAATGCTAATGGATAACGTTCAGGTCCCACTACTGGCACACATCATCATCATCCTCATCGTAGGGGAAAAGAAGGAAGATGGTGGAGGTATAGACAGGGGTTAACTGAGCTCTCTCTGAGAAATCAGAGCTTTAGAGTCATACCAAGTGAGTTGTAATTGTACAGAGATTTTTGCCAGAGAGGAAAAATACAGGCAGCCTGCTTAAGAAGAGAGATTTGAGCATATGCTAGTGCTGGTGGCTGCAGCAGTAGCAGCAGCTAGAGAGAGCCAGGACAAAGGCACCAGTCAGTGTGTGCTAGGCTTTTCACTCACCTCCAGCATGAACTGGATGACTAGGAACTGAAAACAACATCCTGCTGGCCACAGACTGTTGCAGATTGTGGATGGTCTGAAACACCAAGGGAAAGCATGAGTGACCCACAGAAGTCATTCTCACTCCTCAGAGAACAACTTCTGGAAGGAAGCCCTCCTCCCATCCAAGAAGAAGCCATCTTTGAGACTGGCAAAGAGCTTGCCGGAGCAGTTAGCAGGTAATGCAGGCCAGAGAAACAGCAGCTGCAGCACCATTTTTCAACAGGGCAAAGGAATCTGATCAGTGAGAGACATTTCTGCTCAGGAAAAGGCAGCCTTGCCTAGTGAGAGGAAGCGTCTCCCAGGGAGGGACAGTTTTATCCAGGGCAAGCACAGCAAGAGGCAGCCCTGGCCCTCTGCAGTGAAAAAGAAAAGGGGTACAAAGACTCCAAACTTGTAAGGCAGAACTTTTTCTGCCTGCTGAGACAAACTGATTTGAGAGGCCAACTAAGCTGCAAGGAAAACTGACCAGGACAAGGAAATCAAAGGCTCAATCAAGAGACTGGATAGTGGACATAGGGGAGACACAAGGTCCCCCAAACAAATTGAAGAATTTATTTATTTATTTAGTTAGTTTTCCTTTATTGATGTTCTGTTTAGTCCTAGATATACAGCCTACAATGATTATTAGGCTTCCTTCTTAATTGTGTGCATACTTAGTTCAGAGTGTATTTTTTATTACTCAATTTTCTATTTCACAATCAATGTTAGTATATTTAATTTTAGTATTATTTTATACATTTATACATTTTTTTCTGAATTTAAGTCCTAGTTTTCTTTATTCTGTTCCTTTCCTTCTTATATATTCCTCTATTCTTTTTTTATTTATTTTTGTATTTTTTTTAATTTAATTTTATTTTATTTGAGAACATACTGTACAGAGGGGTTACAATTACATGGGCAGGATAATGCATACATTTCTTACCAAGCATTGCAGCCTCCTCCTTTGTTTACCCTTCACCTCCCTTCCCACCCTCCCCCCTCCCCCCCCACCCAATCAAACCCCCCCTCCCTCCCCACTCCGACAATATTCCTCTATTCTTATTTTCCCCTCTCATTATATTGCTCAATCTTTCTTTTAAATTCACCTTAACCCATTTTCCTCTTTATTTCTGGTCCTTCATTTCTTCTTTGTTTTCTTTTTGTTTGTTTGTTTGTTTTTTTGCCAGTCATGGGCCTGAACTCTGGGCCTGGGCACTGTCCTTCAGCTCTTCAGATCAAGGCTAGTGCTCTACCACTTTGAGCCATAGCGCCACTTCCAGCTTTTTCTGCTTATGTGGTGCTGAGGAATCGAACCGAGGGCCTGATGCATGCAAGGCAAGCACTCTACCACTGAGCCACTTTCCCAGCCCCCTTCTTTGTTTTCTTTAATCCATTGATCCCTAGTTGTATGTCTGAGCTAGAAAGCATTTGTATCCATTTTGACTCTCTAATTGACTTATTGTATTGTCCTTTCAGTTCAGTTGCTTTATTGCTCACAGCAGATTTGTTTACTGGTCACATCTATGTTTAATCCCCATTCCTGAACCACAATACTCCTCTCCAAACAAAGAAAAGGAGACATAGATAGAGGAATACCTATCTATGCAATTACAGGGCTTGGAGTTTGTTTTTGTCTTAAAATTGTGCTCTGTTGTGGTATTGGATCTGTTTTTATATCCCAAAGGAGAGAGAGAAAATACCTATCTATGATTTTAAGCCTGTGCAAATATAGATTGGTTCTTGTCTTAATATTGTGTTCTGTGTTCAGTGATAGAGTACTAGCTTTGCATGCATGAGGCTCTAGGTTTGATTCCTTAGCACCACATAAGCAGAAAAAAAAGCTGGAAGTGGTGCTGTGGCTCAAGTGGTAGAGTGCTAGCCTTGAGCTGAAGGGCTGAGAGACAGTGTCCAGGCCCAGAGCTAGGCTCCATGACTGATTAAAAAAAATTGTGTGTTATGCTGTGGTATTGGTTTTGCTTTCATTTCCAAATGGGCAGAACAAACCATAGAAACACAAGAAAAATGGCAAGCTGAGGAACTTTAACTACCACTGAAAATAAACAAGCAATAGAACTGTCAATGAAAAACTTAGAGGATAGTTCTGAAAATGGTCTTCAAATACTACTGGTAAATATGCTGAATGAAAAGATTGAAAAACCTGAGCAGAGCTATTATGACCATGACGAAGTTAACTAAAGATTAATAGATGAATTAATAGAATCCATAAACAGGAAGCTGAATGAATTCCAACAGAATGAATTCCAATGAAAATATAGCCACTCAGCTAAAGGATTTGAGAGAGAACAATGAGAACCAAATCAAGGAAGTAAAGGAGTCCATACAAGACCTAAAATAAATCTTCAACAAAGAGGGGCTGGGAAGGTGGCTCAGTGGTAGAGCGCGTGCCTTGCATGCCTGAGGCCCTGGGTTCGATTCCTCAGCACCACATAAGCAAAAAGAAAAAAGCCGGAAGTGGCGCTGTGGCTCAAGTGGTAGAGCGCTAGCCTTGAGCTGAAGAGCTGAGGGACAGCGCCCAAGCCCAGAGTTCAGGCCACACAACTCCCCCTCCCCACCCAAAAAAGAAATTGAAGCAATAAAAAATGACCAATTGGAAGGCAGGAAAATAAAAAACAAAGTAGAAAGTCTTGACTGCAGATTGGACTATACAGAAAGGGAATCTCGGGAGTTGAAGATAGCCTAGACTGTATTGCTAAAGAACAGAAAATTATTCAAAACAAATCCAAAATTATTCAAAACAAATCTTGTTTCTTGGAACTGAAAGACACAATCAGAAGATGTAATTTAAGGCTAATAGGTATTGAGGGTATACAGAAGGAGTCTAAATGATAGGAAATATATTTAACAGAATTCTAACAGAGAATTTCCCAAATGTCTAAAAGGATAGGCCCATTCATATACAAGAAGCCTTGAGAACCCCCATCTAATTAGACCAGAACAGGACATCCCACATTCACATTGTAATCCACACAGGTTAAATAGAGACCAAGGAAAGGATCCTTAAAGCTGTCAGGGAGAAAAAAAATCAATGACTTGTAAAGGAAAACCGATCAGAATAACTACAGATTTCTCAGCAGAGACCACAAAAGCAAAGCGAGCCTGGACTGAGTGAGGTATGCCACATTTTCCCCCCCTTTTTTTGGGTACCTTTTTTTATTGTAAAAATGCTGTACAGAGGGGTTACAGGAGCAAGGTAATGAGTACATTTCCTATTGAGCATTGTTGCCTCCTCCTTTGTTTTCCCCCTACCATCTCTTCCCTCTCACCTCCACAAGTATCTCCCCCCCTCCCCGAAGTTGTAAGTTCACTCCCCGAAGTTGTAAGTTCATTTTCAGCATAGTGTTTTGTACATCTCATTATTACAATGGGTAATCCTGTATCCTTATTTAAGCATTTTCCCTTCCCCTCCCTGAATTAGAGAAGTGTAAATACACTTCTCTAGATGCAGGGTGAGGTATGTCACATCTTACATTAGTTATGGGAGAAGATTTCACTGTGACATTCTCACACATGTTCACAGCATCACTCCCTAATGAGCCTTGTTTCTAAAGCCACCATTGAGGAATATGGAGGATCGGGAAAGTGCTGAAGTAAAAAAGCTCACCCAGCATGGGGCTTGAACCCATGACCCTGAGAATAAGAGTTTCATGCTCTACCGACTGAGCTAGCCCAGCAACCACAGCATGTCACACCTTAAAGACAAACTACCAACCAAGAAGAGTGAATCCAGCTAAATTCTCCTTCTACAACAAGGAAAAATGGAAACTATATATCTCCACCAAACCAATATTACAGAAAATACTCCAAGACATTCTACATATAGACAACCAAGAACATGATATTGGTAGTGAAATGGTCCTTACACAGAGAACCAGATAATGATAGTAAGAATTGATGTGGCATAGCCACTAAGAAGATGAATAACATGGCAGGAACTACCAAACACCTTTTAATCCTAATCTTAATATTAATGGACTTAACTCTCCAATTAAATGACATAGATTGACTAGTTGGATAAAAAAGCAAGATCCATCTATCTGCTGTTTTCAAGACACACACCTTGTCCACAAAAGTCAACATATTCTGAGAGTAAAAGGCTGGAATAAACTCTATCAAGCAAGCAATCCCCATAAGCAGGCTGTAGTTGCAATTCAAATATCAGATAAAATAGACTTCAGATTAAAATCAGTGAGAAAAGACAAAGGAGGACATTACTAATAAAGGGATCACTCCTACAGGAGGATATAACAATTCTAAATATGTATACAGCAAATGTTGGTGCCCCCAAATGCATCAAGCAAACACTAAACCCCCAAATCACACATAGATCCAAATACATTGGTAAAAACTCAACAGAGTAATATCAGAACTAAACAATTACATGAACCAGCTAGACTTAACAGACATCTACAGAATATTTTACCCAGCAGCATCAGAATATACATTCTTCGTGGCAGCACATGGAACATTCTCCAAAATAGATATAATTTCAGGTCACAAAGCAAATCTGTGCAAATTCAGAAATACTGAAATTACTCCCTGAATACTCTCATCCCACAGTGGAATAAAATTAGATCTCAACACCAAAAGCAACAATTGTAACCTATGGATACTGAACAACACATTGTTAAAGTAGCAGGGTATAAAATTAACCCACAAAAATCAATATCTTGTCTGTTTACTAACAATGAGAATGGTGAGGCTGAAATCAGGAAAGCAATTCCTTTTGTAATAGTCTCAAAAATGTCTAGGACTTCACCAGAGATGTGAAAGACCTCTACAGATGTAAACTTTAGAAACCCGAAAAAGGAAATTATACATATAAGGAAGTGGAAAGCCTCCTATGCTCCTGGATTGGGAGGATTAACATCATGAAATTGGAAATACTGCCAAAAGCTATCCACAAATTCAATGAAATACCCATCAATATCCCAAAATCATTCTTAACTGAAATAGAACAAGCAATCCAAAAATTCAAATGGAATACTAAAAGACCCCGAATAGCAAAAACAATCCTTAGCAGCAAGAGCAGTACTGGATGAATATCAGTACCAAACTTCAAATTCTATTGTAAAGTTGTAGTTACATAAACAGCTTGGTTACTGCCACAAGAATAGGCTTGAGGACCAATGGAATAGAACTTAAGACTCAGAAAGGAACCCACAGACTTATGGCCCCCTAATCTTTGATAATGGAACCAATAAACAGGATGGAAGAAAGATAGCCTCTTCAACAAATGGTGCTGGTAGAACTGGCTATATATGTGTAGAAAACTGAATCAGATCCTTATATATCACCCTGCACCAGAATCAATTCCAAATGGATGAAAGACCTTGAGGTAAAACAGATACCCTGAAAATATTGCAGAAAGGAATAGGGGAAATACTAGGACTCCTTGGCCAGGGTCAAAACTTTCTTTTTTTTTAATGCACAAAAGTTCATATTTATGAAAATTATAAGTAGTCAGCGAAAATAATTACAATACCTTTTCTCTATTTACTTTTCCTTTTTAATATATATTTTTATTGTACAGAAGGGTTATAGTTAGATGAACAAGGTAGTGAGTCCATTTCCTATTGAGCATTGTTACCCCCTCCTTTGTTTTCCCCCTACCATCAACTTTCCTATCCATCTTACCAACTTACACCCCCACCCACTCCAGGCCTTCCCCCTTGCCAAAGTTGTAAAACATAGTATCTTGTGCATCTCATTGTTACAATAGGTCATGCTGTTTTGATTTGCATTTCTTTTATGCCTAGGGAGGTTGAGCATTTCTTCATGTGTCTATTGGCCATTCTTATTTCCTCTTCAGAGAACTTTCTCTTTAAGTCTTTAGCCCACTTGTTTATCAGCAGTTGTTTCTTTGAGTATTTGTTGTTGGGGGATTTAATTTTGAGTTCTAAGTATATTTTAGATATGAGACCCTTGTCCACTGAATGGCTAGTGAAGATCTTCTCCCAATCTATGGGCTTTCTATTGATCTTGCTAGCTATGTCCTTTGCTATACAGAAGCTCTGCAACTTCATGCAATCCCATTTGTCCAATCTATCTTTGATTTCTTGTATTCCTGGGTCTCTGTTAAGAAAATTTCTGCCTGTGCCAAGGAGACCTAGGGTTTCTCCTATTCCTTCCTGTAATATTTTCAGGGTATGTCTGCTTTGACTCAAAGGTCTTTGATCCATTTGGAGTTGATTCTGGCTCAGGGTGATATATAAGGATCTAGCTTTAGTTTTCTACAGGTGATTAACCAATTTTTCCAGAACCATTTACTGAAGAGGCTGTCTTTCTTCCATTCTATTTTTTTTTAGCTCTCTTATCGGAGATTAGGTGGCTACAAGTCTGTGGGTTCATTTCTGGGCTTTCAATTCTATTCCATTGGTTCTGAGGTCTGTTCTTGTGCCAGTACCAAGCTGTCTTGATGCAAATCAAAACAACATTGAGATTCCACCTCACCCCAGTTAGAATGGCTATAAACAAGACATTTAATAACAACAGTTGCTGGAGGGGATATGGCCAGAAGGGAGCCCTACTGCATTGTTGGTGGGAGTGTAAACTTGTTCAACCACTTTGGAAAGCAGCATGGAGGTTCCTCAAAAGACTCCACATAGAACTCCCCTATGATCCAGCAATCCCACTTTTGGGCATTTACCCAGATGTTCACAAACAAGGTCATACTAAAGCTACCAGCACAACTGTTTATTGCAGCATTATTTCCCATAGCTAAGATATGGAACCAACTTAGATGCCCCTCATTAGATGAATGGATCAAGAAAATGTGACACACACACACACACACACACACACACACACACACACACACACAATGGAATTCTATGTCTCCATCAGAAAGAATGACATTGCCCCATTTGTTAGGAAATGGAAAGACTTGGAAAAATTATATTAAGTGAAGTAAGCCAGGCCCAAAGAAACATAGGTTCCATGGTTTCCCTTATTTGCAACAACTAGTATATGTCTGGGACAAGTAGAAAAGGTCAGATAAGGCGAAGTTAAGTGAAATGAACCCCAAGATAGGGACACAGTGGTTTTTTTCTTTCTTGATATTGTTTCTAACATATTTATAAAGTACCATGTGATTTTTTTTTTGTTTTGTATGTCCCTCCTCCACGGTATAACCTCTGTTTTCATTGTATTTGATGTTGGTATAATTTGAGGAGGGGAAAGGAAAAAATGTTTACATAGGGATACAGGTTGACTCATTGCAACAAGGAAATGTACAAAACACTATGTCAAAAATGAACTTTACAATGTTGGTGGGGGGGGGGGCAGTGTAGTTGAGGAGGTGGGAGGGAAGGGATGGTAGGAGGAGGCAACAATTCTTGATAAGAAATGTACTCATTACCTTGCTCATGTAATTGTAACCCCTCTGTGCAGTATTTTCACAATCAAAAACTTATTTTTTTAAAAAAAAGGAAAAAAAAGTCATGCTCTATCCTTATTTCAGCATTTTGTTATCAAAACTTTCTTAATAAAGACACTGAAATGATGAGACAAAGGACAAACAGTGAGCCAATGCAAGAACAATACTTATGAGACATTATGTTGGAAATGAACTTTACAACTTGGCAGGGATGGGAGATATGGGGGGAAGGAAAGTGGAAGAAAATAAGGCAGTGGGTAACAATGTTCTACAAGAATTATACTCATTTTTTAAAGTTACATAACTACCACCCCTCTGTACATTGCCTTTACAATAAAATACAACTACTACTAATCATCATCCTTTACAAATAGCCACTTTGATTTTTAAATTAACAGTACATGGATATACAGTTTAGAAATGTGTATTTTTCAGAGTGAAATTAGTTCCTGTGAATAAAAATTACTGCTATCACCTTTTAGCATTTTAAAGAGTTAGGCAAAGATAATACTTAAAAATAATCTATGTGATGTCAAAGAGCAAAAAAACAACTAATGTTATCTATGGAGTCCAAATGAAATCCCCTTTACAGTCAATTGACTCTGGGCTTTAGTGTGGTAGATGAGTCAAGAGTAAATAATATTTATTTACTTCTTGTATATAATATAGCCTGGTTGTAGTAGTTGCCTTTTTATATTAATGTTTCATTTTCACTGGCACTCAAATGTGTTGACATTTGTGTTACCTCCCAGACTGAACAAAAGCCAGCTGAAACAAAAGAATTGTGTGGGGAAATCTGAATATCATCAGTGGAGCAATTGATGTGAATGCAAATCATGTAGGTTATCTCTTTAAAAAAATTTTTTTATTATGAAAATACAGTACAGAGGAGTTACAATTACATGGGCAAGATAATGAGTACATTTCTTATCAAGCATTGTTGCTTCCTCCTTTGTTTCTCCTTCCTATCCCTTCCCATATCAACACCCCCCCCCACCAAAGTTGTAAAATTCGTCATAACGACTTGTACATCTCATTGTTGCAATGGGTCTACCTGTATCCCTATTTAAACGATTTGTTTTTTCCCTTCCCCTCCACAAATTATAGCAATATCAAATACAGTGAAAGCAAGGACTATATCGTGGAGGAGGGACATACAAAGCTACAAAGAAATCATCTTATAAATATGTTAGAAACAATCGCATGAAAGTAAAAAACATTTAAATACTTATCTTGGGGTTCATTTCCATATAGGTTATCTCTTAAGTAAACAGGGAGAAAAAGCATTCCTGCAATGGGGAATGTTTCTAAAGCACTTTTCTTCTGGATAGTTTCAGGGTGGTATGCTAAGTATTTTTGAAAGGGTCTTGTTTAAACTAAAGATAGGATTAACAGTCAGCTGTTAGGAAGGAGTGTATGTTCTTCACTGTTTAGTTAAATGATGGGAGAAAGAGACAGTACTAGCAGCAAATATTTGTTTTTGGAAGTCTAAATTCATCCCACTCTTGTCAAATTTTCATGGAGTCCAAGGAAGTTCTTGTTCACTGTAAGTTAATCTACTTTTGTGTCAATCTCCTTATTGTGATTGGAGCACTGCTGGTGACTTGAAATATTTCTGTGTGATTTCTTCACAAATATTACGTTCTGGTATTGTTATATATTATATGTTTGCTAGTTGTCACAAAGGAAATGGTAAGAAAAGGGCTATAAAATTGGAGCCAGTCACTTGGATCTGTCCTTCAAAATAATGTGTACATTTCTCCTATCTGAATATCTTTAATATAGTTTTACTTGTGAGTTATATGAAAGATGTATTTGATCTTCATACCTGTGTTCTCTTGTAAGTATTGAGAATAAACTTTGCTATTGGGATATTGTTTAAATGCTAGATTGCAAAGGACCTTAGTGGTATGTATGAGATATTGATCCGCTTATTTAGAAACACAGGGAAAAATAGTTTATTTCTTTTCTAAGTAGTGTTATCTATGAGATTTGAAGCCAAAGCACTCCAAATGCTAGTTTTCTTTGTATTGAAATGAGTGGTATTTTGAAAATGATAGTTCATGTTTTCTCCTTGTATATATATTTACTTTTAATAGCTAAAATTACACAGCTTAATTGATTGTTATATAACAAGCATTTTGTAACTTCTATCATTTGGTAACTTTAGGAGATAGGTATCATCACTTTCATTTTATATATGAGGAAACAGAATCAGAGAAGTTAAAATCTTTAAGCTTGTCAGTAGATAAATTAAGAATTTAAAGCCAAATACATTTATATCTATCTGTTTTCTTGTAAACTTGACTCAAAACTGATGTTTTTAATCATGTCCAGACAACACTACTACTATGAGTAGTACGGGGTTATTGTCAATTCATGTCAACTAGAGAAATGGAAACACATCCAAGATATGGAAATATTTTTCTTTAATTTCTATATGGATTCCTTGGAATTGCCACTGAGTCCACCTTAGAACAGAAAACCCCCAATATTTTCCACCAATATCTGTAAATCATATTGATTCTATTGCCTTTTGCAATGACTCATAGAGTGTCAAATATCAATACATTCCAGAAAAATGTGCCCCATGCAGGGAATGTGTGGGAACAGCTGGCTATGGCAGCTGTAGGTAGTGAGGACATACATAGCCTGGAAGTTCAGTCTCTTCATTTTTCTGAATACATTCCTTTTACCTTCCAAAGGAGTAACTGAAATGTGTGCACACAAGTTTTCCTTAGCATAGACACAGAAGCTACCATGATATTGTTATGTAAGTGCTATATCAGGACACTAGAATGCTATTTCTAGTAAGTAGCTTGTTTTTATTTTTTTTATTTATTTATTTTTATTGTAAAGCTACTATACAGAGGGTTACAGTTACATGAGTGAGGTTATGAGTACACTTCCTCTTGAACATTGTTACCCCCTCCATTGTTTTCCCCCTACCATCCCCTCCCTCCCTCCCTTCCCCGAGGTTCTTTTTTTTTTTTTTTTTTGATTGTGATTAAATGATTACATAATTTCAAAGTCACAAGTTCATTCTAACTTCCCTGGAGCAAATTGTCTACCACAGTCTGTAATATATAACAGTGTTCACATGTTATATACCATATTTGTGATCAGCAGCATGAGGATATTTAGTAGTGGTTCAACCAGATGAGCGGGAGTTCTTTGTTTCTTAAGTCCTGTTAGTTTTGTCGTATCACCTAACCTTTTGGATTTAGCATCCACTTATGAGGGAGACCATGTACCGTTTGTCTCTTCGTTCTTGGCTTACCTCGCTCAACATGATTCCTTCTAGCTCCATCCATTTCCCTGCAAATGCCATTATTTTGTCATTTCTAATGGCTGCATAATATTCCATTGTGTATAGATACCACAATTTTTGGATCCATTCATCTGTGGTGGGGCACCTAGGTTGTTTCCATATCCTAGCTATTGCGAACAGTGCTGCAATAAACATGGAGGTGCACGTGTCCTTGTATATTGGTTCCTGTTGTTCAGGGTAGATGCCTAGAAGTGGTATGACTGGGTCGTAAGGGAGGTCAATCTTTAGCTTTCTAAGGACCCTCCAGTCTGCTTTCCAAAGTGGTTGTATAAGTGTACATTCCCACCAGCAGTGTAATAGGGTTCCTCTTTCTCCACATCCCCTCCAGCATTTGTCGTTGGCTGATTTGTGGATGTGGGACATTCTGACTGGGGTAAGGTGGTATCTCAGGGTTGTCTTTATTTGCATTTCCTTCACCACCAGGGATGATGAACATTTCCTCATGTGTTTCTTTGCCATTTTTATTTCTTCATTTGAGAAGTCCCTCTTTAGTTCCCTTGCCCATTTAGTAATTGGTTTGTTAGGTTTGGGAGGGATTAGTTTCTTGAGTTCCCTGTATATACAGGATGTTAACCCCTTGTCTGATATATTGCTGGTAAATATTTTTTCCCAATTAGTTGGTTGTCTTTCTAGCTTAGTTGCGATAGATTTAGCTGTGCAGAAGCTTTTTATTTTAAGGTAGTCCCATTTGTCGAGTCTCTCTCCAACTTGTTGTGACCCTGGGACTCTGTTCAGGAAGTTCCTTCCTGTGCCTATTAGTTCAAGTGTCTCTCCTACTCTGTCCTGGAGTAGTTTCAGAGATTCAGGTTTAATGTTAAGGTCTTTAATCCATTTTGAGTTGATGTTGGTGCATGGTGATAGGCTGGGGTCCACTTTTAGTTTTCTGCATGTGGCTGCCCAGTTTTCCCAGCACCAGCGGTTGAAGAGGCTGTGTTTCTTCCATTGTATGTCTTTGGCTCCTTTGTCGAATATCAGCTGGCTGTAGGCCTGTGGATTTATATCTGGATCTTCTATTCTGTTCCATTGGTCTTCGGGTCTGTTTTTGTGCCAGTACCATGCTGTCTTTGTGATTATAGCTCTGTAGTAGAGTTTGAAGTTCGGCATGGATAGCCCTCCCATATTGTCTTTATCCCCTAGAATTGTTTTGGCTATTCTAGGTCTTTTGTTGTTCCATATAAATTTTTGGACTGTTTTCTGTATTTCAGTGATGTACGTCATTGGGATTTTAATAGGAATTGCATTGAATTTGTATATTAGTTTTGGAAGTATCACCATCTTTACTATATTAAGTCGGCCTATCCAGGAGCATGGGAGGTCTTTCCATTTCCTAGTGTCTTCTGCAATTTCTTTCTTTAACTTTTTATAGTTCTCATTAAATAGTTCTTTTACATCTTTGGTTAGGTTAATTCCTAAATATTTTATTTTTTGGAGGTTATTGTGAATGGGGTTGCTCCCTTTATTTCCCTCTCTTCCTGTGCGTTATCAGTGTATAGGAAGGCAACTTATTTTTGTGGGTTTATTTTGTATCCTGCTATTTTGCCGAAGTGACTTATGATTTCTAAAAGTTTGGGAATGGAGTTTTTGGGATCGTGGAGGTATAGTATCATGTCGTCTGCAAAAAGGGATAGTTTCACTTCTTCTTTCCCTATGCGGATCCCTTTAATGTCTTTTTCTTGCCTTATTGCCCTGGCTAAGGGTTCTAGGACTATGTTGAAGAGGAGTGGAGACAGTGGACATCCTTGCCTTGTTCCTGTTTTTAGGAGGATTGGTTGTAGCTTTTCCCCATTAAGTATAATATTGGCTATTGGTCTGTCATAAATGGCTTTTATTGTTTTTAGAAATGTTCCTTCTATTCCTATTTTCTCCAGAGCTTTTAGCATGAATGAATGTTGAATTTTATCAAAGGCCTTTTCTGCATCTGTGGCGATAATCATGTGATTCTTGACCTTGGCTCTGTTGATATGCTGGATTACATTTATTGACTTACGTATGTTAAACCATCCCTGTGTCTCTGGGATGAAGCCTACCTGATCATAGTGTATTATTTTTTTTATGTGTTTCTGGATTCTGTTAGCTAGAATCTTGTTAAGGATCTTTGCATCTGTGTTCATCAAGGAGATTGGCCTGTAATTCTCCTTTTTGGTTGGGTCTTTGCCTGGTTTGGGGATGAGTGTGATATTGGCTTCGTAGAATGAGTTTGGGATAGCTCCCTCCTTCTCTGTTTCTCTGAAGAGCTTGAGGAGTATGGGTATTAGTTCTTCTTTAAAGGTCTTATAGAATTCTGCTGTGAATCCATCTGGTCCTGGGCTTTTTTTTGTTGGAAGACTTTTGATAGCTTCCTGTATCTCATTATAGGATATTGGCTTATTTAATTGGTTAACTTCTTCTTTGCTCAGTTTGGGTAACTTGTATTTCTCTAAAAATGCATCCATTTCCGCCAGATTTTCTTCCTTTAGAGAGTATAGCTTTTGAAAGTAGTCTGTTAGAATTGTTTGGATATCTTGGGTGCGTGTTGTGATGTTTCCCGTGGCATCCCTAATCCTATTAATATGGGTTTCCTCTCTTCTTTTTTTAATTAATCTTGCCAACGGGCCATCAATTTTGTTTATTTTTTCAAAGAACCAGCTTTTTGTTTGGTTTATTTTGGTTATGGTTTTCTGATTTTCTAATTGGTTAATCTCTGCTCTCAATTTGGTTATCTGGCTTCGTCTAGTAGCTTTAGGTCCCATTTTTTCTTGTTTTTCTAGCTGTTTTAGTTGCAACATGAGATTATTTACTTGGTCTGTCTCCATTCTCTTGATGTGGGCACTGAGGGCAATAAATTTGCCCCTCAGGACTGCTTTTGCTGTGTCCCACAAGTTTCTTTGTGAGGTGTTTTCATTTTCATTGAGTTCTAGGAAATGCTTTATTTCTTCTCTGATCTCTTCTGTTACCCAGGCCTTGTTAAGGAGTGTGCTGTTCAATTTCCATGTATTAGAGAAATTTCTGCGGTATGCTTTGTTATTGAGAGCTAGCTTGATTCCACTGTGGTCAGATAGGATACAGGGGATTATGTCGATCCCTTTGTATTTGCTTAAGTTCCTTGAATGAACTATGATATGGTCTATTTTGGAGAAAGTTCCATGAGCTGCTGAGAAGAATGTGTACTGTGTTGTTTTAGGGTGAAATACTCGGTAGATGTCAGTTAATTCCGCTTGAAGTATGGCCTCACTTAATTCGGTAGCTTCTTTACCAATCCTCTGGTTGGTAGACCTGTCCTTTGGTGAGAGTGGCGTGTTAAAGTCTCCTAGTATTATCGTATTGGGATCTATTTTATTCTGTAAGTTTGAGAGCATTTGTTTAACATATCTGGGTGCACCAATATTTGGGGCATATAAGTTGATGATGGTTATATCCTCCTCTTGGATTGTTCCCTTTATTAATATGTAGTGTCCGTCCTTGTCTTTCTGTACTGATTTTAATGAAAAGTTTATTTTGTCAGATATCAGGATAGCTACACCTGCTTTCTTACTGGGGGCATTTGATTGGTAGATCCTTTTCCACCCCTTCACTCTGAGTTTGTTTGTATGTTTGGCTGAGAGGTGGGTCTCCTGAAGGCAACAGATGGATGGGTCTTGTTTTCTGATCCAGTCCTCAGTTCGTTTTCTTTTAATTGGCGAATTCAGCCCATTTATATTAAGAGAAAGTATAGAGAGATGCATTGTTGTCCCTGCCATTCCGTTTTCCTAAGTTTTTCTTCTTTCCTTTCCTCCTGTGCTTGCTCAGTTAGACTTTGAGTAATGCCTGTTTGGGGCAGGTCCCAGTTCCTGGTTGCTTTCTTCAGGTTGTGTCCCCCCTCTTAGAATTCTTTGTAATGCTGGCTTAATGTTTATGTATTCATTTAGTTTTTCTTTGCTATTAAAAGTTTTCAGTTCTCCATCGAATGTGAATGCTAGCTTTGCCGGGTATATCAGTCTGGGTTGGCAGTTATTGGCTCTCAGGGCTCGTATGGTGCTTTCCCAGGCTTTTCTTGCATTCATTGTTTGTGTGGAGAGATCTGCAGTGATTCTAATTTTTTTCCCGTTGTAGTATAGCTCCTTCTTCATTTTTGCTGCATGCAGGATTGTTTCCTTATTATTCAGATCCATCATTGTTACTATTATGTGCCTAGAAGTGTTTCTCCTGGGATCTTGCTTGTTGGGTGTTCGATAAGCTTTTGTGATGTAGTTAAGATGGTCGTTTTTGAGGTGGGGAAAATTTTCATTGACTATCTTGTTAAATAGGTGTTGCATTCCCTTGCTCTGGAATTCCTCACCTTCGTCCACTCCGATTATGCGAAGGTTAAATTTTTTAGCATTATCTGCTTGCTCTTGAATTTCCCTTTGGTTTAATTTGAGTGATTTTTCCATATCTGTCACTTTTTGGTCCAGTTGGTGTATTCTGTCTTCTGTATCTGACACTCTACCTTCCATTTCATTCACTCTGTTGACCGTGGCTTCTATTGTGGTTTGCATGGTGGAAATGGATCCCTTTATGGATTCAATGTTGGTTCTCAGAGTACTGATCTCACCTCTCAATGAGGTGATATCAGTATGCATTACCTCTAATTTGGCGTTTATCTCACTTCTTACTGAGGTTTGTGCAGCTTCTATTTTTGCATCCAATTTTTGTTTGATGTCCTGTATATCTTTTGATAGTTCATCCTTGTGCTCTTTCAATTTCTGATCCATTTCTCGCTTTATTTCTTGAGTCATTGCCTCCAGCAACCCTTGGATGTAGTTTTTGTCTTCCATTCCTGCTTTGCTCCCACTGGGGCTCTCCCCTGCGTGGCTGCTGGCTTTTGAGGTGAGCTTGCTGTCCTGGGTAGTGGTAAACCTTGTGATTTTTCTCTGTGATTTTCGCATGGGGGTTCAGGAGACTGCTCTTCAATCTTGTTTTGGTGTGTCTGTCTTTGCTTGGTTGCTGATTCTGTATTGGTAGAGAGAGTCTGTGCCTGATCTGGATTCTGTTGGGAGCCTATTTCCAGCTGCTATTCACTTAGGATTCTCAGCTCTCTGCTGTAGCAATTCCCGCCTTTGGAAGGGTTGAGCAGCCTGGACTGCTTGTGTTTGCTCCTGCGGGTGCTCTTGGGAAGATCAGATGCTCTGGATGCACTCTCCCAAATACTGGAGTCTGCTATGGGCTCCTGATGTGTTTTTGTTTGTTTGTTTTGGGCTGGTTGTGGGCTTGAACTCTAGGTTTGGGTGCTGTCCCTCAGCTCTTCAGCTCAGGGCTGGCACCCTACCATTTGAGCCACAGCCCCACTTCTGACCCTTTTTGCTTTGTTCAGGCGCCGGTCCCCTGGCCTGGTTCCGGCCCCAGCCTGGAGCGCGCTCGTTAGGCCTGTGCTAATGTGTATACCACCTTGGTTATGCAGCCTGGAGGACACAGTTCAAATTTCTTCTACTGTTGGTTGTCTTGACCCAGGGGCACTGTTCCTGGCTTGAGCATTTAAGCTCCCTTCCAGGGGCGCTCTTGCTCTGGCCTGGCCAGCAGAGTGTGCTCTACCGGCTGGTGGAGCTCTCGAACAGTTCCCAGTTTTAGTGGGTCCTGTGGTCCGGGTGTTGGGGTAGGGAGTCTAGGTCAGGGTCTGGGGATTCCCTCCAGCTCTGGTCTCCCTTGATGGATTCCCTGTCCCCTGATGGGTACTCACCCTGTAGGTCGTCAGTTGTTGTTGCAGTCCGAGTTCAGTTGGGGTGGTTGCGGGCTGGGTTGGGCGGCCCCCCGCCTGGTCGTTGCGATCGCGATTGGGCGGGTGGTCTGCGGACAGGTCCCTTTGTGGCGCTGCTGGTGCCGGGCGGCTTTGGCAGGATGGAGCCTCTCCGCTCCGGTGGAGAGTGATGGGTGGGGTGGGATCCTCCTGGAGACTCCCGGCTGGTAGGTTTCTCTGTTCCTGGCGATCCGCTGTTCTGCAATCCGGTACCTGGTGATCTGCAGGCAGCCCCCTGTGTCTCTGTGGCTCCGGCAGCCCCCGCCGGGCCGGCTGGCCGGCGGCTTGGCGCACTGCCGCGCGGCCAGTAAAGGTTGGGGGAGGGGTCTTCGCTCTTCTCTGTTCTGAAATTCTTCTTTTCCTCTCTTTCTTTTTTTTGTTATTTTCCACCTCTGGTTTTTCTCTGAGTGTTCGTCTTTTTGTTGTTGTCGGTCTCTTGGGGAGATTAAACGTTGGAACTCGAACTCTCTTTTTGGTTGGAGAGAGCTGTGGCGTTTCCCTACTGCCCCGTCGCCATCTTGGTCCCCCCTCCCTAGCTTGTTTTTAAACCTTAGTTCAATCATTAAGAAAACTGATGAATGAACAGTAATGATCACTCTCACAAAATGAGGAATAGTGTTTTTTGGTTATTGTCTTTTAGGCTGTATGTCCAGAATACATAGAACAATGTTTTATTTATTTATTTTTGCCAGTTGTGGGGCTTGAACTATGGGCCTGGGCGCTGTCCCTCAGCTCTTCAGCTCAAGGCTAGTACTCTACTACTGGAGCCACAGTGCTACTTCTGGCCTTTTCTGCTTATGTGGAATTGAACCCAGGGCCTCATGCATGTGAGGCAAGCACTCTACCACTGAACCATCTTCCCCAGCCCCAAGAACAAAGTTTTCAATAAGAGGGTCAATAAGTATTTCCTGGTTGATGGGTGGATTTCTCTATTTCACATGGCTTGTTAGTAGCTGAGGTTATTATAGTCTGAATCTTCCGACACTTGACATTCAAGCTACCCTGTGTTACTTCTTCCATTCTCATCTCAAAATAATTGTTTTATTAAACTAGATCTCTTAAAGTTAAAAAAAGGTGTTCATTATGTTAGAAATGAACTTTACAACTTGGTGGGGAAGGGAAAGTGGAAGAAAATGAGGGAGGGGTACCAGCATTTAAAAAGAAATGTACTCATTACTTTACCAAAAAACCATGCCCAAGTTCACCTAGGCAGTGAGTCAGGTGCTAATGGCTCATTCCTATAACCCTAACTACTAAGGAGCTGAGATCTAGAGGATTTCAATTTGAAGCCAGTTCCCGTAGAAAAGTCTGTTAGACTCTATCTCCAGTATAACCAGCAAAAAGCTTGGCTGGAATGAGAAGCCCTGAATTCAGTATTCAAGTACCTACAAAAAAACAAACCAAAGCCAAAACCAAATAAAATACTCTATGGAAAAGAGTATGACTAGACACAATGGTTTCAAACAATAATCCTAACTACTTGGGAGGGTGATAACAGTATCTTTCTCAGAGTATTTTGAGTACTAAGTATGAAATACTTTGAACTTTTCTAATATTTATGAAGTTCAATGTGTCTTCTTATTTCTTTAGGTATTTATCCTCATTGGTAAAAATTTATTTTGTATTTAGTGAAGTGTAATCTTGTTGGCTTCTTCTGTACTATCCTCCAGAGACACAGTTTAGAAGGGTATCACTCTTTGTTAGGAAAATGAACCCTTAGATATGTATTTAAATGTTTTTTTCTTTCATGCATTTGTTTCTAACTCATTTATAAGATTATTTCTTTGTTGCTTTGTATGTCCCTCCCCCACAGTATAACCCCTGCTTTCACTATATTTGATGTCAATATAATTTGTGGAGGAGATGGGGAAAAACAAGTCATATAAGGATACAGGTGGACCCGTTGCACCTATGAGAAGTACAAGTTGTCATGTCAAAAACGAACTTTACAACTTGGTGGGGGGGGGAGGGGATTGGGTGGGGGGGCAGGGAGAGGCTGGGAAGGGATGTGAAGGGTAAACAAAGGAGGAGGCTGGATAAGAAATGTACTCATCATCTTGCCCATGTAATTGTAATCCCTCTGTACAGTATGTTCACAAAAAATAAAAATAAAAATTAAAAAAAAGAAGGGTATCAGTCTTAAGATTATAACTACATTCTTTATATCATGATGAAGTTGTTTTACACCCTTTTTGTTACAAGTTAATCTTTTGTGTGCATGTGGGTGGGTATGTGTGCATGAGTGTGTATTGTGTGTGTGTGCATGTGTGTGCCAGTCCTGAGGCTTGAACTCAGGTCTTGGACATTGTCCTTGAGCTTTTTTTGCTCAAGGAGAGAACTCTACTACTAGAGTTACAGTCCCACCTCCTGAGTTTTGGTAGGTAATTGGAGATAAGAGTGTCACAGACTTTTTTCCTGATTCTCAGATCTTAAGCCTCCTGAGTAGCTAGGATTACGGATGTGAACTACCAGAGCCCAGCTAGGTGTTTTAATCATTAAGCAAAGATCAATTTCTTTAGCATTCATATTTAAAATACTTCAAGAATTTTTCTTTGCTTAAAATAGAAGATGTTGATATTTGAAGAATAAGAACAATTTTCATGAGGTTTACAAAGAACAGCTAAGTTTACTATTATAGTAGGAATGAATGATTTTTTAAGATCCTTATCCTGAAATTATGCTTCCTTACTTTTAATTAAGATATCTTATATAAAATGTTATAATGAATAAGTGATATAGTGAATAAATCCTGGGTTTAGATTCCATTTGATATTTACTAGTTGTGTAGCTTAGGTGGGAATGTCCTCTTAGCCTCTTTCAACCCTCCCTTTTTAAGCTACAAAATGGACATCATAGCAATTGCTATAATTACTTTACAATGTTCAATTGTAATCAAATATATTTTAGTTTTTTAAAGTTCAGTACAGCATAGCCTTTATTTTCTTCAGGTTTAGAACTTTTAGATTTATTATATGTAAAGATTCAGAGTCAAATTTTGCAACCTAAAAAGATTTACTTATTAAAACTATATTAATACTTTAATAAACTATACAAAAAGGATGAAACGTGTATTTATAGAACTGCTATCACTCAGACCAGATCCCTGTGGAGGGAATTCACAGCATGATCTCATTCACCTATGAGGACACAGAGCAATCCTTGTTTGGACATACACATTCATCTTCTTATCCATCATGGTCAGCCCTCTATTCTTAATCTTTTCCTTCCATGAATGTGCATGTCAAGTTGCCTGCTTCTTGGAGCAAACATTTACCTTCCTCATCCTCCAGCCATTGGAAAGGGGACTGGAGCCAAGAAGATGATTGAATTGACTCATTTTTTCCAGGAGGGTTTCCTGGTAGCTTTCTTCTATCATCATATGTGGAATCAGATGAGCTTCCATAGCCTCTTCTTTTCTTCACATCTTGCTGTAGCAGAGTTTTGAAAAATAAAATGGCAAACTGCTATTCCCGAGAAGAAATGTTAGCAGATTGACTCTGGCTGTCCAACACTTGCCATTTGAGATGTAGACCATCTTGCTCTCAGCTCCCAGCTTCCTGCTGACTCTATATTTTGGTTTTCTAAGGCCTAAATTCCAGTAGTACTTGCCTAGTGAAGCCTTCTATGGCTCTTTGAGTTAGATTTCATCTCTATTGTTCAATATTTCTGTAGAATTTTACACCTTTACAATATTTGATTTCTTTGTCAAGCAGCCCATATCTCAGCTGTATTGTAAACCCTTTCTAGGAACATGTTATTCTTGTCTATTTCCCATAGACTTTCTAGTACAGTGACTTAAATTGTATTTAACAAATAGCCCTTAGGTTGAAATAAAGTCAATATGTGCAGTGTTTTTTATAAGTGGAATGGTATATACATGAAAATATTGTCATCGGTGTGTACATACGCACAGCACTTGTCTTTCTCATGTAATTATAATGTACCTCTCTTTCATCAGACTCCTTTTTACATGCCCAAAGATCTTGGGGACAGTTCAACAAGGGCACAACTTATTACATTTCAGAATGCAAATTATATTGTTCTAACTTGTCTAAATCAAATCATCATGGTCTGTGCTTTACAAGAACATAGACAGAAATTATTATCAAATGTCTCCATGCAATTTATGTTACCTTTATTACTGTTGAAATTGAATTAAAGGTTGCGGTTTGTGACTTCTAGATTTGTAGTAAGAAGGAATGATGTTAGAAAGGTCACTGAACATCACAGTAACTCTTAAGATCAACCATTTTTTCCTATATAAAGTGTGTTAAAACTGGGGTTTGTTACCAGTTGCTATATTTTGTATATAGAATTTTTATAAATTGTATGTTTCAGAAGATAATTTATTTTTTAAAAAATTAAAAGTTTTAAAACTGTATGTTACTTCCTCCCCTCCCCCCCCCACCAATTTTCACCAAGGATCCAAACTCACAGTCCATTTTGAAGTATGCTCCATTGAGAACCATCCTAAACTGTACAGTGTATTTTATAGATTTGAGGTAACATCCTTATTTTCCAGAGAATTTATGGACATTGTAGAAATGTATAAATGCATTTCCAAACTGCCTTAAACATTGTATTTTTATAGACATCATTTTTGAAGTCCTGTGTTTTAAATAAGTATGGCTTTGCCTATTTTTTGTTACTTGTTTTATTAAAAAGGTATACATCAGTAAAGAGTTAAAAAAAAAGGTCACTGAAAACTATTGAAAAATATAGCCATGCTGGCTGTTAAGTATATCACAACTTTTGTTGAGAATGATATCTTAAAGAAGTAGTTTTATCTTTGGTTGTAAAGTCTACTGAGCCAGAGATGAGAGGATGTTAGTAGCAATACACCTAGAGTAGAAATAACTTATTAGCTTAGAGAAGTGGTTCAGGATTGGAAAATAAAAATAATAAAATAGTGAAGAGAAAACAAAGAATAAAGGGAAAGGATAAAAACAATTAATGTGAGGGGCTGGGAAGGTGGCTCAGTGGTAGAGCGCTTGCCTTGCATGCATGAGACCTTGGGTTTGATTCCTCAGCACCACATAAGCAAAAAGAAAAGCCAGAAGTGACGTTGTGGCTCAAGTGGTAGAGCACAAGTCTTGAGCTGAAGAGCTGAGGGGTGCCCAGGCCCCAGAGTTCAAGCCCCATGACCAGACCCCCCCCCCCCCCAAAAAAAGCAATTAATGTGAAAGGAGACCTGGATATTTTGATAACTGGTGCTAAATGATGTGATGTGTTGAAGTTAAATGCTTATAAATGATTGAGCTATTATCAATTCAAAGGCTTAAAATATCATGAAATGTATTAGAACATTTTAAAGAAATCTTTATATTGATAATTACCTTTAAGAGGGGTATGTGTCTATGTCTATGTGTTTATATAAGAAGAAAAGGAATTCTTTAATAATGAATAGTCATTAGAATTTTTCTATATGGGGCTGGGAAAGTGGCTCAGTGGTAGAGTGCTTGCCTTGCATGCCTGAGGCTCTGGGTTCGATTCTTCAGCACCACATAAGCAAAAAGAAAAAAGCTGGAAGTAGTGCTGTGGCTCAAGTGGTAGAGCGCTAGCCTTGAGCTGAAGAGCTGAGGGACAGTGCCCAGGCCCAGAGTTCAGGCCCCACAACCGGACCAAAAAAAAAAAAAGAATTTTTCTATATGCAGGCATTTTTTATTTTCTGAGCATGCCTTTATCTCTCCTTCTTAATTAAACAATAGCTCTTCTGGGCATAGCATTTTTGGTTGACAGTTATTTTCCCTTTGGTAGTGAAATACCTCATGCTAGTTCCTTCTGGAGTGAAAGGCCTTTTCTGAGAAATGTGTTATTAGACTATTTGGAGTACTTTCATATGTTGTTGCTTTTTTGTTGTAGATTTGAGAACCCTCTACTTATAATTTTTCAGAGTTTTTTTTTGGTACTATGTACTGGGGTGGATTTGGTTGGGTTGAATCTGACTGATGACATTTGACATTTTATACATGGATATTTGTATTTTTCTCTAGGTTTGGGCAGTTTTCTTTTTGAATCAGCTCTCTATATTTTAGCATCCTCTAGTCTCCTGTAAGCCACCATAATTAGAATATTTGCTCTTTCAATACTGTCTCAAATTTCTGGTAAGCTTTCTTTATTCTTGTCATTTCTTGCCCTACTTGTTTGTATTTTCAAACAACCTGTCTTAGAATTCTTTTTTTCCGTTTAATCTATCGTGCTACGGATGCTTTCTATTGAATTTTTAATTTTGTTAGTATACTTTTCACCTTAAGGCTTCAATTTTAAGAAATTGCTTTAATCTTTCTGGTACATTTCCCTGTTAGAGTATGAAATTATTTTTCTGTGTTGAAGTTCATTGAGTTTCTTTAGAATAACTGCTTTTAATTTTCTGTTTGACATTTGGCAGATGTATGCTACTATCTGGTTAGTTGCTGGCAACTTATTTATTTATTTATTTTTTTTTTTTTTTATTTTATTTTTTTTTTTAATTTAATTTAATTTTATTTGTGAACATACTGTACAGAGGAGTTACAGTTACATGGGCAGGATAATGTGTACATTTCTTACCAAGCATTGCAGCCTCCTCCTTTGTTTATCCTTCACATCCCTTCCCAGCCTCCCCCCTCCCCCCCTAATCCCAATCCTTCTCCTTCCTCCCTCCCCCCAGCCCCCCCCCCCCCCCCCACCAACATTGTAAAGTTCGTTTTGGACATGACAACTTGTACTTCTCATTGTCTGGCAACTTATTTAATGTTAAGTGAAGTCACTATTTCCTGAAAGTTCCTGGTACTTGTTGATATTTAGCATCATTAACTCATTAAAGGATTAAGTATTAGAGTTGTTTCAATGCGCCTCCTTTCCTTCCTTCCTCCCTCTTGCTTCCTTTCACCTTCCTTTCTTCCCTCCTTCCCTTTCTTTTTTATTGCTCTCCTTTCCTTTCCCTCCTTTCTTTTCTCAATCCTTCTAAAAAGTAAAAAAAAGTTTTCTTATTTTTTCTGAGTCTGTGGAAAACTACACTATTTCAGTACTAGGAGGTGCCCTAAATCCAGCTTTCTCATATCTGCTTTTGATTTGTGATTGCTACTTCAGCACTAGAGGGCACCCAAATCCAAGTTTGTCCTAAGCCTGTAACAGGTGTGTTGTTCAGAATGAACTCAGAGAGTGCCTAAAATGAGTATTCTGTCTTCATAAGCCTCCACCTGGGGATGTGTTGGGCCCAGATACATGTGGACAGACACAAGATTTTACATGCCTATTAACATTACTGTAAAGGGACTGGGTCCAGGCTCCCATGCCATGAATAGGCACCTACCTCCTCTCTCTTCTCTTCAGTAGATACATACTACTTCCGTGTTATGTTTCTTGGCACTGGAAGAAGAATGGGTGAGCAGTTTTATGGCCACCAGTACCACTCTGTTGGCTTAAACCTGGAGTCCACCACTCCCAAATTACTCGAGCTGATTCAAAGCTTTGGCAAAGTAGCAGGGTATTATATTAACCCTTAAAAATCAATGGCTTTGATTTATTGTGTTTCTGGGTCTCTATTAAGAAAATTTCGGCCTGTGCCAAGGAGACCTAGGCTTTGTATGTCCCTCCCCCAAAGTATAACCCCTGTTTTCATTGTATTTGATGCTGGTATAATTTGTAGAGGGGAAGGACAAAAACAAACCGTTTAAATAGGGATACAGGTGGACTCATTGCAACAATGAGATGTACAAGTCCTTATGTTGAAAAACGAACTTTACAACTTTGGCTACGGGTGGGGGGTGGGGGAGGGGGGCTGATGCGAAGGGATAGGAAGGGGAAACAAAGGAAGAGGCAACAATGCTTGATAAGAAATGTACTCATTACCTTGCCCATGTAATTGTAACCCCTCTGTATGGTACTTTCACAATAAAAAAATTAAAAAAAAATCAATGGCTTTTCTGTATGCCAATAATGAGAAGAGCCCGGCTGAAATCAGGACAGCAACTCCTTTTGTAATAGCTCCCCCCCCAATAAAATACCTAGGAGTTAACAAAAGAAGTAAAGGATCTCTATGATGAAAACCTTAAAAACCTGAAAAAGGAAATCAAAGCAGAACTTAGGAAGTAGAAAAACCTCCCATGCTCCTGGATTGGAAGGGTCAACATTGTGAAAATGTCAATACTTCCCAAGGCTATCTATAAATTCAATGCGATACGTATAAATACTCCGACCTCATTCTTCAATGAAATAGAAGAAGCAATCCAAAAATTCATATGGAACAGTAAAAAACCCCAAATACCAAAAACAATCCTTAGCAGAAAGAACAGTGTAGGAGGAATATCAATACCAAATTTCAAACTTTACTACAAAGCAAACAGCTTGGTACTGGCACAAGAACAGACCTCAGGACCAATGGAATAGAATTGAAAACTCAGAAATGAACCTAAAGAACTATAGCCACCTAATCTTCAATAAGGGACTAAAAAAATAGAATGGAAGAAAGACAGCCTCTTCAGTAAATGGTGCTGGAAAAATTGGTTATTCACCTGTAGAAAACTAAAGCTAGATCCTTGTATATCACTCTGTACCAGAGTCAACTCCAAATGGATCAAAGACCTCGGAGTCAAAGCAGATACTCTGAAAACATTACAGGACGGAATAGGAGAAACCCAAGGTCTCCTTGGCACAGGCTGAAATTTTTTAATAGAGACTCAGAAACACAACAAATCAAAGATAGATTGGACAAATGGGATTGCATAAAGCTGCAGAGCTTCTGAATAGCAAAGGACATAGCTAGCAAGATCAATAGAAAACCCACAGATTGGGAGAAGATCTTCACTAGCCATACAATGGACAAGGGTCTTATATCTAAAATATACTTAGGACTCAAAAAATTAAATCCCCCAACAACAAATCCTCAAAGAAACAACTGCCCCATATATAAGTGGGCTAAAGACTTAAAGAGAAAGTTCTCTGAAGAGGAAATAAGAATGGCCAATAGACACATGAAGAAATGCTCAACCTCTTTAGCCATAAAAGAAATGAGATTCCACCTCACCCCAGTTAGAATGGCTAGAATCAAGAACTCTAATAACAACAGATGCTGGAAGGGATGTGGACAGAAGGGAACTCTAATGCATTGTTGGTGGGAATGTAAACTTGTTCAACCACTTTGGAAAGCAGTATGGAGGTTCCTCAAAAGACTCCACATAGAGCTCCCCTATGACCCAGCAATCCCACCGTTGGGCATTTACCCAAATGATCACAAACAAGGCCATACTAAGGCTATCAGCACAACTATGTTCATCATAGTTGCATTATTTACTATAGCTAAGATATGGAACCAACCCAGATGCCCCTCAGTAGATGAATGGATCAAGAAAATGTGGTATATATACACAATGGAATTCTATGCCTCCATCAGAAAGAATGACATTGCCCCATTTGTTAGGAAATAGCAAGACTTGGAAAAAATTATATTAAGTGAAGTAAGCCAGGCTTAAAGAAGCATAAGTCCCATGGTTTCCCTTTTTCGCAATAACTAGTACATGTGTAGAACAAGCAGAAAAGATCAAGAGCTATGTACATATGACTATATAAGATGAAGTTAAGTGAAATGAACCCCAAGATAGGGACACAAGTGTTTTTTTTCTTTCTTGCTATTGTTTCTAACGAATATATAAGGTACCATGTGATTTTTTTTGTTGCTTTGTATGTTCCTCCCCCACAGTATAACCCCTGTTTTCACTGTATTTGATGTTGGTGCCCTGCATCTTCAGTATACACTTCTCTAATTTGGGGAGGGGAAGGGAAAAAACAAAATGCTTAAATGAGGATATAGGCTGACCCATTGTAACAATGAGATGTACAAAACACTATGTTGAAAATGAACTTTACAACTTTGGCGGGGTTGGGGGGGGGTAGTTGTGGAGGTCGGAGGGAAGGGATGGTAGGGGAAAACAAAGGAGGAGGCAACAATGCTCAATAGAAAATGTACTCATTACCTTGCTCATGTAACTGTTACCCTCTGTACAGCATTTTTACAATTAAAGAACATACAAAACAACAACAACAACAAACCCTGGAGTCCAAAGTCAATTGACATCAATGCAGCACAAGCACATGACCAAGGCACTTCATTGCTCTAGGTTGCTTTCTACTTAGATGGATTTTGTAGCCTGAGACGGCTGTACACAGCCAAACAGTCCTGCTGTTTGAATAGAAATCTGATCCACCAGGCACCAGGGTCAGTCCAGAGACTGTCCATGACTGGCCTGAGGATGGGGCCATTAACACCTGCCTGGTTTAGTTTCTATTAGGCTTGCATTAAGTTCTAAGACATAGACATGTACTACCCTCTAATTGGAGAACTTTTGCTCCTGGCTGTGCTGCTTAATATTAGGGTAGTCCCGTAGCTGCAGAGACTATGTAAAGAGACAGTCTAAGAAGACTTCAGATGCTTAATCTGGGCACACTGGTTTGGGATAGAAGCTCTGACCCACTACCTGACATGCATTTCAATATACGGGGACTAGTTCTGGGTTTGAAGTCTAAGGCTTGGTTTTAATTCCCTCCATGGAGAAGGCAGCTTTCTCTGTAATGAACTGTTGCAGGGAAAAGTGTCTGCTTCCTGCCTGCTTCAAGGAATCTTTTCTTACATGAAAACAGGCACTAAGATCTCTCACCTGACTTCATTAGTGCTTGTAAAGATAGTTTGATGCATGGATATCTGCTCAAACAGGTGTGTCTATGGAGAATGATCACTGGAATGTTTTAATCAGCAGCCATTTTGCTTCTAATTAGTTTTCTATATTTCCTAGTTCATAAATGTCCTTTTTTTCTTGATATAGTGAAGTATATTTAAAAATATTTTATGTCTTTTTCTCCTTTCTCCATCTTCTATTAGGGCATTGTGGCTTGTTAGACAAGCTCTCTAGCACTGGAGCAACACCATCAGCCCTTTTGTTTGTACTTTGTTTCCAAGGTAGGTTATCCCTGTCTGAGCTGATTCTGAACTTGCAACCTTCCTGCCTCCTGAGTAGATGGGGTTGTGGGCATGTGCCACCATGCCTTGCATGATGTTTTTTCCAGAATAAAGGTGGAATTAGTATGCTTTCTTACTTTGTGTCTCTTTTATGTTTAGGTAAGGGCCCTTAATTCTTACCACATGCTTCCTTCCTTCCTTTTGCTTTGCTTCTAACAGCCTTCCCTTTATGTCACTTCTCTCTCTCTTCTTTTTGTTTCTTTCTCTCTTTCCTTCCCTCTCTCTCCTCTTTCTCTCTCTTCCTCTCCCCCTCCCTCTCTCCCTCCACTACAATTCTGCTTCCTTGTAATTAAGTTATTGGCCAGATTTTTCTTCTGATTGTGGGAGATGAGCACATCTTTACTGCTAAGGAAGTCTTTGACTTACACATTTTTGTTCCAAATTGGTAATTAATTGCACTTAGTAGATAGATGCTTTGTCTTTTTCAAAGCATTGATCACATTCAGCAACACTCATTAGAATCCATGTTTTTTAAATTATTTCCCCCAAATCTTTTGTACACTGAAACACAATACCTATAATAATTCTATTTTCCCCCACCAGTTTCTTATTCCATTTCACCACAGGTGAACGGTTTCACAATTGCCTCATTACAACATGTCAAGAACAATTTGTTTCTACCTACCACCAGTCCTGGAGTGCTTATTACCAGGTACCTGGTGGATATTGTAGCTCAAAATTTAGTTTTAAAGTCTGTTGTTTTAAATGTGTATGTGTGTGTGTGTGCATGTGCACATATGTGTATGTGTGCTGTCAGTAGAACTTTAACACAGAGCATCCCCCTCTTAGCTTCTTCTGTTCAAGGCTGGTGCTCTACCACTTGAGCCACACCTCAACTTTTGGCTTTTTACTATGTGTGTCTCAGATTTGTCTGCCTGAGATGGCTCTGAACTGAGATACTCTGGTCTCAGCATCCTGAGTACAGGATTCTGCGATAACTTGCATAACAAAGATTTTTTGGGGGAGTGTTCTTTTTTTAAAAATAAGTTTTTATTGTGAAAATACTGTACAGAGGGGTTACAGTTACATGAGCAAGGTGATGAGTACATTTCTTATCAAGCATTGTTGCCTCCTCCTTTGTTTTTCCCCTACCATCCCTTCCCTCCCAACCTCTACAACTACACTCGCAACCCACCCCACCCCCTGCCTAAATTGTAAAGTTCGTTTTTCAACATAGTGTCTTGTACATCTCATTGTTAGAATGGGTCAACTTGTATCCCTATTTAAACATTTTGTATTTTTCTTCCCTTCCCCTCCCCTGATTGTACCAACATCAAATACAGTGAAAACAGGGGTTACACCATGGGGGAGGGACATACAAAGCAACAAAAAAAATCACATGGTACCTTATAAATATGTTAGAAACAATAGCAAGAAAGAAAAAAAAACCTATCTTGGGGTTCATTTTGCTTAACTTCATCTTATATGGTCATATGTACATAGCTTTTATCCTTTTTTACTTGTCCCAGACATACTAGTTGTTGCAAATAAAGGAAACTATGGGACTTATGTTTCTTTGGGCCTGGCTTACTTCACTTAATATAATTTTTTCCAAATCTTGCTATTTCCTCACAAATGGGGAGATGTCATTCTTTCTGATGGAGGCATAGAATTCCATTTTGAATATATACCACATTTTCTTGATCCATTCATCTACTGAGGGGCATCTGGGTTGGTTCCATATCTTAGCTATGGTAAATAATGCTTCAACTAACATAGTTGTGCTGGTGGCTTTAGTATGGTCTTGTTTGGGATCATTTGGGTAAATGCTCAACGGTGGGATTGCTGGGTCATAGGGGAGCTCTATGTGGAGTCTTTTGAGGAACCTCCATACTACTTTCCAAAGTAGTTGAACAAGTTTACAATCCCACCACCAGTGCAGTAGGGGTCCCTTCTGGCCACATCTGGGGGAGTGTTTTTAAGAACAATAGCTGTGTAGAAGAAAGCAGGATTAAACACAAAGTCTTTACCTGCTCCACAGGAGCTCTGGGGGCACAGATGTCCTTTCACAATTGTTTTAAATTGGGGGAAAAGGGCCAACTGACCAGTCACTAGATGCTGACTACCTTTGGGAAAGACATAATTTTGGCTGAGGTAATCTTTTCTGAATTGACAAGACTTTCTATAGGAGGAGTAAGATATGAACTGTCAGCAGTCAACAATTTTGGCAGTTAGGGAATTAAGGATCTGTTTTCTGATTGTGCAATCTGTGTGGTATACCTCAGTTTACACTATGAGAGGCAAGGAAAAAAAATAGTGCAATAATCCCCATGAGAGATAATGATAGCTAAGAGTTTGGGGCAACAGTGAAGCTGGATTTGGGATATATTTCAAATGAATTGTTCTTGGATTAAATGTCAAGGCAGAGACAGGAATCAAAGGTATCTTTAGAGATTCTAACCTGAACAACTGAGAAAAAGTTGTCTCATCTATCTAGTGAAAACTGAAGGCTCACACAGGGTTTTTTTTTGTAGCTTTATTGTTTTATTATGGTTATTTCCCTTCATAGTAACTCCAACAGAAAGCAATTTGCGTGTACTACTTAGATATGCACTTCACTCTGGTTATTTATTTATCTTGTATCTTTACTGTAAAGGTGATGAACAGGAGGGTTACAGTTACATAAGTCTGTCATTTTCTCCCACTTACCCCTCCCTTATTCCCTCCTCCCCAGGCTGTATAGTTCATTTCCAACATAGTGTCAAGTGAGTATCATTGTTGCATTAGTTCATCCTTTGTCCTGCTGTTTCTGTGATTCCCTTTCCCTTCTATGGATTATATAAACTTAAATGCAAGAGAAAGGGTACAGAAAACTAAAACAGAAAAAAATAGAAATAACTGCATAGAGGACATAATAAAAACCTCTTGTGTCCAATTCTTTGAGTTCATGTTGTTACACTTCATTATATATGGTCCTATGCACTTAGTAATTGGGCTATTGTGATCTCCTGCTAAGAATATAATAGACATATTCTAGTTCTTACAAATGAGGGAAACCATGCAACCTACATTTTTTGGGGCCTGTATTACTTCACTTAATGTAATCTTTTCCAGGTCCTTCCATTTCCTTATGAATGGGGCAATTCCATTCTTTCTGATGGAAGCATATAACTGCATTGCGTATATATATATACCATATCTTCTTGATCTATTTCTCTACGAGGGGCATCTAGGTTGGTTCCATATCTTAACTATGCTAAACAACACTTCAATGAGCATGGCTGGGCTGGTAGCTTTAATATGGCCTTGTTTGTGATCATTTGGGTAAATGCCCAGGAGTGGAATTGCTGAGTCATAGGGGGAGCTCTTTGTTTAGTCTTTTGAGAAACCTCCATACTGCTTCCTAGAGTGGCTGAACAAGTTTACACTCCCACCAACAATGTAGCAGTGTTCCCTTTTGGCCACATCCCTGTCTGCATCTGTTGTTATTAGATTTCTTGATAATGGCCATTATCTCAATGTTGTTTTGATTTGTATTTCTTTTATGGCCAGAGATGTTTAACATTTCTTCTTGTGTTTGTTGGCCATTCTTATTTCCTCTTCAAGGAAGTATCTATTTAAGTCTTTACCCACTTGTTAGGGTTGTTTCTTTGAGGAGTTGTTTTGGGAGGATTTAATTTTTTGAGTTCTAAGTGTATTTTAGATATGAGCCCCTTGTCTGTTCTATAGCTAGTGAAGATTTTCTCCCATTCTGCGGGCTTTATTTATCTCATTAACTATGTCCTTTGTCATGCAGAAGCTCTGCAGTTTCATGCAATCTCATTTATCCAGTTTTTCTTTGATTTGTTGTGTTTCTGGATCTTTATTAAGAAAGTTTTGACTTGAGCCCTATTCCCTAATCCTTCTTAATATTTTCAGGGTATCTTCTTTTACCTCGAGGTCTTTAATCCATTTGGAATTGATTCTGGTGCAGGGTCATATGTAAGGATTCTACATGTGTATAGCCTGTTCTGTCTGCACCATTTGTTGAAGAGGCTGTCTTTCTTTCATCTTGTTTTTTTTTGGGGGGGATCCTTTAGGAAGATTAGGTGGCCATAAGTCTGTGGGTTCATTTTTGATTCTTCAGTTCTATTCCATTGATCCTCAGGCCTATTCTTTTTTTTTTTTTTATTGTAAAAATACCTTAGAGAGGGATTACAATTACATGGGCAAGGTAATTAGTGCATTTCTATTCTTGTTCTAGTACCAAGGTGGTTATTTTTATTTTTATTTTTTTTTTATTACTATGGCTTTGTAATAGAGATTGAAGTTTGGTGTTGATATTCCTCCAGCGTTGTTCTTCTTGCTAAGGACTGTTTTGCTATTTGGGGTCTTTTATTGTTCCACGTGAATTTTTGGATTGCTTCTTCATTAAAGAAGCAATGTTGGGATGTTGATGGAATTTGAAAATAGATTTTGGTAATATTGCCATTTTTCATGGTATTAATCCTAATGCAGGAGCATGGGAGGTTTTTCCAGTTCATTAGATATACTTTAATTTCCTTTTTCAGGTTTCTAAAGTTTACATTGTAGAGGTCCTTCAATTCTTTGGTTAATTCCTAGGTATTTTATTTTACTTTTTTGGGACTATTACAAAAGGAGCTGCTTTCCCTGCCCTTCTCATCGTTGGCATACAGATAAGCTATTGATTTTTGTAGATTAATTTTATACCTTGATACTTTGCCAAAGTTTCAGATCATCTCAAGTAACTTGGGAGTGGAGTCTTTAAATACAGGATCATGTCATCTGCAAATAGGGAGAGTTTTACTTCATTTTTCCCTATTTGGATCCCCTTTATGTTTTCCTCTTGCCTTATTAGTCTAGCTGGGAATTTTAATACTATTTTGAAGAGGAGTGGCGAGAGTAAACATCCTTGTCTCATTCCTAATTTTAGAGGAAGTGGTTTTAACTTTTCACCATTAAGTATAATGCTGGATTTAGGTTTGTCATATACTACCTTTGTTATAATGAGGAATGTTCTATATACTCATAGTTTCTCCATCATAAAGGGGTGTTGAATCTTGTCAAATGTTTTTCCTGTATCCAAGGAGATGATCATGTGCTTCTTGTCCTTGCTCCTATTGATGTGTTGAATTACATGGAGTTTTGTCTTCTTAAAGCAATGTTCTTTATTAAAGAAGGCAACCTATTTCATTTATAATTTATAGCTGAAAGTTATGAATATACATTTATAAGTTTTTATTTCTACATCATAAACTGCTTAAATTGATGCTATTAGAAGTTGAAAATTTGAATAGACCTCAGAATAAGTTAAAATTTTGTCAAGCAAACCCAAGCAGGATTAAAGTAAAAACACTTTTAGACATTTATTAAATGTTATAATGAGCTATGTTTCAGATATGGTTTTTAAGTACTTTACATGTAGATGCTTAATTAGCTCATATAAAAAAATCTCATGAGTTATGGTAATATTTGTTTCCTTATATTTTACATGAACAAACCCCAACAAAACTAAAATACCCAAATGTTTAATGACTTGTTTAAATTCACAGTTAGTATACTCACTCAGTTAGTATACAGGAGAGGTAAGATATGAACTCAGGTGAAGTATAACATTAAACCACTCTGTTAGGTTGTCTTTCTTTGCTCTTCAGCTCAAGGCTAGAGCTCTACCACTTGAGCCACAGCGCCACTTCTGGCTTTTTTCTTTTTGCTTATGTGGTGCTGAGGAATCGAACCCAGGGCCTCAGGCATGCAAGACAAGAGCTCTGCCACTGAGCCATCTTCCCAGCCCCTGTTAGGTTGTCTTTCAATAGACAAAAATAATAAAGCTATAGTATTTGTAATTTATTAACATTTGTTAAGTATTTGGTATGTGCCCGACACTACTCTTAAGTGCTCAATTAGTTAATTAGTTTTGTGACAGTACTGGGGCTTAAACTCAGCTCTGGGTGCAGTCTCTTAGCTTTTTGGCTCAAGACTAGAGCTTCACCACTGAGCTATAGCTCCACTTTTGACTTTTTGGTGATTAATTAGCGTTAAAAAACTAATGGACTTTTCTGACTGGGCTGGTTTTGAACCGCAATCCTCAGATCTCAGGTTCCTGAGTACCTATGATGCAGGCATGAATCACTGGTGGCCAGCTCTAAGTGCTTTAAAGAAATCATTTCATCCTTACTATGAACAAATACTGAAGAAACCATCACTAGTATTCTCACTTTATAGATAAAAAGAATGTGTTAGAAAAAGTTCAGGTAAGCCCTCAAAATTACTTAGGTACTAACTGGTGAGTTAGGACTTAGATCAAAGAAGTCTACTTTCAGAGAAGATGGTATACTGCCTTCAAAACATTTGAGCAAAGAAGCATATTATTATACTAAATTAAAATGATGCTTTCCCTAAAATTATTTAAAAATCTGTGTAAAACTACATTTTATACCATATCTTATGGACTTGAAACTAAATGTATTACTATTAAGTCCAGTAACAAAGCAACACTCTAATAAAATTTGTGTGCAGGAACACTGTAAAAGGTGTGAAAACAGTTTAGTGATATAAAGAAATTTAATCAGTATATAATTGAAATGAAGTTGTGATGCATGATTCAAAGATTGAAGAATGTGATCAGGCACTGGTGGCTCATGCCTAGTAATCCTAGCAACTCAGGAGGCTGAGATCTGTGGATTGCTGTTCAAAGCCAGCTGGGCAGGTAAAGTCTGAGAGACTTATCTCCAGCTAACACAAAAAACTAGAAATGGAGCTGTGACTCAAGTGGTTGAGTTCTAGCCTTGAGCAAAAAAGCTTAGGGACAGCACCCAAGCCCTGGAGTTCAAGTCCCAGTATTGGGACACACAGAGACACAGACACAGTCACACACAGACACACACAGACACACACACAGAGATACACAGACAGTCACAAACACACACACAGAGACGGAAGAATGTTCAAGAAATACATGTTAAAAAATAATGATTGTTTTGCAAAGATAATAAAAAATGGTAAATGAGAATATAATATAGGAGTATTTGTTACCTGCTTGTAAGAATGAAAAATGTTAAAATGTTCTGGTTAAAATTACTTGAATTCTCTTATATTCAAAAGAACTCTCAGGAATTTACAACCTATTGTATTTACGTTTATTTGAATTAGGGGAGGCCAGGGGGACAACAGAATGGTGAGACAAAGGACAAGGGGGCCAATGCAACAGTAATATACACAAGACAATATGTTGGAAATGATCTGCACAACTTAGGGAATAGGGGGAGGGAAAGTAGGAGAAAAACGAGGGAAGGGGTAATAAGTTTGACAAGAAATGTACTTATTATCTTACTTATGTAACTATTACCCCTCTGTACATCACCTTGACAGCAAAAATCTATTATATTTTAATATATTAAAAAAGAAAAAAGTGAGGGAAGAGATTGTCGGGAAGGGATGGGTGAGAATGTCGAAAGGGATGACATTAATCAAGATATAGTATATTCATAAACTGATTTGTTAACTGGCAATTCCTTTATATAACTACCTAAAGATAATTTGAAAAATAAAAATAAAAACTTAAAAAACAGGCAAAGATTTCTAAACAAGAAAGTTTATTTCAGTATTATTTATAGACAGTACATTATTATGGATAACTTGAATGTTCAGCATCAAAAATTTGTTTTTTAAATTATGCCATATTCATTTACTAGGATATATGTACATATTAGAAAACCATGAAGGTACATTAACCAGCTGGAAGGTAGACTTTATAAGTTTATTCTATTTCTAATCCCCCATATAAATTCATTGACTTTTTGTTATTTTACCTGAGTCTAATTTAGAGGTCTAGCATAATAATGTTTTAACTAATTTTGCTTTTAATTTATACTGTTTTCAAAGAAGTATGTCATATTGCATATAGTTATAAGAAGGTTGAAACAAAAAAATGTTATGTCTAACATGTAAAGGTAAGGTGACATGATAAATATTGTAAGAACTAAAATTTTTAGTTTATGTTTTCCTAGAAGGAATCCTAAAACAAGCATTTACATGTAAGCTTAAGTGATTTATTTTGAAGATGATCACACAAAACATCAGAAAGGCAATGAGAAAGAGACAGGGAAAGTAAGACACTTAATAAAGAAGTATTATCAAGTTAGTAACTTAATCCCACTGGATATCCTCATGAGACCTTGTAATCACGGACTCCATTAATCTCTGCGATCTTATTGACAAAGGAGCTAGTATATTTATATACCAATCTCTGTCAGTCATTAGTTAAGATCTACTTCTTAGCAGTAAGGAGTATCTGTTGATTCCCTGGCACTTCCAGTCTGTCCTGCATATACTGGCAGTTTCTTCTAATGCCAGAGAAAGCTCGAGGCAGTTTGAAGTCTGGCTTGTACCATAATGTTGAGGTTAGCATTGTGTGCCTGGGATACTGACACTGACACATTTAGGCACTCAATTTTCCTACGTAGGATAGTATTAGAACATCATTAGACCCTATCTGTTTGGGCTAATTTAGAGAAAGAAGTTTAGCTTAATGTAGGAAAGGTGCTTAGTTACTAAAGAAATAAGAGAAACTTGCTGCATCTCAATTCATTATCAACCACTTGTCTTTAGTTATAAATGCTAACACAATTGCTGGAAAATCTTTTATTAATTATAGGGAATATAACTTCTGTTAAAATCAGAAAGATCTAGACCCATTTCAATCCTGTGAACCAAATCAATCTGTAAGGCAAGTTAAAAATGATGCTGTCAACTTATGCTATACAAACTGCAATTTCCCTGTATTGCATGGGAAGAAGGATTCTGAATTTAACTGTAATTACCATTGTTATATTCTGACAACCATATGAAAAGATGAAGGAACATTTCCTTGTCTTACAAGCATTAAAATATCAAAGCACTTAAAAATTGTTGCAAATAGCTAGGTCTTAGCATGGTATCTGTTGCACAGTAGTTACTTAAAATATATTATTTTTTGAAACCCAACTATCTTTACTAGTGAATGGTTGAGATTATATTGGTTCTTGTGTTTATTGCTAATATGTCCTAATATGAGTTATTGCTCATTTGGAATTTTGGCGAGATATATGTCCGTGTATTGTCTATAAAAGACAAATAAGTTCTTTAGTGATATTATAAAATTTTTTTAGCTTTAAAACTGTTCCAAAATGCAAAGGGTATACTCACCCTTATTGTAAACTTTACAGATTTGTTTGTCTTTCTAAAAGCCTTTTTATTCTCTAATCCTCCCTTCCTTTCCATTCCCCTTCATTATTCTAACTGTCTGACAGCTTCCTTAATAGGAAAATAGCTTACTAAAAACTCCTGGGAAATATATAGATTACACAGAGAAGCAGTTGTCACATTTCCTATCTTTCTTCTCAGTAGAACACCATGTTTAACTGATAAATTAGCTTGAACCCCAGGAATACTGTCATAGTTTCTCTCATTCTTTAGATAGATACTCTAAAATGTGTAAATTGTATGCGTAATTTCATACATGCCACTGCTCTGGAAATCACAAACTTCTGTTTGTTAACTTAGGTTTCATTTTTGTTACCTTTGACATTTTGCATCTTCTGCAACAGTGTGTGTGTGAGATGTGTCTGTGTTTATCATTAAGTAATTGCTAGCTTTGTCCTTTCCAGTTAGCAATGCCTTTGCAGTTTGGCTCAATAATTTGTAGACAGGAAGCTGCTTTTAAATTGTGCTGCTCCTCAATATCATCCCTATTCTGGACAGATTCAAAGTTATAGAATAAGATACCAGATATCAATAAAATAAATCCAAAGTCATTTAAAAATTTAATTATTAAAAATTTCATGCATGTACTAACTAGAATGCTCCAAAAATGTCTATGGACTAAGAATAACAAAATCTTGGTTCTGGGATCTGCCATGCCTGTGCCTTCATCTATACTACTTGAAACCTTGTAGAAATCATTCAGACTATTTGTGCCTAGAAAATCATTTTGTTCACAAAGTTGTAAAAATACAATGAAATACAATATAATAAAGCCTTTTAGACAGTAAGGTACTCACTCTATATGGTAAGTATTGTTATCACAGTTAATTTGTGTCATTCTCTCCATTTATTAGTTAAAGCTAACATTACTGAGCTTTTCCTTATTTTTATGAAGACACCTTCTGTGTTCAGTTCTGCACTGGCATCAGGAGAGATTTTACTAAGGAGAACATCCTACAAAAGAGTTGCTCTTACCTTGGGAGAAGGGGTGACATATTAGATACAGTTAGCATTATGAGCAAAGGTTGAAACTGTCTGGCTGCCAGAAGTTTGCCAGGAACATTCTGATTGATAAGATGGGAATCTTATAGCCTTTATAGCTCCATGTACACTTTACAGATTTGTTTGTCTTTCTAGACCAAACCAAGCAGTTAGGACTATTGTTTTTTTTTTTTTCAGCAGCATGGTAGTCATACTGGTTTCCAGCAAAAATAAAATCAGTTATGAGGAGGATGAATGTGGCCATGGAAGAGTATTAGTAAAATTAAGATCCAGCTAATAATAAAACTTAAGTGTCCTAAATGCTTACAAGATGTTAAACTAAGCCTTTTACATTCCATTTCATCTTATGGACAAATGTGAGAATTAAGTCTTGAAATTGCTTTCATTTTATAAGTGAAGAAGCAGAAGCTCAGAGAAGTTAAGTAACACACGGATACACACCTAACTAAATTACAGAACTAAATTACAGGCTTTCAGACTTTACAATGTATACTTTCAATTACTATGCTGTGTACTTTTATTTTAGAATCCTTATTTGATGAACAGATTAGTGCAAATTGGCTGAGAATGTGTTAAAAATCAGACCATAGAGTCTTTCATAGGAGACAACTTTTTTCAAGTAGCCAAATAATTCATCTGGTGCAGGAGCCCTGTATAATGCCTTGTTGATAGTCTTTGTTCTGCTTCAACACACACTCTGTGACAGGTGGCTAAGTGTAGAAGAATGGATCTGTGGTAATTTTCCTCTTATCGAGCTGTCTTGCTCTAAGCTCTGTCAGCTGGAGAATACCTCTTTTTTTTTTTTTTTAATCGCCTGATATTTCTTCAGACACTTGCTTTTTCCCTACCAAAGTTGTATTTTTCTTTTTCTGTTGGTTGTGGGGCTTGAATTCAGGGTCTGGCACTGTCCCTGAACTCTTTGTTCAAGTCTAACCCTTTACCATTTTGAGCTACAGCTCCATCTCTGGTTAATTAGATGGCTAATGGAAGTCTAATGGGGACTTTTGTCCCATGGGATGGCTTTGAATAGTGATCCCTCCTGAGTAGCTAGGATTACAGGTGTGAGCCACTGGAGCCTGCCTCTGTATTCTCTAGTTCCTAGTTGTTTCTCATAATTTTAGCTAATCATGATAATTTCTTCCTTTCAGATGTATCCAGGTTAATAAAATATAGTGCTCAAAATTAATCTCTATTTGGTGCAAGGATAGAATACTATGAGATGAGATGAAGAGCTTTTTTTATTTTTAAATTTTCTTCTTTTCTTTTTTTTCAAGTTGGATTCTTTTTCTAATAAAAGCAACCATTGGCTGGGTGCTGGTGGCTCACGGCTGTAATACTAGCTATTCAGGCGGCAGAGATCTGAGGATTGTGGTTTGAAGTCAGTTTGGGCAGGAAAATTTGTGAGACTCTTATCTCCAATAAAGTACTCAAAAAAGCCACAAATAGTAGAGTGCTAGCCTTGAGATAAAGAATCTCAGGGACATTGCCCAGTCCCAGAGTTCAATCCCCAGGACTGGCAAAAAAAAAAAAAAAATCCCACAAAAACATATACACACAAAACAAAACAAAACAAAACAAAAAGCAACCATTGTTTTTGCTAAGGCAATGTTTATGTTTATCAGACTTGCCTACCTTTGGATTTAAAAAAAATTATTGTAAAGGTGATGTACAGAGGGGTTACAGTTATACAAGTGCAGTAATGAGTACATTTCTTTTCCAACAGTGTTACCACTCCCTCATTTTCTCTTGCTTTCCCTCTCTCCCCAACATAGTGTCTTGTAATGTCAATCACTGTTGCTTTGGTTCACCCTTTGTCACCATTTCTGTGATTCGTCTTCCCTTTCCCGAATCAGAATAACTTATATAAAAGACCAAGAGTACCTAAATCAGAAAGTGATCACAAGGAATAAACCAGAGGGATGATACAAAACAAAACAAAAAACCCTCCCAAAAGACAAAAGAAATAATTTCAAACAGTACATTAAAGAAAAAAAAACTCTCTTGTTTCCATGTTAAGGAGTTCATTTCAATGAAACCATTTTATATGGTCATAGGTACATAGCTATTGAGATATTGTGATCCTAGACATATACTAATTATTACAACTGAGGAAAACTATGGAGCCTATGTTTCTTTGGGTCTGGCTTACTTCACTTAATACAATGTTTTCCAAGTCTTTCCATTTTCTTATGAATGGGCGATGCCATTCTTTCTCATAGAAGTATAGATTTCCATTGTGTATATATACGTCAGTTTCTTGATCCATTCATCTACCAAGGGGCATCTGGGTTGATTCCATATCTTAGCTATGGTAAATAATGGTGCAGTGAAGATAGTTGTGCTGGTAGCTTTAGTGTGGGCTTGTTTGTGATCTTTGGGTAAAAATGTCCAGGAGTGGGATTGCTGGGTCATAAGGTATTCTTTAATAACTATTTTTGTAGACAGAAACATTGAGATCATTTCTCAGTCTTTCTCTGTTTTCTCAGCTGCAAAATGCAGTTTCTTTATTTAAAAAACATTTTATTGTAAAGATTCTGTACAGAGGGGTTACAGTTACATTAGTAAGGTAATGAGTACATTTCTTGTTGAGCATTGTCATCCCCTCCTTTTTGTTCTCCCAATATCCCTTCCCTCCCCTACCTTCCTCACTGTCCCCCCACAGCCCCCTGAAGTAGTAAAGTTCATTTCCAACATAGTATCTTGTGGATATCATTGTTGCAATGGGTTATCCTGTGTATTTGTTTCAGTGTTTGTTATTCCCCTTCCCCTCCCCAAATTAGATAAATATATATACAAGATACAGGGTACCAAAATCAAGTACAGTGACAACATGGGATATACCACACAAAGGAAACAAAAAAAAAAAATCACACAGTACATTAAAAACAACAACAACAAAGACCTTTTGTGTCCGTATCTTGGGACTCATTTCACTTAGCATCATTTTATATGGTTATATGTACATAGGTTTTGAGCTTTTCTGCTCATCTGATAAAATTATCCTAGATGTATACTAATTATTGCAAATGAAGAAAACCATGAGACCTATATTTCACTGGATATGGCTTACTTCACTTAATGATTTGTTCCAAGTCTTTCCATTTCCTAACAAATGGGGAGGTGTCATTCTTTCTGATGGAAGCATAGAATTCCACTATGCATACATGCGTATATATACATATACGTATATATGCATATATACGTATATGTATATACGTATATATTCATATATATCTATCACATTTTCTTGAACCATTCATCTACTGAGTGACATCTGGGTTGGTTCCATATCTTAGCTATGGTGAATAATGCTGTGATAAACATAGTTGTGCTGGTAGCTTTAGTATGACCTTGTTTTGTGATCTTTTGGGCAAATGCCCAGAAGTAGGATTGCTGGGTGATAGGGGAGCTCTATGTGGAGTCTTTTGAGGAACCTCCATACTTATTTCCAGAGTGCTTAAACAAGTTTACACTCCCACCAACAGTGCAGTAGGGTTCCCTTTTGGCCACATCCCCTCGAGCATCTGTTATTAGAGTTCTTGATTATAGCTATTCTAACTGGGGTGAGGTGGAATTTATGACCAGAGAAGTTGAGCATTTTTTCATGTGTCTATTGGACATTCTTATTTCCTCTTCAGAGAAGTCTCTCTTCAAGTCTTTAGCCCACTTATTAGTGGGACAGTTGTTTCCTTGAGGATTTGTTTTTGGAGGATTTAATTTTTTGAGTTCTACGTATATTTTAGATATGAGGCCCCTTTCTGTTGTATATCTAGTGAAGTTCTTCTCCCAATTGGGGTTTTCTAGTGATATTACTAGGTATGTTCTTTACCATGCAGAAGCTCTTCAGTTTCATGCGATCCCATTTGTCCAAACTTTCTTTGATTTGTTTCTGGGTCTTAATTAAGAAAATTTTGATCTGTGCCAGTAAGCTCTAGAGTTCATCCTATTCCTTCCTGCAATGTTTTCAGGGTGTCTGCTTTTACTTTGAGGTCTTTGATCCATTTGGGTTGATTCTGGTGCAGGGTGATATAGAAGGATCTAATTTTCATTTTCTTCAGACATTTAACCAATTTTGCCAGCACTGTTTATTGAAGAGGGTGTCTTTCTTCCATTCTTTTTTTTTTTTTGGCTTCCTTATGGAAGATTAGATGGCTATAAATCTGCAGGTTTATTTCTGTGTCTTCAGTTCTTTTCCATTGGTCCTCAGGTCTGTTCTTGTGTCAGTAACAAGCTGTTTTCATTACTATGGCTTTGTAATAGAGTTTGAAACTTGGTATTAATATTTCTGCAGCACTATTCTTTCTGCTAAGGATTGTTTTTGGTATTCGGGATCTTTGCTGAGGTCAATTTTGTTAATTTTTTTGAAGAACCAACTCTTTGTTTTGTTGATTCTTTCTATGGTTTTTTGGGACTCTAATTCATTTAATTCTGATTTAATTTCAATTATTTGTTTCCATCCACTGGATTGCAGTTTGACTTGTTGCTTTTTTTCAAGGAGCTTCAGGTACATCATTAAATGGTTTGAGATCTCTCCAATTTGTTAATGTAGGAACTCAGAACAATAAATTTTCCTCTGAGTGCTGCCTTTGCTCTGTCTCAGAGGAGCTAGGAGCTGGTAATTTGTGTGTTTATTTTTTTAAAATACCATGAACATTAGAATTTCCTTTCTAATCTTTTTCATGACCCACTGGTTGTTCAACAGTGTGTTACTTGGTCTCCATGTGTCACAGGATTTTTTTTTTGGTGTATTTTGGCATTGAATTCTAATTTTATTCCCTTGAAGTTTGAGAGAGAGTGCAGGTCATAATTTCAATGTTTCTTAATTTGGATAAATTTGCTTTGTGACCTAACATGTGGTCTATTTTGGAGAATGTTCCATGTGCTACTGAGAAGAATGTGCATTCTGTTAGTGCTGGGTGAAATATTCTGTAGATGACTTTTTAAGTTTAGTTGGTCCATGCAGTTGTTTAGATCTGAAGTTTCTCTGTTGATCTTTTGCTGGGTTGATCTATCCAGTGGGGAGAGTGGTGTGTTAAAGTCTCCAACAATTGTCTTTGGATCTATGTGAGATTTTAGGAAAGTAGTGTTTCTTGCATAAATTTGGATGCCCCAGTATTTGGTGAGTAGATGTTTAGAATTGTAATACCCTCCTGTAGGAGAGATCCCTTTATGTGTATGTAGTGTACTCTTTTTTTTTTAACCTCTTCTCACTAATTTTAAGTCTTATTTTATCTAATTTTAGGATTACAATTCCTATCTGTCATGGGGTTGTTTGCTTGATAGTTTTTGTTCTAGCCTTTTACTTTCAGAATATGTTTGTTTTTGTTGACAAAGTGTGTCTCTTGAAGGTAATAGATAGAAGGATCTTGCTTTTTGATCCAATTAGTCAATCTGTGTCAGTTAATTGTAGAGTTAAATCCATTATTATTGAGAGTTAAGATTGAGAGGTCTTTGGTAGGTCCTGCCATGTTATCCACATTCTTAGTGGCTGTGCCTACTGGGTTATTCCTATGATTCTCTAATTCTGTGTTTGGGGTTGTTGGCCTTTATCATACCCTTATTGGCTTTCTATATGTAGGACATCTTTAAGTATCTTTTGTAATGCTGGTTTGGTGGAGACATATTGTTTCACTTTTTCTTTGCTATGAAAAGTTTTTATTTGTCCTGTTATGAAGGAGAGTTTAGCTGGGTACAGTATTTTTGGTTGATGGCTGTTTGTCTTTTGGGCATGACATGTATCATTCCAGGCTCTTCTTGCATTCATAGTCTCTGCTGAGAAATCTGTAGTTATTCTGATTAGTTTCCCTTTATAGGTAATTGATCTTTTCTCCCTGACAGCTTTAAGGATCCTTTTCTTTGTCTCTATTGATCCTGTGCAGATTATAATGTCACAGTGGGATATCCTGTTCTGGTCTGGTCTATTGGGGGTTCTAAAGGCTTCTTGTATTTGAATAGGCCTATCTTTTTGTATATTTGAGAAGTTCTCTGCTAGCATTATGTTAAATATATTTTCTAGACCTTTTGCTTCTGTTTCTAGGCCCTCCTCGACACACGTTAGCCTTAAATTAGGCCTTCTTCTTCTTTTTTTTTTGGTCAGTTGTGGGGCCTGAACTCTGGGCCTGGGCACTGTCCCTCAGCTCTGCAGCTCAAGGCTAACGCTCTACCGTTTGAGTGTCAGCCCCACTTCCCGCTTTTTCTGCTTATGTGGTGCTGAGGAATTGAACCCGGGGCCTCATGCATGCAAGTCAAGCACTCTACCACTGAGCCACCTTCCCAGCCCCAAATTAGGCCTTCTTATATGATATGATCTGTTGCATCTATCATGTTTCTTGGATTCGTTATGAATACTTGTCTGTTCTTTCTCTATCATGTCTAAGGTATCTTTTATCCCAGAGATTTCATCTACTGCATGGTCTAACCTACTGTCAAGACTTTCTACTTTGTTTTTTATTTCCTTTCCTTCAAATTGGTGATTTGATGGCTTCAGTTTCTTTGTTGGAGCTTTATTTTAGATCTTGTATGGACTTCTTTTACCTCCTTGATTTGGTTTTCAGTGTTTACTCTCAAATTCCTTAGTTGAGTGGTTATATTTTCATTGGACACCCTTTCCTTCTTTTGAAATTCATTCGGTTTGTGTCCTCTATGGATTCCTCCAGCTTTCTATTTGTAGATTTCATGAATCCCTCTATTAATCTTTGGCTAATTATGCTCACCCAATTCCTCTATTAATTTTTGATAAGCGTCATCATGCTCATGCAATTCCTCTATTAATCTTTGCCTAGCCTCATCATGCTCATGCAATTCTCCTATTCATCTTTGGTTAGCTTCATCACTCTATGTATTGCCCTATCAGGGTCACACAAAGCCCTTTTAAGGCTTTCAATCTTTTCATTCACCATGTTTACCAGTCATATAGAGCATTTTGAGGACTCTCTTCTGGATTATTCATTAACTGCTCTGATGCCTGTTTATTATGAGTTTATTATTAAGTTGCTTGACTTACCATTTTTTCTTGTGTTTCTATAGATTGTTTTTCCCATTTGGGTCTGAAAGCCAAACCAATTCTGAGGTAGAACACTATTTCAAAGCAAGCATCAACCCAGAGCCTTGTAGTTACACAGATTTTTTGGCACAATCAAAATCAATACAGATACAATTTAGCTCAACAAAAAGCAACTAGGGATCAATGGACTAAGAAAATCAAAGAAGGAGTCAAGAGACCAGAAATTAATAGGTATAGGGAGAATTGTGAGGAGAAAATAAGATTAGAGCAATATATAGAGAGAAAGGAAGCGAGGAAAGATGAATAAGACATAAATTCAGAGAGAGGAAAAATAGAGAAAGAAAGGAGAAGAAAGATAAAGAAAAACAAACAAGAAAAATAAAAAATTTAAAAAATATATAAGGAAATAATACTACAATGAAAGGAACTAAGGTTGAGAAATTCCTAGTTAAATATATGTCTGAATTAAGTTTTCACACAGTGAATGATAAGGTCTAATAATCAAATATGGGTATATATCTAGGGATGAACAGAACAACAATTGAGCAAAAAAAGAAAAAGGATCAAAAGGGAAAAAGGGGGGAAAACAAAGAAAAACAAAGAAAAAAATGAAAAAAGTACAAAAATAAAAATTAAGTAGAAAAAGGAATTCTTTGATTTATTTGAGGGATTTGTGTCTCCTCTGTGTCAGTATCCAATCTTTTTGTGGAGTCTCAGATTTGCTTGTCATGTTTGGTTTCTATGTAACTTAGTAGGTTTCTTAAATCTGTTTGTGCAGGCAGAACAAAACCCTCCCTTACTGGTGCACCAGTACTTTGTGACACTCTTCTCAGACTAGTTCAGTAGGAGGGCCATCTTCCGTATGTGTCACGCGGGAGATAGCTGATTCCTCTAGCTTGGAGTCACTGGGAGGGAGCTTGAATGTGGGTGAGGTTTTGGCCTGTCAGCAATCAGTAGCTTTTCCCTGAGGGGCTGGATCCTGAGACTCTCTTGTGGCCCAGCCTGGAGCCACTTCTCAGGATTTATGCCGTTTCCAATTTCTAATTGTTTTCCTTTTACCCTCCTGCAGCTGAAAGAGCAGTGGGGCTGCCTCTGGCTCTGTATACCCAGTGAAAAATATTTCCCTGCCCTAAGCAGACCTTCCCTCACCTGGAAAGGGCAACTTTCCTGTGGGTGGAGGTGAGCCCTGATGGTCAGATTCTTTTGACCTGTTGAAAAATGGCTTGTCAGTGTCTTCTTCTAAGGCTTGAGTTATCTGTTAGTTGCTCTGGCCCAATCTTTGCCAGTATCAAAGATGGCATTCTTCTTCGGTGGTGGAGGAGGGGTTACCTTCCAAATGTTGTTCTGTGAGAAGGAATGAGGATGTCTTGTGGGGTACTCATGCCTTTTCCTTGGTTTTTGGGCCTTTTGAGGTCTGGGTCCATCTGTGGTCAGCAGGATGAATATTTCCACTCTTTGTAGGTTCAAGCTGGCAGTGAGTAGAAGCTGATTTTACCCTGACTCCGGTGCCTTTGTCCCAGGCTCTGTCTGTTGATATGCTTAAATCTTTATCCTTAAACAAGCTGCCTGAATATTTCTTCTCTGGCCAAACTCTCTGTACTATGATGGCATACTTGGTGTGACTCTCTAGCCTTGAATTTTTTTTATTGGAACAGTAAAACTGGTTTCTACGTGAGAGCTTGGTAAACTCCTAGCTGCTCCATGGTCATCTTCCTCCATCTCCTGCAATTCCTTTTAATACCTAATTCATAACTTGTAGAATTTTGTTCATGAAATTGGATAATGTAAACGATTCTCTTAGTTACTTTTAGGTAGCTTCCTTTCTCATACAGAATGAAGTTTAATAATTTTATTATGGTTCATAAGCTTGTCGTATGAATCTCTCTCTCTTTTAGCTCACTGTGAACTCTTTTGCTACTTTTTGAGAAAACTCTCATCTTGCTTTAGTGTCTGGAATATTCTTTCCCTATCTGTATTCATGGATTACCATCTTTCCCTCCTTTAGGTGTTTACTCAGTCTTCTTTTCTATGAGGCTTTATCTAGCCATGATGTTTTAAATTGTTAGCCTTTCTCCTTCCTCTTCCCATAACAATCCCTATACTGATTCCTAGTTTGATTTTTCTCCTCAACATTCATCATCCACTCTTATTTTAATTATTTATGTTTTTCTTTTTTTTTGGTCTGGATCTACTGTGCTTTAAAAGGCTGACAAGGATGTTAGTTTCACAAAGGTAGGAGTTTTTGTGTGTCTTCTTGGCTGCTGCATCCCTATCACTTAGGAAGTGTCTGACAAATTATTTGTACTTAATAACTTTACTGATTAATTCTGAATTATGAGTTTTAAAAATTGCCAATACAAATTTTGTTCCCAGGATCATTTAGTGCTTATATTTAAGCAAGTTCAGATCTACTCTGCATTAAGGTTTAGGAAATAAGTTTGTGGAAAATTCCATAGGTTAACATAAAATTTATAAATTTGTTCAAGCCTTTTGTTATGTTCTCCAATTTTGGCATGTATAGAGGAGATGGGGATGATTTTAATCTTCCTATGATAAACTTTATTACTATTATTATCATGCTCATAGTAAAAATGGAAAAATCTCCTTGAGGTTAAGATTTCTCAATCAAATCTTTCATCTCTTTAATAAAGTATTTTTAGGCAAACAAAAACAAATTTTTCTGAATCTTAGTAGATTATTCATTCTCTGCATAAATGATGTTCAATTGTAAATTTCCAATCAATAAAGGTATATATGTATGTATAACAGTTGAGATTTCAGGTTGCAGAGTCAACGTTGAGTCAGACAATTTAAACTCTACCACTTAGGACTTATGTGACAACTCCGTGCCTTAGTTTTCTCCCCTATAATGTGAGTAATAAACATATAAATTCACATATATATTCATATATGTGTATATTCACATATATGTATGTTTTCTCTATCACCTATTTATTTTCTATCTATCATCTACCATCTATCTATATAGAGGGAGAATTAAAATGTATTAATCAGGTAACACACAGTGATTCTTTTATTTAGTCAATAAACATTTACTTCTGATTTTGTATAGCAATCCTCTTCATTCCATTAATATACATTAGTTATGAACGATTATTGCAATGACAGTACAGTAATGACTTAAAATTTACATTTTGCTTACTAAAGCTCAAATATATGTATATATTTAAAATGTCTACAGCTTTATTGAGTTATAATTGACAAAAATTGTATATATTTAAGATGTACAATATGATGTTTTGATGTATTTGTCCATGGTAAAATGACTTTCACAATCAAGCTAACATATTCATAACCTCAACTAGCTATCCTTTTAAAATTTTATTTTATTTTATTTATTTTTTATTTTTTTTAAATAATAAGCTTATTTTTATTGTGAAAATACTATACAGAGGGGTTACAATTACATGAACAAGATAATGAGTACATTTCTTTTTTTAAAAATATTTTTTAGAATTATCTTTTTTTATTGTGAAAATACTGTACAGAGGAGTTACAATTACATGGGCAAGATAATGAGTACATTTTTTTCTTTTTTTATTGTGAAAATACTGTACAGAGGGGTTACAATTACATGGGCAAGATAATGAGTACATTTCTTATCAAGCATTGTAGCCTCCTCCTTTGTTTCCCTTTCCCATCCCTTCCCATCCTCCCCCCACTCCCCAGCCCCCCACCCAGTTCTCCCCGCCCCCCCTCCCACCAAAGTTGTAAAGTTCGTTTTCGACATAATGACTTGTACTTCTCATTGTTGCAACATCTGGCTTATTGCATTTAGAATAATTTTTTCCAGGTTCAACCGTGTTGTCACAATAGAAAAAATTCCTTCCTTTTTAAGGCTTAATAATATTTGTTTTTATTGTTTTTGTTTTTTTTTGGGTCCGGTCGGTCGTGGGGCCTGAACTCTGGGCCTGGGCGCTGTCCCTCAGCTATTCAGCTCAAGGCTAGCGCTCTACCACTTGAGCCACGGCGCCACTTCCAGTTTTTTTTCTTTTTGCTTATGTGGTGCTGAGGAGTTGAACCCAGGGCCTCAGGCATGCAAGGCAAGTGCTCTACCACTGAGCCACCTTCCCAGCCCTAAGGCTTAATAATATTATAAACAAACAAAAAAGTACATACAATCATAAGCCAGATGCCTGTGGCTCACACCTGTATTCTTACCTTCTCAAGAAGCTGAGATCTGAGGATCATGGTTTAAAGTCAGACTGGGAAGTTAAGTCTGAGACTCTTATTTCTAATAAGTTGCTCAGAAAATGCCATAAGTGGTGCTGTGGTTCAAGTGGTAGAGTGCTATGTTTAGCACAATGAGGCTCAGGGACAGTGCCCAGGCCCTGATTTCAAGTCCCAGGACTGCCAAAAAATTAAAAAAAAAAAAACCCATTCACACACACACATATAATATGTATTGCATATTTTTATTAATCTGTTTGGATCTGAGATTGTTTTCATGTGTTCGATACTGTGAATAATGCTGCCATGATCATAGGTATGCAGAGGTATGCAGATATCTCTGACTTAATTCATTCCATTACCTTTGAAGAAATACGTTCAATAATGGCATGTTAGATGATATCGAGATTCAATTCAAAAAAATTTGAGTCTTCACAATTTTTTTCATAATGGTTGCATAATTTAGATTCCTATCAACAGTGCCAGGGGTTTCTTTCTCTACACCTCTGCCAACAGTTGCTATTGTTTTTTGAGAATAGCCATTGTAACAGGTATGAGATTAGATCAAACTATGGTTTTGATTTATATTACCTGGATAATTAGTGATGTTGAGCATTTTCATATGTTTCCCATTTACAAAAATGTTTACTTTCATAAAAAGTTGTCCATTTTTAGGTTATAGTCATGTATTGTGTAATTATTTTTTGTTAACAACATACTAAAAATCCTATTACTTAGTGATAATTGTTGTAGTATTATATCACAATGCATTGTTCACATGTTTGTAGTGAGATTTATATAAAGAAAAGTAATCATTGCAAGTCATGTAATCACATGACTGTGTTTTCTTTTGGTTAAGTTGTATGAATTCCTTATATATTTTGGATAGTAGCACATTATTATAATTATGATTTGTATTTTTTCTCATTCCATGAGGTTTACTTTTCATTTAGTGTTTTCTTTGTATTGTTTTCTTTGTATTAAGTATACAGTTATGTACAGTTCATATACTTTATAATGATAATAAATGTTTTACACATATATTTATTATATTAGAATTTTATCTAAATGGAGTGTATTCTTTCTACTTATTTAAAAATGTTTATGATAATGTAGTATCCTGTGTAATTTGGCCACAGCTTCATTCATATATCTTCTGTTTACTACATCTCTTGATTAATTTTTTTTCTCTTATGGAAGATTCAAATCTCATGTTGTTTTGTTAATCATGGCCCCAAAGTAAAAAATACACTGCAAATGTTACCAGTAAGAGGTCATATCAAATGACTTAGAAATAGAACTAGAAATGATTAAGGACTTCTAAGGTGGTTATTGTTTATCACCCGGGACATTCAATTTCACCATAACTGTGTTCTTTAAAAGAACAAAATAATGGGTGCTTTAGGGAATCTGCTTCACAAATATTTTGACATTTCTGATGACCTCCGTATTAAAGACTAGGCACAGCAATATATACCTCTCAGTATTATAGTGAACTATACTACAGCAAAAACTTTGGAAATATTGAAAGATAGGCTGGATCTATCCATATAAATGGTGAATTCATTGCTAGTTGTAGGTAGATTAAATGAATCAAGAATCATCGTTCATTGTTCAATGTGAAAGGAAGTAGTGAGTCTGTGAGTGCTGACAGTATCTGAAGAATTTTTAGAAACTCTAGATAAGCTGATTACAGAAGAAAATTACTTGTCAGAGAAAATCTTCAATGTGAATGAAACTTTCTTATTCTTGAAAAGGGATGCCTAAAAGGACTTTTATTGTTAAGGAGGCCAATTGAGTACTAGTTTTCAAATCTTTTAAGGATAGCTTAACAAGCTTTCTTGGGGCAATATTTCAGGTTATAAATTAAAACAGAGATTGGGCATAGTGAGGACCAAAGACCACCACATACACGGCTACTATGTAGTCTACATGTGTAGTTCTAACTTTGTGTATGTATACTCTCAATGTTTGTATAATGATGTAATCATATAACAATGCATTTCTCAGAATATACTCTTATTGTTTGGTGAGGCATGACTTTGTATTTTTGCTATTGAGTTGTATGAACTGAATATATTATATGAATACACACACACACACACACACATATATATAAGTATATATATACAAGAGAGAGAGAAATGGAGAAAATGTATATATTCTGGATAGTAACCCCTACTTAGGTATGTGGGATGGCTTTCATTTTGTTACCTGAAATACTTTTCTTTCATTTCACTTGGGGATTTTGCTAAGTGCTACTTTACAGAAGAGGGCTTGTCCAGACTTCTCTGACTATCCTATTACAAATGTTACCATCATCATCCCTAGCAGACCTTTAACTCTATTTTTTATTTATTTTAGATCACTCCTTCATATTCTGTTACACATTATTTGTATACATTTTTGTATACAAATATTTGTATACATATAAGGTCCAAGAGGACAGGACCATGCTCATGGCTAAATTATTCTTTCTTGGAAATGTATTTGGAATTTAACAGTATGGCTCAGTGTGGCTCAGTGAGTATTTGCTAAATCAATTATTGTCTAAAATTAATGATCAGAATTGACTTTCTTGACATATTTTTCCTGTTCTCATCCTCTTAGGGATATCTAAAATATGACCTGTGTTTTAGTTTTAAACTCTTATTAATTCCCTTGTTAAAACCAAAAACTTAGTTTGTAAGTCTATGTGGACATAGGTACAAATATCTTTAAGTAGAAATCTGAGCATTGAAACTGAGATTCCTCATCCTATCTAAATTTATCTTAGTTGGGTATCCATCTGATCTCTTGTAGCAGTTAAGGGAATAAAGCACATCTTATCAGTGCTCCTGTCATTTCCAACAGTCTATAGCTATTTTGTGTGTATGTCCTGGGCTGTTGGAAATGTCACCTTTCTGTTCTCTTACTGGTGACTCAATAGTATGGGGATATATAAGGCTTTCTAAGGCTGACATGTGACCTCTAGGGGCTTGAGACAAAGACAGCAAGAGCAAAGCAAAAGCTTGGTGAATTCTGTAACCTTGTTCTTAGCTTATTAGAAGGATGAGATTTAGAAGTATAAGCCCTGTGTTCCCACTTTATTTTCTAGGAATATATTTTTAACACTACCTACTTTTTTATACTCCGAATTTTGTACTCAGAATTTGTGCTTGCAGCTTAGCTGACCCTCTACCACTTGAACCATGCCTCAATCCCCACTTTGTGCTGGTTATTTTAAAGGTGGAATCTCCACTACTTTTCTTTCCTAAGTGGCTTTAAGTCTGTCTCTATCAACCAGATCTAAACCTCATGAATAGATTACAGGTATGATCCACTGGTGCCTGGCTTAGGACATACTTTTCAGTAAATCACTTTCCTATCCTCAGAGTTTACTTTTTTTCTGAGAAATCAAATTTCAGGCCACAAGAGAGAGAAACTTTTTGTTTTGCTTTCCCATTGATCTGTGTTTGAGTCACCAGCATGGAATTCTAGTTTTCTTATTTCTCCTGAGTACTCAAATGTGTGTATCATCTGTTACTTCTATGTCACAGGTAACAGTATCTCCTTGTCCATGAGATTTCCTCTGTAGATAGGTTTGAGCTCTTCTGTTTTGCTTGTAAATTTAATAGAGAAGGAGGAGGAAAAGAGGAAATTGTGTGCGGGGGGGGGCACCTTTTTCTTTTTAATACTATTATCTATTCTGTATTATTCTTGCCTCACACCAGTTCAAAAGCCATTAAACTTTATTGTTCTGTTCACTTCCCCCATGATATTTTTTTCTGTTATACCATGTTCCTCATTAGTGAAGAACATTGTCTAAGCTGTTAGCTCTCTAATTATAGTGCAGTATAATTACAAGTGTGTTAAGCAATTATTTGTTTGCATGTCACCTCTCATTGATTGTGAGGTACTTACAGGCGGAAGCTATGTCTTATTGATCTCTGTTTCTCCCACCTTGCTCAGATCAGCACTGTGTAAGCAATAACAATAAAAAAACCCTGCTTTTTTGAACAAATGATAACGATCATCTTGATATTAAAAGGGATGGATTTTAGATTTGTACACCAATACTCATCTTGTTTTTATTTCTGAAAAGAACAATGCTTTTTCAATCTGGGTTTTAGGACTTATGCTTTGTTTTTGTTAATTGCAAGTTGAAAATAAGGCTTAAATTAGCATGCTTACACTTGGGCACTTGGAATATTATAGGGTAAAGGCTACTTGCTGAGTGAAGAGGAGTCCTAATTCATCTAATGCTAAGTGCTACCTATCACTGAACTATGTAGAGCTTGAAGACTTACTCATTAAAAGAGATTCTAGAGTGAAACTTCACTCAATGGGATAGCAGATTAAAAGTCAATTTAATAAGATTGTGTTAATTGCTAGTGTGAACAACACCATTGTTTAGTCTGAGGAGATCAAAGCTTTATGTGTTTCTCCCTGAATAATGTGCTGAAATTGCGTTGCTACAGTTTGTTTAAATTTTTTTTTCTTACATGAGCAACTGAAATTACTAGTATAGTTAAACTGTAGAGGAATGAATTCTATAAAAGAAAAACTTAGGTAAGATCAGGAAGAAAAACTGATTAGCTATGAAGACATAGATATCATTTTTTAAATCCAAAGAAGCCATTGGAAATTTTTAATATTGTACCATTAACTTATAAAGAGAAGAACAATTCTTTCTTAAGTTACTTTTGTACACATTGAATCACCAAACACTTATCAAATGCCTAGCAAATGCTATACAATGTTGAGTATTGGAAAGAATCAAAGAATCAGTGTCCAACTCTAGTTAAGAACTTATAATCTTGCTTATAAGATATTACTGATAGACCTGATGCAATGGTAAGCATAGTGGGGTAGTATACAGAGTCCACTAAATTTTGCTGGATCTAATCTTATAGCCTCTGCCTTGAGAACTTGAGCACAATGTTCTTTCACTGCTCTAGTTCAGCACTCTATTGTCTTTGACTTTGAATATTGCGATAATATTTAAAATTGTCTCAAATATTGATTCAAAGAGTAAATAAATTGAATATTATAATAGAATTGAATAGAATTGAAATAGACTTGAAATTCTATAGAAATTAGAGGAGTTTGGGAGACAGTAAAGAATGCTTGGAGAAGCTACTATTTAAGATGAAACCACATTGGAAAACTGTAGAAAGCGAACATACATAGACAGTGAAAGAGCTGTGATTCTGTCAAAATTCTCAGTTCTGGGCAACTGCAAATAATAAGATCATATATATTTTGATTTTAGACTGTTGTCTAAAATATGAAGTTTAGAGTTAAGGGAAAGTTTCCATTAGGAAAGAGATTTACTAGTTACTACTAGTAAGAGTCATTCATGTGATCTGAAAAATTCTTTGATCATATTCTAATTTAAAAAAATGTTATGTGTTCATTAAAACTGTTATTGATAATTTTTGCAGTCACACATATTTGAAAGCAATAAATTGGTGTATTGTAAGGGCTGCATATACAGTTATATAGTTTCCAAATACTTAGAAGAAAGGGAATTTTTGGATGATTAATAAACTAGCTAGGACATTATCAGGAAAAGAGAAAATATAATGTAAGAGTTGTAACATTCATAGATAAAACCGAATAGCAGGGCTGCAATTCTCTACTTTTATTTTCTCCTCTCACACAAATTCAAGTAAACCATCTATCTAGTGGCAAATTATCACATTGAATATTCTAGAAGTTGGAAGTGAGGCCATGATGGTCTTTGGACTGCAGAACCAAGGTGGGGGGGGGGGGGGATGGAGGAAATCACAATCCAGTGGGAAGGGGAAGGATTCTCTTTCTGTTTACCCCTCCTAAGACAGCATAGTGCCACATACAAAGAATTCCTCTGGATACGCGCATTCTAAAGTGGAAGGGTAAGATGGAGGTCAGTATTTGGCTTCCATGCCATTGTGAACTCATTCACAGGAAGCTCACTTCTGTCTCAAGCCACAGTGAGGATTATAAATGCTGGCAGTGCTAATCCATCTGATGCCAGCTAGCAACAAAAAAGACAAGATGCTGCTAATGGAGAATCAATACATGAAACTCGGTTGTTGCTCCCCAGAGCATCAGAGAAAGTCTACAGTAGTATCATGCCGTATGGTCTAAGGATCTCCTGGGTTCAAATTTGAGCCCAGGTCCCTTCTTGTGTCTTGCCTAAGCTCATTTGGGTGGGTACTGTATCAAATGTATCAACTTTAGAGCCCTTGACATACTCCTGGCTTGGATTTAGGGAGCATTATAGTGCTGAAACAGCTGTAGCAATCACAGGTTTAGGGAATATAACAGCCAAATTGCTCAGAACTTATTGACTGGCAGTATTATAGAAGACCAAATAACAATGTTGTAATCAAGGATGGAAACAAATTACAATGATGATCCCATAAGATTAATTAACACAGTGACATTGTAGCCATCCATTATGATCAGATTTTTTACAAGGACCCTCTGTTTGTAACCTTCCTAACAATGTTTTTCTCAGATGTATCCCTTTCATGCTCTACTAGTAAAGTATAACAAATTCTACCTCTGTGAAAGGAAAATTCTTTTGTAAATTCAAAAAGTAAAAGCTTGAGATCATTGATTAGTCAAAGGACTAGGACATTCTAAAGGAATACACAGTTGCTAGAGAAATTCACATGATTATTTCTTACGAATAAAGACAATTTGTGGTTCTCTCATTTTGAATGGCTAATTATAATAGGTCCATGTCAGATTTAGAAAAAATTGACCTATGTCTGAGGATAATTCCATAAATGTTTTTTATGCCTAGGAGGGTAGAGCCTCATTTTGAATTTTCATCTATCAGTATCAAATGTGATTGCCTTTTCTCATCATTATGTAAAAGAAGGACGCATTCTGTTATTTCTCAGTGTGAAGCAAATAGACTATAAAATATCATACTGTGTTAAAGGGAAAAATGTCTCTGAAGGGCAAAAATAGTCAGCAAGTACACTGTACAAACAAGAACCAAAAAGAACATGGAATTACTGTGAACTACAAGAGATGGAGATAAAGAGGCCACTATTTTATAATACCACGATTTCCCAGAAAAAGGCATCAAATGTAAAATGTGTGACCCCTTTCCTTGCAACTTGTCTGCAATATATAATTGCTTTTGATCTGATCAAATGGATGGCTCCGGAAGTTTATAATGAGATTCAGATTCTTTACTAAGCTTCTGGTTCTAAATGCAAAGCTGTTATTTTCATATGGACATTTGGTGATCTGTGCAAGATGGGACACACTCTCACTTCTCAAATGCAGGTAGAAAAGTAAGAAGGAAAAGACCATTTCATTAGGTAGCATATTAATTTTAAAAATGAAACAAAAGGATGACTAAACAAGGATATTAACTCTATCTTTTGGACAGCAAACAGGACCATATTAAGAAATGAACGGGGGAAAATATTTCCCAATTACTGCCTTGTCTATGTCTTAAAATGGTTTATAGTGAGCTATATTGAACTACATAGAATTGTTATGAACATTTTAGTAAAAGTAAAAATACAGTTTTAAAATGAAAATAAAATAAAATAAAAGTGGTACATGGTCATAATTTCCATGTTTTTGAGGCAGAATCAGAAAGATTGAAAGTTTGAGGCCATCCTGAGTTATAAAGTGAGTTCCAGGCCAGCCTGAGTTCCAGAGCAAGACCTTGTCTCTCTCTTTGTTTACACATCTATTTTTCTAATTGTTAAACACAAATTTCTTTATTGTTTCCTAGGAGAAGACCAATTTTTATTGCATCAGTAACAAGGCTGTTCGGAGAAACATACATTTTAAAGTTAGATAATTTTATTTTTAGTATGAGCTACTAAATAATCAAACATAGGGAAGAATTTACTACATTTTTTTTTGGGGGGGGGGTCCGGTCATGGGGCCTGAACCCTGGGCCTGGGCTCTGTCCCTCAGCACTTCAGTTCAAGGTTAGAGCTCTACCACTTGAGCCACAGTGCCACTTCCGGGTTTTTTCTTTTGGCTTATGTGGTGCTGAGGAATGGAACCCAGGGCCTCAGGCATGCAAGGCAAGCGCTCTACCACTGAGCCACCTTCCCAGCCCCTACTACATATTTTTAATGTATTAAATTAACAAAAATGACACTCGACTATCATTTAAAAGTAAGTATAAAAATAAAATAAAAATATTAAAGAGAAATAATAGGCAAAAATCTACATCCCTCTAACTCATTTTCAGAATGACTGTATATTATTGTAAAGTCATGCTCTACATTTTGTATTGCAATTTTAATTGAAGCAATGATCATTTCTTTTTTTTATTATTGTGAAAATACCATATAGAGGGGTTACAATTACATGGGCAAGATAATGAGTACATTTCTTATAAGCATTGTTGCCTCCTCCTTTGTTTCCCCTTCCCATCCCTTCCTATTTCCCATCCTCCCCCACTCTCCCTGCCAGAGTTGTAAAGTTTGTTTTTCGACATAATGATTTGTACATCTCATTGTTGCAATGGGTCCACCTGTATCCCTATTTAAATAATTTGTTTTTGCCCTTCCCCTCCACAAATTATACCAACATCAAATACAGTGAGAGCAGGGATTATACCGTGGGGGAGGGACATACAAAGCAACAAAGAAATCATCTTATAAATATGTTAGAAACAATAGCAAGAAAGAAAAAAACACTTTGTCCTTATCTTGGGGTTCTTTTCACCTAACATCAACTTATCTGACCTTTACTGCTTGTCTCAGACATACACTAATTATTGCAAATAAGGGAAACCATGGGACCTATTTTCTTTGGGCCTGGCTTATTTCACTTAATATAATTTTTTCCAAGTCTTTCCATTTTCTAACAAATGGGCAATGTCATTCTTTCTGATGGAGGCATAGAATTCCATTGTATTTATACCACATTTTCTTGATCCATCCACCTACTGAGGGGCATCTGGGTTGGTTCCATATCTTAGCTATGGTAAATAATGCTGTAATAAAAATAGTCATGCTGGTAGCTTTAGTGTGGTCTTGTTTGTGATCATTTGGGTAAACGCCCAAAAGTGTGATTGCTGGGTCATAGGGGAGCTCTATGTGGAGTCATTTTTTTTTTTATTGTAAAGATACTATACAGAGGGTTACAGTTACATGAGTGAGGTAATGAGAACACTTCCTCTTGAACATTGTTACCCCCTCCATTGTTTTCCCCCTACCATCCCCTCCCTCCCTCCCTTCCCTGAGGTTCTTTTTTTTTTTTTGATTGTGATTACATAATTTCCGGAAATTCACAGTATTGTGGAATAATGATGCTCATTTAAAGTCACAAGTTCATTCTAACTTTCCTGGAGCAAATTGTCTATCACAGTCTGTAATATATAACGGTGTTCACATGTTATATACCATATATGTGATCAGCAGCATGGGGATATTTAGTAGTGGTTCAACCAGATGAGTGGGAGTTCTTTGTTTCTTAAGTCCTGTTAGTTTTGTCATATCACCTAACATTTTGGATTTAGCATCCACTTATCAGTGAGACCATGTACCGTTTGTCTCTTCGTTCTTGGCTAACCTCGCTCAACATGATTCCTTCTAGCTCCATCCATTTCCCTGCAAATGCCATTATTTTGTCATTTCTAATGGCTGCATAATATTCCATTGTGTATAGATACCACAATTTTTGGATCCATTCATCTGTGGTAGGGCATCTAGGTTCTTTCCATATCCTAGCTATTGTGAACAGTGCTGCAATAAACATGGAGGTGCACGTGTCCTTGTGTATTGGTTCCTGTTGTTCAGGGTAGATGCCTAGAAGTGGTATGACTGGGTTGTAAGGGAGGTCAATCTTTAGCTTTCTAAGGACCCTCCAGATTGCTTTCCAAAGTGGTTGTATAAGTGTACATTACCACCAGCAGTGTAATAGGGTTCCTCTTTCTCCACATCCCCTCCAGCATTTGTCGTTGGCTGATTTGTGGATGTGGGACATTCTGACTGGGGTAAGGTGGTCTCTCAGGGTTGTCTTTATTTGCATTTCCTTCACCACCAGGGATGATGAACATTTCCTCATGTGTTTCTTTGCCATTTTTATTTCTTCATTTGAGAAGTCCCTCTTTAGTTCCCTTGCCCATTTAGTAATTGGTTTGTTAGGTTTGGGAGGGATTAGTTTCTTGAGTTCCCTGTATATACAGGATGTTAACCCTTTGTCTGATATATTGCTGGTAAATATTTTTTCCCAATTCGTTGGTTGTCTTTCTAACTTAGTTGCGATAGATTTAGCTGTGCAGAAGCTTTTTATTTTAAGGTAGTCCCATTTGTCGAATCTCTCTCCAACTTGTTGTGACCCTGGGACTCTTTTCAGGAAGTTCCTTCCTGTGCCTATTAGTTCAAGTGTCTCTCCTACTCTGTCCTGCAGTAGTTTCAGAGATTCAGGTTTAATGTTAAGGTCTTTAATCCATTTTGAGTTGATGTTGGTGCATGGTGATAGGCTGGGGTCCACTTTTAGTTTTCTGCATGTGGCTGCCCAGTTTTCCCAGCACCAGCGGTTGAAGAGGCTGTGTTTCTTCCATTGTATGTCTTTGGCTCCTTTGTCGAATATCAGCTGGCTGTAGGCCTGTGGATTTATTTCTGGATCTTCTATTCTGTTCCATTGGTCTTCGGGTCTGTTTTTGTGCCAGTACCATGCTGTCTTTGTTATTATAGCTCTGTAGTAGAGTTTGAAGTTCGGCATGGATAGCCCTCCCATATTGTCTTTATCCCCTAGAATTGTTTTGGCTATTCTAGGTCTTTTGTTGTTCCATATGAATTTTTGGACTGTTTTCTGTATTTCAGTGATGTACGTCATTGGGATTTTAATAGGAATTGCATTGAATTTGTATATTAGTTTTGGAAGTATTACCATCTTTACTATATTAAGTCGGCCTATCCAGGAGCATGGGAGGTCTTTCCATTTCCTAGTGTCTTCTGCAATTTCTTTCTTTAACTTTTTATAGTTCTCATTAAATAGTTCTTTTACATCTTTGGTTAGGTTAATTCCTAAATATTTTATTTTTTGGGAGGTTATTGTGAATGGGGTTGCTCCCTTTATTTCCCTCTCTTCCTGTACATTATCAGTGTATAGGAAGGCAACTGATTTTTGTGGGTTTATTTTGTATCCTGCTATTTTGCCAAAGTGATTTATGATTTCTAAGAGTTTGGGAATGGAGTTTTTGGGATCGTGGAGGTATAGTATCATGTTGTCTGCAAAAAGGGATAGTTTAACTTCTTCTTTCCCTATGCAGATCCCTTTAATGTCTTTTTCTTGCCTTATTGCCCTGGCTAAGGGTTCTAAGACTATATTGAAGAGGAGTGGAGACAGTGGGCATCCTTGCCTTGTTCCTGATTTTAGGAGAATTGGTTGTAGCTTTTCCCCATTAAGCATAATATTGGCTATTGGTCTGTCATAAATGGCTTTTATTGTTTTTAGAAATGTTCCTTCGATTCCTATTTTCTCCAGAGCTTTTAGCATGAATGAATGTTGAATTTTATCAAAGGCCTTTTCTGCATCTGTGGTGATAATCATGTGATTCTTGACCTTGGCTCTGTTGATATGTTTGATTACATTTATTGACTTATGTATGTTAAACCATCCCTGTGTCTCTGGGATGAAGCCTACCTGGTCATAGGGTATTATTTTTTTTATGTGTTTCTGGATTCTGTTAGCTAGAATCTTGTTAAGGATCTTTGCACCTGTGTTCATCAAGGAAATTGGCCTGTAATTCTCCTTTTTGGTTGAGTCTTTGCCTGGTTTGGGGATGAGTGTGATATTGGCTTCGTAGAATGAGTTTGGGATAGCTCCCTCCTTCTCTGTTTCTCTGAAGAGCTTGAGGAGTATGGGTATTAGTTCTTGTTTAAAGGTCTTATAGAATTCTGCTGTGAATCCATCTGGTCCTGGGCTTTTTGTTGTTGGAAGACTTTTGATAGCTTCCTGTATCTCATTATAGGATATTGCCTTATTTAATTGGTTAACTTCTTCTTTGCTCAGTTTGGGCAACTTGTATTTCTCTAAAAATGCATCCATTTCTGCCAGATTTTCTTCCTTTAGAGAGTATAGCTTTTGAAAGTGGTCTGTTAGAATTGTTTGGTTATCTTGGGTACGTGTTGTGATGTTTCCGGTGGCATCCCTAATCCTATTAATATGGGTTTCCTCTCTTCTTTTTTTAATTAATCTTGCCAACGGGCCATCAATTTTGTTTATTTTTTCAAAGAACCAGCTTTTTGTTTGGTTTATTTTGGTTATGGTTTTCTGATTTTCTAATTGGTTAATCTCTGCTCTTAATTTGGTTATCTGGTTTCGTCTAGTAGCTTTAGGTCCCATTTTTTCTTGTTTTTCTAGCTGTTTTAGTTGCAACATGAGATTATTTACTTGGTCTGTCTCCATTCTCTTGATGTGGGCACTGAGGGCAATAAATTTGCCCCTCAGGACTGCTTTTGCTGTGTCCCACAAGTTTCTTTGTGAGGTGTTTTCATTTTCATTGAGTTGTAGGAAATGCTTTATTTCTTCTCTGATCTCTTCTGTTACCCAGGCATTGTTAAGGAGTGTGCTGTTCAATTTCCATGTATTAGAGAAATTTCTGCGGTATGCTTTGTTATTGAGAGCTAGCTTGATTCCACTGTGGTCAGATAGGATACAGGGGATTATGTCGATCCCTTTGTATTTGCTTAAGTTCCTTGAATGAACTATGATATGGTCTATTTTGGAGAAAGTTCCATGAGCTGCTGAGAAGAATGTGTACTGTGTTGTTTTAGGGTGAAATACTCGGTAGATGTCAGTTAATTCCGCTTGAAGTATGGCCTCACTTAATTCGGTAGCTTCTTTACCAATCCTCTGGTTGGTAGACCTGTCCTTTGGTGAGAGTGGCGTGTTAAAGTCTCCTAGTATTATCGTATTGGGATCTATTTTATTCTGTAAGTTTGAGAGCATTTGTTTAACATATCTGGGTGCACCAATATTTGGGGCATATAAGTTGATGATGGTTATATCCTCCTCTTGGATTGTTCCCTTTATTAATATGTAGTGTCCGTCCTTGTCTTTCTGTACTGATTTTAATGAAAAGTTTATTTTGTCAGATATCAGGATAGCTACACCTGCTTTCTTACTGGGGGCATTTGATTGGTAGATCCTTTTCCACCCCTTCACTCTGAGTTTGTTTGTATGTTTGGCTGAGAGGTGGGTCTCCTGAAGGCAACAGATGGATGGGTCTTGTTTTCTGATCCAGTCCTCAGTTGGTTTTCTTTTAATTGGCGAATTCAGCCCATTTATATTAAGAGAAAGTATAGAGAGATGCATTGTTGTCCCTGCCATTCCGTTTTCCTAAGTTTTTCTTCTTTCCTTTCCTCCTGTGCTTGCTCAGTTAGACTTTGAGTAATGCCTGTTTGGGCAGGTCCCAGTTCCTGGTTGCTTTCTTCAGGTTGTGTCCCCCCTCTTAGAATTCTTTGTAATGCTGGTTTAATGTTTATGTATTCATTTAGTTTTTCTTTGTTATTAAAAGTTTTCAGTTCTCCATCGAATGTGAATGCTAGCTTTGCCGGGTATATCAGTCTGGGTTGGCAGTTATTGGCTCTCAGGGCTCGTATGGTGCTTTCCCAGGCTTTTCTTGCATTCATTGTTTGTGTGGAGAGATCTGCAGTGATTCTAATTTTTTTCCTGTTGTAGTATAGCTCCTTCTTCATTTTTGCTGCATGCAGGATTGTTTCCTTATTATTCAGATCCATCATTGTTACTATAATGTGCCTAGAAGTGTTTCTCCTGGGATCTTGCTTGTTGGGTGTTCCATAAGCTTTTGTAATGTAGTTAAGATGGTCATTTTTGAGGTGGGGAAAATTTTCATTGACTATCTTGTTAAATAGGTGTTGCATTCCCTTGCTCTGGAATTCCTCACCTTCGTCCACTCCGATTATGCGAAGATTAAATTTCTTGGCATTATCTGCTTGCTCTTGAATTTCCCTTTGGTTTAATTTGAGTGATTTTTCCATATCTGTCACTTTTTGGTCCAGTTGGTGTATTCTGTCTTCTGTATCTGACACTCTACCTTCCATTTCATTCACTCTGTTGACTGTGGCTTCTATTATGGTTTGCATGGAGGAAATGGATCCCTTTATGGATTCAATGTTGGTTCTCAGAGTACTGATCTCACCTCTCAATGAGGTATGCATTACCTCTAATTTGGCGTTTATCTCACTTCTTACTGAGGTTTGTGCAGCTTCTATTTTTGCATCCAACTTTTGTTTGATATCCTGTATCTCTTTTGATAGTTCATCCTTGTGCTCTTTCAATTTCTGATCCATTTCTCGCTTTATTTCTTGAGTCATTGCCTCCAGCAACCCTTGGATGTAGTTTTTGTCTTCCATTCCTGCTTTGCTCCCACTGGGGCTCTCCCCTGCATGGCTGCTGGCTTTTGAGGTGAGCTTGCTGTCCTGGGTGGTGGTAAACCTTGTGATTTTTCTCTGTGATTTTCGCATGGGGGTTCAGGAGACTGCTCTTCAATTTTGTTTTGGTGTGTCTGTCTTTGCTTGGTTGCTGATTCTGTATTGGTAGAGAGAGTCTGTGCCTGATCTGGGTTCTGTTGGGAGCCTATTTCCAGCTGCTATTCTGACTTACTTAGGATTCTCAGCTCTCTGCTGTAGATTGCTGGCAATTCCCGCCTTTGGTAGGGTTGAGCAGCCTAGCCTGCTTGTGTTTGCTCCTACGGGTGCTCTTGGGAAGATCAGATGCTCTGGATGCACTCTCCCAAATACTGGAGTGTGCTATGGGCTCCTGATGTGTTTTTGTTTGTTTGTTTTGGGCTGGTTGTGGGCTTGAACTCTAGGTTTGGGTGCTGTCCCTCAGCTCTTCAGCTCAAGGCTGGCACCCTACCATTTGAGCCATAGCACCACTTCTGACCCTTTTTGCTTTTGTGATGCTGAGGAATCAGATCCAGGGCCTCATACGTCCAAGACTATAACTCTATTGCTGAGCCGACTTATCTGCCTGAGCTCCTGCTTACTATCAGGTGCTGGCAGCCTGTGTTGCCCAATTCCCAGCCTAGGGTATATGGGTGGGGTTTTGGTGGGGTTTGGGCTTCTCTTGTCCTGAGCCTCCAGGTCTTTTGTTGTCACAGGCGTGCTTCCCAGGGAGTGTTGTTTCCTGATTTTCTCCCTTCTGTTGAGGCGTATGCTCAGCTTTTTACTTCAGTTGGGAGGAGTTGGTTGTGTTGTTCAGGCGCCGGATCCCTGGGCCTGGTTCCAGCCCCAGCCTGGAGTGCGCTCGTTAGGCCTATGCTGATGTGTATACCACCTAGGTTATGCAGCCTGGAGGACACAGTTCACATTTCTTCTACTGTTGGTAGTCTTGACCCAGGGGCGCTGTTCCTGGCTTGGGCATTTAAGCTCCCTTCCAGGGGCACTCTTGCTCTGGCCTGGCCAGCAGAGTGTGCTCCACGGGCTGGTGGAGCTCTCAGACAGTTCCCAGTTTTAGTGGGTCCTGTGGTCCGGGTGTTGGGGTAGGGAGTCTAGGTCAGGGTCTGGGGATTCCCTTTAGCTCTGGTCTCCCTTGAGGGATACACTGTCCCCTGTGGGGTACTCACCCTGGAGCTGGTTGTTTCTGTGTGGTGTAGGTCGTCAGTTGTTGTTGCAATCCGAGTTCAGTTGGGTTGGTTGCGGGCTGGGTTGGGCGGTGGTGGCTCTGTGTGATTCTTTTCTGTCTCTGCCTCTATCGAAGCTGTCGGGTCAACAGTGTCCACGCTCAGGCAGCTTCTTCGCGGGTTGTAGAGATCCGGTGGGTCTGAGTGCGCAGGTGATCTGCAGGCAGCCCCCTGTGTCTCTGGGACCCGGGTCGTTGCGATCGTGATCGGTGGGTGGTCTGACGACAGGTCCCTTTGTCGTGCTGCTGGTGCCAGGCGGCTTTGGCGGGATGGAGCCTCTCTGCTCCAGTGGAAAGTGAGGGGTGGGGGTGGGATCCTTGTGGAGACTCCCAGCTGGTAGGTTTCTCTGTTCCTGGCGATCCGCTGTTCTGCAAACCGGTACCTGGTGATCTCTATGTGGAGTCTTTTGAGGAACCTCCATACTGCTTTCCAAAGTGGTTGAACAAGTTTACACTCCCACCAACAATGCAGGAGGGTTCCCTTCTGTCCACCTCCCCTCCAGCATCTGTTGTTATTAATCATTTCTTTTTTGTCTATAAAATTACCTTGAATTAATACAAAGCTAAAAAGTATTTAAACTTTCATTCAGTCAATGTTTAGTGGACTCTCCTATGTGTCAGGCATTGAAATGTTGGGGGATATTGCATCTATTCCACCAAAAGTTCATATGTACTTATGTCAAAAGCCTGATTTACTCAGTTGTTTAATATGAGTACAAAGTATTGTCAAAATTTGCCGAGTATGCAAAATTCAAAATAAATAGTGTTGTGTATTAGACTAAAAGCCAAGCTATGGGTAAGAACTTGGGCAAGAAATTTCATCCCTCCAAGTTTTGTAAAAGGAAAACTGAGTTATGTTCTTAGTTATGTAATGGCTTCTGTTTTAAGACTCATGGAAATGTAAGACAAATGTTTTGAGAAATAAGTATTCATAAATATGTGTAAATGTGTGTACATATCTGAGAGAGAGGTGAAAGAGTTATTCTGTCAATCAGTTTAGTTTAAAATCTAACTTAAATCACATTTTAATGTTGTGGATATTTCTCTATAAGTTCAAGCTTACAATGATGTTTCCATTCTTTTTCTCTTCTTTCTTGCTCAGCTGTTTCCATAAGATAACTGTCTCTTTAGCACCAAGGGGATCACTTTTTTACAGTTAGTTGTATCCTTTAATAATTTTAAAGGATTTTTTTTTTACTTTCAACCTTGTAAGATGGAAGTTTTTTTGTCTTGCAAAGGAACAATGGTTGTAATATATGTAAGTATGAATATATATGTAATTATCCATTTTTATTCCTACTCTCTTCTAAATGAGGAGAGAAGTTTAGATAGAGCAGTTAATAAAGTTATTGTAAAATATATGTAATGTGCATAATATTATGTATAAACTTCATCATAGCTGAGCAATGTAGTATAAACCAATTTCTTTTTTTTTTAACTTTTTTTAAATTTAATTTAATTTTATTTGTGAACATACTGTACAGAGGGGTTACAATTACATGGGCAGGATAATGCGTACATTTCTTACCAAGCATTGCAGCCTCCTCCTTTGTTTACCCTTCACATCCCTTCCCAGCCTCCCCCCTACCCCCCAATCCCAATCCTTCTCCTTCCTCCCCCTTCCCCCCCCCCCCCCCCCCCCCCCCGCCCCGCACCGACATTGTAAAGCTTGTTTTGGACATGACAACTTGTACTTCTCATTGTTGCAATAGGTCCACCTGTATCCTTAAACAACTGGTTTTTCCCCATCTCCTCCACAAGTTATACTGACATCAAACATAGAGAAAGCAGGGGTTATACTGTGAGGGAGGGACATACAAAGCAACAAAGAGATAATCTTATAAATGCGTTAGAAACACATGCATGAAAGAAAAAAACATTAAAATACATATCTAAGGGTTCATTTTCCTGACATCACATTATCTGACTTTTTCCGCTTGACTCATACATATACTAGATATTGCAAATAAGGGAAACCATGGGACCTATGTTTCTTTGGGCCTGGCTTACTTCACTTAATATAATTTTTTCCAAGTCTTTCCATTTCTTAACAAATGGGGCAATGTCATTCTTTCTGATGGAGGCATAGAATTCCATTGTGTATATATACCACATTTTCTTGATCCATTCATCTACTGAGGGGCATCTGGGTTGGTTCCATATCTTAGCTATGGTAAATAATGCTGCAATAAACATAGTTGTGCTGGTAGCTTTAGTGTAGTCTTGTTTGTAAACATTTGGGTAAATGCCCAAAAGTGGGATTGCTGGTTCATAGGGGAGTTCTATGTGGAGTCTTTTGAGGAACCTCGATACTGCTTTCCAAAGTGGTTGAACAAGTTTACATTCCCACCAACAATGAAGTAAGGTTCCTTTCTGTCCACATCCCCTCCAGCATCTGTTGTTGTTAGAGTTCTTGATTTTTGCCGTTCTAACTGGAGTGAGGGTATATCTCAATGTTGTTTTGATTTGCATTTCTTTTATGGCTAGGGATGTTGAACATTTCTTCATGTGTCTATTGGCCATCCTTCTTTCTTCTTCAGAGAAGTTTCTCTTTAAGTCATTAGCCCACTTATTTATTGGGCAATTGTGGCTTTGAGGATTTGTTGTTGGGGGCTTTAATTTTATGAGTTCCAAGTATATTTTAGATATGAGACCCTTGTCCGTTGTATGGCTAGTAAAGATCTTCTCCCAATCCGTGGACTTTCTATTGATCTTGCTAGCTATGTCATTTGCCCTGCAGAAGCTCTGCAACTTGATGCAATCCCATTTGTCCAACCTTTCTTTGATTTGTTGTGTTTCCGGGTCTCTATTCAGAAAATTTCGGCCTGAGCCAAGGAGACCTAGGGTTTCTCCTATTCCATCCTGTAATGTTTTCAGAGTGTCTGCTTTGACTCTGAGGTCTTTGATCCATTTGGAGTTGATTTTGGTGCAGGGTGATATATAAGGATCTAGCTTTAGTTTTCTACAGGTGAATAACCAATTTTTCCAGCACCATTTACTGAAGAGGCTGTCTGTCTTCCATTCTATTGTTTTAGCTCCCTTGTCAAAGATTAGATGGCTATAGGTCTGTAGGTTCATTTCTGGGTTTTCAATTCTATTCCATTGGTCCTGAGGTCTGTTCTTATGCCAATACCAAGCTGTTTTGATTACTATGGCTTTATAGTAGAGTTTGAAATTTGGTATTGATATTCCTCCAGCAGTGTTCTTTCCATTGAGGAGCGTTTTTGCCATTCGGGGTCTTTTATTATTCCATACGAATTTTTGGATTGCCTCTTCTATTTGCTTGAAGAATGAGGTGGGAATTTTGACAGGTATTGCGTTGAATTTGTAGATAGCCTTGGGAAGTATTGCCATTTTCACGATGTTAATCTTTCTAATACAGGAGCATGAGAGGTTTTGCCATTTTTTAAGTTCTGTGTTGATTTCCTTTTTCAAGATTTTAAAGTTTTCATCATAGAGGTCCTTCACTTCTGTAGTTAAGTTAATTCCTAGGTATTTTATTTTTTGTGGGGCTATTACAAATGGAGTTGCTTTCCTAATTTCAGCTACACTTTTCTCATTGTTGGCTACAGAAAAGCCATTGATTTTTGAGGGTTAATTTTATAACCTGCTACTTTGCCAAAGTTTTGAATCAGCTTGAGTAATTTGGGAGTGGAGTCTATGGGATTCTTTAAATACAAGATCATGTCATCTGCAAAGAGGGAGAGCTTTATTTCTTCTTTCCCTATTTGGATCACCCCCCCCCCTTTTTTTTTCTCCTCTCAATGCATTTTTATTTTATTTTATTTTTTTTAATTTTATTTTATTTTATTTGAGAACATACTGTACAGAGGGGTTACAATTACATGGGCAGGATAATGCATATATTTCTTACCAAGCATTGCAGCCTCCTCCTTTGTTTACCCTTCACCTCCCTTCCCAGCCTCCCCCCTCCCCCACACCCAATCATACCCACCTTCCCCCCCACAGACATTGTAACGCTGGTTTTGACATGACATTTTGTACTTCTCATTGTTGCAAAAGGTCCACCTGAATCCTTAAACGACTTCTTTGTCCCCGTCTCCTCCACATGTTATACTGACATCAAATATAGTGAAAGCGGGGGTTACACTGTGGGGGAGGGACATACAAAGCAACCAAGAAATAATCTTATAAATGCGTTAGAAACACATGCATGAAAGAAACAAAAACATTAAAATACATATTTGAGGGTTCGTTTTCCTAACATCACATTCTCTGACTTTTTCCGCTTGACTCATACCTATACTAGATATTGCAAATAAGGGAAACCATGGGACCTATGTTTCTTTGGGCCTGGCTTACTTCACTTAATATAATTTTTTCCAAGCCTTTCCATTTCCTAACAAATGGGGCAATGTCATTCTTTCTGACGGAGGCATAGAATTCCATTGTGTATATATACCACATTTTCTTGATCCATTCATCTACTGAGGGGCATCTGGGTTGGTTCCATATCTTAGCTATGGTAAATAATGCTGCAATAAACATAGTTGTGCTGGTAGCTTTAGTGTGGCCTTGTTTGTGATCATTTGGGTAAATGCCCAAAAGTGGGATTGCTGGGTCATTGGGGAGCTCTATATGGAGTCTTTTGAGGAACCTCGATACTGCTTTCCAAAGTGGTTGAACAAGTTTACATTCCCACCAACAATGAAGTAAGGTTCCTTTCTGTCTACATCCCCTCCAGCATCTGTTGTTGTTAGAGTTCTTGATTTTTGCTGTTCTAACTGGAGTGAGGTGATATCTCAATGTTGTTTTGATTTGCATTTCTTTTATGGCTAGGGTGGTTGAGCATTTCTTCATGTGTCTATTGGCCATCCTTCTTTCTTCTTCAGAGAAGCTTCTCTTTAGGTCTTTCGCCCACTTACTTATTGGGCAGTTATTTCTTTGAGGATTTGTTGTTGGGTGGTTTAATTTTTTGAGTTCCAAGTATATTTTAGATATGAGACCCTTGTCCGTTGTATGCCTAGTAAAGATCTTCTCCCAGTCCGTGGGCTTTCTATTGATCTTGCTAGCTATGTCATTTGCCCTGCAGAAGCTCTGCAACCTTATACAATCCCATTTGTCCAACCTTTCTTTGATTTGTTGTGTTTCAGGGTCTCTATTCAGGAAATTTCGGCCTGAGCCAAGGAGACCCAGGGTTTCTCCTATTCCATCCTGTAATGTTTTCAGAGTGTCTGCTTTGACTTCAAGGTCTTTGATCCATTTGGAGTTGATTCTGGTGCAGGGTGATATATAAGGATCTAGCTTTAGTTTTCTACATGTAGTTAACCAGTTTTGCCAGCACCATTTACTGAAGAGGCTGTCTGTCTTCCATTCTATTGTTTTAGCTCCCTTATCGAAGATTAGATGGCTATAGGTCTGTAGGTTCATTTCTGGGTTTTCAATTCTATTCCATTGGTCCTGAGGTCTGTTCTTACGCCAATACCAAGCTGTTTTGATTACTATGGCTTTATAGTAGAGTTTGAAATTTGGTATTGATATTCCTCCAGCAGTGTTCTTTCCGTTGAGGAGCCTTTTTGCCATTCGGGGTCTTTTATTGTTCCATATGAATTTTTGGATTGCCTCTTCTATTTCCTTGAAGAATGAGGTGGGAATTTTGATAGGTATTGCGTTGAATTTGTAGATAGCCTTGGGAAGTATTGCCATTTTCACAATGTTAATCTTTCCAATCCAGGAGCATGGGAGGTTTTGCCATTTTTTAAGTTCTGTGTTGATTTCCTTTTTCAAGATTTTAAAGTTTTCATCATAGAGGTCCTTCACTTCTTTAGTTAAGTAAATTCCTAGGTATTTTATTTTTTGTGGGGCTATTACAAATGGAGTTGCTTTCCTAATTTCAGCTACACTTTTCTCATTGTTGGCATACAGAAAAGCCATTGATTTTTTTTTTTAAATTTTATTTTATTTTATTTGAGAACATACTGTACAGAGGGGTTACAATTACATGGGCAGGATAATGCATACATTTCTTACCAAGCATTGCAGCCTCCTCCTTTGTTTACCCTTCACCTCCCTTTCCAGCCTCCCCCCTCCCCCACACCCAATCATACCCCCCCTCCCCCCCCCCTCCGACATTGTAAAGCTGGTTTTGACATGACATTTTGTACTTCTCATTGTTGCAAAAGGTCCACCTGAATCCTTAAACGACTTGTTTGTCCCCATCTCCTCCACATTTTATATTGACATCAAATATAGTGAAAGCAGGGGTTACACTGTGGGGGAGGGATATACAAAGCAACCAAGAAATAATCTTATTATAAATGCGTTAGAAATGCATGAAAGAAACAAAAACATTAAAATACATATTTGAGGGTTCGTTTTCCTAACATCACATTCTCTGCCTTTTTCCGCTTGACTCATACCTATACTAGATATTGCAAATAAGGGAAACCATGGGACCTATGTTTCTTTGGGTTTGGCTTACTTCACTTAATATAATTTTTTCCAAGCCTTTCCATTTCCTAACAAATGGGGCAATGTCATTCTTTCTGATGGAGGCATAGAATTCCATTGTGTATATATACCACATTTTCTTGATCCATTCATCTACTGAGGGGCATCTGGGTTGGTTCCATATCTTAGCTATGGTAAATAATGCTGCAATAAACATAGTTGTGCTGGTAGCTTTAGTGTGGTCTTTTTTGTAAACATTAGGGTAAATGCCCAAAAGTGGGATTGCTGGGTCATAGGGGAGTTCTATGTGAAGTCTTTTGAGGAACCTCCATACTGCTTTCCAAAGTGGTTGAACAAGTTTACATTCCCACCAACAATGAAGTTGTTGTCCAGCATCTGTTGTTGTTAGAGTTCTTGATTTTTGCTGTTCTAACTGGAGTGAGGTTATATCTCAATGTTGTTTTGATTTGCATTTCTTTTATGGCTAGGGATGTTGAACATTTCTTCATGTGTCTATTGGCCATCCTTCTTTCTTCTTCAGAGAAGCTTCTCTTTAAGTCTTTCGCCCACTTACTTATTGGCCAGTTATTTCTTTGAGGATTTGTTGGTGGGTGGTTTAATTTTTTGAGTTCCAAGTATATTTTAGATATGAGACCCTTGTCCGTTGTATGGCTAATTTAAGATCTTCTCCCAGTCCGTGGGCTTTCTATTGATCTTGCTAGCTATGTCATTTGCCCTGCAGAAGCTCTGCAACCTTATACAATCCCATTTGTCCAACCTTTTTTTTGATTTGTTGTGTTTCCGGGTCTCTATTCAGAAAATTTCGGCCTGAGCCAAGGAGACCCAGGGTTTCTCCTATTCCATCCTGTAATGTTTTCAGAGTGTCTGCTTTGACTTCAAGGTCTTTGATCCATTTGGAGTTGATTCTGGTGCAGGGTAATATATAAGGATCTAGCTTTAGTTTTCTAAATGTAGTTAACCAGTTTTGCCAGCACCATTTACTGAAGAGGCTGTCTGTCTTCCATTCTATTGTTTTAGCTCCCTTATCGAAGATTAGATGACTATAGGTCTGTAGGTTCATTTCTGGGTTTTCAATTCTATTCCATTGGTCCTGAGGTCTGTTCTTATGCCAATACCAAGCTGTTTTGATTACTATGGCTTTATAGTAGAGTTTGAAATTTGGTATTGATATTCCTCCAGCAGTGTTCTTTCCATTGAGGAGCGTTTTTGCTATTCGGGTTCTTTTATTGTTCCATATGAATTTTTGGATTGCCTCTTCTATTTCCTTGAAGAATGAGGGTGGAATTTTGATAGGTATTGCGTTGAATTTGTAGATAGCCTTGGGAAGTATTGCCATTTTCACGATGTTAATCTTTCCAATCCAGGAGCATGGGAGGTTTTGCAATTTTTTAAGTTCTGTGTTGATTTCCTTTTTCAAGATGTTAAAGTTTCCATCATAGAGGTCCTTCACTTCTTTAGTTAAGTAAATTCCTAGGTATTTTATTTTTTGTGGGGCTATTACAAATGGAGTTGCTTTCCTAATTTCAGCCACACTTTTCTCATTGTTGGCATACAGAAAAGCCATTGATTTTTGGGGGTTAATTTTATAACCTGCTACTTTGCCAAAGTTTTGAATCAGCTTGAGTAATTTGGGAGTGGAGTCTATGGGATTCTTTAAATACAAGATCATGTCATCTGCAAAGAGGGAGAGTTTTATTTCTTCTTTCCCTATTTGGATCCCCTTTATGTCTGCATCTTGTCTTATTGCTGTAGCTAGACATTCTAATACTAGATTGAAGAGAAGTGGAGAGAGTGGGCAACCTTGTCTTGTTCCTGAGTTAAGAGGAAATGGCTTTAGTTTTTCACCATTGAGTATAATGCTGCTGTATGTTTGTCATATACAGCCTTTATTGTATTGAGGAATGTTCCATGGATTCCTAATTTTTCCAAAACCTTCATCATAAAGGGGTGTTGGATCTTGTCGAATGCTTTTTCTGCGTCTATTGAGATAACTATGTGGTTCTTATTCTTGCTCCTGTTGATGTGATGAATAATATTAATTGATTTGCGTATATTGAGCCAGCTTTGCATCCCTGAAATGAATCCTGTTTGATCGTGGTGTATGATTTTTTGGATGAATTGTTGAAGTCGATTGAAAAAAATTTTGTTGAGAAGTTTTGCATCAATGTTCATCAAAGAAATGGGTCTATAGTTCTCTTTCATTGATGAGTCCCTGCCTGGTTTTGGGATGAGGGTTATGATGGCTTCATAGAATGTGTTCGGTAGTGAGCTTTCTCTTTCAATTCCATTGAAGAGTTGGAGGAGTATTGGTGTGAGCTCTGCTTTGAAGGCCTTGTAAAATTCTGCTGTAAAACCATCTGGTCCTGGACTTTTCTTAGCTGGGAGGTCTCTTATTGCTGTTTCTATTTCAATGCTTGATATGGGCCTGTTAAGATAGTTTAACTCATCTTGGTTTAGTTTTGGCATGTCAATATTTGCTAGGAAAACATACATTTCTGTCAAGTTCTCAAACTTATTAGCATAAAGTTTCGAGAAGTATTCCCTTATAATGTTCTGAATCTTGGTTGTTTCCGTGGTGATGTTTCCATTCTCATCTCTGAGTTTATTAATTTGGGTGTGTTCTCTTCTTTTTCTGATAAGATTTGCTAAGGGTCTGTCAATTTTGTTAAGTTTTTCGAAGAACCAACTCTTTGTTTTGTTGATTCTTTCCATAATTTTTTTGGATTCTAATTCATTTAATTCTGATTTAATTTTGATTATTTCTTTCCGTCTACTGGATTGGGGTTTATCTTGGTGCTCGTTTTCAAGGAGGTTTAGATGCGTCATTAAATTGTTAGTTTCAGATCTCTCCAATTTGTTGATGTAGGAGCTCAGAGCTATAAACTTGCCTCTGAGTACTGCTTTTGCTGTGTCCCAGAGGAGCTGGTATTTTGTGTGTTCATTTTTGTTGAATAGCATGAACATTTGAATTTCCTTTCTAATCTCTTCCATGACCCACTCATGATTCAGCAGTGTGTTGTTCAGCCTCCATGTGATGCCGGACTTTCTTTGGTGGCTTTTGGTGTTGAGTTCTAATTTTATTCCCTTGTGGTCAGAGAGAATGCAAGGTATAACTTCAATGTTTCTGAATTTAGACAAGTGTGCTTTGTGGCCTAAAATGTGGTCTATTTTAGAAAACGTTCCATGTGCTGCTGAGAAAAACGTGTATTCTGATGCTGCTGGGTGAAATGTTCGGTAAATGTCTGTTAAGTCTAGTTGATCTATGCAGCTGTTTAGATCTGTGGTTTCTCTGTTGAGTTTTTGCCGAGTTGATCTATCTAGTGGGGAGAGTGGTGTGTTAAAATCCCCAACAATTAATGTCTTTGGATCTATATGGGATTTGAGGGAAAGTAGTGTTTCTTTGATAAATTTGGGTGCTCCATTGTTTGGCGAATAGATATTTAGAATTGTAATATCCTCCTGAAGGAGAGATCCTTTAATTAGTATGTAGTGACCTTCTTTATCTCTTTTCACGAATTTTAATTTGAAGTCTATTTTATCTGATATTAAGATTGCAACTCCCGCCTGTTTATGCGGTCCGTTTGCTTGGTAGATTTTGTTCCAGCCTTTAACATTGAAAATGTGTTTGTTTTTATGGGCAAGATGTGACTCCTGCAGGCAGCAGATAGAAGGGTCTTGTTTTTTAATCCAACTAGACAGTCTATGTCGCTTAATTGGAGAGTTTAGTCCGTTTACGTTAAGAGATAGGACTGAGAGGTATTTGGGAGTTCCTGCCATGTTATCCACCTTCTTGGGGGCTGCGGAAACTGGGTTCTTCCTATGGTTCTTGGATTCTCAGTTTGGGTGCAGGTTCTTGGCCTTTATTGCGGTCTTGTTGGTTTTCTATGTGTAGGACATCTTTAAGAATCTTTTGTAGGGCTGGTTTGGTGGAGATGTATTGTTTCAATTTTTCTTTGCTATGGAAGGTTTTTATTTGGCCTTCAGTTATGAAGGAGAGTTGAGCTGGGTACAGTATTCTTGGTTGATAGTTGTTTGTTTTATGGGCATGGCATACATCATTCCAGGCTCTTCTTGCTTTGATTGTCTCTGCTGAGAAATCTGAGGTGATTCTAATTGGTTTCCCTTTATAAGTGATTACCCTTTTCTCTCTGACAGCTTTAAGGATCTTTTCCTTGTTCTGAGTTGATCCTGTGTGGATTATAATGTGGCGGTGGGATGTCCTATTCTGGTCTGGTCTATTTGGGGTTCTAAAGGCTTCTTGTATCTGAATAGGCCTATCTTTTTGCATGTTTGGGAAGTTCCCTGCTAGGATCCTGTTAAACAAATTTCCTAGACCATTAACTTCTGTTTCTAGGTGCTCCTCTACACCCATTATCCTTAGATTAGGCCTTCTGATGGTGTCTTCCAGGTGTTGGATAGATCTATCATATTTCTTGGACTTGTCTTGGATGGTTGTATGTTCTTTCTCTATAATATCTAGGCTGTCTTCAATCCCTGACATTCGATCTTCTGCATGGTCTAACCTGCTGTCAGGACTCTCTACTTTGTTTTTTATCTCTTTTCCTTCTAGTTGGTCAGCTTTGATGGCTTCAAGTTCTTTGTTGAAGCTCTGTTTTAGGTCTTGTATGAATTTCTTTACTTCCTTAATTTTGTGTTCAGTGTTCGTTCTCAAATCGCTTAGTTGATTGGTTATGGTTTCTTTGGGCTCCCATTCCTTCTGTTGGGTTCCATTCAGCATTCCCTTTGTGGTCTCCCTGACTTCCTTCAGCTCTTTGTTAATGGATTCCATGAATGCCTTTAGTGATCTTTGTGTGTTCTTTATCTGGTCTCTCAATTCCTGTATTACTCTTTGATTAGCTTCCTCCCGTTCGTGGGATTCCTGCAGATCTCTTTGAGTGTTCTCAGCCTGCTCACGCCATTCCTCCCTTTCTCTTTGAGTATTCTCAAGTTGTTCACGCAAATCCTGTATCAGTTTTTGAGTAGCTTCCTCACGCTTATGATATTCCTGTATAAACTTCTGGGATGCCTCCTCTCTCTCCCTATCACGCTCATACAGAGTCCTTTGTACGTTGTCAAACTTTTCATTTATCATGTTTGCCACCAGTGTTTGTAGAGCTGTTTGGGAACTCTCCTCTGGATTATTCATTATCTCTTCTAACCCCTGATTATCAAGATTGGGAATTGAGATACCTGAATTTGCCATTTTTCTTGTGTTTTTCCGACTTACTCTGCCCATTTGAGATGAAGATGGCACCAGTTTTGTGCTAGAACACTATCTTAAGGCAACCATCAACCAAAGTTTGCATTTGTACAGTCAATAGTATACAGATACAATCTAGTTCAACAGATACATCTATTCGACATCAAACAACTATATGTTAAAGGACTTCGAACCGCAGAGAAGAATTTGGAAAACCAGAAATTATTAGGGTTAGGGAGAGATGTGGGTAAAAAATAGGAATAGATTGGTGTGGGGAAGCACAGGGAGAGTTGAGTATGTCCTAATCACAATGCAGGAAATAAGTTTGGTAGGATGCAAGTAGAGAGAGAGAGTAAAAGAAGAAAGGGAAAGGGGAATGAAAAGAGACCAGAAAAAAAGAAACGTAAAAATTAATGTTATTTTAGAGATTAAAAACCATCTATTTATAGAGGAATATGAATATATTGAGAGAAAGGGAGGGACATCGAGGAGATGTGAAAAACTTTAAAAAAATGCTTAATATATTATATAGGTATAAAGAGGTAGTACTGCTATTAATGAATTTAAGTCTCAGAGGTTTTGAATTGAGTAATAAGTTTGTGGATTAAGTGTGTACACAATGGGGGATAGGGTCTACTGGTTAACTACGGGTTTATCTGAGGATGTGCAGGACAAGAGTTAAGTCATATAAAGAAGAACAAAGAGGAAAAGATGGAAAGGATAGGAAAGTGAGAAGAAAAGATCAGAAATTCAGTAGAGCTAGACAAAAAACAAAAGGATAATTAAGAATGAAAGAAAAAGAGAAAGAAGACAAGAAAAGAAACGAAAACACACATTCATGTATTCCTAAAATAAAAATTATAAGAGGAGAAAGAAAAAAAAAAGCTAATGGAAAACAATTATTTTTTCAGAAGAGGCAAAAATTAAAGATTAATAAAAGTTTTAGAAAAGCAAAAAAAAAAATTTTTTTATATATATAAGGTAACAAAAGACGAAAAAAAAAACAAAACAAAAAAAAGAAAAAAGAAAAGAAGAAGAAGAAGAAAAAAAAAGTTCTTTGATTTTTTTTTTTTTTTTTTTGGGAGGGGTGGGAAGAGTCCTGTATCTCCCTTTTGTCTGTAACCAGAGTCTGGTTGGAGTCTTTGGTCAGCTTGAAGTCCTGTGGCTTGATTGGTTTCTTAAGTCAGTTTGTTGGAACAGGCAGAAAAATGCTCTGCTTTACCCAAGATTTTGAGATCCCCCTCCCAGGTTAGTTTACTGGGAGGGCGATCTGCTTTGAGAATCACAAAAGAGGGGGATGCAGTGATGAGGCTAGGTTCTGGGTAGAGTTGAGGCCTTTCTACAAACAGTAGCTTTTCCCTGGGGCTATTTTGTGAAAAAATACTCACAGCACCCAGCCTGGAGCCATTCTCAGGGTTTCTGTTTTTCAATTGATTGTGGTGGCTGCTAGAGGGAGGGGCAGCCTCTGGCTCTGGTTACCCGGTGAGGAGAGCCACTCCAATGGCTGGCGCCTGAGCTGGGTGACTTTTCCCTGGATGGAACTGAGTCTGGCAGGTCACTTCTCCGTTAAGTTCTTGTGACCTGCTAAATGACTCGTTTTATTCCAAGGCCTGAGTTGGAGCTAGCAGCTCCTCCGAGCTTTGTCGGTATCCAAGATGGAGATCACCGGTGCTGGGGGGGAGGGGTGGCCTTCCCTCCTCTGCTCCCAGAGAAGGAGTGAGGAAGTGGGGCTTCTACTCACACCGAGTCTTGGATCCTGGGTCGTCTCTGGTCTGCAAAGTGCAGGATGAAGTTGTCCGCTCCTTGTCGGTTCTTGCTGGTGTTGAGTAGAATCCGCTTGTCCGCTGCATCTGGCTCCTTCGTCCCGGACTGCATCTCAGGTGTGCCCCCGCGGCGGCGGTGGTCGCTGCCGCGACCCTGCCGCCGCAGCAGTAGCTGCTGGCAGGCGCTCAGATGTGTCTGCTTGGCTTCCCCTCTCTTGACTAACTCTCTGTCCTGTGATGGCACACTTGGTGTGATTCTCTGGCTTGGGACTGTTCACTGGAACTCTGAAACTGTTTTCTATGCAAGAGCTTGTTCAGATTCCAGCTTCTCCTCCGCCATCTTCCCGGAACTCCAAAAGCCATTGATTTTTGAGGGTTAATTTTATAACCTGCTACTTTGCCAAAGTTTTGAATCAGCTTGAGTAATTTGGGAGTGGAGTCTATGGGATTCTTTAAATACAAGATCATGTCATCTGCAAAGAGGGAGAGCTTTATTTCTTCTTCCCCTATTTGGATCCCCTTTATGTCTGCATCTTGTCTTATTGCTGTAGCTAAGCATTCTAATACTAGATTGAAGAGAAGTGGAGAGAGTGGGCATCCTTGTCTTGTTCCTGAGTTAAGAGGAAATGGCTTTAGTTTTTCACCCTTGAGTATAATGCTGGCTGTAGGTTTGTCATATACAGCCTTTATTGTATTGAGGAATGTTCCATGGATTCCTAATTTTTCGAGAACCTTCATCATAAAGGGTTGTTGGATCTTGTCGAATGCTTTTTCTGCATCTATTGAGATAACCATGTGGTTCTTATTCTTGCTCCTGTTGATGTGATGAATAATATTAATTGATTTGCGTTAATTGAACCAGCTTTGCATCCCTGAAATGAATCCTGGTTGATCGTGCTGTATGATTTTTTGGATGAATGGTTGAAGTCGATTGAAAAAAATTTTGTTGAGAAGTTTTGCATCAATGTTCATCAAAGAAATGGGTCTATAGTTCTCTTTCTTTGATGAGTCCCTGCCTGGTTTTGGGATGAGGGTTATGATGGCTTCATAGAATGTGTTCGGTAGTGAGCTTTCTCTTTCAATTCCATTGAAGAGTTGGAGGAGTATTGGTGTGAGCTCTGCTTTGAAGGCCTTGTAAAATTCTGCTGTAAAACCATCTGGTCCTGGACTTTTCTTAGCTGGGAGGTCTCTTATTGCTGTTTCTATTTCAATGCTTGATATGGGCTTGTTAAGATAGTTTAACTCATCTTGGTTTAGTTTTGGCATGTCAATATTTGCTAGGAAAAGGTCCATTTCTGTCAAGTTCTCACACTTATTAGCATAAAGTTTTGAGAAGTATTCCCTTATAATGTTCTGAATCTTGGTTGTTTCCGTGGTGATGTTTCCATTCTCATCTCTGAGTTTATTAATTTGGGTGTGTTCTCTTCTTTTTCTGATAAGATTTGCTAAGGGTCTGTCAATTTTGTTAAGTTTTTCGAAGAACCAACTCTTTGTTTTGTTGACTCTTTCTATAGTTTTTTTTGGATTCTATTCATTTAATTCTGATTTAATTTTGATTATTTCTTTCAATCTACTGGATTGGGGTTTATCTTGCTGCTCTTTTTCAAGGAGGTTTAGATGTGTCATTAAATTGTTAGTTTCAGATCTCTCCAATTTGTTGATGTAGGAGCTCAGAGCTATAAACTTGCCTCTGAGTACTGCCTTTGCTGTGTCCCAGAGGAGCTGGTAATTTGTGTGTTCATTTTTGTTGAATAGCATGAACATTTGAATTTCCTTTCTAATCTCTTCCATGACCCACTCATGATTCAGCAGTGTGTTGTTCAGCCTCCATGTGATGCCGGACTTTCTTTGGTGGCTTTTGGTGTTGAGTTCTAATTTTATTCCCTTGTGGTCAGAGAGAATACAAGGTATAATTTCAATGTTTCTGAATTTAGACAAGTTTGCTTTGTGGCCTAAAATGTGGTCTATTTTAGAAAACCTTCCATGTGCTGCTGAGAAAAATGTGTATTATGATGCTGCTGGGTGAAATGTTTGGTAGATGTCTGTTAAGTCTAGTTGATCTATGCAGCTGTTTAGATCTGGGGTTTCTCTGTTGAGTTTTTGCCAAGTTGATCTATCTAGTGGGGAGAGTGGTGTGTTAAAATCCCCAACAATTAATGTCTTTGGATCTATATGGGATTTGAGGGAAAGTAGTGTTTCTTTGATAAATTTGGGTGCTCCATTGTTTGGCGAATAGATATTTAGAATTGTAATCTCCTCCTGAAGGAGAGATCCTTTAATTAGTATGTAGTGACCTTCTTTATCTCTTCTCACAAATTTTAATTTGAAGTCTATTTTATCTGATATTAGGATTGCAACCCCCGCCTGTTTATGGGGGCCGTTTGCTTGGTAGATTTTGTTCCAGCCTTTAACATTGAAAATGTGTTTGTTTTTATGGGCAAAATGTGACTCCTGCAGGCAGCAGATAGATGGGTCTTGTTTTTTAATCCAACTAGACAGTCTATGTTGCTTAATTGGAGAGTTCAGTCCGTTTACGTTAAGAGATAGGACTGAGAGGTATTTGGGAGTTCCTGCCATGTTATCCACCTTCTTGGGGGCTGCGAAAACTGGGTTCTTCCTATGGTTCTTGGATTCTCAGTTTGGGTGCAATTTCTTGGCCTTTATTGCGGTATTGTTGGTTTTCTATGTGTAGGACATCTTTAAGAATCTTTTGTAGGGCTGGTTTGGTGGAGATGTATTGTTTCAATTTTTCTTTGCTATGGAAGGTTTTTATTTGGCCTTCAGTTATGAAGGAGAGTTGAGCTGGGTACAGTATTCTTGGTTGATAGTTGTTTGTTTTATGGGCATGGCATACATCATTCCAGGCTCTTCTTGCTTTGATTGTCTCTGCTGAGAAATCTGAGGTGATTCTAATTGGTTTCCCTTTATAGGTGATTACCCTTTTCTCCTTGACAGCTTTAAGGATCTTTTCCTTGTTCTGAGTTGATCCTGTGTGGATTATAATGTGACGGTGGGATGTCCTATTCTGGTCTGGTCTATTTGGGGTTCTGAAAGCTTCTTGTATCTGAATAGGCCTATCTTTTTGTATTTTGGGAAGTTCTCTGCTAGGATCCTGTTAAACAAATTTCCTAGACCATTAACTTCTGTTTCTAGGTGCTCCTCTACACCCATTATCCTTAGATTAGGCCTTCTGATGGTGTCTTCCAGGTGTTGGATAGATCTATCATATTTCTTGGACTTGTCTTGGATGGTTGTATGTTCTTTCTCTATAATATCTAGGCTGTCTTCAATCCCTGACATTCGATCTTCTGCATGGTCTAACCTGCTGTCAGGACTCTCTACTTTGTTTTTTATCTCTTTTCCTTCTAATTGGTCAGCTTTGATGGCTTCAAGTTCTTTGTTGAAGCTCTGTTTTAGGTCTTGTATGAATTTCTTTACTTCCTTAATTTTGTGTTCAGTGTTCGTTCTCAAATCACTTAGTTGATTGGTTATGGTTTCTTTGGGCTCCCATTCCTTCTGTTGGGTTCCATTCAGCATTCCCTTTGTGGTCTCCCTGACTTCCTTCAGCCCTTTGTTAATGGATTCCATGAATGTCTTTAGTGATCTTTGTGTATTCTCTACCTGGTCTCTCAATTCCTGTATTACTCTTTGATTGTCTACCTCCCGTTCATGGGTTTCCTGCAGTTGTCTTTCCTCCTGTTCGTGGGATTCCTGCAGTTCTCTTTGAATGTTCTCAGCCTGCTCATGCCATTCCTCCCTTTCTCTTTGAGTATTCTCAAGTTGTTCACACAAATCCTGTATCAGTTTTTGAGTAACTTCCTCACACTTATGATATTCCTGCATAAACTTTTGTGATGCCTCCTGTCTCTCCCTATCACGCTCATACAGAGTCCTTTGTAAGTTGTCAGACTTCTCATTTATCATGTTTGCCAGCAGTGTTTGTAAAGCTATTTGGGAACTCTCCTCTGGATTATTCATTATCTGTTCTGACCCCTGATTATCAAGATTGGGAATTGAGATAACCGGATTTGCCATTTTTCTTGTGTTTTTCCGGCTTACTCTGCCCATTTGAGATGAAAATAGCTCCAGTTTTGTGCTAGAACACTACCTTAAGGCAACCATCAACCAAAGTGTGAATTTGTACAGTCAATAGTCTACAGATACAATCTAGTTCAACAGATACATCTATTCAACATCAAACAACTATATGTTAATGGGCTTCGAACTGCAGAAGAAGAATTTGGAAAACCAGAAATTATTAGGGTTAGGGAGAGATGTGGGTAAAAAAATAGGAATAGATTGGTGTGGGGAGGCACAGGAAGAGTTAACTATGTCCTAATCTCAATGCAGGAAATAGGTTGGGTAGGATGCAAGTAGAGATTGAGAGATAAAGAAGAAAGGGAAAGGGAAATGAAAAGAGACTAGAAAAAAAGATAGAAACGTAAAAATTATTAGGAGATTAAAAGACCATCTATTTAGAGAGGAATGTGAATATATTGAGAGAAGGGGAGGGACATAGATGAGATGTGAAAAACTTAAAAAAATGCTTAAAATATTATATAGGTATAAAGAGGTAGTACTGCTATTAAGGAATTTAAGTCTCAGAGGTTTTGAATTGAGTAATAAATTTGTGGATTAAGTGTGTACACAATGGGGGATAGGGTCTACTAGTTAACTACGGGTTTATCTGAGGATGTGCAGGACAAGAGTTGAGTCACATAAAGAAGAACAAAAGAGAGGAAAAGGTGAAAAGGATAAGAAAGGGAGAAGAAAAGATCAGAAGTTCAGTAGAGCTAGACAAAAAACAAAAAGATAATTAAGAAAGAAAGAAAAAGAGAAAGAAGACAAGAAAAGAAAGGAAAACGCACATTCACGTATTCCTAAAATAAAAATTATAAGAGGAAAAAAAAAGTTACTGGAAAACAATTATTTTTTCAAAAAAGGCAAAAATTAAAGATTAATAAAAGTTTTAGAAAAGGAAAAAAATTTTCTTCAAAATCCTCCATTCTTTCCCCAGGAAGGTTTTTGTTATTTTGTTATCAGTATCTGGAATATTATGATGATTTTTGTTTCTTTTTGTGCTGGTCCTGGGGCTTGAACTCAGGGCCGGGGCACTGTCCTTGAGCTTGTTTTTGTTCAAGACTACTGGTCTACTGCATTGAGTTACTGTTCTACTTTCAGCTTTTGGTAGTTAATTAGAAATAAGTCTCTTGGAATTTCTTGCCCAAGCTGGCTTTGAACAAAGATCCTCTGATCTCAGCCCACTGAGTATTCTGATATTGGGCTATTATGATTTTTTTGATGTGGATATTCATTGCTGGGTATGTGAGATCTTGAAATCTGAGGACACATACTTTCAAACTTGTAAAAGTACTGTATAATATTTTATTGATGATTTTCTTTCTTATATTTAGATCTTGTACTTGCTAGTGTTCTGATTTTTAAATTTTTTTCTGCATTCAATATCTTTCGTTTTGTTCTACCCTCTGGGTAATTTGTTCACTGTAGACTTTTTATTTAGTCTTTTTGTTTCTGCCTCAAATTTTTTATGTTTTGTTCTTTGAACATCTCATCTAGCAGATGCTAATACTGATTGCATTTTGAAATTTCCTTTTTCTCATTTTATCTCTGTTCCATGTAAAGTATTATTATGAGCTTTATATACTTTTAAAAGCATTACTCAACATGAAAATCTGAGGCACGAGAATCTTGGTAGAGGCCTTGAATAGGACTTGTCAATCAGGGGCTTCACAGTAAGGTGATTGCCTGATTTAATTGGCAAAATTCCAGTATCAGCATGCTGCAATCTTTTCTTTGGAGCTGGTCACTTTGGTTATATAGGGATACTTGAGAATTTTATCTGAGAGATATGCTTGTCTGGTATTTTGTACTTAAGTTAGGAAAGAAAGCAGCCATAGTATAAAATGTTTACTTAATTTCTATGTTTCATCATATAATATATTACTATTTTCTTTGGCTGTGTCCCCTACTCCAAAAACTCTTTTGCTAAGGCTGGGGAAGGATAGGCACCTGGTGCAAAGAGTGAAGAAGGCAGATAAGAACCTAAATATTTCATGGACAGATTTTTCAATAACTCTCCTGTTTTAGCTATATTTAACTTGTGCTTGTTTTTAAAGGATCTGCAAGGTAAACCTTGTTTCTCACTTTTTCCATTTCTTCTTTTAAGTCTTCTGTATCAGTTATTTTTTTGTATCAGTTATTTTCTAGAGTCTTTTTGATTTGCACTTTTTTTTCTGTTGCCTCATTGCCATTCTTTTTGTTTTTATAGATTGGTATGTTTTGAAATATCCTTGCTAGCATTTATTTTGGAAGACAGTAAAAGTAAATGCATCCCTATATAATCTTTGTTTTACTATGAAGTACACTGCTTTTTTTTTTTTTTTAAAAAAAAGTCTAGCTTACAAACAGTTCAGTTAATTTGACATAGTCCAAATGGTGATTGAAAAATGTTTCCTTAACAAACCTTTAAATTTCAATTGTATCAGCCTATTCCCTCACTTTCTTTAGTAATTTTTTTCTCTGAAGTTCACATGAAATATTGCTATTCTCAGATTTTCCCCTGACTTTATCATTTGATAACCTTGGTCCATAGTCTAAAATAGTCCCAGTTTATAAGCTATGCATTCAAGGCTGTCTGATAGCTATATCTATATCTAATCTATATCTATCTATATCTCAGTTTCATTTCTCTCCCTAATAGAAACCTGCTTCAGTTATTCCAGCTTCCTTCTTTCCCTTTATTTCCTTTCTAATTTTTGGTTATCAAACATTTACAAACTGGGCATGGTAGGACCTGCTTATAAGCCCAGTAACTTGGAAACTAGAGGCAGGAAGATCCAGAGTTCATCCCAAACAAAATTAGAAGACCTTATCTCAAAGACAAATATGGAACAAAAAATGTAGAGCATGGCATAAGTTGTTGAGTGCTTGCCTAGTATGTACTGTTCTTGTTTCAATCTCAGTACTATGAAAAGGAAAATTGCAAAACCCTATCATGTACCCAGTTTTTAAAACCCCAAACTGGAGAAATATCCATTTTTCTTGCATTCTGCTGAAAGACACATATTTACAAATGTAATACTGTGTCACAGTATATGTACTGTAATAATTTTCTCACAGAATAAAGTGGGATCCCTTGGGGAGAGGTTTGACTTTTTGTGGGGAAATAAGAAAGGCTTTCAAAAACAATTAAAAGATGTTTGGTTTGAATTTCTACTATGTATTACAAGCTAGGAATTCCTTGAGCAGATAGTCCTTTAGACTTGTGGCTACTTTGAGCTGCTGAGGGCTGCATGCAAAAAAGCTTGTTGCCTTAGAGGAAATGCAGGAGTAATGATGATGCCAAATGATAGACAAATCCCAGAAAGTGGAGTTTTATAATTTAGAAATATCACATAGTAGTACTTGGAAGGATAGACTGGAAAAGCATTTCTTCCAGCCAATATATTACAATTACAAATTTCCCTGGAATGTCCATTCTGCCCCCCCCCCCCCAAGCCCAATCTGTCACACCCTTCAAGTTCCATTGAACTCATGTGCTTTTTAATGAATTCTTTAACCTTCTATTTCAGAATGTATTCTCTTTTCTCTTCTACTCTTAAAATGTAAATTATACCATGTTACACTAGATTATAGGTAATTGTAAACTTGAGTCTATTTTCTTTGTTTCTGTGTATACTGCATCTTTTGTCTCTTTCTTCAGAAAATGTGAAGGCTCCTGGAAGGGTGAGGATAGTGTGACCCCAGCTTTTTTTCTTTTAAATAACACTGACTAAATAAATATACAATGAGCAGGTTTGTGATAGATTCTTGAAATGGTAAGAAAAACATAGAAATTTTACCTATCTAAAATTAAATATCCTGGCTTATATCCTTAATAACTGATCCTTAATAACAGATTCTGACTTACTTTTCCTGTATTCACAATTATTATGTATTTCATTACATTTTTACTCATATATTAGTTGAAGCACTGGGGAATAGACATTCACCAACTATTGCCTTTTTCTTGGGGGCATCATTTTAATTACTTGTCCTCTTAACTTGAATTTTTGGGCATAAAAATTCATAATGAATATAAGCATATATAGATCACACATATTTAAGAGCTAAAAGAATCAGTATTTTACCATTTTAAATCTCTTTTTACACTGATTTCATTTTGGCAGCAAAGATGATATATCTTCAATTTAACTGTAAATATAAGAAAACTTTGAATAGAAATTGGAAGTGAATTGTATGACAGAAGTAAAGTCATTTAAGTAGCTAGCCATAGCCTGATAAAATGCAAATCAGGATTCCAAGTTCACTTAAATTCCTTTTTTCCACTTTATTAGAGTTCATAATTTTTTTATGTTTCTAAGACCAAAGTTCTCTTACTAAACCCATTTATCATTTTAACTTATATAGAAATTAATAAATTATGATGAACATTTAGCTCTTGACAAATATTTAGAAGATGTGTTAGATGTATACATTGTTATACCTGTTTCACTCATACTGCATGAATGAACTCTATATTTGTTCATGTGAACTCTATAATGTTATCTTGTAGTTTCTAGTTACATCTAGAAGAAAATAAAGACTAAGAGATCCTATTCTTTTACTGTTTTAGACTTGATTATAGATTGATACTCATTTTTTGGCTAATATTGGTTGAATATTTGCTGGATACCTCAATCTACTCTACTGCAGGTCTGAAAGAAAGTTAATGGTTATGGTTCTTGGCAAGGATTCCCTGGGAATCCTTGTAATTTGCTTATAGTACCCATTTCCCATCTATTAAAGACAATGAGTTAATATCTTATTTGGGGAACTTTCTTGGGATAACTACCATCAGATTATTTAAGAAGCTCTAATGAAGTTCTCCTCTCCTCCTTTGTAGGTATGATAGATTTGTACATGTAACCATTTTTGCCCCATGCAACATGTTTTTATAGTGTTCTTTTCTCTCTTATCCTGTTTATCTGACTCTCTTACTGTATTCTCTTTAATCTTCTCTCTTAATAAATTGCATGTGCATTAAGTCTTCTCAAGTTCTTTCTCTAGAAAACCTGACCTATGACAGTTGATATTTAAGAAAATAATTGATAGATGTAGTGGAAGAAAATGGGTCTTGCAAAGTATTGCTAAAGATTTTTAAAAAAGACTTGGACCGAAGAAGCCAGAAGGTTTTTGAAGACGTTGTATGGTCTGACAAGCTATTAGGGATGTGATTGTGACAATAGGTGCATATTTCCTATGTTCTTAACTGTTTCCTAGGTTCCTGACTTTCTTTTTTTTCTGACTTTCTTAATACTTTTGTTCTAGGGCCTGATTACCCTGAAGGTGAAATTTGGTATACTGCATAGTGAAGAGAGTCATATCAAATTTCTCCATCTTATTTACAGGCAGATAGATGAAATTGTTGAGTGGGATCACTTGTTTGATCAAGTTGGGCAGAAATAGACATGCAAACTTGTTGGGGACAGTAACAGTTGATATACATAAAGAGACATAAACAAAATGATGAAGAGATGGGTTGGCTGGATGATAGTGGGAATTGGTTAAAGTTTATTAAAGAATTTTTCCTAAGGATTTTTTGAAGGCAAACTTCCAGGAAAGTTGTACTATCTATGATGTAAGATATGTCAGAAACATAGATGGACATGCCTGTGTGTTTCTAAAAGTTAGAATTTATTGAATAACAAAGATTTCACAAGCAACATCAATTCATGAGGTTCTACTGAGGTCATTTGATAGCATAGTTTGTTAACAACACAGGTCCTTTTCTTCCGATCATAATTTCTGATGTTAATGATCAGATCACACATTCACTTCCCAATCAGATAGAAATGACAGAATGGCTAAGAAAGGGTTAAAGCGGCTGCAGGGCTCCAAGGGGGCTAAGCCTAAAGCAAGAGTAAAGACTGAATATAAATATAGAGACAATGAACTTTACAATGAGGAGGGGATTGAGAGGGAGGAAAAGTGAGAGGAAAAGGAGATAGGGGTAACAATGTTTGACAAGAAATGTACTCACCACCTCATGTATGTAACTCTAACCCCTCTAACATCACCTTGATGATAAAATTAAATTAAAAAATAAACATAGAGACACTGAAGATGATCAGACAGAACATTAGTGAGGATTCATTCCTTGGTTGTAGAGCATTGGAGCTGTTTCCATACTTGGCTGTTATGAATAGGACTGAATAAATATGGATATAAGGTGACTTTATTATACTTTGGTTTGTAGTCACGATCAATGTACACCAGTTATATTATGGATCATAGGGTAGTTCTGTGTTTAGTTTATTTCAGGAATCTCCATATTGCCTTCTATAGTTGTTGCTCTAATTTACATTCCCACTACAATATAATAGTGTTTCTTTTCCTTTGCATCTTTTCCAGCATTTTTGTATTTGTATTCTTGATGATGGTCATACTGACTGGTGGGAGATAAGTTTTATTTGCATTTTTTGTACCCAAGTGTGTTGATGATTTCTTATATATGTATTAGCTTCTTTACTAATTTACTAATTTACTAGTTCTTTGAGGGTTAGTATATAACATATTATAAAGCATATTAATCTGTAATATTTAATGTAAATATATTATTCATACATTATATATTAGATGATGTTATATACTACATAACATACATTTTATATGTATAAATATATAAAATATAATATATACATGTATATATACACAAATATTAAAATATAAAATATAAAAATATTTGTGTATATATGTACACAAATATACCCAAATACAGTACAATTTCATTCATCCATCAATAACGACAATAGCCAGGCACTGGTGACTCATGCTTGTAATCCTAGCAACTCAACAGGCTGAGATACGATTACTGTTCCAAACCAACATGGGCAGAAAAGTCTGAGACACTAATCTCCAGTTAATCATAGAAAAAAAAAGCCAGAAGTGGAGCAATAACTCAAGTTATAGAATGCTAACCTTGAGTAAAAATGCTCAGGGACAGTGTCCAGGCTCTGAGTTCTAGCCCTAGCATACACACACACACACACACACAGACACACACACACAGACACACACACACAGACACACACACAGAGTCTGTTATTTGTAGGAAAATGAATGAACATGGAAAAAATCATTTCAAATGAAGCAAATTAGATAAAGGAATATATTTTCTCTTGTGTGTAAAAGTTAGATTTAAAATATAAACACAAATAAAGATATATGATCAAACTGACTAAAGTATGCTATAACTAAGCAGGAATGAGATTCCATAGTGTAACTCCTATGAACAATTATTAGTTAAAAAAATGACTATCATGAAGCTGAAACACATCATGATTGAGAGGGGTGGGGGCTAAAAGAAAGTAGCGTGGGCAAATGATAGAGAAATAATGGGTGAATAATCAATAATACACAATGTACATGTATGAAAATGAAACTTGAAGAGATGTATGAGGATGGAATTCATGGGACAGTGTGTGAAGTAGTAGTGACACCAATCAAGATGCATTATGGATCAAATAGATGTGTTAAATTGAAACCATTTTTTTACAACTATTTGAAGATAATAAAAAGGAAAAAAGTTCCTTTTGAAATTAAAAGCAATAAAAACATATTAGTAATGAAAATTTCCTTTGGGTTGATAAGACATTTTTGTTCCCCCCAAAGAACCAATATGTCAATACTGCCACAATCCCAATGTTTAAATATATTATGAAACGTTCAAGAAGAATTTTTGTCAATAAAAAGAATATGAAGAGATCAATGATTTAAAGTGGTCTGTTTTTTTTTTTCATTTTTGCCATCTTATTTTCAAGACATTTAAAGGCTATCGTACCCTTGAAGACATTTAAAGGTTATTGTGCTGTGTCCCATGAACGTGGCTTTTCTGTTGACATAATGGAAAATAGTATTTGTAGCTAAATTTTTGGAGAAAAAAGCAACTATATTGAATTGTTGGCTAGTTGTATTTATTTTTTCTTAGAAGTCTCTATTTGGCTCATTTACTCATTTATTAATCAAGTTGTTGATTCTTGAGGGTTTAGTTTCTTGAGCTCTTTGTATATTTTGGATATTAGGCCCTTGTTTGATGTATAGCTGGCAAAGATTTTCTCTCCTATACTTAGGCTGCTTTTTTAGATTAAGTATGTTCTATGCTTTGTAGGCACTTCTTTGATGCAATTCCATTTGCCAATTCTTCCTCTCCTTTACTGAGCCCTCTGGAACTTTCCTCAGAAGGTTCCTGCCTATACTGAGAAGATCTAATGATTTTTCTATTCCTTCCTGTAGTATTTCATGGTTTCAGGTCTTATGTTGAGGTCTTTGATACACTTTGAATTGATATTAGTACAGGATGAGAGATTGGGATCCAGTTTCAGTTTTCTGCCTGTGGATATCGTTTTCCCAACACCATTTGTTGAAGAGGCTATCTTTTTTTCCATTTTATGTTTTTGGTTTCCCTATCAAATGTTAGATGGCTGTAGGTCTGTGGATTTATTTCTGGGTCTTTTCTTGGTCCTTGTAGAGTCTTTTTCATTACTGTTTAAATCGTGTATCTTATTTGAATTTTATTTTTTGTCTTTAACAGTGAATAGCATTCAGTATGGCACCAACTTTATTTTCTCTATGGTTCAAAATTAATTTAAAATAAATAAGCAGGAATAAAAAATGTATTATTTTAAGGAAAATCCAACTCAGCAATAACATAAAAATAATAGATTAATCAGACAATCAATGTACAAAATATAGATGGTAGCATTCAAAATGGAAAACATGGAAGGCATTTTGAAAAGCTAAAAAAAACCCACTCAAAGTATAAATCATTATATTTTGAACTATCTTATTGGAATGAGCAATGTAATGGAAAAAATAGGTAGAAGTGAATTTTACTGAATTAAAGTTCAGAGAGCCTAGTCATAAGTTATATTTTATTGTTGTACAAAAGTAAGAGAGTAGATGTTATATAATTGCTTTCAGAATTAATAAGATCCATGTATGTTCATTCTGGTGCTAAACTTTGTTTCTGCCTCTCTCTGTCACTTGTCACTAAAGAAACTCACTGAATCCTTTAAGAAAAACCAAATCTTTAGTTTTTGAAAAGGCACGATCTTTATTTCAGAAGTCATTTGAGAAAATCACATAGAAAAGATGAATCTCAGAAGGTAAGAAGTAGGAACCTAAGACAAAGATATTCTACAAGATTCTTATCTGACTTGAAAGATGAGGTTTGATCCAATTAAGGAAGCTAATCGGTTTTCTTAATATGATAGCAAGGATTAGCTACATTTTACAGGTGAACTGAGGCACAGAGAAGTAAAATTCCCTACTGAAAGTAATACACACTGATAGGAGATATATAATAAGAACTCAGAATGCTTATTTAGAGTGTTTTGTTTGTATACATAAGATGCTATTATTATTTTTGTTGAAATTCCCTCACAACAGCCTTTTCACATCTATGATAGATTAGTTTGTCATTTCTACTCTATATCTGTATCTTCATGTCCTCTGCTGAAATAATGCATTGTTTCTGGAAATATTTATGCTCAAAGCCCATTTTCTTTGGAAGTACTCCCTGTTGCTCACCTAATAACAACATTTACACTATGTAATCACCATTATTATCATTCAACTTCAAAAGAGTTTCTTAGCTGATTTAATGGCTTTCTTCTACCTTAAAACACATGCCACCATTTTGATTTTTGTTTCATTTTAAATTTCTCTCTCATATACACAGAGTGAGAGTGAGTGAGATTGTACAAGTGAATTTTTAGGTCATTGTGAATTGAAACAAATGCTAGAGCTTTCTATTAATGTTAGCAACAATAAATGTATCACTAGTTAATTTAGCACATATTTTATTAAAACCAAACCACAGAAATTTTGCCCATGGTATTATATACATATACAGAGATGCACAGAACACAATCTTGAGCATCATTAGAAGTTCATCATGTAGTTTAAAGAGAGAGAGAGAGGGAGACAGACACAAACACAGAAAGATACAGAGATATAGAGAATGTGTGTGTGAGAGAATGAGAATATAACCAATAGAAGAGTTGAGTTCAATTCTACCCCACATTAGACGTCAAATCTAGAAAGCAAGACATGAATGCAAGATTACTAATTGAATTTGTTAGAAAGACAAGTCAAAGATCATAAAGAGATGGGATTATACTTATAAGCATAAGACTTATAAGTCTGTAAGGTAAACCTAGCTTCCACATATAAGGGAAAAATTTATCCTTTGTCTCTCTGGGCCTGACTTCATTTAGCATAATTTTTTCTAAATATTTCCATTTCTCTTTTCTTTTTTTTTTTCTTCTTCTTCTTCTTTTTTTTTTTTTTTTTGGTCATGGGACTTGAAATCTGGGCGTAGGCACTGTCCTTGTGCTCTTCAGCTCAAGGCGAGTGCTCTACCACTTGAGTCACAGCACCACTTCCAGTTTCTAGTGGTTTATTGGAGATCAAAGTCTCACAGATTTTCCTGCCTGGGCTGGCTTTGAACCACGATCCTCAGATCTCAGCCTCCTGAGTAGCTAGGATTACAGGTGTGAGCCACCAGTGCCCAGCCTTTCCATTTCTTTAACAAATGTTTAAATATCATTTTTTCTAATGGATGAGTAAAATTTCATTGTGTTTATATACCACATTTTCTTGATTAATTAATCCACTGATGAGCATCTGGGATGATTGCATACCTTGGCTGTGGTGAATAGTGCTGGTCTATAATCTTTGTAATCTTTTGGGTAAGTATCCAGGAGTGGGATTGCTGGGTTATTCTATGTTTAAGTTTTTGAGGAATCTTTACAATATTTCCCATGAAAAAATTTCTCTTATGAAACAGACATAAATTATGGTGAACACCTGAGGATGTAGTCAGAGCATATTAAAAAATATGAGAGAGTTGGGAATGGTGGTGACTAATCTACAGGAACAACTTGGCTTCTGAGCATAGTTTAAATAGAGTCACACAATGGGAAATCATATAATAACTATTATTTTAAATTAGCATATTATTATAAATTAATGATTGTGAAACTTAATGAGCCCTCAATAATAGCTGATACATTTATTCATACTCTCTTCCCACTTACCAAAATGAAAAGCTTCACCGAACACCTTAATTCCATACTTTAACCTTTTTTGTTTTTATGAATTAGTAAAAGGCTCTACAACCAAATAATATAAATCCCATTCCCCTCTGTGTATTAGGAGATTGTTCTGATTTGTATATGAATTTGGTGTATCTGCCAAGTCTTCATGTGTTTTAAAGTGAGTTGAAAGTTAATTGACTATGATGTTTGGTGGTAATACTTCCCCACTTCTGACAAGCCTCCCTTTATAAGAAGATGGAAAGACCAGAAGAGAAACAAATACATTATTTGCTGTTTACCATGTGCATAGACCCCGAGTTCAATCCCTAGTACCACAAAAAAGCAAAAGGAAAAAAGACCATTATCATATCTAGTCCTGTCATAATTGTGAGTTATCTAATTTTTTAAAATAATCACCCAGTCTGTGTTATTTCTGCTATTCTTACCAGAAAATGGACTCATTTGGTCACTTTGTAGCTGGATCAAAGGCTTGTGTACCATTCTTGATGTTTCTGTGTCTCTCTGTTATTTCCCCAAATCCAATCAGTTATCAAGCTTCCATGTAATGTCTCTTAATTTGCCAATAACTTCTTTAGTTGGCTGTCACTAGCCAAATCAAAGTATATATCCTCTAGTACTATCATAAGAGTCTAGGCTTCTTTTAATGTTCTACCCAGAAAGATCTTTTTGAAGTATGAGTTTGATTATGACATATATACACTCTTAACCTTACAATGACTATCTATTAAAAATTTAAAATAAAGCAGACAATGAGACCCCAATGTCCCATTGATCTATGTCCTTTCTCCCTCACTTGCCACCTTCCCTTTCTGTACCATACAGAGCTACCGTTAGAAGCTGGAAGAAAACCTTTCTTTTCTCTTAACTGCAGGCTTTTGACCTAGAATTAGCATCCTACTCACTCCCCACCAACACCATCATTAAAAGTTGTCCTAAAATACAGTAAGCTAAACTATTAATCCCAAAAATCTCTTTCTTAACTAGGCCGAATAAGTTAACACCTTGTACATTCCTTTTAAAGCAAAGGAATTTCCTTATTTAAATCAGTTTTTCTTGTTATCCTTAAGCTCCATAGATATAGATTTACATTACTATCACCAATGTGGGTACTGAGTGTATATATCGAGTTGAATTAAATACTTTATTTCATCTTCAATATGTTTTGCTATATTAAGAAAAAAGTAAGTCATCAGAACATCTCATTATTGATACTGTTATTTTTAAACTTTCAGTTTCCCCAGTTACTAAAGAAGAGAGCAGGGGCTGGGAAGGTGGTTTAGTGGTAGAATGCTTGCCTTGCATGCCTGAGGCCCTGGGCTCAATTCCTCAGCTGAAAGTGGCATTGTGGCTCAAGTGGTAAAATGCTAGCCTTGAGCTGAAGAGCTGAGGGACAGCACCCAGGCCCAGAGTTTAGGCCCCACGACTGACAAAAAAAAAGAGGGAGCAAAAATCTTGATACTAACTATGTCAAAATGCACCCCTCCAAAAAACCCCCTCCAAAACAGCCTGAGCATGTAGTTAAATATGAAAGATGGAGTACATTGACTTTTCTTACTTTTAAAGACTTAATGAAACAACTGAACATATAGGTATGAAATAAAGCTATAGCCATGTAATAAAATAAGAATGATGTGTGTCTACACTACACTCATTACTTCAATATAAGAAGTAGACTTGAAATTCAGGGATTAAGTCAAACAGATTTTCTGATTTAGAACATAAAAAGCTAGATATAATTGTTTTAATTTTCTTAAATGTCCATCTAATTTATAAAGAAAGTGGGGGAAATCCCCAGGGAGTAGACATAGAGAGCATTTAGAAAGAGACAGGCAAGCTCTCAACCTAACATTTGTCCTAGGTGTGACTACTGGGCCAGAGTGGTAGAGCATTTATGTTGCTCAGAAGATATACCTGGTCCCTATACAGGTTTGAAAAGAAAATTAGACCCTGCAATGATGAAAGATCAGATTAAGACCGGGGGGGGGGGGGGGGGAAGCCCAACAAGACTCCTTAAAGATACCCCCAAATAAACAAAAAGATAACACAGAAAGAGATGGTGGACCAGGTGTGGTGGCCATTTCCTGTAATGCCAGTGATATGGTGGGCTAAGGTCAGAAGAACTGAATTTCTAGGCCAGGCTAGGCCAGAATAAACAAACAAAATAACAACAACAAAAACCACATGTGAAATTTCATTTCAACAGAAAAAGCTAGGTGTGAAAGTGTCTACTTCTAGTTATTGCAAGAAGTAAAAATAAGAATCACTGAAAGAAGAGCTGGTGGCATGGCTCAACCAGTAGAACACTTGCCTAGCAAGCATACAGTTCTGAGTTCAAATCCTATATGACCAAAAAAAGCACAGGGGTAGATAATGAAGAGATATGTATATTTGCTCCTATTGAATAGATAAAAGGAAAATATAAGAAAAACCAAGAATTTTTCCTAAATACATGACTGCTCACATACAGAAGTTTAAATATAAAGAATCAAAATTAAAAATATAGTTTATGTTATCCCCAGCTTTATAGAGCCTCAATATCTTAGTAGAATTAAACATAAAAACTTTTGGCAGAGTACACTAACAGACCTGGCCTCAAATTATCTCTCAAAAATTGAGCTAATTAAAACAAAAAACACAAAAATCGAGCTAACTTTTAGATCACTAACTCCCAGTGAAGCAGTTTAACAAATTACCACAAGGAAGGATTAGCAACATAAATAATAAACAACAAGTAAGTCTATAAACTAGAATTTTTGTGTACAAAATATACAATAATGGAACAAATATGGGTAGACTGTATGAGTAAGCAACAATAGAACTATCAAATATGACCAGGCAGAGCTTCAAAAATACAAAATAGAGCATGTAGAAATATTATATATTGGGCTGGGAAGGTGGCTCAGTGGTAGAGTGCTTGCCTTGCATGCCTGAGGCCCTGAGTTTGATTCCTCAGCACCACATAAACAAAAAGAAAAAAAGCCAGAAGTGGCACTGTGGCTCAAGTGGTAGAGCGCTAGCCTTGAGCTGAAGAGCTGAGGGACAGTGCCAGGCCCAGAGTTCAGGCCTCACGACCAGACTCAAAAAAAAAGAAAGAAATATTATAAATTATATAATATTAAATATGAAATGTAATCATTAAAATTAAAATCCACTAGACTACTTAGACAGTAGATTGTATATAGCTGCAGAAAGAACTGATAACATGGAAAACGAAATTTAAAAAACGTATCCAAAATTCAACATAGTTACCAGGTATTAGGAAATATAAAACAGAGATAAGAGACTAGAAGGATGCAACAAATTAAACTACTTGAAGGGAATGGTAGCAAGAATATAGAATAATAGCAAGGAAAGATGTTGGAGGAGCAGCTGGGGGCTCAACGAGCTCTTGCAAAGAAACCAGTTTTAATGTTCCAGTGAAAAATCAAAGGCTAGAGAGTCTCACCAACTTGTGCCATCATAGCACAGCACAGAGAGTTTGGTCAGAAAGGAAAAACTCAGGCAGCTTGTTTAAGGAGACAGATTTAAGCACTCTCCCCCGAGGTGGCAGAGCCTGCAACAGCTGCTGCAGCCACCATATCAGCAGACAGAGCCCGGGATAAAGGTACCAGAGACAGACTGAGAGAAGTTTCTACTCACTGCCACACAAACTTGCAGAAATCTTCATTCTGTTGAACACAGATGGACGCAGACTGTGGACGATGGGAAATCCAAGGGAAAGGCATGATACCCCACAAGACATTCCCACTCCTTATCTTGAATGGCATTAGAATGGCCCTTTCCCCACCACCTGAGAAGAATGCTATCTTTGATACTAGCAAAAACTGGGCCAGAGCAGCTAGCGGATAACTCAAGCCTTAGAAGCAGATAATGACAAGCCATTTTTCAACAGGGCAAAGGAACCTGACCAGCAGGACTCAGCTCCACCCAGGGGAAAGTTGCCCTTCCCAGCAAGGAAAGCTATTCCCAGGGTAAGGTGATTTTCTATACTGGGTAAACAGAGCCAGAGGGTGGCCCCACCCCTCTGCAGTACAGGCAGCTCCCCCAGCTGCAGGAGGTTAAAAGAAAATGTATTGATGTTGGTATAATTTGGGGAGGGGAAGGGAAAAAACAAATTGTTTAACTAGGGATACAGGTGGACCCATTGCAACAATGAGATGTACAAGATGCTATACTAAAAAATGAACTTTACAACCTTGGCAGGAGCAGGGCAGAAGGGGGTTGGTGGGGGGGAGTGTAGTTATGGAGATAGGAAGGCAGGGATGGTAGGGGAAAAACAAAGGGGAAGGCAACAATGCTTGATAAGAAATGTACTTATTACCTTGCTCATGTAACTGTAACCCCTCTGTATGGTATTTTTGCAATAAAAAACTTATTAAAAAAAAACAATGAGAAACTGGATACAGCATAAAACCTGAGAGTGGTTCTAGGCTGGGCCACAAAAGTGTCTCAGGATCAATGACCTCAGGAAAAACTACTGATTGCTGACAGGCCACAACCCTACCCACATCCAAGCATCCTTGAAGTGACTCCAAGCTAGAGGAAGCAGCCATCTCCCTCTTGTGTGATACTCAAAGCATATTGCCCTCCCACTGAACTAGTCTGAGAAGAAGGTTACAAATTCCCCAGGCTGGTAAGGCAGAACTTTGTTCTTCCTGCTTAAACAAACTAATTTAAGAAACCAACTGAGCCACAGGAAAATGAAACACCACAAGCAAATCAGAGAGGCTCCATTAAGAGACTGGTTTTAGACATAGGGGAGACACAAGATCTCCTAAATGAATCAAAGAATTCTTTTATCTATTTATTTTTTTAATTTCTTTTTCCTACTTTTTCATTTTTTTTGTGCTTCTTATGTTATTATTATTTTTTATTGTGAACATACTGTACAGAGGGGTTACAATTACATGGGCAAGACAGTAAGTACATTTCTTATCAAGCATTGTAGCCTCCTCCTTTATTTATCCTTCCCAGCCTCCCCCGCCCCCCCCCCCCCAATCCTCCTCCCCACCACCAAAGTTGTAAAGTTCGTTTTCAACATGACAACTTGTACTTCTCATTGTTGCAACGGGTCCACCTGTATCCTTATTTAAAAGACTTGTTTTTCCCCTTCCCCTCCACAAATTATATCGACATCAAATGCAGTGAAAGCAGGGGTTACACTGTAGGGGAGGGACACACAAAGCAACAAAGAAATAAACTTATAAATGCGTTAGAAACAAATGAATGAAAGAAAAAAAACATTTAAATACATATCTTAGGGTTCATTTTGCTAACATCACCTTATCTGACTTTTTCTGCTTGACTCATACATATACTAGATATTGCAAATAAGGGAACCATGGGACCTATGTTTCTTTGGGCCTGGCTTACTTCACTTAATATAATTTTTTCCAAGTCTTTCCATTTCCTAACAAATGGGGCAATGTCATTCTTTCTGATGGAAGCATAGAATTACATTGTGTATATATACCACATTTTCTTGATCCATTCATCTACTGAGGGGCACCTGTGTTGGTTCCATATCTTAGGTATGGTAAATAATGCTGCAATAAACATAGTGGTGCTGGTAGCTTTAGTGTGGTCTTATTTGTGAACATTTGGGTAAATGCCCAAAAGTGGGATTGCTGGGTCATAGGGGAGCTCTATGTGGAGTCTTTTGAGGAACCTCCATACTACTTTCCGAAGTGGTTGAACAAGTTTACAATGAAGTAAGGTTCCCTTCTGTCCACATCCCCTCCAGCATCTGTTGTTATTAGAGTTCTTCATTATAGCCATTCTAACTGGGGTGAGGTGGTATCTCAACGTTATTTTGATTTGCATTTCTTTTATGGCTAGGGAGGTTGACCATTTCTTCATGTATATATTGGCCATCCTTCTTTCTTCTTCAGAGAAGTTTCTCTTTAAGTCATTAGCCCACTTATTTATTGGGCAATTGTGGCTTTGAGGATTTGTTGTTGGGGGCTTTAATTTTTTGAGTTCCAAGTATATTTTAGATATGAGACCCTTGTCCGTTGTATGGCTAGTGAAGATCTTCTCCCAATCTGTGGGCTTTCTATTGATCTTGCTAGCCATGTCCTTTGCCATGCAGAAGCTCTGCAACTTCATGCAATCCCATTTGTACAACCTTTCTTTGATTTGTTGTATTTCCGGGTCTCTATTAAGAAAATTTCGGCCTGAGCCAAGGAGACCTAGGGTTTCTCCTATTCCATCCTGTAATGTTTTCAGAGTGTCTGCTTTGACTTCAAGGTCTTTGATCCATTTGGAGTTGATTCTGGTGCAGGGTGATATATAAGGATCTAGCTTTAGTTTTCTACAAGTAGTTAACCAATTTTGCCAGCACCATTTACTGAAGAGGCTGTCTTTCTTCCATTGTATTGTTTTAGCTCCCTTATCAAAGATTAAATGGCTGTAGATCTGTAGGTTCATTTCTGGGTTTTCAATTCTATTCCATTGGTCCTGAGGTCTGTTCTTGTGCCAGTACCAAGCTGTTTTGATTACTGTGGCTTCATAGTAGAGTTTGAAATTTGGTATTGATATTCCTCCAGCAGTGTTCTTTCTGTTGAGGAGCGTTTTTGCTATTCAGGGTCTTTTATTGTTCCATATGAATTTTTGGATTGCCTCTTCTATTTCCTTGAAGAATGAGGTTGGAATTTTGATAGGCATCACATTGAATTTGTAGATAGCCTTGAGAAGTATTGCCATTTCCACGATGTTAATCTTTCCAATACAGGAGCATGGGAGTTTTTCCCATTTTCTAAGTTCTGTTTTGATTTTCTTTTTCAAGTTTTTAAAGTTTTCATCATAGTGGTCCTTCACTTCTTTGGTTAAATTAATTCCTAGGTATTTTATTTTTTGTGGGGCTATTACAAATGGAGTTGCTTTCCTAATTTCAGCTACACTTTTCTCATTGTTGGCATACAGAAAAGCCATTGATTTTTGAGGGTCAATTTTATACCCTGCTACTTTGCCAAAGTTTTGAATCAGCTTGAGTAATTTGGGAGTAGAGTCTATGGGATTCTTTAAATACAAGATCATGTCGTCTGCAAAGAGGGAGAGTTTTATTTCTTCTTTCCCTATTTGGATCCCCTTTATGTCTGCATCTTGTCTTATTGCTGTAGCTAGGCATTCTAATACTAGGTTGAAGAGAAGTGGAGACAGTGGACATCCTTGTCTTGTTCCTGAGTTAAGAGGAAATGGCTTTAGTTTTTCACCATTAAGTATAATGCTGGCTGTAGGTTTGTCATATACAGCCTTTATTGTATTGAGGAATGTTCCATGGATTCCTAATTTTTCGAGAACCTTCATCATAAAGGGTTGTTGGATCTTGTCGAATGCTTTTTCTGCATCTATTGAGATAACCATGTGGTTCTTATCCTTGCTCCTGTTGATGTGATGAATAATATTAATTGATTTGCGTATATTGAACCCGCTTTGCATCCCTGAAATGAATCCTGTTTGATCATGGTGTATGATTTTTTGGATGAATTGTTGAAGTCGATTGAACAAAATTTTGTTGAGAAGTTTTGCATCAATATTCATCAACGAAATGGGTCTATAGTTCTCTTTCTTTGATGAGTTCATTATTTTTATTTAATGTTCTTTTTTTCTCTTTTCCCTTTTGGTCCTTTTTCTTTCTTTGAACTGGTTAATTGATGTTCTGTTCATTCCCAGATATATACCTGTCTTGATAATTAGGCCTTATCCTTCACTGTGTGCATACTTAATTCAGACATTGATCATTTACGTCACAATCTTTCAACCTGAGTTCCTTTAATTGTGGTATTCTTTCTTTATACTTATGTGATTTTTTTAAAGTTTTTCACTTTTAAATTCATTGTTTCTTTTTTTTTTTGTCTTTTATCTTTCTTCTCCTTTCTTTTTCCTCTCTCTGAATTTAGGTCTTAGTTATTTTCCCTCTCTACATTCCTCTAATCTTATTCTTGCCTCACAATTCTCCCTATACCTATTAATTTCTGGTTCCCTGGATCCTTTTATTTTCTAAGTCCATTGATCCCTAGTTGCTTTTTGTTAAACAAGACTGTATCTGTATTCACTTTGACTTTGTCAAAATATCTGTGCAACTACAGGGCTCTGGTTGATGCTTGCCTTAAAATAGTGTTCTATCTCAGAATTGGTTTTGCTTTCATAACCAAATGGGCAGAACAAGCCATAGAAACACAAGAAAAATGACTAGACTAGGAACTTCATCTACCACTTAGGATATTCAGGCAACAGAGCAGTTAATGAATAATCCAGAGAAGAGTCCTCAAAATGCTCTACAAACAATACTTGTAAACATGTTGAAAGAAAGGTTGAAAGCCTACAAACAGCTCTGTGTGAGTGTGACAGGGCAATGCATCGGCATGATGAGGCTAACCAAACATTAATAAAGGAATTGCATGAGTATAATGAGGTTAATCAAAGATTAGTAGAGGAATTCATGGAATCCACAAACAGAAAGCTCGAGGAATGCATCGAGTCCAAAAATGGAAAGCTGAATAAATTCCAACAGAAGGATAAGGGAGTCCAGTGAAATGATATTGTTGTAATATGTAAGTATAAATTGAAACAATATGTCTCCACCAAACCAGCATTACAAAAGATACTTAAAGATGTCCTACACATACAAAACCAAAAATAGCATGACAAGGCCAAGAAACGGTCTCCAAGCAGAGAAACTGAGAATCATAGGAAGAACCCAGTAGGCACAGCCCATAAGAATGTGGATAACATAGCAGTACCTACCAAACACCTCTCAATCCTAACTCCCAATATTAATGGACTTAACTCTCCAATTAAGTGACATAGATTGTATATTTGGATCAAAAAGCAAGATCCTTCTATCTGCTGCCTTCAAGAGACACTCCTTGCCCATAAAAACAAACATATTCTAAAGTGAAAGGCTACAACAAAATCTACTAAGCAAATGATCCCCGTAAACAGGTGGGAGATGCAATCCTAATATCAGATAAAGTAGACTTCAAATAAAATTAGTGAGAAGAGAAAAAGGATAATAAATACTAATAAACAAATCTCTCCTACAGGAGGATATAACCATTATAAACATTTATTCACAAATACAGGAACACCCAAATTTATCTAAGAAACACTACATTCCCTAAAATCTCACATAGATCCAAAGACATTAATTGTTGGGGACTTTAACACACCACTCTCCCTGATGGATAGATTAACTTGGAAAAAACTCAACAGAGAAATATTGGATCTAAACAACTGCAAAGACCAACTAGACTTAACAGACATCTACAGAATATTTCATCCAGAAGAATTAGAATACACATTCTTCTTAGCAGCACATGGAACATTCTCCAAAACAGACCACATGTTAGGTCACAAAACGGATTTATCCAAATTTAGAAACATTGAAATTATGCCCTGTACTCTCTCAGACCACAAGAGAATAAAATTAGAATTCAACAGCAAAATGCACCAAAGAAAATCCTGTGACACATGGAGACCAAACAACACACTGTTGAACCACCAGTGGGTCATGGAAAAGATTAGAAAGGAAACTCAAATGTTTGTGATATTTAACAAAACTGAACATACAAATTACCAGCTCCTATGAGACAGAGCAAAGGCAGTACTCAGAGGAAAATTTATTGCTCTGAGTTCCTACATTAACAAATTAGAGAATCTCAAACCAACAATTTAATGATGCACCTGAAGCTCCTTGAAAAAGAGCAACAAACTAAACCACAATCCAGTAGATGGAAATAAATAATTGAAAGTAAATCAGAATTAAATGAATTAGAGTCCAAAAAAACATAGAATCAACAAAATAAAGATTTAGTTCTACGAAAAAATTAACAAAATTGCCAGACCTTCAGCAAATCTTACCAGAAAAAGAACACACCCAAATAAACAAAATCAGAGATGAGAATGGAAACATCACCACAGAAACAACCAAGATTCAGAACATTATAAGGGAATATTTCTTAAACCTTTATGCTAATAAATTTGAGAATTTGGAAGAAATGGAAGAATTCCTACCAAATATTGATATGCTTAAACTAATCAAGATGATTTAAATCAAGTTAACAGACCCATATCAAGTATCGAGATAGAAATAGCAATAGAAACCTTCCATTCAAGAAAAACCCAGGACCAGATGAGTTCACAGCTGAATTCTACAAGGCCTTCAAAGCAGAACTCACTCCAATACTTCGCCAACTTTTCAATGGAATTGAAAGCAAAACTTTGCTACCAAACTCTTTCTATGAAGCCATCATGAACCTCATCCCCAAACCAGACAGGGACTCATCAGAGAAAGAGAACTATAGACCCATTTCTTTGATGAATATTGATGCAAAACTTCTCAAAAAATTTTGGCCAATTGACTTCAACAATTCATCAAAAAAAAAATCGTACACCATGATCAAACAGGATTAATTTCAGGGATGTAAACTTGTTCAATATACACAAATAAATTAATGTAATTCATCACAAACAAAAGCAAGGATAAGAACCACATGATTATCTCAACAGATGCAGAAAAAGCATTTGACAAGATCCAATGCCCCTTTATGATGAAAGCTCTGGAAAAACTAGGAATCCATGGAACATTCCTCAATATAATAAAGGCTGTGTATGACAAAACCTACAGCCAGCATTATACTTAATGGATAAAAGCTAAAGCCATTTCCTCCACACTCAGGAATGAGACAATGATGTCTACTCTCTTCATTTCTCTTCATTTAGTATTAGATTGCCTAACTAGAGCAATTAGATAATATGCAAACATAAAGGGGATCCAAATAGGGAAAGATGAAGTAAAACTCTCCCTCTTTACAGATGATATGATCTTGTATTTAAAGCACTCCATGGACTCTACTCCCAAGTTACTTGAGCTGATCTAAAACTTTAGCAAAGTAGCAGGGTATAAAATTAACCCACAAAAACCAATGGCTTTTCTGTATGTCAATGATGAGAAGAACATGCCTGAAATCAGGAAAGCAACTCCTTTTTTTTTTTTTTAAATTTTATTTTATTTTATTTGAGAACATACTGTACAGAGGGGTTACAATTACATGGGCAGGATAATGTATACATTTCTTACCAAGCATTGCAGCCTCCTCCTTTGTTTACCCTTCACCTCCCTTCCCAGCCTCCCCCCCCTCCAATCCTTCTCCCCCTCCCCCCCCACACCGACATTGTAAAGCTGGTTTTGACATGACATTTTGTACTTCTCATTGTTGCAACAGGTCCACCTGAATCCTTAAACGACTTGTTTGTCCCCATCTCCTCCACATGTTATACTGACATCAAATATAGTGAAAGAGGGGGTTACACTGTGGGGGAGGGACATACAAAGCAACAAAGAAATAATCTTATAAAGAAAGCAACTCCTTTTGTAATAGCCTCCCCCCAAATAAAATACCTATGAGTTAACTAAAGAAGTGAAGGACCTCTCTGAAGAAAACTTTAAAAACCTAAAAAAGGAAATTAAAGCAGAACTAAGGAAGTCAAAAAACCTCCCATGCACCTGGATTGGGAGGATTAACATCTTGAAAATGGCAACAATGCCAAAGGCTATCTACAAATTCAATGTAATACCTATCAATATCCTAACCTCATTCTTCAATGAAATAGAAGAAGCAATCCAGAAATTCATATGGAACAATAAAAGACCCTGAATAGCAAAAACAATCCTTAGCAGAAAGAATAGTGCTGCAGAAATATTAATACCAAATTTCAAGCTCTATTACAAAACCATAGCAATCAAAACAGCTTATTAATGGCACAGGAGCAGACCTGAGGACCAATGGAATAGAACTGAAGACCCAGAAATAGACCCACAGACTTATAGCCACCTAATCTTTGATAAGGGATCCAAAAAAATGGAATAGAAGAAAGACAGCCGCTTCAGTAAATAGTATGGGCAAAATTGGTTAAACACCTACAGAAAACTAAAGCTAGATCCTTATACATCACCCTGTACCAGAACCAAATGGATCAAAGACTTCGAAGTAAAAGCAGACACTCTGAAAACATTACAGGAAAAAATAGAAGAAACTCTAGGGCTCCTTGGCACAGGCCAAAATTTTCTTAATAAAGCCCCAGAGGGCTGGGAAGATGGTCAGTGGTAGAGTGCTTGCCTTGCATGCCTGAGGCCCTGGGTTCGATTCCTTAGCACCACATAGCAAAAAGAAAAAAAACCGGAGGTGGCGCTGTGGCTCAAGTGGTAGAGCACTAGCCTTGAGCTGAAGAGCTGAGGGACAGCGCCCAGGCCCAGAGTTCAGGCCCCACTACCGGACCCCCCCCCCAAAAAAAAAAACATATATATATATATATATATATATATATATATATATATATATATATATATATAAGACCCAGAAAGGTTAGACAAATGGGATTGCATGAAACTGCAGAGCCTCTGCATGGCAAAGAACATAGCCAACAAGATCAATAGAAAGCCCACAAATTGGGAGAAAATCTTTACTAGCTATACAACAGACAAGCCTCATATCTAAAATATACGTAGAACTCAAAAAATTAAATCTTGCAAAAAAATCCTCAAAGAAACAACCGTCCTATTAATAAATGGACTAAAGACTTAAAGAGAGACTTCTCTGAAGAGGAAATAAGAATGGCCAATATAAACATGAAGGAATGCTCAACTTCTCTGGTCATAAAAGAAATGCAAATTAAAACAACATTAGATTCCACCTCACCCCAGTTAGAATGGCTATAATCAAGAAGTCTAAGAACAACAGATGCTTGAGGGGATGTGGACAAAAGGGACTCCTACTTCATTTTTGGTGGGAGTGTAAACTTGTTCAACCACCTCGAAAGAAGTATGGAGATTCCTCAAAAGACTTCATATAGCCTCCTCTATGACCCAGAAATCCCACTTCTGGCATTTACCCTAATGCTCATAAACATGGCCATACTAAATCTTACTAGCACAACCATGTTTATTGCAGCATTATTCACCATAGCTAAGATGAGCAACCAACCCAGATGTCCCTCAGTAGGTAAATAGATAAAGAAAATGTAATATATGTGTACACACACACACACACACACACACACACACACACACACACACACTGGAATTCTATGCCTCCCTCAGAAAGAATGACAACCGCCCCATTTGTTAGGAAATGGAAAGTCTTGGAAAAAAACCATATTAAGTGAAGTAAACTAGACCCAAAGAAATATAGGTCCCATGGTTTCCGTTACTTGCAATAATTATTATATGTCGAGGATAATCTTAGCAGATGAGAAGAAAAGCTCAAAAGCTATGTACATATGACAATATAAGGTGATGCTAAGCAAAATGAACCCCAAGAGGTGGACATGAAGTTTTTCTTCATTGCTGTTTTTAATGTACCATGTGATTTATTTAATTTCTTTTGTATTTTCTTCCACCTATGGTATAACCCTGTTGTCACTGTATTTAATTTTGATACCTTGTATCTTGTACATACATTGATCTAATTTGGGATAGGGAAGGGGAATAACAAAATACTGAAACAAGGCCACAGAATGACCCATTGCAGCAAAACACTATGTTGTAAATGAACCTTATAACTTGTGTGGGGAGTGGAGGGTGGGGTGGGAGGGAAGGGAGAGTAGGAGAAAAACAAAGGAGGGGGGTAACAATGCTCACCAAGGAATGTACTCATTATCTTACTGATGTAACTGTAAAAGAATAACAAACTAATGGAGAGTCAACAGCAGACAATATTTACCACATATGCACTTTATTTTTGTTTTGTTGGGTGTGGGAATTGAACTCTGTGCCTGGGCGCTGTCCCTGAACTCTTCAGCTCAAGACTAGTGCCCTACCACTTGAGCCACAGCACCATTTCTGGTTTCCTGGTGGTTAATTGGAGATAAGTGTCTCATGGACTTTCCTTCCTGGGCTGGCTTTAAACTGCAATCTTCAGATCTCAGCCTTGTGAGTAGATAGGATTACAGGCATGAGACACCAGAGCCCAGCTCACAAATGCACTTTTATATGAAAACTGTATTTTAGGGTACACTCTTGAAAAAAAGTGAAAGTAAAAAAAATATGGTACAAGAAAAGAAATAGTAGGAAGTACGTAACACAGAATAATGTAAAGCAAATGCAACTCATAATAAATTTAAAAAGCATTCATTTGGCCTTACTGGAATAATTGTATTGTGTTTGTGTATAATTCATTTTATCCATATTTTGCAGCATCCAATCATAATAATGGTCTCATAGTTACTTAAGTTTCCTTTCCTAATTAGTTCAGTATATTTAGGGGTTATTTATTAGTAATAGAATTAGGCCCACTTGTTAGTAATTGTACTCCATGTTGTGTTGTGTCCACATCCTGGCTGGTTTTATTTATATTGGGCATATGAAAGGGTATGATGTACTCAGAGAACCAGATCACATCCTGAAGTTCTTCCTCCTCCTCTTCATTCATATATTTCCACTGAGTATGTTTTTTTTTAATATTTTTATTGAGATTAGATGAATACATAAATTTCACATATTTCACAGTATTGTGGAATAGTGATACTTAAAGTCACATACATTTTAAACTTCACAAGGCAAATTATCATGGTCTATAAAGTTTGTGAATTCTTTGTGTGTGTGTGTGGCTCATGGGGTTTGAACTCTGGGCCTAGGCACTGTCCCTCAGCTCTTCAGCTCAAGGCACTCTACACTTGAGCCACAGCGACACTTCTGGATTTTGGTTGGTTAATTGGAGATAAGAGTCTCATTGTCTTTCCTGCCAGGGCTGGCTTAGAACTGTGATCCTCAGATCTCAGCCTCCTGAGTAGCTAAGATTACAGGTGTGAGCCACTGGCGCCTGGCTAAAGTTTGTAAATTCTATGAGCTTTGACAATACAACTATTTCTTCCACATCAGGTGATATTTACATTTCTTTCCTTTTGCTTAGTGTAAGCTGTTCTCTTTCCACTGACTATGTGTAAGTAACCAATTCTTTTAGTTTCTTACTTTCTCTCTATTTCTTTTGCACAAATAAGCACTATCTGGATATTTTCATGAATAAGCTAATTTATTACAAAAGGGGTAAATATTAACATAATCTTTGAGCTTTGATTTTTTTTCACCTAATGTGTCCTGGAAGTAACATTATATCAGCTCTTGGAGATTTCCTCATTCTATTTGAATAGGTAGATGCAAAGTATTCCTCATGGATTTATGATAGCTTATTTAATCATTCTCCCATGTATACACATCTAAGTTCTTTCCAAACTTTATCACTGCAAACCACTTTTTTCAATTCTTTCTTTATAATATAAGTCTATTGTTATTATAGAGTGTGTATACAAAGGCTACCATTTCATAAGTCAGGTAATGAGTACTGTTCTTCTTTTTAAATAAGTTTTTTTATTGTGAAAATACCATACAGACGGGTTACAATTACATGAGCAAGGTAATGACTATATTTCTTATCTAGCATTGTTGCCTCCTCCTTTGTTTTTCCCCTACCATCCCTGCCCTCCCCTCTCCACATCTACACCCCCTTTCTTCCCCCCACCCAGCCAAAGTTGTAAAGTTCATTTTTCGACATAGCATCTTATACATCTCATTGTTGCAATGGGTCCACCTGTATCCCTATTTAAACTATTTGTTTTTTCCCTTAGCCTCTCCAAATTATACCAACATCAAATACAGTGAAAACAGGGAAACAGGGATTATACTGTGGGGGAGGGACATACAAAGCAACAAAAATATTACCTTATAACTATGTTAGAAACAATAGCAAGAAAGAAAAAACCATTTTGTCCTTATCTTGGGGTTCATTTCGCCTAACATCATCTTATCTGACCTTTTCTATTTGTTTCAGACATTTACTAGTTATTGCAAATGAGAAAAATCATGGGACCTGTGTTTCTTTGGGCCTGGCTTACTTCACTTAATATCATTTTTTCCAAGTCTTGCCATTTCTTAACAAGTGGGGCAATGTCATTCTTTCTGATGGAAGCATAGAATTCCATTGTGTATATATGCCACATTTTCTTTTTTTTTTTTTTTTTGGGTCCGGTCGTGGGGCCTGAACTCTGGGCCTGGGCGCTGTCCCTCAGCTCTTCAGCTCAAGGCTAGCGCTCTAGCACTTGAGCCATAGCTCCACTTCCAGGTTTTTTCTTTTTGCTTATGTGGTGCTGGGGAATCGAACCCAGGGCCTCAGGCATGCAAGGCAAGTGCTCTACCACTGAGCTACCTTCCCAGGCCATGCCACATTTTCTTGATCCATTCATCTACTGAGGGACATTTGGGTTGGTTCCATATCTTAGCTATGGTAAATAATGCTACAATAAACAGTTGTGCTGGTAGCTTTAGTATGGTCTTGTTTGTGATCATTTGGGTAAATGCCCAAAAGTGGGATTGCTGGGTCATAGGGAAGCTCTATGTGGAGTCTTTTGAGGAACCTCCATACTACTTTCCGAAGTGGTTGAACAAGTTTACACTCCCACCAACAATGCAGTAGGGTTCCCTTCTGGCCACATCCCCTCCAGCATCTATTGTTATTAGAGTTCTTGATTATAGCCATTCTAACTGGGGTGAGGTGGTATCTTAATGTTGTTTTGATTTGCATTTCTTTTATGGCTAGAGAGGTTGAGCATTTCTTCATGTATCTATTGACCATCCTTCTTTCCTCTTCAGAGAAGTTTCTCTGTAAGTTTTTAGCTCACTTATTTATTGGACAACCTCTTCAGTAAATGGTGCTGGCAAAATTGGTTAATCACTTGTAGAAAACTAAAGCTAGATCCTTACATATCACCCTGCACCAGAATAAACTCCAAATGGACCAAAGACCTCAGAGTCAAAGCAGACATCCCGAAAACATTACAGGACGGAATAAGAGAAACCCTAGGTCTCCTTGGCACAGGCCGAAATTTTCTTATTAAAGACCCAGAAACACAACAAATCAAAGAAAGGTTGGACAAATGGGATTGCATGAAATTGCAGAGCTTCTGCATGGCAAATGACATAGCTAACAAGATCCATAGAAAGCCTACGGATTGGGAGAAGATCTTCACTAGCCATACAACGGACAACGGTCTCATCTCTAAAATATACCTGGAACTCAAAAAATTAAATCCCCCAACAACAAATCCTCAAAGAAACAACTGCCCAATAAATAAGTGAGTACAATTCTTTTTGGAAAATTCCCTCCTTCCTTTTCCCTCCTTTAGTTTCTCCCTCCAGCCTCTGCTGGAGGTTCATAATTCATTTTCCACGTACTGTATACTGAATATTATGACTACATTTTGCACCCTTCTCTCCATTTCTGGGCTCCCACCCTAAAAAGGAAAAAAAACCCAAAATAATAAACAAACAAATGAAGCAAAAACCAACACCAATACTACTACCAACAACAACAAAAAGCCCATTTTTCCATTTCCCGGTGTTCACATTTTTAACAGAATAATTCCTCACATTTATTCTTCTATTGGAAGTTCGACTTCAGGGTACATTCCTGGGGAATTCCTGCTAGACTGACAGGCAAATTACCTGTTCTTTATTAGGCATTGCCTAATTTTCCAACAAAAGGGTTAGTCCATTTGCATTCCCACAAGCAATATTTGAAAGGGATTATTTCTCTACAACCTTGCCATCTACAGGCTTGCCAACAGACTGTGCTGTCATGTTTCTATGAGCAAAAAATTATTCTTAGACTATGCATTTCTCTAAATATGAGTAAATCTGAACATTTGTTCATATTTGAATTCTACTTTTATAATTTTTTCTATTTTTTTTCTTTTTTTATTTTTTTGGTCAGTTGTGGGGCTTGAACCCTGGGCCTGGGTGCTGTCCCTCAGCATTTCAGCTCAAGGCCTGCACTCTACCATTTGAGCCACAGCGTCACTTTCAGTTTACTGAGTGGTTTATTGGAGATAAGAGTCTCATGGTCTTTCCTGCTTGGGCTGGCTTCCAACTGTGATACTCAGATCTCAGCCTCCTGAGTAGCTAGGATTACAGGGGTGAGCCACCGACGCCCGGCTACAATTGTTTTTAAATGTATACTTATACTTTTTCCCATTTTCTGTCTGATTTTCAGTTATTTGTACCTTAAATTTTAGTAGTCTTTTCTTTCTTTTTTTTTTTTTGTTGATCGTGGGACTTGAACTCTGGGCCTGGGTGCTGTCCCTCAGCTCTTCAGCTCAAGGCTAGTGCTCTACCATTTGAGACACCGCACCACTTCCAGTTTTCTAGTGGTTTATTGGAGATAAGAGTTTCATGGACTTTCATGCTGTGGCTGGCTTTGAACCGTGATCCTCAGATCTCAGCCTCCTGAGTAGCTAGGATTACAGGCGTGAGCCACTAGCACCCGGTTAGTAGTCTTTTTTATATCAACATTAACCCTTTATCTATGAATGTTTTATTCATGTGTTAGATGTACTTTAAATTTATGACATTAGCTGTCATGTATAATTTAGGTAGTCAAATTTACTAAATTTTTCTTTTGTCTCTAAAACTTGAGTCATTCAGAATGCATTTCCTATGTTGACATCAAAAAGCAATTTAGGCATATTTTATTTTTGTCCCTATAGGACTTCATTTCTTAGATACTTAATCCTAATATGAAATATGGAACAAATTTCCTTTTTCAAATTGTTACTTTACACACCTATAGTATGTTTATTTTTAGCCCAGTGTTTGTTGTTATGTTTGGTAGGGGCTTTCTATTATGGACTTTTAAAAAACTCTGTCTCACTCTTATATTTATTCATGTACCAGTCCTGCAGTGCTTTAATTTAAAGGTTTCACAACATATTTTAAAATCTGGCAAATCTCTCTCCCTCCCCCCCCACCCCCATGGCTTTTAATCTTCTATTTTTTTTTTTTAGCTTTTGGGTTTTCATGAGTTTAAAGATCAGTTTGTTTAACTCCATAGATATAAGTTTGTTATTTTATTTATTTCTATTTGCATTTAATTGCCATTGAATTTATAAATTATTTGAGAAAAAATTAGCATCATTTTTTTGTGTTGAGCCATTTTATCCAAAAATTAGGGCATATGTTTATGTTTAGTTTTTCAAGGGCCCTTTACTCTTTCCTCCTTAATGATTTTGTACATTTTTGCTGTAGTTTATTCATATGAATGTAATCTTCTTTGATTCTAATGTAGTATTTTGACTACCAGTATATTCTCTAGTTACTTTTTTACATGTGCAGAGACTACTGATTTTGATGTTTTAATTTTATAAACTGCTACTAGACTGAATTTCTTCATTGTTGAATTAGTTTTATCATTCTCTGAAGTATGAAGGTGGATGCTTAACAAAAGTTTGTATTATGATTTTTTTTGTCTCTATTTCAGTGGTTACCAGTGGTTATTACCTTATAATTTATTTTAAACAGTTTTAATTTAACTTATTTTTCTTCTGTAGGATATCTAGCAATTGATTGATTTAACATATTTTAAAGAGAGTATTTTTATTTGCATATGTTAATTTTTTCCACATGTATTCTGGTCCTGGGGCTTGAACTCAGGACTTAGGAACTGTCTCTGAGCTTTTTTGCTTAAGGACAGCACTCTACCACTTGAACCATAGATCCACTTCAGCTGTTTTTGGTTCTTAATTGGAGATAAGGGTTTCACAAAGGAAGAGCTACACTAAGACCTAGCAATTCCACTCCTGGGCATTACCTCACAGATTACAAACAAGACCACACTAAAACTATCAAAACAACCATGTTCATTGCAGTATTCTTTACTATAGCCAGGATATAGAACCAGCCTAGGTGCCCCATAGTGGATGAATGGATTGAAAAAATTGTGGTATATATACACAAATGGAATTCTATGGCTCCATCAGAAAGAATGTTATTGTACTATTGATAAGGAAATGGAAAGACTTGTAAAAAATGATATTAAATGAAGTAAGCCAGACCCAGAAAAATACAGGTTACATGTTTTTCCTCATTTGTAGTAGCTAGAATGTACCAGTAAATGTATAAGTAGTGATAGGTCTTTGAATTTTTAACTATAATAATTTTTTCCTCACTATAAAATACATTTAATAAAATGTTGACACATGTTACATGTTATCAATATGGAAGATGCATAATAAAGGTTATAAAATTTTTCTTATGGTTGCTTTGGAATTTAAATAAATCTTCTCTCCAATAAAGGAGTCTAAATTCATAATCCTGGAAAAATTGTTAAGCTACTAGTCACTAAAAGATTCATTTTTTTGACACATTCATTAGGAAAATTACAAAACATTTAACTATGTTCCTTAATACAATATGATAAAACTGGTATACATTATCCTTCTAATTTATTTTCATCCTTGGGCCTTCAAACCATCTCATAATAAATTCGAAAATTTGTACGTGGATAAGTGAGTGGATGGCTGGGCGCCAGTGGCTCACGCCTGTAATCCTAGCTACTCAGGAAGCTGAGAACTGAGGATCACGGTTCAAAGCTAGCCTGGGCAGGAAAGTTCGTGAGACTCTTATCTCCAATAAACCACTAGAAAACCTGCTCAAGCTGTAGAGCCCTTGCCTTGAGCTGAAGAGCTTAAGGACAGTGCCCAGGCCCAGAGTTTAAGACCCAGGACTGACCAAAAAAAAAAAAAAAAGTTAAATGCATGGTTTTTATACTTTGGAAACAAACTCAGCTATTTTCCTGGGACTTAAAAACATAGGAACTGTCAATCTTGTATACACTTCTCAATTTTATAACTTGTACCAAATATATTGTGGTTTGAATTTTGAGAAAAGGCTGGGAAAACAGAAAAATCTTTTGATTAGGAGTTGATCTTTTTAATTTAAGAAATGATGAGAGATCAACCGCCTAAGGGATTGAATTGTCCAGTCAATGGTTGTATAAAGTTTTAGATTCTGAAAGGCATTGCCCACTATTGTTTTCTACCCTCTCGTAGGAAAGTGTAATACTTTCAGGAATAAACTGCACATTTATTGAGTAAGTAAAGACAACTTAGGAAAAAAAAAAAAACAACCCATGGTCAATTGCAGCTTGGGAGTTACCAGTTTCTTAACAGCTGTATGTATTTTGCTAGGTACTACTGAAACATTATGCACTTGGATTTTGTTTTTAAGACAATCTTTTGTTTTCTTTATAAAATAGTAGCATCAAACTGCCCATTCCAAAATGTCTTTTCTCTCATCACAAACAAAAACTAAATGTTAGTATCTCATGATGGTGGACAAAGGAGTTAATGCAAATTAGCAAAAAAACTTTTCACAATATAAAAAATGTGTAAGTAAACACACTGGGTGGTGTGCAAATGGTTACCAATGAATTAACAAGTATCACAAGCTCTATGGAGAGCTCAAATAGTATAATTTTTTAGAAAGACTAAGTCAAAGCCCAACAAAATAAGTACCAAGGAGTGGGTAGTTGCAAGAGAGAATGTGGGGCTAGAAAGAAGTGTAAAAGATTGAAGGGAGATACGGGGAGAATGTAGGTATAAGAATTCACTGTATATACCACATAACTGAGAAATACAAGGAAAGGGGGTGGGTAAAAATGGGGTAAAGATGTTGAAGTGATGACACAGATCAAGATGCATTGTATACATAAACTACTTTGTTAAAAGGCAAAAAATTTAAAGATATAATCTAAAATTAAGTGAGGGAAGAGTTGGGTTGGGAGAGGTGGGTGAGAACGTTGAAAGGGGTGAGTGACATTAATCAAGGTGCACTGCATTCATAAATTTTTTTTGGTTAATGAAAATTCCTTTGTACAACTACTTAAAGATAATTAAAATCTTAAAAAAAATTCTTATACTTTCCTGATTGAGCTAGCTTTGAAATGTGATGATCAGATGTTAGCCCTTGTGTAGCTAAGATTACAGGCATGAGCCACCAGTGCCTGGCTCTATATACTGATTTTTAGAAGTAAAAGATTTCATTATGACATTTCCTTTATTACATATACTTAAGCATATTTACCCCTTTTATTACTGTCATATTCCCCCTCCAACCCTCATTGTTTTCTTTTGCAAACTCAATGTATTTCCTTATGACAATTTCAAACATAATGCAATATATTTTATTCTCACTACTATTATCATCTTTTTTCCTTTCCCCATTACATTAGTTATATCTCAGGTCATTCCATTTTTATGTTTATGCCTTTTGTTAGTTATAGATAATGCATATGAGAGAAAACATGAAATGTTTGTCTTTCTGAATTTTGTTTATTTTGCATCATAAATTGAAATAATTTTATTTTTCTTTATGACTAGGTATTGTTGTATAATATGCTACATTTTCTTCATCTATTAATCTGTTGTCACACATGTAGGTTGCTTTTATAAGTTGGCTATTGTGATAAATATACTACAATAAATGTAGGTATTCACTCAACTCTGTTGCTTAGAAATAAACAGGGTTTATGCTGTAGGCTCCTCAGATTTTAAGTTGCGAATGAGAAGGTCATCTGAAATACATAGATTTTAGAACTGTAACTTCTTCAGCAATAGTAGAAATAGACCTAAATGGTGTCAAATATATTATTTAATGCACATTTAATAGTATCTAATGCTATCCCTATGGATTGTGCCTCAGTGATCTGTCTTAAAAGATGGATTGCTTCTTCCTTAATAATTTTTAAGGCATTCAAAAATTATGTTCCATTTCTCTTTTCTACTACACATTACAGATGATATTTTCTTACCAAAAGAACTTCATAGTTCAACATAGATTGCTTAAATTGCACTAAAAGGCTTTCTTCAAGATACAGAGGATAATGTTTAAATAGATTGTCTGATGTAGCTGTAATAAAAACATTTATATGCTACAAATCCCTGAATAATTTGAAAATATTATTTGTGCTATTAGAAAGCAGTAGAGAAAACCACAAAGAAGCAATCATCTATCAGACTACGTCATAAAGTTAATGGCCCACAGGAATTATTTTTCATGTTAACTGTTAGGCAAAATTTCAATATTAGGAATTTTAGGTTGTTTTGGAAGCAAAGTACCTATTTTTGATATTGTTTTAGAAAAATATAAAGCATTCTTGATTGCTTTTCATTATTGTTAAGGTTATTAACCTCTGTAATTTGGGAGTGTTGAGTAATAACATATCTATGTAGTTTTATTTTGGCTTAATGGAATGTTTAGATGTACACTATCCTAAAGTAGACATGTATCAAAAGAAGTAGGTCATTTAGCTACATTGAAAATACATCTTTATTTATTTATAAGAATAACATAGTCATTTGGCGTTTTTAAAGATGTTTTTCACCTTTTTCTGTTCAAGTTTTTCATTAGCTGCAATTAATTCTATAAGGAGTTTATTTTGATATGTCCATTTATACATACAATGTACATTGATCAGACATCCTCCCATGCTCTCCTCTTCACCCTCCAATCACAACAAGCTTTGTGGTTCTATTTTCACACATGTACATAAAATATTTTGAGTATATTCATCCTCCCTCACCCTTTCCTTTGCTTGTTCCCCCTCCCAGTAGTATCCAATACATTTATGATCTCTTCCTAAATTGAAATAACTTGCTGTCACTTACAAAATGTTGATTAGCTTGTATTGCTTCTATTAGTTAGTGATGACTTTATCTGTAGATGAAATAATCAAAGATAAATTGCTTATTTCAACTTACCAATGTAATCATTAAAATAATGTGATAAACATTAATGTCTTAAATCTTTGTCATGGATCTTATCTTCAAGATTAGAGGATTGTCAAAAGGTAAGGATAGACAGTGAAAGGTAAAGCTATGTCTTGTTTCTTGTTTCCTTATGCTTTTCCTTACTTTCTGAGTCATAAAATTATTTCTTTTTATAAATCTGTTTTTTTCAATTTTCTTCCTGCTCAAATTCTTCCTTCTCGAACCCTTTCTAGTCCAACTGGCTGCATATTTATTTCCTTTCTCTCTCTCATATTTACTCATACAGAGTTTGCAAAACTTGTTAAAAAACATTCAACCCATTTAAAAATGATGAAAGATAAACTTTGGCTCTGATAAGGCTAATTTATTCTTTTCTTGCATTGTTTTCCCAATGTATGAAAACTGTACTTCCATCTTTTCTCTATCCATTGAAATTGCAAACTAATTCTATCACAAATCTACTGACTGGGCTTCTGTTTGATTGTTTTATTTTAATTTTGTAAATATTGATCAGGAGGCTCCAGTCTTTGGACATGTATTAGCAATTTAGTTTATTAGAAGTCCATTTTACCTGGGAAGAAGTAATTTGATTTAAAGATTATGTAGGGATGTCCATATGCTGGCTCACCTAAAACTCTTATGTCTGTAAAAGTAGCAATTTATTGATAATCCATTCAGATGAAATAATACTTGTACTCTGGTTCATTAACTTGATTCTTTGTTCAGTCTCTGGATGGGAAGCTATAGGAAGCATCTTAAGGTTTAATCTTTGGAAAAGGGGCAAAAGAAAGAAAAAGAGAATGTAGCTCTAGAGCATCCAGCATTATTTTTACTACTCATCATATTTTCTTCAAATAAAAGCTTGTCCTTATCATTGGATTATGAATTTCTTGAGAACAGGTGCCTGGATTCTCTTGAACTTATTCCTTTCTATTCTGGAGCTTGCTGTGCATTGGACAAATGCATGCTTTTTAGATCATCAAACTATATCATCATGCTGCCTTCAGAGTACTGATCCCTTTACCTCCTGATATTGATTGTAAAAGCTTTTGTAGATATTGTTCCTTTTTAGGTTTTTGGAATATCTGGAATTTGTAGCTGGAGAAGGTAACATGTTGTAACTTAACATGTTATCTAGAGGTCTTTAGTTAGAATAAAGGGATAATAATATATTCTTTCAACAGCTTATTCCTACCCACATCTCAAACTTTACTTTTATATGCTGTCAGGTTACTGGTTTTCTTTCAGATACTCAAGCAAATGACAGTTCCTCCCACTTTCCAACTTTTGCATATATAGTTTCTCTTATTTGGAATACAATCCTGTGCTCATTTTCCCAATCTGCCACATTTTATTTTGATAATTGATATACACTCTTTGGATTCCATATGAGAACAGGAGAACTGTTCTTGATATATTGGAACAGATTATGTTTATTTTGACCCACAGATTTAGAGATTTCAATGCCATTGAGGGTCTGGATAATACAACACACAAACATGGTTCTGCCTAAAGTAGAATGATTGGATCACACTACCAGGGAGAGGTCCTATTAATCCTCTCTGCCTCTGTGAATTACCTCACAGTTTTTTCTCTTTGTAGATAATCCTTATGCTGTGAAACCTGCTCAAGTTGTTAATGGATTTCCATTGAACCAGCATACATGTTTCTTGCTGTTTTTCTCCTGTTTCCTTCCCAACCTGGCATTTCTGAATAAAAAGCTTTTACCTCTCAAAGGAAGATATTAGCAATCTAATTTGTCGTAGGCAAGGTGATCACAAATTTGATAAAAATGAGAGTATGTGTGTAAATAATCTCTTTTCCCTTTTTTATTTTTGGTGATAGTCCTGGGATTTGAACTCATGTCCTCATACTAGCAAGGCAGATACACTGTCACTTAAACCACGCACTTAATTCTATATTCCCTCTATTTTGAAGCATTTATAACTGACCTATTCTTCTATCTCTATAATATTCAGTGCTATCCATAATTAATTGATATTTCTAAAATGTAGTTTATTAGCAGTGAGCTTAGGATTTGTTTATATTCACATGTTATCACATGTTTTAGCATTCAGAATATCAAAATAATTTCTTTTTACTTTTTCATAAAATCTTGGAAAACAGAAATCTATTTCCTAGCTATCTTAGCTGGTGTGCTTAGTACACTGCATGTTCTCAATAAATGTTTCTTGAATGAAGGAATAAGAAAAATAGACCACTAAAATTTAGAAGCAGTCCAGTTTTTCTTTATTTTTTTCTACTTTAAGCCATTTTTAACCTTTCTATAAAGCTCCTCATTAGATACAACTTTTATTATTGATAATTTTAACACAGAAAGTTGATTGTGTTATTTGTTTATCAGGAATTCTACTGACTTCTTGTTATAGATCAGATTTCTTTTAAGTTATTTTAGAGAGATACAATGAGTTTTGCAATTGAAGTTATATATTTTCAGAAAGGTATCTCTGTAGGAGATACCTTTTTTGCTCAAGACTTCAGCTGCTGAATAGACACATAAGCAGTTCTGAAACAACAAACAGCAACATAAACTAAAAAGAAATTATTTTAATAGTATAGTTTGCAATGATGAGTCTAGTCATTCACATTTAAATGTTATTTAATGACATTCGTAAAGATTATTTTATACTTTATATTTTATACTTTCAAAACTCTGCTCTGTGTCCTTTAACACTATCACACTATAGCATTCTGTTCATGTACTTAAGTATTCATAAAGGATATAGAGGCCTGTTCATTTGATAGGAAGATGTGTAAGTTTTACTGTTGCACTAGTTAACACTAGTCTGAAACAGGTAAATTTTTGCCTCCATTGAAGTTTAAGTTTACATGACTGACCAGATGAATTTTTTTTAGTAGTGATTCAAGAATTTAACTTTCTTATCTTCTGGATCACTTTCATTCTATCCAGCCAAAAGTGAAAAAATGAGGAGCCAGTGCTGAATATGACATTATCACTATATTACCATTATAAAAGATAGAATCCAGTTGTATGGTCACATCTAAATGTAAAGGAGGCTGGAAAGTATGCCCACCTTCATACTAAAGGGTGGTGTTGACTCCCAGAAATCCCGTAATATCACCAATGAATTTTGGCCTAAAGAATTTAATGATATTTTAAATATTTTTATTGCAGCATTATTTACCATAGCTATGATATGGAACCAATCCAGATGCCCCTCAGTAGATGAATGGATCAAGAAAATGTGGTATATATACACAATAGAATTCTATGCCTCCATCAGAAAGAATGACATTGCCCCATTTGTTAGGAAACAGAAGGTCTTGGAAAAAATGATATTAAGTGAAGTAAGCCAGGCCCAAAGAAACATAGGTCCCATGGTTTCCCTTATTTGCAATAACTAGTATATGTCTGGGACAAGTAGAAAAGGTCAAAAGCTATGTACATATGACCACATAAGATGATGTTAAGCAAAATGAACCCCAAGATAGGGACACAAGTGTTTTTTTTCTTTCTTGCTATTGTTTCTAACATATTTATAATGTACCATGTGATTTCTTTTGCTTCTTTGTATGTTTCTCTAACCCCTGTCAGTGCCCTGCATCTTGTATATACACTTTTCTAATTTGGGGATGGGAAGGGAAAAAACAAAATTCTTAAATAGGGATACAGGTTAACCCATTGCAACAATGAGATGCACAAGATACTATGTTGAAAAATGAACTTTGCAATTTAGGTGAGGGGGGAGTGTATTTGTGGAGGTGGGAGGGAAGGGATGGTAGGGGAGGTAACAAGGAGGCCATAACAATGCTTGATAGGAAATGCACTCATTACCTTGCTCATGTAACTGTAACCCTCAGTATTTTTACAATAAAAAATGTATTAAAAAAGAAAATAATTTCTTATTTTTCTTTTTCTTTTTTTTTTTTTAATTTAATTTTATTTTATTTGAGAACATGCTGTACAGAGGGGTTACAATTACATGGGCAGGATAATGCATACATTTCTTACCAAGCATTGCAGCCTCCTCCTTTGTTTACCCTTCACCTCCCTTCCCAGCCTCCCCCCTCCCTCCCACCCAATCATACCCCCCCCCCCCCCCCCCGACATTGTAAAGCTGGTTTTGACATGACATTTTGTACTTCTCATTGTTGCAACAGGTCCACCTGAATCCTTAAACGACTTGTTTGTCCCCATCTCCTCCACATGTTATACTGACATCAAATATAGTGAAAGCGGGGGTTACACTGTGGGGGAGGGACATACAAAGCAACAAAGAAATAATATTATAAATGCGTTAGAAACACATGCATGAAAGAAACAAAAACATTAAAATACATATTTGAGGTTTCGTTTTCCTAACATCACATTCTCTGACTTTTTCCGCTTGACTCATACCTATACTAGATATTGCAAATAAGGGAAACCATGGGACCTATGTTTCTTTGGGCCTGGCTTACTTCACTTAATATAATTTTTTCCAAGCCTTTCCATTTCCTAACAAATGGGGAAATGTCATTCTTTCTGATGGAGGCATAGAATTCCATTGTGTATATATACCACATCTTCTTGATCCATTCATCTACTGAGGGGCATCTGGGTTGGTTCCATGTCTTAGCTATGGTAAATAATGCTGCAATAAACATAGTTGTGCTGGTAGCTTTAGTGTGGCCTTGTTTGTGATCATTTGGGTAAATGCCCAAAAGTGGGATTGCTGGGTCATTGGGGAGCTCTATGTGGAGTCTTTTGAGGAACCTCCATACTGCTTTCCAAAGTGGTTGAACAAGTTTACATTCCCACCAACAATGAAGTAAGGTTCCTTTCTGTCCACATCCCCTCCAGCATCTGTTGTTGTTAGAGTTCTTGATTTTTGCTGTTCTAACTGGAGTGAGGTGATATCTCAATGTTGTTTTGATTTGCATTTCTTTTATGGCTAGGGATGTTGAACATTTCTTCATGTGTCTATTGGCCATCCTTCTTTCTTCTTCAGAGAAGCTTCTCTTTAAGTCTTTCGCCCACTTACTTATTGGGCAGTTGTTTCTTTGAGGATTTGTTGTTGGGTGGTTTAATTTTTTGAGTTCCAAGTATATTTTAGATATGAGACCCTTGTCCGTTTTATGGCTAGTAAAGATCTTCTCCCAGTCCGTGGGCTTTCTATTGATCTTGCTAGCTATGTCATTTGCCCTGCAGAAGCTCTGCAACCTTATACAATCCCATTTGTCCAGCCTTTCTTTGATTTGTTGTGTTTCCGGGTCTTTATTCAGAAAATTTCGGCCTGAGCCAAGGAGACCCAGGGTTTCTCCTATTCCATCCTGTAATGTTTTCAGAGTGTCTGCTTTGAGTTCAAGGTCTTTGATCCATTTGGAGTTGATTCTGGTGCAGGGTGATATATAAGGATCTAGCTTTAGTTTTCTACATGTAGTTAACCAGTTTTGCCAGCACCATTTACTGAAGAGGCTGTCTGTCTTCCATTCTATTGTTTTAGCTCCCTTATCGAAGATTAGATGGCTAAATTTTTTTTTTAATTGTGGGTTACAATTACATGGGCAAGGTAATGAGTACATTTCTTATCAAGCCTTGTTGCCTCCTCCTTTGTTTCCCCTTCCCATCCCTTCCCATTCCCCCGCCCCCGCCCGGCCAAAGTTGTAAAGTTCATTTTTCAGCATAAGGACTTGTACACTCATTGTTGCAATGGGTCCACCTGTATCCCTATTTAAACGGTTTGTTTTTGCCCTTCCTCTCCACAAATTATACCAACATCAAATACAATGAAAGCAGGGGTTACACCGTGGGGGAGGGACATACAAAGCACCAAAGAAATCATCTTATAAACATGTTAGAGATAATCGCAAGAAAGAAAAAAACCCACTTGAATACTTATCTTGGGATTCATTTCACCTAACATCAACTTATCTGACCTTTTCTGCCTTATTTTTCTTTCAAAGGTTGCATCCACCAATTTAATGGTAAAAGCTGCTTGCTCCTTGGAAAATAAGTTGGGAGAATAACCAAAGTTCATAGACAGAAAAACAATCTTTTATGCAACCTTTAATGTTTATGGATTTTGAATGATTTCACTTTTCACTCTAAAAATTTACTTTTTTAAAACTCCCAGCTGGATGAAAAGATATTTTAAAAAGTAAATGGCAACAAATTTGCCTAGTTTTTTTTTTCCAGTAAGAATATTGTCTACAACACTAGGTTGGAAATGAAGTTTACTCTCTCTCTCTCTCTATATATATATATATACATATATATATATATATAATGCTGTGTACAAGAATGTAACTACAACTTTAGGATCTTGAAAGTTAGGTATATGGAAATCTTTCCATGTTATCAAGATAAATGAATTATTAGTAAAACAAAGTCACATTAAATTTAGTGTTTATGATACCTCCAAGTATGTAAACTATTATAGGTTTATATATTATGATTTCATGTTTTACATAGCTGAAATCATAATATATATGATTTCTAGGTTTCTTATATAGGTTTCTTAGTTTTAGGTGTCTTATATAGGTTTGAGATTGACTGCCCAACTAATATGAATGATACTATCACAAATTAAGGTGTTATATATTACTGAATCATAAATACATTCATTTAAATGAATATATAAATATATGTACATATAAAATACACTTGAATATATACTATATATGGATATATAAATATGTTCATACATAAGGCACAGTATTTTTAAGGATCCCTACTCTTGTGTGTATTTTTATGTAAGTTTTTTGTGTAAAGATCCCTAATCTTGTATATGAGGGAATTATTAAGTAGTGTGTACTATGGGACATTTTTGCTATAATGGAATAGAGTGTGGTTAAGACACAGAGACAGCTAAAGTTTTATGTACATCATTATTATATAAAGGAGTTGATTTCATTGTGTTATTTCCATACATGCATAGCATGTAATTGGATCAAATTCAGTCCTCTCATTAATCTTTCTTATCCTCTTTCCCTTTTAGAAACAATTTTATCATGCTTCTTTACTTGTTTTTACACATGCAGATGAAATGCTTTGATCACATATACACTCCTTCCATTCTCTCCTCTATTCTTCCACACTCCATCTGGTTTCTCCCAATTCAAACACTCCTCCTAGTTGATACTCTTGTCATCATTATCATCATTTTTACAGATCTAGATTCCAAAATACAAGGAAACATTATATATATATATATATATATATATATATATATATGTGTATATATATATATATATATATATATATATATATTCCTTCAGATATATGCCTAAGAATTGTGAAGCAGGACCATATGTTAGTTCTATGAAGTTTTGGAGGAAGTTTCAGGCTAATTTCCATGTTGGTATGCATTAATTTACATTCCTACCAACAGTGTATAAGGCATTTGTTGTTTTTTCCTTTGTGATTGCTGTTCTAACCAGGGTGAGATGGAATCTCAATGTAGTTTTGATTTGCATTTCCTATATAACTCAAGACATTGAATATTTCTTTATGTGTTTATTGGGTTATTTATATTTCTTTTGAGAACTGTTTATTCAATTAATTTGCCCATTTATTAATTGATTGTTCCCTTGGTGTTTAATATTTGGAGCTCTTTATTTATTCTAGACATTAATTCTTTTATTTTTTTTTGGGTCCGGTTATGGGGCCTGAACTCTGGGCCTGGGCACTGTCGCTGTCCCTCAGCTCTTCAGCTCAAGGCTAGTGCTCTACCACTTGAGCCACAGCACTACTTCCAGCTTTTTTTTCTTCTTTTTGCTTATGTGGTGCTGAGGAATCGAACCCAGGGCTTCAGGCATGCAAGGCAAGTGCTCTACCACTGAGCCACCTTCCCAGCCCCCTACACATTAATTCTTTATCTATGTATAGTTGGTAAAGATTTTCTTCCATTTTGTAGTTATCTCTTGATTATGGAAATGTTTGCTTTGCTAAGAAGAAGCTCTTAAAACTGAAATGACCCAATCTGTTAATTTTTGTTCATTTTTTTGTCTCTTACTTCCTGAGCAAATGGAGTTCTATTCAGGAAGGTATTACCTATGCCTATATCTTCTAGGTTCTTACCTATGTTTCTTTTAGTAGTTTCAAAGTTTTAGGCCTCCTTTTTAGATATTTGATTCATTTTTTATTCAGTTTTTGTACAGACTCAGAGGAAGAGGAGACATCTGAGTTTTGAAAATGATTAGAATTTTTACTTATAATGGAAGGAAGAACATTACTTGGAGAGATAGAGAACCTATGCAAAATCTATGGTCATGTAAAAAAGAATGTGGCCCAGGTTTATGGAACTGGAGAACAATTGAGATATGTGGCCTTTAATATACTTCTAATGCAAAACAAGGAGTGTGGCTGAGGTAGTGAGAAAGCCTTGAAATTTTATTAAATGAAAACTACTGAAGAGTTCTGGAGGATGGATAAGATGAAATAAACCTCGGAAGATATATGGGATAAATTTGAATGTTTGAATTTGTGCACTAAATAACAATTTAGTTCACGTAGTTCTGAGGATACAAATATGACATTGGAAGTACTTGTAAGTGTGGAGCTGTCTAGTGATGGAGCAGTTCACCAGACACCATATCCTTTCTCAGATTGTTTTGTAAAGGGACTCAGGGATGATGTGACTGTTAAATTTTGGAAATATAACAGCATGTACTTTTAAATTAGAATATGTGGTTTTGTATCTTTGTTTTTCCACTTAGTATGGGTGTGACCATTAGTTAGTAAATTGCTTAAACTTCTTATTATCTTTAAACAATGCTAATAATAGAACTGTTCTCCAGGAGTGTTTATGTAGGCTAAGTGAGGTGATCTCTAGTATTAACTGTACTTAGCACAGTTTCTCACAAATAATAAAGATCACATCATTCCTTATCTTTATTATTGTCATTATCAAATACTAGGTACATCACCTTCACTTACGATATGTAGTGTGTAATACTGCATATAGAAAGATGTGCACATTTTCTGTAATAAGTCAAGTGGCAAATATCTTAGACTTTGTAGACTACATGATTCCTGTTCCATTTTCCTTATTTCTGTTTGTATTTCTTAAATACTTTTGAAATGTAAAGACCATGCTTAACTCAAAGGTCATGTGAACACAGGCTATGGGGAAGATTTAGTCTATGGGCTACAGCTTGCACACCTCTGATACACACAAAGAGGGAAATTAACCAAAGAAATAGCAATGTGGAATCATTAGTAGTCAATGTGCTAAGATGGTATATTGAAAATGCAAATGTTTAACAGAGCCTACATGTATGAGTAACATTTCAGGTTGAGACTTGGAAAAAAAGAGTGCTTGCATGTCAGAGACACTCAGAAGAGGAAAGTAGGATCACAAAAATGCCTATTATAGCATCAGATATAAATGTTATGTAAGAACACCCAGAATAGCACGATGGCTGTAAACATGTCAGATATAAAAGCCAAGAGCCTAATTACAGTTCCCATCTAGTCTAATCCTGTTTCCATTAGCAACAAGGACAGCATCTGGGTTTGCTATCCTATCAGTCTGAATTTTCTAGTTTTTCTCTCCTAAAGCAGTTGCTACCTTCATAGAGAACTATTAGGAAATAGATTTCCAAAGACATCTGCTGGTTCTTTTTAAACCAGGCCTCCTGGGGTGAAGGGAATGTCCTTTGGTGAACTTTTTTATAAGTCAGGATTTAGCCCTAGTTTCGGAAATCCTACAATTAATTTTAAGTTCATTCAAAAGAGATTAACTTCTCAAAATAGATTTATTTTAACCTACTTCTTTAAAGTATGGTTGGCTTTAGAATAAGGGCTTGTCTTCACTATTTTCTCCCAACCAATATAACTTCTACTCAGTAAATGAACTTTGCCAGCATGAGAGTGCTTAGTGAGCAAAAAACTAGACAAAGGAAGTGAGATATCTTCAAGGAGTATGTACCTCAGACTATGGTACATAACCTAAGGACATTGATGTCAAGAGCCAGGAATCAGTGTACCTTCCCTTCTACATAGTGCTGCTTTAGGACTGACAGATTCTTACTCCTCAATTCCTTCTTCTATCAATCATCAAAACAGCATTTCCTGGGCAAATTGGTAGTTGATAACTTCACAAATTATTTTGTCAAAATTTCTGTGCCAATCAACGTGTTTTCTTGTAGAAATAGGGTAATAAACAGATGATTTTGAAGTCCTAGTCCTCAAGGAACTCATAGTTAAAGTACAGTGATATAATAGTGGCTGTAAGACAGGTAAGGTTAGGTAATTACTAATCTACAATAACAGTAGCAGCCCCAGACTGAGAATCATGTAAGATGATACCAGAGGCAAGTAAGGGATAAGAGACAGAAATCTTTACAGGCAGAAACAATAATGTGTAAGGCAACAGATTTGAGAGAATGCACAAACCAATTGCTACTGGTAAATTTGGGTAGATCTGGTGATTGGGAAGAGCAGGGAGAATATGGAGTAAGAGTATAAAAATCTAGTCAGGTTATAAAGGACGTGACTATAAAGTTATGAGGATATTTTTCATCTAAATCTCAATTGGGAATCTTCTACTAGGATAAGTAGTTTCTACAAGTTACTACTATATAATTTGGTTTTAATAGGAGAGAAAAACATTTTTATTGTCTTTATTTATTTATTTTGGCTATCGTGGGGTTTGAACTCTGGGCCAGCTCTTAAGCTCAAGGCTAGTGCTCTACCACTTGAGCCACAGTGCCACTTCCAGTTTTCTAGTGGTTAATTGGAGATAAGAGTCTCATGGATGTTCCTGCATGGGCTGGCTTTGTACTGGGATCCTCAAGTTCAGCCTTCTGAGTAGCTAGGATTACAGGAATGGGCCACTGAAGGCCAGCTGCTTATTTATTGATAGACAACTGTGCAGAGTATATGGCCAAGTATATGTAAAAAGGAATTTTGTTAGTTTGCTGTTTCTATGAATTTGCCTCAAATGAAGCCATACCAAAAATGAGTGGTTTAAAACAGTGGTTTTAAAAAATTCTTATAGATTTATGAGTTAGTTTGCGATTGTCTTAAAGGTTTTAGATTAAGTTCTGCTGGACTTGACTGTGTTCATGAAAATGTTCTCTGGGATAGAAGTATATTTGTTGTGTCTCAGTGGTATGGCTCTGTTATACCTTCTGTTGGCAGGACTCTGTCTGTGACTAGTAGGTTAACCTGGGCATGTCCCTTGTTTGAGACTGGAAAACCCACTTAATGCCTAGGCTCACAATTTACTTATTTACTTCTTCCATTTTCTATAATCTAAGGATGGTCATGCTAAGGACATGAGGCAGATAAGAGAATGCTGCAATAAGGTTACTTGCTATAGGGAAACTAATAACAATGATATTTTTGTGTGAGGTAAATAATGAAATAATCCACCTAAAGTCTCAGTTCAGCCTACCAAATAGAATGGGTCACACAAGTGCTATAATAATAATAATTATTATTATTACTAATATAGTGAAACAAAAGAAATAAACAAAATAAATATTTAAAAAAATTTTTTTATTGTGAAAATACCATACAGATGAGTTACAATTAGATGGGCAAGATAAAGAGTACATTTCTTATCAAGCATTGTTGCCTCCTCTTTGTTTCCCCTTCCCATCCCTTCCCATTCTCCCCACCAAAGTTGTAAAGTTTATTTTAGACATAACGACTTGTACATTTCATTGTTGCAATGGGTCCACCTGTAACCCTATTTAAACGATTTGTTTTTTCCCTTCTCCTAAAGTTCGTTTTTCAGCATATTGACTTGTACATCTCATTGTTGCAATGGGTTCACCTGTATCCCTAGTTAAACGATTTGCTTTTGCCCTTCCCCTCCACAAATTATACCAACATCAAATACAGTGAAAGCAGGGGTTATACTGTGGAGGAAGGACATACAAAGCAACATAGAAATCATCTTATAAATATGTTAGAAACAATTGCATGAAAGAAAATAAAACATTTGTATACTTATCTTGGGGTTCATTCCCCTAACATCAACTTATCTGACCTTTTCTGCTTGACTCAGACATATACTAGATATTGCAAATAAGGGAAACCATGGGACCTATGTTTCTTTGGGCCTGGCTTACTTCACTTAATATCATTTTTTCCAAGTCTTTCCATTTCCTAAATGGGGCAATGTCATTCTTTCTGATGGAGGCATAGAATTCCATTGTGTATACATACCACATTTTCTTGATCCATTCATCTACTGAAGGGCATCTGGGTTGGTTCCATATCTTAGCTATGGTAATTAATGCTGCAATAAACATAGTTGTGCTGGTAGCTTTAGTGTGGTCTTGTTTGTGATCATTTGGGTAAATGCCCAAAAGTGGGATTGCTGGGTCATAGAGGAGCTCTATGTGGAGTCTTTTTTTTTTTTGAAGACTAAAGAAAACATCTACTTTATTTAGTTTGGTACAAGTATGAGTAATGACATGAAACTAAAAGGGAAAGAAGTATTAGGAATTAGACCAAGAAAAATGCAGGGACTAAATGAGATCTAGTATTTTTTATAAGAGTTATGAAAGAAGTTCTGTGAAAACAAGTCTAAATGTTTTTTCCATCTACAGATTAAAAAATAAGAAAATGTGACTGCAGAAATATTTGAAATACCAACTTAGCACTAAGCTTTTTGATATCCTTGAAATAAGGACATTAATACAGATGTTTGCATCTTATTTTATGCATAAAGTATTTAAATCAGTAGTAAAGTCTTCATATTATACTGAGAAACTGTGAGAGTTGATGCCACTGTTTACCTTGCCAGGACTTTTTGCAGTACTGAAATTACCTCTTTTAACCAAGTAGAAATACCTGACTCATAGATTTTATGTTGTCTTTGCACTTTACCAAAAGCTGGTCATTTCTTGAAAAAAATCTCTTTTATAAGATGATTTCTATGTTGCTTTGTATGTCCCTCCCCCATGGTATAACCCCTGCTTTCACTGTATTTGATGTTGGTATAATTTGTGGAGGGGAAGGGCAAAAACAAATCATTTAACTAGGGATACAGGTGGACCCATTGAAACAATGAGATGTAAACAAGTCGTTATGTTGAAAAACCGAACTTTACAACTTTGCAGGGGGGAGGATCGAGTCGGGGGAGGTGGGGAAATATGGGAAGGGATGAGAAGGGGAAACAAAGAGGAAGCACCAATGCTTGATAAGAAATGTACTCGTTATCTTGCCCATGTAATTGTAACTCCTCTGTATGGTATTCTCACAATTAAAAAACAAAACAAAAACAAACAAACAAACAATTTCTCTTAACATTCAGATCACCAGCACTACACACCTCTACCTCATATGTGGCCTTTTCTTCTCTATACAGTACTTCTCTAGACTGAATTCTCCCCTTTGAAAGCAAATGTCCTATGACATTTTATAACAGAAATTATAAACAATAATCCTTCTGCCTAGAAATGAAATGGTCATAAAATCTTTGCAACTAATAGTATAGAAACTTAACATACATGGTTAAAACATAAGCAATAACAAAAATCAAACTCTAAGCTGATACAGTTTAATAATAGCCATACATATGAAGACAAAAAAAATCTCACTAGAATTAAAGAATGTGCCACAAAAATAAAATGTATTGTTTTTGCTTTCTAAATATTTCATATTTTTGCTTACATTTCTGACGAACATGCTACTTTAAATCAAATAATAAAACTGATACTTTAATTAATATAAACATTATCATCTTCCCCTATTAAGATAGTAAAGGATGTACGCTCACTTCCTTAGTGAGTTCTCCAAATACGGTAATGACATCTATTAAAAGGCTTGCAATATAGAAGGACTTGATCATGTTTTTGTGAAATCGCCCAGCCCAATCTTCATTGTCTGCATACAAAAACATTTTCAAAGCGTAATTCTCCAAATGGGCACAACCAACTATTTCTTGAGTTATAGCTTCATTATCACCCAACTGTTTCTTAAGAGCTTCTAACTGGTCCATGAGTTTTGATAAAAATTTACGACATTCAGGAGTTTTGCTGTCAATCTTCATCCCATTTTCATAGCATATAGTCGACAGTAATAGGCCACCACCGGTCCCGCTTGTGGTGCTCCTGGGCCGTCCTCAGGTGATGTTGAATGCTCTTAAAGGGCAGCGGGAGCGGAAGGAGCAGAGCCAGCGCGGCCATTGCCACTCAAGGAAGTAGCACTTCTCACTCCGAGAACACCGGAACTTCCGCTTCCCTATGTGGAGTCTTTTGAGGAACCTCCATACTGCTTTCCAAAGCGGTTGAACAAGTTTACACTCCCACCAACAACGTAGTAAGGTTCCCTTCTGTCCACATCCCCTCCAGCATCTGTTGTTATTCGGGTTCTTGATTATAGCCATTCTAACTGAGGTGAGGTGGTATCTCAATGTTGTTTTGTTTGCATTTCTTTTATGGCTAGGGAGGTTGAGCATTTCTTCATGTGTCTATTGGCCATCCTTCTTTCCTCTTCAGAGAAGTTTCTCTTTAAGGCTTTAGCCCATTTATTTATTGGTCAGTTGTTTCTTTGAAGATTTGTTGTTGGGGGATTTAATTTTTTGAGTTCCAGGTATATTTTAGATATGAAACCCTTGTTCATTGTATGGCTAGTGAAGATCTTCTCCCAATTTTAAATCACAATCCTGGAGAGAAATGAATGGTTTGATTAAAGATAATTTATTGGCAAGATTATTTATGAAGATGTAATGGTTAGGGGAAACAAAAAGCATGAGAGACATCATTACTGTTAAGGTGAGAAATGAGAGATTTTTTGAGGATTTGATAAGAGCTTTGGCTCAGCCGTCACTGGCAAAACATTGTTTGATGAAAAGGAAGCTGGTTAGGTATTTACTCTCATACTCTGGTTTTTCTACCAGGGCTTCACATTAATTGATCCCAACCAGAAGCCAAAAGGTAAAGAATCTTACTATCTATAGAGATCAACATCCAGGGACGTAGATCAGGGAAGACAAAAGTGAGCAATAGTTGTGAAGAGTCAAACACAGAATAACTAGTATATTTTGTGAGTCAGTGAAGTTTTTTTTAAATGGTCCTTTATTCTCCTCTTTTAGTATTTTTAAAATTTGGAATTTAGCCAAATTATTTTCCTTTCTTGTTTGTTTTTTTTGATACAAGTACATGTTGCTACCAAAAAATATTATAAATCTAAAATGTTTAACATTCATTATCCAATTAAACACAGTGAAACTAACTCAATAGGACACTAAACAAGAGAACCCATGGATAGAGGATGGCATCAGCATTCTTAGAAGGGAGTCAATTTTCAGTTTTGAAATTGGTTCCATGATGTAGCACCTCTTCTAAATTGCCCTTGGAAATTATATTTTTACTCTGAGGTAATTCAATATTCCTGTGAAACTGAGGAAAGAGATCATTGTGGTTTAGAGAAAAATGACCTCCTCCTGACTCTGTCAGCTAGTTAGTCAAAATCTTCTAAAAGGTACTAGATAAATTGTTCCCATATAAAGTAGTTCTCTTCATAATTAAATTCCATACTTACTAAAAAAAGATCTTTCCACATGCTTAGAATTTGGGTAGTAATTTTGGCTTTCTCTTTCTGTATCTCTCTCTTCTCCACCCTCTACAGTCTGTCAAATTACATTTTTAATATAACTTGTACAAACTTTATTTTAATATTTTATAAGACATTCTTCTTTTCCATGCTTAGATTTCTCTTTCATACTTTAAGTTTTTCTCTTGCTTTTCCTCTGTTCTACTTTTGGGGTTATTCTGACATACCTCAGCCATTCATTCACTTCACAGATGCTTGTGGAACACACAGCTCATGCACTGAGGACAGGTCAGCCTCTCCTTTCATTATATCATGTAGTTGACCAACCTGCCATTGCCTTCTGTGGCTTATTCAGTTTTGGGTTTTCTCATTTCTTGTATATTATTCATTGACTACCCTTTATGGTCTCTGTCTTACTTCTGGTATTCACTTTGTCCTAAATCCCCAAATTTATGGTTTTCATACCATTTCTTTACTTAATAGTATTGAGAGCTAGGAAAGCTTTGACTTTCCAGAATACATTGAAACAGGATCACCTACAGGCCAAGTCTCTGTTCACATTTCTTAAAGTGTTAGAAGAGCTAGAAACAGGTAAATTCAGACAGATTATAGCTAGGTTGAAAGCCTGGAGCCTGGAACTTGATTCATTTGCCAGGTACATTTCTTTAATAGTCTTAAATATTTCTGTCCAGTGTTCCTACTTGGATCAGGCAGGTTTTAGAAGGTAAGCATGGAGTATTCATTTTTCTCCTCTGCATTCACTCTCATTGCACAGAGAAGAAATAGACATATAGAAATTACTTGTGGAATAAATTTATTTTGAATAGTAATAACCCAAGAAAGACTTACAGGGGATATTGGAAACAGGAAAGCAAAATCATATTTAATGTATTTTCTTTATAGGCCAAGTATGAAATTCTATATGAATTAATTTTGTATTCTAATGCCATTTTGTCATTTTATATGTTTTGTTTGCAGAAACTGAATCTTAAAGAAGTAACTTGTCCAAAGTCACACATCTAGTTGGTAGTAGAACTACAACTTCAACCTATATGATACTAATGTATCTTTTTTCCTCTCTGTATTTCTTACTAGTGATCAAGAAACTTTAAAAAAAACTGGTTTATGGAAAGAGTTAGATATGTACCTTGAGCTGTGTATTTTGCCTGGCATTAGAAACATGTTTTGTGTCTGGGTAAGGCTCAACTGACAAAGTATTTGCCCAGCACACACAAAGTCCTAGTTTCAGTCTCTAATATCTTAAAAATAAACAAAGAACACAAACCATTTTTTTTGTTTTCTGTTCAAATAACAAAATATATATGTAAATCTTAAGTTTATTTGGGATCCTCTGGAGAACCACTTTATAACATAGCTCTGCTGCAGAATTTCCCAGAGGCCTATACTTGCACATGTGCTTACAACAATTTTAGAGACAAATGGTACTCTTGAATGTCAGGCTATTGCAAAGAGATCAAGGTAGACTTAACCTATAATAAACATTTTATAACAAGCCGAGGGCAAGTGAAATTAAAGCATGGATAACACAAAACCCATCAGTATCCTTTATGTTGGAAGTAGCAGCTTACTTTTAGCCATACATCATTTAGAACATTGATTAATGCCAATTTGAAGTTTATTGGTTTTCTAGCTTTAATATATTCACTTGATATATTTAATATATTCAGTTTATATATTTCAGTTTTAGGAAACATAAGTAATTTTTGCATAGTTTTGTGTTTTACATTCCTCAAATATTATGAAGTTGAATGTTTTGCAAACATGAGATTATTTTCTATTTCTGATTTTTTTTTCTTTAAAAATAAGCACACTTCAAGTTTGAGAAACATTGGTGTGTAGGTGCTTGTTCATTAGTATATGAACCTCATTAGATCACAAACTTCTTGCAAACAAGAATTCTTACATACCATTTTGCAATTTCTGATTCTCCCAATGCCCAGCACAATATGCTCAATTTTAGGCTCTAGTAAGGATAGTGAGTATAACTATCAAGGTCTGCCTCCTCCTTTGTTTTTCCCCTACCATCCCTTCCCTCCCACCTCCTCAGGTACAACCCTCCCTCCCCACTTCTGCCCTTCCCCTTCCTCCCCCTCGCCTAAATTGTAAAGTTCGTTTTTCGACATAATGTCTTGAACATCTTAATCTGTATCCCTATTTAAGCAATTTGTTTTTTCCCTTCCTCTCCCAAAATTATATCAATATCAAATATAGTGAAAACAGGGGTTATACTGTGGGAGAGGGTCATACAAAGCAACAAAAAGGTCCCCTTATAAATACATTAGAAACAATAGTAAGGAATGAAAAAACAACGTGTGTCCCTATCTTGGGTTCATTTTGCTTAACGTCATCTTATCTAACCTTTTCTGCTTCTCCCAAACACATACTAGTTATTGCAAATAAGGGAAACCATGGGACCTATGTTTCTTTGGGCCTGGCTTACTTAATATCATTTTTTCCAAGTCTTTTCATTTCCTAACAAATGGGGCAATGTCATTCTTTCTGATGGAGGCATAGAATTCCATTGTATATGCACACACACACACACACACACACACACAGACACACACACACACATCACATTTTCTTGATCCAATCATCTACTTAGGGGCATCTGGGTTAGTTCCATATCTTAGTTATGGTAAATACTGCTGCAATAAACATAGTTGTGCTGGTAGCTTTAGTTGTGGTCTTGTTTGTGATCATTCGGGGTAAATGCCCAAATGTGGATTGCTGGGTCATAGGGGAGCTCTATGTGGAGTCTTTTGAGGAACTTCCATTCTACTTTCCAAAATGGTTGAACAAGTGTACACTCCCACAAACAATGCAGTAGGGTTCACTTCTGTCCACATCCCCTCCAGCATCTGTTGTTATTTGAGTTCTTGATTATAGCTATTCTAACTGGGGTGAGGTGGAATCTCAATGTTGTTTTGATTTGTATTTCTTTTATGGATGGAGAGGTTGAGTATTTCTTCATGTGTCTGACATTGGCCATTCTTATTTCCTCTTCAGAGAAGTTTCAGGCAGTTCTTTTTTTGAGGATTTGTTGTTGGGGGATTTAAATTTTTGAGTTTCAAGTATGTTTTAGATATGAGACCCTTGACCATTGTATGGCTAGTGAAGATCTTCTCCCAATCCGTGGGCTTTCTATTGATCTTGCTAGCTATGTCCTTTGCCATGCAGAAGCTCTGCAATTTCATGCAATCCTATTTGTCCAACCTTTCTTTGATTTGTTGTCTTTGACCACATGGAGCTAGGGACATAGATAAAATGAAAATATCACAATAAAATTCACACTATTTACTATGAGGAAATAAACTTCATTTTCAGCAGTCCACTGATGATGTAGTTGGTAAGGTCAGGAATGATTTCCATTTTGTAAATCCTTTGGTTGCTTTACTATTCTTTTCTGTTCTGCTCAATAGGTATTCTTAATCCAAATTTTAAATTTTCTTTTAGATTTTTATTGTAAAGGTGATGAATAGGGGTTTACAGTTACATAACTAAGGTAATGAATACATTTCTTTTTTTGATTTTAATTTTTACTTTTATTGTGAAAATACTGTACAGAGGGGTTACAATTACATAGGCAAGACAATGAGTACATTTCTTATCAAGCATTGTAGGCTCCTCCTTTGTTTCCACATACATTTCTTTTAAAATATTATCCCCTCCCTCATTTTCTCCCGCTCACCCCGACCTGATCTCCTCCTCTCCAAGTTGTATAGTTCATTTCAACATAATGTCAAGTGAGAATCATTGTTGTTTCTGTCATTTCCTTTTCCTTATATATAAGACAAAGCATATAGAGAACTAGAACAGAAAAAATAGAAACAACTGCATACAGGATGTAATAAAAACCTCTTGTTTCCAATTCTTGGAATTCATGTTGATATGCTTCATTATATATGGTCCTATGCACTTAGCAATTGGTCTATTGTGATCCTCTGTTAAGAATATAACAGACATATTCTAGTTATTACAAAGGAGGGAAACCATACAACCTACTTTTTTTGGGCTTGACTTACTTTGCTTAATATAATTTTTTCCAGGTCTTTCCATTTCCTTATGAATGGGGCAAAGCCATTCTTTTTGATGGAAGCCTTTCCTTTCATTGTGTGTGTGTGTGTGTGTGTGTGTGTGTGTGTGTGTGTGTGTGTGTGTGTGTGTGTGTGTGTATCATATCTTCTTGATCCATTTCTCTACAAGGGGCATCTAGGTTGGTTCCATATCTTAGCTATGGTAAATAATGCTTCAATGAGCATGTCTAGGCTGGTAGCTTTAATATGGCCTTGTTTGTAGTCATTTGGGTAAATGCCCAGAAATGGGATTGCTGAGTCATAGGGGAGCTCTCTGTTTTGTCTTTTGAGGAACCTCCATACTGCTTTCTAGAGTGGCTGAACAAGTTTACACTCCCACCAACCATGTAGTAGTGTTCCCTTTTGGCCACATCCCTGTCCACATCTATTGTTATTAGATTTCTTGATAATGGCCATTCTAAGTGGGGTAAAGTGAATCTCAATTGTGTGTGTGTGTGTGTGTGTGTGTGTGTGTGTGTGTGTGTGTGTGTGAATTTTTTTGTTATTATAAAGGTGATGTACCTCTGTATTAGTTACAGTTGCATAAGTCAGATAATGATTACATTACTTTTTTGGACAATGTCACCTCTTCCTTTGCTCTCTCCCAGTTTTTCCTTCCAATCCCCACCTACATGTTGTATACAGTAGTTCATTTCAACATAGTGGATGATCCATTTTTTAAAATATTTTTATTGAGATTATGATTACATAAATTTCACAGATTTCACTGTATTGTGGGATAGTGACAAAGTCACAAACACATTTTAACCTTCACAAGGCAAATTGCCATGATCATGGTCTATAAATTTTGTGAATTCCATAAGCTCACAATACAAATGTTTCTTCCACATTGGGTAATATGTACATTTCTTTCCTTTCACTTAGTATAAGCTATTCCCTCTTTCCCTCTCATTCTCTCCCTCCTTTTTTGCCTTTGAGTTGCTTAGTTCATTTTCATCAATGTCCAGTTTAGTTGATGGGCCCCTCTGCTGTATTTTTCCCCATTTCCCTTTGATTCTGTGCCCTCCTCCTAGCTTCCCTCAGATGTGAATACATATATATATATATATATATATATATATATATATACATGCATATCTACATGTATATATGTATATATATCATATATGAGGTCACGAATATGGAGTTATTTACAAATTATACGACAAATTAAGTAGATGTCTTTGTTTCTTGAGTTCTGTTAACTATGTCATATCTCCTTGCATTTTGGCTTTAACATCCACATATCAGGGAGTCATGTGCCATTTGTCTCTCTGATCTTGGCTTACCCACTTAAAAAATTCTATCCATTTCCCTGTGAATGCCATTATTTTGTTCTTTCTAATGGCTGTGTAATATTCCATTGTATCCAAATTTTTGGATCCATTAGTCTGTACTGAAATATCTAGGTTGTTTCTGTAACTTGGCTATTGTGAACAGTGCAGCAATGAACATGATGGTGCATGTGTCTTTGTGTCCTGGTTCCTGTTGCTCAGGGTAGATGCCTAGGAGTAGTATTGCTGGGTCATAGATTTCTGAGGTAGCTTTAGACTGTTTCCAAAGTGGTGGTATTAGTGTTCATTCCCACCAGCAATGCAATAGCGTTCCTCTTTCTCTGTATCCCCAACATCATTTGTCATTGGTTGACTTATGATGTGGGTCTTTCTGACTGGCTAGGGTGGTTTCTCAGGGTTGTTTTTTATTTGCATTTCCTTTATGGCCAGGGATGATGAACATTTCCTCATGTGTTTCTTTGCCACTTTTATCTCTTCTTCTGAGAAATCTCTCTTTAGTTTCCTTGCCCATTTAATGATTGGTTTGTTAGATTTGGGAGGGATTACTTTCTTGAGTTTCTTGTATATAATGAATATTAGGTCTTTGTCTGATATATTGCTGGTAAATATTTTTTTTCCAATTAGTTGGTTGTCTTTCTAGTTTGGTAGCTATGGTCTTTTAGCTGTGCAGAAACTTTTTTATTTTAAAATAGTCCCATTTGTTGAGTCCCTCTCCAATTTGTTGTGACCGTGGGACTCTGTTCAGGAAGTTCCTGCCTGTGCAGGAAGTTCAAGTGTCACTCCTACTCTGTACTGCAGTAGTTTCAGAGTTTCAGGTTTGATATTAAGGTCTCTAATCCATTTTGAGTTGATGTTAGTGCGTGGTGACAGGCTGGGGTCCACTTTTAGTTTTCTGTATGTGGCTGCCTGATTTCTCCAGCACCAATAGTTGAAGAAGCTATACTTTTTCTACTGTATGTCTTTGGCTCAAATATCAGCTGCCTGTAGGTATGTGATTTTATTTCTTGATCTTCTAATCTGTTCCATTGGTCTTCAGATCTGCTTTTGTGCCAATACCAAGCTATCTTTGTTGTTATAGCTCTATAGTAGAGCTTGAAATCTGGTATCATAATCCCTCTTGCATTGTTTCTTTTGCCTAGAATTGCTTTGGCTATTCCTGGTCTTTTGTTGTTCCATATGAATTTTTGGGTGGTTTCTCTATTTCAGTAAAGAGCATCAATGGGATTTTGAGGAGTATTACATTGAATTTGTATATCCTTTTTGGCAGTATGGCCATTTTCGCAATATTGATTCTGTCTATCCAAGAACATGGAAGGCCCTTCCATTTCCTAGTATCCTCTTTGATTTCTTTCTTTAGATTTTTGTAGTTTTCATGAAATAGGTCCTTTACCTCTTTGGTTAGGTTAATTCCTAGATATTTTATTTTTTGACATTATTATGAATGGCGTCATTTTCCTGATTTCCCTTTTTGCTTGTACATTGTTGGTGTACATAAGCGCAACTGATTTTTTTGTGGGTTAATTTTGTATCCTGCTACTTTGCTGAAGTGGTTTATAAGTTCTAGGAGTTTGGAAGTGGAGGTTTGGGGGTACTTAAGGTATATGTCATCTGCAAATAGGGATAGTTTTATTTCTTCCTTCCCTGTGTGGATCCACTTAAGGTCCTTTTCTTGCCTTATTGTTCTAAGCATTCCAGAACTATATTGAAGAGTAGAGAGAGTGGGCATCTTTACCATGTTCCTGATTTTATGAGAATTGGTCATAGTTTTTCCCTGTTTAGCATAATATTGGCTATTGGTCTATCATATATGCTTTTATTGTTTTAAGGTATGTTCCTTGTATTCCTATTTTCATCAGAGCTTTTAACATGAATGGGTATTGTACTTTATCAAAAGCCTTTTCCACATTAATGGAGATAATCTTGTAGTTCTTGACCTTGGATCTCTTGATGTGATGCATTACATTAATTGATTTACACATGTTAACCCAGCCCTGCATCTCTGGGATGTAGCCTACTTGATCATAATGTATGATTTTTTTGATATGTTTCTGCATTCTGTTGGCTAAAATCTTACGGAGGAGCTTTGCATCTGTGTTCTTCAAAGAGATTGGTCTGTAGCTCTCTTTTTTGTTGGACCTTTGCCTGGTTTGGGGGATGAGTGTGATATTGGCTTCATAGAATGAGTTTGGGATTTCTCCTCTCATTCTATTTCATGGAAGAGCTTGAGGAGTATGGGTATTAGCTCCTCTCTAAAGGTCTTATAGAATTCCGTAGTGAATCCATCTGGGCCTGGGCTTTTCCTTACTGGCAGACTTCTGATTGCTTCCTCTATCTCATTGTAACTTATTAGCTTAGTTAATTGATTTATTTCTTCTTGATGTACTTTGGTTGATTTATATTTCTGTAAAAATCCATCCATTTGTGCTAGGTTTTCCTTCCTTAGTGATTATAGATTTTGGAAATAGTTCTTTATGATTGTTTGGCTGTCGTGGATGTTTTTCTTGTGGCACCCCTGATCTAATTGATTTGGGTCTTCTGTCTTCTATTTTTAGTTAATTTTGCCAGCGGTCTGTTTTTTATTAATTTTTTCAAAAAAAACCCCAGCTTTTTAATTAATTTTATTTGTAGTTTTCTTTGTCTCTATCATTAATTTTAGCTCTTATTTTGGTTATCTCTCCATCTAGTAACTTTGGGTTCAAATTTTTCTTGCTTTTTTTTTTAGCAGTTTTAGTTGCATCATGTGATTCTTTACTTGATCCGTCTCTTATTTTCTTGGTGTGTACACTGAGAGCAATAAATTTTCCTCTCAGGATTGCTTTAGCCATTTCCCATAGATTTCTTTGTGATGTGTATTCATTTTCATTGAATTGTAGGAACTTTTTAAGTTCTCCTTTTATTTCTTCTGTGACCCAAGTGTTACTCAGATGTGTACTGTTCAATTTGAGTATTTTCTATGGTATGTTTTGTTATTGAGAACTAGCTTGGCTCCACTATGATAGGAGAGAATACAAGGGATTGTGTCGAACTTCTTGTATGTGCTTAAATTCTTTGTATGAACTATTTGATCTATTTTGAGTATTTTCTATGGTATGTTTTGTTATTGAGAACTAGCTTGGCTCCACTATGATAGGAGAGAATACAAGGGATTGTGTCGAACTTCTTGTATGTGCTTAAATTCTTTGTATGAACTATTTGATCTATTTTGGAGAAAGTTCCATAGGCTGCTGAGAAGAATGTGTACTGGGTTGTTGTTTGGTGGAAAACTATGTAGATGTCTATTAAGTACATTTGAGATATGGCATCATTTAATTCAGAGGCTTCTTTGCCAGTCCTCTGGTTGGTAGACATGTCCTTTGGTGACAGTTGAGTATTAAAGTCACCTAGTATTATTCTATTTGAATCTATTTTCCCTTTCAGTCTGAGAGTATTTGCTTAGTGTATTTGGATGCTCCAATGTTTGGAGAGTATAAATTGATAACTGTGATATCCTCTTCTTGGATTGTTCCCTGTATTATATGTAGTGTCCACCTTGGTCTTGTATTGATTTTAGTGAAAAGTTTATTTTGTCAGATGTCAGGATGGCAACTCCTGCCTTCTTAACTGGGAGCATTTGTGTGGTAGATCTTCCTTCATGCCTTAACTCAGAGTTTGTTTTTATCTTTGGCTTTGAGATGGTTCTCCTGAAGACAACAAATGGATGGCTCTTGTTTTCTGATTCAATCTGCAGTACTTTTTCTTTTGATTGGTGAATTAGATCCATTATAAAGAAGTACATTATTATAGAGAAGTGCATTGTTTTTCCTGTCATTTTACTGTTTCTAAGTTTTTCTTTTTTCCTTTCCTCCTGTGCTTACTAAGTTGGTATTCTAGTGATATCTGTCTGTTTTCTTCAGACTGTGTCACCCCTCTTAATATTCTTTGTAGTGCTGGCTTGGTTATGAATTCGTTTAGTTTTCTTTACTATTAAAATTTTTAGTTTTTCCTTGGGTATGAATTCTAGCTTCACTGGATATGCCAGTTTGCATTGGCAGTTATTGGTTCTCACGGCTCAGAGGTCCTTTTCCAGGATTTCCTTAGATTCAGTGTCTGTGTGGAGAGATCTACAGTGATTCTGATTTTTTCCCATTATAATATAGCTCCTTCTTTGCTATCTTTATTATTCAGTTCTAACATTTTTATTATGATGTGCCTAGAAATGTTCCTCCTGGTATCCTGTTTGCTTTGTATACTTACGTTATGTGGGTGAGATTTTTCTCTTTTACAATTTGGGAAATTTTTTGTGATGATTTTATTGAGTAAGTGTTGCATCCCTCTATTCAGGTATTCTTCACTTTCATCCTCCTCTATTATATGAAGGTTAAATTTTGTGACATTATCTGCTTGTTCTTGGACTTCCTTTGGCATATTTTGTGTGTTTTTTCCCATATCTGTGATTTTTTTTCTCAGTTGCTGCATTTTATCTTCAGTATCTGAAATTCTATTTACCATTTCATTCAGTCTATTAACTATGGCTTCCATTGTGGTTTGCATGGAGGAATTTGAACCATTTTTTATTTCTGTGTCAGTTCAAAGTGTTAATTTCATCTTTTAAGTAGGTGTGTACTGCATTTATTCTTGAGTGCATTTTTTTTTTGAAATACTGGATCTCTTTAAATATTTTGTGTCTTCCTTACATTTTGGATCCATTTCTCACTTTAATTCTTGAGTCATTGCCTCTATCAACTCTTGGATGTAACGTTTGTTTTCCATTTCTTTTTTGTTTTCCCTGGAGTTCTTCCTTGGGTGGCTGCTGGCCTTTGGGGATGGTTTACTGTCTTGGCTGTTGATGAATCTTGTAATTTTTCACTGTGATTTTTGCACGAGGATTCAGGGATTATCAGAGTCAAATCCCAATCCAAGATCTGTCTGTTTTGGACAGTAGTTAGCTGCCTTTGCTTGGTTCTGGGTTCGTTCCTGGGTCAGTAGCACCCTCCCAGAGCACACAGATGGGCTCCTTCTACCACAGGAGCCTCTAAGCACAGTTCCCGACTTCAGACAGAAACTGTCAGTTCAGCTCTGCTTGGACTCCTGTCTGTAGGCGGGTGGAGTGGTGATGTAGGTGGGGGGCTTGTTCTGCTGTTGGCTGCTGGAACCTGCTGGTGGTTCCCAAATCCAGCCAGGGACCTTTGGTTTAAGTTGTTAGAGCACTCTCCAGGGACACACAGATAGGGCTCCTTCTGTGCCGGCTGCTGGAGCCTTCAATGTTGTTTTGATTTGTATTTCTTTTATGGCCAGAATCAATTCCAAATGGTGGAAAGACCTCGAGGTAAAAGTAGATACCTTGAAAATATTACAGGAATGAATAGAGCAAACACCAGGGCTTCTTGGAACAGGTCGAAACTTTCTTAATAAAGACCCAGAAACAAAACAAATCAAAGTAAGCTTGGATAAATGGGATTTAATTAAACTGTAGAGCTTCCGCATGGCAAAGGACACAGCTAGCAAGATAGAAAGCCCACAGATTGGCAGATCTTCACTAGCCATACAATAGACAAGGGCCTCATATCTAAAATATACAGAGCTCAAAAATTAAATCCCCCCAAAATAAATCCCCACTAACAAGTAGGTTAAAGACTTAAAGAGTGACTTCTCAAGAGGAACTAAAAATGTCCAGTAGACACATGAAAAAATGTTGTTAGTCTTGAGTTGTATTAAATAATTTTCTTGCACTTTGACTCATTCATTACTGTCCATTTGCCCAATTATTTCCCACGTTTATGCTCAATATGTCTCCCTCTACTTTCCCTTTCCTTCTCCCTCTTCCTCTTCCTTTTCCTCTCTGTCTCCCTATTTCGTTTTTTGATTAGGTTTGGACTTCAGGCTTGGTATTTGCTAGGCTGATTTTCTATCACCTTAACCACACCTCCAGTCCTGCTTTATTCTGGTTGTTTTTGAGATAGGATCTTGTGAACTTTTCTGTCTGAGTTGACCTAAAATTGTGATCCTTCTGCACTCAGCCTCTTGAGTATCCAGGGGGCTACCCAATCATCATGAGGCACTGGTAGTTGGCTAATGCTCAATCTCTTTATGAAGACTAGAAATTCCTTGACTGGAAGGAATATTTTCCACTTCTCTGTTTTCTAATTTCTTTATACATTTCCTAGTGAATAAAAAGTGATTAATTGATCTCCTCTCTCTGGCTGGTTATAGTTTTTCAAATTTATTGCCTAGAAATGGAGGGTTCTAATAATAGTTTAACCTTTTCAGGACTTGTTGGAGTCTGATACCTAGGCTATTTCTGTCTTTTCTGCAACAAGATAGATTTATTTTTTTAATTTTTAGCTTTATATATTTTCCTTAGTCAAAGTGTTTGTTTGAAAATGGTCTGGTTCCAAACCTCCACAAAATTGTTTTTGAAGCCTATGAGTAAGTTAGTTTGCATATTGTTTTTACTAAGTCCTAAAAAGTTACCAGAATGTACTTGGAAAGTACATTTGCTTCTATCTTGTCAAAGAAAAAAACTGCTAATTTTATCTTTTGGTTAATAAAAACAAAATAAAACTGTTCAAACTTCATAGTTAAAAGCTTCCTAAATTTTTTTTTTTTTTGGGTCCGGTCATGGGGCCTGAACTCTGGGCCTGGGCGCTGTCCCTCAGCTCTTCAGCTCAAGGCTAGTGCTCTACCACTTGAGCCACAGCACCACTTCTGGCTTTTTTCTTTTTGCTTTTGTGGTGCTGAGGAATTGAACCCAGGGCCTCATGCATGCAAGGCAAGCACTCTACCACTGAGCCACCTTCCCAACCCCCAAAAGCCTCCTAAATTTATATTGCTCAATTATCCAGGTTTTCAGATGACAAAACTGTGGGTCAGAGGGGTGATATGATCTTTGTAAGGCAGATAGTTCATGGCCATGGGGCTAGAATTCAGATCTGTGAATCTATTACCCTTTGTTTTATATTTAAATATAGAATTTCTGACTTTACTATCAATTCTGATGCATGACATCAGAAAAGTTAAAAGGTATGGAGATATGAACACAACAAAGTTATAATGACTACATTTTTATCAATCTGTGTAATAAGGAATAATAATTGATAAATATTTAGATGGCAGACACACATAGGTAATGAGCATAGTTGTATACAGATAGCACTTATTTATTGGATTGCATATAACAAGGTATCTGTTCTTATATTTGAATATTCTTATCTCTTCTCTCAACCATTTTTATCACTATGGTCTTAATTAAGAATGCTTATGAAATTGATTGAAAAATAAAATCCCAGAGATAAATCTGATTAGGTAACAATATAAACATTGAAAATAATAACTCTTGGTCTTGGTATTCAAAAGCCAATCCTGGGTATACTTTTTAGGTCCAGATTTCTACCTTTCCTGTGTTCAGTTGATACTTCCTTTTTCATTTATGCTTCATTTTCTTATCTGTAAAATGAATATAACATACTCTACTTCACAGGTAATTGAAAAGTTTAGGTGGATTAAGACATGAATTTCACGTAGTATGGGCTCAATAAATGCAAGCCTTTATTAGGATTTTTTGTTTCTGTTATTGTATAGTTGTTGTTTTGTAGTTATCCACTAAATTACTCTGATGTGTGTTTTTGATATGTTAATTCATTTTATTTGAATATTTTTACTATTTTAAGTAGTTGTACAAAGGAGTTGCCATTCACCAAAGCAGTTTCTGAATATAGTACATCTTGATCAGTGCCACCCCTTTCGCCATTCTAACTCACTCTGCCCAACCCACCCCTTCCCTCACTTTTCTTAATGTGTAAGTTATGCATGATTTTTTTTGTCACAAACTGTCAAAGCAGTTTTTATATACAATGCATCTTCAACATCTTCACCCTCTTCTACCCATTCTTTCCTTACATGTCTCATTTATGTGGTGTATACAATGAATTATTGCCTGTGTTTTTCTCCCTTCCCCCTTTCATCCTTTTACCCTACACCCTTTGACCTCACCCTCCCCTCTTGAAAGTACCCATTTCCTGATACTTTATTTTTGTTGGACTTTGATTGAATCTTTTAATAATTAGACTCTCCATAGAGTCTATTATATTTCAGCTAATTCAGACTTGGAAAAAAATTATGTTAAGTGAAGTAACCAGAACCAGAGAAACACAGATTTACTAGTTTCCCTCATTTGTGGTAGCTAGAATGTACCTGTTCTGTGAAATCTTTAACAAACATGTTCCAACTCTAATCTCTACTTCCATACTAAATATGTTATTCTTTCAGCTTTTGTTTCTATCACTATTAGTTAGCTGACTGCCTGCTTTTTCTTATATAAACTTTTCATCTGAAAGTATCCAATTGATTTAGCCTATTACTTTCTTTTTAGAGCAGATTAATCTATAGCTTATTTGATGGTTGACAGAAACTGGTCAGACTGGGATAGTTTGTGTGTAGCATTCTTTCAGATGGTGACTAGAGGCACAGAAGGTATTCTTATGCTTCCTAAAATAGGGTAGTATAGTTCATGCCAATCAACTGTTTTTTATGATTAATAAATAGATGCTTAGATGAATAATAATATTGTTAGCCATTTTTAGCAGTAAGAGAAAAAGAAACTTGGAAATAAAACAACAGACCCCAAAAAGGTTACTAAGGGCAAACTCAGTATCTATGAGTAGAATGTGTCCAAGGTTCTGATGAACAGAAGTTACCTAAAGAGGAACAGAATGCAGAGTCAGACTTTCAGAATTGTATTTACTCTAACCTCTTGTGAATTATATGTATTTATGTACCTGGGGAGATTTCTTCTCACATACTCTCATGATAATTTTATGGTGAGTGCTGCCTCAGGTTTTTGCATCAGTTCTTTTAGGCTAAAGGTAGAAAGGGAAATACGAACACTGAAAAAATAGCCTGAATTAAGAACAAAAGACTAAATTTTATGGCAAACAAGGATGAGTGAATGTTTTGTATCATCCCAAGCTAACTCCTGAAGGTTCAACTGGAAAAATTGTGTCAGCTGCTGCTGTTATGCATCCTTTAGGGATAAAGTTCTCATGTGATTGCATCTTCTTGCAGAATGACTGTTAAAGACTTATTTTGGTATCTTAGGCTCAGAATGAGCTATGACTATAATGGAAAGCTTCTTGGGTTAGTAACAAAGTGATTCAAGTCCTGGTTCAATCAGTAGTAGTTTCAAATTCTTGGATAAGTCATCTTAATTCATCATCCAGTTTCATCTATACTCAAGGGGACCGAGAAAACGATTCTCAGCCTTCTCAGAGTTCTAGCACTATGTGATTCAGACTGACAGGTTTATCTTTCATGTTGGCCATTTAGTGTTTTATTTCTAGATAATTTATTTAACTCTGGTATTCTGTCTTTTACTATACATATATACCATGCACACACTTTTTCATTCATCCAATCATCTATCTAGTCATTTTACATTTATTGAATATGTTATCTTTCTAGCAATGATGACACAAAATTCACTAACATGATCTCTAATCACAAGATGTTAAATGTCTAGTATGGGATGCGACAATGCCCCTATTTGTATTTCCAGCTTCATATACTCTTTCTTCTGCATTATTGAGTTGTTGCTATGCTTGATTCTCCTTCAGGGTTTTGTGCATTTTCCATCTCTGATACTTTCCTGTCCTCAAATCCCCAGGATTCAAACAAACAAACAAATAAAAATAGCTACTCATCTTTAGGTGTCAGTTGAAAATTCTCTTTCCTTTGGCAAACAAACTTCCCAGGACAATAGGATTTTGAACTCATTTGTTTTTAATGTCTCCTATGCTTCTATCAGGTATTTATTGATACTATAAGTTGCTTCAACCATTGCATATAATCACAATGTATCTAGAATGAAAATTTCACTACACATCTGTGAAGGTTAGTTTTTATCCTTAGGTCAATAGAGTGAAAAAACTATGAGAAAAACAAACTTTTCTCTGCCTAATCTTTTATAGTATACATTTGTTCTGTTACTTTGTTAATTGACATTTGCTCCCATTTATTCTTCCAAAAGGAATTAGAGCTAACAGTAGAGAACACAATCTTTTATTAATAATTGTCCTTTATTTCCTGATGGATGGTTAATATTTTATCACTGCTCTGTGATTTTTTATTCACTGCTATGTTTTAGTGAGGCACCTAATATATGCTTAATAAATATTTGTATTAAAACTTAGAATCAATAAAAGGAGGAAAACACAGACCAACAAACTGTTAATGTAGAATATGAGACAATTTATAGCCTAAATAAATTTTATCTTTAATTAGATATATTACGTGAAAGGCAATGTGTTTTCATTTAATAAATCCCTAAAACATTGCTCAGCTACTTTGGTTAGTCACTGGTCAACTCTATGGTGTAATAGTTCTCAAAGTCAGTATTGAATAGGAATTTACTGGAAAATAAATTTAGGATCCACTTGAGACTCTCGTGTCACAACTCTGGTGGTATGGACTAGCATTCTGTTTTGTAACAAGCTCTTTTTGTGTTTTTGGTATAGGATACAATTTGACAACCACTATTTATGAGGGATATAAGGTGTGATTTGTCCTCTAACTTTACAAAGCTTACATGTATGGAGATAAAAATATGCATACCATTGACATGGGCTAGAAGGATCACAAAAAACACAAAGGCAAATAAAGAAAGGAAGAAAGAAATGAGTTTTGGTGAAAGAGGCTAACTTTTGAGTCATAGTTCATAAAACTTTCCAGATGAAAAAAGTAAACAAGCAAAATTCCTATAAACTCAAAACAAAGCAAAGAAAATCTAATTATTACTATACATCTAACATGGCCTTTTGTAATAGTTAAGACCATAGACTTTGGAGTTAGGCATACTTGGTTTCTATCCTGGTCCAATAGTTATGAGCCATGTAAGCTGATCAGTTTCTTTTTTTCCTGAGAAAAGTGGATAAAAAAATAGAATCCATCTCACAGGATTATTGAAAGCATTAAAGGAGATAATCTACGTATAAATGCATGACTTGCTTGATGTAACTGAAACATATTGACTTCCATTATCTTCATTTTACTTACTTATTTTATCAATCCTCCTGTATATAAGCTATCTTCCATTGCCACTGCTACCCTAGCAGATACTCTCTTCACCAAAGCCAGGCCACCTTTTACATAGAAGATTTTCTCACTCTATTGAGCTGTGTTACAATGCACCACACAAGTGCCCTTTTGAACCAATGAGTAACAATCAAACCTTTGCTCCGCTTCTCTTATTTCAGTTCTACAGCCCACAGCAGGTTACCTTTTCTGAAGCCCATCTCCTGTCATGTTCTGTAACTCTCCTGTGACCACTTTGACTATTGGATGCCCTCTTCTCTCTGGTTGGTCAATGACACCCTGTTCTGACCTCCTATAACTCTTTTCCCAAACTTATTCTACCACCAGAATAGACTTTGCTCTACTTCACCTAGTGACTGGGGTTGAGTTGTTAAGGGAGGGCAGGAAAAGAAAAAGACTAGGAGGAATGCAATGAGAAGGGGAAGGAAATAGGAAGAGAAACTAGCTGAAATAGTGCATTTTTCAATAATGCAAAGGAAAACTGCTATTAAAAATGTTAGTGGAACTATTAGCATGCAATTTTTCTTTGTCTTTGGGAATTGAGTTGGTTTGCCATATGTTTGTAGATTACTTTGCAACATTAGAAGTCTAAGGGAGAACAGCAAAGCTTTCAGTCACACTTGAGGACTGTGTGGATTAGATTGTTGTAAGGCTATTCATCTGCTTTCTACTCTCACTTCAGAACAAACTTTAGTATATCAGCCAATAAAAAAAGTAAGCTAATGGGCTGGGAAGGTGGCTCAGTGGTAGAGCGCTTTCCTTGCATGTGTAAGGCCCTGGGTTTGATTCCTCAGCACCACATAAGCAGAAAAAGCTGGAAGTGTGCCGTGGCTCAATTGGTAGAGCGCTTGCCTTGAGTTGAAGAGCTGAGGGACAGCACTCAGGCCCAGAGTTCAGGACCTATAACCGACAAAAAAAAAAGTAAGCTAATAATAGCTTAAATGTGTAGAGTAGCATATTTTATTTATTAATATTTTTTGTGGTCATGGGGCTAGAACTCTGCACATAGGTGCTGTCCTTCAGCTCTTCAGCTTAAAGCAAGTGCTCTACCACTTGAGTAACAGCATCACTTCTGGTTTTCTGGTGGTTTATTGGAGATAAGAGTCTCATGGACTTTTGTGCCCAGGCTGACTTTGAACTGCAATCCTCAGATCTCAGCCTCTTGAGTAGTTAGGATTCCAGGTGTGAGCCACTGGCACCAGTGAATAGCATATTTTCTACTCTGTAATTTTATATTTGGGCAAGTCATGTTTTCAAGTAAATTCTTAATCTATTAAGGGAAATTGGGAATTGTTAATGGTTCTATATTTTATTTTTCTGTTCAATTTAGCAATACACTTTAATTATATTGCCTAGAATAGTAGGTAATAATAATATAGTGGGTATGATTATATCTGCCTGAAATATGAACTATCTAACATATAATTTGTATCTTATAGCACTTTTAAAATTATGTCACTTATATACAATAATATAGTTAAATTATGAAAATCATGTCATGGGTTACAAAATTGTATCACATTTTATAGTAGTGTATTTTAAATCATTTCAAGACTCTAAATCAATCTTTCTTTCAATGAAGATTTATCTTTCATATAAATTCTGGTATTCATTTTGAGATTAACCATCAGCTGTCACTTACTGTGTCAATTTCAAATGAAATGATTACACTGTTGTTTAAATTAATCCTTTTGGAGCAGTAGAATGTGACACTTTTCTCACGTGCTAGTTGACATTAGTTGTTTTAACCTGTGAAGAAACATCTTTCATTCCATGGTACACATAAGAAGGGAATTAAGCTTCTGACATTTGCAAATAGGGGTCAGTTTGGTGTTATGATTTAGAACAGTTTGTTCTAAATAAGAAAAAAAAGAAAAGTGAAACAAATGAAAACCAAAATGATCTTGCCATTTTGGAAAGTGGTAATAACTCCCTCTTTAGCAGATTTTGGGAAATGAGTTGAGCCTGTCTTTTGACAAAAATATGTCAAAAACAGAATTTTATTTTTCTACTTAACATGTGTCTCTAGAGAGAATGTCTCCCTATAGACAGGATGTTATTCTGGTCTTATTTGACTTGGTTAATTGTATTGATTATGAAATTACCATTAAATAGAACATTAAGCAAATTTATACTTTCTGTATCTGATGGTAAAATTTTTTCCAAGGTCTAATTTCTATTTAATATCTATCATGCTATCTTTTTCTTCTTTGCTGTTCCTTTTCTGTTACAGATAGCTTTAATTCTTCAGGCAAAATTGTTACAATATTGCTATATATCTAATATTTATATATGCTACCTACTTGTAGCATGCATGAAACAATTTGGAGAAATCAGTAATCTATAATAACATTTTTAAAAGTTTAGTTATTTCCAAAGCTAGCTAAACTGACAATCTGCAGCTTCCTCTGTACAAATTTCTCCCCTTTCCTCCCCCCGGCATTCATCAGCTAGGAAGATGTGGTCCCTGAAGTCAAAATTCTCATTCTGTTTGAGATTTTGCTGATGGAGAGAAAAACAAAATAGCTTTACCTAAGCACTGTGTAGTTGAGATTAGTCAAAATATTCTAGGTGTCAGGCTTTGGAAAGTTTTTGAAAATGTTCTTTAAGTTCGATTTAAGTTTAATTTTTCCTTCATCTGAAGGGTTTCCTAAATGATATTGCAGTCATGCATTTGATAATGACATATTCTTTAGCACTTATTCATTTAACCCTTGAAATGTTATTCTGTGTGTCACTATAGCATATTGTAGCAATTTTCATATCCTGTATATTCCATTCTAGCTTTGTCCATATTCAGCCTGGTGAGCTTGTATATGTTTCAGCTTCTCTACTTCAAAATTAGATGACATAATATATACCTCAGAAGATGATTGAAAGGATTAAATGAGATGCATGATATTTTAAGTGCCTAGCATATGGTAGATGTGTCTGTTGGACTTTATCTTACTGTGATTATTACCTGATATAATCAATTTAAGGGAGGAAATACTTACATTGTCTCGTGTTTTCTAAGGTTTCCATCCATGGGCACCTAGATTCATTACTTTGTGACCAAGTGAGGCAGCACGTCATGGTAGAAGGAGCATGCGGAGGAGGAAGCTGTGCACTTCATGGTAGCCAGAAAGCAAAGTGAAAGAATCCCTGTGCTAATGGGCTTCCTCTTCCCTTTACATTCTATCTGGCTCAGTCATTGTAAGGTGCTGCCCATATGCACAGTGTGTTTTCCCCCACCTTAGTTAATCCTCTTGAAAATTCTCTCACAAAAACACCGACAAGTATGCTTTACTATTCTAGGCATCTCTCAATTCAATCAAGTTTTGATAGTCAAGATTCAGCATCGAAGTGAATAGATGGCAAATGCTAATTCATTATCTCTCTTTTTCCTTTAGAATCAATATTAACATCCAATCACAGGCTGGGGAATATTTTTTTTTTATTTTTTTATTTTTTTTTTTTTTTTAATTTAATTTTATTTTATTTGAGAACATACTGTACAGAGGGGTTACAATTACATGGGCAGGATAATGCATACATTTCTTACCAAGCATTGCAGCCTCCTCCTTTGTTTACCCTTCACCTCCCTTCCCAGCCTCCCCCCTCCCTCCCACCCAATCATACCACCCCTCCCCCCCCCCCCCCCCCCCCCGACATTGTAAAGCTGGTTTTGACATGACATTTTGTACTTCTCATTGTTGCAACAGGTCCACCTGAGTCCTTAAACGACTTGTTTGTCCCCATCTCCTCCACATGTTATACTGACATCAAATATAGTGAAAGCGGGGGTTACACTGTGGGGGAGGGACATACAAAGCAACAAAGATAATATTATAAATGCGTTAGAAACACATGCATGAAAGAAACAAAAACATTAAAATACATATTTGAGGTTTCGTTTTCCTAACATCACATTATTTGACTTTTTCCGCTTGACTCATACCTATACTAGATATTGCAAATAAGGGAAACCATGGGACCTATGTTTCTTTGGGCCTGGCTTACTTCACTTAATATAATTTTTTCCAAGCCTTTCCATTTCCTAACAAATGGGGAAATGTCATTCTTTCTGATGGAGGCATAGAATTCCATTGTGTATATATACCACATCTTCTTGATCCATTCATCTACTGAGGGGCATCTGGGTTGGTTCCATGTCTTAGCTATGGTAAATAATGCTGCAATAAACATAGTTGTGCTGGTAGCTTTAGTGTGGCCTTGTTTGTGATCATTTGGGTAAATGCCCAAAAGTGGGATTGCTGGGTCATTGGGGAGCTCTATGTGGAGTCTTTTGAGGAACCTCCATACTGCTTTCCAAAGTGGTTGAACAAGTTTACATTCCCACCAACAATGACGTAAGGTTCCTTTCTGTCCACATCCCCTCCAGCATCTGTTGTTAGAGTTCTTGATTTTTGCTGTTCTAACTGGAGTGAGGTGATATCTCAATGTTGTTTTGATTTGCATTTCTTTTATGGCTAGGGATGTTGAACATTTCTTCATGTGTCTATTGGCCATCCTTCTTTCTTCTTCAGAGAAGCTTCTCTTTAAGTCTTTCGCCCACTTACTTATTGGGCAGTTGTTTCTTTGAGGATTTGTTGTTGGGTGGTTTAATTTTTTGAGTTCCAAGTATATTTTAGATATGAGACCCTTGTCCGTTGTATGGCTAGTAAAGATCTTCTCCCAGTCCGTGGGCTTTCTATTGATCTTGCTAGCTATGTCATTTGCCCTGCAGAAGCTCTGCAACCTTATACAATCCCATTTGTAGGCTGGGGAATATTTAGGAATTTTTGAGGGGAGGGGAACATGAATGAAAATGGAATTTAAAGCTAGTCTGATACAAGTTTATGAATACTTACCTTTCCAAGATTTGTATTATTTCAATGGTAAATTTTTGTAAGATAAAAAGAATTTATAACATTTTCTATCTTGGATGATTGATGAGAAATTAAAAGATAATTATTTTTTAGATAAAGAGACACACCTGGTGGTAGTTTCTAAGTACTGATAAAAAGTAGCGGATTTACATTTATAATATCTTGAATTTATTTAGTGCCTGCTTTTAAGCAACTTGAAGTATTGCACTTATTCCTTAAATAGACAATTTGAATTAAAATGTATTTTAGAAATTATGTTTTTAAAACACTTATTTGGGGTTTCCACATACTGTATTACTCTATGTACATATTATTGCATTCCTGTTAAGTTTAAATTTAATTGGCTGCTTTTTTACTTGGAAATAAGTTCTTTTCTTTTCAAATTAATTCTAGTTTATTGCTCTACATATCTGTATTCTTGTTTCTTCTAAAACAATGATCTTTTAGCACATGCAAAGTTCATTTATCCAATGAATTAGAGACTACTTGTGTGCACACTATTGTTCAAAGGTGATGCATTAATCAAACAATAATAGTTGACATTTATCAAGTACATTTTATATACTGGCTCTACTTTGTGGAATATTTATATATGTAAATTTTATAGGTGGAAAACTGAGGCTTAGGGAAGTTAAATAACTTGCTAAAGGTCTTATATTTAGTAAATAGCAGAGCATTGAACTAATTTCAAAGTCGTGTTTTGACATGACACAATTGAAAATTCTCCCTGACATCATATTATGGGCTGTAATCAAAATGCAGATGACAAAGTGCTTGCCCAGTATGTATGAGGACCCATATCAGTTCCCATCAGTTCCCCTCCCCAATACAACTTTCTTGGGGTGGTGACTTTGATGTATAATTTTAGCCTTTGAGAAGAAGTGGAGTCAAGGAGATTTGTAAGTTCAAGGTCAGCCTGGGTGACACAGTGAATTCTATGCAAGCCTGGGCTACATTGTGAGATCCTGTCTCCAAGACCTAACCAAACTAAAACATGAATAACAGAAAACTAAAGAGAAGAGAAAGAAAACCACTCAAGTCCCATCTCTTAGCTATTTCATAGGGATATGGAAATACTTTAAAATTATGAAAAAAATTTAAAGTACCTTCTTACTTTCTGGTGCCAAAGGATAACCTAGGTACATAATTTTCTTGCTATAATCCTGTAATAAACCTTTTCTCCATAAATCCCTGTTCCTCATAGGAGAGGAAATTATTTTGTGATCAACATCTCCTCTGCCCATTTGGTCTCTCATTTCCTCCCTTCTTTCCTTCCTGTCTTTCAGTTCATGCTTGTTTGGGCAAAGAAGAAGCTCAGACATATCACAATACTGTGGACATTTGCTTGAACCTTTTGTATATAAGCATTTCTATTCCCAGATCTTGCCATTTTTAACATTTATTGAGTTCTGTCATGTAGTAATTTTAGATTCTGGGTTTTACACTAATCACTGCTTGCCTTTATCCCTTAGTTAGTACTTGTATTCACCAGCAAACTTGCTTTCACTCTTGATTCTTGGCTGTGAATTTCAGATTGTATTCTTGGCTGTGAATTTCAGATTGTATTTTCTTTTTATCCACACTCAGTTTCAACTCATGCTTCTTATTCAGGTTTATTTCTAGACTTAGGTAGCCACAAAGTATAAAAATAGGACCTTTAGCACACTGATAATGCTTTCATAATGAATTCAACTTCTGTGCTCTGTTTATGGAAGTGCTGGACTCAAATGAACCAGCGCAATGATAATATTTTACTTTGTAAATGAAAGTGTGGCTATGTGGATGCAGTTAAAGAAATCATATATGATCATTTCTTTGGTTCTCCAAACTGCACCAAATATTCAAGAAAAATGATCAGAACCTCCAACACTAATTTGTCACATCATTAAACACAGCAAAAATTGTGCTTAATTGAAAATCGTGTTCTAGCTGAATTCATAATCATATGTGCTGTATAGAAATCTCTATAGAGAACAGGGCCTACTGAAAGAAGCATAGGACATTGTGTTAAAAGAAACCCCATCTTGGGCTAGGAAGGTGGCTCAGTGGTAGAGCGCTTGCCTCCCATGCATGAGGCCCTGGGTTCGATTCCTCAGCACCACATAAGCAAAAAGAAAAAAGCTGGAAGTAGTGCTGAGGGACAGCACCCAGGCACAGAGTTCAGGTCCCATGACCAGAACCCCCCCCCAAAAAAAAGAAACCCCATCTTGAAGCTGTAAAGAGAAAATCCTCAGGTAATTTCAGTGAATTCTTGGCTTTAAACATGTTTGGTGAGGGACAATATGTTAATCACACACCACACACACAAAACCCAAAACAACAACAACAAAACAACATTAACAACCTCCATAGATGTTTCCAGTTGGTGGAGGTAGGAGGTGGTTGAAATTATACCCATGATACTATGCCTTGTAACACGAATTCCTTCTATCACTTTATTTAAATCTATGATACAATACATGAGAAAAGTATGAAAATACATTATACACTCTACAGTCTGATTATTTTTTGTTTTACTGTGGTTAACTAGATAATGGAGAACAATTTATGAGTCATAAAAGAGTGTCATATTTTGGCCAATCGACTTCAACAATTCATCCAAAAAATCATACACAATGATCAAACAAGATTCATTTCAGGGATGCAAAGCTGGTTCAATATACGCAAATCAATTAACATAATTCATCACATCAACAAGAGCAAGGATAAGAACCACATGGTTATCTCAATAGATGCAGAAAAAGCATTTGAAAAGATCCAACACCCCTTTATGATGAAGGTTCTGGAAAAATTAGGAATCCATGGAAAAATCCTCAATACAATAGAGGCTGTATATGACAAACCTACAGCCAGTATTATACTCAATGGTGAAAAACTAAAGCCATTTCCTCTAAACTCAGGAATGAGACAAGGATGCCCACTCTCTCCACTGCTCTTTAAACTAGTATTAGAATGCCTAGCTACAGCAATAAGAAAAGATGCAAACATAAAGGGGATCCAAATATGGAAAGAAGTAAAACTCTCCCTCTTTGCAGATGACATGATCTTGTATTTAAAGGATCCCATGGACTCCACTCCCAAATTACTCAAGGTGATTCAAAACTTTGGCAAAGTAGTAGGGTATAAAATTACCCTCAAAAATCAATGGCTTTTCTATATGCCAATAATGAGAAAAGTGTGGCTGAAATTGGGAAAGCAACTCCATTTGTAATAGCCCCACAAAAAATAAAATAGCTAGGAATTAACTTAACCAAAGAAGTGAAGGACCTCTATGATGAAAACTTTAAAAATTTGAAAAAGGAAATCAAAACAGAACTTAGAAAGTGGCAAAAACTCCCATGATCCTGGATTGGAAAGATCAACATCGTGAAAATGGCAATACTGCCCAAGGCTAGCTACAAATTCAATGTGAAACCTATCAATATTCCAACCTCATTCTTCAAGGAAATAGAAGAAGCAATCTAAAAGTTCATATGGAACAATAAAAGACCCCAAATAGCAAAAACCATCCTAAACAGAAAAAAACAGTGCTGGAGGAATATCAATACCAAATTTCAAACTCTACTACAAAATTATAGTAATCAAAACAGCTTGGTACTGGCACAAGAACAGACCCCAGGACCAATGGAATAGACTTGAAAACCCAGAAATGAACCTACAGACCTATAGCCATCTAATCTTCGATAAGGGAGCTAAAAAATAGAATGGAAGAAAGATAGCCTCTTCAGTAAATGGTGCTGGCAAAATTGGTTAACTACATGTAGAAAACTAAAGCTAGATCCTTATATATCACCTTGCACCAGAATCAACTCAAAATGGATCAAAGACCTTGGAGTAAAAGCAGAAACTCTGAAAACATTACAGGATAGAATAGGTCTCCTTGGCACAGACAGAAATTTTCTTAATGGAGACCCAGAAACACAACAAATCAAAGGTTGGACAAATGGGATTGCATGAAATTGCAGAGCTTCTGCAATGCAAAGAACATAGCTAGCAAGATCAATAGAAAGCCCATGGATTGGGAGAAGATCTTCACTAGCCATACAACAGACAAGGTCTCATATCTAAAATATACCTGGAACTTAAAGAATTAAATCCCCCCAAAACAAATCCTCAAAGAAACAACTGCCCAATAAATAAGTGGGCTAAAGACTTAAAGAGAAACTTGTCTGAAGAGGAATGAAGGATGACTAATAGACACATGAAGAAATGCTCAACCTCTCTAGCCATAAAAGAAATGCAAATCAAAACAACATTGAGATACCACCTCACCCCAGTTAGAATGGCTATAATCAAGAACTTGAATAACAACAGTTGCTGGAGGGAATGTGGACAGAAGGGAACCCTCCACTTTGGAAAGCAGTATGGAGGTTCCTCAAAAGACTTCACATAGAACTCCCCTATGACCCAGCAATCCCACTTTTGGGCATTTACCCAAATGACCACAAAGAAGACCACACTAAAGCTACCAGCACAACTATGTTTATTGCAGCATTAATTACCATAGCTAAGATATGGAACCAACCCAGTTGCCCCTCAGTAGATGAATGGATCAAGAAAATGTGGTATGTATGCACAATGGAATTCTATGCCTCCCTCAGAAAGAAAGACATTGCCCCATTTGTTAGGAAATGGAAAGACTTGGAAAACATGATATTAAGTGAAGTAAGCCAGGCCCAAAGAAACATAGGTCCCATGGTTTCCCTTATTTGCAATAATTAGTATATGTCTGAGTCAAGCAGAAAAGGTCAGATAAGTTGATGTTAGGGGAATGAACCCCAAGATAAGTATTCAATTTTTTTTTTGTTTTTTTCCTTTCATGCAATTGTTTCTATCATATTTATAAGATGATTTCTATGTTGCTTTGTATGTCCCTCCCCCACAGTATAACTCATACTTTTACTGTATTTGATGTTGGTATAATTTGTGGAGGGGAAGGGAAAAAAACAAATCATTTAACTAGGGATACAGGTGGACCCATTGCAAGAATGAGATGTACAAGTCGTTATGTCAAAAAACGACCTTAACAAGTTTGGTAGGGGTGGGGGGAGGATCCGGTGGAGGGAGGGGAGGACTATGGGAAGGGATGGGAAGGGGAAACAACGAGGAGGCAATGATGCTTGATAAGAAATGTACTCGTTATTTTGCCCATGTAATTGTAACTCCTCTGTATGGTATTCTCACAATAAAAAAAAAGATAAAAAAGAGTGTCATAATTTAAGAATCATATTTTCTTATTTTAATTCAAGTCATGTAAAATTCATTTTTATCAATCCATGCACATTATTCACAATTTGCCAGATGACTTCTGGTTATTTCAAAAAAATCAAATCTCCCCTCAAATAAAACAAGATTTGTCTCTTCAAAGTATATTCAAAATATATTCTTCAGATGCTTGAAGGTATATCTCAAAGAGGAGCTCTAGAGGTCTTTTGAGGAAGTAAGAGCACCATTTAAATAAATACATTATATCAGAGGTGTCTGCTTAGAGGAAGACGAAATATTGTAAATGTATTAGTTTTTTTAAGAGTATGCTTAAAAAGGCAGTCCTATTTATTAGGGATTCCCTTGAACATGGTATTTGATAAGTGGATACCTAACTGTGTCAGAATCATCATTACAGAGACCAGATTTCATTTTTAAGGGATTTGGGTTAAAACAAGAAAGAGAGCTTGGGTTGGATAGGGACTGTTTCAGATATTACTTTGAAGCAGATGTTTTGTTTTAATGTCCTAATGACAGCAAAATTAAATATAATTCCTTTCAATTAAATGTGTAAATAATCTAATTGAACTCAATTTTATCAATAATATACACCAAGTAGCTTGTGAGGATATGAGGCCCCCAAGTTCAAGTCCTAGTAACAACACCAAAAAAAATGCAGATATAGATTTTGATGATCAACTCCTGGGTGATTCTTGTATCTATCAAATTTGAAAAGGCTCCCATGTAAATTTGGAAATAATTTATAGACTTTTAAAAATGATATAGGCTCAAAATTGATATACCTTTAAGAACCTGAGGAATTTATTTGGAATATTCTGAGGTGATAAATCTTTTTGTGCAAAATAAAAAGTTCTAGCTTTTATAATCAAGTAGTCAAGTCACATAAAAACATAATCCAAGTAATGTATGCAGGTTTCCTGCAGTCCTGGGAGAGAAGGGATTTGACTATTCAATGGCATTTCATCTGTTCTTAGACAGGCAATGCAAATAAACCAGAATTAGCAAATACATTGTGGGCTTAGTATAAAGATGATGCTTGATACCAGAGAATAGTGGCTGTGTAGGATGTTGTCTTCATTTCTAAGCATTACTTATTTAGTTACTGATTTATTTAAGCATTTAGTTACTTATTTACTTATTTACTTGACATGTACACAGGTGGATAGATTTGCTGTCAGAATTGGAGAAAAGTAGCAAGATTATTCCCTATCCTCTACCTTGTGTTACTTTCCAACATCTGTATCTTTCTTCTTTTTAAATTGTAGCTGCTTAGTTGTTCTTGCTCTCCACTCAATTAGACTTGGTTTAGTTAGGAATATTTAGACCTCTGATTTCAAAGCCTGCATATTGAAGGGGAGGGAAAGGGCATTTGGGCCTAGTAGAAGAATGTGTGCAGAAAATAGGGAGACTTGAACTCTGGCAGTGGAAATTCATGGCAAAGTGATGGTGGTGGTAATGATTCAAGAGGGTGCCTAACAGATATGGTTGGAGAATGATAAACAGGTATAGACCAAGCATTAAAAATAACACTTGCTAACTGAAAGTGACATCTGGCAATGATTATGAAGTTATTTTCAAATTTAAGTAATTTTGGATCTACTTAAAATTTTCTTCTGTTGTAATTGTTTAATCAGTGAGAATATGTAGACAAAGGAGTAAAATACTTGGCTTTGGGCATCATATATTTGTGGGCATAAATTTATTAAGGTTTGCATATTAATTTTGAAGTATAGTTCCTAGGGTTTTTCTAAATATGATCAAGTCACTGTTACCCTCCATATTTCAAACTATAGTTTGTTGATAAGAGTTCTTAGCATGAGTATGATAAATATGCTTCTTCTCCCAAATAATTTATAAATACCTAATATTTCAAATTTTGGAAACTTGGAAATGCTGTGTATAAAACAATACCTTGAAAATAGGAAAAATGCCTTGAAATTTAATTATCTGCAAAGCTGTTTTATTCACAAGTCATTATCTTTTAAAAAGACTATGTAGCTTCAGAAATCTTCACAGTAATTTTTCTTTTCATTTTAATTACTACTTGAAACCAGATGGTATGGACATACCTTGTTTTTGGATATTATCTTTTATTTCTTTTCTTCTAGCTGTAATTAATTAATGATACTGAATTAATATCTTTTTTTTTCTTTTTGATCGGTCGTGGGGCTTGAACTCTGGGCTTGGGCGCTGTCCCTGTGCTCTTACAGCTCAAGGTGAGCACTCTACCGCTTGAGCCACAGCGCTACTTCCGGTTTTCTACTGGCTTTGTTGGAGATAAGAGTCTCACGGCCTTTGCTGCCCTGGATGGCTTTGAACCGCGATCCTCAGATCTCAGCCTCATGAGTAGCTAGGATTATAGGCGTGAGCCACCAGCGCCCGGCTCAATTAATAGCTTGACAGCCTTTATAGTATTAAAAAGTCTGAGAAGGATTTAAAACAGCAGAGCTTTCCCCTTTTGTTCTTATACATTTTCTAAACATGATACTTTATTGCAAGTGGCTCAATTTTAAGTTATGAAATTTGAAGATTTTAACTTTTCTATGTAAATCTTTAATATTCATGAATACTTAAACATTTAACTTTTTACAAAAATTACTTTTTAATATATTAAACAAAGGGAATGGGCAATTTATATAGTTATATAAACAGCATAATGGAAAATAAGTAGTTATGAAACAGCAACTCAAATCTAGAACTAGATCATTACTATTCATTTGCCTCTACCTATATAATTTGTATTTAGCATGTAGTATGGATTTACCTCCATTATCTCTTTCCTTGTATGTCCTGTCCACTGAATTAACTAGTAGGTGTCATCTTCCTTATGGAATTGATCCTTAAAGGTCTAGACAGCAATGTTGCCATTGCTTTCTGTACTCTGAACCCCACCCCATGTCTAGCTTCTGTTTACTCAGGTTACCCTAACTTGTTCTGATCTATCATTTATTTGTGCTGGTACTGGGGCTTGAACCCAGTGTCTGAGTGCTGTCCTTTAGCTTTTTTGTTCAAAGGTGGCTTTCTACCACTTGAACCACACTTCAATTTCTGGATTTGTGGCTTAATTGGAGATAAAAGTCTCATGGACTTTGTTGTTTGGGTTGGCTTTAAATCATGATTCTTAGATCTCAGCCCAATTAGCTAGGATTATAGGTGTGAGCCACTAATACCTGGCTCTTTTTTATTTTTTGAGTAGTTTTATACTTACAGAAAGTTATGAAGATAGTACCCAAATTTTCCATTATCTCGCACTGTCTCCTTTAGTATGTAAATCTTACATTACTATTTCACAACTAATATATCAACATAATGTCATTATAACTAAAGTTCATATTTTATTTTATTTTATTCTCTTTATTGTAAAGGGGATGTCCAGAGGGTTTACAGTTACTTAAGATAATGAGTACATTTCTTTTCAAGTAGTGTTACCTCCTCTCTCATTTTTACTCACTTTCCCTCCTCCCTTAATTTTTATCTTATATATTTTTCTGTTCCAACATCCCACTTTGGATTGAAGGTTACATTTATTTGCCATTTCTCCTTGGGCTATTCAGAGTGTGACAGTTTCTCAACTTTTTGACAAATGCTTTAGGCTACATGTCTACCATTGCTGTATCATTAGCGGATATTTATATCATCATTTTATGGTTTACCTGATTCCCCTGTCCTTTTCCAGAAATTCTGGCAATTACTGATCTTTTTACTTTCTTAGCTTTTCCCAAAGGTAATGTAAATGGATTCCTACTGTATATGTTATTTTGGAGTAGTGCCTTTGACTTAAAATAAATCATGGGCTTACATGGTTCCTTCTTATCACTGAATAGTATTCCATACATGGATTTATTACAGCTTTTCTATTGAAAAACATTTTAATTACTTCCATTTTAAGCAATTACAAATAAAACTTCTACAAACATTCTCATGCAAGTGCAAATCAATTTTCTGGATTTCCTGAATTGTAGTTGGTGTACTTTGGAGTACATATTATTTTCATCACTTTTATTCAGTGAAGTTTTCCATATGCATATTGTATTTATGTATAAAAATATATATGCAGAAGCTATTTTGTGAGGCATTGTATGACACTTTAATTATTTCCTTACATTTTCCTTATAGATATTCAAGAGTTTTATGAGGTGACATTACTAAATTCTCAAAAGAGTTGTGAGCAAAAGATTGAAGAAGCCAATCAAGTTGTACAGAAGTGGGAGAAGACATCCATTCTTGCTCCATGTTATGATGGTGTTCAAAACTCTCCAGAGGTATGTTACTGAAACTTCCCAAAGGCTGAATAATACTAACATCTATGCTAGTAAAAAAGTAGTTGTGATGATAGTAGTAATTGTTATTGGGGAATAACAGCAATAGAAATAACAATATGTATAAGAAATATTCACATGTGTTTTGCCATGAGAAAAATTATGTAAAACCCATAATTCTTCACATTGTGCAAGTGAGTTCTGCTATGATTATTGTCATAGTTTCAGTAGAATCATGTTTACGCATTCTGGAATTTCAAAATATTGTTTCCCATGCCATGGAGAATGAATAGTAGGATAGTAGAATGTGGTTTAAAGCCATGCTTTTCACCACATAGGCACTTATCCTGAAACATGAATAAAGTTATCTATTGATGCATTGATGTCTACGATAATAGAATTCCCATTTCCATTTATTTTAAAGTTTGCATTAGCTACATTTAAATTCTTTAAGCATTTTATATAGTTTCTAATGCATATTATATAATTGGTAATATACATATATTTAAAAAATGCATAAAGCTATTAGAGTTGTCTGTTCAATTTTTAAAGCTAGATTATGAGATCACAAGTTTGGAGACTATTGCTGAATTTGCAAATACTGAAAGATAAGGAAAGTAGAGCTATGTATCAGATTCATAGTTATAAATATGAAGTAGTTCACCCTACACTATTTCTGCCATGAGTATTATCATAATAGATATCAATTAATATCTAATATAATACAAACCATTTTTCTAATTAAAGCTGATTTTATGAATGAGACTATTGAGTCCAAAGATATTGGAATTCTTAAGTCTTATATTACAAATTGGCAGTGTATTTTTTCTTTCGTTTTAATTGCTTTGGTTGGTCCACTATTTTCACTGTATTTGATTTTGGTACCATGTGTTATATATACATGTGTGTGTGTGTGTGTGAGTGTGTGTGTGTGTGTGTGTGTGTGTGTGTGTGTTTATTTGACTTGGGGAAGGGAAAAGGAACAACAAAATGTGAGACAAAGGAAAAGGGGTGAAGCAATGCAACAGTGATACTCACATGACACTATGTTGGAAATGAACTTTACATCTTGCTGGGGAGGGAAAGCCAGAGAAAATGTTGGATGAAGGTAATAATGCTGAACAAGAATTGTACTCATGTCACTTAGAATCATCTTATACAGTCATATGTACATAGTGTTTAACATTTTCTGCTTGTCTGGTAAGATTATCCTAGATGCATACTAGTCATTGCAAATAAGGGAAACCATGGGACCTATTTTCTTTGGGTCTGGCTTACTTCACTTACTATAATTTTTCCAAGTCTTTCCATTTCCTAACAAATGGGCGGTGTCATTCTTTCTGATGGAGGCCAAGGTAGGTACACGGGGTTTTAACTTTGTCACTATGTTGTTTTTAGGCTACTGTGTGATTTTTTGGTTTATTTTGTATGTTCTTCCCCCATGGTATAACACCTGTTTTCACTATATTTAATATCTGTGCCTTGCATCTTGTACATACATTTTTCTAGTTCGGGGAGGTCAAAGGATATAGCAAAATGCTGAAACAAGGATACAGGTTGACCCATTGTAACAATGAGATGTACAAGTCACATGTTGAAAATAAACTTTACAGCATGGTAGGGGGAAAACAAAAGAGAGGGTAACAATATTCGATAGGAAATGTACTCATTACCTTACTCATGTAACTGTAACCCCTCTGTACAGTATGTTTGCAATAAAAATATATAAAACAAACAAAAGATATATAATTGATCCCGCATTCAAAAAAATTTCAGAGCAAATAAATATTTAGCTAAATGCATCTGATGACTTTTGGCTGTTCAATATCAGCGATATTTAATAGAAAGGAGGTTTCTGCCTCCACAAGGAGAAGCACTACTGTACATTCAGTGCCTGGTATAGTGTCTGGTACAGAGTAATCTTAAAGAACTACAGTAGTACATCAGTTTTCAACTTTAGTTTTTTCTATAAATGAGCATGAAGTTAGTAGTAAGACTTAAATCTTCCTAGGGGCACAAAATACAATTTGCCTCACCCTTGAGTTTTCTCAAAGCGTTTCTGCTTTATACCTATTCACTTCCACTTCCCTATTTTCCCTTCATTATTCTTCTGTCTCAAAGGAAATCATTACCTCTGCATATGTTGTGTAATTGTATCTCAGAGCAGAGATGTTCTATAGATTGCATCTTTGTGCTGAGGACAGTACCCAGCAGTGTAAGACTCAACAAGTAGTGGTGAATTATATAACCTTGGAGGGATGAGAGACCTCTAGGGAACTGTCCTAGCATCAACTATGAGATAATTCCAATTGAAGCATCTCCTTTCTAACTTTGGGATATTGTAATTTTTTATGTTGGTATTTGAAGCTCAGATTATGTATCTTCACCTAGGTTTAAGGCACCTTCCACTATTTCCTTCTCTTCATCATTCCTATCACAATATTTTTTTTAATTGTGAAAATACTGTACAGAGGGGTTACAATTACATGGGCAAGATAATGAGTACATTTCTTATCAAGCATTGTATCCTCCTCCTTTGTTTCCCCTTACCATCCCTTCCCAGCCTCCCCCTGTCCCCCCACTCAATCCTCTCCGCTCCCCCTCCCCCCACCACCAAAATTGTAAAGTTCGTTTTTGACATAATGACTTGTACATCTCATTGTTGCAATGGGTCCATCTACAATTTTTTTTTTATTACTGTAGTGGGAGGGGATGGTAGGGGAAAAACAAAGGAGGAGGCAACAATGCTTGATAGGAAATGTACTCATTACCTTGCTCACCTAACTGTAACCCCTCTATACAGTATTTTTACAATAAAAATGTATTAAAAAGATGCTTTAGCTGATCCTTGTGGTCTAACTAAAATTCTCCCAACTTTATATCTGTGCCCTTTGGTTTTAGCTATTTTCTGCTGTAGTTTTCAATTACCTTGAGATTCAAGAAAGAGCAAATTCTTGTGTGGAAGGAAAGTGTACCTCAGAAAGGCAATACCTTCTTCTTATCACCTTAATGGAAATAGACCCAAACTCACGAGATTGATCACCCACCAGGCAACCTGTTTGTGTTCCCATTCTGATAGTAAAATGGTAACAATTATTTGGAACTCCTCCAGAGACAAAGACTGAGCTAATGGTCAGACAGCCATATTGATTTGGAACTGTTTTAACAATATATGCCTTTCTCAACCCTGATCCCAATTCTTGCTATTTAACCTGAAGCCACTGCTTGTGCTTCTGAAGAAGATCAAAGATGTATTGCAGTGCTGTTTTCCCATGGCTACTATGTGATAGATCTTATTTGGCATCCCAGGGCAGTGGTCCGACCTCATTTGGGACTACTGGCCTGGGATCTAAAACCTTGGCTGCAGTGCTAGGTTTGAACTCAGAGACTTATGCTTGCTGGACACTTGAGCTATTCACCAAGTCATTTTTATAATAGTTTGTTTTAGTTAAGATTTTATGCTTCAGACTGGTTTGACTCTGACAATGATCCGTTTACCTGTATCTTTGAAGTAGCTAGAATTACAGGCAGCAAAATGAGCATTTGTTTCTTTATCTTCTTGTGGTACAATGGTCTTTGATTAAGTATACCTTGGTCCTTTTGCTTAGGTATTTCTTGACCATCACTTTATTCATCTGTCTTACTTATGCCAAAGAGCTACCCCAAATACCTGGAGTTTGGGGAAGATGCATATAGAAGTGATTTTTACCCAAGTTTTAATTTATTTTTTAATCTCCTAATCTTTTTGTTTTGCTCCTTAACATGAATTGTTATTATTATTTTTTAATCAGAGGGAGTTGGGATACATACAGTCAGGGAGAAACATTCCATAAGACTGCATATTCTTAAAAAGCTTTCTAGGCCTCCACCATGATATGGCTTCTGTGTTTAAAAACCTCATATGATGCTTGTGCTTGCTGTTTCTTTGAGCCTCTGAGATTGTTGAGTTCTCTCATAGAGCAGCTCAGATATACAATCATCAGGGTAAATAGGACATACAAAGAAAGCCTATTAGTATCAATAGAAACAAATATGATATAGAAGGAAAACACTATTTTTGGTAACCGATACAGAAAGATTTTGCTGTTTTGAGAATAGCAAATGTCCTATAACTTGTAATTTCTAACTTGCTACAGGAAAATGTGTTATAAAGATAACCCTTAATCTGATTCTAAAAAATGCATAAAACAAAGCCTAAGTTTCACCAAAAGTTTTCTTTTTAATGATACTTTTAAAATTGTAGTATATCATTTCTCCCAATCCAACTCAATAGCTCGTTGACATTTTTGACCTTGAGGTGTTGTCTCACTCCCTTTGGTTTTGCTATAAAGTCAGAAATGATGGAGAATTGAGGTTAGAATTTTGTAGCATGTACTATGACCCTGTGTACTATTTGAGATAATTTAAAATGATTGATTTTCTGTTCTATTTTCAGTATACATGCAACCTAGAAGTCTCCATAGTGGTAAAATCATTTGCATTTCGATTGGAACATGTGTCATGTTGTGTCACTGTTTTGTCAAGTCTTCTAGTATCTTTCCACAGAGAATAAATTTGATTTTCTTACAATGGCCTAGAGGGCTCTAAAAATTGCTGCTCCAGTTCCCTTTCTGATTTATATCCTATTACTTTATCCCTCATTTACACCTGTCCAGTTTTCCTAGTTTCTTCTCTGCTCCTCAAATCCGTGGAGTATTATATTTTTGCATTTGCTTTGTCCTTTGCCTATAGTGCTATAGGTTGAAGATTCACTCCTTCCAAGTCTTTGAGTTCATTAATTCCCACCATGTTCTACTCTAGAATACTCCTACTCTTAAATTATCCCTTCCCTTGCTTAGCATTTCTATCACTGTTTCTTACTTTGTTTTTGTTTATAGGTCTTAACACTATCTTACATAAGCATTAGGGACTATGCATAGGAGCAAGAACTGTAGTCAGACCATTTGGGTTTGAATTCAGGCTCCCTCAATTGACCTGTGACTTTAGGGAAATTACTAGGCCCTTACAGATCTGTTACTTCTTCTGAAATAGCATTCTCATGAGAATAAATGCTTGCTTTCCTTCTCAAAGGAGATAAGTTTCAGGCCTGTTTTTTAATTTTTCTTTTACTTTTTTGTTTTTAGTACATAAAACATTCTCTAATTTTGTCATTTGTTAGTTGAGAAGACTAGTTGTTTTATTTTGACTTAAAATAATTTTCCTAAAAATTACTAGTGTGAATTTTAGCTTTTGAGCTAGAGTATGTGCATAGTCCAAGTGAGTATTGATATCATGACTTACTCATTAATTCTTTCATGTAATAGCCTCATACCTGCAAATCAAATACTCTACCACTTGTCACATACCACTTAAGTCCCTATTACTTTGATAATTTTTGAGTTAAAGTACTGATTTATATCCAGGCGAGATCTGGGCTGAAATACTCCTACTTGTGCAGTCCCGTGAGTCTGGGGTGATACAAATGTGCTATAGTGTTCAGCCATTGGTTGATATGGAGTGGAAGAAATCTTGTCCAATCTGATCTCTACCCTGGTGATTTAAGCTACCACACTAGAATTCATTTAAATTTTCCTTAAGAGTATGAAACAGGGACTGTTTGAAGTTTGGAACCAGCAAGAGTGAAAAAGGAAAAGGTGGTAGGTTGACACATGAATGAAGTACTTCTTATACATGTATCAAAAATAATGAGATCTATTATATTGTTTAAAAAGGGAAGGATAAGAAAGAACAGTGTAAAAAAGCAATAGTAACATTATATGCATGTAAGGTAATACTACCATGAAATCCCTTTGTACATTTTATATAAGCTAATAAAAATAAATTTGTTTAAATTACTACATTTTGTTAGTGTTAGGTTTTTAAAAAGAGGTAGCCGAGTAAGAACAGCACCACGCACGTGGTATTCAGGTAAGGAGTAGGTTTATTCATCATTCCGGCTGGCACCAGGCCATCTTGGTCCTCCACGCAGTGGGGAAAGGCCTGGGAAAGAGAGCTGGGAGATCTGGGAAAGAGAAAGAGCTGGGAAAGAGAGAAAGCAGAGCTAGAAAAGAGAGCATCTGGGAAAGAGGTGGGAAAAAGCAAGCTAGGAAAGAGAAGAGAGCTGGGAAAGAGAAGAGAAGGAAAGAGCTGAGAAAGAGCTAGAAAAATGCAGAGAAAGAGAGCTAGAAAAGAGAAGGGAGCTGGGAAAGAGAAGAGAAGGAAAGAGCTGAGGAAGAGCTAGAAAAGAGCAGAGAGAGGGCTTCTGGGCCTGGGCTAGGCCTTATCTAGGATATGGGCGGAGAAAGGTGTGGCCACATCAAATTCAGATGTGACCTCAGTGGATGCAGATGTGAGTGACCTCTTACAGGTGTCCCAGTTGCCTAGGTAACGCAGGTACTGGGTGGAGACTTTGCTGCAAGGAGGGGGGAGTCTGCTCTCCATCCAGGAGCAGACCTTATAGTTAGGGTCAATAATTAAAAACAAAAAAAGTTAAAAACATATTTTCCATGGGACATGGTAGTTTATGCCTATATCGTAGCTACTTGGGAGGCAAAGATTGAGAGGATTGTGGTTCAAAGCCAGCCTAGGCAAAAAGTCTGGAAGACACCATCTCAACTAATAAACTGGGTATCGTTGTCCATACTTGTTATCCCAGCTACATTGGAGGATTCTAGTCCAGCCTTGCCTGGGCTAATATTTGTGATCCTATTCCAAAAAACCACTATTGCATTAAGAGCAAGGGGCATAGCTCTAATGGTAGTAATACCTTGGGCCCTCATGTTACCCTCTGTCCCCATTTTTTTGTTGTTGTTTCTCTCCTTGGTCTTCTTGAGAGATTTCTTTTTAATTTATTTTTTATTGTGAAAATACTGTACAGAGGGGTTACAATTACATGGGCAAGATAATGAGTACATTTCTTATCAAGCATTGTAGCCTCCTCCTTTGTTTCCCCTTCCCATCCCTTCCCAGCCTCCCCCTGCCTCCCCCCCACTCCTCCTCCCCCCCCACCAAAGTTGAGAGATTTTTAAAATAATATAAACCACAAGAAAAACTTACTCTGAAATGTTCCTAAGAAAATCTGGCTCTTCATGTGCAAACTAAGACTGATGTGATATTCCAACATTGCTTATTAGTTTGGATCCTCTGCCATTTCTGTAGTGTGCCTCCCAGTGATTACTTTTTCCCTGGAAATGTGTTCCCCAAATAAAGCTTTGATGTAGTACATAATTTAAACTAACCTGGAAGTCAAGGTTTTAGACATCTTCATCTTGAAGGAAAGGGCCATGTTCATGTTTGCCTTTAGCCTAATAAGATCTTCAGTATAAGTTTCACCTACTAGTTCTTGAAATTTTATCTCAGATGCCTGGTGGGAAAGGGCAAATCTGTGTTGTGTTGTTTATGATGATTGTTTGAAATAACATAACAATTATTCACTCAGTTTTTATTTTAGGAATATAAGAAATACCCTGTTTTTAAAAATCTTCAAGGAAGCATTTAATTCAAAGTTTGATTTTTGTTGTTTCTTAGGTGTTTTGTTAAGTGTAAGCAACAAATGAGTCATCTCTGTGTTATATCTTATCACCCCTCCTACGTACTAACACTTATTACCTATTTACTTTACCTTGATTTTTTTAGCTCCCAATTATGGTTCATTGTCTGCTATCCTTTGTTTTTATATAAAAGAAGTAGAACTTACTCCCTCCTAACTTCTTTTTTTGGAATTAGATATGTCTATTTCTTCTCCACCGAGCTTGAGCTGCTGATCTGAAGTCTGCAGTTCTAACTTAGTAACAAAAAGAGTTTTTATGTTACTGGGAAATTACAGCATTATAGTAAGAACACTGGGCCCCAAATGAGACATTTTGGCAGAACAGAATAATCAAGTCATCTGAGAGCCTTGTGTTTGTATTTTGCTGTGTCCCCTTTTCCAGTTATGTGTCCATGGATAAATTATTTAATCTCTTTGAGTTCTTTGTCAAATGTTAAAATAATAATAGTACCTACCTCATAAGGTTGCTGTGAAAAATGAATAAAATATAAGGCATCCAACATACTTAGTATAATTCCTGGACCTAGTAAACCTCCTATAAATAGCACATACATAAATATAATTATACAATGTAAATACAAATACAAAACACATATATAAATACAAATACATAATAAATAGGAAATGCCCCATATGTATATGAAAGCTTTGAGCCTGCATTGTATTACAATATATGTTAAAAATGGAATTTTCCCCTCAATCATCATTTCTGCTTATGAGTTCAGATCAAATAGTGAGCAAGAAAGTATTCTGTCAAGGAAAAGCATAATGTGAATATAAGAAAATCTCATAATCATTTCTACACAGTGTAGTAATCTTCTCACTGCAAATTGCTGATACTTGAAATTCTTTCCATGGATATTTTGGTAGGGAGTTTAGGTAGTCCTTGTTAAATATACTTGCTTCTGTAGAGCAGCACGACATTCTGACAGTAGCCTTGAAAAGCGTGTCTAAGCTTCAGATTGATATTTAAGTAAGATCAGTGTTTTTACTTTATATTTTAGCCTGCTTATTTGCTTAAGAGAGTGGGTGGAAAGGCATAATTATTTATGTGTGGATTAGCCACAAATTTGGAGTACCTAGATAATCGTAGAGGGGAGTAAATGCTGGTAAATGGGAGTTAGGAGAGGTAAGAAATAGAGAAAAGTGACACACTTAGAGAAAGGGATACTTGAAAGTAAAGTGAATGTTCTCAAACATGAGCTTTAGCTACTGATATTTTTTATTAGTATTTACAAATTATATAAAGTAAGGACTTTCTGACATTTCTATACACACACACACACAAATATATATATATATATATATATATATATATATATATATAATTGAATATACTCCTCTTATAGTCTTTCTTATCCCCTTTCCACACTTCCCTTACCGTAATAGTCTCCCTTTATCTTTTTTTGTTTTTTTGTCAGTGATGGGGGCTGAACTCTGGGCCTGGGTGCTGTCCCTCAGCTCTTCAGCTCAAAGCTAGCACCCTAGTGGGCACAGCGCCACTTACAGCTTTTTTCTGCTTATGTGGTGCCGAGAAATCGAACCCAGGGCCTCATGCACGTGAGGCAAGCACTCTACCACTAAGCCAACTTCCCAGCCCCTCTCCCTTTATCTTTAATATTATCCCCACAACTAAGTTTACACATCAGAATAAAAAAATGACACTTGTCACTGTTTATCTCAGGTAACATGATAAACCCAAGGTTCACCTGTTTTCCTGCAAAGAATAAAATTTTACTTTCCTTTATGGCTGAATCAAACTCCATTGTATATAAATACCATATTTTCTTTATCTGTTCACCTACTGGTGTGCATCTAGGCTGATTCTATAACTTGGATATTGTGAATAGTGAAGCAAAAATACTGTGTTCAGGTGCCTATGAAGCAAGCTGACTTTATTCTTTGGGTATATATACAGATGTGATAGATCCATGTGATAGCTCTATTTTTAATTTTTTTGGGGGGGGTCTGGTCGTTGGGCCTGAACTCTGGGCCTGGGCGCTGTCCCTCAGCTCTTCAGCTCAAGGCTAATGCTCTACCACTTGAGACACAGAGCCACTTCTGGCTTTTTTCTTTTTGCTTATGTGGTGCTGAGGAATCGAACCCAGGGCCTCAGAGGCATGCAAGGCAAGTGCTCTACCACTGAGCCATCTTCCCAGCCCATCTATTTTTAATTTTTAGAGTAGCTTTTATAGTGAGTTCCATAGTACTAGGCTAACTTACCATACCGCCAGCAGTGTATTTATGAAGTCAGGCAGAGATTAGTTTTTCCAAGACAGGATGAGATTGTCTTTCCTCTGCTTCCCTTCCCTCCCCATCTTCCCTTTTCATTTTCTGCCTCACTCCATCTATCCCTGCTCCTTATCACTCATTGAACATCTGCTATATGTATTTTAATTTGTGTGGTTTAAGTTCCCAGTTAGTTTGTACCATTAGTTGCTTTGCAAAAGTGGACCTTAGGAACACGTTCTTGTTTCAGAGAGTCAGTTCTGTCCACGTCACCTATCATTTATGTGACTTCTTCTTATTTATAATCTAGATTATAAATGGATCATAACTATTTTCTTCTTCTTATGGACTTGAAGTTATTTTTTATAAGTTACAAAGATAAAGAGAAAAACTTTTTTGAATCCTATGTAAATTGAATCCTATATAAATACGTTATTCATATTTATAAACCATTTTATAGCCAGAACTGTTACTTTTTAAAAAAATTCTTACAATGGCTAGTAAACCAGAAAGAGTTGTTGCCACTATCTAAAGGAAACTTTGGGTTGGAATTTGCTGAAGATCATATTGTTAGAATTTGATGGAATCAGGAATCTGGCTTGGAATTACTGATGTTTCCATTACATTATAAGGAAGAAATGATTATTTTGAATCAAATATAAAAGATAGTTACACTACTCTGACTAGCTTTAGAACTGGGCTTTGTGTGAGGCTTAAGAATTAGGTTGTCTAGTGGAGAAAACTAAGAAGAGACTCAGAAGAAGAATGAAACCTGTTTCCTATAAAGAAAGCCTAGATTATACTTTAGATATTATCTTCTAATTTTTATAGCAATCTAGCTAGGGAGATAGTTTGTTGATTGATTATTTTTTTGAGTAGGATTTGTAGTAGTAGATAAATTATTATTTGTAATTTACTGAAGTTGAAACCAAGCCTTGGAGAAGCTAATGGATTTGATCAAGGTCACATAGTAAATTGTAATGCAGTTCGCACTAATGAACATGGGCTTGACATTTCATGACCTTTCTCAGAAGGAAGTGTGCAAGGTTTTTGAATGCTAGTGAAGAGTTAGGCTTAGAAGATTAGGAAGCAGAGACTGGAAGATAATTCTAACTGAGAGCTTTAATTGTGGAGAGCTATAATAATAAGTATATAATAAGCACAAAATGGCATAAATAAAGAAAATACAGTTTAGTCTCTCTAGGCATCTTTGAGCCATAGATTTTTTTTTATTGTGAAAATACCTTACAGAGGAGTTACAATTACATGGGCAAGATAATGAGTACATTTTTTATCAAGCATTGTTGCCTCCTCTTTATTTCCCCTTCCCAACCCTTCCCATACTCTCCCCACTGCCCTCCACCAATCCTCCACGCTCCCACCAAAGTTGTAAAGTTCGTTTTTTGACATAACGACTTGTACATCTCCTTGTTGCAATGGGTCCACCTGTATCCCTATTTAAACAATTTGTTTTTTCCCTTCCTTTCCACAAATTATACCAACATCAAATACAGTGAAAACAGAGGTTATACTGTCGGGGAGGGACATACAAAGCAACATAGAAATCATTTATAAATATGTTAGAAACAATTGCATGAAAGGAAAAAATACATTTGAATACTTACCTTGGGGTTCATTCTCCTAATGTAAACTTATCTGACATTTTCTGCTTGACTCAGACATATACTAGTTATTGCAAATAAGGGAAACCATGGGACCTATGTTTCTTTGGGCCTGGCTTACTTCACTTAATATCATTTTTTCCAAGTTTTTCCATTTCCTAACAAATGGGGCAATGTCATTCTTTCTGATGGAGGCATAGAATTCCATTGTGTATATATACCATGTTTTCTTGATCCATTCATCTACTGAGGGGCATCTGGGTTGGTTCCATATCTTAGCTATGGTAAATAATGCTGCAATAAACATAGTCGTGCTGGTAGCTTTAGTATGGTCTTGTTTGTGATCATTTGGGTAAATGCCCAAAAGTGGAATTGCTGAGTCACAGGGGAGCTCTATGTGGAGTCTTTTGAGGAACCTCCATACTGCTTTCCAAAGTGGTTGAACAAGTTTAAACTCCCACCAACAATGCAGGAAGGTTCCCTTCTGTCCACATCCCCTCCAGCATCTGTTGTTATTAGAGTTCTTGATTATATCCATTCTAACTGGAGTAAAGTGGAATCTCAATGTTGTTTTGATTGGCATTTCTTTTATAGCTAGAGAGGTTGAGCATTTCTTCATGTGTCTATTGGCCATCTTTCTTTCCTCTTCAGAGAAGTTTCTCGTTAAGTCTTTAGCCCACTTATTTATTGGGCAGTTGTTTCTTTGAAGATTTGTTGTTGGAGGGTTTAATTTTTTGACTTCCAGGTATATTTTAGATATGAGACCCTTGTCCATTGTATGGCTAGTGAAGATCTTCTCCCAATCTGTGGGCTTTCTATTGATCTTGCTAGCTATATCCTTTGTCATGCAGAAGCTCTGCAATTTCATGCAATCCCATTGGTCCAACCTTTCTTTGATTTGTTGTGTTTCTGGGTCTCTATTAAGAAAATTTCTGCCTGTGCCAACGAGACTAGGGTTTCTCCTGTTCCATCTTGTAATGTTCTCAGAGTGTCTGTTTTAACTCCGAGGTCTTTGATCCATTTGGAGTTGATTCTGGTGCAGGGTGATATATAAGGATCTAGCTTTAGTTTTCTACAAGTAGTTAACCAATTTTTCCAGGACCATTTACTGAAGAGGTTGTCTTTCTTCTATTCTATTTTTTTTTAGCTTGCTTATCGAAGATTAGATGGCTATAGGTCTGTAGGTTCATTTCTGGGTTCAATTCTATTCCATTGGTCCTGTCTGTTCTTGTGCCAGTACCAAGCTTTTTGATTACTATGGCTTTGTAGTAGAGTTTGAAATTTGGTATTGTTATTCCTCCTTCATTGCTCTTTCTGTTAAGGATCGTTTTTGCTATTCAGGGTCTGTTATTGTTCCATATGAATTTTTGGATTGCCTCTTCTATTTCCTTGAAGAATGAGGTTGGAATTTTGTTAGGTATCGCATTGAATTTATAGATGGCCTTAGGAAGTATTGCCATTTTCATGATGTTGATCTTTCCAATCCAGAAACATGGGAGTTTTTTTTTTTTTGTTTTTTTTTTTTCCAATTTCTGAGTTCTGTTTTGATTTGCTTTTTCAGGTTTTTAGTTTTCATCATAGAGGTCCTTCACTTCTTTGGTTAAGTTAATTCCTAAGTATTTTATTTTTTGTGGGGCTATTACGCATGGAGTTGCTTTCCTAATTTTCAGCCACACTTTTCTCATTGTTGGCATACAAAAAAGACATTGATTTTTGAGGATTAATTTTATACTCTGCTACTTTGCTAAAGTTTTGAATCAGCTTGAGTAATTTGGGAGCGGAGTCTGTGGGATTCTTTAAATACAAGATCATGTCATCTGTAAAGAGGGAGAATTTTATTTCTTTTTCCCTATTTGGATCTCCTTTATGTTTGCATCTTGTCTTATTGCTGTAGCTAGGCGTTCTAATACTAGATTGAAGAGAAGTGGAGAGAGTGAACATCCTTGTCTCGTTCCTGAATTAAGAGGAAATGGCTTTAGTTTTTCACCATTGAGTATAATGTTGGCTGTAGGTTTGTCATATACAGCCTCTATTGTATTGAGGATTTTTCCATGGATTCCTAATTTTTCGAGAACCTTCATCATAAAGGGTTGTTGGATCTTGTCAAATGCTTTTTCTGCATCTATTGGGATAACCATGTGGTTCTTATCCTTGCTCCTGTTGATGTGATGAATAATATTAATTGATTTGCGTATATTGAACCAGCTTTGCATCCCTGAAATGAATCCTGTTTGATCGTGGTGTATGATTTTTTGGATGAATTGTTAAAGTCGATTGGCCAGAATTTTGTTGAGAAGTTTTGCATCAATGTTCATCAAAGAAATGGGTCTATAGTTCTCTTTCTTTGATGAGTCCCTGCCTGATTTTGGGATGAGGGTTATGATTGCTTCATAGATTGAGTTCGGTACTGAACTTTCAATTTCATTGAAGAGTTGAAAGCGTATTGGTGTGAGCTCTGCTTTGAATGCCTTGTAGAATTCCTCTGTAAAACCATCTGGTCCTGGACTTTTCTTAGCTGGGAGGTCTTTTATTGCTGTTTCTATTTCAATGCTTGATATGGGCCTGTTAAGATGGTTTAAATCTTCTTGGTTTAGTTTCGGCATGTCCATATTTGTTAGGAAAAGGTCCATTTCTGCCAAGTTCTCAAACTTATTAGCCTAAATGTTTGAGAAGTATTCCCTTATAATGTTCTGAATCTTGGTTGTTTCTGTGGTGATGTTTCCATTCTCATCTCTGAGTTTATTTATTTGGGTGTGTTCTCTTTCTGATAAGATGTGCTAAGGGTCTGCCTATTTTGTTAATTTTTTCAAAGAACCAACTCTTTGTTTTGTTGATTCTTTCTATGGTTTTTTTTGGATTCTAAGTCATTTAATTCTGAGTTAATTTTGGTTACTTCTTTCCATCTACTGGATTGGGGTTTATCTTGCTGCTCTTTTTCAAGGTAGCTCAGATGTCTCATTAAATTGTTGGTTTCAGTTCTCTTCAATTTGTTGATGTAGGAATTCAGAGCTATAAATTTGCCTCTGAGTACTGCCTTTGCTGTGTCCCAGAGGAGCTGGTAGTTTGTGTGTTCATTTTTGTTGAATATCATGAACACTTGAATTTCATTTCTAATCTCTTCCATGACCCACTGGTGGGTCAACAGTGTGTTGTTCAGCCTCCATGTGTTACAGGACTTTCTTTGGTGGCTTTTGGTGTTGAGTTCTAATTTTATTCCCTTGTGGTCTGAGAGAATGCAAGGTATAACTTTAATGTTTGTGAATTTGGACAAGTTTGCTTTGTGGCCTAAAATGTGGTCTATTTTGGAAAATGTGCCATGTGCTGCTGAGAAGAAAGTGTATTCTGATGCTGCTGGGTGAAATATTCGTTAGATGTCTGTTAAGTCTAGTTGATCTATGCAGTTGTTTAGGTCTGCAGTTTCTCTGTTGAGTTTTTGCTGAGTTGATCTATCTAGTGTGGATAGTGGTGTGTTAAAGCCCCCAACAATTAATGTGTTTGGTTTTGAGAGAAAGTAATGTTTCTTGGATAAATTTGGGTGCTCCGTTGTTTGGTGAATAGATATTTAGAATTGTGATATCCTCCTGAAGGAGCGATCCCTTAATTAGTATGTAGCGACCTTCTTTATCTCTTCTCACTAATTTTAATTTGAAGTCTGTTTTATCTGATATTAAGATTGCAACTCCTGCCTGTTTATGGGGACCATTTGCTTGGTAGATTTTGTTCCAGCCTTTCGCACTGAAAATGTGTTTGTTTTTATGGGCAAGATGTGACTCTTGAAGGCAGCAGATAGAAGGATCTTGCTTTTTAATCCAACAAGACAGTCTATGTCGCTTAATTGGAGAGTTAAGTCTGATAATGTTGAGAGATAGGACTGAGAGGTATTTAGGAGTTCCTGCCATTTTATCCACCTTCTTGGGGGCTGCGAAAACTTTGTTCTTCCTATGGTTCTTGGATTCTCAGTTTGGGTATGGTTTCTTGGCCTTTATTGTGGTCATGTTGGTTTTCTATGTGTAGGACTTCTTTAAGAATCTTTTGTAGGGCTGGTTTGGTGGAGACATATTGTTTCAATTTTTGTTTGCTAAGCTATAAATACATGGTATTACCAGCTTTGCTGAGGAAGATTTAGCTGGCAGCATCATGCATGATAGACCACAAACAGGAGATACTGGTGGCATGGAGATCAATGAAGTAGGTATCAGGTCAGGAAATATTCAACAACTATTGGAAAAATATGTATTATAATAAATGGTAGATTTTCTTTATGATAGTGTATGATTTCCCAGGGAATATGAATGAATATGTATGAATAAATGAACCACAATGACTGATAAAACGTTTTGAAACTATATTGTAAGAAAAAAATTAACTTATAGGAAAATCCTGTTGGTCACTGGTTTATGGATGCAATCCTAACTATCCAGGAGGCTGAAATCTGAGGATCTCAGTTCTAAAGTAGCTGGGGCAGAAAAGTCCTGCTGGTGTTTACTTTGCTAGAGACTGAAGTTATTTCAGCATTTACGTATGAGTAATTTACAATTTCCAATATGACTTTTCTTTGGCGTACTTTAGACCTCCAATAAAATCTTCAAAAGCAGTGAGTACTGTAGCTTTCTTCCTCATATTATTCAGAAGTAAGAAGTTGGATTATATACATATTTTATTAGAAAAACAAGACCTCAAACAATACATGACTGGGGTGGAACAAAGTCATTTAATTGTAAGATACTATTGATATGAATATCTTTAGGATGTTTCTATGCTTGAGTCTCTTCCATTTGCAATGGCACTGATCTAATTCAAGTTCTTATAGAATTTTTCTAAGGATTTGGCCACAGGTTTCTACCTTGCCTTTATAATCTCGTTTTTCCTCTTCTAATTTAACCTCTTCAAGCTAATAATCTTTAACAGTAAATAAGAAGTATCTATCAATCTTATTGTTTCCTGAATATTGTTCTATCTCCCTAACATAGTTTTTACAGTCTTCACCTAATTCACAGGAAGCATTTCTTAAGTATTTTCTTATTATTTCCTCTGTCTAGAACATGCATCCTTTGTTTGCACCTGAGCATTTCTTTATTTTTTAAGGCCTAACTATATATTGACAGTCTTCTAATAATTTGAAATATAAAAAATTCTTCTTTTTTCCCAAAGTACATATAGTATTGGATTAGGTTGCTCAAATGCTTTATCTATTAAGATTATGAGTGTCTTGTTAACAAATATTATATTTATTCATAGAGTTACAATGTGATCTAGAGCTTTGTTAAGCAGTAAGGATTCAGGGAATGTTTATGGAAAGGGTAATTGGCCATATTTTTCTTGATGTCAGAGAGTGATATGCTGGTTTTATATATGTGTGTGTGTATATACATATATATACATATATATATTAGTAGAAATATGTCTTAAAAATCTCCTGATTGACTTAGAATGGATGCTTAGGTAAGATTTTGAAAAAAATTGTTAAAAGTAAATAAGAGTTATATGTGATCACAACTCACTAACACAAAGAAAATACTTAGTTATCAGAAAAATAGGTAATAACGGACCTAAAACAAGGCTGTATAGCTCCACATCCCGTGCTGCATGTGAACGTAGAGCAGCAGATTGCATTACTCTCAGAAATGTCAGTCTGCAAGACTAGGTAACTGGAGATCTTAGAGGCATAGAAAGGATGCAGAAACTGTCTTTCCTGTTTCAGAATTAATTTTTGTTTATTGTTTATGCTTTAGTAATTTAGTATTTTTTAAAATTTATTTCTGAGTTTTGCAATTGTATCTCATATATCCAATTGAAGAGATACAGTGTTTATAGTCCTAAATTTTTACTCCAATAGAGAAAGGAGCTGCATTATGTAGAGGCTAATCCAGCTTTGAAAAATATGGAGAGAGAGTGAGATTTCTTCAGGAGGTTGAACTACCAATAACTATAATCAGATGTAACACTGAAAAAGATGTTCATATATTTTTACTCTTTATGTAATGATGGCTTTATATCACTGCAGTGGGTCTACAAACCACTACCATAGAATATGCCCACAGAGACATTATATGGAAACTTCAAAAGGGCTTTATGAACTATACTGTTCTTGCTTGGATTCCACACAACAGTTTTCCTTTAGGGAAGTTAGCATTTTCTACGTTGTATAATAGTTCTTGTGAACTCTTTACAACTCTTGGCAATACTATGGAGTCGGACTTGTGTCTTGTGATTAAGGTTTGCATACACTAGCACCAGTGAATGTACCCTAGTAAATTAGGTGGGTTATATTAGTATATTGTATAAAATACCATTGCTTTCAAATAACATCATTGAATGGAAACAGGTAAAATCCAAATTTAATTTTTGAATATCCTTGATGCATTAGATATAATTATTCAACTTAGTATTGTTGGAGAGCAGAATTTGGTTATGATTTTTCTCTACAGCCTAATGAAAAATTAATGTAAATAATATAATGCCAGATATTACAGTAGCAGGAAATTCTAAGGAGTTCTCTTTTGTAGAATGTGCAAGAGTGAGCCATAAATCTAAAGAAGTTAATACCTTTAGGTGTTTGCTAAACATGTTTCTTAAAAAATAGTCTGGACATAAAATATACTTTATGAGACATCTTTATAGTACTGTCATAGTTAATCTTACATGTAACCTTGTCTAGGATATAATATCTAGTTATTTAAGCAGACAAGTTAAGAGTTGCTATGAAGTTATGGTATAGATGTTGATAACATTTACAATCAGACAAGACTTATTAAAGACATGATCTGATATAGGTAGGCTTCATACAGTCAGTTAAGCCTTAAGAACAAATATAGTTTTCCTAGAAAAGGAATGCTGCCTTAGGACTGAAACATCACTTCTTCCCAAGTTCTTAGATTACTAGTCAACAACTGCAAAAGCCAATTCCTTAACATATCTATCTATGTATCTATCTTTCTATTATCTATCTATATTTGTATTCACCCATCAATCTATCCATCCATCCAAATACCTCTGTTTTTCTGGAGAACCATGACTTGCATAAATCCTAACACATTTTAAGATAATGGCTACCACTTATTTAGGCTTCCAGAATGTTGTCTAAGCATTGTGCATATGTTAACTCATTTAAGTCTTATAATAATTCTTATAATAATCATACAGGGTATTATTGTTATCATTTTACAGATGAAGAAATTAGACTACAGGGAATATAATTTTTTTTCAAGGTCAGACAACTAGTCAGTGCTACACACTTCTCAAAATGATCATGTTCCTGGAAACACATTGCAAACTAAAATAGAACAAGAATAGATTTTCATTCAATTCTTTCTCTTCTTTGTTATAGATTTTGTGTTGGAATCAATACTATTATACTTGCAAGTATCTTACTATTAACACTCCTATAAGCAGTTACTATAGATTAAACATTTTAATTGCTCTTTACCTACAGAGTCTCATGTATTTATTTCAATAATCTTGTGAAGTTGTTCCTATTTATTACATTTTACAATGCAATAGAATTTACATTTAGTTTCCCCTGATCCACCTGTACTCTTTATTTCTCTACCTCTTAGAATATCATAGAATCCTAAGACTATTACGAGGTATTACTTTTTAAAAAGTGCAATGCATGATGACTGATGCTGCTATCTATCTGATCTTCATCCATTTTCATTGAGAGTCTGAGAGAATCTGTCCACCCTTGCCTGATCAGAGAAGTAAGATGTTATCTATTGTGTAAAGGCCAAAGCCAGATGTATTTTGAGGCAATCTGAAGTGCAGAGTGAGAGATGACATCCAAAGTGGAATTTATGGCTATAAAATTGAAAATGAAAACACTGAGAAACACTGGAAACTGCAAATGATAATTCCAACAAAGAAAGAGTAGGCTTCCAAAGAAAGAATCTTGGTAAGATCCAGATTGAAAGTGGATACTTGCCTGGGATATATTAACAAGGTGGCAGCTACATAAATAGAGTATCAGGCTACTTTTAAAATATAGGACTGAGATAGTGAATTTGCTATTTCTACTATGGGAATATATTTGTTATTATATAGTTCTCTCATAGATAAAATAAAAGGGTATATTTTCTTAAAATTCTGTTAGCTGCAATTCTGAGACACAGAACAAATATACTTTCTTTTTCATTGCTTTAAAAAACCAACAATTATTCCTTTGTTCTTCTCTTAACCTTTTTTCCCAAGCATTTATCTGATACAGGCATCATAGAGAGCTTTTTTAGAGGCATTTTAGAAGTCCCAATTATGTGTTATTTTAAACATTGTTAGAAAATGGGGTGAGAATAAAGTATTTATCCTAATTGTAATGGTACTGTCTGAAATAAAATCATTGGGATGAAATTTTCTGAAAAAATAGGTAACAATTCAGCTACATGTAGTTTTAGAAAAGATATTCAGAACAAATATCAAGCTTTTTCCCTGAATAACAAGTAAGTAAAAACAAGAAGAGTATTCTGAGGAGCAAGGACCAATTCTATACTCTCAAGAAATCTGTCAGACTTTAGTAAACTAATACAAATGCACAAAAGTGCTAGGAATAGTCATGTCAGTAAACTTTCAATAAGGGAAAGTTATTAACTACAAGTAGCAATTGTTATCTGCAGACATCTTCATGTTCCAAGGAGTGAAATTAAGAGCTTGATAAAAAGGAAAGTGCATGTGCGCATACACGCACACACACGCATGCACACACTCCAAACACCAAAACAAAATCCACCACAGCTTAAGACTATCTTGTGTATGACTAACCATTTAAAGCAACTATTCCATTATAGACTAAGTAGTTAAATCAAAATATTTTAAATTATTGTATGTAATTTTTCCTTAAGAAGAAAGGAACGTGTATTTTGGAACAGTTTCCATATAAAATAAAAATGAAAATTTTATTTTAGAGCACCAACGTTTAAGATATTTGGAAAACTACTTTTTAAAAAATGTCTTAATCTACACAGTTTCAGTCAGTCAGGTCTTTGTTTGGCTTTGATTGACTGGATTTATGTGTTAGATTATTTTATATTCTTAATACATAAAATAATTAAGAACTATGTATGAGGGTATCAGTTGTTGTGAGAGGGTATATTCAAGGAAGTAACAATCTAGAAAAAAGGCATATACTTAATTATTTTAATATCAACTGTATAGTTCCAGTTTGGGCAGGTCTAACAGAATACCATAAACTGGAGGGTTTAAACAGCAAACATTTTGAGTGTGAAAGTGTGAGGTCAAGGTACTAGGCTTGCCTGGTTTCTTGGTGAAAATCTTAGTTGATAGGTGACTGATTTCTTGATCCTCACATAAAGCACAGAGAGAAAGAAAATAAACGCTCTGTGGTCTTATTTACTTTTTTTCTTATTCTTAAGTAATTATACAAAAGAGATGCTATTTAAAAGAGTAGTTTATGAATATAATGCATCTTGATCAGTGTCACCCCTTCAGCATTCTTACCCACTTTGACCCACTCCTTCCCTTCTTGTGTCTTGTTGTAAGTGAATTTCTGCCATTTGTAAGCCCCAATCTATGACTTAATTATCTCCAAAAGTCCCTAAGTTATAAATACATTAGGAGCTAAGATCTGAAGGTGTGGATTTTCGGGGGACACAAAGATTCAGTCCAAAGCAACGTAGTGAAATAGAGATGCAAAGACTCATGGGAACACAGTGAAGGTCTATTGAAAGTGAATTATGTAATTGATTCTGAAGGGAAGTCTAAAAATAAAAACCTCCAAGTTTCTGAACTTTTAGTTCTCCAGAACTTGTACTGCAACACTATATCACTTTGGTTTCTAACAGTTTGCTGGAACTGTGGTAAAATGGCTCCCCGTGAAGCAAATATTTGTTCATCAGATTTGACTACTTCTAAGAAAATAAAGGCAAAGTGGTCATACAAAACACTCAAACAACCATGCTTTTACTCTTTCAACACATTTTTACTGAGTACTCAATAAGAAGTGCATAGTCCAGTGGGGTCATGGAGATTTCCTGTTTGTAATGCAATATAAAGTCACAAATAGAGCATATGTAACTGTGAGGCAGAAAAGAAAGGGATTCTCTTGGGAAACTTTAAAGAATGTAGTTGGGCAACAAGAATGAGGGGAATTTCTAGCTGAACGAATAACATTTGTTAAGGCAGGCATAATACATGAAAGTGAGCATCTTTTCTTTATCTAGGAACAGCAAGTAGCTTTCCATGGCTAGAATAAGCTCAGCACTTGAGCCATGTCAGGAGTTAATGCAAGATCATAGACAGGATTGACAAGAACCTCGAAGAGTTTTAAGGATTTAGGGAGAAAAGAAAATGAGATTTTATGCATAAATTAAAGCAGAACTTTATTGTCTGTTGAAAAGCTACATTCATGGCAAAATGGTAGTCTACCAATAAAAATATCATCAATAGCTCTGATTTTAGGTTTCTAATGATACATCAAATCTGATTATTAATCGCTGTCTTTTATACTAGCATATATTAATTGCAAAATGGATTTTCATTGTGATATTTCCTTCACACACACACACACACACACACACACACACACACACACACACCCACTGTATTTTGATTTAATTCACCTGCTACACCATTCTTCTTCCTATTCTTTTCCTCCACTTTTAATACATTTTGATAGATTTCATTATTCTATTTACATGCAGATGAATAAAGTGCTCCAATCATATTAACCCTCAATATGCTCTCATTTGCCCTCTCCCTTCCTAATGAATATCCCCAAGCAATCTTCATTTTACGTTCATGTAGTACTTTTCTATTTTTTATGTGAGAGAGAACATGAGGTATTTAACTTTCTTCATCTCGTATTCTTTGCATAACACGATAATCTTTAGCTTCATCCATTTTCCTGTCAATGACATAATTTATTCTTCTTTCTAACCAAATAATACTCCATTGTGTATACATACAATGTTTTCTTTCTTCATCAGTTTTTGGACACCTAGTCTGATTCCACAGTTGGGCAACTGCTGTTCTAAACATGGTATCTTTATTCTGAGTTGATTTATATTCCTTTAAATATATGTCCAAGAGTAGTATAAACAGGATTTCATGGTAGTTCTATTTTTTCCTTATTTTGAAGAGCCTTGATATTGATTTCCACAATGGCTATACTAACAGTGTATCAGTGTTCCTTCCTTGCCTATAAAATCCAAGTCACAATTTGTGGTTGGTTGTTTCCTTGATGATAATCACTCTGACTGTGATGAGATGGAATCTCTATGAAATGTTGATTTGCGTTTCTTTTGATGTCTAAAGATGTTGAACATAGCTTCATATATTTATCAGCTTTTTCTACTTCTTTTGAGAGCTATTGAATTCATTTGCCCATTTATTAATTGTATTATTTTTTCTTTAGGTGTTTAATATTTGGAGCTATTTATATATTCTGGATATTAGTTCTTTATCATATGAATAACTGGCAAACATAGTCTTTCATTCTGTATTTTTCCCTCTTAGTTTTAGATGTTGTATAAGCTGTGTAGAAACTTTTTTAATTTGAAGCACTCCCATTTTCCAAGTCTTGCTCTTATTTTCTGAGCAATTGTAGCCCAATTCAGAAAACTGTTACTTATGCCTTTCTTGAAATATTTTCCCTATGTTTTCCTACAGTAGCTTCAAAGTTGCAGATCTTTGAAACATTTTTGAACTGGTTTTTGTACTGGGTGAAAAAGATCTGGTTTTAGTCTTCTACTTGTGGAAGTCTAAAGCTGTTAAAGTGGCTGTGCTTTTTCCAGTGTCTACAATTTTCCATTTTTTATATATCTGTTAAAGAGCCTGCATTTTTGTCAAAATAATCAGATGGCTGTAGCTAATATGGGCCTATTTCCAGATCTTAAAATTCTATTTATGAGTCTATATGTCTGTTTTTGTGCTAATATTGTCCTATTTTTCTTTTCCTTTTTTGGTGTTAGGCTTAAACTCAGTGCCTAAGTATTGTCCCTAAGTGAGCCCTGTCACTCAAGGCTAGCAGTCTACTACCACTTTGAGTTACAGATCAACTTCCCGTTTTCTGGTGGTTAATTGTAAATGAGTTGCAGATTTTCCTGACCAGGCAGGCCTTGAACCGTGATCCTTAGATTTTAGCCTCCTGAGTATCGAGGACTATAGGAATGAGCCACCAGTGCCTGGTTTATTGTCCTATTTTTATACCATTACTCTGTAATGTAACTAGAAATCAGGTATTGTACCTCCTCCTAAAAATGGTGGAGATTGCATTGTTCTTTTTGTGTTAATCACTTTCAAATAAAAAATGAGCTCCAAGACATGGAAGCAAGAGGTTTTTCTTTGTTGCTGGCATTTATTTATTTAGTCAGTCATGAGGCTTGAACTCTGGGCCTGACTCCAGGCCAGTCCTCTAACACTGTGAGCCACAGTGCCACTTCTGGTTTTCTGGCTTTGAACTGCGATCCTCAGATCTCAGCCTCCTGAGTAGCTGGGATTACAGGCGTGAGCCACTGGTGCTTGTCTTGTTATTTTATTTAAAATATATACTATGTGATTTCTTTTTTCTTTCATGTTTTCCCCCTTTATGGTTTATTCCCTTTTGTCATTGTATTTTATTTTGGTACCCTGGGTATTTTGTATATAGATTTTTATCTGAATTAGGGAAGGGAAAGAGAACAACAAAATGGTGAGACAAAGGACAAAGTGCAAACCAAGGCAACAGTGATACTCACAAGACAGTGTATTGGAAATGAATTGTACAACTTGGCAGGAAGGGACTTGGTGGGGGAGGGAAAGTGGGAGAAAAATGAGTAAGGGGGTAACAAGTTCCACAAGAAATGTACTCACTATAATGACAAAATATGACTGGCATCCTAAACACATCTTAATTTTTTGGCTACTTCTTGTGGCACCAGACTCACTTTGAAGCTTCTTTGAAACAAGAGAAATGTACAAAGGAAAAGAGCAGAAAAATTGTAACTTATTATTAATGGTGCTTGGGCTCCATTCTCTATGAGGTATGTAGTTCCAAGCAGAGTTAGGAGGTCTTGTTTTAACTAGATCTGCAGTCCCCGCAGAGTGAGGTATCTGCTCAGTACCTTTACTTAAAGCCTACATTCTTACCTCAGCCCTTGAAATATTACAGCTTTGATGGTGAAGAGAGGCAGATTACTATTACCTAAAGGAAGAGATGCCAAAGCAAAGGAAAATATTTCTCTATAAGATTTAGAGACAAAGGCTGAAATTAAAAGTGTACTTCCATTTTCCTGAGAGTTAATCCTAGCTTATATTTGGTTTCTATGGCCAAGGAGTTAGAAGAGGATATTTTCCTTAAAATGATAGAGGTCACAGGTTTTTCTACTGCTCTGAATATACTAGGTAAATACAAAAACCTCCAAAGCAGCAAATTCCTCCAAAAGGGAGTTTTTAAAAAAAATTTAATTTAATTTTATTTTTTTGTGAACATACTGTACAGAGGAGTTACAATTACGTGGGGAGGATAATGCGTACATTTCTTATCAAGCATTGCAGCCTCCTCCTTTGTTTACCCTTCATATCCCTTCCCAGCCTCCCCCCACACCCAATCCTCCCCCCCCACCAACGTTGTAAAGCTCGTTTCTGACATGACAACTTGTACTTCTCATTGTTGCAACAGGTCCACCTGTATCCTTAAACGACTTGTTTTTCCCCATCTCCTCCACAAGTTATACTGACATCAAATATAGTGAAAGCAGGGGTTATACTGTGGGGGAGGGACATACAAAGCAACAAAGAGATAATCTTATAAATGTGTTAGAAACACATGCATGAAAGAAAAAAACATTAAAATACATATCTAAGGGTTCATTTTCCTAACATCACATTATCTGACCTTTTCCGCTTGACTCATACATATACTAGATATTGCAAATAAGGGAAACCATGGGACCTTTGTTTCTTTGGGCCTGGCTTACTTCACTTCATATAATTTTTTCCAAGTTTTTCCATTTCCTAACAAATGGGGCAATGTCATTCTTTCTGATGGAGGCATAGAATTCCATATATACCACATTTTCTTGATCCATTTATCTACTGAGGGGCATCTGGGCTGGTTCCATATCTTAGCTATGGTAAATAAGGCTGCAATAAACATAGTTGTGCTGGTAGCTTTAGTGTGGTCTTGTTTGTAAACATTTGGGTAAATGCCCAAAAGTGGGATTGCTGGGTCATAGGGGAGCTCTGTGTGAAGTCTTTTGAGGAACCTCCATACTGCTTTCCAAAGTGGTTGAACAAGTTTACATTCCCACCAACAATGAAGTAAGGTTCCCTTCTGTCCACATCCCCTCCAGCATCTGTTGTTGTTAGAGTTCTTGATTATAACCATTCTAACTGGGGTGAGGTGGTATCTCAATGTTGTTTTGATTTGCATTTCTTTTATGGCTAGGGAGGTTGAGCATTTTTTCATGTGTCTATTGGCCATCCTTCTTTCTTCTTCAGAGAAGTTTCTCTTCAAGTCTTTAGCCCACTTATTTATTGGGCAGTTGTTTCTTTGAGGATTTGTTGTTGGGGGCTTTAATTTTTTGAGTTCCAAGTATATTTTAGATATGAGACCCTTGTCCGTTGTATGGCTAGTGAAGATCTTCTCCCAATCTGTGGGCTTTCTATTGCTCTTGCTAGCTATGTCCTTTGCCATGCAGAAGCGCTCTGCAACAAAAAGGAGTTTTTTAAGAGACTATAAATAATATATAATCAATGACTTGGATCCAACAGCTCTTAACTTTTGCCTTTACCACCTCTATCATGGCCCCACATGGAGTGTAAATATGTCTAGAATGGGGAGATTGCTGCTTCCCATTTTCTTTGGCTTCCTCCCATTTAGAAATCAATAAAACAAAAGATGATGATCTTTTTCTCCTCATTGATGTCCAGCTGTATTCCTTTTTGGAACTCTTGAAGAAGATAAATACAGAGCTGAGAATGACCAAGAGACTTGAAACTTTGGCCATATCTCTCATGTAAATGTTCTATTTTATTTGTCTCTGCTTTGATTTTCTGTCAGAGTGCCTGGCACATTGAAGAGACTTTAACAGATCTTACTTAATGAATGAAACAATTGACTCAGTGAATTGACTACACTTGAAGGGCTTTCAACTTTAAATTAGTAGGGATATACAAACCACCAATTAGGCTTTCATATGGAAGATCTCAAAAGATCTACAACAAAAAGAGGCTGATATAGGCCCATTAGAATAAATAATTGTTTAAAAATCAATTTCATCTTATTACATATATATTCTATGCAAAAAAATTAAAAGTCAAGAAGTAGAGCTCTATTGATATTTCCTAATCATATGGTATGTAAGGTAAACAAAGATGTACTTTATAGCCTATAGATTGATTGTCAAGATTTATTAAGGGTATAAAATTAATTTTATCCTGTAATCCTCACAACTATCTGTGAGATAGTCTGTCATTGTCTCTTTTTATAATAATGTATCTGAAGTAGACATTAATTAACTTGACAAAAATTGTACAGATGGTTCTTACAAATCTAAGATTCCTAACATAGAAATTATGGGGCTTGCACCCAAATAGTAATAGCAGGAAAACCAGAGAATTCTCCCCAGGCTCCTTAGCCCAATGTTCTGTGATATATTCCTTCAGTCATTACTTATTTATCAGTTAAAAGAACATATCCCAGTGCACACTTGTGCCAGATATTTGAATTAGATACAGAGACTACATAAATGAGTACAAAACAATTTTTACCCTCAAGGTGCTCATGTTCTCAATAGCTCTGAATTGCCTCCAATATGCCTGAAAAAGTAATGAAGATGTAGTCTCACATGGATTTATGAAATAATTCACAGTCTGGCCAGGAATTTAAGGTGCAGTAAATCAGAATGTTTGCGGAGAGAAACTGAAATTGGGAACTACATAGAAATACAGATGGATGGTGAGATAGACCGGTCATACAAGCAGAACTGAAGCTGAAGCCAAATGAGATTTCATAGCATCCCAAGCAAGCAGAAAAGTGTGTGTGTGTGTGTGTGTGTGTGTGTGTGTGTGTGTGTGTGTGTGTGTGTGTGAAATCTACACTAGGATCCAAGAAATGCAGGAAGGTTGCTAGCAATGGTCAACTGAATTTTCCATGTTTAATATCACAGAAATTGGCATAAAAAGAATACAAGGATGTGACAGCTCCTCAAAAAGGACAATCAGCCAACTGATTTTGAATTTCAGATTCATCATTTATTAGATTTATAATCCTTCTCTATGAAGCTCAGTCTCACAAGATAATATATTGGAAATGAACTTTACAACTTCAGGTTGATTGTGAGGGAGGGAAAGTGGGAGAAAAACAAGGGAGGGATAACAATGTTCAATAAGAAATGCACTCATTACCTTATGTATGTTACTGTAATCCCTCTGTACATCACTTTGACAGTAAAATTATATTAAAAAGATAATTTTAAGGATTAAATAAGATTAAAAAAACAGGAAAAACACTAGTCTTTGCCAAAACAAAGTATGTATTTATAGGTTCACTCCTCAGCTTTAAGAGGGCAGAGTTGGAGCCTTTTGTACCCCTAGTGATCCTTCCTCATCCTAAAAAGCTTCTGTCCTGTTGTTAACTCAGCTGTTTTATGGGTTCCATAAAAATCAGAATGGAACACAAAGGCCTATTGTGGAGGGTTTTAGAGAAAAGAGTTTATTGATCTTTTAATCATTTTCTCTTAGAAACCTTTTTTCATGACTATTGCCTGGTATAGAGTTATAAACCTTTAAAGTATACAGTGAATGCCTACTTGATTTTTAAATCAATTCAGTAAAGATGTGTTGTACTGAACTGAGTTCTTCAAGGGTTAGCATTTTCGCAGCAAGTCGCATATTCAAAGAAGTAATATTTCAGTTCTTTGAATTTTATTCTTTAAGCAGAATGCTAGATCTGACATTTTGAATTGAATATTTTCTTGCGAATCTGTTTGAGATGGTGCCCAAACCATATCTTGATTTGTTGATCCCCATCACTTAAATATTACTTACAAAATTACAGGAAGTACTCTATTATGCTTTTCAAGGGACAAAAAATAGTATAGAGGGACATATTGAAGAGATACGTCAAAATAATGTTTCCAATATTTCTACAGCAGAAAAAGATTTTCAGGAAATTTATTTGCTATGAAAGGAGTTATAGAAAACCACAAATTACATATTACTCTAAATTTAGTCATCTGGCTTAAGGCATACATTTTAAAAGGAGAAAAAGCCACATAGCGAATGTAACTGTTTCCAAGATCAGCACAGAATCAGTTCCTGGATCCTTGGGTTTAAAGGGTACTAGAGCCTTCCACAAAGTCAGATTCTAGCTCTTTAAAAGCTCATTTGATTTCAACTCCACAATACATCATCTTGAGACCTGTAAATTTCTCTATCTTTTCAAGCTTCAATTTCCTCATTTGCAAACCTTTTTAGAGGGTAGTAATATTATATATGAATGAAATCATAAATTAACATTTTCTTTTTTTGTTATAGTTTTAATCTTCTGGTATAGTTCTGATAAAGTAAACTCAACAAAGATTTAAGAGTCATTGTATAACACAAAATTAGATCTGTTTATTAGTGTACAGTAGGCTTAGGAAAATATTACATACATCATTACATAATCATTTCTCATAATTTCATATGCACAAAATATCAATCTCCACCTGAAACTTTATTTAATAAAAATTACTGTATCTTACATAAAAATTCAAGGCACATCACTATCAATGGTCATAGATATATGTGCATTGCATTCATCCAATTTATCTAGACATCCTCCAAACACAAAAATTTGACATAGACTCAAATGTCTGATACTTGGTGCTTATAGCAATAGCTGTGTTATGGTTTCTTTCTCCTTTGACTTCTGTTTGAGTGAGTGTCATTTGAAGTTCAGCTTCTTCCATGTGATTTTGAACAGATTTCATTTGATCCATGATTATTAACTCTTTTAGGCTATATTATTTATGTGCCAATAATGGAAAATAATTTTTGTCTCATTTATATTTTCATAGCACTGATGATTTGGGAGATTTTACAACTAAGTAAATATAAGTAAGATGGCACAGGATCCATATTTCTTGTTAACAGGAATAATGTAATTGTTCAATCTTTGTAAGTATAAATATAGCATGTATTCATTTTTATCTTGCATCAATAATAGTTGAGACAATTTCCCTTTCCTCTTTCATTTTCTAAATTTAGCTCACATATACATTGTTTCTAATTTTTTCAGCTGGAGCAATGAAAACTTTTAAGTTAGATTACTATAACCAGTCATGTGATAATAATAAATACATTTTAAGTAGTTCATCTAAACAATTATTTGTTTTATCTCTTGACCTATTGTAAATAGTATTATAAATGTTGATATCAGTAATATACCAGAATTTTTTGTGAAGGTTTATATAGATTTATTTTTAATGACCAAAGTATCTGATGCACCTGCATATCCAGTCCCTTTGAGCTGAGGTATTGATAATATTTTGAAATGTCTTGTCTTTAACTGTTGTTCCTTTTGAGGGGACTTGTGGGAAGCTTGGTCAGATTGCCTGGTTTCATAGTTATTTGCAACATGTTTTAAGCTCGAAGCTTCTTTTTGCTTTCTCTCATTCTTCCATCAGTGAAAAAATGTAATTTAATTTTGTCTTACAATGTGAAGATGATATGCCTAGTAATTAGAAGTGTTCTTGAAATTTAGAAGTATGAAATATAACTGCATTCTGATCATTTGATATTGCTCATCATAGTGAAAGATGTAGTCAAGTAATTGAGGATCCGACTTGAAGTACCTCTAAATGAATAACAACTTTTTGATTTTTCTACTAAGCTAGCTGAAAATTAAATATTTGCAGTTTAAGTGAAATTAAAGTTTATGCATTTTAAAATGCTTATAATTAAATCGATAATATAGAGCATATCACATATATCCTTTATGTGTATAATAATCTATGTACATATGACTCTGTGGGTATGATGTCTATATGTACTTATATGTATATCTATGTACATATAGATATCTACATATCTATATGTATCTATATGTATTTAAGTATATGTGTGATGTCATTTCTGTGTAAGATTTAATATAATTAATGTAAAAGTAGAATTAAAGTACCAGTAAACATAGAATCTTAAGGAACTATTTAGAGTGTGAGATCAATGTACATAATGATAAACAGACAATATGAAGGAGCTGTGAACAATTTCATAGTTTTTTCCCAAAGGATTTATCCTTAAATTTAAGAACCTCTTTTTATCTGTAGCTTACTAAATACATTTTTCATTCTAAATAAGGTTTATATTTTTACCTGGTTTGACTGGTAATTTTATATTATTTACCTTAAAGAGAAGCTCCCAAATCATAAAAGCTTCAGGTCACAGAAAACCTAGATTTACTATAAAATTATTTGTTTTGCACAAATTTTGTTTTTATATAAGATAACAGCAAAAGTAAGTGTACATTAAATGATTAGATTGGCTGGTAGAACAAAAATTAATTATTTAATATAATTTGCTTTGATTTGATTAATTTTTTATTTTATTCTTATTATTTTATAGGCATTTATAATTATTGTAAATAGGAATAGATTTGTTGGGGTAGATTTTCTCATTTATAAACAGTACCAAAACTCTTGTAAGTAGTGAAGATCTAGAGTTAAATATTTTCTAAACATTTAACTATTTCATTATGTTTTTTCTTATTTTCAGTTTATAACTATTTTTCTTAATTGTAAAGTAACACATACTTTATGTAGAAAGGATATAGACAATATAATTGTGGCTAAATTAAAAGTAAAAATAAAAAGCAAGAAATTAATTGAGTAAGTGAAGGAAAAGTATTAGGCTTTCTAGGGAAATAGCTACAATATTTTTCAGGTAAATTAGTGAATAGTGTTTTCCCCAAGTTATATACTATACAAAATTTTTTATAGTTTATTTTAGTGTATGATGCTGGTATTTGAACTCAGGGCTTCATACTTGCTCATCTATAACTCTACCACTTGATCTATGCTTCCATTCTTGCTTTTAACTGCTTATTTTGGAGATGAAGCCTTGTTAACTTGTCTTTCCAGGCTAGCCTCCAGATTTCAGCTCTTCCTGAGTAGTTAGGATTATAAACATGAGCTACTAGTGCCTGGCAGCTTTATAGTTTTTTTTTTTAATGATAGAAATTTGTTTTTTCATGACTCAGCATCCGTAAGTCCAAGATCAAGATGTTGGAATTGTTTCTCCTAAGCCCTTCATCCTGTCCTTGTAGGTGGCTACCTGCTTTCTAAGTCTTTATTGGTCTTTCTCTGTGTGTAGGTTTCCTGATTCCACCCTATTTTTAGCTTAACAATACATTATAGTAGTTCTTATTTTGTTATATATTTCCCACTTGATTTTTAATGAATTGTTGATAGTCATGATAGTGTATATCTTAGGTTGTTCGATAATTTCCTATCTTACAAGTATTTTATTCAGTCTTTTAAAATAATACAGCTGTAAGTTGTCTTGTGCACTTACTGCATTGATTAATTATTTAGGATATATTCCTGACAGGAATTGGTGAATCAATCACTTTTTAAAATTTTTATTTATATAACCATGTGGATTGTGCTACTTCTTTTAATTATCTATAGAAAATGAGGCAATATATTTACTTTATATTTTTATTCTCCAGATATTGTTTTTAATATATTGTTTTACATATCTGCCTTTGTTACTATTATCCACTACTTTCTCTTGCACATTCACTTCTAAGAATACATATCAGAAAGATATGTTAACATTAGCTTTAAAACATCCCTCCCTTACTTACTCCCTTACTTATGAGTTATGGAAACTGTTTTGGGCCTTTAGAAAAGACTGGTTTTCTTTTGTGTCCTAGTTACTTGGTATTCCTGACCCTAAGCTGAGACTCTAAGCCTTTAGCTGCTGTTATCTATGTGTGAATGCTTTCTTTGAGTTGACTGCATAGTTATGTTCCCTTTCCTGGTTTAGTTATAAACTCAAATTCATTGCTTTTATTTGACATTTCTCCAACACTAAATTAAGTGTAACCTCTTCCTTAATGACTTTTGCTGTTATCTTATATAAAAACAAAATTTGTGTAGAAGAAATAATTGTTATAGTAAATCTAGGTTTTCTGTGACCTGGAGCTTTTATGATTTGGGAGCTTCTCTTTAATGTAAATAATATAAAATTACCAGTCAAACCAGGTAAGAATATAAACCTTATTTAGAATGAAAAATGTATTTAGTAAGCTACAGATAAAAAGAGAAGATAGCTGTAAATATCACAAAACTATGTAATGTTTTATATGATTTTATATTTTAATTAATTAAACTTAGCACTATTATAAACTTCTTTTCTTAATGTTTTACTATATACTTACAAATGGCCTCTTAAATTGAAAAGGAGTATTATACTTTGTATTGAGAGAATTGGATTTAAAAATTTCAATTTATTTTAATTGATATATTAAAACAAAAATTATGCATATCTGTGATGCATGTGATATTTCAATACATACACATACTATGTAATGTCAATATGGGTAAGAATCTTTTCCCTTAAACAGGTATCATTTATCTGTGATGAAAATATCCCAAATCCTTTCTATTAGTGTTTCAAATCATATTATTATGAGGTAATCACCCTACAGTGAAATAGTTCACCAGTATTTTTGCTTTGATTTTTTGACACACTCTCCAGATTTGTTATTGATTGGCCTGGATTCTCACTGTGACACAGACATGGTGTCTTTAGGTGTTTGATAGATAAGAGATCATTAATCTTATCTTTGATGTCTTCAGTACATTGTTTCAAGCTTCTAGCTCCTGCTCACTTCTTTTTCTTATACTTGTCAACTCATAAAGAATCTACTGTGTAACATTCATGGATCAGTTAGATTTTTAAATACCAGGAGTGTGTTTGCATTAAAAGATGGTTTTTTTATATTTACAAAATGTGTATATATCATAAATATATTAACATCAACAAACATATACAGGCTAAAAGTGTAACAAGATAAAAATATTGGTTATCCCTACTACATCTTCAACTATATAACCATGGAGAAATATTTCTCATGATTAAAGTAGTAGTGGATTAATAAGCCCTTGTAATTAGTTTCCAGTCTTAAGATACATGAATCAACTATAGCAGTTGACGAAACATTATAGATGGTCTCAAATGACCGTATTAGCCATGTAAGCAATAAGAAAAAAGTTAGAATTGTGACTGGGGGGGAGGGGGGAGGCTGGGAAGGGATGTGAAGGGTAAACAAAGGAGGAGGCTGCAATACTTGGTAAGAAATGTACGCATTATCCTGCCCATGTAATTGTAACCCCTCTGTACAGTATGTTCACAAATAAAATAAAATATTAAAAAAAAAGAAAAAAATTAGAATCTCCAATAGAATTTGTCAGGTTTGAGACACTCATAAACTATCGCTTATACCAAATTTAATACAATATTTAAAAGTATTTATAATTGCCACATTTTTAGATATAATTCCTAAATTTACATTATACCCTCCTAATTATACAATTTCACTGAGTAACTTAAAAATTTTGAAATGTCTTGCATAGTCATTGGGAAATTTTTGCACCTAAAAATGTCCCTAGTCAAAGATTTTTACATCAGAATCGAGGCACTCTTGCCTTTATGGTTTGAAAATGAGATGTGTCCACAGGTTCAGTGTTGAAGCTTGGTTGTCAGATGAGAGCATTATGTTGTAAGCCACAGAAACTGTAGGAGGTAAGGCCTAGCAGGAGGAAGTAGGTCACTAGGTGCATGTTATGAAAATGTATATCATATCCAGAACTCCTGTCTGTCTGTCTGACTGTCTGTCTGTCTTTGTCTCCCTCTTTCCCTCCCTCCCCCACTCCCTCCGCTTCCTGGCTGTCATGAGAGGAATTACTTTGCTGTATAACAGCTGATGCTCAGCTTCACCTTAAGCCCACAGTGATGAAACTAGCAGACCATGGACTGAAACCTCAAATTCTGAGCCGAGAAATTAGTTACAGCAATGAAATTCTGACTACCACACTTTGATTACCAGACTTTACATTTGGACCCATCAATGAGGCCATGAGAATGGTGTACAATGACACAATATCTTGGCTTTCAACATTCTCACATCGTAGCATTTTTCCTCTCTTTCCTTATTTGGGCTTAGTAACTGCTTTAAGGTGTTTACTTTTAATGGAGTATTCATCTCCACTGAGCACTTTCACTAGGAAAGTTTTTTTTCTCATCACTGCTGCTCTCTCCAGCCTTCCTACACTTCAACTCTTGGCTCTGTCTTTTGCACTCTGAAGCTGTGATTCTAGCTTCTATAGCTTACTTCATATTGGCTAGGCAGTAATGTCAGATATTTCCTCTTGACATTGAAGCAAATTTTTTGAATGTTCTTCTTAAAATTAAAAAAAAACTTCAAACTTAAAAGAAATTTTTACATATGAGCAGTTTGTATTGAACTTCAAAATAATAATTTCAATACTCTGCAAGGCAGCCACATGGAAATGCATGAACACACTGGCATCAGAACTAAACAATGAGGCTATAAAACACTGACAGTGTCTATGGTATTACCAAGTCTCTGTTTCCTTGGTTGTAAAATGGCATAGTAGTGCTGTTTCAGTTAGATGCTGAGAATGAAAGTGCTTGGAAAAGCAAAACGTGCTACACAGACATGATTGATGATGACTGTGCATCTGGTCTACATTTCTAGGGTGGATTGACAGGAAAGTACATTGGCAGTAATATATTAAAGGTTTGCCTTTGAGATCAGAGTGCTGAAATAAGTAAGATCTTAAGCTTCTTCAGGGTGGCAATTTACAGAAAATGATTAATGTTGTCAAGACAATTGAATTTAGAAGAAGACCAAAGCAATAATTGGAAAATGTGGTTCTGAGTTGCTGAGGCATTGAAATAGAAGGACAAACAAATACCTTATATAATATATAGTTCTGTGATTTAGGAAGATGATGAGCTAGTTTCTATATTAATGTTCACACTTAGGATGTCAAATGAAGCCTTCCTTAGTTCCTTCTTTCTCTGTAATTAGAATAGCTAGCCAGTGGGTAGAAGTAGGAAGTTCACGTTCCCCTGGAAAATTTGCAAACTTTCTCTGGTACCTATAGTTGGGGGTTTAAGGATTACAGACAATAAGAAAACAGAATAAATAAATCATATATTTAGTGATGAGTATTGAGGAAATAATAATGCAAGAGATATTATAATATATCTCTGGATAGAGAAATTGTAATTTAGGGCAGAATGGCCAGGAGAGACTTGCTGAGAAGGTATCTCCCCAAACCTGGGAAGAGGTAAATGGGCTGCAGCAACCTAGTTACCAGTCATCCACATAGGCTCATAAATAAACATTTTCTTGATAGTACTAACATAAAGTTACCCTTATATCCAGGATAAATGAAATCAACTTATATGCTATATTCTTTAAAACTACATGTTGAAAGTAAAGTTCTTTTTGTAAATGGAGATGTAAGAAAGCATAGAAAAAACTATTTGATTTGAACATTAGTTTTTAATAGTATCAAATGTATACTTTGCTCTTTCAATGATTGACATGTTTAAAATAAAGTTCAGAATGATTTTCAGTTTAACATATGTTTAGAAGAGTTTCTGGATTCTAGTTCTAGTAGATTTCCCAGCAAAAATACTGATGTTCTTATATTAGTATAAGTTATTTATTTTGCTCAGTACATTCTTTTTATTTATTTATGTTTTTTCTTCCTTTCTTATTATCGTTAAGTCGTTGTACAAAGGGGTTGCCATTCAACAAAGTAGATTATGAATATAATTTGTGTTTGTTAATGTCACTCCTGGAACAACCTCACCACTCCCTGCCAACCTCCTTCCCTCACTCTTTTTTTAATGTTGTAGAATATGCATTGAATTTTTTTTTTTTTTACTGCATTTCCACCCTTTTCCTCAATGCATAGGTTAGTGATTGTTGTCTTGCATTGCTTCTATCTTTAGATTCTATCTTCCCTCACTCTTTTTTAATGTGTAGGATATGCATTGAATTTTTTTTTTACTGCATTTCCACCCTTTTCCTCAATGCATAGGTTAGTGATTGTTTTCTTGCATTGCTTCTATCTTTAGATTGGAGATAGATATGTTATCATTATATAACTATATAAATACAAAAATACAACTTATAACTATTATATATTTGTTACCAAATACTAACCACTATTCTCATAAAGTTATGTTATATAATTACTGAAAATGAATCTTCCTTGTTCTATCTGATATTTGGATAAGTTGTGTATTTACTCTGCTTGTGTGTGTGTGTGTGTGTGTGTGTGTGTGTGGGTGTGTGTACGTGTGTGAGGGAGAGAGAGAGAGGAGAGAGAGAAAGGGGATGAGAAGAAGGGAAGGAAAGAGAGTGAGATAGAGCAGAGCATAGTAGTGTTAAAATTTGAGAAATTGACGTGCAGGTTATGGAAGAAGTTTTTTCGATATTTGTTGAAAAATTTCTGGGGGCACATAAAGCATAAAACTTTAAATAAGTCTGTCTTGCTTTTATCTTTTATGCAACAATAAATAGGATTAATCTGGATCTGAAGTTTTTCCCTAAAAAATTAGTGACTTTGCTACATTACCTTCTAGTGCTAATTGAATGTAGTTTAATATATTTTTTGTGCATAAATTTGAATTCTATATGAATTTTATTATTTATTTATTGAATTCTTACATCTTTGTTACCTGTTTGTTGACTTTTTATTTGTTGGTGCTATTGTAGGCACTAAGTACATGTATAAGCATGGAAATAAACATTCTTGTCATTTTGCAGTTCATGATCTAGAAGAGTGGACGGCACTATTTGGCCAGATAATTAAAAATAGAGATATATAAATATTATATAGTATTTTAGAAAATACAAAAAGCACAGAGGTTGAAGGTAATCAAGCCTGAAGTAAGACAGGCTAGCCATATTAAATATTATAGCCTCAGTAGGTATCCTAGAGAATAGACCTTGAAGCAGGTCTTGAAACAGACAAAAAAAATTACTGTTTGAATATTTTAAGGAATAGAATTTCAAGCACAGAGAAAAACCAGTGTGTAAGTACTAAAGGAATGTGCCTACATGTTTAGGACAAGCACAGGGGGTGGAAAATATAGCTTCTTCCAGTTGACAAATTAAACTCTCTGGTTGATATTTTCTGATACTGGATTCAAGTGTTTTGGTTTCATAGTCTGGAGTGAAGCACAGAGATCAGTAGTATATGGAGTTAGAGGTGAAATTAGAGAAAGAATGGGTTCTTGTTGACAATTTAACAATTTCAACTTTTACTCTGACTACAAGAGATATTTATTTATAGAGAACTGAGCAAATAATTGGAGTAATCTGCAGTGACTTTGAAGTATTACTCTGGATATGGTATAGAGAATAGTTTATTAAGGTGAAAGGCAAAAGCAAAGCAGAGTCCACTACTGCATAAACTCTACTATTGCATTTAGTTTATAATAAATTGGAAGATGTGGGTCTGACCAAGGTAGCTGTAGAAATGGTGAGAAGGTATAGAATTCTCTCTATACTTTACTATTCTTTTTTTGGGGGGGGTTAGGGGGGTCCGGTCGTGGGGCCTGAACTCTGGACCTCGGCTCTATCCCTCAGCTCTTCAGCTCAAGGCTAGCACTCTACCACTTGATCCACAACGCCACTTCCAGCTTTTTTCTTTTTGCTTATGTGGTGCTGAGGAATCGAACCCAGGGCCTCATGTATGCAAGGCAAACGCTCTACCACTGAGCCATCTCCCAGCCCTCTCTCTATACTTTAAAGGTAAAACCACAATGTGTAATTTAGCTCTAGCATGCAGAAGAAAGCAAGAAGTCAAGAATGTTTCCATTATGATCAAGGGCAAGAATAAATGAGCACCAGTTACTATGGAGGATGCCCAAAGTTACACATTTAGTATACAAACAGAACAAGTCTGCTAATGGGAAAGATCTGGCATTCAAGTCTTTTCAGGATGTTCATCATTTCTATGAGATATCCAAGTGGAGATGTTAAAAATATAGTCAGATATATCTATGAAGTTACTATTCAAGAATAATAGGAAATAATATGAAGTAATATCTGTATGGAAAGACCTATTTAGGATGATGTGCTGTCCATTTTTCAAGATAAATGATAGTAGAGTACATGTATTGGATTGGGTCTTCAGGGATGTCTTCATAAAGATCCTTTATGATAATTAAGATTTTTTTCTATAATCAACATTTGAATCACCAAGAAGAGTACTAGTTATACTTATTCTGGAACAATGTAATTCCTACGATACAGTGTTTAATTTCACAGAAGCCATTGAACCACATCCCTTATTTGATAGCTGTGTTATATGAACAGTTCAACAAAGACTTCCTGATATACATGAATTTATTTCTCATATTGGCATTTATAATAATTTAATAGACCTATCTGTTTCTTTAGTGTATCACTGAACATAGCATTTTAGTACAAGTATTAGATGTTTATTTTTGTTGCTAAAGACAGTGATCTCAGTATGAGTGCCATTTCCTGGTTCTTTTGTCAAATTTATTATAACATCACATTATAGTTGCCCATTCATTCACAGCTAGAATCAGTATCCTATACAATTTTAAACCACAAATATTCATTTTCATATTATTTCTCCAAATGCATAAACATTTCTGAGTATGTGATTTCACCAGTGAAATTACTAATGCTTAAAGTATAAATGAAATATGCACATCACTTTGCTCTTCACCTTCTTGCATAAACTTTCACCACTAGCCAACGATAAATGAATATTTAGCACGCCAAAGTACTGAAGCACATCTCATTAACTTCTAAATTATTTATCTCTAAAGGTTGACATCTAAAAGAAAATTTTTATCTCTCAGGAGAAATAATACTGTGGAAAGTTTGGTAGACATCATATTGGATTAGAAAAGTAGAGTCAGTTCTCAATAAATCATCTAGTTTAATGACTTATATAAAGATTTAAAGACATTTCAGAAAACATGGAGGAAAAATGCTAACACTTGTGGAACACTCAGTATGTAACTTATGCTATGTGAAGTACTTTATGCATCTTATTTCAGTGAAATTTCATAGAAACAAGAAGACAACAATGGCTTTAGTTGCAAGATAAGAACATCAAAATAAAAAAAATGTTAACATAAAATCATAAAAGTGGGAAATCTAATATTCAGCCCCAGTTTGTCTTTCATGTCATCTCAGTTCTCAATTTTCTCAATTTATAGTTGAAGAAAATAGGTATCTTTAATGGGTTACTCAAGGCCAGGCAGAGCTGAGATTAGAACTCCCAGTGTCTGAAGGCTTTCCTTCTGTCTTCTACAGCAGTTTTTCTACCTGAAAATGTCTGAAATTTACATCACTTAAAATTTGATCTTGTTTTGAAATTATAAGATGTTTTACCATCCTTTATTTCCCTGGAAAAATGATTCTGGATGCTGAAAATAGATGGAATTTTTGAACAACTCTTAATTTTTGTGGACACATGGTTCTTTTCTCTTTGACTTTCAAGTAGGATGTCTCATGTTGTTGAGGGATTGTGCTATACTAAGCCCTGTAGAAAGCCCATTCTAGTCTTGAAAGCTAGTCAGCAGCTTAATTATTGATATAACCATGAAAAAGACCAGTGGCAACTTGTGATCACAAGAGAAATATTCCCAAATTTAAATATTTAGAGAATTTATTAAGAATTAATTTATTAATTCCTAGTACTATTAAATGTCTACCACAGGCTAGATATTATATAGGTCTAAAGATGTAAAACTGAGTAAATTAAAACCTGTAGATTTAAGAAGTTTTGTGTCTAATCATAGTGAAAAAGAGAAAATTAAATTAGCAATTATAATGTTGAATCCTGTTTCTGACAAAATGCAAAAATAATGTAGGATTTTAGTTTCCTCTCGAAAAGTTAACTCCGTGCAAACTCAAGAAATAGCAAAACATTTAAAAATAATCTGTGAGGAGACAGAGGGCAGTTTGTACTGTTGGGAGTGGCTGTAGTCAGGTATTGCCACTGAGGCTATGAGAGAGAAAGTCAGAGAAAGAAAAGCAGTTTGGCTTTTGCTCTTGGTTTTTCTCTACAAAAGCACAGGGACAGTGCCCAGGCCCTGAGTTCAAGGCTCACTACTGACCAAACAAAAAAAAAATTACAATTGACTGGGCACTAGTGGCTCACATCTGTAATCCTAGCTACACAGGAGGCTGAGATCTGAGGATCATGGTTCAAAGCCAGCCCGGGCAGGAAAGTCTGTGAAACTCTTATCTCCAATAAACCACCAGAAAACCAGAAGTGGCGTTGTGGCTCATGTGGTAGAGCACTAGCCTTGAGCTGAAGAGCTCAGGGACAGCTCCCAGGCCCAGAGTTCAAGCCCCACGACCAACAAAAAAAAATACAATTGACAAAGGAGGCAGCAAGATAACCATTATTTTATTGTCAAGGTGATGTACAGAGGGGTTACAATTACATGCATAAGGTAGTGAGTACATTTCTTGTTGAACTTTTTAGTCCCTTCCTCACATCACGTTTTTGATTAGCAATAGATGGAGGACTTCCTGTTAACAAACAAATTTATTTACTAAGAATAGGAAAAAAGAGACCCCCACCCACATTTTGGAGAGAAAATATGAGTAAAACTATTAATCCCCCAAACCCTACAAATAAACTAGTAAAAATAATCGATAGAGTCAAGAGCCAGATACAAAATTATGAAAGAAAAATAGAATCATATATATATATATATGTATATATATATATATATGACATACTGTTAAATAATTCAATTTTTATAATGGCATTAAAAGTCCAGATATCTATCAGAGATATATAAGAATTTTAGCAAAACTTTAAACCCTTTTTGGTGGATGGGAAGAAAGTATATGAAACATTTCTGTTTGTAAGCAACATGCAAGATCTTAGAGCAGAATTATTCCTGAACAGATGATGGAGGATGAGAAATAAAACCTTCACCAGAAAAAAAAAACGTTAAAACTTCAAAATGTACTAATTAAACCTAAAGAAATAAATAGAAATGTTCATGAATAATGTCAATTTGCTCTCAAATAGATCTGTATATAATAACATTTGTAAAATGTCAATGGGATTTGTTTGAAGCTTGGAACCTGATTAAAATTAAATTTTTTTTTTATAAAATATGGGTGTCAAATTTTTGATAAAGAATACAGATGTGATATCACCAAGATCGAACATTTGTATAGTTACCATAATTACATATACTACTAGTTTTGGAATCTACAAATATGTATGTGAAAGTTTGATTTGTGAAAAATTTTTTTTATTACAGATAGATGGAGAAAGGAAAAGCTATTTAATATATTTTTGATACAGATAGAAAAATAATCTTGGATCTTCATCTTCAACTTTTACCAAGTACAGAATCAATTTCAGATAAATGAAAGACTTCATTCATGAAGAGGCCTTTAAACCCCTAAGAGAAAATTTGAATATTGCTCTACTGTTGGTAGTAGGGAATGATTTCTTAAAATACCAAAAGGCTAGACATAAGGAAAGAAATGATAAATTTCTTTTAAATGATAACTTTACCAAGTTATTTAAAGAAAGTAAAAACTAAGATATAAACAGTGAGATGTAACATTGCTTGGTGTAATTTTTTTTTTTTTTTGGTACCAGGGCTGGGGTTTGAACTCAGAGCCTGGGCACTGTCCTTTAGGTTTTTCGCTCAAGGCTGGCACTCTCCCTTTGAGCCACAGTTCTACTTGCAGCCTTTTGCTGGTTAATTGAAGATAAGAGCTTGAAGGTCTTTCTTACCTGGGCTAGCTTGAAGCATGATCTTAAGGTTTCAGCCTCCTAAATATCTGGGATTACAAGTGGGAGCCTGTATATGACAAGTGGCTCCACACATTGTTTAGGGAACAGCAGATTAATAAAAGGCAACTGACCTCAAATAAAAACAGTCAGCCTGTTCACAGATGACAAATCATATATGACCAATATAAGTATATTCATTAGTAATCAGGCAAAAAGTAAGGACTAGGATGAAACACTATTTTATGTTTATTTAGATGAGAAAAATAAAAAAATTCCGACAATACCAAATGGAGAAGATATAGAGCAACAAGTTTTCTTGTATTGTTGGTGAAAGTGTGAATTTGCAGAAAGTTAGTTTGGTATTGTCTCGAAAATAGATAGTCTATAAAGCATACTTTTAGTTGGTTTATCTATATTCTATGTTCTCTATATATCTTATAGTCTTGGATATTGTGTGAGCCAACAAACTAATTTCAGGTGTATACCCTAGAGAAACATCTTGCTGAACTGTACGAGAAAAAAAATGGATAAGGATACTCATAGTATGTCCATAGAACTTGCATGTATTTTTTGTTTTTATAGAACTAGGGACTAAACCCAGAGCCTGACACTTGGTAGATAAGTAATCTAACACTTAAGCTAAACCTGAACTAGTTGTTTTTGTTTTGAGGTAAGATCTTGTTAAATTTACCCCAGTTGACCTCAAACTTACCATCCTCCTGAGTATCTGGAGTAGGTGTGATTACAAACCTAAACTACCATGGCCCATCTAAAACTTGGAAGTAATTTGTGTCCATAGAAAACATTGTGCCAAGATTATTTCTTTGTTGCTTTGTATGTCTGTCTCCCACAGTATAACCCCTGCTTTGAATGTATTTGGATGTCGGTATAATTTGTGGAGGGGAAGGGGAAAACAAATCGTTTAAATAGGGATACAGGTGGACCCATTGAACAATGAGATGTACAAGTCGTTATGTCGAAAAACGAACTTTACAACTTTGGTGGGGGGGGGGGGGAGGGGGGAGGATGGGAAGGGGAAACAAAGGAGGCTACAATGCTTGATAAGAAATGTACTCATTATCTTGCCCATGTAATTGTAACCCCTCTGTACAGTATTTTCACAATTAAAAAAAGAAAAAAAGAAAACATTGTGTTATGGTCATATGTTGAAAGGTTTTGTAGTATATAACTACAAGCAAAAATACATATTAAATTTAGCAATGTAATATTGAGTGAAAAGGGAAGGCCCAAAAGATTATATAAATAGAATTTTATAAAGTTAAAAATAGTGAATCTAAACTATATTTTTTCTCAGAATGTCTATGAATCTAACTAAATTTTGTAAATATGCATATGTATATGCATCTTTATATTTGAGCACTAGGTTTTACATTTTATTAATTTGAAAAGATTTCATTGGCATTATATGAGGCATCTGTATTATAAAATGAACCTTCTATCATAGAACTTATTTTGCTTCACTGTAGCTAGTGGTTTCTCTATTTAATCCTACTAGAAGATAAACTCTGTAAGGGCAGAGGGCCATATATCTCCCCTTTCATTTCTGCACCCTTATTATCCAACACATGTAGTAAGAGTCAATTAATATTGTTATTTCCAAGCCAGGCACCCGTGGCTCATGCTTGTAATCCTAGTTGCTCAGGAGGCTGAGATCTGAGGATCACGGTTCAAAGCCAGCCCAGGCAGGAAAGTCTGTGAGCCTCTTATCGCCAATAAACCACTAGAAAATCAGAAGTAGCCCTGTGGCTCAAGGGGTAGAGCGCTAGCCTTGAGCTGAAGAGTGCAGGGACAGCACCCAAGCTGAGTTCAAGCCCCATGACCGACAAAAATATGAATAAATAAAATAAATAAAAATTGCCAATTTTGCCATCCTATTTAATCTTCTCATTAGTACTTGAAGGCAGTTTGTTCCTTCACATGGCAAAGTAATACCCATGAGGGTTGTTTGGAAAATTAAAGATACTTCCAAATGAAGGTAGGAAATTAAACCTTCTATATATATTTTAACTTTCCTAATAATTTCATGAACAAAACAATTAAAACTTGCTCCTTACCACCCACTCTTCATACACACATATAACACAGCATACACTCACAACAATAACCACCACCACCAGACAAGGAAAAGGTTATAATCTACTGCCATAGCTTTGATAATCTAGTGGCAAGGAAGACAATAAAGAATCCAGCACAGTCAGGCTGGGAAGGTGGCTCAGTGGTAGAGCGCTTGGCTCGCATGCATGAGGCCTTGGGTTCGAGTCCTCAGCACCACATAAACAGAAGAAAAAAGCCGGAAGTGGTGCTATGGCTCAAGTGGTAAAGCGCTAGCCTTGAGCTGAAGAGCTGAGGGACAGCTCCCAGGCCCAGAGTTCAGACCCCACGACCGGACCCAAAAAAAAAAAAAGAATCCAGGAACACAATTTAGTTTCTAGTGGTTCATATTATTCTGCCCACACTGTGCCTCTTGTTGCTGGTGAGATTAAACTAGTCAATTGACATAGCCTTTAGAATTCTGACCAATATGCCCAAACCTGGAGTACTCACAAACTGATGGCTAGCCTTGTGTTTAACCCCTTCTTATTTAGAACTACTAGAAGTAGCTACTTGGGAAATACAGTTGAAATAATAAAGTGGTGAGGCTGGATCTCTGTGAAAGTGAGGAATTCTAGAGAAAACATATTTACAAGTTGAGACAGTCTTTCCTTGGACAGTATGCTAAACAAAATCTCTGAAGACAATGATTATTTCTCCTCTCTTACTTTTACTACATTTGATTAATCTAGTTTGCCTCCTGTCCCTTTTATTATTGTCAGAACAAGGAATATCCAGACTTCAAAAGTAGGAATGGATGGGAAATTGCCTCAAGAAATCTTGAATAACATATTAGGGCAAAGAGAATTCTCAGAAAAAGATTGACATTTTAATGAAGAAAGGAAAAAATGTAAACTAAGACAGTAAAATACTCCAAAATTTATTATAGAATTAAATATATCTCACAAAAAGACATTATGCTTATAGAATCAAGATTTTTCAACTATTATTTCTGTTTTACTATTCATCTATCTAGAGACTTACTACAATAACATTTCTTAAGTATAAAATCCATATTGGACACCAAATAAAAATACATTTGGAAATATTGATGCCCATAGGGCACACTTAATGCGACTTTAGCCTCATGAACTGGTGGCAAGGATGTCTGTCTTTCCATGCCTTAAACATACTTTTGTTTTGAAAATAAAGGTAATGAAACTAGTATTTTAATCACACAACATGTTCTATATTCAGATATGCTTCAGAATGAATCAGAGAGAGTGATGTTACTTTGTTTAATGACCTTGTTACTTCCTTCTTGTGAGTATTTTTAAAAGTAAATTGTTATTGTATGAGCAAAATGAAGAAAGAATCCGTAGGAAATACTGAAGATATTTTTACTTAGCTTGTCCAGGTGACCATCATGGAAATGTTCTTTTATAGATAGTTCCATCCATCTATTCATCCATCTGTCCACTCATCCATCTTCCATCTGTCTGTCCATCTATTCATCCATTTTGAACAAAAACACAGGTTTGTTTCTTGGAAAGCTGTATTAATACCTTTATTTGAATTAAAAAGTAAAATCAAATCTTTTTGAGGGCAGAAAGAAGTAAATTATAATGTTTTGACAGTAATAGATCAGTGATTTAGAAAATTTTATATTTCCTACAAAATAAAATGAACTTATTCAACTCCAAAATACTGACAAAGAATGACCTATTCATTAACAAAGAATGTTAATGTTGTTCAGATAGAACAATGGACGTCCGCCTTTTTCCCATATAAACTGTGACAAGGTATAAATCACAAGCAACTATTTCAGGGCATAAGAGAACAGAAAACACAAGACTATGACATTTCAGACAGGTAACATACACAAGGTGAGGTTTTTTGGTATCCTAGCTTTTTGCTTGGCAAACAGTGGAAGTCTCAATGGGTAGATGAAAGAGACATTGGATGGAGCTTATTGATGCTGAGGTGGGTGGAACTTGGGCGGTAAAACACTAGAGATGAGTGATCTGCACAAAGGAGAAATCCAGCTAAGAAGTCTTGTTAAATAACAAGGTGCTTGAATGAAGAATGAAATTCAGTGAGGTGTGGAAGACAGCATCAATTAAGTTATCTGTGAACTACATGGACATTTAGGAGTTTACATAGTTCTGGGTGACACTGGAGTTGTAAAAAGCTGGAGAGAGGCCTTGCTATAATACTTAGTTATTGGGCTGAACTCCAAAAGGTAATAGTTTGGAGGAGAGCTACTCTAGTCTTAGATTATGGCTACATTAAGTGTCCTTTAGCAAAACCTTTAAAGAAGTTTTAATAAGATAAAACAAATCTGCTAATAAATTAGCTGTCTGCCAGAGGAAAACACATCACTCTCTTAAAAATCTGATGCCAACAATGCATCATCTACAATGACAACTTAAAAAAAAACACTAATTTAGCTTTATTTCACTGTTAGAAAATACCTGAGAAAGTCATCTTAAAAAAGGAGAGATTTATTTGGGTTCACGGTTTTGGTTTCAATTTATATTTGGCTCTGTTTCCAGACCTTTGGTCAAGCAGTGCCTTATAGCAGAAGGGTATCATATAAGAAAGCTGTTCACATAATGGTAGCTGAGAGAGAGGGGGGAGAGATGGAGAGAGAGAGAGAGGGATGGAAGAAGAGAAAGAGGGAGGGAGGGAGAGAGAGGTAGAAGTAGAAGGAGAGAAAGAGTCAGAGAGAGAAAGAGAGAGAAACAAGAGGAAGAGAAGAAGGAGAAAGAACAGTAGAAGGGAGAGAGAAGTGAGGAGGGTAGGAAAATAACAATATTCCTTCTAAGGCAACACTCAATATTTTCTACTTTTTAAAATACATTTTTATTGTAAAAATATTGTACAGAGAGGTACAGTTACATAAGTAAGATAATAAGTACATTTCCTATCGAGCATTATTACCTCCTCCTCTGTTTTTTCCCTACCATCCTTTCCCTCCCCACTTCCCCAACTCCTTTCTCCCTCCCCCCACAAGTTGTAAAGTTCATTTTCAACGTGGTGTCTTGTACATCTCATTGTTACAATGGGTCAACCTGTATCCCTATTTAAGCATTTTGTTTTTTCCTTTCCTTCCCCAGATTTGAAAAGTATATATACAAGATGCAGGGCACCTGAATCAAATACAGTGAAAACAGGGGTTATACCATGGAGGAGGAACATACCAAAGAAACAAAAAAAATTATACAGCACATTATAAGTACGTTAAAAACAATAGCCAGAAAGAAAAAAAAAACACTTGTGTCTTGGAGTTCATTTCACTTAACATCATCTTATATGGTCGTATGTACATAGCATTTAACCTTTTCTGCTTGTCCTAGACATATACTAGTTATTGCAAATAAGGAAACCATGGGACCTGTTTCTTTAGGCCTGGCTTACTTTACTTAATATACATTTTTTCCAAGTCTTTCCATTTCCTAACAAATGGGTTGATGTCCTTCTTTCTGATGGAGACATTGAATTCCATTCTCTCTCCCCCCCCTCTCTCTACCTGTCTACCACATTTTCTTGATCCATCCATCTACTGAGGGGCATCTAGATTGGTTCCATATCTTAGCTATGGTAAATAATGCTGCGATAAACATAGTTGTGCTGGTAGCTTTAGTATGGTCTTGTTTGTGATCATTTGGGTAAATGCCCAAAAGTGGGATTGTTGGGTTGTAAGGGAGCTCTATGTGGAATCTTTTGAGGAACTCCCATACTGCTTTCTGAAGTGGTTGAACAAGTTTACATTCCCACCAACAATGCAGTAGGATTCCCTTTTGGCCACATCCCCTCTAGCATCTGTTGTTATTAGATTTCTTGATTATTTATTGGGCAGTTTTTTCTTTGAGGATTTGTTGTTGGGGGATTTAATTTTTTGAGTTCTAAGTACATTTTAGATATGAGGCCATTGTCCATTGTATGGCTAGTGAAGATCTTCTCCCAATCTGTAGGCTTTTCTATTGATCTTGCTAGCTATGTCCTTTGCCATGCAGAAGCTCTGCAGTTTCATGCAATCCCATTTGTCCAACCTTTCTTTGATTTGTTGTGTTTCTGGGTCTCTATTAAGAAAATTTCAGCCTGTGCCAAGGAGATCTAGGGTTTCTGCTGTTCCATCCTGTAATGTTTTCAGTGTCTGCTTTGACTCCAAGGTCTTTGATCGATTTGGAGTTGATTCTGGTGCAGGGTGATATATAAGGATCTAATTTGAGTTTCCTACGGTGATTAACCAATTTTGTTAGCACCATTTACTGAAGAGGCTGTCTTAATTCCGTTCTATTTTTTTTTTATCTCCCTCTACTTCTTTCCACTTGGCTCCAACTCACATACTTTCCCCTCCCTCCCAATAGTGTCACAGCTGGGGAACAAGCCTCAATACATGAGCCATTGAAGAGATGTTCCAGATCCAAATGATAACAGCCAATAAATCTTTAAAAACAAGAAGAAATAATTAATAGAAATATACTAGCATGAGCAAAAGAAGTTTTTAAATGCTATTATAAATATATCTAATAATATAAAAGATGGATTTAATGATTTAACAGATGTTGGAAAGTCCAAGCCAAGAAAGAAAACTCTTTATTAAAAGATAAATTAAATAGATATTCTAGATCTAAAAAGTTTAATATCTTGCATGAACAAAACTGACTAAATGTTCTTAACAGCAGAAAATGCTATAGGAAGAAATATCTGTGAACATGAAATCAATGCAAAAGAAACTATCTTAGAAGTCATCCCAGTGTAAAGAAAAACATAAAAAAAAGACCTCAGTGACGTCGTAGTATATCCTCAAATAGTTGAATACATATATGATTGCAGATCCAACAGGTTAGCTGATTAAATTGGGACAATTTTTGATGAAATAATGGTTAATAATTTTACAAATTGTGGTAAACTGATCCACCCATATCTGTTAGTTCATTTCTGCTACTATAACAAAGTAACTTGGACTGAGTAATTTGTAAATAGTCAGAGTTTATTTGTCATAGATCTGGAGTTTAGGAAGTATAGGGTGAAGATGATTCAGTGTCTAATAAGGACTTACTCTTTGCTTCCCAAATGACACTTTCTTTCAGAATCTTGCGTGCCGGAAGGAAAGTACAAAGGCAAAAGGGAACTACTTGATCCTTTAACCCCGCCTCCTTTTTTTTTGGGGTCCGGTCGTGGGGCCTGGACTCTGGGCCTGGACGCTGTCCCTCAGCTCTTCAGCTCAAGGCTAGCGCTCTACGACTTGAGCCACAGCCCCACTTCTGGCTTTTTTTTTCTCTTATGTGGTGCTGAGGAATCGAACCCAGGGCCTCATGCATGCAAGGCAAGCGCTCTACCACTGAGCTACCTTCTCAGCCTTAAAGCCCTTTTCTAAAGGCAGTAATTTTATTCATGATGATAGACCTTCATGAATGATCTAATCACCTCTTAACACTATTAGATATTAAATTTCAACATGAATTTTGTAGGGATGTAAGGTTTCAAACTATACCATTACATATCTAAGCAGCTTAACAAATACCCATTGTGATCATTGTCGAACTGGTAAAAACTAAAAGTAAAGAGAAATTTTACAGCTGGCCAGATGAAAAGTCTCATTACAAAATTATAGTAATAGGACTGTTTCTGACTTCTCATGTAAAACAATGAAAGTATAAAACAATTTGATTCTTAAAAAGAAAGTCAGATATGGACACGAGGATTTTCTTTGTTGTTGTAGTTTTTAATGTACTATGTTATTTTTGTCTTTGTTTCTTTTGCATGTTCTTCCTCCTATGGTAGATCCTTGTCACTGCATTTGACTTTGGTATATACACTGTATTTGCATTTTTGTATATATATTTATCTAATTTGGGGAGGGGAAGGGAAATAACAAAATGCTGAACCAATGCAACAATGGTACTCACAAGACACTATGTTGGAAATGAACTTTACAACTTGGGGGGAGTGGAGAGGGATAGCAAGAGAAAAAGGAAGGGGAAACAATGCCTGACAAGAAATAAATACATTACCTAACTCATGTAACTGTAACTTCTCTGTACAAGTCTTTACAAGAAAATAAAATAAAAAAGAAAGTCAGTCTGGAATTATATATCCTATAGAATGTATTTTAAAAGTGGTCATGGTAAATAAAGACAGTCAAATAAACAAAGGATGAGAATCCAACACTTGCAAAATACACCAAAGGAAGTTTTTCAAGAATTAAGGAAAACGATATAGGGCTGAAACTCAAATGTATTTGAATAATAAAATCATAAAAAGGAAAAAAAGCCAAAATTTCTTTTCTCTCCTTTCTCTTTCTTTTCCTTTCCATTCTTTTCTTTTCTTTGCTCTTCTTTCTCTCTTTCACTTTTTCCTCTTTCTTCCCTCCCTTCCTTACTTCCACCCCCTCCTCCCTCCCCCTCTCTGTTTCCTTCCTTCCTTCCTTCCTTCTTCTACTTCCTTCTTTCTTTCTTTCCTTTTTTCTTTCTCTCTCTCTCTTTCTTTCTTTCTTTCCTTCCTTCTTTCTTTCCTTCTCTCTCTCTCCTCTCTCTCTTTTTGGGTTTGGTCGTGGGGCCTGAACTCTGTGCCTGGGCACTGTCCCTCAGCTCTTCAGCTCAAGTCTAGCGCTCTACCACTTGAGCCACAGCACCACTCCTGGCTTTTTTCTTTTTGCTTATGTGGTGCTGAGGAATCGAACCCAGTGCCTCAGGCATGCAAGTGCTCTACCACTGAGCCACCTTCCCAGCCCCTTTTTCTCTCTTTCACTTTCTTTTTTGCTTTTCTGCAGTATTGGGCCTTGAATTCACTCAGAGCCTTGTGTGCTGAATCATGCTTCCAGTCATTTCTTGAACTGACAATTTTTGAGATAGGGTCTCTTTTCCTGCTTGGGTGCATGCACCTGGACAATGATCAATATAGCTGATAGGGCAAGTGTCTTCTCCTATGGCCAGCTTTTTTTTTTTTCCCATTAAGTGAAGTCTGAGGAACTTTTTTGCCCAGGCTAGCCTGGAATCATGATTGTCTTGAGCTTACTCAACCTCTCAAGTAGCTTTTATCTGATTTCTTAGTTATTTGGAAAGACAATTGGCTCTCTAAAGCAATAGTAGTAATATGTTGCTGATTTATAATGTTTTTATTTTTCATATATATATGTACACACACATATATAGAGAGAAAGAGAGAGCATAAGTCAGAAAAGGGCAAATGTAAGTTTACTGATGTAAGGTTCTGTGTGGGTAGAGAAAATTTCAATATGCATATTAGAATAACCATTCAAATATATAAAAATAGTATAGTAAAATTGCCAACAGAAAAGATAAAATACAACAAGGAAAGGGTGAATAGGGAGAGGGATAGGTATTTAAAGGGGTGACAATTGATCAGAATATATTGTATTCATAAACTGTTGTGTTTAATGGCAACTCTGTTGTACAACTAAATATAATTAAAAATACAACATATTAAAATTCAATATAAGGAAGTTAAAAAGATATGTACATGAAACATATAGAACACAAGTAGCTAAATAATATTCTCAAATTGTAATAATAATTGCACTAAATATGAATGAGCTAAAAACTCCAATTGAAAGGTGGCTTGTCAGATTGTGTAACAATATACCTATATGCTATTTATAAGATAAATGGCTAAGTGTAAATTTGTCAATAAGAAACCATAAAATATGAAAATGACTATCAACAAAAATATAAGCAAAAAATCTGCATTACTAATTTGTTGAAGTAGTACTAATTTTTTGAAACCTTGGGAAGGAGTCACTAAAAATTATTAAAAAATTAAAACCTAAATTTTGTGGTAGTGGCACAATCTTATAATATTGGTTGGTTATTCACTAGGTTGAGATCTGAGAATCTTGGTATGAAGCCAATCTGGCCAGAGAAATCTGTCAGTCTTGTTTTCCAATTAACCAGCAAAAAGCTGGAACTGGAGGCATGGCTAAAGAGGTAAAGCACCAGTAGTGATTTAAAACATCAAGTGAGAGCACCAAGTTCTGACCAAGCTCTAATACCAGCACACAAAAGAGATTAAAATGGGAAATATTCTACAATATATATTTCCCTGCTTCTCAGAATTGAGTTCTAGAAATGTTCTGTTTTGTCTTCTGATTCTTCTCATTTACTCGTTTCTTCTTTTGCGATTTATTTTTTCTCATTGAAACTCCTTTTTCTGTCTGGCTAGCTTTGTTTTCCTTTTGCAAGATGCCACTCAGATAAAAGTAGATCTAACAAGCGCCTTCAATAGTTTCATATTTAACCTTTTATTATTGGTCATTAAACATAATCGTTAAACTGTTAATATGTACAACATACATTCCTGGTTGTGAATATACACGGGTGAACTAAACCCGTTAGAAGATGATGATGGAGAAACTAACAAACAAAAATAGAGCATGCCAGTTGGTGACAAATAAACTAAAGCAATGGTAGATAGTCATTGTCATTAAGGAGAAGTAAAGGAAGACATCTCTGAAAAGATGCAGTTCATGCTGATTGAACAATACAAGGTATCAGTTTTCAATTCTTGGGACAATAATGTCCTGGGTAGAGGTAATATGTAAAGATGCTGAATAAGGAGCATACTTTCTAAAGCTATGAAATAGATAGCATAAGGGTGTGAAAGGAGGGGTACAGTGGTAGCTAAAGTGGCCGGGCAGAGAGTGGGACACTTTATCTATGGATCCTGCATGCCTCTACATGGATTTGGATTTTTCTCTGAATGAGGTGAGACAACATTGGAGGGGATTTGAGGCAAAAAAAGAAAAATTTGACATATTTTATGGTATCACTTTGGCTGCAGTGTGGAGATTAAACTCTTTATCTCCTAAGATAGCTAACAAAGAATTGTGCAAGGCAGACAGCACTTATAGATTTATTAGTCTGTCCTCAAAACTGAATTTATGTATCAGTGGCTTTTATATGCTTTGTTTCCGTGTTCCTTTGAGTGATTCAGAAAGATCTCTGATATTCAGCTATTGAAATATTCATTTAAAATAGCCATATATCTGATGAGTGACTTATAACATTGTGTATTCTTATGGTTAGTGACAGAAATAATATATCCAAAACAAGTGTCCATTAAATCTATGACTTGCCAGATATTTTATCATTAGATGTTTTTCTTAGCATAAAGTTAAAGACAAGTGATTTTTCATTTATAAAGAGCAATTTTACTTACTTATTATAACTTACCTTACCATCACTTCTATCTTTAGACATTCTGACAATAGCCCCAGATTGGTTTTCTATCACCAGGATGATCCTACAAAATTCTTTTTATATAGATGATTTATGTTTTATTCTGTTGTCTAGTTTTGTCTTTGGCCTTCTGTGATGCCAACCTTCAGAATGGTTGCCATGTGCAGTCATTTCCACCCTGACTGACTGTTCTCCTCAGTGCCATCCTGTCTTATGAGAAAGATGCAAAATATACCTAAAGATAACATTGGATAAGAAACTGCACCAGATTTTTATTTCCAATATTTAAGACCTTTAACTTTTACAAACAATTATAGGTAATGTCCTTGGTTGACAATTCTGTCTTGGCTTTGAAGATTCTTTGGTACATGTTTTACTAGATTCCTTCTGTGAGTAGTAAGTTTTCAGAAAATCAGAATGAGGGATTTTTAAGAACATCAGTAGCTTTTTTTCCATTATGCTAATTTCAACTTATTTTAAGGTATAATTATTTTCAGTATATTACATCTCTTAGTTTGTTGTTTTACTAATCTTTTCAATATAGCTACCTCACTATCCATATTTGTGAATTGGTTACATATTTATCTTGTGCTATTGTGTCTCAATGTTCTAAAATATTCAAATGTGGAACTTAGATGAATCACTGAATATGTCATAAATGCATTTGTTGGTTTTCTTGCTGATGTGTTTGTTGTTGACCATTATGCATAATATGCTCCTTTGTCTATCCACTCACCATCTTGTCTAATATATATGTTCTGCAGTGTTACTGAAATTCAGATATTGAGATAAATAATTTGATGGGAAATATATGAGTTATTGATACTCAATAGATGTTTGGGGTTTGATTACAGTAAACTAAATTTCAAAATAAGGGTGTTTTGATTCTACTATATTTGAATTTCAACAATATTTCACTAATGAATTCCTTCAGATTGTTTAATCAGCACTTACTATGTGTCAGACACTAAGCTAAAAGTGCATGAGATTAAGGTGTGATCTATGACTAGTCTAGAATAGTTATGGGTTACTATGAAATAAAAAATATAACAAATTATTATGTCACTATTGAAATGGCTGTGATTAGAAATCCATAAAGTGTTCACTTAGCAGCAGAAGGACAGGAGTGACTGGGAGAGACTGAAAGACTGCAGAGGAGGTAATATTTAAGTTAAACCTATTTCTTGCTGCTTGAAATGTGTCTAGCAGCACTGGGGTTACCCAGAAGTTTGTTAGACATGTAGAATCACACAATCCCAACTTTGACTTTTAACAAGATCCTAAGGTAAATGATAGTCATAAAATCTGGGAATCTAATGAGTAAAGGAAATAGACAATTCATTTTAAACAGAAATGGGGGTGATTAGCAAAGGTACAGGACATGGAGAAACATACATGCTTCAAGTTATTATATGTGAGTAGTTCTTAAGAAACATCAGGCAAGAGAAGAGAGAACTGTAGTGTGAGACCCAGACTGTGAAGGAATTATATGCTACAAAAAGCATTTGAACCTTTTCTGAATCATTGGTATGATCGGGAATTTTCAGTCAATGATAAGCCAGGACTCCTGATTTAGGGAAGCTCTAGTAGCCATGTGAAAAATGGATTAGAAACAAAACAAAAAGGTATTTTAAGTACTAAGAAATTACTTCAGAAAAAAAAGAAGTTACTTCAGGTAAGACAGCCCAAACTAATAGTGCATATGTAGAGCACTTGGCAATTGCAATTATATAATTCAAATTTGAGTGAAAGAAGGAGAGATGAAGAAAATATTGGGGATAACTCACATTTCTACAATAAGTATTTAACCAATGATGTGCCCGAGGAGTTAGAAAATACATGTTTCATGGTGGATGGAATCAGTTCAGTTTTGGACATGTTAACAAATATCTGTGAGTTATTTAGATTGAAAATGTTTAGGATTGTTTTTTGGAAGCTAAGAAGAGAAGATGTGATTTGAGATTGACAAAAGGAATTCAGGAACTTAGGGGTAGAAGCTAAAGAAGCTGTGGGGATATTTGAGAACATCTATGGACAAGCAATATAACATCTGTCCCAAGTCAGTGTCAACTAAACAGAGAGGAAAAAGAAGGCAGTGCTGCCAATAAAAGACAGAATTCAGAGTAACATGCAAGAATTAATAGGAAGAAAGGAACTAAAGTGACAGCTCAGGGAAGATACAAAACAAAACAAAAACAAAAGAAAACAAACTAAAAAAAAACCAGATACTGGAGCATACAAAGGAGGGTTTATGCTGGAAAGAAAGGAGGATTACTGACCTTTCTGAAGGAGAAGAGATAAACTTAGGATAATATTTTAAGATATGGGCGAGCTTTAAGATGAAAGCTGGAAGAGAAAAGATAAGAAAGCTAGTGCTCCATGACTTCTATTTTCTTGATGAAGTAGGTAGCAAGGTCATCTGTGGAGAGCAAGTGGGCTGGGACGGGATCTTGATGAACATGATAAACGTTTATAATAGCCACTTTAGAGTGTGGGAGAAGTAGCTGACTGGAAACAACTAAAAGGATTCTCAGGAGAGGTTGGAAACCATAAATAACTTGTTGTTTTTTTTTTCTCACTCTATCATTCTATGACAGCCCCCTTCCCTCTCCTACTTGCTTTCATTTCATTTATAGTTTGATCAGGAACTAATTTTCCAGTAAATTTAAAGCCTACTTCAGGCAAGAAAAAAAAAACCCACAAAGGCTTATATTTCAAGCACCTAGAATAAATCTGCGTACTATTTTATGTTTAACTAAAAAATTGGTACCCTTCCCTAATTAAAGTACCACATATTCATTATTAAAAACTTAGAAAATAAAGAAAAGAATTTAAAAATAATAACACTATCTATCGAGACATGATAGTCGGCATATTTCTTAATTTTATTACTTTTTCTAAACAGTTTTGTCTACTTGCTTATTTTACATGGCTGCGTTAATCATATGCAAACTGCTTTGTGTTTTGCTCTTTTCAACATCCTTAAGATTCATAATTGTTTTTTCTTATTATGAAAGTATTTTATATTCATTGTAAAATGTTGCAAAGATGGAAAAGTACAAATATGAAAATACAAATCACTCATAATCTTGTCACAAAGAGATAATGACTCAGTTGCTAAGGGTTTTGGTGAAAGCTTTCTTGTTTCACTTCAGAAAACATTTTCTAGTAGCATTTCTGCTAATATTTGATTCTTCTTCAGTAAATTTGAACAACCTGGACCATAACAGAATTTTACTTGAACAATAACTTATCAGTGTAGTCAGTACAAATAGGTCAGTTCTCCAATTGTTGAGATAAATACAAAAGCACAGAATATGGAGAGAAGCTAGAAATGTTATCAACTGTATTGAACAAAATGTATATGTTTGTTTCTATTTATTGCTTCTTACCCACAACTGACTTCCATTATTCCATTTTCCAGATTTGGCTTTAAGAATATATATGGGAGGGGATTTTAGCAGGGTAATAATCTCATGTACTGATATGGCACTTCTCTGTGTCAGGAAATAATCTTAAATGTTTTGTGTTCATACATTTTACTTAATCTTTAACACAAAATGGAGAGGTAGGTGACACAATTATTCCCACTGTAAAGATGTAGAAACTAAGGTATTAAATAATTTATTAATTTACCAAGGTCACATCTTTTAAATAAAGAAACTTGTTTTATACCTCAATAGTTTATTCCAGAATCCTGCTTATAACTCCTAAACAATATCCAGTTATAAGGATAGCTGAGAGTTTCACTTAATTATTTTATTTCTAGATATTTTTGTAGTGTTGGTGATCAAAACCTGGGCTTGCATATCCTAGGCAAACCAATGGGTGCCACCCCTAACCATTAGTTAGAATTTTTATTTGGCATTGCTTAATTTCTCTCAATCCATACCCCAACCCTAAGCGTGACATCTAATCATGCTATCATGACTTCTTTGTAAAATGTCTTGAAGGTCACAATAACAAACATGGTCCAGATGTTTTAGTAAGGCATGTGGACCAATAAGTTCTTTGGGTTTTTTAGGTGAGGTTTTGAACTCATGGACATTAGGTTTTGAACTCAAGGACATCTGCTGAAGAAACAAATGCTCTACCACTTGATCCTTTGCCTTCAGGATGGGGAGGGTGTTTTCTTTAGGCCTAGGTTGGCCTTAACCACAATCCTCCTATTTGTGTTTTCTTTTTGTTGCTGAGAGGACAGGTGCATGTCAGTGTGCACAGCAATTGTGCTTCCTCCTTAGCTTGGGATGACAGAAACATGCCACTGAACACATATTTGGGATGGAGTGTGGTAAACTCTTTATGCTATGGTTAGCCTTCACTTAGATCTTATGACCTTCAACTCCCAAGTAGCTAGAATTACAGTCTTCAGTCACCATGCCTGCCATAAACTTGCAAATTCTAATAACACTATTTATTCCTTTGTACTTGAAATTATGAACAGTTCTTAATATATACTTTATAGGCTATAAATCATGATTCTGTTATTCAAGTTAATAGAAAATGCCTCTTTCTTGTTATTAGATTTGTTTGACACACTAAATTCTGCTTTTCTCGATGTGATCATTTCTTCAGCTATTTCTTATTTCAATTCCTGGTTTGAATAGTTTTTTTGTTTTGTTTTTGTTTTTTAGCAAGACTCTGTGAAAATTCTAGAATGCCCACTGATGTTATCTGTGTAGGGATCTCAAAAAATAGTGGACAAAAGGGTGAATGATAAAGGTGTTATTGGTGCTTTGGTCATGATCAAGCTGGTTTCTTCCTCTGTTAGATGATTATTGAGTCCTCAGAGCTATTGCTCAGATGACCTACTTGGGGAAAAAGAAAAGGAAAAAAGGGCACTTGTATACTGAAAAGAATAGCGAATTCAGCATTTAATCCAAATTGACTTTGGTTAAGATCTCTTTATTTAGTCATCTATTTCTTATTTGTGGAATAAATACATGATAGTGGTTAAAAAAACGGGGTGTGGAGTTACATTGCTTAAATTCAAAGCCCGGCATTAGCTCTTATAATCTGTGGACCTTGATCCAACTCTAATTGCCTTTGAGACTCAATTCCCATATATATATATATATATATATATATATATATATATATATATATAAAACCTTCTATAAGTAGAACTATCCCTTTTTGCAGATGACATGATCCTGTATTTTAAAGAACTCAGTAGATTCTTCTCCCAAGTTACAGCAGCTGACCTGCAAAGTAGCAGGATATAAAATTGATCCACAAAAATCTGCTTTTCTGTATGCCAACAATGAGAAGAGCAAGACTAAAATCAGGAAAACAACTACACTTGTGATAGCCTCAAAAATAAAGTAAATTCCTAGAAATTAACTTAGGCAAAGATGTGAAAGACCTCTGTGATGAAAGCTTTAAAAACCTGAAAAAGGAAATTAAAGCAGATTTAATGAAATGGAAAGACTTTCCATGCTCCTGGATTTGAAGGATTAACATTATAAAAATGCCAATATTGCCCATAATTATCTACATATTCATGCAATACCCATCAAAATCCCAACAAAACTCTCCAATGATATGGAGGAAGCAATCTAAAGATTCATGTGGAATAATAAGAAACACTGAATAGTAAAAACAATCCTAAGTAGCAAGAACAGTGGTAGAGGAACATCAAAACCAAACTTCTAATTTCATTACAGGGTAGTAATAATAAAACAGCTTGGTACTGGCACAAAATAGGCCTGAGGACCAATGGAATAAAATAAGAGATGCAGAAACGAATACACAGACCTAATCTTTGACAAGGGAGCCAAAAACACAGGAGGGAAGAAAGACAGCTTTTTCAATAAATTGTGTTGGCCTAATTGGCTATTCACAAGTGAAAAACTGAAGCTAGATTCTCATATGTTATCCTGCACCAGAATCAATTCCAAATCAAAGATTTGATCAAAGACTTCCATGTAAGATACCCTAAAAATATTATAGGAAGTGACAAGGAAACACTAGGGATTCTTGGTATGGGTCAAAACTTTCTAGGTAAAGATCCATAATGAAAACAACTCAAAGAAAGACTGGGCTTTAGTAAATGGGCTTGCATGAAACTGAAGAATTTCTGCATGGCAAAGGACATAGCTAGCAAGACAAATAGAAAGCCCACAGAATGGGAGAAGCTCTTTACTAGCTATGTATCAGACAAGGGCCTAACATCCAGAATATATTGAGAGCTCAAAAAAATTAAACATTCACCAAACAAATCCTCAAAGAAATTAATAAATGGGCTAAAGACTTAGCTAGACTTTTCAGATGAAGACTTAAGAATGGCCAATACACACATGAAGAGATATTCAACATCTTTGGCCATAAAAAATGCAAATCAAGGCAACAATAAGATTGCACTTCACCCCAGTTAGAATTGCCATTATCAAGAAAACAAATAATAACAGATGTTGGCAGGGATGTGTCCAAAAGGGAATACTACTATAATGTTGGTGGGAATGTAAACTTGTTCAACTACTCTGGAAAGCAGTATAGAGGTTCCTCAAAAAACTAAACAGAGATTCCCTATGGCCCAGCAATCCTACCCCTGGGCATCTGTCCAGTTGACAAAAAACAAAACTAAACAACAACAACAAAAAACCAAACAGGGCACACTAAAGCCACCAGCACAACCATGTTTATTACAGAATTGTTTACCACAGCCTAGATATGGAATCACCCAGACGCCTCCCCCTCAGTGGACAAATGGATCAAGAAAATGTGATACACACACACACACACACACACACACACACACACACACACACACACACACACACACATAATGGAATTCTATGCTTCCATCATAAAGAATGACATTGCCCCCTTCATAAGGAAATGGAAAGAATTGCAAAAAAATTAGATTAAGCAAAGTAAACTGGACTAAAAGAAACATAGATTGCATGGTTTCCCTCATTTGTAGTAATTAAGATATGCCTGTAATTCTACAAGTAAACCCAATGGATAGTAAAAGACAAAAAAACAGACACTTGGACATGATAAACAGCACTCTTAACATTCACACAGTGAGAACAAAGGAGGACATTCTTTTTGTTTGTTTGTTTTTATTTGTTTTTTAAATTTTTTATTATTTATTTTTATTATGAGGGGTTGCAATTACATGGGCAAGGTAATGAGTGCATTTCTTTTTTTGTTTATTTTTTAAATTTATTTTTATTGTGAAAATACTGCACAGAGGGGTTACAATTACATAGGCAAGATAATGAGTACATTTCCTATCAAGCATTGTAGCCTCCTCCTTTGTTTCCCCTTCCTATCCCTTCCCAGCTTCCCCCTGCTCCCCTACCCAATCCTTCTCCCCACCACCAAAGTTGTAAAGTTCGTTTTCAACATGATAACTTGTACTTCTCATTGTTGCAACAGGTCCACCTGTATCCTTATTTAAATGGCTTGTTTTTCCCCTTCCCCTCCACAAATTATATTGACATCAAATACAGTGAAAGCAGGGGTTATACTGTGGGGGAGGGACATACAAAGCAACAAAGAAATAATCTTATAAATGTGTTAGAAACAAATGCATGAAAGAAAAAAAAATTTAAATACATATCTTAGGGTTCAATTTCCTAACATCAACTTATCTGACCTTTTCTGCTTGACTCATACATATACTAGATATTGCAAATAAGGGAAACCATGGGACCTATGTTTCTTTGGGCTTGGCTTGCTTCACTTAATATAATTTTTTCCAAGTTTTTCCATTTCCTAACAAATGGGGCAATGTCATTCTTTCTGATGGAGGGATAGAATTCCATTGTGTATATATACCACATTTTCTTGATCCATTCATCTACTGAGGAGCATCTGGGTTGGTTCCATATCTTAGCTATAGTAAATAATGCTGCAATAAACATAGTTGTGCTGGTAGCTTTAATGTGGTCTTGTTTATAAACATTTGGGTAATGAGTGCATTTCTTATCAAACATTGTTGCCTCCTCCTTTGTTTTCCCTTCCCATCCCTTCCCATCTCTCCTCCCCCCACACCCCTGTGTGCCAAAATTGTGAAGTTCATTTTCGTCATAACATCTTGCATATCTCATTGTTGCAATGGGCCTACCTGTATCCCTATTTAAACATTGTTTTTTCCCTCCCCCCCAAATTATACCAACATTAAATACAGTGAAAACAGGGCTTATACCGTGGGGGAGGGACATACAAAGCAACAAAGAAATATCTTATAAGTATGTTAGAAACAATAGCAAGAAAGAAAAAATATTTGGGTCCTTACCTTGGGGTTCATTTCGCTTAACATCAACTTATCTGACCGTTTCTGTTTGTCTCAGACATATACTAGTTATTGCAAATAAGGGAAACCATGGGACCTATGTTTCTTTGGGCCTGGCTTACTTCACTTAATATAATTTTTTCCAAATCTTTCCATTTCTTAACAAATGGGACAATGTCATTCTTTCTGATGGAGGCATAGGATTCCATTGTGTATATATTCCACATTTTCTTGATCCATTCATCTACTGAGGGGTATCTGGGTTGGTTCCATATCTTAGCTATGGTAAATAATGCTGCAATAAACATAGTTGGTATGGTCTTGTTTGTGATCATTTGGGTAAATGCCCAAAAGTGGGATTGCTGGTCATAGGGTAGCTCTATGTGGAGTCTTTTGAGGAACCTCCATACTATGTTTTTTATTTCTGTACCCTTTTTTTTTGTATGAAAGTTTATCTGATTTGGAGAAGGAAAGGGGAAGCATAGAAATGGTGGGTCAAAGGGTGAACTAATTCATCAGTGGTACTCACTAGACCCTATGTTGGAAATAAACTATACAGTGGGGAGAAAAAGGGGTCAGGGGGAAAAAGCTGGGAGAAAGTGAGAGAGAGGGTGATACTGTTCAAAAAGAAATGAATACATTTCTTTTTGTTCAAAAAGAATTATGCAACTATAACTGGTCTGTACATCACCTTTACAATAAAAAATAAAAGATTTATCTTCTGAGGCTCACAAGGTTTTAGGAAGAATCACATGTGATGAGAATTAAAGTACTGAAGTTTCAGAACAAAGACTTTCATGTTAGCTAAAAATGCTGTTAAATTTATTCTGCTACTTGACCTGATATCGGAAAAACAACAGTTTCTCTTGAGCCTTATATTTTTTATGTGCAAAATGCCGACCTTAACTCTTCTGAGGGTTCATATAGGGATTAAGTGAGAAACAAATATGCATTGAATGTTGTTCTCTTAAAAATGGGCAGCAATAAAAAGATTTGTGTAAGATTCAGATTACCAGAACACATGTATTTCTAAACTTAAACTCAGAAATATTACTTGAGAAGTTATGCTTGTTTTTCACAAGATGCTGGTATGTAATATAGACATGAATATCATACTACTCACCAGAGCTAGTATTTCTTTTTTTTTTTTTTTTTAATTTAATTTTATTTTATTTGTGAACATACTGTACAGAGGAGTTACAGTTACATGGGCAGGATAATGTGTACATTTCTTACCAAGCATTGCAGCCTCCTCCTTTGTTTATCCTTCACATCCCTTCCCAGCCTCCCCCCTCCCCCCCTAATCCCAATCCTTCTCCTTCCTCCCTCCCCCCAGCCCCCCCCCCCCACCAACATTGTAAAGTTCGTTTTGGACATGACAACTTGTACTTCTCATTGTTGCAACAGGTCCACCTGTATCCTTAAACAACTGGTTTTTCCCCATCTCCTCCACAAGTTATACTGACATCAAATATAGTGAAAGCAAGGGTTATACTATGGGGGAGGGACATACAAAGCAACAAAGAGATAATCTTATAAATGTGTTAGAAACACATGCATGAAAGAAAAAAACATTAAAATACACATCTAAGGGTTCATTTTCCTGACATCACATTATCTGACCTTTTCCGCTTGACTCATACATATACTAGATATTACAAATAAGGGAAACCATGGGACCTACGTTTCTTTGGGCCTGGCTTACTTCACTTAATATAATTTTTTCCAAGTTTTTCCATTTCCTAACAAATGGGGCAATGTCATTCTTTCTGATGGAGGCATAGAATTCCATTGTGTATATATACCACATTTTCTTGATCCATTCATCTACTGAGGGGCATCTGGGTTGGTTCCATATCTTAGCTATGGTAAATAATGCTGCAATAAACATAGTCGTGCTGGTAGCTTTAGTATGGTCTTGTTTGTGATCATTTGGGTAAATGCCCAAAAGTGGAATTGCTGAGTCACAGGGGAGCTCTATGTGGAGTCTTTTGAGGAACCTCCATACTGCTTTCCAAAGTGGTTGAACAAGTTTACATTCCCACCAACAATGAATTAAGGTTCCTTTCTGTCCACATCCCCTCCAGCATCTGTTGTTGTTAGAGTTCTTGATTTTTGCTGTTCTAACTGGAGTGAGGTGATATCTCAATGTTGTTTTGATTTGCATTTCTTTTATGGCTAGGGATGTTGAACATTTCTTCATGTGTCTATTGGCCATCCTTCTTTCTTCTTCAGAGAAGTTTCTCTTTAAGTCTTTCGCCCACTTATTTATTGGGCAGTTGTTTCTTTGAGGATTTGTTGTTGGGGGGTTTAATTTTTTGAGTTCCAAGTATATTTTAGATATGAGACCCTTGTCCGTTGTATGGCTAGTAAAGATCTTCTCCCAATCCGTGGGCTTTCTATTGATCTTGCTAGCTATGTCATTTGCCCTGCAGAAGCTCTGCAACTTTATGCAATCCCATTTGTCCAACCTTTCTTTGATTTGTTGTGTTTCCAGGTCTCTATTCAGAAAATTTCGGCCTGAGCCAAGGAGACCTAGGGTTTCTCCTATTCCATCCTGTAATGTTTTCAGAGTGTCTGCTTTGAGTTCAAGGTCTTTGATCCATTTGGAGTTGATTCTGGTGCAGGGTGATATATAAGGATCTGAGAGCTAGTATTTCTATGAGGAGGCCTGTTTGACTAAAATTTTCTGAATTGAATGAATTTTTGAAATGGAATTTTAATTTTTTATTAAGTAGGCAATACTTTATTGTGTTCTCTTATAAGATAGTAGCAAATAAAAATCCAACTAAAATTTGGAGATGATGATAAAGGAAACCAGAAAATTACCTTTTTGTTTAAAGAAAGAATGTTATGGTCATTTGATACAACAATAATAACTAAGTCTCATAGCTAGACTGATATATCAATAGATATAATGTGTCTAAAAGTAATTCTTTTTTTTTAAATTTTATTTTATTTTATTTTTTTGTGAACATACTGTACAGAGGAGTTGCAATTACATGAGCAGGATAATGCATACATTTCTTATCAAGCATTGCAGCCTCCTCCTTTGTTTACCCTTCACATCCCTTCCCAGCCTCCCCCCCCCAACCAATCCTTCCCCTTCCCCGCCCCCCCACCAACGTTGTAAAGCTCGTTTTCGACATGACGACTTGTGCTTCTCATTGTTGCAACAGGTCCACCTGTATCCTTAAACGACTTGTTTTTCCCCATCTCCTCCACAAGTTATACTGACATCAAATATAGTGAAAGCAGGGATTATACTGTGGGGGAGGGACATACAAAGCAACAAAGAGATAATCTTATAAATGCGTTAGAAACAAATGCATGAAATAAAAAAGCATTAAAATACATATCTAAGGGTTCATTTTCCTAACATCACATTATCTGACCTTTTCCGCTTGACTCATACATATACTAGATATTGCAAATAAGGGAAACCATGGGACCTATGTTTCTTTGGGCCTGGCTTACTTCACTTAATATAATTTTTTCCAAGTTTTTCCATTTCCTAACAAATGGGGCAATGTCATTCTTTCTGATGGAGGCATAGAATTCCATTGTGTATATATACCACATTTTCTTGATCCATTCATCTACTGAGGGGCATCTGGGTTGGTTCCATATCTTTAAAAGTAATTCTTTTTGTCAGTCATGAGCTTTGAACTCTGGGCCTGGGTGCTGTCCCTGAGCTCTTCAGTTCAAGGTTAGAGCTCTACCACTTGAGCTACAGCACTACTTCCTGTTTTCTGGTGGTTTATTGGAGATAAGAGTTTTGTGGAGTTTCCTGCCCGGGCTGGCTTTGAACCTTGATCCTCAGATCTCAGCCTCCTGTGTAGATAGGTTTATAGGCGTGAGCCACGGGTGCCTGGCTAAAAGTAATTCTTAAAATTAGAGAGGCATGATTTTTCTATGACATAAAGATTTTTTGAATAAAATTATACAAATATATGTGTATCTTCTGATTTCTTTTTATTTATTTATTTTCTTTTTAAAGTTACCTTTAGTTGTACAAAGGATGTCCATTAAACAAAGCAGTTTTTGAATACAATATGTCTTGATCAATGTCACGTCTTGCAAGATTCTCATTCATATCTCTTCTGATTTTTAATAAGACAGTAAATATTAACATCCGTTGAATTGTTGTGTTTAACAAGCATATCATTTTTATTCTTGTGAATTAATGTTGTTTTCTCTTTAATGTGAAGAAATTCACTTGCTTAGGAACACAAATACTCCCATAGCAAGTTGGTAAATTGAGTTGGTAGTAACAAAAGGAAAAACATCCTCATTTCTATGTCATGTTTCAGCAGCTGTTGGCCCTTCTGTCTTCGTGCTCCCTTTTATCTGTTTTTGTCACCTTAAATTCCTTGTTGTATCTCTAGCCATAATATATTATTCTCCCAAACCTTTCAAATATTAATGTTTTCATCACTGGTAGTCTACAAATCTACCTTTTTTACCATCTTCAAGTGCTTAGATATCACCTTCTTGGTGAAGCCTTCTAGAGTTACCCCATTCCACAGTGCAACATATCCAACTACCCTTGACTTTCCTGTCTCCATATCCTGACTATTTAGCATTTTTTCCATTTTACTTACCAAAATTTATAATATTTTGCAAATTTTACTCATTTTCTTATTGTTCATTTTCTCCTACATTTTGATAGTAATCTTCACAAGGACAAAGATTTTTGTATGCTTTGTTTATTGTCATATACCCAGAACTTAGAACAGTAACAAAAAATAGTTGTTAATTCTTTTTTTTAATTGTGAAAATACTGTACAGAGGGGTTACAATTACATGGGCAAGATAATGAGTACATTTCTTATCAAGCATTGTTGCCTCCTCCTTTGTTTCCCCTTCCCATCCCTTCCCATCTCCCCCCTCCACCTACCCCCCTACACCCCCCATGCCCTCCTACACCCCCTTGTTCCGCCCCCCTCCGCCAAAGATGTAAAGTTCGTTTTCGACATAACGACTTGTACATCTCATTGTTGCAATGGCTCCACCTGTATCCCTATTTAAACGATTTGTTTTTTCCCTTCCCCTCCACAAATTATACTAACATCAAATACAGTGAAAGCAGGTGGGGAGGGACATACAAAGCAACAAAGAAATCGTCTTATAAATATGTTAGAAACAATTGCATGAAAGCAAAAACATTTGAATATTCATCTTGGGGTTCACTTCTTTTATAAATAAGACAGAGTTTTGAATTTGAAATTTAATATAGTTGGGCAGGCTGCTTAGGTACTTTGTCTAAATGCAAAATGCCAGTAGATTCTTTTCTCATTACTTATAGAGGAATGAAGAAATGAGTAGTTTGAATACCATTTCCTCCAAATTCATGTCCATTTAGAACCTTATGTGGCTTTGCAGATGAGCTCACATTGGATAGAGTGGTTCTAATCCAACCACTGCTGTCTCTGAAAAGAGTAAAGCTTATATACAAACATACAGTGAGAAAGCCACTTAAGATCACCTAAAGTGATTAGAGTGATATCTAGGCCAGAGGATACCAGGATTTCTGGTTAACAGGAAGAGATAAGGAAGAACTCCTAGAATCTTCAGAGAACACAGCCATGCCTTTGTCCTGATTTTTAGGACTTCTAGCTTTCAGAACTGTTGTTCAGAATTGTTTTTGGTGTTCTGATTCTGCCACACCAAAATTTTGGAATTTGTTTTGATAGCACTAGAAAATGGATACATATAGAACTGGGCCTATTCATTTTGTCATTAATTTATTGCATGTCAAACAATATGTTAAGCCTCGGAGTTGTATTAATAAACAGGAAAATATTGCAATGAAAGTATTGTTGGAGGCAAGAGTAAAGAAGGGCATGCAGTGTGAATAGGATGTATGTATTAAAATACCAAAATCAAACCCATTGTGTTGTATGATTAAGATACATTCACAATGATAACAGCAACAATGATCATAAAAGAATATCTTGAATGAATTAAGCTCAGAGTATTGGGAGGGAGCATATAATTTTGCCTGGGATTAAGAGGTATTTGAGAAAGCTTTTTTGAGGTAACTTGTGAATAAGCCAGATAGGGAAGAGAGAGTAATATTGAAGGCAAAGGAAAGCATGTGAAAAGGGACAGAGCAGGAAAGAATATGACATCATTTGGGATGAATAAGCATTTGATTCAGCAGCAGTTGTCTGTGTTGGGGTGTTTGCAATTATAGTATTATGTGATAGGAATATGTTGCAATGATATAGATGAGACATGAACAAACATTCTATCTAAGGTAGTATAGGAGAATTTCCTAGAAATCGTCTGGTAGTTCAGAACTGTCTAGAATGATAAGGTTAGTTGATTGGTTTTGGACAAAGACAGGAAAGGAGGGGGCCTCCTTATAGGAAGATGGTTCTATTTTAAGGTGAGACTCATTCTAAGGAGTTTTCGCATAGCAAACTGCCTTAAAGCACCAAACACTGCAAAAAAAATTCCCTAAATATACAAATATTTCATCTGACTTGTACTGTAGTCTCTGTTTACAGAAACTCGTACTTGATTTATTCATTGCTCCTAATATTCTTGAAATTTTTATTTCAGTTTCTTACAAAAGCAATCACATTCTTAACTCAGCCACTGGTATGAAAATAGGTCACTGTGATAGCTCTGTCAGAATACAAATGCTTGGGGAATTGATATTTAGGGCTGGATCTGACTTGGATAGGTTTTCATTGTAAAAGTATTATAGAGCATTAAATTGGAGGAGGTCAAACCTGGCTAGTTGTATCTTGTGTTATCCCACTAAGTTAAAAAAAAATCTAACTGCATTTTTACTCTTTTCTCATTTTTTATTTTGAACAATAAACTTACAAGTTACTTTTCCTTATAATGATTTGATTTTCCTTCTTCACTAGGCTCTAAAATACTTGAGAATAGGTATGGTGTAGTATCTATATATGTATGTATGTATATATATGTATATATATTAAGGACTTAAAATTGTTGAGAAGGGAAGACATTTCCCTTCGATCTCCTAGGCTCATTGAACCCTTCTAAATGAAGTGGGCAAGATAATACCAACAAAATTTATGAACATTTTTATTACAAACACACACAGGAATACTCAGTGACAAGTAATTCAGGGGTAATAGAAATTTTAGCTCATACAGCATACTACTCAGACATTTTTCATCTTGAAAAAACACCTGTCAGAATTAGTTTATTTTGGCTGATAGTTTCAGGAGTTTCAGTCCAATGTTGACTGTTCTTTCTGAGCTGTGGTGAGGCAGAACATCATGGTGGCAGTCAGGAAGGAAAGATGTGGAAAGTAAGAGAGAGAGGGAGAGGATCAAGACAAGACTCAAGATCGCCACTTCAGTGTGACTTACATCCTCCCGTAGGCCCTCAACCTTTAAAGGTTCTAGAATCTACAAAAATAGTGATGTTAGCTGGAATCCAGGCTTTGGGTACGTTAGTCTTTTGGAAATACACTTCATATCCAAATCATAATGTATAGAATCTCAAAACTGCAGAGAAGTAACAAGACAAAGGCAGTTAAAAGCTTTAGTCTTAGAGACTGCGCACTGAAGGAAGGTAAATTGATGTGAAGATTAATGGAATAAAGAGTTACTTTAGATATGAGACCCTTGTCTGTTGTATGGCTATAAGACATTATGTTGAAAAACGAACTTTACAATTTAGGCTGGGGTGGGGGAGAGGGGTGGATGTAGTTGTGGAAATGGTAGGAAAGGGCTGGTAGGGGGAAAACAAAGCAGGAGGCAACAATGCTTGATAAGAAATGTACTCATTACCCTGCTCATGTGATTGTAACCCCTCTGTACAGTATTTTCACAATAAAAAATTTATTTAATAAAAAGAAAAGAAAAAAAGAGTTACTTTAATAAGATTTTCCATGTAGACACCGCTGATGTATCTCTGTGCTCAGCAAGAGTATAGAGCTCACTCCTATAATTAAAACACTGCTTTTACTCAGAGAGAAATATGAGCAAAGAATTTGTCCTTTGTCTCAATTGCTTTCAGCTTAAAATAATTCTTATAACAAAATGACATAGTTAAGGGTGATATGCATTGAACTTCAGCACATAAGACATATTTTTCATTTATAATTATTAAATGAAAGAAATAAAAGTATTTGTGAAAGGGTTGGGTTGGGTATTTGGCACAGTGGAAGAGCACTTGCCTGGCAACTGTATGCCCTGAATTTGGTTTTCAGCTCTGCAAAAAAAAAGTATTTGAGAAAAATGCTTTTAGAGGATTAGTAAATTTTAATACTTTAAATTTATTTTCATTCTACCACCTCAAATGAGGTGAACCAAGTCAGCCTGTGTTTCTCTGGGTCTAGCTTAATATAATTATTTCCAAGTCTTTGCATTTCCTTATGAATGGTACAAGATCATTCTTTCTAAGTAGTAGAATTTCAATATAAATATAAATGACATTTTCTTCATCCTTTAGCCCACTGAGGGGCCTGTGAGCTGATTCGGTGTCTTGGCTATGGTAAATAATGCTGCAATAAACATGGTTGTGCTGTCAACTTTAATGTGGCCTTGTTTGTGTTCTGGTGGATAAATGCCCAGGAGTGGGATTGCTGGGTCATAGAGAAGCATTATGTTTAATCTTTTGAGGAACCTCCATACTGCTTTCCAGAGTGGTTGAACAATTTTACATTCCCATCAACAGTATAATAGAGTTCCCTTTTGGCCATATCCACATCAACATTCATTATGGTTAGTTTTCTTGATATTGGCCATTCTCACTAGGGTGAGATGGAATATCAAAGTTGTTTTGATTTGCATTTCTTTTATGGCCAGAGATGTTGAACATTCATTCATGTGCCTATTAGCCATTCTTAAATCTACAAATGAACACACTGGATGGTAAAAAACTAAATAAAATTAAAAAAAAAACAAAATTGAAAATAAACACTGGTCTCTAGGCATTCACATACAGTTGAAACCAGAGGAGGATATTCTTAAGAGAAGAACATGAAGGCACAATGACTATGTGTCTCTGATCATATAAAATAATATTTATTGAAATGAACTGCAGGAAATGGAAACAAGAGGCTTTGTTTTTGTTTTCTTTTTGTTAGATTTTTTTCCCCACTTATCTGTCTTTTGGGACAGAAATGTAGGGACAAAGGGTGAACTAATGCAGAACTGGCATTCACTAGATGCTATGTTGAAGACAAACTATACAACTTGTGAGTGGAGACAGGAAGGAAAAAGTGGGAGAGAGTGAGGAAGAGGTGACATTATTAAAAAAAAAACATGGTTTTATCAGGCTTATATTACTGTAACCCTTTTGAACATGACCTTTATAATAATGATAAAAATGATGAAGAAAAAATGAATTCATTTTCACCAGTGACCATCAGTAAACTATGTAAAGCATCAATAACAACTACTATGAAGATTAAATCAGTGTGTATTTTTTTTCTGTGTGGTTTTTATATATATACAATGAACTTAAAGTATCAAACAATATAAAAATATTCTAAAAATATAGAAAACATGTTTTGTCAGACTTCATATTATGAGTCTCTGTTTATAGAAAATGATTTTTGATTTATTCATTGCTCTTATCACCATTCTTGAAATTTCAATTTCAGTTCCTTATAGAAGCAATAACATTCTTAACTCAGCCTCTGGTATGAAAATATAGGTCACTATAATAGGTCCATCAGAATACAAATGCTTGGGGAACTGATATTTAGGGCTAGATCTGAGTTGGGTACGTTTTCATTGTAAAAGTATTAAGGAGCAATTTTTCTTACCTATAAATCTCTTTTATTATTATTTTTGTGAGATTTGGAATTCCTAGCAGTTAGACAAGGAGGATTAAAACACATCCATGGGTTTCTTAGGAAGTTAATAAATTTTGTAGAATATTTCCAAATCTTGTATAAAAAAGAAAACAAAGCAAGTTTCTTTGTTGATAAAATCAACAAAAGTTTCAAGGTATTTTATGTCACCCAAATCTGAGATCTCAAAGCCCCGCACAGGAAAATTTAAAATAATGGTTCAGATTCAAAAGGGCAGAAACAGATGTGACAAGAAGAGACATAGTTAGTTGTGGAGGGGTATTCTAGTGTGCAGAGTATAATGATGGAAAGAAAGCCTCACGTTTGTGTATTAGTTCAGCCACAGTGGCGTGTGTTCACAACAAGCAGTGAGGTATGGGGGAGACCTAAATAAGTATTGCATACCAAGTTGAAGAATTTCAATCCTATTCCTTGTGAGAGGGGAACATTTTGGGGGATTTTTGAAGAGGACGATAGGGATCAGATATACCTACTGTAGGAATGTGAATTTTATTTTTTTATGTGAATTTTTATTTATTTATGTCATAGAAGGATTTGAGCAGGTAGGACTGGAGAAAGCAACAAGATCCAGGCAGCCAGTCAAAGACAGAGCTAAAGAGAAGTTGACCAAAAGAAGTAGTAGTGGTTGTGGGAAGCAGAGACTAGATTCTAGACTCAGTAGACACAGTAAAGTATATAGAATCTTCCCTCTGGAAAGGTAGGAAATTTCTTTTTTTTTTTTGTTTTATTTTATTTTATTTTTTATTGTGAGAATACCATACAGAGGAGTTACAATTACATGGGCAAGATAACGAGTACATTTCATATCAAGCATTGTTACTTCCTCCTTTGTTTCTCCTTCCAATCCCTTCCCATACTCTCCCCTCCCCCCACCCGATTCTCTCTCAACCCCCCACCAAAGTTGTAAAGTTCATTTTTCACTATAACGACTTGTACATCTCATTCTTGCAATGGGTCCACCTGTATTCCTATTTAAACGATTTGTTTTTGCCCTTCCCCTCCACAAATTATACCAACATCAAATACAGTGAAAGCAGGGGTTATACCGTGGGGGAGGGACATACAAAGCAACATAGAAGTCATCTTATAAATATGTTAGAAACAATTGCATGAAAGGAAAAAAACAAAAAAAAATTGAATACTTATCTTGGGGTTCATTCCCCTAACATCATCTTATCTGACCTTTTCTGCTTGACTCAGACATATACTAGTTATTGTAAATAAGGGAAACCATGGGACCTATGTTTCTTTGGGCCTGGCTTACTTCACTTAATATCATTTTTTCCAAGTCTTTCCTTTCCATTTCCTAACAAATGGGGCAATGTCATTCTTTCTGATGGAGGCATAGAATTCCACTGTGTATATATACCACATTTTCTTGATCCATTCATCTACTGAGGGGCATCTGGGTTGGTTCCATATCTTAGATATGGTAAATAATGCTGCAATAAACATAGTCGTGCTGGTATCTTTAGTGTGGCCTTGTGCATGATCATTTGGGTAAATGCCCAAAAGTGGGATTGCTGGGTCATAGGGGAGCTCTATGTGAGTCTTTTGAGGAACCTCCATACTGCTTTCCAAAGTGGTTGAACAAGTTTACACTCCCACCAACAATGCAGTAAGGTTCCCTTCTGTCCACATCCCCTCCAGCATCTGTTGTTATTAGAGTTCTTGATTATAGCCATTCTAACTGGGGTGAGGTGGTATCTCAATATGTTTTGATTTGCATTTCTTTTATGGCTAGGGATGTTGAGCATTTCTTCATGTGTCTACTGGCCATCCTTCTTTCCTCTTCAGAGAAGTTTCTCTTTAAGTCTTTAGCCCAGTTATTTATCGGGCAGTTGTTTCTTTGAAGATTTGTTGTTGGGGGCTTTAATTTTTTGACTTCCAGGTATATTTTAGATATGAGACCCTTGTCTGTTGTATGGCTTGTGAAGATCTTCTCCCAATCGCTGGGCTTTCTATTGATCTTGCTTGCTATGTCCTTTGCCATGCAGAAGCTCTGCAATTTCATGCAGTCCCATTTGTCCAACCTTTCTTTGATTTGTTGTGTTTCTGGGTCTCTATTAAGAAAATTTCAGCCTGTGCCAAGGAGACCTAGGGTTTCTCCTATTCCATCCTGTAATGTTTTCAGAGTGTCTGCTTTGACTCCGAGATCTTTGATCGATTTGGAGTTGATTCTGGTGCAGGGTGATATATAAGGATCTAGCTTTAGTTTTCTACAGGTGATTAACCAATTTTGCCAGCACCATTTACTGAAGAGGCTGTCTTTCTTCCATTCTATTTTTTTAGCTCCCTTACCGAAGATTAGATGGCTATAGGTTTGTAGGTTCATTTCTGGGTTTTCAACTGTATTTCATTGGTCCTGTGGTCTGTTCTTATGCCAGTACCAAGCTGTTTTAATTACTATGGCTTTGTAGTAGAGTTTGAAATTTGGTGTTGATATTCCTCCAGCAGTATTCTTTCTGTTGAGGAGCGTTTTTGCTATTTGGAGTCTTTTATTGTTCCATATGAATTTTTGGATTGCCTCTTCTATTTCCTTGAAGAATGAGGTTGGAATTTTAATAGGTATCGCATTGAATTTGTAGATAGCCTTGGGAAGTATTGCCATTTTCACGATGTTGGTCTTTCCAATCCATGAGCATGGGAGTTTTTGCCACTTTCTAAGTTCTGTTTTGATTTCCTTTTTCAGGTTTTTAAAGTTTTTTTTTTCTTCACATGTGTGAATTACTTTGTTTTCTTTTTTTTTTATTTTTTATTGTGAAAATACTGTACACAGGGGGTTACAATTAGATGGGCAAGATAATGAGTACATTTCTTATCAAGCATTGTAGTCTCCTCTTTTGTTTCCCCTTCCCATCCCATTCTCCTCCCCCACTCAGCCCTCCTCCCCCACTCAGCCCTCCTCCCCCACTCAGCCCTCCTCCCCCCCCCTTGCCAAAATTGTAAAGTTTGTTTTCAACATAACAACTTGTACGTTTCATTGTTGTAATGGGTCCACCTATATCCCTATTTAAACGATTTGTTTTTTTCCCTTCTCCTCCACAAATTATTCAATGTCAAATACAGTGTAAGCAGGGGTTATACCGTGGGGGAAGGACATACATAGCAACAAAGAAATAATCTTATAAATGTGTTAGAAACAATCACATGAAAGAAAAAAAACATTTGAATACTTATCTTGGGGTTCATTCCCCTAACATCAACTTATCTGACCTTTTCTGCTTGGTTCAGACATATACTAGATATTGCAAATAAGGGAAACCATGGGACCTATGTTTCTTTGGGCCTGGTTTACTTCACTTATTATAATTTTTCCAAGTCTTTCCATTTCCTAACAAATGGGGCAATGCCATTCTTTCTGATGGAGGCATAGAATTCCATTGTGTATATATACCACATTTTCATCATAGAGGTCCTTCACTTCTTTGGTTAAGTTAATTCCTAGGTATTTTATTTTTTGTGGAGCTATTATGAATGGAGTTGCTTTCCTAATTTCAGCCACACTTTTCTCATTGTTGGCAAATTTCTGTATTGAGCTTTTATGGGAGTCACAGTGAGAGTTAGTGGTGAGTGCCAAGGCATGAACTACTTTTCTTGTTTTTTTTTTTTTTTTTTTAAATTTAACAGTCCTAGAATTAACTTACTGTGATGAGAAGATTCAGAATAAGTAGAGGGGATGCAGAGCTTATTTTCTCCTTTGTTTTGAGAGTTACACTAGGATTTTTCTCATGTCATATCTGACCACTATATTAAAAAAAGAGACATGGTGGCGAGAAGAGAAATGATATATTTTTGTGACTTGGATATGTTATCCAAAGACAGTACTTCAGGTCATCTTTATGCACCTTTGAGAAATTTCTATGAGCTTTAGGTTTTATAGATAAGACAAACAACTGGGGATGGGGAATGAAGTATTCATAAAATTTAATAGTTCAGGTCAAAGTATGATCATTATTCAGTCCCTGATTTGGAAGTGGTTCCTGCAATGGCTAGGAAAAAAAAGTCATGATTGCCTGGTGAGTGGTTTGTCCTGGGAAGTTCTGTTGTTTTATAGGGGTAAAATAGGGGTAGATTTGGGTCCCTTGTCATAAAGATAATAGATTTGTTCTTCCTGGATTCCAATGTTAATTGTAAAGTAATTGCAGAGAATGTCTTAAAGCAAAGACAGATACAAGAGAGAGGCAAAGATGTCAAAGGTTTCTCCTGTTTTTAAATAAGTCTTGGGCCAGAAAAAGTAAATGAAAACATTTTTAATTTCCTCTTACATGATCACTTAAGTACTTAGGAAAAAAGTGAACTTGTAGAATTCACCCACTCCTCCCTCCCTATATCTTTCCTTGTAATGATCACCTTCTTTTCCAAGGCTCCTTTCATAACCTTTTATACTTTTAGGGCATCTGATGATGTATAAATGCTTTTATATTCTGAGACGTTCTTTTGAAATTTTGTACACAATCTTAGTAATTTTTACATTGATCAATACAGTTATTTGTTGCTTTCTTTCTTCATTTCCTACTTTTGTGTTCATATGAAGCATTAGCAAGCATCCATACATCAAGGAAATAAAGTACATACTTGCATACTACTCACCTGTTGTAGGAAGACAATGTGTAGTTATCACCTTACTTTTGGCAGGTTACCTGATAATTTCATGCTCAGAAAATATCAAGGGATCAAATACAGTGAAAACAGGGGTTATACCATAAGGGAGGGACATACAAAGCAAAAAACAATCATCTTATAAATATGTTAGAAACAATAGCAAGATAAAACACCATTTGAGTCCTTATCTTGGGGTTCATTTTGCCTAACATCAATTTATCTGACCATTTCTGCTTGTCTCAGACATATATTAGTTATTGCAAATAAGGGAAACCATGGGACCTATATTTTTTTGGGCCTGGCTTACTTCACTTAATATAATTTTTTCCAAGTCTTCCATTTCCTAACAAATGGGGCAATATCTTGGTATAATTTGGGGAGGGGAAGAGAAAAAACAAATTGTTTAAATAGGGGTACAGGTGGGCCCATTGCAACAATGAGATGTACAAGACAGTATATGTCAAAAAACAAACTTTACAACTTTGGCTGGTGGGGGGTTGGAGATGGGAGGGCAGGGATGGTAAGGGGAAACAAAGGAGGAGGCAACAATGCTTGATAAGAAATGTACTCATTACCCTGCTTATGTAATTGTAACCCCTCTGTATGGTATTTTCACAATAAAAAACTAATTAATTAAAAACAAAACAAAAAGGAAAGAAAATATAAAGGAACAGTTAAAGTAGTCTGATGAGAAAAGTTTTTCATTTAATCCAGTGTTTAGCTTTTCCCTCTAGTGTTTAATAATAAAAAGAACATTGAAGTAATTACCAATTGACTGAGGGATCTTGGATTAGCTTCTTAGTGCCTTATTTGCACAGCGTTCACAGTCCTAAATGTGAGAAAACTTCAATGCGTTTTCTTTCCTTTGATGTTGGGGATTGTAACCAGGAACTTGTATATGTTTACCACATGCTCCAGCACACAAAGTTGCATATACAGCCCCTGACTTAACAGTTTTTGAGAGAATACTTAGAAACACACATTATTTTCTGTTATACAAGTAGAATTAATTGCTAACATTTTCAGAGATTACTCAACCAGAGACTTTGTTTTCTACATTTTCTAACCATTATTTGTTATTTTCCTCTAAGTTGCATAATCAGTACTAAATGATCAGTAAATCAATTTTGTTGGGAAAGATGGAAATGGGAATGGAAATGGGACACAGACAAAGGCAGGCCTTCTTACTCCAAGTCCACTGTCTTTCTACTGTGCTGCTGTCTTCAGGTCTTCTTGTAATTAATTGTGTGTGTATGTGTGTGTGTGTGTATATGTGTGTGTATGTACATGCATATGAACACAGATGCATATCTAGGGCTTTCTAAACCAATCTATAGTTCTAGGATAGTAACCAGTCATCCTTCTCTACATTTTCTTCTTTATCCATATGTTTCTCATCCAGTTTTGGTTCAGGATGCTCTGATAGGAATTATTAAAATTCCTCTATTTTTGTTTTCTTATTTTTCCTACTTAGCTGAATCCTATTATTTGAAGTGGTTTTGTAAGCCTTTCTATGCTTTTCCATCTGCCTGTAGTTGTGCCTCTTTAGTCAATAATGCAGTCACATCTTAAGATCCCATTGACTTCCTATCTGGTGAGGTGATGGCAGCAGGGAATACTGAATGGTGGAGCACAGCTCCAAGTTAGAAGGAAAACTTGAGAAACCCAGATAGGATCATGCCAGTGTCATCCTTTTGTAATAATTTCATTATAATGAATGAAGTGACTAATTACAGTATAAAGAATGTGAATCAGATTCCACTAATAAATGAAAATATATGATTCCCTACAGTGTGTAAAGGTACTAATTTAGATGTTATTGGGGATATAGACAAGAATTATATATAGGGAAACTTAGAGTTTAGAAGGAGGTTTTAAACACTGTAATGAATGACAGAATATGTATGACACATTATAATATAGATGTATCATAAGACAGATTAACATTACCTAGTGGATAACTGAAAAGGATTTTAAAGACTCTGGAAACAGGAGTGACTCTATGGCTTGATAGAGTTTAAAAAGGGAAGAAGATGTATAATTTGACAACCTTATAAAAGGAGTCAAATTTCCTTGCCTATTGATAGAAAGCAGGCTGCTAAAACAATGCCCATTATAGTATGAACTTCTTGAAACTAAATGGAATCGCAGCTGGAGGAATTAGAAGCACTAGAAGTGGCTATTGTGCCAGAGTGAAAATCAGAGGGCCATTCTTGTCACTTACAAGTCTTAGCTCAGCTCAGATAGTCAGCATCTAGTAGAATTGAATCACTGATCTCAAGAGCAAGGGAATCAAGATTTTTCTGTCTCTTCATGGCAGGAGGGATAGGGAATATACCACTCTTGTTTTATTTGTAAAGCTTTCACCTCTTTAGCTTAATTATGGTTGAGAATTTTTCATGTCATCTCTTCACACATCTGTTTTATTTATTCATTTACTCATCAATTATTCCACATAGCCAGTCAAGAAATCATATTGAGACCTGACTCTGTACCAGGTGCTGGGGATCTAGCAGTCAACATAATACATGCATGCAGTTATCTCATTGAACTCATTATCTATTAATGACACAGCTAACAGGTGGTAAATTCACTGCTGGTGAATATTCAGAAATAGGACAAAGTCTATGTATATCACCTTGACGATAAAATTTAAATAAAAAAAAGGACACTGTTTTGACAACACATAAAATGAGACAACTCTCCTTGCAACAATGAGATGTACAAGACACTATGTAGAAAAATGAACTTTACAATTTAGGCAGGTGGTGGGGGGAGGTAGTTGGGAGGTGGGAGGGAAGGGATGATAGGGGAAAAACAAAGGAGGAGTCAACAATGCTTGATAAGAAATGTACTCATTTTAGATATGAGACCCTTGTCTGTTGTATGGCTAGTGAAGATCTTCTCCCAATCCATGGGCTTTCTATTGATCTTGCTAGCTATGTCCTTTGCCATGCAGAAGCTCTGCAACTTGCAATCCCATTTGTCCAACCTTTCTTTGATTTGTTGTGTTTCCGGGTCTCTATTCAGAAAATTTCGGCCTGAGCCAAGGAGACTTAGGGTTTCTCCTATTCCATCCTGTAATGTTTTCAGAGTGTCTGCTTTGACTTCGAGGTCGTTGATCGATTTGGAGTTGATTCTGGTGCAGGGTGATATATAAGGATCTAGCTTTAGTTTTCTACAAGTAGTTAACCAATTTTGCCAGCACCATTTACTGAAGAGGCTGTCTGTCTTCCATTCTATTGTTTTAGCTCCCTTATCGAAGATTAGATGGCTGTAGGTCTGTAGGTTCATTTCTGGGTTTTCAATTCTATTCCTTTGGTCCTGAGGTCTGTTCTTATGCCAATACCAAGCTGTTTTGACTACTATGGCTTTATAGTAGAGTTTGAAATTTGGTATTGATATTCCTCCAGCAGTGTTCTTTCCGTTGAGGAGCGTTATTAAATCCCCCAACAACAAATCCTCAAAGAAACAACTGCCCAATAAATAAGTGGGCTAAAGACTTAAAGAGAAACTTCTCTGAAGAAGAAAGAAGGATGGCCAGTAGACACATGAAGACATGCTCAACCTCCCTAGCCATAAAGGAAATGCAAATCAAAACAACATTGAGATACCACCTCACTCCAGTTAGAATGGCAAAAATCAAGAACTCTAACAACAACAGATGCTGGAGGGGATGTGGACAGAAAGGAACCTTACTTCATTGTTGGTGGGAATGTAAACTTGTTCAACCACTTTAGAAAGCAGTATGGAGGTTCCTCAAAAGACTCCACATAGAGCTCCCCTATGACCCAGTAATCCCACTTTTGGGCATTTACCCAAATGTTTACAAACAAGACCACACTAAAGCTACCAACACAACTATGTTTATTGCAGCCTTATTTACCATAGCTAAGATATGGAACCAGCTCAGATGCCCCTCAGTAGATGAATGGATCAAGAAAAAGTGGTATATATACACAATGGAATTCTATGCCTCCATCAGAAAGAATGACATTGCCCCATTTGTTAGGAAATGGAAAAACTTGGAAAAAATTATATTAAGTGAAGTAAGCCAGGCCCAAAGAAACATAGGTCCCATAGTTTCCCTTATTTGCAATATCTAGTATATGTATGAGTCAAGCGGAAAAGGTCAGATAATGTGATGTTATGAAAATGAACCGTTAGATATGTATTTTAATGTTTTTTTCTCTCATGCATTTGTTTCTAACGCATTTATAAGATTATCTCTTTGTTGCTTTGTATGTCCCTCCCCCATGGTATAACCCCTGCTTTCACTATATTTGATGTCAGTATAACTTGTAGAGGAGATGGGGAAAAACAAGTCGTTTAAGGATACAGGTGGACCTGTTGCAACAATGAGAAGTCCAAGTTGTCATGTGGAAAACGAGCTTTACAACGTTGGTGGGGGGGGAGGAGGCGGGGAGGATTGGGTGGAGGGGGAGGCTGGGAAGGGATGTGAAAGGTAAACAAAGGAGGAGGCTGCAATGCTTGATAAGAAATGTACGCATTATCCTGCCCATGTAATTGTAACCCCTCTGTACAATGTGTTCACAAAAATAAAATAAAATAAAATAAAATAAAAATATTTAAAAAAAAGAAAGAAATGTACTCATTATCTTGCTCATGTAACTGTAACCCTCTGTACAATATTTTCACAGTAGAAAACTTACTTTAAAAAAAAGAAAACCATAAAATGTTCATCGAAAAGGTGATACTTGAGTTAGATCTTTGGAGCACCGAGATAGAAAAGTTGAATGGTATCCCTGATTCACAGATAGTTTGCCTATGGCATAAAATCATAACTTTAAAAACACAATTGATTTCTGTTTTGTAATCAGTTAGTGAAATATAGTAAGATAAGGTATATTATAGTACAATAAGAAATGGACACCATTTTATATTCCTGGAGTAAAATCTTCATAAAGAACACTGGCTTCTGAGTCTTGCTTGAGGGCTGAAACGAGCTAATTTGCTCTAGAATTTCATGTATAACACATCAAACATTAACAAATGTTACCTTAAGCATAAAAATTTAAATGTTTTATGTGATTGTGAAAAATTATTTGTGCAGTATATATTTTGAATACTTTTAACAAGGCCTTGATGACGTGTATTATAATTTTTTTTTGTTGATCATGGGCTTGAATTAAGGGCCTAGGCACTGTCCTTGAGTGCTCTACCACTTTGAGCCACAGCTATAGTTTCAGTTTCCTGGTGGTTAATTGAAGATAAGAGCTTCACAGACTTTCCTGCCCAAGATGGCTTTGAACTGTGATCCTCAGATCTCAGCCTCCTGAGTAGGTATCTAGTATTATGAGACAGCAATGCCTAGCAACATACTTTATTGCAATTACTTATTTAGATGTTTATCTTTTCCACAAGATACTTTATCTACTGAGTCTTTAACATAGTACTTATAAAATGCAAGACAATCAATACTTCCTTTCATGAATGAGTGAAATTAAAATATGACAGGTATATTTCTCTATCACAGATATTTGGCATTTACATGAATCATTCTGTACACAGATTATCAAGTAGTAAAAAACATAGGCTAAGCCAATGCCTTCATGAGGTTAGTAGGATGGATTAGTTTAAAATAAATACATGAATGTACATTGGTATATTCATTGGTCTTTGGCATTACCTTAGGTACTCCAAGAAGCAAATTACTAGGACAGGATTAGATGGTATAAGATATGAAATGAAAGATACTGCTATGAAAGATAAGAGGGAGGGAAAAGAAAAGAGGATAGACTAGGACAGGTATGAAGTAGGTTGGAAATCTGTGAAAAGTAAGCAGGAAGGAAAGAAGTGTGAGAGGAAGAATCTCAGACCACAGCCTTGTTCTGAGGGAATTTTGGGTATGTTAATGGCCTCTAAAAATTCGAAAGTAGATCAGTCATTTTCCTCCCAAGAAAACTTCCATGAAGATGATCTGATTGCTTATGGTCTACTTCTATAGTTATAAAAGGAAAGAAGGGTAAGAAAATTATGTGAAGAATGAGATTTCTACACAGATAATTTGACATTTTTCAAAATAACATACAGATATGACCAGCAAATATATGGCAGACTGTTCAATATCAATAACCATCACGGACCTGGAAATAAAAATCACAATGAGATACCATCTCATTTTAGTGACAAGTGCTAACAAAGATGTAGAGAAAGGGAACTATTGGTAGGAATACAAGTGATAGCACTTGGGGACTTTATTTATTCAACAAATGTTTATTGGATACCTATTATATCATCCAGGTCCTCAGAGTATGGAAGAGAGCTAGACAAACAAAACAAAGCAAATACAATACGCACAGACCGAAAACAAAACAGCTTTTCCTTTACTGGCTTTACATTCTGGAAATCGTAGATAATCAAAATACATAGTTAGATTATGGTTAGTGCTAAGAGGAGAGAACAGAGTTGGGATTGAAGATGTGAAATGTCCAAAAGGTTGGAAAGTGGGATGAAGGCAGCCTCTATTGAGAAAAATCAGAAGGCAGTGAGCTATGAAATATAGCTGGCTGTGGGAGAGGGACATATCCCAGGTAAGGGAAATAAAAGACATAAAGCCTTTGAGGAGATAGTCTACTTGCTATGCTAAAGAAACCAGAAAGGCAGGTGGCTAAGTAATTGAAAATAAGATGAAATTAGGGCTGTATTGGAAGGCAATATCCTGGAGGGCCTTTGGGATAGGGTAAATCAATTTTATATTTAAAAATAACAGTTTTGTTCTTCTACCTCCCATGCTTTATTATGCCAGCTTTTTTTGCCTTGCGAAAGTAGGATCTGTGTTGAGGTGGGTTGCTGAGAATCTCAGAAAGTAAACATTGATGTCAGTTTGGAAGCAGTGAGTGGGAGTGGAAGGAATTAACTGAGAATGTGTTGTCAGTGGTAAAATACTACCTTTTAGAGTTGGAAGGATCTTGTGTGACCATCTGTAATTGGTGAAAAACAGGAGCTCACTCTAAGAGAATGGAGACCAAGGTTATTGGGAGACCAGGACTCGAGCTATGTGCTCTAAATCACGGACCAATGCTTTATCTTGAACCACAGCTGTTTACTCAATTTCTACAGATTAACCTTACACACTTGCCAGAAGGGTTGGGAGCACATCGTGGGAGGATATCTGAGGGAGTTCGGTGGAGCTTGTTTTCCACATAAACCTATTTCATTAAGGACAAGAACGATTGAAGGACTCCTACTTCTTCTCACCTCTCCCTGGAGAGCCCTTCTATCTTCCCTTCTTTGCACTTGCTGATTTAGGTTATAAACTCACTGAGCAGGGAGTGTTCTGATTTTGTGGTTCACCTACTACTAAGACCTCTTTGGTCCTCTGGTAACTGATCTTATTTGACTAATAATTGCAAATCATCATATAATGTTAACAATATTAGTCCCTTAACTGAAATTCATTTAACCTGACTCAGCAGACATTTCATGCATGTTATAGCTCCCTGTTGGGACTCCTGGGTAGATAACCAAGGAAAATGTGATCTGAATGGATTTAAATGGAAAAAAACTCACTTGATACTGAAGTTTTGAACCAGAAAACTGCATTCTAAAGTGTTCAGTTATAATAGGTCTTTGTCATGAGTCCAAACAGGTTACATTCAAATTATGGTATATCCTTTGCCACATGTTTTAGCTACCACAATATATTAAATGTAAAATGTGAAAGATGAAAGTTAATATTTATTCATCTTAGCAAGTTGTGTATTAATGAGGATATATGCCATTCCCCAAGATCATCATCAATTTGATCATTTACTCATTTATTCAGAAACTGTATAATACACAGAAATATGGTCTTTGATTATAAAAGTCTGCCCAGTCCTTTCAGGAACCCCCAGGGATGCCTGAATCAAGATATCACCAAACTGTTTTTAGACTACATTTCTTCCTGTATTTACATACATGCACAGTTTTAATACCTTTTTCATGTTAACAAAACAGTTATCACCCACAGTGGCTGTAATCTTTGAAGTTTGAGGAACAATGGCACCAGCTAGCAAGCACATTTCTATTTCCTTTGTCACATTTAATGAGTAGATCATTGTAGATCTTAGCAACTTCAGCTTATGATTTTTTTCCTTATTAAATTGAGAACTTTCAATATCTACATGAAGGAAATATATTACAGCATTTCTCTTCCATATTAACATTGCCAGTGTCATTACTCTTATATGTTGGGATGATTATTAAGTAAAATAAAGAATAAACAAAGAATGAGATAGCAAGGCAGCTGAACTGATAACCAAAAAGACTAAGTGATTAACTGCCTGTTAATATATCCATTGTGGATGTACTGGATTAAGGAGTGATTTGTGTTTCAAAGGATAGATTGAGATTGGAAAAAATTTCATCATGCTGCTCAAGTTAAAACTATATGCTACACAACTTAAAACATCATGTTATTCAAGTTAAAACTTACAAATTGCTTATTTATGGAAGTTTCCTTTGATTTTTTTTTTGTTTTTGTCGGTTGTGGGGCCTCAACTCTGGACCTGGGCACTGTCCCTCAGCTCTTCAGCTCAAGGCTATTGCTCTACCACTTGAGCCATAGCTCCACTTCTGGCTTTTTTCTGCTTATGTGGTGCTGAGGAATTGAACCCAGGGCCTCATGCATGCAAGGCAAGCACTGTAGAGTGCTGAGCCACCTTCCCAGTCCATGAATATTTGTTGACTATGTTTGGCCATGGGTAAATGAAACCAAGGAAAACAAAACTACAGAACTACTGAACTGTGCAACCTTCTATAGGACACTTAACTTTTTGAGCCTCCATTTTTCTATGAGTTAAATGAATGTCAGGTTTTATTGATCTTTCATGGAAAAAAATAGGCATGCTATGTCAAATCTCTAGTTCCATTTTGGAGGCAGCAGACACTGCATTATTAGTTGCTATTCACCATTACTAGTGGTTTGAAAGGATTCTGAAAATTCAGAATCAAGCCTGTAAAGGCTTGAGGGGATTAGAGAGGGCTTCTTAGAGATACTTAGAGGAGGGTTTTAAAGGCTAGGAAGCAATGAACAATATGTATAGGGCATAGAAAGACAGTCTAAACAAAGCAAATACTTTTATTGGAGTCCAAGGGTTCATGAGGAGACTGGAGAGCTAGGTGGATGGATGAAACAATTCATTTAAAGTTTGATTGATTGGAATAGTTATGAGTTCATTTACTAAATATTTTCTTAAGTTCCAAGATATACATTTGAAGAACTATCAGCTTGCATTTATTGCCTTTTCTTTTAAAATTTAGGCATTCTTTCAAGAATATAAAATTGATCAATTTAAGTTAAATTTAATAGACTTAATGATTATGTGCTAAGCACTGAGAAAATCACATGGACTAAGGCTTGAACTTACCCTCAGATAATTCATAAAATTATGGGAACACCCATCGATCCTCGTAGCTAAAGTATTACTATTGAAGCACGAACAATACACAAAAGGAATATCACTTCAACTACAGTGTGAAAGATAAATACAATTTCTAATTGTTTTTAATGATCATTAGTATTATGGAGAGAATCCATTGAACATGATTTGGGTAGTAGACTATGGAACTGGGGCTTCTGCTTCATGCCTTTGAGTAGCTCTTCTGTAAGAAAAAGAATGCCATCACTTGTATAGTGTGGGATGACATCTGAGAGAGTAAATTCTATTTTCCTTCCTCATTAACACAATATATGTGTGGTTGAGGTTTGACATATAAGATATAAATTATTCATGAGCAATAGGATGAGATGTTGTCATGATAAAAATTTAATTACTATACACTGTATTGCTGATGAGACAGCAAATTGAATATCACTGACAAGTTGTCTCAACAGTGAAATGTGTTTGATGAAATGTCCAGTCAATGATGAGATAATGAATTACTCCACTATAACTATCTCTCTGAAAAACAACTCCTCAGAAAAATTAAAAGTTACATGATTAACTTTGAGATTTTTATTGGAGGAGGGCTGGAAGTAACTAGGGATCAAATTTTACACATGTTAGATGAGCACTCCACTGCTGAGCTGCATAAGAGGGGAAAAACAAAGGAGGGGGTAACAATGCTCGATAGGAAATGGACTCATTACCTTACTCATGTAACTGTAAACCCTCTGTACAATATCTTTACAATAAAAATATATGAAAAAAACTAAAAAAAGAAAAACAATCATGAGATACATTGGACTTCAATTAGAAAATGTTGACCTTTTAAGAAGAAATAGAATAAATCCACCAAATTATATATTCAGGGAATTTTCCATTTGCTGTTTTATACAAGTATGGAAATGTCTGCTCAATATTTATAGGGATGCAATAAAGTAAACATTTATTGCTGATATACTGTGCTCTTGTGCCTTCACATTCATCATGTCAAAGCAATATTAATAACTTCTTACTTGCCAAAAATGAATCTGAGAATGAAAGTGGATAAGTGACACTCCCACTGTCACAAAATTTGAAAGAGCAAAGGTGGAATTCCAATCTTCAATTCCTTCATTCATTCTGTTGTAAAAACACTGTCCTAACTCGACATGATGACTTTTGTTGTAACCCTAGATTTTTGAGAGGTAGAGAGGGCTGGATTATTGTTCACTGCCAGCCTGGAGGGAAAAGTTAGGAAGAACTGTTTTCCAACAACAAATCAGTCATAGTGATGCATCTCTGTAACCCAGGTATAGGAGAATCATAGATAGGAGGATTACAATCCCAAAGCAGCCTGGGCAAAAAATCATATTATCTGAATAATAATTAAAGCAAAGAAGGGCTGGAGGCATGGCTCAAGTGGTAGAGTGCTTATCTAGCAAGCATAAGGTCCTGAGTACTGATAAACATGTCCTTGTTGGTTGTCTGCCCGCATTTTGCATTCAATTTGGGAGCACTGAAAATGAAAGTTAGGCCTTGAAAATGAAATTTGGAAGTCTTTCTGATAGATTGTTTTTCTAATTATATTATACTATGAGTTCTTCCTTAGCTAACACTGTGATCTTGGTCAACTTTTCCTGAATTCAGTTGCTAATTTTAATTCCAGGAGAACTTGGTAAACTGTGGATTCTCAGGTATCACCATAACGAACATTCTGCTTTCTTGGAAAGGGTGAGATGAAAGCATGTTGGCTTTATTTCTCTTGGCTTTATTTTCAATCATGCTTGTGCTCTAACCATTTGAGCTCTAGTGCAGCTCTTCTGCTGGTTCCTTGGAGAAGAATATCTCAGACTTTTCTGCTTGGGCTTGCTTTAAATTATGATCCTCAAACCTCAGACTACCTAGTATAGGATTATAGGTGTTAGCTACCAGTGCCTGACTTGAAAGTCTGTATTTTAAGATTCTTATTAGTTTCCAAAATATGTCTGTATTTGGTATCTGTAATGATTCTGTGAGGAGTGGATTTCTCTGTCTGTGCCTTGTGGTATGCACAGATGCCTAGAGTCATGGGTAAATTGCATTCATTATATTTTTGTTTGTTTATTGTTTTGTGGAAAGCACAATACTAGGAAAAGGAAAACATTTAATCACTTGTCAGTAATGTCTTCCAAAGAGGCCAATGAGGTCACTAGAATCACCTTGTGTAGTTGTTAAAGAGTAGATTTTTAACAATAGAGAGATATTAGTAGGATTCCGAACCAAGAAATGGCGTTTTTACATACAATAATATACATAGATCTTTTTTTTATTGTGAAAATACCATACAGAGTGGTTACAATTACATTAAAATTACATTTCTTAAAAAGCATTGTTGCCTCCTCCTTTGTTTTCCCTTACCATCCCTGCCCTCCCAACTCCCCACCCCTCCCCACGGCAAAATTGTAAAGTTAATTTTTTGACATAATGTCTTGTACATCTCATTGTTGCAATGGGTCCACCTGTATCCCTATTTAAACGATTTGTTTTTTTCCTCTTCCCCTCTCAAAATTACACCAACATCAAATACAGTGAAAACAGGTTATACCATGGGGGAGGGACTGCAAAGCAACAAAGAAATCATCTTATAAATATTTTATAAACAATAGCAAGCAAGAAAAACCATTTTAGTCCTTATCTTGGGATTCATTTTGCCTAACATCAATTTATCTGACCATTTCTGCTTGTCTCAGACATATACTAGTTAGTGCAAATAAGGGAAAGCAGGGGACCTATGTTTCTTTGGGCCTGGCTTACTTCACTTAATATCATTTTTTCCAAGTCTTTCCATTTCCTAACAAATGGAGCAATGTCATTCTTTCTGATGGAAGTATAGAATGCCATTGTGTATATATACCTCATTTTCTTGTTCTATTCATCTACTGAGGGGCATCTGGGTTGGTTCCATATCTTAACTATGGTAAATAATGCTGCAATAAACATAGTTGTGCCTGTAGCTTTAGTATGGTCTTACTTGTGATCATTCAGGTAGATGCTCAAAAGTGGGATTGCTGGGTCATAAGGCAGGTCAAAAGACTGTACATAGATCTTGAATGGCTGGTATAATAAATTTTGGCACTTTCATATCCTTGTGCAATCTTCTCACAAAAGATCCATTACCTCAGAAAATTCTCTGATGAGGATTTTTTCTTTTGCTTGTTTTTCATTGTAGTTGGATTAGTGCATCATCTAGAGGTTTTTATACATAGAATCATTCAGTAGGCATAGACTTATGCCAAGCTTCTTTTACTTGACATAATAAATTAGAGGTTGATTTAAGCAATGGTATACTGAATAGTATTACATTATATGCATTGATCAATTATAATTCCCATTACATGATCCCAAAGACCATAATCATGTATACTAAAATCACAAAAGGTGAATTATTTTTTTCTCTTAGAGGTGTATTAGAATTTTTTTTCAACTGTCTTGAACATCAGAACTTCAGACTTGCTGGCCTTTGGATTTAAGGATTTTATATCGATGGCCTCCTGATTCTGCAGTCATTTGATTTTTGTCTGAAACTACCATCACTTTCTCTTGAGGTTTGACTAAGAATTGAGAATTTGACTAAGCATGCCACCACTATTCCTAGGTCTCCATTTGTGAACAGCCACTTGTGGGGCTCATAATCACATGAGTCCATTCCGCTAATGAATACCTTCTTATACAATTATATATATATATATATATATATATATGTATATATACATACACATACATATATATATATCCTCTTGTTTCTATGTCTCTGGACAACTCAGTTAATACATATCAGGCAAACTAAGTATTATTCCTGTTTTTTAAAAACTATTCCTTACAACACAATTGAAGATATGTGTGAAATTGTTACCTTAAAACAAGGCTATGTTAAATGAAATGAATTAAATAGACTCAATGGTAAACCATAAAATCTAGCAAGAGCTAGATTTTCAAGAGGGCATTGTATTATAAAAATTTGTAGACAACAACTACTATGCAAATATGAGTGCATAAAGTATTTTTGAAGCTTATAGAAATGAAAATGCAAATGAGAAATCTCTCCTACTAAACTGCTCGGTTATACACTACTTCTGCCCAAGTTTCATACTTGCCTTCAAAAATAACCTTTTATTGAAAAAAAAAAGAACTGTACAAACTCAGAGACCTTTTCAACTACAGAAACTTAAAGTTGACACTCCAATGTTTAAATCAGATTAAATACCTGATTTATTCTTGGTTAGGAATTTGACTATGAAAGAAGACAGGTTTCTTATATTTACCACATTAGCTAATGAATGGAACTTTCAAAATATCTCCACTTCTTTTTGTTTTGTTATCAAATATGTATAATCCATTCTATTATGGGATCTCAAATAATCTAAAAAATGAGACTAGAATGATGAACATGTCCTTTAATGTACAGCTACACTTGTGAAAGCTAAGATTTCTTGGGAGTTCAGCTTTTGGGTATTTATATATGTGGTAATGACAGCATGGTTTTTGATCAATCTGTTAAAAGCTTAGATTATCTATAGTGATTATTTCATATGAATGCAGTTATAAAGCTAGATACACACAGTTACCAAACATAGTGATATATGCTTATGTATTTGACCTATTTGTCTATGAGTATGGTTCATCTGTTTATTACTATTGTTCTCTGTGCAAGTATGGATAATATTAATTATGTATGATTTCAAAAATGTATGTTATTATCATCCATTATGTTTAGATAAAATGGTCTCTGGAATATTTTTTGTGTTTTCTCATATAAATGCATTTTAAAATGTATGCAGAACTGATTTAAAAAGTTGAAAAAAACCTTTGTAAAATTTTATTTTCAGGATTTTGATGTTTTGAGGTTTTTGTTTGTTAAGGATTTTGGACTCAGGCATATTGATCTTTGAGAATCATTGTCTTTTAGATTGTATGTTTGGGGCTAAGGTCCAACTCTAAGTAAAGATATCCCAACTATAAGCTTGATTGTTTATCTATGGAAGGATTGATTATTCATGGATTTTGGTTATTATGGGTTAAAATGTTCTGTCTGTGCAGACATAGGGTTTCATTTTTCTTGGGTATGTAAATATAATTAGTAGGTTCTAAGAAAGGTAAATATATAACTTTTGTTTCATAGTCTCACTAGCAAATGTGTGCAAGGTCCAATTGCTCTTAATCCTCATTAATATTTGATATTTTCAGTATTTTTTACTTTAGACATTTTAGTGTGTTCAAAATATGTATCTCTTTTTTTTTGTCAGTCCTGGAGCTTGAATTCTGGGGCCTGGGTGCTGTCCCTGGGCTCCTTTTACTCAAGGCTAATAGTACTCTATCACGTGAACCACAATATCTCCAGCTTATTCTGTGATTAATTGGAGATTCTGCCTGGGCTGGCTTCAAGCCACAATCCTCAGATCTCAGCCTCTTTAGTAGTTATGATTACAGGTGTGAGTCACCAGTGCCTAGCGTGTATCACTTTTTAAAAATAAAAGTTTGAAGAGTTTTCCTCCTAAATTGGTAGTCAGTAAGGTCCTTATACTCTGATAAACACCAGAAAATGAGAGATGGAGAAAAGAGAGAGAGAGAGAGAGAGCACACAGAATGTATCCTAGGATTGCTCTAATTTATACTTTAGAATTTGAATTAAATATCTCTTTAACGTTTTATATATTATAATTTTTTAAAAAGTTACTGTTCCTGAAGAGTCAAAAATCATTTTGCTGAAGACCTACTTATTACATGCCTAGAAAATAACTAAAATGTACATTCTTAGCAACAAGGCTTATTTTTTATTTAAATTTTATTGTAAAGGTGATGTACACAAAGGGTATATAGAACACAAAGGGTACAGAAATCAATAGCTATGCATCAGACAAGGGGCTCATATCTAAAATATATTTAGATATCAATAATAGATGTTGGTGGGGATGTGACCAAAAGGGAATATTACTGTACCATTGCTGGAATTTAAACTTGTTCAACCACTCTGGAAAGCAATATGACGCAGCAGTCTCGCTCCTGGGTAAATGTACCCAAATGATTACAACCAGCCCACACTAAAGCCATCAGTACAACCATGTTCATTGCAGCATTATTTACCATAGCTAAGATGTATAATCAACCTAGATATTCCCTTCAGTGGATGAATGGATCAAAAAAATGTGGTATGCACATGTGTGCACAAGTGTGCGTGCATACACACACACACACACACACACACACACACACACACACACACACACACTGGAATACTGGAATTCTATGCTTCCATCAGAAAGAATGACATTGTCCCATTCATAAGGAAATGGAAAGACTTGGGAAAAATATATTAAGTGAAGTAAGCTAGACCCAAAGAACATAGGCTCTATGTTCTTTAAATAACTAGAATATGTCTATAAATCTACAAGTTAATCCATTGGATAGTAAAAGACAAATAATTACATTGGACATGATTAATTAAACAGTGCCAGGGTTTAATTCTTAAACAAATTTCTGTCTTACTAAGAGGTTGTGTGGACCTGATCTCTAACATTAGTACTATTTTATTTTATTTATTTTTATTTTTTTGTCGGTCGTGGGGCTTGAACTCTGGGCCTGAGTGCTGTCCCTCAGGTCTTCAGCTCAAGGCGAGCACTCTACCACTTGAGCTACAACGCCACTTCCGGTTTTCTGGTGGTTTATTGGAGATAGGAGTCTCACGGTCTTTCCTGCCCGGGCTGGCTTTGAACCTCGATCCTCAGATCTCAGCCTCCTGAGTAGCTAGGATTGTAGGCGTGAGCCACCAGCGCCTGGCTTAGCACTATTTTAAAGCATGAATATTATCTGGCCAATGAAGATGTTATGAAGAATCTTGTTAATTAATAGGCTGAACAATACTCACATATAGGTTTCATGGTACACTGGGAGAATAGGCATCCTGCACATTTTACAGATGAAGAAATCAAAGTGAAGAATGTTTAAATAATCTGCCCAAGTTTACACACATGCTAAGTACAGATAAGGAACAAAACTAGGACTTGAATTCAAGTGCTACCAATCCCTATATTATGTGGTTCTTCCTCCCTCAGTAAGATGAAAATATTCCCTGCAAATATTCATTCATATTTTATTCCTCTTTTTAATTCTTATCATTCTTTTCCTTCCATGTGTGTATTTATGAATGTGTTCTTTAAAATTTAGAGTTAAAGTCCCACTATATAACCAAGGCTGCTTTGAACTCATTAAGTATCCAAAGCTGACTTCTCAACATCATTATCATCTTGCAACAGCTTCCCAAGTGCTGGAATTACAGTACTATCACACGTAGCATCTTCTATTTACTGTGCTTATAGCCTAGGAGTACAGACACAAATACACTTCTTCCTCTTGAAAAACTCACAGTCTAGTTACAGGAGGAGGCATAAATTCCAGCAGAACAGAGTAGATCCTATTACAGAGATATGAGCTATGTGGAAAATGTTTTGTTTACTAGGAAAAGAGTGTCTAGGGCTAGTGGAGGGGTATTTAATAGTGTGTGTGTGTGTGTGTGTGTGTGTGTGTGTGTGTATGTGTGTGTGTGTGTTACACTTAAACATGATAAGGAAGACAGCTATGTTAATTAGAACAGAAGCATTAGTACAGGAAGTACCAAGTTCAAATACTTAGCATCCCAGTAGATTCAAGGTGATTATTGTGACCCAGTACACTTATTGACTGTGGAGAATTTCATGTGACAAAAGACTCAAAGTCAAAAGAAGATGGGGTGGCATGTTTGAGAATAGTTTAAAGAAAACTGGAAAGTTGATTGAACTCAAATTAAAAATGCCACAATATTGAGTCTGTATTTTAACAGCTAAGTAGTGAAGGGTTAGTAGATATTTTCTAAACATAACAATGAAATGGTTTCTTTTTTCAAAGCTAGAGAACCATCCATTTCAATTACTTTCATTAAATAAATCATTTAATTATTCTTTTTTTTGGGGGGGGGGGTCCGGTTATGGGGCCTGAACTCTAGGCCTGGGCGCTGTCCCTCAGCTCTTCAGCTCAAGGCTAGCACTCTACCACTTGAGCCACAGTACCACTTCCGGCTTTTTTCTTTTTGCTTATATGGTGCTGAGGAATCGAACCCAGGGCTTCAGGCTTGCAAGGCAAGCGCTCTACCACTGAGTCACCTTCCCAGCCCCATTTAATTATTTTTTATTGTCTTTCTCTCTCTATTTCCTTCCTTCCTTCTTCCTTTCCTTTCCTTCCTATCCCTTCTCCCCTTTGCTTTCTCTTTCTCTTCCTTTCTTTCATTCTTTTGTTCTCTTTCCTTCTTCCTTCCTTCCTTTGTTCCTTCCTTCTTCCCTCCCTACCCCCCTTTTTTTCTTTCTTTTTTTTTTTTTAAATTTAATTTAATTTTATTTGTGAACATACTGTACAGAGGAGTTACAGTTACATGGGCAGGATAATGCGTACATTTCTTACCAAGCATTGCAGCCTCCTCCTTTGTTTATCCTTCACATCCCTTCCCAGCCTCCCCCCCTCCCCCCCTAATCCCAATCCTTCTCCTCCCCCCCCCCCCGCCCCCCCCCCCCCCCCCCCCCCCCGCACCAACGTTGTAAAGCTCGTTTTGGACATGACAACTTGTACTTCTCATTGTTGCAACAGGTCCACCTGTATCCTTAAACAACTGGTTTTTCCCCATCTCCTCCACAAGTTATACTGACATCAAATATAGTGAAAGCAGGGGTTATACTGTGGAGGAGGGACATACAAAGCAACAAAGAGATAATCTTATAAATGTGTTAGAAACACATGCATGAAAGAAAAAAAACATTAAAATACACATCTAAGGGTTCATTTTCCTGACATCACATTATCTGACCTTTTCCGCTTGACTCATACATATACTAGATATTACAAATAAGGGAAACCATGGGACCTACGTTTCTTTGGGCCTGGCTTACTTCACTTAATATAATTTTTTCCAAGTTTTTCCATTTCCTAACAAATGGGGCAATGTCATTCTTTCTGATGGAGGCATAGAATTCCATTGTGTATATATACCACATTTTCTTGATCCATTCATCTACTGAGGGGCATCTGGGTTGGTTCCATATCTTAGCTATGGTAAATAATGCTGCAATAAACATAGTTGTGCTGGTAGCTTTAGTGTGGTCTTGTTTGTAAACATTAGGGTAAATGCCCAAAAGTCCCCCCTTTTTTTCTATCTGTATTTCTTTTCTTTACTTTTATTTTTTGTGCTGTACTGTGGCTTAAATTCATAGCTCTTTTCCACTCAAGGTGGGTGCTCTACCATTTGAACCTTGCCTTTGGTTGTTTTTGTTGATTAAATGGAGATAAGAGTCTTAAGGGTTTGTCTTCCAAGGCTGGCTCTGAACCTGAATCCTTATATCTCAGCCTCCTGAGTAGCTACGATTATAGACATGAGCCACTGGCACGCAGCTAGCTAGCTTGCTTGCTTCCTTCCTTCCTTCCTTTCTTTCTTTCTTTCTTTCTTTCTTTCTTTCTCTTTCTTTCTTTCTTTCTTTCTTTCTTTCTTTCTTTCTTTCTTTCTTTCTTTCTTTCCTTCCTTCCTTCCTTCCTTCCTTCCTTCCTTCCTTCCTTCCTTCCTTTCTTTCGTCCTGTTAATATCTTTTTAAACACAGGGATCTTGCTATGTAGCCCAAGCTAATCTCAAACTCCTATCCCTTCTGCTTCTGAATCCTGAGTACTATGATTATAGACGTGCACCACTATGCTCAATAAATACAATGTTTTTCAGATAAAACATAAGTGAAAGATGCCTTCTAAATATGTATTCATAACATTAATAAATTGAAGATTTCAGGGTTGATATTGATATCCTACTTTTGAAAATGTAATAGCTAATTTATGATCTCTGTTCCCTAGGTTATGTGCAAGAGAGGCTCACAGTTTTCATTGTGTTTTTAAGATCTGGTTGTAACATTTTGCTAATGTTTAAGAACATCTGCTCTTTACAAAACCTGAGGTCCAGAGGTCTCAGATAGTAGGCTATTTTAAATTGTAGCAAAAAAACGCTATTCAAATAGCAGAATTGGAATGGAAGTCATATTTCTTAATCCATAATTTAATTTGGTGTTCTGTCTATTATCAATTCATCTTACAAGTCCTTCCTGTACCTTTGCAGTCTTTTCCTTTATAAAAGACTTCGTAATCTGATAAGTATGATTCTGACACAAGGATGTATGTTGTTTATCCATCACCTATCATAATTATTAACTCATTATATGATAACCTCATATTTACTGTCTTCATAAATATCTCATTCAATTTTTTGGGGGGGGTCAGTGGTGGGGCTTGAATTCTGGGCTTGGGCGCTGTCCCTGGGCTCTTCAGCTCAAGGTGAGTGCTCTACTGCTTGAGCCACAGTGCCACTTCCAGTTTTCTAGTGGTTTATTGGAGATAAGAGTCTGCAGATTTTCCTGCTTGGGCTGGCTTTGAACCACGATCCTCAGATCTCAGCCTCCTGAATAGCTAGGATTAAGGGTGTGAGCCACCAGCACCCAGCTCATTCCATTTTTATAACAGCTGTGTATCATGACTAAACTTTTAGCTAAGGAAATAATCAGAGAGTCTAACTCATGTACTCAGTATACACATCACATGTGGTAGAACTTGATTAGAATTCAAGGACTCTGACATTTTCCAAAACAGTATCCTTTATAAAATGGCATGAGACTTTGTCGGCCCAAAGACTTATTCTAGTTGTTTCAATATTTAGAGACAGTCTTGCTTATAAGATGAAGGACTGTGGTATTTTATCTCTAGATCCTGTTATCTCTTTAATATTTGAGATTTTTTCATTCATATATTTTACTTAGGTCTAGAAATCTAAATTTACCATAATAAACTCAATAACTGAAAAGCTTACTATATGTATTCTCAGTATTTGGTAAGTTGAGGGCAGCTTTGGTTACATCACTAAACTTTGACTCAAAAGATAAAAGCAACACTAACAAAAACTTTAGGGAAACCTAAAGTGATTGGTTTCCTTTAAGGTAATTGAATTGCTTTTCTAAAGTAATCAACCTTGTTTTCCTTTAAATAATTAAATTCCTTGCTCCCTCCCTCCTTGCCTTTTTGTCCTTCCTTTTTACCTTTCTTCTTTTTTAAAAAATTTCTTTATCAAGATTAAGTGATTACATAAATGTCACAGTATTGTGGGATAGTGATACTTAGCTAAAGTCACAAACATATTTTAACCTTCACAAAGCAAACTGTCATTATCATGGTCTATAAAGCTTATGAACTCTACAGACTTTGACAATACAACTGTTTCTTCTAAATCAAGTGATATGTACTTTTCTTTTCTTTTGCTTAGTGTAAGCTGTTCTGTCTTTCTCTCTCATTCCCTCCCTTCTTTCTTCTTTTTTTTAATCAGAGTTTGAACTCATGGACTTGCTCTGCAAACCACTTGAGCCACCATTTCAGTCCAGCTTTTAAGCTGGTTAGTTTGGAGATTGAATCTTGAAGGCTTTCCTGACATGGCTGGCTTCAAACCAAGTTTGAAATCTTAGTCTAACAAGATCAGTCTTAGTCTCCTGAGTACTTAGGATTACAAGCCTTTTGTGTCTGATTTGAATGTTTAAATTTCTTACATAATTAAAACAAAGATTAGCTAACTGAAAAGTTTTATTTTGTAGCATTTGACTCCTAGCTTGGTTGACTTCCGAGTCTGGAAGTCCATGGTTTAGTTACAGAATATCTGTAAATCTTGAAGTATTTTGTACAAAAGATGCAAATATGTGCAATTGTTTTGTAAAATCATACATAATTTTCATTGAATTTCCAAAGATGAAGGGCCAAAAAGTTAGAATTATAAACCTAAGATATGATGACTTTTTACAATGTAACACATCCATTATTTTGGTAATATATCCATTGTAAGAAAATAAAAGGCAAAGTTCAATTTTAACTGAGAATGAGTCAGTTATTTTGTTTGCTTATTACATAGAGGTCTAGGAATCTAGTGCCTATACTCCTTTGTTGTAACCACATTTCACAAGTCATTTTAAATTTTACCTTAGTTTTTTCTGCCTTTATATGGTAGAATGAGAGACAAATCCAGACTTTGTATAGATATTGTCAGTCTGATACCTTATAAGTACAATATATGCTAACACAATGAAAAAGTATAGTTGATACCTGTTATATGACTCTTATAAGGGTGTTTGCACTTGGTTTCTCTTAAACATTACTTCTGTCCAGAGAACTCTCCCTCCATTCCTTCCTTCCTTCTTCCCTCCCTCCCTCCCCCACCTCTCTCCCTCAATCTCTATCTGTGTTTATGTATAAAGATCTTTTGTCTGGAGAACATTTCAAGAAAAAGCTAATTTTTTTACATGGACTTTGGATAAACACATACATTTCATGATGGTTATGCAAGCTAATTGGGTGTTTATTTTTAAGGCATTTCCATGTATTTTTTATATAATAAAATCCCCTGAATTCCAGTAAGTGCTTTAAAATCAGCCTCTGTTCTGGAAAAATGTCCCTGACTACAGTGTTGTAATAAATTCAGTTTGTAATGAGCTTGCAAAACTGACTTTGAAATTTTTAAGGACTGGTAGCCCAGTTGACACCATAAATTGGTATTGCCAGCATTGTTTTGACCATGGAAATCAGGAACCTCTTCTAATCATGTCTCTCACTCCCTGAGAACCAACTGTTGAAAGCTGACCAGCTGACCATTGCTTGGTTCATATATTTTCTCCATTAGGATCACAAATTCTACATATTATTTGTTAATGGCGACCCAAAGAGGAAGTTCAAATAAGACAAACAATTTTCTTTTAAGATAACAACTTTGCAAATATACTGAAATCTGAAATTCTAGTTCCTATTCTACCTGTGTGTGGTACCTCTCATTTGTTGTCATTTCAATTATAAATATTGGAAATATCATTGGAATGGAAGTGAAGGGTTTAGATTCAAATTCCCTTTGGGTCACCGATATTACAACCTGGAGTATTCACTTATCTTTTATAGTTTAGTTTGTCTAAGTATAAAAGCAGGAAAAGCTGAGAGGAATTTGCTTGTGTTTACAGAGCTACCCATGAAAAACCTCTCATTCTAGCATAAAGATGATATGTAAAGATAGACACAAACCCAAAACATAATGGTTCAGGAGAAATAATACTTGTGATTTTATATACATCTTATAGTCACAAAACAGAAATGTTCAAAATTTTACTTTTCAAAAATCTACCTACTTTAAAAATATTTAGTTAATACCTCACTTTCAGCAACAGCTTAACTTCTAAAACACTGTTTTCATGGGAAAACCACAGTAATTTGATTTATCCAGTTCTAGGTTTCTATTATGCCTGGTCAAGAGTTCTCTATTTTTATCTCTTGAGATTGTTGATCTGAATCCTACAGAATAGGAGCTTGTCATTTTGGCATCAGAAAATAAGTTGATGTGTCCATGTTGTTTGGCAACCATACACATTACCTTCTGCTGAGATATACAGTGGTCATGGTTCAATGTAACCAGTTTCTACTGAACTGTACTGATGTCTTCTGTCCCTGTCACACTGTTGCCAGATACATGCTAATCTGTGTCTGGATTCTATCTTAACTGGGATACTTCTTCAGGGATTGTCTGCCATAGTCAGCTACCATGACATCTATTGTCAGGGATATAGAAAGTTTTCTGATGCTGTCTTTTGCTCCTCTTGGGATTCAGATCTTAGAGCACATGTGCAGAATATTTTTAGCCTCCTCCTGCTTGCCCTTGTCCTCGTCCTCCTCCTTTTCCTTCTTCTGATTTAAGGTCTGTTATATCTCTGTTGTAAGAGCATGTCTCCATTAAACAATGTAGCTTGGAAAAGACAGGACTGAGCTAAAACCAGATAGAATTTGAGAGCAGAGCTGAAGATGATCATAGAGAATATTTAGGGCTGTCCCTATTTAGAATTTTTAGGTCATTCATAATACCACGATTGACCAATTTTTGCCTTTAGTGAAGAGGAACTCACTGTGCTGTTTTCATATATCTGTATTACATGATTATTTATGTTAAAATGAAACATTTGTTGCTAGAGTTTCATTGCATTAATCTTGATTATATTCTCTTTGTACAACACAAGTCCTGTCTCATTTAGAACACATCCAAATAGCTAATGGCTTTTATTGCATGCTATTTAAGCTTCTTCCACTGAACAAATAGCTTAACTTATTTTATTCATTTGGGTTCAAAATTCTAGAATCAGTCACTGTCCTTGAGTGAAGTACTTAGAGTATAAATAATTATGATCATAATTGCACCTAAAGTTTTGTTTTAAAGTATTTGCTAGCTGCAGACTCATCATCAGTGTAGAAGAGATGCTTAAGAAGCTAGAAATATCCTTGTTCTGTTGGCTCAGAATTCTCTCAGGTTTTGTTTCTCATCTTTGTTCTAATCTCCTCACCTTTTCTTGTTATAGTTTATGGTTGCTTTATTTCTGACTAAAGTCCTTAAAAGGAGGGTTTCATTTGAACTATCAGCTTTGTTCATGATCCTAAATACCCAGAGATTACCTTTCAGTTTTCCTTGACTTTATGTCCTTTATTCAATGAGTTAGTTTCTAGATTCAGTTCAAGCTCCTAACCCAAGTCTGGGTTTAGATCTCTGGAGCCCCAGGCTCTGGGTTGGTACCATGATACATCCATTGGCATTTTTGCCCTGTGAAGCCTGACTGTGATCCTCCTCCTCTTGCCTCCCAGTGTAACTTGGATGATGGCCATAGATGAGTCTCTCACTCACTTTTTTTTTGCCTTGAACTGCAGTTTTTCCAATCATTGCCTCCTCAGTAGTTGGGATTACAGGGATGTGCCACTATGCCTGACATTCAAATCCCCCTTAACTTTTTTTTTGCCAGTCCTGGAACTTGAACTCTGGATCTGGGCAATGTCCTTGAGCAAAAGAAGCTCAAGGCTAGACCTCTATCACTTTAGCCACAGTTCCACTTTCTGCTTTTTCTGTGATTAATTGGGAGATAAGAGTTTCAAGGACTTTCCTGCCTGGGCTGGCTTCGAACCATGGTCCACGTATCTCAGCCTCCTAAGTAGCTAGGATTATAAGCATGAACCATGGCTAAAATCTTTTTTTTAAAAAAAAATAGCAATACCACTATTGGACATCTACTTAGAACATCACAAGCTAGAAGATCATAAACATACTTGTACATACATGTTCATTTCTGAGCTATTCACAATAGCCAAATTATGAAAACAGCCCAGATGCCCTGTAATAGATAGTGGATCAAAAACATGTGGTACCTATACACAATGGAATTTACAAGCCATTAGAAAGAATAATTATGTCATTTTCAGGGAAATGGATGAACCTAGAACAAATCATGTTAAGTAAGTGAGGTAAGCCCAGCTCTGAGAGACAAGCTGAACATGTTTTTTCTCATGTACAGAAGCTAGATTAAAATACACTGGGACATGATAAATTATATAGGACTCTAGGCATTCCTCCATAGTTGGGACCAAAGGAGGATATTCCTAGGGGAAGAACACAAAAGCGAAATACCTATGTGCCTCTGAGCATATAAAATATTACTTATTCAAATGAACTCCAGGAAACAGTAACAATAGGTTTTGTTTGTGTTTTTGTTTTGTTTTCTTTTTTCTTGTTTGTTCATTTATCTGCCTTTTCAAGAGTAAGGGAGGGCACAGAAATAGAGAGACAAAGGGTAAATAAATGCAGCAGTATTATTCAGTAGACAGTATGGTAAAAATCAACTATATAACCTTTGGTTGGGGATGGGAGCAGAAAACTGGAAGAGCATGAATGAAGGGATGACATTGTCCAAAAAGAAATGTACTCATTACCTCACTTATGAAACTGTAACCCCTCTGTATGTCACCTACATGATGACAATAAAAAAGAAAGCTTGAACAAGATAAAAATTAAAACTAGCAACACCAACTATTTTTCCAATTAACATCTCACATGGAATGAATATTAAACATAAAAAATACTATTTTATTGTTACAAAGTCAACTTAAATTACTTATGAATTAAATCAATAAACACAATGCAATTACTTTTATGAATATGAGAAATTCTATGAAATTCTAATGAAGTATTTATGTAACACAGCCAGTCTGTCAATAAAACCCAATTTTAAAATAACGGCCTAACATAGAGCTCCCCTATGGCCCAGCAAATCCCACTTTTGGGCATTTACCCAAATGTTCACAAACAAGACCACACTAAAGCTACCAGCACGACTATGTTTATTGCAGCATTATTTACCATAGCTAGGACATTGAAGCAACCCAGATGCCCCTCAGTAGATGAATGGATCAAGAAAATGTGGTATATATACACAATGGAATTCTGTGCCTCCATCAGAAAGAATGACATTGCCCCATTTGTTAGGAAATGGAAAGACTTGGAAAAAATGATATTAAGTGAAGTAAGCCAGGCCCAAAGAAACATAGGTCCCATGGTTTCCCTTATTTGCAATATCTAGAATATGTATGAGTCAAGCAGAAAAGATCAGATAAGTTGATGCTTGGGAAATGAACCCTAAGATATATATTCAAATGTTTTTTTTTCTTTCATGTGATTGTTTCTAACACATTTATAAGATTATTTCTTTGTTGCTTTGTATGTCCCTCCCCCATGGTATAACCCCTGCTTTCACTGTATTTGATGTTGGTATAATTTGTGGAGGGGAAGGGCAAAAACAAATCGTTTAAATAGGGATCCAGGTGGACCCATTGCAACAATGAGATGTACAAGTCGTTATGTGGAAAAACGAACTTTACAACTTTGGTGGGGGAGGGAGGAGGATTGGGTAGGGGGATGGAGGGGAGGATGGGAAGGGATGGGAAGGGGAAACAAAGGAGGAGGCTACAATGCTTGATAAGAAATGTACTCATTATCTTGCCCATGTAATTGTAACCCCTCTGTACAGTATTTTCACAATTTAAAAAATGGCCTAACTAGTTTAGCAGAAAGAAAAACATTGTAGATATAACATGATAGAATTACTGAAGCATATTACTGAGAGAGTTGGTAGCTGGATCTCTGCAGCAAATTTGAACCTGCTAAAAGGAAGGAGATTCAAATATATGGTCTCTTTTTAATGTATCTGTCATAAAACACATAAATTTCTTTATTATAATTCATTTACAATATATAAACAATTTCAAGAATAGTGTGTATGTAAAGAATGTTAAAGGGGGACACTCATTTTAACATCCATGGGCAAGAACTGTTTGGATGATGCTCTAACCGCTAGAGTTGTAAAAGAGTAGCTAGATGGCAGAAGGATATAATTTTTAAGAAGTAATTATTTTTCCTTTCAATCTCCTCCAACCCCTTAAATCTAGTGACAATATTAACTAGAAACTTTCTGAAGCCTCCATTTCTCCTGTTCCAACCCTATGTTCCATTTCTCCTCCCATTTCTCCTGTGTTCCAACCCTAAAGGGGTTAAAAATCTTAGCAGAGAGTGTCTTTATTATATAAGTATTAAAAATATATACTCAACTGAGACAATTTTGGCATTTAAGTGACTATCAAAGAATGAGCATATAAAGGTCACAAGATTGAATTTCCATTCAGTGATAAGAAAAAAGCTTCCTCCAGTGTATTACGTTAAGGGAAACATAGAGAGAAAATGAAGTTGCTTTCTGGCTTTATCTCATGATTCTTGTTTATCTTACCTACTGATTCAGAGAAGTGAAGTTATAACAAAAAGCATATAGTTAACAAGCATCTGACTACACAGTGTAGGCTTATAACTTCCGTATGAATATTTGTAGCTCAATTATAGGTGGTAGAAGGGCATACCAAAGACTACAAGATCCCATCTTCTCTTTTTAGGAAAATGAAATTAACATGAAAGATGAAAAAAAATTCTATTCTGTAGCTTATGGTAATTCTACACAGCAGAAGTTTAGTAAAATAAAACATCAATGTAGATAAGGGTATTAATAAAGATGTAATGGGAGATGAGGCGAAACTTATGGTAGAAAATAATACATGCTATATATATTCAAATGATGAAGAATTCAGAATATATAAGAACAGCTCAACAGTTAAAATACAAATAACTAAATTAAAAGCAGACATGATTTGAATACACATTTCTCCATAAATGATAAATAAATGGCTAATACTGAAAAGATCATTAGGAAAGCAAAAGTCAAAACACAGGAGATTAGCTGGGCACTTGTGGTTCACACTGTAATCCCAGCTACTCAGGAAGTACTTTATATCTGTAGTTCTAGCTTCTCAGGAGGCTGAAACAAGGCCACCCTTGCAAAAAGTTTACTAGGCCCCATCTCAACTAATACCTGAATGTGATAGGGCCCATCTTTTATTCCACTTTGAGGAAGGCTGAGGTCAGTAGTATTACAGTTCCAGGCTAGCCCCAGCAAAAATATTTGTGAGGTCCCATTTCAACAGAAAATGTTGGAAGTAGTGGCAAATGCTTGTTAACCAAGATATATCTGGAAGCATAAATAGAAAGATTAAGGTCCAGGTCAACCCAGACCAAAAAGACTCTATCTCAAAAATAACCAGAACCAAAGGGTTTGAAGCCTCAAGTGGTACAACATCTGCCTAGCAAGTATAAAACCCTGAGTTCAAACTCTTCTACCACAAATAATGGAATCACTTCATAACCACTAGGATGGCTATGATGAAAAGGACAGGCAAAATTGTTGGCTAGACTATAAAGAAAGTCGAATCTCTATACACCAACAGAAATGTAAAGTGGTGCAGCCGATTTAGAAAATAGCTGGAAACTGCGTCAAACAGTTGACAATAGTGTAACCACATAAGCCAGGAATTTCACTAATAAGGTTATATATCCAAGAGAATTGAAAGTATATGCTCACACAAAAACCTGTACATAAATGTTTATAGCAGCATTATATTGACTAAATGCCAATCATCTAATAAATGCAAAAATTATATAGGCACCTCAAACACATTACACACATATATAAATATAAACATATATAGATGTATACACATATACATTTTCTGTATATGAAATAGGTAAATCTGTATAGATAGAAAGTATATTAGTGTTTGGGGCTAGGCAGTAACTGCTAATAAATACAAGGATATGTTTAAAAAATAAGACTAAATTGTCTCTCAAAAGCTAAAATCTTCTTTTATTTATAAATCAATTAAAAAACAAAATGAATGAAACAGATATGTCTTCCTCCAAAGCCTTGTTACTTTCCATACTGACATAGAACATGTGTGAAGTTAAATGAAAATGGACTACATGCTAGCACCATGATAGCTCAGGCATCTGAGAGTAAAAGGAAGAGGGCCTTGAGTCAGAGCACTGTCAGAAGGGATAATAGGATTGGTAGAGATCAAGGAATGTCAAATTTCATTGATGGAAATAGTAGGATTTGGTGATATGTTGCACTCTAGGACAATTAAAATGAAATATATACAATGAAAAATTGAGTCTTCTAATTCCAGATAAAATAAAGAATGTAAGGTATAACTCCCATGGTTTCTAACATTTCATAAGTGCCTATAAATGTTTGTTTCTCCCCCTTTTCAACTTAAATGGTGATTTCACTATTTCCATTTTATTCCACTGTTTATTGGCCAATGAGATGTGCTTCCTCTGTAATTCCCCAACCAGGTTCCCTTTTAATGAGCACTTCGCCTCCCTAATCAATCCATTAAAGATAGAGTAGTTCTGCACTACAGTCTCATCATCACAATCTCATCAGAGTTCCTAGAATGAATTAAGTAATTGAAAGTAATGTCATAGGATTATACTGATAATAATTATAGTTATTTTTATGGCATAATTTCTATATACTGAATCCATAATATGTGCTCTTTCCTATTTAGGACTAACTTTTTAAGTAAGCACTACCATTCTCATTTTAGACATAAGTCTCATAGAGGCTAAGGAGTATGCTCAAAGTCATAGTCCTAGCAAGTGGAAAGGATAAGGTATGATCAAGTCTTTTTTATTTCCCAAGCCCATAATTTCATCCCACCTTGATGAGCATGTAAATTTGTTGTCAGAACAAATTAAATTCTAACTCTAGTTCAGCTCGTTTCTGTTTGTGTAAACTTTTCTAAGTCATTTGCCTGTGTCATCTGCAAAATTGTAATAATACATTTGACATATTGCGGCAACAATATTACTTTGGGGAAATGACAACACTCAAGAGACCCACAGAGCTCAAGATAATCTGTCAATAATAATAGCTATCTTTGACATTTATTTGAGTGTTAATTGAAATAATGTGTGTAAAGTTCTTAAGCACACAGAAAGTATTAAATATATACTGGCAAAATATGTATTGGCATATTTGCTTATCTATCAGTGGTAATTTATTTGTCATATTTGTGCATGGGAAAAGAAGACAAGGAAAACTCACATGCATACATCTACCTGGGTCAAAAATATATATTTTTGAAGGAGAAAAGTTAAAAGCTAGGAAGCTTGTTTGAAGCATTTTCTTGTTTTCCTAAAGTTCTCTAGAACAGTGCTGAGAAAGTTATTTCCATATTATGAAAATCTGGATGGTCTGGGCTGGGAAGGTGGCTCTGTGGTAGAGCGCTTGCCTTGCATGCATGAGGCCCTGGGTTCGATTCTCAGCACCACACAAGCAAAAAGAAAAAAGCCAGAAGTGGCACTGTGGTTCAAGTGGTAAAGCGCTAGCTTTTAGGTGAAGAGCCCAGGGACAGCACCGAGGCCCAGAGTTCAGGCCCCATGACCGGACTACCCCCTCCCCCCTCAAAAAAAATCAGTATGGTCTTGTTTGTGATCATTCAGGTAAATGCCCCAGAGTGGGATTTCTGGGTCATAGGGGAGCTCTATGTGGAGTCTTTTGAGGAACCTCCATACTACAGCACAACTATGTTTATTGCAGCATTATTTACCATAGCTAAGATATGGAACCAACGCAGATGCCCCTCGGTAGATGAATAGATCAAGCAAATGAGGTATATATATACACAATGGAATTCTATGCCTCCATCAGAAAGAATGACATTGCCCCATTTGTTAGGAAATGGAAAGACTTGGAAAAAATGATATTAAGTGAAGTATGCCAGGCCCAAAAAACATAGGTTCCATGGTTTCCCTTATTTGCAATAACTAGTATATGTCTGAGACAAGCAGAAAAGGTCAGATAAGTTGATGCTAGGTGAAATAAACTCCAAGATAAGGACACAAGTTTTTTTTTTCTTGCTTGCTATTGTTTCTAACATATTTATAAGGTGATTTTTTTGTTGCTTTGTATGTCCCTCCCCCATGGTATAACCTCTGCTTTCACTGTATTTGATTTGGTATAATTTGTGGAGGGGAAGAGAAAAAACAAGTTGTTTAAATAGGCATACAGATGGACCCAGCAACAATGAGAAGTGCAAGATGCTATGTTGAAAAATGAACTTTACAATTTGGGGGGGTGGTAGGGAGGGGGGACAGGAATGGGGGGAAGGGAATTGCGGAGATGGGAGGGCAGGGATGGTAGGGGAAAAACAAAGGAGGAGGCAACAATGCTTGGTAAAAAATGTACTCATTACCTTGATCATGTAATTGTAAACCTCTGTACGGTATTTTCATAATAAAAAAAACCAAAAACTAAAAACAGAAAACAAAAAACAAACCCGGTTTATTCTCCAAAAACAAAACAAAACAAAAAAAGGAAATCAGAGATGGGTAGGATTTTTCCTGGTATAAATTCATTTGGGAGCATGCCAGTAAATGCTAATTTTTTAAGGATAGTTTTTATTCATTGCATTCCATAGAGAGTAATCCTTGGAAAAAATCGAGTTTGAAATGTTCATGTACATGTCCCTGTGTATGTGTGTGGGGGAGGGGGTGGTGAGAGAGAGACAGAGACAGAGAGATTGTGTGTGTGTGTGTGTGTGTGTGTGTGTGTGTGTGTGTGTGTACATGTATGCTGGGAAGTGCATGAAATTAGTGATTTAATTTTGGTTAAAACAAGATAAAGATTTAAATTTTCATATTCTCCTACACTAGTATGTTCAAGAACGTCTTATTCATTGGGAGCTGGTTTATTGCACCTGTAGACTTGTAAACCAGCCACCTGGATTACAGATCTGTAATCCTAGTTACTAAAAAGACTGAGATCTGAGCTGTCAGTTTGAAACCAATCTAGGTTCAGCTAGATTCCATCTTTAATTAACCACTGAAATGTCATATTGACTTGATGGTAGATCTCTAACCTCAAGCAAGCAAGTCATATTGGGTTTGTAGGACTGCTCGGAATGAATTTACTCTATCATTGTTTCTCTGGGAATGATTTTTTTATCTTTGTGAAGGATAATTTTTCTGGATATAATAATGTTGAGGGACAGATTTTTTCTTAACCTTGAAGTACTTTGATATCATTCTATTGACTCTTAACATCTATGTTTTTCTCACGGGAAGTAAACCACTATAAACCTTCTGTTTATGATGAGTCATATTTTAATTTTGTTTTTGAGATTGCTCTTTGTCTTTCAACAGTTTTCCTATGTGATTAGGTGTAGATAATTTTGTAGGTTTTTTTTTTTAATTCTGTATAGGAATGTTGAGTGTATAGGATGAAGAGGTAAGTTTTCAATAAAAATTAAGAAGTTGTAGAGATTTTCTGCCTGCCTATTTCCTTGACTTTTTTTTTTAAACCCTTCTAGTATGCATCTGTTGGTATGTTTGATATCTCAAAGGTCTTCAAGGATCTGCTCATTTTTTCTTCTTAGATTATTCAGAATACCTAATTTCTATTAATTAATCATCAAATTTACTACTTTCTCCTGACATTTTAGTACTAGGGTTTGATCCTTCTATTGAGTTTTAAATTTTACTTATTAAATTTTAAGTTCCAAAATAGCCACTTAGGTTTTCTTTGATAGTTTCTCTGTTTGTTTTTTTTTCTTTAAATTGAGATTCTCTGCTGGTTGAGTCACGGAAGTCATACTTTGCTTCTTTCTTCCCCTCTTCCTTCCTCCTTCCCTCCTCCTCCTCTCCCTCCCTCCATCATTCCTTCTATTCCTTCTTTTCTTCCTTACTGGGTTTTAGTTCAGGAATTTATTTGTAATGATGCTTTATTTTATTTTGTTACTTATTTGTAGTAGTGCTTTAAAGTCTATATCAGCTCTAACATCTGAGTTCACACAGTTCCTACTAGCTATTATTTTCCTTGAGCATGTTTTCCTTTCATGTTTCTTTCCTCTCTCTCTCTTTGTATTTCTGCCTTAAAAACTGAACTTTTTAGATAACATTTTGCAGTAAGCCTAGGTTCTACCTCTCTGAGTCTGGTTGTTAGTGTAATTATTTTTGGTTGTTTGTTTCTTTTTTGTTGTTGTTGTTGGTCGTGGAGCCTGAACTCGGCCTGGGCACTGTCCCTGGGCTCTTCAACTCAAGGCTAGTGCTCTACCACTTGAGCCCACAGCACCACTTCTGGCTTTTTCCTGTTTATGTGATGCTGAGGAATCAAGCCCAGGGCCTCATGCATGCAAGGCAAGCACTCTACCACTGAGCCACCTTCCCAGCCCCTTGTTCCTGTTTTAAGTTGTTTGTGATCTGTAGTCACTGTTCTCCTTTGGGTTTTTAATTTTTGCTTTTACTTTGAAGACTAGCTTCTTAGGGGGACATCCCTATATAACCACAGATAAATGGCTGGACCATATTTGGCCAGAGTTAATGCTTGACTACTTTCAATCAGGAAGGCTACCATACTTTATTGATGGATGGGTTGGAGAGTCATTCCAAGTTCTAACTTTTACTTTTTTTTAGGGACTTTAATGTCTGCTCTGCACTGTGTACTCATATTCAGCCAGGGATCTATAGAGAGATCAAGGCTTTCTTTGGTCTCTCTAAAATGGAGGGCTTTCCTATCTTCCCTAGCTCTCAAACTTCTGACTAGTCTGCTAATATTTTGCATGTCCTAGTCAGAAACACAACCTCAGCCAGCTGAGCCATTTGCTTTTATATGCTTGTCACAGAGATTTCTATGGTTACTACCAATGTCAATTAAGTATGACTTTTTTTCATGTTTCAGTCCAAATCAAGGAAGTCTCTCGGGCAGCAAAAATAGTGGTTCTATTGCTGAATGGTAACTCCTTAGTACAACTGGTAAGTGCATTGATCAAATAAGGGTAATTAGCACATATCCATCACCTCAAATATGATCATTTCTTTGAATTAGTAACATTCAAAATCCTGTCATACCTAGTATGGAATATGCAATTAATTGTTTTAAAATTATACCTTATGGTGCCACAGAATACTAACAATCTTCTCATCTGTATTTTAACACAAATTAACCAGTCCTTTCCAAACTTCCTATGCCAAAAGGCCAACAAATTGCTGGGAGTCGTGGAGATGGGCACATGCTCAGGCAGTGAAGGCTCTCAGCTTCTGTCTTATCTGAGGTTGAGTAGATTTTCATAAATCAACATTGTTTAATTTGTCATATTACTTGGCCATTTCAAAAGTCCTAACTCAGTAGCTAACCCAAAAATATTTATTTTTATTTCACCAAATGTATTTTAACCTGGATCATCTTCCAGACTAGCTTTTTAAAATGTTTTAGATTTTATTATCTTTACCAGGTGTATTAAGGAGTTTTACCATTCAGCAAATCAGTTTATAAGTACGATGCACCTTGATTGATGTCACCTTTTCTCCATCTTTCTCCCCATCCTGCCCGGCCCCTCTGCTCCACTCAATTTTCTTAGTTTCATAGGATATGTATTGAATATTATGACTCCTACCTAGCTTTAGAAATGAATGCTTGACTCATTAATCATTTTTGTCCATGTACAACTTTATAGATCATAGCTCTTATCACAGTGATCTGCTAATGTCATTGTTGTCATAAGCATATGCTATTTTTCTTTTGAGGTGACACATAATAACTGAACATATTCAAGAGGCATAGTATAACATTTCAAAATATGTATACAATATGCATTGATCAAATGAGGTTAATTAGCATATCCATAATCTCAAATATTATCTTTTCTCTGTATTAGTAACATTCAAAATCCCCTAATACCTATTTTGGAATATGCAGTTAATTGTTTTAAAATACCTTACTGTGCCATAGAATACTAACACTTAATCTTCCCATGTGTATTTTTATACCAATTAACCAGTCCTTTCCAATCTTCCTCTCCATCCTACGTTTCTTAGAGATTAGTAAACTCCTACTTTTCCTAGATATTCGTAAACTCCATGAAATCAACTGTCTTTTTAGGTTTTGTATATAAATGAGACCAAGTAAAATTCTTTTATGCCTGGTTCATTTCATTCAACATAAGGTTCTTCAGGATATTCCCTATTGCTGTAAATGAATTGTTCCTGAGAACTATTTCAGTGTGTATATATGGCCTATTTTAGGGATCTGTTCATCTGTGATGGACTTAGGGTGATTCCATAAAATATAGAATAGCTACTGTAAATAGTGCTGCAGTTAGCATGTAATTGCAGATGTGTGGTTAGCATATCAATTACTTTTCTTTAGATAGGTGCCCAGTAGTGGGTGTTCTGGATGATAGTTCTAATTTTAGTTGTGGATGAGCTTTTGTGAATTTTCCATATTGGCTATAGTAATTTATACTCCCTAACTGTATATGAGTTTCCCTTTCTTCACAACCATACCAGAAGTTGTTACCATTGATCTTTTAGGTAATAGTCATTCTAACTGGGCTGAGATGACATCATTCTGGTTTTGATATATGTTTCCTTGAAGATTTGCGATTTTGAAAAAACTTTTATGCTTCTTGACCACTTGTATGTCTTCTTTTGAGAAATATTTGTTCAGATTATTTAAAAACTTAATTACTTGGAATTTCTTTTGTTTTACTGTTGAGTTTTTTGGGTTCTTGATATATTATGAATATTAATGTTTTGTCAGAGAAATAGTTTGAACACAATTTGTTCAATTTGGAAGGTTTTCTTGTTATTATATTACTGTTTCATTCACCATGTAGAAAATTTTAGTTTTCTAAGGTCTTACCTAAATAATCTTTGCTCATATCCAGTATTTAAGTATTTCCTCATTTTTCTCATAGTAATTTCATAGTTTTTGTTTTTACATCTAAGTTTCCAATTCATTTTAAGTTGATTTTTTTCTTTTGATATGTGATGAGAAATATGGGTCTACTTTCATCCTTCTGCCTATTGCTAGACAGTTTACCCAGTACTATTTATTGAAAAGATGATTTTTCCAATATATGTTTTGGTGATATGCTGAAAAAAATCAGTTGACTATAAATATTTGGATTTATTTCTGTCCTGCCTATTCTATTTCATTGTTTTTTGTGGCTGATTTCCTGCCACTACCATATTGTTGCCTTTATTATATCTTTGTAACATTTTTAGTTTCAGTTATTATTTCAGGTATTCTTTTGTTCTTCTTGCTCATGGTTGCTTTGGCTATTCAGAATCTTTTGTTTTTTATACAAGAATTTTAGATAATTTTTTAATTTTGTGAAGAAATGCCATTAGAATTTTGATAGGAATTGCATTGAGTACATAAATCAGTTTTGATAGTATGACACTTTCAATATTAGTTTTTTAAATCCATGAACATAGGATGTCTTTCCATATTTTGTATCTTTATTTTCATTAGTGTTTTATAGTTTAGAGTTTTTTGCATACCTGGTTAAATAAGTTATTTGTGTAGCTATTACAGATGAGATTAATTTTAAGCTTTTGCTAGCATATATTAACTGTACAAAATAATGTTTCATTGTGATGATTTTTATACATACACATTGATCATAGTTATCCCTACTACACTCTCTTGTCTTCTCATCTCATTATTGATTTTTATGTGTTAATTTTATACCTTGAAATTTTATTGAACCCTTGCTTTAATATTATTATCGTTGTTGTTATTATTATTACTGAATAAGAGTGGAGACAATAGGTATCTTTGGCTTGTGTTTTATGTTTAACATGGTCAGTCTTTTCCAACCCAAATTACGCATATCTAAATTTTTTTATCCTAATTTTACCCAAGAAAAACTTTATTATATGCATTTTATAATAGTTTTTAATCTTATAGTTGATCTTTATATGACTCAGTTTTAGTAACATTCAGTGATACTATTGAGATATGACTCCTAAGTTCTGGTTTTGGACTACCACATATAATGTTTAGTATATTCATTATTGTATAAATAGTTCTTACTATCAAGGCTTTCTCCTAATGATAGTCAAGAGTATTCAGACAGCCATGAGTTTAAACAAATCCTCCTTTAACTTGGAAATCAGGAATAAGTAATATTAAAATAAATATGTGCTGATCTAATTTGGTACAATTTTGAAGTATACATTCTGGGGCTCAGTGGTAAAACATTTGTCTAGCATTCTCTAGCACCTTTCTAGCATTGCAAATAAAAAAATAATAGTCCTTGTTTGAACTTGAGGTCTCAAGCTCTGGCTTGCCTTTTTCATTTCAAGGCTAGTATCCCATTTGGGCCATACATGCACTTTTGGATTTTTGCTGGTTAATTGGAAATAAAAGTCACAGTGACTTTTCTGCTTGAGCTGGCTTTGAACCTTGCTCTAAAATCTGATCCTCCTGAATATCTAAAGTTAGAGATGTCAGTCACCACTGTCTGATGGCTTAGATTTGAAATCTGCTATTAATAGATGCCGATTAAAATGGCATAAGGAAGTTTTTAAAAATGAAATGTATAATGTATTATAACTTAAAATCTAAGCATAGGAATGGACAATTCTTAGTCTAAACTTGTATCCTAAGGTTTGAGCTGACTGAAATGAAACACTGCTATGAATTTCAGTACAGATGATGGCTGAACAGATAATTATCTATGAGAGGTCAGAATGTGACAGTAATTCTGCAATGATCAAGACATAGATGCACTGGTATTTATGCTCTTGTTTTTGAAGCAGCAGACTTTTAAATTCCGCATAATCAGACTTTTAAGGGTCACATTAATGTGAATTGGTCCTTTTTGTGAATGCAAATTCTGTATTTCAGCAATTCTCTACTTCTATGCATCCAACCCATTCAGTTATTCTTTCTATAAATTTGTATTGAATACTGTTAGAAAATGTCTTTGTCAGGCATGAGCTAAACTGTTGTGTGTATTATATTAGCCACTGTCTAAAAAGCTGAGTTATTATATATGTAATACGAAATGCAGGACAGATGTCAAATACTTAGTTCTAAAAATACATAATTATTATTAATCTTATATTGATTAAATATAGAAATAGAATGTTTCACTATAGGTAAAAATAAATAAGATATGCTAGTAAATTATTTTTTACCTGTTCCTCTTTATCTTTTAAAAAGGTGATTACTAGAAAATATAAAATGTAATGTAATATTTACAATTGCCATGCAGGTATTTACAATTGACATTGCAGGTAATATCAGATATAAGCAATGACAAAGATGATCTACAGTGTAGGTACATAGAAGTTCTCAAAAGGCTAACAAGGAAACAAAATTTTCAATAAGTTACAAAACAATATGTAATATGAACCATGACATTTCATTCACATGGATTCAAATAACTTTTCTGAAACTAACATTATATATGATCCAAATCAAATGACTTAAATACTAGAACTTTTCCTGCAAAATTGAGGAGTGGTGTGGTGATAATGCTAAACAAATCTTACTATTAAAAAGTGTATGTGTGTGTGTGTGTGTGTGTGTGTGTGTGTGTGTGTGTGAAAGAGAGAAAGAGAGACATAGAGAAAGTTGTATGTGTGTATGCATAAAATATTAGCAGGCGTCCTAAGTACCCAAATTTATTATATAACTCAACATTCCCCATCTGCCTAAGACAACTTCCAAAGTCAGGTAAAGAGATCATAATGAATTCTATTCATTGAGAATGGAAAAATAAAAAGCAAATTCAAGTATTTTGTTAAAAGAAGATTAAAAGAGTAAAAGAAATCTAAACTTGATGGAAGATGATATTTTGAAACTGGCTTTTGTACCATTTTCTGCAAACCAAATTGCATCTTAGTGTATCTGTTGCCAAAAGGCAAGCTGAACTGAAAATACAAATGCTCACGATTTAAAATCACCCATTGGAAATAAAAGAAAAGGCAGACAAAATAATGAAAACATTTTAATGCTTATAGATAAGTACTATTTGGGGGAATGTTTTAATAAGCAAATGTTTATTTTAGTTGCTTACAATATTCTCTTGGAGTCTAGATACATAAATTTCAACCCACATTCCCCAGTTGCCATAACAACTTCATGCATTTGTTCTCTTGTATCATTTTTTATAACATCATTTTTTTAAACTTTGGTTGCTATGATAACACAGTATAGTTGTTAAATTTATTCTATTCACATTTTGTTCTACTGGAAACTGGTAATTTACTTTTATTTCTCTCCAAAGAAGCTTATGGTACAGAAATGCAGTAAGGAAACTTATGGTCTAAATTAAAATTCAAGTTTCTATTATAATTTAATTATGCGCATTAATTTATGCCCACATGATGTAATCTTTGTGACATAGGAGGTGGCTAGTGATGATCTAATTTCATTCAACAAGGAATCCAAACCTTTATTATACCAAATGAAGGAAATGAGTATATTGAATTACAAGTGTATCTTCAAGCACAACTTCAACCAGTTTCAGCTAAGAGTTATTAACATAAAAAGCTGTCATTTCTGGCTCTCTTATTAACTTCTTTGCTCCTCTGCAGAATTGGAGCTTGTTTATTACAATGAATGAAACCTTGGTTTAATAAATATTTCTATGCTCAGTTGTTCCTACTAAAAGGTAAAATGTCTTTAACCAAAAGTCTATTCTGTAGAATTAGATATTAGGGTAACACAGGGCTGTGCATACATTTGAGTGTGTTTATTCTACTAGCTCCTAGTTGATTCTCTGATTGCACTTAGTTATATCTTATACCAAGTAAATATCTCACTTAAAAATAATAGTACTTTGTTACATTCCAGCTCCAAACATTTTAAATTTGGATTGGTTTATGTAGACAGTCACACCAACATATAAGGGGAAAAGGGCAAGGAATGAAGGTCAAACAGGTTTATTAGACTTTCATAATTACTTATTTGCAACCCATGGAAATAATTTATTGGCTAATTCTAAGAAAAATAATGCAAAATAGGAATTAAAACAATTAAACTGAGAATCTAACGAGGTAGTAGTTCCCAAAGACCTAGTACACTGCTTAGCACATAGTAATTGCTCAGCATACTTGATTCCTTCTTTTTCCTATTTCTTTTCTTTGAGGATCAGTGAAAAAGAGATATCAGGAATTGATAGCGATACAGCTATCAATAGCTAAATCCAGGGCAACCTCTTCTCTTAACCACTGACATACATACTATTCAGAAGCTAAAGGAGCAGGGCTAGTTTGGATTATTTGTGGCTGCAGTTGCACCTGATGCTTGCCCAATGTAGAAAATAGACTATAGCAGCAGAAAATCATTGTGTCATTATATTTGGCACTGTCTTGTGTTTCTTGGATGCATTTGTGTTAAAGTACAGATCCAACCACAGCTCAAGTTTTGTAGGGTAAGGTAAATTTTCTTGTGTATGGCTGTGCTGTCAGTTTGGGAGTCATATTTGGCTTTCATATCCTTACAAATGATATTTATGTTCTCCAAGCCTCAGTTTTTCACACATTTTTCATGTATTAATCAAAATGTATTTAGCACCTATAGATAACATCTACTGAGGAAATAAATGCAACAGTCATTAATACTGTAATATTGGGACTAGTGATGATATTTATTAGCTCATTAGAATGTGGAACCCTAACCAAGTTGTTTGGGAACCAGGGAAAACTTCTGTCCTGGGCTGGAAAACAGAAGGTTTTAAGAAAGCCTGAGTGTCCAGAGCTGATTCTAGACATGCTGATCTATAAGTTACGACAGTAAGGCAAATGCTTGCTGTCCCTCAGCCACCTGCAAATATAAAAGTGCAGATACTCGGATAGGCTTGGTTAGGACTGGTTCCGGAAATGAATGCTGGGCATCTAGATTGAAAACATAAATGTCTTCACCAGAGAAACTGGGAGGCTGGAACTGCCAAGTTACTGTGATCCTATTCTTTCTCAGTGCCTAAAGCACTCTGGAGTAATAAGACAGATCACAGGGGAGATGCAACGACTCTGTGAGGCCACTAGGGTGTCATTTAGAACATCTCTGCTGGAACAATAGAGTCATATAAATTTCAACCCACGTTCTCTAGTTGCCATGACAACTTGATGCACTTGCTTTGAAGTGTCTTCCTTCCATTTACTTCCTTTATATATATTTTAAACATCAAGATTTTTTTTCATCTTGCCAATAATTTCCTAAATGTAGTTGTGTCTTCCCACCCTTCTATCTACCAGCTAGATTTCTGAATATGTTGCTGGGGAGTGATTTCCACCTAAAATTAATAACTGAATGTGTGTGTTCACACAGGCATGCTGAGCTTGTAAGTCAGCCTCTTTCCGTATTGCCTTCCTTCTCTGTCTCTGTCTCTATCTCTTTCACATGCACACATACACACACACACACACACACACACACACACACACACACACACACACACACACGTACATACACGAAGGCAAATAAATATTTGTAAAATTTATATATTTCTAAAGCTTTATATGCTTTAAAAACAGTTTATTTTGTGTTAAGTAAAATTACAGTGGAAATAGTTCGATTCTAAAACAACTGGTTTACTATTTCTTTAGTAATTGAAATGTAGCATTACATAAAGCATATAATTCTCCTTGCATTTTTCTTAACTATAACATATTTAAATTGTGAAGAGAAGTGTGTTTTAGTGTAAAGAGCACATGTTGACTTGGATATTCATTTAGATTCGATTACCTCTGAGCTATGTGACCAGGAGCAAGTTAATCATTCTTAGCCTCATATTAAAGTGGGTTGAAAATTCTCTTGTAAGATATCTATGAGGAGCTAGGTGCCAGTGGCTCATGCCTATAATCCTAGCTACTCAGGAGGCTGAGATCTGAGGATCGCAGTTCAAAGACAGCCAGGGCAGGAACATCCCTGAGACTCTTTATCTCCAATAAACTACTCAGAAAAGTGGTGCTGTGGCTCAAGTGGTAGAGTGCTAGCCTTGAGCTAAAGAGCTCAGGGACAGCACACAGGCCCAGAGTTTAAGCCCCATGACTAAAAAAATATAAATATTTATGAGGAATCAATTGAGATACTGTAGGTAGGATACCTATAATAACTAGGTACTACAATAATAAGTCCTGGGATATTATAAACAAACATTTATCCCATCAGTCATTTTTTTTGCTTTTATTGTATTGAGCAAAATGTATTAAAATAAATTCTATGGCTCACATGTATTTGTATTTTCTTTATCACCACACGCATTTGCAGATTACAAAGGTAAGGAAAATATGAAAACATTAAAACTAAGTGGTATGCAGTCTCTTCGATTAGATGCTGGCAATGTAAAGAGTTGAGGCTGAAAAGTATATTTTATGGAAGCATCAAAAGGAAGACCTCTTGTTCCATTCAGTTATTATCTTTTTTTTTTTTTGGGGGGGTCCGGTCGTGGGGCCTGAACTCTGGGCCTGGCCACTGTCCCTCAGCTCTTCAGCTCAAGGCTAGCGCTCTACCACTTGAGCCACAGCGCCACTTCTGGCTTTTTTCTTTTTGCTTATGTGGTGCTGAGGAATCGAACTCAGGGCCTCAGGCATGCAAGGCAAGCGCTCTACCACTGAGCCACCTTCTCAGCCCATTATCTTTAATCTGAGACCAAACCAAGTTCACAATATCAAGCTAATATGATATGCAGAATCTGTTCCATCTACTGGCAAAAAACAGTTTGTGCCAGCACAAACTTCATGTAGCAAGTGGCTGAGGCACAAGTACATTCTAAATATAAATATGTATTTAATCAAGAGCAACAAGGATATGGACAAACAACATTAGGCATGCAGGCAAAGGATTATTGCCAACTTGTGAGTGTGACTATTGCTATGGCATTTGTGTGCAATGTTGACAGGGAAGAGTAGCAAGGAGACAGAAACAAAATTAAATTTTGAAAGGAGAATTACAAATATGACCCAGCACTTGTTCTCTAAAAGTATTGGGTTTTTCAGAGAGGAAGTTGCAAAACAATATTAAGGAAAAAGAAAGACCACAGAAAATTCTTGAATGAATGTCTCTAAGTTCTAGTGATTAAAATATATTTTAGAAATAAAAATAGGCATCAAAGAAGAGGTGTAATTTTATTCTTTAGTATTACCTAATGAAAGTGTTAGATATTCAATAATTTCACATTTTTATTTCATAGATTGATTGATGTTTTCTTGAATAATTGAAGGACAATCGATTAGATCTGATTAAAATTCAGAAAGAATGGATTTTTAATCCAATTGAAGCAAATTAGAACACTTGTCTTGCTTGTTGAATAATTTGGCACAAGTAATCAGCATCAGTAAGGTTTACTGTCTATATTGGTGATAGAGAAAATGAATTTAGGTCTAGATCCTGCCATGAAATTGTGTGAACTTGGACAAGTCCTTTTCTTTTTATTGATCTTTTTCTTAGATGTGTTAAGTGAGGGAGTTAATCTGTAGGTGATAATTCCATAAGTATATTTATAACCTTGACATTCCTGGGTATTCTGTTCTATTTACTGCTGATGTTTTGCTCTATATTTGAAACTAAGGCCTTTACTTTTCAGGAGCTTATTGAAGCAACAATTTAGATTGGATTTCAAAATCAGATCCTGAAATTAACACAAGAGGGCATGTTGTAAGATTTCAACTCTTTGCTGGATTGTCTAGAAAGTAGGTAGTATAGGATCTGAATTTCTGACAGTAAGAGAGCACAACATTCTCAACTTAAGAGGAGATTTTGTTTTGCTTCTCTTTTTTTTGGGGGGGGGGGTGGTCCGGTCATGGGGCCTGAACTCTGGGCCTGGGCGCTGTCCCTCAGCTCTTCAGCTCAAGGCTAGTGCTCTATCACTTGAGCCACAGTGCCACTTCTGGCTTTTTCTGCTTATGTGGTGCTGAGGAATCGAACCCAGGGCCTCATGCATGGGAGGCAAGCACTCTACCACTGACCCACCTTCCCAGCCCTTGTTTTGCTTCTCTTCTTTGCACATTAATGTGCATGCACTTTGTGATAAGCCTTATATAAAGCTAAATAAAACCACTTAATAAAATTGCACAGTGGTATTCACCATAGAAAATGTAGAACTGTTCAGCATAAAGAACAAAATAAACATACTATTACATAATATCTAATACCTAGAAGTAATTATTTTGGTGACTTTTTCCTCAGTATGTTCAGTCCTCTGTATCTATAAGTTCCATATCAATGGTTTTGACCATCAAAAGATCAAAAGTATTTGTCTATTTATTTGGAAGTACTGGGGTTTATTACAAGTAATCAAGTGATGATTTAAAATATAAAGGAGGATGTGTGTACACTTTATGCAAATAGTGTGCCATTTTTCATATGGAATTTGAACACCATGGATTTTGGTACCCATGGACATCTTCTGGAACCAATGTGGTAAAAAAGAGCTATCCCATCTCCACCATTTTAATCATTTATTATATCTAAGTTTATATTTTTCACTTTCTATTTTGAATTGTCTAGGCTCAGATCTTAATACCTCAAAATAGGGTGTTAAATATTTGAATAGAAGGCTCTCAAAAAGCAAGTCTTCTTCAATCTTCCGTGTTCCTTTCTCTTTCTTTTGATCGCAAGGTGGATGACAGAACCAATCCCTTTCCCCCAAACCAAGGCTTAAATCCTGGAAAAAAATCACTCCCTCTCCTCTTCTTTTCCCTCCCTTGATGGTTCTATGACATGTCCTTGTGAGGATAAAGGTCATACAGAGAGGCAGGAAAGAAACTGGGCATACAGCCCTTGCTGAAGATTCTGTTCCTCCCTACTTTACAATCAGGACATACTGTTTTTGGTTTTTGGTTTTTCCCATCCACATCTTTCCACAACTATCCTTGTCTTTTACTAGGTATATCCTAAGACAGTTTACCCTGGGACATCTGTCTTCGTTTCCTTATGAAGTCATTGGTCATATAAAACTTATTGGACTAATTTGTAGTTTCTCTTCTATTAATTGTTTTTGGTTAGATTGTTTTCCTACAGAGGCAAGAAAGATAGAAGGATTGAACAAAATTTCCTCCTCCATGGTCCACCTGAAGAGATGTAGGAATGCAATTTTCATTTTCCTTTCTTTCATGAAAGATAGGATTATAGATTTTAATGCCTTGCTTTTCTCACTTTAATAATAAATCTTGAATACACAACTCTCTAAATTAGTTCCAAGAAATCTTCATAATTTTTACATCTGCTAGTAGTTATCAAAAATGACACTGACAAAGAGTTTCATCATAGACTTGGCTGATTTTGGTTATTGGTGAAGACCAACAACCAAAGGCCGCTAAAATGATAAAATCATATGGAAAATGTTTAAGTCTGAGATTATTTCAAAATGCATTGAAAATTAAGGACAAATATAAAACAATAAACCATAAGGCCAATACATTTGTAGGATTGTTACTTAAAAGATTTTTTTTCCCCCATTTTTGCCCTCTACTTCTTCCCTATCATTGTCTCACATTAATCTTTCTTTGGTTGTCTATTATCTGGGATAATATAAATTATTTGTTCTAATGTATAAGGCTCTATTGGGTTTCTGCTTTCATTTTCCATTTAAATTTTCTTTTTACAAATCCTTGAATCATGCTTCACCAGTTCTAGATAAATGTGCTTGTCCAACTATCTGTTCTAATACTTCAATATTGAATTGAAATTATCTGTTTAAATACTTGTCTCATTTCACTTCCTTCAAGGTATGGTATAAATAATCATTTCATAAATGTTTATTAAATTTAATCTTTTTTGGATTTGCAGAGCTCTTCATTTGGTCTTTTATTTGATGGAATTTTCTATCAATGTGACTTTTTATTGTTTATTTCCTCTCTTACACTACTCATGGACTTTTCTTTGTATTTTTTCTATGATGTCTTGTTCAATGCTTTCCATGTAATAAGAATTTATTAAATATTTGTTGAAGCAAAAATTAGCTGAACACCTTTCCTTATAACCAATACTCTCTTTTCTTGAGCACTTAGATTGCATCTATGTTTGACTCTCCTTGTCTAGCTTTTCAATAAATCCTAAGGTCTTTATCCTAAGGGCAAAAATTTTGAAGTTCCTATTCTTTGGCAAAAGAAATGACAGTCTAAAGTCATCAGTTATTTATAATGCTGAAGTGGGGTCTATTAATAAGCAGCACCTTTTTGAAAAAAAAGATAGGGAAGAAAAAGTAATATCTTCTCAACCATCAGTAGTTTCCTGGCCAATTCCCCTATAATAAAAAGCAGATTGATAAGAGATAAGCATATAAATTTACTTAATGCTCATGTTATGTAATATGTTGATGAAAAACCCAAAGCAACAGGGAAAGCATATTTTTATGCTAAGACTGATGGAGTAAATAGCGATGTAGAAGTATGTTTGGACAAAGAGGGTATAATCCAAAGTTTATACATCTGTTAGAATTTAGTAAAAAGGATTTTTTTCTATTTCTGTTTTTTCTTATCATTTCTCAGATTCCAAGGTGTCAAATTTTGGGATAGCACATACCGAGTCCTATCAAAAACTTCAATCTCACACCTTTGTATTTACAATGATTCTTATACCTGAAGCGGATAGTATAGAGTGAAGTAAAAGTAGATGCTCTGGAAATATCAAGCTCTAAACATATAAATAGGATTAGGCTTCTCCAGAGAACAACTTAGATATAATTTCGGATAATCTGTAACCCTTCTTGTTCCTAGAAGATGGAAAGGGGAAATGCTTTCCAATGGCCTAGCTTCATGAAGATTTGTTTGACTTATTAGTTGCAATTTGTATGGCTTTTGGTTCTTAAAAGGACATTTTGTGCATGATGCTTAGCAGTACTAACATTCATTTCCAAACAGAAGAATTCTAGACTTGAGCAAATAGTTATAAATAGGTAAACAAGTAAATCTATAAGGCAGTTAATAGGGTGGATATATATCTACTGAAGAATTCCAGATTTTTTATTAAAAATTACAGTTTCTATTGAAAGGTGTGACATTGATCAAGGCACATTCTATTCATAAACTGCTTTGTTGAATGACAACTCCTTTGTGCAACTACTTTAAGATAATAAAACATTTTAAAAATTGTGATTTGTTTTTAATAGGAAAATTTTTATTGTAGGAAAGCTGAATCAATTTAAAGTTGGTAAATAAATGTCAGACATGTTGCACAGTGTGGCATAAACCTGTGTATACACTGTATAAGTAAATAAATATCTATACTCAACTCCTTTGTATTCCTACTTTGTTCAGGGGCTGTGGAAGATACTAAAAAGGTAATAAATGCACTGCCTTGAAGGAACTGAAGATCCACTTGAGTGGATAAGGCAATGGTATAATCAATGCTAAACTCATTTTCCCTCTATTTGAGGATGTTCCTAGAAGAAATGAGCTGTGCTAATTCTTATTACAGGTATAAAGGAGAAGAATATATCTTGAGAACATCATGGGATGAGATTCCATGTATAATTAGAAAAAGAGGAAGGGACCAGCACTGAGTTTGAAGAGGAGAGGATCCACATAAATCATCTTTAAAAAACAGAAATTGGGAGCCCAAGTCTAGAAGTCAGTTGTGAAGGAAAACATAGGTCTAGAAATTGATTTGAGAGAGTCAACTGTGACTAAGAACTGAGAGAAGATACAATGGAAAAGAATGCTGAACCCAGGGCCTAAATAAAGGAAGAAAAAAAAAAGAGAAGGAACAACCTGAAATATTGGAAGGTAGGAGACAGACATGTTTCTGAATATAAATGAAAGAGTTTTAAGAAAGAAGAAATAACACCTCCTGGTGTGAAATACCAGGAGGGAAGGAATGAGGGCTATAGAAAGAGAAAGATCACCACGACTAGAAGGTTCTTGGTAAATTTTGAGAGTGTAGCATTCAGGAAGGAAGGGCGACATTGAAGAAGCAGCGTCTGGCCCACCTAGTTTTCTGTATTATTTGACATATTCCATGTTAGTTCGCATTCTCTCTCTCTCTCTCTTTTTCTCTCTCTCTCTCTGTCTCTCTCTGTCTCTGTCTCTCTCTGTCTGTCTCTCTCTCTCTCTCTCTCTCATCTATTTAGGATGGTGAGATTGTAGTTCAAAGCCAGCTCAGTCATAAAAGTCTGCAAGAGTTTGTCTTCAAAATAATTGGCAAAGAGCCAAGCTGAGGCATGGTTCTGGTGGTAGAGCACCAGTGGAATAAGCAATCAAGGAAGCATGAATTCAAACCTATTACTGGCAATAAATAAAAATAAAACCAAAAGCAAAATTTTCACAAATTTAACTGAATGATTTGATTGATTTTGTTAGGCATTCCTGTATTTAGCAGCATTCCACCTATAAATTAGAGAGGTGCTCTCATAAAGTGAGCTGAAGGGGTTGGCTTTATAGACAGAAAAGCTCTAAACAAAACAGAAACAAGGAACAAAAATAACATTGATCACTTCAAAGTTACTTTCCCTATTGGTGTTAAAATAAATATGATTCCCCTATTATGCTGGTTCCAATACACAGAAGCCTCTTTTGACTGTTTCTTGTGAATTTCCTATTTAATTGGAGAACTGGCCTAATTTAAAAGTTCTGTTTGATTATATTCTTTGTAGCATGAGTGAATGCGTTTGTTTGGTCTGCTCTGTTGAGTTCAGGAGCTCAATCCAAAATAGTGACCTCCCATAAACTTTCTTTCACACTATTAGCATTTAAAGGTAAAAATATTTCATGTAATAATATAGACTTCTACATTTTCTTAAACATTTCAAACTTTTGGCAACACTGACTTGAGTGTTTTCTCTGCAATAAATGCCTAGGAGTTATTAGAGTCTATACCTATAATTAGGTAGAACATTCAGCTATCTCTTCCTAAATATGTTTTATACCTGGTTTACCTGCAAGAATTTAACATTTCAGCCTCCAAATAAATGATTTTTCAAATTCACATGTGTCAAAATGATCTCAAGGTCTTGTAAAAAAATGAACTGTAGGGTCTCCACTTGGGTTTTAAGAGTTTGTCTTCCTAACAAAGCACTTGGTGATATAATTGATGCTAGTCTGGGGACCACAATTTGCAAGGTTGGTTATGTGAGAAATAAGGAAGTGGATTTGGCTTACTCTACTCATTAGGTACATAAGCTTTTTTGTTCACAAAGAGCTAGGTCCTGTTTTCTGTAAGTTAGTGAATGAATATAACCTATTACAAGTTGAATATAGCTTATAACTCCATTAAGTTGTTCTGTTGTTGTATTGTTATTATTTTTACTACTATTATGTCTTTTAAGAAGACTATTGATTTTGGGGAGGAGAATGTCAGACACAGACTGATAGCTTTGGAGCAAGAATGGTCAAGTCTTTTTAGAACTTGTTGTGAAAGAATAAAGGAAGTAAAGACGTATAAAAGAAAATTACTATTTACACAAGAGTAAGAGAGATGACATGCAAATTACCAGGTAAAGTAGGAATGACAGATGAAAAAGCACAAAAACATTAAGATTTTTTTTTAGGTTTCATTGTTTTATTTTCACACATGCATATAAAGTACATCAACAATATTCACCCTCCTTCACCCTCTCTTATATTTAGGAAGTATATATGGGGTCCCTTCTAGCAAAAGAAAGTCATCACTTGGTTGAGATTCAGTTCATATCACCCACAAATATAGAAGAAAAAAATAGAAGACAATAATGCCATCCTAAATTATTATCTGACATTAATTAACCACCATAAAACCAGAAGTAGTGCTATGGCTCAAGTGGTAGAGCACTCACCTTGAGCTGAAGAGCTCAGGGACAATGCCCAGGCCCAGAGTTCAAGCCCCACAACAACCAAAAAAAAAAGCAAAAAAGAAAAAAATACAATAGATAGAATCTAGGCCTAAAAATGTAAGGCATAACATGGGAATATTTGGGGAGCTAAGAAGTAAGATTGGGAAAGGGGCAAAGGAGAAGGTGATGATGGGGGTGTGAATCTTAAAGAAGGACATTATGCATATGTATGAAAATGGCAAAGTGAAACACACCCAAATGAGCGTCAGGAAGAAGAGAGGGTTAAGAAAATAATATAGAATGGGTGAATTTCATCAAAGTATATATGTGCATTTAATTAAATATTGCAGCAAAACTCTTTCATACAATTAAGTTAAACTAATTAATATTTTTAAAGAATTGTCCAAACTGGTGTCAGTGGCTCACATTTGTCCAACATCCTAGCTACTCAGAAGTTTGATATCTGAGGATTATGGTTCAAAGCCAGCCTAGGCAGGAGAGTCCATGAAACTTCAATTAACCACCAAAGTACCAGAAGTAGAGCTTTAGCTCAAATGGTAGAATGCTAGCCTTGAGCATAAAAGGTCAAGACAGGACCAAAACCCTAACTTCAAGCCCCAATATTGGGACAAAAAATAAAAGAAGTATCTACAAGAAGATGAGCTCAATTTGCTCGCTCTCTCTCTCTCTCTCTTAAAATTTTTATTTTATTGTAGAGATGCTCTACAGAGGGGTTAGAGTTACATGAGTAAGGTACTGAGTACATTTCTTGTCGAGCATTTTTATATGAGCTCAATTTTCAAAGACTGATTTGGAGTGGAGGCTACCTGCCTTTGCCAAAGTTCCAATTAACATTCATCAACACACACAGTCTTGGAATCAAAAGTTTTATTGCATTGTGGAGTATACAGGTAGACAGCATATCAGAATTTTCTGAGAGCTTCTTACCTATCCTAATGGCTTAAGCCTCACTTTAGGAATGCTGACCTTGAGGTTTATTGATAGAAGGACTGAATAAAATATTGAAGTAAGCTTATTCTCCCTAGTATCCACAGAATCTAAAGTGATAGGACTTTTCCTTGATGGCTGAGAACAGAAAGAGAGAAGCTTTTTCTCTGATGTTAGCCCTCATTTTTTTTTCAGTTTATCACCCACTTTTGCTGACTGAATCTTTACACTTGCTAACTAATAGAACACTATATAATAGCAACATCAAAAGTGGAGCCACTGACACTTAAATCTTTACAGAAAATGGCAGGGGAGTTAGATACTGAGAAAGTACTATAAATGATCCTTTGGAAACCTTGCCATATAGATACAAATCCAATTGGCCTTGGACTTTGAGTTCTAGTGGGATATAAAAAAGATGCACCCTGTCCATGGTTTTCATTCAACCCTGACCTGTTTACCATGGTCCTTTTCTGTGAAGTTAGTGCATTATAATAAAAATCGTTGACTTGAAAAAAAAGATATTGGAAAGATAATATACCAAGTGTTATCAGTGCAGTAGATTTAATTACTATTATGATGTCTGGAGGAGCTATCAGTCCAGATGCCCCTCAATAGACAAATGGATCAAGAAACTGTGGTATATATACACAATGAAATTCTATTCATCTATTCAAAAGAATAATATATCATTTGCAATAATGTATCCTTTGCAAAGAAATAGAAGGACTGGAAAAAATATGTTGAGTAACATAAGCTAAGGCCATAGAGACAAAGGTTGTGTGTTTTCTCTCATATATGGAAACTACAATTAGTTTGTAAACATGTAAGTAAATTCGTTGGGTGGCATGAAAGTGTATAGAAATGTGATAACTGAAGTACAGTAGATTCAAGGGAGAACTCAAATAGCATAATTCCTTGAGAGGCAAAGTCAAACTTCCACAAATAAACACCAGGAAAAGGGTACTTGAAATGAGTGGAATGGAATCAAGGGGAGAGGGGTAGACAAATGAAGAGGAAATAGTGGGGGCAGGGGCCAGAGGAGAATGCAGTCAAGCATTCAACGTATATCCTACAAAATTAAGAAAAATGAGGGGAAAGGGTGGTTTGGGAGTGTTTGGTGAGAATGTTCAAAGGAGTAACATTGATCAACACGTGTTGTAGTCATAAATTTACTTTGTTGAATGACAACTGCTTTATAAAACTACTTAAATTTTTAAAAAGAACAAATTCTCCAAGCAATAATCTACATGAAGTAGTAGCTTCCATTAATCTTAAAAAAACCCCAAAAACTAGCCTTGAGTGGCTTTTAAGAAACTGCATCTTCTATAATTCCTGCTGCCTTTAAGTCCTTAAACAAGGCTGTGATTTTCATTATTTCTGAGATTCTCCATGGTTTCTACTGGACCTGAGAGAAAATAAGGAAAGAATTGGGGATTGATTTACAAACTTAGCTTTTCTACAGTAGCTCTTCCTAATGAAGAGAATTCCTTCTGGCCTTTATTGGCAGTTACAGTTAAATATTAATACCCATTATACATTTAGCATAAGGATGACATGCTGAATTGCTCCAAAGAGCCTCCTATACAAGGCCTCTTTAGATTTCCTGAAATAAATCCTATCCAAACCCAATGAGGCGAATTCTGGTTCTCTAATGCTTCATAATTCCCAACCTATATGTGGCTTGGATGCTGTTTCCAATAGAGCTATTGAGTCTGACTTCCTCTTCTCCTTGAAGTTCTTCATTAAGGATTGGAGACAGGAGAATGCCATGTGGTTGTTCAGGCAGAGGAGAGTATATTAGCAGAAGCCAAACTACCAGCCTGCACAGACAGAGGTGTGCAGGGGCGAATGGGGAAGGGAGGTCAGGTAAGACAGGGTATATAAGGAGAGGGCTGGGAGCAGGTATGGCTGCAATGGATGCCAACATGATTTCAGAGCCTGGGAACCTGTTCTCATGGTCTGAAGGAGGCATGGCCAGGACAGATAAGGATGTGACCTCAGAGCTAGAGGAAGTGACCTCAGATCCTAGGGGACCTCCCACGATTCCCAGCTGCACCAATTGTCTGGGTTACAGATGCTGGGTGGGGACTTCTAAGGTGCCACAAGAGAGAACAAAGGCAAAAGGAACATTTTACCAGGGTAGACCTAACAGGTTACGGCTCTAGCTCCATCTTAGAAATAAGGAAACTTTGATTTTTATTATTAATCACCTTTTCTCCTTGAGGTAATTGAGGTCACTAAAAAGGAAGAGAGGGATTTCAAAGCCTGGAAGGCAATTCAACTAGACCCATATGAGCAAGGCACATTTACTCTTAATTTGGGATGCTATGCTGATGTCTGTCTTTCAGCGCAACAAAATGGGGTCTGAATATTTTTGGTTTATTTACGCAGTCTTATGTCAGTAGTAATGCCATAATACTGCCAACAACAGACTGGTAGATTAAAAGCATCCCCCTTAGGAACAACAAATTATGGAAACAAATTAAGGTGGACAATCTGCATCATTTACATAAATGTCACTGTAAGGGCCTGTGTTCTGATGTGACCCTCTGGACTATGTTCTTCTATCTATTCATGCATTTATTAATTCAGTTTAATCATTTGTATTTTTTCATTCATCAAATAAATATCCCTAGAAATTGAAAACCAATAAAAATATCCTGCAAGTCCTCCAACCACTTATAGTGGTTGCAAATTTCTCAGTGTTCATAATCAGTTTATGTCCATGTTTTTAGAAATTGTCTGGTAAGGGATAAGATTTTCTGCTCATAGAATGATTATTAGGAGTGGAAGATGACTGGTAGTCTGATGAGGAAGTTTATCCCACCTATGGAAGAATTCACAAGACAGTTTTGAGAATATATATCCCAGGACTCTGCCTTTAAGCACTTCAGGAATTTCTCCTCATTAACAAATGTTAAGATGAAGGAACATTTGTGTGCACTTGAAAATAACATGTCAACGTATTTGTTATTTTTTAAAGATGTCCTTCTACAAATCGCTTTCATCCATCAGTCCTTGATCTTTTCTCTCTCAGAAGATAGTCACTATCAGCAATCCCTTCTTGTCACTGGAAACTGCAGAATGTCTAAGATTTTAGCGTCTTCCCCCCCCTGCAAACTAAGAAGAATGCCACCACTTTGAAGATGCTGCCCAAGACAAAGGATATTATTAGTTGCAACAACAATACCTAACATTTCTAGCTTTTCAAACCTCATTTTTATAGGGCCATGCTGAGATGCCTATATGATAAACTCACATAAAAGCTTTCTTTTATAGGTCACATTCCCTCAGTTGAGGGAACACATATATTTTTATAATGGTCAGTAAGTAAACTTATTCTTTGCTCAGCAAGTAGATACTATTCATATTTCCTAAAGCTATAGTTATACAAGATCCTTGAAAAAATGGTTCAGTACAGAAGCAGTTGATGTGTCTGCTTGTTCTGTAAGGTCCAATAGATACCAAAGAGCATGGAAATACACATGAGAAGAAAAAACACTCTTTAGTCCTCCTCTTCTTATTAATCATGTTCACCTTATACCAAATTTTCAGTTTACTTTGTAATAATCCAATTTCAACGTTCCCTAGTTGAAATCTTTGAAATTTGAAAACTCCTCTTTGAATAACTGTCCCACTTTATGTTTTCTCTTTGGGAGCAATATAAAAATGGGTTAAGCAGTACATTCATATTCTGAAACTGACATAATCACCACCTAATAATATTTATTCACTTCGTAGATATTTTAAGGCAAACACTGCAAGTTTGAGAAAACTGACTTTACATTTTAGAAAATAAGCACGTGTTGATTTTTGGTTGCAGTGGACCAAAGGAACATGTTTCCTGTGTTGAACAAAATAATGAAAATCAGTGCTTTGAGAGTGAAACTGATGAAAAGACAAGTGCATGTATTGGAGTATTTTCTTCGTTTCTTTGCCTACTGGGTAAATGCCTTGTTCCCTGTGGGTATTCTTTCTAGTAGTGTTCAAATAAAAGAAAACATTATTACTAATTTCTGGACTGGTCACCATATTGCCTTCCTCTGCTATTTAAACTGACATTGAATATGTATCATTTTGAATAGTTATGTATTTAATTTCGGGACCTATGATTTGGTACTCAGTCTTAACTTGTTAGATCATAGAGATATTTGTAAGACACTTAAATTTTCCTCTCTTGAAAGTGTTTTTATTTAGCATAGAATCAAACTCCTTGAGACAGTTGTAATACGCTAAATGTGATTCCAAGAGAGGAAGTCATCTAGCTTGGCAGTGACACTGTTGTTCTCCAAAGAAGGGGAGGGAGGGTGGATGTCCAGCTCAGCTCATGCATACTTAGAAAACAAATCTTTGGATTTCCTGTCTGTCCACAAGAATATTTATATTTTTAATTCCTGAAGGTAAAGTCATCAGGACTAAGTAAAAAAAAAGACAAAAAACAAAAAACAAATCTACCAGCTTATCAGGCAGCTGAACTAAATAAATAGTGGCGTCTATAGTAGAAACACCTCAGTGTTTTCATCATAGGGAAACATATTGCTAGCCTATGTTACTTAGACTCTGAAGGCTTGGTTTCTTTACATGAAGAATTATGAGATTTTAATAAGAATATATTTAGTGCTAACTGGTGAACAGTAGCTATATTATACTACTGAAATGAATTGCAAGTTTTACCTTTTATTAAGGTTCTGTTTTCATTAAAATTTGGAAAATAAAGACATCACTGAGAACTTTAGACTTTTACTGATGAAGACTTATTTTGTATTTAAAGTGCATTTTCCCCCTTTTCTATTGCATTTCTGTCTTTTGAACAGTGATAATTCGAAGCAATTTTAGGGATGCATTCTATGCTCAAATAAATCTTCTATGCAAAAAGATAAAGCCTGGTAATTTGACATTCCAGCGTTCTAGTGAGAAACAATCAGAATTGTTATCAGCTCCTAGAGCAAAGGAGGTGGTTCAATGAGTGACAGCATCTATTTTTTGTTTTCTTGATAATGGTCATTCTAATGGGTGAGGTGGAATGTCAGTGTTGTTTTGATTTTCACTGCCTTCATGGCCAGAGAGGTTGAACATTTCTTCATGTGTCTGTTGGTCATTTCTACTTCTTCTGAGAAATCTCCCTTTAAGTTCTTAGCCCATAATGATGTTATTTCTTTCAGGGTTCAATTTTTTGAACTCTTAAGTATAGTCTGGATATTAGGCCCTTGTCTGATGTATAGCTTTTCTCATTCTGTTAGCTATTTAGCTTGTTAGCTATGTCTTACAGTCTTACTTCACAGAAAATGTTAATTTTGATGTAATCCAATCTATCAAGTCTTTAATTTGCTGTGTTTCTGGATCTACATTTAGAATGCTTCCATCTGTTCCCAGGAACACTAGTGTTTCTCCTTTCTTAAAAGTTTCATGGTTTCTGCTCTTACTCTGATATCTTTGAATCATTTTTAATTTATGCTGCTACAAGTGATAAATGAAGATCTAGTTTCAGTTTTCTTCATGTGGATATTCAATTTTTCACTACCATTTGTTGAAGCAGCTGTCTTTCTTTCAGCCTATGGTTTTGTTGCTGCTGCTGCTGTTGTTGTTGTTGTTGTGGCCGTGGGGCTTGAACTCTGGGCCTGGGCACTGTCCCTCAGCTCTTCAGCTCAAGGCAAGTGCTCCACCATTTGAGCCACAGAGCCACTTCCGTTTTTTGGTGGTTTATTGGATATAAGAGATTCATGGACTTTCCTACCCAGGCTGGCTTTGAACCATGATCCTCAGATCTCAGCCTCCTGAATAGCTAGGATTATAGGTGTGAGCCACTGGCGCCTGGTGATCCAGCTTATGTTTTAGCTCCTTTATCAAACATATTAGATGAGTATATTCTGGGCCTTCAATTCTGGCTGGAGATGATGCAGCCAACAAGGAAGACTGTTACACTGTTAGTGGGGATATAAGCTTCTGGAAAGCAGTATTGAGGTTCCTCACAAAACTAAACATAGGATCATTCTTTGGCCCAGCAATTCTACTCCTGAGCATTTACCCAGTAGAATACAAAGAAAGTTATATAAAAGCCATTATCACAATTGTGTTCATTGCAGCACTATTCACCATGGCCAAGATATGGAAGCAGTCCAGATATTCCTCAATGGATGAATGAACAAAACAAATGTGGTATATACACATAATGGAATTTTAGTCATCCATTAGAGAAAATGATGTCGTACCATTTGTAAAGAAATAGAAAGACTTAGAAAAAATCATATTAAGTGAAGTAATCCAGACCCAGAAAACAAAGGCTGCATGATTTCCCTCATTTGTGGTTGATAGAATATGCCTGTAAATCTATAACTAAATATGTTTGGTCATCTGTAAATGGTTACAAATGAAATGACTGAAGTATAATAGACTTTATGGAAAGTTCAAAAGTATATCTATATGAAAGAGTAGGCCAAAGCCCAAGAAAATAAGCACCAGAAAAAGGGGAGATGCAAAGGAGGGATGGGGCCAAGGATAGAGAAGTAAACAGATAAGAGGGGAAGGAAGAGAACACAGTCGAGTAGTCATTGTATATACCACAAAATTAAGAAAAATAAGGGAGGAGGATGGGTCAAAGGGGCGTGAGAATGTTGAAGGGGTGACAGATTAAGATGCATTATATAAAAAAATCTGCTTTGTTAAATAGCACCTCCTTGGTACAATTACTTGAAGATAATAAAAAATTTAAAGAAAGAACTGATAGGACTTGATGACAAAGGAAATTGAGTTGAATGGCATAAGAACAATGGTTGGGATATGAGAGAGGAAAGTGGACTAGGGATAAATGGGTAATTTTTATTATGATATCTTCAAGTTGAAGTAACAGGTGAAAATTAAAAAAAATATTTGGAAAAAAATGATAAGATATAGTGGTTGGGAACTAAGTATGGTGTCAAAGTAGGAGAGTGTGAGAAAATAGAAAGAGCCAAAGGTCTGAAGTTGGAGACTAGAGTTTACATCTTGGCTCGAACATTAAGCAGTCATGTCAAGCTCATTAAATAGTGCCCTCTCTATCTGTAAAATGAAGCAATACTTATTGTGATTGTCGTGCAAGAGTGTATTAAAGATCAAATAAAATAATTATTTGTGAAAAGATAAATGCTGTGGATATCACATAGATTTAGAGACAACCAGGGACATGGCCAAATGCCTCTTAAAATATTCTGTTGTAATGTTTTAGTTGTTCAGTGATTAATTCTAATTTCCTGCTTAGAAAACTGATACCAGTTAACTAGACTTAGATGTGGCTGCTAATGAAACTAAATAGATAATATGAGAACATGAAAAAACCCACAATGAACATATCTGAAAGTGTGGTCTCTGTTAATAAAAAAAAAAGAGGAAACCAGGGGAGAGAGAAAAACTTGATCACAGAAAATCTATTAATCTAAGAAGGAAACATGGCATAGATATAAGTTAGAGAACTAGGATGATTGCTTTTACATACTTAACTGTCATAATATATGTGGACAAAGCCTGTGTTTCACTTTCTAAGTTTAAAGTGATAGGCTTTGATGAGCAAATTATCAGTCCTTTTGAAGTTATAATACCTATATCATGCTTTGTTAGAACATTAAAAATACTTATTTTAGAGAATCTCAATATTGCCCTCAAAAATTTCAGGCTAAGGGGCTGGGAAGATGGCTCAGTGGTAGAGTGCTTGCCTTGCATGCATGAGGCCCTGGGTTCGATTCCTCAGCACCATATAAGCAAAAAGAAAAAAAGCCAGAAGTGGCGCTGTGGCTCAAGTGGTAGAGCGTTAGCCTTGAGCTGAAGAGCTGAGGGACAGCGCCCAGGCCCAGAGTTCAGGCCCACGACCGGACCCCTCCCCCCGCCAAAAAAAAAAAAGTTCAGGCTATCACATATACTTTTCTTCTGTTAAACAGATATATCTTCTAATTAAGAATAAAATTGCAGCTAAGTTGTGTTTCTCCATATACTATTCTTTCCTGTATGTGTGCAGGTTGTGGGGCTTACCTTCAGGGCCTGAATGTTGTCCCTGAGCTTCATCTGCTCAAAGTTAGCACTCTACCACTTGAGCCACAGCTCTACTTTCAGATTAGATTTTTAGTAGATTATTGAAGCTAAGAGTCTCAGGGACTTTCCTAACCAGCCTGGCTTCATACTGTGATCCTTAGCCTCCTAAGTAGCTGGGATTTCAAGTATGAGCCACCATACCCAGTGAAATTTCTTTTACTTAATGTTGTTGAGCCATTAAGGCGAATTTTATGTTTTTTTTGTTGTTGTAGGCAATGAGATTAGAGCAAAGGTTTTCTGACCTTTATATTCATGCATTAAATGTTCTCGATGGTCCCTATTTTACAAGTGATAATCCTGAAAAAAAAAAAAAAAAAAAACAAACAAAACAAAATTAGAGGTCTCATAAGACCTGATTTCAAAGCATAATAAAAAGTAACATTAAACTCAATTGTGTAGTACTGGTATAACGATATATTTTTGGATACAGGAATTAAACTCTTCCATATCTGGCCAAACGATTTTCAGTTAGATAAAAAGACTATATAAAAGAAAAAGAGATTCTTGACTAAAGGGTGGTGGGAAAGTTGGATTGTCCAGATGAAAAAGGATGAAGTTAGATCTTAACTCAAAATAGATTAAAGATGTAAGTAAACCTTAAATTGCTAAATTCTGTGAGGAAAACATAAGACCATACTTTAAAAGCAAAAAGGTATTTGCTATATGTGGATAAAGCTAATAAGCTACCCTTTATGGACTACCTTTTATTTTGATACATAGAACCTCCTAGAGAGAAGTTGACTTTAAATCCTCTAATTACTCACAAGAAATAAATTCTCAAAGAATAATTTTGATGAGGTAGTTATATTCTTGTGTTCATTTCAGCATTTTTTCACAGTTGTAAAGAGATAAAAGCAGCTTAAATGTCTATTGACAAATGAACTGATAAAATGTAAAGAACAAAATTATAAATTTTATTTGTAATGGAATATTATATAATCTTTAAAAGGAGGACATCTATTAAACGATAATTGTAGAAGACACTTAAATGAGTACTACACACAGAAAAGGCAGAAAGATTCACAGTCACAAGAGCACTGGAAAGACTAAAACTTAATGGAAGAATAGGTAAATGAGAATTAAGAGAGAAGAAAACATTATCATCTCAATAAACCAGCATGTTTATAAGATGAATATGTGAGAAAGAAAATAAGAACACTCATGTCAACTGGGAAAAAAACAAAAATAGTACATATATCTCAATAACAATACTACATCCTGGTTGATTAGGTTTTCTTTTTTAAGAAGATTCAATTATTTTCTGTCTCAAAAAGAAAACATACCTTACTGGCAAAGATATACAGACTAAAGGAGATAGACTGAAAAATTATATTCCAATCAAATGGAATAAAAAATTTAAGCTCAAGGAGCCATACTCATATCTGACAAAATAAGGTTTGAAAACAAAATTAGTGAGAGATAAAAAAATAAAGAAAATCACTATAAGTGATGTAAAAGGAAAATTCCAACAAACAAATAGAGAAAGAATGAATTTATATCCACCAAGCATTAGTGTACCCATTGCATAAAACAAAGATTATTGGAATATAGGGACAAAAAGGTCCAGATATAATAGTAGTGAGAGGTCTTAACATCACATTATCTTCAATAGATCATTTAAGCCAAAATATTAATTGATACTTCAGAGTTAACCCACATCAGAGATAAATGTATCTATAGACATCTAGCAGGTATCTATAGACATCTTAATCTATGATCTGAGAAATACACATTCTTCTTGAGATCCTTCGGAATTTTACCAAAATAGATTATATTTTCTGCCATTTGGTAAATCTTAACAAGGATAAAAATGAAATAACTTATTATATCTTGTCAGATCACAGTGGGATAAAGCAAAAATCAACAGTAAAAGAAACTAGGGAAAAGTACAAGCAAGTGGAGATTGAACAATATATTTTTGAAAGATTAGTGTGTCCCTCTCAGCCAAACATACAAAGAAACTCATAGTGAAGGGTTGGAAAAGGATCTACCAATCAAATGCCCCCAGTAAGAAAGCAGGTGTAGCAATCCTGATATCTGACAAAATAAACTTTTCATTAAAATCAATACAAAAAGACAAGGAAGGACACTACATATTAATACAGGGAACAATCCAAGAGGAGGATATTACCATCATCAACTTATATTCCCCAAACATTGGTGCACCCAAATATGTTAAGCAAATACTCTCAAAGTTACAGAATAAAATAGGTCCCAATATGATAATCCTAGGACAGGTCTACCAACCAGAGGATTGGCAAAGAAGCTACCGAATGAAGTGAGGCCATACTTCAAGTGGAACTAACTGAGTATTTCACCCTAAAACAACACAGTACACATTCTTCTCAGCAGCTCATGGAACTTTCTCCAAAATAGACCATATCATAGTTCATGCAAGGAACTTAAGCAAATACAAAGGGATCAACATAATCCCCTGTATCCTATCTGAGCACAGTGGAATCAGGCTAGTTTTCAATAACAAAGCATACCGTAGAAATTACTCAAATACACGGAAATTGAACAGCACACTTCTAAGCAATTCCTGAATAACAGAAGAGATCAAAGAAGAAATTTTAAAAAATCTGACAACTCAATGATAATGAAAACACATCACAAAGAAACTTGTGGGACACAGCAGTCCTGAGGGGCAAATTTATTGCCCTCAGTGCCCACATCAAGAAAATAGACACAGACTAAGTAAATAATCTCAAATTGCAATTAAAACAGCTAGAAAAACATGAAAAAATGGAACCTAAAGTTACTAGCTGGAGCCAGATAACCAAACTAAGAGTGGAGATTAATGAAATAGAGAATTGGAGAATCATAGTCAAAATTAACCAAACAAAAACCTGGTTCTTTGAAAAAATAAACAAAATTGATGGACCATTGACAAGATTAATTAAAAAAGAGAGGAAACCCATATTAACAGGATTAGGGATGCCACAGGAAAATCACAACATGTACCCAAGATATCCAAACAATCCTAACAGACTACTTTCAAAAGTTATACTCTCTAAAGGAAGAAAATCTGGCAGAAATGGATGTATTTTTAGAGAAATACAAGTTGCTCAAACTGAGCAAAGAAGAAGTAAATCAATTAAATAAGCCAATATCCTACAACGAGATACAGGAAGCAATCAGAAGTCTTCCAACAAAGAAAAGCCCAGGAGCAGATGGCTTCACAACAGAATTCTATAAGACCTTTAAAGAATAACGAATACCCATACTCCTCAAGCTCTTCAGAGAAACAGAGAAGGAGGAAGCTATCCCAAACTCATTCTACAATGCCAATATCACACTCATCCCCAAACCAGGCAAAGACCCAACCAAAAAGGAGAATTACAGGCCAATTTCCTTGATGAACACAGATGCAAAGATCCTTAACAAAATTCTAGCTAACAATCCAGAAACACATAAAAAAATCATACACTACAACCAGGTAGGCTTCATCCCAGAGATGCAGGGATGGTTTAACATATGTAAATCAATAAATGTAATCCAACACATCAACAGAGCCAAGGTCAAGAATCACATGATTATCGCCACAGATGCAGAAAAGGCCTTTGATAAAATTCAACATTCATTCATGCTAAAAGCTCTGGAGAAAATAGGAATAGAAGGATCATTTCTTAAAACAATAAAAGCTATTTATGACAGACCAATAGCCAATATTATACTTAATGGGGAAAAGCTACAACCAATTCTCCTAAAATCAGGAACAAGGCAAGGATGCCCACTGTCTCCACTCCTCTTCAATATAGTCCTGGAACCCTTAGGGCAATAAGGCAAGAAAAAGACATTAAAGGGATCCGCATAGGGAAAGAAGAAGTTAAGCTATCCCTTTTTGCAGCTGACATGATACTATACCTTCACAATCCCAAAAACTCCATTCCCAAACTCTTGGAAATCATAAATCACTTCGGCAATGTAGCAGGATACAACATCAGCTCACAAAAATCAGTTGCCTTCCTGTACACTGACAATGTACAAGCAGAGAGGAAAATAAAGGAAGCAACCGCATTCACAATAACCTCCCCAAAAATAAAATAGTTAGGAATTTACCTAACCAAAGATGTAAAAGAACTATTTAATAAAAACTATAAAAAGTTAAAGAAAGAAATTACAGAAGACACTAGGAAATGGAAAGACCTCCCATGCTCTTGGATAGGCAGACTTAATATAGTGAAGATGGCAATACAGCCAAAGTTAATATACAAATTCAATGCAATTCCTATTAAAATCCCAATGATGTACATCACTGAAACACAGAAAACAGTCCAAAAATTCATATGGAACAACAAAAGACCTAGAATAGCAGTCTGGAGGATCCTCAGAAAGCTAAATATTGACCTCCCTTATGACCCAGTCATACCACTTCTAGGCATCTATCCTGAACAACAGGACACATGCACCTCCATGTTTATTACAGCACTGTTCACAATAGCCAGGCTATGGAAACAACCCAGATGTCCCACCACAGATGAATGGGTCCAAACATTGTGGTATCTATTCACAATGGAATATTATGCAACCATTAGAAATGACAAAATAATGGCATTTTCAGGGAAATTGATGGAGCTAGAAGAAATCATGTTGAGCGAGGTAAGCCAAGAGCAAAGAGGCAAACAGTACATGGTCTCCCTGATAAGTGGATGTTAAATCAAAAATGTTAGGTGATATGACAAAATTAACAGGACTTAAGAAACAAAGGACTTCTACTCATCTGGTCAAATCACTGCTAAATAACCCCATGCTGCTGATCACATGTATGGTATATATGTGTACACCACAGGAAAACCAAGGAGACGACACAGAACTAGAGAGAATCAGGGAAAAACATACAACAGTGGGGTCCATCAGCTGCACTGGACATTGACCAAAATGAACTAAGCAACTCAATGGCAGTGATGGGAGGGAGGGGACAAGTGGGAAATAGGGAACAGCTGATGTTATGCAAAACAAAAAGAAATGTACATATCACCCAATGTGGAAGAAATAACTGTATCACAAAGCTCATAGAACTCATAAATGTTATAGACCGTGATAGACAATTTGCTCCAGGAAAGTTAGAATGTGTTTGTGACGTTAACTGAGCATCACTCTCCCACAATACTGTGAAATTTGGGAAATTATGTAACCACTTAATCACAATAAAAAATTTGAAAAAAAAGATTAGTTGTGTCATTGGAAAACCAAGGGTGAAATAAAACCTTCATAAAATGAAATGAAAATGAAAGCACTGCTTACCTGAACATATGGAATTATAGTGAATGTCTTTTTAAGGGAAAATTGCATAGCTTTGAATACCTACATTAAAAGTTATAGGTCTCAAATAAATAACCAATGATATTCCCCCATGGTCTTAGGAAAACAAGGACTAACCAAATGGAGAAATTTCTAGTCAAAGTTGAGCCAAGATAATATAAATGACTTAAGCATATCTATAATGAGCAATGATTCAAGCAATAAACACAGAAAGCCATGTTCTGGGATAAAAAAGAGGATCTTTTAAAGAAACTGTCCTGAGAAAACTGGGCATGCACACATAATGAAGTCTGAAATTTGATTCCTATCTCTCTGTGTAAAATCAACTGAGAATGGATCAAAGATCAGAAAATTTAAAACTTCTAGTGGAAAACATAGGAAGAATATCTCAAGATATAGATATTGAAAATTACTTCCTGAATAGAATTCTTAAAATCTTAGAAAATAATAGAATATAGAAAATAGAATAGAATAGAAAATAATAGAATAGGCTTGCATAGAATTAAAAAGCTTTGCACAAATCTGACACTTGTGGCCTGTATCTTGCATCCTAGCTAATCTGGAGGCTGCGATGTGAAAAACTGAAGTTTGAAGCCATACCAGGCAGACAATCGTAGAAACTTTTATTCCAATTAACAAGATAAAAAGCTGGAAGTGAAGGTGTTTCTTAATAGGAAGAGTGCCAGCCTGGGACAATAAAAGCCAAGTGAAGCCCTAATTTCAAGCTCCAGTATTGGTAACACACACACACACACACACACACACACACACACACACACACACACACACACACACACACACACACACACACACACACACCTGCATAGTATAAGAAACAATCGACAGACCATCTACAGAATAGGAGACCATTTTTCTCAGCATTTATATAACAAGGGATTAATGTTCATAACATTTTCCCATCAGAAAAAATGACATTGCCCCCTTTGTAACAGGGAAATGGAAAGACTTGGAAAAAAATCATATTAAGTGAAGTAAGCCAGACCCAAAGAAACATAGGCTGCCTGTTTTCCCTCATTTGTAGTCATTAGTATATGTCTAGCCTATTGTATGTCTAGGTTAGTTCTAACAGAAGATCACAATAGCTCAATAGCTATAGACATCTGACCTTATAAAATGATGGTAATCGAAATGAACTACAAGAGGTTTTTTTTTTCCCTCCTTAGGCTACTGTATGTGGTTATCTCTTCTTTCATTTATTTTTGCTTTGGATTACCTCCTGTCATCAATGTTTTGATCTTGGTACTTTTTGTATTGTTTATATATAACTTATATACCCTTTGTGTATGTTTGTCTCTCTGGGGAATCACAGAGACAAAGACAAAGGGTGAACCAATGCAAGGATGATACAATACACTACGTTGGAAATGAACTTTACAACTTAGCAGGAAGGAGATGGGGAGGGAAAGCGGGAGAAAATGAGGGAGAGAGTAAAAATATTTGACAAGAATTGTATCAATTTCCTTACTTATGTAACTGTAACCCCTCTGTATATCACTTTTACAATAAAAAATAAAATAAGCAGTTGGAAAAAATACCGGAAAATTAAATACCCAAAGAGCAAATAATCCAATCAATAAATGGACAGATGAGCTGAACAAACATTTTTAAAATGAATTACAAATGATCAATAAATACATAAAAATTGTTCAACCTCTTTAGCCATCAGTGAAAGAAAATCAAAACTATGCTGAGATGCCATGTCACCCCAATCAGAATGGCAATCATCAGGAAACCACATAGGAATCTTTATACAGTACACTGTTGTTGAAAATATAAGTATGTATAATTATAGAGGTTCCTATAGAGGTTCTCATATGATCTGGCCAAAATACTCCTCTCTTATTTCTCTTTCTCCTCTCTTTCTCTTATTTGTGGAATTTAGGTAAGAGGAAGGACATGAAAATAAGAGGCTAGTACAAAGGGAAAGGGACAGGAAAGATTAAAGAAGACAGTATTAGGATATAATAATTATGTCCTTTTAATATTTTTTATTAATTTATTTATTAATTATTATTATTTTTATTTTTATTTATTATAAATATATTTATTTATTATTATTATTATTATTTATTAATAATTTATTAATTATTAATTTTTTATTAATATATTTAATAATTATGTCAAATTATGTCCTTTATGTTACATGCACATAAAATATAATAGTAAGACACATTACTTTGTACAATTAATATGCACTAACAAAAAGATATGAGTCCTGTCACATGTTGCAATATGTAATAAGCTTAATGTTATACAAGCAGAAGCATATTTTTTTTAATTTAATTTAATTTTTTTTGTGAACATACTGTACAGAGGGGTTACAATTACATGGGCAGAATAATGCATACATTTCTTATCAAGCATTGCAGCCTCCTCCTTTGTTTACCCTTCACATCCCTTCCCTACCTCCCCGCTACCTCCCAACCCCAATCATCCCCCCCCCCCCCCCCCCCCCCCCCCCCCCCGCACCAACGTTGTAAAGCTCCTTTTCGACATGACCTTGTACTTCTCATTGTTGTTAGAATTCTTGATTATAACCATTCTAACTGGTGGCTGACACCTGTAACTAGCTATTCAGGAAGTTGAGATCTGAGAATCACATTTGAAGCCAGTCTGGCAGCAAAGTCCTTGAGACTCTTATCTCCAATTAAGCACCACAAAATTAGAAGTGGGGTGTGGCTCATGTGGTAGAGTGCCAGCCTTGAGTGAAAAAGCAAAAGGATAGTGCTCTGGCTCTGAGCCCCAGCACAGGCACAAAAAGTCAAAAGTTTGTGTGAGTGTAGAGAAAAGGAGACAATAAACTGTTCATGGGACTGTAGATTAGTACAGCTATTACAGAAAATAATGTGAAAATTTCAAAACAAATTAACCATAAAACTTGAAGACCTAGTCATTCTTATCCTGGATAATCCAATATACCACACAATGGCTACTGGTAACAGAATTTTCTGTATATGAGATTCACATGTAGTGAGTAGATAATTTTCTTCACTATAGTAATAATCCTACTATCTATATGTATCCCATAACATCATGTTATATACTTTAACTATCTACAACTTATTTTTGAAAGTAAGGTTATATATTGAATGCAAAAGAGTTGCTTATTTTATATACATATAAATACTATTATTCATGAATAATAGTTACTTGGAAGCCAAGCTACATTTAACAAATTGATTGTAAACTTCATAGTGGGCTACTGATTTGGCCTTACAATAAAAAAAATAGATACAAAATTAAAAAAAAAGAAAAGTAGCTTCCCTGTGATTTATTTTATTCATCCATGAAGAAAGTATCTAGTTAGTATCTATCATTTTGTAAACATTGATAGTACAGCCTTGAAGACAGCATAGGAGGCTTTTGCTTCCATAGATATTCTCCAGCTCAGATAAAGTGATGAATAATTGTAAACTATGATCATCACTATTATAGAAATAAACCAGAATTCCTTAGTGGAGAATGATGGATTGCAACCTAATTAGAGGAGTCAGTTTGAGACTGACCTTACTGAGCAGGTAGCATATACATGGAGACAAAAATGAGAAGGAATCAATTGTATGCAGATTCAGGAAGAGAGTTTCTGGCACAAGAAACAAATTCAATGTCCTGAGTAGAGTTGGAGTGAAATACAATACAGAGGAACGGAAAGAATCCAAAGTGATTGGTATGTAGGAAGGTGGAGTATGGGGTATAGGAATGATACTAGGAAATACTGCTGAGGTTGTTCACAACTGTTCAAATTTTTGGAGTCCATTCAACTCAGCATTGTAAAATAGTAGGAAAAATGATCTCATAAGGAACGGATGTGAGGTTCAGCAAAGTTTATATAAACTTGTGATTTGTTACAGAAATGTAATTTTAATTGAATGTTTTCTTCACGTATTACTTACTATGTGTGATTATCTAAATTTCAAAATTGCAAAGATAGTTTAGATTTTGATGAGACAACCTGGAGAGCTCTGTGGTTATCATTTAACTATGTTCCAAATCACAGATATGAGCCAACTTGACTTATAATTGGGGTGTGTACAAATGAAATCTGTAGTTTAAAAAGTAGATTAAAAGTGATAATTTCTTAATTTATAGCAATTGGTTCACTTAAAAATTCCCTCATTTAATTTTTATAGTTCTCTTATAAAGATACACATTTCACCTCACATGCAATATGTAGACTTCTGCTTTTTCATGAATTGTTTTCTTGATCCAATATTATCTTAAAATTTTTTTTCATGACAGAAACTCTTTGGAAAAGTCAGTCCTTTTTCCAGTTGATCTTAATTTCCTACTTGCCTCTGGAGAGTTTGGAAATGAGGGCAGGCATTTTGCCATGACCTGCCTGCAGTCTATTTATCTTACTAAGCTAACAAGCTTTGCAGATGTCATCTGTGTGCTGTCCTGGGTATATGGGGAATGAATAGACAGGGATTGGAGGCCAGGTGAGTGGATTGCTGCTGTCATTTCCTTTGGAGCTAATCATTCTAAGGTGAAGTCCATTCCTTCTTGAGTTGCTCCAGGCCTTTCTATAAACGGCCTAAGAGTAGGAATTCAGAGACACATCTATGTTTTTAGGGGGACCCAAGGTTGTTTGTCCTTGGTCAGTAGAGCCCAAGCTATCCTTTACCTAGAGAAGGCCTTTGGATCTGTCTGGCTCACAATCTCAGTTTGTACTCAGGAAGGCAAAAACTACCTTCAGATTTGAGATACCATGAGATAGAAAGGATATGGACTTTGCACTGTGGTTGGAGTCACCTTTATTTCACCCAGGGCAAGCTAAATAAGTACAGGGAGCTTGTTGTTTGTGTCCTTATAAAATAAGGGTTCTACTTCCTTCCTTCCTTTTTTTTATTGTGAAAATATTGCACAGAGGGGTTACAATTACATGGGCAAGATAATGAGTACATTTCTTATCAAGCATTGTAGCCTCCTCCTTTGTTTCCCCTTCCCATCCCTTCCCATCTTCCCCTCCTCTCTGCCCCCCCACCCAATCCTCCTCCCTGCACCACCAAAGTTGTAAAGTTCGTTTTTCGACATAACGACTTGTACATCTCATTGTTGCAATGGACCCACCTGTATCCCTATTTAAACGATTTGTTTTTTCCCTTCCCCTCCAAAAATTATACCGACATCAAATATAGTGAAAGCAGGGGTTATACCGTGGGGGAGGGACATACAAAGCAACAAAGAAATAATCTTATAAATGTGTTAGAAACAATCCTGTGAAAGAAAAAAAAATTTAATACATATCTTAGGGAATGAACCCTAAGATATCTACTTCCTTTCTGAAAAGTGTTAGAACACCCACAGCTAATACAAAGTATCTGCCATAGTACTTTCCATAAAATTCACTTGATCACATATAGTTAGTTATTACTAGTTAAAACATTGCTACTTTCCTATTACAAGGGTAAATCCCTAGTTTCAGCAATGATCTGCTACTGGCCTTCTCCTTTATAGATGGTCATTCATTCCAAGTCATACCTTCTTATGTCACACTAGATTTGCCAATAAAAACTCATTTCAAATATTTTTAGTTCTATATATCAACATATGTGTTTCTGAAACATATATGCATAAGTATATATTTATAGGATGTTTCTTATAGACAAGGGATTCATATCAAGGATTTACAGTTTTATTAAACCTCCTATTAAGAAAACAAGTGGTACCATTCCACCAATAATTTTTGTACTGCTTAGCTGTCAAATGCTATGCTAGGTGCCAGAGATATTTCTTAAATATGTCCCCAGGAGGATATATCCACTTATATTCTAGAATAAAATGGGATGGGATATATCCACTTCTAGCAGTTTTTCTCCCTATTGGAAATAAAATTAAAAGCAATGCATTTAAGTATTTAAGGTGCAGCCTTAGGGGAACTAATTTATAATAGTAATATTATAATATCAAATTTGCAGTGGCAGAGATTTTACTGAGAATCAATATATTCCTGGCATAAACCATTAACCTTAGAAATATCAAGTAAAACTATTTGTAAGACATTGCTTTGTATTGTGCCAAAACCTTCTTGTGAAGTCATGGCCCTACTGAGCTCTCTGCCTGTACAAAAGAATGCTTCTAGTTGATGCCTTGTTAATTTTAAAAATAATGTTTCCCTTGAGGTAAATGAGTTATCTTCTATCATCTTTATATATTTGAGGGAAGTCAATGGAAGGTCAGACATAACCAAAGTAGAATGCTTCATCCTAAGTGGGGCTCTATTTATCATACCTAAATATGTGTGCATATCTGATGAATCCTTTGTGGTATATGCCCACTAATGAGTATAGAATGCATATCATCTGGAAGCATACATTATATGTAACATTATGTGAAAATGCTCTTTTTTTCTAGCAGGGACTGATTGTTCACTTTGTGAAATGTCTAATCTAAAGAACTTTTAGTTACTGGAATCCCATTGGATGTTTTTAATCTAGCTAGTTGTATAAAGGTATACAATAGTATCAATTCCTTCATTTTTACAAATATAATACGGTACATGAATATTTCTTTTCCTTGCCAATTTCTAGCTGAGTCCTTTGGCTACTGTACTCATAATTATGCCATTCTAGGCTAAATGTCTCTGCTTCATAATTCCCAAACCCTCCAAGTTTATTGTACTCTATCATAGTGTGTGTTTTACTGTGGGCAGTGATTCTGTTTGCTTTTACTCACTCATTGGTCTCCACATAAGTGGATTCTCAGGTATATTTGTTGAAAGTGATTTTGGGTTAGGCAATAAGAAAATCAAAACTACTTTTAAGGAGTGGGAGATACAGATATTAATCAAATCATCATATTGTGAGCCTTCATTAACACAAGTGTACAATGAGTGGCTTGAGAGCACCAACAGTATGCTAGAGTGGGTGCCTTTGATTTCTACAGAACTTTAGAGCTTACAAAGTGCTTTCATCTGTGATCAGCCAGGGTCAGAAGACTAATTGGGCTTCCTCTGCCAATTTTCTCCAATCTTTGTTTCTTCCTCTCTAAGAAGATGGAATGCAGTTCCAAAAAAATCTTTTTTCCAGATACTTTTGGAAAATACTCATTTTACTCTGCTACCCAATTTATTTCCTTCCTCTTGACTTCTATCTCTGCTCTGACTATGACTAAGAAAGCCCTGGGCTGACTATTAAGAAACATGGTCTTTGATACTGAAACTCATTACCTTCTTAGGAAATTATTGAAACACCCTAAGTCTGATAAATGTCACAAGTGCTGTGTTAATTCTAAAAAGCTGTAGAGACATAAAGCCTAATTGTTTTAAACATAAACATGGCAATCATTATTATATTATATATTTAGTATTATAAGGGAAGCTTCTCAGTGCCTGGATATGCTCAAGGACAAAATGGATTACACACTCTAATATAAGCTTAGAAAGTATTAAGTTAATTATGGTAATGAAGTAATAAACAGGGAGGAACATAGGCAGAGTGATGCTTCATTAGTTTTTTCATATTATTAAACTGTAATCCTAATTGAATAGACTACAGTATGGGTTTTATTTGTATTGCTTAACTTGAAAATTACCTGAAGTTTTATTATATCTGTAGAATAGCAATTATAATAATGTAGCTCAAATATTACTTGGAAGCTAGGTGCCAGTAGTTCCTACCTATAATCCTAGCTACTCAGCAGGCTGAGTTCTGAGGATCAAATCCAAGAGACTTTTATCTCCTGTTAACCAGCGAAAAGCTAGAAGTGGAATTATGGTTCTAGTGGTAGAGCACCAAACAGGAGGGAGAGCCCTGAGTTTAAAAACACTGGCATGAATTTTTTTTTCTGCTACTGTTATTTCAAATTGAAGTTTAGGAGCTTTACTCACTACTGTCTTTTATTCTCTGAACACATCTGATTTGCTACGAACTTTAAAAACACACACAAAAGGCTTTCAGGAACAGTACTCTCATTTTTGTAAAATAATGACTTGTCAGCTTCTTGAGACGTTCATCTACTTAGCAATCAGGAGGTTATTGAGGTTTGAACCTGAATAATTCATGAAAGGTAGAAAAAAATGTCTTATCATTCTGTCTTTGTTTTTTAAACATGTTTATTATAGGAAGTATACATTTATCTTTTTAAAAAGAGGGTAGTGGTGTGTAGTTGGAAGAGGATGGTTCTGCTGGTATCTGGTAAAGGTACTTGAAATTTATCTGTCCCTAAACATTTTATCTTGATATTGTCAGTGGTGCAAATATATTCCTGGGTGTTTGCTTCTTAGTGAAAAGGAGGTGTTGATTTTTCATTCCTATTGGTCAAGCAGTACTGTCTCAGTTTTTCTCTCTGTCTGTCTCTCCTTTTCCTCTCTCACTACCTTCACCCTGCTCTCCTCTTCTCTGAGCTCCTGTGTCTTTCTTTCCTATGTCTGTCTGTGCCTGTGTACCTAAGATGATGAAAAAAAGTACATTATTATCTAGAATGATGCTTGCCAAGCACCTGAAAGCGGCTTCACTGGGAGAAAAGGCGGTGGGGGTGGGGGAGGGTTAATCATTTGGCTGTTAAAATGCTGCAGAAGGGAACACAAGGCTCTGCCCACGTAATAAGTGCCTGCAGACAACCAGGGAGCAGGAAAAAGTTTGGGAAATAACTGACTCCCCCCAACCCCGAGTGTGGAACTTCTGTAAACACATTGAAGCTTCCTCCCACTCTAATTTTATAATACGCTCGCGTGTTTAAATGTTTAAGCTGTCTTTCTTTGCCTATGCCATAGACCCCACAAAGAGCTCCACAAGTAAAAGGAAATATTTTACCGTTTTCTAAGTGAAACCGCAGTTTCTGTGTGTCCCTGGCCAGATTTTCCTTACCCAGCTGTTAGTCATTTGTAAGAAGCTGCCCTTGTAATTGCAAATGAGTTCAGATGTGATGTATGCAGCACTGCGTGCACCTCTGCTTTCGTCTCTTTCTAGTCATTTAGGCTCCCGAGAACCATGCTTCTAATAAATAGCTTTTTATTACCCAAAGCTGCTGTTCTAGCAATGCAAAGGCAGCTCTTTGATAGATGGGCCGGGTAGTTGTGTGTGTGTGTGTGTGTGTGTGTGTGTGTGTGTGTGTTGTGCTCACTCAGTTGTTAGTAGGAAAGAAGAAAGCAGCAAAGGGGGGACTTTGGCAAAGGATATCTTAGGAGTACACTGAAGCAAGCAGATCAGAATTGAGAAACAAGAGCGAGAGCTGAAATGTGATTCTCGTGCTTGGTGTAACACTCATCGTCAGGATAGAACTGTGCGGGGCACTATCAGAAGCCTTGCTCCCATCACTGAATCTGCTCCGAGACCATGCAGCAGCACAGCCCAGCAAGCCACCGGGAAGTTTGGCCGGAGCTGATTCCTAGGGGATTTTCCCGTGCCTAAGAGACCCCTGCTTGCCTTGAGCTGTATGGAGGAAGGCTCGAGTTTCCCACGAGGGGCCCCCTTGGAAAAGCCTTCTGTGCAGAATCCAGGCTCTGCTTCTTTCTCTCAGTGTGCTATTCACCACCAGGCTTTTTCTCACCTTTGCCGATTTGCTGGTGTGATTTCCATGTACTGAGTCCTGAGTAGGGATCCAGGATGGATTGCCTGTGCATTGTCACCACAAAGGTAGGATAGGAAACAGAGCTGTGGTTGTGTGCAGCGTTTTTTCTATTATTATTCTTGTCCTGTAGTTGAAACAGCTCTGCTAGGTGCTGCCAGTTCATGAGATAAAATCATTAGTATAATTTGCTGGGCATTTTGTTCCCTAAGAGGGTTGGAGGGATCTGTGTTTCTGTGATTTCAACTTCTTAAAGTGGTATTGTGTGTTTGTACAGAAGAAAGGAAAATTGTAATGGCAGAATTTGTTTTTGCACTTATTCATATCTCATAATTGAAGTATCTATAGTAGTAGTGTAACACACATCATTTAAATATACCATATTGGGAAAGTCTACGTGTGATAATTAGCTTTTCATTTAAAAACAAAACAAAACATGTCTTCTATATTTGAAAAAGCCAATCAGCTTTACTGTGGCTTGACATATTGTTTCTGATTGGAGAATTCTGATATTCTACATTTTAGAGAATTTTTTAAAATCAAAAACAAATCTTTAGGCCCTGATGTAAAAACACAAATATTCAATTGATTCTGTTTTGATTATAAGCAAATGAAATATTTTGCATAATCAGAAGTTGACATAGAAATGAGAAGGAATAAAATAAATAGGCAGAACATATATAGATTTAGATTATAGATGATAACTAAAATGTTCAAATGAACTTTATTTTATTCTGTCCTCAGTTCTAAATAGTGTAAAGTCCATATGTGCTGGTTATTTGAATAGAATTATACTATTATTTTTAGAAAACTAAATTTAAGAAGACATATTCATTATATTCCCTTCATTGTGTGTGTAAGCATACCATGAATTTATTTAAGTCATATCTTTTCTATCTCATATTGATTGGATACCCATTAAACATGACAAAATCAATAGCTTAGAGCATAAGACTCAGTAAGTATGTGTTTTAACTGTGCACACTCATTAATATTAACAAAAGATTAATTTTGAAGCCATAAATCAAATTTTACATCCATATGACATTATTTTGCCTTTTTTTAAACTTTTATAAATTAAGTCCAGAAATTCTTAAGAGATTATCTTTCCAAAAAGGACCTAGCTTCAGTGACAGCTTCAATCAGTTTCATGGGCTTAGAATTCTGGTTGGACTAGTTTACGGGTTTCTAAATTATACAGTGACACCTTGTATTACTTTTAAAAATTGCCTACCATCTCATTTAGTTTTTCTAGTACAGTTAGGAAAATAATAGACTAAAATGAGTGCCAAAAAGAAAAAGAGTTAACTGGGAAAATGCATGTCATTATGGGACATGGGGAAGGAATGATGATCTTATATAGGTTTTCCTCTCCTAAAGTGTTTTACTTGTTGTTTCTTCACAGAATTTTGCCAAATCTGAGTTACATGTGTTTTATAATTATTTATAAATGGTAATAAATTTATAAATAATAGCTTGTCATAGCAATTTAAGCTACTGTTAAACATAATTAGTACTTTTAAATAAGTTATAAAAAGTTATTAATCGAAGTTAAAATGACATTTCTTGCAATGAGCAACACTGGGATCCAAGTTCTGTCAATATATATTACATATAATATAAAATTCAATATATAAAATGTTACCACAAGTAGTAGGACAAATGTAAGAGATTTTGTTTTAGATAATGTGTGAGAGAAACATGTTATTAATCCAATGTTCTCATATGCATTCTAGAATGTCATTTACATAATCTTTAATGTACAAACATATTTATAACAAAGTTATCTTATAGTGTTTAAATGATCACTAAGCTAAAAGTTGAATAAGACTTCCTAGAGAACTGCAGACTGCAAATCTGGTCTATTTATCCCATCTCATCAATATTTTATTCCTTCTTCCCAAGAGACTATACACTAAGGACACTCCTTTTTTCCTGAAACTTTTCAACAATTTGGAAACTTAAAATTTTATCTCTTTTCAACTTCACCTCTTCTTTCTCTAACATTAATTCCACTTTATAAAAGCACTGGCCATGTTACTTTCTTGGTAGAACTGGAATGTTCAACCATCTTGATCTGTCTAGATTGCATTTCACCCATGTCACATCTCAGTATCAAAGATGACCACTAGTGGCATCAAAATGTTCAGTGGCAGGAAACAAAGTCATTCACTGGGATAGCGTCTAGATCTTTCTTCCTCTCCTGCTTTAGCACAAAAGGTGCTTACTGTCCTCCTGCATCCTCCAGCCTCTGAGTTGCATTCTCCATTATACAAATGACAGAAACAAAACCTCTTTGTCTTTGCTAGTTAGAAGATTAATGAAATGAGAGATTATGACAAATCGAGAATGATCATGGCATAATGACAATATAAAAGGATTCATTAGACACAATGGAGAAGCATTTAAATTTTTTTACGTATAAAAGGAAGGGTATAACTGTGACACATTTCCTAAAAATTTAAACTCCCTTTGAAAAAATGCTACCCTAGATTACATCTCCTCCCCATAACTGATTGCTGAAAGTTTTGTGTTCCAGTCTAAAGAGACTGATTTTCAGAACCTGTGCAAATGTAGAGAAAGATCTTTTGGTCTAGAAGATTATCAACACAGCTCAACATAGACACTCTGCCTCAGATTGGAAGGTTTTACCAGATGTTTTTTATAAGAATATTGAGCCATCTCTTTTTCTTTGAAGGCTTCTATCCAGTTTCAGTTTCAACTCTTTTGTTACAGATGTTACCACTGAGAAAAAAAAAAAAAACCATGACGTAATGAGAAATAACAGAATTCTAGATGAAGACTTAGATTTAAATGATACTTGTAAACTTAAGAACTTGGATGAGCTATTTAACGCCCCCATTCCCTGCTTTCCACTTCTGTATTTGCAAGAGAATGTTTAAGCCATGTTAAAGCATGTAAAGTACCCAACGCAATTGCTAATATTTGGAAAGATTTCAATATAGGGACATGTATTGAGCAATTCTAGCATATTCAATGAATCCTTTCTCTAGCACGATAACTGAGGAAAGTGAGGTTATCTCAATAATATATCAAACACAACATAAGAACTAAGACAACACATTTTATGAACTGAAATTTCCTAAGAATGCTTTTTAAAAAAATTTTATTGTGAAAATACCGTACAGAGGGGTTACAATTACATGAGCAAGGTAATGAGTAAGTACATTTCTTATCAAGCATTGTTGCCTCCTCCTTTGTTTCTCCTTCCGATCCCTTCCCATCTCCTCCTTCTTCATGCCCCACCTCCGGCGCCAAAGTTGTAAAGTTTTTGGACATAACATCTTGTACATCTCATTGTTGCAATGGGTCCACCTGTATCCCTATTTAAACAATTTGTTTTTTCCCTTCCCCTCCACAAATTATACCAACATCAAATACAGTGAAAACAGGGGTTTTCATGTCCCTCTCATGGGGGAGGGACATACAAAGCAACAAAGAAATCATCTTGTAAATATGTTAGAAACAATAGCAAAAAAGAAAAACCATTTGAGTCTTTATCTTGGGGTTCATTTCACCTAACATCAACTTATTTGACCTTTTCTGCTTGTCTCAGACATATACTAGTTATTGCAAATAAGGGAAAGCATGGGACCTATGTTTCTTTGGGCCTGGCTTACTTCATTTAATATCATTTTTTCCAAGTCTTTCTATTTCCTAACAAATGTGGCAATGTCATTCTTTCTGATGGAGGCATAGAATGCCATTGTGTACCACATTTTCTTGATCCATTCATCTACTGAGGGGCAACTGGGTTAGTTCCATATCTTAGCTATGGTAAATTATGCTGTAGTAAACATAGTTGTGCTGTAGTATGGAGCTTCCTCAAAAGACTCCACATAGAGCTCCCCTATGACTCAGCAATCCCACTTTTGGGCATTTACCCAGATGATCACAAACAAGACCATACTAAAGCTACCAGCACAACTATGTTTATTGCAGCATTATTTACCATAGTTAAGATATGGAACCAACACAGATGCCCCTAAGAATGATTTGAATAAAGAAAACCCAAAAAGTTTGACAACTAAAATTTACAGAAAGTAATGGGAAGACAATGCTACCAGATGAATGAATGAATGAATGCTACTAGATAAATGGTTAATGAAACAATAGTTCTAGATAATAGACTATTCTGAACTACATGTAATGATATTAAAGCAGTCCATAGAGGTTTTTATGAAGGAATACTCAAGACTTAGGCAATAGCATATAGGATTTGAAATAAGGACAATAAAATGTTAGATCTGTGAGAAATCAAAGTAAATATATATTTTGTTACATTGAGTCCTCAGTGACATCTGTATGTGTAAAGCACAACAGTACTCTATTATATCTCTGAGTTAATTTACTTTCTATCTCTAATATTATTCTAAAGTATATTATTTCTGCAAATAAAATTATTCAGGTTCACTAGTCATCTTAATAAAGTAGTAGATGAGTTATAGAGTGCTATCATTTTGGATAGCCATTAACCAGCTTATAGACCAGAAAAATAGTTTTAAAAGAATCTACAAATATAATTTCAGTATGTTAAGTGAAATGGCTGCTGTAACTTATTAATAAAGGTATGATGGTGCTATTAAATTTTAATATGTTTAACAGGTTAATGTGCATAAATCAACTCAAATAGTAGAATGAAAAGTGGAACAGGCAGCATAAAGTAAGCTTTTATTGATGTTAATGTGATATCTGCTCTGTAAATATGATTTCACTTTCCACCTCTGTCAACCAACTGGCTTTTAAATGGATTAAAGTCACATAGAATTTCTGAAAGGAAATAAAAGTTGTGGCTGGACATTTAAAAGATTTTTATCAAGGCGAGTATGATATTATTTATTATGACCTTAATAGATTTAAAAGTAACATTGTTCTTTTGGAAAGGGACTCACACTTGAAACTTTTCAACTATAGTTTCATAGGAAGCTAAAATAATTTTTATTCTCTACCATAGCTTTATGTAGAGAAAAATGATACAAATCACCAAGGCAACAAATGGTTTTCTGAGTGGCCTTGTGCTCATAAACAAAGCGATTTATTTATGCAGATGTACCCTTGCATCTGTTCCCATAGTGGAAGCAGTGCATCCAACCATTGATTTTATTCTTCCAACAAGTTATTTATTGAATATGTACTTGGGCTTGATATACTTGAATGTATGCCGATACAAAGAGAAATTTGTTTCCATGGAACTTTTAATCTAATGGAAAGCCATTATGGGAATATGGAAATAACAATGATATGTGATAAGGAGGTGAATGAGCACAGGGAGTCCTGACGCGACTACAGGATAGGCAAAGCTAGATATAAGGAAGGCTTTCCTGAAACAAACCATTAAGCTGCTGTGTGCAATGAGTGCAGTGGTAAGGTATTCCAGGTAAATATCTAGATTGATGTGGAGGGGAAAAGGGACAGAAAAGAGAGAAAAGAGCAGGGAGGAAAAGGGAGAGGAAGAGAGGAAGAAAGGGAGGGAGAAATGAGAAGGGAAGGAGAGCAGAGGGAAGAGGAAGAGAGAGAGAGAGCAAGAGAGAAAATGCAGATGTAGATAAAGGAAAGAAGCAGCAGAAGATGGAGAGGGAAAGGGAGAAATACGTATTTTAAGAAAGGAAGGTCAATAATGCTGGGATGTACAGTATTCAAGTGAGTAACAAGCTACAGAGGATCAGTTATAGAGACGGGCCTAATCAGGAATATCAGAAGTTGAGATATTTATTATTTCAAGGGAAATAGGGTTTCCCAACCATTATTAGCACTGCTTTCAAATTCCAGCTTTCCTGGATTCTCCCCATTTTATTCCTCTAGTTTAAATTTTCTCCAATTTACTGCCATATTCTACTTTGTCCATCCTTGCATTTCTTTTTTAATATATATTTTTATTGTAAAGATACTGTGCAGAGGGGTTACAGTTACATAGGTAATGGACTCATTCATTACCTATTGAGCATTGAGTAAGAATAATGATATTCCTTTTCACTAGTTGAATGACCTCTAAACTTTAGCACCCCAGTTCAAAAAATGTACCTATCTTTCAGGGTTGCTTGGAGGATTTAGTGAAATAAGAAAAACAAATAAAAAAATGCTTATCAGATTACCTTGAAAGGATTGGTATGCTGTTCACAGCTGTCATATATTTCCCTTTTTATATTGGTCCTGCCAAGGACATTGGTTCTGAGACCTGTCATTCCAGCCAAGTCCTTGCAAGGTGCTGGGTCTACTCAAGAGTTTGGGGCAGAGGACTTGATGGACTAGGAAAAAATCTGGTGAATAAAGAGAAATACATAAACACAACTAATAAGTTTAAGAACACATATCTGTAGCTTATTAAGGTAAGCTTTCCAAAATGAAGTAAGATTTCTATGAATCATACCAGTTATCTGTCAATGCCATGTAGTAACTGGCTTTCCTGGCAACCTGATTACAAAGAAGATTATTTTATAGCATTAGCCCTTTCTGACTCTGGGTAAAGATCACATGTGCTGTGAAGAGCTATGTATTTGAAAGGATTGCTCTTTATAAGACATTCATGTAGATTTAATTAATAAAACAATATGGATTTGCAAAGAAGCAAGGGCAAATAAAAAACTGCAAATCAAATAATATTTAAACACATTGTGCTCAATCAAAATCTCTTTATAAAGTTAAAAACGAACTCCTCATTTCCTTCTATTATATCATCTGAACATTTGTAGATAAGATTTTCTTAAAGCAGATTACTCATGATTACAGCTTCCTGAGAGACCTGTCTCATTCATTTATGTGTGCTTCATCAAAAGCAACTTGGAAATGTACATTGAAAAAAGATTCAGAAAACATAGTCTTAAATTTTCCATAATCTAATTCAATTTACTCTCTTTAAACCTTATCTTTGCAACTTTGAAGTCATAATATGGTCATATTGAACAGAATCAGATTTGTTTATGTATTTGAAAAAAATATATAAAATAATTTTTATAAGGTAAGGATGAGTGCCTTTATGAAAAGAGGAAATGCTAGTGCAAATGGAGCTGTTACCATTAGTATTACTGTATCGTGGGGAAAATGAGGGCTATGTCTATGTTTTAGAACTAATTTTATGTAACATTAATGATTCAAGAAAATTGGCCTGACATGTTTGAGGTCCCATGGAGAACTGAGTGGGAACAGTTGGATAACAATTGCCATTCAACCACTGATTTTGGCTTAGAGTAGTAGAAGAGAATTGTGTTGAAAGTATGGCCTTTGGAGTCAGAGACATCTATGGAATTTGCAAATGGTTATTTCTGTTGTCTAGGCCAAATTACTTATTTACCTATACAAATTTTCTTAAATGAAATAATAAGCTCCTCCGAGGGAGCTTGTGGTGAGGATTTGGTGTAGCATTCATACTGCAGCACTCATTACCTCCATGGTTTTACCAAGTACATACAATGTGCCAGATATTATTTTGAGCAGAGAAAAGAACAGTGAATGAAATCAGACAAGCCCCATACCCTCCTAGAACTTAGACAATGAGCATAAAATGAATAAACATAATTTCCAATATTAATAACTCAGTATAACTTCACAAAAGCAGAAAAAATGGAATATAGAGTGAGTGCAAAGATGGAGCTATTTTAGACAGGGTGAACAGAAAAGTTCACTCTGAGTAAGTTCTGGAAACTTAAAAAGGGTCAGTTCTGTGAAGATCTTGGCAAAACATCCCAAAGAATAGCTAATGCAAATATATACATATACTAGTCTATACACTATAAATACATATAGCCAATGAAGATTAGGTGTGAATACCTGTGTTTCTACTTTCTTCTTTTCAGGATATAGCACTGCTTAGCCTAGAACATGTGGCCCTCTATATTCTGGCTCCTATCTGACTTTTCTGTGTGATCTCACTGATCTTCATGTATTATTCAACTACTGTCAAATATATTTATTTGAGTCTCCTAACCTATCTGAATTCCATCGTATTCTTTTTGCACCTGCATTTTCTTATGCACAGAAGGCCTTTTGACTCTCTTACCTGACACTTGCCTGGATAAACTTTTCTTAACCTTTAACGCACAGCTTAAATCCAGACTCCTTTTAAAATAATTTCCTTGACACTTCATTACTGGACTGAGCCACATTATCAGTATATTGTAGGTGTCTTTGTGATGACCTTGAACTAGCTATATGGTTAATTTTCACATGTGTGTATCTGTTTCTATAACATGAACTCCATTATGACACAGAACATTCATCGTATGTATAGCCCATCATCTATTATGTTACTGGCTGGAGTGCTATACATTTTTAAAAATTTTTTTTTTTGGGGTCCAGTTGTGGGGCCTGAACTCTGGGCCTGGGCGCTGTCCCTCAGCTCAAGGCTAGAGCTCTACCACTTGAGCCACAGTGCTACTTCCAGCTTTTTTCTTTTTGCTTATATGGTGCTGAGGAATCAAACCCAGGGCCTCATGCATGCAAGACAAGCATGGAGTGATATACATTTTGATCAATTATTTCAGACATTGATTATGTATTTCAGTGTTGAATAAGTAAATGAATGAGTAGATGAAATATTTTCTTTCTCTAAGCCACACAAATATATGTGTGCATATATAAGATGTGTTTATATATGTTATATATAATGTATGCACATATATACTCACATATTATATATATCATATATAATGCAATGACTAGTGCCAAAGGAATCTTTTCTTCCTAATAGACTTTCTTTTGAAAGGCAATTGGCAGACAATTGGCAAACTTATCTCTCAATAGTTGGTAATCCTGAAATGGCACTTGAAATGTCATTTTAGTATAAGAAGAATGGATTTAAAAGATTTTTTAAAAACCCTTCATACACAACAAAAAATCTGGTTACTGGTTACTGGAACAGATCTATGATAAACTAATTTACCATGATCATATTTTAAACTTGTAAAACTAAAGTATAGCTAAAGGTAAAGTATACATTTTTATTCAAGAAAAGAGAATGCAGACAAACCAGGTTTTCAGCCTAATAGAATGGTAACTGATATCTGTGTAACTTCTTAGTGGTTTAATGTGATATTTAACCTTATTTGGGGGCATATGATGTGACTCTGTACTGTGTATGTACTACCTTTACCATACATGTACAACAAAGCTACCATATTATTATGTAGTATATTTTTACCATAAAGTATGAAAGTTTGTCAGAAAGCTATACAATCTAAAACATTTAAAATGATTTTAAATTCTTTCATCAGTTCATGAAATAATTAAATATTAGAATTTATTAATATTGTTTTAAGGCAAGATATATGTTACATTCAGTTTTGAGATAACAACTTGTCTAGAACAGAGTTCATATGAAATGTGTTATCTTTTAAAATTTGTTTGCATTTCATAGAAGAAAGTATACCAGTACCATTAAATGGTTTTGCCCCAAGTTACCTCCTCTAACTATTTAAAAATATAATAATGGGTAGTATTTGGAATTCATTAGTTAGTCATGAATGACATAGAACCAAGTAAAAGGAGCTCCAAATGGGTGTTACATTATTCTGTGGTTGAGATCTGAGTTAAAAGCTTCCAGTATTTTCAGATGTTTCGTTGAAGCTATTCTGAGACCCCTATATAAAAATAACACAGAATAATCAAATATACCCTTTCCTAAGGAGCAGTGTAGTCAGAAATAGAAATTCTCTTTGAGGACCACTAAATTACATTTCAGAAAAACAGTATCAAATAATTGAATCATAAGGTATGAATTGTATCACTAGCTATTCCCATTAACAGAAATTCTGGTTGTTACAGAAAATAATTTAGATAAGATGATGTTAGGCAAAATGAACCCCAAGATAAGGACACAAGTGGTTTTTTCTTTCTAGCTATTGTTTCTAACATATTTATAAGGTGATTGTTTTGTTGCTTTGTATGTCCCTCCCCCACGGTATAACCCCTGTTTTCACTGTATTTGATGTTGATATAATTTGGGGAGGAGAAGGGAAAAAAACAAATTGTTTAAATAGGGATACAGAGGAGGGAAATATAGTCATGGAGATGGGAGGGCAGGGATGGGAGGGAGAAAAACAAAGGAGGAGGCAACAATGCTTGATAAGAAATGTATTTATTACCTTGCTCATGTAATTGTAACCCCTCTGTATGGTATTTTCACAATAAAAAAACTTATTAAAAAGAAAAATAATTTAGAAAGTTTAGTTTTATTATTAGCTTTCTTCTTTTTTTAAAATTTACAATACATAATTTTATTGTGTTTTACATTTTTTAATTTTTTTATTATTGTGAAAATACCATACAGAGGGGTTACAATTACATGGGCAAGGTAATGAGTACATTTCCTATTGAGCATTGTTGCCTCCTCCTTTGTTTCCCCTTCCCATCCCTTCCCATTCCTCTCCCCTCCCGCCCCCTCCCCCCACCAAAGTTGTTTGTTGCAATGGGAACTTTCTTCTTCTTCTACTTCATAGTTTTACTAAGAAAATAGAAGAGAATTTAATTATCCTTGATGATAAAAAATTTAAAAAATCACTTACTTAAACTATAAAAATGCAAAATAAAGTCTTTGTTAAGAATCTCCTAGCATTTCAAGCTACATTTTTTTTTTTTTGCTGGTCTTGTAAAATAAAACTGCCCTGAATTAATACACATGTGATTTACTTCAGCAATCTGAAGTTCTATTTAAATCAGGGACACTATTAATTGCTAGTTCTTCTGGCTGTCAGTGTGGTGTTTATGGTACCTGATCTACTACAGCTTGCACATTTTTTTCACTGATAAACATTTGTCCCCAAATACATATTTATAGGTGTCAGGAAGATAGGGAATGTATGCAAGTAATACCTACTGACCTCCTCCTTTATATTGGGTATTTTCAGAATTCTAAGAATCAGAAAATTCTCTAATGAGAAAGCTCTGAGTTTAAATGGTGACATTCCAGTCTACTTTTCAGAAAACACTATCCAAAGTATGTTCATGTTTTGAAGTTCAAGATTATAAGAACAAATTGATATAAATTATGTATTTAATAGGTTGTAATTATCTTTTATCAAAAGCTCAACCTTTTAATCCTTTATTCTTTGGAAATATGGTAATTGTCCCCTTTTCCATGTAGTTAATTATAAATTTCAGGGAGAATTAAATCTGCTAAATCTCCTCACTTTTTTCTTTGTCTCTGTGGTAGCAAGGAAAAGAAAAATAAATCGTTTTGATCTTGTTTCTGAATAGAATTTCATTCTACAGAAGATTGACCTAATTTATTTTTCATCAGCACTTAATTTGTTAATCAAAGGTATCTTTACAGATGTATTTTACATGTTTTAGAGGAGAAAGTTGCTAGGAATAGTTTGAACTTAACAGTCCTTTATTTTTCTAGAGGACTTGGTAGTTTACTATATAATAGACAAGATCTGCCAATGAAGAACATTCATTAACCACAGTGGCATTGACCAAAATTTTTTTCTTGCAAGATGAGTGGAATAATTTTAGTACATTGTTTTTTTTTCTCATTTTGTTTGTGGGATGTGGGATGCAGTGACAAAATATGAATAATAATTACATTCAAAATCTTTTCACAAAGCTTCATTTTAGATATATATTATATTTAGAAGCTTATTTTCTTTATTTATGGTAAAAATTCAGCTTTGACTGTAGAGATTCACAGGTGCTAAAGTGGCATAAAATACCTTTTAGAAATATTTTCAGAACAATGATATGAAGTGTGTGATCCCAGATTGCAGAGTCTGTTCTGGCCCATAAATGTAGTCCTCCTAAAACTATTACAGTATTTTAAACATTGCTCCCATAGTCTTTATATTAATAAATTAAAAACTCTCAAACAAAAGTACTATTTAAAATTCTTGACATTTGTTAAGCTCTTTCTTGTATTCTTCCCCATTTATTTTTCATAATACTCCTGTGAGGTAAAATATTATATTGAGGCACTATAGATGCAGAGGAGCTAAGTGACATGGGAGTATGTTCAAGCGTTAGAGTATGTTCCAGCCTGGATCAAGTGGGGCTTGAACCCTGGGCCTGAGTGCTGTCCCTCAGCATTTCAGCTCAAGGCTAGCGCTCTACCACTTGAGCTACAGTGCCACTTCCTGTTTCCTGGTGGTTTATTAGAGACAAGAGTCTCACAGACTTTTCTGCCCCGGCTGGCTTTGAACTTCGATCCTCAGACCTCAGCGTCCTGAGCAGCTAGGATTGCAGGCGTGAGCCACCGGTGTTTTTTATACTATCCTTTCAATAGCCATATAAACTAGGTATTATCATTCCTGTTTTATGGAAGAGAACAGCAGAACTTATAGAGACTAAAAAATTCAAGGCAGAGATCTAAAAAGTGGATCATCTTGTATTCTGACTAAGGTCCAATAAATTCTTTTATTAATTTAAATTTTATTGTAAAGGTGATATACAGAGTGGTTACAGTTACATAAGCAAGGTCATAAGTACATTTCTTTTTGAACAGAGTTACCTCTCCCTTATTTTCTCCCATTTTCCCCTAGCTCCCTTTTCACCAAGTTGTAAAGTTGATTTCCAACATAATTTCTCACTGTAGAATTGGTTCACCCTTTGTCCCACCATTTCTATGAATCCCCTTTTCCCTTGGACTCTCTCTTTGACACTTTTAAGGGTTAATGTGATGATAAAAATGAGCTAGCAGTACATGTCAGGTGCCTGGAATCTAAAGGGTGCTTGATAGATATTATTTCTGTATACTGCTAAGGTATATCACTGATCCCAAGCCCACTACCCTGTCCCCATCCAGACTACAAAGTCCTAGTCAGGACTTCTATTTATAATCTGTAAACGTTTCTAGTCTGAGAATGTTGAGCCTACATTATCTATGATAGTTAATTTGGGTAGGTGGTGATTAGATTATGATTTTAGCATAGCATGTTTTATCTTCTGATGCCTCAACCACATACTGCACCTTTGCCAACATGGCCCAAAGTCTTTCTAAAGTCACAGGGGCTCTAGAAAATGTAAAGATGCATTAGAAGCACTGTCACTGCCCACTGAAAACCCCTTGTTCCCAGCATCCTATGGAGAATAGGTCAGCAACATTTGTTTCATTTACAGAAAAGCCAAATGCATGACTCCACAGCATGGCTTCAGCCTTAGTAAGGATTTCCTCAGAAATGAATTAGGCCAACTTATTTTAAACTTCTTTTGAAACCTGAGAGAATAAAAGAAAACAAATGGAAGGATAACATCAGGAAAGGGTGAAGTCATACACTGAAAAATATGAGGAATGGTGCCCAAAATTGAATGGGAAAAATGGACACTAATCATGAAGTTTTTCATTTCTTCTTGATACAGTGGACAAAGAGGAGTAATAAGGGTGTAATAAGGGTCACTTTGTTTTGTCCTCATCGTTTGCTAAGCAAGTCATCCTGATCTGGCCATCTACCTAAGTGTGAATTTGCATGATTTTCTAGTCATTTAAAAGAATAACAAGGCCTATGATCACTTTAAAAAATCACAAATACAGTCTTCATTCAGGAATTAAAATGATTTATCTAGTACCAGATATTGGCCCAAATGCTGAAAACCTTCTAGATGAAAGGTTTTCTTTCCTACTGTAGAATCTTCAGATCAGCTATCCACTTTTGGGAAAGGGGACACTGCAGTCTTCTGTTTTAACCTTTTTCACTGTTTACCAGTTAGTGCTTGATCTCTGCAGGTCTGGTGCATGAGAATGGAATAAGGAGAGCAGAAAGTTCTTCCTGAACTGAAATTGCTGTGCTTGGTCTCTCTCTGAGCCTGACATGTGATGATAATGGTACTAACAAAAACAAAGGAAACAGCTGATCCTCATAAAGTGCTGATTATGTATGAAAGTACTTATAAGTGCTTTACTTATATTAACTCCCTTAATCTTCATAACTGAGGTGGAGAGTGGTTAAACAATTTATTCAAGGTCACTCAGCTGGTTTGTGATTTTAATCTTGGGAGTTTGGCTTCAGACTTGTTCTCTCACTGGAAGGTTTTGTGGTTTTTTTTGTGTTTCCTCTTCTGAGTCTAACTAAAGGTCCTATGATGATGTTGATACCTTTCTTTTTTTTTTCTTGTTTCTTTTCCTTCCTTCCTTCCTTCCTTCCTTCCTTCCTTCCTTCCTTCCTTCCTTCCTTCCTTCCTTCCTTCCTTCCTTCCTTCCTTCCTTTTTCTTTCTTCCTCCCTCTCTCCCCCTCTCTCCACCCTTCCCCTCTCTCCCTCTCTACTCTCTCTCTCCTCTTTCTCTCCTCTCTCTCCCTCTCCCCCTCTCTCCCTCTCTCCCCCTGTCTCTCCCTCCCCCTCTCTTTCTCTCTCCCTCCCCTCCCTCTCCCCCCCTCTCTTCCCTCCCCCTGTCTAGAGCCTCTGAGTCACATGCCCCTTCTGGCTTGTTCTGACTAGTCTCAGGGGCTTTCTTGCCCTGGCTGGCTTCAAACCATGATCCTCAGATCTCAGCCTTCCAAGCTCCTGAGTAGCTAGAATTACAGGCCTGAGCCACTAGCACCCGGCTGTCTATGCCTTCCTGTAGCTCAAGGTTTTACATTGGTCCAACCTACACTGATACTTGTCCTAGAAGTCAACATATTTCATAATGGATCTTTTGCCTTAAACTGTGAACACAAAGGCTAACCCAGATGAAGGTACCTTTCCTGATTTAATAACTCAATATTATCTCACCAGCTAAACTTCTCAGTAAAGTCAGATTCTAGTATACTGGCTTTCCAAAGCTATGAAAGTTATATTACTCTCTAAGTGAGGTCCATTGGTGCCATTTTTTACTAATTTAAATTAAAAAAAAATAAGATCTCAGCTTCTTTCCTAAGATATCTTCTCCCTTTGATAAATCTTCCATCAAGTGCCCTTGTGGACCTACTCCATTATAGGCAATAGCCAGATAGAGGTCACCACCCATACTTCTGAAAGAATTCCTTATCCTGAACTGTTGGGATGGGGTTAGTGTCCTAGAAAGCAGGATGGAAGAAATAGCCTAGGCCACACTTCCTGCCTCAAGTGACCATACCTGGATCAATGATTGACATAATGGCTCACATCTGGGATTGAGGTAGTGGTTTCCATATGCATAGGGCCTATTCCCCTATTGGTTTTGAACTAGGCAAAGAGGAGAAATGCACAGGTATCAACTTTCCTGCATTTCAGTAGCCTCTGTACGAAGGCCAATGCATTTTGAGAAGGTTATATGGGAAGAGGCCTCAGTTTCAGAGCCTAGTAACTGCTACCCAATTGGATAAAATGAGGTGCCATAGCTTCCATGCCTTATGTCTTTGCTTGAGTTTTCCACCTCAGTTCTTGAGAGATGCACTGTCTCTGTTTCAGCAACTGCTCTTTTCCTGGATGGCACACCTCACTCCTGGAAGAGATGTACTTCATCTTTGCCAAGAAATCACCTTTTACTATAAAATAAGAAAAAATAAGAAAGAAAAGAAAAGCATGAAAGAAAAAGTTCAGGGTTCTGAAACTGGTTCCTGGATATTTCATGTGACAATTACATATTTGGACCAGTAGCTCCTTTGGAATTTTTTTTTTTAAATCAAATCTTGGAGTATTAGGACTTCATATGTATCATTTTTGCACACATGTTTACTGATACTTTAGTTTTTACCTAGCAAAATTTGATCTTTAATTTTTCTATATCTGAAGTTGAAGATCTTAGGTAAGGAAGCTGAGATATAATGATCATGGTTCAAAGCCAGTCTGAGCACAAAAGTCCCTATGAGATTCTTATCTCCAATTAATCACTCAAAAACTGGAAATGGTGCTGTGGCTCTGGCTCAGGTAGAACATTAGCCTTAAGCAAAAGAGCTCAGGAATAGCGCCCAGGCCCTGAGTTCAAGCCCTACTACCAACCCTCACCCCTACCCCCCAAAAAAAGAAAAAAGAAAAAAAAGTTCTTCAACTGTTGATGTACTAAGAGAGTATATTGGATGGACTATAAATCTGAACAAGTGTCCTAATAATTTTAATAACAAGAATTCACTCATACATTAGAAATTAATGCTTTGTAAGAATTAATGCTTTGTAATCACTCATTAAATTACTTTATAACTCATAGTCCATTTACACATATATTATTATATATTATAGTGCTGTTGTGCAAGAAAACACTTGGTTATATGCCTTGGGCCCCATATTTTGACCTCTGTTCATACTGAACACTTGAGCATATCTAAAACAGTAAGGTTAGCTGAAGTGCTTGTTCAAAGACTAAACTCTTGAGAACCTCTTGGTTGTTTCATAGGATACATTTTGGATTCTTTCATTTCTGCTTCCTGACAGAATTCATTCATCCCACACTCTGTTACACATTTGGAGTTTTATGAAGTAGACATTAGAGGAAATGTGAGAGGCAGCATTTGTGTATTGTAGAATCATTCTATCCCCTCAATCATAGGTTGCTGATGCCCAAAATTCGTGAGTGGGGGTGTTGTTCTTGTCTAAGGCCACCAGTGCCCTGATTAAGTACTATCAAATGGTACATAGTACATCTTTAAACTAGAAGGCTTAGTTCTTCTTCTTCCTACATAAGCTTTGTAGGAAAACTGAAATTACTATCCTATAAAGCCCTTTCTTTCTTATCCAGCCTTTTAGTTCAATTCTAGGCAATTGTCTTGGACACTTCTTCATCCATTCAAGGCTCTTTCAGGATGGGCAGGTGGATCTTTTATTTATTTATTTATTTATGTTCATCATGGGGCTGGAACTCTGGGCCTGGGCACTGTCCCTCAGCTCTTCAGCTCAAGGTTAGTTCTCTACCACTTGAGCCAGAGTGCCACTTCCAGCTTTTTCTGCTTATGTGGTACTGAGGAATCAAACCCAGGGCCTTACACATGCAAGGCAAGCGCTCTACCACTGAGCCACTTTCCCAGCCTAGGTGGATCATTTTTAATCTACCTTTGTCACATTTTATTAACTCCATAGCAATAATATTGCTTTGTAAGTATGCAATTATTAGTTTATTTTTTCCTTAGACTAAACTTCTTAGACAAATGCTAATTGATTCTTGATATATCTTTATTCCCAGTATAATAGCTGATACATTGTAATTGCCCAATGAATGTTTGTTGACCATTTAAATTAATGAATGAATGGTCCCTGTCCTAGTATTCACAGTTTTTAACCCTGTTTTAAACTTTTAGTACATTGTAATCTATCTTATAAAAGTTTGAAAGCTCTTGAATAGCAAGAATTATTACTGAAATGTTTATATCTAACATATAAGTGATATATGACATATATATGGTATATTTTATGGTACCCTCAGGCAATACATGTTTGACAAGTAAAAGTGAATGAAGGTATCTATATATAGCACTATCATACAAAATTTTCCAACTCACAATAAGACCTTATTATTAAAATCATTTTACTTTGAACATTAGAACAACAGAATATTTTCATTCTTACTCTAGTTTGAGGAGAACATCCTGTTTTGAATGGAATAGTTAGGTCTACATTTGAGAAGCTGAGTTGGCCTTTGGAATAATTTTAATGTTCTCTTTTTGATTGTGGTATAAGAATTAACCTAGAGGTACAATGTCTTTTGCCTTGGTATGTTATTGCTTCTAGCTGGCCTTCTAAGGCTGGGGATGTATGTGTCAAGTAGGTGCTGCCCCACAACTCTGGCATGCCACAATAAGCACATTAAGTGTCTAAAAACAGATTCTGAAGGACGATGAAGACTTCTTGGGGAAAAAGGAGAATTTTCTTTTATTGTGAAAATACTGTACAGAGGGGTTACAATTACATGGGCAAGATAATGAGTACATTTCTTATCAAGCATTGTAGCCTCCTCCTTTGTTTCCCCTTCCCATCCCTTCCCATCTTCCCCCCCTCCCCACCCCCCCAATCATCCTCCCCCCCTACCAAGTTCGTTTTTCCACATAATGATTTGTACATCTCATTGTTGCAATGGATCCACTTGTATCTCTATTAAAATGACTTGTTTTTCCCCTTCCCCTCCACAAATTATACCGACATCAAATACATTGAAAACAGGGATTATACTGTGGGGGAGGGACATACAAAGCAACAAAGAAATAATCTTATAAATGTGTTCGAAACAATCGCATGAAAGAAAAAAATCATTTGAATACTTATCTTAGGGTTCATTTCCCTAACATCACCTTATCTGACCTTTTCTGCTTGACTCAGACATATACTAGATTTTGCAAATAAGGAAAACCATGGGACCTATGTTTCTTTGGGCCTGGCTTACTGCACTTAATATAAGTTTTTTCCAAGTCTTTCCATTTCCTAACAAATGGGGCAATGTCATTCTTTCTGATGGAGGGATAGAATGCCATTGTGTATATATACCTCATTTTCTTGATCCATTCATCTACTGAGGGGCATCTGGGTTGGTTCCATATCTTAGCTATAGTAAATAGTGCTGTAATAATCATAGTCGTGCTGGTAGCTTTAGTGTGGTCTTGCTTGTAAACATTTGGGTAAATGCCCAAAAGTGGGATTACTGGGTCATAAGGGAGCTCTATGTGGAGTCAAAAAGAGAATTTTTAATTCATTTACTTCTGCACCTCTTATAGAAATTCCCTTGATGTTAGAGCTTGCCTTCTTTAGAAGTAGAGTTGAGTAGTGGACAAAAAATATAAGCTCTGGGTTTAAATTACTACATTTAAATGGAAGAATCTTTTAGATCACCTACTCTAGAAGTTTGACATCAAAGTTCATAAAGCTATACTGTTTCCAATTGGTGTCATAAGGCTGGAACAGATGACTCATCATGAGGGCAGAGTGGTAGCACTTCCCAACTGCAGGGTAAATCTTTTGAATACAGGGAGCATTGAGTTATTGGAAAGAGCATGAAGTTTGGCATAGATTCATGAGTAAACCCAACATTCTCTCTCCTATATTGAACTGTTCATTGAATATAACTCTCTCACTTTATAGGTAAAAATAATGAGGTTTAAAGTGTAGATGTGGCATGCTCACAGCTTTATAGATACATAAATGGGGAACATTATACTGATTGTGGAGCCCCTAATTCCTCTACAAGCTTACTGTTTGTCTGGCAACACACTATGTATTAAAAATAATTTATGTTCATGTGTCATCTGCCTCAACTACACTCCTATTTTTCTGGGCTTATGTAATCATATTGTTCATTTGCTTGGACAAAAATACCTGTAGGAAAACATTGGTATCAAAACTCAGATGACAGTGGAACAAGAGATATCTTTACCCAAATCTCCACCTATTTTTTTACACCATGCTATGAACCTATAGAATTTCAAATGCAACCATCATATGCAATCATCATATTTTCTGAGTATGTTCCTTTCTCAAGCAAGATAATTTATTTATTGAATTTTTATCTTTAAAATGTGCTTTAAATGATATACTCTATCTGGATATAAAACAAAGCCTCTTATTACTAATAAGAATAATAATTATGAACTATATCGAAAGAGATATTTCCCACCATTAACAATAAATTAAAAAAAATAATAATAACTAACATCCTAATAACTGCCTTCAAATTTCAAAAGGCTTAATCTCAATGATAAAATAAAAAAAAGTTTGTTCTTTTCACTTTGGGTATTCTCATCACTGTCCATCACTGTAAATTGTGATGATGAACTGAGTGAATCTATATTTACCATTGATAGCATTTCTTGAGTTAGTTTTCTCACAGATGTGACTACCAAAGGCATCTCATGGCAGCAAAGACAGGGTCAAACTTGGCCTGACATTCTGGCCATCTAACTATAGTCCAGTATACCTGCTGGCTCTACCTACTTTATTTTGATTCAACCAAGAAAACTGACCATAGAGATTGATGATCTAAGTTTACCTTTATAGTGAATTTATCCACAATCATTCATATAGCTTTTGAAAGTTTAGTGGTGCCTTAAAAATAGATGACCAAAATAGAGATTTCTCTAGAAAGCTTACAAATCAAACATGTGCGTGTGCATGCATTTGCATGGACACACGTGTGCACACATGTTATGATAGATGTATTGAATTCAGTATTTCATTCTATTAACTCATCTGTGTCAGGATCATTGATCAAATGAAATCAGATTGAATTTGATATCAGGCCTTAAACCTCATGAAACAAATAGGAAATAAGAAATAGGAAATAATACAAACAAATAGCAAATAATAATAATACCAGAAGTAGCTTCTTGTACAAGAAAGAGCATGCAAAGGTTTATCAGATTCTTGCTATAATCCTGTCATAGGAAGCAGGGTAGGTTATTGGCAAGTTGTTTGCTTAAATCAGTTTTCTTCCTTGTACAATGAACTGAATACCCCTCTGCCAATATTTATTTTAGACACTAGTAATATAATGTGAGCAGAACAATTTTTGATGATTCAATAAATCACATATAAGTAATTTTAATACTAATGATCATTATCAACTTCATTAGTATAATATTGCTTAGTACACATGAAAAAAAAAGAATGTTTTGAGTCCCTGCTCCCCTTAGGATTAGACATTATTACAGCAATGAAATAATGAAATAGGATTGTGAGTTAAGGAAACACTTGATTCCTTTTAAAAAGACTGATTAGAAATGAATTTACAGGAATTACTAAGTTAACTAGAGATAAATTCCTGTTATAGAAAGAAGAACCTGGAAATGACTTAGAATGTCAAATCTCGGCTCCTTGAGCAAATTGTTTCATTTCCCTGTACCTTCTTTTCTGATGTGACAAAAAGGCCTCTAAGATCTATCCCTTTTAACTCTATATTCTGGAATTTTATGAAATGCCCTTGAGAGAAGCACTACCATTAGCTGTAATTTGGAATGCGAGACAAATAAATTTTCTCTACCTTCAGTCAAATTACCTTGGACGGGTACAGAATGTATCAGTATTGTCTAGAAGCCCAAAGAAAAGAAAAGCTGTTTAGCCTCTGGGTTCGGAGAGCTCTCCTGTGGTTCATTTTGGGCCTGAAAGACCAACTGCTTAAGAAAGGTGATGCGAAAATCCTAGTCCATAGAGTAATAATAATAACAACAATAATAAAGAGAATTCAGTATGCCTGGTTAAGAACAGAACTTGTATCTCTAGTTTTCTGCAGCACTGCACCAAAAAGCATTCTCAATAGCTCCTTCAGTACTTGTTAATATGCCAAAATACATATTGATAATAAATGTGTCGGCTAATATATGTTACTGAACATAATATACAGGATATAACCTCATTTTCCCTTATTTTCAGCAAAACCAAGGCAAATGTCCAGCCCAGAATTGTGCAGTGGAAGGTCCTGCTTGGATGCCTGTCCACCACTGTACTGTAAGTTTGATTATTCCAATATTGACTAGATTAAATAGAAATGTTTTTATATGTTGGGAAATTTTTACTGCAATGAATGAGAGTACATATTGAAATTCTGGAGGAGAGCAAACCTTTTGCAAGGAGAAAATGTCTTTTCAGAAAGCTGTGATTAGGTGATTAGGGATTCGATGTATTTTTTTCAGTCAGGATAACTTGCAAAGGATTTCTCTAAATGGGTTATTGATGAGTTCGGTCTGGATGGGCATTAAAATGAATATATTTGTACATATGTTTTTCTGAATAGCTGCATGTTCATCAATATTTGATTTTAGATGTCTTAGAGCAGGATACTTTCTCTTCTCTCACTGTTTTGCGGATTTCCTAGCAGCAATGAGTAAACAGATTTGCAATTTTCAAGTCTTCCTGTGTAATAATAGTCTCTGTGTTTGAGTGTTACCTTCTACAAGAGAATTTTCAAGTGCCTTAGAAATAAACAAGTACTTTGTCATGATCTTTGTGTCTCAGTTGGGAGACTTCACTTCAAAGGGAGTAAGAATAATACATCATATGCACAGGATACAATAGATGTTGGGTATACCTACTACTCTCCCCTACCCCGCTCTACTAGACTGTGGAGTGAAGTAAATGAAGAAGAAGGGCTGATTTGCATGATATTTTCCCAAACATGCATGGCTTGATAGAGATAAAAATGCTTCTTCGGGGAATTGTATGTGCTCTAACTGACAATTTGCCTGTCAGGGAATAATGTGTGTGAGATGGGGACCTGAAATTAGAAAGCTTCTTTTAGGGCATTCTCCTCATTTGACCCTCCCTGTAGGCACTGTAAAAGTGATATGTGGAGTTTCTTAAATATCTGCATCCCTTCTCAAGGTACAAGCTGCTGGAAGGTGCAGATGAGCTGCCATGGTATGCCTTCTGACTGTGTTCTAAAGAAATGGGCTTAGGAGAGGCTACTTTTTCATTCAGATCTTGTGAAAGTATTCCTTGGTTTTTATTTGTCTGTGTGGAAGGAGAAGTTAGGAACACCTTTACTAAGGGAGATGCTGCTCCTGGATTTTGGAGGGATTCCTGCAGTGCAGAGGCATTCTAGACTTGCCAAAGACTTTAATAAAAATGTCACACTTTTGTGAGCAGATGGTCAGAGGGGGGTGTGTGCTAAGGGACTTTGCTGATGCCAGAGAAAGGATGAGTTTTTAATAATTCTATTTCTTTATTAATTTCTCCTTTTATTGTCTCCCTGATGATATTATCTTGCTAATACTGTCATAGGCCTATTTCTCCAAGGAAGCCATTGGCTCTTTAAGGTCAGAGTGTACAGATGTAGTGTAAAGTCCTGTGCAGGGTAGGAACATTATGACTAAAGGCTTAATTTTGAATCTTCAATATGTTGATTTGCTCATTAGTGCATGATTTGAGTATGGATTTGTAGATTGTTTTGTAGTCTCACATTTCTTTGCAAAGAGAATAGTAATCCTATTTGACCTTCTTGGTTTGTGCTTCCGTTTCTGAGTCAGGATAACTTGCAAAGGATTTCTGTAAATGGGATATTGAAGAGTTTGATTTATATTGTCATTATAATGAATATATTTCACATATATTTTTCTGAATAGCTGCAAAATGAGCAATATTTGATTTCAGTTCAACCCATCTATAATTTTCCTCTCACAGAGTACTGCAAAATGTCGATTTTGAAAAATTTTGTTTTCAAACTACATAAAATTTGGTAATTCCATTCAATTATGTCTTGTACTATACAGATTGCAAGTGATATGAACAAGAGCAGAGGCAATATTTTTGGTTTTAAACAAAAGCAAATATCCCCATACATAGTGACAGTGTGATTTTTGATTAGTAGGTAGTCCTCTATTACACTTAGGACTTCCACCCAAAATAAAAGGACCTTGAAATTTAGTTATCTGTGTAGTCTTGGTATAAGTAGATGAATGATTACAATCATCTTTGGGATCATTGAATATAATTCACCATTTATTATTATTTCATTATCTCAAAGAGAACTCTTTTGAGATTAGGGTCCCTCGATGGAATATTCTTATTATAGCATCTTCATCACTATACAGAGGTAGTACAACACCCTTAAGATTCTTCCTGAAGATGACAAATCACATATTACAGCATTCAAATCTGATTCTCAGATTTAAGTTTTGTGGTCAAGTGACAGCACCAGAAAGTGTTTCTTCTCATTTTCTTTCACCTGCTATGGAGAAAACATGTTCTGGAGTGTCTATATGATGTATAATTGTTTACTCCTCTGCAGGCTACTCCCAATCTATTGATGTGGGCTCCCAGTGCCATAGTTAGACTATATGAGACGTTCCTGGCCATTGCTGACTGATCCAGGGTTTCAGAGATAGATGGATTCTTGCTTCTAGAAATCTAAAATTTGTCCTGGAGACATACTGAATGAATTAGTAGTCATCAGTTTCATGAATGACAATATTTTAAAAAAATCTCTGACTTTCAATAGCCAAGACTTCAGAAATGCAGTTTTACTAACTGAAATCTCGGATTCTATGAAAAGATACTAATAACCTTTGGATAATCTTTAAGCTACTTTTCCCTCACACTATTTTGGTGTGTGTGTGTGTGTGTTCTTATTATTAGCAAGCAAACCAAAATAGAAAAAAATTCAACTTGTGTATTCAGATAGACTCAATAAATGGAGTCTCTATTCTTCCTCCTTAAGGCTAATTAATGAGTAGTCTGATAAAAAAAAGACTATTCAGAACACTGAGATTTTGATAAATTATTATAGCCTATTCCAAATATCTGACTGTTTACAACACTTGAATACATAGAAATGACCAAAGAATAAATTGGTAATGACTTCATTTGCAACCTAGAAGATAGGTAGTTAACATGCACATATTTATTTAACAAAGACTGCATACAATATGTAAAGTCATCCTGACATTAGTTTTCATATTCTTGTCCCTCAGAGAATAATGAAAATCATAGCTTCATGTGTTTAAGAAAATGTCTCTACTGTCTCAAATCCTCCAAGGACAGAATCAGATTATAAATAAATCTATATATTCACATATGCTTTATAAAGGGATAATCTCTATTATCTTTGCACAATTATCAATTTCAGTTGGTTCTCCCCTTTTTCCCCTGCCCTATTTTGTTCTTTAGTGTTTTGTTCCACAATGGTTATAGTTGGGCTTCATTACTTCTTTTTAAATAAGAATCTTAGTCTTCAGGTGTGCCTTTGCCAAAAGTTCATTTTAAGTGCAGAACATTTACCACTGGTTTTCCTAAGAAGTTGTCTTCCTCTAAATTGCTTTGCAAATGCTGTCACCAGTTGCATATTGGCTTTTAAATGGATTCTGTTTGTATTGGTTCAGCTTCAGCCTGGATGTTCTTTTTATTGGCATTCACCTATGTAGGTAGTAAGGGTAGGAAAGGTTATTTTAAAAGACTTTTTCCTTTTCATCAGGACTATAATGTACAGATTGGAGATGAAGCTGAAAAGAAATTTTACTTTCAATAATTATATAGAAATATATATACTTCTACCTCCTGAATAACTGTAAATGAAATATCTTTCATTGTGAGAAGTGTGGCAGTTTGTTTATCTCTCATTGTATGGCTACATTAAGCATGAAAATGATAGCCTTTCTTACTCCTGCAATTGAAATTTAATTGGTTTTTATGCTTCATTGATAAATATGACCACAGGAGTTATTTGAGCCTTTGCTACTTAGAAACAATTGTGAAAAGGCCCACAGGTTCTGGAACTCAGGAGAAAATAGGTAGATTTCTGAATATCAAGTGAACTAGATTAAGAATTAGCTTTTGGCACTTGGATATGTGTGTGTGTGTGTGTGTGTGTAAGTGAAGTAAGTTAGGCTTAGAGAATCAAAAGGCTCTTGCTTTCTTTCATATGTGGCAGTTAGATCTAAATTATAAACCCTTATGAATATATACAGGGTCACATGCTAAAACATCTTGTTTAAAGTATTGTATATGTATATGGTGTGAAATGGTATAAATCTTTGAACAACTAACTTAACAGGATGGGTACCAGGAAGCTGAAATGTGTTTTCCAGAGCTTGGAGGCCATAGAGACATATGAATGGAGAGAGAGAGAGAGTGTGAGTGAATACAGCCATATTTTCTATGTATATATGTGATAATTTAACTAGATAATTTGAAAAGACAGGTGAGGTTGGGAGAGATGGGGGGAGTGATGGAAGGGATGACACTGACTATGATGTACTCAAAAATTGCTATGTTGAATTGAAACCTCTTTGTACAACTATTTAAAAATCATTGAAAGAATAAAGAAAAACCTCCAAAATAAGGACATTGGACCTCGCTGTAAGGGGCTTGAGTGGGTACTGCATTTCAGGGTAGGAAAATAGCTCTCTAGATCCCGCAGAATGACTATTGCTTATACATGGATTTGATCAATTTAAGGAATACCATAAATCCAATCTTCAATAGACATTACTTTGAGATGGCAGTAATGTAATTTTATTGATTAGATATATAATATGTAAATATACATGATTTGATTGGAATAATTTATTTCTCCACACATTTACATACCCTTGGAAATAAATTAATAATGCTATGAAAGGAGTTTTTAAGAGCTAAGTTAAATAAAATCTCTGCTGTTATGGAGCTTGTGAAATTTGTATCTCTATCTATTGATATGTAATTATATGCTATTACATAATACATTACAGAACATATATTATTATTATATAATAATCTTTCCTCCATAAATATGTGAAATACTCCTAAAACTCATATAAATATAAACATTAGCAAATGTTTATGAACTTTGAAAACATCAAGTCTCTTCTACTCATTCTAGAAGCTTTTGCTGAACACATGTTTGTGAGTTGTAACTGGCCCTGGAATTTCTCAATAATTAGTGTGCAACTGAATGTAATATGTAATAGTAATTATACTTGGTAGTGCATTCTATAATAATGGTTTGTACAAAGATCTATGAATTTTCAGAAAGTTACCTTGGCATGAATTTTGGAAGACACAGATGCAATATTTGAGTTAGAGGTACAAGTTTTAGAAATGAGTAAGATTTCTTCCACATTGCTGTATGACCTTGAACAATTTATCTCTCTGAATTTAGGCACATAACAGGATATTTTAAGATTTACATAAATTAATACATAGCTAATCCTAGCAATAGTATGTGAAAGAGGACAGGTCTTTCCAGAATGAAGAGAATAGGGAAGGATGTGTTGGTGAGAAAAACACAAAAACAAGCAAAAACTCACGATTAATTTAGGGCTACATATGCAGATTTATTGAGGAGGAGCCCTTTTTATCAAAAAAGGGAAAAGAAAAGGGTCTAGGAATTAATACATGACTTTTAGCCTTTTGAAAGCAAAAACTGCAACTCTTGAGAAAGAAACTGCTCTCTGATATGCAGGAACTGGTGGTAGAAGAGTGTCACTGTAAGGAGATGTTTGTATTCTAAGTAGCATGAACAGGGATTCAGGGCCAGGTACTCCTTTTGATTCAGAACTATTTTAACATTTCCTATTATGTCTTTCTAGATTATGAAAGCAATTTTTCTCTTTTATGAGAAATCAATAAAACAGATGCTCTTCATAGAAACCAGAGAAGATGTTCTTTTAAAGTGTTAATTGTTTCAGCATGTTCTCCTAGACTGCCTTACATTATACACAGTTAGGATCATTCACCCTAATTGAAACCAGTTAATGCAATGTGTACAAGCTATTCTGTAAGAGTGCTAAAAGCTCTCTTCTCTTATAATTCTACTTCCACATGTTTTTTTTCAGTGTGCATTGTGTTACATAATTTTGTATGCAACCCACATAAATACACAGACCATGGCATTCAAAAATACCTAACACAATCATAAATCAGGTTGTGTGTGCTTTCCAGGTGATTCCAGAGGTCCTGTGAACACTGGGCTAAATCTAATGCTTGAAAATTATACCCACAATGGATTTAATGGGGTATTGTCTTCCCAAAGAGCAGATAATTATTTTTACTTTTTAAGACAACATCTTCATACTATCAGCAGTCTTCCTATAGAATGAAGTCCGAACATTGTCAGATGAGCATAGTTTTACAGAATGATAGAAAATTGTAGAGCACAGGATCTCACATTGTTGAGCACTAGGATTAGCGTGTGTCTGGCAGTATGAGTGGAGGCCATGGAAACAGAAAAGAATCAGGAGAGGAAATTATCCCAGAAAAAGCATAATGTACTTGAAGAAATATGAGTGGTGTGGGATGGCTCTGGTCCCAATTTTGCTGTAGTCAAGGGTTCTAAATCAGGGAAAATATAAGGAAGATGAGATTGGTACAATGGGTAATCATTCTTTTTCTGCTTTTCTGGCCTTTATGGAACCTTACTCTTACACCAATTTCCTCCATAGCTTTTGAAAGTCTGCTGGAAACCACTGGACTCATAGAGAATAATTTTGTCACATTGCTCCAGAAAGGGAACTTAGATTACTTATTGAAGGGATCCTGGTTGGTAAGAATGATTAAAGGGCAATCCCAGTGAGCACACAGAAAGCCACAAGACAAATAGAACAGAAGTCATGGAAGTACCTCATGTGCCCTAGGTGAAGAGATAGAAGAAGCAAGTACTGAGGCTGTTGTCAGGACTTGAGACATCAAATAGAATTGTAGATAATTGTGACAAACCAAAGGCAGGCCCACAGTAAAGCTGAAGTTAGCAGTTTGTTTAGTGATCCAGGTTCCTTTTTCTATATTTTCTATATTTTTCCTGGAATTCTCTCAGTATACAACTCGACTGATTTTTGTATCTTCAGTATTCATATGCCCTCTCTTTTCTTTTCCCTCCCTTCACTCCCTTTCCTTTCTCCCTCCCTCCCCTCCACTCATCCCTCTCCTTTCATCCCTCTGTCCCTTCCCTCCCTCCTTTCCCTCCTTCCCTCCCTTCCCTCCCTCCCTTCCCTCTTTCCCTCCCTCCCTCCCTTCCCTACCTCTTTTCCCTTCCTTCCCTCTCTCCCTCTCCCTCCCTCCCTCCCTCCCTCTCTCCCTTCCTTCCTTCCTTCTTTCCTCCTCTCTCACTGTTATTCAGCCAAAGATATTTATGACATTCTTCCTATGCTCTTTACAATTTTTGTTTGTTGCTGTTGTTTTCCATTCGTGTATTTTTTAATCTCATCATTTTTGCTGAGATATAATTTATAGATGTAGTAAATCACCATTTAAAGAGCACAATTCAGTGATTTATTTCATCCACAGTTATAAAACTATCCATTACAATTAATTTTAGATCATTGTATGACCCTTAAACTGTATACTAATTAGAAGACATTTCTCATTCATCCTCCTTTACCCCACAAAAACCACTGATCTACTTTCTGTAGACTTTCCCTGTTCTAGATATTTTCCATAAAGAGAATTAATAAGCAGACTTTAGTGACTGATTGATTTCACTTAGGATATGTGTTCTGGGTAAATCTATGTTATTACATGTATTAGTTCTTCATTACATTTTGTCGGCTGTGGAACTTGAACTCAGGGCCTGGACCATGTCTCTGAGCCTCTTTGTGCTCAAGGCTAGCACTCAGCCACTTGAGCTATAGCACTACTTCCAGTTTTTGAGTGTTTAATTGGAGATAAGAGTCTCAGAAGGACTTTTTCTGCCCAGGCTGGCTTCAAATTGGGATCATATCTCTGCTTCTTGGGAAGCTAAGATTATAGGCATGAACCACGAGTGCCTAGCCATTATTTTTTTCATTGTATTCATTTCATTGTATTCATTGTATCAATATATCAAGTTTTTCCATCCATCAGCTGAAAAATATTTGAATTGCTTACACTTCTAGGTATTAATAGTAAAACTACCATGAATATTATTGTGTGAGTTTTTGAGTGGCATGTTTTCTGTTCTGTTAGGCAAGTACCTAAGAACAAAATTGCTGGGTCACATGACAACTCTATTATGTTTGACATTTCAAGGAACTACCAAACTGTTTTCAAAAGTAGTCACACTTTTTTTTATTGTCATAGTGATGTACAGAGAGATTACAGTTACATAGGTAAAGTAATAAGTACAGTTCTTGTCGAACTTGTTACCCCTTCCCTCATTTTTCTACTTTCCTTACCCCCTCCCCATCCCCAAGTTGTACAGACCATTTCAAGCATATTGTCGTGTGTATATTACTGTGGCTTTGGTTCTTTGTCTCACCAGTCTGTTGCTCCCCTTCCCTTGCCTAATTCAAATAAATGTATGTACAATAGCAGGGAACCAGAATCAAACACAGTGACAACAGGGGTATATCATACAAAAGATACAAGAGATCACATGGTACATTAAAAACAACAGCAACAAAGAAAAACCTCTTGTGTCCATGTATTGGAGTTCATTTTGCTTAGCATCATCTTATATGGTCATAGGTACATAGCTGTTGAGTTATTCTGCTCATCTGCTAGGATTATCCTAGACATATACTAGTTATTGCAAATAAGGGAAACCATGAGACCTATGTTTCTTTGGGTCTAACTTACTTCACTTAATATGATTTTTTTCCAAATCTTTCCATTTCCTTACAAATGCTTCAACCAGAAACAAAGACACTGCCCCATTTTATATTCTTACCAGTAACATATAAAGATTTCAGTTTCTCAACATTCTCACTAACACTTATTACTATCTATATTTTTTATTGTCATCAAAATAGGTGTGAAAAGATAACTCATTTTGTTCTTGATTTGCATTATATAGCAATTAGTGATATTGAAATAACTTTTCATATACTTATTGGCTATTTTCTTAGCTTCATTGAAGAAATGTCTATTCAAAGTCCTTCTCTGTTTCTAATTTCTTTTTTTCTTAAATTTCAAGATTTCTAACATGTCTTTATTATAGTTTGTGTGCCAGAAATATTAGTTAAGAGAAATTAACAATTTCAAGGAGCTAAAGATTAACACCTTGCCATCTATTTAATAATTGTTCTAATCCCCAAGTCTATAAACCTCTCAATGAAGGAACATTCTTTTTAAGTTTTTTTAAAAAAATATTGTAAAGGTAATGTACAGAGGGGTTGCAGTTACATAAGTATGGTAATGAGTATATTTCTTGTTTAACATTGTTATCCCCTCTCTCATTTCCTCCCATTTTCCCCACACTACCCTCCCCCCAAGTTGTAAAGTTCATTTCCAACATAGTGTCTTGTATTGCTGTTACATTGGTTCACTCTCTGTCTTTGCCTAACCATTTTGTTATTCCCCTTCCCTTCCCCAAGTTAAATAAATGTATATCCAAGACACAGGTTACCAAAATCAAAAAAAGTGACAACAGGGGATAAACCAAAAGGGAAAAATAAAAAAAAAAAACTTCATACAATACAAAAAAAATCCAAACAATTTCTTTAAATTAATGAGTTATGACTTCTTTATATTTTCTGGATAGTTATCTCTTCATTTATATGACTTGCTGCTATTTTATCTCATTTTCTGTATTGTCTTATTCATAGTGTCATCTTAAGTACAAAGATGTTAAATTCTGATGAAGTCTAATTGATCTTTTTTTGTCCCTTTTAGTGACATCCTTGCATAACCCAAATTCACAAAGATTCACTCTCATATTGTCTTGTGTGAGTTTAGTAGTCTTAGTGCTTACATTTAGGACTAACATCCATTTTCAGTTGATTTGTGTATGTGGTACATTGTGGAATTCTAAGGATTCTGGAATCATTTGTTGAAAGGTAAATATTTTCCCTTTGGGTTATCTTTGCACTCTTGTTAAAAATCAATTAATGATATGTGTATTTTATGGACTTTCAGTTGTATTTGGTTGATCTTTATGTCACCAGTCCTAAAGCTCAGTGATGGACATAAACAGAATCGTTTAGAAATAATTAGAAGTGTTGGAAGGGACAAAAATCAGTACTCCAATGTTTAAGACTGAGTACTTATTCTATGATTTTATAATGTTGTCTTCTTAATATTTATAGGGACATATATTTGAACACAATAGACATATGATACCTTTATTTCAAAACATATGTATATATCTGTAATGAACATGGGTATATTACTATCTAACCCATTAGAAGATGGAGATAATTAAAGCAAGTGCATGCAGATTCAAGGGATGGCATAACAAAAACATGCTGCCTTAGCAGCCATGAGAAATGGCAGCTGTGATGAGGAAGGAAACAAGCGGTAAAGGCCAGGACAGGCTTTTAAACTGTAGGAGGTAACTTGGCATATCAACAGCTTTATATATTTTCATCAACATTCATAAATATTTTTCATGAGTCACCATGGTCAAAATTAGAATTATTCCCAAAGCTTTTCTTGGAAGAAGGCATCAGAATTACCAGTGTTGACAAATGTGCAACCTGTTTAAGCATATATAAATTCCCAGGATAATGGGTTGTTCTCTTCCCCAGCCTGAATAAGGGAGTTACTGGGTTGAATTTTTTGGTGAAGTAGTGGTACTGAAAAAAAGTGAGACTGATGGCAAAAGGGTAAATCATGGTGGTGTGCTTAAGGACATTTGTTTTAGCAATACACAGGTATAGATTGGCATATGTAGGGTTTTCAGTGTATATTAACATTATCCCTATTGAATGTTTTCATCTATTATGAAGAAGAGAGCATTGCATTACAATGAGGACATGAGATTTCGAGTTTAGCAGAACTTGTAGAAATCTTTCTCTTACTAGCCTTATGATCTTGAGCAAACATTTCAATATCTCTGTGCCTCACTTTTTCCTTTGTGAAAGAAAAATAACAATCAACACTTACCTTACAATTATTCTCTAAGCTGGAGATAATAGATACATATACCTGAATCAGTTTCTGGCAGACAGTAACCACTCACTGCATGCTAATTGTGTCATGACATTATTATCAGCAGTGGAGAACTCACAATGTGATTATAGTTTAACACTTTTGCTGACTCTCAAAGGTATTTGAACAATGAACTTTCTAAGAACTTAGTCTAAAAATTTATTCATTTTAAGTTTTTTAAAATCTCTTAATTCAATGTATCTTTTATATCCTTAACTTATCTCAAATAGTGTAAGGTAAATTTGAAAATGCAGTTTTAACTTACTTAAAGTTAACTTAAGAAAAAAAAGGATAAAGATTTGAATTTCTTTTTTTTTCTGCTTGTGATTTGTTTTATAGTTTTTATGTCTTTGAAAGTCTTTTCTGAATTCAGAACCATTACTGTATTTGTTTTGGCTACTTGACTTTCTGCAAAGTATTTTAGAAGAATGAATTCCAGCCCTGAGAGCTGAAACCGAATTTGGAAACATATGATAGGTTTCGTTTTAGAGTATTAAGTCCAGTGCAATTATGATGGAGTACTTTCCTTGAAATGAAGTGAATTTCTGTTTTATGAACTCACTGTCTGGGTGCTTCTCTTTAGCTATCGTCTTGTCTTTTATTTGGTGTTATTACATCTCTGTGGAACAAACAGACACTGTCAGGTGCTTTTGGTTTGGTATTGATGGTTATTCATAGACACAGCTACAGATGTAGGAAAATACATGACAACTCTTCCAAGTGAATAATTCCACTTAAAGGCTCACACTGCATATTTCTCCTTAAAGAATTTTTTCCTACAAAAGACTTGGAAAAAATTACATTAAGTGAAGTAAGCCAAGCCCCAAGAAACATAGGTCCCATGGTTTCCCTTATTTGCAATATCCAGTATATGTATGAGTCAAGCAGAAAAAGTCAGATAAGGTGATGTTAGGAAAATGAACTCTAAGATATGTATTTAAATGTTTTTTTTTTTCTTTCATGCATTTGTTTCTAATGCATTTATAAGATTATTTCTTTGTTGCTTTGTATGTCCCTTCCCCACAGTATAACCCCTGCTTTCACTGTATTTGATATCGATATAATTTGTGGAGGGGAAGGGGAAAAACAAGTCGTTTAAATAAGGATACAGGTGGACCCGTTGCAACAATGAGAAGCACAAGTTGTCATGTCAAAAACGAACTTTACAACTTTGGTAGAGGGGGGGGATTGGGTGGGGGGGGGGGCGCAGGGAGGCTGGGAAGGGATGGGAAGGAGGAGGCTACAATGCTTGATAAGAAATGTACTCATTATCTTGCCCATGTAATTATAACCCCTCTGTACAGTATTTTCACAATAAAAAATAAATAAAAAAGAATTTTTTCCTACAACAATATCCATAACATTAGAATTTAAATGAAAGGCCATACAAATGAATGAAAGTGTATTTTTAATAGGATTATAAACCTTTACAATGATTTCTTCTTTGTGATTTTTATACTTAAATTAAAAGCAGGAAAATGCTAAAACAAGGAGATAGTCTTTAAATCCCTGCATTAATACAGCAAATATAAACTCTCTTGTTGCTACTTATCTGACTTTTCATTCTGCCTTGTGTATGGTTCTCAAGCTCCGCTCAGTCTTGCCTTGCTAGATTTATCCTTAAGTAGTCTTGTCAGAGAAGAGATTCCATAAGGCTATGTCTATAGCAGCAGCCAGATTCTTAGTATCAATACAGAGCAAGAGTCAACATCAAACTTCTCAAAGCAGCCCCAAGCTATACTAGGCCCCTGTGGAATTACACAAAATATTTGGACAAACTCTGGTCTGAAGTAAACCTTTCATAGCACTTGATATAGAAATGCAACATTAATTACTGCAGTTCTTCAAAGAGGTTCTGATTGGCAGCAGGCAGCCTGGTCCTATGCCTGCCTGGAGAAAAAAGCCCCTCCCAGGCTGGATTAATGGACTGATGCTCTTGCATCAGCAACAAAAGGTACAATAAATGCATCGAGTCAAAACTCCAAGCTTGATCATAAGTGGAGTGGGTAGAAAAGGAACAGGTTTTATAACAACTGCTTTTCCATTATCGCAATGAGGAAAAATATATACAAACATTTGAATATTTCTTTTGCTGACCCATATATATTTTCAACCAATTCTAAACAAACATCTAATTAAAAAATGAATACCATTCAGGTCTGCATTGGCTAAATCAACCTGTGTGAAAGAAATAAATATGCTAATTGATCTTGATGACCATTTTAGTTTGCATTTCGTGAAGTAAAATGTTTGCATAATTTAATATACATGGCTTAATTAAATAAATCTTATAAATACTGTCTCTCAAAAGATGCTGTGTATAGAATCAGCTTATATCTGCAATGGATTTGGTTATACACCATTGTTCTTTAGGTTATGTCAGCATTTTCATTAAAGTGTTGAGCTCTATTTATAACTTGGAAACAAAAATGCATTCTGGGCTAAAATGGAATATACAAAATCATTGTCCAAAAGCAGTCTTCTAAAGTACACAAAGAATAGAAGTTTTATGACACTGAAATCTTGAGGTATGTAGGAAGACCAATGAGAAACCAACAAAGAGTCAGATTTATTCCTGTCCCTGTGCATGAGGCCAAGACACAGAATCTGGCAAGGAAACAGCTGTGGGAAAGAGTACAATTCTCTTTGTCACCAGGCCAGAGAATTAGGGTTCTTTGGTTATTTTCTTGGTTATACTACTTTCAACACACTGGAACAAGAATAGACTTTTAGTCACTCAGAACTGGGCTAAAATTCTGCTTCCACCATTCACAAAATGGAGAAATGTCTTAATCTCTTTGAATTTTTTAGGTGGATTAAATTAGTAGACATATGTACAACTCCAAGACAGTGCTCATTACCTTCTCATGATTTGCAGTAATGTTTAGAGCTGTTTGCTTAGTTTTCTTGTTGGCTAGAGTACTTATTCTGAGGGTTCATTTTTAAATGAATAGCTTTTCTTAAACTATATTGCCAAACCTAAAATATTAATTCAAATAAATCATATAACTGATTCCATTACACCTCTCAAAAGGACAAAATCTTGAACAGAGTATAAGAACAGCTCATATAAATTTTGAATAAGTGGAAAATTATCCATTTTCTAGCCCTAGTCCCCAGCCTAGGGAAATTCATTGCCTTTTATAGCCTTTTACTGTATAGACAGAATAACCAAAACTATCCCAGTCAACATGAGCAGGCCTCTGTGGCTGGGAAGAGCCCTCAGCAAGAAATATGTGGCTTCATGTGGAAGACTGAAAAACATTCATTTTTCAGTCATCTGAGAAAAACACAATTTTAAAGGGGAGGAAAGTTAGATTTCTTCTTCTCAGGACTATTATCTTAGTTTTTACCCATAGTTAATCATCACAACATGTTATTTAAATAGGGGACATCATCTGTTAAGTTCTTACATTATATGTCCATCTTTCATCCCTTCCTCCTTAATTCAACAAATATTTACAAGGTGCCTATTATGTCCCAGGCATTGCTTCAAGTCCTATAAATTTACATAGTAGGAGAAAGCAGATATAATCCTGCCATCATGTGGTAAACAGGAATAAATAATTGTATAGGTAAAAATAATGATGCAGCTGTGGTAAGTACTGCAGAGATGATATAAAGTACTGCAGAGATGATCTATAAGGTCCACAGGAAACACAGTTGAGGATGCATTGAAGTAGTGAGGGAGGTCAGAGAAGTGTCCTTGAGGCAATGCAGTTAGCTCAAAGTTGCAAAGCAGGACAACTTGGAGACCTTGGAGGGCGGAAGCCAGCCAGAGGAACAGCAGATAGGCAGGCCCTACTGAAAAAGGAAAAGTTCAGTTCTGAGGAACTTAATGGGCATTCTGGCTAGAGTGCAGAGAACAGATTATTGAGGAACATGGTGGGAGACAGGAGTTGGGGAAAATAGAAGCCAGACAATGTTTAGAATTTCACCGGATGATTATAAGTAAATTGGAGCAAAAGGAAAAGAATCAGGAAATATGGTCATATGTCAGTTTTGGAATAATCACTCTGTTTGGTATGGAAGAATGGATAGAAAATGTGAAAAATGATGAAGAAACAAATTACCTGTAAAACGTCTATAGAATTCTAGGCAAAAGATAGTGGTAGCATGGATTAGGGTGGTAGTGAAGATGGAGAGACTTGAACAATCTGTGATATTTGGAAACATTCCAGAACACCGAAATCATAGGTGGAAAAATGAGTAAAGAGTATCAGAGATAATTCCTACCTCAGAGCTCGCATGACATGTGTCATTAATTTATTCGTAAACTGTGGCAAAAGTTAATTATCAGTTGCAGTAGTAGGGAGATTATATTCTGGACAAATAAAGTTTAGGATGAAAAGTAGAAATTTCAAGTTAGTCTATGAAGACAGACAAGAAGGTAGTGTATCAGAAATGCTATATCAAGGAAGCTCTGTTTTGAGTGAAATATGAATATATTTACAAGTTGATGAAGCTGAGAAGCCAATTGAGTTAAAGACTGAGAAGGACACAATAGATTATTCAACCAGGAAGTCATAGAAGAGCAGTTTAAATAATGTGATAAGGATTAAAGAGTAAATAAAAGTTTATTATTATGTATATTTTAGCCTAATAAAAGCTTATTATGCACTGAAATGCTAATGGGAGGTATAAAACGAGTTAGAGAGAAGGCCTAATCAATAATGAATGTTTCCGGAGAGGATGGAAATACATGAGTCGAAGACTGTTATGTTTGGTCTCTGGTATATAAATTCAGATGCATGACAGTACAGTAACCTGAATGTGATAGAAGGAAAGTGAGAGAGTCCAAGTGGTATATCCTCTATTTACTTTGTGAAATACTAGAAGTGAGAGAGCTCACTTTCTGAGGGAAAGAGAAGAGGTGAGAAGCAGAGTCTAGATCTGGGAACATCTAGTAAGAATTGGGAGGATAAAATGAGCAGAGAAAATAAGACTGCCTAGAATTTCTTTCAATTGCTAATGAAAATGTCATTCTTTGGGGAAAGTATTTTCTGACCAACCCACTCCACAGCCTGGTTTTGTTTAGAATTTCCCTTTTACAAATGCAAATGCCATCTCACCTTGTGCAGGTGTGTGAGGTCTGTGTGTTTCCCGGGGTTTGAACCAGAGCTTAGGTGCTGTCTTTGCTTAGGGCTAGCACTAAACCACTTTTTGCCCTTCAATCAATGTTAAGTTTCATTTGCTTTCCTGCCTGGGCTGGGCTGGAAATCAATACTCAGATCTCAAACTCCTGAGTAGTTAGGATTATGATTGTGAGCAGTCACTTGGCTTGCCTGTTAGTTTTGATTCATTTTGTCCTTATTTTCTAATCTTTGTAACAGAAGAGAGTAAGTCAAGGACAGGGAACAAAGCTCTCAATGTCTAATGGAATGTTATTCCCATAATAAAGATTACTTAGGATTTATCAGAATTGTCCAAAAAAAAAAACAGGTCACAGTGAGAATTTATAGAATTTGATTGTACTTACAGAAAGGATAGTACACAAACTAGGGGTTTTCAAACTCATAAGAAGCAAGACGCTCTGCTCACAACAGCAATAATGAATTTTATAAATTGTCATGAAGGAAGGAGTTTGACCTTTTCATGATTGGCCATTATATATTATCATCATACTTTTTAAGACAAACAGAGTTGTTTAAGCTGATTTGTCTGTAGCTGATTGGGTTAATTTTGGCAAATTATGCTAACAAGGATGTAAAGCTTATGTTTTATGTTTTGTTTATCAGAGTTGACATTTAGGGGAAATCAGTAGCCTTCAGCTTTAGTTTAACAGACTTAAAGGATTTGTTGTCTATGTGTCAAATGTGTAACTGCATATTTAAAACTTTGGGTAAAAAGCATAAATTCATAAATTTTTATGTTTGTCTTTCTAAAAATATAGGTATGGCTTTTACCATTTTATTCAATTAAAGACTGACAGTAGAGAGTATCTTTTGGAGCCTTTCTTGATTTCTGGACTCTTTGTCATCCCTACCACATGAATCACATAAGAGAACATTTGGATGTTTCTATGATTCTCTTCCTTTCATTCTCAAGTCTGAATTCTTGAGGAAAGTGACTGACTCTTAGCTTTCATTTTTCAGAGGAAAGTCTAGGGTATAATATAGTGAAGGTGTTCGTGAAAACAAGGAAAACTGTTAAAATTGAAATGCCTGGAATTCAAAAGACTTAAGGAAAATCAACATTGGTTCTTTCAATTACCTTCACTTTTCATAAGACTTGTTTATTGCTTGGGTTCTTTGTTTCAGAATTTACCTGATTGTTTAAACCAGAAACTGATCATTTCCTTTAAAGCTTCTTTTTTTCTTACCTTTCTATCCCATATATCTCTAGTCAATTTTAAAATATATTTAAGAGTACACTCTTCAGTCCATGATATAAGTCTTTCTGTCACTATTGGCTTTGGTCACATGGTTTTCTTTTAGCTTTTGAAGGCTCAAAGACTTCCTACCTAAAACCATTGGCCACCACAGTCACATATATCTGGAACATTTTTCTTTATACGCTGAACAACTGGTTTCTTTCTATCTTTCCATTTCAAATAAGATGTTATCTTTTCAGACACATCTTCTCTGTCCAGATTCTTACTGCCATTACTTATTACTTTCTTTGGCATTTTCCTATCATAATTCACATATTTATTTGCTTACTTTAAAAAAAAAATTATAGATCTTAAATTCCAAAATGGCTGGGAATCTGTCTGTTCTTTTTGTTATACTATACCTAGTGTAATCCCTTAGGTATAGTTTATTGACTATTTAATTTATTCAATGCATGAATAAAAATGAGTGAATAAAAACTGAATGAGTGATGGAGTGGGAGACATGGGAACTCTTAACCAAATACAACTTTTTTATTTTATTTATTTATTTTTATTTTTTATTTTTTGGGTCCGGTTGTGGGGCCTGAACTCTGGGCCTGGGCGCTGTCCCTCAGCTCTTCAGCTCAAGGCTAGCGCTCTACCACTTGAGTCACAGCGCCACTTCCGGCTTTTTTCTTTTTTGCTTATGTGGTGCTGAGGAATCAAACCCAGGGCCTCATGCATGCAAGGCAAGCGCTCTACCACTGAGCCACCTTCCCAGCCCCCATATACAACTTTTGAAAAGACAATATTTGGAAAGAAACATAAAAATATTTGGAAAGTAAAAGACATTGATGCTTATTACTCATTTACATTATGAAAAATTGGTATATTCTTCATTGTTTTATTGCTTCTTATTTCAGTTTACCTTTCACTTTAAAAGAAGACAGAATATTTTGTAATTTAGATTTCTTGTCACTCTTGTTACAATGCAGCCTATTAAATAATAAATAAACCTATTAAATAGTTAATTGAGGGGCTCAATTAACTATTAAATTAACTATTAAATAGTTAATTGAGGTGGCTCAGTGGTAGAGCGCTTGCCTTGCATGCATGAGGCCCTGGGTTCCATTCCTCAGCACTACATAAGCAAAAAGAAAAAAGCCGGAAGTAGCGCTGTGGCTCAAGTGGTAGAGTGCTAGCCTTGAGCTGAAGAGCTGAGGGACAGCGCCCAGGCCCAGAGTTCAGGCCCCACGACTGGACCCCCCCCAAAAATAGTTAATTGAAACAAACTGCTTTATAAAAGAGGGGTCAAATATTCTGAACTTTGGATGATTTGTGACATATGTGTATATTCACATAGTAATGTATACGAGCTACTTACAAGATGCATAGAGCATAGAAAGATTTCTTTCTCTTCCTTACACACAAGGACTTCTAGTCTAGTATAATTGGATTTTTAATCTGCAGCCAGTCTGACTTGGTAAGCAATGAGATCTTCAATATCATGCAATTTATTATCATTATTATTTTCTCTAGTTGCTCTGTCTTTATTCAGTCACTCATTTCTCTTCTCCATTTAGGTTTTCTATTATTCTGAAATTACAGACTTTTCTGTAGTATTAATATTGAGTAAGAACAAACTTTTACTACTGTTCTGCAACTATTGTCTCATCTTGTGTTGTATAAGCTATGTACTCTTGAGAACACCAAAAAGATCTTACACAGATTGTCAGAAGTGGAGGAAAACATGACAAGCATGTTTGACTCAGTTACACGATAAACAAACAAACTCAAATTTATTATTGCTGAATACTAGACTGCCTACTACTGATTTACATTATAAATTATATTATTTCTCAACAATGGAAAAAGAAGACAGAATTATAGAGATCTAGATAGAGATAATAGCACTGTAAAAGGGATACACACACAGACAAGTGTATGTGTTTATGCAACAGATATATATTATATGTATATATGTAACATGTATTTTTCTGTATGTATATGTTATATATATGTATTTGTATATAAGTGTACACACACACATATAAGATTTAATGAAGACTGTCAGAAATGAAGGAAAATTATAACCAAATTAAACAAGTAACAAGTAGTTACAGTAAAAATAGACTTAAAATTATTTATGAATGCTACTCTTGTACTACTGATTATATATAAAACTACATATAAGTATATATAATTATATTACAAATTATGTATAAACTATGTAAGAACTATATATATGTACTATATATAGTTTTGTTATATATAAAGCACTCTGTAGGAAGGTGTTGTATTGAAGCATAGAAGAATACTAACTTTGGAATGATATTTCAAATGCCTGTTAACAGTTGATTTGATAATTTGTTTAATCTTTAAAGTTTGCTTACTCAACTTTGTATTTATTATGTAAAGTTTATGAATGAGTTGGCATTGAGTGTCCTTCAAATTGATATAATTAAATTAAGTGAAACTCTTAACACAGTTCCTGGCACAGAATAAATACTTGACATATAAATACTATTCTTAGACTATTTCCTTTCCTTGTTCCTATTTTCAAAATGATATAAGGTTATTTTGAGTGGGTAACAATGTTCGACAAGAAATATACTATCTTATCTATGTATCTTTTTTTGGGGGGGGAGGAGTCTGGTCGTGGGGCCTGAACTCTGGGCCTGGGCACTGTCCCTCAGCTCTGCAGCTCAAGGCTAGCGCTCTACCACTTGAGCTACAGCACCACTTCTGGCTTTTTTCTTTTTGCTTATTTGGTGCTGAGGAATTGAACCCAGGGCCTCATGCATGCAAGGCAAGTGCCCATCTTCCCAGCCCACTTATCTATGTATCTTTAACCCCTCTGTACATCATCTTGACAATAAATTTAAAAACTACTTAAAAATATATTTCATCATAAGGTAATATTTTCAAAATAAAATTAATTTTTAATAATTGTGGATATAACATCTTATTTTAATTATGTTAATACAGTCATATCATTTGCTACTTTGGAAGAATTCATATTGTTACTTTTTTTTTTACTGCACCCAAACTTGCCACTCTATAAATTGCTCTGATATTTTGTCTTCCCAAACACCATCTGTTTTCAGCCTATTGAGTCCTTTAAAAGAATGGCATAACCATAGAATTTCATGGTATCTAAGTGGCTACAGTAAAGTTACTGTAGTACAAAGACTGCCAAGAAAGAACAGGAAGGAGCCAGATTATGGAAGCTTTAGTGACTGTACTATAAATGGCACTAATAGTATGAAAAGAAAATATGGCAAGCTAACAGTAGCAGTTTATACAATAATATGGCATACTGGGTAGTCATGGAGACACTACCTGTACCTTTAAGCGTTGCACTGGAAATTGGTGTGATTTTTGCACTATGTCCATGTAGAGCACATACAGATAATTCTGTTATGTCCTCTAGCCACATCTGTTACTTTCATACATGTTTCAAAAAACTTGTGAACCTGGCTCCTAAAATTCAACATGTATGCCTGCCCAAAGAGACCTGAACATGTAATAGCTTAGAGAGTGTTGATAACATAGCATGTTTTATTTGACTAAAGACAGAATGAGTAAGGCGTTATTTATGCTATTCAAAATTAGTAAAGCCTCTATATGCAGACACTCTACTGGACACTTACTGAGTGACAGATAAATTTATAGTTGCACAAATTCATAAATGCACAAAAAAGTGAACAATTACAATGCTCAATAAATGTTAAGATAATGTTAATACCACAGCAAAAGACAGTAAATTACAAATAAGAACACTAAACAGTTTTTTTTTTGCACAGAATCAGATGAGCAAAGAACACTTTCTAGTGTTATTAAATGCCCTTGAGCTAGTATCTCAGAGTTACCATACTTCTAAAACTAATTTCAGAAGCCCATAAGTAAAGAATTGCATGGGATGATGGACTGCTTTCTTGAGTGAGGATGACACCACGGATTGATGGCAGTCCAAATAAGCTGCATTACAGAACCAGATTAAGACTGCAAATGCCACCATATATTTCTCACTGATATAGTGGACAGAGTTGTCATTGTTCCTTTGGATTCTCTTAAGGAATCTTCCATGAGTAAAAAAGTATCCAACAGAACCAGAGTCAAATTTCTTTTGTGTGTATGTGTGTGTGTGTGTGTGTGTGTGTGTGTGTGTGTGTGTGTGTATGTGTGTGTGTAATTTAACAAGAAATACATTATTTCATTTCCTCACAGTATTTGCTTATTTGATTAGCTTTGAGAGGCTATCTTGGACATTCAATTAAATACTATTTTGAGAAGAATTTTATTCTTTTAAATTGAAATGTCTCTTGTTCAGTGCAAATACATATATTGAGTGCTGCTATTTACTGAACATTGTAGTTATTAGTTTATTAGTGAGGCCTTCCTTAATGTATAGCACCCTATCCTTTTTTGCTTATTCTGTTTTTCTCCAGGGCATGTGACATTCTAGATCCGAACTTACTTATTGTTTAACTGTTTTCCACTATAGAGTAAGTTCTATATGGGAAGGGATTTGATACATTTGTTTGCTGTTTTATACTTGGACATATAATAATACCTTATATTAGGTGTTCAGGCAGATGGTTGAATGGATGGGCCTATAAAATGAAGGCAAAAATACCTGCACTGAAGTTAACACAGGATAAAATAACATACTACAGATTAGTCTAGGATTATAATATGTTTTGTTTTATTGTTTCTTAGATTTTATGTAATTGTGGAATACTGCCAAAGGGATTTTATGAACAGTACAACTTTAATTTCTGGAAACTAGAAATGACATCTCTCTTACACAAAATTGAGTCTATCTCTTCCAATGGAAGCCCAAACTTCATGCCAAGAACTTGTCTAGATCTATAAAACAGAAAAAAAGAACTTGGAATTTTATTTTTCTTTAAAAATCATGTTCTCCACACTTTATTCAAAGTGTCAGTTTTGAACTTGAAGTATGAAATTATATGTACAATAGTACATTTTATTTTATTATTTTTATTATTAATAAGTTTTTTGTGAAAATACTGTACAGAAAGGGTTACAATTACATGAGCAAGGTAATGAGAACATTTCTTATAAAGCATTGTATGATCTTAAGCATATTTTAACCTATAGATTTAATGTTGAGTAGAGAGGTTTAGCTTTCCGTTTGGTGACATTTAAATTTTGTACTTTTAACTTTACATCTGATTTTCTTTATGTTCCAGCAAAGAAGCTGGAGGGAAAAAATTTAGGAAGGGGGAATTGAATATTTTATTGTCAATTGACTCTGGTAGCATGGGATTTTCAGAGCAGTATATTGGTTTAAAGTTTTTTCCTATCACTCCTCTTAGTTTAGATGTGGCCTCCTAATAGGAAAATATGTTCCAGATGCAACATTATTCTCTTAAGAGAAACATGCTTTCTACCCTACTCCCAAGTAGGTCCAAACCCCTAAATCACAACATATTAAAAAATTCCCTAACCTTATAATTTTAAATCATAAACTTTTATTCATGTCATCATTATAGTGACTCTATTATGACTATAATCTTGTAAAGACCTAGTTTCTCCTATTTTGGCTTACTTATATTCAACAAGGTTGAATTACTGAACCTGTACCAGTCATTGCCCTGGGTCTTAGCTTGCAAAGATATGTGATACCTAGTCTTGATAACTTTCTGTTTGCATCAGTGTGGGAGCTCTATGAGTTTCAATATTTGAGCTTATTTTTCTATCCTTTGGCAGTTCACATGACACTAAATAAATAGAATGAATGAACAGGTGTCTTAATTAGGGTCATTTTTGTATCTCCACTGCTTAATTCAGTATCAGGTACATAATGAAAACTCAGTAGCTGTTAAATGGAAGGTAAATGATGGTGGTCAGGGATTTCTTTCACACTGGTTTGTGAAACAGTTCAAAGTTAAAGTACATGAGAAGAGAATCTGTGAGTCCCAGTGATCCAAATCAGGCCCTTTAGTGCACATGTATTCATATAGTAACTAGTATAGGAACATTCTAGCCTTGGTAGGCAAATGTGCTAGATATGACAAGTCAGCTAGAGGGTGCTGAGCCTCACCAGAAAAGACCACATTTGGGGCTAACATTTCAAGACATTCTCCAACAGACCATAATTATATTCCTGTTACACATAGGATCACTTGTGAAATTTGGGACAGTTTTGGTCTGCAGAACTTGTCACAACATTTCAGGTTTGTCTTCTCTAAGTGTGTGAAGAAAATTTGGAATGTTAATTGGTGATTTTCTGACTTAAGCCTAGAGATTGAACACATCAGAAAGTGCTTCCCAGCACATACCCATTTTCAGACATCAGTAACTTGTAATTAAAGCGGTTTTTATAATCTTATTTGCTATATTTAGCCAACAGTTTCCTGACAAGTCAAAAGTAGTATCACTTAGTGCCACAGTGAGGAAAAATATGATTCTTTTATATGTTGAATGTGATTCCTGAATTTTCATAAGATGACCAAGCTTTTTGAGACCAAAGACACACCTTATTCATTCTTATATATCCAACTATGAAGTGCATTTAAGAGAGGGATGGGACTGGGCCATCATGTTTGCTAAGCAAGTTCTCTACCACTTAAGCTACTCTACTAGCCTACAACATGTTTTTTGACCTGTGTGACAAATACCCTTTATTCCTTTGATGAAAGAAGCCAAATGTATGGGTAAATAAATTCATTTGTCTGAGAATTTGAGATCCTCATAGGAAGACTGTTAAATATAATCACGAAAATGACCAGGGTGCTGTTTTTCCTTGCATTCCTCTGGTATAATTTTTCTTTTACATAATAAAACATGAGTATATCCTCTTTGTAATAATTAATGCATTGTAGGCATTAGAGTATCTAAGTAGTGGTGATTCCAGACCAGTTTGCCATATAGTTTTTCAGACCGTAGTATTTATTATCATATATACATATATATGAATATTTATGCTTAGGAAAATAAATAGTACAATTGTAGTTATATTTTTATATATACACATATGCATATATGTGCTTAGAAAAATACAGTTGTACAGTTGTATATAGATAGATATAGATATATGTGTATTTATAAGAAAAACAAAAAGATGGAGAGCTTACATACTGCATACTTTGATTTTTTTTCAAAAAATTGCTTATATATGGGGGCATATTTGAATTTATGCATTATATTGGGTTGTATATATAGTATAGTAAATGGTGTAACTATATCACACTTTACTTATTTCCTATTTAAAGATTTAGATTAATTTATATATTCACAGACTTAAGGAATGTTGTAGTAACGTTCTTAATTTCATATCCTTAATTTCAAGTCTTATATAACAGAATTAGATTTCTTAGGTCACTGAATAGGTATATTTAAATTTTAAGATAAGACTAACAGACTGGTGTTTGATCCTAAGCATGACAAAACAAAATAAAAAAGTGGTAAAGACATGCCAACAGAGATACTCAACAAACTTACATTCTCACTGTGTGAAATAGTATCTATTTCCTCTTATATCCATGTCATTATTTTATATTAAAAGGTTTTATTTTTTGCCTGTCTGATTAAGTACAATATCTGTTTTAGTTTTATGTTGAATGTCTTGGGTCACTTCTCACATATAATACTGAACATTGTCTTGTTTATTCTTTTTTTTTTGCGGGGGGGGGAGGTCTGGTTGTAGGCCTGAACTCTGGGCCTGGGCGCTGTTCCTCAGCACTTCACCTCAACTAGCGCTCTATCACTTGAGCCACAGTGCCACTTCTGGCTTTTTTTTCTGCTTGTGTGGTGCTGAGGAATCGAACCCAGGGCCTCATGCATGCAAGGCAGGCGCTCTACCACTGAGCCACCTTTCCAGCCCTTGTTTATTCTTTATGTCTACTTTTTCTTCCTTAGTTTGCCTGTCTCCCTTCAAAGTTTAACTTAGAAAAGTGCATAGTAATTTTAGTTAAGGTTTTAGTCTTCGTGTAACCATATGAATCTTCTCTAGGTTTAATTTTTCATTTTTTTCATTATTTAAATTATATCTTGGAATATACTGAAGGTCAGGCACATAGTAGAGCTGGAATGGAGTAGGTATCAGATATGATTTTTCACTCAGTGCTCAGAGGAAAATACTTTAATTTCCTCCTCCCACTTCCTGCAGCACTGGTCATAGTTGCTACCTTTGCAAACTTGTGGTTGTTTTCTTTTTCTCTGAGATCTAATATCCAATAGGCTACCACTATTAATAGAATGCATTTTTATTGTTTGTAGGCCCAAATTCATAGATAATGTATGTAAAAATGAATCTTTGTCAGAACTGTTGTGAATTAACAAAATAAAAAGCTGGGTAGATTATGTCTGTACTGATAGGATCAATTTTCTCTCTGCTGATTATGCACTGAGCAATCTATTACTTTCCAATTGTAGACAGCTTTGCATTCCATCAGCAATTAGTCACAGTGGAGGCCTCAAAGAGTTTTATATGTAGTAAAAGCCCGTCTGAGAATGCTTAGGTAAAGGACTCAGTCTCAAGAACCCATAATGTCTGAAATCCTAACACTTAAAAACAGAATATTCTGTGACAGATAATCTAGTTTTTCCTGGTATTTATTGTTAGGTTTATATTAAAAGGTGAGGATGAATGACTCCAGATTTTTAAATGTGCTATTGGGAGGCTGAATACAAACATGCAAAATGATATGAAGACAGGAGAATAATAATATCTACTGCTGTTATTAATAGAAATTCTGGTTAAGACTTTTTCCAACCATCACTTAGGTAATACTCACGGTAGCCTTCTAAGAGGGATATTTATATTTTAATTTTGGATGAAAAAATTTAAGGACTTTATGAAGGATATACTCAAGCCCACTACCTTGGTAAGATGGCACCATTCTGTGCATCTCCTAGTAAAGTTGAAAATCCACTGTTATTTATCATTATCAGAAAGGGTGCTAGGACTACTTGAAGTGACTTAGCATAGAATTCCTTATATGTTCATATTTGTGGGTCTCCCCCAAAATCTAGCACTATGAAGCATTATGAAGAAAAGATTTAGAAATCTGTTTGTGGTCTTTGTAGAGATGCCAGATTTTTGTGTCTCATGTTAATATTGCAAAAGGAAAAATATGCATTTTTGTGTGTGTGTGTAAAATTATTTTTGGTGGTTCCAGGAATTGAACTCAGGCTTCACTGTTGTTCAGCAGATGTTCTACCACCTGAGTTACTCTTTCAGCTCACTCTATGCAGATTACTTTCAAGATGTGATCTTGCTTTATACCTGGACAAGTCTAGACTGCAATCCTATTTGTGCTTCTCTTTATCACTGGAAATGACAGATGCACACCACTGAGCTCAGAATTGTATTTCTTCCATTGCTAGGATAACAAGCATGGGATGATATATCCAGTCATTGATTGAGACAGAGTATTGCCTGTTTTATCTACTTATTTTGAGCTCAAATTGCAGTTCCTAATTTCCAGTTTTTTAGTAGCTAGGATTGAGCTACCACTCCCAACTGGAAAAAAATATTTAAGTTTTAAATATTCGAGACCATTATGTTTACTTGATACATTTGTGATGATATTTATTCTTTTGGCCATCTTCACTCCTCATGTTTTAGCTAGAAAAACACAAGGATTCGTGTTCAATGTATTTTTGTTATTCTCAAAAAATAACCCTTTAACTTTAGCACTAATCAGAAACGAATGGACTTATTCTGAATATATTAAGTTGTTGATTCTTTTGAAGCTAGTAAGAAATGAGATCCTTGTGATTCATATTCTAGGATATCAGCTGATACCATTGAATGTTGAACTGTCACATATTTGAATAACTGATCAATTTTCTTAGCCAAATTTGTGGATGACATTTAAAGATATGTGGCTAAGGAGGACTATTGGCAGCCCATAGACCTTCCTTTTTTTTGAAATAGAGTGTATTTTTTAAGATAATGATTTTGAAATTACATAGACATGAGTTGGTATTCTTTTTCTTCTATTAACTTCATGACCTAAGATCAATTTCCAAGTCCTAATTTTCTCAATGCAAAATATGATGATAATTTGATAATTACTGTCTATTTCATAGACTTATGAGGATTACATTTGAGAATTCATGTCGAGCCCCTAGCAAGAGTAGTGTGCTCAATACATTAGCCATTATTACCATCATTTAAAGATCTAAATAAAGAGTAGTGTTTCTGCAAATATCGTAGCTGAATACTTGCACATACTAGAATGCTTGCATATACTAGAATATTGATATATTGGTTTAAGAAACAAAGTCCCTGTGTCCCAGTCTAGACCTATTGATTAAGAATATCTTAATGGGCCAGGGGAGTGAATTTGCATTAGTGTCATACAGTTTATGGAAACTGAAGGATTTTGAGTGATGGTGATGCTTTGTGCTTTGGTTTATCCATGTTGAAGATAAACTGCTATATGCCAAGAGCTGTTTTAGGCCCAAGGGAAATGAATACGATGGGCTATTTTTAAAATCAGCAAGAGAATCTGCTCTTGTTTTCATAGCTGGTACAATTGTCACACTGAGGACAATGAATTAAAGAGAGAATGCAGATAATTCTGAACTCATATTTTATAGAAAATCTGCATATGTTCACATATCCTCTTTTTGAGTGATAACAGAGATGCTAAAGTTAAATCCTCTCCTACTCCACTTATGTTCTGGCATGGCTCAATTGTGTAAAGAAGTAATTTTCTTCTGCTTGGTAGCTAGCATAAAAACAGGATAGAATAAGTTCTGCTTCTTTTTAAAGAAGCATTTTTAGATAAAAGTTTCCTGTTTTTGTATGAAGGAGAGAGATGTAAAGATGGTTAAGTAACAGTGGCTTGAAGGCTTAGTCCAGTCTATTCCAATCAAAGGAATCTCTAGAATTTAAATTGCTCTTGAATTTTGACTTTAAGGCATGTTCCTTGCCTCGAGTGCCTGATTTTTTTCAAGTTATGTTTATATTTGGATATTTCCCCCCCTCAAGGTGAGATTCATAAATTCAGATATGGTTTTCATAGAACATATGATAACAATTTGGCCCCGATCATGGGTGTCATTTTCAGAGAAATTAAGATTCACATTGTACCAGAGTTTCAGTCTTTTGAGAAGTCCATCATCATGTCATTCCCAAATAATAACAAACATTCAACTTCCATGCTTTTTGTACATGCATCATTTAATTACAATTCCCTTTTTACTGGTTTTCAGTCAAGTTTGCCTGGCTTGGTGTGCAGTCACCCTGTCCCAGATCCTGTGCCAGCACCATAGCAGTCATTCTCCTACCCTGGGCTACCATAAACTGAATACTGAGGTTTGATTTCCAGCCCAAGAAACATAGCATTAGAGTAAATAAAAATGTGAATAGCAAATTTCCATTCCCAATAGCTAAGGTGAATAATGTACTAGATAAGTCTGAGAACTTTAGATTAATTTAATCCTCTCAATAACTCCACACATTAGGTACTGTTTGTCCATTTCACACATGAAGTGGCAGTGGCACAGAAGGGATGAAGTAATTTTCTCAAGGTCTCTCAGCTAAAACAGGGTTGTTCTAGTATCTGATCCTAAGTGGACTGGATCCAGGATTTATGTTCTTTTCTGCTCTCTGTGCTCTCCAAACTGATTTTGAATGAGAAGATGATTTCAGAACCTAAATACCAACATGAAAGTCAGAAAAATAATACTGTTAGAAATTTTATGAAGCAAAAGTTCTAAGCGCTGAGAGACTTTAGAATAAGGAAAATGTCTTAAGGTAATAGTCAGGGAAGTACAGCAGAATAGTTTTTGTAGAAGAGGTGGAAAGGATTTGTACCCTGGAGAGTAGATAGTGATAGTAGATAGTAGAGTATAAGGGAGCTGTCTCAGTAGTACAACAGATCTAGGCTTCATTCCCAGTTCTTACATGCAAAGCATGGGGTATTTGACATGTCACCTCAGTTTTATAAGTTGTATAATAGTAAAAGTAGTATGTACTTACATACTTTATTTTTGGGAAAAAAGATAAAGTCTGAGAAGATATAGTAGAGTGCAAGAGAACAGCTAACACAAAAACTGAGAAAGCAAAAATGTTTATGGAACTATTTATGGACTGAGTAAACCATGGTATTTAATGAAAGCGGCAGGATCTAAACAGGTGTAATGAGAGATTTAGAAATTTGATTTGGGGTCATCGTGTAATGAATGTAAGTTCAGGACTGAGGGGCATCTTTGGTTCGTCCTCTTACTATGTGGAAAGTCTACACACATGACTTGATGGTCTGTCTGCTTCCATTTTTATCATCTGTAAAATGAGGGTTAAGTAAAATGACATAAAAATTTAGATGTAACATATACTTAATGATCAACTCATTGTCTTTTATTATTTTCTGATGTTGTAATAATATTCAGCAGGAAAAATTATTTGCCCAAAGCAATAAAATAATAAGAGTGATGTTCAGTGGAAAAAACTATTGGCAGTGGAGATGATGAGTTGGAAGAGTTTCAGGCAGGAAAACCAAGACGGTGGTATGTCCAATCATATTCACCTTGTAGGGTCATTGGAAAGCTGACCACAGGTGACAGTATGTCCATAGAGGGCCTTTAGAGTCTGGCTAAATTAGAGAGGAAACTGAAGTAATATGAGCATATTAACAGGGCCTGGGTAGGGTAGCTTCTCTGGGAATTAATGAATGGCTATGAAGGGACTATAGGGAGACCTTTCAGGGTTTGGAGACACCTGCTTAAAGAGTCATGGCAGGAAAAAGAGGCTACAGAGAAGGAGATTCTCTGACTTTGAGTTCAAATGCTTGTAGGCTTACAGAAACTGAACCAGGAGAGAGATACGGTGTTTAGGGCTCAATGAGTTTTATTTTGGAGATGTGTTTAATTCGAGTTGACAAAATTGACATACATGCCTTTAGTCCCAGTTACCAGCAAGTGACAAGTTTAGAAGGTATTACTTTTCCAATCTCTAAAATCAATGAACTACCTCTATTTTAAAATTAATATTAGGAATTAAACTACTATACACATTTACATGTATCCATAGTGCATGTATAGGCACATGATTATACATGTAGGTAGTGTACATAAATGTATATAAATTTATATGTGCACAGAGGACAACTGGTACATCTCTGACATTGTAATAGATATTGAATAAATATAAGTGCATATGGTGAGATATTTTACCCTTGATGTGTCTAGTTAGCTAAGATCCTCTCCTAGTGAAGAATAATTTGGTAATCATCATGAAATTCAGCAGAATGTTTTCCCACTTGGAAGTGGCACTGTAGCTCAAGTGGTAGAGCGCTCGCCTTGAGCTGAAGAGCTGAGGGACAGGGCTCAGGCCCAGAGTTAAAGCCCCATGACCGACAAAAAAAAAGAACGTTTTCCTACTTGAGTTCAAGAGGTTAGGGCCAGGGTGAGCAATAGAGTAAGACCTAATTTCTTAAATAGTAAATAAATAAATATAGGTAGATAGTATTAAGACTTGTTAAATTTTCTTTGATAATACTGAGGTTTGAACTTAGGAAATTATACTTGCTAGGCTTGAGCCCTTTTTAAAATTAGTTATTTTTCACAATTAGTTATTTTCTCACATTTTTTCCCTGGTCTTAGCTGTAATACTACTTATAGCCTCTTATTTTACCTGGGATGACAGACATTCATTACCATGTTAAATTTATTGATTAAGATGGCAACATCTTGCTCAGGCTAACAGCTAACCATAATTTTCTTGATCTCAACCTCCCTAGTACCTGGCCCCTAAAGTTATATTTTTAGTGAAGACAAAAATTAGTTAAATAAAAATGTGGAATAGAAGGTTCATGATATGTGATTGGAGGTTGAGGGATAAGCCATGGTTGAAAATAGACATTAAAGGTAGATAGAAGTGATCATTGAGACTAAAAACTTTGAATAGATTCTTACTAATCCAGGAGTAATATACCTTTTTAATAGTGTTTAAAAATCATAGTTGTGTTTTGTTAAGGTCTGTGATACTAGTATGTTTCTGTTTCTGAATCCTATTTTTGATAAGTGACAAATAGCATTAAAGTATAAGCTGGAGAATCATAGATGGTGTTCCTGAACAGTCTTGGGAGAAAAAAGAAGAAGATAAGGAAGAACTATTTGATTCAGAATAAACCATTGAAGACATTGTCTCAGGTTGGTTGCTGTCAGGTGAGAAGTTAAGCAAGTGTTAGGGTAAGGCCATTTTTCTATAAAGCTAAGAGAGGGAAAACATTCCACTAAATTTCATGATGGTTACCAAATAATTGCTGTGACAGCACCTTAGATAAATACATAAAGGGTAAAGATACCTTACCGTTTACACCAATTTATTCAATTCCTATCACAATATCAAATAGATGTACTAGATACCCTATGTACACATATTAATTTTTTCCTGTGCCTGTGTATATTATCTATATGCATATTCTTGTATATACTATACACATGTGTATATGTGTATATATACATACATATGTATATATACACATGTGTATATGTGTATATGCTAATACCTAATACTAATTTTGAGAGGAAGATAGTACATATAGATGCTTATGGCATCCAGATATTACTCTTCCTAATCCAAAAGAACTTGGTCTTGTAATAGGACTTGATATATAGTTTCAAATCCTGATTTTTGTCTCTATCTAATTGTTCAACTTTGGGCAAGTCAGTCAACTAAACTGAATTTCATTACCTACCTGTGTACAATAATGAAAAGATTTTGCCCTGACTGTGAGTCTCAGGGATACAGAATCTTTGTTTAGCTGGGGATGGTAGTCACATTTGTCTTCCTAGCTATGTAGGATGATGAGCAGGAGGATTGTGGTTTAGGCCAAACCTGGCAGACAAGACCATGAAACTTCATCTCAATGGAAAGAAGCTGGAAATGGTGGTATGTGCTTGCCATTCCAGCTATGGCAATAAGCCCAATGTAAATAGATCATGTACCAGACAGGTGCTGGGGCAGGAAGCAAGACCTTGTTTCAAATGACCAGTATATAAAAGGGCTGGAGGTGTGGCCCAGGTGATAGAGCAACTATCTAGCAAGCACAAAGCTTTGAGTTCATACCCTAGTTTTACCCAAATAAGTAAATGTCGTTTTTTGCCCCTAAAAAGCTGTAATAAATTCAGTAAGAATTTATTGCCCCTACCCAGAAGCTTTTAAACTTGTCTGTGATATTACCTACCTCACAGAAATAGAGAATTTATCACAATGTTAGATAGTAGACTTTAAATAAATACTGCCTATTATCATCTTCAAAATTCTGTTTTTGAGAATAGCTCCAATTTATAGACATGTTTTAAAGTAGAAAAATCTATTCAAATAAAAATGTTGAGTTTAATAGGGCTGGGAAGGTGGCTCAGTGGTAGAGCGCTTGCCTTGCATGCATGAGGCCCTGGTTTCGATTCCTCAGCACCACATAAGCAAAAAGAAAAAAGCCGGAAGTGGCGCTATGGCTCAAGTGGTAGAGTGCTAGCCTTGAGCTGAAGAGCTGAGGGACAGCACCCAGGCCCAGAGTTCAGGCCCCACGACCAGACCTCCCCCCCCCCCCAAAAAAAAAAGTTGAGTTTAAAAAAATACTTTCAGAAAGGGGTTTCTGTTCGAGTCATATTATGGGTACAGTGCATTTTGATCAATGTCTCTCTTCTATTGTTCTGTCTTTCCCAGTCCCAGTCATACCCTCAAGTTATAAAATTTGTTTTTAGCTGAAATGCAATGATGAAACACTATTTAAACTTTTGTTATCCACTGTGTCTTTCAATTATTGCATTAGTATAGATTTGCATAAACCTTCCCCAATAGCACACAGATCCTGATTTTTTTCTATATTGTTTAAAGAGTATGGTGACTACAGATACGTACAGTATAAACTTGTCTGATACTTCAGATGACTAAAAGGAAAAAGCTACATTTCATGTTTTATCAGACTTTAATGGGAAAGCCCTGCCTACAAAATCCAGAGTTACTAGGCTTTTTAATGTTACAGTCATCTTCAACCTTGTGGCTGAGTCATACAAGTAGTGGATGTGCTAAAATGTTGGGGGGAAATTACCAGAAGCATACATTAGAGTGAAGTGACCAAAGTACTGGAGTGTTTGCCCAAGGAAGAAACTGCAAAATGAAATGAAATGAAATGACACTCTGAGAACAAAACTGTTGGAAATGTTAAGGTCAATGTCTAGTTATTTTACACTTAAAAGTTATTTTCTAACATTTCTATCTACTACAACAAAAATGAGAAAAATGCAATACCGAAATGTGCAATAAGTGATGTAACATGTCGCTCAGTTTCTAAGATTTTAAAAAGCATGATTCATTTTAGTAATGTTTGAAATTACATGAGTTGCTGGAAAGGCCTACATAAAATAATTGTAATTTAATCCTCTGCCTTTTGTTTTTGAAAAAAAATACTAATTTTTTCAACTGTTATTGCTTTATTCTTTTGAGGTCTGACTGACATATTGTCCTTCAAAGTATATGACACTTTCCTCCTTAGATGAATATACTTAGAAGCAGTAAGTTGATTGCATTGGTTAAAACTAAGTGGCTAACTGGGTTCCAGTGGCTCACACCTGTATCTTCAGCTACTTTCTAGGTAGAGGCAAGAAGGATCACAGTATCGGGTCAGCCAAGGCAGAAAAGTCCATAAGATTCTATTTCTAGTTAACCAGCAAAGGTGATAAAATAGAAAGGAGGTGTGGCTCAAGTGGTAAAGCAACCCATGATCAAGCAAAGAGCCATGATCAAGCTCCAAAGAGGCACTGAGTTCAATTGAGGGCAGTAATGTAAGAGCCAAAGTCATCACAATATAAATCAAACCATATTAGACATTCTTGAACATATTTGTAGAAAATTGGATGTGATTACATAAAGAGAAGCATCACATTCATCCAGAAAGAAATTTCAGTTAAAGGATAGTAAAGAGAAGCAATAGAAGAAAAAAAATAAAGTATTGGGTCTAATCAAAACAAAAAACTTGTGCACAGCAAATAAATTAACAACAAAGTGAAAAGTCAGCCTATACAATTAGAGAAAATATTTGGAGCTCATATATCTGGTAAGAGATTAATATAAAATATATAAGAAATTCTCCATCTCAATAACAATAATAACAAACTAATCAAGAAAAGAATAAAGGATGTCAATAGGTATTTTTCCAGGTAAGGAATCTAAATGACTACCAGGAATATAAAATAATTCAACATTTCTAATAATTAAGGAAATACAAATTAAAAATACAATGAGATATCTGTTAGAATGATTGTGGGGAAAAAAAATCAGAAAATAACAAGTGTTGACCATACTATAGAGAAACTGGAATCCTTGTGGACTGTTAGTAGGATTGTAAGATGGGTATAGAGGTCCTTCAAAAACTGAAAAATGTAACTATCATGTGATTAAACAGTCTCACTTCTGAGGGTTAATCCAAAGTAATTGAGATCAGGATCTTAAGGAGAATATTTTTATTCCCCTATTCATTTCAGCATTATTTACAATAGTCCAGAAGTAGAAACAACCTGCATGTTCAATAGTTGATGTATAGTAAAAAATATGGTTTACACAAACAGTAAGATACTTTTCATCTATAAAAAAGAAGGAAATATTATCATGGGATACATGTATACAGCAAAGATAATATTGGAAACAATGTTCTCATGAGATATTTGAAGAAGTTGCACACAACCTGGGGCTAGGTATAGTTGTGGAACTGTTTGATGAATATTAACTATCAGTCATGCAAGATGAAAAGGTTCTAGAAGTCAGCTACACAAATTTTCTCTCTGACATGCACATGTACACAGTACATGCATAAATACATAGTCATTTTGTGTCATTGTTGAATACCTGATCCAATCAATTTGAGGGAGAAAAGGTTTATTATGGCTCATGGTTTCAGACACTTCAGTTCATGGTCACTTGTCTCTGGACCTATGTATGGTGAGGCAGAGTACTCTGACAGGGACATCATAGCCTTGATGGTGAGCAGGAATGAGCTAGAGAATGCTAAGGACAAGATATCAAAACACATCCTGTGACCTTCCTCCACCCAGTTCCTACCTTCCTGGTTTCTGTCATTGGTCCATAATACCTTCAACGTATTAATCCATTCATTAGATCACAGCCCTCAAGATCCAATCCTTTGCCCCACTTGTCACCCAGGGGGCCATATCTCCAACATCTAAGCCTTTTAGGGTTACATTTCATACCCAAATCACCACACAGAATTATTTTAAATTTTCTCAATGAATTACTCTCATTAATTAAAAAATTAACATCATTTACTTTTTAAATACAATTATTTTGTAGTAAAATATCTAAAGAAAAACAGTGATGAATTTTCACACAATGAACACAATCACCAGCTAGAGAAATAAATATCTCCAGCAAAACCCTCTGTTAGTCATAAACTCCCACAAAAGTAACTGATCTCTTGACTTCTATTGCTCAGATTAGTTTCACCAATCTTTGAAACTTGTGTAAAGGATGTCCTACAGTCCACACACACACACACACACACACACACACATATATGTATATGTATATATGTAAATATATATATACATATACTGTAAGTATATGTATATATATGAAATTTATATGATCTTTCACTGAACTTTCTCTGAGATTCATCCATGCTCTTGCAGTTATCCTTTGAGTTTTCTTATTCCTACATAGTACTAAGCTATTGTACAATACATTTAACCATTTATTCACTCTGCTTCAGAGGCATATTGTTTTGCATTTCGGAGTTAGAGTATTGTGACTTAGACTGCCCAAACCATTTTTGTAAAATTTGATGTATATTTTTGGAGTGCCCTTTATATATGTTTGATTGTAGAACCTGGAATGGAATTACTAGATATAAAAAATGTGCTGGCATCAGTGGCTCACGCCTGTAATCCTAGCTACTCAGGAGGCTGAGATCTGAGGATCACAGTTCAAAGCCAGCCCGGGCAAGAAACTCTGTGAGACTCTTATTTCCAATAAACCACTAGAAAACCAGAAGTGGCATTGTGGCTCAAATGGTAGAGCACTAGCCTTGAGCTGAAAAGCACAGGGACAGCGCCCAGGCCCAGAGTTAAAGCCCTACGACCAACAACAACAAAAAAAATAAAGAAAAAAAAATAAAGAAAAAAATGTGGTGAGGCACTGGTGGTTCATGCCGGTGATCCTAGCCACTTAGGAGGCTGAGATCTGAGGATCTTGGTTTGAAGCCAGCCCAAGCAGAAAAGACCATGAAACTCTTATCCCCTATTAACCACCAAAAAGCCAGAAGTGGTAGAGCACTAATTTTGAGCAAAATACTACAGGGACACCATCCTGGTCCTGTGTTCAAGACTGAGGGCTGTCCTCCACCACCCAAAAATAAAGTTATATGTTTATCTGTGTAATAGAAAATTATAGTTTCCCTAAATAGTGGTACAAATACTTCTGTTAGCAATGTATGTTCTAGCTACTTTGTAACTACTTTGTGGTTCTATCACCTTAGCTAAGAGGCTTAAGACTCTTTCCATGTATTTATTAGTTTGGATTTTCTATCTTTTATTTACTTAAACAATTTATATTCATCTGTATATGAGTCCTCTCCTGAATATATATTGTAATTATATCTTCCTCTTCATTTCTTGTATTTTCGCTTTCTAATGTTGGCTGAAACAAAAATGATTGCTTTTAATATATGCCACTTTACAAATCCTTTTTTGTGTACTTTTTTTATTGTGAAAATACCATACAGAGGGGTTACAATTACATGGGCAAGGTAATGAGTACATTTCTTTCTTTCTTTTTTTTTTTTTTTTGGGTCCTGTTGTGGGGCCTGAACTCTGGGCCTGGGCGCTGTCCCTCAGCTCTTCAGCTCAAGGCTAGAGCTCTACCACTTGAGCCACAGCGCCACTTCCGGCTTTTTTTTTTTCATTTTGCTTATGTGGTGCTGAGGAATCGAACCCAGGGCCTCAGGCATGCAAGGCAAGTGCTCTACCACTGAGCCATCTTCCCAGCCGATTATCAAGCATTGTTGACAAATCTTTTGCTTTATGAAACTTTCTGTACTGTTTCTAATCCATTTCTTAATTGCTATTTATTTTTACCATGATGATGACAATACCAGATCCTTGATTTGCTTCTGAGCTGTTGAGAAAAACTATGCCTACCCTCAGAGGCATTAAAATATTTTCCTGCCGGGTGTTGGTGGTGCAGGCCTGTAATTCTAGCTACTCAGGAGGCTGAGATCTGAGGATCACAGTTCAAAGCCAGCCCAGGCAGGAAAGTCCGTGAGACTCTTATCTCCAATAAACCATGAGAAAACCGGAAGTGGTGTTATGGCTCAAGTGGTAGAGTGCTAGCCCTGAGCTGAAGAGCTGCGGATAGTGCCCAGACCCAGAGTTCAAGCCCCATGACTGACAAAAATTTTTTTTAAAAAATCCTATGTTGTCTTCTAAAACTCTCCATATTCAAATCTACAGATAGATTATAAAGCCTTTTGTGTATCATATAAAACCATGCTTCCCATTTTTCCCATTATGAATTTTATAATTAATTGTTGATAACTGAATTTTCTTCCATTGAATTTCAAGTTTCCTTTGATGTATATTAACCCTATTCTATTCTGCAGATCTTTTTTTACTCTATGCAAATTTAATATCTGGTAGTACAAGCCTTTTAAGTTTATTGCTTTCATAATTTTCTTGGGTATTTTTATTTTCATATATGTATATATGTATGAATATGTATATATTTCAGAATAAAAGTGTTCTATTTCTATTGAAGTATTTGCTAAGATTTGGATTGTGAATTGATTGAATCTGGGGATCAACTTGAGAATAATTGAGGTCTTTAATACTTTAACTCTATAATTATATAATACATACAATATATTGTAAGTTTTCATTAATTTCTTTGTAATATTTTTATTTCACTATGTGCAAGTCTGGGTCATGTCCTTATATTTATCTGAGATGTGTTAGATTTTGATATGTTTGAAGAAGTGTCAATTTTTAATTGACCTTTTTAGTTAATGATACATTTGAAAAAATTCATTTTATATTTTTATAACAAATATGCTCTATTTATATGTCCAATATTTTCTACAGATATTCTTGTATTTATAATACATGTCAAATTAAAAGTCCAGATAATTTTATTTTATGTTTTCTAATCTTTAAAGTTTTTCTTTTCTTGTTTTACTGGGTAAAATTTCCAGGAAATTATTGAAAGTGATAATTGCTTAGATGCTGAATGTGAGGAAGAATATTGCAATTTCCTGTATATTTGAACATGTTTTTCATATTAAGGCAATTTATTTGCATTCTTGGCTTGTATATATTTATTTTTAAAATAATCATAAATGTAGTAAATTTTATAATGTACAGTTTTTACATCTATTGAAATAGTCTGCTTCTATTAATATGGGTAATTGCATTGCTTGTTTTTTAAAAGTTAACATAGCTGTATTTCTTAGATAAGCCTCACTTGGTTATGAAGTGTTATTCTTTTTACATGTAGGTGTTTTGGGTGGGCCTTTTGCTCCTATGCTAATCAGAAACACAATTTTCCACTATTACAATTCTTTTTGCCATGTTGCCAAAATTATTCTTGCCTCAAAACAAGTTGAAAAGGTTTTCTTTCTGTTTTATCTGGAAGGGTTTTGAGATTACATTAATTCCCAATTTTGTATCTGGAAAAATTTACCTCTGAAATCTTTTGTGCTGATATATCTGATTTCAAGTTAAAAGTCAATTTATTTATTAGAAGTTAGAAAATATGTGTCTATTTTTTATATGTTATGATAAATTATTTTCCCCCTAGGAATTTTCTATTTCAACTAACTTTGATCATTAGATTAAGTAATTTCTCATAACCAATCAGTTCTGTGTTTACATTCAGTTTTACCAGCCCTGCATTATCATCCGTTGTATTTAAATAATTGTGTGAAAGGCTAGTGTTTCTCTTCCCTTAACTGTGTGGAAATTTGCCTTCCCCAAAAGCAAATGGTGTCCCAAAAGTTAATGTGCACTTGTGGTTCATGCCTATAATCATAGCTACTCAGGAAGCTGAGATCCAGAGGATCCCAGTTCAAAGCCAGACCAGTTAGAAAATTCTGCAAGACCCCATATCCATAGTAACTTCCAAAACTAGAGTGGAGTAAGTGTTACACATCTATGTATAATAAGCTCTACTCATCCTAAACATTCACTGTTCACCCCATGGCAGTCTTTTCGGAGCCATATTCCTATGTATACCAAGGGCCTAACGCACTAAATTTATGTTTGGTAGTTACTACTTAAAAAGTGGTTGTGGCTTAGATTTTTTCTAATGAGAAATTAGCTACTAGTCTTATTATTGCTCGGTTGAGGTTACTGTCTGCTTTTTTATTTATTTATTTATTTTTAAATTTTTTAAAAAAGTTTTTTATTGTGAAAATACTGTACAGAGGGATTACAGTTACATGAGCAAGATAATGAGTACATTTCTTTACATTCATTGTTGCCTCCTCTTCTGTTTTTCTCCTACCATCCTTTCCCTCCCACTGTCTGCTTTTTTAAAAAATTAATTTTATTTTCAAGGTGATGTACAGAGGTGTTAGAGTTAACATGTAAGGTAGTGAGTACATTTCTTGTCCAACGTTGTTACTCCCTCGCTCATTTTTCTCCCACTTTCCCTCCTCTCATCCCCCTCAAGTTGTAAAGATCGTTTCAAACATTGTATTGTGAGTATTGATGTTGCATTGTTTCACCTTCTGTTCTTTGTCTTACCATTTTGTTGTTCCCCTTCCCTTCCCTAATTCCTATATACAATACACAGGGTACCAAAATCAAATACAATGACAACAGGGGGTAAACGATAGGGAAAAAAAAGAATGAAAGGAAAAAGAAATAGTTTCACATAGTACATTAATAGCAACAAAAACAAAAGGTAAGTCCTTGTTTCCATATCTTGGAGTTTGTTTCACTTAACATCATTTTGTATTGTGATCTTCTTCTAGGACTATTTTAATCACATACTAATAATGAGGGAAACCATAGAGCCTATAAAAAAAGGTGGCATATGGAATTCTATGCTTCCATCAGAAAGAATGACATCACCCCATTCAGAAGGAAATGTAAAGATTTGGAAAAAAATCAAATTAAGTAAACTAAGACAGACTTTCTTAAAAAGTCAGTCTTTTTATTTGCTGCACATTAGTTGATTAGTAGATGTCTAGGTATGCTTCTTTTCTTGGATTTAAAGCCATTCTTGAATTTGTATTTTGTCAATTTTCAAATACATTATTTATTATTCTGCTTATACTCTCCCTCTCTCTGCCTGCCTACCTGCTGTCTGCCAATTCTAGGAGTCCATTAGCACATACTTAGTTCTTTTCACCACAACCTATGTGTTTTATGGAATCGCAAACTATTTTTGTATTTTGTTTCTTCTCTCCAATTACTCCACAACTTCATCCAGAGAATTTAGCTAGCCATCTGGCCAACAGTTTTAATTTTCCTTTATTAGCAGCTGCGTAAGTAGAGAGGGATGATGGTGAATATTTATTCACCACCACCACCATTTTCATCACCACCACTACCACCTACCACTACCCCTCCCTTGGACAAACCCTACCCACTCTGCCAAGCCTTAAAGGTCTTTTTTCAGTCTTGGAGGTGATTCCAGGCAGGATATCTTGAAGGAATGATGAACCTTTATCAGGAAATAGAAATTTCAAGTAACTTCTATGGGGTAGCACAAGGAGTATGTAAGTGTATTTTATAGTCCTCCAATTCCCATCCTGAGGGTGGGGTTTGAACAGAGGGATTTCTTAAACCAGAGAACTACCTCTATCCTACTTCCGTATCCCAGACATCAGTCACTGTACTCTCCACCTGGAATCTTCCTGTTCTACTCAACCCAGTGCTGGGATTACAGTAGTAGGCTACTACGTTACTTCCACAGCATTGTTCTGGATCGAACTGAGATTACTCCAAAGATTTTTTAATCATTTATTAATCCCTTTTAGTCCTTTATTTAATCCCTGAGTGCTAGTGTGTGTGTGTGGTTATTTATTTGTTTGTTTATTTATTTATTTTTGTTGGTCATGGGGCTTGAGCTCAGTATTCGTCTCCTAATATTGAGATGGTTAAAAATTCTGCTTAGTTTTATTTTTCTCAGGTTTGCAGACTTCTTCTCTACTCTGCTCATCAATTGATTATTACTTTGAGGAAAAACATAGCGCATTGTACCAGGCTCACTTATTTGTACTTTCCTTCAATGTGAAACCTTGAATTCTCACACCCTAGCTTGCCTTTGTTCCCTGAACTTCAACTTTGCTTCTCAAGTCCCTTTAGACTGTCAGAAGCTGTACTCAGCAGGTATTTTCCCCTTCTCTGCCTCTCTTTCAGCACTAGTTACTAACAGGAAGATACTTTTGGGGGAAAAGCAATATTGACTCCTCAGGCCCTCTCCCCATATCTCATAATACCCATTTTTTTTTTTCCCTCAGGGACTTTAATCCTTCAGGTTTTGTCTATCTTGGTGGCTCTTAGTTTTCAAGGTTTTTTTTGGATAATATTATGTCATGAGTTTTTCTCAGTATGAGGTTAACAATGTTATAAACTTGTCCATCAGAATCTCTGGCTTTCTCTGTCTGGCCCTCTCTGTCTGGCCCTCTCTGTCTCTGTCTCTCTTTCGTGCAGAAATTTTTTCTAGATTTGATTATGTCAATTTGAGGTTCCCTATTTGGTAAAAAAAAAAATGAAGGTATGATTTGTCCAAAGTCCTTCATTTATCTAAGTAATGAAAGAAATAATTTTAGACTTCATTGCATTGTTCATTGCTCTTTAATTACTGTCCCCCAAAATTTAACATGTTAAACTCTTAATAAAGACATTCCAAAATTCTCTAACATGATACAGTAAAGGATGAATACTTTCTTATTTGACTTGTTTTCTCTCACCTACTTCTCTCACGTCTTAAGCTATTGGTAAGGATAAAGTTTACATTGCTAGCTATGTCTTCACCTCATTCGACCAGCCAACCAGTGTTATAAATGGAGCAAATATAATAATGCCTAATTGACAGATGTGACAAATTAGATTTAAAAAGGTGATGCATCTTTCCCAAGAGAGAAGAGCCCAAATGACAATTTGGACCTGTTTCTTTAGTTCCCCTTAATAAAGCAGATGGCAGCATTTCAAACATTATAGAAATCATGTAATAGCAAGATTTAAGGAAACTCAATGTTAATCTAATTCTGTCACTTCACAAGGAGAAAACTGAGTCCAAAGAGGTACAATGTATTCCTTAGAGATACACAGCATTCTGACTGGGATTCAGGAGCCAGATTTGTTGCTTTATTTATGCTGGAAAGAGAGCTCCAAACTAAAACTGAAATGACAATGTAGAAAAAAAATGAAAGCACAATGCAGTTGAACCAATGGGATCAAGTACTTTATAGTAATGAATAGATTTAGGAAAAGCTGTAGTTAGATATATGATACTAATTCTGGGCTTCAAGAATGACTATCTGACACAGGAGCATACAATGAAGAGAAGTTGGATTTCCATTTACCTGTGAAATCACAGGCATCAAAAGCAAATTCATTTATTCTTTTTCCTTCCCTCCCTCCATCCCTGCCTGTCTCCCTCCCTCCGCCTTCCTGCCTTCCTGCCTTCCTGCCTTTCTTCTTTCAAAAAAAATTACTGGTGTTTAAGGGTGCAAGCATTATACTGTGTGAGTTTATTTTTCAGATAAAGTCTCATGCTTTTACTCAGCTCGCCTCAGAATATGATCCTATTATCTCCATCTCCTGAGTAGCTGGGATTACAAGAATGAGCCATTATGCTTAGCACTAATGAAAGCTCATTTTTAAGGGCTTTCTTATATTGTGATTCTTCAACCTCATTAAATATGAGAAAGCTTACAAAGGTATTTGTTGTTGTTGTTGTTGTTGTTGTTGTTTTGGTGCCAGTCCTGAGGCTTAGACTCAATGCGTGGGTGCAATCTCTGATTTTTTTTTTTTTTTTTGCTAAAGGTAGTTCTCTCCCACTTGAGCCACAGCTTACTCTCAGCTTTTTGGTGGCTAATTAGAGATAAGAGTCTCATAGATCTCATAGATCTTCCTGCCTGGGCTGTTTTGAACTTCAGTCCTCAGGTCTCAGCCTCCTGAATAGCTAGGATTGTAGGCATGAGCCACCAGTGCCCAGCTGGCTCTTGTTTTTGTATAAATTATTATATTGCTAAGCATTTTAGTTGCTATTTGTTACTTATGAATTTTAAAAGTTTGAGTATATCTTATGAATACATTATGAAGTTCCCTTTATTGATTTGGTTAAAAAGAACATGTATGAACCATATTTTTAAATTTATATAAAAATTGTGTACTAAGTAGGTAAACTTACATTCTCTTGTATAATTACTTGTTTTGTCAGTGATATTTAAGTTTTTTGGGAGTTCAAACAATAAGATTGCCTTGACTTCAAAAGTAACTATGGGAAAAAAGTAACTATGGTTGTTAGTTTTAGTATTAGCATTAGTATTGGTGTTAGTTTCATGTTATTCTAACAAATACCTGAGACAATTAAAAAGCAGAAAAGTATTTTGGCTCAAAATTTCTGAGGTATCAGTTGGCCTATTTGCTTTGGGGCCTGAAAAGAGGCAAGACACCATGGAAGGAAGTGAGTAGTGGAGTGAAGTTGCTGTCCTTATGGCCAGGAGGGAAAAGAGAAGAGAGGCAAGAGCTACAGTTCTATTCATGTTTGTTCATTTTTCCAAATATTTTCATGCTTGTCTGATTCTTTTCACCTACGAACATTCATTATACCTCCTTGGCCTTTATAATGACACTTTCAACACTAGAAAATATTCTCTTCACTATTTTTGCATATTGATTCTTTATCCAGGAGCAAATTTATTCAATGTTTCCTTCAACAGAAAAAGTTTTCTAGTCATTCTTTTAAAATGTTGCCTTCCTGAGAAGCATCTCTTTCTAGCTAACTTTAGTATGGCCTTGTTTGTGGTCATTTGGGTAAATGCCCAGAAGTGAAATTGCTGGGTCATAGGAGAGCTCTATGTGTATGTAGTCTTTTGAGGAACCTCTGTACTGCTTTCCAGAGTGGTTGAACAATTTTATACTCTCACCAACAGTGCAATAACATTCTATTTTGGCCACACCCCCTCCAGCATCTGTTGATTTCTTGATTATAGCCATTCTAACTGGGGTGAGGTGGAATCTCAATGTTGTTTTTTTTATTGTGAAAATACTGTACAGAGGAGTTACAATTACATGGGCAAGATAATGAGTACATTTCTTATCAAGCATTATAGCCTCCTTCTTTGTTCCCCCTTCCCATCCTCAATGTTGTTTTGATTTGCATTTCTTTTATGGCCAGAGATGTTGAGCATTTCTTCTTGTGTCTATTGGCCATTCTTATTTCCTCTTCAGAGACTAGTCAGTTTTACATGTCCGTTTTCTCTACTATATGTAACAAGAGAAAAATTTAGTGTATTTTGTTCGTTATTGTGTTTGGCACATAGTAAAACTGAACATACTTTGTGGGACAAGTGAGTTGATTAGTGAGTGGATTTACATTTTTAATTTACCACATTTTATTTTATAGGAGGAGCTACATAGTACATCTATATGTACAAATTTGAGTAACTTGGTAGATTCTCAAACAGATTCTTTGGGAATGTCTTTGAGAATTTAAATCTACCTGATTTTGTAGAATCTATCTATCTATCTATCTATCTATCTATCTATCTATCTATCTATCTATCTATCTATCTATCTATCTTCTAGCAGAGTAAAATTAATACTGCTAGACTGAAACTGGTAACAATGTCATGATTATAAAACTTTATGTCCTAACACTCAGTTAAAGCTCTGACACACTAGAAAAAACCCTCTCTATTTACCCGCAGAATGTGAAAATAATAGGAAATTCATGCATTTTGCATTGTTTAAGAAGCATGACAGAATTTCAGACTCAATGACTTTGAAATCTCCTGTTGTTCTTCATGGTGCACTGGTGCTTAGCTGTCTCACTTAATCATTGTGGCATTAATGATGCTGCTAGTGGCTTGAGGCTTTAACTGGATACTCAGACCCAGATATATAGAATAAGGAAAGCCTATTAAGCCTTACAATAATGTTAATGCCAAGCAAAAGAAGGCTCACGCCCATCAAACTGCAAGCTTATTGAAAAACAGAAAAAGCATGAGTAAGTTTTATAGCTTTATATATGATTGGAGGAATCTGCTTTTGAAATCCCTATGGACATTGATTGCTAATTAGCTTTGACATAAGAATGTTAAAGGCAAAACAAATCACCTAATTTCATGAGACTATATTGTGTGTTATATATATTTTATTTAATCTTAATCAACTTTGTCTGAGAAATGGGCTGACATTCCTGGTATATACTGGGCCAACATTGAACAAAACTCCATCCACTTCCTCACAAAAATATTTAAAAGCCATGATGAAAGGTGCGGAATGCAGAATTGGAAATGCCATTATCTTGCTCATTGTTCCTATTTCCCTGAATTTTCAGTCTTGTACCTTTAAGCTTCAAGTGACATTCTCTGGGGAGATACCTTTAACTCTAGATAATTTGGAGGCCTAAAAAAAGGAAATGAAAGGCTACAACTTGTTCTTTAAGTCTTCCTCTGTTTTCTCCTTTGGGAAATGGGGACTTCTGATACTTTTTTCCTATGTGGTTTAGTACAGGTAATGAGAGTAAAAACTCTCTTTACAAGAGAGGCCTTTGAGGATTTTTTTTCCTAGTAAAGACTTTATGAACCTTTTTACCATTGGTCCAGGGGAAAGAGAGAGAGAGAGAGAGAGAGAGAGAGAGAGAGGGGAGAGAGAGAGCATGTGTGTGCATGTGTGTGACATCAGTCAATTCTCTCCTATGGGAAGGTTGGAGTGGCTGAAAGATCATCTATATCTGTCAGAATTTAAGAATTGTGGGCACTGCAGTGGTAATTAGAAAGACAACATCTTGGCAAGGTGAGTAAGGACTCCTGACAATACCAGATGTTAGGATTCAAATGTTGAGGTTTACTCTATGTGAACTAACAGAAAGACAGTGAGATGTTTGGAAATATAGTAGATAGTGTCCCACTAACTTTTTTTTCCTTGCTAAAACTAGCTCTCTTCAAATTGTCTTTACCCTAAATTTTACCTCCTAAATTCTTGGCTATAAACTGTCCATATACTTTAAAAAAATTGCAGTACTTGCAAATTTTATACTCTGATCACAAACTGATACCTAAACTACTGATCTTGATAATTCTTGTAAAGAATGCTTTCTTAACCAGGTGTTGGTTCCTCATACCTTTACTCCTAGCTACTCAGGAGGCTGAGAAGTGAGGATCCAAGTGTGAAGCCAGCTAGGGTAGATAAATCCCAGACTCTTATGGCCAATTAACCAGCAAACAAGCCAGAAATAGAAGTCTGGCTCAAGTGGTAGAGCAAAAAAGCTTAGGGCAGGCACATGTACGTGTATGAATGTTCCCTTGTGCGTGTGCACACACACACACACACACACACACACACACACGTACATGCATGTGAATGAATGTTAGTCTTATTTTTTCTACTTATATCACCTAACAGTGTTAGGAGAAAGTACTGGCACTCTTTCTACTACCACTTATGTACTACAACTAAGTCTTGTTTGGAGAAATGTCAACAGTTATCCCAGAATCTGATAGAGTTGGTATCTAGTGAGGTTAAATGTTCTATAATTCACAGCTTCCACCTCAATGAATTAAAATATCAACAGTGTTCACATTGGAAAGTTTTGCTGTAATGACTCAGGTGATAGTTGTAGCCAGTCTTCCATATGGCAGACATAGTGCTAGGTACTAGAGATAGTGTAGCTGACACAGTAGATAGATCTCTATGCTCATGGAACTATAGAACATTTAGGAAGACATACATTAGAAAATTCTGATAAAATCTACTAAATCCTTTTCCAAAGCAGATTATGAACCAGGGTCTGAGATATACTATTATTCATATATATATTTAATAATAGGACAGTAGCAATAAGTTAATGCTCTACAATCAATCTAACAATTTATCAATCTAACAATCTAACAATCAATCTAACAATCCTAAATCTTTAAATGTACTTAGTCTTTATGTACAGAGTATTGAAAGAGGGTAAAACACATATTCTCTTCTATTGAAAGACTGATTTTTGTAAAATACTTACATAACAAAACAGCTATATATAATTATATATAGTTATAATATATGGTTATTGAATTTTAATCCTAATTATAGTTTAATTTTACTGGGTAAAGAGAGATCTTTATGCATAATAAAATAAACATCAAAGAGAATAACACATGGTTCATTTCTTTTTCTTTTCTCTCTCTCTTTTTTGCTGGTCATGGGGTTTGAACTCAGAGACTGGGCCCTGTCACTGAGCTTTTATGCTAAATGCTAAAGCTCTTCCACTTTGAGCCATAGTGTCACTAATGGTTTTCTTGTGGTTAATTGGAGATGAGAGTCTAGCAGATAGATGTTCCTGCCTGGATTAGCTTTGAACCACAATCCTCAGATCTCAGCATCCTGAGTAGACAGGATTACAGTCTCAACCTGGCACCATTCTTCATTTCTTTATGTTCACCTTAGATGCTTGTCTGTTTTGCATTTTATGCATAGTTTAAATTTTGATATTGCAAGCTTTAATTTTATTATTTTATTATGTCATGTTTATAATTTTTCATGTTAAGTTCTATAATCTTCCATTGTATCAATCCTTATATTAGGCATATAGAACCTGTGCTTTTACAGAGGACAACACTAAAGCCAAAGATATTGAATGGCTTAGCAAAATAATTTGGATAACGCTCAATAGTTTTGAGAACTGATGTGTATAGAAGTTTAACTATCATTTATCGCATCTAGACTCTATAGAATAGGAATGGTAACTTACGCTTGCATATTCCGAGTTCTGCTAAGGTCTCTCTTTGGTCAACCTTATATCAATTAGGCAATAGAATACAAGGACAGTAAGTGATCTTTCCTTTTCCATCCTCTATTGATTTGTGAGACTTTTCTACTTGTGTGTGTGTGTGTGTGTGTGTGTGTTTGTGTGTGTGTGTGTGTGTGTATTGTAAATAGGTCATACCCCATATTTAAGGATTGTACCTTATGTTTGATATACTTTAAGAAACTCTGTTGTCCAGAGGGATAAACTAACAGTCTTCTCCTTAATATTCATCAATCTAATCAATTTCATTTTGATGATAGGTGTGCTTAATTAAAAACAAAAAGCAAGGGTTGCTTTGCCTTATCTACTGAAAGGAAAAGAAAAAAAAGCATTGCTTTATAAAACCAGAGAGGCACTAGCAAAGCTGGAAAAATTATCATCAGACCCTAGAGAAATGAATTAGTAGAATATTTGTAAGACAAATTATGTAGTTTACTTATGATGAGAGAAAACTGAAGAGGGATCTCTCAGGCAACAGGGACAGAATGCTCATGGAGATACTAGGTTAATATTTCACTTAACGGAAACTGTATTTTGACTTATTAATAATCAGAATGTCTTCCAAGTAAGAAGAAATGGCTGCTTGACATTTGCTGGCATTATTATTATTATTATTATTATTATTGCAAACCTGTACTTAGGATTTGTTAAGGCAAGTGAGCATTGCTATACGTACTTGCATTATATATTTCTTTTTCTTTGCCTGACATTAAAAGGGGAGGCTTTGTATTAAATTTAAAGGAATGTCTATTTAGAATTTTGCATTTCTATTCAGAATGTACTTTCAAAGCAAGTTGTCATATATTGTTCTGTCAAGAAATTTGAGGCTTGAGTGACTTTATGCCCATTTTTCAGATGAGAGAACACTTTGAGATTATGCAATTCATTATAATCAAGATCACACAGCAAATAAAACAATAGTCCACATAGTCTCTGAGACTTAAAAGTCTTTTGACTCTAAAAGCTGTAATGTCTGAATCAGAATACCTTGACTTGGATAGTGGCTCTGTCTACGCGTCCTTCGATTTGAACTTTAAGTGTCTTTAAATTGAAATGTCCTATTCTCATTTCTTCTTGGGGGATCGAACCCAGAATCTCAAGAGTGCTAGGCAAATGCTCCAACTTGAAGCTATACCCCTGGTCTCTGACCTGTAAGTTTCTTTTATAAAAGAATAATTTATCTTGTTATAAAAAGATAGATATTTTAGATTTGGAAGGAAATTGTGTAGAAAAGAGAAAAGAAAATAAAATCACCTAAGATTTTGTCACTAAATAGATAAGTATTCTTGTATTTTAGTGTCTGGTTTTAACACTATGTTCTGTGAAATAGCACTCAAGTACATATTAAAATGGAGTTAGGAGAATGTAGATAAGGTAATGAGTTTAAGAAACATTTCTTTACTGTAAAGCATTTCAGAGCATTTAATGGGCCATGTGCATTATGAATCTCACAGAGGAGGAGACACAACCTGCAGGGTGTTTACTCAACACCTCAGGGGATGCATGGAAGTGCAGGATGCAGGGCTGGTGGGTGTTGAAATGCCGGCTGGCAGGAGGGAGGCTCCATGAAGTCTAGAGAAATCATTCATATTAATGTGATGGGCAGAAGCAAAATACACATACACTGAAAAATAGTGGTAAGTATTCAACCTCCTCAACAAAATAAACACTGCATGCTTCCGGTCTTCTATGAATAGTTGCCTGCTTTAAACTTCCATTGTGAAATATTTGTTTTCTAAACAAGCTGATGCTTGTATCCCTCCTGATGGATAACATTAGGAATAGTCTAGTAGATTTAACAGAGCAGAAAAGAAAAGCACACAAGTCTTCAGGAGGTGGCATCATTTGGTAACTTTTTTTCTCTATTAGTCAAAAATATATAATTATTTGTCCCATCTGAAAGATTTTAAGCAAATCCTCAAATTTCCGTTTCTATGCTAACATTTTTGTAATTTCATGTCTTCTAGTATCAGACTACAGCCCAGGATTCCTAGGATTTAGAAAGTAAGGAACACGTGCCAAGGGAATTCCATTCAGAGCCCCTTCCTGTGGTACATGCACAGCTCTCAGATCAGAACTCAGTTCTGTTTACGAAGAGGAATTAGGTTACATGTCTGCACACTGTTTTTGGGGTCCTTTGAACTAAAGCTGTTACTCTTCCAAGAATCAGGCAGATGTTTGTGGGGGAAATGAGATGGTAGCAGGAGGGTTACTATGAGAAGCCAAAATTCCAGTATGGCTCTTCTCACCAGACCTGAGTATCAAGGAAGGCAGATTGCAGGTTTGAGTTTAGACTGAGATGCTCACTGTCATTATTTGCTTCATTTAGGGACATACTTTATGGTGACATATTGGATCCTCTCTCTGCCAACTAGCGATAATGATGTTTAAAATCCTGTAGAGAATAACAGACATCTTTCAAAAAGTGGTCCTTTTCATCAAAAATGACATGCATTCTGGACTTGTTTTGCTTGTTGAAAAGAGTCATAGTCCTTATTTTCTCTTCCTTTTGTGGAACCGAGTTTATCTGCATCAACTAAGTTCATGCCCTTGATCTTTTTTAAAAGTAGGTATGATTTTGTACTTTTAGTTTGTGTTGAGAGCCTCGATCTTTTAAAATCTGTTTTGCCTTTTAAAATTAGCTTAATTATTTTGACAGAGATGAACTAATAGAAGATAAACTTGGTATGCAGTAAAAACAGATTTTCGGTTTCTTTTGTTCTATGTTACCCTCATAACTGCTCTTGAAAAAAAAAGATATTTTACAATAATAAAAATTGTGGAAAATAGAAGAGAAACGCCACTGAGAGTTCCACCATCATAGTGAAGTTATTTTCACTTTTACATATTCCCATCTGCTTGTCTGTGAGGGAAGCCAATAAATAGCACTTCTCTTCTCTGCCTAGGTATGAATAATTTGCAGAATAAAGGAGTGGCACATGGATCCAAAATACTACCATTATTACTAAGCCTAGGTTGGAACATGGCTTGTTGTGAAAGCCAAATAGGCTTCATCAGATTCCCTCCCTATCCTAGTCTCTTTGGCATTTCAACCAGTAATGAAAAGGCCTGTTCATAGCAGTGGGGAAGATCAGTTCCTTGCAGGGCACTAAAGGACAGTTATTCCCTATGGCCTACTACCAAGAGGAAGAAGGGTTTGGTTAGGCCACATGGGCCTGCTTGTTGCCAAACAGACTTGAGATGGGGAAACAAGATGACATGCTACCCTGTTTCCCCATCACTAGTCCTCATCCAGGGTAGAATGAATTAATGAGCAGATAAAGATCATAACTTTTATTCATTTGGATCCTGCTACAGGAAAATAATCTTGCATGGGGGAAAATGTTATTTCCCATTTGGTTAAGCTATGCTGGTTTTCAAAAAGAAAATGAAACTATTATAAACGTCTTCAGAAAAATTGTAGTCTCTGACTTTAGATTTTTTTTGAGAAATTCTGAGAAATGAAATGAGATTCTTGAACATGGGTGTTTTTGCTCATTGGAAAATGTGAAATTACTTTTCTAATGGGTTATACAAATTACCTCCCTGTCAAATCCCTGGTTCACAGAGAAGAGTTTGAATAGTGTTTTCAGCTTGCTGTTGAACTGGGATCCAGTGGTAGTTGCTTTAGAATTGTGATTGTATCCATTGTAATCACTCATCAACAATTAATTAATGAATCTCTGTCCAAGCACTCTGGAGGTTACAGAAGGAGGTTAAGACAAGAACTCTGACCCCAGGGAGCTCTCAGTTTAATCAGAGCAATAAATATAGTACAAAGGAAACTATCGAGCTAATTATAGTTATGAAATTTTTCTGTGCATACCTGCAGGTCTCAAGACAGTTAATGTTAGTAACCACAACACACTCATAAGAGTGAACCTTGTAGGGATAACATGAATTCCCTTAATTTGGAGGAAATATGTCATTTTCCTTCTCAGAAGACACAGCATAGTGTATGAGCCACAAAGTTAAGAGGGAATTGTGGCATAAAGAATAAGCCCAGGTTTACAGTGGTACAACATGAGGAGACCCTACCACACTTTAGGTTATTAAGGCAGCTTTCGAGTAGAGATGACATTGAATAGACATTTGAAGTGAGAGTTGCTTACTTAAACAAAAATAGTACTGGAGAAAAGTGTGTATATAGAGATCCAGAGGACAAATAGAAGGGGCCAGTTAGAAACTTGCAAATAATTTAGGATAATTCCTAATACAGTGCTTGTCCTATGGTTAGTGCTTATACAATGTATAATACTGCCTTACTGAACTTCGATATTGAGGTTACAACATTATGCACCAATGGATGAAGACAATATCACATAGTTTATGAATGTGAGAATGTGTGGTGAGGTATGTATAGGGTTGGAAAACCAGAGTAAAGATGGGAGCGTAGTATTCAGGAAGAGGGTGAGTCACTTCTACTCTATGTTTAACAAGTACTTTACAAGTACTTTAGAGCTGTTAAAATTAGATTTTAAAAATTATTTCCAAGTTCCACCTGGGTGCAGTGAATCTGCAATCCCAGCCTTTGGGAGGCTGCAGCCAGAGGATTGCCATATTGAGGCTACATCATGAATTCCATGACCATTTAAGCTACACAGCTAGATTCTGTCTCAGACATATTAAAAGAAGAAACTCAATCATTGGCCAGAGATGGTGGTGCATACCTGTATCCCAGAGACTGTGAGGACCATAGTATGAGACAAGTTTAGGCAAAATGTTTGTGCAGCTCTATCTCAACAAACAAGCCAGACGTAGTAGAGTGTGCCTGTGGTCTGGCTTCATGAGAGGCATAAGTAGGAGGATGAAGTTGGCCATGGGCAATAACAGGAGCTCCTATGATAGACAGACAGACAGACAAATGGACAGATATAAACATAAATGTTTAGCATTTTACCTATGTAGAGATCATTTTAAACTATGAGTTTTCTGTTGGCCTTTTGATTTTATACATTTACAGTGATGGTTGCTTTCTTCTTTTGAATTTTATTTAACATTAATAGGTCAAATCAAAGTTGACAATAATTGTTCAGTTAACTTTCTCTATTAATCATCTAAACAGTGTGTATTTATAAAGTATTTACTGTATGTAAAGCTCAACACTAGGCATATGGGGAATAAAATAAGGACAGTACAAAATTTAGTACATTGAAATTCTGGTTTAATTGGGTCTTTGACCTAGTGGTTCAGCTTTTAAGTGCACCACAACCCTATTTATAATTAAATTTTTGTATATGCTTTATATTGTTTGTGTGGGGATAGAACCTATTGTTGCAAAGACTATAACAAAACAGCAAAAGGCTTACGATGTTTTTAAGAAAGGATGGTAGGTCCTAGAGGCTCACTACTGTATTCCTAGCTGCTCTGGAGGCTGAGATCTGGATGGTCACAATTCAAGGCTAGCCCAGGCAAAAAAGTCTAGTGGACTTATTTCTCCAAAACAGCCAGCAAAAAGCTGGGCTGGAAATATGGCTCAAGCAGCTGAGTACCTGTTGTGAATAAATGAGAAACCCTGAGTTCAAACCCACTAGCAGAGAAGAACAAAAGACAATATGTCTGAAATAGTTCCAATTAATCTCCCAAAATTCTGTGTATAAAAAGCAAAAATGAAATGTAATAAACATCAAAAGGAGATAAAAATATAATTTTGTCATAGATCTCTTAGTAATTTTTCTCTATTATTTTCTAAAAGATCTTCAATGAATGCCTTACATTTTTACTTGAAGTACGTGAACTTTAATTGACCCTGAATTTATCTTGAAGCTACGTGGCAAAGTAATTGAAGTGGAAAAATTTGCATATGGAAATTCATCTAAATACGTACCTACCTGAAAGGCTTTATACAAGGATACGGACAATCCATTCATTTTATTTCTTCCCATCATATTTTTTAAAAAGCAGCAGCAATGGTTACTAAATTATAAATAGTATTTTATGCCAATCACTCTTCTTGAGAAAATATAATAGAAAGATCACTTGATTCTTGACATTCATGTACTATATTTAATATTTTCTTCCTTGATTAGAATAGGCCACTTATCAGAGAGAAAGTCATGTTCTTTAAGTAACTAGCTATATGACCTTTTAAAGATTACTTAACTTTTAAAATCTGAGTTTTCACTAAAACAGAAAATCATGTTGTTATAAAGATGAATTCAGATAATATATGTAAAGCACTTACCATAATACCTTGTACAATTCTGAATAAATCTTAACAACTTCTTAAACAAGAATAAAATTTGAATTTCCTATGGCTTCATCCTATTTCTCTTTGCAACCCATGTCTTTTATTTTATTTAGGAAATCTCATTATGGCTTTCAATATTACTCATGTGCCAATAATTTCCATATGTCTAGCTGAGTTCTTTGCCTCTTTTTAAGCTTTAAATCCGTCTCTCTAATGAATGACTACATGTCCCCAACTGAAATCTTAAATGTTTTTTATTCTTTTTCATTTTTGTTTTCCAGCCTTCTGATTGACATCTATGTCTGATCCTCTCTTTCTACTTCCACCCACTGAGAACTACATCTCAATTTATTCAGGTGCTTATATAAAAAAACTGAAAGCATTCCATTCTTAATCCCATTCATTCTTAATCATCTGTACCCAATTAATCACTAAAATGTTATTGATTTACAACCACATATCCAACTAAATACTCATTTCGCTGTGGTTTCACTCTTCTGCATTTCAGCTTCAGCTTTCCTGGAGACTTCTTAACCTCGGAGTCTCACTCTTTATCTCTTCCATTACACTTCTCTAATGTATTTTGTATGTGGAAACCCAGAGTGTCTTTTAATTTTTTTTAATGGTACCAGTACTGGGGATTGAAATTCAGGGCTTTCACTGTCTTTTTTGCTTAATGCTGTTGCTTTACCACTTGAACCACAGCTCTACTTCTGGAATTTTGTTGATTAATAGGCAATATTCTGGGCTTCCTATGAACTGGAACAGCTATCTTCAGATCTCAGCCACCAGAATAGCTAGGATTACAGGTCTGAGCCTCTGGTGCCTGGTCAGAATGACATTTTAAAATAAAAAGGTGATTAATTTACTTTCCTGTTTAAAATCTTAGATCTTTACTTAATCCTCAAAATCACTCCATGAAATTAGCATGTATTTTAGAGGAGTAAAATCAGGCTAATAGTAAAGTGCCATGATCAGTGTGTTTTATTAGTAACAATGAATCTAATAGTCTGATAAAGCAGGAACTAGAAAACGTATCTTTGCCTCACCTGTGGCAAAAAATCTCATCCATTTTTACATCTCAAAGAAGTCTATTTTTATATTTTACAATATCACTACTAGTGCCCCAAGTTTATCAATGTTTATTAAGTCCATTCTTACAACTGAACCATGCTTCCAGTAATTGGAATTGCTTGGATGTAGAATAGCGTGATTGACCTTCCCCCAACACTACCATATGAATTCCCTGCTCCTGAGAAGAAATATAAAATAATAGTTGAGAACTAAAACATTTGGGAAATATCAGGCCATTAGGAAAGTCTCTCTTTAAGTTCTGTCATCTATAGAATAGCATAATAGAATTCCTGACTTTATGGTACTAAGGTACTAAGGTTAAGGCATGTAAGCACTTTATATAATCCTCTTGAATTTATATGCTGAAATGAAATACAGAATGAAAAAGAAGACTTAATGATTCAACATGTGCAAACAACTTAGAACAATTCTGGTGGAGTATTGCTGCATTTCCTAGGAAAGAAAGAAACGGGATTTGTTTTTCTGTTTTTGTTTTTTGGCGGTCATGGGCCTTGAACTCTGGGCCTGGGCGCTGTCCCTCAGCTCTTCAGCTCAAGGCGATCCCTCCATCGCTTGAGCCACAGCGCCACTTCCGGTTTTCTAGTGGTTTATTGGAGATAAGCGTCTCACTATCTTTCCTTCCCGGGCTGGCTTTGAACTGCAATCCTCAGATCTCAGCCTCCTGAGTAGCTAGGATTACAGGCATGAGCCACCGGCTCCCAGCTATTTTTAATTTTTTTAAATTTTATTTTCCTGTAAAGATGCTATACAGAGGGATTACAATTACATCAGTAAGGTAATGAGTACATTTCTTGTTGGGCATTGTTACCTCCTCCTTTGTATTTCCCCTACTATCCCTACCCTCCCTCCATATCTCCCCCTCCCTCCCTGCAAAAGTTGTAAAGTTAATTTCCAAGGTAGTGTCTTGTGAGTATCATTGTTGCAATGCATCATCCTGTGGGTACATTTGATATCAGTTGACTGGGGACAGACTGTAAAGATATTAGAATTATGTATAATATAAATGGAAGAATAATATAAAGAAAGGTTCAAGTGGGTATAAATTCTGATATTTTCCTTCTCCTGAAAAACTCTAGCTCTGTAATTGGAGCATACCAAATGTTCTCTCAACTGTCTTTGTGACTGCATGTGCTGCACAGTTCAGAGATGAATAGTGAGCAATTATTACTATGCTATTTAAGTATATATTTTCTGTTAAAAACTGGGGTTAAGTGACTGCCTATAAATTATCCAGGGGCGTTAAAAAGAAAACAATATCAGTCCCTTCCTTCCTTCCTGCCTTCCTTCCTGCATTCTTCCTGCCTGCCATCCTGCCTGCCTTCCTGCCTGCCTTCCTGCCTGTCTGCCTGTCTGCCTGCCTGCCTGCCTACCTTCTCCAGTATTTGAACTCAGGGCTTTATACTTACTTGGCTTAATTTCTAGTTGATTCTTTACCACTTAGCCATACCTTCAGCCTGTTTTTTCCCTAATATTTGGGATAGGGAACCTGTCAGATTTTTCTTCTTAGGTTTCTTAAACAACCCTCTTCCGGATGGCAGACTTCTGAATAGCTAGGATTACAGGTGTGAGCACTTGGCACTTGGCTAAAACCCAGTATTTCTTAGCTCTTTACATGATCAGTAGGTAGCACTTTTCCCTCTTGTGTAAAGAGTAATGTTTACTCTCCTAGTGATGTGGCCGAATCTGGACTGCTTTTCTGGCATTCCAGGGGAGACTGAATCAAGACATAGGGAACTGTACTCCATAAGCATTCCTGGACTTGAATTTACATCTTTGTCATTCATGTGCAGGCTCTAAATAGAAAATACTTACATCCATCTGTATGGACCTGCAGAGGAACATAAATGGCCCCAGATTGCCATTTGGAATGACTTAACTAATACCCTAGAGGTATTATATAATGAATATTTGCTGTTTGAGAACTTAATCAAATTATAGCCAGTATGCTACATACCTAGATCTGACCTATGTTATCATTTGACACTCTCAGACCTGTTGTGAATTTATACATCTATATTATCAAACATCTTATTTAGAAAATTATCTCTCTTCCCTCCTAAGTTTAAGTTAATTTTACAATTATCATCTATTTAAAATTCAATAAAATCATTTTTTCCAAAGTAACTTTTTCATGAATGGATGAACTTCCTTATAAAAGTACACCAAGATAACACATTATAAAGGGTAGGTTCATATTTTAAAACAACCTCCAAGTTAGTTCTTTGGATAGACTGTTAAACAATATTAGTAATAATAACACAGAATAGTAGCAATTCTGTGCAATTATTATATGCTTCTAAATTTGTGTCCCTTTAGATGAATCTTTGTTCTTTAGCATTACAAAGTACCCAAAGGAGTTTATATCATTCAATTTAGGTCAATATTTAGACCACTCTTTGATACCCACAACTTGTTGAGTTAAGCATTATAATCCCTACTTCATAGAGGAGAAAACGAAATTTTAGAAAATTTTCCAATTATTTCTCATGGTCATATAATGGTAGAAACTGAATTCAAATCAAAGTCTGCCTATATACAAAGTTTATTCATTTTCCAAGATTCTGGAGACCCTAGCAATAAAAATATTTTGGAATGTATAGAGTGAAATTGGAACAGCAAATAGTGGTATCAAGGAACTGTACTAAAAGTATCATTCAGGTAGGCTGACTCCTGGCAACACAGAACTTTGCTCCTAACTGTAAAGAGATGATAACAGTTGGCCAACAAAGTGGTAGGTGTGCACCATTCTGCCTTTAGCCATTCATTTATGAAGACATTGAGTGTTTGCCACATACTAGATACTCATGTAAGTCTTCTGTGAACTAACAGCAAAAATTTCCCATAGAGCTTATGACATCATGACACTTGATACTTCTTTCTTGTTCTGTCTCACATGTCTATTCTTCATAGCTGGCCAGCACTTCCTCCTCAGAAAAGGAAGTAACATGATACCTTTGATAGACTGCTGATCCTTGTAGACAATCAAAACAAAAAAATGAGACCAAAATAGAACTCCTATGTTATATAAGCTATACAGAGATCAAAGAATGTTAGTTCAACAAATTTTCAGCTAAAGAAGTAATATAGTATGCTGTACATAGAGTAAGCATGACATACTTTTGAATAAAAAGATAAATGAATAATAGATGCATGGAAATATTTATTAGTTTTATGTAATGAAAACTGTATAACTTCATTTATGAACTTACTGGTTATTACAGGCATTTGTTTTTTCTCCACACATTCTATATAATAGAACTTTATACAATTTTTTACATTTATGATTTATTCAGTTAATGATATAGTATTCATAATTATATCAATAGCTTATGTATGAGTGTTCGCTGTGTGAGACACAATGTTGTGATTCTCTTATATTACTTAATGAACTAATTCTATCAGTATTTGTTAAGACTATACATTAGACATTACCTAGTGTTGAGGATATAGCACTGAACAGACAGATCACAAAAAATTAAGCAAAATACATAAACTGAGTCTATCAAACAAAGGGAAAAGTCTTCAGAAGTGCCTTGTATAATTTTGAGTACAGTGTACTTAGAAGGCAACATTTAAACAAGCCCTTGAAGTAGATGAAAGAGTCACTTACTAGATATCATATGGAGAATACTGTAGGCAAAGGAACACCATTTAGAGACAGGTACTGTTATCTTCCATGTCTTAGCTAAGGAAACTGAAACTAAGTAATTTAAGTCAGACAAATAGAAAATTTCTTCTTTAGAGACCTAATATTTTCTTATGAAGCCTTCTTTTCCCTCAAAATACATTTTAGAAAGCTGTAATACAGTAGAAAGACTGCATTTAAAGTAATTAACTCTACATATACTTACAAGTCAAATACACAAAAAGAAGTGGGGAGCCTTCGCATCTTTCCATCAAGGCAACTCTTTTCTTGTTAGCATTGTCTTAGCTAAGTCAGTGACCTCATCAAGCCTAACCAAAGATTTTATGATGCTGTTCATGTTAAGGTTTGCAGCTCCTGTCTGCTTTTCTGGGAGTGCATCTATGTGAATTTCTACATTTAGGGTTAAGGGGGGCTGGTTGATTGGTATTATTTGCAAAGAAATAGTGCTATTTCCAAAGGGTCAATGACAGACCTCCTCTCTTGATCTTCTGCCCAATGTCACAATCTGAATGTATTTGTCAGATTTCAAGAGGATGAAATAGCAGGATTCAAGCTGGCCAGACAGGTTAGGTCAAATGGTTGTCTGGCTACCTCTGGCGGAAACATCAAACAGAGCCACAGCACCAGGATTACAGGAAGAACTAGAGGTATTACCATTGTGAAATAGCCTCTGTGTTTTCTGGAGAAAAAAAAAGAGAGAGAGAATGTCATGTAAAAGGAGAACCTTTTGATGTTATTTATTTCATTGCTGGTGCATTGAGATTGATGTTTTGGCTTGTGGCCTAGAATTTTACATTAATTCAAATACAAATGTTCTGGGGCTGGGAAGATGGCTCAGTGGTAGCGTGCTTGCCTCTCATGCAAGAGGCCCTGGGTTAGATTCCTCAGCACCACATAAGCAGAAAAAGCCAGAAGTGGCGCACTAGCCTTGAGCTGAGTTGCTGAGGGACAGTGCCCAGGCCAAAGTTCAGGCCCCACAACTGACAAATAAATAAATAACATACTAAAGCTACCAGCACAACTGTTTATCGCAGCATTATAGCTAAGATATGGAACCAACCCAGATGCCCTTCTAAATGAATGGATCAAGAAAATGTAGTACATATATACAACGGAATTCTATGCCTCCATCAGAAAGAATGACATTGCCCCATTTGTTAGGAAATGGAGACTTGGAAAAAATTATATTACGTGAAATAAGCCAGGCCCAAAGAAACATAGGTCCTATGGTTTACCTTATTTGCAATAACTAGTATATGTCTGAGACAAGCAGAAATGGTCAGATAAGTTGATGTTAGTCGAAATGAACTCCAAGATAAGGACTCAAATGGTTTTTCTTTCTTGCTATTGTTTCTAACATATTTATAAGATGATTTTTTTTGGTTGCTTTGTATGTCCCTCTCCCATGGTACAACCCCTGTTTTTTCACTGTATTTGATGTTGGTATAATTTGTGGAGGGGAAGGGAAAAAAACAAATTGTTTAAATAGGATACAGGTGGACCCATTACAACAATGAGATGTACAAGATGTTATCTTGAAAAACAAACTTTACAACTTAGGGGTGGGGGGAGATGAGAAGGGATGGTAAGGGTAAACAAAGGAGGAGGCAACAATTCTTGATAAGAAATGTACTCGTTTCCTTGCTCATGTAATTGTAACCCTTCTGTATGGTATTTTCACAATAAAAAAACTTATTAATAAAAAATACAGATGTTCTGACAAATGTAGGTCCCAATGATAATAAAAAATATAAACTCATGGAAAACCTAGGAAAATGAATGAATAATCAGAAAAGGAAGTCATCAAGGATTCTGTAAGAGGTTTTTGTGCTTTTGCTGGGAAGTAAGAGTGCACTGACAACTTTAAGGACATAAACACTCTCACAAAACTGAAATCTCAGCAAAAGGCAAAACCACAGGGTGCTGAATAGAGTGAGAGGAGGCTCTAGACTGGCAAGAGTGCTGTTCTATCAGCTCTTTTAACTTTTCCCTGGACACCACTCCCTACATGTTAAACCTAGGTCGAACTTAAATTTCCTTAAGAAGTTGCAATTTCCTATACTGGAGAATGAACCCCTAAGGAATTCTGTCAAGGCTTGCTTTCTTTCTGTCTTGGCCTCTTTCATTTTTACATTCCTCTTGGTATTGCATCTTGGTTTACTTTATTATTTGCCCAATTTGTATTTTTAATAAGGATCCAGACTTTATTTTAGCATAAAGACTTGAGAACACTAAAGAAAGCAATTTCAGACAATCATTTCTGGCTCTAGGTCCACAAAGAAAACAAATATTTCATAATTTTGAAGATGATACTGCTGGACTCAACTCACTCCTAGATTTTGAGATGGAATAGTATGTACATACTTCTTTATATCAGCTAAGCTTAAACCTGCAAGCACTAAAACTTCCGATATAATAAGTATGAGGATATCATACCCCCATAAAATGTTGATTATTTGAAAGAAGAAATCCTTACAATGAAATAAAATATTTTTAATATTCAACTGAAATTAATACATCAGTTGAACACTTGATGCTCATTGAAGATTGTTTTCAATTTATAATGGTATTGGCCCTATTTTTCAAATAGTATTTTTCTCTTTATTTCTCTGACATTTAGGAACTGAGACTTAGGGATTAAATTACTTTGGTAGGATCAAACAATTGAGACTGAGTGTAGCTGACTGAGGATTTTCCTACTACAAGTAAGAATCTTCAGTTGCCATTGGAGCTGAAGATAGAAATGACAAAGAAACCCACAGCAATATTGTTTGTTAGTAAGAATGCAAAATTGAAAATGTCTTGTTTTAGACATTGGAAATCAGGCTTAGATTTGTATTTTTCTAGCCATTAACTATCTCAGATACTTATGGGACTTTTCTGGAAGGCTACAAATGTAAGGAGGAGTCCATATCAATGTAGTGCTACCATTATTTCTGATGCAGAAAGTTTTGCATGTGGGTGACTACTGTACATTGAGTACAGTAGTCATGAGAAATCTTTAATGGGAAGCTTGTCTTCTTCATTAAAATAATACATTTTAAAAGAGCTAGATTTTTTGCATAGTAATAAAACAATAACCTCTTTTGTTTATTTTATGATATCATTTAGCACCGTTAATGTTTACCTGTTGAGACCATGGTATATGGAAACAAACAAAAATAGTATTTCATTATTTTGTTCTTTCACATCTTGCAAGAATGGGTATGATTCGCTTTCCATTTGTGAAATTTAGAAACCTTTCTCTTCTCAGTTATTGGCATACTTTGTAGGGCATGTGGTGCCAGATGCTCTTAAGGCATTAGAAATAGCCTGCAAGGAGTTAGAGACAGAATTGTCTACTGATGCTTCTCTACCACCATCTGAATCCAAGTCATTTCTTAGTAGGATTCATTAGCAGAGGCTGCCTCCTTCTGACAGCTTCATTTGGCAAGCTATACATGATGTAAACTTTATCCCACTTTTCAGTTCCTTTTCTTTCAACTTACTCTTAACCATAACTGCATAGGTGGTTAAAACTAGAGATGGTGGGCTAGAATTTATTTTCTGTCACTTAAATAAGTAACCATTAATAGTTATTACAATGAGATGAGGATTAGAATTTCATGCCTCCATAAAATGCATCCAAATTATAGAACAGATATCCTATCACTTACCTAATATTAAAAGGAAGAAAAAATAGAACTATACTCCTATTCCAATAAACTAAATAGAATATCTATATTGAGGATTGCTTTAAGTTTGCTTCCTTTATTTTGCCATATATTTATCCTCAAATAAGATATTTTAAATGAATATCCTTTATTAGACTTTAGAATTTACAGGATTGGCCTTGTAAAATTATTTATGATGACTTTTTGGATAGTCAAAGGAAGATATTCCAGTACATAGACTAAGGTAAACAAGAGAAAATCGACAAAACTGAGTAATGTACTGCAAAATTAAAAGGAAATCTGGAAGGTTGTTCTGTAGCATCATGGGCTATTGTTGTTGGAATGAGAGCAATTAAATAGCAGTAATAAATGTTGGTTTTACTTGAACATTGATAAATTTAGGATATTTCCAAAACAACATTTCTAAATTTTCATTTGATTTTCAGAAATGTGTGACTTTACGCTTTATTTAAAATATTTCTCAGATGGTAAAATATATGTGACTTCAAGAAGGTTAGTATCAACCATTTCTCAGAAGGTAAAATATAGGTAGAAAACCAATGCCTAATTGTTCCAGTGATGTGATAGTTTGGTGGTAAGGGGAATGAAAGAAGATTTAGATTTAAGTCAGAGTATTTAAAAAGGGAACATAGGCTATCATTGAACGTTGTGTGCTAGGATTACATATTATTAAAAAAGAATAACAATAAACTGTAGGAGACTAACAGAAACAAGGAATTAAAATTGACAAGAAAATAATTATAAAGATAAAGATAAATATACTTATATATTTATATATAAATGTAAATATATTTAGAAAGTTAAAAATCATGTGATTATAAATAGATTGAGTACTAAATGAAAATATAAGCTCTTAGAGTACCCTAAAAATAAATGTTACTTAATCACTGCCTGTAAACTAAACTAAGAACAATGTGTTTACTCAACAGAAGTTTTGACAAATAACAATATAGCTAACTAAGTGCAGAACAGGCAATATTAGTATCTGATCAATATGACTTTGAAGCCAAGGGAGGGGGAAGCATAAAAGCAAACAAGACAATAAAGAGAATGAACCTATAAGCAAAGAGGCTTTCCACTTAGAAATAAAATAGGTCTTTGGTGTGGCCACTTAGGTATAAAGAAACAAAAACTTTAATTGATGACCTTGAAATAAATGAAAACCAGAACACATCATAGAAATGTGTTGGTATAGCTACAATTGTGTTCAGAAGATATTGTAGACATCCTCATTTTATTATTTAAAATAAAATGCAATATTAAGCTAAGAAAGAATAAAAAAATTAATCTAAAGAAAGTAAAGAAAAATTAATAAGATCAGCACTTAGGGATACTAATGCAAAAGAAAATAACATTTGTGGAGGGGAAGGGAAAAAACAAATTGTATAAATAGGGATACAGGTGGACCCATTATGGGGGGGGAGGAGGATTGGGTGGGGGAGAGGGGGGAGGATGGGAAGGGGAAACAAAGGAGGAGGCTACAATGCTAGATAAGAAATATACTCAATATCTTGCCTATATAATTGTAACCCCTCTGTACAATATTTTCTCAATTAAAAAAAGAAAAGAAAAGAAAATCGATGAGAGAAAATGTCATAAAATATTAATTCAACCAAGCTTTGGCAAATAAATGCATAAAATAGAGAAGCAATGGCAAATCTGAGAATATGACATAGTAGGAATAACAATGATGAAATAATTACATTAAAATAAGTGAAAGAAATAAAATTGGGGCTGGGAAGGTGGCTCAGTGGTAGAGCGCTTGCCTTGCATGCATGGGGTCCTGGGTTCGATTCCTCAGCACCACATAAGCAAAAAGAAAAAGGCCGGAAGTGGCGCTGTGGCTTAAGTGGTAGAGCGCTAGCCTTGAGCTGAAGAGCTGAGGGACAGCACCCAGGCCCAGAGTTCAGCCCCATGACCGGACCCTCCCCCCCCAAAAAAAAGAGAAATAAAATTAAAAAGCCATCACGGCTCTATGTGAAAATAAATTTGAATATAGTATATTTAGCTTTGATGAACTTTTGCAAAGTTTTTCTTTAGTAGAGAAAAATTATTAAACACTATACAAAATTGAAGAGATGGTGAAAACATTGCCCATTTATATGAAAATGTATACTTTGTATTTATTTCTGAAAAATCATAGTGTTCTTTTTCTTTTTTCCTTTGATGCATTGGTTATTTCAAGGAGTGAAGCTTCATTTCCACATGGTGCCATTCACAGGTGGTTTTAGAGGTTATTCTCATAATACTGTTAAGGAACAGATAATTTCTCTGTTATTTAAGCTACCCCTAGAGTATTGTAAAAATGAGCTTTCCATCTTGTTTTCTACAGGTTTCATAAATACCAATTTGTAGCCTAGTAAGTCAGGGAAAGCTAGGAAGAAAAAGCAAACAAAGGGTAGATTCATCTCCATCAAAAATATATAAAAATTAGCAATATATTTTAAAATGCCAGAATTTTCCACATACATGAAGATATTTAAACATTACAGGAAAGTCAATATTCACGATTATTTTATTTAAATAATTAAAAAATAAAAATATCATACTATGTAGATTCTATAAGTAAGCATTTGATGATAGTAAGCCATTCCCAATTAAGAAAAATGATCTAAAGTAACATTAAAAGAAATTTTCTCAGGGTGATAAATACTAAATTCAATGGCAAACAATATGATTAACAGAAGTTTTAGAGCAAAAGAATTAAATCAGAATACACAAAAAGTTGGCCACTACAGTACTATTAGCACTCTTTTGGAGATTTTAAGCAACATAGTAAACTACAATAATGGTAATAAGAAGCATAGCTTTTGGGTTAGTCAATTTTCTATTATTGATATATTCCGCTTACTGTGTTAGAGATTTCATCCGTGGTCAGCTGGCTCATTGCTTTTATTAGTCCTATAACAAGGTGATATATCATGGCAGAAACACATAGCTGAAAAGATTGCTCACTTTGTGGTTGGAAGCAATAGAGAGAGCAGAACAGGAAGGGGTGGAATCACACTATCCCCTTTGGGGCCTTGTCCTACATGACTAGAGGATGTCCCACTGGGTTTCATCTCTGTAAATTTCCACCACCTCCTCCTAACACCACAGTGTGGAGCAAACTTCTTAACACTCACGCCTGTAGGGGGCATTCCAGATCCAAACCATGACAACTTTGTAATAAAATAGTAAGAAGTTCAGCATCAACTTAAGATGACACAATTGCATGATATAAATCCCCAAAAGTCAAATTAATACACCTAAGATATATGTAAGCTAAATAAATGAGTCAACAGTCAGCAGAAATATAATATCAAAACACATTTTAAAAAATCCAATAGGCTCTACTTACCAACTCAGTGAACCTAAGAAAAATAACAATATCTCCAAAATCAAATCAAGTAAGAGACAGTCACTTATGAGTCACTTATAAATGCGCCTTTATAAAGGATGAAATGAAAATATAGGAATTACCAGCATGTTGTTTTACCCATTGAAGGAGTCTAGTTCATAACTTAACTCTAGCACTCAGCATTCAGTCTCCTGAGTTACATACTTAGACATATGTATGTAGATGAAATATTGGGATTTGAATTCAGGGCCTCATGTTTGCTAGGCAGGTTGTCTATGCCTCTGTACTTGTTCTTGTTTTAGTTTTTGCAATGATGATTTTGAGACAGTTTTTCACTTCCTTTCCTGGGAGTTGGACCCTGAGCCTCCCTCCACCCCCATCCCCACCTCCCCCATACCCAGAGTTAACACTACTGTACCCAGCTTCTTCCAAGGAGAATGAGTTTCAAAGACTTTTCTGCCTAGGCTGACCTAGAATCACAATCTTAGCCTCTCTATGGATAGGATGACAGGTGTGTGCCACCACACCTAACTCATGGATGAGAAAAGGGATTGATTACACATGTGTGGCTGGTTTTGAGCTACAATTTTTCTATTCTCAGCCTTCTATGTAGCTAGGGTTATATGCATCTTAGAAGTATATTTTATTTTGGAAATTCTCCTTATTTTTAATAGCCAATTTTCTTCTTAACATCTGTAATAAAATGTCTTGAGGGTTAAAATACTGTTTGTGTCTGTATCTTCTAATTGCCAGAGAAGGAACATAAATACGTGACATGCTTTGCAGTTGTTACTAGAAACTGATTCGTACATTTTCAGGTTATTTTTCACTTTGACAGACATTACCTGGATTCTGGCTTAGCACTAGAAGTTTACAGATAGTGTATCTCAATGTAAAGTTATTCCAGAATCATCTTGGGCCTCTCAAAACCTGAGTGGTTGTGAATTACAGTTATACTAGGATTTTTTCCCTAGTAAATCTTTATTTCTCTAACAAATTGACACTCATTACAACTAATTACTGTATACCTTCATATACTAAACTCCCACATCGAGAGCATTTTAAAACCCTTTGGCAAATACTAATGTATTTGCAATATATTTTCTGCTTCTAATAGATTTGAAGAGTAAAATATTGATTAGTACCTTCTAATTCTATTATAGTCCACTGCTTCTAGTTAAACATTAAAGTAAAAATGTCAAATAATCTAACATTCAAACATCCCTTACTCATTTAAAATACATCATGAACATTTTTCAAAGTCCCTGGTATCCTTTGGTGACCGTTTCCTGTGACTCTGTAATAAAGAGACTATGCTCAGCAATTTCTTTATTATTAAACATTCATATTTATATTTCCTTATTAGAAACAATATTATATTGACCATCTTTAGATTTACAGCTGTGTGCTCAGACAAATATTTCAATGATGCCAGTTTATCAGAGCAAAACTCCAAGGTCAGAGAGAGTGTGATACTTTTAAATTTCAAAAGATACTATCAGACTGCCCTTCCAGATGAGTTTTGACATATATATTTCTACCAAAACTCTGGTTGCTTTCATAGTTATGCATTTCTCAGAAACTTAGATGCTCTTAATTTGTTTTTAATTTTTATTAAATGTGAAAGTAGTTTTCTTTTTTTTTTTTTAAGTATTGTGGTTTGAACTAAGGGCTTTGCACTTGCTATGTAGGTGCTCTATCACTTGAGTTACAACTCTCACAACTCCAGCCTGTTTCTCAAATCAGGTCACATATTTTGCCTGGGATGGCCTACACCATGATCCTCTTCTACTTTCTTACTATCTATAGTTTGATGAAAGATGTGTACCACTACACACACATCTTTCTGTTGAGATGGTATCATATGAACATTTTTGCTTAGGCTGGCCTGAACTCTGCTCCTCCCAATCTGAATTCATACTCAGGCATAAATATGAAAATAATCTCTGTATTTTAATTCATATATTTTGCTTATGATTGAAGTTGAAATTTGAAATTTTCTTATTGCCATTATGTTCATGTTTTCTTTTTCTAAATTGTTCTTTTCTAACATGTCTTTTTCTAATTAATTTTCATGAAATCATATTTTATTTGTTGTTTTGTTTTATTTTGTGCCAGTCTTGGCCTAGACACTGTCCCTGAGCTTTTATGTTCAGGGCTAGTGCTCTACCATTTGGACCACAGCTCCACTTCTGACTTCATATTTTTGAAGTTTCAGTCATTATAAGTTTAGTATATTCTTCCAGTTTATTATTATGTATTTTAGAACATTTTTTCCCTTTCAGTTATAATTCAGGAAATGTTAACTTTTATATTCAGATTTGTAAATGTTATTTTTTCCTTTTCATTTCTGGTTTTAAAATATTTTTAGGAAGGTCTTTACCACTATGTTTATAAAATATTTCCAAATGTTTACTTCTAAAATTTTAGTCTCCTAATCATATTTATACCAGTAAACTACCTAAAACTAATTAATTAGCAGATGGTACTGGGGTGTGAATTTAGGGCCTGTACTTACTAGGCTGGTACTCTAACATTGAAACATGCTTGTAGCCCTACTTTTCTCTGGTTATATTTTATATAATGTCTTTTTTTTTTTTTTTTTAAAAGAATTTGTTTATTTACTGAACCTGAGGCATATTAGATACACAACCAATTTACAACTTTTAATTCAATTTTGAAGTGTTTTCACACACACAAAAAGAAAAACCCATGCAACAGCTGTGCTAAGGTGAAACAGTCACCTTATCAATAAGCTGTTGCAAGTATATTCACCCAAGGTTGAAAAACTGTCCTAAACATGAAAACCTGTAACAAATTTAAATTAATTATATAAAACTTGTTACTTGTATTCCCCTTGCAAAGATCCAAAAAAACAATGTACAAGTAACTAATATACATCAGTCCCAACATAATCCTGGATGCTGGCTCCACACCAAAAGCAGATGCTCCTTTCAATTTCAAACCATCATCAGAGACCAAGAGAAAGTCTTTGTTTACATAAAACAAAATTCACATGTGCCAAAAAAAAAAAGAAAAGAAAAAGAAAAGATAAAAGAACAAGACGACCCAGGAGAAACCAGACAAAACCCCTAGTGCTGACACTGATGTTCAGTGCCCTGGTTAGTGGCTCTAAAGACCACTGACAAAAATAAAATAGTGGCTAAATATCACTGCAAGAAAACCCAAGAGTCTTTAACCTTTTGACATCAGAAATCCAGATTTTTCCAATTACATAAATGCCTACTTTCTATGTGCCCAGAGTGGAGAAAGGGAAGTGCCAGTACAGGAAGGGCAGATGGCGTTTACCTAGAACCCCAGAGAACCAGCTGTAATAGAGACTTTAAGGTTAGGCAGAAACCAAAGAACGGTTTTTAACTGCTGTCAACTTTAGTGGAGGTGATTCAGTCCAAAGATTCAAGGGGAAAATATAAAGGGGGAAATGTTTATCATATTTAAATAAAACACAAGAAAAAGTATGCAAGTACCCATCCTGGTAGCATGAGGCTGGGCAGAAAATGCCGAGACTCAGTGGTGCTGCTTCACACAGTGACTCATTATGATTGCGCTCTCCTGACGAGAAGCAGAGGCTGAGGGCATCTCACCAGTGCAGTCATTTCAATGAAGGACTGCCAGGCTTTGTGGGACCGCAACAATCTACATCTCATTTCGAAAACCAAAGCAAAGATAGAAAGACTGTGCTCCTGTATTTCATTTATAGTGTTTGAGTTTTGAAAGGACAAGAGGCAGCTTTCAAATAAGCAATCTCATATGCCAATCAAATGCCAAATTTCTGCTATAACTGCCTAAAGATTCCCTCCCCCAATACCTATTAATCAGAAAGGAACATAAGCTGCAAATGTACAGATCAAAAAATGAAAATGTAGAAAATAATGACATTATTATGACCAAGGTGTTGGTAAACAAGTGAATTGAGTTGGATCACCAGGAAAAGGCCTTTAAACAACCCTCCGGACCTCAAAAAATCTCTTCAGGTAGTAGATCTGTCCCAGTGTCATGGCAACTAGAACGAGAGCTTCAAAGAAGGACCAGAGGACCACTCTGCTGTTTGTGTTATCGTTTATGGCTCTGTGTATCCTTTCCCGGACTTCCATGTATTCCTGTTCATGCTTTACAGCTGTCATCGCCACAGCCAGCTCATTAATCATTTCTTCTAGCTTGTTCTGGTGAGCCTCTGTCTCCATGTCTTGTCCTTTGGGAGCCTCTCCTATATCGATGGTGAACATCACTATCTTTGGAGTCATGGTAGACATCCTATTACTGAAACAAAACTTGTATGTTCCATCCATGTGTGCAGCAAACGTGTACTTCCCACTGGACTCTCGATCTCCTTTATAAATGCCTTTATTATCAGGACCTGTGATCTCCACGTCGATGTCCAGGAAGCCGCCCTCCGCCACCTCGAAGATGAGGCCCATCTTGGTGCCCGAGGTGACCCGCTCAAAGAAGCACTCCTCGGCGTGCGCGTCGATGCTGACGAAGTAGCCCGAAGCCGTGGCCAGGAGGGCGGCCAGGAGCACCAGCAGCTCGGCGGGCGTCACCATGGTGGGTCAGAGGCCGAAGCCAGGACGGGGACTCGGGGACTCGGCCTCCACAGCTGCCGCCGCCGCCGCCGCCGCCAACGCCTATAATGTCTTGCTTCCCACCTGGACACATGCTTGGACTTCCCTCCATCCTGTCATTGCTGAGATGATAAGCATGGATATCACCATATCCAGCTTTCCTCCACTGAGATGGAGTCTCCAGGCAATCTGGCCTGGAATTGCAATGCTCCCAATCATAGTCTACTACTTCAAATGAAGAAAGAATTCAGCTATATACAATTAGAGGTAGAGAAAGGAGTCTCAAAAACTTTTCTGCCTGGGATGTCCTTGATCTGTAATCCTTTCATTCTCAGCTATTAGGATCACAGGCATGATCTCAGCCTGAAATTTATTTTTAAAAGAGGGGGATCTAACTTTATTTAATAACAAATAGATAATCATTCATCTCTAAAATATTTTTACTGATTACCCCATATTTTTCACTCTAAAGTAGGATGTCACATTTATTGTCTATTGAGTTGTTATCTACTTTTAAACTATGTTCTACTCACACTCATTTAATTAACGTAGCATCTGAGTGTCTGAATGGACAAAGGTTCTTCATCTACTCTTAAAAATTCCTCTGCAATTACCACAATTATTCTTCTTATGAATGTTAGAACTGGTTCTGTCCAACATTTTTGCAATTCTCATTAAAATTACATTAACCTTATGGCTTTAGGATAATGGATGGACATTTAAATTATTTTAAGTGATCCTATACAAGAACATATTTGTCTACATCTTTTATGTCTTTCATAAGGTTTTATAGAGTTTTTTTTTCATTTAGAGGATGTGAGATTACTAAATTGTTTACTTTCATTTTCAACCATTATTAATACATGAATCTCTACTTTCCTTTTGTGTCTAAAATGTCACCAAGTAAAGCCACACTTCAATGATACTTCTTTATGATAACAATTCTGGTCAGGGCCTGAGGCTAGATGTCAACAGTATTATGCATTCAGATTTGAAGCATCAATAGCAAAAGAAAATTTTTACTGTACACTATGTTAAATAAATTTGTCAGTATACCCTGTATGCTCAGATCTACACCACATATGTACATTTGTGAACACTACTGTGGTGGTATGGTGAGTGTTATATGTATGATATATCTAGGCACAATGCAAATTTTGTCTATGTTTATAGAATTCCTTTAATTTAAAAATGCTCCTCAGTGGCCATTTATTTACAAATAATATGTGTCAGATAGAATTACTGATCATTGCATGCATATAGCTTCTTAACCAACATATCATTAGATTTGGGTGAAAATGGTCTTCACCATTAATGGAATATTAGTTATGTCTCTAATTTCTGATTTATAATATGTTCCCACAGAAGGCACTTGGCCCATAGAAGGAATAACATGGTCCCTAGCACACATTTTGACTGACGTAAATTTATGAAAATTTGTTAGTAGAAAGCAAAACTTAGAAGGAAATATATGAATAAAATATGGCATTCTCAGAGAATATACATATATATGTAAATATAAATCAACAAATGGAAAAATAACAATATAAATAGGAGAAAATAGTCTTTGTAAAGTTCTCAGATGATTTTCACCCTGGTACAAGTGGCAGTATTCTTTCTGTGTGTTTAAAGGCAGAGGATACCTGTATAGAAAAAACATGAAGATGATTCAGGAATGGACTTCAGGAATTTGCTGTAAAGGGAAAGAGCTGCTTTGGATGGGGCTAAATTATGCAAATTTTCTGTCCTTGCTGATTGAATTCTGAGGAAAAAAATCCCATAATTTTCCACTTTGCCTGTGTTTTAATTGTAGTTCTAATCAGGTACAGTAATACAGTTTCAATGCCATTTACCTTGAGTTTGTTTTAGCAAACACTGTAATATTTAAGATATTTTCACAAGCACAAAATACGTTTCAGGCACTTTTCCTAATCCTGTAAATTGCTCCTGGTTCTTTGGTTGCTTAGCTTACATTCTCATACTTAAGAAGAGCTCCATCACTGTGATTTTGTGTCTTCTTTTATAATTTTCAGTAATTTCTCATTTATTATATTTGATCTTCTCATTAACATATTGAAGCGAATGAGACCAGTTTAATTATAGTTACAGATGAAGCAATTAAGACATGGCCAAACTCAGAATCTTAAATCAGTGGATACATATTCACTTCAAGAGCTGAAAAATCCTCAGATATTTGAATTTAATAACAGTGCTGTAGAAAACACTTATAAGGAGGCTGGGGAGGTGGCTCAGTGGTAGAGCGCTTGCCTTGCATGCATTAGGCCCTGGGTTCGATTCCTCAGCACCACATAAGCAAAAAGAAAACAGCCGGAAGTGGCGCTGTGGCTCAATGGTAGAGCGCTAGCCTTGAGCTGAAGAGCTGAGGGACAGCGCCCAGGCCCAGAGTTCAGGCCCCACGACCGGACCCTCCCCCCACCCCCCCAAAAAAGAAAACGTTTATAAGTTTTGGAATCACACAGTTTTACCCTAATTTTGACTTGTTTTACTAACCTATACTTCATAGACTTTAATTCTATGCTTGTGTAAGGGATTATAATAGTTAACATGCAAAGCATCTAGTAATAAATGTTCCTGACCAGGGGTCAGTATAGATTTATCATAAATATAGTGTTGGTCTAGAGCTATAAAATATAGATTAAGCAGATGATATACTTCTATATTTTGTGATAGTTTACTTTTTTCTCATTGCCCAAACTCTTTACGATGGTTTCTTAAAGGTGAATTGTATTTTGTGTATATTTTAATATCTGGATTGTGTTTTATAAGTGTTTGTGTTAATACACTTAGAATTAAAATTTTAAGTGGATTAATCCAAGAAGATAGGTAGGTAAAGCTACTATTCTGTTTTATTCCTGAAATTTTGTAATTTTGTATAAAATGACTCTTTTCCTCTGAATGGATTCTCTCAGTCAAATTTTAAACTAATAATTATTATTACTTTACAAGATTTGGAAATTTTGTTTTTCCTTTAATTTTATATTGAATTTAACTCTGAAAATAATTACATTAAATTCCAAGGGAAAATTTAAGAACATATATATTTATGAATGCTGTTACTTATCTTAATTGTTTAATTCTGAGTTTCTTATAGACTAAAACAAAGATAATGTTGTTTTTTTAATTGTGAAAGTTTGTATTAGGGCTTCAGGTTATCTTAAAACAGGAAAAATACTGATTATCTTTTTTCAGCACTAATTTTGAGAGCTCAGGTTTTTCCTAAATTTGATGCCTATTATGGGTACAATGACAATTACATATATTCCCAAAGTATCACATTCATTATTAAGAGCATCATTCCTTATACACCTTGTAAATTGGGCGAAGTATTGCTGAACATTGTCATTAAATGTTGCATTTTCAAAAATAATTAATGTTGATAATATTTGTAGTTCAAGGAAGAAATAAATCACAAATGGTTTGTTTTGAGACTAGTTCTTACAGATAAAGTGTTGACTGGTAAGCACTTTATAAATATTACTTTAGACAATGAATACTTGTCAAATGTAACCATTATTGATGAAAACAAGGAAGTAATAGTAAAATGACAATAATATGCATAGCACTTGTCATACTATTGAATATTTGAATAAATATTTTGAATTCTCATTGTATACATTACAAAAATGTCGATTAATAAAGTTAAGTAATAACAGAAATTATACCAAATATATACTACATATACACTATATCATTAGTCTTCACTTTGGGGACAAAGTAACTGCTTTATAATTGTTAGTTTATATTTATAGGAAATTTAAGTAACATAAGTATAGTTCTTTATAATTTGAAATATTTTTATGTATTTTCATAGTCCCAAAGGTATGTTCTCTATTTTATTTGAATTACATCTCTGTTTGTCTAGTTTTTTGTCTACTTAGTTTAGTTTATTTCTTTGTTCTGTACTTTAATTACTTTCTAATTTTCTCTTTAGTATTTCTTTCTAGTTTGTTTTGATTCTCATTGAATTTTTCCTAACTATCTTTCTGTTCCTTTCTTCTATCCTACCTTCCTTCCTCCCACACTTCCCTCCTTTCCCCTTTCTTTTTCACTCTTCCTTTTTTGGTGGGATGGTGGTTTGCACTTAGCACCTACCACTTCCTAACAGGTGCTCTACTGCTGAACATATTTGCAAATATCACATGTCATATTTCCATTTTCTAAATAGTAATGCAGTATTTGAGGAAAATCATTTTTAATTTTTTTGAAAATGCTACAATATGCTTTCTAACATATGCTAATTCCTAAAGGTAAGCTTTAATTTCTAGTTTTAAACTACCATGGTCAGAAAATTTTGTATTTATGTGTTTTCTGTTTTAGAATACACTGAGTTTTGTGGCACAGTGAAAAAGTTTTATACCTTTCATGAGCACATTAAAAGAAGTCCTGTTTTCTATGGAATAAATATTTTGAGTTGCATCTTATTAAATCGACTCTAGAAATCATAATTTTCATGTACATTTAAGTTCTTAACACAAAGCTGGGATGCAATAAAGGTAAAAGTCGAGTATGAGGTAGAGTTCTAAGAAAGACACACTCTGGTCTTATATGGAAGAAATTTTCCATGTGAGATTCCAGACTACACTGTTGACTTAGAAATGGTGATCGCAAGTATCTTTGAGAGGCATAAAGAGAAGTTAGTGTTTGAGTCTTTCCACTAGCTTTTTACCTGATTTTGTGAGATGTTTAAAAATCAAAATAGATTAGATGGAGACAACTTATCTATACAGAGGGTTTTTAAAAATCTCCCTCCAGATTGGTCTCATCATCAATTTGTATTTTGTGTCTCCATATAGATTCTATTGTAATTTTAGTATATAAGTGAAGAAGAATCCCACCAACATGTCATTTTGCTATTCTAAAAGAAAGCAGATTTTTTCAATTTTATTGTTTGATTAATGCAGTATCTTTCAACTTCAGAAAAAATTGAAACTGCTTATTAAATAAGTATGTGTTACAATATGTAGAAGGTATAAATCTGTAGAAAGCCTATGGAAATCATTCCTGTTAGGGTTTTTTTTTTTAAATTAAAAATGGAGCACAGAATTGTAAGAAAACTGTGTCTAAAGAGGAGCCAATTAGCTAAATATTAGATTTGAGAACAGGTCCTCTTTAATATCAGTTGGAACAATTTCCATAAAGTAGTCAGGGCAAAAGTCAGACTACAGGATGCATTAAGTGCATAAAAGCAAAGTAGAGACAATATGTGTCTCCTCCCTGGGCAGGTTGTAGGAACATAGCAAGAGAGAAATTGAACTTTTCCCCCTTTTTTCTCAAAGGAAGCACGTCTCATTTGTATTTGGCATAGCTGACTGGTTAGCTTCAGTATAATTGTGTTTTGGGTTCTTAATCAAATAAAGTAAGAAGAGAGAAGTACATAGCAAAGCAAAATAAGGAAAGGTAGAATAGAATTGAGAGTCTGAGCATAAAATAAGCCTTTAATCTTAGACTAAAAAAGAGATGATCATACTTTCATCCTGAAGGAAAAGATCCAAGAAAGAAGAAGTCTTTGAAGGTATAGACCATTAAATTAAGCTTTTTTTGTATAGGGTTAGGTAATAAATTGTTTTAGGCCTTCAGGATCACATGGGCTCTGAGACAACAAATGCCCTCTGCCCTTACAACTAGAAAGAGCCAAAGACTACACACACACACACAAAAAACAGATATGCTTGTTTGCTTCTGATAGAGATGTAGAAGAAAAGTGCTGAGTAGGGTGGGCACTGCGTGGGCATGGTTGTTGCTGTAGGTAAGCTTTCCAGGTCTGGGCGTGGTTTCTGTGAGCACACAGCTAATATCAGAGTTTTCTTAGAGACAGAGGTATAAAAGCTGGGTGAATGTGGACATTCCTGCTCTTAAAATTTCTTGTCCTGTACTGATCCTTCTTGTGATGTTATGAGGTGAAGCTAAAATAAAAATATCTGCTAAGATAAAAATAAGATGAATGATACAGGCATTTCGATTGCAGTATTTGTACCTTTTTTTCTAACTGAGAGACGTTTTTTGCCTTTTCACTTAAAGGAAGTGCTTTATAGCTTCCCTTTGGCACATTCACATTGGAAATATGTCTACTCTTTAGGAGACACTATTAAATAAAATAAGGGTTACTTGAACACAGGTACTGAGCAGCATTAGACTTTAGTCATTTAGGAGTCTCCCTTTAGTTAAGTGACTAAAGTAAGGTAGCTAATGCAGGGCAGATGTACTGTGCAAAATAATGCTAACATCCTGAGCCAGATGTGAACAGGATTGTGTCAGCTTTATCATACTACTCAGAAGGGCACATGATTTATAACTTATGAATTGTTTATTAGAAGAATTTTCCATTTAATATTTTCAGACCATAGTTAATTGCTGCTTAAACCACAGAAAGGAAAACTGCAAACAGTGCCATATGGATCTGAGGCTTGGGATTTTGCTGACTGGGCACACCTGAAAGATCACGTGAAAGAAGTTGAAGATAATAGTTCAAGTGAACAGCCATTAGTTTTCGAGCTGGCTAATGAAGGAAAAGATCAAAAGGAGTCAGAAAACAAAAAGATTAAGGTGCTAACACTGTGTAGTTGAAGAACAAGAGTTTCAAAAGAGTGAAAAACTATTTAGATAAAAGACTGAGGCAAAAATATACAAAACGATAACAGTGAATATTCAGCACACAGGTTTTGTTTCTGTTTGTTTTGGTTTGTTTGTTTTTGTCGGTTGTGGAGGGTTGAACTCTGGGCCTGGGCACTGTCTCTGAGCTTTTCAGCTCAATGAGAGCACTCTACCAATTGAGCCACGAATTTTCTAGTGGTTAATTGGAGATAAGATACTTTCCTGCCCTGGCTGGCTTTGAATCTTGATCCTCAAATCTCAGCATCCTTTGTCGCTAAGATTACAGGTGTGAGCCACCATTGCCCAGCCAGCACACATTTTTGATATATTGCTGTCCTTAGCAGAGCTTACTAGTTCAGGTTATAATAAAACAGTTGCTCATCTTACATTGCCACCTGCTAGCTTTTATTACTAAGAGGTCAATGGCAATATTAAGATTACTCTGAGTTAACTTCAGTAAGAACAACAAGAGATTTTGACAATGACAGCTTTAGCTGTGGTCTTCTTTTACTGTTTTCCTTAACCATTAAAAGTTTGAAAAAATGACTTATAGTTGTAGTATAGCTGATGTTAAAAAATAGAAACTTGATTTTGTAGTAAACATTATACTATTTTAGTGCTATTTGAATTCACAATGCTAGATGATATCTTAGAATCAAAGAAAACATTATTGATATTCCATTTTATTATTTTTGTAAATTTGCAGTAAAACATTTAGAGTTTGAATATAAGATTACAAAAGATAAAATCATGCTACACAATTTCATATAATAATTAGAATTATGGGGACAATTCCTATATAGAGGACAATAGCTCTATTATAGAGTGCTTTATAAATACGAGGCTATCTATTATGAGCTTTCATGTTTATCTGGGGAAGATTATGAAGCTGCAAACTTAAATACTGCCCAAATCCAGGCATGGTACTCTTTCTAGGCTTTGCTTAACCATGTTACCCCATTATACTCTGAATTTCAGGCATCTGAAATGTTTGGAGGTGATATGATTATTGCAATAAAGTCCACTTAGATAAGGAAGATTTAAAAGGAACTTATAAATATTGGGCATCAAACATATTCTCTCTTCTATACTAAGAAGTTTGGAAAAAGTATTATTTTACTACTTTATATTTTGTAAATTAAAGTAGAGAAAGGCTATTCAGCTATTGAGGGCCAAGACTAAGTTTAAGTCTATAATTTGTAGCAACTTTTTTTTTTAATCGTTGATGTACTTGTTTGTGTCATTGAAGCTAGCTCAGTCTTTTTGCTACTAGTCTTCTCTTTTGTGGACAAAGCACATTTTGATATATAAATCAATTAAATGAGTAAGTGCAAACATTTGAAAAAGAAATTCATACGGTGTGTTCTCCACCAAAATGTTTTTAGAAGAAAAACATCCCACCTTAGTATTTTAAGCTTTTAATAGCGTAATAGCTCAGACCTTTGTGGAAATAAAAACCCTCACTCTATTCCCTGACTTTTGCTTGCATGAATGTGTTCTTCTAGCATTTCACTTTAGGAATAGTTTCCATTACACTTCTCAAAGGATCTTTCATTTAATTGACAAAATAGCTACAGAGCTACAGCTCTTTGCTGGTTAATTGGAAATAGAGTTTCATGGACTTTTCTTCCCAGGCTAACTTTGAACTGTGATTCTCTGTATCTCATGCTCCTACCTAGCATTACAGATAAGCCACTAGTGCCCAGCCATAGACTTTACATTTAGTAGGAATTGCAGGCTTTGGCAAGAGCAATGTGGTATAAGAAATGCTGTGATTCTTTTTAAAAAATACAACCTATGAAAATACTATCTATTTCCCACGGGTGGGTGAAAAACACTAACCTTTTCCATACTAAAACACACCGAAAAGGGGAAGTTAATATTTTATGAGACCTTATTTGAACAAGTCATTTCATAAGCATGATCTTATTTTTTACTTACAATAGTTCTTCTCACTTTATGAATAGGGAAGAGGTTCTAATGGTTATAAAAACTTAAAGGCCACACAACATCTACATGGCAGAGTCAGTAGTCTAGCCAAAGTTTTCTTGACTTCAAAATATTTTTTCTCACTTTAGCAAGCAATGGGTATAGAGAAAATTGCTCAATATACATTTGATATTTTATAAGTTGAATTCTCTATTAATCACAATATTATTCTTTCTACAGTATTTCAGTAGTTTATATATCCACAATGATAACTCCTCAAAGCAATAGTGTATATAGCATACAGTATATTTTTAATCAATAAAGAAATGTTTTTGTTATTATTATGGTAAGTAAAATTTAATGTTTAATACAATAACTATATCCCCAACTGTAATATCTACTATATAGTAATTATAATCATCTGTTTATAAAACTAACTTCTTGATCAGGTTGTAGTTTTCTCAATTTTAGGAAAATGTCAATTTGTTAAAGGACTAACTTACATTATTGGTAATATGTAATGTATTATTCTGTTTTCTAGATTCTTTGTCTAGCCAGGAAAATTTATAGAAGAACATTGGTGTAAATGGAGATACCTTATAGGGAATCAAATTTCCCTAACCTCTTATTGCGTACAATAAAATGAAATTTATTGCAGTAAATGAGAGTAATAAGATAAATTTGACTGTTTGAATAATAAAGTGAAAATGTTGTTTAGAAAACATAACAGAGAATAACTGAACTCATTTAACTATGGAGAAGCTGAGTTCTGGAGTGAAAGTGTAAACAGAATAATTTAAGGTAATATAACAAGTCCAAAATACTATTTTTTAATATTCTCCACTTTTTCCAATTTATTTTAATTGAATATTACATAGGTTGCTAGAATGAGTAACATATTTTGTTGTTTTTGAAGATTATGTTTCCTACTTGAGTTATATTTCTATATAGTGTCAATGACTTGGATAATGTTTTGACAGATTTGAGTCTTGTATTTGATGATTTCATGAAATTGCTTTCCATGGAGAAAAGGAAAGCATTAGCTCTCATTTCAATTATATTTTCTCAGAGGCATATGTGTTTTTATGGAAAGAGCACTAAATAGAGAGTCACATTCTGGCACTTACTAGCACTGTATACTTTAGCAGAGCATTTGGTTTCTGTCTCTGTTTATTGCAGAATGAAGTAGTTTTAGCTATTCCCAACCTCTGGGATATTACAATCCTCAGAGATTGTTTGAAACATTGCTAAAAATATTTTTGTCTCCTCCAACTGGTGGCACGATTGACAATTAATGGGAAAACCCCAGGAAACAAATACGTGAGACAGACTCACATAAAAAAATGTACTCTATTTGATGTTGGTGCCCTGCATCTTGTATAATACACTTTTCTAATTTAGGAGGGGAAGGGAAAAAAACAAAATGCTTAAACAGCAATACAGGTTGACCCATTGTAATAATGAGATATTCAGGACGCTATGTTGAGAATGAACTTTACAATTTTGGTATTGTGGAAGGGGGGTAGCCCTGAGGGGTAAGTAGTTGGGGAGGTGCTGAAGGAAGGGATGGTAGGGGAAAAACAAAGGAGGAGGCAACAATGCTTGATAAAAAAATGTACTCATTATCTTACTCATGTAACTGTAATAGTACTTTTACTCATGTAACTGTATAGTACTTTTACAATAAAAAGTATAAAAATTTTCTTAAGTGTCAATAGTGCCTACATCTGCTGAGAATCAGTTAAATAATTTTCTAATTTTAAGGCTAAAATGTTCAATTCAAATTATTTTTACCAAAGAAAACTGCTTGAGAACATGTCTTGTTCTCAACATACAACTGAAAGGTAAATGGAAGGTTAGCTCTGTGTTTTCCAAAAGAAAAAGCAATTAACATCTATTTTGTTGTTTTATTCTCTTTCAATGGGACCTTAAATCATCTGGCAAAAGTTGAAAGTTTTAGGAACCTGGTAAGTGAAACACCAAGCAAACTATATTTCTGGGTCAAGATCCAGGATGAATTCTCAAGCATCTATTTTAGTCAGTGATGGCTCTTCAGAGAACTCAATAAACATGTATGAGAACTCATTATCCCTTTGGATAATGTGGACAGAAAAGAAGAGTAGTAGTAGAAATAGTAAAGATAGTGTAGAAGGCACAGTGCGTAGTGTGCAGCTGGCTGCCTTACGGAGAAGACAATCCAAGGGCATGCCTAATCATTCATAAATCAGGTTTGGACTTATGCTTAATGGAATCGTGTTTGAACATCTTTCAAGAGACTGAGAAAGCTGTGCTATTTATGGTCTTTAGGTGGTAAAGATGCTGACACTTTTTTTATTACTAGAACTTAAAGTATATCATTAGGATGCCTTTATTTTATTAGATGCAGATGGGTAGGAGCATTTTCACTGGCTCATGTTTTAGAAAGGGAGATGCTTCATTCTTTTGTGCTATGCAAAGATGTATAATAATCTCCCCAGTTCTATCACAGTATTTGAATTAAAATACGAATTTTCATTTGACTAATAATCACATGTGAAGCATTCAAATTTCAGATTGCACTGATCTTTGTTTCATATGTGTTAACCCTGCTATCTTAAAGGTTACACATTTTGGCTGTAGGTATTCTAGCTTGTACTTCTTGTTGCCTACATTGCTGAAAACAATTGTTAGGTCCGTGTTGAAATCCTTTGAGTTGAAAAAAGAATCACAGTACTTACTGGAAAAAAAGCTACCTTTGTACAAGCAATCTCTTCAGGAACTATGGCCAGAGCAGAGATGGGTTTGAGTTTTATGATAGATATTTGTTGGCTATATTGCCTTAAGGAAAGAAGAACTTAGGAAATAGGAATGGATATGTCAGTTTATCTTCTAAACTATTACAATTCTAAGTACAGCCTTTATAGAAAACCACACTGAAAGCCACCATCCTTTGAGCTCTGAGCCTTTAAAATGCAGTTTACGTTAAAATGAGCTTCCTGGTATTTGTATAAGTGAAACTGATATCCAAGCAATGGATATTAATAATAAACAATATCATATTTAAAAGGATCTCTGCTTTTAACAGAAAGTTCTCTGCATTAAATTTATTTTAGTGATGTCTTTTGATTTTTAAAATCCATATCTTTCTATATAGCATTTGGTTTTTTGTCTTATTTGTCTGAATCCTGCACTTGGCTTATAATGCATGAAGATTTACTGCCAAAGGATTATTTTAATATTGTTGTTGATAAAAATATTTATGGCTTCTTTTTGTGCAAAGGTCCCAGAGACCATTGGAAGCAATTTGCTTTAGCGTTCCAATCAATAAATGATTGATGACATTTATTTTATTTCTTAGAGCTCTTGATTTGATTTTTTTCACTAGAACTTTTATTTAGCATTACTGCATTTCATTTTCATTTTAACATTTTCTTGAAACAGAATAAAGGTTTATTTCCTTGGGGCTGGTTAGATTTTTAAAGGCAAATCATTTTTATATGCACATTCACAAGGCAAAAATCTTAGTTTCTTTCATTCATTATCATGTGCAAAACTGACATTTTGACCCTACCTTTTCCTCTAGTACCATCTCCTGAATTGTTCCCTTTAGCTTTAAACTCCTATTTCTGGCCATTGAGCTTCTATTGAGTTATCTATAAGGCATAGGAAATCGTTGACATACAAAAGTCTCAGTATTTATTTTATAAATAAATGATTTAATTTTATTATAGTAAAAATTAAGTGTCCATAGTTCCTTTCATCTGAAATAAATGTACTATTATTCTAAAATGGAACCCTTGAGGGCTTCTTATTTAAACTTGACTTTTACAAATATAGACTCTGAAGTCCAGAGAGGTAGAGTTATTTATTTTCATAGAGCTAGATGTTAAAAGTCAGTAATATCAAGTCTAATTTTACTTCTAGATTTAGAAGTAAATATGAAGTTCTACTATATATTTTTAATAATTCCATGCTTTTTAATAGTGGGGAAATACATTGAGAAATGTATCATGAATGCTTTTCTGTAACTCTAAACCTCTAAACCTCTGGGAAAAAACAAGTTTGTCCAATCCTAGCATCGAAATTCATTTGGTTATAAAAACTTAGCATGAACTATGTAAATGTAAAGCTATTTATAGTTTTCGTGTATTCTAGCTAGTTTGACTATTCATATATGTCATTACATAAATAATTAATTGATTATAGGCCTTTGTCCTAGATTGTGCTGGGTACTATTTTATATATCTGGTACTGTATTTGTACCAACTTTCTAAAATTAAAACATTTATAAATTTCAAGACACAATTGAACAATGATTCAAGGGATGTAGGAATGATGTATAACCAGTTGTCATTCCTCATTGAATAATCAGGAAACCAATGTAACCACAAAAGAGTGCAGAAATTATTTGGTCTATGACTCTAAAAGATGAGAAAATTAGAAAATGAGTTATATAAACAATCTTTAGAAAACCACATTGTGGGAAATCTTTTATATGTGATCATATCTCAAGGAGAAAGGTTAGTAATGAGTGCTATACTCTACTCCCTTCTCTGCACTATTCTAATAGATTATCTTCACAACTGCATGAAGTAGGTACTAGTATTGTCTTCATGTATGTAAGTGAGGGTTTTGAGAAGTTATATACATTTTTCTAAGGTTCTCCTTTGCTTTATGATTAAGATGGTAGAATAAATTCTAGAAAGACTCCTAATCTTCCCTAATTTAGTGACAAATTTTGACCCTTACATTATTACAATGAATGTCAAGTGAACAAATGAACAAACATATTTTGGAGAAAGAAATGCTACAAATAGGAGCTTTTGGGTAGGGAGCTCATAACCCTGCCTTCTGCCTCATATGCATTGCTGCTGAAATACTTAAACTTCTAATGCTACATTCCTCCAAACACATCAGAGAGGAAGGCAAGCAGACAAATGCTTCTGGGTAATGTTAAAGGAATTCACAAGGTATGTTGGAAAGAAAGGACATAATATCAGATCTCAGGAATACCATCTCTAGAGGAAGATCTGAAATGTTTTAATGACAGACTCTACAAAGAGTGTGCTAATGTGCATGAATTCATAGCTTCTTAGGAATATGATGCATATCTGCTAGGCATCCGAGGCATCTTGTTATCTCTGTATGTGTTTGTATATAAGGTTTATTATATATAAGGCTTATTTCCCAAGTGCTTGGGAAACAACTCATTTTCAGCTCTCAGCAAGAGTTTCCTTTTTATGGACAGGGGACTCTCTAGTCATGAGAATGCTAGAATGTTAAATTGAAACCATAATCCTTGTAAATACCAATTTGATAAAATCAGAACCTTTCATAAAATGAAGACTCTAATTAACTAACCACTCACTTACTTTGAAAGTTTATTTCCCACTATTGGGGTTTGCCTCACTTGATTTTCTTGCATATCGTTGGCATTTTACTACTTGATTCACACCTCCAGTCTAGCTTATTTTTCTGAGTAATTAGAGATGGAGTCTCTTGGACTGTTTTTTTGCCTGGATGGCTTCAAATTTAAAAATTTAAATTTCAGCCTCATTAGTAGCTAGGATTACAGCTACTGAGCCACCAGCTGAAACATTTAATGAATCACAAAACTAACAATAAGAACCTACACCCACAGTGAAGCAAGTTATAGGAAATATTTTCTATATCATTTATGTGTCTGCAGCTGGTAGGAATAGGAGTCTCTTGTTCATTTTTACTACATGAATGTCCAAACTCTATCACAAAATTTGAGTCTTATGTCAACAGGTAGTTATGTAGAGAACTAAGAAGTCTTCTCGGAGGGAAAATTAATATTTATAGATATCTCTGCCTAGAAACCTTGTTAGGATTCCCTTTTTGTGTACGGAGTGGGCTCCTGGAAGAAGTGTTCCTACAATCTTATTTCACAGTAATAGAATTTATTTATCCAAGGATGAATAGATATAATATCTCTTTGTGATATTTGGGTTTGAGATTAAGACATAGTTATTCCTCTGGTCCAAGTTGGAGACTAGGCTGATGCAGCAATTCTACACTCTCAATCTAAAGACAAAGAAATACTAGGAAAAAATATAGTAGTACTGTTAGACTCGAACTCAAGACCCCTGAGTGACCCCCAGAGACCACAACCAATGCAAACAGCAAAGAGTGGTTTATTTGCGAGCTCGTGCTTGGACTCACAATCATCACCGATGCAGCAGGTCAGATTTGTGAGCCCTGACCCCTTGTCCAGCAGGGTTTTTATTGAATATTTTTATTGAGTATATAACAGGGGGAAGGATGTCTCAAGCTCATTGGTTAGGGGTATGATCATTTCCAGTAAGGGCAGGGACTTTCTAGCTTAGCGGTTACAGGATAGGTTAAATCATACATCATTGGTTGGATAAGTGGGCCTAACCACAGGAATGCTGAATTATGTCTTGTCCTAAATGTTTTCTCAGCAGAGATATGGGGAGAGACTGCCCAAATTTCTGGACTGATCAGGGCAGCCTGATCCCTTAATAATTCTTATTGTTATCTTGCCTTGGTGCAGGATCTAACACTTACTTTCCAATAACAGATAACAAACTACATGAAAGGAAGGAAATTGTCCACATAGGAATAACAAGCAAACTTTGTAAAGTGAAGGGATGACCAGAGAGGCTGAGCTCACTGAGCTTTAACTGAATGGAGATTAAGCCTTTCCTTGTTGCTTTTTATTTTCCTCCCCCACGGTATAACCCATGCTTTCACTGTAATTGATGTTGGTATAATTTGCGGAGAGGAAGGGAAAGAACAAATCGTTTAAACAAGGATACAGGTAGACCCATTGCAGTAATGAGATGTACAAGTCGTTATGTCGAAAAACGAACTTTACAACTTTGGTGGGGGGGGGGGGGGACCAGGTGGGGGAGGGGGAAGTATGGGAAGGGATGGGAAGGGGAAACAAAGAGGAGGCAACAATGCTTGACAAGAAATGTACTCGTTATCTTGCCCATGTAATTGTAACCCCTCTGTATAGTAAACTTAGTTTCTTCCTGTCATGTGCAAGCCATTCAACAGAGGACATGAAGCAGGGACCTCTGTGGAGAAAGTAGAGAGTGTGAATAGTCTATAGTCACGATGGTCTAGGGCTTGGCTCCATCTTTTTAAATAAAAAAAACAAAACCTCTCCCAGACTTCCACAAAGTAGTCCACAAGCTTCCCACAAAAAGCCCTTCTTTAAAAAATACCTACATTTAAGAGGGACTCTGCTACTTCTGTCCACACTTTTAACAAGACAACTTCTCAAAGGCTCCAAAAACTAAAGCAAAGATCCAGATTCACTTAGTATTTGAATGCTATTTCTTTGGCAGTACTGGAATTTGAACTTGAGGTCTTGGGCTTCCTAAGCATTCACTCCATCCCTTGGATCCTGCTCTCAGCTCTTCAGTAGCTCTCCTAGGCAATTCTGTACATTTCAAGGTGATGTTTGTGGTAACAGTGGTAAGAGGGTACATTAATCCGTGCACACATATCTAAGTAATTTATGATCCAGTGGAGAAATGAACGAGTAGATTCCTGACTTTAAATTCTTAAGATTGCTGAGCTTAGCTGAGCATTGTTAATTGATTTATTGACTTTCTTAAAACCAGCCAAGGGTTGGGAAGGTGACAGGTTTCTCCATCACACAGTGAGCAAGTGATGGAGTTAGGTTTGCCCTCCCTAAAGTACTAACAAATGATTTACTAATAATGTAACAGGAACTGTTGCCATCTTTGGGTGTTGGGCTCCGTGACTCAATCCAACAAAAAAAATTGAAGGAAGAACACAGGATAGGTTAAGAATTGAGATCTTTATTACAGGTACCAAACCAATTGAAAATGAAAGTAATGGACTCCAAACAGGAGTTCAAGTTTTAACAAATGTATGCAGCAGGCAAAGTGGGAATAAAAGCAAAGTTTATTTAAAGTTAATAGTAAGAGACAAGGGGAAACTGGGGAAAAGCCTGTCAGCATTGGTGAGTTGTTCTAAGCCTCCACCCTGGACTCTCTTCTGGGAGGGCTGCCTTATGCCAGATGAGCTCTTACCTACCCATTTCCCAGGCAAGGAGAGGGATGGGGATAGTAAGAGAACATGAAGCGGGCCCGGAAGTCAGTAATTCCACTATAGGCTCATTAGGTCTCTCTTATAATCCACGGCTGCTCAGGCATCTGGTTATTAATGCCTGCCTCACCCCCAAAGCAAGTGGTACCTGCTGTAGAGTAGACAAGGTCTCTGTGTTCTTAGAATTGCTATCTCGAGGGGGCATGTAATAAGGACTAAGTCATGAGGGTATCAGAATAAAGAAAGGGCAGAAAGCAAATCCAACAGACTTTTATTTCCAGAGTAAAAGCCTGAGGGGGTCACCAGAGTCTTTTAGCCAGACTGGAGAGACAATGGTAGGCTATCTTCCAGCCGAGGTCTTCTTTCGATGGAGTGAGTGAAGTGAGGCCGGGCAGGGGGTCTAGCATAGTTTGTCATTGGAGCAGGGCAGCATGGGAACAGGGCAGCATGGGAACAGGGCAGCATGGGAACAGGGCAGGATGGGAACAGGGGAAGGGGCTTTTTGTGCAGATATGGAATCTTGCATTGAGTTATAAGGACAGACATGCCAACAAATGGCAGGGCCCCCAATTCTTCGCTTCTCTTTTACAAGCTCAGGATATCTTTGGGGAGAAGGAAGCGGGTAGGAGACAATTTAGGTTCAGCAAGATCTGCAGCAAGGGCAGTTTTATAGTTGTTAGGGAGAAGGGTGAATGTTTTTAGCTGGTCACTTTCCATCCCTATGGGTTCTACCAGGTGATCTCTGTTTTCTCAAGGTCTTTAGGAAGAGGGGGTGGAGGCTCTACCAGCTGTCTGTGCTTTTTCAAGGTGCCCAGGAAGAGGAGGTGGTGTCACCTCTGCTCGGTCTCTATGCTGCCTACAGTTCTTAATTTTCCTCAACTCCTGCTCTCTCATTAGGGTCTCTTGCTGCCATTAGGAGAATAGGAGATGACTGATCAGGCTTCTTCGTGCTGAGGAAGGGTATGAAACAAGAGGGCAGCCAGTTTCCCCAGAGAGGTAGGATGGTTGGTCCAGCAGTTTCAAGCAGATCATCATTTGGGTGTTTTTTTTAAAAAAAAATAATTCACTTGTGGAGCTTAAAAGCCACCAGGTAAGAGCAAATGAACTTAGCAAATAGACTTAGAAGGCATGGAACAAATATCAAAAGTATACCAGATGGGGGGTCCTTAAAAAAAAGGTAGCAGCTAAGGCAATCTGGGCCAGGTGTGTCCCCATGGGAGCTATCCTTGGGTAGCCTGTTTTCTAAGTTGAGTCATTTTGTGAATTTACTCAGCATGGCAAAAGCCCTCCCCTCTCCCAGCAGCCGTGTGCATATTTAAAGTTCTTTTTGTTGACTATGCCAGATGTGATTTTTAAGGCCTGCTGGCAAGGGTGTAATTTAAACTGTATATGCCTGTATGTGGGAAAGGGCATTAGGGTTTTTTTTCTGATAATATAGAAATAGCAGGTGACAAGAAGGCAAGGGCACAGTTTCCAGTCCAACTGGAGGCTCATAGGCATCAGGAAGTCATGCTTATGAACTATTTCCTCCATCCTTTGGCTTTAGTTTTGAAAGAGCAAGTACAAGTGACTGCATTTGGAACCTGATCTTATCCCCTCTTGGAATCTGGCTCTTGTCCCTCATTAGCAAATTTTTCCAACATTCTCTATGCTCCCTCATTACCAGGATAAACCTGGTCCTGGTAGGCTGTCCTTGGTGGTGAGATCAAGTTCTGGTTAGTGATTTTGCTCCTTGTTGGGACGAGATGACTCCACATTAGAGGGGAATGACTGACAGGTCAGATGAGTCTGTGCCACTAAAAACCCTTCCCAGAAGTAGTTCCTAAGTAGAGCTTACCTAGAACCTATGAAGCTTGAAAACCTGCCAGAGAAGGGCTTTTAAGATCTGTCTTTTGGTGAGGCTGACTGAAAATGCTCCAAAGGAGCAAATCGGCAATTAGTTTCAAAATCTGTTAATAAAATGACCATTTAAAAGACCTTGACCTACACAGCAATTATTTTAATTCTGACTTTATATTAAGCTTTTAAAGTATAGCCAACTTAAACACACAGAACTTGTGTGTTTGTCTTCTTGAACTTGTTTAATTGTTTTTTCCATTTTGGAACAATAAGTTAGGACAACATTTATTCTGAAACAGTCCTTTGCTTTTATAAACTCATTTTCTTTCCTGTAACTTTCCTGATTCCTTTCAGTGCATTCCTCCCCTTTCTTTTTTAGTAATCTGCATTTAAAAGCAGTCCTAAATTGTTTTCTCCATGAAACAGTGACCAACCATACATTGTAAATAACTACATCTCAGGACTTCATTTGCCACTTGAGCCACTTGAGTTAACTCCTGAACGTCTGGGCTTTAATTTAGCAGTGCAAAGATGAGCAAAAAAGCATTTTTTATTTTTAAGACAGAATGTGGAACTGCACAATCTATCCAGAGAGTTAGAGCAATAAAACAAGGAGTTTAACTTTTTAGAAATGGGAGAAGATTGTTTGACCTTTCTGCAATCTTAAACATGGATAAGCTCTCTAGAAATAGATTATGAACAACATTTTTACTAGTGAAGGACAGGTTATTCATACAGACAAATCTAATGAGGATTCAACTAAGCAAGACAATATTACTCTCTATGGGGCAAGAGCAACTTAATCCATAGATAGGACAAAAGATCTCTTCCTAATCAAGGAAACTGGGGTCGTCTGGTGTCAGGAATGAATGAAAAATTGGAGATCTGAGCAGGCCAGGGGCTGGTCCACTATGCCTCTTATTTTAATTCACCTTAAAATGGGGGATCTGGGTCCAAGAGAAAGAGATGACTGAAAAACAGGCTCTGGTATCATTGGTCTCCTGAAGGCCCTAAACCCAGATTTGCACTAAGTTGAGAGTATCACTTCTAGTGGTTTACTTTGCAGATGACACAAGGTCCCGAATGCTGCTTTGTTTCTAGGGTCATTCCTTCTTCTACTGCCCTTTTATCCACAGAAGACATATTTGGGAATTAGGGCTTGCCTTCCTTGCACAGCCACAGTAAGAACCTGTGAGCCTTATCCTCTCTCTACAGCCCCTTTCTTAAGGTCCCCATTGTAATTCACAGGTGCTAGCTACTTGAACTAATTGGTCAAAGGACTTCCACTGCCATCAGTTTTTGACAGATGTCAGGGGCCAAATGAATTAGAACTGTATCTTTAAGGATGATCTCCCGTGTTCCTGGTTGTACATTGTTTGCTTTCATTTTTTAGTCCTTGTGAAATGGCTACAGTGGTGGGCTCAGCATCTTCTTAATGGATGGTCAGCAGTAGGGAGTAATTCAGTGGCTTTTTTGCCTGGTCCTTTTTTATTTTTATAAGGTTTTTTTTTATTGTGAAAATGATGTACAGAGGGGTTACAGTTACATGAGCAAGATAATGAGTACATTTCTTATCAAGCATTGTTGCCTCCTCCATTGTTTTCCCCCAATCATCCCTTTCCTCCCACTTCTACAACTACAACCCCCTCCCCAGCCAAAATTGTAAAATCTGGTGTTCAAAAGTGTCTTGTACATCTCATTGTTACAATGGGTCAACCTGTATCCCTATTTAAATATTTTGTTTTTTCCCTTCCCCTCCCCAAATTATACCAACATCAAATACAGTGATAACAGGAGTTATACTGTGGGGGAGGAACATACAAAGCAACAAAAATATCACATGGTACCTTATAAATATGTTAGAAACAATAGCAAGCAAGAAAAAAAATTGTGTCCCTATCTTGGGGTTCATTTCGCTTAACATCATTTTATCTGGTCATATGTACATAGCTTTTGACCTTTTCTGCTTGTCCCAGACATATACTAGTTATTGCAAATAAGGGAAACCATACATAAAATGGAATTCTATGCCTCCATCAGAAAGAATGACATCGCCCCATTTGTTAGGAAATGGAAAGACTTGGAAAAAATTATATTAAGTGAAGCAAGCCAGGCCCAAAGAAACATAAGTCCTAAAAAAAGAGAAAGAAACGTAAGTCCTATGGTTTGCATGGTCCTTTATAGGAATCTCAGCTCTTTTGATTTGATACCCTGTTTCTCCAGAGAAGTCAGGCTTATACAACAATGGCACGATGTCTTTCCAGGCTGGATCAAATACCTTGGTTAGTTGTTGGAAAGTTTGAAAAGCCACCTAGGTCTGTCCATCCAATCTACATTCCTTATCCTCTCAGAACAATACCTTATGTAGAAACAGATGAACCTCAGATCATTTTTCCTCCAACTGTCCCTATCTCCCAGTAGCTCTTGTGGCTATGTGTCAGAAGATGATGCATATTTTCCTGAGCTGAGAATTTTCAATTTTTAAGGAGACATTCTAGTGGCAATCCTATTTTGGAAGCACTGGTTTCCATCTAAAAGCGAAGGAGGGATATCTTGGACAGAGATCAACATACTGTCTCGTTCTTGTGGAGAGGGGGCTCCATGCTCTGAAAGTCTGAATGAAATTGCCTGCCATCCTAACCCGAGTGGCAGCATTTGCTCATACATACTGTGTCTTGAAGTCCTGGACCCCAATATCCCTTATAATAGCCTTGATTCTTCTGATGTAATTTCCAACCAATACAGAAAATAAGGGACCTCTTTAGAATTTGCAGCTATCACTAGCTCAAATGGCTTGCTACTATAAGCACACCCTCCTTTCAGCTTCCCTGAACTTCCAGCTAGAATCTTGTGACAGGCTCAGTAGCTAGACAAATGCAGGAAATAGCGCAATGAAGTCCCCTGTCACTGGATAGTGCCAGCAGACATCATCCTGACAATTGGGCAGGAGAGTAGTAACTATGTAAAAAAGCAATCTTTTCTGTCAAACCAAAGTGTCTCCATCTTGTACCCGGTCACCATTTTGTACCTAAATTAACTGGTACTTATGCTCCACGGAAGTGTTTTGCTTCTTGACCTCAAACTGTAACTGTTAGTCATGTTAGTAACCAACCAGCCTGCAGTACAGAGGGTATGAGACTTTCCCACCAACAACCCCCACTGAAGGACTCCCTGTTTTCCCCTTGCTTGAGGCAGACAAAGGAACAGAGTTCCCACTAATGGGCAGTGAGGAGTCTGGAGGCAGTTGATACCTTGGGTGATGATGCACTAGTGCCAGGGTCCCTGATTTTAGGTCCAGGCATAGGAAGCAGGTCAACAGGATGTTTCCCCTGCAGCTACAGCCTGCACCTAGGTTTACACATTTCCTGGTTTTCTTGTCATCCTCGGATTTTTTTTCCTCCCATCTTCGCTCTTAGCTTTCTCTCGAGAAATTTTCCTTGAAGAAGGTGGAATTGGACTTGTGAATGTCGTTTTTCCTAAATCTGAGCTCAGAAACCAGAAAAAGAAACTTTGATCTGTACTGGAGTCTCCAGAACCCCTTGGTAATCTCCTAGCAAGTTACTCAGGTTCTTGGTCCAAACTTACATACCTGGGTTGTCTTCTCCTTGTTCTCTCTTGGGAAGAAGGGCCTGTTCATACAGGTCCCATCGCTCGTCTTTGCTGTTCATGCTCACCATGTAGTAATTAAGAATAGGATGGAAAATAAGCTTGAGCTGGCCTGGGAATGACCTTCCTGGTCCTGTTGAACCATAGTGTCAGTCCTTAAGGACTACAAAAACTTGTTACTCAGCTACCAGTTATATCTCATGTCTTATCAGGTAAGGTGGAAAATGGGCAAATATGGGAAATTGAATGGAATGCAGTAAAAGTTGTCCCTTCTACCCCCTGCCAAGCCATTTCCATTCTCTGTGGGCAGAGCTGATGTCTGGTGGTACTGCAGAGGATCTTTACTTGGGACTGGGGGCAGGTACTTCTTCTTTTTTTATAATTGGCAATCCCTTTCCCCCTGGCATTTGGCTCCCCAAACACCATAGGATTGTCACCCAGAAAAATACAAGGATATAAGGGCTCCCGGAGGTTCTTTCCTCTTTCACATTTACATTGATGCAGTTTGGGGTTCCTTGGAATACCAAATAGCTTAAAGCCAAAAATTAAATTGAAGCAAGTGTTAAGTCAGTACTGTTTTGGTGGGCCAAAGTCATTGGATTCATTATGCTTACTTTAATCAAAAAGATTTGTCAGCTATACCAATGATAGCATGAGAGAGGCGCTGCTTCTGCACCTCCACCCCCTGCCCCCACCAGCATGTTTAGATAGTGAGAGTACAAGACTGGTTCTTAGGAATCCCCAACACCCGCAAATGGTTCTACAGTGGTCACTTCTGGTCCCTCTGCCTCCCTGATAAACATCCTTGCTCCTATATTCTCTATTTCCCTCATTTCTTTTGCACTCAAAGTGCTCAAGGTATTATTTCTTCTTTCCCTCATGCTAGGATTTGCAATCAGGTCTTCATGCTTGTTGGACTGGTGCTCAACCACTTGAACCATTCTTCTAGCTTTGTTATTTGCTAGTTATTCATGAAATAGTCTTGGAAACATTGTTCTGCTTAGGCTAATCTGGAATTGTGATCCTTCTTTCAGCTTTCCAGGTAGCTAGGATTACAGGTGTGAACCATGATTGCCTGGCTTGCTTGCTTTTTGTTTACTTTCTTTCTCTTTCTTTCTTTTCCTTCCTTTCTTCCTTCCTTCCTTCCTTCCTTCCTTCTTTTCTTTTCTTTTTGCCATGCCATCAGTATATTCCATACCTCTCTAAAATGCTTCAACCGTGTAGTTTTTTATTTTTTCCATTTATTTTTATTGTAAAGGTGATATACAGAGGAATTACAGTTACACAAGTCAAGTATTGAGAACATTTCTCTTTGAACAGTATCACCCCTCCCTCATTTCCTCCCAGTTTTTTTCTCCTCCCAGCCTTCCCTACCCCCACATTGTATAGTTCATTTCCAACATAATGATAGTTCACTCTTTGTCCCACCATTTCTGTGCTTCTCCTTCCCCCTCTAATTATATAATCTTACATACAAGACAAAAGGTACAGAAATAAAAAAAAAGTGACAAAAGGGGGGGAAACACAGAAAAAAAGAACCACAAAAAGTAAAATAAAAACTTCTTGTTTCCACTTCTTGGAGTTCATTTTGATAAGCATCATATATATATATGATCATATGCACAGAGCCATTGAGCCCCTGCGATCTTCTCCTAAGAATTTCTTCCTTTGGTCTCACTGTGGGAAACATAAGTTTCATGAGTTCCCTCATTTGTAATAATTAGAATGTGCCTATAAGTCTAAGTAAATCCAATGAGTAGTAAAAGATAAAAAAAAATACACTTGGACATGGTTGCCTGGTTTTCAACAAGGTTATTTTGATTTTAACTAGTAGATGGATGAAGGTGGCTGTATTTGTTCAAGGCTATTATTGAGGGCTAGTGAAGCAACCTCTCTAAGCTACACTGTCTTTGCCTTAATTACAGGTGGATGGTTGGCTGATCTCCAAATTCTAGATTAAATGACAAACTGCCTCAGGAAATTAAGTGATGGCTATATGAATAAACAAAGATGAGCAGGGCTGCAGTCAGAGATAGAATTTCATATTTGTACCAGAGATAGAAGTTAATATGCTCTCTATACCATGAGTTACACACCTATCTCCACACTTTTCTCCCTGCACTGGTATTGATTGGGGTCCTTGTGCTGCCACACAAGTGCTCTACTTAAACCACACCCCAGGCCCGTTCTTTGCTTTTTAGTTATTCAAGTAATGTCATTTTTTTTTACAATTTCTCTGTGAACTTGTTTATTTTTTAAATAAGTTTTTTATTGTAAAAATATTGTACAGAGGGGTTACAGTTACATGAACAAGATAAGGAGTGCATTTCTTATCAAGCATTGTTGCCTCGATTTCTTTTTGTCCTGCAAGCATGGATTGCAGTCTTCCTACTTAATGACTCCTATATAGCGGGGATTATAGATGGTATAAACCATGATGCCTAATTTTATTGAGATGAAGCTCTACTGGCTCTTTTCTTGGTCCAACCTCAACCTCTAATTCCCTTAATCTCTGCCTTCTAAGTAGTTGGGATGATAGGTATGAACCACTATACCTAGACTCCTATTACATTTTCTTGAAATGTGGTTTTATTTACATAGCTCAAGCTATGGAGATACATGATTCTCCCACCCCAGCCTCCTATGCAGCTGGAAATACATATGTAAACTACCATGCCTCACTGTACATTTTTAATATTTAGTCTTGCATCCCTGGAATAAAACCCACTTGATCACGTTGTATAATTTTTGTATAATGCTTCATTTTATTTGAGACTGTTTTGTTAAGAGCTTTTACGTCTAAGTTTGATTGCATGGGTTGAGTGATAGAGCACATAGGAAGCACAGAAGGTTCATAGCACAGAACTCAAGAGCCAGAGCAAGAATGAGAGATTTGCATTTATAGAGACTACCATGGTAAAAGGATTCTTTTCCTGCCTGAGAGCCCCAGGTTGGGTATAGGAACCAAGCAGACTCTTAGAGTACTTCACATGAGACATGAAGATAGCTTGCACTAATTGGTGGTTGCCTAATCCACAATGAAATGGAGACTTCTTGATGGATGGAATTAAGAGTTGAAGGAGGGGAACGAGTCAAGGGTGACTACTAGGATTTTGTTGAATACCAGATAGGTATCGTTTACTAGATTAAAGAACAGTCAGTATGCCAGGTTCTGGTGAAAAAGACAGGAGTCATTAAAACTGCATGGAAGAGAACAAATACAGAGTGAAAGTGATTAGGGCCAAGGATGAGTTGGGTGGGTGAGTGGATGGTCGATGGTAGTGAAGCCTGAAAAGTACACAGATTTTAGTGGTCAGAAAAATAGATTCAAACCAAGATAGAATCAAACTGTGGAAAGTAGAGGATTGAAATGTAAAAAATGCATTCCATTCTCCCAAAAAAGAAAGCTGTCAAAAATATAAAATGGTGCTTAGAGGAGAGGGAAAATGAGGACGAAGCCATCCAGTGGAGTTGGTGTCAGAAGTCACTGGTGAATTCAGTGAGAACTCTTTGGGTGGAGTGAGGGGGTGGGAGGCTGAGCCTGGTGAAAGATGAGTGGGTGGTAAGGAAGTGAAAACAATGAATATTGACAATCACTCCAAAGTTTAGGCTGTGAAGGGAAAGAGTCTCAGGACAGTAACTGGATGAGGGTGTGGGAGTCAAGGGAGTGTCTTTTATTTTTAATGCAGAAGAGCTTATGCATGTTTAAAATGTTTCTATATTGGGATTCTTTCCGAGTTTTCATTTGTGGAAGGATACAGGACTTTAAAAAGTGATTTTTTTTAAAGCAAAGCAGAAGATATGAGTCATCTCATAGAAAGAACTTGGGACATTGGAGTCTACAGAGCTCCCCTCGACAATTCAAAATAGAACCAGCTCTTCAGAAATGGAATTGGCGTGGTAGCCTAGTACCCATAGTTAAGAGAGCCAGTTCCATACAACATTGTTTCCTGAGGTCCCTCTATGTGATCTGGGTTTGTTTGACTGCCAAGACCTTCCTTTCTACTCTTGACCTCTACTGAATGAGTTGTCCAGTCTTTTTTTTTTACAATGTTTCTCAAGTATGCTACATAAATTCTATTTCTTCTTGCACAGATATTTAATCTAACTTAAACTATAATTTCTGCATATGTGTATATATATTTGCATGTGCTCTCTATATACATGTGTATTTTACAGAAAATGGAATTTTTAAAGTTCTGAGCTCTCTTCATTTGCACAATATTTCAACAGAGCATATAGAACTTTAGTTCTCTAATTCAAGCACTATATCCTCAATATCTATATCCAGGCATTATGCTATATGATATGATATGAATGCATTAAACAGACATTATGCTCTTTAAAGACTCATATTACAGAAGGAGGGACCCTTATAAAATAATGTGGTAAATGTGGCTGCAGAGCTATGCCTAGAATTTATGAAGCATAAAAGAAGGGCATATGCCATGATCCAACAAAGACTGGGAAAGTTTAACTGGCAAATCCAGGAGGTTGAGAGAGAGCCAAGCACCAAAGTAAGCATAAGTGGCATGGAAACTTTATAAGGTGTTGTAACATAACTAGAACAAAATTGAGTATACTTCCAATCATAGAAAACATGGCTGTAGACAACCTTGGACACTTCTTTTCCAGAAACTTGGGGTTTGTTGTTAAATGTAGTTGGTGAAAGAAAGTTGATAGTTATTGTCAGAAGTTATTAGCCTCAATATTTTTAACATGCCTTAATTGTTTGGGTGTTGGAATGAGTCCTGTTCTAGATATCTCTGTGAATGGAGTTCTTGCTTTGTTTTGTTCAGTGCTAAGGTTTGAACTCAAGGCTTTGTGCTTTCTAGGTAGGTATTCTACAACTAGCACCATGCTCCCAATCCTAGACTGTCTTAATTAATATGTTGTCTTATCTAGTATATAAGGTGTCTCATGGATCTAAGATTCAGAGATCATTCTCACAAAAGGAAGAATCAATTATCAAATGTTTCACGAATGGAAGATGACAATATTCTAAATGTTGGGCAGCCTATAGAGATTTTTTAAAATGTTCTAGATCATAACTATACTCCATATGAGATGACATTTTGGGTACATAAAATTTGAAATAATTCTAATAACTCATATTTCAGAAATATTCATTTTGTTGAGTATTTCAGCTGACTACTTGACATGATTGTATGCCTTGTAGCCAATCAAATAACATTTTTAATGAGCAGGTTCATTTCTACATTTTGAAGCCAGGACAAGGTTTCCCAAATTTTTCTAGGGACTCACAAACTTCAAAGGCCAATCAGGCACTAGTTTCTCACTACTCAGGAAACTGAGATCCCCAAGACTCTCATCTCTAACTGCCAAAAAAAAAAAAAAAAAAAAAAAGAAAGAAAGAAAGAAAAGAAAAATAATTAAAAGCCAGAAGTGGAGCTGTGGCTCAAGTGGTAGACCCAAGTGCTCAAGTGCAGTGCCCAGTCCCCGAGTTCAAGTCCTTGGACACACACACACACACACACACACACACACACACACACACACACACACACTCATCCTCATAGGCCTTTAAAACTATGCTTATGTTCCTCAGGAATAGGAGTTTAGTTAGTATGCCAAAAAACAGTGCTGGATAGGGAAGCAGGCATTTGGGGTTAGGACCTTTGTAAATATCAACTCAAATTTACTTAAAAATTGATACTTCTTTCTTAACCATGCATAGTGGCTCATTCTTGTAATCATACTTAGGAGGCAGAGATTAGGAGGATTGTGGCTCAAGTGTTCTCTGCTTTAACAAAGGCAAAAAAAATGCTGTCTCGAGAGATCTGAAACTAGCAATTTAATGACGCATCTAAACCTCCTTGAAAAAGAGCAGCAAGATAAACCCCAATCCAGTAGACGGAAAGAAATAATCAAAATTAAATCAGAATTAAATGAATTAGAATCCAAAAAAACTATAGAAAGAATCAACAAAACAAAGAGTTGGTTCTTCGAAAAACTTAACAAAATTGACAGACCCTTAGCAAATCTTATCAGAAAAAGAAGAGAACACACCCAAATTAATAAACTCAGAGATGAGAATGGAAACATCACCACGGAAACAACCAAGATTCAGAACATTATAAGGGAATACTTCTCAAAACTGTATGCTAATAAGTTTGAGAACTTGACAGAAATGGACCTCTTCCTAGCAAATATTGACATGCCAAAACTAAACCAAGATGAGTTAAACTATCTTAACAGGCCCATATCAAGCACTGAAATAGAAACAGCAATAAGAGACCTCCCAGCTAAGAAAAGTCCAGGACCAGATGGTTTTACAGCGGAATTTTACAAGGCCTTCAAAGCAGAGCTCACACCAATTCTCCTCCAACTCTTCAATGAAATTGAAAGAGAAAGCTCACTACCGAACACATTCTATGAAGCCATCATAACCCTCATCCCAAAACCAGGCAGGGACTCATCAAAGAAAGAGAACTATAGACCCATTTCTTTGATGAACATTGATGCAAAACTTCTCAACAAAATTTTGGCCAACCGACTTCAACAATTCATCCAAAAAATCATACACCACGATCAAACAGGATTCATTTCAGGGATGCAAAGCTGGTTCAATATACGCAAATCAATTAATATTATTCATCACATCAACAGGAGCAAGAATAAGAACCACATGGTTATCTCAATAGACGCAGAAAAAGCATTCGACAAGATCCAACACCCCTTTATGATGAAGGTTTTGGAAAAATTAGGAATCCATGGAACATTCCTCAGTACAATAAAGGCTGTATATGACAAACCTACAGCCAGCATTATACTCAATGGTGAAAAACTAAAGCCATTTCCTCTTAACTCAGGAACAAGACAAGGATGCCCACTCTCTCCACTTCTCTTCAATCTAGTGTTAGAATGCCTAGCTACAGCAATAAGACAAGATGCAGACATAAAGGGGATCCAAATAGGGAAAGAAGAAATAAAACTCTCCCTCTTTGCAGATGACATGATCTTGTATTTAAAGAATCCCATAGACTCCACTCCCAAATTACTTAAGCTGATTCAAAACTTTGGCAAAGTAGCAGGTTATAAAATTAACCCCCAAAAATCAATGGCTTTTCTGTATGCCAACAATGAGAAAAGTGTGGCTGAAATTAGGAAAGCAACTCCATTTGTAATAGCCCCACAAAAAATAAAATACCTAGGAATTAACTTAACTAAAGAAGTGAAGGACCTCTATGATGAAAACTTTAAAATCTTGAAAAAGGAAATCAACACAGAACTTAAAAAATGGCAAAACCTCCCATGCTCCTGGATTGGAAAGATTAACATTGTGAAAATGGCAATACTTCCCAAGGCTATCTACAAATTCAACGCAATACCTATCAAAATTCCACCCTCATTCTTCAAGGAAATAGAAGAGGCAATCCAAAAATTCAGATGGAACAATAAAAGACCCCGAATAGCAAAAACGCTCCTCAACGGAAAGAACACTGCTGGAGGAATATCAATACCAAATTTCAAACTCTACTATAAAGCCATAGTAATCAAAACAGCTTGGTATTGGCATAAGAACAGACCTCAGGACCAATGGAATAGAATTGAAAACCCAGAAATGTACCTACAGACCTATAGCCATCTAATCTTCGATAAGGGAGCTAAAACAATAGAATGGAAGACAGACAGCCTCTTCAGTAAATGGTGCTGGCAAAACTGGTTAACTACATGTAGAAAACTAAAGCTAGATCCTTATATATCACCCTGCACCAGAATCAACTCCAAATGGATCAAAGACCTTGAACTCAAAGCAGACACTCTGAAAACATTACAGGATGGAATAGGAGAAACCCTGGGTCTCCTCGGCTCAGGCCGAAATTTTCTGAATAGAGACCCGGAAACACAACAAATCAAAGAAAGGTTGGACAAATGGGATTGTATAAGGTTGCAGAGCTTCTGCAGGGCAAATGACATAGCTAGCAAGATCAATAGAATACCCACGGATTGGGAGAAGATCTTTACTAGCCATACAACGGACAAGGGTCTCATATCTAAAATATACTTGGAACTCAAAAAATTAAACCACCCAACAACAAATCCTCAAAGAAACAACTGCCCAATAAGTAAGTGGGCGAAAGACCTAAAGAGAAGCTTCTCTGAAGAAGAAAGAAGGATGGCCAATAGACACATGAAGAAATGTTCAACACCCCTAGCCATAAAAGAAATGCAAATCAAAACAACATTGAGATATCACCTCACTCCAGTTAGAACAGCAAAAATCAAGAACTCTAACAACAACAGATGCTGGAGGGGATGTGGACAGAAAGGAACCTTACTTCATTGTTGGTGGGAATGTAAACTTGTTCAACCACTTTGGAAAGCAGTATGGAGGTTCCTCAAAAGACTCCATATAGAGCTCCCCAATGACCCAGCAATCCCACTTTTGGGCATTTACCCAAATGACCACAAACAAGGCCACACTAAAGCTACCAGCACAACTATGTTTATTGCAGCATTATTTACCATAGCTAAGATATGGAACCAACCCAGATGCCCCTCAGTAGATGAATGGATCAAGAAGATGTGGTATATATACACAATGGAATTCTATGCCTCCATCAGAAAGAATGACATTGCCCCATTTGTTAGGAAATGGAAAGGCTTGGAAAAAATTATATTAAGTGAAGTAAGCCAGGCCCAAAGAAACATAGGTCCCATGGTTTCCCTTATTTGCAATATCTAGTATAGGTATGAGTCAAGCGGAAAGAGTTAGAGAATATGATGTTAGGAAAACGAACCCTCAAATATGTATTTTAATGTTTTTGTTTCATTCATGCATGTGTTTCTAACTCATTTATAAGATTATTTCTTTGTTGCTTTGTATGTCCCTCCCCCACAGTGTAACCCCCGCTTTCACTATATTTGATGTCAGTATAACATGTGGAGGAGACGGGGACAAACAAGTCGTTTAAGGATTCAGGTGGACCTGTTGCAACAATGAGAAGTACAAAATGTCATGTCAAAACCAGCTTTACAATGTCGGTGGGGGGGAGGGAGGGGGGGTATGATTGGGTGGGGGGGAGGGGGAAGGCTGGGAAGGGAGGTGAAGGGTAAACAAAGGAGGAGGCTGCAATGCTTGGTAAGAAATGTATGCATTTTCCTGCCCATGTAATTGTAACCCCTCTGTACAGTATGTTTTCAAATAAAATAAAATAAAAAAAAAATAAAAAGAAAATTAAAAAAAAAATGCTGTCTCACATAAGAGAGCTAGAAGTCAGTGTATTTCTATATTAGTGGAATCAAAAAACTCAAGTTGTCCAAAGTGACAAACTATCCCTTTGGTTTTGCTTTTTCTTTCTACATTCTGTTTTGAAAACTAGGCCTCATATAGTCTCCCATCATGTTATCAAAGTGGCTGCCTGCAGCTTATCAGCACACATCCCTTAGCTTAGAGGGGATCATTTTCTCCTGACTCTTTCAAGATATATTTAAAAAGTGTGTGTATATATACATACACATATATATTTAAAAAGTACATATTAGTAATGTATCCATCACCAGTGCCCATCCTAACAGAATGGGATGAATGGGCACTGATGATGGATAAGGAATCAACAGTGTTTACTACATATATACATTTTAATCTAGATAGGGAGGAATGGGGTGGTTTACAGCTTGGAATTTCTATAGACTAAATGGGAAACCCAAATTCAAGGAAATTAATATAAATTGAAAGGGCTTCATATAGAAAAAAACGTGCTTACTACATAGGGTCATAGATTGACATTACCATTGATTAAAACACAGAACATTTGTAAATGCAATGCCATTAGTAGTAAAAATTAATAATGTATTTGTGTTGTCCTCTGGGTGCTGTCCACAAATAAGTAAGTGATAACATCAAAAGTCAAGAGGAGCTCAATAAATGTGTCATCTGGCCATAGGCCAACATGTTTCCTTTAGTGCATTTTTATTGTAAAAGCAGCAAATACATAAAACAATTTTAAATTAATAAATAGAAGATTAAAAATCATTGACTTTGGCTGGAAGAATGCCACTTTTTAGTCTTGCACTGATAAAAGGAAGATAAGATATTATTTGTTTAAATATTAAATTTAATATATATAAATGATTTAAATATAATGTCTGTATCATTTATCTAGTTGTATTATACAAATGCAATATACAATGCCAAGTATTAAACTCAGAGCTATCGCTGTGTTTTTTAGTGTGCACATACGTTCTATGTTATCTGTGACCTGTCTACCTAGGGCTGTTATAACTCAGCCCCAGAGTCACATGTAACATTTACCTTTGGTAACTGTTTCAATTAGTTTGGTGAAATAATGAGTTGAAGAGTGGAGGTAATGAAGATATGTAATACAAATTCCACTCATTATCAAACTAATTGAAACAGTTACCAAAGGTAATGTTACGTGTGACTCTGGGGCTGAGTTATAACAGCTCTAGGTAGACAAACAGGTCATAGACAACATAGAACGCATGTGCACATTAAAAGCCATAGTGATAGTGCTGAGTTTAATACTTGGCATTGTATATTGCATTTGTATAATACAACTAGGTAAATGATACAAACATTATATTTAATATTTAAATATATTAAATTTAATATTTAAACAAATAATTTCTTATCAAAACATCTACAAAATGTTTTGTAGAGATTTAAAAAGGTCTTCAGCAAGTTTTGAGCATAGAGAGGAGATACAAAAATGTCACTGCTATAACAGTCTCAATAAGGAATTAGGAGAATGTAAGAAACAATGCTTAGTCAAGCCAAAGCCATTGAAGTTATAATGGAGAACAAGATATCAGAATTTATTTGAAAAATAAGAGTTTACAAGGTGCCAAGAAAGAGAATGGCATATTGCAGGCTGAGCAATCAGAAATTAACAAGTGTGTGGAGTTAAGATAGAAACACTGAAAATGTAGATGGGCAGAAAACTGGGAAACTGAGAGTGGGATTGGAAGGCCATGATAAAAAAAAGTTCTTTGAATTGGTCCCAGATGTTTTGCATATTTTACAACTCTATTTTACTTTAAGAATGTCAAGGCTGTCAATTATTTTTCTCTTTTTTTAAACTGAGCATCAGTTAAGATTAAATAACAGATTAAATAATATTTTTCTCTCACATAACTACATACTTCTGCTACATACATTCTAATATGATATAGGGACTCCAAGATGGCTTACTCATTCTCCTTGGGTGTTTCTATTTTGCTAAGCTTATCATTTTACCTTATGTCTTCTTGGGAACATGTAATAATCCAAATAAGCATTGTATCAAAGCTCAAGTTTAACAAGAAAGAAAATAGGTGATGGGGGCTGGGAAGGTGGCTCAGTGGTAGAGCGCTTGCCTTGCATGCATGAGGCCCTGGGTTCGATTCCTCAGCACCACATAAGCAAAAAGAAAAAAGCCAGAAGTGGCACTGTGGCTCAAGAGGTAGAGCACTAGCCTTGAGCTGAAGAGCAGAGGAGCAGTGCCCAGGCCCAGAGTTCAGGCCCCATAACCGGACCCCCCCCCCAAAAAAAGAAAGAAAATAACTGAGTGTATGGCTCAAGTGGTAGAGCACTTGTCTAGCATGTATGAGGCCCCAAGTTCAAATCATAGTCCCACCTCTCTCAAATAGGAAAAAAATGGCAAAAGACACATGCTAGCTCAGATTGTACACTTGGAAGGATCTTTCAAAGACTCTTGAAACTATAATTGCCATCAAAATTTTTATTTAATTGAACAGGACCATAAAATGATTTGGAAATGTCTGTTAAATTGTTCTAGATTATTGCCCATTATTGGCTGTGTTGTTCTGAAGCAAACTGAGGTTCTGTTAGCAAAGAAGGGAAGATAGACAGTGGACAACTAGCCTAGTACTTTTCTACAGAGGTTACTGAGGATAATAGTCAGGTAACTATTGTCCATATTCTATCCTCACCTTCTCATCCCATGGCCATTCTTAACATCAGGTAAAAGCTGAATGTGCCTAGAGCAAGAATGTGGGGCATGAGTGCTTACTGCGATACCTGCCCAGATCAGTGACTCTCTCTGAGTCACAATATTCTCACAGAAATTCTGTTTGTGTGAGAATCTAATTACATCATTTTATTTGTCAAGTTTATAACCATCCAGGCACCAGAGGTTCATTCCTGTCATCCTAACTACTTGAGAGATTGAAACCTAGAGGACTCCAATTTGAAGCTAGTCCAGGCAAAAAAAAAAGCCCTCAATACTCCATTGTCAATTAACCAGTATAAGGCTGAGCTTTCAGGCATGGCTTAAGTGAAGGTGTTACCTATGAACAAAACTCAATGAAGAGCATGAAGTATGAATTCAAGCCCTGGTTTGGGCACATAAAAATTTACACTCGTAACTTGGAAGGATGATATTATTTAACCAAGTTTCAACTAGTCTTTTGGTTTTCAAACTCTTAACATACATCACAGCTATGTGAAGCAGTTGCTAGAATATCAAATTTCCTAGCTTTATGGTGATCTTAAGTTTTATTTCTAACAAGCCTTCAAATGACCTATTTATGCTGCTGATAAAAAAGGTAGAGTTGAACTAGTACTCTTTGAAGAAATAACTCTAGGTGATTCATAAAGTAGACTTAATACATGCTTTGTTCATGAGGTTTATATATTTTCTACATAGGCTGAGTTTAGGAATGACATTGTGTTAACCACTCTAAATATAGTGTCATAATTGTATTACAGTCATACTGGTGGGTGTTATTATGGTGACCAGTTAACAAGTGAGGACATTTAGACTGTTTACTAAATTAAAATCATACTAATAACAACTGGCTTAAAGGGGGTACTCAAAAGCTAGACTCTAGTTTTCACATTCTTAATACTAAATAATACCACCATATCTAATCAGTTGGATGGTAAAAAACAATGTCAACTCTTGAAATACCAATGACTGAAGAAAAAATATCAACCACATAATGTCTTTCAAAGAATTCCATTTCAATGATCTATTCCACTGTTGTGCTTTGAGCCAATCTGTATCCTTGCACTGTTGGCTTTGTCCTACTTCTAGTCTGTCTAGTAGGAAACTATTTCTATATTAATGGAAATTAGTGTGATCCTACCTCCTTTCATCTTAGAGCTAGACAGATAATTGCCACTAGGTCAAAGATAGCTTCTTGGGATTCCAGGCAGCTGAAAGCTGAGAATGGCTTTTAATGCTTTGAAGTGGTTAGAAAAGAAAAACACACAAAGCTGGATAATATTTTATGACACATGAAAATTACATGAAATTCAGCTTTCAATATTCATAGATTAATTTTATTGGAACACAACCACATTCATTTACATATGGTCAATGAATTGATAGTTATCTTTTCCTATAGCAGCACAGCTTAGAATTTGATACAAACCATGTAGTCTGCAAAAACTATAAGATTTACCATTTATCCCTTTTAGAAACATTTCTGATATTCTGTTAACTATTTTTATTCACCATTTTCAGAATGTAAAAATTGTGTTGGGCATTGGCAACTTAAACCTGTAATTTAGCTACTCAGAAGGCTGAGATCTGAGGATGGAGGTTTGAAGCAGGCCTGGGCAAGAAAGTTTGAGATTCTTATTTCCAACTAAGCAGCACAAAAGCCAGAATTGGAGCTGTGTCTCAAATTGTAGGGCCCTAACCTTGAGCAAACCAGCTCAAGGACAGTACCCAGGCCCTGAGTTCAAACTCCAGGACCAGCACACACAAAAATGTCCTCAAGCTAGACATTGGTGGCTCATATTTGTAATCCTAGTTACTCAGAAGGCTGAGATCTGAGGATCACAGTTCAAAATCAGCCCAGGCAGGAAAAGTCCATGAGACTCTTATCTCCAATAAACCACCAGAAAACTGGAAGTGGCACTATGGCTCAAGTGGTAGAGCACTCACTTTGAGCTGAAGAGCTGAGGGACAGCATCCAGTCCCAGAGTTCAAGCCCTATGACTAACAACAACAACAAAAGTCTTCAAGAAACTTAACTATGTATAAAAATACAGATCTTCACTGACTTTGATGTTAATATAATTTTAATATTAAATTTGAACTCTGCTTATTTCTTTTCCTCTTTTATTTCTTGGATCCCAAGAATTTAAAGAGACTAACAGATACGAATGCATCCAGACAGGGAAATATTTGCTAGCCAGGGCCCTGGAACTATATAACACAATATATACAAGTTACTTTTTTGCATGCTTCACTTACTTCTGTAGTCATTTTCTGCATTATCTAATTTAGTCTTTCCAACAATGTTATGAAACAAATGTTCTCATATCACATATGGAACTGGCTGATTTGTCCCAAGTGATAACTAAAACACTGTGAGAATAAAAATTGAACCCAGGTAGTAAGAGTGGAAGGTTGAAGAATATCCAGGGGGGAAGTGATGTCTGAGGAAATGTGAGTAGATGAAAATTAAACAAATTGGAGGACAGCAATTGGAAGAGAGCAGCTTTTAATATAAGGAAGAACACTTAATATTGCTGACCATTAAGCGCCAGGTTGTCTTTTGAGGCTATTGATACCTCTGTTAGTGTTAAGCCAAAAGTAAATAACAAGTATGCCAATTTCAAGCTGAAAATAGAACCATTTAGCTTTCAAAGCATCTTTTGGAGTCACCTAAGGATCCTTCTAGCTGTTGAGACAAAATTAATTTAAATTACCACAAAGCAGAGGATTCTTTAAAGAAAGAAGTTTGGAAAAAAAAAACAAAACTTGGTCAATGTAATTGACAAGCAACAGCCCGCTTAAAAAGTGACATTAAGCCTATTGCTATTTCCCTCAATGTCTTAATTCTCAATGGAGAATTTGGGAAAATAGAAGAATCAGCTTTCTATAGGAATGACTGTTACTGTGAAAATATAAACCAGTTCTTCCAAGTCAGCTTGTAAACCCAACCCAAGTGACCAAAAGAACTTAGAAATTGTCTTCAATGAAGAGCTATGCCGTTTATTATACAGTGGCTTCTTTTTAAAGTTCCACGTGTAAAGAGGCCTTTTTGGCAGTGATTGGGTGGGGGCAGGGCAGTGATAAGGAGTTCAAACTGCAGATAGCATCTCAAGTTCTGTTTCATAAGTTCTATAATTCTAAGTGCCAAGGAGCAAGAAGAGTAAGTTTAACACCCCCCACTCCCAAACACAGGTTTATTTTTAACATTTGTCTGGGCTACTACATACCAAGAATCTAAGTGCCTTCGAAATTTAAATTCTCCCTTTGCTCTTTGGGGATTTAATTTTCTCACTAGTAGACGTTTCCTCCTACAGTCTTCCTTTAGTGTCTCGCCTACATTTTCTCACAAAGCCAAAAGCTTTTCTGACTTCTGTAATTTATTCAGTACAATAGAAAAAAAATGACAGTGAAAATTATAGCATGTAGTATTGGGCCGATTTTGAAGTTTTTCTCTAGGTCACTTAAAGTGGAGCCTTCCACTATTAAAAAATAATAGTTTTCAATTAATTAGCGAATGTGAGCACTTATTCAAGAATTATTCTAAAATTTCTATCCACAAGTAAACCTATTTTTAATATTTGAAGATCCTAGAAGTTATTTAAAGTGAAAATCTCATTTGTCTATAATTAAAAAATAGAAAGGGACAAAAGCCATTTTTTCCCTGTCATCTGTAAGCTTCTGGTTGGACAATTCTTATTTCTCCAAACTAATTTTAGTTTGAATGACAGAAAATCTAATCTTAACTCCTTTATTACAACTTGCAACATACTCATGTGTGTTAGATTAATTTTAAAGCATATTTTAGTATCCCCCTACTTTTCATCCTTAATCACCTTTAAAAGAAATATTATGCTGGGTACCAGTAGCTCACTCCTGTCATCCTAGCTACTCAGGAGGCTGAGATCGAGGATCACAGTTCAAAGTCAGCCAGGCAAGAAAGTCCGTGAGACTCTTATCTTCAATAAACCTCCAGAAAACCAGAAGTGGCAGTGTGGCTCAAGTAGTAAAGTACTAGCCTAGAACTGAAGAGCTGAGGGACAATGCCCAGGGCCAAAGTTCAAGCCCCATGACCCCCCAAAAAAAAAAAATGTCTGGCTCTATTTGTTAAACCTGGAACTTGACTATCTCTGCACTTTTGTTCATTTTCTTTCTTTTATATCTTCAACAAATGGTGGTATCAAAATTGATTAAATACCTGTAGAAAACTAAAGTTAGATCCTTATATTCACCCTGCACCAGAATTAATTCCAAATGGCAAATAACTTGAGGTAAAAAGCAGATTCACTAAACACATTATAGGATGGAATAGGAGAAACTCTAGGGTTCCTTGGCACAGGTCAAAATTTTCTTAATGAAGAGCCAGAAACACAACATATCTAAGAAAGGTTGGACAATTGGGATTGCATTAAACTGCAGAGCTTCTGCATGGCAAAGGACATAGCTAACAAGATCAACAGAAAGCCCACAGACTGGGAGATCTTCACTAGCCATACAATGGACAAGGACCTCATATCTAAAATCTACTTAGAGCCAGGCGAGGGTGGCTCACATCTGTAATCCTTCCTACTCAGGAGGCTGAGATCTGAGGATCGAGGTTCAAAGCCAGCCCGGGCAGGAAAGACTGGGAGACTCCAATCTCCAATAAACCACCAGGAAACCAGAAGTGGCGCTGTAGCTCAAGTGGTAGAGCGATCACCTTGAGCTGAAGAGCTGAGAGAGCCCAGGCCCAGAATTCAAGCCCCATGACCGACCAAAAAAATAAAAAATAAAAAAATCTACTTAGAACTCCAGTCATGGGGCCTGAACTCTGGGCCTGGGCACAGTCCCTCAGCTCTTCACCTCAAGGCTAGCGCTCTACCACTTGAGCCACAGCACCACTTCTGGCTTTTTTTCTTTTTGTTTATATGGTGCTGAGGAATTGAACCCAGGGCCTCAGGCATGCAAGGCAAGTGCTCTACCACTGAGCCACCTTCCCAGCCCCCACTTAGAACTTTTCAAATTATCAAAGGATAGATTTTTCATGGTGTTTTATTATATTTCATAAATAGTAACATTGAGAATGACCATTAACTTCCTCTGAAATACTGCCATTTTTTAAATCTCTTACATTGCTTAACAAAATACCTTCAAAGGCTCCAAGGCAGATTCATCTTTCAGATCCTAGAACTCTAGTAGAATCAGATATCCTGCTGATAAATCTTACATGTTTTCCACTATCCATCTATTCTGCTATCAAATGACATTCCTGATTTGTCTTTGATATTAATAAATGTTAAAAGTAGTTCACTTTATGGTAATTAGTGGACTCACATTGAAAAAAATCTAGGAAAGCTCTGTTTTCAATCCCTACATAAAATTTCTGCCTATACCACTTTTTTTTTTTTTTTTGCTAAACATGATGTATACTTAAGTTATTTAAAAATCAAGATGTGTAAATATATATGAAAACATACAACTGCCACTGCATATTTTTCTTTTCATAGTTCCTGGCACTTGGGAAATCTCTATGGTCTAAATGTGTCTTCCCAAAATGTGTATGTTGAAGTACTAACTCTTCAAGGTGATATGAGGTGATGAGGACTTAGGGAGTTGAGTCAGTCATGGCAGCCAAGTCCTCATGAGTGGATGTAGTTGCATCATAGTAGTGGCTCTAAAGATATACCCCAGCCCTTTCATGTGAGCTTACAGTCAGAAGACAGTGATCAGTGAGAACCTAGCCCCTCATTAGAGTGTCTCTAGCTCTCTCTCTTGAAGTCCAGCCTCCAAAACTTATTTGAGGAAAAAATACGTTACCAACTTAGAGTGCTTTGTTACAGAATCTCAAATGGGCTAAGACTGAGGAATTTTGTAGAATAAATGAATGGCAAATGAAATCCTTGAACACCTAGAGAGTAATGGAAGAGAAATAGAAGAATCAAGGGAGTACAGGTAGGGAGGGAGCAGCGAAAGGAGGATTACTAAGATTTGTCTTTGACTATTTTAAACTTCTTTCTAGCATTGGTCAGAAGGAATGAAAAGAAGGCTTATTTCTTAGTAGAACTGAATCTGATTAAATATAATTTTCAGCATGACATATAATGTATTCCTCAACTGACAGCTGATTTTTCTAGATGCTCAGGGAAAAAATAAAAGATATTTTCTGAGGTAACAGTTTCCTATTTCCTTGGAGAATAAGGTGAATTCCTGCATAGACGCCCACATTCTTGAAACTTTTAGTTGTGGATATTTTCAGACATTATATTCTGAATTTTTCCCATAATGCCTTTCTATATAAATATTAGAAGATAAAAAGGTGATTAGATAATGCTAGGATTCAGTAACAGAAAGTAGATATTAGTAATGGTTCCAAGATGGAGCTGGGTGATGGTTCCTTACCTCTAGGACACTGCTGGTCCTGACTAGTGACCCCACTGTATCTCCTGGAACAGACAGCGAGCAGCAAAAGTAACTGATTCCAATTTCTTTTAATAATGCTAAGAAATTTTAAATAATTGGGATGGAAAAGCCTAAATGTTATTAAGGTATGGTGGACAATACAATTTGTTTTAGTTCAGAACAAAGAGGGAAGACACTTGTGCACATTTTGAAGTGAAGAATAAAGTTTTCTGAGGATTTTTTTTTGTCAAGGCTTTAAATAGAGAGGCTTTCAACCGAAGCAATTATTGTCTGCACTTCTACATGGTTGCACACATGACAGAGCCTTGCTCTGGCAATGAACTGTTTTTCTCAAAGAAGTAAAGACAAAGTAAAAAAATGTTTTTAGAAATGTTGAAATTATACTTGACATTATAACAATTTGTTAAAACATTTTAGCTCTGTTGGCTATTTGGAGACTAGCAAGTATGTTAAAACTTCAATTCTGCCATTAAACATGTTACTCTCTGCCTTAGTATCTCTGGGTATAAAACAAGATGTGATAATTTGGGTGTACACTGTGGAGTATCTGAGAAAACATTTATAAAATACTACCATCATCTTTAAAAATCATTTTGATATCTGGTAAGAAAATAACATATTCAACAGGGTTTTAATGTACAGAATAAAAACATTCAAAGATTCATGTTGACTGGAGTTAATGGAATCTACAGGTATAGATAAAGACTGATGCTTTATATAAATTTTGGATGTATTTTCCTTGCAATAGTTCAACACTTCGATCATGCTCTCAATAGAGCATCTGATTTCCCAAAAGAATCACCAAAGCTTTCAAAGTAGAAGTAGTGGTGTACTCTTGTAATTCTTAAACTATATTATAATTATGTCCTATAGCATTTCATTCTAAAATATCAATTGTAGTGACTGTTCATTAAAGACTATCATAAATTCTTTGTTTATTAGATATTTAGAACATCTACATTTATATATTAGAGAACTTTAATGAATTTCTTTTTTAATAAGTTTATTTTTTATTGAGAAAATACTGTACAGAGGGGTTACAATTACATGAGCAAAGTAATGAGTACATTTCTTATCAATCATTGTTGCCTCCTCCTTTGTTTCCCCTTACTATCCTTTCCCATCTCCTCTCCCCCTCCCCTTGCTTTTCGACATAATGACTTGTACATCTCATTGTTGCAATGGGTCCACCTGTATCCCTATTTAAACAATTTGTTTTTCCCTTCCCCTCCACAAATTATGCATACATCAAATACAGTGAAAACAAGGGTTATCTGTGGGGGAGGGACATACGAAGCAACAAAGAAATAATCTTATAAATGTGTTCGAAACAATCGCATGAAAGAAAAAAGTATTTGAGTCCTTATCTTGGGGTTCATTTTGCCTAACATCAACATTATCTGACTGTTTCTGCTCGTCTCAGACATATGCTAGCAAAAATGATCCTTAACAGAAAGAACAGTGCTGGAGGAATATCAATACCAAATTTCAAACTCTACTACAAAGCCATAGTAATCAAAACAGCTTGGTACTGGCACAAGAACAGATCTCAGGACCAATGGAATAGAATTGAAAACCCAAAAATGAACCCCCAGACCCATAGCCATCTAATCTTCGATAAGGGAGCTAAAAAAATAGAATGGAAGAAAGATAGCCTCTTCAGTAAATGGTGCTGGCAAAATTGGTTAATCACTTGTAAAAAACTAAAACTATATCCTTATGATGGTATCATCCTGCACCAGAATCAACTCCAAATGGATCAAAGACCTTAGAGTCAAAGCAGACCCTCTGAAAACATTACAGGACGGAATAGGAGAAACCCTAGGTCTCCTACTTGACACAGCCTGAAATTTTCTTAATAGAGATCCAGAAACACAACAAATCAAAGAAAGGTTGGACAAATGGGATTGCATGAAGCTACAGAGCTTCTGCATGGCAAAGGACATAGCTAGCAAGATCAATAGAAACCCCACGGATTGGGAGAAGATCTTCACTAGCCATACAACGGACAAGGGTCTCACATCTAAAATATACCTGGAACTCAAAAAATTAAATCCCCCAACAACAAATCCTCAAAGAAACCACTGCCCAATTAACAAATGCGCTAAGGAGTTAAAGAGAAACTTCTCTGAAGAGGAAAGAAGGATGGCCAATAGACACATGAAGAAATGCTCAACCTCTCTAGCCATAAAAGAAATGCAAATCAAAATAACATTGAGATACCACCTCACCCCAGTTAGAATTGCTATAATCAAGAACTCTAATAACAACAGATGCTGGAGGGGATGTGGACAGAGGGAACCCTCCTGCATTGTTGGTGGGAGTGCAAACTTGTTCAATCACTTTGGAAAGTAGTATGGGGGTTCCTCAAAAGACTCCACATAGAGCCCCCCTATAACCCAGTAATCCCACTTTTGGGCATTTACCCAAATGATCACAAACAAGGCCATACTAAATCTACCAGCACAACTATGTTTAATGAATTTAAATTCATGCAAAAAATCATATGCATCTCTTAATTCTTATGTAATTGCATAGATTCTGAAAAATTGTGATTATGTTTTCATTTTTTGGCTTTCTTTATACTGCTCATTATTAAGAGACACGCTTCTTAACACCTTTTCTGTTTGAATTGCAGAAATGTAGAACAGGCCTATTTGGGGGTTAAATACTTGGGGTGGGAAAAGATGAATGGAAAAGATGAAGGGTAAATATGATTGAAATAATTCCCATGCATGTATGAAAACAGAACAATGAAATCTGCTGAAACTGTTTTAATAAATGGAGAAGGTTCCTTTTTTCCCACATTACTGCCAGCATTTGTTGTTTGAATTCTAACCAATCTAACTGGGATGAGATGGATTCTCAGTTGTTTTGATTTGCATTTCCTTTATGGCCAGGGATGATAAGCATTTCCTCCTGTGTTTCTGTGCCGTTCTTAACTCTTCTGAGAAGTCTCTCCTTAGCTCCCTTGCCCATTTAGTGATTGCTTTATCAGATTTGGAAGGACTTAGTTTCTTGAGCTCCTTTTATATATTGTATATTTGACCTTTTATTGATGGTAACAATCTTTTCCCAATCAGTTGGCTGTCTTTCTAGTTTAGTAACTACGTCCTTAGCTGTGCAGAAACTTTTTTATTTTGATGTAGTCCTACTTGTCAAGTTCTATAAGTTCTAATGTTTTTCCTATTCTCTCTTGGAGTAGTTTCAATGTTCCAGATCTGATGTTGGGATCTTTGATACACTTTGAATTGATGTTAGTGCATGGTGACAAGCAAGGATCTACTTACTGCACTACTGGTGGGAATGTAAACTAGTACAACTACTCTGCACAGCAGGCTGGAGGGTCTTCAATAAACTAAACATAGATGTTTCCTATGATCCAGCCATACCACTCCTTGACATCTACGTGACCATCATGAACCAGGTAAGGACAGCCACACATCCACATGCATTGCTGCACAATTCACCACAGTCAAGATATGGAAACAACTCAGATGCCTCATAATAGACAAGCGGATCCAAAAATGTGGTGCCTATATACTATAGAATTTGATGCAGCCATTAGAAACAATAAAGTAATGTCTTTTGCAGGAAAATGATGGAACTCGAACAAATCATGTTAAGTGAAGTAAGCCAGGATCAGAGACAAATGGTGCATGTTCTCTCTGATATGTGGAAATTAGACCTAAAATGCACTGGGGGATGATGAACTATACAGGATTTTAGATAGTCATATACAATGAGACCAAAAGAGGTTAGTTTCAAAGAATCACAAAGGTGGAATGCCTAAGTGCCTCTTCATATTTGTATGAAATTATATATATATATATATATATATATATATATATATATACTGAAACAAACTCCAAGATATGGAAACAAAAGGCTTTTTTTTCTTTTATAGTTTCTGATGAGTCTGTCTTCTCTACCTTATAAATAGTGTATTCATATGTACATCTTTGGAGGGTGGGAGGGAGGGAACAGAACTCAAAGGAAAAAGGGCAAAAAAGTGCAGCAGTGGAGCTCACTGGACACTGATAAAAGTGAACTATAAAACTCATGGGTGGATACAGGGGGGATGGACTGAGAGAGAATAAGGGGACAAATGACACTGTACAAAAGGAAATGTACTCATGTACTCATTGCATGACTGTCATAAGTATGACCCCTCTATGTATCACACCTATAATAACAATAAAGTAAATTTAAAAAAGACGGGGTAGGAAGGATGAGGGAGAGATGGGGCAGATCATTGGATCAAGGTGATGGTGTATGAATGTGTGAAATGCCACCATGTAACCTTCTTGTACAATCAATATATGCTAATAAAAAGCTTATTTTCCTAGGTTTTTTTGTTTTTGTTTGTTTTGTTTTTGGTCTGTTGTGGGGCTTGAACTCTGGGCCTGGGCGCTGTCCCTCAGCTCTTCAGCTCAAGCCTCGCACTCTACCACTTGAGCCACAGCGCCACTTCTGGTTTTCTGGTGGTTTATTGGAGATAGGAGTCTCATGGACTTTTCCTGCCTGAGTTGCCTTTGAACCTTGATCTTCAGATCTCAACCTCCTGAGTAGCTAGGATTACAGGTATGAGTCACCAGTGCCCGGCCTACAAATGTTTTTAAATTGAATATTACTTTGAATTAACTGAAACAATTATTTTGTTTGTAGACATGTACTTATTATATGGCTTTTCTAGGCTACGTGATTTTCAGTTGTGGTGAATACCTTGAGGTTTTCCAGTAATAAATTGTAATGCTAGAAGAATGTCTTGATTCCTCAACTTTTGGTCTTAACTATTTGAAAGTGCATTACATCTTTCAGATCAAGCTTATTAAAAGTCATTCATTATATTGATAATTCAGAGAAATTGTTAAGGAATTTTTTTCTATCCTATGGATTCAATAGAATTAAATATGTCACAAAAGCACATTTTCTGTCAGCTGAATTGTCTTGTTCTTAAGAAAAAGTTCCCTAAGGTGAAATTCCTGTTTGAATACATTCATCAATATTTCCCCTAGAGACCAATTCCTTTCACTCTGTGTTTACTTTTTAGTTCTTCCTACCAAGGCTTGGCAATCCTTTTGACCTTTCAAGGAGTTGTGATTGTCCAGGTAATTTTTCACTAGCAACCAGTATATTTCATTTAAGAATTGACCTTTCCAATTCCTGGGCTTTTCTTAGTTTTTTACCTTTGCACTGATTTTATTTCTTGAAGAACTTTTATTAACCTATAGTAATTGAACAAGGGGAAAGGACTCAATGTGGCAGTTCCATACATACATACAATGCACTCCTTCAGACTCACCATCTCATTCTTTGCTTTGCCTTCCTCCTTTCTTAAAACAATGTCAATGGATTTCATTCTTTTATTTTCATACATGCAATTACAGTACCTGGATTCATTCTCCTCCATCCTCAGTTGACCTTCCTACTCCTTCTGGTAACTGTCCGCAATATAGCCTTATATGACTTTCCTGTGATTCAGTTTAGCTTATATTAATTGTACAAGGGATTTTATACACACACATTTCAATTTACTTAGATTAACCTCATTTATTTCTTTCCCTTTCCCTTCCTCTCATTAGTGTTCAACAGCTTTCAGTGATTGTCTAATGCTACCTTCCCAGGTAGGCACCAAGTATTTCCATAGTACTTGCGCTTCATTTTGTTTTTAAACCATCTATCCCCAACAGTTGACTCATTCTTTATAAATTAATGGATTATGCAACTTTTCATACCACAGTAGTAAAGTATTACTGGCTTAAGAAGAAAAATTGAGCTGCAATTGTAAGTGGTTTATAATTTTTAAAATAGGCTTTCCTATTTTAGTATTCCAATTGCTGATAGTTTTTTTGTTGTTGCTGTTCAGTAGGTCCTACAACAACTTCAAATCTCTCATATTTAAGACTGAAGAAGTACAACCTCAATAATTTCTTCTGGTCCTCTATTTCTCTTAGTTTAACTAAGGGCTCTAGTCTCAAGGATAGAAGCCTTAGCTTCTCTTTTACCCTGGGTTTTTTTTTTTTTTTTTTTTTTTTGATGATCATGTGTTCAAGTTTTTCATAATACTTAAAATTCTGCCTATTTCTCTGTGTACCATAGAATATCTCAGTAATGCCACAAATGGGATGTTTTCTTCAATTCCTGATGGTAATCCCTTCATTTATAAGTGAGACATAAATCTTTGGGAAGACCATGTATGATCCAAATTTGGGGTTCAGGGAAAAAAGTTATAACTAGCTTTACATAATGTCTGTCACCAAATCTGGCTTTCTAAAAATACCATCTATTTCTCAACTTCTACTGCTGTCTATACTCCTCACATGCCAGAAATATGCCACAGGCCCCAGTCGGTCTTCTTGCCACCAATAGACTTTCACCAATCCTTTTTAAAATATTTTCCCACTAACGATTTGAAGGAACTGCATAAGTATTATTCTCCCCTCAGGGAAAAATTGTGTATGCTTCTTTTTATAACCTTGAACCATGACACCACAAGGTCCAGGGTTCTGCTCTGTAACGTTAGGTAGCAATAACATGAGAGACCTTGAGGAGGTTAAGAGGCCAAACCTCTGGCTTCTTTTTTTTATCTGAATTGCTTATCTGGTCTGATTATTATGCATACAACATCACATATATGTATATGACTCTATAACAACATAGCTTAAAAGTAGAAGAACAGTAACTTTTATTAATATTTTTGTCATCTTTAGTTGTACAAAGAAGTTGTCATTCAACAAAGTGACTTTTGAATACAATGCTTCTTTATCGATGTCACCCTTTCCTCATTCTCCCCTATTCCACACCTACCCTTTCTCTCACTTTTATTTTGTAGGCTATGCATTACGTTTTAGAACTGCATTCTTCTTCCCCTTTTCTCCCTTTAGCAGTCTGCTCTCTTCTCCTTGGCCTCATCTTTCGCCTTTTGAGTATCAGTTTTCCTGGTGCTTATTTTGTTGAGCTATGAATTAGCCTTTCTAAATCCATTTGATTTCTCCCATGAATAGACGATGGGGTTGTTAATTACATTTGTATGCGCTTGTTTACCACACCAAAGTGTTTATTCATGCATTTATAAATTTTAGCTTCCACATTAGAACAAACTTCATCCTTTGTCCCTCTGAGCCTGACTTACTTCCCTTAAAAGATTTTCTCCAGGCCCTTCCGTTTTTTTCACAAAGGATACAATATCACTCTTGCTGATGGATGAGTCAAACTCCATTTTGTATATTTGTCCATTGAGTGGCATCAAGGCTGATTCCATAGCATGGCTATGATGAGTAGTGCTGCAGTGAACTGGTACTGTATTCTAGTTTGTAATCTTTTGGATAAATGGCCAGGAGTGGAATTGATAATAATATAGGATACTTTCCTGTTTGGGTTTTTTGAGGACCCTCCATACTGATTTCCAGATTAGTTGAACAAGTTTACATGCATACAAGTTTACATGCATACACTGTTTATAGCAGTGTATTAATTTCCTTTAGTCCACATCCACACCAGCATTTGTTTTTGTTTGTATTTTTACTGACAGATATTCTGACAGGACTGAGATGGATCTCAGTGTTGTTTTGATTTGAATTTCCTTTATGGCAAGAGATGTTGAATATTTCTTCATGTGTCCATTGCCTGTTTTTCACTTTTACTGAGAAGTCTTTTTAGCTCATTTGCCCATTTATTAATCGCAGTGTTGATTCTTTGAGGGTTTAGTTTCTTAAACTCTCTGAATATTCTGAATATTAGGCCATTATCTGAAGTATGTCTGGGAAAAATCTTCTCCCATTCTCCCATTCAGTACTTTATAGCTTAACTATGTCCTATGTTGTGCAGAAATGTTTTAATGTGATATAATCCTACTTTACCGGTTCTTTCTTTGATTGTTGTGATTCTGAATCTTTACTCAGAAAGCTCCTGCCTCTGCTGAGAAGTTTAAATGTTTCTCCTACTCCTTGCTCTAGTAGTTTTATGGTTTCAGGTCTTGAATTGAGCTCTTTGATCCATATTGAATTGATATTAGTGCAAGGTGACAGAGAAGGATACAGTCCAATGGAATAAAACAAAAGCCCAGATCTAACAGCCATCTACTATTTAATGAGAGCCCAAAACATAGGCTAAAAGAAAAACAACACCTTCAACAAATGGTGTTGGGAAAACTGGATATCTACATGCAGAAAAGAGTGACTATTTCTTTTGGAATAGAAATAGTTCCTCTAAAAGAGGTGCTGGTGACTCATATCTATAATCCTAGCTTCTTGAGAGGTTGAGACTAGGAAGACTACCATTCCCTGCCAGCCCAGGCAGAAAAGCCCATGACTTCTTAGAGGCATGGAAATATGAACCTGCCATCCTAGCTATAGTAGGAGGTCAAAAATAGATGGTGGTCCACACATATTCCGAGCCAGAAAGCAAGAACCATTCTCAAAAATGACCAGTATAATAAAGGGCTTGAGTCATGACTCAACAGTAGAGCAAATATAACTAGCAAGTATGATGTCTTGAATTCACATTCTTATGCTGATATGAATACATATATATTATTCTTATTAGATAATACATAACAGTACTTACTAGATAATATGAAATATACACCCATTTTGTGTCACTGAATACCAAGTATGTGTCTACTTTGTTAAACATATTGAGTGAACAAATATTTTTTTTCCAATCCCTCAAAAATATAGTCTCCCATTTTACTAGCATGAACACAGATTTAGGGAAGTTAAAGGAATTGAAAGTCTGCCTTCCCCACAAGATTAAAACTTTTTTGGCTGGGTTTAGTAGTGGTGGGGAATAAGGGGATAGGAAAACTTCAGTGTTCAGTTGTGAGAGAGAGGCCCTCTCCTACTTTATCCTGCTGATGACTGAGCTCATATCTTTAGCACCTGGAGCACTGCCTCTATCTCAGTGGTTTTCTGTGGATCTCCTTGCAGGACTAAGTAAAATGGAACTACATTTCCAAGGCATTTTTGCTTTCTATAAACCCTTTTCCCTCCAATGTTTTGTTACTGATCACTGGAAAAATGGAAAAGAATGAACTATGAAAAATAGAGAAATTAAACACTACATTGTTTTAATGACTTTGTGCACATTACTTGAATGCTTTTGAACGAGATCATTTAAGCCTACCATCGTTTCTGCCTCAAGGTTAGTGTTTTGGTTTTGGCATTCACCAAGATTCTACTATAGTAAGGACCCTTATGATGACCCTCTTGACCAGTTAAAAGTACAATTTCAATTGAACATGCAATATCCCTTACGTAATACAAGCAGTTAATGTCTTTGAGACCTCTAGCAAACAAAAAAATCCAAATTCATTACAGCTCTTGTCTGATAGCAATTTCAACCTTTAATTTAACAGAACTTTAAAAATAATCGTGGGAAGATAGCACAAAGAATTTCCATTAAATCCTCAAAGGACAAAGCCTCTGTCCTCAGATTTTATAATTGACTTAAGAGAAACATGAATATAACATAAATGCTATACTAACAGTTTTCTATGGCAACTTGGGAGTACATACAGTCTTTCAGGGGAAAGAAAAAAGGGCTTCTTGGAAGAGATAGTATTTACAATTTGAAGAATGTGAGACTTAAAAGGGAAGCAACTGATACTTGCAAGATGGGTATGAGTAGTGCCTGATTAAAGGATATTTTGAACAAATGTAACCCTGGAAGCCTGGGACAACATAATATTTGGAGATTTAAGTCATTCAGTATTTATGAAGCCTAAAACTTGAAGTGAGAAGTTTAAGGTGATGGAACACATCTCTTTCATGAGTAGTAATGATGGACTAGCATTGGTAATGCGAACTTATTTAAGAGGATCACTCACATGTCCTTATAATAATATGACAGATGGTATGAGTAGTTGAACTTCAGAAACCTTTTTCTAAAGTTTAAAGAAGTGCACTGCAAACAAAAGTCTAGCCATTTGGGAGTTAGACATGTCTCACCTGCACTCATTATTGCTGTGTTGGGCATAACATTTTCCCCAAGATGCTGTGGTGAAAAATGTGCTAGGAAATCTTGCAGCGTTTGCCAAATAGTGGTAGGTGAATCACTGTAATATTGTTTAAGATTTAGGCACTTTACAATCTATTTATACAATGCTCCATGCCCCCAAAATTTATTCTACAAATAATACCAAAATATGCACATCAGTTTCCTTCTAGATTATGAATTATTTGAACCAACTGAGACTATGGATATAATTTTTCTTACATTCTGTGTTTTCATTTTATTAATGTATGTATTTTTGACACATTGAGTTGTATTATGTTTTTGATTTTCAGGATGCATCTACATCAGTTATAAAATCAAAAGTTCTGGGGTAGACTGCCTTGACTATTAAACTGAGACTCCAACTTTTATCTGAATAAACTCTAATTTTCCTTACCTCATATCAACTATATAAGGACTAAGTAAAATAGACTACAAATTCTCCAGTGTTTGCTTCTTTCATATTTACTAGTTATGAAAAAGCAAACTAGTAAATGAAAAATCAAACACTAGTATTTTGGATATAAAACATATTCTTTGCTCTTGGCTCTCCATTTCACTTGATAGTCAAAAGTGAGTGTTTTGGGGCATAGTTAATAAATGGAATTGGACCCAGTGATAGAGGTACACTGAATAGCATGGCTTTTTAATTATCATAAATATATTTATTAATCAAAATCTAGTGGTAGTGATGCATATTTTCTAAGAATAGTAGCAGAATTAGAGTTCAATATCACTGAACTTAATTACTAAATGCTCATTAGTAGAAAAATTCAATAGACATCTCAAAGATGATTTCTAATAAAATATATTTTGTAGGTTTTTTCCTGATTTGTGCCAGAAAAGGAAAATATGAAGTGATATCTTTCTTTGAATATTAAATTAATGAAGATAGACTTAAGCCTTCTCAACTTATTACTTTGTTTGATAATATAGTTTGATTAAGTAGAAAAATACACTTTTGCAAAATGGACATATTTTAATTCGCTCAGCTTATAAATTCAGCTTAGAGGTATGAGAACCGAGATCCTGACTCTACAAGCTTTCATTAACTTACTGGTGACTTTCACCAAAACATCTTCCTGTTTTCCTTTTGTGATATAAGGGGCTGTGACTTGGTGAGGTTCAATAAATCAAATATTCTTTTATGCTGCCCATTGTGCTATAAACTGTGTTAAGTGTGCACACAGTGTCCAGTGCTTCACCGGAATCATCTGAATATGTATTTCCAAAATGATCCTGATATTAAGCTATTAACTATATAGCCTTTCTCCTGTCTTTCTAAAAATTCACATTTTCCATTTCCATTAGACATGTGTTTTTTAATCTAAATGCAAAGGAGATTACCATAATAGTTCAGGCTGTCTTTGGGAGAATTACTGAATAATGGTATCAGAGGTCCTCTGCAGACATGTTAGGGAATCACCCAGCAAAAGGCAAATGAGTTATTGTCAACAGTGGATGTCCTTTGAACTCTGATTCTGATATGACTTTAGGAAAGGGAAGGACTGTGTGAAAGGGAAAGGGAAAGGTTGTTTGCCTTTTTTTCTGAAATTACAATATAGAGCAGATATTTTCCCCACAGTTTGATTCTGTGAGTGAATGCACAAAAATTTGTGTGGGTGTGAAAAAGTTTCCAATAATAGGCATATGTTACCATAGATACATCCTTTAAACATGCCACTGGTGCATTATTGCACAGCAATACTTAAAGGATCTCAAACAGTTGTATTTTTTTCAGTTGTGAGAAATGAGAGTTGGCTTTTGAGATAAGAAATGGACCTGCTCTGCTCCTTTAAAGCTGAGTGGCTCATTATTATGGGAGTCATTGCCATTTACTCTAGACAATATTTAGGGAGGTAGAAGATATAAACTAATGAGTCTCTCCAATCGAAGACCGTCTAATTTATTAGAGATGAGAATTTGACAATGTTATTTCAGTTGAGGAAGAATTTTTTTCTTCCTTTAAGTTTTAGGAGAAACTGCTACATTATTTTGTGCGAAAATAGTCTTAAAGAGATAGAAGAATCTTTGCTCAGCTTTCTTGCATTTTTTCAAGTTGACATAATTGCTATTGTTATTTCTCTTGGATATTATAAGGGAGTTGAAAAATAGGTCTCTACAGCATATTTCTGTGTGAAGGAACTTTCACAGATAAAAGGAATATTTAGTGAGCAGTATCTCTTGCATTGTCCTTTGCAGTATGGTATATTTTGTCAAATATTTATTGAAATGCTTGCCTACTCTAACGTCTTCCAGAGGAATAAAGAAGCATAAAATGATAAGGCCTCTGTGATCAATAAGTCTTACATTCTATCTTATAGTAAACATATAAATTAGTATTTTAGTATAATTTCTTTTTTCTTTCCTTTTGTCCTGGCAGTACCAAGGGTTTGAACATGTGATCTCAATGTCTTTATACCCGGTGCTAGCCCCTGTCAACCATGCCTGCAGTCCTTTTTTAACCTGTTATTTTACAAAGCAGGTCATGCTTCCTATCCAGATGTGTACATGAGCTGTGATCCACTTAATTTTAGGCTCCCATCATTTCTAGGATAATAGTAGGGTGTTAACACACCCAGCTCCTTCCTTGTTCAGTTTGGGATGATGGATGCACCTGCTGAGTCCAGCTCTGAATTGAGAAGTACGTTTATAAATGATTCTGTCTAGTATGGCCTCAAATTGTGATCCTCTCAATCTCATCCTCCCAAGAAGCTAGGATTACAGACCTGAGCTACCGGTGCCTGGCTTATCACTTTTTCTTTGAATATCAGGATACAGGTGACCTGACCAGTGAGAGGTGGAACAGAAATTGCAATAAAGACCTGTCAGATGGCCTCTTGTTATTTCATAGCATCATAGATGTCATAGATCCCCTACTATGTACATGACAATAGAAGAATAGAAGTTCTAGTCTTGCTTCATCTCTACTGTGGATGACTCTACATCATGGAGTCTATTTTCTCATCTATAAATTCAGGACAAACATATGCTGACCCTGAAAGGTAGTCATGAATTATGTGAGAAGATGATGAACATCAGTTAATTCCTCTGTACTGTGAGGCCTGGAGCAGGCAAGGATGCTCTTGTGGGGTTAAATTCTATAATTGGGAAATGGCAGACATTTTGCGTTTTCTTAATTTGTTCATTTCCTCAATATGATGCTCATAAGATCCACCAGGAACAGGAGCTCTGAGAGCAATGATCACATAGGATGTGGGTGGGGTGTGATTGATGAGGGACGACTGGACAGAAGTGTCCCAGGATTGGGGGCAGGCAAGGCATTCAGGGGTCTTGGGACTCGTTTAGCTGACACACCTTCATTTTCATCTTTAAGTGCGGACTCTTTGAAATACATAGTCGTTAAATGAAAACTGCTTGGTTAGGATACTTTCATTTCATTGATTTATATGCTCATCATTTAACAGTATTTTTGGTACATGAAAGGAGTTTAATAAGTGATGGTAAATGAATAAATGAACTTATGAACAAATACTTTGAAGCCATTGATGTACAGAGAGAGAGAGAGAAAAAAAAGAAAGAGAGAGAGAGAGAGGTAAGACTGAGTTGGATACAGAAGAAAGGCTGGCACTATGTGGAATCATGGCTGGATGCTGACTCATTGAGTTAGAAAGATTATGCTGCCTTGCATTGATAATATGCATTTTTGTAATAAACAGCTTTCAAAATAGTCTAGTGAGGTGGGTAGGGCAGGTTAAGTTGTATTGGTATGAGGTCCCACTGTTGGGACTTTTACTCACTTATACTATCAATTATATATCCAATTCAAACACCCATGCTGAACATTCTTGTCATCTGAGCTGGTGCAGATTGTGTGACAAGCACCCACTGAGCAGAGCACCACAGAAGTCCTGAGGCTTCACTCACTTCCAGCCAATTAAGAGGCACAAAGACTGAACTTGCTCCTCACACTGCTGCCCAAAGTCCTATTACAATATACCTTCACCAAAGGAGCACAGCAAATTCTCAACAGGGGAAAACTGCTTTATAAATACTGAATAGTGCTAGTCATATCTGACCTGAGAGAAAATTTAGCTTGTTGAGAGCTGTATTGTCAGCTCTTGTCTTCTCTCCTATCTGTGGCTTTGCTAAAGTTGTGAAAATGAGGAATTTGAAAAGTATTTATTTTTATCCACAAAAGTCAATATATACTGTAACTCCTTTGCTTGGAGTGAAAAGATGATGTAGAATAAAAGACCATGGAGTTCAAATAGATGTTAAAATGATTGACTTTGTTTAAAAAATAAATGAAACAATTATATTTAAATAAACAGAACTGACAATATATTCAAATACAAGGAGAATTGAATGGTTTGTTTCAGAGTATGGGGGAATGACTAAAATTGAATATGCCTTGATTTTATTTGTGCAGAATGTATAATTTGAAGCACTCTTGAAGGGATTCATAACAGTGTAGGTCCCAAGGGGCTGACTTGTCATGTTTATGGGACAATAAGACGCTATGAGGAATAAAAAATATGGAGTTCAATAGAGTTGAGCTCAAGTTCAACCTTTGCTACTTATTTGCCACATCCATAGACAAGCCTGTCTGAGATTAGTGTCTTCATCTTTAAATTATGAACAATACTTTTCATACAAATGAGATGAAATAAGTGAATTGCTTTGCAAAGATCTGAAACATGGCACATACTTATTACATTTTTTAAATTCTTTCCATGGACAAACATTTCAAAATCACCACTCTTGATATACCCATCTTTTAAAAACTTTTATTTTATTTGCTTAAATAGGGATACAAGTTGATCCATTGTAACGATGAAATGTTCAAGACGCTATGCTGAAAACAAACTTAACAACTTTGACAGTGGGGGGGGTAGTTGTGGAGGTGGGAGGGAAGGGATGGTAGGGGAAAAACAAAGAGGAGGCAACAGTGCTCGATAGGAAATGTACTCAGTACTTTGCTCATGTAACTGTAACCCCTCTGTACAGTATTTTCACAATAAAAACGTACAAAATTTTTTATCTTATTGTAAATATGCTGTACAGAGGAGTTAAAGTTAAATGAGTACATTTCTTGTCGTGCATTGTCCCCCTCATTTGTTTTTCTCTTATATCCCTTCCCTCCTCCACCTCTCCCACTCCCCACCTCCACTCTACCCCAAGTTGTAAAGTTCATTCTAACATAGTGTCTTTGGGAGTATCATTGTTGCAATGAGTCATCCTTTGTCCTTGTTTCAACATTTTGTCATTCCATTTTCCCTCTCCAAATTAGATAAATGTATATACAAGATGCAGGGTGCCAAAATCAAAATCTTTAAAATGCCCTAATTTCTAAAGCTTTCCTTAGCTAGTCTCCTGATTCCCTTTCTAAGAAAATACTTTCCTCACACCTGTTGATATACCCGAAGTAGACTATTTCTTCTACATGTAGATTGTTTCCTTTTGCCTATTATCCTTTCTTAGACTACTAAGTAATATTATTTCCTTACTCTTAAAATTTTGGTCTATTTATTATTTTAACTATCTGTTGTAACTATTTATGCCACTTTTCTAAAAACCATTTGATTTTATAAAAAAATTAATGTGTGCATTATGAGTATTCTGTTCTAGAAGGTATTTGAAAGGGTAATATGCACTCATGTTCTTTTATCCAATTCAACAATTATTGATGAAAGGCAAGGACTTTGTTATGTAATCTTCTAAACTTCGAGCCTTACAGAGGAACCATTTTTCTGCCAACAGCTGTTTGGGTATTAATAACATTGTTCATTGGCTTTACAAAATCATCAACACAGGCAGCAACCAACAAGAGGCATATGTCTGTTCAGTCATGGAGCAAATAATTTTGAGGGCCTTAGAATGGCCCACAGGCCTGATGTTCCTCCCCTCTGTTACAACATCAGGCATAGAGCTGAGGATTAAGTAACTATTACATATTCATTGTATAGCTTCTTCTATGGAGAGTTCTAATATTACATAGTGTTTTAGGGTGGCTGAGAAATAATTAGCTAAAAGCAATCACCATTAAGTTTCTATGGAATTCTAGAAATAAAAATAGTCTCTCAGTGAGTGAAGAGTCTATCCTTTGCATTTATGGATCAAAAATTCTTGGATTGTTAAACTAGGTCAAGTTATATGTAATCTTATGTCTGGTGGTCAGATGATAGATTAACCTCAGTGGCAAGAGCCAAATGTAAGCAGGTACCTACCTGTAGTACTGGTCAAAGGCCTGTATGTCATGAATCAAAGTCAAGACTGAGAGACAAAATGGAACCTCATTTAGGCTTGTTAAGCACAGATGTCATGGAGACCAGTGATTGGAGCTTGAGCATGTAGCTAGTTATGGCTGAACATGGGTGCTTCTGGGAATTGTCAAGATTTGTAGTAGACAATATAAGTACTTTAGCAAAGAATACTGTTCCTATAGAAACCAAGATATTGGTCAATGCAATTTTGTAGGGCTGTTTAAATATGCTTACATTGGACAGCTAGTCAAGAGCTTCCAAAAGAGCTCTCACTGGAGCTTGTTCCATCTTACATAAACCTGGTGTTTTAATGATGTAAAATTCCTGCTTTCTCCAAGACATGTCTGTGTCTTTCTAGCTGCATACTGAATTAACTTTGGGGACTGGAAATAATAGTGATTGAAAGATCTCAGCTTATTGGCTTAATGTTTGCTTAGCCTTTTGCTAAAGCCAAGCACAAACAACCCAGAGGCAAATTTGGAAGCCTTGAGTTCCAAGAAAGAGTTTTTGATAAGGGGAGCTAAATAAATACTGTACATATGGGATGCTACAATCAGTGACCAAACTGCTTGTCGTCCATATAAGCAATCATCTGGGGCAGAGGAGACATGAGTAGAAAGCCAGGGAAAAAGGATATGGAAGGAGCCTAATGCATGCATGTTCCAAAGAGAAATGCTAATACTAACAACTATAGTGTATGTTGAGTTCATTTTATACTTTGAACACAAATTGAAGCAACTATCATTTCTTCACGTACATTTATAATGCCAGCATACTTTCAACACAGATTGAAACAAATCTTATTCTTTCTCCATAGACTTTTATAACCCCAGCACTAAGGTTACTAATAAGGTTAATATGACATAATGACCTATCTATTAGGGTAGCCAACTTGGAGTCAAATGCTGCTCTGTCTCATTCCAAAGTCTGCTGCCCCTATGCCTTCCTATGCACAAATGTATTTTCCTATTTTTGTGTGTGTGTGTGAGATTCCTCTTAGGAAATTATGGTATATAATTTCAGTGATTGTACTTTCTCCTGCTGGCATCTGATTTTCCAGAAATGCTCATAGCCATCATACAACACCACTAGTAAATATCTTCCACTTGTCTTAATTGCTAACCTTTTGGAATCTTTTGTAGCTAAAAATGTACATGTGTACTCGCTGAGATATGAAACACCAGCTTTCTGCCTAGTCTGTGGTGGATACAAGAGACTGACATGAGCAAGTAGATTTATAAACAACTCAGTGTAATAAAAGAATACAGCTATGTTGGGGTTCAGAAGAGGGAGTGATCCATCTTGCTTGAGAAGGTGAGAAAAGCTTCAAAAAGGAGATAGAATTTGAGGCAGTTCTTAAAGGCCATGGTCTCTGCCTTCTGCAATTCAGAGGAAAGGTTTGAGAGATGGCCCCATTCACTTTACTAAAGGATGAACCATAAAAGTGCTTTCATGTCTTATAAGATATTGCTTTGTTTTAAAATATCACATTGAATATAGACTGAATTACAGATAGATGTTAATAGGTTAAATCAGGTAAGAAAATGAATGTGATTTACAGCCATGAAGTTATAATTAGTGATTAAGTAATGGTACAGAAAAATATGCTTTAGCAAATTAGTATAGTATTGAGATAATAAAGATAAAGATTAGGATCAGATTGCAGAGCAAGAAAGCCTTTGGTATGCATCTGGTGCATACAAACCTGGGCAAATACCAGCTGTCTTCAGGTTTTTCATTTACACAATGAAAATCACAATTGCATCTCATCCCTCAGGATGTTGTAAGGGTAAAAATGGTTAAGTTACACAATTTGCTTAGGACAGTGGTTGGTACAGCAAATGTCATCTTGTTAATATATTTGAAAAAGGACAATATCTGAGTTCCACTATAAAGATCTATGAGTAGAGCTCTTATTTCTTGAGCCACTGGTTTGAAAATGCAACTCAGTTTAGAGTTTAGACTTTTTTTCTTTCTGGAGAATACTTTTTTTCAGGGAGGGGGAATTAATTTGCAGAAAAATCCAAAATAATTTGGAGTTTTAGTATTTTGGAATTATCCACCCCATATGATGGTATGTTTTCTGTGCTTGTTAGTGAGTCAAATAACCCCTGGAGCCTTTCTTCTTCTAAGCTATTAGTTGAACAAATTGTGGTAACAAGGTCACTTTCAGACTGAAGCTTTCTGATTCTGAGTCATATTCCTTTTTTTTTAAAGCATGTAAACAATACTTCTGAATGTAAAAGTCCAGTGTTAACTAGCTTCATTTTAGAAATGAAGAGCTATAAGCATAATAAAGCCAAATAATGTTCCAAGGTTCTAATAAAATATACAATATTTTGACTAAGTCTGAGCATGTGAAGTTTAGACCCATTTCATTGTGGACACATTATAGGCATTGGTGTCTTATAAACTTAGATTCAAATTTGATCTGGTTCAAACATGCACTCTTTTATTGCCTAGTGATTTACTTATATTTCATAAGTTTGTTACCTCTGATTAAAAACTTAGCTATTTGGCACTGACTACATTGAACATGGTTCTGAAGTGAGAAATGGCCAGGTGTAATACCTAGTAGGACCATGCTAGAGAATATCATAAGTTAGATTCCAGGCTAGATGTAGTGGCATGGTACAAGGCTTCCTCATACTAACCAAAATAAGACAAAATTGGCAACTTAGATTTCATTCTCAATTTTTCAGTTGATGATGGGTAACTCATATCAAAGAAAGTGAAATTGGGTTTCAAAGTACTATAATCAGGTGGTCCCTGATTGGAAATAATTGTATTCAGGATTCTTCCTTAACTTTATGATAATAAAAGTCAATACACATTCAGTAGAAACCATAGTTTGAATTTGGAATTTCAAATCTCAGTAGTTAAGTGTAAGTAACCTCACTTTACTTAGTAATGACCCTACAGGGTCAAAATAGTGATGCAGACATGTAGACAAGCCATAGAAAAACCGTAAGTGTCAATGATAAGTGAGAAAAATTCTTAATTAAAAAATTAAGTTTTCCAGGACCTACCCTATAGTTTGAAGAGATTTTCTCTCATATGTGGAAGTATGTGTATTCAAGGAAGAATTTAACTGGTGTAATTCCTTTGAACAACTCACTTAAAGTTCCCTGACTTTCAGAAAACTTGAATTTGAGGTTTGGAGGCTTGGAGGAGGGATTGAGGTCAACTGGAGGGTAGTAGGTGAATGAAGAGAGGAAGGTTGAGAGTCATAACATTCAATGTATATGAGAAAATAAGGAAATTTGAGGGGCTGTGTGGAGTTGGGAGTAATGGGGGAGAAAGATGAAAGGGGTGGGTGACATTGATCACAATGAACTACCCTCATAAACTGACATATTGAATTGTTACAACTATATAAAGATAATAAAAAGTAACATTTTTATTACCAAAAATGCTTAGCTAATGAAGCTAACTTCAGCTTCTTTCGTTTCTTTTTGTTCCATTTGGAATTACCTCCCTTGTGAAAAGCTTGCTATTTGAACTTTCTATGTAAACATCCCCCTGTGTTGATTTTTTCTGGAACATTGCTCAGCTTCTTGCTTGATTTGAGAATATTACCAGAGTCAAAGAGACCTCAGGTGAAGTGTCTGAGTTTGTAAAGTTGCTTATGTATGCTAGGAAGAAGCATGTTAATAAATGAAGACCAGGTGGGTTTTGGAGGTGTCTCCAGTTCTTGATCCCTAACCTATTCCCCCAATCGGGGCAACCTCACCTAGAAGCATGCAGTAACTCCCATCACTGTCCATCATTTCCTTCTGTGTTCTCTCAGGAGCTCAGAATTTGATGTCAGATGTTGTTCAATATATACTTCCCATAAAGCCAAATAATGTTGAGTTACCAACTACCAATGAATATATTTATATAATATTTAAGTTATTCCTTCATCAATATTTTTTGTGCATGCTGGTCCTGGGGATTGAACTCAAGGCCAAGGCACAGTTCCCTAATCTTTTTTGCTCAACACTAGTGCTCTACCATTTGGGCCACAGTTCCACTTCTGGCTTTTTGGGGTTAATTGGTGATAAGTGTCTTACTGACTTCCTGCCTGGGCTGGTTTTGAATCTTGATTCTCAAACCTCTGTCTCCTGACTAGAATTATAGGTGCCAGCCACTAGCACCCAGTATTGATTAATATTTTAAAATATTTTAAAGTCAAATGCTTGAAAATGATTAAACAAATACCACATTAAAAAGGTTCACAAATTCCAGAAACAATGAAGCTGAATTAGTCACTCACTGGCTTACTGGGGAAGCAACAGAGATTTGTATCTGTGGTTGATTCTCCTTGTTCTTATAAATTATGGTCTTCTATTAGGTTTGAATCTGATTAATGAAGTTACATGTGTCAATTACAATAGTTTTAAAATCTGCTTGGAGCTATCAAGTGACTTCGTTTTAGTTTATCAAGAGACTTTTGATGTTGTGGATTAAGAGCACAAATTCTGAAGTCAAACTATAAAACTTCTAGCTCTACCACTTACTAGTCATGTAATCAGTTAAGTGTAACCAGTCTAGTTATTTAAACTTTCTGATTCAAATGTTTCTCAACTGTAAATAACAATAGAACGAACTCTTTAGGGTTGCTGTGAGGTTTTAAATTATCTTTTGAAATGTATTTACAATTGTCGTTTCTGACAAAGTAAACACTCAAAGCTATTACTGAGTATATACATGTGTGCCAGGCACTGAGCAGGATATTACAATGGATAACTTCTTCCTTCCAAGAGTGTATTAGTGTAAGGGTAGACAAACTACTGTCTGGAGGCTCAATCTACCATGACATTTGTTTTTGTAAGTTTGTGACCCAGTTATGTTCCCTTATACTATCTAAAAACTATTGTCATGCTTTGATAGCAGAATTCGATAGTAATGATAGAGAACATCTGGCTCTCAAAATTGAAAAAAAAATTGCGAACTGCCTCATTATAGAAAAAATTGCCACTATTTGTTAAGCAAAGCAAACAAACATAAATGAATGGATATATTTTATGAAGTGTGGCAGATAGGCTTAGCACATTATCTTAGTGACTCATATATAGTTAGCACATAATATATGTATATTGTGTGTCTATACTTGATAATATTCTAAGTGATGGATATCTTGTAGTTAAAAAATGTAAAAGAATTTAGCATTTGAAAAGTGTTAATAAGTCAGAAAAGGGAGTAAAGCACCAGAGGTCAAGTGAATAAAGGGAGTAAAGGGAGTAAAGCATCAGAGGTCCAGTTCTTGAGGTATAAAGATATCTATAATCACATGCCACCCAAACCTGGCCAATCGCAATTTCTTTTTTTTTTTTTAAATTTAAATTTAATTTTATTTGTGAACATACTGTACAGAGGAGTTACAGTTACATGGGCAGGATAATGCGTACATTTCTTACCAAGCATTGCAGCCTCCTCCTTTGTTTACCCTTCACATCCCTTCCCAGCCTCCCCCCTCCCCCCCTAATCCCAATCCTTCTCCTTCCCCCCCTTCCCCCTCCCCCCCCCCCCCCCCCCCCCCGCACCAACGTTGTAAAGCTCGTTTTGGACATGACAACTTGTACTTCTCATTGTTGCAACAGGTCCACCTGTATCCTTAAACAACTGGTTTTTCCCCATCTCCTCCACAAGTTATACTGACATCAAATATAGTGAAAGCAGGGGTTATACTGTGGGGGAGGGACATACAAAGCAACAAAGAGATAATCTTATAAATGTGTTAGAAACACATGCATAAAAGAAAAAAACATTAAAATACACATCTAAGGGTTCATTTTCCTGACATCACATTATCTGACCTTTTCCGCTTGACTCATACATATACTAGATATTACAAATAAGGGAAACCATGGGACCTATGTTTCTTTGGGCCTGGCTTACTTCACTTAATATAATTTTTTCCAAGTTTTTCCATTTCCTAACAAATGGGGCAATGTCATTCTTTCTGATGGAGGCATAGAATTCCATGTGTATATATACCACATTTTCTTGATCCATTCATCTACTGAGGGGCATCTGGGTTGGTTCCATATCTTAGCTATGGTAAATAATGCTGCAATAAACATAGTTGTGCTGGTAGCTTTAGTGTGGTCTTGTTTGTAAACATTTGGGTAAATGCCCAAAAGTGGGATTGCTGGGTCATAGGGGAGCTCTATGTGAAGTCTTTTGAGGAACCTCCATACTGCTTTCCAAAGCGGTTGAACAAGTTTACATTCCCACCAACAATGAAGTAAGGTTCCTTTCTGTCCACATCCCCTCCAGCATCTGTTGTTGTTAGAGTTCTTGATTTTTGCCGTTCTAACTGGAGTGAGGTGATATCTCAATGTTGTTTTGATTTGCATTTCTTTTATGGCTAAGGATGTTGAACATTTCTTCATGTGTCTATTGGCCATCCTTCTTTCTTCTTCAGAGAAGTTTCTCTTTAAGTCTTTCGCCCACTTATTTATTGGGCAGTTGTTTCTTTGAGGATTTGTTGTTGGGGGGTTTAATTTTTTGAGTTCCAAGTATATTTTAGATATGAGACCCTTGTCTGTTGTATGGCTAGTAAAGATCTCCCAATCCGTGGGCTTTCTATTGATCTTGCTAGCTATGTCATTTGCCCTGCAGAAGCTCTGCAACTTTATGCAATCCCATTTGTCCAACCTTTCTTTGATTTGTTGTGTTTCCGGGTCTCTATTCAGAAAATTTCGGCCTGAGCCAAGGAGACCTAGGGTTTCTCCTATTCCATCCTGTAATGTTTTCAGAGTGTCTGCTTTGAGTTCAAGGTCTTTGATCCATTTGGAGTTGATTCTGGTGCAGGGTGATATATAAGGATCTAGCTTTAGTTTTCTACATGTAGTTAACCAGTTTTGCCAGCACCATTTACTGAAGAGGCTGTCTGTCTTCCATTCTATTGTTTTAGCTCCCTTATCGAAGATTAGATGGCTATAGGTCTGTAGGTTCATTTCTGGGTTTTCAATTCTATTCCATTGGTCCTGAGGTCTGTTCTTATGCCAATACCAAGCTGTTTTGATTACTATGGCTTTATAGTAGAGTTTGAAGTTTGGTATTGATATTCCTCCAGCAGTGTTCTTTCCATTCAGGAGCGTTTTTGCTATTCGGGGCCAATCGCAATTTCTATCCATACATTCTGCTTGATAGTGGTTATTCCTTTGTCATCCCTGATGTTCTGCAAGATCCTAACATGGGGCCTTACAAATACTAAATGCTTAATACAAGGCTTTTTTTTTTCAATACACAAAGAAATTGTCATCCTTTGTGTTATTTATCCTGTTTGGAAACTCCTGTTTCTTGGTTCTGCTCATTCTTCAATATCAGGTAAAGGATATTTCTTCTCTAAAATGTCTCTCATTTTACTCTCTCTTTCCCATTCTGGAAACACAGTGCTATTTCATCATGGGGAGATACTGTGTTGTCCTCAAAGCATCTATACTTTGGAAAGAGTCAATATAGAGCGTCCAGGTAAGAGGTAAAAGTGTTCTTACTGGAGACTAGGTTAAGTAGAGATTACAGAGAAGAGTTTCATAGGGCCCTAGGAATTCATAGTGAGCAGGACTGACACAGATCTGGAGTCTCACAGTAAGAGAAAAAAACAACAAAAGCAAATGGAAAGGGAAACGTGATAGTAGTTCATGAAGGGCGCATGTGACAAGAGAGGCTGAAGTGTATTCATAAAGTACTCCCAGAGGCCAGAGAGAACTTGTTAAGAGTTGAACAGGAATCTGAAGTACTGTAATTGGCTGGAACAGAGTACTGAAGGGCATCTGTAAGCTATGGAAATAGAAGCCTCTTTGGACGACTTTCATAAAGGAATGACATTAGTTTAATATTTTATGAGAGATCCTAATGCCTGCAAGATGAAGGAAAAAGTATGAAGAATCACAATTTAAGGAAAAGTGACTATTCCAGTTACTAAAATTGAATTATGCCACTTAATATCTACAACTATGTTGTACAATCAGGATCATTACATTTTTAATAAAATAAGATTCAGAGAAGTTAAGTAAGTTGTCTATAGGCACAAAGCTAAAGAGGCGATACGTATTAGGAGAGTCAATTTGAATATTCTTTCTGGTCTATCCTCAGTTTCTCCCTTCCTCAATCTCTTAAAAGGAGCTAGCTAGGTAAGAGAGAAGGGAAATCTATCCTAAAGTGTTAGCTACTTATAGAAAACTGAAAATAAGCAAGTCACCGCACATCTAGAGGGCTTTTGTTGTAAGGTAATAAAACATAGAACCCACATTTCAAGAGGTCAAATCTTGGAATTTTTATGAAGAGCCCAGAAACTGCATAGTGGACTCCTGTCTCAAAGACCAGCAGCCTGCAACTAAACACTGTTAGAAAACTGAGCTATGATAGCCAGAGAGGAAAGAACAAAAACAATACCAACAAAACCAATTCAGCGCCAGTAGAGAACTGTATTGAGACATCATGGTGATGAGAAGAGGCAGGAGACTGGAAAGAGGACACGAACACAGAGACAAGTGGCATAATGGCGCCTGAGCAAATCGGGACCTAAATAGGATCAGGTCAGGGGGCAGGGTCACAGGACACTCCCAGTCCCAGGCACTGGACTGACAGGTTTAGTAACCTATCATCCAAGTCCCTGCCCTTGCCTCCAGGGATTCAGGCATGCCCATCACTTGGGAGGAGGGGGCTTCACCTTCTTCCACCATGAAGACAAGATGCCAGTCCCTACCATCCACCATGCGGCCAAGAGGGTTCCAGCCAGATCCAAACTCATCATTGGGTTCTTAGCAGAGGATACAGAGATTAATAGAGGGGGGTAATGATCACAGATCTTGTAAGCACTTGGATATTATCCAATAAAATATTACATAAAGTTCCCAATCCCCACATCAAAAATTGACATGAACCTATTTTGTATGTTTAGAGATGACTGCAGAGGCAATGCAGATGTAGAGAGAGGTGTTAAAAATGTCAGTATGATATTATTGCGATTTTGTTTAAAAACATGATAAAGGTCTAAGCTAAGCAGGAGAGATGAAACTGTGGGAAAAGGTTTCTTTCATAAAACCCAAATTACTAGGTGGAATGAATGAGATTCACTGTCTAGAATGGAAAGCACATTGGGAAACTAGGGAATAAAATTGGAAAGGGTAAGAAGGTTGAGCTCATGGAGGACCTTGGAGAATACTGACTTTAAATTTAGAACAGTTATAAAGGCACTAGGAAAATTACCTTGAGGTGTAGATTGGTTTCAAGTTGTAAGAACAAATTATACAACCCTCAGTATGTCCTTTTAGCCAGGTGGTCTGGGACTGTTAACATATAAACATAAAATTACTTGCTGGAAAAGGACTTTAAAATTATCTTAAAAAATATCTATCCCTTACTCCCAATATTTGTTTTACATGTAAGCCAATTTAAGGAAAGATCAGTCACGAATCTCCAATTTTGTGTCATTTCCTTTTTTATTACATGGAGCCACTTTACTCTTGATGAAATTTGGAATTAAATGGAATTCTGAATTTAATCTTTAGGACCCAGAAAAAGGCTATGCTAATAAGGCCATCATGATGGTGACTTATATGACCACTTAGATATTTCTGGATATTAAATGGCTGATAAAAAGTACTTGGGTGAAAGAAGTAAGCATTATTGTACTGCTATCCTGTGTAAAAAGGAAAAGCAATTGTTAAGTTGTTTATTCCAAAAGGACATTTTACAAGCTTTTTAGGGTAATTCCTTTGGCCTGTGGGCAAAGAACACTAAAGAAAAAACTGATGCCCTCCCTCAGTTTTACCCTTCACTCACTGCTTTCTCAAGAAGTGAAGCTCAGTCAAGCATTTTCAGGAGACAGAGTAGTAATACTTAACTCATAAGATTTTAAATGTAAAATGAATAAAAGTGGATTTCTGTATGTATTTATTTAGTGCCAACATACATTTCAGAAAGATTTCACATACTTATGCATTCTTTAAAATGTGCAGCATATATTTTTTTGAAGTTCTAGGTATTGAAAGATGAATACTGTTCAGTATGCAATAGGGGAAAGTAACAACGACAATCATTTTATTTCTATTTAAGCTCTGGTCTCAAGTGTTCTGATTTTGACTATAAACATCTACCAAGTGTTTTCTATCCCATCCACTCCTCACAGAAACACTGTATTATTCTGAGGTTAAGCATGTTTTCTGAATTGTGAAGTTTAAATCTGTAGCACAATGTGTCATCAGTCTGAGGTCATGCAAACCTAATTTTTCATCTTTACAATGGAGATAATTCTTATTACATAAGGATGCTGTAAAGATTAGAGATAATACTTGAAAATATATCAACTTGGTTTCCTGCATTGTGAGCTCTTCTAAATGGTATGGAAATTTGCATTGTAAGTGGAAGCATAGTTCTTAACATATCAGTCATTCCCTATTGATTTATGCACAGTTTAATACAGTGGTGCTTCTGGCAAAAAGCTGACCAGCAAGCATATCCACCACTCAGTCCAGTTTAAATGGAAATGGCGAGTGAATTGTCATCTAGTAGAGTCTACCTTAAATGTCTTCTGAAAGAAAGCAAATAAATATAGGCTTAAAACTGTTAATAAAACACATACTGTATCATAGGAAATGTCCCATAGGTAACTCCTCTCCACCTTCATAATAGGCAATTTATTATTTTTTCTTTCTCATATCTTCCTGGTTATTCATGTATAACTCTGGCTTTGTGGGAAACTTTATACTCATACATATTCACAGATCGACATATGGATTTGTGGGAGGTGTATATATGCATGTATATATGCATGCACACAGGAGTACAAGTACTTGTGAATGCAGGCAAGGGAGCAAGAAAAGCCAAAGAAACAGATCCACAAAGGATGGAGGATTCCTGCTTTATTCACCCTGTGTACTAATTTCCTACTGCAATGTCTGGCATAAATGTCACTTAATAAGGGCTCAACAAGTCTTTGTTAAAGAATGAATACAAATCTATAGATATTTATAGTATATCTGCAAATGTGAATGAATATATTAAAATAACCTCATCCTTCAGGAAGTCTATTTGTCGTTTAGGATTTTTGTCACTGTATAAGTAAGGAGGAACAGGAGATCTATGTTATATCTATTTTCAAAAAAGATCCTTATTTTACTTTTCTAGTAATGAGACCAAAATAGCCATATTATCTCTGACTTGGGCTGGGAATTAGGCAACACCCACAGACAGCCAAAAGATTTTTTAAAAATCTTCTCAGAATTAGGAGTTGTTAGATCATTGAAAAAGCAGTATGAAATCTACCAAAGATCAAGAATATTCTTAGCATGGTGCAGATGCACCAAACTTTAAAATGCATAAATGTGAGTGACAGTTAAGCAGGTTGTAGTTTAATTTGAGCTTCAACTAAGTGTAAAATAATCAGAATATATTACTGAGCACTGGAAGTTTCAGGCAGGGTTTTACCGATGGGTTTAAGAGAATTTGTCTTTAGAATCCTTAAACATGTACTTGAAGCTTGTTTCTGACTCTGAAACCATTGAATCTGTATTACTTTCTCCTCAAACATGTCATTCCCAAGGAAATCCATGAGATTTATATATTTATTTGAAAATAGAGCATTCAAGATCAGCAAGTTGAAGAATCCTGTTTGATTGAACTTATTCTAGGTTGGCCCTTACTTTCTTTGATCATGTCTTCTACATGCCTGCTTTCAAGGTTTATCTCTGAACATGCCCAGTAGGTTGTAGAAAAGCAGGCAGGCAGAAGGTTATAGTCTGAAATCTACATTCAGAGTGACTTACTATGTCTCAGAGAAAGAAAGGAAGATGGAGACAGAAGTTAAGCTGCTAGGAGTAGGTTTTCCAGCAGCGTGGGAGAAGTATTTGCCATGGCAACCCTTGCATCATTCTGCAGGGGTGGCAGGAACGCCTCAGGGGGAAAAGAGGATACCTCTTAAAATCCCATCCTCATTTACTAAAGCCTGAAAGCCTAGGGGAAGTGGGGGACAGCAGGATACTCCTAACATGATGGTTGATTTTGTGATCACAGAGGAAGTTATCTAATTTGTATTGTCATTTTAATTGTCACCTAACTTTGCTCTAGGTCAAGTCACTTAACACCAGTTTGCCTATTAATCCTTTTTTCTAATGAATCAATTTCCCTGAAATCATAACACCCATATAATTTAGCTTTCAAACAAGAAAACTTTTGTGAGCAAACTGGTTTATGATTAGTTATACTAGAATAATGGGAAAAACCAAGGAATCACCCTAGTAAACTGAGGTAAATGGTCCTTCTGCATAAACTTACTCTATTTCTTGCAAATATTTATTGGAAATAAATGAAAACTATCCAGTAAGTATCGATTATTAATTCAGACTTGACTGAATAGCAAGGAAGTCAGCCACTATTTATTCAGCTTAGAAGAGACTCAAAAGTAGAAATAAACAAGTAGAAAAAAATAATATGTTTTGTCCTGAGCCAGAAGCAGAAGCAGAACATGGAGGACATTGGGAATCAGTGAAGTAATCCTGGCCATTTTGAGTCAATTGCTGCGGATACTGTGGTTCTATCCATTTGTATATTCAGGCTCCCAATTGAATTCCTTATTTTGTACAATATCTTTGGGAGAGTTTTAAAAGTATTTTAATTATCTAAATTGCTTACAGGTAATTTTGTATTTTGATAAATTCTTAAACTTGTAATATTTATAAATAGTTACGTTTTATATTTCTACAGTATATAGATTTTTTAACAAGATTTAAAATCTACTTTTATAAGCCAGCTGCCAGTGGCTCACGCCTGTAATACTAGCTACTCAGGAGGCTGAGATCTGAGGATTGCAGTTCAAAGCCAGCCCAGACAAGAAAGACCGTGAAACTCCTATCTCCAATAAACCACTAGAAACCCAGAAGTGGCGCTGTAGCTCAAGTGGTAGAGTGCTTGCCTTGAGCTGAAGAGCTGAGGGATAGCGCCCAGGCCCAGAGTTCAAGCCCCATGACCAAAAAATAAAAATCTACTGTGTAATTTTATATATGTTTGACCATATTTTTGAAACACATCAAGAAATGCAAATGCTCAAACATATAAGAGGTTATACTTTTATGTTTATAATTAATTTATATTTTAGATATATTGCTCATTAAGCAACAGTTCTCACATAAGATGAAACATAGCTGCTAATTACTTTGTTGCTATGCTCTATCTGCTCACAACGTTAGACACCCAAGGGTAAAATTAGGAAGAAATACTCTTAGGGTTGGGAGGAAGGTAGCATCCTTCTTGTGTGTGTTTTACCAGTGGAAGAACACTAAACACATTTATAAACTTTAATTCTGAAAGTATTCTAGGTTAAAAGTCTTAATTAGGAATTCCACTGACTAGATGCCTACTAATCTATACATATAAACTTTATCAAGAATAATAAGTAATAGCTGGTATAATGTATCACATATGTGTGAACCTTACAGTAGATTCTGGGAACACAATGACAACATCAGACAATGTCTCTATTAAAGTCATTGCTTTCAGAATGAGGTAATCTTAGGTTCCATAATGTAGTACAAGTTTATTAATTTCTCCTTAATAACAGCTGGCATAAAATAGTGAGAACAAACATAAACTTCACAGAGTTATTAAGAAAAACAAGTATTTCTGTGCTTTATTTTCTGGGAACTTCAGTACAGATCTGGGACTTAGAAGACTTGGATACTAACCAACTTATATGACTTCGGACAATTAATTGACTTTTCCCAGACCAGTGAATATTTCTTACCTATAGAAATAATTATATCAAATACTCTCAAAAATCTCTTCCATAGGTTTGTTTCCCAGAACACAAAAGCAGCAGGGTATGTGGGCAGTCATTCACTGGATTTTTTTTAAGTGTGTCTGCTTTCTAATATTTCACAATATCATTGATATCTGATATTCTATATATTATGAATTGTACAAAGTAATAATTTTTATGATGACATTTTTGCATTTGGATATATACTTAGATCATCATCCCCCCCATCTGATTTTTGAGTATTCTAACCTTTGTTATTAACAATCTCTTAAGTCCTTCCTGTCCTTGAATTTGTAGTTAAACTTCTTTTGGATAATTCTGGATCCACAAAAATATTGAAAAAAATAGTTGATTTCCTACATAACACTTGGCAAATACTTTTATTAGCATCCATCAGTGGTACAAGATTTCATTTTGAGGTGTCCATATACAATGTACCTTGGTTACACTCACCCTTCTTTCAATCCCCCTCATCTCTTTTCCAACCATCAATAAGCTTCATTGCTCAAATTTTCTAGGTGTATATAAAGCACTTCAGTCATATTCGCTGTCCATTCTCTCCCTTCATTGTCCTTTCCTTTCACTACTCCTACCCTAGACCAAACCTGTTACATTCCTGTTCTTCATTTTGTTTGTATCTGTCAGTTGTTCAATGGGGTTTTACTATATTTTCACCCATCTATATAGTTTAAATCACACTGACCCTCTGATTTATTCTTGTTTTCCCCATCCACTCTACACTGTTGTTCAATAGCTTTCAGTGAGTTTTGTTGAGTAATCTTCATTTACAAATGCAAATTTCTTTTTTTGGGGGGGGCGGGTCCTGTCATGAGGCCTGAACTCTGGGCCTGGGCACTGTCCCTCAGCTCTTCAGCGCTACCACTTGAGCCACAGCGCCACTTCTGGCTTTTTTCTTTTTGCTTATGTGGTGCTGAGGAATTGAACCCAGGGCCTCATGCATGCAAGGCAAGAGCTCTACCACTGAGCCACCTTCCCAGCCCCACAAATGCAAATTTCAACTTCATTGATTAAACAAAAATCTTTATTTTGGCCAAACCAATCTGCTTAGTAAGGTTACTAAAAATTCTCTGTACATTCCACTGATTTCTCTCTGCTTTCTGGCAAAGAACCAAAACCAAATCAAAACAAAACAAAATCTGCCTCTTCTCATGTACATTTTAAGTTCAGTTCATTCTAAAGAGTTAACTGACCTGTTAAATCTTCTAGGTATCTTACCTTTGCCTTCTCACTGCAAAGAAATGGCTGTCAAGATTCTCATTAGTCTTATGTGTCTCTCCTAAATAGTGTAAAGAACTTCTAAGTTTTAAAGTCAACAATTTCAACTGAATTGAATTCAAAATGAATTAAATTTGTATTTTTCCCTTTGTGACCTACCAATATGTTTGTAACCTAAAACATGGTAATCTTAGTTTGCTAACCTATTAAATGGGTATGTTGAAACCTTGGTTTGCAGATTTCATAAATTAATGCATGGAAAGCATGGTATGATAAGTGCTCATTAAGTGCTTAATTATGATTGACTGAATTCTTAGTCTTCCTACTAGTTATCTAGTCACTTTATTTAAGTTAATTTGAAAAACTCAAAAGGTCTTATATCACAATTTCTATTGCACCTCACTCTGCAACTTAAAATGCTTTTTAAACATTAATTTCTTTTTTTTACATTCTCAAATGTTATGGTAATTGTAGAAAAACTAGAAAATTCTGAAATACAAAAAGAAAATTATAATCTTATATTTTATAACTACTGTCAGTATTTTGTTGGCAATTTTTTATGTAGATGTATGCACATGTGAGCATGTACGTATTAAATATGTATATAGAAAATATGTGTAATTTTCTAAAATGGTACACATTATATCTTCTTATTAAATATTTTGTATGACCAATATTTCGTTAATCTGTTTAAATTATGACATACTAAACCTTGTTATTTTTATAAATTCCTATGAAATTTTTAAGTAAAAGAAGGGCAAACTTAAGACTCTTATTTTGCATTATTTCATCCTTGTAGTTATAACAATGCCTACTCTAACCTATAATATGTACTAATGCTACAATACACTTCAGAATTCTCATTTAATCCACATTAAATTCTTTTAACTGGAATTTCACAATTTTTCATATTTTAAATAAGTTTTTTATTGTGAAAATACTGTACAGAGGGGTTACGGTTACATGAGCAAGGTAATGAGTACATTTCTTATCAAGCATTGTTGCCTCCTCCTTTGTTTTCCCTTCCCATCCCTTCCCATCTCCACCATCACTACCAAAGTTATAAAGTTCGTTTTTCGACATAACATCTTATGTATCTCATTGTTGCAAAGGGTCCACCTGTATCCCTATTTAAATAATTTGTTTTTTCCCTTCCCCTCCATAAATTATACCAACATCAAATACAGTGAAAATGGGCTATACTGTGGGGGAGGGGCATACAAAGCAACAAAGAAATATAATATGTTAGAAACAATAGCAAGAAAGAAAAAACATTTGAGTCCTTATCTTCGGGTTCATTTCGCCTAACATCAACTTATCTGACCACTTTGGCTTGTCTCAGACATATACCAGTTATTGCAAATAGGGGAAACCATGGGACCTATATTTCTTTGTGCCTGGCTTACTACACTTAATATAATTTTTTCCAAGTCTTTCCATTTCCTAACAAATGGGGCAATGTCATTCTTTCTGATGGAGGCATAGATTTCCACTGTGTATATATGCCACATTTTCTTGATCCATTCATCTACTGAGGGGCATCTGGGTTGGTTCCATATCTTAGCTATGGTAAATAATGCTGCAATAAACATAGTTGTGCTTATAGATTTAGTATAGTATTGTTTGTGATCATTTGAGTAAATGCCCAAATGTGAGATTGCTGGGTCATAGGGAGCTCTATGTGGAATATTTTGAGGAACCTCCATACTGCTTTCCAAAGTGGTTAAGCAAGTTTACACTCCCACCAACAATGCAGTAGGGTTCCCTTCTGTCCACATCCCCTCCAGCATATGTTGTTATTAGAATTCTTGATTACAGCCATTCTAACTGGAGTGAGGTGGAATCTCAATGTTGTTTTCATTTCATTTATGGCTAGAGAAATAATTAAAATTAAATCAGAATTGAACGAATTAGAATCCAGAAAAAAACATAGAAAAATCATAGGTTCTTTGAAAGAAATAACAAAATTGACAGACCCTTAGCAAATATTATCAGAAAAAGAAGAGAACACACACAAATAAACTCAGAGTTGAGAATGGAAACATCACCACAGAAACAGCCAAAATTCAGAACATTATAAGGGAATACTTCTCAAACTTTAATGCTAATGAGTTTGAGAATCTGGAAGAAATGGATGATTTCCTAGCAAATATTGACATGCCAAAACTAAACCAAGATGAGTTAAACCTTCTTAACAGGCCCATATCAAGCATTGAAATAGAAACAGCAATAAGAGACTTCCCATCTAAGAAAAGCCCAGGACAGGATGGATTTACAGAGGAATTCTACAAGGCCTTCAAAGCAGAACTCACACCAATACTCCTCCAACTCGCCAATGAAATTGAAAGAGAAAGTTCAATATTTTTCATGTTTTAAAATGAGCCCTAATAAGGTCAAAGACTTGTTTATGGATACATCTAATTATTGGCAAAACTTAGATCACCTATATAATATGATAAGCCTAGCATTCTTTGTTTCTATGGAATTGGTTTATTCAGTAATTCTTTAGTTCATTCATATATTCATTCACTCACTGCTTAATAAGTATATTATGTCTAATTAGGTGAAAATGTATTGCATGATTTCCATCTCCATAGAGCTTTGAACATGACAAAGGCAAACATTAACAGACTACATATCTCATTTTAATTATAGTACAGGCTGCAAAATTGAAAGAAAATGATGTGGCAAGCATGTATAGCAGGTAGATCTGATGTACAGAAAAGTAAAATTTATTGAGATAAATCATCTAAGTTGAACTAAGTTTGTTGGTTTTTTTTTTTTGTTTTTTTTTTTTGGGGGGGGGGGTCCAGTCATGGGGCCTGAACGCTGGGCCTGGGTGCTGTCCCTCAGATCTTCAGCTCAAGGCTAGCACTTTATCACTTGAGCCACAGCACCACTTCTTTTTTTTCTTTTTGCTTATGTGGTGCTGGGGAATCAAACCCAGGGCCTCATGCATGCAAGGCAAGCAATCTACCACTGAGCCACCTTCCCAGCCCCAAGTTGAATTAAGTTTGTTTCAGCTAGACATGATGGGGGTCATTGTATAGGATGGGGGCAGAAGACAAAGCCTTTAAGACCATCATTTTCTAGTTTCTCATCTTTATTGACATTGAGGATGGAATAAATCTTTGTCATGAGGAGTACTCTAGTTTACTGCATTGCACAGCAATATTGTTTACCTCTACCCATTAGATGACAGTAGCAATCCCCAACTTCAATCTTGATTTTTTTTAAATGTAGACATTGCCAAGTGTCTCTTATGGGACAGGAGGAATTGCCCTTGAATGAGAACCATCATTCTACATTTGTGGGAAAAATCTTTAGGGGGATGCTGAAGAGGAACATGGCACTTTCCAGAAACAGAAATCTATGCAATATGGCTTGTAGCATGAACTATGAAATGAAATCTATCCAAAGCAGGCCAGGTATGTATCATGTCAAACTCTGAAAATTCTAATAGTTATATTGAAATAATTTATACAGCACTGGGAAGCCAGCAAAATTTTTATAGAGAACAATACAATTCAAATATAGGACTACAACACATCACTTTAGAACTGTAGGCCCAAATTTGATTAGAAGGGTCAGGGTTGAAACACATATTGCCAAGTGCTGGTGGCTCATGCCTGTAATTGTGGCTACTCAGGAGGATGAGATCAGGTATTGCAGTTCAAAGCCAGCCTGGATAAGAAAGTTCATGAGCTTCTTGGAACTGGGGCTCAAGTGGCAGAGCAGCAGCCTTGAATGAAAAAGCTAAAAGACAGTGCCCAGGACCTGAATGCAAGCCCTAGTAAAACACTAAAACAAAACAAAAAGGAAGACAACAACAAAGAATATATGTACAGAAATATTTTGAAGGCTTTAAAAAATCTTTATAATTTAGGTTATCATGGACTTTTTTTTTGGGTCCAGTCGTGGGGCCTGAACTCTGGGCCTGGGCGCTGTCCCTCAGCTCTTCAGCTCAAGGCTAGCACTCTACTGCTTGAGCCACAGCGCCACTTCCGGCTTTTTTCTTTTTGCTTATGTGGTGCTGAGGAATCGAACCCAGGGCCCTCATGCATGCAAGGCAAGCGCTCTACCACTGAGCCACCTTCCCAGCCCCGTATCATGGACTTTTTTTGAGCCTCTGTCTATTTAAGAAAAAAAATCTATTTTATCGTTAAGTAGTTATACAAAAGAGTTGCCAATAAACAAAGCAGTTTATGAATACTATGCATCTTGACCAACGTCACCCCTTTTCTCATTCTCCCTATCCCTCCCACCCCTCATCCTTTCCCTCAATTTTCTTAACTTTGTAGCATATGCATTGGTGCATAGAATTTTCTGACTGTATCCTCCTCCCCTCACTACTGTCTCTCTAGAGGCTTCTGAAGTTAACCTCTGTAGAGTACAGCCTACATTGGGATGTAGATAATTACTGAGCATACAGGGGAAATATTACACATATGAGAAATATTTTAGAAAATTAGAATGACTTGACAATTTCTGATAGGCAGTATAGAAGAGGTTGTCAATAATTGTTATGACTTATAACAGTAAGTGAAGGTGGTAATGTTGGCTGATCTAAGGGGGAAGTGCAGGAGGTGGAAGTTTAGGTAGAAGTGCAACATTTAGGTTTGGCTACACTAATTTGGAGGTTATTGTGTGTGGCTGAAAGAGCAAAGGGAAGTTTCAGAGCAGACATAGATTTTTACTTTTGATTTACTTTATAGTAAAGTTTACTTTATAGTAAATTTTCTCCATGGAATAAAAGGCAGTTATGTGCTGAGAGAAAGAGTATGGAGTGTGAGTGAAGGTTTAAAATCATAGTATGAGGTAATTATTCCAAGAATGAGGTAGAATTATTCTGCAGTGTTGGGTTCCGGTAAATACTTTTCATTTCTTTGTTTCTAGCAGCTTACTAATCTGTGAGAGTTTGAGAAAATACTCCATCCCTAAGGGAACTATTTTTTTCAACATACCTATCTGTCTGTCTGTCTGTCTCTCTACCTGATCATCTCCTTCCTTCCCTTCCTCCCTCCCTCCTTCCTCCCTCCCTCCTTCCTTTTTTCCTTCTCTCCCTTTCTACCTATCATCTCCCCCCCTCTGTTCTTTCCTTCTTCCCTCCCTCCTTCCCTCCCTTCTTTCCTTTCTCCTTCCCTTCTTTCCTTTCTCCCTTCCCTCCCTCCTCCTTCCCTCCCTCCCTCCTTCCCTCCCTTCTTTCCTTTCTCCTTCCCTTCTTTCCTTTCTCCCTTCTCTCCCTCCTCCTTCCCTCCCTCCCTCCTTCCCTCCCTGCCTACCTCCTTTCCTTCCCCCTTCCCTTCCTTCCTTCATCCCTCCCTCCCTCCCTCCTTCCCTCCCTGCCTACCTCCTTTCCTTCCACCCTCCCTTCCTTCCTTCATCCCTTCCTCTCTCCCTCCTTCCTTCCCTCCTTCCCTCCCTGCCAACCTTCTTTCCTTCCTCCCTGCCTTCCTTCCTTCATCCCTCCCTCCCTCCCTCCCCCTTTCCTCTCTCCCTCCCCCTTTCCTTCCCCCTCCCTCCTTTCCTTTCTTCTTTCCTTCCTTGCTTCCTTCCTTCCTACCTTCCTGCCTTCCTGCCTTCCTATCTTCCTGCCTTCCTGCCTTCGTTTCTGGTGGTTGCTTTGAGTTTGAACTAAGTTTCACATTTACTAGGATGCCCCTTTACTACTTAAAGCACACATTTGACCTTTTTTTCCCAAAGGTTATGTTTCATGAGAGGGTCTCGCTTCCCATCTGAGTGTGCACCTGAACCACAGTCTCACTCACATTATGCTTCCCATCTTTGCTGTGCTCAGTTATCACAACATCAAATGTCTCTCCATGGAGAGTCTCCTGGACTTCTCTGCCCTAGCTGGACAAGAACTGCAATCTTCCTAATCCTAGGCTCCCATGTAACTGACAAACCACTGAACCAAGCTGTAGATTGAGAAAGGTCTCATGTCTCATGAATGTTTCTTCCAGGGCTGGCCTCTAAGCATAATCCTCCTGTTTTCTGTCTTCCAAGTAGCTAGGATTATATGTGTAAGCTGGTAATAGACTGATGTCTGGCCCATAGTTTTTACTTTTTGAAAAGTTTAAATGGGCTAAAGAAGATGTATGTTGGGAAGAAAAACAATGACCAACACAAGGTAGTGAATAATCAGGTAGACTTGGGCAGTGATGATAATGCATGCCACCAATGTTCTGGAAAAGGAATTTCTGTGGTTTGATGTCATTAGGAAAGATCTCACAGAAAGGTATACTCTGATCTGAAATCTCAGGAATGATTATAAGATTTTGAGATGGGCATAAGTCTAAAGCATCACTTGTTTTTCCATTGTCCATTTCACTGTCCTTCTGGTCCTGTAACAGAAATGGGATTGTATATAAAGTCAGCATCCTTAGCTTTTTCTCTTTATTGCAAACAGTAGATGTTTTATAACTCCAAAGGTGTATGCAAAGAGCTGTTTGGGGCTATGAAGGGTTCTAAGAAATCCTGGTGTGGAAATCCTGGCTACTTTGCAACTTTGTGCCCCCAAGTTCACATTTACTCTCAGACTATATATTCAAGTGGCTCTCAACAGAGCCAGGTTATCTGGTAGCATTTTAGAAATCAATGAGTATGCTTGGCTATACAATGTTGGTGAATATACTACTAGCAATTAGCAGTAGGGAGACAGTCAATTCCCAAATTAAAAATATCCTTCCCCTCTGCTTTTCAATATGTGGGTATTGATTTATATTAGAAACCTGAAAATAATTTCTTGAGCCAGAAATCATGATTCTATTTCAGAAACATAATATGAAATAGCATATCATGTCTGGACTTGATGTATACTGGATTCTTTCAAACATACAAACTTTTCTGACATATGAGAGATTATAGATTGTTTGGCTCAGAACTTTAAGAGTTTCTATCAGTGCAGAATATTGTGTTGTGTTACTAAAGATAGTGCTGTTTGTGAGATCTGAGTAGTAGGTTCAATGTTCCTCTGTCTACATATGTAAATTTCCAAGGAATGTTTTATTTGCAGTGCACTTTAATTTGTGTTATTATGTTGAATGTTTAAAGTCTAGGTGAAAGTAAATTGTATGAACTATTATTACAGTTGTAAATGAGATATTAAGCATATATAAAAGTTGTGTTATGTCTGAAGGAACTAGCAATCACTGTCCTAGGGACTGAGATCCTCAGAAATTTCACGAGCATTGGGATTAGATAACTGAGTATGAGAGTTCTCCTTGTAGCTTCTGCATAAATCTGAGCAACTCATTTAATTACTGTTACTTTTTCTCTCTGGATTCAAGAGATGAAGACAAAATCTTTAATGCTGATTGGAGGATTGAGAACCAAATTTGTGAGCCAAGGCAAAAGTGACCCCTAAGTATACATAGCAGTCTGTACAGCAAATGGTATTTGAAGCCATAGGATAATCATTGTATAATCTTCATGGCTTATTAAATTTAATGACCAATAAAGTAATATAAGACAATATTTTGTAACAGATAATAAACATATTTAAGTTTGCATTTAACATTTATACAATTTGCAAGATAACAAGACATAAAAGATTCTGTTTTACCCATACACCTACAGGTATTTTTAAAGCATTCTCTTCTGCCCTTAGGAGTATTTTAGTAGACAAATTCTGAATACTCTGAAATGTCTTGCAGTTTGTAAATTATTATTGCCTCATCAAGATTCTGAAGAAGATGTAAGGATTTTCAATGATAATAAATCATTGAGGATGTAACAGGACCACCTTTTTCAAGAATCCCTTTCAAAATGGATTTGAAATCCTATGGAAATACTAGAAGATCTACAAAACCCTAAAGATATTGTGTTGGTATTTAGAAGCTATTTAAGAGGAATGATGACATCATTTTTTCCCTCTCATTTTAGTCCCTTTCTACACCAAAAAAATCACCAATGGTTAAACCTAACTATGTTTTAGGTAGTAGGTCAAGCAGTTTGCACACCTTATTTTAGTCCTCACAACATCCCTGTGAAGAAGTTTTGGGATCATTATTTTAGACAAACATTCCATGGCAAAGAAGGATTATATAACTTGGCCAAGGTCACACAGCTGGCAAGTAGCAGGGAATGAATTTAAACCCAGGTTTGTTTTATAACCCCATAGGATATAAGTATCTGAGAGGGAAAGGAATCTCAGGTCTTTATAGGTTTTTTTTATTCACCTGGGTTCCATCTCAAGAATGCTGAGTGGCCCTTGTGGAATGATCTCATTTCCATCAGAATCATCCTCTTTTTTTATATTTCTCTCTAAGGTAATTTCTTCTACCTGTCCTCTAGAGATTCTTTCTTTCTAGTTTTGTGGGAGCCTTAGCCATCAATTTTCTCTGTTTTCCTTGGAGCAGTAGTTCTCAAACCTTTGCTTACATAAAAATTGGAGAGTTTTTCAGTTCAGATTCCTGAACTAAACCAAGAATTTCTGATTTACTACATCTATGTATAACTTGATTCTTCCTGACATAACTTGATAACTCTCCCTTGCTTTGCCTTGCCTTCCTTTATCTCCCCTCCTCTCTCTCCCTACCCCTCCCCTCTGTTCTTCCCTCCTCTTCCTGTTTTCTTTTTCTTTTTGTTTTTCTCATGCCTCCTGCATGAGAAACAAGTACTCTACTACTGAACTACACACCTGACCCAGAATTTGCATTTCTAATAAACTCATCTTATTCTACTGAGCCCAAAAGATCACACTTGGAGAACAATCTTTCTGGATGCCAAGAGTAGAGGTTGGCAAACAATACAGGAAGATGTGTCTCTTCACTTTCAAGAGTTTGAAAGAAATTGACATGAAATTTCATGAAATTTCAATTATACTTAATTGGAACACTATATGTATAAACCGTATAGGTACTTATATAGGCTGCTTTCTTGCGACAACTTGGTTGGTTAGTTGTAATCAAAATCATATGCTTTGAAAGACTGAAGTGTTTGTTTCTGTGTCCCTTACTACAGTCTTAAGGCAGTGTTTTTTAGTCTTTGCTATCCATTGGAATACTGAACTATGGGTTTCACAACTCCCACCAGTGTGCCCTAATATTCTGACTTACTTGGTTTGGAGTACAACTTAGTACCTCTGAAATGGTGCATATCTAATTATTCCTATCTAAACAAAATGAATAGACAAAACAAGCATACCTTACAAGAATAGTTATTATGCATGCTGCCTTACTATTTTCATTTCTTCTCAAGTTACATGTTAAAGAGTATTATATACTCATTGTTAAAAAATAAAACAAACAAATATAGCTATTGTATTTCAAGTTTTATAAATAAGGTAAAAATCGACTAGGATCAAGTTTACTTGATAGATGCCCTTTCATTTCAAAACCAAATTAAGTAGCTGGTTTTACTGAGAACCATCCTCTAAGAAAAATATACTTTAATACACATTGAAACTACACTACATAACAGGGTGATATCTAAATAGCAAAGGAATTCAGAATAAGATCTTCTACGTCTCCTTTTCCAGTCATCTCCTAGCCTTTGTTCATTAAATACCATAATAGGCAAATCCTTTCTCAGGGCCTCGTATTTCCTTATTCCCCATGTCTTTATTTTTCATTTACTGTCATCAAGAGTTCCTTTAAAATTTCCATGGCATGGAAGAGTATGAAAGGAAAAATAAGTTAAATGTGCTCCACTCTCAGAGCCAAATTTGAAATCCAAATTTATTAATGGTTTTAAAAATTATACGTACAGGGGCTGTGAAGGTGGCTCAGTTGTAGAGTGCTTACCTCGCATGCATGAGGCCCTGGGTTCAATTCCTCAGCATCACATAAGCAGAAAATGGCTGGAAGTGGCACTGTGGTTCATGTAGTAGGGCTCTAGCCTTGAACTGAAGAGCTGAGGGACAGCGCCCAGGCCCAGAGTTCAAGCCCCACGACCGACAATAAATAAATAAAATATAAATAAATAAATAAAATATATATTTATATATAATACACACACACACACACGCACACACACACACCACCACCACCACCACCACCACCACCACCAGGCTAGGTGATTCATTGAGTTAGAGCATTCAGATCCAAAGCTCGTCTAGGGAAAATGTGTCTTTTGGATTTTTATCTCTAATTAACAAGGAAAAATAAAGCTGTAAGTGGAGATGTGGCTCAAGTGGTGAGCACCAATCTTGAGTAAAGAAAGCTAAGAGAGACTACAAGGCTCTGAGTTCAAGCCACAACACACACACACACATACACACACGCACACACACAATTTGTGCATACATGCTTCCCTACCTACAATTATATATAAATATATATCATACATATAACATACATAGTAGGCTCCTACTATACCAACATTTTACCAGTCTTATTTTCTATTTAAGAATCTTTCCACGTAAGAATATGTATATGAACCTTATATTTTCTAACAGTTGTATTATGTGGTAGAAAGTATAACTTAAAAAAATTCTAACTTGCCAGGCACCGGTGGCTCACACCTATAATCCTAGCTACTCAGGAGGCTGAGATCTGAGGATCAAAGTTCAAAGCCAGTTCAAAGCCAGCCCAGGCAGGAAAGGCCATGAGATTCTTATCTCCAATTAACCACCAGAAAACTGGAAGTGATTCTGTGGCTCAAGTGGTAGAGTACTAGCTTTGAGCTGAAGAGCTGAGGGACAGGTCCAGGCCCAGAGTTCAAGCTCCACAACTGACAAAAAAAAAATTCTAACTCAATTTAAAGGCATTTACACATGTATTACCCATACACAGACATTTGGGTGAGTTCTCAAAAGTTAAACCACTGTATTAAAGGGAATATAAACTTTAAAATATAAACAGATGACTCTGAATTTCTTTTCAAAAAATTCTCTCCAGTTGATTCATCCTCTTTAGTATTTAATATATCAATTAAAATATTTTCTATTAATGTTTTTCCTTAAGTAGGTGTTGGACATTCTTAATGTCTTTTATAGACTTTTATGAATTGTTCTTTTTTTACCTATTTTTTTCAGTGCTACATGTTAGTGATTTATGAAAACTCTTCCAATCTTAAAATAATTTTCCCATTGCATATATTGCAGATGCATTAGCTAAAATAAACACTGCATTTTTATATAGCCACAGTTAGGTGTTTTCTATAACACACAGCTTCAGACTTCTCTGCTCCAATATTATATAAAAACCAAATTCTATGTTTTCTTCTAAGATGTTTGTTGTTTCATTTTTATTCTTTTATTTTTGGTGATCGTGGGCCCTGAACTCTGGGCCTGGGCACTGTCCCTCCGCTCTTCAGCTCAAGGTGAGCACTCTACCACGGCACCACTTCTGACTCTTTCTGCTTATGTGGTGCTGAGGAATTGAACCCAGGGCCTCAAGTATACAAGGCAAGCACTTTACCACAGAGCCACCTTCCCAGACCCTCATTTTTAATCTTAAGTCATTGATCCATCTAGACTTCATTGTGATATTAGGATTCATCTTTAATTTTTCTCAGTGACATTAGTTAAATATCCTCCCACCACATGGTAAAAATGGTAAAGGAAAAGATCTAACATGGAAGAAAGTTTCCAGGACTACTCACTTGCAATATTGGAACCTATATTTACTCATTCTGCTGCCTTTGACAATAGGAAACTAGTTACAGTTTACTTCTTGTGGCTATACTGACCTGTGGTACTCTTTGCCTAAAGTGGAGAATGTTTGGCGTTAGGTGGGTTAGTTTTGCATTTCTCTATTTATACAAGATGGAAATAAAGTCAGCTTTTGTAGAATACTTAAAGAATTAGATAAAGCCAGGCACTTGTAGCTTCACACCTGTCTGTAATCCTAGCTATTCAGGAGGCTGAGATCTGAGGATCACGGTTCAAAGCCAGACCAGGAAAGAAAGAAAGTCAGCAAGACTCTTTATCTCCAATAAACCTCTCAGAAAAAGCCAGAAATGGTGTTGTGGCTCAAGTGGTAGGGCACTAGCATTGAGCACAAAGAGGCTCAGAGACAGTGCCAGGGCTCTGAGTTCAAGCCCCTGGACCAGCAAAATAAAATAAAATAAAAAGAAATAAAATAAATTAAACAGTAAATCTACAGATATAACTTGTGTCAGTACTGAGATTCTGTAGGGCAGGTAAGAGTATATTTGGGAGTTTTAAGCAGGCTTTTGAGGCCAAAAGCTTTTTCAAGGATATACATACTTTAAAGCTTTATCTGAGATCAGAAGTCCTTCCTGTTCACGTGGACAGGAATCATAGATTCCTTTCCACCTATAACTTCAGTTTTTATTGAATTCTTACCTGTAAGCTGCTCTGAGATTTGTAATATTTTCCATCTTTTATGTTTGCTCTTTTTCTCCTTCCTGGAGAATGTTCTGTTATTATTCTGCTATTAATATAACAATAAAAATACAAAAATTTCCCTTTTCTTACTTAATTCAATGGCTAAAAAATTAACCACATATTCACATGTTGAAAGCAAAGGTTTCATAAAAATCCTTTGAACCCCTCATTGTAAAAGACATTTTACAATCTGCCTGTGTTTTTCCTGGCATCAAGTTGCTAAGTTTGGGTTCATTTATTGGGAATTACTGCAGGAAATGTAACCTGCCATGACCTCGGGGAAAGGGACGTGTGTGATTAACTGAAATGCACTTGGTTCTGCATTTCAGGCCATTAAACAAAGTTGTAGAATGATCAGAACTGCACATGCCTGTGGATATTTTGGTGTCCTGGAAGTCATTGGCTACGTTGCAAGTACCTACAGTTTATAATTACCTACTCTCTATGACAGACGGAACTGGGAATCAAATTAAGTGGCTGCTTTCTCTTCGTTGCTGAAGAATCTCTAGCTTAAGCTAAGATTGCCTTTTCTCTTCCTAAAAAAAGGCACAAACAATGACAGCCCAAAATAGCTATTTAGTCAGAACTGACGACACTTTCTGAATGCTTGTCATTAAGAGAGAAATAAAAAAAAATCTTGCTCTTTAATTTCTCTCCCTAAAGACTTCCAGAAGCTGTCTCACCTCACTGTCCAAGAGAAATTCCCAGTGTCTCTGCTGGTGCTTCAGCCCCTCTGCAGGCTACCAAGGGGAGGTGGCTTATGCAAAACATATTAAAGAAACATTCTAAAAGTCACTGCAGCTTTTTCTAGTGAGTTATGCTGCTCTTCCCTGTTGCTATAAGCTGATGGGAAGTGTTGTGGTAAAGACACAGCCACTCTTTCTCCCACTATTTTTGCTGCAGTAAGAGCTGTTCATTTCTGCTTGCATTTTGCCAGAGAGCTTTAACATTCTAGCTAAGCACCAAGGCTTCTTAAGCCTGGAAATAAAGAGTTTTGAACCTGAAATAGTACTTTGCCCTCTTGACTAAGTAAATATCCAGTTCATTTGCTTGACAGGAAAGACAACACACAGTAGGATCTGATGATGTTTTTAACTAAGGGTTTTATCCGCCTCCCCCCTTCAGGATCATAGGGACAGAAGCTTTTATTTTTCTCCCATGTTCTCACCCTTCCAGAGCCAGCTGAACATTTTATATTCAGAAGCAGTAGCTGCTGCTCTGAGGTTATGTTCTCCCCTGAAATCTTCTGTTTTCATTCCAAGCCTCTATTATGGATTGTCATTTACCAATAAAGCAGAATTCTAGAAAATTGGATGCATTGTTTTATTAGAAGCTTAGCAACTTTAAATATCCTTGGAAAATACAGCAGATGTTACAGGGCAGGGAAGCAAGAGAAGGTGGCACTTCTTAGCCCTGGAACTCACTGCAGAGCACCTGAGGAGAGCCCAGATCACATCCCGAGGGACTTTTATAATAAAACAGGGATCCGTTGCTTCTGCCCCTGTTCTTCACGGAGAAGCAGAAGAATGAGATATGCTTGCAGAGATTTGTAGTATTTGCCAAACAGGGCACTGCATCAGAATAGCCTGAGATACAGTGCAGAGCTTCTGGTAAACCTTCAAAGGAAAAAAAAAAAAAAAAAGGTTTCCTCCGCATTTACAGTCTTCCGGATGCAATCCCATTGTAAAGTATCTAATAGGATAACACCAGAGCTCTCCAGAAATAAAAGTAACTCATTGGTTAAATTTCAATTCTTCACCTTTCCTCCCCCCCCCCCCCCCTTCCTGGGTGAGCTCATCCCCCCTCCCTCCTTTTTTTTTTTTAATCCAGTGATTTAAAATGCTAGAAGGAAAAGCAACTGAGGTCTTAACTTTCAGATGCTGAATTCTCGGCTAATTGAAATTACTGGGCACAATGCTATATATAGCCAATGAAGAGATTGTGAGCTCTCACTCAGTGCCTTCAAGACATGTCGTTTTGTAGTCAGAGAAAACAGAGATCAATGCATTTTCAAACTGACAGAGGGAACGGATGCTCCTTAGTAGCACATGCCCAGGATCGTGTGTGTGGGGCTGGAGCTGTGCTGAGAAGCTGAATACCGGTCCATATGCTCCTTATTTACTGCAATGTTCTTTGCATGTTACTGTGCACTCCGGACTAACGTGAAGGTAAGAGGAGGCGAGGCGGCAACTGGGCTCAATATACATGTTAAACCAGCTGCAGAAAATGTCTACCTTGTGTAGCTCCAGGACTTTTTGGATTGTCGGCTGAGCGGGCAGATTATTACAGGTGGTTGCAAAGGCTTTGTTTTATGGTAGCTGTGCAGTCTCGCAGGGGAAGCATGTTGGAACGCTGCTGTGAAGTGACCTTCAGGTTTAACTGTTTGTAATTCAGGTTCACGCTCACCCCTGGTGGGGGAGAAAAGTGGAGGGGAGGGGAAAGATGAACATTATATAGGTAGGCCAGAATGAAGAAAGCTGAGTAGGTTAAAAAGCTATAAAGCATGTTGTAAATTTGATTTTTGTCTTCCTTTTAAAAAGTGCTGTCAGCTGCCTGTGTTCATGCAAGCTTAATTGTTTAAGAGCCAGGGGTTTGTTTATAGTTAGGATTCTAATGGCATTATAATGTCATCAGTGGGATACCTGAACACCCCGTACCTATAAACAAACGATTGTCATTTGGGCATTGACTATATGCATCGCTCAGACCCTGGGCTCCAGGTGGGCTGGTTGCTTCTGCTGTGTGGGTGCTGCTAGAGAGAGGTGGTCACCCCACTGACATTCACTTGCTGTAGCTAATGAGCTTCTGAAGTTTAGCCTAAGTTTGGGAGATTTACCCCCTGGCAGGAAGGAGGGCATTATTATTGGAAAGGTCTTCTGCTGCTGTGTTCATTCAGCACTGAGCCAGAGAGACCAGCTGTGGAATTCCAGTTGCATAATTTACGTGAATTACATTCTCAGTTAACATTTTAAGCTTGTATCTCTTCTTGAAGGAAGTCCAAAGGGAAAGTGATTGTCTTTTTTTGCAGGAATGGGTTGGGGGAGGCCGTTAAGGCTTCATATCTAAAATAGTAATCTTAAAAATATGCCAATGTGAAACGGTTTCCTCTACTCATTTTACTGACGGAATAAATGCTTTAATGTGTCTGGGTACTAAAGTTCCATTTTCTGTGTTTACAAGTTTTATTAAAGAACCCTGCTGTTTGCTCTTTGGTAAGCCTCCTTGTTTTTCCGTTTGAATTTCAAACAGGTAGTATTTATGTGTTGATGACCATGTTTATGTTACAACTGTAGTCTGGAAACATTCTGGATATCATGCTGCAGAGTTCTATAGAATTGACTTTTTACTACTATAAAGATTAACCTGAATAGTCAATTTTCTTTCATGCATATGATGGAGATAGTAAATAACATGCAAATAAGTGTCTGAAAAGATGGAAATGATGCCCAACTACCCAGAGGCTTTCCACAGTCCCATCTCTTATTTCAAATAATGGACTCAATAGTCATTGTTTTCTAAACTCTATGAATTGTTCATGTTTTCCTGTCTCATCTTTTTAGGAGAGAGAATGAAATACTGTTTAGAACAAGCACTGTGAGAATTTATATATTAAGAAACCACAAATGAGTCAATATTTCATTATTGTATTTATTTAGGTACAGAAAAACCTGGTCCAGACTTCTCTGATTCAGGCTTTGGGAAGTCCCTTTCTACTCACCACTGCTAACAGTTGTCTTTACAGATTTAGTTCTCAGTTTTGCCTCATTTAAACTCATAAGCAAAAGGTAACTTAACAAGCAATACCTTAAATTCAGATGACTTGAATAACAAATTCTTAATTCTTTCTATAATCTGCACTGAGATGTAGAAATATACATTAATCAATAGGTATTTAGACCATATTCAACATCTATCTATCTATCTATCTATCTATCTATCTATCTATCTATCTATCTATCTATCTATCTATATATAATGCTGCTTATACAGGTGTAGATTAACTTCAGTTTTAAATGTTTATGCATTTTTTATAACTAGTTCTTACATTTTCTTTCATAATTTATAATATTATTTTGTGAGTATCCTTTCCTTCAAAAGTAGCAGGTTTGTAAGAGTTGGCAGTTATTTGCAAGCTGCTATGTTACTAGATTGATTTCAAAACCATCTCACCTGATTGTTTCAGTTTTAGACCTAATTGTTAATGTACCCAGAACAATTTGGTTTTGATAGTCTCTGTACAAGGTGTGGTTTCTCGTGAAGGCAGTGGTTTGCTATTATTATTGTTACAGGGACCCAAAATTTTGAGGTGTTGAAAGTTCAAAGAATAGAAAATATTGTATGTTTTATTCTACAAATAATACACAACTAATCTCACAATCTTTTATTCTGGAATGATTGTTTTATGCAGTGAATCTTTATAAAGGGATATTATTGATAATGATGTTTTAATGTAATTTAAATATATTGTTATATGAATAACAAAACCTTAAATCTAAACCCCTAGTATATAAAACATACCTATACTCACAAACACATATATCAGAGTGTCATTTAGGGCTCACCATTTATTCAATCATGTATTAAAATCTTTTAAATGACAATTGTGTTTTATACACTGACTCTGATAAAGTTTTGAATACTATGATAATGGAATATAATCCTTATTTTCAGGAAACTTCCAGTCTAGCATAAACAGACATATAACTAACAAGTAAGTGTTACAGTACCTGGCATGGACTCTTAATGATAGACATGAATATAGGGGAAAAGGAAACAAAGAACCAGGGAATTCTGTCAACAAAGGTTTCATTATGGGATCATCTCTGAGTAGAATCTTGACAGCCAATTGAAATTTCTTTTTTTATATTTTTATTGTAAAAATATTGTACAGAGGGGTTACAGTTACATGGGTAAGGTAATGAGTACATTTGCTGTCGAGCAACTCCCCTCACCAACTTGCAAAGTTCATTTTCAACATTGTGTTTTGTATATCTTTTGTTACAATGGGTAAACCTGTACCCTTATTTCAGCATTTTGTTATTTCCTTTTCCCTCCCCAAATTAGAAAAATGTATATACAAGATGCAGGGGACCAAAATCAAATATAGTGAAAACAGGGGTTATACCATGGAATTTCTTGAGGAATGAAAAAAGCATGGTGGGTAGAGGGAGCCAAATGGATCTTAGAAGCAAAACCCTTTGAAGAGTTGCAAATAGTTTAATGTAGTTGCAATATGGGGTCTTACAAGGCTAAACAGTGAAATAAGTTTGAGCAATCATCAAAATCTAATGCTGAAAGTAGTGTTTCTTACCATCTATTTGCTGGAATAGGGATTTCTACAGTAGGAAAAATCAAAGCTTCTAATCAGGGATATTATTTATGTTCTATGTTTTCTTGATTGCTCTAAGATGCTTGAGTCATAGGATTCATATCATATTGGCTTTGTTTTAACTTTTTTTTTTTTTTACTGAAAATGAATAGAATAATTTAATGCTTTTGCCAGTCCTGCAGCTTGAACTCAGGGCCTGGGCACTGTCCCTCAAGCCTCTCTATGCTCAAGGTTAGCATTCTACCACTTGAGTCATGGTGCCACTTCTGGCTTTTTCTGTTTATATGATTCTGAGGAATCAAATCCAAGGCTTCATACATGCTAGGCAAGCACTCTAACACTAAGCCACATTCCCAGCCCTTAATTTAGTTTTACCTAACACAAAAAAGAAGTATAACGTGATCATTATATAGATGTGTGGTTCCACCTTGATCAGAAATAACCTGTATAGTTTTGAGAAGTACCTCTTTGAGAAAACACATGAAGTTTGTTGTATCATTTTTGTCTGTGGAACTAGCTCTGTTTTTAGAGTAATGATACAATAATTTTTGGAATGATTTTTATGTCCATCTTGCTATTTTCCTCCTTTCATTGCTAATATAAATATATACACACCCACAAGACCAGAAGCCTTCCATCTTATATATGAATGGAGAGCATTTAACTCACATCACAGGTAAGAAAACAAAAATACAGAAAATAAGTGACCAGTGTCTGCTTCCTATGTGCAATAAGCCTCTTTCTCTCTATGTCTCCCTCCCAAAACTTCTCCCCCTCCCTCCTCCTCCCTCTCCCTCCCCTCCATCTTTTCTCCTCTCTCTCTCTCTCTCTTTCATTTTGGTGGCATTATGGTTTCAATACAGAGCCTCTCCTTTGCTAGGTATGTGTTCTATCTTACCTCCAACCTAGCTGGTCGCCTTGAGCCTTAACTTCCTGCTTTTTTTCAGTAGTTCATGCCACCTAGTCCCTAGAGCCAACAATTCTACTCCTAAATTTTGAAATACCTTGAGAGTTATGCAAGAACTTTGTAGGAAAACAATATAACCAGATGATTTTAGAGCATGGTTTTAGGGGATGATAACAAAACTACAAAAAGCTTTCTGGTCTTCCTTGTCATGTATGGCACAGTTTGAGACCATTTCTCAATCTCCCTAATGTTCAGTTTTTTGTCTGCAAAACAGGAGTGGCGGGCGGTGGGAGGGAGGGGGAAGTCTGTGAAAAGGCATATGGATACTTAGTGAAATTTTTCATGGTTCAGTAATAATTCACTCAATTAGTATATAATTGATAAAAAGTAACTGCAAAGAACACTAAACCTTTAGAGTTGATTTCATTAGAAAAATTCTCGGAATTGAGCCCAGTTATGGATGGTTGTATCACAAGGTCTATGATGGAGAACATTGTAATTAAGCTTTCAAAGTTAAGTTGACCAGCCTATACTATGCAGTCTACCCAGGGCATGAAATGTCACAAGGTATGTGTTTTGTGTACTCGACTCACCTAAGGTTTAATATTTCTAGTACAGGGTTGGTAAGGAATAGTTTTGGAATAAACTTAACCCAATACTGATGGCTCACACCTATCATCCTAGAGACTGACATGGCTGAGATATGCAGGATTGAGGTTCAAAGTCAGCGGCAGGAAAGTCTTCAAAACTCCATCTCTTTAACTTATTTTTCCAAGCAGAAAATGATGCCTTAGAGGTCAAATGTAAATCAGCAAACCATCTCTACCCTTGGGACAATGATGCTGCCTGGTACTCTGTTTCCTGGGGAGGGACTTAACATGCTGTACACCTTTTACACTTCAATATAAACGTGTGCAGTGATGGGTATCGTATATTGAAAGTATATTCTTGCCCTAATAAACTTTCCTATCATTTAAAAGAAAAAAATCCTATAATTAATGAGAAACATGCTGAACTATAATATTCCCTTTTCTAGTAGTCATCATCACAACAATATATGTACATATTGTAACATGTGAGCTCTAAGCAAGCTGGAATTTTAGCCATTTCGTTTTATTCATTTTTATTCCATCGAAAGATCAATGCCAAGTATGAAGTAGGTGCTCTCTCTCTCTTTATCTTTCTCTCTCTCTCTCTCTCTCTCTGTATTATATATATATAATGCATATGTTAACTGAAATCCCAGATTAAAAAAGAATTCACTTGGCTTCTTTCCAAATTATGTATTTATTTTGATGGGTATTAATGGCTCACACCTATAATTCTAGCTACTCAGAAGGCTGAGATCTGAGAATTGCTGTTTTAAGCCAGCCTGGGGAAGGAAAGTCTATGGCTCTTTATCTTCAGTGAATCATTGAAAAGTTGCAAGTGAAACTGTGACTCCAAGGGGTAGAGCAATGTCCTTGAGCAAAAAAGCTCAGAGACATCACTCAAACCCTGAGTTTAAGCCCCACATCTAGTGTGCATACACACACACACACACACACACACACACACACACACACACTTATTTATCTTAATGCTTATAAAATTTCTGAGAAAAACAACTCACATACTTGGAAGTCATACAGGCTTTGAATGCTGGACTGGTCCATCAAAAATCATTTCACTCCATCATGTTGGAATCTGTTTAGCCAAGTTGTGAATCCAAGTTGAATGGCATCAATAATTTATACTGAAACAATTCACTGAATACTTGAACAACCCAGAATCCAGACATTTATCATACATATTTCTCCCAAGTTTATTCAGTGAAACCATTCTTTCCCACACACTCCTCTCTGTTCTGCCTCTGAACATGTACTAGAATGGTTTGCTACAGTAGGACTGCTTCTCTGCCTGGGCATGCTTGTCTAAATTGTGTTTTACCTTTAAAAAATAATGAAGGTATTTATATTCTTAAAGTAGAATCCAAGATATACTATCTCTTCTACTCTTTGCCTCTTTTGATTTGTGAATGCAATTTCCCCATCATTCATGGTGATAGATCTTGTATTATGCTGCCATCACTTTCATTATGGTCTTATATTGCTAGCTCATTTTGCTTTTAAATTTTTCTCCCATCCCCTCAACTAAATTTTAAGCATTTAGAATTAGGAACAATATACCTTTTTCTTCAGTTTTTTTCTTAAGGTTTTTTCAAGAACTCACAACATTCCCTTTTGATTGATGTTCTGATCAAAAGGAAAACTTACAGAACCTCTCCTTATGCTTCTACCACCTACTCTTTGCTATATCCTGTGATGCATTGCACATACTGATGCTCTGAATAAACACATCATTTGTTGTAGGCAGAGTTTGTAGGGACATGAATCAGAATGTGTGGACAGTTTGTGTAATACCTATGGCTCATAGGTGTTATAAGCCTGGGGCTAATGAAAAATCAGAGGTGGTTCCTGTCAGGATTCCAGTTGAATAATTATCTCCTTCAAGATGCCAATAACTGAGTTAATCCTTCCCAGATTCATACATTATGGCCTCAAAATGGCTATTGGGCTACTGAGCACGTTGGGCTTACAATTTCTGATGAAGGTTTTAACTCAAAACTAAAAAAAAAAAATTGATGAGTTGTTATAAAATCATAGTACATTGGAAAATAATAATAGCAACAATTTGATAAGATTTTAATGTAAGCCATGAACCATGTGCAAACTTTCCATATATTCTCTTAGAATGCTTCCTAGTATCCTGATGTATAAATGTTACTATTATTTAATAAGCAAAGTGGTTTATTGATTTATTATTTATAGGTAGTGAAGAACAGGTAACAAAATATCTTACCTAATGTCATAACTATTAAAATGCCAGCAAAGTCAGTTATCAAACCAGATCTATTCTACTCTTATCCTTTTTTAACAATTCTCTTTAAAAAGTTCATATGTATATAGGTGAACTATAATATTTAATAATAATACCATTAATATCAATTAGCATTATTTTTATGATATTAATAGCAATAGTATTAATAAATACTATAATTTTAATAATAATGACTTGACACCTCAAATCAATTTTTAGAAAAAATGAACTTAAATAAAATTGAATGTTTTACTTGCTATTCCTTCTTTAGATTTCTTTCTAACATTGGCTAGCATTAGGCTTGAGATTCTCTTTTGTATTCTCCATTCATTCCCTGAATATTGAATAACAACCTCTATTGTGATTCAGTCGCTGAACCAGATGTTATAAATAAAGGGTAAGATAAAACAGACAATATTGCCTTCTCTTTTGGAATTGATAGTGAAGTAGATGGACAATAATTAAAATAATGAAGAAAAGTGCATAGTGTGTAAAAGTAAATGCTAATAAAATAAGATAATGGAAGGAGACTGAAAGTGTGTTCTGGGAGAGGGTTTGAGTTAGTTTTAGATAAAGTGGTTAGTGAAAGTCTCATAAAGGTACCTTTGTGATATCTAGTAAGTAAAAAGAGAATAACCATGTGGGAAAAGATAACAAAAATGTAATCCAAAAAGCCCTGGAGTAGGAGTCTGCCAGGTGTATTTAGTAATCCAAGAAGCCAATGGTGGCTAGAAAGAGAAAGGTTAAGAGAATGTCAAAGTAAATAAATTATTTAAGGCTTTCTTGATCACATTTCTTTCAGTGAGATATAGAACCAGAGGAAAAAAGTAAAAGAATCACGTAACTTGACATTGTCTAGTTTAACTTGAAAACATTTCTTTGTAATGTTGGTCAAAATTAAATGGGAGTATTATAATCAGAAAGATAGTTGATGAAATACAATACATATCAACACTTCTAAAACATATCCCTTCATTCACCCTTTTTAATGAGCTTGAGGAGAGCAGAATGGGTCATTGCTCACGGCTGCAAAAATTATTTGCAACATGTTCCCTGTCTGAAGAATCATCCAACCTCAATTAGAAGTATGCAAATGAAAAAGTGATGAATGACTAAAGCTAGCTAACACTAAGCAGGAAATTCGTGAGTGTCCTGAGAGAGCACTTGGTAGCTAACCAGCAGCCTGGTCCATGCCTTGATTAACATGTTTATCTGGGAAATCATGGTTGAGTATTACTTTCCTGGCACTAGCTTCTGCAGTCTATCCTATCCACCTATGTATCTTGGCCTGCTTAATAGCAATTGCTAATATTTGTTGAGTACTTATGATATATCAGGTACTGTGTACATTACTTATTTCATCTTCACAATAGCCCTAAGAAAATATTGTGTTATTAAACTCATTTTTACTTGTGAAGGGACTGGACCACAGAGGTATAGCACATTGTCCAAAGCCTCACAGAGCATAACTGCTGGTAACAGGAGAAAAGCCAGGCACAGGGATCAATAGAGTATGGAAGGACCCCTCTCTGATTGCCCAGTGTTTTGCTGTATAGTATATGGTGGTCTGTGATTGGGTCTCTGACTTGCTTATCCAAAGGGGCAATGTTTTACCATCAGGTTTGATGACTTCTTGAGTTCTCCTCTGGCTTACTAGATTTGGCATCTGGACAGATTTCCATTTCTATCATACCAGGGTTGTCACAACTTCTTCGCTTAGCCAGGGACTGAAAGAATTCCCATGTGTCTGATAATCTGCGTCTTCCTTGCACCCCAAAGCAGTGAGGGGTGCTTACCCTTGAGAGACTTCATAACCAATTGTTGTCTGAGGACCCTTAGGAAGCGGCCACTTTACTGAGGTCTACACATTTTATTAGTGCAATAAATCAGGTAACAAGGTTCCCTAGGACAAATCGGTATTATGTTGTTGGCTTGGAGAACCTACTTCTTGAGACCTGAAAAGGGAAAGATGGACAGTAAAACAATAAAAAAAAAGATTTTGAGAGGGCCTAGCCCTTCTTATTTTGAAATATTAAGCTAGATCTCCTTTCTGTTTAGACTTAGCACTTTAAACTTCGGTAGAAATGGGTCCAAATTGAAGGAATATCTTTAAAATGAAAGTAAAATGAATAGAAGGAGCAAATACTGGGTCTTATTTATTTACTTAAATATTTATTTCCACATTTCTGTTGGTGCACATTAATTGTAAAATGTGAGGAGTTTCATTATGATATTCTCATACATGTATATATAATACATTTGATTACGTTTTCCCCATTTGTTTACTTTATGACTGTACTTGGATTTAGATATTGTTAAAGCAATGTGCAAATTTACTTGTTTATTTTAAAAGTGCCTGGTTTTACTTTGTTTCAAAGCATATTCCTATATCAAAAAAAGGAAACTGAGGCAACAGGGTATTAACTTAAAATGAACTATTTGTACTTAGGTTGATGTTTAGTTTTTACTTTGGAAGCCACACTTCTTCAGGCTCATTAAAAAGTAAACTAAAGAATCAATTTAAATGGGTCAATGTGCATATTTCTTAACTATTTTTAGACTATAAGATATATGCTCATTATAGACATATGAAGTGCAGAAAAAAGACAAAATTTGTATTATCTTATAGTGTTACTGCTCATGTCAAGGCTCTTTTCATTTTCCCCCTATATATGTGTGAATACATAAGTGTAGATGTGTGTACTAGATCCATATAAATAACTTTTGTTTTTGCTCATAGATATCATGAGAACATTCTCATATCATTAATAATTTTGAAAAGCCTAAATAATATTTTTAATATTTAATATTTCTTTTTAATAGTTTTTATTGTAAAAATACTGTATAGAGGGGTTACAGTTACATGAGCAAGGTAATGAGTACATTTCTTATCAAGCATTGTTGCCTCCTCCTTTGTTTTTCCCCTACCATCCCTTCCCTCCCACCTCCACAACTACACTCCCCCCACCACCTAAATTGTAAAGTTTGTTTTTCAACATAGTGTCTTGTACATCTCATTGTTACAATGGGTCAACCTGTATCCATATTTAAGCATTTTGTTTTTCCCTTCCCCTCCCCAAATTAGAGAATTGTATATACAAGATGCAGGGCACCGACATCAAATACAGTGAGAACAGGGGTTATACTGTGGGGAAGGAACATACAAAGAAACAAAAGAATCACATGGTACATTATAAATACATTAGAAACAATAGCAAGAAAGAAAAAAACCACTTGTGTCCCTATCTTGGGGTTCATTTTACTTAACATCATATTATCTGGTCATATGTACATAGCTTTTGACCTTTTCTGCTTGTCCCAGACATACACTAGGAAAAAATTATATTAAGTGAGCTAAGCCAGGTCCAAAGAAACATAGGTCCCATGGTTTCCCTTATTTGCAATATGGAAGCTTCTTTTGGTAAATAAATATAGGTAGGCAGGGGCTGAAAGCATTGTTTTTCTCAGACTCCTCTGTTTTTCAGCAGAGGATAGAAAGCTTTCAAGTGTAACCTTGGAATAGCTTTGAAATGAGATGTAGTTTGGAAAAAAAAATATATGGTGAATGTAAGTTTCAAAAGGATCATTGCCATTGTACTTTAAATAGGGAAAAATATATGCTTAGTACAAATATGTTTCTCTAGCTAGTCTCCTAACACTGTCTCTAAACCCACTGAAGCCAAATGCTGTGCTTTGATTTGTGTTTTTGATGATTTTTTTAAAAGCAGAAGCCAGTCAGACAACTTCGTTATTAACACTGTTCTCCTAAGAGTTTACAATGGAAACATTTCACTTCTCATTCCTCATGGAAATCTAGTTGATCCATAAATCATAAAGAGACCATCTCTAGCCTGATTCGGAATGACTTATCCTGATTCTGCATGGCTTAGTCTATTCAGTCTCCTCAGTGACAGGCCTCACTGTAGCCCTGCAGGAACATCTGGGCTAGCTTCCTCTTCTCCCTGTTTCATTTGTGAATTTAGAGTGGCACCACACTTGTTTTTCTCAAGCTCAGATAAAAACTTTCTATATAGAACTTTCTATACTTCCCACTGTCCTCAGATTGATGCATTTTCACAGATGGTTTCAACCTTGTTACCTTTTGACAACCTCTGCCGCTTCCATGTCACATGCATGAGAAACCACTTCAACCAAGACCTTCCTGCATACTCATGCCTTAGAAAAGGTGTGAAAGAAGATATTTGGTAGAAAGTGTATATGTCAAGTTCATTGTATTTGTGCAGAATTCTATGATACTATTAGGTAAGTCAGATTTTCTGACAAGGTGATGAAGATGACAGTGATAAATATCTGCCTCCTACAGTGAGTATGGGATAGACTGACCCCCTCAGAAAACATGTAGGATCCATTCAGAAGATGTTCAAATATTTTAAGAAAGGCAGTCCAACTGAAGCAGTGAAGGTTAGCTTCAAGCTTGATGGTCATTGTGAGCTTTTTTATATAGCTGAAAACTCTTCAATGGTACATCTCAAATACCAATAACTTGAATAAGACTCAATCCTTTGGTAGTAACTATGAAACAGTGTTTAGTCTTACAGTTGAGGATATAAGAGAAATAATTCTCACTATTTGTAGTTGTATATCTCCTAGCTAAGAGTTTTACTGATCTACAACTTCAGGCACTTACTAGGAAACCTTTAAAATTGATTGGGAAACCAATTACAAAATTTACCAGATTATTCCTTTGGCCAAAATTACTTCCTAAGCTTGGAAAGATTAATTACAGAGTGATAAAGGAAATTATGCTCTGATAAAGGAAATTAAGCTCTTTTATTACTAGTTTATGTGAGGTATTGTGTATATTTAGTGGTGGCTATATTATTTTGTAAGAGAGTTGATCAGGTTAGATTATTAAACAGATTCATTTTAGAATGTCAACAAATTGATTTTAGACTTGTAGTTTTAAGATGAAAAAGATAGAATCTTACAACTTGTCAATTGTGTGTGGGAATGTAAAATGCTTAATAATGTTTATATTTTAAATTTGTTTAGGTACAAGAATTATTTACTTGGGAAGGTTTGGTTGTTATTCAAATGAAATACTTAAACAAGGAAATTTAATATACATGCAGGTTAAAATGTTTAAAGGAATAAAAGTTTAAAGCCACAAAAATGTTTAAAGTCATAAAAACTCCCTTAAGGGCAATTATAAAGACCTTGCTAGATTTATATGTGGAATAGTAAAATTTTAAGCTGAACTTAAAAGTTAAGTAAAATCTATGCATTTGAATTTATTTAAAAAACTAAAGTCTTCCAAACTCAGAAAGGCCTATATTAACTTTTCTGTCTATGAGAGAGTCTTTCTAACAACAAAATATTGACATTACTATGATAGGGCTTCATGAAATAAACACAAGATAATATGGACGAGATTACTTTGTATTTTCTAGAATGCTGAAAAATACTTTCTTCTTAATTGTTTCAGTATAGAAAAAATATTCACCTTTCATAATTCTCTAATGTATAAGAGAACCTGACAGCTAATTTCATCTTCCAGACAGAACTTCGCTATTTTCACTATATCTCATTATTGATTTATATTTTTAATGCAACCTTCGGAATATCTTCTCTAGTGAAGATATCTTTATGTATGTTTTCTTTGCCAGTAGAAAAATTCCGTAGCTTCATTTTATTAGAGTAAGAGTTAAGGCTCCCTTACATTCTTTTTTTTGGGGGGGGGGGGTCCGGTCATGGGGCCTGAACTCTGGGCCTGGGCGCTGTCCCTCAGCTCTTCAGCTCAAGGCTAGCACTCTACCACTTGAGCCACAGCACCACTTCTGGCTTTTTTCTTTTTGCTTATGTGGTGCTGAGGAATCGAACCCAGGGCCTCATGCATACAAGGCAAGCACTCTACCACTGAGCCCCCTTCCCAGCCCTCCCTTACATTCTAAACACTGAATTTTATACAAAGGACATCACTAATAAGTTATGGCTGCATGCGGCGGTGAGTAATGAATTCTTGAATTTGAAATATTTTGTACACACATTCGAAAATAATTGAGTAGTTTAGAAAACAATCAGTTAATACAAATAACAAATAGGAAAAAAATCAACATAAAGAAAAGTGGAGGCTTCATTAGTATTGTGAAAACTACTTCTTCCCTTAGGAATAAAACATTGTTTAGTTTATATAAACAAGTTAGAAGGAAGTGTTGCAAAATGACTGGAGCAGCAGAGACTGGGCAAGAGTGGGAGTTGTTTAGCAGTAAGGTTGATCTATAATGAGAATCTCTCACTCAGGGTTTCTGCCCGTTCTCATTATGGAGTTCTGCCCACCTCCAGTTCCTTCCCTTCCTTCTTGTCTACTACTATCAGCAAGACTGTTTGCTTTTTCCTTTAGTCCAGCAGTCAATAACATTGATTTTTGCAGCACTAGTGATTCTCACCTCTTCCCTCATTATCTAGTCCTTCAGGGCTAAACAAAGCCAAGTTCCTGGTGTGCCATAGTCTACAGAACCTGTAAAACAGAAATGGCTAGAGGCAAGATGTAGGGATTTGGCTGGATGGGATGGGATGGACAGTGCCATCAAATCCCTGGGGAGCATCCTGGGAGGAATATTTTTTGACACATTCTTAAGTTAAGGGATAATATATCCTCCAGAGGAAAAAAAAAAAGTGTATGAAATGTCTATCTTGTTCACTGCAGTTCCATTGAGTAGGCTAAGGGGAGAAACAAGCCCTGAGGTTCCATATCCCTGTGTAATTTTTATTGAGCCTATTCAAGTAGACAGATACTCCTGGGAAACAGACCAACTATTGGAAATGAGTCAGAAGAGCAGCCTTGCATGATGGGGCCATGCAAGACCAGAAGAAATTACAGAAGAAAGAAAAAAGAAATTTATTCCATCATTGCTATGGGTTACGTATTTCTTAATTTGTATTTAAACCTTTGTAAAAACACAATTGGGTGAGTATTACTGCCCACTTCAGTGTTTAACAGACTCAAGCTGAAGCTTGGCGAAGCTGATTCACAAACCCAAAGTCACAAAGCAATGGCAGTTGCCATTTTCTTGAGGATCATGCCTGTAGGTACTCAAGAAGCTGAGATCTGAGGATCAGGGTTCACAGCCAGCCCTAGCAAGAAAGTCTGTGAGACTTTTATCTCCAATGAATCACTAGAAAACTGGAAGTGACACTATGGCTCAAAGTGGTAGAGTACTGGCCTTGAGCAGAAGAGCTCAGGGCAGTGCCTAGGCCCTAAATTCAAGCCCCACAATTGCCAATAACAACAATAACAACAAAAAGGCAGAACAAACATAAAAAAGTTTAGCTATATCACACTGCCTTCCAATACTATTCATTTCTTTCTGAAAGCTCATGAAAAACTCTTGGGAATTAGAAAGAATGTAAAAATAACTCCTCTATTTAAAGACAAGAGAAAAATATTGGAATGATTTTGATTCAGTATTTTATGTAGAAATGAAAAACTTCTGTCGGTTAGCTACAAAGAGAAGGGACTGGGGATGTTCAAGTACTACCAAGGAAAGATTTATCTCTGATTCCTGAAGGCATAGCTAGATGCAGGAGGAAGAACTTAAATTTCTGGGCAACTCTGAAATTTCACATGAACAAGCAGGGTTTGATCTAGTGATTATTCCACTTAAGTCTCCACTTAAGTCTTGGTCCTAGATTTTCTTTTCTACCTCTTACCATATGTGTGACCCTGCATTAATTATTAATCTACTTTTGCCTTTGTTTCCTTGATTATATAATGTATGGTTGTCTCTATTACATAAACAAATTATGTTGCAAGACTTACATGCATTACCATTTCCAGGCCTCATAAATATTTTCTACATAAAAGAAATTGAGTCGGGCTGGGAAGGTGGCTCAGTGGTAGAGCGCTTGCCTTGCATGCATGAGGCCCTGGGTTCAATTCCTCAGCACCACATAAGCAGAAAATAAAAAAGCCGGAAGTGGTGCTGTGGCTCAAGTGGTAGAGCGCTAGCCTTGAGCTGAAGAGCTGAGGGACAGCGCTCAGGCCCCACGACCGGACCCCCCCAAAAAACAAAAAAAACAAAGAAATTGAGTCTCTGGTAGATGCCTGCATTCTTTAGTCCTTTCCACTGCTCTCTACAACATAGTATAAAAGTTAATTTTCACTCTTTGTTCTGAAACGTATTTAATAAGGGTAAGATTATTGCTCCTAGGTTAAATGCCTTGAGATTACCCTAGAAATACATGTAAAACTAAGTTGTACCAATAAATTTCAACCCTATTCTTAAGAGTAGGAAAGGTTGTGCACGTCCCTAGAGATTTCTAGCCATTTCCAAGGATGTGTGCTAAAGCTCTGCTGTTCAGTAAAGTAGTCCCTAGCTATGTGTGGCTATTGAGGAAAAGAAATATCTCCAGTCTGAATTGGGAAGCATTGTCAATATAAAAATCAATATTGAAGGATTTTGAATGAAAATAAAAGTAGGTAACATAATCACTGTATTATTTAAAAAGGAACTTGGACCTTCCAACCAAGTTTCAACTCTCAACTGAGGTCCAGAAAAGATGAATGACTAGTTTACCTAGTTGATATCAACACTTGATCCATTAAGATATACTGCCTCCTAAAGGCACATCCACCCTTCTCAATGGAGAACTTAGATATTTATACTATCATGGGAAAAACGCAAACCCTGTGTTTGAGATAACAGCAAATTTCCTTGGGACTGAAAGCCTTTTCTCTGCTCTGGTTTAATGTAGTTCCAATGAGGAACTACTATTGGTCCTTCAAAATTATATATAGTAGAGTCAGTGAATACTTCCTACCCCAGATATAATTACTTTCTTCTTCCTTCTCTACATTTTTCTATTCTAGCCCTAAACACATTTATTGTATGGGCTATCTTACATATGAAGTTACATAAAATTGTTAATTCATGGTCTTGTGAGCTCAACATTAGGTCGATGGTAAGCCTATCATAACTAATTTTTCAAATGTTTATTTTTAATATTCCTATAGTCTTCTGCTTTTTATTGATATTTTCTTATAATTTGTCATTCAATTTCACAAGTTTTAAGCAACCTCAAACTGTCCCTTTACCTTTATCCCTCTATGTCCACAGATAAATACAGATAAATAAGTAGATAGACATGATAGATATATCACATAGAAAATAGTATCATGTATTGGAAATACCATCCGTTGACAATCATCTGAATATCCCAGTTAGTCATATTGTGAACTGCCTAATCAAAGAGTCCTTTTCTGTATAATGTTGGACCTGTCAGTCAAGGGCTGCTTGTGTAGGCATGAAGAAGCCATGATTCACACAATCTCATTTCCATGATGTGTGCTTTAAATGCTACTTCTTCAGTCAGCAGCTAGTCTCCCTTGAAAATAAATTGAGCTTTGCATTTCCTTTGGGTTTTAAAAATGCACTTTTTTTTGAAGTTTGTGTTAAGTACAAATGCACAGCCATACTGGCAGTGCTTTATAAATTTTTTGGTCTTTTGGATTTCTCAAGGTGAGACTCCATTTCCCCAGAAAAATTATTATAAATCCCACATCTACTAATATCCTCATTTTGACATTAAAACTACAAGTTTATAAAAAAGAGGAAATGAATTATTTTTGGCTTTCCATGTATTAAACTCAGTTCCTTTCTATGAAGTTGTATCAAGATAGGATAAATTTGAATATAGAAAAGTGCTGCTTCTGCCTCTAGCCTTTTTAGATGGTTTTTCTTGACTGCACTTTTATTTTCTAAGTTGCAGAAATAAGAGACCTGTTCAAATATTGTCATATACATAAACATTGATCTGAGAAAACCTTTAAACCCATATAAATAAATACTCATCTATTCAATTTTTTTGAAAAAGAAATTTTAGCCATAGGGCAGGCGTATTTTTTATTTAAATTCAAATTATTCAGGACTGAAGTACTTAAAACTAAGAGACATTTAGTAGCCTCCCAATAGCATTGCTTCTAATACTATATTCTAAAGTCTATATTGAATAATAACTTGGGTTCATTCTACCACTCAACTGGTTCAGAAAGAGATAATGGCTCACTGTAGCATAACACAGCAGCTAACTATGAGGCTCTGGAGTCTCTCAGTATTTTTCCAAGGCTCACAACCCTGTAGATATACATGGGGCAAGCCTTACCCAGCTTCTTTAGTCTCTCCTCAGTGACTTCATGGTTCACTGGTTGTAACCTTGGTGGATCTGGATTCGGTTGTTATGTTGTTTTACATTACAGTACACGGATGCCACCTACTGTCCCCAGAACTTTACCAAATATGGTATTTCCTCTGCTTATGCCACAGCTACTCTGATTCAAGATCCTTTTATTTCTGGCTATAACTACTATGATATATTCCTGAGGCTTCTGCCTCTGTCCTTTGATCATTCAAGCTGGTTTCCCATTCTGCTGCCAGGAAGAGATTTTTCAGGTCTGAGATAAGTCATGCGTACTTGCTTACAGTATTTTAAATGTTTCCCCTTCTTTAAATAGACTTCGCAAGCTTGCATGGCTGGACTAGCCTCTCCCCTTTCACTACCACACCTCCTTTATTCCTCTGTGGACCACAGTCACCCATGTTTCATACAGTTGCACAAACCATGGGATATTTTTCCAACCATCTGTTAATTTCCACCAGCCCTTCATCTACATGAGACGTCTTCAGCCTTCTGCTCTCATCTCAGACTTCCCTCTTTCCTAGAAGTCTTCTTTGTCTCTCTTGTAGGTGTGAACCTCTGTATAAACTCTCACATAACTGAATTCATTCTTTTGCCAGTCCTGGAGTTTGAACATAGGGCCTTGCACTCTTGCTTGGCTTTTTTGCTTTAGCAGGCACTCTACCACTGGAGCTCTACTTTCACTTCCTATCTGAACCCATGCTTTAGCACTTGCTACACTTGGCTAACATGTGTGTATGTTCTTTATTTGATTAGAATTTCCCATCAAATGGCATGGCAAATTCCAAGAAAGAATTGAAATATTGAAGAAAGACAACAGTAACAAAAAGGGATTTAACTAGTCCCAGAGACCTGAAGCAAATAGGAAAACCTCCAGATCTGAGCAAGTGGAAAAATCAGGTCAAAAGCTGGATGTTGGAGGCTCCTGCCTCTAATCCTAGATACTCAGGAGGCTGAGATCTAAGGATCAGGATTCAAAGTCAGTCCAGAAAGAAAAGTCTTTGAGACTCTTATCTCCAATAAACCAGCAAAAATCTAGAAGTAGAGATCTGGCTCAAGTGTTAGAGTATCAACCTTGAGTACAAGGCCCTAAGTTCAATGCCAGTAACCAGCATTAAAAAAAAAACCCTCAGGTCAAACAGCTACCCTTGCAGACTTTCACTTTATAGAGCCTAGTGAACCTCAAGGGGCTTAATAAAGCGACTTTCTCCTTTATTTCCCATTTACACTATGAAAATACAAGGCAATGTAGTGTAGTATACTGTATCTTTGGAGGTAGAATGGGGAGAGAAGTCTATAAATACTATATAATTTATATAAATAAAAGAACTTTCTGTTTAATTTACACAAATGGTGCTTCTTTCGCTTCTTTGGAGTACTATACACTGCTTTCTTGAAACTTCTCAGAGACTACTTAGTTAGTTTATTATCCTGGTGTTATAGATGAAGATAAGCTAACTGAAGGAAGTAGCTTTGGTGGTTGGACTTCAGTGACAAATAGGGTTTGAGCCTCTGGTTACTGGCAACAGAAAATTCCAGCAAGAGATACGGTGTTCAGCAATGTAGATAGCAGGGAAGTAAGAATATCTGGGAAACAACATAGTTCAATCTTGTTAGAAAACATAAACTGGAGCCCCTGTCATGCATGTAAACTTAAGAAGTCATTACTAACTTGGTACGTTGTGGGAAGTTATTGAATAATTAGAGTGGAAAAACATGTTAGGAAGTTTCTGGGATATTACTTTGTCAGCAGTGTATCTGAAAATGTAATTAGATCAACAAGGGCATGTAATTTTAACAGAAGTACAACACAGATAAAGATAATCTTAAAAGGGTGATTACCCTTAAATCATTACATAATAGGTAGAATTCTCATAGAATTTGTTTCACCATTATGGACAAGAGGAAATGGTATAGCATCTTAAGGCTTTGGGCAAGCTTTGCCTAAGTTCTGCCAGGGAAGTTTTATAGGCTTTACACTCAAGGATATGTGACAGTGCCAGTCTTAAAAACTCATTCTCAAAACTAAGTATTTTTATATCACTTTGCTGATGTCTAACATTTTTTTTTTAAAATTTCATCTCAGTGCTAATTTGTTTCTTTTATCCTTCAACAATGTTAAACACATTATAGCAGCTAGAATCACTTGTGTTTGTATTTATTTATTCATTTGTGTGAATTGTCTATCATATGATGTTATTAAACCAAACAAGATGATTTTTCCTTATTTGTGAAACACTTATATCCACTTAACCACCAAAAAGCAGGAAATGGAGCTGTGGCTCCCATGGTCAAATCTCAGAGTTAAATAAAGAAGCTAAGAGTGCCTAGGCAAATTTAGCCCCAGTAATGGTAATATATGTATGTATGCATGTATGTATGTATGTGTATATATATATATATATATACATATATATATATATATACATATATATATATATATATATATATATATACATATCTACCTATATACTAATTGTATTTACCATAGGTTGCAAACATTTTGTTCTGCAGGGAGAGTACCTTGACTTTTTTATTAGCTATGTATTTTAAAGTTTAGTTTTAAATTTCCAATAGATTCTTCTCAAAACTATTTTAGATAAAGAACTTTTAAATTATCCCAATTTTGTAGTTGAGGGAGATAAAATTCATTAACTGATCTGTGCTTTACTTATGATCATACAGCTTTTTCAAATGTTTATAAAGCAAAGATATTCTTCATAGGAATATATATCACTTGATTCTAATTGACTGCCTATCAGAGATGGAAAGGTGGAAACTAGCTGGGCACCAGTTGATTACACCTGTAATCCTACCTACTCAGGAGGCTGAGATCTAAGGATCATGGTTCCAAGCCAGGACTGGAAAGGTGGTGAGATTCTTATCTTCAATTAATCACCAGAAAACTAGAAGTGGTGCTATGGCTCAAGTGGTAGAGCACTCAGCTTGAGCTGAAGAGCTGAGGGACAGCGCCCAGGCCTAGAGTTCAGGCCCCACAACTGGGCCCAAACAAACAAAAAAACTAGAAGCTATTCTTGTGCCTGAATAGTTTTATGTCCTTATGGGCTTACTGGCATACATACACATGTCATTTTGATTATATATTTATGCAATAGAGAGCCTAGGTATTTCTATGAGAGTTGAGAGAACATTGAACTACATTTTAAAGAACGAGTAAGAAGCAGGATATTTTTGTTCAAGAATATAAGGTATCCAAGTGGTGAATCCTGATGAGATCTTGTTTTGAAATTAGAAAATATGCCTTTCACTTACTGTGTTCAAAGCATGACAAGTTTAAGGAGATAGTTTTGAGTAACATTGCAAAAGTCTTTATATTCTTTCTAAAAATTTAGATCATATAAGTGTTGTGTCTTTCCACTAAGCTTTAAATGTTTTTTTTGGGGGGGGGAGGGGGCAGGAGGAAGGTTATGATACTGGAGTTTGAAGTCAGGGATTTGCTTTTAGAACTAGGTAAATGCTCTATCCGTTGTCCTATGCCTCCAGTCCCTTTTGAGTTGATTATTTTGAGATAGTCCTGCTTTTTGTCCAGGATGGTCTAGACTTCTGTCTTCCTATATATGCTTTCTTCTGTAGCTAGGATGACAGGAACATGCCACCACTCTCAGCTTTTTATGTTGAGATGAGTTCCTTTTTTTCTTTTGCCCAGGCTGGGCCAGAACTGTGATCTTCCCAAGTGGCTAAGATTACAGATTACAGCTACTAGTTCCTGCTACTGGAGTTTTATAAAACGGAAATGTCCTCACCAAGTTTATGTTTTTAGGCTGATCATCTGGTAGAATCAGAAGGGGGCCTGGACATATAGGATAAGATAGAAAATGACAGGATGAGTTTAGAAAGTTTCAGTAATTCTTTCTCCAGGGAAGATAAAAGACTTAACTATGAAAATAACTTGGATAAGATGTAGGAACACTACTGAAGAGGAATTAGGAGAGAGACTTAATATCTGCATATGGGAGTGAAGGATATCCTTAGGCTCTCATGGTTTAAACTTGAACAAACTGAACAGATTTGGTGCTAGCAGCTACTCTAGCGAAGTCCAGCAGAAAGCAGATGAGGAAAAATATTCAAGTTTGCACGTTGTGAATAGAAGTTACCAATGGTAAGCCCTGGGAGCTGCTTAGCAGACAGCTATCTCTCCCAGGTGAGCACAAAGTTAAGAAGACCTAAGTCTGTATTACCATCATATCTATAGGTGGTACTTAAAATCATAGATGTGGATAATTTATCCCAGGGAGCCTGCAAAGAATAAACAGAAGAATCTGTGGGAAAACCCTGGAAAATAAAGCCTTGTGGGGAGAAATGTGCAAATCAGATCCTATATCTGAAAGCACTTTGTAAGTGGCAAAGTACCTGTGAGATTCAGAGGAGGCATCCATCCATCCTCCTCCTCCTCCACCCCTTCCTCCTCCTCCTCCCCCTTCTCCCTTTTCCTCCTCCTCCTCCTCTTCCTCCTCCTCCTGGTCCTCCTCCTCCTCTTCCTCCTTGTTCTCCTCCTCCTCTTTGTCCTCCTCCTCCTCTTTGTTGTCATTGTCATCTTCTTTATCCTCTTCATCTTATTTTAGTTGCTCTAAGTAGACAGAGGTGAGTACTACCTCATGATGCACTGAAGTAGAATAGTTGCTATCTTAACCTTTGAGGCATTGTGAAAAATCTACAAGCAGATTCTTTCTTTAAATAACATTCCAGATGCTAAGGTAAAAGATACTTTTGTCCAGATCAAACAAGAGCCAGAGTTTGTAGTTTTTGCTTGTTCCAACTGTAGCCCTGGGCTTGCCATCTGGGGATTTGGAGTAACTGTAAGCAAGTGATCTTCCACAGAGTGCTGGAGAAACGGGGCCTCAGTCCAGATTTATATTCAAGAATTTTACACAACTGCCTTCTAAGAAAGCCCAAGATATTTTCATGAAACCAGATTGGCTTAAAATGTGTACATGGTGTTGGCTTCAAGTTGCAGTATTAAAGCATTTTTAATAAGGCTTACAGAAAGAAAATAACTTACTATCACTTTGATGCTTATCTCCAAAAATGTTTTAAAACTCAACCTTCCTTGAAACCTTAATTGAACCTTAATTTAAAATTGAGAAAGTGCTTATTTTTTATTCAGTAAATTGTATGGACATTGCAAAGAGTTTTAGAATCTGAATTAGAATACACACAGTTTATATTTCACCATTGCTACTTATTGATGTGGAACTCTATTTCCATTACAGTCAGATACTTCATCTGAAAAATGGAAGTAGTAACATTTCACATAGAGATCTGCTGTATGAATTAAATCATACCATAGCACCACTATTATAAGTTGTAAGACATCTTATGCATTAAGAGACTATATAAAGTTATAATCATTAATTCTGTCATGATTCTGGAAAAAAAGTTTGGTACTAAAGAGAATGTTAGAGGGTTGAACAATACTGAAACACACTGCATCTGTGAATGAATATAAAAAAATGTCAGTCACTAAAAGCTGTTGAATTATAGGGGATATGAAGGATGGAGAAAGTGAGGGTAAGGGATGGAGGGGGTCAATCTAATTAAAGTACTATATATGCTTGTAAGAAATGCCACCATGGGGAAACCTCTTTGAACAATTAATGTACATTTTAAAAAGTGAATGGCAGGAGTTGTAAAACAGGTTCTGTCTGGGGTCTGGTGGAAGAGGAAAGGGTGAATAGATAGTGTAAAAGAAGGTGAATATGAGTGAGTTGCTACTGGTTCATGCTTGTAATTCTAGCTACTCAGGAGACTGAGATCTGAGGATCACTGTTGAAAGCCAGCTTAAGTAAGGAAGTCTGTGAGTCTCTAATCTCCAATTAATCACCAAAATGCAGAAAGGGTAGTTGTAATTCAAGCAGTAGAATGCAAAAAGTTAAGAGAGTACTCAGGCTCTGAGTTCAAGCCCCACTACTGGCACACAAAAAAATAGCACAAATATCATCAAAATACTTTATGTCCACATATAAAAATGGAACAGTGAAGCTTTTTGAGACTGGTTTGGAAGGAGGAGGAAGGATGGATGCTAGTAAAATTGTGGAGGAAAATTTATTCTGGTAAGTGTGGAAATAGACCTTATGACTAGCTGACTCTTATTCAATGTTAAACTTTGACAGGTAGGTATTTAATTACGTCTCAAGAAGATGTATTGGGTATTGTGTGGAATCAAGGTTGAAAACCAGCATTATCTTCTTAGCAAGGTGTGTGGGAATGTTGTTATAATATCTTTCTTCCCATTCATTGTCAGGAGATATTTCAGAGACTTGGATCTAAGTATTTATTTAATTTAATTTTAATATTGATGTGTGTGTGTGTGTGTGTGTGTGTGTGTGTGTGTGTGTGTGTGTGTGTGTGTGTGTGTGTGTGTGTGTGTGTGTGTGTGTGTGTTGGTTCTGGGGCTTGAACTCCAGGGCCTGGATATTTTCCCTGAGCTTGTTCTGTTCAAAGCTAGTATTCTACTACTTCAGCACTACTTCTGGCTTTTTGGTGGTTAATTGGAGATGAGTGTCTCAAGGCTATTTCTTCCCCAGCTGGCTTTGAACTGAGATCTGAAGATCTCAGTCTCCTGAGTATTATAGATTACAGGCATGAGCCACAGGTGCCTAGATCTAAATTTTATTATCTTTCCCACCCCTTCTAAGCCTGAGATCCTCTTGAAGCCTTGGTATGATTAATGAATGATTCACAAAACTCCTCCTCTGGTCAAGCCCATGAAGTTGCTGTTATTTTTTCATATCATTTATCATTAAAACTATACTTTATGGTTATAATGAGAGCATTCTCTTTTTATTCTGAAAGCATGCTGTAAGAAGCATGTCCCCAATGTTTATTACTTTTGCTTTTAAAGATATTTTATCCTACTTCTTATTTAATGATCTATTTCACACAAGGACTTCTTAGATTACTTGAAAGGAGAAAAATGGGAGAAAATAAAAATTAAGTGGAAAACATAAACCTTAGAAAAGCAGAGTGGATTTTATTAAGATTCTCATGGCCTTTAACACTTTGTACAGCATAGGAATCCTTAGATTGAAAATTTAGTCTCAAAGGTTTATAGCAAAATATCAGTTAAAACTTTACATCTATGTAAATAAAAAGCTGCATAAGTAATACAAAAAAGAAATTTCCAGAGTTAGATTTTCATTTCAATCACACAAGATTATTTTTATGTGTGTGAAAACTGAAGAGCCAAATTCATTGACTTTTATATTCAGTGGTCCAGTTATATATGATCATATTGTTGCTTCATCTAATGAAAATAATCACCAAGTTTAATGCTGTGGATAGACATGGTGTTATATTATAATTGATTTCTTTATATATTAACCACTTAAGCTTTATGATGAAAATAAAGCAGTTGACTAATGGGAGATTTTCAAATTGTTAAAAGTATGCAGAAGGGTATATATCTTTTATGCAACGCATTTCTCTACCTAAAGATTTTGTATTCCCTCATGAGAGTAAAATTAACTTGAAGACAGGAATCTTTTATGTATTATTATATGCTTAGTGCCTGTCACAGGATTTAGCATGTAATTAACTACAGAATATTTGTGGGTTGAAATATCTATATTGTCTAATTTATTGGGTAAAAATGATTTTTTTGATGTTAGTATTCATTTTACATATAATTTGAGATTTTTAAATTCTCGTTTTACTCTTAATGCATAAGACATGTTAAGGAAGAAAGCTTTGAAGTATGTTACTTGCCAGAAAAGAAAAGTTTCAGGAAACATATTCAATCTTGCTTCTGATGAAAATATATAAATCATTCATTTAATCTATTAGTGCTAGAGATTAAGTAAGAGCATTCCTACCACCAGCCATTTTTAGAAGCCAAAGGTTGGTGGAAATGTTCTTGAGCTGAGGCCGACTCTCAGCCTAGAAAGAATTCCCAAGGAGTGAAGTTGTGTACCACTAAATGCTGCATTAACTCTTTCGGGCCACCTGGGTACTATTGAGTTCACTGAAGCTGCAGTTTACCAAATGGTACCCCAGCGGTCTCACTCAGTTATTGCAGCTTCCAGAAGGCCCCATGGCTTCCTGGAGAGCACTTTAACAAATGGAAAGAGCCTGTTCTGGTGTATATTTTCCCAAGGTGAAGTTTTTTTTAAAATAATAGCTAGTGCATAGTTTTCACCTTGTAGCACACACAGTTCTTTACGTAAGTGTACCTGTGAATTGTGAAGATGTTACTCATTTCTAGAGGAACTGGAATAGACGATGGGACAGCTTGATTTGAAACGGATGTGTTTATGTAACAAAATGGCTTATCTGACCCAGTGATATTGTTGCTTTAATTTTTTTAAGTGAGAAGAAAAATTATCCCACTGCCTTTCCTCAATAAAAAAGAAAGAAGTCACATGTATTTGGGATGTTCCCAGTATTTATTCTACAATGTTTGGGCCCCAAGTAATTGCTAGTTACAAGTGAGATTAGCAACATTTTTAGTCTTTTATCTTTTAATTTAGTCATGTTGGCTAGCTAGAAGTTAACGGTGTTGAAATAATTGTAGCAGTGACTCAGATTTAACATTTGCTACACAATTAGATTTTCTTTAGGTCAACTGGAGCAGATCAAACTTTGCCTTCAGCGAACCTTTCTCAGATCTTTTGTAATTTCATCAAAGAATGATGAAATGTGACACTAGCTGAAATTTAGTTCTAAGAAGCATCACATATTTGTTTTAACATTGTTTATAGGTTTTGATGTTTTCTCAGGTTGTTCATTTAATTCTCTTGTTAAATAACAGATTATTTAGTAATCTATTCACCAGAGTTTAAATTTATTTTTAATGACTCATTTTAATACTTCTTTACTCAGTCATTCACAGAATATTTAAATGTTCCCACTATGAGAGTCATGAATGCAAAACTGAATACGGTGCACTTCCAGCACTCAGCGAATGTTAAGGTTTAGTGGAGGTAGACAGACAGATGAATGAATAATTAATATGCAGTGTAATAACAGTGATAATAAAGGTATAAACACAGTGCTACAGAAGCACAGAGGAGCAAATGACTAAATGCAGAATATAAAGAGAACTGGGGTGAGGTAGGGCTATGAAGTACAGGGAAAGTGTTTGTCTAAGAAAAGGCAAGTAGATTAAGAAAACCCTTCTAGGAAGAGGCATTTCCATGTAGGTTAGGAGAGGAGGGTTGGTTCTTGGGGTACTTTGAGTGGAAAGAGAGCTCCCAGGAAGGCACAAGAAACAGCAAAGTCAAACTGAACAATCACTGAGAAATGCTTCTGAACTTGGAATTTAGGGATTTTCTAACACCAAACAGCATTTTCATTAGAAAGGCAGGAACTGGGGCTTGTTTGCTGTGAAATAAATGGAATTGTATGATGAAGACAAAACAGGAGGTGTAGTCTGTCTTTCAAGAAAGGAAACTGGAGAACAATGTGTGAAAGCTTTAGGAGAATGAGTAAATTTGGTCATATTTGAGACTAAGAAATATAAGCCAGGAAAGGAAAACACATACATATTATGCAAGCGAGAAGGATATATTGCTTTAGTAAAATGCTTCAATAGTTTAACTGATTAGACATTTATCTACTCTTCCTCAGCTCTATCCTTGATTACTACTCATTTAGCTGATTTAAAAGTTACTCGTGTAAAAGCTGGGCAGGGAAAGGGTACATTTTAATTATGTGAAATGTCTACTTGTTATCTTTGAAGTTCATGTTTGCAACTTAAAATTATTTTTCTTAGTGAGCTCAGCATTGATTAACAAATAAGTAGAAAAATCTACCCTCAAGTTATCTAATATCAAATTTGCTCTCTTTAGGGTGAGGAGTTGATTTGAAAATAGACTTCAGACTTTCTCTTACATGCTTATGTGTTTCTATAATTATTATAATTTATAGGTATAGTAATGCTGTGTTTTCCATTATTTGTGAACCATTTTACCCACTATTTTTTTTAAAGATCAGATAACCAGTATGTATGAACTATCTTAAATTCTATACTGTTATAGGTCTTATTTATGCTTCCCAAGCTTCCATTATGATTGGGATATAATCCTTTTCTTAAAAATCAATTTTAGCTTTTAAAAAGGGTCTTACTTGTAGTCCAGCCTGATCTTGAACTGTATGATCCTTTTAACATGATCTCCTGAATCTAGGATTACAGGTGTATGCTACCACCCCAGCCAATCAATATTTAACTTTTATTTCTTATTTTTAAACAGGGTCAGCAATATTTAATTTATTTGTTGTTGTTGGTTGTGGGGCCTGTAATCTAAGCCTGGGCACTGTCCTTCAGCTCTTCAGTTCAAGCTTGCACTCTACCACTAGAGCCACAGCGCCACTTCTGGCTTTTTCTGCTTATGTGGTGCTGAGGAATTGAACCCAGAGCATAATGCATGTGAGGCAAGCACTCTACCATTGAGCCACCTTCCCAGCCCAATATTTAAACCTTTTAAATTTTCCTAGAAATTCTAGGAAGATATGCTAATGAACACTTGTAGTAGAAAGTATTCATTCTAAAAAGGTCAAAGCTGAAAGAGATCTTGGGGAAGATGATGAGGTTTCCCAAATACCAGTATAAAATCACAACCAAAGAGATGTCTATAAGGATTATTTCAGTTTCTAGGAAATTTTCTTTGGAGAGTAGGAGAGAAATAAGAAAACTGTCTAGAATCATTTAATAAGTATTGAATAACCCAAAGTCATTTAATAAATATAAAATTAACTGAATATATTTCCTTATATTGCTTGTAGTATCGTGATTATAATTACCCATCCTAGAAACATGACAAATTGTCTATCTATCTATCTATCTATCTATCTATCTATCTATCTATCTATCTTGTGATTTTTCTAAACAATGGAATGTTATACTTTATTGAACACGAATTACACATACAGTCAACAACATTGTTGAATTTTAATAACAACATTGATTTATAAAGAGAAGAAAGTATATTTCCATGAAGTAGAGAAATAAGCAAAATGAAAAGGCATTTTATATATATATATATATATATATATATGATAATTGAACTGAAAAGCAAATGTATTATTAACAAAAAATACTGGGGTGCTAGGATGGGTATACTTCATGCATCAGGGACAAACACTACTAGTAATACATTTCTTAAGCTGATTAGTTAGTATAGAAACTTGTTTTACATATTTTATGTAGATGTGTGCTTTATGTACATCAAATATTTTACAATAAGATTAAATATTATGTAACAAGTGAGAATTCAATACATGCTAGATTCCATTATCATTACTAAGATTATTGCTCAATAAATCCTTGTTTACTTGTTCACAACTTTTCTCACCAGAGATTTGCTAAATTTTTCTGGATTACTTATGTTTGACACAGATTTTGTGACATTACACAGGATCATAGCAGTGATCATAGCAGTGTTTGGGGTTGGGGATAATTGGGGCTTGAACTTGAGTTTTGTGCTTGCAAGTCACATGTTTTACCACACGAACCATACCTCCTACCCTTTTTTATTTTTCAGATAGGGTCTCGTTTGCTGGGGCTGGCCTCAGACTATGATCTTCCTACCTCTGCCTGCTGGGTAAAGGGTATTACATACATGTACCTCCATGTCAACTTGGCTTCAGATACAGTTTTGCTAAGTTGGTTGTCCTTCCTAGCCTTGAACTATTATCTTGTCATTGCTGTCTCTTATTTATCTGGGATCACAGGCATGGGCCTCTGTGTCTTGCCTCTAGTTAGCAAGAGCTCTTGAAAGAAAATTGTGTAAATCTGATATATATATATATATATTCCATATATATAATTGTGCATATATACATATACACAATTTTGGGGTTAATATTTCATTTTTTCCTCACAAAAATTGACTCAAATCCACTGTTGATTTTATTATTTTCTGTTTATCATCGTTAATTTATCAATCAACCAGTTAACAAATAGAAATTGGATAGCTATGAAATGCATTAAAATTCATATATTCATAAATATTAAAAAATTGGTTATTTATTCCATGCTTGCTAAATAACAGACACCTTGATAAGTGTTTGTATACATGACCAGGTTCTTTATATACTTTGCTCAGATTTTACGAGAGCATGTCATGTGTTCCTTATTCTTTGCTGACCATTACATGCATATTTTTGCTTTTAGATTGATAGACTGCTGAGCTGTCAAGCTGCTTACTCTTATAGTCCTAGTTACTCAGGAGGCTGAGTTCTGATGATTATAGTTCAAAGCCAGCCTGGACATACAGTCTATGAGACTCGTATCTCCAACTTCTGGCAAAAAGCCAGAAGTAGAATTGCGGTTCAAGGGGTCGAGCACACTAACCTTGAGCACAAAAGCTCTGAAACAGCACCCAGGCCTGAGTTCAAGCCCCAGGAACAGCAAACACACACACACACACACACACACACACACACACACACACACACACACAAGGGGTCGAGCACACTAACCTTGAGCACAAAAGCTCTGAAACAGCACCCAGGCCTGAGTTCAAGCCCCAGGAACAGCAAACACACACACACACACACACACACACACACATACATTGATGCACATACTATACAAATACTTTCCTTAAACTGTAACCTCACATTAATCAATTTTTTATTGTCAATATGATGTACAGAGTGGTTACAGTTACATAAGTGAGGTAATAAGTACATTTCTTGTCAAACTTGTTACCCCTTCTCTCATTTTCTCCTATTTTTTCCTCCTATTTTCCTTTCCCCCATGATTCTAGTTTGAATGTTACTTCAGAGAAAGAATTTTTGGAAGATTTCTTTTCTTTTTCCATATTCTCCCCCTCCGCCGCCTCTGCCTCCGCCGCCTCCGCCTCCGCTGCCTCTGCCTCTTCCGCCTCCTCCTCCTCCTCTTCTTCTTCTTTCTTCTCCTTCTCCTCCCCCTTCTTTAAACATTTTTGATCTCTTTTTATACTTTCCAAAAAGATCTGAATTTAATCTACTAGTGTCTCCCCATCACCCAAGATGTACTTAATTGAAGTATATAGTTTCTGATGATATCACAGGTGCAGATGGTAGAAAAAGCAAAATCACCAGGGACTGGTCTATCTCCTGTCCTGTCCTGCCACCAGGCTAAGCTTCATCCAAACCCAGAGAAGAACTGAAGTAATAGCCTTATTGACACTTTCGTAGTTTGCATTGTTCTCTTGGGTCTTTTTCACTTTAATTTTTTATAATGTCACAGTGAACCAAATTGTGTCATGAACTACTGAGGCACATAGAATCGTATCTGTGATCTTCCAGTATATGTCCCATAACAAACTACTTCGGTCATAAAAATGAGTATTTCTGCAACTCCATTATACATTTACTTCTATTGTCTCTTTATCAAATTAATCTTTCTTTTTAAAAAAATTTTTATTGTGAAAATACTGTACAGAGGGGTTACAATTACATGAGCAAGGTAATGAGTACATTTCTTATCAAGCATTGCAGCCTCCTCCTTTGATTCCCCTTATCATCCCTTCCCATCTCCCCCCACCACTCCTGGGCCAAAGTTGTAAAGTTCCACAAAACGTCTTGTACATCTCATTGTTGCCCCAAGATAAGGAATCAAATGGTTTTTATTTTTTGCTATTGTTTCTAAGATTTATGATTTCTCTGTTGCTTTGTATGTTTCTCCCCCACAATATAACCCCTATTTTCACTGTATTTGATATTGGTACAATTGGGGGAGGAGAGGGGAAAAAAACAAATTGTTTAAATAGGGATACAAGTGACTCATTGCAACAATCTTTTTTTTTTAATTTAGGTGATCTGGGGTTTTACCTCATGGCTTTGCACTTGCTAGTCAGGCACTTTACCACAGAGACTTATCTCCAATGCTTCTTTTCCTCCTTGCTACTAGTTATTTATTTTTTTTTTTTTTGGTAGGTCGTGGGGCTTGAACTCTGGGCCTGGGCGCTGTCCCTCAGCTCTTCAGCTCAAGGCGAGCGCTCTACCACTTGAGCTACAGCGCCACTTCCGGTTTTCTGGTGGTTTTATTGGAGATAGAAGTCTCACGGTCTCTCCTGCCCGGGCTGGCTTTGAACCCCGATCCTCAGATCTCAGCCTCCTGAGTAGCTAGGATTACAGGCATGAGCCACCAGCGCCCGGCGCTACTAGTTATTTTTAAGACAGCATCTTTCTTTCTGCCTGGGCATTCACCTACACTGTGATTTACCTAATTCTGGTTTCCCATCATAGCTGGGATACAGACATGCTATCCATACCCAGCTTCTTCTCTTGAGATATCCTTATGGAATTCTCTTCCCTCAGGATAACCTGGATCAAGACTCTCTTGATCTCAGTTTCTTGTGTAGCTACACTCCACCATGGACAGCTATCAGCAAGAAGAATCCTTGTAAACTTTTCTTCCTGGATTAACCTTGAAGAGTAGCTAGAATTAAGTAGCTAGAATTGCTAGTGTGAACATCTGGTACTTTACATGTTATCATGTTTACATGGCATCTTAAGCTTTCTCTAGACTGAGGCAAATAAGTTGAGTAAAATGACTAAACTAGTGGACTAACCATAATTTCATTATAATTAATGGTTCATTATTAGATTCAGTTTTTTTTAAGAGACCAGAATGCAGGAATAGGAGAAACTCTAGGTCTCGTTGGCACAGGCCAGAATTTTCTTAATAATGACTCAGAAACGTAACAAATCAAAGAAAGGTTGGACAAATGGGATTGCATGAAACTGCTTCTGCATGGAAAAGGACATAGCTAGCAAAATCAATAGAAAGCACATGGATTGGGAGAAGATCTTCAGTAGCCAAACAACAGACAAGGGTCTCATATCTAAAATATACTTAGAATTCAAAAAAAACTTCCCCAACAACAAATCCTCAAAGAAACAACCACATGATTAACAAGTGGGCTAAAGACTTAAAGAGAGACTTCTCTGAAGAGGAAATAAGAATGGCAAATAGACACATGAAGAAATACTCAACTTCTCTGGCCATAAAAGAAATGCAAATCAAAACAACATTGAGATTCCACCTCACCCCAGTTAGAATGGCTATACTCAAGAACTCTAATAACAACAGATGCTGGAGGGGACGTGGACAGAAGGGAACCCTACTGCATTGTTGGTGGGAGTGTAAACTTGTTCAACCACTTTGGAAAGCAATATGGAGGCTCCTCAAAAGACTCCACATAGAGCTCCCCTATGACCCAGCAATCCCACTTTTGGGCATTTACCCAAAGTATGACAAACAAGCCCATACTAAAGCTACCAGCACAACTATGTTTATTGCAGAATTAATTATTCACCACAGCTACAATATGGAACCAATGCAGATATCCCTCAGTAGAAGAATGGATCAAGAATATGTGGTATACATATGCATATATATATATAGTGGAATTCTATGCCTCCCTTAGAAAAAATGAACCACCTCATTTATTAGGAAATAGAAAGACTTGGAAAAAATTATATAAGATGAAGTAAGCCAGGCCCAAAGAAACATAGGTCCCATGGTTTCCCTTATTTGCAAGAACTAGTATTTGTCTAGGATAATCTTACCAGACAAGCAGAAAAGGTCAAAAGCTATGTACATATGTTCATATAAGATGATGCTAAGCAAAATGAACCCCAAGATAGGGATGCAAAAGGTCTTTTTCTTTGTTGCTGTTGTTTTTAGTGCCCTATGTAATTTTTTTGTTTCTTTTGCATGTTCTTCCCCCATGGTATAACCCCTGTTTTCACTGTATTTGATTCTAGTGCCCTGCATGTATACATTTTTATGTATACATTTTTTTCTAATTTGAGGAAGGGAAGGGAAATAACAAAATGCTGAAATAAGGATACAGGTTGACTCCTTGTAACAATGAGATGTACAAGACAATATGTTGAAAATGAACTTTACAAGTTCAAGGTGGGAGGGGAGGAGTTGGGGTGATGGAGAAGGAAAGGATAGTAGGGGAAAAAAAAGGAGGGGGTAACAGTGCTCCATAGGAAATGTACTCATTACCTTACTCATGTGACTGTAACCCCTCTGTACAATATCTTTACAATAAAAATATATTTAAAGATAAAAAGTGACCAGAATGTTTAAGTAATTTACCCAATGTAGAGCACCTTGTAAATGATGGAGTGAAATTTAAGTACAATTTTGTCTTTCTGACCTCAAAGCTTGTACACTTTCCACATATCCACATTGCATGCCATGACAATATGTTATTCCAGACACGATTCTATGTCCTGGTGATTCAAGAATAAATGAGACATCTCTTGCCCTTGGAGATCTCCACCTTACGAGGGTAGTAGCAGAACTAATCTAGGACTGCAAGAGTTCTCGGCAGCTGTGGTGAAGAAGACTCTAACATTGAGGTAGGCGTTACAAGCCAGAGGTAGGAGACTGCTCCTTAGCATTCCTAAGCAGCAAGCATTCCCCTGCATCCTAGCAGACATATTTCAGAGTCACTCTTGCCTGACTTGTGTCAGGGAGAGTATTCATGTACTAAATCCTAGTCATGTCTCCCTGCTACTCCAGTATGCTTATTTCCCTCCTTAAAGATTTCCTACTCCACACCCTCAGGTTGCTGAAACAATTCTTCTGATCATTGGAATGAGAAAGTGGAGCTGGTTATTGTAATCCATTCTTCACTAAGCATTACACCAAGTGAGGTAGTCAGGAAGTATATATATATGTGTGTGTGTGTACACCTGAGCTGTGGGTGTATGTGTTTACTAAATTACATGCTATAATTTGGGGTTGGACAAAACATGTAAAACAAGAGCAGAGGGACTCAGCAGTATATAGAGTGTGAATATGTAAAGGAGTTAGGAGAAAGGGTCTGTGGGGGTTGGAATAAAATGGAAATTCAGAGAAAATGAAGCAAATGAAATGCATAATAACATTTCTTGCTTTGTAGAAAACAGTCTCCATAGGAATAGAGTCCAATAAACCTGAGACAATTAAAGAGTAATTAAACTAAAGTGTTGTTGGTGACCTTGACTGTACCAGGGATTTGAAGAACCCTGAAGGGTGGAAGACATCAGGCAAGAAGCGTTTATCTAGAAGGCCAAGCTTAAAGTTCTTTGAAATATGTGACAATTTAATCAGACAAAGAATGGATAGTATTGTGTACATAGATTTATAGGACCCCAGTGACTATAAGTCAATTGAGACGTTTTTATAAGCCTTCCAGAAAATTGGTTTCATAAAATTCTATGCACTTCTGAGATTATTTTTAAATTTCTTATATGAGTGATTTATACTATCTGATCAGGTTATAAGCACTTGAAAAACTAAGTTGTTCCTTTTATTTCATTCATTATTGTCCCAAATTGCTTACTGAGCTAACAGTTTCCAGTTAGTGTTAATTATTAGACAATATTTTCTATGTTAGCTTTGCACTTCCATAATGAATTACCTGAAACAATTAACAGGTAAATAGAAAAATTTTATTTTGGCTCATAGTTATCGCAAAATGAAAGTGAGAAAAAAATCAAAAGAAAAGTGAAATTTACTGAATTCTCAGACTCTGAAGAGTTTGTGACCTTAAGGAGGTAGTATGGGAAGAATGGACTGAACCCCTCAACCAAGACTAAACCTTATTTTTTTCTCTCTTCTCTCTTATTTTATCCTATAAGGACTCAGGATCCACACTTAAGGGTTGCTGGTATTTCAATGCATACATCAACCATACCTTCGGATATCCTCAAACTTAAGACAACACTTACCATTGAGATGATCTAATTTTAATGAAATATGCTTTTTTAAATTTTATTTTATTGCCAAGGTGATGTACAGAGGGGTTACAGTTACATATGTTTGTCACTGTAGTTGACTTGACTAACACAAGACACTGGGGCTTGTGTTTTTGTTTATCTGATTTGGGGAAGGGAAGAGGAACAACAAAATGGTGAGACCAAGGACAAAGGGTGAACCCATGCAACAGTGATACTCATAAAACACTATGTTGGAAGTGAACTTTACAACTTGGGTGGGGGGGAGTTGCGGGAGGGGAAAGTGGGAGGACAGTAGTGGGGGGGTAACTGTTGCACAAGAGAAGTGAAATATTCTGAAGAGAAAAGGGACATGGCTAACATCTATAAGCAGGACCATTTGTGAAAGGTACATAGAATTGATTTAACTCTTGGTGAAATTATATTTGGGATTTAGGTGGGCAAAGCCCCCTGATCTTCAAATGTCTGTCTGCATCATGAGGAGGAGCTTCTTCCAAAGGTGGATCAGACTGAAGGCCTATTAAAGCTATGGTTAGACACAGGATCTCTCTGCAGTTCCAGACTGGTACCAAGTATTATGTTAAGCACTGAAACAACTTTGATTTGTTTTATCAATGAAATGAAAAGTCTACCTACTTGCTGTCATTTAATATACAAATGGGAGAATTAGGATTTGGACCTAGTCTATGTGGCTAATTCATATTTTTGCTCACATGAATATTTTAAAAATATTTTTATTGTAAAGATACTGTACAGAGGGGTTACAGTTCCATGAGTAAGGCAATGAGTACATTTCCCTACTGAGCATTGTTGCCCCTCTTTTGTTTTTCCCCTATTATCCCTTCCCTCTCTATCTCCCCAACTCCTCCTTGCCCTGAAGTTGTAAAGTTCATTTTCAACATAGTGTCTTGTAAGTCTCAGTATTACAATGGGTCAACCTGTATCCTTGTTTCAGCACCCACTTCATATATGGCTCTCTTTCCTTCCATCCCCTCACCTTAGGGGATAGAGAAAGGGAAGGGGGTAAGGAAAGATCATGTGGAAATTTTGTGTTTGAAATTTATGGGAACCAGAAGTAGAGAGGTAAGAGTAAAGAATAAATGACATCACAGAAAGGGGGGGAATGAGTTAACTTTAATTTTGTGGTTTTAACTGGCTGTCAGTACTGTTTTGATATTAAATATATTGGTTTTTTTTTTTTTTTTGGTCGGTCATGGGGCTTGAAATCTGGGCTTGGGTGCTGTCCCTGAGCTCTTCAGCTCAAGGCAAGTGCTCTACTACTTGAGCCACAGTGCCACTTCCACTTTTCTGGTGGTTAATTGGAGATAAGAGTCTCATGGACATTCCTGCCGGGCTGGCTTTGAACCATGATTCTCAGATCTCAGCCTCCTGAGTAGCTAGGATTATAGGTGTGAGCCACTGGCACCTGATTATTTTTCTCTTTTAAATGGAAAAAATTCTCACAAATCACAAGTGCCATTTCAACACATACTAATATAAAACAAGACTATTTGTATTCAACAATAAGACCAAAAAGGAATATGGAAAAATTAAAGCTCTCCTTCACTCATGCATTTATTCAATCAGCATTCATTTAGTAGGTATTTCTGATGAGTGGGACTATAGACTATAGGAGAAGATAAGATGTCGTAGCCCCTATAGAAATGCACTGCGGTATACAATATTAACATCGATCACATGTAAATAATGACATTTTGCTGACATTAAGTGTCTGGTTATGACACGAATATATTTTTGACAACTGTGTGACCATATGAAATATGCTAAGATGAGTTAATTCTCTATTTGTCATTATTTAAACTACTGACAACCTGTGATATCATTTGGCTTTTTGTTACCTTTAAAAGTTTATTGGAAAGTATGCAGTTACATAAGTAATGAGTATATTTATTTTTTTTTAACAGTGGTACCACCTCCTTATTTTTCTTCCACTTTCCCTGTCCCTGTTTTCCCTCTCCCCCAAGTTGTAAAGTTCATTTCCAGCATAGTGTATAGTATCATTGTTGCATTGGTTCACCCTTTGTCCCACCATTTCTGTGATTCCCATTGCTTTCCCCAAATCATATAAATTTATATACAACAAAAAGGGTACTTAAGTAAATATCAGTGAGGACAGGGAATAAACCAAAGGAAAAAGAAATAATTGCAAACAGCATACTAAAAAAAACCCTCTTGTTTCCATTTTTGGAGTTCATTTTGATAAGCATCATTTTATATGGTCATATGTACATAGCTATTGAACTATTGTGATCCCCCTTTAAGAACATCCTAGACATATTCTAGTTATTACAAATGAAGGAAACCTTGTAGCCTATGTTTCTTTGGGTCTGTTTTGATTTGCTTAATATATTTTTTTCCAAGTCTTTCCATTTCAATATACCTAAATCATTTTTAGGGAAATCCACTTAGCATCAGCTATCACAATGAAATAATATTTGATACCACGCACTGGTAATCACGAGCAAAATGGGTCCCAAAGTCATATTTAGTAATGTTATAATGGGTCATTATAATGATCCTGAAAATTTGCTTGACATTTATATAAGATGCACAATTAAGAGATTGCGAAACTCCAAAATCCATGGGAAAATATCTAATTTAAGACATGTTTGGAAATCATAATGTCATGGGTCCTGTTTTCTTTTACCCACTGTCTGACTTTTAATAGATTCTGAACTCTTTGAAAGCAAAAAATTCCTCCTCCAAGTTATAGCCACAATCAATGCCCTTTTACAAATCTAGCATCAAGTAGATATATAGACCTGGTTTCTGACTGAGAAAGAGGTGAATGACTGAACAAACAGTAAGTCTAAAATACATTTTAATTTCTGAGAAGGAAATCTGCTCATCTAACTCTTGCCAACATGATAGAGATAACTTTCCTCTGTCGTTTTAAACATACGCCTAGGAATGTGGATTCCTATTTTTGGCAACACTGGGGTTTTGAACCCAGTGCCTTGTTTTTGCTGTGTAAATATTAGTATTTTAAAATCAAAATTGTATTTCTTTTGGTTGGTCCTGGGGTTTGAACTCTGGGCCTGGGCGCTGTCCTTCAGCAATTCAGCTCAAGGCTAGCACTCTACCACTTGAGCCACAGTCCCATTTCCATGTGTCCTGCATCTTGTATATATATATTTCAAATTTGGGGAGGGTAAGGGAAATAACAAAATGCTGAAATAAGGATACAGGTTGACTCATTGTAACAATGAGATGTACAAGACACTATTGAAAATGAACTTTACAACTTTGAGGGAGGGGAGTTGGGGAAGTGGGGAGGAAAAGGATGGTAGGGGAAAAGCAAAAGAGGAGGAAATTGACTCATTACCTTGTTCTTGTAACTGTAACCCCTCTGTACAGTATCTTTACAATAAAAAAGATATATTTAAATAAAAAGTAAAAAATAAAATCAATATTGCAGAATTCTAGAAAGCATTGCTGTTGTTTTTTATTCCTCCTTTTTATTCATTGATATATTTGTGAATAAAATGGAAAGAAATTAAGATTAAAATTGTAATGTGTATACATATGAGTTCTCATTTTTCCTTGACAGTACTTAAATACATTTGTATTTAATATTATAATATTAAGTCACACAATCTCAAAATATATAATGTTAATATATTCATATAAAAGTAAGAATGATTTATTGAACACAATTTAAAAATATTAATATTCCTAGCATTAAGGCAAAATTGCTGTTATTTTATGTTGTGGGACATACCCTTTCAGTTGTTTCCTAATATATTAACATACAATATACATACATGTCTATCTTAAAAATGACAACCAACTGAATATGTTTTTAGAGATTATGTATTTTAAACTTCTAGAGAAATGCTGGCATGTAAAAAGTAGAGAGAGGATGCCCCAACGAAATCTAAGATGTAAACTGTCCATGTGGCTTAAATACCGACATGATACAGAATTTCGATCTCTTGTGTTTTCTAGGAATGGTAAGAAAAAGTCTGAGGATCAGAAGTGACTTACAAAGGCAAAGCCTGAGATTTTAGTTAGGAAAGAAGCATGATCTGGTTGCTAAGCAACCGATATTCAAGGAAGAGACCTTCAGATAGAACGCCCACTGCTTTGCCCTCCTCCCCGTCCCCACACCAATGAGAAATGTACTGTGTGAGAAAATGACTGGACTCCCCCACCCTATGCAAACTGGTCTCCGCAGTGTGGCATGTATACCGCCTGTAGAACATGCCCCTGACCTTCTCAGCTCAGTGTGCGGCCAGATGGAAAAGACAGACAGACAGCTCTAGGACTGACTGACCTTCAGCAAGAAGCCCGTGCGGGGTCACTGTGAAACTGTGCCACGGATGGTCTGTCATTGCCTTTTTCCCTCAATGACTTGGTATTTGGGGCGGGGGAGAAGAGAAGTTAGGGGGGGTGGCGACTGGCGGAGAGCAGGAGCCCTAATCATAACATGTCTTTTCAGGAATATGCAGGTCTGGTGGAGAAATGCTGGGGCACTGGGACCAGGAGTTGAACAGTCGGTTCTATATCCTCCAGGGAGAAAACCTATTAGATTTGCGACTGAATTGTCAGTGTGACTTTCTTACTCGAACTGTTAAAAATGGAACGCTCTGCTCTGTGTAGGAATGTGACTAATCAGTGTCTCCCAAATGCAGTATTCTGAGGGAACCGACTCGTCGACAGTGCAATCAATCATTTGCCCCATGCCTGGACCTTGTGTACTTTCAGAAACCAGTTTGTGAACTCTTAGGAGCCTACATTTCTCAATCACACTTGCAATATCCAAAAAGTACTATAAAGTTTTTTTTTTTTTTTACTTTATTTAGGTAAAAACTACATGACACTTTGCTCCTTTCTTTCAGTTAGATCCCTGACTGTCAATCATACTTCATGTAGAAAATAAAAAGAATTTGTTTTCAACAAACTATTCATTAACAAAAATCGATCTGAAATGGTAAGTTCCTACAAAAAGTGTTCATTGGTTGAATTGCGTGAATATCCATCTATTTTGTTGTGAGACTATTCGTATTTGACTCTAAAGTATCACAAGGGAATATTGGCAATCTCAAGGCCCAAGGAAAAACCTTTTGCCTGAAGGACACACAGTGGTCCATTGTCTCATGTTCAGTGTGCCTTGGCAAAGACAAATCTGTGTAGCTTTCTAGATCTGTCCCTCATCTGATATGAATGGATTTAAACAAAGGAGAAAGGTGCACACAATTCCTCATGTGCCCAGCTCTCCCTCAGAATTTTGGGTAATAACAAGGACTTGGAATTTGAAGACTTCTACTGTTTCCAATTGTGTGAGTATGCCTCCAGGTCTGCCAGTTATGTGTCCAAGACAAGTTTTTAAACTTCTCAAAGCTTTACATTGTTTACCTGTAAAGAGAAATTAATTATCTTTAAATGATACCATCACCAAAAACTTAGAATGTACAAGTCAATGGGAGAAGTTGTCCCAATAATGTGTCTATGTCCTTGTAGTGCCAGTGGTAGGCGAAATAATCCTTCTCTTCCTTTTCTTGTCTAGAATGACTCTCAATTTTAGAGGTAGTTTATTGGTTATAATATTGAGCAGTAATTTTACACTCTAAAGTAGAACTTAAATGAGAACAATTACTAGTTGTTCTAATTGTAAACATCTCTCTCTCTCTTTTGCTGTAGTTCTGAAAATAATTTATGGTCCAATTTAATTCTTATCTTAACTATGAAGCCTTTGCAGATTTTGTAGCCCTCAGTGATGTTGCCATCCAAAGCCTTCATATAACATTTATTCTCTTTACTACTGCTTGCTACTTCACCTCCATAATATTATTGTCTGCTTTGCCTTTTAAGTAATGCTAGAAATTAGAAAATAGGATCATGCCTTTTTATTTCTTTGTACCTCAAAAAGTTTCATCTGTGGTCAGATGCTTGGCCAGTGAGTCAAAATCAAAGATCTTGGTGATGTGTGTGTGTGTGTGTGTGTGTGTGTGTGTGTGTGTGTGTGTGTGCACGTGCGCTTATTATATGTATTTGCAGTGCGCTTATATGTGTATATATGTATTTGCAGTTTATTCCTTATTTCTCCTCAATGAACACAAAAAAGGAAAGAAAGGATTTAGATGAAAGCAGACTAGCAAAGATTACTTGACATCCCTGGAAAGACTGTTAGAAAGGATAGGTATAGATCTTTCTTGGAGACCAGAAAAGGTGGGAGGAGAGCCTTTTGCCTGGAATTACAAAAATCGTAATAAAATACACAAGCAAGGTATAGTACATTGGTTAAGGTTCCAGGGGAAGGGAGAGATGTATTATGAAAATTGGCTCATGTAATTATACATCACTTGATGGTACAATTTGCCTGTCATCTACAAGGTAGAAAACAAGGATGAGCCAGTGGTGTACTTCAATCCAATTCCAAAGAATTGTGAACTGAAAAGGAAGGGAAGTGCTGGTGGAAGTCACAGGGTCAAAAGTCAGAAGAAGAGATTGATGTTTAAGGGCTGGGAAAGAAAACTATTGCAGCCAAAAAAGATCAGAGAAGGAAAAGGAGAAAGGGAGAGAGGGTGAAAGGTGAAAGGGAAAGGCAGAAGGGAGAGAGATTTACCCATATTGATGAAGGCAGATCTTTTTATCTACGTGTTCAAATGCTAATCTCTTCCTGAAACATCTTCATAGATACACCCAACAAGAATCTTTTAGCATCTGAGCATCCTTTAGCCAAATATAGTGACACACAATATTTCTGTTTGATAGTCTGAAATAGACTATCAATTACCTAAGTGTGGGAACTGAAAGACAAAAGGAAAAATTTAACCCCATGAGCAGACTAAAGAATTGTTATTTATTGTAACATTATTTTTGAAGAATTTTCTTGAATTAATAGCTTTTGCTACAATGGGTTAGCATGGGGATCTTTGTAATGGTTAAATGCATCTGGGAAGTTGTGAATGGTAGTTATGGGAGCTACAGTGATCAGCCTTAAGGAGATAGGCAGGAACAAGAAAATGGTTGTATATAGCGCAGGCAGAGAGAGTCTGGTATGAAAAACAGAGGGCTGTGGAGATTATAGAGTTGAATTCCTGCTCTATCCATTGTAAATATGATTATGGTTAAGTTATTTAACTGTCTGGGCCTCAGTTTCCCCATATGTAGTGATCAAAAGGTAGTAATTAGTTATTGTTGTTATTAGTTATTGTTATTGCTTGTGCTTAATAGAGAAATACTTTGTACCCATTGTTTAGATCTTGATTATGTGGAATGGACATTTATATGTCCCCAAACACTTATTATCATCATATCACTCACTACAAATTGTCACTCATATCACAAGGGGACATAGAATTGAAATATATCAGCTGAAATAAATTCTTCTTAATAATTTAATGAATATATTTCTATTTAAAGATATTACTGTAAGTCTGAATGTTATCAGATGGTCAGTGATAAAATCCCAATTCTCACACTTCTCCATGTCTTTACAAACAGTATTTTCACTTCTACTATTGCCTCTACTGCTAGTTAGAAAAGAATTTCACTTCTTTCAGGAAAGGCTATTTTGCTTTCATTTATAATTATAATCCTCCATCCGGATGTATCGAGTATACTTTTTTGGAGAACAATTTTTATGATTAACAAGTTAAAAAATCTTTTCCTTCACAAGTTGAACACGAACAGCTGGTGCTTTTCAGTGTCTTTTTAAAAATGCTCTGTCTTTCATTGCAAAGGCAAAACCATGAATTTCACATGGCATAATATATGGAAAGGGAAAACTAGTTGTATAGTTTTTAGTCTGAATCAACTTTCTATCTTAGTGGTCATTTATTCATCAATTTAATAACATTCTTAGTATCTGATCTCATTATTTATCTATCATCTATCTATCTATCTATCTATCTATCTATCTATCTATCTATCTATCTATCTATCTATCTATCTATCTATCTATCTATCTATCTATCACCTTGAAGGATGCATAGAGCTGAAAGATTCACTTCAGCTTGGTATGATGATACAGGAAGTTGCCCCTTCTCAGGAAGTAGAGGTATAAGTTTGAGGTCACACTAGGCAAACTTAATCAAGTCTCTATGTCAAAAACAAAATATTGGGAACAAAGGGTTAGGGATGTGCTCAAGATGTAAAACACTTGCCCAGTATGACTGAGGTACAGAATGACTGAGGACTTGGCTGGGTTCAATCCCTAATTCTGAAAAAAATATAAACATATATTTATATGCATATTTTAAAATTAATATCTCTAAATTACACAATGACATATTGACATGTTTAGTATTTTAATTGGAAACATGACCCGTTTGACAAGGTTACATGTGAAGACTATCAATATGTCAAACATTCTTCTGGCGATTATATTTTATGATCTCTCTGAAATTATTAGTTCCCATCCAGTGAACTGCTTAATGAATATTATAAATACTTGGTAAACTAAATGGCTTGCCTTGAGCAAAAGAAGCTCAGGTACAGAGCCTAAGCCCTGAGTTCAAGCCCCAGGACTGGTCAAAAAAACATCAAGTGCTTGGCTTTTTCTCTGGTTTATACTATGTGTTCTGTGTATGCAAAACACATACAGACATAAAGAATTTCATAGTTTTGGGTACAGTCCACACAATCATTAATAACTATCGTACCAAGAGATGTTTTGGGAAAGTCATTATAGTTGGTTTTTATCAAGGCCTGCATAAGGTCTTAAGTCTCCCACAAAAATAAACATTTTATTTTTTTCCCTCACATCAACTAGATATAACTGATGGATAGATAATGTACAACAATAAGGAAAAGGATCTTTTTTTCTTTAGTCTTTTTATTTATTTTTTGGTGCCGGTACTGAAACTTGAACTCAGGGCCTTGTGCTCCCATTTGGAATTTCCCCTTAAGGCTGGTGCTCTAACACCAGACCTATACTTCCACTTCCAGTTTTTTTGCTGCATAATTGGAAATTTCTCATAGATTTGTCTACCTTGGCTAGCTCAAAGCACAATCCTCAGATAGCAGCATTCTGAGTAGCTATGATTAGAAGCAGAAGCAACCAACACTGAGCTCTTTTTAGTCTTGATAGTTCACAGATAGATCTTTTCTATATTACAAAATGTTAGCTCCCAGAAAAACAAGCAAATCTGAAATCTGTGTCCTAATGAACCATCTTAGGTATAAGACAGAGGAAGAAGCAATAGAAAGACATTGACAATAAAAAGCTCTGTCTAGCTCCTAGCTAGAACCTAGCTTCAGTTTGTATGTCAGTATCCATTCAATATTCCATTTCAGCATTCATTCTTCCCCTGATTTTCCTAGGAAAAGCTCTTTCTGCCCTTTCATTTGCCTTCTCTATAGGATTTATTTGTTTGTGAGTCTCTCTCCCCCATCAGCTTGTAAGACTGAGAATGATATCCCTGTTTTATTAAACTTCAAATCTCCTGAACTCAAACACATTGCCTTATGAATAGTAGGCGCTCAGTACATTTTTGTGGAGTTGATTTATTTGAATTTCCAGGTAGAATATCTTTCCTGTGTCTTGTATATACTATTGAATCATTCAGTAGTATGTCAGAGTTTATATTTTCTCCCACATGGTGACTTGAAACTTCTTCTTGTCAATGGAATATTCAGTCCTTCCTGGAATGTTTGTCCCTAAAAGGGTTGATTTGATGACAGTTTTGGTTTTCATTGCTAGTAGGAGTTACATTTAATGGATACTACCATGTGCCATGTGCTGTGCTGTGTGTTTTATGTTGTATTCTTGTCTCTGTTTCACTGATAGGAAAACTGAAGCTCTAAGAAAAAAGCAACTTTCTCAATCTTGTAGAACCAGAAATCAAAATTATTTCAGACTCTGATGTCTATGGTAATAAGTGTTATTGCTCTGTGCTGCCTTCATACTGTGTCTGCTTTTTTACATTCCAGACAAACACTATGTCCTTTATAAATCTGGCTTATTATGAAATACTTCAAAGTAATTTTAAGATAAAAATCTTTGCCCTCTAGTATGCAAACTTTTACCATGAATTTGATGGAATATACTTTCTGTTATACCATCTAGATTTGCTAATAAAATAAAAAAATAATGGTGGTTGAATCAGAAAAAAAATATTTGAAAAGCAGCACCTAAATCATTGTTCACTTTCCACTGAGGAATTTAAAAGCCATTGTTTAGAATAAACCTGAAGATAGTTCTGTAAGTCAGTTAAAAGGTTGTTGTTCAAGGTTACATTGAATGGCCACCATCTTTGATATATCTTTTGAATTTTCTTTTTACTTGAAAGCTAAAATGCTTAAAAGGCTCTGAAGATGGTTATGCATAATTTTCTAATTTCTGTCTTTATTTTTTCTCTTCAAGTATCAAACTCTATTTTAACCTTTTCAGTATTGTACATTAGTTGTACAAATGGTTCATTCCGATATTTCCCTGCATGCATCTAATATACTCTAATCATATTAACCCTGTATTCTTATCTTCCCTTTTGTTCTTTTCTGTTTGTATCTACAATGTAATGAGCTTAATTATGCTGGCTTCGTACATAGGATAAATATGATCTAAGTATACCTATCACCTTCTCCATTCTCGACCCACTCAACCTGGTTTCTTCCAAAATAGTACCTCTTTTACATTCAGGCATTATTTATTATTATTGTTATTGTTATTGTTAGGGAAATGAAGGACAAAGGATGGAAACATTCCAGACTCAATCTCACAGGCTGGGACTGTTTATCAAGGAACACAGCCTTCCCACAGGCTGTGTCAGGGGGTGGGGCTGGAGTCAAGGCTTTCATAGGGTCTGAATAAGGAGACAGGAGTTACTTGAGTTTAGTATGGAGGAGTGACTGCAAGTGCGGGCCAAGAAAGGGGAGGTATTCCCTTATCCAAGGTCTCAAGCTTTATATATATATATATATATATATATATATATATATATATATATATATATATATATATATATGTATATATATGTATATATATATATATGTTTTTTATTGTAAAAATACTGTACAGAGGGGTTACAGTTACATGAGCAAGGTAATGAATACATTTCTTATCAAGCATTGTTGCCTCCTCCTTTGTTTTTCCCCTACCATCCCTTCCCTCCCACCTTTAATGCTCAAACAGGTCTATATCTGTCTTGCCTAGATGGTTTGACCTTCACAGGGTCTCATTCTCAGTCTTCCAACCTCTTAAACCTTTCCAGGCCTCACAACTTGGCTTCAGAGACTTATAGGCCAGGCCCACAGTGGAATGTCTGCAAGAGGCTCAGGTCTGTGTCAGGCAGTCTGCACATATCTTTGGTGGCTTGCCTGATGACTGTATGCACCTGGGAAAATAGGGTGAGGGTCAATCCTTCAAGTATGATTATGATTATATTTTAGGTCTCTTCTAGATATGAGAGAAAAGAATGATATTTGTCATCTTTAGTTTGGCTTCTCTCACTTAACATAATCTTAAGTTTCATCATTTTCTTTCAAATGACCTAATTTTGTACTGGATTTGTATAACACTCCACTGTGTACATGGAACCACATTTTCTTATCCATTCATTGGTTGATGGGCACCTAAGGTGATCCATAGTTTGATTCTTATGAATAATGTAGCCATTTACATAGACATTAGAACTTAATGATTATTTAGAGATCATAATTTCTGTGTTTGTTTTTTATAGTTAGATGAACTCATCACTCTAAGGCCTAAAGATAAAAGGATCTTATCTTAAACTGTAAAATACTGAGACAACTAATACCATACAGAGGCCACTTGAAATCAAAATTTTATGACTACCTAGGAAGAACATGAATATTTATCCTGGTTGGTATTTTTAGTTTGGATGGAAAAAAACCCTAAACTCTGAAATGCATGGCTTAGAATCTTCTATGTGCAATTTTTAACATAATAACAGGAATGAGATTGCTAAAGAACCCTCTTTGGACTTAGACATGCCAGGATAATGCATACTGTTTTGGCACAAGAATTCTCATGGTGCCCATATTTCCGAAGATGTAAAAGATCAGAGCAAACAGTGAATGATGATCTAGACAGAGAATTCAGGTTAGAAACAGAGAATTTTAGCATCTCCCAGTGTTGAGAGTAAAGAATGAAACAAAGCCTTGGAGAGAAAAATCTGCTCATAAAAAATCAGTCTTTTAAATTAATAGCCTTTTTGAGTAAGGCTACAATGCAACTGAATTCTTGGAAAATAGGAGTGAAAGTACTATCTCTGATGGTTTGGATTGGCCTGCAAAACTTTCCTGCCAATTGAACAGGTGAATGCATCATGGGCCATTGATGAGAAATGGAGACTGGAAACCAAGTGCTGATTACAAATTCTGTGTAGAATTCCCACTTTCCATTAAACCTTTCATCATCTTAAGAAACATTCGAGTTAAAGTCCACTGTAACTTTATTTTATTAGAGAAATATGCTAAACCTGAGTTGATCCAATAGGACATTACAATCAAGATAATGTCGAGTATCCAAAAACCAGGAATCCAGGCTCATAGATTGTAAAGGAAAAACAGTAGATAGGATGCCCTAAAATCATTAAAAAGAAGATAAGACTTCAAGTTCTAAAATCAAATTTCAAATTGCGCAATCAATGTGAAAGAGGTGAAGGGGATCTGTGTTATTTCCAAGGCTCTGAGGACCTGAGAAAATGATGTTCCAGTTCTTCTATAACTCCGCCTCATAGTCTGCAGATGACCAAATCATGTTCTCTAAAGCTTACTAGTGTAAACTTGCGTGTTCACAATACTGTAGTAGTTAGCTTTATTGTTGCTGTGACCAAATACCTGACAGGAACAACTGAGAATGATTTATTTGTGGTCATAGATTCAGAGATTTCAACCCATAATCCTTAGCTGTGTTGATTCTGGGTCTATTGCACTGAGGCAGAACAGCGTAATAGTGGGAGGAAGTGGAGGAGACTGGTTAATTAATGAAGCAGAGAGTAGGGAAGAGACCAGGGAGAGGTTAACTTTCAAATGCACGTCCCCCTGGACAGACTGCCTCCAGCTAGGCTTCACCTGCTAAAGCTCCCACAGTCTCCCCAAATAACACCACAGGCTGAAAACTAAGCACTCCCTCTGTGAGCCTGTAAGGGATACTTTATATTTAAACAACGTTTTGGTGACATTATTGTTTCTTCTTAGAGATGAGCCCCAATCTGATCCCAGAAAAGGATGAACATATCCTAACATTTGCTTTCTTTTGTTTTCTTGCACTGGTGTTTGAACTTGGGGCTTCTGTGTTTGCTTTGATTACTTGCCCAACTGGCATTCTACCACTTGAGCCAGGGCCCCCCCCCCCGCCAGGCTTTTTGCTGGTTATGTTGGAGATGGAGTCTCACAGATGGACTGTTCTGCCTGGGCTGGCTTCAAACAATGGTTCTGAGTACTGATGAAACTCAGGGTTTCCAGCTGTACTGTAGGAGGGATTTCATGTATGAGCTATCACCATCGAATAAGATTTTTTAGTTGTTTTGGTTTGTTTTCTTTTTCATTTCTTTTGGTTTCAGTCAAGAGTCTTTTTCCAACAAACACGTTTTCTCAAATGGTGTCATGGGAACATACTTCAAAAAGTTTGCGGTTGACACATCCTTTATTCTATTTCCTTTGGAGATCTCTGCCCTTAAAGGAGGTGCATTTTCCCATTTAAGAATATGAGGTTAGACTAGTCATAGCTCTATTTAATTTCAAAGATTGGAATCATTCTTTTAAGGACCCAAAAGAATTGTCTAAAGCAACCAGCATTCTATAAGAGCAATTGAGGGCAGTAGCCATAAATCAATTGTGATTAAGTGAAATAACATAGTGATAACTAGAATGCATCTCTAAATCTACAGGTAAACACACTGGATGGTAAAAGTTAAAAAATACATTGGGACCTGATAAATTATACAGGTCTGTAGACATTCAAATAGAGTAAGACCAAAGGAGGCTATTCTTAGGAGATCACGTAGACATAGTAGGTCTATGCATATGATAATATAAAATTATCAAAATGAACCCCAGGAAATGCAAACAAGTTTTCTCTGTTTTTGTTTTTTTTTGCTTCTTGTTTTGTTCATTTGTTTATCTGTCTTTGGGAGCATAATGGGGGACACAGAAATGGCAGGACAAAGTATGAATAAATGCAGCCAGTGGTACTCACTAGACACTATGTTGAAAATGTTTCTTCCTGTGGGGACAGGAGGAAAAAACTGGGAGAGAGCAAGGGAAGGAGTGATATTGTTAAAAAAATAATATACTCTTTATCTGACTTACATCACGGTGACCCCTCTGTAATCACATTTACAATAGCAATAAGGACATTTAAAAATTAAGAGGGGAAGTGATGCTGTGGCTCAGTGGTAGAGCACTCGCCTTGAGCTGAGTAGCTCAGGCACAGTGCCCAGGCCCAGAGTTCAAGCCCCATGGCCGACAAAAAGAAAAAAAGGGGAGGGGGGAAGGGCAATTAGGAAATTCTGATTGATCATAGGATTTGAGGTGATCCCTCTATAGGATAGCATTAAAAGCCACTAAAAGTACAGACTTGGGGTTCCTTTGTGCCACTTCTAGGGACCTACTTTCTTCTCATCTGCCTTTCTTACTCTTCTACCAGTCACCTGTCACAGCCTGCCTGCTCATTGGTTTACATTTTCCCACAATACCATTCCCCTAGGCCCTTTAAAAATGTTTTTAAATAAGTGTTTGGTTTTGGTTTAGTTTGTTGCCATGACCAGAAGTAGCCAGGAGTTCTAAGCATCAGCAAGATTTGAGACAATTAGGCACAAATGTCAGCTAACAATGTAAAGCAGCAGCTCTCTTATGAACCCCTCAAATGAGCATACAAGTTTTGAGTTGACTTATCTGGCCTTTCCTTCAGAAGGACAGATTGTTTATTTTGGATGTGTTGGTCTTGCTGCAGGATCTTGTTAATAATCAGACTATAGTCACCCTTATTTGGTTTAACTTGTGATGTGAGTGGCCTATGGCACAAAAAGAAATTCAGAAAACATGCCTGTCTTTGTGTGCCACAGTCTCTTCTTTTGGGAAGCAAACAGACAAAATACCTCTCAGGTGGCTTTAGAGATACCTGTTTGTACAAATGCTTCAAAATGTAAAACAACTCAAGCCAGAAAAAAGTATCTAGCATTTCTTTCAATGCTGTAACATTACATTCAAACAAAGAAATACAGATTATCAGTGTTGGCTGAGGTTGCCAGAGTGAGCTTGGCCAAGAAACTTAGAATGCAACATTTATATAAAAAAAGACATAAAAATATTCCTAACTGAGATGAGAAATAAAATGGCTATTTTACGTTTTGCTTAAAGGATTAAGGCATTTGTAGAAGGCAGGGGGCTTGTTAATAAAGCGTCCAATTGATGGTTCAAGGATGTGCTGGGGAAAGGCACAGAAAAGTAAAATTCAGAAACCATAGGAGTTCACAGAGGCAATGAAGAGAAGCCTGAACAACAGAAGCGGAGACCGAATTGTACACCTGTCAAGTAATTATGGAATTGAGTTTTATCATCACACCTCATCTATTCTGGAAAACTCCACTTTTCATTCATCTCATTTTAGGTTTAAAAAGAAAGGAAAACTGACGGCTTACGTCTTGTAATTCTAGCTACTTAAGAGGTTGATATCTGACAATCTCTGTTCAAAATCAATCTGAGTAGACAAAACTGTGAGGTGTTTACTTCCAATGAACCAGCAAAAAGCCAGACATAGAGGCAGAACAAGTACTGGAGAACCAGCCTTGAGGGGAAAAGAAAGCAAAAACACAAGCTTGATTTCAAGCCCTACTACTGGCAGAGAATCCAAACAAAATAAATTAAGACTCTTCCATTCCTAAAGCAAAACATAGTTTCTGTTAAGCCTAAATTTTCTTACGAAGTTTCCAAGATCAATATTTTAAAAATATGACTTAAATTAGTGAGCAGTATTGTTTGTTATAAAGTTATTGGTAAATAACTTTGATTTTTTATTGAATAGTGTCTATAAACAGGAACCTCAGAAACAAAGCTATGTCAGTAATCTGAACCATGTCAGCAGTTACCACCAGAAATGATATGAAATAGAAAAAATGCAGGAAAATAAACATTGACTTTATTCTATCAACATCTACATCTAGAACTTTTAAAAATAAAGTTCTAAAGGTCTCTGAAGTAAATATCACGTCATGTTATTTGATAATGTTATATCTTGGAGAATTTTCAAAATCAAGTCTTACAACCTCTTGTCACATGGGGAGAAGAGAAGACATTGCAAAGGTCACATCCACCACATTTATCTCCAGATCTGACCAACAGGAACTTTAAGTTTTGTTGTTCCCAGCTCACTTATTCCTACTAGGTTAATTTGAAGACATAATGACAAATTCTGTGCTTCAATTTGGTTCCACTATTCTAGGATTTTATTCTCTGGTGTGTTTTCACATTTCTTACAATGTTATTTATGAATATATCTGGCTCACCAAGATGTAAGCTCCATTAGTTATTTTTTTTAATCTATCTCTATTACTATAGCATTAGAAATATGCCTTGCTGAAAGGGAGGCAGAGTGGAAAACAAAAAGTAATGTCAGTGTTGAATTTGATATAAGTTATATATATGTAACACTGAAACACCTTTGTGAAAGTAATATACAGTAATAAAGAGAGCCAAAGAAAAAATATGCTTTGTTGACTAGGTGCTCAACCAATAATTAATGAATCAGTGATTTTTTTCTTAATTGATTGTTTCATATTGCAAGTCTAACACAAGTGTGATTTGCTCAAAGTTGTACCACCCAGTGTCAGTGCATCAAGTATCCTGAGCATGCATGAAAATACCAAGTGTACAAAAGTCAAAACTTAACATTTCAATTATACTAATGTCCTTTTGCAAAAGACATGGCACAGTTAGCGTACTTGCTATATAGAAGAAGGGTTGATATCATATCATTCATTTTTCAATCAGTCTTCATCTGTAAGATAAGAAATGACAGCACGTTTATATTTTAATCATTTTACTGTTATACAAACGAGAAAGATGGAAACTGTACTTTTCAAAAATTTCAGGACAAAGAAACATTAGATCTCAGGTTCTTTTAACTCTAAAACTGTATGCCATTTAACTAGTTGGGCAGATGGCTGACACGGGAAGGGGTTTTGAAATAAGTCACCAGGAAGACTGGCCACTTTCATGACTGTGTATTTCAGTAGACATTCCTAGTGGGAAATGATAATTATTTTGAATGAATACTCAGTTCCACAGAAGACTGACTTTGTTTAGAAAGCAGGAGTGAACTGATTTTTATATTCTGCTGACTTTTTGCTGCTTTTGTTCCCTTTGGTTGGGGTTCTCCTTGTCCAGCCTAATGGTTATTTCCTTCTTTTATTGTTTATCCGCTCTGGGGAGTTGCTTCCTCTTGATCCGTTGTCATTCACTAAAACTTCTATATTACCTCTTTGTCCCAGTGATTAGCTTGATTCTTGGGCTTTTTTTTTAAGTCACTTTATGGTATTATTCTTATTTTCAGCTTGCTTGCTAAAAGATTTTGAAGCTAGTTATTTTCCTATGCTGTCACTGATTTGGACTTTTTCTAGAAACATCTGCTAGTAGAGATTGTGCTAGCCTGGGTTTTTGTCTATTTGAGTGCCAGAATTCACTGCTGTGAGAAAGAAACTGGAATTAGAAACAACTTATCTTTAATATTATAGCCAAAATATATTTGAACATCATAGATTTAATACTCTGCAGTAAGTGGACAGTGGTAGTTCCCTAGTTTTGAAAGATGACATCCAAAATATTCAGTTATGAATATAGAATTGCAGGACTAATCAATAAATAGAGATTATTCACAAGTGAACCGCCTAACTCTAAAACCCAATAATCTTTCTTCATAAAAACAGACCCACTACCTGCCTTTGTATTTTCCTAACCCTATTGTAAATATACTGTCAGTTTTAGTCCCTGTGAAAAAATATATGAGAAAACAATTTAAAGAAAGAAGGACTTATCTTGACACAGGGTTTCAGAAGTTTCAATGCATGGTTTGATGGCTTGGTTGCTTGAAGGCCTGTGAGGAGAATGGAGGAGAATGGAAAAGGAATAGGCTGGACTTGATCATCAACAGGCTAGGACTGTTTATTGAGGAACAGCGAGAGGGGCGTAGACCTTCCCGTGGGTTTGGAGGTTGTTCCAAACAGTTGGGACAGGAGCTGAGTTTTTATAGGAGGTCCAAGCAAGGAGTCAGAGATTAATGAAAAAGCCACTAGGTCAAGAAAGGTGGAGGCCTTTCAGTTGGGCCCACAATAGGATGTTTACAGCTGTGCTAGGGTGGATTGCTCTGCCTGCACTTCAAACAAGTTCACACATACCTAGGATTTTGCCTGTGGTCTGTATGGACCTGGGACAATAGAGTAGGGGTCAATCCTTCAAGGCCTATGTAAGGCAGGAACTTCATATCAGAAGGGCATGACAGAGAAAAGCTGCTCACTCAGGCATCCAGGAAGCAGAGATTGGATGGAACTAAGGAGAGATATAACCAACAAAAGTATGCTCTCCAAGTGAGTACTTCTTCTAACTAGGTCCCACCTCTGAATGTTTACCAGTTCCCTATAATGCCATTAAATGATAAATCCATCAGTATATTAGTCCATTAGCAAAATCAGAGGCCTTATAATCCACTCACTTTCCCAAAACTCTACCTCTGAACATTGAATTGTCAACAAAGCCTTTATTACATGAGTCTGGGGGGAGGGACACTTAGTATCTAAATTGTATCATGTATCTTCCTCCCTGTCTTTCATTATGACATCTTTATCCTTAGGACATACATATGCATACATACATACACACACACACCTGCATGTGCAGAGAGACTAAGACATAGACAGAAAGCAGAAACACACAAGATCAGTGCTCAAGTGCCGCTACTAACTACTCTGTCCAGAACATATAAGCTTAATTGCCTTTCCAATAAATTGTTTTGTATCATAAAGCTATCTTGAGATATCAAAATAAGTTATAAATTTCTGGAAGTCAAGTGTTATCTTAAATAGTCCATACTGTCTAATACATTTTGATACTTGTATATCTTTAATTTCCATGATTCTAATTGAATCATGCATTCTATTCTGTACATGAAGCAGTAGGTATTTTACAGACTCATTAGAAGACCAGCTTACTCTTTGCTGACCGACATTGCCTTTTGTTATGCCTGATACACACCCAAGGAAGCTTCTAGAATCACAGTTAGTTGCTGAGAATATAGAGAAATGGAGAGAGAACTTGATGGAACATAGACATTGCAAAGAAACGTGTTGTGAAGGATTTATTCTCATTATTTTGTGGGAGGCTCCACATTCCTGGTGATCAGCAGATAATATCTAGCACTCCCATGTGTTACAAATATGGTCCAACCACAAAGATGTATCTATGGATGAGCTGGAATTCTAGTCCTTGTTCTGCCACTGAGGGGAAAATACCACACTTTAGTATGGTGAACCCATCTTTCAGGAAGTAGGCAATCAATGGAGAAAACAAGATCCAGTTCACCCTAGAAAATCTTGATCTATAGAGTACTTGTTTCCATTTCCCTGATAACTGAGTATAATACTTTTTATTTTCTTCAAAGTTCAACTTAAAAAATATTAGAAAGGTGATGTACAGAGGGGTTACAGTTACATAAGTCAGGTAATGAGTACATTTCTTTTTTAACAGAGTATGTAATCAGACAATATAATGAGATAACAGCTTGCTGTATTTAAAAAAGAACTTCGATTAGCTTGAGCAATTTGTCTTATTTTCAAGGACCTATCTAAAATATGTAATTCTGGAAAATACTAAGAAGCAAAAAAGGAACAAAAATCCCCAAACAAAAAAATCCACAAAATTTAAAAAAGAAATGTAACTCTCCATTTTACATCCTATATGAAAACACTATTGAGAGAGGTTTGATTTCATTTTCCTGACTGAATATACTAGCTATTTATGGCAGGAGAAAGAGAAAGAGGAGGAAGAGGAGGAGGAGGAGAAAGAGGATAAAGAGCAGGAGGAGAAAATGGTGAAGTGGCTATTAGCATAGAATTGCTTGGTGGGAGAAAGATCATAATGTTTTTATTTGATGAAGTATCATAAGTGGTTTTGTTGTATTTTCTTGATAACCAATAATATATATTGTGTTCAAAGCCCTTGATCTAATAACATGTTATTTATTCATGTGCATGTGCTATGAAATTTGTTGGTTGCTCTCCCAATTGTTTTTACTTATCTGCTATCACTTTTTTGTTTATGTTAGTACTGGGCCTAGGGTGCTCTTCCTTAGATTTTTGCTCTAGACTGGTGCTCTTAACACTTGAGCCATACCTCCATTTCTGGCTTTTTGCTGCTTCATTGGAGATAAGAGTCTCACAGAATTTCCTGCCACATGGGCTTCATAGAGATCCTCACGTCTCAGCCTCCTAAGTTCTAGGATTACAATGTGGGCCACTGGCACCCAACCCCAAATTTTCTCTTATTCAGACTTCTAAACTGCTGTACTACCTGTCTAACTGTCTTGTGTGCGTGTATACTCTGATGTCTTATAGAAGCTTCACACTCACCCAAACTGAGTTCTTGACTTGCCAATGCTTTCTCTTGTCTGGATTTCTTCATCCGAGAGTTTGGTCCCCCTATTTAACATTTAATCATACCAAATATCCTGGTTCCTTTCTCTCCCTCACCTCCTTCATGTATCAGTCAGTTTTGACTACTCAGTATTTCTTCAAATATGACATCTTTCCTCCATCTTCCCTGCTTTCAATTTGATTGAAGTCATTCTATTTCCCAATGGACTGCCAGCTACTGTTCTATCCATTCATAGCCCATGCCAATTCATAGTTCACCATAAGCCAGAATGTGATTTCTAAGAGGCAGATTCAATGGCAGTATACCCTTGCTTAAAATTTATTGACAGTATTTAGATTTTAAAGATTTTCACAATTTTGAATGATCACTCACAAAACTCTGGGCAAGTAGTCATCCATACCTCATGCTGGTCCCTCTCCGCTTTCTTTTCTGCAGTGTCTCTGCTCTCCTTTTATTTTCTTGACTACATCAAGCTCCTTCTCATACTGGAAGTTGGCGTGTGCTTCCTCCTTTAAGTGTTCTCTTTCTCCTGAGGATCATCTACTTTAGCTGTCAGCTGAATTCACATTCCTTTAAAGCATGTTGACAACTCAAGATTCTCGATTGTATATTTTCAGAGTCTTTTTCTTGTTTCTTTATTTTCCTCATTGAATGTTAAGCTTGATGAAGCCAAGGACCAAGTACAAATTACACTCTCAGTTTCAGAACAAGGTCTGCCATATGTAACAGACAATAGAGAGATAAGATGCATACTGACTAATGTTTGTATGAAGTATATAGTTACTACACTTCCTAGAGCCCTTTGCAAGCAAATATGGCTTCTGATTTTGATCCATCTCCTTTTTATAAAAAAATTATTACCTGAGGATATTTCTTTGGAGAGTCCTTTGGTTTCATTAATAGCCACCCGTGCCTAATCTCCCAACAATATTTTCAGTAAACTGAGAAACTCACTAATGATGGTTAGGTTGTTTAGGTAAAAATTCCTATCAGTTTATGTTCCTAGGACAAATGGTGGAAGGTGTCAGGGTTTCATTTTCCTTAGGTCTTTATCTCTGTATTTTTGTGTGTGGGTACTTCCATCTAGCTTTATATGCATGGTCATGAAAGTGAAAGGATCTAATGTGATCTCATTACAGCACTGAATTTCTCTGTAGCCACTTGATGTGGGCATTTTGTTCAGATGAGGAATACTAAGAGTACCCCTAAACTGTTAAGCTTCCAGGAAGGAAGATACCAAAAGCCTGGGTGTTGTTCACTGCACTGCCGGGTACTTATTGATATATGTTGTGAAGAGAATAGAGGTCATATATCTTCACAGGTAGATGATCAAAGTCCTTAGTTAAGAGCAGGCGTGAGTAACTCCCTCCTTTCCAGCATCTTCAGCCAAGCTCTGACCTCTGCTTCCATCGTCACATCTTCTTTTCCGACCCTGATCCTTCTAATCTCTTGCCACTCTCTGTGACACACGGTCTCACTATGTACCCCTGGCTAATCTTGGACTACTGATCCTCTTGCCTCAGTCACTCAAATGCTGGGATTACAGGAATGTGCTGCCATGCCTGGCCCTTGTCTGGCTCTTATCAAGAAGGATCTTTTTGATTATCTTGGGCTCATCTGGATAACACAGAATAATGGCAATCTTCCAGTCTTAAGCTCTTTTACTTTATCATAGTTCCTTTTGCCTTGTAAAGTAACACATTTGAAGGTTCAAGGATTAGTACATAAGATATCTTTTCAGGGACCATTATTCTGTCTACTATAGTGAAATATATTTAACAGTCCCATATTTCTGAAAATGTCAATTATATAAGATTTAGGTCCAGCAAAAAGGTTTATACTATTTTTTTATCTTGATGGTGTACTTAAGTTCTTGATTTTTTCCAAATAAACACACCGCTTATCAGTCTCTTTAATGAAGTTTCCATCTTTGTTCAAATGTGAGGCATAATCATTTTTTAGTTAAACTAGATCTCTGATCAATGGAAATTACCTTGTGGCACTGTGAAGAGAGTAAGGCTCTTTAATAATGTAAGGACATGCTTTTAATGTTCATATGTATGAAATTTAGGCATGCTATAACTGGCTAACACAGTGAAAAATATTTAGGCAAACTCAAAGTAATACATCTGAACCTTCAAAATGTAACCTAAACCTTATCTCTTTTATGAAATTGTTGCAGGTCCCTTAGAGCTAGGCATCACTTCCTCTATAATAGCATGTACACAACTCTATTACAGCATTTACCACATTGATGTATTGATTTGTTTACATGGCAGTTTTTCAAACTACCTGTACGATGCTCAGGGGCATCTGTGCTTCTTAGGAATGATGCTGCTTACAGTAATGTGTGACAAATTGCTTTATGAAGGAATGGGCTGTTTTGCAAGCATGTTTGACATTTCCTTCATGATTAGTTGGCTAGATAAATTGCAACATTGATTTTGAGGCACAAGAATGGGGTTAATTGAACATGTACAGGTGCCTGTGTATAGTGGTGCACACCTATAGTCTTGGCATTTGGGATGTTGAAGCTGAAGGATACCAAGTGCAAGGCCAACCTGAGCTAGATAGGGAATTGAAGACCATTTCTAGCTACATACAGGGACCTTGCCTCAAAACAATGATAACATAGCAACAATAAATACATGAATAACTGTTAAAGGCTAAAAATAGAAAATAATCCAACAGCAAATGAACAGAAATCAACTGCCGTCCCTAAGAAAGCAAATTTGAGCACTACTGCTCTTACAATGCTGGGTCAATAGATTATTTCCCGGCACAAAGCCTACTCAGCATGTCCTCCACAGATACACAGTCACACACGTTCAAGAATATTGATTAAGAAGAGTAAGCATTACTTCATAGCAATTACACAGGCATAAACATTTTAGAAAAAAACGAAAATGCTGCATTAACTGATTAGAACTTCAAAATTTTAATTGTAAAGCTAGGTTAAGGATGTATGAATCTAATAAAGTTCTCTCTCATCGCCAATATATTCAATAATTTCTTATCAGCTTTTTATGTTTTTGCACATTAAAAACTTGCATGTATATGTCTGAGTCAAGCAGAAAAGGTCAGATAAGTTGATGTTAGGGAAATGAACCCTAAGATATGTATTCAAATGTTTTTTTTTCTTTCATGAGTTTGTTCTAACACATTTATAAGATTATTTCTTTGTTGCTCTTTATGTCCCTCTCCCCACGGTATAACACCTGCTTTCACTGTATTTGATGTTGGTATAATTTGTAGAAGGGAAGGGAAAAAACAAATCGTTTAAATAGGGATACAGGTGGACCTATTGCAACAATGGGATGTACAAGTCGTTATATCAAAAACGAACTTTACAACTTTGGTGAGGGAGAGAGGAGGATTGGGTGTGGGAAACAAAGGAGGAGGCTGCAATGCTTGATAAGAAATGTACTCATTATCTTGCCCATGTGATTGTAACCCCTCTGTACAGTATTTTCACAATAAAAAAACATAAAAACTTGTATGCTCTTAATTTCTGGTTTATATTTGCTCTTAAGTTTTGGGTTATCGAGCAATAATTTTCTGGTTTCCTTAAGCACCACAACAGCTGTCTAGAGGTTTGAACAATACATACAAACACATAAAGAGAGAGAAAGAGAAAGAGAAGGCCCTCATGTTACAGATAGTAGTCCTCAGACATCCAGAATTTAACAGTATGTGATGGTCTTTCAGCTATTAGTATTTTAATGGTTCTACAAACCATCTTAGAAGACAATTTCTGAAAGTTCTGAGTATACCAATTACTGATTTTCCATATTAATATAGCATCACAGTCATTTGCCCAGTCTTAATTTTGAGGAACTTTGAATAATTCCATTGGAAATTCTTGATATGAAGCTGATATTGGATACAGCCAAAATGTCAGCATATAAATGATTATGTTCATAAATTGGGAAATTGAGAGAGAGTATTTTGGAGAGGGAGGTCTGAAACAGGATGCCCTATCTGTTATTCTTAGAGAACTCTGATTTCTTTTTGTCAGGTAAATGCATAGGGTTTCATTGCCAGCCCATTTGTCAAAATGAAGTAATGCATATAATGTATCTAAAACAGTTCTTTTAAGTGATAGATTCTGAAGAGATGTAAACTAGTATTCCTAATAAAGGAGGTAACCCAAACTTTTTTGTTTGTTTGTTTCTTTGCTTTTTGTTGTCAGTTTCAGTTCTTGAAAGTGTGGAAGTGTCAGGAAGAGGTTTTTTGTGTTTTGCTTTTTTTTCCTGAAGAAAGAAGGTACGATTAAAAGTTTGTTTTTATTACCTTTGTATTTTGTCAAACTCAGAATAGGAGGGGGACAAAGAGTTACTACTGTGCAGTAGAAACATATGTGCATACATTAAAATATAAATAAGGGTATTTGTGCATGTGGCAATGAATATATATAAATAAGTAGAGAAACAAGTAAGACAACCCATCCATCTGTCTGTGGTAGTTTGTCAGTATCCTTCCTTGTCAACAGCTATTGTGATTTACTTTGGAAATGATTCAGATGTGCTCAAAAGGAAAGATATTCAAATAGAAAGCTTTCTCTAAAGGGGAAAAAAGTCATTCTATCATTCTCTCATTAACCTCTTTGTCTGAAGGGAAAGGAATCACAACATTCAGAAAGCCAGTTAATTTACCTTTGTTTAGCTTTCGTTTGGGTCCCTTTTTTTGTCTTCAGAAGGGGACCTTGTTGGCAAGAAAATGAAAAGAGACTTTACAATGTGATTTCTGACTTATCAACAGGTCTCATTCTGTTTCATAGATTTCTTGTTTTCCATTGACACAGAAAACACTACTTTTCTCAGGGCTTGATATACCATATTCATTTTCCTTGAATAATGTAATGTACTCATGTTTTGCTTAAAGTTATAAAAACTCACAAACCTATATGTTCATCTTGATGGCATAGCTGTTCTTATTTTGCATGTATACTTATTGAGCTTAATATATTGACATCAAAACATGAATAATTCTTTTTTCTGAGATCCATGGGTTATACTTTTCTATTTTTAATCACCCAAGCTATACACAAAGACGGCAGCAGAAATTATGGATTTCATCTGGAGGCTGATACTTGTCCAGTGCTTTATTCCCAAAGAAGAGAGCACTAGCACATATTGGGAATATAATGTAAAATCAGGATTTGGCTGCCTGATTAGGTGTAGGATTTTTCTTTCCTTTCAATCTAGAAATATGTATTTCCACTGGTATTTTTCTAAACATATCTTTTTCTTTTGCCAAAGTGAAAGAAAGATAGCAAAATATTTTGAGTACTCTTTTCAGAGAAAAACTTTGAAACACTAAGTTCAAATTCATATAATAAGTAATGGCTAGTTAGTTTGGTTTATTACCAGACCCCAAGTGGTTACTTTGCACTTACCAACCCAAGAGTGGTGCTGGGCTCTGGACCTGACGTGATACAACTTTTCCCCTTCAAAGAACATAGTCTAGAAGAAATAGGGAAAATTGCTATACAATTTTCTATAGGCTTGCTATTAGATTGACATTTTCAGGATTTTGTTAGTCTTTTTATTTAGATAGTGTCTTCTCTCCATTGCTTTAGCTTTTTCAGATCCTTTCAGAGTTTGCCAGAGCCGCACTGATTTAAAAGGGAGGGCATTAAAGAGAACTATCTAAAACCCACCATGTCAACTTGCCAGTGACACCTGAAGGCACTAAAAGGCTCGGCTCTCATATCCAGTTGTGTGTTAGGTGCTGACTGCTTGCTCATATTCAGGCAGATCTCTTACTGAGCCTCAGGCAGTACTGTGGGCACCACAAATCACTCAGTGCACAATGCATCATGGCTATCTCCAGCCCCTGAAGACTAGAAGAGAAATTAGAACAGTATCTGCGACTGGTAAGTCCAATTCTACACAATAGTCACTGTGGACAGAGTAGCGAGAAGCCAAATGAAGAGAAATAGTGATCTTCCAACAACTGCTACAAATTGTTCCACTCAGTTTTTAACTGGTAACATTTCTCCAAGATATGTGAAGTTTTATTACTTATCACTTATGAAATATTAACCAAAAGCTGGATTGGATTGATATTACAGTTCACTCACTGTTGTCAAAGCCTGGTTCTAAGGCTAATGTCTAGAAACTCATAGTTTAGATAGATATGACTCTTTTCTCTTACTCAATAATCATTTTCTTCTCTACACCAAACACTTTGCTAGTGAAGTTTTCCTTGTAAATGACCTTTGTAGTTATTTTTTCTCTTGAGATACTCATCATCTTCTTGAGCTGTAGCTCTCTTCTTTGAATGAATCATACACACATTTTTAAGGTACTCGGAAATGACCTTTGTATTCATTTCATCTCTGAGGTATTGGTCACTTCCTTGAGCTGAAAGTTTTTTTCTGTGAATGAATCATACATATCCATGGGGGAGGCCTCTATCTTTTCAACCAATCTTTGTGACTGAGAAGTCCCTGCTTTTGCTACACTCTCTGATTCTCTTCCAGAGTTGTCTTCCTACTCACCAAGGAAACATTAGTCATAGTGATAGGAACCCTTTCATTCTGTATTCTCAAATGTACAGGAAGTTCTTCTTGTATCTCTGACGATAACATAGATTAAAAAAACTCAAATAGAAACATAAACTTTGAGAATTATTGCTTAATTGAGGCAGTGAATGAAGAATGACCCTTTGATGAAGGAATAGAACAAAGGCTAAGAGGCAAAAAAAAAAAAAAAATCAATACACCTAAAAAGGCTCATTTACTTATTTAAATTTCCCATTGGAATTCTCCATGGCTCTGGAATTTGATTAAGAAGAGGTGCCTTATTGGACATTCAGTCCAGTTAGTAAGAATGTAATCAAAACTAAGGCCCTATAAGCCACAAAACTCTTCAAGAATAATAAACCCTTGTCTGTCTACCATGATTGTTAGACAAAGCCCTGATTTTTTTCTTATTCCTGCTTCAATGCTCGTTTCCTTGACAGTCTTCAAGTCCCAGAAGCATCCACCTCTCTTCCTGTAAAATAGTGATACCCATATGTTCTTGAACTGTAGCTCTCCTCTTTGAATGAATCATGTACACATGTGTAAGGTACTAGTTTTCTTTAATTACACGAATTTTGAGTCTTCTGTAAATTTTGATTTTGTTCAAATCTGTACTTTATTCTACTTATACTAATACTACTAGTAATGTTAATAATGATGATGATGATGATGATGATGATGATGATGATGATGATAATGATGATGATGATGATGATGATGGTGATAATGTTAAAACTAAGAACATAGACCAGTGACAGAAATTTTGGCTTTAAAAGCATGGCCACTATATAACTTGAGGGTAGGGATAAGAGGGAAGAAATGGGGGAGAAGGAAGGAAGGGGTGATGTTGATTAAGAAGCATTGTTCTCTTAGCCTGACTTCCAGATTTGTGACTTCTTTTTACAACTACTTAATAAAAAAAAACATAGTGTATATTTGATTCTTCAGAGTTTGCAAACTCAAACCTTGCATCTCAAAGGTTATTTATTCATCGGCAGTACTATAGGGCAAAGTGAAAAATTGCTCTCACAGCTCATGTTGCTCATACTTTACTATGAGCTGAGTGCATACATCTATTCTGGTTAAATGCAAAGACCAACAGAAAAGTAACTTCAGATATTTCTAGCACATGTTCATAATATGTAAGTACTTTGAAATTACAAAAGCTGCAAAAGATAAAGAGCAAACTAATGCAACAGCAACTCACAAGACATTATGTTGGAAATAACTGTCAATTTGTTGGGGGTTAGGGAAGTGGGAGAAACATGAGGAAGGGGATAATAAATTTGACAAGAAATGTACTTACTACCTTACTTATGTAACTGTACTCTCCCTGTACATCACCTTGACAATAAAATTAAATTAATAAAAAGAAACTACAATCAGTGGGAGGTGATGTTTTGTTTCTTTGTGTCTCTTGGTCACTATGTTGTAACTCAGTTGAGGATAGGGGTAATTATCATTCATCTTTGAACTCTTAGCTCCTCACAAAAAATAAGGCATCTAATATAGTGTATTGAATCAACATTTACTTAATATGATAGAGCTGAACCTGTTAATATACATAAAAACATTATTCATTTATCCCTCCAGTCCTTACTGAGTACCTTGATTGAAATGACTGGGTTCTATACTTGGGATACAAGGAACAAACATAGAGCACTGTCCTGATAATCTTTAAAAAATGATAGTGAAAAAAAATACAGTGTAAAGAATATTAACTTTTGAGTCAAGACAAGTCAGTAGGGTCACATTCAGTGTGTCATTTCTCTGGGTCCAAGTTTCCTCACTTTCAAAAACTGACAAAGTTGGGTACCAGTGGTTCATTCCTGTAGCCTTAACTACTCAGGAAGCTGAGATCTTAGAATCATGATTCAAAACCAGCTGGGACAAGAAAGTCCACGAGACTCTTGTCTCCAGTTAATGTCTGAAAAGCTGGAAGTGGAGCTCTGACTCAAGTGCTAGAATGCTCACCTTGAGCAAAAATGCGGAGACAGCTCCCAAGACTTAAATTCAAGCCAACACACACCATACACATGCACACACTCACGTATATACCTACCAAAACTAAATATCATAATAACTACCTCATAGGATTATAGTAAAACTTAAAGAAAACAACATGAGATCACTTTTGTCTTCAATTCTGATAATCTTTTCCTTTCTAGTCCTTCATTACTGTCCTGTAAATAGAGCAAGAAATGGAATTCATTCAGTGAGCTGAGAACAGTGTGGTGGAGGAGTAACATTCCTAGGTCCAAGGAGCAAGGAAGTGGCAAAAGAATACTCAACCAGGCTGTATAGAACAAAAGCACTTTCCATTCTACATCCACCCTGCCTTGGTCTCTGATTCTGTGATGAAAGTCAGTTGCCGACCCGGCCTCAATGTAACATTGTCCATACTAGTTATCACTTCCAAGTGGAGTCTTTTTTTTGTCTATTTTCTTTTTGCAAAAAAAGAAGAAGAAGAATCTTTGTAACTTTGTCCTTGGTCATCTTTTCCCTTAGGGTTTTGAGTTTGAAAGATTTTTTTTTTAATAATGATTTTGAAGGGTCAGACAGACCCTGATAGGACTCAGGTCCTGGTCACAGATTGGCCCGGCTTTGATGGTACTCCTGTTGTTACTGTGTGTAGAAGACAAGAGCAATGGGAACTCCCACAGAGCTAGCACAGAAGAGATGCCTTTCACGTGTGACTCAGTGCACATCAAATACTGTGGCGTCCATCCTTCAGGACCTCTACAGAAAAACGATTGTTCGAAGGAATAGGAATCATATCTTGCTTAATCATTCCTTCAACCTTTTGGTCCTCTTTCCTGTAGATAATCACTGCTTAGCATATTTCTTGCTTGCTGAGAAAGTGGGCAGGCAGCTGCTGCAGCCTCTAGCAGATTGTAAGGTGACTCCTTAGGGGGTTGGCAAAAGATACCTTGTGAAGCTGAGGATTTTATTTAAAAATGTGTTTGTTTCCTTCACCCTGGAGAGTCTGAGCAATCAGTCTTGGGCTTTTCTTCTCTAAACTGTTTATGCTTAGGAAGGAAATAATTTAATCAATGTGTGAAAGCGGATTCTTTTTTTCTCAACATTTTCAGCTTTGATGGCTAATTTACATATATGTTAGGGGAGCTTGCAAATTGATTCACAGGCTTTGTCCTGCTCAGCCTGTCCATGCTAATTGTGTCCTTAGGATGCTTTTGTTAGGTAATATGGACCAACTTTTTAAAATTCATTTCAAAGAAAGCACTACCTATCAATTTCCAAAGCTTATAGTCAACTACATGGTTAGTTAGCTATGTTTAGAATTTAGGATGATGAAATGTTTCTACTTTCTTCAGATATTTACTGTCCATAGGCCATGGCCCAAGCTATAGATTCACTCCAAATCAGCAGAAAATGCATTAATGGGTTCTGCATATTCATTATGGAGATGTAATGGAAAGATTTCTTTTTAGGTTAAAAAAATAGCTTTGAAGATCACTCCTTCCTCTCAATACTAGAACAGCGTTGGAAATGGGCTTATTGTCAATTGTCTTACAGAAATTTATAATTAAATTAAAAAAGAAGAAATCTTTATTAGAAAAGATTGTGGGCTTTCATAGGCTTAGTAAACATGAATGTGTTCATTGATTAGCAGTGTGGGCCGTGGGCTCTACAAGAATCAGAAGTGGCCATACCCTGTCTGTCTTCTGTGGGCTGTAAAATAGCAGCTTCACAAGAATAAGACAGTCTGTTGTGTTATTTTTTTTTTTAACATATAGAAACCTAAGTAGGGTATTTCCAGTCTTTTAAAAGATCCTAAGCAGCTTTTCTTTACTTTAGCCCTAATGTGGTATACTTTTAGTCTAAGGTAGAATATTATCTCTGTGTATAATTTATATTCCCAATGTTAATGGATTTTCCAGCATCCATGGCTGTTCTTCTACCTAAAAACATTGTCATTTTCTTTACGCAAGCAATCCCTTCTCACCATTCTTGAGCCACCTCAAATATTGTCTTTCTCTAAAGCTTTCCCAATCATTGCAGGCAGGATAAATGGCTCCCTTTTCAACTCTCCAAAGCAATTAGTCGCATCTCTATTACCACACCTGCCACATTGCTCTGTAATTACTTGTCCACATGCCAGAGTGTAGTCCAGAATGCTGGCATATGTTTATAGACATGAAGTAGATCAAGCACTGTTCAGAAAAACCCACAGTCCACAGTTCCTTATTTAAAGTTGCTGAATTTTAAAACTATATACTAACAATGCTTGATAAGAAATGTACTCATTTCCTTGCTCATTTGATTATAATCCTTCTGTACAGTACTTTCACAATAAAAAAACTTATTTAAAAAAAGAAAATATAGTACATGCAAATATGATGGTGATGGCAGGGAAGGAGGCGTGGAGGGTGTGAGCAAAACAAAGAGAAAGATGTAATTGATGTAGAATCCAACAGAGAAAATAGAACATTTATAGAAGGAAATCTGTCCAGGTTAATGCATGGAAGAGTGTATCTATACGATTCTACTGCTGAAGTTGGTCTCCTTCCCTTCTCCCTTTATTCTGGATCTAAATATTTGCCTGAATTAAGAGAAAATGACATAATACATTTAAAACTGAAAAGTGAAATTATTTACAAATTAGACCAAAACTAAAGTAAGATACAGTCTCAGTCTGTCTCAGGCTTGGCTGTAGCAGTATTACAATGTAAAGATGGAGCAAGGTCGGGAAATATGCATATGTAGTCCAGCTATGAGTCCCAGTTACTTGAACTGGGACAGAAGTGCTTCTCCTTGTGCCAGGGCTCAGGGCTTTTGGTACTGCTTATTTTTTTAGTCCCAAAATAATATTTCCTGTAGGGAACTGAAACTGAAAAGGACATTATTATGCCTGATGATGAGGACCCCATTTTAGTTCTATATGCCCTCAGAATGAGCACAGAGATACTTACCTCTCAGCGGATATATATGCACAGCAGACTCAGGTATTTGGGAGCTTTAGTAAGTTCTTGTTCAGACAGAAGAAAAATAGATAAGGACAGATAATCAAAGAGTCCACAGCCCTTCTAAAAGCTTCCAGTTCTCTTTCAGAGATATTGATCCCAGCAAACTCGACACAAGTTGTCAGAGCATTGAACTATAGACTTTGGAATCTTCCTCCTGTGGTTACCAGCCTTTCTCATAGTGCAGTGTAGAAGTATGTCGCCTAGTCACCATTTGCTCTCTACAGTCACAAAAGTGTCCCTTCACAGTTAGTAGCCTATTCTTGGTCTTAATAGTGGTCCAAATGAAACTTCATGGCTTATTTCATATAATTCTTACCAAAAAAAGATATTTTTAAAAGATCCAAAGTATATAGACACAGAACTTATCTCTCTTGTGTTTTCTTCTTAGTGTCCATCATTTAGCCATGCCCCCAGCCTCCATCCATAGTAAATATGGGATCACTAAGGTTAAGCCACTGGTTCAAGGCCACAGGAAACAGCATAGCCAGGCTTGAATGTTAGAACTTCCATAATTCTGTTGTATTCCTCTTATCAAATTTAACTCTCTGTCCCTCCTATATTGCTTCTGTTAGACTCTATCCTTGAAGTTAACTGTGTGCTTATTTCACTGGTGAAGCCCATTTGGTACCAACTTGATGCCTTGATAAAGAACTACTACATGGTTATTTACAAGTGTATTAGCAACAAGCATGCTGTATGTTCAAATAGACATGAACATATAGTCCAATATATGAATGAGGAAATAAAATAAAACAAAAATTAACACAAACAAAAGTAAATAATCACAATAGATGCCCATTTAGATGATTTCTACATTCCAGGACAGCCCAGTGTTAGGTTAGAAAGTACCACAAATCCTACCTAAGACACTCACTTAAGTAAGGACAATTATGAAGTATGGAAAGAAGAAAACATAGAGCTTCATGCAGGAAAACCAGCATCTCAAGTGCGAATTTCAGATGGAATAGAAAATGTGGAAATGTCAAAAGTTGGCACTTACTCAGAATGTATCAGAAGAATGAAGTTGGATAATCCATTAGACGGCTGGCTTGAAAAGATAGAATGCTGAACTTTTGCCGCCACATAAACAGCCAGGACTTGAAAATTAAATGTCAACTTTAACATGTTATAAGAGGATCTATATTTCAAAGGTATAGCTACTTCAATGGTCAGACAAATCCTGAGTCTATGTTATTGCGACTGGCCCTTGAGAAGACAGCATAGTTGGAGTCAAGGGTATCATCACTGTTCTCATGGTAGGAAGAGAGGCAGGAAAGAACAATTCCTTATGTCTCCTCTGGGCCCTTGTAGTGTGAATGTGACGTACTGCAATGATAGGAAAGGCTTGGTGACATTTGAGGTTGCACAGTGGAGGCCTGGGTGTAGAGTCAGCCATGCTGAACTTGTTTCTCTTTCTTGTTCATTACGTCTTTCCCTTCATTAAGCCGATTCTGCTTTTCTTCTCTCTTACATTGCCACTGCTGGGACTTACTTTCTGACCATCAGTTTGAGAAGTACACCCACATTTTTGTTGTTGTTAAAGCAGCCTGTATTGCTATCAAATGCCCAGTAGTATTATCATGTTGTGTTGGAGTTAGTTATTAACTCCCTTCTTTCTTTCTTAATTGTGTGCTCAAAAAGATACACAAAATTTACCATTTCACCTTCGTTTGTAGCACATTGTACAGTGAATACATAGCACATACTAGATAGAAAGTAAGTACTTACTGCATGGAAAAACAAGCATTTTTTCTGACTGAAAGCTCATGCCTTTTCCACTCTCAAAACCTATCCTTGCTCTCCATTCATAGCTAACCCAATTCCCACTTGCCTTTGGGAGATTTCTCTTTGCTTCCATATTTTCATTTTTCTTACTTGACTTTTATATCTTTTGTTATATGTTTTGGATTAGATGCTAAAGCACAATATTCAAAGGCATTAGACTCTGCACCAAGCTGCCAGCAGACCAGTAAATAAAAAAGAAAGCAGTTTGGTCTGCAGTGTGTGCTATTACTAATACGAGTGCCCTTTGTGATTCTTTTACACTCACCATTAGGTGGTTCATCAGATTAATAACAGCCAATCTAGAAGGGCAGTAAACACAGGAGATGGTTTTCTGGTGGGAGGCAGAGGGAAATGTCATTAATGGTGTGAATGAAGGTATCATTAAAATAGCCTTTTATTTTAACAATTGAAAATCCCAGTCCATACACATGACATGGATTCTGCCTACAAATGAAGTCTTAGCTTCAGTATCAGAAATTTATTCATTAAATGAACTCTTGCTCTGGGGCTGAAACCCACTGGGGCCAGAGGTAAGGTAGCCACAGAAACAAAGATAGATTGTGGGTCACACACAAAAGACTTTACAATATAGTTGTAGCAATGCAATTAACATGTGAAACAATTAAGAGCAAGGAGGCTTACCATTTAGTACTAGTTTATGAGCCAAGATAAAAAATATGAAAGGCTTTCCAAGAAGAAGAATTCATTCATATGTTTCCTTAACAAATATTTATTGATTTATGGTTGTGTGCAAAACATTGTGCTAAGGATGCCAAGATAAATACAATGAGTCTCTGCTGCTGGACAGCTCCTAGTCTGTTGAGATTGCAATGCTGGGTTGTTTACCGCAAGATAAGGGAGAGTGCCAGGAAAGCAGAGAGAGGCTCTGTCTGGGAAGTCAGGAAGGGTACATACAGGAAGTGACTTCTGGCCCAAATCTTGAGTTATAAATAACAATTTGCATTCTCACGAGGACAGTTTTTTCCCTTCAAATTTTCTTCTACTTCTCATTGGCTGTGTTGGCTTGAAATGATTAGACTGACCAATGGATGTCAAAATATATGGTGCTGAAGAGGATGCATATGTCAGAATTATTTTGCAATGAGTCATATTTCGTTAAAAACTTGTAGAATAAAAAAGGGAAGAAACAAAGAAAAGAGAAGAAAGGATTTGCTTTTTCAAATCCTACGGCTTTTTCAAATTGCTTTTTTAACTCCTATTTGCTTTTTTTAAAAAAAAATCATTTATTTCCATTAATTAGAAATTGTTATCTAGTCTTTTTTCTTTTGCTCTTTTAGTATGTAATAACAATATGACTTACTGGTGCAAATTATAAATGATGCCAAATGCAAATGGTAACTCTAAATTCTTGCTTTAATAGGACTAAATATGAAAAGAGGTAACTCTTATTAGAGTGTCCTGGACTTATGGAAATATACTATTACATACCATTACAGGGGAAGTGGGTAGGGAACACAGCAAAAATAATGGCAACTTAGTGAAGAACATATTGAGACATGCCTGTTTAGTATTAAAAATACATTTAGTAATATATGTAAAACTTTTGCTTACCTTTCAGTTTAATGCCTTGAAATCAACCATAATACCTTATGCATTTAAATATAAAACAAGAATTCCTAATTCCTTCCCTTCTCAATAGACTCCTAAAACATAGACCTTTAGAAAGTAATATTTCTCATCTTCCAAAAGGCAGTACTACTCCTTACATTCTAATTATTCATCTAAAATTTGCTCAAAATCAAACACTGTGTTAGTTATTTGCATAATCTTTCATTGCTTCAATCTTACCTTCTTACTTCCCCAGGAACTTTGTTTAATAAGTTAATACTGTTTTTACTGTTTCAATCTCTCCTTTATTTAAACATACACACAGACTTTCCTACTTTTCTTTTTCTAAACTATTTTCTACCTTCTTTGCTCTATACACTCTCCTATTTATACTGTAACCCGACTGTGCCTCAGTCATTATTTTTGGCCTTGAAACTTATTTGTCAAAGTTACCTGGGGCTTCATAGATCCAAACTTTTATCTATCTTTGATTTTCTTATGACATATTAATTTATATTGTCACCCTTCTGTAGAAAGTCTTGTCTTAGCTTATGACAATGCATATTATTGCATTACCTACTTTCCCTAGGCTGTTTCTCAGTTTTCTAGAACTCTTTTTGTCCCTCTCTTCTTTCTTAAAAGTTCCGGCGAGATTAAAGCAACAACAGATGAAGGAGGCTGGGGGGGAGGGGGTAGCCAGGAGCTGGAAGAAGTAGAACTTGAAAGTTATGGCAGAGACTATGGTCTCAGTGCTGTGACCGACAGGAAGTCTTTGAAGGGTCAGAAGCCTAAGCATGATGTGATTTGATTTAAGCTTTGGAGTAGAGGTAGGCGAGCGTGGATGGGGTGACTGGCTATAAGAACATTAGGATAAGCTTTCAGAAAGAAAGATAATAGTTTGGATGAGAATAATAACAGTAAAGATGAAAATAAGCAAAAGTATCACTCAAAGTATAATGAAGATGTAAGCAATGTGTTATGTGAAAGGCAAGAAAAGTTAGTTTATAGCTTGGTTATCTATCAGGTTGACAGATAACAGACTCACCTGCTGAGAAGAGGAATAAATTTGGGATACCTCAAGAAGAAGGAAGCAATGACACTTGTGGTTAAAAAGTAACCCCGATTGGTAAATTGGCATTGCTGTCTCTTCTATGCTAATGGAATCTAACTGTCCTGGTTTCCTTGGTTTTCCCCCTATAGAAGTGCCTTCATTTTCCTTAACATTATTGCAGATATTTGCGCTGGATGAAGGGTGAGACAGCCCTTTAAATATTGAGAGGCCTATTACTGGAAGAAGGATTAGAATGGCTGGGTAGTGCCGAAGAGGATAATGGGGGCCTTCGGGAAGGCAGATTTTAGCTACATAAAAATCAGCAATTCTATAGTGATTTTATAAATAAGAATGTGTCAGGCGAGAAGGTCCTTTTGACTGAATTTGTTTACAAAATCCTCTGTAACTGTTTCATGGGGATTATTGTGAGAAAGGCTTAATAGCCATTAGATGGAGCTAGAAAAAGAGGCTAGCCAGACGGGTGATATCTGGGCTCAGAATATTCTAATCGAACTCTTGAGATTCTGTAACTCTTCAAATGTTCCCATTATGGCAAATATAGGAAGTGCTGAATAACCACGGCTTCAAGAATTTTTCCTAGGTGCCGTCTGCTTGTTCATTCAGGATTCTGTCATTTCTTTGAGTGCAATGCATGAAAGCACAATTTATTCCAGTCAGTCACTCAGCAGTAAGACACTGAGAATGCATTAATGAAGCTACAGTAATTGAGGATTTTGCCCAAATGTGGCTCTCAGCCCTAACTCATGCATAATTCTTCCTCCATTCTTAGCCAGTAAAGAGTGACCATCTCGGAAAAGCTGCATGTTTTAATAAAGAAAGATGTTTCTTGGTTTTATGACCCAAACAAAGGGATTGTTTGCTTCTGGACATGTGGAGATTTTGAATGCCAAGAAGCATCGGGAAATAGGAGAACTGCTGTCAGTCCTTATATATTTTACTAAGTATTAGGCTACATTCATTCTCTCAAGGTTTGTGCTTTTTAAATAAGAAATAAGGCATTCTGTTTGTCAAACCACATTAGGTCATGATTCACATTAAAATAGCCTCTCTAAAAAATAAAAATATTTTAAAAAGTAGCACTTCTGTCAATATACATAGTGAGGGCTGCATTTATTCATTGTAGGTATCACTCTTATCTGTGACACAAAAAAGAAGTCATATTTATGAGCAGAAATGTGTCCCATAGATCATAGAGTCTACCAGATGTCAAACTCAAGTATGAGACTCAAATTCTTTGACCAAATTCTCCATTTATCCCAGTGTCATTTAACATGCGACACAACCATGCTTGACTGAAGCTCAGGTCTCATGAATAAGCCTCTCATGGTCTTTAAAGACTTAACTGTGTTTCTTACCAATTAACTAAGCTATGGAAGCTCAAACCATCCTGCCTCCATTTCAATCCATCAATTGTTATTTACTAAGAAACTTCTGGAGAGGAATTGTGCTATGTTGATGCTTACAGAGAGTTAAAAATAAAGTACAGAATATAGCAATTGCCCTTACAAAGCTTGGTCTTCTTAATGAGAGAAATCCTTTATGAATATAATAGCAAGAACTAGTCACATGCATTTTAGTGACATTTCATAGTAAAGGAAAGCTGTAGGTTACAGAGCCATGGGTGGGTACGACTCATATTAGACTTGAACTAGTGATTTAGGCTTAATAATGAAGAATGGAGAAGGAAATTTTATCCAGGAAACAGATATGAATGTAAGAGTATGTCACTTGAGCTGAGGCTCCACCAGTAGCCAAATTTCAAAATAGCTTATATCAGAATTTCCCTTGTGTACAAAAGATTGCATTTCTGAACCAAGTGTTAGGTTAATTAGATGATAATTTGCTACATGAAGGAAAGAGATGAGCTTGCTCACCTTTTATAAATGAAGCGTTCAGCAATGAGCTTAGCTCCTAAAGAGCACTGTTAGCAGTAGCAGCGAGAAGTTGCTCTACATGTGGAGCCTTCTTTAATCACTCAAGAACTTTAAAAGCCATACTAATGTCATTCATATTGTGCAAACAGAGAGGCTGAGTGAGGCTAAGAGAGATTAAAGAGGAAAAAGAAAAATGTATTTATGATCTATCCTATTTACAACAGTGATGTAAATGAAAGGGCATCAAGAAATTGGAAGAAGCAGCGATTTGATGTTACAAATTAGACTGAGAAATTTGGATTTTATTCTGTAGTCTGTGGGTGGTGTTGAAAATACGTTTGTGGTTAATGCTTTGAGAGAACTAGGCCGGAACCCAATTCACCTTCATCCTATCAACACATAAGCAATGGCTGAACTAATCCCCAGAACTAGAGTCTGCAGTAAACTAGGCCAATGGGATTTCCCATCCCTTGAGGCTGTTAAGGCCAATCACAGGCATCTAGAGCTGACACACTACATTTCCCTTGTTCTCTCCCTGATTCTTTAAGACATCTTTTTTTTTTGCTTAATAATACTTTTTTAAAATAAATTTTTATCGTGAAAATACTGTACAGAGAGGGGTTACAGTTACATGAACAAGGTAATAAATACATTTCTTATCAAGCATTGTTGCTTCCTCCTTTCTTTTTCCCCTACCATCCCTTCCCTCCCACCTCCACAACTACACTCCCCTCAACTCTCCTCCCCCCCCATCCTCCCACCTAAATTTCTACATAGTGTCTTGTACATCACATTGTTGCAATGGGTCAACCTGTATCCCTATTTAAACACTTTATGTTTTTCCTTCCCCTCCCCAGATTATACCAACATCAAATACAGTAAAAACAGGGGTTATACTGTGGGGGAGGGACATACAAAACAACAAAAAAAATCACATGGTACCTTATAAATACATTAGAAACAATATCAGGAGAGAAAAAAACCACTTGTGTCCCTAGCTTGGGGTTCATTTTGCTTAACAACATCTTATCTGACCTTTTCTGCTTGCCCCAGCCATATACTAGTTATTACAAATAAGGGAAACCAAGGGACCTATGTTTCTTTGGGCCTGGCTTACTTCACTTAACATAATTTTTTCCCATGAAATTGCAGAGCTTCTGCATGGCAAAGGACATAGCTGGCAAGATCAATAGAAAGCCCACGGATTGGGAGATCTTCACTAGCCATACAACGGACAAGGGTCTCATATCTAAAATATACCTGGAACTCAAAAAATTAAATCCCCCAACAACAAATCCCCAAAGATACAACTGCCCAATAAATAAGTGGGCTAAAGACTTACAGAGAAACTTCTCTGAAGAAGAAATAAGAATGGCTAATAGACACATGAAGAAATGCTCAACCTCTCTAGCCATAAAAGAAATGCAAATCAAAACAACATCGAGAATTCCACCTGATCCTGGTTAGAATAGCTATAATCAAGAACTCTTAATAACAACAGATGCTGGAGGGGATGTGGCCAGAAGGGAACCATACTGCATTGTTGGTGGGAGTGTAAACTTGTTCAACTACTTTGGAAAGTAGTATAGAGGTTTCTCAAAAGACTCCACATAGAGCTTCCCTCTGACCCAGCAATCCCACTTTTGGGCATTTACATGACCATACTAAAGCTACCAGGACAACTATGTTTATTGCAGCATTATTTACCATAGCTAAGATATGAAACCAACCCAGATGGCCCTCAGTAGATGAATGGATCAAGAAAATGTGGTATGGTGTGTGTGTGTGTGTGTGTGTGTGTGTGTGTGTGTGTGTGTGTGTGTGTGTGTGTGTGTAATAGGAATTCTGTGCCTCCATCAGAAAGAATGACATTGCCTCATTTGTTAGGAAATGGAAAGACTTTAAGACATCTTAAAATGAGAGAGATCACCTAGCTCCCACTTGGATCAAATTCTCTATTAGTGTTCAGTCAGCTTGCTTTACTTCCTTCCCTAAAAATCCCTAGGAACTCACATTTCAAGATGACTCTTGCTGGAATTTTCCTTGCATATAAATGATTGAATTTATGAACTAAGGTTAATTACAGAATGTTTTTTTTTAAAGAGATGAGAGGAAGGAGGCTCTGGGCTTTCATTGGACTTGTAAACCTAAGGACTGTTACAAATGTCATGTGTGGGAAGAAAACCTTAACCTGCTGGACTTAGTTCCTGTGATTCCTAAGCCACAGCTCAGTGTTCCATTCACGGTAGCACAAAATAAGTCTCTTTGATAAATAAGACAACATACAACTTTTAAATAGAATTAGAATTAATGATATATATCTGACTTTAAAATATGTATTTTGTGGTGAATCTGGTAGACATTAAGTTAATACTTAAACAAGATAAATAAGACTATCCAGATACCTATTTCTCTCAATGTGTCTTGGGATAACTGTTTCCCAAGAAGAATGTAGCAGCCCAGCAACTCTCCACTGAATAATAATGTTGATAAGGAAAATGCTGATTCTTTTCAGTTTATATTATCTCTTTAGTGTAAAAATCCTGACTTTCATTGGACTGACTTAGCTCTTTCAATTTTTCTTTTATTGTCAAGGTGATGTATAGAGGGATTACATTTACATAAGTAATGTAATTAGTAAATTTCTTGTCAGGTAATAAGTACATTTCTTGTCAAAGTTGTTACCCCTGCCCTCATTTTTCTCCTATTTTCCCTCCTCCCAACCTCCAAGTTGTACAGATCATTTCCAACATATTGTCTTGTGTGTGTCGCTGTTGCATTGGTCCCTCTTTGTCCTTTATCTCACCATTGTGTTGTTCACCTTCCCTTCCCTAATTCAAATAAACATATATAGCACCAGGGTACCAAAATCAAATCCAATGAAAACAGGGGATATACCATAGGGGAAGAACATACAAAACAAACAAAATCACATAGAACGTTAAAAATAACACCAAAGAAAAAGCACTTGTATCCATGTCTTATATTTAGAAGTGGGCTATGGTATGAATTCAATGCCTTGTGCCTGGTAGATAGGCATTTTGCCACTTGAGCAATGACCCTAGCTCTTTTTACTTTAGTTCTTTAATAAAGTCTTGTGTTTGTGCCAGGGCTAGTCTGTACTATGATCTTCCTATTTATGCTTTCTGTGTAGACATATGTGGGCCACTATGCCCAATTGAGATGAAGTTTCATGAATATTTTGCCTTGGCAGGCTTTGAATCTGAATCCTCTTGATGATCTTCATCTTCCCAGTAGCTAGAATTAAGGCATGAACAACACTATGCCTGGCCTGACTTTTCTTTTTAAAACACCAATAGTGTGGTGGGAGTCTAAACTAGCACAACCACTCTGGACGGCAGTCTGGAGGTTCCTCAAAAAACTAAACATAGGCCTTCCCTATGACTTAGCCACATCACTCCTGGGCCATCTACATTACAAGCCAGGATACCATAAAGACACTTGCACACTCATGTTCATTGCTGCACTACTCACAATAGCCACGTTGTGGAAACAGCCCAGATGCCCTACAGTAGATGAGTGGACAACAAAAATGTGGTACCTACACACAATGGAATTTTTCACAGGCATTAGAAAGAATTATATGTCAGTTGCAAGGAAATGAATAGACCTGGAACAAATCATGATAAGTGTGGTAAGCCACACTCATAAAGAAAAATGACATGTTTTCTCTCATATGCGGTAGCTAGATCTTAAAATACTCCAGGACATGATAAACTATTTAGGACTCTAGGCATTCACACATAGTTCAAAGGAGAATACATTTAGGGTAGGAAGGCACAATGCCCCTGTGCCTGTGATTATATAAAATAATATTTATTGAAATTAATTCCAGGAAATGGAAATGAGGCTTTCTTTGTTGTTTTTTTTCCTTTTTGTCATGCTTGCTCATTTATATGTCTTTGGGAAGGTATGTGATGGCACAGAATTAGAATGACAAAGGGTAAACAAAAGTAGCAGTGATACTCACTAGACACTATGTTGAAAATGAACTGTACCACTTGTGGGTGGGGCTGGGAAAAAAAAACTGGGAGAGTACAAGGGAAGAGGTGACATTGTCCAAAAAGAAATGTACTCTTTACCTGACTTATATAAATTGTAATCCCTCTGCATATCATTATAATAATACGAAAATTGAAAAAATAGCAATAGTGTTTTCTGTAATCTCAGGAAGGTATTGAAATCCAAAGAAGATGCAAATAGGCTAAATAGAGACCTGTAAAAACAAAGCCAGGTCAAGTATTTAGGACCTTCATCTTTCAATGATGCAAGGCAAATAAATAGCCACGATGGACCTCAAGATTTTCCTCTGTAAAATGAAAGATATTCATTTGCTAGAATCTTATGGTAATTAATGTGGAATTCATGCAAAGCAGCTTACACACACAGTACGTGCAATAGAAATCTAATTTCACTTTTTCTCTCTTTTCCTCACATGGAAAGTTTGCACAATTAAACAATTTGCTAAATTAAGCCTGTGTGGAGGTTCTAGCACTGGGTTACTATGGCAAAGTAGATTTTTATTTTTATTTTTTGTATAAAGCATATTTTCTAGTAAGTATTGGTAATTTTAAAATTAAACTGCTCTATTAAAAAGGCTCCCAAATATCTACCCAACCCTTCTGTAATTAGCATGCACTAGTTGTACAAGGGAGGGTCTCACTGGGACACTTCCACACATGTACAATGTGTCCCCACCAACCTCACCCCCTTTGTCACTCTCTTCTACCCAACTTGCCCTGAAAACAATCTTGGCCATTTTTATTATTCTATTTTCATATGTTCAGATAGATTAAATAGACCATATTCATCCTAATTCATATGTTTATCAGTCCTCCCTTTTCCCTCTGACATCTACCTCCTAGCCTCACCTGGCCAAACTCTTTTTTGCACTCCATTCTGATTAACATGGTTTATTTCTAGTATTTCCATTTTAATTTACAGAAGTTGGGAGTTGATTTTTCCCAATAAGCATACCTGTGCTACCCTCCATCATGCTACATTTGATTTACTCCAAATAATTATCTTAATTATACTATATTGTTGTATCACAGCATGCTAGTTAAGCATTACTTTTTCCTGACATTTGAGATAAGAGATCAGGGCCATTTATTGCCTAGGCAGACTGATACCACAAATTCTGGCATTTCCTATGCCTTTGTTAATATTGCAATTTTCTGTGGAACGACAGAAGACAACTCTCAAAATATTAGGTTTAGCTTGTGAATTTGTATTTCTTTGTTCTTTGTGGATTAAACTTTAGTCTCTAAGTTGCTTTATATTGTGCCTGAAACTACCATTTAGCCTACATTCCTTGAGGTATTGACACCTTAGATTCAGGAATCTCTGCCAGTCTTTTTAATCCATGGAATTATTACCATAGTTCCTAAGAGATAAGTTGCAGTCTGTCAGGCCTCACTGCATGGAGAAAGACTACACCAAATAAACTCCCACTGTTACACATTTCTTGAAGGCGGGCTTATATCCACCCGAAGGATAGATATAGACCAAAAAGTAGTACTGTAAGCCATTAATAAGTTCTTCAAATTTAAGTAATACATTTACCACTTTTATTTGCCATTTGATAGGATTTACTATTTTCCTCACTATGGCTCATTTTACTTAAAATTAATCTTAGACATAAAATCTGTCATCTAACATACATATATATGTAATTGTACAAAAGAATACTTCAAAAATTAGACTATCATTCAATTCTAGATAGAAACTTTGTTAATAATTAGTATACACTATCCTTTTGTTATATTTTTAGCAAAATATAATGATGTAGAGCTATTGCTTATATTTTAATTTAAGCAATATTATATATGTTTGCATGCGTACATACATACATATATGTATATTTTTATATATGCTATTTAAAGCATAAGAAATTCCTTGATGATAAAATCATAGAAGTTTGCATTCCTCTTAAATTGTAAAGACATTAAGCAGTCCCAACAAGTTGATTCTATGGCTTGTATCTTTTTTATTTTTGTTGTACTTGTTTCTTGTTTGTTTGTTTGTTTTATTTTTTTGAGGGGGTCAGTAGCAGGGCTTGAACTCTGGGCCTGGGCGCTGTCCCTGCGCTCTTCAGCTCAAGGCGAGCGCTCTACCACTTGAGCTACAGCACCACTTCCTTTTTTAAAATTTTTATTATAAAGGTGATGTACAGAGTGTTACAATTACACAAGCCTACATTTCTTTTTGAACAATGTCACCCCATCCTTTTCTCTCTCAGTTTTTCCTCCTGTTTCCCCCCCCCCAAATTGCATAGTTCACTTTCAATATAGTGTCCAGTATCACTGTTGTGTTCATCACCCTTTGCCTCACCATTTCTGTGACCCCCTTACCCTCCCCCAAACAAATGAACTAACCAACAAGAAAAAAAGGAAATAGAACAAAAACAGTGTCAAAGGAAAAAAAAAAACTTCTTGTTTCTATTTCTTTGAGTTCATTTTGATAAATACTATTTTAGATGATCAGATGCAGGTAGCTGTTGCATCTTTGTGAGCCTCTCCTAAGAACGTCCTCCTTTGGTCTCTGTGTGAATGCCTACAGACCTTTATAATTGACCATGACTCAGTGTTGTTTATTATTTTTTACCACCTAGTGTGTTTACTTATAAATTTATAAGCACATTCTAGTTACCACAAATGAGGAAAACCATGCAATCTATGTTTCTTTGGGTCTGGCTTACTTACTGCTCTAAGCCCTTGATCATAGCAGCCATTTCGTTGTAGGTTAGAAATAGAATAGTAACTTACAGCTACTATTGGGCAATAAAGCTATAAACCTCCTGGGCTTCAACTTGGACATGAATTAGGTTCCAGTAAGTTAGGAGGAAATGAGAAATCCACCTGTGTCCAGGGACCAGAGCCAGACTCAACATGTTACATACCATATATTCATAAAGTAGAAGGCTATCCATCAAGGAGAATGAACTATCTCCAAATATGTACAACCATTTACATTAAGCTCTCAAATATAAAATCCAGTGAAAGTAAAACAGAATATTACAGAGGACACGATTTCTATTTTGGAAAACATAAAAGCAGACGAATTTGATTATGTTGTTACAAGTCAGTTCAGTGGTTGCCCTGGGCAGAGGTGGCTTCGTGTACTCTAAGGTGGGAGTGACATGTGTGTTTATTACTCTGGGTACTGGTTATATGAGATGTTCTGCTTTCAAATATTCCTTTAGTAATAGCAATACTTTTCTACATGTAGAATTTTAATAGATGATTCTTTAGATTGCAAAGGGTCACTGCAAACTAAAAACAAAATAACAATTTCACACACAAATGTCAAAAAGAAACTATACAACATAAGAATAAAATCATCAGAGAGAAAAGAATGACTACCTCAAAGGAACCCTAATTAGATGAGTAGCAGCTTTCTGTCAACTAGAATAGATGCCCAAATCTCAAAGGTGTGATATCTTCAAAGTGCTGAGGGAAAATAACTGTCATTTTAGACATATCTGGCTAGTGTGGCTATCATTTAAATTTGGATGTAAAACATCTCAGACATTTCAGATATTCCATTGATCTCTAGACCGATGCTGAAAACACATAGAAAGAGGTACATTCTTACTAAATAGAAATAGTAACATATATTTGTACATATAGTAATGAATGTAACTTTTTAGATACAAACAAGTGTTGTAAATAAAAATAGTAAAATATATTTGTAAGCTAATACTAAGGGTAAAATTTTGTACACAAAAAGTGAAATAAATTTAGAATGAAAGGAAGGTGGAACATAGGAAAAGTTCAGAACATAGTTATGAATCATTGTTTATTAAGATTTTCAACAAAGGCCATAGGTATGGAATACTTCTAGATTGTAATGAAATATGAAATAAAATATACAAATCGAAAGATGGCTTATTTCCTAGAGTATACCTGGGAAAATGAACATTTTGTAGGGAGAAAGGAAGGAAAGAAAGAGGAAGAAAAAAAGAAGACAGAGAAAAAAATCTTAAAGCATTGATTATAATATTTATAATAGTTACAAGCTTAAAACAATTTATATGTCCATCACTATGGGACTATATGAATAATTTTGGGGGGGGTTTGGTCGTGGGGCCTGAACTCTGGGCCTGGGCGCTGTCCCTCAGCTCTTCAGCTCAAGGCTAGCGCTCTACCACTTGAGCCACAGCGCCACTTCTGGTTTTTTTCTTTTTGCTTATATGGTGCTAAGGAATCAAACCCAGGGCCTCAGGCATGCAAGGCAAATGCTCTACCACTGAGCCACCTTCCCAGCCCCATGAATCAATTTTTTATGATACAAGTCTATGGTACAATTAAATATTGTTCATATATAAATTATATATGTATAAATCTATAAAATATATCTATGTTGAAATGTTTAATTAAAAAAATAACCTAGGAAAATACATATAGTACAATGCCAGCTATGCAAACATTTCAAAGCCACTCAAAATTAGTACACACACATAGGGAAAATGATGGAAAGAGTGACCCTGATCAAGATGCTATATACTTACAAACTGAAATGTTGAAATGGAATACCTTTGTACAGGACAACTGAAAATATAAGACATAAATATAAAATATAAACTGAAGTCGTACTTAATACACCATATTCATGATAAAGATTGTCTCTGACATAATATGGTATATAAAAATAATTTCATGACTAGTAACAAATATGCTGGGATGTATTCTTTATTCCTTGCATTTACTTCCATCCTTTATTCTTATTAAAAGCATTAAATAACTTTACTTCCCATTTGATATATCTCTTAATGCTTCAATGTACGCTCAAAACAATAATATTGGTAATGGGAAATACCATGTTGTATTGTAGAAAAAAATCATATAACAATTGGAATTTTAAAAACAGTTATAGTTAATAGCAGAAACTGAGTGAAAAGAACTTACATTGAAATACATTATTTGTCTGTTTTTGGTGGTTCTAGGGTTTTAACTCAAACTTTCATAATTCTGTTGTACTTCTTTTACCACATTTAAGTCAATGTTCCTCTTATATTACTTCTATTTGTTGTGTGGGTCCTTGCCTTTTAAAACAAAGCAATGTTAATTACATAAACATTTTTTAAAGCATGATATCAATGTTTTACATATATCATTAAATTTAATAAGGTTACTTTATAAGATTTTTGATTGGAAATATTCTCTTTCATGTTGTGAACTGAATTTTTACCTTTTTGTTGTAGTTTTAAATATGAAATATTTTGTTTTTGATGCTGCCTAATTTACCTATTCTAAACTTCCCCTCTGGGATTTGAAACAGTATCTATATTTATGAAAGAGAAAAATCTAGGGCCTTGGAAGGTGGCTTAGTGGTAGAGCGCTTGCCTTGCATGCCTGAGTCCCTTGGTTGGATTCCTCAGCACCACATAAGCAAAAAGAAAAAAGCCAGAAGTGGCGCTGTGGCTCAAGTGGTAGAGCGCTAGCCTTGAGCTAAAGAGCTGAGGGACAGTGCCCAGGCCCAGAGTTCAGGCCCCACGACCAGACAAAAAAAAAAAAAGAAAGAAATTGAAAGAAAGAGAAAAATCTAAGTCAAGATAATAGAAAATATTTGCTTTCAAAAAGTCTAGAGTCAATAATTTTTGTGTTTGAATCTGCGGTTCCTAATTGGCTGTACATTTTATTGTCTTTGTGATCAGAATGAACTATTTGTACTTTAGTTTCCCATTTTCTAAGTGTGATAGTAATTGTGACTATTTCTTAGAGTTGCTACAATGAGTTAATGAATTAATATCTGGAAGGCACTTTTTGTGATGTTTAGCTACATAAACTTGCATTTACTAATTGCCTTTTAGATACCAAGCATTAAGCAGTGTGATGGAAATACATCAATTAGTCAGAAACAAGTGGTCTTTACCATCAAAGAATTTGTAATCAGAAGACAAGGCATAACTTTAACAAATAATTAAGAGTGGAATCATTTTATAAAAAGAGTCTTCTGGGGTAATTGAATGCCAGGATAAAGATGTTACAAATGACATCTGTTTCTGTACTTTCACTCATGTATTCATCCAGACAGCATAGTTACTTTTAACTGCATGCCAGAAATTCTATTAGGTGCAGAGAAGTAAAAAGCACAGCAGGGGGAAAGATAGGCCAGGCCATGACTCTCTGAAGGGTAAACTCTCTAAGCCAAAGAGACAAAGCCAAGGTAAATAAATAGGTAAAACAGTATTTGATTGTTTTTATGTGCTGGAAAGAAATGGAGTATCTTGGGAATTATGATATAAAGGAAGCACAGAAAGGGAAAGACCTTATGTGATGAAATGACGTTGGAATGAAGACCTCAGGAATAAAAGAGAGAAGAAAGGAATAAGCCATGCAAGGAGATATGAAGGAACAATATCACTCAGGGATATTTAAATATATCATTCCATCAAAAGAATGAAGACTCTAGAGCAAAGAAAAGCAAATAATAATGAACAGACAAAAATGTGTCAATATGGAAAAAGTGATCAACCAGGGTGGTTACAGCATGAAGGAGAAAATAGCAATCGATGAAACTAGCCAGGTAGGAAGGGAAAAATGAAGTATGTAATTGGGCATGGTGGAAGGATAATGGATTTTTGGATTGTGTTTTCTGCGGAATGAGAAGTCTTTGTTTTGGGGTGAACTGCCTTCAGCTAGGTATTTCTTCTAACTTGGAGTCATTAAAGTTGTTGTGATAGAAGTAGGTTTACACTACTTAGATTCTTGGTTTTGAAAGATTGGTTCCAAAAAGTTGGCCTCTCCTGAGTTCCATTTGATATCTGTACATACCTCACCCTTCCACCTGTGCTTCAACAACCTCTCCAGGTGGGATCTTCAGTTAGGAAACTGGACATTTATTATGATGCCCTCAGAACTCACTAAGGCAAAAAATTAGAAGGTAGCTGGCTTCTTAATGCACGGGCTTAGAACTGACAAATGCTTTTTGCTGCTAAACTGCATTAAAGAAAATCTAGGTTACCAGTCTGTAGGGGAATAGATGACAAAAAGACATACCTAATGAATACCTAATGTCATGACTCATTAAGGATAATCTTTACTACAGCCTACTTTCTTGTCTCAAGTGATCCATGTCCCTCCCACATGCAAAATATCCTTTCCTTCTCCCCCAAAACCTCTGGCTCAGTTCATTGAAAAATCCAAGTTTGGATCTTATAATGTCAATTTTTCTAGGTATATACAAGATTCCCATAAAAATCTGAAAACCCATGAACCAGGGATACATGTTATCTGCCCTCCACAAAGAGTGGAAATGATTTTATTTTTCAACCTAGTAAATTCTTGTTGGTGACACCTGTTTCAGATTTCACTTGAAAACTGACTGAACAGAAATATGAGTTTTTATTAAGTCCAACACAGGTGGCTCACTCTTGCAATCTTAGCAACTAAGAAGGCTGAGATCTAGGAATCATGGTTCAAAGCCAGGCTGAGCAGTAGAGTCCATGAGACACTTACTCCAATAAACCACCAAAAGCCAGAGGTGGAGCTTTGCTTAAGTGTTACAGCACCTCCCTGAGTTCAAGCCTTAGTACTAGCACCAAAATCAAAGAAAGAATGAACTTTTTGAGTTCATACCTATAGATATTAGTACGTATACGCAGCTTTAAAAATAAAAACCACGGTTGGAACTTATTGTATTCTTCTGGAAATCTCAGCTAAATAGACAAGATAATTTATTTTCTACTTTTCATGGTAATCAAGCAGTGATGTCATACTTTCTATTGCAATATAATACAAGTAACTTTTTCTTGAGCCTCCAGGCACAATGTGTCCTCCCTTGCTCTCCAGATTTCACTAAAAGTCTCCTGACACCCTTCTCCTGAGACCCTGCCAGCTACCCAGTTCCAGAGCCAATGATGTTTATTGTAGGTTTTAGTGACATCAGGATCCTCTTCCAGATATCAATTTTTGTTTTGATTGTCTATTGCAATGTAGCAAAACATCTCAAATCCTGGAGGCTTAAGACAACTACATGTTTTATCTTTCAGGGTTCTGAGATTAACTGAGCTCATCCAAGAAACCCTTCAGTGGTCTTGTTTGGTGTCTTTCAAGTGGTTAGGCTCAGATAGCAGCTGGAGCTGAACTCAGAATCACTAGGCTGTTGAGATTGCTGTGTTTCTTTTTCTCTGTATGTGACTTCACAGTTTGCCTTTCTAAACACATATGAACCTGATGCATTCAGACATCCATGTAAATTCTATCCATGTGCTTTCTAACATAGTAGCCACAGTTCTTACATGAAGACTGGTTCCCCAAGACAGAAGCTGACAAGCCTTCTAAAGGCTTAAACACAGCCAAGGAACAATATAACTTCTGATAGTCTGCCTTCAACAGAGTCACAGACTAGTCCAGGTTCTGCATGGAAGGGGATTAGATAGGTTTGAGTAATTTTCCAAAAGTTTATTCTTGTTGCTGGGGGTGGAAGGGAGGACAGGTAGAAAGGAATATTGAAGCAAATAGCAATAATTGTATAATTATAGGTAGAAACATTGAAGATGGAAAGGGCTAAACTGTTTGAGACAGATGTGGAACTATCTGTTGATTAATTGATTACAAGGGAGGAAGAGGTGAGTCTTAATTTTGAGGTATCATTTATTGAGACTTGTTGGGGTGGAGTAAAATGAAAGAAGAATTGGTAACTAATACCAATGTTTTGGACTTGCTAAGTTTGAGAGATATTTATACATATAAGTGATAATTTTGAGTAATGATGTAGGCATTGAAATTTGTAGGCTAGGACAAGAGATAAACATTTCATAATCATCAGAATATATATTGGTAAGGTCTACTCCTGGGTGACGAGCAGACCCTGCCCAGTACCTGCGTTATCTAGGCAACTGGCACACCTGGAAGAGGTCACATTTGGATCTGATGTGGTCATTCCTTTCTCCCACCTGGTCCCACTTCCTCTTACCTGGTCCCACCTCCCTTTACCTGACCACACCTTTCCCTGCCCCTACCCTAGATAAGGCCTAGCCCAGGGCCAGATGCCCTCTTTGCCAGTCACATGGAATGCCTGCCAGTCTACTGAATAAACCTAGCCCTTACCTGAATACCGCATGTGTGGCATGGTTCTTACTCGGCCATCTCTTCTTTAAAAACCTAACAATATCTATATATAATGTTTAAAAGAAAGATTGTAGATGAAATAACTTCAAAAGAGATACAGATAAAGAAGTGAGGTTAGGACCAAATTCATAGTAGCCTAAAGAGCAGAGGCATAAAGTGAAGTGTATCTAAAGAACAGGAGGGACCTGGGTGACATTGGCTCATGTCTATAATCCTAGCCATTCAGGAAACTGAGATCTGACAATCACAGTTTGAAGCCAACTTGGGCAAGAAAGTCTGTGAGACTCTTATTAATCTCCAATTAACCACCAAAATGCCAAAAGTAGAGCTGTGGCTAGCCTTGAGCATCAAAAACTCAGCAACAGTGCCCAGTCCCTGAGTTCAAGATGCAGGACTGGCCCCCCAAAATAAGAAAGGAAAAGAATAGGACATCTGAAATATTGCTCAATAAGCTCGCCTGATATACCCAATACTTAAGAGAATTCAAGGTAGGCAAGTGTTTCAATAGTGTGGTGCAGGTGGAAGACAGAGATGTATCTCTTGGAGGTCATTAATGACTGTCATTTCAACTTGAAAAGTTATTCGTTAATATGTATTATATTTATAAAACCTTTGAATATTTACTGCCTTTGTGCTACATTAGAATGTAAACTCTAAGAGAGCAGGTTGCTTTATTGTTGTACCCAGCCCCTAAAATTGTTCTTGGTTCGTTATACATACCATTCATTATTCATGTATCCAATTATTTATTCAATAATTCTAGGAAGTTAATGATTATTCTCATTTTACAGAAAAGGAAAGTTGAAGATCAGAAATGTCAGATTCACATAGGAAATAAATTGGATAGCCAAATTTCAGCTCCACATAGCTGATTCTCATTCTATTATTTTCACTAAACCTTTCCTCAACTGCTAGGAATTTTCATGATCACAGGTTAACAGAATATTCTAGAGCTGAATGGTTAGGTATATTTTTAAATGCAACATAATAGTAATTGCTGTTTGATTAAACCTGTGATTGGAATAATAAAATCTGTGCTTGCATCTATGAAAGTTGTTTCGCTCTTAAATTCAAGCATTCCTCAAAACAACATTAATATGCATGCCTATTTGATTTGCATATTATTTGCATATTGTTCAGTTTATTTTGTGCTTCTACTAACAGGGAAAGTGTTCACGTAAGTAATACATTAAATAATATAACAAAAACAGTCCTTTAAACATATGCACTGCAAAACAACAAATAATTTAACCAATTATGTGTATCTTTGTTAATGTGTGATTCTTTCTTTGTCCATACAGGAAAGTAAACATGCATCTTACTTTTTTTGTTGTTTCGACTTCAAATTTTAATTTATCTTGGAGACTTAAGAGATGGAATAGTTGGAACAGGAAGTCAGTGAGAGGCTGAAGGAAAAGATACAAGGAGGCACCTACGATGTAGGGTAGCAAAGAGCTGAGAAGGATCAGAAACGGAGACATCAGAGGAAAGGGATGAGTTTGTCCAGAGAGAATCTGAGTTCTTAAGGATGGGTAGACTTGGAAGGATGAAGAGAGTGGGGAGCAAGGTGGGGAACAGTCCTCCTTCCCATCTACTTGCAATCACTGATTTTAACCATACCCAACATTATCATTTTAAATTACTCTCTGCTGTCACTGTGCTAGCAATTTATACACATTCTCTTTATGTATCACACACACAAACATACACATATATATTCCTTAGTGGATATTGAACACATTAAATGCATTTTAGCAACCACCAATGCCATCAACCTCACTTATCTGTGTAATGGGGAATCAATAAATTATATGTACATAAACAAAAATTATATAGTGATATAATTTATGCATATGCTATTTATACATATGTAAATAGTATGTATATCCTCTTTATGTATATATAATATATACTTTATAAATAATACAAACAAATGATATCTATTTTACAATGGAGAATAATATATACAGACATGTGGATGTGTGAATACTCATACAAAAAGTATATAATATATACACACATGTAAACATATAAAATGGGTATATGTATATCTATGTAGCATATATACATATTTATCTACATTACACAAGTAAATGATGATGATGTTGGTATTTAATATACACTTAATGTATCTACTGTATGCAGGGGACTATCTTTATAAGTCTTCAGTAATATTGATTCTATTAGGCACATAAAGAACTGAGCCAATAAGTGGTAGAGCACTAGCCTTGAGCTGAAAAGCTGAGGGACAGTTCAGGCCCCACAATCTAAAAAAAAAAAAAAGAACTGAGCCAAGTAACTTTATTTTTTTAAATAAGTTTTTTATTGTGAAAATACCATACAGAAGGGTTACAATTACATGGGCAAGGTAATGAGTACATTTCTTATCAAGCATTGTTGCCTCCTCCTTTGTTTTTACCCCACCATCCCTGCCCTCCCGTCTCCATGACTACCCCCTCACCAAAGTTGTAAAGTTCATTTTCCGACATAGCATCTTGCACATCTCATTATTGTAATGGGTCCACCTGTATCCCCATTTAAATAATTTGTTTTTTCCCTTCCCCTCCCCAAATTATACCAATATCAAATACAGGGAAAACAGGGGTTATACCATGGGGGAGGGACATACAAAGCAACAAAACTATCACCTTATAAATATGTTAGAAACAATAGCAAGCAAGAAAAAGCCACTTGTGTTCTTATCTTGGGGTTCATTTCACCTAACATCATCTTATCTGATCTTTTCTGCTTGTCTCAGACATATACTAGTTATTGCAAATAAGGGAAACCATGGGACCTATGTTTCTTTGGGTCTGGCTTACTTCACTTAATATAATTTTTTCCAAGTCTTTCCATTTCCCAAGAAATGGGGCAATGTCATTCTTTCTGATGGAGAATTCCATTGTGTATATATACCATATTTTCTTGATCCATTCATCTACTGAGGGGCATCTGGGTTGGTTCCATATGTTAGCTATGGTAAATAATGCTGCAATAAACATAGTTGTGCTGGTAGCTTAGCTTCTGCATAGCAAAGGACATAGCTAGCAAGATCAATAGAAAGCCCACGGATTGGGAGAAGATCTTCACTAGCCATACAACGGACAAGGGTCTCATATCTAAAATATACCTGGAACTCAAAAAATTAAATCCCCCAACAACAAATCCCCAAAGATACAACTGCCCAATAAGTAAGTGGGCTAAAGACTTACAGAGAAACTTCTCTAAGGAGGAAAGAAGGATGGCCAATAGACACATGAAGAAATGCTCAACCTCCCTAGCCATAAAAGAAATGCAAATCAAAACAACACCGAGATACCACGTCACCCCAGTTAGAATGGCTATAATCAAGAACTCTAACAACAACGGATGCTGGAGGGGATGTGGACAGAAGGGAACCCTACTGCATTGTTGGTGGGAGTGTAAACTTGTTCAACCACTTTGGAAAGGAGTATGGAGGTTCCTCAAAAGACTCCACATAGAGCTCTCCTATAACAGCAATCCCACTTTTGGGCATTTACTGAATGACCACAAACAAGGCCAAGTAACTTTAAAATTATGCATGAGTGAGTTTTAGAAGGATATTTCATACTTAAAAAGAAATCTTTGTTGAGTTGTAATCGGTATGCATAAAATGCACATGATGAATACAATTTAGTGTGTTCAAACATATTTATATGTCCCAAAACAATCACTATTATTAAGGTAATAATCATACTTGCCATCTCCAAATGTATTATCCTACCCCAGGCTTAGGTTTGTGATAATAATACCATTGCAGATCTACCCTCTTCATAATTTTTGGTGTCCAATACATTATTGTTAACTATAGGCACCATACTTAACAGATCTCTAGAATTTATCTTGCATAAATGACAATTCATGCTGTTGAACAACATTTGTTGTTCCTATGAAGCTGCACATCATTAGGGTATATGTACCTATTTGTATTTCTCAGAGCTCTGATGCATTTTTGCTATGCATGTGTATTTAACCATGAGGGTGGAAGTGAGTGATAAAATACATCAAGGGACATGAGACTATATAAACAGATACACATAAACAGACACACATACAAGTATAATCACACACGTGAACACATTCATAATCCTGCATACATATTCACTAGATCTTCCTGCTTTATTAGCCTGAAGCTTTCAAGATGTTTGATACTTGGTCACTGAACAATCTTTGGGATCATATGTACCTATACATATACATATACTTATACATATCCATATCCATATCCATATAGCTTCTCCTATTTTCATGACTTTCTGTAAGACTGGCAGTGGAGCTGGTGGTTAGTTACAGCTACTTCTCTGGCTTCTCTGGAATAAATAGTGCTTAGGGGAGGGACATTTGTGTATTGCCACATGAAATAAAGTATGTTTGAGAGCAAAACATGAGTTATTTTCTTCTTCTTTTGTGCTTGTGGTAGTTGGGAACTTCTATTAGCTGTGATCATGCTCTTATAATCAAAGTTTGGATTTTGTCATATCTCAAACCTTACTCATGAAGAGGTAAGTGAGAAAGTGGAACTTTGGATAGTTGCACATCATGCTTAAGCAGGTTGCTCTGGATCACTTATATAATATCGGAAGCCTTGGTGTTAACATCTATCCAGGGGAAATTATAATACTTCATAAGCAGGATTGTTACATGTCATAGAGATCATCTACAATATGTATTTAGGATAATAGTAATTTTCTAGAAGAAAGCTACTGCTAGTGAGTATTCTTTATAATGGAAAGTTGGGTTTCCCAATCTTTTTAGTCCTTATAACATCATGATGCTGGAACTTCAGGTCTAGTGAGATTAACAACTGAATTAAGGGACGGCCCAGAGTGCTGAGGCCCAAGTTTATCTACAGTGTAACTATACTGTGTGTGTGTGTGTGTGTGTGTGTGTGTGTGTGTGTGTGTATTTCAGAATATAGTAGATAAGAATAGCTAGAAAGGTATTTTAGACCCATTGACTCAGGAACATGATTTTGGAAATTTATCCTTATGATTTAATTTAGCATGAGAAGATAGCTCTCAGCAAAAAGCTGCCCACATAGACACGCTTATTACAACATCAGTTTTCCGAGTAAGAATGTTAGGAGCCTCTAGAAGACTGGTTAAGTACATAATGAGACACCAAATAAGGATTTTCTTTTTTTTAATTATTGTTATTATAAAGATGATATACAGAGGGGTTACAATTACATAAGTCAGGTAAGGTTTTTCTTAATAAGAACAAAAGCTACAACAAAGAAGTATATTTAAGGTATAATAAGTAAAAGTACTAAAATTATGAAGATATTTTGATTATACTATAAAATAAGGTACGTACTGGAAAAACTTGTAAATTAATGGAAATAGTTTGTGATGTGCTCATTGAAGATGTTTCTTAAAATTTTTAAATTTGTTTAAAAGTCAGTTTTTCAGGGCTGGGAAGGTGGCTCAGTGGTAGAGCGCTTGCCTTGCATGTATGAGGCCCTGGGTTCGATTCCTCAGCACCACGTAAGCAGAAAAAAATAAGCCAGAAGTGGAGCTATTGCTCAAGTGGTAGAGTGCTAGCTTTGAGCTGAAGAGCTAAGGGACAGCGCCTAGGCCCAGAAGTGAGCCACTGTGCCTGGCCTATGGTGAACAATTTTGAAGAGAATCCTTTTATACAAATCTCCTTGTACCAGAGTTTCTAGGGTTTATGCATGGAAATGACTGAGAATGAGTGGTAGATATGTATACAATTCCCTGATTTTTGTCTGTTTACTACATGTGACATGACTTTTTTTTTTTGAGGGGAGTATCAATTTATGTCTTGTTTTGAGAATAAACGGATGAAGTCAGAGTCTACTCCTTTCAGCCAAGAAACAGTCATTGGTAAAGGAATCTTTTCCCAGGCAGGTTTAAGGCCTCATTCTGGAAACAGCTGATAAACAACTGGAGAATACTGCCATGAAGAATATTTATTGACAGTGCATTCTGTGGAGGTTCATGGCTGCTAATCTGTGGTAGGGAAGTATCTAATATGTGCCTAATGAGGTTATGGGAGATAAATGAAATGTCACGTGTCTGATTCATAATTGAGGCTTAGTGCCACTTCCTTTATTTTCTGATTTTAAAAAAACATAATCACTGAATTGATTCCCCTTTGTATATTGTATGAATGTTCTCAGAGCAGCAGTACCAAACTTTCTCATGCATCAGAATCACTCGGAAAGTTAAGGCACAAGCTGCAATTAGTCTTTTTTTAATTTAATTTTTTATTTTGTTGTGAAGTGATATACAGAGGGGTTACAGTTACATAAGTAAGGTTATGAGTAAATTTCTTGTGGCACATTGTTACCCCTCTCTCATTTTTCTCCCATTTTCCCCCTCTCTGGATTCCCCCTCCCCCAAATTGTAAAGCTCATTTCCAAGATAGTGTCTTGTGAGTATTGATCTTGCATGGGTTCACCCTTTGTCCTTTGTTTCACCATTTTGTTATTCCCCATCCCTTCACCAAATTAGAAAAAGTTATGCACAAGAAAGACACAGCATACCAGAATCAAAAATAGTGACAACAATTGTTTAAACAGGGATACAGGTTGACCCATTGCAACAATGAGATGTCCAAGACACTATGTCGAAAAACGAAATTTACAATTTAGGCCAGGGTATGGGGGGCGGGCGTAGTTGTGGAGATGGGAGGGAAAGGATGGTAGGGGAAAAACAAAGGAGGAGGCAACAATGCTTGATAAGAAATGGACTCATTACCTTGCTCATGGAACTGTAACCCCTCTGCACAGTATTTTCACAATAAAAACTTACTAAAAATAGTGACATCAGGTGATGCGCTGAAGGGGGGGGCAGCCAAATGAAATAACTTCACATAGTACATTAAAATTACAACAACAAAAAGCAAAACCTCTTGTGTCCATATCTTGGAGCTCATTTTGCTTAGCAGTATCTTATATGGTCCTATGTACATAGCTATTGAGCTATGGTGATCCTCTTCTAGGACTATGCTAGACATATACTAATTATAAGTGAGAGAACCCATGGGGCTATTTTTTTTTTTTGGTCCTGGCTTACTTCACTCAATATGATTTTTTTCTAAGCAGGTGGAGATTGACTGAGGTTTTGCTGGTAGGATGGTGCTTGGCACTAAGTGCCATAAGGGATAGACAAGGCAGGCAAAGTGCTTATTCGGATTCAAGGTCATTTAGCTCGCTCAATTGGCACCTCTTTATATGCACATCATTGTCTTCCAACTCAGCTAGTCAATGACCTTCCCTATTCGAACCATAATCTTTGCACACTATCTACAATTATTCTGCATTTCAGTTTGGAAAACAGCATCAAAGGGAAGAAAGATGAAATTCTGACGACTTGCCTGTAAGCAGGCAGAGATTTGCTTTTAGACACTTCCCCCCCTATGTATTCCATGTTAAAACGTTTTCACCAATTTAAAAAACACAAATAAATAAATTGTAGTTAGCATTTAGTGAATACATTTACAACCATAGTTTCCAGAAAGTATTTTTTATTGATAGAGGTAAGGTTACTCATGAAAACTCTGTATGACACAATTTAGTAAAATATTAAACGTGTAACCACAGAAATACAACCAGTCTTGTAGCATAGGATCATGGGGCATTGGAAATAAAAGATAAAAGATGACTTCTTGCACTGGGATAATCACTGCCCAAAGGTGGACTTTTTTCTACCTTGCTCATGAGATCTTTGAGGTTAGAGACTTGTCTCTTTGATTTTTGAGTGACCCCTTACTTGTAGTTAAATAAGCAAATAGTAAATAATAATAGGGCACGTTAGCGAACTAGAAACATAAAAGACAAAGGTTTGAAAGTCCATTTGATGTTTAAAATCTTGATCTTACTGTCGTGGGTGTCCTTGGACACTCTTCCTCTTTCTGAATGTGAGTTTTCTGGCTTTCACAATGAAGACTGCTTCTCATCCCTTTGTGAGTTCACTGTGGTGGAACTTAAAGCCAGTGCCAGGCAGGGACACTCATAGCTATCAGTGACCCCCCATTTTTGCCCCACAAACTTCCTTCCAGTGGGAGTCATTCAGTATCATAACCCAAAACATAGTGCTGAAGTTATTGGTAAGTTTTTGTCTAGGTATTAAATGTTGTATATCAGCTTCTGTTTCCAGATTCTTTTGTATAATTATTAACTAACAATTGCTTTACAAGGGACTTGTGGAAATCATCCATACTTTACAAATAACGAGAAAGCTGAGCTCAATGATACCAAGGAACTGCCTTAGGGGAAAGTCTCTTTTCTTCTTCTCAGGCTGCACAGCCTTGGCACAATTCTTCATTTTATTTGAGAGCTGCCAAAGTTTATTTATTTACTTTAGCCTGAGCCGGCCTCAATTGGCTATCCTGTAATCACTGCCTCCGAAGTAGTTAGATTTTCAGGCTAGAGCCATCACACCTGGCTGTAATGTAATACCTTTGACGTAGACATTTCTTTTCAATCAAGCTTTGATGCTTATTCAAAAAAAAAAATACTGGTATGCACTAGGACAAAACTACAAAGAGTAATAACAGTAATAGGAGTAGTATTTATTGTATATTTCCTCAGTATAGATTTGGAGGCTAAAATTTTTACACAATAAATATTATCTAAATTTGCACCTATCAAAAAGCAAACTCTAAGCCTGGGAGCAGTGTTGTCTCACATCTGTAATTCTAGTATATGCGTCTGAAATCCAAAGGATCACAAGTCCAAGCCAGCAAAGCAGAGATGTCTGTAAGGCTTCATCTCCAAAATAACTAGCAAAAAGCCAGGCTGGAGGTACATCTCAAGTACTCCTAGTGCTAGCTGAGCAAGAAGCAAGCTAAGAAAGCATGTGACCCTGAGGTCAGCCCCTCCCTGGACTGCCAAATAACAAAAGCAAACTCAGAAAGATGAAAAAGTAGGCTTACCTCAAGAGCTGAAGCTCTGAACGCTAAATTTATAAATATTTATTGAGTTTTATGTATATGTTTCACCCCGAGGGCAGAGAAATTTCCAAAATAAAAAAAGATTCCTGATTTCTTGGAGTAGAAATATGTCTCTTAAATATAATAGAAAGAGCCTAGAATGAGTAGAAGACTGGGTTTCCTAAATAATGTTCTATGGAATAAAAATATCTTCAGAGATTTTTTTTTTTAAATAAAAAGAAATCTGAAGCATAGTACCTTTAGAAAACTCTCTATGATACATTTCTACCTTGGCACACATTATATAAATTAACTGATTAATGTTAATGAGAGATCTTAGTACTTGAAATATTGATGTTTTCCAAAGGCATTGTTTCTCCAAAAGTATTTCTATAGATACCCAGTAGTACACCTGTATTTCATGGAATACAGTTTAGGAAATGCTGGCCTAAACAGTCAGATAAGTTCATGTTAGGCAAAATGAACCCCAAGATAAGGATTCAAATAGTTTTTCTTTCTGGCTATTGTTTCTAGCATATTTATAAGATGATTTCTTTGTTGTTTTATATGCCCCTCCCCCATGGTATAACCCCTGTTTTCACTGTATTTGATGTCAGGATAATTTGTGGAGGGGAAGGGAAAAAACAAATTATTTAAATAGGGATACAGGTGGACCCATTGCAACAATGAGATGTACAAGACGTTATGTCGAAAAATGAACTTTACAACTTTGGAGGGGCGGGGGAGATGGGAGGGCAGGAATGGTAAGGGGAAACAAAGGAGGAGGCAACAATGCTTGATAAGAAATGTACTCATTACCTTGTCCATGTAATTGTAACCCCTCTATACAGTATTTTTAAAAAAAGCAAAAAAGAAAAATTTGTGTTTTCCTGGTCTTCCAGATCTCATACATGGTGTCTTGGGTAAGCTCAGCCATAAAGTTGTTCTCCAGGGCTCCATAGGCATTGCCAACGCTTCCACCTCTCCTTTGCTATTTTTTCTACAGTGTAACTGTCTCCCATGATTTCACACCCACTTTTTCCATAATATTCCCATTTCTGCCTACCTACTGTTTCTAGATGGGGGTTGAGAGCTGAGAAGAAAGAAGGTGGAGGACTTTGTACAATTATCCACCACACACACACACACACACACACACACACACACACACACTACAGAAATCTTTCAGAAGTTTGTAGAATTGAGGATGAGGCTGAAAAGAGATGTCTACCTTGAAAGTTAATTTACCTAGAAAAAGATCTGTCTTATTGGGTGGAGATTGGAACTTAAGAGTATGATGAATACTTATTGTTTTTCCTTGTTTTGTTTTAAGCTTTCAGATTTGGAGTCTATATTTTGAGTTCATAAGTAGGGAGGTGTTTTCTTTTGCTTATCACATCTGATCAAGCATTATGTACTGCTCTGACAATTTCAGAGTAAAAACTCGTGTTTGGAGTGGTTATTCAATTGCATTAGAACTTATTTTCCCTTTTGTCCATAGAAGACTTTCCTAAAATTATAGACTTAACAATTACCAACATTATTTCTTTCCAGAGAGTTGTGTTTATTACTTTCTCTAATTTTAAATACTGTAATGTGACGTGCGCGGATAGTAGAGACTGTGCAAGTATTTGCCCCATTCTCTTCTACAAAAGTGCGTATAGCGACAAAACTAACAGGACTTAAGAAACAAAGAACTCCCGCTCATCTGGTTGAACCACTACTAAATATCCCCATGCTGCTGATCACAAATATGGTATATAACATGTGAACACTATTATATATTACAGACTGTGGTAGACAATTTGCTCCAGGGAAGTTAGAATGAACTTGTGACTTTGAAATTATGTAATCATTTAATCACAATCAAAAAAAAAAAAAAAAAAAGAACCTCGGGGAAGGGAGGGAGGGAGGGGATGGTAGGGAGAAAACAATGGAGGAGGTAACAATGTTCAAGAGGAAGTGTACTCATTACCTCACTCATGTAACTGTAACCCTCTGTATAGTAGCTTTACAATAAAAACAAAAAAAAACAAAAGTGCGTATAAGCCCGCACCTGTGTTGTTCTCGTAGGATGCGCATAGACATTTGAAAGTCCAAAAAGCCAATATACAGAAAGAAAATACTTTATACATAGCTTTTGATCTCTTCTGCATGTCAGAGACAAATACTAGTTATTGCAAATAAGGGAAACCATGGTACCTATGTTTCTTTGGGTCTGGCTTACTTCACTTCATATAATTGTTTCCTAGTCTTTCCATTTCCTAACAAATAGGGTGATGTCATTCTTTCTGATGGAGGCATAGAATTCACACACACACACACACACACACACACACATTTTCTTATAAGTTGATACTAAGTGAAATGAACCCCAAAATAAGGACACAAGAGATTTTGTCTTTCTTGCTGTTCTTTTTAATGTACTTATAATGTGCTATGTAATTTTTTTGTTTCGTTGTATGTTCTTCCCCCATGGTATAACCCTTGTTGTCGCTGTATTTGATTCCAGTGTCCTGAATCTTGTATATACATTTTCCTAATTTGGGGAGGGGAAAGGAAATAACAACATGCTGAAATAAGGATACAGGATGACCGATTATTAACAACAAGATGTACAAGACACTATGTTGAAAACAAACATTACAACTTTGGGGGGGAAGAGTTGGGGAGGTGGGGAGGAAAGGGATGGTAGGGGAAAAAAGGAGGGGGTAATAAGGCTCGATAGGAAATGGACTCATTATCTTGCTCATGTAACTGTAACCCCTCTGTACAGTATCTTTACAATTATATATATGTATATGTATATATATATACATATAAAGAAAATATTTTTACTGCCTGTAACATGAGCTACAACCCAGATCAAAATGTTTACTACATCTAGATTTGAATGAACTTTCCCATTGTCTTAATTTTCTAATAACGGTAAGATAAGAACAGTCCATCTCTTTTTAAAGATAAGAGAAGCTTCATGGCATACTCAGGAGACAAGGATGTCAATGGGGAAACCACTGTCCTAGCGAATGGGTGGAGAATTCCTAGTGCAAAGCCTGACACACTGCGTGTAGGAGAACAAAATCACTTTCTTAGCTCATGGACTGTAAATAAGTGCCCTGCTGAAACAGACCTCAGACACTGAACTGGGACTGACTTTCAGATGCTTTTGCCTATGAATTCATTAGTTCAGTAAACTTAGCAGCTTCAGGCTGCCGGGGAAGTGAACAGGTATGGGGGCTAGGGGCACTGTGGCATACAAGAAAACCTATCATAACTTCTTTCGTGTTTTCACTTTAGATTTCATTAAACAGAGAAGGCTTTCAATTACTTTCTCCAGGAGTGAAGATTCTCTGAGAGAACATTTATAAAATCTTTCTCTTGCTTATTTTTCAAAGTTTGACTTTGGTCATTAAAAAGAAAAGCATAGCCAACATTCCAATTAAGCAAAAATATATGCCTCACATTTATATACTGGTCTTTAGCTTCATCTTTATGTGATAATCCCTGGCATGGTTCATAAGACTCTGGATGTAGACAGGAAAAGCTGGCCTAAAAATCTATGTCAGCACAAAAAGCTGAATTGGAGGTGTGGCTAATGGGTTAGAGTGCCAGCTGAAAGCAGGGGTAAGGGTTTTCACTGGAAGCTGAGATCTGTAGCATTGTAGTTCCAGTTTAATCCAGGCAGAAAAGTCTGTGAGATTCCATCTCAATGGAAGAAGCTCAATGCAATGACACATGACACTCATCCCAATTGTGATTTGTAGTCTAAAATAGGCAGATCACAGTTCTGGTGCATACCCAGACATGAATTGAGTCAGTATCTCAAAATAATCTACCTGAAACTGGGGCCTGTAGCTCAGTAGTAGACACCTGCCTAGCGAGCACCAGAGTCTAAGTTCAAGCATGTAATAATGTCAAAAAAATATGAAAAGGACAAAGAAAAGAGTTTTTGATCTGCAGAGTATTTGGGTTTCAATGGTATGTAAATAAAATAAATAAGGAATACAGACAAAGTAATTCCTAAGTAGAATCACAATATAGGCCACTGATTCTGTAATGCATACCTGCTTATTTATATTGCTTTTCAGCATTAGGAATTATTGTAGAGGTTACTATGAAGAGATTGAGCAAAAAGTCATACATTTTTTTGTTGTGTTTGTCCTTCCTTATTATGCAATAGTAATGGGCCTCCATCATTGGCAAACTTGCTTCGCCCTCATAGGTGTCCTTGATTTATATTACAGATACATTCATAACCATTTGGAAGACCCGAAAGGCCAGAAGAGCCAAGCATTTGTGCACTTCCAAGTTCAAAAGCATTTCGTTTATAACATAAAATATTCTTAAACCCAGAAAAGAAAACAAAATGCAATTTCAGACCCTGAATTAACCTTATAGAACCTGAGGGTTTGAGCAGTCAATTAGTCTAGGATTTGACTGGTGCTGACCAGGCAGATTCAGATAATTCACATAATTTGATTTCTTTCTCTGAGTTGCTCTGTAATTCTTCCTTTTAGTAAGGTTTCTATGAACTTAACACAAGTTTTAGAAATGGTTGGTGCCATATTTTGGTTCTCTCACACGCACAAACCATTGGGCTTGATTTCCAACACTGCAGTACAAAGAAAACAAAATTTCAACAACAAAAAATAAGCCATTCAAAAATGGAAGGAAAGGGGCTGGGAAGTTGGCTCAGTGGTAGAGTGCTTGCCTCACATGCATGAGGCCCTGGGTTGGATTCCTCAGTACCACATAAGCAGAAGAAAAAAGCCAGAAGTGGTGCTGTGGCTCAAGTGGTAGGGCGCTAGCCTTGAGCTGAAGAGCTGAAGGACAGTGACCAGGCCCAGAGTTCAGGCCCCACGACCAACAAAAAAAAAGGAAGGAAAGAAGAGTCCTTCATGTTCAGAAGAGATTTAGACTGACAAATACTAAACTTAGACTGACAAATACTAAACATATTTGCACCTAAGATAGGTATTGCTTAATCATACCTTTTTTGTCCAACAGGTTCTTTGGGATTTATAAAGACCTACTGTTTAAGAGGGTATGCTCTGTTCCTTCCCCAACTTAATTCTAAGCTCACTGAGAGGAAGCAGTCACTATGTCTGCTCTATTAGGCTGAGTGTGTCCCATGAAACTGCATCTCAAGAACAGTTAAATTCCTTCTCACAAGGGCAAACTTAATTTAATATGAGTATCTACCCTTCATTATCAAATGAGGTGGTAAGAGCAGCTGGAAATGTAGAGCTTAAGCAGGGGTGAAGTAATAGAAGGGCAAGATGTCAAAGACAGTACAATAGCTAACATGTTATGATCATAATAATTATTTATTATGATTATTTAATTCTTCACTGTAAAGCAATGAGAATACAAGTTTGGAATCAGACTCATGACTTTTAAAAATTGTTGTTATAAAGGTAATGTACAGAGGGTTTACAGTTACATAGTCAGATAAAGTCACCTCTTCCCTTGCTCTCTCCCAGTTTTCCCTCCCATCCCCACCCACAATCATATAGTTCATTTTCAACATAGTGTCTAGTGAGTACTAGGGCTGCATTTGTTCACTCTCTGTCCTATTTCTGTGCGCTCCTCTTACCCTTCCCAAAGACAGATAAAAAAGAAACAAGACGAAAAGAAAACAAAAACAGCAAAAAAAGAAAATACCTCTTATTCCCATTTCCTGGAGTTCATTGTGATAAAATTATTTTATTTAATCAGATGCACATAGGTATTGCATTGTGCCTTTGTGTTCTTAAGAATATCTTCCTTCTGTGTGTGAATGCCTGGAGACCTGCATCATTTATCATGTCCCAGTGTGTACTTCCTTTTCTTTTTTAACCATCCAGTGTGTTTACTTGTAGATTTATAGCTACATTATATCTACCACAATGAGAGAAACAATGCAATCTATGTTTCTCTGGGTCTGGCTTACTTTGCTTAATATAACTTTGTTTCCTCAGATGAGATCATCACCTTTAACCATTTCACACAGATATGGATGTTATACAGAAAAACAAAACAGAAGTATGATATGCCCAACACTATATCATCTCCACTTTTCTTTTTCTCTCTTTTCAGCCCATACTGAGGCTTGAACTTAGAGCCTAGGTGCTGTCCTTCAGTTTTTCTGTTCGAGTCTGGCACTCTACCACTTGAGCTCCAGCTCCACCTCCAATGTTTTGCAGGTTATTTGGAATTAAGCATTTTACATGTATTTTCTATCTGGACTGGCTTCAAACTGTAGTCCTTAAATCTCAACCTCCTGAGTAGCTAGGATTACAGGCATGAGCCACCAGGACCCAGCACTTACCCCTAATCAATGCTCTAAATAGCCTTCATCTAAATTGTTTGTCCTATCATCCTCTCTAGAGTTGAAAGCAGACATGGACATTTCCAGAAACAGAAATTCTGCATTTATGGAGCTCCTAGAGTCAAGCTCTCAAAGAGGGCACGCTCTTCTTTTGAGACACAGTGCCCTTTTTATTATATCTTTAGCTGTACCAAGGAGTCACCATTCAGCAATCAGTTTAACACATTGGATCTTGATCAGTGTCACCATTTCATCATTTTTTCCTATCTTTCCCAAACCCTCCCCCCACTCAGTTTTCTTTGTAGAACATGCATTGAAGATGATGACTGTTTCCCCCAGCTTCCTTGCTTCATTCATCTACCTCCTCCTCTTGGCTCCCCTCCCAACACTTTTTGAGTACCCCTTTCACAGTAATCGTTTTGTTAGACTGTGAATTAGCCATTCTAAGGAATTACACTATTTGATTTTTTGCCTAAAATATCTTTCTGTAAATATATTTGTGTATTCTTGCATACTGCCTCAAAGTGTTTACTAGGACATTTATAAGTTACTTCTAGCTTCCACATATTAGAGAAACATTCATCCTTTATCTAGCTGTGCCTAACTTATTTCATTTAATATGATTTTCTTCAGGTCCATATATTTCTCTATAGATGATATATAGATGCATATAATATATGATATATATATTCCTAATGAATGTGTAAAACTCCATTGAGTGTGTATATGTGTGTGTATCTATCTATCTATCTATCGATATATATATCACATTTTCTTAACCCATTCATCTATAGAGGGGCATTTAGGCTGTTTCCACACCTTGGTTATGGTGAATATTTCTGCAATAAACAGAGCTGTGCAGGTGCCTTTACTGTATCCTGGTGTGTAATCATTTAGATAAATACCCATGAGTATTACTGGATTTCAGAGTAGTCCTATGTTTAGATTTTTGGGGAATTTCCATACTGCTTTCCAGAGTGGTTGAACAAGTTTATATTGTCACCAACAGTGTACTAGGGTACTTTTTCCATACATCTGTGTAAAACTCTGTTAATGTTTGTATTCTTGGTGATGGCCATTCTAACTGGAGTGTAATGGAATCTCAGTGTTGTTTTGAGTGGCATTTCCTTTATGGCCAGAGCTGTTGAGTGTTCCTGTGTCTGTTGTCTATTTTTTTGTGGCCCCAAATTGCAAAGACAATCCTGTACAGAAAAAGTAGTGCTAGAGGTATAACAATTCCAGACTTCAAATTCCACTACAGAGCTATCGTAATGAAAACAGCTTGCTACTCACACAAAACAGTCCAGAGAACCAATGGAACAGAATAGAAGACTCAGAAATAAACTCACAAGCATACAGCCATCTAATATTTGATAAGGGATCCAAAACCCTACGCTGAAAAAAAGCCTCTTCAGTATTGGGAAAACTGGACACCCACGTGCAGAAAATTGAAACTGGATCCCTATCTATCACCTTGCACTGGTCTCAATTCAAAATGGATCAAGGACCTCCATGTAAGACCTAAAACCATGAGACTACTACAGGAAGGAATAGGAGAAATATTAGGACTTTTTGGCACATCCAGGAACTTGCTGGCTAAAGCTCCAGAGCTTCAACAAATCAAATAAAGAATTGATAAATGGGATTATATCGAACGAGAAAGTTACTGCAGGGCAAAGGAGATAGTTAACATTCTAAATAGACAGTCTATAAAATGTGCAAAGATCTTTGCCAGATATACACCAGACAATGGTCTAATATCCAGAATATACATAGAGCATAAGAAAAACCCTCAAAGACTCACAACCCAAAGAATAATGGGAAGATGAGATGAATTGCCCTTCTTCTGGTTCCTTAGAATATTTTATGAAGTACTTCCATTTTCAGTGGTGAATAAAGAGAAAGGAGAGACGGAGGCAGAGAGATGGCTTCCTTTGATTAATGGCATGAATTTTAGCTGAAGAGCTCTTAATTATTTTCATTTTCATCGTCTTAGCCTGAGAAACCCTGCAAGGTTTATTTGTAATTATATTGCTATTTGCAAAAATCTTGTATTTCATGAAGAGAGTTAATTTTCAAAGTAAAGCCAGGTTAAATATTTCCTTTTGATTTCAAAAGCAAGGTTCTAATGGTTAAGTTGAGTTGGTTTGCTCTAGGAATCTAGGCACAAACTGATTAAGTTATTTGCTTATTACCCAGTCAGTCCCTCTCATTGTCATTATTATATCGGCTACAGTCAGAGCTTTCTGCAATTAAGTCAGGGGCACCAGCTTCTTGTAATCTGACTTATCATTACAAGCATGCAGACGGAAGGTGAGGGCAAGTATTTTTACACCCTGGAGTCACTATCCTGGATCACTTGGGACTTGTATGGGAAGGCTTTTTGTTCTGCCTGACTTCACTAAGTAACAGGAGTTCACTTCTCAGCTGGAAGATAAACTAGATTAACTGGAAACTATTTTTCACTTGTTCCCATCTCATTTCCAGAACTCTTTTCTTGTGGCTTGGCTTCTGCCTGTTCCTTTGAGTACTTCTATCTACCAAATTAAAAAAAAAATAGATAAGACCTGCTGTCAAAATTAAATTTAAATAGAGTGCCACACATTTCGAAAGTAGAGAGTGTATGTACTGTCCCTGTCAGAAGGAAACATGATATATTCACAGAGGCAGTAGCCTCACTCATTTCACAGCAGGCGAGGTTGTCATGAATGAAGACAGCAAATGAAGAGACACAAAGTGGCCTCTGCCTCCGTCATTCTCTTCTGGGCCATGTGACCTTGGACATTTTCTCTGAGTCCTAAGGGCCCTTATCTAAAATGGAGAGGATAACTATATATAAACAGAAGTATAAAAGTAAGTATCACTAGGTGTAGTATCTAGCCTATAAAAACACACTGATTATGTGGTAATATTTGATATTTGCATATTATATGTGATGTCATGTTTGTTCTCAGATATTTCCCGCGTAGTTAGCACTTGTCCAGCTTCACTGCAAGTTCCTCTAGTGAAATGCTGATGGCTTAGACCCTTAGCCTCATCTTTTCTGAAAATTTACAGCATAATGGAGTACATATGTTGATTCTTAATATAGGGCTGAATTTAGTATATCGCATTCCATTTATTTTAAATTGAGTGTTCCAAATTAATTATAGAAAATAGGAAATTTTTTGCAATAATTAACAAAGAAGTGCTGTATTTTGAGCTGGGAAATTCCCTAATGGCCCATGGGTTGTAGACTTGGTTCTCAATCTAGTGGGAGGTGATAGAAAGCTCAGGAGATGTACTGGAAGGCCTTTTTGATCATTTGGGGTATACTCTCAAAGGGAAATGAGACACTCCTGTCTATTTTCTCGTTTTCACTTTTTGGCTATGAAATAGCAGTTTTGCTTCACCACATGTTCCTGCCATGATTATACTGTTTTGTCACAGGCCCAAAGCAATAGTATTAACAATCATAGAAGGTAACCTCACAGATCTGAGCCAAATTAACCACCACCCCCCTTTTTTTTTTTTTGCTGGTTGTGGGACCTGAACTCTGGGCCTGGGTGCTGTCCCTCAACTCTTCAGCTCAAGGCTAGTGCTCTACCACTTGAGCCACAGTACCACTTCCATTTTTTTCTGCTTATGAGGTGCCGAGGAATCAAACCCAGGGCCTCATGCATGCAAGGCAAGCACTGTACCCCTGAGCCACTTCCCAGCCCAGAGCCAAATCCTTTGACTTTACAAGTTGATCATCTTAGATGCTTCTTATAGTAAGGGAAAACTACCACAGATATTTTATGGATCTTTTCTTGCCTAGCTACACATATTTAGGGCCTCGTTTGTACTAACTGCTTTTACATGTAACAATTTCTCATCCTTAGAAATCCTTCTGAAATTGAGGATCATTTTCAACTTTGGTACTGGAAGGAAATCTAAACTTCAATGAGGTTAACTGTTGAGCAAAATCAACTAGGCTTAAGCGTTAAAGTGAGATTAAATCATAGCTTGGTTCAACTATTTAACCCATGGTCTTTTCTACTTTATCCTGCTACCTTTCCATATAAGAATAATGTAAAGTGACTTTACAATGTATCAATTTTATCCAAAATTGTAGTGGCTCATAATAGAAAAGTATACTCATTCTGTAATGTATCTATTATAGGTCCCTATTCTGAGATCCCTATGGTAGACATGAAAGTACTCAGACAGAGAGTAAAATAGCAAAGATAGAACAGAATGATCATTCTAAAAGCTTCTAGTCATGGTGATATGCCATTTCTGTTTATATAACACTGATTCAAACAGAGTACATGATGAAGTCCAGTACTGAGTAGGATTGGGGAGTATTTCCCTTGCACAGGGCAACAATTCTTTGGGAAAAATAATAAACTATCATTTTATTCTGTACGATTTATACATTTCTCTAATTATGTTTTAATTAGGTTTATATAAATGTGATTGTGTTTCCTGAAGCATGCACTACTGATGGTTGGTTGTTGGAGACAGTTGGGGGAGGAGGGAAGGGTTATTATAGAAAAGGCACTGAGCCAGAAACTCAGCCAGAGGCTCACAATTTATTTCACCTCTCTAATTCATGACAGTATCCTTGGGAACTGATACCATGTAAATTGTGTTGGCAACATCAAAACATGGCAGCTGGCCTACTCTTTGCCAAGTTCAGTTCTGTCTCTGATCTAAAGCCATTTTTAGCACACCAACACATAGCAGTTCAATAAATGATTATTCTGCATTTTATAGCAACCTTTGGAGCTGAAATTGTGCTTGTGAAATGATGAACTGAAATAATTTTAAATTAAGCTCAGGGCATTGGGGTGATTTCATGTGTCTTAACTTTGATACTCTCCACATCTTCATTCTTCTCTACTACCCTCCCAAAGGTAAACTTCATTGGCTTTATTGACAGATCAAATATGAGGAGATCAATGCTAGGACACAAGCATGGGCATTAACTGGAGAGTAAAATCAGAAAAAAATCATTTGTGGGATTATTCTACAAGTGCACTTTTTTTTGTTAGTATTCACCGCTATTAATACCATTAAAAATACAGTCCCCAGTTCATCTCTTTCTATGTTTAATGCATCGATTTCGACTCAGTCTGAAGTATCTCAGTAAAATCACTCCTACTTCATATCACCTCTCTGTCCCTATTAGCTTCCTCCATGCTCATTCACTAATCTGTCAGGGGGAGCTAGATTGCTTCGAGATCTAATGGTATAGAATAATTGAAAGATAGATCATGTAGGTGTAAGATCTTGACATGAGCAATATTTTTGAGAGCCAACTTGCTCCCTCCCTAGTCTTGCCTAATGACAGTTCTCTGATTTCCATCTCCTGCCCTTGCTTAGCTAGTACTTTTGGCATTTACCTTCTTCCCCAACTTCCCCTCCTAGCATAGCTAAGCATTTAGTTTTGCACACTTACCCACTTTCCATGCCAAAAATTTTCTAACAAATTTGTAGTATTTTAAAATTCTGACACATTTAAGATGTACAAGCACAGACTTATTGTGTAGAGAGTGCGGCATAATAGCAAGATAAAACCTACCAGCCAATAGAAAAAAACTAGCTTTTGTGTTCTGAGACCATAGCTTCAAAGGTTTCCATCCATGGTTGGTTTGCTCCATTGCTTTCGGGCTGTGGAGAGTCGTCATCACATCATGGTGAGGAGCATATAATCACCTCATGGCAGCTGGGGAGAGGGAGGGAGAAAGAGAGAGAGAGAGACCGAGAGGAGAGGAGAGGAGAGAGGAGAGAGAGGGAGAGAGGGAAGGGAGAAGGGGGGGGTGAGACCCACATCATACAATCTACCTATTGAGGTAGATTATAATCACGCCCATTGACAATATGCCCTCAATGATTTAAAACTTTAAGAAAGTTTTTCGTTATCATCCACTAGAGCCAAGCACATGGGAGGACATTCTAGATCTTAACTATAGCAATCCTCCCATAAGCTTTGCTATAAAATGATGCCAAAGTCTCTAAGACCATACTTCTGTCCTCGTCATGTCCTTGGCCCTCACCTCAGCTTCCCATGGACTTCAGTCCTGGCATACTCTTCTGCCTAATCAAGATGTGGCTTTTATCTGCTGCATCCAGACTTTCCTCAGAAAACTCCACTCCTAGGTTTCAAACACTGAATTTACCTCTCTACTTCATATTGGGTCAAGTCTAGACTTTCTCTGAATCTTAAGTCTCTCCATTAAGTCCCACTGAAATATATCTGGAATGAATACAAACTCATAGTTTTTGTAGCTGATGTTTATCTAGCTTTCTGTCAATATAAATTCCAATTCCCTTCTTGCTATAAATTTACCCCACCTTCTAACCTATTTTATTAACCACGAATACCTTCATGTCTTTATAACATAATCAGTGGGAAGACCAGAGATGTTAAGGAGAATGTGAGTCTGCATTTAGACCCATTACTTACTAGGTTGTAAGTGTTTGAGATCACTCATCATTTGTGAGATGCTCATCATTTTTGTCTTCAATCTCATCTTCCTCACTCAAGAATGAGACTGTTAATACTCTACAGGGTTACTAGAGATTAAACAGATGGTTTTAATCATCAAATTATGTTTTATTAATACTCTTCCATTCAGACTCTATTGTAATGCAGAAAATAGTCATAAGAAAGCATTTCAATTTATATCCATCCTTGAATGTTCAGATGGATGCTTTACTATAGAGACAAAGAGAAACACATCAAGAATTGTTTTTTTGTGTGTGGTTCTGGGGTTCTGAACTCAGGGCTTCACACTTACCACACTTGCCAGCAGGTGTTGTACTACTGAGCCACACTCCAGTCCTTGTTTGTACTTGTTATTTTGAGATAGGGTCTAGCTTTTTGTCTAAGTGTGAATGTGGACTGCCATTTGCCTATTTCAGACTTCTCACCATAGTGGGAGGATAGACAATTGCCAACTCTGCCTGGCTTCTTCCATTCAGATGGAGTCTCATGGACTTTTCTGCCAAGGAGCCAAGAAGCCCAATAGTCCTGATCTCAGCCTTCCACATACTTGGAATAACCAACCCATAACACTGCACTTGGCTATTGGTTGAGTTTGGGTCTCATAGGAATGCTGGGATGGCCTGGAACCATAGAGATCCCAATCACAACCTCCTAAGTAGGAATCTTGCCATGTTTTGAACTAGGTACTGAATAAGAGTTCCTGTTACATTGGTGCTATGTACAGGAAAAGCCAAAGGAAAAATGAGGCAAGAATGCTATAGAACTAATTCAGGTAAGAGAACATAGACATTAATCCATGACAGTGATAGTGTGCTCTCGAAGCAGCTAATTAAACTACTGTGTCAGGAACTAGTGAATGAAAGCACCTTCACTGGCTGATCCCTCGAGCCTCAAATAGGGGTGGACTGAGCAACTCAAGCATAAATGGAAAAGTTAATAAAGGTAAAGAGGACGTAGTTTTCCAAGAAATAGCATTTCTCATACTGAAGAGTTAAAGGCCAATTTCAGCAGAAAATTGCAGTTATTCATTTTGGACTAGCAACTCAGACTTACAGGTATAAGATTGGGATGGATTTGTCATTTTTGCCTCTAAGGCTCTTCTAGACTATATTTCATGCTTTAACAAGCTTGTAGACAAGGACTAAATTCTGGAAGTCAAATATTTGAACATGTTAGTGGAAGATGAAATAAGATGCATGAGCAGCATTAAAAGAAAAAGATAACAAATCCTTAACATTGAGGGATGTCCCTGATGGTCATTAAGTTTTTTTTCTTGGCAGAGATGGGGCAGGAAAGTCTGAGAAGCAAGAGAACAGACGAGGGTGAGTTATAAGATGGGTAATAGTAGCTCATCACTAGAATCCTAGTTACTCAGGAGGCGGAGATCTGAAGATGGCACTCCAAAAAAGCTAGCCTGGGCAGGAAAGTCTGCAATATTATCTCCAAGAAACCAGCAAAAAGCCAAGATACAGAACTGTGGTTCAAGTGCTCAAACACTACCTTCAGCAAAAAAACTAAGGGACAGCACCAAAGCTGTGAGTTCAGGTACCAGGACCAGGACCAAAAAACAAAACAAAGCAAAACAAAAAAACAACAGCAACAAAGAGAGTAGACCGTAGGTAGAGTAACAAACAGCATTAGATGGAGAATAAAATGGAAGGGAAATATTCTGGGACTGACTGATGAAGGGGACTGAATCAAGGTGCATAAAATAGTCATGATAGCGCGTGACATGCTTTATGAACCAATATCATTTGCATCCTGCTGGTTTGTCACTTGATTTGAACTAATAAGGATGCTGAAGAGAAGTTGCAGGAATTACCTGCTAATTCAAGCAGACTGCACCGTAAGGATATGTTTGGAGGAGATGGTTGCCCTCAGTAATTATAGGAGGCTGAAATGTGTCTGACAGGCAGAAGAGAAATAGCAGCATAAATACCAGCAGGAGGCAATAAATACACCTTTATCACAGTTTACTGCATCTCGGAACTTAATTGCATTTCTTGGGAACATTTTTCAGGGAAGATGACTCTTTCAGAAGAAACAGAGTAGTTGGCAGTGGTCTTATCAGGTCAAAAGCTCCAAAGAACATTTTTATGGAATGTTCTTACAGCTTGAAGAAGACCTTTTCAAGTGTATTAAATTTGTCAACTCAAGCTTTGGGATTCTGAAAGGACAGTAAAGTCTATCTACATTTATTTCCAGTTCCTCATTTCTTGAATGTGAATATAATAATTGTTGGGTGCTGTTCCTGGGGGTGTGAACTCAGAAACATATGCTCTTGCTTAGCATTTTTACTCAAAGTTTGAGCTCTATTTCTACCTTTTGCTGGTGAACTGGAGATAATAGTCTCTGGGACTTATCTGCCCAGGCTTGCTTTGAACCAACTCAGATCTCAGCCTCCTGAGAAGCCTCCTAAGTGATATGAGCCACTGGTCCCTGGGTCAAATATGAATATAATAAGGTGATCTCATCACAGAGCTTAGAACTCTTGAATATTCAGCTGAGTCCTGGTCTGTGACTTTGTTGATATACAAAAGCCATACATCCCGTGCCAGAGCTTGAACAGATGACTACATCAAAGATTATTTCCCATGAGAGACTGTCTCTCATGCTAAATCAGTAATTAAGTTAATTTGTAGGTATTACAGTGTATTTGGAACGCCCACACTAATTTATCCTTTCAGTTGGAAAGGTTCTAAATGTCATAAACCCACATCCAGGTCAGTTAGGATAGAAGCGTGTTGGAGAACAATGCCTGCATCCCTATTGTACGAGGGGCGTGGCTGTGGGGGATGCTGTTTCTGACAAGAGAGCCCTTGACTTTGCCACACATGCACTGTGGGTGTCTGCTAATTGTTAGCTCGGAGTGTCACAGCTCTTCAGCTGGAGAGGCACCCACAGCTGAGTCCCCCCCTCAGCAGACCCCTGTGCTCTTCAGAACATGGCCAGGCATCAAGCAACTCTGAAGAACCTGAGCCACTTGTGTAACTTTGTGAGAGTCAGTTTCTCCATAAGCAGGCATCTTCTTTCTTCTGATTTTCATGCATAGAGAGTAAGCCTTCTCAGAAGCATCTTCAAAGTTACCCATCAGTCCCTACCTAACAAATCACTCCACACAAACAGATTCCTTTCCCACTCCCTGTAAATCCCATAATTACTTAGTGTTTGGAATCAAACAGTTCAGTTACTGAAAATCCTTCTTAGTGATTTAACTCACATCTGACTTTAACATTTTCTCCTTTTTTTTCTTTCTTTCTTTATTTTTTTAATTGTGAAAATACCATACAGAGGGGATACAATTACATGGGCAAGGCAATGAGTATATTTCTTATGAAGTATTATTACCTCCTCCTTTGTTTTTCCCCTACCATCCCTGCCCTCCCATCTCTACAACTACACTTCCCCCCGCCAAACTTGTAAATTTCTTTTTCTTTTTTTCTTTTTTTTTTTTTTTGGGGGGGGGGGGGGTGTCCGGTCGTGGAGCTTGAACTCTGGGCCTGGGCGCTGTCCCTCAGCTCTTCAGTTCAAGGCTAGCGCTCTACCTCTTGAGCCACAGTGCCACTTTCAGCTTTTTTCTTTTTGCTTATGTGGTGCTGAGGAATCCAACCCAGGGCCTCATGCATGCAAGGCAAGTGCTCTACCACTAAGCCACCTTCCCAGCCTGTAAATTTGTTTTTCGACATAGCATCTTATGCATCTCCTTGTTGCTATGGGTCCACCTTGTTGCAATGGGTCCACCTGTATCCCTATTTAAACAATTTGTTTTTTCTCTTCCACTCCACAAATTATACCAACATCAAATACAGTGAAAACAGGGGTTATACCGTGGGGGAGGGACATACAAAGCAACAAAAAATCACCTTATAAATATGTTAGAAACAATAGCAAGAAAGAAAAAGCCACTTGTGTCCTTATCTTGGGGTTCATTGGTCACTATATTCAGATCTGAACTCCATACATCATGGAGCAGAAAATGAGAACCTTGGGAGCCCTCATTGTAGTTTATCCACTGCCTGAAGTTGTGAAGGGGAGAGAAGGGTGCAGTGTGAAGTTAATGTTCCTTTTCCAGGCTGTAGTTTTTCCCACACCATGTTTGACTTCTAGGATTTTAAGTTTGTTCTCAGTGCGATGAACTGGAATCCTGAGCTGGGTTTTGGACAGCCTCAGTTCCTGTAGAGATTGTCCTGTGCATCCTGGTGACTCACTCAGGCTCCTCCAACAGTGCCACAGTCACTGCTCAGTCAGTGTGTTGGAAGAAAAGGGCAGATTTGTGATATCTTGATAAATGAATGTTTGTGTGATTCATTCATCCATTTAGCACCATCTATTGTATACTAGAAATCGTTGCAGTGTCCTTGTTCTAAAGTAGAGAACAAAACAGATAGGCAAGAATCCTAAATATGGTGAGTTTACATTGTAAATGTCAAGGGAAATAAAAGGAACATGGTTTTTATGTTAAGATGGTATATGTGTTCCATGGAGAACTGAGCAGGGTAGGGGGATGGGAAGGTGTGTGTGTGTGTGTGTGTGTGTGTGTGTGTGAGTATGTGTGTGTGTGTGTGTGTGTGTGTGTGTGTGTGTGTGTGTGAAAGCATGCTTGAGGGAGAGAGGAGAGAGGAGAGAGAGAGGAAAGAGAGATTTTCAGTTTTAAAGAGGGTTACTCAAAAGGGCTCCCTGAGAAGGTGACCTTGAATAAAACCTGACAGGAGGTGAGAGGTCCAAGCACACAGTTCGTTTACCAGAAGGCAGAGGAAATAGCATCTGAAGTGCTTAGCAGCTAGAGCATGTTTGTTGTTTTTCAAGGCTGGTGTTTCTGAAGTAGGATGAATGAATGTGAATATAATAGCAAATGAGCTCCTGTTACATATTATAGGAATATATTATATGTTTGTTCCTGTTTGTTCCTAGTTATTAACTCCCAATGACTTGATGGCCTTCTTGAGTAGATTTCCAAGACATGACAAATTTCAAACCAGATATTACAATACCACTCATCTATTCATTCATTGACTCTGGTTTCATCACTTCATTCTTCAATAGATATTTATTGAGTGCCTCACTTCTGTTTACCTTCACGAAACAGTTACTTTATGCTAAAATATAGTTTATCTATGTTTAAAAATAACTTTCACATACCATAATAAAGTAGCTGCTTGCATGCTGTCATATTCAGATGAAGAAATTTATGCATCAAAAGTATTTTAAAACATGATATCTGCCTTCAAAGGGTTCATTACCTTACTAGGGATTTGAGATACACACACACTAAATGTGTACCCATGAGTACTACTGTTCAACCAAGCTGGGAAAATTTAAAGGAGCAAATACCAATTTACTTCACTCCTTTTTCCCCCTTGAAAATATGACTGTGGCCACAGTATTTCTTGGATACTCATTGTGTGTCTAAAAAGCCTCAGTATGTATCAAAACCTTGAAGCCAGATCTTTTCTTCCCAGAAGAAAATGTCACATAGGTAAGAGGCACTTCTTTCTCAAGTTCTAAAGAGCTAAACACAGTTCCTGGAAAACTAGACCATGACCACACCATTCCATGTCAGTTTGAATATGACTTTAAATTTCATAGAGCTCACTTTCCCTCCCTCCCTCCCTCCCTCCCTCCCTCCTGTTTTCCTTCCTTCTTTCCTTCCTTCCTTCCTTCCTTCCTTCCTTCCTTCCTTCCTTCCTTCCTTCCTTCCTTCCTTCCTTCCTTCTTTTATGCCAGTACTGGGGCTTGAACTCAAGGCCTTGCATTCTTGCTTAGCTTTTTTTTTTTGCCAAATGCCAGCAGTCTACCATTTTGAGCAACACTCCATTTCTGGCTTTTTGCCGGTAAATTGGAGATAAGAGTCTCATGGAGTTTTGAATGGCTATGAATCGTGATCCTCAGATCTTAGCCTTCTAAATAACTAGGATTACAGGCATGAACCAATGGCACCTGACTTACCTTTCCAAAATAAAGTGTACATGAAGATGTTCACCAATGTTTCATCTGAAAATTTGGACAATGTCATTGACAGTGTCAATGTTTGGAAAATAACATTGTGGACTTTAATCAATTTGTGTGATGATTCATCTCATTTAAAGTACCCTTCCAGCCACCAATTAGTTATACTACTTGCCAACTAATCTGCTTCAAGAAATAAGCTTGGCCCTGCTTCCTGTTATCATTTGCTAATTATGTCAATCACTTTCAATGGAGGATAAGTGTCTTGATTTCACCATTTATAAAATGTTGCCTCAATGCCACTGGGACTGGGGGGGGGGGGGAAGATAGAGCATTTAATTACCCAATAAATAATTGAAGAACACTTTGCCATGTAAAACTCTGAGCACTGTAAGGATTTGACGTGGCTTTTGTGGAGAGTTGAGCTGCAGGATACAGCAGTTGAAGTGGGCTACACATAGAAGAGAAGGACGAGGACTGCATTATAAATATATTTTCTTTGAGAATAAGATATTGATTAGGTTTATTGGTGCATAAATATGTCAAAACTACCCACTAACATTAGCAATGAACCTATTTTATGGGATATTTTGAATTTTTTGTTAACTAATCACCCAATAAGCATAAACCATTGACCAATCTGCGGGGAGTTCATAAGTAATTCTGTTGGTTACTTAGAAGGGATAAAGAAGGCTAGTATTTGTTTTGTTTTGTCTACCATGTCCACATACTAAGTCAAATAAGCTGCTTACTCCCTTTATTCAAAGTTGGAAACTGTTCATTGTGCCTTTTTCTCTGTTTTGTTTAGTTCTTTTGGAGGGGTACTTTTGGGGCTTGAGCTCAGTATCTCATGCTTATTTAGCTGGTGCTCTACTGCTTAAAACACATCTCCAGATCTGCTTTTTTTCTGGTTATCTTAGAAATGGAATCTTTCGGACTCTCTTCCTGAACTGGCCAGGGACCATGATTCTACAGATCTCAGCCTCCTAAGATGAGGGGCAATAGCGCTCAGCTTTGTTTCTTGAGATAGAGTCTCACCATGTAGCCCTGGCTTCTAAGCAGAGGCCTCTCCTCCTGCAGCTTGGCCCAGGTTTCTTCCCATAGCCATGGATGCTCTTTATGTGATCACTGGTGAGGCTGTGAATTCTAGCTGCCTCCATTTTCAGTTCCAGGGTTTCAAAGCCAATTGACTAAAGTCAGGTGTGAACTGTTACCATTACAGCTTCAGTGAGATATCAGCTCAGTGATCTGGGTTTCCTGTTAGTTTGAAGTCTGCTCCTTGGCAGGACAATGTGTAATTTACTCGATGGCTCATCTTATCTGGGATGTAAGGAGTGAGTCTAAGAGTTTCAGAGACAGAGGCATAAGGAAGGTTCTTTTTCAGTAGATGGGCTGGCCTGTTAAGAGTGATGTGAAACATTTCGTATACTCACCTGTGACATTTGAATCTGAGGATGACTGGATGATAGCTTTGTGTGTGTGTGTGTGTGTGTGTGTGTGTGTGTCTCAAAAAATTCACCATTGCCCCAGCGAGGCCTGGCAGTCTTTCAATATCTAGAACTGGCTTTTCCAAGGATGTGATGGTTTGCCAGATTTGGCACACAGAGAGAGCTGCCTTATATAACAGAACATTCAGACTTCAGAGGTGAATGCACACAAGTGTGAATATCACATCTTCTCTATTTAGGAGAGTCAGCAAGTTAAGTTCTTGGAGGTGCAGTTCTCTTCTCTATGATCGTTGGGATCACTAGATTGTTGTGTACGGGTGCATGTATGTGTGGTGTGTATGTGTGAAAAGAGAGAGGGAGAAAGGGAAAGAAACTGAGAGTGTTTTGTGTGTAGTGTCTGGTAGATTGTCTGGGGTTGGCTCTCTCTGTAGGTAGACCTAGAGAAAGATGGATGATCTCTGAATAATAACAATGGGCTGAGTAGAGATGCTGGACACAAGTGTATTCCATGTATAAGAGAAGAAGGCATCATGACACAATCAGAAGTCCTCACTTGAGAGACAAAAGTCCCCAGCCTGATTTTATTAGTCTGTCACTCAAGATGAGAATTTGACCAAGTTATTTGCCTTTGCAATTTTCAAGTCATTTGTCTACAAACATGGAACCTTAGATACTGTATAATTTGGCAAACAGAAATGTAAGAAAAACAACATAAATTACAATTACAAAATTAGATATAGGATTTTGTAAGGGGCTCATGCATGTGAAAGTAAACATGCTTCTGAACTTGTGGTATAGAATTATGTTCATATGATGCATCAAGTGGAATATTTACTAAGTATGTCAATAAGAGATGGATATATATTTATTAATATGACCAAAGATTAAAAAATAGGAAAATGATGGGAGGGCAGTGGAAGAAATAATTGAATTGATATTTTAGATCTATATTTAAAAAAATTCCTATACATTGGACATGGTAGCATATGCTTGTAATTCCGGCTATTTTAAATGTGGAGATGAAGACAATCATGTTTTGTGGTCAGTCCAGACAAAATGTTAGCCTCTGTCAACAAACAAGCTGGGTATGGTGGTTCTTGCTTTTAATTCCACTAGTCTGAGAGGCATAAATAGGAGAATGTCAGTCTGAGGCCAGGCCCCAGAAGAAAGTGCAAGACGATATGGGAAAAATAAAGCAAAGAAGGACTTGGGATGTGGCTCAAGTGGTAGAGTGCCTGCGTAACTGGTACAGATTCCTGAGTTCAAACCCAAGGACTATCAAAAAGCTCCTTTAACTGAACTGTGCTGGGCACAGGAAAAGCAGTATTTCTTGTGCAAATAACAAAGATAAATTATTTTCTTTAGTGATACTTGTGTTTGAACTTGGTATTTTACTTGGTAGGCAGATGCCCTACCACTTAAGCCCTGCTTTAAGGTCATATGTTTTTTCCCAGGATCATTCTTAGACCAAGGTCCTACCTACCTATGCCTCCTGCCCAACTGGGCTTATAAATGTGAGCCACTACGTCTGGCTTGTTGGCTGAGATGGAGTCTTACTAACTTTTTGCATCATCTGGCTTCAAACTGTGATCCTTTAGATCTCTACCTCCTGAGTACCTGGCATTACAGGTATGAGCCACCATGCCTACTCCTGCAGATAGAATTTCTTGAGGCTAGAATGCCTGTCAATCATTTTCCTCTACATGGAAACATTTAGATTCTGCAAAATACCTTGAAATTATTTTCCTGACTAAAAGAGAAGCATTATAAAATGTCAGAGGCACGAGCTGTGGGCAACCAGTTTAGATTATGAGAAAAAATCATTCTTTATGTATAGTTAGCCTTTGTTTATATAGAATGCAGTAGTGTTCAGGACTAAAGGTGACACTGGGAAGTTCTTAGTATGATATCAAGGCATACTTTCACTGAGATTAAGGGAATGTTCTCAGAAGATAATCTCTTCTGTTCCCCACTGAAAGATCACTTCACATTCCCCTGTGTCAGCCATATCTCCTTCCTTCCTACCCCCAGATTCCATTCATGAATGATTTCCATAGCTATTATATAATGTGCTTTTCACACCAGTTTTACAGCTGAGAAAGTGTAATGGAAAGTATGCAATTCAATAGGCAATGAGATTGCTATTTGGTCGATGCAAAAATTGAAGCCCAGAAGGCTTGAGACTTGGCAAAGTCCATATTATGGCCATATGGCAAGGGTAGTATTCAGCAAGCAAAGTCCAAGATAGCGTCCCATCAGAGATATTTCCCCTTTGATTACAGTTTACAAAGATCTTTTCCTGTGTGTGATTTCATTTGGTTCAGAAGAAAGTTGTTGTAGTTGTTGAAAGAATCTGTAGTTGTTGGGGATATCAGGGCCTTATTTCAGTCCCAGCATCCTTATCTACTAGCTGTGTGAACTCAAGCAAGGCACCTCACTTGACTGACCTCCCAGTGAAAAAGAGAAAATAATAGCTTTCCTGTAGGGCTAAGGTATGATTTAGAGATTCTGGATAGAATGCCCCTAGAACATATTCTTGGTACACAAAAGAGCTTCAAATTTGGCCACTACTATTTTTATTAACTATGCTATGAATCAAAAACATTGGTTGAGCCTGGTGTGATTGGCTCACATCTGTAATCCTAGCTGAGATCAAAGGATAGTGGTGTGAAGGAATAATGGACAGAAAAGTACACAAGCCTTCATCACTAATTAGCCTGAAAATCAAGTGGTAGAATGCCAGCAGGGTAAGCAAGATGAACAGGAATGCTGCACACTGGTGGCTCTCGCCTGTAATCCTACTCAGGAGGCTGAGATCTGAGGATTGCGATTCAAAGCCAGCCCGGGCAGGAAAGTCCGTGAAACTCTTATCTCCAATAAACCACCAGAAAAGTGGAAGTGGCGCTGTGGCTCAAGCAGTAGAGTGCTTGCCTTGAGCTGAAGAGCTGAGGGACAGCGCCCAGGCCCAGAGTTCAAGCCCCACGACTGAAAAAAAAAAAAAAAAAAGATGAACAGGAGTGTTAGTCCCCAAATTCCAGCTCTGGAATCATGAAAGTAAAAATGTAAAAAAAAATAAATGAATGAATTTGTGCGCTAAGGTTTTTGTTTTTGTTGGTTGTGGGGCTTGAACTCTGGGCCTGGGCACTGTCCCTCAGCTCTTCAGCTCAAGGCTAGCACTCTACCGCTTGAGCCACAGCGCCACTTCCAGTTTTCTGGTGGTTTATTGGAGATGAGAGTTTCACGGACTTTCCTGCCCGGGCTGGCTTTGAACTGCGATCCTCAGATCTCAGCCTCCTGAGTAGCTAGGATTACAGGCGTGAGCCACTGGCACCAGGTTCTAAGGTTTTTTGAAGGCCAGTTTGGTTTTCAGAATGTTATCCGATGTTCTTCTTCTCTCTCACGTTGAAGAGAGTCCCTCTCCATGTAAGCTTTGATAAACCCAGCTCAGCCTATTATCCAATCAAGTTCCCTCCACTCCGGTGCCAAATCATGTGTGAAGAATCAAAAGTGTTGTGTTTATTCTAATGCCACAATCCAGCTGGCAATCTCTAAGAGCCACTCTTTACCATATCAAGCTTTTGAGAGGGTCCAATTATGTGGAGATGTGCTACCTTATCCATTTGTGTTTACCCAAGGCAGGTGCAACCTGACAGCACAACCCAAAAGCCATTTGCATCAAGCCAAAAATGTTAACAGGCGATACCATATCATCACTATTGTGACAGTGGCCACATTGGAAAACTCAGCTGTGATATAAGCCACCTCAGAGAGAGAGAGAAGGGGGTGGCTCTGGCTGACCCCTCAACAACACATTCCTCCACGTGTGGAAATTCATCCCATCGTAACTCCTAGCTTCATTCCTTCACGCTAATAGATGTGAGCACTGAGGCACATAATCTAAGACTCCTTTATATAAGACTGAAAATCACTAAATGAATTCTTCAACAAATTGACCTTAATTTAACTTTGCTTAGACTCTTAATTTCCAACTCATATTCTTATGCAGGAACAGGATATCTATAGCTACTTCTATTATGAAAAATATATAGAGATGCAATTCTTGAAAATTCACCTTAAGACAGCAATTCATACAGAATATGAGTGATATATTGACACCTGCAACACCGGTCCTGGGTTAACCTTGATAATATAGTAGGCATGGATTCCTCAGGCTGGTTAAGGAGCTAAGTTCCATACATTTATGCTAGCAGATATTGCTGAGACCTTTTGCCCCTTGGACATTTTGTCAAATTTTATTTCAACCACAGTCCCAGAAACCAAGACAGTTGAAATCGTCTTTCCCAGGAGTGTGAACAGTTTCTGTAAATTAGCCTCTTTGGGCCTCATGTGTGTGGGTGTCCACTATTTCAGCAAGTACTAGTAGTGAGCTTTGCTGACCTCTGGTAGCTCACACCTGTAATCTTAGCTACTTAGGAGGCTGAGATTTGAGGATAAGGGCTTGAGGCCAGCCCAGGCAGAAAAGCTGATGAAACTCTTATCTCCAGTTAACCAGAAAAATGCCAGAAGTGGAGATATGATTCAAGTGGTAGAGTGCCAGCCTCGAGTGGAAAAACCAAATGAAAGCACAAGGCTGTCAGTTCAAGCATCAGAACAGGTTTAAAAAAAAGCAAAGACTCCTTTATCACTTTGCCTCTGCCCTTCTCCCTCTTCACTACTTTGCCCTTGCCCTTCTCCCAAATTTTTATGTCCTTCAGACCATCTAAGAGTTGAATAACTTCACAACACTGTTGCAGGAAGGGGAGCAGCACACATTATAGACTAGGAGCAAGGATGACAGGTACTTGGTACCTCAACTGACTGTTGGTTGTAAAGAGGTCTTACCCGCTCCTCAGCTTTTCTGTCAGGCTGGTCTCAAGCAGCTTCTCAAGTAACTGGGATTACAAAGGCGTGAGCCACCAGTGCTCAGCCCTGTCCAGAGATCTTGAGGCAGAAAAACCTAGTAAAGAATGTAATTCATCACCAGTTTACTATGACAAGGAAGAACTTAATGTCTCCATAGTCTTTTCCCTAATCTTATACATGACCCAGAATGCTGGGGCATGAGCTCAGAGATTCCTAGTGCAGTGTCCACATGATCCTCACAGACGGCCACAGCAAACACATTCCTTTTCTTTCCACCTAAACTTGCTTTGGGAGGACTCTTAAAGTATGAGAAGAAAATGTAAAACTCTACGAGCTCATTTTGCTTAAAGCAAAGCTGTGGAATTTTGAGGGTGTTTTTTTATAGTGGTATTTTAGGGAACCAAACAGACTATTTCTTCTGTGGCATTATCTCTACAGGCAAAGAATGTGGGAATAAACATTTTTTTTATCCCTTTCTGTTAAAACTCTGTCTCAGAAATGGGAAGAATTATGTTTCTGAATGGTCAAAGGACAACACGTTCACCAAAAGGGACTTATGAGTGTCAGGTGTGGGGGTGGGGAAGACATAAAAAAACCTTAAGTCATAGCCAAAAGGTTCCTGTTGAGTTTGTGTTCTGATTAGAGGAGTTGTGGATCTTCCCAACGATTTAAATGGGCAACATGTAAAGAATTCATGGGAGTTAGGGATGAAGCCAGTGATTGTCTCAAGACAAACCCCAAAACATCAACTGTATATCATTCTGAGATAGTCTTTGGATTTCTCCTTCCACCTGGTGTTTTTCTATCTTCTCAGAGAATCTAGAGCATGACTTTGGGTTTTACAGTGGGCTTTTTGTCCTGACCTTTCATAACACTTTTCTTTACATTTGTCCTTCCTTTTGCAGTAATGGGGTTTGAACTCAGGTCCTTGTGTTTGCTTATTATTGAATGAATTGTATTCCATACAGTGAGTTTGATTTTTACAATACACAAATTTGCTTTTGATCTGAGTAAAAGCACTCTCTAATTGTGTGTGTGTGAGAGAGAGAGGGAAAGAAAGAGAGAGAGAGAAAGAGAGAGGGACGGAGAGAGAGATAGAGATAGAGACAGAAAGAGACAGAGACACAGAAAGAGATTGAAAGAGATTATTGTCCCTTACTTTGGTCATTGTGGTTTGTTCCAATGGATCTAGAGGCCTAGTGCTTGGTACATGAATGCTCAGAGAGTGCATGTGTAGCCACATGTGAACTTAGCCAGCACCAGCAACACTGCACTTGTATGTGTGTATGTTTAACTTTTTATAAAGATTGGGCCTAGGATAAATGAATGAAGCATTGAGAATCCTGCTTCTCCTGTATACATTTCCTCTGAATTCAAGTGCCAATAGCTCTAGAAACCTTTTAAGGTTGAACCGCATTCATATTAAGCAGGTATGAAGTCAGTGAAACCAGTAACTGCTCTCAAAAGAGGCAAAAGGTTGTGACAATACAGTGAGACAATGAAAAGACAAATCCATCCCAGCACCAGATGGAACTTCACTTGCAGATTGCCTTCAGATGCCACTGCTTAGCCAGGTGCTGATGGCTCATGCCTAGAATCCTAGCTATTCAGGAGGCTGTGATATGAGGATCAAGGTTCAAAATCAGCCTGTGCAGGAATGTCTGTGATTGTCTCATCTACCATTAATCCCAGAAGTGGAACTGTGGCTTAAGTGGTAGAGAGGTAGCCTTGAGCAAAAAGCTAAGGGACAGCATTCAGGACCTGAATTCAGTACAGGCATACACTCACACAAAATATTACTCCTCAGCTTCCATAACCCCAGGTTGTGACTCTCTGGTACCCATCCCTCATACCCCAGAATGATCCCAGAAGAAAATCTCCCCCTTTGTGCCTGCAAATCATAACTGTTATATGTGCCCGAAGAGTTTCACATTTCCAACAGGCAAGAGTTGCTGGTAAAGTCTAAAAGAGAACCACCCAGGAGCTGTGGCATTTAAAAGTCAACTCTAAGTGGTTTAGTTTTAAAAGAAAGATTCAGGGGACGTTGCCAACATTTATATTTCATATTGCTTGTGGAATTACTTTCAATTCTGTCTCACTTAGATCTCAGTATGGTAAAGATTCCCCTGGTTGCCATGGAAAAAAGGCACTTAAGCTCACTGCTATGGCAACCAGTCACATATGGTGGAGAGGCATCACATGGCACCAAATTTGCATAACTAATTCCAGCCTTTTAGTGAAGAGTGCAATCTGTGCAGAGGAAGCTAAGCAATCGGAGGCGCTTTTGTTTTATGATGCACGCAAAAGTTTCGCACACCATTCTCAGTGTTTGCTTTCTAAGCTGTTGACTCCTTCAGGTCTCAGCTGCTATTCCACATCATTTGTGACCTTAAAGGTGTGCCATTGTATGTAAATTGTATTTCCCTGCTTTTGAAGTTGAATCTGTGTCATTATCTTATAATTACCTTTCATTCATCTGGAGTCTCAAGCTAACTCTTTTGCAACCTGAGATTTAGTGAAGTTTCTATTTATGGCCTGGTTTCTCATTATGATCATGTGAAACTATCAGATAATATTCAAGTGAAAATATTGCCATTGATGATGGGATGAGCATGGGTTTTTTTTCTGATTGTTTGTGTGTGTGTGTGAAAATATCATACAGAGGGGTTACAATTACATGAGCAAGGTAAAGAGTACATTTCTTATGAAGCATTGTTGCCTCCTCCTTTGTTTCCCCTTCCCATCCCTTCCCATCCTCCCCCCACCCCCCGTTGTTACCGCCCTCCCCCAGCCAAAGTTGTAAAGTTCATTTTTCGACATAACGTCTTGTACATCTCATTGTTGCAATGGGTCCACCTGTATCCCTGTTTAAACAATTTGTTTTTTCCTTTCCCCTCCACAAATTATACCAACATCAAATACAGTGAAAACAGGGGTTATACCGTGGGGGGAGGGACATACAAAACAACAAAGAAATCATCTTATAAATATGTTAGAAACAATCACAAGAAAGAAAAAAAAATTTGAATCCTTATCTTGGGGTTCATTTCTCCTAACATCAACTTATCTGACCATTTCTGCTTGTCTCAGAAATATACTAGTTATTGCAAATAAGGGAAATAATGTTTTATCACCACGAAGAACTCATGTTGTCTTTTCCAGGCATGGACTCCTCTACTCTTAGTACCTTCTTAACCCTGGAGAACCACACATTCTTAACATTTCTGTGATTTTTTTCTTTTTTTGGTCGATGGTGGGGCTTGAACTCTGGACTTGGGTTTTGTCCCTGTGCTCTTCAGCTCAAGGCTAATGCTCTACCACTTGAGCCACAGCGCCACTTCCAGTTTTCTGGTGGGTGTTTGGAGTCTCACCGACTTTCCTGCCATGACTGGCTTTGAACCGCAATCTTGGGTAGCTAGGATTACACGCCTGAGCCACCAGTGTCCAGCATTTTTGTCACTTCCAGAATGTTATATAAATAGATTCATGCAAACCTTTGAGTGTTTTTGTTTTCAATTTGGCATTACTCTAGGATTTTGTTCAAATGGTTATGTATATAAATAGCTTGTTCCTACTTATTGCTGAATAGTACTCCATGATATCAATACACAACAGGTTGTTTAAATATTCATTCTGAGAACATTAAGATTGTTTCTAGTCTTTATTTGTAACAAATAAGGTTATTTGAACAGAAGTTATCATTTAGGCTACACGCCTAAGAGTGCAAAGGATCTGTTATATGGTGGCTGTATGTTTTAATTTTTCAAAGTCAGTGTTTTATATTTCTATATCATTTTATATTTCTACCCCAAATTGGAATGATTCAATTTCTGGGCAACCTCCAGAACATTTTGTGTTGTCTTTGATTTTTACCTTAACCATATTGTGTGTTGTAATATTTCAGTGCACTTTTAATTCACATTTCCTTAACTCCTAAGCACACAATATGAACATTTTTCCCTCACTCATTTAATAGTGTATTTGTCCTCTCTAGTGAGTTATTTCTTCATGTCTTTCTCATTTCCCCATTGCAATTTTGTCCTTGAACTTCTAGAGATCAAACCCAATGGTTTACACATGCTAGCTCTCTAATTGAATTTATTGAATTGCTGAATTTTTTTATTTTATTTTATTGTAAAGATGCTGTGCAGAGGGGTTACAGCTACATGAGTAAGGCAATGAGTTCATTACTTGTCAATCATTGTTACCCCTTCCCTTGTTGTTGTCCCGCTATCCCTACCCCCCCACCCCATACTCTTTCCCACCTTACCCCAACCTTCCACTCGACATTGTAAATTTTGCTTCTAATATAATGTCCTGTGGGTATTGTTGTTGCAATGGGTCATCTTGGGTCCTGGTTTCAGAATCGTTGAGTTTGGACAGATCCTTAAATATTCTAGATGTTAATCCTTTGTTGGTATGAGTTTTACAACTATTTTTATGAAATCTGGATTATTTCTCTTTTCTATCATAGATATGTGATGTGTTTTGAGGTAATTTTGGTATAATGAGATTTGAATCAAGATTTATTTTATTCGTTGGGCCTATTGATGTTCAATTGCTCCATCATCATTTGTGGAAAAAACTGGTGTTCTCTTTGAATTTCTTGTGTGCCTTTCAAAAACCAGATATATCTTTTCTGTTTCATTGATGGATGTAGCTATCCTGCCTGGATGTCTACCCAGATGTAATTACTGCAACTATGTAAGTCTGTGAATCAGGTAGAATGATTACTTCCACATTATTCTTTCTAAAAATTGTCTATTCTAGTTCTTTTGTCTTTCAGTGTGTGTGTGTGTGTGTGTGTGTGTGTGTGTGTGTGTGTGTGTGTGTATTCTACTGAGTCTGAACTTTTAGGAACGAGCCCTATCACTTAAGTTAAACCATGGAATCTATATTTCTTTGGGTCTGGCTTATTTTCCTTAATATTATTTTCCCAAGTCTTTCCATTTTCTAACAAATGGGGCAGTGTCATTCTTTCTGATGGAAGCATAGAATTCCATTATGTATATATGTATATATATGCATATATATATCACATTTTCTTGATCCATTCATCTACTGAGGGGCATCTGGGTTTGGTTCCATATCTTAGCTATGGTGAATAATGCTGCAATAAACATAGTTGTGCTGGTAGCTTTAGTATGGTCTTGTTTGTGATCATTTGGGTAAATACCAGAAGTAGGATTGCTGAGTCATACAGGAGCTCTATGTGTAGTCTTTTGCCAGTTCTGGGGCTTGAACTCAGGGCTTGGGCACTGTCCTTGAGCTTCTTTTGCTCAAGACTAGTACTGTACCACTTGAGCCATAATGCCACTTCCGGCCTTTTCTATATTTGTGTTACTGCTGAGGAAGCAAACCCAGGGCTTCAAGAATGGTAGGCATGTACTCTATCACTAAGCCACGTTCCCTTTTGAGTGTTTTGCATAATGTTTCCAGTGAAATCATTCTGACCTACAGAATTATTTTAATATTTTTTTCCTTTTTTTTTTTTAAAGTTTTGGCTGTACTGGAGTTTGAATTTAGGGGGTCTTACATTTGTTAGACAAGCATTCTGCTACTTAAGCCACAGTCTCAACTCTTTTTATTTTAGTAATTTTGCAAAATGGACCTCTCACTTTGCATAAGACAGCTTGTGATTTCTTAGTATAAATTACATATAATTTTTTTGGTTTGAGTTTCTCAGTGTCAAGTATCTGTTTGTGGGTTGTTTGATTAGGTTTTCCTTCCTTCCTCTCCACTTCTTTCCTGTCTATGTTTTCTTTTACTGCACGTATGTTCTCTGCTGCTCTTTCATTTAAGCGTACTGATGATGGCCAGCATCATCTTGATGATTGTCCTCTTTCTTTCAGCTTTAGATCTCTTTATTCCTTGGGAATATAGGAAGTTTTTAACATTTTAAGATGAGAGAGAGAGAGAGAGAGGATGGATGCTGTTTTCTTATTGTGAGATAAAAGTCTGCTTTCTATTAGCAGCTATGAAAGTAAGACACCTATGACTGCTGAGTTGGAGAGGGAATTGACGCTCTCCATTAGTAGCTTTCTGGTTTTAATATCCTCCTGCCACTGTAGTCCATGTGACCTCTGCTGACACCATGATGACTGGGATGAGCCATTTGGGGGAAGATTTGCAAGTTCTTACCCAGCAGAAGGGTTCCTCAGATAGCACCCCAGCCAGAGGAGGAAGCACATCTTACTCCTGCCAGGGAGAGTAGAGTACAGTACTGGGTGGTCCTTCCCAAAACCACTGCTGACTGGATGACTCTATTAGTCTGGCATGCAGATCAAAGTCCAGGATCCTTCTTGACCTTCTCTGATGCCGTCCCAGCATGGAGATATGGGAGTCTCATTAGAAAGGGCCAGGGTTGAAAGTCTAAGCTTCCAGTTGGTCTTTGTTGGTGTAGGTTAGTTTGGGGTCACAGATTTTTGTTCAGTGTTTGAGCTGCTGTAATATTAAATCTTTGAATCTTTCTAAGGACAATACTTTCCTAAGGCTTTGCTTAGAGAGCACAGGATTTTGTGGGCATCTAATGATGATTCCGAGTCTCTGACTTGTACAATTCCAACTTTGGAATATGGGAAGCAAAAAGAAACCTTAGAAAATATATCATAGTATCATTTTTAAGGTCATTTGCTGATCTTTCTAGTTCTTCTCATTTCTTAAGAGTCTGTTTCTTTTTAGTTTAGATAACACTCTGGGTTCTTAGCCCAAGAAACTGAGAAAGGCATTCACCTTGACTTCATTTTCCTGGAATATGGAAATATGTATTATTATTTGCTTAGCACTTGGCATTTAACATTTGGCATTTTGTCCTTAGATCTGGGACATGATTTCCACTATTATGAAAGATATCATTCAAAACTACAAAATCTGGCTGGCAATGTCATTGTAAACAGAAATTTGGCAGTAGACACAGGCTAAATGCAAAGACCGCCAGTCTCATCCTAAGTACAGGCATTGATAACAAAGCCTGAGTCAATTTAGAAAACAATAATATGCATCACTAGCATGGTATTTCCCATGAGTATACTGTTTTGTTATTATTGATAGTACCAACAATAATGAAAACAATAAATAGTAATAACAGCAATGATCATGAAAACAACAAAAATAATCGATACCATATTTAAGTGTCTGTTTCAAAATGATTCAAGGATATCATGTCATTTACTTCTTTCTTTGTAAGTAAGGAAACAGAACAGTTCCCTTTATAGAAGAAATAAAATAGCTCCCTGAAGGGTGAATTTACTGGCTGGTTGTTGGATGTTGAATAGAGAATGTAGACTCAGCTTCCCAATTATTACTGACTGGTAACAATTAGGTAAGCTCTTGCTGCTATTCACTGTTTATGGCTATTCAGTGAGCACCACGTTATGTGTGTTTCATCACATTTTTATGTTTTCTTGGACATGGGTTCATCCCTATCTCCACTCACTAAGAAGGAGATAATAAGAGAAGAAGCATTTCTCTGCTTCCATCTTTCTAACCCAGAAAACATTCTCTGCTCATGTATGTTCTCTTGGTGCCTAGGGGGCTGAGCTTTATTGACTACCCCTGAGGGATTTCTTTGCTGGGTTGTTTCTTTCTGGCTGGGTTTGGCCAAAGTGTGTTCCCTGTAAGAAATTAGAAAGTAAGAGAAGAAAAGGATCCGAGTATTCATTTCCCATGTTAGAACTGGTGGTAGGGGGATCCTACTAATACTTCTAGCTCCTCTCAGCCCACACTTATTCCATGGCTCAGGTTCTCATCAGACTCAGTTGCTGTTCCCTCTCCCTTGCCCTAATCTAGGAAATGGGAAAGGCTTCTTGCTCAAGCTCCCTGTCGCTATCTCTGAGTGACTTCTTTCTTTTCCATTCCCTTGACTAAAGGAATACAGATCTCTCTTTTCATGAAATTATCTTTAGAGTTCCAACTAACTTATTTTTGAAGCTGAGCACTGATGGCTCAAATCTGTAATCCTAGCTATTTAGGAGCTTGGGATCTTTTTTTAAATTTTATTTTATTGTAAAGATGATAGACAGGTGTACAGAGGGGTTACAGTTATATAAATAAGGTAATGAGTACATTTCTTTTGAAATAGTGTTACCCCTTCCCTGAGGCTGATATTTTAGGATTGATGTAAAAACCCAGCCCAGGCATAAAAGCCAGTAAGACTCTTAATCTCCAGTTGACCAGCAAAAAACCAGAAGTGGAGATGTGGTACAAATGGTAGAATGCTAGCCCTAAGCAAAAAGTCAAGAGGGAATAAGAGGCCCCAAGTTCAAGTCCCTATACTAGCGCACGCACACACACACACACACACACACACACACACACACACACATTAGTACACAGTAAACCTGGGATTCAAACTCAGGTCTGTGAGTCAAAAACTTATTCTTTTTTCTACTAAAATTAAGCTGTGCTTAATATATCCAACTTACATTGTCCTAAATGAAATGTACTCTTTATCAGACTTATGTAACTGTCATCCTTCTGTATATCATCTTTATAATAACAGTAAAAAGTTTTAAAATCTAACTTATGAAAAATAATACCTAAGTTATGGAAAAGATGAATGGCTCAAACATAAGCTCAAGAGTAATTGTTCAACGGTGTTGAAATGTGTTCTTATATATTCAGAAGAAGAGAATCTGAAGACATAGATGTAACAATGTGGTAAATTAATTTTTAATTAGCTTATGGGAAGGGGAATCACAGAAATGGTGGGACAAAGGACAGAGGGTGAGCCATTGCAACAGTGATATCCACAAGACAGTATGTTGAGAACTTGGGGGGAGGGGAAGAAGGGGGAGGGGAAATGGGAGAAAATAAGGGAGGGGGAAAAACTGTTCAAAAAGAAATGTGCTCATTATTTTACTTATGTAACCTCTGAATGTCACCCTTACAGTAAAAAATTAATTGGCATATAATAGTTATATAAGAAGGGATTCTCTTGTGACATTTCCACATGTATATACCATGTATCCAGTTGAATCTCACTCCGTCACTCTCTCTTATTCCGTTTCCCTTCTTGAAACAAGTTTAACAGGTTTCATTGTCCTATTTTAATGCATGCAAATATGGGACATATGAATATTCATCTTCTCTTACCCTCTTCAGTCAGCTACCCCAGCTCCTGCTGGTGCTCACCCCACATGCCAAGTGAGCCTGCTTTACATGCTTGTCATCTATTTGTGTGTGTGTGTGTGTGTGTGTGTGTGTGAATTACATCAAGGGGTTTCACTGTGGTAGCACTTAAATTGTGTTTTGCTAGAATAACCTGTAGGAAATTATTCAATGTGTTCCCAAAGTTAAATTTGTCCATAATTAAAATCCTTTCTGACCATCACAACTGTTTAATGTGGTGGTTTTACTTTAATTAAAACATATTGAATCAGTATTCACTGCAATAGACTTAAGACTTTAAGTATTTTATAGTTATGTTTTATGATGATCACAATAGCTCTTTTCACTGCAGGCATTAATAAAAGATAATTGCTCTTGGCTCCTAGGATTCACTCTCAGTGAGGGGACACAGCTCCCATCGTGGTCAATTATCTCACAGTATTTCCAACAACAAAAGCTTAATTTTGCTTAATTGAGGTAATTTTCTAATCACTTTCCTGGACTGGAGAAGGTAGCATGGTGTACGTTAACATGTCTTTCTCACACGACTGCTCAAACAATAGGTTGAAGTTGTTTTCTGAGGTGAAAGAATTTAGGCAAATGAGTAGCATGAAGACAATTTAGTGTTAGGGGACTTAGAGGTTGAATTAAGACTTATCCTTATTCCTGTGCTTTGGGCCCAGGGCAGATAACACCAACTGTTCTAGATTTACACAGAAAATCCAGCTTCTCCCAATACCACTAGTTCATTCAAGCCACTCATAAGTCCTGAAAAATGCTGTTAAGAGAATTACACCCTCTTGTGGTAGAAAAACAGTCCTAGAAAGTCGTGACCATTCAGTGCGACCCATCTGTTATTTCCAAGATTTCTAATCTCCTTAAACATTTTGTTAAAGTTAGAATTTTTATATAGATTAGCAAATATAAATTTAAGTGAACATTCTGGTAATAAAAATTTTAAGTCCATCTGGGAATGTGGCTCAAGTGGTTAGAGTGCTAGCCTTGAGCAAAAGAAGCTCAGGGACTAACTAAAAAAATTTTTTTTAAGTCCATCTCACTCCTATTTTCCTGGCTATTTGCAGTTATATTACTGTGAAGACCTTGAACCCATGAATTACAACAGAACACAGACTTCAAAAATAGGCTTTTGTACCTACTAGTCTATTGGACCTTGTGAAAGTTGTGGGAAATATGATCGACTGGTAGTCAGAGGACAGAGTTTCTGGAACGTTGCTACTTGATGTTTCTTTCTGTAGCCTTGCTTGGGATCTTAGTTTTAATATACATAGATTATATATGCATATGGTATATACATATATAATATACATATATTATATATGTGTATTTATGGGTGGGGTTCCTGGGTTGGAATCAGGGTCTTATGCTCACTAGCCAGCATTTCTTTTTTTTCTTTTCTTTTCTTTTTTTTTTTGGTCGGTTGTGGGGCTTGAACTCTGGGCTTGGGTGCTGTCCCTGCGCTCTTCAACTCAAGGCGAGCGCTCTACCGCTTAAGCCACAGCGCTACTTCCAGGTTTCTAGCGGTTTATTGGAGATAAAAGTCTCACGGACTTTCCTGCCTGGCCTGGCTTTGAACCGCGATCCTCAGATCTCAGCCTCCTGAGTAGCTAGGATTACAGGCGTGAGCTACCGGCGCCCAGCACTAGCCAGCATTTCTGTCACTCAGTCCTCCTCTCTCTTTCTGTCTCTGTCTCTCTTATTAACATATATCTTATACAAACAGGTTTCATTGTGATATTTCTATTATATACAAATAATGTACTTTGACAAAATTAATCCTTCTATTGGTCTTTTTTTGTCTTTCCTCTCACATTTTGAAACAATTTTAATGGGCTTTGTTCTTCTGTTTTTACACACATTGCTTTATTTTTTGCATAGGGTTGTTGTATTTTTCTTAGATTGTGATCTTCCTATCTATACTTCTAATATACTGGGAATTCTAGCAATGAACCTCTATGCCTTACTTGTTCAAGATGAGATCCTGATTTTTTTTTCTGATGTTTTTAGTTTATTTTGTAGCTTTGGATTTTTTTGTTTTGTTTTTGGACTGGGAAGTCCTTGAAAAGCAATTAGTCTCTATCCATACCTTTTAAGCAGCTTGGATGACAGATGTGTAAACAGTGTCCTTAAGATTATTTTCATGCTGAGGGCCGGTGGCTCACATCTGTAATCCTAGCTACTCAGGAGGCTGAGATCTAAGGATCATGGTTCAAAGCCAGCCAGGGAAGGAAAGTCAATGAGACTCATATCTCCAATAAACCACTAGAAAACCAGAAGTGGCACTGTGGCTCAAGTGGTAGAGTGCTCACCTTGAGCGGAAGAACTGAGGGATAGTGCCCAAACCCAGAGTTCAAGCCCCATGATGGACAAAAAAAATTATTTTCACATCTACTATATATTTTATAGTAAAACCAACAGATATATGCCTACAAATAATGTGAATTTGTATAAACAGCAGAGATAGATGCTTGGGGAGTCATCCGTGTTTCTCTTTGAAAAGGTTTATAGCTAGCTTTTATAATCCTATGTGTGGTTCTTCCTGCCTTGCTCAGTTTTGTACTTGCAGCTCTATAAGGTCTCAGTTTCCTTGCACAGTGTAAAGCCTGTTTCTTTGGCAGCAGTAATATATGTTCCTCAGCAGATGAGGTGGTGTGGTATTGATTAGCTCTCCATTTTATGCCTTATTTGACTTTGTAAAGGTACTTTGAGGTTCAGACAAAGTGTGATAAGGAGATTTTCAGAAAGGGTATGCCAAAACATTAACCAGTATTCAGCCAGACACTGATTCTGTAACATTATTTGCTATTGTTACTGTTTTAAAATAGAAAAGTGAAAATTGGTAGGCATCAGTATTACAAAACAAGATGGTAGGAAGGGCACAGAGAAGACTGGGCCAGGGGAAAAAATGTCATCTGAATGTTTTCTGGGAACCTGAGGATTTAACTTTCTGTGGTGAAGTTTCATGGGTGAAAATTGGGAAGAGATTATCAAAAGTACTAAGAGGAGTCTCACAAATTTCTCTCCTTGGGATTTGTGAAAGCTTTGTCCTAAAATGTTTGTTAATTACTGCCTTGATGTTGTTGGATAGACTTTGGAGACCACTACCTGGGGTTTAAGAGAGGTTTCCCAGCTCTCTGTGGGAACATGTACACCAATAATCCCATAAGGTCTCAGCCTTTGCCTCACAGAATCACAGAGAATTCATTTAAAAAGTGTTGAGCCTGGATTATCCCCTTGGTGTCTTTCCCAGTGTTGCCTCCTGTGTGACTGTGCTGACGAGCCACAGGGCTGAGTTCACTCTGGATTTAGAAAACTCAGTTGTGGTATCAGCAAGGACAGAACCATACTAAGCTGTTGTCAAATCTCGCAGTGATGAGGGTTGAAACTGGCGCCATGTGAGGAAATCCATGCTGCTCAGCTGTGTGGACTTTGAAGTGTTGATCTATTAAGTTAACATATTTTTGGGGATGTGCCTAGTTCTCAGCTTCTGTTGGATGATTGGAGTGCAAAAATTCTGTTAGAAAAAAATGTCTCTTAAGACCACTTCCTCTCCTACTGTAGTAGGTGAAATAGAAAAACAAACAAGCATCTTACACCTATATTGTATTACTTCCCCTATAACATATGCCTCCAAATGTATATTTGTGATAAATATACATGATCAGTAGAAGAAAACATTTTACATAGTTTATAAACCATGCTTTATTATGTAATCCATACCAAGAGAAATAGTATAGATGAAAGAGATACTATGCCATTGAGGATTTAAGAGGATGTGGAGAAAAGCACAGAGCCTCATGCGTGTATTTTACTGCCCTGGTTGATAGTATTAAGTTACAATGGCAGAAATATTTCCCCAAATTACACTCATCTACTTCATGAATTCATTTATTCTATAAGTAGTTTTTGACTACCTTGTTGTTCCAAGTGATGTGGTGGATGGATACCACAGGTTATGTGGTAGGTCCTTGCTCTTTGAGTTTTGAAACGACATGCTGAGGAATGGGATGGGAAAAGATCCCCATTTTATGTGACCCATTTTTTTTCACTTTTCCCTGGCTGGATACCTTATCTGGGTTACCCGAAGATCTAGAAGTCAGTCAGTTGCATCTTTTTGCACAGTTTTGAATGTACTTCGAATAGTCTACTGTATGCTCTGTGCTTTATCTGTCATGATTCAGAGCCTTCACATATTCATGAACATCCTTCAAAGAGATGATAGGAACTGGGTACGGAAATGAAGATATTAAGCATGTTCTCTTAACTCCATAGCTCAGCATACTGCAAAGAAAAAATATATATGTAGGTGCATCATTATAATAGTATGTGGGATGACGGAGGGTCAGACAGAGAGAATAAGTCTTTCTTCCTTGGGGTAGAAATGGAACAAGGAGAGAGATTTAGAAAACTCATATTTTTTATTATTATTTTTAAGTAGTTGTACAAAAGAGTTTCAATTCAAAACACATTGTATTATATAAAAAATGAACACAATGCATATGATGAATTTTGGTCAATGCTATCCTTTTTTATCATTCTCCCCATCTCTCCCAACATCACCAGTCATTTCAATTTTCCTAGTTCCATGATCATATATCTACACTTAATAGAATGACCACATTCTCCCACTGTTCCTTTCTGTCTACCCACTCCCCTTGACCTTGTCTTTCTCGCCACACACCACAAGTTCCTTTTTCCTAGTTTTTATTTTATTAGACTATGTTAGCTGTTCAAAGGATGTTATAGCACTGGAATTCTTTCCCAAATATAATATACTTAAGTTAATATGCATACACACATATATATCTTTATAAATTAGATCTAACTTCCACATATGGGAGAAAATATCCCTCATCTCTCTGAGTCAACCTTTCTTTCACCTAACATAAAATTTTCCAAGTCCATTCATTTCAAAAATGGGATATTACCATTCTTCTTGATGGATGAGTAAAATTCCTTTGTTTGTGCATATGTAATACACACACACACACACACACACACACATATATACTATATAATCACATTTTTTTGATTAATTCATCCACTGAAAGGCAACTGGGGCTGTTTACAGAATTTGCCTATGGTGAATAATGAAGCAATGAACATTTTGGTGCAAGTTTCTTCGCTGGATCCTGACTTGTAATCTTTTAAATAAGTGCAGAAGAGTGGTATCTCTGGATCATAAGTTTCTATGTTTAGCTCTTTTAGATAAGCAATGGGATTAAAGGATGACTGATCACTTAGGTAAGGAAGAGCCTCCTGGCTGAAGAAAACACTATGTGCTGAGGCACAGAGGAACTGAACAAGTAATGGGATTTGGCTAGAGCAGGACACACAAAAAAGAAATTCCACCTATGGGAATCATAAGCACAGACTGTGTGAGAAAGGGGAAATAGCAGGACCCACTGAAGCAGTCCTGGGAGAGGAGGAGCCCCCTGGAGGAAACTGCACTGCTCAGAGCCAGACTGGGAAGGGTACAGCTTTCCTCCACCCCAGGGATCTGGGGACACAAGCACATGTGGTTTTCATATACCACTAAGTGCAGAAATCCGTTTCTCCTCTATTGGTTTCTTCAATCTCGTTAGTACTCTAGTGTTCAGACACTCTAATTAGATGAGTTTGGGTTCCTAGCTAAAATATCTGGATTAAAAAAAGAAAAATTCTTTTGCACCAAAGCCATTACTCTTCAGAAACCAGAGCAATGCCAAGACTTACTTCAGAGATGTTTCCTGCCCCCTGGGCCCTAATTAAAAGAAAGTCTGAACAAAGAGGACAGCTTTGTCTATCTTTGTGAACACAAAGAGAAGAGGTGGCAGAGAGTTGTATAATCCATTAAGTCGGGCTGCAGCTGTTCTTTCCAGCATTGACTGTGACTCTGCCTTGTAGCTACACAATGGAAATGGCGAGGGAGGCAGTCCACACTGAAGGGTTGAGGTGAGACTCAACCAGGCTGCCCTTTCTGGCTTACAGGGCTTCACTGAGATCCCTCATGGAGATGCCATAAGGGAATGGATAGTTTATTCCTGAAGACAGCATCTGCATGACCAGAGGGAAGGTAGAACATGATAAGGGGAGCCGTGATGCTAGCCTCGAAATGCGTGATCAAACTCCCACTCCCCATTTCACACACACACACACACACACACACACACACACACACACACATATATGTTTTATTGTAAAGATACTATACATGAGTATAGTATTCATGTATAGTTACATGAGTAAGGAAATGAGTACATTTTCTATTGAGCATTATTACCCCCTCATTTGATTTTCCTCTGCCATCCTTTCCCTCTCCACCTCCCAACTCCTCTCTCACCTTCCCCCGAAGTTGTAAAGTTAGTTTTCAACATAGTGTCTTGTACACCTCATTGTTATAATGGTTCAACCTGAACCATTATTTCAGCATTTTGTTATTTCCCCTCCCTTCCCCAAATTAGAAAAATGTATATACAAGATGCAGGGCACCGGAATCAAATATAGTGAAAACAGGGGTTATACCATGGGGGAAGAACATACAAAAGAAAAAAAATCATATAGTACATTATAAACAACAGCAAGAAAGATAAAACCTCTTGTGTCCCTATCTTGGGGTTCATTTCGCTTAGCATTATCTTCTATGGTCATATGTACATAGCTTTTGAGCTTTTTCTGCTTATCCTAAAAATATACTAGTTATTGCAAATAAGGGAAATCAAGGGGCCTATGTTTATTTGGGCCTGGCTTACTTCAGTTAATATAATTTTTCCAAGTCTTTCCATTTCCTAACAAATGGGGCAATGTCATTCTTTCTGATGGAGACATAGAATTCCATTGTGTATATATACCACATTTTCTTGATCCATTCATCTACTGAGGGGTATCTGGGTTGGTTCCATATCTTAGCTATGGTAAATAATGCTTCAATAAACATAGTTGTGCTGGTAGCTTTAGTATGGTCTTGTTTGTGATCATTTGGGTAAATGCTCAAAAGTGGGATTGCCAGGTCAATTGTGGAGTCTTTTGAGGAACCTCCATACTGCTTTCCAAAGTGGTTGAACAAGTTTACACTCCCATCAACAATACAATAGGATTCCCTTTTAGCCACATCCCCTCCAGCATCTGCTGTTATTATATTTCTTGATTATAGCTATTCTAACTAGGGTGAGGTGGAATCTAATGTTTTGATTTGCATTTCTTTTATGGCTAGAGAAGTTGAGCATTTCTTCATGTGTCTATTGGCCATCCTTCTTCCCTCTTCAGACAAATCTCTCTTTAAGACTTTATCCTACTTATTAATTGGGCAGTTGTTTCTTTGAAGATTTGTTGTTGGGGGATTTAATATTTTGAATTCTAAGTTTATTTTAGATATGAGACCCTTGTCTGTTGCATAGCTAGTGAAGATCTTCTCCCACTCTGTGAGCTTTCTATTGATCTTTCTAGCTATGTCCTTTGCATTCAGAATCTCTGCAGTTTCATGCAATCCCATTTGTTCAACCTTTCTTTTATTTGTTGTGTTTCTGAATCTTTATTATAAAGAAAAAATTGGCCTGGCCAAGGAGACCTCGATCCTTCCTGTAATGTTTTCAGGGTGTCTGCTTTTACTTCAAGGTCTTTGATCAACTTAGAGTTGATTCTGGTGCAGGGTGATATATAAGCATCTATCTTTAGTTTTCTATTGTTGTTTAACCAATTTTTCCAGCACCATTTACTGAAGAAGTCTCTTCTAATTTTTTTTACGTGGCTATAGGTCTGTGGGTTCATTTCTGGGACTTCAGTTCTATTCCATTGGTCCTCATTGCCAGTACCAAGCTGTTTTGATTATTATGGCTCTGTAGTAGAATTTGAAATTTGGTATTGATATTCCTCCAGAGTTGTTTTATTCTGGCAAGGATTGTTTGCGCTATTCCAGGTCTTTTATTGTCACATATGAATTTTTGTGTTGCTTCTTCTATTTCATTGAAGAATGCCCACTGCACATTTCTAGACATATTTAGTGACTTTGGAATTGTCCCAAGTTGGAACAAAGAGCTTTTTAAAAAATGGCATGGAGTTTCCACTTTTACATTTAATGAAGTAAATGGTAAGTTCCATCAGTGTCAGTGGTATGGGCACTGCAGTACTTTCTGTGTGGTCAGGCCAAGCACAATAGCTTTTTGGGAGAACTTATGTTGAGACTGGTTTTCTTATTCTCACCCTTCAGGTACATAATTGTGGGCTTAGAGTAGTTACAGGCTATGTCACTTGTTCTGCAGGCAACTTGTATGGCTGGTACTAAAGCACAAGTTCTTGCCAAATCTACAAAGTGCAGTAAAATTTGAATCAGAAGTTCATCATGATGATGGTGATGATATAGTTCATATTTAACAGAAGTTCTTGGTACTCCACCCTAAGTGTACATAAACAATGGGCTCCAAGCAGATAAACATCCCTGGAACCCTACCTGTAGTTATTTAATTCCATTTCCCAAAAAAAGAGGTGAGGACTTCTTAAAAAGAACTATTTCCAAAACTAAGGTTAGATTTGGCAATATCTTACTACATCAGAAAGCAGGTTCACCACATTCCAGGGTAGAGTGTTACGTTAAGATGATCCAAGAATTCCACTTGTCAAAAAAGACAATGTGGATCTCAATAACAATAATTCTTTTAATGAATTAAAATAAACCACACCTTAGCCACACACTGGTGGCTCACTCCTATAATCCTAGTTACTCACGAGGTTGAGAGCTGATCTTGGTTCAAAGCCAGCTGGAACAGAAAAGCCTTGTGAGACTCTTATCTCCAGTAAACTTGACTCAGAAAAAGCTGGAAGTGGTGCTGTTGCTCAAGTGGCAGAGCCCTAGCCTTAAGCAAAAAGAGGCTTAGGGACAGCGCCCAGGCCCTGAGTTCAAGTCCCAGGACTGGCAAAATTTAAAAGTAAAATAAAATATACACCACATGTTGAAAATAAGAGTCAGTAGTAGAAATGCTACTTATATTACTTGCTACCCATCCTCGTCAATCAGCCTATACCTAAGGTGATTGTACGTTTATTAAATTAAGCTCTAACTGTGTATGTGATTAGACATCTAGGAGTTTTGAAATAGAAATCAGAAGCATTTGATTTGGGCCCTTGGCATGCTGTCCTGGCTTAGAGACTCCACTAAATGTCCAACGCTTAGGGCATGGAAGCATTTGGCTGCACAAATGACTCTCAAGTGACATATTGAACATGTTCTGAGCCTATGTAGTCCTTGAAAGAATTTGTTTTTTTTTCAACAAGTTACCTACTTAACACAGAGCTTCAGTCAGCAGCTTGTCATAAGAAACCAAAATATCTCATCAGAGTGGGGAAGTAATTTGTAAGGAGGATAGTGATTATAAATGCTTTAGAACATTTTCTTGCCTTTAAGGCACAATTGTTATTGTTGGCATTACATTCTTTTATTATCATGTAGTAGGTCTTTTTTCCTCTTAATGTTTCTAATGACAAGCATGAATCTTGGGACAGAAAGAGGGTAGTATATATTTGATTTATAAATGAAATCATCCTAGTGAGAAGCCTCTATATGGCACTAAAATAACAGCCACAAACGAAAAATTTGTCTTAACTAATTTCTGAGTTTTTTTTTATGAGTATTCCAGAAAATATATGTTTGGTACATTAAAACATATAAAAATCCATACTGCTGAGGATATTCTTGAAAAGCATATGCATAATGGAGAAAATACATTGCATTTCTAAATATATTTAGTCCAAAGTATTTGCTTACCATATGCTTTACTTTTTAAACTAAAAAGACACCTTGCTTTTTATTTGTATATTCTGTGCACCATCCACATTCAGTAGTTCCCAAGATAGGTTGAAATTATTTGGAAAGCACACACATTAGTCTATGATGAGCTCTAACCTGGCAATGGAGTGTTTCTCTTTTTTTTTTCTTTTTCACAATAATGCTGTAAAGTACTTCATAATTCACACTCTGACTCTCCTTTGATTATACAATAGTTTTGAGTATGTGGCAGTTTCAACCAATTGAGCAGTTGCCATCTAGTGGAGAAAAATTGAAATGTCACAGAGTAATCAAAACAAAACTAGGATAGAATAGTGATCGTTATTCCCGAATAAGGAACTTATCATATCCATTCACAAGCTTGGCAATAGTGACACTATTTAGTACTCAACTAATATGCTGTGGCTAGAGAGAAATGTTTCAAAATTTGGAATATTTTGGGCTTTCCAACCTATTCAAATGATTCAAGAAGACACCAACAATTGATGAAGATGCAAGGCAACTAGAATTCACACACACACACACACACACACACACACACACACACACACACACACACACTGAGATACAAAATGACTAAACTTTCCAGGAAAACAGTTTGATAGTGCCTCACAAAGTTCATAAAGCCCCAAGCACATTTCTAGATATTCATCCAAGAGAAATAAAATGCACATACTCAAGCAACATCTGTACACAGGTATTTATAACAGCTTTATCAGTAATCATCAATAGCTAGAAACAAACCATGTATCTACTGGTAACTAATAGATAAACTGGTTGCATCCACAAAAATGGAAGTTTTCTGCAACCTGGAAAATGGATTATTGGTAAACAACACAAATGTTCTTACATGAATTAATTTAATTGGAAGCAACAAGACTGCATATAATTCTATTTGCATGACCTTATAGAAACTGTAGGAACAGAGATCAGAACAGCAATTACCAGAGGTGAGAACAGTAGCAGAGGGGATGGATCATAAGCAAATGTCAGAAAACTCTTACAGCAATGTCTCTGTTTTTTATTGACTGTTGCACTATTTACATGAACTTAACAGTCTGTCAAAATCATTGAATTTTATATCTAAAAAGGCATGCTCAATAAATAAAAAGAAGCCAAAACAAGTTTCAGATATTGGATTAAACAACCTTGCAGGCCTGATCACCAGTTTTAGAAAAACATGAGAAGGGCTATTAATTTTCATGTGCTACATGACCAAGAGCCCAGAAGTAAAACGTTCAAGTAGAAGATAATAAGTGCTTCATGCCTGTAGGAGTGTTTAACCTGGCTCATCTCATTTCTGATAATTTCATTTTTAAGAGTTTTCAAAGGCCAACCACCCATAGCTCACAAATATAATCCTAGCTATTCAGGAAGCTGAGATGGATCATTGTCTGAAGCTATCTTAAGCAGAAAAGTCTGTGAGGTTTTTATTTCCAATAACCACCAAAAGCTAGAAGTAGAGCTGAGGCTCAAGTGGTGGATCACTAGCAGCAAATAAGACAAGGGAGACATCCTAGTTCCAGCCCCATTACTAGCACATAAGAAAGTTTTCAAATGTTTCATTATTTATATTTTACTTATATAGTTATATATTTATATGTATATAGTATATGACATACATATCATATATTATATATATTATATGTGTCATCTCCTTTTACTTCTTTATAAGAAAAATCTGAACTCAATGTGTTAATTGGGAGACACCTACCAGTGAGTTACTTTTAATCATATTTTAATAAAAATGAAATATTTATACTATTATTTACCCCATAGCCTTATTTGGCAGATAAAATATTGATTATGGTTTCATAGACCAACTATTTAAATAAATTAGGTTAGTTAAAAGTGTCTTTTTCATTTTGAAGTCATGTTGTATACTAACCAATTATATACATTGGTGAAAAACATTTTTCTATTATCTTGACATTTAGTGGACTATTTAAATTGGCATGTTATAGGCTTTTCATTTTTTAATTCTTTAGGAATAGCAAATATAGCAAAAAGACATAAATTTTTGAATAATATTATGGCCCAGAGTGAAAAAGCCCCAGAATAGGAATAGTGATATCTTGGTATGTAAAGGGGATGACTGGGTTTTTTTTTCCCCGTGGGTTTCTCCTTTGTATATAAACTTACTTATATTTACAAATATATGTGCATTGCAAGTTGGTAGACTGAGAAACATTATTATTTTTATCCATTATTTTAAGTAGGTTCGTTTGCACACAGCAACCTTCCTAAGATATGCTAGGACTTGAGACTCAAAAGAAATCGCTCTGGGTGAGAGAGAGGTCTACCTTGCAGGGCCTTGTTCCTGATCATGCCTGCAGTAGATTGCCTGTTCAGGAAGTACCATTGTCAGGGAAAGGTGAAAGGGAGAGAGAGTTATGACCATCCTTCTTCACGTCTTGGATCCTATCATGTAGGACTCTAAGCCACCTGCTCTGAGGAGCAGGGCACTGGAATTATGCAAACACCACTCTGTTTCAACTTCACTTTTCAAGCTCAATCTCTTGCATTGGGGACTTCTGATGAATGTCTTATTCACCTCAAGTTTCCTATAAAATCAACTATCCCATTCCATACCTTAAAAAAAGTTGACCAGAAGTTGTTTCTGGAGTAGGCAAGAATGGATCAATCTCTGAATTCCAGTTTTTGTTTCTGTTTTGCCAGTCCTGGGGCTTGAACTCAGGGCCTGGGCACTGTCCATGAGCTACTTTGCTCAAGCCTAGCGTTCTACCACTTGGGCCACAGCACTACTCCCAGCTTTTGCCGTTTATGTGGTAATGAGGAATCGAACCCAGGGCTTCATGTATGCTAGGCAAACACCCTACCACTAATCCACATTCCCAGCCCCTAAATTCCAGTTTTAGAATGGAAAGTGAGGACTCAATCATCAGCACACAAACCTCTGAAGTTCCATTCTTGAAACCACATTTTAACATTTACTGAATATCAAGCATCTTCTTTTATTTAAATTCATACAAAAGCCCTTATATAATTTGTGAAGCTTCAATGTGTAGATAGGGAAAGTAGAGGTTCAGATATGATACATAACATATTTGAAGTAATACTTCTGGTAAGTTATAGAGTAACTATTTCCTAAGACTCCCACAACTTTGCCCTATCTAACTTTAATTTTGAGAAGCTAATGATTTCATTTTCAATAACTAATATACTTTTATGACTATCCAATGTTTCTATTTAAGCTACACTGAGCTTGCATTGTGGGAAAGTTGTACTTATAATAAAGATCTTCCATTTACGAAGCTTTGTAGTAGAAACATTATACAATTATATTTAAGGTTCCCATAAGCTCTCAGGGGTAGGTATGATCACTTTATTTCAACAAGAAATAAGTAAATTAGTAAATATTTTTACAGATTTTTATCAAAGTTAACCAACAACAAAGCCATGTAGGGGGCTGAGATTTGAACCCAGAACCATGGAATTCCAAAGCCTGTACTTTTATATAGTGAGGTCTCATGGTCTTTAGGATTCATCAGCTCTAATTCTGAAATTCAATTGTCCTCTGAAATAAAATACCACTTAAAAATTATCTTGAAGGAGTTATATGAAGGTTTCAATTCAACAATGCCTCGATTAAATTTTTACTCTTTCATCGTTTTCATTATTTTTTCCCTATCATGATTTAGAAGATATATTATTTCCCATAGTAACCTATAAACATCTGAGGGTATGGAATATTTTTATTTAATTTTTATTCTTTCTCTTACTCAGTAATTTTATCTCTAAACAACTAAAATGTGCTGACTTTGGACTCAATAAAACAATTGAGTAGAATTACATTGGTGAATTCTAGAATACATTGTAACTGATAGGAGGGAGATAGGTCTGTCTGTCTTTCATTCATCTATCCATTTGACAAATATTTATGAGTGACTTATGTTCTCTCAGGGGTTGTGTTGATCTTCTGTTAGTATACAATAATGTCCTATGCCAAATAACATAGATTTTAATTGGTTAATGTCTGTGACAGAGCAGTTGCCAACTATGTTGACTATTAACCCCTGACTGAATTTTTGGCATATGTGGTGAACAAGAAAAAAACAAACACCATCATATAATTGTGAAAATTTGAAATAAATTTAAAATTACTATTATGATAGGGTTGACATTTGGGGTCTTTTATTGTTCCATATGAATTTTTGGATTGCTTCTATTTCATTGAAGAATGAGGTTGGGATATTGATAGGTATTGCATTGAATTTGTAGATAGACTTTAGCAGTATTGTCATTTTCATGATGTTAATCCTCCCAATCCAGGAGCATGGGAGGTTTTTTTTACTTCCTTAGTTCCTTTTTCAGGTTTTTAAAGTTTTCATCATAGAGGTCCTTCACTTCTTTAGTTAACACCTAAGTATTTTATTTTTGTAGGGCTATTACAAAAGTTATATTAAGTGACGTAAGCCAGAACCAAAGAAACATAAGTCCCATGGGTTACTTTATTTGTATAACTAGTATACATCTTGGATAATCTTACTAGACAAACAGACCATTTTATATGACTATATAAGGTGATGCTAAGTGAAATGAACCCCAAGATAGAGACACAAGAGGTTTTTTTCTTTGTCGCTGTTGTTTTTAATGTACTATGTACATGGTATAATCCCTGTTGTCACTGTATTTGATTCCAGTGCCCTGAATCTTGCCTATACATTTTTCTAATTTGGAGAGGGGAGGGGAAATAACAAAATACTGAAACAAGGATGCAAGGCTGTCCCATTGTAACAATGAGACAAAGAAGACACTATGTTGAAAACAAACTTTACAACTTGGGGGAGGGAGTGGAGGGAGGTAGGGAGGGAAGGGATGGTAGGGGCAAAACAAAGAAGGGGATAACAATGCTTGATAGGAAATGTATTCATTACCTTACTCATGTAACTGTAGCCCCTCTGTACAGTATCTTTACAATAAAACAATAGAGTTGACAAGTACAAGCTGCTACAAAGTGGTGTTATGGAAATAATTGGTAATGTTAATATCCCCCCTCCCTTTTTTTGCCATTCCAGGGCTTGAACTCAGGGCCTAGGCTGTCCTTGAGCCTTTTTGTGCTCAGGGCTAGAGCTCTACCACTTGAGCCACAGTGCCACTTCCAGCTTTTTCTGTGATTACTTGGAGATAATAGTCTCATAGACATTCCAGCTCAGGCTGGCTTCAAACTGCTATCCTTAGATCTTAGTGTCCTAAGTAGATAGGATTACAGACATGAGCCACTGGTGCCTGGCTTTGTTAATGTCCTTTTAAAGAGAATACGTTTTACTTTATGAATGAATGTTGTCCTAAGGGCCAAAACTCAGATGAAGTTACCAAGAAAAGGAGGTACTTGATATAACAACATCACTAATGAAGAATAGAAAATTGTTAAATTTCTCCAGAGAAATTATCTTGGCTGATTGTTGAAAGAAAACAACTGTATAACAAAACAGATTGACCTGGAAGACTGGAACACCTTATTTCAATGAGCCTACTGTTATCTTTGTTTTTATTTTTTGATAGAATGATAAAGTGAATTGCTTTAACAGTTGAAAAGTTAGCTAAGTATGAAAAAATAATTTCCATATATTAGTGAAAAATGAGCTAGGCACCTGTGGCTCATGCCTGTGATCCTAGCTACTTAGGAGGCTGAGATCTGAGGATTGTGTGTCAAAGATAGCCTTGGTAGGAAAGTCCATGAGACTCTTATCTCCAATAAACCATCAGAAAACCAGAAGTGGCACTGTGTTCAAAAAGCTGAAGACTTCAGCAGTGTCCACGCCCAGAGTTTAAGCTCCACTACCAACAAAAAGGGAAAAAAAGAAAAAGATTATGTATTCATATATATGTCCATAGAAATATACACACAGATATGCACAAATACATGACTATATATATGTATACACATACACACATTTATGCAACACAAATATACGGGTCACAAGTATACATGATATTATCTTCATAAACCTTAAGAATAATCAATAGTTGTTGAAAAGTTAGATATTTTTAGTGGTTTATCCAATTACAGTGTGACAGGACAGGATCTAGGCTTTTGAGAAGGCAATAATTAGAGGAAGGAAGGCTATGCACTTGTAAAATAGTCTTGAATGCTTCATCAGCTAATCCCTTCTCTGGGAGATCTTGCTTATTTATACTACTACTACAAATAGAGTGTGCCTCTATTATGTTAATATTTCCCTGATCTCAGTTTGCAAGGACTACTAAGAGATGGACATATATAGGTATGAGTTAAATGCAAGTGTAGGAGGAGAGATTTTTTTTTTTTTTGGTCAGTTGTGGGGCTTGAACTCTGGGCTTGCGCTGTCCCTCAGCTCTTCAGCTCAAGGCACGTGCTCTACTGCTTGAGCCACAGCACCACTTCGAGTTTTCTAGTGGTTTATTGGAGATAAGTGTCTCAGGGACTTTCCTGCCCAGGCTGGCTTTGAACCACGATCCTCAGATCTCAGTCTCCTGAGTAGCTAGGATTATAGGCATGAGCCACTGGCACCTGGCTGAGGAGAGATTTTTATTTGAATCAATTTAATAGGCATTTATTGAAGACATTTAAATATAAGATATCGTGTTCCGGGCATTATAGAGCATTCAGAGACTCAGAGGTCAAGTTTGTTGCTCATTAGAAACTGACAAGCATATAGATAATTCATATGAATCCACTTGTAATTATAATTTAAGGCAATGCATGATAAATCATATGAAAATATCAAAGTACTGTGCAAGTTTAAGAGGGAAGAGATCACCCTGACATTGGTTGGTCAGTTATAACCATATTCTCATTTCTTCTCTGAAAGTGCTTTTGTTTTCTCCACATCTAATGGATCAAGTCTCATTTGTTAGCATCATACATGTGATACTTCGTAAGAATGGTGCCCACTTATGTATACATTAAGATGGTGTATACACTAAGATATACCTTCTTTCTTTCCTCTGTATCTACCTTATACTGCCAGAATTCTAAACTAAGCACAATGGCTTACATATAACTAATGATAAAATATACTTTTTAAATTAATTACCTTTTGAATCAATGAATCCTCATATCCCATTGCCATACCTCTATAAAGTTATATATGATGTTCAACTTGTGTGGGATATCTTGCTTTTATGTAATTATATCTATGAACTCAATGTTCAAAACTTACCCGTTCCAACATCTAAGCTTATTTCCTCATTTTTAATATGGCATTACTAATAGTATTCATCAGATAGAACTATGAAAATAAAATCAAGTTAAAGTGTTAAATTGGATAAGTGATTATAACAATAACCAGACACCATTAAATATTATTTAAAAAGAAACTATTATAGTTGGGTGTCTTGAAATTTTGACCAGAACACCTGAAGAACTCTATATAAGAAGGAAAGTCCCTGGAGTCTTTCTATCATTTGACAGGGAAGACTGTCAAGTTTGGGCCAAGTAGAGCTGGAGGTAAGTTGGAAGCAGTCATTATGGAGCATAGCTCTGAGTCTGGTTATAACAACAGGACACTGCTTTTCCTCGCTTCTTTTCTGTACTGCCGACAGAGAACCAAGTGTTAGAAAATGTTTTGGAAAGCAGTCCTCTTGCAAGTTTAATTCCTTTTCTCTTTTACTGCTTCTCAATATCTCCCAGGGGAGCTAGTAAAATGATGAGATAAAAAATAAAGTGCAAGTTTCTAATGTTGACTGGAAAGTTTATAAACTGTAAGCTCTCTAGGTAGATTCTCTTATAATTGTGAGCCAGAAAATTTTAATACGAAATGCATGTAAATAATCATCTAAAAATAGAATATTATGGAAGAGAATGCAAATCTTCCCTAGGCTTATGATTAATGTCCTCCCTGCTACCATCCCCCCGCCCCCATTTCTTAAATTCTACAGGAGATTTTGAAGGAAATAAAGTACACAATTATAGCTCACAAGATACATGTGAAGCAGTTTTTCTAGATTAGGTAATACTCCTACATTTACTTCCACTGTAAGATTGATGACATTAAAAAAATATCATTCTGTAAAACCTCAATTCACTGAAATGACTGCAGTGTCTCTGGCACTTATTTAACCCCTTCTCCTGAGGGAGGAGCAGATTGAGAGTACAAGTGAATAGAGCAGAAAGTACTTCCTGTTTAAGTAGTCTGAGATGGAGAAGGTGAGAAAATGATTTCCTGGCCAGGGCAGAGAGAGCGCTAAAACTGTATTAAGTTCAAACAGAATGTTAATCAGAGATGCTGGACAGATAATGATTGGGAAAATATGGTCCAAATGAGGATCACAAGCAAAGAAAAGGGCAAAGCCAAGAATGAAAAACAAACAACAGGCAAACCCACCCTGAATTCTGGGCTCTGGTGATAGAAGGTGAGCACAGTAAGGACTGATGAGCTTGTAGATGCTGGGCTTATGTAGATGCTGGGAGTAGGAAGGGAAGGTTGTCAGAGATTAAGTGAAATGTCTCACTGTTCTTGAGGAGCTCTTACTCATGCAAAGAAAAGAACTATAATATGGTGTGGCACATGAACGAGTCTTTCTTTTTAAAATTCTACTAAGGCAGATTAGTTTGCCAGTGTGTGAATGTGTCAGTGAAAGAACAGATATTCGGTCCTGAAGGGTGTGTAAGAGTTAGCCAGTTATTGAGTGAGGTCAAATCAGGACAGGGACAGAACATTCATGCAGAAAGAATGGCATGTCTATGAAGGCCTAGGGCAAGAGAGAAACCTGTTATAAAATATTTTCCTCAAATGTTGGCCACTAAGCTCAACATTTTCGTTAGGAAATATTCCGTGCATCCTGAATCTTGGTTAGCTCTTTCCTTACTTATGCTCAAGGAAACTGTCTTTCTCCCATCTTGACTCTCACATTTCAATTGCTCATTTAATTACCCCACTGACAGTGCTCATTTGGAAGGAACAGTCTCCATCTCTGGATCCTATCTCAAGTGACTAGATTTCTGGCTGCTACCAGAAATAAATGCTCAATAAATACTCAGCAAATGAAAGATAAATTCCTAAATGAATGGACAAAGGGTCAAGAATTGGATATTTCTTTTGCGGTTAAATGCCATAGTGTTAAAGAGGAAGCAGAAGAAAAGGGGAAATCTTGAAGTTCTATGTTTATGAAACAAAACAAGAAAGTACATCATAAGAATAGTGTCCTAGCCCTTCTCCCCCCCTCAAAATCTGCTTATTTATATTACTATCAGAAGTTGCTTTAAATTGTCTTGGAAAAGAATACATAAGGAAAACCATATAAATTAACTTACAAGTGTTATCTTGAATTCAAACTTTGTAAATTTAATTCAATGATTTTTTATCAAACATGTAATGTGTAAGATCTTAGGCAAAATACCATGGCGGTCAAGGGATATATGGGATATCTGAAGACCTCAGAAAGTACCTATTCTTCTTTTTTTTGAAACATTATTGGGACAGATGAAAAATATAATCATTATATTTAAATGAGATCTATGGAAACTGATTCCATTTTGTTTTCCTACCTAATATAGCAGGTTGGATCTGCTGGAAGTCTTGTCTTTATTTTTATATGTTTCTGTAGATGAAAAGACTAAGATATAGTTTTGGCTCAAAGTGCTATGGGAGGAGGGATGGTAGAGGGGCCCTCAGATCCCTAGATTTCAGGCAAATTAGAGGAACTTGAGATGCATTTTGAAATGTATTTCAAGAGTCTCTCAAAAAGAAGAATCCCACAAGGTATACTTTTAAGGGAGGAGTTTTAAATTAAATTTTATTGTAAAGGTGATATACAGAGGAGTTACAGTTACATAAGTCAGGTCGTGTGTACATTTCTTTTCTAGTAGTGTCATCCCCTCCTTCATTTTATCCCATTTTTTTCACCTTCCAAGTTGTAAAGTTCATTTCCAACATAGTGTCGAGTGAATATCATTGCTGAATGGGTTCACCTTTTTCCCATAATCTCTTCCTGTTCCCCTACCCAAATCAGATAAACTTACATACAAGACAAAGAGCATAGAAATCAAAAACAGTGATAAAAGGAATAAACCAAGGGGGGGGGGGAGGAAGAACCACAAACAGAACAATAACAAATCACTTATTTCCATTTCTTGGAACTCATTTCAATAAGAATCACTTTATATGGTCATATGCACATAGCTACTGAGCCCTTTTGATCGTCTCCTACTTTATTCTCACTGTGCAAAAGTTTAGAGTGCTGTTCAATTAATTATATCCAAGAGTATTATTTGTCTTTTACTTATAGAATTATAGGCACAAATGAAGAAAACCATGCAGCCTATATTTGTTTGGGTCTGGCTTATTTTACTTAAGTTTTTCTAAGTCTTTCAATTTCCTTAAGAATGGGGCAATGTCATTCTTTCTTATGGAAACATAGAATTCCATTACACACACACACACACACACAGACACACACACACACACACAGACACACACACACACACACACACACACACATATCACATCTTCTTGATCCATTCATCTACTGAGGGACATCTTTGTTTATTTCATATCTTGGCTATGGTAAACAATGCTTTTACTAAGATAAACCAAAAAGGAACAGGAAAGGGAAGGAGAGCTTTTTCCTGCACTTTATAGGAAGAAAATAAGGAGTAAAGAAGACTCAGAATGATGGTTTTTGCCTCCTAGTATTTCTCTGTCTCTCTGTCTCTGTCTGTCTCTGTCTCTGTCTCTCTGTGTCTCTGTCTCTGTCTCTCTGTCTCTCTCTCTCTCTCTCTCTCTGTCTTTGTCTCTCTCTGTGCATGCCAGTACTAGGACCTGAACTCAAAGCCTCATGTTCCCTGTTTTCTTCTGCTCATGGCTAGCACTGTACTATTTGAGCAATGCCTTCACTTTTTTCTTGCTAGTTAATTGAAGATGTGAGTTTTTTTTTTTTAATTTGTCCACCTGAGCTGATCAAACAGCAATTCTCGTATTTCAGCCTCCTGAATAGCTAGGATTATAAGCATGAGTCACCAGCATCTGGAAAACTCTCAGAATATATCTAGGGATTTCATACTGAATTCTTTTTTTCTGATTTTTTCATTTGTAATAGCATTTATTTATTTATATGTAGTGCTGATTTTTTTTCAATTTTTATTGTAAAGGTACAGAGGGGTTACATTTACATAAGTCAGGTAGTGAGTACATTTCTTTTTGAACTCATATTGAATTCTTATCTACACACTAATCATGTCACCTAGCACCTAGAATTAACTGAATGGGATGTATTAGCAATTTACCAAGATGAGTAAATAGAAAAAATAAGCAGTTTATTATGACCCTCTTCTCTTGCTGCTATGGCACGGCTGTGGGATTGGGGACAGAGTTTAATGGTGTTTCATTGGTGTTTCACCAATTGACTGTTTCTTTCTCATCTGCTTTTTATGATTATTTCTCGTCTGATCATAGAATTCTGTTCTACCAGGAACATTTCCCTAGCTGGACTTCCAGATTCCATCTAGTCCATTTTCATGTTCTTGACTCCTGTGGGTCCATTTGCAGGCTCCTAGTATTTTATTCCTGCTATAGCTCCTTGAGACAGTACCTCTAGTCACTGTTTGGTTTCCAAGCCCTGAGACAATCGTTTTCTGGATTATCCAAAACCTGCCTGATATGGGGCTGTTCATTATTCTAAAACATGGATGTGAGTTTCAGAATTTCCATTTGCCAGACATGGCCTCCAGGTTCCTGTCTCTCTACTCATTCAATGAGTTTGAAACTCCTAATATCTTAGAGAAGGCAGACCGATGTCTTCCTGTTCTTATAATTTAACACCTAAAATAAAAAGGTAATGGGAGGAGAGCTATTTTTACTCCTTGGTTCAGACTTAATCTCAGAGTATGAGTTTTTAAATCATAATTTATTATTTTTAATTTTCCTATTACCTCATCCATCTACCTTACCTAAAAGGACCCAAACCAACTCTTTGCTTAGATTAAAAATTTGTATACTATAAATACAGATCTAAATAGTGGAGCCCAAGTACTAGACAGACCCCTGGAAATGGACTAGGGACTAAGAATAATTAATGTATATGAATATATATGTGTATATATATAGATTCATAACATATAATATATTAGTATATATTCATAATAGTTATTCATATACATTCATATTATATAAGTTATATCTTATACTACAACATCCTTGATAAAAATGTCTCAGTTAACAAAACTACAAGACAGAAAATCTGATTGGTGTCATGATTCAGGTGGGGACTGAATTTAGATTCTCTCAGGAGTAGAGGGGAGAAAATTGAGTACAAATGGAACTAGTATCAGAACTTACCAATAGGGACATAGGGAAGTGTACCAGGGAAAATAAATATGACCAATAAGGGTTGTATGATCAAGTGCTCTCTGTCTGTGGATAACCACAAAGCTGGAAGCTCCCCAGTAGAACACATACCTCCTAGTTCTTCCACCAAAGGGGCGAAGGACAAATTACACATCGTTTCTGTCAGTCATTTCTTGATGGCTCTTATTAGGAGGTGATAATCTTCCAGAATTTTTGGCTTGCTGTGCACTCAAGAGAGCAGTTTGCTTCAGCCTTGGAGAAAGTCCTTAGGCAAAGACATGCTCACACTGTCAGATGTTGGTAATTCATTCATGTCTGTCTGCTGTTGTGTGTATCACCAGCCTCTAACTGCCAGCTGAGAAAGAATTGCAGCCCCTTGTGGTATACATGAAATTTTCATTTGTCTATAAATATATTGATCCAACACTTACTGTGGGCAATTTCCTCTGTGGCAGGTACAGGGCTTTTTAGGAAAACAATATGCTGCTGTGGCTCATGTATGCAATCCCAGCTATTTAAGAGGCAGCAATTGGGATGATCATGGTTTGAGAGCAGACTAGACAAAAAGTTAGTGAGACCCTACATCAGTCATTCAGCCAGGCATGGTGTCGCCAATATGTAATCCCTGATACTTGAGAGTCTATAGGTAGGGGGCTCAGGGTTCTTAAATCTATCCATTGGCTAACAAACAAAACTCTATCTGAGAAAGAAATAGAGCCAAAAAGGACTGGGAGCACAATAGCTTGCCAGTCTCAAGCAAAAAGGTTGAGTTCCTAGGCCTTGAAATCAAACCCAACACAAAGAAAAAAGAAGGAAGGAAGGAAGGAAGGAAGGAAGGAAGGAAGGAAGGAAGGAAGGAGGGAGGGAAGGAGGGAGGGAGGGAGGGAGGGAGGAAGGAAGGAAGGAAGGAAGGAAGGATGAGAATGAGGGAGAGGGAGGGAGAGGGAGAGGGAGGGAGAGGGAGGGAGAGGGAGGGAAGAGAAAGAAGAAAAAGAACAGAAAGAGTGAGGGAGAAAGAGAAAAAGAAAAGGAAGGAAGGAAAGAAAAGAAAAAGAAGCTCTCCAAGATGTGATTCTACAGAAAATGTCGTTACTACAAGGCAAGTTTATAAAGTATTCAGACCGCTCTCCCCATGTGCAATTTTTTTCCAAAGGACAATCAATATCTAACTGAACTGAAGTTAAAAAATACTTCTTTCCAAATCCCCCAGTTGTATCAGAAGCAGTCATTTTGCAACGAAGAAAATGCTGTCATCCATCATTCTACCCATCTTGCAAAATGGATTTTGTGTTTACTATGGGCAGGCACTTGGGCTTTCTGTGAACAAATTATTTTATTTCAGGGAAGTTGGGTGGCCCATGATCCCCAGGAAGTGCCTTCAAGTGTTTCTTTGCATAATCAGCTAACTGAGTTTAGCAGTGTTCTATTGAGAGGGAATGAATGATCACAAATGGTTAGGCCTCACAATGAAGCATGTCCGCAAACAAGAGGTGCTGCTATGCTATTGAGAGCATGATGACATGATTTACAACCAGTTGTGTTTCTGGGTCAGAACTCACCATAAGCTTCATTATCAAATCCAGTCCAGGCTGGACAGACTTAACATTACACAGGGCTTTGTTTTCATTACACTTGGTCAATATTGTTTTCTTTAGCCTAGACACTGTGTAAAGGCTATGGTAATGTTCTTACTTAAATCTCTATGTTCATGCATTATTCAAGTATCTAGAAATAGTGGTGACTTAATTTTAGAGTTAATAAAATAATTGATGGGTTTATTTGTATATTTTTTATAGAAAAGCAACCTACGTGATCTTACAACCTAAGACCTTCAGATCCTCACCAATGAAATGTTCAATATTCTTTCATTCATAGAATTTATGTAAATATGAACTTGAACCAGAATAGTTTACATTTTGTAAACTAAACAGCATCATATGGAGTACTTTTAGTATTACTGATAGTAGTGTTAGTAGTAATATTAGTGTTATTCAGCCAAAAAGAATAATGGAATCCAGTCATTTACAGGAAAATGAAGGTCATCATGCTAAGCAAAATAAACCCACTCAGAAAGATAACTATTGTATGCTTTTGTTTGTACATGGTATCTAGAATAAAAAGTGCATTAGAGTAGAAGGAAGACTATTAGAGAAGAGTTAGTGTATCTAGGAAGAGAGGGAAATAATGGGATGAATGTGATAAAAGTATATTATATACACATCTGGAAACATTACATAATATTAATTATATAATCAATAATTACATAAAATGCTGCTGCTGCAAAACACATTGTTCAGGAGTGAGGAAACAATAAAAATACATTATGAAAGGAATCTACAAACTTTATTTTTTTTGGCCAGTTGTGAGGCTTGAACTCAGGGCCTGGGCATTGTGAGCTCTTTTGCTCAAAGTTAGTGATCTACCACTTTGAGCCAGAGCTCCACTTCTTGTTTTTGAGTGATTAATTGGAGATAAGAGTCTCATGGGGACTTTTCTGTCCTGGCTGGCTTCAAACTGAGATCCTCAGATCTCAGCCTCCTGACTAGCTAGGATTATAGGCATGAACCATCGGTGCCTGGCTTAACATTTTTGAAGTAGCATGCACTTTCAGTTGATGTAATCTTATTTAATTATCACAACAATTTAGTGTCTTGTGTATTATTGTACTTATTCTACAAGCATCATAAATAAGGATAAATAGTTTGCCTCAGGTCTTATTCAAATGTGATAGCCAATTCAATCCGGTATCTAATAGTTCCATAATTTCCTAAACATAATGTAGACACACAGCTTGTTGGTACAAAGTAGAGCAATTATACATGGTTTGTTCTTCAGGACTCCAAAAGATAGACCCAAAGAAACAATGATGCATACAGAAAGAATTTAGAGTAATTTAACTAAGCATTATTAGATCCTAAGGCTACCCGGAGGAAGAATAAGTGTAAGTGTAGTGCATTTTTATCAGTGAAGGCATTCTCCATTGGAAAAACTGAACAATTGTATATGACATTGAATAACTGTAAAGTATATTCTGGCATAATACCTAAGTATTGGAATAGATAATGGGTCATTCAAAAAGTACTTTATGTCCCGAGATTCTGTGCTTTTACTCAACTTGTGCTTGTAGGCCTAAAAGGGAACTCAATGGTGTGAGAACAAGAGATGGGTTGTTTGGGGTGTGAGTTTATGGGCTTGCTGGTATCCTCTGGCGATCACTAGATGGCAAGGGAGAGAGTGGCTCAGAGAAGCAGCTTGGATTTTGGTTTGAAAGAAACATAGAATGCTTAAAAACATGTGGAATTTGGAACCAAACAGACCTTGATTTAAAGCTACTTTCTGAATCTCATTCTCAGCGCTTGGCTCTTCATTCTATACAATGGTGTCACAATATCCAATGAAAGGTTTAAATGTGATAATGCATGTAAAGAGGTCAGCACATGGGGAAGCACTCAGGAGCTGCTAGGCATTAAAATCTTCTTCATCTCCATTAGCATCACCTTGCTGGAGAGAAGGTGGCTTTCTAAGATAGATTATAACTACCTCATTTTTCTCTGGAGTCGATCTGCGTCTGGCAAGCAGTGTGGACAGTGTTGTAGAATATTAGACCTGAAGAGCTTTTAGGGATTATTCTCTTCCAAACTTCCTGGAGGAATCTGTGTATACTGTAAATAGATATTTAAATTTACCAGCTATTGTAAACCAGTACTACTGAAAGTGTGAGAGAAATGAATTATAAGAGAAAAGAAAGGGAGAAAACCAAAAGGCACACAGAACTCAATCCAATGTACATTTTCAATTAAATTTTATTATCATCAAGTAGTTGTACAAAGAGGTTTTAACTCAACATGTCAGTGTGTGAGTACAATGTATCGTAATCGATGACACTGCTCTTCCTCATCTCTCCCAACGCTACCCATCTCTTCAACTTCCCTGGTTTCATTTTCACTCAGGTAAATTAAATATTATGACCTCATTTACCCAGCCTTTCTTTCTCCATTTGTCTGCTTTCCTTCCCCTTGGCCTCACTCCCTCATAATACATTTCCTCTTCCTAGTATTCATTGATCATTTTGTAAAACTTAAGTTGTTCAAAGATTGGAATCCTTCCCAGGAGACACCATACTTTAGATAATATATGTCTGTGTAGATATACATATGATCCTGTATAAATTTACACATATATTTATAATTTAGATCAAACTTTTACACATAAGAGCAAATGTGCCCTTTGTTCATGTATTGTGTTATCATTTAATACACATACAATCATCCTACCCAGTTCTTAGGAAAATTACTAACCTATTATCCTTATTTTCAATATTTGTTCTGAGTATAGACTGAGTATCCTCGCTGTTCCAGACTTGAAACTTTTTGCCTCCTGATATGACACTACATGTAGAAAATTCTGAATCTGATATCACACATGACTTGTCAAAACACAGCTACTATGGAGAAAAGTCTTGGCACAATTAATATACACTAAAAAAAATGAATAACACTGTCTATAACAGGTACATTGAAAATAATGTATAAAGTTACCTTCAGACTAGATAAGTTGTAGCTGAAGCATAAATGAATTTCACTTTTAAGCTTGTTTCTCCAGGTATAATATATATGTATATGTATATATATATATATATGTATATATATATATATATACACACACACACACAAATATTCCAAATATGAAAGAATTACCCAATCCAAAATGCTTTTAATGCCAGCGGATAAGGTATGATACACAGGTGGCAGACTAGCATCCACTCACATACCATACCTTGAGCACCTTTATGGCTCACAAGGAACACATTCAGCTCATTATCATTTAGGACACCTAAAGATAGGGCATGCCTATAAAAATATGTAAATTCACATGCTAGGAATTACAGCTCTCCTGGGTATTGTACACTAATTCTTCTATCACTCAGTTATTTTACTGTCATGTCTTTCATCAGGATTTTTTAAAAAATTAAATGAAAATTTATGTGTACTGAGTAAGAGAAGAAAGAAGAACAGTAACTGTTTTATATGAACTTTGCTTTACACAAAGCATTCCATTTAATTCTCATAGTAACACTCATTATCTGGGTCTTTCAAGAGGCCAAAGAGGTTTAGCAGCTTACCCAATGAGCCACCACTTTACACTAGACCTGAAATGTAAGTCCTAGTTTGTTTAATGACAGTACCCTCCTCTTTTCACTAGATCATTGTGTAAATGCAATAGTAGCTTGAATATAATATGCTCTTGACAGGAAATACTCTCCTTAATGGTCATTTCATTTGGAATTTACATAAAATTTTGTGTTTGCAAAGGATTTTTACAGTCTCTTATTACTTGCTTCTGCTACATTGTTATAATAAAACTTAGAGAGTAAAATAAGAAGCATAGAAAACTATTGTGTAATTATAATTATTAAAAGTTAGCTATAACTATGTGTTCTACTTTGGAAATTTATGATGTTTTAAAATTTCATTTGTGAAATGGTTTTTGTGATCCAAAGGTTTAGCATTCCTACTCGATATTTTCTATTAGAATTTTGTATGCTTGCAACTGCACATAGTTTCTAATTATCTTTTACAAAAAATTTAGTTAAATTATATAATGATGCCAGGTGTCGGTGGCTCATGCCTGTAATTCTAGCTAAACAGGAGACTGAGATCTGAGGATCACGGTTAAAGCCAGCCTGGGCAGGAAAGTCTGTGAGACTCTTATATCCAATAAACCATCAGAAAACTGGAAGTTGCACTGTGTTACAAATGGTAGAGAGCTTGCCTTGAGCTGAAGAGCTGAGGGACAGCACTCAGGCCCAGAGTTCAAGCCCCACAACCACCACCACCACCAACAAAAAATATATATAATGATAAACTATGCTAATCACTTTTAGTAAAACTCATATTTTATACACAATAAGATTATTATTTCTATCCCATTGGTAATGTTGAAGGGAATAATAAGCTTATGACTTTAATGAGATAATGAATATACCTAATTTTGGCATTTAAAAAGAACTTGTGTTTTTTATCATAGCATATATTGCAAATTAGGCTCTGTTCTTGCCTTTAAAAATTTTTCATAATGATATCTATTGGTCTACCTTAGTTAGTTGTAGTAGTTAAGTTAAAAAAAAATCTCAAGAACTGATGGCCACTGGTGGCTACTTAGGATGATGAGATCTGAGGATGAAAGTTAGAAGACTCTCCATTTAACCAGCAAAATGGCAGAAGTGGAAGAGTGCCTCAAGAGGTAGAGCACCAGCTCTGAGCCTTAAAGTCAAACAAGAGTACAAGGCCCTGAGTACAAGCTCCAATACTGGCAGGAACTGTAAAACAAAACAAAACAAAGCAAAAAACCCTAAGAACAATGAAATAAAGTTGAGAGCCAAAGACCTAGCCATACAGTATAGATGACTGCAAATCTTTCCCAGTCAATAAGGAAAGAATGGAACATAAGGCAGATTGATTGTCAAGATTTTCAAGACAGCATTCATTTTTCTAGTAACCAACACACATTCATGCAATTTTCAGCCAACACTCTTCAAGCAACTCTGGTGTAGGACTAATTTAAAATCAAATATTTCTTTTCAAAATTAGAATGAATTGGTGATAAATGATAGCTTCTAGTATATCATGTTGATATCTGAGGCTTCTCCAGTCCTTTCAAACCTGTAGTTCTGATTTGGTGCTATTTCAATTCTATCTTTGAATACAGCAGCCAAAATTAAGAGAACTGTATAGATTCCTTATATATGTCAGCCCACCTGTGTTTATCTTTTTCCACTGTCAACACCCTGCCAGTGATGAACCTCCATTGTCACACCATGATCACTGAAGTCCACAGCTTACATTTCAATTCCCTCTCAATATGTACATTCTATGGGTTTGGACAGACATGTACTGATACTTTGTATCACACTATAATCCTGTATGCTTTGTCTTCTTAATTCTCATAGTTACTGATCTTACTACTGTCTACACAGTTGGGCAATTTGTTGAATTTTTTTATAGCTAAAATCCTATTGAAAAGAATTCTTAAGTAAGCTTTCTATAAAACACATATACTATGATTTATTTGAAACCTTTTCTAAGTTTCAAAGGACTGCCTAAACCTCACAATATGTAATGGTTCTTTATGTGTTTAGTAGGATGAAACATGTTCAGATTATTATTTTCAATCTAATGGATAGCCAGGCAAGTAATATGCAAAAAAACTTGAACTTATATTGTTGAGTGTAAAACTTTCTTCTGTACATCACAATACCTTTCTGTTGAACTAGGCCATTGAAAACTTAATATTGGAATATTTACCCGAAATCAACCATCTCCCAACTGCCAGTAAGTCAGCCAGAATATTGTCTACGATCTTCTACTTTGGAGTACAGTGCAAATTGCTCTTGCTAGGTGCTGATGGCGCATGCCTATAATCCTTGCTAATTACGAGGCTGAGATCTAAGGATCACAGTTCAAAGCTACCTTGGGCAAAAATGTCAGTGAGACTCTTATCCTCAAATAACCAGCAGTAAGCCCAAAATGGAAATGTATTCAAGGGTTAGCTTTTTTTACTCATGGTTGGTACTTAAAGGACAGTACCCAGGCCGTAAATTTAAGGCCTGGTACTGGTACACACACACACACACACACACACACACACACACACACACACACACACCAGAACTTACTGGTACACACACACACACACACACACACACACACACACACACACAGAACTTGCTGAAAACAGAGTTGCTATGGCCTGCATTCCACAGCTTTCCAGTCAAACCAAACAAAAAAAAGTCAAAGTCAATTGATCTACTTTTACTCTTGACAAAACCCAATGTCTACTTTTACTCTTGACAAAACCCAATGTTTTGTGTTTATTTTTTTACCTGGCACCCTGATCTCTTTGAAGCCCCTAACACTGTGCTGCTCCACACCATTGCATTGTGATCAATTGTAATTTGTGATGCATGAAGAAGTGCAGATTTTATTTGCTTAAAATAACAAATTAGGGTCTGGTCAGGAATATCAATAAAAATAAAGCTCCTTTTACCTCTGTGGGGTGCTTTCTTGAGTGCTAGTGTTCAGAGACTATCAGTGACTACAGTCCATTATTCAGTGCATCAGAAAGTGATCCGGGAGTGTCCATGCATTTGTAGTTTCTTTGAGAACCTGTGACTTCCTGTGTATGTCCCAGCACGGGAGAAGGAAGTGAGAATCTCGAGTTTCTATTTCAACCGCCTTTGATTTGTATGAGGCTCCCTCTTGGATAGAAGGAGTCTATCCCTGTTTTCTTTTTTTTCTTTTTCTTTTGGTCCTGGGGCCTGAACTCTGGGCCTGGGCATTGTCCCTCAGCTCTTCAGCTCAAGGCTAGCACTCTACCACTTGGGCCACAGTGCCACTTCCGGCTTTTCTTCTTTTTGCTTATGTGGTGCTGGGGAATTGAACCCAGGGCCTCATGGCTGCAAGACAAGCGCTCTACCACTGAGCCACCTTCCCAGACCCTAGATGTATATTTTTTATTGTAAAGATACTGTACAGAGGGGTTACAGTTACATGAGTAAGGAGCACTGTTATCCCCTCCTTTGTTTTTCCCCTACCATCCCTTTCCTCCTACCTCCCCAACTCCTCCCCACTCCCCAAGTTGTAAAATTTGTTTTCAACATAGCAACATAGTGTCTTGTACATCTCATTGTGACAATGGGTCAACTTGTATCCTTATTTCAGCATGTTGTTATTTTCCTTCCCCTCCCCAAATTAGGAAAATGTATATACAAGATGCAGGGCACCAGAATCAAATACAGTGAAAACAGGGGTTATACCATGAAAACAGAGAATCTAGAGCCAGCCCCTGTACTTCCTCCTCATAAATAATGCTTTAGGTTTTTATAATAATAGCAAGCATATGGTCATCTCTTTCTGCTTGAAATTTCATGGAAGTTACAAACTTGAAACTCAATTTATTCATGTAAAATAATATTTTATATATATATATATATATATTTGTCCTTTTAAGGTTTATGAAAGTCTCTCTCTATATAATTGCTTTTTCAAGGTTTGTGAAAGTAAAAATGCTGATTAGACAGTGCCAGATACAAGTGGTTAATTAGTGTGAACACTATGCCTCCTTTCCACAGACCCTTTGATTTATTCTTTTTGACTTGTCACTTTAAATCTGCATATTCTTCCCTCTTGAATGCAGTTGATATAGAAATGGAAAATGGATTTGCCAAAAATTCCTCTAAAACTGCAAATAACTCAAACTACCTGTCCTGATTTTGTTACTGTTTTAATTATCTAAGCCATTAATTTTCTCCAGTATTCTTTCTGCTAACAGTGAAACAGATTGCCAGTGCTAAGAAAATTCTTGTCTTAATTGAGTACCACAATGTCTGGGCTGAATCTTATAAGCATTGGATTTCTCAATTATCCAATCCATAAACAACTGGGAAGTGTTAATTAGGTACTAAAAGCAAATTGAAGTACCTGAGGGATCTTCTTAACAATAATTGTACACTCAATCAGGTAGTAAGGCCATAAATTACATGTCAACCTGGTATCTGGTCCTGGTGTGACTTGGAATCCTTATCTTTCTATAGCTTATCATTCAATTTGACATCTTTAGAATGTCATTTTAAATTATTTCATTCTCCTTATAAAGTATCTGATTGATATGATAGAATTGGGAAATTATGAACAAAAATATATTAGCCAGTTTTTAGAGATTTCATTTCTGTTTAGATCCTTTCATGAGTATAGGAGTATTATCAGGTATATGTGATATTTTTAGGTAATTAAAAATCTATATCATGATATAATTTTAAATGATAACTTTTGAATAAAGAATTAAACAGAGAGAGTTTGTGTGTTTTGTGTGTGTGTGTGTGTGTGTGTGTGTGCACGCGTGCGCGCACTAGTGCTGGGGCTTGAACTCAGGGCCTGGATGCTGTCCCTGAGCTTTTTTGCTCAAGGCTAGTGATCTAGCCACAGTTTCACTTCTGGCTTTTTGGTGGTTCATTGGAGAAAAGAATGTCATGAATATAGCAATTCTCTGATCTCAGCCTCCTGAGTAGCTAGGATTATATGCACCACTGGTGCCTGGCTTGAATAGTTTTAAACAAAATTTCAAATGACTCTTCTCTATGAATACAGCAACAGAATCTATTCAGTGGTCTTTACCAAACCTGATTCCAAATCATACTGCAGTTTAAACGCAGGCCCTTGAGTTTACTTGCTTGCTGAGCTAGCACCCTACAACTTTCGGCATCACTATAGTCTGTGTTTTTTGTTGACTATTTTGGAGATAGATTCTCATGGACGTTTCTGTCAGGGATACCTTTGAACTACCATTCTCTGGATCTCAGCTTTCTGCATAGCTCAGATTACAGATGTGAGGTAGCCCTGGCACCCAGCTTTGATTCTAAATCTTAATGATGTGATGAAATCTAGAGTTAGAACAGCAGCAATACAACCTTACTTTTCCCGTTTCTGCCCATGTGTTCTTAAGGAAACCAGTTTGATCCAATCCATCTTTCTTCAACAATTCATTTAACAAACACTTTCTGAAAGCTGACTGTATGCTAGACATTCTTCTTGAGTGAGACAAACAGGCAATCATTTCTGCCCCAGTGAAAACTCTGCTGACACTGATTTAATGTGGTGACATGCCCGGTAGAGTCCTAACATGTAGAGAGAACAAACAACTAGGATAGGCGAAGAGTTAGAGATTATCTTTCTGCACAGGAGGGACTTACTCTGAAGCTTTCATTTCCTTATTTTAATTTAGGAATTGTACAAATATGTACAACCCAGGGTTTTGTAAGAGTCCTAGTTGTTTCTTACAATGAGATCTTTTTCGTGACAATATTAAGGAGTGGAGATGTTGTATTTACATTTTAGTTGTGCAGATACACGTTTCTTTTTCCTTTTCATTTATTATTTATTTATTATTTTTGTGTGCCAGTTCTGAAGCTTGAAATCAGGGCCTTTTACAATATCCCTTAGGTTTTTTTGCTCAAGGCTAACATTCTACCACTTGAGCTACAGCCTCACTTTGAGCTTTTATCTTTTGGTGATTTATTGGAGATTCTCACAGACTTTCCTCTCTGGGCTGACTTTGAACAGTCCTCTGACTCAGCCTCCTGAAGACCTAGGACTATATGTGTGAGCCACCCAAACTGGCTTAGTCACATATTTCTTACAGTCCTTACATATGGATGGGAAAGTATATGCAATAGGCTGTATTAATGGAAAAATAGGGTTTATTCTGCAAGCAATAAAAATGTAATTACCAGAAAGTAGCACACATGGAAGGGACCAGTGAATTATAAAGTCTGAAAGATTATTTTAAGGATAATAGCATCTGTTTCAAGCTGAGGAAAATTCTACCATATATTTCCCTAATGTCCTCAGTTACCTTTGACCTCTCAGAGCCTTCTTAGAGTACAAGGATTTCAGAGGAGAGAACCTTTCTGTAACATAGGAGCCACCAACAATGGACACAACAATGATTTATAGAGCCAATGTGCCTTTGCTGCTTAATTTACCAAGAGCAATACTGATCTCCTTCCAATAAGGGACCAATACTCATTTGTATTTCATCTTCATTGTATGTGGTATGACACAAAGCAATACATGAGCAAATATATGGCGTATTCCTTTTTTCATCTTCTTCTTCTTCTTTGGGCAGCTTTGAACTTAGGGCCTCGCTCTGTCCCTGAACCTCTCTGTGCTCAATGCTAGTGCTCTACCCTTTGGGTCACAGTGCCACTTGTGGCTTTTTCTGAGTAGTTTATTGGAGAAAAGAGTCTCATGGATTTTCCTGCCCAGGCTAGCTTTGAACTGTGATCCTTAGTTCTCAGCCTCGTGTGTAGCTAGGATTACAGGCATGAGCCACCAGTGCATGGCTTGACATACTCATTTTATAACCTCTGATAACACCTAGTAGAGGCTCAACAAATCTGTAAATAGATATCCATACCTGAGGAGAATGGAGATAACATATATGAAAAGGTTGTACCATATAAACAAAATATTAATTATCACCTCATCCTTTTCAACTTCTCCTTATAGTTATTGGAACATATTTGTCATTGAACATAGGTTTGTGATAACACACTACTTGAAGGATGGGGCCAATTTTTCCACATCAGGTTCATTATGTCTATTATTAGGAAGGATTTAGAGAAAGCCCATTGGCTGGTCAAGAGCCAAGGAAGAAGTTGGGCAATATCATTAGCAGGTTTCCTAAAAGCATCCAGACCATAGACAACAGATCAGGTTTCCTCACACATAATTTCTTGTCCTGGGATCTGAATGAGAGAGCCCTGCAGCTGTGCAGCCTGAAAGCAGATGTTGCCCTGTCAGGTGTCTTTGATTCTACTTGAGAAACCACAGGAAGCTGGTTGCCAGCAAGTCATCAGCTCTGTAGGAACAGGAGAATGGCAGATTATATTGTGTGCTCACAGAGAAGCCATGGCACTGAGCCACAGACAGGGCTGATGTACACATACATGGGAATGGAACCTGACTGCTTGTGTCTAAGCTAATACATAACTCCTCTGCTTTGTAGTAAGTTGACTATTCTGACATTGGTGACATTTCTTCATACAAAAACCTTTGGATGACAGTGTACACATTCTAACCATTTAGAATCCCCAGCAGGTGAATTAGTCCATTAACAAATGAGGCATAAACTATTTTTAAATTTTAATTCTTTGAAATCATACCCAGAGACATGAGGGGTGGAGGAGAAACAGGCAGCCAGTGAGACTTGATGTAGTATTTATTGATGTAGTATTTATTTATGTCTTACTGACATAAGAATATTTTCATAGAATGGCATTTCATTTTATTTTTTACAGAGAGTTGTAATAGTATTCCTAGTTTATTGAGAAGAGGGTTGAGATGTCTAAATAAACTGCGAGGGTCCAATATCTGATATATTACTGTCTTGGACTTCAAAGCCATGTTCATCTGATGACAGACGCCATACTTGTTTTCCTGACTTACAATTACTTGATACTTTCTTTAGAAAAATAGATGAAGTTGAGTTCTATCATAGTAGATGTGCATATATATAGTAAATACTATATATGACTGGGTTGTGTGTGTGTGTGTGTGTGTGTGTGTGTGTGTGTGCGCACGCGTGCACGTGCATATGTGTGTGGTATATATAGTATAACTAAGTTAATAATTTTAAAAATATTGCCATTATTTCTGATAACTGTCATGTATTCTAACAAATTTAATTGCATTCATTATCACAGCTTAAAGAACACTTCTGGTTACTTACCAAGAATCATCCCTTTCTCTTATAGAATTAATTCAGATTTTTATGTCTATCACCAAAAACCCATATGCCATCTGAAAGCATCAGCTACTTAGACTCAAAGGGATTGGTCTGACATGTCTAAAGATAATTCCTTGTGCCAATATTTGATTTTGGACTCAATCTGTGATTTATTTGGGATTTATAAAGTACAAGGAAGGGTTTCTGTGCAATTCATGGAGAAAGATATAATTCATTTTCTGAAAGGCCTGAGGGATGCCAAGATCCTTTCTTACCATTTGTTACTCTTAGAAGTGAATTCCATGATTTCCCTTATTTGCAATAACTAGTATATGCCTGAGACAAGCAGAAAAGGTCAGATAAGTTGATGTTAGGTGAAATGAACTCCAAGATAAGGACTCAAATGGTTTTTCTTTCTTGCTATTGTTTCTAACATATTTATAAGATGATTTCTTTGTTGCTTTTATGCCCCTCCCCCACGGTATAACCCCTGCTTTCACTGTATTTGATGTTGGTATAATTTGTGGAGGGGAAAGGAAAAAACAAATTGTTTAAATAGGGATACAGGTGGACCCATTGCAACAATAAGATGTACAAGATGTTATGTCGAAAAACAAATTTTACAACTTTGGCGGGGTGTTTTGGGGGAGTGGAGATGGGAGGGCAGGGATGGTAAGGGGAAACAAGGAGGAGGCAACAATGCTTGATAAGAAATGTAATCATTACCTTGCTCATGTGATTGAAACCTCTCTGTACAGTATTTTCACAATTTAAAAAAACTTATTAGTTAAAAAAAAAAGAATTGAATTCCAGGACTACTTCAGCAATTTTGCTCCCTGAGGAGATAGAATTCTCATACAAAGAAAGCTTAGGCCAAAAAATTGTAGACTTAGAGCTGGACCCTTTGGATCATGTTGACCTTAGCACTTGTAGCCACCAACTATCATTGTTTAACCAATTTAATTCCTTGAACTGGGTATTCTATAACTTGCAAAAAGTGATTAATGTATTGAACATGCCCAGGCCAAGAAATCAATGATAAATTGTCTCCCTTTTGCTTGGTTATATCATGATGAATTATATATCATCTTATGATTGACACTGGTTTGGAACTTTACCTTCTTTCATCAAATCCTTTTCATTTACTCCATTTTACACAGTTAAATTCTTTGTCTTACTCAGGTTGAATCAATCACCAGTCCCTTTGTTTTCCCACGGTTAGAGTTCCTTCAAGCAACTTGAACCTTGGGTTTCTAAGTCCAAACTTAAAATTTCATGCATTTTAAATCTAGACTAACCCCAGCATTTAAAATGAAAAGAAAAGGCAGAGTTAGGTTCATTTATAATTTCTAGTGTAAAATTATAGTCTGTTATAAGTGTTCCTGTTATTCAACAATAGAGGACTTTTTTCTCTGACTCTGTTTGTCGGACTCAATAAATAATTTAAATGGCAGTTTTTAACTTTTCTTACCTCATTTTATTTTCATTTTTTTGGCTTTTGTTTGCTTTCATCGTAGAATCTCCAAATACTTGTCTTAGTATTTCTCTACTTACAACTATTACCCTAATCTATTCACTCTCCACCCTAGTACACCCACAGTCTAAGCTCCGTAGAAGCAGATCTGGTATCTCAGTCATCTTTGGATACCCTTGTTTGGATACCATGTAATGATGATTCAGTTCATGTTTATTCATCGGAACAAGGCTTCTCTGATCCACCTGGAAATTGTGAGGAACAATATATTCTGTAGAGCTAAGTTTTGTTTTGATGTCTCTAAATTTTGATGTTTTTAAATTTCAGGCTATAAAGAGCAGAAACTTCTATGAATCAAGGAAAGTGCTAGCAAAGCTTGTCAGTTTTCTCAGAATTATTGATTGGTCTTTATTCAAAACTTTTTTGCCGTTTGTATCTGGCTGAGAAAAAAATATTTTTCAAAAACTCCCTTTACTTCTGATTTTAATTGAAAAGAAGGTCATGCAAACATTAGCTCAGGTGGGAACTTGATTTTGCTCCCACAAGTCTCATTCACTTTGGTATTTCAATTCTAAAATAGATTTAAATATGTTTAGCATTTTTATAGAAAAGTGCTACCTATTCCTTTTGAAGACAGAACTGTAAATTCTGTAATTAGTACAGCCAGAGCTGAAGAGTTCTTCCTGAAAAGCTGTATTCAAGCAGGAGGAGTTTGCTAAGGCAGTTTCAGTTAAATTTTCAGAATTTCTTTCATGTTTAAATTTGCCACAGCATGGTTCAAGGGAAAGAACATTCAAGAAGGTGTCATAAGGCCTATATTTTCCAGCCCAGCTGTACCTCAAATGCATTATGCTAGCTCTGCCCAATCTCAGCTATTTCTATGTGTAGAAATTACACATTGTCTGATATACAGGAAATGTGATTCAATTCATTTTCCTACAATTCATTATACTTAGCACAGTTCATTGGAGGTCCCTGGTTTCTGACTTGGTTGTTGTTTTTCCTTTTTATATATAAAATAAAGCTTTACCATCCAACTTCTTGTTCCATTATTTCCCACCACAACCTTGTGATTCAACCACCTGAGACTTTCTCCCCCCTTTCCTTGAGCCTGGTAGGCTTTTCATGGCAGAACCTATTTCTAGGTCATGCCTTTTTGACTTTTCTGAACAACAAATTCCTCCACCCCAAGATCCCAGTCCAATGTCATTAGACAAGGCGACCTTGTTTAACTCAGATTGAATTAAGTGCCAATTCCTTTTGTTTCCTGTAACTGTTAACCTTGTTCTCACAATGTTATATAAGCTGCTTGTTATGTGACCATTTGGTTTTCTTTACTGTGTAAATTCTTTATAGGGAGAACTATAAAAGTTCATCTCACTATCTTTCATTTATAGTTCAATATCTAATATGCCTTGAAACTCAATAAATGTTAAAGGGATAGATGGATTGAATCAGAGTATAAGTAAACAGAAACAGAAGGTGGCTCAGTGGTAGAGCACTTGCCTTGTATGCATGAAGCCCTGGGTTCGATTCCTCAGCTCCACATAAGCAAAAAGAAAAAACCCGGAAGTGGCGCTGTGGCTCAAGTGGTAGAGCGCTAGCCTTGAGCTGAAGAGCTGAGGGACAGCGCCCAGACCCAGAGTTCAGGTCCCACAACCGGATCCCCCCAAAAAAACAAAAACTTGGTTAACTACGATAGCAACATATTAAATCTTAGAGATCTCTCAATTTAGGAAGTCTTGATATTCCTCTTTAACTATTGTAGTAGAATTTATAGACACAAATTTTCTTTCCTAAACATTTTTGAGAATAGGATAAGCTACTCAGTACCAGAGAATTTTTTTTTTTTTTTTTTTTTTGTCGGCCGTGGTTTTCTGGTGGTTTATTGGAGATAAGAGTCTCACGATCTCTCCTGCCCGGGCTGGCTTTGAACCGCGATCCTCAGATCTCAGCCTCCTGAGTAGCTAGGATTACAGGCGTGAGCCACCAGCGCCCGGCAAGTACCAGAGAATTTTTAAATCTTTTATCAGCATATCTTAGTCATAGGAGAATTTACATTGTGATATTTCCACATATATATACCTTCATCAAAATCACCCCATACTCTCCCTTACCCACTCTACCCCTTCTTAAAATGACTCCAGCAAATTCTTTATTCTGCTTTTGGACAAGTATATAAATCACTTCATCCCTATTTATCCTCCTTCATGTCAACCCTTCACCTATTCTTTTCCCATTGGTACCCAAACAGAACCTACTTTGCATTCCTATCATTGAGTTAATTTTTAATGTACATTAATTGTACAAATGGGTTTGGCCAGGAAGATTCACAAAACATTCATTGTACTTTAATCACATAACCCTCCTCTATTGTTCTTTCTCCATCGCCTCTCCATCCTATTATTCAATAGCTTTCAGTAGTTTTTAATGCTTCGTTCATACAAAACTGTAATGTATTTTGATATCTGTCACTCTCCATCATTCTCTTTTTCTCTTGCCCTCCCCCACAGCTGCCAAATAGCTCCTCAAATGCACTTATGTTCTCTAAAACTGTATATACATGCATGTAATTTTATAGGGATATATTTTAGATATAGAGTCTACATATGAGAAAACTTGGCTTAGTTTAATTAGATGCTCTCCAATTTCATCCATTTCCTTGTAAACAACATAATTCATACCTCTTTATAACTGGATAACTACTAATTTTTTTGTCGGTCATGGGGCTTGAACTCTGGGCCTGAGCACTGTCCTTCAGCACTTCAGCTTAAGGCTAGTGCTCTACTACTTGGGCCACAGCACCACTTCCAGTTTTCTGGTGGTTTATTGGAGACAAGAGTCTCATGGACTTTCCTGCCCAGGCTGGCTTTGAACTGCAATTCTCAGATCTCAGCCTCCTGAGTAGGTAGGATTACAGGCATGAGCCACCGAACCCAACACTTAACTACTAATTTTATCCATTCATCAGTGTTAGGACATCACTGCTGCTTCTAAGCTGGATTATTTCAAATAGTGTTGCAATAAAAATAAGTGGACAGGTCTCTCTATTGTATACTGACTTTGAGTATATGAATATATTGCATATATATGCCCAAGAATGTTAGTTAAGATTGTAAATAGTTTTTATTAAGAACACTGGGCTGCTTGAGCTTACAGATTGCTAATAATATTGATGCTTTGAAATATTGCAGCTTATCTGCAGTGGAGTAATGACCAGTGGTATTAAAGCTAACCTTATTATTCATTTCTACTCCTTAATATAACATATTTACTGAGCACTTGACTTTTACTCTGAAAAGATCTTTTTTTTGTTGATTTTCTAAACTATATGATTTTAAGTGCAGAAATAATTCCTATAAAAATGAAATGTATATTTATTATACATTCTGATGAATTCACATTTGTCTTATCAACAACAAAAATGCATCTTGCTGAGAATTTTTTATTAAAATTGTACTATTTATTTATGAATGATTGGGTAAACAAATAATTCTTGAGCTTCAACTCTGTCTAGCTTTCAATCGAACATATATTGGAAAAGAGACTTATGCAAACAAGAAGTAGAAATGAATGCAATACACTATGCTGGGAGGCAGCATAGTGTAAAGAATGCAGGCTTTAGAACCATAAATCGGGCTTTGAAACTTAACTTTTCTCCTTATTGAGTATACGATCCTAGGCCACTCCTCTATCCATGGACTGTATCTGTGAGCCCAATCAACAGGAGATGGAAAATATTTGGGAGGGAAATGTATCTGTACTAGAAATATTATTTCTGTTCATTAGTTCCTAAAAATTAAACAGCATTTGCATTGTACTGGACATTTAGAGTTGATTTAAAGCATAGTAAGGTACACAGGTTAATTGCAAAATCAACAGTGTTATGTAAGGGACTTAAATATTTTGGGATTTTGGTATCTGAGGAAATTCTGGAACCACTCTCCTTATGTATCGATGGAAATTCAGTTTTAGCTGCAATATTTATTTTATAACACTATCTTGTATGACATAAAGCCCTATCTACCTGGCTCATTTGCTATTGCAGAAGGACATATAATGATAAAATTAAGCAAGATCAATAAAGTAAGTACTAAGAAAAATAATGTTCCTGAAAACAAAGGAAGTTATTACATACTAGAGTTCTTCAAAATGTGACCATAAGGGGCTGGGAAGGTGGCTCAGTGGTAGAGCACTTGCCTTGTATGCATGAGGCCCTGGGTTCAATTCTCCAGCACCACATAAACAAAAAGAAAAAAAAAGAAAGAAAGAAAAAAAGAAAAAGAAAAGAAAAAAGCTGGAAGTGGTGCTGTGGCTCAAGTGGTAGAGCACTAGCCTTGAGCTGAAGAGCTGAGGGACAGCACCCAGGCCCAGAGTTCAGGACTCACGACTGGACCCCCCCCCCCCAAAAAAAAAAATGTGACCATAGGCAATGGTCTGTTCTAATGCTCATCTTTTAAGTTAAATGATGTCTTCAATTCCCAAGGCTTTTTTTTCTTTTTCTTTTCTTTCTTTCTTTCTTTCTTTCTTTTTTTTTTGCCAGTATTGAGGTTTGGACTGTGGGACTGGACACACTGTCTCTGAGGTTCTTTAGCTCAAGGCTAGCACTCTCCCATTTGAGCCACAGTGCCACCTCTGGCTTTTTCTGTGTATGTGGTACTGAGGAATTGAACCTAGGGCTTCATGTATGGCAGGCAAGCAGTCTACCACTTAGCCACATTTCCAGCCCAGTTTCCAAGGCTTTAACACGACATATTCAAAATAATTTTGTTGTTGGAGTTTGGTAACACAATAAAATTATAACATAGAACAGCCACATTGTTTTATCCCAGAAACAAAAAAATATTTAAAATTTAAAATTTACCATTCTAATAAATTGAAAAAAATTCTCAATAGGCAGAGGAAAAAGATCTGACCAAACCTAGTACAACAAAACAATATAAACAAAAAGAAAAAAGAAAAACTCTCAACAAAGCAGAGATAGCAACATCAATGAAAAATTTATAGCTACCAATATATATATGATGGTGAAAGACTGAATACTTAAGATCACAAACAACACAGGAATATCTTTGCTTACCATTTTTATGTATTATAGTACTAAATGATATAGCCAGCACAGTTGAGGAAAAAAAGGGAAAGAGGAGCACTGGTGGCTCATACTTGCAATCCTAGTTATTCAGGAGAATGAGATCTAGAGGGTAGTGGTTTGAAGCTCTCTAGGGCAGAAAACTCCTCAAGATTCTTTCTTCAAGAGAACCAGCAAGAGACAGAGCTGGAGGTATGTCTCAAGTGATAGAGTGCCAATCTAGTAAGCACAAGTGTCTTTGAATTCAAGCTCCACTATTGCCATGATAAAAAGGAAGACAAAAAGAAGGGAAGATGTGAAAGATTTTGTTCACAGATGAAATGACATGATCTGATACTGATCAAAAAGTCAGGAAAAGATGAATTCAGTGATGTTGCAAGATAAAAGGGCAATATACAAATTTTAATTGTGCCCCAGCCACTAATAATAAAAAATTAGAAAATAGAATCAATAAAGCAATTCTACTTAATAATACCACAAAATACAGGAAACTTAGGGATAATTCTGATTAAATAACTCAAAGAATTATGTACTGGAAATCACAAAATATTGCTGAGAAAGAATTTTAAAGTGGAGAAATATCTTGCTTATATGTTTAAAGAATCAATATGGCTGAGTCTATTCTTTACAAACTTACATAGATATTTAACATAATCTCAATCAAAATTTCAGTAGAATTTTCTATTAAAATTTTATTGTGAAGGTGATGTATAGAGGGGTGACCGTTACATGTCAGGTAATGAGTGTATTTCCTTTTGAACAGTGTCACCTCCTCTCTTGTTCTCTCCCAGTTTCCCCCTTTCCCATATCCCCTCTCCCACAAGTTTCCAACATAGTGTCTAGTCAATATCACTGCTGAATTGGCTCACACTTTGTTCCTCCATTTCTGTGCTTCCTCTTCCCCTCCCCAAATTAGATAAATTTATATACAAGACAAAGTGTACAGAAATCAAATACAGAAACAAAAGGGAATAAACCAAAGTAAAAAGGAAAGAAAATGAGATGAACTGCAGACAGTAAACTAAAAGAAACCTCTTGTTTCCAATTCTTGGAGTACATTCGAAAAGCAGCATTTTATATAATCATATCTCCATAGTTATTGAGCCTTTGTGATCCTCTCCTAAGAATATCCTCCTTTGGGGTCACTGTGTGAATGTTTATAGAGTGCTGTTTAATTAATCATGTTCAAGAGTAATTATTTGTCTCTTATTATCCATTGGGTTTACTTGTAGAAATATAGGCACATTCTAATATATGAGAGAAAATAATTATTATAAATGAGAGAAAATACACAGCCTATGTTTCTTTGCATCTGGCTTACTTCACTTAGTATAATATTTTTCCAAGTCGTTCTATTTCCTCAGGAATGGGGCAATGCCATTCTTTCTGATGGAAGCATAGAATTCCATTGTGTATATGAACCACATTTTCTTGATCTACTCATCCATTGAGGGGCATTTGGGTTGATTCCCCATTTTAGTTTTGGTGGTTTAAGTTTGGCCGGGTTTGTGGTCATTTCAATAAATTCCCAGGAATGGGACTGCCGAGTCAATGAGAAGCCAACAATTTTTATTTTTTTAAGTCCTGGGGCTTGAACTCATGATCTGGGTGCTGAGATTTTATGCTCAAGTCTATCACTCTACCACTTGAGCCACAGCTTTGCTTCCAGCTTTGTTTTGTTTTGTTTATGTTTGTTTCATAGCTAATTAGAGATGGGCTGGCATCAAATCACAATCCTCAGATCTCAGCATCCTGAGTAGCTAGTACTGTAAATGTGAGTTATAAACACTTGCCTCCAGTATAATTTTTTAAAGATAAATATCAAGTTTATTCTAAAACTTGTATGAAAATTCAAAGTAAATTTGTCAAAACATCTCTCAAAGAAAGGAAGAAAATCAGGCATCTAAACAATCTGAATTTAACAATTATTTTCAAGAGTTGATAATGTAAGCATCACATTTTCAGTATAAATATGGAGAAATAAATCAGAAAGGAAATGAGAGTTTAAAAATAAGAACTCATCCTATAATTTTTGATTTTTTTCTGTATTTTGTTTCTTTTCACTGCTATTGGCTCTTTTTTTATTGTGAGAATAATGTACAGAGGAGTTACAATTACATGGGCAAGATAACGAGTACATTTCTTATCAAGCATTGTTGCCTCCTCTTTGTTTCCCCTTCCCATCCCTTCCCATACTCTCCCCCTCCCCCTACCCAATCCTCCCCCCCACCAAAGTTGTAAAGTTCATTTTTCCACATAGCAACTTGTACATCTCATTGTTGGAATGGGTCCACCTGTATCCCTAGTTAAACGATTTGTTTTATTCCCTTCCCCTCTACAAATTATACCAACATCAAATACAGTGAAAGCATGGGTTATACCGTGGGGGAAGGACATACAAAGCAACATAGAAATCATCTTATAAATATGCTAGAAACAATTACATGAAAGAAAAAAAAACATTTGAATACTTACCTTGGGGTTTTGATTTTTTAGACAGGAACAACTGGATGAATATATGAAAACAATGAATTTACATTCATACCTCCCTTGTACACAATATCAAGTTAAAATTGATGCTATCCCCAATATAATCCTTAAATTGCTAGAAGAAATCAAAGGAGAACATTTTTGTAAACTTTGTATAGATGTAGATTTTTTGGTATTAATGTAAAATTCTAAATCATACAAGAAAAAATAACAAGTTGCAGTTAGTCAATATTAAAAACTGCTTGTTCCAGAAACACTATTGAAACAGTAAATAAGTCTATTTTTCCATACACTGGGAAAAATCCATGTATCATATATATCTAATAAAGAGCTTTTGTCTAGATTATGAAAGAACTCTAAAAACTCAAAAATAAGAAACACACAAAGTCAACTTCAAAGGTAAACAAAAGGTTTGTATATTTCCTAAAAAAGCACACATAAGCACATGAAAAATTTCAATACTATTGGACATCAGGGAAATGCTGATTTAGAAGAACTATGCAAGCTTCTATACATTTTTAGACTGGCTAAAATTAAAATGACTAATAACACCAGGTGTTCATGAAGATGTGAAGGGACTAAACTATTATACCTGAAAGGTGAAAATTTAAATGATGTAACTACTGTAATAATTTAACAATTGAAAAATGTAAACATATCTACCATGTGATCAAATTAACCTAATATAATCTAACAGGCATTTGTTTGCTTTGGGATGGAGGATGGCAAAGAAGGAGAATGGGGGAAGGGGTTACAAGAAAGCATGAATAACTTTTGAAGGTGAGAATTATGTTTCCTACCTTGGTTGTGTTGAAGTTTACAAGCATGTAAAAAGAGAGAAATATAGTTAGTGTTCTATATTAAAAGCAAAGACTTTTTCATGGGCAGTGATAACAATTTTGGCAAACACAATTTAGGTCTTCCATCATATTACACATTGACTGTCCTCATCATACTCATCAGAAGGGAAGAATGTACCAACATTTTCTTTTTGTCTGTCCATCCTGAGGCTTGAACTAAGGGCCTGGGCACTGTCCCTGAGCCTGTTTTTCAAAGACAGTACTCTACAACTTGATCCATGGCTCCATTTCTGGCTGTTTTGGTTGTTATTTGGAGATAAGAGTCACATAGACTTTCCTGTCTGCACTGGCGTTGAACCACTGTCCTCAGATCTCAGCCTCCTTAATGGCCAGGCATGAACCATTAGCTCCTAGCCCAACATTCTTATAATGGGAGTAATTCATGTACTGTACAGAAAGGTAGTTTTCTCATAATAAGCTTTTTTGTATGTGTGGCAGTCCTGGGGCTTGAACTCAGGGCCTGGTCCCTGTCCCTGAGCTATTTTGTTCAAGGATAACACTACCACTTGAGCCCACAGCTCCACTTCAAGCTGATTTGTTGTTAATGGTGGTGCTGGTGCTGGTGGTGGTTCTTAATTGGATATAAGAGTTTCATGGATTTTCCTGTCTTCTCTGGCTTTGGACTTAGCCTCAGCCTCAGCCTCCTGAGTAGCTAGGATTACAAGTGTGGCACCCAGCTTCAAAATGATCTTTCTTTTTAACCAGACATAAAATGGAAATATGGAAAGATTGTCTTTAGGATTTGTACCATCAGCTGAATCCAGCTTACTGAAAGAAAAAAGAGGTAATTGTGTCATGATCTTACATCTGTGGTCTGTGGATTTTAAGAGACATCTGATCTCTTCACAGTTCCAGGGGAGCAATTGCTTCACTGAGTAAATCATTTCACTTAATTTGGGTCTGATTAGCTGAAGGCCCCTGCTTAAAGCATAACAGAGTGGCGCTCTTGCAGATAAGTAAGTCACCTCATTTGGTTCATGCAGCTAGTTGAGCAGGGCCACTATTGTTCAGATGAAAGGCATATGATAAGGAAGATCTATTTGTAGTAAAAGGCACAGAGAGAGAGAGGCGATAGAAAGCCTTTTAAAATGAGCTGCGTCTTTCTTACAGCTTTTTCATGAATTGCTGTTCTCAAACTTGAACTCTGATTTAGGTGGGATTTTGTTGTTGTTTTTTTGACAATGAACTATTTGCCTTTGTTTCACAGATGGGCACACACAATATAAAAATAGAATTAGTGACTTCACAAGAATTTTGCTGTGCTTTGTTCGCATCCATTTGAAATAAGTTTCTTGACTGGTTTTACTTTATAATAGATTGGTAAAAAATGAATGAGTGAAAAATGAATATTACTAAACATTTATTAATACTGTGCAATGCATTCTGATAGGGATTTTCCAATATGATAGTTCACTTAATCTTCATAGAAATCCTTTAATATCAGTGCTATTTTTCATGACCTCATTCTCTCTTTCACTAAAGAGCAGAATTAGCTGTCACAGGGATTAAATGACTAACATAGATTACATAGAATATGTATTAAAACTAGGCCTGGAAATCAACACTGAAATAAAATTTGATAAATAATGACATCTAAGAGTTGTTCTTTTCTTATCTGAATTCTCAAACATAGCACAGAGAATGCTAGTAGGTTTTTGTTTCTTTTCATTTTTGAAACATGATCATGTTATATAGTACAGGCTGACTTGGAACTCACTATGGAGCCCGGGCTGGCTTGAAACTCCTACTCCTCCTGCTTCTGCTAGGAGTGATTGGATTATAGGCATGCACTATCAAGCTTGGTGAGAATATAAAGGGTGCAATAACCAACATGAGAATTCTTAAAACCAACCCATTGCCTTGCCTTATTGGAGATGAGGATAATTCTTTCAGAATACTTGCTGCTAAAAAGAAAATGCCAAGATTGATTATGAATCAATAGGCTGGCATTCTTTGATAAAGGACCTATGCCTTCCACGTAGGAGGAGAGGCTGAATGAGACAGAAGTTTACACTAGCTCACTTGAGGCCTGGGAGAAAGTTATACATTTGACTCATAGGTTTATTTTTTTTCTTATTCATTGGCTTATTGACTTGTCATTCTGTACTACATCTAAATGAGAAAACTATTTTGAGTAAAGGTCAAGTTAAAGGTTGAAATGTGACTCAAAGGCCAACCAGTCTGTAAATGTGACTGGCCAGAAGGTGTCTATAGTAGAAGATGAGGAGTCAGGCAAGTGGAAACAGACTTAGAAATTACAGAGGAATTAGAGAGCTGGAGGTCACCGGAAGCCACAGGGAGAGGAGAATGTGGTGGTAGGATTAGACTGCATTCTCAGTTTGTGGCCTAGTGTGGCCCTTAGTAGGGAAATGCTAACAAAGGGAAGAGGGGAGCCACTGGGAGAGCAACCTGATGAAGAAAGAGCCAAGATTTAGAACTGTTTAGCATAAAATAAGTATTGAGTTTATTCTTTAGGTTTAGGTTTATCTTTTCCTGTTAATGTTTGTTGAAAAAAAAATCAGGGAAGCAATACAGTCTCCTTGTATTGAGTACCAATACAATATAACGGCAACAAGAATTTGGAAGTTCATTATCAGTTAAGTTTTTTAGCATCCTTTATTGCAGAACAGGAAATGAGTAGTTTCAAGACTACTAAATTGGCCAAGTATTCTTATGGATTTAATTATACTTATTAACATTTAATTATATATATATTATATATACTTTACTACTGTGAATTCTGATTTCAAAGCAAAACTTTCCATTAACTTAGAAAATCATTATGAAGATAGTCTCTGCATTACATATTTTAAGAAACTCAATGACATCAGCTGGCTTATAGAACTTATTGATGAATTATTCACATATTTCTATTTGTATTTAATATTAAATGAAAAGACTTCAGTTTTCTCTGGAAGAGAGGAGAGAGAAGAGAATGCAGAGATTGAAATGGCACAGCTATTAGTGGCAAAAATGTAGTGTTTCTGATTGTCTCCAAATTGCTATGTTTTCTAAATCTTTTATACTTGCTTTATAGGAGTCGAAGGGAAGAAATCACTCCACAATGTTAAATAGCAAACTAGCAGACTCCATTATGGAAAGTAAAGGAAAACCTGTAATGTGTTTGCTGTAAATGTTAGGCAGTATGAACTGCCTGGCCCTCAACCTAGAATGCTTGGTTTCAAATCCCAGGTCCATCCCCCAATTAAAGCTTTACAAACCAATTCTCCTTCCTGCCTTCCCTCTATCTTTTCTTACTCTATTGGCATCAGGTTGAACATGTGCTATTTCTTAATTACCAATATGAGAACAAAAAAGTTTTTTTTATTGTTTAAAGAAGTGTTAAAAAAAACCACTGCAATCCAATCTTTTCTCTTCTGGAATAAGAACGTCATGTTCTTAAGACAAGCTGTTCCTCTGTCATGGCATGACATGGACCAAAGTCACAAGCAAGTAGTTGAGAAAGAAATAAACATCTTTACTTGAAAGCCATGAACATTTTTTCCATCTTGTTGTTGTTGTTAGTTTGATTCATTTATACAGATAATATGCAGGTTTAGTACTTTGCTTGGGCAAGTAACTTAATCTCTTTCATCTTCTCTTTTGATGAGTTGTGATGATTAAATAACTTGGTTTATAAAATAGATTAGGGATAAATGCATGAAATATTCTCTGAAGAAACATTAGTCCCATTGCCTAGTGTTTATCCATTTCTATGGTGTAAAGTTTCCCTCAGAACTGGTTTGAAGCTATCAGCATTCCATCACTGAAGGGGAAGTTGAGGGGTCACACAATCAGCCCTAATGAGGAGTCTATGGTAATCTACTGAATTTAGAGCCATGCACATAAAATATTGCATTAGTGCCTGTCAAATAGCAAACCCAAAGAAGGCTTCATTTTTTTTTTTTTTTGTCGGTCGTGGGGCTTGAACTCTGGGCCTGGGTGCTGTCCCTCAGCTCTTCAGCTCAAGGTGAGCGCTCTACCACTTGAGCTACAGCGCCACTTCCCGTTTTCTGTTGGTTTATTGGAGATAGGAGTCTCACGGTCTCTCCTGCCCGGGCTGGCTTTGAACAGCGATCCTCAGATCTCAGCCTCCTGAGTAGCTAAGATTACAGGTGTGAGCCACCAGCGCCCGGCAAGGCTTCATTTTTCTAAGCATCAGTGACTAAATAAAATGGGTGCTCAAATTTCCTTTGTACTCTTAAAAACTTTTATTTGAAGGCCACTCAGAGAGGTTTGGCCTTGGAAGTAAATTTAGAGATGATCTATTATGTCCACTTCAACTTAATATATTAGAAAAGTGAGGCACAGAGAAGCTGGTGAGCTTGTTCAAAAAAGCAGTCAGTAGAAACAAAGGAGGAGGCTACAATGCTTGATAAGAAATGTACTCACTATCTTGCCCATGTAATTGTAACCCCTCTGTGCAGTATTTTCACAAAAAAAAGCAGTCAGTAGAAACAAGGAATCTAGCACCGAGCGTCTCATCAACTTTTCCTCTCTAATATAAACAAATTTTGTTTAAAAATTCCATGGATAGGATCAGCAAAGGAATACAAGATGAATTACCAGCTGATTTTTCTTCCCCTAGCCTGATTTTCCATTAGAGATAGAGTAATAATAAAAGATTGAAACAAAACCCTAGTGAGATTTATTGATAACATTTTTGTGATCATGAGTCCATTTTGAGGAAAGAAGCCATTTGATAAAATGTTTTTGTGTAGTTGTATTATAAAAGCGAGCTATTATGAAGAGCTATAAATGTTGCCAATCACTGAAATGTCTAAATAAGGATATTTTAGTTATTAGAATGAGTGCATCATCTGGCATTCCCCAGTAATATCTCCTCCTAAAAATATTGCAGTACACCCCCATGCAGCATACTCCCAAATTAGTGCTTTTTGTCAGACCCAGGAGGCAATGAATTTATATCTTAAGGTAACAGTGACTCATTTTTGTAACCATAGTGGCTGCTGACTATAGCTTGGAGAATACATTGTCATGGCACCAGGGCCTCTACTTTCCTCTCCACCCTTCAATTCACTCCAGAGTTATTACTGGGAGATAAAAGCAAACAGAAAACATTTTGTCAAATGTATATAAGCCATAGAGATACACACAAATGGCCATAAACACACAGAGTTGAAATAGACACAAAAATGAACTTTCATAGATTGAAATTAAACATAAAAGATGACTGAAATTTAATATTGAGTTTTGCTTCACTCAGACTTATTAGTCAGATCCAGCACAACCTATCAAATGGGGAATAACATAACAGCCTTTGAATACTGCCCTAGAATAAGAGGTCAGCCTTAACTTGGGTAATTCATTAGGGAAAGACTGTGTTAGATATTATTGGATCATCACGATATAGAGCATACAATACTTTTGGGGTGTTTGAAATCCAAATTATAGGCTAATGAATAAGGGAAATATTATACAACATTTTTAGAATCTATTCTCCTTTAGAAAAAGCAGCCATAATTATAGACACTCTGTAGGTGGAAATGCTCACACAATCACACGTTTTATGGTTAACATAATGGGATAAAATGCTAAAGGATACACTTAATCTGTAAATGCAACCGAAAAGATTTCACAAAGTGCCTCAAACAAAACTCTTCCTAAAACGGGATAGCATACTTAAGAGCAACACACACACACTCACACGTACACACTCACAAAATCAGAGATACTTCATTAGATATTTACTACGTTGAATCAACCTATTCCTAACAGATGAAGTAGGTAATTCCTTCTGCACTTTGTGTGAGAATAGCAAAGTTTAAAGTATGCCTGCCCTCTTCAGTTAGAGCCAGGTTTAACTCAGCTTTGACAGTCTTTCCATACTATTTTTTGCTCATTCTTTGTTCCATATTGATTTCTCTACAAAGAGGTCTTAATTTCATAGGCTGTGCCCATATTCCTCTCACAAGGGGGCTGATTAAAATTGTAGTTTTTCTGACATCCTCAGCCTATGGAACTAAAATGTAGAGCTCGGGCACAATCAGGTTTACTTTCCATTAACTTAGGACAGGAAGCTTTGGGTGGGAGAGTTAAAAGTGTCGAAGATGCTATATTCAACTTGGCAGGATTTGTTGTTGTTGTTCTTACTGGAACACAGGCACCTTCAAGGATGAAGCACAGAGTGATACTGAGACTTGTTAATTTTGAGTTTAATTGGCAATTCCTCTGGTTGGAATTGCATCAGGGTAGTGTTCTAGGAAAGTTTGCTATGGATACTTAGAACTACATAGTTCCCCTATGTCAAGTATCTGAGCTTAGTACCTCTGTAAACTTGAAATCACCACATTTAAGTGTATGTGGCAGGCTTAACTTTCTAAAAAAATTTTAGGGATTGGAGTCTTGCTTTTGACTTGTGTGATCTCCAAGTAATTCCTTCCTTCTTTTCTTCCTTCCTTCATTCCTTCCTTCCTTTCTTCCTTCCTTTTTTCCTTCTTTTTCTTTCTTTCTGGAAGGATTGGCTTTGAACTCAAGGGCTTTACTCTTACTAGCCAGAGGCTCTGCCAATATGCCAGGCCTCCAATCCTTTTTGCACTGGTTATTTTTGAGAAGGGTTGTTGCTTCCCACTTAACACATGCCTTAACCTTAATGTATCTATTTCATTTAAGCTCCTTGTCCTAGCCCAGCTTCTTCATTTGGTACAGGCATCTCCTGGACTGCTCAGCCTAAGACAGGCCTCAAACCATAATTCTCCCACTCTCAGCCTCCCAACAAGGCAAAGTTAGGATGACAGGAAGAAACACATCCCACTATACACATCTGTGGAAGAAGAAGGAGTCTCATAAACTTCTTGTTGGAGCTGGCCTTGTAATTGTCCTGCTTTCAGTAGCTAGAAGTACAGGCACAAGCCACTGATGCTCTGCTGGGATGTTCTGGTTTTTGTTCCAACTATCTCACACCCACCACTTTGCTCTGAAGCTTATCTTCATGCCTTATTGATTATGAGACCTGCTTAAGTAGAATAGCCTCAGGGTCTCTGGCTTTTGTTTTCCTCTAGAAAAATTGTATCCAATCACAACTAACCCTTAGGTTATAACTGGAGATAAACAATATGAGTAAAGAGCTGCTGCTTGGACTTGGGTATGGTTTATTATGTCTGTGGAGGCTTCACAGCTCTTCAGTGCAGAGTTTCACAGCCGGGCCACATTGATGAACACACAAGGGGCCCAGAGCCTGTGAATGCCTTCCACACCACCACATGGATCACCAGAGCCAGCTTTAAAGCCCTAATATTTTTCTGTCTTTTTACTAACCATGGTGTAGCTTGAGACTATGAAGTGGCGCTCAAAAAGTGTTGCATAGACTGACTTCCTGCCCAGCAGTCTCCATAGCACTTTTTAAAATCTCCCATAAGCGATTCTGCAGCTGTGCCAGCTTCAGGCAGACTTTTTTTTAAAAGTATTTTTGCAATGTTGACAGCCTCCATCCAAAAAACAAAAACAAAAACAAAGCATCCATCAGCCTTGTCATTCCTACTTGGAGAATAACATAAACTCTTCTGGGAGCCACTAAAACATCAAGGTGGACAGAAGGTGGATCCTTTCTTTCTGAGTTTGAAAAATATTCTTAGCAGAGAAAAACCTGAGCCTTGAGGTCACTTCGATCACCCCCGGGGACTGAGTAGGCTTGCTGACCAGAGCTGACCCTGCCAGGCAAGAGCGAAAGCTGGGCCGACCCTTTCTACCCCAGACCTCTGCAGGCCACACGTTCCCCTCCCCTGTCCCCTGCTCGCCTGGCTGGAGGCCGGGAGGATGCTCCGGTTGCTGGGCGCTGGCCTCCTGATCCCAGGATCTCGGACCTCGGAGGTCATCTACACTCCGGAGGACATCACGGTGGGGGCCCGTGTGTGGTCTCCGGGTCTCCCCTCGGCTTGGGGAGCCCCCCAGTGCATGCTACCCCAGGCGCCCCTGGGTGGTCCAGAGCATGCTCCTTGCTTGCTAGCTCTCTCAGCTCCCTCAGCTGCCAGGCTCCCAGCGCTTGCTTCCCCTGCTGGCCCCTCCCTCCCACCCCACTTGCCTGGCCAGCGCTCCCTATGGTTACTCTAGATTGCAGCAAGCCACTGGCTTTTCACCAAATCGGGAGCTGCAGTATGGCTTTCTCTCCCCTTTCCTCTCTCCAGAGGGAATAACTGCTAATCCTTTGCAGCTTGTATGACAATCCTGTGTGGCCGGGCGAGTAGGCGGGCACATCTTTGACATGCTAATATTGCCCCGCCTTCTGTGATACCTCCTCTACAAGCTTCTCGCTGCCTTTGATTATTTTTTTAAATTTTCATTTCTAATTATTATTATTTTTAAAATTTGCTCTTCCTCAAATCCAACACAGTGGGAGAACCCTTCTTGGTTTGTCCCTTCCCCCACTCCTCTTTCCCCAGGAAAGAGAGACCCTCTGAGACGCTTGCTCGCTCGGTTACTTGCCCGCTGCAGCCTGGCTTCTACGTGGTCCGGGATGGCTAAGCTGGGCGCAGGGGGCAGCGAGCCGAGTGCCAGCTCGGTCTAGGCGGCCGCTCCATGTGCCCGGGCGAGCACCGGTCCCACAGCGAGCTGCCACTGCCGCAGCCCGGAAGGAATGTCCCCTGTTGTTAAGGACCCTGACTGTTTTACACCAATGATTTGCCACTGCAAAGTTGCTTGCACCAACAACACTTTGTCGTTGATGTTTGGATGCAAGGTAGGACAAGGGATTCGTGTCCTTTTTTTTTTTTTCTCTTCCTTAAATGCATGCTGTGCCTCCCTTGGGAGTGCAAACAATTCCTTTTGTTGTCTGTTTGTATGTCTGCTTATTGGAACAGTGACAGAAGCGAAGTGGTGACTGCTTGTCTTCTCAGGAGCAGGAAGGGTTAGGGCATCCGCAAAACCCCTTGATATTCCAGTCAGATGCTAGGCTGTTAAGTTGGTGGTGACAGGATCCGGACTCCAGCATGCAGAAGATCCGATACATCTTGGAAAGGGGGCGTCTTAGGGATCTGCTTGCTTTGGGATCTTATGCGTTTAGCTAGTGACTGAGCTGGTGGCCGATTTGGAAGCTCCTGAACTCAACACTGATCATCGCCCACTGGAGCCAGCCCGCAGGTGATGGGACATGGCGAGGTCCAAGTACCCCGGGGTAAAATGGGACACACCAATGTGCAATTTGATGCTTTTAAAGTTAAGGGGCTTCTTTTCATTTTAGATAGAAAATCGGAGTCAAATTCATGCCCATCCCCCCTCAATTGTGTGACTGACTTTTACACAATTTATTTGAAATCAGCATACCAAACATTTCCTCAACAGATAAGAGCTCTCCATGAGGTTTGTAGGTAGTAATTATTCTACCTGGGATTTTGCTAAACTTGACTGGTGTTCTCAAGTAAATGAAGTTCAAAGGTTTTGGAAGCAAGGTTACCAGTTACCATTCCCTGCTCCTTGTCTGAAATAATGTTAATAGAGCTTTCTGATTGGACCTTGTGATGCGCTCGCTGAACTTATGTTTGAAAAGTCTTTGCCCGTGAATGATCTGAGTATGTGTAACGTGTAACATGCTTCTAGGATACAAGGCTTTACTTTCTAACCAGAACTCGGCTGGGTTCCTTCAGCCAGTCTTTCTGAGACACTTACTGCTTATGATACCGTGACTTCCTCAAATATGTGAGTGGTGGATGGGGAGCAGAGGTATTGCTTCCTCTAAATCACTGAAAACTCAGTTCTGTGAACAAGAATCACGCGATTCCAGTTGTTTTGAAATACAGTACCAGAGACTGAACTGTTGGTAAACACTTTAGTATCCATCCTGTTATACTGGCTAGCTTTTCCATAGAGAATTTTCTCTTTCTTTATGGCCTCAGATTTCCTTCTATTAAAAAAGAGAGTAGTGTAGCTGATAAAATCTCTAGGATCCCTCCACCTCGAATATTTTCTGAAGATGTCATTAATAAAATAATTTGCTGGTCACATTATTGCACAACATGTACATATATTCTATATGATGGATTGTACTCAGTGGTCAGTTTTAAAAATAATTATACATACCCAGGAGTGGTTCAATTCTCCTTTTTGAAAACCCTGAAAAGGTCTCAGGATGTTTGAGGGTTTATACATTCAACTTTGTCAGGAAACCCTATGTGAAGGAATTGCACCAATAACTAACTAGTTAGCCCTCTCCTCGCTTGTCTCCACCCTCTTCTGATTGCACTTGGCACAGCATCTTAGCAATGGCTATGTTTTAAAACCCATTCCCACAAACTTAGGAGAATTGCTTTTGCAATGCTAAATGCATATTAACAAGGGTAAAGTATTTGTCAGGGGAAATTAAACACAACTTAATAATTGAATAAGCTATGCGATTGGTGTGGAGCATGTTGTTGAATATTCAGCCACATTTTCAAGCACATTTTCAGAGATACTTCTTTTAGGCTGTTATGTTTCCCTTGATTTTCAAACCATCTTGGAGGAAATTGGTTATAATTATAATCACACATTTTTAGAGGCTAGTTAATTACATTAGTTTAACCTCCTTTTACTTTTCTTTTTTTCTGGTGTTCTGGTTTAAAAAGTTCACTTTGTGATAGAGATTAATGTCAATAGAGTTAAATACCTAAGTCAGGTAAGTTGGTTAACATTTTTTGAGAAAATGAATTAAGTTTTGAAGATAAATTTTACTATAAAGTTTCTTTCTCATTCTATTTTGATTTAATCTATCCTTATTCTATTTATTTTGTCAAGTATTTGAATATGGTAACTTTTAAAAACCCTATGTAATGGTATGAATTAATGTATTGTAATCACACTTTCCTGATGTTAATTATGTACTGGCTAATGTAAGGTTTTACCTTAGATGAAGAAAGACTATTGAAACTTTTTACCCTGTTTCTTATAGTGAAGTTCTTCAACACTATATGTCAGATCATAACTCTCCATAATTTCAACTACTTGCCTGTCAGATAGGCTTAGGTTTCAAAACTAGATTCCCTATCTACTAGGTACATGATTCTTTCATGTGTAAAATGGCCTCAATTATAAACTACTACATTATGTAGTAATGTACTGTTACTGAGGAAGAAAAGTTCAACAGGATACAAATAATACTGACAGTACTTAGTCTATATACATTCACCAAATACTTGGTGGTTTATATAGTCTTGCTTATTTTCATATCTTCAATGAGGGGAGTTCATTCCTTCTAGAAGGAACCTCTTTGACAGCTAAAATATTTGTTTTTTTTTTAATTTTTGGCCAAGTTGTTCATCCTTGCTATAAGCTAGATCATTATGTTTCTCAATGTTATATTACTTAGTCTAGGCTAATATACATACAGTTTAGTATAAGTTATATCATTATGCTTCTTCAAGTTGTATTACTTATTTAGACTAATATACATATTTATATGTGGCTAAAACACTCACAAAGTGAGGCTTTGAAAATAAATGACCACTGATATTGTTGTTCTATCCAATCAACATCTTTCACTGAGCCACAACCGTGGTGGACACTGGAGACATGACCAAACATAGTTCTTATCCTCTCCTGCTTCAGTCAAATGATGTGGCAAAGGACTTTATAATTGTCCTATTGATCTAAGGAAAATATACAATAATGATTTAAGTGGATCTTTTGACCAAGGAAGGTAGAATTTAAGTAGCTAGATCATGGAAACATATATTTGAGCAATACATTTTCTGCAATATTGTTTCACTGTTCTCTAGGAAGAATGAAAATAAAATTATTAATATGGACATTTATCTTCTTTCCTGGAAAGTAGTTATATTGGCAATGTCTAAAGCAACACTCATGTGTAGACCAAACTGTCAGTTTCAAAAAACACCAAAATCATTCCTGTTATTGGGAGCTACTAATGTTTTAAGGATGCTGAGTAATTTGAGCTTGCAAAGTAGAACACCCTACTTATAATATTTTGTCACTTAGTCATCTCCACAGCCTTCTTTGCTGTAAGCCAGCTATCATTCTGTTTGGTTAGCTACCTATATAACTAGGATTATAAATTTAGAGTGTCTCTCTGTGCTAGGATCTATCCTAGCTACTCCTATACAAACTGCAGATGCAAATGGAAATATGACAGGGTTCTTTTCTTCTAGGAATACCAAGTCTGTTGAGGGAAGTAATTCTACTCCCAGCCCTGAAGTGCAGAGTACCTATGGCATCTGTAAATTCTCAGGAGGAAACAAAAATGTCCTCATTCCCAAGATTGTCTCCATTATACCCTCTTCTTGAACCAGGCTATTGTGATTGCCAGACAATGCTGCTTATAGAAATGGGATTCCATGGAAAAGGAGGCTTTCCCAATAGCTTGATATTTTCTGCTCATAGCATTTTAAGAGTTATTATCACAGGATAAGCATTAGTTCTACCTCCACTTAACTACATTTTCTCTACCTGCAAAGATAGAAGTTCTGAATAGAATTCCAATGTCCACTCTCTGTATTATTCTTGTTCATAGTTACACTGTAAGGATCAGGAGTTTCATTCCCTTATTTTAGCTACCAACATTTCAAGAAAAAAAAGAGCACAAACAAACAAGTGTAAAGCATTTATTATTTTTCTATTCTTAGCATACTTTGTTGTTGTTTTGGTAGTACTGGTCTTTGAAACCAGAGCTGACCACTTGTCTTCTAGGCATGCATTTTACAAATTGAAGACTAATGCTGAACCCTTTTGATGATGTACTTATTTTTCAGAGTTGGTCTTGTGCAATCACACTGTGATCATTCTTCTTAAACATCTCACATATCTGTCATTAAAGATGTGTGCCAGCATGCTTTATTTTTTGGTTAAAAGAGGAGTTATTGTGTTTTTTCCCCTCCAGGCTGTTCTTAAACCCCCATCCTTCCAATCTCCAACTTGTAGAGATACTCTATCTTTTAGAAAGATATTGTAGCACACACATACATTTTTAGATACTCTTAGACAGTTTAATTATAAGATAATAGCTATGTTAATTGTCTTGACAATAGAAACTATTTTGCTATGTATAAGTATGACAAAATGTCATATTATATACCTTAAATCTATACAATAAAAAAGATATAACAATAAAATTTGAGGAATCATTCTCTCTGTTCCCAAAAACTATTTGTTAATGCAAGATCTCAAACTGTTCAATCAAACTATTCAGCCCTTAAGCCAAATCATTTTTCTTTAATATTCTCTTTGATGCATTATGATAGAGAAAAGTTCTTTAAAATGATGTGAAACCCTCTAGCCTATTTTACCAGTGAATAGTTGAACATGTTATAAACTGTCCTGTCCTCAAAGGAAAGGACTCATAAGGCAGAAAGCAAGTTATCTTTCTTCTATATGATAACTGACCCGAAGAGAGGAGAGAAAGTAAGGAGGAGGTTAAATTAGAAGAAAATAGGACAGAAACTCTGGAATTGAAAGGCAAAAGTGATGAGTTCAAGCACTGAATCAGTGAAAGAATGAGGTGTTTAACAAGCTTTCCATTCCATGGTAATCAGGGAAGCAGAGAAAAAAATAGGGCATAATGATAGGGAATAAAAGGAGGAAAAGATGAGGAAAAAGAAAATTGGCAGAGAGCACAGGGGAACTGTCAGCACCACCCTGGCGGACAGTTCCTAAAGCCCTTTGGATATCTCCATTTTCTCAGTCTTTCTCAGTCCTTCTGCCTCCTAAGGAAGCATAAGAGAAAGGAATGGTTTCCTTTGCTTGTTTCTTTATTTCAATGACGCCAGCATTGTTTGTAAAAGAGTGATGGTAATGGTACCAGAAAGCTCATCAGCTAATATATGACTGTGTATTTTTTGTCACTGGCAGGACTGATTTCCTCTGAGTATTTTCATGGTTTTTTTTGTTTTTAATTTATTTTAATATGTGACTATTTCCCTTCCCCTCTGTTGAAATAAGTTAGAAAGACAGACAATTAAAAGAGAACAAATTATAGAAGACACTTAGGTTCACAGAGGACTAGAGATAATTATTAGCCTTTCAGTGTACAAACACACGCATACATTATTATTATTATATTATTATTATTTCTATTCTGTTTTGGTTGGTCTATACATTATTATTCCAGTATTAGTCTGTTTTGGTTGGCCTATACATTATATGTTTGAAAATATAGCTGTAATTCAGTTGGATTTGGATTTGAATAGTTTTATTAGGTTTTCAGAGCATATTTTCTTAACTATATAATGATTAATCATTCTTATTGTTGGTTATTTAGTCCTTGCCACCTAAAACTTATTTCCTGGGAAATAAGTGTTTGATTTGAAGGTACTTCCTTAAAAGAATAAAATATGTGAAATTATTATGCAATATTTTAAAGTTTATGATGCTTGATAAAGGATATATATTTTAAAGATGGATGTATAAATTTGCATTGCCATATTACATTACATTCTCCAGTGCTAAACAATCTGCCTTTATCTAATGGAGAATAAATAAGAGGCCATTTATTAGCATGTTAATAGAATTAAAAGTTGTTAGGCTTTAAGTTTATAAGAGTCTCATGACTGTATTGGTGTGTCCAGCTTAGGAATTCTAAAGAGCTGGGTGCTGATGGTTCATGCCTGTAATTCTAGTTACTCAGGATGCTGAGATCTAAAGATTGTGGTTCCAAGTCAGCCTGGGCAGAAAAGTTCCCATAAGATTCTCATCTCCAATTAACCACTCAAAAACCAGATATGCACTGTGGCTCAAGTGGTAGAGCACTGGACAGTGCGCAGGCCCTGATTTCAAACCCACAACCAATAAATAAATAATAATTCTAGTGTCAAAAAATCCAAATGTTTGCAGTGGATACATTAAGGAGAAAGGTATTCATATTGCCCAGGCATTCGTGCTGTTTTAGTACACATCTGACCTGCTGTCATGTGTCCAGCACTTCCAGGTGCTTTACAAACGGCACTTCAATCTTAACAATTACACTTTGAGATAAGTACAATCGGCATCCTAATGTTATAGTCGGGGAAACTGAGCCACTAAGGGTTTATTTAAATAACATTCCCTAAATAATATATATCCTAAGTAGCACAGGCAAAATTTGAGCCTAAGTAGTATAAATCTAAAGTCCACACTTATTCCCAGAAATAAATGCAGTACCTGGTCAAATAGCAAGTTCCTTCCTCTAGCTACCTTTAAGCTAAAGTCATTTGCAAAAATACAATGTACATACATCTTTCTGGCGACATACATGAATCTGAGTCTAAGGCACACTCCTCAGAGGACAGAGCTTTATTCCACAAGCCATTTCTTCTGCAAGAAGTTAGAACCCACACACCATATTTCATAACATCCATGCTCTCATTTTTTACATGAGGTTACTAAATCATGTAGACAGGAGGTTCCTTACTGAAGGTCACCCAGATAATCAGAGTCATAGCTGTAACCAGGTCTCCTACTTTCTCACTCAGTGCTATTCTTTCTATGTCATGATGTCTAACTATGAACTGGAAGTTTGGGACTCTAAAAGAAGCTGACATACTTCATCCTAAGAAGCAGGAAAAAGAATACTTCCCACAAGGGTGTTGAAAGGCTTAAGTGAGATATCACATCGGAGAAGATTTAGCACAATGTCTGGCAAATGGTAACACAAGCATTGCTTTGCATTTTGTTAAAGGTGGTTTGCATATATTTGAAGGAGGTAGAGATTGTCCATAACATAGCATTTGGTTAAGAACACTGAAATACACCCACCACTAACGAAGTGTTTTTAAAACTACCAAAATATTTTCAAAATGGTTTAAGTACAAAAGGGAGAACCTAGAAACTGACATAGTTCTCACACCTCCAAAACATCCTAGAATAAACCTGACCCAGAAAAAGAAAATGAAAAATGAGCTAATGAATGAAACAGGTGCTAAAAGTACCAAACAGGCAGGCAGCATAGGACCTGTCACCTTTCACCAAGTAGTGCTTGCTAGTTCAAGGTCTTCTATTTCTTTTCTTTTAATAGAAATTTGGGGAGAAAATCTAAATATTATAAGAATGATTAATTATTATGCTGCCACTAAAATTCTAACAAAATAATGTTGAGTCATAGAATTTAGAATCCTGAAAAGCTCACACATTATGGAAACTTATTTTTTCTTATAGCTCTTTAGGTAATGTTCTAAAGTTCCCTTTGAATTAAATTACTCATAGACACCTTTCAATTACCCTTTACACTTATAGTTGTACTCTTCAGTTGTAAATTATGTTTACATATCTCTTTGCTCATCTGTAGTATGAGCTACTTAAGGACAGTTAAAGTACTTAAAGTAGTGCCTGAAAGATCCAGTAAATAGAAATGTTTCTGTTCTTTAAAAGGCAGTCAATAAATACTTGATAAACAAATGAGCATATGATATAAATGTTCATAAATGCATGTTGAGTGAATAATTGAAAAGATGTTCATTTTTGTTGTCATTCATGAAGAATCCCTTTATGTTGTCAAATTTTCTATCATCTCATAGCCTCTGATAGGTTGAGGCAAGTTCAAAATACTACTCTTTTGTTTGGTGGTTACTTTCATGTATTAGCATGACCAGAGCAAGCAGAATCTGGGCCTTCGGTCAAGTATTATTCTGAGTCTGTCTTCAGAGTTGTTTCTGGAGGATATTATAGTTGGATTTGGTCAACTGAGTAAAGTATATTGCCCTCCTTAAGGTGAATAGGACTAATTCAACTAATTAAAGACCCGACTAGAACAAAAAATGCCAAGTGAGAGGGAAATCTCTCTTGTCTGCTTCATGCTGTAACACTGGCTTTACTGACCTTTAGACCAGAAATGAAAACATTAGCTCTTCTTGGGCCTTAAGCTGAGGGCTCCAGACTAGAACTTATACCAGGAACACCATTACCTTTTCCAAATCTTAGGTGTTTGGGCTGAGATTGAAATGGTACATTGGCTCTCTTAGGTCTCTAGATTACTGACTGATGATCTTAGGACTCTGCATAGTCAAGAGAACAAATTCATATATACACTTTTTTATGTTTATGTGTGTATGAGTACACACATATACATAGATACTAAATAGATAAGTAAATATAGATAAGTAAATACCTGTTTTTGTCTGTTTGCATATACTTAGATAACATGAGATAAATAGATTTGTGTGCCTGGTTCTGTGTATATATGTGCATGTGAATGTATATACATGTAAAGGCACATATACATGTATATTTGTACATGCATATGCACATACTGTTAGCTAAACAGATAGGTAGCTATAGATATATAAATACTATGTCTGTTTCTCTCAAGAGCCTTGACTACCTAATGGTTCTGAGGTGAGATGCCTGGACACAGCAGCAGAATTAAAGCTTTCTGTTCTAGAAAGGTACAGAGAAGCTAATAGATCATAAATACAATTGAATCTCCATACCACAGCGGATTTGATGCAATTAAGGTTGTTTTCTCATGTGACTATGGATTCAGTTGGTTATAAATCACAGGTCACCCATAAATCATGATGTAACAATGTAAAGAACATCTAAAGCTACTCTAACAACTTCTGCATCTGTATTTACTTAAAAGAAATTATTGTCAGACTTAAGAACACATTATATGTTATGGTGATAAGGGAAGTACAGTAATACCTTTTCTCATGTAAATTTAAATGCTCAGGTGAAATAGAATAAGAATACTAACTTAGATAATACCTTCTGGAATCTTTCATAATGACATTATTTTTCAGACAAAAATTGGTGTATTTGTGTTTTACGCATAATATAGAATGCATTATTTTGATGGTATTTCATTACGTTACCTTTGTTAGAGCTTTATTCCTACTTTATAAGGTAATCTAAATCATTATGTTTGATCACTGAATACAACACATTCAGAATCTCTAAATTTTGTTGTAATGCTTTGGAACTAGATTAACATCATGTTATGGATTAAAACAGCTAGAGATTAATTATATCATTACATCATTATATAATCTATGATAAATATAAACTGATGTAATGACATAATTAAATACTTATTAGTAATGTCACCTTCATAAGATTTCAAATAATTTCGTAACAATCAGCATGCTACTTGTCTTGTTATCTAATAGTAGGAGTCATTGACTCTTTTCCCCCCTCAGAGCTATGTCCTCAAATATCCTCATTGTTTTTTTTTTTTTTGGCAGAAATACCTGTTTTCAGAAAAGTAGGTGGATTGGTCCAATAATTAATTTCTAACTCTCTTGAGCATATTTGTTTAGCATTATAGTGGGTACTTTAGGCTAATAAATCAAACACAGGAGCACACAGTTTTAGTCTTGAGAATCTTTTAGTTTGGCTGGTGAGCAAGTTCTAAGAAATATACATAATTAAAAAAAAACCCAACTCCCTGCCCCTGCAATAAATTGAATTACCTCTATTGGGTGATCACATTGCACAGAAATGTATTCCAAGCACTTTGTATAAATTAATGACACCTGACTCAAAATAAATCCATTTTGGAAGGGAATCCTTGTGTGGTAAGTGAAGTAAGCCAGACCCAAAGAAATATAGGTCCCATGGTTTCCCTTATTTGCAATAACTAGTATATGTCTAAGACAAACAGAAACCGTCAGACAAGTTGATGTTAGGTGAAATGAACCCCAAGATAAGTATTCAAATGTTTTTTATTCTTTCTTGTGATTGTTTCCAACATATTTATAAGATGATTTCTTTGTTGCTTTGTATGTACCTCCCCCAGGGTATAAGCCTTGCTTTCACTGTATTTGATGTTGATATAATTTGTGAAGGGGAAGGGAAAAAACAAACTGCTTAAATAGGGTTTCAGGTGTACCCATTGCAACAATGAGATGTACAATTCGTTATGTCGAAAAACGAACTTTACAACTTTGGTGGGGTGGGGGTATAGGGGTGGTGGTGGTAGGGGGTGTGGGGGTGGGGGTGTGGAGAGGGGAAGGGATGGTATGGGGAAACAAAGGAGGAGGCAACAATGCTTGATAAGAAATGTACTCACTATCTTGCCCATGTAATTTTAACTCTTCTGTATGGTATTTTCACAATAATAATAATAACAATAATAATAATAATAATAAAAGATCAGTCAAAAGTAGAAAAAAAATCAAATAATATCAAATGAAGATCTACAAGAGAGTTCATGTTTTTAAAATGGTCTCATAGCTTCAGTAGGTGGAGAATTCCTGCTACAAACAAGGAGAGAAAAATAATGGACACAATAGCTTTATTTAGTTTCAGTTAGAGAAGGCTTTTTGGAGCTGACTGCTCTTAGTCCAGGCATGTTTTAATCCCTATATTCTGTCAGAATGGATAAAGAGTTGGCTTTGAACTCATATGGACTGTTGAACTCTACGGTTCAACATTCCTTTAGAAGTACTGGAAGAACAAGATATCAGAAAGTAGTGGCAAGACATAGCACGTATGCCTTTGGCTTGGATAGAAGTGAGAAGCGGGAAATGAAAGAGAAAGAGGGAAAAGGAGTTAGTAAATAAAACTATAGCCAGGCAGTGACAATCACTGAGTGTGAAGCCTCAGTGTGCTCTGGAGTCATGGATCACAAAAATCAGATTCAAGATTAGTATTAAAAGGTGACGTGACTAGACCACGAGCTCTCTACCCCCAAACAGCTCTTTTACCTCTGAGTTTCAGTTTTGTCATTTCTTTAATAGAAATACAATATATTTAGTGGATTTGTTATACCAGCTAAAAAAAACAAACAACTACTATGATACCTGGAGTGTAGCATCCATTATGTAAGTGTTCATTTTCTTCCCCTCAGATGCATTATACTTCACATTATACTTTTATCAGTATTTCCATACCATAATAGCCCAAAAAGAAGACTTTTCACTATCACCTTTCACTATCACCTTTAAGAGAGTTCATCAAGTAAGCCAGACAAGATATTAACTATTGACTCTACCTGCCCTGAGCACTCAGTTATTTTGTTAGAGAAGAGCTTATATAAATTAGCCCTAGCATATCCCCACATCCCATCTTCTCCTGTTTGCAGAGTGCTGACCTAACTTTCTTTGCCTCTGTGCTCAGAATCCTGTGAAGATATTCCCAGCCCCCAGAGCACCTTCCATGTAAGCAGAGACAAAACAAACACACTGTTATTTGAGCTGTTGTTAGCAGAGGTAATTGTGCCTGAAGGTATCCAAGTAGAAAGCCCTTTGCCTAACATCTGCTTGAGAAAATTTTGTTTTAAATATCAGTAACACCTTATTTTCTTTATTTTAAATGCCAGATTGCTCTCCAAAAGAAATTATCTTCAGGATTCTGCAGAGGCCTATTTCCCAAATAAACCTTTCTTGAGATCTGTAAAATGAAAAACATTTTCTCTCTGTGTGTGAGCTTGGTACATGGCCCTTTGCTGAAGCTGTTTCCACAGAAAATTGCTATGGTTGGTATCTCAAGCCCAGGGGGAAAAAGGTTTTAGAATAAAAATGCTGACAGGTTCTTATCTACAGCAGTGTGAGTGTGTATGCTATGATCTCATATATTGTAGAAACCGGACACTTGTTTTGGCTGAAGGAACAGCAGGCATTCTCTCCAGAGCTCTAAGATTTAGAATTTGGATCTTGAAAAGTTGATGAGGACAAAAAATTTCCTTAGGGAAATAGGAAACTGGAGCTATGCAAACTACATCTATGGTCTTCCATTAAAGTAGTAAATGGAATTTCAGTGAGGATCTCAGATTAAGTCGGTCAGAGGTTTAAGAAGTCGAACATAGGGATTGTGCATTTGCATGCTTCCTATTATGACTGACTTACCTTTTTGCACAATGGCTTTACCTGTTTAGCTGGAAAGGAGTCCCAGTTTTGATCTCTGTGTGTGTGTTTATACATGTAGGTATGTGTGTGTGTGTGTGCGTGCGCGCTTATGCTTGTGCTTATGTACATGTGCATGCATGCACCAGTACTGAGGCTTGAATTCAGGGCCTGGGCTCTGTCCCTGAGCTTTTCTGCTCAAGGCTAGTGCTATACCACTTCAGCCACAGTTTTACTTCTGGCATTTTGGTGGCTAATTGGTGACAAGGGTCTCACAGACTTTCTTGTCTGGGCTGGCTTGGAACCAAGATCCTCGGATCTCAGCCTCCTGAAGAGTTAGGATTACAGGCTTTAGCCATGTGCACCCAGCCTCCAGTCTTGATATTATTCATATATTAAAATAATTTCTACCACTACTATAGACACAACATTCTGAAGCAAATTTATCTTTTGTCTTCGAACACAGCAAGTCTATAGCATAGATACTTTAGAGATGATCAAACTAAACCCCCCTTGAGTTCCATATTTTCTTCAGAGAGACATGTAAGCATTAGCCTGAAGCCCATTTCTCCATTATTCAAGTGATAACATGCCTGGTTGAGCCTAGACTGTGTATCGTTAAAAATTTCATTAATATTCATGTTCTTAAAAGGCATTATGCCTTGCACAGGGTCACAAAGCACATTTGTAATGGTGGTGTTGAGAGTTAAGGCCAAGATGGTGACTAAGCTCATGGAAAGTCTTTTGCTTGTTTGTCACACCTTGAGCATTTTCTAGCATCTGGCCATGTTTTCAAAGCATTGAGCGAAAGTATTTCTGGAATGATGCCAAGGGCATCATGGGGAGTTGATGCATCTTCTGATCAATATGAGAGTGTGTTACCCAGATGTGTATGGAAGACGTGGTACAAGGAGGAGTCACACCAAGTCACCGGGGTAATGAAGGCAGTGGAACGCTTAGAGATAGAACTGAATAACTGGTAACTTTAGAGTGTTGTTCTTTCTTCCGTGTGGTTTCTAACCTCTTGTAGATAGTTCCAAATTTCAGAATACAATACCCATAGTGCTCCTGGAATGGATAGAGGTAAGAGTGTGCTGAACTTGCTGAGGTCTGAAGAAGGCACAGCTCACTTTGTCTTCTGTTCTTCACAGCTCACTTCCCGAGTTCAGTGCCTGGATAGTAACTTCTTTTCAATCAAGCCAATTCTATACATGCTTCCATTTTCAGTTAGTTTTTGTGTCAAGCTGAGAAATTCATCAAGGATTTACTTGTGCCAAAACCCTGCTACTTCTCCTGCAGGCATTGATAGACTCCAGTATATCTTGAAGTGAAAAATGAAAATCTTTAACTCTGAGTAAAGACAAATTAAGGGTTAGATATTGTGGGATTTGTGGGTGGGCACAGAAAACTTACAGAAATTGTTCTGAGTTCAGCTTTCTACCACCAACCAAGTTCTAAGTGTTTTCTTCTTTTCTTTTCCTTTCCATTCTTTTTTTTCTTTGTAGAACTGTGTTTTGCTAAGTTTTAAATGTTCCCAGTTCCTTCTATACTTTTGTTCCATTCATATAGATTTAGGAAATGAATTCTTAAATTTTCCAAAAGAAATTATTTCTAAAAGAGCAACCTACAGTATATTATTTACCTTAACAGAATTAAGTATTCTGCAATTTTGAATGAGTACTTGACATTGAGTTTATATCTTCTTTATAAGAATCTTTAGAAGATCTATCTAGAAAATTTTAGATTTCTATTTGCATTTGGTTGGTAAATATATTCTCTAAACTATATGTTGCTGTTTTGTTTTACATAGTTTCTGTAGAAAATCTTAGATTTCTATTACATTTGATTAATGTATTCTCTTTACATTATGTGGTGTTGTTTTATTTTATATAGTTTCTGTATAAGGATGTTTAGGAAAACTGCAGCAACTTATTTTCTGATATAACTGTACATGTGCAGTGTTTTCAACATATTAAATGCTCTTTATGTCTTCCCCATAATGCTATCTTCTCCCATGGAGTCACGTGCTGTTCCTTCCTTCCTTCCTTCCTTCCTTCCCCTTCCTTCCTTCCCTTTCCTTCCTTCCTTCCTTCCTTCCTTTCTTCCTTTCTTCCTTCCTTCCTTTCTTCCTTTCTTTCTTTCTTTCTTTCTTTCCTTCCTTCCTTCCTTCCTTCCTTCCTTCCTTCCTTCCTTCCTTCCGTCCTTCCTTCCTTCCTTCCTTCCTTCCTTCCTTCCTTTCTTTCTTTCTTTCTTTCTTTCTTTCTTTCTTTCTTTCTTTCTTTCTTTCTTTCTTTCTTTCTTTCTTTCTTTCTTTCTTTCTTTCTTTCTTTCTTTCTTTCTTTCCTTTCCTCTTTTCTTTTTCTGTCTGTCTCTGTCTCTCTCTCTCTGTCTCTTTCTCTGTCTCTCTTTCTCTTTCTCTCCTCTCTCCTCAGTCATGGGGCTTGAACTTTAGGCCTGGGCACTGTCCCTGAACTCTTCAGCTCAAGGTGAGTGCTCTACCCCTTGATCCATAACACTACTTCTGGTTTACTAGTGGTTAATTGGAGGTAAGAGTCTCTCGGATTTTCCTGCCCGGGCTGGCTTTGAACCATGATCCTCAGAGATCAGTCTTCTGAGTAGCTAGGACTATAGGCATGAGCCACCGGCACCCAGCATAAATTATATTTTTTAAATGAAAGGGTTATGGAGTTGTTATGTTATGGAGTTGTTATGTTTGATTAAGCACTTGAGACCTTGTGTCATTTCAAGGAATAGCTTGTACTTTTTATCCAAGGTTTTCATGCCCTCCTCATCATGAAACTCATCATAATCCACTTTTTTTTTTGCCAGTCTTTGGACTTGAACTCTGGGCCTGGGTGCTGTCTCTGAGTTTTGTGTTCCAGGCTAGCACTATGCCACCTGAGCCACAGCTCCACTTCTGGCTTTTTGTGGGATCAGAGTCTCACAACTTTTCTGCCTGGGCTGGCTTTGAATTGTGATCTTCAGATCTCAGCCTCCTGCAATAGCTAGAATTGTAGGCATGAGCCACTGGCACCTGGCTCATAATTTACTTTTAAGTCACTGCTTTAAGGTGAGGTTGGAAGAAAAAATGAGGTGTTTGATAAATATACATTGGAGGAACAAATCAATGAATTTTGAAGGCCTAGAACTCAGTTGATAGGTACTTGGTGAGGGAATGAATGGTATTAGTAGTGACTAGAAACATGAATCTTACAGTAAGCCAAAATTTGTAAGTTTAAATCCATACTAAGACAATTTATAGTTTTCTAACAGCTGGAATGGATTTGTTTGCTTTTATTGCCTGAAAATCTGACAGCACCTTCATCTCTCTGACAGCTTCAGAGTCTGGGATTGCCTAGTATATTTAGTAGAATTCAATTATTTGTGTTAGGACCAGAGAATGCTGGATGTGGTGGCATCAATCAAGAGGCATTGTATTCAAAAAAGCACCTTTTTACAACAACTTAAAGATAATAAAAACATTTAAAAATAAAACAATAAAAGAGGGTTCTGGGTGCCGATGGCTCACACCTGCAATCGTAGCTGTTCAGAAAGCTGAGGTCTCAGGATCACGGCTCAAAGCCCAGCCTGGGCAGGAAACTCCATGAGACTCTTACCTCCAATAAACCACCAGAAAACTGAAAGTAGTGCTGTAGCTCAAGTGGTAGAGTGCTAGCCTTGATCTGAAGAGCTGAGGGACAGTGCCCAGGCCCAGAGTTCAAGCCCCACAACTGACCATAAATAAATAAATAAATAAATAAATAAATAAATAAATAAATAAATAAAAGAGGAGTTGGTTACACACTTTGTAAGATGAAGTCGGGTCTAGTGATACTGCAGAACTCCTCACCTTGGTGCTGTAGTCTCCTTCATTTGCTGCAGTCATGGAACCATGGTCTAGGTTCACATTGTTCCCTTACTGGGTATGGGTTTCTCAGCACCACTGTCTTATCCATCACAAGTTCTTCTAAATTTAAGTTCAGCTAAAATTCTTTCATTTTGTTAGTCAATCCACCTTGAGTGTTTCATTCTCTTTAAGAAATTGTTCTAGCTAAAGCTTGGTAGAACTGTAAAAGATGCTTGCTAACAGTAACCAACTAATATGTTCTTAACTGATAGGCTACCTTAATCCTTTCTAGAAATGAGGGTCTACATGCATGTGTATGCTCATGAGTATACTGAAATAATAAGTGTATCCATATGTGAATAAACTAGCCATTATCTAGAGACTTAGATTAAGTAGGATTTCTTTCTAAAAGAACTAATTAAGCAGAAGGACACAAGAGTGTTTTATGGAGTTAAGAAAATGAAGTAGTAATTTAGGATGAAATATGATCAATAGTGGCCAATACATTTGAATATCAAAATGCTTGATGTTTTAAAACTATTATATGCTGTGTGCTAGTGGCTTACACCTGTAATCCTACTCAGCACGCTGAGATCTGAGGATCACAGCTCAAAGCCAGCCTGGGCAAGAAAGTCCATGAAACTCTTATCTCCAATAAGTGCTGTGGCTCAAGTGGCAGAGCAATAGCCTTGAGCTCAAGAGCTGAGGGACAGCACCCAGGCCCAGAGTTCAAGCCCCACAACCAACAAAAAACAAAACCAAACCAAACAAAAAACCTATTATACAAATATGAATTCTGAAGTACATGTAGAAACTGTAGATTGCATTCTCCATAAGGGGCAAGGCTTGCTATTATTATTATTGTTGTTGTTGTTGCTATTATTATTTTTTTATTGTGAAAATACCGTACAGAGGGGTTACAATTACAGGGGCAAGATAATGAGTACATTTCTTATCAAGCATTGTTGCCTCCTCCTTTCCTCCTTTGTTTCCCCTTCTCATCCCTTCCCATCCCATCCCCGCCCCACCCCCCTCCGCCAAAGTTGTAAAGTTCGTTTTTCGACATAACGTAACATCTTGTACATCTCATTGTTGCAATGGGTCCACCTGTATCCCTATTTAAACAATTTTTTCCCTTCCCCTCCACAAATTATACCAACATCACATACAGTGAAAACAGGAGTCATACTGTGGGGGAGGGACATACAAAGCAACAAAGAAATCATCTTATAACTACGTTAGAAACAATCACAAGAAAGAAAAAAAACATATTGCCAGTTCTTGGGCTTTAAGTTGAGGCTTGGGCACTGCCATTAGCTTTTCTTCTCAAGGATAATCCTCTACCACTTGTGCCACTGTTTCACTTCTGGCTTTTGGGAGGTTAATTAGAGATAAAAATCTTATGGACTTTCCTGCCTGGGCTGGTTTTGAACCACAGTTTTCAGATCTCAGTCTCTTGAGGAGCTCGGTTACAGGTGTGAATCTTCAAGGCCCCACTGAGGCTTACTCTTACTAACCTGTCATTCGTCTCTAATGTTCAGTATATAATGCTTATGAATATGTGCTGCATTTGTGAAGGAATGATTATTTTGATAGTAGTGTCATATTTTATTAATGACAAATCAGTGGTCTGGAGAAATAAATAAGATAGCATTCATTTGCCAAGAGAAATGACCAAACTGGTTTTCATGCAGGTCTATCTAACTCTGAATATTGCTCTCAAATGAAATGTTATTCCTTATTCAGAATAATTTCCGGAAAATGAAACTTTATAATTCTTCAATTTAGACCCTTATCACTTAGAACTTCATAGGTATGAAGACCAAGGAAAACAAGCTTGCAAATGCCACAGACAAAAGTAGATTCCTACTATTATTTAGAGTACAAAAGCAGAAAAAATACTTTAAAAATCTCAAATGCAAGTAGAACTGGAAATGCTAATGGCTTATAAATACACATATTGTAAGACTAAAGTGGGTATGGATATGCTAGGAAATTTTGGCTGATATTATCATGAGATAACAAAGGAGCAGTGTGATATTTAGGGAATATATACACATATGTAGCTTGTATCACTTGCTACTGATGTTTTTTAAAATATATTTTAAGCTATGAATTGACAGATCTATGACCTAAGAGGGGTTTTAAATTTTGTTTTCTGTTTGTTTGTAGGTGTTTGTGTAGGGGGGGGGAAGAATGGAGGGATGGAGGGAGGGAGAGAAGGAGATATATATGTATGTGTGTGTGTGTGTGTGTGTGTGTGTGTGTGTGTGCATGTGCTGGGATTTTAACTTGACCTCAAGTTCTTGCTCAATATGTTTTATTCATGGATGGATGACACTCGAACACTTGAAACACACCTCCACTTCTGGATTTTTTGCTGATTAATTGGAGATAAGAGTCTCACAGATTTGCCAAGGCTGGATTCAAATTGTGATTCTCCTATCAGCATCCTGTGTAGCTGTGATTATGGGTGTGAGTCACTGCTATCTGGCTTGACTTAAGAGTTCTTTCTAGTTGTAAAAGCTACTTTTGCTTTTACATTTAAACTTGCTGAGTTTATCTTCAAAGATAAAATTCACTTCCAATTTATATGTCAAAACTTTCTTCTCTTAGTTTCTCTTCTTAACTTTCATTTTTGAGATCTTTACGCCAAACTATATGCTAGTTTTTTGAGAAAGCTATAGTTTATGGCATGATATTTTGTAGAATTGAGCTTTGTTATCTGGAGGAGCAAGGGTTGGTGGCAGAGAACTGCTTGCATTGGTGGATAGTAAGGCTGGATTCTTCCTATATGGAGCCACTTGCTTCAATGCCTACAGTTTCTCAGAATGGATTCACAAGCTTCATCTTTATTGTGGCCTAAATGGAGAGAAGAAAGAACAGTGACTCAGAACACATCAGGGCCTTGTAGATTGTTTCGTGAATTAACTCTACTACAGTGTATACTACTGTCACAGTAAATCATGTGAGCAATGACATTAAAAGACCATACACTCATTTTTCAAAAGAAAGATGACTCAGTGAACCTAAGCATAGGAATACCTCATTCAGCTGACATAATGAGGAAATTAGAGTTCTGCTTTAGCACTTTTTAAAAATCAAAGTAAGTACCTTTTACGTGTGTAAGTACATTATTATTTCTAGTCATTCTGGGTAAAAGTGTAGCCTATCTCAGTTCTAGTCAATGATATGAGGATCAAATGAAATTAGGCACGAGGTTCTTTGGGGATCAGGTGATTTTCTCAAGAAATAGTTCAATTACTTGCCATTCATATAACCATTTTTTTCATGTGCAACCATATAAGTCAAAGATGAAGAAAAGATACATGGTCTTCCTTTCATGGAGCTTATTGTCTAATAGAGGCAGAAAACATTTGTATGCATACATACTTCAGGTATTTATGCCAAAATAACATAAAGCTGCAAAGATTACATATTCAAAGCCTTATTTAAATTATGAGATCAAATCAAAGAAAGGTTGGACAAATGGGATTGTATAAGGTTGCAGAGCTTCTGCAGGGCAAATGACATAGCTAGCAAGATCAATAGAAAGCCCACGGACTGGGAGAAGATCTTTACTAGCCATACAACGGACAAGGGTCTCATATCTAAAATATACTTGGAACTCAAAAAATTAAACCACCCAACAACAAATCCTCAAAGAAACAACTGCCCAATAAGTAAGTGGGCGAAAGACTTAAAGAGAAGCTTCTCTGAAGAAGAAAGAAGGATGGCCAATAGACACATGAAGAAATGTTCAACATCCCTAGCCATAAAAGAAATGCAAATCAAAACAACATTGAGATATCACCTCACTCCAGTTAGAACGGCAAAAATCAAGAGCTCTAACAACAACAGATGCTGGAGGGGATGTGGACAGAAAGGAACCTTACTTCATTGTTGGTGGGAATGTAAACTTGTTCAACCACTTTGGAAAGCAGTATGGAGGTTCCTCAAAAGACTTCACATAGAGCTCCCCTATGACCCAGCAATCCCACTTTTGGGCATTTACCCAAATGATCACAAACAAGGCCACACTAAAGCTACCAGCACAACTATGTTTATTGCAGCATTATTTACCATAGCTAAGATATGGAACCAACCCAGATGCCCCTCAGTAGATGAATGGATCAAGAAAATGTGGTATATATACACAATGGAATTCTATGCCTCCATCAGAAAGAATGACATTGCCCCATTTGTTAGGAAATGGAAAAACTTGGAAAAAATTATATTAAGTGAAGTAAGCCAGGCCCAAAGAAACGTAGGTCCCATGGTTTCCCTTATTTGTAATATCTAGTATATGTATGAGTCAAGCGTAAAAGGTCAGATAATGTGATGTCAGGAAAATGAACCCTTAGATGTGTATTTTAATGTTTTTTTTCTTTCATGCATGTGTTTCTAACACATTTATAAGATTATCTCTTTGTTGCTTTGTATGTCCCTCCTCCACAGTATAACCCCTGCTTTCACTATATTTGATGTCAGTATAACTTGTGGAGGAGATGGGGAAAAACCAGTTGTTTAAGGATACAAGTGGACCTGTTGCAACAATGAGAAGTACAAGTTGTCATGTCCAAAACGAGCTTTACAATGTTGGTGCGGGGGGGGGGGGGGGGGGGGGGGAAGGAGAAGGATTGGGATTAGGGGGGGAGGGGGAGGGGGGAGGCTGGGAAGGGATGTGAAGGATAAACAAAGGAGGAGGCTGCAATGCTTGGTAAGAAATGTACGCATTATCCTGCCCATGTAACTGTAACTCCTCTGTACAGTATGTTCACAAATAAAATTAAATTAAATTAAAAAAAATAAATTATGAGATAATCATAGGTTTTACTGAGGAAATAATATTTGGAAAGGGTAAGTTAGGAAAGTTCGGTAATGGCTGTGGTGGGAATGTGGCAGGTGGTTTAGGATGGGGCAGTCACAAATATTCAGTACTAAAGTAGTAACTCAGTCAGGGGAAAAGAAGATTCCTAAGATTCCTAAGAGAATGGCGTCAATACTAATAGAACTTGGGGGATTAGGAATGAGTGAAGAAAAGTTTGATTTTATGGCCTTGTGAACATCAAATTTGGAGTGACTGAACTAATCACATGGTTAATGAACTTCTACCAGTTGAGCTGCAGCACCAAAAACATCAGATTCATGCTGCAAGTATAAGGTTGACTTGAGAATCAGCCTCTGATAACACGACCTGAATGGAGAACGATAGAGAGCCAGAGGTTGAAAATCCTCACTTGGAAAGATAGAAGGTAAAAATGGTGTAACAAAGAAGATTAAGTGGTTTTTATACTAAAGAAATCAAGTAAGAAGAGACTCTCAAGAAAAATGGAAATGATGTTTCTGGTGATCCATTTATCCACTTAACAAACATAAATTGAATATTATATTTCAGATTTGTGCTAGGCATGAGAGGAATCTAAATGACCAAATTAGGTACATAGCCAGGAGAAGAGATGATTATTAAGTAAAAAAAGTGGGATTTAGCAATTCCATTAATGTTAATAGGATGGAAACTGAATTGTAAGTGACTCCAGAGAGAGAAAACAGAGGAAAGATAAAGGTCACAGCCAGTGATATTTGAGGGAAATTTTAGAGGGAAAAAAAGGGAAAAATAATATGTGATCTGGACAGTCCTATGGAGTCAAGTGTATGTGAGTCCCTTAGATAGACACACAGAGAGAATGAGAGTGAGGGGCACTGGAAGAAGGAAGTTAAAGAAACTTATATTAGGAAGTATAAGAAATTGATTCCAGAGCCAACTCTGATATGGATATTTTTCTACTATTTTCTGGGTCTGTTTATTTTTTGTTTAATTTAATTTAATTTTATTATAAATTACTTATAAGCATAAGTAAGGTATTGAGTATATTTCTTATGGAACAGTGTTACCCCCACCCTTATTTTCTCCCACTTTTCTTTTCCCCTTTTCCCCTAGTTCCGCACCCCTACCCCCAAGCGGTAAAGTTCATTTCCAACATAGTGCCTGTGAGTATCTCTCTTGCATTGGCTTACCCTTTGTCCTTTTCCTCACCATTTTGTCATTCTTCTTCCCTTCCCCAAATCAGATACACATATATACAAGACATGGTACCAAAATTAAAAGCAGTGTCAAGAAGGGATAAACCAAAGAGGAAAAAATGAAAAAAAAGAAGTAACTTCATACAGTACATTAAAATATAGAAACAAAAACAAGGAAGTAACAAACCTCTTGTTTCCATATCTTGGAGTTCATTTTGATTGGCCTCACTTTAATTGTCAGTACAAAGGAAGAAAAAATTGTGTGTGACAATGGGATATGAAAGAGATAAACCATTTCCAGCCTCTCTTCCAGTTCTACTTGAAAAGTGAAGAGAACTAATGTGAGCTATGCATCTTTCAGGAGGCTGTCAGGATGAGCAAGTGAATCAAGACCTAAAATATTAGATATTTGAGTGAGGGTCTTTTCTAAGCAGAATTCCCTTCAAACTAATTCTTCAGTAATGCCATCAATTTTCATGCTAATGAAAATTAGCATGAGATTACAGAAATTAAGTGATTTATCTAAACTCACTAGCCAGTGCATAGAAATTGGAACGTAGGCAAACATGAAAATGTGAAGTGATAGAGACTTCTATTTTGATGGATCTCTACAAATTTAAGAAAACAGGGGAAAAAAAGATGGCTGGGAGTGAAAGAAGGACTGAAGGACAGGGATTAGTAAACTTTGGAAAAGGTGAGTGCATCAGATAGGGAGTAGACGTGTGAGGAAGGTGAAATGAACTCACTGAAATGCTACATGGTCTCTAGTGTTCACAGAGGACTGTGCTGGTCTTGTCTATAGCATTCTGTTCTTTGCTCTGAGAGCCAGAAGGAGAAACAGGGACTGGAGAATATCCAAGATCCAGGACTGATACCTATGTCTTGGTGGAATGTTAAGTGGATGACTGGAGAGCAATGGCAGAATGGCCTTCATTGACTGAAGGCTGCAGACTTCAGACTGTGTAAGAGGAGTTCACTGATTCTGTGGAGGACTTGGTCTTTTCTTGTTCTTCTTCCTGTGTATTTTTTTTTTTTTTGAGAACTGAAAATGCAAGTAAGAGGAGGACTTTGGAATAAAGCAGTCCAGGATTCTAAACCACACTACTCCTACTTACAGGTTGATTTTCAACTGGCCTTTAAACCTGTCAGTTTCCTCTGAAAATGTAGGCTGTATTATTTCCAATGAATGTGTTTTTTATTTCCCTTGACAAGGGGGACTATGAATGCCAACTTTGTTGTTTTTGTAAATATTATTTATCACAAATAATAAGGTAGCCATAAATAAAATATTATCAGCGCATTTTGTTAATTGTCATTGAGTTTGAATGAGAACTGATTTTGTGGAGTTTTTAAATATGATTTTGCAGTTAAGTCAACTTAATTTTTCTTACATGGTAACTGCATTTTCAAAGTTTCATCTTATAAAAAGAATTCTTAAAATATCTCAGTATGAATTTAATTTTTATATAATACACTTGGAAATTAAGACAGATTTTGTTGTTGTTGGCCACTTTATAGTTAGCATTCCTTTCTCTATTCTGAGTCTGTCCTCCTTGGTTTCTTCTGTTGGTTTCAGTGTGCTCAAAATTACCTTGAGTTGTTTATTCTGACTCAATAATAAACATGATTAAATATATAATATGGCCATATGTTAAATTATATTTTTAGTTGTAAAATATTGTCTTTAGTATAATTCAAAATATTTCACCATCTTTCTGTTCCTCCTTATAATAGTAAAGAAAGCTAATGAAGAAAGCAGCATTTATTTTATACCTAATGTATCCAATAACTTTCCTAAATGTTCAATATAATATATATATATATATATATACATATATATATATACATATATATATATATTTAAAACGGGATTAGGGGCTGGAAAGGTGGCTCAGTGGTAGAGTGCTTGTTCGATTCCTCAGCACCACATAAGCAGAAAAAGCCAGAAGTGGCGCTTTGGCTCTAGTGGTAGAGCACTAGCCTTAAGCTGAAGAGGTGAGGGACAGTGCCCAGGCCCAGAGTTCAGGCCCTATGACCAGCAAAAAGAAAAAAAAAAAAAACAGATTAACATTTGATAATTGTTAGCTCAGATGGAGTAGAACTGAGAGGAATAGAAAGTAAGTTTGAGTACCTTCCTAAGCATGACATTATAGTTAAATTAGGGCCAAATCTTGTAAAAGTTCTTCCATTATTATGTTTAAATCTCTGATTATCACTGTCCAGCATTTTCTAAGGGTGTTTAGTGGCAAAAATACACCCCCTTCACCCCGTAGCTCATACTATTGTCAGACAAGGCTTCCTTATATGACTAATAATTAGATTAAGGTGAACAGCTAATGTGATTCCCTTTTGAATGAAGTGCATACTTCATTGGTATTTCTAATACCTACCCAGCTTGTCCCCAAACTGCAAACATTTGAAGACATTCACAGGCACACAAACCCTGACAGTTGGTGAGAACCAAATCGAGGTTTCTGCCTCACCCCTCTACCACCACTCGGCTTGCTTGCAAATTATATTCATTGACACTTTTCCAAATAGAAATCCAGGACCGAGGGATGCAGCTGAGATCACCAGGGACCCATGAATTCAAAATGTGAAACAATGAGAATGGAAAGAGGTGGATTTGGAGAGTGGGGAACAGAGGGTTTAATCAGGAAGGCAGTGTATTGGCCCCTTGATTGTGAAGATTTATTTATAATTGAGAGCTATAAAATTAAAAAAAAAAGCAGTGACGTTTGATGACCATTCCATGCTAAACATATGAGGAGGTAAAAGTTTATTTTTGCTACTTGGATAACAAAGTACTTTTAGAATTACCTAAAATGTCCTGTTGAAAGTCAATGGTGATGAATTGTAGCAGAAAATAAACTAACCAGTATTTGGTTGGTCATGGTGCTTGAACTCAGCCTGGGCACTGTCCCTGAGCTCTTCAGCTCAAGACAAGTGCTCTACCACTTGAGCCACAGTACCACTTCTGGTTTTCTGGTGGTTTCCGACTTTCCTGCTTGGGCTGGCTTTGAACCACAATCCTCAGATCTCAGCCTTCTGAGTAGCTAGGATTACAGGCATGAGCCACAGGCACCTGGCTTTGGCAGACTTTTGGAAATTAAGTATGTCCTAATTTTTAATGCAGTATATATTTATAGAGATTCTTGTTTATACAACTGCTTTAAGGTGTCTTACTGCTGTTTCAAGAAAATATTGAATTTTTTAAAATGTGTATCTTGAAATATATGCAACACAAAACAGCTAAACTTAGAGCAGAGACCAAACATATGCATAAGAGGAAGAAATTCTAAGGTAAAATTCAGATCCTTTACAATTATGCAGATTAAAAATAATGAATTGTATTTTGTTGTCTATATGACTAAGGTTTGAATCTTTGCTCTGGTGCACTTATTCCTGTGTGACCCTGAACAAATAACTGAGTATGTTTGGGCCTTGGTTTTCTCATGGGTAGATTTAGTAGATTACAATCTATTTCATTGTGCTGCTTTAGGATTAAATAATGCTTGCAAAGTATCTTAGCACAGGTCAACATGCAGTCTGACCTCAGAAGCAAATGAAGTGAGTCATTTTTAATATGTGAAAGAAAAATCTTAAGATAGTGACGATTTGGACCAGATGAATATATCCCAGTATTTCACTCTCTGCTTTCATTATTACCTTTGCATCATCTGATTAGTGAGTTACCAGAAATAATGCTATCCAAGCACCATTGTGGATTTTTTTTCCCAAGGTAAAGAATCCCCTGATATATTTAGAGTAATTACAAATTTCAAATAAGATATGTTTAAGGTTATATTGATACAAGTTTCTTTGATGATAGAATCATCAAATAAATAATTGAATTTCCAAAGCAATTTAGTGGTAGAAATTAACAGTTTCTGTCAGAGGAAATCATGATTAAAAACATTGCTTTTTATGATACAAAACAAACATACCCTGTGCTTTTAGATCATGTGTGGCTCAACTAGCTGTAACACTAATGGATTAATGTTTGAATAATATTCACTTTAAATCATTGTACAAATACTTTAAATTGTAAAACTATAAAAGCATGTGAAAATGAGATCTATTTTACAGCCAGAGTGGTTTGCATTTGGATGTTCACTCTTTTTCTAAAATCATTTTGGATAAATAAATTCCCTAAGCCTTGGTTTCTTTGTTTTGAAAAACAGAGATAATAATAGTATGAACTCATGGGATCATGATAATTAAATGAGATAATGCATGCAAATGGTCTGGCACATTGCATGGCTCAATGTATAAGCATTAGAAGTGTATTGTATTTCAAATCCACATAATTGCACTGCAAAACTATACAAAAGCAATTTTATTGTGTTTTTCTAACAAAATTTGTTTTTAAAATAGTAAATAATCATTGCTTGATTATGTTTTATAAATTGGAATAATTACAGATGAATTTAATTAAAATCAAGTCCACCTGCTTTAATGGTTTTGTTTTCCATGTCTATACTTCTATGAGAATAGCAATTAGGCAGGGAATGAGCAAGCTTCCTCTGTAAGATGCTAGCTTGTCATGTTAGATTTTCTGTGACTGTACTGCCCCTCGGAATCACAATCCCAGACAACAGTGCCATATTCTTCTCTAGCAATGGCTTGTGTCATTTTTAACACAAACCTTAGGGACTTATTAGATCTCCCATACTACCTCTTAGTGTTTCTGTGATGCTTTAGTTTTCCTTTACATGTAAAATACAAGCCAAGAGGAAAGGTAGTTTTTATTCCTCCAGTTACCAAGCTACAAATCTTCAAGTTTTCCTAATTTCTACTCTTCTCCAACCCAACACCCAGAGTTTGCCATAGTTTGTAATGGGACATAAGACTTGGTGGCCTTGCTCCTGCTCCTCCACCGGAAGTTCAGCTTGACAGCTAGGACTCTGGCCTTCATGGATTGGTCAGAAACCCTAGCTCTTCCAAATATTTCCACTCTAATATTTATGCTTCCAGTTTTCCATAAAGTTGGGATCATCATATTATTTAATGTGACTTGGTTGTCTTTAGGAATTACATGAGATAAAATTTAAAATCTTAACTGTGTCATGTGATGTAACACCTAAAATTTAGCATCCTTATTATGATTTTTCATTTCTTCTTTAACTACTCTACACATGGACAGGACAAAATGCCTTTTTTGGCCCATCTAACACTTCTTCTGACTTTTGCTCCCATGACTTTCTGTTCACTGTTTCTTCTGCTTCAGTTACTACTCTTGCCCTCATGCTCAGTTTCACTAGCTCCCTTGCTCAAGGGACATTTCTTATTTGAGAAAGCTCTTGAGTTCTCTGTCCACAGAGGTGAATGCTCTGCACCTCATTTCTAGATCAGTCAAGAGATTATGTTCAGTCTTCTGACAGCCCAGAGTCAAATCCCTGCCATGGAATCTTGGGGAAATATTCAACTAGTCTAAGCTTCAATTTTATCTATATCTTTCTATGACCAATCGCATTTATTTAATGGGGTTGTGTAAGGATTAAATGAACCAGCCTATGTAAGCACTTTGCAGAGTGTATAACACATCATAAAAGTTGAAAAACCATAGTAAGTGCCATAGAATTTATTGTTTTGACAAAGCACACAATGCATTTTATTACCAATAGTCTTGTTTTTATAACTTTACACTGACTTAATTGTTAATTTCTCTCAGACCTACTACTCAGTCAATTTTGTGCTCTCTTTACCTGCAATGCATATGACCCATTGTAGACAATTATTGTATTCTGGTTTAGGAAATGGAAGAATATTTCCTTTGGTAGTGGTCTCATTTGAGAAGTGGTATGATCTTCTTTTTAGAAAGTCCTGTTACAGGGGGCTGGGAAGGTGGCTCAATGGTAGAGTGCTTACCTTGCATGGATGAAGCCCTGGATTCTATTCTTCAGTACCACACAAACAGAAAAAGCCAGAAGTGGTGCTGTGGCTCAAGCGATAGAGCATTAGTCTTGAGCTTAAGAGCTGAGGGATAGTACCCAGGCCCAGAGTTCAGGCCCCACGACCAGCAAAAAAATAAAAATAAAAAAATAATAAAAAAAGAAAGTCCTACTAACAGTATAAGCAGGTAGCCTATGAGAAGGAAAACATTCCATTGAAATAGACATACTTATTAAATTCTAATCTTCTTAAGATGTGGTAAATATCTTGTCAGTCTTTTTACCTCCAAACCATCTACTCGTATTGCTGATGCATGTTAATTATTGAATGAGTAGTATATATGCTGATTTTACTTAGTAAGCTATGAGTAGTTTGTAAGTAGATATGTATAATTCCTGCCAGTGATACCATTTGTATAGTCAGTGTGCAGTAAATTATAAATATATTGTAATTATGGATAAAGATTGTAAAATGCTATTACAAAACCATTTCATGCAAATGTTGAAATTTCATTCCCTGCACTTGACAAAGCAATTATAATTTTCTACAGTAACAGATATTTTAGTAATTTTATTTCTTTTAGTAATTACTTCAGTGTGTCTAGAGTTCTTGAAAGTATATGCTACATTTAATTTGTGGCAATATGCTAAGCACTTTTTAAAATGATATTTCTAAATTTGAACACTCAAGATCATTATTATTCAAAGATGCTTTCAACAGCATACTTGGGATCATAGAAACCACAAGAGGCAATGTAACTTGAATACAGACTGGTTTGATAAAAAGTTCATGCATTCTGGATGTATAATATGGATCTGAAACAATCCTAGAACTACCCTGAAGGACTGTGTAGAGGGGAATAGTGTATGTTTGATCTTTGGAACATAACAGCCATTTAAGAAAGGTTTCCTGTGATCTTAAACAAAGAGAAGGGAGCCACGCTAGAAAGGCACCATACTGAATCATATAGAAGTCATTGGCCATTAAGAAGTTAATTCATAAACATCAATGTACTAGAAAATTCTACAAAGCCCAAATGCAATGAGGTGAACAATTTAAGCATTTTCAGCATGTCAACTGTTGATAGATTGCATGCAAGGGACAATTTGGACCACACAAAATGTTCTTGGAAACCATTCCTAACTTAACAATAGCTAAATCCATCTGTTCTTCTGGAGTTTTATTTGCATTACCCCCACTTTGTATCACAAGCCCACATGTGGGCTTAAATGATTCAGAATTCATATCTGACTTATTGTCTAGAAAGGGAAGTAGCTGAGGATATAATGAGATCAAAATCAGTTGATATTTACTCTAAGCCAAGAGTTTTGGAGAAATATTTAAAAAGTGTAACTATCATAGCCCTGCAGGGAAAGAATGAGACTAGTGTTGTTAGGCTGGTAGGATGCCTTAGTTTTTCAATCACACACACAAAAATGCAGACAAATGAAAACCTACCTCAGAATGACAACAACAATATCAGGTATATTCAGTGAGACTAATAACATAGAAATGCTTAGGAAATAGAACTACTATATATCTGCAGTGCAGTGGAACTTTTTCAATACTGAGGGGACTAAGATTTGAACCAACACTTTCTTGGATACTCTATCACTTGAGTGAAGCCCCCATCCCTTTTGTTTAAACTTTTTTTTTCTTGAGGTAGAATCTCTCATTTTTGCTGGGACTAACTTGAGACTACAATATTCTTACCTCCATCTCTTGGGCATCTGGGATGACAGACTTCTGTCATCATTCCTGGCTACAGTGCAGTTTTGTTATAAGTAACAGCTGCAAAGCTTAAATCCCTAAGATACTATAATGGACTCATTCAAGTGGGCACATGTACAGTGTTTTTTCCTTTTTTTCACATCGTAACAATCAAAGCTCCTCAATGGAGAATTATTGTCTCGATGAGGTCGCTTCTTAAAAGCCAGATCTGGCTTTCCTTCTTTTCTTTTCTTCCTTCCTCTCACCAATATTTATATAACGCCTGTGCTCTGACAAGGACTGGAGCAGTTAATAAAATGGTCAGAGGTGAATAATGGATCGTGTGCCCTTCATTGCTTTCTAGTCTATTTGAAACCACTAACCTAAAACAATTACATGTGGCATGACAAATACATTAGTCACAGGGCCATGAGCAGAAGGACCAGGAAAGCACAGAGAACAGGTCATTTAAATTTCTAGTCTGGGAATGTCATGCAGAAAAAAAAAAAACCCTGAAATATCTCAGAGAATGAGTTCAAATATTCCAAATTTGTAGTAAAGCACTTTTCAAGTGTGAAAAACAGAATATTAGACCCCGAGTTCAGAAGATTTGTGAACTCACTGGGGACTGCTGCAAAGCCCCATGGTAGGATTGAGATGTTCAGACCAGGGAGACAGGAATGAAGCAGAGCAGTGGTGAGGAGAGATTACAGAAACCACCTGAGGGAATTTGGCCTTTATCATATTGGCAGTATGGTGCTATGGTGTTGCTTTATCTTTAGAGTACATAAGCTCATTTTTGGAACTAATTTTATTATATTTTGTTTTCTTCAACAGTGAGTGAGACATATTATGGAGAAGCACTAGTAGCAAAAGATTACTGTAAATATCTGGCAAAAAATTAATAGTTGGGCATATGTTCTAGGTTGATGGATTCTCTGCAGGGCCTCAGTTTAGCTTTAAGGCCTCCTGGAATTTGGCTTTCCTGATACATGTTCACATGATGTCCTTGTGAGCTGATTCAGAATCAAAATAATCCCAACCAATATAGAGCATAGATGTGACTAAAATTTAATTACCAAAACAACTAAAATATCATTTTTGTGCTATGTCAAAGATGGAAAATACAGATGAATACTATGAATTATTTATGTAAGGTGTAAATTTGTGTCTCTGAATTATTGAGATAGCAATCTCACTTTATAAGCAGTGTTGAGGATTGGCTACGTGAATATATAGCTATAATATGTTCTATAAGGTTGATTTGCAGATGATTTGGAAACCTGTGAAAGCTATAGATACTTCTCAGAGAATAGAGGCAATTGACATACTTGGTTAAGCACATGGGGTCTGGGTTAATTTCCCAGTTTGAGTACTCATTCAGTGTGAGGTTTTTGAGAAGTTATGTAATTCCTCCAAGTGTCAGTTTCTTCACTGAGTTATAGTGGAAATTAAATGTGACAACACATGTAAACTACTTAGCTGAATGCCTTTAACAAATGTTAACTCTATTATTCATCATACTATATGTTCATCATATAAAATTTTAGGTGATCCAAGCCACTCTAAATGTGGTATAGTAGCTAGTGAAGGCTGATTAAGATCTAGACTTCATGTGAAAACTCCTTGCACATGGGGCATGGTATTTCATGGTTTATAATAGAAGTTTAATTTAATTTCCCATAGTACCCAGTTTTATATTTGTTGATTTATTAAACATGTATTTGATCTAGGCCAATAGGCAAATTAGTTTTAGATTAATATGTTAACAAGCAGATTTTTTTTAAAAAAATGAAGTTAAAAATAGAATATAGCTGATGTAAATGGGGAGAAATAAAATATTTCTTTTTCTTTTTAGATTTGAGAATCTATGGTTATAGGCAAAGTGGGACTAGATATGAATCTCATAGCTACTGGTTTATAATAGACAGATACACACACATATACATATATTGTTAGAATTTTCTAAAGCATTCAATGACCATTTGTGACTCATTATGGTCTAGTTGTAATTTTATGGCCTGAAAAGTTTAATATGCTTTGCATAACACACTGAAGTCATAGCTTGTCTTAAAAAAATCAGGATGTGGGAAAGAGAGGCTTATTCATTTTAACTCTCTAAGCGGGTCCTGAGCTCTGGGAATTTTAAGTAGGCTCGCATTCATTAATTCATCTGTTGAGCGCCTACACATGCTGCGTGCAGAACATGAAGCTCTTTGCTGTGGCTAAAAGAGGATCATGGTCTGGTGCTGGGGAGGAACCTAGGATCTTCAGCAGTACAGGAAGCACTGTGGGGAGTCAAGTGAATGGCAAAGATGTGTCCACATGCAAATGAGATCAGGGAGTATTTATCTTATTGGCTTATTTTATTCAACATAGTCAAGGACTGGATTGTTAGGAATCTGCTTTTTAAGTATATCCTGAGATCCAGAAGAAAGGGAATGTCGGGAAAAGTCTGGGAAAGGACTCAGGAATAAAGTATAGGATAATTTTTGTGCCATGCTAAGCTAATTAGATTTCCAAAATAATAACTGTTTCAACTAGTGATGATGTTTAAAAATAAACATACAACTGAAGTTCCTGAGTACTCTAATATTAACGCTAGTGTAATGGCTGAAGTGATAGAGCACTTACCTAAGAAATGTAAAGCTCCAGCCGGGCACCGGTGGCTCTCGCCTGTAATCCTAGCTACTCAGAAGGCTGAGATCTGAGGATCGCGGTTCAAAGCCAGCCCGGGCAGAAAGTCTGTGAGACTCTTATCCCCAGTAATCCACTAGAAAACCGGAAGTGGCGCTGTGGCTCAAGCGGTAGAGCGCTGGCTTTGAGCTGAAGAGCTGAGGGACAGAGCGCAGGCTCAGAGTTCAACCCCACGACCGACCAAAAAAAAAGAAAGAAAGAAAGGAAGAAATGTAAAGCTCCTAGTTCAAATCCCAGCATTGCTAAGTGCTGGAATACTATACATATAAAAGTAATATGTGTGTACATGTTACTATTATATACCACCAGCATAGTTTACCATATTCATTTAAAGCTAAACTGAGTTAATGAGATATAGAAGAGACTAATATTTTCTAAATTATTTTATGACATATATGTTCATATTTTGCAAGTAGTAAAAGGCCTACATTAATGAGTATATAAGAATAACTTGTAACTATTGATCAATAAACATATATGCATAAAGTATTTTAACAGAAGCCAGGTACTGGTGGCTCATGCATATAATACAAGCTGCTCAGGAGGCTGAGATCTGAGGATTGCCGTTCAAAGCCAGTCCAGGCAGGAATGTCTGTGAGACTTTATCTCCAATAAGCCGCTCAGAAAACTGGAAGTGGTGCTGTGGCTCAAGTGGTAGAGTGTTAACCTTGAGCTGAAGAGCCCAAGGATAGCGCCCAGTCCCAGAGTCCAAGTCTCATGACCAACCAAAAATATATATAGAAAGAGAGAGAGATGGAGAGAGAGAGAGACAAAGAGAGTGAGAAGGAGGGAGAGGGAGGGAGAGGGAGGGAGAGAGAGTGAAAGAGAGAGATTTAACATAGTTCATTTCCAAAGTACTGGATAATTTTCTCCTGTCACATTTGTTTAACATATTTATATTTTTGTAGGAAGCTCAGAGCAAAATTTTAACTAGTGAAAATATGTCCCTAATAAAAACAATTAATGATTAGTGTTACCAAGAGAAAAGTGTAGGTGTTCCAAAGTGAGACGAATCATTTTCAACCTGAGTGTCACAAAAGACTGAGTAACGGGGTGGCACTGAACTTTGACCAAGTGGGAGACATGGAATTTATATGCCTGAAAAGTTGATAGATGAGATTAGAAGTGAAGGAAAGGGCAAACCAGATCCTTAAAGAAGACTAGATAGGAGCAACTGTCCTGTGGACTGTGAGTAGCATTATATTGTCATTTGTTTATGACAGTATTAGAGGAATTCCCACATTGAGGGAAGTTTTATATAAACCATAGTTCCATGTCACCTTATTGTCACTAAAAAGTGATTTTACGGTGGGCCTTGGAACCAGACAAAACTTCATTGGGTATATGATTTGTAGCAAATCACCTCTGGAGTCCAAGACACAAATCCCTTGAGTGAAATGGCAGGAGAATGCTATATTATAACGGACTCGAGGATAAAATGTGACGATGGCTGTAAAGTCCCCATGACCACTGCACCACTGCGGCTGGTGAGGAGTAATCACTCAATAAACAGCTGCGATTAAATGGACCTGGGGGAAGAAAGTCACCAAGCTTTTTCTCTCATGATCTGACAGCTCATGATGGCCTGTCTGTCTTTATTTTTCAGCTTAGGTATGTTTAAATAAATTAATTTCTTTTTAAATTGATAAAATTTTTTATGTATAAGTGGTATACTATTTTTGATCTATGTATACATTGTAGAAAAATAAAAAAGCTAGTTATATTTATCATATCTTTAGAGTGAGGACACTAAAAAAATCTATGCAGTAAATTTGAAATAAACAATACATTATTACTAAGTGTTGTCATGGTGCAGCACAATGGATCTCTAAAAAACATTCCTTTTGTCTATACTCTCCCTATCCACCCCAAACTCTGGCATCCATCGTATAGTCTCTGTTTCTATGAGATCAGGGTGTTTTTAGATTCTACTTAAAATGACATCGTATAGTCTTTGTCTTTCTATGTTTGGCTTCTTTCCCTTAACATAATGCTCTCAAATCAATTCATTCATATCATAAGTGAAAACAATTCCATGTAATACACACTGTATACTATTCCATTGTGTCTAGAATAATGTATTTTCATTGTTTGCTTATAATGGCCACTCAGGTTGCTTCTATATCCTGGTTGTCATGAATACTACTGAAATGAATGTGAGAGTGCATCTATAGCTTTGGAGTGAAAAAAATAAAATCTCTCCACAGTTCTCACTCTTTGTCTTTTCTATTATGTTATGTTTGTATTAGCATCATGGCACCAAAGTTTTGTATCCCTAGTTCTCTGCTATATGTTCTTTTCAGTATAATGATGAGGAAAATTACTTATGAATGGCTTTACCCAGAAAATTGTCAGATCTTTTCTTGTAACTGTAATAATATAAGAATGACAAGGGGGAAAATATAATTAATTATAAGAAAGGTGATGTCAATGGAGCTCATAATGAGATACTTTACTATTTAAATGCTTAACAATTTAAATAGTTAACTATTAAAATAACTACTCAGGAACCTGCTCCTTCTTAAGCTTATATTTAATATCAGTAAAGTGAATCAAATCCTACTTATTATCCTTAGCTCACCAGCTGCTAAAGCTAAATATTCTCTTGAGAAGGAGAATTGATTGTACAACATGGTATTTTATTTTAAAACTTTGTTTCCTCATGGATACATTCATTTATAAGTTCAAAGTATCTGAAGTAGAGTATTGCTTTATTTATTTGTATCATTCAGACAAGATACTGATTTTCTTCAGATGATGCATTATACAGTTTCTCATGTAATATGCCATTTCTTAATAATGGAAGTTGAGTAATCTAACCAATTATAAAAGGACTAACTGAATACTTGAGTAACTGCTAAATGCCAACCTCTCTGCTGGCATTTTATATTTATAAACTTTTGTTTAGAGAAAACTGTGAGAAAGATTTTATAGATTTAAGGATTTAAGTTGAGGGTGATTTGATTGCCATATAGATAGTATATTCAGAAGATACTCAAGGCTGATAAACTGACATGTTTGGTTTGGACATTCTTCTAGTCCTGCAAGGAGGGTGTTAGGTGGAATTTCTAAAAGTGCACTGTAAGTATACTTTTTGACCTGGGGACCTGCAGAGAGAACTGGAATGTGTCACATCCAACCTGATTTTGTTCACCAGTCATTTCCCCAGTAGAATGGAAGAGTACACATTCTAGTCAGAGAGAGCAGGATTGGTTTTATTAGGTGAAGGAAACATTACTTCCTACTAGAACTTACATTTCTATTTTGTTGTTGCTGGTCACTGAATCGCAATTGCCCATCCAAGACTGGGAGTATACATGACCCTTTAAGAGGTGATACTGATTTTCCTTATTGCATATTGTAAAGCAACTAAAAGAGGAAAGTTTTGGAACATTCTAGGATAGGGACAAACCAGGCAGCTCTGAAATTTTGGGAGCAGTTGGATTTATACATTGTTATAAAGAGGAAATAAAATTCATAACGCAAGACTATTTAGAAAAAGAAACATTAAACTTGTAGAATTGGAAAGAATGTAATAAGAAAATGAAAAAAAATGCTTTTACTTTGTAGTCTATGTATAAGTTTACACTTTGATTATAGATTTAGGCTACTAGAAACAGAGGTTACTTTTTGGCCTCTTGCTCATAAGAGCTCCCCAAGTACAGCTATTCAATCAGAAACAACAAGACCATGTATCTCACCACAGACAAATGAAATGCAGGACTGAAATGCAAGCCCCAGCGATTTGATTGTGCCCAGTCCTTTTTGTTCTATAATATTCTTCTGAACTTTAAGACAAATAGAGTAATTTCATCTGGTACTATAAACAGGAATATGTCCTTCTCAAATCTAATCTGTAAAATTCTTAAACCTCAGCACATTACAAGGAGACTATATTTGGACAAAAGCCTTAAAATGTAATTAAGATTAAATGAAGTCACACAGGTGGGTCCTTAATACCAGGTGACTCATTTTGTTTTAAGAAGTAGAAGGAGCCGGGCAACAGTGGCTCACACCTGTAATCCTAGCTACCCAGGAAACTGAGGTCTAAGGATCCTGGATCAAAGCCAGCCTGGACAGGGAAGTCCATGAGACTCTTATCTCCAATTAACCACCAGAAAACTGGAAGTGGCACTGTGGATCAAGTGGTAGAGTGCTAGCCTTGAGCTGAAGAGCTCAGGGACAGCGCTCAGGTCCAGAGTTCAAGCACCATGACCACTACTACCACCACCAACAACAAAAAGAGGTAGAAGGACAAAAAAGAAAAGAAAAAGAAGCAGAAGCTGCAAGGATATGCTTGCATGGAAGGATGCCTTTGAAGAGGCTCCAAAAGAGGAGTCTTTTGAAAATAAAGCAGCTGAGTCAGAGGAGGCCAGCCTTGATCACCTTGCTACCTTGATCTTGCAATTCCAGTCCCTATAACTTTGTGTTTGTTTGTCATGGCAGCTTCTAATGACGAATCTTGACTCTCAACTTGATTGAAGAGATGCCTAGGAAGTGGGTAAAGCACACTTTGGGGCATATATGTGAGGGCATATGTGGAGGTAATTAACATATGAGACATGCAATGGCCTTACTTGAACGTGGGCGGTGCTGTCCAATATATTGGGGCTCTAGAGTGACCAAAAGCAGAAGGAGGAGCCCACCATTTTCTCTCTTTCTCTTTTTCTCTCTTTCTTCTCCCTCTCTTACTGTCTGTTGTTTCTGTCTGTTTCTCCTTATCTTCTCTCTCCCTCCCTCTCTCCTGTTGCTCTCTTTTTCTCCTTCCCCCTTCTCTCTCTTTCCCTCCCTCTGTCTTCTTCCCTGTCTCTTTCTCTCTGTCTTTCTCTGTCTGTCTGTTTGTCTGTATGTCTGTGTGTCTTTCTCTCTCTCTTTTGCTGGCTCTCATTCTCTCAGTTTCCCAGGCACCATGTATTGAGCCCTCTCCTCTACCATGTTCTTTCTGTCATGACATTCTGACCCAAAACAATAGAACCAACTGACCAAAACCTCTGAAACTGATCCAAAATGAAACTTTCTTCCTTTTGCATCATTAATGTCAAGCATTTTGTCATAAGAGATACAAATTGCCCAACACACATTCCTAGTCTATGAGGGTATCTGGTAAACTTTCAGATTAATAAAGTAGTCAATTTGACTTCTTGATTCTATACAAAATTTAAATCGATGTTATCTCTGTGGACACTTCCTCATAAGATTTACTTAGCATTTGTTACTGTAGCAGAGCGCTTCTAAAGGGTAAGAAGTATATCTTACTCATTTTCATTTCACCAGAGCCTAGTACAGTAAATGGAATAACACAAGGTCTCAGAACCTGTGCAAATTAATGAATGAAATAAATAAGATCTTTACATGTAAACTTACGTGTCTCATAAAAGAATTATATGCCTTTGATATCAAACCTCTTAGGTGATCCCTCCATTTTCTTAATTTTAATATTAGTTTATTTTGTATACATTTTGGTAAGAAGTTGTGTGCTATGGTGAGACATAACTTTCTGAATGGAAAAGTCGAAGGGACTATGATTGAGAGTTATTTTCTGCTCTATCTGAGAGGCTTTCACACCAGGGTTTTCTCATTTTTTTCTCAAGATAAATCCTCTATGCTTTGTAATAACATTCTTCTCAGTCTCTTTTCTACTTTTCAGTGACTCTACTTAGCTAAGAAATCTGAGGACTTTGTTCCTGTTCTGGGTAAAGTGCCATCAACTTCATGGTGTTCATCTTATATCAACCAGGGGCAAAACAATCCCATGTTTATCCCAGCATGGCTTTTGATCTATGCCTTTGCCTGATTCATGCCTTGGACATACATGTTAAAAAAAAAAGGAAAATAAAGAAAGAAAGAAAGAAAGAAAGAAAGAAAGAAAGAAAGAAAGAAAGAAAGAAAGGAAAGAAAGAAAGAAAGAAAAGAAAGAAATCTGGGAACTTGTTACCATATTTGAGTCTTCCCTGCTATCCCTCTGTTACCACACATACATGCCAAACACTCCTGAATATGGTGTTATGTAGCAATTGCCAGTGGAAAATGCCACATTTGTGAGATGCAGTAATTACATGATTTATTTGCAGTACCATGCTTCCGCCCCCCCCCCCCCCGCTGTTTCTATATGTGTTTGCACCTGCAGATCTTTCCTTCTCAGTTTTCAGTTTGCAGGACAAAACTACTGTGATGCTATTCTCCTGATTATATATCTTTTGTGCTCAATAATTATCATGATCATTCCATTTGATTTTCATTTTTACCATCTAATTTGTGTGTGTATATGTGTGGGAAAATTAAAAGTAACTATAGCTTTGACCCTCAAGAGACTTATTCCAAAATGGATGCATAGAAAGCAAGATGATATTAGTCATTTAAAGATGTTTCTGAAGTGTAGGATGACCTGGTACATTCTGAATAACTGGAGTCTAGAGTGTGAATGAATCATAAGAATGAAATAGAGATCATTTGTGAAAGGTGGGTTTGAAAAAATGTAAAACATACGTTGGAGAAAAGAGGAGAGGAATAATTTTTGAAGGAGGAATATCGCTGAGTTACCATGTAAAGATGGGAATGTTTTCATTGCTATGTAAGAAAATATGTGGAAAATTGGTTGACTAAATTAAGATATTCTATCATAGGCTTAAATAACTTAATTTTGAGAAATAACTAGTGTTCACTGGACACAGTACTAGGGATATGCGCCTTCCTCATTCTCATTGAATCCCCACATCTATGAAATGAGTTATATAATTACAACCTGAAAGCTGAGTCTCAGGCAAGGTTCTTTATCCCTGACAGGGTAATTAGAATTTGGACCAAGGTTGTCTGATTCTTATTTACAGCTTCAAGATATGTTTTGTGAAGAACAGAGAAAAATGAAGTAGAACATGTAGCAATTATCTAATCAGGAAAAAGGAAGCTGTTCTTAGAACAGAAAATAGAAGGAATTAATAGAATGGCTACGTTACAGAATCTATGGAAGAGCTAAGAAACAAATAGAAGATGATAAGGAAATCTAAAGGTTAAACAGCAAGACTAAACTCCCTGGCTCACTAAATTGAAGGAAGATGCACAAAGACCACAATCAACCATTATGAGCTGGATCCTTTGCTAAGTTCATTCAGTAAAGTGACCCAGGGAGGATATTTTTTTTTTTGGGGGGGGGGGTCCAGTCATGGGGCCTGAACTCTGGGCCTAGGCACTGTCCCTCAGCTCTTCAGCTCAAGGCTAGCGCTCTACCACTTGAGCCATAGCGCCACTTCTGGCTTTTTTCTTTTTTGCTTATGTGGTGCTGGGGAATCGAACCCAGGGCCTCAGGCATGCAAGGCAAGCGCTCTACCACTGAGCCACCTTCCCAGCCCCTCAGGGAAGAGATTTTATGGCTACTGAATATAAAAATACAGGGACAAACATTTTTACTAACTTCTGTCCCCAATAGCTTCTTTCTTGGAGGCAACAAAAGTAAAGGATGTGGTATTATCAGTCTGAGAATTCTTATGGATAAAGACTTTTAGGATAAGGTTGCTTACAAAAGGAGAACTCCAGGCTAATTGATTTGTGGGTTGAAGAGTTTGGTTTGGAGATGAAACAAAACAGTTCACCATCACAATCACTTATGTTTTCAACTTTTCAATGCTGTGTGATTTTACGGCCTGGGTACTGACTCTTAGGTTTTTGCTCAAGGCTGGTTCTCTACCATTTGAGCCATACCTCCACTTCTAATTTTGGGTGGTTGGTTAATTGGAGATGAGAGTCTCACACACTTTCCCGTTTGGGTTGGCTGCAAACCTATATCCTCACATATCAGCCTCCTGAGTAATTAGTATTACAGAAATGAGCCACCCATGCCCAGTTTAGCATTGTATTTTATATCAAACTAATCAAGAAGTTTCTAGGGCATGAGAAACAAAGGCAAGCTTAGACTTTGAATAATTTGTTATTTGAATGGGGAGGCAGGAAGCTTGATATAAAGGTTGTCTTTGGCTTACCACAAATTGATATTAACAATAGAGCTGGGGATTCAAAAATGATTCAGAAAGAATCATGCTGGGTGCTTGGAAGAATTAGAAAACCATGGACTTGACAGGCTCTTCTGGAAGGCTGTTCTCACTGGCAGCACTCATGTCTGACTTCAGGCATAGAAGTCAGATGTTTGCAGGCTCCAGCCAACTTTACTGCTCAAGAAAATGACTGACAGACCCACCAGGCACTGCTCTTATAGGAAGACCTCAGATCAGTCTCTTGGATCTTGTAAATGAGCAAAGAGGCTCCCTGGGGCATCTGAATTGCATCTGGCCCAAAGAACATGGAGAATACAATGCAAGATGACACCAAAGTATGTTTTCAGTTTGGGAAATTCTGCCATGTTTCTGTAGTTGTCTTGATGTGACCTTCAGTTACTTTTAAACTTTTAATGCCTCAGCTAAATCTATAGCATACCATATCAACAGTGAGATACATGAAAAGAATGGGGACATATATATATATATATATATATATATATACACACATACACACACACATATATATATGTCTATATGTGTATATATGTACATATATATATATATGAAAAGACCCAAGAAAGTTGATTACACATTAGATCTAGGAGATAAGACTTGGCTCAACTCATCCCAAATCACCCTGCAAAGGTACTTAAGTGGCTTGGGAACTACAGGTTCATGTATCCCAGGTTCTAAATATAGGGTTCAAAATATAGAACTGGCCATCACTATTAGTGTTTCCAGAAAGGGCCTTGGCTGACTTATCTAAGACTTGGATCTACTTGGTGCCAGGAATATGGTATCCACAACACAAACATGAGAAAACCAAGTGCTACTGGAGCTTCAAAACCTGAGATTATATGATACATAGCATGAGTTTTCAGAGTTGTGAATTATAGCTCTGGCTCAGCTGTGTATCAGCTTTGTACAACATCTGAACAAGTTACTTTCTCTCTGGGGGCCTTAATTTTTATGTATCCCCACAAAAAGAAATGACAGGATGATTGTGTATTTCAAAAGCAATACAAAGATCTAAGATCCAAGGAAGAATCATAAAGAAAAATCATAAAAACAAATGGACACTTCAGAGTTGGTGAACATATATCAAGATCTTGTATGTTTCTTCCTCTGAAACATCATCTTCAGAAAGCCAATAGTTTTCCTACTTTTGTATTTGAGAAAGATTGATTATTGATTTTCATTTTATGACTAGAGAGGTTGAGCATTTCTTCATTGTGTCTATTGGCCATTCTTATTTCCTCTTCAGAGAAGTTTCTCTGTAAGTCTTTAGCCCACTTATTTATCAGGCTGTTGTTTCCTTGAGGATTTGTTGTTGGGGGATTTAATTTTTTGGTTCCAAGTATATTTTAGATATGAGACCCTTGTCCATTGTATGGCTATTGAAGATCTTCTTCCAATCTGTGGGCTTTCTGTTGATCTTGCTAGCTATGTCCTTTGCCATGAAGAAGCTCTGCAATTTCATGCAATCCCATTTGTCCAAACTTTCTTTGATTTGTTGTGTTTCTGAGTCTCTATTAAGGAAATTTTGGCCCACGGCCAAGGAGACCTAGGGTTTCTCCTTTTCTGTCTTGTAATGTTTTCAGGATGCCTGCTTTTCCGAGGTCTTTGATCCATTTGGAGTTGATTCTAGTGCAGGCTGATATATAAGGATCTAGCTTTAGTTTTCCACAGGTGATTAACCAATTTTGCCAGCACCATTTACTGAAGAGGCTGTGTTTTTCCATTCCATTTTTTTTAGCTCCCTTATCGAAGATTAGGTGGCTATTGAGATTCCACGTTACCCCAGTTAGAATGGTTATAATCAAGAAATCTAACAGCAGATGCTGGAGGGGATGTGGACAGAAGGGAACCTTACTGAATTGTTGGTGGGAGTGTAAACTTGTTCAACCACTTTGGAAAGTAGTATGAAAGTTCCTCAAAAGACTCCACATAGAGCTCCCCTATGACCCAGCAATCCCACTTTTGGGCATTTACCCAAATGATCACAAACAAGGCCATACTAAGGTTACCAGCACAACTATGTATATCGCAGCATTATTTACCACAGCTAAGATATGGAACCAACCCAGATACCCCTCAGTAGATGAATGGATCAAGAAAATGTGGTATATAAATACAATGGAATTCTATGTCTCCATCAGACAGAATGACATTGCCCCATTTGATAGGAAATGGAAAGACTTGGAAAAAATTATATTAAGTGAAGTAAGCCAGGCCCAAAGAAACATAGGTCCCATGGTTTCCCTTATTTGCAATAACTAGTGTATGTCTGGGACAAGTAGAAAAGGTCAAAAGCTATGTACTTATAACCAGATAAGATGAAGTTAAGCAAATGAACCCCAAGATAGGGACACAAGTGTGTTTTTCTTTCTTGCTATTGTTTCTAACGTATTTATAAGATACTATGTTATTTTTTTATTGCTTTGTATGTTCCTCCCCCATGATATAACCCCTGTTTTCACTGTATTTGATGTTGGTATAATTTGGGGAGGGGAAGGGAAAAAACAAAATGTTTAAATAGGGATACAGGTTGACCCATTGTAACAATGAGATGTACAAGGCACTAAAAATGAAAAATGAACTTTACAATTTAGGCCAGGGTAGGGGGTGTAGTTGTAGAGGTGGAGGAAAGGGATGGTAGGGGAAAAACAAAGGAGGAGGCAACAATGCTTGATAAGAAATGTACTCATTACCTTCCTCATGTAACTATAACCCCTCTGTAAGGTATTTTCACAATAAAAAAACTTATTTAAAAAGACTGATTATCTTCACTGGTAGGGAAGAAAAAATAGGGTTTATTAGGTTGTCATAGTCAGTTATATTGAACAAAGTGTGATTATGCCAATTCTTATCACAATGACCTAGGTATTACAGAAGTCCTTTCAGCTGAAAATGATTACTTCTATTTTACAGAAGAGTAAGTAGGCCTAGAGAGTCTACTCTAGGGCTCTCTAGGGCTTATCATGGATCACGTGGCTCATAAGTGACTGAGATAGCAGTTGGAACCATGTGTGATTCAGGTCACTTAGTACGCGACCTTCATTATTCTTCATACAAGCTGAACTCTTCCAGAAGTGTCTCTGCTGAGTTGGTGCTGCCTTGATTGTAAGAGAGATAGCTGTGAACACACCTGTTCTGGGACATTATGTGCAACAGACCTACTGGATTGGTGTTTGGGATGATTAAACTTAAAAGTCGATTTCTGGATGGTAAACAAGCAAATAGAAAGTTGTATAAAGAAGCCAAAATCTGCTATAAACATAGTTGTGCAGGTAGCTTTAGTATGACCTTGTTTGTGATAGTTTGAGTAAATGCCTTAAAGTGGGATTGCTGGGTCATAGGGGAGCTCTATGTGGAGTCTTTTGAGGAACCACATTATTGCTTTCCAAAGTGGTTGAACAAGTTTACACTCCACCAACAATGTAATAGGGTTCCCTTTTGGCCACATCCCCTCCAGCACCTATTCTTGTTAGATTTCTTGATTGTAGCCATTCTAACTGGGGTGAGGTGGAATCTCAATACTGTTTTGATTTGCATTTCTTTTATGGCTAGAGATGTTGAGCATTTCTTCATGTGTCTATTGGCCATTCTTATTTCCTCTTCAGAGAAGTTTCTCTTTAAGTCTTTAGCCCACTTATTTATTGAGCAGTTGTTTCTTTGAGGATTTGTTGTTGGGGAATTTAATTTTTTGAGTTCTAAGTAGATTTTACATATGAGACCTTTGTCTGTTGTATAGTTAGTAAAGATCGTCTCCCAATCCATGTGCTTTCTATTGATCTTGCTAGCTATGTCATTTGCCCTGCAGAAGCTCTGCAGTTTCATGCAATCCCATTTGTCCAACCTTTCTTTGATTTGTTGTGTTTCTGGATCTTTATTAAGAAAATTTCAGCCTGTGCCAAGGACACAGCTAAGATATGGAACCAACCCAGATGCCCCTCAGTAGATGAATGGATCAAAAAATGTGGTGTGTGTGTGTGTGTGTGTGTGTGTGTGTGTGTGTGTGTGTGTGTGTGTGTGTGTGTGTGTGTGAATTCTATGCCTCCATCAGAAAGAATAACATTGCCCTATTTGTTAGGAAATGGAAAGACTTGGAAAAAAATTATATTAAGTAAACCAGGCCCCAAAAAACATAAGTCCCATGGTTTTCCTTATCTGCAATAACTAGTGTATGTCTAGGATAAGCAGAAAAGGTCAAAAGCTATGACCATGACCATATAAGATGATGCTAAGCGAAATGAACCCCAAGGTAGGGACACAAGAGGTTTTATCTTTCTTGCTGTTGTTTTTAATGTACTTATACTGTACTACATGTTTTTTTTCTTTTGTGCCTTCTTCCCCCAAGGTATAACCTCTGTTTTAACTGTATTTGTTGACGGTGCCCTGCATCTTGTACATACATTTTTCTAAGTTGGTGAGGGAAAGGGACATAACAAAATGCTGAAATAATATTTTGAAAATGAACTTTACAACTTGGGGGGGGGGTGGGAGAAGGGAGGAAGGAGTTGGAGAGAAGGGAAGAAAGGGATGGTGGGGGAAAATAAAGGAGGGTGTAACAATGCTTGATAGGAAATGGACTCATTACCTTGCTCATGTAACTGTAACCCTCTGTACAGTATCTTTACAATAAAAAAGTACATATTTAGAGAAAAAAGGATACAGGATGATCTATTGTAACAACGATATGTACAAAACACTATGTTTATGTATAAAACAAACTTTACAACTTTGCAGGTGGAGGAAGGAGTTGGGGAGGTAGGGAGTAAAGGGATGGCAGGGGGAAAACAAAGGAGGGGTAACAATGCTGACTAGGAAACGGACTCATTACCTTGCTCATGTAACTGTAACCCCTCTGTTCAGTATCTAAAAAACAATATTTATATTATATATGTATATATATATATATATATATAGAGAGAGAGAGAGAGAGAGAGAGAGAGAGAGAGAGCGCCAAGATCTGTATGGGAGAATTTGACTACAAATTCTATAGTCACTTAGTTTTCCAGTGTTTTAAAATTAGGTAATAGGACATGATATTGACTCATTTGTGATAACAAGGGGGACTGGACTGCAAGGGAACAAACAAAACAATGAAATTAATACTTCAGGAAAGACTAAAAGGCTACACATGGTAAGGCCCTCAGGGAATTTATCTCTTAGTCCTTCACATGTCATTTCATATGTGCCAGTACATTGTCAGTCCTAGAAAATAAAGCATATTACACCCATCCTGCGCCTGATGTCTGATGAAATCCAAGATGAAATAAGACCATAGTTTCTGGAACTTTCTTTTTAAATTTTGGAGGCAGTCTCAACATGAAACAAATTGCTTACACAACTGTAAAACTATATCCATGCAGATGAAATCAGATCCTTTGGATTTGGAGCTACTAAATTCAGTTTGCTTTCTTCTTGGTTTTGTTGGCAGAAATGTTTTCTAAAACCTGACTCAAAAAAGTCAATATTTATAGCTGGGTTATTTTGCCCAGTGGAAAATAGTCAAGAGGTTCCTTGTTCACATCAAGGGCCTCTCCTCTTCCTGAGTTCAGCAATGGGACACTGTGGAGTGGAATTTCACCATGAAATTATCTCTCAGCCCCCTCTTCCTTCCTTCAAGCTCTCTTTCTGACTTAATTGGCACTCTCATTGCACCTGCAAATATTGGCATTTTTGCCACCAGCTGCAAGTGCTCATCTGCAAGTCCTAAATTCTTCCGTGGCTGAGTTGTTTGGAAGCTGATGAACTTTGTGTAGAAAGCTTTCAGTTAATTTCTATCCCTTGGAGATTTGCATTTTCAACAACTGATACAGCAATGGCAGTTATTTCTTCTCAAATTTTTCAGTACTTACAGCTAGGTATGGTAGAGATGGGAATTAGAGATCACGTGGTTCAGGGCTATCTAGGGCAAAAAATGATGTTCAACCAGTTGACATGGCATGCATCTGTCATCTTACGTTTGTTAGGATTGTAGCCCACGCAAGTCTGGGCATAAAGTAAGTGTATGCTGTGAAGATAATAAACATAAAAACAGGGGCTAAAGTTGTCATTCAAGTGATAGAATGCCTATCTTGCAAACATGAGGTCCTGATCCATCTCTAATACCATATTTTTTTTAATGTATAGTACTTGCTTTTGAAATTCTTAGTGTGTGGTGAAAAATTTGGCCCATATTCTTTCATCTGCTTCTCTCTTTAAAGTAATGAATTTACAGAAACAGACTTTTATGGAGACAGACTTTAGCATCTAAGCATCCTTAGAAACTCTACCACAAGTTCGCCGACCTAATTGTGATAAGGAGAACACTGGGATCTAAAAAGGGAAACCATATCAATGACTGATCTGCTGTTGATTTCCATGTTCACAGGATTAACACAGGCTTTTCATAGCCTTGATGTCTTTACCCCACAAATCTGATTTACTGGATGGAAAATTACAGTGATAGAGCAGCTGGCCAGCTGGCAGTTAGACTTCTGTGATGCTGTCCGTAAGGGCTTCCCAGAGTCCTATGGTTAACTTTAGATAGATTCTAAGTCACAGCTGGGGCTGAGGCTACAGGATCTTGTCTCAACCTCCAGGTTCCAGACATGAGGATTAAGAAATGTATAGGGCAGGGAGATTGGTAGTCTTCCGATGGCAACCCTTTTGCAACTCTCCCAGAGTGGTTGGCCTCTATTTCCAGTGAGCAGCCATAGCTGTAGGCTAGCACTGACCACATGGGAAAGCTCATAAGAATTCTGAGCTGCTACTCTCCAGGACTTCCAGTCAGAGCCCCTATGCATGGAGATCTAAACATTCCTTATGCGTATCATTTGTGGATGGTGCTCAAAACTCTTCCACCAGAACTTCATTTGACCCTCAAAACAGCTCTCTCAAGTCAGCAGACCAGATTTCAAATGAAGTTACCCAGCAGTTTTTTTTTGGCAGGTTCACATAGGCAGCACATAGCCCCACTGGGACTGGGCTTGGTCTCCTGGTTGCTTCAGAACATTCTGCTTTGTACCAAACTGTATTGTAAGCAGAAGGGCAATATTCTTCCTGGTCTACCTGCTTGGTTTCAAGAGGATGTTAGCTCAGCAGTGTGGATGAAACAGGTTTCTTATGGAGGAGATCCTTGCAGAGAGCATCACAATTGAACTTTCCTTGAGCCTAATTCTAGAGTTAAGCTACCAGGCTTCAAATTTTAGTTTTCCTGCTTACTAGCAATGTGATTTTGTCCTTATTCCCTACATTCTCTGTGTCTTGTTTTTTAAAGGCAGTCCTAACAATAATACAATACAGAAGTGTAGTGATTATCTACGGGGTTAATTTCATGATATACATAGACTAATGCCTGATATATATGAACCAGTCAAATACAGCCCTGACCCAACCCCTGTGGAAGGGAAGATAATGTGTAGTATTGAGGATTGAACTCAAAGCCCTGTGCTTTCTTGGCAGGCACTGTTATTGAGCCATACTTTCAGCTCTCTTTTTGCACTGGTTAATTATGAGATAGTGTCTTGCTTCCTGACTCAGCATGCACCTGGACTTTGATCCACCTATTTTAGGTTTCCTATTATAGCTAGAATGACAAATGTGTTATACCCAATTAAATTCTGATGAAATTCTCATAGTCATTTCTGCCTAGGCTGATCTGAACTCTGATTCTCCCAATCTCAGCCCCACAAAGCTAGGATGACTGGCACATACAACTGCTTCCAGCTATGGGCCTGGAGGGGTCTGAAAAAACTTTCCTTTCCTGGTTCCTGGTCTAACCTTCTCCCATTCTTAGCCTCCCAAGTAGATAAGATTACAGGCATGAGATCAGTGCCCAACTCAGACACTGGTCTTTAGTAGTAGTTGTACATCCGTTGTGTAGTAGCGCCATCCTTTGTTCTCTAACTTATTATTAAAAAGCTCCCTTGAGCTTACCCTAGATGGTCTTCATTATCAATTATCCTTTATCTGGGCCATAGGTCTTATGATTCCCTATGCATAGATACCATGACATAGAATAGTTGTCTTTTCTGGAGTATTCAGATTGCTGCATTGTAAAGATTGATAAAAGACTATGCAATCTTTCTGTGGGGCTATTTTACTTTCCACTTTGAGTCAATTTGCTAAAATAATCGACAATTCTCAGAAATTATTATTGTTGGACTCTTCAAAAAGCCACCCTGTTGGCCAAGGTATGGGTAACTCCCTTACCTAGCATGGAAACTGCTGCTAACAAGTCTTAAATGGTTAGCAACAAGGTCAGGCAGAGAGACAAGTAAGGGAAAGGAGTAAGGATCTTATATATAGTATTATTTTTCTGTACTTGCCCATGCTTATCCTGTAAGTGAGCAGCAAGAATCCTTGAGGCTTAATCTCAGCATGGACATGCCTTTAATTGCCCTGACTAGCCAGGAGTCTGAAACAGAAGTGGAGTGATTACTAACTGCAGATGGATTGTCTCATCTACCTTTTGTCACCTGCAGAGATCCAAGGCATTAATTGAAAGCATTAAATATGATGGTCGGGAGGGCCAGCATCTCCTCTTCTATGTATTCTAAAGTTTTATTCCACCATTAAGAGACTCTGAAACCACTCACTGTGAACATAAAAACTGCATGTTCCAACGCTCAAACCTGTATTCCCACTCCCTAATGTGTACCATTGTGTACACTCTGTTTTGAAATCATAAACCAACAATGCTTCACGCAACTAAGTAGATCTTGCTTAGTAACTTTGTGGCTTTGCTCCAGTCACCTAAGTTGGTTGAACTTTAGTTTTTTCATCTATAAATTTTAGGCTTCAAGAATTTTTAAGTAATGAAAATATATTATGTCACCCAGTACAAAGTTATATGTATATTTTCCAATCCAGATTATGGAGAAGAATAGACAGTAGGATGTGAATTTCAGCACAGGCAGTCACTGCTTTCCAATACAATCATTAAATACATTGTCCCAGCTTACTATGCAAAAATAATTAAGTAGAAAGTAACTCACTCATTCTGAAGATGCCATTAGATTACAGTATGTTTCTAGTAGAAACATTCCAATGTCTGGAATGATTTCTAGCATGTAATAATGCTTGATGTATATTTGTCAACTAAATTAACAAGTGAGATACATTGATCCAAGGTGGTAGGAAGTATTTACAGGTGACAGAATTGACCAGCATCTAATTTGCTTCACATACTCAAATTGTGTTCTGACACTTGAAACTTTATGGTTTAAGGGTCATATTTACAACTAATAGATGGTTATTGAAAAAGAGTACATAGCATACATACATAGTATTAGCCATCATTCTCTTAATTCTCACACTGTCAATACAACTATAGTAATTGCTGTTAGTCAAGGAAATGGTTAATTGTTCTGTCACATGGTTAGAAAGCAGAAGAGAAGCCTTAATCTAAGGATATGTTTGTGCCTTCAAAGACAGTGCTTATTCCATCATACTGGATTAGTTGAACTTTTAGACAAGTATAAAGTAGATAAATAAAATAAGTATACATAAAGTGAGCTCTTTTCTCAAAAAGAAAAGTTTTAATTGAGGAAATGCTGCCTTCTTCACTTTCTAGTTTAAACCATTTCCTGAATTCCTAAACCAGTTTTAATAGTAGATGAGTATCACTTCTGATAAAAACTACCCAATTAGGGATATTGAAATTGAGAGGGAATGAGCAGGCTGGGTGTGAGTTAGTACAAGGAGCAATCTTTGACCTTAAAAGAGATGATCATCATCTTTATTTCCATACTTTCTACTCCTTAGTGCATAGGCAAATTGCTGTTGTCACTTTGTGCCCTCAAGTTTGTCCAGCAAGAATCAGAATTGTCACAAGGTCAAAGGGTCAGATGTAACTAGTGTGAACAGCTTTGAGAAACAGCTTTAAAGATGATTGGGGTATTCTGTGTGGAGGAAGTCTGGTGAAGAAGAGTAAGGAATGTGACATAGTTTGAAAGGAGGAAATGACCATATGCTGGAAGAGAAAGACCAAAAGGGAACAATGAGAGTTGGAAATGACTCTAAGATTGCTTATTTAGAAATCTAATAATCTAATACCATTTGACCTAACTATGTTCTCACATAGCACCGCTGGCTAGCTCGATAAGACAGCTCAACCATATTCTCTCTCTTTTTTAAAATTTAAATTTTATTATAAAGATGATGTACAGAGGGGTTACAATTATATAAGGAAGGTAATGAGTGCCATTCTTTTTGAAGAGTTACTCTCATTTTCTCCCACTTTCCCCCAACCTACCCCAAATCCCCCCACACCCAAGTTTTAAGTCCATTTCCAACAGAGTATCTAGTGAATATCACTGTTTAATTGGCTCACCATTTGTCCCACCTTTCTGTTATTCTCTCATCCATACACCAAATCAAACCTTAGATATGTATTTAAATGTTTTTTCTTTCATGCATTTGTTTCTAACGCATTTATAAGATTATTTCTTTGTTGCTTTGTATGTCCCTCCCCCACAGTATAACCCCTGCTTTCACTATATTTGATGTCGGTATAATTTGTGGAGTAGATGGGAAAAACAAGTCGTTTAAGGATACAGTTGGACCTGTTGCAACAATGAGAAGTACAAGTTGTCATGTCCAAAACGAACTTTACAACTTTGGTGGGGGGGGGGGAGGATTGGGGGGGCAGGGGGGGAGGCTGGGAAGGGGAAACAAAGGAGGAGGCTACAATGCTTGATAAGAAATGTACGCATTATCTTGCCCATGTAATTGTAACTCCTCTGTACAGTATGTTCAAAAAAAAAAGACAAAGGGTACAGAAATAAGAAAACTGTGACAAAAGGGAATAAATAAAAAAACATAGAAAAAAGAAATAATTACAAACAGTACAATAAAAAAGCTCTTGTTTCCATTTCTTGGAGTTCATTTCAATAAGGATCATTTTATATGGTCATATGCACATAGCTATTGAATCACTGTGATCCTCTCCTTAGACTATCCACCTTTGTACACAGTGTGTGAATACTTAAAGTGCTGTTTAATTAATCATGTCCAAGTATAATTATTTGTCTTTTACTGTCCATTGTATTAACCTGTAGATTTATAGACATATTCTATTTATTGAAAACGAGGGAAAACATGCAGCCTGTTTCTTTGGCTCTGGCTTACTTAATATAATTTTTTCCAAGTCTCTCCATTTCCTTAGGAATAGGGCAATGTCATTCTTTCTGATGGAAGCTTAGAATTCCATTGTGCATATATATCACATTTTTTGACCCGTTCATCTACTGAGGGGCATCTGGTTGATTACACATCTTATCTAGGGTAAATAATAGTGCAATGAATATGGTTGTGTTGGTGGCTTTAGTATAGGGTGGTTTGTGGTCATTTGGACAAATGCCCAGAAGTGGGATTGCTGGGTCATAGGTAAGTTCCCTGTTTAGTCTTTTGAGGATCCTCCATACTGTTTTCCAGAGTTGTTGAACAAGTTTACATTCCCACCAACAGTGTAGTGGCATTCTATTTTGACTACATTCCTGCCAGCATCTGTTATTACTTTTCTTGATAATGGTCATTCTAACTAGGGTGATGTGGAATCTCAATGTTGTTTTGAGTTGCATTTCTTTTATGGCCATGTTGACACATGGTTCATGTGTCTATTGGCTATTCTTATTTCTTCTTAAGAGAAATCTCTTAAGTTTGTAGTCCACTTATTAATGGGGTGGTTGTTTCTTTGAGGATTTGTTATTGGGGGGCTTAATTTTTTGAGCTCTACGTATAGTTTAGATCTGAGGCCCTTGTCTGATGTACAGCTAGTGAAGATCTTCTCCCATTCTGTGGACTTTCTATTTATCTTTTTTTTAGTTTTTTTATTATGAAAATACTGAAGAGAGGGGTTACAATTACATGGCAAGATAATGAGTACATTTCTTATCAAGCATTGTAACCTCCTCCTTTGTTTCCCCTTCCCATCCTTTCCCATCCTCCCCCCACCCTCCCACCCAATCCTCCCCTGCCCCCACCCTGCACGAAAGTTGTAAAGTTCGTTTTCGACATAATGACTTGTACATCTCATTGTTGCAATGGGTCCACCTGTATCCCTATTTAAACGATTTGTTTTTCCCCTTCCCCTCCACTAATTATACTGACATCAAATACAGTGAAAGCAGGGGTTATACCATGGGGGAAGGGACATACAAAGCAACAAAGAAATAATCTTATAAATGTGTTAGAAACAATCGCATGAAAGAAAAAAAAACATTTGAATACATATCTTAGGGTTCATTTCCCTAACATCAACTTATCTGATCTTTTCTGCTTGACTCAGACATATACTAGTTATTGCAAATAAGGGAAACCATGAGACCTATGTTTCTTTGGGCCTGGCTTACTTCACTTAATATAATTTTTTCCAAGCCTTTCCATTTCCTAACAAATGAGGCAATGCCATTTTTTCTGATGGAGGCATAGAATTCCATTGTGTAGATATACCACATTTTCTTGATACATTCATCATAGCTGTGTCCTTTGCCATGCAGAAACTCTTCAGTTTGATGCAATTCCACTTATCCAGCCTTTCTTTGATTTGTTGTGCTTGTGTATCTTCCCTTAGGGAGTTTCAATCTGTGCCAAAGAGCCCTGGTGCTTCCCCTATCCCTTCCTGTAATATTTTCCGGGTATCTGATCTTACATAGAGGTCTTTGATCCATTTAGAATTGATCCTTGTGCAGGGTGATATATAACGACCTAACTTTGGTTTTCTGCACATAGCCAACTGTGCCAGCACCCTTTGTTGAAGAGGCTGTCTTTCTTCCATCCTTGCACAACCACATTCCCTATGGAAAGAAACTATGTAGAAACTCTGATATTAAATATTATTTACATGAGTAAATAGTGCCAAACTCAATATTTTTGACTAGATGTGAGATCTACTGCTGGATATGAACTATCTGGGTTCAAATCTTGGTTCTACTATTTACTGAGTCCCACTGTATCTATGAAAAAAGGATCCCAGTTACACTACACTATAAGCTAAATATGAAGAGTTAGAATGGTCCAGGCTATGTACCTAATCTCAGCATATCTATTATAAGAAGCATTTCCCCCTTTGTGTTCAAATTCTGTTACTGATTACAACTCTAGAAATCTTCCCAAGTCAACGGTCTCTCACATGACTAACCATACTTTTTCTTGTCCTTTCATTTATCTCCCTATTTCTTTTATTCTTGTTCATAAATGTACCAATAGCAATATCTCTATTTAATGTTGGAACCTAAGTATAGACAGTGGGAAAATAAGTATCCTAACTTCCTTGAAAGGGGCCAGATGGAGTCAGTCATTAATGATCACAATCCATGAAAACCACAGATTTTGATATCAGAACGTCTGTGTATCATTGACCTTTGTAGATGGGTCCCATTAGATTTCTTTCCTCCAGCATTAGTTCTTGAGTTATGTTACTCTTACAAAACTACACCTTTATCTTTATTTTTATCTTTTATTCTTTAGCTTTAGCTTTATTTGATAACGTATATAATTGAGTCATAATATTTTGCCATTCCATGCAGCTAAGCTATGCTTGGGTTGAACTAGCCTGTGACTTTCATAACATCTTTCCTATGAAAATATGTTTTTTACTTAAGAAATTGTCTCAAATAGGAACTTTTCCCATAGTTTCATACTTTATGTACCCATATATTAATGTATTTTGTACTCGAAAATTATGCAGTAGTTGTTACTTTTGTATTAAAAATGAAATATCTAAGGTCTAGGAATTGAAATATAGGTCATGTGATTAGCGGTAAAGAAGAAACAGAGGAGAGCACATTTCTGTTGATTTTTACTTCAAAGAATCTCCATGACCAAAGGACAAAGGGGGAACCAATGCAACAGTGACACTCACAAGATCTGGTAAAAATCTGTACAATTTGGTAGTGGGTGGTTGGCGGAGGGAAATTGGGAGAAAAATGAGGAAGGGGGTGGCAAGCTTTACAAGAAATGTACTTATTATCTTACTTATATAAATGTAACCCCTCTGTACATCACCTTGAAAATAAAAAAATGAAAGAAAACTCAATACATCTTACAAAATATCTAAAAAAAAGAATCTCTATGACACCATCTCCTACCGCCTGGCAGTCACACAGAATATTCTATCACAACTAAATATAAGTATTTGTGTGTGTTTGTGTGTGTGTGTGTGTGCACGCGCGTGCACGCGGGGAACAAGTGCATGTGTGTGCACGGGCATGTGCACACCAGTAATGGGACTTGAACTTAGGTCTTCTCATTCTTGTTCAGGTTTTTGTTCAGGGTTGGCACTCTACCATACCTCCACTTCCAGATTTTTACGGTTAATCAGAGATAAGATCTCAAGGTTTTGTCTTCCCAGGATGACGTTGTACCTCAGTCCTGTGCAGTTAGGATCACAGGTGTGAGTCACCAGTGCCAGGAAAATTTGTTCTTATAAATGAGAAGGCAGCTTAGCTGTGGAGTATTATAATAATAATGGAACCACAAACTATTTATGGCTAAGTATGTGATGGATAACATAATAAGTTATGAACTTAGTTTCATAATGTCATTTGGGATTGGTCTTATCTTCATTCTCAGATCTAGAAAAGGAAGCTCATAGAACAGAAGAATTTGACAAATGCCACTGTAGACTAGTGGCAAGATTGGACTTCAGTTTAGCCCTAAGTCCCTTGGTCTCAGCTACTTTTACAAACTGCATTCATGGCTGAATGTCTCCCGTCCCTTACCATGTACAGGAATGGCTGCATGCAATTGAAAACACATAAACTTCTGTTAGTCTTATGAACAAACAAGACAATACTTGGTGAGAAAAGTAAGATTTAAACCGAAAAGGTGTGTGTGTGTGTGTGTGTGTGTGTGTGTGTGTGTGTGTGTGTGTGTGTGTGTGTGTGATTATATATGATTCACAACAAACCCCTCAGGAGCAGATGACATTGTCTAGTGTAGGAGGAAAGGACAGAAAAGCAGCTAGGAAGCTCTAGCTTGGCTCTTGCCATCTGGTTGTGGACAGAAGAAGAAGTGATTAGATGGGAGAGTCTACTTTTCCACAGAGTCTTTTAATGAATCCTTGGGGAGATAATTCATTACTAGTGAGCTTTTGCAACTCCTTAATTGCCTTGAAACTTAATGGCATTCTGTGGGTATGAAATCTTTTTCAGTCTCTGAAGAATTTTGCTTTTATGGGACATTAGATTAATATTGTTGTATGTGTAATTTGAAGTAGTAGACTGTTTCAGTGGTCAGGCTGAAGTGATGTTTTATAGAAATATGAAAGATCTATGAAAGATGTGAATGCTTCTATGGAGTGCTATTATCATAAGGAAAGATTTGCAATCAGTCTAGTTTGTAGGTGATAAGATAATGCAAGTCCTCAAAGGAGAAGAACACTTAGCTACACACCTCTTTCTGTTTAAGTGGAGAAGGGAGGTGAAGAGGCCAAATTACCAGTTCACAAGATATTTGGCAGTTAAGTACTCTCAGTTAGGAAACTTGGACCTGTGGCTTAGAACTCAGGAAACTTGGATCCATATCCCAGAGCCAATCTACCTCTGTGAAAATAAGTAAGAAGTCAGGTGATGGACTAAGAATGTAGAATTACAAGGAAGAGGCCAAATAGTGTCCCTTCTAATCTGAGACTTATCTCGTGAATTTCAGCTAAGGTATAGACAGTTCCTAGAAATAAACAAAGTGAAATTATGACAAGAACTGGGTGCTTACAGGAGCCAGGAGATGCCTTAACTTTCTTCTTCTTTTATTTACTTTTAAATTAGGATTCCCAAAACAAAGCCCAAGAGATAGCAGGATTTATGAGTAATAAAAGGCAACCGAGGTTTCCTCAAGAAATTTGAGATTTGAGGGGCTGGGAAGGTGCTCAGTGGTAGAGTGCTTGCCTTGCATGCATGAGGCCCTGGGTTCGATTCCTCAGCACCACCTAAGCAAAAAGAAAAAAGCCAGAAGTGGCGCGGTGGCTCAAGTGGTAGAGCACTAACCTTGAGCTGAAGAGCTGAGGGACAGCGCCCAGGCCCAGACCCATGACCGGACCTCCCCACCCCAAAAAAAAAAAATGTGAGATTTGAGCCTAAATTCAACCTGGACCTTCAGACTCTGTATTGTTTATTAAAAACCTATTAACCTGTCATGGTCCCTGGGGAAGTTTTTGACATGGGAAGATATTCCAGAGATTCTATGCAACACACTACTTTTTAGGCCACTGCTGTACTTGAATTTTTCTCTTTCCTAATTTATTTTAGGACTTTATCATAAGATGCTTTGTGTGTGTGTGTGTGTGTGTGTGTGTGTGTGTGTGTGTGTGTGTGTGTGTGTGTGTGCGTGTGTGTGTGTGTGTGTTTGTATGTTATTCAGATTTATCTAACAGTGCACTACAACCTCAGTCAAACAAGTAACAAAGAGAGAAGAGAGAGAGTAGTATCAGGGACTAAGCATGGTCTTATACAGAGCTTCTAAGGATAAAGGTCAATTTCTCAACTGGCAGTGTTCAAAGGGCAAAATTAATTTGACACTGTGAACCTGAAGATCTAATCTAAGAGGCAGTGATTAGCCAACTATTTTAAGTGATCCTAATATTGAAATTTAGGTAGTCTAAGTCATGTAACTGTTAACACAAGAACCCAGGCCAGCATTTAAATTCTAGATAATACAGTTTTGAGGTTATGAGGAGAAATGAGGTTATACTTGATAACAGAGTTTCTGCCTACGTAGCAAGGTGTATTTCAAGCATGTCGTTGTCACTTCGTATATAAAGCAGGTGGCCAAATGTTAGACATGGGGTTTATATAGTAGTAGAAATCAAAGGAAAGCTCTCCTGCAGGACACCCCCCAACTGAGTATTCTCCACAATACAGATATATACCTGGGATTGTCTCAGGAACTAGCTATTAAATATGGAGCCTAAAGTCATTGCTTTTGGAAATTGGAGATGATGTAATGTAAGGAAGCTAAAAGAACATATCTGAATTTGTACACACAGAGAAACATATTATATATAAGTGAACTCACATGTACGATAGCATCTAGTTTAACTCCAGGCTATTATCTATAGTCAAAGGTTGAGTAAATGTCAAGCAAGAGTTCCAGATGCAGCTAGGTCCTGGTGGCTGATGCCAAAGAATCCTAGCTACTCAGGAGACTGAAATGCCAACCCCATGCAAGAAAGTCCATGAGACTCTTATCTCCAATTAACCACTTAAATGTTGGAAGTGGAGCCCATGGCTCCAGTAGTATATTACTGGCATTAGGGAAAAAAGCTCAGGGTAGTACCCAGGCCTGAGTTCCAGCTCAAGGACTGGCACAAAATTTAATGAAAAGGAGTCACTAATGCATTCTTCTTCTTCTTCTCCTCCTCCTCCTCCTCCTCCTCCTCCTCCTCCTCCTCCTCCTTCCTCCTCCTCCTCCTCCTCCTCCTCCTCCTCCTCCTCCTCCTCCTCCTCCTCCTTCCTCCTCCTCCTCATTTTCCTCCTCCTCCTCCTCATCTTCCTCTTCTCCTTCCTCTTCTTTTTCTTTTTCTTCTCATTCCTGTTCTTCCTCTCCTTCCTCTTCCTCCTCCTTTTCTTTTTTTCAGTCATGGGGCTTGATCTGTGGGCCTGGACACTGTCCCTCAGCTCTTTAGCTCAAGGCAAGCGCTCTACCACTTGACCCATTGTGCCATTTATGGTTTTCTAGTGGTTTATTAGAGATAAGAGTCTCAAGGACTTTCCTGCCCGGGCTGGCTTTAAACTGCAATCCTCAGATCTCAGCCTCCTGCTTAGCTAGGATTACAAACGTGAGCCACCGGTGCCTGACGACTTCTTTAAATTTAAAAATGATGACAGTTCTGGGATTAAAGAAAGGGCCTCCCCTTTGTTAGAGCGGTGCTCTACCATTTGTGCTACTCTGCCAGTTCTTCTTTTTTGGTTATTTTGAAGATTGGGTCTCACTCTAGATGCAGCTAATCCTCTTATTTATGCTTTCCCACGTAATTAGATGATAGGCATATACCACAATGCCTAGCCATTGGTGGAGATGGAATCTTGTGAGTATTTTTGTCTAGAATGACCTCAAATTGTGACCCCCCCCCCAAACTTTGCTTCCCAATAGCTAAGATTACAGGCTTGAGTTACTGTACCTGACAAAATTTTTATTATCTTTAGTGATGTGTCATATTCTATCCAAAGTGTTTGCGTTTGTCACAGTACTCAACAAGAGTGGAGCAATGATATGAGAAATAATGGTATTTGTTTTTGTGATTTAACAAGGAGATGAAGGTTGAGGAAATGTATGGGTCTAAAGCTAACAGGGCAAATGCCCACCAATTTTAAAAGGTATAATAAACCAACACAGTGTTTATTACATGGTGAGATTCAATAAATTATATTATATCCATCCATGTAGTTTTTGAATCATAATGTTTAGCCTAGAAGCAAAGTCTTCTCTCAGTGATTAAGTTTTTTAATCAAATATACTGTGCAAGAGACTGTTGCCAATCAGCAAATGACTTGAAGTCACACAAAATTCCCCAGGAAAGTTTGATCTGTGGCATACAGTAGCACCATGGAGAAACAGTCCAGTCCTCATGAAAAATAATTCAGAAAGAGGGAAAAATTTAGAGGGACACATCACTATGTCTTGGTCACTACTGTGTACAACTTTGTTTCCAACTTTCAATTTTTGATGTATTTTTTTTAAGAATTGCTCACAGCTAACACACATGTCTAACTCCATCATGCTGTACCCCTTGATGGACCTGTTGCACCAGTGAAAGCCACTGAGGAATAGAACTGATGATTCACAGTCTGGGCCTAAGGCCAAATTTAGTTAACTCTCCAAGTAAATAAAAGCTGTTACTGAGAAATGCAGAGCAGAGCAGAGCAACGTTCAGACTTGCCAGCATGTTCCTGGCCCCAGGCTGTGGTCCTCAAGTTATGGTTAACAAGCAGCAGGGAGCCTGACTTGAAGTGATGGACAGGTCTGGAACAATGCATGAAAAAGTTCTTTCAACTTTTCTTTTCTATTGGTTAAAAAGATCTAAACCGAAATGTTGAAGTGTACCTAGCTCAGTGGGGTTTTTTTTGTTTTTGTTTTTGTTTTTTTCCTTTTTAATGTTGCTTGCTTGTTTTGCTTCTGGTTCTGGGGCTTGAATTCAGGCCTGGGCACTGTCTTTGAGCTTTTGTGCTTAAAGGTAATGCTCTACCACTTAAGCCACAGCTCACTTCCAGCTTGTTTTTTATTTTATGTTTTTTGGTTTTTGGTTTTTGTTTTGGTAGTTAATTGGAAATAAGGGACTCACAAACTTTCCTGAGTGGGCTGGCTTTGAACCATGATCCTCAGATCTCAGCCTCCTGACTAGCTAGGATAACAGGCATGAGCCACCAAGCACCTGCTCAATCTTTTTCTTTATAATTTTATTTTAGTCATTGTTCTTAAAGATTTGCTGGAAGAAGTTGTGAATTTATTATATTTTCCTCATGACAATTAATTCAAAACCTGAAACAAATAATTTGGTAAATAATCAACACTGCCATTGTAAAAAATGATTTCTTAGGCATGTAAGTAATTTAAGATAATTTATATTTATATTTATAAGATAATTTATAATGTTGATTTGGGCTATGAACCTCATTCTTGCCAGAAACACACTGATCACTCCAATAGGATGTGGAGGGTATAGATGACATTTTAAGGCTTTGTATCATGCAGACCAAAGGTAAAACTGAGGTTCTAATCATTTATTTCTTGGGTGATATTAAATCCTTGAAGTTACATTCTCACTTATAAACAAGGATACCATTGATTGTGTAGCTGGTATTGTTTGGACCCAAAGCAGGAAAAGATCCCAGCATTTGTCCACTCAGCAGTGATTTGTATTGTTGTTTGAATTATTATATTATGCTACCAGAGACATTGGACACAGAATTGGGAACCTTTTGAGGTGTCACTACCACTTGTAGGCTGTGTTGCTTTTGGTGCACACACCACCAAACCCATTGTAGGAAACATTCAGCAGAGGTAGAATACAATACATCACTGATGTTGTTATTTTAATGCATAGTTGACTTATAATTACAAATATGTAACAAGAGTGCTTTCTGGATTTAGTATGAAAAACATAACGAATGCCAAGTTGAATCTAAAAAATAACTTGGAAAAGACAGAGGGTGTAAGTTCTAGGACTCACAAAGCTCCCAGAGAACATCAGAGAATACCTCACTGCTCTTGAGTGATACAGTGAGTGGCGAAAGAACACAAGGAAAGCACAAAGAAGCAAGAGTGGAACTGAGCTGGTCTGTGTCATTTCCCTTCCAATCTATTCAAAAGGGAGGCTTTATTCCTTTGGCTAGTACTCAGAGTCCCCAAGACCTAACCTGTACCTCAGCATCCCATCTGCTCTGTGGCCAAAGGAATTTGTTGTCACCATGGAACTTGTATGGTGGGAATGTTGTCTTCTCTGCTCAGAGAGAACTTTTGTTACATCAGTGATACCCTTTTGCCAAGTACTGACAGCATCATCTCTCTTAAGAAACCTTCCCATGATGTCCAATATGTTTATTAGAGTTTCTGTTCTCAGTCCCAGAGGACTATGGACTTCCATTATTGAGATATTTATCTCCTGTAGTATAAATGTCTCTCTCTTTTACAGGAGAAGGTAAGTTCTTTGTGCATAATAATTGTTGTAATGAATCTCAATGGCTTTGTGCAGTAGGATTTATTTTTCTCTCCCTTCATATTCCAGGTTGTGTGGCTACTAGAGATGGTGGGGATAGGAAAGGCTGCTCCACTTAGATAATGAAAGGCCTGAGATTCTTCATTTTGAATAGTTTCAATCACTCCTGCCCCTGAATACCAGAGTCCTCCATTGACTTTGTGCATCCAGATGAAAGAAGAGAGAGATAGAAGGTTCTCTAGGGAGGAATTTAAGGGGCCAGACCTAAAAAATGGAACATATCTCTTCTCTTGACATTCCATTTGTCAAAGAATTGTCCAGTGGCACCATTCAGCCACAAGGGATGCTGGGAAATGAGTTCATCAAGGTATTGTGTTCTTTGAGCTCAGCAAGGGAAGACAGGATTTGAATCACATTATCTTAAGGTATATAGTTCACTCCTGTACATCTAATCCTTTACACTTTGGTAGTAACACTGACAAAATACATGATAGACTCTAAAATGAATTAGTAAATGAGTAAACATGTGATGAGAAATTAATTGCAGTGCATGCACTCTTAAAATGAATTAATGCTAGTAAAATAGACATATACTGATAGTTGGAGAGCACACCCAATATCTGGCATTTTCCTACCTTGGCACACATGGTCTTCATGACTGGCCAATGTATTACTCACGATTGGAACATATGGTGCCCCTCTGTTCTCAACAGCAGCCACTCTCCAATGTATTTCAACATCCTTGCTGTGGGTCAAATTCCAGACAAGTACATGGTCCAACCTCAAGGTCCATGCTATTTATATTCCTTGTTTGAAATACCTCTGCAGGCCCCACTGATGGCCAAAATCTTATTCTTTATTCTATTTACATCTTCCTTTAAGGGTATTCACCACGATCCCTTCTCTGATCAGGGGACTTTCTATTCTTCTCTCTGTGTTATTTTTCTTCATTATATTTATGACAGTGAAGTATACTATGTATTTCTCCACTTGATTATAAATCTATGAGATCAAGGAGTCTTATCTATTTTTCTTCACATTGTTCTTAGCGTCAATTAGTTGTACAGGTGGTTTCATTTTGACATGTCCATCTAAGCATGCAAATATACTTTGATTAGACTCACCTCTTCCAACAGTCTCATCTCCCTCCCACCTTTTTTAGTCATTTCATTAGCAGCTAGAACAGCACTTGGCATGTTGTTGATCCTCAAGTTTACACAAATGACTTCTGCACAGTAGAGTGAATCTTCTTGGCAAAGAAAGTGAAAGACAACAACAGTTGAATGCAAAAATAAAATGATCAAAAATATTTAACAACTACATGTAGGGAAATGGAAGAGTGAAAAAGATAATAGTAATCAGTAAATAGAGGTGATGATAGTTGGCTCTCCAACTCAAGGATAAAATGGTTTTACTCTGAAAGGTCACACCACACGTTATTAGGGACTATTCTGAAAGGATTTCAGGGTTTCTTCTTAGAATGCTGATTTTGAGATCATCCATTCTTGATGCAGCTTGAAGGAATCAACCTCATCTGAGGAAACATGTAATGAATGCTTAAACCATTTCAATTTTGTCTTATCAGGTAGCTCATCCAGTTGAAGAAGAATTTGTCTACAGCAATTCTCTTAAAAAAAAAAAACCCAGTGTCTGGAAGGTTATTTCTATTTGATTATTCAAGGCTGCATTTCGGATGCAGAGAGCATTTGACAAAACCTATCTCTAAACCTCAGCTGCTTAAAGAAGAAACAAAAGCTACAAACACACAATAGGTTGGAAATGATCAGAAGAGTCCATTGAGAAAATTCTTTAGTAAAGTTTGCCTATATGATTAAACTCATATCCTGGTACCATCAAACTATAGACCTGACAGGGTTCTACAGTTAAGGAAAATGTGTCTGAAGATCAAAGCACATATGTTTAGCAAAAGTTGTCTGTGTCAAACACTGAAGAGTCTTCCTATGATACAAGAATTGCTATCTTTACCTGGCACTCCATTTTCAGAATGGTTAATTTGCATAATCTCATACATCTAGTGTGAGCCTACTGTGAGATATATTTTCCTCAAAGTCCCTGGTGTTTCTAATTTGACTTCCAAAGAGGAAGGATTACTGTCAAAAGTTCAGTGGATGATCCATTTATCAATAGATAATGGATCAAGGAAATATGGTATATATACACAATGGCATCAGAAAGAATAACATTGCCCCATTCATAGGCAAGTGGAAAAACTTGGAACAATATTGAGGTTAGCCGGACCCAAAGAAACATAGGTTGCATAGTTCTCTTCATTTGTAGTAATTAGAATGTTCGTACAAATCTACAAGTAAACACAATGGATAGTAAAAGATAAAAAAATTGCACTTGGACACAGTAAGTTAAACAGGACTCTAAACATTCACACAGTGAGACCAAAGGAGGATGTTCTTAGAAGAGGATCTCAAAGGCTCAATATCTATGTGCATATGATCATATAAAATGATGCTTATCAAAATGACCTCCAAGAAATGAAGAGGTTTTGATTTTACTTTTTGTGTTTTTTCTCTTTTTTTCTGTTTTTCACTTTTTTGTCACTTTTTAAAATATTTCTGTACCTTTTGTCTGCTATGTAAGCTTTTCTGATTTGGGAAAGGAAATGGGAAGCATTGAAATGGTGGGACAAAGGGTGAACCAATTCAGCAGTGATACTCAATAGACACTATTTTGAAAATGAACTGTACAACTTTTGGGGGAGAGGGCTGAGGAGGGAAAACCTGAGAGAATATGAGGCAAGAGGTGACACTGTTCATAAAGAAAGGTACTCATCATCTGACATATATAACTGTTACCCCTCTGTACATCAACTTTACAATAAGAAAGCAAAAACCCAAACAAACAAAAATAACACTAAGCTTTGAGACAAAAAAAACTCTCCAATCTATATTCAGTCCTGTACTACTTCTTCTTTTCTTTTTTTTTCTTTTTTTAAATGAGTGCTGGAAACTGAACCCCAGTACTCATACATAAGCACTTTGTCTCCAAGCTATGTCCCCAGGCCTTGTGTGAAAGATATTTTTCCCTTAAAAATAAGATATAGATTCATATTACCAGAAGTGTGTTTTTCCTATTCATGTGAATATTATTTATATTTTCTGATTCCTCATATCTGTATCCCCATAATAATGGCATTGTATTCTCTCCCTACAAGAGATGCATTAGTTTTCATCACTGTGTGGAAATAACTTGATGGCCTGATGTTTCTATTTCATAATGTTGATTGCTTCCCTCCCAAGGGAGAATGGTGTCAGAATTTAGAAACACATTTATAGTTTCTCTGTAAGTGGTCTCATAAATTGCAAATAAGTATATGAAGTATTTAATATTAACAATAATAACAGCTAACACTTAGAGAGAGACTAATACAAATGCATCACAAGATACCTTTTCAAAAACATGTATTAACTCATTTTATCCTCACACAACCTCACTTGGTAAATATTATTATTAACTGTATTTCATTGTTAAAAAATTGAGCCACAGGGAGGTGTAAAAAATGCCCAAGGTAACATAATTGGGAAGTATCAGAGCCAAGAGCCCAAGACAGACAAACCCACTTATATTGAAGCTCCTAACCAGCCAGTATACTGCTCTGTAAGACACTTGTCAGGACTTCAACCAGCCAGTATACTGCTCTGTAAGACACTTGTCAGGACTTCAAAAAAAAATTTATAGGGTATTTTTGAAAAAACATACCTTTAGTAGTAATTTAAATAGGTTTTGGTTCAATGTGTCATTTGTGTAGAAAATGCATCTTGATCAATGTCACCTCTTTCATCAATCTCAGCCACTTCTTACAACCCCTCAATGTTACTCCTTCCATTTTCACATATTTTCACATATTGAATATTATGATTTCATTTGCCTACTCTCTTTCTCTCTTCATTTGTCTCCCCACTTACCCTTAACTTTGTCCCTCTCCTGAAACTCTTTATTGTGGTTTTCTGGTATTCATTTTGTTAGATTGGAAGTTAGTGGTTCATGAAGTTACACCATTGGAATTCTCTCCCTAATATACTAGTTAATTAATAAGCCAAGAGCTAAATAGAGACTATTTGGATGAGTCTACCTCATGCCCTCTCCTTTCATATAGAAGCATACTCTAGTGGCCACAACTATACCTGAAACAAGCCCACCTTGACTTGCATAATACCAAAAGAGGGTCAGGAATAAGTTGAGTATTTATGTGGGAGACCATTCAGGAATGCTGGGTGCTGCAGGACTTACTTCTTGGAGAAATTATCAGGCAGTGGATATAAATCAGAGTGTATCTCCCTCTCCTCTACTAGTTACTGAGCTTTTACCTGAACTTTTTCTATACCTGTGTACAGCAGGTATAGAAATACCCATCTGTCATTGTTCGGTAAGATCTTCTTTATATATTTAAAGCAAGTTTATTAAAATAATTATATAATAGATATTTAAACTGGTGACATTCTCATCAATAGAAAGTCATATCTGAGGCCAAAATAACACAAAACTTAGGCAAAACTGAATTAAAAGGGATATGGAGACATGAAAATTGGTCAGTTTTCTCACCTTGATATGAAACTGATGGGGTAGTGCGACCTAGACCTTTGAGATCACGCACATTTGGATATAGAAACCAATAAGACCACAGTTCTGTACTTCTTGGCTATCTGCCCTTAGATAAATATACTCTGACCTGTACAATATTTAAATATAATTAGATATATAATATATGAACACATATATACATATATGTGTTTACATATACAGACATATGCATGTGTGTGCATAATCAAATTCTGCGGAACTGGATCACATGATTATAGGTGCAATCTAATCCATATTCTATGGACCTAATATCCCATATAGTTCCAATCCAAAGGCCAGAATTTGCTGTCTAACCCCAAAGAGTTGATGTACCTGTTAAAGGAATGGGTAGGGATGTTTTCTGTTTCTTTTCTTTTTTTTTGTCGGTCATGGAGCTTGGGGGTTGAACTCTGGGCCTGGGTGTTGTCCCTCAGCTCTTCAGCTCAAGGCGAGCACGCTACTACTTGAGCCACAGCGCCACTTCTGGTTTTCTGGTAGTTAATTGGAGATAAGTGTCTCCTGCCTGGGCTGGCTTTGAACCATGATTCTCAGATCTCAGCCCCCTGACTAGCTGGGATTACAGGTTTTGAGCAGAAGCACTCAGCTTTGTTCTCTGTTTCTTAAGAGACACTCAGCCTTTTGTTTAATTCAGACCTTCAACTAACTAGACAAAGCACACCCTACTAAAGTGAATGGAGGGTAATTTGCTCAGTCCATGATTTCGAAGTTCATCGCAAAATTTTCATATGTAGAGTGCTGATCACAAAGGAGAAGTTGGGGAGAAAGAGAGCCAGAATACATCTTGAAATCAATTTATTTTTTGGACATACTGGAAGATTTTGTCCTATGGTGACAACCTTGTATCTATCCTGTCTAGTTTCATGGTCTTCATTCTCTGAGCCATTTACCTGAGCTCTAGGCATAGGCTTGCAAAACTAGGGTCTTTGCTACATGTTATAATATGTGGGTAATTTGTATTTAAATTATAAAAAGGAAAAAAAGAGTTTATGTTAGCTCTGTAATTGATGTCCTGACCTCCTGTTTCAATGCCCTATAAACATCTGTCAAAGTCTCCTGTTAATTATAATTGTACTTGCTAACTTAGAGTCAGTAGTCATTTTCATTATGCTCCATGACTTTGTAATTAAGCCACTTCAAGTAGATGGAATTTGCAATTGTAGTGGGTAAATAATTTGGGCCTTGGGTTTTCTGTATTTGATGGAGATCTGAGGAGGAGGCTTGGAACTTGAAACGCCTTTTAAAGGGAACTGTGTGGACACAAGTGTCATTAACATTTGATACTTAACGCTAAATTGTGATTATGTAGGACTGGTTATACACAGAATAAAAGATCATTTGAAGATTTCAATAAAATATTTCATAAAAATGTGACTGCTATTTTTTTCCACTTAGAAGGAAGGTTCTTAAAGAATAACAGTCTTTGTTCCTCTGCCTGTAGCTGTACTAAGATTAAAGAGCTGAATTTGGCGTAGCAAAGGAGACCTAGGATTTCAAAACAGGAGTCCTGTTGTTGCAGCTGAGTGATGGGAACACCAGATCTAGAGCAAGACATTGGCAAGATCCTTGGAATTGAGTTTGAAAGGAGGCAAATAGGAAGAGTAGACATGATGAAGTACAGGATGTCATGTACATGTTAAAGTCATACAAATTTGGATATAAAGCCAATTATATACCAGTATGCATTTAAGAATGGACAAACCATAAAGAGATGAGAGAACTTCAGGATTTACCTACATAGAGGCTACTACCAGGCTATGGGATAACTTAAGAGACTGTATTAATCACTTTATCATTGTGACAACAAAATACCCAACATAAACAATTGAGTGGAAAGAAGGATTTATTTTGCTCATGGTTTCCAAAAGTTCAGTCCATGAGTAGTTCAGTCCATACATATAGGCAGAACACCCTGGTAGTGGGAGTGTGCAGAGGAGAACTTTACTCTTCCTCTCATGGCTGACAGGAATCAGAAGAGAGAAATATAGGAAGGAGTCAGGGCATGCTTGAATCTCCAATGATAGATCCTCAGTGACCTACTTCCTCAGTGGAGGCCCACTGTCTAATGTTTCCATACCCCTTCACTGAATAGAGCCACCAGCTGGGAACCAAGGGTTCCTACGTAAGTAGCTAGGTAAATAGATCTGGACAAACAGGATGTAGAATCCCTGTAGAGGTGGACCTAAGGACTCTTAGTTGACTAGCCCAACATAAATTCTCAGCTTAATGCCTACTTGGAAGAATCTGGCCAGGGTTTCCAGAATTGTGTTTTCTCAGAAGTGACTGCTTTAAAAAGTAGCTTTACAGAGATATGGACTCTAAGGACTGGTTATCTGACATCTGAATGAATGGCTATAGAGGCAAGAGTATGTTCTCTGAAGAGCTTCCCATCTGCTTCCATTATGGTACCATAGCCCATTCTGACCGTTTCTACATTAGAGAAATTATATAGGAAAAAGAGTTAAAACTCCAAACTACGTAGGCTAGGAGTTAACTTATCTAATTATACTCCCTTTCTCTAGGTCTTCTGTATTAGGAATCTTGATATATAATTTTATGGATTGACATTAAATGATCAATAGATGTACATTTAGCACCTTCAAGAACTATGCTATATGTTGCCATGTGGTATGGCTTGTACTCTCAAGTTTTTGCTCTAGTTTTCTCTATCATTCTCCTTCCATTCTTCTTTCCTTCCCTCCTTTTTCCTTATTTCTCTGTGTCTCTTGCTCTCAGCATTCCTCTACCACACACGTACACACCTACGTGCAGAAAAATATTTTCATTTTTCAGAACCTTCCAGAGAAAGATCCTGCTTTATCACTTTTGTGTGTGTGGCAGGTACTGGGACTTGAATTCAAGGTGTCTCTTAGCTTATTCATTGAAGGCTAACGTTCTACCACTTGGGCCATAGCTCCACTCTGGCTTTTTGGTGGATAATTAGAAATATGAGTCTCATGGACTTTCCTGCCCAGGCTAGCTTTGAACGGTGATTCTCAAATCTCAGACTCCTTAATAGCTAACTTTACAGGCACAAGCCACTGACTCCTGTTTTCTGCCTTGCTTTTGTATTCCTGGTTTGTATTGAGGTCTTGGCCTGCAAAGAATTATTAAGTGGTGATAAGTTCCCACTTAAAAGGCATACATAATAGCAATTAGAATTTTTATGACACTCCATAGTTTTAAGACCTATTTTACAATCATATTGTATGTGTGTTCCTGGGTGACATGAGTGGTAGTTGTATTTCAATTTTAGGTGTGAAGAAGCTTAATGTTAGAGGATGAATGAATCCTCATGGTCCTACGCAATTTGAATAAGAGGTAGAACTCAGGACTCTTGGCTTTTAATTTGCCCCTCTGTCCGCTGAATTACAATACTCCATTTGTGACTTTGTAGCTTCCTCTTCATTTTATAAGACAATTGCTTTTGATGTTCTCCAAGAATAAAACTGTTCCTTATTATTAAAGAGGCCTCAAGCCAAGAAACCATCTCATGTCTTTAAAAACAACTACTGCTTATGGCAGGTGCTGGTGGCTCATGTGTATCTATTAAGCTGAGATATGATGATCAAAGTTCAAAATCAGTCCAGGCAAGTAAATTCATGAGCCTCTTATTTCGAATTAACTATCAAAAATCCAGAAGTGGAACTATGGCTCAAGTGGTAGAGTACTAGCCGTGAGGGAAAAAGCTAAGGGACAGCACCTAGGCTCTGGGTTCAATCCCCAGTACACACACACACACACACACACACACACACACACACACACACACACACACACACACACAAATTCTACTACTGCTATGACTACATGCAAGGACATGACTAAAATTAGCACTCTGGGCTGGTATTAATTTCTACCCACAGTGAAGTAGGGAGGATTATATGGTAACAAAGTCACGAATTTTTATTATGAGCCATTTGCAGACCCTAGGGATGCATTGCTAACTTAACTTTCATTAATCATCCCTACTGGGATTGAATTAGATGATCGCACTCCCACACCAACTGTAAAGCATTCTTTATAGAGACATACAACTGCAAGTTAATTTAAGACGATCAGGTCAAAGAGTTTATTTATAACATGCGGTGAAACAATTTGTGGCCCTAATTTCACTTAACTCACAAATCCAGGAAGTAACAGAAAGAAACAAGCCTACTCAGTCACCTTGCCCTTGTTGGAGGACTGAGATCTGCATCTGTGGTGTACTTTCCATTGCTTGGGTCAATGTGTATATTTATATCTCTCTTCATATTCAATACTGCTGATGAATATGGCTTTTATGTGAAAAGCGTAAATGAAAAGGGTGGTGTGGGATGTGGATTTCCTTCTCTTACAGTGTGTTCCATCACATTTGAGTTCAAAATGAGAAATAATTTCTTTAGGCCTTAAAAAAATTAATGCTCGGCTACGCTGCCTCATCTCTTAGCATTCTGCTAAGATGGTCTGCCCATTGTGCTACTTCTGTATTTGTGCTTAAGAGAGGCATTAGACCTCTTACAATGGCATATGGACATAAGAAAGATCCAATGTAAGGAAAAAGATGCTGACAATAGCAAAGACAATAGCACATGGATGTTTTACCAAAGCAAATGGAGTATCAGGGTACCTGATGAAATACGGAAGTTGTCAACTTCGAATCCAGTGTCTGTGTAGCTGAGAGGGACACTATGCAGCTAAATTTTAATCTGACCCAAACATAGGTCTATCATTTTCCTCATATCTTGGGAGTTGATCTCTAGATTAATAGAATATTATGCCTGAGAGGAAGGCCTTAGTTTGCCTGGAGTTTTGGCCATTGTGTCTAACAATGTAACTTACCATGTGTTATTGATTCTGTATCCAGAAGGGCCAATAGATAATCAGGCCCCTGTACAAATTTTATATATAAATATAACAGTGACATCAGTGCATCTTCATAGAGAATTACTGAGATGGCTCTGCTCTGGGACTCCTTAGACTTCTAAATGGTGTCAGAAAATAGCGTGGTCCTCTGTTGACCATGTGCCCTCAAAAACTTCATCATATATATATATATATATATATATATATATATATTATTCCTGTGATCTATGAGATCTGTGTCTAAGCTATGTGTTCCTTTTTTATATAACCACAGAAGTGCTGCCAAGCCCTGAAAGGCTGATAGAGCTTTTAGCAGAGAAAATATCTACCTAGGAATCATTAAGAGGTATTTCGTCCAAAAGTGGCTCAGTAGCAAAGTGGTTAGGAAGATGGGTTTCAGGCAAGAGCTAGATAAGACAAAAGGAAACTTGTAAAGACATATAAGTCTAAATAGACAGGAAACCCAATAGGGGAAAATTACAGAGCCCACATGTTAGGGACAGAATTCAAGGACAACCTCAAAAATATTGACAAAAGAAAGACAAAATCCCTCTCTGAATATGCATGATTGGTCTGAGGCCAATCAAGTTTGACTTGATGACTTATGTCAAGTGAAACTAAATTTGTCTGTGAGTGACAAAAGTTAAAATAAAAATGTTTTATTTATTCTTTTTGTGTTAGTCCAGTCAGACTTCTGTAACAGAACTCCTGAGACTGAGTAGTTTATAAACACTAGTAGTTTATTTCTCACAGTGATGGAGTAGGTAAACCAAAGATAAGGGCACTACCCCATATTTGGTGTCTGATGATGGCCTGTTTACTGGTTCATAAAAGACCACCATCTTGCTGGTATGTCACATGATGGCAGGGATTCAAGACATTTCTAGGAGTCTCTTAAAAGAATAGGGTTCTTGTTCATCAGGATTTTATACTCACAGCCTAATCGCCTGCAAAAGCTTAACAGATTCTTCAATAGCCTAATGCATACCAGATAGTTGGTTTCATAGCAAAAATGCTACAATGCCAGGGAACCTGCCCACTGCCATCTTTTGAACTTTTCTGTGGCTCTGTCCAGTATTTTGTGTGGCAATTCATCAAAGTCATTGGTTATTATAGACATGTTAGTTGCTTTGCCTTTAGGTTAAAATAGGTTGTTGTTGTTGTTGCTGTTTTTGATGATGATGATGATGATGATGACAACAACAACAATCACACACTACACTGAAGTCAATCATGTTCGGATTTTAATATGTGCTTTAGCTTTGTCTCATTGTTTGTGCTTAAGAAGGTTCTCATTCTCCCTGGCCCTCAATTTTGGTATCTATAAAAGGAGAACAACAATATATGTATTTGTAGAGTATTTACTAAGATTAGAGATAAAGACAAAATCTAGAATAGTGTTGGTCCTCAATAAATGTAAATTATCTTAAACACAAAACCATGGCCTGGTCTTGATACAATAAATAGACAACTCTTGCAGATGGGAGATTATTTATATGCTTCTATTGCCTACTATGCTCCATGTCTTTGGAATGTATTTTATCCTTTCCCTACAACAACCTTTTGAGGGAGAAATCTTATTTCAACTTAAAAAGTTAAAGATTCCAAAGGCCTAATAATTTACTGATTTCCCCCTACCCAAGGTTATCTTGATATGGAATCAATTCTTTCTAGTTCCATTATACTTTAAAATTCAACTAAACTGCTTTACAATTTAGCAAATTGCATGGATACAAGTCCAGAGACTTTTCATGATCCTAATCATGGGAACAGGATTCTTTCTCTCTGACACCTAGACAAACTCCTTCCCCTGCTTCCTCTGTTACATTAGTCTCAAGTTTCTCTTTCTCTATTTCTTACCCTTAGCTATCCTCTTAGCATTATAGAAGTTTTCTAGTCCCCTGAACTTTCAATGTTTTATACTAATTCTCTGATTCACATTTTTAAAATACACTACTTGGTATTTTGAGCAAGCAGCCCTATTTGAATCTATGGTGACTTTTGTTCCCCTTCTTGGTTTAATTGGTTGAGTAGTTGGCCTTTGCAGAGAATTGAACAGATGTTCACCATATCTTGAAGTACTTTAGGAAAATTAGATTGGTTGTACACAAAGAGAAGTTTTGTTGGATCTGATGGATGAGCTGGAATGAATGCATCATGATTGCACCTGTCAATGCATGCCATATAGAATTACATTTCTCTTTCTCTGCAGAGGCTGTGTACCAGAGTGAGTTCTTTTGTTTACACTGTCTGGTAGTTCCCTTACCTTTCTTGTACATGGTATAAATTGACCTGAGGTAATAGCTCTTTTCTTTGTCTGTTACTAAGTCATGAATAAATTAGTCTTGCTTTCTACTCTGAGGCTCAGATCAATATTCTACTGGAATGTTGATTATTTTCATGAATGGAAATGAACTGGCAGAAAGCCACCCAGAAGATTTGAGCACTGGCAAATAAAATATTTGCATGGGTGGATGGAAAGGCCCCCTGATAGGATTTAATAGTAAATTTGCATAGTTTTATGACATTTAGAAGGATATTCACATATGCAGAAGCTATAAAGGAAACAAAATCCTTTTGTCATAATTTTATAGTTGAGTTTAAAATAATTTGAGAAGATTATGGTTTGCTCAAGGTCACAGGTTGACATGATAAAGCCAGATCTTCTGGGATCAGAGACTTATGCTGTCTCTGGGTACCTCCATTTCTCTAATCTGGACTCTTTCTTCCATATGTACTCTATGTGATATGGTTTTTATGTTTTGGAAGTAGCACATGGTGGTCTATGAACTTTTATCCTTGGATCTGTTTTCTAGTAAAACACTCAGGAAACAGAATATATCAACTCTTGTCTTGAAGGACATTGAAGATTATTAGTGCTATTTGATTATCTCCTCCCACTTAGAACCCTCAATGGTCTGCTCAATATTTAAACTGTGTTGAATCCAAACCTGCTGTTGTCTCTTGAAGTTTTGTATAACTAATAATTCTGGATCGTAAGTCAATATTTAGTTCATGTTTCTACTTTTGTAGGATAGTGGATAAAAGGAGTTGAGGTTGGAGGGACTAGAATAGGTAAAGCTGTCCTTTAAACCTAGCAATAATGGGTTTAATTCACAAAGTGGATCACAGCTTTTCTTATAGCACAAATACATGACTGGCTAGCATTTGAATCTTTGTATGTTGGGGTGGGAAAGAAAATTATAGATTTTTTTGTCTAGATAGTGCAAAAGGAATTTTTCAATTGAATAGAACAGCTATTCAGAAATGTTCTTGCCAAAATGAGTAATCAGGATGTGGCAAACTTTGGGTTTTTCCCAAGCTACAGTCAGGAAGGAGACAGGTGGTCTGTTGATGACAGGCACTGGAGAGGAAAAGAATTCAGAAGCCTGCTGGAGCTAGAGCCTGGTGAGAATCCCAAGGCTGTCAATAAATGTAACAGGATGAAGTAAAGGGCTGAGATGAGATCGTTTTGGGCCCAACAAGCATTTCTTTTGTGCCAAGTACAAATGGAAGATTTAAACTCTGGTCCTGAATTCACCAGGCAGCCAGAGAAGGAAACAAATAAACTAAGACATGACAGTTCAAAACATCACTTCAGTAATGAAATGATGCAATTGGTAGGCCTTATGAAATGATGAGTATGGGGAAGATTTATTTTATTATATTCCTTATTTGATTACATCCTCCTGATGACAGATACTAATTTATTAACAGTAAACTAGATACTAATTTATTAACAGTAAACTAGAAGAGCTATGGGATGCCTAGGTTAAGTGACTTGGAAAAGGTTCCATACCTCATAAATGAAATTCTTAAAGAATTCTTCTTAATTTTCTAAGAAAGCAAGTATTTATAAATACTCAGTAATGCTTTTGACACTGTAGAATGTATAAGTAAAAATAAACCCATAGTTGCTGACCTCATAGAGTTCACAATAACTGAGGTGAATGGGATAAGTTGGGTAGTCTTTGAGATTCAGCATGAGGTGGGATGACGGGGAAACCACAGAATACTTCAATCAAGGGCTCTGGTGGTAAAGAAGTTCTATGGTCGAACTGCCAGTGATAGCAGTAGGGGAAAAGCTTTGGAATCTTCAGGAGGGAAGGTCACTTTTTCGCTTTTCGATGTTGTATATAATGTGCTGTTAACTTCACAAGACTTCAGTTTGTATCCTCCTGAGAACTGTCCAGGATTCTGCACAAGATATTCTACAAATGAAACATTGAGTTGAAGTCTCCACTACAAGTATATGAGGAACCCCCGGGCTGAAGAACTTGTCTGAAGGAAAGTCTTAGAATTCTGTAGTGATATGGATACATAAAATGCATTTTCTAAGAAACTCCATCAGGCAATAAGCCTTCAAGGTCTCTGCCCTCTTCCTCACTGTACCCTATTATGTCATCCAAAAGCCAAGACAATACCAAGACAATACCAGAGGAGCAAAAGAGGAAATGTGAGATGCAAGTAGACACATGTCCTGTGAAGCTCCATAGTGGGGGAAATACTTAATAATATCCTGGTGGAAGTATGCTTGTAATCTTTGTTCCTATAGTAATTGCCTCAGTCTTGGCCCCATATACTATCTCCTTGTGTGAATGCATCATAATTTGTGCATCTATTCTGTTGGTGGAAATTTGGATAACTCAGTGAATAAGTTAATAACTGAATCCTAACAAGTAACAATAAAATAATACATTGTAATAACTGCTTAAAAAATAATATACTGGTGGAAGTCTGGCATGGTGATGCATGACTGTAGTTCCAGCACTTGAAAACATAAGATAGGAAGAGCACTTGAGCCCAGTATAGTTCAAGGGTGGTCTGATTTGGGTAGCAAAAATTTATCTCAAAATATTGTTGGCAGAATTGTAACTGAGAGACCAAGATAATATCTATTAAATACATGATATCCTTGCGGCAGGCACCACACTGCAAGAGGAGTACCTCTACATAAGAGCTGCCCTGGGTGAGGGCAGTGTGGTCATAGAAGAGATAGTATTAAGGAAGTTTACTTAAAGGAGACAAGGGATTAGGTGGGAGTCATTGGTTAAGTTATTTTAAGGAAAGTAGGAAATAATCAGTCTATGGCTTTAAGTAACTGCGTATATAAGACTTTGGCCCTGATCACTTCACAGATACTAGGAAGTATTGCATTGAAGTTACAAAAGCTTATTTTAGTTTTATATAAGGTAAATTCCTCAGACGTGGAGTTGCTCTGAGTTTCTTCCCACATGGCTCAGATCTGGAGTCGTATCAGTGTTCATCAGTGAAAATCAAAAGTGCCTCATTGTAACTCACCATTTTTGTCTATCTCATGAAGCACACTGACTCTTCATTTAGTCTGTTGCATTTATATCCAGTTTCTTGTACTTGAAAAGTGTCACACTGAATGAGTCACTTAATCTCCTAAGCTTCAATTTTCTCATCTGTAAAATGGGAATGATAAAACATATTTTGTAGGGTGGTAACAGGTTTAGGTGGAATCATAATAGACCTTAAGCTTAGTTCCTTGTATTCGGTTCTCACAAGTGATTACCTTTGCTTAGAAAACCTTCACCTTTCCTGTTGCCACCTGGTATCTGCACAGTTCTGTTAGGGGTGGGGGCTCAGAAGACACCCTTGGTGCTGAGAGTTCAGTGAAGCCTAGAAACAGAGCATCACTCAGGGTTTAGGAAGAGGTAATGTATCATAGGACAAATAAAACCATAGGTTTCAAACTCATGATAGAGCAAGGTCAGGCTTCTGTCTCCTGGTAAATTCTCCTTGCTTGAGATGATCAGAGGTGGCTGGAGGCTGAGCTCAGAAAGAGGTCCTGGTGTTGGATAAGAGAAGATGGCCTATAGTTGCTTATGTAGGTAAGATGAAAATTGTTGATGATGAGGCAGTGGGGAATTTTGTCAGTGGCAGAGGAACTTTTGTGATTTGCATAAGCTGTGTGTGTTACTTAACTTTCTCACCACTGTGATAAAGTACTTGGTATAAACAACTTGAAAGGAAAGACATATTTACTTTGGCTCATACTTTAGTTCAAGGCCAGTTGGATCCATTGGTCTGGGCCCAAAACAAGGCAGACCATCATGGTGGTGGGAATATGAGAATTATGGTGAACAGAAAAGATGTGGGGGCAGAGGGACCAAGGTCAGGTATAATCTTTAAAGGCATATTACTTTCTCCAGATAGACCCACTTTCTCAGGCCTCCATCACTTGGAATGAGGATGTATAAGGATTATTTGAAATATAGACCTAGTATTAATTGGGTATTGATTAGATGTGTGAGCTAAAGGAAGAAATCTAGAATATTGCACAGACTTCTGTCTTAGAAGATGAGTTGAATCACCATGATACTCATTTTTATAGTCAAAACAGGTTTATAGAAGGTGAGGAGTCAGCTTTTGATGCTTGGAAGCAAAACTATCTGTGCAATATCTAAGGGAAGATTTAAAGCTATGGGTTAGGAAAATCCAAAGTCAAAAAGATTTGATTTACACTAGATTTATTAATCTGAACATTAACACATACAATTATAGTCAGAACAAAAAAGCATGATAGAATTGATTGAGAAAATCAATATATCAAGCCAAAAGTATTGAGTTCTGGGGATTCCCAAATAGAAGACAGTGAAGCAAAGGGGTGCTGGGAAAAGGGAGTGAAAAACAGCAGCCACAGAGAGAATCAACTGGAAAGTAATGGTTTCAGGAAAATGAAGACATTGAGAATGAGCAAGGCAGCGAAGTATTAGAGCTCAGGAAGGTCAGACACATACAGTTTATATCCACACAAATACCAGCTCTTTGGACGACTTACCTATCACATTTCAAAAAGCATACATTTTTGACACTGTAGTTCCATTTCTAGGAATTATCATAGAAACATATCTCAGTAAGTGGGCAAAAATTATACAGGAGGATTTTGTTGCAACATGTTTTCTTATTATAAGAGCAAGCCACTCAAGTTTCCATCAACTTGGGCTTGGTTAAGTATATTATATCTATACATGACCAAAAGCAGCTATAAAACAAGACATGGCTATTAACACTGAGATGGGTTTTTACTCATATGGAGAGCCTCTGAAGGCATTACTAGAGAAACAATAACACAGGAAGCAGTCAGGTCAGATGCTGGTGGCTCAAGCCTGTAACCCCAGCAGATACTTGGGAGGTGGAGATCTGAGGACTGTGGTTCAAAACCAGCCAGAAATGTTGTGAGACCCTAGAGGCAATTAACCACCAAAAGGCCAGAAATGGAAGTGTGGCTAACATGGTAGAGCACTAGACTTTAGTGAAAAAAGCCAAATGAGAGCCCAAGGCCCTGAGTTCAAGCCTCAGTACTGGCACAAAACAAACAAAAGTCTGCAATGATGTGGTTATGGAGACAGAATCCTGGTTCAATGGCTCACATGGTTTAGAATGTTGGGAAGTTTCTTAATGTCTGTATACCTCAGTTACCTCATCAAATTAAACAAAGTAAAATATTCCTGTCTTGTCTATTTGCTTTAGAGGACCGTTCTAGTTAGCCTAAGCATTTGGAGTCTTTGTAATTTAAATGCTAGTCTTAATTCAGTAATTAAAATGTCCATTTTTTTCCAGTGACAGTTAGTACTTGAAATATTCAACCTCGGGCCAGAACTCTCACCCTTTAATACAATAAAAGATTAAGAAGATTCCTTATCTCTTGTAAATTTGGAAGACACATGTGAACTCCACATAGGTGTTTCTGTAGAGTAGGGAGAGGGGAGAGTTCAATGGCATTGGCGAGCAGTGAGGAGAGATCAAGGAGTATATCTGCAAAGGGAAAATTTTAAAAGAAGGAAGAGTTATATGTATATGTATATGCATAATGTTGTTGTTGTTATATAGAGGGGTTACTATTGCACAAATATTTTGTGAGAAAGAATGGAAAGGTGTTTTCACTTTAGGAGGTGTATTCACTCTGAAATAGAGGCTACTGTGATACACATAGCACATAGAACAAATTAGTTAGAAGCTCAAAGGATTCTTGTTCAGGAAGATGATAGTAGGGACTCAACAAAAGTGATGGTGTTTGGAATAGGTTCTGGAATAAGATGGAAAAGGGGAGCTTCTTAGAACCCTCACCTAGTATTTTTAAGCAATTCATGAGCCCCTCTGAGTTTTTGAGGAGTGGGGTGTGTATGTGATTTTCTCTGGAAGCTTTAGAAACAAGGGCTACAGCATGCCTTTAGGGCCATGTTTCAGGCTGTCTTGGAGAAACTCCAACACCAAACAGGTCAAAACAATGTTTGTTTTCCTCACTGTTGAGCTACAGACCTGTTTTAATAGGAAGTGAACCTATAAAAGAGTTACACAAAATATATTTTATTTCCCCTTGAAAATCCAGCACTTTCATTTCCTTGTTTAAAAATATAATAAAAAATACTGACTAACTCAACAAATCATAGCCACTGTGAATGGCTTTATGCATTAGTACTTAATTCATCAGCGCACTGAATCCAAATACTCGAGTTTCCTTGCTTAATGATAATAAAAAAAACATCTTACCACCCTATTCATTCCACTGCCTTTCTCCTCCACTACTAATAGCTACCTCATGGGGCATTGTTCTATGGGATGTTGAGCTGGTCCCATTATCAAAAATTACTGTTTTCTGTCAAGCATCACAATTCATCTTGATAGTGTATTGCAACCTTTTTAAAAAGTGGGGTTTGTACATTGTGACACCCTAGAAAGAATGGTTACTAAGCAATTAGCAGAAATTTCCTTCCATCAGAGAATCCTTCAAGGCCAAACTCAAGATCTCAAAGGTGGGTAGAACTTTGGGTACGTGGCATTACTTAAGATACAGAAAGAAAGGAAAGAACAAAACCTGCAAGTAACAATAGCCCCAAAGCAAAGCATTTATAAAGATTGAATATTTTTAGCTTCTATGTCTTAAATATTGCAGGGTATATAGAAACAAACTATATGTCTTTTCATAAATATTTATGTTTTAACAAATTTTGTTGCTTAGGAAAGAAATCATAGGAAATGATAATTAACCAAAATGAGGCAGAAATAGAGGGAAAATAAGGCAAATAGAGAAAAATGAATCAAAATGAAAAGGAACTAAAGAAGCTGGAGTCTTGATTTTAGATTTCAATTTTTCATAAAATTTCACCTACTTCAGTGTGTGTTGGCACTGGAACTTATCTGAATCCACTTACCTGCGGCACAAACACTTGAACACACGTGTTTTTTTGCCCTGCTGACAAATAGCCTTCTGGTAACCAAGGTAACAGAGCAGCCGGTCTCATCTGCTGTGAAGTGAACAGAGTGAAATATAATCTTATAGGTTAGTTTAGTTCTATCATGCATATCATTCTAGGTGGCCTCTTTTCTCAAGTATTTCTAATCCAAATGAGCAAACAGGAAAAGGTAGGTAGGTGGTAAAAGACAGGTAAAGGCAGCAGTAAGACCATGTTGACAATCTCCTATATTTACTAGTTATGCTAACCCTGAGTTAGCTAGCTCAGTTTTCATCATCTGCAAGTCATCTAAGAATACTTAGTGAGTATATATTATATTCTCATATATATAATAATTTAATGTCTTTTTTATATTCCTTGGAGGGGTAGTTATACAATAGTGATTTGAAATGAAGAACATAGAAGTAAGCAAGTAAGCTGAATACCAATAGCTCACACCTGTAATCCTAGCTTCTCAGGAGGTTGAAATCTAAGGTCATATGGTTCAAAGCTAGCCCTGGCAGGAAATCCTTGAGATTCTTTTTTTGGGGGGGGGTCCAGTCATGGGGCCTGAACTCTGGGCCTGGGCGCTGTCCCTCAGCTCTTCAGCTCAAGGCTAGCGCTCTACCACTTGAGCCACAGTGCCACTTCCGGCTTTTTTCTCTTTGCTTATGTAGTGCTGAGGAATTGAACCCAGGGCCTCAGGCATGCAGGACAAGCGCTACCACTGAACCACCTTCCCAGCCCCAGTCCTTGAGATTCTTATCTCCAGTTATCCATCAAAAAGCTGGATGTGGAGCTTTAGCACAAGTGGTAGAGCACCAGCTTTGAGTGAAAAAGCTAAGAGACAGTGCCCAGACCCTGACTTCAATCCCTAGTACTGGCACAAATTTAAAAAATGAAAAGAAAAAATAATAGATGAATTGAATCCATCTTCAAATTTTTCTCTTTACACAAAACCAATTTTTGACAATATAATTCAATTTGCAAAACACTTCTTTCCTATTGATTTATAGCAAATGTTTGAATAAGGATAATTGTGATCTGAGGTGCTCTGGATTTGGTAAATGCATATCTTTGCTGTTATGTATTTTATTGAATAAGTGAGTTATGTATTATCACTTGCTACATAAGAAATATTGATTAGGTGAGTAGTGAAAAGATCATATATATATATATATATATATATGTATATATATAGAATTTTTCTGAGAAAATATTGTCCTCTCTTTCATTGGAAAATTGTATGTTACCTTCTAAATACTGTTTAAATATACTTCCTATATAAGTCTTTACCTTTTATTAGGGAACAATCTTCCTTTCTTTGTGCTTTGGTAGACATTACTAATTACAAAATGTTTATAGACCAATATATTTCTTATGTGTTACTATATGTAGATATATAGAGATAGAACATATGTATGTATATATGTATGTGGATTTATTTTAATAGTAATAATGAGTCAAACATATGTAGCATTTGTAATTGTGTACAATGCTTGCTATTTATCAGCCTCATTCTCTCAATACCTCTATGCATAGATCACATACAAAGTCATACCACGAGTCTTTTAATGACAGAAATATGCTTGCATGATAACTTGTACTGTGAATGTGCAAACAAAGGATGTATTTTTCTGATAACATTTTGCATCTCTCAGCCTCGCCCAGTGCTTATCATGTACGCATGCAGTGAAAGTTTGATGAATTTTAGTAAATCCGGCACTTTGAAGGTTTTTTTATTTGTTTTTAACCAAACCTGACCATCCATGCTATTTGTTTCCTGACTAGAGCTTATGTATTATGTAGCATTGGACTAGTTGTTTCTCTCTGCCTTGCAACATGGAAGTGGTTCATGCTGTGCCTGTCTTCTGGATGATGAGACGTCTGCTCAAGTTATTCTGGCCCCCTGCCTGGGCCTGACAAAGATATCAAGTAAACACCAAAGAATTAAGGTCCAAAGAATTTGTCAAGAAGCAGCTTTCTTCTGCTTATCCATGGACATATTCTTAATTGCTACCTTCTAAGAACAACTGACATCCTTTATTTGTGCCTGACTCATTGTTTTTAAGAAGTCTTTCTTTTCCATGACAGCATTAAAGGTGGTCAAACTCTGTAGTGTCAATTATCTTTATGAAGCTATTTATATTCAAAGAGCCTGTTTTAGAGGGTAGGGATTATTTTACTCATTGTACTGTGTGCACAGATTAGCTGAGGCTGCATAGCATCTTGCTATCCACTGCAAACCAGTGTGCTCTTAGGAATTTCCCCTTGACCTTGTCTCAGGGATTTTTTTTTTTTTTTTGGGGTCTGGTCGTGGGGCCTGAACTCTGGGCCTGGGCGCTGTCCCTCAGCTCTTCAGCTCAAGGCTAGCACTCTACCACTTGAGCCACAGCACCACTTCCAGCTTTTTTCTTTTTGCTTATGTGGTGCTGAGGAATCGAACTCAGGGCCTCAGGCATGCAAGGCAAGCACTCTACCACTGAGGCAACTTCCCAGCCCCTGTCTCAGGGATTTTTAAGGAGCCATTGTTTTACTCTCCAGAAAAAAGAGTAAAAGATAAAGCTTTAGATAGTCTACAGCTGACAGGTTTTGAGGAATGGGCCTGTGCCATTATTTGTGAAAGAAAGATGGCAAATCATACAGTTGACCTGAATGCTGGGTGCCAGCTTCCCAGTGTCCATCCCAGGGGTAGACATCCACCACTAGAGACATGGAAGCAATACAACAAAGCATAGAAGATGGTCACTTTTGGTGTTCTCCACTTTTTGTGGAGACATGTTATTAAAGATGATCAGAGATAGTCACTGTATGGCTTTTCTAGGATAAGATGAGGTCCTTTCCCACACTGTCTGGAGAAGGGAAGTACATTGAACAAAAATAACTTACCTTCACTTAAGCTCCATTATGTACCAGTTGTGTTGATCTTCATTTGACATGTTTTGCTGAAGCCTCAGAAAAGACAGGTATATAACATTCACTTTATTGACTATAATTTAAATTTCAGCAAAGTTCAATAGTTTGTTTTTCTTTTTGTTCTTCTTATTTTTAAGAACTTGTAGTTGGTATCTAAAGGAGAAAGGAGAGGAATCAAACCTGTTTGCTTTCAAAGTCAATTTCCCCCTCTCTTGTTTCTGACTGCTTCCTTTTTATCCAATTTAGAAAGCAGAGGTGCCTGGAAGGTAAGGTCATGGTGTTGAAGCTCCTGGGTAAACTTTCCGTGCTAGGATATTAACTTTTTTAATGCAAGTCTGCAGGGGTGGAGACAATCAAGAATTTGCTACAGTATGATTTTCCTATAAATGAAAGCTGGACATTTCCTTAGAACTGCAAATTCCAACCTCAAGAGAGGTCACATATCCTTAAACAATGGCAAGGGATGATGGGAAGTCTTTTGGTTAGTGATTCAGATCACTTTTCTATAATCACACTATTTTCAGTTGGCCACTTTATCTTCATTGTTTGGTACCTGTGAGAATTACTCTTTTCTGTTCTTTCTATTTTCTCCTTTTAGTCTACTTAAAACATTATCCATTCCCATAAAAATGTCTTGAATGCTTCTAGTGCTTTTAGCTGTGCATTTTTGAGCCACTCTTCTGAATAAAACCTTGCCAGACAGGAAAGTCAGTGTAAGCTGTTATTGCTCTAGGAGGTACAGGACTTCCTTGATATCAGAGGAAGTGTAGTTCTCATTCTTCTGAACTGAGCTGAGTGTCATTCCAGTTGGAGAAGTGGAATAGGTCTAGTGTGCAAATGACTCTTTTGTAAAGACCCCTGTTTGCCTCAGAAAAACTCAAATTATTTTGTGAGTCTTTACCTATACGAATAGTGAGGCTGTTGATGAAGAAACTTTCAGAAACAGGTATTTATCTTCAAATTCTCAACTAAAATTGGACAGTTATGTATTTCTGAGCAAGATATCATTACCTTGAATCTCTTAATGCCTCAGGAAAAAAATGAGAATGATATAGCAAAACTTGAGTGGATGGTTATAAGGATTAAAAGTAACACATATAAACTACCTGGCATAGTGCATCAACATATTGTAAGGTTTTCACACCTAGTCTTATGATTATTATTCTTGTTAAATTGAAAAAAAGCCAGTGCCTTATAATCAGGCTTCTAGGCACTTCGGCCTTCAGAGATACTTTTTCCCTTTTTCTGTTACACTAAATGGTAGAGGAAAAGCTGAAGGCCCTACAACACCATATTTCTATGGAGAAATTTTGGTCGAAAAAATCAAACCAACAAACAAAATGACTAGTGAGCTCCATTGATTTTTTTATGTATAAGAGAGAATATTCTGACAAATTCAGAGAAGACATCTTCCCAATTTGATGGGAATAGATGTTATAGAGAACACTTTCCAGTGCGAAACATGACTTTGCTAAGTTACCTTGTGATTTTCCTACAAGGATAGTCTATTTGGTGCCACATTATTGCAGGTGAGGGAAATGAGGTGGCAGCCAGGAAATGGAGAACTGGGTCATCAGACAATACATCATCCTCTGAAACTGCTTGGAGGATGAGGAAATCATTCTTGCTGTTTCCAAGGAAGAACTTACAGAAGCTGTATTGGTTGATTTTTGTCTTGAAGAGGTTTCTTTTAGAAAGTTACAGCCTCAGCAAATTCACTACAAGACCATATTCTTGAGCTGACCTGCCAGTAAAACTGCCAGCGCTGCCTAATCACCTCCCAGCTAGGCTCCCAAATGACGGTCACAGTTTTAGACTTGCCTACTGTCTTCCTAGAGACACACATAGAATCCACTTTAAAGTCTGTTAACAGATGTATCTGTGATGTTAAACTAGAAATTGATTTAAGTGTGGCTAGTGCATGAATAGGAGGAAATGATATTTAGAATTCAGGATATTTCACTGTCTAAGCTACCAACTTAGACTAGCAGGAGAAAAACATACTGTCACATTATTTTAAGTACTCTTTTCATGTAGGCTATTTCTTTTGATTCTGTTAAAATGGCTGAATCAAATGATAGGTCTCTATGAGGATTTTTCATATACAAATAGAAGACACGGTCTTTGAGTTGTATATTGGTGCAATTATGATGCTATTTACTCTTCATTGCACATGTTTGAGAATAAAGGCTCTTGGCCTGTATTCCTTGTTTCAACCATTTAGAGTAAGGGATGGGTGAGGTCCAGCCTCAGGTGATCAGAGGTAGCACAGCAGGCAGGGTCTTTCTCCTGCTTCAATTTTTTTATGTTTTTGTTTATTGTGAAAATACTGTACACAGAGGGGTTACAGTCACATGAGCAAGGCAATGAGTACAATTCCTAGCAAGCATTGTTGCCTCCTCCTTTGCTTTTCCCCTACCATCTCTTCCCTCCCACCTCCACAACTACACTCCCTACCCCCTCATACCCCCGCCTCCTAAATTGTAAACTTTGTTTTTCAACGTAGGGTCTTGTACATCTCATTGTTACAATGGGTCAATATATCCCTATTTAAACATTGTGTTTTTTCCCTTCCCTTCCCCTCCCCAAATTATACCAACATCAAATACAGTGAAAACAGGGTTTATACTGTGGGGGAGGGACATAGCAACAAAAAAATCACATGGTACCTTATAAATACATTAGAAAAAAATAGCAACAAAGAAAAAAACCACATGTGTCCCTATCTTGGGATTCATTTCACTTAACTTCATCTTATCTGGTCATATGTACATAGCTTTTTGACTTTTCTGCTTGTCCCAGATATATACTAGTTACTTCCTGCCTCACTTTTAATAGACTCTATCATCTCAATGATTTTCCAGCCTTCTTGATTATAATCACCAGGAAGACAGGTACTGAACTGTTTCTAATTATAAACACAGCATTCAACATAGTATTCTGACTCCAATAGGCACTCAGATCACAGACACAAATTCCCCCCTTCCACCCCCCTCCCCCACATATACACTCCTTACACACACTCCACACATGGACAATTTCATTCCTAGACAAAAAATTATTGACATTACTCTACCTAATAGATATTTATTTAAGACACTCATATAGAATTCAGTTCATAATTCAAACATTAAACTTAAAGAATCCTCATATCCTTATGGGTTTGATAGTATTATGCCCAACAAGATCTAAGCCCTTGCCCAAAGTCACACAAAGTTCCCTACCTTGGGAGAAGTACAGTAACTCCAGAATTTCGAACCAGGCAATCAGGCCCTAGAGCCTTAAAATTGTACTGCATCTGCAAAGAGCTATCCACAGTGGACATGATTAGGTCAGGATGAGGTAGGTGTGTGTTTGATGCATGAGTAACTCACATACTTAGCATTTCAGAAATGCTGTCTCTCCTGGAAATAGGCAGGCTTGTTTCATCACTAGTCTTTGAGTTGGCTTCAGGATAGATTCAGAAGACAGAGGAATCTTTGAGAAACCCATTTCCAGAGATCAAAGAGAAGAGCAAAAGAGAATGACATCTCTGAAGAGAGTCAATAGTTGCTAATAATAGCCAGCCTTTGAGTGGATATTATGGGTTAAACAAAGTTCTTAACACTTTATATAAATTAACTGTTGTCATCTTTGACATAATTCTTCATTTTGTACTTGATGACTCCAAGGCACAGGGAGTTGGATAATTTAACTGAAGAATGTGCAGCTGAGTAGTCAGTCCAAGATTCAAACCAGGAAGCTGGATTCTCAGTCTGTCCTCTTAACCATTGCATCATGAGGATCTTAGGGAAAAGAAACAATGCATTGTGAACCTGGGGAAATCTACCACTTCAACACTACCCTACTGTTTCCTCCCAAGGAAAATTGTTCAGAAATAAAATCTTCAGCCTTGAACTAGCTGACTGACTTATCTTCAGGAAAACAATAGCATGGGGAGGGAAAGTAAAGAAAAGGTGGATCTGGAGGGGAGAGAAAGGTGCAGACCAGAGATGTAGTGAATTTCCTGGGAGTAGAAGGCTTGATGATTTAAGGAAGGGATTTAATTTTTCAGAACAAAGGGGGCTCAGAAAGCAAGATTAGCTCTCGGAAACCAAAGGTCCATGTGTATTCCTATTTTGCTAATTTGGGAAAGGTCACTTAAAACTGAAACTCATCTGGGTTGGTTCCATATATTAGCTATGGTAAATAATGCTGAAATAAACATAGTTGTGCTGGTAGCTTTAGTATGGTCTTGTTTGTTTAGGTATATGCCCAAAAGTGGGATTGCTGGGTCATAGGGGAGATCTATGTGGAGTCTTTTGAGGAACCTCCATACTGCTTTCCAAAGTGGTTGAACAAATTTACACTCCCACCAACAATGCAGTAAGGTTCCCTTCTGTCCACATCCCCTCCAGCATCTGTTTTATTAGCGTTCTTGATTATAGCCATTCTAACTGGGGTGAGGTGGTATCTCAATGTTGTTTTGATTTGCATTTCTTTTATGGCTACGGAGATTGAGCATTTCTTCATGAGTCTATTGGCCATCCTTCTTTCCTCTTCAGAAAAGTTTCTCTTTAAGACTTTAGCCCACTTATTTATTGAGCAGTTGTTTCTTTGAGGATTTGTTGTTGGGGGATTTAATTTTTTGAGTTCGAGGTATATTTTAGATATGAGACCCTTGTCCACTGTATGGCTAATGAAGATCTTCTCCCAATCCGCTATGTCCCTTGCCATGAAGAAGCTCTGCAATTTCATGCAATCCCATTTGTCCAACCTTTCTTTGATTTGTTGTGTTTCTGGGTCTCTATTAAGAAAAATTTGTCCTATGCCAAAGAAACCTAGGGTTTGTCAGAAATGATCAGATAAGATGATGTTAGGCAAAATGAACCCCAAGATAAGGACTCAAATGGTTTTTCTTTCTTGCTATTGTTTCTAACATGTTTATAAGATGATTACTTTGTTGCTTTGTATGTCCCTCTTCCACGGTATAACCCCTGTTTTCACTGTATTTGATGTTGGTATAATTTGGGGAGAGGATAGGAAAAAACAAATTGTTTAAATAGGGATACAGGTAGACCCATGTAACAATGCTATGTATAAGAAGCTATGTCAAAAAATGAACTTTACAACTTTGGTGGGGGGGGGATGGTAAGGGGAAACAAAGGAGGAAACAACAATGCTTGATAAGAAATGTACTCACTACCTTGCTCATGTAATGTAACCCTTCTGTATGGTATTTTCACAATAGGGGGGTAGAGAAGGATATGGGTGGGTTGGTGGGGTGGGATATGGGAAGGGATAGGAAGGGGAAACAAAGGAGGAAGCAACAATGCTTGATAAGAAATGTACTCATTGTCTTATAATTGTAACTCCTCTGTATGGTATTTTCATAATAAAAAATTTTAAAAAATCCCTGAAACTCAGGAATCTACAAGGACCAAGCATTGAGCCTACAAGTCTGAGATAGCCTACAAATCCAGGATAGTTGGTGTAGTTTTGATACTCAGGGATGTGTTCTCTGCAGTGCCAGGAAGTAGACAGGGGGCAAATGCTCCTACATTTACTATGTAAACCTGGTAATCAAGCATACCTTTATGCTATCATAACTGTCAATGTTGTAAATGAGCAGCAGCTATTAATTCATGCTTTCTAGAAACCTTAATGATTTTTCTCCCTGGGGCTTGAACTCAGAGCCTGGACACTGCCCCTGGGCCTCTTTGTGCTTAAAGCTAGTACTCTACCACTTGAGCCACAGCTCCACTTCAGGAGTGTTTATTGGAGTAGTTTATTGGAGATAAGAGTCTCCCGGACTTTTCTGCCCAGACTCATTTTGAACCATGATCCTAAGGTTTCAGTCTCCTGAGTAGACAGGATTATAGGCATGAGCCACCACTGCCTGGCTTAATGATACTTTTATATATATGTATATATACATATGTATACTTATATAGTTATATATATGTACTTATATAGTTATATGTAATATATTATTAGTATATATTATATTAATAAATTATATATGTATAAGTTTGCTTTCAAGTAAAAGTAAAACAGATATTACCATATGGGATAATTGTATAGTCATAAAGCATTCAGTCTGAAAAGGATGAACAAGTGAATTATGGCTAATGGAACAATTTTGAAAATGATACTCTTGTTGGATTATAATAGACTAAAATACCAAAAGGAGACACCTTTCCAAATAGTAGAATCTGGGATCTTGTTATCATTATACTGGCTTATTAGTGTAGAAAACTCAAGTGAATAAAAAGAGACCTGGAGGTGGAGCCAATGAGCAAAAGCATCAGGTACTAAGTTTGAGTCCCATTTTGGACTTAAAAAATAAAAAATAAGAGATTTATAACATGCTTGGTATTCTAGCTCACCTAGCAAGTCAAAAGAAGACCTGAAGCTGCTTGCATTTATGCAGGAATAATCTAAGGTTACTCTGAGCACTCTGAAGCTTTATCAGTGGACTTCAGGTTGGTTATTCCTGAAGTATTAATGTAGGTTCTTAAGTTATCTAGAGTCTATGTCAGTATAAACATACTTGTCTGGGGGCTGGGAATGTGGCTTAGTGTAGAGTGTTTGCCTAGTGTGCATGAAGCCCTGGGTTCGATTCCTTAGTACCACATAATTAGAAAAAGCCAGAAGTGGAACTGTGCCTCAAGTGGTAGAGAACTAACTTTGAGCAAAAAGCTCAGGGACAGTGCCCAGGCCCTGAGTTCAGGACTGGCAAAAAAGAAATTGCTAGTTTTTCCATTCCTTCCAAATGGTACAATATCCTTCTTTCTGATGGGAGCATAGAATCCATAGTGTAGAGAAAGCACATTTTCTTGATCCATTGGTCCAGTGAGGGGAATGTAGATTGATTCCATATCTTGGTTATGGTGACCAATGCTGCAGTGAATATTGTTGTGCTGGTTGTGGCCTTGTTTGTCTTCTATTGGATAAATGCCAGAATTGCTGGGTCATAGGGAAGCTTTATGTTTACTTTTTTGAAGAACCTCTATACAGCTTTTGATTTTTGTACCTTTTGTCTTGTCTATAAGTTTATCTGTTTGGGAAAGAGCAATGAGGGGGACTCAGAAATGGTGGAGAAAGGGTAAATAAATGCAGCAGTGAAAGTCACATGACATATGTTGAAAATGAATTATACAACTTGTGGGAGAGGGAGATCAAGAGGGAAAAACTGGGAGAGTACAAGGGAAGAGGTGACATTGTTTACAATGAAGTATACTCTTTACTTGACTTATGTAACTGAAACCCCTCTGTACATAACTTTTACAACAACAATAGAATTAAAAAAAATACTCGTGATAATACTCACCAAGCTAGTGAAGGCATAAATATTACTGAAATTACAGTATCAATGTCATACTGCTCAGAAACTCTACGCTACTGAGCGCACATACACATACACACACAATGTGAAGATGTATGCAAGTATGATAACTAATTATATCTAATAATATTGAAAGAAATCTCATCCTATGATGAGTTGTGGAATATCTGGAATGCTTGATTTTCTCTTTTTTCTCTAGTTCTATGATTGATTTTATAATGGACAAAGCATAGGTATTAGAACCTGATACATGTTCATAATGTAGCGCCATAATTTTGGTATTCATTCTTAAATGATTCCCTTGAGAGTCTGAGCTTATTCTCTTGCAAAACTGTGGGTGATATCTATTTTCCCATATTGCTGTGGATTATAAATATTATATTGGGTAATGCTTGACACAAAGTAGATATTCTGTACATGCTCCATCATTTCTCTTTTCCATTCTACTGGTGGTTCTATTAACCATTGTGCTCTAGAAAAAAGTGCAATTGTGTATTTTTATTTCCTTTTCATCTTCCATTTGGAGCCAAGGGCACATTTGGACCATATGGAATTTAGGCAATTGGTACGATTGATGTTCTTCATTATGTTCTGTCCATTTTTATTACTCTCGTTGAAATTGCTTATTTGTAATCTAGCAAAATTTCAAGACAATGGATTGAATAAGCACAACTAATATTGAGATAAAATGAAACTAGAGGGTAAAGCTGTGAAATCAAAGATGAAATCAGCCAACCAGGCAAAGAAATTTCCATTCCAGCTCTCTAAGACAAGCATAAGGGAGAGAAAACAGACAGAATGAAATGTTTTGAATAAAGACACTTGCACACCCATGTTCCTTGTAGCCCTCTGCAGCAGACAAACTATGGAAGGAGCCCAGATGCTGTACAAAATGTGTGATATTTATATCCATATATCTCTACAATTATATGCATATATAGGATAACATATAATTATATGCATTTTAATTGTAATTTTATTCATCTATAAAGAAGAATGAAATGGCACTGTTTGCAGGGACATGGATGGAATTGGAGATCATTATTTTAATCTAAGTAAGCCAGGTTCAGAAGAATGAAGATCAGTTTCAGTCATACATTTTGTCATCATGAGATTGAGGGAATATGAGAATGGACCAAAAAGGAGTATTAGAGATTGAAAAATACTGAAATACATTCAATCTATGAATAAAGATGGAAAAATAAAACTCACTGGAAGTTGTTGAATAATTAGGGCAAGGGGTATGGAAAGGTGGAGAATCAATCTGATTTCCTGTATGTATGTATGGAACACCAAGGTGAACCCCTTTGAACAATTTATACACACTTAAAATGAATGGCAGGAATGTAAAACAGGTATTGTCTGAGTAATAGTATTAAAGGGCATGTGAGGGAATGAAGAAGAGTGAATATAGTTGAAATATTTTATGAATATATAAGAAAGTGGTTCAATTGATCTTGTTGAGAATAGTTTTAGAAGATGAAGGAATGGAAGTGGTGGAGGAATTGTGTTGTTCAAAGTACATTTTATGCATATGTGAATATCTCAAAATGAAACCCTCTTGTAAAACTAATTATTGATAATAACAATATACATGTAAAGGAGAAGAAAATTCATCCTATTCAAATTCATAGCCACTCTATTCAACTTCACTCTTTTTAACGTCATCATTTTTTAATTAAAATCTTTATTAAGCAGAATGGTTACAGTTACATAAGTCTGGCAAAGAGTACACTTCCTTTTGGAATGTACTTTTGGAAAAACTTGGAGAGAGTGAGGGAAGGGATGACATAGTCAAGTTCACTCTTCACCAACACAATTAGGTCATTAAAGGGACATTCAATTCAATATGAATTGTGCTATGATAGATATATAAACAGAGGCGGGGCTCCGGTTCCAGTGACTCAAGCCTGAAATCCTAGCTACTCAGGAGGCTGAGGTCTAGTGGTCTGAAGCCAGGTTGGGCAGAAAAGTGTATGAAATTCTTATTTCCAAGTAAGTGCCAAAAGCCAGAAGTGGAGCTATGGCTCAAGTGGTAGAGTGCTAGACTTGAGCAAAAAAAGCTCAGGGGCAGTGCTCAAGCCCTGAATTCAAGCCCCACAATGGTAAAAGCAACAAAAACAACAACAAAACATCAGTGATGGGTACAGAGGAATAAGTTACCACTTTATGTGGAGTTTAGGGAAAGTTCTGCATAATCTTGGCAAGGGACATGCCTTATAACCTCCTCCAGGAGATGTTTTCCAGCTCCACACATTGCCTAACCTCTGACCTCCGAAGCCATTGGATAGAGCTATTATTCCCATCAGATAATGATGTTAACCTTTATACTGGAGAGGCCATCTTTAGAATCAAAACCTGCTTAATTTTTTTTGTTATAGTAAATGGCATTATTATATTCTTGATAAATAATGTGATATCTGAATTAGGATTTAGATAATGAGTAAAATCATGTCATGTATGAAAGTATAGACATTCCAGAACAGGAAAATCAATCTTCCCCTACTTGTAATAAATAGCAATATCATTTTATGTCTATTTTGTGCCTAGAAATGCAATAGAAATTTTACAAACATCAACCAACATCAGAATATTTCAGGTGTTAACTCAGAATTATTCTGAATTATAACAATTCTACTTAACAATAATTCTAATAAGTAGATGTTATTCTCTTGATTCACAGGGATGAAAACTGAGATTCACAGGATTTAAATAACTTGGCTCAATTCATTGGCACAGATGGTAGGTAGCAGAAACAAGAATTTAAACCGGAGACTTCACAACTCCAATGTCATATTCACAGTATCATTCAACACATTTTAATCTTATACAAGCAGCATATAAATTCCATATTATATGTTGACCAGAATTAGAACTTCAGAGGAACTATGGATACATTTTTATAGGATCTTTCATAGGACATTCATAGGACATTCTTGAGGTTATGATGAATGTTACATCTGTATTATCTGTAATCATTAGTTATTGATAGCAGCCTTAAAAAGAAAATAGTTTTCTAGAAATTTGGGCCTAAAGAGGTTGTCAAGTGTTGCTTATGTGTGTGTGCAGATGTACCTAGAATGTGATTTAGAGTATGATATTTCTTTTTCTGGTTGCTATCATCTCTAAGGTTCAAAAACATGTATCTGAACCTTTACAGTTTTTGGCATATAATGTTCTCTTATACATGGTTCTGTGTCTATATATCTGTAGATAATGTTTTGCCCATGTACAATAAGGGGAAAATGTATTCATTTTCCAGATTAGCAAAAATTAAAAAGGAAGAGTTTTACATGTAACTTAACTAATCATTCCACATATGCCAAAGTAATTCCTTCAGTGCCTCAAGCCAAACAGTATCCCATAGTTTGTCTCAGTTTTCTTCATTTACTGTCTTTTGCTAGCTGTTAGTGGCTTCTCATTGTTTTTCATTTAAGAACACACTTTTTATTGTTAAATGCCATTGTACACATTTTTGTGTGTGAAGAATGTGTAAAGAAACATTTGACAGCTGGGTATTGTGGCTAGGACTCTATATCCTGGCTCTTTCGTCACTGTGTGATTTCAGATATGTGGCAGTTACCTACCTGGCTCAACTTCAGTTTCCTCTTGTGTAAAATGAGAATGAGAGACAGAGAGAGAGACAAAGACAGAGAGAGACAGACAGACAAGAGAGACAGAGAGAGAACAGTTATAGAAAGAGCTCATTATGATACATTACAGTACATGCTTGGTTTTTAACCTTTGTTTCTATCTCTCCAAAGGTCCTAAACAAAATGAGAGAAATAATCAGTTGGAGAGAAAGAGAAATATTTATATATACTTTTATGTAAATCAAATATATTAGCCTTCCTCATATGCCTATGTATTCTTCACATTCCTCTTTAAGCATTTGTTATGCAAGCATTGAAACTATATTGGCTATGAGTTTCAAGTTAAGAGCGATGGATGGTGAAGAGCATACATACTGGTACCAAGGGAGGCTAGTGCAGAGCAGCAAAAAGCTCATGTAGGGTCCTCATTGAAAAGTTGCACTGGGCTTCCTGCTAACAGCTTCCAGGTGCTTTCCTCAAACGGGTATACCCACACCATGGTTTTTAAGACTGAATATACTGAGTTTACCTGGGGGAGGCTAAGAAAAAGATTATTTTGTCTTTCTCTGGAGAACTTTGTTAGAAAACTAAAGCTTTTTTTGCCTTCCAAGGATCACTGGCCTGCTCTTTTGCAGAGGCCTCTGCTCATATCATTTTCTCCAGAATTCTTTGTGAGGAGCTTCAGCACTGCTCATCTGTTACTTCTACATTCCTGTTGGCTTCATTTCCTTGCTGTCTGCTCTGATGCTGCTTTACTCAATGGTTTGCTTAAGCAGACAGAGAGAGGAATATGGAGCTGCAAAGTCTTCATGCTGTGGGATACAACCTGCAAATATATTATCCTAGCTTGTGGTTCAATGCGTCAAACCCCAGTGCAGACAGGAAAGAATGACATTCATTCATCTGAACACATTTTTTCATGCCCACCAGCTCAGAATGTCAAAATGACAGAGAATTTTGAATAGAGAGAGATTAGATATCATCTATGAAGAAAGACTAGAGAGAAGAAGTTGATAATTAGCTAATCCAAGGCCATTTCTCTGGCTGCAAAACTAGATCTCAAACACAAATCACATGACACACTCTTTACATACACTTTAGTGTGTTTGGTGTGCAAACAGGGCAGCAGTGGTACGTACATATGTGTAAAATTTCTTTAGGGAATATAGCTGCATGTAGCAGTGATCCTGAACTTCTTGGTATATTGGCTACATTTATTAAGTTTAGGCAATAAACTACCCAGATGCATTTCATTCCTTGTTATTATTCTCCTTTAGAATTTCACTTTTCATTCCATTTAGTTCATATTCTCTAAGACACCAACAATTGAGAGGAGGCCAGTGTATATGTGTGCTCTGCTTAGTTTCTGCATCATCAAGGTAGCTCTGACACTGTGCATTTATAGTCAGCAATTCATTGCATGTTGATCCAGTCATCATTACTATTGACCAGCAACAATGAAAAGGCATAAAATGCCTGCATTTAAAAGGCTCCAGATCAATATACAATGAAAAATGAGACCTAGATCCTGGTCTCAAGGACCTTCTTTCTAACAATCATAGTACAGGCTTAAAAGAAATGATAAGAGGATGAGAAGAGAAAGAAGGTGATCAAGAAATATTAACTAGGTTGACTGATGAGTGGGTGAATTGATTCCTCTGTGGATAAATGGATGAATAGAGATATTTAAGCTCCAAAACATATGTAGCAGGAGATATGTGTGGGTGAGAAGAGGAAGGATATTCATTGCAGAGAGAGTGGGATAGGAACAGAGATGAGTCCTGGTATATTCAGCTGAAAATTCTGACTGAAATGAAGAATTCAGGGAAGAAAGGGAGGGTTTCAGGTGTTTCTGTGGCAGCGTGCCTTCAGGTGTGCATGTAGATGGGAGCCAGATAAAGACAATCTGTACAATGACTCTGAAGCTTATTCCAAAAATAAGGAAAGTTATTGGGGAGTAATAGATTGGAAGGAGTTCCAAATACTTATTAATATCTCTGACTTTGAACGGCATCAGCATTAATGTACATAGATCATAAAGATGTTATTTAAATATTTGTGTAGCGATAGACCAGATCCCTATGTCCAACATAGGCTCACAAGAGAGAGGAAACCATGGACTCACTCAGCATCATTCAATCAGTCCTGACTTGTGAGGGTGTCATACTTTCATTGCCCTTCTGTTAATAAATTAGAAGAGATCATTATTACCCACAAGGCAAGAACTCACCTGCAGTAAAACTTAGAGAAGTGGAAATTTGAGGTGTTGATGTTTGTATTTCTGAGCTAAAAGGAATATTAAAGTATTACAAGTATTGTCTTATTTCCAGTAGCAAACCAAAGGCTAAGAAAAGCCAAAGCCAGGAAGCCTGATGCATTAATTATTAAGTCATTTCAATCTGAACCTCTAAGAATGGCTTAACAAAGCTAAGAAAATTTGTTTGGAGGATCTGTCTTTATTGCCATACATAATTCACTAAGAACGGGGGAGTACTCAAGCTTAAATCTGAATGCAGGCTTTCACCTTACTATAGTAATTGTTCTCTTAGCTCCATTTGTAAACGAGATCAAATTAACATGTTCAGAGTATCTCTTTCCAGTTTTATCCAAATCTCAAGGCAAGTGCTCTTCTTTATCTAGGTCAGTTGACTTCAAAATTAGCAAATTTGATAAGATTTTTTAATTGTAAATATATTTTTCTTCATGCATGATAAAATAAGATGTTATTGGAATTATAAAGGGTTAGAGCTACCTTTAGGAAATGATGGGTGAGGATTGGTCTACTTTTATCTCGGAAAAGCAGTGAGAAAAACAGGATTCCCAGAATCTTTGCAGTGTTTGTTCACAAGTGATGAGCTTTTGATAGAATCAACTCTTGAGTTTCTAGGTTTGAAGTCTGGTATAAATTGGGGAGGGGAAGGGAATAAACAAATCCTTTAAATAGGGATACAGGTGGACCCATTGCAACAATGAGATGTACAAGATTCTATGTCAAAAAACAACAGGGGGGGGGGGATGGAGGGGAGGAGGGACGGGCAGGAGTGTAGTCTTGGAGATGGGAGGGCAGAGATGGTAGGGGAAAAACAAAGGAGGAAGTAACAATGCTTGATAAGAAATGTACTTTATCTTGCTCATGCAATTGTAACCCCTCTGTAAGGTATTTTCACAATAAAAAACTTATTAAAAAATATTTCAACCAAGTAAACTTCCAATTGGGAATTTGGCATTCAAGTCTGATGGTGGGAAAGGCCTTAGGCAATATTGTTGCGTGTGAAAAACCCACTCCTCTCAAAGATTTATTTAGAGTCTGGGGCAGAGGTAGTAAGAAAAGGAAGGAAAATAAAAAATGTTAAACACACTATAAAAGAGACTTTTTCCTTCCTTTGGTATAGTTTTCATAGCAATCCTAGGACACATAAGTTTTTTTATTTATTTTTTATTGTGAAAATACCATACAGAGGGGTTACAATTACATGGGCAAGATAATGAGTTCATTTCTTATTAAACATTGTTGCCTCCTCCTTTGTCCCCCTGCACCCTGCCCCCCCCCCACTGCCAAAGTTGTAAAGTTCTTCTTTTGACATAAGGATTTGTACATCTCATTGTTGCAATGGGTCCACCTGTATCCCTATTTAAACAATTATAAGTTGTTTTAAGAATTTAATCAAATGAATAAATCAGAGACAAAATGTGTGCTTATCTCTACCTGTTGTGTAAGTCTGTCATGTTTCTATTGTTTCATGCCACCTGAAGTAACAACAATTGTTATCTATTTCCATGGGTGCTTTCAAAGTTTCCTTTTGAATGATGTTTGTTACTTGGTTTTGGCATTAATGTTGTCTTTTTATGTGCCCATATAGCTATGTATGTGTGTTGGATTTGGTGGCAATGAGATATAACCTGTTATACTTTAGACTTGAACCTGGAGTTGGTATTTGATCTCTTAACACCTATGATACCTTAAAGCTCCAGGTTTCCCTGGTTTATTGTGGCTGCATTTGGTCACTATAACAGCTCTACAATGAATCTTTGTGGTAGTGACCATTTCACAGACAAAAAAGGAAGGCCAAATAAAAGTATGTTGCTCTTGTATGTCATAAACTCGTGTTCTCTCTAAACTGCATGTTCCTTTTTCTGTAGCACATTGTTCATTCTTCTCAAAATAATATACCAGAATCAAAGGGTCAGAAAATTTTATTATAATATGACCAGTCTCCTGAAATATTTCTTACGTTCATTCACTTAGTTCCTTACTCACTTATTAGATAAATATTCATTCATGGAAATGTCTCTTATGGAATAATTATCAAACAAGGCCTGAGAGAAATTCAAATAATAAAGATAGACTCCTTACAGCATAAGGTACATATATAACCTAATGAATTCCTGCAGTGTGAAATCTGTTATTAGTAGCATTATTTAACCTCAACATTTTCTACCCTGTCCTAGCCTTGAGCAAAAGAGCTCAAGGACAGTGCCTAAACCCTAAGTTCAAACCTTATAACCAAACCCATCCCCACAAAATGTCTATCCTGATGCTCCATGAAAATAGACCATAGAAGAATTAAAATACGTTTTGATATGTGAAAGGTATTTGAGAAGAGCCAAGAATGAGTCCACAGGAGTGCCACCATATTTCCTGGAATAAACAAAAATCCCAAACAGATAAGGAGGTGTTGATGACTGGCTGTCACCCTATTTCAGGAAAGGAGCAAGCTGTGAGTGCAGATACTGAAATGAGCAGGTAGTAATGCTGCCTCTTGCAGTTCCAGAACTTTCACCACTCTGGCTGCTGCAGTTTGAAGGCTTTCTCCACTCTCTGTTTTCTAACAAGCAGTAAATAGATACTGGATAGTTATTGCTGGAACCTGGATAGTCCATCCTTCTGTTATACTGAGGCAATTTTTTTTATAACAGCAAAACTTCATAATGCATCATTCAGTGAGAAAAAGTAGTTTGAAGCTATGTACAATATCATTAAAATAATAAATTTGTCAATCAATATAAAAAGAATAATATACTGTAAGTAGCTGTCTTTGAACAATAAAGCCATACATTTATTTTTCAAGTATCATTTATTATTTAGCTCCTACAATCAAGACATATTACTTTAGTAACAAATAAAATATAAATCCTTAAGACTTAAAAGTACATTGTTTTGATTACTATGGCTTTGTAGTAGAGTTTGGAGTTTGGTATTGCTGTTCCTCCATAGTAATCCAAACAGCTTGGTACTGGCATAAGAACAGAACTGAGGATCAATGGAATCAAACTGAACACACACAGATGAACCCACAGACCTATAGCCACCTAATCTTCAATAAGGGAGCCAAAAAAATAGAATGGAAGAAAGACAGCCTCTTCAGTAAACAGTGCTGGAAAAATTGGTTAAACACCTGTAGAAAACTAAAATTAGATCCTTATATATCACCGTGCACCAGAATCAACTCCAAATGGATTAAAGACCTCGAGGTAAAAACAGACACCCTGAAAACATGACAGGATGGAATAGGAGATACTCTAGGGCTCCTTGGCACAGGCCGAAATTTTCCTAATAAAGACCCAGAAACACAACAAATCAAAGAAAGGTTGGACAAATGGGATTATATGAAGCTGCAGAGTTTCTGTTTGGCCAAGGACATATCTAACAAGATCAATAGAAAGCCCACGGATTGGGAGAAGGTCTTCACTAGTCATACAATGAGCAAGGGTCTCATATCTAAAAATATACTTAGAACTCAAAAAATTAAATTCCTCAACAACAAATCCTCAAGGAAACAACCACCTGATTAATAAGTGGGCTAAAGACTTCAGAGACTTCTCTGAGGAGGAAATAAGAATGGCCAATAGACACATGAAGAAATGCTCAACTTCTCTAGCCATAAAAGAAATGCAAATCAAAACAACATTGAGATTCTACCTCACCCCAGTTAGAATGGCTATAATCAAGAAATCTAATATCAACAGATGCTGGAGGGGATGTGGCCAAAAGGGAACCCTCCTGCATTGTTGGTGGGAGTGTAAATTTGTTCAACAACTTTGGAAAGCAGTATGGAGGTTCCTCAAAAGACTCCACATAGAGTTCCCCTATGATCCAGCAATCCCACTTTGGACATTTACCCAAATGATTGCAAACAAGGCCATACTAAAGCTACTATCACAACTATGTTTATCTCAGCATTATTCACCAAAGCTAAGATATGGAACCAATTCAGATGCCCCTCAGTAGATGAATGGATCAAGAAAATGTGATATATATCTAAATATCTATCTATCTATCTATATCTATCTATCTATCTATCTATATCTATCTATCTATCTATCTATCTATCTATCTATCTATCTATCTATCTATCTATCTATCTATCTATGAATTCTACGCTTCCAAAAGAAAGAATGACACCACCCCACTTTTTAGGAAATGGAAAGACTTGGGAAAAAATCATATTAACTGAAGTAAGCCAGACCCAAAAAATATAGGTCCCATGGTTTCCCTCATTTGCAATAATTAGTATACATCTAGGGTAATTTCATCAGATGAGCAGAAAAGTGCAAAAACTATGTACATATGACCATATAAGATGATGCTAAGCAAAATGAACCCCAAGATCTGAACACAAGAGGTCTTTCTTGTTGTTGTTGTTTTTAATGTACTATGCGATTGTTTTGTTTCCTTTGTATGTTGTTCCTCCTGTTGTCACTGTACTTGATTTTGGTACACTGCATCTTGTATATACATTTATCTAATTTGGGGATGGGTAGGGGAATAACAAAATGCTGAAACAAGGACACAGGATGACCTACTGCATAAGACCCTATATTGGAAATGAACTTTGCAACTTTGGGGGAAGGAGGAGCAAGGGAGGTGGGGGAGGAAAGGGATAATGGGAGAACAACAAAGGAGGGGGTAACAATGCTTAACAATGTACTCATTACCTAAATCATGTTACTGTAAACCCTCTGTACAATATCTTTATAATAAAATAAAAATAAAAAATACATTGTTAAGAAAGTGAAAGCTATGTGATTTAAAGCACATTCCAAAACAAAAACATTCCTGGGTTGACAATAATGTTGAAGAAAGAGTCAGAGGTGTGGCTCACACCTATAATTCTATAATTCTAGCTCCTCAGGAAGCAGAGATCTGAGGATCACTATTTGAATGCGACCTAGGGGAAAAACGTCTGGAAGGTTCTGTCTCCAATTAACCAACAAAATTTAAGCTTTACTGGAGGTGTGGCTCAGATCATGAAATGACAAACATCAGTGAAAAAGGTGACTAGCTGAATTAGGAGAGCTCAAATTCCTGAGTTCAAGCTCTGGTACCAGCACTGAATGGATAAATGAATGAATAAATGTGTTCATTGAAAACTATCATACTATTATAGTAGTAAAAATAGCTATGTTAGGCTGGGGACATGGTTCGGTGGCCTTGGTTTTCAGTCCCTAGCGCTGACTGGATGAATCAATGGATGAATTTTTAAAAATGCTACTCAAAATTTAATCTCATGACTCAAAGAACATGAATATTCTCTTCTGAGTATTTGTTTAAAGCCATTACTGTGCATTCAGATTTATTTTTGAGTGATTCTGGCTCTTCTTGTTCTTCCTATACCTAAGAGCTATTAGAGAACTACTGTCCCTTTAGTTATTTACTGAGACATTCTGGCTCTAAGAAACTACTGAATCCTATTGTATATACGTTTATGTGAATTAAGGAAGGGAAGGGGAACAAGGGAATGGTGAGACAAAGGACAAGGAGGGACCAATGCAACAGCGATATTCACAAGACAGTATGTTGGAAATGATCTGTACAACTTGTGGGGGGGAGTGAGGGGAAGGAAAGTAGGAGCAAATTGAGGGAAGGGCTAACAAGGTTGACATGTCCTCATTACCTTACTTATGTAACTGTAACCCCTCTGTACATCACCTTGTCAATAAAAATGACAAAAACAACAATAAGAATAAAAACAGAAACAAAAAAGAGTCAAACCGTCATTTGAATTCTAGTTTATTCTTTGCATGTTCTTCTAACAAAAAAGATGTATAGATAGGTACACGACTAATTTATGTTGATATGAATTGATGTCACGGGGGATTAAAGGAACCGCTGAAACTGCTGAGGTGAATAGATGGGGTCTGGAAGCCATGTGCTCATGGGGATATGGTGCTTTGGGAAGCTTTGACAAGCAAGGAGGGGAACGGCTGTGGGATCTCATTCCTTTCTTGAGCCTGCCAGCTTTTACTGATACACCAAGCCTTGGGGCAGGAAAATCTAACCTGATCCATCTTAAATATGTCTCCCTCTATGTTACCCTGGCGACCCAGGAGGCAATAACTCTCTATTAGGTGGCTTCCTGCTAACAGCAACAACAAGTGTTTGCAGTTTTATTTGACACTCATTTTTAAGATTCTCTCTCACAACATTATTAGAAAAAGATGTGAAGAACTTGCTCTCCATTTCCCCTTTCCTCTCCATTTCCCCCTTCCTCTCCCTACCCTTTCCTTCAACTTCTTTCTCCTTCTTGACAGCTCTATTTTGATAATGTTCTTTCCCCCTCTCCATTGCTAGCCTTTACATTGCTACGTTTATTAATTATATTTTGCCCGTGTAGGTGTGTATGTGTGTTTGTGTGTGTGTGTGTGTATACCTACTTTGTCCTGTGTATATTGTGTATATGTGTATATGTATGTGCATTTCTACTCTGTCAACTTCTATTAGGCCCTGGAGATAAAAGTGAGTAAGATGGGCTCAGTATTTGTCCTAAAAAATATTCAAAATGACAAGGGATTGTCAGAACACTTGCTAAATATTAGAACCTGAGAAAGAATTTGAAATCTTCTTAGTTCACACATGAAAAACAGAAACTTTTCCGAGGCAATTCTGCCAAAATGATCAAATGATCTCTGCAGTTGAGTCTCTCTGTTGGCCTCCAGGAGCTGTCAGCTTGAAGCACTGGAGACATCTCAGTGACAGCTCCCAGCATTCCCTCAACTACTGTCTGAAGCTGTCTGGTTTTTATGATTACGTATGAATAAGAAATAAAGGAACAAAGGAACATATTTTTCCAGACTCAAATAATTTTTTAAAATAAAGTTATACTTCCTCTTGCCTTTGAAATCTGAGCACACGCTTGTCAGCATGACAGAAGGATGTGTGGGTGGGGATAGAATTTGCTTATAGAGGTCAGAAAATACTTAATAAATAAAATTGGCTATTGTATCTCAGGGATTAGAGATTCAAGGAAAGACAGAGCAAAAGGTGACACCATAATTAACAGGCAGTTGCAGGAAAAGGAAGGATTCATGCTGTGCAGTATGTAATTTGGAAACCAAATGTTCTTGTTAGAGAGACCTGGCCTTGTGCAGAAAGCTATGGGGGCTGTTTTAGACAAATGAACTGACAAAACTTGCTCTGTATGCTGCAGAATGTTCTGTGTTCTTGCTCCATCTTGACCGTGGCCAGACCATTCATTAATCCATTCCATTACCAATTGAAACAATTTCCATCAGGCATTTTGTTGTACATAGAAACTCAAAGTAGGAAAAGCCCCTTGCTCAAGTAGATCCCTATTTTATAGAGAAGACACGCAGGCAAAAAGACAGCCTCTTTACTCACTGACCAAGGAACTTCGGAGAAAAAAACTTAAACAACTTGGACAAAAACAGAGATGCAGGGTGCTTCAAATTGCCTAGGATTTTTAGCGAAAACTTTTTTTGAATATTGGAAACATATTCAAGTAGACCTAGAAAGGGGAACCTGTAGGTAGAGGATACAGCAGTGGCAAAGGGACAGAGATGAAAAAATGCATCAAATTCAAGGAAATTTATCTTACTATCACAGTGAACAATAGAGTAAAAGACTGGTAAACGAGAAAGACTTAGTGATAGTGATATCATATGACAAATTGAAATACAGTGAAATTTTACTAAAAGAACTTTTATTCAACATCTTATTTGAGTCTGTTTTGTTAAAGAATGTATTATGTAGCCAGATGCTGGTGGCTCATGACTGAATCCTAGCTACTCAGGAGGCTGAGACCTTAGGATCGTGATTCAAAATAAACCTTAGGCAGGCAAGTCCATGAGACTTTTATCTCCAATTAACCACCAAAATGTTGGAAGTGGAATTATGGCTCAAGTGATAGAGTATTAGCAACAGCATAAAGACATCAGAAACACTGACCATGCCCTGAGCTCAAGCCCAGGACTCACACACATACACACACACACACACACACACACACACACACACACAGAATGTACCAAGAATTTACAAACCTAAGTTATTCAATGGCAGAGAGTATCCCAGACTCCCTTTGAATTGCCAGTATGTAATCTAGTGTTGGACATGTAGTAGGTATTAAGAGAATTTAGAGCTTGAAATAACTAAGGAATAATGCCTTCACATGCAATCATTGATTCCAAAGGAGGAAGGTGAAGAAAAGAAAGAAATACTGAGTTTCTGTTTATTGCAACCACTTATTTGGGTGGTTCATATATATTGTGCTAATATTAACAGTAGCTTCTTGGGGAATTATGTCCTCACTTTACAGGAGAGCCATTTTCAGCTTTGAGAGGCTAAACATTTTACCATAATCACATAGCTAATAATATAGTAGCCATAGACTTGAGACAGGATTTAAACTCATATCTGTTTCTACTCTTTTGGCACAAAGCTTTGTTTGAATTTCTGTTACAGTGTTCTTGGAAGAATACTAAAACTATGTTTATTTTCAATAATAGAATGATATGGAACTATACAATTAGATGCAAATTTTATTACTGTAGTAAATGTTATAAATTCTATAAGAATTTATAAATGGAGTACAAGTTCTTTTCCTGTATTTTGTGGGTTCCAGAAGTATTCAACTATGACCCAGCAACCCATTCCTGGGCATTTATCCAATGGACCACAAACCGGGCCACATTAAAGCCACCAGCACAGCTATGTTCATTGCAGTATTATTTACCATAGCCAAGATATGGCATCAAACTAGAGGTCTATCAGTGGATGAATGGATCAAGAAAATGAGGTATATATACAAAATGAAATTCTACTCATCCACCGGAAAGAATGATGTTATATCATTCATAAGGAAATGGAAAAAAATTATTAAGCAAAGAGAGCTAGAGCTTATATGGCTTCCCTCATTTGTGCCTATACATCTACAAGTAAATATACTGATCATATATGTGTGTGTAAGTGTATGTGTATATATATATATATATATATATATATATATGCACACACACTGGGACATGTAAATTATATAGGACTGTAGACATTCACACACTGAGCCAAATGAAGATATGCATAAGAGTGGTTGGCAAAGGCTCAACAGCTATGTGAATATGATCATATACAATAATAGTCTTTGAAATGAACTCCAAGAAAAAAAAAACGATACATATTTTCGTTGCGATTGTTGCTGTTTTTGTTTTCTTTTCCTTTTGTCTTGTTTGTTAGTTTGTATTTGGGAAGGTAAGGGAAGGCACAGAAAGGGTGGAGCAGGAGTGAATCAATACAACAGTGGTAGTCACAAGACACTATATGGAAAATGAACTGTACATCTTGTGGGTGGGCAAGGGAGGGAAAAAGTGGGAGAGAGGAAGACCTGGTTCAAAAAGAATTGTATTCATTACTCTGTACCTGATTCGTCTCATTGTAAGCCCTCTGTATATCAACTCTACAATAACAATTTAAAAAAAAAACAAAAACCAAAAAAAAAAAAATGAAGCATTCAACTTTGTACTGGTCAATGACATATGACACAAATGAAAAGCAAATGAGGTTGTTGAATAAATGATTATGTATAGCATTGGATTGGGAACAAATGTTTCTGCAATTGTCTGTGTTAGCTTGGTGGTATACTTTAGCTTGCCTGTGTACTATGTTCTGGATATTCTAAATGTGTAGTTGATGACTCACTTGGCCTTCAAAGGCAGCATATAAATACAAGTGTGTTAGAGAAAGTGCTTCTAGAGCACTGTTAGAAAGCCTTGGGTAGTAGGTGGGCTTGGCTGCTCCTAAACCACCCCTCCCCGACAGCTCTGCCCTGCTAGTCAAGACCTGGAGTCTTAGTTCTTCTGTGTGCTAAGTCTTCTTCCCAGTTCTCTAGGCAGTAGTGTTGCCATTCTCTTAGGGGTTAGAAGGATATGCTCTTTTCTTCTTTTTAAAACTTCCTCTTAGTTCTGAACTATTTTTCTGACTTCTGAGTCATGGGCAATGGCTGTCTCCCCCAGCTTTCCACCTCAGGTTCCACATGCTTCCAAATGTGCATACCTTCTTGGTGAATCAATGATGTGGAGGAGGGTTCATGATACAGTGGCCCTTCCCATTGCCTACACAGACTGCCTATGGCTTCCCTCCCACCCCAGACTTCAAGCGTCAGAAATGTGGAGTCGTGAAGAAGAAATCGTCCTCTTGTTTCTAGAGGTCCCAGAGATAGAGTCTCCAACAGAAAATAATTTGCCTCCTTCTCCACACAATGCAAATTTGGAAACCACCGATAAGTTATACGTTTCTCTATAATCTTTTGGTGCAGTTAAAAGAGATCTAGGAGAATGGGGATGAGGCTCTCAGGTAAGAGTACTTCCCTGATACATACAAGGCCTGCGCTCAGTAACCAAGCACTGTAAAAAAAAAAAGAAAAGAAGAAAAAAAATAGGTCACATTATTTAATTCAGGAGCATATAAAGTCTTATAGAGTCTTAATAATTAAAAGATCATGTACCCAAATTATCCAGATGGTCTAAAAATAGTCAGCCCTCAATAAGTAGTAACAGTTACTATTTTAAGTATTATGGTAAGAATGACAATGACAGTGGTGTTGAAGACACAGAATAATATATTGTATGCTCAATACCAAGTTCTTTATCTTTTACCTGAGTTTCCCAAAATTTCACATTGAAATAGAAAAGAAAATGTTAGGATTATTACTTGTTTGCTTTCCTGTTATCTTTAGTAATCTAAATGATTATCTTAGTCCTTACATCTTTTCCTTCCATATGTTAAACTATACCCTGTTCCATCATAGAAAAGAAGCCAGGTCTCATAAATCAAAAAAAATTGTCAACACTTTAGGTAATGTCAGACTTCAAATTTTCTGCATACTGATATTTTTAGGAAACTGCCACTTGGGTCGTCAGTGATAAAAATCTAGGCCAAAAGTTTGTCTATCTAACATTTTCATATTTTTTACCATTTTCCTTCAAAAGAAATGAAGTATGGATTTTAGGTAGGAAAGCCATTTTATGGACCATAAGATTGTATTTCCAAAGTACTTGTAAGTTATAAGCAGAATTCTCTCAGGAAAAAAAAAACAACACAAAACAGAATTGATGTGCTTTCTAGGTGACACTAAGAGAATATTCCAAGTAGGAAAGCTGCATAATTAGTTCCCTCTTGCTGGTAACTAGTCATAAGCAAAGCAGGAGCAGCTTGTCCAGCAAAATTGGAGCAGACATCTTTGGAAACCAGCCCATTTGCTGTTTCTAGTTTCTAGTACAGCTGCCAGGAATGAATGGCGTAATCTTTGATAGAGTGCTCTGTGGTGAATGGTGTCTTAAGGACATGCACTGGCTCCAAGGGATGGAATTAAACCTTACAAAAATTCTTCCCAATTTTAAGGTCTTTTAATTTAATTTTAAAAATGGATTCTTTCTAGGAGATTTCTGTTTTATTTGAGAAGTTCATCAAGAGGTTCTTAAAGCAAGTGAGTGGAATGGATTGGGGACAGAAGCACATATTGCTCTGTGAGGGTTACTGGAAATGCTAATGGTCAATTAGCATTGGGAAGAGCATATCCCAAATCTGAGTTTCTATTTCTGAATAAATGAGAATATACCCAAAGACCCAGGAGATTGTTTTGAGGCCTACCAATAATCTACTTGATAGATCCCATGTGACTGAGCAGCATGTGTCCAATGCCTAGGGACTCCTTGTAGGAGTTTTAGACACTGCCATTACCTTGACATTGTTACAATAATGATCAGAATAGAAGTAATGATAGCAAACATTGTGGATGTTCACTAAGTGATAGGCAGTGATCAAACCTTTCTTTGAATCATTTTAATTGCTTAAACAACTCCTTGAAGTGAAATATTATTATCTTGTGATAGAACCAGTTGTGATATATTTGGGACTGTGGTAGTCTTGTTAGTTGTAAGTGCTGTCATTGCTAATGCTTTAGGTCCGCTGGGTACATACAGTATAAGCAATAGAAAAGCACATATACTAACCTTGCCCAGTCTCTTGGACAGAAAATACAACAGAAAAGCTCTTTGAACTTAGGTGGTGTCTTCTGATTTATTTCCCCATACCTTGGCCCAAATGGTGCTGACCACACAATTTTTTGCCAATCTTCATTATTCAATAGCTTACTATTGAATATTCATAGTTTACTATTATAGTAAGAATTTCCCCTACATCCTGATTGCTTCCTAGGTAAGAGCTAGGCATAGAGGATGGAAAAGAAAGTATTGTTGTCACTAGGTTACTTCAGGACCTAACAGAGAAGAATGGCAGGGAGCTAAGTAGATTATGACAGAGTAAAAAAACTAGAATGTTGAATGAATGTGTCATTCATGGAGAAAAAAAAAACACTATTCCCATAATGGGAGTTGAGAAGAAACCAGAGTTTATTTCAGGCTGTATTAATAATTTCAATTAGATATATTTGTACTGCTGTTGTGTGCTAAGAATCCTATGTGTTTGTTTAGTGCCCACACTGGGGTGTGAACTCAAGGCCTTGTGTTCTTGCTCAGCTTTTTCACTCACCATTAGTGCTCTACAGTTGAGCCTGTACAGCATTTTTCTGGTTGATTAGAGATAGAGTTGCTCAGAATTTTTTCACCAGGGCTGATTTTGGATCAAGATAATCAGATCTCAGCCTCCTAAGTACCTAAGATTACAGGAATGAACTACTAGCACCAGCTCATATATTTGTTATTTAAAAAGTAATCGAGACATGTACTAGTCATTGTAAATAAGGGAAACAATGGTGCCTATGTTTTTTGGGCCTGGCTTACTTCACTTAATATAATTTTTTCCAAATCTTTCCATCTCCTAACAAATGGGACAATGTCATTTGTCTGATGGAGGTATAGAATTCCATTGTATATTAATATGCCACAGTTTCTTGATCCATTCATCTACTGAGGGGCATCTGGGTTGGTTCCATATCTTAGCTATGGTGAATAATGCTGTGATAAACATATAGTGCTAGTAGCTTTGGTGTAACCTTGATTGTTATCGTTTGGGTAAATGCCCAAAAGTGGGATTGCTGGGTCATAGGGAAGCTCTTTGTGGAGTCTTTTGAGGAAACTCCATACTGCTTTCCAAAGTGGCTGAACAAGTTTACACTCCCACCAACAATGCAGTAGGGTTCCCTTCTGGCCACATCCCCTCCAGGATCTGTTGTTATTAGATTTATTAATTACAGCCATTTTAACTAGAGTGATGTGGAGTCTAGTACATGTCTAGGACAAGCAGAGAAAGTCAAAGACTATGTACATATGACCATATAAGATGATGTTAAGCGAAAGGTACTCCAAGACAGGGACACAAGTGTTTTATTTTTGCTTGCTATTGTTTTTAGTGTACTTATACTGTACTCTGTGATTTTTTATATGTTCTTCCCCCACTGTATAATCCCTGTTTTCACTGTATTTGATTCTGGTGTTCTGCATCTTGTATATACATTTTTGTAATTTGGGGAGGGGAAGGGATATAGCAGAATGCTTAAATGGGGATGTAGGTTGACCCATTGTGATAATGATATGTACAGGGCACTATGTTGAAAATGAACAGGGGGGAGGGAAGAGTTGGGGAGGTGGGGAGGGAAAGGATGGTAGGGGAAAAACAAAGGAGGAGGTAACAATGCTCAATAGGAAATGTACTCATTACCCTACTCATGTAACTGTAACCCCTCTGTACAGCATTATATGTATATATGTATATATATACATATAGATATGTATATATGTACATATATACATATATATATAAAGTAATTGAGAGGGTGACATTGTCCAAAAAGAAAGATACTCATTACCTGAGTTATGTAATTATAACCCATTTGTACATCACCTTTATAATAGCAATAAAAAATAAAAACTTGAGATAATGATGATCAAATATATACTAAATATTCCTTAAAAATTAAATGGAAAGGCTGAGGATGCAGCTCACTGAGAACAGGAGAATCATGGGTTGGGGCCATCCAGGGCAAAAAGTTCACAAGATCCCATCTCAAGCAATAAAAAAGCTGAGAACAGTGTTGCACTCCTCTCACGCTGTACAAGAAATGTAAATAGAAAAACTGTGGGCCAGGTTGTCTCCAGAAAAAAAGTGAGATCCTATTTGAAAATTAGTGAAAATAAAAAGGGTTGGGGTCATGGCTAAAATGGTAGAGTGCCAGCCCTCAAAGCCCATGAGTTCTATCTCTCATTCTATGAGAAGAAGGAAGGAAGGAAGGAAGGAAAGAAAGAAAGAAGGAAGGAAGGAAGGAAAAAAGGGAGGGAGGGAGAGGAGGGGAGGGAAAGAGGACAGGAAGGAAGGAAAATAGGGAGGAAAAGGAATACAACATTTGCAATTTAGAACAAAAGATTCGGAGTCAGAAATAACACCAAGTCATTTAACTATGTCTGATCATTTCTTCATGTATAAAAATATGATGATAATATTCTTGCTTTACTTCTGTCCTCTTTTTATAAGTTTAGAATATATAAATTTAAATATTCTAAAAGTTTGAAGGTGCTGTATATACTCCAGATCTTACTATATACATAGCTAGAAATATCAAAGGAGATTTCATAAAAATAATTTTCCTCAAATTGAGTTTTCATGAGCAGGACTTGAAAAGATTTGTATTGAGGAGACCAGAAAGCCTACAAGTTCAGTCTTGAGGTATCACATAGGTCATCTGCCACGTGGCAGAGGGAATGGTATAAGTACATACCAGTAGATATAGGGAAGTTTAGGAGTGAATTGAGGCAAACAAGTCATCAACGGGGATCCTTATGGTGCTAAGTAGAGGTAAAGCAGTCAGAAGAGCTGTACTTTGTACGATGCTCTGTGTACAATTTACAGAATGCACATGAAAAAAAGAAGCACTTGCCGGGCGCTGGTGGCTCACGCCTGTAATCCTAGCTACTCAGGAGGCTGAGATCTGAGGATCGCGGTTCAAAGCCAGCCCGGGCAGAAGAGACCGTGAGACTCCTATCTCCAATAAACCACCAGAAAATCGGAAGTGGCGCTGTAGCTCAAGTGGTAGAGCGCTCGCCTTGAGCTGAAGAGCTGAGGGACAGCGCCCAGGCCCAGAGTTCAAGCCCCACGACCGACAAAAAAAAAAAAGAAGCACTGGAGGCAAAATTAATGGAGGAAACTAGAGTTGATGAAGGCTTGAATTAGGCATCGAAAAGAGAAAGTGAGTGAAAGAGTACAGGAGTTGAATATTCAGATATTATTTTCTTTCTTAAGCTCCTCCTCTCTAAAGCATCACTGAAAAAAGCTTTGAGGTATCCAGTAATCCACTTTGTATATTACCTAAAAATGGAGGCAGAAGATAGTATTCAAGCTTCCCATGTTCAGCTCTTGATCTACCATTTGAATCCTTCAGTTAATTCTCTTCTATAGTAGTAGGACATTGCTTCTAACTTTTGAATTAGCATTCATTTGTAGCATGAGGAGGGGTTATTATGATATTTCCATATGTGTAATCAGAGCATTCAGAACACATTTGCCTCCTCTGCCATGTTCTCACGCCTCCCCCTTCCTCCTACCTCTTTCTTCAAACAGCAGTTGTTGGTTTTTACTAGGCAATCTTCATGTATATCTGTGGAACATCCTGCAATCCTCCTCTACTGGAACACCAGTGCTCACCCATGGAGAAGGCCTTCACCCTTCAGTGGCATGCTAAGCAGTCATTTTTCTGTAAATTCTCTCTGAGGAATGCTCACCCACCCACTGTCTTGAAGCTCCAAATACATGCTCATACATGCACAAATGGGGATTATTTGGTAATCAGAAAAAATCTTGCCAATGGATGAAGTTTTCAATCTACTGTGAGATAAGATTCCTATAAAGGATCATATGCTATTGCCCCAGGATTATATCCTAGGTGGGCCCAGGCATAACTGAAGAACCTATCATAAAAATCAACAATGCTTGATAAGAAATGTACTCATTATCTTGCCCATGTAATTGTAACCCCTCTATATGGTATTTACACAATAAAAAAAAGAACCTATCATAAAAATAACCAAGGGACATATGGGCTGGGAGTGTTGCTCAAGGGGTAGAGGGCACCTGCCTAGCAAACAGGAGGCCTCAAGTTCCTTTCCTTTTTTTCTTTGGTTTATTCCCTTTTCTAGCTGTTTATGAGTTCTGTACCTTTTGTCTTGTATATAAGTATATCTGATCTGAGGAGGGGAAAGGGAAGGACAGAAACAGTGTGACAAAGGGTGAACCAATTCAGCAGAGAAACCCACTAGAGACTATGTTGGAAACGAACTATACAACTCTGGGGAGTGGGGGGGGGGATTAGGAAAAACTGAGTGAGAATGGGGGATGACACTGTTCAAAAGGAAATGTACTCATTACCTGACTATGTAACTGTAACCCTTCTTACATCACTTTTACAAAAAAAGAAAAAGAAATTATACTTGGACATAAATGACTCCATTAAAGACACTTTGACAGGTAAACTGGTGTAATTTACACTTTGCCACCAGAAATAGTCTTTCTGTTATGATTATGTTATGTTATGTTACAGCTGCACAGGTCTCATGAGTAGAATCAATCAGCACAGGGACTTTGGACAGGAAATCCAAAAGCTGTTTTCTTGTACCCACCCATTGTGCTTTCCACCTAACTGGGATAAACAGGAGCACTCAAACTATGCCTGGTCATTGATTTTGATGGAGACTTGCAAACTTTTATGCCCCAAACGGCTTCGAACTGCCACTCTAATCTCTTATCTCCACAGTACCTAGGATTATAGGCCTGAGCCACCATACCTGGCTTCATACTTTTGGGTATGTGATATTTGATATCTAAATTCCACATATAGGCATATAGAAATAACAAAGTACCATGAAAGTCTCCCTGATTTCCCCCTTTCTACTTAAGAATTAGAAAACACTACTACCTTTGAGGATATCTGTATGTTATATAAACAGACATGTTTCTATGTTTGTTTGTATAATATGCTTTTCTCATTTAATAATGATGAGATGCACCTTTGATTATAACATATATACTAGACTTCTTATACAGACATTTAAGGCCCTGTTCAGGGCTGGGCAGGTGGCTCAGTGGTAGAGCACTTGCCTTGCATGCTTGAGGCCCTGGGTTCGATTCCTCAGCACCACATAAGCAAAAAGAAAAAAGCCAGAAGTGGAGCTGTGGCTCAAGTGATAGAGCGCTAGCCTTGAGCTGAAGAGCTGAGGGACAGCGCCCAGGCACAGAGTTCAGGCCCCATGACCAGACCCCCCCCCAAAAAAAGACCCTGTTCGCAGTGATCTGAAGCTGAAATTCTAGCTTCATTCTTCCCTTTTTTCTAATACTCTACCTTCCCTCCCTCTTTCACTCTTTTCTCTTCCTTCCTTCCTTCCTTCCTTCCTCTCTTTCTTCCTCTCTTACTCATTTTATTTTATTATTTTTTTAATTTAATTTATTGTCAAGGTGATGTACAGAGGAGTTACAATTACATAAGTAAGGTAATGAACAGTTTTACCTTTTCCTTTGTATTTTTAAAATTATATCATTCTGCTATTATTATTTCTGTCTACTTTTTGGTTTAATATTTTCTTCTAAGCACATAAGATAGATGAAGCTTATTGATTACAGCTGATTGTATAATGTTCAATACATTTTTTAGGTATGTGGGCATTCTATAACATTTTATATACAGTACTTTTATTAATATTCAAATATAACTTTTTATAATGATTTATTTTAGATTTTTTGAATTATTTGGAAATGTATTTTTTAATTTCTAAGCAATGACATTTCTTTTCTGCTACTGATTTCTAATAAAATCAATTGAAACTCCAGGAAGTATTGATGATAACTTTTAATCTCAGATGTGGTCAATGTTTTATCTATGTTCTTTGGTTGTTTGAGAAAATTTTGTGTTCTTTAATTCATAAATGCAATTTTTCTTACTGTATTTGTTAGGCCAAGACAATTATAATTTTCAAATCTTCTATAACTTTACCTGATTTATCAAAGGGCCCAAGAGGTTTGCTTATAATCTCCTGTTGGATAATGGATTTATTGGTATTTGCTAAAATATTGTGTTTCCTATATTGCTTATTGAACTACCTGGCCATTTTAACTTAGGTGTCTGATGTCCTTGTAAGCGAAGATCTGTTGTTGCTTCTGAGCTTTCTCGGTACTAGTCTGTTTTGACAAGTCTTTCTTGAGATGCTTTCATATTTGTGCTATAAAAATAAGAGGAATTGTGAGGGTTAATGTGGAGATGATAACTTCCAGAAAAGATTGGCCTTTGTGATTGCAGCCAAAGGATTATTATAAATTAAGGTGGTTGCCTTTTAAGGACGCACTTAATTTTGGTGTGTGTGTGTGTGTATATGAAGGGGGGAGGGAGAGAGTTCTGTCTCTCAGAGAACCACTGGCTTACATTTTCCTAGAGCTCCCCTTTCTGATTTTGGTTGACAGCGTTTTGTTTATTCTTTGTGTTGACTGTACTAATTTTTCTCACATTCTTATATAACTGTGATTCATTAAAATTGCAGTGCTCAGAATTTATTAAAATATTGATGTATTACAGCAGGAGGGCCCACTAGAGTGATGGCCTGTATGTTATGCTAATGAAAGTGGAAAAAGCTTCATACAGACTTTGATTATGCTGTTTCCCTGCTTGAAAATCCTCCAGTAATCCTTACAATTAAGTACAACCTTTTTTATCAATCTCTGCCCACCCTTACAAGATCGTTTGTCTCTGCCCATTTATATGGGCCTAAACTCTATTCCTATCAAATATCTTCCATTCCCTAAACACTCTAACATTCTAAGACTAGGCTTTAAGCTCCAAACCTCCCAGATTAGCTTAAGTGCTCTTCCCTTAAATTCCCAAAATAACCTGTATGCAACTGTTTTAGCATTTATATCATTTATTTGCTCCAAGTGGAGAGTCATTTATATGTTCCCGAATTTTCAGTGCATAATCTGTAAAGTCTATGTACCTGGCTGGAGTTCTGGTTTCTACCTCCTTTCTCTCCAGTGTAATTATTACTAGAGTTCATATTCATTTTCATCATGAATTAGAAGTATATGGCCACCCTAATACTCTAATGCTTAGATGAAAGAAAATATAGAAACATGGAAAAGAAAAGGAAGATTAGAACTGGATAATGGAATAGGACTCATATTTCTAGTAAAAATAAAATAAAAATAAAATATTTCTAGTAAAAAGTAAAATAAAAAACACTTTTCCTGTCATTTAGTTTCCTCACTTGAAAAACAAAGAGAATGTCCCTTTCTCGCCTCAAAAGAAAGCTGACAATCATAACTCAACTACTTTGAAATTCTGTTTTAGAATTTGCTTAAGTCTGATTGTATTTATCTTCATAATGATAGTGCTAATTATTCAATTTAAGAATTATTGTCATTATTTTCCTTTGGATAAGACATTGATTATCAGGGCCTTAACACTACCCAAGACTATAGTGGTAACCAATTATGCTGCAGGTTTTCTGTGTTAACACACCTATTCTATGAGATTATATAAGAGGTTTCAGTAAGTTGGTTTACTTGTGTATAAATTGTAGAAAGACACCAGTTGTATGGTGTCTCAGTTATTTGGGCAAAAATTATCCTCCACTTCTGGCTATTTTGATGGTTAATTGGAGATAAGAGTCTCATAAACTTTTATGACTAATCTAGTCTGAGATCCTTTGAGATCCTCAGATCTCATCTTCCTCAGTAGCTAGGTTTGAGCCTAGCAGAATGATAGTTTTTTTTTTTTTAATTGTGAAAATATCCTACAGAGGTGTTACAATTACATGGGCAAGATAATAAGTAAATTTTTTTTTTTTTGGGGGTGGGGGGAGGGTCCGGTCCTGGGGCCTAAACTCTGGGCCTGGGCTCTGTCCCTCAACTTTTCAACTCAAGGCTAGCACTCTACCACTTGAGCCACAGCACCACTTCCGGCTTTTTTTCTTTTTGCTTATGTGGTGCTGAGGAATCCAACGCAGGGTTTCAGGCATGCAAGGCAAGCGCTCTACCACTGAGCCACCTTCCCAGCCCCAATAAGTACATTTCTTATCAAGCATTGTTGCCTCCTCCTTTGTTTCCCCTTACCATCTCTTCCCATCTTCCACCTTCCGTCTCTGGCCAAAGTTGTAAAGTTCGTTTTTCGACATAACGACTTGCACATCTCATTGTTGCAATGGGTCCACCTGTATCCCTATTTAAACGATTTCTTTTTTCCCTTCCCCTCCACAAATTATACCAACATCAAATACAGTGAAAGCTAGGGTTATACCGTGGGGGAGGGACATACAAAGCAACAAAGAAATAATATTATAAATGCATTAGAAACAATCTCATGAAAGAAAAAAAAACATTTGAATACTTATCTTGGGGTTCATTTCACCTAACATCAACTTATCTGACCTTTTCTGCTTGTCTCAGACATATACTAGTTATTGCAAATAAGGGAAACCATGGGACCTATGTTTCTTTGGGCCTGGCTTACTTCACTTAATATAATTTTTTCCAAGTCTTTCCATTTCCTAACAAATGGGGCAATGTTATTCTTTCTGATAGAGGCATAGAATTCCATTGTGTATGTATACCACATTTTCTTGGTCCATTCATATGCTGAGGGCCATCTGGGTTGGTTCCATATCTTAGCTATGGTAAATAATGCTGCAAAAATATAATTGTGCTGGGAGCTTTATTATGGTCTTGTTTGTGATCATTTGGGTAAATGTCCAAAAGTGGGATTGCTGGATCTTAGGGGATCTCTATGTGGAGTCTTTTGAGGAACCCCAATACTACTTTCCAAAGTGGTTGAACAAGTTTACACTCCCACCAACAATTCAGTAAGGTTCCCTTCTGTCCACATCCCCTCCAGCATCTGTTGTTAAAGTACTTGATTATAGCCACTCTAACTGGGGTAACGTGGTATCTCAATGTTGTTTTGATTGGCATTTCTTTTTTTTTTTGAGTCCAGTCGTGGTGTCTGGACTCTGGGCCTGGGCACTGTCCCTCAGCTCTTCAACTCAAGGCTAGCACTCTACCACTTGGGCCACAGCACCACTTCCAGCTTTTTCCTTTTTGCTTATGTGGTGCTGAGGAATCGAACCCAGGCATGCAAGGCAAGCGCTCTACCACTGAGCCACCTTCCCAGCCTCTGGCATTTCTTTTATGGCTAGAGAGGTTGAGCATTTCTTCATGTGTCTATTGGCCATCCTTCTTTCCTCTTCAGAGAAGTTTCTCTTTAGGTCTTTAGCCCATTTATTTATTGGGAAGTTGTTTCTTTGAGGATTTGTTGTTGGGGGATTTAATTTTTGGAGTTCCAGGTACTTTTTAGATATGAGACCCTTGTCTCTTGTAAGGCTAGTGAAGATCTTCTCCCAATCTTTGGGCTTTCTATTGATCTTGCTAGCTATGTCCTTTGCCATGCAGAAGCTCTGCAATTTCATGCAATCCCATTTGTCCTTGTCCAGCATTTCTTTGATTTGTTGTGTTTCTGGGTTTCTATTAACAAAATTTGGGCCTGGGCCAAGGAGACCTAGGGTTTCTCCTATTCCATCCTGTAATGTTTTCAGAGTGTCTGCTTTGACTCCAAGGTCTTTGATCCATTTGGAGTTGATTCTGGTGCACAGTGATATATAAGGATCTAGCTTTAGTTTTCTACAAGTAGTTAACCAATTTTACCAGCACCATTTACTGAAGAGGCTGTCTTTCTTCCATTCTATTTTTTTAGCTCCTTTATTGAAGATGGCTATCAGAATGATAATTTTTAATTTAGTAGTCTGTTATTCTGGTACCTCCATCTTTTTGGTTTTAGTACTGGGTATTAAACTCATGCTAGGCTATCTTAATTTCCTACTCTAAATAACAAACTCAGTAAATAGCTTCTTTTTTAAAGAATATTGTTCTCCTGAAATTGAGAAGAATTATTTGCTATAGGGGAGGAGGGAGTGGGAGGGACTTTTTAGCAAACATTTTCATGTTTTTTGAACAAAATATTTCAGTTGACCAATAACATCAATTACTGGGGTTAGGTGATTCTGGTGATTCATTTGCTTCCATGTCTATATTTATTGAAAGCTTACTGCATATATGCAATCTTTCATAGGTACTGATCAATGTTTTCTAAGATAAACCAAACTTATCTTATAGTTGGTGTGTCTGCTAAACCTAGCTAGTAAAACTAAAGTTACTTATTTTATTGTCTCTCCTCTCAAAATTATAATAATTATTTCTAATACTTTTCATGGAGATAATTCAACTCTTATCTATAGTGACTGGAAGAGATAAATCAAAGGGTAACTCTTCCACAAAGCCAGCATCGCCCTTTTGCGACCTAGGTGCTTGACTGAGTGTATGGTGGTATATTTAAGTGTGGTTTTTACTTAAGAGTTCCATTGTGCTTATTTCCTTCCTGTTGGATTGACGTGTGAAAAATGAAGAACAAGGCAAGGCTCATGTGGCTCCTTTGAAAATTCTCTCACGGCAGATGTAGCACAATTGATTTAACCCTTTGTTACTGAATTGATTGTCCAGATGTCCAAAATGGCAAGATAGAATAACAATGCTTGCCACGTGTCTCATATGGTGCTCTTTAAGTTATAAAACTCTTTTCAACTTCCATAATCCCAAGATGATCTTGTGTATCATAACAGTCTTATGAGGAAGACAGGAAGTCATTTTAAAGATAAGTGTTTTAGCACCAATTATGCGACTTACGGCAATTGATCCCTCTCATTGCAGTCCACTGTACTGACAGAGATTGTTCTACATACAAATTACTTGCTTTGTCTGTGATATAAAACCTACATCTCTCCATTGGTGTGAATTAATATTTGAACACTGTTATTTGTCTATAAGTGAATCACCAGTAAGATCCTGGTTGGCTTTTTGAAATCAGTTTTAATAATGTTTTTACTCCTTTTACCAGCATATAAAGCTCTGCCTCTCTTCTTTTGCCTACAGTATTTCTTCGGTTTGTTTATATCATAGTATCAACTCTACTGTTGAGTCTTTTATGAAATTTTCAACTTCTCTGCCTCTCCTAAAGAGCCTCATTTACCCCATCTTTTCAGGCTCTATAATGCTTTGTCCAAACTTAACATTTCTTTGTAAGTCTTCTCATCCTTGTCCATTTATTTCTGTGTTCCTAGTATTGAACAGAATTCCAAGCATGTAATGAGCACTCAAAATATATTCACTGAAAAATTAATACGCTATTTCTTCTGTTGTACTCTATCTGAAATCATTGACAAATTCACAGTTCTTTACATATTCTTAAATATATTTATAGCTCTTATTTTTCAACCACAAAAATAATTAGATGGCTGGGAAGGTAGCTCAGTGGTAGAATGCTTGCCTTGCATGCATGAGGCCCTGTGTTCGATTCCTCAGCACCACGTAAGCAGAAAAAGCCAGAAGTAGTGCTGTGGCTCAAGTGGTAGAGTGCTAGCCTTGAGCTGAAGAGCTGAGGGGCAGCGCCCAGGCCCAGAGCTCAGGCCCCATGACTGGCAAAAAAAAAAGAAAGAAAGAATTAGAGGCATAGATTGGCGAGGAGTAATCTAAAACTGAAGATATAGAGTCTCAGTGAAAATAAATTACTACCTTCATATAATGTCACTTCAATCTGTGATTGGGTGTTATTCTGTGATGTTTTAGGTATTATCATCAGCTGATTTAAGACAGATTTGCATCATTGTTTTTAGTGATTTGAGATAACAAATCCCAGTATCATAGGCTCCAAAAATTTAAATAATTTTAAAGAAGAGTTTAAACCTCTTATTATGTGTCATCTCAGTTCACTGTTTTGTGTTGTCAATTAGGAATTGAATTTATGGTATTTAATTTATCTAAAATGATAACTACAATTAATATCAAATGAACAATTACTGTGAGCATGGCACCATTATCATTATTAGTAATGATAATTCTCTCTTTCACAAAAAAAACTTAGCAACAACTGTGCTTTGCCTTATCACTTGTCCTATCATGGTTTTGATATTAAACCTTTATGTAGTATTTTTAAAACTGCTTAATGATATATAATAGATATGAAACACTGATCCTTTTCCTCTCGATTCTGAATATTATCTCAAATCTTGTTCCATCAAGAGGGAGCAGTTATCCTGATAGAGTTGCTAGGAGGAATTAAAATTAGATTGAGCCAGTCCCTGGTGTATTGTCACCTTCTCCCTCAGCTCAACTGCTCAGAGTGCACAGCAGTGCATACTTGTTCAGTGTCATCATGAGCACCTATTTGCACTGGAGAATTCAAAATGTTCCCTCCATGCACCCCATTTTATAAACATCTGTGAGCTGCTGTGTTGTGTGATCACATAATATATTGGAAGGAACAAAATCATTGGCAGTAGATGAAGCTGGATTCAATTACATGATAATTAACCATGTTACTTATCAGCAGAGGAGCAGATTGATCAAATGGCTTAATCTTTCTGAACCTAGATTGATTCATCTGTGAATGTGTGGGTGTGTGCATATATAAAATCCCAGACATACTGTATATGTAAAAAATATTATGCTTTTCCTTTATTTAAAAATTTGTTTAGAATTACTAAACATCTCTGTCATTCCCCCCCCTCCCCAGTTATTAAGGAGAAATCCATGCCTGTATTTACAGAAGACTTGTCCTTAAATGTTTATAACTGTTTTATTCATAACAACAAATTGTGGAAATACTTCCAATGAGCAGAGACAAGTTCTGTGTATAAACAATTTAGAACAGCAGAAAGGAGCAAAGTATTCACACGTGCAACAGCAATCACAAATCTCAAAAGCAATAAGCTCAATGAAAGAATGAGAGAATAGGACTCCACCCAGACCTGTGCTCCTCCCTGCCCTGGAGTTCCCACCATACAGCTGGCCACTCCCCCTCTCTCTTCCCAGACCCACCTGAGCACACACTCACCTCACTTCTATCCCCCAGACCCTCCGGTTACCTGGATAGGGATGAGTGCCATGTACTCCCTCTCCTGGGAATATGGCCCCTCTAATAAACCATATAATAATCTTTTTTTATTTACAAGAGTACAGGATTCTGTACATATGTATCAAGTTTACATATGTACAATTATGTAGGTGTTAATAAACCTTATAATAATCTTTAAAAAAGAGAGAATAGAAAAGGGGTAACAAGGTTGACAAGAAATGTAGTCATTACCTTACTTATGTAACTGAAGCCCCTCTGTACATCACCTTGACAATAAAAAAAAGAGAAAGGTTTGGATGCCAAAGCTAACTTCAAACCTTGGTTCTCAGATCTGCTTAGTAGCCAGGATTATAGGTGTGAGCTACTAGCACTCATTTCCATCTTTATGAAATTATCTCTATGATAAATTCATACAGATGTAATTGTTCAGTTAAAAGACAAAAATCATAAATATGAAAGACTAAATAAAATAACATACTCCAAAATAGAGATTCAAATGCTCTGCCTCCCATTGCTGGACATTTAGATTACTTTTAATTTTTGTCCTATAAATAACTTTTAAATACTCTTTTATGATGTGAATGTTAGAGATCCCTTTTAGCAGTTTTATAACACATAATGCACAGTGAAATGGATCACCAAAACTTATTTCTCCAGACTAACAAACTTTATACCAATGGATCAAAAATTATCTATGCATAATCAATAATTTAATTTTAAATATAATAACTTACTTAAGTATTAAAGTATTATTATATGCTCAGTCTGCTTTAGGCCTATCACTAAAATGATGACATGCTATAAATCATTTAAGATTGGCAAGAGATGCTGGAGTCTGATAAAATACATCCCAATATAGATCCTCAGGGACAGGCAGGGTTCCAACTAGACTAGGTTCCAGTTTCCATATTTTGATATCCATTAGCTCATTGGATTCTTTCCTCACCTCTAGAAGAGGAAGGGTGTTCAACCATTCTACATGTGAAGAAACGGGTTTAGTGTGATTAAGTAACTTCTGAAGGTCACAGCCAGCCTAAGTATTTATATCTTACCAAGAGCCTCATTGTGGCAAAATTCATTTTCTTTCAACTAAATGTGTATTTAAACAAAACTCAGCCCACATTCTGTTGCTGTTCTATAACCAAGAGACAGGACAGTCTCTTTCTAATTTTTATTTGTACTTATTGTGGGCTTTTGTTAATTATTTTAATTACACATTTATGGGATACAATGTGATAAGTTGATGCAGACATGTAATATGTAGAGATCAAATCACTATAGTTAAATTTTTTTTTGCTTGCTGAACTTCAAAAAGTTCTGTAAAGGGATTACAATTTAACATGTTTATGTAAGTGTCCAGTGCTTCTTGACCAGAGTCACCCTTCCATCATTCTCCCCATCACAACTGTTCCATCTCCAGATTCATTTCACATTCCTCACTTCCTTTGTCACATATATACATTAATATTGTGCTACGTTTGTCTCCTGTTCCCTTTAAATCCATCTCTTTTTTAAATAAATCAATAATAGTTAATGATTCTCTACTACCAGTTTTTGTCAAGTAATATTCTGGGTGTTTATAGTTCATTTAGTCTTCTGTACCCCATGAAAAGCTGTTCTTGTACCCAAGTCAGAAGGAAACTGGAGCACCAAGAAGTCATACAACCCTACATACACTTAACTCACAAAAGCAGACTTCAGGATGGGAGCCAAGCATGTCGCTCAGGAGCCAGCGTTGAAAAGCAATCCATGCATTCTCTGTCAGAGGTAAAGCTGAATTTATGCCAGAAAGCAAATGGCTTACGTTGTCATACACTATATAATAGCATTCCATCACATTAAGAGGCAGAGTAGGAATCAAGAACACAGATCCTGGAACCAAACTGCCTTTGTTTCAATTCAAGTTCTGTCACTTACTAACTATGCAGTCCTGTGGCAAGATGCTTAGCAGCTCTATGTTTGAGTTTCTCTATCTTTAAAATGGAGATCATTATAGTAAGCATCTCATGAGTTTGTTGTGGGAATAAGCACTTATATAGTGCTTAAAACAGCTCTGCATCTACTTACCCCATTTACATTCTTGCTCACTCGTTTTTAGTTTGTGTTCTCTTATTCAGATACCCAGGGTATCTGCCATTTCCAAGTGGCCCTGTCCAACACAAAGCCCCAGTGAACATCTGGGACTGAAGCTTCATAGTATCTTATGTTTCAGTGAGATTTGTTTTAAAGGGAAGTGTTCGCCTTGCCAACTTTCCAAATTTAGCCATAACTGGGTCACCTAAAAAAGTGGTGCACTGTTTCCTCAAGTAACCTTTTGCTTATGTTAATTTTATATGAAGCGTTCTGAACTGAGTCTTAGCTCAGTGTGAATTTCATGAGTCACTGCTGGTAAGTGTGTGCAGAGCGCCTTTTCAGAACCATCCTAGGAGATGGCGAGGCTCCTTCCGTCCCCTCTTTTAAGTCTGTGTCTCTAGGGACTAGTACCAAATTGAAAACTAAAGCAAAACCAGAATCAACCGTTGGGGTATGTTCTTTGGCCTTTTCATATTGCATAGTCTTCAAGAGGGAATTCTTCTTTGTATGAATTGGGCCTAATACTAGGTTTTCACTAGGCAGGGACAGACTCTTTGACGTGTGCTCTGGACACAGACAGGGATTTGGTACTGATTGTACCTTTAAAGCCAGAAGAGTAAAATATTGATTAAAGATTCTAGATAAAAATGCTTCTGAGGAACTGTATTCAGTTGGGGGTCAGAGGCCAAGCCTAGCTTGCAGTGGACCCTTTACATCTGCAAAGTGAAGCAAGGGGATTTGGAGAGTGGCGTGTATTTTGTCTGTGGTAAAGAACAAGTCTCCTGTGAGGGGATAAAGGATGTGTGCTTACTATGAGAGAAAGACTATTAACACTTTTAGAGGATTTACCACAAGTCAGGTACCGTATTAGAGATTAGATGACTTTCCTTTAACCTCAAATCAGTCAATTGTCTGTTTCCTTAGTTGTAGAAACTGATGCTTACAGACAATCTTGAGTGGTAATAACTTGATTGAGGTCAGAACTGGGAAAGGATATGGTCCAGTGTATCAATACCATGCTAGCTATTAGTTTTTCAGTATAGGGATACTCTCTTTCTTCTCTTCCTTCCTTCCTTCCTTCCTTCCTTCCTTCCTTCCTTCCTTCCTTCCTTCCTTCCTTCCTTCCCCTTTCTTTCTTTCTTTCTCTTTCTTTCTTTCTCTCTCTCTCTTCCTTCCTTTCTTCCTTTCTTTCTTTTGATTTTTTCTTTCTTTCTTTTGATGTAGTTCCTGGGGCTTGAACTGCAGGCCTGGTACTTTCTTTCTTTCTTTTGGTGTAGGTCCTGGGGCTTGAACTTCAGGCCTGGGTACTGTCCCTGAGGTTTTGCGTTTAAGGCTAATACTCTACCACTTGAGCCACAGCTTCACTTCTGGCTTTTTTGGTGCTCAATTGGAGATGGGAGTTACATGAACTTTTTGCTTGGTTGGATCTGAATCACGTTCCTCCTGAGTGGCTAGGATTAAAGGCTTGAATCACTGGCTCCAAGCCTATTTCCATTTTTAGAAAGAACATATTGAATTCTGACTATTAAACTCCTTATCAGAGTCTTTAATTAATAGTTCTGGGGGGGGAGAGAGAGAGAGAGAGACAGAGCGAGAGAGAGAGGGAGAGAGAGAGAGAATATTGAAGTTCATTGGCATCACTTCTCTATAGAAAGAACATTTATTATTCTATTGTCAAACTGCACTTCTGTAAGACCATTACTGTCACATATTGTAATTTAGCTTAAGCATAGTTATGCATCAAAAATTTGAGACTTGGGTGCTGGTGGCCTATGTCAGGAATCCTAGCTACTCTGGAGTCTGAGCCCTAAGTATCTAAGTTCTAAGCTAGCCTGGGCAGATGAAAATATGTGAGATTCTTATCTCCAACTAACTTACAAAAAGTTAGACATGGAAAGTAGTTCAAGTGGTAGAGCACCAACTTTGAGTGGAAAAAGAAGTTGAAAGTTAACACTTCCATTTCCTTAGACTAATTTGATCACACTGTACCCTGTGAAATCAAATCACACTGTTCAATTAAGATAATAATCAGTAGAAGTTCAAGGTTTCATTTGATTGTCTAAACTTTATAGACTTTAATCGCCATTCACTTCTGACATGCAAATGGAGATTATAATACTTTGTAAAGATGCCATGAAATACATAGTTATTATCAATCACTGGATTATAGTTGTAGCTTGGTAAGTTATATTCCTTTCCATTTTGTGCTAACATATATGTATGTGATGTATGAAAAAATTAAAAAGACAATATAAGCGAAGTAGACAATTTAAAATAACAAAAGCTGACCCAAAATATGCTAAATCTAAATATAATTATATAATTTTCTTTATGTCATAGGTTTTTGTGCTGTTTGTTTTTCTGTATACTCTCTTTGCTTGGCAAGTTTTCTATAATTATATGTGATTTTATTTCAAATTGTTTTTCTGAGTTCCATTTTAAATAACAATTGCAATGTTGTGAGCAAAATAATGAACTGATAGTCATTGGGATACACAGTGATACTAAACCTGTTTTGCATGGTAGGCAAGTAAATACTTATATTTCCTGATGGAGCAAAATGGTTGCAGAGGGAGGATTGGAGTTGGGAAATGAGTTCTAGCCTCTTTCTCTTGAAATAAGGAGATAAAGGGAAAGGTTTTGAGGAAATTCCATACTGCTTTGTGATGATTGAACAAGCTAACATTCCCACCAACAGTGTAATAGATTTCCCTTTTAGCCACATCCTTGCCAGTATTTGTTATTGTTAATTTTCTTGATAATTGCCTTTCTAACTTGGGGGAGGGGTAAAATTTTAGTGTTCTTTGGATTTGCATTTCCTTTATGGCCAGAGATGTTGAACATTTCTTCATGTGTCTATTGGCCATTTTTCCTTCTACCCTATGACCACATCTGGGCATTTATCCAATAGAGCACAGAGAAGGCTACAGTAAAGTCACCAGCACAACCATGTTCATTGCAGCACTATTTAATACAGACAAAACATGGAAGCCACCCACATGCCCCTCAGTGAACTAATGGATCAAGAAAATGTGGTATGTATACCAATGGAATTCTACTGGTGGGGAGGAAAGGGATAGTAGGGGAAAAACAAAGGAAGAGGCAACAATGCTTAATAAGAAATGTACTCATTACCTTACTCATGTAACTATAACCCCTATGTACAGTATTTTCATGATAAAAAACTTTAAAAATGTGGATATATACACAATGGAATTCTACTGATCCATCAGAAACAATGATATTGTGACATTTGTAAGGAAATTGAAGTACTTAGAAAAACATTATATTAAATAAGTAAGCCAAACCCAGAGAAACAAAGATTGCATGATTTCCCTTATTTTGGCAGTTAGAATGTGCCTATAAATCTATAGGTAATCACAGTGGGTGGTACTCAAACAGTTACAAATGAGTTAACTGACCTGTAATAGACTCTATGAAGAGCTCAAACAGGAAAATTCTTAGAAAGACTGAGTCAAAGCCCAACAAAATAAATACCAGGAAATGGTATGGACCCTCTCTGTCTGCACTGAATTATACTCATTGCAATTGTCATCTATGAAAGTATTGGTCTCCAAATTATTTATACCTTTTAATTCATCTCCATAAGACTTTTAATATTTTGTTTTGTTCTAAAAACATCCAAAGCAGCCTGACACAGTGTGTACTTACTATATATGCTCAGATTGGCTCATTTTATACTGAGGTAGCTAAAAGATAGTATGTAGAACTTTTTAGAGATCTAACAATTTCTTTTAGAGACATTTGAATACCCACTGTCTTTGTGATAAGGAAATAAAAGTTGAAACTGACCAATGTCATAAAAAAAGAACAGGAAGAACTCTGAAGATGGAGGAGTTACTTTGTTACTAAACATGTTGGGGTGGGGTGAATTGAGGCTGGCATTAAGGAGTTAGTTATTCCATAGCATAATTTCAGGAGCAAAATTGAGAAAATAACAACAATAACAAAAAGAATGTCTAGTCCTTTTTCCGAGGGAACTTAGGAGACCTGTAAAGACAGTACAGACTGGAAGCCTAAATGGGTACATTTTAAGTGGCAGACTATAAATGTCAGCTTTTGAAGTTTCAACACTTTGGTACTAGACAGTGCACAGTCCTCGTATTTTTTGCAGATTTTGACACCATGCTACATAAACATATATTGATGGGCAAAGACACTTAATATCACTAACAGAAAATATTGTGAATTAAAACAACATGTATCATTTTCACCATTACGTTGATAAAGGCTTTAAAAAAATCAGTGGAGGACAGTACTGGCAAATACATAGAAAAATAGCTACTAAGGATGGGTATGGTAGCAAATGTTTGCCTTAGATATGCATAAGCATAAGTATGAGGGTCAAAGTCTGGAACCAGCTCCAAGAAAAATATCCTACAGGACCTTATATGAAAAACAACAAAAGCAAAAAGGGCAGAATGTGTTGCTCAAATGGTAGAGTGCCTGCCTACCAAACATGGAACCCAAGTTCAAATGCCAGTACTAACAACAAAAAAGGTAAAAAGAAAAATAACTACTACCATAACTAATGTAAACTATGAGGATATAAATTGGAAATGATCTTGAAGCAGAAAGATGCATCAGTATATAATATTACTACTCCCTTAAACTTAGGTTTGGGAGTTCTACTTGATTACCATGTTATAAATGCTCAAAATTTGTTATATATAGAACCTTGTAGTGTTGTTTTTGTCTAGTACTATAAGATTGGAAACAAATGAAATATCAGTTAATTGGAGTATATTAAATAATGTGTAGGCTAAGTCTTGAAATGCTTATAGTAGTGGTTTTTTTCAAAAGGAGTCATTAGATATCTGTGTATTAACCTTAAACAATGTTTATCATATATTTTTTAAAAAGCCAAACACATATCAAAAGTAACTTTGACAAGAAATGTACTCATTGCCTTACTCATGTGATTGTAACCCCTCTGTACAGCATCTATACAATACAATAAAAATTTTAATAAAGTAACTTTGATCTAATTTACATAAAAATAAAATGTTTATGTGACCAAAAATCATCAAGTAAAACATATACCAAATACTTTATAATGATTACCAAATGAGTATGAATATGAATATAGTATGAATTTTCCCTTTACTTTAAATAGATTTACATTTATTGCTTCTTGGCCTTTTGTCTAAGATCAAGGGTAAATAGATTTACATCTTTTTTTCTTTCTTTCTTTTTTTTTTTTTTGCCAGTTCTGGGGCTTGTACTCAGGGCCTGGACACTGTTCCTGAGCTGCTTTTGCTCAAGGCTAGTACTCTACCACTTGAGCCACAGCAGTACTTCCAACTTTTTCTTTTTATGTGGTACTGAGGAATTGAACCCAGGGGCTTCATGCATGCAAGGCAAGCACTCTACCACTAAGCCACATTCCCAGTCCAGAATTACATTTCTTAAGTGAGCACATAATTTTAAAATATATTTTAAAGTATTTGAAAAATTCATGAGGCTATCCAAACTACTGTTTTAGTTTCAGGTTTGTGTGTGGACCCAAATGAGTTAAAGTCAGAGTGAATGTCAATTGTTCTGAGATAATTTTCAGTATTATCTGGTGTTGACCTGGTCATTTCCCTTCCCATCCTATTTGAGTCCGTCATAACACGACACACTATCATTTACAATCTAATTTATTTGTTGTTGGGATTGAGGACCTTGCTTAAGCTTTTCCATGCTGTGACTCAACACTTTAGAATACTTTCTGAACCAAAATGGCTTCCCATAAATTAGTTGAATGAAATAAATGCAGGACAGTTTTGGCAACAGTTGTTTTAAAATCCAATCTAAGTATAATTTATTCAAACAGCTTTACATAATTTAGCTATTGATAAATTTTATGGTTTCACTATTTTATTTTTATCTGTCTCTACTCTAGGATTTGTACATATAGCACATAGAAATTTCTTCAATTTCCGTATTATATCATTTGCATCTGTCTCGACTTTATAAAAGGTTCTTCTTAAAAGGTTAACCGAACTTTTCTTTTTCTTACAACTTTCTCTTTATCCCTATGGTTTCAGAATAAGCAGTATTTCTGAATTAGATCATAGGCTCTCAAATCAAGTGTTGGTTACTTATTTAATCTGATTTGTAAGATGATACTAATAGTATCAGTATTTTAAAATGATACTAATAGTACCTATCTCATAAGGTTTTTGTAGGATATATGAGTTAAAATTGAAAAGCACTCAGAGTATTTCCTGCTATACAGTAGCAGTTTATCTCATGTTGGAATGGTGGTCATGATGGTGATTGTGATGGCTGTGATGACTATAGTGATGACAGTAGTGGTGTGGTCCTTGTGGTGATAATGTGACTGTTTTTTAAATGTTTGTCACTGAGTGAGTTTGGTCTGTTCCTCCAGGCTAAAAGCAATTCTTACATATTGTTACCCACCTATTTGTCTATTTGGATTCTGTTGGAATATAAACTTTATGAGAGCAGAGGATGAGTTTACCAATGAACACACAATATCTAGTATAATGTCCAGCATATAGTAGATACAAGTACATATGCATAACATGGCTGAATTGGGTAATGCTGACAGAAGAAGTAGTTAAGATATATTTGAAAACTGAAGTTACAACTTGCTGATGGAGAAGAATGAGAAAGAATAAATAAAAAATAACTCAGGTGCAGCAAGTGTAGACTAGAAACTGATGAATTCAGTAAGAAAGGAATAAAGATGAATGGTGTTCTTTGTCTCCCTGCCCACTCTATGGGCTCTTGTTTACACATTTGTCCCCATTGAATAGGGCTAGAAGATTGACTATATTATTTCATACACACAACTTTTGTTGTCAGCAATGGAGACATATATCCACATCAATAGATGAGCAAACTGAGAATCAGAAGAAAATGGCCTGCTTCAGGTCATCTATAAGGCAAGCAAAAGTCACAGTCCAAGTTTAAAAACAAAGTATGGTTTTATCTGAATCATGCACTTATTGTTTTAGAAATATGTAAGGGAGGAGTTGTTTTTTTGTGAAAGCATCATCTATCACGGTGTGAACAGATACTATGCTATTGCTCTTTGACAGCTCAGTGTTCTTTTGGTAGGGACAGTTATATAAACATGTTCAAGACAGCAAACAAAAAGAAATCAGATAATATCCTCTGGAAATACCCTAAACACAGTCATTGATTCTCACAAGAAGACTTACAACTCTAAAAGATATTAGATTTGACCTAGGCTTTAAAGCTATTCATTTTTCAATATTTTTCTTACACTTTCAAAGGTACTTTGGATTGGATGCTAAATTAGAATTTTCTAATTTCATCAGTGTGTTCACAAAAGAACATTTATCTAGTGCATGTCTATCATTTAGTTCTGGGTTTGTCTTTCCTGTAAAATATTTCATACTTTTTCTTTTCTCCTTTTAATTTAACTCAAAAACAGCAATTCGCTGTTGTGAAGAATCACTGAATGAATTAAAGTTTGAGGTGACAATTGTCAGCAGACTTTTAAGACCTTCTGTAAAATGGATAACACTTTTGGAAAACTGATTTTATCAAAAAAGAAAAAGAATAAAACTCAAATCCATATGAGAATATTCCAGAATCCCAAGGTGATTGTTCTATTTCCTTATTGCATCACCTAAGGGACATAAAAACAAAATCAAACTACACCCAAATCTTGGTGATAATAGGAAAATAGATTGCTTTTACATAGGAAGAAAGTGTTCACTGATATATAAGAATCTAAATTTAGATATAAAATAGAATCACAAGTTTTATGAATTGAAAGGAGAAATTGTAATCAAGGGCATTTTTTTTTGCTTCTTAGTAAGAAGCTGCTAAAAATGAGTGAACTGCTTAATACCACCCAGTTTCTATTTAATAGTCTTAATTCATTTCTACAACATGTTTATGATATTGGATAAATCAATGAAAATCATTTTTGCATTAATAAAATGGAGAACAGAAGGTGTTGGTGCTTCATAGAGTTATTGTAAGAACAAAGTGATATAATGTGTGCATGGAGCTGGTTTGCCTATTTTATTGTGACCTACCCACTCTAGGAGAATACTAAGATCTGATGGGTCCTAATATAAACAGCTGAACACCCATTTGTTTCTCCCACTATTGTATTTCCAATATGCAGCACTGTGTGTGAGTGACATCTAATAAAAAGTCAATAAATGATTGTTGTGGCTTTTTGATGCATTTACATTATCTGATTAGTCCCTGACTATATTTGATTTCTAAGCCTGTGGGATCTATGCCACAGGCTGAGAATGGGAATCAATTAAAATTGATGAAGAATCATAAATTTTAAATATAGATCATAAAAGTTCTGGAAAAAATGACTTATGTTCAATGTTAGTTAACATTTTGTTACAAATACCTTATTTTGGCTCATGGTTTCAGAAACTTCAGTCCATGGTCAACTGATGCCATTACCTTTTGGCTGGGTTAAGATAGAACATCATGGTGACAGGAGCTGGTAGAAGAGGAGGCTGTTTATCCCATGAAAGAAGTAAGCAAAAAAGAGAGAGATGGGAAGAATTCAGGACAGATAACCTTCAAAGACACATCCCTACTAATTGCTGACTTCAATTAACCATACCTTCTAAGTTTCTACAACCTCCCAACATAGTGTCTCCAACTGAGCACCAAGCAATCAATACATGGAGGATATTTTATATTCAAACTAATAACATTCACTCATATAAGAGAACCAGAGTGTCAGATCCATTTTAAACTCAGACTTTCTAACCATCAGCCCAGTCAATTTTCTATCACAAGCTATTAAAATTATTATTAATAAATAACAATATTAATAAAATTTGCTTTCCTAACATTCGAACTGTAGCCAAATGCTCACTTATCATAATTCATAAAATACAATTGTGTAGAAAACAAAATATATTTTTAGTTATATCGATATTGTGAAAATGTGGATATGTGTTCTTTGCCCTTTCCAGCTAATGTCACCATGAGTAACCATTTGGTCACTAAATATTCTTTTTGAAGTTTTTAGTTGATGATTAGAAATAATGGTCTCAAACACACTTATACATAATTATCTTATCTTCTGATTTAAGTTAGAATAAATTATTGTACATGCAATGATAGCTGATCAAAGGTGAGGTCTATTTTTAAAGCTATTAAATGATAAACAGTAGCAGTATATTTCTCCTCAGAAGACTTCCACAAGGGGAAGGAAAAAAAAACATCCTGGATGTTTTTCTTCATGCTCCTTTATTCCCAGAATAACCTGTCAACACCAAACATCATTCCTCATTATCTTGGCTTGATAATACATGCTGATTACCTGTGTACAAATCTCCATAAAAATAACAGCAGTGACAGCTTTAGCATAGCAAAGTCACCACCTTTTGTACACACCATGCCGGCTGAATAAAGTGAACAAAGATCATTATTTAAATATTCAAATGCAAGAACTCTCAACTGTAAGAATTTTTACCTTCTGCCAATTATCTGTGACCTTCTGTAACAATCACCTACACATTTCTTGAGCATTTCCTGTAGACCAGGTTTCTGGGATAGATGGTCAGGTGATGGCTATTTCTTTTTCCCTTCTCATCCATCAATAAATCATGGTAAACCTTCATTTCTTTTTATAGATTTCTTTTCTGCAAATGAGTTTCCTGTTGCTATTTGAGGAATGCCCAAGAATGCTAGACTAGACTAGGCAAAATGATACTGGTTTATGTTTGCTGAACTGTGAGATCTTGCCACTAAACATCTGCCAATATGTTGCTATATCATTACCCTGTTATATTTCTAAAAAATACTTGACAAAATAATAAGATGTATGGAAGTAGTATTATATTTGGAGAGAGCTTTGTGTTATAGAACAATTTCGTACCCTCATTACTCATGAATTAATTAATCTGTAGAAAGTAACAATTCTGCTGTCTCTACAGGATTGTTAGGAAAATAGATGGAAAAGTCTGAGTCATGTAAACCTTTGGGAAGTTGTAAATATGAATTAATATAACAAATACGCATGGCTTACTTTGAAATTTTCTCTAACAATGACATGTTGGTCAGGGAATACAAATAATCTGTTTCAGCCCTACAAATTGCCCCTCTCCCTCTCAGAATTTTAGTTAAAGGGTCCATAAATAAGGGCACAGAAGCTGCACTGAGTAGCACTTCATAACTGAAGATCAAAGTTGTACAAATTTGAAAAACAATTGTGGCTTTGGCCTGGAGGCCTAGAGATATCTCTAGGTAACTTCCCTGCAGGTAAATTAGGTATTCTACTTAAAACTAAGATGTATGAAAGAGTGAGACCTAAGACCTGTCCACCCAGAGAAATACTCCCTGCTCACTTGTGCACTGTGGGAAAGCACAGGATCAAGGCTTGGTATGCACGGGGGGAAAAAAAAAAGTGAACTCTACCCAAATGGGAGTCTAAGGTAGAAGCAGAAACAGGAGTCCATGCATAGGTGCTGAGGCATGAAGCAGTTCTAAATTCTCTGGCAAAACACAGCTTGCTGATTTCTGATCCAGATGATTACTGAAAATTCAAAGAAAAATATAGAGCAGATGGCATTCTTTCTCCATGCTGAAGGATTCTTTTCTTGTTTGTGTGCTGATCCTGGAGCTTGAACTCAGAGCCTAGGCACTGTCCCTGATCATTTTTGCTTAAGGCTAGCACTCTACCACTTGAGTCACAGTTCCCCCTCCCCCCCTGACTCCCCCCCCTCCCCCGGCCCCAGTAGTTAATTGGAAATAAGTGTCCTATGGACCCTACCCAGGCTGTCTTTGTACCAAGATCTTCTTATCTCAGCTTCCTGAGTAGTTAGGAAAACATGTATGAGCCATCAGTGCCTGGCTAATGCTGCTAATTTTTTTAAAAAAGTTCTTTTAGGCATTGTACCTCTTGAGAACTTATTTGATAAGTAGTATGTGGGATTTGGTAAGCATTTATAATGACACTGGTGTTCCAAACATGGTGGCAAATGTTACTTTCTCTAGTATTCAGGAAAATAATGATTGCTGAACCATTCCTTAGAGTCTAACTTAATTGATCTATGTTGTAGTTTGGGCTTAGGTTGTTGTTCTGTTGGGTTTGTTTGTTTTGTTGTAAGGTCCTCAAATTATTCCAGTATGAAGGCGAAGTTAGTTGAAGGACAGTGATTAGAAGATGCTTTAAAAGTTCTTCCCTAAATAAAAGCAGAGCTTAGAAAATGACCAGTTAGATACTACTTTCTGACATGATAGAATCATCTTTAACCTTTAAGCTGATTCTCCTACAGTTTTCCTCAATTGCTATTTTCAGTGACTCACTGGTTTAGATTTATTCCAGTCATTCAGAGACCTACCCACAAGCTTGGACAAGAGCAAAAGAATTTTAAACTTGTAACATATAGAGATATGGGAGCTCTGAATTTGGAGATAAAGATCTTGTAAGTACTTGTTAGGTGCTTCTGGGCAAAGGACTTAGAGCTTTGCTCACATACAACAAAAAGAAGTCTTTGAACACCCACATGGTCTTCAACCCTAGCTCTTTTGTTCTCTGCTTCTCTTCTGGTTCATAGAAGGAGGTTTGTCCCCTCTTTTGTACTCTCTAGTCCTAGTGCTTGGAGTGCTAACAACTTTTTCCTTCTCAAGAGATTTCTCCTTTTCACAAGATTTAATGTTATAGCACTGGCCATGTCTGGAATGAGTTTTTTAGAAGCACAATAAACTGCACCAAAATATACAAAAAGAAGTTTTGCACTCAGTCACACATTCCGATATGAGCTAGTCTACTACACAAGTCTTTGTCATCTCTTAGAAAGGTTTCTGTATCTCATTACACACACTCCATCAAAGCAAGTCTCCAACACTTCACACGGTTTTTGACTCTTGCTTTTTACTCTTTACTAGAAGTGGGCTTATGCTCCATGCACTAAGTTTGTTCTTTCATCTCTTAGCTTTTTTAAATTATGAGCATCTTCTTGTTTACAGTTCAAGATTTTCCTCTGGTATTTTGGCATGAGAATCAGGCTTATATCCTCATCACTAAGGGAAAGTGTTTTTTAAAGAAGCTTTTATTATGGAAATTTTCAAACTTATTCTAAAGTATTTGAGAGAACAGAGTAACCAGTTTCCATGATAACATTCTTGTTTCAATTCTCAACCCTTTCTCACTTACTTAAAAGTTTAATAGAATAAAATTTGGATTATGTCATTTTATAGCCAAAACAGTTCAGTGTGTTTTTCTAAAAGATAATAATTATTTTAATGCAAGCAGAATACAATTATCAAACTAAAACTAATCTAACAATGTGTCATGAATATATTCTTATTTTGGTTTTTGTTTTAGGCCTGAATATCCTTTTTTTCTTCAGTTAGTTTGCTGGGTGCAATGAAGATGTGCATAGAGTATGTAGTTCGTAGAACCCACGTTGTTTTTGTCAGTTTCCTCTAATTAGTTAATAATCTTGACACATACACTAGACAAATTTCCAGCTGTGGATTTTGATAGCACTGTTCTCATGGTATAATTTAACTTGTTCTTTTGGGCTCTTCTATATATATTTTTTTTCTTCTTGTGGTTTGCTAATAAGTGATAGAGGACTGATTTCATTAAAGTTATTTATTTTGCTTTTCCCTTCTCAAATGGCAGGCCATTTCATAGGTGGTACTAGGTATTGCTTATTAGCAATATAAGATGTCATATCTCATTTTTACTGAAGCTACAATTGATAGTAGATTTAGATAATGTCAGCCACATCCATCATCATTACTCCAAACAACTCTGCTGATGTAATAATGGCCCTTGGTTCCATAATCCTATCATCTTACCATCCTCTGGAACAACATCTGCACTTTACAAATAATACCAAAACCAGAGACATCCTTTTATCTCCTTTCCTCATTATCAGGCCTATTACCAGTGACTTCATTCATAGCTAAAAGGTAATATTTTGATGTTTTTTATATTTCCATTTTTAGAGCCCAGTTGTAAGGAAAAGGAGCACTCTTTAAAGTGATACCAATTTTTCAGGAAAAAAAAAAGATGTTTGTCTAATAACAGTTGTGTTCTTACCAGGCACTAGTGGCTCATATTTGTGATCCTAGCTATTTAGCAGGCAGAGATCTGAAGACTGCAGTTCAAAGCTACCCCAAGTAAGAAAGCTTGTGAGACTCTTGTCTCCAATTAGGTATCCTGAGCCAGAAGTGGAGCTGTGGTTCAAGTGGTAGAGTGCTAGCCTTGAGCAAAAAAAGCTCAGGGACAGTGCCCAGGCCTTGAGTTCAAACCCTCAGATCAGCACAAAAAGAAAAATAGATTGGGTGGGGGGGAGGGGGGAGGCTGGGAAGGGAGGTGAAGGGTAAACAAAGGAGGAGGCTGCAATGCTTGGTAAGAAATGTATGCATTATCCTGACCATGTAATTGTAACCCCTCTGTACAGTATGTTCTCAAATAAAATAAAATAAAATTTAAAAAAAAAAAAAAGAAAAATAGAATAGAGTTCATAAGGAGAAAAAATATAGATCCTTTCCCATTTCCATTCTTGAATAAAATTACTGCCTGCTTGTCATTTTTCCCCATCTAACTTATAGCTTTATAAGCCTAAGAGATCCAGTCCATCATTATCTCTGACTCTGCAATGCCTACCATAGGGCCTGATCCATACAAAGTCTTCTAAAAAAGAACTATTTTTTATTAGGTAGTTGAAAAAAGGTTTCAGTTTCCGATGTTAGGTTATTATACAATGCATCGTGATGGATATGATCCCTTCCATCATTCTCCCCGCCCCCTTTTTGTCCCATTCTGACTCTCAAATTACATAGTTCCGTTTCTTTATAATATATAATGAATCTAATGACTGCATTTGCTCACCCTTCTTCCCTCCTTTTGTGTTACGCTCATTGCCCTCCCCGCACACAAATGTTGCCACTTAATGGTATTCATTTTTTAAGCAATGTATTGGTTGTTAAGAAGAATTAAACCTTTGGACTCCTCCCCTAAGTATAGCATCCTTTAGTCACTTTTGTTTGTGAGTATTTGCAAAAAATAACACCCCTGTGTTTGTTGTCACAAATATTTTAATTTAGATGTAGTTTCCACATATGAGAGAAAACATGTTCTGTTTATCTCTCTGAGCCTGGTTTATTTCACTTAACATAACTTTTTCTAGGTCCATCCATATCCCTGCAAAATGATGTAGTGTTATTCTTTCTCATGGATGAGTTAAATTCTATTGTATATATGTAGCACATTTTCTTGGTCCACTCATGAATTATAGAGCATCTGGGCTGTTTCCATAACTTGGCTATTGTGAATAGTGAAGGAATGAACATGGGTGTGCAAATGTCCTTACTGCATCCTGACTTGTAATGCTCCATATGCCCAAGAAACTAAATTCCCTCAAAATAAATAACCCATTTAATGAGTGGGCAAAATAGCAAATAGAAACTTTCCAGATGAAGAAGTAAGAAAGGCCACTAAAGACGTGAGTCAATGCTCAACATCCCTGGCCATAAAAGACTGTAAACCAAAACAACGCTGAGATTCCATCACATCCCTGTAAGATTGTCTATCATGGAGGACATGCGCAGTAGCAAATACTAGCAGGGATGTCTGTGGCAGGAAACCCAACTGCACTGTTGGTGGGAACACAAACTACTACAAGCATTCTGGAAGGCAGTTTGGAGATTGCTCAAAAAACTAAGCACATAACTATCCTGTGATCCAGCGATACCATTTTGGGGCAGCTACCAGAAAAACTATTTTTTGAATTAATGATTAGAACAGTGAAGCTGTTGTAAGGTGAATCCTCCCAAAAGCCACATTTTGGACTATGAAATATTAGCGTCTTTATTATACAGTTAGCAGGCTGCAGGCAGCCTGTTGTTACAAAGGCCTGCAGCCCCCAAATATACATAACATAGCTGGGAAAAAAAGCTATAGAGGGAAGAAAGAACAAAAACAATACAATTCAGCTCTGATGGAGAGCTGAATTGGGACACCATGATGACCAGAGACAAGACAGGAGACAGAACATGATCACAGAGACATACGTGGCATGGCATAATGGCTGCTGGTCTGGTCTGGGCCTAAATAGGATCTGAGCAAGGGGTAGGTCCACAGGCAATCCCCAGTCACAGCAGTGGACTGACAGATTCAGTAACCTATCAGCCAAGTGGCAGCCCCTGCCTCCAAGGATTTGGGCACGTCCATCACCTGGGAGGCAGGTGAGGGACAAGATGCCAGACCCTGTCATCCACCATGTGGCCAATATGGCGGCCAGACCTGACCTCCTTACTTCACAAGGATTATTAATGTGGAAAGGAAGCTCCTCAATTCAATTCTCATTGGGAATATTTACTTTGGAGGTCACGTGACTCACATATAGCATTTGTAGGCCAAATACACATGCTCCCTTACTTCTCCCTGAGTGCCCCGTGGAGGACAATGTGGATTTTATCACCTGCTACTCTCTCCATCTAGTGACAGTGTTCATAGGCAGAAACAAGTCCTGTGTTTTTAAGTTAAGCTGATATTTACTTTCAGATTCCCTAGTAATTTCAACAGAATCAGACTGTTCCAACTTCAAGTAGATGATAAATATCTCTACTCTGCTTAGTAAATGTTTCTTTCTTCCCTAAAATTATCCAGTGCTAGGTGTTTATAGAGAAAAGAAAAAGAAAAGAAACAACAAAAGATTTTTCTCCTTATAATATCTAAGTCAAATTTCTCTGAGAATAACAATGTTTTCCATGCAGACATTTTTAACTGTCATCCTTATGACATTTTTCTCCCCCCACCACCCCACTTTTTTGAGCTACTTGGGACTGCATTGCACTCAATCATCCCAGATTGCTTATAGAGGTTTCATGGGACTGTCAGCTTCTAAATTGATCTTATATTTTTATAAGGCTGATTTTTGTTGTTGTTGTTGATTGAACTACATGCAAGGATGGGGAGTTTGTCTGCCAAAAGCTACTGGATATTTATAGCATCAATCATGGGCCTAGTTTATTGAGTTTTGCCTTGAAAATTCCTGGGTTTATTGAAATTTGAGTCCCACCTGTAGTTGCCTTAGCAGGGCCAGACAAAATAGAAGAGAGGATAGATAGAGGGAGGAGGGAAGGAAGGAAGGAAGGAAGGAGAGAGAATGAGAGAGAACGAGCCAAAGAGAGAAAGAAAGGATATTATGCTTTATTGGCCAAACTAAATAAACCTAGAAACAATTCCATGAATAAGTATTATAGGGATATCATTACTGTGAAATCATTTGTAACTGAAATTGAGAGCAAAATAATGTTTGCTGTAACAACACCTGCATGCAGAGCCAAGGAGTTCTCTCTCCTGAGAGAGCTCCCACAATGGTTAAACCTTTGATTAAGATACTATTAGAAAGCTTGGAGGTGGCTTATACCTGTAATCCTTGCTACTCAGGAAGCTGAGGTGTGAAGATTCCAGATACAAACTAGCCTAGGCAAAAATTTCATGACACTTTTTATCTCAGTTTAACCAGCAAAAAAAAAAAGCCAGAGCAAAAAGCCAGAAGTGATGTTGTGGCTCAAATGGTGGAAGCACACCAGCCTGAAGAGAAAAAGAACAAGAGTACAAGGTTTTGAGCTCAAACTCCAAAACTGGCACACACACACACACACACACACACACACACACACACACACACACACACACACACACACATACACACACACACAAAGATGGTATTAGCAGCATCTCAAAACCCAGAAATGATACTTTTTCTATCATGACTGTACATTCAAGACAGGTACAAATGCCCCAAATGAGTCTAAAATGAGTATAATTTTACATATCTATTTTGCAAAGTAAAGCAACTGTGATTTTTAATGACCTACATTTTTGTTCTAGTTTTTTCATGAAGCATCATCTGCATGATCCCAAAGAACTTTCTGTACAGCAGTTGATCTAAATGCTGAGCATATATTTTAGAAAAGTACCCATGAGTCCTGAGGTAAGGGGTTTGCTCTAAACCAATGAAAGTCCCATGATGTCCCGTGTGCTGTTACTAAATTATTCCTTGTGACTAGTTGTATCCATGGAAACCTGCCATTGTCCCATAATTGCACTAGACTCCAAACTGGTCTCTGTCACAGGGCTCTCCACCTCCAGTCTATCACCCACACTGCTGTCAAAGTGACTTTTTTTTATAAGATAAATATAGGATGCCATTCCCCAGTTTATACCACATAAATCCTCCCTCTGTTGCACATGGCATTCAAAACTTTGATATATAGCTGGGCACCAGTAACTCACACCTTTAATCCTAGTTACCCAGGAGGCTGAGATCTGAGGATCAAGGTTCAAAGCCAGCTCAGGCAGGAAAGTCTGTGAGATTCTTATCTCATTTAACCACCAGAAAACTAGAAGTGGCACTGTGGCTCAAAGAGATAGAGTGCCAGCTCTCAGCGGAAAAAAACTCAGGGACAGCATCTCAGCCCTGAGTTCAAGCCCCACATTACAACCAACAACGATGACAACAACAACAACAAACCTCTCATATATGTGGCCCAGTATGCCTTTCTAGCTTCATGTCCTATCTGTTGTATTCATATACCGGGACTAATTTTTCTTGTATATTTACACTTTTTCTCTTTAACATTCTTTCTTACTTCTTCTGTCTGTAACTGCATTTTATTCCAGCTAAATTTCAACTAACTTTGTTTGTTTGTTTGCAAGGGTCTTAAAGTATACCCCAGGCTGGCCTAGAACTTACAATCCTCTTGTTTCAGCTTCCTAAGTGCTGGGATTATCATGGTATGCCACCACAACTGGCTCTCTATTCATCTTTAAAAATTCAATTCAAATTTTACTTGGTTGAATTCACTACTGACATCCCAAATAGAGTTAATCACTTTTTTCTTATCTCTCTAGTAGACAGCAGACACCAAAAAGATTCCCAATAGCTATAAAAAATGCTACTTTATAATAGGAGGAGCTGTTTTCTTGTCTACTTTTGAAGTTATGACTAGAGAATATCTTTTACTAAATGACATTCACCCATGGTGAGCTTTGTGATTCTTTGTAGCCCTTCAAAATGGAATCGTTCTTTGTGGCTACTTCTATTTCTTCTTCCTTTAATATCTCATTTCTTTTATTTTGCAGATAGGTCTGGGTATTTCCAACAACAAAACAAAATTCTCTCTCAAATATTCTTCTCTTCCTCCAAGCTGCACCATTATTTACACTCTGATTACCACTTAATTTCTTCAAAGAAGAGACTGCGTTAGCATTTCTCATTTAATAGGTGTTAGATGCAGTAGGAGTGTTCTAATTCAAATCAATTCAGAAAATAATGGATTAAGAATGTTAAACAGGTTTCTTTGCATCATTGCTTTATATAATATAAAAAAATGATAGCAAAGGGTCACTGGCTATAGGGGAAAAAAATCCCAAGAGACTAGCATTTTGAAATTTCGCATTTGTTTCCTTTGCTTTCTCATTATTCAGACTTTAACTCAATGACTTCTGACTTATGCCTACACATCATATATCTTAAACCATTTGTACAAAGGTCACTATAATTCACTGTACCCTTAAATCAGTGAGTCTTGAACTCTACAATCATCTGGGAACTTTAAAAAATCACCTTAGCCTGAATCCTACTCTTCCAGTGTCTGATTTCATTGATTGTTCATACAGCCTTACTGCATGAGAGCTGTAAAGTTTTTCCTGTGCAATTCAAAATGCAACCACAGTTGAAAAATGCTGTGTATTCTGTCAAGATGTCAATTGAAATTTTGATTTTTATCTTAAGTGCTAAGCATGGAGAATAAAGAAATAGGCACTTTATCCCATGGTAAGCAACATATATATGTGTTTTAATGTTAAAAGTATTAAAATTTATTATTGAGGTGGTGCTTGTTTTGATTGCAGTGGGGTTTGATTAAGGCTCTCGTGCTTGCTGGGCAAGTACTCTGCCACTTGAGCCATGACCCCATTCTTTCTTGCTTTACTTATATTTCTGTTTTAGTTATAGGTTCTCACTGTTTTATTGGACTAGCCTGGAACATGATCTTCCTACTTATGTTCCATATAGCTAGTCAAACAGGCATATGACACCATGCCAAGCATTTTAGCTGAAAAGAGGTCTCCCTGAATTTTTGCCCTCACTGACCTCCTAATCTGTGTTTTAAGAGTAGCTTGGATTACAGATATGAACCACTATACCTGGCTAGTTCCGCAGTGTTTCCAAAAATTCTTAGGGACATATGGTGCCACAAACAAAATCCAAGTCAATTCTGCCTAGGTAATTCACTTATCCACCTTGGGAAGGATAAGAATGGGTTTGTGGAGTGATTTCTTCCTAGGGGCCATTAATCAGTCAGGTAAGGGTACTGTTGAACAAGGACAGCATGACAAAAGCTTGGATTACAACAAGGTGTTAGGGTAATTTTAGTAATATGTCAGTCCTGTTAATAAAATGGGTAAAGGAGGAGAGGAAAGTTGATGGGAGATCTAGATAGGGCCTTCCTATTGAAGTGTTTCCTCAGGCACTAATTAGCAGTGGACTTTGTTGTGAGAGAAATAAGGAGGAAGTGCAATTTTGGAATTGCACAAAAAGAGGCATGGTCTAATTTGCATCATTAAGCTGTCATATAACTTTCTTCTTAATTTGTTCTTTCAGGAGAAGGCCTATGTCTAGCTCATTTTTCATGTGCCCATTGCCTGACATAGTTCTAGGTTTTTGTTATTTGATTCACTAAGGGAAAGATCCATATCCTTTGTGGAAGTTTGTGTGATGAATTAGAGAGGGGCCTCTGTGTCTTCAGAGGTTCAGTTCCAGGTGTGTGTTTAGTAGTGATGTCTCATTTGGAAACAAGAACAGCAACAGTAAGGAAGTTACAAGATCTTTCATTTGCTCCTACACAGGACTTTGCTGGTAGCTCCAATAACAGAGTTTGAAAACACATCTTTATTTCCATTTTTTTTCCCTCCTTCAAACCATCATTCCTTGCCTCCAGAAAATAAGAAGCAAATACTTGCAAGACTGTGCTCAAAATGTTGTTACGACGGATGCTAACCAATGAATTTGTCAATGTGTGCTACTGAATGTGTATTTTGTTTAAAGTGCAAAGGCCTGTGCACTCAGGAATTTTAAAAGTTCAAGATATGTCTCCTAATCAAGTACTCATGACAGTTTAAGAACACAGAGGGAGAAATTCACTAAGTATCTTAAGCATTTGGCGACAAATGGGATCTCGTGGGCTAAGCTTGCCAGGAGTAACCGTGGCAAATTTTCTACTGTCACCACATTTAGAGGGTAATTCAGAAGCTGGTACCAATTGGACACTGTTCATTACACATTAATTACTATTTGCCCTGAAGTGATTGTTACGTGCAAATTCAAATCTAGATGCTCACCCGACTCTTCCAAGGGAGGAGTTGAATTGATTTTATATTCCTTCCTGTTTTCCCAGACATGAAAGACTAACATTTTTTTTCTTTTTTTGTGGTCGTGGGCCTGAATTCTGGGATTGGGCACTGACCCTGAGCTCTTCAGCTCAAGGCTAGCGCTCTACCACTTGAGCCACAGTGCCAGTTCCAGCTTTTTCTGCTTATGTGATGCTGAGGAATTGAACCCAGGGCCTCATGCATGCAAGGCAAGCATTCAATCACTGAGCCACCTTCCCAGCCCCCAAAGGCTAACATTTCCAAAGTGCATGACTATGTTTGGCAAAACTTTAGCTCTTATACCCATATTAGAGACAAGTCAAAAATATGCACTCCAGCTAGAAAAAATTGACAATATTTGGCATATATTACAGATATGCTATACATATTCCATATATGCTATTTATGTAATAAAATTTCATACATTTTACACAAATATTAGGTAAAACAATTTTGTATAAATAACATACTTTAGAACATATGTTAAAATATTATATACATATAATCTGTATGAAAGTTTGAGGTAATATCTCAAGAAATGGTTAAAAAATATCATCAAGCTGTTGTAATTCCACTTATATTTAATCAGTTCAGTTTTATTTTTGTTTTACTAGTACTAAGGTTTGAATTCAGTGCATTGCATTTACTTAGCTGACTTGATCATCTAGCACTCTACCACTTAAGCCATGTCTCCAGCTTGGCTTTTTGGTGATTATTTTGAGGTGAAGTCTAATGGATATTTCTGGCCAGGTTATCTTTGAGCCACAATCCTCTGGATCTTACCTCCTAAGTAGCCAGGATTACAGGTGTTAGCACCAGTGCCCAGCTTATCCAGGTGTTAATATATGTTATTGTGTCCTTGAGCAAATCTCTGTGATATAACCTGAGGCTACCAAAATGATTAAAATAAGGCCATTATCCTAAACATTTCAACATATAGAGGTACAACTAAATATGCAATTATAGAATAAAGTTGATGTTGTTGTAATGAAACTCATGGTAAAAATTCCAAACAGGTGTACATTCTTTGTTTTCACTTCTGACTTTTAACTCTCAGCACTATCTAGAAGCTTAGATAGTTTACTCATCTAGCAGATTTCTTTTGGTTGTGTGGAGAGTTTGAACTTATGGTCTCACTTTCACTAGGCTTGCTTGCTTGCTTGCTGATGCTCTACTACTGGAGCCTTGCATTTTTCTGGTCAAATGCTGAGGCTCAAGAATTTCTCTCCTAGCTAGCTTTGAACTGTGATCCTCTATCAGTGTCTGGAACATCTAGGACTACAGGCACACACTACTAGTGCCCAGTTGGAGTGGTTTGTTTTGTTTTGTTTTTACCTCTCTCTCATCCCTACTATTATGCGAAGATTTGAGGCATTTCCAAACTGCTGGCAATTCATAGGACTGAGCCTCTGTGATTGGATAATGATGGACTCTGGTTTTCCTGATGGCAGGGGCGTATTCTTTCAACCTCCATGGTCTCTCTTGATCTCATGTATTAGGCTTTATGACACACTTGGGGCATAGGAATCATTAGTGAAGCTGACAATCCAGCTGTCTAGGGTTTAGCTTTTCCATGGGTACCTCTAAAATAATGTCCGATGGTTCAATGTCTCTCCACATCCACAGATCTGTTATTTTCAGCATATATATTTTCAGCTTCAAAAGCCCAGAAAATCTCCTCTACCCACTTCCCAGAACTCTGAGATACTTTTGAGTTGTGTCCCTGCCACCTATAATCCATAACCTCTGCTCTCTCTCTTCCAAATCAAGGCACCTAGAATAGTTCCTTCAAGTGGCTCCAAAGTGGATCATTTCAGGTTAACACTGCTCTGAGCCTTCTCAGAATCTGGAAGTAAAAAGCAAAGCATGGGTCACATTTGGAATTAGGGAGAAGGGGAAAAAATATTCATTGTGTAAACATGCCACTGTTGTAGAAACATTATGAATGTAAAATAAGGAAGTGAATCAGTCTGCAAAGAAGGTAATAGGGTGAGTATGAAGACAAGGGAGGTGCAGGTGTTTTCTGGAGGACTGTTACAAAAAGGTTTTTCCCCCCCTAGGAACAGGGAAGGGTATGGATTGAGGAATGGAATTGCATCTTCTTATTCTCTGTATCCCCCATAAAATGGTGCATAGTAGGCACTCATTTTAAATGTTGATTAAATGGAGAGATGGAGTCTTTTTTTTTTTTTTGGTAAAATAGCACTTTAATTTATTTAAACTATCTGTTGCTATTGACTATTGAAATGAATGCGTAAATATATCAGGCAATATAAAGAGATGCTGTGAATTATTTATACTTAATCTAGAAGAAAGGAAGTGGATTTTTTGGTGGTAGTCCTTGGATTGGGACCCGGCCCATTTGTACCTCTTAGAATCACACTTCATGACCTATGTTGAAGTGAGAAAATAGAAGTGGTAAAAAAGCATCGTTTGCAGGCATCTCTGATCTTCTTGACAATGAAATTAAAATTTTAAAAAAGAGATGGAATCTTCAACATATTCAAGGAATGTCAATGGGTTTGATAAATGTGAAGAGTGTGTGTGGTGAGGGGTAGGAGGGGTGATGAGAAATGAGGCCAGATTTGGGATTTACACATGTTACCCACACAGATCATCCTAAAATATTTGAGCTTCTTTTAGACAGTGGAGGGCATAAAGAGGAAATAGTCCAGAGAGGGAAGTAGCTGAAAGTCTGATTCAGTAGGGGTTGAGGTGAGCTGTACAAGAAAAAAAAAAATGTTTGAAGTAGCTGGGTTCCTGAGGAAAATCATTCCAATTTCTTTAGAAAGAGGGAATTGATTTTTCTACCAGTCAGAGCAGAGATAAATGGCACATATTGAATAATGTAATGAAGGTAGGTTTTTATGGAGCTCCTTAAAGTCATAGGAGTGGAAGCCAACTCCCAGGAGTATTTTCCAAACACTATAGGAGTGAGTCTGACCCACGAATGAACCTGACGCTCTGTAAAGTTCGGAGCTTGAAGCCAGTCAGATCTCCAGTGGTACAAAAACTGTACAGAGTTGACATCTGATAAATCTGAGGTTAATATAAGAATCACTCTTATTTGGTTTCCAAATATGATGGAGTTCCTAGTTAATCAGTAAAATCAGAAAACTCAATTCTCTTTTTGGATTGACATTTGAGCCATTTCCTTCAGGGTAACTTTGCCCTTCCATAGTCTTAATGCTCATTGCCTTCCAGCCCCATTTGGGACAAGGATTTACATTTATTGGAAGATACCACAAGCTAGGCTTTGAGGCTCCAATCCTTACTACTTAGAAGGCTGAAACCTGATGATACAGGTTCCAAGTCAGCCTGGGCAGAAAAATCCATGAGACTCTTTTCTCCAATTAACTACCAAAGAGCCAGAAGTGGAGCTGTGGCTCAAATGGAAAAGCACTAACCTTGAGCAAAAAAAGCCAAGGGAGAGAACTGGGCCCTGAGTTCAAGCCCTAGTACCATCACACACACACATACACACACATACACACACACACACACACACACACACACACACACTTACTCACATAGATACCACAAGGAAAAAGAAAAGGTAAGTTTCCAAATAAAAATTCATATTTGTAACATATATAATTATCAAAGGATCATATTTAAAATGTATACACATATATGTATATATGTAATCTATGCATACACACAGGCATGTACATATATGTGTATATATATCGTTGATACATATGTATATATAGTACTACACATATGAAGAACTGTTACAATACAATAAAAATAAAACAACCAATACCAAAGAAAATGGTCAACAGCCATCATCAAACATTTCAGAAATGAAGGTAACATTTATCCAATATTACAATAAAAGAATATACATTAAATACATTACTATTCAACATTGAAAAAAAATGTGGAAACCTGATACTAGCAAATGTTACTGAGGTCATTTCTTTTATGCTACCTTGGATACAATGGTGTTGTGAAACACTGACATTATTTTATGAAACTGAACAGTATACTCTTAACTATGTACACTGAAGAAAGTCTTGTAGTAAAGTTCATTGCCCATCCAAGTTTTGTTCCTAAAAATGAAAAAAAAAACAAAAACCTGCAAATCTGAACCATATATTTTAGGTAGATTTGTATAAAAGTTCTTTGTTCAAAATGCTTAAATACGATACAGGTTGACCCATTGTAACAATGAGATGTGTAAAACACTATGTTGAAAACAAACTTTACAACTTCAGGGTGGGGGGGAGGAAGGGGGTTAGTTGTGGAGGTGGAAGAGAAGGAATGTTAGGGGGAAAACAAAGAGGAGGCAACAATGCTTAATAAGAAATGTACTCATAGCCAGGCGCTGGTGGCTCACGCCTGTAATCCTAGCTACTCAGGAGGCTGAGATCTGAGGATCACGGTTCAAAGCCAGCCCGGGAAGGAGAGAGTGTGAGACTCCTATCTCCAATAAATCACCAGAAAACCGGAAGTGGCGCTGTGGCTCAAGTGGTAGAGCGCTCGCCTTGAGCTGAAGAGCTGAGGGACAGCGCCCAAGCCCAGAGTTCAAGCCCCACGACCAACAAAAAATAAAAGAAAGAAATGTACTCGTTACCTTGCTCATGCAACTGTAACCCCTCTGTACATTTAATGTACAAAAAACGTTTTTTGTTCATACAATGAGCAACAAGGAGCTAACAACTTAGAAGCGATATTAAAGCCTCATGGACAGCATAGAGACTGTACAACCATATCTTTTTTTTTTCTTTTTGTGTCAGCACTGGGGCTTGGACTCAAAACTTCACCTCATTACACACTCCCTTGGCATTTTATTTCAAAGCTGGAGCTCTACCACTTGAACTACACCTCCATTTCTGCTGGTTAATTGGTGACAAGGTTCTTGGACTTATCTACTCAGGCTGGCTTCAAACCAGAATTTTCACATCTCAACTTCCTGATTGTATTACTTCAATTCTTAAATTGATATTACTTCTATTGCTGCTCTTCCAAGCTTCCTTTTATATTATCTTTGCATTTCTTTTTACAATACTCATTACATAGGCATAAATATTAAACCACACAAATGGAGCATGAGTTAATGTAGAAAGCTTTTCTTTTAGACTTAACCCTTAAGACAAAAATGGACCTGTAATTTATTTTCTATTCATCACTCTGCCGTTGCCAGTGGACTTGACTTTTACTTTGCAGAGATGACAGACATGGAATGTAGCTCTTCCAAACAGAGCAGTTGTTCATAGTGACGTATCTTCTGCATCTGTGATAGCAGATGCTTTTAAAAGCAGCAGGGAGAGGGAGCAGTTGTGGGTGGAATTAAAAGCAAATGCTTATTCATCTGCCTCCATGGGAAGCAGATCCGCCAAGCTTCTTTCAGATACACCGAAGAACAATCTAATCTTAGCTGAAATTGAAATCCCTGGGACCATGGGATTGTCATTGATAGAAGTTGCCACCATGCCCTTTACTGAATAGTTTCAATGATGAACTATATCCATGAAATCATCAGACCAGAATAGACCTGGATAGGAAGCTTGGAGGACCTCCTTTTCTTTCATTGGTTTAAGCACAAGAAAATACATGAAATTGGCACTGGTGTGTGTGTGTGTGTGTGTGTGTGTGTGTGTGTGTGTGTGTGTGTGTGTGTGTGTGTGTGTGTGTGTGTAATGGATCTTAAACTCAGGGAATCACACTCTCACTTGGCCTTGCCTCTTAAGGCTGGAGTTCTATTTGAGCCACGGCTCCACTTCTGTTCTTTTGCTGAACCAAGATTCACAGTTCTTGGCCTCTTAGGTAGCTAGGATTGCAAGTAGAAATGGGTATTCTTAACTCCTGACATTTCTGATAGAAGCAGCTCCTTTTGAATGAATGAAATGCAATCAAGAGGGCCATGGCCAAGCTTGTCAGTGTAATCAACCTGGACCTTTGCCAAAGTGCTTTACCATAACTTGCACATGCTTGTCCAGCCTGGACCATCACCTCCTGTCCAACTTAAATTCCATTTTCTGCCATTCAAGGCTTTCTCCACAAAGAGAACATCATAATTTATAAAACAGTCTTTCTTATGTTTGAAAGACTATAAATATTACCCCTTAGCTTATTTTACTGCCAGGGTTCATTGGTAGTTATATAAGCAAATTATAGATGTGTATATGAACATATTTACACAATTATATTGTTGTTCATCATTCACTGCCATCGTATGTATAGTAGCACCATTCTTTAACTCTGCCATTCCTTAATTGTGTTTCTTAATTCTTAATCCTCCAAGGTTTTTATAGGGATTAATTGTCAGTAACTGTCTGACAGGTTTTCCTGCCTGGGCTGGCTTCGAACTGCAAACCTCAGAGTAGTTAGGATTACAGGCTTGAACCATGGGCACCGGGCTCCAAGTTACTTGTGAAATATCTTTATCCCCTTCAAGACGAGCATACATGTGTTTCCTGTACTCCACCCTTTGATATCTTAATGAATCCTCTGAAAATGAAGCATATATTATATTTCCCATTTCCTTAAAAATCTACCCTGGTTTCTGAGTGCTTATTCTGAGTGGTTATCTCACTTTATCCTATTTTGCTCTGTTTTTTCAAAACCACTTCCATCTCTTCAGACCTGACTGAGTAATAGTCCTACTATTTCATAGTAGGTGCCAGGTATTTCAACTCAGAGGTTTTTGTGTGAATATGATCATTGAATAAATGTTTAATTTTTTTAAAGAAATTCTGCACTTGAAAAGATAGCTAAATTATATTTCAAAAGAATTAACAGAATTCTATATAACTCAATACAGATTTGATTTGAAGTGGAAGAGTAATTTCTATCATTATGTGTCTGTAGAGGTGGGGGATGGGGACTCATCCTTGACTATTTTGCTCACTTATGGCACTTTACCACTTGAACCATGCCACCATTTCTGCTTTTTACTGGTTAATGGATGATGAGGTGCTTGGATTTCTCTGCCTATACTGGTTTTGAACCACAGTCTTCACGTGTCAGCCTCCTGATTAGCTCAAATTATCAGCGCAGACATTGTCCCTTTCTTGTTTCAAAATCTAAATTAGATTTGAAAAGTAGATAGTGTTGTCCTCAAATTGGTACACAAGTTTTTGTAAGTTCTTTTCCTCTCTCTAATTCCCTTTAGAGAAAAAAATTGGTTTAATGCTGGAGGAATAATCATGATAGGGATGACTCATAAAAGAAATAAATATAGAACATGGTGATGAGATTTTCCTTTTACTAAGAAAGGCTTGGCTGAGATGAGGAGAATGTGAGGGAGAAAAACCTACTCTGTCAGGCTTCCAAAATTGGAATGTCCTTTGCTTTCATGTCACCATTTATATCATGGGTCAAGAAAGGCAAAGCTTGTAATTGAAAGAGAAAAAAAATACTGAGAACTTCTCATAATTGTTCTTTGCTAACATGGTGCTTTTGTTCCCTAAGTATTTTTAAAAGGAAATAAAAATGGTTTCTGTCCTCAGAGAGTGAGTAAACAGCTGTTGAAATACTATAGCTCTTTTGTGTATAAACAGGATGGACTTCCCTTCCCATGTTTTTGTGGCAGATTTTCAGCAACTGGTTTTAGCACTTTTGAAACTACCTTTTCCTCTGACTTAATGCACAGTATTCTGAGTGTTCTTTACATTGAGAACTCTTGATGGTAAAGGGAAATTTTCACACTTTATAATCTATGTTTTGCAAGCAGCAGGTATCATCTAAATACAAAAAAAAAAATCTGACCTCTTGGCAGTGGATAAAAGTGATTAGAGAGAGATCAATGAATAACTGTCTTGCGTGAAGGAAGGATCAAATGACAACACAAGTCCTGTATTCACTCCAAAGGAAGTATCATGTCCAGATAGCTTGCTGTTCTTCCCAAATTTCCATTTTTTTCAATGAGGATTTTTTTTTCAGTTTACATGAGCACCACAGTAGCTTGCTATCTCTTACTCTCAGCTACAAGTTGTGCCAAGTTCTTCTAGGGTGGCCACTATACATTACACCTGTGAAATGTACTCTTGATTTAATGTTCTCAGCAAAGGACCAGAGACAGTAGCAGATGAGCTCCTACCTCTGAACATGATTAGCCATGTAGTGTGAAACTAGGACTCCACAGGTAAGCCAACTCTATAGAGTTGCATGCAACTGTTACACTCCAAATCTTAGGCTACTCATTTATTTCAATATATTCCTTTCTATAGCTGCAGTATATTTGTGATCCAGGAACAATGTCTGTGGCTTGGTGAAACCCCTAGCAGATAGCAGGTAGAAAGACATCATTAAATGGGATCTTGAGCACATCTCGTACCTATGCTATTTGATGTTACTAGCCCAGATTCTTCCCTTGACTTCTAGAAGTCTGCTAACAAGACAGATCTCCGACTTCACAAAGTTGTCTCGCTTTTTTCCCTCCTTCTCTGCACTCACGATGAGAGGCACTTTCCAGGCACTGAGCTGGGCAAGCCAGAAACCTGGGCGGCATCACAGACATCGCCACGGTTCTCCACCCCCGCGTTCCACCAGCCACCCAGCCCGTCACATTTGTCTCCATCTGTTGTTCTCACTGCTGGCTGAGTTATTTTCATTTAGCCTTTGTAACTCCTTGCCTGAATTACATTACAGGGATCATTGCACCCGTCTTTCTGTCCCCACGTTCTCCCCAATACATCCTTAATGTATGGTTGCCCATGACCTCGGATACGTCTCTCTCCAGCACATTCAAACCTGTTTCTCAATATTCAGCATCTTATGTACATCTTACAAATTAACCTTCCCAATATTCTCACATCCCTGCCAGACTGTTATAACATGGATAGAGTCCTCACTATAGTTACTATTTTTCATGCTTTTGGGTCTTACATACACTTTTTATTTTTTGTGTATGTCCTAGGGCTTGAACTCAGGGCCTGGGGGCTGTCTTGGAGTTTTTATGCTCAAGGCTCCAACTACCACTTCAATGACAGCTCCAATATTTCTTTTTAAAGTAGTTAATTGGAGACATTGGTCTCACAGATCCAGGCTAGCTTTGATCTGCAATCCTCAGATCTCAGCCATCTGAGTAGCTAAGATTAAGGAGTGAGTCACTGGCACCTGACTAGCTCACACACTCTTTTATTGGAATGCCTGCCCTTCCTTTTGCTGCATAATTAATTAGTATTCGTCTTTGATTATAGTTTAATAAAGAAACCAATTACAAGAGACCTTTTTTTTTACTCTTTCAACAAAGGTCTCTGTAGTTTTTTTTTCTGTTTCTCACATAAACTTTTTGGTGCTACATATTTCTGAGTTTATTGAGTTTCACATGTAAACAGAATTGGTTAAAGTCTTATTGAATACCAATAATTCTTTTTTAATACATGATTTGAGTGCAGTTATGTATTTTAGTGGGCATCATATTTGTACTGTGAGAGTTATCCCCACAAATATAATTTAAATTTTACAACAAATGTTTATTATATATGTCAGTATTTTAAAAAAATATCAAGAGTAGCACTGTCCAGAAAAGTTCCCTGAGTCCTTATTTCTATTCTCTATGTGTCTCCTCTGTGCTTGTAAATCCTCCAGCTTCACCTACTGTACAGAACTTACGCTGAATCTCAGTTGTTGCTTTTTATTTGATTACTGGACTCAATAGCAAGAACTCAATTCTATGTCTGTGTCTCTAATCCTCAATTCAGAGTGTGATCCATGGCAGACATGTTAAATCAACATTTTATCTGGATGAATGACTAGATGAATGGTTTAGTGGAAGACTATTTGTTAATCATTTTTACAGGCAATTAGTATGAGCACATTATGATGAATGCAAAATAAATATCATGAAACTATCTTCTAGAGCACCCAGACTAACTGGGCAGAAAATGTGCACACATACATGCACAAACACACAGATGAAAACCAATAAGGATGATATTGGGTAATACATATACTAATGACAGTAAGCAACTCGAACTGATATTTTTTAATATTGTAAACATATATATATATATATATATATATATGTATATGTATAGAGACACACCAGAAAAAGTATACTGAAAATCCATGCAGACGGTAATATTTATAGAAATAAATTAAGTAGCTGATAAAATAATACCTAAATTCAGCCTTTCACTCATTACTGTCACACATCCCAAATTGCCTGTGGATTCTCTCATTTCTGTTCTCTTCTAATTCTTTCTAGGTCTTGGGTTCTATCAGATCTTACTGAGTACTTAGAATTTACTAGATTTGGAATTTGTGCCCTCAATTTCAATAATTAACCCTCTTCCTCTGCATGGAATATTTGTCAATACTCAGTTTAACTATTATCTCCTCTAGGAAGCACTTCTTGATTCTTAGAAGCAGAAGTAACCAATTCCCTGTCTGCCAGCTTTCAGAAATTTATAAACATCTGCTTCCACTGAAGCAAAGATAACAAATAGAATTCTTTCCAATTTCTGTATAATTTGCTTTCTGACATAAAGGAGGGAGGAAAAGAGGAGAGGGGAAAAGCGGAAGGAAGGAAGGAAAGAAGAAAGGGAAAGAGGGAGAGAGGGAAAGAGATTAAGCAGAGAAGCTTTGTTTAAAGATTTGAAAGTTTTCTTTTGGTACTTAAGGGTAATATTAGCCTAGAGAAATAATGTGTACTTTGAAATATGGTTTCAAAGATATAAATTCGTGTGTGTGTGTGTGTGTGTGTGTGTGTGTGTGTGTGTATGTATGTACAAAGACTAGGGCTTGGCCTGGGCACTATCTGTTAAATTTTTCACTCAAGGCTGGTGCTCTACCACTTGAGCCATAGTGCTACTTCCAGCCTTTGAAAGTTAGAGATAAGAGTCTTACAGACTTTCCTGCCTGATATAACTTTGAATGAGCCATGATCCTTGGATCTCAGCCTCTAGAGGATGCTAGGTTTGCAGGCTTATGCCACAGTACCTGGCCATACAATATAAATTCTGTGGTAATTGGATGACAGATTTTTTTCTCTCCTCCTTGCTGAGAAAAAAAAAAATTAGAAAGATGCCTTTCATTTTCTTCAATCTCTGTCTTTTGTAACTCAGATATTCAACTTTACCCATTAACCATGCACATTGAGTAGGAGCAATGAGTCACAGAAGAAAGCTGAATGGAGTGAGAGACGGCATCTGAAGTCTTCTTTCACTATCCACTGGCTTGTGACTGAGCAGGCATTGCTCACCCTAGTCCTCATTTCCGCATTGGTTGAATCCTTGATAGATGCCTTCCAGGCTATCAAATTCTATGATTCTCTCAACACAGCTGCCTCTAGGAAGTGCTCTTAGTTCTCACTTGTTCCTTAGAACTTTGTGAGAGACTCACAGTTTGTAGCCTGCAGCATGGAGCTAAGCGTGATCGCAGGCTAACATTTTCATTAAGAAAAAATGATAGAAGTGGACCATGCCACAATAACACCCGGATTCATGGGCAGCTTTCCCTCCCTGCAGCATCTGCTTTTCCTCGGATGCTGTAGAAAAGGAACATTGGCTTTTATGCTAAAGATCCTCCCCCTGTCCTAAGAGGATGTTTGTAGTTCAGTGGCATTTGGTTCTTTTTCTGAATGACTGTATAAAAGGAAGACTATCTTAAATACATGAATTCAAAGCAGGGTAAACTCTTCTCCTCAACAAGATTGGGTGTACAATGTCATTCTGGAGGTTACCAGCCTACCGAGTACTCCTAAAGTTACTGTGCATCTTTTATCTTGGTGGGGAGGGGAATTCCAGGTCTTTCAGTAAGAAGCAAAAGGGATCTGTATAGTGATTCCTAAAGACCAGTCATTTATATCCTAGTCTTCCACCTTGAATTATTATTATTTTTTTTTTTGGTCCAGTCGTGGGGCCTGAACTCTGGGCCTGGGAGCTGTCCCTCAGCTCTTCAGCTCAAGGCTAGCGCTCTACCACTTGAGTCACAGCGCCACTTCCGGCTTTTTTCTTTTTGCTTATGTGGGGCTGAGGAATCAAACCCAGGGCCTCAGGCATGCAAGGCAAGTGCTCTATCACTGAGCCACCTTCCCAGCCCCTTGAATTATTATTGCTGTGCTATTCCTCAATTTCCTTTTTATTTCAATTTCACATATGTACTTAAAATGATAATCCAATTTCATCTGCTGCTCAGCAGGCGGCAAAAATAATAGTATCTCAACTATTAAAGTTACAGACAAATGTGCACATAATTTCTGAAATTGTTGCAAACATCTGCTGAGTATCAGCAGTTGTCTTCTGTAACACTGGCCAAACATTGAATTGAAAGTGTGCTCTTTATAGCATTTTGTTTTGTGTTATTGTTTTATGTGCCAGTTCTGGGGCTTGAACTCAAAGTTTAAGTGCTATCCCTTGAGTTTTATACTCAAGGCTAGCACTCTACCACTTGAACACAGCTCTTTCTTTTTGGTAGTAAACTGGAGGATAAGAATCTCATGGTTTTTCTTGAACAGGCTGACTTTGAACCATGGTCCTCTCATAGGCATTGGTGCCCACCTAGCTCAGGAGACATTTTCAACATCTCTCACTTAAATCTGTACTGACTTACAACAACAAGCACTTATCTCATATAAATGTCCCAGCTCTGAGATAGTCTTCAACCAACAGGCTAGTAAGCTAGCCTGGGCTAGTTTTTTGGATGTTGGAAGATGTGTAAGACTCCTGGATCAGCAGCAAAGAACAAAACTTTGTGACTCATAATATAGAAAGCAGTATGTACATTAGTTACCCTGTTGATCTTGGCTTTCCTTGGCCTCTGAGTTCCATGGGGGAATCACGCCCAGGTGAATGCTGAGCACACAATAGTGTTAAGCAATCATAGAGCACTGAGACTGAGATTCATTTCTTTGTTGTTAATCTTATAGCAATTCTGTTCCTTGACCTACAGTGAGATAATATTATCTCATTCCTTAGAATTACTCAGTACAATGTAACCCTCAGAAATGGCTAGTGAGGAGAGTGGTCAGTGCCATGCCTCTGTTTAGGCTGGGATCATGGGTCAGCAGTTCTCAGGGATCCTGGAGAATTGTTTCTTCCCACATTCCAAAATCTGAAATTCATTCTCAACATAATTGGATGGGTTTCTTCCTCTGATCACAGCCAAGCCTGACTGGTGTCAGGCTGGGCTCAGCTTGCTCATGAGTCTCTTTGGCCTACAGTTTCTCCCAAAAAGGAAAGGGGAAGCAAGGCCATTGGAAGTGCAGGATAAACTGCTAATACATGTGGTTTTAGTTTCATACCCTTGCCAAGGTAAGTCATATGCCAGCACACTACAATAGACCCCACCTCTTAAATTACTACAAAGAATTGTGGCCATTTAAAAAAAATAATCTACTACAATATCAGAGCCACTTAAATCTAGACCTTATTCTCATAGGGCTTCAGTTTTCTCTGCAAAATAAAGATCAGAACATATGAGTTGTAAGTACAAGAATTGACAAGAAATGGGGCTGGGAAGGTGTCTCAGTGGTAGAGTGCTTGCCTTGCATGCATGATGTCCTGGGTTCCATTCCTCAGCACCACATAAGCAAAAAGAAAAAAGCCAGAAGTGGCACTGTGGCTCAAGTGGTAGAGTGCGAGCCTTGAGCTGAAGAGCTGAGGGACAGCGCCCAGGCCCAGAGTTCAGGCCCCATGACCGGACCTAAAAAAAAGAATTGACAAGAAATGTCTGATACAAGCAGAAAAGGACAGATAAGTTGATGTTAGGTGAAATGAACCCCAAGATAAGTATTCAAATGTTTTTGCTTTCATGCAATTGTTTCTAACATATTTACAAGATGATTTCTTTGTTGCTTTGTATGTCCCTCCCCCACAGTATAACCCTTGCTTTCACTGTATTTGAAGTTGATATAATTTGTGGAGGAGAAGGGAAAAAACAAATCGTTTAACTAGGGATACAGGTGGACCCATTGTAACAATGAGATGTACAAGTCGTTATGTCGAAAAACGAACTTTACAACTTTGGGCAGGGGAGTGGGGGGGAGGGGGGAGATGGGTAGGGATGGGAAGGGGAAACAAAGGAGGAGGCAACAATGCTTGATAAGAAATGTACTCATTATCTTGCCCATGTAATTGTAACACCTCTATACGGTATTTTCACAATTAAAAAAAAAGAATTGACAAGAAGCAAGTGAACGGCTCAGAATTGTAACTGAAACCAAAGTGTACAATACATAAAACCAGTTTTTATAAAACCCAGTATGTTCATATTTTCATGTCACTAACTATAGTTTGTCATGCCTTCTTTGCTTCTTTTCTATCTGTTCTCTAAAGAGATGGGCATGTTTGAAAATTCACACTTTTCATCCACCCAGATCCTAATCACACACTTAATTGTTCTAGATGTGTCCTATTAACTATAACTGAAAGTTGGAGGGTGCTTTCACATGTACTTGTTGCCTTTCTTCAAACTATACAGAAGGAAAGTGGGGTCTGCTGACCCATGAGCAAGGAGAGGACAGTGAGAACATACAAGAAAGAGAATGCCACTGTGGGTACTTGTCATTCTGTGAACAAGGAGAAGGGTGGTTGGGCCATAGAGAAGACATGGCAGTGATCAAGCTTGGCCTGGATCTCTTAATAAGTATCAGTTCACTATGTATCAGACAAGGGCCTCATATCTAAAATATACTTAGAGCTCAAAAAAGTGAAACCTCACAAAAAACAAACCCTCAAAGAAACAACAAGCCCGTTAATAAGTAGGCTAATGACTTAAAGAGAGACTTCTTAAAGCAGAAATAAGAATGGCCAATAGACACATGAAGAAATGTTCAACATCTCTGGCCATAAAAGAAACGCAAATCAAAACAACATTGAGGTTCCACCTCACCCCAGTTAGAATGGCTATAATCAAGAACTCTACTAACAACAGATGCTGGTGGGGATGTGCCCAAAAGGCAATACTACTACACTGTTGGTGAGAATGTAAACTTGTTCAGCCACTCTGAAAAGCAGTATGGAGGTTCCTCAAAAGACTAAACATAGAGCTTCCCTATGACCCAGCAATCCCACTCCTGGACATTTAGCAAAATGACCACAAACTAGCCTACACTAAAGCCACAAACACAACTATGTTCATTGCAGCATTGTTTATCATAGCTAGGATATTGAATCAACCCAGATGCCCCTCAGTGGATAAATGACTCAAGAAAATGTGGTATATATACACAATGCAATTTTATGCATCCATCAAAAAGAATGACATTGTCTCATTTATAAGGAAATGCAAAAACTTGGAAAAATTATATTAAGTAAGCCAGACCCAAAGAAACATAGGTTTTATGGCTTCCCTTATTTGTAATAACTAGAATATATCTATAAATCTGCAAGTTAATCTAATGAATAGTAAAAGACAAATAATTACACTTGGATATGATTAAATAGCACTCCAAGCATTCACACACTGAGAACAAAGGAGGATATTCTTAGGAGAGGATCATAATGGCTCAATAGCTATGTGCATATGACCATATAAAATGATGCTTATCAAAATAAACTCCAAGAAATTGAATCAAGAGAGGTTTTCTGGTACTGTTTTCAGTTATTCCTTTTTTTCTTCTTTCTCTTTGGTTTATTCGCTTTTGTCATTTGTTTTCTTTTCTGTACCCTTTATCTTGTATATAAGTTTATTTGATTTGAGGAGGGGAAGAGGAATCACAGAAACAGTGGGGCAAAGGATGAATCAATTCAGCAGTGATACTCACTAGAAACTATGTTGGACATGAACTTTACTACCAGGAGAGGAGAGGGGTCAGGAAGTGGAAAAGCAGAAGAATATAACGGAGGAGTTAACACTGCTCAAAAAGAAATGTACTCAGTATCTTATTTATGTAACTGTAAGCCCTCTGTATTTCACCTTTACAATAAAAATTTAAATTGAAAAAAAAGAAAGCATCAAAAAAAAAAAAAAAAACCAACCCAGAGTTCTATTGGAACCCACTCTGAGTATGTCACAATAGAGTTTTAGGTTTCTGAATACAAGCAAAGAGAAAGCTAAAAGAGGAAGAAAAGGAAGAGACAGAGAGTGAGAAAGGGGAGATGAATAAAAAGGAAATAGAGATGTAGAGGATTATTAGAGAATGAATCATATTCAAATACACTGTATTTATGAATGAAAAATTAGATGAAGATAGATGGAAATAAAGATGAAGAAGAATTTTCAGGTGCCAATGGCACCTAATCCTAGCTGCGTTGGAGGCCGGGATCTGAAGATCTCAGTTGCAAGCTAGCCCATGTATACAAATCTGATTGTTTTTGTACATTTTTATTGTAAAAATGCTGTACAGAGGGGTTACAGTTACATGAGCAAGGTAATGAGTACATTTCCTATTGAGCATTGTTCCCTCCTCCATTGTTTTTTCTGCTTTCATCCCTTCCCTCCCATCTCCACAACTACTCTCCCCTACCCCCTACCCCCCCCCCCAAGGTTGTAAAGTTCGTTTTCAACATAATGTCTTGTACATCTCATTGTTACAATGGGTCAACCTGTATCCCTATTTAAGCATTTTGTTTTTTCCCTTCCCCTCCTTGAATTAGAGAAGTGTATATACAAGATGCAGGGCACCAACAACAAATACAGTGAAAACGGGGTATACCATAAGGGAGGAACATACAAAGCAACAAAAAATCACATGGTACATTATAAATACATTAGAAACAGTAGCAAGAAAGAAAAAAGTTATTTGTTTGCCTATCTTGGGGTTCATTTCGCTTAACATCATCTTATATGGTCATGTGTACATAGCTTTTGGCCTGCTCTCAGTAGATGAATGGATCAAGAAAATGTGGTATATATACACAATGGAGTTCTATGCCTCCATCAGAAAGAATAACATTGCCTCATTTGCTAGGAAATGGAAAGACTTGGAAAAAATTATATTAAGTGAAGTAAGTCAGGCCCAAAGAAATATAGGTCCCATGGTTTCCCTTATTTGCAATAACTAGTACATATGTAAGACAAGCAAATCTGACTCTTATCTTCAATTAAGCAGCAAAATGCTGGAAGTGGAGGTGTGGCTCTAGTTATAGAGCAGCAACCTTGATTGGCAAAAGCTGAGCAAGACTAGGAGGTCCTGAGTTCAAGCCCTAGTGCTAGTTTACACACACACACACACACACAGAAGAAACTGTATATATGTAAACATAAATCTTGCCTTTATGGGAAGAATTTCTCTCCTTTCTTTATCTTTGCATGTATAGCATAGGCCTCTACGGCCACTGGGAATGCAGAACTCAGCTATTTAGAATGTTCATAACTGTGTGGGGTCTCATCTCACTATTACACAGAAGTGCTAACCACCATCTAAATTTAGCACATATCTTTTAAATGTCAAAAGACAGATTTTCCTCCAACCCCTTTGCTAGTTGTCAAGCTTTGAGTCATGAGGAGGAGAACTCGACTCTCCAAAGAAGTTGGCTGAAAAGAATAGAATAAAATGCAGCAGAAAAATAATTTTGACAAGTTAATTTTAAGACACTTTTCTATCCCACTATCTAGCCATGTAGGCAGCAAAGCATATTTTCCAAATTAAGATCAGGAGAAGAGGGAAGAGGAGGAGAGATGATCTTAGAGAGAAGAGCGATAGAAATCAAAGACCTATCTTTCGCAGGGTACAGGCAAGATCTGGAAATCAGCCAAGGGGATATTTCATCAAATAAAAGGCAAAGTTATTAACAAGATGTGGTACATATGTGGTATTATCATGTACCAAATAGCCCCTACTATGTGTAAGGCACTGAATGACATAGTTAATGAAGACATGTTCCATAATAAAATTTAGACTCCTGTCTAAATATATATAATATATAATATATGATGCTATATTATATATAGTTATATAATATAGTAACAAAGGTAATTTGTAATATAATATATGATGCTATATTATATATAGTTATATAATATAGTAACAAAAGCAATTTGTAGAACTGAGAACCTGTCTAAATCAAGAGTGTGCTTGAGGCTAGAGCTGACAAACAGGTGAGGCCTATGACCTGTGGATGAGAGACAGGCAAGCCTTCCTGCAGGAAATAGGAAGAACTGTCTGGCGTCAGTGGCTCCTGCCTAGAATTCCAACTACACCTATTGCCCTAGCTACTCCAAAGGCTGAGATCTGAGGGCAACACATGAGCTAAATCTTGCATAAGGAAGAATAAACCAGATAAAATGGGCAGACACCAGCATAATCAGTGACCGGGAATCTGCATGAGGACTGGGTTGGAAGATCATCAGTATTTGGGCATATTTGTAAAGCTAGGGAGAGGCTAAGTACAGAAAATCACATGTTCCATCACGTAGAATCCATCTGTTTGTATATTTATATGTTTCAAAAGTCCCTAATGCACTGTTCAATGATTAATTATTTGAAGCTGCACCCTTCCCCACATTCAGATACCCATCCATTTGCTCACCACCTAATGCTCAAGTAAGCTAAGTACATAAATGTCAGTGCAGGTGTTTGCAGAGAATTAAACACTATTGCCAGCTGGCTGGAAAGCAAAATAGCAGAAACTTAACTAAAGTGAAAGCTCACTGCTCACTCACAGCAAAGGCCAGCTGCTCAGCGCAAAGCTCCATTGCTTCACAGACTCAGTGAACCAGTCTCATCCTGTTTTGCTGTTCCATCATAGAGGCCTCAGCCTTACATCAAAAAGGAAGGAGAAGCTGGGTGCAGTTGGCTCATGCCTGTAATCCTAGCTACTCAGGAGGCTGAGATCTGAGGATCATGGTTCAAAGTCAGCCCCGGCAGAAAAGTCCGTGAGACTCTGATCTCAAATAAACCACTAGAAAAACCAGAAGTGGTGCTGTGGCTCAAGAGGTAGAGTGCTCACCTTGAGCTGAAGAGCTGAGGGACAGCACCCAGGCCCAGAGTTCAAGCCCCAAGACTGCCCCCCCCCAAAAAAAAAAGAAGGAAGGAGACATAGAATTGAACAAAATGTGTGCAAAGGAGGACCATAGAAACTGCCACAGAATATTTCTACTCACGCTACTCACATTCAAAGCATAACATATGGCCACACACACACACACACACACACACACACAGTAATGAGCAGTAATGAAAGACAAGAAGGAATTAACAAAAAGCTTGCCAGATGTGTGAGCAACTTTTGTTTTTATAACAGTACTAAGGCTTGAAGTCAAAGCTTGGACATTCTTCTTTGGATTGTGTTTTCTTCAAGGCTGGTGTTCTACCACTTGAACCATACCTCTGCTTCTGGCTTTTTGGTGATTAATTGGGGATAATGGTCTCATGGACTTTTCTGCCTGAGCTAGCTTTGAACTGTGATCCTCACATCTCAGCTTCCTGAGTAGTTAGCATTAAAGGCATGAGCCACTGGCACCAGGCTGAGGAACTTCTGTTTGGATCCCATACTATACTGAAGACTTGTTTTCAAATCTGAATTAAACATTAAGGTCTCTCATTTGGGAAACTGCATTCACGCTGTAATGTTCTATTAACAACCCCTGCCTGAACCCTCTTATAGAAGAAGTTTCTTACTGCATCTTTCTATATACCAAAATTTGGACTCCATCTTAATATAGTAGAAAAGAAATACAGATATTAGAGTCAAGATCAGGGCATTTAATATATTTTATGCAATTGTGTTAGCATTCATGCTTTAGGTAAGACTGGAACTCAGAGCTTGTAATACTCTACATTCATACTTCATGCCAATTTGGAGATTTTTTGGAACCATCCTTTCTTCTCACATTGGCAAATGGAGAACCTAGCAAAAGAAAATAAAGATCTGTTGAACTAAATCTATTTACACACTCTTGCAATCAAGTTAAACATTTCAGAATATCTGTTTCATTCAAACATGCTTAGTTACATTGATTGATTCAATCATTTAACTTTTGTCGCACTTTTCTTAAACTCTTGTATTATTGCTTGAATTATAAAATGACCCAAGTAATAGCCTCTCCTTTCAATGAAATTAGGCTGTAGTAGCAAGACAGGGGTCTATACAACGAATTTCTCTAATTTGACAAGTTCTTCATATCATGGAGGAAATTCAGAGATGTGTTAATTCAGCATAATAGGTGGGAAAAGGCTTAGAGACAAGTTAATAATACTTACACTTCAAGATTTAACTTAGGAACCACTGAGGAGTTCCTCAAACCAGTGAGAAGTTACTTTAATGTCACACAATACTCAAGAATTATTCCAATCCTGGATACATAATATAGCCTCTCTTTCCCAACACCTCATTCCGAAACATGATACTCCTATGTTCCATTGGTACACTTTGCTGCTCATTTCTTCACTGCCTGGGGTAGTTTGTGTTTTCATTTGACAAAAGAATTTCTTTGTCATCTTCTAGGGTTTATCATCCCTGTCATCCATCAGCCAGTTATTCAATGTCCTTCCACCATACCTTTCTTCCATCTTTCCATTCTGCTATTTCAATAACACTGGTGTGTCTAAGTTAAAGGCTATCATTTATGCCCTGCAGCAAGACTTTCACCTTGTCTTATTTTCGGAGGTGAAATCCTTTTTCTCCTCTGTGGTAATAAGCATGCGGCTGCAAATGTGTCATGACTGCTTTCCCCTCACCAGCAAGTATTTGCTATGGTTTTCATCACAAACTAGTTATGTGTTTCAGGCTTTGAGCAACATCTGAGTTTCTGCCAGCTGTGTTTGCCATTGTCCTCATTTTGTATAATTAAGAAAAACAGGAAGCCAATCACTTAAGTAAAGCTGACCCTCTTCATTCCACAGACCCGAGAAAGGACTGCATCAGGGGTTTTTTATAGTACAGATTTTACAAAATTTATCCAGCAATCCACTTGAAAGTGGCACATGCTTAGAGTGCTGTGATGTCATGGCGGCCTTCATCATGACTGCGCACAGCTGTGCTGCTCTGAAACTGCGCGGCCCTGTTTAAACACACTTCGCTTATATCATCAGTGATCAATTTGCCTTGTCACATTATGACAGAGGATTTCCTCTGACATTTTTTATACTAAGTCAAGTCTTGGGAGGGGGAGTGTTTTGACCTAACACTCAAATTCACTGTCATGCAACACTTTTTTTCCCCCACATAGTCAGACAAACAAAGCTGTTCCAAGTCACCAGATAGGAGTAAAAGAGAGAGAGGGCAGAAGGAGGGAGGGAGGGAGGGGAAAAAGGGAGAAGAGACACTTCTGAGGAAAGACAAACGTTTTTACTCCAATTTGAACAGACACTTGGGAATGAATTTGTAAGGAAGCCTTAGATTGCTATTTGATTTTACTAGGCTAACATATATATATATATATATATATATATATGTGTCATATGTAAATAATAAGTAAATATAAAATAATAAGGTGGCTCAGTGGTAGAGTGCTTGCTTTGTACGCATGAGGCCCTGAGTTCAATTCCTCAGCACCACAAAAAACAGAAAAATCCAGAAGTGTTAATGTGGCCTAAGTTGTAGAGCGCTAGCCTTGAGCTGAAGAGCTGAGGGACAGTGCTCAGGACCAGAGTTCAGACCCTACAACCAACTAGATAGATAGATAGATAGATAGATAGATAGATAGATAGATAGATAGATAGGTAGATATAGATGTATAGATGTATATATATATATGTATATATGTATATGTATATATGTATATGTATGTATGTATATGTATATATGTGTGTGCATGTATATGTGTGTATATATACATATATATCAACATATATGTTGATTTTAGCCTAGTAAAATAGGAATAGCTGCGGTTTCTACTTGACTTGAATTTCATATTCTTAGATATAGAAAAAAATGTTCTCATTTTACATTTCATAGAGATAATGGTTACATTAGTGTTCAGGTGTATTCAATTTTCTGGTTATTTTGCGAGATGTGGAGACATCTAGAAGGTAACTCTCACCTTGAAGGTGTTCATATGCTTGTAGAGGATGCTGGCAGGAGAGATGATTGATGTGTCACATGATCTGAGCTTATGTCCATAAGCATCTATGAGCAGTTTGACCTGTCTTCTACTTGAGTCTGAGCAAGAGCATCCATGTTCATCCAGGAACCTTCTTGCTAATGTTTGATCATGGGTGATAATCATTCATTCACTGAACGCATTGGCCATGCACTACAGTTTAGGAATTGTGCTGCTTTTCTTGTGTTTATAATCCTTTCTTGGAAGCACCCATAATGCTTTGTGTGTCTCACAGAACAAGCAAACATTCCTATTGCTGTTGAGTTTGAGTGATTTTGTTCCTCAAAGCTATGTAAGGTGGGAACTTTTGTCCTTGTAGACAGTGAACACTGGCTCAAGTGAAACCAAATTTTCCCTTTTGTGCTAAAGAACAAATAACTAATATATTTAAACACAACCTCCTGCCATGAGAACCCCCTATGCCCGATGCCTCTACTTTTGGAAGGCTCTGCTCCCAGCAAATAGAGACATTTTTATGGGTTTTTTAGAGTATACAGAACTGTTTGGGAACTGTTTTATGCATTGAGTGTGTCTCTTACTATCTTTGTATCTGGACAGATTGGATGTTACATGTTATTTTGAGTTTATTTCACAAAGGCAAAATTGCCTCAGTTTTTCTTTCAGTTGGAACATTAGAAAGGAGAATTTGAGTGAAGAAAATATCAAGAAAGTGTACTATCAGGAAAAAAAAATTAATTTGTTTAAACACAAAACCAGTCCCATGAAAGAAGTTGAAGAACATTTTTTATGAAATATACAAGGGAGTAGATTATCTTTTAAAGTCCTCTCATTGCACTGTGATGTTATCACTGCATTGGCTTGAAAACATAAAAAAGCATCTAGGGAAAAAAAAAAAAAAAAAAAGGAGTACTACCTGTTTGGTGGCTGCAGTTCAGGTATCTGACACCAGGTGGCAGTGCCAGGCACGGCTGGCTGCTATTTGAGAAAAATCCACTGAATCATTCTCTTTAGAGACTATGGACACTTGAGACCTGTAACCTTGATTCAACACAGCTCTGTGAAAATGGCTTTTATTGAAGAAAACCCTATGTAAATATTTATTAAATTATATTCTATGCAGAGTAAAAACAAAAGAAATGGAAGTGCTATTCAAGGAACTCTGAAGTCAGAAGATATTTTAAGGGGATTAAAAGCTCTCTTTCTTAGAATTATTTTCCAACCATCTCACCCTCCTGCAGTCTCTTCCAAGGCACTTGGAAGCCTTTCTTCAGGAACACTTGCAGTTCCCCAGATACATCAAGTGAACTCTGGTCCAAACGTCTAGAGCTCAAGTATGGCAGGGGCTTAACCAGCCTCTTGCCCACTTTTCTCAACATTCTTCCCATTGATAGACATGTAGGAACAATTCATCCCCACAAACATAACCTAGCTTGCAGAACCTTTCTCCAAAATATGGCCGAGAAGACCTGCCACTGACATTACGGTTACAGCATCAATTAGAGTCCCATGCGATATTTCTAACCTCAAGCACCTAAGCTGTGCTTCATTGCTTTTGCATTACATGTAAGCCAACTTTTCCCTTCTCAAGCAAGCATAGTAGAGTACAAATAAGTGACATTAATGTTACCTCCTTTTAAATATACTCTCCTTTATTGCTGAGCAAATTAGTTACAATCACTACATGATTGACATTAGTCCCTGCCATGTTTCTGTCAAGACAATGTGCCACAGTGGTATAATTGGCTAGCAGAGCAGAGAACCACTGCTCAGCCTGTTCTTCTTAAGAATGAAGGATCCATGTTCCAAAGAAGTTAAAGTACCTTTTTCAGGTCATATAGTTTTCTAGAGGCAGAGCCAGAACTGGAGTAGAGATGTCAATGTGACCATTTTGGTGTTCATTTGGCTATGGATTGTAAAATTTCTGGAGGTAAAAGCCATGTAGGAGTTTTATGAAAAAGACTGATTGGGGAAATTGCCTTTTAACTGTATCAACCTGGAATCCCGCGACACCTTACTCTGTGCTGTGACATATTTCAGTGAGCTGAATGTGACCAGAATGCCAAGTTCTAGAGAAGAACATGATGTCTTCCAATTCAAGGGGCTGGCGAAACGGCATGCAGCCTTTGCTTCTCACTAATTCTGTTTGAGAGGGGCCTTCAAAACGTCAATGTTTCTTTTAATAAAGCATCATTTATGCTAAACACACATCACAGTGGCATCCCACATTGTGATTCCTGAATAAGTAGACATGAAATGATAGGTCATTCACACAGTTCTTCACTACTGTGTTTAGAGATAGTTCAATGTCTGATGTGGCTGAAATATACACAGAAAGCCACTGGAGTCTCCCTTCCTTTCTTCATTAGCATACTTATTCACAGCCTATCATATGCTAGCCACTGTCCTCAGAACAGATAATGCAGCCTATGTTGAATAATTGCACGTTTTCATGAGCATCAAGGGAGGTTCATTTTGACAGTTCTTCTATCTATACACACCTTCCCATTCCCAAAACCAGTCTCAACAAGCTTCATACGTTGCATAATTATTTCTCCTAACAGAAAAACTTTAAGATGTATTTTCATCCGTGTTATACTATGTGCAAATATACCTACTGTGGGGGCTGGGAAGGTGGCTCAGTGGTAGATCACTTGCTTAATATGCATGAGGCCCTGGGTTCGATTCCTCAGCACCATATAAGCAAAAAGAAAAAAGCCGGAAGTGGCTCTGTGGCTCAAGTGGTAGAGCGCTAGCCTTGAGCTGAAGAGCTGAGGGACAGCACCTAGGCCCAGAGTTCAGGCCCCATGACCAGACCCATATATATATATATTCATATATATATTCATATATATTCATATATATACATATATATATTCATATATATTCATATATATACATATATATATTCATATATATATATATACATATATATATATACCTACTGTGCTAGTTGCTTAGAGGACTATCAGGAAATAATAAAGCAACATTTATTTGTAAGACAGATCACATGTACTCCTTGGTTCATATTTTTACAAAATGACATGAGGAATTCCAAGATGCATAGTTCTCAAGCTAACTGTGACTGTCAGCACGGAGTGATAAGATGGAGGAGTGATCAGATTCAGGAGATTCAGGCTTCCCATAGGTGCTCTCAGCTTGATTTAGACTTCTCCGAGGAAACTCAGTGAGGTGAACAAATGCAGAGAAGAAAGTAGGCACATTCTACTCTTATTTCCGTTTCCTTGTACATTTCTTAGTGTTTCAAAAGCTAGGATGAATCGGAGAAGTCACAGGGCTGGCATTCATTGATGAATAAAAGGCACTAGCCTGCCTGTGCTAGGCCCAGGCTTGAGTGACTCCCTTGCAGTCAGGGAAATGGAGCCAGAGGTTTTAGAATTCCTTCCAGCTTCATGGCCAATTATTCTATTAGGTATTAGTTGGCATTATAAGCAAATGCTTTTTAGAATTACATTTTGTACCTCTATGATTAGTACAAGCTTGGAAAACAATTGTAAGACTAAATTATCCTAGTGGATTCTATTTGCTTGAAACCTAGTTGTCCTTTTAGTTGGCATTTATATTGTTCCTCCATACTTAGGAAGCAAAAAAAAAACCCACATCCATTTTAAATTTGCAAATTAATATGTGTTGTGTACCAGGTGTATGGTTGAGAATAGATGCTTTGGGTGAATATAATTTGCCTTTCAAATATTGTCTCAGCATGTCAAATGAAATGCTATCTACATTTTCCAATGTGTATGGTGATCTTGCTATAGATGACTCAATAAATATTTATCAAGGACTTGTAAATGTCTATTAAATTCACTAAAGGCAATGGGTATAAAAAATAACAAAATTCATAATTAAACCCTAGTTTCCTTCAGAATTATAGTCTTGTGAGCTAATAAAACTCATAAATGCATCAATTACATTTCAAAATATTTGAATTTAAACCAAGAGTTTTGGAAAGTACAAGTGGAGCCACTGACTACCAAAAGGAAAGGAACATTTAACCTGAGTCTTAAAAGAAGGGTATCTCTGGACTTTTTTTTTTTGTCGGTCGTGGGGCTTGAACTCTGGGCCTGGGTGCTGTCCCTCAGTTCTTCAGCTCAAGGTGAGCGCTCTACCACTTGAGCTACAGCGCCACTTCCAGAAGGGTATCTCTGGACCTGCCACTAACTCGATGAGATGGGTTTTGGTTGTATCTGCACTCGTGAAACCCATGGGCTACAGAGTCCTCATTTGTGATGCAGGTTTGCTATTCAGTCCTCAAAGAGGAGTTGTAGAATTAAGAAATAATGCAAAAGCACTACCATAGTGATTAGACCAAATAAATACTTTATGAGTAGCTATCATATGTATTATCAGCTAGGCTTACTGAATGAATGTGCCACTACTTACTGGTTCCAAAGTCAAATACCTAGTGTGGTTTTGCTTCATAGCCTCTATTATGGTTGTAAATAAGTAGGTATGTGTGTATTTAATATCTACCTCATCTACCAGACTAAAACTCTGCAAGAGAAGAGAATGGGATTGTTGTGTTGTTAGCCTACCTTGTGTGAGTACATAGCTCATTATAGATAGCTATCAATATGCCTAAGGAATATGTAATAACGGGGAGATATTAGTAAGCAAATATCTATCATTTGGAAATCTTTCCATCTCTACTATATTAACATATATTTCTACTTCCATGGCAAAGATCAATGCCTAGACCTTCCAAATAGCACCTACTCCCTCTAAAACTGGAGAGCGTAATAAAATCTTCCATTTCTCTTGCCTCAATTAATTCTTCTCAAATTAGCCTCAAAGAAATGAGTCAGCAGATATGAAATTAAATTGTGATTTTTTTCTGCGTTTGGCACAAATGTAGATTTCTTTCATTCATTTCATTTTACTTTTCCACACCCTTTAAATTTTTACCCCTCCTTCCTTCAACAAATTGGCCATGCGTCATGGAAAGTTTATCACAGGAGCCCAAGTTGATCCCCTGAGATTTCATTACTTTTGAAAGCCATGATGAAGCATTATTCTGAATAAAATTAAATCTGTGTCTTCCAATTAACAGCAGATGATGAAAATGCCTGCCAATTCTGTTGCCTTTCAGCTGGCTGTTTTTCTCTTGCTTGGTCATTTGTAAAATGTGAGCCCTTCTAATGGGGACCTAGTTATTCACTTGAATTCATCACTGTTGGATGAATAGTGCCTAGCACGCAGTGGGTATTCAATAATAGTCAACAACAATTTCCATGCTGTCTCAAACTGCTCCATTGGAGAACTTTAGCAAAAATCAATGGGACATAGCTTTCCTACTTGACCTCACTTGAAGAAAATGATCAAGTTCCTAAATTTGGGGCCCAGATTATATACAGTCATGTCACTGAGTCTTTGAATGTTCAGATTCTGCAAGAGCTGCTGAGCTAATGCTCTTCCTATGAATTCCCAGAAAATAAAATCGATGGTGCAAAAGGACAATATATCTCTTTTTAGCCTTTTTATTCTTTCTGCTTACAAGAATATCGGGCAAAGAGTAGGTCTTCATCAACATAGCAACACCTAGTTAGGCCTTAGCTTCCTGATAAGAGACAGGCATCCAGGAACTATTGAGTTAATTGATTTAAAGATAAGATAGATATTTTAAAACCTAGCAAAGGTTAACCTTGGGAGGAAATCCTCTGAGTTTAAATTTCTGAAGATAAAAATGCAAGAACTGCTGATTAGTACTTAAGAGGTGAAGTTAGCAATTTGAAGTTTCAGTATAGCATATGGTACCTAATGCCTGATGGCATATATTTGCATGCTGAAGCTTTTAATTAGAATGAATTAGAACTCCACTGAAGTTCTTAGAGCATTTGGATTGAGAGCTTAAAAAAAAATCAATATTGTACATTTGTTAAATTATAACCTTTGTGGGAAATCAATAATATGTTTGTGGAGAAAAATATTTGATGTGTCAACTGAATTATGAAACTTCCCATGCTACAAGCTAAGCCCAATGATTTATATAAGCACATTCATTAAGAGAATTACTTCGTTCTGTCACTATGCTGTGCTAGTTTACATATGCACATGTTCCTTTGGTCTTTGTTTCCTGAGCTGTATCAACTTTCCCATCTTCCCTTTGCTTACATCCTCATTTTTTGTTGATAACAATCTTGGTGTGTACTAACCATTAAATGATTTTGATTATAACAGCAACAGTTAAAGATAATAGCGCCAAGATGCAAGTACTATTTTAAGCCAAATCTAGGAAGTAGGCCACATATATGGATCTGGGAGAAGTTTGTTGATACATGAACATCTCTTAACAAGTGAGAGAGAGAGAGAAAGAGAGAGAGAGAGAGAGAAACAGAGAGAGAGAGAGAGACACAGAGAGAGACATACACAGAGAGAGAGAGAGAGAGAGACAGAGACAGACAGAGACTGAGACAGAGAAACTGTGACAGAGACAGAAAAACAGACAGAAACAGAGACAGACAGAAACAGGGCAAGAGACTGACAGAATGAGAAACAACGAGACTGAGACAGTCAGAGAGAGGAAGAGGGAGAGAGAAGAAAAAGGGGGGGAACGGAAAAAGAAAAAAACAGTTAAGTTGGAAATACAATTGAAGGAAGCCTTCCATGCTAGTGTAAGGAATCTGAAAATGCACGCTATAATTAAAGGGAGCCAAATAAAGCTGCTAGCAAAGCACTGACAGATTCTGAGGTTAAGAAAGGAAGAAAAAAATAGAATAAGAAGGATAGAAAGAAAAAGGCCTCTAATTATCCCCTTATAGAAGGGAGAACTGGGTGGATACAGAGACACAATGATTTACAAGAAAGAAACATGAGCGCTATCTCCAGAAGGCATCTACTGAAAGAGAAAGTCTTGCTTTACAAACTTTCTAAGAAGAATCATCAGATTATGCTTTGCTTCCCCCTTGTGGCTGCAGGCAGATCCTGCACATAGGAGGTGTTCAATCTGGAAGAAAAGCTCTCCAATGCAGTTAGGTAGCTATTTGAGTTTGCCACATAAGTTTGAGATAATGAAAAGGCAAGCCCTGCACAGATTTCTCACAAGTGTAAATTCTAATGACTCAAGAAGCTGAGCTCTGAGGATCTAAGTTTGAGGCCAGCCTGGACAGGAAAGTCTGTGATACTCTTATGTCCAAATAATTAACAAAAAGCTAAATGAAGACTGTTGGCTCAAGTAGTAGAGCACCAATGTTAAGCAGAAAGCTAGGAATGATGCCCAGGCCCTGAGTTCAAGCCCCAGTACTGGTACAAAAGATAAAAGAAAGAAAAGCAGAAAGAGTACCTTTGAATAAAGATCGATTTATATCTAGGAGCTCTCCTTGGTCCTTTCCTCTCTCACGCTTTACATACAATGTTTCTGAGAATTCAGTTGTCTAAATCAGATATCAGTTGGGTTGAAATGTTTCCTTGACAATGCTGAGTTTTACTGAATATGGGAAATAATCACAGCTCTCATATATTCATCATAATGTGCAAATTAATGTATTTCAGATGATACATGACAACTTTGGAAGAATTTGGTTATCTAGTTTAATGGAAGCTGTATACTATCCAGATCTACGTGACAGTGAAATTCCACTTTTAGGCCTAGCCCACCGAGCACCACACACCTGTATACCAGGAAACATGCATGAATGTTACAGCAGTATTTTTGTAGTTCAGTTACTCTAAAAGGCAAAGCAATAGAAACAGTTCAGATGCCCTTAAGAAAAGCAGGCTGCTGTGCTATGCCATATAATGACACGCTGCACAAAATGTACAAGAATTGAAGTATGCCTACACATGTCTACATGAATACATTCCATACAATACATTTGTAGAAATACTGCCCAAAGATATCTACAAATTCAATGCAAAAGCCATCAATATCCCAACAACATTCCTGAATGAAATAGAAGCAATCCAAAAATTCATATGGAATAATAGAAAAATACTTACAATACACTAAACTTTGGAAACAGGCAAAACTTAAACATGCTTTATGGATAATATATATGAACATTTGTTTTTGTTTTTGTTTTTTTTTGTAGGGAATCTGTTTCGGTGAAACAGACTTGTGTACGTAAAACTGTATATATATATATATATATATATATATATATTATATATATACTGTATATAATATATACATATTATAATACTGTATAATATATATATATATACACAGTATATATATACAGTATATATATACAGTTTATATATACACATGCATGTATGTGTGCATATAACATATACATTTTGAAGAGATGGCTTATGTAGTTATAGGACTGCCAAGTCTCCAATTCAGAGGGAAAGGTAAAAGTCTAGAAGCCCTTGGGCAGGAGCTGAAATAATCCATTAGTGGAACTTACTTGTTCATCCCCACACATACTTCAGTATTGCTCTTAAGCCCTTACAAAGGATTGAACAAAGCCCACTCAGGAAATCAATGGCAATCTTTTCTTATCTGATTGTAGATCTCCACTACAGTTTAAAAATTCTATCCCAGTAAAACCTTGATTAAATATATATTCTTATTAGTGTGTAATCCATTTGATCAAGTTATAACAACATATGCAAATATACCAAATATATACAAAACAACCAAATGATATACAAATTATGCAGCCTCTGGAGAAAGTGCATAGGTGAGGCTAGCAGCAAATACCCAGATGTGTCCATGCTGTGAGCGCTACTCATTTTCCAGGGTAAATGGCACTTATGAGGGTATTTGTTACACTATTCTTTATAGCTTGTATAGCTAGTATAAATTCCTTCATCTGCATGAAGGATTTCATAACTAATCATGAATATAATATATCACAACATGAAGTAATTCTTTTCTAAGAATATAGGACCCTTCTGAGTATAAACTGGGTAGTTGGCGCTCTTCCATCTACCCTGTATGTGTAACCATTTATGCTGCTGCACCCCAAAACAAGCACACGAGGCACAAAGATTACTAACAACATTACACCAGGTGCTCGGTGGTGGACTAAATGGGTTTACTAAAAACAACAAAGACCATTTTCAATAGGAGACTAATCCAGCATCCAGAACTCAGCATTCCCAGGGCCTCAGTCGTGAGGTTGAATTTACTTACTTAAAGGTCTTCTGTTTGGGCTAGTATGTAGCCCATTGGAAAGGTATCTGCCTAGGTAGCACAATACCATGAATTTGATCTCCAGTATTAAAAAAGATAAGGGAAGGGAGGAAGGAAAGAAGGAAGGAAGGGAGGGGGGAAGAAGGAAGGGAGGGAGAAAAGGAGGAGCAAGGGAAGATGGAAGGAAGAAAGGAAGGAAATAAATAGACAGGAAAGGAAGAAGAGGGGTAGAGAGTGAGGGAAAGAAAGGGAAAGGAAGTAAGAAGGAAGGGAAGGAAAAAAGTCCACCTGTTACTTAACTTGTTCCTCTGTAAGAAAGAAAGAAAGAAAGAAAAGAAAGAAAGGGAAAAAGAAAATAAGAGTAAAAAGGAAAGTAAGAAGGAAATAAGAAGGAACATAAGAGAGAGAAGGGGAAGGAGGAAGGGAAGAAAGAAGGAAGGAAAGAAGAAAGGAAGTTTACCTACTACCTGGTGCATTTCTTTTTAAGAAAGTGAAAAAGAAGGAAAGAAGAAATAAAAAAAGAAAGGAAGGCAAGCAAGCAGGGCATAATGAAGGAAGAAAGGAAAGAAGGACGGAAGGAAAGGAAGTCCATCTTCTACCTTAACTCTTCCTCTTCCCTACCAGTCAAAAGATGGGACCAAGTGGGAGCTTATTCCCCCATTAATAGATTTCACCTTGGCAAACTTGTTATCCCTTTTGAACAAAGGCGTTGGAAAGGTGATGGAATGAGACACATGGACATTTGGAATAGCTTTAGTAAATCCAAGCACTCGGTTGAATGCTGTGCTAGTTGAGCTGCAATGCTGGTTGAAGAAGAGAGTGCTTGGTGTTTAGAGACCTTGGGTGTTTCTTTCCATAGAAGTGCGATTGGGAAGGGGCTAAGCTCACTGTCCTATGGACTCTGCAATTTGTCTGTCCAAGGTACCAATGAGGGCCTTCAGAATCTCACCAGGATTCTCTTCTACCTGCTCCCACTCTCATCTGCAACAGACACAATGAGGTTTCGAAAAATTATAGTACAAATCAGATCACTTAAAATTTTACAGTCTTAGCCATTTTTATATATTGTATTACTGCTAATTATATTCACTACAGAGACTCCTAAAAATCTGCCACTATACCAATTCATTCCCCATTTCTTCCCTTTTTTTCTTCTGAATGAATCCTACTCCTCTATGTATGTCACATAGATCAAATCAAACATCAGGTGCCTTTTTATTCTTGACATGTCAGTTCACACAATATCCCCCTGGATCATCCAAGGTTCATGTGTGTTTGTCTTCCCTTCCTTCTAAGGCTGAAGAGTATGCTATTGCATGTATATTCCTCATTTAGTTCAGCTGTCTATCCATCCATACTCATCTGAGTTGTGTCCATATAAACATGACGTGCAAATATCTCTTCAAGACACTGGTTTCGGTTCTCAGGTATATATCAGAAGCAGGATTTCTGAACCATATGGTAGTTTTACTTTTATGGTTTTAGAAACCAACATAATGTTAGCCATAGTGGTTATATCATTGTATACTCCTACTAGCAATGCCATAATGGGTCCTTTGCTTTTGTTTGTTTTATACCAGCAATAGGGTTTCAACGGAGAGCCTCTAGCTTGCTTGGCTTATTGCTCTGCTGGCCCATTACCACTTAACCCACAGTGACTTTTTGTTGCTTATTTTGGTGATAGAATCTTGTGGATTTTCTTCCAAGCCAGCCTTTCTCTTCAATCCTCCACATTTTACTCTTCTGAATAGCTAGAATTACAGGTGTGAGCCACTGGTGCTCAGTTTTTCCTTTCTTCTGCTTTGATCTCAAAAGCATTTGCTTTTGAGGCAATCTCTGTATGGAACTCAGGATGGCCTGGAACTCAGGATCGTCCTTCAGCCTCTTCAATATTCAGATTACAGGCATGAGTCACTATGTCTCATTCAGAACAAATTTTTGAACATATAAATGAGAGCATATGACTTTCCTATTGAAAAGTTTTGATGACTTTCCATTCTTCTCAAGATGAGAATCTAAATCCTTCACAGGAGCTACCAGGGCTGTGTAACCTGATCAAGGCAACTCTCCTATCTGACATAAGACTAAAGTCCACCATGCTTTCCCAGCTCAGAAACTTACATGCTTATTTCTCTTGTAGAATGCACTACACTCCAACATTCCCATGATGAATTCCCTTACTCTTCATACAGTCTGGGAAGTATCCTCACCTCCTCTAGTGAATGCAGTTCCTCCTTTATGCTCTCTAGGAGCACCTACTCATTTTCTTCAGAATCTAATCTAGGGTTATGTCATTAACTTGCTAATTGAGTTAGAAGTTCCTTAAGAGGAAGAACACTGCTGGGCACTGATGGCTCACGCCTGTAATCCTAGCTACTGAGGAGGCTGAGATCTAAGGATCACGGTTCAAAGCCAGCCTGGGCAAGGAAAATCTGTGAGACTCTTATCTCCAATAAACCGCTAGAAAACCAGAAGTGGTGCTGTGGCTCAAGTAGTAGAGTGCTCACCTTGAGTCGAAGACTGAGGGACAGCACCCAAGCCTAGAGTTCAAGCCCCATGACCGACCAAAAAAAAAAAAAGAGGAAGAACATTTATCTTTCCTATTTTCTATCAAATCCCAGCAGTTAGTGAAATGGCAAGGTTAAGCAAATCTCACCTGTAACTAGGAAAAAAATGACCATTTTTAGGTTAAAGAATGATATATTTGGAAAGTTTCATTCTACTTGTTAATTTTTCACACACAGATAAAACCTTGACTGAAGAGATACAAGGAGGTGGAATAGAATAAAATAAGTCAAAACCTAGCAAAATAAGTACCAACAAATGAGTACTTGCAAGGGGAGAGAGTGGGGCCAAGGAGAAGGGGGTAAAGGATGGAGAGCGAAGGGAGGAGAATGCAGGCAAGAATTCATTGTATGTACCCCAGAATTGAGAAATACAAGGGAAGGGATGAGTCAAAAGGGGGTGGAGATGTTGAAGTGATGACACAGATCAAGATCCATTGTACATATCCTGCCCATGTAATTGTAACCCCTCTGTACAGTATGTTCACAAAAAAATTAAATTAAATTAAAAAAAAAAGATCCGTTGTACACATGAACTGCTTTGTTAAGTGACAAACAATTCAATACATAACCTCAAATGAAGCTTCGCAAGGGAAGGGGATGGGTTGGGAGAGAATGTTGACAGGGTGATGTTGATCAAGAGGCATTGTACTCATTAACTTCTTCAGTAAATGGCAATTCTTGTATACAACTACTTAAAGATAATAAAAAAAATATTGGAGGAAAAGCCGAAAATAAAACTAGAAATGTACCCATAAGATGAAATGGGCCATATTATGTCCAAGGAAAGGCCCAAAGTTGCTATTGGATTTTAGAGTTACATTTTCTGTGCTAGAAGGCAGTGTACAGTGGATTACATTTGCCTTGCCAACTCTATTGGTATACCAAACTCCAAGCCACACAGTCTCATCATTCACATTCCAGTTTTCTGGGTGATAATGTATCAGTTATTGTTCAGATTTTGAATTGAAAATTTCTTCCAAGCCATTCAGTTATTCATTTTATCTCTTTTATAACATACCAGTGGCTGACAGTAAATTTTAATTTCAGTCTAACATAATTGTTAAAGACTGTACCAAATCCTGTAGAAGAACCAAATGTGATTAAAAACCTGCCTTCTAGTGCTTTCTGTCTTGAGAAAGAATGTTGCCACCAGCAACTCCGTTGATGGTGACCTTACTATTTGCTTGCTGCTTTCTTTTTCTTTAAAAGCATTCTGATGGATGTATGAGGGATGGGGAGAATGAGGAAAGGAGCAATACTGACCAAGCTCATTTTACTCATAAGCTGACAGGCTGAATGATAATCCCTTTACACAACTGTTTAAAAATAACACAAATACAAATGTAATTTTATTAAAGAAGTCATATGACAGGGAGCCGGGCCCTGGTGGCTCATGTCTATCATCCTAGCTACTCAGAAGGTTGAGATCTGAGGATCATGGTTTGAAGTCAGTCCAAGCAGGAAAGTCCATGAGACCCTTATTTCTAATTAACCACTGAAAATGCTAGAAGTGGAGCTGGGGCCCGAGTGGTAGAGTACCAGCCTTGAGCTAAAAGACTGAAGGACTAGACTGATTTTAAGCCGCTGTACCCCTCCCCAGTAAAAGCAACCAGCGCTATTGTTCCCTAAAACAAACTGCATTTCACCTATTCTAAGATAGGTGAAACTCACATACAAATGTATGTGAGTTTCTGAAAGCAAAGAGTGTTTGAACAATGACAGTAACCTGTCTCATCTACTGAGCAGGGGATGCAGTGTTGGCAAGGGACTCTGTGCATACCTCAGGATACATTATGGTCTCAGAGACTCACTATGAGTGCTCAATAGAGGAAGGGATGGATGGATGATGGATAATTTCATTGTCAGTGCAGGGCAAAGTGAAGTCAATAGTAATCCCTATTTTGGGGAAAAAGTCAGAAGAGACTACATAAGAGGTTGTGTATGCACAGAACTTGGAAGAGCTCTTCATCATTTGTGATCGGTGGCATCACTGAAGACAGAGGAAGGTATGAGACAGGAGGGTGGGAAAGATCGGGTGACTTCAGGAGTCAGTCAGCTCATATGAATGCACAGGGAGTGATGGAAGAAGAATGGGGAGGGGTGAGACTCAGTATGAGGTTGATGCACTGGCACTACCAGGACCACATCAAGGAATAGGAACACTTCTGAAGGGGGCTGCTATGGTCCAAAGATGTATATGGAGGTGAATTGTGGGATGCTGCTGCAGAGAATTCAAGGAAGAAAACTAGTTATTCGGTAGCTGTTACTCTTTTAACAAACTTTTGTGTAGTATCTATTAAACACCCTGTACAATACTGCAATAAATATGACTCAAGATTTCATCTAGTTCAAGATTTCAAGATTTTATAGTCTACAAAAGTAAAAAAAAAAAAAACCCAGATTACTAGATAGAAACAGTAAAATAACAAATGCATAGGTTTCTGTGACTTTTGAGCCCACTGGAGACGGGGCACGGAGAGTTACGGGACAAGTGAAAAGTTCCAGGGAGGTGGTGTCAGCTTAACTGAGACCCAAATGTGGGCCGATGCCAAAAAGCATGGGAGAGACAGGCATGGTAAGCCCCAGAGTCGTTCTATTGCTTTTGCTCCTAATTGAACACAATTTGGACTGGTGGAACTCCAAGTTTGGAAAGATGGCATGGGAAAATCCAGAATGGTAGAGAGAAGAGAGTTAGCATGTTGGAGTAAGTAGGAGCAGGGAATTTGTTTAGAAAGGGAACCAGGAAGCGAATGCAACTATTCTGAGGAGAGGAAGACAAGGCTCTGGTGAGGAAATGAGCGATGGGGGTGAACAAAAAGAAATGAGCAGGAAGCTGGGTGCCAGTGGCTCATGTCTATAATCCTAGCTACTCAGGAGAATGAGATCTGAGGATCACATTTCAAAGACCAGCTGGAGCAGGAAAGAGTCCATGAGACTCTCATCTCCTGTTAATCAACAAAAATCCAGAATGGAGCTGTGGCTCAAGTAGTAGAGAACTAGCCTTGAGCACAAAAGTGTAAGGAAGTACCCAGACCCTAAGTTCAAGCTCTAAAAATAGCACATGGAAAGAAAAATAAACAAATAAAAGGAAAGAAACCAGAATTACTGCTAAAATAAATCCCTCAACTTTGTTAGATTATTTTACTGGGAAGATGTCCCAAATCCCCTGTGTTTCAGATACATCTGTCTAGAGATGACAGTGGCTGAAGTGGGGGTCAGCTTTACTCTGATACTCAATCACATTATACCAGTTTGCTGGTACGAACCCTACTGTGGAAGACACAGGAGGGGAAGTGTGGAAGATCATCTTTGTCTGTGTAGTATTGTGTTTGGATGGTATCATTAACTAGGCTAGTACTAGATGTACTTTCTAGATGTACTTTACTAGATGGTATTCATTGTTCTATCAAAAATTTGAAGGAAGATTGCAGAGCTCAAATTTTAAATGAAATCCCCAAAGTATCTACCACACTCAAAAGAAACCTCACATCTGTAATCCTAGCTACTCAGGAGGCTGAGATCTGAGAATCACAGTTCAAAGCCCACCCGGACAGTAAAGGCCAATGTGACACTTATCTCTAATTAACCACTTAAAATGGGAAGGGGAGCTGTGGCTGAAAGTGTTAGAGCACTAGTCTCAAGCAGAAAAGCTAGGGGTTGCACCTGAGGTCAAGCCCCATAACCTGCAAAAAAAAAATAAAAAAGGAAAGAAATATGTGAGTTGAATAGGAAGAAACACATAATATCCCAGAGTCAACATGTGTGTGATTTAAAATTGGTGTTAAAAGATAATGGGTAAATGCTAGATGAAGGTAGATCTTTCCTGAAATCCTAGCTATCCAGCAGGCTGAGATCTGAAGGTCACATTTCAACACCTGTCTGGACAGAAAAGTCCACGAGACTCAAAATAACCAGGAAAAATAATGGAAATAGAGCTGTGGTTCAAGTGGTAGAGTGGGAGAGAAAAAAAAAAGCTAAATGAGAGCGCTTGCAGTTCAAGCCCTAGTACCAGCATCACAGGGCAGGGGGCGGAGAGGTGGGTTATCTCGGATTATAAAGACGTTACTTATTTGTCTGATTCTATCTTGAAGGAAAACCTCAGGAAATAAAATAACACCTATTTCGTAAGTTTGTTGGAAGGATTAAATTCACTAATATTTCAAGCATTAATTCATATGCAGGTACTATCATAGACACTAATTTGAAAGATAAAACACACAGGACAGGACATTTCAATAAGTTTAGGGGGAGGGGGTGCTGATTTAGGCCTGACATCTTAAGGTTGCAATAAGCACAAAATAGCTTTTCATAATTGCACATTCAATTACATATTCAAACACCTAGATCGATTATAAAAATGCTTTCCCCAAAGACACTTATTATATAGTACCTTTTGTGGGGAGTATATAACCCATCATAGACTGCATGGATTATAAACCAAATCTATTTGTGGAAATATCGAGTGTATGTGTATGTGTGTATGTACTGGGGCTTGAAATAATGTTGCCATGTTCTCACTCAGCTTTCTTGTTTGGGGCTGGCACTCTACCACTTGAGCTACAGCTTCAAATTCCAGCTTTTTGCTGGCTAATTGGATGGGGGAGTCTTTATGTGTTTGACTGACTGAAATGGCTTTGAATTTCAATTCTCAGGTCTCAGCCTCCTGAGTTGCTAGGATTACCGGCTTTAGCCACTGGGGCCCAGCTGAAATACTGATATTTTTTATAATAGCCTAAAGTCCTTTTTGCTTAGAATTCATTGCTAATCAGTTCAGAGTTAAGGCCACATCTCTGTGTTATGCCTTACCTCTCTCTACTTCCAATGTCTTGGAAGCCAACTCATCAGGAAGTGCTTTACAACAGAAGTAGCCAGATAAGAACAGCTGGAAAGCCAAGCACAATGGCTAATATCTGAATTGGGATTCAGATGTTATGTTGGGAGGTGGAGATATTAGGATTATAGTTGGAACCAGCTCTGGCAAAATATATATATATATATATATATATATATATATATGTATGTATGTATGTATGTATATACCTACACACATATGTGTGTGTTAGCAAGACCTTATCTCAAGATACAAGTTGGGTCATATGACCTTAATTCCAGCTTCTTGGGAGGTAGAAGTAGGAGAAACTTGGTGTGAGAACTGCCCAACCAAAAAGTACAAAAGCCTATTAGAAAAATAGACTGAGGTATAAAAGACTGGGGTACAGTCCATTGTGCAGAGTGAGTGACCACTTGGGCCATGAGTTTTTCCCATGGAGAGGACAGTTCATGCAGATTGTTGAGATGAAAGGCACTAAAAGGGCTATCTTACCTAATGCAACAAGAATTTAGGCCTCCAGTATGACATGCTTTTGTATTTTTTCAATGTCTCTCTTCCTAGCATTTCTACTTTACAAATTTCTAATTTACTACTTAGGTAATAAGATGCTAATATTTTGTTGGATGAATGAATGATGATACTTCCTGTTAGAACAAAATTTTACAGTGCCATAGTGGAATCATGTGTCAGCAGTCACACAATCAGCTGGGAGGTGTGCGAAGTTGAGGTTGACGTAAGTGGTCTCCTCCCAGGGACGTCCAGGATAATAGAAGGGCTGGGAAGTTATCAGAGCAGTTCCAGAGGTTCAGACTCTCAGAAGGATCAGAACAGCAGATTGAGGGCTAATGATGAGCAATTCAACACCTATGGTTCCAGACAACATTCTCTCTGCCTGCTGAACATAGCAGACATAGACAGACATAGGCAGACAGTCGTAAAAGCAGAAGAGGGCAGGAGCATTAGCCTGAGTCGAAGCACAAGTAGCCGGCATACCAAGTCTTCACATGTAGAGAAAAGATAGCACCCACTGAGGTGCAGAGCACTAGATCAAAGCCCCAGCAGCTCAATGGTTTCCTTCAGAGGGTTTGCGCTGCTCAGGCTACAGGATGTTTGTGATAGACAGCATGGCAAACACCAGCTCCCTGCACTGGTGAAAGTCTGAGCTGTGTGTGTGTGTGTGTGTGTGTGTGTGTGTGTTTGTGTATCAATGGATGGGGTGTGGGCTTGGGCTCTTCTTATAATACTGTATCATTAGACATGGACAGAGAACTAGGAAGATCCACATTTCCTAAGCATCTTCCAGGAATGAGGCCCTATGCTAAACATGTTGATGCATAGTATCTCATCAGTTGCATAGAACAATGCTTGTGTATTATTCCGAGTCCAATTTTATAAACGAAGAGTCAGTCTCAGAGAGCTTCCATCCTTGTCTGAAGTCACATTGCATTTTAGAGGCCAGCACAGAATTTAAATCCAGGAAACCCAGGTGTAGGGAACTCTCATCACTTGACGAAGCATTAAACTGAAATGTGCATCTCCTCGTCCCTGTGTACCAGGCATTGTGAGCAGAGAGGATTCCAGCTTTCAATAGGAAGTGACTCTCACAGATGCTGTGCCAGATGCCTGGCTTGGGGCGGGGGAGGGGGGAGTTGGGTGGGGATGAGTCAGATGACAAACACCCACAGGATCTCGCCATTCTTGATTGAATCTAGCAGCAGTTAACCCCGGAGAATTACTCAGACAGTATTTGAAGTTATGATTCAAATGGACAAACTAATTGTTGGGTTTGTTCTCAAAATATTGCTTTGATTTCTTAGTACCAAAGCAATCTGACTTCCAGTGTGGTCCTCCCGCATCAATCCATTTCTAGCTCCCTCCTGCTTCATTTCCCAGCTGGCCATCAGTCCCCCGCCAGCCTTCCTCCAGCTCTCAAGATGAACTCAGCTGAACTTGGATGAACCTTTTCCAGGGCCACGAGAGCTTTCCCTTACCACGAAGATTGCAGGGCACAGTACCTATTTCAACAAGGCAAATATTTAAGGAGGTCTTCTATAATCTACTTTGGTTAGTTACTTTCATTTGTCCAAGAATTACATGTAGTTCAGTGAATGAGCTACTTAGTGCATTGCACTGTGTTTATCTGTGTGTCAAGTGTTGGCCTAGGGTCACAGTAATTGGGATGGCCCCAACTGGGTAGGGATCTTTCTTTGGGGCTCTCATTCAGGGCTGACAGAAGGGAAAAGAGGGCATTCACTTAGTTGTCTTCTAGTTTGTTGATGGTTTTTCTTTGTGCAACTTTCATGCTCCAGGAAGCACCAGCCTACATGCCTCACAGGTGAGGTTCAAACCTTGGCTAAACCTAAACAGTTCTCCTGACTACATACAAGCTCTCAAATTCATTCTGCTGCTTGGCTTCAGACTCAATGATGCAAAGTCAATCCATTTCTTTCATTTTGTTACTGAAAATCTTGCTAACCAGATCTGTAGAACCCAGATAGGATTCTTCCTGGCTGTGGGAAGCACGGTGGCATATGTCAAAGGCCCAAGTACTCTTCCAGATTTATTTCAATCCAAACTATTTGTTGAGTGTTGGGTACCAGGCAGAATGCTTGTTTCTAGTATAACAATAAATTATCTTTTTTTCCATACACATGGGAAATATAGAAAAAATAAATTTTGGCCACACTTGGATTTGAACTCAGGTGCAATTGAACACTGTGCACGTGTTTGAGCCAAATCTTCAGCTCTTTCAGTTCTTTTAAGCTTGGGTTATTTTTTCAGATAAAGTCTCACATTTTATCCAGGCCAGTCTAGACTGTGATCCACCTACTTTCTAATCCCCATGCAGCTGGGAAAACAGGCATATAGCATCAGGCTTCGACTTTTCTACTGAGGTAGGGTCTCATGAATGTCTTTTCAAGGCTGGAATTGCGATCCTTTGGATATCAGCCTTCTGAGTAGCTGAGAATATAGATGTTAGTCAATGTCATCTAAATACTTCTATAAAAAGAAATTTTAAAAGGGAGGGCTCTCAGGGAGTCACTTCTGTCATCATAGAACACTTAGTCAAACCTGAGTGTCCAGGGGAAGTAGCAATGGAAAAAAAAGGCTTATAAGAGTTGATTGGGAGACTGAAAAATAGTCAGGGGGAAAGCAGTTCTGGGAGTCACTATGGGTAGAGGGTGCATCAAGAACAAAGGGACAAGAGTGTAAGTGTCCATCTTACTCACTGTCGCCTCCCCAGCACTACAGTGTGCTACATCATACACGCTTGATATGTTTGAGTTCCATGGAAAGTGGGAGGTAGAAATAAGGAGGAATAGTTGCAGCTGTAAGCTTTGGTAAAGAAATACAAAACAAAATGTTAACATTTTTCCTTTTTTTATATGTCTAAAACCACTTATAATTAAATGAAATATACAATATTCATCATGTACCAGCAGCTCATGCCTGTGGAGGCTGAGATCTAAAAACAACAGCTGGGCAGAAAAGTTCTCAAGATTCTTATCTCCAAGTAACCAGAAAATGCAGGGCTGGAGGTATGACTCAAGTGGTAGAGTAACAGCTATGAGCAAAAAAGTAAGGCTCTGAGTTCAAGTCTTGGTAGTAGCATAAAAATTAATAAAATAAATAATAAACAAATAAAAAACAGCATACAAAATTCTAATAATCAGGCCTAATGTTGATTACTTATTAGGTCACACTCTGCTAAGATAGTTTTCACGTATAATCTCACCTGACCTCAAAGACATTGTGATATGGGATTGAGTTACCCTTCCAGCCAGGATACCAGGAAGTTAAATTAGGACACAGCCACGGTCATGTGGTTGGTGATATCCTGAGGATGAGCCAGGCACTCTCTCCAGAACTTGCATGCTCAGCCACTACTCCAAAACTGAGGTTTTAGAGAGTTATTTTAGTTCCGTGAGCTCAGGAGTGGACAAATGGTAGATCTATTTGGAGATGTCAAATAACTATTAATATTTTTCTTTGTTCTGCTGACAAATAGCTATCCGATCAGTTCACTCGTGGAGACTACTGTGTTTTTTTTTTAAAGAAAGAAACAAACAAGCTGAAAGTGCACACATCTTGAGATGTGCAGAAAGTAGAGCATTAAGGTAGACACTGGTAGCTCATGCCCGTAACTATAGCTATTCAGAAATCTGAAATACAAAGAATTGCAGGTTAAGGCCAGCAAGGGTAAAAAGGTCTCTGAGACTCCAGCTCCAAAATAATCAGCCAAAAGCTGTGTTGGAGGCATGTCTCAGATGACAGATCACCAGCTACTAGCAAGCATGTCAACCAAGCATGAGCCCCTGAGTTCAAACCCCAGTATTGACAGATCATTAGTAATTATTAAGTCCAACAGCATACCAATAATACAGTGTCCCATTCAATTCTTACATTTTTTTATGACTTAAAGCCTGTTTTTGACTAATTTATTGAGGCACAAAAATATCCTACCCACAGCTTTACAAACATCTTTTAGATAGCAAGTGGCATAGGAAAATTGAACTTGCATTTCAAAAAGCAGCAACTGCATTTTGTTTTCTGTTATATTGGATTGTGTCCTGGAGTCAGAAAACCTGTCCGTTTGAGACATGGTTTTGTACTGTATTTAGTGCTCTGAAGACTCTCAGAAGCTGGGAGCCGGTGGCTTACACCTGTAATCCTAGCTACTCAGGAGGCTGAGATCTGAGGATCACAGTTTAAAGAGAGCCTGGGCAGAAAAGTCCATGAGACTCTGATCTCCAGAAGTAGCGCTGTGGCTCAAGAGGTAGAGCACTAGCCTTGAGCTGAAGAGCGCAGGGACAGCGCCCAGGCTGAGTTCAAGCACCAGAACAGACAAAAGAAAAACAAAAACACTCTCAGATTGGGATTTATAATCACAATACCTTCCTTATCCAATTTCTGAGCAAATTGCTTGACACTTAGCACATTCTATGTGAAGAATTGTCAGAAGGGACCTGAATGTTTGCCGTCATTGTACAATGCTATGCCCACTGTCTTTTGTTCCAAATCCCTGGCCTGCCATTCCATTCTGACTTGCTCAGAGAGCCCAAGGTATGTTTCATTCTGCTGTTAGCTCTCCTGGGCTCAAACTTGTAGGGAAGAATTTTCACTGTCCATCAGCCTTCCTTTCCAGCTGCTTCGGAGAACAGAAGGAGGGCAGCACTGAGTTAGAACAGGTTCTCTCATCATTATTTAAATCATCAGTTCTTTTAAAAGAATCTTAAGAGTCATTAAATATTCATGAAAGCATCCTTCCTGGCAGCTTCTCCACTGTAGGTAATTACAGAGGGTTTAAAATATCTGACATTGCTTGGAAGCACACAAAGCTCTGTCAGCTGCAAGCAGAGGGCTGATTTGTAATTTAATTAACATCCTGGCTTGTCCTGTTCTTCATGGCAAAAAAAGCAGGAAAGTATTTCCTTTCATTTATGAAGCCTATTTGAAAAAAAAAAAAAAAAAACATTCAAATGAAGCACCTGGAGGAATTGTTCATCTGTTTCTTCAGTCTTAGTACTTTATCCCCTGCTCCAAATCTGGGAGAAAATCCTCTTTTCAAGTGTTGCTTGGGCCACCCGGGAGGCTGATTGTAGGTCAGTCACATTTTTAAGGTTATACTGTTGGAAATCTGGATGCAGTTAGCAACTGATTTATTTGTTTTTGTTGTGCTTATTTATTTTTGTGTGTTTATTTGTGCCAGTGCTGGGGCTTGAACTCCAGGCTTGGATGCTGTCCTTGAGCTGTTTGGCTCAAGGCTAGCACTCTACCTGTCTGTCTACTCTATCGGTCACACAGATTTTTCATATGTAGGCTAAGTTTGAACTGCATTTCTCAGGTCTCAGCCTCTTCAGTAGCTAGGTTTACAGACTTGAGCTACTGGTGCTTGGGTGTTTTCTTCTTTTTACAGGCCAGGTTTTTCTTGCTGAAATGGAAGTGTGAAACTGGAGAGAGAATGCAGAAAGTGCATGAAGGGAAAGGGACATAGTCACTGATAAGCCAAAGCCTTATGAGAAAAGGAAAGGAATTTGCTAGAAAAGGGCCAGCTGCTTGCGTATTATAAAAATTCGAAGTGAAAGTGCTAAAGATGAACATCAAAGTGTCCAAACAAAATATAGTTTTCAAGTTCTGATGGCATAACTAAAGTGAGGGAGTACTTGCCTTGCAAGTGTAAGGCCCTGAGTTCTATCCTTCTCAGAACTTCATCAAAGGAATTGTGGAATCTAAATTTGTACAGTTTGGAGAGGAAGAGAAATCCTCTAACTTTGTGTACTTCATTTCTTGAGGCTGTGTCCCTCACCACCTCGATTTTCTCCATATTCCGAGCTGGACTCACATATTTCCTGGGACTCATTACTTTTCCTTTAAAGTTTGGTTAGAATTTTCATACTGACTCCACTTTCTCCCAAAACATGTTCTTCCTTTATGCCAAAGCACAATTTATCTCCCTGCACTCAGGGCCACACATTCTTGCTGGATTTGCATGCTTACCTAGTGCTCTCCCACTGAGTGCTCCTCCAGCCTGGCTTTTTGATGACTATTTTGGCAATGGAACTTAAGGATTTTTGTTGTTGTTGTGGGGAGGGGACAGTAGGTCTGGCCTAACCTCAAACTGTGATCTTCCAAATCTCTTTGTCCTAAGCAGCTAGGATTTCAGGACTGAGCCACTGGCATGCTTTCTAAAGTACAGGTTTTTTAAAGATGAAGAGGATTTTTGTCTAGTAGCAACATTCCGTCAATCTGGTCCACTGTACACACAACTATGCAGCTCGCAGGAGGAGGTAACTTCCTTCCCCCCAGAAGGGACTCAGATTAAAAAAGGAGAGGTAGACCTGGCACAGAGAAAGATGTGTGTCAATGGGAGTTAACAGAAGCAGCAGAATTAAAAAGTTTTGAATATTTCTTAAATGTCAGGCATTGTATAAGGAACTCTGTGTAGGTGCATTACAGTGTTGCTAAATGTCATGAGTATGATGACTTCTTTGACAGTCTAGAAAAAGTGCTCATAGCTAGAATCCACTAATTGTTAGTGAAAGACCCCAGCCCGTGCTTGCCCACTAGGTACCCCAAGAAAGTTGCTGCCCCTTACCCTGCATACCTAAGGGGGTGGTGGGGCAGGATAAGTGCAGGCCGCTAACCAGGAAACGAAACCTCGAGCCTCTGAGTCACCGCCTGCAGACCCTAGCCTGACCCTAGTACATGCCTTAAAGCCAGACATTCCTAGAAAATAGCCGACCCACCTGTCCCTTCCTGTAAAACTTAACCCTAATGGCAGGGTAGGGCAGGATGTAATAAATCACTTGTCAAAATTAGGGAACAAACAGTTTCGGTGCATAACGACCCGCACAGACTTGTCCGGGCAAGTACCGACACGTCAGTTTCCCCCCAACCCCACCTACCCCATCTGGCTAGCTTAACCTGACCAATCCTCACCCTGAGCGTAATTTAAAATTAACCAATCATCCCCCTGTAACCACGCATCTCGCTTCTGTAACCTCGCTTCTGCTGTCCATAAAAAGAGGGTGCTTTCAAGCACTCGGCGCGCAAGTCTCCCGATAGACTTTGTCGCCCCGGGTACCCGTGTAACCGGTTCTCAGACACTTGACTCGAACCTTGTGGATCTCGTGGTTAAGTGCACCTGGGAGCCGAGGCATGCCCGAATAAACCTCTTGCTGATTGCATCCGCACAAGTGGTCTCGTTGTTCCTTGGGGAAGGGTCTCTTCTGATTGAAGGACACCCCAAGTCTTCGGGGGTCTTTCATGTGGGGGCTCGTCCGGGATAGAGACCCCCACCCAGGGACCACCGACCCATTTTCGGGAGGTAAGCTGGCCAGCGTCTGTGTATTGTCTGAGTGTTGTCTGTGTGCTGTCTGAAGTCTTGTGTGGCCAATTTCTGTGCGCTTGCGAATCTGGTGAGTTCGGCCGTTCTCGTCTGTATCAGGCGGACCCGTGGAGGAGCTGACGAGCTCGTACTCCCGACCGCGGTCCCCAGGAGACGTCTTGGGGGCTTCTGGGAGCCTGAAAAAGTGGCTCATCGGAGGGCCTGAAAAAGTGGCCCATCTGGAACCCGGTCCTTTTGGACGCGTGGTTCATCAGGGGAGACGAGAGATCCGGACTCTCAATAAAGTCTCCATCAGGTTTTGCTTTCAGTTTGTTAGCAAAAACGCGCAGCGAAGCTAAATGTTCTAAGTGTTGTCAGTATTGTTTTTGTGTTTGTTAAAATTTAAGCATGGGACAGACTGTCACAACCCCCCCTTAGCCTTACTTTACAGCACTGGAAGGACAGCCTGAGCCTAGATTGTCAGGTTTTAGGAACTTGCTTGTTTGTCAATTATGAAATTGCCACTGACCACCTGTGAGTGGCCCCAGTTAGATTTCAGCCTTGGGCCTTGGCTCAGGGGGTCTGAGCGTGGGGGAGAACCTGCCAGTCTGAGGGGACGGCCGCTAGGGATTTTTCTTTTCCCTTGCCCCAGATGACTGGGAATTCTCCTCCGCCTTGGAAGGCCCCTGGGTCAACGTCTGCGGGGAAAAAAAAAGAAAAAAAAAAGAAAAAAATCCTCCGGAGGTAAATAGGGGGTTTGAGCCCCCTGGTAAGTGAATGGTGGTGAAATGTCGCCCCATTCACTGAGACTTGATTTTGTCTTTGTGGCCACTTGGTTGTATTGTTAACTTTAGTATGTGTTTGTTTTATGTTTTCTGGGGTAGGAAAGTTCTGGGTGAGTGTGACAGGCTCAATCAGCAGCCTCTGGATTCAGCTTCCTGAGTGAGAACAGCACAGAGTTCCAGTAGGGATAAACGGGGGCTCATTAGTCCCCAACTCAGCCTTCAGTTCTTGTCTAGTTCTGTTTTAGAATTGGTACCAGTTTTAAATGTGGATCCTTGGTTTTTGTGTTTATCTGTGTTTTTGTTATTTATTTAAACATCTCTGGGGGAATAAAAGTTCCAGCTGGGCTGGGTCACAGACCTGCTACGCCCACCCTCCCTGTGAGGCATGGAAGGTTACTGGGCTAGTTTGGTTCCCTTCAAGCCTCAGGCTGCATTTTCTCCTTGTGCAGGCTGCTAGCAGGGAGGGTGTAAAAGGCTGTGTGTCTGGTTTGGACTTTTTCAACTAGTCCTGACAATGTAAAAATCTGGCCGGTTTAGTTTTAGGTGACCCCCTCCCCCAGCCCTCCTCCTCCTACAGAAGGGATTCAAAAGACTGATTAGTGAATTGCCTTGCTAGATAAGCAAGCTCTGGGAAAATAAAGCCCAACAAAGGTACCTAGTTAAAAAGAAATACTGTCTTAAATTTTTGTTTAAGAACTTTAAAAGGTGTACGTACGACTGATTTTGATTTTTGCGCGCTTTAAGATCTGTGTGAGTGCTTTGTGTGTGTCTGTGAACATGTTCAAAGATAAGAATTGTCAGCATGCTGTAACAATTGGGTGAGTTTAAATTTAAAATTCAAAAGGTTATGAGGTTTGGACATTACCAAAGATTTTAAAAAAAAATCTTCACATTGTTTTAAATGGCTTTGTAAAGATTCTTTAACTTGCAAATTAGAAAATCTGGTATTTTAAAAGACTAATGTTTTAAAATGCATAAGACTGTTTATACTGTAATCAAATTATCTGGCTTAACAAAAATGCATTGGCAGTTTGAGATCTAATTCCCTTGGCTAAAATTTGGAGATAAATATTAAAAATTTAAATGTAAAGGTTAGTTTAACACTGTCAAAGATGTTACCTGTTCTGTCTGTCTAAAACTGTATTTCATTCGAGAACCAAGAGAAGAGATGGAGAAAAGAAACCAACAGAAGACCTATCTTTAGGGGTAAGGGGTGAACAAGCAGAAGTGCAGTTCAGCTGGCCATGCATGGTGGGACAGGCCCTGGGAAGAGTCCACGCAGGGTGAAAGAGGGTAAGCTGGCACAAACGCAGTTCATCTAACCCTAAAGAGTCAGATTGGGTGTGCCCATTCCATAGAAGGGGCCGAACGGCCCATCTTCGTTCTCTCTTTTCTCTGCAGTCAGACACTGAAAACATGATGGTTAAAATAAGTGATGTGATGACCTGATTAGTATTGCTAAAACTTCCCCTTGGATGTGTTAACATTAAAATTAGAAAGGCCTTAAAAAGAGGGCCAAAAGGTTATTTGTATAATGTGGCTTACTTTCAATTATGTTCTACAATTAGGATGTTTTTAAAAGTTATAGAGGTGTTAAGTCTAGCCTCGTGGTATAATGATGGTGACTGTAATTTTTGGCATTAAGGAAAAATTGTCATTTAAATTTAAAAATCTTAATGTGTGTCTGCTTTAAAACAAGCAACCAAGAGGCAATGAGTGACACTTGGCCTCAAGATTTCAAGGGATCTTTTCAAAACGCAAATGAAAACTAAAGTATGAAATATTAAAGGTGATTAATAAGAGGCTTTTAAAAAAAAATTAATTAAAAAATGGATTTTTGGATATAAAGTTTAAATGTAAAATTGTTCTTGACATTGGCCTCAATGTACACAAAGGAAAAATTAAGATTATCAAAAGAATTGCTATTCTAGTTTGCTCTTATAGGTTTTTTTAAGTTTCCAGCAAGCCCAGAGCAAAGCACAGAGTATTCTTACAAGTTTGTCAGATGTAACTTTGACTCTTAATAAGTTTCAGGTAAGAGCATGCTTAAAAGCTACTTCTATGTTGACCACCTTGTTGCCTTTAATTGGAGTAAAGTGGCCTTTCATAAGACGCATTGATCTGCAAACTGGTTCGAAGCCAGCCCGGGCAGACAAAGGTCCCTGTGAGACTGTCACCTCTCTTCAGCCAGCAGAGTACTAGCCCTGGACTAAAGAGTCAGGGGACAGTACTCAAGCGCCAAGCTCAAGACTCATAGTGGCAGAGTACTAGCCCTGGACTGAAGAGTTAGGGGACAGCATTCAAGCCCTGAGTCTGGGACTCAAAGTGGCAGAGTGCTAGCCTTGAGCTGTAGAGCTGAGGGACAGTGCTCAGGCCCTGAGTTCGAGTCCAGCAACCAGCTAAAGGGAAATGCCAATGAGGCATTTATCCCAATGTGGAGAAGACACTCCTGGGACAAAAGCAATGGAGAAGCATCCAGAGGCAGTAAGCCACTGCTTGGATGGCAGAAATGTCAGATCCTAGTGTCATTTGTGCGTGGCCTTTCAAAACTGGTCAGAGCCGGGAGGTCATAGGAAGATAGTTTGGAAGCATGCCTAATGTTCATGACTACCTTGTAAGAGACAGGAACTTGCCAATCCTCTATGATAGTAAAAAGCTAATGTTATAAAATGTGGGGGATAGTTTAAATCTCAACCCCTTTATGTGCCAAAAAGCTTTAATTGATTGGCTGACACTAGTTACATGAAGTTCATTTGCTCAGGAAAAAGTTTGCAAACCTGAGTGTGTTTCTATTGATATCTGTCTAAAGGCCTGCAAAGGTAACTTAGGCATCTTAGGCATTGTTGAGATCACATTCCTAAGCCATCTAGGAAGATGCTTTTGCAAACCAGAGTGCTGAACAAGCTACACTGCTGTAACTGGAGAAAAGGTCTGTGCAGTTGTCAAATGTTAAATATTGTTCTTAATGACATCTAACCCTGATGGCCTCTTTGTAAAATAGGCTAAGGTTATAGGTTCCTGGCTAGGTAAGATCAACGCCCCTGAAGTCAGCTTGAAGAAGTTACAGAAGATGGATCTTCGCCCTTCTACCCCCATTTTAAGATCAAGGGTCCAGAGTCAGTTTTGAAAAAAATGAGGCAAAATAGATAAAATAATTCTTTTAAAGGCATAAAAAATAGGGCTAACAGTTGTTGATATGCAAGGTGTGGAGACTGCATCTGTTAGAGATGGTTACAAGACTAAGCCTTCTGAGCCTTCTGTGTCTATTTACAAAAATATCTGGTTAGTAAAAATGTTGTGATTTTGGTAAATTGTCCTGGGCTATTGTTTAAAGATCTTAAAAACCAGCAGGATCAAAGCCTGCCAAGCCTATGCAATGTATCCTTAACCAGTCTGTGTAGGAATTTACAGCCCAGCATGAGGTGTGACAGTCCCTTGGAGCCACTGAGAGATCCTGCTGCTGCTGCTGCTGCATACCCTAATGGTTAAAGTTCAACGACTGCCTGACAGTCACCTGGAGAAACTCCTGCCTAAAGATTCCATCACCTCAGTCCGCTTCCTGGTTGACTGCTGCTAAATCTACGATCTTGTCGGACATTCTTTTGGGTGATATCCAAAAACCCTCTCTTCCCACAGTGAATATTGGGGACAAGGATATCATTGGCTTACTTGTCTTAGGCACTTCAGTGCATAGTGACTGGAAATCCACTCTATGGTCACAGCCTAGTTTGGCTCTGGTATGGTAATAACCTGAGTGTGTTATCAATGGAGGTAATACTCTTAGCCTTAAAATCTAGCAAGCTTCTACATCACAGTGGTGCCTTAAGGCTGTTCTAAGATAAAGGTTCCGCAAGCAAAAGGAAAATTGTGCAGTTTTAAACTACAGCTACAAAGATGCTCAGGGATTGTAAAGAAAGAGGGTGGTAAAGAAAGCCTTGGAAAAGGGATTGTAAAGAAGGTAGTAAAGAAAGCCTTGGGAAAGGAATTGGGGAAAAAATTGATATCCACTTTGGATAAGAAAGGATTTGAAAAGTAAGAATTGTCTTTAAAGAAGACAAACCTCAGAAAGTTTAAGTATGTAGCAAATGGTATGAGTATGTCTTAAAATTGGAGCTTACAAGTACAGCTGGTACAAAGGATCATGGAACAAGTCCCCATGGTTCGCTACCCTGTTATCCTCCCTAATGGGACCACTAATACTATTAATGCTAATTCTTACCTTAGGTCCCTGCATTATAAATCGCCTGATACAATTTGTAAAAGACCGACTATCGGTCGTACAGGCCCTAGTACTAACCCAACAATATCATCAGCTTAAATTAACGGAGGAAACGTCGGGTGAATGAAGGATTTCATTCAGGCAAAAGGAAATGGGGGAATGAAAGACCCCAGCCCGTGCTTGCCCACTAGGTACCCCAAGAAAGTTGCTGCCCCTTACCCTGCATACCTAAGGGGGTGGTGGGGCAGGATAAGTGCAGGCCGCTAACCAGGAAACGAAACCTCGAGCCTCTGAGTCACCGCCTGCAGACCCTAGCCTGACCCTAGTACATGCCTTAAAGCCAGACATTCCTAGAAAATAGCCGACCCACCTGTCCCTTCCTGTAAAACTTAACCCTAATGGCAGGGTAGGGCAGGATGTAATAAATCACTTGTCAAAATTAGGGAACAAACAGTTTCGGTGCATAACGACCCGCACAGACTTGTCCGGGCAAGTACCGACACGTCAGTTTCCCCCCAACCCCACCTACCCCATCTGGCTAGCTTAACCTGACCAATCCTCACCCTGAGCGTAATTTAAAATTAACCAATCATCCCCCTGTAACCACGCATCTCGCTTCTGTAACCTCGCTTCTGCTGTCCATAAAAAGAGGGTGCTTTCAAGCACTCGGCGCGCAAGTCTCCCGATAGACTTTGTCGCCCCGGGTACCCGTGTAACCGGTTCTCAGACACTTGACTCGAACCTTGTGGATCTCGTGGTTAAGTGCACCTGGGAGCCGAGGCATGCCCGAATAAACCTCTTGCTGATTGCATCCGCACAAGTGGTCTCGTTGTTCCTTGGGGAAGGGTCTCTTCTGATTGAAGGACACCCCAAGTCTTCGGGGGTCTTTCATTAGGTATTATAATACTACTGACTATTCATGTGTGCAAAGCACATTGGCATTCGTTAGCTTTTGATTCATTCTCTCCTGTGGCTCTCAACACATATGTCTGTACCTCTCTCTCCCCTCCCTTTCTTTTTTATCAGTGCAGTTTCAAATTTTGCTGCCAGGGGGAAGCAGAGAGCTTTTCACGCAGCAACAGAAATACAAACTCAGTTTTTTAGTTACGGATGGGAACCTGAAAGATTTTCAATATTTGGATCAATGATCATTCACTGGACCAGCTCAGCATCATCTTCCAAGCTATTGGAGAACCATTAGGGATGGATCGAACCTGTGTAGACCCCTGTGTTTGAATTCAGGGAACTACTCAGCATGGTTCTGACTCACACAGGCATTGCCAAGATGCACAAGCAGTCTGGTCACTCTAACTTTGTGCATCTCTCTGTTAGCTTGTGGTAGTAAAAGAGCATGAGAATGATCATGTGTTGGCTTACTGGGATCATATTTTTGCCCTGATGAGTTAAGGACAATTTTATTCTACTTATATTGAGCTGGATACCAGTGGCTCATGCCTATAATCGTAGCTACTCAGGAGGCTGAGAACTGAGGATCACAGTTCAAAGCCTTTTTCCCAGGTAGGAAAGTCTGTGGGACTCTAATCTTCAGTTAAGTACCAGAAAGCTGGAAGCTGGAAGTGGGTTGTGGTTCAAGCAGTAGAGTACTAGCCGTGAGGAAAAACAAACAAAAAAAAGCTCAAGGACAGAGCCCAGTACCTGAGTTCAGGGCCGGGGACTCACACAACAATGACAAAATAACCCACATTGATTGGTCTGTCAACTGTCATGTGGGTGCTGGAAGTTCGGAGATGGAAAAGGCTCCCTCCATGCTCTTGTGGCACCCATGGATAATAAGGGAGATGGACAGGTCATTACAATAAAAAGTTGTCCTGTAGTAGGACATGTGGAAACATATGAAAGGGATATCTTTTATATCTGATTATCAGAAACCAAAAAGGCTTCCCAATGGAGTCTAGGATGGAGAGGAGGGTTAAATGTAAGAAGGGAAAAGAGGATTCCTGCAATTAGAAACAGGATGAACTAAGACAGGGAACTAGAGACAATGTTTCCTATCTTAATTATTTTCCCTGCCTCTCCTGGTTTTAGAGCTGGAAGAACAAGTATCTTTTTACAAGACTTCTTCCTAGAGGTCCCTCTAGTGGACCAGACTGAAGAGAAAAGGAGAAGGTCCAGACTGCAAAGTAGGGGCCTTTCTCTGAGGGCCTCCCTTTGTAAGAAGTATAAAATGGCATTTGTACTTGTATGACAAAGCCCTGAAAATGAGAAGTCATTCAGAGTTTTTCATAACGTTGGAACTGATACTTAAATCAGGATATGGATTGTTTAATCTTTCTTTTAGGTGATTTTTGATGATTTCCTAAAAGTGCTGGTTTTTGGAGGCAAAGAACCTTGAGTCATAGCCATCCTAAAATATGATTTAAATGGTCTACTTCTAGTCACACTAATAAGCATTTGAAAGCTTATTAGCCTTGCATCAGGTTAGTAACTACCTGAACCTAGAAAGGATAATAGCAACTTTTTCTCTATTGGTAATGATGCAAAGCATTTAGTATGGTTCCTGATGTATTAACTGTGGCTGTTATTACCATTAATTTTAATATCGTGCTAGTGTTAGGATTCATATTTGTATTGATTTTAGCATAAGCATTATTATTGATGTTAATATTGGGCTTAGTATTACAAGCCAATCAAAACTTTGATCCAGCCAAAAGAAATCAAGGTTAGAGTATTGGCAGAGAAATCTATGTATAACATCAGCTCACTTCCCTGGGAAATGTTAGTTTGAGTTAAACTTTCTCATCAATCCTTGTTATTGTCTTTCCTACTGGAAGCCTGAAAAATGAAAAGAAAGTATAGGAAGCAATGATCGGAGTGTTATAGTGGCCCGAAATCTGTTGGGTGGTTCCCAATCGCCTGCACTGGATGCCAGCCTGCCATTGGTCTTGTCTCCTGCCACACTGTCCAGCCAGTGTGCAGTTCCATTTCAGCTTGAGACCAAGTTCACTAAGTGAGGACTGCTCGCTGTATGGCTTTCGGCACTTCCTAGGAGAAGCCAGCAGGGAGTAAGAAGACTCTTTGCAGGAGTGTGGAGGCAGTTGTAATCTTGCTAGAGGCTGATCCTACCAACTGTTTTGGAGTGTAGGTCACATGACAGGGTTTGTCTCTTTATATCCAAGAAAGGCGGCTTCTATTATCTAAGGGCAATCATCCTGAGTTGTGTGCTACTTATAAGCCTTGCACTGATTGGAGTGAATTTGCTGTTGCTTCAACTATCAACCCCTCTGATCACATTTCCTTTTTCCCTCTGTACCACTTTAGTGAGACCCTGTTTCAAATTGGGAAGTTTTATTTCTGCTCCAACAGAACACAGTTAACACCCATAGTTGGGATTGTTATGTATCCTTAGCTGTGTACATGTGTAACTCACCTAGAAGTGTTATGGGCTTTCCAAGGACAAAACTATTCTTTCAATTTATTTCTTCAGCATACATTACAGAATGATGAGGAAAGGTATAAGTTACTTAAATGTTTGATGTTTTTACAATAAACAGGGAGCAGACAATGTGTTGTCTTTTTCACTTGAACATAATAGTTTATTTTATTCGTGGGGTGTGTGTGTGTGTGTGTGTGTGTGTGTGTGTGTGTGTGTGTGTGTATGCCATCACTAGAGCTTGAACTAAGGGCCTTATGCTGTTAAATAGTTTTTTCCACTGAATTCTAGCACTCTACTGTTTGAGCCTCTTGATTGAAGGTAAGAGCACCATGGAATTTCCTGCTCAGCTGGCTTTGAACTGTGATATTCAGATCGCAGCCTTCTGAGTAGCTAGGTTATAGGCATGAACCACCAGTGCCTGACTTTTATAAATGAAATCACATCTTGTAACCAAACTAGTTTTGTACCTTAAAAAACATTTAATTCCTTAATTAAAAGTTAATTTATAAGTTTTTTCAACAAATAATTATTGAGATTACAATAGTAGGTGCTTAGAAAAATGAGCAACTTACTGTGGTTCCAGATTGCACAAGAACATATTGTCCAGTAGAAAACATAAAGACACAATCATATAGTACAAGAGTTGTTGTAATTGGGTGGTATGCTATTGGCTCCTACCTGTAATTATAGCTATTCAGGATGCTGAGATCCAAATGATTGTGGTTTACCCAGCCTGGGCAGAAATGTCTGGGAACAAGGTGAATATAATTATCATTTCTGAACCATTTTACTTAAAAAATGGTTAAGGTAGAAAAAATTTATTTAATGTGTATTTTATCCCAAGTTATATAAGAAGCTTTAAATGGGAAGCTATTGTTTGTTTCCATTTATTCCATAATAATTGAACTACCAAAAAAAACCTGAGCAAGTAGAATTCAGAAGGAACTGGGGCTTAATTCATGTAGTGCATTGGAGGCAGCTTACATCAGGATAATGAAGCTTTGACTCTGCCTCAGGTGCAGTGGGAACCACAGTATGTGTGTAGAACACTTTGTCAGTGCACAGTTTAGAAAGTCTCATAGTGCATTGCCGGGTAGGAACATGAAGGGAAGTCTAAAAGGGAGTTGGTACAGTTAGTCTAACTGTGACTAGCTGAGAGCTGATGGGATCCTGAATGTGGACAGGGAAGGTAGTGGGAGCTGGGAAGGTAAGGAAGAACTACACTCAGGGCTCATTTAGCATAGAAGCCAGGAAGACTTTGTGATTTACTGAATTGGCAGATGGTAGGGGGTGAAAGAGAGGATAGCATCTAATTGACTTCTACATTTTTGGCTCAGCTAATTACATAGAGAGTAGTGTTTCTGCAAGAAAGAAAACTAGTAAAGAGGTGTAATGTGGGTATAGATGGGTTCTAAGCCCAGACACTAAGATGGTCTTCTGTTTGGCATTATTTCACTCCTAATGAAAGCATAAATGATCAAGAATAAATGCAAAATATTAATCCCTATTACTCAGGCACATTCATTTCTAGAAGGATGTTTGAAGTTTATAGAAGTGCTCTGGCCTAATTTTATTTGTATTCTTTGTGATGTTATTGTCAATTCAGTTATCAGACTTAGGCTTCATCTGCTTATGGAGATAGAAAGGGGCTCATGGGTGGAAAGAGGATTTAGATTCAAAAGATTTAGACAGTCCCAGATCTGATGTCGAATAGTCAGGTGACCTTGGATACATGCTTTAATTGCTCTGAAAGTCAATGTTGTCACAGGTAAAAAGGAACATCATAGCTGAGTGGTAGTAACGGAGGTAGAAAGTGAAGAGTCCTTCATAAACTCTGTTGTGACATTGCTAAATATGACTTTTGCTTTGAGATTAAGACTGCATTGTACATTCGTTGGAAAATACAAGTACTGATAAATAATCCACTTCTAAGAAGGAGTGAACATCAAATTAAATTACAAACCCTGGGTGGTCTTGTTACTGTCACTGAGAACTGATGTTCACAAAAACCTGTTTTTCATCTAAAAGATGAGTGAATAGCTTTGTAATGAAGACATGTTCCGATAACCTGTTGGTGTTAACATAATGGGGCTCTAGAAAAGTATTATACATGACAGTTAAAGCTGAGATGGTGCTACGATAATATTTCGATACCTATGGGGGACCAAGGCTAACTAGCATTTTATTAGCAAGATCACGGGTGAGGCAGGGTGTAAACCTTTCAGTAATGGGGACTCTAGAGGGACACCTCCAAAGGTAAAGGGAAGGGACACAGAGAGACAGAGAAAGAGGACCCAGCCATAGACGCCCAGGCTAAGGCTGAAGATGGAGACTGAGCCTTCGATCAAAGATGAATGTCCTCATCAGTTCTTGTCTTTGTCCTTCTTCCCTCCTTGATAAGCCCCTAAGATCTGCCTGAAAGGCTCAAACCATGGCCTTTGCCAGCGTGTGTGTGAGGACTCAGGTTTCTCCTATCTGTATAGACGTGTAGCTGCTTTTTCTATTAAGATGGTTAAGAGCAGAGAAAAAGAAAACTATGAGAAAACATTGTCTCTTTCTCTTCAGGGATCATGGAAGTAGAGCCATGTGGTTTATTTTGATTTTTGAAGCTCTATAAAAGGTAGTTTCATTCCTAAAATGGGCGATCTTTGGTCCTACAATCCAATGAGCCAAAATCAATATGCTTCATATGAAGTAAAAGAAGAGCGAATTGTCTTCCCTTTCAGGTTACCACAAATAATATGGATGGTGATTGTTTTCTTACTTTGGGGGAAACTTAAGGCTTTCACAAATCCTGAAACAAAATTAAGCTAACCTAGTGGGACCTATAAGAATTCCATTATCTAACACAATGCTTTTTCTTCTCTATCTGTAAGCTGAAATTTTTAGCATATGCTAGGCAATTATTGTTATTGGAAGACTTACTCCTCTCATTTAAGTACTTTTTCTCCCTTTTCATTTCCTTTCTCTTTTTCCCCTTGTACTGGTCCTTGAACACAGAGCCTTGACCTCTTGCTTGGCTTTTTAGCTCAAAGCTGGTTCTCTGCCACTTGAGCCACATCTTTACTTTGAGACTTTTGCTGGTTAATTGGAAATAGGAGTCACAGACTTTCTTGTTCAAGCTGGCTTTGAACCATGGCACTCAGATCTTAGGTTCCTGAGTTGCTAGGATTACAAGCAGGAGCCACCAGCTCAGGACTTCAGTAAATTTCCTTTGTCTCATTTATTATCCTACTCCTGTAGCTCATAAAATTGTCAGGCAAAACTTACTCATCTGCAGTGGTTAATATTGATCCAATTTTGTTCCTTCTTAACCTGGCTTATAGTGATCACCAAGTGTCTATGGTGAAGTTGGTTGGAGTTAACAATAGACACACCGTCTAAGCTGCAAAGAGGGTTAGAATGTTATGCTCAGACTTGAATCCTTTGCAAAGACTGATGACTTTCTTTTCCATTGTCTGGTTTTCTCCTAGAAGTATCGATATCAAGATGAGGATGCTCCACACGATCATTCCTTACCTCGGCTAACTCATGAAGTAAGAGGGCCAGAACTTGTGCATGTATCGGAAAAGAACCTATCTCAAATAGAAAATGTCCACGGATACGTTTTGCAGTCACACATTTCTCCTCTGAAGGTCAGTGAGCTTGCTCTTCAAATATTATAGCTGCTGATGGTTGTTGGTCTTCATTGCTGGTTGTTGGTCTTCATTGATGTGGTTCTTTAAAAATATAAGAGAGGCACGTCATTGCCTGCCAAAGGGTCTCTGTGAGTTGGAAGCCAACCTAGTATATCTGGGGCCTATTTTTATTGCAGTTGTCTGAATGTCTGGAAAATCCTTTTTGTTGTTGGGAATGGCTAAGGGAAGAGCCAAGAATGAAAAATGGAGAGGAAAATAATCCATTTACTTAGTTATTTTAAACTCAAGAGTATACCATAGTTTGGTTTGAAGGTTCTCAGTCCTTCTACATTCCTGGTCCCAGAAAAAAACAAAGGGAGCAAATATATCACAATCACCCTTAATGGTAGCTTTGCTGTCTAAATTGAAAAGGAAAATATGGGAGTTGACTTCTCAACACCAATTTTATCTGAGGAGAAATTGTTTACCAGATTTCTATTGAGTAATATACATATTTTTCTGTACTTTCTCTGTGTTTTAAATTTTTTAAACAATTTCTTGATCACAAGTATTTTGACAAGAAGGGAAAATTAAATGAAAATAAAATTTTTCCAGTTGCCTTTATCTTTTAATTTGTGCTTCAGATAAAACTCTTATAAATGCTAATTAAATTATTAAAAGATAAACAGAAATAGATATAAGACTTATTTTAAGGGAATTGAAATAAGAAAATAAAATCCTGACATTTAATACCTTTACTGTTATAAAGAAAATTTTCTTTCATTATCCAGAACACTTATTTTCCTGATATTCCATGTAACTGTAACACAAGAAAATACATGCGTCTACACAACTGTCTCTAAGATTTTCTAGGATCTTTGGATGGTGGCTAATAAAGTAGAAGAAAATTTAAATTATACTTAGGATAGCTCTGAATTTTGGTGCAGTTTAAGAGTCTCACGCTCTATCGTTGTTAGCTAGGTTCTGCTCATTTTGGTTCATGTTAAATATTCCGATATCCTAAGAACCTATCAATTACCATTCCTACTAGTTGATTGTACTATCAATAAATTACAATTGTTACATCCTAATAAATATGACATGATATATAAAAGATGTAAACATCCTTCTGGTACTTCTTGTGCATTTTTCCAGAGTTGCTTTGAAAATGATTTGTTATTAGTAGAAATAAATCTATTTAATGTAGAGGAGAAAAGATGAAGGGTTGGGACACATAGAACATGCCTTTCTACTTCAAGAGACAATGACAGAGCTGTCATGTAGATGGTTGGTACACTGTGCCTTTCTGACAAGACCATACTTTTGAGATGATCATAAAACCATCCTTTCTCACAGGGTTAAACCCCTTGGGGATAGAATACTTCTTGTCTCCAGAATCCTCCAAGGCCCATGAGGACTTGGCAAGGGTTCCTTTGGCAGGAAAGAAAACTGAATTGACTCTAAGGTTTGAGCTCTTAGTAACAACGATTATATTCATTTCAGATGGCAGTTTTTCTTCTGCAGGGACCTGTTGTCTCTGCCGTCTGGGCTCACCATGATAAATAGACAGTGCTGGGAGATGGGGCTGGTCTTAATGAGTGCTTATATTTCAGTTTTATTCTAACTGGTGGGAAGGCTCCTTCGACCACTAAACACTTCTAGGGAACCTCCCTTCTTCCCTTTCTCTCAATTTGTCTTTTCCCTTTCCTGTCTAATCAGCAACCTTGGAGGCTTTATGCTGCATAGGATAATCAATACTGTTCCAATCAAAATGATGATGTTGATGATGATGATGATAGCTTTAAGAACTCTTCATTGTCTATATTAAATCTTCAGCATCTACATGACAATGATCTAAATACAAGATTGGGTGATTATACCCTCATGTTCTAGGCTCTTTCAATACTTCATTTGGAAAATGTCTATTAATTAGAGAGTTAAGGGGGTTGCTTTTTCTGAAGATCAGGTCTCCTATGTTTTTCCCATTTCCTTTTATTCCTTGCATTCCAGGAACCCCAAAGTTGCTTATCTTCAACTTCAGTGGTTTTCCTTAGCGTTAGTTTTGTTAGTTTTGTTTTCTTTATTTTCCTTTTAACTTATCTACTCTTTTTTGTTTGTTTGTTTGTTTTGCCAGTCTTGGAGCTTGAACTCTGGAAGTGAGTGTTAGCTCAAGGCTAACACTCTACCACTTGAGCTACAACACCACTTCTTGTTTTTTCTGTGATTAATTGGAGATAAGAGTCTCACCAGCTCTCTTGCCCAGGCTGGCTTTGACCTGTGATCCTCAGATCTCAGACTCCTGAGTAGCTAAGATTACAGTCCTGAGCCACTGGTGCCCAGCTATTCTGTTCTTTTTGAAGGTGTGGTTGAAGGCATTTTTGTAGTGGTATTGTTTTTAATTGAGACACTACTTTTAAAAATACACATGAATGACTGAGACCCCCTGATGTGTTTCACCTAGGTTAACATTGGTTTGCATTCCCCTCTGAACCTGCCAGTTCTTCCTGCAGCCCCAGGTATTCTGAAGAGGAAGGAAAGGAAGTTCATCTGGGGATCCTGCAGCAAGGGCAGGAGGCAGCTATTTTGGGACCAGTCCTTTCTCCTCATGACTCTCTAAGAGGTGTTATTTGTATTAAATAAGATGTGCTTTTAGATCTTCTTAAGGAAGAGACTCTGTGTACCTTTCTTCTATCAGCAATCAGGATAGGGATAAATGTGTACATTTTTTTTTCCTCCCAGGAGAGGTAAAGGCCCTGTTTTATAATGTTTGCCACTTTTTTCTGATATCAATACATCCCTTATGGTTAATTTCAGGCTCCCAACTTAAAGCTACAGAGATGACTTGGAAACTGAGGCACAAAATGTTTTCACAGCTAGTACAAGCTAGCTTCAGCTGGCATTGCAGCACCAAATTCAAACACATATTTTAATAGCAATGGGATACATTTCTTAATCAAGTTAAGGGTTATTGTATTATTACAGTTCAAGTGTTTGTAATACTTCCCTTGATTAAAGCTTAGTGTGTTATTAATAGAATCAGGGAAATGCAAAGAAAATTCAAACTCTCAATTAAGAATGCAATTCTTTTCCAACTTTTTGCTTCCTTTGATCTGTCTAGAGTTCTCAGGTTAAGTATTAAAAGGAATAAGAAGGAAAACATATAACCAGATAATGTCCCTCGAATCCTACAATGTGGCTCTTAGGTGTTAATTGGGAATTTACATATGGCATGCTTAAATACAGTGTGAGATTGGTGGGTAGGAGTTTAAGTATTGGAACTGAGCAAACTCTGATCATTAGCTGAGTGATCTCGTTGCAGGTTTGAGATCATTTCTTCCATCTTCCTGTATTACTTGAAGCCTCCATTCTCAGATTCATCTGTCTTCGGTGCCCACCAGCTGCCTGCATGATAAATGGGCTGGCTTAGCCTGTTTTCATTAGCAGGCCTGGACCAGGGTGAAGAATGAGTTGGGAAGGAGAAATGCAATTTAGTAGTGAATTCAAGGGAATTTGTTTTCCTTGCCACAAGATAGGGATGGTTTCTCTTCAGGCGCTAACTCGAATCTTCTATGAAATATTGGTCTGTAGTAAAGCATGAGGATTTTTCTTTTTAGTTTAGGTCTGTCTAATATACATTATTACCTACTATGTATCTTAGGTTATGGACAGACAAAGAAGATAGAACATGATTTAAATATTCATGTCACTATCCTGAGCAACTGGAGTTATGGTTATAATTACATACCACTTATTCTTGCTGTGTCAGAATTCAAAATGTGTGTGTGTGTGTGTGTGTGTGTGTGTGTGTGTGTGTTGGTACTGGAGCTTGAACTGAAGGCCTGACACTGTTTCGTGGCTTCTTTCCTTAAAGCAGAAGCTCTACCACTTGAGCCACAGCTATACTTTCAGCTTTGTGGTGGTTAGAGATCAGTCTCACAGACTTTCCTGCTTAGGTTGGCATCAAACTGTAATCCTTAGAGCTCAGCCTTCTGAGAGCTAAGAGTACAGATATGAGCCACCATGGTCTTACTTAAAAATTGCTAAGTTTTAAATTCTGCAAAACCACAGCTACCCAGCAGAGCACTGTATTCAGAGAAATTTTAGAGAGAAGAAGAAAGGAGGAGAATAAAGAAGGAAAGGAAGATGGTGAGAGGGAGAAGAGAGAGAGAGAGAGAGAGAGAGAGAACTGTTATCCTCCTCTTCTTTACATCATAATGTTTGATACAGATTTTTATCCATTCTAAACTTCATAATTTAACACTGATTTACATACATCTGCATGTATGTAAAAATTTATGGTGTCCTATAATTAACATTAGCAGTATTTGCTAGGGAATATATTTTTAAAAATCTTACCTTAAAACTACCAGTGACTATTGACCGGAAAGTGAGAGTGACATTTTATAAATTGGTATAAATTTTTCTAACCAGATAAACATGATTGTCTGTTTTCTAATGTTAGCTGAGATTAGAAGAAACGGTTCTGAGAAGTGTTTGGGGATTTGAAAGTTAAAAAGGGTGAGGTGATATCTATGCCCTTATTGAGAGAGTAGACCTAAAAGGATTGCCATGTGAACTTTGTCTCATTATTTTCTTACTATCCATTCTATGACCTGCTCACAGTAAAGTATGTATTAGCTAACATTACTATAAAGCCTCTTCCCCCACAAAGCCTTCCCCAAATCCGCATAATCATAGCACTCCACAGTACATGCATTTACTCGTGTGATTAGCATTTTGAACTATGCCTTATTCTATTGGTCAAAATGGGATTTGCTGAACTATGTAATATGCTGACTTCTACATTTGCCATTTTACTTTCTCTGAGTCAATGTGTAAGCTACTAGGAATTGAAGTACACCTTATTTTTAATTTTGGTTTCTTTTCCTTTTTTTTACTTGTTTCTTGGTATTTGCAATGATGCCCAGACTAGCATTTCCCAGCCTTATATTTGGTGAGATTTTTTTTTTTTTTCTGCATTTTAAGGAAAATCAGGGGACAGGTCGGTAAATATGGTTTTTGCAAGGTTTAAAATACCTTAACTCATTGTAGGATTTCTTAGAACCTTTAATATGATAATATACAATTTAATCTCTAAGGCAGGGATATGGTTAGTGCAAAATATTTCCCAAATGTATTTGATCATGAGATCCTTTCTTTTGAGTAAAATTTTGTTTTAGTTTGGGAGATATTTTTTGAGAAAAATGCTGTCAGGTACATAGTAGAAAAGTGTATGATGTTTTATTCCAACCCTGAAATGAGAAGCAGCCAACTTCAAATACTGAACCAATTAGCTGAGTGAGCTTGCTCAAGTTACAATGTCCTTAGAGACATCTACTCATATTGAAATAGAGGAGCCCTGAGCAATAAAGTTCACATAGAGGGAATATAGAATACACAAAAGTGAGAGGTTTTTATATGGCTATTGATGGTTGTTATGAGGTGTAGCAAGTATTCTTATTATTCTAATGTCTAAACTGGAAACCTTGGGCCTATGTTTAGTATATGTTTCTCCATAGTCCTATTTATCTATGTGTTTCCATTCTCACCTCTCTTTTTGCGTACTATCCAAGTTTTTATTACCTCCAAGCTTCATGTAGGATGCTTATTGTAAAATGCCATGTACTCTGGAGCCAAGCAAATGCATGCATGAATTCTGACTTGGTAATTTCTCCCTGGGTAACCTTGAGGAAAGCATCTTGCATTTCTGAAACTGTTAATTTTAATATTAAAATCTCCCAATAGTGATTGATTTACTCGTTCAGTAAAACCTTTTCTGACCTACTAAATCCTGAGCGTCACTGTCATTCCTTGAGGATACAAAAGGAATGAGTCTTCACATTGCTGTCATACTGTGATTACATTCCCACGGTAGGAGTTAGAGACATATAGCACACCATGTTGTGTATACAATAAAGAAAGCGGCAAAGACGAGTTATTTAGTCCCAGGATCTGGATGTATAAGGGATAGATGTAATTGATTAGAGAATTTCAAGAGGAGTATTTTGATGTTGTTTTACTTTGAAGGCAATAAGAGATAAGGGAGGTGGAGTCTCCAGCAGTTGTGAGACTGTAGGAGAGAGTTCTGGGATTTACAGGTAGTTGACTAAAACAAAGGCATAAAACATGATTAAGGGTGTGGCGGGAGTGTGTAGTTTGTAGGGCCTGGAGGATAGGAGAAATCAGGTCCTGAAGGGTCTTACTTAGGGACTGCACTTCACCTTGTAGGTCATAAGGGCTGACTACAGAATTTGAAATAGAGAGTGTGAAGCAGCCTGATTTACACGTTAGAAAGTTATTCATGTTATAGAACACAGTTGAAGGAAAATAAGGAAAGAATGGTTTTAGAATCAAAGGCATCACATAAAATGCAAAAGCTAAGACTTGCTTTAAGGTAAAGCTAAGGTATTAGAGGTAGAATAAGGGGTTGATTAGAAAGCTTATCATCAGGACTTTAATACCTCAAATATAGAAGGAAGATGACAGATTGAGTTTAATTCTCAATGTTTATTTGATTGATTGGGCAGAGGAAGTATTAATACAATGAATGACAAATGCCTACAGAATAGCTGGCAAAGTAGCTCTCTGCTAAAGCACTTGTTGTAGCCTGTGTAAGGCCTGAGTTTCATTCCAGTGCGTGTGCGCATGCGTGTGTGCACACACCCACACACCCATACCCCCTCCTCTCCCCCCCCCCCCCACACACAATGCCTATAGACAAACAAACTTTAGAGCAGCAGAAAGCACATGGAGCGATTCTATTTAAGTTTGAGTAATTCAAGTAATTGGAACTTATCTTTTATCAAACTAGAAATGTTCAATGGGGAATTTAATATAGGAACTGAAGGAGATCTGACCTAGAAATGAGAACAGGGGATTCTTCAAGGTGTAGCAGCCATGACTATGGATGAGACTTCTCAAGAAAGATGAAAGAAATGCTGAGCCCTGCAGAGCAGGACCACTCCCACACATTAGGGGCTTTATGGAAAAGAAAGACCTACTAAGATCATGAAGCAATGAGTCATTTGCCAGAGTCAGACCTTCCTCCTACAATGTTTCTAGTTTCCTACCAGAGTTTTATCTATCTATCTATCTATCTATCTATCTATCTATCTATCTATCAATCAATAGATAGATATAATATGCATATATATGTTTGTATATATACATATATACGTATATATGTATACACACACACATATATGTATACATACATATATATATATATATATATATATATATATATATATATATCAAAGTGGAGTCCTATTCTATGTGAACAAGGATATGCAACCCCTTCCATAATTCCTCAGGTCATGTTGGCCATGTAATGGATGCTTTTTACTTGACTTGTTACAAGAAGACCTTCTAATAAAAGAAAAGCAAAATTTAAGAATAACAAGACAACAACAAAAATCCAGGTAGTGACATGGAATCCTAAATTGTTACAAGGGGGCTGGCTTCTAATTGAATAAAATAGTCTGATATTTTGTTTCTAAACATGATTTTTGAGACCACTAGAAAATGACTACACTGATTCTTGCTGTTTTAGAGTAGTAGTAATTTTCCAAAGCATAAAATCTGTTCACTTCTGTCTCTTGCCACTAGATGGTGGAAGTAGCTGAGCTGATGATTCTGGAAACATCTGGTATTGGAGAAAAACAAACAAACAAACAAATGGGGATTTGAGAGGCTAAATTGAGAAGTTCCTGGCTAATAATCACAAAAGAAAGGTTTGACCGAGATTTGCATAGTTGTGATAATACATTTTATTTGGGGCCCTGCCTTTGCTAGAAAAGGAAGTAGTGGAATGAAAAATGGCCTTGAAAGATAATGATCAAGAACCAAAGCTCCTGATGGAAATTCTATGTAATGAAACATTCTTTGCCTCGCTTATCTTTCATTGTAAATAGTAGCAACAGCATATTGCACATAGTCCTAACCATTTGGGCCTGACCTTGGAAAGTAAGAGGAAAATGGTGAGCATGGGACATTTTATAGCTTTTCACATTACAGTAATTCTCTCTAGAATGAAACCCACCTAGCTTTTGAAATACAAATTTGTGGAATGATGTCCACATTCCTTGTTTTTTGATTTTCAGTGATATTTTTCTAAGAAAGGTTAGGACATATACACATACATGTATACAATACATGTATACATACATACATAAATTGTGTGTGTGTGTGTGTGTGTGTGTGTGTATGTGTGTGTGTGTATGCTCCTAGAGTTTGCCCATCTAGAAAGGAGAACTATATTACTGTTTGTGATACTAGTGTTTCTGGTGCCTTAAAGTGCTACCTACATCACTCCTGTACCCTTTCTGTATTACAATGCAGCAATTACAGTTCTTTTGGTGAGCATATATTCAATCTTTTCTCCTTAGCAAAAACAGGCAGAAATGGTTTCAGACTTTACACAGTAGGTAGGTACAGGTTGACATAGATTGGATGAGGGAATATTTTAACTCTTTCCAGGTAACTCAGAAAAATAGCAGCATGCACAGCAGTGGAATGCAGGCAGCTTTAAGAATCTTGTGTATCTATCTTGTGGTTCGATCTTGGCTCTATTACTTTCTAGCTGTGTCAATTTACAGGTCTATTTCCTTCTCCTGTCTTGGAAATAATAGTATAGGATTCAAAAGGTTGCAGTACGGATTGGCTGAGATAAGGCATGGAAAATCTTTAGTAGTACTTGGACAAAAGGTACTCAGGAAATTGTAATTATTTTACATTTGAAAACAGAAGCAGTAGGGCTGGGAAGGTGGCTCAGTGGTAGAGTGCTTGCCTTGCAAGCATGAGGCCCTGGGTTCGATTCCTCCGCACCACATAAGCAGAAAGAAAAAAGCCAGAAGTGGTGCTGTGGCTCAAGTGGTAGAGCACTAGCCTTGAGCTGAAGAGCTAAGGGACAGCACCCAGGGCCAGAGTTCAGGCCCCACGACCAAACCCCCCCCCCCCCATAAAAACAGAAGAAGCGTATGTAGGCATGGCAAATCTGAATTTCAGATTACTGAACTATGAACTCTCAAGTTGATATCCATATTCTTGTTGTCTTTGAGAGAATGACTTTCCTTTAGACCACATTCCTGTCTCAGATAAGCAATTATATTCTACATAGCAGTCTGACATAAAATAAATACTACTTTTTCTAGGTAAAATGAGGTGTAAAAAAAAAGAATATAGAATGAGCTGGGGGCATAAGCTGGGTTTTAGATGGTCCAACTAATTTTATTATGGCATGAAGAAATGAAATTTCCATAGTAGCAATAGAAGATATTAGAGCACACAAATATACGTATATCTATGTTTGCATGTAAGATGACATGTACATGTATGTATATACATACATTCAAAATGAATATTTATATGAGTATATATGTATTTTGTTTGGTCAGTTATAGGGATTGAATTTAGGGCCTGTGTGCTGTCCCTGAGCTCTTCAGCTCAAGGCTAATGCTGTACTACTTTCAGCCACTGCTCCACTTCTGGTTTTTGAGTGGTTAATTGGAGATAAGAGTCTCACAGGGACTTTCCTGCCTGGGCTGGCTTTGAATTTAATCCTCAGATTTCAGCCTCCCTAGTAGCTAGGACTATGCATGTGAGCCACCAGCACCTGGCTATATATATGTATTAATATATATTTATTTTAATATCTCATATTAGAAATTTACCTATTATTATATATAAACAAATTGTATAATCTATTCTAATACATGGTATAGCCACAAATTATATAATATATACACATAAATTTGAAAGTAACTTGGAGGGAAACATTAATTTGGATATATAATTGCTAATATATTCATTTAGGATTTTTATTTCTTTAAAAATTTGTATTACTAGTTAGGTACCAGTGGCTCACACTTGTAAGTGCAGCTACTCAGGAGGCTGATATCTGAGGATTTTAGTTCCAAACCAGCCTAGGCAGACAAATCTGAAATATTCTTATCTCTGATTAATCAGAAAAATGACAGAAGTAGAATTGTTAAAGTGGTAGGGCATCCACTTTGCACAAAAGTTGAGCAAGAGCTGGAAACTTTGTATTCAATCCCTAGTAACAACACACACACCACACACACACACACACACACACACACACACACACACACACACACACACACATACACCCCTTAAAATTTTCATTACTTCGAAATTTTAAATACCATCATATCGTGGTAACACCTTTGTGTTTGGTAAGCACTGTTAATGACTATATTTAAGAATGGCTTAGTGGCACATGCCTGTATTCTCAGCCAAGGTGGAGTATTAAAGTCTTAAGGCTAAGTCAAAGGAGTGAGACTTCATCAGATAAACAAACTAAAAACAAAAGAACTAAGCTTAGGGCTGACGTGCTATGAGTAGCAGGTACAAGGCCCTTAGTTCATCCTGAAGTTCTACCAATAAATAAATAAATGAATAAATTTAACAAACATTGAATTCACACATTAAACTTTACTAAATTTTAGAAAATAGTACCATTAGCCCATGAAAGTGGGATCTGTTTTTCATCCAATGGCTAGCAACATATTTCTAACCTCCGCTAATCCTGAATATAGATCAAATGTATTTTTATAAATTATAACAGGTGAGGAGCAAGTGCTATAATTTTTTTGTTATTTAAAGCAATTATGTTTTAATCAGGGTTCTCTGACAGAGAGATTTCTGTTGAATCAACAGACAGTATTTGTTTGTATTTGTTTAACAAAACTTCTAGCTTCCTATGGGAAAGAAATATGAAACAGCTGCTAAAGTCTGAAATATAATTGCATGACTTTGGTCTTTGAATTCTCTCAGCTCATCTAGGTTTATGTTTAAATTTACCTTACCCACCCAGAACCACTGTCTAATGTTTGGAGATTGTTAGACAATATGCCCAACAGTATTCTCTCAGCTAAGGAAGTATGAAGGTCAAGATGAGAATCACCATCTTGTCTTCAACATTTCCTGCATGAAAGGAGGAAGTGTTTCCTTCCCACTTTAGTCCTTTTCCACTAAAATAAATCCTTGCTAAAACTTTCATTTGGGAGAAATTCATTTCATGAGTGGATCTCAAGGATCTGTGATTTTTTTTTTTTTTTTTTTTTTTGGTCTGTCATGGGGCTTGAACTCTGAGTCTGGGCACTTTCCCTGAGCTCTTCAGCTCAAAATGAGTGCTCTACCACTTGAGTCACAGCGCCACTTCTGGTTTTGTGGTGGTTTATTGGAGAGAAGAGCCTCATAGACTTTCCTGTCTGGGCTGGCTTTTGAACTGTGATCCTCAGATCTCAACCTCCTGAGTAGCTAGGATTACAGGCATGAGTTACTGGCACCCAGCTTCGTGGTTTTTTGTTTTGTTTTGTTTTGTTTTGTTTTTGCCAGTCCTGGGGCTTGAACTCAGTGTTTGGGCACTGTCCTAGAGCTTTTTGGCTCAGGGATAGTACTCTATTACTTGAGCCACAGTGCTACTTCCAGCTTTTTCTGTTTATGTGGTACTGAGGAATTGAACCCAGGGCATCATGAATTCTAGGCAAGCACTCTAGCACTAAACCACATTCCCAGCCCAGATCTGTGATTTTTTTTTTCTTCAAGGAAACTGGAAGCTAAGGGAACTTCTCAACCTTCATGTGGTCACTGTATGGATGAGGAATATAAGCTCAACATTTAAAAGCTTTTCTAAGTTCACTTAGGTAGATCTTGAGAGAGCTGGCTTTTGGTCTAGCCAGGGCGATACTGGACTTCTTATTCTTATAATTCCATTATTCAGCAGTGAAGGAACACAGCACTATTTTTGGAAGTAACAGAATTTGAACTTGAGGGTTGATGCTTGCTAGCTAGGAAGACATTCTACACAGGTCCCGTACAATGTAGTTTTAAGCCAGAAGAGGCCAATGGAAATAATCAAATCCAGATTTTTCACAGTCACTCACACATTTGCAGCTACAAAATCATTTTAGTTGATCATTTTGGAGTAGAAGAATAAATGAGAATAAAAAGTTCAGTATATCATAAATCAAATGTGAAAGGTTGGGAGAGAGAAAAATAGAATACATAAATAAAAATCCTTTTAGTTTAGTGGGGGGGGGTAGAGCTGCATTGGCTGGCATTTTCAGTGTGTTTCTTATTGTATTGTAGGCAAATAAAGTCAAGAAACACCTGATCTGATCCCAAACTCCTACATTATAAATTGTGGAGAGTATGTAGGAAGAAAGCCTTAGTCCAGAGAAGTTAATGATTCCTCAATAACACTAACAAGGAGTGGCAGAGCCTGCACTTGAACCCCTTATAGTTGTAACTACTAGTGTTTTCTGCTTCCAATATCTATGGGGAATCTATGGATGTTAAGTTATTTAAACAATAGAACTAGACCAAGGTGTATTAGAGCACACAAAGCCCTAGCCCCATCCATCCTCTCCAGGCCTAAAGCTCTGTTTTCTTGGGACTCCAGTAGGTGGCTCTGTTCCACACTAGCTTTAGAGAAGCAGTGTTTTGAAACTTAGGATGCTGCAGTTAATTACTAAACAATGCCATGTATGTTAGCAGCACTTTTCTCAAAACCTTAAGAAGAAAAGAAAAGCTAAGGCTCTCTTCACCAACAGCTGCATTTCTCAGGGAAATCAGAAGATACTTCAAATCCTATTTATCTTTACTTACTAAGTGCAAAAGATATTCCTGAAGACACTTTTTTAAAAAATTTCTTTAAAGCAGTTTACAAAGGAAATGTCACAAATACTTATTTAATAATGTTGTATAAGATCACATGGTAGAGAAAGCTGAAGTGCTTCATTCCAGCTCCCAAACTGTCAGTGTTTAGGGATCACATATTGTTGAGAGACAGCTTCTAGGATGCACTCTCCAGGCTGGCTGACTCACTAAACCCATGCCAAGGGCATACGATTTATTCCTGATGAATTGGCAGAACACTGAGCATGTTGGGGCTAGAGGCCAGCTTTGGGCCATAGGTAAATTCATTTCAAATGTGTTCAAGAAGTGCTTAATGAAGTCTATTTGCATCTAACACTAAGAAACATCATTAGAGGCCAATAAGGCTCAAGGCACATACAGATGTTATCGGTCACTGGTGAAATCAGTTTGAAATAATAGTTATTGAACGTCAGAACTGATTCTCTAGAGTCTGTTTTCACCCCCTCAATCTCTATGTGGAAGAAGTGAATAAGGATTTGTTTGAGGTTATTTTATCAATGAATTATAAGACAGTTAAATGACTAAGTTTTAATTGTAAACCAGCAACACAAAAGTTTAAAAATTTAGTTATTTCTCTATTATAATTAAAGTAGAGCTTCCCTATCCAATATGTAGTAGTAGTCCCCAAGACCTGTCCAAGATGCTAATGGATGGCTGAAGCCACAGTCCAAAATCCTGTAGACTATATTTTTCTTATATATGCATATTTGTGACAAAGTTTAACTAATTCATTAGACAACTAATAACCAAATGCAACAAATATAACAACAATAAATGGTGATAAATAACAGACCCAGAAGCTCTGGGACAGTTGATCTGGTAACTGAAATGACTCAGATAAAGACGTACAACATGAACACAATGGAGGGACAAGACTCATGATCCACATGGGATGTAGGGAGACAATGTGAGATTTGTTCACACCAATTAGAATAATATCTGATGTAATACTTAAGAACTGATTATTTCTAGAATTTTCTATTAGATTCCTTCTGGATGTAATTGACTAGTATAACTAAAACCAAAGGTGAGGCTGACTACTGTATCTACATGAAGGGAATCCCTTATCGAGCAATGGTCTTCTTTTAATTTTGATCACAGGCTTGCATGAACACAACCAAAAGACTTTTAAATTCATCAACAAATTCCCTAAACTGCTGAATGGCCATGTGTTCATTAATAAGTCTCATATCACAGAACTTAAATGGAGCAATGCCTTTGAAGATAGATAGATAGATAGATAGATAGATAGATAGATAGATAGATAGATAGATAGAGATTGTAACTACTTTATTTTACACATAAATTAAGAATCAAAGACAAAACTGAGTCAGATGCTGGTGGCTCATGCTTGTAATCCTAGCTACTCAGGAGGATCAGATATGAGGATCACTGTTTAAAGGTTTAAAGCCATCCTATACAGAAAAGTCCTTAAACCTCTTATTACCAATTAATCACCAAACATAGAGAAGTAGAGGTGTGGCTCAAGTGGTAGAGTACCAGACTTGATTGGAAAGAAAAGAGAAGGTTCAGGGCCTTATATTCAGAGAGAGAGAGAGAGAGAGAGAGAGAGGAGAGAGAGGAGAGGAGCCTGGCTTCTAGACCTCTAGTCTTGAGGCTGCCTTCTGTCACCTAGGAAGTAGAGAGCAGGTGGACCCCACCCCACAGCTCAGAGGTCTATTTATCTCCATCTTGTAGGAGATACTGTTAGAAATCATTTTCAGTTTTACTGAAAGGCTAAATCCATATTGTTGACACAGAACCATGTCGATCCCATCTCAAACTCCCCTGAAATCCATAGTGTGAATCCATTTGCTTCATCTGCCTCCTCTTGAGTGAGCTCTGGAACTTTTGTAACCACTAAGGAGGCTGTGGCTGAGAAAAACAATCAGGAGGATGCAGATCTGCACAGTAGAAATTCTATTATTTCTCCTATGGATTGGTTTACCAGAGTTGCAAAGCAGCAGGGAATTCAGAGCTGGCTTAGCATCGGAAATAAGCCGTGGGAGGAATCTCCACACACCCATTAACCCAGTTCCCATATTTGTGCAGAGTGTGATCATAAAGAACATTTACAGCAGCGATTAAGATTAAAGAAGTGGAACCAGCCCTACTTTGAATTATACCATGTTTGTAATCCTAGCTACTCAGGAGGCTGAGATCTGAGGAGTGGGTTCGAAGCTAGCACAAACAGGAAAGTCCATGAGACTAATCTCCAATTAACCAACATAAAGCTGAAAATGGAGCTGTGACTCAAGTTGTACAGTGCCAGCTTGGAGCACTAAAGCTAAAGAATGGAATCTAGGCCCTGAGTAAAAGTCCCAGTACTTGCATCAAAAGAAAATGCAGAGAAGAAGAAGGAGGAGGACGGGAAAGAAGGAAGGAAGGAAGGAAAGAAAGAAAGAAAGAAAGAAAGAGAAAGACAGAGAAAGAAAGAAGGGCAGGGAGGCAGGCAGGAAGGCAGGCAGGCAGGAAGGAAGGAAGGCAGGAAAGAAGGAAGGAAGGAAGAAAGGAAGGAAGGAAGGAAAGGAGGGAGGGAGGGACGGAGGAAGGAAGGAAAGAAAACAAAGAAACAAAGCAAAGTAAGGGAGGAGAGGAAGGGAGAGAAACAAAGAAACAAAGCAAAGAAAGGAAGGGAGGAGAAGGAGAAGAGGAGGAGGAGGAGGAGGAGAAGAAATTCCTCAGTGAGATATTTTAGAGATGACTCAGGTCTCCACATTCACATTTTGAAAGTATTAGCCCTTTTGAAAAATTAATGAAAAGTACAAGCCTTTTATGTCCCAGATAAAACTGGCAATATAGACCCACCAGCATTTTGCCGAAAGTCTCAGGATGAAGTGACTCACACCAAGCCCTCTGTGGACTCCCTGTATACCACAGGCTGAGGTTAAGAATGTCTGAGTGAAATGCATTTCAAATTTCCTTTCATCTATAAAAAATTATGATTCACATTTCTCTGCTTCATAGCTTCCTGGCCTCCCCCTCCCACCTTCCCATAGTTAAGGGATTCTTGTTTTTCTTGAGAAGAAATCTTTGGCACATGTCAGTAAATGATGGATTCCCCTTCCCCAGTGCATTGAGTTTATGAGACATGGCTGAACTCTCACAGTCTTCAGCAGGGAGGACCAACAAGGTCAAGAAGAGACATGAGATTGCTCAAGTACCTCTGGAGAGCGCCAGGTACAGAACTTCTGTGCCTAATTCCATGCCCCAGTATTTATCATGCTTTCTCCAAAGGCAATTTTCCTTGATTATTAGTGTCGTAAGCTTTTACCATCTTGCAAGCCAACAGAAATAATAGTCTGCTTCTCCAAATTTTTTATGTTTTAACTGTCGTGGTTATTTTCTTTCTGCTGGATAGAAGTTTCATCCTCTCATCATAGAGGTGTGGCTAAAGTGCTCGAGTACCAGATTTGATTGGGGGGAAAGAAAAGGAGGGTACAGGGCACTGAGCTGAGAGAGAGAGAGAGAGAGAGAGAGAGAGAGAGAGAGAGAGAGAGAGAGAAAGACAGACAGACAGACAGACAGACAGACAGACAGACAGACAAACAGGGAAATATCAATGTGGAATTACCCCCCATAAACCTGCGATGGTGCATTTCCCATAGGTTTCCAGCATAGAGGGTTCCCAACACATGGCTAGCCTGTTTCCAGAAGTATCAGCCATCAGCGTCACTTAAAGTAATGTGGATTGGATTCTACTTCTCTTGTCTGTACCATTAAACTATTGACAGGCTCAGAGTAGAGTTGCTGGGTTTGAAGTTTAAGAATAACTAGCTGTTCTGTCCAGGATAGGGTGAGTTGCTTATAAATCAAGCCTCAAGTATAATGAATCGGATGTCTCCAACTCAATTAGCTTAATGTGGGTAGGAGGATTTCCAGGTTTTTGCAGGCTTTGTTTTACTAATCCTCTGAGCAGACTGTTACATAAAATGTGGCTGCAGGACTCATGTCTGAGTCTCAGGGAAACATGGTTGGTATTTTTCCTTCCAGCATCCAATGTCAGCCTGTGTTCCATAGCTTTGACTCGGATCTGGAGCTACTGAGTGATTTCTCAACATGATTTATACTGTAGCAAACCTCGCCTTGCTATCTTTCTGCCTTCGTGCCGAGTTAAGAAAGTAGCCTAATAGAATTGCTGCTGTCACTGGGTGATTTAATTGAGGGGAAAAAAAATCTCAGCAATTTAAGGCAAAGCAGAAGCTGGAGCTGTTTCTCTGTCAAATAAATGATCAGATGAGATGGGTCCAGAGAAGCAGAGGTGGACGTTTGGAGAGCATTCAGCATGCCTATCATAGTTGGGGAGTGGAATTTCTTGGAGGAATTTATTATACAGTTTGTTTGCTTTTTTTCTTTTCTTGAGAGAATATTTTAAAGCTCTAGATAATGTTTATTTTGAAGAATCCATCTTGGATGTAAATACATCTCATGTGTAGGAATATTATTACAGGTGTTTTTTTTTCTTATATTGTCTCTCTGTCAATCACAGCTTGATCTTGCAAGTTTTTCTTCATTTATTTTTTTTAATTGACAGATACAGTTGTATATATTTACCATAAACAACATATTGTTTTAAAATCTATTTAAACAGTGAATGACTAATGGTAACTAATTATCACATGCAGTACCTCATATAGCGTTCATTTTTTTCTGTGTTGTGAATACTAGGAGATTTCACTTTTTTGCTATAAGGATAATACTTCATTTCCTTGAAATATTTTGAAGATATTCTTAACTGTAATAACCACATTGTACAATAACTCTCTTGAATTCCTTCCTCCTATCTAGTGGCATATTTTGTATTCTTTGATCAGTATTTTTCTAGATCCATCTTCACCCTCAAATACCCAAATTCCTGATAATCTCTTATCCTTTTCTCTTTTATGAGACAGCTTTTTTAGATTGCACCTGTGAGTTCATGTATTATTTGTCTTTCAGTGCCTGGCTTCTTATTTTACTTAATGTCCTTTAGATTCTTCAATTGGCATAAGTGTCTGACTAGTCTTCTTTTTAGTGACTGAATTTTATTCACTTTGGGCTCTTCACTTCATTCCATTGCTCTATGTGTCTGCTTTTATGCAGGTCCCATGCTCTTTTAGGGAGTAAATATGTGTGGGACTTTTTTTTTATTCAGTACCAGGATTTGAACTCAGAGCGTCACACTGCTTGCTCAGTTGGTGGTCTACCCTTTGAGCCATGCATTCAGACCTGCTTTTTACTGGTTGTTTCAGAGATAGAGTCTCACAGACTTTTCTGCCTGGGCTAGCTTCCAAGTGTGGTCTCTGAATTTTAGCCTCGTGAGTAACTAGAATTACAAATGACAGACATAAACCACCAGCATCTTGGCTCTCTGTGGGGTTTTTGGAAGTTAGGTAATATGATGCTTCCAGCCTTATTGTTTTTGCTCAAGATTGCTTTGGTTATTCATTTTGGAAGGGAGGAGTAGAATCCATTGACCATGTTTGGTAGTTAGGGCACTTTAACAATATTTGTTAAATCCATAAGTTCAGAAAGGCCTTATCCGTGTCTTTAGACATTTCTTTCCTCAATATTCTATACTTTTCTTCCTGGAAACTCTTCTATCTATTCCTTGGTTAAATGTATTCTGACATATTTCATTTTATTTGTATCTATAATAATAGGCTTATTTTTTTTCTTGATCTCTTTTTTGGATAGTTCATTCCTATCTAGAAACACTACTCATTTGCACAGTACTGTACTGGGCCAGCATCCCAGGCAGCTGAAGTTGGCAGAACATAGTGTGGACAGAGAATGAAGTTTACCATGCAACCCTGAGTCTAGGCTATAAGATCCTGCCTGGTACAGGGCACTGCTAGAGGCATAGTCCATGAGCATCAGCCTGACCCGTGGGACTGCATTTTCTTGTGTCTGGACAGGTGTTGGTACTGAAGGCTATGTTTTGGGCTCCTTCCCTCCTTCCTTCTCTTTCCTCCAATCAGGCGCCATCACTGGGCTGTGCTGTCCAGGGCAATACAGGAAATGTCCACTATCATTCAACCTTGTTCCAGTGTTACTTTCCTATTGTGCGACAACCAGATTCTCTGCTTCTTAACTGGTTTCCTTAGCTCTTGTGAACTTACCTTTATGACTGTCCGAGTTGAGGTTTCCAGGGGAATACATTCCCCACAGTCTCACTCTGCCATTTTGCCCTGTCCCATACAGCTGCACACTCACAAAAAAAAATGCAAGGCTTTTGAAAGGAAATCCAATGTTCAGTTCAAGTGCTTCCACAACTCACCCTCTGTGACCTTAGGCAAGTCATTTGCCTCGCTGAGCTTTGCTCTTTTCACCTGTTACATGATAGAATCAGGAGCTACTTCTTAGAGTTGAAATGAGAGTTCAGGAAGATTGAGCAGCACAGTGTTGTATTCAGGAGACGGGAAAAGGCAAGGGCAAGGTTAGCTAGTAAACCGGATTTCCCTGGATCATAAATTGGGGTAGGTGCTGCATGCTGGGCAGAAAGATGGAGGCACAGAGTGCATGGCTCTGCTCATACAGTGCTCACGTGTCACAAGAGCCTCACCTTTACTGCCTTTCATTAGTCCAACAGCCCTGTCGAATATGTGTCCAGCTATTATTACCTGTGTTACCAGAAATAGAAACAGAGACCAAATGAGTTGAACTGCTTGCGTAAGATAACAGTCTTAAGGTTTTCCTTGTTTATTCATATACTGAATGTATTGTAAGTTCATAATATTCTGGTCTATGCAAGCCCCTGAAATCCACACAGACTGAGAAACAGATCTTGCTCTAAAGGGCACTGAGTCAAGTGCAGATAAATGAAGTGAAGTGCACAGCCTGGAGTTAAGCTAATCATACATGCATTTCCCTTTAGATTCTCTCAAACCTGATGCTTTTAAGGCTCTGGATCCTAACAGCTGACTTTCCTTTCCCAGTCAATGTTTTCTGTGTTCCTAGGGGTTCTTAGTAAATATAGACTTTTGTAAACTGGGAATTCTGTGAATAGAGTTTGCTCTACCACAAAAGGCACTCAGGGCCATCCATAGGAAACACTGACAGAAATGTCTTTTGGCTTTACCACAAAATGCTTACTGCCTTTAGAAAGGCCACCTGGACTATCGCTCATATGTTACAAAAAAAAAAAAAGACAAAAGGAAAATGAGAAGAAATAGACATTCTAAAACATTTTGCTCCCCTTAGCTGACTATAGAGCAAAGCAGGGAATGGATTTGCCTGGCTGAAGTGTATAGAGCTCATACTGAACCCAGGCTCTGATATTTGTGATATGGTGGGCATTAAGCACATCAGGAAATGTTCCTAGTCTCACTAATTACCATGAGGAGTTGTTGTGAGGAGTAAAAGAATTTTCCTTAGCTATATGAATAATGCTGCAATAAATATAGTTGTGCTGATAGCTTTAGCATGGCCTTGTTTGTAATCATTTGGGTAAATGCCCAGAAGTGGGATTGCTGGATCATAGAGGGGCTCTATGTGGAGTCTTTTGAGGAACCTCCATACTGCTTTCCAAAGTGGTTGAACAAATTTACACTCTCACCAATAGTGCAGTAGCATTCTCTTTTGGCCATATCCCCTCCAGCATCTGTTGTTATTAGATTTCTTGAATATAGCCATTCTAACTGGGGTAAGGTGGAATCTCAATGTTGTTTTGATTTGCATTTCTTCTATGGCCAAAGATGTTGAACATTTCTTCATGTGTCTCTTGGCCATTCTTATTTCCTTTTCAGAGAAATCACTCTTTAAGCTTTAGCCCACTTATTAATGGGGTGTTTGTTTCTTTGAGGATATATAGTATATATCTAGTATACTATGTATATAGTATATATACCTATATATACTATATATACTATACTAGATGTATAATATATGTACATCTAGGATAATCTTAGCAGATGAGCCAAACAGCTCAATAGCTACACACATGTGACCATATAAGATGATATAAAGTGAAGTGAACTTCAAGACATGGACACAAGAGGTTTTTCTTTGTTGTTGTTGTTGTTTTTAATGTACTATGTGATCTCTTGTTTCTTTTGTATATTCTTCCCCCTATGGTATATCCCCTGTTGTCATTGTATTTGATTTTGGTACCTTGGTATTGTATATACATTTGTCTGAATTAGGGAAGGGAAGGGGAACAACAGAATGGTGAGACAAAGGACAAAGAGGGAACCATTGCAACAGCGATATTCACAAGACAATGTGTTGGAAATGATCTGTACAACTTGGGGGCAGGGGATTGACAGGGGAGGGAAAGTAGGAGAAAAATGAGGGAAGGGGTAACAAGTTTGTCAAGAAATGTTCTAATTACCTTACTTATGTAACTGTAACCCCTCTGTACATCACCTTGACAATTACAATAAAAATAATTTAAAACAACAAAAAAGAATTTTGTCTAGTCATAAGAATAGCATAAGCTGATCTTTAAAAATCTCTATTCCTACCAGGCACCAGTATCTCAATGCCTGTAATCCTAGCTACTTAAGGAGGCTGAGAACGGAGGATCGCAATTTAAAGCCAGCCTAAGCAGGAAAATCTTTGAGACTTTTATCTGTAATTAACCAGCAAAAAAGCCAGAAGCGGAGCTGTTGCTCATGTGGTTTAGCATTAGGGTTGAGTAAAAAAAGTCTCAGGGACAGTACCCAAGGCCCGAGTTCAAGTCCCAGAACCAATACACACACAACACGCACGCACACACGAACTTATTTCTATTTTTGGATCTATTTCAATTTAGTGAATGAAGCAGGGACTTGAGAGCCTGAATTTGCACACCCAATGCAGATAATTTCAGTTATCCCGCACACTTGGAGAACACTGAGGAAGAGAAGGTAGAGAACAAGCCTAGCTATCCAGCATTGCTTGGTACTGAAAAAGAGATTCAAGACTCCCCACAGGTGCCTTACATCCAAGGGTGCCACTGGGCAAGTGTTGATTATAGGGCACACCTCTCAGCACTTCAGTAGATGCCAGTATACATTAGTAAATTAAATCACTCAATGAAGATTGGTTTTAGAATCTGTTAAATATATTATTTCAGATACTGTAAAAAAAAGAAAACCAAATGTGTATGACATATAATATGAAGTAGAAATGCCATTTTTTAATTTTTAATAGTTTCTGCAGAAAGGATTCATTTCTATATGGGTTGCAAAGGAAATAGACTACTTGAATTCATAAGTAGGAGTGAGCGTTAGAGGCACGATGGGAGGATCAGAGTTCAAGGCTGGCCTGTAACAAATGTGAGATCCTACCCAAAAGATTACTAAAGCTAAAAGGGCTTGGGGCATGGCTTAAGTGGTAAAGCAACTCACTAGGAAGCACAAAGCCCAGAGTTCAAACCTAAGTAAAGACAAATAAACAAAACCAAAAATAATCCTAAATAGGAAACAGGTGTGAAAATCTATCTCAAAGACAAAAGGAATAAAGAGAATGGGGACAGGGCTCAACTGGTAGAATGGTTGCCCAGGAGGGAGAGCAGGAAAGGAAAGGAGGGGAAGGTAGGGTAGAGATGGGAGGGGATAGTCAGGTTTAAAAAAGTACGTTCTTTTTATTATGTATAATTTTCTTCCATTATTCGTATAATCGATATGTGGAAATGGCAGATTTGCCTAGATTTGAAATTTGATCAAAGATACATTTAGCAAAACATGGTTTTGTACATGGAATCCAGAAACTTCAAACAGAGGGTCCTAGTCTGAAAGCTGTTAATTTTCTGACACACTCCATTAAGCCCAGTGCATATGCTGCTGTAATTTTTTTTTGTTTGTTTTTTGCTACTCAGAGTTTACAGTTGCATCTGATGAACAAGTATATTTTCTCCAGGCTTATAGGTGCTGGAGGTCATCACCATACTTTATTCTTTCTAGTATTGCAAATCCTTATTACTTTAATTGAGAAACTTCCTTAAATAGATTACTTAGCCAGGTTCCTATAACTCACACCTGTAATCCTAGCTACTCAGAGGCTGAAATCTGAGGATGGATGAAGCCAGCCCCGGCAGGAAAGTCTGAGAGACTTTATTGGAGATAATCCAATAAGCTACATAGAAAAGCCAGGAGTGGCTCTGTGGCTCAAGTGCTAGAACGCTAGCATTGAGCACAAAGAGACTCAAGGACAGTGCCCAGGCCCTGAGTTCAAACCCCCGGACTGGCAAAAAAAAAAAAAAAAGGATTATTTGTCTATCTAACACTCATGAGATAACAAGCAAAATCCAAACTTTTTGTTGTTTTGTGGTCAATATTATGAGCATTTAATAATATTCCCTTCAATATTAATAGCGTTCCTGTTATCGGAATATAGACAATAAAAGACAAATAACACATGGTATTTTCCACCATCAGTGAGTGGTAAATACCATAATCATTACTGAATAGTTGAATGAAGCAAAATTGAACTACCTTTATGTCTGTTTCTATTAAGAATTTTATAAAATACCAGGGCTCCAATAAAAAGAAGTACTCAGCAAGAGGCAAGTTGTATGATGTCTATTGGAGACTCTAAGCTCAGTGCTATGTGTAGTGCTTTTTTCCAGTTGATTCTCTGGCTGCAAAATGTCTCTAATGAATACAGTAGTACCGTGTTACTATTCTTAGGTCTTTTTACTGTAAGTTAAAACAAAATAAAAATTTGTGGCTCTTTCTGTTATTGATAATGCCATTGGGAAAGATATTTCTGAATTCTCATTTGCTTTTGTAACATGTTGGAAATTCTTGAAGATTAAACTACATAACACATTTTTAAAAAGATATTTTTAAGTCTAGTATAGTATTCTGCACATAAAAGTTACCCATCAAACATTAGCTTTCCCCTTTCTCCTTTTAGCAAAGCAATAAATAACACTTTTTTCAGTCTTCCACAATGGCAGCTTTGCCTTATTCTAACTTTACTGTTGCTAATAATTGTTTCATAAACATCTTAAGAATGAATGGGTCCTCATTAAGTTATGTTTCTTTTTAAGAGTTTATTTTATATTTGGCTGCCTGTCATTTTATTAAAGGCTGCTGGAGAGTGAACTTGTTTATTTGTTGTATTGATTTAGAATACTGCGTGTTTTTATTTAGGGAGCTCTTCATCTTTTTGTAATTTTAAATTTTTCCAAGTGTCAGCTCTCGGCATGACTCCTGGCCATCTCCACCCCTGCTCATTGCACAGGCTTCTCATGGATTCTGTAATTTTCATTCTGTTTTGTGCTCAGCATGATTCTCAATCAACCAATTCTATACTTAGATGTGGGGAAAAAAATCTGTCCAGTCCCTTCTGTAATTATTTTAAACACATAAAATGTATACTTTCTCCCAATTGTTTATGTTTTTAACCTTCTAATTTATTTTATTGCATCCATCATCAGTGCACTGTGGCCTGTGACTCACTTCCTGGTGATAGCTTCCCTGTATGTGTTTCAGACCTTCTCAGTGTGAGTTCTACTCTGATAGAAATTATCACAGCGATATGGCCATTCAAGGACATACCAATGAAGTTTGCATAGGTGCTCTACCCAGCACCTCAAAGTTATCATGTGTCTAAACAGGTGGATTTTTATTTAAATTTCTCAGCTTAAGGAATTCTCATCTGGGCATTGTGGCTCATGCCTATCACCCCCTCCCCACCCCCCGTACTCAAGAAGCTGAGATCTGAGATTTGTCTTTGAACCAGCTGAGGAAGACAAACCCAGGAGACGTTTATCTCCAATTAAGCAGCAAAAGCTAGTACTTGAGGCATGGATGGAGTGGTGGAGTGCTAGCTTTGAGGAAAAAAGTCAAAAAAGAGCATGAACCCCTAAGTAAAACTAAGAGAACATCACAGCACATGAGAACTGTAAGTTTAAGAAGCACTTTCGCATGACAGCCTTTCGGGGCTTCATGTTCCCTCTGAGAGACAGTTCTTCTTACTTAAAACAGAAAGCATTTAGCCTTTATCAAAAATAGGTACAATAACTAGGCCTCAATTAAAAATTGTATATTAAGAAAAAATAAACTAGAGACTAACTTCATTTTTATTCCTTAAGCTAATAGAGTCCTTAATTTTCTTTACCTAAGAGGCATCTTTTCCAGAGCTCAGACTTCATGCAAGTCCACAGGCTCAAAGCTATGTTGACGCCCTCAGCCTTGGGCGAGCACTGATACTCCAGTGTTTAAATCACGATGGCTCATTTCACCAGTCTGTGATGCAGCTAAGCCTCAAGGTTAATCCTCCCGCACATTTCTCATGTATTTCTGGCACTTGGAGATTTCAAAGTATTGTGATTGAGCTCAGCTACTTATTCAAAAAATATATTCATATTTTATCCAGAATTCCAATATATTGGTGTTAGCAGCTTTACTTATCTATAGACAACCCTATTATCTGACTACCTGTACTCAGCAATGAATATTTACTGAACAGCCATTTTATTGATTTGTTTGTTTATTTGGCTTTTTGTGTTATCTCAAAGTAGTTGTAAAAAGGACTTTTAATTCAATATGTGGAGCATTTATTTCATATCAGGCACAAATGAAAGCTCCTGGTCTTGCTCAGATGGCCAGTCCTTTACCCCTTGAGTCACACAGCTCCATTTCTGGTTTTGTGCTCAGACAAAGTTTTGTCTTTACAAAGCTTACAGATAGTACATGGATACCACGACACAAGTTACTACTACTACTACTACTACTACTAATACAGGTGTTAGCCAATATGGAGTCCACATCAGCAGAAGAGAAGACAGGGATGTTACAGTGGGGAGAGTTACAGTAAGAGACTATTTTTTGGCCAAAGAAGAAATTTCTACCAAGACAATTGTTGAGCAAAGGCCTAAAAAGGCAGCAGCTAGTGCAAAGGCCCTGAGGCTAGACCAGGCCCACTGTGTTCAGGAAACAGGAAGACAAGCAGCGTGGCACATGGAGAAATGCCGTTAAACTGGTGTTGTGAAAGTTAAAGTGAGAGCAGGCTGTTTGTAGGTGTATCATAAAGCAAAGCAAAGCTTTGTGATTTCATTCAGAATGACAGGAGAAACCAGTGGGTGGTTTTAAGCAGGGGAATCAAAATTATATAATTTATCATTTGAAAAGTATCTCTTAGGCTTCTATACAACGAACAAGGTATTTATATCTACATGACAAAACTAAATTTTGTCACCATGTTGGTTCAGCATGAAATGCGGTGGTAGGGCAATTACTGACCTGGACATTGGTGACTTACACTTGTAATCCTATCTAGTTGGGAGGCCCAAAATCAGAAGGATCATAGTTTGAGGCTAGCTAAGTAGACAAGTTCCTGAGAACTCCCATGGGACACAATGCACATGCCTGGCAAGCTAAGCTCACTGAGAGTCTGAGATCAGGAATATCACAGCACCAGGCAAGCAGTTCAAGCAGCTTATGCCTGTAAGCTAAGATCGTGGCTGTCTTCCTGCCCTCAGGATGACTGGCAGTTCTAGGGAATGCAGTGAATTCTTGTTTTCTGTGCCTTCTGTTCCGTCTCGGATCTATCTGCCTGCTTTGCCTGCCTGCCATGCTTCCATTCAGTTTGGTATTGCAGTGGGAGAAATGACCTTCAGCTGCAGAGCTTCAGCCAACACAATTTTGTTCCCTTACACTTTTGAAGATCACAACTCCATAAGCGTTTTCACAGGGCTAAAACTAAAGCATCTCAAGGCTTGGGGAGAATTACCTTCCTAACTCCAAGAGGAAGCTCATCAAACCATCCCTGATTTGCATCCCCCTGTTTCATCTTTAAAGCTGCAAGCACACCATTTATCACTTCTCTCTGACTCCGCATCTGACTTCCAGTATCCTCTTCTGACTTTTTAAAGGACCCTGGTGATGCCACGGGAAGCAATTACATCATCCACCACCCTCATGTCTGTCATCTAACCATGTCTGCAAAGTTACTTCTGTGTGTAAGGTGACATATTCATGGGTTCCAGAAGATGAACAGGAGGGAAGTATTATTCTATCTGTATAACTTGAAAAAAAATCTTGTATTTGTTACAGGGTGCGAGGAGGGGGTGGTGTTTCATTTTTACTTCTCCACACAAGTTTATTCAATCTCACTCCTTCTCCCTCCCCCACCACAATTGCATCCCCAACACATTTCCTTGTTTTGTTTTGTTTTCATACTTGCATCTACCATGACTCTTAATGTCTTTTTGTAAACATAAATAAATAAGCTCAGATCTATGAGGTTAGACTACAAGGCACATTTTATGGTTCTCTTCTGGCATCCTTTTCTGGGGAAAACACCCCAATAATTCTTGTCCCTCAGTTTCCTTTACAAACACAGTTGTGTTATGTGTCTAAAGGTAACTCACATTTCTTTGTACTACGGCTACTATTAAATAATGGTAGTAACAGTGTAATTATGAGTTTTATTGCTGAACCGATGAGGCTCTAGATTAGGAACATTCTATATATATTACCTACAATTATCTTGCAAAGTATAGTTTAGCATTCTTGTTTTGCAAATTTGGGATATGTTGTTGCATAAAAATCTGACACTTGCTTAAAACCATCTAGCCAGGAAACGATGGAGCTAAAATTCCATCCTGAAGTAATTTGCCAGGTTTGGAATCTTCCATGCTATTGGTCCCTGCTATTGTTCCGTTGTCATATACATACTGATTGTGTGAAGTTGATTTTTGTGCTGGTACTGGGCCTTGAACTCGGGGCAGGGAGCTCGCCCTTGGTTGTTTTTCTCAAGGCTGGTCTTCTACAACTTGAGCCACCACACTTTCATTTCCTGCTTTTTGCTGGTTAATTGAGGCTCACAGATATTTCTACCAGGGCTGGCTTTGAGCCAGGATCCTCAGAGCTCTGTAGCTATGATTGGAAGTGTGAGCCACCACTGCCTAGCTTGATTATTTGAAATTTATAGGATACAATTAATATAATTGAGACACAGAAAGATTCTCATATCGAAAGACACCTGCAGATCCAGGTATGGTGATACACACCTAGCACTCTAGAGGCTCAGGGCAGGGAAATAACAAGTTCAAGACCAATCTAAGGAACATAGCAAGATTTTGTTTCAAAAAAAGAAAAAGATATCTGCTGGGCACTGGTGGCTCACACCTGTAATCCTAGCTACAAAGGAAGCTGGGATCTGAGGATCACAGTTCACATCCAGCCCTGGCAGGAAAGACCTTGAGACTCTTATCTCCAATTAACCACCAGAAAACCAGAAGTGGTGCTGTGGCTCAAGAGGAGGAGCACTCGCCTTGAACTGAAGAACTCAGGGTCAGTGCCCAGGCCCAGAATTCAAGCCCCATGATGGAGGAGAAGGAGGAGGAGGAAGAGGAGGAGGAGGAGGAGGAGGAGGGGGAGGAGGAGGAGGAGGAGGAGAAAGAGGAGGAGGAGGAGGAGGGGGAGGAGGAGGAGGAGGAGGAGGAGGAGGAGAAGGAGAAGAAGGAGAAGGGGGAGGAGGAGGAGGAGGAGGAGGAGGAGGAGAAGGAGAAGAAGGAGAAGAAGGAGAAGAAGGAGAAGGAGAAGAAGGAGAAGGAGAAGAAGAGGAGGAGGAGGAGGAGCAGGAGGAGGAGGAGGAGGAGGAAGAGGAAGAGGAAGAGGAAGAAGAAGAAGAAGAAGAGGCAAGAGGCATCCACAGAACCATTCCTGGTTCCATTCCTAATGTTGTTACTTATTGGGAATTTTAACTAATTTGACAGATGAGAAGATAAGAGACTGACTGGCAAACTGTTCCTAATATTACATAACTATAAAAGCAGCTTTGTTTCATACATATTTACATGAGTGTGTTGGAAGCAGAAATGAAGATAAAACTCATTTGCATGTGGATGATTCAGTCTAAGAACAGGAAATTTCACAGAGAATTTGTAGATATTGTTGCTCAAACTTGGAGTTAAGATTCTGATTATATTTATCAGGTAAAGCTGTTATCTGTAAAGAATCTATCATTTGGTTCATAAGATTTCTAACAGGAGCTACTGCTCCCTGAAGCTTGCTGTGTAAAAAAAAAAAATAATGGATATTTTTAAATTCCTGGAAAAAATATGACACAAAGTTTTACTTTACTTTGTGTTCTAAGGGGGGGAAATGGATGTAAGAAAAGAATGTTGGCAATTAGGTCAGCATGATCTCAGGTTTTGTCTTTGAAGTCGGGCTTAAAACGTATCTTTGATAAATAAATGATGAGATTTCACATGCTGAACTAAAATAGCATAACAGTGTTTGATAATAAAAGGGTTTCCATTAGTAATTGAGAATAAATAATATCCACAATGAGTTCTAATAAACCAAACATTTACCAGTTAGGAAGATTTGGCATTGCAAATTCATACCATCCTTTCTATTACTGGCTTCATGAAAATTAATTGAAATTATGGAAGAGTCCTATTCTTTCAAAGAGAGAGTCGCTTGGAAAGCCTCAGACCTTACTAGCAAACAAATAAGTTTGAAACAAGCTCTACTGTCCATTTTGAAACTTCTTATGTGTAAAATTTTTGCAGTGTTCTTTGTTTTTAATTAAATAGTATTGAGTTTGAACTCAGACACTTGAATTTGCTTCGTTTGTAGCTTGTTTATCTTATTTGGATAGTACTCTGCTCCTTAAGCCATACTTCCAGCCTGGATTTTTGCTGGTTATTTTGGAGATGGAGTCATTTGAACTTTTCTTCCCAAGGTGGCTTCAAACTCTGTGAACCCTCTGATCCCAACCTCCTGAGTATATAAGACTATAGGGATGAGCCATGGTACTTGGCTACTGTACTCTTCTTTCATAGTTATTATTATTAAATGAAATAACAGAAAAGAGGCTAGGATATATTCTGGCTCACAGAAAGTGGTTAGCACATGACAACAGCTGTTTTATTTTATTATTTTTTTCATTAATAACATGAATGCTCTATATGGTAGAAAATCTACATATAAATCACACCTACTAACCAAGTCCCATTCTGATTCATTCAAGTTCATGACAAAAAAGTATTTAATAATCTCTTACAGTGTTAGCAAAGCTAAGAAGAGAGTGTGGAGGAATCAGCAATTAATGGCACCTAACAGGCCTCATGCTGCTAACAAGGATGTTGTTTTGCTTCCATGAGAAAAAATGAACTGAGGTGCATTTTTTGAATGTGTCTGGGTTTTTATTCAAGTCCTAAGACAAATGTGCATGCTGTTGAACCCGCTGAGTCAGACTTTTTTCCAAGGACCATCTATTACTTGAACAGAACAGGCAGGACCTAGCTAGCCTGGAGCTGGACGTGGTACCAAAGACAGATTAGTGGGTAGGAAGGAATGGTGAGCTGGCCACTAACAGGGGTCTCATGTCTTCTTTGTTCCTGTGCAAATCTCTCTAACACTGTCTGCAGAAAGCCAAGGAACTTAGTTCTATGATGCGTACAGGTAGAATGCCCTTCCATCAAAGCAAATGTGGGTATCCATTAGGACACAGTTTGACATTAAATTCATCTGCTTCGAATAGTCTGCACCTGAGTGTTCTGCTCTTTACCTCCAAGAATTCCCCAAAATGTAACTCTGAGACATCCATTATGTAGCTACTCTGCTAAACCCATTATTAGAGTCTTTATACTCATTTATTCCTGATACAACCCTATAAAATAGTATTGGGAGCTGGGCATTGGTGGCTAACACCTGTAATCCTAGCTACTCAGGAAACTGAGATCTGAAGGTCAAGGTTTAAAGCCAGCCCAATCAGAAAAGTCTTGAAACACTTATTTCCAATTAACCAGCAAAAAGAGAGATGTGGAAACGTGGCTCAAATGATAGAGAATCAGTCTTGAAGATAAAGTTGAGATCACAAGGCCTCGAGTTCAAACTGATAACACACACACACACACACACACACACACACACACACACAGTGGGTATCAGAGATGAATGAATAATTTTTCTTATCTTTGATCAGTTTTCCTAGATGGCTTACCAAAAAGGAACACCACAAAATGAATTTCAAATAGAAAATTGTGATGAGCCCTGAATTTTCCAACAATTTTTTCCCCTTTGCTATACTATTGTATAGCAGTAGTTTGTCAGCTCAGGCATTGCCAGGATGAATTGTAGAATGTATGATGAGCATGATCAGTTGTCAGTTCTGTTTCTAACATTTCCAATTAGACACTTATCCCTGACAATTCTCATTGGAGAATTGTCTCCAGAAATATGATTGATGATGTATTTCTTTACTGTCCATTACTTATTAGGGAATTTTAGGGGGCTGTTATGGAGTTATTACGTATTGTGGGATTCTCTTCCCCCTTCTTTACATATTCACTTCTGTGTTCTCCTTTTTGTTGGCGGTACTGGAGTTTAGAACCACAGCTTCATTCTTACTAGTAAGTACTCTACCACTTTAGCCATGCCTCCAATCCTTTGTTCCTCTAACAGTTATGTTTTTCAAGGTAATGTTTCACTTTCTGCCCAGGTGCACTCCTGGACCACTTCCTACCTATTTTAAGCTTCCATTCATAGCTGGGATAACAAGGCACATACAAGCATTCTCAGCTGTTGGTGAGCAGGGATCTTGTGCACATGACTAGGCCAGGATTGAACCATGATCCTCCTCATCTCTCCCAAGTAGCTAGTATTGCAGATATGAACCACTAACACCTCGCTCATATTCTCCATTTTTAAGAGGAAGGTCCCTAGATAATTTGTACAGCCCCAAAATACATGATAAGATACTCTTAGAAATGTTCAGATAACTTAAAAAAATATGTTGCTGGGGTAACTCATGCCTTACATTTGTAGATGTCATTAAGAGGAGAGGCTGACTCCCTGGAGTTCAGGGCAAAATCCAAAGTCAGGGTAGCAGCATATTCAAAACTTAAAAGTTGTCTTCTCTGTTTATTCTAATGTTCTTTCCATCACATTAACCATTTCTCCATAACAATTTTTTTATAATTCAATCAGATAATTATTCCATTGAAGACAATTTGGGGATGAAATGTGGTTTAAAGGACATTAGTCCATTTGTTTTTATCATTATAGATACTAAAGTCTCTTACATTTACACTATCTTGGAAAGTTTACAAAAACTTTCATGACCTGAGGGGTTTCTTACAGATTCCAGTGATTTAAGCAAAAACATGTTTATTCCAATTCCATAGGTCCCAGGTACACGTAAAATAGGGAGAGACTTGTTTTACTCAGTGCTAACTATTAACAGTTCTTGTCCAATTTCCTCTAGTCTCAAATATATCACCATTATTTTATGTGTGTGTACTACTATTGGGACTTGACCTCAGGGCCTAGGCACTGTCCCTTAGCTTTCTTACTCAAGGCTGGTGCTCTTCCACTTGAGCCATACTACAATTTTTGGCTCTCTGGTAGTTAAATGGAGATAAGAGTCCATGGATTCTCCTGTCCAGGCTGGCTTTCAGCAGAGATCTTCAGAACTCAGCCTTCTAAATGACTAAGATTATATCATCACTTCTACGTAAACATCTTAGAATAGACATAGGAAATAAGTGGTGTTCCATATTTTTTCTTTTTCATTATTAATAACTTAAAAATGTAAAATTTTAGCTTTAGTGGGACTTTTCCATATGGAATATGGAAGCAGTAAGATGAATAAGAGGTAGAACCATTGCATCCGACTCGCACTAGTTCAGCCTAGGAACTTCCTGTGCGGTGAACAATGAAGGAACCTGAGTTCCATGGAGAGAATAAGTGTAGTTCCTCACACCACAGTCAGGGGAGGCTACATCTTGGTCTAAAAGAGAGATTTTAGAGTATCCTTGTAAATGTATGTGTGTGAATTGCCAGTTTCATTCTAGATTAGGAGGAGGACCTTAGAGCTGCTATAGGACAAGTTTCTTTTCTTTTCTTTTACTTTTTATTTTTTATTGTGAAAATACTGTACAGAGGGGTTACAATTACATGGGCAAGATAATGAGTACATTTCTTATCAAGCATTGTAGCCTCCTCCTTTGTTTACCCTTCCCATCCCTTCCCATTCTCCCCCCGCCCCCCACCCAATCCTCCCCACCCCCCCACCAATGTTGTAAAGTTCATTTTCGACATGACAACTTGTACATCTCATTGTTGTAACAGGTCACCTGTATCCTCATTTAAACGACTTGTTTTTCCCCTTCCCCTCCACAAATTATACCGACATCAAATACAGTGAAAGCAGAGGTTATACTGTGGGGGAGGGACATACAAAGCAACAAAGAAATAATCTTATAAATGCATTAGAAACAATCTCATGAAAGAAAAAAACATTTGAATACATATCTAAGGGTTCATTTTCCTAACATCACCTTATCTGACCTTTTCTGCTTGACTTATACATATACTAGATATTGCAAATAAGGGAAACCATGGGACCTATGTTTCTTTAGGCTTAGCTTACTTCACTTAATATAATTTTTTCCAAGCCTTTCCATTTCCTAACAAATGGGCCAATGTCATTCTTTCTGATGGAGGCATAGAATTCCATTGTGTATATATACCACATTTTCTTGATCCATTCATCTACTGAAGGGCATCTGTGTTGGTTCCATATCTTAGCTATGGTAAATAATGCTGCAATAAACATAGTTGTGCTGGTAGCTTTAGTGTGGTCTTGTTTGTAAACATTTGGGTAAATGCCCAAAAGTGGGATTGCTGGGTCATAGGGGAGCTCTATGTGGGTCTTTTGAGGAACCTCCATACTACTTTCCAAAGTGGTTGAACAAGTTTACACTCCCACCAACAATGAAGTAAGGTTCCCTTCTGTCCACATCCCCTCCAGCATCTGTTGTTATTAGAGGTCTTAATTTTTGCCATTCTAACTGGGGTGAGGTGGTATCTCAATGTTGTTTTGATTTGCATTTCTTTTATGGCTAGGGAGGTTGAGCATTTCTTCATGTGACTATTGGCCATCCTTCTTTCTTCTTCAGAGAAGTTTCTCTTTAGGTCTTTAGCCCACTTATTTATTGGGCAGTTGTTTCTTTGAGGATTTGTTGTTGGGGGATTTAATTTTTTGAGTTCAAGGTATATTTTAGATATGAGACCCTTGTCCGTTGTATGGCTAGTGAAGATCTTCTCCCAATCCGTGGGCTTTCTATTGATCTTGCTAGCTATGGACAAGTTTCTGTCTATCTGAAACCACTGCTTACTATAAACTATCTCAGTTGCAGATTTTTCATTGCTTATCTGGCTCTGCTGTCTCCATGTACTTCTGACCTTGAAGCTTACTAGAATATGAGAGGATTGGAGCCTTTTCACTTGACTTCTGTTGCTCCTTTGCCTGTAGATCAGATGCACGGGGCCACTTCTTTGATAAACTTACTTGCCTTAAGCAAGTTTAGGTAACTAAGTTAAATGACTTCCCTGACCAGACTAGAGTGAAAACAAGGATAGGAAAATGCTCTGTGAGGCATTAAGCAGTTTCTTGTTCAAGATCTCAGCAGCTCAACTAATTTTGCCCAATGCTTGAACCTTGTTTTCAAGCTACTTGCTTTTCCAGCTACACATTCCTCCCCCACCCTTTCATTTAGCGATAGCTATGTCTTTGTTGTGTTGTTATTTTTCTAGAAATGAAATAGTCCTAGCTGATACTCATGTCACTTACCTTTCCCACTATCTAATCAGGAAGGGACTAGGCACAAGGCACAATGTTCCTCATGTAATTTTTTTTATAGCTACCCTATCCAATGGTCTTTTTCCAAATCACTCCAATCCATGACCATATTTATTTTATTTCCTTTATCACAATCTGATACTATTTTGCTTATTTTCATTCCTATTGTGTCTTTCCTTCCTAAAATATAGCTTCTTGAGGGAAAGACGTTGGTGTGTTTGCTTATCTCCGTATCCCCAGAGAAAATAGCCATATGCAGTACATGGTCACAGGTAACTATGCTCAATGAACAAGCAGACAAAGAACAATGACTGAATAAACTTGTCTGTGTCACACAGACACTGAATAGCAGAAATTGGAGTTGGTATGATAAGAGAGCCATCTATGTGCTTCTACCCACTTTGCTACACAGGCAGGTAGTTTAAGAGCAAGCGATTAATATGTGTGTATGCACACTTGTGCACATGTATCATTGTGGGTACATAAGAGGAACAGAGAGAAGACAGACAGACAGCAACAAAGAGTGCTTTGATTTGCTAACCTGTCAAATGTTTATATTTAGTGCCATGCTAAGGCTCTTAAGTAAAACTGTTCATCTTTGCTTTATGTCTGTTCTAGTAAAGCATTTCTAGCTACAGTATCCAGTAAGGTAGCAAGCATCTTTCCGTTTTGTGTAGCAGTTAAAGAGATAGTGTTATGAGTGTGGAAATGGTGCAGAGCCTTGCACTTATGATACACATGAATCACTGTTTTATCACCACTTTAGAGTAGAGGTCATGGACTGTGATTGTGAAGGGTATGGCATTTCTTCGTTTTGTTTTTTCCATGTGGCCTACTAACAATAGGAGTTACTGAGTTACTAAATTATTGCCCTATTAGTAATTTAGTATCTATAAGTCCCAAATCTGCCATCATCAAGAATTATTTTCGACATCTAAGTTCTCATTTTATTCCTTTCAACATCCCTAGAGACAGACATTACCGCACCATTTTACAGATGAAGGAACTGAGGTTCAGGAATTTGACTAAACTACCTTACTCTTATCAGAAAATGGGAGTCAATAGGCAACTTGAGACTCCCTACTTTAACCGAATGGCTTAGCTTTGTTTGGAAGAGGTTAGAATGTGCAGACCGCATCATTTATTTAAATAAAGTGCTACGTTTTAAATGCTAAGAATCCATGTCAGTATTGGAAGCAGCTGGAATCTAGAAACTGGGAAATGTAAGTTCCATGTGGCTTTAATACTATGGGCCTTATGACCATAGCAACTGGCAAAGTACTGTGCCTGACCTCACACCTGCCTCCAACCCTAGCTTCAATGGTCCTTTCCGTTTCTTTGTACAAATCACTTTATTTTCAAATGTTTCAATCCTGTAACTGTAGGACGATGAAGATATTACCTGACCCCTGCAAGTCCTGAGAAAAATAATATCAATAACATGTGTGACTGTAGAATCTAGAATGTTCTTAAAAATGCTGGATGGTTATTTTTAGGTTATAACTACTTAAGCTTTTTACAGATAAAATATTTTAAAATTGGACTTTTTTTTTTTTTGCCAGTCTTGGGTCTTGAACTCAGGGCCTGGGCACTGTCCCTGAATTCTTTTGCTCAAGACTAGCACTCTACCACTTGAGCTACAGTGCCACTTCTGGCTTTTTCTCTTTATTTGACACTGAGGAATCAAACTCAGCATTTCATGCATGCTAGGCAAGCATTCTACCACTAAGCCACATTCCCAGCCCCAAATCAGACTTTCTTTCAGCACATGATTATTGCTTTGGTGTTTCAACTCAAATCTCTACTCATACCAGGGTTTTTGTTTTGTTTTGAACTAGTACCTTTAACAAACCATTTTGGTGATTAAGTATTAGGGTGGCTTAGTGTGCTGCTTTGTGAATGAAATATGTCAACCTCTATGGAAATTAAAGTAATTAATCAGTAACTAATTTCTTATCAGAGACCCTCAAATGAGTGGCATTCTGTAGTGGTTGTGGTGGTTCTGTGAAAACATAGATTCCATTGGAATGGTGACTGGGCTTTATTCATCTGCCTCTCTTGAGTTTATACTAATAATACCTGGAGTCTGATTGGCCCTTAGCATTAGGTTGATTGACTAAATGAACATCTGTTATATAACCTCTAGGGTCTCAGTTTCTTTCTGAGTGTGAATTAAGATAGAAAGCATTGTGTGAACTTTACTCAAATCTAGGAAATGTTGACTATTATACCAAAATATTTCATAACCAACTCACTGGTGTTTATCTCTCTAGCTTTAGTGCCTAAAGAAGTTCCAAGCTGATAGCAAGACAGTGAGAATCCCAGTTTCCACTGAACAAATGACTGAACAAATCCACCTTTGGAACAATCTGTGGGAAGTTGTCATGTAGAAAATTATTGTCTTTTCATATGTGGTTTGTACTCATTTATTTTCTTGCCACGAGTGGCTCGCTTCTGTCCTCTGCTCTTATGCATTTTGATTGCCAGTTGGTTATAAACCATAGCTCAATCAGGGGATACCTTTTAATGTCACCTTTCCTGAAGCCTGTGTGCTGCCTGCTGTCAGAGACAGGTAACGTGGATCTGTGAAAGGCCTGAACAGAACTGACACTCAGCAGAGGTGTGGTGGCATTTGAGTGTCACTGATAAGAGATGATTAGTTACTTTAATTTCCATAGAGGTTGACATATTTCATTATGCAAAATAACAAACATGTCTTATATAGACTCTGTGGGTCCTGAACTCATGTCATGAGAATTCTAATTAGTAATATGTGAGCCATGCAGAGGGCAAATGAGCTTATAATTTTACTTGAATTAAAATCTCCCAAGTTTCCTCAAGGGTCTCCTTTGTAGACAGCAATAGTCTCCCAGGAGAATATAATGGTCTTCCAGATCTCTAACTCCTTTGCTCTTCTCTTGTTTGGTAAAACAACAACAACAACAACAACAACAAAAACATAGATGCTCAGCTCTAGTGTGTTTGAGTCTCATCCCTGAGATTCAAGGCTACAGGGCATAGTTGTAATAGGAATAATCTAGTGTTTGAGAGAATTCAGAGCCAGCCTTAGCTCTTCTCTTATTAGCTGTGTGACTCCAGGTGAGTCATTTAAGATTTTAAGACTCTCACATTCCATATATTTTAAAAAATAAATATAATAATTCCTTTGGATACTCAAAACAATTTATTTGTATATCTCCTATAGGAAAATGAAGGAATATTAACACGAATTGACCATATTCTATATGCAATCCTTTGTGAATATTTTTCATATCTGCTCTCTAATCTCTGTTATAGCATTAAATGTGATCATTTTTGTTTAACTAGTGAGTTCTTTTGGGAGTCAGAGGTTAAGTACTTATTCAAGACCCAAGAACTGTACTCAGTAGAAAGGAAATAAATCAAACCAATGTTCTCTGCTACATTTTAATGTATTTCTCTTCATTTTAATTTCCTGACTCTGGAATATTTTATTTTCTTTCTCATAATGAGTAAAGTAGAACATTCCTTTGTTCAAAAGGTGTCAGTTCTCACCATGTCTGGTTACTGCACTGGAGATATATAATATAGCTGATGATGTCATAACGTCACAATTCCTACGGGACTCCTTCCTCCACCAATTTTTTTTTTTTTGATACTGGTGGATTGTGAGAACAAACTAAGATATAAATTAAAAAGCTTTTAGGTTGTGTTACATGCTTTGAAAATGTATAACAATAAATATACTTTAAAGGTGATTTTTTTTTTAAGGTATGAGGCTTGGCTTTGGATGTTTTTACAAAGAAGCTCCAAATACAACAACTGGTTGGGAACTCACAATTCTACTCAGGATTTCTGGACCCTCTGGAAACATACAGAAAAATCTTTCTCAGCTATAGGGAGGGAGATCATCCCTGTATAAAGGTGCATGAAGTCATTTGATACATGATGGGAAAATATGTTTGTTATCTGCTGCCTGTGTCCCATCAGCCCTTAGTGACCATTTTATGTGGCCCACAAATGCTGTTATAGATATGCAAATGTGACTCTTGGCAGAAAACAAGCTTCCCCTCCTTTGTATGACAACACACATCTAAGAATGCAGCTATAGAAAGGGGGTAACAATGTTTGACAAGAAATGTATTCATTACCTTCCTTATGTAACTGTAACCCCTCTGTATAACACCTTTACAAAAACTAAAATAAAAAAAACAAAAATGCAGCCATCGTTCTTCATCTGTAATTTCCAAACATCTTTCAAAACTAGCTTTTTCCAGGCAATTAAAAAACAACATAAAATTGAATGAATAAGTAATGAAGTGTATAGTTTAGGAAGTTGAGACATTCTGAACTCCATATCCCCTATCCATCCTGCCAGAAAATTTGGGTGAACCTGGTAAAGAACCAAAGCATTCTTCCACCTACACAGAGTCTCTCAGTTCAGTTTCACTCAGCATTTGTAAGATGCTCAATAGTACTAGGTAAGTAAGAGAAAATATCAACTGATATGGTCCACAGTTTCATATTCTTACCTTAGCTCAATCTGCCCTGAATATCAGAATATTTCACGAGCTGGGAGAATTTGAGAAGCCCTGTAGTTCAGCAATGTCAACATCAGACGGTATCTGTTCCTTTGAGACTCTATCCAAATTTGCTTCTGAGTCCAGGACTTTATAGGGCATGGAAGATCATGAAGAGATCACATAAATGAAGTCATTCCTAAGACTGAAGGAATGGTAAGCCTTGAGGCCCTGAGTTCAAACTCAATACTGACCACAAAACAGAAAAAAGTTCATGTCTCTCCATCATGAGTCTGGTTGATGCTAATGGAGAGGTATAAGCACAGGGGAGAAGTCCATTCAGTTTGAGGTTGAACAGAGGGATTTCTCAGAATGAGTCATAACTGGGCTGCCATGTTTTATTTTGTTTATTGAACAAACATATACTAAGTGCACAGCAGCCACTCTTCAAGTAAATGATGACCACATGGTAAAATGAATGAGAACTAGTCCTTTTTATTATGGATGCAAGCCCTGTTAAATCCAATAAAATGGGAGGGTGCTTTGAATGCCAGAAAGGAAAATAGAGCAGATGTGTGCGGAGTGCTGTGGTACATTTATGGTACCATGGCCAGGGCAGGTCTCCCAAACCTGGAGGTGATATTTTGAGCATAGATTGAAAATAGCAGGCCTAGAAAATCTACAAGTTGCTAGAAAGCTAAGCCTCTTGACACTGCAAAGATTGTAGCAGAGGGATGTGAAGGGGACTGTAGTAGGACAAGATGTCAGGGGTGGCCTGTGGGACTGATTACGAGAGCTCTTTTAGGGCATGATAGGCCTTAAACGGAAAACTCTTCGGGGGATTTTGAGCGAATGAGTGACACAGCTGTGCTGGTTTCACTAGGATGTCTATGTGTGTGCACTCATGTACCATTGAATGTGTGTGTGTGTGTGTGTGTGTGTGTGTGTGTGTGTGTGTGTTTTAAGGATGATGAGAGCAGAGAAGAATGAAAAGAAAAATGTGAGATACAAATAGTTTTAGAATTTGCTCAAAACTATGGAAAGCCCATGAAGGACTTTAAAAGGATAAAGTAGAGGAAGTGGGTGAAACTAGCATCCAAGAGGCTCATGGGAAGCTGTTTGTTGCAAGCCAACATTGGCTAGGAGATATCCTCCACACCTATCCAGCACTCAGATCCCATGGCTCTCTATGGATTCTGCCTCTTTTACTCATAGTTCAGGATCTGCTGCCCATTACCCAGAGTAGCCAAGGCAAGTCCCCTGGAATCATTGCATTTGCCTGGACTTAGTCCCAGAATTCAGTTTATCCACCAGTAATCACCACTCGAGTCCTCTTGGCATTGCCTGTCTTGGCTTTTATCTTTGTCTGACATACAGCCTTGACTCTGGGTCAACTTCTAAGCATGTACCCCATTCTCCTGGTGGAGCCCCAGAGCCTTAGGTCTTCCTATATGAAGTCTCCAGGCAAGAGACTGGAGTTTTTAACATCAAAGGTTCAGGTCGCAATACCTCCCAGACAAAAGTTGTCTTCTTTCCTTCTCCCAATTACTATGTACACAGAGGTCCTGCCAAAAAAGGTACAGACTACATGATGTGTTCTCTTCACCTTTACTGGACACGAGACCCATTTACCATTTGCTAAAAGACCCTGTCAACAAATAGAGTGTGGGGTATACATGAAGGCATGTCTTCAATCACGATGCTCAAGAATCTAAGAGGCAGTTATTTTTTTTTACTTTAAATGTACTTTTAACTGATACATAAAAGCACAATTTATGTATCAATGAGAGCCTGCTTATTGCTTTGATACATGTATATATTATATAATGCTTAAATCATTTTATATCTATCCATCTAACTCTTCTAGTTTTTTTTAATGTTGAACTTAATTGTTATTGCTAGATACTCTGTTTTGGAGCATCCATCAGTCACCTCTATGCTCACTGGCCTCTAGTTATCACCTTTCCATCTCAATTTCTATGATATCAACTTTTGATGTCAGAGGGCCTTTGGCTTTTTGTGCCTGGTTTATTTTCCTTAACATATAAGTTCCAGCTCCATGGAAGATGTCACAAAAGACAATTTCACTCTTTTTATGGGAGAATAGCATTCCATTGTGTATGAATAAAATATTTACTCGTGTTGTTTCCATATCTTGGTTATTGTGAATAGTGCTTGAAATAGAACGTGTGTAGATGTCCCAGTGTATGATATAATTTCCCATGGCTATCTATCTGATATTTATCCATATGGTAGTACTAGTTTACATATCCACCAGCAATGTACCAAAGTTCCCTTTTCTCCATATTCTCTAAGGTGATGTATATTTTAAAAGCACACACACACACACACACACACACACACACACACACACACACCATGCATTCTTATTGCAGTGAAATAAATCTTATTGTGGATTTGATTTACATTTCTAAGATGTAGATAATTTGAGGACATAGACATTACCATGACCATTAGGGTGGTATTGCCAACCTCATCTGCTTTGAAAACAACCCATACATATCCACTGAGGGTCCACACAGATCTAACTGCTTTAGACTTGTGACAAGGCTCTAAAGTTTCTCATTCATTCTGTTCTAGCCAGATGATCACTTTGTGATCTTTTTTTTTTTTTTGCCAGTCTGGGGGCTTGAACTCAGGGCCTGGGCACTGTTGCTGAGCTTCTTTTACTCAAGGCCAGCACTCTACCACTTGAGCCACAGCCCCACTTCTGGCTTTTTCTGTGTATGTGGTACTGAGGAATTGAACCCAGGGCTTCATGCATGCTAAGCAAGCCTTCTCTCACTAGGCCACATTACTAGCCATAAAATTGAACTTTTTAGATGAGATATTTCTGATAAAATGAATGAAGAGAGATATAAGACATCATTAATCCTGTTTTTGAAACATTCATTTTTTAAGTGCCTATCAAGTACTAACCATTGTTCTTAGTACTTTATACACATTATCAGAGGGAAAAGTAGAGATAGTTATTCCCAGTTTAGAGTTAAAAGATCCCTCTTCCATATATCCTACACTGGCCTCTATGGCCTTGCTTCTCCTGGATATCTCTGATCTGGGTAAATGACATCTGAATGACTCCAGGGCATACTCACCCATTTGAGACCTACACACTTTCATATACCTGGGAGGATTTTATGCTACCAGTCATAGTATCCAACAACCTGACCAAGGTATGATACATACAAACCACCCCCAAAGAGGAGCCATTATTATGACTTAGGCTCTGACTATATAGGGGTTGATAAGTGAGTAGGGGAAATTTGCCAAACATACCAATTCCAAAATGCTGGATATAGATACACAAGGACTGAACATTGCCTTTGTTCTGCCTAGTAAAACAAATGATACTGCTTCATAATGGAAAATGACTGTTAAGCAGATAGGAAGGTACATGAAGAATCTGAGCCTCTGCCAAAGGCAGAGATCTTCAATGAGTCCTCTCGATATTTGAATCTGCTCTTATTACACATATCCTCTAGTAAAGGGAATTTCTGGAAATGGTGGTGCATATCTGTAATTCCAGCACTCCAGAGGCTGAGGCAGGAGGATCACTAGTTAGAGGCCAACCTGAGCTACACAGCAAGTTCAAAATTAACAGATACAGAGTAAGATCTTGTCTCAGAAAGAGAGACAGAGCCAGAGACAGAGAGCCAGAGACAGAGAATTAATAATTAAATATAGGAAAAATAGCTGGCTAGTGGCTCAGACCTATAATCTTGGTACTCAGGAGGCTGATATCTCAGAATTGTGGCTCTGGGCCAAACCTTGGCACACTAATATGGGAGCATTCTATCTCCAATTAATTAGCAAAAAGCTGAACGTGTAGATGTGGCTCAAGTGGAAGAGTGCCCACAGAGAGCTGAAAAAACAAAACAAGTGAGAGCAAGAAGGCTTGAGTTCAAGACAAAAAAAAAAGAAAAGAAAAGAAAAAGAAAAAAAAACAATGGGAATTGACTAGTCACTATTCTTCTATATACTAATGAAATAAGGATACTGTGTCTAACCGGCACCATCTTGGCAAAATGGTGGATGATAGGGAATTGGGTTCAACTGGCACCATCTTGTCTTCTTGGTGGATGAAGTGGAAATCTTAACCTCAGATGATGGGTATGCCTGAATTCCTAGAGGCAGGAATGGGGACTCGGACAATAGGTTAGAGGACTTGCTAGTCCTGTGCCAGGAACTCTTGTGACTCTGGAGCTCCCTGTTATCCTGCCCCTAAACGTGACCCCTATTTAGGCCCCAACCAGCTCAGGCACCATTGTGGGCCATGCCTTGTGTCTCCTGAGTCTCCTCAGGTCACCAGGGCATCCCTCTTCAGCTCTCCATTTGAGTTGATCTCGTCTGTTGGTATTCTTTTTTTCTGTTCTTTCTTTGCTTTACTATCTTTATGACTCAGTTTTCTAACAGCGTTAAGGGTATTCAAAGCTGCTAGTTTTCTGGGGACCTGTGTCTGCCTGCAGTCACTGGCTTTCTAATAACGACCTCTCATAATGTGGTTTCTCTGCATCTCGCAATTGAATTCCCATATAACATTCTGTCCTACATAGTATCTTTTTAAGATCACAGGAAATAGGAAACCATCTCGGTGTCAAGTTTAGGAATCCCACCATTAGCATTGTGACATTTTTCAGGTTAGGATGTCAGTGTCTTACAAGAGTTTAAAATACATTCCTTTGGTCTGATGGTTGAAAATATTTATTGGAACTTAAATGAAAAATTATAGACCACTTCAATTAAACCAGTAGTCCTCATCCTAAAGTCCTTAGGCCTGACACACTTCTTGAATCCAATGTCAATGAAGATGAGTATGGTGATGACACTGATAATGATGAGGATGAAGATTACAAGACTGTCACTAATGGTTACTAAAGGCACTGCCCTAAGCATTTTACACCCATTAGCTTACTCCTTACAATAATTTTGTAGATTATATGCTATTCTACTTCCTATCCAGCTAGAAAATTGCTGTTAGAAAGATTAAATATCTTCTAGAGGGTTCCATAGAACATTTAATGAGAGACTCGTTATTCATTCTCAAATTTTTGTCCACCATGAATACTAAGTAATGCTAGTATTTCAGGAGGCTTAATCCACTCACAGAGACCTTACAGAAACATGCTCATTCTGAATAGAGAAAAAGCTTGTTCAGGAGTTATAGCACTCACTCAAAGAGTGAGGGTGATCTTGGACTGATCTAATGCTCATCTTGGTGATTGTGAAACTAAATGTTTGAGCCCAGTACCACACTCCAGGAGTCTCACATAACAGGGCTTACCATTCCTCCTAGAAGACAAAAAGGCATGGCTGAAGGGCAGAGAAAGGAAATTTATTATATGAAAAGTCAAGACTTCAGTATATCTTCAGCCAACTTCAGGAATACACTCTGTCTCTCTGTCTCTCCGTTTCTGTCTCTGTCTCTCTGTCTCTCTGTCTCTCTCTCTCTCTCACACACACACACATACACACACACACACACACACACACACACACACACGCGCGCGCGCACGCACAAAACCCCCCAGTTTTTAAAGCACCTCTTACATTTTAGGTATCTTTGATTATAGTTTTTATTATAGGTCTTTTAGCTGAATCAAATCATTACTGATTATACATAGTAGTAGCAGAAAAAATTGTCAGCACGTAGAATTTATGGAGTAAAAATGATAAAAGGAAATCTTTTATTGATACTAAAATAGTTGGTGTAGCTCTTCTGAAGTATAATATTTTCCAGCCTGAAAAGTCTGAAGTTTATATCTCTTGGGTGTAAAATCAAATCAGCACCTTATATTATAAATTCTGTTAGGTTGTAACTTTTTACTTTCTATTCACTTAAAATGTTTATTGGATAGTGTCCAGAATACCATATCCTTTCCCATAGCCCCCATCTTTACAATTGAAAGGGAAAAATGGCAAATTTTCTATCCACAGAGATACAGACAAAAGATTCAATGTAGATCCTGGTAAAGGAGCTTATATAAGGATCAGGCCACAGCACCAAGGAACATGAATTAGGTTGAAAAACTGACAATGGCACTGCAAAGCTTCAGAAAGGGGTTCAGAAAGGAAAAAAATTACCAGTTTTAAGAACCAATAGGACTGGATAATATGTTTAAAACATTGAAAGAAGTGGAATAAGCCATAAGCAAAACTATTCCTTGCGTCAGCCATCAAAGATAGTACAGAGAGCACATACTTGTATGAATGTATGAATGCATATATGAATGCATGTATGTGTGTATGCATGTATGTATTTTTGTGCTGCCCAGGGCTTGAACTCAGAACATGAGCTCACTTGGCTTTTTCATTCAAGCTGATATTACAACTTGGGCCACCTCTCCATTTTAGCTTTCTGTGTGTATGTGTCGTTAATTGGAGATGAGAAATTCATGGTCTTTTTTTGCCTGGGCTGGTTTTGAACTGTGATCGTCAGATTTCAACCTCCTGAGTAGCTAGGATTACAGGCATGAGCCACCAATGCCCAGCTCAGAGAATACTTCTTAAAGATGGCTTTTGTTATGGCAGCTGACATAAAGCCATGCTATTCTAGAGAGCCTGGTATGGCTATGCAGTATCCTATTCTGTCCATGATGGCACCAGTGTCTCCAGCCTGATGGTACGAGTCCCTGGTTTCAGATTTCCCCTGATCTGGGCAATGTGCCCTACCACTCCATCTTTTTACCCTCTTGTTTTTAATGTTCAGAGTAGCTAAGTGGCACCTTAGGTTTGTGGATTTCTCTATGCTCACTTATTCAACAATTGGTAAATAATTACCAGTATGTGCTAAATGAAGTGCATTCATCATTACACATTCACTAGTTCATCATGCCAATCAGTTACTAATGGTTTCTGGCTCTCTTTTATATTCTAGACACTGTTCAAAGGAAAAAGACATCGAATTTGTGTTAAGTAATGTTTATTTCTACATTTTATTTTGTCCATTTACTTGACTTCGTCTATATGCCACATCTCAAGGAATAGGAGAGAGAGTTAAGTAAATCTACAGAGGAAGATGAGAGAGAAATTGCTAGTATCTTTAGTATGCAGGTGAGAAAAAGGAAGATTGTGATTTTACATGGCTTGTGGGCTTTGGTTTTGTTTTCTTGAGATGGGATTGTGCCATATTGGCCAGGCTACTCTCCAATTCTCAAATGATCAAGTGATCTTTCTGCCACCACCTTCCAAGTAGCTGGGACTATTAGTGTACTGACTGTCTCCCAGCTCCGGCTGGCTCCATGGTTTTAAGGCATTCAAAGTTTATCATTAGCTAGCCTCACTTTTACATCAATAGCAACAACCAATTCCCAACAGTACTTCATTTTCTAAATGAACCTAGGGAAAAAGAATCAGTAGTGTCTGTAGTTAGTGTAGTTCAGAGGACTAGCTTCAGGTAGAACATCTGACTTAGAGATGGTTTAAAATGAGACTCAGAAAGAATTCGATGTTGCTTCATCTATTCAGTAGAATAGAAGATACTTAGTTGTATCAAGCACAGGACTTGAGCAGGCCTGCTTACGTCCTCTTTCTACTATGAACTCTCAGATACCTTGATCTCTTTGAACTTCAGTTTTACAGTATGCAATGAGGATACTGCCAAAAATTAGGGAGGGAGAATTGTGTGCTGCGGCATGCTCAAGCTCACAATACACCCCCCCTCCTTAAAAACCTGTCAGAGTTATGTTATTTACTTTCCAGAACTAGAGGCTAGAATCTGTATACATAAGAAAAGGAGGTCTTATTTGGTTCCATGCATCCAGATATATGTATGCTCTTTGTCCTTTTCAGGCAATTCTCATTCTTTATTCAAACGCCACACCTAAATCTGATATCTTTAAATAAGTTTTTTATTGTGAAAATATGGTACAAAGGGGTTACAGTTACATGAGCAAGGTAATGAGTACATTTCTTATTAAGCATTGTTGCCTCCTCCTTTGTTATTCCCCTACCATCCCTTCCCTCCCACCTCCTCAACTACACTCCCCCCAATCCCTACTGCCCCCCTGCCCCCCCCCACTCCATCTAAATTGTAAAGTTCATTTTTCAACATAGTGTCTTGTGCATCTCATTGTTACAATGGGTCAACCTGTATCCCTATTTAAACATTTTATTTTTTCCCTTCCCCTCCCCAAATTATACCAATTTCAAATACAGTGACAACAGTGGTTATACCGTGGGGGAGGGACATACAAAGCAATAAAAAAAAACAAACACATACATTAAAAACAGCAAGAAAGAAAAAACAATTTGTGCCCCTATCTTGGGGTTCATTTCACTTAACTTCATCTTATCTTTAAATCTGTTCTTTTACTCAGAACTTTGCTCCTTTTACCTATTTCTGTTGACCAACAGCAATTTGTTTTCCATTATGACATCAATAGCCTCTTTTCAGGGGCTGAAAATTTGTCTCCACAAAGGGTCATCAAGAGCTACAATTAAACAGATGCCAGCAAGTTATTAAGCCAAAGCTCAGTTCTCCTGAGCTTTTCACCTAGAGATGTGTCTCAGCCAGTCTTGCCAGCTGCTCTATCCTTGGTTCCTTTACAGTAACAGACTTTCAGAGATGCAAATTTCATCTTTTCTTCAGAATGCAAGCTACCATTTTTCTAGTTTAGGATTACTTATACAGCTACCATTTTTCTAGTTTAGGATTACTTACACAATCATGCCTACAATCAACTTTGCAATTTTTATTTAGGAAGCTGAAAAAAATGTATACCAGGTAATGGTATTAAGTAGTTTTCTGAGAGAATATTAATCCCAATAATCCTGTGGAAAAACTGGCACTATTTTAATTTGACAAATGTATAACCTGATTCAATAGTCAACACCACAAATTTAGCAAGTAAATCATAGAGTTGAGATTTGAATCCATTTTGTCTGATTTAAGAATTACAGTCTTAGCTAAGTGCCATAGCTCATGCCTATAATCCTAGCTGCTCAGAAGACCTGAGGTCTGAGGACTGAGGTTCAAAGTCAGCCTGAACGAATAAATCCAAGAAACCTTTAGCCCCAAGTAATGAAAAAATCATGAAAATGGAGATATGGCTGAAGTGGAAGAGCACCAATCTTGAGTGAAAAAGCCAGGTAAATGGGTGAAGTCCTGAGCTCAATCACTGAAAAGAAAAGAAATGAAAGAAAAAAAGAGAAAATAAGGTGGTATTCCTGTTAGCCAGTTTTCAACATTTGTTGAGAACAAAATTGCATTTTATTGTTTTCTATTTATTTTCTTTAAGACTGAACATTTTCTTTAGTATAAGGGTGAATTAGAAGAACATTGAAAATATAATGGCAGGTTGGTTATTATTACCAAACATGGTTTTGGCCACAACCCACCTGAAGAAAATGGTTGTATCCATTGAAGACCAAGGATGAAACTAGAGAAAGAAGGAAAACCTACATATAGAGATGCACTAATTACCATCCTATTATGATGGTAGAAACTTACATTTTCCCTTATTTATTTTTAAACTAATCCACATCCAAATTTTGCTTTTATCAACAGTCACCAATTTTTGAAGTCCATCTCATTATTCTTTACATCATACCAAACTGTCAAAGCTATGTGCAAGAAGTAACTAGTATTTATTACAGTAAAGGCAGTAGAGAAGAAAGGAAGAGGAAATAGGTAGGTATAAGAGAATTTGTAGAAATAGAATTGCAAAAGGCTGGCAGCTTATTATATTTGTAACAAGGGAAGAAAACTCTGTAAAAGCCTTCAGTGATGCTGATGCCTGTGACAAGTTTAGTTAGGAAAAAAATAGAAGTGAAGCTATTAAGTCTCTTTTCAATTAAATGTATGTTAAGTCAATTAGACATTTGTTGCATTATTCTTACCAGGAAAAAAGAAACCAGATGGCAAAGCACACATTCAGGACTTTAATAAGATTTCACTTCTTTGCCATAAGGCATTTTGTGTTTCCTTCAGTAGAAGCAGGGAAAGCTGAGCTTACCAGATACATTGAACAAATACATTTTAAAAGGGAATAGGGGATGGTTTCAGCGAAAAAACTGATAATAGTAAAAAATATACAAATGAAGTTGTTTATGCCTAAAATGTATAAGAATAAAGATTCACTCATATCCTTATAATCAAATACTGAGTTCTTAGGCCAAAGGCAATAACACTAAAAATAAAAGCAGAAATACAGTTCAGTTTGTATTATAGTATCACAAATTTTTAAATACTTTCATTTTTGCTCTGTCTCAACTATAAGGTAGCAAAGAAAGAGGTAGATCAACTGAATTGAGCCCTTTCTGTGATCTATTAGGTTCATCATTTTCAATGAAGTTATTCAATATTTCTGAGCCTCATACTTTGATATTATTATAGTTGACTATGTGAACAATTGTGATGGGTATTTTAGTTAATGCATATTTTAGTTAATGTACCTTACCTTGATACTCCTAAAGAAAAAGAAGAATCGTATGCCCTAGAAGATACTTAATTTATTGAATCAATTCTAGAAATACTAACCATGTATTTAGATATAAGAATCATAGAGTTTTTGAACAGCAGATACAATACAATATTTGTTACTCCTGTCAACCTCAGAAATTTCAGTTACCTTTTTCATCTCTAGGAGGAATATGGTTGCTTTAAAACTAACGGATGTGCAAGTCCTCCTACCAGTCCTTGGATTGTAGCCCACTTGCTGGCTCAGAGGCAGTACAGAGGTTATAGGGAAGTAGAGTGGAACATGAAGGGATCTGGTCACACCTGGAAGAGCAGTCCAAACAAAAATCCATCCAAGTCTATGGGTTAAGAAAGGCATCCTTCCATTGGACAATCCATAGCCAGGCAGGGGAACCTATAACTTGTGTCACAGACATAGTTCTGGATACAGCTCTACCTGCAGCATCCTAGTTTTTTCCACATCAAAGGAAGGCCTTTACCAACTCAGCCAGATCTAGCGGGCATCTCCTCTCCATGCCCACCCCACCTGAAACTCATTGAGTTACATGGTAGCCATTGGTACATTTTTAGCCATCTTCAGGATAGAGATGTGAGCTATAAATTTAAAGTGAATTGGGGGCATGGGGCAAGAGGTATGCATAGTGATCAACCTTCCTAATCATAGGTGAAGCCTAGTTGATTATTTTCACAGTCTTTGTCTCCTAACAAGGTTTTGGAGAAATAGTTATCATTTTATCCTTTGAGGGCAGCAGTCACTGTTGCTTGGCAGATTATCTGTCCTGAGTTTTGGCTGTTCTCTTTCTTTGAAACAGTTTTGCCTTTTACTAGAAGATGGTAAGAAGAAGGTATTGCCTTATGTTATAAGATTCTTGTTGGTAATCTTGTCTCTCTTGAAGCCCAAAGTGATGGCAAAGTGTTTGCAGGAGAGAATGCTTCAGATTAAAAGACACAGATACAAAGTAGAGGGCTGGATGTTCAGTTTTTCTCCTCCTTTTAGTTAATTTATGGGCCCAACAACAACAGCTGCTTAAGCACCTCTTCCAGCTACATGCTTATGAAGAGGTTTCCATCCCTTATCTTGGGATAGCTTTTTTTTTAAGTCAATGGTAATGAGCTTTATTAGAAACAGAGACATACATTACTTCAAGGACATTCCTAAGACAGCGTCCTCACTTAGCTTCAAGTACTTTCACCTTCTTTTCTGACTCGGAGTGATAATTGTTATTTCAGGAAGATTTTTACACCTATTCCCAATAGAGTGAATTTGACCTGTTACTCACATAGACGTGAAAATAATTAACAAGCTGACATATCACCTTGCAATTTGGGGCCTTAAACTTGGACTCCTAGGAAGAGTCTATTAAAAAGCAGGACCATAAGATGATTTGGACTAGACAACCATCTTATAAATTTTCTTGTTTAGGGAGGATCAAGGAATCCTTATAAACTCGATGCTGCAGCTAGAAAAAATGGACTCTGCTAGTCTAGATCCTAATTGACTATGTTGAGCATAATTTTTTTCCCTGACCTATGGTGATGTAGCATGTCTGAGAAGCAGACTTTATCTTATCAAGCTACTAATATTCTGTCGTCACTGTATTCATGCAACCAACCTAATGTACCTATGCAAACATAAGGAAACAGGAAGAGAATTAATGTTTAATGAGCACTTATATTATTCTAAGACCTTCATACGGACAATTGTTTCTACTGCTTTATTTCTCACAGTTGGAGGCACCAGATGATACAGGAGGAATCTCAGAAGCAAACTGAGGTGGGTGTGTATGCCCACAACTGCTTCCCTGTTGGTGTTTCTGTAGCACCATATCTATCTAAATGCTGAAACATTATAGATCTGTCTTATGAGAGGCAGACACATAGATTACTATTTAAGAAAAATTAATATTGATCAGATCAATGACCACAGAGTCAGGTGAGACATTTTGGAATGAGTCAAGCATATTAGTGTCCTCATGCATATTCAACTGTCATCCTTTAGAGTTGTGGTATTCTTGCAGATTATTGTATGTGATTCCATAGAAATACTGTTATTTAGTCTTATTATTTGGCATTGTTCACCCTTGCTAATGAATAAGGTGGAAATGGAACTATTATAAACTCAGAGTGAATCAAGTTAAGTACCACACAGAAAGGTTAAATAGGAACAGAGTTTCTAAACCATTGCATATAGGAGACACCTAAGCAGAATTATGAGTTGTGTGGACTGAGATTTATGAATGGGTTGGAGAAAAAGCTGAGGAGGGTTTTTATAGGAAGCCATTTCTGAACTTACCCCGAAAAACTGACAAGAAATTAGTTAGCAAAGAGAAAAGGAAAGGGAATTATTGAGTAAATCTCTGGACTTTACCTGGCTAAAATCTTTAGTTGGGTAATTCTGTGATGGTAATATTTATGGTCCTTAGTGGTAATTATCTTGTATAATTCTCTCTACTACTCTGTGAGGTATATACTACTAAATTTCTATTTTACAGGTTATAGAGCAAAACAAGATAAGGGAGAATCTGTAGGGCTAAATTCAGCTAGTCAAAGTTACCCTCAGGTAAGAGGCCTTTGGGTAAATAAAGTGGTCACAGAATAGTTATACTAATATAGATTTAGAAAATAATCAGGGATAAGGCAAGAAGTTGGACAAGAAAAATTGTATAGTGTTTGGAAAAGATCAAAGGTAAGGAAAGAAATTAGAAAAGGGAAACAAAATCACAGAAATAGTAAAAATAATGTAATAATAAAAATAATAACAGGCAATGTTTACTGAGTGCTAACCATATCCCATGTCTTGGTCTACAGATTTTCATATATTTCCAGTTTTCTTGGTGCCAATCCTTGGGCTTGAATTCAGGGCCTGGGTACTGTCCTTGAGTTTATGTGTTCACTGCTAGCTCTCTACCACTTGAGCCACAGTACCATTTCTTGCTTTTTGATGGTTAACTGAAGAGTATCACAGACTTTCCTGCCCAGGCTTGTTTCCTTCCTTGATCCCCAGATCTCAGCCTCCTGAGTAGCTAGAATTACAGGTGTGAGTTACAGCCACCCTGGGTATGTATTTTCACTTTTAATCCTCAAAGTAATCCTGTAAGGGAATTTTTGTTATCACGATTTATATTTTAGGATACTGATAGTATAATAGCTAAGTATTTCAGCCTCAGAAAAAGCTTTGCTTCTTTCTGTATAGCTGTACTGACTCAGGAGCCAATATACTTCATCACTATTTCCTGCAAACTTTTGTGTACCAGTAATGGGATTAACTCCATCTATAGCTTCTTTAGTTACACCTCTCTGAGCCAGATTGTATTTTCTGTGATGGAATTATAGCCAGGCCCTGCTCTTCTTATCTGATTTGGGAAGCATATTCTCCTCTAATCTAGGTGGCTAACCTTCTACTCTACTTGTATCACTCTCCTGGAGTAAACAGCCTTATACCCCAATCATGGGTGTTTATTGAACCTCCCTGTAAAATGACAGCTTTTGTCAGCCATTGGACAATAGTCACCTACTCTTTCACCTTTGTAGATTCGACAGGACAGTGCCATTATAGTTAAAGAATCAGGGGAAAGGGAACAACTTAAAGGCTTGAGGGGTTTAATAGTTTTTTTAATTACAATCATAGATTTCTATATCCCTATGAAGTTGCTCAGGAGAATAGTAAAAGCCCATTTAAAATCATTTTTATCCTGTGCTATGTGCCTTGAAATAAGAATACAAGCAGAATAACTTTTTAAGAAATATACATATTTAGTAAACAAGGAAATGAAGCTCTGAGTTGCTCCTAGAGAAATGAGAGGAGGGTCCATTATAACAGCAAATTAATGTTTGCTCTTTTTGTCTCTTAAGTGCCAATAGTCTTGCTTTTCTCTAAGGTAAATAATTGTTTTTCCTTACAGCAATTTGGAACAGAACTTTCATTTTATTTTATTTTTTTAGTACTCTGAGTGGTCATACTGTATACACATTAAAACTGTGAAATCCTATTATGCCAGAGCACCACAAGTAATTTATAAATTTTAAATTTGTTATTCGTGTCAATTAAAATGCCTTTTTCCCTAACATCTTTCTTTGATTAGAGAGATGTTCCTGGTGTTCCTTCTGTGTATTCTACTTTTCTACAATATTATGTAGCAATCTAATTTAAGCCTAGTTTGAATTTGAAAAGCATTGTATCTAGAAAAATTTAAGGACAAACTATTATTTGTTAGCCTAAGACATTCTCACAATAAAGAGCTACATTATTTTAGGGATTTCAGAATGTAGTAGTCCCTTGAAAATATATTTAAGGAGTTGGGCTCACTTCTGTCATCCTAGCTACTCAGAAGGCTGAGATCTGGGGATTGTGGTTCTAAGCCAGCCCAGGCAGGAAAGTCCCTGAGACTCATATCTCCAAGTAACCACCTAAAACTGGAAGTGGAGCTGTGGCTCAAAGTGCTAGCCTTGAGCACAAAAGCTCAGTGACAGCTCCAGGCCCTGAGTTCAAGCCCCATGTCCAACTCCCTCCCCCCCATATATATGTGTGTGTGTGTGTGTGTGTGTGTGTGTGTGTGTGTGTGTGTGTGTGTGTGTGTGTGTGTGTGTGTGTGTGTGTGTGTGTATACATATTAAGGAAAATAATGAATATACTTATTGAATCAAATTGTATCTAAATGAGAATGAGCTTCAGTTTAGGGAAGGAAAACTCATCCCTAAGAAGACTTGGACATCTCTTAAATCTAAAAGAAGTGGTCTATACTAATTAAGGCCACTTACCTAATTTTGTAGTCAAACCCAAGCCTACTGCAAAAATGATTTATTTTCAAAAAACTCTCCATCTTGTTGTGTTATAAAAATATTAGTGAAGACAAAGAACACATCATGGTATGCTTATAAAGGATCAGTGCGATGCATGGGGTTATAAACAGATAAGTCTTTATTAATAAAACACCTTTTCTCTGTTCTCAGTAACATATATACTTAAAAGTGTCCACTGAGATTTCCTTTTTATGTACCATAGTTTTTGTGTCTTAGGATTACAATGAATAAGAGTAGCATTTTACCTGGTTCCTCTAAAGCTTTTTATTTTATTATCTTAAGACCTTAATTTATCCTTATTTTATTACTATACAAAAAAGTGCATAATGCCTGGAATGTAAAAGGTACTTTAGCTGCTGCAAATACTGCCACCTGGTTACAATGGAGGGAGGATAAGAATGTGAATCATGGTTTAATTTTAATATACATTCTTTCAGCTCTATTTTGATTCTTCTAGACCAATATCTCTATCTCATACTGAGTATTGTATTCATACTTCTCTCAAGATTACAAATGAGTTAATTTACTTCTAAGTCCCTTCACTGAAGGGTAAGAAAATATTGTTTGAAAAGGCTCTCAAGTGGAATAAAATTAAGCAAAACAAAATAGCTTTATATAGTTGCATGCTAATCCCTAGGGATTTTATGTTGCTTCACTGTGAGTTATCTGCATGGATTTCTTGTCTGAGGATTTGTCTTCTAGATGGTTTTAGAAAAGGAGAGGTATCATTTAGAATGAAAGGGCAAAAAATTTATTGGTCACTAAAAGTTATGACCTTCCTTGGACTATCATTAGAAGCCTGCATCCTTTTTATTAGATTCTATATTTACTCAAAGATACTTATTGGATGTCTCCTATATTCCAGGCATGATTCTAGCATCTGTCTGCCCTAAGATTATTGTATTACCTACTTTGCATAACAAATTGTTCCAAATCTTAGTAGCTTAAAACAATGATCACTTCCAGCATTCTAGTGAGACACAGCAAGAACAACATGTCTGTTCTCCATATGTGAGTATTCTCAAAAGGAGAACACAAGGGGCTGGAAACTTTGATGATTGAGTCACTAAATATTTGGCTCCCTGCTGATCCCTTACTGGGCTATAGCCTGGAAGAACTATCTATGACTTCTCCATGGGGCCTGGGCTTCTCATGCCACAAAGCTTGACTTTTGAAGACCAGCTTCCCAAAAGAGAGACCTAGGCAGAAGTCATGTGTTTTCTTAGGGCTTCTCAGAAGTCACTTTGCATCTTTTTGCTTAGATTTTCTCAGAAAAGGCAATGTGTGCACAGTAATTTTCTATGCAGATTTTAACTGCAATCGATGTGCACTCAGTATAAAGATGAAAATGTTAAATTCATTTTCAGTATTTCTAGAGTTCATTTCATTGACTTCTTATAGCTTGGGTTTTCTTCATAATATGGGTGCAATATTCTTAAATACAGAAAGCAGTTAAAATAAAAAAAAAAGGAGAAATGAAAAAAGCAAATGTATGTATTCATTTTATTACAGCCTTATTTTATTTTTTTAGCTAGTATTAGGGCTTAAACTTGGGGCCTTAAACTCTCACTTGGCTTTTTTTTTCTCAAGGCCAGTGTTCTACCATTTAAACAACAGCTTCTTTTCTGGATTTTTGCTGGTTAATTGGCAATAAGATTCTCATAGATTTTTTTCTGCTCAGGCTGGCTTTGAACTGTAATCCTCAGATCTCGGTCTCCTGAATAGCTGAGATTACAGACATAAGCTACTGATACATGGCTCTTTAAAACTTTCCTAGAACCTGTATTAATTATTAATGCATTTATTTTTGAACCTATATTTTAGGAAAATAATTTCCACATATGCAGGTGATGCTCTCCACAATCATTTGGGGATAATCTTAACATTATGATACATGTGAGTTAAATTGCAGATAGTAATGTATTAGCTGTGTGATTTTTTGAGTTATTTTCCTAACTATAGGATACTCCTCTAAGAAATAAAATTTAACAATCTTTATGCATGCTTAAGTCACAGTAACTAGTCAGCAATCCTAGTCTTTGCTATTTTAAATAAAAGGTTCATGAGAAGATAACTCATCTGATCTGCAGTTGTGACTAGAAATGCCGAACTGAAGAGCAAGGGTTTAGGGACTCATGCAACCTGACTCAAACACTAGTAGCTCAGAAAGCTTCTTTCTGCAAAATGGAGAAATACACTCCCTTCTGGGAGATCATAGGACTGTTCATTCCAGGCCACACAGTTTGGGGATTACTAGTTTCCCATCCTCATTAATCTTCCAGTGAGTTCCTTGGGGCAAAGAACAGCCCATAATACGCATTGAAACACAGTGTCTTCCTATTTCATGGTAACTTCACGTGCTGAGTTTCTCTGTAAATGAGGTTAAAAAATGCATTGATGACCTGTCAATAGGCTGAAAAACAAACAAAAACGAAGACTCTGATTTCTAGCTTCTGTTGGCATGCATAGTATAAATGGCTGATTTTAAACACTTTAACAACTGATTTGTAACACAGTTCTCACTTACCCATGAAATCTGTTTTAGTACACTGATGGTTGAAAAACAAGATCCAAGGTAGCCCAGATATGGACAGTTTCATTTATAGGTATTTTATTTTATTACTTCCTAAACTGTCTTTATTTGACTGAGAAAAAACTAACACTTCTTCTTTCTTACTTAGAGTTTATAGGATGCAAATAGAAAAGTAGCAATATTTTAAAACATCATCATCACAATATAATATATTATGCATGCATATGTGTTTTTTTTTCTTTTTCACAGTATCTTACCATATAGCACAGGCTGGCCTAGGTTAGGATGCTCAATCTTTCTGCATTTGTCTCCAGACTGCTGTGAATATTGGCATGTGCCACCACACTGGACTATAATATATATTTTAAAGTGAGACACGCAAGTACAAGATGGTTTCAGAGGAAGGGATATGAGAGATGCTACTGCTGCCATCTTACTTCAGAGAGAAGCCAAGCTGTGCCAGCCAAGAACAAAACAAGCTTTTCCTTTCAACTTGTTAGAATTTACCAGGTCACAGGTAGCAGATGTTTATGGTCACAGCAAATGACTTTTTTTTTTTTTTCCATTTTCCCATCAAACAAAGGAGAAATTCTAACAAAAGACATGGCTGTTGGATTTTTTTTTTTACTTCATTTCACTTCCTGGTTTTGTTTATCTGTATCTTCCCGCAAAAGAGCTACATTGAGAGAGTGGCAATTTTTTTCAACAGGTGTAAGCTGTTTTGTAACAGGCTAGTATGAGCATGGGCTCCTTTGATTCAATTCCATTCCCTTGAACAAATATATTCAGAGGACCTGATCTTATTTCTAAGAAGATTGTGATTTAGAAATTGAATGGACAGCTTATTACGACAAAAGGCAATAGTAACAAATAATAGTAGTCCTTCTCCTAGTAAGAGCAGTAGCAGCTAGTACAAAACCACACTTGTATTTAAAAATCTCCTATGTCTGACTATGTGAATTTGATCAAAGTTACTTGATTTCTCTGAGCCAGCAGTTCTGGTTATAGACCAGGAATCCTGCCTATATGTCACATTCTCAGTACCCTCCATGACAAAGAGGAGGAGGGAAATAAGTAATATCTGTAATTATTAGGAGTATCATTATCAAGTCATCATTATATTAAATTAAACAGCCTGGTTTAACAGCATCTAGAAATGACTTGGCTAGTCTCATGAGGGTGCATCTGTAAAGCAGGTCACAGAGACTTTAGCAGTGAAGAAGCAGATGCATTCGAGCCTTCCTTCCCCACACTTCTCATCATCAGGAAAGGGCTTATCTAACTTGCAGCAATGGCAGTCTTAGAGGATTCAGAGCAAGAGGAAATCCACTTGATAGCAATGAAACTGTGAGACATGACACACTGGTGATTCACACCTGTAATCCTAGCTACTCAGTCCTGGAGGATCACAGTTTGAAGGCTGCCTAGGTAAAGTTTATACTATTCCATCTCCAATTAACTAGCAAAATGCTGGACTAGAGGTATGGCTCAAGTATTAGAAGGCCAGCTGTAAGCAAACAAGCTGAGCTAGAACATAAGGCCCTGAATTCAAGTAACAGTAATGACACACAATTAACTAAGAAAATATTTAAAAATACAATGGAGGCAATGTTGACTTAGGCACTGGAGAATGCAAGAGAAATGTTCAATTATACCACAAGTGGAAGGTGTCATTGCACAAATACTTGTTTATTGCCGTAAGACAATAAATATGAAGAATGACCTCTCCATTCTCTGTATGAAATATTGTTGAAAATTTTCATCTCAACAACAGTGGATAATGTCAATGAGTCTTCCCTAGATGTAAAGAATTAACACTTAGATTAAACTTTGGAAAACTTCTTATAAGATATAAATATTGAATATATTTGGAAGAGCAACCAATTTTTATTAAAACATAAAAACTGTATTCTTTTAGTTGTAAAATAAATAGTCATATGCAATCTTTATTACTGGTCCAGAATTTTAAATGATTTCTGGACTTTAATAATTAACAAAATTTCACCCAGTCTCACCATTTCATTGGGTTATATGCTGAGTCTTCAACATAAAGTTAGTGGAGAGTGAAAAATGGAATCTGGAGTGTTTGCTGTTCACGTCTATTCTTTTTATTGAAAAGGTGATGAGTTGGAGGGTTATAATTACTTAGGTAAGGCAATAGAAACATTTATTTTTAATCATTCCTCTTTATCTCCCACTTACTGGTCCCTATCTTCCTCCCAAGCTGTAATGTTCATATCCAACATCTTGTCAAGTGAGTATCAATGTTATTTTAATTCATGTTTCCAGTGGAATTGCTTTCTTCACTCTGACTTCAATTAATTATACCATGATTTACAAAATATACAGGACACAAGAAAACCACTTGCTTTTCACCAAGTTTGTTTTGCAGGTGTTTTTTTTTCAAAGTTATGTCTGGTTATCCTTGCTAGATTTTTTTTTCAATTGTCCCTGAGTTAATAGTTAAAACTGACTTTAAGTACATCTACTAGAGGTGATCTTCATTTTTCTCTGCTATTGACATTCACTAGAATGACCATTCTAGATCATGTATATTCATTGTACAGTTTTGTTTTTGTTTTGTGCCAGTCCTGGGCAACTGTCCCTGAGCTTCTTTTACTCAAAGTTAGCACTCTACTACTTGAGCTACAGTGTCACTGTTTATGTGGTAACTGAGGAATAGAACCTAGGACTTCATTCATGCTAGGCAAGCACTCTACCACTAAACCACATTCCCAGTCCCATTGTACACTTTATGAACAAAATCAGCTTAGTTGCTTATCCAGAGCATATGTTGAATCTCTCTTTAGGATAAACTGTTTTTCCCAGACATGGCATCTTATTCATTAGACAGGACAACTGTTACTTCTAGCCAGGAAACATTTTCATTCCTCCAAACCATGTCTTTGTATCAGGAGATAAAAATGCTGTCAGGTTCACTAAGGTTATTTGTGTTTGAATCATGCATTCATGACCTCTTGTGAGGCAATGTAATGCAGTCCTAAGGGACAGACATCCAACAGAGACATTGTCTGAAAACAAAATAAAAACTCCCGTACTGAAGGCACTGGTCCACTATTATCAAACAAGCATTGGATTAGAATCAGAAAATAATTTCGACATCTCTGGCTCCATTTGTAATGTAGGGAGATAAGAATACCCATTGTAACAATGAGAAGTACAAGTTGTCATGTCGAAAACGAACTTTACAACTTTGGTGGGGGAGGGGGAGGATGGGGGGGCGGGAGGAGGCTGGGAAGGGATGGGAAGGGTAAACAAAGGAGGAGGCTACAATCCTTGATAAGAAATGTACTCACTATCTTGTCCATATAATTGTAACCCCTCTGTACAGTATTTTCACAATAAAAAAATAAAACAAAAAAAGAATATATATAAGATATATATATATATCTTATATATATATCCAGATCCTTTTAAGCTTTGTCCTTATTGTCATTCTAAGAGGGCTAGAAAACTCTGGCTCATTTGACATACCTCAGATGTTAAAAAATTAAATCTTAACTTACAAGAATGAGGTTTTCAGATTGGATATATTCTGTGTGTTTTTTTTTAATGCAACCTTGTTTCTCAAAGTTTTTTTCTATATATCAAATTCTGTTTATAATCTGTTGTGCTCTTTAGGATGAAATGATCTGCTGAGATTTCACTAACTCTGTTTTTTTTTTGTCCTTAATGATAAGTATCTTTATTTGTGACAAAATCCAATAGTAATGTCTCAAGTTAGTAGGGATTTGAGGATAAATATTAATGAAAATCATCAGAAAATATTTTCAAGGCTTTTAGTTGCTAATATAGTTATATTTCTTCCACTCAAGATTAAGGATAGCCTTCAAGTTTTGCTGCAAACTATTATTCTGAAAGCTGTTGAGTTGAATATTTGGCACTTTACCTTACCCAAATGCACAAAATGGAAGATGCTAAGAATGCCCCATCCTTATCCTAAGTTCATCTATAGATTTCAAATTATATATCTGATTGTCACTTTTTGAACCTCTACCCATTACTTCCCGGAGCCAGTATAAGTTTATCAACATAGAACACACCAAAAACAAACTTGTTAAACTTTCCTTCTGTCATGTTAGTTGTCTGCCTTTTCTGACTCCTTTCTGTACACACTCCTGCCATTCTGAATTCCAGATATCATTCAGTTTGCAGGTATTTCCTTGGGCAGCTAGTTACTCCTTTCAGGAAGTTTGGTCGTTATCATCTATGCAAATTCCTTACTTATAAACATTGCATATTCTCTCTTATTGGAATGTTATCCTTTGCATTTTTGCTTTCCAGCCTTCATTCATGCTTAAATTGAATCTTTCAAAACATTCTCTGGTTTAGTTATAGTTTAGTTATCCCTTGATCTTTAGCAGTTATCATATATGTCATGGAACATTCTACTGAATAGTTTTGTCAATTAAATTAGCCAACGAAGTGCTCTCAAATGAATATCCATTTCATCTTTCCCTGTTCTCTGGAGCCCTCCTTGGCTTCCTTTGCCCATCACTAATCCTCTTACTTCCCACTATTTATATTTTACTCTTATTCACTGCTAACACTTGTGCTTGATGGATTTTACTTCACTTGTTTTCACTGGATCACAGTTCCTGCATGACTTCCACGTTTTCCTAGAACTCTGCCCTGGGACTATGTGATAAACTTGCAAACGTTTCAATATCCACGTTCGTTATTGGATTCTCATGCTTCTTTATATTCATATTATCCATTTTGTCCTAATTAGGAAGAGAACTGAAAAATTATTTTGTGATAGCAATTTAGCAGAAATCGGGGATAAATATTTAATGATGGCAATGTTGATTCACTGCGATATACAGAATGAGAGTAAAGCAGTTCTCACCATCATGCAATATAAATGTCGACTGCAAAGATTTGCTGCTACTAAAGTGGATTTCATATAGCTTTTTCCCCTTTTTGCTAGGCTTTAAAAGGCTTTAATGATTTCTTAAATTTAACTTAAATCCAAAGCTTAAAAGTGAGTTACTGAGCTTGTCTCTGCCATCAGTCTAATATTTTAATGGTAGGAACAGATTTTCCTTGATCTTAGATTCAATCCCAGGGACTGAAAGAAGTCTTGGTGGCATTCCACCTAATAACTTATGGCAAACTTTTATTCCTTGAATGTATTTTCCTCAAATACTCCTACCCTGGATATCCTTGTCAGATAAATCTTCACAAATCTGTGCTTTATCATCTCTACCTGCCAAAATATAAATTTTCAATGTTAGGTATATTGAAGGGAGACTAATATGCGCATGGATTCATTAGTCATTCCAGAAAAATCTTTAATGTGTCCTTACCTGTTACCTTGTAAATTGCTGAATACTTGGGGAGACTGATTTGGTTACTATCTGAGTTTGGGAAGATTCACACAGAAAATGTCATGTCAGGTGGTACGTGAAGGTGAGATTAAAACCCAATACTTGACTCCAATTTCCTAACTCTGTGTATGAGTCTCTTTCTTGTCTGTAGCAAAAGGAATAGTCCTAGAAAGCTAAATGATAAGGATTAAAATTTGAAAGCAAAATAAAATAGTAAAGGAAAAACTACAACTTGAGTATATGAAAGTTTTAAATGGTATACACTTTACAAATATTTTAGCACTTAGTGAATTTTATTCCTAATATAAATAAATTTGGTTTATAGCATTTTAAAGACAGAACTAAGGTATTAAGACATACTTGAGATTTAACTCCTAGATAAGAACCAAGTTATGAATGAAATTGGAAGTGATGAAAGGCCATTCACTTTATTTTTTTAATTTAATTTTATTGTCAAAGTGATGTACAGAGGGATTACAGTTACATATGTAAAGTACTGAGTACATTTCTTGTTGAACATTGTTACCCCTCCCTCCATCATTTTCCTCCCACTTTCCCTCCCTCCCAATCCCCCCTCCCAAGTTGTAAAGTTTATTTCTAACATTGTCTTGTGCATCAGTGTTGCATTGGTTCCCCCTTTGTCCTTTGTCTCACCGTTTTGTTATCCCCCTTCGCTTAAACTCCACCTGTCATTCTGGACTGCAGTAGAGTTAAAGGCAAACATATAAGAACATGACCATTGGAGACTTCAGTGAGTGTGTGAAATCAGTGGGCATGGGTGTGTTTGTGAGTTTGGTGCGTGGAAAGGACGTGCACAGAGTAGTTGTTCTTTCTTGGCAGAGCTTAAAAGGGAGAGTTAGAACAGAGTGAGAAAATAAGAATTCCTCTCTTCCTTTGGGAAATTCAAAACTAGCCAACAAGATCCAATTAACACACATGGAAGTCAAGGGACCATTTTATGGTAATTTAACCTACTTACTCACATGTTCACTAAAGCCAAAGTTGTTCACTCAATGCAATAAGGCATCCCCAATTTCCTCCATGTGTTAATTGGTTTCTGTGTTATAGTAGGCAGTATAATGGAGAAAGATAATGAAAGAACATTTACCAAGAAGCAGCTAATCTCCAGGGATAATGCACTTCATTCTGTAAATTATTTATGTTTAATCCTGTAACAGACCTCCAAAATAGGTACTCTTCTCATTTTTTTAATTTTTTCCAGAACTTTATCAAACTAATTTTCAAATTTTATTGACTATTGAAAGACTATCACAATGAATGACAGTTATTTTGTGTGTGTGTGTGTGTGTGTGTGTGTGTGTGTGTGTGTGTGTGGTGTGTGTGTGTGAAAGAGAGAGAGAGAGAAAGAGAGAGAGAGAGAGAGAGTTTGTGTGTGCTGGTCCTGGGGTGTAAACTCAGGGCTTTGGTACTGTCCCTGGGCTTTTATGCTCCAGGTTAGTGCTCTGCCACTCCAGTCAATTCTACTTCTGGCTTTTGGTGGTTAATTGGAGATAAGAGTCTCACAGATATTCCTGCCCAAGCTGGCTTTGAACTTTCTAACCACAATCCTTAGATCTCAGCTTCCTGAATAGCTAGGATTATAGCTGTGAGCCACCCATGCCTGTGGTCTATTGAATTGCCAATTTATTGATATATCCTTGGTCATCTAAGTAGAGAGCTAGATTTATTTTCCAAAAAGAATGCGAATATACATTGCAAATGAAGTATTTAAAGTCATCAAAGTACTAACGCACGAGGTATGAATGACTTTCCGTTATTATTTAATATTTATTCCATATTCAAATTCTATGACTATCTTCTTAAATTGTTTATGAGAATGTTTTGTACACTAAGACCCAATTATGATTTATGCCTTAAATTTGAGTAGTTAGTATATTTTCATATAAAAGGCTCTCCCAAACTCTTTCTGCTGACACTGACCTTTTATCTTACTTTAATTTTGAGTAATTTAAAACCTATAGAAACTTTGAAGGAATAGCCAGCTAACACACTTGTAAGTTTTAGATTATTAACCAGTTATCAACATTTTCCTACATTTACTTTCTTTAGCTTGCTTAATCTAATTCCAGTTTCTTCTAGATGGAAACCTTGTATGTGCATGTGCATGTGTCTGTGTCTGTGTGTCTCTGTGCACCCATGTGTGCAGGCCTGAGCATGTACCACTACTCAGTCTTGAATTCTGGGCCTTGTACTTTCAGTTTTCTTCAAGGCTGGTAGACTACCATTTGAGCCACCCTTCCAGTCTGGCTTCTGCTGATTGATTTAATGTAAGAGCTCACATGCCCTCCCTGGCTGTCTCTGAACAATGCCTCTCATATCTTAGTCTTTTGAGTAGCTAAGATGGTAGGCATGTGCCACCAGGCCTTGGCTTTAGATGGCAAATTTCTGTAAAGAAGTTTTCACCCCTTATCGTAAAATGCCATTTGTATAATTAAATCTTCTCTTTCTATATTTGCCAATTTTGAGTACTGTAAACATTATTCTGATCATAAGTGAAGTAATTCTTAATTATTAAAACAGTGTTATAACTTTCTTATCATTTTGCCAGTTCCTTAGTTTGAACTCAGGGCCTTATGCTCACTTGGCTTACTTACACCACTGGCACTCAAGCACTTGAGTCACACCTCCATTGTAACTTTTAGTGATTAATTAGAGATGAGGCCTTATGGACTTTCCTTCCCTGGCTGGCTTTGAATCATAAGCCTCTAGATTCAAACCTCCTGAGTAGTTAGGATTACAGATGTGAGTCATTCTGGCTTTATTATTCTTTTTTGATGCTTAATATTATTTATACCAAAGCTTACCGACATTTTCTGGAACTTTCTTGCCAGATCTTGATTAGACATTTCTCCAGTGAGACTGGGTTCATTTTAGTAGAAATTAATAAATAGATTTCAGAAATATTAGTAATTATTTACTTCTTGTTATTGAGATACCACTGACTCTTAATATATATATATATATATATTACAGTTCATGAATAGATATTCATACCCCAGTTCAAATCTAATATGCACTCTACCTAAAAATTCTTGATTTTAAGCATTTGTAATTCTTTTCTCTATATTTTCTGCTCTATGTTTTTTCCCTATGTTTTATGTAATTTTCTCTGAGTTTTTTTTTTTTTTTTTTTTTTTTTTTTTGCGGGGGTAGGGGTGGTCCGGTCGTGGGCCTGAACTCTGGGCCTGGGTGCTGTCCCTCAGCTCTTCAGCACAAGGCTAGCGCTCTACCACTTGAGCCACAGTGCCACTTCTGGCTTTTTTTTTTTATCTGCTTATGTGGTGCTGAGGCATCAAACCCAGGGCCTCATGCATGCAAGGCAAGCGCTCTACCACTGAGCCACCTTCCCAGCCCTCTCTGAGTTTTAATTATTATCTCTATTGGATTTAATTACAAAGTGGGGCAAAGTTGTTTTAATTTTTTTTGCATTTTTAGAGTTTTTGTTTATTTTGTTTTAATTTGTTTATTTTGAATATTTACATGCTACAGATATAATAAAGTATATTAACAAATGCAGAAGAGTGAGGGCTTCCATTTCCTTTCTGTATCCTCCAGGCTCCTATAGGTACAGCCTTACATAATTAATTGTCAAGATAGGGTACTTTTGAGAATGAAAGGGGCTACTTAAAATAATTACAATTTTTATAACTTTCAAATACCTACATACTATCATATTGTTAGTGTAATATCAATACATATTGTATCATAGAGCAATAAAATACCACATTATATATGTGGTATTTTATAATACTCATAATAAGGCAAGTATAAAAATAAAAAGATCAATCCTAAAAATAGTTTTTAGCATCAACGTATATAGTTGCTGATTTTTATTATTTTCTGGTTACTATTTGGTATTTTCACAAAAATAATAAAAGATGTTAAGACTATTTCTAGCCAGCCTGTAATCTTAGCTACTCAGGAGGCCTAGATCTGAGGATTGCGGTTCAAAGCCAGCCCAGGCAGGAAAGTCCATAAGACTCTTTATCTTCAATTAACCACCAGAAAACCAGAAGCGGTGCTGTGGTTCAAGTGATACGGTGCTAGCAGGGACAGGCTCAGGCCCAGAGTTCAGGCCCTACGACCAACAAAAAACAAACCAAAAAGTATCTTCCTTCTTTTGTCAGTAAACTTGTTCATCAGGTGCTCAACTGTTTGGGTCAAACCGCCATGCTCTAGTTATCCTTGATATATGATCTTGCTTTTTGCTCATGGCAATCTTCCTATTTACAGTTCCCAATGGGGAGGCAAACTATCCCTCCCTACCCCATTGTACAATTTTTATGTTAAGATGGCAGTCTCAAAAACTTTTTCCCACTCTTTCCTCTAACTGGGATCCTTCCAGTTTTGGTTTTCCATGTAACAATCTCACATCATCAGACCTAATTATTGGCTGAGATGAGAGTCACATGAACTTTTTGCATGGGCTAGCTTTGAACTAAGATCCTCCTACTCTCAGACTCCTGAGTTGCTAATATTATAGGCTTGTGTCACAGAGACAGAGTAAAATCCTCCATTTGTTTTTTTTTCCTTTTATAACCATACATGCCACTTTATTAATGACCATTGTCTTATTCAACAAGTTCCAACTGTCTTCCATAAAGACCTTTCAGCTGTTTGTTGCTTTGTGTAATACTGTCACAAAATGGGATTGTAGATGTGCATTTTTATATGTTGGATTTCAGATTGTAGAATAGATTCCTAAAAAATAAGTTTAGAAATGAGACACTTCCTCCAGGCTGGGAAAACTGTCTTCCCAATAGCAATATGTAAAAAAATTCCTGCTTCTTTTCACCAGCACAGTGTTATCAAACATTGGGATTTTTGCCAGTCAGATAGCAGGAAAGAGATACCATTGGAACTTAGTTTCTCTAATGAGTGAGAGTGAACATATTTTCATGTTTTAAGGCCATTTGTCATTTGTGTGCTCTGTACCTATCTTCTACACTTCTCTTGGATCTATGGTATTTTTTTTTTTCCAGATTTCTAGAGGTTCCTTTGTATCAAAGTGGCAACTTAGATCTTTGTGCCTATATGTTGTAAACATATTTACAGTATATGTTGTAAATATATTTGTAATGTACATTGTAAATACATTTTTACAATTTTTTGTTTACCAATGGTAAAAGTGGTGTGTGTGTGTGTGTGTGTGTGTGTGTGTGTGTGTGTGTGTGTGTGTGTGTGTGTGCCTAGATTTTTAATTGTGGTTACAAAAGCTTTCTTTCCCCTTAGCTTATAAAGAAATAAATCATGGTTGCCTGTCTTTTTCTAAAACACAAATCTTTCTTTCTTTTTTTCTTCCTTTCTTTCTTTCCTTCTTTCTTTCTTTCTTCCTTCCTTCCTTCCTTCCTTCCTTCCTTCCTTCCTTCCTTCCTTCCTTCCTTTCTTTCTTTCTTTCTTTCTTTCTTTCTTTCTTTCTTTCTTTCTTTCTTTCTTTCTTTCTTTCCTTCTTTCCTTCTTTCCTTCTTTCCTTCTTTCTTTCTTTCTATCCAGGTCCTTGTTATGCTTAGATTATCATATTATATGGTGTGAGGTACTTATCTAGTTTTATCTTTTTGGAAACACTAGTCCACCATCTCAGTATTCCTTGACCATAATTTCTATCACTATGTGAGCCCTTTTTTCTCAGTCTTATAATTGTATGTAATTTAGTAATATGTCAATATCATACTATTTTAATTATAGTAATAGTCTCTTCACATGTGAAAAATGAGGAATTAATAGCTTGGAGATTTAAATGGGTTTTCTCAAGGTGAATTTATTAATGAAATATCAGAGCCAAACTTTGGCCCATGGTCTCTATGCTGGTGAGCTTTCAATTGACTTCTATATAAAATGTTTGTCTCGGTCAAACAAGTAGATGTCCATAGATCCTTAAGTCAGAGAGACCCTCTGACATAATAATACTTGGTATTGGTGAATTATAAGGCACAGAAAACCATTGGTAGCACAAAATAACCATATTTCAAAAGCTTTATGATGACCTCCTTTGTAAGGTATGGATTATCCAATTTAATATAATTCCCCAAATCCTTTCCATTCTAGAGGTAGGATTTCATATGCATGCACACTGAAGTATGTATTTCAGCCAAAATGGAAATTGGGAGTAGAGGAAGAGGATATCATCTTTGCCTATGGCTTCCATTCTAATATCCACATACAATGAGATTCTCTATCCTGAGTGTATTCTTTTACACATATGAAGAAGACTCATTAGTAAATAGATATGAGGAAAATAAATGTCACTTGCTTAATGTTGAGCAGTTTAAAACAAAAACAAAAACCCACTGGCAGAAGCCATCTGTCCCTGGCAGCTTTCCCAGTTAAACACTTTTAATTGCTTATGTGATCTTGGTGGGTTGGCATGCCATGGTTTCCAGGGATTTGGGAGAATTGACCTTTATGAAGTAATCACAGTTCGTTGTACAAAAGAACTCTGTGTTATCAAAGCAGGCAGCCCATCCTGCTGTGGAGTCACGGTGATGAGAATACGTCCTATGTGTGCTAATTTCCTATTTGGATTAACATTTTATATTTTGTATATGGGGCATTCCAACATTCAACAGCATTCAACCTGGAATGTTCCATAAGTGTTGGTAATGACTCATAAGTATGGTACTATCTGTAATTGAGATCTGTGCTTTTTGGGTTTTGAATTTTTTTTAATCCTTAAGGTCACTCTTCTGACTCTAGGGTCATTTTCTCTGTAACTTGAAATATTCTCTTATAGTTTGGTAGAAGACTTTGTTAGTAAAGCATAGATTGGTATATAAATTTCTCTTACCAGCATCTGTATTGAAGTTAATTCAGAAGGTTTTCATAAATCCACATTAGGCTGGTATCTCATTTTAAACTAACTTTATTTTTTTATGATTATCTTTGCAATGGGACTTTAAATCGACATATCAGCTTATAAGTACAGTCCATCCTGATCCATGTCACCCCTTTCATCCCTCCCACCCATCCCTTCAATACAACCCCTTCCCTCAAGTTACCTAGTTCAGCTGTCCCATAAGTACATACATACATTGAATATGACTGTATTTGCCTACCATTCTCCTCTCCATTCATCATTCTACCTTAACCATCCTGACAAAGCATGTTTCAGCTTCCTGAAATTCATTTTACTAAACTGTATGTTTATTACTCAGAAAAGTTATACCATTAGAATCCTTCCCTGAGTATATTGTTTATGTATATGTTTGCATATATGTTTATAAGTTTTTATAAGTTCAATCTAACTTCCACATATGAGAGAAAATATGTGCCATTTATTTCTCTGAGCCTGGCTTGCTTCACTTAACGTAATTTTTGCCAGGCCCATCCATTTCCCTGCAAATGACATAATACTATTCTTTTTGGTAGAGGAATAAAATTCCATTATATACAACATATGCATATATATATATATGTATATATATATATATATATGCACACCACATTTTCTTGATGCATTCATCCATTGTAGGGGACTAATATTATTTAAATAATAATTAATAGTATTTAATAGTAATGTTTAAAACCTAATATCATATATTATGCTTAATAATTGTCAATCAGTGCTATTGTTAATAATTATTAATTGCTAGTCACAATGGTTGTTTATTAATTATTAATAATTATTACTGATTCTGCTTGAATTTTCATTTTACTGACAGTACAAGCTAATGAAAACCTTTTTCAAGGTTGTCCAGATAGGAGAGTATAGATCATTTCAGACAGCTGTTTGTGATACCGAAGCCCAAGCTCTTAATCTGTATAGTGGTATTGTTAGAGTTACAGGGATATTAATTCTCTGCCCTCTCTTACAGAACTTGCTCTTTGCAAGGCTATGGTTAAAGATCATGTTTACTGTCTCTCCAACATAACTCTGAGAAGCCATTGATCATTAGGTGACAAGTGAAGCCCAAGACTTCATGTACCCAGAACCACATTGGCTGCCTCTTCTCAATGCCTGCATTTGTGCTGTTTGCATTTCATTTGTAGAAGTTATGAAACTGCATATTATTCTGTCAACATGTTTTTCTAGCTGACAACAGGACACAGAACTTGAGACCAAGATTCGGTATTATTCATTTATGCACTTAAAATACACAAAGAAAGCCCTAAATACATAATAAATTTTCAATAAATGTTTGTTGAGTAAATAAATTCCTAATGCAAATTGACTCATTGCAAAGGTAATGGTTTCTGAATACCTTAGAGTAAAATCATTTGGAAAGTAAAGTATTTGATTAATGTTCCTGTTTATGTAATGGCTAGTCCCATTCACCCCAAGTTAATTTCAGGTTATATCTGAAATGGAGAGAAAGAAGACAAGGATTACATTTTTTGTTCTCTCTTCCAATCTGTTAAAAAATGAGAGTACAAGAATGATCAAAGTTGTCATTATAAGCCTGGTAAGCTTAAAGTAATAAAGATTTTTTTTAAGATAACATTTACTATGGTTGGCAGCTTTACTGTCAGAAACACACGTATTAGAAATGCAGTGCTCTGTTCCAGATTGGAGATGCTTTTCCAGGCACAACATACATCACTCAAATATTCATTCTTGTATGCAATATTCATTAGACACCAAACATACCATAGACCCCAAGGAGATAAAAATGGATTACCATAAATCCTTCCCTCAATGAACTCATAATTAAACATTTAAAGGACAATGAGCCAAAATAATGGAGCAGTCCCATCAACAACAACAACAAAAATAGTCCATCAATCCCAAGTCTCACCCTTTTTGCTTTATTTTGGTGATGTTGAGCTCAGCCTCCACCTTCTTGTCAGTGAGTTCCACAGGAGGATCAGGATGGTGGTCTCAGTACAGGGGACTCAGCAGTGATCAGCCCACAGAAGGATAACATCCTATACCTCTTAATTTTCCTCCTACTCTAAACTTCTTGGATATTTCAGAGAAGAATGACTATCCTGTTCCTGACCTATTTTATTCAAAGTAGCTAGATTCCCATAAGGAATACTATAGCAAACAATATTCTGTCTTGCAAAGAGGTATTGTGCCACAAAAGAGGAAAGAATGATGGGCTGGGAAGAGGAGAGCAAAACCTTTGTGCTGGCTGTGTTCCTTGCTGTGACCTTGGTCAGGCCTGAATCTCTCAAGACCCATCTGGCTTCTCCCACAGGCAGGAAAAAACAGTCTTAGGGGCCTAGTTCAGAGACCCAGCCCCTGCTCTAACATTCCATTCCTTTGAGGATTGCTTTGTAACTAATGGAATTAGGATTTCATAAAATAAACGCCTACTCACAATCCAAGCATCTAACAGCTCCAAACGCTGTGTTTCTAAAATCTTGGTACCACTAACAATTCTTTTCTTCTATTGTAACAGGGCCAAATGGGGGTTGTTTACAAGTGGTCTGATAAAGTTCATGTAGGTTATGTGACCTTCTCCAAAAAGATCAAAGCCAGCTGTTAGGTGAGCCACTAAGAATTCCACTCATTGCCAGCCGCCAGTGGCTCAGGAGGCTGAGATCTGAGGATCATAGTTAAAAGCCAGCCCTGGAGGGAAAGTCCGTGAGACTCTTATCTCCAATAAACCACTAGAAAAAAACAAAAGTGGCTCAAGCAGTATAGCACTTGCCTTGAGCTGAAGAGCACAGGGACAGTGCCCAGGCCCAGAGTTCAAGCCCCACGACCTACAAAAAAATAAGAAGAAAAAAAAAAAAGAATTCCTCTTACCTGAAGTCTAACATTAGTCACTTTATTGATTTTTTTTCATTTTTAACTCATGGCGGGGATAATACAGTAATTTCCTATGTGGTATAATAAAAGAGACAAACCATTCTAAGTATCTGTTTATTTCTGTGGAATCAAACCAGTGTCCCTCTAAATAGTAATTTTACCATAAGTTTGAAAAAGTGCTTATGATTTTATAGCTTTAGAAGGATGGTCATATTTTGTAATGCAAGGTCATTTCTCACTTGTTGGATAAGCAGTACATTGATTGGCAAAGGCTGAGTATTACGTTTCTTTTGCCTAAAAATTTAGACTTCCATACATATCCAAAAGCACACTAATTTCTATGTTTATCAGTTAATTTCAGCTCTTTTATAGGTATATTTGTGCTATTATGTAGTTGTGGGGGGGAAAAGTATTTTAAAAGTTAGTATATTTAGTCCTTTGGGGACAGAGTACGGAGAAAGTATGTGTAGACAGGGCTTCTTGCAATCATTTTAAGGAAAATTTTTTCAAATTCTAGTTAGAGTCCCTATAAGTTCCCTATAGAGTTCATATAAGTGAGAGGTACCCCCCCACCTCACCTTTGGTGGGTACATGGCTTTGTAAAATAATACTGGAATTATAAATTGCAGAGTAGGAATTATAATAATTGTACAATTAATAAGGACATATAAGGTTATTTAACTCTGACGCTTCATTTCATAGACAAGAAAATTTAAGCATAGAGAAAGGTAAAAGTCTATTTCACTTTGGTAACAATTGGTAGCAGAATCAAGCCAAGGATGGGCTTTATCTTTCTGGAATCTTTTTGGGTTGTCTGAACTAATTTCTCTGGAAGGCAGAGATTCATTTACTCATTCATTCACCCAGACATTTGCAGAGTGGTTCTTATGTGGCAAGTGCTTTGCCATATACCAGAGATACAACAATTAATAAATCATGGCTGCTGCTCTTCTAGATTCATGGTTCCATCTATAAAGTTATAAACTGGCACCCTTCTCTACTTGAAAAGAAAATTTCAGGATAGATTGATTCAATTCAGTTGTGTTGAGCCCTTTCAGTTAACTTTTAACCTTATACTCTTTACTCTTTAAATGACTTCTACACTTACCTACAACTTATTCTGAACTATTGTCAGATTTCAATGAAATACTGACAATAGTAGGACCACTTTTTAAAATCAATTCCTCTAACATTTTTGGATTGCTGCTTATACATGATTGAGTGACAAGTTAATTACCGCCCTCAATTTCTGACCATTTAATAGAAAATTATCTGAGGGGCTGGGAATGTGAACTAGTGGTAGAGTGCTAGCCTAGTATGCATGAAGCCTCGGGTTCAATTCCTCAGTACCACATACACAGAAAATGCCAGAAGTGGCACTGTGGCTCAATTGGTAGAGTGCTAGCCTTGAGCTGAAGAGCTCAGGTACGGTGCCCAAGCCCAGAGTTTAAGCCCTATGACTGACAAAAAGAAAAAGAAAATAATCTGAAAAAAAAAGAGTATTTGAAACATGTATTGCTCACCTAATACTTATAGTTAATACAATCATGACATGTAATATAAAGCAGAGACATAGCAGAAAGGCAAAAGTAAGGCTCATGGGAATAGATGTCCCTTGACATGATTTGTAGGTCCTTTACTGGCTCCAAGTGCAACATTGGCCAACTAGCTTCAAAGTCAGCATCTCCATGACAGCAAGTATAAAATGGCAGTAATGTCTGCCTTGAGCTATGTTAGAATGCTAAGCTGAGACAAGGCATAAATATTACAGCTTAAGCTTAAGGTACGTTGAAGACCTGTAACTTCTTCAACAATGAAGAGATATTAACTCCTAGACTTTAGAGGTTAAATGTTTGTGTTGTTATTTGTTATTTTTAAATTTTTTTCTTCATAAAGTACTTTTAACAAATTGAGGAATTGGTGACCTTGGAGAATTAGAACTTACAGAAACATATAGGAACCCTCTTATTTATAATTGTAGAATAGTGCCTATATGTGAAAGTTGTTTGTGAAAAACATTTCCAATGAGTTTCTCACAAGGTAGTATAATGAAACAATTTAAGTAAATTATTGTATCTGTTTTGCTTCACAAAGGGAAAGCCTCACCAGTTTTATTCATTGCAACCTTCATGTTAGTTATCTGACAAGCAATGTATATATTAATATTATGTATATAATATGCACATAATATTAATATATAATAAAATGGTTTGGTCTAGAATGACATTCTGTGGTAGAACATGTTCTTAACATACATAAGTTTCTTTGTTTTATTGGCCCTGCTGAGAACAAATAAGCAAACAAACAAAAATTTCACTTTCTGAGCTGGGCACACTCTTTTTCTAATGTTAGTATTTCCTAGATGTCAAAACTGACAATCACAAAAATTTATACTATGTTTCTTTCATTAATAAATAAGGATAAGGAGTCGGGGCTGTGGCTCAAAATTGTCTGCCTAATAAGCATGAAGCTCTGAGTTCAATCCTCAGTACCACAAAAAGCAAACAACCATTCAGAGAAACAAAACTTGATAGTCAGCCAGGTCTGGTGGTGCACGAATATTTCTAACTACCTGGGGATTAGAGGCAATAGGATTCCAAGTTGGAGTCCAACCCAGGGAAAGCTAGCAATGCCTTATCCCAAAAACTAAATACAAAGAAAAGGACTACAGTAATTGCCGAAAGCCTTCATTTACATCCCCAGTAAGCCTTAGGGGAGACTTTATAGTGATTTCAAGAATCACTAAAAATACATGGGCTTTATTCCCTGGAAGACAATGGTTCCTTAGAAACCTATTACTACACAATGGCATCTAAATATCAAATATTTTTTAAAGTATTCTTAAAACACAAGCAACATGTGATAAAATTTAGCATTGATTTCTGACAAAAGCTGTTAGAAAACCTGAAATACAGAGCCACATATTTAACATTATAAAGAACAACCATCCCTTCCTGTGTTTATTAGTCCTTTGTACTTCTGAAAACTGTTTAATTCATTTGCCCATTTATTAATTGAGTTGTTTGTTCTCTTGATGATTATTTTTGAGCTCTCTAGATATTTGTCCTTTATGACTAGCTGGCAGAGATTTTTTTGTCCCATTCTGTTTGTGCTGGTAATTGTTTCTTTGATGTGGAGAACTTTTTAATTTGATGTAGTATCATTTATGAATTCTTGTTTTATTTTGAGGTGATTGGTTCCTATTCAGAAAATTGTGGCATATATCTTATTTTCTATGGTGAGATTCCATCTCACCCCAGTTAGAAAGGCAATAACCCAAACACAAAACAAAACTGGTGAGAATACAAGGGAAAATGATGAGAGGAACACTCATACACTGTTGGTGATGGGAATGTACACTAGTATAGCTATGGGAATCGGCATAGAAGTCATCCTGCTATACCATTCCTGAAGGAATGAAGGTCTACACATTTATCACATCTCTATCCACAATATCTCAACTGTGGAATCACCTGAGATAAATAGCAATCAAAGCAAGGATAAAAAAAATGTTCCAAGAAGGAACTAATAGATTATTAAAAATACAGTGCTACTACAATTGAAAATTTGCTGAAAAATTAAGTTAGAGCCACTCCACCTAAATATAGAGTAATAAAGATTAATAATAGGATGTAGTGACTTCCAGGGCCTAAACCCTAAACTTAAGACTTATTTCTATCACCTTCTATAAGTAACTAAGTCTCTCTGTTTTCTCACATGTAAAATAGGGACAATTATATTTATTGTATCACAAACTTTAAGAATAAAGTGGAGGGTCTGGGAAGGTGGCTCGTGGTAGAGTGCTTGTCTTGCATGCATGAGGCCCTGGGTTCAATTCCTCAGCACCATATAAGCAGAAAAAGCTGGAAGTGGCACTGTGGCTCAAGTGTAGGATGCTAGCTTTGAGCTGAAGAGCTGAGGGACAATGCCCAGGCCTATACTTCAGGCCCCACAACCAACAACAACAACAACAAAAAAGGAATATAATAAGTAGATTTATTAAAAAAAGTATTATGAATAAGTTTGTAACCAAACATCAAGTAAATAGTAAATACATATTGGCAAATAAATATAAAAATAAAAACACAAAATGTATCATAAATGTATGCAAAATTCCTCAACAAAATATAAGCAAATCAAATTCAACACACATTCAAATGATCATTAACCATGAGCAAGAGGGTTGATCCCTGGCATGAAAAGATGGCTTAGAAACTAAGAAATGTACTCATTACCTTGCTCATGTAACTAACCCTCTGTACAGTATTTTCACAATAAAAACATATATTAAAATAAAATAAATGTGATATATGACAACAGAATAAATGACAATATTCATATTGCCATTTCAGTAGATATAGAAAAAGCATTTGTGCAAATATATATCCTTTCATTTAAAAAAACACCCTCAGTGCTTGAGCTCTGTCCCTAGACCTTTGTTGCTCAAGGCTAGAGCTCTACCAATTGAGCAACAACTGCACTTCCCTTTTTGGTGATTAAACAGAGATAAGAATCTAATAGAATTCCTGTCCAGGATGACTTAGAACCACAATCCTAGATCTCTGCCTTCCGAGTAGATAGAATTACAGATGTAATTACAGGTGCCATTGGCATGTGGCAAAAATAATAGTTTAAAAACTGTGCTCATTGAGTGGAAGAGTTACTATTCTTAAAGTATTCTTATTATCAAAAAAATCTATCGGTTGAACAAAATACTAATGTCATTCTTCAGAATTGGAATGAAAAATTGCTAAGATTTGTATTTGGCCACCAAAGCTCTGAGGACAATGTAATACTAAGTAAGAAGAAGACAATGTTGAGCTGAGGCATGGTGGCTCATGCTCACAATCTTAGCACTTAAAAGCGGGACAATTGGGAGTCCAAGGCCAGTCTTTAGACAACTTGTCTAAAGACCAACCACAAAAACAATGATAATAATAAAGCCAAGATGAAGACATCACACTGTGTTTTCATAGTATACTGCACCGCCTACTTACAAAGAATAGCATAAATACTCACATGACACAAGCATATAGATGAATCTAACAATGAATAAAGAAGGAATAAATCCAAACCTTTAAAGGAAATTCATTTTTGCCAAAGGTGCCAACTGCACATAATAAGTTTGGACTTGTCTTGTCTATAAGTGCTATTAGGATAATTGGATGGCTACCTATGAAAGACTGAAACCAGATCCTTATCTCACACTATATTAAGCAAAGCCAATTCAAAATGGATTAAGGATACAAACGCAAGGACACCAAAGAATGAAACTAATCGGAGAAAACACAGAAGAAAAGTTCCATTACTTTATCTGAGAAGTGGTGGTTTGAATATAGGACATAAAAGAAAAAAATTAAAAGAATGGAATTAAATTGAATTTAGAAGTTTCTCCATAAGAAAGAAATTGGCCAGAAGAGTGAAGAAATAATTTACAAAGGGAAAAATATTTGCAAACTATCCATTTGAAACAGGGTTAATATTCAAAATATGTAAGACGCTCCAACAATTCAATATCAAGAAAAATAACTCAAAATGTGCAAACGCTAGGAAAGTTAGTGCCCATCTCTAATTCCAGCTCTCAGAAAGCTGCCACAAGGCAGAAGGTTGAACTTGATTTTATTAGCTCTTTTCTCAAAATAAAACCTGTCAAATAGTTAACAAATATTTGAAACACTGCTATGTATCAATAATCATCAGGGAAATAGAAATGAAAACCAAAATGAGAAATCAACCCATTCTTGTTAGGACAAAAGAACTGGGCAAGGTGACATACAGCTATGATCTTAGCACTCAGGAGGCTAAAGCAGAATTATGGATTGGAGGCCTGCAAGGGCCACATAGCCATTTCAAAGCTGGGCTACACTGTGAGAACCTACCAAATTAAATAAAAGTAAAGTAAATCACAATCACAAGTAAATTTCCATAGTGCTTATGGAAAATAGTATATTGATTCCTCACAAGAAATGTAAAATAGCATGACCATATCCAGCAATTGACTGGTATAAAACCAATCTAAATGGCCACCAAGATGTGAACAGATATAGTAAATAACCACAATGAAATAAACAGAATACTATTTCACCATGCAAAGAAGGAAAGTCTATTGTTTATAACATGAACAAACCTTGAAGGCATTGCTCTGTCTAAAGTAAGCAGGAAGAGAAAAACAGAAACCTCATGATTTCACTCATCCATGATCCTACATGTTAGTCTCAGAATTTGGGCTTAAAATATTGGTTACTAGAAATGAATGACTAATGAAAGTCATGAATCTAGAAAACATGATTGAAGAAGTGTAAACATTTCAATAGAAGTTCAAGATACAAATGGGGACTATAATTAGTCATCATAGTTTTATTACTAAGTAACACTGGAGAACAAATGTTAAATGTTCTCACTGACATGACCCTGTGGGATAATACACATTTTAATTAACTAAATTTAAATATTTTGTAATGTAGATGCACTTCCAGGTATCAAGTGATCCATGATAAATATATGAAATTTTATGTCAGTTTAAAAAATAAATTTGAAGAGCCAATACTTAAATATCTTGATTTGGAAAAAAAGGATTTCTAATAAAAAATGTATTAAAAGAATTCATGAAAAAACTAGATTTAATAGTATAAGAGCTTAAAATTAGTCCAGGCAATGGTGGCTTATGTCTGCAATTCCAGCTACTCAGGAGGCTGAGACCTGGAGGATCACAGTTTGAAACTAGGTTATGCAGAAAAGTCTTTATATTTTATCTCTAATTAACCAGCAAAATTCTGGACTGGAGACATGGCTTATGTGGAAGTGTGAACAACAATTTACTTTTAATAAAAATATATACAAATGTATATAAATAAATATATATAAATAAAATAAAATACAAAATTATATATTATTAATAAAATAATATATAAATGCATACATGTGTATATATGCATATGTATATAGACAACATATATACATATGCATATTATAATACAGAACTATTTAACTGTGCATTTGTATATATATTATATGTGTGTATATGTGTATGCATTATATATTAAATATATATATTATATGTGTGTACACAAAACTTATCAATAAGAACAAGAACAAAAACCATATGATCATCTCCAAGATACAGAAAAAGTATTTGACAAGACCCAACACCCCTTTATGTTATAAGCTCTGGAGAAGCTAGGAATCGATGGAACATTCTGCAATATAATGAAGGCAATATATGACAAATCTACGGCCAGTATTATACTTAATGGTGACAAGACACTTCCTCTCAAATCAGGAATTTTATAAGGATGTCTGCTATATTCACTCCTTTTTAAAATAGTATTGGAATTCCTAGTCAGAGCAATAAGGCAAGAGACAAATATAAAGGGAATCCAAACAGGGCAAGATGAAGTAAAACTCTTCCTCTTTGTAGATAACATGATCCTGTATTTAAAGAACCCCATGGACTCCTCTCCCAAGTTACTTGAGCTGATCCAAAATTTAGGCACAGTAGCAAGGTATAAAATTTACCCACAAAAATCAGTAGCTGTTCTGTATGCCAACAATGAGAAGAGTAAGGCTGAAATCAGAAAACAAAAGCCATACTGAACCAAAGAAGAGCAGGACCTCTATGAGGAAAACCTTAAAAACCTGGAAAAGGAAATTAAAGCAGATTTAAGGAAATGGAAAAACCTCCCATGATCCTAGATTGGGAAGTTTAACCTTGAGAAAAAAGCAATACTGCCAAAAGCTATCTAAAAATTCATTGCAATACTCATTAACATCCCAACAACATTCTTTAATGAAATAGAAAAAGAAATCTGAAAATTCATGTGGAATAATAAAAGGCCCCAAATAGCAAAAACAATCCTTACTAGGAAAAATTGTGCTAGAGGAATACCAATGCCAAACTTCAAACTACTATTAAACCATAGTTACAAAAACATCTTGGTACTGGCACATGAACAGGCCTGAGGACCAATGGAATAGAATTGTAGACCCAGAGAGGATCCCACAGACCTATGGCCACCTAATCTTTGATCAGGGAGCAAAACTCATCAGAAGGAAGAAAGACAATCTCTTTACCAAATGGTACTGGTGGAATTGGCTATCCCTGTGTAGAAAACTGAAGTTAGATCTTTATGTATCACCCTGCACCAGAATAAACTCCAAATGGATAAAAAAAAAAACCTGGAGTAAAAGCAGACACTCTGAAAATATTACAGGAATGGATAGGGGAAACAGTAGGGCTCTTTGGCACAGGTTTAAACTTCCTGAAAAAAGATCTAGAAACATAACAAATCAAAGAAAGGCTAGATAAATGGGATCATATTGAACTGCAGAGCTTCTGCATGGCAAAGGACATAGATAGCAAGACAAATGGAAAGCCCATAGAAGATTTTCACTAGCTATGCAGCAGACAAGGGCCTCATATCAAAAATATACCTAATGCCCAAAAAATTAAATCTCCTAATACCAAATCCTAAAAGAAACAACCACCCCATTAATAAGAGGGCTAAAGAATTAATAAGAAACTTCTCTAGAGAGGAAATAAGAATAGCCAGTAGACAAATGAAGAAATATTCAATATCTCTGGACATAAAAAATGCAAATCAAAGTAAGGAATACTGCCATTGATAATTCTGTATTTACGTAGCCACTGCATCTATTACTATAATACTAGGCGGTGGCGGCCTTGACTCATGGATTCACCTGTGTTTAGTTTCTGCTTTGTTTAGTTTTGTTTTTAATCATTATCCTAATTTTTTTGTTTTGTTTACCATTAAAACAGAGCATTTAATTGAAGATACGGTTGTGGCTAATCTGGAAAGAAGTTCAGCATGACTTGGTATCAAATTAAAAGAATACATGTTGTGAATATTTCATCTTATGGAATGAATAATTAAAATATGAAGGACTAGTAATTGTATTTCCTGAATAAATGTATGTTTATGAATCTTCAAAAAATGCAAATCAAAATTACATTGAAATTTCCACTTCACCCCAGATAGAATGATCATTACCAAGAAAACAGTAACAGATGCTGGTGGGGATGTGACCAAAAGGGAACACTGGCTTCTGTACTGTTGGTGGGAATGGAAGCCGGTCCAACCACTCTGGAAAGCAGTGTGGAGGTTCCTCAAATGACTAAATACACAGTTCCCCTATAATCCAGCAATCTCACTCCTGGTCATTTAACCAAATGATCACAAACAGGCTAACTAAATCTACCAACACAACTATGTTCATTGCAGCATTATTTGCCATAGCTAAGATATGGAGCCAACCAGGTGCCCCTCAGTAGATGAATGGATCAAGAAAATCTGATAAAGCTCACTTCCAATATACACAAGATGCAGGGTACCAAAATTGAGTACAGTGAAAAAAAGGGATATACATTGGGGTGGGAGGGGAGGACATACAAATGAAACAAAAGAAATCACATAGTATATTAAAAACAACAACAATACAGAAAGACCTCTTGTGTCCATATTTTGGGGTTCATTTCACTTAACATCATCTTATATGGCCATATGTACATAGCTTTTGACCTTTTCTGCTCATCTGATAAAATTATCCTAGACATATACTAATTATTGCAAATTAGGGAAACCACAAGACCTATGTTTCTTTGGGCCTGGCTTACTTCACTTAATATAATTTTTTCCAAGGTTTTTTCCATTTTTCTAACAAATGGGGCAGTGTCATTCTTTCTGATTGAAGCAGAGATTTCCATATATATCATTTTTTAAAATCTATTCATCTACTTTGGTAGGGAGGGGGGATTGAGGGAGGTAGGGGAGAGAAGGAATAGTGGGAGAATAACAAGGGAAGGGATAATAACAATGCTCAACAAGAAGTGTACTCATTGCCTTACTCATGTAACTTAGTGCCTCTATAAGCATCTTCACAATGAAATAAAATTATATATACATTTAGGCATTTTCCTAGAATGTGCAAAACTGAAAACTTGAAAAAATGTGATATTTATTCACAATGGAATCCTATGTTTCCATCAGAAAGAATGACATTGCCCCACTTGTAAGGAAATGGAAAGACTTGGAAAAAATCATATTAAGTGAAGTAAGCCAAACCCAAAGAAACATAAGCTCCATTGTTTCCCTCATTTGTAATAATTAGTAAATGTCTAGGATAATCCTAGCAGAGGATCTCAATAGCTCAATAGCTATGTACATATGATCATCTAAAATGATGCTAATTGAAAAGAACTCCAACATGTGGAAACAAGAGAGGTTTTGTTTTATAATGTACTGTGTGAAGTTACTTCTTTTTTCTTTTGAATTGCTTTTCCGTTGGTTTATTCTCTGTTGTCACTGTTTTAGATTTTGGCACCCTGTGTCTTGTGTATATGTTAATGTGATTTGGGGAAGGGAGGGGAATAACAAATTGGTAAGACAATAGACGAAGGGTGAACAATGCAACAATGATACTCACAAGACACTATGTTGGAAATAAATTTTACAACTTGGAGAAAGGGGAGTGGGGTGGGGAAGGAGTTGAGGGAAAGTGGGAGAAAATGAGGTTCAACAGAAATGTTATTATTACCTCATATAACTGTAACCCCTCTGTATGTTACCTTTACAATAAAATAAAATATTAAAAACAAAATTTATAATATATAAATGAATATATATGTATACACATGCATATTGTACATATCTTGTATATCTTGTACATTTATACACACACAAACACACAATTTAAGAAGTTCTGTTGTTGTTGTTCCTATCCTGTGGCTTGAACTCAGGGCCTAGGAGCTGTTCCTGTGTTCTTTTTAACAAGGCTCACACTCCATTACTTATGCCACAGATCCACTTTGGGCTTATGCTGGTTAAGTGGAGATAGGAGTCTCACAGACTTTCCTGCCTCAGCTGGCTTCAAATAGTGATCATCAGATCTCAGCCTCGTGTGGAGGTCAGTCAGCTGACAAAGTTAAGAATTCTAAATGACATTATTCAATTAAATAATTTTATCAAGAAAGATACATGATTAAAAATTCTGTTTAAAGTGAAAAGGAACCTTACCAGACAATATGAAACTTACCAACATGCCGAACAAGACACAAAACAAAAGTAAAATAAAGTGAATGCCTAAAATATGTGAAATCAGTATTTTTAAAAAAAGGAAATAAAGTAACAGTGAGAATTCATTTTTAGTTATGGAACTGTAAAAGATTCGGAAGTTAATATGGCCAATATGGCCAGACTATAGGCAAAAGGAACTTCGGGATACAACAGGACAACATGGCCTATTTTGGAAGGAAGTGGCAACACTTAACAGAATCAAAACTGTTTGCACCATTTTAGTTGTTGGTTTCTTATTCTAGGAAAATAACCAGGAAAACAAGTCAATATTTTCATACATTCATTTTATCATAGTGTGTTTATAATAGTTACTATGTCCATGGGATGGGATGTCTTTGTTTTCAAGCATATTGAATCACCATTCAGTAAGCTATTTCTCATAATAATGGATAAAATATCATGAGAATGATAATCAATAGCTATACCAGTTTCTCTACTTACATGGATGTCTGCATCTATATTGTACTTATATAGAGAAGAAAATAAGCCATAAATAAACTCTAGATGGAATTTACTTTTATTTTCATGTTACGTGTTTTTAGATTTGTTCCCAATAATCATCATCACATACATAATTTTAAAAAGCAGAGCAGCCTTAGTGAAATATCAACTGTCATCTACTTATCCCTGGTTTTTAGAGGGTAATACCTCAAATGTAACAACTTGCATTTATGGGATTTTTGTTATATTTCAGGTGAATTTGAGCAGAAATTTAAACTTTTGGTAATCAATATTATTAGACTTTCTCCTTAGTTTTCTTGAAAAGCTTGTGAGTAGAGAGCAAAACTGAGGTTATGAAATTGCTCTCAAGAACAGCCACAACACAACTCAGGATTCTACTTTGCTTCATGTGCAATGTCCTTACACAAGGAACCAAGAAAAATACGAGGCTTGACATATGTTATTTTCTGCATGAAAGCTTACTAAAGGCCCTCTGTATTTCAATGGCAGGAGTGATAGTCAATAGCATTTTATTGTCTCTGCTATCCAACTTGGCATTTGAATTTATTCCACAGCTCCTTAAACCATACAGACTAAAAAAAAAAAATCTTCCTCTTATGTACTCTCAAAACATTGTATATTTCAGACAATGTTAGCATATGATCTTTCCTTGATGTAGTTTTTATTCCATTAAGGACATTCTACTTTGTAATACCTTCTCTCTTTTCTGACAAATTATAACCTTTTTTATGTGGAGAGACTCTACCATATTCATTTCTGTGCCTCCTGCACCTGAGACAGACAGAATGCCATGAAGAATCATGGAAGTAATATTTTGTTACATGGCTGAATAAGTGATGCACTGACCATTTTATATATTATATTTGGATTGTTTCTGATCATGTGTTTTCAACAAGATCACACATATTTTTTGCACCAAATACCAGCTAATAACATCTGAATCATTGTCCACTGAGTTGAATCGTTTAACCTGCTTGTTTGCTTGATTGATTGATGTTTTTTACTGGTTTGGGGGTTGAACTCATAAAGTTTGCCTTCTAGGGCTGGGATGTGCCCAAGCTATGTGAGGCTTTGGGTTTATTCCCAGCATTGCAAAGTACTGACCACAAGAGCAAACAAAAGCTTGCATTCGGGGGGGGGGGGTGAGAACAAAAATAAAAAATAAGTGTATTGTTAAGTGTTGAAAAGTACACTACTGAAAAATGAAAAAAGAATAGCCAAAGAAGACATTCATTGAGAAAGTGCCACTTCAATAAAGACTTGAAAAAGGCAAAGGAGTGCATAGATATAATGTATGAGGAACAGCTAGGGTCCAGGTAGTCGTTAAACACGAGGCCCAAGAAGGGGATAGACATAATGTATTCACAGCACCTAGACTAACACAAAGACCAAGGAGAAATTGAGTTCCTAGTCTCAAAATGTCACTAGGAAGTTTGATACGTTATGTAATGGGCTTAGCATGATGTCTTGCACATATAAACTAATTGGCAGATGTTATTTATCAGCATTATGAAAATTGTATGAGCTAGGCTTTTTAGAACATTGCCAGGAAAAGTACAAGTTGATCATTTCTTTTTAGCTTGGAAACTGGGGGATTTTAATTTCATGTATCTGTGCTAATTTGAATGCATTATTTTCTTACGTAGTTTCTTGCCATAGATTGTTATATCTGGTGGAAAACTATTCACATTTCTCTCAAAAGCCTTCTAATAAATTGGTCTGTGGAGTGTCAGTGAATGAGCTGAGGGAGCTCAAATTCACCCTATCCAAATGCCTGGAGATTGGGCATTGAATTGGTCACCAGGCTTTTCATGCAGAGCTCCAGTATTGGAATTAAAACTCTCCTGCTCAGAACCTAGTGTTCCATACTCCCTTGGCAAGGGTTCTGTTCATTCTCATAGACATTGGGTCTTACAGACAACCTCAGAATGAGCCAAGTTCTCTTAATGGATGTGCTGGAAAAAGCCCAGTGTTGCAGTCAAGAATATAATTTGAGCTTGCCGACAGGAAACAAAGCCATCAGTTTGGCTTATGTTTCCAAATCTAAAGTAGCAGAATCCCATCAGGGAAACCTTTCCTACATGGTGCAGACAAATTCCCATATGGTCTTACGTGTGAAGTCTAAATCCAAATATTCTTTTGTTCAGCCCTTGAATCTCTTGTCAAATAGTGGTTATACCCCTTTAAGTGCTCAATAAAACTGTACGATTGTCTGGTATGTGTTGCCCTGTCGATAATCCTTCGTTATACTTTCTTTTCCCCTCTCCAAATTAAAAAAGCCTCCAATTTTCTTACACTGGGAAAAGAAAGGAAGAATAAAGCATACCTAGGATTCCCCCCCCCCCCACACACACATAATTTACCTGCCAAAGATTGCTGAAATGGATAGAGCAGTCCTCAAAACCTTTTTTGCCCTAAAAAGGAAGCAGAAAATAAAGAAGAAAATCAATTTCTGGAAATCAAAATTAAGAACCATTGTTAATTCTGTTCAACATCAAAACTAAACTGAATAAAAGAGAGTATTTCTTGAATTTTCTTACATTCTCTATTGATCTATTTAGAATGTGATCCAGACAGAAACATATACCCAAAATACACTGTTAATACGTGTACTGTTACTAATTGTTAAATGGTGACAGAAGTGGACAAGTGTGAAATTTCATTAGGAAAATTCCTGTAGGTGAGAGAGAAAGAAGAGCAGAAATTAGGTAGAGTGAGAATAAAAAAGGAAAGAGAAGTAGTTTTTGCTAAATTGTCCTAGTTTCTGACTGTCTTCACTGTTTTATGTTTTTCATTATAAAAGTCATTTTCTTTCTTTTTAAAGCTTCCTTTTTAAAGAAAACCACACAAGTTTTAAGGTTTAGATGCCAAGTGTTCTTTTATGTCTTTCTTTTAACATCTTAAGGTATAAGTGTTATGCAATAAATTGCACATATTTAATATGTAATATGATAGATTTTGAGACAGGTATGTGGTTATAAATCCATTATTACAATCAAAATAATGAGTATCTATCTTCCCCAAAGTTTTCTTGTATTCTATTATAAGCTTCTCCTCTGTCACTCACTCTGTCCATAGTGGTCATCAATCATTGACAAGCTTTCTGTCACTTTAGATTTGTTTGCATTTTCTGGATTTTTTAAATTAATTATACCACATAATACGTATGTTTTCATTTTTATGGCTTATTCTACTCAACTTGATTTTTCTTGGTGGTTTATCTATGCTTTTGTTTAGTCCTTTTTATTGTTTAATAGTAGTTCATTTTATGACTATAAAATAATTTATTAATCTAGATAGGTACATGATAGATAGATAGATAGATAGATAATTTGAGTTTGGAGTATAAACAAAGCTGCTCTGAACTTTTGTACAATCTTTGAATGAACATATGCTTTCATTTCTGTTGGGTAAATTCCTAGGAGTGGACTTACTATGTCATATTGTAGGTAGATGTTTAACTTTTAAAGGAACTGCCAAATATTTCCAAAGTTGTTACACTATTTTACATTGCCAAAGTGATGTACCATTCTTCATTTACATTTTTTTCTATCACAGATTCAGATGGAAGTAAAAATATGTTTCTTCTGCGTGGGCAACTATTTGTCAGTCATGAGGATGGCTCCAAATTTAGGCCTCCTTCTTCCTTCTTCTGGACCAAACCATCTTCCCTAAGCTTCAACTCTGCACTATTTCTAATTTGGTAACTAGGTACTTCAGTAGTATTTTTATGAGACTTCACAGATGGGGCACTAGAGAGAGATGCCCTAACTCAACTCCTCTGAATTCTCTTTCTCTTGGGGTACAACTGCTTCTATGTGATCTAACCAGTTGTGGCTAAAACCTTTTTATAAACTCTTTTCTACTTCTTTGAGAAGAATGGACTTTCACAAAGACTATGCAGAAAACACAGAGAATAACAGCAGATTCCTCAGAAGGGCAAACACTCTCACAGAGCCACACTCTTGGCTGTGAAGGCAGAAGATGTGCCATTTGATAAGCATCTACCCTTGCTTACCTTTGGGAGCCCAAATTCTGAATCAGGCTTTGGCTGTCAGACAATAATCTCTCCCAACTTACTTACATTCTGAGTCTACTTATATGTAGACAAAAATAGGAGCCACCCTCAGAACTGAAGGTTGAATAAGCGAGTTAGGTATCTGACTCATGAAAAAAAAAAGAAGATAAATGTTTTGATAATCTTATTGTTCATATAAGCTCAATCTTCACAATACAAAACTTAAATATCTATAAGAACCTTAAATCTAATAACCTTTGAATTTCTCTCTGGCCTTGCAATTCTTTGATGCCAGCATCTTCTCTCTGATTCTCATCTCTTGCAGAGTTACTACATTTTTATACAGCTTAAATTTTATGAAAAGTTGTTATAATCACTTCCATTGCACAGGCTCTCTACTTTCTTGACCTTCTATCCAGTGCTTACGTAAAATTTATAGTTCAATAACAGGAGGTTGTAAATATTGAGATATTCGAGGACTTGCTTGCTCTTTGAATTGCCTTTCTACCTCAGCCAGTAACCAATACAATTCTCTGCCATTTGTAAACCAGTATCTTTCTCCAAACTCTGACTTGCCTGTCTATTAGCTATTCAAGGCCTCTGTGTAGATGGGTAAATGGTATCCCTGCTTTAACTGGGCCAGATCTTAACTCTTCCTATATATATTTTTTTCTTTCAAATCTTGTTCAATGTACATCCTTCACTGCAGCCAGTGAAGAGTTTTGTCTTCTTGTTTAGTAGGTCAATGTGTTTGGAACTATCCAATCTACCTCTCTTTCTCTCATAGATCACATTTACCATAACAGGAGACTCAGTTGGGTCTATTTTTAAAATGTCTCCAGAGCCCAGCCATTATTGGACATTTCCTTGTGGACTGGTTTCTTTCAAGTCACCATTCCTTATTTATCTTTTATTTTTTAATGATTCTTAGAATCAAAGCTAGCACCTGTATATGCTAGTTCTACCATTGAGCTCCAATCCCCACCCACCACTTCTTTGGAAATTGAAAATTGTAATGGTTTTTAACTATTCTTCCTGCTCTCAGCATTGACCTTTTACAGTCAAAATTTCCTAAATAGCAGCAAATGATCCTATTAAAATATTAGTCATATCGTGTTATATGTGTAAAATTGCTTTTGATCTCATTCAAGGGAAAAGTCAACATGCCCTCAAAGGCTCAGCAGCCTCACAGTTCTAATGTCCTCATTCACCTCTCTACCTTGCCAGCTTCATCTTTTACCATCTTCCTCCTCATTTGGCTTTCACGATACCAACTTCCTTACTATCTTTAAAGAAACTAACCATAGGCACATGTGAAGTCTTTTACATACCTTATTGGTTCCCCATATATCCTTATGCCTTTTTTTTCATTTCCTATTTTTATCTCAATTTACTTGTTGTGTCATTTATCTTAATCAGCTCATTAAGAAATTCAACTCTATCCAGTGCCTTTTATTCATCTTTGCCTATGGCATTTTCCCTAGCATGTGTTTTATTTCTAGCATAGATCACTAGTTAGTAGAGTATGGCATGCTGTTTGTCTTTCTTTTTTTTATTATTCTTATCTCTTCCCATTTATTTAAATCTTTCATTTTTTGTTCTTTGTATATATTTTTATTGTAAAAATACTGTACAGAGGGGTTACAGTTACATGAGTAAAGTAATGAGTACATTTCCTATCAAGTGTTGTTACCTCCTCCTTTGTCCCCCCTCCCTGCTTTCTAACATAAAAATGTAAGCTCTACGAGGTTCTCTTTAGGGGTTTTCTCCATTTCTATGCACCATTGCTTAAAAACAGGCTGCAGCATGGTAACACTCAAGTGTTGTTGAACAAATGAATAATAGAGGGATTCTTTTGTCACATCACTTATTATTTATATGTATGTGTATACAGATATGTATATGTAAGTGATGTATTCTCCTTTTCCACAAGTTTCATATTCTGAGTATATGTAAAAGTTAACATGAAACCCTGTCATTTTTCATATTAATAAGAAATCTCCTAGGACATGGGCTAAACTACTTAAAATGATCTGAAATAGACATATAAAATAATTTATACAACATTGCCCTATTTCCAACACAAACAAATAGAAAAGCTAATTGTCTCCTTTAGAAAGCTCACTAAAAATAATTTTTCAGGCTTACTTGGAAACAGATGACCATAAGGAAGAATTAGTAGATGCAAAACAAATGAGATAACTAGTTCTCTAAGAAGTTACTGAATGTCTCAGAGGATGTAATAGGAGAACCTAGAATGATTGAATAGACAAAGGGTAAAAATAGAAAGTATAATGAAATGGATTTGCTTTTCAGGTTACTTTATGCTTTATAGGTATCTCCAGTCTCATGGGCTGCTTTTATTTTTCTTTGCTTAATTTTTGTGGTTATTCTTTTTATTTTTATTCTTAAAGAGTTGTACAAAAAAGGTACAATTTCATAAGTCAGCTGCTTTTCAATCTATTATTATTTTTGTATTTCCCAAATCATCATTTATAGTTTCACTCTTCCCAATTATTCCTTCTTTCAGTTATGAATTAATTCACTTTCCAGAGCACTAATTGTGTAGTAGGCTCTGTTTTAGGCATGAAGAATACATTGGAAAAAAAGATAGTGTGGTTTTTGATTTTATAAGAAGCAAGGAAAACACATTTACCAGTGGATAGTTCTAAATGTAGTAAATATGAACCAGCACTAATGGCTCATTCCTGTAATCCTACCTAAAGGGGAGACTGACTGAGATCTGAAGATTGAAGTTCAAAGCTAGCCTGGGTAAGAAAATCTGTGAGGATCTTATCTCCAAATAAAAACCAAAAAGCCAGAAGTAAAGATGTGGCCCAAAGTGTAGAGTGTCTGGACAGTGTCCAGGCCTTGAATTCAAGCCCCAGTACCAGCACAAACAAACAAACAATAAAATAAATATGAAAATAAATGCATTATGCTAAGGAGGCAGGGGTAGGTACCAGGTCTAAAGGTCAGGACCCCTCTGAGGTCTCTGTCCATCTCTGACACGATTTCTCCCACTATCTCTCTAAGGAGACTCTCATTATCTCTGCCATCTCCATCATTCTCCCAAACATGCGACCATGTTAGTCACAAACATTTCTTGGCATTGTCAAATGACAGAATGACTACAGCCTTTCTGTCTGATTTTCTACTATGAGATATGTTTGAGGAAAAACCTTTTTCATTTTGCACATACTGTTTCTGCTTACAAGGAACAAAAATGTACTTCTTGTTCTGCTGCATTTTTGAAGGCCCAACCCAAATGTTCTCTCTTGTGGTGGGGGGGGCCTGTGCTCACCCCTCCAGCTGGTGGGCTTGTCAACAGAACACCTAACAATTGTTCTTCCATTATTTTTTAAATCATAATCCATTGTGTGCCATCTTTCCTACTGTCACAGTATGTTGTAAAGATGGGGAGACAAAGGGCTAGATAGGTTTGAGAAGCTAGATGCAGGGTTGAGAAAAATCCACTATTCAAAGCCTAATTCTTCTAGGCAAATGAAGAATAAGTGACTCAATCTCTCTGAAATGTAGTTACCTCATTTTGCACAAGCAAGGTAATATTACCCGATTAGACATTTTCTTGGGAGCATCATATAAGATCAGATGTTTTCTAAAGTACAGTTAACTTCAGAAGATTTGTGGCAAATATTTTAAACATATTTATACTTTCATTTATTGAAAATTATAAAAGTGATTAGACCTACAATCAATCACTGTCTTTTCATTTAAGCTTTTAGGATCGTTAGTTTTGGTCATATATTGTTTACATGTTTACGGAAACTGGTTCTCATTTCTGTTTTCTCTGATGTGCCAACTTAACTGAAAATAAAGTTATTGAATAAAAAGTCAATGGGATTTTTAAAACAATTCTGAGAGGATTTATAAACATGTCAAAAGAGGTATGTCAAATTCTGAGTTAATGTATAAAATAAAGTTAATGAACAAGATGCTGAGTATATCTTCAAGGTAACATTGTTTAATTTCAAGTGAAAATGCCTAGATAGAGCCTGACATGGTGGTGCATTTGGGAGGCTGAGGTAGGCGGATCATGAGTTTGAGGCTAACCTAGGCTATATAGCAAGACCCTGAATACATACCCATCCAAAACATGCCTAATGAGAGTTGCTAACATGAAAGACACATGTACCAAGGCAGCATCCTTCCCTTTGCTCTCTAGCCAGACTCCAAGGCCACAATACAACAGTGCTATTACTCATTTACAAAAACTGTTTACATTCTTTAAGCTGAAGAGTTGCAATTAATATCAAGAATATTTTCAGTAACAGTATCTGCTGTTGACATTTGCATTGAAGGTTCGAGCAGCTGCTGTTTCTGTTCTATGTAGGTGGAAGAGTAGAAAATGAAAGGGGCAGTGTCTTCATTAGCAGCTATCATGTTTAAGGAAATGAGAGAGGGAGTTTATTTATGAAATGATTTTATTAAATTTTGCAAGAATTTTACCAGTATCTATGGAAGACAAGAAATTACGAATTGAAACTTTGATAACTTGTAGTCTATGTATTAACAAGTGGTTTACCTTCAGAAATTATGTTTTTCTCTGGATACCAGTGGTGCCTGTTATCCTAGCTACTCAAGAGGATGAAATCTGAGGATCATGAATCAAAGCTAGCTCAGGCAGAAAATTCCAGGAAACTCTTAGCTCTAATTAATCAGTAAAAGGCTGGAAGTAGAACTGTGTCTTAAGTGGTAGAGCTCTAGCCTTGGGGAAAAAAAAAGCCAAGGAACAACCCATAGGCCCTGAGTTCAAGCCCCAGTACCACCACACACAAATAAAAGATACTATAGTTTTTAGAATACTTTTGATCCTTCTGACCATAATGCTGATTTATCTCTTAGAGTATGAAAGTTAACATGAGGTACAAATGCAAAAGTGCAGGATAATAATGAATGCTCAATTTGTGTCTATTTTATGCTTTATTTTCCTTTTCTAAGACTAAGAAGTTATTTAAATCTAGTGTTATTCATTTACTCATTTCTGTAAGGAGTAGCTATTAGATCTTTTAAAAAGTATTTATTGAGTTCCTATCATCTACAAAAAAACTATTTAGACTTCTAAAAATAAGAAAAATAAATAAAGGTATTGTCCTTGAATGGCTCAAACCCAGTACCACTAATAAAGAAAAAAAAATTCCACTAGCCTTAAGAAATTGTCTTTTAGATTAATTCTGGGGTCATAAATGTCACAATCTAAGAAATTATTCTTTTCATCTTTGATCTCCAAGTTTTTCCTTCTAATGTTCTGCCTTATTCTTTTTAAAATTTTTTTATTATCTTTAAGTGGTTGTACAAAGAAGTTCCCATTCTACAAAACAGTATATGAATACAAAGTGTAAGAAATTATTTTATTTCAAGAGAAATATAGGGATTTTATTATCCATTCTAATAAGTAAAAGTAAGACAACTAGAAAAAAGACTAACTAAGATTGTTACCTTAGCAATAGTATAACATGAAGGTTAACTGTCTACCTGAATTATAATTTATAGGAAAGGTTCTGTTCCAAAGGGCTTCATTACAAGTAGTGTTTAAATCTAAAAGTGTTTCTATGTGTTACATACTTTGGGAATGCATGGAAACTTAAAGAAAATGAATTATATTCTGTTGTTAAACTATTGAATTACCCATCATAAAATATGGCATAGCTCTTTGAAGAACATAATCATATTCATTACCTTTGTTTTCTGCTCACAACTCAGAGTTCTTATATATTTCATTACGATTCATTTTTTACTAAAGCCTTGCTATTCTCCTGCTTTGTTCCATATTGGCTCACTTTTCATTCCATTTGATACTCGTTTCCATATAAATCTTTGTCCTCAGTCTCAACGAAAGGTAATTCTAATCATGTGGGAAAATCACAGCACATGGATTTCAGAACTGCTATGTAAGTTCAAGATCCATTTGAGGGTGTGTTTTTATGAGAGAGAAATAAAGTGAAGAAAGACGTTGAGCAGATTCTAAAAGAAAAACTTACTATTCAGTAAGCTGAAGAAAATACTCATTTGGATCATGAAAAAAATTCTTAGAAAACTAACCATCTTTAAATTTATGAAAAAGTTTTATAAGAGTTTGGAAACTGATATTTTTCACTAATGTACAAAGGAGAAAGGACTTAAGAATACAAATGATTGGTTTACCTAACAATGAGGATGGTTAGGCACAAATATAAGGTTTTAAAAAATGTCCCTTTTCTACTTCATAATAGTAAGCATATATGGGCTTGTTGTTGGTTTTGTCTTTCTTGAAGACTAAAAGATGTGCCACAAACAAATGCAGCAGCAATAAAATAATAAAAAATAAGAAGCAGCATTTTACTGTATCCATACTATGTTATAGAAACTACCTCAGATAATATATATGGGAGATATATACATAGGATATATGTAGGATATATGTGTATAGATATATGTATATATACACATAAATTACATATATATCCCATTTGGTCCTTCTTTTCAACACATTTGCAGGATTTCCGTTATCATCTTCATCTTGTGAGACTGGTATAACTAACTAGTCCCTGGTCACAAATATGGAGTTATAGTCTATTTCACAGCGAAATCTAGGCTATTACTTATTGTATTATAGTAACTTTTTTATTGTGCAAATATCATATAGAGGGGTTACAATTACATGAGCAAGGTAATGAGTACATTTCTTATCAAGCATTGTTGCCTGCTTCTTTGTTTCCCCTTCCTATCCCTTCCCATCGACCCCCCCCGAATCCCCCCTTTCGTGTCCCCCTCTTGCCAAAGTTGTAAAGTTTGTTTTTCGACATAACGTCTAGTATATCTCATTGTTGCAATGGGTCCACCTGTATCCCTATTCAAAAAATTTGTTTTTCCCCTTCCCCTCCACAAATTATACCAACATCAAATACAGTGAAAACAGGGGTTATAGTAACTTTTGAATAACATTTTAATTAGGTGATTTCCCAGAATCTCTTGGATGAAAAATCTGGCAATACACTTTATAATAGCTGCTACTATGGCCTTTATGAAGCTAGTTAAATTTTCACTGGTTTGGGGCTAGTTTAGAGGCACACCACTTAGAATTGTTTGTGTTGTAACATAAAGATGAACAGATCAGTGAGCTATTGAGCTGCCTGCACTATCACAAAGTACCTGGCCCAGGAAAGGCCTCCAGCATAGTAAGAATGTGGTGTTCTGATGCCCATTGATAGCAGGCCACTTAATCTTAGGGCCAGCAAAGGAAGACAAATGAAATCAAGGCCCCAGATAAAACTGAAAACTTGAAAAAAAGTCTTATTTAAATGAAAGTTATTGTAGAAAATTTTCATCTACTAGCTCAGAAAGGCAACAAAGACATATTTCTATTAAGCTGGAGAGAAGAAAAGAAAATACAAGCTATTTGTGTGTGTGTGTGTGTGTGTGTGTGTGTGTGTGTGTGTGTGTGTAGCTCCAAAAAAGAAAATAAACAAGGAACTGTTCCTGGACTAGTGAAATCTCTAGGCAACTGGCAGAAGCTTGTGCAGAAGGATTTCATAGCAACAGTGCCATGAGGGTCTTTGGGACAACCACAGGAAGAAGAATCATTATAATCCGAGCTAAGGATACAAATGTACAAAACATACAAACTGTCCTACACAGAGTAGCTGCAGCAGGATTATATCTTCAAGTAAATTTGAAAATAAAGGTATTACAGAAAGACAGCAAAGTATTTTTAAAATTAAAATTCAGATAAAGGAAGGAATGCAAATTCACAAGAACAAAACATCATATAAATATGAAATAGATTTACAAAGGAAATGGATCATCTAAAAATAAATAGCAATTCATTAAAATACATAGTTCTTAAATAAGTAAACTCAGAGCCAGGCACGGGTGGCTCACACCTGTAATCCTAGCTACTCAGGATCCTAGCTACTCTGAGGATCACGGTTCAAAGCCAGCCTGGGCAAGGAAAGTCAATGAGACTCTTATTTCTAATAAACCATTAGAAAACTGGAAGTGGTACTATAGCTGAAGCAGTAGAGTGCTCGTCTTGAGCTAAAGAGCTGAGGGACAATGCCCAGGCCCAGAGTTCAAGCCCCACAACCAACAACAACAACAACAAAAAAGAGTAAATTCAGTAAACTAAATCAAATGAAAAAAATTAGAAAATACTGAATAGATTTTGGTAACATATGTAACCTAAGTTACAGAGATAGAAAGTGAAGACATTATATAATATATAAAGCTCTAAGGCTGGGTAGAATGGAAAATACTTAACAGGATTGCAGATAAAAGCCAGGCAGAAGTGTTCAGGCCTTTAATCCTTGCTACTCAGGAAGCTGAGATCTGAGGGTAACAGTTCAAAGTCAACCAGGGCAAGAAAGTCCATGAGACTCTTACCAAATTAACTGTCTAAGAGCCGGCAGTGGAAGTATGGCTCAAGTGGTAGAAGACTGGACTTGAGCCAAAAAGGCCAGGGACAGCATCCAGGCCTTGAGTTTGAGTCCTAGGACTAGCACAATAAGTAAATAAGTAAGTAAATAAATAAATAAGATACACTGAAAGTTAATAGCTGAGACTTTTGAAATAAACAGATTTAGAACCAAAATGAGTTCAAAACTGTCATTTTAAGTCATGTTATTTAAATAAGCCAAACAATATGATAATTATATTGAAAGCACAAGAAACAAGGCCAGAGACAGTAGGGATAGTATCTACAAATTACTGAGGGAAAAAAAATTGCAATTTAGAAGTCTCTATACTGTCATTCAAAGTGAAAGATGACTACCTGCAGTTCAAGAAAAATGTTGAATGATTAAGTATATTTAATGATAAATTTTGGCCAAAAACAATTACAATTTGAACTTTGGTAATAAGAAATTTTTACTCAGAAAAAAGGGGTAGAGTAGTTAAAAAATAAGTAAAAATCCAACTTAAAGCTTTGGGAGTTTTATGAATTAACTTAATTATACTAAACAATGATGATGATGATGATGATGATGATGATGATAATGATGATGACGATGATAATGATGACAGGAATGATAGCTGATTTGGTGGTGGATCAAGATGGAATTAAAACATCACAAAAAATAACATTACATAGTGAGGAAATGTAGAGGTTTTTCACACAGATTATAAAAAATTAATTTGTGTCAGCTGCTGATGGCTACTCAGGAGGCTGAAATCTAGGGGATCGCAATTCAAGGCCAGCCCAGGGAGAGAAGTCCAAGTAACTCTGTCACCAAAGTAACCAGAAAATAGGCTGGAAACATGGAAAGTATAAAGTGCTAGGTGAGCAAAGCAAGATGAGCAAAACCAAGGCATTTAGTTCAAACCCCATAACCAACAAAATAATAATAATAATATTTTAAGACATAGATTAAATGGAAAGGATAATTAGTCTTCCAGCTATCAGTATTTATTATATCAATATTAATTCTAAAATGTAGCAATATGATATTGGAAAATGTAAATAAATATAGAATAAAATGTCCAGAACATAATTAGTATGATCTAAGACATATGACTTTGGGATATGACAAGTCAGAAAGAAAAAGGAATGGTATTACTATAGTTCCTACATACATAGGATCCTATGTCACACTAACAAAAATAAAAAACCTTGAGGCATTTCAGAAAAGTAAACATTTAAGTTGTCAAGTGGGAAAATATAAATTAATACATAATTAAATTTAGAATAGGAAACATTCTTTAAAACACATATCATCATAGTATGTTACCCAAAAGGAGATCCCAGAATCATATTAAATAGGTCAATAAACCTTACAAGAGTTTGACTTTGTAGAGTAACTTATTGGAATATTAGCAGGAATTTTCTTTGGCCTATATTTTACACTGGTTTTAGATTGCTTTTTGAAGTAATGGATACTGGATTCTAGGGTTTAACTCTTAATTATGGGTGATATATTTTGATGATTTTTAAAGGAAACCACTCGATGCTGGGCCGAAAGATGTAGGATAATATTTGATGGCTTGCCTTTAGCTTGAGAATTCCGAGGAGTCTCACGTAGTGTGTGCGTGCTGAGGCATGAACTCAAAGCTGTTTAAAAGGATTAATGTTGCATCTAAACTCAGCTGCACATTGGTAGGCTACTGTCATAGGAGAGGTATTAAAAACAAAATTAGAAAGGAAAGTGTCTTCCCAGGTACTGATCCTATGCAGATGGAAAATGACTGAAAAATTGTTCTCCTTACATAACAAAGCAGCAAATGTTATTTATCTCAATCAGGAGAGCAGTGGTTAGAGACAATTAGGATTAACTGTAGGCAGCTGTTACCTGCTTTGTTGCAGGTACATCTGCCAACAGAGCACCCAGGAAAGGCATTATCCAAATATACTAATGACTTCATTCAGCTGACTTTATATCCATCTACAAAACACCTTTTGTAGACTGGAAATCTATAGATACTCTTCTATTGAATCTTCCAGTCTTTCCTAGTTTGTAACTTCTTTCTACTTTGACACAGATACATGTGACAAATAACCTGCTTTATACCAACATTTTGCTAAGTATTGACATGCTGCAAACATGAGCCATGATACTGTGTCCTACTTCATACTGCCTTTTTTATGTCCAAAGGAGGTTTGGTTTTGTTTGTTTGTTTGTTTTTCCCAGTTGAATCTTAGTTTATAGGACCAACTATGGTAAACACACTTTTGGTCAGATGTGTAAAGGAAGTCAATAGAGAGTCAGCATAAAAGCAACATCTAGCCGGGCGCCGGTGGCTCACACCTATAATCATAGTGACTCAGGAGGCTGAGGTCTGAGGATCACAGTTCAAAGCCAGCCTGCGCAGGAAAGTCCATGAGATTCTTATCTCCAATAAACCACTAGGAAAAGAACTGGAAGTGGTGCTGTGGTTCAAGCCGTAGAGCGCTCGCCTTGAGCTGAAGAGCTGAGGGACAGCACCCAGGCCCAGAGCTCAAGCCCCATGACCAACCAAAAAAAAAAAAAAAAAAAAGCAACATCAATAAACATGATCAAACATAAATCTTAATTTATGAAGGTAAGGTGAAAATTATTTTATGACCTACTAATTCCATCAAAGTAAGTTACCATTCTTTAAGTCACTGTATAATGCCAGTGGTTTAAGAGTTCAATATTTTCTGTCTCAATTCTTTATTATGATCCCATCTTAAAATATTCAACCCAGAATAATTACTTATTGGGGAAGACGGCTCCCCCTATCTGTTATAAGTTGTTCTTGATTTTGTAATTGAATACTCTTATAACTGCCTCCTGGCCTGTACAAATTGGTGTGCAGAAGTAGAGTTCAAGTGTCACAGTACTTTGGGGTAAGCTATGGTCCTGTTGAGAAACCCTTTACAAGCTTAGTAGGAATGATCATGTATTTATTTGCTGGATTTCTATAGGGCTTTTCTTCCAAAGAGTACAGCATGTAATGTGGAAAACTTTGCCCAGGGGTTGCCTGGAAATGTCAAAAGGGAATGAAAGGAAACCAGTGCTTGCAGAAAGTGAGAAAATAAAGCAAAAGAAACAGCTAATGGCAAAATCTAACCCTAGGTGGTAGGTAGGCATGCCAAAGAAGGTTAGAGGAAGCTGCGCTACCCCAAGGGTGCTAACCAAACCATTGGCTCTTTCAGAACACTAAATCATCCCATCACAGCCTGGGTACCCAGTGGGTACTTGAGATTTCTATTCAGTACTCACATAAAGGTCTACCCTGCCTTATAAAACAGAAATGGGCCTCAAAAGTCATGTACCCAATTAATTTTCAGATAAGGCAAATCAAACCCAGAGAGGACAAGGAAATAAGTATAAAGCAAAGTTAGGGACAGAAACCAAAGTGTTTATTTTTGTTTGTTTTTTAAATAACCAACAATTGAATACATGTGCTAAGCACTGACACTGACTTAGGCACAGGGTTACCTTAGTAACTTGTGTGACATCGGCCTGTCCTACAAGGTCCCACCCTGTGCCATTCTATCCTCTGTGGTCTCTGAAGTAGCCAAAGCACTTCAAAATACCCTTTTGCAGTTGACATAGGTTTCAGCTTCTGGAAGAATAGACTTCATCTGTTTCCCCTGGATTTCCTGCTGATCTGTGACTTAGTTGAGAGGAGAGAGTTCTCTTCCAAGTGTTAACCTGTCTGTCGACATGGTTTGACTCATATGTGCTCATAGGACTAGATCAGCTAGAAGACATTTACTAGCCTGAGTCTAGTTGGTGTGTCACCAGAAGGCAGGATTTCCTCATGAACTGGAGCAGTTTTATTTTTTGTCCTTCAGTAGAATTGTCAAAGGGCTTAACCATTCTTTCTCATTGGAGGAAATGTGTCTCTAAAAATGGACTCTACCTTAAAAGTCCCTTACTTGATCGTCTATACTTCAATAAGGTCATTGAAATTGGAAATACCTCATGTTAGAATCAATGGGGGAATTCGTCAAACAACACGCTAAGCTGTCATAACTCTGGGGGGGGGGGGCATGGTTTAGTGTGAAGATAGCTTTACACAGATTTCCATACCTCAGACCTTGTGCAGGACATCTATGCTACATAAAGAAGCTTCAGTTCTTTCAGAGGGGAAAGGCATGACAGAAAACTAAGGACCTTCCCTAGCGCCTTTAGAGGGACACTTGGTCGTGCTTACTTTGTCCCAGGTCATTCTCTAAAGAAATAAATTTTCTTTTTTTCTGGTAAGCTGTGCTTAAAGCTGACTGGTGGGCACAGAGATAACTTTTCCTTGGACCAAAAATAAACTGAAGTTGGGGGTGGGGGAGAGGAGGGGGCGGGAAGGAGGATGCTTACATTTGCAGCCATGCCAAGAGTTACCTTGGAGGATCTGGGCGGGTGTTGGACTCCAGGGGACACCTGTTTGGCGCTTTTAGAGGTCCAGGTCCATGGCGGCCCTGCCTCTCTTTCCTGATGCCTGGCAGCAGCTCGCGTTTGGCTGGTTTACCTGTGAGGCTGCTTGTGGATCCATCTACGCGTGGCCAGGTCTGTGAAGACAGAGGGAAGCCAAGCGCGCCTGGCATCCGCCTGCACGAGCCTGGAGAGGAAGGTGAGCTGCCCTTCGGATCGGAGTAGACTGCAGCTTCCTTCCCTCCTGACACGCATGGAGTTTGGTGTGGCGGCAGTGCCGAAGAAGATCCGCAGACACACACTTAGCCAACTGGAATGTGTGTGAGCTGGTTGGGAAGACATCCTCTCCCGCCTCACCCGGACCTACCTCCTGCTGGCAGGATGTAAATATACCTGCAAGCCTGGCCAAACAGGACTGCCTCCCCCACCCGCCCCCCCCCACCCCCCCAGCCCTCCCTCCTCCCACCCTCTCCCTCAGCTAACCAGCATGAGAGGAACTGAGAAAGCAACAGCCTGCGAGTGACAGCTCCAGCCTGATTCTCCGCTGGGCTCCCGAACCGAGGTGGGAAGTTGATTGTGCAAGCTGCTTTCTTTGTGAATCTATCCACTGGCATCGCTATGTTCGCCTCGATCTGGTATGCCAAGAAGCTGGGGCGCAGGTTCGTGCACAACGCTAGGAAGGCGAAATCTGAGAAGGTATGGACTGGGGAGGGGTGGGGGGCGGTGTGGTGAAAACTGCCTTTCGGATCTGCCTAACTGCCCGCCCTGGACTGTGGGGCTGAGAGACGCAGCGTTATTCGCCTGGGACCAGAAGCTGCCTGTCACTGGGATGTGGTCCCTGGCACTTCGGAAAGGATAACTCTTAAAGCCCGATCCTGCTAGGAACGGAAGCGTTTAGGGTTAAGAGGGATCTTTGGCTGCTCAGAATGTTTGGTCAAAAAAAAAAAAACACCATCAGTTGATAGAATATCTCCACAGAATCTTGGTATTCCTTTCAATGACATAGGATGCAAGCAATCGAGCAGTTTTAATATTTTTGCTTGTTTAGGGAGCTCTCTAGTAAACTTGTTGCTGTGCTGCATTATTTTTATGACTGTGATCTTTGGATATGAAGAGGACAGTGTAAATACCTGAGCCTTTCTATAGTACCTGTGTTCTATCTAGCCTGTGCCTGAAGAACACATATTTGAGACTTTCAGTAACATTGACCACACCTCACTGGCCGGGTGTGTATGTGTGTGTGTGTGGGGGGGGGGGTACTTGATATATATATATATATATATATATATATATATGATCAACAAAAGTGCTTACAGTGGGCAGGAATTATATTCATAACTGAGGTGGTCATAGCCATTTAGAGGATGGCTTCACATCTATTTTATTTGGGGTGGCTAGTTGTTTCTAGAGGATTGTCTAGACTTGCCTTCTTGGTTGTGCTTCTCTAAGAAATCAAAATGAATTGTAAGTCTTGAGATATATTACAAGCTTCAGTTATAAGAGAAGATTATGGTTCCCATTTCTTATATGGCCAGTGCTGTCAAAGGTATTGGCTAAACACTTTTTGAGGAAACCAGTATTCAATTTGATGCATATCAGGGAAACTTCCAGAGGTAACAAAAATCTTGGGAAACTGAATTTTTTCCATACTGTCCTAAAGATATGATTTTTAGCATGTTCTTCTTCTCCTAGCCTTATAAATACTTGTGAGGTTGTTCCAGGGATGGCTGTCTGGGTTTGTGGAACAGTCCTGCGTTTCAACTACCAAGATGCCTTTGCTTGAACTTGCTGCTGTTCTTTCTTTCAGAGCAGGAATGTTGGTAAAATAAACAAGAATAGTGATAGACCAAGATAGCCTTGAAATGTGAGAAGAGAGAAATATCATTAGAGTTCTCACTTTAACCTCTTTAGAATGGACAGATCTCTGAGCCTGGTAAAAGGATGAGCAGCTTAGTATTGGTGGAGGAGAAGGAAACAAGAGTTGGGGTAAAATTGGTTTCCTCTCCATTGTATATGTCCCAGAAAAAAGACTCAAACCTATCGCATTCTTGTACTATATGTATTGTACAGCTGGTATAAGGGGACTTTTTGCTTCTTAAGCAATTTTTAAGGAAACAGACTTGTGAGTATATCTTTTCTTAGAGCGCATGCTTTGAAAAAGTGCCCCTTCCTATAAAAATTATAGGTTATAGAGAAGGCAGGAGTATCAGGAATCACAACTTGCTCTGAAAGCTACTGGGAGATAATTCCTTCTGCCAAATTAATATGCAAAGAAAAGTTCTATCTTCCATTGCTGGTTCATCCAGGCTCAGGCCTGAATGTGGGTAATAGCAGCTCTATGGAATTCAGCGTACAGAACTTGAAAGGTCATTAATCCAAGTAGGTGACAAGGGCTGCTACTTCTTGGGCATGGGAAGAAGCTGGCAAGGGGCCTCCAGAACTTTCCATTCATTTCTCTCATGGCTAATGCTTAGAGCAGTCAAGAAGAAACCAAGTGTGAAGTTAGGGGTTTAAATTCTTTCTTTATCTTACTCACCGTGTAAGATGCATTCACATCAGGAAATTAGCTCCTAAGAATCAAAGTTTTGCTATTAGAATGATAAAGACCAAAGAAAATACTATTTGCTCTAATGTTCTGTGTTAGCCAAGAGGGCTGGGAGGAGTTAACTTTGAACACAAGGTATTGATAATCAACATGAAAATAGCATCTTTTTTCCCCCCCAGGAATTTGTATTTATAGAGTTCCTGGAATAAATGAAAAGGTGTGCTCTCTTGATAAATGTAGCTACTCAGTCAATACTTAATGAATGGAAATTACTTATTCTCGGTACCTGGCATACTTTATCCAACTATTGTGAGTTAATATTTTTAGATAAGAATTTAGTAGCATTCTGTGAGAGGACAATCAGCAAATAATAATACACATAATACAAGCTGAATAAAAGGAGATAAAGCTTACCTATAAAAACCAAAATCTACATCATTGCAAATGTGGGGGGCGGGTTAAAAAATGATGCTATAGAAAGGTTGCCATGGCTTATCCTGAAATGAAGGAAGAGGCATAAAATAAGATTATTATGAAGTTTTCATTCGAAAATGACTAGTATATTGAACAGTGAAATAACTATTGAAAGATTCAGACTGTAGGTTAGCATTTAAGGGAATTATCCTGTATTGTAGAACATGGTTGTAATATTCTAGTACCATGTATCAATGCTTTTGTTTTTTTCTTTTTCTTTTCTATTTTGCTGAAACAACTTGCACCCAGCATAGCCCTTTGGTGTTAATTTAACATTCAGGAATGGTCTGGCAAGTATTTTCCTCAAGGCTGAGGTTAATTGAAAAGCTAATTGGGAATGTGCAAGCCTGAATACCATCTTAAACACATAGTATGCCTTACTTTTAGTTGCCTGATCTACAGTTTTTACCTTAGCTGCTATCAACAGTACCAGTAACATTGTATAATATTGATCATAATGATAACAACAACAATATAAACCATAGCATCTCTTCACATATATTTTATATCACTTCATTAAGTATAGCATTTAATTTAGTCTTTATGGTAATCTTATTAGTTATAAATTATTTTTCTTGAATACTAGAAAGAAGAGCAGTTAGCCCAAGGTCATAGGACTAGTAGTAGATGTCAGTGGTGGGATTTGAACCCAAGTCAACATTCAAACAATTTCAGAAGTATATCCACTAATAATTCTCTGGAATCCTCTAACATGGTCTTTTATGGACAAAGTTAGACATTCCTGCTAATGTTGTCTCTTTTATAGAACCCAAGTTTCTGTTGTGTAACTCAACTACCTTATTTCAATAAAACTATGCCAATCCCATCATAAACCAAGAGCTGTCTGTCCTATTATTAGATTTTCAACTATTTGTCCTCTCGGGCTCGGTAAAATAGCATACTATTGTCTTGGAATCTGTATTCCTTATAAAAATCTTGCAACATCCTTACAGCCTACACATTGGCATTTGTACTCATTAAGTTTCCCTATAGAATCCAAATATAACTTCCATCAAAAAAGACCTACTTTCTTGACAATTGTATGTGTAGTTTCTTTTTAGCGAGAGTAAAAAATGTTAGGTAATTCACTTTTTTAATTTAATTTTGTTGTCAAGGTGATGTACCGAAGGGTTACAGTTACACATGTAAGGTAATGAGTACATTTCTTGTCGAATTCAATCTTTCATCTAAAAAAGAAAAGCAAGAGGCTATTACTTTTTCATTATAAAGATAGTTTGTTCATACCAGCAAATTCTGTGACAAAATCTTTTTTAAAACTGCTAATATGAAACCAAGACTACGTGGCTACCATAGAACACTTTCATTCAGACAGATATTCCTTCTTCCATTTTTTGACCCTCTCTATATAATACAGTAGTTAGTGTTCTACTTATATGCCTTTCGTCAGTTTTTACCTTAAGTTGCTTAATTTCATCCATCTCCAGATTGTATTACTCTAAAAAGCTAGCGGAAGGAGTTTTACAATGAATTAAAAATGTTGTTTCAAGCCAGGCATTGGTGGCTCATTCCTGTAATCTTAGCTACTCAGGAGGCTGAGATCTGAGGATCTCAGTTCAAAGACAGCCAGGACAGGAAAGTCCATGAGACTCTTATCTCCAATAAACCACCAGAAAACTGGAAGTGGTGCTGTGGCCCCAAGTGGTAGAGTGCTAGCCTTGAGCTGAATAGCTCAGGAACAGTGTCCAGGCCCAGAGTTCAAGCCCTACGACCGGCAAAAAAATGCTATTTCAAGTGTTACAATAAGAGTAATAAAGTACTTGAAGCTGCAAACATTCAGTCTTTATCAGCAATCTATTATCTTTATTTTCATTTTCATTTTTGTATTTGTATAATTGTCTTGTGAGCATGCAGTGGAAGGCATGTGCATGATGCTTGTAGGGAAAAGCTGGTATCAATATTTGTCATTGAATAGACACAAGTGTTGATGAGTTTAGCAGTAAAGTATAACCCTTGAGTGACAAAACTCATTCCATATGTCCTGACATAGGCCATATTTACCTTGGAGAATTTTTCCAAAAACCAACATACTATAACTTCTTTACTTTTCATCTAAACCTGACACATTAGCTTCACATAACTGAAATTCACCACAACCCTTAATGTATTTAAAGACACTATGGTCCAGAAGAGAGAATTAACCTGTTGGCAATCCTGAAATAGCATAAAGAACATTGTGTTTAAAATGAGGATTTATAGGAAGGTATTAAGCTCCATCTACATTATGCTAACCCTCCTGAAACCTGTGACTGACTATTCTGACCTTAATGCTCTCATCTGTCAAATGGAAGTAACATCTATGCTTCAGCCACTCTCCAACTTCTCTAAGATATAGTTCACACTACATAGTATGACGATATATGCTTTGCTTTAGAAGCTCCGCTAGCCCTTCTCTACATATCTTACCCATTTGCACTGAGCATCTAAGTCCAAATTTTCAAACTTCAAACTCTTGAATAATTGATGCTTTCTTCAGCTTTTAGGTTTTTGCTTGATCCATTCAGCTAAATTGTTGAAAACAGCGTAGCCCCTAACCCTTATTAATTCAACCTGTGATGATGTCACCGTCATCTCAGATGGTTGGATCCTCCATCAGTCTCTACAGCAATATTGGCTGTAATGAAGGCTCAGATTCCTTGAAACAAAGGACTGTTCAATCTTGCTTACTAGAATTCTAGGGTTCAAAATGCATGGAATATGATTAATATGTCCCATTTCACAGATTCTAGACTGTCACTATATATATATATATATATGTATATATATATATATATAGTATAACATGTACATATATATGTATATATAAATTCAGTAAAATCAGGTAGATTTATAATTAGGTACCTAATTTATTATCCCTATGAAAAACAAATATTAAAAAGTGACTTTAAACGCAATATCAGAAATTTTAGCATAGGCATTAGCAGGCCTGTCCTGTTATGGAAGATTTGTCCATCGTTGGTAAATAGTAGGCCCTCCCTGTGCCTATTTCTGCCTCGTGGTAGGTTGAAGAGAAGTCTGACCTGAAGAGGGATGTGTGGTTGCCCTCTCATGTCCATTTCTCAGAGTCTTCTGAGCCTCTGCAAACTCCTCACTGGGGAGCAGCAGCATGACTCAGCACCGGTGACAGCCTAGCCATGGTGACAAAGAGGACAGGTGCTGGTCCAGGCTGAGTGCATTCCTGCAGTTCTCGCTTGTCACCTGGAAGGTGAACCTGGCAGCAAAATGGGCAGCAGCATCTGCTCTCAGGCCCCTGAACTGCTGTCCACTGTGACAGAGCACAAGGCAGGTGTTACGGGGTCAGAAAGAGAAGCAGGAAAAAGACGGGGTCAGAGGAATAGCCAATGGAAGGGGGTGGGGAAAGTAGGCTGGACGGCAGGAGCGCAGGCTACACAACCACTGTCCACGTGTTAATTACAGTAATGACTTTTGAGCATTTAGTCCAACACTAGGCCATGTGCTTTGCATGTATCATCACGTATAATCCTCATAACAACCTTCTGCGTTAACCCTCTTACTCACCCCATTTTGTAGATGAGGAAACTAAGAATGAGATGTTGGGGGAATTGGTCAGATCATAAGTGCCAGAAAAGTAATTAGGGTTCGTAATTCAGTAGAAGACTGAATCCACAGCCTATGATGGTAACCATTTAGACCATAGTTCTTCTTTGTCCCATTCTTGGATTGCAGCCTCTTATGGAGTGTCTAAAGAGGGCCTAATTTCTCACTAGAGCTGCTTCAGAAACTAAATATCCTGACAATTTCTGTTCAATGGCAAAATCATTTTTTCTTTAATTTCACAACAGACTTTCTTTTTTTTTTTTTGTTGGTCGTGGGGCTTGAACTCTGGGCCCGGGCATTGTCCCTCAGCTCTTCAGCTCAAGGCGAGCGCTCTACCACTTGAGCTATAGCGCCACTTCCGGTTTTCTGGTGGTTTATTGGAGATAGGAGTCTCACGGTCTCTCCTGCCCGGACTGGCTTTGAACCGCGATCCTCAGATCTCAGCCTCCTGAGTAGCTAGGATTACAGGCGTGAGCCACCAGCGCCCGGCTCACAACAGACTTTCTTGTCCTAGATCTTTGAATAATATACATAAAAGGAGAACCCCTCATTCAGCAAGATTATTTTAACAATAATTATAACTGTAGGAATAAATTTATAATCAAATAATCTACATGTCTTAATCTAGATTTTTTGCACATAATAATCTCAACTCTTCAAATAAATAGCTGCATCTTTAATTAAATGATTAATCCATTATAAATTCTGTCATATTCACTCAGGACTCCTAGTACTGGAGATTCTATATGAACTCTAGTTGGATGATTTAATTGGTTGGAACCCTGAGCCATATCAAGTACAGGAATCAACACTAGGTTTAGGGTCTGTGGGCCTGAGTATTAATTAATTGGCTCTGTCCTCACTAAGTGTATCTCCTTGGCTAAATCTGTTCATCTGCAATCAGGTTTCTTCTAAGTCTACCATTCTTTGATTGAGACATCGATTTGCTATAGGACTATAGAGACCTTGAAGGAAGGATGTGCACTCATTTGGCTTTATACTCCTAGCACCTAGCACAAAACCTCACAATAGGACAAGCTAAGAAAAAAAAAATCTGTCAAAAGACTATGCACAAAAGGCCTAGAACTTCCTTCGCTATTAGTTAGGAGAATATAATGGAAAATCTACCCACTTTCAAAGTGGGAGCAAAGATACTCAGGGGTTCTTTCTTTGAAGACAGAGAGAATTGAAGGCACTTGAAGTAGTGTTGAAGGTTCCAGTTCTCTTCCTTTGTCACTCTCCATACCACTAACACTGGAGCGAAACAAACAATAGCCAATAGACTGAACACCAACAACGCCATGTGAACTAGATCATTTTCCAGCTGTTTTTCCCATAAGTCATAAGAATGCAGGTTATATTTGAGCATTGTTTATTGCTTAAATTCTCTTAATCTAAAAATCTAATTTTGTAGAAATTCCTCAACCTACCAGCTATAGATTGAATTAGGTCTCTACACAAAATTCATATGTTGAAGCTCAAGCCTTCCCTCGGTTTGTCCCTCCCTCCCTTCTTATTTTTCTTCCCCCTTTTCATTTCTCCCTCCCCTTTTTCCTTTCTCCTATCTATACATTTGATACTCTACAAAAGCAGCTTTTTCATAACTTCTTGCTCTACAACTCCCTTGGAGATCAGAATGGACCTTATACCTCATCCTGTTTTTATAGAATTAAAAGGTGTGTACTTATATCTCTGTTGCTATTTAGATGGGAAAATGAGAAAAAAAACCCATACTCTTTCCTTAATAAGTAAAGGTTGTTAATTTCCTTCTTAAAAATCATTTGTATTTTATATTTTATTGTTTAAGGTTTATTGCTAAGGTTTGAACCTGGGGCCTTGAGTTTATGAGGCAGGAATTCTCCAACTGTGCTATCCCTCCAGCCCTTCCAAATCACTTCTAGATTACTGTTACAACCATGGCCCCAGCTATGCATTTCCCACACTATCCCTCTCTCAAAATCCACAGCACCATTTCTGAGAGAGAAGGATTCTCTAAATGTCAGTCTAGTTCTGTCACTTCTCATTTGGAGTTAAGTGATATGTGCTGAATGACTCAAGGTGCTCATCTTCCAGCTGGTAAATGTAATATATCACCTCTGTAGTTTTAAGTCCTGGGAAAAGAAGAGAGAGAGATAAGTTCCATTCAATATCCCACTGGATTTCAGAACTGACGTGGTCTTCGTTTTGCAGTGAGCATTAAGGCAATGTTTACTATAGCTATTCACTGTTAAGACTCTACATGTTCTAACTCAGCCAGTTTTTACTACCCTGTGTGTTCAACACTGTTATATCTACAATTTTACAGCGAAGTGCATTTAAGTCAATTAATATGTTTGAAGATACATATTAGCTTGGTCTCGTGGCAGGATTTGAACCTAGGCAATCTAAACTTAAGCATACATTCTCAGCCATGGTGCACTACTGTTTCCCATTTCTTTCAAATGAGTAAGCTCATCCCCAGGAAGTATTTGACAAGTTTTTAAAAAAAAATTAAAAAATTTTACCCACTTTCTCCCAGTGCTTCCCGACAAGTTTTAGGGATTTGTACTCATATATTCCAGATTCCAGAGCATCATCCTCACTAGCTCGATCCACCACTATCCCTGTATTTGTTTCCTATTCAAATCCCAAAGACTTTCAAGTACTACCCCTATGGACTTAGATAAACAGCAGCTGCTATATTTCTTTCATTTTATTGTATTACTAGTTGTGCGTATACTTTTGGATGGTGATACTGATAATATATATAACATTTTCAGTAAATAATTGGTCCAATGACTTCAGAGACCTGCTTCCAAAAAAAAGTAATAATAAGCCCTACAACAGGATGATATTTGGAAAACAATTCTACCCCAGTGGTTGCACTAATTGCAACTTTGGCTATTCCTGCTGTGAATTGAATGGAGGCACTTCAGATCTATTTCTTAGAAATAACCATGTTTATTACTTCTGTTCTAGGATGCACAATTTGGGGATATTGAGAATCCATGATCATCACTAATCTGTTTCTCTTTTCCATTTTTATTCAATAAGTAATCCATTTCATTGTTATAACCATTTTTAACATTTTCAGATTTAATTTATAAAGGGCATAGATTTATATGACGTTTTTACTCTCTCAGCACATAACATTTTGTTAACTTCCCAAGTGTAACACATTGAATATCATGTTTAATTCAAATGTGATCCATTATTTTATTAAAGTTGGGTTTTTGTTCCTTTATGTCTCTAGAATTCACAAGAGCTTATTTGTGTGGTACACAAATATGAATTTCTTTTAGTATCAAGTCATTTCACCAGTGAACCTTCTGATAAAAGCAGAATAAAATGTAGTTGATGAGGTGGTGCATGTTGACAGTTATGAACTACTCCTGCCTTTTAGGAAGAAAATTTAAATACATTACAGATTAATTTATGCTTTTTTGTACCCTAGTTTCTTACAGCTCACCTATGTGATTGTCCTGAACAGTTTCAAAGTCATATACATACATTTTTCCCAGTATTTTCAGGTCAACACTAGGACAATAAAATTCAAGTAAATTAGTTATCCATGGCCTTGGAAGTCAGTTAACATTCAGCAAATATTCATTTGCCCCTTTGTGTCCAATCAAAAGTTACTTGCTTATTGCTATTAATAATACTGTGCTTGGATAAATGAAAGATGCAGAAAGGGTTAAGCCACCCACAGTCCCTACACTGAAGAAATGTAAGTATAAAGTGGGGGAAAATATTCAACTTAAGCAAACTCTGAGCCAGCTTGGTGCCGTTGTTCCTATCTAAGCAAGGTGGGAGTCTTTCCCTTTTATTTCTTTTGCCTTGTCCAGACCAACTTGGCTTTCTTGATAAACCTTAGCATTCTTGAGCTGTGGGATCAGGTCTGATTAAGCCAGGTCTGATTAATCCAGTATATAGCTAATTCACAGAGCTCTCTTTTCAGGATTACAGTATAATACACCTGATCTGATTATGTGTGTACGTAGCAAATGCGGACATCTGTAGTGTCCACATTTTTGCTTTGGGTACTTTTCAAATAGGATCTTGCTTTGTGCCCAGACCCCCCTGGACTGAAATTCTCCTATTTAAACTTCGTGCATAGATGGAATGACAGTTGTATGCTGCTACATGCAGTTATTTATTGGTTGACATGAGGTCTCACCAACTTTTTGCCTGGGATCTTCCTGACCATCATTTCCCAAGTAGCTAGGATTAAAGGTATGAGCTACCACTCCCAGCTTGTACTTTGTCCTGGTTTGTCCTTATTTTTAAATCTTCCTTACTTCTAGTAAAATTTATTGAGATAGATGAATGACATATTTAAGAACATAATTTGGGATTTATACTTCTTGCTTTCAATTCTAATACCATCACTTACAAATATTGGACTTTGAGCAAATTAATTCTGGCTTCTTCATCTATAAAATGAAACTGATAGTACAAATCTCACAGGGTTGTTATGAGGATTAAGAGAGTATGTATGATATAATTAGTATCATCTAAAGGCTTGTAAAGACATAATTTCATAGGCAATTTAAATAAAGGAGATTTTTGGAGTAAGTATAATTTAGTGGAACTTTCCAATAATTGGCAAATCCTTCCATCTCATACTTTGATTCTAAATTTGACTAGGAGGACTCTGAACAATCTCTTCAGCCCATGTTCCACATCATCAGCATGCCTGGGAAATAAACTGTTGCCCTAATGTAGCAATCCCAAGTTCCACTGAGAGAATTTTTTTGAAGGTGATTCTGCTTTAATAGCTGATCTCACCAATGATGCTAGGCTAATTAACATTTGGTTGCTGAGTCATGGCAAATATCAATCCTCTATTCCAGGTGTCTAGCTTGGTTATCTCCCAAAGAGAACATCCCTGGAGGAAGTAGAGACAGGGCCTCCAATTAGTATCATGAACGTGTGTCACCCTTGAGCATCAGTGCTGCTTTTTCGAAGGAATTGATCTATTGATCTCTATGTTTGTGATGCAGATGCTTCCTATGTTCCTGCACTTTTAGAGAATGATCAACGGATATGAAAAAAATCAAAGCTGTCAGAAGACAGCTTACTTCTGCATCTCTCATTAACATTCTGCATTGGTGGATAAATATTACATCTCTTTTTATATTATACTTATTTATAATTTATACAGCTTAGCACTAGTTGAGCAAATTGCATACTTTCTGAAGTAGCATTTAAAGAAAATGGGCATTAATTTAAAATAATTTGAAGACATTATCTCAAAAATCCGTAAATGTATCCATTCTATAGGCACCTTGTACTCTGGGACACTGCAGTGTGATGGTAAGCAGGGCCTATTCAGAACTAAAGGAACACATTCCAGTTTAAGTAGACAAGGAAGATAATAAACCAATAATGAATTCACTATATTCTTGGGTTATATACATTTCCATGATAAACACAGTAAAGGACAAATCTTTCCTAAATAGGCCATCTCCTACATTGAAATGAGAAAAGTGTGTTGGTAGGGAATTTACCCTATAACCCATCCATTACAATGGTCAAATGAAAATCAGAACGTGGATACAATTCAGTTTATGCTGAACTATTGAATACACCAGTGCTACAAATAATACAAATACCACTTAGTGATCAAACCTGACTATACTCTTGTTATTGTGATAATATATATATATACATATATATATATATATATATATACAATGTACATTAAATATACCTGTAATATTGTACAACCATCACCAGTGGCTCTTTCTAGAATTGTCACCATCTAAAATGGATACTCCATAACCACTTAAAAATGAATCTTAATGTTAAAAGGTTCAGACCTTTCCCACTTAACAATGCCATTATAAGTGCTGGCATCTTATTAAAACAGAAGTTTCATTACCTGTTGCAACTATTCTAAAAATGTTTCAGAAGTACTTTTGATTGCTTCAACTTCCATTATGCCTTTGGTAAGATTTTATAATATCTGAATTAATGGCGTTAAACATCACTCTGCAAGTAATGCAATTAAATTTCAGCTGAATACCTTTAGCTTTACTAGGATCAGTAATTGAATATTTTGTTGTGTAGTAAATTAACAATGCCATGTGACTGCTGGAAAATGAGTACTCCATTTACTGCAACATAAATGTTTTACAAGGTATTGTAATGTACCTAGTAAATTAATTATGACAATTTAGGTTTCAGCTAATTAAACTGTTCCTTAGCATTTATTAAATTAAGAATCAAATGCAAAACAACATTGACAATGATAGTAACTGACATGGGGATTTAGCCTGCCCTCACCAATGATGAAATTAGGGGCAAAAAAAAGAGTGTTCAGGTGCCAACTATCCTCTTTTGAATTTTTGATTGGCAAATCTAATCCAGAATGAAATATCACTGATGAGAGAGTCTTTGTGGTCAACTTTATATCCTTGTTCAGTCAAAACATTATTAGCTATATATAGTCTTATGTACTACGCATTTGGGATCTTGAGATCCTCTGTATATGTCCTAGTTCTTACAGATGAGGGAGATCATATGACCTGCTTTTCTTTGGGTCTGGCTTACTTCATATAATGTAATTTTTCCAAGTCTTTCCATTTTCTTATGAATGGAACAATGTTATTCTTTCTGATGGAAGCATAGAATTCTATTGTGTGTATGTACCATATATTCTTGATAATTCATCTACCAAGGGGCATTTGGGTTGGTTCCATATCTTGGCCATGGTAAATAATGCTGCGATGAACATCGTCATACTGGTGAGTTTAGTGTGGCCTTGTTTGTGAACTTTTGGGTAGATTCTCATAAGTGGGATTGCTGGGTCATAGGAGAGTTCTATGTGTAGTTTTTTGAGGAACATCCACACTGCTTTCTAGAGTGGTTGAACAAGTTTTCACTTTCACCAATAGTGCAGTAACGTTCCTCTTTGGTCACATCCCTGCCAGCATCTGTTTTTGTCAGATTTCTTGATTATGGACATTCTGATGGTATAAGGTGGAATCTCAATGTTGTTTTTTACTTTTTATTTATTTAATTTTTTGTTGGTCATGGGGCTTGAACTCTGGGCCTGGGTGCTGTCCCTGAGCTCTTCAGCTCAAGGCTAGCTTCTACCACTTGAGCGACAGCACTACATCCAGTTTTCTATTGGGTTATTGGAGACAAGACTGGCCTTTCTTGCGCAGGCTGGCTTTGAACCATGATCGTCAGATCTCAGCCTCTTGAGTAGCTAGGATTTCAAACATGAGCTACTGGCACCCTGGTTCAATGTTTTTTTATTTTATTTTATTTTATTTTGGGTCCGGTTGTGGGGCCTGAACTTTGGGCCTGGGTGCTGTCCCTCAGCTCTTCAGCTCAAGGATAGCACTCTACCACTTGAGCCACAGCACCACTTCTGGCTTTTTTTTGGGGGGGTGGGGTCTGGTCGTGGGCCTGATCTCTAGGCCGGGGCGTTGTCCCTCAGCTCTTCAGCTCAATGCTAGCGCTCATGAGCCACTGCACCACTTCCAGCTTTTTTTTTTTTTTCTGCTTATGTGGTGCTTAGGAATCAAACCCAGGGCCTTATGCATGCAAGGCAAGCGCTTTACCACTGAGCCACCTTCCCAGCCCCCCGGTTTTTTTCTTTTTGCTTATGTGGTGCTGAGGAATCGAACCCAGGGCCTCATACATGCAAGGCAAGTGCTCTACCACTGAGCCACCTTCCCAGCCCTCAATGTTGTTTTGAGTTGCATTTATTTTATAACCAGAGATGTTGAGCAATTCTTCATGTGTCTCTTGGCCATTCATATTTCATTTTCAGAAAGGTCTCTCTTAAGGTCTTTAGCCCACTTTTTAATGGGGTGGTTGTTTCTTTGGGGGGTTGTTTGGAGGAATTTAATTTCTTGAGCTGTTGGTATATTTTAGATATAAGACCCTTGTCTGTTGTATGGCTAGTAAAGATCCTCTCCCAATCCATGGGCTTTCTATTGATCTTGCTAGCTATGTTGGTTGTTGTGCAGAAGCTCTGCAGTTTAATGCTATCCCATTTATCCGCTATATATAATGAAGCATATTAACACCAACTCCCAACTTTTGGAAAAAAAGAGGCTCTCATTAGACCCTCTACACACCAGTTCATTCTTTTCCTCTATTGTTGCCCCCCACATGATTTCTCTCATTTGAAATAGTTAGAATACATCTAGGATACTTTTATCTAATGAGCAGAAAAGCTCAAAAGCTATGTACATATGACCATATAAGATGATGCTAAGCAAAAAGAGCCCAAAGATATGGACACAAGCAGATCTGCTTTGTTGTTGTTGTTTTCAATGTACTATGTGATTGTTCTGTTTCCTTTGTATGTTCTTCCCCCTATGGTATATCTCCTGTTTTGTACCCTGCATCTTGTATATGCATTTGTCCAATTTAGGGAGGAGAAGGGGAATAACAAAACACTGAACCATCACCCCATTTGATAGGAAATGGAAAAAATTATATTAAGTGAAGTAAGCCAGGCCCAAAGAAACATAGTTCCCATGGTTTCCCTTATTTGCAATAACTAGTATATGTCTGGGACACGTAGAAAAGGTCAAAAGCTTATATATATATATGATCAGATAAGATGAAGTTAAGCAAAATGAACCTCAAGATAGGGACACAAGTGGTTTTTTTTTCCTTTCTTGCTATTGTTTCTAACGTATTTATAAGGTACCATGTGATTTCTTTTGTTGCTTTGTATGTTCCTCCCCATGGTATAACCCCTGTTGTCACTGTATTTGATGTTGATATAATTTGGGGAGGGGAAGGGAAAAAACAAAATGTTTAAATAGGGATACAGGTAGACCCATTGCAACAATGAGATGTACAAGACGTTATGTCGAAAAATGAACTTTACAATTTAGGCAGGGGGTGGGGGAGTGTAATTGTGGAGGTGGGAGGGAAGGATGGTAGGGGGAAAACAAAGGAGGAGGCAACAATGCTTGATAGGAAATGCACTCATTACCTCGCTCATGTAACTGTAACCCTTTTGTACAGTATTTTCACAATAAAAAGCTTATTAAAAAAAAACACTGAAACAAGGACACTGGATGAACCATTACAACAATAATACCCACAAGACCCTATACTGGAGGAGTAAGGGAGATGGGGGAAGGAAGGGATAGTGGGAGAACAACAAAGGAGGGAGTAACAATTCTTGACAAGAAATGTACTCATTACCTTACTCATGTAACCATAAACCCTCTATACAGCATCTTTACAATAAAATAAAAGAACATAAATAAAACACAAAAAAATTTAATAAGAATTGACACCATTGTTATGGGAAGTCAGACAATTATATTTTAAAAAGCATTACCATTGGTTCCAAAACTGAAGCAGGTTTTTGAAACATTATAGTCAAGCACAGAGAGAGAGCCAAGTTAGCAATAATAAATAATTATGATTGGAAGAATTCATGCTAATATCAATAATAATAGTAATAATAATGTTAAGTGATTACTGTAGATAATATGTAGCAAGGGCTTTTTACAGATGAAATTGAGGCTCAAATTATTTGGCCTTCATATATTCAGTATTTGGCCATATAAAAGTAGCTCAAGCATAACATATCTTTATTTTTATTTAATATGGAAAATACTTGTAAGAAAAGCATAAAATATGTTAAAGAAGATATGGTTGCATTTAGTTAACCAGTCTTCATTTTACTTAGGAAAACTGTGATTTGATTAAGGAAGCATTGATTAGAGCCTGAAGGTACTGCAGTGCTAGGCCTTGAAATTATTTTAATCTCTGCATGATATTTAATGAAAGATGGAACTTTAATAGGAAAAACACAGAGAGGGAAAGAAAGTCATCCTTGTTTAAACTAGGGGATAGTTTATTTCTTTTGGTGCTTAGTTCTATTTCAAATCTGTAGAACAGGTAGAATAAGAGCCACTAGCGCAGCAGTGATGTAGACAGTAGGTACTCACAAGTTAATGCACGTATGTATTTACTCAAAGGAATAGTGACTAGAATTCTTAATATATACCAAACATTTATTTTAAAGATAAATGTATGCAAATTAAATTAAGTGTGTATGTGTATGGTGTGTGTGTGTGTGTGTGTGAGAGAGAGAGAGAGAGAGAGAGAGAGTCAGACTAGTAAGGGAAAGAAGTGTGTAAGTAGATGATCATGTAAAATGCCCATTCAAAGTTCTCAGAAAAGTTATGAGATAACAGAGGCCCTGTAGACTCATCACACGTTAGAATATAGAATTTAGAGACATAGGAAGAATTAGAAAATATAGAATTAATTAGAGAATATAGAACTCAATGATATAGGAAAAAATGGAGAGAAAGAGGTGGAAGAAGTAGAAGTAGACAAGGGCTTGGAGAAGGGGAAGAATCAAATAGGAGTAGTGGGGAATTTCACACACAGAGAAGGTACAAAGTTCATATTGAACAGAGGGTACAATTTGGATGAAGAACAGATTCCTGAATATGACCTTTATGATGTATGTAGCATAAGGCTCATCGTAGTATGAGCAGAGAATGGACTTGAGGAAGTAGGAAGTGACCTGGGAAAGGTCAATGGGGCCAGATAGTGCAAGACCTGACTTAGTATCTAAGTGCTTTGAATCTTTGGATTTTATTCGATAAAAGATAGAGCTTCAAGATATGTGTGTGTGTGTGTGTGTGTGTGTGTGTGTGACAGAGAGTATTAGAGAGAGAGATTGTTAGAGTGCAAGTTAGACACATGGAGAGAAACAGAGACAGAGCAGAAAGACACACAGAGAGAATCATGAGAATGTGACATTTTGTCTTTGAATAAATTTACCTAGTGACAGAATGGAGAATGTATGGGGGGTGAATAAGAGATAATTAAGTCTTCTCTAACTTTAGTATGCATCCAACCCATTGGAGGTTTTCTTAAACACAGATTGCTGAGAATTTGCATTTCTTCATGAAGTTTTCTGACCTGGATCCTATTTTGGGAACCATTGTCATAAAAACCCGTAAGTCTGTATTTACCAGAAAGTCAGCACAGTTATCTACCTAAGTCCTTGCAAATGGGAGAAAAGAATTCAAGCAAGTCCGAAAAACTTAGTGACAGGGATAGGAAAGTTTATTAGGAACTTCCTGTCAACAGAAAGCAATTCATCTCTAGGGGAAGAATGATAATGATTTATACACCAGCACAAGTTTTTCTTGGAGGCTAGGGGGCTTATAGTGTTAAATCCCTCCCCAGACCTGTCCCCAGGTAGAGAGCCTTACTGATTGACAGTTGACTTCCAGTGCAGAATTCACTGGCGTGGGTAGGTGAGTTAAAGATCTATTGTTTTAGAAATGGTTCCTTGATTTAACCTTAGGCTAAATGAAGCCTTTTACTAATGCTTACATGGATGGTATACTGAAAAAAAAAAATCTTGAGACATCCAAAGACCTTGATGGGCTACATAAATTGGTCACCTTTAAGTTGGGAAATTAAGTTACAATATCGTTTCTCTGAAACCTTGTAATCTCATCCTCCATTTTAAAGTTTCTTTTGTATTTCCGATTGCACATGGTGAACTGCTGCCTGCCGCAGATTATTATAAAAAAAATACCATATACTGGATAAATATGTGTTTCTCCTCTAATTGGAGAAGCTGGGAATTCCAAGATCTAGGTGCCAGCAGATTCAATATGTGGTATGGAACCGCTCCCTGCTCCACAGGCAAGACTTTGACTACTAGAACCTAATGGTGGAAGGAAAAAAAGGGAAGGGAACACTACAGGGAATTCTCTTTTCTAGGGGATTCAGTGCCATTTACCAGGGCTTTCACATTAGTAGCTAATTACCTCCCCAGGGCTCCATCTCCTAGCACCATTACATTGAGGATTAGATTTCAATACAGAAATATGGAGGTGACCCAGACATTTGGTACATAGCAAGAAGTAGCCAGGGACTATACTGAGACCATGATGAAGCAGTGAATGAAATCCCATTGTAGGGGCCTTAGAAACAGAATGGATCCTAATCCATGCTTCCCTGATGAGATTTGGCTTGTACAGTATTTCATGCTTTAGGCATTTGACAGTGCTAGGTGATATTCGTGAAATAAGGTAATCTGGTTTCCTTCTAGGATCAGAATGGGTAAAAATAACACGTGGCCTTCAGTAAATATTCTGCAGGAAACAGCTCTCAAGAGCTTTCAAATTCAGATTTCCTGCCTTTTAATGCTGACTGTGATAGAGATATATCCAGGCACAGCACTGGTTATCTGAGGCATTGTTGTCTAACATTTTGCTGCAAAAGAGTTTTTGCCCATTTTCCTTTGTTTTTAGTTGTAGTATGTCGAAAGGAAACAAATAGGACCACCACTTTTTAGTTGTTACATTCTTTCAGTGTTTTCAAAAGTAAGCATGGAATTCGAAAACAAGGTTTACATGATCATTTCTTTGGGGCTTGGAACAATTTTTCTCCTGTTTTGTTTATTTGGTGCATGTGTCTGTTTGTAAGGCAAACATGATCTCTCTAATTACCTTTCTTTGTAACTCACATTGCTTTCCTGTAGTCCATTGTTGTCCTAGTGAAATGGGCTTTATCTGCTGAGTGTGTGTGGGGGGGGGGGGGGGAAGAAGGTTTTAATCGGCATCATTAACTCTAGGTGGTTACTTCGGATTTAAAAGAGGTGGTTGATTCTTGCAGAATGTGAGGGAATTACCTGATAGAGCCCAGCATACTGTGTGTGATAATGAAGGTGGTTTGGGAAAAATTCTGTGCTCTTAATTAGGAAGGAGATGAGGCAGCCTTCTGTTGGTAGGAGGCTCAGGCCACCAGCCTGAAATTGCAGGGAGCATAATCGCATTACCTCACACAGGAGACAGTGCTTCCACTAAAGGGTCACAGAGACTGCCTGCAAACCTGAGCTAGTGTGGTGTAGAGGTTTTAGACTAGGATATTTTGAAGAACTTATTGTGTCATTTGGAAGAATTTTTGTCTTTCTGTGTGTGTGTGTGTGTGTGTGTGTGTGTGTGTGTGTGTGTGTGTGTCCAGTAGCAGAGAAAGAAAAGATATAGGTCATTTGCATCTTGTTGCAGATAATTTGCATCTTTCATATATTGTCCTGTGAATGGAAGGGCTTTCAAGTTTTTTTTTTAAATATGAGACAGTATGTTTCAGATGCTTTAAATGATGTCCAGAATAAATGCAATGTACTTTTGTAAGCACTTGGTATGATTGCCTAATATTGTAGCTCATAAATGTTTATGAAGATAAAATATCATTACATTAGTGTAATTTCTCCCAGGTATAGAGATAGATACTGAACAGGTATTATTAAATACAAAAAGTATTTTGGAAGCATATGTGGAACTTGGAATGCATTTTATTTTCACAGTAAAAGCAAGTTTGAGTTAATTAAGCACCAGGGATTTTATATGTGCCACCAAATTAAGTAATCTCTCTCCTTCCCCTTCCTTTTTTATCCCTGTCCCTCCCCTCTCTTTTCCCTTTTCTCTCTCCCCCATATTTCCCTTCATACACACTTTTTGTTGTTGTTGTTGTTGCTCGTGGGACTTGAACCCGGGGCCTGGCTGCTGTCCCTGAGCTCTTCAGCTTAAGGCTAGTGCTCTACGGCTTGAGCTACAGTGCCACTTCTGGTTTTCTGGTGGTTTTTTGGAGATAAGAGTCTCACAGACTTTTCCTGCTTGGGCTGGCTTTGAACTGTGATCCTCAGATCTCAGCCTCCTGAGTAGCTAGGATTACAGGCATGAGCCATCTGCACCTGGCTAGCTAGGTTTTGTTCTTTTTCATATATTTATGAAAGTTTTGCCAAAAATTGTGTAAACATCGACTATACCAGGAGAGATAATGTTTTATATTTTCCATCAAGGAGTTTGTTAAGTGGTGGCAGTATACTAGTCAACCAGAAAACAGTTTGTGTTTCCAATTAAAACCAAGAGTTTAGAGTAAACCAAAGATGGAACCTATAATTGCAGAGTGGAAGTAAAGACCACTCCACAGACAATACTGAAGGCAAACTAGTCCTAAAGTATAGAATCAGGTACTAATGGCTTGTGCCAGTAATCCTAGCTGCTCAGGAGGCTGAGATCTGAGGATGGTGATGCTCTAAATTCAAGCCCCAATAGATACACACACACACACACACACACACACACACACAGAATGGAAAATGTTTTGATAGATAGGAGAGAGTAGCATGCCAAGAAGAAAGCCTTGCTTATTGTTCTGAGGAGACAGGTCTTAATTGTACAAACAGAAGGTGAATAGAATATACAATATATTCAATATAATTGGGATTGAAAGCATAAGTTCCATTGGGGATTAAACTTCAGTTTTTTCTTTAGTATTTAATTTTGAGGAAGTTATTTCATATTTGTTTCTTATCTCTGCATGATATTGTTGTGTTTACTTATTAAGTGATGTATTTGAAATGCTTAATATAGCAGACAGCAGTTACTCGTACCTCCTATTCATTGTCACTTCAGCTATAAGAACTTTTAACCCTTATATGTTGTTAGAACTAAACTCAAAAATAGCAGCCAGTTGAGGGTCTTTTGGGTCTTACTCTGTGCTAAGATGCTGGAAAGAATTGACAAAACTAACTAACCAAGAGTTCTAAATATAAGTAATCAATTGTTCCACAACACAGCAGAACTGTGAAATAAACTCTATAGAATGTTTTGGGAACATGAACCATGCACACTCTAAGAGCTTATTATGATCAAAGACCACATCCACGTTGTCTCATAGTATTGGTAGGAGAAACTTGGACATAGAATTTTCCTTGCACTTGGCATATTAATAGACAATGAGAAATTTATATTGCACATAAATCCAGGGTATACCTGAAGATCAAGTAATACTGTCTAATTGGAGTGAAATTTACAAAACTAGGAAGTAGGTCAATTTTTATCTAGTTTCCTTTAGGAAAGAGTTTGGAGATAGAAGAAATCTAAGGCTGTTTTAAAGCCTGGAAAAATATGCTAACACATAATGTGGGGCTGGAGAACCAATGTCATATCATTATCATGAAAGAAGGCAGAGAGCCAATGAGAAGTGGGGAGTGAGGCTGTATCCTAAGAAAGACTGAAAAGAGAGACAGTAAAAGAGAGGATGTACATGGGGACAGTTTGGTTGTATTTGGGTGATAATCTAGTAAATGGCTTTAGACTGAGAGTAATACACAAGGTAGACTTTCAAACAGACCTAGAAGATAGGCAAATGATTGCCTAAAGAAGAAAGAAAAGTGCTGAGAATGGACTACACTCAGTACAGAGAGGGGGAAGTGATGGACTTGAGGACAAGGCAAAACGGGAGGGAAACTAGCTACTCACTTTGAGCCACACCTGATACTCACACCTGTCAGATAATATTTTATAAGAGGAAGACTGCATTTCATTTAAAACAGTTCTCTCAAGATCACATAGCATGGGCTGGGAAGGTGGTTCAGTGGTAGAGTGCTTGCCTCACATGCATGAAGCCCTGGGTTTGATTCCTTATCACCACATAAGCAGAAAAAGCCAGAAGCAGCAGCGCTGTGGCTCAAGTGGTAGAGTGCTAGCCTTGAGCTGAAGAGCTGGGGGACAGTTCCCAGGCCCAGAGTTCAAGCCCCTTGACCAACCAAAAAAAAATTATATAGCATGAATCAAGGAACCCAAGCAAAGTATTCATTAAGAAAGTTTAAATGCACTGTTTTTGCTAAGCTCTACTGCATTCTTATCTATCCATCCATTTATTCATTAAAGTCCCTACTATGTGTTGAGTACCATTGCCATTCTTACTCTGTACCTATTTTCAAATCTTGGAAGCCACTTTTTCTGTGATTTTTTCATATGTTAACTAAGCTACCATACAGCTACTCACTAAGTGTAGGTTGAACCCAAATTTATAGTTTACTAATAACCAGGTTATTATATGCTATTTTTGTCATTCTCCAAAATATACAAGAATTAGTATTTGATATTTTGATTAGTTTCCTTCAGGTGGTTCTGTTTATATACCCATAAAGATAATGAAAATGATGGTGATGATGACAGCAACATAAATAATGGCATCATTCTTTTATTACTGTAAACCCAGATGGGACCCAGCCTTAAGGATAATGCTTTATATTATCTTCTTAACCTTCAGCAAAAGTGTATGATTTAATACTATTTATTTATTTATTTATTTCATGTATGGGGGGTTTAGGAGCTTAGCTGGCCTCACTAAGATTTTTCAGACAGTAAGAAGCAGACCAATATCTTAAATTCCAGAATGTTTCAAACCATTAAATCATGGCTCTTAATCATTAGGCAACCTTCCTATTTAATAGGATATACTTTTAAAGTCAACGTTGACAGTAATTCACGTGATTCTTTCTTGCAGTTAGTCTGAATTAATTAACTTTGTTCCTTGGAATTGGTACCTACTCTAACCTATTTAACAAATGCAGTTTAACACATATTTTTGTTAAAAGGGGACTGTCTACCTTATTCTTTAAGTAGGAAAAAAGAGAAGAGATTTTGCTGCAATCCACAGGCAACCCTCTAGCACACATGTACTGAAACTCTGATTTGCGTGGACAGGAAATGTGGGATTCAATTTCTTCTGGATTTGAGGACATTTTTTTTGTGTGTGAGAAGCATTGAGTATTAGTCTCCTACATTCTCTCTTGCTAAGCTTCCCAGGAGTCATGATTGTGGAGTTTATTTTCAAGATATATCTTAAGGAGACTAAAATAGAACAAAAAAAAAAAAGCTAGAAATAGGATGAGGTAAAAAGAGATATTGCTGTCCAGGCCAGGGCATAAAATGGAGAAGGGGACTGTATTAAGCTTTTCATGTTTGGGGTTCTACGCATTGGGAATTTGGGATTCTCAGAGAAAGAACTGGAGATAGGCTAATTATTTGATTTCAAAACTCCAGAATAATAATTACAATTAAAAGAAGTAGCTGGGTGCCTATGGTTCAGTCCTATAATTCTAGCCACCCAGGAGGCTGAGATTTGAGGCTAACCACCAAAAAGCTAGAAGTGGAGCTATGATTAAACGGTAGAGCACTAGCCTTGAGTGGAAAGGGACAGTTCCATGGCTCTGAGTGTATGCTTCAGTACATTTTTGGGACCAAAAGACAAAAACAATGGCAGGAATAACATGGATCAAGGTGCGTTGTATTCACAACCTGCTTTGTTGAATGGCAATTCCCTTTGTATAAGTGCTTAAAGACAATAAAAATATAATGAAAAAGTGAATGAAAAACAAAAAGAAATTAATAACATCTAAAATGTTTTGATGTCTTTTGAACAGAAAATGTGCTGATTTCCTAAACAGAACATTTAACATGTATGCGATCATCTCACTGATGCTCTCAGCATGAAAATGAAGTAGCATCTGTTATTCTCGCCTTGTAGATGAGGCAGTAAGTCTGGGGGCAATGAAATAATGATCACAATATTATTATGAAGCCAGAATCAATTCAGGTCTGAGTAACCCAAGAGTTTTGCCCACTGCTTACCATCTTGACCATGAGAAAGAGTAAGTCAAAGCTGATTCTGAAATTTTACCCTAAATCCTCCCTGGACCAAGCCATACTTTCATGCCAAATATGCAACCCAGAATTATATGGATCCTCATGATCAGGCCTGTGACAATGCGCACACATGCATTGATGTGTTTGGAGTTTGTCAGCTGTTTCAGCTAGCTACATGGTCCTCTGTGGAACGATTTTCCAAGACACATAATTATCACATGGGAAAAAGAATCTGAAAAGTCTCCAATATAACTATACCACTTTCATATGGCAACTTGTACTTGATTAGCATTCATACTAATATGTTACATGTAATAGTAATATGTTTTCCATGCAGTCCTCTCTCTCAGAAAGATACTCAATGAATGACATTTATAGAATACACAATATGATCCTTATCAGGCTCTGATTTGGAGAATCAACAGGCATATAGAATGATATCTATAGTTCTACCCAGAGAGATGGTCATCTATCCTTCTTAATGATAATAACCTTTCAAAGGCAAGTTCTGGTACGTGACAGTGCCACAGTAAAGCTTCTTTGAATAACATCTTTATTAAATAAATCTGTGTGCCTTTAGGGGGGACTGCAGAGCACATTGTATAATCCTCTGCTTTGCATATTGAAATTCAGCTGCTAGACCTTGCAGAAGAAATTCAGGAGGCATCTTAAAGTGGAGAATGACCTTCACATTTTCATAAAATAAATGATTAATTCCACCCATACTCTGTTACCCAAACAGCTTTATTCATCCTGAAAAAGGCCTTTCACTTTCAAGGATAAATAAATGATACATAGTTTTAATATAAGTATGAACAATCAGGTATGTAATTTGTATTTGTTATGCATAATAAAATACATAATTAAACATCACTCCATAATTAATCAAGGTATTTCAACCTGCAAGTGGCAAGAAGCTATTTTGCAGCAATGTCCTGAGTAGGAGAGATTGTTTATAAATAAATTTATCTGATTAAGATTGTTTTTATTCCAGTTTTATTTTCTACACGTGTCGTTACTTAAATCAGTTTCAATTATATGATGCATTTGGATACAGATGTTAAATAAACTCTAAAATTAGAATATATGCACTTGAGCTATTCAGGTAAAATGTACAAAAGTTTAGTCTGCATATACCATGTACTACTGCTTCATTTAAAAATAATCAACTAGAATATACTTTGATATAGATTTCAGTAGGCTGCTCTGACTTTATGCTGGTCTGCTTTTGTGCCTCAGACTATTTCTACATTGAAACTAGATAGAAGACAAAATAAGGACTCAGACATTTCACTTACAGCTGTGCAACAATGATAAAAATAGAAGTTTCAGATTCACCTCCCTGACTCTAGAGCACATCATGTATGACAGACAAGTTATTCATCACAGTTTGCAGATTGAACCAGTACTGAATATCTTAGTAATGCTGTATTTATAGTAAAATGAGGGAAGTAAGTATGTACCAGGCTCTATGTTAATTATTGTGGATATTGTCACATATTTAATCTTCATGAGAGGTTTCTAAGGTACTTTTCTAGTCTAGTTTTCCAGATGATAGAACTGAGGCACACAGCAGTTAAATGCATGTTCATGATGACATGAGCTGTTTTTGAGACTTTAAAAACAGTGAAAACAGCCCTGCAACAGTGGTTCACATCTTTAATCCTAACAACTCAAGAGGCTGAGATCTGAGGATCATGGTTCAAAGCCAACAGGGGCAGGAAAGTCTGTAAGACTCTCATCTCCAATAAATCACACACACACAAAAAGCCAGAAGTGGTGCTGTGATTCAAATGTTTGAGCACTAGCCCTGAACAAAATAGTTCAGGGACAGTACCCAAGCCCTGAGTTCAAGTATCTGGACAGGCACTAAAAAAGAAAAAAAAAAGCCGGAACAATTAAGGAACACAGAAAGAATGATACATTCATTTTCTAAATGTGTAAGAGATGGTTGTTTCTTTAAATGGGCTGAACTTGCTCTTTGTGTTGTGATACATAATTAAGAGAACCTGGACCATAACAGATGTTGCTCTGAAGGTATCAGAATGTCTGAGTTGATGATTATCCTGATGGAAAACATATCTGCATTACCATATCTATCAGAGGATGGATGGATGTGGAAGAAAGGTTCACCACGCCCTCTTCCAGATAATCATATGCCTTATTTTCAAGTAATGGCTCATTTGATAGCTGATGTTGGCAGGTATTGATTGAGTGTGCTCTGAGAACCTGCAAGTGAACTCTGAAGGCAGTTTATTAAGTGTGGAGGCCTCTCAAAGCACACAGGCACTCTGGGAACAAACATTCTACATGACCATGTTTATTTCAATCATCTTCAGGCGAATGCTTTATGTGTTCTCCAGATGACATTTGAGTTCTAATTCACAAACATTTAACTGTACATCACAGTTTCAATGTCTTTGGTGTCTTTTTTCCTACCATAAACTGTTCTGCTTATTTATTTTAACCCAGCTGCCTTCAACTATATTATCCAGTCTCAAAAATCCATTTGCCTTTGTGTATGCCCCTTCTTTTCCTGGAAAACTCTTATTTATCCCTTAGGACATGATTTGAATTCTGTCTTAAAATTCATCATTCCATCTACTTTGTGCTCTCAGTTTTCCTCTGCTCACATCTGCAGCCTCAGGTACAAACTGATCATGTCCTCTCATGAGACCTTTTAGGTAAGGAAGCAGAGATGTGACCAAGCCCAGATTTGCCCTTCCTGAAAAATTACATCCAGGAAATGAGTGATTTTGTATCAGGAAGAAGATCTAGTAAATGAGATTCTAAGCTTATGAGCCTTCTTAGATCATTCCTTCATCATGATTCAGAATCAAGAGACTGAAAGATGCATTTCTACTGGAACAAGGACCATATCAAAAGAGGACTTGCATGTTAAGAAGGATATTGTAAATCAATAACAGGTGCTGTGACTACAAGAGGAAGCAAGGAGTTTTCCAATAGGATGACACAGGGTAGCTGGAGGACTTTTAGATGGAGAAGCATGATTGACAAGAGCTTGCTATCTTACATCATAATAGTAGACCATAGTTGTCAGACTGTAGATTACAGTCCTTGAAAAACAAATGCCACTTAGAAGAAGCAAAGATAAAACTCTCTGGGGAATGGAATATGGAAGAATGAGAAAAACTACGTTTCTAAACTATAAAGCCTCCCTAGAGGTAGGTGCTTAACTTTGTTCCAAACTTGGAGCATCCGCTTTGAAGGGTAATTCCCTCACCTAGAACCCATCAGTTTAAAATACTGTGTGCTTCTTAGGCATGGTGGCAGATACCTGTAATCCCAGCAACTTGGGAAGGAGAGGTGGAACAAGAGGTTCATAGTCCATGGCCAGCCCAGGAAACACACAAAACCCTATCTAATAACAAAAAACAAGAAGCACTGGAGACATTGTCCAAGTAGGGAGTGCTTGCCTAGCAAGCTCGAACCCTTGAATTTCAAATTCAGTACCACCAAAAATATAATATTATAAACATAAATACTCTTTTCTTTATGATTCTGTTGGATGACATTTTTTGTAACCACCAACTTAGAAGCTGTGTGTCTTTGAGTGAGTCTATTAACTACTCGCTAAATCTATATTGCTTCATCCAAAATAGATATTAATATTGATCACTTTTCCAGGTTGTTCTGAATAAATGGATATTTAGCTCTTCCTTCAAAGTCTCATGAAGAGTCACAGTGAATGCTAGTACCTTTATCATCAATATTATTATAGCTCACAATGAGATAGATTTCAGCTGCACCCAACTGTAGATAATAGGATTAAAGATGCAGAAATATGAATTGATGCACTTCTCCCTCAATTGCTTTTACATCTAATCTTCATGTCAGTGCTACAGAAATTTCACTTGTTTTTCTTATTTAATTATAAATTCAAGTACACAGTATCTGATATAATCAGGTTATGTTGAATGAAAGAATGACTTCAGCAAAACATAAATCCAAAACTGTCCTAAAAGTGTGGAAATAAAAATAATGCTGTGGTATACTTTATTTTTATTCTCTGGGATTCATAAGCTTAACTAAAGGGAATAATAATCATAAATGATAACACTAAATATGTGCTGTTAATTTCACACTATGAATACTTAGTTCAGGGCTAGTAGATGTCTTCCTGTGCTGACTACATCCCTCTTCAACTACTGAGTCCTGGTTCAGCATCTATCCACCTCTTCTTATTTCGCACACTAAGAGCCACAAGACCAAAAGCATATCACAGATGTCTCTTAAGTTGTCATAACTGGTGAAAGTGTTATTGTCCACTTTCTTGTTATAATTAATTGAACCAATGCACAAACAATACGTTTGTGGTCCATTGGTTTCAATTTTATTCATCGTAAATGTTGCTGTCTAAGGTTCTTGGTAGAGTTCAAGCTTTAGTAATCACAACTAAGAAAGCATCTGCCTACCTTGTTATTTTCTGAAAAGATAATATATGGCCACTTCGCCAGCAAATTTGTATTCATAAACATCAGCATATGAGAGCTGTTGTGTCAGGAACACTAAAATGTGATAAATATTAATTTCTAGACTGGTATTTTGTCAAGGATCTTTAGAATCAGCATTTCATGTTTTTGTTTTTGCCCTTGGAGTCTTCCAAATGACAGAAATAAAAATCCTGTAGTCTTTAGCAGGGTTGTGTTTCCATGTTCAGAGGCCCACCAATATTTTATTTTACCTACATAATGAGAATTTATCCTTGATTACTAAAAAACTGTGTTTTCTGCTTTTTCATGGCAAAGCTTTAATTTTTATAGTTGTGGTTCTTACTTGATTTTTACCTTTAGAAATTAGTATGTACAGTTTTTAAAGAAAATGGCATTCTAGAAGTAAAATGATAAGCAGCAAAATTCTAAGAATATTCTTAAGATATACTTAAGCTTCTAAAAGAAAAAAAAAAATCAATCTACTTGGCACTGGTGACTACCCATGTCAGTAATCCTAGCTGTTCAGGAGCCTGAGATCCTAAGAATCTTAGTTTTAAAAAGTCCAGAAAACTCCCTCGCTAAATAATTAGCAGAAAAGCAGGGTTGAGGGTATTACTCAAGTAGTAGAGTACCAGCCATGCAAGCAAGCTGACAAAGTACAAGACCCTTGTTGAAACCCTGGTACTACCCTCAAAATTTGTGTGTCAAGAACTGTTTGTTTGTATAGTAGGGCAATTATTTTCTATCTTGTTTTAAAAACCTACCAAAGGAGCCTATTAAATTGAAGACTCTTTACTCACTTATCTGTAGCCTATAAACAATTATCCTTTTGGTCTCTGGATATATGAAAATTGATATTAATATGCTCATAAGATAAAGATTATAAGAAGTGGCGCTGTAGCTCAAGCAGTAGAGCATTTGCCTTGAGCTGAAGAGCTGAGGGATAATGCCCAAACCCAGAGTTCAAGCCCCATGACCGACAAAAAGAAAAAAGATGAAGATTATACCTAGTAATTCTGTGGTATGATGAATACTTCAATCCTTGATGTATTATTTGTACCAGCTGTGTGACTCAAATTGAGTCACTTGAGCTCTCTGAGTGCTACTTTCTCCATTGTGAGACAGAAATAACACCTATCCTGTGGGCTTGTTGTGAGTGTCACCAGAAGCCATGTGTGGGTGTACTCAGCTGTGATGGCTCAGTAATGACTGGCTCTCTTTGCTTAGGACGTTGCAATCTTACCTTGTTTGTCCAGCCTTGTATCATTTTCTGGTGCTATTTATGGAGGCATGGCTCAAGAGGTAGAGTGCCAGCCTGAGCTAGAAAGCTAAGGGACAGCAGACAGGTCCTGAGTTCAAATCCCAGTGCACCCACCCCCCCATGCCCCACATACACACACAAAGGTAGCATTGCCCAGAAAGGTACAAGTGTGAGCCTTGGAAAGGATGTAGAAAGGGAAAATCCTTAGATTCTTTATTCCTTCTACTCAATGCTATGTATTCATTTGTATAAATCCTTATGTTCAAACTGGAGCAAAGATTCCTAGCTTGTTCTACTGAATAAATGGTTACATGCAGAATACAGGAGGATATGTAATGCATGTGACATACTGTGGGAACCTATGAGGAGTTTTAGCTCATTTACCTCCCCATAACTGGCTCTCAAAATTTCCCTGCCAAATGTCACCCTCTTAATTGTTTAAAAGGCCTCAATCAAAGCACCACAGAAAAGCCTGGGGTTTCATGTTTTTGTTGTTCCAGTTGGTATTTAAGACCTTGTACTCTAGCTGTTTACTTTGCTCAAGGCTGGTGCTCTACCACTTGATTTATACCTGCAGTTCCAGCATTTTACTGGTTAATTAAAAATAATCTCAGAATTTAGCTGGGTGCCGGTGGCACATGCTTGTAATCCTAGCTACTCAGGAGGCTGAGATCTGAGGATCGCAGTTCAAAGCCAGCCCAGGCAGGAGACTCCATGAGACTCTTATCTCTAATAAACCACTATAAAACCGGAAGTGGCACTGTGGTTCAAGTGGTAGAGCACTAGCCTTGAAGTGAAGAGCTGAGGGACAACACCCAGGCCCAGAGTTCATGCCCCACAACCAACAACAACAACAACAAAGAAAAAGAGTTTCAGAACTTTTCTACCTAGGCTGCCTTTGAATTGTGAACCTCAGATTACAGCCTCCTGAGTTGCTAGGGTAAACTACCAGTCACCACTGGAGCCTGGAATCCCACTGTAGTCATTGATGAAGGTAGAACGGTGTTGCCATGGAGATCCCATAAAAGTCATAACCACTGGTGTCCAAGGGCCTTCTAAGTCCTGTAATGAATGTAATTCCTCTTGATTGTTCAATGTCTGCCTGGTTACTTGTGCACTTTGGTTAATACTTCGGTTTGCAGTGCAGACTAGAAAAGCACTGGGGGTAAAGTGATGGTGCTCTAAAAGACAAAGCCTTTTGAAAAAGAGTGCAGGGAATTTAGTGTTGCTGGAACGCAATGTGCAAGAAATAGAAGGGGATGAGACCAGAGTGGTAAACAGGGCAGATCACGGAAGGCCATTGCAAATGGTGAGTCATCAGAGGATGTTCAACTCTAGGATGACGCGATCAGACTGGCATAAAGACTGTGTGGAGGGTAAACTAAAGGAAGGTGAGAGCACAGATTCAAGTAGATCCAGGGCCTTACTGCCTACAACCCTGTGAAATGACAAGGCCCTGATCCAAGGCAGCAGCTCGTGGAAAAGGCTGTTTTGTCTATTATTTTCACTGCTAAGGCTGTCAGACTTGATGACTGACTGAATACAGGAAGGGAATGAGGGTGATCCTGGGGTTTCCAGCTTGACCTGTCAAGTTGATCCCACCTCTGTGACACCAGCATCCTTGCTTCCTTGATGCTGTTGTGTATCTTACTTGGCAGTAATATGACAGTCCTTCTGCAGCAATTCCATTGCAGTCTTGTTTATATCACACTTTCTGTATGCCTTTAAACTGTATATTTTGTGTGCAAATGCATGCAATTTTTTTGTGTACCATCTCCCTCAACTCATTTTAAGACCACTCTGGTAAAGATTCTGCTTAATATATCCTTAAATCTTCATTATGGGCTGGCAAGTTGTCTCACATAATACATGCCAGTTATCTTTTGTCAGAACAGATATATTGGATGTATATTCCATTTCTGCTTCAAGGCCACAGATAAAATAGGTTGTTTTGTTTTGTTTCTGTGTGCCAGTGAATTCAAGACCACATGCCTTGCTCTGCTTTTCTACTCATAGCTGGTGCTCTACCACATGAGCCATGTCCCCCCTTCTGTTTTTTATTATTATTTTAAAATGTTGTTGTCAAGGTGATGTACAGAGGGGTTACAGTTACAGTACATTCCTTGTCAAACTTGTTACCCCCTCCCTCATTTTTCCCCCACTTTCCTTCTCCCCAGACCTCCCCTCCCCCCAAGGAATACAGTTCATTTCCAACATATTTTCTTGTGAGTATTGCTGTTGCATTGGTTCACCCTTTGTCATTTGTCTCACCATTTTGTTTTTCCCCTTCTCTTTCCTAATTCAGAAAGACGTATATATAATACCCAGGGTACCAAAATCGAATACAGTGACAACAGGGGATAAACACAAAAGAAAAAAGGAATCACATAGTACATTAAAATAACAACAACAAAGAAAAACCTCTTGTGTTTATGTCTTGGAGTTCATTTTGCTTAGCATCATCTTATATGGTCATATCATAGCTTTTGAGCTATTCTGCTCATCTACTAGTACTATCCTAAACATGCATTTATTATTGCAAATAGAAGAAATCATGGGACCTATGTTGCTTTGGGTCTGGCTTACTTCACTTAATATGATTTTTTTCCAAGTCTTTCCATTTCTGGCTTTTTGATAGTTAATTCTAGACAAGAATCTCATAGATTTGTCCACTGGATTGACTCTGGGATCCTTGGATCTTGGCCTTCTGAGTAGCTAGGATTACAGGTGTGAAAATAGGTACTAGGCTTGATAAAATTATTTTTAAAGACATCAGGCTTGGGATTGCCTCCTCATTTCCACCTCATTGGTTGATTCCTTAATAACTATTTTTGATATCTTGTCATATCATAGCATATTGGTATCATGAAGAGAAATTTTAAAATTTTAGTTTGGGGAACTCATTAAAACTAGTTTTTCCTCTTGGTGCTTCACATACTTTTGTGTCCTTGAAAGGTTAGCTTAATCTGAGATGATCTGTTTAGCCTGAAAAGGTGTTGGCTCAGGATAGGCACCCTCATTTTTGAGGGTACCGACGAGTGATTGTTATCTTCATTTTACACAACTCTGAAAATCAGGCCTTCAAAGGTGACAGAATCTCAGGAAAGGGCATGATTGGCTGTGATACACAAAGTGTAAAATCTACACAGTCTGCCACACATTATCTGTGCAGTCTTGGAAAAGACTCTTCCCCTTTGGAGCTTCAAGAGCCTAATCTGTAAGATGTGTGGTTCCACAATAAAATAAGTCCCAGTGACATTAGATATGTTAAATTATAAAGTAGATAAACCTGGGGATATCTCCAAGACCCCTGGTCTCCAGGAAAGCATGCTTTTTTTAAGCAGGGAGCAAGGCAAATGTGAGTAGAACCCAGAAATAAAACAAACTGAAACCAGACAAAAAGAAGAAAACCACAACAGCCCTACATCCAGAGGTTTGTGTTTCTGGAAGCAGGCCACTTGCACAGGCAAAGACTGGAATGGGAAGGGCATGGCCCTGGAGAACAGGTGGTCTACTAAGCAGTCAGATGGCATGGGGGATGGGAGGGATGGTGGCCTCAGCAGGCAGGCAATGAGAGGCAAAGATAGAATCCAGGAGGATGGAACGCTCCAAGTAGAATTGTGGAAGTCTGTCAGGGGCTAGCAGGGCCCTGGCCACCTGCCTGGGTTCATGGGCAGGGCAGAGATGAAAAATAAGGAGAAATTGGAGGGTGGAGGGGAACAAGAGTGATAACAGAGTTCCAGTTTTAGAGAGCCTGACATAATAGGCAGACCTCCAAAAGAGAGATCCAGGCAGAAAGGAAGAAGACAGAAGGCGAGTTCTCAGAACTAGGGCACAAGGTGGGGGCTGAGGTGTGGAAGCCCAGTTGTAAGAACTGGGACAAAAGTTCAGAGCTAGACCAATGGAAGGTAGGTGAACACTGAAGCCTCCAGTTTTAGAGGTGGGGGCTTTAGTTGATCCACAGTTTTTAAGAAGTAATGTGTTCTCCTTTCCTTCAGCTTCCCAACTTTTATAACTCACTGGAAATCTTGTTCTCTGCCCCGCCCTCTTCTCTCCCCCACATTCCCTCTGTTTTCAACTCTTTCATTGAGAATTTGCTAGATTAAAAGTATGAATGAGGACGAATGTTCTCTCTGGTATGATAGTAAGAAACAATATGCTATGGTAACTGCTGGAGGGAGAGAGAAAGAGAGAGAGACAGACAGACAGAGAGACAGAGAGAGACAGAGACAGTGACAGAGAGAACAGAAGAGGAGAGAGAGAAACGGTAGGAGGGAAAAGCCAGTTGCTTTGGAAAACAGTGTGGAAAGCATTCAAGGATGGATTGTCCTTTGAGCAGAGCCTGGAAAGACAGGTAACCCTTTACTAGGTAGACAGGTGGGGCAAGGGCAGCCAAGACAGTGAGAACTCTGTGTGGCTATCTGGTGTTAAGCCAGATATAGGCATGTTTGGGTAATAAATGGTTAAAGGTAGTGACAGCCAAGACCATAGGAGACTTGTCAGTGATCAGTGAGGGAACTGATCCAGAAATTTTCAGGAAGTAGTGGCCTAACATTGATTGTCAGGAAGGTTCTACTCTGTAGAAGAAGGAGGAAGACGGAAGATCAAGAGGGTTGTGACATACTATGACCTAGAAGGGACCATGGCTCAAACTCCTGGAAAGAGGTTATGGGAAAGAAAGCCAGCTTGTAGTTAAGAAGAAAACTAGAGAAGTTGGATTTATGCTGTTCAAGTAACAAAGATGCATTAGTAATTCATAGGTAAGAGGTGTAAGTCATGAGTACTTGCTAGGAGTCAGGCTAGGTAAGTAGGGAATAGGGAGCCGAAGCTTTCCTTTATATATCATCTACTTATTGAGGCTACTTGTTCATTGTCCTTCTCTCTAATTTTTCCTTTTCCTTCTTAGTACTTCCTGGTGTCTATTATGCCATATACTATTATTTATTTCCCTTCACTGTCTCCTCCACTAGAACGTAGCTCTCTGAGGATGAAGATTTTTGTCTTTTAAGACCTCTGTTTTATCTTTCTATCCCTTTTACCTAGGATACTCTTGCAGTCAAACAGTGGACAGCAAATATGCAAATGAATGAAATCAAAGCAGCAGCAGCAGCAGACGTGGAACATACAACAAGGCAGGGCTTACAATCAGAGAAAATTCTATATGAAAGAACCCTGGAGACCAGACTGTCCCCTTCATTTTATGGAAGATAAAGGTGATTTGCCCAAGGTCACATGTAGAGCACGTCAAGCAGAGATAATAAGAAGTGAAGGGCTTGGAATGGTGTGGGGCTTGGTCTCCCAGGGCTGATTGGCACAGAGGAAAGGAAATAGCATGAAGAGGCTGTGGAAAGCCTCTATGGTTTTACAGGCCAATCCCAACACTCCTCAACTGAAACTTGCCAAAATAAAACAAGTAAATGATTTGATTGTGTAACTGAAGACTAGGGAAATCACTGCTTCCATCATCCTCATTCTCATCATTCTCATTCTGTGCCTGCCCCTTGCACCAATCAATCTCCCTCCTCCTCTCCTTTGCTGTAGGAATAGAAGGAATGTTCATTTCCTTGGAAACTGACTATTATGTATCGGCACTGTTCCTTTTCCATGATATAAAATGTTTGTTTCCCTTCTCTTTGTCTTTCAGCAAACATCAGCAATCAATAAGCAAACCATTGGTCTGTGAAATTTGTAGGACCATGTTTGGTTAATTTTTTTCATATTTAGATGTCTTAAAGTATTTTGAACACATATTAGGATTTGGAAATTACATGAAAGGTGTATTGCCTTATGTCTTACCAGTCATTGTGGATTTTCCTTTCCTTGTCATTTAATCTGTCATTCAACATTCAATACCCATCTACTTATTAACTTGGAGGGTAGGATTATTGGGTAAAAAAAAAATCAGAGTTTATAGTTTCAAAAAGGCAAGGAACGAGATACCCATAAAACTTTCAATCATTCAATAATATAATCTTTTGGTTTATAACATCAAATGTATACGGTATATTTAAAGTAATTAACATAGTCATTGATTATGTATCCAGGCTCTGTGGATCTTATGGGAAAGGAGCGAAACAGAGCCCAGGTCACTATAAATAAATGGTGTGAGAGAGTAATTTTTGCCCAGAAGAAAGGTGATGTTTGAATTCAACTCCAGAGGCTGAAAAAATGGACTGGGTCAGGAGAGGTGATACTGGGAAGGAGGGAGGCAGACAGAAGGAGCAGCATGGATGAAACTGCAACAACAAAGGCATGTCTCACTAAAAGACTAAAAGAAAGCCAGAGTGACTGAGGGCAGCTGGGGAAAGGAGACTTGAGCGACAGATGCATGAAGGATTTTGTCCGTCTTCTTGAGAACAATGGAAAGTCTATTAAGGTTATAAACACCATTGGAAAGTAATAATAACAGTTGAAATCTGGAGAATTGGTTGGAATATAGAAAAATAGTCATGAACTAGAAAAATACAGATTATAAGAGATAAATATGTACTAAACATACTCAGAAGATCAAGATTACTTGCTGATTAAAATGTTACAAGAGGTATTAATGGAAGATACAGCTTTGAACGTGGGCTTTGAAGAAGAGGTGTGATTTGTGCATGCTGGAATAGGAGTTAAATGATCAAGGGTATTCTCAACTGAAGCTATGTCAACAGTGAGGAGATGGGGTAGTAGAGGTAATATGTGGAGAACAGCAAGCCAATGAGTAGAGCTAAACATATATGAATAGGAAGTAAATTGCAAAGTAGAATTTGAATGTTGTTGTGCAGTCAAAATAGGAACCCTCAGAACAATGTGAGCCTAGAAACAAATGCCCCAACACTGTTTTCAGGGTAGTGAAGTATAGCAGGGATTGGAAACAATGAAGTTTGGAAAGAATGAGAACAGTCGGGAGTCTAGCACAAAAGAACTATCTGTAGCCAATTAAACTGAAACAGGGATAGTGGTAGTAGAATGGAAAGGACTCAAAGATACTGTGTAAGTAAAGTGAACAGCATTAGAATAAAAACTGATCAATTATGAGAGCATGGAGGAAGGCAAAGGTTTTGTAGCTTTTCAGTGCCTTGTTTTCTTTGGTCTTGGATGCAATTCTTTGAGGGAGGTTATAAATTCGGTGCTCTAAAATAGAGACTCAGAACCACATCACATCTTGTTCACATGCCGGGGATGCTTTGTCACTACTGTAGCAGTTTTTGGGTGACTCCCAAATGGACTGAGTCTTAAATGTTATCCTACTAACAATTATCTCCATGTCCTATTAGCAATCAACTGAACCATCTGTTCCTCCTGACGGGATATCTTCTAGAAAATGAACCACCACATGATGAAATATCAGATATTTTTTTTAAAGCTAAGAATATTACTCAATAGTACGTCAAACATTCGCAAAGTGGCAATAAGTAATACAATAAATAAAATGAAAATTGAGTTGTGGGTAGAGGAATTCTTTATTTTTGTTACCTAGAAGCTGAGGTTAAGTTTGGAGGTATGGCTCAGTTGAGAAAGTACTAGCCAATGAGTGAACGTGGCAGGCAATGAGTCTGAGTCCCAATTGTATATAAAAAGTAAGAAGAAGCTTATGCTACAGTATAGATAACATATAATGAGTTCCATAAGTTAATTTTGTCTTGCCAACTATTTTTTAAGTGAAAGTCATAAAATTGCTGGATGAAAAAAAAATAGTACCAAGTAGTGGAAAAAGCCTGGACTTAGGACAGAAATAGCTTGGAGATTCTTTCTGCTATTTATTTCCTACGTGATCTATGTTGTCATTTAGCATCTCTCAGGCTTAGCTTTTCCCACTGATACAATAAAGATACAGGTCCTGGCCTTGCCTCTTCCACAGAGTTGTGAAGTTAAGTGAGTTGACTTGAGTGATGTTGGTAGTACAATCAGAGCTAGAGCAGTACTAAAGGGAAGAATCTGACCCCTGCCAGATCTCTACACCAGAGCTGAGTCAGGAAACACATGCCATTAGACTACTGGGCAGCAAGTGGCAATGCCATAGTAGATAATAACACTTGACAGAAGAATAAAACAAAGAATCGTAATGACAAATTTGTAAGTTCTCCATTAGATTCCAAAATAAGTGTTATACTAAAACAGAAAAGTGCTCTGATTTAAAGCAATGGTATTAAAAGTGTGCTTTCTGGACCAGCTGCCCCAACAGTTTCTGGAAACTTATAAAAGTGCATGTTGTCAGGCTCATCCTAGACTAATACTGAGTCAGACACTGAGAGAGCAACATAGCATTTTGTGATTAAAAAATCCTCTGAGTAATTATGATACAAAGCAAAGTTTGAAGAGCGCCAATGCAAGAAAAGAACCTGGACTCCATATGAAATTATGGAAAACAATTCTATCTCTGACTCTTGTTCATACAGTGACCTTGAAATTGTTCTTTAGCCATTGCTACCTGCTTAAAATGTGTGTGTGTGTGTGTGTGCATGCATGCCAGTCCTGCAGCTTTCATTCAACACCTGGACTCTGTTGCTGAGCTTTTTTGCTCAATACTAGTGCTCTATCACTTGGGCCACAGCTCTGCTTTCAGCTTTTATAGTACTGTGACATGGTTCAAAAACAAATGTACTCATTACCTGACTTATGTATCTGTAACCCTTCTGTTCATCACCTCTATAGTAACAATAAAAATATTTTTAAAATTTTATTGTTAAGGGTGATGTGTACAGTTACATGGGTCAGGTAATGAGTTTATTTCTTGTCAAACATTATTATCCCACTTTCCCTCCCCCTGACTCCCCCCTTACCCCCAAGTTGTAAAGTTCATTTCCAACATAGTGTCTTGTGAGTGTTGCTGTTGCATTGGTTCACACTTTGTCCTTTGTCTCACCATTTTGTTATTCTCTTTCCCTTCACCAAATCAAACAAACCTTTATATAAGACACAGGGTAACAAAATCAAAAACAGTGATAATAGGGGATAAACTAAAGGAACAAAGATGAAAGAGAAAAGAAATAACTTCATACAGAGCATAAACAATGACAAAAAGCCCTCTTGTTTCCATATCTTGGAGTTTATTTTGATTAGCATCATTGTATATGGTCATATGTACATAGCTATTGAGCTATTGTGATCCTCTGCTAGGCCATTATCAAGAAAACAAATAATAATAGATGCTGGTGGGGTTGTGAGCAAAAGGGAGCACTAGCTACTACACTGTTGGTGGGAATGTAAACTGGTTTACTGGAAAGCGGTATGGAGATTCCTCAAAAGACTAAACAGAGCTTCTATGACTCAGCAATCCCACTCCTGGGCATTTACGGAAAGCATCACAAACAAGGCCACACTAAAGCTACCAGCACAACTATATTCACTGCAGCATTATTTACATATGGAATCAACACAGATGCCCCTCAGTAGATGAAGGGATCAAGAAAATGTAATATATATATATATATATATATATAATATATGTATACAATGGAATCCCTTGCTTCCATCAGAAAGATTGAGAATGCCCCATTTGTAAGGAAATGGAAAGACTTGGAAAAATATATTTTTTTTAAGAATCTCACAGACTTTCCTGCCTGGGTTGTCTTCAAACCTTGATCCTCAGATCTCAGCCTCTTGTAGTTGTGAGCCACTGGAACTGGGTAAAAGAATTCCTTTCTCCCCTTTTTTCATATTTCAAATATACTATAAAGTATATAATCATTATTTCCTATATTACACTTCCCAGAGATGCTGTTATTTATATGTAAATTTGTATTTATAGACAAATTATATAAAATTAATGCATTTATAAGAATCTATATTTATATAAAATATATTATTATATTGCAAATCTCACATACAACATATACACATGTATATTATATATACACAAATGTAATGTACAAAGAATCAGAACTATCATCTTTATTTAGTATCACTTAGTTGTACAAGGGTTTAATCTGGATGTGTCCATAGGTCTGTATAAAGTCCCTTGATCAGTACTCTCCCTCATCCTCCTTTCCTTTCCCTAACCAGTTTCAACAAGCTTCACAGTATTCCATTTTGACATAGAGATGTAAAGTATTTTGACTAGAGTCACCATTTTTCACCCTCTCAGTCCACCCTTTCTCCTCCCACCCTAGGCAGGAACTGTTTTCTATTTATGCCGTTCATTTGTTAGTATGTGCTAATTATTCAAAGTGATGTTCTACCATGGTATTTAGATGGAAATAATTTCCAAAGAACTTAGTTTTTAGTTAAGCCACTGGATCACAGACAGCAATGTCATCTGAAAACTCTGATATACTAAAGAAAAAGAAATAAGGCCAAGTTCTATTTTTTGATATTAACAATGCAATTTTCAGAAAAGAAAAAAATACACATTTTAAAAAATTCTAATCTTTTCTATGCTTTATGAAAATTCATGTGCTGTAGACAAGTCGATGTATGTGTAAGAGCTGGGATTATGGCTGCAGTGGGAAAAGTGCAAGACCCTGAGTTCAAGCACAATACTGCCCAAAGTGGGGGCAGAGGAAACAAACATCTGTATAGGTAGCTAGAATGAACTATTCATTTTTGGGGGGTTGCTCAGCACAAATATTAGGATAAGGAGTAGATCTGCATCCTAAGCATCCTTTGCTTTGGCCAGCAATGTGCTCTGAATCCTGGTCTGCTGCTGCATTCCTATAATCCTAGGCCTCCAAAGGCTAAGCAGGAGAATCCGGTTCCATAATTAGTTCCAGGCCAGCTGGTGCTATACAGTGAGATACTGTTTCAGAAACAAACACAGACATGAAAAAGAGAAAAGTAAACGAGCTCCAGAGGCATTCATATTGATTTGTAAAATATTGAGTACCAAAAAAATCCTCAGTAAAGCTACTTTGGCAATGGGGCCTGAGAAGATTCATTCATCCAACAGCTATTTATAGAGGACCAATAATGTATTAGGTACTTTCCTCAGCACTGGGTGCACCAAAGGAAGAAGAGGAAATAGTCCTTGCCCTCACTGAAGGACATTTAAAGATGATCACAAAAACAAGAATATACGGATAATTTTTGGTAAGTTCCTTGGAGGAAAAGTACAGGGCTTTTTGAGGGCATATGGTAGAAGGATACATTCTTTCTGCTAGGAACTGGCTTCACCTGCTCTGTATAGAGTTTTACCTACTAAATTTACTTTCTTGCTTTCGTTTTTAAAAAGAGTTAAGTTCTCCAGCCTCCAAATTTTTTTAGCAGTAAGTCAAAATAGAAATACAAACTTGGTTGGATTATCCATTAGATTTAATGAAAGAATAAGCAGAATTTTGTTTTGGCACATGATAGATCTCAATGAATGTTAACCACATGAGCCAAAAGGAGGAGTGGGGGGGGGATGTGGAGAAGGGGGGTGATGGTGGTGGTGGTGGTGGTGATGATGGTGGTGTTAATAGCTTGGGAAAGAATAAATTTACTCAGAATTCAGAAACTTGGCCTAGAAAGGAATACAAGACTGCCCATGGTTAATATAGAGAAAAACAAGGGATGGTATCTGTGGTAGATATGTGTATGGCAATGAGCAGTAATGTTTCAACAAAGGTTTCTAGTTCATTAATGAAGCCAAGTTTAGCATAGACAAGAACTTTGGGCATATGGCTATCTAAAACCAAGACTGAACCAGGTACCAGTAGCAAATGCCTGTGATCTTAACTATTTGGGAGGCAGAGATCAGGAGGATCCTGATCAAGACTAGCCTTGGCAAAAATAGTTCATGCGATATAGCCCGTGATATATCCCATCTCAACCAATTTCTGAGCAAGGTAGTGATTGTCACCCATCCCAGCTCTGAGGGAAGCTGAGACTGGGAGGATAGTGTTTTAAAGCCAGGAAATTAAAGTCATGAGATTCCTCATCTCTACAGAATAGACTGGACATGCTAGTACACACTTGTCATCCCAGATATGGCAGGAAGCATACATGGTAGTATTACCAACCTAGTCATCCTGGGCAAAGACTGAAACCTTATTTTAAAAACAAAACAGAGCATAAAAAACCGAAGGCAGGACTTAAGCAGTAGAGCACCTGCCTAGCAAGCATGAGGTCATGAGTTTAAACCCCAGTACCAATACAAACACAAAGAAAAACTAGTCCTTATCCACTGGCTCATTCACTGTATAAACTTTGATCAAATGTCCGAATATCACTGTGGCCCCTATCAGGATCCAGTTCAAGCTACAGATATGTATCCCTCATAAGAGACATAATTAAGGTCCTAATTAATTAGTTAGTGATTCCTCTCTTTTAAGGTATAACAACCCTAATTTAATTTTTATCTATAATCTGTATGTTTAAGGTGGAAATGAAAGGGGTAACTGAGGAAGTGTCACAGAGCTTTGAAAATGAATGCCTTGTCAGATTCTAAATAGAAAACAAAAATTTGCCCTTTGAACTGCTGCTTTACTGAGCATGTTTTGAGTCAGCAGTAATTCTGGGGCTAGAACACCAGGTCATGCTTCATAACCTTGGTTGTCCCAGAATATTACAGCTGATGTTCTAACATACATCATAGGAACTCTTACTTGGGCAATAAAAATTGTGTGAACATGTCATCAACTCTGTCCTTCCCTGGAGTGTCAGTAGTATGGGCTTATATTTGATTAGATTTAACTTCGTTGTCAGCCTAAAATATCTGGAAATAACATCTGTACTATTATTCTGATATATTTTATTTCTTTCAAATACAATATATATGTATATATATACATACATACATACATACACATACATACATACATAAATTAGAGACAAGGTCTGACTGTATAGCCCTGGGCTGGCCTCACACTATGATCCTCTTTCCTCAGCCTCCCAAGTGTTGAGGATACAGGTGGAAGCCACCATGCCAGTTCTGTGTAAAGCAGACTTAAAGTTATGAAATGTGGTTTAAATGAGGAAGAATGTTTGTATTACAAATGCAGATTATTGAAAATTCTATTAGCTAGAGGATTTTTTTTTAAAATCAGTCTTACAGGAGATCTGTTTTGAGGGTGCATGTTAGTGAGGGTCAAACATTCCTTCTACTTTGCTGGCTTCAGTCATCCCTTCAACATCCTCCTTCAGCCCTGCCTACATGGGAGCATGACTGCACTCAGTTCTTTAATTTCATTATATCTGTTTTCTTTTTTTTCCCTTTTGACATTTTTGTCCTTTATTTTCCTCTTATTCTTCCAATCCCTCCGACTCCATTTTTTAAAGAACATTCAAGCATTACCAGTGAGTCATCATGACTTTTATAGATGGTGTGATGAGCCCTCTCTAGTTACTATACCACAATCACATTGCTCTCCATTCTTGCTACAAATGGGCAAAGCTCCATGTATCAGCGGAGTAAAAGAACTGCAGCCTCCATTTTACTCACACATGTAAACCCTGCTACTCAGGAGTCTGCGATCCAAAGGATAGCAGTTCAAAGCTGGAACAAGTAGAAAAGTCCATGAGACTCCTCTAATAATAACCAGCCACATACAAGCAAGCCAAGCATGCACAAGGCTGATTTAATATCCCTGTCCCACAAAAAAAGAAAAAGAACTATGGTAAAGCATGAGGAAGTCTTTCAGATTAGAGCCACTTTAAAGAACACTATCATTTAGATTCCTACAACCTATTTTCCCTAAGTAGAATCCATTGTTATAAAAATAAAGCATTGTAGAATGGGAGTTCATGTATAACTGATTCAGTTGTCCCAGATGAAAATGGAACCATTAGTAATTTCCATAGACTGACAAAAGCACTTTCTTTCCAACTAGACTCGTAATTATTACAACTTGTAAAATCCCATAGTGTACCTGAGTTCATAAAAGTAGAAAGGGAACGGAAAAAGTGAGAATGCCATTAGTGGCTTTCCCAAGTCCATGCTCTCATGGTTATAAGGAAGTTCATGAGCAGCCTAGGTTAGCTATGGCAGCAAACATTGTTGACAAAAAAGCATGACAAAAAAGCACAAGCCCTGAGGTCTCCCTCCAGTGTCTGCTTCATAGAGCAGTATATGTAATAGTTAGAAATAAGGACTTAGGACTTAGAGAGATATAGTAGTTTAAATTCCTGTTTTTTTTTTTTTTTTATTTATTTCCAGACTAGAGATCAAACCTAGGTCCTCATGCATGCTAGGGAAGCACTCTAACACTGATCCACCTTCCCATCCCAACCTTCCCTTTATTATATGTGTTTATTATATTTATTTTCATTATATTATAGGACATGACATGTATTATATTTTTACTGTAATTACAGTAAATTGGTATAAGCAAAAACTCTTTTGCTTGTGAGGGTCTTTCTCCATATAAAATTTCCTTTTTCATTATCTGAGAATCAAGGTATTTATCAAGAAGGATACTGGAGAGAGACCGGAGATAATGTAGAGAGAGTAAGAAATATTTAGTAAGTCATAGCTTATTGTGAGAATAAAGAGCGTGTATAATGTAGGTGGTACTACAATTAAACATAGTTCCCTAGCTATTATTTCATCCAAGCAACCTTTAGACTCTTAAGCCCTTAAGATATTCTCAGTAAAAGTGGTGTCATCATTGTAAGATAGAACCATCAAGCAAAGAGGAATCTCCTTAGTTGTTGAAGTCAACAGAGCTTTATGGAGTTTTCCTTCTGTGAGATTGGGTAGGGTGGGAGTGGTCGCTGGCCCTTTTGCTGGAATATAATGCCTGACTTCCCAATCACATCAAGGTGACTCTCAAAAGAAAGCTTGTTTTCACCAGTTCCCTCATTTCATTTGCACAGGAAAAAAAGGCAGAATGGCTTACTGAGGTTTTTCCTCTCCTTCATTTCTGTGAAGTGTACTTTCTCCTTGATGCGTATACATAAATCACAGATATTTGTGATGCACAGAAAAGACTGACTCTTGGGTTTAAGTGAGTTCATCACAATTAAGTAGAAGAGTTCTCAGCCAGTGCCTATGAAGGAAAGTAATTGTGCTGTCTTGTGCTGAATGTTTCTTTTCCTGGTGGTTAAAATAAATAAAGAGGAAAATTAGTACAATACCACCATTTGCTTATTTGTTTTAAAACATCTCTTGTGAGAACTTTCTCTGAAGAAATGTGGCTAATGCCTTATTGTTCTCATTTTTTTCCTGTTTGCAAGATAAACCAACTATGAAACTACTTAGCCCATGTTAACCTGAACAGAGGTTTAAAATGATCCTCAAAGTCCTTCTGAGGACTTCACTTAGCTCAGGTTTTACTTATGGGAAAAGTAGATCTAATCAGATTATTTTTCCATTCTGGTTTTCTAGTGAGAAAATTAAAGTCATAAACAAATTCAGTAAGAACTCATATCACATGGTAGAATATCAATGGCCAAAATGAAAACTCAAGACTCAATTTCTAGGTCAGAACATTAGAACAGTTTGTTATTGACCATCTTATTGTTTGATGTTTCATAGAGATTATGTAAGCATAGTGTAATAGGAGAAGGCTATGTGAAGATAACTAGTGTAACAATTGCCTTGGCTCAAACATAAACACACTCAGAACAAGCACTTTTGTTTGGGGTAATATATTGCATTAGTTTATTTAGACCAACTCTTCTGGTCCCATGGAAAACACGTGATGCGTTATATTAAGAAGCACACAAAAACTAAGGAAGTACCAGACAACTAAACTATGTGATAACACATAAGGAGGAAATTTTAGGGAGGTTATAATACATAAGATTGATGTTGCACTACAACCATTTCTGCCCAAACAGCATTTTCAGCCAAATAATTTGTAGCTTTGAAATCAACCCACAGAGATCTTAGGTTGGAACTGTTGGATACAGATCCTAAATGACATATCCATATTGTTGAAAGCAACTGAAAACTAACTGGATTGAGGACAGAGCATTGCACAGTTTTGGAAGACTTGAACAAAAAGCTTGAAGTGAACTTCAATTGAATTTTTTAAAAGTTCACCAAGATAACATTAGATTCATCACAACTGAAGAAGCGATGGATGAATTAGAAGACAGTCCAGAAGAAATTACTCAGTTCCAAAAAGGACAGAGAGATGGGAAGCTCAGAGCCACTGAAGAAGGCAAGATGGATGGATGAATGAATAGGCATTATGGAAGCAGAAGACATACAGAATATACCTAAGGCAATGTCTGAAAATACATGGCCCAGAAGGCTTTAGAATGGATAAAATGCACAAATAGAGATTCAAATAGCATAAAGAAACCCCAAACAGTTTTTCTTTTATGTTTAGTTATTTAAAACTTTAAAAAATATTTTGTTGGAATAATTCAGTTGTACAAGGAGAATTTCATTGTGACATTTCCATAAATAGATAATAAGCCCTTATCAAACACTCCCTTCTGTCACAATCTTTTACTCTCCTCCCCATTTTTAACCTTTCTAGGATATTTTCTGCAGGTATCATTGTTCTATTTTCATATATGCAAGTAAAGTACTTAAACCATATGCTTCCTCATTCACCCTGTCCATTCACCTTCCCACTCTCCTGGTATACACCCTGCCCCCCAAATAGAGCCTGTTTTGCTCTCTCGTTTATTTGTTTGTTTATTTTGGTGCCAGTTCTGGGCTTGAACTCGGGGCCTGGGTGCTGTCCCTGTGCTTTTGTGCTCAGGACTAGCACTCGACCACTTGAACCACAGCTCCCCTTTCAGCTTTTTGGTTGTAAATTAGAGTTAAGGGTTTCCTGGACTTCCCTGCCAGGTCTGGGTTAGAAACATGATCCTCAGCTCTCAGCCTCTTGAGTCACTAGGATTACAGATATGAGCTACTAGTTTTCAGCCTTGTCATTCATTATTTTATATTTTTTAGTTTATATTTACTGTGCCAATGGGTTTCATCAGAATATTGCAGATGTGCCTATATCATATTTTAATAACCCTTTTTCTTGTTCTCTCTTTCCCTGCCTTCCATCAAACCCCTGAGTATCAGCAGCTTCCATAGAGTTTCCTTATGCCATCTTCAGCAATAGCTGAACTCTTTGTGGACAGCCCATATCCAGACATAGCATGGTGACAATGCTAATAAGCATTGGAGAAGGGACTGTGTGTATCTCAGAATTTGTTGAGAAAATAACTCCCAACCAGAAGTTTACCTGTATGGAGATACTTTAATAAAACAAAGCCTGAAAGAAATGTCACATGAGAGAAGGGAACTTTATGTTGGATAGGAAATCTAATGTGCGGCATGAAGAACATGCCATCCATGTATGTGAATCGATCTAAACAAACATGAATTTTATATATAATAACAATGCTTTATAGTTAAAAAATTAAAGCATAAAACAAATATAATCTATTGGTAGCAGTTCTAGAAGAGCAAACTATTGACTAAGCTAAAATTTAGTAAGTTAAGTATGCATATAATTTCAAGGCAAACTACTATACAATGTGAAAAATAAAAAGGAAAAATAATCTTTTTTTAAAAAAAATTCAGTCTATAGGAAGGAAAACAGAATAAAACAGAATAAAAGAAATGCAAGAACTATAAAACAGGTTTGACAACTCAAAAAGCAAAAAATACAGAGGTAGCTAGAAAGCCAAATAGGTCATTTTTTTCCATTACATGTTATTGAAACCAGGACCTCACAGAACTAGGGAGCTTATGCTGACAGTGTAATGGTAAGAGAAATAGGCAACTCACCAAATAACACATTGATTCTGTTTCCAAATAGCTCAAAACAGTAAGCTATTCCATATTTTCAAAGAATCAATCTATAAAGGAAAGCAGAAATCATTGTTGCAAAAATTAGGGCAGTGATTCTCCTCAACATAAATTGGTCCAAAGCCAACTCTGATTCATAAGCCATTTTGTGAAGTTCACATTACAGCATATACATTGTTGACTTGTTTATATGCTCACTCTCTCTCTCTATCACACACACACATAACACACAATTGTCATCATATTACTGTACAGGAATGCATAAGTACCAAAGTATGTTTGTTCAAAGACTGTTGTTTACAATATTCAAAGTAAATGTAATAAGCAATTACATTGTATGTTTTCAGTATATTTATGCTATTTCAAAAAATAGTTCATTATTAAAAGAAGTATAACAGAACAAAAATAATGTGGCCTCTGTACCCCCAAAAAAAAACTAAATGGGAATCATATGCTAACTTAGATGTTATTCAAAGAAATTTATCTTCTATGTTTTCTTTTATGTAAGATGAGGACAATAACAAAATGTATCACACTGGGATGTTGAAGGATTAAATATGTCCCAAACAATGTCTGGAACTTAATAATCTTCAAAAGATTTTTTTTTATTATTTCTACATTTTACACTTACAGTATTATTATTATAAGAATAGACAAAACTGGATTTGACCTTAGCAAAGATCACTTTTCTTCAAACCCAAACTTTCTTCAAATTCATATTTAACTCTTACTGGTATGCACATAAGTGGGGAAATGAAGATTTAAATAATTTTTACAGTAAACACAACCTAGAAGAGAAATGCTAATTTACTCCTCTAGGACCATCAGAATATGATGGTGTCTTTTCAGTTTTGAAGATCTATAGCGTTTAGTACTGGCCATGGAGAATAGCACAGGAAATAAACAAAAAGGTAGAAAACACTCATAGCAATTTCCTTCAACAACGAAATATTGAGCTACATGCCTGGCTCTGTAGTAGGTACTTGCCAAGCACTGTACACTACTGAGGGGTGGGGGCAGGACCCCAACATCTAAGTGTTGGAAAAGGCCCAAAGGTACAGTGGAATAGACAGGAGATCCAAGTCTCATGCAGGCAAAAAAGCAAAGCTCTAACAAGAAATGTACTCATTACCTTACTTATGTACCTGTAACCCCTCTGTACATCACTTTGACAATAAAATTAAAAGAAAAAAAAGGCTTTCTGGGAGGAAAAATTCATATTTAACTCTTACTGGTATGCACATAAGTGGGGAAATGAAGATTTAAAGAGGTGACTGGCTCCCATTTCATGGGATCTCTAGAAAGTATAGAAGCTACTCAGATAGTACATATGTTTTCCTTGGTCATCTCTAGACTTTCCCATGAGCCAAACTCTAATAGACTGAACTGTAAACAGCTGCTTTGACTTCCTATTTTTTTTTAACATTAACAGAAGATTCCAAGCTAAATTTAAGTGAAATTTCCCAATTCAAGGGAAATAATCAGCATGGAGTTTTGTTTGCCTTCCGTTAAGAAGTCTTGGAGTGACAAATCAACTGCGGTGTCACTATTCAGTGATCACATATCCACAGCTCTGCTAGGATTCTACCCTTGGGACTTTGACTTTCAAGTATCCTTGGATTAGTTAATTATGAGATTATAATGATATATTTGTTGCTTGATAACAAAAACTTCCCAGTTTTGGGTAAAATGAACCAAATATTTAGATTGTGGGTAGAAAAGCCCAAAGTCCTTGAAGTCCAGCTTCATGCGATCCCCATCTCAGATAAGTAACCATGGGCAATTGTTATTTTATGTATCCTTTCAAAGTCTTGTCATAATTCAGATTTGCTGCTTTCCAGAAAGGTCTGCATTTCCCTTTTGTTCACTAAATGAATTATCTTAAAAATCTTCCATTATCAGCACTTGTGTTCAGTGATTTCCCTGGATAAATACAGTGTAACTTACTAAGTCTTATTTATGTGTTGTTTCTAATGATTTGCTCTTGTAACTAAACCTAGTGATTTTGCTCACGGGATATATGTGCATTCCTAAATTCCCAGTCTGTGTGTAGTTAGAACAGGAATGTGTGACTGAGAGAGTGAACAAGCTGAGGATAGAAGCAGCACACACAGTTCTAGGCTAGAACCTTAAACTGTGCTTTGCATCTCCAGCACCTTGCTAGAACTCCTTGGAAAGCCATGTTCTGATTGTGCTTGTGTTAGAACTCAGGGATTTTGTAGTTACCCCAGTAACACCTCTAGTTTCCTGAACATAAACCTGTTTACTTCACATATGTACAAATATATCTATGAAATGAGTTCCCCAGAGCAGAATTCCAGCTTTACTTTTAACTTCTCTTTCTCACAGTCTCTAAGATCAGATCCTCTAATTTAGTCTCTAGTACTGCTCATCTCAGCCCTGTCCACACTGTCATGGCTTACAATGCTCCAGTTTACTATCTGGCATTCCTCTTGTTACCAATCTTGGGCTCTCTTAACTGTCTGTGCACATGGCTGCCAGATTAATCCTGTTCTTTCTCTGCTTTCAAACTATACAGTTTTCCTGATCCCCTACAAACAAAAAAACTTTAAAGGTTCCTGACACTGTAAGTGATCAGTTTGAGATCTGCTGTTACTCTGGCATGCTGGTCTATGAACCCTAGCAACACATGGAATGTGGTTACCAGATTGTGTCTGGCATGAAGTAAGGACTGAACATGTAATGGTAACTATTATTTCCAATTCCGTGCAACAGCAAAACAGTGCCTTATATGTGGCTGTCAGGCAATAAATAATTGCTGATCAATGAACTCTTCTTGGTGAAACTCAAAATTCACTGAATCATATTACTATGGAGTTTCTAGATTTTTTTTTCTGTAGCAGTTTTGGGATTAAGGTTGGACCTTTCTTCAAATGCTGATTAAGAGATTTGGGTGACAAATCTACAAACAAATAGCTCATACAATTCCCGATTAGGGAAGAATCTAGGGAAGAATTCCTTTGTGACTGAGATAGATAATATGATAGTACATATGGCATTCAAGGAGGATTATACCACTTAAGGCAATATTAAAAACAATGCATCACACTGCATATTCATATTGAACATCTACACCTAAGTGACACTGATAACATAATCAAGTTGGAATAGCTGTTTTTAACATTTTAGAAATATAAGCGATAATTATTTGCCAGTTTTTACCTCATGAATTCAAAGTGAGCCTGTGTATTATCTGAAGCACTTAAAAATGTTCATGAGTTGAATTTGATGTTCCTTCAAGCTAGCTGCAATTCTATAATGTAAGGATTATGAAGTAGAATTTTATTTCTGTTGACAAAGACTACATGCATTTCAATTTTAAAAAGAGACAAGTATTAAATAATCTTGGTTATTTGTCATGTCAATTGAACTGATTTAAATGAAGAAAATGTGTGAAATTGTTCTGGTGGATAAATCCTGTTGTCTTGGAAACTCTAAAGAGATAAAATGAAAACAAGATATTGTCATACTTAAACTACAAGGCTTATGAATATAAATGAACACTAAACTTCCTTAAATTTCATTCCAGAATGAATAAACTTATTAAGGACAAAAAAGTATTGAGAACAGATGGATGCTGATGGCTCATGCCCATAATCCTAGTTTCTTGGAAGGCTGAGAACTGAGGATCACAGTTCAAGGCCAGCCTGAGCAGAAAAAAATCCATGAGATACTTATCTCCAATTAACCAGCAAAAACCTGAAAGTGGAGGTATGGCTCAAGTAGTAGAGTGCCAACTTTAAGTGGAAAAAGCCAAGCAAGAGCACAAAGCATGAGTTTAAGCCCCAATACCAACATGCACACATATACGTGCATACACGCACACACCCACACACATACATACACACACAGATAGCACAATAAATGTGAAACAATACATACTCTATATTTACATGCACAAAAAAATCTTAATTTAGTATATATATTTTATATTTATATTTTTGTTGTTGGTGGTGTTGGTAGTAGTCATGGTGTTTGAACTCAGGGCTTTGGTAATGTCCCTGAGCTTTTTTGCACAAGGCTAGTGCTCTACCACTTTAATCCACAGCTCCACTTCTGGATTTTATGTGGTTAATTGGAGATAAGAGTCTCGGGAACTTTCCTGTTCTGGCTGGCTTCAAACTGGGGTCATCAGATCTCAGCCTCCTGAGTAGCTAGGATTATAGGCATTAACCACCAATGCTCAGCTTAATTCAGTAGGTTTTAAGACAGAGATACACATGTAAGCAAAAGCCAGAATGACATTTATTGCTCTTACTAATAATGACAATTTTGGTAATAAAGACAAATATCTTCTCCCAATCCGTGGACATCTACTTTTTAATAATTCTACCATGTTTCTTCCACTTGAGTCTCCTCTGAGAAGTTTTCTTTCCTTTTTTGTCTTTTCTGGTAGCTAGGGAGGAGTTCTTGCAAACTATGACATTTCCAGAATCCCAGGATACACAAATAATGGAATTCAAAATCTATACGTTTTCAATTTAGATAGTTTAGGCAGCTCTAAGTTCCAGTGAAGTGGGAACTCTTCTCTCCATTATCCATCTCCAGAAAAGATTCCAATTACCTATCTTCTTTTTTTCCTACTCTCATAGCTCAGTTTTCTAAAAGTGTTAAGTATATTTGAGGCTTCAAGTTTTCTGGGGACATGTAATTGCCTATCTTCTTGATATCACTAAAAACATACTCACAAACATATAGAAACCAAGAAGTTGCAGTGTGTTGTTATAAATCTATACTTCAAAACTTTCCTGTCCAGGTAATTTAAAATTGCCTGGATATGAAAGACATGCATTTCTGATTTGTTACTGCTTTGAGAAGTGAGGATTTTTAGTTGAGTACATTTGATAGGATCTGTAGCTTCTTGGTGATTTAATGGCATAATTATTCAAATTGTGTTTATGGGATATTTCCCACTCAGTCCCTGCTACTGCTGGGATTTTGTATCTCTGTAGTATAATTTAAATGCATGTTCATTAGTAAGGCTGCTTTTCTTGATCATACCTTGGTGCAGTTTTAGACTAACAAGGACTGAAAAGTGTAACCTGAGTAGTAAGGAAGGGTGGGAAAGGGATATTTACTCAATTATTGTTCAAACAGCCAAAATAATTTTATCATGCTAATTAAATACCATTCCCATTCGGTGCTGTGGCTCACGCCTGCATCGTAGATATGCAGGAAGCTGAGCTCTGAGGACTGTGGTTCATTCTTGGACAGGAATGTCTGTGAGACTCTTGTCTCTAACTAACCACAGAGAAACCAGAAGTGGAAGTGGATCTGGATCAAGTGATGGAGACTAGGTTTGAGAGAAAAAGCTCAGGCAGTTCCCAGACCCTGAGTTTAAGCTCTAGGACTAGCATATAGACACAGACACACACATTCTATTGAATTTTTTTGACTAGCTTTCATTATCTTTAAGTAGTTGTAAAAAGAAGTTGCCACATCAAATACTGTGAAAACACTCACCCCTCTGTACAGTATTTCTACAATAAAAAAAACATAAAAAAGAAGCTGCCACTTAACTAAGTAGTTTATGAATACATGCATCTTGATGTCTCTCTGTTTACCATTCTCACTCACTCCTCCCATTCCACCTCTTCCCTCACTCCCAAATTTCTCCTCTCCAGGAAAAACAGTTAAGAATAATTTTTAGGATACATGTTGAATTTTTTGTGGTTACAAATGAGTTAATGGAAGTCTAACAGCATCTATGAAGAGAGCAATAGTATAAGAATATAATTCTTTAGAAAGACCAAGTCTACAGTATTTTCCCTTGCTTTTCAATGCATTGGATGATATCCCCATCATATTACAAATTCTTTAACACGTTTATTTATTTATTTATTCATATTTAGGTAGTTGTTATAATTACCTGTCAAGTTATGAGTATAATGGGTCTTGATCAATTTAACCCCTCCCATTGTTCCCCCTATTTTTCTCCCTCCCATCCCTACCCTCAAGTTATATAGTTCAATATTATATAATGTACACTGACTACAATGACTGCATTTATTCACCCTTACTCCACTATTTCTGATTAAGGGTTAGGAATTAGGAGTAGCTAGGTTCTAAATCTTTGAGCTGATTAAATGGAGACATGTCAAAGTACTGACTTCAGTGGCATGCAAATCATGAGTCTGTATTTCAGGCTTAGCAGAAAAATTTGAATGATGAGGAGACATAAAACAAAGAGGCTAAAGTCATTTCACTGAATTTGCAAGATTGAGATTCAAGCAGACCTTTTTCCTTCCTCTAGTTTTGTACTTTTGCAGTAAGGAATTGCAGAGTAGGTAGGGAGCATGAGCTCTAAGAATAAACTGAGATGTGTTGGTTGGAAGAGGAAGAGCCCCTCCACACTAAAGATTAGTCGCCTAGAATTGATTCCCTAGGGCACGTGGAAGGGTATTGTTTGACCTAAAGGCAACAGAAAGGCCTAGTGACACAGCACCATCCCTTGTCCTCGGGTAAGACTTCATTGGAGGGTATAAGAGCAAAACCTAAAGCACTAATGCTGTCCCTTAGTTTGCTTTGAGATGGTATACATTCTGAAGGGTTTTTTTTAGCTTTAATTTCAGTGCTGGGGGTTTAACTCAGGACCTGGAAGCTGTTCCTTAGGTTTTTGCTCAAAGCATTTTCAGCCTACTTTTCATGAAATTTTGATTGTTGTCCTGATCATTATGGTTTGATGTATGTCCTGGTAGAGCTTATTCAAACACATAACTCTTATCTTTGCAATTTTCCCTGAGTAACTCTTATGCTAAATGCTTTGTAAAGGAATGGAAATCTGTAGGCAAAGATACTCACCACATCTATAGTTTATATAGCAAAATGATCAGTTCTTTTAAACCTTGAAAACACTAGAGTATGGTGAATTAAGGATTATAATCTCCAAAAGCTCACGTACTGCAGCTTGTCAGTGACTCTCATTACCTGAAGGAATTATCCTAAATACCAATCTTGTATATACATTTTTCCAATTTGGGGAGGAGAAGGGAAATAAATGCTGAAACAGGGTACAGGTTGACCCATTGTAACAATGAGTCAACACTATGTTAAAAACAAACTTTAAAACTTCGGCTAGGGGGAGGGAGGGAAGAGTTGGAGAGTTGGGGAGGGAAGGAAAGGTAGGGGAAAAACAAAGGAAGGGGTAACAATGCTCAATAGGAAATGTACTCATTACCTTACTCATGTAAGTGTAACCCTCTGTACAGTATCTTTACAATTAAAAGAATATACATAAAGAAAGATCTGAAAATCTTAAGTCAAAAGAAAGAGGTTTTAATTGAGTTGGTCTTCATTTTCAATCTTAGTTTGTTTGTTTTTTTAAAGAGAAAGACTTGGAAAAAATTATATTACGTGAAGTAAGCCAGGCCCAAAGAAACATAGGCCCCATGGTTTCCCTTATTTGCAATAACTAGTATATGTCTGAGTCAAGCAGAAAAGGTCAGATAAGTTGATGTTAGGGGAATCAACCCCAAGATAAGTATTCAAATGTTTATTTGTTTTTTTTCCCTTTCATGCAATTGTTTCTAACATATTTATAAGATGATTTCTACTTTGCTTTGTATGTCCCTCCCCCACAGTATAACCCATGCTTTCACTGTATTTGATGTTGGTATAATTTGTGGAGGGGAAGGGGAAAAACAAATCGTTTAACTAGGGATACAGGTGGACCCATTGCAACAATGAGATGTACAAGTCGTTATGTTGAAAAACGAACTTTACAACTTTGGTGGGGGGTGGGGAGAGGATCAGGTTGGGGGAGTGGATTATGGGAAGGGATGGGAAGGGGAAACAAAGAGGAGGTAACAATACTTGATAAGAAATGGACTCGTTATCTTGCCCATGTAATTGTAACCCTCTGTACAGTATTCTCACAATAAGAAAAAAGAGAAGAAAATATTTCAAATTCAAATGTTGGAAATACTTATAATTTAAATTGTGCCTTGCTGTCTCAAAGAGGGTTAAAATGTGTGTATATAATCATAAATAATATATAATCATATATAATTATTAATATATAAGTATATATATATATATAAAACCATAAAATTGTTATTATTCCCCTTCGAATCTAGGCAAGACCTTCTCAAGTTGAATTGGAGATTTAAAATGCCATGAAGATAAATTTTGTTATACATTTCAAATGATTTGTCTTCCTAAAAAGAAGGAAGAACTGTGATTGAAATGTCTGTGAGTGAACCTATGGCTACTCACATGAGAGAGCCTAAACTTAAAGGCAATATGGTGAATCAGAGAGTCATAACTCCCTATTTGTAAAATACAGGTCTTTTTACAGACTGAAAACTTGTTCTGAGACTGCAATAAAAGCAGTATATAAAGATTATAAGGGCACTTTCTGGTCTTTAAAAGGTACTGCTCACAAAGTAATCCAAAATTTATTTTAGTTAAATCTTCACTAGCATAATGTTTATTCGAACTGAAAGAAAAAGAATAAATTCTTTTTCTAAATTCTTTTGTGCTGGTACTTGGTTTGAACTCAGTTCCCTCCGACCCACCTCTGCCTTGGCTGGTGCTCTACCTCCTGAGCCATGCCTCCAATCTTCATGCTGTTGTTATAATTATATAAACTGCTTATGGTTCAATACATAACAATTCCTTATAATTATAATTTCCCTTTTGACTACATAAAATTTAATATCTGATGTTTTATGGTATGTTTAGTTTCCAGTGTGGATGAATTAATTGCTTTATATACTAAATGATACAGAATCCTTCAGAATAACTGTGATTTACAAATTGAGTGCATTCCCACTCCATCTACCATCTCCGTCCCTCATCATATGAATCTATTGAGATCTTGTCTATATTTACCTCAGAGAGACAACAGATTGAATGTTTTAAAGAACTTGTTCATTGAAAGCAGCTAATGAAATTGGACAAGGTAAATTGAGCTTCTTAGTATTAAGAGTAACTTAGACTCATTTGTGAGAGGTTCATTCATTATTTCCAACCCTCATTTTAACTGCAACTGCGAAATAGTAACCAGACCCATCTTCCCTCCCCTGGTCCCATACCACACAGATTAATATGAAGATGCTTGGTTTGATAACTTAGATTTTTTCAGAGACATGTCACCACCATAGGTTGATCAGAGAAAAAAGAGTGAAAACACTACAGAACTGTTGTAATTCATCAAGTATTCAATAAAGCTCTGCTGCTGCTATGGTTTGAATAAGTGTTCCTCTCGGGTTCATGTGTTTCCCTACCACAGGCCTATGGTGTTATAAGGAAATGACAAAACCTTTAAAAGGTAGATACTAGGGTGAGATCTCCCAGTCAATGTGGACATGCTTTTGGGTTGGGGTGGGGTTTGTCTCTTTTTCATTTCTACTCAGAAAGTCAGTGAACATGCTCTGTCTCATGACATAAAACTACAGGACCAACATACACATACTGACACCATCAAAACACTTCCATTTTTCACGTTGGTTCACTCAGGTATTTTGTTGCAGCAATATATATATATATATATATATATATATATATATATATATATGTATGTATATATATTTGAGGGCTACATTTCTTAATTTAGACTCCTATAAATAACCGAAGTACCGAGTATGAGCAAAGATTAAACATATGCTGGTAATATGTGCACTTGCAAAATGTGCCTTCCTTACACTATTGCACAGTTAGCTGTGTGAATCATACTCAATGAGAGAGTAAAGCTAGAAAGAGGAAACCATGTATTTAGGAAAGAGTGGACTCAACTTAAAAAAATCAGGAAGAGGTCATGATGGACCACCCCAAATGACAGACCTGGACCAAGGAGCAGTCAGTTTAGATAAAACAAAGAGGTTCAGAAGTGCTTAGAAGCTTCCAGAACTTAGAGAAACAGTGACTTGACAGAAAAAAAATCATATTATCAAAAGTTTGTAAATAACTACATAAGTGATGATAAAAATCCAACAATGTGAGAGGTAAACCAGACAGTTAAAACCTGGATATCTGGGGAAACTATATTTTCCAAGCAAGATACAAAGCAAGTAATACAAGACAGCGTAAATACAAAACAAATTTTGATAAATCTATAAATGCACAGATAGTGATGGGAATAAATCCATTTGACTTTAATTCAAGAAACCTTTTTATGAGTTACATGACTCATAATATTAGATTTTCAGAGAAAAGAAAATCTGTTAGTATATTACCTGCCACACAATGATTCTTGTGGAATAATTGTAATATAAAAGCCATTTATTGATCTTCAGTTTTTAGAAATAGGCCATAACAAATTGTGAATGATATTGCTATACTTGCATGGCAAAATATAGATATCAGCAATCTAGAAAGTACAGAATAACAAGTAAAATTGATAAAGCAAAAGTGTTGAAGAAAGCAGACACAAACATTTGCATTTTATAAAATATGGAGTTATGTTGATTGAAAAACTAACAATATAAGAAATAGTTTGAAAGAAATTATTTATACATTATAGACATAACTGGTGGAAAGGCTAAACTAATATTATAAATATCAAACCTAGGAAATTAGGAAAATAGCATAGGTGACTTAAATCTTGTCTTTTCATGTAAGGAAGTCAATAGGAACTAAAATTGATAAATAAAAAATTGTAGATATATTCTCATTGTGTAGTGGTTCAGAGGTAAACTGTGAGGAAAGTTAAATTGGAAACAATTCACAGAGGAATGTTAGGAGCTAATGAAGAGAATGGTTGAGAGACTCTAAGCTAATACACAAATATATTTTAAAATTTAATTAATTATTTAAATGATATTACTAAGGCTTGAACTCAGAGCCTTCACACTGTCTTTTAGCTTTTTTTTTTTAGGCTGGTACCATACCACTTGATCCATGCCATGTGGCTCCTTGATGGTTAAAGATTAGGATGTTGCAGATTTAGAACTGTGATCCTCAGATCTCAGCCTCCTGAGTAGCAAGATTACAGATGTGAGCCACCAGTTCCTGGGTTGCACATATTATTTTAGTAAAAGGAAAATTAATGAGAAGGAACCTCTAAATTGTTTACAGTAGTAAACTCTTTTGCTTAATACCTCCTGTGTTTTTCCTCCATTACAGTTAACTCTGTTAGGGATAGGCATTAAACTTTGGGAAAGGGGGGGGTTGGTTACTGAAAGGTTTTAAAACAAGAGTTGCTTCACAGAGCTTTTTGGGCATACGTCTATAATCTTAGCTACTTGGGAGCTAGATCATGGTCAAAGGCCAACCAGGTAAAACTATAAAACCATCTTGTAAAACAAAAGTGGGAAGCATGATAAAGAAGGCATTATGGAGGTGTTAGGGAAATTGTTCTAGTGTAGATGGCTTGTCTAGCTAGTGCAAGGTCCTGATGTGAATTCCTGGTACCACAAATGAATAAGTAAGTTCTTGATTGATTAGTCTTGTATATCAAATAGGAAGCATGAACTTATAGTATATACATATAATATATAACATACATAGGTGTATATACTTATGTATACTTCATATACATGCAAACATATATGTAATATTCTATTCATTGTTGATTCACTTAAGATTTATTGAGCAACTATTTTCAGACTATCCCCAAACTCAAGCTATAAAAATGCAGTCTGTTAAGTATAGCTGACAGACTTATTATTTTATTTGTTGAATGTCTCCTTTGTGCCTGGCACTCTTGGAGGCTCTGGAAATTATATAATTACTACAGTATAGTGCTGATTCTCTTAGACTTACAGTTACTATTTCCCCCAAAGAAGACATTATCTTCTGAGTTCTCTTTAGTTTAGTGGACTAGCTCTATAAATCTCTGTAGGAAGAATAAGCTTACACAATGTTCAGATACTACCAAAAAATTCATACCCTATCAAAGAAACCATAAACCTTGTGGAAGACTGCCTGGCAGATGGAAGGAATTCATATAATAATGTATGTTCTATATCCAGATCTTCAGGCATTGGGCTTGATGAATTAGAACAAGTTCTCCTTACCCTTCTTCCTAGCATGGAAAGAATATTCATTTGTGGCCATGACCTGGAGCAACGCATAGGAACAAACACCAAAGTTTGAGTTTTAGACCTTATAAAGGTATCAAATAATTTTTGCTACTTTTGTCACAGGGATCAACAGAAGCATTGCTTTTGTGAATTTTACCAGGCTTTTTATTTTTGTCTTGTTTTGTTTGTTTTTATGTATGAAAGAGTGAATATTACATATACAAATAGAGAAGACAACAATCAGGTTGGGCTGTGATCATTTTAAGATCCAAGGCCAATTGGGAATTAGATACACAAATGGTTTTTCTTTGAATATACATGATTTTTATATACTGTCATGTCCCTTTATGAGACTCTCCATATATATATATATATATATATATATATATATACATACATATATATACACATATATTGTGTCTAATATATCTATAAATATGTATATATTAGTTCTACCTAATGTATGAATCTGGCACATGAAAATAGATGGGAGTAATCCCAAAATCTCAATTAAATTTTCCTTTAAATATGTGGTGAACTCAGGCTCTGAAGGCTTTTGAGTAAGATGCGCAATGCCAACACTCTGCCACCTTGTGGCTGTCAGAGTCATTGCAGTACATTCCTAATCAAAGTACCAAGTTCCTAAAAACTTTCTCTAATGTCTAGATTTTTACAAGCACTTTATTAAAAGAACTGTAGTCACTAGACTTCACAGAATGCATTTAGGACTTAGCTTTCAAATACTAAAAATAATATAGATGGTGCTGGGAACTGGTGTCTCATGCCTGTCTCAGTAGGCTGAGATCTGAGGATTGAGGTTTGAATCCAGCCTAGGCAGGAAAGTCCATGAGACACTTATCTCCAATATCCACCCCCAAAAAATAAAGTGGTAGAGCACTAGCTTTGAGCAAAAAACCATCAGGGAAAGTACCCAGGCCCTGAGTTAAAGTCTTAGGACCAGCATATTCCCCCCAATTATATATAAACACATATGTACACATATACACTATGTATATGTTTATATATCTAAATATATGTGAATATATTTATATAAATATAAATGTATAAATACATATTTATATAAATACCTGTATGTTGTATCATCGGCTATAATTCTTTAGTCTGTCATGAAATAATGTTTTCCAAACAGCAGTTACCCAAACTGATACTTGAATCTTTTTTATTATTATTTTAATTAAAAGACTATACTTAAATATCTCCAAAACAAGTGGGCTAATTTTTCATTAACTCTTTGATTATTAATGAACAACAAACTTTGACTGTTCCAAAAGTTGCAATTCAGGTGGGTTTATTCAGGCACACTTGTATTACCAGCAACTCAGGAGGCAGAGATGATGTTCAAGGCCAATGATGGCAAAAGTGAATGAGACTCTATCTAAAAAACCAAGCCATGTGTGTGGCAGCCTACACCTGTGGTCCCAGCCACTCATGAGCAGAGATAGGATAATTGTACTCAAGTCTATCCGGAAAACAAATTCATATAAAAAGGACTAGAAGCATGACTCAAGTAGAAAAGCACTTGCTACATGCAACCCTGAGTTGTTTCAGTACTTAAAAAGAAGAAAAGGAGAAAGAAAAAAAAACAAATTAAAAGTTCAACTAACATATTTCTCCATTTAAACCACACAAAATTGTGATTCAATCTTTTAAATAGTATTTTCTCCCAGACTTATTAGGTCAGCACCAAGTATATAAGGGACATACAAAAAATAATAGTACTATTTCTTTTTCTTTTATTTAGTTTTGCAAGATCCATGCTCATAACTTACTACAATGGAAAAGGAACTCTATGTTCAATGACAAGTGTTTAAGGGTCTCAAGAGCTTATCTAATATTCTTTTAGATTTACTTTTTTTCTCCTTGTTACAGCCAAGTGTCATTGAACACGTCCTATGTTAAATAGTTGAAATATCCACCTTAAAAAGATATAGTAATTGCTCTTGAAACACCTTCATCTATTAGGAAACAATTTGAGTATAAAAATGTAAGCAGTTTGATAAAGATAGAAGCCCAATGAGAATATGTTGGTTTTTCTATCCTTTATTTCAAATTTCCACAAATTTAGTAAGTTAAAACCACACTTTTTTTTAAACAGTTTCCATTGGTTGAATCCAAACCCAGCTTACCAGAAATCTCTGCTTCAAGGTCTTACTGGCTATAATCCAAGCCTGCGGTTTCATCAGAGGCTCAACTAGGGAAAGATCCACTTGGAAGCCTCCACAGATGTTTAACAAAATTTATTTCTTGATAAGTGTATGACTAAGAGTTTCTGGTTCTTATTGGTGGAGACCAGCTCAGGTGCTAGAGGCTACCCACAATTCCCTAGCTTGCAGCTATCTGCAGGAAGGTCCCTAGGTTGGTGTTTGCGTCTTTAAGGCCAAATTAAGAAGCTCGCTCTCTAGTTTTTTTAAAAAAAACATATGCTTACATAAAATAAGGCAGTTATGGCTGTAATGTAATATTATATTGGGTTATCCCTTAATATATACTAGTCAAAGCAGTCACATCCCATCTTCTTTGTCATATTCTAGTATTAGCTCCCATCGGCTCCACCTTAACTCAGTGAAAAAGGGTTTATATAAAGAGATGGAAATATTGGGCAGAAAGGAGAGAAATATTGGGGATTCCTTTAGCCTGCATCTATCAGATCTTGAAATAATCGATCTTGGAAATCTGGAAGGCTTCTCAGGGGAGTGGACATTGTAATGGCATTTGATCTTTTTTTCACATAGCATGAAGGCAATTTGTTCAGTTAGGGCAGAGTCAGAGCACAGAATGTCTTGTTTGGTGAATAAATGTGTACCCAGAAGCAAAGGAGAATATGAATAAGTGCCAAGCAGGGATTTGGTAGAGTTCCCTCGAAGCAACATGGAAAACCGGTGTCAGGAAGCTAAGAGGAAGAGAAATACGAGAGATGCTGCCTACACGCTCAGCATCACATGGAAGAGTGAATTGGTACTGCAGAGTAGCCTCTGGATATAGGAAACCTTTAAGAGTAGCAAGCACAGTAGCTGGCATCTGTTGTATAAAGCTAGTGGGAGATCATGGTTGCGTTTGTGTTTGGATTATAAACCACTAGATTTCCTTAAGGTGAAATTTGATTTCTAATGGTACCATTACTAAAAGATATTGAGATATTTTGTATAGATGCTACATCTACTATATGAAGTCAGACAGGTCATTAAAGATAATCACTATGATAAAACAAAGTCTAGCTGCTCAATTCTCTTATCTGTACTGCAATAGAAAATGAAGCCTTACCTTGAGTGAGTAGAGAAGGGCCGGAGATCTCAAGATGGGTTTCCATTCCGTTTCTCATTGGAGAAAAGTCTCTTGAATATTTTCTGCTTTAGTCCAATTTTAAAATAAAAGTACAATTTGAATAATAAGTAGCGATGATATGATAGGAAGAGGTTGTAAGGGCATTAGGAGATGTGTTTCCATTAGGTCAGACTGGCGTGATACCTGATGGATCATCTCTTAAGAACATGGCACTTTTTACCTACATTGGCCTAAAAACTAAGAAAGGACTAATTGGAGAATAGAGAAATGAAACCAGTGTCACATTTGTATAGGGACAAGGAACTTGATTAGGAAGGATCAAACTGATTTCTAGTAGAAAAGCTGGTTTGTGAGAGGGTGTTCAAGCCAGGTGGCTTCTGGCTTTAGTGTGTGTGTTCTCTGCATCCTAATTGCACTCCATTTTCCTCTGGCAAAGCACCTCTTTCCAAAAGAGGTTAATTTCTGTCTAACTATAAATCAGGGCACATGCATGTACATTCCAGAGCCGAAGAAATCTTTGAGGCTGGAACTTGCCCCGTAATCCAGATGCTTGCATTTCGAAGAAGGCAGATGGACCATCTACCTTCTGTTGGAGTTAATCTTGCCAGCAGCAGCTGCCGTTTCCATGTCTGGTTCTTTTATCTTTTAAGTTTTCCCACAAGCTTCCGAGAGAACATCTTTCTGATTAGGTTAGTCAAAGTTAGTTGTTTATAACTGAAGAAAATGAGGCACTGGATCATTAACATCTTAGAAGGGAGAAGGAAAATTATGTTTATTGAACTTTTACCAGCTGTCACTCTGTGTGATGATTTACATACTTTACCATCATCAAATTGCCATGAAGTATAAATATATCTTCATATTAATGGATTGACTCATTAATAATCTTTTAATATTAAACTTAATTTAGACTTCTGGAATAAAGTCAACTTGGGCATGATGCATTTATATAATAAAATACTGATATCTGTAAATAGTTAGATTGCTTATGGTAAAGTTTGATAAGTATTTTTGCACCTAGGTGTGCAATGGACTTTCCTAATTTTATTACTTACGTCACATTGACAACAAAATGGAGTTTCCTTTTCCGTAGAATGATTCCTGCAATTGAAATTTTCTACTTTTTCATTGAGTGATGAAACTGTCTATAAAAGCTGTCTGGCTCTAGTGATTTACTTGTAGGAAAATTTTTAAAAATTTTATGGACTATCTCTAATAGCAATGGGATTATTCATGCAGTCTATTTTCTTTTTTCAAATTTGTCATTGTAAAGAGGAGTTACACTTACTTGAATCAGGCAATGAGTACAATTCTTTTTGAACCATGTCTTCCCTTCCCTCTTTCTCTCTCACTTTTTCCCTCCTATCCCCACCCACAAGATGTATAGTTCATTTTCCCCATAGTGTCTAGTGAGTACCAATGTTGTATTTGTTCACCCTTTCTGTGCCCCCTTACTTTCCCAGATACAAACAAACAACCCAAAAGGAGGAGAAAACAAAAACAGAAACAACAGCAACCAAATTATATATTTTTCCTTTTTTTGGAGTTCATTTTTAAAATATTATTTTATATGATCACGTGCACATAGCGATTGAGCTTTTGTCAAGCACTCCTATGCATATCCACCTTTAGCCTCAGTGTGTGAATATCTAAGGGCCTACATAATTGATCTTGTCCCAGTGTGTGTGTGTGTGTGTGTGTGTGTGTGTGCATTTTAAACTTTCAGTGAGTTTACTTGTAATTTTATAGGCACATTCTAGTTACCACAATTGAGGGGAGCCATGTAATGTATGTTTCTTTGGCTCTGACTTACTTCACTTAAGATAATTTTTTTCCCCAAGTCTTTCCATTTCCATACAAATGGTACAGCATCATTCTTTCTGATGGAAGCATAGAATTCCATTGTGTGTATATGCCACCTTTTCTTGATCCATTTGTCCACTGAGGGTCATGTTGGTTGATTCCATATCTGAGCTACTTCTTTTAAATTTTCAAAGTTATTGGGAAAATATTTTCAAAATAATATCTTTTTAACCACTTAGACTTTCTGTTGCATCTATATGTATAGTTCCCCTTTATATTTCCAGTATTGCTTAATTTGTACGTTAATCAATAGTTACTTGTTGCATAACTTTAAGAGACACTATGAATATTGTATTATTTTCTGTTAGTCAAATGGCCTAATTTACATCTGTTAATTTATCAATACATCCATGAATTAGCAATCATGTAGAATAGGACATGGATATAAATCTTGAAATTATGCACAGTGGTATTCCTTAGTTTCTGTTTATCTTGAGAAATCTTTGTAGAATTTTATCAATTTTATTTATCATGGACCAAACAAAATTTGGCTTTAGTAATTCTTCACTGTTATATTTATTTTCAATTCTCAATTTTGTTCTTTTTTTCCCTTTCTTTTTCTTTATTTGTTTTGGGAGTGTTTATTATTTTTTAATTTTCCTTAATTCTTAATTTGAATTTTTGCTTATTACCTTTCAGATATTATTAGATATTTACCCTTATTGATACAAGGCTCTAAAGTTTACTCTTCTAATAAGTTTAGCCACACTCAAATATGTTTTATTACTGCTGCTTAGTTTTCTTCTTTAACTCCTGAATCATTAAAAAAAATGTGCTTTATTAGTCTTCAGGAATATATTTTCAAAGTTATATTTCTTGTAAGGTGTTTTAGGTCAATCTACTGTCTTTATTGTATACAATTTTGACATTTGTTGAAACTTGTAGTATATATCTTAATATCAGGTATATTCTTGTAAAATTTTCATATATAGCTCAAAAATTGTACATTCTTAATAATGAATATAGTGTTTCTCTCAATTATGAAAAATGAAGGTTATTATGAACATTACTGAAAACTTCACTGTTCATTCTTTTATCTCAGACCTATATTTCCTCTATTACTTCTAGTTGTCCTTAAACATAAATTTTCAAATTATAGTAAAGGCTATTGGCCCTACATTGTTCAAAAACTGTTTTGTTCCCCTCACCAAATTAGAAAAGTGTATATACAAGATGCAGGGCACTGGAATCAAATACAGTGAAAACAGGAGTTATACCATGGGGGAAGAACATACAAAGAGACAAAAAAAAAACCCCACATAGTACCTTATAAGTATGTTAAAAACAATAGCAAGCAAGAAGAAAAACCCTCTATACAATACAATAAAAATTTTTACAATAAAAATGTATAACATATTTATATATTGCTGGGTCCCTATGACCCAGCAATCTCACTTTTGGGCATTTACCCAAATGATCATAAACAAGACCATACTAAAGCTACCAGCACAACTATGTTTATCACAGCATTATTTACCATAGCTAAGATATGGAACCAACCCAGATGCCCCTCAGTAGATGAATGGATCAAGAAAATGTGGTATGTGTATATATGTGTGTGTGTGTGTGTGTGTGTGTGTGTGTGTGTGTGTGTGTGTGTGCGCGCGCACGTATATATACATACATATATACATATATATACACACACATATATATATACATACACACATATATATATACACACACGCATATATATATATATATATATATTTATATCTCACACACACACAGAATGGAATCTATGTCTCCATCTGAAAGAATGCCATTGTCCCATTTGTTAGGAAATGGAAAGACTTGGGGAAAAGTATATTAAGTGAAATAAGCCAGGCCCAAAGAAACATAGGTCCCATGGTTTCCTTTATTTGCAATAACTAGTACATATGTAAGACAAGCAGAAAAGGTCAAAAGGTATGTACATATAAGATGATGTTAAGCAAAATGAACCCCGGGGACCCAAGTATCTTTTTTCTTTCTTGCTATTGTTTCTAATGTATTTATAATGTCCCATGTGATTTTTTTTGTTTCTTTGTATGTTCCTCCCCCATGGTATAGCCCTGTTTTCACTGTATTTGATGTAGGTTCCCTGCATCTTGTATATACACTTCCCTAATTTGGGGAGGGGAAGGGAAAAAATGCTTAAATAAGGATACATGTTGGCCTATTGTAACGAGATGTACAAAACACTATGTTGAAAACAAACTTTACAACTTCGGCGGGTCTAGTAGTTGTGGAGGTGGGAGGGGAAGGATGGTAGGGGGAAAACAAAGGAGGAGGTAACAATGCTCAAGAGGAAATGTACTCATTACCTTGCTCATGTAATTGTAACCCCTCTGTACAACATTTTTACAATAAAAATGTATAAAAAAATCTGTGAAAGCTTAGTATGCTCTTTAGCTGAGCAGTTGCTTCTTATTCTCAAAAGGTCATGGCCAACCACTTTGGGATAGCTACTCCTTTCCCTCTCCTCTTACTAGAATTCTGTTTTCAGTGGTCTAACAGGTTTGATGACAGGCTTCAAGCTGCCATCTCATGAGTGACTTGTTGAACAGTGCTGTCTATTTTCTGATGTTCTCACCACTCTTTCGGAAGTTCCTTCTAGATTGTGGTGCTGGGTCACTTTTGTATAGTCTCCCACCTTTGTATTCTTGTCTATTTCATTTCTCCTCTCTTTATTCTATGTTGTGCCCATCACAGAAATTTCCTAAGATATACATTTATTCCTTAATACTTTATTCAGCTAGGTATGCTCTGATGCTTAATTATCCAAGGATTTATTTTTCTGTTTCTTTCCCTCTCTTTTTCTTTTCTTTTTTGAACATTTTATTTGGTTGTTTGTTTGGATCTACTTGTACTTTTCAACAGTCTTTTGAATTTAGCTCATGCCTTTGATTTTCTTTTTTTTCCTATTTCCAGAGGTATTATAATAGCTATTGTATATCATTTACTTTGTAATTTTGTAGTGCTTGAGAACATTTTATTCTGGGTTGTATATTTGTATAGGTGTGTGTGTGAGAGAGAGAGAGACAGAGAGACAAAGAAAGACAGAGCAAGAGGGAAGGAGGGAGGGAGGGAGAGAAAGAAAGAGAGTTGTTTTGTAGGCAAAACACTTTTATTGTCTGGAAAATTTTGTGAATAGTATTTTGTTTTCTGCCAGTCCTGGGGCTTGTGCTCAGGGCCTGGGCACTCTCCCCTGAGCTTCTTTTACTCAAGGCTAGTACTCCACCACTTGAGCCACAGTGCTACTTCTGGTTTTTCTGTTTATGTGGTACTGAGGAATCAAACCTAGGGCTTCACACATGCTAGGCAAGCATTCTACCACTAAGCCACATTCCCAGGCTAAATTCTTCAGATTTGAGTTCATGCTTTCTAGAGATTGATTGTGGATCTTGATGCCTGGGTTTAAGTTTTAAATGCCTAAATAAAGAGTGTGTATTGGTTCCTCTTAGTGCCTGGGGAGCCGTTTTTAACAACTCTCCAATATTGGTGTTTTTTGGATGGACCACACACTGTGGATTTCAATGCCAGTCTTAAAAAAGTACAAAGCTGGGATTATAAAGTTTCTGGGAAGATATTAATTTTTACATTCAGCATCAACTAAAATTGATAAACATCCTCTCTACACTGTCTGCTTCCTCACAGGGTCTTAAAAGTCTCTCTTTCATGTGATTATTCTATGGATGGACAGGAGAAAAGAAGCAGAGAGAAAGAGAGAGACAGAGAGTTGGAGAAAGAGAGAAAGAGAGGAAAGATAGGAGTCAGCAAGTTCCCTGGTGTCTCTTTTTTACCAGGACACTAATCCTTACTGGATTATAGCTTCACCTTATTTAGCCCTAATTACTTCCTGAGAGCCCTATCTCCAAATACAGCTTTAGCAGCTTTAGAAACTAAGATTTCAATATACCAATGGTGAGACACAGACACTCAGTCTATCACAATGGGATAGATGTTTGCTTAGAAGTTATGAAGGTTTGAGCTTCCAGCTTTAAGTAGGGGAACTTTGTTTTGATTCATCTATTGATGTATATCATAGAATAAATCTTCCATTCCAAATGACTGTACATGGCAATTGTCCCCAGTGAAGCTGGTGTCTCAGTAATTCTCTATCACCTTTTGACTTCTGAAAGTTTCCTATAATTTCTCATCAAATTTGTCATTCATTAAATTGTATTAAATCGTTTCCCTTAATAGCTTCTGCTAGCTCTTGGTGTTGTTTGTTTCTTTTCTTATTTTTTTTAAGTTTCAGCCCATGTTTTAAACCTTTTTAGCATGAACAAAATTAGGAAGGTAGAAGACCTAATGAACTCACCTATGCCGGTGCCCAAGACTCAATAAGCATTGCTATTTTGCCAATTTCCTTCATCTTGTCTTGTTTTTCTTTCTTCTAATAATTTGCTCATAATACTTTACAGCCATAATATCATACTACTCCAACTCATAATGCTAATATATGTCCTTCTTCAAGTGAAAGTATTTTCTACTTAAAAGGTTATCAATGTCTTAAATGACATCTAATTCTAGCTTATATTTAATTATCTCCTATTGTTTTGTAGCTAGTTCACTCAAATCTGGATTAGAACAAGGTTCACATCTTGCTTTTGTTGTTCTCTTGCTTGCTGTTTAAATTCTTTTCATTAGATTAGTCCTATTTTTAAAATTTTAATGATTCCAATGAGTCATTGAAAATTGAGTGAGTTTTCTTAGAGAATTGTTTGCTTATAGTAATAAATGTTTCTCTATTATTCATATTTCCTCTGAACTGCACAATAGAGGCTATATTATAGTTGAATTTGATGACTTTGGCCTGGATTATCCAGAGATGGTACACAAGATTTCTGTATAAATTCAGAAAGCATAGGAGCGGCTAATCACTCATCCTAAACTATGTGATATTAAGAGTGTTCAATGCCTTAGATTTTGCTCACCTAACCCTTCCATTGTCAATTTCACTGTTAACTCTTTCCCTTAATAGCTTCTGCTAGCTCTTGGTGTTGTTTCTTTTCTTAAGGTTTTTCTTTCCCCCAAAAGAATTGGAACCATTGGTTAATATGATAATTTATCTCCTGACCAAATGTTGTTAAATATCTTATTTGTGGAAAAAAATGAAGACATGCCATGGAACAAAGAAACTTATTTAAAAGGCAAATGGGTCATGTTTATATGGAGTCATAATTATGAAAATAATTATAAACAAGTTACTGGGAAAGATTTAATTAATTAGGTTATACTCAGAGAAAGGTTCTTCATTAATGTGCTTATCAATCAAGGGAGTTACATTCTGGGCACAATCCAAGTGATAATTGGTAATAAATATAAGGAACCTGGTAGAAAGACAACTATATTTCTAAATAACAAGCTAAAGGCAGAGTTTTGTGAGGTGGTAACAATCTGTACTCTGTGGTTATCATTATGAAAATATGAGCAGCTAATCTCCAATTCAAATAACATTACACTAACTTCTGAAGCTAACTGGCTCACAAATACTAGATGTGAAGTCACATACCAAAACTTAATTTGTCATGCTATCAGACCAATCAGTACTTAGTTGGACACTTAAGTAACAATTTTTGCTGATGCTATTTAAGGAAAAATTATTGAAAAATGAATCTCAATGCCTGCAGTCCTTCACTCACTCAGCAAGCAGGTCAAATACCTTGTGTTCAATATAGTTGTAAGCATTAAGGAAGCAAGATCAATAAAACAAAGGTCATTCACTGAAGCATCTAATCATCTCTTTGGAGAATTGAGTCAAGATAACAACAGTGTGGTCTGAAAAGTACAATAGAAATATGGAAAACATAGTTTTGTAAGTGATTTGAAAAGAATAAGGATTTTTAAATTACCTTTTTAATAAGATAATTTTAGATTCCACACTTCTTAAATAAGATGTGGAAGTTTGAATACAGGTACTCCCACTGAAGAGATGTGGAATAAGCACATTTGTAAAGACTAAGAAATGGTAAGGCAGCATGCAGTTTACAGAAGCTACAAGTGGCTGGCTCTGTGCAATTGAAGAAGGCAGTACATGGGAGACAATGACCTGTTAGCTCCAATGGGATTGAATGAGGATGAGAAGACTGTCAAGAGAAGAGGCTTGTTTAGCAATGTGATACAGCTTTACACAGCCACAAGGCCTAAAGTTCGTTGGTGATAAAGAAGAAAAAAATTATAAACAAGAAGAATGAGTTTGCTCCAGTTGGAATATGAATAAAGGGAGTTATCAATAGTAAGAATGCCTGCCACTAGAGGTGACAATTCCAGTATATCTTTAGAGTAGACTCCATTAGACCAGAGGAGCACTGGAGAATTGTGGGTTGTGGAGGGGAGTCTTCAAGAATTAATCTGAGTAGGTGATGATGACATTGATCTAAGGAGACACAGTTAACAGACTGGATTTTAAGAAAAAGACTCTCGAGCTTGATATGAGTTGAGGTTTCGGAAGCTGAAGAATACCCAGGAAGGATTATGAGGGATGAAGCCTAGCAACACAAAACAATTTTAGAAGGGATCTATCAAGTGGATTTTTGTAAAGCCAAATGGTACTTTTTCTACTTTTGTGAACAGGAATAGTAACTTTTCTATGTGGAACAATTGTATTAGTCTAAAGTATCAAACTCCAAGGATCTTTTAGTATGAATTTCTACAATATACGACCAACAAAACAAAAAAGAAATGAGAAAATTGTCTTCATTATGTTTCATATTATAAGATTAGGCTCAGGATTACTTTTGGTGTTCATGAATAGAAGTCAAATGAAGAATGTGCATAGTTTGTTCATAGAAGTTTATAGGAAGACAGAAAGTCTTTGTAAATTCTAATAAGAATATATTTTGAGATTTGGAAATTTTAATGACTTTTTAAGGCAATCAACAATCTTTAAAGAATAAAAATCAAAAGTAACCTGTGAAAATATGTATTGACAATGTCATAATTCAACTTTTATTTAGTTCCTGAAAGTATTTTCGAGCAAGATTTCTTCTACAGCGTCATTATTTCTGACTTTTTCCTCATAAGCAACCTGATAGGATATATATGATATATGATATGCATTTATGGTAAGTATATGCATATACATATATACTTATATGCTTGTATTATACATATAATCATATAAACATGTGAAAGTATATACATACATAAGCATATATGTATATGTGTATATATGTATACACATATATTTTAGCTAGTTTAGTTAGGTAAACTGAAGTTTAGTACTAAATAACCTTACTGAGAATGTCTAAGCAATTATCAAGTACTTGAACATTTTTCTTATATGAATATCTTTCCCTACTGATAAAAATCCATATTGAGGCTCCAGTCGCTTGAATTAGTCTTCCCTTGTCCTTTCTTTTCTTTTCTGTTTTCATTTGCTTCAATTATTTGTCTAAAATGCCATATTTATCAATTAAGGTCATTTTTCAAATATGCAGTAACTCTTACAGTTTAATCTTTTAACTATAGTTGTGTCTATGCTAGTTGCTGAATTGTATAGGATACAGTGTTTTCTCAGTTGGTATTTTATAAACAGATGTGAGTGACTTAGTGTGATTTAAAGTACTGAATCAAAAACTTAGGTGAAAACTATTGAATTAAATACTGTGGCAGGGGCAGGAGGGAAGGATACTGGTAGGAATTATTCAGTGGTGTTTGCCTTTAGTTAAACCAAGGGAAGCAAAACACAAAGAAAGCTTTGTAGTATTGCTAAGTAATGGATTTCAGTGATGTGCTACTGATAGAACTTGATTTTCACATTTGTGACTTTTTAGAAAGACCCATTAAATCGAAGACATAAAGTGTGGTTGCATGAGAAACATCTGGAAAGAATCAATTCTTTGCCAATGTTTCTAAGCAACCAGAAATTGGAGCAATGTAAAGATAGTTCACAGAAAGTGAAAGCTATAATTTTTAGATTTCCATAATTTTGGACCTGGTCTAGGGCAAAATATTGGAAGTTAATTTATACTTCTATATTTTAATAAACATACATTTTATGTAATACCAAATCACAGATTTTGTAGGCAAATGAAGCTTTTTACAAGGTCCAAGTCTTCATTATATATAATTTGCATATGTACTTCAGAATATTTTTTTGTGAAATATAAAATACCACTGAAATTGTGGTGTTATTACTATAGAGCTATGAATTTGCTAAATCACTGCAGATCCTTTCTGAATTTTTAAAATTATAATTGCATTGAATCCAACCATTTTAAACAGCATTTTAATGCCCCTTTTTACAATATGAATCTAAATGTAAATCATTAGTTTTTCCCTTTTGCTGTCTATATTTGCATTTTATCAGATTTATTTAAATATAAATATACTTTATACAAATCACCTCTTAAATGCCTTGAAAGTAAATCTCAAAGCTTTTCTACTTAATAAGACTTGAACACACATACTGTATAGACACTTTACCTCCATTATCACACTCAATTCTCCCAACATTTCTATGTGGATCAACAATTTCCAAAATCATACAATTAGCCACTAGTATATTGGAAATTCATTCCAATTCTGTCTATTTAACCCTCACTACCATCATCCTGCTGCTTCCTTTATTTTTAACTGGGAGAAAGTGTGAGATTCCTCAGGTTTTAAAGATGTCATTGCATAGTTAATTTTTCCACTTTTAGATGGATATCATTTAGTATTTTTATAGGGATTGCAAATACCTAATAAAGTTGAAAACCAACAGATTGCCACCATTTGTTTCTCTTAGGCAAGAAGCAGCTCAGATCCATGGATCTGTTAATATCAAAGGCATGAATGGTTTATGTTTATATCAAAGAGCTTCAACATGCATGTGTGGATTACATTATTGCCAGAACAGGACCAGTTTCTTCTTCCCTGTAAGCCTTTATGATTTCTTGTGAGGACAGAAAAACCCTTTGTCTTCTGCATTACTTTAATTATATTGGCTATTTGGAGTTTTGTTTATGGTGGCTTAATGAACATATGGATTCAAAGCTGCTTCTGCAGTGTCCCAGCTGAGGGACATAGAGAAAGCTAGATTGCATCTCTAAAGTTCGATTCCCTCTTGACTAAGGAGAGGGAATAAATTTTAACCCCATATTGATGCAAAGATCAAATGTGCCTGCAGTGTGGTCAGCACTTAATATGTTTCTTTTCTTCTCTTATGATCCTCAGACTTTATTCCTTTGTTCCAGTGTCTGGCCCTGGGGTTTCTCACTGCTGGATTTATATAGCTGTTCCACCCAGCAATTTTTATGTCACATCATCAAGTCTATGAAGAGCCTGCTAGTAACATTCCAGCCCTGTCAGTGATGTGAGGCCCTTTATTATCTTGACCAAATACCCATTTATTAAATAGATAGCTACCTTGCTCTAGAGGACAACTTTCAATACATCAGTTAAAGTAAATGAAGTTGTTGTTTCTGTGTTTGCCCCCATAACCCCAGAGAAAAGCAATAGATTACTGGACAAGCCTTTGTAGGCTTAATTTTTTATTTTGAAGAGCCAAAATTATCATAACTGCCTCAAAATGTTGTCAATGAAATCCAAAGATACATTTTAATGCATGAGGAACCTTCTTGTTGAGATCATTGGCTATTTTTGAGCACTTGTACTTCTGGTGCGAGACACAATAGCACAGTTGTTTAATGTAGGACTTGTAGGAAGAGTGCACGAGTATAGTCATGATAGTTAATGGATGTATGAAAAAAGAGAAACACATGACTTGAAGTCATGGATGGGGTTGGGAAAGATAGGGAAGAACAATAGAAGAGGTGCATTAATCAAGATGTACTATCCTTTTAAACTGACTTGCTGAATTTGAATCCCCTTTATACAACTACGTAAAGACAATAATATTTTTAAATAGTCATAAGATATAGTAATCACAAGTTCCAACCCAGCTCTGTTGTATCATAGCTAGGATAACATCAATAGAGCTCTTATATTCTCATGTCTAAATTAGAATACTAATACCTAAATAACAACTTTACATATTAAAAGGTTTCGTTATTAGCTATGATATGATATGTGAGAAAATATCTGAAACATCTGCTATATTGTAGTATAAAAGTGTATGATTAGAGAGAAATGATGAAACTTTAAGAAGAGAATAATAATGAAAAGCAAAGCCAAGTCATCACAATCTATAAAAGGCACTCCACTGGTCGAGAAGTAATTCAATTCAATTTCCAAAAGCATTTTGAGTAGCTGGAGTTACCAGGCATTGCTCTGGCCTCTGGAGAGAGAATTGGTTAGATGTGAATTCCAGACTATACAATGATATAGTTCTTATGCTCACTTATTACATACTTGCTGTTTCAAACAAATAGAATAACATTCATGTTGTTTTTATTTGAGTACTCATTATAAAGCAGCTGTATACCAAGCATTTTGTAGAGTGTCTTACAGCATTGTTAATGAGGAATTTATTGTTTTCACATTTAATAGGTAAGAAAACAGAATCACTGAGCAGGACCCACATGCCTGTAATTCTAGCTACTCAAAAGGCTGAGATCTGAGGATTGCAGTTCAAAGGCAACCTGAGTAGGAAAGTTTTTGAGACTCTTTACTACAGTTAACCACAAAAAAATGCTGCAAATAGAACTGCTGCTCAAGTGGTAGAGTAGTAGCCTTGAGCACAAAAGCTTAGAGATAGCTCCCAGTACCTGAGTTGAAGCCCCAGGACCAGCATTTAAAACAAAAGAAAAAGAAAATGAGAAAGAAAGAAGAATTTTAGAAGGTCAATAATGTAATGTTACAATGCTACTAGCAAGCAGAATCAGGATTGGCACCTAAAACTTGTATTGCTAGTATATACCCTACACACATGGTTTTCCTTTATAAATTCTATGCTTTTGCTGAATAGCACTGTGGCTTAAATGGAAGGTATGTTTAATTAATTAATTAGTTAGTTAATTAATTATTTTATTGTACTGGGATTTCAACTCAGGGCCTCAAACTTACTCTGATTGTTTGCTTGGCTGGCCTTCAACTCTGTTTTTGCTGGTTATTTTGGTAAAGGAGTCTTTTCTGACTGAGCCTCAAATGGAGAGCCCCCAGATCTCAACCTCTTGAGTAGCTGACCACACATCCTCTTTCACTTTTTGCTAGTTAATTGAAGAATTAATTTTGAATCGTCTGTGCTCCTCAGATCTTAATCTTGTAGCTAAGCATGTACCATCAGTGACCAGCATTTTTTGAGACATCTTTGAATAAATACTCTTTTTTAATGACTATCTTAAAACATCAAGTATTTATTTTGAAGTTTGTTTACATGGAAATCCACCAACAGTAGACAAACATATAATAAACAATGGGAAGATGAGAAACATAAAGCCAAAATGAGATATTTAGAGCCTACAAATTGAGTAGATTAAATAATATGTGTTATATGTGAATACTATCGATCAGGAAACCCATCTCACTGCAAGTGATGAGAGTTGACAGCAGACACTGGGTACATTCATACTTGTTCTCAAAGTCACCAGCTAAATAGGCTGAGATGATACAATAAAAGCACAGAACTGCACCGAAGGTCTTGAATTAAAAAAATGATTTACCAATAGACACATGAAGAAGTGTTCAACATCTTTGTCCATAAAAAAATGCAGAACAAAACACACTGAGATTCCACCTGACCCCAGTTAGAATGGCCATTATCAAAAAAACTAATAATAACAAATACTGGTGGGGATGTGGCCAAAAGGGAACACTACTATATTGTTAGTGAAAATGTAAAATTGTTCAACCACTCAGGAAAGCAGCATGGAGGTTCCTCAAAAGACTAAACTTAGAGATTCCTTATAACCCAGTAATGCCACTGCCTGGCATTTATCCTACAGAACACAAACAAGGACACATTAAAGCTACCAGCACAACCATTATTCATTAAAGTATTGTTTACCATAGCCAAGACATGGAATAAACCCAGATGTCTCTCAGTGGATGAATGGATCAAGAAAATGTGGTATATATACACACTGGAATCCTACACTTCCATCATGAGGAAATGGAAAGACTTGAAAAAACTCATATTAAGTAAAATAAGCCAAATCCACAGAAACATAAGTTACATGATTTTCCTCATTTGTGGTAATTAGAATGTGCCTATAAGTCTACAAGTAAATATATTGGATGGCAAAAGAAAAAAATACAGTGGGACATCATAAACTATACAGGTCAAAGAGGATATTCTTAGGAGATGAACTCATAGGTACAATAGTTATGTGTATCTGACCTTATAAAATCATATTTATTGAAATGAACTTGAGGAAATGGAAACAAGAGTTTTTGTCTTCTTGGTTGCTGTTTTTGTTTTTATTTTTTTGAAATACGTTTTTTGTTGTAAAAATACTGTACAGAGGGGTTAGAGTTACATGAGCAAGGTAATGAGTACATTTCCTATGAAGCATTGTTACCTCCTCCTTTGTTTTTTCCCTACCTTTCTTTCCCTCCCACCTCCATTACTACTCTCCCCCCTCCTCCCTCCCTGCCTCTCCACCTAAATTGTAAAGTTTGTTTTTCAACATAGTATCTTGTACATCTCATTGTTACAATGGGTCAAAGTGTATCCCTATTTTAAGCATTTTGTTTGTTCCCTTCCCCTCCCCAAGCTAGAGAAGTGTATATACAAGATGTAGGGCAACTACATCAAATGAAAACAGGGGTTATACCATGGGGGAGGAACATACAAAGAAACAAAAAATCACATGGTACATTATAAATACGTTAGGAACAATAGCAAGAAAGAAAAAGGATATTTGTGTCCCTTTCTTGGAGTTTATTTTGCTTAACATCATCTTATCTGGTCATATGTACATAGCTTTTAAACTTTTCTGCTTGTCACAAACATATACTAGTGCAAATAAGGGAAATCATGGGACCTATGTTTCTTTGGGCCTGGCTTACTTCACTTAATATATTTTTGTCCAAGTCTTTCCATTTCCTAACACATAGGGCAATGTCATTCTGATGGAGGCATAGAATTCCATTGTATATATATGCCATATTTTCAACAACAAATCCTCGAGGAAACAACTGCCTGATAAACGAGTGGGCTAAAGACTTAAAGAGAAATTTCTCTGAAGAGGAAATAAGAATGGTCAATAGACACATGAAGAAATGCTCAACCTCCCTAGCCATAAAAGAAATGCAAATCAAAACAACATTGAGATACCACCTCACCCCAGTTAGAATGGCTATAATCAAGAACTCTAATAACAACAGATGCTGGAGGGGATGTGACCAGAAGGGAACCTTACTGCATTGTTGGTGGGAGTGTAAACTTGTTCAACTACTTTGGAAAGCAGTATGGAGGTTCCTCAAAAGACTCCACATAGGGCTAGGAAGGTGGCTCAGTGGTAGAGCGCTTGCCTTGCATGTATGAGGCCCGGGTTTGATTCCTCAGCACCATATAAGCAAAAAGAAAAAAGCCGGAAGTGGCATTGTGGCTCAAGTGGTAGAGTACTAGCCTTGAGCTGAAGAGCTGAGGGACAGCTCCCAAGCCCAGAGTTCAGGCCCCACAACTAGACCCCCCCCCCCCCAAAAAAAAAAGACTGCACATAAAGCTTCCCAATGACCCAGCAATCCCACTTTTGGGCATTTACCCAAATGATCACAAACAAGACCATACTAAAGCTACCAGCACAACTATGTTTATTGCAGCATCATTTACCATAGCTAAGATATGGAACCAACCCAGATGCCCCTCAGTAGATGAATTGTTTTTATTTATTTTTGTCTTGTTTATCTTTCTTTGGGAGGCACAGAATGGTGGGACACAGGGTGAACAAATGAAGCAGTGACAGTCACTAGACACTATGTGGAAAATCAACTATACAGCTTATGTATGGAGATGAGACGGAAAAAACTGTGAGAGAGCAAGAGAAGTGATGACATTGTTCAAAAAGAAAGGTACTCTTTATCTGACTTGTGCAGCTATAGTTACTCTGTGCAACCCCTTTATAGTAGCAATAAATACTATGCATGTATGTATGTATGTATGTATTTGTCAGTCGTGGGGCCTGAACTCTGGGCCTGGGCACCCTAGGTCTTCAGCTCAAGGCTAGTGCTCTACCACTTGAGCCACAGAACCACTTCTGGCCTTTTCTGCTTATGTGGTACTGAGGAATCGAACCCAGGGCCTCATGCATGCAAGGCAAGCACTCTACTACTGAGCCACCTTCCCAGCCCCACATTTAAAAAAATAGAAAGATAAATAAATAAAATAAACAAAAGAGTGCCACAAAACTGTTTATCAAATGAAGAGGCTCTTCTGGTCATAATATGGAAAGATCTGGAGAAGACACATAAGAATATTTATATTCGTTTGTTTCTTTATAAAGAAGCAATGAAGATGTTTCCTCTACTATGAAGATGGTGGAAGGAAGAGACAGAAAGAAATATCTAACTTTTGGAGTGTTTCACAATTTCACATATGCCTTTCTATAGATTATGTTTTATTTTTAATAATGTTATATGAAAATTTTTTAATTAAAAATAAACATTACTATAATATATTAGCATATTACAATATTATATATTGCAATATTAGTATAATATTATAAAACAAAAGAAAGAAAGAAAATAAATTACTTTCCAGTGTTGGAGATCCTGTCTTTCCTATTTGCATTAACCAAGCAGAACAGATACAGGTAAGTATTAATAAAGTGAGCCTGTGCATCTGTTACTGACTGACCAAAGCTTTTTAGAATTGTGATAAATGCACAGCTGTAGAAATAGATGACTGGTAGTCACAGGTACTTTGAGTCGTCACCCTGTGCTTAAATGGAACTCAGCAAACTACAGTCTATTAATCTGTCCCCCTGCTAGGTTTTGCACACAAGATTTTACTGTAACACAGTCAAGCCATTCATGAACATGTGGTCTCAGTGGCAGAGCTGGAGTTGCTACAAAGGTCATGGTGTCTAAGAAGCCTGAAATACTTGCTATCTAGCCTTCCACTGAAACTATTTGCTGACCTGTGACAAAGAAGGTGACATCTAGGACATGAGATCATCTTAAATTAAAATTAAATTAAAAGCTAGATTTTTTTCTAAAGTAGTTATTACAAAAACATTTTTTCAAATCTATGAATTTAGAAAACATGATAACTGTACTACCATTGAATTAGATTGATTTTGTCATGCCTTATGAAATAATTTTTTAAAACTAAGATGGGGGAGGGGGGAGATGGGAAGGGATGGGAAAGGGAAACAAAGGAGGAGGCTACAATGCTTAATTAGAAATGTACTCATTATCTTGCCCATGTAGTTGTAACCCCTCTGTACAGTATTTTCACAATAAAAAAAGAAAAAAATTATTTTCAGTGATTCGTTTAGAGTTTATAAATTGTTATAGCCTGCCTTTAAATATTATCCTACTTTACACATAATATAGGAAACTCACAAGACTATATGTCCAAGTCTCCCATCCATTTTTAGTGTTATAATTATACATACATATATATCATATATAATATATAACATACTATCTATAATCATTATATTTTAAATGACCACTTATCACTGGGAAGTTTAAAATGAAACCAACAAGTATCTTATAAGTATTTAGATATTTAGCATTTCTGATGCTTTTGATTTTTTTGCATAGATATATGCAAATTGTATATATAAATTGTACATGCTATTGTTTTCCTTTTCCTGGAAAGCTAATAGTTAGCACAATGCAATATGGCTAGTAATTATTTTTATCAAGTAGATAGATTTATCAGATAGATGTCAGAGAAGATGGTGTGGAGATGCACACCCATGATCCCAGTACTCAGGAGGCAGAGATGGCAGGATTGTGGTTCCAGGTCAGCCTGACTTAAAAAAAAAATCAAGACCCTAGAAGAGAACATGGGTGGCATATACTTGTCATCTCAAATTACATGGGATGTGGAAGTAGGAGTAATGAGATCTGAAGCTATTTAAAAGCACAAGACCTTACAAAAGTAGAGCAAAACTGAGCTAAGTTGATGGTTCAGGTGGTAGTGTACTTGTTTAGTAAGTATAAGGCCTTGAATTCAATCCATGGAACTGAAAGGAAAAGAAAAGAAAAAAGGTGAAAGAAAAATTACTTTTGATTTTTTTTATTAACACATAATCATACGTATTTGGGGCACAGTGTAGCAATTCAGTATATTTATATATGTATATACATATGTATATATGTACTGTGAATTCTTGCCCTACCTATTTATTATCCCTCTTTGTTGGGAATTTGTAGATTTCTCCCTTCTAATTAAACAAAACATGCAACCAATTTTTGCAGTCTGTTGTTCTCAACTAATTCTTTTGAATGGAATTTTTTTTCTTTTCTTCAAGCGCAACGCTCACCTGCTCATATAAATGGTGTTTCAGTCAGGGATAGATGACGTGTACACACCGTGGTCTTATAAAATTGTAATGGAGCTGAAACACTCCACAGATTCCATTATTACATCCTATTCCCCACACCAAGCACTCGAGTATTTGTGGTGACAGTGACATAAACAAACCTATTAGGCTGTCAGTCCTATCAAAATGTAATACAATTATGCACAGTACATGATATTTGATAATGACAATAATTGTCACTGCTTTATTTTTCACTTGAATTTTATCATTGCAGAGTACAAACAGTTGACTATACAACAGTACATTTTGTTATGCTGGCAGCAGTGCATGTATTTTGTCTTTACTACATCGCTTTCTTCCCCGCGGGCATCCCACCCCCACCCCATTGGTCGATCGGGCTTGAACTCAGGGCCTGGGTCTAGTCCCTGAGCCTTTTTTTTTCTTTTTTGTTCAAGGCTGGTACTCTACCACATGAGCCTCAATGTCACTTTCTGTTTTCTGGTGATTAATTAGAGATAAGTGTTTTACAGACTTTCCTGTCTGGACTAGCTTTGAACTGCGGTCTTCAAATCTCAGCCTCCTAAGTAGCTAGGATTATAGGCATAAGCCTTAGTAGCACCTGGCTATTACATCTCTCGATTGAAGCTAAAGGCCACCTTGAGAGATTCATGCACACTATCTGCCCTTGAATAAGGGCAGTAAGTATGTTCATACAATAATGAACCCACCTAACAATGCATTTGTCTAGGAATCCTGTCATTAAGAAATACATGGACACTTGCACATCCATATTCATTGTTGCATCATTCACAATGGCCTAGGTATGGAAACATCCCAGATGCACTCCTATAGATGAAAAAATGTGATACCTATTCACAATGAGGCCCTAAGTTCAAGCCCTAGGACCAGCCCATACACACAAGTGCATGCGCGCCCGCACACACACACACACACACACACACACACATACACACACACACATTTAGTAATCTATACTCTTTCCTCTCTGGCCTGTTACATTAAACATAGTAGGAAGTTCACAGTAAAATATAAATTAACAGAATTTGTTTGGACTAAAATGCTAAAATTTTAAATCAAAAGTTTAATATGTAGGCAGCATAAAAAGATCTTAGTGTGGAGAGCTATAGGAAGGCCTGGGATCCTTCAGAAGAAAGATGCCATCTTCTCACTCACTCATCCTTAGGGAGGGCTGCAGAAACTCAGATGAACCCAAATGTAGTAAGGACAGCTTTTAACAACTCTTTAGGAGGAGGAATTTGTAAGGGAGTTTGGGGACTTTCTAAAAGATGGGGATTTTTTGTCTTTTGGTCATTAGTTCCATAAACTTACCAGTAGTTACTGGACTTTTTCCTCTGTTGAAAAACAAAAATCAATTCTAGATGCTACAGACAATAATTTTCAGGCAGCAAAACCTTTGCTAATAAATCCAAATATAGTAACTCTTCAGACCTCCAGGGTATTTTTAATAATTAAGCCAGCTAGATGTTGGTGGTCCATGCCTGTCATCCTAGCTGTGTAGGAGGGTGAATTCAGATGATCAAAATTGGAAGCCAGTGGGGCACAAAACTCAGTGAGACTCCATCTCCAGAAATAACCAGCACAAAACCTGACTAGAGGCATGGCTCAAGTAGGAAGCACAAGCACTCAAAGCCTCTGAGTTCAGGCCTTGGATCTGGCAAAACAATAAGTAACTTTAAACCAACCAGTTCCTTACTGATTCTGCAGTGACAGAAGGAGTTAACAAATGTAGCCAATAGAAAAATGTTAGGATTGACCTTCTAATTCTATTTCATGATATTTACTAAATAATACAAATGAGAAGAATAACACAGTCATTTGCTTCTCACTTTGAAATATATCCAAGCCTTTTTCAATCCTCTAAAACAAGATGTTTTAAAAGACTCATTCTAAGGAAGCATATTAATGTATTGAAAATGGGACTAGATCATTTGATTGACAGCAGAAAGAATTTAAACAGGCTTGGTACTAGTGGCTCAAGTTCACAATCCTAGCTACTCAAAAGACAGACCTGAAGGATGGAGGTTTAAAGCCAGTCAGAGAAGAATACTCTCTAAGACTTCATCTCCAATTAACCAGCAAAGTGCCAGGCTAGAGGTGTGGTTCAAGTGGTAGAGCTCCATCCATGAGCAAGAAAGTATAGGAGAACAGAAAGTTCTGAGTTTAAAGCCCTGGAACTAAAGGAAAAGGAGGAGGAAGAGGCAGCAGAGGAAGAAAAGAGGAGAAGGAAGAGGGGAGCTGAAACAATGGAATAAGACATGACCGAGTTTGAATTCTAACATCCACTTATGCATATGTCTGGCATGGTACATCTCTCCTTAATGAAACAGACTCAATGGAAAGCAAAATATAAGATAAAGCAGTTGGTTGGATTCCCAACTCTTCTTTCTAGATACCTGGCTTGGATAAGTTGCTTAATTTATTCTTATAGATGTAAAAATTGAATGTGTGGAGGGGATAATAATAGCTGCTGTTTTTAATAAGTAACTCTACAGCAAAAGCAAACCATTTGCCAAGTACCTTGTCTAGTAAGCTGTCTAGTAAGCAATTATGACCTATAGTTTAATTCGTATTAATGATAAATCATGGAATATTGCAGTAAAGAACAGCTCAAGTCCCAGCACTGTGCCTCTCCCTCCTCACTGCCCAGCCACCAGGCCATGTGCTCTAACATGAAAATGGCTAGATCTCTCTTCCTGGAAGATTGGTAGAATTACTTTTTCTCAACAGCCTAGAGAGAATCTAGTTACCACCTCTGAGTTATCCCTGCTTTGCTGAGGCTTAATTTCAGAGGTGCTACAGTTGAGAGCAGGGAATTATTTTCATTTATTTATTCATCTGGCACCAGAAAGAAAATGTAGGCATGGAAATTGGTTTCACACACTAATGAAAAGAGAGACTTGTTAGTAGTCCTACTTCCAAAAGATAAAGACCTAGATGTACTGTTGATAAAGTTTAAAAACAGATGCCCAGGCAGAGCACAGCATCATCCCATAGAGCTTCCAAACAATGCCAAGTCTTAATGGTGCTGGATTTAATAAACGCTACAGTCAGCTTTTATCAAGGCAAGGGCAGATCTCTGTAGATTCAGAAAGAGTGTGTGTGTGTGTGTGTGTGTGTGTGTGTGTGTGTGTGTACATACGCACATACTTAAATGATGGATAAATGGTCACATTCCTCCTAAATGAGGAATAAGGTAATATATACAGCAGTTTTTTGTGCACTAGAAAGCCCTATGAAACTCAGAGTAGTAGTTGTCATAGCCAATGTTATGCTAGTATTATTAGTACCATTCTTTTTGCTTCATTTTTATCTGTTTCCAAGTACACAATGGCCTTAACTTTTTGGCACAAGAAACTTACAGAAAATCATTAAAGTTATCTTCTAGAAGTTGAGACATCTTGTGTGGGTGGGGGGGAGGGAAATCCATGTTTTGTTTAATTCCTTGGTATTTTAAGTGACTTTTTATTTTATTTGCCTTGGTTATGAATTTTTCCTTACTTTTGCTAATCATTTATTAAATGTTACTTAGGTTTAAAAATAAAAGCCACAGGCTCTCAAGAGTGCTGGGAGTTTGTTGTTCTGAGGTCGCATTTAGTTTCTCATTTTTTCTTGTCCTATATTTACTCACCACCCACTCCTTCTGCCCCCTTCATGTTTAGCAGCATGATGCAAGATGCATTCATTCCTTGAGCAAATGATAGATAGATGCTTGCTACTGCTCTGCAGGGGTCATAACCCAATGGAAATAAAGTTAGGCTGTGAAAGGTACCATCAGAGAAGAACCTGTCATAAGGCAAACTGCCCTGCTCAGAGGCCCACAGGCTCCCCTGAGAAGTAGAAAGGCATCCACAGACCCAGAAGCCAAAGTTCCCCTGCTTTCTGATATACAATGTCTTGGAGGCTTATGCTATTTACTGTAAAATAAAAGCAATAATAAGGAGTGTCTGCTGTTTGTCTTATCTAACTGTTGGCCATTATGGACACATAGCCAATAAAAAAATAAAATCATCTACATCCTGGTGTCACTGTTTCTAGCCCCTTGGTAGCTTTCTGTCAATCTCAGGAAAAATGTGCAGTTCTTCCAGCTGCCGTGGGCCTCGGATTGATTTAACCTTCCCTTTTCTCTCCTCCCTCATCTCCAGCCCTATGCACAGGCTTCCTTCCTCCCTTCAGTCCTGTGTCTCTCTGAAATGCTACTTCCTCAGAAATGCTCTTTCTGATTCCTTCATCTAAATGATCCCTTCCATCTTTCTTCCCTACCTGGCTATTATCTGGTCCTCTTCTTTACCTTGCTTTGAGTTTGCTTCATTTATTGATTATGATCATTTTTTAAGTTGACAATAATGAAGTTACATACTAAAAACATTCACTTCTTTGCTAAGCTCTCATGCCTTCAAGCTCATGCAATTGTCAGTATAATCCAGAGTTTACTTTAGCATGACCATAAGCCTTATTTTATTGGTAAGAAAGTAAGGCACTGAACAGTTAAGTAACTGACCCAAGGTCATACCATTAGAAAGTGGTCAAGAATTCAGGGCCAGATAGTCTCATCCTATAGACAACGCTGCTTTTTCTCAGCTTGGGAGTGTGCATGGAGCTTTTGCTTGCTTGTTCGTTGTGCATTCTCTGTTTACTTGTTAGCATATAAAGTTCCATGAGGCAGATCTAGTTACAGGGATCAGAACATTGTCTTCTGTGGGGGCCGTGCTAGTCAAGGCTTGTGAATGAGCTGTAAAATATCACAGATCCCAGCACAAAATGGCTTTGATGACATGCATTTGTGACAATTACATTTTACTGCTGTACGAGTGGATATGTGGGGTGAGAATAAGTGTCTCTAGGAAAATGATGGACTCATTTCTCTGAGGTGACTTCAATGCCTCTGTCCCTGTGATGCTGTGACACTCTTGCTCCAGTTCCTCCCTTTGTCCTCACTGTCTTGGCTTTGGTGTCACCATGATTCTTGCCTTTGGAAATGACATATCTTTCACTGATGGATTAGATGATGCCAGCTGAATGATTGCTTGTTGATCATCCATCCATCTAAAATGCTTGTAACTGACAGAATATTCTTTTTAAATTTTAAAATCACTTTTTGTTTCAAAAGTTGCCCGTGTTTTTGGTACTGATGGTAAGGAAATCGGTAAAACATTCAGAAGACACAAAACTCAAAGGTTACCAAAGGGTATGCACTGAAGGTCCTCTCTCCTTTCCCTACTCTAGAACTCCTCAGAATGAGGATCTAAGACTTCCAACTTCCAGTGTATCCTTCTGGTGCTATTCTATGCAAATATAAACTACTAAATGCACATGTTATTTTCCCTTTGTTATACAAAAAATCTTAGCATCCTACCTTATTTTTGTCTCTTTCTTTCTTTACTAAAAGGCAGAATTAGAGATTGCTCTATATCAGTATGTAAGGAGTTTCTTTTTTAATTACTAAATATTTTTATTGTTATTATAAAAGTGATATACAGAGGGGTTACTCTTTCATAAGTCAGGTAATAAGAACCTTTTTTTTTTTTCGGTTGGTCTTGGATCTTGAACTCTGGGCCTTGGTGCTATCCCTGAGCTCTTCAGCTCAAGGCTAGTGCTCTACCACTTGAGCCACAGCACCCTTCTGATTTTCTGGTGCTTAGTAGGAGATAAGAGTCTCATGGACTTTCTTACTTGGGTTGGCTTTGAACTGTGATACTCAGAGCTCAGCTTCCTGAGTAGCTAGGATTGCCACCTGCACCAGGCATGAGAACATTTTGTGTTGGACATTGTCATCCCTTCCTTTGTTCTCTACTAGTTTTTCTCTCTAGTCCCTGCTGACAAGTTGTATAGTTCATTTTCAACATAGTGTCTAGTGAGTACCATTGCTGCATTTGTTCAACATTTTCCCCTCCATTTCTGTGCTCCCCTAACCCTCCTCCCAGGAAAGATAAACCAACAAAGAAGGCAATAGGAAAAGAAAAAAAAAACCCTCTCTTGTTTCCATTTCCTGGAGTTCTTTTTGATAATTTTTTTTTTTTTGGGGGGGGGGTTGGTCATGGGTCCTGAACTCTGGGACTGGATGCTGTCTTTGAGCTCTTCAGCTGAAGGCTAGCCCTCTACCACTTGAGCCTCAGCCCCACTTATGGCTTTTTCTGCTTATGTGGTGTTGAGGAATTGAAAGCAGGGCCTCATGCATGCAAGGCAAGCACTCTACCACTGAACCACCTTCCCTGCCCAATAAATATTATTTTACATAACCAGAAGCACAGAGGCACTGCACTTTTGTTTTCCTCCCCTGAGAGTATCCTCCTATTTTACTTAAAAAAATATTTTATTGCAAAGGTGCTATACAGAGGGGTTACAATTACATGAGTAAGGCAATGAGTACATTACTTGTTGATCATTGTTCCTCCTTCCCTTGTTGTTGTCCGAATTGCCCTTCTAACTCCCCCCATTCCTCCCCACCCAGCCTACCCTAACCCCCCATACCCCCACCCCCGCGGCCTGCCTGAAATTGTAAAGTTCATTTCCAGTATACTATCCTGTGGGTATCATTTTTGCAATGGGTCATCCTGTATCCTTGTTTCAGCATTTTGTTATTCCCCTTCCTCTCCACAGATTAGACAAATGTATATACAAGATGCAGGGTACCAAAATCAAGCACAGTCATAACAGGGGATATACCATAGGGGGAGGAACATACAAAGGAAACAACAACAAAAAATCACATAGAACATTTAAAACAATAATAACAAAGCCAGACCTCTTGTGTCTATATCATGGGGTTAATTTCACATAGCATCATCTTATATGGACATATGTACATAGTTTTTGAGCTTTTTCAGCTCATCTGATAAGATTATCCTATATGTATACTAATTATTACAAATAAATTTCTTTGGGATGGATTATTTCCCTTAATATGATTTTTTTCCAAGTCTTTCCATTTCCTAACAAATAGGGCGGTGTTGTTCTTTCTGATGGAAGCATAGAATTCCATTGTGTATGTGTGTGTGTGTGTGTGTGTGTGTGTGTGTGTGTACCACATTTTCTTGATCTACTCATCTACTGAGGGGCATCGGGTTGGTTCCATATTTTAGCTATGGTGAATAATGCTGCAATAAACATAGTTGTGCTGGTATCTTTAGTATGGCCTTGTTTGTTTTCATTTGGGTAAATACCCAAAAGTAGGATTGCTGGGTCTTAGGGGAGCTCTATGTGGAGTCTTTTGAGGAACCTCCATACTGATTTCCAAAGTGGATGAACAAGTTTACACTCCCACCAACAATGCAGTAAGTTTCCCTTTTGGCCACATCCCCTCCAGCATCTGTTGTAATTAGATTTCTTGATTATAGCCCCTCTAACTGGGGTGAGGGTGGAATCTCAATGTTGTTTTTATTTGCATTTCTTTTATGGCCAGTTGAGCATTTCTTCATGTGTCTATTGGCCATTCTTATTTCCTCTTCAGAGAAGTATCTCTTTAAGTCTTTAGCCCACTTGTTGATGGGACAGTTGTTTCTTTAAGGATTTGTTTTTGGAGGATTTAATTTTTTGGGTTCTAAGTATATTTTAGACATGAAGCCCCTGTCTGTTGTATGGCTAGTGAAGATCTTCTCCCAATCTGTGGGCTTTCTATTGATCTTGCTTGCTATGTCCTTTGCCATCCAGAAGCTCATTTCTGGGTCTTAGATTCTATTGCATTGGTCTTCAGTTCTGTTCTTGTGCCAGTACCAAGCTGTTTTGATTATTATGGCCTTGTAGTAGAGTTTGAAGTCTTGTATTATTATTCTTCCAGCACTGTTCTTTCTGCTGAGGATTAGTTTTGCTATTTAGGGTCTTTAATGAATTTTGGATAGCTTCTTCTATTTCATTGAAGAATGAGGTTGGGATGTTGATGGGTATTGCATTGAATTTGTAGATACCTTTTGGCAGTATTGCATTTTCAATATTTTAATCCTCCCTATCCAGGAGCATAGAAGGTTTTCCCACTTCCTTAGTTCTGCTTTAATTTCCTTTTTCAAGTTGTTTAAAGTTTTCATCATAGAGGTCCTTCATTTCTTTAGTTAATTTAATTCCTATGTATTTTAATTTTTGTGGGGCTATTACATAAGGAATTGCTTTCTTGATTTCAGCTGCACTCTTCTCATTATTGGCATAGAGGAAAGTCATTTATTTTTGAGGGTTAATTTTATACCCTGCTTATTTGCCAAAGTTTCAGATCAGCTTGAGTAACTTGGGAGTGGAGTCCATGGAGTATTTTAAATACAAGATCATGTCATCTTCAAAGAGGGAGAGTTTTAACTCATATTTCCCTATTTGGATCCCCTTTATGTTTGCATCTTGTTTTATTGCTCTAGATAGGCATTGTAATACTAAATTGAAGAGGAGTGGAGAGAGTGGGCATTCTTGTCTTATTTCAGAGTTTAGAGGAAGTGGCTTTAGCTCTTCGCCATTAAGTATAATGCTGGATGTAGATTTGTCATACCTGGCCTTTATTGTATTGAGAAATGTTCCCTGGATTCCTAGCTTCTCCAGGGCTTTCATCCTAAAGGGGTGTTGGATCTTGACAAATATTTTTCTGTGTCTATTGAGGTAATCATGTGGTTCTTATCCTTGCTCTTGTTGATGTGATGTATCACATTAACTGATTTACATATATTGAACCAGCTTTGCATCCCTGGAATGAATCCTGTTTGATCATGGTGTATGATTTTTTTGATGACTCGACGTTGATTGGCCAGAATTTGGTTGAGAAGTTTTACATCAATGTTCATCCAAAAAAATGGATCTATAGTTCTCTTTCTTTGATGAGTCCATGTGTGGTTTTGGGATGAGGGTTATGAAGGCATCATAGAAGGAATTTGGTAGTGAACTTTCATTTTCCATTTCATTGAAGAGTTGGAGGAGTATTGTTGTGAGTTCATCTTTGAAGATCTTGTAGAATTCAGCAGTGAACCTATCTGATCCTGGGTTTTTCTTGGATGCAAAGTCTCTAATTGATGTTTCTATTTTGTTACTTGGTATGGATCTGTTAAGTTGGTTTAAATCATCTTGGTTTAATTTGGACATATTGATATTTGTTAGAAATTCTTCCATTTCATCCAGATTCTCAAACTTATTAGCATAAAGGTTTGAGAGGTATTCCCTTATAATGTTCTGGATCTTGGTTGTTTCTGTGGTGATGTTTCCATTCTCATCTCTGAGTTTGTTTATTTGGGTGTGCTCTCTTCTTTTCTTGGTAAGATTTGTTAAGGATCTATCATTTTTGCTAGTTTTTTTGCTGTTGATTTTTGTTTTGGTCGTAGGTCTTGAACTCTGGGCCTGGGCATAAGGGCTCTTCAGCTCAAGGCTAGCGCTCTACCACTTAGCTATAGCACCACTTCTGGTTTTCTGGTGGTTTATTGGAGATAAGCGTCTCAGAGACTTTCTTGCCCAAGCTGACTTTGAACTAGGATCCTCAGATCTCAGCCTTCTGAGCAGCTAGGATTACAGGCATGAGTCACTGGCACCTGGCTTGTTAATTTTTTGAAGAACCAACTCTTCGTTTTGTTGCTTCTTTCTTTTTTTTTTTTTTTACTCTAATTCATTTCATTCTGATTTAATTTTAATTATTTCTTTCTGTCTACTGGATTGGGGTTTGGCTTGCTGCTCTTTTTCAAGGAGCTTCAGGTACATCATTAAAGTGTTAGTTTAAGATCTCTCCAATTTGTTGATGTAAGAACTCAGAGCTATGAATTTTCCTCTGATTACTGCCTTTGCTGTGTCCCAGAGGAGCTGGTAATTTGTATGTTCATTTTTGTTAAATATCAGGAACATTTGAATTTCCTTTCTAATCTCTTCCATGGCCTGCCTACTCATTGTTCAATGTGTTGTTCAGCCTCCATATGTTATAGGATTTTCTTTGATGTCATTTGGTGTTGAATTTTAATTTTATTCCTTTGTGGTTTGAGAGAATGCAGGGCATAATTTCAGTGTTTCTGAATTTGGACACATTTGCTTTGTGACTTAAAATGTGGTCTATTTTGGAGAATGTTCTATATGCTGCTGAGAAGAATATGTACTCTGTTGCTGATGGGTGAATTATTCTATAGAGGTCTGCTAACTCTAGTTAGTCTATGCAGTTGTTTAGATTTTCTGTTTCTCTGTTGAGTTTTGCTAAGTTGGTCTATCCAGTGGGGAAAGTGATGTGTAACAGTCACCAACCATCAATGTCTTTGGAGCTATGTGTGATTTTAGGGAAAGTAGTGTTTCTTGGAAAAATTTGAGTGTTCTGGTATTTGGTGAATAGATACTTTGAATCATTATAGCATCCTGTAGGAGAGATCCTTTTATTATTGTGTAGTGTCCTTCTTTATATCTTCTGACTAATTTTAATTTACCTGATATTAGGATTGCTATTCTAGCCTGTTTGTGGGGGCCATTTGCTTGGTAGATTTCACTTTCAGAATATGTTTGTTTTTGTAAGGATGGTGCTTTTTTATTTTTATTTTTTGGAAGTGGAGCTCAGCAAGCTGGGAAGTTTATTGGGACCAACAATGTTGGGAGATGGGAAAAACACCTGACATTGCCTAGGGACAACTAATGGTGCTTTTTTGGGATTCAGTTTACAATCATTAGCCACCGAAAAATGAAACAGAAATCTTGTGATGTTACTGTGATGTCTCAAACACTGGTCTTTGCTGCTGCGGGTGATGTCAATCCACATCTACCCTCCTGCTTGTCTTTATGGCAGAACTGATTCTCTTGTCTCAGCCTTTCCTGATTCATGTTTTCTATCCTAATGCTCTGGATTCGAGCATCTTCTCTGGATGGCTCCTTGGGTATCAGGCTGGCTTCAGCGATTATACCTCAAATTTTCTATAGGTAGTCTGCTAGATTGTGGAACTGAAAGAGGCTGCTTTCAGAGGTGAGTATCAACTCTCCTGCTCGGTTGATCTTATTTTTATGCCTGAGAGGCATAAAAATTTTTATGCCACACAGGCTCTGCCATCCAGTCAGCAGATGCCAAGTGGAACCTGCCCTCCACCTTGGAAATCACTGCTCCGACTGTAAGATATGGTCAGGTGGTCTAGAGGGATGTCATTGATGGTTTGTTTCAAATCACCCAGGAACCTCCAGGCAGCGTCTGAAGTCTTGGAGTCAGGGGTAGAGTTTGTTCAGGCTGTAGATGCTCTGGAACTCTGTGCTGTCTACCTGATTGTGTAGAGCCCAGGGGGACAGCATTCAGGCAGTGGGAATAGTCAAGTTCTGGCTCCTGTCAGGCCCCAGAGCAGGCACCTGGCAGCCTCCATGATGGCAATTTCTTGATGGTGTGTCTCTTGAAGACTGCAGATAGATGGATCTAGTTTTTTTTTTTTTTTTTGCTCCAACTAGACATTCTATTTTGTTTGATTGGAGAGTTAAGTCCATTAATATTGAGAGTTAGGATTGAGTGGTGGTAGTTCCTGTCATTTTTTTTTAATTGTGAAAATACTGTACAGAGGGGTTAAAATTACATGGGCAAGATAATGAGTACATTTCTTATCAAGCATTGTAGCCTCCTCTTTTGTTTCCCCTTCCCATCCCTTCCCATCCTCCCTCCGACCCCCCACCCAATCCTCCTACCCCCCACCAAAGTTGCAAAGTTCGTTTTCGACATAACGACTTGTACATCTCATTGTCCACCTTATTACCTTCTTAGAGGCTGTGTCACCTAGGTTCTGTCCATATTTACCTCATTCTTTGTTTGGGAGCAGTTTCTCTGCCTTCATCATGTTCTACTTGGTTCTCTATGTGTAGAACGTCTTTGAGTATCTTTTGTAGTCTTGGTTTCAGTTTTTTTTTTGCTCTGGAAGGTTTTTATTTTTCCCTCAGTTATGAAAGAGAGTTTAGCTGATACACTATTCTTGGTTGATATTGTTTGTCTTTAGGGCATGACATACTTCATTCCAGGATTTTCTTGCTTTCATGGTCTCTGCTGAGAAATCTGTAGTTATCCCGATTGGTTTTCCTTCATAGGTGATTGATCTTTTCTCCCTGACAGCTTTAAAGACCCTTTCCTTGTTTTCTATTGATCTTGTGAGGATTACAATATGGTGGTGGGATGTTCTGTTCTGGTCTGGTCTATGTGGGGTTCTAAAGTCTTCTTGCATCTGAAAGGGCCTATCTTTTTTGCAAGTTTGGGAATTTCTCTGCTAGGATTCTGTTAAATAAATTTCCTAGACCTTTGGCTTCTGTTTCTAGGCCCTGTTCTACACCCATTAGCCTTAAATTAGGCCTTATGATAGTATCTTCTATATACTGAATAAATCTATCATATTTTTTGGATTTATTTTGAATACTTGCCTGTTCTTTCTCTATAATGTCTAGGCTGTCTTCTATCCCAGAGATACAGTCTTCTGCATGGTCTAGCTTTGTTTTTTATTTCCCTTTGTTTTTTAATTTCCCTTCCTTCTAATTGTTAAGTTTTAATGGCTTCAATTTTTTGATTGAAGCATTGTTTTAGATCTTGTATGGATTTCTTTGCCTCCTCTATTTTTATTTTGTGTTTGTGTGTTCACTCCCAGAACCCTTAGTTGAGTAGCTATACTTTCACTGGACTCCCTTTACTTTTGTTGGCATTCATTCAGCTTTCTGGTTGTGGATTCCATGAATTCCTCTATTAATCTTTTCTTCGCCTCATCACATTCACACATAGCCTTATGTAGGCTTTCAATACTTTCATTCAGCATGTTTACTAGTAGTGTTTGTAAACCATTTTGAAAGTTAGCCTCTTTTTTATTAACTCCTCTGTTGCCTTTTTGTCCTGGGTGGGAGTTGAAATTCCTTGACTTGCCATTTTTCTTGTGTTTCTGTGGCTTGTTCTGGCCTTTTGGAAATAAGAGCAAATCTAATTCCTCACTAGAACACAAATATCAACAGAGAGCCCTGTGGCTACACAGATTTTGGAGGTTTACAATTACCAATATGTTTTTTCACTGTATCTCAACTTTTGGGGGAGTGAGTATATATCCAGAACACAATTTTAAGACAAGCCACTATCCAGAGCCCTGTAGTTGCACAGACTTTGGGGAATTTACAATCAATGATAGGTATTTTCATTCTATCTCATCATTTTGGGAGTGTAATTATATCCTATTACAACACCAGAACATACATCTAAGACTAGCACTTACCCAGAGCACTGCAGTAGTACAGACTTTGGGAGTTTACTATCAACAATGGGAGTTTTCATAGTATCTCACCTTTTGGGGAGAGAGAATATACACATTAAATCACAATTCTAAGACACACTCCCACCCAGAGCCCTGTAGTTACACAGTTATTGGAGGTTCACACTCAAACTGGGTATTTTCACTCTATTTCTCCTTTTTTTTGGGGGGGGGTCCGGTCGTGGGGCCTGAACTTTGGGCCTGGGTACTGTCCCTCAGCTCTTCAGCTCAAGGCTAGCACACTACCACTTGAGCCATAGCACCACTTCTGGCTTTTTTTTTTCTGCTTATGTGGTGCTGAGGAATTGAACCCAGGGCCTCATGCATACAAGGCAAGCGCTCTACCACTGAGCACCTTCTCAGCCCCATTTATTTCTCTTTTTTGGAATTGAAAATATCTCCAGTTCCCCACTGGAACACAATTTTATGGCAAGCTTGAACCCAAAGCCCTGCTGTTGCACAGACTTTGGAGGTTATTACTCAAAGATTGGTGTTTTCCCTATATCTATCCTTTTTTGGAGATGAAAGTATATCTAGTCCCTCACCAGAACACAATTTTAAGATAAGCACCAACTCAGAGTCCTGTGGTTGTGCAGACTTTGAAGGTACACAATTCAAATATGTGTTTCACTCTATCTCTCCTCTATTGGATATGCAAGGAGGTCCAATACCACCACTGAGCACAGTTTTAAGACAAAATCCACACCCATATATTTGCAGTATACACCTGCAGTATACACTTGCAGTATACACCTGTATATTTGCGCTGATTTTAGAGGTGCCCAGTCATAGATAGGTGTCCCTTATTTATCCCTGCTTATCTTTGTCAGGGGAGGGGTATTGTGTTTCAGAAGTAGGGACTATAAACAGTTATAATTAGTGAGCAGCTATTTTATGAGGTTTGGAATGGTTTGGGCTGAAGGGATAACATATTGAGCCACTTTGGCACAATTTCACTGACTACAGAGATAGTCTATCTCAATGTTTCACACTTGAGGATCAACAGAGTAAAGAAAGTAAAGAGGGAATGAAGGAGTAGAAATAATTGTAAATGGGTTGAGGTTAGTTAGAGGAAAGATTAATATATACAATGAAATATAGGAGGAGAAAGATCAAATTAGAAGGATGTGACAAAGGAACAGAGGGAGGAAAATTATGACCTAACTTCTAAGTAAGAAAGAAGAAAAATTAAAACAAAACAAAACAAAAAATAACAAAAAAGGAAAGAAAAAATAAAAAATAAAGGATTAGGACAGTTATATACAACAATTATGCAGTATGAAATTAGGTGATCAATTTATACTCTGAATGAAGTCGGAGGAAGTTCCTCGTCACTGTAGGCTGTGTATCCAGTTGTGAATAGAAAAGCAATGAGGAAGAAAAAAAAAACAGGATTGTTGCAAAAAGAAAAAACAAGAAAACAAAACTAAAAACAAAAACACACAAAAAACTGACAGGAAAAAAAAGGGTAACAGAGAGTTAAACTAGTTGCAAAAAATAAGAAGGGGAGCATGAAAATTTTTTTTTAATTTAAAAAGGAAAAATTAAAAGAAATATAATTGGGAAAAAGGAGAGAAAAAAGTATTTATTTGGGAAGCTCTTATATTTCCCTGTAAGTCTGCTTTCCAGTCCCTTGATGGTGTCTCTGATTTGCTTGTAGCATTAGGTTTTCCTTTTGCTTTCTTGGTTTCTCAAATCAGCTTGTTTGGGTGTGCAGAAAAAAGTTCTGCTTTACAGGCTTGGGGACTTTGTGACCTTCTTCCCAGACTAAAAAGCATGATCTGATTTTTTTTTCCTCTCTCTTTGTGCTGCTAGGAGGAGGTGGCTGGAGACTGTAGTGTGTTGCTGCTAAGTTTGGGCAGTTGTTGGGGTTTTGGTCTGTCTGGAGTCAGTGGTCTTTCCCAAATTGGGGAGCCCCCTTTGGGCTACTAACCTTGATCCTCACTCAGCTTTTATAGCCTGTCTAGTTCTTATTTATTATTTTTTAATGAATTTTAGTGAGATTCCTGCAGCCATCTAAGGTGAACGGTTTGGGTGAGGTATGGATGGAATTCCTTTGTTGCCTGCAAGTGAGGGGGTAGTTGCCTCTCAGGACTCAGCATGTAGTGAAGGTTGTTCCAACCTGGCTCAGTGAGGAGTTCCCTCCTCCTGGGCAAGGCAGCAGCCATTCCCCTGGGCAGAGCTGACTCTCACAGGTCCAAATCCTTGCCCTGGACAAAAATGGTGCCGCCTGCTGCTTTTGTGTCCTGAGTTATCTGCTAGCTGTTAGGGCAGAATTTATGCCAGTATCCAATATGGAGTTCTTCTCCATTGGGAGAAGGCGGGGAGCTGCCTTCCCGGAGCTGTTCTGTGGGAAGGAGTGGGGACACTCATGGTTTCCCTTGGTTTTTGGCCCGTCCGATCTGCGCCAGTTGTCAGCAGGATGTAAAATTCTGCTCCTGATCTTCCAGTCCGTATTGGAGGTGGGTGAAGAAATGAGGCCCTTGGTGTCTGGCTGTTTGCTCCAGCTTTGTCTGTGCAGTTCCACAGCAAAGCTTCCAGTGGCTGCTTGTGCTCAAATCTATCTTCTGGTGCAAACTGCTTGAATTTTTCCTTGCTATGCTCTTATGGCTCACTTGGTGCGATTTTGCTGTAATGAATTATTCTTTGAACTGCAAAAACTGGTTTCTTAGACAGACCTCACCTATAGTCCATCCACATCTCTGCCATCTTCCTCTGGTGCTTTGAGTATCTTCCTTTGATCTCACTGTGTGGGGACGACTAGCATCTTCTGAGAGAACATTCAATACACACTTATTAAAGGCTGACTTACACTTGGGGAGTTCAGAATTTTGGGAAAATATAGTAAAATCTTGTTCTGTACTTTGTCAGCACCCTGATCCTTCCAATCTATCCTCAAGAATTGTTTTTATACAGTCACTTTTGCTTCAGGCTCCAAGAAGAAAACTTTGGGGCTAGGCATAGTAGCTTATAGCTGTAATTTCCAGATATGCAGGGGTGGCTAGTTCAAGGATCATGGATTGAGGCCAGTCTAGACAAAAAGTTAGTGAGACTTTATCTTAAAAAGCAAGTAGGTGTAAAGGTGTGTCATATAACCCTAGCAAAGAGGGAAACAGGAGGATTACTGTCCCAGGCTAGGCCCACCTTCTGAGAGCAACATTTATATAGAATACACGGAAGCAATTTTCCTTTTAATAAAATTTTCTTTTATTAAGAAATCTTGCTTCATATTTTCAGCAAATTGAATTGTTCAAATCTCTGCAAAGGAAGTGATTCTTCAAGGGAGAAATTGTTTTAAGACAAAAAGAGTATATCCTTTTAGAAATTAGGGAATTAAATGTAAATATAGGAAAATAAAAAAACCAATATGTAGGCAAATATGATTTTATTAGTCTACATTTACTAATACAATTAAAGTGAAAAGACAATATGTAAGCAGTTAATGTACTTTCATAAATCATATACTTACCAAATATTTACCTAATATAATGCCTTTGTATTTGTGTGTATATGTGGTGTGTGTCTGTGTGTGTGTGTGTACCTGTACCTGTACTGGGGCTTCAACTCACTACCTGTGCATAGTCCTTTAGCTTTTTTGTTTGTTTTGTTGTTGTTGATCATGAGGCTTGAACTCTGGGCCTGGATGCTGTCCTTGTGCTCTTCAGCTCAAGGCTCGTGCTTGAGCCACAGCACCACTTCTGGTTTTCTAGTGGTTTATTGGAGATAAGAATCTCATGGACTTTCCTGCTTGGGCTGGCTTTGAACCATGATCCTCAGATCTCAGCCTCCTGAGTGAGTAGCTAGGATTACAGGCTTCAGCCACTGGTGTCCAGCTTTTTTAGCTTTTTAAAAATGCTGTTGCTCTATCACATGAGGCACAGCTCCTCTTCTGTTTTTTTTGTGGTTAATTAGAAATAAGAGTCCCATGGACTTTGCTGCCAGGACTGGCTTCATACCATGATCCTCATATCTCAGCCTTTTGCGGAGGTAGGATTACAGGCATGTGCCACAGGTGCTGGGCCATGTTGTCTGATTTTAATGCAAGGAGTTGACTACAAAAGTCTTCTGTTTGGACACATTGTTATTATTAGTTTCTATTTAAAGTCATCATATTTTAATCAGATATGAAAGAGGAAATGTGTATATTTAAATGCTTTGTGGAATGAGAATAATGACCTTCAAAACCTTCACTCATTCAAAAAGTAAATTGAAAATGATACTATGCTAGATGCAAAAGACGTAGCAGTGAACAAACTGGGCCTAGCTCCTGTCCTCCTGGGAGTTCTACTTGAGCATTGAATTATCTAATTAGGATTGATGTGCTAGGTTCACATCCTGCATCCTCACTGAAGTACAAGAATGCTAAGGGATCTCATAATAGCCATGTTGGATCAGAGAGACTGAGAAGGAGCTGATTCAAGTTAAGTCTGAAAGCTAAGTGGTGGTTGGGCAGATAAACTAAACAATAAAGTTATAGTTGACAGGTTTTTCACACAGCATCAACCTTTATAAGGTCTCCTAACTGAGAACAGTGCAGCCAGTGTGGTATGAGGGCAGAGTGGAGAAGACGTAAGGAAAAGAAAAATATATAACAAAGAACCAGGGCCACATTAGGATTGGGGATTTTATTCATAGGACAAGTTACCATTTGAAAGTCAGTAAGTACATTCATGTTTTATGCAACTAGCTGCTTTATAGAAGTTGCTTGCTCCCTCAAGAGCTCTGTTCTTTTCCTTTTCTTCTTTCCTGCTTCCTTCCTTCATCTCTTCCTTCTTCCATCTTCTTTCCTCCCTCCTTCCCTCTCTGCTTCTCTCCTTCACCCGATCTCTTCCTTCATTCCTTTCTCTTTCTTTTCCTTTCTTTCTTACCCTCCTTCCTTCCTTCCCTTCCTTCCTTTCCCCTTTCCCTTCTTCCTTTCTCCTCTTGTCTTACCTATCTTCCCTTCTGTCTTTCATTGTGTCCCTTTCTCCCACTCTGCTTTCTCTTTTCCTTCTTTTTAACTTCCTCCTTCTGTGATCCATATGTGAATGATCCCTGGAAGTGAAATTATTTTGAAGGGGAAAAAACATTATAAAGTATGAATAATTTCTTTCTATTTTCTTTTTCTTTTTCCTTTCTATTTTCCTTCTTTATTTAGTGTGAGTGAGTGTGTGTATGTTCTGTGTGTGTGTGTGTGTGTGTGTGTGTGTGTGTGTGTGTGTGTGTGTGTGTGTGTGTGTGTTTTGTAGTACTGGGCTTAAACTCAGGCTTCATTTTCTAGCTTGTGTTTATTTTTTCATTCTACCACTGCCATACCTCTATTTCTGGCTTTTAACTGGAGATCAGAGTCTCATGGGCTTTTCTGCCCAGGTTAGCTTCAAACCACAATCATCAGATCTCAACCTCCTGAGTAGCTAGGATTATAGAAGTGATCCACCAGCAGCCAAATTTCTCTTTAGTGAAGCTGGGTGAATGGCCATCTACTGAGGCTACAGCAGATTTAGGGAGCAGAACATGAACTCAGTTTTGGGCTAGATGAAGTGAGTTAGGATACTTGAAGTGCCAGGTCTCTCAGCATATTTCAAATTGTATTGGTAAATGAACTGTAAAACCATCTTGGGGATTTAAGTGTGTGGAGCTTTTTTGACAGCTTTAGGGCAAGTGGTAACAGCAGGTTGAGAAGTTATATAGGAAGTGATGAAAGGAGGTAGAGAGAGCTCTGAGAAATTTATCTATAAACAGGAGGGAGAGATGCTGATACTAGAGCATTCAAAGGGGCAGAGATCTGGCGTATTTAACTGCCCATGAAGAACATATCCAGTATAGTGGGAGAATGAGTATTTTGACAAGAGAAGAAAGAACAATGTGTGTTATGAAAAAGACAGTATGATCCAACATGAGGAGAGAATAAATCTCTTCTGTATTCTTGTTTAGTTGTCCCCAAGATAGAACTTAAAACAAAAAAAAAACCAACAAGTACCTTTTGAGAGCATCTTGCCTGACAGATATGTTTAGCCAATCTTTTTTGTCTTTCTCTTGTAGAAAATTACACATGATTTATTTCAATGAACAGTTACCAGATGGCATATCAACCCTTCCCATCAGGGGATATCCACAACCCACTCCACAAAATTATTTGAAGACATTAAAATACCTTAGTGCTTTGGCCTAATAGTTGCTTTTGCAAAGACATGAGCTAGCAGATAAAGGACATTGTGCTTGTTACAAAATGGCAGCCTCCCATGGTCATCTCTCTTGTGTCATCCTCAATAGAAACACACAAGGAAATGGAATTCTGAGAAGTACAGTTCTGCCTAGCCTAGATGACATTACAAGACCTTTAGAAGAACTTCATCATTCTACTTGGTCCCTTCTTTTTCCTGCCCTTCCCATCCTATTCCTCCCCTCCCCTTCTCTCCTCTTCCCTTCTCTTCCCTCACTTCTCCTCTTCCTCCTCCCCTTCCTCCTTCATCTTTTCCTCCTCCTCCTCCATCCCCTCCCCCCCCCCCCCCCCCGCTGACAGGTTCATCCAACTGTACCCAGTTTATTGATATGGGGTCCTGCTAACATTTTTATGAGGCTGATCTCAAACTCTCAATCCTTCTGAGTTCTACTATTAGATTACAGGTGAGGATTACCATCCACTTGGTTTTCCTCCATAGTTTATGCCTATTCTTCCTTCTCTCTCTTACATATAGAATCACTTTAGTGCTGTGCGTCAAGCACTTGATATTTATCATCTCATTTAATGACCACAGCAGCGATCATTAAATGCAGTGTGTGGCACTAGCCTTATTTATAGATAAAACTCCTTGCCTCTCCCAAGGTCCCTGAAACAGAATGTGGTAGAGCTGTCATCAAAATTACAGTTTAGGACTTCTGGTTTACTGCTCTTTTCATTTTCATTTTAAAATTATCTTCAAATAGTTGTACAAGTGGGGTTTAGTTTCACATGTTCATTTATGTATACAATGAGTACTGATCAGAGTCACCCCTTCTATCTTTTATCCCTATCTTATCCTTCCATTTACCCATTTGGTGCTTTTTAAACTAGTAGGGGAAAAATCACATGCTGTTCCTACCATAAAGAAAGAAAATGTCTTCCTGCAGTTTGGTAGGAGCCCCAACTGTATCCCTTTCCAGATCACACGGCCTTATTAGTTTACAAAGATTCTGTAATTCAACAAACCTTCTCAAATGCAGTCGATGGACATTTTTTGGTGTATGGTTTAGACACAAAGATGTGCACTACTTACCTCAAGCAATTTTGTATGATGTGACTTCATCTGAATGTAGCAAGCCTAATATTTCAGCTCTTGCCAACTTATTAGCCAAGAGATGTCATTCCTGAGAGCTATGACTGGATTGTAATTACTATATGGATTTATTCATGGAGCACATCCATTCATTCTTCTCCTCCCCCATTGTTACAGTCTGTTCTAATTAGTGTTTAGTCAAATCTGCTGAGGCCATGTCGTTTTACAGCTTTGGGGCTTTTATACTTTGGGCCAAGGACCAGAATCTCCACTTTCCTAAGATTACTGGCAAATTACTCTTTCTGCTGACTACTAATTTATCAAAAATGCAAGTTGTTTAGAGGGACTATAAAACAACACATATTTAGAGAGTGTATACTATGTTCCAGATTCTCTTGTTTAAAATATACCAACACATCATATGTTACATCCATTACAGCCCCATGAAGTGTGTACCATCACATATAAATATATATATTGATATGTTTTTCTTCTTTCTTATTGTTATTGTTAAGGTGATATGCAGAGAAGTTGAAGTCAGGTGATGAGTACATTTCTTTTTGAACAATGTCACATCTTCCCTCATTTCCTCCCAGTTTTTCCCTTCTGACTACACTCTCCCAGGTTCTATAGTTCATTTTCAACATAGTGTCTAGTGAGTATCACTACTGCATTTTTTCTCTTACCCTCCACCAAACAGATAATCTTATATATAAGACAAAGGATACTGAAAACAAAATAGAGACAAAGGACACAGAAAAACAAATAGCAAAATAACAAAAAAAAAACTCTCTTGCTTCTATTTCTTGGAGTTCATTTCCATAGCATCATTTGATATAAATATATGCACATAGCTATTGAGCCTTTGTGATTTTCTCCTAAGAATATCCTCCTTTGGTCTCAAGTCCAATGTATTTTTTGTCTTTTACCATCTAATGTGTTTACTTATAGATTTATGGGCACATTCTAGTTACAACAAATGAGGAAAACCATTAAGCCTATGTATCTTTGGGTCTGCTTACTTCACTTAATATATTTTTCCCAACTCTCTCTATTTCCTTATGAATGTGTACCACTAATATTTAAGACACAAAGTAGAGAGATTAACTATGAAACTAGAGAAATTTCATGCCTTATGGATTTACATATACTCTATGTGTATGTGTTTATATGTATCAATGTTATTTTATTGGAGGGAAATTACAAATCATTTTATAAGTCTTAGTTCAGTAATGTGCATATGAATGCAATTAAGCAAATCAATCTTGTTACAATACAATTAATGGCATTAATCAGAAATTTAAATCTGGATGTGTGGCTAACAGGGCCGTGAGTTCAAATCCCAGGACTTCCAAAACAAATAAGGGAGAAGATGAGTATTATTGGTATTACTGCTGAGTATATATGCAGAATGTATGTCACAAGGACCCCTGTATTTCCTATAAATAAATTGAAACCTAACTCTGGGATTTTAAGCAGGGAAAACCATGACAAGTATTATTATTCAGTAAACTTTAAGGATTTAATGTTCCCAAAAGAAATATAATTTTTCTAGAAATTACTGCAGAGAAGAAAAATATTTCTTTTTGGGCTAGTGAGAAAGAGAGAGAGAAAGGGAGACAGAGAAAGGGAGAGTGCTATATAATGATGTTGAGCATAGTGCTGTCAAAAATACCATTATAAATTTTAATAATGAATTTTCTAGGGCTTAAGTCTAAGCAATGGGAATGGAAAGAGATGGCGATAGGACAACATTGATTTTGTCTGATATATTGTGTTCCGTGGCTTAGATTAATTCAAAGATAGAGCCTCTAAAAGACAAGATGAAGAGCAAATTACTCAGTAAATAGTCCATAAATACTATTTTGCTCAACCAAAATTTGATAAATATGAAACAAAATTGAATGAGAGATGTTTCCTGCTCTGGAAGCAGTTTGTGTATTGGTGAAAGGCTGGGCCATATTCATTAGAGAAGAGCAACCTAGATGCAATTACACCAAGGAGTAATTTTTGATGAGTGTGTGCTGTGTGCTGTTCATGTTACCAGCATCTTCTTGTCCTAGTCTGTCTGGCTTCTGGTTCAGAATCCAAAACTGAGAGCCTGAGAGAATATTATATATTGTTTGCATGGAGATTGGCCAAAGGTAGCTATGGCCAGGGAAGGTAACTCTTCCTTATAGACCTAAGGGAATAAGTTTCAAAGGCTTTTGAGCAAGAGCACAAGACTCTGAGTTCAAATCCCAGTACTGGAGTGCGCATGTACATACATGCGTATGCGCGCACACACATACACACACACTTTTAGTGGTATGCTGTGTAATGTAAGAGCTGACATCTCTACAAACCTTGTGATTTTACTACTGTTGTCACAAATAACTTCTGTATATCTGGGTGATATGCAATATTTTGGCATGGGATGCCAGGGCTGGAAATGCACCTATAGTTGTTTTTTGGTTTTGGTTTTTTTTGGGGGGGTTATTTTATTCTGTGCATCAGGACTATAGAAACTTCCAAACTCCCCCTGTATTCTACTCATGAACTTCTCTTTTCAATTCAGTGGCCAGAGTTGAATCTTTCTGTCGTATTCAAGAAAAGCTAGAAACACAAATATTTAACTTTTCTGCAATGTATATTAAAGAAAGATAAGTGAGATTGAATGTTGGGTCCATCACTTACTAGCTGTTTGGTGCTGAGCAAGCTACTTTGACTTTGAAAGCTTTTGTTTCCCTATCTTTAACACTGATGTTCTACCAGTCATCATTAGAACATGTATTTGTGAGGGTAGATTGACTAAAAAAATTAAGCAAATACATGTATCTTCACCCAAATTCTTAATTTACAAAACAGTAGAGCAAGATTCGGCTCCCAGTTTGCAGATTCTTACCCCCTGCTATATGGCATGCCCCTGTTCAGGTAACCCAGCTCTTCTGACCCTATAGGTGAGTCTCTTAATGAAGAACACCAGGGGAGTTATAAAACCTCCGATTAAAATAAATAAAAAGCGATTGTGATACCATTTGTAACTTCAATGTGTACATCTCACTCCAGGAAATAATGATCTTCATGTGTTTGTTCCCTTGGGACATTATACTGTCATGATCAGACCAAATATTTGTTAATAAAGAAGGCTAACTCAATATCCGCAAAATGGAGAAAGTAGAGAAATCACAGTTACATTGGGAACTTAGAAACTATAATCGAAAAATCATAAACATTGGAATTAAATATTCAGGCTTGAATGGGCTTTGCTAAGGATTCGAATTTTCTTATATATAGAACTTTTGCTTTATTTCAAAATATTATTTTTCACATTTTCCTAGTTTACTGGCTGAAAACTTTCCAGATCCTTGTTTTACATGAAATTTGCTGACATTATTTTCCAAAGTCAGTGTTCTATTTGGTCCACATTTGGAAAGATAATCTTTGGGAAAGTGAATGGTCTGGCTGACATTTCTTTGCTTTACTTTTTCTTTCCTTTTCCTTGGTTTCACAAGTTAACATTTGTAGCAATATTTTACAGACAGCATTAAGATCACATCGCCAAGGATTGGAAAGTAATAGAATGAGGCTTACTCTTTTTTCCTCCACTTTGAGTTTTATTAACTTTGTCAAAAATTGGAATTTCATATATTTCTCACTTTATAATTCAAAGTATCTCAATCCTGACCTTGCATTGAATAGAAGAAATGATGAATGTGAATATGAAATGCACTAAAAACTTGGAACTGCTTTTCTGTTGTAAGCTCAGCTACCAGTAATATTGAGCTATGCAATTTTACTAACCTAATATTGAACTCGGGCACCTCTGTAATTTCTACAGGTAGCATCAGGTAGAAAAGAGTGATTGATACTGGGTGCTGGAGGCTCACGCCTGTAATCCTAGCTACTCAGGAGGCTGAATGCTGAGGATCAAAGCCAGCCTGGGCAGAAAAGTCCATGAGACTCTGATCTCCAATAAAAACCCACTAGAAAACCAGAAGTGGCACTGTGGCTCAAGAGGTAGAGTGCTCGCCTTGAGCTGAAGAGCACAGGGACAGCGCCCAGGCCCAGAGTTCAAGCCCAGGACCGACAAAAACAAACAAATAAAAAACAAAAAAAAAGAAAAAAGAAAAGAGTCATTGGATGATGGCTGACAAGGACTTTGGACAGATGAATTACAATGATCAAATTCAAGGGAGGTCTTTTACATTTTTTTTTTTTTTGCCAGTCATGGTGCCTGAACTCTGGGCCTGGGCACTGTCCTTGAGCTCTTCAGCTCAAGGCTAGTGCTCTACCACTTAAGCCACAGTGCCACTTCCAGCTTTTTCTGCTTATGTGGTGCTGAGGAATTGAACCCAGGGCCTCAGGCATGCAAGGCAAGCACTCTACCACTGAGCCACTGTCTTTTACATTTTTAAAAAAAATTTTATTTATTTTTTATTGTGATAATACTGTACAGACGGGTTACAATTAGATGGGCAAGATAATGAGTACATTTCCTATCAAGCATTGTAGCCTCCTCCTTTGTTTCCCCTTCCCATCCTCCCCCTGCCCTCCCCACCCAAGCCTTCCCCCCCCCCCCCCAAAGTTGTAAAGTTCGTTTTCAACATGACAACTTGTACTTCTCATTGTTGCAACGGGTCCACCTGTATCCTTATTTAAACGACTTGTTTTTCCCCTTCCCCTCCACAAATTATACCGACATTAAATACAGTGAAAGCAGGGGTTATACTGTGGGGGAGGGACATACAAAGCAACAAAGAAATAATCTTTTTTTTTTTTTTAGTGAAAGCAGGGGTTATATTGTGGGGGAGGGACATACAAAGCAACAAAGAAATAATCTTATAAATGCGTTAGAAACAAATGCATGAAAGAAAAAAACATTAAAATACATATCTAAGGGTTCATTTTCCTAACATCACATTATCTGACCTTTTCTGCTTGACTCATACATATACTAGATACTGCAAATAAGGGAAACCATGGGACCTATGTTTCTTTGGACTTGGCTTACTTCACTTAATATAATTTTTTCCAAGTCTTTCCATTTCCTAACAAATGGGGCAATGTCATTCTTTCTGATGGAGGCATAGAATTCCATTGTGTATATATACCACATTTTCTTGATCCATTCATCTACTGAGGGGCATCTGGGTTGGTTCCATATCTTAGCTATGGTAAATAATGCTGCAATAAACATAGGTAGTGGTAGCTTTAGTGTGGTCTTGTTTGTACAGCCTCTTCAGTAAATGGTGCTGGCAAAATTGGTTAACTACTTGTAGAAAACTAAAGCTAGATCCTTATATATCATCCTGCACCAGAATCAACTCCAAATGGATCAAAGACCTCGGAGTCAAAGCAGACACTCTGAATACATTACAGGATGGAATAGGAGAAACCCTAGATCTCCTTGGCGCAGGCTGAAATTTTCTTAATAGAGACCCAGAAACACAACAAATCAAAGAAAGGTTGGACAAATGGGATTGCATGAAGTTGCAGAGCTTCTGCATGGCAAAGGACATAGCTAGTAAGATCAATAGAAAGTCCACAGATTGAGAGAAGATCTTCACTAGCCATACAACAGACAAGGGTCTCATATCTAAAATATACTTGGAACTCAAAAAATTAAATCCCCCAACAACAAATCCTCAAAGAAACAACTGCCCAATAAATAAGTGGGCTAAAGACTTAAAGAGAAACTTTTCTGAAAAAGAAAGGATGGCCAATAGACACATGAAGAAATGCTCATCCCTAGCCATAAAAGAAATGCAAATCAAAACAACATTGAGATACCACCTCACTCCAGTTAGTATGGCTATAATCAAGAACTCTAACAACAACAGATGCTGGAGGGGATGTGGACAGAAGGGAACCTTACTTCATTGTTGGTGGGAGTGTAAACTTGTTCAACTACTTTGGAAAGCAGTATGGAGATTCCTCAAAAGACTTCACATAGAGCTCCCCTATGACCCAGCAATCCCACTTTTGGGCATTTACCCAAATGTTTACAAACAAGACCACGTCTTTTACATTTTTAAGGGGAAAGAGAATTGAAGGAATAAACTTGTGGCTTTTAATAGGTGAATGTTTGTACTTCACTCAGCAATCTGCCATCTTCAATGAGAAAGAAAGACAAGAGAGCTCTGAGCTGGTTCTTCCCTTTTCAGTTTCCTTCCATTAGGAGAAGCACAGTTTCAAGAGTAATCTTATCTTACTGTGACAATGACAGTTAACAAGTAGTGAATAAAACCTTTACTTGTATGACCTCATTGAATCCTTCCAAAAGCCTTGAAGTAGATGTTCTCATTACTCCAATCAATCATTTGTCAGTGATGATGAATACAGGCAATTTATAAGCCCAGAGTCAAAGTGGAGCCAGGGCCACAATCTTTCTTGGCCTTGCCCCATTATTCAGCTTTCAAAGATGCTTTCCAAGATGCTTCAAACTAGACCCTATGTTGACATTTATGTTGGGTAAGTAGTTGCCAATAAATACTTCATGTGTGATTTCAAGTTAGGTTTTATGGGTAATGTCTATGTTTAGAAAAATAAATTGTAGGCTACTTAAGCAAGGTTAAATGAGTGGTACTAATACCTCTAACTGATATTTATATACATTTTTATATTCTTCAAGTGTTGTTATGGCCTATACCAAGCCTTGTCTTAGTATCAGGTAAATAATAATGACTGTTCCCAGTTTGTGACAGGTGAAGTGTGATATTACACCTTCTGATCATTGTCTGTTCAACACTTCCAATAGTCAGTACTTCTCCAAATGCTTAATGCTTGTTAGACATAACACACATTATAGGTATAAGATTACCACTGAACCTCAGCATCCATGAAGGAAAAGCATGATTCTCTCTTCTTAAACTGCATGTCTAGTTCCTGGCATCATGCTTAGCACATGTAGGGATTTAAGAGTATGGTGACAGGCTTTGAGAACAGCTCCCAAGGGGTCATCATAGCCTCTTCCTTATAGTGGGATGATTATAAACTTTGTAACAAATGCAACTAACATTACATAAAAGGATAGCAAATGTAACGGTAACTACTACTGTTATTGGAATTATAAATACTTAAGCTTGAAATATTCTTTATATGTCACCCATGGGCAAGAATTCATTCACCCTCACAGTTTAGCCTTGTTCATCCTTCAAATCTCAAATAGGTTTGCCACCCTGGCAAAGCCTTCTTCTTCTCCAGACAGCTTCTCCCTTCACTTGGTCTCATATTACTTCCTATACACTTCTCCTCATCATTTTTGTACAATGCAGTCATGTTTCCTCAGATTTACTAGATTAAAAGTCAGCTGGGCGCTGGTGGCTCATGCCTGTAATCCTCACTACTCAGGAGGCTAGGATCAGAGGATCATGGTTTGAAGCCATCACAGAAAGGAAAAGTTCTTCTTGTCCTTGAGCACATTGCCTGTATGTGAGTTTTGCCTGTGAATTTTCAGAGTAAGCTCTTTAAAAAGGTGCCACTGACTCACATGAATAATACTAGCTACTCAGGAGGCTGAAATTGGGAGATCAGTTTGAAGACACAGTTTGAAGAAGAAAAGTTCTAGAGATTCTATCTTCAATTAACCTACAAAAATTGGGACTGCATATGTGGCTCGCATGATAGAGCATACCACCTGAGCACGAAGGTGGTTCCAAAATCAAACTCTGGTAAAAGTAAAAAAGAAAAATTAAAAATAATACCTCTATTTCCTTAAAAAATAAGTATAGCTAGGGGCAAATGGCTCATGCCTATAATACTAATGATCGTGGTTTGAAGCCAGCCTGAACAACCAAGTCCATGAGACTCTTCAATTAACCACCAAAAAAGCCGGAAGAGGAGCTGTGGCTCACTGGTAGAGTAGCAGCCTTGACTGAATTCCCTAAGGGACAGTGGCCTAGTACATGAGTTTCAACCCTTGTACTGGCACAAAAAATTGTAAGCTAATAATAATAGCTGTGACTTTGGTCCTGTATTGTTCCAATTGCTTCATATACACTTTGATATAATCAACTTTAAAGGTGGATATGGCCTTGGTAAAGATTTTACCTTGGGCTAAATTGCTATGTTGTTATTGACCATCTCAACTAATAGTTACTAGAAAGTCAGTCCATTTGGCATTTTCCCTACTCCCCTGCCCCATCTCTGACTCAAAAACTGCCTGCCAATAAGTTAGAAAAATATTCTGTAAAAAAGTGGAAATGAAACCATAGCTCCTTCCAGCTGATCACACCTTGGCTATCTTACTTTAAACTTTAGTGAACATCCTACTCTAAAACTGGTATATTGGAGAGCAATAGGATGGAATTCTCTTTCCTCTCATTGGGATTTAGAGTCTGATCAGAGTGATATGATACTTAGACTCTTGGGGTTATAGCGGATACAGACAAATTATGAATAGTGGGTCCCAAAATGAAAACATGTCAACTACCCATCACAATGCACATTGCACCAGGCCTCCAGCTGAATCGAAAGCTGGGAGAAGGGCAACAGCTATGTATGAATTTGATAGAATGGACATGAAGCAAATTAATAAATTCCTGAGTATAAATCTTGCTCTTTTGATTCCATATGTTGTCTTTCCCACACTAAAGCATTGGGTCCTTGTGAATGATGGCATGTGCTTAAGTAAAAGTAGCAACTCTGAAGCTGAATGTTGTTGTCATGGGTCTGATGGTATGTGAATAGGGGAGTCACTCACCTAAGTTGAGGAGGAACAGAGTTCTCTGAGTGTGCCTCCATACTGTCTGGTTGACGCTCTGCTTGCATTGCCCAAAGGCAAAGTACGAGGTCATATAGCAATTGCTTTTCTGCTTCATGGTTTAGGAAGTAGGCTCACCAAGGATTGAGAAATTTTGGCATAAAAATCACTCATGGGCAAAGTTGTCATTCAAAGCTGTGATTCTCACACCATATTGCATTTGGTTGTACTAGAAAGTTTTAAATCCACAAGTGCCAGAGCAGCTTCCTGGAATAACTAGATCTTATTCTTTAGCAACGGGGTGGGGAAATCATTGGATATACTTATTCTGTAAGTTCTCTAGCTGATTCTCATCTGCAGCTAACATGAGACCCTTATGACTTCCAAAATTGACTTATAGGACTTAATGCCAGAAAAGTGAGACACCTATTTCTCAGGGTGATAGCCATTTTTATTTCACAACTAGAACTACCCAATTTTACCACCATCACTGTTAAATATTTATAATCTAGTGATATAACCAAGTATTCATGTCTACCTCAAAAGGTAAAAATTCTTCCCAAATGGTGTTATAGACTGTTTTTAAAAAATCATAAATGACATTTAAATACAAAGCAGTTAAATAACAATCTCACAGAGACTGTGCAAAGGAATAGGACTCCCTCCCAGCAAACCTGGGTTGTACCATGGAGCTCCTTATTCACTATTCTGTTCTTTGAGCTTGAAAACCTGGCTTAGCATGTCATGGGTTTCCCTTGGCCTTAGCTCACTTAGAAATGTTTGATGTTTCTCTTGTGTTACCTGTTCATCTGATCAAGGTCACTTCCTCCATCTAGCTCTCCTTTAATCATGCTAACCCACTGTTTGCATTTCTAGCCATCCCTCTTCTCCCTCAGGGAAGCTTAATGCTTTCACATTATTTCAAAAGTGGTCCCTTTATATTCAGCCCCCAGGCCTTTGATTTACTTCTTAACTTTTCAGTCTTGCACATATCTCCTGATGGATGTCAATTACTCCAAAGTTACCTCTTAGTCAGGCATCAAAGATTGAGTTTCGCTGCATGAAGTAATATGAGTAATGGATATTGAAGTCAGTAGATGACCAGTCTAGTTCTCATTCTACTAATCACAAACTGAAATCCTTTCTTCTCCTCTCCTCTCCTCTCCTCTCCTCTCCTCTCCTCTCCTCTCCTCTCCTCTCCTTTCTTCTCCTTCCCTTTCCTCTCCTTTCCTTTCTTCCCTTCCCTTTCCTTCTTTTTATTTCTTTTTCTTTATTTTTTTCTGATTCTAAATCTTGAACTCAGGGACTGGGCTCAGTCTCTGAGCTTTTTGCTCAGGGCTAGAATGTTATCACTTGAGCCACAGCTCCACTTCTGGCCTTTTTAGAAGTTTATTGAAGATGAGTGTGTTATGGCCTTACTGAAATTCTTTAAAATATTATTTAACTGCTCTGAGCCTGTGTCCTTGGTGAAGAAATTAATGTACAAAATGGATCATGATACTTGCCTTGCTGAAAATAAGCATGCAAGTTTCTTGATACAAGGTCTGATTTCCAGTGGGTTCCAGGTAAGTATTTATTCCTTTTAATCTCTTAAGTATCCAAAATTAATCACCACAAAAAAATTGTTGCTGAAGTGTTGCACGGTCTTGTAGCCACTTATTTCCCCAGAGAAGTCTTGAATTTACTAAGAAATATACGTGCACATCCATAGGTCTTTATGCATCTATTGAGTAGAAAAGGGTTCCTTTCCTGGGGCAGTAGGGACAATAGAACTCTGGGACATTAACACAACGGGCAGGATTTTGTGTTGAAAGCAATTTCAGAGACTTGGTTGAAAAATACTGCTCGTGTGCCTGCATCCTTTGCTATTGCTTTCTTTAGTTACTACCAATCTGCAAATAAACCAGACTCTCCTAAGAGATACCTCATTATTTTTCTTGACTTGTTCTCCTGTGATCATATTTCTGGCTGTGCTTACTGGGGGGCTTTCTGTAATTGGGTTCAAACAGCTCAGTGAACATAGCAGTCCCCAGGCACACTCAAACCTAATCTCTAAGTAACCAGTGTGGCTCTTAGATGAATGCATGACCATGAGATTTACTGATACTAGAAAAACTGAATTCCCCATAATTATTTTTATACTTCATTTCTAGAGAGCAAAAAAAAAAGCAATACCCACATGTGGATGAAATTTAGTTTGCAATCATCAGCCCTAAGCAGTGCTTATACCAGCAATGCCATAGCAGTAAAACTAAGTCTGTTTTCAAGTTTGTTGCAGTGATGTCTGCTTTCTTGTAGAGATGCTACAATTTTATGGTCTATGGTTCAGCTCTGTTCCTAAGAGCTGATAAGGACAGTGTAAAGAACACCACAGTGAATTTGAACTCTTTATTAAATTGGAAAAAATATGTCTTATTAAATCAAATGTTAGTGGAATAGATGATATCCACATAGGATCTGGTGAAAAATGAAAGCAGGATAGCATATCCTTTTTTAAAAAATTGCCTACCGGAGAATTTTCTTTAAAATGAACAAAAAATAGATAAGTATTTGTTAAAAATTGTTTGCATCAGTAATAAAGGATGTAAAGTGGTAGGTAATTACATGTTCAAATCTCACCTTGAACTATAAAACAGAAATGATGACCAAGGTTCCTTTGAAAAATTTAGGCTGTGCATTAGTTGAAATATTTCTAATAGTGGCCAGTTCACTGATGCTTCATAATTCCCACAAGTTTTATTGAAGTTACTCAACTCACAACCTCCCATCCAGTCAGCTTGACTGAAATAAGAAGTGGGAAAAAGGGAATTAAGTAACAGCTGAAATAATGCTGTGAATCAGAGATGCAAAGAGGGGCCAAACTCTGTAGCGCATGGGATATGGACTCAAGCTATCATAAAATGCCTGGCCACTTAACATAGAGGGAAAGGAACCATTATAGTCTGTGTTGACATCAATGCATTGTAATCATTACAATGGTAGGGACTGATTGTGAATGGTCCTCATTAGAAAATCCACCTCAGCTTCTTAACTAGAAAAACAATGTGTTAAGGGCTGTCCTGTGCATGTAATCTTATTTAATTGTCCTGTGCACACTGTAAAGTACATGTTATTACCCCTTCAAGGCTCATGGATATAATAAAGAATTTATTCAAGATTACAAAGGAAATAATGAAGAAAAATTTAAACTACCTGGAATATTTGCTTACTGAAATTTCTTTTTTTGGTGTCGCAGATAAAACATGCAATTGATAAATATTAAACCACATATTTACAACAAATATAATATTTATATGATCACATTGCTTTTTCACCGTATGGTTCATCAAGGAAGTAAGGTTGATACTGGGAATCTCAGTAGATAGTAAGATGAAGATGTGTTAGAAGGACAAATCTATGTGGACAAGTTTAATAAAGTGGAGATTCTGTAGGCATGGGCTTCCTTTGTGAGCATTTGATGCATGGTTCAAATCAGATTCTCAAATAATTAACCATGAATGGATGGATGAATAATTGATTGAAGGAATGACTAAGGACAAGCTTTAACAATTAGGTCAAAGGTTAATCTGTTGACTTTGTTCTCCTTTCCTTCCTTCCCCTCTCCTCCTGTGCCAGCACTGGGGTGGGATTTGAACCTAGGGCATGGGCAATGTCCCTTGGCAATTTTGTTCAAGGTTGGTACTCTACTACTTGAGCTACAACTCTACTTCTGGATCTTTATGGTTAATTGAAAATAAAAGTCTCACGCACTTTTCTATACAGACTGATCCTCAGATCCCAGCCTCACAGGCATGAGCCACCAGCACCTGATTAAAAGCATTTTTACATTTTTTTTCTGTAACGCAGACTTATTTTTATTGTCACTATTCTACAAATATCATGCACTGCAGTGACTTTTGTATAGCTTTTTTATTGTGTTAAGCATTATCAGTAATTTAGAGATGATTTAAGATATATGGGATGGAAATGTGTAAAATGATGTAATTCACATTTCATAACAGGGACTTGGGTATGAACAAATCTTGATATTTGTGGGGGTCCTAGAACCAAATCTGGATCCCCAGGGACAACTGTCTATCAGATTACATATGTATGTGGGGAAAGACAGAGCCAGATAGACATATTCATTTTCCCTTGGATTGAGTTTGAAAATTGAGAAGTCTGAGCCGGATAAGGGCAGAAATATTCAATTCAGATGCTCACATCCCCACTGAGCAAACTTACCAAGCTTGTCTTCTCTTCCTGTGCTCCTGCTGCAGTCAGCCCTGATCTGCATCTTTGCAACCCAGAAGCACTGCACAGCCCCAGTCCTGCATCAGGGTGGCAGACTCACTGTTTATCTGGACTTGAGCCAGGCTGCTCATTTCATGTGATGGCTGACTTGTGGCTCAGCACCACAGTCTGTGGCCCACCAGGGGAAGGGAGATTGGGAGAGCCAGCCTAGAAAATATGTCAGTGACAGGCAATCAGGAAAGGAAGCTGACCCATGTGTGGATCCATGGGTCTTAGTGGTGCTGGTAAGGGGAATCTCTAAGTGAAGTCGATGAGTTAAAAGGGAGCTAACTACAAGAGTCTTAGGTTCTACCTGGGTAGTAAGATTGTGTGACATGACAGGCAGGCAGAGGATGGAGTGAAAGTTGAAAAGAATGGAGGAACAGCCTTCAGTCAGCTGTGAAAGACACATGGTTGCAGAAGCAGTCAGGGGACAGGGAGGGAACAAAGCTAGTGAAGTCTAATAGTTGTCCATCAAATGCCAGTTCTAATGGTAGATTAGAAATGATTTTCTGTGGCTTTATTTATATATGCGCTTATTTATTTCACTATTTCTTAATCATCATGACAGATATTAAGGAACTACCTGATAGACAATGTGCTTAGAGAATTGGTGAATAAGCACTCAAAATACTTCCTGCTCAATACTCAAAATATTTCCTGCTGGAAATACAAGGAGTATTTTGCAGTTACAAAAATCCAGAAAGAAGCTATTTAAGTGATCACATAAATGTGAGTGCTGATGTTAATTACAGGAACAAAATTTTGTTATTTAAAATTTAAATTATTAAATATCTCTTTATCTGGCTCTGTCCCTGCAGTAAACTTCTTTACAATTATCTTTACTATTGTTGTCACCATCACCATTACCACCATCTTTAAAACTGAGCCCTTGCAATGTGGGACAGGCACAGAGTTAAGTCTATTACAATAGTCATGTCATTAACCCTCACAACAATCATGGAAGAGAGCATCATTATCTTCATGTCACAGGGAGTGACTGAGTCTGAATGAGGCCAAGTGTCTTTCCTGAGGTCTCATAGCTGATTGATGGCATAACTGAATTCAAACCCATGTCTTCCTCTCAGGAGCCTTTAAATTCTAAATGAGTGAGAAGTGATAGAAATTAGGCAGTTGGAAGACCTGCGAAGTTGAGGATCATTGTATGAAAGTGTTAGAAAACCAGACTGGATACTGATGGCTTATGCCTATAACCTTAGCTACATGAGTCACTGAGAATGGTTTGAGGCTAGCCTTGTTAAATGTTTGCGAGCCTCCCTCTCACCTAGATCTGGAAGAATAACATTGCCTGCCATGATAAGCTGTGTGGGAGGCTGAGACTGTAAGAATATGGATTCCTGACCAGCCCAGACAGGAAAATCCACCAGACTCCATCTCAATGGAGGGCAGGTAGGTGTGGAAATTGCTGATTTGTGCCCGTCATCCCAGCAATGATGGGAAGCCTAAAATAGACAGATGGCAGTCCAGGCACATAGCAAGACATCATCTTTAAAACAGCAGCAATGGGCTAGGAAGGTGGCTCAGTGGTAGAGTGCTTGCCTTGCATTCATGAGACCCTGGATTCAATTCCCCAGCACCACATAAATAGAAAAAGCTGGAAGCGGCACTGTGGCTCAAGTGGTAGAGCACTAGCCTTAAGCTGAAGAGCTGAGGGAATGCAACCCAGGCCCAGAGTTCAGGTACCATGACTGACGGGAAAAAAAACAAAAAACAAAAAAAAACCCAACAGCAACAACAAAATAGGCTGGAAACATGGGTTAGTAGTAGTGGACTTCTGTTGCATGCATTAGGCTCCAAGTTCAAACCCCACTATAGCAAAATAATAATAATAATAATAATAGATAAAACAGCATTGGGAAAGTGAAAACCTCAGTGTATTTATACTATTTGACCAACAAATATATAAATAAATCCCAATTGGGGGTATTTCTTTATTACCAAAATCAGAGAATTTTGTTTGATTTTGTTTTGGCATCCTTGATTTTGAACTCAAGGTCTCATGTGTGCTGTGTGCTTGACTTGCTTGTTAGGCTGGTACCTTACCACTTGAGCCTGCTTTTGCTGATGCTTTTAGAGATAGAGTCTACTGAATTTTTCTGCCTGGCTGGCCTCAAACCATATATTCTTCAGATCTCAGCCTAGCAGTAGTAGCATGTGCCAGTGCTGCCCAGTTTGGTGGGGGTTTTTTTGTTGTTGTTATTTTTGTTGTTGTTGTTTGGTGTGAATGTGTGCACATATGTGGGTGTATTTGTTTGTTTAACTTAAGGATTATCCTTGCCAGATTCAATCAAAACCAATAAACTGAAAAATTAAAATAAATTGAAACAGAGTATTCAATTGCTGCATATGCAGCTCACTTGACGTAGAGATCCTCTTAGGTCTAAGTTACCAACTGTGTCTAAATCACTGTAAACTGTTGTGTCATCTGCTAAGTGCTTTTCTGTCTTGAATTTTGTCACAGTATGCCCTCCAGTAAGGTGCTGGTGGCTCACACAGATCTGAGGATCGTGGTTTGAAGCCAGCCCAGGCAGAAAAGTCCAGGTACTTTTATCTCCAAATAACAACCAAAAAGCTAGAAGTGGAGCTGTGATTCAAGTGATAGAATACTAGCCTTGAGAATAAAGAGTTCAGGGACAGCACCCAGGACTTGAATTCAAGCCCCAGGACCCGGAAAAGAAAAAGAGTATCTTAGCAGCAAAATGTTGCCACTAGTGTCAATAATAGTGTAAAGATGTTTATTAAAATTGTAATTACTAGCAAAAATTAATTGTATAAATTCCTGAGACTCATTGTGATACTTTATACATGAAAATAAAGTGCATGAATTCTCTTTGTTCCCCTTTATTATCTTCTTCCCTACTCTCCTATTTTCTTCTTTCTTCTGGCCCAATACTTCCCACTCCTTACTTTTATACTTTCAGGTAATTTTTCCCCTAGCTTTATATTAGAGGAAACATGCAAAACTTGTCTGAGTGTGGCTTATTTTGCTTCGCATATCCTTGGGATCTACCCATTTTCCTCCAAATGAGATTATTTCATTCCTGTTTGTGGATGACTAGTACTCCTTTGGGTGATTGTGTAAATACTACATTTTATTTATCTGTTCATCTTTTTATAGCCACCTAGGGCGGATTCCAAATACTAGGTATTTTAAATAGTGCTACTATAAACATGGGCATTTTATAGGATGACCTAATTTTCTTGTAATATATACTGAAGTATTGGGTAGCTGTAAAGTTATTGTAAATTTCTTTTTTCCCCCTTTTTCTCCTTCCTCTCCTTTCTTCTCTGTTCTTTCTCTTACTTGCTTATTTTCTTTATTATTATTATTTTTTGCATAGTAAAGGATTTTACTTAAAATATAAGAGTTTACTATTCTAAATGAAATATACTTTAAATAACTAGAAAATAGGCATTTGGAAGCTATAAATTTTACCTATTTGTACCTTAGGATATATTCTTTCCCGAGGAGCTGTACACATTTCACCTGGTAAATGACTTTAACATCTTCCACCTGTTATTTGTTTAATTGACCTAGAGTGGAACAAATGTTACTTCCACATGCACTGTCATTTTCCAGAGAAGCCATCCCTAAAGCCTGTTGGACATCTCCTAGCCTCTATATATCTTCTTTATTGATGCTTTTAAAGTTTTAATTAAATATTTTTTCTCAATATCTCTTTACTCAAGATCTCTGAAATCACACTAATTGTAGGGCTGATGGATACAGGACTATAAACTGAATATCAGACAATGTGCTGTAGTAGAGGAGAAATGACTATTTATTGAGTAAATACATTTCTGTCCACTAAATAGACTAAACAAATTGTTTCTAATATGAAACCTAAGACATGTATCACTTGCCTGGTAAAACAAACAAATGAACAAAATTGGTTTTGTATCTTCCAATGAGTAGCAATACCAATTTCTGTAAAGAACTAGTAAAATGCACAGGTATCTTCCCCTGAGACCCCAATACTGCCAGAGTCACAAATCCATGGCAAACTTCAGATGTTCTAGGGCTTAAATGTTTTCATGTTGAGGCTATGGTAGTATTATCAGCATGGTTATTTTTGTGCAAAGACAAAGCTGTTTTATCATGGTTGTTGCTGTGATGTGGGTTTCTTCATTCCCAAACATATTGGCTTTTAGGACAAAGTGTAAATAGCTCCTTTGCTTTCCTGGAACTTATATGTACAGGGAAAACTTATTAGGAACTAGAAATGATTGCTTAGGTTAGTTTTGAAAATGACCCAGTTCTATTTCCCCCTGTGATTTAGTAGAGATTAGCATTGCCACAATAAAATAACAGATGATTGAATGTCAATGCCCACTTCTGAGTATAGCCTTCAGTCAAAGAACACATTCTTTAGGCTGTTCTAACTTGAGGCAAAAGTAATTGTATTTTCACTAGTTGGGGAACTGTTTGGGATATAGGTGATAAAGACCAAAATTTGGCTTTCAGAAATATTGCACACTTTACAAAAGACATACAAATATTAGAGGAGGATCTGGGTTTTGTTTTGTTGTTTCCCATTTATCTATATAGATGTCTGCATAAAGCAACAGGGGCTTCACATGTGAGAAAGAGAAAAAGCTAGTCAGCAGAGGGCTAACAATGTGTGGGAACACAGGAGTTCATGCAAATAATATGTGGATGTGCACAAATGCCAAACCATCCATTCTCCTGGATTCTATTGGGTCTCATCAAGAGCTTTAATTCCAGTTCTAAAGTCAGGATTTCCTATTGGATATTTGGTCCTTTCTGGAATGATTTGTTTCTTTGCTTCTAACTCATTTTCTTTTCCACCTTGAAGGAAACTGTTTTCTATGCTGAATTTTCTGCGGGCTTTCAGAAGCCTAACACAATACAATAGCCCTATGGGCAAAGAAGGAGAAGAACTGAACATATGAATCAAAGTCTTCCTTAGATTGACTCGTGGCATTGCTCTGGGTAGAAGGAGACTTTGCCTCTAGTGTGCTGTCTGCCTAGTGGAAAAAGGGCATTGAGTAGATTAAATGCAGAGTCTGCCCTCCAGACTTCCTACACATACCTGCCTAAACTAGAGCAAGCAATGATGTGTTCCCCTTGAGCAAATGGACAGTAGAGGAAAAGACAAAATCAGATCCAAGTAATTTATTCTGCACTTTACTGGCAAATGACCATTTAAGAATTTATGTATCAAGTGATATGCAATCTTGGTTACATAAATTATACAAAAAGTATATTCTGAGGACACACTAAATGACTTCCTGCAGAAAAAAATATTTTATCAATTGTATGCTAATAACTTTGTACCAGGTTAATCCATTCAAATGTATTTTCAGTGTTCAAGCCTGAGCTCCAATTGGAGCAGCTTGGGATCTAGACTAATCCTGAGAAACCGTTCCACAGGTAATTTGTAAGCCATTGCCGTTTTGTTGGATTGTGAGAATAAAGATTTTTTTGAACTGTCTCAAAGTGGGCACTTTAGCACTCGGGTGGACAGTACTGAATTTTATTTAGCCCAGCAGGTCTTTGTGAACATGCGCTGGCAGGTAATGAAGACTCCACTTCACAGCAGGGATAACTCATTTCTGCTTGGCCTTGTCATCAACACGGGCTTTATATAATTAGAGTTTGAGTTGTTTTCCCCAAACCCCCACAGTTTGACTCAGAGATTAACATTTAAAAGACTTATATCAGCCAAAGGAAGATAGAAGTTTTACATTACTTTTCTTTTTGGAGAAAATGAGCATGGTACAGTGGAAATCAGCAGGATTCAGAATCAGGCTCAACTGGTTTTGAATCATGGCTTTGTTATTTAATAGCTGCAACTAATAAGCAACTGCCTTAGCTTTCTCAGTCTCACCTTCTTCCTGTAGCCTTGAGGATCCATCTACCTTTCCAGTATGGTTGTAGGAATGATTTCTAATCCTGTAGGTTTTCTGGAGTCTTTGTAGGTGGCCCCAAACGGGTAGCTCCAGTTTCCCTGATAGAACAGGACAAAATGGAGTTTATCTAAATTCAAACCCCTTATATATGGCTGCAGATTGCTCCTCGGCTTGTAAATGAAAATATTATTAAAGGAAAAACTCTTCATTTTCATTTAAGCCTTTCAAGTGTAGAAAAACCATTTCCACCGTGACCTTTCCAAACCTTAATTCATCCTTTCCTGTGGACTTGTTACTAGGACCAGAGGAGGAAAACACTAATTTGATGCTGCACCACACTTAAAAACTGAAGATGTGGATTTCCTAAATGGACTCCATCTTTCATCCACCTTCTAATAGCAGAGAGAAATGTGATAGGCTGTCACATCTTCATCCCTAGAAAGGATGTATGCTGTGTAAAAACATCAGAAAGAAAATATGGGATGACTCTGGACAGAGCATTGAGCTTTAAGATTCTAGGCCACCTTTTCCAGGTGTCTGGCTTTAGGTGCTTTATTTTGTGTCAATCAATCTCAGATTTTTCTCCTGAGTTCCCAGATAAGGAAAAGCTCCTCTGAGTTTTAAGAGAAATCAAGGATGTAACAATGTTTCCAAAAAGCAAAGTCTTGCACAAACATAAGATGTTGTTTGGAATAGATTCCCTTCAAAACTCAATTCCTCTACCTCTTGCTTGATCTCTCTTCCCTCTTAAAACAATTTCAACAGGTTTCTGTTTCAGTTGTTCTATTTCAATGCAATATGTGTTTGTATTTCAGTTCTATCTATCCATTTGTCTATCTGTCTGTCTGTCTGTCTGTCTGCGTACTTCAAACATTTTCACCCTCCTTCCTCTCGGTACCCCTTCCTCCTTGAACAGGCCCTGTTTTACATTCCTGTTGTTGTTGTGTGTGTGTGTGTGTGTGTTTGTATGTGTGTGTGTGTGTGTGTGTGCACACATGTGCACACATATATTCTGTTTCTGTGGCTTATATAAAGCATCTCACACTCCACTTCTGGACTTTTGCTGGTAAATTGGAGATAACAGCCTCATGGACTTTCCTGCCCGGGCTGGCTTTGAACAAGGATCTTCAGATTTCATTTTCCCAAATAGCTAGAATTACAGGCATGAGCCACAGCATCTGGCTTCTTTTGATCACTTTTTAGTGTATATTGTTCAAAGTAGTTTGGTCACCACATTTTGCACATGTTTATATTGTACTTCAACAAGATGAACTACTACTATCACTGTCTCATTCCCCATTCTTTCTGCTCCTATCATTTAGCAGCTTTCAGTGAGTTTCCCTATGCTGTCTTAATATATAGATGCAGTGAATTTCAGTGTTACTTATTCTATTTTCCTGTTTTCCCCAATCCCTGCAAACAGTCCCACAATTATAAACATGTTCTGTATATATGTACATATGATCATGTCTGCATTTGAGTATATGTTTATCCTTTAGGATTAGCTTCCATATGGGAGATGAAACATGAAATGTCTGTCTCTGAAACCACCCAGGTTTTCCTGCCTTGCTCCAACATTCTATGGTCTCAGCTTTGTTCTGGATTTTACTCCTTACCGATAACATGACCATGGGAAAATGACACATTCTAATCCCATGTCTCTATCCATTATTCAAAATATAGAGCAATTGGAATCAAATGAAATACATGTACTTTACACAAACTTGGCATGTTCAATACAAGGCAGATACATTGTTGCTGGTGATACATAGTGCTTGGTACAGAGGAAGAATGCCTTGGCCCCAAATAGAAATTCAAAAGAGAAGTTTAGTACCAATATGGAATCTTGACATCCAACTGAAATCAGCTGACCTCTATTGAATGTCTGTTCATGGACAATGCAGAACTTTTAAATATCTGTCTCTAGAGTGAACAATTAGAAAGGATAGGGGGATAAAAATGATCCATAGAAATCACTGTTTATGTCTCAAGAACTGTGTTAAGTACTTCACAGAAATTAATCTTACACCTATGAGGTGGAAAGTATAAGAAAACCGAGGTATGTGGAATGTGGCTTGTCCAAGTTCACAAATGTAATGCTTGGTGGCAGGAAGTGAACCCAGACTGACTTTAGAGTTCATGCCTCATCTATTAGGAATGGGAGAAAAGAAGTGCAGAAATGTAACCCAGAGTTTAAGAAGATTCCAAAGCTCACAAAAGTATAGAGGATAATGTTCCAGAGGAAAAGAAAATTCCAAAGCTTAATAATAGTACAAAGCAGTGAAAAGGGGTAGGGGAAATGGGAGAGCAGGAATGGTAAGGGGAAACAAAGGAGGAAGCAACAATGCTTGATAAGAAATGTACTCATTACCTTGCTCATGTAATTGTAACCCCTCTGTATGGTATTTTCACAATAAAAAACTTTTTAATAAAAATAATAGTACAAAGCGTTCAGAAGTGTGAAGAAAAAAAATGTTCCCAAAGAGAAGAAATTTTTCATTGTATTTCAACTATTTAAGCAGCAATGAAAATGTCCTCAGTCCTAAAATGAGCACTAGGAAAAGTTGCTAGAAAAGGATAGGAGCTCCCATCCTTGGCTTTGAGTGAGAGATAGAGATGTGAGGAGCTGACAGTGACCTCAATGCCAGTTGTTAACTCCTAAATCATATGCCTATGTGTCAACTGTTCTTGACTTAAGGTAAAACTGAGAAAATGAGGCCTTTCAGCAATTCATCTGTTTTTCACTTTACTACCTTGCTGTGTTAAATCCTTATTTCTATAGCAAACCACCAAGCATTGTAATTCAAACCTAAATATCTTGGCAGAGAATTCTGTCAGCTGTACCTGCTTTTAGCCGCCATGTGTGACCTAATGCATTTTAGTCCACTCCCTTGGTTTTTTACAAATGGAATAATTAAAATTTAGCCAGTTGTAGGGATGAGCAGTGTTAGAACTACAATGTTTCCTGAACTCAAGTACCACATTTTCTAAGTTCATTGCAACAATTTTACTGACAAATAGCCAATCTATCATGAAAATGTGGGAAGGAGGGGGTGAGTTTACAAATAAAGGAGGACCCTTGCACTGAAAGAGGTTACCATTAAGTAGGAAAGACAAATGTACCCATATGTCATTGCAGAATGCACCTGAGCAGGACATGTTCAATAGCAGAAGGGGTTCTAACATTTCCCCTCATAGTAGGGAAAGTCTCAAGTGTTATCCCTGTAATTTCCATTTTATTACTCAGCATACTTGTGTTTTCACAGACTTTCTTCTCTGCTATCCCTAACATAGCACCCGATATAGAGTAGTCTTTTCATAAATATTTATTGAATGAAATGAATGTACACAGAAGCAAAATAATATGGAACCACAGAACAGATGATTAATTAAATGTGAATTTGAAACATACTGGCCAAAGCAAAGCCAATTAGGTAAAACTTGATTAAATTGTCAACTCTCTGAGGAAAGGAGAGCATATAGCTGGAGGAGGGCTTGTCATTTCCATTAATCCATAGCCCTGCCTGTAGGGCAATCTATAGATGAATTATCTCTGACAAGTCACAGTCTGGTTTATTTTTATCTTGGAAGGATTTTTAACCTTTTGGTAAATTTAGAAAATATCCATTACAAATCATTACAAATCACTCATCAGAAAACTAAGAGCTTGGGAAATGTAGAAAAAAGCTGATTTCAGCTTATGGTTGTCCCTCCCATTCTGGGTATGACAACTTTAAATGACCAGGAAATGACTTGCAAGGAGGCTTCAGTGGGATGGACAAAAGACTATTGTACATTCCCAACAATGTCATTTTTATTTAATCTACTTTGATATTGTGCAGTCAGGCTGATTGTTTAAATTGTCTGTTTGTAAGAGATCTTTCCCCTTTGTTTTACAACTGTTCTCACATTTCTTCCTACCTCTCTCCCTCCTTTCCTTCCTTCCTTCCTTCCTTCCTTCCTTCCTTCCTTTTCTTGCTTCCTGTCCTTTCCTCCCTCCCTCCTTTCCTCCCTCCCTCCCTCCATCCCTCCCACCTTTCCTTTCCTTCCTTCCTTCCTTCCTACTTCTTTTCCTCACTATTTTATTCAGTTATGATTCTAGGGCCCCACGTTATTTGTGCCTATCTTATTATTTATGCCTTTTCTTCTTAATGAAACCTAGAGTGGAGAAACCACATGCCTGCACCCTGACAGCCCCCTCCGCCGCTCAAGATACACACACAGAGACACACACACACACACACACACACACACACACACAGACGCACACACTATTTTTTTCTGTACCTTCCACTCAGAAAGGTGTCAGTAGGGTATTTGGAGAAAGGCACTTGGAAATAATACACTCAGGATGTTAGATATAGTCAGCTCCTAAGCATGTAGTCAAGAATCATCCCCCTCCAATTGGATCAATATAATTTACATATTTAAATTAACTTTCCAAGTTTCTTAAGACATAAATAAAAGTCTATTGATGATTTTTCCACCAATCTGTTTTTTGTTTGTTTGTTTTTTTTTTGGTCGGTCGTGGGGCTTGAACTCTGGGCCTGGGCGCTGTCCCTCAACTCTTCAGCTCAAGGCGAGCGCTCTACCACTTGAGCTACAGTGCCACTTCCGGTTTTCTGGTGGTTCATTGGAGATAGGAGTCTCACAGTCTCTCCTGCCCGGGCTGGCTTTGAACCGCGATCCTCAGATCTCAGCCTCCTGAGTATCTAGGATTACAGGGGTGAGCCACCAGCGCCCGGCCACCAATCTGTTTTTAGTGTCACCATCCCCATGTTAAGAGCCTACACTGAATGCCATCTGAACATTTAAATGAACTTTCAAATTTCTTAAGGCTATAGGAGTCTCATTTCAAATTGTCCACCAAAAAGCAACCAAAACTTACAGCTGTGATTCAAGTCAAAGATCACCAGGCTTGAACAGAAAAGGTAAGGGACAGTGTTCAGGCACTACTTCAATTGAGTTCATGCCCCAGGACTGGTGAAAACACACACACACACACACACACACACACACACACACACACACACACACACACACACTACAAACATACTATTATGATAAAGATTACATATAAATATTTAGAAGATAAATGAAATTATGCTGAATATCACTCACACCCCAAAATGCAAATTAAAGCTCCGTTGAGTTATCACCTCACACCTGTTAGAATAGCATTAACATATAAACAAGAAATAAGTGTTTTTGAGAAGGTGGAAGAAAATTGAACCTCTTTGCACTCTTGATAGGATTATAAATTATTTGGTCAATATGGAAAACAATAGAAAAGTTCCTCACAAAAATTATATCATCCAACCAACCTACCTGAAAGTATTTATTCAAAAGTATTGAAATGAGATTTGTTTGCAATCTCATGTTCTTTGAGCATTATTTATGAGGTCTAAGAGGAATAAACTGTCCATCAGTGAATGGATAACTAAATTATACATACGTATTATATGTGTATGTGTTTATATATATGCACGTGCATATATATATATATATGTATATGTATGTGCATATATATGCATGTATATATATATATATATATATATATATATATATATATATGATGGGAAGAATGTTGGGAGAGGTGACATTGATCAGGATGTATTGTACTAACAACCTGATTTATGGAATTGTAATCTCTTTGTACAACTAGATAAAAATTTAAAACAACTCCATGTGAATTTTATTCAACTTATGCTGCAATATAATTAAAGAGGCGAGTCTTTAGGAAGTTGTGCAGAGTAGAGGAAGCCTAATGTACAAAGACGCATACTGCATGATTCTGTGTATAAGGATCATGTAAAGTAATTAAACTCAGAAACAAACTAGTATGGTGGTTGCCAACTGCTTTAGGGGAGGAAGAATTTATACTCACAAGATAATATGTTGGAAATGATCTGTACAACTTTGGAGTAGGGAAATGGGGGGAGGGAAAGAGGGAGAAAAATGAGGGAAGGGGTAACAAGTTAGACAAGAATTGTAATCACTGCCTTACTTATGTAACTGTAATGCCTCTGTACATCACCTTGACAATAAAATTTTTAAAAATTAAAAAATAAATGTTAGCTGTGTAGAGTGAAAGAGTTCTAGACATTTGTTATGCAAACTTGCCTAAAGAAACAATACTGCCTATACACTTAGGAATTTAAGAGAGTGGATCTCATGTATTTTACTTTTTAACTATGATTTTATAAATCCAAAGAAGATACTTGCTGTAGAAGGTGATACTTTTTTTTCTTATCATAGAAGCTTGATTGGTAGAGAGGTATAGGTGATACCTACAAATGTTTCTGTTTCCTGGATTACACCTTTAACCTGTCCTGAAATCACTATGTCATCTAGACAATGTCACTTAGTGATAAAATATGGTTGTGACAGTTGGAGTTGGGGATTCTCTTTTTGCTTTACCACTGATAGGCTGTTTACTTGAGGAAACACTGTGTTTACTCTATCTTCCTGTAAAGAAAAGACACTTTTAAAAAAAACCCTTAAAACCCAGCTGTCAGGAGGTACAGATTTTATGAATCAATATCTCACCACAATAAATAGCAGCTGTTTCAGTGTTACAAGCCCCCCCCCCCCCATGCATTGCTTCAGAAATGGAGTATAGTTCTACCACTTAGGCACACTAAATATCTCATGACCATCATGGCCATGAAAACACATTATGTTAGTTTTTTTAAAAAATGCTCATTTACTCATTTTCACCTGAGAGGCTGAACACAGACTTGAATACTTGCATTGGTATGCTCACAGTAAGACGCTTTGGTCTTCTTTCTTGCTTGATTTATTTTAATGAATATTAAGTAGTTACTTTACTCAAGTTCAGAAGAGGCAGGTGCAAACAAGAGAGCCTTTTTCCTGCTCTACTGGTAATTACTTACATTCCCTTTGGAGTATAAGGGCACAGAACAGACTATAATTCTGATTTTAAATACAATTATGTTAGTATTGTAATAGAAGTACAGGTGTTAAGTTAGTGTTGGATGGGGAGATGTCATGGAAAGGGGCCAATATCAAGTAAGAAATGCTTTCGTGCAGAGGTGAAATGTGGAGTTGAGCTCCAGAGGGCGGGATAGACTCTGGGTTCTTGAATAGAAGAGTCTTAGAGATGGCAATTTCTTAAGACCAAAGTCAAAGAGACTGGCTTGAGACCTGTTTTGCAAAATGAGCCCACTTCACTTTTTACATTGTATAAGGTATTGGGAAGTTGCCAAGGTACCCTGAAGAAAAATGAAGTCTGTGAAAGTGTGGAGTGAAGAAAGAGCATTCTCAGTGGCCAGAGGCCACAAGGAGTGGAGTGGAGGTATTCGATGCCTGTGTGAATGGAGGACACAACATGGAGAAGAGGTGTGGATAGGAATGGTGAGGGTAGCAGATGTCAGATCACATGGACAAGGCATGATTAAGGACCACACATGCCATCCTAAAAATGGTCCTGTGGAGTCAGTTATTCCCAGCAAATGAAATTTGATTGACAGGTATCAGTCAGGATGCATGTGATCACAGTTGAATTTTAGGAATCGCGCTTGATGCTGTGTGACAAGAACTGGAGCAAAAATAGATGCCAGGAACCATTAAGAGGATGTTTTGCTCACCCACAGAGAAATGATGCTAGCTTAAACTAGGGTGGTCATCACAGTGAGTGAATGAGGAAGATATTAGAAAGAAGTAAACAGATATTGTAGCATGTGGCCTGATATGCTGAGGGAGACCTTAGTTTAATTTTGAAGGTTGAGAAAGAATTTCTTGTAGCAATATAATCCAGCACTTAGATTCAATTGCTAAAATATGCAAATTATAAATGATTATTACCTGTTTTTGAACTAGGGTTCCTTTCAGAATCTCTAAGAAATGTCACATAATTAGTGTTCTGATTTCTGTAATAGTGTTACTAAGTGCTTTAGAATATAATAAATCTACATTTCCTGAAAATTATTTTGTAATTGAATCTTTTCAATAACTCAGATTAACTCCTGCCCCCCCCCCCCCAGCCTCCATGTAGATTCAGGGTTATTTGTGACAATTTGGAGCATATAAACATTTTTTTCTTTTACTAGCTATCAAAGTGTCAAATCTCTGTCTTTTCACACCGAATTTCTGCTCATTTTTGTCCTAGATTTATTATTTAAGCCAATTGCTTAAGCCCCTTGGAAATAATCTTATTTTTTATTTTTTGCAAATAATTTTAGATTCTAACATTTGTATTTTAAATATTCTTGGCTCTCACCTTTCGAAAGGTAAACGTTTGGAAATTCTAGGCCAGTAACAGACTGGCAATGTGTTAGAATTTATAAAAGCTCTAATTTTAATTGTTTCAAATTAAGAAAAATTGTATCTAATGTATAATAGCATTCTCTGATTATTTGCCAGTTAACCACAGTTGTGGCTATTAAAAAGCTTCTGGTTTGTCGCTATTCTTTAATATTACCTCACTCATCTTTGCAATTAGCACTTGTTACTGTCTGTATGTATAAAAGACTTTAAGGAAATTTTGTCTGGAAAATAATTATGCGTAGTGTTTAGGGAAGTACAATCTAGTGACTTACCTTGGCTATTTATTTTTATTAAACAAGTCAAGCCAGAATATTAGCTTTGCAGTCTCCTCTGAAAACTAGTAGTTGCTCTGTGGAGTAACTGCCAGGTCAGAGAGAGTTCAAGAAGATGTATTGTATCTGGGCACTGCCCTGAGTACCATCTGCCCATGTTAAATCACAATGATGAGTAGAATGTGTATGGAGCACCACTAATTTCTGTTTCACTAGAATTTCATGTCATCTCATGGTTATTATAATTGTCCAATTAGAGTTGATTAAATTGGATTATGGTTAGTGGGTCTGTCTCTTCATGCAGAGGGCTGGTTGGATGCATTCATCTGTTTCAGTGCTCTGTCTTCATGCTGAGAAAGGCAAACGTTCTGTTTGTATAGAAAAATCTTGGAGAGAAGGTGAAGATAGAAGGTTTAAATGTACTAATTGAAGTGATTATTTCTATATCATCTTTTAGTAAACTCACTGAGCATTGATTCCAATCTTACATATCTCTGGAAGAAAGTCACATTGGTTATGCAGCAGAAGACACTTAGAAATAAATGACGTGCTGTGGTTATGGAAAGAGAAATTCTAGGGCTTGTGTGATGGGAAGAAATAGCTCATTTCAAGGAACCCATTCATAACTGATTCAAGGTCCTGTGAAGATGTGTAATAGCTTGAAGAGTGCCCAGACAGGGCACTTTCTGTCTTGCAGCCTGCTGCACATATCGTTATAAAGTTGTGATCGATGCCCACTGACTCACTTGTATGCAAATTGATTCTTATACTTGAGAGGTGAATGGATGAGAAAAGGCATGTGCTCCCTCAATATGCCAATGAGCCTTTGAGCAATATCTGCCCAAGAAGCCAGAGAAGCATCGATGTTTAGAGAAGATTAAGGAGCATGAAACTTATCAGTTCCTGACATTCTCTTTTAGGAAGGATGGCATTTCCATGTCATGCCAAGTCCTAGTGTATAGCTATGCATCGTGGTGACACAAGACAAGTGTGAAGTTTTCTGGGGCATCGTCTAACCCCAAAGTTCTTTCTAGAATTATCTCTTGAACCAGAAAAAAGCAATCAGGGAAGAAACAGGGAGGGAAGAAGGAAGATTTTTCTGTCTTCTTCCAGTGGAGTCCTCTGTGGTGATCTATTTACCTCTATGCAACTCTCTTTAAGTATTGATCTTGACTCCTTGGCTCTCTCTCAAGAGAAAGAAATAAAAACCATTAATGTCATTTTTTCTGCCCAGTATTTCAAGACTGCATTATTTTGACCACTTAAAAAAAAAACAAAACAAGAACACCATCTTAAAACCAGCACTGAAGTGAATCAGAAATGAATAGTTTGTGTTTGGAGAGAAATGCTGAATTAAATATTATAATAAAAAAATCATTTACCTCCTTCATTCCCTATGTTCTTTTCTACCACCTATTAAGCATACATTTATGTCCCCCCCCCCAAAAAAAATATTTTCCTAAGATGTGTAGGTCATTATTTTAGGTGTTTGGGGGAAAAGGGTAAGCAACCTAGATAAATTTAAAATTTGCCCTTTATATTTATGTATATTAGCTATCATTCTTCAACAAAGTATTCTTAATGTCTTCTCTTAATGCTCCTTGTAAAGTATCTGGAAATGGATCATTATGAGAAGACATGTGGAAAGAGAAATTTCTTCTTATTCTTGCAGGATTTCTTTTTCAGTCATGGGGCTTGAACTCTGGGCTTGGGCACTGTCCCTCAGCTCTTCAGCTCAAAGCTAGCACTCTACCACTTGAGCCACAGTGCCACTTATGGTTTTCTAGTGGTTTATTGGAGATAAGAAAAGGACTTTTCTGCCTGGGTTGGCTTTGAACTGTGATCCTCAGATTTCAGCCTCCTGAGTAGCTAGGATTACAGGCATGAGCCACCGGTGCCCAGCTTTCTTTCAGGATTTTTAAAACCTAACAGGGATTCATAAGGATTACCCTGTCATTGAAACATAGAATATGATACTGACCTTTAACCATTCAAGAAGCAACTTGTTAAACTGAGGCAGAAGTGAGGTGTGTTCTCTCCCAGCCTCTGCTCAGTCCACTGAAAAGGCAGATTTGATGATATTGGACTGCTTACAGCTAAAATAATTATACTATGGGATAACATCATCTCTGTGCCTGCACAGAAGTCAACTTATTTTTCAATCAAATGAAGCTTATTTCTTGGGCATGTGTGATAAGGAGAGACATTAAATAATAATTGTCAAACAGAACAAAAATTCTAAGTGTGTTGGTACTGGGCCTATCTCTTTGCTGACAATACTCTGGGTAGATTCAGCAGGCATGCCAAAAAATCAAAACAGTCCTTTCCTCTTTGGAAGGCAGTTGCTTTCAGTTGGATAGATTTCACTCATTTTCTCAGGGCAAGATTTTGAAAATTCTGTCTTTGGAAACCGAAAGACTACATGGCAGAATTGGCTACATCTTTTGCTTTAAAATGCAGACTTTCTTTGTGGTTAATGTATTTGTTGTGATAAAGTATTTGAATGGAAATCCTCACAATAATTTGGGGGAAGGATAAAGACTGTTTTAAAATATGCCAACCCATTCATTTTGGACCTTAGAATTTGCCTTATTTTGAATGAGGAGAGATTAATAATTTTTCATAAGAATATATGTTTACTTTCTCAAAGATAATTCTTTAATTTTTTTTTTTTTTTACATTTTAAGAAGGATTGAACACCAATCTCTGACCGTAACCGTTTCCCAAAACAAATCAATGTGTATTAGAGTTAATTTGGAGCCTCTCATTTAGTTACACTCCCAATTTGGTCAGCATCCGGGCAAATATCTCTCAAGTTCTATTTCTGTAGATGGTGACACTGCCCTTTACAGGTTAATTTCCCCATCCTTTCCAATTGCTTCAGCTATAGTGTTTCAGCATATATGCATCATTACTGGAAAGCAGGGCCCTGCTTAGTCTGATAAGCAGTTCTCTTTCCTGAGGTTTGTATTTTGTGTGGTAGGTCAGGGAGGAGAAGGAAAAAGTGGGCCTGCCAAATTGTGATGAGCATTCGTTACTGTGGGGCTCCTTCCAAAAAGGGCTTGTAACACTGTGTACAGTCTTGTAGCCCAGCTGTGTGGAGCATTGATTGCTTCTGCCTAGAGCAGGGATACTGTCAAGTTGCTCTGTGAGTTGAGTCATCTATTGACAAAGAGCTACCAGCCCGCAGATAATGCTGTGCGGAGCTGCTCGCGCTGCTCCTGCTGCTCCCACGATGTGCTGCTTATAGCAGCTGTCAAAAAGACTGAGGGATCCACGGGGAAAAGAGACTTTTTACAACTGCCTGGAAGAAAGGGGTGTGAGGCACGAGACATTTTTGTGTGTAGAAAGAGCTGACCAAAGGGAAGAGTAGGGATCAGAGCAGCATGAATGCATACCTCACCAAGCAACACAGCTGCGGCCGGGGGTCTGAAGGGATGGATGCCGGCAGGAGCGCGCCCACCCTGCTCAGGGATGGCCCCTGCGCCTGTGGCTCGCAGAGGACCCCTCAGGGACTCGGGTACAGTTCTCAAACCATGCCTTCCTCGGGATCTGGGGGCCCAGCTTCCAACAGGACCAAGCTGGTCACCTTGTGGGACAGTGTGCGGAAAAGCCCCCACAAGACAAGCGTCAAGGGCAAGGGGACTTGTGGGGACCACTGTACCTGCCCACAGGGTTGGTTCAGCCCTGCACAGGTGAGCTTTTCCTTTCTAACTTTCCCCTGAGTAACCTAAGAAAGTTGTGTAAGGTTAGGATGGTGTGGAAACTTGACTGAGTCCTTTTGCCTCCTCCTGACTGGATTTGCCTGTTTGGAAAATGGGAGGACAGAAACTGAAAATCTGCATTGTTCACACGTGTGTGTGGCTTTTCACTTCCAGGTGGCCTGGGGTGGGGTAAGGATGCTGAACGCAGTATCTTTCGGTGACTTTTCCCAAAGTTAAACTTCTCTCTCATCCTCAGATGACTTGATTTTTGTTTCCTTCTTGCATCGTAATCTTTTAGTAGGACTTTTCCTTACAATCATGACTAACAGTTCTATTAAAATTAGTATTATTTTGAGCTGTAGAAAGAAAATGATGGTTAATCAAATATATGTTATTTCTTTAAATATGGATGATAGAACAGAATGAATCATAACAAATACTCTTCGAGTACCTTTTAAAATAGGTAGATAGTTTCAGCTCTGAAAGAGAAAATAGTATATTAAATAATTATATTGAACAGCAAAATATAGTAAATATTTTTGAAGATTAAAGGAATAATTGAGAGCAAGGTACAGGGCGATTACATTTGATAAAATAATGAAGCATTCTGTTTAGTTGTGGAGAAGCAATGAGATTATGTGAAAACTCTCTAATAGTCCATTTCTAAGGCATATATACACATTTATTCAATTTTATTTCTAAACTGTTCTTCTTCTATAACTACTAGCATTTTACCAGAAATAAAATTGCAAGATTTTTTTTCTTAGTTCCATTCAAAGGAGAGCAAACAACTTCCTGCAAGTGCTACAAATATACATCAAATGCACCTGTAGTTTTTGCCATAAATACAGAGCAATGACTGTCCTTAACCATGCATTTGAAAGAAAAGTGCTGGGCTTGTAGAAATAGTCCCATTTTTGCTGTTTTCTGCATAATTGAGAAGTGAGTATTGATCATGAATAAAATCTGATTAACTCTGAGAGGTGTAGAGGACATTTTAATTTTAGTAATAGTTTTTAGAAAGTACTTCCAATGATGTCATATATCTTTATCTCTTAATACAGTTACATAGATATGGTCATGTGTGTATGGCTTTTATTCATGAAAATGAAATTATAAGCTTTGCTTAGAGAAATAGAGCATCTCACTATGTTGATCTATAAGCTAGCTTACCTTGAAATGGAGCTCTGCATTGAGAAATGAAATTTTTCCTTAAAGTTAACAGATTTCAAACTAAAAAATAATCCTTAAAATTATGAAGATTCTATATACTTTTAAACAAATACAGTAGTTTGAGTTTAATTTCCTTAACCCATATTGTTATGTTGATTACACTAACTGTTCAGAATTCACATAGTCTAGGAAGACAGACTTACTAACATCTAGCATATGTGGAGATTTATTTATTTTTGCGCAGAGAAAACAAACTTGCTGTGTATCATTCTTCTTACGTAAGATGTAATGTATTTTCCTTTTATAAATAATAACTTCTCAACCCCAAATCTCTAATAATTGTAATAATATTATGAAAAGAATCTTGATAGATCTTTTAATGGAAGGAAACTTTTTTCTTCCCCCATTGTTAACTAAATCAGCCCCCTACTTGCTTCAAATTTATAGCCATTTAATATTTAAAGGATCACTGTAGCACTGACAGAGATCTAATTACATATGAACAGGCAATAAATAGAGGCAGCCCAATATCCCCTTACATATATAATCTATATCTATCTATCTAGCGATATATATATATATATATATATATATATAGGTATGTATATAAAAAGATATATCTATAGACACAGATATATGTGGGTGTTTATATATGTATATACACACATATATATGTATATATTTCTCTCATTCACATATACTTTATACCTTCAAACATCCAAGAATTTTAAAGTTTTTAATGAGACATTCTTTCCACACCTAAACATTTCCTCCACTCTTTCTCAGCCCAAATCCGTACAAGTACCATGCTAGATAGATTAACCTGTCTCTTCCCCAGGCTGCTCGATCAAAATACATCACATTGAATAATTTCAGTATGTTTATACAAAGATGTGCATGCATTTTGATACCTAATTACTATGGTAACACCCTTCATTTGTATTTTAAGTATATGTACATGGATACAGTCATAAATTCATCCAGATATAAAAATTAAAATTCTGAATTACTCTTAATTCTTCACTGGGGAAAATATTAGCTAATTTTTTCAAAGGCTGTTTTATTCACTTCATATAAATTATTTCTCCATAAATAGCAAATTTCCATAACTTCCAGTGGGTGCTCAAAAATACCAATATAGATGCATTTCTGTATCTTTATCCATGATGTGTCTGTGACATACATTAAATAATGTAACTTTTCAGATATATGTAAGCATATGTAAGCATGTCACAAATGAAAAGTTTGTGTATGCATGCATGTGTCTGTTAGAACTAAACCTGCTTTGACATTTTTCTACTCTTAGTCTACATTATATTCTGTAAAATGTTACAAAATCAAAGATGAGTGCTAATGTCTATATTAGAGTCCCTGAGAAAGTCATTGTTAGAATAGCCAAAAGTCCACATGTAGTACAGAATGTGCTTTAGGGGTGGCAAGTGTCTGGGAGTGGGCTCTTTCCCGCTTGCTGTAATACTTGCTGTATTACATGGAAACAAGCAATGTGGTTTCCGGTTGCTATAATAGAAGCCCATGGTAATGATTTGACTTCCTCCCAAGGCTCTTTGCCAAGCTCCTGTTATTTGGGGTGCTGCGCACTAAACAGGACGCTATCATTATGTTGTTCTTTAGTTGATCTGTAAAAAGCAGTTTCTGTCTCATCTCAAATAAGTATACAATCCATTTCGATCTGCAGAATTAATAGAACCATGAACATAGATCAGAAAAATGGAAAATCGTAGTGTGCAGAAGTGAATCCTGTGACACATATGTAGGATAACATTTTAGATTGCCCATGGGAAAGAACATGCCCATCTTTGCCTGTGTGACATTCCTTCCCATGTGATCCTGGGGAGGAAGCATAGAACAGTGAGGAGGGAGGAGATCAGAGGTATATGGAACTTTTTCTTCACTCATTCCTCAGCTATCATATAGGAGTGTGTAATCTATACCACGTTTTGTGGAAACAAAGTGCAGCTCAACAAAGTTTGATCTTCCAGTCTACAATGGCCTAGCGCTTTTTAACACATGTTTTGAGATATACACAGAATTATACATCACAGCGTAGAAGTGAAGTGAAGTTCCAGAAGATGCTGTGGACACTTTAGTAATTTACATACTTTGAGTCCAGATGAACCACAAAGATCAGATTGCAAACAATTTTTAGATAGGGAATGGCGGATGACCTGGATCAAAGTATATTATACACATGGATGGACATATCAAAATGAAGCCATTTATACAACTAATATTCACTAACAATTAAAGAGAGGAAAAGGAGTGCATCTCTTTAGGTGTATATTTTCTGGTTTGTAAAATATTGTTAAATATTGTACTTACCTCAAAGGGTTAAATGAAGAATGATTTATCATAATGCATGTACAGAATTTACAAAATGATTTTCCTGTAGTAGGGCTTCAAAAATGTTTGTGGAATGAATAAATGAATGAATGGATGAGAATAAACCCACAGTAAAAGCTGGCAATTCTTCATCTATTCCTTTACTCGTTATTCTTGACTAGCTGGGAAGAGAACGGTAATGAATCCAAGGGCTGCATAGAGGTGATATTTTTTTTAACTAAATTGGATCGAAAAAGTTACGATGTCTTTACTAATTGGATAAAAAGAAATGAGAATGCAACATCTTGGAGTGGAACTGTATGGGACAGTGGACCCTGCAGGGAAGGTTGATAATGACAGGAGTCTGGAGGGTGGATGGACTGACAGCCTGATGGTTACCAGCTGGGCCTGGATGGGACATTTTAGCACCTGCTTTGACACTCTCTATGTGCTATGATTCTTCTTCAGTGAGCCCTTCTCAGCTTCAGTTTCTCTAAGATTACTGAGTTTCTCAAATAAAATCACAAACCTCTTGCAATACTAATATTCTGTGAGTCTGTAGACAGATACACATTAATTAATTTGTTTTTCAAGCTGGAGAGGATTTATGCCACACAATCTTAAATTTGAACTTCATATCTCTGGGTGACCTCATTCACTTAACTTCTCTTCAGTTTACTTTTCCCTTCTGTTAACACTTGGGATAAGAAATTTGTGTAGCAGGAAAATTTGATAAGAATTGGAAACAGTCATATAAACATTATACCATGGCACACAGAACACAATTGTGTACAGAAGCAAATTATATTTGTTATTACCAGTAATAATCCAATTTTATTTTTTAACTGGAAGGACATATGATCCAGCAAATTAGTCACCTGCATTGTGCGCTTCCATAGGCATTTCTGGTTTGTTCATGGGATTCTTTTATAGCTTCATTATAATGATAAAGGTTAAGCTAGGCAACTGTCCAGAAACTTTTGGCATAATACCACGATGCTGATGCTGAGATGACCTTTTGTCCTTCAGAGTTTTCAGAGATTTACAACTGCCTGAGTACACACACACACACACACACACACACCAAAGTAAGATAGAATTGCCTTAATGAAGTAGTATCTTCTTAGTTTATATTAACTAATAAGGGGCTATTAGATTTTTCAGTAAGATTCCAAGGGAAAAAATTGCATTTTAAGTTTTTAGCTCAGTTCAGTGAACACATCAATCCAGAAAGGCAATTTATAGCAACTGGAAGGCAAAAGATTTTAGTCTAAGTAGGTTTCAGATCTAGATTGAAATCCCAAGCTCCATTTATGCACAGCAAGAAAGATGTGACATTTCTTTAAACATTCTGCCTGCTGCCAGGCGCCGATGGCTCACACCTGTAATCCTAGCTACTTACAAGGCTGAGATCTGAGGATCACGGTTCAAAGCCAGCCAGGGCAGGAAAGTCCATGAAACTCTTATCTCCAATAAATCACTAGAAAACCGGAAGTGGCTCTGTGGCTCAAGCAGTAGAGTGCGCCCGCCTTGAGCTGAAGAGCTGAGGGACAGCACCCAAGCCCAGAGTTCAAGCCCCACAACTAACAAAAAACAACAACAAAAACAAAAACATTCTGCCTTCTTTGACGGATACCTTAAAAAAAAAACCCACAAACAACAACAACAACAAAAAGACAACCCTATTGTTACCAAGCAGGAGTAAGACTTTTACAGTTTCTGGGAAACACCAGTGATGCCAGGGGTAAGGAAAACTGAAGTTACAGAAAAATTAAAGTTCTAAGCATTTCTGTGGCAGACCTGAAGCCATGTAGTTGGGATCTTGGCACCATAGTACTAGATGCTGCCATCAGAAGAGCATTCTCACTAGAACTGAGAAAGGATACACAAAACAGAGGGCAGAAAGAAAAAGGAAAAAGCAAAAGTGAACTCAAAATGTCTACAACGGTCAGGCACCGGTGGCTTAGGCCTATAATCCTAGCTATGCAGGAGGCTGAGAACTGAGGATCATGGTTCAAAGCCAACCCAGGCAGCAAAGTCCATGAGACATTATCTCCAATAACCCACTGGAAAACCAGAAGTGGTGCTGTGGCTCAAGTGGTAGAGTGCTAGCCTTGAACTGAAGAGGTGAGGCACAGTGCCCAGCCCAGAGTTCAAGCGGTATGACCAAGATAAAGAAAAAGAAAAAGTCTACAATGTGTGGGGGCACTATGTTAGTGCATTTATGGTTCCTCTTCCTTAAGTTCTCCCAATAACACTCACAAAAGCCTGTTAGAATTCCCACATTGCAGATGTTTAACCTGAGGCCAGCAGATACTTGTCTGCAGTCACATTACTGAAAAAGACAGAATTACTAAATGTAATCTCATAGGACTCCATGTTCTTCCCACTGTGTCTAATTAAAGGGCTGTTTTGAAGTAACCTAGGAGGTAGAATGCCACCCTACCACCTCTCACACCAGAGACCACCATGATTTTATCATCTAACTGGGACTTCCTTAAGGGACTAGAATATTTCACATGAAATACTCATTTCAAATGGCACCTCACAGTAGTATGTTCAATTTTCCATAATTTTGGATGATACTTTGGTTTCAGTAATACTAAGTACCAGAACTTCAGAGGATCCCTTCTCTTTCTCAAGGTTAAAAGCTATGCTGATTTGATCAATGGTTGAAGTTTATTCCTACAGTGTTACCACAATAAGATACACATAGAAAGAACCCATTATCTGTAATATTTCCAGGTTGCATTCATCCATACGCAATGCATATGGTAAGGAATTGAGAACTATATATTATAAATTATATATGTATATATATACATACATTTATACACAAAATAAATAGAAACATATAGAGTTACTGTCTTTCATTCAAGAGCATCAGCTCACTTTGCTCCTTATTTGGGAATCTCTCAGGTAGGTAGAATCAAATACCATTAAGAATCAAATAGCTCTCTTGGCTACCACTATCTCCGTCATCCACTCTCTTCTCATTACTAATATCATTTCATTAGTTAGAAATCCATTTTTATTCTCTATTTTCTATCTTGTCTCATTCGTTTAATCCTTGAAGATATCTAAATGTCTTATAATTATGTCAGAAGTGGGTTTTCAAAAGGAAAAACTGGTCTAGGAAATATCACTGACTTGTGCAGTGGCAAGAATTGGGGCATGTCTGTAGACTCAGACCTTTTGTTAATCTTCCCCCCAAACCCTATGTACTCATCTCCATGAAAAATGATAACTGCCAGAAAATTATCAAGCAATGTAAATTGTTTAGTTCCATGCCAAAACAAACAAACAAGCAAACAAACACATTCTAGCCTGTTTCATAAAGAATCAAGAGACCGGTGATCCTCAAGGACAGTGGAGAGAAGAAAGCAACCAGAAGACATTGTAGCTTTCCGTATTGAGAATGATTATGAGCAGGGACCAGGGTTGCCATATGCACTATGATAGGCAGAGCTGTTCTGAACTACAAAGTATTGCTCTATCAGCATAGTATAACTGATCGCATCATACACCACACACCATATTTGTGAAGAGTAACCCAAAACAAAAAATGATTAGCCAAGCATGATATCAACTCAGTTTTACAAACAAATGCAAAGTATTTTTTCCAAGGATTTATTAATCATTCAATTGTATAGGAACGCAATTCTTTTTTGTTTGTTTGTTTGTTGTTGTTTTGTGTCTGGTCGTGGGGTCTGAACTCTTGGCCTGGGCACTGTCCCTCAGCTCTTCAGCTCAAGGCTAGTGCTCTACCACTTGAGCCACAGCACCACTTCCGGCTTTTTTCTTTTTGCTTATGTTGTGCTGAGGAATCGAACTCAGGGCCTCATGCATGCAAGGCAAGTACTCTACCACTGAGCCACCTTCCCAGCCCCAGGAACACAATTCTTGTGTAAACTGTTTGACAATTTTACTTTATACTGTTAGCAATACTTGCTACTCAGTTTATTGTTACTCTGATCCTTATATCAATACTCTTCATCCTTGGGCCCTTGATAACTCTTTGCTGTATGGGTCTATACATGAAGATTTCATCTGCGAATGTGGAATTGAATGAATTTGAGGTTTTGTTTGTATTGCCTTTTAAATTTTATTTTGAATTTTGTTTTAACTTACAAGTAGTAATTATATATACTTGTGATATTCCAACACACACACACATATATATGGACTGACAAGCAAAGGCTAATTAATCATCTCAAACATTGATCACTTTTCTGGTGAGAACATTTATAATCCACTTTTTTCATTTTGAAATACAGAATGCATTGTCATTAGCTCTAATGAGAGAGTCAAAGGATCTAAAACCAAGTATTTTAAATGGGAACATAATATTCTAGGATCTCACAAAATGAAGTGATTCATTTGATTCTCATACTAGATATTAACTCTTAAAGCTTCTTAAAGCAAAATATGTGCTTATTTTGTGAAAATTACTTAATACTGTGTACTTTATAGTTGATGTTTTCAATATTCTGATATAGTCCCAGAGATATGTAAATGAACCTTTGCTATAAATGCTGAGGTTGCTTGGTTTAATTCATGCCTACCTTTCTATTTTTGTTCATTTTCTATCTTTATTTTGATTTTTGAAGTACTAGAAATAAAAGCAAGACTTTTATGTGAGAGATAATTCCAAACAGAGATATAGGAGTCTCATAGGCTTTCCTGCCCAGGTTGGCTTCAAACCAGGACCATCGGATCTGACACTTGACTTGCCAGGATTATAGGTATGAGCCTCTGGTGCTCAGCTTCCACTGCTTTCATTGTTTGTTTTTGATACAAGGTTTTACTTTTTACCCAGGTGCATGCCTGGAATGTGACCCACCTATTTTAGGCTTTCTGTCATTACCAAGGTAAGAGGCCTTTGTTACTGCATCAAGTTTCCCTTTGTTGCGGTGGAGTCTTGTAGACTTTTCTGTCATGGCTGACCTGGAATTGTGAAACTCCCAATCTCAGCTCTCAAGAAGACTGACGTTCAACCATACCCAGCTAGGGTCTGAGAAGTTGTCTTCTGAACTTTTATGCCCTAGTTGGCTTTTCACCATGATCCTCCCATTTTTAACCTCTGAGTAGCAAGGTTTATAGACGTGAGCCACTGATGTCCCAGCTTGTTTATTTTTATTCCACTGATACACAGAAACATAAAAGTTGTTCCTGTTTACATGTAAACATCTGTTTCAATACATGTCTATATTGTATGGTTCTTAAGTCAGTGTGAACTCCTCAAATATATGCCTCATATAAAACAGGGATTATTTGACACTAAACTAGAAAATAAAGCTTAGTTTATTTGCATAAGTACCACACTCTTCTTCATAATCTCTTATCATACACAATTTGTGTGTGACTACTTGTTCTAGTCCAGGATTCCAAGTATATCTGCTTTTTCATTTTCCTGTGCTTCTTATAATAAACGATATTGGGTTTCTTTATTTGACTTAAATCCAACAGTTTTTCATTATGAGAACACATAAGCACTTAGTTATTTTGTTATACCAGTTAATATATTTAAGCTTAAATTGTTACGCTGAAGATGCATGATTGAATCTAGTATAGGTTCTGTTTTCTCCTTTTAACTTCTGTTAAGATGCTATAAAATAAATTAAATATACATATTTATATTATCTGTGAATGTCATTTAAAATGGAAAAGCAAGGTGTTATTAAATATTCATGACAGAATGGAAAGATTATTTTTCTGATAGAGTTGAATGAATGATTTGGTTATTTGACATTGTTGTTGTTAGGATGTGTGTGTGTGTGTGTGTGTGTGTGTGTGTGTGTGTGTGTGTGTGTGGTTTGACTTTCAAATAGCTGAGGAGTCCCCAAATTATTGCTTGAAGACTAAATTCAGTTTGACTGTTCTCTATTTTGGTGAATTGTAATGATTTGTTTTATTTTTTAATTGAAGAGTCAAGAGAATAATAATAGATCAAACATGTGAAAATTATGGGAAATTTATAAATAATATTATACATAATATATATTACTCATAGGCAACAGATACAAACATAACAAATTTACTGAGCTGAGCCCACTCCATTTATTTTGTTGTTGTTGTTGGTCATGGGGCTTGAACTCCAGGCCTGGGTGCTGTCTCTGAGCAATTCAGCTCCAGACAAGCATGCTACTACTTGAGCCACAGCCCCATTTCCTGCTTTCTGGTGACTAATTGGAGATAAGAGTCTCATACTCTTTCCTGCCCAGACTGGTTTTGAACCACAATCCTCAGCTCTCAGCCTCCTTAGTACCTAGGATTACAGGCGTGAGCCACTGTTGCCTGGCCCCACTCCATTCTTTACACATTGTCTGTAGCTGTTTAGATTCCACACTGGCAGAGTTGAGTAGTCACAAGAGAGCTTGTAAGGCTCAGAAGACCTGAGGTATTTATTGTCCCACCCTTTATAGAAGAGTGGGTTGACTTCTGCACCTGGACCATCAGAATTTCATTTTCTAATGAAGAACTGCCTCTGCTTCTTTTCATCCAATGAAACCTGTCCTACATTGTAAGTCTTGGTCTAAGCACATCGTTCACTTTCATCCTTTTAGCTCTCAAAAGCTCTCCTTTTCCTGGCACCACGGCATCCTGCACAATTAGGGAATTGCCTTACTGCATTGTGGTTATTTGTTACGCGATGTTAGAGAATGTGACATTCTTCATATCCCTAGCAGAGAGCTTAACTGTCTAGCTGTCTGACTACTCTTGGTGACAAGTCTTATAGTATTGCTGTGTCTTATAGTGTCACTGTGGACACGGGCCCAGATTTCTCAGCTACAGTCTTAACTCTGGAGGTATATTGTACCTCATGTGCCTTTATGAGTAACCTGTGCAATTTAATTATCAGCTGTCAGTTATAGATAAATCTTCAGGTTTATCTAAGCCCAATCTATCTGTGTTAGTTTATCCTTGTTTTCTTGGTACTCTGCCTAAAAGTGGGTCAATAAATTTGTTTTTATTTCTAGTTGACTACCAGCATAGGGCTTTATATATATGGCATTTAATGAGCTTTGACCTTCTTTGTTATTATTACTAATTATGTATTAGGATCTAGAATGACACCTTCTAATCCCATAGTAGCCCTATTTAATAACAAGCATATTGTCTTAAAAAAGTTGTGTTTTTTTAAAAAAATTTATTGTCAAGGTGATTTACAGAGTGTTAAAGTTACATATGTAAGGTAGTGAGTACATTTCTTGTCGGACATTGTTACCCCCTCCCTCATTTTTCTCCCACTTTTCCTTCCCTCCAATCCCTCCCCCCACACACACCACAAATTGTAAAGTTCATTTCCAACATATTGTCTTGTGAGTATCGCTGTTGCATTGGTTCGCCCTTTGTCCTAAGAGATTTATTATTTTCCTTCTATTTGTTTTGTTTTCAGCTTGACTCAGATTCTTATTCTCTACTGTGGTGCTCATAAAATATTTAGAATCCCTACTCAGAAATTAGGTTTCACACTCAAGTGGGCCATGCTGTTTCAAGGATGAATGCTATATTTTGAGAGAATAATAACAAATGTCTCCTCTTACACTGCTTTATTCTCTAATTTAGGAGATATTCATTCTTAGGAAAATGGAAAGAATATCAAGAAATATTTTCGAATTAATTTCTAAAATTAATTCTAGACTACCTGTTTTTCTCCATCAATTTCATAGTTAGGGGTAATACTCAAAGTATAGTATTTACCACCACTGCATTGAAGATTCATGACTGAAAATATTTGTATTTTACTCATATGCAATAGCTACTAGTTTGCATAGATGATTACATTTTGTTATAGTTATTTTACCACAACTTATTATCCTCCAAAGCTCATTTTATATACTAACTCTAGGACCTGGCTGTGTTTACATACTGACCTTCCACTTGTTGAATCTATATTATTCACTTATACATTTTATTTGCTTATTTTATTCACTTTTATTTTTATTGTGCGTAGTTACAATTGTTTAAAATTCTTGTCTAATTTGTTCTATTTTTTAAGATAAAAAGAAAAACAATCCATTTAGTTAAAGCAAGCATTTTGCTATTAAAAAAATTTTCTTATTCAGTTTTCGATGGAGAAATAACTCAAGCATCAAGTAAAGATACTATACACTAAAGATATAGTTTCAAAGCTAAAACTCACTTGTAATTCCATGGATAGTTCACCACTGTTAAGATTTAGATACCTTATGTAGCCCTTTTGTTTTCCCTACGTATATGTCTATAGTAAAAATATTTTGTTATGCTCATAAATGTAGTTACAAATAGTATTGCTTCTGCTAAATGAGAAGTTAGTAGTGTAAAACTATTACTTTTCATTATTTAATATTATATTGTGAGCATTCTCTTAAGTTAGTAAATTATTTATCTAATTGGTATAATTTTATGACTGTCAAATTTTTTTCCTTCCAAGTCTATATGATTGGATATATGAGTTATCTTTAGTCTGTTTTCTTATTACAATGAATCATACTAAACATTTGACCACATATTCCATGAAGGATATATTTTAGTAAAAGGAATGACTAAATGAACGGGTGTGAATTTTTTAAGGCACACAATATTTGAATGAATTATTGAACCATTCTCAGATAAAAATAAGCCATTCTAACCAATCGAAAAAGAGACTAATTGTCCCATAGAACTTAGAATTAATTGCCAAATGGTTTCTAATTAGGTTTACAAACTTATAATTCTGCCATTCTGGAGTGTATGAACATGCCCTTCCTCATATACTCTTCATGGTTTTACCTTTATAAAATTCTGTATGAATTTGTTACAAATTACATGTTTGATAGTTTAGTGTTTCATTAGTTAAATAGGGAAATATTTTTCTGTGGTTAAAGAAAATTAGGCTACTCTTCTAGTATAGTCTATAATACATTCTACAGTAGTAACAATTATAATCAGTTAGGAATTTCACATACTAACTAGGTGATAGAAAAGATGGATGAATGAATATGTAAATATGAGAATAATTCCTGTTTAAAAATTCTAGTAAGCAAAAATTTCACCTATACTAAATCTAGCAGGGTAGTTCTTAATTGTTCTTAAGAGTGATTTATTCCTCTATCTGGCCTGGTACTGTAACATTCTTCCTTGTGTCTGCTCTGGCAGGAAAAATAGCTGAATGCTCTTTTTCTTACCCACGTGTAGTTGAGAAAGTTTGAATCAAATGACGGATTCAAAAGTAATTTTATAACAGACAGACATATGCAATCTATCTCCTTATATGTTTAGACAGATTATTGAAGAGTGGAATATGAGTATAAAATTCACATTGAGTCTGAGAGGAAGTGATGAATACGGAAAAATATAATAGAGTTGTCTTGACTATTTTATTGTGTTTACTTTTTATGGATAAGAATTTGTGAAGTTTGTATATAGATATATTCAAGGCTGGGTTTGTGTCTATATGTCTGAAGATGCAAGAAATCTGTTCATAAAATAAAAAACTGTAATATTTTAGAATGGTGGAATTTTAGCCTTTAACAGCATGCTGTCATATTGTAGATGTCAATATTAGTGTAAAACTTATAGATGGAACAACTCTCTTCATTCTTCTTGTCAAAGATGATAGCCTGTGGTCATTCTAAAGAGAGAAATAGCCAATAAATCCACAATCCAATGACAGCCTGCTTTCTAGGACAGGAGAAAACATAATTTTCAAAAGAATGAGTGGAAAAACAGTTGAATGGGTTCAAATTTTTAAGCAATCCAAAGACAGAGGCTTTGGGGAATTTTTTCAAGAGACCACCATAATTGAGGGTATCCTGAAAGCGTGTAACTGCTACTTTTCCTGCAATTGAATTAAAAACAAGCATAATAATTGTCATGCTACTGCTGTTCACCTAGGGCTTTCAGCCTGTTTTTAGTACTCAAACCTGTTCTACAATAATCTTAGTTTGTCCACCAAGGAATCAGAAAGTCATCTTCCACTTTAGCCCTCATGAAAGAATCAATCACTATGGAATTGCAGTGTGTCAAATATTACTGTTTTTCTATTTTTATCCTCAGTATGTATTCCCAATAGTAGTATCTACTGATCAATTCTGAACATTGTTGCTACCAAACTTACCACTCAGGTATTTTTTTTCTCATTTAAAATTCAGTTCAATTCTTCTCACTCATTGATTTAATGATGTAACAACTCCAAATTATTTAAAATAATGCTTCCTTTGAAATGTAATTTGACTCATGGAGAGCAAATATGTTTGAAAATGCAATGGTTTGTCTTGAAATGCAAATGCTAAGCAGTGTTTCTTTTTTATTGTAAGGCCTTTAATGTCCTACTGGTAGGCACAGCTCCTGAAATATTTCTTAAATGTGTGTAATGATAAATCTTTTTACATGTATACTTACATATGAAGATATTACAGGAAACAGGTGGCCAAATGCTAGTTTACAAACAAAGACAAGATTCTGTAGCAGAGCATTCAAAATTATCTTTTTAAAATTATTATTATAGAGATGGTGTACAGTGGGATTATAATTACATGAGTCAGGTAATGAGTACATTTCTTTTCATACAGTATCTTCTGTTCCCTCACTCTTTCCCAATCCTTCCCTCCCAGCTCCACTCATGAATTGTTTAGTTCACTTTCATCCAGTGAATTCTATTGCTGCACTTTTTCACCATTTTTCCCTTCAGGACTGTACTCTCTTCCCAACCCTTCCAAAGATGTACACTTGAATACACCAAATATAAGGTAAAGAAGACAAGATCATCAAAAACTAAAAACTGAAAAATAAAGCTAAGTTTCTTGCTTTCATGTCTTGGAGGTCATTTCAGTATGTATGTTATTTTATATACATAGGAAGAGGCCCTTAGGCATTGTGCCTTTGTGTTTCCTAAGAATATCCTCTTTTGGTTTCATTTCATGTGAATATATAGAATACTGTATAATTCATCATATCCCATTGCATTTTTAAACCTAATTTTCACGTCAGTGACAACATGCGCCGTTTGTCTCTCTGAGCTTGGCTTACCTCACTTAACATGATTTGTTCTAGTTCTAGTTTTAGTTTCCTGCAAATAGCATTATTTTATTCTTTCTAATGTCTGTATAAAATTCCATTGTATATAGGTATCACATTTTTTGATCCACTTATCTATTGTGGAGCGTCTGGACTGTTTCCATATCTTAGCTATTGTTTGAAATAATACCAACACTATTACTAATATTCATACAATACTAATACTACTAATAAAATACTCATATGCTCCTCAAATATATACTGATATATACTCCTCAAACTTTTCCATGATATAGAAATAGAAGGGTCAATCTTAAACTCATTGTATGAAGCCAGTATCGCATTCATCCCAAAACCAGGCAAGGATCCAACAAAAAAAAGAAATGGAGACCAATTTCTCTAATGAACACAGATGCAAAGCTCTTCAATAAAATAGTGTTCATTAGAACCCAGAAACATTAAAAAAAAATCATGCATTATGACCAAGTAGGTTTCCTCCCACAGATGCAAGACTGATTTAACATTTGCAAATCAATATATACAATTCACCATGTCAAAGCCAAAGACAAGAACCACGTGATCATCTCAGTAGATGCAGAAAAAGCCTTTGACAAAATACAACATCCAATAATGCTTTGGAGAAACTAGGAATATAAAAATCATTCCTTAAAATAATAAAGGATATATATGACAGACTAACAGCCAACATGGTGAATGGTGAAAAACAAACAATTTCATCTAAAATCAGGAACAAGGCAATAATGTCCACTCTCTCCACTCTTAAAGTTCTGGAACTCCTTGCAATAAGGCAATAAGGCAAGCAATAAGGCAAGAAAAGGACATAAAAGGGCTTCATATAGGGAAAGAAGTCAAACTATTTCTATTTGCAGGTGACAAGATCTTATACATAAAGAACCCAAAAGGCTCCATTCCCAAGTTCTTAGAGCTGATCAGCCACTTTGGCAAAGTAGCAGCATACAAAACTTACCCACAAAAGTCAGTAGCCATTCTGTATGCCAATAATATACAAGCAAGAAAGGGAGTTCATGAAACAACTCCATTTGTAATAGCTTCAATAAATAAATAAATAAAAATACCTAGGAATAAACCTAATCAAAGATCTTTATAGTGAAAACTATAGAAATCTGAAGAAAGAAATCACAGATACACCTAGAAATGGAAAGTTCTCCCATGTTTCATGCACAGATAGATTTAATATTATGAAAATTGCCATCATGCCAAAAATGATCAACAAATTCAGTGCAATCCCCATCAAAATCTCAATGGTGTTCTTTACCAAGATAGACAAAATAATCCAAAAATTCATATGGAAAAACAAAAGACTTAGGAATAGCCAAAGCAATTGTAGAAAAAAATAAATGTAGATGTTATTACAATACCAGACCTTGAGCTCTACTACAGAGCCATAATTAGAAAAATAGCTTCGTTTTGGTACGAGCATAGACCTGAAGATCAATGGAACAGATTAGAAGACACAGAAATAAAATCATGCTAAGGAACCCAAAGACATACAGTGGAAGACAAAACATCATTTTCAACAGGTGGTATTGGAAAAACTGGGTATCCATGTGCAGAAAATAAAAAGTGGATCCGTGTTTGTGACCATGAACTAATATCAACTCAAAGTGTCTCAAAGACCTCAATGTCAGACCCCAAACTTTGAATCTACTGCAGGAGTAGGAGAAACATTAGAACTTACAGGTATAGGAAGAAACTTCTTGAAAAAAGTCCCAGGGGCACAACAGATTGGAGAGAGATGACAAGTGGGACTACATCCAAATAAAGTTTCCGCATAACTAAGGACATTATTACTAAACTAGAGAAACAGACAATAGACTTGGAGAAGATTTTTTCTAATAAAATGGGAGATCTTTACCATCAATATAACAGACAAAGACCTAATATGCAATATATACAAAGAGGTCAATAAACAAACCTCCTACCTAATGAATCAATCACTCACTGGTCAAGGGAGCAGAGGAGAGACTTCTCAGGAGAAGAGGTAAAAATGGCAAAGAGATACATGAGGAAATGCTCACTATCCCTGGCCATAAAGGAAATCCCAATCAAAACAATTCTGAAATTCCATGTCAGCCCAGTTAGATCAGCCAACATGTTAAATCAGGGATGTAAGGGAAAAGGAATCCTACTGCACTGCTGATGGGAATGTTAACTAGTACAACCACTCTGGACAGCAGTTTGGATGTTCCTCAGAAAACTAAACATAGACCTTCCCTACAACCCAGGCGTACCATTCCTGGGCATCTATCCTGAACATCATAAGACAGGATATGATAAAGACATCTGAACATTCATGTTCATTGCTGCACTATGCACAATAGACAATATATGAAAACAGCCCCAAATTATCTTTGAGTTGTGCCAATGTGCATTTCCAAACCCCATTCTAGCCAGTCGTATTGTATTCTATTCCAGTAACACCCAATCACTCATTGTTCCCCTGACTTCTTGAAGCCACCAAGCAACTTCCTGCCAATTCTTTGCTCATGCCTTCTTCTATCAATGATGACTCTCTGTTCCTGTGTTTGATTAAAACTTATTCACCATCCAAAAATAATCTCTAATGTGATCTAATGTACAAAGGGATGGTGAGCTGGATAGAGGCAATAATGGAAGGAGGAAGTCTATTTAGCTGTTGTCTTTAGAAAGCTGATGATAGATTTTCTCAGCAGCAGTGGTGATGGAGATCCACTCTACACAGTGGGGGTATATTTTAGAAGCATAATAAAAATAATGGATCAAAATGAGTGAATTCCTGAGGCAGAATATGATAGTGAATAGATTTTTAATGACACAAATAGCTTAGATATTAGCCATCCTTTCTTGGAAACAAAATATCATTAGAATTTCTCAAATGAACAAAAATGTTCAAACTCCATTGTTCAGACATCTTCTTTACTAGTTTCTATATTATTAGATGATTTCAGGCTCTGCCTCCCTTTTTCTGCATAGTAGATATATGTCTTTCTTTAAAGAGTAATAAACCCATCTCTCTTGCTGACCTGTCTTTTCCTCTCCTTTTTTTTTTTTTTTTTTGTCTTTTCTTTTTTGGTACTGGGGATCGAACCCAGGACGTTGCACTTGCTAGGCAAGCGCTTTGCCACTGAGCTACATCCCAACCCTCCTCTCCTTTTTTATTAATGTTATCTTCCTTAGATGAATTTTGAGCTTTTGAGGGAAGTCATTACTTTTAATCATTTTTTAAGATGAAAACCTGCATGGCACCTAGGTTCATGTTCTACCAAACATTTAAGCTTGCTCCTTTATTCTCGTTCTTTCAGTGCTTGATTTAACTCCATTCACTAATACTTTCATGGGGAAAGGATTTGGAGTAGCTCATTTAAAGGTATTAGAAAGTTTTCTTTTTAGAAACAATTACTAGAGAAACTGGGTTTGAGACTTAGCAGGAAATACTCATTAGATCCTACTGAAAATTATTTTATTTTTGAAAGCATATGATTCAAGCATGTAATTTTTCTTCTCCTTTGTCTTTACATTTTAAGTTCAAATATGAAATTTTTAACTGTATCGCTAAGATACCATTGATTGGATTCATTAGAAATCTCTGCAGCTGTGAACAGAGACTGTGAGACACTGGAATCGTTTCATTCTGTTACTAATTTTTTAAAAAAATTAAAACACATACCACAGGCTTGTGTTCATTCTTTGTTTTTATTTATTTGAAGAATTGCAATGATTGAACTTAAAAATGTAAAGACAAAAGAAGAAAAATTACATGCTTGAATCATATGCTTTCAAAAGTAAAATATTGGATTCTAACAGGAATTTAAGTATTTCAATGGAAGTATTTTTCTTTAACTACAGTTTGATTTCAAGACAATAATGAGTAAATCATATTTTTAGGAAGAAACTTCAGACCTCGGGCACCAATATAACCTTTGTACATTCTTTGATGTAGAAGGCCACAAGTTTTATTGTGAGCATCTAAAGTTGTCCTCTCATCATGAGATATCTGTCGCTAGAGTGGCTACAGCCTGGCATCACATTTACTACCCCTCCATTGGAAGTGCTTTCACAGAGTGCAGCAATGGTTTTCTAGACAGTTCCTTGTTCTGATCCCACTATAGTCTAAGCACTCCAAGAGCCGTGGCTTACTTCACAGCTCAGCAGAAATCTCATTCTGGCAAGCCACATTAAGTAGTCTGACTCTCACAATTTGTACTCATGCTCAAATTTCAGAGTTCAGAGAAGAATGAGTAAAGTACTGCAGTGGAAAGATTCAAGACAGAAGTTAGGAGATTGGTTTCTAGAAGCTATGTTGTATACTCCAGCTTCTGCATCATCCTAGGAAGTCTCAGAATCTGTGTGTGTACATCTTAACCATGAAATAAGGAAGTTAGACTAGGCAAAAATCATGATTCATGTTTTACTGAGTCATCTTGGAATGATTCATGGTAATTATCTTGACCAGTGTGCTAAGAGACCTGGCAAGACTATATCAAGACCCCTCAGAGAAGAAAATGGTGAAAATTAGACTGTAGTAAATGACAGTGAAAGAAATGAGGCAGCTCATGTCTCTAGTTTCTTTTATAGCAATGACATCTGATGTTACTACATGCCTTATGTGAGTATTATAACTGTAATAATAGCTACAATTTACTAAGTATTTCTTATGTGTAATTAATTTAATTTGAAGTTCGACATAATCTAAAGAGAAATCACCTTACTCCCATTTTATGGATGAGCAAATGAACTATTAGAAGAAAAGTTACCCTAGTTTATACCATAAAAAAGAGCTAGATTTGTGGTTGCAGCTCAGATTCAGATCCTACAGATTATTTTTTTCTATTGTTCTTCATTTATTCCAGAAAAGATTGTATTTGGTAATGTTCATTTTATTTTTGAGAGGATAATAAACATGAGGTGATTTTAAAATATCAAATTTATTTATATTGTCACATAAAAATAATTATTGATGGAGTTTCTGCAAATTGAATAGATTCAGGAATGAAGTAGAAATAATACAGTTTTCAAAGTAATTTGCTTACAAATCAGTTCTAGTCTTTTTGCCTCCTTAAGACTTCATCATCTTGTCACAATGATAAACATAACCAATTCTGTAATGAAGCTTTTTGACATTTGAAATATGGAAGATAATTGAAGATTATTTAAGCCTAACTTCCCACCCAAGATTAGAGTCCACTGTGGCTGCTGCCATTGGTCTCTCTGAAGGACAGAACTATCATCCACTGAGCACAACACACAATATCCAATATGTCCTTCATACATTATTGCCGTTAAGCAACGTGATATTGCGTTCCTAAATTTCATCTCTTATTTCTACAATAGAGAGCAAGCAAAAGCTTGATCTTGTTCTTTAAAGAGCTAGCTCCATTTCTCCGTAATGACTTATGCAGAATAAATTTAAGACATAAGCCTACACCACTCAATATTTTGCAACCAGAGTGCTTGCTCAGCAAGATGAACCTAGCCAAGTATGAGAGTGGAGCTGGGCAGCTGTCATTTCCAGGCTAATTCTACATCCTCTCAAACTCACCTCCTATTGGGTTACAGGGTTGCATCAGTAGATGAATCACAGAGGGTATCATCTTCCCTGAATCTCTATGTCTTGATCTATTATGTGTATATGATTCCATGCAGACTCTCTTTCTGTGGTGGTGATGAAAACAGGAAGCTAGGGAGAAAGTGAAATTAGACAAGAGCTCTGTGTTCTCATTTTCTCCCTGCAGATCATCTAGCTATCACATGATGGGCAAAAGCCGGCTTGTCTTTTAAACAACATTTTTTTAAAATTAGGTGTGATTATTTCTGATGAGGACTAGATTGTCCACATTATCATCTCTTCATTGTAGAGCAGCTGAATGTAAGTGTGTCCCTCTTGTTAGAGCTCTTTATTGCATGCAGCTTCTCATTTTCCCTTGGGTCTTTATGATATTTTTGAATTATGTCACACTAAAGTACAATGGTCCTGTTTTATGTTTCATAGAATTTAAGGAAATATAGAGATCATTGGAATGAATGACTGAATCTCCCTCAAAAGATCTTCTTCTGGACTATTGTAAAAGCCTTTAAACTGGCCTTTTGCACCCCCTAAATCCATCCACCTAAAACTGCCAGGATATTTTCAATGTGAAGTCTCCCTACAAAATTGCTAGTCATTTTTCTATTTAAAATCCATCAACGGTATCATACTGCCTGTGGATACAGTCCAGATTCATTAGAGTTAAAGTCTCTATAACCCACACATTGACTCTCTTTAAGCCCTAAAGCTAATCTAACTCCTTCGCCTTCCAAGCACTTGCTCCTCTAAAAGAGAATAGAATAACTGCCATATTTTAAATACACCATGCATTCTTTTCAAAACTTCATTTTTCTGTGCACCTGTGGTTATCCTAGCCACTCAGGAGGCTGAGATCTGAAGATTGCATTTTAAAACCAGCCCAGGTAGCAAAGTATATGAGACTCTTATCTCCAGTTAACTACCAAAAAAAAAAGCTTAAAGTGTAGCTATGGCTCACTGATGAGTTCAAGCCCTAGTATGGGCACAAACAAAAATAAAAACAATATCCTATGGAATAGGATGAAAAAATTCAAATGAAAAATAAGATCAGAATTGCAAAATCGGGCTTCTATATGTGCTTGCTAACACGTCTTGGATGTTGTGATCCACCCCTGAAGTTTTCAGCTGCTCCTAACTTGATCTAGCTTGTCTTTGCTGAGCTAATCTCATAGAGGAGGTAAATGCTGGCATGCTCCAGAGGGAAGTTCTGAACTGAATGCTCTGGGATTATTTTTCTTTTTTGTCAGTTCTTCGATTCCAATTTATGTAGCATAAAACTCTCTTCCACCGGGCATCAGACATTGATATTACTTATTTAAGTTGTGCTGGTCCTGGATCTTGAACTTGGAGCCTGGGTCTTGCTTAATGCTAGCACTCTATCACTTGAGCTCTACTTTTTACTTTTTGGTGGTTCATTGGAGATAAGAGTCTCCCAGGCTGGCTTCAAATCTTGATCCTTAGATCTCAGTCTCCTGTGTAGCTAGAATTACAGGTTTGAGCCTCAATGCCTGGTTTATATTTTGTTTTGAATATAAATAAAATAGAGCTAAGTAAAGAATGTACACTCAAATATTTTCACCTTATTTAGTAAGCTTATAACTGAGTAAAGGACATTATAATTTAGAGATTATGATTTATTATATTGACATTTTATATATTTTCAAAGAGGAAACATGATTTATAACGTGATGTATGTTATACTACATGATAGTTGTATCCTAGAAATCAGATACTAGTATCAGTCAAGATATTTAAGATTTGTAAGTTGCTTGTTCAGTCTAACAACAATATCCCATCTTGTTTCTCTGACTTTCCTTATTCTAGATTATTTTAACAATAACTTTTCACATTACATTGGTCTGAACCTATTTCTTTATTTTTATTTTTGTCAGTCATGGGGCTTGAACTCTGTGCTTGGGCGCTGTCCCTCAGCTCTTCAGCTCAAGGCGAGCACTCTTCCGCTTGAGCCACAGTGCCACTTCTGGTTTTCTAGTGGTTTATTGGAGATAGGAGTCTCACAGACTTTCCTGCCCGGGCTGGCTTTGAACCGTGATCCTCAGATCTTAGCCTCCTGAATAGCTAGGATTACAGGCGTGAGCCACCAGTGCCCAGCTTTGAACCTATTTCTTTAACTGCATATATTTGACTCATTCAGCCACCTATCATCCTATCATTTTAGTCCTTGTTAATCTCTAGAATACTCACAGTAACACATCATAAAGTCCTTCAGCATCATCAGTTGGGAGCATTATAATCCAAACCTTGGTTGAGGCACTTTAAAATCTTGTGTAAACCAGAAACCCAATTCCCACTATTTGATTGTTTACTTTTGGTTTTGGTACTGAAGCTCTAAAAGATCCTCATATGAAAATTATTTTGAAAACAAAAACACACACCACAATTGCCCAATTGTCTATGCTTTCTTCTGAAGCAAAAGATGTAGAAAAAATTCAAATCTACAGGAAAACTATCCTTTTGCTTGTGGTTTGAGTGATGACAGAATTGTTTTGTAATCGGTGATGAAAGAGCAAGCCAGGTATGTATGATCAATGAGGACGCAGTTGTGGAGAGTGATTTTGCTTATGAGTTTTGCTAATGAAAACCAGGAAACTCCCCTTATAAAACTGGTTACTAAAATGAGAATCTGGTTACCACTCCCTGAGGCCTGGCTCTATAGTAAATCAAACTTGGAAATGGCCATTCTTTCCATAGAGTTTCCTAAGATAATGAAGGCATAGACAAGAGGTTGAGTGGATCAATACAGCCTGCTCACAATCCTGTAGTTTGTACTTAGTCACTTTCACCATGTTCTCTAACTGCGCTCACTGCCATGGCTAGGTGGGCATCCCTCACACCTACTTTCCTTCTTTGCTTGGCTTGGTTGACTTGTGTGAGTGTGGATCTTGAAATAACAGCTCACTGATTTAGAACTTATATCAAGTTCCAACCACCTCTAGACCTAGGATAATCACCAAAGGTCATCCTAACATAACATACCACATTGCATTTTCCATGAGCTGAGGTAATAAATCACATTACCTATTCCATGGGCTGAGTGGCAGAAAGTATTTTTTTTCTCTTCATAGTGTAGAAAGGGCTTAGGTTGCATTATTTTATTTTTGATCCCCCACAGTCAGTGCCATAAAGATTTTACTGTATTAAAAACAGGTCAATAAAAGCCAAGTTTTAGTTGATTCTTCTCATTTTCCTAATTCCCTCACAATAGTTCAGGCCAATATCCTTTAATTCCAACTGTGCAGCTTTGCCAGAAGTAGAGTTACCTAATTACTCTGCTTTTTGTCTTCCAGCTTTGAAAGGGGAACACTTTTGTTACATTTGAAAGAACTTAAAAATGAGAAACCTAAAGATTAACTTTTTAATTAGATATAACGTTTAAAAATTCTTTGTCATAGCACTTCTCCTTTCATTATACAAGGAGACAGTTTCGGTGCAATTAGAGCTCATTGAAATGTTTTTACAATGAAATGGGTGTTGAGTAAAAGGACACCAAAAAGCATATGACATAAATAAGAGCTTTGCCTTTTGCCATTTTAATCTTTATGAAAAGAGATTGCTGACTAACACTGAATGGCTACAAAGTCTAGAAAACATTGTATTTTCGGTGAATAGACGATGTTTAAGTCTAAGTGTATTAGGAAAATAAGCACCACAAAACCTTTTCCCAATGGCCCAGGCCTGCAATCCTAGCTACTCAGGTTACTGATCTGAGGATTGTGGTTTGAAGCCAACCCAGGCAGGAAAGTTCATGAGACTCTCATCTGCAATTAACCACTAAAAAAAGTCAGAAGTAGAGTGGTAGCTCCAGTGATAAGAGTATTACCTTGAGCAAAAGAGCTCAAGGATAACATGTAGGCCCTGAGTTCCAGCCCCAGGACTGGCACCAAAAGGAAAAAAAAAAGCTTCATCCTATTACAAATATTTGTGATCCCCATGTTCATTGACTCTTAATCATCCCAATGCAATTTATGGTAAACAAATTTTCAAGACTTGCTTTTTGTTTTGGTTTGTTTTGTTTTTGGTGGAATCCTTTGTGACGATAGGGCTGGAAAAATTCACCTGTCACTCTCTTGACTTCCTAGTTTAATTTCAAATGTTTTCTGTTTAGTTCAATCTTTTTTTTTAAGTGATATGTTTGCACTTTGTATACAAGTTTATTTAGGAATGAATAGTTGACCTCACAAGCCTACAGGTAAATGCTTTTGATGATTCTAAGATTCTAGTCATATGTGGAGTTCTATCGCAGAACCATTGATTCTTACAAAGTATTTCTAGCAGAGTTCCTTGCTGCAACACATTCCACCTCGTCAGTCTTTTAATAAATAAATGCCTGCAGGTGCCAGAAGTTCATGCCCGTAATCCTAGTTACTCAGGATGCTGAGATCTTTTGAGCATCACAGTTTAAAGTTTCCAATTAATCTTCTTAAAGCTGGAAGTTCAACTGTGACCCATGTGGTTGAGCATCAACCTAGAATCAAAAAGCTAAGGGAGAGTGCTCAGACTCTAAATTCAAGCCCCAGTACCTAGTACCAACACAATAAATAAGTACATACATAAATAATTAACTGGTGAAATAGCCTTTCATCATAAAGCCGATCCTCCTTGTTTTTATTGCTTAAAATATTAAATAGAAATCTATCAGCTTCCCTTTGATGATCTATCTTTTCTCCTTGTAATAGAGATAATAATATTGATAATATGTCATTCATATATTATTATTCAGCACTTTCTTGTGTTCTAAAGAAGATTAAATGTAACTATTTCTTCAATCCTTCTAACTGCCCTAGAATATTGAAATGATTATTATTGTTCACAATTTATAAAAGGGATAACCAAGGTTTGATGATATTAACTGATTTTTCCAAATCCATGAAGTGAATAATTAATAGAACAGAGGCTTAAGGCTATTCATTCCCACAGGAATATTTTTATCTTAATGTCGTTCCATTGCTACAAGCAATGTCTCTCTCTCTCTGCCCTCTTCACACTATTTACTTCAAGTCCAAACTTAAGTCCTTTTCTTTTTCACCTAGTACTTGCTTCAAGCTGGGCTTAGTAACCTAAGCTCTCCTCTTGTCTCTTACTTAATCTCTGTCAACTCATCACAGAAATTGAATACTTGATAGCCATTGTTATTGCAACCCCATGGAATGTACCATCAAGGGCTCTCTCTCTCTCTCTCTCCTCTCTCTCTCTCTCTCTCCTCTCTCTCTCCTCTCTCTCTCTCATCTTTCTCTTATATGTTTGGGTATAAGAGACAAGAGAAAGATAGAAGGAGGATATGGAGAAAGAGAGAGAGAGAAGTGTTAGGCTAAGGGAAAGAGAAAGAAGAGGAGAAAAAGACAGAAAGAGTAAGAGAAAGGCAGAGAAGAAGAGAGAGGTAGAGAGAAAATGCACTGTGACCAAACTACGAATTAGTCAGTCAGTTTTCTGCCTACAAAATGGCAAAGCCCACCAGTTTCTCTCAATGTTGCAGGGGCACCTCTGTGTCAGATTTTCTCTCAACACTGTCTATAGAGACTTTGTTATTTTGTTGCTGCCATGCTTATGGCTTCTACCCAGGACTGGGCCCTGTTCCTGAGCATCTTGCTCAAAGCTAGCAGCCCTATCCTTTGAACTTCAGTTCTACTTCCCGCTTTTTCATGTTTAACTGGTGATAACACTCTCATGCACTCTTCTGCCTGGGCTGGCTTTGAACTAAATCCTGAGATCTCAGCTTTTTGAGCAGCTAGGATTACAGGCATGAGCCACTTAATACCTGGTCTACTCCCAATTACCCCCTTCTCTCTCTTTCCTCCCTCCCTCTTCCCTTCCTCTCCTTCTTCCTTCCCTCCTTCCCTCCCTTTCTCTTCCCTTTCTCGCTTTCTCTCCCTCTCTCTCTTTCTCTTTCTTTCGTTCTTTCTTGCTTGCTTGCTTGCTTTTTCTGTCTTTCTCCTTTTTAACCATCATGACCCTCAGATCATTCAAATATAGTTTATGCTGGAGAAAAGATTAACTGGGATGTATAGTTCTTGCTATTAAAACCTTGTCATTTAGAACTGTATCAGGCCGGCTGTGTCATTTGAGAGAATTTCAATTTCTAGTTGAGATTGTCCTTCTTGGCCATTCTTAGGCAACATGGTAATAAAAGATCATTTTACTCAGTTATCCTTAGAAGTTCTTTCATGTCCTAGTTAAAATGTTGCAATGTCTTTATTAGGATCAGATTCTCTTAACCTCTCATGTGATTACTTTTCTGCAGGCTGTTTACAAGACTACAAGTACCTAAAAGCACTTCTACTCAGCAGAGTTATTGATTTTTCTCTCTTACGTTTCTATTACAGGAGAAGTCCTAACTGCCTCTCTCTTATACTTAATATGTTATGAGTTTTTAAAAGCATCAGAATGAACATCTAGGAAATCATTCTGGGGCCCTGATGATTTCAGCTCTTGAGAGAGCGCTAAGCGTATTTTATTCTGCATAGACTTCAAAGACAAAGTAAGAAGGAAAACTCTGAAGGAAGGGAGGAAGGGAGGTAAATTGACCTAAGAAGGTTACAGAAATAGTAATTAGGATAAAATGGCACATGTTGTAAGAACTTAGTGTGGTAACACCTAGTTCAAGTCTTAGACCTACCATTTCCCTGGTAATGTGATTATGGCTTTTCATTTAACTGCTTGTGTTTCTCACTTTAGAAGTGTGGTTGCTCAGTCTGACAAACCTATAGAATTTGTGTGAAAATCAAATCATTCAAATATTTATTGCTGGCTACCTGTCTATGCTGGAGTGTGTGTGTGTGTGTGTGTGTGTGTGTGTGTGTGTGTGTGTGATAGAGAGAGAGAGAGAGCAGATAAACAATAGGAATTGTTCATGAATAATGACATAGTGTAAAGGAAAATTCAACAATAATCTAAACATCCTGAAAAATTTAATAAAAAAGACAGAAATGGTACAAACTAGAGTCCATGAAAAGCTGTAAGGTGTCCTGGACAAGGTAAAGGAAAAAATGTTCTCAACTGTGTATAATGTTCCTCTAAGGAATCTTTGGTTTCTGGAAAACTATTTAGTCATGCTTCTGGCACTTAATTTAGCAGTGGACAGGGATTCTAGTGAGCCTCTGATAAAGCTAAGATTGAAATAGTACGTAAGAGAAATTCTAAAAAGGATGTGGGATCAGCTGAGAAAGAGGAACTGACATTTACATACGAACTAACCTGAGACTGGCATTCACCATATCCTAAGAATTGGCAGGACATCTTTGCTCAGACCCAGAGTTGAGAGATCACACAAGATAGCATTGTTTATACGCAGGGCCAGCCCATGCTGAGCACAAAGTCATCATGGTATGGGGATGGACAGTGGGATCCTGACGTAGGCAACTGAATAGAAGAAGCTAGGATTTCCTAGATGAGGAAAATGACAGAGAAACTAGTTTGACAAGGAGGAAAAAAGCAAGACAAGTCAGATATGGAAGCTATGAAATCAGAAAGGTCTGTAAAATTTCTATGCTCCAGATGACCAGAAGGTCACTGGATATTTAAAAGAAAAATCTGGGCTGAGAATATAAATTAAGGAATCATTTATTGGTATAATAAATTTGTGAATAGGAAAAGGTGAAAGGAATAAGAAAAACACCTTAATTTTCAAAGCGATTTGCCCATCAAACTATGCTCTACAGATAGAAAAAAAAAAGACTATGAGTATCAAATATCTAATATCATCCATTTGTTGAACTTTGTTGTCCCTCATTATATGCCAGGCAATATGGTAGAAGCTAGTGATGGACAAATGAATAAGACTGAGACCTTCCCTCCAAAATGATTCATAAAAAGGAAGAGGAAGGTAAAAGGTATTTAGTTCTTAATACTGTCCTGCAAGGGAGTTCATGCAGCTTTCCTTTGCTCAAGGAGTCTGAAAGGCAAAGGGTGAGGATTCTTAAAGAGACAAAGAAGATAAGGACAGACATCATCTTCTGCTTTGTTCTTGCCTTGTTAGCAGTGGCTTTGACTCTCACCTGACATGCTGAGACCTAGAGAACGATGCTCAAACAAGACCTGATGTTCTGACTCCATAGTCAGCCTCTCTCAGGTCACCTTCTTTCTTACTTTGTAATACAGGGCTCTGAAGCCAAGGCCTCTGAGTGCACTTTCACGTAGTGGCCTGCATTCCATAACTATACTTGAGTTTGAGGCAAGGTTAATCGATTGATGATGCAGCACAATTTTATATTGTAGGAATATTCATATATTTTATCCTCTATGAAACTACGACAAACAGTAGAAGATCATTTGCATTTTTACCCTGGTAAAGAGTCACACATGAGTGGCCTTGTTATAGAAGTATCATCACGTTCTCTTTTACATAGGAACAAAAATGGCTCAGATGACAGTTCTCTTTTAAAGTCAGGGCCCAATGCACTATAGATTGTTAGACATACAGAAGACCCTGGTACATATACATACATATGTTTTTGAAATTATAATTAGCTTTAATTTATGTTAGGTTCCATTAATGGCTTAATAACCAGCATACCCTAAGAGTTCATAATATTCTCGGCTAGAGGCTGTATACCAGGTTTTGCTTGCTGAATTTACAGATTAGTGAGGGAAACAGAAAATACAAAGTAAATGAATGTATTTTTAATTAAGATAGGATCTACAAATGAAGCACATCCAAATTAGGAACAAATACACTAGTAGGTTATCTATTTCATATGGAGGTACATTAGTGCTCAGGAAAGGTGCATTTACAATTGTCTAAATAATTACGGGTAGTTGGGCAAATATGTTGGGCTAAGAGCCAAAAGACACAAAATTATTTCTTGTATTTATTATAGTATCTATTATTACTCCTATTTATTGCATATTATCTTTTTATTTAGTCTTGTATCTGGGGCTTGAACTCAGGGCCTGGGCATACTTCTGGCTTTCCATGATTAATTGCAGTTAAAAGTCTCATGTACTCTAGTGCTTATACTTGTTTGGAAGCCCATTCAGATCTTAGGCTCCTGAGTAGCTTGAATTGGTTTTGAGCCATGGGCACCTGGCAAACTTTTATTATCTTTTCAATACACTCATTAGAGTAGTTATGCCAGACTTATTTAATTCTCAGCAACCTTGTATAAAAATAATACTATCTGCATTTTTAGACAAATTGAAGAGAAACTAAGGAATTTTGGTGAGTTACCTTACCTTTTATGAGCTTGCTTCTATATCTGAAGATTGGAATGAGAGGAGGACCAGGTAGAAAGCAGTTTCTAAGCAGTAAAATAGTACATTTTTATTGTTAAAATTTTAATACAAAAGATAATGTTAGTACTACAGTGATGTAACCTCTGAACTTGAAATGCTATGGAGAAAACCAGAATTTTTAGGATGGAAGGGTCTAACTTTGAGAGAGTTTGCTGTTTTATTGGGGACAGATTAGCAGTATGTATGGCTTAGTGAATAATTCCAAGTCATATGAGATATAGTTTTGGTAAATTGAAGTCCATACTTGTATTGCTTAGTTCAGAAGGAAATGGAATTACTGAACATTAAAACTTACTCATAGAGCTACTCATAGAGCACTGAATTATATCTGGGTCAACACTCGGGAGATTTTGTTTAATGTTTTCATTTAATAAATGAATAATAAAGCTTGCCAAAACAAAATGGCTGTACCAAGTTCTTATACTTAATTTGAACTAGAGCTATCAATAGAAGTGAAGACCCTAAATTTTGAAATTTTGATCCTCTCTTCTGATTAATTTTATCCACATTCTTTGCTCTAGCTCTTGTTTTCTAATCTTTTCTTCCTCCTTACTGTCCTCCCCAGAGAGAAATGTTGAACTATAAGATTTTAACATTAAATGATAAGAGCTTGTCACTTGGGGTAAAATTCAGGAATGTAAGGTTTTTTTTTTTTTTTTTTTTTTTTTTACTGGCTTTTCTAGAAACTTTCTGTGAAACTTTTAAAAATAGCTTCAATGAGGTACAGGTTGATAAGTTTTGACATATAAAACTATCTATTCAATATGATGATCATATCTATCACCTCCAAAAGTTTCTTCATTCTCTTTTGCAATCACTGCACCCAGCTTCCTTCTCCTATGTACTCTACCTCTCATTCCCAGGTACCTATGCTTCTTCCTGCTACTATGAATTAGAATTTTCCATAAATGGGGTCATATAGTGTGTATGAAGCTCCTAAACCTACATGTCCTGTGTGGCTGGGATTGTAGGCATTATCCTCATGACTGGCACATCTTTTTAAATATCAGCCATTCTAATACATAGGCTCTGATTTACTTGACATTATGCTTCTAATTCCTTTATTTATGGTATCAATCATCTTAATATGCTTACTTATCTTTCTTGATGAAGTATCAGATCAAATCAGATCAACTAAAATTTTTAATTGGATTTTCTTTATTACTAAGATTCCAGAATTTTTTTATTTTTATAAACAATTCCATTACCAGATATGTAATTTATAAATGTATCTTGCATATTGTGCTGATTTTTTTTATTTCAACAATACTGCTTTTTCCAAACTAAGAATATTTTAAATTTTATGTGTCTAACTTACCAGTTAGTTCTTCCATGGATTGTACTTATGGTGTTGTTCCCAACCCAAAGTTATGGAAATTTTCTTTTGTGTGTGTGTCTGTGTCTCTGTGTATCAGTGTGTATGTGTAGAAGTTTTAGGGGGTATTTTTGCTTGTACTGAGGCTTGAACTCAGGGTCTTCTGTTTAGTAAGTATGTGGTTTGGCTGTCATTTATCTGGTGACAACTAGTATTCTTTCTCTCTGTTTCTCTCTGTCTCTGTCTCTCTGTTTCTGTCTCTGACTTGCTTTCTCTCTCTCTTTCTCCTGGAACAGAGTGTGAACACAAGGTCTTATACTTGTTGACTCTGTTTGCTCTGCTGGCAATCTGTCACTAGAAACACCTCTAATTCTCTTTCTTGTTTATTCTAGAGAATCTACTATATTTTTCTGTCTGGGCTGGCTTTGAACTGTGATTCTCCAGATCTTTACCTCCTCAGTAGGTAGAATTACTGGAGTGAGCCACAAGCACCCAACTAGAAGTTGTGTTTAGGTTTTATATTAGGTCTATAATCTGTTTGGAGCTAGTATGTACCAAGAGGCATTTATCCCAATGTATTATTTTCCTTATGGATATATAATTTTATTCCAGTATCATTTTTACTAATAAAAATTTCCTTCGTGCCATTGAATTGTCCTTGTATCTTTAAATTGAAAAGTTGTTGGCTAATGGTGTGTGTGTGAACTTGTTGCTGTATCCTGTTTGATCTATTTATTTACTTTGTGAAGTACTATACTTCCTTGAGTATGTTAACCTTATAATAAATCTTGAAATCTGGTTGTGATCTTTCTCTAATTTTTATTTTCTTTTTCAGAGTTGTTTCATACACCAACTGTCTTTTGAATCTCTATCTGCTTTTTAGAATCAGTTCTTCTAAATTATGTAATCAAATAATTTGGTGGGATTCGAATTGAGATCTCAATGAATCTATAAATCAGTTTCCACAGCATGACATGAAAAAAATATTGCACTAGTATTCTTTTGAAGGCTGAGGCTGTAAGTCAGCAAAACACATTTGCCTCACATGCACAGTAATCTCCAGCATTACACACACACACACACACACACATACAAAGAAAGCTTGCCTAAAAGTGGTAAGCATTGTTACCTTCTCTGAGATAAGTTTTTAAACCAAAAATGGTAAATTTTATGAGAGGCTGGTTTGTTCTTGATTCAATAATACTATGATTGTTAGCTGGCTTGTTTTCAAAAATCAACACAATGAAAATTATTGGTCTTTTTTCAAATATTAAACCGATTTTATGCTTCTAGGATTGTCTAACTGGTTATGATTCATTGTTCTTTCTGTATGTGGTTGGGCTGTGCTAACTTTGTTTTTGCATTCTTAAATAATGCTTTTTCTTATCTTTAAGTATTGGTACAAAGGAATTGTCATTCACCAAAGCAATTTATGAATCCAGTGTATCTTGGTCAATGTCATACCTTTCAACATTCTCACCCACTTCTTCCCTTCCTTACCTTCATTTTCAGTTATGTACTGAATCTTTTGCAATTTAACAAATCAGTTCATGTGTACAATGCACCTTGATATGTCACCACTGCAACATCTTTACCCCTCTTCACCCCACCCCTCTCTTATATTTCTCAATTCTGTGGTCTATACAATGAATTCTTGCCTGAATTCTCCCCCTAACCCCTCATTCTTCTTCTGATCACCCCTTGGCCCCACCCTCTCCTTTGCAAGTACCCATTGTTGGGCGTTGACTTATCTTTTTAAAGAATTATACTATTTGCAGGTTCCACAGAGTCTATTACACTTCAATTAATTCATTTGTAACCCTTTGCTTACCACGCAGTGTGTTTGCTTATAGATTGATAGGTGCTTTCCAGCTACCAAAAATGAGGGAAAGCATACAAACTATGTTTCTCTGGGTTTGGCTTACGTAGCATATTTGATGAGAAGTTTTGTGTCTGTGTCCTTGAAGGAAGGTGATGTTCGTTTTCTAATGCCTTTATCTGGCTTGGCATCATGGTAATATCAGCCTTAAGAAATGAGTTCAAGAGTATTTGTTCCTCTTCCAGCATCTGAGTTTGCATAAAAATACTTTTTCCATAAATGTTTGATGGAATTCATCAGTGGAGCCATCTGGGCTTCAAGTTGTCTTTGTGGGATGTTTCATTACAAATTTATATGTTTAGTAGATATATTGTATGGCTATGCAGGCTACTTTTTTGAGTTATCTTATAAAGAATTTGACCATTTCATTTTAAGATTATGTTTTTTTTTGTTTTTTTTTTTCCCTTCTTATCCCACCTCCCCAACTCCTCCCTCCCCCACCCAAGTGGTAAAGTACATTCTTTTTTTTTTTTAATGATTCTTTTTTTTTGGGGGGGGGGGTCTGGTCGTGGGGCCTGAACTCTGGGCCTGGGCGCTGTCCCTCAGCTCTTCAGCTCAAGGCTAGAGCTCTACCACTTGAGCCACAGCGCCACTACCGGCTTTTTTCTTTTTGCTTATGTGGTGCTGAGGAATCCAACCCAGGGCCTTGAGCATGCAAGGCAAGCGCTCTACCACTGAGCCACCTTCCCAGCCCCTTAAAGTACATTCTTAACATAGTGTCTTGTACATCTCATTGTTACAATGGATCAACCTGTATCCTTGTTTCAGCATTTTATTATTTCCCTTCCCCTCCCCAAATTAGAAAGAATGTATATACAAGACGCAGAGCACTGGAATCAAATACAGTGAAAATGGAGGTTATACCATAGGGGAAGAACATATAAAAGAAATTTTAAAAATCACATAGTACATTAAAAACAACAGCGACAAAGGTAAAACCTCTTGTGGGTTCCTATCTTGGGGTTCATTTCACTTAGCGTATGACCCAGCAATCCCACTTCTGGGCATTTACCCAAACGATCACACACAAGGCCATACTAAATTAGCTACCAGCACATCAATGTTTATCACAGCATTATTCACCAGAGCTAAGCTTGGAACCAGCCCAAATGCCCCTCAGTAGATGAATGGATCAAGAAAATGTGATATATATATATATGAATTCTATGCTTCCATCGAAAAGAATGGCACCGCTCCATTTGTTAGGAAATGGAAAGATTTAGAAAAATTTATATTAAGTGAAGTAAGCCAGGCCTAAAGAAAAGTAGGTCCCATGGTTTCCGTTATTTGCAATAATTAGTATACATCTAGGATAATCTTACCAGACAAGCAGAAAAGGTCAAAGCTATGTACATATGACCATATAAAATATTTTTTCTCAAGGCTTTCATTTTTAAATTTTCTATTATTTTAAAGGTAATCTACAGAGGGGTTACAGTTACAGAAGTAAGGTAGTGAGTACATCTCTTTTTGTGTTACCCTCTCCCTCATTTTTTCCCATTTCCCTCCCTCCCAACTCCCCTCCCCCACACGTTGTAAAGTTCATTTCTAGTAAGTATCGCTATTTCATTGGTTCACCCTTCCCATCGTTTCTGTGATTCCCCTTTCCTTCCCCAAATCAAAGGGTACAGAAATCAGAAATATTGACCATTGGGAATAAAACAGAGGAGAAAAAAAAGAAAGACAAAAGAAATAACTGCAAACAGTGCACTAAAAAAGGAAGAAAGAAAAACACACACACAGCCTCTTGTTTCTATATTTCCATATCTTGGAGTTCATTTTGATAAGTATCATTTTATATGTTCATATCTAATAGCTATTGGGCTATTGTGAACCCCTGTTAGGACTATCCTAGGCTTATAGCAATTATTAAAAATGAGGGAAACCAGGCAGCCTGTGTTTCTTTGGGTCTGGCTTACTTTACTTAATGAGTTTTTCCAGGTCTTTCCATTTCATACAAATGAAGCCATTCCATTCTTTCTGATGGAAGCATAGAATTCCATTATGTATATATACTACATTTTCTTGGTCCGTTAATCTATTGAAGGGCATCTTAGCTATGGTAAATAGCTATGGTAAATAATGCTGCAATGAACATAGTTGTGCTGGTAGCTTTAGTGTGGCCTTGTTGGTGATCATTTTCGGTATATGCCCAGGAGTAGGATTGCTGGGTCATAGGGGAGCTCTATGTTTAATCTTTTGAGGAACCTCTATACTGCTTTCCAGAGTGGTTTCCACAAGATTTTCTTATTAGTTCTTTCATGTTTGTAGGATCTTTAGAGATAATCACCTCCCTCCATCCTATTTTATGGGTGTTTTTTTTGTTGTTTTTTTTGGTCAGTACTGGGGCTTGAACTCTCGGCTTGGGAGCTGTCCCTGTGCTCTTCAGCTCAAGGCAAGTGTTATACCACTTGAGCCCACAAAGTCACTTCCAGTTTTCTAGTGGTTTATTGGAGATAAGAGTCTCATGGACTTTCCTGCCCAGGCTGGCTTTTAACCGTGATCCTCAGATCTCAGCCTCCTGAGTAGCTAGGATTACAGACATGAGGCACCAGCACCTGGCCATCCTGATTTTAATAATCTATTTCTCTTTTCTTTCTTTCTTATTCGTTTTTCCAGAGTTTTTGCTGACAGTCTGAGGAACCAGTATTTGGTTGGATAATTTCCCTCTAATTTCTGTTCTGATTTTCAATTTATTTTCCATTTGCTTGTTTTTGTCTTCTTTATTTTTCATGATTGTTTAAGGAGAAAACTAAAGTCACTAATTTGAGATCTTCTTTTCAAATACAGGTTTGTAGCAATATACATGTTTCCTAAATTATTGCTTTGAGAGCAGTCAGCGAAATGTGCTATGTGATGACTTATTTTCATTCTGTTTGAAACATTCAAAAATTTCCTTTTGATTTTTTAAATTGACAAATAGGTTATTTGAAGTGTGCTAGCTAGTTTCCAAATATTTTGTGAGTTTCCAGAATTTGTTATTGATATTTGGTTTAATGTTTTTATTGTCAAAGAATATGCTTCTTTTGACATGAATCCTTTCACATTTATTAAAATTTTGTTTACCATTGAGAATATTTTCTATAACATTGCTGTACAAGCAATGTAGAAGAATGTGTATGTTTTATTATTGTTGGATTAATGATTCTAAAAAATATATTAGATCAAATTGATGAACTAATTTTGAAATTAGTTGGGTAACTTCATCAATTACTTGGTCAATTAATTATTTTGAAATTGCTGTTAAACTTTATAAGATTTCCATATCTCAGTTTTTACCTGTCTGCTGATTCTGTTCTTCAGAGAAGAGTACTGACATTTCCAACTTTAATATGGATTCTGCATTACCTCGCCAAAGAGGTAAAATTTTAGGATTCTCCTTGTTTGTTTACTGTGTCTTAGAGTTCGTCGTGTGTGAGTGAACATGCATGTGTTTGAAACAAGTCTTTAATTCAGGAACCTCATGTTCTTGCTTGGCTTTCTTGCTCCTGGCTGACACTCTATCACTGGAACCATGTCTCCAGTCTGATATTTTGCTGGTTAAGTGAAGATAGAGTCTTTAGAATCCTAGCCTGGCTTCAGACCTTGACTTTCCAGGTCTTGTCTTTCTGAGTAGCTAGGATGACAGGTTTGAGCCACTGGCTCAATATTCCTTTTTAATCTTATATCAGTTCTTGAATTTCATTATTTCATAAACATTATTCTAGTCTTTTGTTGTTGATATTTTAGATGCAAGCATTCATTTAGACCCTGTAATTTTCCATTTTTGCTGGGAGTGCAATTTCAATGAATTTGTATTTAAACCATTCACAGGCAAGATAGAGTTAAATGTTGACCTGTTTTCAAATGTGTGGTATACATATAACAAGTGCCATTAGACACTCTGAGGCCTGACATCTAATTACATCATCACAATATATGTATCTACAATATATATAATACACATGTGACTTAACAATTTTTAAGGGAATAATAGTAGCCATTACATACTAGACATTGTGCTAACAGAAAGAAATAAAAATACTTGTAAACATAATACTTTCATAATAAAATACAGTTCATTGAAATTATCTTTATATTTTCTGCTTTTATCATAGTGCTTGGCACACAGCAGGGCTCAATAAATGTTATCAAACTGAATAAATTTGATTAGGTAAATATTTCATTTATGATAGAGCCCACTTGAATTTTGAAGTACCACATTTTAGAATTTGTAAAATGTGAATACAAAACTGTGATAAATGCTTAATAAAAACTAAAAGAAACATGACCTAAATGACTGTGCCACCTAAACTTTCAAAAGTATGTCAATATATCTATTTAAAGAATGGAGAATAAGCATGGGGAATTTATCACCTCAACAGGTGTGATGAAAGTTTTACTGAATTTATGAGCATCAGTCCTCTAAGAATTGGTAAAATTGAGATTGATTAGGATTAAAAACAGGAAATTACAAGCTTTAATTCAAGGCTAGCCTTGACTCCAATCTAGATCTGAGTATTAAGCTGATAACTTTTGGGTTTAGATATTTTTTTTCATTCCCAACCTGTACCTGTACTATGTGTTTCCGTTCCTAGGAAATCCCCCTACCCGTCTTTGAGTATCTAAATCCTATATAACCTCCAATCTATAGCAAAGTGCTAAATCTTCCACTGGGCTAACTTGATTTCCATGAGTGACATTTCTTCTTTATTGTTACTTAGTGATGAGTTTGTAGTATTTCCTGAGGCACGTATACCTTTTAACTAGTCTTTTTGTTGTTTATGCCCATGTACCTCCCCCTCTATTGCAACTTAAGATCCTCAAAGGTAGATTCTTCTTGTAATTTTTACAGATCATGGGGCTTGAACTATCCCTGGGCTCCTTTTGCTCAAGGCTAGCTCTCTGCCACTTGAGTCACAGTGTCACATCTTGCTTTTTCTGTGATTAATCATAGATAAGAGTCTCACAGAATTTCTTGCCTGTGCTAGCTTTGAACTTTGGTCTTCAGACCTCGACCTTTTGAGTAGCTAGGCTTACAGGCATGAGTCACTAGCACCAGGCTAAAGGTAAATTCTTTATAGCTTGTTATATATCTGTTTTCTCAGGGAAATATAGAATTCTAGCACACGGAGATGTTTCATGTATTTGTTAGGTCTATGAATGAATGAATGCCTAATTAAAATAACATTTATGTTGAGATTCTATATGCAGATTGTGAATTTTCTAATTTCTTAGGAAATAAAGAAAAGACCTATTAGGAGACAGTACTTAAATTAATGAGGAACATCATGGAAAACCTCTAGGTGTGACATTATACGCAGAGATAGAAGTGGAGAATAACAGTGATCATTGAGATAATGAATTTAGAATGAATTACTGGGATTTTTGAACATGATTTTAAAACTTTTATTTTCCTGTTTTTTCATGCGAGATTGAGGAATATTTTTGGGAAGTTGTGGGCTGCCTGGTCTGAAGAAGCAGCATGTGGCTGGGGCAGATGGGAGTGGATAAGGGCAGGAATGAAAGCAGAGGAGGAGGGACTGTGGGTGTGAGCTGAACAGAACACCATGAATGAGAAAAAGGAAAGGTTGGTTGAATTGATATTGAAAAGCAGACTGTCTAATGCCAATAGCCTTATGGTGTGTATACATGAGAGAAAAAACAACCTCTGCAGATTCGTGCAGGTAGAATTTCTGAGAGATCAATTCTACTTCTCATTTCCTTCAGTTCAAAATTTAAATAATTGCCGAAATAAGATACAGGAAATAAGATACTGGTAGTGTCAGTCTTTGAGACTTCTGAACTACAAGGTCATTAGTATGAAATAATCCACCATCCCTAGAGAACAAATGCAGAAAAACTGAGAAATCCAAAGCATGTAGCTCTTCCCAAAATAATTCATCAGAAATCTTTCATTTAGTTTATCAAACTGTTTCTAATAATTTTTTACCTTGTATTGTACCCATTGGGTGTTGTAGGTCAATTAAAAGCAATTTATCCAACATATTGTGGATTTATCTTCATTTTCTTCTTCCCTCTCTCACTACATGAATAAATGCCACTACTGTTGTCTGTAAAACTGGTCATGGGTACATGGAGCCTTATCATTCCCTCAGAAATTACATCAAGAATTGGGGCAGGTGAAGCCTCACGTAGCAGTGTAGACTGTGATCCTCTGTGAAGGAAACTCAGAATTTATCTCCAAATTCTATTCCTGTTTTATTTAGTGCTTACAATAGTTCTTTGTTGTTAAATTATATTAACATTTTTATGAAATTAAAACATTCCAGTTCTGTGCAGTCCACTTTTAAGTTCCAAGAATAGTCAAAGCCATGATATTCCTTAGATGCATTCTATCCAGAACAAGAAATGATCATGACTTTACCACTCAGAGTCACAAGATTGTGTTCAGTCTGCTCTTCAATTCTAAAATAACCAATTGGCTCTATTTCATTCCCATGCATCCTCACCTGACTGGTTTTTGGAAACAATCTCAGATAAACTATGCATAGTGCAATAAAGGCACTCAGAAATACACTATAAATAAGGACTATATGGCTGAACTAAACTGATGAAGGGAATTGGAGACAATACTGTGAGCATACATGGTGTGTGTGTGTGTATTTGTGTGTGTGTGTTTTGCACATGGCAGACAGTGCAGACACCTGCCTCTGTACATAGATGTGGTTTTGTAACACATTTACTACATTTGAAAGCTACTCAAATTCTACCTTTGTGGTTGGCCATCCAGAACTTATGGTAAAAATAGTTTTTCATATCTATCTCCCTCCTACTTCTCCCCCCCGCCCTGCCCCTCGCCACACACACTTATGGTATGTGCAGTTTTACAGACCAGTATAAAGATGGATGGGATTGCTTCTCACAACGGGAATGAAAATCCTTCCCAATGAAAACATCTGTCTCTGTTCAAGTCATGCCCAGTTATCCCCCAAAAGAAATGTTCTGATTAACTTTTTTTAAAGTCTTAAGATAGCAGTTTGTGTAGCAGATCTAATTAAGAAGTTTATGTAACAGATCTGCAGGGTTTTTTTTTTTTTTTTTCCTCCTTCTTCAACTGGGTTCTTTGAGCTCAGTTTGAGTGTTACCAGCTTTCACTATGCAACGGCCAAATGCTTCCCGGGCTGAGAATTATCAGCTCTTATGGGATACTATTGCTTCCTTAAAACAATGTGAACAAGCTATGCAAAATGCATTTATTCCGGTAAGGAAAACTTTTCTATTTTCCTACAGATGCTCTTATTTTTATCATTTGTACCTTTCATATCTATAGACAAATATATAACAAATTTGTTTTATGAATCTAAAGATACAGTATAGTTGCTACAGTTCTTGTTTAGGATAAATGTATGTCTGCTCTTATTTGCTCTGTGTGAAATATGAATTCTTAGTGTGGCTGAATATTGAAGAGAGGGAAAGAGTAAATAGTGACCCAAATGAACTCATCCTTCTAATGATACTGTTCCTAATACTAACGTAAACTAAAGAAAGTAGACAATATTGATATTCTTCATATTATCATTTGAAATAACTTGAAGTATCTATTTCCTGATGGGGGCTCCTAACATGACTTAACTTGCTTAGATATCTTTTACAGTTGGTTTTGACAGAGAGACCAAGAGGTTAAAACTTTGAAAATTACTGTGCTATGCTAATTTGAGTAAAATCCCCCATAACACTGCTCTTTAAAATAATGGTTTCTTTAGTAACGTAGTGATGCAGTATGTAGAGATTTGTAAAGAATCTGGATAAAACTTATAAAATTATAAAATGAATGAATAAATGAATTGATATTTTGTATTATAAAGTCTTGTTTGTGCTTATAATTTATCTAACTAGAGGGACCTCATTTGATAAGGTGAGGTGAGGTGAATTAGACTTGGAAAAATAATATTAAATTGTCTAATACCTTTAATTACACCTATTTTGAAGCAATGAGATATCCAATTAGGAATAAAAGAGTATTTGTAAAAAGTAAGCCTTGAGAAAATTATTTTGAGCCTTCTCAAAAGAAACATTATTTCTGACATCAAAACTAAAGATAAATGCTTCTGTGAACAATTGAAATGAATAAATATTTCTTGAAGTTCAAGTTATCTTAAGTGCCCCCCAAATTAGATGTTTTTGGGCTTTTCACAACAAATTGAGAATCCCATAAAGTTTCAAAAGCTACCTATATTTGAAGTTCTTTTCATTAAATCACTATATTCTAATTGGGTCTCTATAAGGTGATATCAGTTGTTAAAAATGTATAACATAATTTTTGTAAGAGTCTTTTAAACTGATGGTGTGATGGGAGGCTCTCTAAATCATTTTGAGTTATATTCTGTTTGGAACTAAAATCTGGTGAGCATAGTTCACTTCTCCTCTCTCTGTTTTTCTCTTCTTCCTTCATTTTCTCAAGGAAAGTAAGGTAGTCCTAATGAAGCTTCTTTCTTTCTTTGGCTAGGAGTAATTACTTCCTCCTTTCTTGTTCCTTGTATGCTCCTCTTAATTTGTCATCTCGCATATTATTGTTACATGTGTCCTTCTCTCTCTTTCTGTTTATCCTATAACTTTTTTTTTCGAAAGAGCTGAAAAAGAAAGCTGAAGAAATGAATCTATATTTATTTGTTTTCTTATTTCCCTGGCTTATACTCATTGATAGGAGAGGTGTATTTTCTCCTGAAGTCTGGCACAGAAAGATTGTTTGAGGGACATATAAGGAGCACATAAATCAGCCAAAAGAAGTCTTCAGTGCCAGGTTTTCCAGTTAATGGATGACACTTTTCATCCCTCATTGTGGTTAATAATGCCCTCATGAAATCATTTCTATTCAAATCCGTATAGAAGGAGCAACAAACCTTTACTAGGGAATTGTATGTTGTGAGTATATGGGGGAAGAGTATAGGCAGAGATATTTGGTACAGTAGAAAAATACTTCAGAAAAAGAGCCTTCTGATCAGTTCTCCTGGCTTGGGGGTACCAAGTTATAGCTCAGGTTTGACTACCTTAAAACTTTTACCAAAGATACTGGAAATTTTCTAATTTTTAAAATCTCCAATATCTTCACAATCTTTATTAATTTTATATAATTTTATGAAGACTTTCAAAGGAAAATATAGCCATTATTTAAATGTTATAAAAATAATGCTATTTAAATAGAACCTCAATTTATTTTTGTCAGCATATATAATTTAGATCTCATTTAAAATTCCCACTTTATTCCCTACTTTCTGTACTTTGTAGTCCAATGAAATATATTTTTCAAATACATATGCATTTATACATAACATATACATATAGCTATATGTGGCATTTTTGCTCAGTGAAACCATTCACTTTTTTTCCCCCCTGGTGTAGGGGAACTTGGGCTTGAACTTAGGGCCTGGCACTATCCCTGAGCTTCTGTGCTCAAGGGTAGTGTTCTACCACTTGAGCCACAGCTCCACTTCTGATATTTGGGTGGTTAATTGAAGATAAGAGTCTCATGGAGTTTTCTTCCCAAGCTGGCTTCAAACTGCAATCTTCAGATCTCAGCCTTCTGAGTAGCTAGGCTTACTGGTGTGAGCATTCAGTGCCTGGCCTAGGCTATCTTAATAAATCCCATCATACTGACTCTATTAAAAAATGACAATCTCTATGGCTCCATAATCTTGTGTAAATGGAGAAGTAGAGGCACATATTGATGTTGGTCTGTAAAGTTTCCAAGCAGGTAAATGTTCTGCGCAGATTCTGAGTATGAATTCATAGCTTGCCATTAGAATGAGTCAGGACATGGTCAGGATCAACTCAGACACCCAGAAAGCTATAGAGCATGTGGATTTCCAGCCAGTGTAGTTCTGTGGACCAACAAATATAAAGTCGTGATGTAGTCTTCTCCCAGAAAACTTCCCATAAAGTCCTTCAAAGTTTCAAAATTTTATTTCACAAATCATATTATCCAAAGTCTCAATCCAGGACAACAGCTGAACCCATGAGCCCTTGGTACAAAATAACAACATGGAATTTTCCATGGCCAATTTAAGCTCCTACATATTCCTCAGATATAGACACAAAGATATCTCTCATGAATCCCTATAAATTGGCTCTATAATTACAGCCATAAGGGCATCCTGCTAAATAGTCAACATCTTTCCAAATTACACAAATCAAAGACTGCTTTTTTATTCAAGTGATTAAATAGACTTATAAAGATAGTCTAATATTAGTGGTTCTTTACATTATTAGAGACCTGATGGTGTTCTTATTCTCTTATTATTTCATTTGGCTCACAGTTTATGTTCTCTGCCCACCACTATTCTACACCTAATATAAGGGCCCAAAGGAGTACCTACAAATATTGTGTGGTTCCATACTTTGTCAGAAACTTCACATCCCCTTGACAAAATACTACCCCTCTTTCTTTCATGCAGTGTACAAAGTTAGTTTCCCTGCTTCTGCTAGTTATCATATTTTCATTTGGTAAATAGTCACACTGGGATTCAGTGTATCCTCACTACATTTATGTTACACTATCATTCATCTTGGTACTAGATTATGAGATTCTGTCAATCAAAGAATGATTGGCAATAGTAGTCATTCAGCTCAGAAAGAAAAAAAAAACCTTAGACCTTCTCATGCAGTTTGCTAAGCCTTGGGAAAAATTTTTAAAAAATGATAAGTCATAAGGACCCCTGGTTGAAATTCTGCCCATATAAATTGCCAAATGAACATGCAAATCAACCTAAGGAGAGATACAAAAACTTTTTTGTCCCTAAGAATTACTCTAAGAGTTCAGAGTAGAGATTCGCTTTATAGAAAGGAGTTTCTCAGCTGAGTTCTGAAGGTTAAAATTTGACTTGCAGCACTGATGGAGAAAAAGGACACTCCAAGGGGAGTGAACACAAAGAGCACTAATTATGTGAATGAAACCCATTTTTCCTTTTACTCAACCAATAGTCAGTAAATACTCTCTTTAATGCCTGGACATTGTGTGAATTAAATCCATTTTTCCTTTTATTCAGCCACTAGTTAGTAAATACCCTCTTTAATCAGAAACTTCAGTGTGCCTGGACATATAACAGTTCAAATATAACAACAAAAAGGAAAACACAAGCCCAATTGTGGAGCATTTACACTCCAGTAAAAGAGAAAGACATTTAAAATAATGAGATGTATATCTATCGTACACTTTAGTGCTAGCCTATTAGCAATGATTATAGTATTCCTCACAATTGCAATTCAACCTTGCTTATATGCATACAGGTACAATTATTATCAAAATATTGTAACAACAGTAGTTACTGCAAATAAAAGAAAACATTCTTGCCCAAATATTTTCACACACAGTTAAGAATGCAACAAATGTAGAAGGGAAATAGGACACCCTGTGGTCCCAGAGAAAGACACAAAACAGAGATCCTGAAAGGAACTGGAGATATCATGAGCTGTGATTTTCTGTGTCCTTGAAAACTTCTATTTGTTAGTTTTAGCCCCTCAAGTGCCCTGCCTTTTTTTGCTTCCTGCCCTTTTTGCCTGTTAAATTCCAGTAGTGTCTAAGGTAGAGCAAATGGCCTCCTCCTCCTCCTCCTCCTCCTCCTCCCCCTCCTCCTCCTCCCCCTCCTCCCTCTCCTCCCCCTCCTCCTCCTCCTCCTCCTCCTCCTTTTTGTTGTTGGTTGTGGGGCCTGAACTCAGGGCCTGGGTACTGTTCCTCAGCTCTTCAGCTGAAAGCTAGTGCTCTACCACTTGAGCCACAGCACCATTTCTGGCTTTTTCTACTTATGTGGTGCTGAGGAATCGAATCCAGGGCCTCATGCATGCAAAGCAAGCACTCTACCACTGAGCCACCTTCCCAGCCTTAGCTTTCTATTCTTGCAACAAGGGAACATTAAGCAAGATAGGAACCAATTTGTGTCTATTGGCTCTGGAATAACATAGAACCCTTCAAGAAAGGGCAAAACAAAACTAGAGGCAGATAAGCAAGTCAGCTTATCACATTCCAGTAGAAGGTACAGGGTGAGGTTTTGTCCTTCAAGATTGTACTTACAGCCACCTCTACAAACTTTCCTTCATGTCCAATAACTATATGTTATACCTTCCCCCTCTTACTTCAACTTGGCTTAGTACCCACTGATGAAAAATGAGTAGGAACTCCACTTAGTCTCAACCTTCACAGATCAACATAAAATAATCTCTTCATCATTATCAGAGGGTGTGTCTGGGTTATAGAATCCAATAACCAATAAGGCCAGAAGAGCATCCTTCTGCATTTCTCCTTCACGTTCACCATGGGACTTTGCCTCTGCTTCCTTGTGCAGTTTTTCTGCTTTGTATTATAAACAGTGGGGTGGACCATGTGCATCTTTCCTTCCTGTTTCCTGTAGGGCTAACTACAGTGCTTTAAATAGGATGTTTGCTAAATTATCCTGGTTGGGCTGATTAATACTTAAGGAGTGAGAACTTAGACAGCAATGAGTGTGTAATGGGAAAATGAGGAAATGATTGTTCTTTTCTCAAATACATTCATAAAATCTGATTGCTCAGCTCCAGCATCTCCTGCCTCTGGTTCCTGCTTCAGAGCCTGCTGAGGTCAGCTGTAAATAGCATTTGTACAGTGGTGACTTTCAGTCCTCGTTCATGGTGTTCCCAGTGTGTTTTGTCCTTCCTGGAGTCTAAATATTAATTGACGTCTCATCTTCTATCATATTGGATTTGTTTCTCTATTTTATTCCTCTAACCTTTCCTTCATATCCTGCTAGTAGTACCCTAATCTTATCTAGCAGAAGAATCTGAACAAGGCTATTAATAGAATTCCTATTAGTTAAACAAATAAATACGACAATCTGTGGGGACACAAAATTTAAGGGGGTTGGGGAATACTAAAAGTATCTTGGGTAAGTACAACCACTTGACAATATTGAAACACTTGGAGATAGATCACTGTTACAATGCAATGGAAATGACTCTTTTGTGTTTGACCTTCCCTTCTACTGCCAAAAAACAAGAGCCTGCCACATGATCTTCTTCCAGCATGTAAACTGCATTGTGTTTACTGTTGGTTGCATACATCCTTGGAGTTCACAGAAAAGATAACACCAAGTATAGGATACCTCCCCTGTATTTCAATATTGCTCATTGTATGATGTTTTGTGTGGACTCATCAAGAAATGTATGGGCAAAGCTGTGTACTATTTACATAGAGTAAATCCAGCCTTTGCCGTTCCCAATTTCCTCACCTGGAAATTGCAAAAATAGGACACCAAATAATTTATTACAAAACATAAAATGTAACCACTTGTTCAGAGTTGATAATAACAGCCTTCTTCTATGTAGTAAAACAAAATTATAAACCGTAACACACATCCAAATTTTAAAACCCTTAATGAGCTAATACTATATATATTGTGCTCTTCAGCTCCATTGAGTTTTTTTCAACTTAATAAGAAAATGCTTAAGAACAATGAAATTTCTCATTTTTGTCTTGTAAAGAGACTAAAAATCACACTCTACCAATGCTTGCACTGTCATTGCTACTGCTGCTAAGCTACCACTATCACAATCCCTGTCTTCATTATATTTATTTTCTTGCTGTAATTTTCAGAGCGATATAAACTAGATTATTTTCCATTATAACTTTGCAAGGTAGCAAGACCATTTTGAATTATCCTCATTGTATTTATGTGAAAATTAAAGTTAGAAAATTGAAATGCCAGAATGAATCGGGGGTGGGGAATGTCTAGCCCACAGGCCATATGAATCGTGTGAAAGCACTTGGTACATGACAGGAGAAACACATATGCTCCCATATGCTTCTCATATGCTACCTGGCCTTCTGTTTTTTATGATTATTTTGTATAACCATCAAAAGATGTTTATAAATATCCACAAAGCCATAGGCAGAATGCAAGTTCCTCCTCACTGAGACATAAATGCAGTATTAGAATCCCAATATAGTGTATTTTTTGTTTCAGAGTCTCAGTAATTTTTAAGGCTGCAGGGTCACATGCTTATTCTGATTGCTTGTTCATGGATCTGCCACTTGAGCCATGCTCCAGTCTGGCTTTTTACTAGTTAATTGGAGATAGAATCTTATAAACTTTTATGCTTGGACTCAAAATCCCAGCCTCCTGAGTAGCTGAGATTTATAGGTATGAGCCACACGAATGTGACTCCAAATGTATACTGTTATAATTTGCAAAGTGTGTTTACATATTTTCTTCTCAAAGCATATGAGATTCGCTGAGAAAAAAATCATTCCATTTATATATGAACAATCAAGTAATATCATAAAAGGATAACATTCTTAATCAGATAGTTAAAATTCTGAGTCCCTTTATTGCTATTTTGGTGGTATTCAAAATTTAGTATTGAAACCACCAATTGTACAATCATTACTTAAGGTGGGCATAACCGTATAAGAGACTTAGAGAGTTATATAACCTGGCCAAGCTCATTGCACAGGGCTATCTATAACCAGCCCTAAAAGTTTTCTCTGCTTACTCTAAGTGCAAGGCTGTGAGGTGCTTATCCTCTCACATAAAACCACAAGGTACAAGAATCCCTGCTGAGTTGGGGGACCAAGGAGAAGTGACAAGATGTACACAAATGTGAAACACATATAGAAGTTACCTCCTTTCCAGTTAGTTACAGAAATACTTAGAAAACAAAATGAAACTTCTAGTGTCTTTGAGGTTGAAAATCCAGCAGACAAAGTAGTCTGATCCCTCAGAGAAGTAAACCTCAAACCTCCCGTCTCTCTAACTTGTGACAGAGCCTCTATGCACCAGAGAACAATTTCCCCTCTGTCTTTTTTCTCTTCCTCTCAATCTTTCGCTTGCTGTTTCTCTGTTTCTCTTCCAGCTCACAACAGCAGAAAGTAGATAATCTTTCATATTTACCTTGAAACACATTGTTACTACAGCATTAGCTTGGGCTAATAGGAAATCAAGCCAGCAAGACCCTCTCTTTTTGGAATAATGGGAAGTGGGAAAGCCACTGGAAAACTCTGAAGCCAAGTGTTCACTGTCACACTGGGAAGCTAAGACAGCTGTGGGGCTAGGAACTGGTTGGCATTTCAGACCCACAGATTTGTAGGCACTTGGCTTGTAGAACAAAGAGTCCATTTCATGACATGTATAAACACATCTCAGAATATTTTGACACCAGAAATGCCATCCATTTTAGTAAACTTCTGTTTTTCTAGTGCATTCAGTTCCCTTCATATCTCTTTTTTCCTCTGTTTTCCTTGTTTTCCAACATGGACATTAATTCTCAAGGAAAACTGAGGGGAAAGATCATTCGATTCTGAGATGTTATCATGATTGTAAATAAAGAAAACACAACAAAAATATTCTCCATCTTGTTCCTCTTGCAACTTGTGGCATCTTTCCGAGGCCAGTCTTGGGACATCTCACAGACCTTAGACAGGAACAAATAATAGATTGATAGTAATTATACAATAAGTGAACGTGCAATTCCTCTTGTTCTCATAATTTCTGCTCTTACACAAAATAAATATTTTAAGATGTAGAATATTTTAATACAGGTCTTTGCATGAAATTTTCAGACATACGTGTATGATTTTCTATCAAAATTATGAGTTGTGGGAAAGGAAGGGGGATTTCTTTTCCCTACAGTTAAAGCTTTGAACATAGGGAAAGTAAGGATGGAAGCAAGAGTTTGGTGAGTATTCCCTGCTTCACTTCAAGTCTTTTTAGAAATTTAATAGATTCTTGTTGTTGATTATATGAACTTCTGGTTTGTTATTTTCCGTGTGTGTATGTGTGTGTGTGTGTGTGTGTGTGTGTGTTACTGAGGACCAGACCTAGGGTTTTGAATATGTGAAGAAATGTGCTCTTCCATTGATCTGCATCGCATCCCCTCTATTTCTTCAAGCCAGAAATAACTTGTATAAACAAGGAATAACTATACAGCCTAAGACAACAGACTAAGAGATCCTAAGTGGATTTTCAAGGTGCCATCTGTAAGGCATGTCAGAATTTATCCTTGAGCTACTTTATTAGAAACCCTTTTTATATCATTGATCTTTATTTAATGTAAGTTTTCTGACTTTATTTCAATTTGCCTTTCTTTATATAAATGAGTCTCATTGGTAAAAGCAGAGGGAGTCATTTCCCTGAAGGAAGGATTTATTGCATTTCTGACTCCCCACCCCCAGTATTTCCCAGCAATGTTCAATGCCTAATGAGTGAAATCAGATCCTTGAGGAACCATGGATTCTTGAGGTCATCCATTTCACTGCTTCTTCCTAGATACTGAAGTAAATGGAAAGGCTCCAGAGAATTCTGAAATACTGAATCTATTGGGTTCAAAACTGAGATCTCTTGGATTTCAAGCAGCCACCTTTATGCTAGGGACACTGTTCCTTAATTGTGTTGTAACTACTTCCAGGAAGATAGTGAGCCAGACCTTTGATACCCAGGCAAAAGTTACCTAGGATCTATTCATAATCTGTTAAAGAGAGTATAAATAACGTAAAACATTATTTTATATGAGAACTAGATCCTTGTATGATTAAAATACAAGAATTAAATTCATGTTATTTCAAAGAACTTTCTAGTTTGGGGTAGGCTTTTGGAGGCACATCTATCTCATTTGTCTACAACAGGTACTATATTCTGTACATGCCATTTTGCTTTATTCATAATCTTTGAATGTTTAACCTTTTCCCAAACTCCATGCTTCCTGACATCTACCCAACTCCTTTTGAAATATACTGTGGGAGTCATAACTTAGAGCAGGTAGTGCTGCCTGCAACTGCCTTCCTTGTTATACACAGGGTGGTGATAAAGCAAGATTATAGATCTGAAGTCAAGATGGGTTCCAGATACCCATTCATGGACAACACAAGGCTGTGTAACAGAAACTTACCAAAAGGAAGTCACTGCCCTTTCTACACATTTCACTAATCTGTTGTGCCAGCTCCTAACTCATGAATTCTATCTCTTATTGCTCTTATTCTAGCTCCATAGGTCTAAAAGTTATCTGTACAGTATTTCCCAAGCAGTGTTAGAAATACAGCTGGGGTGGCTGTTGAGTAAGAGACAAGGGTTCTACCCTCAACAATGGATTACAGTTTCATTAACTAGGTATGAATTCCACACATGACCAATTAGCTATCAACATTTACTAGACCAGAAAGAAATGTTTCTTAGCAATTCTATACGCTTTCATGGAACTTAATTTCCTCAATATTTATAATTCACTGTGTGTCAATATTATGTCAATAATAAGTAATTTAAAATGTGAGGGAGGGAATGGATAGATCAAGTGCTAGACTGACTTTGGATACTAGAAGCTTGCATAGATGACCTTGGAAATTAGATTTACCTTGCAGGAGAGATAGAATTTGTTTAGTTGATAAGAGTGGGACCGTGCATGATTCAGAATGTGGAAAAAGGAAGAAATAAAGAAATGGTGGCAGTTTGAACACGTGTGTGTTTGGAATAGTGAAAACTGGCTAACCCATTGGAAGAAAGGAGGAAAGACAACTAAACAGCGACCATTTCTTCATTATTTGTGTGCAAGGCCCTGATAAATTTTCAACAGAAGAACCATGTTATTGACAGCTTCCTGAGAATCCTGGTACCTAAATCTGGACAATGCAATTGCCAAGATTAGAGCTCTTTGGTAGCCTAGCGACAAAAAGCAGATGGTATCCACATGGATCTTCCAGGAATAGCACCACTTGGAGTGAATCAGTGAATTAAGTAGGTATGGTTATTGTGGCGTGAGACACATTGTCTGAACCACATCTGAGAAGGCTAATGGTTCCAATTTTCAGGGGATCTTTAGAGAACAATTGAATAAATAAAACAGATTTGTAAGGTCTCAGTGAATTCATGGGATTTGAGGTATCACAGCTTCATGGTAAGGAGCATAGTGCTTAAAACCTGGATTTGACATCCAACTTTGTTCTAAACATCTGAATTTTATAAGTTCAGTGAATCACTGTGGGCCTCTGTTTGATTATCTTTAGACAAGGGAAAACCATACCAGTCCCTCTTGGGTTTGTAAGGAATAAACAATAAAACACAAGTACAGTAAGCCAGCTTTATTTGTTGATTTATTACCAAGCTTAGTAAAAAAAAAAAAAGATCTAAATAAAAAAGAATTTCCAAAATAGTTACAAACTCATGTGTGTATTACACAGCTCCACTAATGTGGAAAAGCCTATCGGTCTCACACTATAACTGTGCTTAAATTGTTGTATGGTCTTCTTTTTTTTTTTTGGTCGGTCATGGGGCTTGAACTCTGGGCCTGGGCACTGTCACTCAGCTCTTCAGCTGAAGGCGAGCGCCCTACCGCTTGAGCCACAGCGCCACTTCCGGTTTTCTAGTAGTTTATTGGAGATAAGAGTCTCACAGACTTTCCTTGCCCGGGCTGGCTTTGAACAGCGATCCTCAGATCTCAGCCTCCTGAGTAGCTAGGATTACAAGCGTGAGCCATCGGCGCCCGGCTGTTGTATGGTCTTCTGAGTGTTTCTTTGTCCTTAATTTTTTGAAAATACTCACTTCAAAAATCAAGGTAAAAGTTAATGTACTTAGCTGAAGTGATAAAATGAAAACTTCAGATTTATAGAAAACTGGATAAAGCCTCCTCAGTGCCTTACTGAACTCTAAGTATCCTGAGCATTCGCAGGTTTTCCTCAGTTGGAGTGTCCTTGCAACTATATTCTACAGAGACCCAAAGGCTATTGTAAAGAGCTTACTGTTTTTTTCCCAGACACACAGTGGGTACTTGGTTAAGCAGTATTAAGTCAGTTCCAGCTTCCTATGGGAATTAAATGAATACATTTTCAAGGTATAAAAGTGCTATGTGGGATGTAGTACAGTGGCAAAACACTTGCCTAGCAAATGCAATATCTTGGGTTCAATCCCTAATAAAGAAAAGACAAAAAAGAAAAGACAAAAAGTTGCAGTTTAAAAAATGTTATTGGTAAGCTGGACACTTGAAGTACATGCGTGTAATACAATTATTCAGGGTAAGACCTGAGGAACATGGTTCAAAGCCAGCCGGGGCAAAGAAGCCCATGAGACTCTTATCTCCTGTTAAGCACCAGAAAAGGCAGAAGTGGAGTTGTGGTTCAAGTGGTAGAGTGCTGGACTTGAACATAAAAGCTCAAGGATAGCCCTTAGATCCTGAGTTCAAGCCCCAAAACCTGCACCAAAAAAAAATACCATTGGTGCTGGATATAATGTAATTATTAATTATCTGCAGACTTTTGGTTAAACATTATGTTAATATAATAAAGGTACAAGATGAAGTCTTTATAACTCATCATTCAAATAATTTCTATTTCTATATCAGTAAGACTGATTCTAGGGAAAATACATAGATATAAGAAACTCATTTTGATTCCATGTTTTCCTCTTTCTCCAAGACACTTATCTTTTCTGTGCTGAAGAACTGATGACCAACTTGCCCTAAGGTCTTCACAATACCAGCCATTTTCTGGAAAAAAAATACACTAACTTCTGTTTTTTCTTATTTTGTTTTGTTTGTAGTGCTGATGGTATAACCTAGAGCCTCACAGATAAACGCTTCATCTCTGCACTTTAATCCAAGGCCACTTACATTATGTTTTAAAGGACTAAAGAGGGATAGAAACGCTTTTCCCAAAGGGATACAATACTAAGGATGGTTTTTCAGGTATCAATAAATCTGTTTTGGGTAGAACAGACTTCTTAGCTATCAAATAATTGTTAATATAGTACAGAACCAAATACTATGCTGTTCTGAGTTATGTATATGAGTAATGGTTATGAAGCTTGTTACAAAACAGAAGCTTGTCATCTTGGTCCTGCTACATTTAAATCTAAGGCAACCTACTTAACATCAATTTCCTTAATTATAAAATAACCATAATGCTATCTTCATCATTAAGAGAATTCCAGTAAGCAGAGTTTTATGGAGTTCCAGTCAAAACCAGAATACGCTATTCATTCTTCCTTTTTTTCTGAGGGAGGCCAGTGGTAAGCTAAGTTAGTTAATCATCCACACATTTATTCCTGTTAGGGAAAACAACCCAGATCTTAGCTTCTTCCAAAGTGGCTCTCTTGGCCATAGCCACTTACTTGAAGTGAAGTCTGGCTCCCTAAACCCTCAAGCATTCATGAAGTATTCTCACCCATCATCCTGTCCTACCTCGATTCCCTTTCCTGTGAAGGTGGAGCTTCCCTTACTGAAGGTTCAGGTGACAAGCCAGAGCTAACTGATGAGATTAGCAATGATAGGCCTGCAGCTGGGATGGATCAAATCCCACCCATCTATATGGTCATGTGGAGAGGGAACACAAGAAAATGTTTAAAAAAAAAACAGAAAAGCAATCAACACAGTAATAAATAAACTACTTTACATTTATAGACCTTTCTTTTGCTTCACATGCATTATGTTTCCACCAAACTTATTGAGAAATAGGTTAACTGGAAAAATAGCATTGTCCCATTTTTTAAAGTAGGGGTTTGCAAGATATTAAGGGACCTAGAAATCCTGTGAGAATTGGGAAATTGAATCTGAGTCAGTAAAAGGAGAAATTTCAGACTGTAGAAGAGGTTTTCAGGCCAAAATTAAAAACGCATTTTAGCGCTGGTTGCCTGGGAAAAAAAAGAAAAGTAAAAACCTCAAAGTAATCCGGAGATGTTGGGAGTTACTATCATGTGTTCTGGAACTAGAAACTAGTTGAAGCACTTTAGGTTTATCACCTTAGATAAGTTATTTCAGTCATTTTGGACCACCTTCCCTCCATTATTCTCTCCCTCTGTTTCTTCCTTCCCTTTCCTTTTTATTTATTTTCTGGTGCTGATATTAGGGTTTGAACTCAGGATATGAACACAGTGAGTTAGCTTTTTTGCTCAAGGGAGTGCTTTGTTACTTGTGCTACAGTTCTACTTCAGGCTTGTTTGTGGGTTAATTGGACATAAGAGTCTCATGGATTTTCCTGCTGGGGCTGGCTTTGAACCGTGATCCACAGAACTCAGCCTCCTGAATAGCAAGGATTACAGGCGTGAGCCACTAGCACTCAGCCTTTGACTTTATTTTAGAGTTAGCCATGGAGATTTTCTGGAGAACATTGTAAAAATTAAATCCTTACACTGATATATCTTAAAGGTTCAATATTCCTGGAGCATAATAAAACTTCTGTAAGGCTTAAAACTCCCTTATTTTTGTTTTCATTGTTATTCCCACCTCAGGTTTAACAATTAGGGCATGCCACTTCCTTTCTCCATCTTCATTTTCTTATTTATAAAGTGAAAGAGTGGAATTCGGTGTTCCTTCAGATTTCAGCTTTAAATTTTCCTTGACTCTAGAGTCTGTGTGTTCTGTTCTTTCCTCTTTCATACAATAATCTTTCTGTCTTTAATTAGTCATATACCAAATAGTCTCTTTGGGGAATATTTTTAATAAGTTTTTTATTGTGAGAATACTGTGCAGAGGGGTTACAGTTACATGAGCAAGGTAATAAGTATATTTCTTATCAAGCATTGTTGCCTTCTCCTTTGTTTTTCCCCTACCATCCCTTCCCTCTCACCTCCACAATTACACTCCCCCTATCTCCCCAACCTAAATTGTAAAGCTAGTTGTTCAACAGTGTCTTGTACATCTCGTTACAATGGGTCAACATGTATTTTAACATTTTGTTTTTCCCTATTTTAACATTTTGTTTTTTCCCTTCCCCTCCCCAAATTATACCAACATCAAATATAGTAAAAACAGGAGTTATAAGTTTCCCTATGACCCAGCAAACCCACTTTTGGGCATTTACCCAAATGATCACAAGCAAGACCATACTAAAGCTACCAGCACAACTATGTTTATTGAAGCATTATTTACCATAGCTAAGATATGGAACCAACCCAGATGCCCCTCAGTAGATGAATGGATCAAGAAAATGTGATATATAGATAGATAGATACAGATATAAAATATATATCTGTATCTATCTATATCTATCTATATATACATATATCTATAGATATAAAATATATATCTATAGATATATATAAGATATATATCTATAGATATATATAAAATATATATATCTATAGATATATCTATATATCTATAGATATATCTATAGATATATATTTTATATCTCTATCTATCTATATATCTATCATGGAATTCTATGCCTCCATCAGAAAGAATGACATTGCCCCATTTGTTAGGAAATGGAAAGACTTAGAAAACATTATATTAAGTGAAGTAAGCCAAGCCCAAAGAAACATAGGATCTCATGCTTTCCCTTATTTGCAATAACTAGTATATGTCTGGGACAAGCAGAAAAGGTCAAAAGCTATATATATGAAAAGATAGGATGAAGTTAAGTGAAATGAACCCCAATATAGGGACACAAGTGGTTTTTTTCTTTCTTGCTATTGTTTCTAACATATTTATAAGGTACCATGTGATTTTTGTTGTTGCTTTGTATGTCTCTCTTTGGGGAATTTTTAAAGGACCGAGTGAGCTTTTATGTGCCTGGGAAAGTGGCCTTTTCTTGAGAAATGCCTCCTGCAGGCCAGCTCACAGCGTGTACTGGGTCTCAAGAATCAGGCACAGTGGAGTGGAGGGTGCTTAGACTCTTAGGATCATGCTACATAGGACAAATTTGGTTTACATTGACTCTGTGTAAGTTGATGATCAATAGAAAAAAATAAGATGCAAAGAGATCTAGTAAAGTTTGATTTCACCACAAGCATCAGTATATAATGAAATTAGGTCCCTTCTTGGGTTCAAAGATCTATTTTTCAGCTGCATGACTTCAGATAAGTTATTTAAGCTCCATTTCCTCACCTATTAATTGAGAATGATAGTTCTTTCATACAGCTGTGTGAGGATGAATTAAGTTAATTTATATAAGCAAAGTACTATTTAAGTGCATATTCTTATTGTTATTTATCCATTTCTGTTTGCCTGTGTATGCTGGGCCTGTGGCTTAAACTCAGACCTGGATACAATCCCTGAGCTTTTTTGCTTGAGGTCAGTCCTCTACTGCTTGAGCCACAGCTCAAAATCTGGCTTTTTGGTTGATTAATTGGAGGTAAGATCTCATGGTATTTTCCACTCAAGCTAATATTCAACCACAATCCTTATATCTTGGCCTCCTGAGTAGCTAGGACTATAGGCATAGCAACTTGATACCAGTGCCATCACTAAATTAATGTCTCATTTAGGTACCATAACCCAGCTCTGGTAAGTAAAGCTTTAAATTACTGATAGTTGTAGGTGGTAAATTCAATAGGAATAAGATTCTGATTATCCTTAGGGATGCTGGGCCTCATCCCAACATATTGGGAAGGAGAATGAATAGAGAATTTCAATTCCAAGAGAAATAACAAAAGAGTACACTTCAGGAAATGGAGAAAGTCTTTCCTTCCAACCATGTTGCATTTTTACTTAATTTTTTAAATATATTATTTTTTACATTTTTAGTGTAAAAATACTGTACAGAGGGGTTACAGTTATATGAGAAAGATAATGAGTACATTTCCTATCCAGCATTGTTGCCTCCTCCTTTGTTTTTCCCCTACCATCCCTTCCCTCCCACCTCCACAACTACACCCCCTAATCCCCACCTCCCACCAATGTTGTAAAGTTCATTTTCAACATAGTTGCTTGTACATCTCATTGTTACCATGAGTCAACCTGTATCTCTATTTAACATTTTGTTTTTTTTTCCCTTCCCCTCCCCGAATTAGAGAAGTGTATATACAAGATGCAGGGTACCAACATCTAATACAGGGGTTATACCATGGGGGAGGAACATACAAAGAAACAAAAAAATCACATGGTACATTATAGACATCACCCCATTTGTTAGGAAATGGAAAGACTTGGAAAAAATTGTATTAAATGAAGTAATCCAGGCAAAGAAACATAGGTCCCATGGTTTCCCTTATTTGCAATAACTAGTTCATGTGTAGCACAAGTAGAAAAACTCAAAAGCTATATCCATATAACCATATAAGATGATGTTAAGCGAAATGAACCCCAAGATAGGGCCATATTTTTTTTCTTGCTATTGTTTCTAAATATATTATCTTTAACTGCATAAAGGAGTTGCTATTTAACAAAGTAGATTAAAAATATTGTTTATATTCTTGATATTGGCTATTCTCACTGGGGTGATATGGAATCTCAGTGTTGTTTTGATTTGCATTTCATTTATGCCCATAGATGTTGAATATTTTCCCATATGTCCATTGGCCATTTTGACTTCTTCATCTGAGAAGTGTTTTGTGTGTGTGTCTGTATGTTTTTCTTTTGTTGGTTATGGGGCTTGAACTCTGGGCCTGGGCACTGTCCCTTAGCTCTTCAGCTCAAGACAAGCACTCTACCACTTGAGTCACCACTTCTGGTTTTCTGGTGTTTTATTGGAGATAAAAGTCTCATGAACCCTTTCCTTTGCAGCCATGCTTCTTTACCACATGCTGCAGGGGCAGCAGTTCAGTAAATAAACTTCTACGCCTGTCTGAAAAAAAAAAAAAAAGAGTCTCATGAACTTTCCTGCCAGGGCTGGCTTTGAACAGCAGTCCTCCAATTTCAGCCTCTTGAGTAGCTGGGATTACAGGCATGAGCCACCAGCACCTGGCTTAGTGTTTATTTAGCTTATTTGCTTGGGTTGTTGATTCTTTGAGGGTTTAGTGTCTTAAGTTCTCTGTATATTCTGGATAGTAGCCCATTGTATTATGTGTAGCTGGCAATACACCAAACTGTGCTGCATTTTTATTTCCAGAATAATGCCAGCATGAAGGAGTGTTAGAAGAAAAGTTAACACAAAAAATAATTTTGAGTTAAATCCTAACTTATTCAATATTTAATGCTGAAGTCTCAGGTCAGATCAGACAGAGTACAAATGTAACACTAACATTCTACTTTCCTGATTGGCATTAGGATATGGTCTAATTAGAGCTCACCCTGATGGCTGCCCTTTGTATGAACTTTAAAGCTACATGTCTATTAACACGATTAACATGGTATCCTGTGGTAGCTTATTTAAGTCATCTAATATATACTTTGAGCTTCTGGGAACTTCATCATTCACAATAAAAACTCTTTCATGGTGATAGGGGAAAAACAAAGGAGGAGGCAACAATGCTTGATAAGAAATGTACTCATTACCTTGCTCATGTAATTGTAACCCCTCTATACGGTATTTTCACAATAAAAAAACTTATTAAAAAAAGAAATGTTCTCATTACCTTACTCATATAACTGTAACCCTTCTGTACAGAGTGTTTACAATAAAATAAAATTAAAAAACTCTCTCATTACACACATTCACACACACACACACAGTAGACTTCTTTTAAAACTTGATGGCTTCTATTTTGCTTCAAATGATCATACCATGATATTTGCAAGAGTCATTTTAGGACCTATTTCCCATAAATAAACAAATAAAGTTCTGCTTGCTTAAGAGTATCACCCTATTAGACTGAGAAGGTGAGCTAAAGGTACTGGGCTCCAAACATAATTTATGTGTTATTCTTCCTTATTTTGCCTTCTGTCTAACTTGGCTTACTGACAACTGCTTGCCTTCTACTTATATTTTCTAGGTCAGTTGAAATCCCTAATTAATTTCTTACTGTAAATTTAACCATTCACATTGTTTCTTTAACTAGTTCACTTGATGAACTATTGAATTCTCTCTCTCTATGTTGCTTCTTGAAAGTTTAGACTCAGTACTGGAATCAGTCTTTTGGCCCTCCCTTAGTTAGCCTGTACTTCCAGGTGTAGGTTTCTCAGGGTTCCTTGGTACTCATCCACTATATTGCCTTGCCAGCAGTTTGCTAGAGAAGGCTGCTTCACTGATCCTTGGGCTGAGACTACCTGCTCCCGCATAAGGTATAGACCAGATCTGACACTTAGAAAATATGAAGGTATAGTCAGCATCAACAATTAAGATCAATGAATTCTTTGAAGTGCTGCATTCTTTATGTCAGATTCATCATGAAAAACATTCTCATGGTAATAAACAATAAAAGTTTATCTTATACTAGTCTAAGCAAAGTTACTAATGTAATCTAAAGAATATTTGAAAATCCCATGAAATTTAGTGGTAGAATGGTAGCTGGATTTCATGAATAACTTTAATAATTTAATTTTTACTAGTATTCTTTCTGATTTCATCTTGATTTGTTGTGATTATTTTTATTCTTTCTTCTGAGTTTTCCACATGGAAGAGAATGTAATGTGAAAGGAAAACCACTTGCTTTTTATTGTTTGGGTTACCAAAGAAAGATTTCTTTTTCTTAATCCCTTATAGTTTCAAAAATGCCTGCCCTGATTTACATAAAGGCAAGCCTTGAATTCCTTGATTAAAAGAGTTTTCCTTTGCAGATTTGTCATGTCTCTTTTCAGTAAGTAGAATAAACAGTGAAGAGAGGGGTGGAATCTACTGAGTCACCAGTTTAATTTAGGGGTTAAATGAAAGAGGATAACTGAGGTTGTACTGGAGAATAAAACCAGGAGGAATCCATGAAAGTCATAAAAGAACTGGTTTTTAAGACTCAAAAAGCAAACTTAGGTCACACTAAGACTAATTTCTGACAATTGCAAAAGTGAACAGAGAAACAGTATGCAAGGTAAATTTGGGGAAGGTCTGAAATTCTCACCAAATAGTGAGAAGAGCTCACTCATAGCCCAAGCCTACTCCATCCTTCCTGTGTTACTGACACCTTATTTATTTTTGGTGGGGGGGGGGGGGGAGGCAATCATGGTCTTTGAACTTGGGGCTTTGTGTTTAGTTTCTTTTTGAGGCTAGTGCTCTACCACTTGAGCCAAGACATTGTTGGCTGTTTTGGAGATGCAATCTTATGGACTATTCTACCTATACTGGCTTTGAACTTCAGTCTTCTGCTTCAGAGCCTCCTGTGTAGCTTGGGATAAAAGCAGTTGGATTTTTATTCTTTGCTTATATATGTGCCACTGAGGGGCTGAAGCAGTGCAAACAAACTTCTGGTCAGACATTCTGGAGAGGGTTGAATCATGCAGTAAAAACCAAGGAGAATCTTCAGAGGTCCTGGTATAGAAACACAGTGGGGTTGAATGTGTCTCATAAGAGCCCACCACAGCATCTTTTTGGGGTTTACAACAGAGAAAACTAATGTCAACTGTATGTAATCATGTGTGTTCCTATAATCTATCCATCTTGCCTGTTCCTGAATTTGTACTGTAGAAATTAAGTATCATTTGTGGCTTCTGTTTAGTGTTTTAACACTTAAAAGGATCAATGAGCTTCTATTACACCAAAATTCTACATACCCTAGATCTTACACTGATGGACTAAAGAACTTTATTCTTCAACTTTGAAATTGTGAATTATTGTTTTACAAAAATTTGGATTTGTTTTTTTATTTTGCCTGTCCTGGGGGCTTGAACTCAGCCTGGGCACTGTCCCTGAGCGCCTTTTGCTCAAGGCTAGTACTCTACCACTTGAACCATAGCACATTTCTGGATTTTTCTGTGATTAATTGGAGATAAGAGTCTCACAGACTTTCTTTCTTTGATTCTCGATCCCCAGATCTCAGCCCGCTAAATATGAAGGATTATAGGCATGAAAGACCAGAGCTCAGCTAAAAGTTTGGATTTCAAGTGATGTGATAAAAATTATTTAATATTAAATAATAAAAATAGTCACAGTATTGTTTGTAAAGTGATTATGGATCATCTCTAAACTGTTGCATAAATCTTGTCATAAATATCACTTTCTTTTTTACCCTCATCTGTGCTTTCCAGTTACATTTAATCGATAATTTCTGAGGATTTATTGACTTTCTTCTATGCATTCTAATATTATGGAGAATTCTAGAGAAGAATACAATCTTTGTCAGTTTTTAACATATTAAAAAGATCAAATTTCCTGATAGGAAATGAGAAAAAAAACAGCATAAACAGAAATATCTTACTAGACTTGCATAGGAAATGGACTTATGTATAGAACTTATTTCTGTAATAAATTAAGATAACCTATATGAAGAAAAGCCAAAGTCCCCAATCAATTCAGTATATATTCATTAATCAAAGCCCTAGTAGATATAGAGAGGAATAGAAATATTGGATATAACACTTGGTGAGTTTTCAGTTTAGTCAAGCATGTGAGACATAGTCCTTTTGTGTGAACTATAGGAACCAAGTAGCATAAAAGTGGTGTCATCAAAATTGGAAAATAAAAAAAATGTACATGTTCAAACTTCATAAAATTGCTTTAAATTTCTAAACTGCTGGGTTCCTAAAGCAACTTTTGCCTCTATGGTAGTCTTTGCTTTACTGTGTTTCCTAGGATACTCTAACAAAGAGATCTGTCACAGTCACCAAGATGGCAGGGATCACAGAGCACTTTAGTGGAAGTGGCTTTTGATGTTAAAAAAAAAAAAGGCAATATTCAAACTTCAATTATTTTCCTTGAATTTAAGTGTTCTCATCTGTAACATGGGGACAGTGCTAATACTACCTCATCAATATGGCTTCCTGGTTATTATATGAATATACACATATTATGAATACTTAATCGTAACAATGTTATTACTACAGTTATTTTTTAGCAGACTAAGTACAGTTGGAGGCATTAGGATAGCATTAAATATTATGTGGTCTAGCTTAAAAACTAAGAGTAAACTTGTAGTCTTTAGGAATGCTTAGCAATTTTTAGCACTAATCCTGAAATTTAGTTTACAAAACACATTGGTTTGGACTAGTTCACACTGGGTCCCTGGGCCAGCAAACACCTTGTACCCATGCTCGGCCCCGAGCTAGTTGGCCAGAACTCGGTCAGGACCCAGGCAGGGAGCTGGAATGCAGGGGGGTCACTCCTGCTGGCCAGCTGCTGGGCCACTCCTGCTGGCCAGCTGCTGGGCCTCTCCTGCTGCTTATCTTCGGGCCGCTTCTGCCATTGGGTCACCTGGTGGCTAGGCGGCTCCCACCATTGGCCCTTCCTGCTGCTTGGACATTAAGCAGTTCCCCTGCCAGACCTCTCCAGCCACTGGTCTGCTGCATTGCTTGTTGGTTGCTGGGTGGCGCCCTGGAGATTCTCCGGGCCTGGGTGCTCAGGTGGCTCCTGGCTGTTCTGTGTCAGCTTCATAATGTTGCAGGCTGCTGCTGCGTCCTGGAAGCCAAGGCCGCCATCCATGTTGCTGGAGTGGGATGGGGAGATGAGGGGAGCGCTTTGCGCGATTTTCCATCCTTTTGTGCACAAGTTAGGAGATTTTTTTTCCCATTCCCGTGACTCTGCTGTTTACGTATTTGAGGAGAAGGGTGTGGTGGGACCCCATCTCTGTGGTTAGAGAGCGGGGAGCCATTCCCTGTTGTTTGGCTGCCCTCTTACTTCCTCCTGGATAGCCTGCCCAGTGTGAACTGCCCAAATCAACCCAGGGTTCCCACTTGTCAGGTGCAAACAGCCCAAGCTGGGGCCATGGCCTAGACAGTCTCTGAACCCAAATGCCTAAATCACAACAAAAGATTACAAGATTCCTGAGCAATCCAGACAACAAATTAATCCAATAGCCAACAACAATCCAGGGAAGGACTCCAGTGAGAATGAAGAAGAGCTGAAAGACAAAAGAAGCATTAGCCAGGCACTGGTGGCTCACGCCTCTAATCCTATCTACTCAGGAGGCTGAGATCTGAGGATCATTGTTAAAGCCAGCCTAGGCAGAAAAGTCCATGAGACTCTTATCTCCAATTAACCAAAAGGAACCTGGAAGAACTGTGGACTGAGAAGGTGACTCAGTGGTAGAGCGCTTGCCTTGCATGCATGAGGCCCTGAGTTCAATTCCTCAGCACCACATAAGCAGAAAAAAAAAAAAGCCGGAAGTGGCGCTGTGGCTCAAGTGGTAGAGCGCTAGCCTTGATCTGAAGAGCTTAGGGACAGTGCCCAGGCCCAGAGTTCAGGCCCACGACCGGACCCCCCCAAAAAAAGAAATAAAAAAAAAAAAGAAACATGAAGTGGCTCTGTGGCTCAAGTGGTAGAGCTCTTGCCTTGAGCTTAATAGCTCAAGGACAGTGCCCAGGCCCAGTGTGCAAGTCCCGTGACTGACCAAAAAAAAGAAAGAAAGAAAGAATTGGTCAAATAAAACGGGGAGATCTAAAAACAACTTCAAAAGTGCAAAGAAATTACAAAATCCAAGACTCCCAGAAAGATACAGAGAGAAAAATAGACAAGTTAGACACTGCATTAAGCCAGGTCCATGGTTTCCCTTATTTGCAATAACTAGTGTATATCTGAGACAGAAACAGTCAGATAAGTTGATGTTAGGCCAAATGAACCCCAAGATAAGGACTCAAGTGGTTTTTCTTTCTTGCAATTGTTTCTAACATATTTATAAGATATTTCTTTGTTGCTTTGTATGTCCCTCCCCCAAGGTATAACCCCTGCTTTCACTGTATTTGATGTTCATATAATTTGTGGAGGGGAAGGGAAAAAACAAATTGTTTAAATAGGGATACAGGTGGACCCATTGCAACAATGAGATGTGCAAGACATTATGTCAAAAAACAAACTTTACAACTTTGGCGCTGGGGGTGGGGGTGAAGATGGGAAGGGATGGGAAGGGGAAACAAAGGAGGAGGCTGCAATGCTTGATAAGAAATGTACTCATTACCTTGCTCATGTAATTGTAACCCCTCTGTACGGTATTTTCACAATAAAAAAATTAAATGGACACAATGAGAACTGATTTCAGAACTATAAAAGGTTTAATTTCCAAATGCAAATAACAGTGGACTCCATAGGTAACAGAATAAGTGAGGTGGAAACAGAATACCAGAATTTGAGGATAAAAACAGAAGAGATAGAACAAAAAGTCAAAAGTATTTAAAAAAATGATTTAGAACTTACCAAAGAAAAGTTGAGAAAGTGGTAGACTCAGCTAAGAAATCAAATCTATGCATAAGTGTGATCGACAAGAGGGAAGAATTTAATAGTAAAGGCATCAAAAACCTATTCAGTAAAATAATAGCTGAGAATTTCTTCATTTTTTGGGGGGAGGGGGTGGTCGGTCATGGGGCCTGAACTCTGGGCCTGGGCACTGTCCCTCCGCTCTTCAGCTCAAGGCTAGCGCTATACCACTTGAGCCACAACACCACTTCTGGCTATTTTTTGCTTATGTGGTGCTGAGGAATTGAATCCAGGGCCTCATGCATGCAAGGCAAGCCATCTTCCCAGCCCTTCTCCACTCTTAAGAGAGAAAATCTTGCCTGCTTAACAGAAACATATAGAACCTCTAGTAAACTGGATCCAAGAAGCAACACTTCTAGACACATCATAGTAAAAACATTAGATGTGAACAGAAAGGAACCAATCTTAAATGTTACAAAATTAAAGAAGAAGCTCTATTACAATGAAAAGAAAATCAGAATCACTGCAGACCTCTCCACACAAACCCTCAATACAAGAAGAGCCTGGAATGGTATAATCCAATCACTGAAGATCAACAACTGCCAACCCAAACTGCTCTCCCAGCAAAGTTGTCACTTACAATAGAAGATGAACCCAAAACCTTCCATGACAAACAAAAATGAAAGGAATTCATGATCCAATAAAACCCACATTCAAACCTATCACCTCATTTTATCTTCAACTTTGTTGGAATATAATTATTATTTCCATTATTCAAAAAGGAAAAAGCTAGAGCATCTTAGAGGATTTGTCCCTTTTAACAAATTAGTAAGACCCCAGATCATGCAGCCAGGAAAATAACTTTGAGTCCAGGTCTTCTGATTATGCCTCATAAACATCTTCCTACACCAAATGCCTCTGCGTGTGTATGTGTAATCAAAATCCCTATTTACCCACAAAGTACTTCCCATCGATAATTATGAATATACCATGAACATCTAGTTGACCTACTCTGTAAACAGGTTTTATGTTCCACATTCCCAGGGTTTTGAGTGAAGACATACAATTTTATTTTGCTGCTGGATTGCCTTTTTCTTTAAGTCATTTGATTAGGACTCCACAGGCATAGACTGACATTAAAAAGCCGTTAACTCTTGATAACTCCAGAGGGCACAACTAATGAAATGCCCCAAAATTTGCACACTTGCCAAAACATCGCATTGCAAATGATAGATCTCGATTAATCACGATGAGAGTATTTCCTCTATCTAAATGAAATCTGTAATTTGGGAAGGAGAGTAAAGATCCTTTGGGGGATGAAGAGAAAGTTTCTGTGAAAATTCTGGAAACTAGAAAATAAAGATAGTGCTACTCAATATTCATGAAGTCAGATTGGTGATACAAATAGAGATTACAATCTCTTATTTTCTAATGACATGGCTTGTAGCATTCCTATATCACTTTTACAAAGACTCCTACTAAACATTAAAGGGAATAACTACAGATTATATAAACTTTTTTTTTTTTACAAAATGTTAGCATATCAATAGAGTTTTCTACCATCTATGAGTAATTTCTAATATTCAAATATTTATAGTGCATGTGATCAGATATACATATAAATTTTAAACAAGATCTGATATTCAATGCAATAAGATATTGATACTTATACTTTATTCCTCTTTTTCATTAGCATATATTAATCGTAGAAAGAGGTTTCATTCTGATATTTTTATGCATGACTCTAATGTGATCATTGAAACTTTATAATTGAAATTCCATTGAATACAACACACCTTCAAAAGGCAGTTTAAAGAGAATAGTGGTATATACTGGTTTGGATTTCATTTTTCTTCCTTGAGAAAAAAATATCAAATTTCTTTAGCAAGCCCATTTTTAAAAAGTGTTAGAAAATTTAATTCTTGGTGAATTTAATAGAAATATTTACCCCAAACCCAGCAAAAATCCTCACCTCTTATATTTTCATATGTAATATTAGAAAAAATAATTCTAAATTCTTTTTTTAATATATATTTTTTATTGTAAAGATACTGTACAGAGGGATTACAATTACATGAGTAAGGTAATAAATACATTTCCTAAGTGATTCTAAATTCTATGTGCACTTTATCTCATTTTAGTGGTAATGTTGTAGATAAATATTTGTAGGTGGGAAGGAATGGAAGCCCTGAGCAATTTTATTTAACCTCCTAACAAGTGGTACAGTGCCTACACAGGTACTTTGTGAAATGCTTATTGCATTCTCTGTTGAGTGACTTAACAATTGAATACATTGTTATTTATGTTTTTCTATTTCTTGTATTTTAGGCCAGTCCTGCTCCTATAATTGTCAACACTGATACTTTGGACACAATTCCTTATGTAAGTAATATTTTTATTAAGCCTTTCTTTATAAACTATGACAGAAAAATAGTTGCATTTAAAATTCTATAGAGTTTTAGCCAATCTAGCTAATTTTATTAAATGAGATTAAAAACACATAAATAATTCTGTTCAAATAATTTTAGTTTGCTAGGCTGCCCATTGTAAAAACACAGAATTACTTGTGACAGAAATCAACAGTGGTTTTTGTGTTGTTTCTAAAGAAGTACTTAGAACATTGTGTATACAGCATAGAATGTAAGTAGTGCATAAATATTTGATGGATTAAAAGAACTGGGAGAAGAAGTTTTCTGATGATAGAGTATATCTGTATAAAATGAAATATATGGTTTCGTGAAAACAGATTCCTGACCTGTGAAGAAGCACTTAAGCACATAGTACTTAGAATACTAAGGACTTGCTAACTACTGGCTAGTTGCAGATTTAGACTCAACCTTGACTGCCTGTGGGCATCAAGCAAATAGCCAGCACAAATCAAGCAGGCAGGGCAGGACTTTGAAAAGTATAAAGCAGGTGGTCTCCTAAGGAGATTGGGTTCACTTGGGGCCATGTTTCCAGATCATCCATTTTTCAAGAGAAGTTATACACTTGAGTCTTTACATTTGAATAAAATTGGATGCAATTTCTAAATGCAGGCAATTTAGTTTTCAACTAGCATATGCCCATCAAATTGTGTCTAGTCTACCAGTAGCTTTTGGGGGGTTATCTACCTCAGAAAAACCAGAGGCCCCAAGTACCTTCTCCAGTAAGGACTAGCCACAAGGGAGTAGAATTCTAGAACTAGAGTGGAAGTTTGGGTCTGGATTACAGGAACAACTGTCTAAACTGGGACACAGGGTCAGGACAGGAAGAACACAAGGTTGACTTAATGCTGAATCACCTGAACTACTGAACTAGAAATCTGTAAATTTTTCCAGTGAGGAATAATTTGGAGCCAGACAGGAAATGAGGTAAAACTTACTGGAAGAAATGAAGTAGCCTCGGCTTTGTAAGTAATACACATCAAGGTATTAAAAGCACTAAGTGCCTATGTTGTCCCTATTCCTATCTTCCTTATCAAACATTTATACAAATATTAGCTCAGTTAGTCCTGGGAGCAATTCTATAAGACAGATCCTATTAATTTCTCTATTTTAGCAATTAGAAAATGGATTCATGAAGAGGTTATATAAATTTCTCAGGACTCACAGTAAAAAGTAGTGCCGGAAGTAAGTGCAGATAGCTTGACTATAGGGTGTAAAGACATTTGATGGTGCTGGTTTTACAATCCTTCCCTTCCTTGTTCTCTCTTTTGGCTTGAAAAACACACATTAACTTGATCCTCTGCTGGAAGATCTCTTGGACACTGGGACTTCAAGGACCTCAGAATAAGAACACATATATATTAAGGTGGTCTGAAATATCAACTAAATTTCTTTAGCATGACCCTTGATGGAGCAGATGAAGTATGATTTTTAGAAACAGACACACAGCACATAGGACCAGTTCCTGTTGTGGACTATTTTTAAATCTTGATGCAATTCTTATAGACGTACTATAAGATGCGCCCATGTGTAGTTCACTTATCATTAAAGTCTAAGCATATTGGACATTCCTAGCTGGTTTTTCAACTTTTTAGTTAAAAAAAAATCACATATAGCAAATGAGTCACATTGCTTTCATTCTCCAAAAGATAATGTTTGTACTTGATTTGGGTTCTCCAGTTTTGCATACTTAAGAGTCAGATCTTCAGAGAGGTATGATAGGCAGTGTGGCATGGTATAACTATCCCAGTTTTTATTATAGTGTATTATTAAGGAATTCATTTTATTTTTCTGGACCTGTATTTATCTATAGAGCAGAAATTATAATACCTACTTTGTAGTAGTTATGGCATTAAGTGAGAGTTTATATATGTCATGCTGGTTCATAGCAATTTATGGGGTGTGTACGTGTGTGTGCGCGCGCGCGCGCGCGCGCGCGCGCTGATATGAGGGCTTGAACTCAGGGCTTGGACTATCATCCTTAGCTACCCAAGGCTGGTGCTCTACAGATTGAGCCACACCTCCACTTCTGGTTGTTCTGGGTAGTTAACTGGAGATAAAAGTCTTGTGGCCTTTTTTCTCAGATTTCAAACCATGATCTTCAGATCTCAGCCTCCTGAGTAGCTAGAATTACAGATGTGAGCCATTAGAACTTGGCCAGCAGATTTAGTACGTGGCTATTAAAGTTTGCTATACCTTGTTTCTTGGCATGATTCCAACTCACCCTTTTTTCCTGACTCACTGGGTAACCTTGAACAAGTTACTGTTCCTTTTACAGTCTATTTTCTATTTTCTCATTCCCCAGTGTTCTATATTTTGTTTTCCTTTTTTGTTTCTCATGTTCTACTTGTTCACATAATTTCAGCTCTATTTAATGAAAAAATAATTTCAGAGCTCCCCGGGGCATTTTAGTCATGTTGCATAAGAACATTTCCTCCTTAAAAATATTACCTGAGTGACAAATTTGAACTTGTATATTAAAATCCTCCCCAAAATAATTTCATTACAAGTCAATGTACTAATTTTGCTGATTAGAAAATTGGATTTTAGATATAAATGGTTCTTATGGAAATCGTTTCTTGGCATATATGGAAAGGATAATTGAGTAACAAAAGGAAACTTCTACGGCTAAAGAAAATTTTTATGTAAGTGTCTAATAAAGATACAGAAGATATTTAAAGTGTTTTTAAGGAAGTTTCATTAAGGGATATTAAAACCCTGATATTAAGGATGTCACAGATTTTTTAAAAATATTTTATTGTAAAGGTGATGTACAGAGGGGTTACAGTTATATAAGTCAGGTAGTGAGTACGTTTCTTTTTGAACAGTGTCACCCCCTCCCTTATTTTCTCCCAGTTTTCCCCTCCCAGGCTTCCCCCCACAAGTTGTATAGTTCATTTCAAACATAGTGTCTAGTGAATGCTGAATTGGTTTACCTTTTGTCCCATCATTTCTGTGTTTCCCTTTCCATTCCCCACTGAGTGCCTCAAATAAATTCATTGGCCAGCCCAGCCTCTTATGCAAAGCATTTCTACTAAACTTAAAAATTATATCAGCTTCCTATTTTAAAGCTTTCTAGCTTCTCTTTTTTACTCACACTTTTTTTTTTTTAAATCCATATTTTTATATACTGAATATTGTTTTATGTCCAGAATTGACAGGACAGCCTGCTTTTGATCTGTACATCCAGGTCCCTGAAGGCTGACTAATTAAATGGTAACATATCACCTTGCTGGAGCTGCGCAGCCAATTAACTTGCACCTTTCTCCCCAACAGACTCTTCCTTTCAGTAAGCATGTCAGAGTTCTATACTGAACACTGTCTAACAAACCTCATTCGCTCCGCTTTCTAAAAATAAATTGATCAGAGAAATTCTAGAATCCTTCTTACCCTCCAGCCTTCTCTAATATTCTTTTTCTAGTATTCATTCATTTCACAGTTTGGTAAATTTCTGACCTATTTTCTTGAAGTATACTGTGAGGAGTGGGATACTTGACAATCATGCGCTTTAATTCCCATTGAGTATAATGAATACAAACCTCTGATTTTATAGATAGTTGTTCTAGTTAAACTATTAAATGGCAAAGGGTGTTCTACCACTTACGGATACTTCATGTGATGGCAAAGTTTTGGAGTATAATGAACAATCATGTAATCACTAGCTGATAGCAATAGGCATTTAGTTCTTCTGCACACATTTTGTGATTGGCTAGTGCAACTGCGTCGCGCTGAGAAACATTAGGCTGTCTGGAATATCTCTGCTTCACATATTACACTCTGAGGAATAGGAAGTGGGCAGTGGTTTCCCAAGCTGTTACTCATTCTGTCATGTCCAAAGTACAAGATCACAAGGTCATGACCCAGGCACAGAGCCTCTTCTCATGTTAAATTTTCTCATACTCCAAGGGCCACCAGAAGCCATTCTGCCAAGCTCAAAGTGGAGGAAGGAGAGAATACCTTAACTACAAAGTAACGTACCATAACAAGAGCTTAACTAAAAGGGACAAGAATCTGTACATATCCCTTTACATGGAAAAAGGCATAAAATCAGGAATCTTACACTTCAAAAATATTCATCTATTAGTGAGACTGAACAATTATGACCTCCAAAGGCCAAGGCAATCCATCGAGGCACAGTTTAAGGTGACAGAATTTTATTTACCCTATTCACACCAGAAAGGGGGTCTGCGACTACCTTTTCTTGGGCTAGATATCCAGAACCAAGAGCAGCCTTGACCACCAAACCTCCAAGCCTCCAATAGGCAGTCTGACCCTTTATTAGTTGGTCTGCAAACCAATTAATCGGTCTGCAAATCTCCAAACCTCAGACCTCCAAAGCTCCAAACCTCCAAAGAAGAAGGCTTTTACTTTTCTTCCCTTCCTCCTCCTCTGCAGGCTCTCCACTCTCCCCAGGCCTGCCCTGCTCTGCTCAGGGAGGCGCCTCTCCACAGGCCTCTCTAGAGAAGGTCCCAAATGGCTTCTAGAGGAGGCCTGCTCTGCCTTCCAGAGCCTGCCCTGCTCTGCTCCTGTAGGTGCCTCTTGCGGTCTTTCCCCTCTTGCTGTCTCTCTCTCTCTCTCTCTCTCTCTCTCTCTCCACCACCCCCTGCACACCCCCTGTCTCTCACTCCACCTTCCTGTTCCTAACACACAGCCTATATATAGGCTGTGCCCCTTTCTCCACTCCAAGGAGTCAACCGCTTAATGGTTTCCAACTGCCATTCATACCCCTCTCCCAAGCTGCCCACTGTCCAATCACTTGTTGACAGTTCACCATGTGGGGCTCGACGCCCCTCCCTCCCAGCAGCCCGGAGGGGGGAATGGGGTTGGTGGTGATGTCAGTCTCAACAACCCTGCAGCAGGCTGGGCCGGGGGCTGCTCTGATGATCCATGGGCTGGTTATTACAGAACAAAGCAGGGAGCACCTGGATTATAGAAGACACTTTGTTTCCAGGCGCAGAAATGTGAAGATAAACTTCTAGGACTGTTGCTTGGAAAATCTTCAGGGATACAGGAAAAGAAGAAAGTAGAAAAAAAGAAGTAGAAGAAATAAATCGGGTTACAAAGACTATGAGAGGGGCCTTCTTAGTTCTGTTGCCCACTTAGTGTAACTGCTGGTAACTGCCAGTAAGATCATGTATGTCAACCTTGCTTGAAAGCAATCATGTTACAGTATTAAGAGCGATTTTTGTCGTAAATACTTCAAAAGTGCAAGGTCGGTAGATATAAACATCTGTGGTAGAAGACAAACTAGTGACCTGACTGGAGGAAGTGTCCCCAAATCAAAGTTGGCAATGAGAGTGAAAACAAAAGAAGAGGAGGAGAACATGAAGGATGCCTTGTGTTCACAAACACAGAGAAGCAATTGCATTAACAAGGAAGCTCATTGGGTAGGAGGAGAGTGAGTTTGAGATTGACAGGTGTTGTTCCGCTATGTCGAAATGGCCCATTGATTGATTTCAGCCACGGGAAGCTGAAGGAGTTACAACTCCCTGCGGAGGAGGTTACTGTATTATAGAAATGAGATGACCAATCCTTTGGTGATGGAGCTGGACAGTTAATCATTAATATCTCTGAGTCACTGCGTAAGATAGTGTGGCCTACACTATTGTTTGCTTTAATTGGACCGCTTTACAGAATCACCTGTGATAGGATACAAGTATATGTCCTTCTTCAAACCATCCTGGAAATGATTAATACTAGTAAAATATTTCAGAAAAATTCCATGGTTTTGGCTACCCTTCAACAAACTGTTATTTTTTTTCCTTTTCTTGTTTTTCCCCAGGAATACCACTAAAACTATATTATCACTATTTTAATCTGTTGATAGTGTAATATTATGAGCTGAAAAATCCTCACCTGTCAGGAAAAAAATTAATTTTGACAAAACTATGCCCAGGGGGCAATAGGAATTCAACAATAGAGGCAAAGCTATCAACGCTTTTTCCAGGATCAATATAAATGCATTTCTGAGTTGTCAAACTCAGCAGATTCATCTTGGCACTTTGCTCTAAAAGGCAAGCAGTGGAGGAGAAAGAGTCTTTTCAAATGCTAATGTAATTAGCAATTACCTGGGAATCTTCTTGAGATTCAAACAATTTTTTTTCCAATATTTGATTTATATAATTATTTTTCTGTTATTTTAGCAGTGGCTAAACCTTGAGTCATCCCTTGGGTTAGTCTTTCATTTAAAAAATATATTTATTCATTTTTTATTAACTTGAAGTAGTTGTATAAAGGGGTTTCAACTCAATGCTTCTGTTTATGAGTATAATGTGTCTTGATCAATGTCACCCTTTTCTTATTCTTTCCATCGCTCCTGATCCACCCTTCCACTGAAATTACCTGTTTGCATTTTCACATATGTACATGCAATATTATGAATGCATTCATTCACCTTTCCTCCCCCTGTTCATCAGCCCCTCTCCCCTGCCCCATGGGTTCGATTTCATCTCTCCTTCTAGCAACTCAGGTCCCAGCTTCCTGGTACTCATTTTGTTAAACTGTAAGTTAACTGTTCAAAGAGTTACACCATTGGAATTGTCCCTTGAATATACCCTACTTTAGTTAATTTGTTTGTGTATATATGGATATGGCCTTATACATGTTTACATGTAAAATTATAAAAATAAAATTCACATATGAAAGAAAACATACAATTTCTCTCTGAGCATGACTTACTTCACTTGACATAATTTTCCACAAGTCTCTGTATGTATCTATATCATATATATATATTATCATATGTATCTATATCATATATATATATTATCATATTTTCTTAATCTATCCATTGAGGTGCATCTGGGCTATTTCCATAATGGCTATGGTGAATAATGCAGCAATGAATATAGGTATGCAAATGGTTTTACAGTATTCTGATTTATAATCTCATGGGTAAATAAATGCCCTGTTTCATTTTTGAGGAATCTCCAAACTGCCTTCCCCCATGGTTGTACAGTTTACATTCCCACTAACAGTATAATAGAATTTCTTTGTTCCCATTCCCCCACCCACATCTCTTGTTGTCTGTCTTTTGGATTATGGCCATTTTTACTGGGGTGAGATTTTTTTTTTCCTGTTGGTTGTGAATGCAGGACTTGGGCACTGTTCCTTCACTTCTATGCGCAAGCTTTTAGTGCTCTATCACTTTGACCCACACTTCCACTTGAGGTTTTCTGGTGGCTAATTGGGCTCAAGAGTCTGCCTGGGTTGGCTTTGAACCACAATCCTGAAATCTCAGCCTCTTGAACCAGCACCCTGCAAGAGATTTTAATTCTTCAAAGTCTAGTTAGGCCCATGATATGACCTACAGTTACATATACATATATATGTGTGTGTGTGTGTGTGTGTGTGTGTGTGTGTGTGTGTGTGTGTGTGTGTGTATGTGTGTGTGCATGATATATATTATTTATACAAAGGAGTTGCTGTTTTACAAAGCAGCTTATGAGTACAATATATCTTTGAACAGTCTCACCCTTCTCTCCCCTATCCACCTCTTCCTCACTACATTTCTCATAAACTCCTAGATGAGGCTCGCTCTACTCAGTCCTGCATCCATCTCAGAGTAATGTGATAGGATAGTGAGAGAGACCAGACTTTCTTTTATGTATACCTGAGTTCCAGGTTCATCTCTGAGTTTTGAGTAAATCAAATTATGTAATTAAATCTTTTTTGTTTTCTGTAAAATGGGGAGGGGGATAATATTTTCCCTCCAAGAGTTGTAATGAGTACATTTCTTTTATGTAATAAGAGGTTAACCAATGCTGAGCACATACTAACAATGGAATAAGGGCCTACCTTTGATAAATGAAACTTCTTATAATATAATCTAAACTTGAATCTTGAAATGAGCTTTCAGGACCATAGCTACTTCAGGTAAAACAAACTGTAATATGTCTGTCAATTGGCCAACCATCTCTATATTTCTGCTTGCTACCTTGGGTCCCAAGGCCTAGCAGCAGCACTATTACCTGAAAGCTTGCAAGCAATAGATTCTAATGTCTCAACCAAGGTCTACTAAGATTAAAACCTTTTTAGCTGGACGTCGGTGGCTCACGCGTGTAATCCTAGCTACTCAGGAGGCTAAGATCTGAGGACCATGGTTCAAAGCCAGCCTGGGCAGGAAAGGCTGTGAGACTCTTATCTCCAATAAACCACTAGAAAACTGGAAATGGCGCTGTGGCTCACACGGTAGAGCTCTCGCCTTGAGCTGAAGAGCACAGGGACAGCGCCCAGGCCCAGAGTTCAAGCCCCACAACCAACAAAAACAAACAAACAAACAAAAAACTTTTTAAGCGCCGGGCGCTGGTGGCTCACGCCTGTAATCCTAGCTACTCAGGAGGCTGAGATCTGAGGATCGCGGTTCAAAGCCAGCCCGGGCAGGAGAGACCGTGAGACTCCTATCTCCAATAAACCACCAGAAAACCGGAAGTGGCACTGTAGCTCAAGTGGTAGCGCGCTTGCCTTGAGCTGAAGAGCTGAGGGACAGCGCCCAGGCCCAGAGTTCAAGCCCCACGACCGACAAAAAAAAAAAAAAAACTTTTTAAGCAAGAACTTCATGGTTTGTATACATACTAAAGTTTGAGAAGCCCTATTCAAGAGATAGAGCTTTTTTGGTTTTGATCCTCATGTCTGTTTTCCAGCACACCTTTGACCTGTCCTTGACACAGTTCCCCTTTCTCATTCATATTAAAATGTACATCTATAAGGGAAAGAGTCTAGTTAATTCAAATTAAGCACACTTAATGACTTAATATAATATGGTATGCTAGGTTCTATGCCTGTGTTTTCCTAGAAAATAGCTACTATTCATATGTGGTTATTGAAATTATGCAAATTTAATTCCTCAATTGCCCTAACTACATCTCCAGAATGCAGGAGACAACCTAACTAATAGGTTCCATATTTCATTGTATAGATATAAATCATATAATTTCAGAAAGTTCTATGGACAGAGTTATTCCTAATATCAAATAGTAACACAGAGAATAAATGTGCCTTTCCCCCCAATCACAGAACTACTAGACAAACACTGGATGCCCATACATGACCAAATTTTCCTCCCAAGTTTTTGAGTTTTTTTCTTCTATTTTATAGTTACATATTTTTAGATCTTCTAAATAGTCTCATTCTCTGGGAATTGTGGAGAGTACTTATATAGAAGATAGGGTCTTTGTTGTCATGGTCCTTAAAAGGTTATCTTTCAAGACTCATAAATGGCAGAAGAAAGCAAATGCAAAGGATTGATAAAAATTTTCTTGCAAGTTTAGTGATGCTTTCATCAATTTTATTGTGAAATTCAAAAAAATCCACTTCTATTGAACCTGAGATGAGTATTGAAAGTTATTCAAATTGAGACTGACCTACTAACACGTTCCCAGACCTATTTACATCTTTTTGCCTCTGTGGTAACCTACACAGGGCAGTTTACTGGCTGCTCTACATGTAATTCCTTATCCAATGGGAAGCCTCTATTGAAGTTTGTCGGTTGGCTTCAAATGAGAGGCAATGAGAGACTGAAAACAGTGGTCCAGGTAGAGAACACGATCAATGTATTGCAGTTACAACATAGGCCTTTCTTCTAGGTATGGTTCCTTGAGGACATGTGCTCATATATACCTGAGTACAAAAGCCACTCTCGTTCTAAGGAATTCAGCCTAGCAGAATGGATTAAAGAAAAGGAGAAATAGACCTGAGAATTATTTGCAGAGTGTCTTAAGGTATTATCTGTCAACTGTTCATATCAGGTTCTTCAGGCGACTAGGGAATCATTTTGTTTGAGAGTAGAATCAAGAATACTGGGAGGCTTTTCCTTAGGTTCTTATATACAATGAAACTTGGTCGAGTCCACTCTCAGTTTCCAAGGCACTTTTACAAGCCAGTGAGTCACCAAGCATCCTTAGAATCTGAACAAAACTGGGAAGACAGTCTAGGAAGAAATCTTGTATACAGAAAGGACCACGTTCAACTCTCTAGGATCACTAAGGGGCCATGATAAGACACTGTGCATCACTCTGAGCCAGTGCTTATTTCTGGTGGTATATACTTTTTAAAACCATCTGAGATACTTTATAAAACATAATCATATCCTAGTGGAGAAACACTATGTTTAGAATACTGCCTTTTCCATGTAGGAAAGCCTTTGCTTAAATGTTTGCCTGGCTCCTTTACATTCTAAAGGTTACAGTTTAAATAATGCTTCTACTCAGGAGAGTTTAGGGGTAAACTGGTATTCTTTAATTCCACAGCAGACTCTCTTCTTCACCTTCAAAAAAGTGATCACAGTGCATTTTATTTTATTTTATTTTTTACCCAGCATACTAACATCATAAACACAGAGGAAAAATTTGGTTTGTCTTTCCCATCATTGTAGCTCTACAGCTCAGCATATTTTTACCAATAGTAGAGGAAACAGACAAAGAAGGAAGGAAAGAAAGGAGAGAGTATGAGGGAGGGATGGAGGAAGGTATGAAAAAAAGGAAATAAATGCATATAAGAAGTCAGAGGAGGCAACAATGCTTGATAAGAAATAGGAGAAACCCTAGGTCTCCTTGGCCCATGCCCAAATTTTGTTAATAGAGACCCAGAAACACAACAAACCAAAGAAAGTTTGGACAAATGGGATTGCATGAAATTGCAGAGCTTCTGCATGGCAAAGGACATAGCTAGCAAGATCAATAGAAAGCCCACGGATTGGGAGAAGATCTTCACTAGCCATACAATGGACAAGGGTCTCATATCTAAAATATACATGGAACCCAAAAAATTAAATCCTCCAAAAACAAATCCTCAAAGAAACAACTGCCCAATAAGTGAGAGGGCTAAAGACTTAAGAGAAACTTCTCTGAAGAGGAAAGAAAGATGGCCAATAGACACATGAAGAAATGCTCAACCTCCTTAGCCATAAAAGAAATGCAGATCAAAACAAACAACATTGAGATACCACCTCACCCCAGTTAGAATGGCAAAAATTAAGAACTCTAATAACAACAGATACTGGAAGCGATATGGACAGAAGGGAACCTTACTTCATTGTTGGTGGGAGTGTAAACTTGTTCAACCACTTTGGAAAGTAGTATGGAGGTTCCTCAAAAGACTCCACATAGAGCTCCCCTATGACCCAGCAATCCCATTTTTGGGCATTTACCCAAATGATCACAAACAAGACCACACTAAAGCTACCAGCACAACTATGTTTATTACAGCATTATTTACCATAGCTAAGATATGGAACCAATCCAGATGCCCCTCAGTAGATGAATGGACCAAGAAAATATGGTATATATACACAATAGAATTCTATGCCTCCATCCGAAACAATGACATTGCCCCATTTGTTAGGAAATGGAAAGACTTGGAAAAAATGATATTAAGTGAAGTAAGCCAGGCCCAAAGAAACATAGGTCCCATGGTTTCCCTTATTTGCAATAACTAGTATATGTCTGAGTCAAGCAGAAAAGGTCAGATAAGTTGATGTTTGGTGAAACGAACCCCAAGATAAGGATTCAAATGATTTTTCTTTCATGCGATTATTTCTAACATATTTATAAGTTGATTTCTTTGTTGCTTTGTATGTCCCTCCTCCACGGTATAACCCCTACTTTCACTGTATTTGATGTTGGTATAATTTGTGGAGGGGAGGGGAAAAATCAAATCGTTTAAATAGGGATACAGGTGCACCCTTCCAACAATGAGATGTACAAGTCGTTATGTCAAAAAACGAACTTTACAACTTTGGCCAGGTTGGGGGGAATGGAGGGGGGGAGAGGGGTAGATGGGAAAGGATGGGAAGGGGAAACAAAGGAGGAAGCAATAATGCTTTATAAGAAATATACTCATTATCTTGTCCATTTAATTGTAACCCCTCTGTACTGTATTTTCACAATAAAAAATAATAATAAAAAGAAGTCACATAGTAATGCAAAAAAAAGGAAATGTACTCATTACCTTGCTCATGTAACTGTAACCCTTCTGTACAGTATTTTCCCAATAAAAAAAACTTATTATATATATAAAAAAAGAAGTCATCCTAAAGCTGGGCACTGGTGGTTCACACCTGTAATCGTAGCTACTCAGGAGGCTGAGATCTGAGGATCACATTTCAAAGCCAACCTGGGCAGAAAAGTCTATGAAACTCTTATCTCCAATAAACCCCTAGAAAACTGGAAGTGGCTCTGTGGCTTAAGTGGTAGAGTGCTTGCATTGATCTGAAGAGCACATCAGGCCCAGAGTTCAAGCCCCATGACTGACAAAAATAAAAAATAAAGCAGTCATTCTATTGGAACAAGTCAGAGTAAAATATTACATTCTTGAAGAATAAGTAACTTTTATCCATCATGATTAGGTAGAAACATTCCAGAAATGTATGAGGGAAAATCGAAAGTCTGAAAACTCTGGTGGCCTGAGTTCTGTGCAGCTTGAGCACATGAGGCCAAGAGATGAGGCTGAATCTCATTTGTGAAGGCCTTCCTTGGTAATCTGACTGGAGGCTTGGACCTTATCCTGTGGGCTGTGTTTATAGTATTACCTTAGATGTCTGGGAAATTGTGAACATCCTTTTCATTAAGACAATTGGAGTATGTGGTCTGTTCCTACTAAGTATTATACATTTTATTTTCTTTATTTTATTGTCAAGGTTATGTACAGAAGGATTACAGTAAGGTAGTGGGTACATTTCTGGTACTTGTTACCCCCTCCCTCATTTTTCGTCCACTTTCCCTGCCCTCTCAATTCCCTCCCCCCCCCCCCCCAGTTGTGCACATCATTTTCAACATATTGTCTTGTGAGTATCACTGTTGCATTGGTTCCCCCTTTGTCTTGGAAAAATTATATTAATTGAAGTAAGCCAGACCCAAAGAAACATAGGTCCCATATTTTCCCTCATATGTAATAATTAGTATGTGTCTAAGATATTCCTAGCAGATGAGCAGAATAGCTCAATAGCTACATAACATATGACCATATAAGATGATGCTAAGCAAAATGGACATAAGAGGTTTTTCTTTGCTGTTGTTGTTTTTAATGTGCTATATGATTTCTTGTTTCTTATGTGTGTTTTTCCCCACTATTGTTTATCCCCTATTGTCATTGCATTTGATTTTGGTACTCTTGGTATGATATATATATATATATATATATATATATTTATATATATATATGTATATGTATTTATATATACATATCTGAATTATGGAAGGGAAGGAGAACAATAAAATGATGAGACATAATATACATTTTAAAATATATGTTGAATGGATAAAGTTAAAGAAATACTAGTGACTACCATGGTTTACCACAAGTCTTATATTTTCTTGTATTTCCCTATCTTTTTACCTTTGTTTATCCCAATCCATTAGTTAGGGATATCTTGTCCTCCTTTCCCACATTTAGCTGCTCAATAAATGTCCACTGCCATCAGGAAGCCTTCATCAGTGTCTCTAGACAACATCCATGACTCCTTTTTCCAGTTGTCACCTTTAAATGAGAGAGAATGGGCTATCAGCTGTTTTTATTCCATCATATATTTGCTGGTTAACTTAAAAGAATTCACTTCCCAGATACTTTTTCCTTATCTAGAAGTAGCGATAGTAACATGTCTTGCATGTAGTATTTAGGCTATAGATCCAATTACATTTTTAAAAGGCCAAAAATCTACTTCTGTGAAGATTTCCTTCATATTTGACAATCCACAAGTGAGTTATCGAAAGCCAGAACATCTGTTCTGCTACAGAAAACCTTTCAGGAGAACATATTCTTGTTCTGCTAATATTGTATATGTATATATACATATGTGTATATGTATGTATGAATGTGTGTGTGCATATGTATAATATATATATAGTCCATATATATATGTACATATATATAGTCCAAGAGGGCATGCTAGCAGGATATATACCAAGATACCAAGGACCATGTTAGAAGAATTACAAAAGAAGGCATGCTTTGTGCTTTGAAAGGTACTCATGACAAGTTGTAGTCATGATTTCCCCTTATAATTCAGGGATAGAACTTAGATACAAATTGATTAAATACCTTTAGAAAAACTATTAGATCCTTATATATCACCCTGCACCAGAATCAACTGAATGAAAGACCTTGAAATCAAATTAGACTCCCTGAAAACATTACAGAAAGGAATAGGAGAAACTCTAGAGTTCCTTGGCACAGGCTGAAATTTTCTGAATAAGAGATCAGAAACACAAAAAATCAGAGAAGGTTGGATAAATGGGATTGCATGAAACTGCATGGCAAAGGACATAGCAAGCAAGAGCAATAGAAAGCTCAGAGACTAGGAGAAGATCTTCACTAGCCATACAATAGACAAGTGCCTCATATCTAAAATATACTTAGAACTCAAAAAATTAAATCCTCCAAAAACAAATCCTCAAAGAAACATCCGCCCCATCAACAAGTGGGCTAAAGACTTAAAGAGAGACTTCTCCGAAGAGGAAATAAGAATGGCCAATAGACTCATGAAGAAATGCTCAATTTTTCTGGCCATAAAAGAAATGCAAATCATAACAACATTGAGATTCCACCCTCACCCCAGTTAGAATGGCTATAATCAAGAATTCTAATAACAACAGATACTGGAGGAGATGTGGCCAAAAGGGAACCTTACTGTACTGTTGGTAGGAGTGTAAACTTGTCCAATGACTCTGGAAATCAGTATGGAAGTTCTTCAAAAGATTCCACATAGAGCTCCTCTATGACCCAGCAATCCCACTTTTGGGCATTTACCCAAATGATCACAAACAAGGCCATACTAAAGCTGCCAGCGCAACTATGTTTATCACAGCATTATTCACCAGAGCTAAGATATGGAACCAACCCAGGTGCCCCTCAGTAGATGAGTGGATCAAGAAAATGTGATATATATATATATATATATGTATTTGTATATATATATATATATGTATATATATATATATGTATTTGTATATATATATATGTATATATATATATATATATAATGGAATTCTATGCTTCCATCAGAAAGAATGACACTGCTTCATTTGTTAGGAAATGGAAAGACTTGGAAAAAATCATATTAAGTGAAATAACCCAGTCCCAAAGATATTTAGGTCCCATGATTTCCCTTATTTGCAATTAGTATGCATATAGGATAATCCTATCAGATGAGCTGAAAAGCTCAAAAACTATATACATATGTCCATATAAGATGATGCTAAGTGAAATTAACCCCACGATTATAGACACAAGAGGTTTGTCTTTGTTGTTACTGTTTTAAGTGTATTATGTGATTTTTTTTGTTGTTTCCTTTGTAGGTTCTTCCCCTATGGCATATCCCCTGTTGTCACTGTACTTGATTTTGGTACCCTGCATCTTGTATATATGTATGTCTAATCTGGGGAGGTGAAGGGGAATAACAAAACACTGAAACAAGGACACAGGATGGCAACAAGGATACCCACAGGACAGTATATTGGAAATGAACTTCTCAACTTTGGGGAGGGGGATTGTGTGGGATAAGGATGAGTATGGTAAGTGGGGGAAGGAAGGGGTAGTGGGAAAACAACAAGGGAAAGGGTAACAATGATCAACAAATAGTGTACTCATTCCTTACTCATTTAACTGTAACCCCTCTGTCTAGCATCTTTACAATAAAAAACAATAAAGAAAACATGGCAGATGTAAAAAAAAGACTTAGACACAAAGCTGCTTCTGGCTGCAGTGGGAGTCAAGGCTATGGAGTAGTCTTTAATCTAGGATGCCATAGCTCCTCTAAAACTTGGAGATTCCTCAATATAGAAGGAAAGCATGAAGAATATTGAGAGATGGTCAAAAATTCTTATATCTGGGGTTAGCAGTATCCTTCAACACTACTAGCTTTTGCCCAAGTGATACTAAAAATGGTCCATGAAGTACTGGAAGAAAATATAAGAACTTCTCCTTAGAGTTTCTTGTTTCTAATTCCAGCATTTTTTATATGTTTTGTACTGTGAGTTATATAAAGCAATGTATTTAGCCAGGCACTGGCGGCTCATGCTTATAATCCTAGCTAGTCAGGAAACTAGAATCTGAGCATTTTGGTTCAAAGCCAGACCAGGCAGGAAAGTCTCAGTTTGTGAGACTTTTACTTCCAATTAACTACAGAAAAAAAAAGAGAAAAAGGGAAAACAGAAGTGGATCTGTGACTCAAGTGGTAGAGCACTAGCTTTGAGGGAAAAGCTCAGAACAGTGTCCAGGCCCTGAGTTCATGCCCAAGGATAGTACACACAGATGTATTATTGGAGTTGTGCTAGCATATAATTACTATACAGAATAGAACATATGGTAGATGCCTACTCACAAACATTTACCTGACAGTAATACTTAAAACTCTTCAGAGGCTGCTGATTGTAATCTTCAGATATAATACTTAGAAATTAGCTCATAATATTTAGAAATTAGTTCAACAAATGATGGTCATGGTTCTTGTGCTAAATTGGTATTATTTGCCTTTCCACCCTCATTTATCAATGGTTCCTATCATGTTGTATTACTTAAATAGAATTATTGTGTTTTACTTATCTTTAGATTTCAGCAAACATATAACATGCTAGTATATCAATAAAAGTTCAGTTTGTCATTATTGCACTCAGTTGTATACACATTTAGCTATTTTAAACAGGAATTAATGTTTGTTTGAAAAGGTAAAAAATCTGCATTTAGTTGGACCCACATGATTACATCAAGGAATATGTAGCCATCCTCTGAGAGAACTGTACCATTTAACGACTTCATTTACAACTTAAAATACTCATCCACAGCTACTTTCTTCAAAATATGATCTGTAAAATTAACTTTTTATCTCAACTTGATTTGAAAGAAAATATAGGCAGTTATATAGGAGAGAGGAGATCATTGTGACTGGTTAAGAACAAATCAACTGTCTATCACAGTTGAGTCAAAACAATATCAGGGTAAGAAATAAGAACAAAGTAATCATCCCTGAGTCCAAATCACACTACCACTAAATACCAGCAGTAATAAAAACAGAATTATCAAGAGAAGTGCCTTAAAATTATATACTATATACCCTTAATTGTGGGAATATTACATTTATATTGAGTTCAAAAACCAAACTTCAAAGAAATCAGAAGTACTAAACCATTTTCTTAGGATTGCAACAATTCTCTGTTATACTTACCATATTTTATAACTTTATATCTCCCTTGTTAAATTTTATTGGACCCCTAAATTGATCTTTCTGTATTGATATTTTAGGGACCAATTCTTTTTTTTAAAATGAAAACTCTTCCTTTATTCTACAGTCCTCTCCAGAGTTCACAGTTTTCAGTTTGATTTTTATGTTGAACTCAAATCTGTACTTCTCTAATTTTGTTAAAATTCTATTATTCACCAATCATTACAGTCAGTAAATTTCTTGAATTGTGAAAAATAAAAGGAAATTTTCTAGAAAGGATAAAATTTAGATGAAGCCTCATAAAAGACAAATAAGAAGAAGGGTTGGGATTATAAGAGCAACATATAAAAGCTGAGAACATAGACTAGGGAAGGTATGTAGTATTGCAAGACTATTGATAGGAAGGCAGGGTAATAGGTTATAGATATAAAGAGATATCAGTTCATAAAGACCTTGCATACTATGCTACAGATTCTGGATCTGCATGCTAAAAAGATCCAATGGGCAGCAATATGGTGAGTAAGCGAAAGAAGCCCGCAGTGTATGGCAGTGGAGGGACCAATTCTTATGGGATGAGTAGAGCTATTTATTCTCTGGGATCTTAAACAGATAATGTGTTTCAGTGGTTTATTTCTTCCCTAATGTCTTCTGTTGTCTTAGTGTCTTCTATCTCTGCCATAAAATATTTACCCTCTGTTGTCATTTAGAAATTCTGGGTTTGGGGGGCTGGGAAGGTGGCTCAGTGGTAGAGCGGTGGAGCGCTTGCCTTGCATGCCTGAGGCCCTGGGTTCGATTCCTCAGCACCACATAAGCAAAAAGAAAAAAGCCGGAAGTGGCGCTGTGGCTCTAGTGGTAGAACGCTAGCCTTGAGCTGAAGAGCTGAGGGACAGCGCCCAGGCCCAGAGTTCAGGCCCCACGACCGGACCCCCCCCCCCTCCCGCCCCAGAAAAAAAGAAATTCTGGGTTTGTCTGAACATTTGAAGAAAATGATAAACTTTGATTAGCTCTTCCTTTAGTGAGGAAGTCTAGTTGCTATTTCATGTATATTTAATTGAAATGAATTTTGATTATACTGATTTCTATCAAGTACCACAAATGATCTGTTGCCCAGAGGTGTTTTATTTTAGAAACTGAGTAGCATCAAACCCAACGAATTGCATTCTAATGAGGTGTCACATGAAGGGAAAGTAGTCATGAAATAACAAAGGCAGATCGGTCAAACAGCTTGTTGAGAAGGGCAAATAAACAGGAGCCCATCAGATTCCTGATCTTCATAAAGTCGCTTTCAGAAAACTTCTGTGACTTTTGTTTTGGTTTTAAAGTATATTGCTAAAACTGCCTTGATCTCTTGAAATAGTGATTCTTAAAACAGTAATTTATTAGCTGCACATAGTAATTTATTTAGCCTGGGCTTTAGGAAAGAATATTTCTCCACCTATCACCTGAGTATACATACAAGACATTTAAAACCTCCTTAGGTAACTCCTTGATGCAGCCAGGTTGAGAATCATTGACTTACATGTGTCAAGTATTTTGTTCTATTTGACTTTGAATGATAAAATCAGTTCCAGCCCTTGGTGATTGCTTGTTATGTCTAGGAAAAACAGTAACTGTAGTGTGAAGTGTGTCATAAATCACTAAAAGGTATTAAAACTTCTACCCTTTATAACAAATTGTGATTTTGGAAGCTCCAAATGAATTCAGTTGCTTCTTAGTGAGCTCATAATTGGTAGCACACTGAACTTGTTCTATGCTAATTCAATAACCAACAGACACAGCTACTGCGAGCTAAGTTGTCTATGCAAAAAGCACATGCCTCCAGGTTCACACATGACCATGTTAGGAAAACACTCCTCCAAGGTTTGTTTTTCTGACAGTTGTCACCATTTATGAGATGTAATTGGCTTGATTAAAAAGGGAGTTATGCCCAGCGCTTGAGTAGTTTGGCCTAAAGGTTCACAAACAAGGAAAAATGCTGGTTTATGGGTGACCTTTAGATTATTTACTGTGGTAAATATAACTGATGTCCATATCATTAGAACTAGTCCAGTGCCGACAAGTTTTCTGTAAGTTTTCTTATCATCTACTTCCATGGGCTCACTGTCACTGCATGCCAACTTCACTTTCTTCAAGGAGGATACTTGGAAAATTTTACATAACTCAAGCTTATTGAATGGTTTGGTCTAATGAATGTCTATTTTGGTGGTGACATGGTCTAGATCTTGCAACATGGAAGATTATTTTGGTGTGAACCCCTCAAGTTATTAAGCTCCCTAATCTTTAGTTTCTGGTAAAATGTGGAGAAGTGTAAAGATCTCATAGTACTTGTCTGAGGAAGAGCTGAGACATTTTATTTGTGGTTTAAATAAAACAGCAATTTGAGTGCATAGTTCAATAATTAATAACAGTACCTAATAATTATAGAACTATAAGTTTGGTACTATTAAAAATTCTTTACATATGTTAATTCCTAGAATCCCCACCGAGTAGTTATACTGTAGGTGAGAAATCTGAGGTATAAAGATTAATTGGTCCAAGATTTCACAGCATACAGTGAGGGGTATATAGTAAGAAAAGGATTATCTATTCTGCCTCTTGGTAATTATAATAAAAGTTAATTTGCTGAGTTATTCACTTAAGAGACTAAGGGAGACATTTAAGGCAGCCAGGGTTAAATAGGATTGTTTTATACCTCATTAATAAAGGTTGAAGAGCTACAAAGGGAAGGACATTATTCCATGTCAGTGTATACAGAGTAAATTTTTAAACATACAAAACATGTTGTTGTACAAGCTAGAAGTACAGCTGGGAAAAGATCTTAACACTACTGGTGATGCTCTTGTATCTAAAATAATAATAATAAGTAGAGATCGGGTATAATCTGGAGCAGATAGAGTGAATATCCTGATCCAACATACTTTGATGCATCTTATTTGAAACTCAAAATCTCTATGTTGGATGCAAACATTTTTATGGGAAAGAAACTAAGTGCTTTGGGGTGATGAAGTTCCAAAACTTTTATCATTAGATAATGGCAAATTGGATTTGGAGGCATGCCCTCTGGCTCCCAACTGTGTGACTGTATCATCTGGGATGGTCTTTATCACTACTGAGCTCAACTTTCCCTGGCACCCATTGGATGATGGGGCTCTGTTATGTGTTGTCATCAGTCCCTTTACTGTTCTACTCCTATAACTTTTAGTTCAAGCTGCTGTAACATGATACCACAAAGTGGGTGGTGCTTAGATAACAACTGTATTTCTTGCTGTTCTGAACCTGGGAAGTCTGAGACTGTCTGGTCTAGTTCTGGCAACAGGTCACCATGTCACTTCCAGGTTTGTCAATGGCCATCTTCTGTGTTCTCAGGTAGCAAAGAGTTGAGAGTGAGAAGCAAATTCCTGTCCTGTTTTTTTTTGTTGTTGTTTGTTTTGTTTTGTTTTTTAATAAGGACACAAAACCTATATTGTGAGCTCCAAACATTACACCATAGTTCAGGAAAGAAAGGATGTTAATGATGCTCTTTCTACATTTGAAAATACTTCCAGAACTTACACATGAGAATCAACATAGTCACAGACCAAAGACAGTAGTATTGTTATACCTAGCTGATAAAGGGCAGTATGTTTAATTTTTATCTGGGTAACAATGTCTGAAGGAAAGAGAAATAGTTGCTAGTCTCTCCAACACTCTCTATACACTTTTGCTGGTATTCTTATAAGGAGGTTTGGTTTTTTTTTTTTTTTTTTTGGGTCCGGTCGTGGGGCCTGAACTCTGGGCCTGGACACTGTCCCTCAGCTCTTCAGCTCAAGGCTAGCGCTCTACCACTTGAACCACAGCGCCACTTCCGGCTTTTTTTCTTTTTGCTTATGTGGTGCTGGGGAATCAAACCCAGGGCCTCATGCATGCAAGGCAAGCGCTCTACCACTGAGCCACCTTCCCAGCCCCAGGTTTGATTTTTTTAAGTGTATCTTTCATGTTCTTATGATCTGGACTTAAATTTTCCTGTGTGCCCCCTCGGTACACATCCCATCTAAAGTTCTTTTGCCATACTGTTTCACTCTTTGGGGAAATTGGTATATTTTCCTTTAACTGGAATGCTCTATCCTATTCCAGACTTATTATGTAGGCCAAACTTATTATCTGTCCTGTGCCCATCAGAAGTTGATCTTGTGTTCAATTTTTTGCTCATAGATCTGCCCTCCAACTAAACCACGAACTTCTTGAACAATACCATTCATTTCTAAATACCCAACATCAAGGACAAGACCAAAAAACATCCATAATGCATTTTGAATAAGTTAATGAAATACACAACTAAGCTATATACCCAATCTTTATTTGATATTTTAATAAACAGGTATTTATAATTGTTATACAACTAGGAAGCAACAAAGCTATAAGCTGAAGTGTAGCAGTGAACTTGATAAACATAGACTGTCCTTCTCTCATAGCTTAACTTCATGTTGAGGGAGACAGACACACAAACAATAGAGTTGTAAGAAAGAATGTTAAAAGACCAGGAAGAAAACAAATGAACAATGACACCATATCTACTGAAGCTAATTTGTAGGTTTATCTTAGTTATTTTGTGAACATATTAATTTTTTTCTGAATTACATCCCTCAGGAAACAAGTAGATGAAGAAGCTTCCTGTCACATCAAGACAGATTCAGGTCCATGAGTGTAGAAAATTCATTTCCTTCTTTTTTAAGTTCTATGGCCTTACATTTATAATTCACCAAGCTTCAGATGTGGAAATGTATGGAATTATTGACATAAATACCTTAAACTATTGAGGTAATTAAATATAATTAAATTTATTGAATGTTCAGCTTTACTAACTGGTAGAATACTTAATAAAAATCACTTATGTAGGCTTAGCACTTACTGGCACTGCTGTTTTATATGCTTTCGGTGCATTAAATTAATCCTTACAACAACCTATATTTTCAGGTGTTGGATTTATCCTCATTTTATAAATGATAAAAAAAAAACTATGCAATGAAACGTGAACAAATATGGTCAAAGTCAAGGAGTGTGAGGAAAAGAACCAGCACTCAACACGTGGGCAAGGAACAGATTGTACTCTGAACATCATTCCTCAAAGGGAATCCTCAGACCAGAAGCACTAGCATTACTTGGCAGCTTGTGAAAATACAGGGTCTCAGCTCATCCCAGATTTGAATCTGAACTTGCAATTTAACAAGGTTCCCAGTTCATTCCAATGCACCTTCAAATTGGAGGGGCACCACCATTCCACCATTCCTTACTAACAGTGAGTAACTCAAAGGTAGGGACTCTGCTAAATGCCAATTCTACATAGTTCCCGTTAGCCCTGGCCAGTCAAGACTGTGTCTTCCTGTTATTCTGGGAATGCACCATGTGCAATGCATTCTCATTAGTATTCTCACCCAGAGTGTCTGCTTTCCATTTCTTCTATTCTATGCTACCAGGTTTCTCTACTCAGGGAATCTAGCTGCTTATTGATATTCAATTAAAATATTAGTGAAAAGATTGACATCAATAACTTCTATCCCTATGAACCACCTGGGTTATATGTACTGAGAGAAATGTAATATCATCTCATCATTAAAGCTAGTTATGCTGTGATACTGGAAAAAAAATGGAAGCAGGAGGTTAGATGCCAATGCAGAAAGAACATTTTAAATTGCCCATTGATTTTCTTTCTCTGTGTTTGTTCTTTTTTATTATGAGGATACCTGCCAACATTATTTTCTTCTTTCTCTGGTTTATAACTTTTCCATTAAAAAGTAATTTGAAAGACAGTATAGCCAGAACATTTTATCCATATCTTTCTTACAGCGCTTTATCATTTTGTCTCACAGTTATTCAAGTGCTTACAAGGGTATAATTATAATTCAAGTATCTATAGAGTACATATGATATAGCAGGAATGGTGCCAGCTAGTTTTTTCCTTAGATAAAATTTATTCTGCTCCATCAAGACTTTATGATGGATGTATAACAATGCTTAGGTAGCAACTAAGAATACTGAAGTCCAGAAAGTTTAAATTCATACCAAATGCTCACTGACTATAAGAGTTGAAGCCAGAACTGAACCCAGGAAATCTGATTTCATTGACCATTGGCTATCCCAACACATTCTGCTACACTACTAGCCATTACAGCCAGTAGATAGAGATGCCCTAAAACAGTAGCAGAGGTTCTTGTGTTTTGGTTTTAATATATTTTGCTGGATTAGTGAAAGACAGTTATTACTTTACTTTAATTTTGGTCTGACAAAATTATACTCTGTTAAAAATGCTATGTGTTCCAAAGAGCTTAACTTTCAAACAACCCACTTTTCTTTCATGTATCATATTGGATCAGAATGTACAGCCTTGATTTAGAAATGTGTGGGTGTCATTTCTGAAGATCATTTGGTCTAAGAACCCCTTGGAATTCTTTTCCTTTGAATTGACTGTCATGAGCCACATAGAAATTAACAATATAGTTAAGAATGAAACTCTGATGAAAGACTGGTTCTGTGTAGGTAATAACTAACAATTGAGCAGTTGCCAAGTAGCACCAATTGAATAAGTGCCAATGAGGAACAAGATGAATGTGTCAAGGGCTAATGTGCAGGAAACAATTAGTCCCTAAATCCCTTTTGAACTATAAGTCTGTGACCAATGCAATTAAACCAGTTACGATTAGATCTTACCCCAAAAAGCAAAGGGAGAGTTCTGGAAAGTGTTTCTAGATAGGCCAAAGTGGAGGCCAAAGTAAGTAAGGAAGTGATAGAAGGTTAAGGCATTAAGGAAAGCAAAGAGAAGTCAGATATTAGAGGAAATTCTTTGTCATCCTGATTTATATAAAACTAACTCAGGATTTTATAATCTTCTCATGTAGCACCTTACACCCAAGCCTTTGAGACCAGATTTGGTGATATACGAAGGTAAAATATTTGGAAGGAGAATTGTGGCTCAAGTGGTAGAATACCAGCTTTGATCAAAAAAAAGCCAAGCAAATGCTTGAGGCCCAGTACTGGGACAAAAATAATAATTGTTTGAAAAGATAAAATTTGCTTATTCCACATACAGTTTTTAAATGGATGGCACAGAACTGGGTTTTTGAAATAATGTGGAGAAAATAAGAGTATTGGAATTTGACCTCCAAAATCTTGCCATTTAGTAAATTAAACTGCTGTGAACAAATAACGATATTCATATAGGCCCTGTGATGAAAGAAGATGAACATCTTGGTGGGGACACATAGATGGAAGTGTCCAGACCTCAAACAGTTTTCTTTGATTGTTCTTCATGATCTTTGCCAAAGCCTGGCTTTCTTAAGATCTCCTGTGTCTCTCTCTAGGCCTTATCTCTGGACACAGAATTTATTTTTCTCATCATTCCTGATGTTCCTTCCCTGAATTCTTTTATACTATGTTCTATGACTGGGACATCTTTTTCTTTCCTCTCCATCTGACAAAATTTGATTTGTCTTTAAGAGCAGAGTCTTCAAAAATGCCCTCTCCTTTGTGAAGCTTTCCCTTCTTAGAATACCCTTCTCCATGTCCAAAACACTGCACATATGACTCAATCACAGCAAATACCATGTTAAATTTGGCTGGTAACTCCCTAAGGCAAAAACAGTTTTTATAGCTGATTCACAATTCAACAGGCTATGTATTGGTTTTAGATTTTATAAGAAAAGAGTTGATAAACTAAAAGGTTAAAAGCCTTGATGTGTTTTTCTGGAATATGGTTACTATTTTAGTTTCTTGTACAAATAGTCAGTTTATATGTAGTCCATTATATGTGCCCTTAGAAGTCATATTTCTTATTGATTCTCCATTGACCTAGTTGAGATTTAAACTACTATTTGTGCAGGAAGTCTGATTTACTTTCACACTGGTAGAAGCTAATGTGACATTTTCATTTCTGAATTAGGGTGTGTAAGGTCAGTGCTTTGAGAGCAATTCAACTTCCTTAAAACATGTTTCAGAGGTGTCTCTTTAAGGAGGCTTAGGGATGTGTGAAAACAGGCACCCTGATAGGTACTTCTGAATGACTGAATTAGCAGAGAACTCGTTATAGACTCTTACAAACAAATGAAAGTTAATAATAAATAACCAAATGAATAAATAAAGAAATGCCTCCCTAGTAGCCTAATATTCCAAAATTATTTTTCTTAGAGCTTTAAAACCATGTCAGTTTTCTGATTAGCATATTGGAAGACATTTAACAAAACTTTAAATAAAACTTGAGAAACAACTTTTGCTTCATTTGAGTATTTATACCTATTTGAGAAGCTCTTCTTTATATGAGAGCTTGCTGTAAGAAGTATGATGATGCACAGTGTAATATTTTGTCCTCCAAGATCCATGCAATGGGTGGAAGGACATGGTAGGGGGATTGTGGGCTTCAGTGTCCCACCACTGTTTTCCCATCTGTGACACAACTTAGGAAGAGGCCACTGATAACATTCCAATAGAGTGATCAGTACTATGCATCTTGTTCGTCAAAGGTCAGGTTACACAAACGCTGAAAAAAAAAAAACCTGACATTGGAGATTTCTGGTCTTAAAAACCATTATCATCTTCCAGGCTACGCAGAGTATGATTTAAAGTTGGTGGAACTGAAGCCATCTTGCTGTCAACCTAGATTCCTCAGTGTTCAAGGGTGAAGTTAATGATTCCTCAATTACAATTTGTTTAGCTCTCTCTCTCTCTTTCTCTCTCTCTCTCTCTCTCTCTCTCTCTCTCTCTCTCTCTCTCTGTGTGTGTGTGTGTGTGTGTGTGTAGATGAGAACAGAGAAAGAAGTTGACCCTGTGGGACTTCCTAAACTGTAATTTTGCTTAAATTGTGCAATGCTTACTTGATCTAAAGTTTCTCTAAACAGGGAGACATTCAAAAGCTCATAGCAATGTTTACTCAACACATAAGCTATGGAGAAGTTACACCATTCACAGAAGTCATCAGAATGTATAAAGGAAGTATCAGAGGGATGAAGCCACAGCTCAGGGTAACTGGGAGAGCACTTTGTTTTCCTAGCATTGACAAGGCTGGTAGTTGAGTTCTGAGCACTGGAAAATTATAAATATAATTATGAACTGAGTGCTACCTAAGTGGCCTGTGAACACAGTTATCTCCCACTCTACAGAGAGCAGTATTTAAAGGTGATAAAATTAATATATACTAATTGATTATTAATACATTCATTGGTTATCAAAATACTTAGACAGAGTATTTACTATGTACAGGATCTGATGAATTGAGGAACAATAACCCCGGTGTCCAGTGCAAGACAAATTAAATTCATATGATTACTATGAAGAGTGGTAAAAAGTATGCTGGGTTATATGCAAAGGAATGACTAATGGTCTTTCAAACTTTAGGAAGAGCAAATCCCCTTTGTAAATTAAATGTTGAGAGTAGGAAGATTGGAGGAAGAGCAATTCTGAGGGGAAGAACATAAAAAGATGGTAGAAATAAAAAGATTAGCAAATCTAGTGAACTGATTTGGCTTGTTGTAGAAGGAATAAATAAAATAGAGTCTATATTATGGGGCTTTGGGAGATGATGAAGAGCAGGTGGCCATTTATCACAGTATGGGATGTGGTTCAGTGGTGAAGAGCATAGACTCAGGATAGACAGCTAGAGTTTGAATTCAAGATCCCTCATCTTTATGCCCTCAAACAGAGTCTGCGTCATCATCCTTATGGAGTAATAATAGTAGGATCACAGGGCTCAATGGCTATGTACATGTGATCATAAATAAGGATGCTTATTGAAATAACCCCCAAGAAATGAAAACAAGAGGCTGCAGTTCTTTTTTCTTCTTCTGTTTTTTCCCTTCTGCTGCTGTTTTTGATTTCTGTGCCTTGTATGTAAGTTTGTCTGATATGGGGAGGGAAAGGGGAAAGCACAGAACTAATGGCAAAGGGTGAACTAATTCATCAGTTATACTCACTAGAACTATGTTAGAAATGAACTATACAAGTTGTGATGGAAAAAAAAAACTGGGAGAAAATGAGGGAGAGGGTGACACTATTCAAAAAGGAAAATACCTGACTTAAATAACTATAACCCCTCTGTACATCATCTTTACAATAACAGTTGTTTATTAAAAGAATAGATGGAAGTGATCAACCTTATCTCTCATCTTTAAATAAAAACTATTTACCACAATGGGTTAAGGATTGAATCAGTTAAAATAATTGAGAACATTGTTCAGTTTGATATATGTGACTTAACTATCATTATTAGCATCATTTTTCCTACCTATTCCAAGAAAATGATGCACAGCACTGTGTGGCCACTTAAAACCTTCTTGTTTACTATTTGAGTAAATATTTTCTCAGGAAAATGTAACACAGATAATGAAAGGCAAGAGCAGCCTCTTAAGAATTTGACGGAGTTGTCAGATGTTTGTCAGTGAGAGGCAGCACAGGACTGACTGAATTTGAGGGAGGGGAGGTGCGCTAAAATCTTATCTGACTCTACTTCCCCCTAACTTGACCTCTCCCTCCCCATGCTCCTTAGCAACATCATTATACCTAACTGAACACCTGCATCTCCCAGGTGTCTGGATATGACCACTCGCAACTTCTCCTAGCATAGGTAACACCTCTCCGGTGCATCCTATCTCAAAACATTTCTAGCAAAACAAAGTCAATTATGTCCAGGAAGCAGTGGGTGTAGGCATGTGGGAAGAGCTGGCAGAAGGGAGACAGTGGGTGTTGCATGGGCAATGAAGTCTTTTATTCTTACCTCTTTTTGCCAGAGACATAAAAGTCTAAAGCCTAACTCAGGAAGGAAGTTAGACTTCTAGTAAGGTATGAGGAGGAACATGCCTACCCTGACACCTATGAGCTAATAGAAGCCTGAATGGCAAGAAAGGGAAGGAAGGGATGATAGAATCTCTGTATGTAAGACAAAAAGTTTAAATTTTTCCCTATTGATATCTTTGGGAGAAAGACCTACATACTGTCAAAACCTAGGCAGAAACAGAATCGTATGAGCGGGACCTAGCCCATCCACAAGCAGCTCAATATGCTAGATACTGCACGTAATAAAAGGATATCCTCAGGGTCAGAAAAAACAGGGAAATATCTTGATTAGTTAAGCTTCCAGAAAAATCTATTGTTTTGTATTCTCAAGGGAGAAGAGCACATTATTTTAAGTTAAATTCTATTTCCATCAGTTTCCTATTCCGGGGGAAAAAGGAATGCTACTCAATTCCAAGATGCTGCTTCATCTCATTACCATCTTTTCCTCTGCCTGAGGAAGAGGATGTCCCACATGCTGGCATACGTTTAGAGATCCCTGAATAATACTATTTTCACAATTTCTGTTGTCATCTTTCTCCACATTGAATTGTTTCTTTGGTTTGTGTGTTTGGGAGCTGACAGTCATAAACCTTACATTTTACCACGTCCAGAAGCCTGACCCTTTTCTATTCATAGTACACTGGAGACATGCTGCAGATTTCCACTGCATCAGCATGATAAGTTTCCCCAAATATACTCAAGTATAAAGCTCATTTAGATTTTCATTGTGGCATGCTTTATTAGAGGAATTGTTACCTTTTCTGTTCATTTGCAATTCCACCAAGTTGGTGATCTCTTTTTAGTATCTTTCTCATTAATAGAATTAGTAAGGAGTTTTAATAGTCATTTAATTGGTTTAAAACTCATGTTTCTGTATCCATCATTAAGCTCTAAAGTGAATTTCTCTAAGGTGCTTAAAGTAGGGAAGTAGAAACCATAATGTGTGCTGCTGGGCCTGCCTGCTAAGCTCTCTTGTTACGCCTCCAGATTGAGCTGCCTGTATGCAGTAGCCCTAGTTCTCACCTTCCATATGCAATGAACAGGAAAGATTTAGAGATGAATATTGCCATTGTTATATATCTATGGAAGAACAAAATGTGGTTTTAAGAGTTCCCTGTCAGCTGTATCTTCCCTGTGATAGGAGTTACAGTTAATTCTCAATAATAGTTGTAAAGTTAATAAAACTATGAACTATAAAAGATACCATCGTACAATATCTCTCTAAAATGCCACCCCAGAAATGATATAAAATACACCACTTAAATATTATATTAAGCCCCAGGAGCCAGTGGCTCACACCAGTCATCCTAGCTACTCAGGAGCCTGAGATCTGAGGATCATGGTTCAAAGCCAGCCCAGGCAGGAAAGTCCCTGAAACTCTTATCTTCAATTAACCATCAGAAAACCGTAAGTGGCATAGTGGTTCAAGTGGTAGAGTGCTTTCATTGAGCTGAAGAGCTCAGAAACAGCGCCCAGGCCCAGAGTTCAAGCCCTATGACCAACAAAAACAAAACAAAACAAAACTGAGTTCTCTGGAAGCTGACTCTATGAGTAGATATTTATTAATCCAACCACTTCAATTGTGATGTTGACAGCAGATTTACCCAGCACTCTTTCACTGTATAACCATTTACTAACCATATAGCTTTAGCTACTAGAAATCTTCAATGATAGTACTTGCCCTAATTCTCAATTCTCTTAAAAGAACATATTCTCTGGTATGTACTAGAAAAGTTGAACAGACTCTTCTTGGATAAAAGAGGATCTGACCTGAAGACTAAATTATATTCAAATGTGATACAGGAATATCAACTAGACAGCTGAACATAGGAAATTTTTGATAGAAAAACCAACATGACTATTCAGCACTTTATATAAATAATATTCATTGGGAATAGTTACTTCCTAATGTGAAATTTTAATGATTGTACAGACACAGGTTCTTTGATTTGTTAGTTTGTTTCACAATCAGGATGCTTAAGAGACTTCATGCAATGCTATATTAGTAAATATAAATTCTTCATAATGTAAGCAGTTGGTATTCTTAATTCCCTAAACTCATTTGGTAGATGTATTTTTACATTACTGGGCTTTTATTCCTCCTCATTAGCAAACCTTCTTAAGTGTGTAATTATTGTACTTGTGTTAGAAGATTGGTGTTATTCCCTGAGTACATAAAATTATAGATTAGTATTGCCCAAGTTATAGTTTTACTCTGTGCATTTCTGACTTAATTTTTAATGGTTTGTTAGTTCTAAAGGCAAAATATAGGGGCCAAAAGAATCCTTTAGTATGCATGTTATTTGTAAATCTTCTCCTTGGAGTTATTGAGGTCCTGGAAAATGTATGGTAATGAAATAGAAATGTTCTGTACCTATCTATGAAGCCACGATTGTTGATGTATTTACTAAGAACTCTGTACTAGTCAAAGTAGCATTAAAAGGAATAAATGATGGATGAATCTCAGCGAATTTTATCAAATAAGAAAAACAAAGGAAGTGCATAGCCAGAGTTCTAAGTACAAAATGATGAGCCTCAGTGCCGAGCCTGGTGCTTGATGAACATTTGTGGAATGAATACACCAATAAGAACATGAATGAATTCAAGAAAGAGAGGTACTAAAAAGAGTAGGAAGGAAGAAGAAAAAGTATTATTTTTAGCAGCTCTTTCAGTAAGTTTTCAGAGTAGAACTGAGGTATGTGGTAGATAGAATCTGGATGTGTAGAGATTCCAGAAAGAAGAAATGATGCTTTTTTTTTTTTTTTAAATTTTATTTTATTTTACTTGAGAACAAACTGTACAGAGGGGTTACAATTACATGGGCAGGATAATGCATACATTTCTTACCAAGCATTGCAGCCTCCTCCTTTGTTTACCCTTCACCTCCCTTCCCAGCCTCCCCCCTCCCTCCCACCCAATCATACCCCCCCCCACCGACTGTAAAGCTGGTTTTGACATGACATTTTGTACTTCTCATTGTTGCAACAGGTCCACCTGAATCCTTAAACGACTTGTTTGTCCCCATCTCCTCCACATGTTATACTGACATCAAATATAGTGAAAGTGGGGGTTACACTGTGGGGGAGGGACATACAAAGCAACAAAGAAATAATCTTATAAATGCGTTAGAAACACATGCATGAAAGAAACAAAAACATTAAAATACATATTTGAGGTTTCGTTTTCCTAACATCACATTATCTGACTTTTTCCGCTTGACTCATACCTATACTAGATATTGCAAATAAGGGAAACCATGGGACCTATGTTTCTTTGGGCCTGGCTTACTTCACTTAATATAATTTTTTCCAAGCCTTTCCATTTCCTAACAAATGGGGAAATGTCATTCTTTCTGATGGAGGCATAGAATTCCATTGTGTATATATACCACATCTTCTTGATCCATTCATCTACTGAGGGGCATCTGGCTTGGTTCCATGTCTTAGCTATGGTAAATAATGCTGCAATAAACAAAGTTGTGCTGGTAGCTTTAGTGTGGCCTTGTTTGTGATCATTTGGGTAAATGCCCAAAAGTGGGATTGCTGGGTCATTGGGGAGCTCTATGTGGAGTCTTTTGAGGAACCTCCATACTGCTTTCCAAAGTGGTTGAACAAGTTTACATTCCCACCAACAATGAAGTAAGGTTCCTTTCTATCCACATCCCCTCCAGCATCTGTTGTTGTTAGAGTTCTTGATTTTTGCTGTTCTAACTGGAGTGAGGTGATATCTCAATGTTGTTTTGATTTGCATTTCTTTTATGGAAGAAATGATGCTTTTTATTTCTTATTTACATCCCTAAATTTTTTCTTAAAATCTGTTTTTTTCTTTTCTTTTTTTATTATCTGTGAGTAGTTTTTCAAAGGTGCTTTGCAGTTTATAAATACAATGCATCTTGATCAATGTCAATCTTTTTTTTTAAAAAAAAAAGCCTACCACCAAAAGCAAAAACAAACAAACAAACAAAAACCCTACTGTAACCTCAGAGTGACAATTTGATTTAACTTACTGAGAACCTGATAATACAGTAATGCTATGTCAGTCTTCTGACCTGGCAGAAATATGGATAATAGACAACTACTGTTTTAAGCCACTCAATTATGGTAATTGGTTATCATTCAGTAGAAATCTAAAACATAGAACAAACTAGTTTTTCCCTTCCCCAAACTGCTAGCCCTCTGATTATTTTTAATCATTCAACAGTCATTGTGCATTCTGGTCCTAAGATGACCAAAGTATTGCCTTATAACTCATATTTTTGGATTATTCCTACTCTAACAATGAGTCAATTTTATCCATGACCAGTGATGGTATATCCTATATCCCAATGTATGTATATTTATCTCCTTTCCTCAGATATATTTGTTTCTCCTGATGTTGACCCCTCTGATGATGACATTTACCTTATGCTCAATAATTACATCATTCATCCACTTCGACACCTGGTTTCTGTTGTCTTACATTGCCATAAAAATGATTTCATTGGAAGTTAGGTGGGATCTTATGAATAGTTCTGGCCAATAAACTATGAACTGAGACAGCAAAACATTCCTTGTTGACCTATAGCTCTTTATTATCCAGTGCAGATAACATCTCAACTTGTAGATTTGTATAGCTAAGTCAACAACTAAATAAATATTTGCAGCATTAAGATACTAAAATTCACACCTTAAATTTAAAAGTATAATCTCTGCTGCTGACAATAATTCTACATAATTCTCAGTTAGTATACCTGAGGTAGTATACCTGCCGTAATGTGGAGCTTTTCCAATTTGGTTTATACATTGTATTGAAAATTCAGAGTATGATTTATGAAAAGAAAAAATATGCTTTGACATGTTTTGAACCTGTGTATCAACTGAAGCAAGCACATGCTTCATTCCCGAGCAATATCACAACTATGATTCATCCTCCTTTCCCTGTGATTTTCTTTGAAGTTGCTTTATCCTTTTGAAGTTCACCTTGAAGAACAGAGCAACTCTAAGACAGTCATTATTTCTTCATTATGACATGACTAATAGCTTCTGCCATAGGTGACAGTTCTTTGCAATCTTTAATTTCTCTTTCTATTCTTCCTTAAGACTTGCATTGAAATGTATCTTCTTCAAATGGATATGTTTATCCCTACCCAGAATTAATCACGCTTATAATATATGATCACTCTTTCAATAGATTACTTGGGTGCCTGAAAATATAGTCACTCTTCAGATGGAGCTATGATGATTTTTTTTTTGGTTTGCTGGGAAACATCCAGTTAGTTAATGTGCTTGACAAGGAAATGGAAGAATAAATTGAAAGTGCTAGCCATGGTTTCTCATGAAATTTAAGCTAACTGAGTTTTAATTTACAATCTGAGATTTCACTGGCACATACTTTTTAAAAGCTGTTTTGGGAGTGCAATCTTCATAAATTGAATTTCATCTAATTTTCCATTATTACTTCTCCATCTCAGGCTCGTGGGGGCTAAAACTGCTGATCTATATTATCTACAGTGAGGTGAAGTTCAACTGACCTCACTTTGAATCTAAATGAATAACATCCATGTTAGTGTTTTCAATCTTTATCATTACCTTCTAATAGTGTCTGTATTTATACTTTTAATCAAAGTATTGTTTTATTAAGAAAATAAAACAAAACATATCATAGTACTATAATAACAAAGGCCATTTGCTCTTTTGTGAGCATGATTAATGGGGCCAAACATATTAAGAACAGTTGTGAAATATCATTAGTATATGGTTCTGGATGCACTTGTTTTTTTTAATGAGTTTTTTTTATTGTGAAAATACTGTACAGAGGAGTTACAGTTACATGAACAAGGTAATGAGTACATTTCTTATCAAGCATTGTTGCCTCTTCCTTTGTTTTTCCCCTACCATCCCTTCCCTCTCATCTCCACAACTACCCCGACACACACCTAAATTGTAAAGTTCGTTTTTCAACATAGTGTCTTGTACATCTCATTGTTGCAATGGGTCAACCTGTATCCCTATTTAAACATTTTGTTTTTTTCCCTTCACAGCGTTCCCCAAACTTTTGTACACAAAGCAATTACCTGAGGGTCTTATATACATTCTGATGCATTAGATCCAAAGCAGGCTTGAACATTCTAACATTTTGCTTTGCTCTTAAAGGATTAGAAAGAAATGGCTTCCTACTTGGAACCATACTCTGAATATCTTATCTCTAAAGCATTCATTCATTTTCATTTATTCAATGGACAGTTATTGAACTCCTAGTAGTTGAGAGCTATTTTAAGTTTAAAGATAGAACATTTTCTGTTCTTAAGAAATCCACATTCTAGTGCATGCACAGAAAACTAAAAAAAAACATGTAAATGAGGTAAGAAGAGCACTATAAAGTATGTGGACAGCAAAAGAGATATGTGAAAGCAGTAGAAGGTAGGAGCAGAAGACTTCCTCTGACACTAGTCTTACATACTAAGAATCCTTATATACTATGAATCCCTTCCATTTTGATTATTTTGCTTGATGGAGCAAGCCTTTAGATTTGGTAAATGGTATGAATAACTCTTCCTGCAAGTCAAGATTAATAACAATGCACTCATAACATAGCAGTGTGGACCTTCAGGTGAGAACGTCCAGCCACCCTCAAAACAGTGAAAGTAGAACAGTGAGTGAACTCATTTAGATGACTAGTTACAGAAGTATCAACTCTCTACTTGTTTACAGGTCAGTTTAAGAAAATGCAAACGCTTATTTCATAGTTGTTCATTTAGTTTTAGGCAGACAATTCTTTTGTTTTATAGCTACCAACCTCCTACAAAATGCTGGTAGAGGCAAATTTACCTTGAAACTAATGAAGCTTCAAGTCTACTCATTTGCAAGGTTCTTTCTGAGACCCCAGGAGGGATCTTAGCAATTGTTTTGGTAATTTTGTCCTTGTTTCCTTAAAGGAGAGCTCTCAATAGTAAATGAGATTCAGCCCCCCCCCCCCGCCCCCACCCCAAATACCCAAATCTAACCCAAGAGCATAACTTCTATTGTAAGAATTATTATGCTTTTAGTATTTGTTTTGAGGAATATGTGCTGATATCACTATAATTGGTAAATGATATTTAATCAATTTCCATACAGTTGAGCTCTGCAGGTAATAAACAATCCAAAGAAAGAAACTCTCTAGGGAAGATAAAAATTATCTCTTAACTCATGAATATTCCATTTCCTCATTTTGTACAGATGGATGACTTCATTTGAAAGTAATAGAAAAACACAGAAGAGTCTGCATGCTGCAGTGTTCAGTGAAGATGTTTCATAATGAAACCCAAATCCTGGCATAACTGTTTATGTGCAATGTGCTAAGCCTCTTCAGCTTACACTTCAGGCAGGATTTATGCACATCTATTTTTTCCCGTCTTATCAAAGTGGAAATATAGCTTATTTTTCAAGTTTCAAAATGTCAGAGACATCTATTCCATTTAATTTTGATAAATATGTCTTATTTCCACAGGAAACAAATTTCCGAATATAATTAGTGTTTTCTGTTTTCTTTAACAAAGAGATTTTCTACTGAGTTGTTTGATTCTTTATAGCCTGAGTTTTAGAGGTGAGAAAACTAGATAAAAATCTTTTTAGGCACACACTGAAGATGTGTGACATATTCTTAAAACATTTCTTAAGACATGCATTCTTCAAACATGCTTCCTTAATTCTAAGGGAAAATCTTCTTTATCGTACTTGCGAAGGTTATCTTCTCTGTCATTTCTTTAGTGCTGCTTTTCAACAATGGGAGAAATTTTGGAGGTTGGCATACTCTAATACTTGCTTATAGGGTTTTCCTCTTTTTCAGCCTATTAAAAATGAAATCATGAAAAAAAAACATTTTTTTGAAAACTTCTCTTGCATGAATTACACACTAGTGTCAGAATGAGGTGAGTCCAAATAAACACCAAATTCCTTAGGCTGAAAAATGTTCTATAGACTTTCACCCTTCCTTATGAAGTGTCAAAAATGTTACACAAACGAAATACGCAACCTGAGTTGGAAACCCCAATGTGAAAGAGCTCAAGGGTGGACAAAATATCCCAAGAAGACTATAATCTCTTTCTTAAGCTTTGTGCTCCACTGACAGCTGCCATATTTTTCTATTCATTCTGCTTCTACAGAGGCTTTGTTTCTTTAAACCCAGTTATATTTTAAGTTCCTTTTAAGAGTGAAATGACTTTTATGTAACTGTAACCTCTCTGTACATTACCTTTATAATAACAATAATTTTTAAAGTGAAATCTGAGTCTTTCTTTTCCTTGCCTGTTTCACTGAGGCATAATTATATATGGAAAAATTCCCAAATTTTAGTGTGTATAGTTTGGGGAGCTTGATAAATGAATATGCTTATGTAACAAACACTCCAAATTAAAATATAATATACTGCTAGCACCAGGAAGTTCCTTTATGGCATCCTTGTAAAGCTGTGCCTTCCCAGAAGCCACCAGTATTCTCATTTCTTTCTCCAATAATTAGATTTGCCTGGCCGGAAAAGCTCATAAAAATGAAATCATACAGTATTTACTTGTGTCTGGTTTCTTTCACTCAATGTAACTTTCTTCAGTTTCATCCATTATGTGTATGCCAGTCCTTGTTTTATTTATAAATAATATTCTGTTGTATACAAATTTTAATATTAGTTTAATCCATTTTCCTGATAACAGACGTTTATTTGCTTTCAAGAGTTAGCTGTTGTGAATGGAGTTCAACAAAGAGTCGAGACAAGTTTTGTTTTGTTTGTCTTTTGTGCTGGTCCTGTGTCTTGAGTTCAGGACCTGTGTGCAATCCTTGAGCTTTTATGTTCTATGCTAGTGCTCTACCCCTTAAGCCACAGCTCCATTTCCAGCTTTTTTGATGGTTAATTGGAGGTAAGAGTATAGTACCACAGATTTTCCTGCCCAGGATGGCCTTGAGCTGCAATCCTCAGATCTCAGCTTCCTGCATAGCTAGAATGATAGGTGCAAGCCACCGCTGCCTGGCATCACTGATGATGTGGGGCGTTTTTTCATGTGTTCATTGCACATTCAGATAGCTTCTCTTGCTAAGCAGTTACACAAATATTGAACTCTTTATTCGGGGACAATATGAAACTTACAGAAAGATTGAAAAATAGTACAGAAAGCTTCTGTATAGCCATCATTTTGTATTGCATTTCACATTGGTAACATAGTACATTTCTGTGGTATATTTGCTAATGTGAAGAAAGCAGTGTTACTGCTGACTAAACTTCATTCTGTATTTGAATTTCACCTAAATGTTTTCATGCTTGTATACTTTCTATGTCAGGATTCAGTCCAGGATTCCACATTGCATTTGTTTGTCATGCTACTTCAAGTTCTCTAGCCTGTGACAAGTTTTCAGTCTTCTTGTGATTGATGACTTTGAGAGTGCAGGTCAAGTATCCTGTAAAATATTCCTGATCTGGGTTTATCTGATGTTTTTCTGTCATGACAAGGTTCATTGGCTTTAGAAAAGGAATATCATCAAGGTCAAGAGTCTTTCTTCTCATATCACATGATAGCGTACATGGTGTGAACAAGACATTTCTGCTCATGTCAGCTTTTAGATAACAGTGAAAATAAGGATTGTAGCCTCTTTGAAGGTACAGAACTAGGTTATGTGTATATATATATATATATATATATATATATGTATATATATATGGCTATGTATGGATATGCATATTTATATGTATATATAATAGATATATTTATAGATATGACTATATATTTATTTATAAAAGCAGTCAATATATAGACACAAAACACAATGATATCTCTTAATGTAATCTAGTTCCATACAACCCATTCTAATTTCTTTTTTTTTTTTGGTCAGTCATGGGGCTTGAACTCTGGGCTTGGGCGCTGTCCCTCAGCTCTTCAGCTCAAGGCGAGCGCTCTACCACTTGAGCTACAGCACCACTTCCGGTTTTCTGGTGGTTTATTAGAGATAGGAGTCTCACGGTCTCTCTTGCCCGGGCTGGCTTTGAACTGCGATCCTCAGATCTCAGCCTCCTGAGTAGCTAGGATTACAGGCGTGAGCCACCAGCGCCCGGCTCCATTCTAATTTCTTTTGTTCATCTGAAATTTCTCTTTCTTTCTTTTTTTTTTTTTTGAGTATTTTTTTAATTTAATTTTATTTTATTTGTGAACATACTGTACAGAGGGGTTACAATTACATGGGCAGGATAATGCGTACATTTCTTACCAAGCATTGCAGCCTCCTCTTTTGTTTACCCTTCACATCCCTGAAATTTCTCTTTCTAGCCATGAGAAGCTGGATCCCCTCTGTCTAACATCCATTACTTACTTAATAACACTGTACATATTAAGTAGTTTCAATTTTTGGCCTGAATCCTGTGAGAATTTGCTAATTAGTATACAGTGTTTGTTTTAAGTGTACAATTGTCTTATAACCATAGTTTCTAGACAAAATACTATGCAAAATTACTTAAGTCAGCTCTTTTTCCATATTTAGGAAAAATGGAGTAATTACTTTTAATTATTCTGTTGTAACGATTTGTCTAAATTTATTCAAGATACAATCTTTTTTAGAATATATAGTTTGCAATTTTTTCCTCAAATCGTGGCTTACATTTTTGTTTTCTCATTAGTGGCTTTTGATGTGTACTCTGGTTTATTAGATTTTCTTTCCTTTTATATTTTGTTTGAAGAATTTGCCTATCTCTACATCATAATTTGTATAATTGTTTCTTTTATAATTTTATCAGTGTAGATTTTATCTATCAGTCTTTAATATATCACATATTAATTTGTGATTAATTAAAATGTTGAGGTACAGATATCCAGTAGATTTAACATCATTTGTTTTAAAGATTTTCCTCACTGAATGATTTTGGTAACTTTTTGAAAAGCCATTTTATTATTTATTTATGACACCTGGATTCACTATACTGACCTTTATCTTTATTATTATGACAATGCCAATGCCACATGATATAGCTCTCTATAAAGTGTGCCTTTATAATAAATAGTCAAATAATTCGGATTCATTTCCACGAATTTTACTTCTTAGGCCCTTCACATTTCTTCTTTGAAAATTTACTTTGTCATTATTACAGAGGTGGTACACAGAGGGGTTACATTTCCATGAGTCAGGTAATAGTGCATTTTTCCTTCCTCCCATCTCCACTCATGAGTTGATGAGTTGTATAGTTCACATTCATCAATGTCCAGTGCACTCGACTGCTTCACTTTTTCCTTGGATTCTGTGCCCTTCCTGCCACACTCCCACAGATATGCACATGAATACATCACATATAATACAAAGGATACAAAAACATCAGGAAAAAAAAACAACTTTTAAAGTCTTTTGTTTCCATAACTTTTGAATTCATTTCAATATGTATATATAAATATGAAGAGGCGCTTCGGTATTGCACCTTTGTGACTCTCTCCTAAGACTATCCTTTTTTGGTCTCACTGTATGTGAGTATCTAGAATCCTGTGTAATTTATCATATCCCAGTGAATTTTAGATCTAACTTCTGCATATCAGAGAGAATATATGCAATTTGTCTTTCTGATCTTATCTTACCTCACTTAACATGATTTGTTCTAGTTCCACCCATTTCCCTGCATATAATATTATTTTATTCTTCGTAATGGCGATGTACAATTCCACTGTATATAGGTACTACATTTTTTTGATCCACTCATCTATTGTGGAGCATCTAGGTTATTTACATATCTTGGTTATTATGAATAGTGCGGCAATGAACATGGATGTTTGTTGTTGTTCAAATTCAAAATGTTGGGGTGAGATGGAATCTCAAAGTTGTTTTGATTTGCATTTCCTTTATGGCCAGGGATGATGAGCATTTCCTCATGCATTTCTTTGCTATTCTTACCTCTCCTGAGAAGTGTCTCCTTAGCAGCTTTATTTATTTATTAATTGGTGTATTGAGTTTGGGAGGGATTAATTTCTTGTGCTACTGCATATATTGGATATTAAGACTTTGTCTGTTATATTGCTATAAAGGTCTTTTCCCAGTAGGTTGGCTGCCATTCTAGTTTAGTAACTATGTCCTTAGCTGTGCAGAAACTTTTAAAAATTTTTATTACTTGTCAAGTTTCTCTCCTATCTGTGTGTCCCAGGACTCCATTCAAGAAGTTCCTGCCTATATCTATAAGTTCTAATGTTTCCCTTATTCTCTCTTCCAGTAGTTTTAAGTTGTGGGTCTGATGTTTAGGCCTGTGATTCACTTTGAATTGATTAGTGAATGGTGACTTGTAGTTTTCTGCATATGGATGTCCAGTTTTTCCGACACCAATTGTTGAAGATCCTATGTTTTTTCAATTGTATGTCTTTGGCTCCTTTTCAAATATCAGATGGTTTTAAGTAGTTTTATTTCTGGGTTTTCTAATCTGTTTCGTTGATATTTGGATCTATTTTTGGTGCCAATACCAAGCTCTTTTTTGTTATTATGGCTCTGTATTAGAATTTGAAATCTGGTATTGTGATAGCACTGCATTGCTTTTTTGCCTAGAATTTAATTTCTTTGGCAATTCTAAGTCTTTTGTTGTTCCATATGAATTGATTGTTTTCTCTCAGTAAAGAACATCATTGAGATTGTGATGCAGATTGCATTGAATTTATATATCATTTTTGGCATTATGGCCATTTTCACAATATTGATTCTACCTATCTATGACCATGGAAGGTTTTCATTTCCTGGTGTCCACTTTGATTTCTTTTTTCAGATTTTTATAATTTTCTCTATAAAAATATTTTACATCTTTAGGTGAGTTAATTTCTAAGTTTTTTTAGGCTATTCCAAATGGGGTTATTTTTATGATTTCTCTTTCTGCTTGTACATTGTTGGCATACAGAAAGACTACTGATTTTTGTGGGTTAATTTTCTATCCTGTTACTTTGCCAAAGTGGTTGCTCAAGAGTTTAGGGGTAGAGTTTTTGGGGGGACCTTTATATATAAGATCATGTCATCTGTAAAAAAGAGATAGTTTAAATTTTTCTTTCCTATATGAATCCTATTATGTCCTTTGCTTGCCTTATTGCCCTAAGAACTCCTGAACTATATTGAAGAGGAGTAGAGAGAGTGGGAATCCTTGCCTTGTTCCTGATTTTAGGGGAAATGGTTTTAGTTTTTTCTCCATTTAGTATGACATTGGCTGTTGGTCTGTCACAGATAGCCTTTATTGTTTTAAGAAATGTTCCTTCTATTCCTAGTTTCTCCAAGGCTTTTAACATGAATAGATGTTGTATTTTGTCAAAGGCTTTTTCTGCATCTATTGGGATGATCGTGTGGCTCTCCTTTGCATTTCTTTTTTTTAAAATAATTTTATTGTCAAGGTGATGTACAGAGAGGTTACAGTTACATAAGTAAGATAGTGAGTACATTTCTTGTCAAGCTTGTTACTCCCTCCCTCATTTTTCTTCCTTTTCCTCCCCCTTCAATTCTCTTCCCGAGTTGTTCAGTCCATTTCCAACACATTGTCTTGTGAGTATCACTGTTGCATTACTTCCCCCTTTGTCCTTTGTCTCCCCATTCCTTTGCATTTCTTTATGCATGTGTTGGTCAGTGTATTGTATTCCACAAGAGGCCTATTGGTATGTTCTTTAGAATTTCATTGACTTCACAAATCAGCCTTCAAAGAAATGACATCTGTCCATATTGAGTCTTTTAAAATGATATGCTTTATTTAGATAGTCCTCAAATTTTTCTCAACATTGTTCTGTAATTTTCAGTATATGGTTTCTTTGTAATTTTTGTTAAGTTCATTAAAAACATTATGGGGAGCTTGTTGCTACTGAAATATCATTCATTTTCTTAATTGCAATTTAATAATGTATTGATAGAATGTATTAATGAAAACACTTTTGACACTGAATTTTAATATAAGGCCTTGATGAATTTACTTATGAGTCCCATAAGTTACTATTTGGTTACTAGTTGATGGTTCATTAAATATACAATTGTGTCATCTGCAAAAGAAGACACTGCATTCTATCTAAAATTTTATTTCTCTATTACGTGCCCATCTTGATGGCTTATGCCTTTAAAAAATATTGAACTAAAGTAATTATTATTATAAATAGTTATAAATGGGCTGGGAATGTGGCTTAGTGGTACAGTGCTTGCCTATTATGCATGAAGCCTTGGGTTCGATTCCTCAGTACCACATAAACAGAAAAAGCCAGAAGTGGCACTGTGTCTCAAGTGGTAGAGTGCTAACCTTGAACAAAAGAAGCTCAGGGACAGTGCCTAGGCCCTGAGTTCTGGCAAAAAAAAAAAAAAAAAAAGGTTTCCAATTATTGTCCATTTGTTTTTATTTTTTGTTGAAAAGGATATAATAATTTTTTTCTTGTATATTAGTATGTTGAATAAGTTTGATTGATGTATTAAAATATAAAGCTATCAGATAATATATAGATAATACATAATAATAACATAGATAATACATCATGACCAATGGTCATGTTACTCGATTGTTGTCCTAATATGTTAAGAATTTTTTTATTTCATTTTTCTAGTCTTCTATTTGCTTTCCTCATTTCATGGTTGTCAGGCTATATTACCAGATTGATATTGATATTAGAAAATTAGGATGTTTTCATTTCTCTGTTTTATGGAAGAGTTTGTATAAGATTGGTTATTACTTCTTTTAGATAGACTTTATAAAATTTACAACTGAGGTTATTTGAGCCAATGATTACTTTGTGAAAGGGTTATTAACTATGAATTCAATGTCTTAGATGGATATAGAACTATTTGGCTGTTTTGTCTTCTTGAAAATGGTTTGGTAATAGGTATCCATTTAGTAGAATGCTCATTCAATCTAAATTGCAAAATATGGGGCTGGGAAGGTGGCTCAGTGGTAGAGTGCTTGCCTTGCATGCCTGAGGCCCTGGGTTAGATTCCTCAGCACCACATAAGAAAAAAAGCCGGAAGTGGAGCTGTGGCTCAAGTGGTAGAGCGCTAGCCTTGAGCTGAAGAGCTGAGGGACAGCACCCAGGCCCAGAGATCAGGCCCAAAAAAAAAGAAATCTAAATTGCAAAATATATTGATATAAAACTGTCCATAAGATTCCCTTAATGTTTGATGTCTGTAGTACTTGTACACATATCCCTCCTTGCAGTACTGATAACAGTAATTTTACCACCTGGCTTTTTCTAAATCAGTCTTTTTGGATGATAAATTAATCTGTTCCTGTTTCTGTTTTAATACCAAGTTCAATTTTCAATTTTGGTTAGCCCAACCTCCTAGTGCAAGTAGCTACCTATGGAGTTAGACTCTTGACAAGTTTTTGAAATTCAAAGCTTTTTTAACATTTAAGAATTAATGGGTTCTTTACAGGTGTATTTTGCTTCCTGTTTCTTAGGATATTTGGGAAATAATACAGTAGAATATGCTTTTAATACTAAACAAATTATAGTTGTATTTGGGAACCTTGAGTTCTACCTGAAACCTCAGTCACAATAATTCTGTTGGCTTTTGTTTTTTCAACAAGAGTCTCTTGATCATTTGCAGATTCTCTTTTCTACTGCTTGTACCCAGACTTGGCATTTACCCCTAAATCTGCTATAACTCATTTTTTGCATTCAAGGACCTTTATCTCTCTAAGAATCAATTTAACAAGTCTTTCAGGCTTGTTGATAATCTCATGAAATGAATACATTTTTGCTAACTAGATTTTCTTTACCATGGGTGCAATGTTAGTTATATGTACTTTTTACTCCTTAAATCATATATAGAATTTTTCTATAAGACTTTCCTTTCTATTTTTACCTCAGTTATGATAAAGGGTTAATATTATACAATTTTATCTCTAAGTTAGATGTTTCATTTGACTATTTGTAGATCTTTGTCATGGCTTTATATCTTTATTTCAAAATTCATATATTTTACAGGTTAATTTTTAAATTCTATTCTGATATTGTCATGTCATATTGCTTATGAAATATATTATTATATAACATTTATTTCTTTATGCTTTTCCACAACTAAAAGAAACTGTCAGCTAAAGAACACTCAATATTTTTCCATTTCCTTAAAAGTAAAATCAATGAAAATTATGAGGAACTTGGAGGGAGAGTGCATTTATTATATTGCTTTCTTAAAAATTCTTTTAAAAAGTAGCATGAATTTACTCTTAGTAGAGGATGGAAAACCCATATGTAAACTACATTTCAAGTCCTTCATCCCAAAATTCAATGATTTTATAGCCATTAAAAAGTATATTGAGCCCAGCACCTGTGACTCACGTTTACAATACTAGCTACTCAGGGGGCTAAGAACTAAGAAGCACAGTTCCTAGCCAGCAAGGAGAAGGAAAGACTGTGAGACTCTTATCTTCAATAAACCACTCAGAAAAAGCCAGAAGTAAAAAGAAAAAGAAAAAAAAATGTATATTGGTGAAAATATTTGGGAACCACTAAGCCAAATCATGAAAGCATCCAGAACAGTTTGTAAGTAATACATACTAATATTGCTTTTATTCTGGTTATTTAGTTGATTTGCTACTGGGGACATAATTTGGCTTTAGAAAAAAAATAGTATGTGGGTGCCAGTCTTGGAGCTGAACTCAGGGCCTGGGCAATACTGCCCCTGTGCTCTTCTGCTCAAGGATAGTTCTCTACCACTTTAGCCACAGCTCCACTTCTGACTTTTCAGAGGTTAACTGGAGATAAAAGTATCATGAATTTTCCTTCCTGGTCTGGCTTTGGACTGCAGTCCCAGATCTTAACCTCCTGAGTAGCAAGGACTAAGCCACTAGTGCCTGGTTTAGAAAAAAATTTTAGTCAGTGATGTGCCACATTCTTGTCAACATTCAGGTTGCTTTGTTTTACCTGATAGATACAGTTAAAACAAAACTTAAATAAATTTTTTCTAAGCTCAGTAGCACAAAAATAGCCCCTGATTATTGTATACCTTCTATAAGTACTATTTTTATTAGACATGTGCCATGTCTGTAATCTTGGCTGTTCAGGAGCCCATGATCTGGGATCCTGGTTCAAATCCAGCCTGGGCAGGAAAGTCCAAGATATTCTTATCTCCAATTAATCAAAATAAATGAATAAATAACCCAACCAGAAGCAGAAGTGTGGCTCAAGTTGTCAAGTGCCAACTTTAAGCAAAAAAAAAAAAAAAAAGGTAACAGACAGCTCTTAGGCCCTGAGTTCAGGCCCCAGAAACAGCAGACGTACACATATACATACATACACACACACACACACACACACACACACACACACATACACACAATTGTTTATTTGTAGGTTTTTTAGTGATTTACACTTATTTCTTTTCCTAGGTAACATGGGAATCATGATGTTATTTTTTTTTCATTGTCCTGATCCTGGGTTGAATAATAGAAGATCCATAACCACTTGGGAGAATATATTGAAAATGGCAATATACATTCATTGAGTTTTAACTATGCTATCATAATTTTATGTGTGGTAGATTTCTGGTTTATTATATTTTCATTACCTGTGTAGATCATCTCATACATAATGGGTCCTTCGCTTTGCAAATGACATTAGTCATTTGGGACCTATTCAAAAGGAAATGAGTATAATAGACATGTGATCTTGGACATAATTTGGAAATCAACCTTCATTTCTCCTGTATACTTAGTATATGTGACATCATAATTTAGTATAAAATTATGTATCATATGATCCAACCCATCTACTTTTAAAAAGATAACGAATTGAACTTTATTTTTAATTCCTAGCCTGTTTTCTTTGAGACATACTCTGTATGTCAATTTATATTTGTTATTGTTATTGTTCCAACATTTTAAGTTATCTTTAAGTGATGTACAAATGGGTTTCAATCCATTTCCATGATTCCATCTCAACACTACCAACCCTAGTCAACATTATTTTAAGAGACAGAAACGACTATATTCATTTAACTAATTATATGCTATATTGGATTGTATATTAAAAGTCACAGGACACAGGATGACTCATTGCAACAATGACATTCACAAGACACTGTGTTGGAAATTAACTTTACAACTTCAGGAATGGGGGGTGGTGGAGGAGTGAGGGAGGTGGGGAAGGGAAGGGACAGTAGGAGAAAAACAAAGGAGAGGTAACAATGCTCCACAAGAAATGTACTCATTACCTTACTCATGTAACTGTAACCACTCTGTACAGCATCTTTACAATAAAATAAAATTTTAAAGAAGAAAATCATCCTTCCTGAAACATTGCTTAATTAAATAATTTTAAAATTTTAATTATTTCCTGATAGCATCAGAGAAAATTCGGTTCTCAACCTGTCTAAAATAATACCTTGTACCATATCCTCTGCATTGCATACCATTATTCCTGAATAATGTCATTCTTTTAATAGACAAAACAGGTCACAAAAGTTGCTCCCATGTCTCAATATTGTCTCAGACAGTCCTCTTACCTAGAATTTCCCTCTTCTCTAAAGGAATATATCCAGTGTAAATGATACACATTTCTGATTTCAAGATGTGAATTTTTATCTACATTTTATAGTTGAGGCTATAACTTTAGAGAAATAAAGTTTAGAAATAGAGATGAACTCATCTAATGATAAGGCTAGTAGTTAAATATCAGAACTTGTAGCTCGCACTATCTTCTTTTTTCCCCTTTTTTATTGTCAAGGTGATGTACAGAAGGGTTACAGTTACATAAGTAAGGTAATAAGTACATTTCTTGTCAAACTTGTTACCCCCTTCCCTCATTTTTCTCCTACTTACCCACTCTCCTCAATCCCCTGCCAAGTTGTTCAGATGATTCCCAGCATACTGTCTTGTGAATATCGCTGTTGCATTGGTCCCCCCCCCTCCATGTCCTTTGTCTCACCATTCTGTTGTTCCCTTTCCCTTCCCTAATTCAGATAAACATATATACAATACGACAGTAACAAAATCAAATACAATAGGGATATACCAAAGAGGGAAGAACACACAAAAGAAACAAGAAATCACATAGTACATTACAAACTACAATAACAACAAAGACAAACCTCTTGTGTCCATGTCTTGGGGTTCATTTCACTTACCATCATCTTATATGTTCATATGTATGTAGCTATTGAGCTATTCTGCTTATCTGCTAAGATTATCGTAGGCGTATAATTAGTGCAAACAAGGGAAATCATGGGAGCCACGTTTCTTTGGGTCTGGCTTACTTAATATGATTTTTTCGAAGTCTTTCCATTTCTTTTCAAATGGGGTAGTGTCATTCTTTCTGATGGAAGCATAGAATTCCAGTGTGTGTGTGTGTGTGTGTGTGTGTGTGTGTGTGTGTGTGTGTGTGTGTGTGTCACATTTTCTTGACCCATTCATCTACTCAGGGGCATCTGGGTTGGTTCCATATTTTAGCTATGGTGAATAATGCTGCTATAAACATAGTTGTGCTGGCAGCTTTAGTATAGCCTTTGTGGATATTTGGGTAAATGTCCAGAAGTGGGATTGCTGGGTCATAGGGGAGCTCTATGTGGAGTTTTTTGAGGAACCTCCATACTGCTTTCCACAGTGGTTGAAGAAGTTTACACTCCTACCAACAGTGCAGTAGCATTCTCTTTTGACCACATCCTCTCCAGCATCTGTTGTTATTAGATTTCTTGATTATAGCCATTCTAACTGGGGTGAGGTGGAATCTCAATGTTGTTTTTTATCTGCATTTGTTTTATGGCCAGAGAAGTTGAGCATTTCTTCATATGTCCATTGGCCATTCTTATTTCCTCTTCAGAGAAGTTTCTCTTTAAGTCTTTAACTCACTCACTAATGGGGGGATGGTTGTTTCTTTGGTGAATTGGGGGGGGGATTTAATTTTTTGAGTTTTAAGTGTATTTTAGATATGAAGCCCTTGTGTGTTGTACAGATTGGTAGATTTTCACTAGTCACACTATTTTTTTTTCAAGAGAATAAGCAACTCCACAGGAAAGAAAGAGAGATCTTGGATGAGTCTAGAAAGGTAGAAAAAGACATGGAAAATTAGAGGATAAATGAGAAGGGAAAAGAGTATACAGTGAAAAAAAAGAAGGGTCATGTCAATTGTGAGCAGAAAGAGTTCAACTTCTCTTTCTTTTTTTTGAAGACATTCCTTATTTATTTATTATTGTGAAAATGCTGTACAGAGAGGTTACAAATACATGGGCAAGGTAATGAGTACATTTCTTATCAAGCATTGCAGCCTCCTCCTTTGTTTCCCCTTTCTATCCCTTCCCATCATCCCCCCCACCACCAAAGATGTAAAGTTCGTTTTTCAACATAACAACTTGTACATCTCATTGTTACAATGAGTCAGCCTGTATCCCTAATTAAACGATTTGTTTTTTCCCTTCTCCCCCACAAATTATACCATTAAATACAGTGAGAGCATGGTTTATAGCATGGGGGAGGGACATACAAAGCAACAAAGAAATCATCTTATAAATATGTTAGAAACAATCGCAAGAAAGAAAAAAAAATTGAATACTTATCTTCGGTTCATTTCACCTAACATCAACTTATCTGACCTTTTCTGCTTGTCTCAGACATATACTAGTTATTGCAATTAAAATTAAGTGAACTCCAACCTAAGAGAGAGCTCTGCCTCCTTCCATGTAAAATTAGGGTGTGCAATTATGTCATCCACTATGAGTCTTTAAATTCTGAGTCTGTGGTCCTTTGGCCTTTATTCCATTCAATAGAAATGTAATGAGCATGTTCCAAATGAAAGTAATATCCTGTGTCAATGATAGCATGATAAATAAGTACAATTCTTTTTTTTTTTTTTTTTTGGGTCCGGTCTTGGGGCCTGAACTCTGGGCCTGGGTGCTGTCCCTCAGCTCTTCAGCTCAAGGCTAGCGCTCTACCACTTGAGCCACAGCGCCACTTCCGGTTTTTTTCTTTTTGCTTATGTGGTGCTGAAGAATCGAACCCAGGGCCTCATGCATGCAAGACAAGCACTCTACCACTGAGCCACCTTCCCAGCCCAATAAGTACAATTCTTGATGGAGACAAATAACAAAAGGTGGAACAATTGGATCAATTCTATTATAGAAAATCCAGAAGTTTGGTTGGGATGTAGCTCAGTGACAAAGTGCTTGCCTAACAAACATCCTGGGTTCAATCCCCAGTACCAAAAAAAGAAAAGGCAGGTAGGCAGGCAAAAAGGAAGAAGGAAGGAAGGAAGGAAGTCCAGAAGTTGAATAAGAACCAGTGGAGGTACACTGGCACAAAGAAAGATATTTCATAAGAAATAATGCCAGGCTGTTCAGGACAGTTTTTGTTAGATTAAAATATTATTGGCTATTATTGAAGTATGAATGATATCAGGGGAATATCCTGGTTGTTTATCCTATCTCTAAAGGCACAGGCTTATGCGAGTTTGACCTTTTTCATTAATTCCTGTCAAAAGACAGAGTTCCAGTATATACAAATTTTAGTGAGGAAATTCCTAGATCCCTTGCTGAAACTGTTTAAGTACTTTCTGATTTATTTTTGTCATCTATCCCCTGGAATGTGTCTTTTTGTCTATTTTCCTGGAACTCCCTTGTTTGCCCTGGGCTAATTTGAACTTATAATAGCAGAGGTTTGGGGAAAGAACAGTAGCTTAACCATATCTGTCAGTGAAACTTATTCCTCATCCCACGGTGGTAATTGTAATATTAATTATTTAATAAACAATATTCTGAGATAAAAAAATATTATTGGCTATTATATAAATGATTATTGTAAAGGATTATTGGCTATTTTTTATAGAGTCCATGACAATGAGCAAGATAGGATGATATTTTCTCCAAGTGAAATCTGAATCAAATCAAGCAGGTGCTTAATCCAAAAAATAAAATGTAAAAATATTTCATAGCAAGCAGACTAAATTTTATTCATTTTGTTCTAAGGATGGATAGTTCTTTATATAGTGCTGAAGATTTATTCATATTATTATATGCCATTCTTCTAAGCACTCTGAATCTGAACTACCGTTACCCTCACTTTCTTACTCTAAAGTCCCTGTTTTAATCACCAATATATATTCTTCCTCTCTGGGCAGAGTATAATGTTAGTTAATATCCTTAAATCTCAGGTCTAGTCTGACACCAAATGACTAGACTGGGTTGTTTTTGCCTAAAATTGATCTCCCTGAGTCACTACCTAAATCCAGGATTGTAGTGATCTTCCTAAAGTGTTAGGGATATTGTCCTAACTTATTATTCTCCAGATATGACTATTTGTCTAGGTTCCATCACTTCTGGTCTCATAAATAACCCACCACCCACTGTCCTGCACTTTAACTACTTAATAATTCTTATTGACTAACCAGTCAAATATATAGATATCAGATATGTCACCCCTCAGTAAATTAAAAATTCATGACTTTAAAAAATTATAAAGCAAACATTTAATGAAACAATTTGAAGTGTAGTGTCGATTCTGTAAATACTTCTTTCCATAAAGATTTTTCCAAACAGAAGACATGAACTCAGAAAAACACAATATATTGTATTTGTAATGATTAGAAGGGTTTACATTGGGGTCTTCCAGGATATCAAATATAGTTTTATTTATAAAAAAGGTTTGATTAAAATTGTTTTTCCCTTATTTCTTCAGATTGAAATGAAAATCTTCAGTAAGAAAGCTGATATGTTCTTTATATGAATGTTATTTTCTCAAAAGGCATGTATTAGATGCTATTAGCCTTTTTCAGAAAGTGTTGAATATGTTGTTCTTACATGGTAAAACCCCAAATTATCTTTCCATTATATAGAGGCAAGGTTATAGAAATACCTACAAATATGATTCCATATTTATAGTATTCATTCGCTTTTTTCTCTTTTTTTGTTCAGGACTGGGACTCAAACTTGGTACTTGATGCTTTTGCTCAAAGGCTAGTGCTCTACTAACAAAGCCTCGCTTCCAACCCCAGTCCATTTTTTAAATTTAATTTTATTGCAAAGATGATGTACGGAAGGGTTAACTTACATACATAAGGTAATGAGTACATTTCTTCTTGAACATTGTTACCTACTCCCTTGTTTTTCTCCCACATTCCCTTGCCCCTTTCCTTCACCCCCACACTCTCCTCCCCCTAAGTTGTAAAGTTCATTTCCAACATACTGTCTTGTGACTATTGCTGTTGCAATGGTTCCCCCTGAGTCTTTTGTATAATCATTGTGTTATTCCCCTTACATTCCCCAAATCAGATAAACATGTATACAAGGCACAGGGTACCAAAATAAAAAACAGCAACAACAGGGGATAAATCAAATGGAAAAAAATGAAAGAAAAAAGAAATAACTGCACACAGTACATTAAAAATAACAAAAGGAAAAACGTCTTGTTTCCATATCTTAGAGTTCACTTCAATTAGCATCATTTTATATGATCATATGCACATAGCTATTGAGTTACTGTCCAATCCACTTTGTCTAACTTAAGAATTTCTTCATTTACAACATGACTCCTTTTATTTAGAGAAGAGGATATATCACCCCATTTCCTACTTGTTCATGTACTGCAGTTCTGTCTCAATGACACAAATTAAATGAACCTAACCCCTGTGTATCCTATTAATTTTTTATGTTTCAAGATATAGGCATAGCAGTATTAAAATCACCCCTCTCTTTCTGTGACAGAAGTTGGGCTTCTTTTTTGTTTAAGTAGGTGTGCAAAGGGGTTTCTATTCAATGTCAGATGATGAGTACAATGCATCTTGAATCATGTTATGTCTTCCATCAGCTTCTAGGATAATGGTAGATGAGAGCAATTCTAAGTCCTTACTCTGCTCAGTGTTTTTGCTTTAACATTCAGTGACAGATTTCAACAGAAAGTTCTGTGTGAGAACTCAGTTTGTTCTTGAGTTGGCTGCCAGGATGTTAGGCTGACTACATGCCCACAGTTCTTTTTCCATCAACACCACTCCATTCTCCCCACTCACTCTGTGGACTCAAGTAACAGACTGTATTCAATTGTCAATGATTATTTACTAATCAATAATTCCCATCTGTTCTAGAATCACTGAAACAATTACTTACTCTCAGCTGTTTTTTCTAGTTAAGTCAAAACACTCTATATTCCTGTGAGAAAATGGAACAATGAAAGTCATTTGAGATTACTTGGGTAAGACATAAGTGAGGAATGAGGGAAAGTGAGAGACAAGGTGCGTCTGATCTAGGTACGTGTGCATATGTAGACATGTCAAAATGAAGTCCCCTGGCACAATTGTTTGATACTATAAATGTAAAAGAACTTAGTTTAAAGACAGTATCATGAATATTATGGTAATAAATGAAAGAAGATTCTAATTTAGAATGATTTGCTAATATATTAACATATTTGTTTCCCATTATCATGGTCCTTTAATTTTAAGAAAGTTTGGATAAAATATTCTTAATAAATAATATTGCATTCTACTTCACTTTGTATTTTAAATATTGAAAGACTAGTAGTAACATATCTTGTCTAAAGTTCTGGTAGTGCTACATTTTATGAAGCAAGTACGTATTTTTTTTTTTCATTTTTTGCTTACCAACTAAAATCTGGTACAATAAGAATAAGTAAGAAAAGACCACTTGAAAAATTCTGTGGCATCTTACATTGCAAAGCTCACATTAGTAATTAAGAATTTTCTTTAATATTAAAAATTATAATTCCCGATATTAACGTATGTTTTGGATTATATCTCAACAAACTGAAATTATAGAGTCAGAAACTGAAATCCAACTTTTTTCAGATTACATATAATTTGGCAGTAAAGTTAAAGATTCAGATCTTCTGATTCTTAGATTACAATCCAGACTGCAATCTAAATGAATACACTTTTTTTTTGTCAGTTGTGGGGCCTGTGTTCTGGGCGCTGTCCTTCAGCTCTTCAGCGCAAGACTAGTGCTCTACCACTTGAGCCAGAGCACTACTTCTGGCTTTTTCTGCTTATGTGGTGCTGAGGAATTGAACCCAGGACTGCATGCATGCAAGGCAAACACACTACCACTGAGCTACCTTCCCAGTCCTAAATGAATAAAATTTAATGTCTTATCTTTTTGTTTATTCTGGTCTAATGTCTTTTGTCTTTTGAAATTATATCAAAATAATGTTCTAGTTGCTCATGCCTGTGATCCAAGTTTCTCAGGAGACTGAGTTCTCAGGATCAAAGTGTGAAGTCAGTTGGGATAGGAAAGCCCATGAGACTGTTGTCTCCAAGTAACCACCAAAAAGCCATCAGTAGAGCTATGCCTCAAGTAGTAGAACATCGGCCATGACTTTGTTCAAGCCTTAGAACTTGCCTACAGAAAAAAATATATCAAAGACTGCTGTCTAGCAATCCCACTTTGGGGCATTTACTCAAACAAACAAACAAGATCATACCAAAGCTACCAGCACAACTATATTTATCACAGCATTATTCACCATAGCTAAGATATGGAATCAACCCAGATGCCCCTCCATAGATGAATGGATCAAAAAATGTTATCTATCTATCTAATCTCTCTCTCTCTCTCTCTCTCTCTCTATATATATATATATATATATATAGAGAGAGAGAGAGAGAGAGAGAGAGAGAGAGAGAGAGAGAATGGAATTCTGTGCCTCCATCAGAAAGAATGACACTGCCCATTTGTAAGGAAATGGAAAGACTTGGAAAAAAATTATATTAAGTGAAGTAAGCCAGACCCAAAGAAACATAGTTCCCATGCTTTCCCTTATTTGCAATAACTAATATTTGTCTAGGAAAAGCAGAATAGCTCAAAAGCTATTTACATGTTACCATATAAGATGATGCTAACAGAAATGAACCCCAAGATAAGGGCACAAGTGGTTTTATCTTTCTTGCTGTTGTTTTAAATGTTTTTTTTTATAATGTACCACGTGATTTTTTGTTTCTTTCACATGTTCTTCCCTCATGGTATAAACTGTTTTCACTGTATTTGATTCCAGGGCCCTGCATCTTGTATATACATTTTTCTAATTTGGGGAGGGGAAGGGAAATAACAAAATGTTGAAACAAGGATACAGGATGACCTATTGTAACAATGACATGTACAAGACACTATGTTGAAAATGAACTTTATAACTTGGAGGGAAGAGGAGGAGGGGAGGGAAGGGATGGTAGGAGAAAAACAAAAGAGGAGGTAACAATGCTCTATAGGAAATGTACTCATTACCCTACTCATGTAACTGTAACCCCTCTGGTACAGTATTTTTACAATTAAAAAAAGTATGAAAAAAACTGCTTTCTCAATATTTAATAATCATATACTTATTTAATATGTATTATACTAATTATGTAGTATATTTTTATCTTGTGTTTTAAGGAAATATATACAACTACTTTTTGTTTGAATTTATTCATTTTAAAGTGAATAAAACACTGATACTTTATAGCACTGACCAATTTTTAAACAAAAAAGCTGATAATTTTTGTATATTCCTGATCTTTAATTTTGCATATTGTTATACAAGGGTATTATCAACACACACACACACACACACACACACACACACACACACACATTCTAGTTCTTTAGAAACTTTTCATCAGCAAGAGAATAGTGCTCCATAGCCCAGCACACAGGAACCTTCAACAAACCACAGCAGAAGGATTTGGGGATTAGTCATGCACAGCACTGACATGGAGGGAGATAATTACATTTCTCATACAACACGTAGCACATGGGTACTAGCAAAGGTTAAACGTAACCTTTATTAGTAGAAGAAAAATATTACTTTTTATGTTTGAAGTTTAAAGCTCTGGGACACTTTTTTAAGTTTAAAACTCTGGTGACACTAATCAAAATACATAGCATTCATAAACTACTTTATTGAATGACAACTTCTTTGTACAGCACTAAGATAATAAAAAAAATCTAAACTCTATGATCAAGTACTTTTCTATCAGCTTCCTGAGAATCTATAACTTTTGGTATATGTATATAGTTTACTAGTCAAAATGTGGTTACATTGGTTACATATTACACAAAAAATAACCTGTTGGGAAAGGTGAATTTAAAAGAGGACTGTATTGTTGACTTATAGTAACGTCAAAAGCTATTAGTCTTAAAAGGAAAAAAAATCACAATTCACATAAGGTATAATTCACATAAGGTAAATATTTCAAGCATCATGTAACAATACTTTTCAAATATTTAGTGTTTTGACATTAATATCTGAGAAATACTACTACATGGGCAATTTTCACAAAAAGATTGCTAGGCAAAAGAGAGATTTGGCACAAACCACTAGAGTCCTTACTTGCAGAATTCATTTTCAAAAGGATGGAATAATGACTTGATCGCCACTGCTTTATGGGTCGTGTCAGACAAGGTTTTTTTTTTAACTCATATGTATTCTAATGCTCATGACAATTTCAACTTTAATATTAACCACAATGTCACTAAGTGACTATATCGTTGCAAACAGTAACTGTGGTCAGTTCAGCTCCAGAAACCCTAAAACAAAATAGGGACAAGAACACAGATACAATTCTGTGTTAACAACTCTTTCTCTTCTATATTTTAATGGTTTTCAAAATATGTACTAGGGTAAATGGAATGTACGAAATGAAAGCTTTTAAGCCATGGATGACTCTTCCACAACTATTTTTTCTAAACTAGTAAGGTCCAGTTTGTCTAAAATCTCGAGGGGGATTTATCAACTGTCAAGGAAGTGTGCAAAGAAAAAGAAAACAATTTTGAATGTGAAGAAATGTTCCAGAGGCCATGTAGCTACCTTTTCCTTTGAACACTAAGTGGCTGATCATCAGGACTCTCAGAGCAGGAGTTCCCTGTGGGGCTTTGGAAGAAACTCAGACAGCTGCTATTTCTAATAAATGCATATGCTGGTCAGTTCTCCTTTATGAAAGGAGAATATTCATGTTTGAAAAAATCAATGTGTCTAAAAATTATATAGCCTTGAAATGCTTCAAAAATTATGTATTTTATGTGATTTATACCATCAGGAGAGCATCTAAGAGATCAGTCTCTTTGATTTGCCTTTATACGTTGACTCACTAGTAATTCTGGGTGGAAAAAAACCCCAATGATACATGGTTTAAATTGGTGTCTTGTTCTAAATCCAACTATGTCAACAATGTCTATTAAATCAGATGCAAGCTACAAAATTAAAGCTTTGCAAATCTTTATACTCATGAAAAACTTCATGAAGATACTTATATTTATATCATTTTTTTCTCTATGTCTTTACATATGTTGAGCCATTTAGCTAGACTTCTGAAGCAGGCTTCCCTTCTGTGAGGTTCACTGCTTAATTCTCTTACAGCCTTTGCATCTAAGCATTGCCATCTGTACAAGCCTTTTTCCTGGACATTCCCCCATTCTAGACAAAGCAACGTGCATGTTCCTAGGATTCCCATATCACCATCTTTCTACATTTTCCTTACTGGGTTGTTGGTCCTTCACCCTGCACTCCATACTTCAGGAAAGTTGCTTAGGTGATAAGACATTAGCAGTGTTCGCTTACCAATCACAGTATTAACAATACCATTTCTTATCTTCTAGTTTTGGTCATACATAGCAGACACATGAAACATACTTGAATCCATGAATGTTATCTGTTTCTGGGCTTCACTGCCTAGCTTTCTCTTCCCAATCCATATACTCTATACATCAGTTTCTTCACATTTAAAGTGGAGAGTGTCAGATTCATAAAATTCGGATTTTAGATTGAATATTAGTATAGTGTTCAAATGGTTTTCCTTTTGTATACCCCACGCAACTGCATACATATAAAGCATACAGATGTACTTTATTTTTAAGTCTAAATATCTCCCTCTACATCACAAAATGTTTTTCCAGCTCTGATAAAGGGATCTTTGGTCACCAATGTTGCTCTCATAAGACACTTTGTATATGTAGACATGGGCAAGTTTATTGGGATCTGTATTGAAGATGTATTTGAAGGTTGATGGGAAACTAGCAGCGGTAATTGTATCCTATTTGATATAAGGAAAGGCTGACGGCTGCAGTACTTTGCAAAAATTTCAGGCAGCAGTGGTTACATTTTAGAGAACTTCTAAAATTCAAAAGAATACATGCCATGTTGCCAAGGCCATTTTCCTGATGCTAGCACTTTCTGTTTTTCTTTTAAGTCCCATGTTTAAAGCAATCAGATAAATTACTTAGGGAATATTTTTGTTCTATTGATTAATGGTTTGAAATATAGTCTGAAGGCCTTTACCCAGAGCCCTCGTTCCAAATGCTCTTCATTAACTGTAACAGACAAGAGGTGTAAAGCATTTGCTGTTCTCAGTAACTGGAATAATGCCCATTGGAGCAGATTCTGCTGATGGCAATACCAGGAATACTTAACAATATTGAGGGAAAAGTTCCCTTAAAGCTACACATGGGGGAAAAAGTGGGTTCTTGTGGGTTTAAAATGTATTTTCTCTTGTGGTTTTAAAACGCACATATTCCAAAGCAGCAATTGGGTTAAAGAGTCCTTGGCCAAGTTTGACTCCTCAGGCAAACTAGAGGGATGCTTGCTTCTTTTATTTCCTGGGATGACAAGGAAGAAAATCTACACAAGCAGGCTGCCTCTGAATCTCTGTGAGACCCGTGATTTCAGAGGAAATCCACCAGCCATCCACCAGATGCCCCTCAGACTAGGTACTCTGAAAAGGGGAGCCACATTTCTCTCTCCTTAACATCTAGACAAGTGTTATTATGAGGACAAATGTAATTAAGACATGCCCGCTTTGTACTTACCAAGTTTTAAATAAGAAAATATAGTCACTCACTACCACCTTTAGAAAGAAACATCTACATGTTAAGATTAATTTATATTAACAAAAATATCTCATATATTTATATAAAATATGTATTTAATATGTGGCTCACACCTGTAATCCTAGCTATTCAGGAAACTGAGATCTGAGGATCCTGACTCAAAGCCAGCCCTGGCAAACAAATTCAAAAGACTCTTATCTTTGATTAACTAGCAAAAAGTTAGAAGTGGAGATGTACTCATGTGGTAGAGCACCAGCCCTGAGTGACAAAGCAAAGTGCGAGCATGGGGGCCTGAGTTGAAACGTCAGTACTAGGATGTATGGATGTATGGATGTGTGTATGGATGGATGGATGGATGGATGGATGGATGGGTAGATGGATGGATAAATAGATGGATAGATAGAAATCTGGATAGATAGTTTGTTTCATGTGATTATATGCATTTATATACACTTGAATATGTATATGTGTAAGTATACCAATAGAAGCTTAACAGTTCATTATCTCTGTCACTCACATATGCACTCACAACTTTAAACATAATTTTTTTCAAAATGTTTAAATATTAGTGTAAGATGAACCAAATAAAAACTTTAGCAGTTACCGTTTTTCTATCAAGTTTTTTTTTTTTTTTTTTGGTCGGTCATGGGGCTTGAACTCTCGGCTTGGGCGCTGTCCTTACGCTCTTCAGCAGAAGGCCAGTGCTCTACCGCTTGAACCACAGCTCCACTTCTGGTTTTCTATTGGTTTATTGGAGATAAGAGTCTCATGGACTTTCGTGCCCGGGCTGGCTTTGAACTACGATCCTCAGATCTCAGCCTCCTGAGTAGCTAGGATTACAGGCGTGAGCCACCCACACCCGGCTAATGTTTTAAGGTTGAAAACAGACAACCGAGTGATACTTAAATCATTTCAAACAATAATTTGCTAGCAATACTGCACTGTTAATGCAGCTTTTCTACTAGTAATTTTAGCTACTATTTACTTAAGCTTATTTATTCCTGGTTCAAAAATAATTTTCCAATCTTAATGAGATATTCACCCATGACATAGCTCTTTTGGTGCAGCTTATGATGTTGACAAGTTGATTCTATAAATATTATGTTTAAAAACCCACTCTATCATTGGGAGTATATTTAAAGCCTGGTATTCCAAATTACAGTTTAGATAGGAACAATGTCCTTATACACCTCATACTCACTCAGTATATGTGAAAAGCTGCAAGGCCCTAGAGCTGGTTGTAGAAATTCTTAGAATGTCTCCAAATTTCAAAATTTGAGTCTGACAATTCAATTGAGCAAATCGTTATCTAATAACTACTACATGTTATTGTTGTTACTGATCATTATTTCTGTTGAATTGGCTCCATTATTATAAATATTTTTCTTCTTTTGCTTAGGTCACATAGTTTTCCCTTAAATTGTACCTTATCTAGTATCATTATAGCCACTTTAGTTGTTTTGGTTTTCCTATTTGTGTTCATTTTAAAGAAAAATCAATAGATCTTTAGAAACCTGTGGTAGGAAATTAAGAGAAAGAGGCAGAAAAACATATTAGAAAAAGTGCCTCAACACTTTATTTTTTTTGTATTTTTATTTTTTAAAACTGTACTTTCTTTGGAAGAAAGAAGAATCATCACCCCACAGAGAGTAATGTCCCTCTGTTCTGCATACCAGAGACACCTGACTTGGTGACCCCCATTCCCGACTCCTTCCCTAGCTCTTGACCTGTATATCCCCATTAACTCATTACATTGCCTTGGCTGGCTCCTACTGTTGGAGAGAGCCATGAGAACACTTCGTTTATACACCCAAGAAGCTCAGCCAACTCCAAGCATGAAAATCCCAAGGGGAACTACACCTACATATATAATATTCAAATTCTTGAATGGCAAAGAAAAAGAGAAAATCTTGAAGAGGGCAAAAAAATACAGCTCAACACAGAGAGGGAGACTACCTAAGGTTCACATCTAACTTACAATTATAAACTCTACTATCCACAGGCAATCTGAATGACATGCTAGAAGAGCTGAAAGAAAATTGAGCCGAAAGGAAAATAGTTCTTTATCATTGAAAGTTAAATAAAGACAATCCCAAATAAAGATGGAGAAATTTTGTCTTAACAGACCTGCCTTAGTGACAAATCCATCAATTTTTTCTCAGTTCAAATCCATTGAATTTCTGCCAAGCATGTTTTTAATTAGTGAATTTTACTTTTTTAGAGCAGCTTTAGATTCATAGAGAACTTGAATGAAAGTGGAAATGATTTCTAGATACCCCTAATATGCTCAAGCCACTGTTGACATACCATAACAGAGTTGCATTTATTAAAACTGATGGACTTATACTGATGGATCATCACAAAACAAATCCACAGTTTGGGTATTATACATTACATGGGTTTTGATAAATATACAGTAACATGTACCCACCTTCATAGCATCAGACAGAATAATTTCACTGCATAACTATCTTCTGTGATCTGCCTATTTGTTCTTTTCTCTCTGTGTAGCATCTGCAAGCAACTAATCTTTTTACTTTCTCTAGATTTTCTTGTTCCAGAATGTCAGATGGTTTGACTATAGAATGATCAGGTTGACTTTTGCCACTAATGTATATATATTTAAGTCTCTTCCAGGTCTTTCCATGTCTCGATCTCTCATTGGTATTGAATAATATACCATTGTCTTCACTGACTACAGTTTAGTTATTCTCCTACTGATGGACACCATGATTGCATTCAAGTTTTTGAATTTTTTAATAAAAGTACTATGGTGTACAAGACAGTTTTATTTCCTTAATCAGTGTTTTTTTTTTGATGTCTCATATCAGCTTTTATTTCCAGGATGATATCAAAAAACACTGCCTTCTGCCTGGTCTTAGAAGGAAGCTTCTAGTTACCACTAAATATTATGTTAGCTCTAGGATTTTTGTAAATATTGATCATCTTGAGGAAGTTGCTTTCTCTCTTCCTAGTTTTCCTAAGAATTTAAGTCATGAATGAGTGCTGGATTTTGTCAAATGTATTTCCAACATTTATAATAACAATCATGCCATTTTTCTTCTTTAGCCTGTTAATATAATTGAATACAATGAATACTTTCCAATTCTTGAACAAAATCATTCTAATTCATTCCTCTGGTCCCTAATATCAATATCTCAGTTCATCTCACTTATACAGAGACCTATGCATGCACACAACTATATGCTTTGACATGGTTACTATAATCTAGTAAACAAGTTAAGAATAAAATAACTTACATTCACTTTTTCTTCTCTAGTATCCTCTTCCTTCCTTCATGTAGGTGCAGGTTTATGACCTATGGAACTTTCCCTGACGAATGCAATATTTTATTTTGAATGACATCTCTATTGTAATAAAACTTTCAAGTGTCATGTCTTGTGGTGTTTTCTGAGGTTCTTGGAGCTATTCTTTGGGTGGTCAATAGGGTAAAATTCTGTTTTCCTACTATTTCTTCTCCTTCCAGTATAAATATTATGATTATGTGAAACATTTTTTGGTCCCACAGTTCTTAGATATTTTATCTTGATTAGATTGGTTTTTCAGTCTTTTTCCTTATCAGTTTGGAATTTTCCATTATTCAGCTCTCCAACACAGAGATTCTTTGTTCATATGTGTCCCATCAGGAACTAAGTCGATCAAAAGAATTCTTGATTTATTTTCAGTCTTAAATCTCTGACATTCCCTTTTCATTTTTCCTAGAACTTCTACCTCTGCTTATAGTATATACCTCTATTTCCATATTATCTAGTTTTCCTAACAAAATACATAGCATATTAATTACAATGTCAATATCCCCCTGCCATCTCTGATTTGGGTGCTGATTCCTTTTCAGTCCCTTCATATTGTGATCTGCTTGCCATTTAATATATTATGAAAATAGTTGGTGAAAAGGATATATAGTATACTGGGCAAATGGTAAAAGGACCAGGAGGTTAAGCTCCAACAAATTTCTCCTGAGAGCAGGCCTTAAAAAGGAGAAGAGAATATAGCTGCTTTGGACCAGAGGCAGGTAGATACAAAAAATGAGGCCAGTCCTAACAAAGTATTAAGGCTCTATCTCAAAAACATCAACAAAAGGGCTAAGAATGTGGCACAAGTAGTAGAGTGATTGTCTAGCAATCATAAGACCCCAGGGGAGGCAATGAGCAGAAATGTATTGGATTATCTCAACATGGTTCATTTTCTCCTTTCCTTGCTAGAAGCACTAGGTTTTATTTCCAATCTTGGCTTTGAAGAATTCATATAAAACTGTTATAAAAACTGTATCCCTGAGGACCAGGGACAAAGCTGAGGGAAGTGTGGGGTATCTATGACTTGGTTTCTGTGGAACTTTACATTCTGTATTATTTACAATGAGCTCCTGAAATTCCTTCATTACAGTTTAAGTTTTCTTCCCATAGTCTTGTTCTCACCTGAGATTTTCTCTCATTGATTATGCTCTAATATTTTGTGATTGCCTACATTTACTTGTCTGTCTCTAACTTGGGGACAGTGACATCTCATAGCTTCCTTTCACTGATAGATACAAGAAGAACTATTGATTTCTCAGTTTGGTTAGTTTTCTTTTTTTCTTGTTAACAGAGTGGTGTACTGATGAACTGATGAACTTACCTGATGAACTGGCAAACAAACAATGTTTTATTTTACTTACTCTAGTTTCAACTCCAGAATCTTTATGAACCTTTATTTTATAATTTCTATTTCTTTATTAGCATTCTTCACTCAATGATACATTGGTCTGATACCTTCCTTTAATTTTTAAAATTTAGTTTTAGGACTTTGTACAAATTTATAGCTCCTTTGGGTTTTTGTCAGCAAAGTCCAACATCTGCATTGCCTTAGAAACAGCTCTTATTCAGAGCTTATTTTCACATGTAGATCATTCTTCCTTTTGGCCTCATTTTTGTATAAAACTAGACATATGAGGTAATATGTATATGATAGCATATAGATTACAAGGATTGGTTGTTTGGTCATATGCCTGGGCTAGATTGGCCTTGCTGATGATGTTTTCTGGTTTGCTCTGGATCAGCATAGTTTAATGAAGAGAACAATATTTGGCCAGAGGTTATTCGAAAACAACTTGACTTCCATCTTTTACCAATGGCTTTATAAGTTGACATTCAAAAAGTATACAACTGTCAGAGATTTTTATTTCCTGACAGGCTTTTTCACGTCTCCTCTGTGTACAACCTAGACTCACATGGTGTCAGAGATGTGCTGTTGTCTAGGGCCTTTTCTGTTCTCCTGAGTACATTACTTACAACTGCAAGAAGACTTCCATTTTGCCAGTGATGGGCAGCCATTACTCAAGACCTGTGTGACTGTAATTCTGTTAATTTCTCCAGCTGTGTTTGTGGTCAGTCTAGACAGTATTTACATCTATAACCAATGTTGTAACATTAGGCTACTTCAGAGTTCCCTTTCCTGGTTACTGAATTCTCTATCATTCCCAAACACTAAGCATGAGTTTTCCCCCTCAGAATTCCCCAAGATGAAATCAGCCCTTTGGGCAGTGAAGTTAAAAATGGGGAGGTCACCAAGGAGCACCAGCCCAGGTTAGAATCTCACTGTGGTTAACTGAGGCTAGTACATTTCCTTGTTTGTATATTCTTGTCCATTTACTGTATTCTTTAGGTTCATATCTAAAGTCTAGAAACGGCTATTTTTGAGAATTCTATCCACTTTTACGGTTCTTTAGACATAGACTGATGAGATCCTTACTCCATCACTGTAACATTTATGGATAGAGTAAGAACATATATCACAGACAAGGCAATTAATTTGTCTAGTCTTTACAACTCTACAAAATTGTTATAAGCTCCACCTGACAGATGAGGAAATAGGGGCCGATATCTTCCAGCCCATAACAGGCCGAATCAAATGGTGGGTTCAGGATTAGCTCCTACCTGCCACTCTATCAGCCTAAGCTGTTAGTGATGCAGACTAGTGATATAATCAGGGCAAAAACAGCTACAAAGTATGATTGCCACAGATTGTGGCATCAACACAGTCTGGCTCTGTTTGTATGTGTGTATGTATGTATACATGAAAGTGTATTGTATAATGTATGTGCAAATATGGGTAAGAGGGCCAGGAGAAAAGAATTTTGGTAGAAGGTCAGGAGAATCATGGAAAATAAGACAGAAGAATGCTTTCCTTTAGTATCAGATGCCGAAATGCTGCATGATCCTTTGTGAAGCAAGCTTCTAAAGTGTTTTTTTTTTTTTTTTTAGCATTTCAGAACTTCCGTGAGAGAATAAGATAATAAGAAATTATCAGTGAGCCTGGCTGTATCATAGTTCTTTGTTTAAGCCCTTGTTAAATGTTCTTAAGACAGGCTAAAAGTGGCTAAAAAGATATTAGCCAATATTTTGAAAGACTATTTACACACATCACTGCTTTGAAATTATACTAGTTCTTAACACCTGTCGCTAGAGCTTATTAGGGAACGTTAATAAAAATGCATGTTTGTGCCACATCAGAAAAAAACTGGTTGAAAAGATTATATGAGATGGCAAAAAAGGTGAGAGTAGTCGCTCAAAAAATAAGTGTTGATTGATGGATTGATCTTGAAAGCTTCTGAAAGGGCAACCAACATGGGGGGTGGGGTGGGACAGCTTATTGTTAGCAATATCTGAAGTAAAATCTTCAGGGAAAAATGAAGATGATTTACTTCTTTGAAATGTGAAAATGGTTAGAACTTTTCAATATAAGATTGTAGGAAATAATCCTTTAAAATAAAATTTAATTAATTTATGTCTTCAATAATTACAAAGTAGTTGCTATGGGGGAATCAATTTATTATAGGTATCAGAAAAAATAATTAATAGATAGCAAGTAAGAGGACAGTAGATTAAGGAAGATGAGGCCCAACCCAAGGTGTATGGGCAGGAGCGGGGGGTACTGGCCCATAAGGAAGACTGCGAGTATAATTAGAGAGGTCTCTAGTCCATGTATGATTGGGGGAGATTAATTTTTGAATTTCAGACATGAGATTTAACACTTAGCAATTCCATAACTTTTTTCCTTCTTAAATGTATTCACTTGTAAATTTTGTTCAGCAGAACTGTTCAAAGCCTAGACTTCCATCCATAAGTGATAAGAAGAAGGATGAACACGATAGTTTGCTTACAGTTCTGTAACTTTGGAGACATTGCCTAACTTAGAATTCTGCCTCTCCAAAAGTAAAAATTACTCTGCGGATGAGTGTAATAGCGAGATTAATTAAGATACTACCTGGCACAGTACAGGCTTTATAAAATCTAATGATGAGCTAGGCATTAGTGGCTTACACTTCCAATCCTAGCCAGCCAGAAGATTGATCTGAGGATTCAGATCCAAAGAAAACCTGGGCAGAAAATTCCATGATCCTCCTCTCTCCAATTAACTAGCAAAAAGCTGAAAGTAGAAGTACGGCATAAATGGTAAAGCATCAGCCTTGAGCAAAAAAAGCTAAAGGACAGTGTCCAGGCCCTCAGTTTAAGCCCTGATATTGCCTCTTCCCACCCTAGCCCCCCCAAAAAACTTACTGGTGTTAATAGCAGTGATCATTATTATTGTACTTGCATTTTTTGTGATTACGAAAATAGTAATGAATTTCAGGGGATTCATATGAAAAATCTTCTTGATTTTTGGAAAAAGAAAATCTTAGGCTAATAGTAGAGGAGACATTACCTACCTCCAATAGACTCATGAAGGAAAATATTTTGTTTGGATTAATATTCTATCCGTAGGGCTTTGCCCTAGTACAGAGGAAATTCTAGATATTCAAAATAACTTTCTAAATTAATTATAATTTTTATAATATCAAGTGAATAAAGATATTTGCTGTAGATGGTATGGCATTAGTAAAAATTAGTAAGTGCACTGAAGGAAGGATGTACTTCATATTAAGTTCAGCACAATACTTGGCTAGAAAATTGTGGAGAGGTTTTCCATTATTGAGATTTGAACTCGAGACCTTACACTTGCAAGGCTGGCTTTCTCAGCTGATGTTCTACCACTTCAGCCACATTTCTAGCCTAGCTTTTTTTCTGGCTATTTTTGAGATGGAGTCTTTCTGCCCAAGCTTTTCTTGAACAGAAATTCTCTGGATCACAGCTTCCAGAGTAGTTAAGATTATAGGCCACTGACACCTGGTCAGAAGTATTTTGGAAATTCAGAAACACAATATGAATAATGTAGAATATACCTTAATGGTTAAAAAAGGTATTTAAAGCTATGCAGCCATCAATATTATATGACAAGAAGAATGTCTTGATATATACTGAAATGTTTTAAGAAGCCAGGTGCTGGTGGCACATGCCTCTAATCCCAGGTATTTGGGATGCTGAACATGGGAGGGTTGCAGTTGAAGCCAGCCTAGGCAGAAAAATTCATGAGATCCATTTCTCAACCCATAGCTGGGTACATTCTTTTTTAAAAAGTTTTTTTGTTGTTCTTATAAAGGTGATGTACAAAGGGGTCACAATTACATAATTCAGATAATGAGTATATTTCTTTCTGAACAGTCTTTCCTCATTTTCATCCAGTTTATCCTTCCAGACCTACTCCTTCACAAGTTGTATAGTTCATTTTCAACGTGGTATCTAGTGAGTATCACTGCTGCATTTGTGTGCCCTTTGTCCCCTCCATTTCTGTACTTCCTCTTTCCCTCCCCAGAACAGATAAACTTACTTACAAGACAGATGGTACAGAAATCAAAAACAGTGACAAAAGAGAACAAAAAACACAAAAAATACTCTCATTTCTTAGATTCCATTTCTATAAACATCATAAAAAATATACTTCGCCATAATAAATAATATGGAAACTCTAGACATTTACATGTGAGACCAAAGGAGAAGATCACCACCAGTATGTCATCCCAGCAACTACAGAAAACCTGGACAAGGTGGATTGCTGACCAGGCATATGCCTGGACAAAAATGAGACCTTATCTCAAACATGCCATATGAAAATCAGAGCTAAGGACCTGGCTCAGTAGTGGAGTGCCAGTTTAGGAAGTGCAAGGCTCTGAGTTCAAACTCCAGTACCACCAAAAAATGAACTAGGGAGAAAGATTTTAATAAGGTATATAAATGGCCTTAAGAACGTGACAATTTGGTTGTGAAACATCATGGCATCTATTGACATCCTATGTTAAAATGTATAGGAAGAAAAGGCTATGGAATGAAGGAAATAGTGGTACAATATATTTAGTCTGGATGACCAGTTTTAAATGTATTGAGATTGGAGTGATATTAGGGCATTTACACTGAAAAAAATAGGTTAAAAATAGGTGAGATTAAAATTTAGACTATAAACCAATAGAGATCAGATTTTGGGAATGCTTGCATCTGGCAGGAGGAAAGGGAATGGAATAAACACAGTGGATGGAAAAATAAAAGATCAGCAAGGACAGACACTTGGAAGAGAAGGAAAAAGAAGTATTAATGGAGAACATTACAAAGTGTCCATACTACACTGAAACAAGGAAGAAGGAAGAATGGAAAAGATCCTTGTATTTACATATAAACATCATTACTAACCCTTTGTATCCCCTTCTGTGCGGTAGTGGAGCACAAATCAGATTGCCCCAAAAACTGAGGCCAGACAAGGGATGAAGAAGAGAAAACATTGACAATTTGCCTCTTGTTATAGTCATGTTATCCCAAAACCAAGGAGAAAATACTTTCAGCACTCTGTTTACGTCATTAGATTGGTAAAATCTTAGGGCTTATTTCTCAGTTTATTTTATTATCTTTAAGGAGTTACACAATTCAATATGTCAGTTTATGAGTGTAATGTATCATACTCAAGGTCACCTCTTCTACAATTTTCCCGTGTCTTTCTCTGTACTACCCATACTCTCAAGTTGCCTGGCTCCATTTTCACATACTTTCATAAAATACTATGGATATTGTAACCCAGCACTCTTTTGTCCATTTTTCTGCCTCTCTCCTCTTACCTCCTCCATCCCATGGAAAGCATATTCCAGTTTTTTGATATGCATGTTGTTGAACTCAGAGTTGGTTGTTTATAGGAGTTATGCTATGGAAATCCATCTCCTCCCCAGGAGATAGTATACTTCAGTCAGTTGGATGTGTACGTCTGCACATGACCCTCTATATTTTGTTGTTGCTTAGCCCTCCACCCTTTTGCCAGTGCTTTGAACTCTTGATTCCTCTAGACATTTAACTGACCAGGTGATTTACACAGAGGAATGGGCTGGTAAGGCTTTGATGGAACAAAAACCTCATATATCATGATTCTGTACAAGTGTGGATCAATTGTGTTTTTAATATCACTTAGTACTCTCAAAGCACATATTCAAACTCATGAAATATTTAAACCCGAAGAATAAAACAGCCTGTACCAGGCTGGAGCCAAATGCATGCATTAAAACCACCCGTTCTTCCTCCATCCTGTGAGTCAAGAAGTAGATCTAGAAAGAATGTGCCATTTTCTAATCATACAGAAATCCAGCAGCAGACATATTATATGATTTCATTTTCTCTTGATTAAAGAAGTTTTGAACCTTAAACAAACTCTTTGTGTTTGGATAGACTTTAGTTTTTATTCATTCTTTGACGTTTCCTGACAGTAATACTAAGAAAAAAATTTTATTGTCAAGGTGATGTACAGAGGGGTTACAGTTACATAAGTAAGGGAATAAGTACATTCCTTGTCAAACTTGTTACCCTTTCCCTCATTTTTTCCTACTTTCCCTTCCCCAACCCCCAAGATGTACGAATCATTTCCAACAGATTGTCTTGTGTATATCACAATTGCATTGGTTCTTTGTCTCACCATTCTGTTGTTCCCCTTCCCTTCCCTAATTCAAATAAACGTACATACAATACCAGGTCACCAAAATAAAATATAGTGACAATAGGTTATATACCATAGGGGGAAGGAAGAACATACAAAAGAAACAAAAAAATCACATAGTACATTAAAAACAACAACAAAGAAAAACCTCTTGTGTCCGTTTCTTAGAGTTCATTTTACTTAGAATCATCTTATCTAGTAATATGTACATAGCTATTGAACTATTTGGCTCATGCTAAGATTATCCTAGATATATATTAATTATTGCAAATAAGAGAAAGGGAAACCATGGGAACTATTGTTCTTTAGGTCTGGCTTACTTCACGTAATATGATTTTTTCCAAGTCCTTCCATATCCTTACAAATGGGGTGGTGTTATTCTTTCTGATGGAAATGTGTATACATAAATATATATATATCACATTTTCTTTTTTTTTAATTTTAATTTTTTGTGAACACACTGTACAGAGGGGTTACAATTACATGGGCAGGTTAATGCATACATTTCTTATCAAGCATTGCAGCCTCCTCCTTTGTTTACCCTTCACATCCCTTCCCAGCCTCCCCTCCCACCCCCCACCCAATCCTCCCCGCCAACATTGTAAAGCGTGTTTTCAACATGACAACTTGTACTTCTCATTGTTGCAACAGGTCCACCTGTATCCTTAAACAACTGGTTTTTCCCCATCTCCTCTACAAGTTATACTGACATCAAATATAGTGAAAGCAGAGGTTATACTGTGGGGGAGGGACATACAAAGCTACAAAGAGATAATCTTATAAATGAGTTAGAAACAAATGCATGAAAGGATAAAAACATTAAAATACACATCTAAGGGTTCATTTTCCTGACATCACATTATCTGACCTTTTCCACTTGACTCATACATATACTAGATATTGCAAATAAGGGAAACCATGGGACCTATGTTTCTTTGGGCCTGGCTTACTTCACTTAACATAATTTTTTCCAAGTTTTTCCATTTCCTAACAAATGGGGCAATGTCATTCTTTCTGATGGAGGCATAGAATTCCATTGTGTATATACACCACATTTTCTTGATCCATTCATCTACTGAGGGGCATCTGGATTGGTTCCATATCTTAGCTATGGTAAATAATGCTGCAATAAACATAGTTGTGCTGGTAGCTTTAGTGTGGTCTTATATGTAAACATTTGAGTAAATGCCCAAAAGTGGGATTGCTGGGTCATAGGGGAGTTCTATGTGAAGTCTTTTGAGGAACCTCCATACTGCTTTCCAAAGTGGTTGAACAAGTTTACATTCCCACCAACAGTGAAGTAAGGTTCCTTTCTGTCCACATCCCCTCCAGCATCTGTTGTTGTTAGAGTTCTTGATTTTTGCTGTTCTAACTGGAGTGAGGTGATATCTCAATGTTGTTTTGATTTGTATTTCTTTTATGGCTAGGGATGTTGAGCATTTCTTCATGTGTTTATTGGCCATCCTTCTTTCTTCTTCAGAGAAGTTTCTCTTTAAGTCTTTAGCCCACTTATTTATTGGGCAGTTGTTTCTTTGAGGATTTGTTGTTGGGGGATTTAATTTTTTGAGTTCCAAGTATATTTTAGATATGAGACCCTTGTCTGTTGTATGGCTAGTGAAGATCTTCTCTCAATCTGTGGGCTTTCTATTGATCTTGCTAACTATGTCCTTCGCCATGCAGAAGCTCTGCAACTTCATGCAATCCCATTTGTCCAACCTTCCTTTGATTTGTTGTGTTTCCGGGTCTCTATTCAGAAAATTTCGGCCTGAGCCAAGGAGACCTAGGGTTTCTCCTATTCCATCCTGTAATGTTTTCAGAGTGTCTGCTTTGACTTCAAGGTCTTTGATCCATTTGGAGTTGATTCTGGTGCAGGGTGATGCATAAGGATCTAGCTTTAGTTTTCTACAAGTAGTTAACCAATTTTGCCAGCACCATTTACTGAAGAGGCTGTCTTTCTTCCATTCTATTGTTTTAGCTCCCTTATCGAAGATTAGGTGGCTATAGGTCTGTAGGTTCATTTCTGGGTTTTCAATTCTATTCCATTGGTCCTGAGGTCTGTTCTTATGCCAATACCAAGCTGTTTTGATTACTATGGCTTTATAGTAGAGTTTGAAATTTGGTATTGATATTCCTCCAGCAGTGTTCGTTCCGTTGAGGAGCGTTTTTGCTATTTGGGGTCTTTTATTGTTCCATATGAATTTTTGGATTGCCTCTTCTATTTCCTTGAAGAATGAGGTTGGAATTTTGATAGGTATCGTGTTGAATTTGTAGATAGCCTTGGGAAGTATTGTCATTTTCTTGATGTTAACCTTTCCAATCAAGGAGCATGAGAGGTTTTGCCATTTTCTAAGTTCTGTTTTAATTTCCTTTTTCAAGATTTTAAAGTTTTCATCATAGAGGTCCTTCACTTCTTTGGTTAAGTTAATTCCTAAGTATTTTATTTTTTGTGGGGCTATTACAAATGGAGTTGCTTTCCTAATTTCAGCCACACTTTTCTCATTGTTGGCATACAGAAAAGCCATTGATTTTTGGGAGTTAATTTTATACCTGCTACTTTGCCAAAGTTTTGAATCAGCTTGAGTAATTTGGGAGTGGAGTCTATGGGATTCTTTAAATACAAGATCATGTCATCTGCAAAGAGGGAGAGTTTTATTTCCTCTGTCCCTATTTGGATCCCCTTTCTGTCTGCATCTTGTCTTATTGCTGTAGCTAGGCATTCTAATACTAGATTGAAGAGAAGTGGAGAGAGTGGACATCCTTGTCTTGTTCCTGAGTTAAGAGGGAATGGCTTTAGTTTTTCACCATTAAGTATAATGCTGGCTGTAGGTTTGTCATATACAGTCTTTATTGCATTGAGGAATGTTCCATGGATTCCTAATTTTTCCAAAACCTTCATCATAAAGGGGTGTTGGATCTTGTCGAATGCTTTTTCTGCATCTATTGAGATAACCATGTGGTTCTTATTCTTGCTCCTGTTGATGTGATGAATAATATTAATTGATTTGCATATATTGATCTAGCTTTGCATCCCTGAAATGAATCCTGTTTGATCCTGGTGTATGATTTTTTGGATGAATTGTTGAAGTCGGTTGGCCAAAATTTTGTTGAGAAGTTTTGCATCAGTGTTCATCAAAGAAATGGGTCTATAGTTCTCTTTCTTTGATGAGTCCCTGCCTGGTTTGGGGATGAGGGTTATGATGGCTTCATAGAATGTGTTCGGTAGTGAGCTTTCTCTCTCAATTTCATTGAAGAGTTGGAGGAGAATTGGTGTGAGCTCTGCTTTGAAGGCCTTGTAGAATTCTGCTGTAAAACCATCTGGTCCTGGACTTTTCTTTGCTGGAAGGTCTCTTATTGCTGTTTCTATTTCAACGCTTGATATGGGCCTATTAAGCTGGTTTAACTCATCTTGGTTTAGTTTTGGCATGTCAATATTTGCTAGGAAAAGGTCCATTTCTGTCAAGTTCTCAAACTTATTAGCATAAAGTTTTGAGAAGTATTCCCTTATAATGTTCTGATTCTTGGTTATTTCCGTGGTGATGTTTCCATTCTCATCTCTGAGTTTATTTATTTGGGTGTGTTCTCTTCTGTTTCTGATAAGATTTGCTAAGGGTCTGTCAATTTTGTTAAGTTTTTCGAAGAACCAACTCTTTGTTTTGTTGATTCTTTCTATAGTTTTTTTGGATTCTAATTTATTTAATTCTGATTTAATTTTGATTATTTCTTTCCGTCTACTGGATTGGGGTTTATCTTGCTGCTCTTTTTCAAGGAGGTTTAGATGTGTCATTAAATTGTTTGTTTCAGATCTCTCCAATTTGTTGATGTAGGAGCTCAGAGCTATAAACTTACCTCTGAGTACTGCCTTTGCTGTGTCCCAGAGGAGCTGGTAATTTGTGTGTTCATTTTTGTTGAATAGCATGAACATTTGAATTTCCTTTCTAATCTCTTCCATGACCCACTCGTGATTCAGCAGTGTGTTGTTCAGCCTCCATGTGATATCGGACTTTCTTTGGTGGCTTTTGGTGTTGAGTTCTAATTTTAGTCCCTTGTGGTCAGAGAGAATGCAAGGTATATATCATATTTTCTTGATTCATCTACTGAGGGGCATCTGGTCTGGTTCCTTATCTTAGCTATGATGAATAAACATAGTTGTGCTGGTAGCTTTTAGTATGACCTTGTTTATAATCATTTAGGTAAATGCCCAGAAGTGATATTGTTGGGTCATATTTAGATTTAAAAAGCTACTTGTTTTTTTAAAAAAAGCATGATTTAGAACTAAAATTGCAAAATATAACTATTAAATTTATAATCACTTGTCTAAAGTCAACTTCTAACTAAGACAGAGAAAATGAAAAAAGTGAAAGAGGGGAAAGGAGGAGAGGAGGGAAGGAGGAAAGAAAAGAAAAGAGGAAGAGAGAAAAGGAATGAAGGAAAAGGATAGAAGAAGGCAAAGAAGATTATAGGATATTTTCTTCTTTATTTGATAGAAGCTTTATCAATTCATTAAATTCAACAATCAAGATTTAAATCAAGATTTAAAAATTTAACTTAAAGTCAAGGCTCAATGGTAGAACACATTCCAGTGAATAAAAGGAATAGTACACATATAAAAATTAGAACCCTGACTAAGAAAATCAGTAATATGTCTGTTTATTGAAATTAAAAAAAATATCCACTGGGATTAGTGTCTTATAACTAAATAGTACTTAATCATATAATATCTAGATGCACACCTTTGATAAGGCAGGTGTTCTACAAAGTTTAAACAACCTTTTGCTTACAACCAAGCTTTTAAATGAGTAATAGTGACACACTGATGTATGCAATGCATAACAGAGATAAATTCTTGTAGCTTGTAAGTGACAGAAGTGACAGACTATAAGTAAGTGACAGAGATACAATAGAATTAGGCATTTTGACAAATCTAAGCTGTAAATTTCTCTATGAAATGCCTCTTAACTTGAAGCAAGAACACATAAATAGGTAGTGAGGAAGCTCATTAGTTAAAGATAGGGATGGAAACTGAGTGTCAGTGGCTCACACCTATAAGCCTAGTTACTGAAGAGTCTGAGATCATGGTTGAGGTCAGCCCAAGGACAAAAGTCCATGAGACTCCATCTCCAATTAACAAGCAAAATGTCTGGAGACATGGCTCAAGTGGTAGAGTTCTAATCTTGAGCAAGCAGCATCTACTGTGAGTAGGACTGTAAGTTCAAACCACAGTATTGGCACTTGATAGCAAGAAAGAAAAGGAGGAAAGTAAAAAGAGAGATTAATATTTGGATTAGAAAAAGATTTCAGCAAATTTTGGAGGAGAAAGCAAATATGTTGGCTTATTGAGCACGAATTTATATTGTTGGGTGGAAATTTATAAAAAAAATTATAAATAAATTATAAAAAATTATGAAACATTTGATATTTGATCAAATAATTATTTTGTCCCTTATTATCCAGAACTATTAATATTATTATACCATCCCTTTGAAAACCTATTATGATTCATATACTTAACATATGCGATCTCATTCTCAAGAATTTTATAAAATTGTGGAATTTTTGGCTAAAATTTATTACTTAGAATATGTGCGTGCTATGTGGTTCATATGAATTCTCTAATTGTCACCTCACTATAAACATGTGAGGCAAGTACTCTTGTTAGTACCATACTATGTATGAAGAAGAAATAGAGATATTTTTTAGGAGATTGAGAATGTTTACCACATCTATAGACTTTGTAAATATTGGAACACAGATTGAAGTTTGTATCTTTTTTCTTTTCTGGAGTCCACATTCTTGCCTACTGAGTATCTGGGAGAATACATGGAAGATTCAAGAATATAAAGCAGTGAAGCATCATGACATATTTACTCTAAGAAACACCCTAATTGGAAAGAAGGATAAGGACAAAGTAATAGGAGGAGGAAAGCCAGTAAGCACAAGGGTACATGTGTATATATATGCATGACATCTATGTATACATATATGTATGCATCCATGTTGATTTTTCTGGAGTGTCCATGGTGGTTGGATCTCTATGCAGTAAGGTAACCTGAGACAAAATGATCTCAATGAGGATTTATAAACTAGGAATGACAGGGGGGTTGGGTCCAGGGAAGATTGCATTCTATTAATAATCTAGATCTTTGAGAACACCTGGTTTTATGCACCTAACCAATTCCACTTAACAGTTCATTAAATCACCTGTTTATTTGTGATAGGCCCTGTATAATATGATGTATCCACAGATATAAGTATCATGGTTTGTGTCGTACTCTGGAAATGACAAGAAGCCATGATAATTTGAAATTGATTTTCTTGGGTGTCATATTCTTCCCAAGTCTAGTGGTAATGCTATATTCTCAAGTAATAATGATAGGAGACATATCTTTTATTTAATATTTGCTTCATAACAGGGGCAGGATTAGTAGAACATCATATCCTATGTGTACAAATCATAATAAATAGATCTAAAATTGCTATATAGAACAAGTGATAAAGACCAAAGCAGATTTAAAATGTGGTAATAGTAGGGTTGTGGCTCTAGTCTACATTTGTATTTCATATGCACATGTATAAATTTTGGGTCCTCTTTGAAATATATGAGTTTTTTGAGAATGAGGATATGTCTTTAAAAATCTTTACTTTCTCAGTGTCTGTCACTATTCTTGGCACCTCATAGATGTTCAATAATTGCTCATTGTGCAGAGATGGGTTACAGTTAAGATGTCAATGCTTTGCTACCTGTTTCTGCACTTGTTAAAATATATAACATGAGAAGGTATAAATATTAATTCTTCAAGTTTAGTATGTTCTTAGCATTCGTGAAATTATAAAAAAAAGTGGTAAAGAAGCAAAAATAAAATGCAATGAAACCATTAAGATTCCAATTAAAGAAGATTAAGACATGGAATAATTCACATGAGTTATTCATGAAAAAAACTCCTTTTCAGGGATAAAAATACATCTCAAAATCAAATTATGTCATCATTGAGGCAGGTGGTTACTATAGCAGCAAAGAAAAAAGCGACAGTAAAATTAACTAAAGGCTCTCAAAGATAAAAATATGTAAAGTAGTCAAGATTCGTGAATTAGAACATTAGATAAAATGTCTGAATGTAGATGTGCTGTGGGTCATTCTCAGCTTGAATGCCATATAATCCCAAGAGCCTACATGTCCAGAAAAGTGCTAGACAATATGTAGCACTAATTGGATTTCTTTGACCACTGTTGATGCTACCAGCTGTCCTCACACAACCGTCAGGTTCAGTATAAATCAATTCTCAAAGAAAAACATTTTTTCCAGAACCAAACATTTCATTTATTTTATTGAAACTTCAAGTCTACAAGTCCTCTCACTTTTCCAGGGTCTTTGGGTAAAGAAGAGATTGTAAATGATGAAACAAGAACTTCATCTATGCCTCTGGAAGATCTAAAACTCCCAGGAGCACAAAACATTACCAGGGTAGAGAAATATCCCAGGGAGAATTTTTATCTTGACTAATCAATATACAATATGTGTGTGTGTGTGTGTGTGGTGTGTGTGTGTGTGAATTCTTTTCAGAAAAATGACCTTTGTTAACTGAAACTTGTATAGTAAAAAACTGGGATTAGAATGACACCAGCACAACAAACTCACTCAACAACAGCTCCTCTGTAATTCTCCTTCACAAACACATATCCAGATCTCAGAGCACAGTTCTAGTTTTACTGAATGAAAAAGATGTGTAAGATTATGTTTCAGGGTGAGTGGCTATAGAGACTCCTTGGTTCTTGGATCACTCTGTAAGCAGCCATGATCTAAATAAATGTGGAAAAAATATTGGAAGAATACCTCATCTGGTGGTTTGAAAAGGCACTAAATGTTCATGAATGTCATAGCCCAGATTTACGTATTTCCAGTTAAAATGGAAGTGTTCTTAAATTTTTTTATCTCGTCCTTTCCATCAAAATCTCTTTCAAGAAAAGTTTTAGCATGTCCTGTCATAGAGATAATAGGTACCACATAGCCCCTGCTGTCTTGCTGATGAGAGCACAGACCCTGGAGTCTCTCAAGTGTTCATCAGTTAATGTTGAAATGCTGCCTTGCCTATGCTAAGTGTCTTTAACTTTTCTATGATTTCACCAAAACCTCTTGTAGACATAGTTGTTTTCATTTAAACACAGACTAGATGGTACCATCTATTCTTATAAAGAACTCCTGGATAGTGCTGAATAGGGTAAATGGCATTATTTTCTTTGATTGAGAACTATCCATGCAAGGAATACATGTGAACCTAAGATACTTCATCCAGCTGACCAGGAAATGTTGTAACAGCAATGAGAATATGCAAGTATCTTAGAATCACTGTATAATGATTTTAGAAATATAAAGCCAAGTGGGCAGGCTCTCTTTTAAGTGCTTCCTAAACAGAATGTCATTCACCGTGGATCTTTATTTGTTATCAAAAGCTTATTTTTTATTTCTCTTTAGAGTTCTTTTTTTTTCTGTTTCTTTCCCTAGTCTGAAATGCTTTAATGTGAGGGAGTTCATTCTAGGAAACCGGTGAAGCAAACAAAAGACTCATGGAGCCATACTGAGCAAATGAAATCACATCTATTAATTCAGTCTTCCCCCACTTCCCTCCTTCTATCAACTAGAGAAAGTTACAAGAAATAAAAACAAAATGCAGATGGAAGCCTACTCATACAGAGGGAGTGTGAGGGTTCTTTTCTTTCTTTCTTTCATCCTTCCTTTTACATGCAGCAAACAAAATCCTCCATAAAGCTTCAAAAGCTCTCTGACATCATCAGTCCTTGACTGAGAGTCATTAAGTTGCTAAAGCCCAGAAAATCAAATTGTGTTTAGGACTTTTTGATAATCTAGTAACAGAGTAAAAGGTGATTCACCAATTAGCCCATGTAATTGGGTAATAAAAAACATGTTCTGTGTGAGCAGTGGGTACACAGTAGTCATTGCCATTCTTCATTGTTTTCTGATTATAACTACTTATGTTTGCCCCTGATCCCAGGTCCAGATGCCTCATGAAAGAGAATTCACAAATATCTGTGTTTCTGAATCAGATAGGTGAATCAATCCCTTACTTAAGCAGTTCATTTATATTAGCCTTTTATCCTATGTCAGTTCCCTCTTGTCAGGGTCTGTATTGGGTAAAGGCTCAGGCTCTCTGGTCCTTGCTTCCATAGAGCTCCTGTAAGTTGTTCTCTGTTTCAGTTCTCTTAAGATGAAAAAGCAAACTAAAGTGAGAATCTTACAGAAATTACAGTTTTATACTAAAATGATTGTCTCCTTAGCTGATTCTCAAATTCTAACAATATTGTCAGGACATGTATTAAACAAAGGAAGAATTCAATTTGAGAACTGTCTTGCTCAGAGATTCTTCTTGCCTGGTTAAGAAGAAATTTGTGAAAGAATAGAGACTGAATATTTGATAGATTCTTTAAAAGTCACTCTTCATAATTTTCTATGCCCATCTTTTGAAATCTAAGGTGACTGGCTCTGCTTAAAATACATGTATTTTTCTCAGTAAATTCAAATTGATTTAAGGCTTGGTTGAGAGTTTAAAACAGTTGCTCAGTAGAAAATCCAAACCATGTTCCACTTTTGTTTTTTCTTATTGCCACTAAAGTATATGGGCACTGTTTTATGGCCCAGGGCCTTCTCATTAATATAATAAAAGAATAATGAAAATAAATTACCTGAACTTAAGCCAATAAGGAAAATACATCTTAGCTGACACAGTCCTTAATGCTGTTTTACTACTCTGAATGATATATACCTGTGCTGATTTTATCATTGACTTTTAAGGTCATATTTTAGTGTTATTTATGAATTTAAAAAGACATTAGTAAACAATTTCCCTTGCCCCTAGATGATTTGTTTCTTTCAAACTCATGATACATATTTTATATTATTTTTCCTCTCTGTAAACCATAAATAAAATTCTAAACTATGTAACAGCCTTTGTCCATTTTGTTTTAGTCATATATTTCAGAAGACCTTAGATTATATTTCATTTAGACAAGAACATAATAATCATAAAAAATAAGAAAATGTGGTTGATTTATGGCCAGAATAAAACTTTAACTCTGAAACCTTTTTAATATACAGCATTTCCTCCTCCATATGTATTTAATACATATTAATATTTTTCTCTCTTATTTGCAGGTCAATGGGACAGAAATTGAATATGAATTTGAAGAAATTACACTGGAGAGGGTAAGATGAAATTTATATTCCAAGTCACAATTTTGCCTCACACATTCTAGTTCCTAATTGGTTGTCTTGTAAAATCACATGATTGTGTATCATAACCTGGAAATTTCTCACGGTACTCACAGTGAAAATATTAATGGAATGCTTGCAGGCAGAGTATTGCAGCAGGAAGCCAAATAACCATAATGTTCTGAATCTACACCACATCGTAAGGACCTGGAGAAATGAATTTATAAAAAAAAAAGAGAGAAATGTTACATGAGTTTATACTTTGTTTTTTTTTTAATTATTAGTCTACTGGCTATACCTTTCTAATATCTGATGCTTTATATTCTTATTTGTGTGACATTGATGTCATCATCAGAACTGCAATTACCATGCATCTTTTATTGAGAGAGAGAGGGAGAGAGAGAGACAAATTTTAAAACTACCCACTTAGAGAAAAATAGGACAACTCTACAGAGGTCTGTGAACATTCTGGAAGGAATTTGGCAAATGCTTTAGACAAATAAAGGAAACTATGCCACATGGACCTAATATATTTAGACATTTAACAAAGGCATAAGAGAAAAGCCATAAGCTATCTAGAAAGAACAAAGTGACAAGAGGCATTAATAGAATATTTATCATTATTAAAAGGCTAATACACATGTAAAACTCTGTTAAGCAGCAATGAAAGACAATGACAGTAAGCAGATTTTCGCTCTAACTGAGAAACAAATGTAAAAGAATATTAGTATAGAGTACCAATGAATGGTGCTGAAATGAGTATAACGCTAAAAGAGCAATTTAGTAATCTGGATCAAAAGCCTGCAGAATGAGCACACTTTTGTATTTACAATTTCTATTAGTAAGAATAGACAATTACAGAAAGATTGCTCATATTAGTATTGTTTATAATGGTGAAAGATGAAAGAGGAGTTTCATAAAATATTAGCATATATCATATTAATTATATTAAATTTAATTAAATATTAAAATATATTTAAATAATATTTAACCAAACACTGAACTTGAGGATATGAGGTCTACCTAGATTGTATTTTTAAATTAAAAAAATCATGTTTTAAAAGGATATTTAAAATGTCAGATAAGCAGGGTGCTGGTGGTTCATGTCTGTAATCTTAGCTACTCAGGAGGCTGAGATATGAGGATTGCAGTTCAGAGCCAGCCCGAGCAGAAGAATCCTTAAACCTTATCTCCAATTAACTAGCAAGAAACTGGAAGTGGAGTTGTGGCTCAAAGTGGTAGAGTGCTAGACTTGAGTGAAAGAGCTCAGGACAATACCTAAGCCCTGAATTCAAGCCATACTACCAACAAAAAATGTCAAAAGTGATGGCATCGTGTTAAGAATTGTTGGATGATTTTGATTTCTTCCTTTTGAGTGTCTTTAGTCTCCACATCAGTTAGAATAAGCATATAATACATTTATAATAAGCAATAAAATATAAGTGTTTTCCCATGAACCTTCATTCAAGTATAAATTAACACTCTAGACCTTCACATTAGTTCCCAGCTCCTTTGTAATTTACTGCTTATTCGCTTTCCTGAGTCAAGGAATTTCTCATTTTCAGCTTAATTTTTATTGAGTATGAGTGTCTTTAAAAGGAAATTTACATTGGAAGTTAAGTGTTTGACAAATGAGGTCTTTAAAACTTCCATTATGGACTTTGATAAAAATTTAATGGCATACTAAATAGAGAAAACTGAAGCATATAGGAAATTAGCTCAAATGAGAGAACACACACACACACACACACACACACACACACACACACACACACACACACACTTTCTCTGTAAGATTTGTGATGTACAGCACAAAATGAAAATGTAAAAACTTCTGTTTTTCCCCCTCAAGCCAGTAAACACGTTTTCTTATCCTGACTGTATAAGTCATAAAAGAATGAGAAGCTAACATTGGTATGAGAGAAAATATTCCACAGGAGAGGGAAATTGAGGAAGCTAGTGAGGGTTCTGATGCTTACTTGCTTCCTGATCCTGAGCACTTTCTCTGATGTCTCTTGCTACTCCTAGGGCTACCAATCACCCAGGCACATGGGGAACACTGAAAGTTCCATTGACTACACTCTTTCCAAAGTCTGTTTGTCAGGCATCATCTTCTTTGACCAGTACTTCCTCTTGGTCCCTGTCATTTGTTATAATACTCCCTCCCCTAAAATTCTTCAACTGCCATTCAGACCTAGAGACTGATTTCATCATTTTCCTCCACTTTTCTCTCTACTCTATTCCAGATCTTCCCTCTACCTAGAAAATACTGCCTGGTTCATAACTCTAATTGCCCCTCTCATACACTCAGTATTTCTCTCCTCTCTCCCATTTTGTGTTTATCCAGCAAAACCTCAGACCTTCTTAATTTGACTTATTCTATGCCACCACCTCAGCACCAGAAAATGGCCAGAGAAATACTCCCTCATCACACTTCAAATTCTTAACCATTGGCTCATGAGAAACTCTGGCAATTCTTAAAATTTTCTGTAGAAAAATCTTTCTCATTCTTTGAGACAATAATTTCACATTTTATTTGTTCTCTAAAATTTCTCTTCCTTCATCTTCACTTTTAGCTGATAACTTTTCTTCAAATGTCCTTGAGAAAACAAAATCCAATCAATCAAATGGATACCACCTCATCATTCTGAGCCAGTATGTCCTTCTCAGGACAGGGAAGGAATTTTTCCACCTTCTTTATAAGACCATTCTACAATTGCAACCTGGATGTCACAAACTCTTGTTTACTTGATGACTTCATCTCTGTAATTACCTTTTTCTATATTAATTTCTCTTTTATATTTTCCTGAATACCTTTAACCCAGACATGATATAATATCTCTCTTCTTTTTTTTGAAGCAGAATAGTTTTATTTTCTTTCTTTTTTTTATTGTGAAAATACCATACAAAGGGGTTACAATTACATGGGCAAGGTAATGAGTGCACTTCTTATCAAGCATTGTTGCCTCCTCCTTTGTTTCCCCTTCCCATCCCTTCCAATACCCTTCCCCCCCCCCCATGCCAAAGTTGTAAAGCTCATTTTCGACATAACATCTTGTACATCTCATTGTTGCAATGGGTCCACCTGTATCCCTATTTAAACAATTTGTTTTTTCCCTTCCCCTCCACAAATTATACCAACATCAAATACAGTAAAAGCAGGGGTTGTACCATGGGGAAGGGACATACAAAGCAACAGAGAAATATCTTATAAATATATTAGAAACAATAGCAAGAAAGAAAAAAAAAACATTTGAGTTCTTATCTTGGGGCTCATTTCGTTTAACAACAGATGCTGGAGGGGATGTGGACAAAAGCAAAGCCTACTGCATTGTCAGTGGGAGTGTAAACTTGTTCAACCACTTTGGAAAATAGTGTGGAGGTTCCTCAAAAGACTCCACATAGAGCTCCCCTATGACCCCAGCAATCCAACTTTTGGGCATTTACCCAAATGATCACAAACAAGAACATACTAAAGCTACCAGCACAACTATGTTTATCACATTATTCACCATAGCTAAGATATGGACCCAACCCAGAGGTCACTCTGTAGATGAATGGTTCAAGAAAATGTGGTATAGCTGGACGCCGGTGGCTCACGCCTGTAATCCTAGCTACTCAGGAGGCTGAGATCTGAGGAACGAGGTTCAAAGCCAGCCCAAGCAGGAAAGTCCGTGAGACTCTTATGTCCAATAAACCACTACAAAACCGGAAATGGCTCTGTGGTTCAAGCGGTAGAGCGCTCGCCTTGAGCTAAAGAGTGCAGGGACAGCCCCCAAGCCCAGAGTTCAAGCTCCACAACCGACCAAAAAAGAAAGAAAGAAAGAAAGAAAAAGAATATGTGGTATATATAGACAATGGAATTCTATCAGTGGCATTGCCCCATTTGTTAGGAAGTGGAATATTTGGAAAAAATGATATTAAGTGAAGTAAGCCAGGCCCAAAGAAACATAGGTCCCATGGTTTCCCTTATTTGCAATAACTAGTATATGTCTGAGACAAGTAGAAATGGTCAGATAAGTTGATGTTAAGCGAAATATCTCTCTTCTTTAAAACAGTTATAAGTGTCAATGAACCCAATGTTTCTCTGCTACTATTGCTACATGAACCTAATTTACTTAATCAAGTCTAGGAAAAAATTGCATAATTAACTTCACTATATTACCCTATTGGTTATTTAACCTATTTCATGCTTATACCCTGACAGTCATCTTAAAATTATCTCTGTCAAAAAGTTATGGCAGGTTCCATCTTGTGAAGCGCAAGTATTAGTCCTCAGACCTAACTTCTCAGTAGCATGTCATCTTTCCTTCATCAAAGATGTTAAATTTTGCCTGGTGCCAATCCCTTACCCAGGAGGTTGTGATCTGAAGATTGCTTCTTGTGAGAAGACTCTTTTTAGTTCATTAGCACATTTATTAATGGAATTGTTGGTGTTTTAGGGTTTAGGTTTTTTTAAAGTTCTCTGAATCTGGATATTAGACTAAAAATATACATGAGATAAATAAAGACCCCCAAGTAGCAAAAGCAATTCTTAGCAGGCAGAAATAATTCTGGAGGGATAACAACACCAAACTTCAAATTCTGCTTTAGAGCAATAATAATGAAAACAGTTTGATACTGCTAATAAATAAATAAATAAATAAATGAATAAATAAATAAAAATAGGCCAATGGAACAGAATAGAAGACACTGAAATAAACTCTCAGACATACAGTCACTCAAAATTCAAAAGGGGAGCCAAGATCATAAGCTAGAGAAAGACAGCCTCTTCAAAAAATGGTGCTGGCAAAGCTGGGTATCCATGTGCAGAAAACCAAAATTAAATTCTTATATATCACCTTGCAGTAGCATGAATTTAAAATGGATGAAAGACCTCAAGGTAAGACGTTATAGGAAAAGTAGGGGGAAAATTAGGGCTCCTAGGCATAGGTAGAAACTTTCTAAATAAACATCCATGAGCAAAGCAAAGCAAACAAAAACTTGGTAAATGGAACTGCATCAAACTAAGGAGTTTTTATATGGCAAAGGACATAGACAACAAGCTAAAAAGACAGTCTACAGAATGGAAAAAGATGTTTTTGCCAGCTACATATCAATGGCCTAATACCCAGAATATACAGACACTGGATTCTAAGCTCATTTGCATTGAGTTAAACTGCCCTAAAAATGAAACTCAGGTCTCATTTCTTCTAAGAAGTACTTCTTGACTTTTCCCTCTTATGCAAAGTGTTTCTTCACAAATATACTCATAATATACAACAAGTAAATCTGTCTCTCCTACTGATCTATGAATTTCTTGATGGAATTTTATCATAATGTAACTGATTTAATCTGAAGATGACATTGGAAAAGCTATCAGACAATTTGAAGGCCATTGGTTGCTTCCATCTCTGTATCAGTATTGTTCATTGCATAGGATATGTGCCACGGGTGTAATACTCTACAAATACATATGTTTTTTTCAATTGTGAGGTTTTAACTCACAGCCTGAGCACTGTCCATTAGCCTATTCCCTCAAGTATAACATACTACCACTTTGAGCCACAACACCACTTCTGGTTTTCTGTTGGTTAATTGGAGATAAGAGTCTTGTGGACTTTTCTGCCCAGCATGGCTTTGAACCACGATCCTCAGATCTTAGCATACTAAGTCATGCCAGTGGCATGAGCCACTGGCACCCAGCTTTTCAAATAATCTTATGCATATCAACTTGTTAGATACTTAGTAAGCATGAGTACTAGAAACAGTCCTTGTTTCATAGAGCTTTGGCCTGGTAGATGACACAAAGAATTTAACAAGTAGATACAATGTAAGAAAATTTTAAAAAGAGAGAACTATACCTATCTGGTCCCAAATGGAGAAATGAGAAGAAACATTGTGTTAAAGGAAGTAAAAAGAAGTCCTCTTAGGCAGGAAGTTGCAGGTACAAATGTTCAAAGATTTTAGAAAAGTAACTTATTTAACAAACTTCAATAACTCAGAATGATGGTTGTTACAGAGCAGGACTCAAAGACACTAGGCTAGGTGAGGATGGGGTAAGGTCAGAGATCATGAATGTCATCAAAAAATACCAACAGGGCTGGGAAGGTGGCTCAGTGGTAGAGTGCTTGCCTTGCATGCATGAGCCCCTGGGTTCGATTCTTCAGCACCACATAAGCAGAAAATAAAAGCCAGAAGTGGCGCTGTGGCTCAAGTGGTAGAGCACTAGCCTTGAGCTGAAGAGCTGAAGGACAGCACCCAGGCCCAGAGTTCAGGCCCCACAACCAAACCCCTCCCCCCCCCCCCAAAAAAAAAGATTTATATTGTAAACTGAAGGCAATGGGGAGGCTTTGAAGAATTTTAAGCACAGAAATAATACAATCATATATGTGTTTTAGAAAGAATACTTTGGAAGCAAGATGGAGTATAGTTGTTTATAGGTCATGAGAGGATACAAGTATACCATGTGTGACATACTTCCTGGATTCTGACAATAGTGGTGGAAGAGGGGAACATTCAGAGTATATTAGGAATTATAGAAGAGATTCTGGTGTTTTGTAGGATAAAATGTTTAAGAGAGGATGAATCAAAGCTATTTTGAGTAAAACCCAATCCAGCACAACCTAGTGGTTGTGGTAGCTCAAGCCTTCATGATAATATAGGCTCATCTGGCACTAGTAAAAGTGGTCTCTGAGTGATGTATCAATTCTCTCTAGGTAAGGCTAATAGATGACATAGCTCCAGCATGGCTTATATTATGAGAAGCTATCTGGCCTTGCAAGGATCATAGGATCATGAAGAGATGCTCACCTCCTACAACTACTCTCTGTCAGCCATCCCTACAAAAAATATGTGGAGGGTTGTTCTGACAGCTGCAGAATGTATGGACATGTAGTACTCCTTGAATGTTTTATCTGCCAAATCAGGAATTTTCTTTTTTTTTCCAAATCAGGAATATTCTTTTTAAGATGAACAAAAGCAATCAACTATCTGAGTCATTTCCCCAAGTACAAGTCATTGACTTTTAGTAGATGTTATCTCATCTAACAAAGCAACATGTTTCTCCTATACCAAAATAAACATATAATGCAACAAGAAACAACTAACTTATTCAGTCTCAAAACATCCTACAGATGAAGCAAATTTGGAGTAGAATGACAGGAATATAAACATTTCAAAAACAGTACTTATGAAGTTGCAAGTAAGAAGTGGTTCACTTAAATTGTCCACTGATGGCCTCTTCCCCTTCATCCAGGGATCAAATTAGCCTTGACTAAGACCAGACTTTTATCTCAGATTATTGATCTTTGTGAAAATTCCTAAACTCAGATAGAATTAATGGATTTGTAACTTCAGATAATTTAGTTTAGACACTTTTAAATTCTTCATGTTTTCTATATCTCTGTAGTTATTTTCAATTAACTGTAATTAGGAACAAAAAAAAACTGAGTCCAAATAGTTAATGGGTTTCAGTGTTACATAGTCAGCTGATTATATTTAGTGAAATAATTTAGACAATAGATGTACTTCCTGAGTTCTTAAGTTGCATATATGTCTAATTATAAGTGTATTAAATATAGAAAGATGATTGATAGAGATATGCATACAGAGATAACTCTTACATATTAGTGTATATTTAGATACAAATACATTCATATAATACGTATAAGTTTTCATCAGTTTTACTGGATTTGGCTGAAGAAAAGTGGGCAGCTCAGACAGAATTTTTTTGCCTGCTAGAATAGGCATGTCCTATGTAAATGACTCAACCTATTAAGATCTCAGTTTTCATTCTCACAAGTGGTTTACGATTACCTGCTTCACAACATTGTGGTAAAACTAGAAATAACATCTGTACAACCTCAAAAATAGTTCCTGGAACATCTTAAATGCTCAATAGTATTGGTTATTGTAAAATGTATGCCCATGCACACACATTTTTTTAGGCTACACTACTTTTGAAAATGTCACTTACTATAACTTCAAGCTATGAATCCACAACTAGTTCAAGTGGTAGATATGTGCTCCTGCTCTGTGTGTGTGTGTGTGTGTGTGTGTGTGTGTGTTTTCACAGCTATGTTTGGGATAAATGTTAAGATTTTTCATTAATCTCCCAAACATATGGATGCCTAGTTGTCCATATATTGCATAAATATGTTAAGTGGATAGTTACTTAACTACTACCTCTGAGTTTGCAGTCATTTAGAATAACCTAGCACTCCTTGTGCTCTTTCTTTTCTTTCTTTACTTATTTTCTAAAGGTGATATATAGATGGGTTACAGTTACATAGGTCAGGTCATGAGTATATTACTTTTTGAATAATGTCATCTTTTCCCTTATTTTCCCCCAGGTTTTCCTTTCCATGTCCCGTCCTCCCCCATAGTTTGTTTTCAACATAGTGTCTTCATTTGCTTTTAATTCACAAGAGTGAGAGATCCCAGCTATCCCTCTCTTTCCTTTCTGTTCATTATAGATAAAGTCTCTCAGACTTCTCTTCTTGGACAGCCTTTAAAGTCAGGTCTCACCCTCCTGAGTAGCTAAAATTACATGTGTGAGCCATTGGCATCTGGCAAATGTTTTCTTTTTAAGTGCTTGAGAATATGGCACTACTTCAGATGCTCTTATGCTGTCTTAAATGCTTTATTTTAATGATCTCCATTTCTGGGCTTTACATATACTCTAGTGTACAGTTATTGTTTTGTCTGTGTGTTACAGTCAGCTTGAAGATTCTCTCTCCTTGGGGAAACTCAGAGCTTTTCCCCATGTCAGCCGTGTGATGCTGGGAAAGTCTTGCCAGTCCTCACAGCCCTGGTCACACTGTTGACCAGTCTGGAAGTATCCACTGGAAATATTGGAAAGCTATTTGAAAATAACACTAACTCCTAGACTGTGCCTAGACCCAATGAATCTTATTAGATGGATCATGGAAAGCTGATAGTTAAAATTCTGTGAGTTGATTTAAGGCCCAGCTTAGAGGCTGCCACCTGAGCCAAAATGAACCAATCAGAATGCACCTCAATTCTTCTAGTCAGAGTAGTTCAAATCAAGCATTTGTAACTTTCTATCAGGGACATACAAATATATCTTGGGGGTGCATTTCGGCTTTGCTATGCTAAAGTTATTGAATAGCTCCTGTACTAGTTTATGCTGACATCGCCTCTTCTCAAAATAACGTTTGCCTGCTGTGATTTCTATGTTGAACCCCCACGGGTCCACATTTGAAAGCTTGGTCCCACCAGGGCTGGTGAAAGGTGGTAGATAGGGATGAGAACTCATGGGAGATCCTTAGGTCAGTGGTGCTCTGTTGTCAGAAGGTAATTCACAGGCAACTTCTTGATAAATCTCATGCAACCCACTGAGATCGTCAGAAAATTGCTATGAAAGGAGTAAGCCTGGTTCTTCCTACCCACTCTTGGAGTTGTGATCAGTGCTCCCAAATATGCTCCTACTGTGATGTACTGCCATCCATGGCTCTCACCTGAGGCCAGACTGATGCCTACCCACTTGCATGATCCTAGATGTTGTATCCCTCACCTGTAAGCTAAATAAATGTTTTTTTCTTTATTAGTTAGTTGCCCTAGGCATTTCATTGCAGGAGTGTGAAACTAATACATGGCCTAGTTTAAATTCTTTGCCTTTCCTAAATTCCCATTTTGCCTCTTACCACCAGCCTAAGATGATAAAGCAAATAATATTGGCTGGTTGCAGAAAAACGTAATACCCTAAAGTTCACACATACAGTCTTCTTTAAAGTAACACATTACTGTGTTGCAACTCTAAAGAATAAAAGACCAATAAAACAAAAGTGACACCTGAAAAAAAGGATAGTGACAGGTCCATGAATTTAGATCTCCACTGTCTAAAGATTTTCCTGCCTTAGGACCCAGCATGCTTTTTGTATGTGTAGAAAGTCTTTTGCTGTGTAAACCATTAGATTGAGATGTCAGGGGAAAAAAACCTGAGTGTTAAAAATATAGTTTACAGACATTAGTGGAGTCATTAATCTAGCTTTTCTTTAGATGTAAGAATCAAAGTCCCAGGAATGAAGAGAGGCTGGTAAACATACCTCAAAGGTTTGATTTAGATGAATCGGCAGAACATGCATTTAAGTGGAAATTCAGCTGCTGACTCCAACCTTCTCTGTTTTTTCTTTTTATAAGCTTCCAGCTGAGTTATCTTCCTTCTCCCATCTCACAACCCTCAGTCACCAGACTATTAACGAGTGCTCTTTTCTAGTTCATTAGTTTGAGCCACACACCCTCAAAACCAGCCAGTATATTTGCTATTGATAATCATTCATTTTGACATCTTTCTTTATTTAACACGGTTCCTGATTATTCCCAGAACATCTAATCCTTGCATCATGATATTTCTAAAACTTAACACCTTTAAGACAAAATCTACAGTTTAAAATATCTGTTTTCCATTGCTAAAACAGAATTTATGAAGGAAAGAAGTATTTGGCATCGAGTTTGGCATTTGATAATAGCCATTATACCATATCTTATCAAGACGGAAAAGTTAGGGATCATTCTTCAGATAGAAAAAGGGGGTCCACAATTGCTCTGTGCATAGGATCACGAACATTATTAATCTACCCATCTTAAAAGCCTTTTAACACTGGTATGATGACAATTTCATTTCAAGGTGAATTTTAGAGGGATATCCAAGCCCTCGCAAAAGACTTGCCTGGAAATGGCCAAGTTCTAATCATGCCAAGCTGAGTTTGCTCATCTGATGGGGTCTATCTCCATCAATAAGATACGCATAAATAAGGAGTTTTTATAAGGAAAGTTCTAACACAGAGTGTCATGGAAGTTCAGTAGAATGGTAGAAGTACTGGCTGAAATGTTAGGAGTAGTAAATATTCTGGTTTCTGAATCTTTTGTCTTGTATGTAAATTTATCAAATTTGCAGAGGAAAAGGGAAGCAGAGAAATGGTAGAACAAAGGGTGAATAGCCAGTGATATTCACTGGACACTGTGAAGGGAAAAAACTGGGAGAAAATGATGGAAGAGGTGACACTGTTCAAAAAATAAACGTACTCATTACATGGCTTATGTAACTGTAACCCTACTGTACATCACCTTAATAATTTTTTTAAAAAAAGATTCTATGAGCAGTACAGAAAACAGCCAGCACATATACCTGAGTTATATCTTGGGAAATGGTAAGACCTGAGGAATATGTTATTTGACTCTGTTTTCTATAACACATTTATCAGAGTAACAGAAAATACAACCTAATATCTGTCGTGGTGTTCCCAGCACCTTTCTTCCAATTTCTTCAATCAGGTCCAAAATTATCCTACACAGTAACCCCTATGAGGACCACAGGTAGCTACTCTGATGTCCTGTGCATCTCCTCTCTAAACTCAGGTTCCAATGAAGTGGATGTTTACCACTTGACATCCTTATTTCAATCTTCACATTATGGCTCTTTTGGAGAAAAGAATTATAAGAATATATTATGAAAATATACATCAGAATCTGAATGATAAACTATCTGACTTGAATGTAAAATTAGTTTATATTCAATTTAAATTAAAGAATGCATAGTCAATCAGACAAAGGAATGTGATGTCAGCATATATTGAATTCTAGATTTAACATGTCCATTTATGTGTACACAAATGTGTACCTACACAATACCAACCCTTCTGTTATTCCTCCTCCTCCCACCAGTTAGGTTTATTAATTATTACCTCCTCTTACAAGCTTTGTCAAATACACCCAAATTAGAGTTAGTTTGTCCATTCTCTTCATTCCTTTCAGGCTTTCTTCTCGTCATTTGTGTTTATATTACATCTACTTTTTGTACACTGACTGAAAAGAGGACTATGGTTTATTTTCTTGATAGCCCTAATACCTAAGTTAGATGCTTAGTTTTTAAACTGAAGTTCTACAGAGTTTAAATTAGTCAGGATAGACTCCTCAAAATCTCAGTGACTTACCAGATCACAATATTATTTCTCCTCTTTTCATTCAAGAATAGAACTCTTAGGCAGAGTTCTCCAGAGAAACAGAACCCATACAGCAGGTATAGAGTAATATGGAAGAGCAGATTTGGTCTGAGAATTTCTCCTTGTGTTTATAGAAGCTGAAATGTTACATAATCTGCTACCTACATGATGGAGATCCAGGAGAGGCATAGTATAAATCAGCCTAAGTCCCACACCAGAGGGCTGAGAAAGGAGGGAGGGAAGAGTGAATAAGTTCCAGAAATGAAGGATGAGAACTTGGGCTTTGATGTCTTAGGGCAGGAGAAAAATGTCATGTTTTCTACCTCCGGAGAAGGAAGAGAGTTCATTCACCTTTCTTTTGTAATTTTCTTCCATTCAAGCCCTCAACAGGTTCAATAACATCCAGGTGTATTGGTGAGGGCAGTTTTCATTACCCAATCTCTTGATTCAAATAGTAATCTCTCTCAGAAATAGTTTCACAAGCATACATAGAAATGATGTTTTGTCTACTATCTGAGGACCCCTTAATACAACCAGGTTGTCACCAAACCTAAGCCAGCACACTGATAAGCACTTCAAAATGATGTGTCCACATTTATAAATCACAATATGGAATTTAGATCTATTGCCGGAGTTGATACCAAAATATTTACTCCTATTGCAAGGGCCAACATGTCATATTTCTACCTAGGTTCAGAAAGAGGGAAATCAATAGGTAGTTATTGACAGTAAATTACCAGTTGTGAACATTAGGAGTTTGGCTGAAAGGGTAGATCACCTGACTGGAAAGCAAAAGGTCCTGAGTTCAAACTCAGTATCATTCAAGTACAAAAGTCCCAGGATGATAGCAATGGTTCCATACTGTCTTTTTATTGGAATCACTGAACTGTGAACAGAAAACTAAGGTTCCCAGAGTTTAACAGTGTACTCAAGGACTTAAGATAATAGTAAGTATCCTTTTCCCTTTATGACCCATTATACTGTGCTAGTTCTCCAAAAGCAGCTCCTACCCTCAAAAATATTACATTTTTTTAGAGAAAGAACATATTGATACCTTAACATCAAATCTTGTGGGACTAAAATATAGCCCAGTGAACCAAACAAATAAATAGTTTTGTCATGACCCAACAGGACTCCAGCATTTAAATTAAAATCCTTCAATGGGACGTTACAACCACTAGGTAATGCTAACTAACTTGGATCCTGCCCATATTGATTCTATCTGTACTGAAAACTAGGAGTCCAAAATGTCAAGGCCCTAGAAAGCTAAGATGGCTCTCACTTTAATGTCTTTTATTTTCTGTCTGGGTATTTTTAAATACTAAAAGACTCCCATTTAGTTTTCTAGCAAGAGATACAGACTGATCTTTTTTCCTCATAAGTTATATGTATAAATCTATTACATGTTGCATATACAATATATAGATTCATATACATAGGTAGATATGGGTTTCATCTTGGCAAGCAGGCTAACCCTTAGTTAAAAACAACAACAAAACAAATAATAATTGAAACTTGTTTGTTATTCTCCTTTCCCACCCCTCTCTCTCAGCTTTTTCTCTTGCAACTGGCACTCTGCCACTTGAGCCACACCTCTGTTTTTGGCTTTTGCCTGGCTAATTGGAGATAAGAGTTTGAGTTGTCTGTCCAGACAGGCTTTGAATCATTATTCTCAGATATCAGCCTCCTGAGTATCTAGAATAATAGGCATTAGATGTTGGTTCCCAGCTGGGTATCTTATATGTTAATAATTCTATCAGATAATTTTAGGTTTTCTGTTTTACAGAAAAACAAGCTGTGGTTTAAAGAAGTTAAGATATTTGTCAATGGTCACCAAACCCATGTATGATAATGCTGTTTTATTTGACTTCGGTCATTTTGAGATGCCACCAGCAAGCCTAGAACGACTTTTGGGGTATAAGATACAATCGTCATACATGTTCAAATTGCCTTCAAGGTGGAACTATATATTTTTAATGTTTTTTTTTATTGTGAAAATACATACAGAGGGGTTACAATTACATGAGCAAGGTAATGGGTACATTTCTTTTTTTATTGTGAAAAAACTGTACAGAGGGGTAACAATTACATGGACAAGATAATGAGTACATTTCTTATCAAGCATTGTTGCCTCCTCCTTTGTTTCCCCTTCCTATCCCTGCCCTCCCTGCTCCCTCCCCCTCACCCCCCCATCCCGCCAAAGTTGTAAACTTCGTTTTTCCACATAGCATTTTGTACATCTCATCGTTGTAATGGGTCCACCTATATCCCTATTTGAACTATATTTATAAGGAAGAAAGTTAAGCCAATTAGCAAAGGATCATCAGTTAGCTTTAGAATGGTAAAAGCAGCTACAAGAAAAGACAGATAGTAGGTAGATACAGATGCATTTCTTTCTGTTTCAAATTTTTCCTTAGTTTGTGAAGTTGACCATGCGCCTCCCTCTCAATCTACTGAAACTTTGCTCAAAGCTCAGTAATGTCTTCCTAACTCTAGAGGGAAAAAATGATATCACATTTGTATATTTAGCATTTTCCTAACTCATGAAAATGAATATAGCTAAAGCAGCACTCCAATTATGTTATAGAAGTTCTCTATATGAAAATATATCCACGTTTTCTGAAACATAAAATTGGTGAGCTTATTAGTTATATTACTATGCATGCCACATAACTTCCATTTGGTTGATATAATGTCTACATTATGGTACATCTCGTGTTTTATTATTATCATCATTTTCAAGTTATTTTTTTCTATATTTCATTTCATTCACCAAACTTTGCTGTGGAATAGGAAAATAAAGCCTGACACTCCTTATTTTGCAAATGAGTAGCTAAACACTCAGAACACATTTATATGGCTTCTTCAAGGTCCTGCATACATACCAAAGGCCAGCCTAAAATTCCACTTTAACTTTTAGCCTCAATCCTTTTCCCTGATCTCTTGCTTTTTGTTTTGTACTAGTCCTGGGGCTAGTACAGGACCTGGATTCTATATCTGAGATAATTTTGCTCAAGGCTATCACTGTATCACTTGAGCTAGAGTTCTACTTTAGCTTTTTTTTTTTTTTTTTTTTTTTTTTTTTGGTGGGGTTAATTGGAGATAAGAGTTTCAAAGACTTTCTTATTGGGGCTGGCTTTGGACCAAGATCCTTAGATCTCAGCCTCTTAAGTAGCAGGGATTACAGATATGAGCCATTGGTGCCTGGCACTATTTTCATTTTTAGTACTAAAATTATCCAAAGAATCAGCATATGCAAAACTAAGCATATCAAAATGCTATCATTGATTTCTCATTCAAACTAAGCTTTTAATCAGAAGCCAACATTCACACATAATAAATTACATTTTAAAGCCTACCCAAATAATTTCAAGTTGCTTTCTATAGAGCAACTGTCAGAAATGTTATGAGCAATAAGCAATGTTCATATGTAGTTATACATGCTAAGTTTTCATCTTTTACCTCTAATAGAGGAGACCTTTTTACTTTGTGGGGGGCGGGGGATGTGGGTGTGTATATGTTTTGGTACTGGAGCTTGAACACAGGGCCTAACCTTTTTGCACACAAGGCTGACACTCTACCACTTGAGCCATAACTGCAGTTCTGGCTCTTTTTTGCTGACTTATTGAGATAAGCGTTTCACGGACTTTTTGCCTGGGCTGTCTTCAGACCTTAGTCATCATGTCAGCATCCTGTGTAGCTAGTATTATAGACCAGACATAAATCACCAGTGCAGGCTGAAAGAACATTTAATGCTCTAACTACTGAACATCTGTTTGAAAGACTTTCTTACTCCTAGTAGCTTTTGTTCTGTTATCAAAAACCACCTGTTACTTGTACAAAGTCATACAATGTATATAGGTCAGTTCTGTGTGGTTTTAAGATCAAACTTTTCTTCTGAATTCTGCTCTGTCAATCAAGTCACATTTCTGGAACTTCATTGATCAGTTAAAATAGCAAGTACAGTATAGATATAAGATAAATAGTTGCATCATACAGTTTAGGGAATGAAGAGAAGAAAAATGTCTGTATATTTTTTATATAGACACAATGTTTTTCTGGCATTTTTGATCCACTGTTGGTTAAGTTTATGGACGGAGAAGATACCTATACAGAGAGCTGGACATATTCTGAAAGTCTCAGCTGCATTAACCTCATTTGTCCTTCCTTACATAGTCCTCCTTGACATGGGCTTCCTAAAGCAAATTTTGTATCTATGCTGAAAAAATAAAGCATTGAGTGATAAGTGAGTTTGCACAGCAAGGAGATGGTAGAACAGAGATCAGAACTGAGACTGGCTCAAAGCCAAACTTTCAGAAAACCATTCATTCTGTAGTTTCGATGTTTCTCTGTCCATCACTCTTGAGGCTGATGATATTGCACATCACAGTTTGACAGCTTGGCATTCAAACAGCCAATACAGTGATTCTTGCCTCTGGTTTGCAAGTTTCTCATCTTGCACACAGAGTCTGCACTGAATACAGTGCTAACTGTAGAATCAGAAACTTTTTAAATCTTTGAGCTTTGAATTAAGAAATGAATCTTTGGTGGTTGGGTACCATTCCTGGAATGCTGAGAAAGGAAAATTAACCCAGTTCACATTTATAAGCCATGTTTATAGTCACATGCAAATTGAACCATATAGTGGAAATACCTTTCATCTAGATTATTTTGTTAGGTTCCCATGTCTAGCAAGTCTTTTTACTGACTTGTCTTGTGTGAACAAAATAATAAAAACATCTGTTACTAATAACCTTGAGAACAAATTGGTACTTCCCAAACCTATTTGAGCAGAAAGGAAAAATTCCACTGTAACAATGAATACAAGATGCTCAGACATGTAGACACATGCAAATTCAGTTGTGTCACCTGAAAACCATACTTGCCAGCATTCCCAAGACCTCATTCACAAAAGCTCATCTTGTTTGTGAATACCTGCGATGCTTTTCTTTCTTTTTAATGAAAGAAATACAAATATAAGTTCTTATAATATCCAGAAAATCAGTTTACATAACATCCTTAGGCAATTTCATAAGAAGCATGTCAAAGCTGCATAGTTTCATAACCTCTAGAGAAAGTTGAACCTTCTCAACATTCATAAGCCACAGCTAAATTACTAGGCCAAACCACTAGAGAAATTCCTGGCCATCTGGGAAGTTTTCATAGCCCTCACCTTCGCACCAAAGGCTTACTTACTCTGCACCAGAAGAGTTGTAATTCTCATCACAAATCTCTTTGCCTGCCCTTAGGACCAGATTCTGGATAGAAACAAACTTGTGAGTATTTTTCAGTGTTTCTATTTTTGCTGTGGCTCCTGATTTCAGTTATGAGGTTCCCTTGGACAGCCCAGAAACCTTAGTAGAAATTGCCAAAGAAAAGCACATGGTGATATTTCCACTTCCTGCTCTGGGTAAGTGGAGGAAGTATAAAGGATCTTCCAATAGACTGTTTTACTGGGCCTGAATGCAAGTACACTAATTTTTAGCAAGTGCTATCAATCACTTCCATGCCATGTGGAAGACAACAGAGACTTGGCCTTGACTGTACACACAAATTAACTTTCAGCCAACTGAACAGTTTCTGGATCTAGTGTTTCCTGTCATATGCTGCTAACAAATCTCAATTATAGTGAGTTTTCTCCTGCTCATGCTTTTGTCTTATGGACAACATTTTTTCTCAGACATTCCAAGTTCACAATCTTTCACTTCTGCTGAAAATTATCCCAATTGAATGCACTGAATAGTTTTTAATTTGTCATTTCCTTAAAAAGGTAGAAATGATGATAGTAATAGGAACTAGTAGAATCCCTCATTCTTTTATATAAGTTGCACAATCATTTAGCTTTTTATTATTCTAACTTGAAAATGATTGTGGTAGTCAGTTTGATTTAAATTTTCAGTTTTTATTGAATTTAGTCCATGCTATTCTGATTACATCTGTCCAAGTCAAGTCCTACTATAAATTTACATGGTAGGGATTATTAAAACTTCTACAGAGATGAAGTTAAAGAACTTACTTAGCATACATGGTTTATGTGAAAAAGCCAAGAATAGAGAAAATCCTGCAGTGGTGTACGTCTAGAACATTCTCCCTTCTCTTACATTCTCACCTTGACATCTCCATCTGTTTAACCAAAAAGCAACTCCTACTGATCACACCTAGTCAGCTGCTGAGTCCTATCAATTCTCTCTAATTCCTCTTCAATCCCAGCTATTTTCGTTCCCACACAGACTGCCTACTTTAGGCCAATATCACCTCTCACCAAGAGTGTAGCAACTATAGAACCACAAGTTCCTTCCTCAGTGAATTATTCCCCACACTTTAAATAAATTCTGATTTTGATATTCATTACTCACCACCAACTTTTATGAAGGCCCCAACCTCCTTGGCACAGCACACAAAACTTTATACGTATGTGTGTGTGTGTGTGTGTGTGTGTGTGTGTGTGTGTGTGTGTGTGTGTGTGTGTGTGTCCTTTCACAGAAATTTCCTGCTCATCTCTTACTATTCCATTGCAGCTGTAGGCTAGGATCATGAAATAATTTAAAATTTACTATACTCATGGGCTTTTGTATTTCCTACTTTTCTTATCCATGCCTCATGCTCTAATTATATTATGTGTGAACAGAGATATTATATCCTAGAGTCTTCTTTATCTACTCCTGAACTCGTGAGTTTCTTTCTCCTCTATTCTTCTCTTCTACACTATCCAAATGTTTTGTCACTACCCAAAACATATGAATTGATCTCCTTGAGTAGCTGCTCAAAATATTACAGTCTGATTTTCTTGCTCAATAAAGAATACATATAATTAACTAAACAGAAAATAAGCAGAGTGTCCTAGTTATCTTTTCGGCCATGTTTCCACAATCATTCATGGTACAGATTTTCCTGAGCAACATTCATTCAGCCAGTCAGTAACTTTGCTACTCACCTTCCCAGTGTGCTCTTCTGTTCTACGCTGTGTATATAGCAATAGAAAAAAAAGTTCTTAGTCAAAGAGGGCTAATAGTCTAGCAAAACAGATATTAAACAAAATGAGTAAATAAGACAGTATATTGTGTGGCTATAAGGGCTATGTAAATAACCAAAATAGATTGTTTTTTACTTTAAGTACTCAAATGGCTAAACACACTTTATAGTTCCCCCCTTGAAATGGTTATTGCCATTTTATCCTTATCATTCTCCTTCACCCCTTAGCTTGCATATGCTTATTGGCTAGACTTCAGGTACCATCAGAAAAGAAGAATGAGATTAGCAGGTATTGCATATGGAGACCCATCAAGACATTCTCCAAATATGTCAAAGCATGAATTAAAACACTCTTAATTTCAGCTAGAGTTACTATATGCACATGCAACTAAGGAAGTTTTAGTGGACAACACACAAAATAGAACTCTAAGCTTAGCTAGTCAGGAGCTATGGTTTTACCTGTCTCTGAGATAAAATAGTTCCCGTGGCATTTGAGAAATAGTATTTCACAATTCACACTGTCTTTTTTCCTTTTCAGTGAAAATAAGAGTAATCTAAGGAACAGGACCATGGTACCACTGTGAAACAGTAATTACTAGAAGTATTTGTTATTTCCTCCTCAAGAGTAAGATTGATTATTTCTTTGGTTACCTTAGGATCTCTTTCTAGATGCTTCCAAAATAACACCACACACATATCACACTTAAATATCAAAGCCTATTTCCATATAAGTTGCCCCAGTTCATCTCTCTACTAAAAATAATCTAGAGCTCCTTAAGAATAATATCTTTCGTGCTAAATTCCTAGCATCTGACTGAATTCATGCACATGCTAAGAAATATATGAATGAAATAAGCAAAATGGGTTTCTACAAAAAGAGAAAGTCTATACCATAAAACAAGAAACTTAGTATAATTTTTATCAAATTTGATTAATTAAATAAATGGAGTTTAATAGCGTTTCAGGGACTTCCCCAGCTATATAGTGAGGACACAAACCCACATACTTATCACAGTATTCTAATGAGGAAATAAATTAAGATTTATCATGTTTTGAACAATTAAAATTATCAAATGCATTGACAAATATCCTTAATGGAACTGAGCAGCTTCTGGTTTAGTTATATATATTTTGCAGTACGGTATTTTTCCTGGGTGGTTTGGACTCCCACTAAAGAATAGAATTTTTAAAAACATTTTGTAATATTTCACAAGTGCAATCTCTTATAGCCCAAACAGGTCATGTTATGATACTTTTAGCAGTTTATTTGTCCCTACACTAGGAAGTCATGTGACCCTAGTATGCCTACCTCAGGAACTGAAAATACCAAAAATAGAATCAAATATATTTCTTGGACTTGCATTGGAATGTTCATTCTATTCCCTTGAAGATATTAGACTTTCAAATTTCTCACTATTTGAAAATATTCTGATTCTCATGACCTCATATTATCCTAGATCAGAGGGGGAAAAATGTCTGAGGTTAAAATGTCTCTTTGAACGTCTGGCCTGATTGTCTATGCTATAGCAAGCCAACCTCAGCTTGTTTAAACTTTTAATTCTTTGTACAGGCTTTCAGTATTTTCACAATGACTTCCGGTGAAGGGCAATCACATTCTAACAAACTTGTGTAAATATAGTTCTCTTTTAAAGATATTCCAGTTGTTTGCTTGCTCCTGATAATTTTGATTCCTTTCCCTCATTTCCTATTTAAGATTCATGTATACATTCAGGCTTTGAAAATACAAGATTTTTAAAGTTTCCAGTTCTGCTGCTGGAATGTCATTTTCTCTGCTTTTTTGTATATATATTTTATTGTAAAAATACTGTACAGAGGGGTTACAGTTACATAAGTAAGGTAATGAGTACATTTCCTATGAGCATTGTTGACTCCTCCTTTGTTTTTCCCCTACCATCCTTTCCCTTCCCACCTCCCCAATTCCTCCCTCCTCCCCCCAAAGTGGTAAAGTTCCTTTTCAATATAGTGTCTTGTACATCTCATTGTTACAATAGGTAAACCTGTATCCCTATTTAAACATTTTGTTATTTCCCTTCCCCTCCCCAAATTAGAAAAAAATGTATATACAAGATGCAGGGCGCTGGAAACAATTACAGTGAAAACAGGGATTATACCATGGGGGAAGAACATACAAAAGAAACAAAAAAATCACATGGTACATCATAAATATGTTAGAAACAACAGCAAGAAAGATAAAACCACTTGTGTCCCTATCTTGGGGTTCATTTCACTTAGCATCATCTTATATGGTCATATGTACATAGTTTTTGAGTTTTTCTGCTTGTCCTAGACATATACTAGTTATTACAAATAAGGGAAACTATGGGACCAATGTTTCTTTGGTCGTGGCTTGCTTCATGTAATATAATTTTTCCAAGTCTTTTTTTTTTTTGGGGTCCGGTCGTGGGGCCTGAACTCTGGGCCTGAGCACTGTCCCTCAGCTCTTCAGCTCAAGGCTAGTGCTCTACCACCTGAGCCACAGCGCCACTTCCGGCTTTTTTCTTTTTTTGCTTATGTGGTGCTGAGGAATCGAACCCAGGGCCTCAAGCATGCAAGGCAAGTGCTCTACCACTGAGCCACCTTCCCAGCCCCCTAAGTCTTTTTGTCTACTAATTCAGAACCACTTTTCCATTCTCAATTTATCCATTAGTTCTTCAAAGGCAGTGGCAGTAACTGTCCCACAACTAATCCCTGGTGTCATTTCTCTCATCACAATTATACTTATTTCTCTTGTCATTTTTCTCCTTTTTTTTTTAAATATGTATTTTTATTGTTATTGTAAAGGTGATGTTCAGAAGGGTTTATTTTTCTCCTTTTAATGCCTACCTCTGCTATCATATGCCAAACTCCGTCCTTTTTTGTTTCTTAGTGAGTGGTCAGTGTATAGCGCAGTCCCTCATGCATATTAAGTTCCCCAAAATTAGAGTCTGATAAAAAGAATATTGTTTTGTAAGTATTGAGCAAATAGATTTCTACCATTTTATGTATAATTATTTTGGAATTTACTTTCATAAGCAATGTGTGTATTCAGAAAACACTAACTGGGAGGGAGAAAAGCAGAAGGGGTTGAAATAGCTGTACCATGCTTCCTAAATTGCTTCTAAGCATTTTCCATCCCCATCCCCATCCCATCATGTGGCACAGTTCTGTGTTCTGCAGTTACAAGCATCTTAATACCAGATATCTGGGGGGAAGGAGAAGAGGGGAGGTACTAGAATTGAACTTAAGGCCTCAAGCTGGCTAGATATGGTTTCAATGCTTCCATTTGAGCCATAACCCACGCCCTCTGTTTTTCTGATGGAGTCTCATGCTAACTTTCCCTGGGCTCCTCGTTACATACTCCTATGTACCTGGTACATAAGTATTTGCCACCCAACTTAGCCCACAGATATCTTGACACATCTTAGTGAATCTGCTTCATTACATCAGTAATTCAATGTGAAACATAACATTTTTCAAATAAACCCTTTGTGAATATGTCAAAGTTTTGGATAATTACCTCCAGCCATTTAACTAACAGCCTGGATCAAAGCTAAAGCCAGGTCAGAGGCATTTCATGCAACTTGATATACACAAGATCCTTGAAGGCAGAGAGTATGGAGAGGCTTCTGTTAGGTTCATCAATTCTTACCCTTCAAAGTTAATCTTTCTTTGTACCTCTGCATGTAAAGCCCCTGGTCTCCAAGCCTGAGTCACCTGTCTAAGTACATCTTCTGTGACTTCTCATCTTGTACCTGCTGTGAAGCATTTAGAAGTTGTTCATAATTATAATCCAGGTGCCCTTATACTTGGCTGAAAGCAGATATTTGAGAAGTATGAAGATGAGTGAATTAACTTTTATGAGAAGCCCCAAATTCAAAGTGCTTAGACCTACTTTGGAGGATGATATAGAGTATTTGTCATTGTAAATTTATCATAGGCCTCAGTAATGCAAACTTGGGCATCTCCTTCCTTTTTCCTCACAGTTACCTTCTCTGCTTCTCAACTTTGAACATCTGTTCTTCTGTGGTTCAGTTTCATCTTTTTCCCTACATGTGATATCACTTCATTGTCTTTTAGAACTAGCTTTACCACTTACCTTTTCCATCCTATTTTCTAGCTGATGTCAAAGGAGTCTTTGGCTGCCATAACTAGCATTGTGCTGCCATGTAATTGTTTATTTATAAAGTACATGAGTCTGTGGATTTATCTATTTAGAGCATCTAATTTATCTAATTATAGCACCTAATTCGACACCTTATTCAAGAAGAGGACTTTTTATGTTATAATGCATAACTTTATTATTAGTTATGAGACAAATTAAGGTACTGAAAAATACTGAATCATCCATATAAAGACAACTCATGTGGAAATCATTTAAGCTAATGATCACAGCTCATTTCTCAACAGTGTCCATCAGCACATTATGCAAACCTAGAATAACACCAAGGTGCCTGACAGATTCTGCAGAGATCCAGCTGGCACTCTCTCGGCTATTTCTCCTAATATTTGTGATTACTCTGTTGGGAAACATAGTCATAATCATGATAATTGTTGGTCATGGGGCTTGAACGCTGGGCCTGGGCACTGTCCCTCAGCTCTTCAGCTCAAGGCGAGCGCTCTACTAGACACTTGAGCCACAGCACTACTTCTGGGTTTTTTTTCTGTAATTAATTGGAGATAAGAGTCTCATGGACTTTCCTGCTTGGGCTGGCTTTGAACTGAGATCCTCAGATCTCAGCTTCCTGAGTAGCTAGGATTATAGGTATGAGCCACTGGTGCCCAGCTGAGGTCTGTCTTTTTAATGATGACCTCTCCTTAGTTTTTCAGTTCTCCATGTAAGTTTCTTTCTCAGAACAGATTGTTCAACTTACAGTGAAATGATTTTTTAAAGAGGTCAATTACAGCCATTTACTTTTCAACTTGCAAGGATTAATTGCACACATCCTAATCTGTAGTTGGGTTTCTGTCCATCTGGGAAAAGAATATTTTTATTTCTGTTCTTATGATCATTTAGGACACAATTTGGATACAAATTGAATACTAAAGTAAATGTAGTACATACTGTTTTACTCCAGAAGTTGCTTAACAAATCATTCTTGTATATAAACACACACAGACACATTCCTTTTCATTTGTACATATTTGGTAAGTTCTTATGGAACATATAGACAAACCTGTACAGCCACTAATGCCATGTATTTCTTTGTTTGCTGGGCAATACCTAAAATTAATCTTTGCCTATTGCAGGTGTTGGTGGTGGTGTGTTTTTGCTCTTGTTTCCAAGGAGATTAGCAAATCTGTAACTTACCTTCCTATGCAAAAACCAAATGCAGTATTTTTAAGGAATAACAGGAATTGACTTACTTTGAAACATTTTATTATTTTTAACTTGTATGTAGAAATGGGTTTCAGACACATACTTCCTTTCCTGAGATGGCATTACATCAGGCTAGGCCTACTATTTTGTGTGTCACAGAATATATTAATTATGTGCTATTTTAAACTGGTCAAGCTGGGAAGCAGCTTTATAAATAAGAACTTTTGTATAATGGGTAACTACATGCTATGGTACTGTTCTAAGGTTGGGAACAGAAAAATACTAGATTTCTGGAAATACAGACATTCCTTTGGAATGTAATTCATAAAAACCACATACTTTATGAAATCTTTTTGGGGACAGGAAAAATGCACAATACCCATATTTAAGATTTGATGATCACCATAGCCTAGGTCTTATTCAGCGGGTTAGGATTGAGGTTTGGATTATTTTCTAAATTTTCCTCCAGTAGAATGTAAAAATACTGTATTTTTAGGGTAACTGACTATGAAGGTGAATACTCTACCCTCTAAGGAAAAGCTAACCACAAACCTCTCTATCATACATATTTTAATTGACTGTTCCGAATCAGAATAGGAGACTGTCTCCCATCCATGCCCTCTGTTTTTTTTTATTGTAAAAATACTGTACAGAGGGGTTACAGTTACAGTTACATGAGCAAGGTAATGAGTACATTTCCTATCAAGCATTGATGCCTCCTCCTTTGTTTTTCCCCTACCATCCCTTCCCTCCCACATCCACAACTACACTCCCCATCCTCCCCCACCCCCACCTAAATTGTAAAGTTCGTTTTTCAACATAGTGTCTTGTACATCTCATTGTTACAATGGGTCCACCTGTATCCCTATTTAAACATTTTGTTTTTTCCCTTCCTCTCCCCAAATTAGAGAAGTATATATACAAGATGCAGGGCACTGACATCAAATACAGTGAAAACAGGGTTTATACCATGGGGGAGGAACATACAAAGAAACAAAAAAAAAATCACATGGTACAGTATAAATACATTAAAAACAATAGCAAGAAAGAAGAAACTACTTGTGTCCCTGTCTTGGGGTTCATTTTGCTTTTAACATCATCTTTTCTGGTCATATGTACATAGCTTTTGACTTTTTCTGCTTGTCCCAGACATATACTAGTTATTGCAAATAAGGGAAACCATGGGACCTATGTTTCTTTGGGTCTGGCTTACTTAACTTAATAAATTTTTTCCAAGTCTTTCCATTTCCTAACAAATGGGGCAATGTCATTCTTTCTGATGGAGGCATAGAATTCCATTGTGTATATATACCACATTTTCTTGATCCATTCATCTACTGAGGGGCATCTGGGTTGAAGTTTTATTCTAGGCCTTTAAGGTTGAGTATATCATATTAGATCTAGACACTACCTTTTCAATTTTCCTAGGTAAAAAAAAATTCTGAGGGAGAAACTCTGATCAGGACCCTAAAACAGTTTTCCTCTGACCTGTTTTACTTCATTTTCATCTGTCAGAAAATTGAATGACTTTTGTGAAGTTCAGGGTCATTGCACTAGGTTGACCCATTGCAATAATGAGATGTACAAGACATTATGTTGAAAAACAAACTTTACAATTTAGGCGGGGAAGGGAAAGAGGGGAATATAGTTGTGGAGGTGGGAGGGAAGGGATACTAGGGGAAAAACAAAGGAGGAGGTAACAATGCTTGATAGGAAATGTACTCATTACCTTGCTCATGGAACTGTAACCCCTCTGTACAGTATTTTTACAATAAAAAGTGTATTAAAAAAGAATATTAATTGACAAATCAGAAGTCTTTAACAGAGCCTACCCAAAGTAAAGGGTATCTGCTTTATAAGTTGTATATTGAATTCTGTGAAGTTAGGATATATTTTTGAAACCCACAAAGGTTTGTCTCCCTTCAACTGCAGCTGCTATGATTCCTCTCTCCCAGCTGTACAGTCTAAGTTGATTACATCAGTAAAGAGTCTATTGCACTAAATCTCTGGCTGATCCAATTAACTGAAATCTAACCTTACTACAACTTGGTACTGCAAAGGGGGAAAGTTGGAATGTACTAGAGTAAATTGTAACACTGACAGTAAAAACAGTCAGATGGAACAGAAGGAAATAACACTCAGATTTTCCCAATCATACATAGAGTTGGAACATACTGGCAGAAAGAATTATTCTTGTAATAAGCAACCTCCTAATCATAAACAGATGTTCTGAAAATCTATATGTTGATGCCTGTGCATTGGTGGCTCCTACCTGAAATCCTAGCTAAGTAACAGGCTGAGATCTGAGGATGCCAGTTCAAAATCAGCTGGGATAGACAAATCTAAGAGACTCTTATCTCTAGTTAACCAGCAAAAGGCCAGAAATGGAAGTGTGGCTCAAGTGGTAAAGCACCAGCCTTGAACAAAAAGGCCAACAGTGCAAGGCCTTCAGAGCCCAGACCCCATTACCAGCAGCAAAACAAACAAACAAAAACTGTCAGTGATACTAAATGTAAAGACAGAAAAACAGGATTGTATAAGAAATCAATACCATAAAACTCTAAAACACTAAAATGCAATGAAGTAAATATTTCAATATAATATTATTTTTGAAATATATATATTTCAATATTATTATTGAAAATTTTCAACATAATATATACCAGTATCATTTAGCACATCCGAACAACTGGTTTATTTTTAATATACTAGAAAGATTTTCATTTCTTTGATTTTGTTTTGTTTGTTTGTCTTTTCTAAGACAGGGTCTTACTATATGGCCCAGGCTGGCTTGGATGTTTCTGTGTAGCCCACACTGGTTTGGAGCTCATGATTATCTTGCCTCATTCACCCAAATGCTGGGATTACAGGCATGTGCCACCACATTTAGATCGAAGGATTTATAAATATACTGAAAACAAAGGTCTTATTGGATCAGGGTCCCAGCTCTTAGTCTAAATTATCTTATATCCTCATCCTCTCATCTAACTCCCTGTCCACACCCTATAGTCTAATGGTTCATTCGTTCCACACTTACTTTATTCAGCACCTACTGCATGTTTCCAAAGTTTTACAACCTGGGAATATAATAATGACTAGATAAAATGTTTCTACCACCATTGAGAAAATATTCTGAAGGAAAAAAAAACAGGTTTTTTTAGAGTATGTTAGATGTTAACGGTTGTCAGGGTTTTTAAAATGATGTCATTTCCAAAAGAACCCATGTAGGGATAAGACAGAGATGCCATATCCAAGGAATGCCAGAAATTGCCAACAAATGAACAACTGCTAATAGAGAGGCATAGATTCTTCCCAGCTACACTTGCAAGAAATCAAACCTGCCAACACCTATATCTTATACTTACAAACTCCAGAACTGTGAGACAGTCAAATTATTCTTTGGTGTACCAAATTGCATAGAACCTTTGGAAAAGCAAGACCAGAGGGTTGAATTCAGAGCTAAATATGAATTCATATGGGGTCAGCTTTCTGTCTTGCTAATAAAATACCTGACACAGACCAACATTATAAAGAGGTTTAGTTATTTCACAATCATGAATATAGCATAGGACAGCTTCTAACAAGGGACTCATGGCAGGTGGTGGACCAAGTAGGAAAAGAAGCATCATGTCTGAGCTAAGAAGCAGAAAAGGGAACCACTCAAGATTGGTCCTTTAATAATCATCCTTTCTTGAGCTCTACCAAGAATTGTCATAGTAACTACCATTCCCTTTTGAAAGTTTTTGGGCCCTCAGGGCCCAAAGACTTCTACTAGGTCCCACCTCTTGAAATTTCTACCATCTTCCAATGCTGCCACACCGAGGACCAAGCCTTTAACACATATACTTGAGCAAAACACCCGGACTATATCCAAACCATAGCAAATGAAAAGCCGATGGAAATTTAAGGAGGACTGAAATGTGTATCAGAACCGGGTACCCTGCTGAATTCAATCTTAGTCTTAAACAACAGGCTTCATCTGGAATTCCTCTGAAAACCATCAATGTAGCGGTTTGTAATATTCTCTGGAGTCAGGCAGTCTGGGTTCAAATTCCAGGACATCAACTCACTCATCTGCTTGGTGCCTCACCCCACTTCACAGTTATTGTGGAAAAGAAATGAAATCCCGTATGTAAAACTCTGAACACCAAAGTATTCTCATGTGGGCCTGGTACAGCATTTTGGAGACACATGGACAAATAAGAGACTCTCCGAGATTTTCAAGTGTTTCCCTTTTCCTCTTCTTTCCCTGCCCTCCGTCTCCACTGAGCCATCAAAAAACACTGCTGTCCCTACTTGTGCCATATATTTTGCTAAGTGCTTAGAATAGATTTACATTGCTTTCAGTAATACTTCACGCAAAATGTGTTCCGTCTTGTCAGCTTCACCACATGCATACATCTTTAGCTTGTTCATTTGCCTGCCTGCATTATAGAGTGATATTCACCTTTTGTCTTGGCTGTTACCACAGTGAGATCTGACAGGATGAGCTGAGCCAGGCCTACCACTCTAATGAGTCATCAGTGGGGAAAAGAGCCCTAAATACTATGGAAGAAAACCACATTAGGATTAAAGGGGTAGTAGAAAAGTTAACTGCCGTGAATTTTGATGGAAAAGTGATATTCTCTAACATTTTCAAGCCCTGTTTCGAGAGTATCATTACCACTTAAAAAAGCACTGGCCATATGGAGTTCTAAGATACATGGATTAGGGTAATTATTCTAGAAAGATCCAGGAGAGAAACAAAAGAGATTTATTTTACCTTTTTTGTCTTTCAAAACGGAAACCTTGTAAACCCAGCAAATAGCATAAGTGAATTACCCCAAAACACAAATTACTGTATTAACTAATGATGACCACAGCAGTCATAGAAAAAAGAGATTCTGTCTGAAGATTGTAATTAAATTCTAAAATTGAATATAAGATCATTACATTTTTTGTATCTGTATAGGTCATTTAGCTAGAGATTCAATCTGTTGTACATTTGGCTTAAATATGCTGTTAGGTCTAAGTAACTAAGATTATTCTAAAAATAGGAAAAAATGAAGGACAATATATGCTATATAGCACTATAAATATTGAAAAGCAGTATGTGTACAATGGTTTCAAAGGGTTAGGTTTAAAATCAGAGTAATTAGAAAAGATTTTTTATAAAAATAAGCCATCAATTTTCTTCCTTCCAGACATGATTGGAAGAAATTTCAATTTCCTAAAGATTGAAGGATCCTGGGAGGAAATTTTAAGCTATTTTTGAATTATATTTATGTCCTATGTGAAAAATTTACAAGATAGTGAAAGACTCAGGGAAAATGAAGTCTCCTAAAATCATATTCAAAAATAATTTCTACTATGTTTATATGGTTTGGAGTTATTTTTTTCATCTTCAGATTTTTAACGTAACTGAGATTGTATTTTAAAAAGGAATTTATTCATCTAATATTCTTACATGCTATTATTCTATACTGTAAAAATTAATCTAAAGCATTTTAATGGTTGTTCAGTACAAATTTTATGTATGATGATTGACTTAATCAAATATTTATCACAAAATAGTAAAGTTACTCCTAACTCAGAGTCATAAAATAGGTAATAATGAGCATTCTTTTTTTTTGTAATTTTATTCTTTTTTAAATTTATTTTATTGTTATTATGGAGGTGATGTACAGAGGGGTTGCAGTTATATAAGTCAGGTAACTAGTACTTCTATTTACTTTTTCCTAGCATCAATCAGTTGTACAAGGGGGTTGCAGTTTAGCTTGTCCATTTACATGTATAATACATGCTGATCAGAGTCACTTCCTCCACGACCCTCCCTCCCTTTCTTTCTCCTTCCCCAAACTTGCCTCAGATGAGAATTTTTATCCTAAATAATGAAGATATTTATTTACTTAGAGTTATCACTACAATTTTAATTACTACTTTAAAGAACATGACTTATATCATCTTTTATGACACATAACTTACCCCCAAAACATATATTCTGAAATACATTCTTATAGACATGTCAGACACTGGTGGCTCACACCTGTAATCCTAGCTACTCAGGAGGCTGAGATCTGAGGAACATGGTTCAAAGCCAGCTTGGGAAGGACAGTCTGCGAGATTCTTATCTCCAATAAACTACCAGAAAAGTGGAAGTTGCACTGTGGTTTGAAGAAGTAGAGTGCTAGCCTTGAGTGCCCAGGCCCAAGTTCAAGCCCCAGGATCAAAAATAAATAAACAAAAAAAACTCTTACTATAAAAGTGATGATTATATAAATGGACATGCAAATTATACAAGAGAATAAAAACATTCACAGTTATGTAAAAATATACATAAAATCATGTTTAAAGAAAATGTGCTCCCTACCTTGTATATGTAACGATAACCCCTCTGAATATCACCTTGATAATAAAATTAAAAATAAGAAACAAAACAAAACCAAAAAGTATATGATTTGACTCACAATTGACAGAAAATTTCAAGCTGATTTCAAAGTAATTCAAATCATTAGATGTTCCCACAAAATGCATGCATGCCTTACTCCCTCAACAATGCTCATTCATTCTGTATATGTTCCCTGAGGTCCTATCACAGAGATAGGACCTTTTTTTGGCGGGTCCTGGAGCTTGAATCAGCGCCTGGGCATTGTCCCTGAACCTCTTGTGCACAAAGCTAGCACTCTTACCACTTGAGCCACAGCACCACTTCCAGCTTTTTCTGTGTATATACTGTCCCTGAACTTCTTTTGCTCAAGGTAGCACTCTACCACTTGAGCCACAGTGCCACTTCCGGTTTTCAGGTGGTTAATTGGAGATAAGAGTCTCACAGACTTTCCTGCCCAGACTGACTTTGAACCACAATCCTCCAATCCCAGCCCCTGAGAGTAGCTAGGATTATAGGTGAGAGTCACCGACACCTAGCTAAGAGTCTACTTTTTATCTTTGCCAACTTAATAACCAAATTTTTTTTGCTGATTAAATTTTTTATTTTAAACTGTATTAGACACTTTTATAAATCTGCAGATGGATTTTTTTTTTTCCTTTCTGAAGTATCAGTGAATGTCCCTTGCCCATTTTTTTTTTTTTTTTTTGGGTCCGGTCATGGGGCCTGAACTCTGGGCCTGGGCGCTATCCCTCAGCTCTTCAGCTCAAGGCATGCGCTCTACCACTGAGCCACATTCCCAGCCCCCCTTGCCCATTTTTTGAATTGACTGGCTTACCTATCTTCTTACCACGTTTTAAAAAGCTTATATCAAGATTATTTGTAGATTGTCTCTAATTTTACATCAGATGATTCGTTGTCTCATCAAGTCAATCACTTCTGTTAGAAACCCCTTTAGAGTTTTCTCAGTCCTTAAAACAAACTACACTTAAAATTTCTTTTATGGCATTTCCTTTTTACTTTGCCAATCATTTTTTTCTTTCTTTAATGTTGTCTTTCTTGACTTCTTACATCAACAATTTGCATATATTCTGTTCTTTCCCAGCATAAACAGAACTCTTTCTTCCAAACCTCAAATAACCATCCTGACCCTCCATAGCCACATCCCTCTGGCTGCCTGCATTTGCTCCCTGTCCTACCAATTCTCAAACCATTCTAAAATAGTTCTGTGCCCATGGAATTTTACTATAGCTCATGCTAAGACCTCCAATAATGTGCATGCCATTTCATCATTTTTTTTCTTTAGATTCAAGAAAGAAATGTAAGCCAGGAGCTGATGGCTGTAATTTTCATTCCTGTAATCCTAGCTTAGGAGACTAACATCGGAAGATCAGGATTCCAAGCTAGCCCAGGCAGGAAAGTCTGTAAGATTCTTATCTCCAATTAACCATCAAAAAGCCAGAACTAGAGCTGTGGCTCAAGTGACAGAGCACTTGAGTGAAAAAACTAAGGAGTGGAATTAAGGCCTTGAGTTCAAGTCCCAGTACCTATCAGCAGAGAGAGAAAGGGAGAAGAGGAGGGGGAGAGGGAGAAAGACAGATAGAGTCCGTTACTGAGGAGAGACAGAGTTGAGAGAGAAAGAGACAGAGACAGAGAGATTCAGTGTATCTTATTCCAAACTTTTATCAAGAAAAAAAGACAGAAGAAAGAGGAAGGGGAACTTGAGTGCGTGAATTTTGCTTTAAAGTATTTCCATCTCTTCCAATTGAAAGCAATCTCAGGTAAACTCAGTCTGTTATTTCATAATTGCATTGGGTTGTTACTTAACATTCATATTCAATAGTCAGTTTCACTGCATATATTTCTTTTATTTATTTATTTTATTGTAAAAATACTATACAGAGGGGTTACAGTTACATGAATAAAGTAACGAGCACATTTCCTATCAAGCGTTGTTACCTCCTCTTTTGTTTTTTCCTACCATTCCTTCCCTCCCTATCTCTAACTCCTCCCTCCCCCCCCCGCAAAAACTGTAAAGTTTGTTTTCAACATAGTGTCTTGTACATCTCATTGTTACAATGGGTGAGCCTATATCCTTAGTTCAGCATTTTGTTATTTCCCTTCCCCTACTCAAATTAGAAAAATGTATATACAAGATGCAGGGTACCAGAATCAAATACAGTGACTTCAGGGGTTGTACCATGGGAGAAGAACCTGCAAAAGAAACAAAAAAATCACATAGTACATTATAAATACATTAAAAACAACAGTAAGAAAGATAAAACCACTTATGTTTCTGTCATGTGGTAAATTTTGCTTCGCATCATCTTATATGATCATATGTATATAGCTTTTGACCCTTTCTGCTTGTCCTAGACATATACTGATTATTACAAATAAGGGAAACCATGAGACCTATATTTCTTTGGACCTGGCTTACTTCACTTAATATAATTTTTGCAAGTCTTTCTATTTCCTAACAAATGGGGCAGTATCATTCTTTCTGGAGGCATAGGATTAATATATATATATATACACATACATAAATATATATATGCACACACACACACACACACACACACACACACACACACACACACACACACACACACACATACACACCACATTTTCTTGATCCACTCATCTACTGAGGGGAATCTGGGTTGGTTCCATATCTTAGCTATAGGGAATAATGCCATAATAAATATAGTTGTGCTAGTAGTTTTAGTATAGCCTTGTTAGTGATCATTTGGGTAAATGCCCAAAAGTGGGATTGCTGGGTCATACATTTCTCATTGAGACTTTTTTTTTTTCTGAACTCTGGGCCTGGGCACAGTCCCAGAGCTTCTTTTGCTGAAACCTAGTACTCTATTACTTGAGCCACAGTGCCACTTCCGGCTTTTTCTATGTATGTGGTACTGAGTAATCAAACCTAGGGCTTCATGCATGCTAGGCCAGCACTCTATCACTAAGCCACATTCCCATCCTGGGACTTCTTAAATAGCAAAACATTTCTACTTCCTAGTGGCCAGATCTTACATGTTCTTATAGTGATAGGAACTTGTAGCTCTTTGCATGAGTTTTATTGGTGTTTTTCTTTCCTTTCATCCTTTCTTTCCTCTCATCCTCTCATTGAAATATGTGGCTGTTTCCAAGTCTTCAATTAAGTTTCTTGCTAGCATCTGGGCCTGAAACCTGTAGCTAGAGAACCTGTGAACTCTAAGAGGCCATCTCTGTTGTGTATGACTAACTCCTATCTCATATCTTACTGATCCTGGAGATTCTTAGCATCATAAATCCATCTCCTAATTGTCCTCCGTTGGGTTGCTTTTCTGTGTTCTTTGGAATCACCTCATTGTAGAGCAGGATAGTCTCAAAGACGACATGCTGATTCTCAACAGCTATCCTTTACTTTCATCAGAAGCACAGTGGAACTTTATCATTATCTAGGACACACAAAAGATACAGAAAACCAGGAACCCTAGGGTTTTTGTTCTTCCTTTATCTTCATTCTTCAATCACTTGTACTGGACACACTTTTCCTCTGAGTAACAAAATGCAAAAGAAGCACAAGTTCCACTACCTTGGAATTGCTTCCAAAACCTGTGAAGTTGTTTTACTTCCATCTCAAGAACAAGAGACTTTGACATACAGGGAGAATTAAGCTGACACCTGCCTGAATGTTTTTTATTATTAAGCTTTTTTTAATTGTGAAAATACCATACAGAGTAGTTACAATTACATAAGCAAGGTAATGAGTACATTTCTTATCAAGCATTGCTGCCTCCTCCTTTGTTTCCCTCTCTGCCCTTTGAAAGAATCTGTGTACTTCTTCATACATTAAAGACTCATCTCTACATCAAATCCTGACTTCTTTTCATTAAGGAATTATTGTTCTAGTCATTATCCTTCCCTGGACAATGAATTCAAAGGAAAAGAATGCTCAGTTAAGTGTTCTTTAAAAAAATTAAAAATGACAGTTAAATATTTTTAACAGATTATTCCTTTCCTGGGCATGTTTTTGTTTTTGTTTTCTTTTTACTAGAACTTTTGGTAATGTTTTGCATCTTAAAATAACGGTTTTTATCTTCCTAATGAGTATTCCTCTAGATTTGCTTTTTTCTCGCTGGTCAATCTTTCTCAAACAGCCTTAACTGTTATTCCACTTAACCTAATGGATGCATGCTAAGATGGTACGTAGAGCCAGAACACTGCAGCCTAGTCCTTGAGTCTGCGTCTATTTGTCAGTTCCCCCTCTGAATGACCTCATTCATTCCTATTTATATGTAATTAATTAGAATACACAACTCTGAACCAGACTTTTCTTCTGTATTGTAGACCTTTATATCAAATTGTCTACTTAACATTCCCTCCAAAATGTCTTGGGTACCTAAACTCAGCATGGCCAAAATGTATCTCATAATCTAATCTTCCAGACTTATGGCCTTTGGAATGTCCTATCTCATTGAAATTTTCTTTTTCTACTTTTCTTTTTTTAAATCATTATTATAAAGGTGATGTACATTTCTTTTTGAACAATGTTACCTCCTCCCACATTTTCTCCCAGTTTTTCCTTCCCGACCCCCCCATAAGTTGTATAATTCATTTTCAACATTGTGTCTAGTGAGTATCACTGCTGCATTTGTTCATCCTCTCTCCCACTATTTCTATGCTCCCCCTTACCCTCCCCCAAACAGATAAACTTACATGCAATACAAAAGGTACAGATATCAAAAACAGCAACAAAGGAGACAAAAAAAAAAGCAATAGAAAAATCTTCTTGCTTCCATTTTTTGGAGTTCATTTCTATAAACATCATTTTATATGATCATATGTCTATAGATATTGAGCCTTTGTGTTCTTCTCCTAAGAATATCTTCCTTTGGCCTCACTGTGTGACTGTTGAGAGTCCTAGTTAATTTATTATGCCCAAGTGTAACTTTTTGTCTTTTACCATCCATTGTGTTTACTTGTAGATTTATAGGCACATTCTAGGTATCACAAATTAGGGAAACCATGCAGCCTATGTTTCCTTGGGTCTGGCTTGCTTCACTTAATATACTTTTTTTTCCAAGTCTTTCCATTTACTTACAAATCATACAATATCATTCTTTCTGATGGAAGCATAGAATTCCATTGTGTATATATACCACATTTTCTTGATCCCTTCATCCATTGAGGGGAATCTGGGTTGATTCCATATCTTGGCTATGGTAAACAATGCTGCAATGAACATGGTTGTGCTGGTAGCTTTAGTGTGGCCTTGTTTGTGGTCTATTGGATAAATGTCCAAGAGTGGAATTGCTGTGTCAGAGGGAAAGCAGTGTGGAGGTTCCTCAAAAGACCAAACATAAAGAATCATTGAGTTTTACAACATGAAGACCTTAAAGGTGGAAGGAATATTTCTTTCCTTTGTGACTTCTTTTAAAAATCTTTTCTATTCACCTCCTAAATCTTCAGTCAGAAAAGTGGCTTAAGATGCCTCATTTTCCATTGAATTAAAGCATAGCAGCTTCCAAATCAGTCTCAGTACTTTGTGTACCATCCCCATCAGTTTTTCTTTCTCACTATAGCCAGAGTCATTACAATTTCACAAATTATTTATCTTCTTTGATGTTTTCCATCTGTAAGATAGGAATAATCATAATTCCTAGTCTCCAAGTGATACAAGATTTGAGTGAATTAACACTATTGTTTTTATATAATAGAACATCTTCTTCCTCATAGTACAACTATGGAATGTCATTAAAATGATCATCTTATCATCAAAGTTATCCTGCATAAAATTCATATATAGTTTCTTATACTATACTTTTCAGAACAGAGGAAAAATTCTTAACAAGACTTGCAAAGCCTGGTATGATTTGGCCTCTGCGTACTTCTCCAACTTCAACTAGAGACCAGATGTGCCTCATTCACAGTGCTTGCCACATCGCGCTATTTATTTTATTTTCTATTCCTCCATCCTTCTAATTCTTTAGTGCTTCAAAGGCTTCACACACAAAATGCTCTGCTCAGAAGGTTCTCTCCTGCACCCACATTAATTAGTGCCTGCTGCTCCTACAGAGCTCAGTCGATTACTCTTCAAAGAAATGTTCTTTGACTATGGAGAAGACAAGTCTTGTACATTTTCCTATACAATTGCCTAAATAAATATTCTCCTGTGTAGCTGTTTACTGAATGTCTGGTCTTGATTTTTCCCTTCAGAAGATAAGTAACATGATTTAGGGACTGATTCTATTTCATTTGTCATTCTATTTCCAGAATTTAGCACAGTGTCTTGTTCTTGACTGATGATGGCTCAACTTAAATTATTTCAAGTTTACAATGATGTGAATGCAATATGAATTCAGTGTATTGCTGTAAAATTTGATCTTCTCCTGGGCTAATGATATGTACTATAACGCTATGATATGTACCGTTCTGCAATTCTAGGCAGCAGTAGAGTGACAATTCTCAGTTACCCAAGCAATCCCAGGAGAAGACCACTGATATTGAGTGTACTGTGCTGTTAAGACATGTTTTCCTGCAGGTTAGATATGTTAAATACCTTTGACTACATTTTTTTTTAATTCCAGAAGGGCTTATCAGGATTTAACCCCACTGTAGGTTAAGGAACCTCTGTAGCTCCTGTCTTATATCTTTAGTTCTGTTTTGATCATTACATTGATAAAAAAAAATTTAGCTGAGTGCATGCAAACTGAAAAGAGACTAAAAGCCACTCTGTCTGGATTTTTGATAAATATTTGATGAAGGAAACACATTTTATCTTTTATCTTTTTTACTCAAATGCTCTGTTTTACTCGCATGCTCTAAGGCCCAGTGTCTGTTATTCAGCATCCTTACCTGCTGCTGCTGCAGAGCCTCCCTGTGAGTCTATCTAGACCACTTATTTTAATTTAGGCTTTTTGACTTTGTATTTTATGTATAGCTGTGGGTACAGGAATCTCAGAACCACTTAGTGGAACTATTTCAAAAGAACAGATGCTAAATTAATTTCTGCTTATTTCTAATGATATAATTCTATTACTTTTTTTTTCTTCTGGTACTGGCGCTTGAATTCAGGGCCTGTATAATGTTCCTGATTTTTTGTGCACAAGGTTAGCCCCCTACCACTTGAATCACAACTCTACTTCTGGCTTTTTGCTTGTTAATTGAAATAAGAATCTCTGGGACTTTCCTTAAACCATGATTCTCATATCTCAGTCTCCTGAGTAGTTAGGATCATAGGTATGAGCCACTGATGCCTAGCCATTTAATTAAATTTCTGTGTTTTTAAATTTTTTCCTTAGTATTAAAATAAATAAGGCAAAAATATCAACTTTCTTAAGTGATTAAAGTATCTATTGTTCTATATGGGTCTACTCATTCATTCTTAGATTATGTATTTTGGGGTAACAATCTTTTGCCATGGTAAAATGCTCTGACAATGGACACGTTTTATAATTTGCAAATTGGAGAGAGCTTAACAAGTAATCTGTATGTATCAGACACGTGTGAGAATGATTTACATTTTCAAGGAGTCAAAAAGTAAATCTACTTCACTGGGCACCAGTGGCTAACACCCATATCTCTAGCTACTGAGGAGGCTGAGATCTGAGGAATGTGGTTCAGAGCTACCCCAGGCAGACAAATCTGTGAGATTTATCTCCAATTAACTAACAAAAACCTAGAAGTAGAGTGGTGGCTCAAGTAATAGCATGCCAGCTATTGGAGGAAAAAAAAAAGCTCCAGTACTCGGAAAAAATTTTATATACTTCACTCTAAGACTAAAAAGCTTTTTGTCTTTAGATGAATCAAAGTTGAAATGAGTTCAGGCAATTCTCTTCCCAGTCTTTTTTTTTTTTCAAATCCTCAACCCCCTCAAGGCTGTTAATGCTGACTCTCCTAATTATACTGCCTATATTCTACTCAAAAGAAAAAAAAATAATGGCCCAGTATAAAGTCAGTCAGTAGGAAGTGCTTCATGTCAGAACAATGTTTTTCTTTTTTCTTTTTTCTTTCATTTTGGATTTGTCCATATACATATCTACACTTTCCACATAATGTCCCATTAAGTTCTAAGTAGAGCCTTATTCATGGGTAACTTTATAGGTTGTTTTGAGAAAAATATATTATTCCTAAATATTTTTAAGAAGTAAAATTCTTAGGGAATTTTTGATACAGGAACTATTAAGTATAAATATAATGGGGTATTTTTTTTTTATTTTATTTTATTTTATTTGTAAACATACTGTACAGAGGGGTTACAATTACATGGGCAGGAAAATGCATACATTTCTTACCAAGCATTGCAGCCTCCTCCTTTGTTTACCCTTCACCTCCCTTCCCAGCCTCCCCACTCCCCCCCACCCAATCATACCCCCCCTCCCTCCCCCCCACCGACATTGTAAAGCTGGTTTTGACATGACATTTTGTACTTCTCATTGTTGCAACAGGTCCACCTGAATCCTTAAACGACTTGTTTGTCCCCGTCTCCTCCACATGTTATACTGACATCAAATATAGTGAAAGCGGGGGTTACACTGTGGGGGAGGGACATACAAAGCAACAAAGAAATAATATTATAAATGCGTTAGAAACACATGCATGAATGAAACAAAAACATTAAAATACATATTTGAGGGTTCGTTTTCCTAGCATCACATTCTCTGACTTTTTCCGCTTGACTCATACCTATACTAGATATTGCAAATAAGGGAAACCATGGGACCTATGTTTCTTTGGGCCTGGCTTACTTCACTTAATATAATTTTTTCCAAGCCTTTCCATTTCCTAACAAATGGGGCAATGTCATTCTTTCTGATGGAGGCATAGAATTCCATTGTGTATATATACCACATCTTCTTGATCCATTCATCTACTGAGGGGCATCTGGGTTGGTTCCATATCTTAGCTATGGTAAATAATGCTGCAATAAACATAGTTGTGCTGGTAGCTTTAGTGTGGCCTTGTTTGTGGTCATTTGGGTAAATGCCCAAAAGTGGGATTGCTGGGTCATTGGGGAGCTCTATATGGAGTCTTTTGAGGAACCTCCATACTGCTTTCCAAAGTGGTTGAACAAGTTTACATTCCCACCAACAATGAAGTAAGGTTCCTTTCTGTCCACATCCCCTCCAGCATCTGTTGTTGTTAGAGTTCTTGATTTTTGCTGTTCTAACTGGAGTGAGGTGATATCTCAATGTTGTTTTGATTTGCATTTCTTTTATGGCTAGGGATGTTGAACATTTCTTCATGTGTCTATTGGCCATCCTTCTTTCTTCTTCAGAGAAGCTTCTCTTTAGGTCTTTCGCCCACTTACTTATTGGGCAGTTGTTTCTTTGAGGATTTGTTGTTGGGTGGTTTAATTTTTTGAGTTCCAAGTATATTTTAGATATGAGACCCTTGTCCGTTGTATGGCTAGTAAAGATCTTCTCCCAATCCGTGGGCTTTCTATTGATCTTGCTAGCTATGTCATTTGCCCTGCAGAAGCTCTGCAACTTTATGCAATCCCATTTGTCCAACCTTTCTTTGATTTGTTGTGTTTCCGGGTCTCTATTCAGAAAATTTCGGCCTGAGCCGAGGAGACCCAGGGTTTCTCCTATTCCATCCTGTAATGTTTTCAGAGTGTCTGCTTTGAGTTCAAGGTCTTTGATCCATTTGGAGTTGATTCTGGTGCAGGGTGATATATAAGGATCTAGCTTTAGTTTTCTACATGTAGTTAACCAGTTTTGCCAGCACCATTTACTGAAGAGGCTGTCTGTCTTCCATTCTATTGTTTTAGCTCCCTTATCGAAGATTAGATGGCTATAGGTCTGTAGGTTCATTTCTGGGTTTTCAATTCTATTCCATTGGTCCTGAGGTCTGTTCTTATGCCAATACCAAGCTGTTTTGATTACTATGGCTTTATAGTAGAGTTTGAAATTTGGTATTGATATTCCTCCAGCAGTGTTCTTTCCGTTGAGGAGCGTTTTTGCTATTCGGGGTCTTTTATTGTTCCATATGAATTTTTGGATTGCCTCTTCTATTTCCTTGAAGAATGAGGTTGGAATTTTGATAGGTATTGCGTTGAATTTGTAGATAGCCTTGGGAAGTATTGCCATTTTCACAATGTTAATCTTTCCAATCCAGGAGCATGGGAGGTTTTGCCATTTTTTAAGTTCTGTGTTGATTTCCTTTTTCAAGATTTTAAAGTTTTCATCATAGAGGTCCTTCACTTCTTTAGTTAAGTTAATTCCTAGGTATTTTATTTTTTGTGGGGCTATTACAAATCGAGTTGCTTTCCTAATTTCAGCCACACTTTTCTCATTGTTGGCATACAGAAAAGCCATGGATTTTTGGGGGTTAATTTTATAACCTGCTACTTTGCCAAAGTTTTGAATCAGCTTAAGTAATTTGGGAGTGGAGTCTATGAGATTCTTTAAATACAAGATCATGTCATCTGCAAAGAGGGAGAGTTTTATTTCTTCTTTCCCTATTTGGATCCCCTTTATGTCTGCATCTTGTCTTATTGCTGTAGCTAGGCATTCTAACACTAGATTGAAGAGAAGTGGAGAGAGTGGGCATCCTTGTCTTGTTCCTGAGTTAAGAGGAAATGGCTTTAGTTTTTCACCATTGAGTATAATGCTGGCTGTAGGTTTGTCATATACAGCCTTTATTGTACTGAGGAATGTTCCATGGATTCCTAATTTTTCCAAAACCTTCATCATAAAGGGGTGTTGGATCTTGTCGAATGCTTTTTCTGCGTCTATTGAGATAACCATGTGGTTCTTATTCTTGCTCCTGTTGATGTGATGAATAATATTAATTGATTTGCGTATATTGAACCAGCTTTGCATCCCTGAAATGAATCCTGTTTGATCGTGGTGTATGATTTTTTGGATGAATTGTTGAAGTCGGTTGGCCAAAATTTTGTTGAGAAGTTTTGCATCAATGTTCATCAAAGAAATGGGTCTATAGTTCTCTTTCTTTGATGAGTCATAATGGGGTATTTTTTCCAAAAACAAAAGTGGCTTATTTTCTACACAGCTTATTGAAAATTTCCTGTTTTACTTCTAGTATAACTATAAAATATGATCCTCATTGATAGTACAAATTCAGTATTTAAAAATGAATAAATATCTGAGTAAATGGAAGAAAAAAATGAATGACCAACATGACATTCAGACTCTTCTTCATCCACATGTGGACTGGACACTGGCTAACAGTCATGGAAGGTGCTTATAGAAAATGTAGTCTTGGGATGAACAGAAATATGTTTCAGCTTGTAAAATTTTGCCGGTCTTTTAAGGAAGGCTTCTAAGTCATCCAAGAATAATGTATTTGTGTGTTTGTGTTATGCCTACATATGCATTCATCATTCTGAGATGTATGTGTGAATATGTAATATATGCCTGAGAACATAATATCTAGGAATATACATGTGTGTGATCTTATTCACCCCTACTTTTCCATGTTTTCTAAAACCTTTTGTATTCATTCTAGAATGAAGAGGGACATACCCTTAGGCAAAGACACTATTCATATTGCTGTGAAAGAGCATTATTTGCATAATAAGGTTTATCACTAAAATTCTGCACTGTGCTTTGTAAACAGAAATTGGTGCCCTGACCTTCTGAAAAAGCTGTTTTTTTCAACTCAGCTTTAATTCTTTTTCTGAGGTTGTCACTTTTGCCATCTGTTAGATGTTCCTTCTGGGGGAAGAAGGAGCTGCATGCATAAAATCTTTTAAGGAAGCATCATTGTATAATTTAGTCTGAGGTCAAAGACAATACTCTGAAAGCTTATCCATCATTTGTTGTAATGTTGCAGATATTAGAAATCTTTATAAGTACATTTTGCTTCTGAAGTATATTCAACAAAGGTTCAAATAGGGCAAGTTGTATTTGTGCCTGAACTTGCCTAAAGCGCAAAGTTAGACCAACATTTTCTGTCAGTTCCACTTACCCTTGGATTTCAGTGTCTGAAAGATATGTCAACAAATCAAAGAAGAACCTAGGAAGTATCATTTGGTGCCTAAATCATAAAATACATTTTATTTCCACTGCAAAATGTAAGAAAGTAAATACCCCATCTTCCTGCTTCTGCTGATAAAAGGATAAAGAACCAAAGAAATGTTTTTATATTCTAGTTAAGTGCCTTCTAAAAGAAATATACACCACTCTGTTGCACTTCAATTTAGTTTATTTACTTTACCTTCAGAGGTAGAAATACACTATGTTTGATGCTGAAAATTGAATGTTTTATATTGTGTTCTTAAATCCTTTATCAAATATGAGCTCTTTGGAGAAAAATGATTTAGGCTGAACTTCACTGTAGGAGATGAAGGAGGGCTCTAGGAGGAATGTGAAGTCGATTTCAAGGCTCATTTTCTTTAAAGCATGATTGGACTTTGCCTGTGATTAGAGAGTTAGGGAAAACTGTGGAGTTGAATTAGTTCCTCAGGCTTGAATTGGGACAGATGATTATCTTAGTGAACTCTTCCTTCAGTATGAGGCTGGAGGAGTTTTTACTTTTCCTAAAAGTAAATGGCTTCATCTTTTGTAACTAGTAAAAAGATAACGTCAGGCGTTGATGGTCCATGCCTACAATCCTAGCTACTCAGTAGGCTGAAACTTGAGGATCGAAGTTGGAAGCCAGCCCAGGCAAAAAAGTCCTTGAGCCTCTTATCTACAATTATAAAAAAAAATCTATGAGAAAGTATCCTAGTACCAGCACACACACACACACACACACACACACACACACATACACACACACACACAAATGGAAGAAAGGAAGGAAGGAAGGAAAGAAGGAAGGAAGGAAGGAAGGAAGGAAGGAAGGAAGGAAGGAAGGAAGGAAGGAAGGAAGGAAGGGAATGAGGGAGGGAGGGAGGGAGGGAGGGAAGGAGGGAGGGAGGGAGGGAAAGAAGGAAGGAAAATTACCAAGATGAAGTCTATGACATGTTTGACATAGTAATAGCAATAAAAATGTGGTTGCATTTGCTTATTTATTGAACTAATACTGTGTGCTTCTTGTGACAGGCATAGTTAGAGACACCCATAAGTAAAATTAACATAATCCTTTATGAATGAAATTCAATAAATGTATTGCAAAATTAAGTTCCAGGTACTCCACTAAGGCAAAGAAGGACTAGCTAACCCCAGCTGATGTGTCAGGTAAACTTTGCAGAGTAGGGGATTTTTAAGTTGGGTTTATATAAATGAGGGAAGAAGGCTTAGAGGTAGAAGTACCATGACTGAATTTGAAGAAATCCAAGTTAGGAAGCAAGGTCAGAAAGAATCGAGATTTAAAATGAAAGACCCAGGAATAGAACTGAATTTCCCACTCAGTTTCTTTTTGTTCATTATAAATTTATTCAGTATTAACCAAAGTGTTACTACTTTGGGGTTATCGGTAAAGCATACGAGGCAATTTATATCTACTTTATTTTATAACAGTATAGATCATAACTCTAACATCTCATTTCTAACCTCGTATGGGTTTTTGCTTCTTACTTGGTTGAAGACCTGAAGTTTATTAAGAACGTTTTCGTTTTTAAAAAAATATACATTTAAAAAGATTATTTGTGTGGTTAAACATTTAGGAGGGAAAGAAATCATCCTTTAAAAGAGTTAAAAATTAGTATACATCTCTATTTATATATTGACCTCATATTTTTAAGGTTACACTAAACTTAGCAAATACTCACATAGGCCAAGCCTAAAGTCAGTGGTGGAAAGCTCATATATGGAGAGACAGGACCACTGCAAAAGTAGTAGTTGCTTTTAACTGTAAACATTAGAGGGATAGAGGTCAAGTGAGACTTTCTAGAGCAAAGGCAATTAATTTTGGGCCTGGGGAGGGAGCATTTGAAGGAGAAGGAAAACAGAAGAGCAAAGCTGCAAAGATGACTTGGCCTGTAGGTACACATGAAGCAATGAGTGGTTGGGTTTGCCTATGGTGATGCTTGGATGGAATACACCAAGGAAAACTGAGGGTTAAACAAGAAAATAGAGCCTCAGTTCAACGTGCTTCTCATGAGAAACAAATTTAGACTTTGCTTACTAAACAGTAAGGAACCTCTGGCATTCATTTGGTACTTGAATGTATTGACATTTAATGTGTGTGTGTGTGTGTGTGTGTGTGTGTGTGTGTGTGTGTGTGTGTGTGTGTGTGCCAAATACTATTGAATGAAAACATCAGTCTAACACTCAGTCACAACAGTCTAACACTCACCATTTTAAACTAAAGAGGAATTAAGTCAGGGATTGTTTTAGTCCATTTGTGCCACTGTTACGAAATGCCACAGACTGGGAAATTTATAAAGAACAGAAATTTATTTCTTACACTTCCGGAGACTGGGTAGACCAAGGCTAAGATGTCAGTAAGTCAGTCTTAGTGAGAGATGCAATCTGCTTCCATAACAGTGTTTTGAAGACTCTGTACTGTGGAGGGGAGAAATGGCATGTCCTCCTAAAATAGGGGCAAAAAAGGGGGGACAAACTCTTTCCAACAAGACCTCTGCTATTAGCATTAATCTATCCACAAACAAAAAGCTCATGACCTAACCACGTCCTCTGAGACTCCCACCTCCCAACATTGATACATTGGGATTCAGTTTCTAAAATGTGAATTTTGAAGAAAATATTCAATGTACCACATGAATTCACTTTTCACCTATCATCTACAAAACTTGTACTGTCTCCACCATGTTACATTATCGCATCGATATTCATTCATTTATTAAAAATATATTGTGTAAGTGCTTATGATGTGCCCAAAGCTGTCCTACACATAGTCAGAGGTACATGCAAAAATATTCCTGTTTCCTGGAATTAACACACTAGTGGGGTAGTAGTGTGATAATTCACTGAATTACAATAAGGCCCCATGATGGCAGATGATATTAAGACAATGACAGGGTAATGAAGTAGGAAGCAACCTAGGGTAACAGTGAGATCTGGTTGGTTGGTGATCATGGAAGACTGCTTTGTAGTGGTAACACAGAAGCTAAGAAAAGAAAAGAAACGGATATGGCATTCCTGATGGTGGATGTAAAAGCAGACATGAAGTTACCACACAAAAATCAATTTGAACTGTTAGAGGACCATATAGGAGGACATAATGCCAGGAGTAAGCGGCAAGAAAAACAATACAACAAGATGTGGCATCTTTTCATGACTTAAGATTCTTTTGACTCCCACAAAATCTATAGGATTTCACTACTAGCCCAAATCTCTAGACCATACAAAAGACAAATGTACCCCTTGAGAATGGAGGACCACAGCTTTCCTTGCCTGCTTTTACCTTCCCACCTCTAACACATACCTGTGATGCAGTATATTGTCCATTTGCTCCCAGGAAATATTTTATTTTCCTAAGTGTAAATTTTACAAGCAGAGCTATTTAGTTAGGATTGTTTGGATGCCAGTGAGCAGATTTCAAAGCCAGTGACAGAGGTAGCCTGAGGAGAGATTAGATTCTTGACCAAGGAATGTTGATCTCAGAACTGGTCTGAAATTTACAAGTGATGTCTTTTAAAAAAATTTTTTAGCCGGGCGCTGGTGGCTCACGCCTGTAATCCTAGCTACGCAGGAGGCTGAGATCTGAGGATCGCGGTTCAAAGCCAGCCCGGGCAGGAGAGACTGTGAGACTCCTATCTCCAATAAACCACCAGAAAACCGGAAATGGTGCTGTAGCTCAAGTGGTAGAGCGCTCGCCTTGAGCTGAAGAGCTGAGGGACAGCGCCCAGGCCCAGAGTTCAAGCCCCACGACCGAAAAAAAAAATTTTTTTAATTTTTTTATTGTGAAAATACTGTACAGAGGGGTTCAATTACATGGGCAAGATAATGAGTTCATTTCTTATCAAGCATTGTTGCCTCCTCCTTTGTTTTTCCTTCCCATCTCTTCCCATCTCCTCCCCCCCTTCACTCTCCCACCCCCTCCCACAAGTGATGTCTTTTAGTAGTAGAGATGCACTCTCTTAATAAATTGGAATATGATAAATAAAAAAGAACAGACTTTGAAATATTTACCACCACACGTGCTTGCATTTGTCAAATAGAATATAAAGCTAAGAGATGTAAGGTGGTAGTGCCAAGAACTTTTTAATTAATGCTAGTTTTGTGCTAAGGGTAGGAGGTCATCTCCGGTGTGCAGGAGCTTCTGCACTAGGTTCCAAATGGGTGTGTTGTGCAGACCACAGTGCAGCTGAAGGAAAACACATCATATTGAACTCGGTGTGCTTTAGGAGTTAGACTTTTCTACCATATCTTGAGGTAGTACTACTGCTGATTAGAAAACTGATGGATCCAATTCCTTCCTCCCCTCAAGCACATCTGCCTTAGGTCTTTAGGTTCTCCTTCAAACTAAGAAAAATATGTGAGTATTGAGAATAATTTCAAGAAAGTGTCCTATAAGCTTATAATACTTTTTTAAGCACTTGGTGTAAATTGTCTTATTGGCATCTATTGAACCTTCACAGTTATGTTAAGTGTTTTAGAGAACTATATCGCAAACATTTTGTAACAGATTCTTGAACTAATGAGTGCTCATAAAAATAAACAAGGACCCCTATATGTTTGTATGCATTCTGTCTATAATATTTAACATAATGTAAATTAAAACAAAAAACAATAAGGTGTTGACTTAGAAAAGAATAATGGGGCCTGGGATGTGGCTTAGTGGTAAAACACTTGCCTAGCATGCATGAAGCCCTGGGTTCGATTCCTCAGTAACACATAAACTGAAAAAGCCAGAAGTGGCACTGTAGCTCAAGTGTTAGAGTGGTAGGCTTGAGCAAAAAGAAGCTCAGGGACAATGCCAAGGTCCTAAATACAAGTCCCAGGACTGGCAAAAAAAAAAAAAAAGAAATAAAAATGAACCCATTACCTGTTAACAGAAATAACTTTTTATTACTGAAAAATGAAAAATACTTTTAAAACACGATTAGTTGAAAGAGCATTGTGTTTCATGTTTTTTGCTTTTCTTTAATGCCTGGGTTATGTTCACAAAGCTGAATTTCTATATTAAGGTTGAAATTTATAGATCATTTTTCCTTTTCTATTTTTTCTTACGCTAGTACAAGGGCTAGAACTCAGGGCCTCACAATCTTACTGGACTTCTTTGCTCACATCTTGTACTTTATCACTTGAACCATGCCTCCACTCCAGCATTTTGCCTGTTAATCAACAATGAAGTCTCACAGATTTTTCTGTCCAGGAAGGTTCTGAACTATGATCCTCCAAGTCTCAGCTTCTTGAGTAGCTAAGATCACAAAGTGTGAGCCACTGGTGCCTGGCTTTTATATCTTCTTTGAACTTAATCTGTTGTGTGTATTGTTTGAGGTGAAGCAGATGAGAAAAACGTAGTTGTTTTACTCTTATCTGAATAGAAAAAGGCCAGATGTGCTCTCACATTTTCAAATCATGGTAGATATTCTTTGATACTGCACTAATAGTTGATAATTGGTGGTAGGTTGTAAGTTTGGTTGTGCTGAAATCTAACAGTTTTGTACTATATAATACTAAACCTTATACAATGATGTTGAACTTTAAATGAACCCTTTGCTGATATATTTTTCTGTAATATAATTTGTTGGTTAATTGGAAAACAACGATTCATTTAGTTATTAAGTTCCTACAAATATTGATTATTTCATGAGGAACATATTTGTCAATATTACCATTTATCTAATCAGACAAGTGTTGAAGTCTTGGGAAGGTTCTGGGCACATGGGGGTGAATATTAGGTTTCCAAACCAATCTTAAAACTTAAAAAGACAAACTTGTATAACTGACTACAAATATTACCAGTCATTTCCCCCACCCCCAAAGAACAAGCTTTCTGAATTTATAATTTTTTTGAAAACTTTTTTTTACCAAGTACTCAATACTGAAAATATCTGTATATCAATTGTTCTTTCAAGTAAAATGAATGTCAATGAAGATTTTATTAGTTTAATTACTTTTGAATTCGAGTGTTTCATTTCTCAAAAAATCTCCTGTATATAGTATGTAACAGAAGAAATAGATAGATATACCTATTATTAGTATTCAATTAGTTCAAAATACCTGAGAAAAATCAACAAAAGGTGGAAGAGTTTATTTTAGCTCATGATTTTGTAAGTTTCAGTCCACTGCCACTTGGGCCCATTGCTTCTGGACCTGTAGAAGGGGTGAACATCATGGCCAGGGCATGGGTAGAAGAAAACTGGTCAGTTTATGATAGCTGGAGAACAGAGAAAGAGAGATGGAAAATAAGGAAGGAGCCTAAACCAAAATATTCCTTCACGGGCACACCTCACAATTTTTCATCAGTACCATCTCCTAAAGTTTCTACCATCTCCCAAAAGAGCAGTATATTATGAATCCCTAAAGGGAATTATTCATTTATTCATGAGGTAAGAGCCCTCAGGATCCAATCACCTCCCAAGGCCTGACCTCTGAATACTCCCATGCTGGAAACCAGACCTTCAGGATATAAGCTTTGGGAGAGATTTCACCTTCAAAGCACACTACACTCCTCTATTCTCATCCCACAGGCTATAATAAATCTAAAGACTCAAAGGTCAAGATTTAATAAGGCTAATAATTTTACTGCTTCATTAAAGACATCCTTAAGAGAAATTTACCGTTTGTATGTGTGGAATAATGAAAAGAAATCCATGACTAATTCATGGAGCTACTAAATCACTAACATTTTTACCCACACTTACATTTTACTAATTCACCAACATTTTTACCCACACTTACAAACACAGTAAATACTACTATCTGAGTGATGGATTGTGTGTGTGTGTGCTCGCACACACGTGCGCACATGTGAGCATACACTAGTACTAGGGCTTGAACTCAGGGCTAAGGCACTCTCCCTTAGCATTCCCTCTCAAGGCTGGCACTCTGCCATTTGATCTACAGCCATTACCAGCTTTTGCTGGTTAACCTGAGATGAGTCTCACTCAATTTCCTGTGCAGGATGTCTTCAAAACACTATCCTGCGATCTCAGCCTCCCGAGTACTTAGGATTACAGGTGTGACCTACCAGCGCCTGATTTATAGTAACATTTTCCAAGAAAGTTACATTAACATAATAGACTATTATGACTATAGCAAGTGAGAATCTATTTGCTGATAAAAAAAATACTAAAATGAAATGATTAAGTATGCACTTCCAGTAAAAAGGACTAGATAAACCTTTAATCCAACCCTTATGATTTAGTAAAGAATCAAAAGAAATTGTCTAACAGCTTGTGGTTTTCAAAGATTTAAACTAGGTTAACAAAGCAAAGACATCTAACTAGATGATTTGAGAGAAAATGAGAAAAATAATCTTCTGGAATGCAATGAATATGGATAGAACTAGAACAAATCATGTTGAGTGAAATAAGCCAAGATCAGAGAGACAAACAGCACATGATCTCCCTGATAGGCAAATATTAAATTCAAAACATAACAAAATATGACAAATTAAATAGAACTCAAGAAACAAAAGACCTCTTCTTAATTTTTCGTATTGTTTTTAGATGGCTCCATGTTGTTGACCTCACATATGGTATATATGTACACATATGGGAAGCTAGGAGGAGGGCACAGAATCAGAGGGAAACAGGTGAGAACATACAGCAGAGGGGCCCATCAGCTGCACTGGACATGGATGAAAGTGAACTAAGCAACTCAAGGGCATCAATGGGAGGGAAGGAATGAGAGAGAAAGAGGGAACAGCTTTCACTAAGCACAAGGAAAGAAATGTACATATCACCCTCTTTGGGAGAAATAGTTGAATTGTCAAAGTTCATAGAGTTCACAAGCTATATTTACCATGATAATGACAATTCACCCTGTAAAGGTTAAAATGTGTTTGTAGCTTTAGCTAAATATTGCTATCCCACAATATTGTGAAGTTTATGTAATCAATCTCAATGAAGAATTTTTTTAAAAAAGAAGTGGTGTATAAAGTAGTAGTCTCTGAGGTTTTTAAGCATTATAATATTCTTCGATAATTAACTAGACTAAAGACAGGATAGCTAGAAATAAGAGGATGAAAACAAGAATTATTCAAGTGATACAATCAACTGAACTTACAAATGATGGACAAGAGGACCCAGGAAGAAGAGGAACCAAAATATAAACTTGGATCTCATGCTATACCCACAGGGTTCCTGGAGTGTAGGTTATCTTCCCAACCAGAACCTAGGCTCCTTGAAAAAGAAGGCATCTTTCATGTTCTTCTGTTTCTAGAGTTTCACACAAGGTTAAACACATAGCAGGTACACAATCACAGAATTAATCCAGTGATTTAACCATTAGTCTTCTTACATTAAAAGTAAATAACCTCCTGAAGCTGACCTTTCCTGATGAGCTCAGTCATATGAATTCATTGATTGTTCCTCAGTTTAATTTAACTCAGTAAATATTGACTGAGCATTTTGCTGTCACCAAAGTTGGCTTGAGGAGCTGAAAATGCAATAGCAAATACACAGAGGTCATCCCTGAGCTCCAGATCTGAGAGTGCAGGAAAAGAGACACATGGAAATATAGTTCTGTGCTTGGCTCACATTATGGATGAAGTTATGATGAAGCACAGACAGAAGAGCATCGCTCTGCCTGTTGGAGAATACATCACCGGTAACAGTTGAGACAGAGGTTTTTGCTTGAGAGAAATTCAGCAGAGGAGAAGAGGAGAATCACTCCATGAAGTGGAAGCAGTTGGATTCTATTCCATTCATGCAAGAGAATTTATTCAGTTCTTTTCACATGCAGGTGCCACATTATTCTGGCACAGAAAACAAATGAATAACAAAATTTCTGTGCTGTGAATCAGTACGTACAATAGCACTGGGAAGGTAAACATGTCATTGAGCATAGAAACTACAAAAACCATATAATGAAGAGAAACAGAGGAACCATATTGAATTGGAGATGTTCCATTATTTGCTGCTAAGGGGAACGTAAGGCTGTAGGGAAGACAGTTCAGATGAGCTCAGGAAGTACCAAGTGGATTACAACCTCTGGCTCATTTGTGTATTTTATTTTTGCTTCATAATGGTCATCACTGGACTGTTGCACAGGCTGCTAGTTGTCTCATTCTCCAAAATCCCAGCTGCTGTATGCAGAAATCTCAACCAAGCTGATATCTCCCAAGGGCCTCTCTGAGCCAATAACTGAGAACTTGAGGACTACTAACTGGGGAAAAGATGGTCATCTAATGTACCCAATAGCAGTCTGGGATGCTTTCAACTAACCTTCCTTCTCTCATTCTCTCTCTCATTCCAGTCATCTCCACTTCACCAGTCTCACCAATTCAACTTTCAAATCCTGCCCTTCCCATCATTGTCAATCTAGTCCAGAATCAGTCTCTAAGCTGGACTTGTATAGCTACTCTTCCTGTTCTCCCCAGTAGTTCTTTCCAATAAACTTTTACAATAAATATAATCTGAAAGGAAGAAAGAGTTGATAGACAAGTGGAAAGGCCACCAGAGAATACTGGGAGTTACACAATATATTTCTATTTCCTGCTGTAGAGTGCTTCTGTACCCAGAACCAGAGGATATTTTTATTATGTATTTGCTACTATTTTGTAAATAAAATACATCTTCATCAAAAACATATATATATATATAATCTTAATCTATCATAAGCTATCTTTTTCATGCATTTTAATTGTCATTATAAAGGTGATGTACAGAGGGATTATAGTTACATAACTTAGATAAAGAGTACATTTCTTTTTGAACAATGTCTCTCCTCCCTTGCAGTCTCCAGTTTTTTCCTCCTATTGCCATCCACAACTTGTACAGTTCATTTTCAACACAGTGCCTAGTGAGTACCACTGATACATTTGTCCACCCTTTGTCCCACCATTTCTGTGCTCCCCCTTACCCTCCCAAAGACAAATAATGAACAAACAAGGCACAAGGAAAGGAAAACCAAAGGAGCAACAGAGAAAATCTCTTGTTTCCATTTCCTGGAGTTTATAAATATCATTTAATATAAAGATGCACGTAGGCATTACGTTTTTGTGTTCCTCTCCTAAGAATATTCTCTATTGGTCCCACTGTGGGTGAATGCCTAGAGATCTGTATAATTTATCATGTCCTAGTATATATATAATATAATTTTACCATCCAGTGTATTTACCTATAGATTTATAGGCACATTTCCTTGATCCATTCGTCCATTGAGGGACATCTGGGTTGATTCTATATCTTGGTTATGGTAAACAGTGCTGCCATGAACATATTATGATCGATCTTAACCTATCATGATCTACAACTTTTATAGTTCCTACTGGTCCCCAGTGTCTGACTCCTGATACCCTCCCCAACCTCACCTCTCCTTTCCAATCACTTACCACTCCATAATTATTCCAGTCCTCTTTGATTTGCTTGGGCCATCCATGCCTTTTCTTAGTCCTTGGTACTTCTTGTTGGTCTGCTGGGACCTCTGTGAACCACCATAGGCCTTGTATCCTACTCCTCTTTCCTCTTCTCATTGTCCTCTCCGTTTTGCCTGGGTCTTTCTCCATGTGCACTGCAAAAGGTGAACAACTTTGTGTTCTGTACACTGACTTTGTATCTTTTCATCTTTCTCTGTGTTCCTAGTAAACATCAATGTCTGCCACAAAGTCCACTGATTTGATCATCACTCATTGCATCCCTATGACTATCAATGAACATGGCTATATTTCTGAACTCTTGAAGTCTGAAGTTCCCCAGTGTCCACAACCCTGTTTCCATAGGTCTACACTTTGACCTGGTGATCCTAGACTTTTCCTTTCTTCTCTCTTTTTTTTCTTTACTATGAACAACCCTTGCTTATCATCTATTCTGTGTGTGTGTGTGTGTTGACTTATAACTCATTGCACTGAAAGTTCACATTTGATCTCCCACCCTTGACCCTAGAACCACCAAACCAACCCTGTTCCAGATTGCTAAGCACTGTGAGAGCAAACCCCATAGCCTGCTGCTGATGGCCTCAATACTACTGTGGAACAGCTGATCCCTGCATTCTCCTCTGGTGGTTCACAACTATGGTCTCAACCTTTGCTACCTTACTTCCATCTCCAGCTTCACTCTAGACCTCCCCTAGCTAAAGTTCTGACTTGTCAACGTGGGCACAAAAGATACATTTCATCAGTATAACATCCTTCAGCTTCCTTCTCCCCTTCCTTGAAATGATACTGTAGGGTTTTGCGTACCCTAAAGGAGCATTGTAACTTTACCTAAAGAACCTGGTAATTCTCATCTCAGAAAGGTAGTCCTTCCCTAGCCATAGCTGTTATACTCTCTAGAAAACAAATTTTCTTTTGTTTTCATGTTAGGTAAGTTCTATACGTATTTATAAGTCAATTTACAGGTGGAGTTAGTGAAAAAGATAAAAGGAAAAGATCTAAAATTCAATGAGAATCATTATTAACAAATTAGTAAGTGAACTCCCAAGCTTTCTGATGCATATATTACAAAATTAACTCAAATTTTAATCCCTATACTATATTCTTTGTTTACTTAAAGCTATTATGTAGACATCTTTACATGGCATTTCATTATACTCTCTGTAGGTCTATCACTCCAAATTAGCCAGTACCTATGGTGGGGCTGAAGGGCCCTATTCTCACTCTGTCTTCTCTGGAGTTATGTTTCCTGTGTACTCTCCTTGTCTTTCATAGATTCATTCTTGCTTTCCAGGGTCTTCTTTCCCACAGCCCACAGACATGCATTAATCTCCTCCATTCCATTCTCCAGAATATTTTCCCTTTCTCACCAGATACTACTACATACATCCACTAAAACCAAACTCTCTCACACAGAAAATGGCCATAATAATCCACCTTCACTGTGCCTCCTCTTTTCCCTCTTACGAATTCTATGTTCAACAATGATCTGTCCTCTCCTCCTCTCTCTCTCAATTGATGAAGTTCATCTTCTCCACCATCTCCTATTTAGCTAAAATAGGTTCCTCTAAAGATTTATTTAATCCCAACATTATTTCTGAATGACTTCTTTACTCAGAAAAATCATAAATAGAGCTTCTTGATGTTGTATTAAGTGAAAACAGGTAACTCATTGCTAGACTGATCTATTTATTCCAAGATAAACAGATTATTAGATTGCATGGTTTTTTTCTGTTTTTCTTAAGGAAAATCAGAGGAGAAAAGTCTTTGTTTAGTTATCTGCAAGCAACAATAGCTAACAATATTTACATTATTCTTTTACTTTTCTACAGTAGCCATAGTCCTGAGGTGATACTTTTTTTTGATGAAGAATGCATGATACCAAAGGAGAATACGAAAAAGAACTTAAGTAATATCTTAAAAATTAAATGTTTTTATTTTATGATTAACTGTCACTCCAGATTTATTGTCAAAAATAAAATGACTTCTAGGACTGTTTACAAGATTATTTACCAGTCAATGGACCTCTCTATTCAATGATCATTTTCTCCACATGTAACAATAATTCATCATTTTGATTATGTTTTTAACATTTATTCTACTTATTTCTACCTGCACAATATGTTGCTCAATATTATATTTCTCTATATTCTACTACATTTTTTGGCCAGTTGTCGAGCTGTGGACTAATGCTTTTCAATGTGAGTGCATATTAGAAAATTTCAGTCTAAAGACTGAATTTAATTTTATATTTTAAAACAATGTACATTTAACAATGTACATTTACCTTGCAGTACATTCTATATTAAGTAAAAATGAAGCAATGTCTTTGCTGGATGAGACATGAAGAAGATAAACTTAAATAGTGATAGATCATGGTTTTTAGTGAGAGGAATAAACAGATGTTCTGTAATGAAAGGTGTGAATAGAAATTATGGGGATTGGGCAGTGCTTAACAAAAAAGGATATAGGTGTTAAAGCTTAAAAACACTTGGAGTCTACCTGTATAGCTTTTATTTACTTAATATTAGTACTGACCACCTTCCTATATTTTCTCCACATTAACTATGTCTAGTTTAATTCTGCCTAAAGGAGTAAGATAGAATATCAGTGTGGGTTAAAATGCATTAACCCATACTTTGGGATGAGGAAATAAATGCATGAATTAATCCATTGTTTTACATCAATTCTTTCTTGCAAGGAGCCCTGGAATCATGGGGTCTTTTATCAGATGTAGCTTGACTGATAGTCATCTGTATTCCCTGCTCAGCACTCTGCTGGTATACTTGTCATTTGCTTTCATCTGGCTAATAACTCAGTGAAGTAGGTATCATTATCTCCATTTTACAGACAAGAAAACTATATTCAAAGATAAATTAACTCAAAATCACACAGCTGGCAATTGTATAGCCTGTACTCAACTACTAAATATTCCAAATTTATGCTTGACTACTAAGCCATACTACTTCATTAGAAAGTTGTGGGGAAGAGGGTAGAAGGGCCGGTCAGTATTGGGGCTTGAACTCAGGGCCTAGGCATTGCCCCTGAGCTTTTTTGTTCAAGACTAGCCCACTATCACTTCTGGGGGTGGGGGAGTTGGTGCTTAATTACAGATAGAAGTCTCACAGGTTTTCCTGCATGGGCTGGCTTTGAACCATGATCTTCAGATCTTAGACTCCTGAGTAGCTATGATTACAGGTATGAAACACTGATGCCTGGACTACATCATTAGAAAGTTTCAGTGCTAGCCGGGCGCTGGTGGCTCACACCTGTAATCTTAGCTACTTAGGAGGCTGAGATCTGAGGATTGTGGTTCAAAGCCAGCCTGGGCAGGAAAGTCCATGAGACTCTTATCTCCAGTAAACCACCAGAAAAACTGGAAGTGGCACTGTGGCTCAAGTGGTAGAGCACTAGCCTTGAGCTGAAGAGCTGAGGAACAGCACCCGGGCCCAGAGTTCAAACCCCACAACCAAAAAAAAAAAAAAATTCAATACTGAATGTAGTAGGACATATGTGTGAAGTAGAAAGACTGAAGCAGGAAGATCTCAAGTTTGAGGCCAGGCTGGGCTTCATAATAAGATCTTGTCTGAAAAAAGAAAAACAGAAGTGGATACCAGTTAACCAGGTATCTCACACATGAAATACTCACTATTCAGGAGGAGGCTGAAATCTATAGATTGGGGTTCTAAGACAGTAAAAACAGGAAAATGTTTGAGACTCTTACTCCATTAGCTATGAAAAAAACCAGAAGTAAAGCTGTGGCTTAAGTGTAGAATGCTAGCCTTGAACACAACAAACTCAGGGACAGCATCTAAACCTTAAGTTCAGGCCCCAAGATTAGCAAATACATATATACATATATATATATGATATTGATAAGAATGGTTTAGATTCTTTACAAAATGAAAGTATAACTTCTTGTTATTATATTTATTTCCTTGTTGTCAAACTAGTTTTAATTTTAGTAGTATCAATGTGATACAATGGAAAGAAAAAATAGTATTTTGAAGCCTGGCAAGTCTGACTTCAAGTCAGAATTCCACTTAAATGGACCACCTTTATATATTTACATAAATTTTAAAAATCAACATTTGTATTTCTGTCTTCAATACAGGTAAACAATATTATCTGCCAGATGTTAGATTACAAAGGACCTATAGAGGCTGTTTAGCAAAAAAAAAATACTATTTCCCTTGGGAATAGTTATTATACATAATTCTAATCCTAGCTCTTCAGGCAAGAGAATTACATATTTGATGTCAGCCTGGGCAATTGAGTGAGACTCTGTTTCAAAATAAAATCTAAAATAGCTGAGGAAATAAGTCAATGGTAAAGTACTCTTGAGGCCTTAGGATTCAGTTCATAGATAGACAGATAGATAGGTAGACAGATAGATAGATAGAAAGAGCCTCTTCTTAGTAAATCTAGACAATTATTAAAGCAATTTTACTATTATTAATGTAACCTGTAAAAGTTTTCTATTGTTAAAATAAGCCATTTTTCTTCAAAATTTTCTAATGGCATTCATAACATAACTAAAATTTTATGTATTTTTCTCTTACATTTATTAATGAATATTTTCATTGGTTTAGCACTAATTACAAAATAGCCCTACATTCAAATAGATATACCACAGTCTTCTTAACTCTTTCTCTCTTGCATGCATATTTGTCTTCAGTTGTGATGTTTCTTTTAACATTAGAAAAACATCCTGCAAAAAGCAATTGAACATAGAACTTTGCACAAAACTCTGAATTTTTTAGGATCAGTTTTTAGAACAGAATTATTTAGAAACAGTATATTCAGCATGATTTAAATTTATAAAAACTCAAAGAAATATTTTGTTAATTAGACAATAATATAAAATGTGGGATTATGATATCACTATTTATCTGTCCTTCCCCTTTGAATGACCTTATAATGAAACAAAGAGCTTTCCTGAGACATTATATTTATACTTACAATAAGAAATTAAGTGGTCAAGGGATTTTTCCATTGTGCCAATTCTTTCTATGAAAGAAGATATGAAGCCCATGAAACAAGAAGTGACATTTGACTAGACAGTTGCCTGGTGTGTTGGGGGAGAGTCAGCAAATATGGAGAATTGGTCCGTGCCAGCCACTTTGATCAGTCATGAAATTGCCCCAAGAAGAACACAGCAGCCCACTCAGAACTATGCACAGGTGCTGCCCTTACCGGCATGGCACCTCTAAGTTTCCATAAACATCCAGTTAATTAGCTACAGTTTTCAGGATTTAAGGGTGTCAGCCAGAGGTCTGCCTGTTGACATGGAGAGATTGCTGCTCAGCAGAGAGGAGCTGAGATGTGTCCCTGCAGCTGCAGGTTCTGGCATGGTTGTCAGAGGACTGAAGTGACTGCCCAGGAGAACAGCAGGGAACCATTTCATGACTGCTCTTTTCAGTCCTCAGTTCCATGGAATGTTTGCTGCGGGCTGGCAGCAAAAGCTAGGAGAAAAGGGTAAGGGGAGGGAGAAAAACACTTCAAATCATTTTCCTAGCTGAATTTGGATGAACTCCTTCTAAACAATAGGACCTAAGCTAGACCTAGCTGGCAGACTGGTTTTAATAGGACTACGGAGAAAGCATTCCGGAATTCTTGAAGCCAGAAACAAAGGGCAAGTTCTAGCGTGTTTACATCGACTTCCTTCCAGTATGGATTTCCTGATCTGTTCTGTCTTGGCCTTTGAGTAGGTTTGGGGGCCAGGGAATGTATATAATCAGGGAACTCTGGAGCCACCACATTCTCCATTCTAAAAACTGTGGTTACATGTTTCTTTGTTGTTGTCAGAGCTGTTACTTCAGAGATATGTTGAGTCACAATACGTTTTAACAATACAACAATGAACTATTTCCCCTTCTAAAATATCTTAAACTATTCCTTTTTCACTGTTACAAAAGTAGTTTTCCTAATATTAGCCAAAGTCCCAAAAGAGCCCTCTAAAGTCATCCAGTTTAATGTGTCAATAGATGATTGGGTTCCTCAAGTATAGTCAGTAGCCAGAATACCTCTTGAGTGAAGGGCACTCCATCCGTTCCCAAACCACACATACTAATTCGGAAACTCTCTTCTTATAGCCACACACTAAATTTTATTCCCTGACACATTGGGTATTTCTCTTGTGTTCTTTCTGAGTCTTCCTTTTAAGCCACAGGCAATTCAAGAAGTTTGTCTATTTATTCATTTATCAAATATATATTGACAATACTCTGCAGAAGACTGTCACCAAAGAAATGGGGAAAATGTTACAAATTAGAGAAAGAGCTACAAAATATCAGCATACATAAAGAAGGTAAACATAAGTGAAATAAGACCTACTAAGAGAGTTGGAATGATCCTTTAATGTTATCTGGAACAAACTAATTTTGACAGCTTATTAAGAATATGACTCATCATAACCAAGTGATATTTATTTCTGGGAGACAAGGATTGTCCAATATATGCAAATCAATAACTGTGATACACCATATAAATGCATGGGAGACGAAAATCATCTGATTATCTCATTAGATATAAATAAAATGATGAAATTTATCAATCTTTAATGATATAAAAGAAATTTTTTTGTGCCAGTACGGGGACTTGAATATAGGGCCATTTTTACTCAAAGCTGGTACTGCCCCTTGAATACAGCTTCACTTTAGGCTTTTAGCTGGATAATTGGAGTAACAATCTTACAATCTTTCTTGCTTGCACTGGGTTCAAACCATGATCCTCAGATTTAGCCCCCCCCCCCCCCCCCCCCGGCCCCGAGTACCTATGATTACAGGTGGTAGGCCATTGGTGCCTAGAAAAAAAAATTAAAAAAAAAAACCATTGACAAATTGGGCATAGAATAATGTATTTCAGCCCATGAACAACCGTATATGACAAATGATAAGCCCACATCTATAATTTGTCACACTGCACCAGGAAAAGCTGAGCTTTTCTTCAGAACTAGGTCACAAGCCAAGGCTGCCAACTCTCACCACTTCTACTCAATATAGTACTAGAGATCAAAGCCAGACCAATTAGGCAAAAGAAATTTAAAGGCATCCAACTTAGAAAAGAAGTTAAATTGTCACCATTTGAAGATAACATGACCTAATATTTTGAAAACACAACAGATTCCACCTAAACTGTGTTATGAATGATAAGCAAATTCAGGAAAGTTGAAGAATACAGAATCAACATGCAAAAATTAGTGGTGCTTCTTTATACCAACAATGAAATAGCTACAAAATAATTAGAGGTGAAAGATTTGTATATTGCAAATTAAAAACATTAATGAAAGAATTAAAACAAGACATGGATTAATGAAAAATTATCTTGTGTTCATCATGGATGGAAAGAATTAACATTGTGAAAATGTGCGTAAGTTTGAAATTTTGCATCAGTTGGAAAACAGGATGAACATAACTACTCAGTCCTATGTATTTCAGTAAGGCCAAGAATAATCTCTATTTATTTCATCACAAGTAAAATGCTTAGTATTTGAAGAGATAGATATGATAACTTGTTAGTAATCTTTCCAAATTGTATTTTGAAATCATATCATCCCTTTGTAGTCTATAATTTGATAATATATAATATAAATTAATTTTTAAAGCATTATGTAGAACCAAGGCAACTTGAACTAGATCTTAGAAAATGTGGGAAAACTGCAATGGTTGAATGAGAGACAGAAAAATTTTGGTAGCGAAAACAGCACAAATAAATGCCAAGAGAGGATTGCAGTGTTGTTTTAGCAGGAAAGGGCTAACAATTTGTACACAAAAGATCCAGCCCTCTCCAAACTTTTTGATTATTTCAAAAGAACATACTGAAGTATAACCCACTGTGTTTCCTTCCCTCCTTGCCCACACTAACTGAGAAATCACAATCCCTGGGGTTGTAACTCTACTAACACCAATGTCCTACTGCTGATAATATCAGAGCTTCATTCAAATGATGTTGAAGATACTCATCTTCATGATGTTGAAGATACTCTTCTTCTTACAAACTCTGGACTGCAGAGAATTATCTTGAAGTCACCTAGGTGCTACCTCTATGGATATACGTTTGCCAGTGTCCCTCAAGGTCATATAGGACATAAAATGTCTTCATCATCAGAAACTAGACTGCCAATGCCTTTTCTACTATGCCTGGGATTCCATAAAGGCAGAAGCATCTGGTCTAAGTGTCTCAAATAACAGATACTCAAATGATACTTATGTAGACAATTGATATTACCAGGTCCTATGAATGCCAAATGGGTTCATATTCTCTCTGTTCTGGTGTCTTTCATGATAAACATGCATCCCATCAGGAAGGATATCCCACTGTCCTTCTTGCTTTGTGTTCTTAGATCTGTTACACCTTTTCCCATGGCAGGGGCATTGCAAAAACTCTTTAGTCTGCTTCTCTCTTCCACCTCTGCAACCCTGTGAGGCTGTCACTGTGTCTGGCTTTCTCCTTAGCCACTCTGTAATTCTCTTTTACTGCCTGTCATCCTGCCAGTCACTGTTGACCCTCTGGGCTTGAGTAGTGTCATGAAGCCTGTATCTAAGAAATATTAAATAAACTAAGGATTCCATGATTGCTAGTACACACCATCTCTGCTCAAAGATTTTTTTTGGAAATTTTCCACGAAGTAAGAAAAATTAGAGATGTCAAGAATACAGATATTTTAGTTCACATTTTAATTGCTCCTGATAAATTTCTTACTTCAACCTTGCAAAAAAATATACAATGTAGAAACTACATTCTTGAATTTATCTTGTTAATTTAGTCAGTAAACATTTTCTAAACTTTACCTTGATATTTATAGTGCTATAATTATCAAGTTACGGCTGACTTTATCCTGACATTGAAGTTTTCTGGCTAATTGAGTGTCCTAATTAATTTCTCTGGATTAACTATTAAATTAATAGTTTTTCTCTCTTTCTTACCAAAGCATATAACTTAATCTAATAATCATAAATTTAGTAAGCTACACATGTTATGAAAGTATGTAAAGTAAGTATCTAGCACTGAGAGATGATTTAAAGAAATGATAACATGATACCTTAATAAAATATTACTTAGTCATTTTAAATGGACACATAAAAGATTGACTAGCTATAGAGAGAAAGCTTAAAATATAAAATGAATTGAGAAAATATCAGAACACAATTATGGAAATATAATGTAGCCATGGATGTGGGTTTAAAAGAGAATGTATCAATCAGAAATGTGTTAAGTAGGACGGCATGTGAATTTTGAGAGAAGTCTTAATTATGCATTACATACAAGCAATGTATAATAGACATCAATTTTAATCTACAAACATATGAAAGGTTTATTAGAATATAAACTGTCTGTTGCCACTGCCAATTAAAGCGGGTTCATTGTTGAAGGTCTCTCTCTCACATGTGTTAGAGTTCTCTTGCTTTCTAAGGCCAAAGTATGTAATATAAAACACACATATTTGATGATCAAGCCATACTAGGACAACCAACCTAGAATCACAAAGCAAAAACACCCACATTTCGCTATTCTCGGAAATTTCATTGTAGGAATGAATAGCTTACAATAGACTTTCTAAGACTTATGCATTTTGAATATTGTATCATTGGACACCCATTTCCTAATTCATAATGGTCATTTTCACTGCTTTACAAAGGAACCATCTTTTAAAAGAAAAAAGAAAGTATAGCTCCTTGAATTGTAGCAATCCAGGGACAAAAGCATGCTTTTTTCCTGACCTTCCTTTATCTGCTGACTGTGCATTTTATGGCATTGCATGCCCAGTTATTATCACCTGATTTCTATTTGTGCAGTAACATGATCAAAGAGAGTGCAAGAGGAACTTGGTTTTAAGTGACAGTCACATTACCTAATGTCTGCTTATTGTTTTTACAGGGGAATTCTGGCCTGGGATTCAGTATTGCTGGAGGGACAGATAACCCCCACATTGGAGATGACCCTGGCATATTTATTACGAAGATTATACCAGGAGGTGCTGCAGCTGAGGATGGCAGACTCAGGTAACTTCTGAGATGTTAGAAGTTTTTGAAAAAAAATATTAGATCTGAAACATTACAATGATTTGAAACACTGATCTGCTACCTCCACAAGAGGTACCTTTGGAGACTAATAAACTGTAAAAATTCTGTACTTGCAAGAGAAAGAAGTCAATGCAAGTTTCCAGTAATGATTTTAAGGATGCTTTGTTTTATAGTAAATTTTGACTACTCTTTAATTTGTTAATGGCTACCAAATGTAATATTGGCCCACATACTAGGAAGAAAGGATGAAGATGTATTTTTTTGTTACCACAGGAGTTCAGTCTAATTGGAAAGAATAATAATATGAATCAGTGAACAAATAATGGAATATATAAAAATAATACACTATAAGCAACATTAGAAAATGATGCAATGCTTAGACACTGTATGTGTTTGTGGATATAAGAAGCACTTACCAGGCTTTTTCTAGATGTTTAGAGGCAGTGTGTGTCACAGAAATAATTTCACAGGAAGAGTCCAGTATTAAAGCATGATTAAAATTTCACTAACCCTAAAAATCTGAGGTAGGAACTAAGGAAAGAGCAAGTGTCCATTCCATAGAGAAGAGAGAAAACAACTTGAATTTGCAAAAGTCTCCCTGTTGAGTTTGAGTGGGGGAGTACACAAAGATATTGCTTAGTGCATTAGTAGCTGCTTAAATCAGGCCTTTCTGTTTAAAGAATAATATTCCAAAAGTGACAATTAGTAAATGATGTTAATTGTCAGTTAATAATAAAAACCAAAGCCAACAGGCTCAAAAACCTAGGGAGATCTCCCTGTAGAGGTGACTTGTCCCAATACAATTAAAACACTGCAGGGCTGGGAAGGTGGCTCAGTGGTAGAGTGCTTGCCTTGCATGCCTGAGGCCCTGGGTTCGATTCCTCAGCACCACATAAGCAAAAAGAAAAAAGCCGGAAGTGGCGCTGTGGCTCAAGTGGTAGAGTGCTAGCCTTGAGCTGAAGAGCTGAGGGACAGAGCGCCCAGGCCCAGAGGTCAGGCCCAACGACCGGACCAAAAAAAAAAAAAAAAAAAAAAAACACTGCTACTGGGTCAAGCAGATAATCTGTATCTATGCCAAATCTATTGCCTTTTATCAATATAGATATAGATGGATCAATAAATTCTGGAAAAAATAAAGAAAAAGAAGAGTGATTGGAAGGACATGACTCATGACACCTGCTAAACACTCTATGGAAGATTAAGAAGGATTTACATTGGATATCTTATAGTAAGAGAGAAAAAGGAGAAGGCCAATGAGAAGATTGAGTTTTAGAGGATAGAAAGTCACTTAGAAAAATCAACAGGAATAAGAAGGATTCTTCTAAGAGACTTTACAGGATTCTTGTTGAAAGTGGGCCAAGGGAATATGAAGAAACTGACCAGCTACTAGGGTGAGAAAGTTTAGCTAAATTGATTTAGTGGGATGGAATTCTTGCAAAAACTGGGCTAAATGAGCCAGAGAGAAAGTCTGTGGTCAAGGCCAAATGGAGACTTGGAGAATACTGACTCAAGCTTGGTCACGGAGAGTCTGTCCCATCTGCAAGCAGATTCTGTAAGTGAGGATGATTCAGTTTCATGGAATCTCACTGAGGAATGTGATCTGAGTGGTAGAAATGTTAATCTACGTGATCATCAAGCATGAGTAAGCTAGTTGTGTGTTCCTTTTGAAATAGCCAACCATGCTTCCTCCCTAGTTGTCCTGATGGGCTGATAACTTTTGACAGCTTGTAAAGAAGAGTCATATTTTTAAAGCACATTTGCATTTCCTATGCTTCTGCAGAAAACACATGCTTAATGACAATAGTTATTTTAGTGGGATTGTCTATATTACTTTCAGTAAAGAAAGACCACATTGAAGTAATGTTGGAAACGGCTGCTGTGCAGTTCTACAAGTCACAGGAATTTATTGTTTTTCAATATCGAATCCTGACAAAACTGAATGATTCATAAATTGATGGAATGTGCTCATCATTTCTAACCATTCGTTCTCCCTGCAGGTGAGGGACCATCCGTCCCTTAACAAATGCCAGCTCTGGGTTTGAGATAGAACAGACTTTGCCACAAGGCTTGTCCGCAGTTAAGAATGAAAAGTGACATCTCTGAAAGTGACATTGTTCTTTGCCTACCAGCATGAAAGGCACTCTACTGTCTTCAGAGATTCAGTGGCTGTTCTGGAAGCTTCATTTGATAGTTGTCAAGAAAATAACCTCAATGAGAGCTAAAGTTTTGTGGAATTTTAGTATTATTTTTCAATGGAAGCATGATTGCTTGTGTTCTAGCCTCTTCCCATTGGCCTTCATTCTGGCTTCCCAGATCCAGGAAATAGTCTATGTCTTGTGTGTACAGATTACATCTAGGATTGTACAGAGCACAACCTGAAAATCTCTGTACAGAGGTCTTAAGTGAAGCAACAAAGTACTTGTCTTCCCCAGTCTACATTATAGGTTTAGCCTATGTGAAGATAGCTATGAGATCTCTACTTTATTTGGGTAGACTTTAGCTCCTGCTGCTAGGATTGTCGGTACCCTCTCCTACCTACCATGCACTTAAATGTTGCGGGGGGGGGGGGGTAATATAAGAGCTAAAGAATAACAGTTAGGGCCTGATACAGTGGCTTTTACCTGGATTCACAGGGAGATAAGAGATCAGGATTGTGATTTGAGGCCAGACAGGGCAAAACAGTTAGTGAACCCCTCCCTCAACAAATAAACCAGGTGTGGTAGTTTCATGTGGGGCACAGAGATAGGAGATAGGAGAATCACATTCTGAGGCCAACCCCAAACATAAATGATTCTCTAAAATATAACTGAAGCACAAAGTGCTAAGCTTGTGGTATAGTACCTGCCTAGCAAGCAGAAGACCCTGGGTTCAAATGCTAAAACTGTGAAGAACAATCAATTAAAACTCTGCCAGTGTGACATTAAATCTAGATTATTTTAAAATTGCCAGTTGATCTAGTCCAAGGCCTTCATTGAGGTTCAAAGAGTAATATCTTGAAGCATAAAACATTTGACATTCTGCATTAGCTAAAATCCAAAGGTCTTAACTAAAATAATGATATTCTAAAATATTTTTAAGACATAGCAGCACTCAGGCCCCAACTAAGCCCTTCTAAACAACTCAGTGTGATTGGAACAGTGTTTGAGGTTAAACTAATAAATTCTGAGGTGTGCTTTTTAATCTAAACATTACAGGAGGTTATGTGAGAATGACATTTCATAAACACTGGGAACCATGAATTTTGACATCTATTCATTTATTTATTTTGCTGGTACCAGAGCTTGAATTTAGGGATTTGAGATTGCTCAACTGGTGCTCTACCACTGGAGGCATGCCTTCCAAGCCATCTTTTTGCTGATTAGTTAGAAATGGAAGTTAGTGAGCTTTTCTTCCTAGGCTGGCTTCAAATTATAATCTGTCAGATCTTGTGAGTAACTGGGATTACAGGAGTGAGCCACCAGTGCCCAGCTGATGGCTATATACTAATATGCTTGATCTTAAACAAGTGAAATTCCCTGAATGGCTGTTCTGTCATCCAAAAATGGTGACAGCCAAATAATGCTGTGAAAATTCCTCTGATCACCAACTGACCAGCAGAAAAGCTGGAAGTGGCAGATAGAACATGAACATATACACCAGCTTAGATATCCTAGGATCATTGTGACTATTTCACTGTGTGTGATAAAGTTTATCCTCCACCAAAAAAGTGAGGGCACAGGTTTAAGAAACAAATATAAGGAGAAGAAATTTACTCTTCAATAGACTAGACTCCAAACTGAGCTCTGATCTCAGAGGTTGTCCCAGAAAAGAAAATTAAGCAAAAGGCTATAATATTTGAGTTAGTGGATCTGAATTTCAAGGGGTGTGTGTGTGGGGGGGGAGACAGACACACAAACAGAATAAATAATAATGAATATAAGACTAAGGAGGAACATGAAGGGGAAGTAGGAAGGGATAAGGAAAGATGCAGGGTGAATAATTTTAAAATACATTGCAACTATGACATAAAGAATTTCAGTGAAATCTTTTGACCAGTTGGGGGTTAAGATGCAAGGAAAGAGAAAGCAATAGACTTTTCCTGATAATATGATACATGCACATTTGAAATACCATGATAAGAATCCTTGGTACAAATAATATATACTAAAGAGAACAAATGACAGGAAAGTAATGCAGGCTCAGATGAGAAGGGCACCAGTGAAAGACAGAGAGAGCTAACAGAGTAAATGAAGATGAATATTCATATGGAACATATTTGCATACTTGAAAATAGAACAGACCTATTAAAATTGTTTTAAGTATACGGAGTGGGATAGAGGAGACTAACAGGATGAGTTTGATCAGGATACATTGTTTATGTGAGTGGAAACATCACCAGGAATCCCCTCTTGTACAACTAACAAATGCTAATAAAAATGTTACTGTTCATTTATATTTCGTCTTCAAGAAGTAGTCATTAAAATTCTGTAGCATTACTTAGCTTCACAAATAAGAACATTTTAGAAAGAACATTAGGTGTTCCTTTCAGAGAGAAGTAGATGCATTTCCATGCCTTTAAGACTGATGTTTATTTCTATCTTTATATCTGAATCATATAAATGCCCTCCGTGTAGCTCGACATCCATAGATTGGCAAGGACCAATATTGATGGGTCATGTAGGGGAAGAGCTGTCATATGATACCTTCCACTCGGCAATGCAGCAGTGACATTTTACACAACAGTGCATTTATTAAACTCATCCATTGCACAAGAGCAGAGTGCAGAAAGCAGTCAGAAAGAATGGCTGCTTGCCAATTTCCTGACAAGCAACACAATTTAATCTCCTGGCCCTTGATACAATCATTTTGACACTCAGACAGGATGAGGAAAAAAAAATTGCTTTCTTTATGCCCACTGCTTCATTTATTACTACTGTACCTGTTGATAGGTAAGATTGTCTTTGTCCTTATAAATGCCAAGATAATACACACGTTATTTCTAACAACATACTTAAGTGGCAGAGTGCTTTCCTAGCAACTATTGCCTAGACTGAGGGTTGACTACACTGACAAGTTGAAAGTTCATGGACCAATGTTCCATAGATGCATTCTTTGAATATAGCCACAGCATAGGCATTTGTATTGTCTTTTGGTAAATCATTCTTTTGTTATTTCATTAATATCTGTTAACTCAGTAGTGATTTAAAAATAAGGACATCAAGAAGAAAGGAGAATGGGTCCACCCGTATCCTTGTTTCAGCATTTTATTATTTTCCTTCCCTCCCCAAATTATAAACATGAATATACAAGATGCAGGGCACCAACGTCAAATACAGTGAAAACAAGGGTTATACAGTGGGGGAAGAACATACAAGAGAAACAAAAAAAAATCACATAGTACATTTTAGATACATTAAAAACAATAGCAAGAAAGAAAAAACAAGTTGTGTCCCTATCTTTGGGTTCATTTCACTTAACATCATCTTATATGGTCATATTTACATAGCTTTCAGCCTTTTCTGCTTGTCCTAGACTTATACTAATCATTGCAAATAAGGAAAACTGTCTTTATGTTTCTTTGGGCCTGGCTTACTTCACTTAATATAAAGAGATGTTCAAGACACTGTGTAGAAAATGAACTTTACAACTTGGGTGGGGGGGATGGTAGAGGTGGGGAGGGAGGGATGGTGGGGAGAAAACAAAGGAGGAGGTAACAATGCTCAGTAGGAATGTACTCATTACCTTATCATGTAACTGGAACTCCTCTGTACACTATTTTTACAATTAAAAAAAAAAACAAAACCAAGGAAGAAAGGAGAAGATAAGATTAAAAATCAAGATAGAATAAAGGAAATGAGAATGAAATAGATTGGAAAAGTAATGGGCACTGTGACTCAAGTCTGTAATCACAGCTACTTCTGAAGCACAGATTGAGGGATCAAAGTTCAATACCTGCCTCTGTAAAAAGAAGTTTTTGAGAGTCCATCTCAACCAACACCTGGGCACAATGGTGTTCCCCAACACCATAGCTATGGGGCACAATGTCTGACCACATTGATGTGTACCTGTCATGCCCAGTGACATGGAGAAGCATAATGAGAGGGATCACAGCCAGCCCAGGCATAAATCAAACTCCATCTCAGAAATAACCAAAGCAAATGCCCAAAAGTGGGATTGCTGGGTGATAGGGGAGCTCTATATGGAGTCTTCCTAGGAAAATCCATACTGCTTTCCAAAGTGGTTGAACAAGTTTACACTCCCACCAACAATACACTCGAGTTCCCTTCTGGCCACATCCCCTCCAGCATCTGTTTTTATTAGAGTTCTTGATTATAACCATTCTAACTGGGGTGAGGTGGAATCTCAATGTTGTTTTGATTTGCATTTCTTTTATGGCTAGAGAAGTTGAACATTTCTTCATGTGTCTATTAGCCATTCTTATTTTCTCTTCAGAGAAATCTCTCTTTAAGTCTTTAGCCCACTTATTAATTGTTGTTGAAGGATTTAATTTTTTTGCGGGGGGGGGGGGGGGGGGGGGATCCGGTCGTGGGCCTGAACTGTGGGCCTGGACGCTGTCCCTCAGCTCTTCAGCTCAAGGCTAGGAGCCACAGAGCCACTTCTGGCTTTTTTCTTTTTGCTTATGTGGTGCTGAGGAATCGAACCCAGGGCCTTATGCATGCAAGGCAAGCGCTCTATCACTGAGCCACTTTCCCAGCCCGAGGATTTAATTTTTTGAGTTCTAAGTATATTTTAGATATGAGGCACTTGTCTGTTGTATGGCTAGTGAAGATCTTCTCCCAGTCTGTGGACTTTCTATTGTTAGCTATGTCCTTTGCCATGTAGAAGCTCAGCAGTTCCAAAGATCCCAAACAAGGCCATACTAAATCTACCAGCACAACTATGTTTATCACAGCATTATTCATCATAGCTAAAATATGGAACCATCCCAGATGCCCCTCAGTAGATGAATGGATCAGGAAAATGTTGTATATATATATATATATATATATACAATGAAATTCTATGCCTCCATCAGAAAGAATGACACTGCCCCATTTGTTAGGAAATGGAAAGACTTGGAAAAAAATTATATTAAGTGAAGTAAGCCAGACCCAAAGAAACATAGGTCCCATAGTTTCCCTTATTTGCAATAACTAGTATATGTCTAGGATAATCTTACTAGACAAGCAGAAAAGATCAAAAGCTATGTACATATGACCATATAAGATGATGCTAAGCAAAATGAACCCCAAGATAGGGACACAAGAGGTTTTTTTTCTTTGTTGCTGTTGTTTTTAATATACTATATGATTTTTTGTTTCTTTTGTATGTTCTTCCTTCATGATATAAACCCTGTTATCATTGTATTTGATTCTAGTGTCCTACATCTTTTTTTCTAAGACTTTTTTTTTGGCAGTCACAGGGCTTGAACTCTGGGCCTGAGCGCTGTCCCTGAGCTCTTCAGCTCAAGGCAAGTGCTGTACCACTTGAGCCACAGTGCCACTTCTGTGCCCTGCATCTTGTATATACATTTTTCTAATTTGGGAAGTGGAAGGAAAATAACAAAATGCTGAAGAAGGGTATAGGTTGCCCTGTTGTAACAATGAGACTTACAAGACACTATGTTGAAAACAACTTTACAACTTGTGGGGGAGGAGTTGGGGAGGTGAGGTGGGAAGGAATAGTAAGGAGAAAAACAAAGGAGGAGGTAATGATGCTTGATAGGAAATGTACTCATTATCTTACTCATGTAACTGTAACCCCTCTGTACAGTATCTTTACAATAAAAAAATTTTAAAAAGAAAGAAAGAAAGAAAGAACCAAGGCAGAGCTAGAAGTATGGCCTGAGTGGCAGAATGACTGCCTGGAAAGTATGAGAACTTAACTTCAAGCACAGGTACTGTCCACATCCCTCAAAACATGGTAATCATCAGAAACTGAAGACATAAACTTGGAGAATGGAGAAAAAAAAGCTTTTTTTCTGTGAAAAAGAAAAAGACCAAATAGATGAAGGAAGCAACTTCTGCCCATTATAGTGTGAAACTTTTTTCCCAAGAATTCATTCTGAGGTAGTTTGAGGAAATAAAAGAATTCTAGTAAGAGAAAGAGGCTAGGAAAATGCTAAATTCTTAGAATAGCTCACATATTTCACTTTCAAGAGTGTGGGTGGAGTTCCGGGAAAATGGCGGAGGAGAAGCTGGAATCTGAACAAGCTCTCGCATAGAAAGCAATTTCAGAGTTCCAGTGAACAGCCCTAAGCCAGAGAACCACACCAAGTGTGCCATCACAGGACAGAGGTTTAGGCAAGAGAGGGGAAATCAAGGCAAAAAGACACATCTGAGCGCTTACCAGCAGCCGCCGCGGCGGCGACTGCAGGGCACCATAACTGAGCCACAGAGTCCGGGACAAAGGAGCCAGACGCGGCGGGCAAGCGGATTCTACTCAACACCAGCAAGAACGGACAAGGAGCAGACATCTTCATCCTGTAGTTTGCGGACCAGAGACCGACCCAGGAACCAAGACTGGCGTGAGTAGAAGTCCGACTTCCTCACTCCTTCTCAGGGAACAGAGGAGGGAAGGCCACCCCTCCCCCCCAAGCACCAGTGATTTCCATCTTGGATACCGACAAAGCTCGGAGGAGCTGCTAGCTCCAACTCAGGCCTTGGAATAAAACGAGTCATTTAGCAGATCACAAGAACTTAACGGCGGCGTGACCTGCCAGACTCAGTTCCATCCAGGAAAAGTCACCCAGCTCGGGCGCCAGCCATAGGAGTGGCTTTCCGCACTGGGTAACCAGAGCCAGAGGCAGCCCCTCCCTCTAGCAGCCTCCACAATCAATTGAAAAACAGAAGCCTTGAGAATGGCTCCAGGCTGGGCTCTGTGAGGTTTTCACAAAATAGCCCCAAGGAAAAGCTACTGTTTATTGAAAGGCCTCAACTCTACCCAGAACCTAGCCTCATCACTACATTCCCCTCTTTTGTGATTCTCAAACCAGATCACCCTCCCATTAAACTAACCTTGGAAGGGGTTCTCAAAATCTTGGGTAAAGCAGAGCATTTTTCTGCCTGTTCGAACAATCTGACTTAAGAAACCAATCAAGCCACAGGACCTCAAGCAGACCAGAGACTCCAACAAGAGGCTGGCTATAGACACTAGGGAGATACAGGATTTTTCCCACCCCTTCCAAAAAAATCAAAGAACTTTTTTTTTTTTTTTTCTTCTTTTTGGTACCTTATATATATAAAAAAATTTTTTTCCTTTTCTAAAACTTTTATTAATCTTTAATTTTTGCCTCTTTTGAAAAAATAATTGTTTTCCAGTAACTTTTTTTTTTCCTCTTATAATTTTTATTTTAGGAATACGTGAATGTACGTTTTCCTTTCTTTTCTTGTCTTCTTTCTCTTTTTCTTTCTTAATTATCTTTTTGTTTTTTTGTCTAGCTCTACTGAACTTCTGATCTTTTCTTCTCCCTTTCCTATCCGTTTCACCTTTTCCTCTCTTTTGTTCTTCCTTATGTGACGTAACTCTTGTCCTGCACATCCTCAGACAAACCCGTAGTTAACTAGTAAACCCTATCCCCCATTGTGTACACACTTAATCCACAAATTTATTACTCAATTCAAAACCTCTGAGACTTAAATTCCTTAATAGCAGTACTACCCCTTTATACCTATATAATATTTTAAGCATTTTTTTAAGTTTTTCACATCTCCTCTATGTCCCTCACCTTCTCTCAAAATATTCACATTCCTCTCTAAATAGATGGTCTTTTAATCTATATAATAACATTAATTTTTACGTTTCTATTTTTTTTTCTGGTCTCTTTTCATTCCCCTTTCCCTTTCTTCTTTTCCTCTCTCTCTCTACTTGCATCCTACCCAACCTATTTCCTGCATTGTGATTAGGACATAGTTAACTCTCCCTGTGCCTCCCCACACCAATCTATCCCTATTTTTTACCCACATCTCTCCCTAACCCTAATAATTTCTGGTTTTCCAAATTCTTCTCTGCGGTTCGAAGTCCATTAACATATAGTTGTTTGATGTGGAATAGATGTATCTGTTGAACTAGATTGTATCTGTAGACTATTGACTGTACAAATGCAAACTTTGGTTGATGGTTGCCTTAAGATAGTGTTCTAGCACAAAACTGGTGCTATTTTCATCTCAAATGGGCAGAGTAAGCCGGAAAAACACAAGAAAAATGGCAAATTCGGGTATCTCAATTCCCAATCTTGATAATCAGGGGTCAGATCAGATAATGAATAATCCACAGGAGAGTTCCCAAATAGCTCTACAAACACTACTGGCAAACATGATAAATGAGAAATTTGACAACTTACAAAGGACTCTGTATGAGCATGATAGGGAGAGAGAGTAGGCATCCCAGAAGTTTATACAGGAATATCATAAGCGTGAGGAAGCTACTCAAAAACTGATACAGGATTTGCGTGAACAACTTGAGAATACTCAAAGAGAAAGGGAGGAATGGCATGAGCAGGCTGAGAACACTCAAAGAGAACTGCAGGAATCCCACGAACGGCAGGAAAGAGAACTGCAGGAATCCCAAGAATGGGAGGAAGCTAATCAAAGAGTAATACAGGAATTGAGAGACCAGGTAGAGAACACACAAAGATCACTAAAGGCATTCATGGAATCCATTAACAAAGAGCTGAAGGAAGTCAGGGAGACCACAAAGGGAATGCTGAATGGAACCCAACAGAAGGAATGGGAGTCCAAAGAAACCATAACCAATCAACTAAGTGATTTGAGAACAAACACTGAACACCAAATTAAGGAAGTAAAGAAATTCATACAAGACCTAAAACAGAGCTTCAACAAAGAACTTGAAGCCATCAAAGCTGACCAATTAGAAGGAAAAGAGATAAAAAACAAAGTAGAGAGTCTTGACAGCAGGTTAGACAATGCAGAAGATCGAATCTCAGGGATTGAAGACAGCCTAGATATTATAGAGAAAGAACATACAACCATCCAAGACAAGTCCAAGAAATATGATAGATCTATCCAACACCTGGAAGACACCATCAGAAGGCCTAATCTAAGGATAATGGGTGTAGAGGAGCACCTAGAAACAGAAGTTAATGGTCTAGGAAATTTGTTTAACAGGATCCTAGCGGAGAACTTCCCAAACATGCAAAAAGATAGGCCTATTCAGATACAAGAAGCCTTTAGAACCCCAAATAGACCAGACCAGAATAGGACATCCCACTGTCACATTATAATCCACACAGGATCAACTCAGACCAAGGAAAAGATCCTTAAAGCTGTCAAGGAGAAAAGGGTAATCACCTATAAAGGGAAACCAATTAGAATCACCTCAGATTTCTCAGCAGAGACAATCAAAGCAAGAAGAGCCTGGAATGATGTATGCCATGCCCTAAAAACAAACAACTATCAACCAAGAATACTGTACCCAGCTAAACTCTCCTTCATAACTGAAGGCCAAATAAAAACCTTCCATAGCAAAGAAAAATTGAAACAATACACCTCCACCAAACCAACCCTACAAAAGATTCTTAAAGATGTCCTACACATAGAAAACCAACAAGACCGCAACAAAGGCCAAGAAACTGCACCCAAACTGAGAATCCAAGAACCATAGGAAGAACCCAGTTTTCGCAGTCCCCAAGAAGGTGGATAACATGGCAGGAACTCCCAAACACCTCTCAGTCCTATCTCTTAATGTTAACGGACTGAACTCTCCAATTAAGCGACATAGACTGTCTAGTTGGATTAAAAAACAAGACCCTTCTATCTGCTGCCTGCAGGAGTCACATCTTGCCCGTAAAAACAAACACATTTTCAATGTTAAAGGCTGGAACAAAATCTACCAAGCAAACGGCCCTCATAAACAGGTGGGAGTTGCAATCCTAATATCAGATAAAATAGACTTCAAATTAAAATTCGTGAGAAGAGATAAAGAAGGTCGCTACATACTAAGTAAAGGATCTCTCCTTCAGGAGGATATTACAATTCTAAATATCTATTCGCCAAACAATGGATCACCCAAATTTATCAAAGAAACACTACTTTCCCTCAAATCCCATATAGATCCAAAGACATTAATTGCTGGGGATTTTAACACACCTCTCTCCCCACTAGATAGATCAACTCGGCAAAAACTCAACAGAGAAACCGCAGATCTAAACAGCTGCATAGATGAACTAGACTTAACAGACATCTACCGAACATTTCACCCAGCAGCATCAGAATACACGTTTTTCTCAGCAGCACATGGAACGTTTTCTAAAATAGACCACATTTTAGGCCACAAAGCAAACTTGTCTAAATTCAGAAACATTGAAGTTATACCTTGCATTCTCTCTGACCACAAGGGAATAAAATTAGAACTCAACACCAAAAGCCACCAAAGAAAGTCCGGTATCACATGGAGGCTGAACAACACACTGCTGAATCATGAGTGGGTCATGGAAGAGATCAGAAAGGAAATTCAAATGTTCATGCTATTCAACAAAAATGAACACACAAATTACCAGCTCCTCTGGGACACAGCAAAGGCAGTACTCAGAGGCAAGTTTATAGCTCTGAGCTCCTACATCAACAAATTGGAGAGATCTGAAACTAACAATTTAATGACACATCTAAACCTCCTTGAAAAAGAGCAGCAAGATAAACCCCAATCCAGTAGACGGAAAGAAATAATCAAAATTAAATCAGAATTAAATGAATTAGAATCCAAAAAAACTATAGAAAGAATCAACAAAACAAAGAGTTGGTTCTTCGAAAAACTTAACAAAATTGACAGACCCTTAGCAAATCTTATCAGAAAAAGAAGAGAACACACCCAAATTAATAAACTCAGAGATTAGAATGGAAACATCACCACGGAAACAACCAAGATTCAGAACATTATAAGGGAATACTTCTCAAAACTTTATGCTAATAAGTTTGAGAACTTGACAGAAATGGACCTCTTCCTAGCAAATATTGACATGCCAAAACTAAACCAAGATGAGTTAAACTATCTTAACAGGCCCATATCAAGCATTGAAATAGAAACAGCAATAAGAGACCTCCCAGCTAAGAAAAGTCGAGGACCAGATGGTTTTACAGCGGAATTTTACAAGGCCTTCAAAGCAGAGCTCACACCAATTCTCCTCCAACTCTTCAATGAAATTGAAAGAGAAAGCTCACTACCGAACACATTCTATGAAGCCATCATAACCCTCATCCCAAAACCAGGCAGGGACTCATCAAAGAAAGAGAACTATAGACCCATTTCTTTGATGAATATTGATGCAAAACTTCTCAACAAAATTTTGGCCAATCGACTTCAACAATTCATCCAAAAAATCATACACCACGATCAAACAGGATTCATTTTAGGGATGCAAAGCTGGTTCAATATATGCAAATCAATTAATATTATTCATCACATCAACAGGAGCAAGAATAAGAACCACATGGTTATCTCAATAGACGCAGAAAAAGCATTCGACAAGTTCCAACACCCCTTTATGATGAAGGTTTTGGAAAAATTAGGAATCCATGGAACATTCCTCAATACAATAAAGGCTGTATATGACAAACCTACAGCCAGCATTATACTCAATGGTGAAAAACTAAAGCCATTTCCTCTTAACTCAGGAACAAGACAAGGATGCCCACTCTCTCCACTTCTCTTCAATCTAGTATTAGAATGCCTAGCTACAGCAATAAGACAAGATGCAGACATAAAGGGGATCCAAATAGGGAAAGAAGAAATAAAACTCTCCCTCTTTGCAGATGACATGATCTTGTATTTAAAGAATCCCATAGACTCCACTCCCAAATTACTCAAGCTGATTCAAAACTTTGGCAAAGTAGCAGGTTAGAAAATTAACCCCCAAAAATCAATGGCTTTTCTGTATGCCAACAATGAGAAAAGTGTGGCTGAAATTAGGAAAGCAATCCCATTTGTAATAGCCCCACAAAAAATAAAATACCTAGGAATTAACTTAACTAAAGAAGTGAAGGACCTCTATGATGAAAACTTTAAAATCTTGAAAAAGGAAATCAACACAGAACTTAAAAAATGGCAAAACCTCCCATGTTCCTGGATTGGAAAGATTAACATCGTGAAAATGGCAATACTTCCCAAGGCTATCTACAAATTCAACGCAATACCTATCAAAATTCCAACCTCATTCTTCAAGGAAATAGAAGAGGCAATCCAAAAATTCATATGGAACAATAAAAGACCCCGAATAGCAAAAACGCTCCTCAACGGAAAGAACACTGCTGGAGGAATATCAATACCAAATTTCAAACTCTACTATAAAGCCATAGTAATCAAAACAGCTTGGTATTGGCATAAGAACAGACCTCAGGACCAATGGAATAGAATTGAAAACCCAGAAATGAACCTACAGACCTATAGCCATCTAATCTTCGATAAGGGAGCTAAAACAATAGAATGGAAGAAAGACAGCCTTTTCAGTAAATGGTGCTGGCAAAATTGGCTAACTACATGTAGAAAACTAAAGCTAGATCCTTATATATCACCCTGCACCAGAATCAACTCCAAATGGATCAAAGACCTTGAAGTCAAAGCAAACACTCTGAAAACATTACAGGATGGAATAGGAGAAACCCTAGGTCTCCTTGGCTCAGGCCGAAATTTTCTGAATAGAGACCCGGAAACACAACAAATCAAAGAAAGGTTGGACAAATGGGATTGCATAAAGTTGCAGAGCTTCTGCAGGGCAAATGACATAGCTAGCAAGATCAATAGAAAGCCCAGGGATTGGGAGAAGATCTTTACTAGCCATACAACGGACAAGGGTCTCATATCTAAAATATACTTGGAACTCAAAAAATTAAACCCCCCAACAACAAATCCTCAAAGAAACAACTGCCCAATAAATAAGTGGGCAAAAGACTTAAAGAGAAACTTCTCTGAAGAAGAAAGAAGGATGGCCAATAGACACATGAAGAAATGTTCAACATCCCTAGCCATAAAAGAAATGCAAATCAAAACAACATTGAGATATCACCTCACTCCAGTTAGAATGGCAAAAATCAAGAACTCTAACAACAACAGATGCTGGAGGGGATGTGGACAGAAAGGAACCTTACTTCATTGTTGGTGGGAATGTAAACTTGTTCAACCACTTTGGAAAGCAGTATGGAGGTTCCTCAAAAGACTACACATAGAACTCCCCTATGACCCAGCAATCCCACTTTTGGGCATTTACCCAAATGATCACAAACAAGGCCACACTAAAGCTACCAGCACAACTATGTTTATTGCAGCATTATTTACCATAGCTAAGATATGGAACCAACCCAGATGCCCCTCAGTAGATGAATGGATCAAGAAGATGTGGTATATATACACAATGGAATTCTATGCCTCCATCAGAAAGAATGACATTGCCCCATTTGTTAGGAAATGGAAAGGCTTGGAAAAAATTATATTAAGTGAAGTAAGCCAGGCCCAAAGAAACATAGGTCCCATGGTTTCCCTTATATGCAATATCTAGTCTATGTATGAGTCAAGCAGAAAAGGTCAGATAATGTGATGTTAGGAAAACGATCCCTTAAATATGTATTTTAATGTTTTTTTTCTTTCATGCATGTGTTTCTAACGCATTTATAATATTATTTCTTTGTTGCTTTGTATGTCCCTCCCCCACAGTGTAACCCCCTCTTTCACTATATTTGATGTCAGTATAACATGTGGAGGAGATGGGGACAAACAAGTCGTTTAAGGATTCAGGTGGACCTGTTGCAACAATGAGAAGTACAAAATGTCATGTCAAAAACGAGCTTTACAATGTCGGTGTGTGTGCGGGGGAAGGATTGGGTGGGGGGGAGGGGGGAGGCTGGGAAGGGAGGTGAAGGGTAAACAAAGGAGGAGGCTGCAATGCTTGGTAAGAAATGTATGCATTATCCTGCCCATGTAATTGTAACCCCTCTGTACAGTATGCTCTCAAATAAAATAAAATAAAATTTTAAAAAAAAAAAAAAGAACTAGAAAGTCGAGGAGGATAGGAAATAATGTAGTGGGCCCAGCTTCATGTTCAAGGCAGGGCTGGAAGCTAACGTGGAGCAGATCACTGACCACAGAGAGATGAGTACATGTCATTAAGGAGACTGGAATATTTTATGAGCTTTAACTCATTTTTGTACAGTTCTTCCGGATCTTACTCTCTACTTTTGTTCGTTTTTATTTTTCTGTTGGTTTTGAAAACTGCAGCTCTGTGGTAATTCTTCCACAAATCTTCCTGGTTCATCATAGCAGGTTTTCTTTTCCTTCTTGAGCTCGTTTAGTGTTTGCTTCTGCCTGTCTATGGCTGCCACCACATATCACTGTGCCACTGATCTTTATGTACTTTGTTGTCTACCCTATTGTTCTGAATATTCTTAGAGGGTGGGGCCTCTGGAGACTTACTATTCCCTTAATTCCAGAGCTCAGAAGGCTGACACAGGACAAGTATGTTGAATAAAAAATCGTTTAAAATGCTAAAAAAAAAAAAAAGAGAGTGTGGGTGATTACACATGAACCCCTCATGAGTCACCATGCTCAGCCTTCCATTTCCACTGTAACCAAACTGATCATGGCATCCAAAGGATTGAGTTCATGCTAAACTTTCCATTCAAAGGCAGAAACATTCAGTGCCTCCAAAGTTTAATGAGTTTTTGTTTCATTACTGTTTTGAGGGCAAAGCAGGGTACAAGCCCAGGTATTCCTCTAAACAAGAAAAGTTTCATGAGAAATTGGATTCCATTATCCAAGACAAATGACACCATGGAGAGATAGACACCTATTGGGAACTTGAGGGCTCATTCTTGTAGATTATCTCTTTTCATCTCTACCTACCCAGAAACAATGGAATTGAAGAACAATTAACTCTCTGTTGGTCTTTTCTTGGTCATATTATCAGCCTTAAATGTATTGACATCCTACTTGGGCAAGGCAAAAATATCTCTTAGCAAATGGTTCTATGGTAACTGCCAGTAGAGACTCCCCTACAACTTTGGACTTGGCAAGAAAATTTCTAAGCAAGAAAAATAATTTCAACCATACATCTGGTAAAACATAAGGTACTACCAGCTTGCTCTCAGAGCTAGAAAAGAGTCTTCCTGTTCAGATTAATTGCCACATACGCTGATATGGCCATATACTCTGATAAGAGAAATGCCTCTTTACTTTGGTTGAAAAGCTTTGTAGCAAACATGTCTTGCTTTGCATTTTTTTCCAGAAAATTATCTAAGTATTTTTGCTATCTACATACTAAAGAATGAAGTTGATCCTCTAACATCAAATAGGAAACTTAACTGAAAATGATTCATAGACCTAAATATATGAGCTAAAACTGTACAATTCTTTAAAATTATAGAAGTAAATTTTCATTAGCTTGGATTAGTCAATGGTTCTTTTACATGACACCATCAACACAAACCTCAAGACAAAAATTAGATAAATTGGACTTTATGCAAACAATTCTTCTGCTTTCAAAAGATGCCATCAAGCTATATATAAAACAACAAAAAAGTTAAAAGGCAATGCCAAAAATGGGAGAAAATACTTGCAACTGACATACCAAATAAATGATTATTATCCTGAGTATATAAAGAGCTATGACAACTTAACAATAAAAAGACAATAGAATTTAAAAGTACTCATGCCATTTTATATTAGTTTTATATTGCTTATGCACACACATATAAATATATAATAAGTTACCACATACTTGCTGCTTAAAGTAACAAATTTACTCTCGTATAGTTCTGAAAGTAAGAAGTCCAAAATCAAACTCATGAGGGTAAATTGAAGGTGGCATCAGAGCAGCTACCAGGCTCTAGGAGATAATTTGTTTCCTATCTTTTACCAGCTTTAGAAGGCTATGTGAGCACATAAGCCATATTCTGTCCATTCTTGACTTTTATTGTCCTGTCTCTTATTTTATTCTATCATTTCCTTAAAAGGACTGCTGTGATTTATTGGACTTTCCCAAATCAAGATTTTTAACTATATCTGGAAAGTTTTTTTGCCATATAAATCAATATCTTCACCAGTTCTAAGGATCACTACATGGACTCAGGTTGGGGAGTGGGGGCGGTAATGGTATTATTCACCTTGTCACAGATTTGATTATGTAGTTCTACAAGGAGATAATAATTGGCAATGATCCCATAAAAAGATGCTCAAAATCTTCATTCACTTGCAAATTATAAAACTATAATTAGGTAATGTTTCATGCTCTGTAGGCTAGCTAACATAAAAATAAATAATAACAAATGTTGATAAGGATATGGAGGAATAAAAACCTTTAGTACTGCTAGTGGGAATATAAAATGGTGCAGCTACTTGGGAAAATGAGTCTGGTAGTCCCTCATTCAAGATAATCAGATGATCAACATTTCTATTCCTAGGACATACCCAAGAGAATTAAAACATATATCATGCAAAAATCTTATGAAATTCATGCTCATAGAAGGAGCAAACCTCATCAGTGAATGAATCCACAAATTGTGGCATATCTGTACAATGTTATATATTCATAAAAGCGATTTAAATATTTATAAATCTTACAGCACTGATGAACCATGCAAATGTTATACTAAGTTAAGGAAGACAGATACAAGGTTCTATATGGTATAATTTTACTTCCATGAAAGGTCTAAGTAGGGAAATCCATATAGATATAAAACAGATGTGATATTTTGCAAGAGAGATGAAAATAATTAGATACTTCTGATTTTTTTTAAAAAAAACCACTGTTTTGTGTTTAAAAGAAAAAAATTTCATCTTTCCTTATTTGGATCCCCCTTATATTTGCATCTTGTCTTATTTCCCCATTTGTTAGGAAATGAAAAGACTTGGAAAAAATTATATTAAGTGAAGTAAGCCAGACTCAAAGAAACATAGGTCCCATGATTTCCCTTATCTTCAATAACTAGTATATGTCTAGGACAAGCGGAAGAGGTCAAAAGCTATGTATATATGACCATATAAGATGATGCAAAGTGACATGAACCCCAAGATAGGGACACAAAAGATTTTATCTTTCTTGCTGTTCTTTTAGTGTACTTATAATGTACTGCGTGATTTTTTTTGTTTCTTTGTATGTTCTTCCTCCATGATATAACCCCTGTTTTCACTGTATTTGATGTTGGTGCCCTGCATCTTATATATACATTTTTCTAATTTGGGGAGGGGAAAGGAAATAACAAAATGCTGAAATAAGGTTACAGGATGATCCCTTGTAACAACAAAATGTACAAGACATTATGTTGAAAAAGAACTTTAAAATATTGGTGGGGGTATGGGGAGGAGTAGGGGAGGTGTGGAGGAAAGGGACAGTAGGGGAAAAACAAAGGAGGGAGCTATCAATGCTCAATAGGAAATGAACTCATTACCTTGTTCATGTAACTGAAACTCCTCTGCACAGTATCTCTACAATAATATATATGATAAAAAATGAAAAAAGAAAAAAATTAAATGTATGAACTGTATCTCCTTAAAGCTGTCTTTTAAAAAAAAATCCTCTGCCATTCTTTTCTGGCATAAAAGTATTTCTATTTACAAATCTGAGAGATTCTTTCTTTAGTTTTAGAAAGCTTATAACTTTATATGGTTGTCCATTTAAAGATCTACTTTGTTGAAGTTCTTTAATCTATTCATCAAGTTCTTGAATCTGTTTACTAAGTCAAAATCACCTCTGGTTTGGGGCTTTATGTCCCTATGGTAGAAGTAAGAATAAGTAGGAAAAAATCATACTAGACTCCCATTTCCTAAGCCTAGAGGCAAGGAGGAGGATCTTATCTGTTAAAAGTATCAACACCGTATAAAGTTTCTGAATAAAACTTCTGTTTTCAAAGTTGAAATACATTACTGAATTGCTTTAAAATTTAGGATTAATTCAGTCAGTTTCTCAGTCACGCCACACACACACACACACACACACACACACACACACACTGGAGCAATAAACATGGATTTGTGGCTCATATTCCTTAACAGCGGTCCATGTAGCCCTAAAATTTCTGATTCAATCCTAGATCCTGCTGTGTGCTAAGGGGCAATTTCTGGCATTGTTTATGGGTCTAAGGATAAACTTCCAGCTCTTATTGAAAGGTAAGCAGCATTGCTCTGCTTCAGTGATAGTACGAAACCTGGAGTCCTTGTCTGCTAACTAGCTTTGAGACAATGAGGTTACAGATCTTCTCTACCTTGGCATCTCTCATTGTAACATAAGTCCTGTGAAGGGTCTTTGGGAATTCTTAGTTTTAAAATCATATTCTAATCAGCTGACCATTGTTGACAGCCTGAGAAGTTCAGAATGTTATTATCATAACCAAGAAATCAACCTGTGGTTTTGACTGAGTCTGTGGTTCTAAGAAGATCCACTTGTCCTAACATTTATGTACCACAGAGCTGATTGCAACTTTACATGCTGATAAGTCTCTTGTTATTCATTATGTCTTATACTCTCTCAAGAAGATAGGTTGTCATTCTAATGTTCTGAAACTGTATTTGTCATTTATTATAGCAAATACCTCTTGGGAATCTAGACCAAAACAAAATGATCACACAGAGATGAAAAATGCACTATTCTAATTCAAAAGTAGTCCTAGTTATTTTCAATCATTGATTTTCTTAGGAGTTATATCCTTTGTTTAGAAAAGACTAAATAGTATTTTAGCTTTGTGCAAATATCAAGTCCCTGAAAACTGCCTTCATAATTAGATATCAAAACCATACATGTGCTAAGGTTCCTGTCAAAAAAAATTAAGAAAAGAGCTGTACAGTCGTTATGTTTCTGGGATCATTATAGTAGAATAAAATAGACTTTGATATAGAAATGGACTCAATTCTAGCTACAACATAGAGAAGTAGGGATTTATAGCCTAAGAACTGGGTCAAGTTCAACTGATAGAAAATTGCTTAGAGGAAGCATTGGAAAGAGGAGATTCTTGCTGAACTGACCCAACAGGATTGTTGTTGAAGACCTGGGTGATCAGGTTGATACCACAGTGAGCAGCAATTCTGTCTAAACTGAGTTGCAAGATTCTTGCAACAATGAGCAAATATGAAACCAGAAGGATATTGAAGCCAAAGTTAAAGCCTAGCTGAAAAGGGGCCTAGAGGACTCTGACTGAAGTTTGGTTATGGAGAATTTTCATCAGTTCTTAAATTTCATTGAGTTCCCAAAATGGCAATGCCAGGCCAACCCTAGCAGGTTTCTGTTTAAGCTATGACAATGATAGAAGTTACATATAACATATTTTACCCAAGCAAACTTTGTCACAGGAACCACCATTCTCTCTTACACCCACTCTACCTCAAAGAAACACATCATGTATTCATTTTTCCAAAGGGCCAACTTTGGAAAGCCAAGGTAGAAATTAGGTTGGATTCCTCACAGTTCTAGATCAGAATGCTTCAGCACAGGGAGACAACCACCAGCCTACATACAACATGTAGCCCCTCCCCACACCCTTCTCTTACTAGCCCAAGAGGGGTTCTGAGTGCCAGCCTAGGACACCACAACTTGTATGCCCAAGGTCCACCTACTGCTGTTTCAAGTCATGGTCCTTTGATCACTTTTGAGCCTAGGTTTGAACATAATGCATGCACTACTAACCCCTGCAACATTAAACTGCGAAAGAGGCCCACATGTCATAGAAGCATCAAGTCCTTTGGGGTTTGGACTCCCTCCCCCCATAGTATGAATGCTAGTGTGAACACCAGTGAATCACAAGTGATTACCTCATCTGGGATGAGTAGACTGTCCATGCAATGGTAAACATGAAACCTGTGAATATATACTAGTAAAATTGACAAGGAAAATAGACTCCTTGTGTTTTAGGACCCAGAAACATTCAAATGGCTAGCCAGGCACCAATGGCTCATGCCTGTAATACTAGCTACTCAGGAAGCTGACATCTGAGGATGATGGTTCAAAGTCAGCCCAGGCAGGAAAGTCCATGACTCTTATCTCCAGTTAACCACCAGAAAATGGGAAATGGAGCTATCACTCAAGGTGGTAGAGCACTAGCCTAGAGTGCAAAAGCTCAGGGACAGTGCCTAGGCCCTGAGTTCAAGCCCAGGACCAATAAAAAATAAATTAAAAATAAATTAAATGGTAAAATATATATGTTATTAGTGAATGAATTCTTGCCCTTTAGAGTTTCTGCTAATTGAGTTTTAGGTGGTAACTGTTGTTACATCTCAAATTAATGGAGGATAAATTTTCTTTTGCCATAATGATACCCCATTTATTTGCTTTAGCTAGCAGTTATTTTCTTGACAGATGTATCTTTTGAACCTCTGTATATCTCAGGAACTTTTTAGACTCAGAATGCACTCTCATGTGTGTGTCAAACATCCTAGTATTTTTCATTAGTATATTCACCATGACATCTTTTCAGTCATGACATCACTGTCTCTCATCCATATTAGAAGTGTACAGCCAATTAGAACTGATGCATATCAGGCATATCCACACATATATAAAGGGTAAATGATATTAATTACTAAGCTAGGCACCAGTGGTTCACATCTATAATCCTAGATACAGAAAAGGCTGAGATCTAGATATAAGGACCACAGTTGTAGAGTTGAGTAGGTAAAGTTGGACTCTACCTTCAATTAACCAACAAAATTCCAGACTAGAAACATGGCTCAAGTGTTAGTGAAAAAGCCAACCCTGAGCATGAGGTACCTTAGTTCAAGTCCCAGTACCACCACATACTCCAAAAAATAATAATTACGAGTGATAAATCAAAATTGAAAGACAGCCTCTTTGACTCTACAATCTATGTTTGTTGGTTTGGTTTCACGTAGCACATGTTTGTAGTTACATACACAGGGACATAACAAAACCGATGTCACAGTGTTAAAATTTGAAAACAAAGGAATCTCCATACTGCTTTCCAGAGTGGTTGAACAAGTTTATATTCCCACTAACAGTGTAGTAGCATTCCCTTTGGGCCACACACCCACCAGCATATGGCCCAGCCATCCCATCCTGGGCATTTACACTAATGACTACAAACAGGCCACATTAAAGCTACCAGTACAACCATGTTCATTGCACCATTGTTTACCCCATGTGCCCCTCAGTAGATGAATGGATCAAGAAAATGTGGTATGTATACACAATGGAATTCTATATCTCCATCAGAAATAATGACATTGCCTTCATTCATAAGGAAATGGAAAGACTCAGAAACACTTATATTAAACAAAGCAGGCCAAATTCAAAGAAAAATAGGGTACATGGTTTCCCTCATTTGTAATAAATAAAACTGTTTTAGGATATTCTTAACAAAGAATCACAATAGTTCAATGGCTAGGGGCATATCACCATATAAAATGATGCTTATCAAAATGAACTCTAAGAAATAGAAACAAAGAGATTATTTTAGTATACTGTTTGCAGTTCTTTTTTCTTTCTTTTTCTTCCTTTGATTTATTCCCTATTGTTACTTTTTTAAAATTTCTGTACCCATTGTCTTATATATGTTTATCTGATTTGAAGAGAAAGAGAATCACAGAAACGGTGGGACAAAGGGTCAACCAATTCAACAGTGACACTCACTAGACACTATGTTGGAAATGAACTTTACAACCTGAGGCAGCAGTAAGTGCAGGAAGAAAACAGGAGAAAATGGAGGGTGTAACACTGTTCAAAAAGAAATGTACTTGTTACCTTACTTTTGTAACTGTAACCCCTCTGTACATCATCTTTAAAATTAAATTTAAAAAGAAATTGAAAACATAAATACATTAAACTATTTTAGCTCCTCAGGAAATGACTGATTGGTGGTTTATTCACCATACAACCCTAGATAAAACTCTGATAAAAGTTAAATATGTTTGTTTTTGAGTCTAATTTATTTCTCTACTTATAAAATGATGCATATTGCTTACAGAAAATTTGGAAAGCACAAATATTTGTAGACTAAATTAGAATCATTCACATGACTATCACTAAAGGATTTATTGTATTTATTCATTTCCAGAGCATTTAATGCACTTGAATACTTTTTCATTTAATATAACTGCCTTTTTCATTTAATATAACCATGTAGGCATTTCCTTGAATGACTGATCATATCCTGTGGGTTAAAATTGCTTAATTTGGCCAGGTGCCAGTGGCTCACACCTGTAATCCAAGCTACTCAGGAGGCTGAGATCTGAGGATCACAGTTCAAAGCTAGCCCAGGCAAGAAAGTCTTTAAGACTCTTATCTCCAATGAACCACTAGAAAACCGGAAGTGGGGCTGTGGCTCAAGCAGTAGAGAGCTTGCCTTGAACTGAAGAGTGCAGGGACAGCGCCTAAGCCCAGAGTTCAAGTCCCACGACCAACCAAAAAAAAAAAAATTACTTAATTTGTATTGAGCGTAAGACATTTCAGATTTTTTGTTAGACTGTAATACACATGTAATGTAATCTTTGAGAAAGGCTTTAAAATTAGGTACCTATTAGAAAATACAAATTCTGGTTTTGAAATTAACTAGTTCCAATGTTCATTGTTTTGTTGTGGCTATTGTTGATAACGATGATGTTTTATATCACAGACCAGAGGTTTTCCTTCACATCAAAGCAGATGTGAAGGAAAATTTATAATGGTAATCCTAGCTATTCATAATTCTAGGATCAGAAGAGAAAATCGAGGCAGAATACTCCATAAAAGTAGCTCTAAAGTAAACAGAAAAAAGCCAGGCTGGAAGCATGGCTCAAGTAGTAAAGCACCAGCTGTGAGCAAGCATGCTGAGAGTGAGAGGCCTTGGGTTCATATTCCAGTACCAGCAGAGAGAGACAAAGACAGAGAAAAAGAGAAGAAATGGAAAAAGAAAGAATAATAGATTACACAAGATAAAAGGAACTTTCATCTCACTAAGTAGGAACATTTATATCCATGGTACTCCTGAGTTAAGACAACTCACAAGTCACCTTGAGTCTGGTGGCCCAGAATTAATCTAGAAAACACATGCATGTTTTTGGCCCAAGTCAGTTTTGGCTTTGTAAGATTGGGTCTAGCATTTAGAACAGAGACATTCAACCATAACTTATAATAAAAAATGTGCCAATAATAATTAAAATGCTGGTCTTATTTCTCTTGTACTCCCATCTTCCATTGACTCCATTAATTACTGTAGTCTAATTTACTATCAATTACTTTAGAAGAAGGTAAGCCATTTTAAATATAATAATATTTCCTTTCAGAAGACAATGAATTAAACAATATATTATTAGCTACGTTTTTCTGTTCATGTTTGTATTCAATTCAGTATTTAATGTTAAATGTCTACGTTAAAATGTGAAGAAATTCCTAAGTAATGCCCACAAGTATACATTGTTGTTAAACCACATATATTTGAAATCTCTATATGCAGGCATCCTATTGATTACTCTACTGTGCCCAAAACTCATTGATTATTCTAATAATGTGTCAAAATCTCATCTCTTCTTCACTCTACGTCTCTAACATGTGTACATGCAGAAATAATGTAGTAGCCAAGCAGTCACTTTTCTGTGTTTAGGGACTGAGTGAAGGTAGTTCCAAGATGTTCTATTATTATTATCAGTGCCTATTAATTTATATAGAGCAGCTTCATTATGTTTGTATACATTGAATATAATGTACTTTAATCACATTCATCTCACTATTCCCTTGTTTATTCTCCTCCCCCCAATTTTTCTCTATGCTTCTTTTTATAACATTTTACCCCCTTCTTTATTTTTCCCTTACCATCCCTTTCTGCCCCACCTCCCCAACTCCTCCTCCCCCACCCAGAAAGTTGTAAAGTTCATTTTTTCAACATAGTGTCTTGTACATCTCATTGTTACAATGGGTCCTTCTGTATTCTTATTTCATCATTTTGTTATGTCCCTTTCCCTCCCCAAATTAGAAAAATGTATATACAAGATGCAGGGCACAGGAATCAAATACAGTGACAACAGGGGCTGTACCATGGGGGAAGAACATACATACAAACAAACAAACAAAAAACTCACATAATACATTATAAGTACATTAAAAAGAACAAGAAAGATAAAATCTCTTGTGTCCCTATCTTGGGTTCATTTACCTTAGTATCAGGTTATATCGTCATATGTACATAGCTTTTTCTATACTTCTTACATGTCTATGATATATAGCGATGCTATTCATACCTGGCCTTGCCCCCCTTATCCCTCTTGTGATTTTTCCCTTAACAGATTCACTTCATTTCTATATATCTATATTTTATATTTTATTACAGATAATATGTATATATGTATATTTAAGATTCAATTCCCCATAGGAAAGAAAACATTTGAAGTCTATATTATTTTGCTTAAATGATGATCTCCAGTTCCATTTATCTTCCTGTGAACATCTATCTCCTTTATGGCTGAATAATATTCCATTGTGTGTGTGTGTGTGTGTGTGTGTGTGTGTGTGTGTGTGTGTGTGTGTGTGTGTGTGTTTCTTTATCTATTCACTGGTTGATGAGCACCTAGACTGATTTTGTAGCTTGGCTGTTGTGAATAATGCAGTGATAAACACAAACTTCAGGATTTTCAAAGTAGTAGAGAAGAGGTTTGAACACAATGAAGTCAGTCACCAACTTCTTTGAAATGTCTGTGATTTAGGAAAAATTGTGTACCGCAACAAGCAAATATTTAAGCCAAAAGAGACTGTCCAAGGGACTGAGGAAGAGCAGGAAAGAAATCGGTGAAACTGGAGCTATTGAGGCCAGGCATTTTGATATGAGATTATTATGAACAGGTAGACACAAGATAGCAGGCAGAGAGCCATGGATGTTTTATTAAGTATCTGGGTTTTGTTGTTGTTGGAGGTGATTTGGTGATACTATGGCTTGAACTTAGAACCTGGAGCTCTCACACTCCTTTCTAGCTCATTGCTGGTACTCCACCACTGGAGCCACTTCTAGTCCAAGTTGTTGCTAAATAATTGGAGATGGAGTCTAGTAAACTTTTCCACCAAGGCTGGCTTCAAACCATGGTCCTCCAAGTCTGAGCCTCCTAAGTAGCTAAAATTACAGTTGTAAACCACTGGTACTTGGCAACTTGAGAGGATAGATGGGTCTGGGATGGATGGGGATAGAGAGTGATTACAGGGGTGACATTGATTAAGATGTCTTCTACTAATAAACTGGCAAGCTTAATTGAAATCCACCCTTTGTACAACTGCTTTGAAATACTAAAAATAAATCAACATGAAACACAGAATATTCCAATGGGAAAATGACTTAATTACTGCCTTCATAAGGGTTACTCTTAATGCTGCTGGAGTCTGGCTTAGCTGATATGAATGCCTGCAGGTGAAACCTGCAGAGGATAGCATGGTCATTAAAGTAATGAATGATGGTGGCTTGGGCTGAGATGCTGACCAAAAGACTGAGAAAAGTGGACAGATGTGAAAATACACATAAAGCATAAACTTGATAGGCCCTAATGATTCATTGCAGTGGTGTGGTGTTCTTCAAGTGAATCTTCTGCTTTCTCTAACCAGAGATCAGGTGCTGAGTATAAGATCTTTATATATACAAGACAACTCTACTGGAAAATTCAAAGGATGCCATAGAGCTCTGGGCCATGGTAAAGCAAGGTTGGAAGAAAAGTCATATGGCTGCATTTGGACAATGTAAACTTTACAGTGTTGATGAGGAATTCAAGGCTTGCATGTAAAAGGCAATTGAACATACAGGCTGGGAACTCTGAGATTTGTCTAGGAATGAACCTGGATCTTTAAAACCAAGAGAAATAAGATTACTTTGAAATGATATAGAAAAAAGGAAAAGATCATTTAAGATTATGTTTCAAACTTTTGCATAGAGTTAGAATCGAAGTTTTAAATTTGCTCAATGCACAGTCCTTGACACACATGGACAAATGAATGGGACTGGATTTCTAGATCTTTAAGGAAGTAAGCTGCAGCTTTATAGAAGTACATCTTCCCAACTCTTCTAGTAATAATTTCTATTCTTCCACACTTAAGCAGAGAGCTGTATATTTTACCAATCCCAATTTTTACTATGGCTCATTGTTCTGGGTATAAAAAATAATCCAAATAGTGTTACCTGTGATGAGAAATTCATGGCTTCAGTGAATGGATGATTAATCTTTGGTCAAGTAATTTCCATTTTACATTTTTGCTCTTAATCAAATTGAAAAGTAATTGATATCTGATAGATTAAAATAATTTTAATGATGGATCATAAGACTTGATCCCATATGTTGGAAGGAATTCAAAGTTCTCTTTCTATTCCTGCATAATTTTATGTGAACAAGATTTCTCAGCACTTACATATATAGAAATAAATCAGAGGAGGGAGGGAAAGTGGGAGAAAAATGAGTGAAGGGGTAATAAGTTTGACAATAAATGTACTTATTACCTTATTTATGTAACTGTAACCCCTCTGTACATCATCTTGACAAAATTTTTTTAAAGAAAACAGAAATTCTTTCTCTTGTCTTACTTTAACATTAGTTAATCTATGAAATCATGAGTTAATCATAAACTCTACTTTCCCAATTAAGGAAGGAATCCCCAATAGAACTGTATTTTATTGTTACAGATTTTTATAACTTGAATTTTATAAGTTCAGGAAGCAAAAAAGAACACTAAAATTTCAAAATACTCAAGGAGATCTTGTTCATTCATATTTCAAATTAAAATCATGATATTTGTAACAGGAAAACTATGTACAACAGTATAAGCAAAAAATGATACATGTTCTGGGCACCTGTGGCTCACACTTGTAATCCTAACTTCTCAGGAGGCTGAGATCTGTGGATGGCATTTCAAAGCTAGCCTGGGCAGGAAAGTCTATGAGACTCTTAGCTCTAATAAAAACTATTCAGGAAAAGCTGGAAGTGGGGCTGTGACTCAAATGGTGGAGCCCTAGTCTTGAGGAAAAGAATCTCAGGGACAGTACCCAGGCCCTGAGTTCAAGCCTCAAGACCAGTAAAAGGACAAAAAAGATAAATGACAAGAAAACAAGACCAAAACAGGAGAACTAACATGTGCTTTGTGGGTTTGTTTTTTGTTTGTTTGTTGTTTTTGATTTGTTTCATTTTGGTCAGTCATGGGGCTTGAACTCTGGGCACTGTCCCTCAGCTCTTCAGTTCAAATCTAGCACTCTACCACTTGAGCCACAGTGCCACTTCTGGTTTTCTGGTGGTTTATTGGAGTTAAGAGACTCAAGGTCTTTCCTGCCCTGGCTGACTTTAAACTGCGATCCTCAGATCTCAGCCTCCTGAGTAGCTAGGATTACAGACGTGAGTCACTGGAGTCTGTTTTTGTTGTTTTTATTATTTGTTTGTTTCTTTTTTTGTTGTTTATGGGGCTTGAACTCTGGGCCTGGGCAGTGTTACTGAGCTCTTCAGCTCAAGGCAAGCTCCCTACTACTTAAGCCACAGCTCCACTTCCAGTTTTCTGGTGGTTAATTGGAGATTAAGAGCATCATGGATGCTCCTGTCCAGGCTGGCTTTGAACTGTAATCTGCATTTCTTAGCCTCCTGAGGATGGCAGGCCAGAGTCAACAGTGCTCGGCTTAACATGTGATTTTAATCTCCATCTCTTATATATGAGTTTGAAAAGGTAGCCTTAACTTATCTAATTCTAAGGTAGTTTTGCAAAAAAGAAAAAAAAGTATCAATATCTTCCTACCATATTTCTCAATTTTAAGACTGAAACAGAAGGTTTTGCACAAGTGTTTTATAAATAGAAAACTGTTAGATAGATATAAATTAAATACCAGAGGCTATTGTAGCTGGCACAAGGATCCTAGAAAATGCGTGAGTTTTTAATTATAGTTTTCATTTATCTTCTGGAAGCTTCTTTCCTTCAATGACCTTGTGCCTGTGACCTCTTCTACACAGTTCCTTCAGGAAATTGCCATCACAGGCTTCCCTGCTGATTTTGTGTGCTCCAAAATGTAGTCTCCTGGACAGTTCTAAGGTCATGCAGAAAATATGAATCTCAGCCACCAATGGGTTTGTCTTTCAAAAGAGAAAATGATAAAATTAAATGTACCCTATCACTTCACTGGAAACCAGAGAGGTTTTATGAGCAAAGATATTCTTCTTGGTGCCCTTTTTCCTCAGGCTACCATCCCTGGCCTTAGAATTTTCATCTCTACAGCTGAGAACAAATTTAAGTGACTGAAGGTACTTTTGCAAACACCAGTTCAACCATTAAGCCAAAGTGGCTGTATCTCTGGTTTTATGAAATCAAAAAATGTCATCAGTAATTTCAAAATGTGTCATGAGTTTTCATCACAAAAAATTAATTTGAATTTCTGTTAGAAAGTGGGATGTAGCCTAGGGAGCAGTGGGGAGTGTGGATATTATGAAATCACATAAACAATAACAGCTGATTATTGTAGCTCAGAAAAGGTCAGGAAGCAGCATTGCTAATCATCTACCCTTGAAAATTAGTACCTTCAGGCAATTTAGCATCATCTGCTATAAAGAGAATTGCTCACAACCTTTGCCAGTACCAAAATCATTCCAGTAATTATGGGTTTGAATTTAAGAAGGTCTTCAAGCTAGAACTGTCAGAATTCAAACTTGGGCAGCAAGATTATACACACTTTATTGTTGCCAAGCCCAATTTGTTAATTTATCCCTTAATTCAATAATTTGGTATTTTACTGTTTCTTAGGCACCTACTATAGAGTCAACACTTTTCTAGGCACTAATAAGTATAAAGTAGTCAACAAATCAGATAATGCTCCTGCTTTAAAAATCTTACATTTTTTTTCTGTTGGGCAGTAAATGTACAAATATATAAAATAGAAGAGCTATGAGATTGAGACAGGAAAAATAAGATGAGAAGTGCCTGGTGCTACGTTGGACTATGTAGTGTTGGGCTTGTCTAAATGATGACTGTTTTAGGTAGGAGAGGGGGGAGAGAGAGAGAGAGTGACTACGAGGGATTGAACTCAAAGACTTGGGCTTTCTGCTCAAGGCTGGTGCTCTACCATTTAAGAGCCATCCCTCCTTTTCCAGATTTTGGCTGGTTAATTGAGGTAAGAGTCTCTTGGCTTTGTATGCTTGGGTAGGCTTTAAACCATGATTCTTAAATCTCAGCCTACTGAAGAGCTGAGATTATAGGTGTAAGCTATCAACACTGGGTGTTTTGGGTATGATCTTAATGATAAAAAAAGATCCAAGAAGATAAAAGGAAAAAAGACTTTTAAAGCCAAAGTAGCAGCAAATTCAAGTGCCCTAAGACAGGATTGAGCCAGACATGTACTAGGAAAGAAGTGGAGTTAGGAAAGCTGAATGAATGGTTACAAGAAGAACAGTTGAAAATGAGAACAGAGGAGTAAATGGGAAGCCAAGGCTTCATAGGTGCCTATGTTTTGTTTTAAATGGTAAAGGAAAAGCCTAGAGTGTTTAAAGAATGGATAAGTAACTATCTTATTTAAATGTAAAATAAAAGAATAGGGGTAGAACCTGAACCAACATGTTAGATTGATAAGCCCAAGATGGTACTAGTGGAGATGGAGAGAAGTGAATGGGCTGGGGTTTATGCTTGATGGCGTTAGATGCCATTGTTCTGGCTGATAGATTGAATATGGATGGTGAGAGTAATAATGGAACTGGGAAAATTGATTGAGTGGCAGGGCCTTGTTCCATGAGGAGCTGTGTAAACCATTAGTAACAAACAAGAAAGTAGGTTTCTTTTCTCATAGTCCTTACTTTCTACTAGGGAAGAATATAAGAAATAAGCACAAATTAATATGAAGTAATATGTTTACTTTTATAATTGTAGAAATCTTTGACATTGTTTCCCCATAACAGCCAGTGAATTTATTCCCCATAATGTTTGACATTTATAAGCTTAGGCATCTTTAACAATGCTTAGATATTTTAAACACCTTAGAAAATACTAGAATGTCTTACCATCAATATGCTGTGTATGTGTGTAAGTATGCAGCTTATCACTTGGCTTGTATGAGTTACTCCATAGCTCCAGTTTCATTGGGCTTTGTCAAATAGTTTCTCATAGGAATCAAAGAGCAGTTCAAACATGAGGAAAGATTATAAGCAGTTTGCTGCATGCTAAATTCTTGAATTCTTGTTCAGGGGTCAACTCTACTATTTTCATAAAAATCAAACATTAAGAATTAGAATAACCACACATCTACTAACCTTGAGGCTAAACTCTAAAGTTAGAAAGAGGTTCTTAAGCTCCATCTTGTAAGTAGGTGATATAAGCTATTGTCCCTAAGCTGAGAGTTTGTCCATTTCTCCTTCCTATTCTCAAGTTCATGGGCCAGTATCTTTATTGTTCAACTCTGTCCTCTGTGAGTATACATTACCCAGCAAATGCTCAATAAATGTTCTTTGAGTGTGTTTTTGATGTATATTAATAACATCCCTCAACTACTCTGTGAGGTCTTATCAGTAATCATTTGCTTTGGTTTAGACCTTCCCCTTTACCTGGTGTCTTTCTATGAAAATGCAAAAATACAAATAAATGACAGTTTATTTCTTAGGGTGACTAAATTTGAACTTATTTTCCTTTTGTTAGAAAGGATGAAGTAGCATGAGAAGATCCAGTATCCTGAGACAAGGTCACTGGAAAAGCTGTGGATATTGGAAGCTAAGATGTCACTCTTAGAAATTTAATTTACTTATTCATCAAGCATATGATCTGTCCCAACTTTGTGTCACACATCTTTTGAGGCACTAAACATACAAACATTAATGAGATACCATTTCTCTTCTCAAGTGATTCATTATGTATAAATGGAGGAAGAAAGAACAAAGTGTTTCCTCTATTTCTTTCTCTCTAACATCTAATCCATCTTATATAGCTAGGAAACTTTAGTCATTCTCTCATCTTCTCTCTCCCATGCCAGTGGTCTAGTCTAGGAAATCAACTCTCTTATTCTGTAGTAGCCTCTAAAGACAATCCTTGCCTTCTACTCTAATTCCATCCTCCAAATCTAACCAATTCTCCCTCTCCACAATGTGCGTGGACAGCTTTTCTAAATTCAGTGGTAGCATTGCACAAAACAATCAGCTCCATTGTCTTTAAGTTCAAATACAAATCCCATTACAAGCCTTAGAAAGCCCTGTAAGACTTGATTTCTGCTCCTCATCTATATTGTTTTTGCACTGAATTTTAGTTTTATTAACTCACCTGCTAAATTGTAAAGCTACGTCAGTACGGGCTTTAAAAGGTAGCTGTGGTATGGCACCACTGGGTATTGGAGGTGGATAATCTAAGTGTAAGGAGGGGCCTCAATAATGATTTGTATGATGATTGAAGAAAGTATTTTTATAACAAGAGACAGGATTTAAAAAGTAATTAGTAAGCAGATTGTTTAAAGATTTGGGTGTATGTGATATTCTTTGTGTTTTAGTATTTTTGTTTGTTTTTGTAAAGGCGTGTGAACTGAATCTCCATTCAGCAGAGCTATCACTGAGCACTGCCATAAGAAGTCTTTATGTGAATTAGAAAAGGTTTTTCTCTAGTTATTACAAATAAGGGAAAGCATGGAACCTCTGTTTCTCTGAGTCTGGCTTACTTCACTTAATATAATTTTTTCGAAGTCTTTCCACTTCCTTACAAACAGGGCAATGTCATTCTCTCCAATAGAAGCATGGAATTCCATTGTACATATATACCACATTTTCTTGATCCATTCATCTACTGAGGGACATCTGGGTTGATTCCATATCTTAGCTATGGTAAATAATGCTGCAATGAACATGGTTGTGCTGATAGCCTTGTTTGTGGTCATTTGGGTAAATGCTCCAAAGTGGGATTGCTGTGTCATAGGGGAGTTCTATGTTTAGTCTTTTGAGGAACCTCCATACTGCTTGTCAGAGTGGTTGGACAAGTGTACACTCCCACCAATGGTGCAGTAGGGTTCCCTTTTGGTCCTTCTTAGCAGAGGAACACAATGGCTCAATAACTATGTGGATATAACCATATAAAATACTGCTTATCAAAATGAACTCCAAGAAATGGAAACAAGATGAATTTTTATTGTACTGTTTGCAGTTATTTTTTTCTTTCTTTTTTCCCCTTCAGTTTATCCCCTGTTGTCACTGTGTATATATATATATATATATAGATATATATATATATATATCTGTATTCTTTGTCTTGTATATAAATTTATCTGACTTGGAGTACAGAAGGGGAATCTCAGAAATGGTGGGACAAAGGGTGAACCAATTCAACAGTGACATTCACTAGACACTATGTTGGAAATGAACTTTACAACTTGGAGTAGAGGGGAGGGAGGAGGGAATGGGAGAAAATTAGAAAAGGGATAACACTGTTCATAAAGAAATGTAATTATGGGCTGAGAAGATGGCTCAGTGGTAGAGCGCTTGCCTTGCATGCATGAGGCCCTGGGTTCAATTCCTCAGCACCACATAAGCAAAATGAATAAAGCCGGAAGTAGTGCTGTGGCTCAAGTGGTAGAGCGCTAGCCTTGAGCTGAAGAGCTGAGGGACAGCGCCCAGGCCCAGAGTTCAGGCTCCACGACCGGACCAAAAAAAAAAAGAAATGTAATTATTATTTTTTAGTTGTGTAAAAATAATCCCTTTGTATATCACCTTGCCAATAACATTTAAATATAAAAAAACAGAAAAGGTTTTCCTCCTTTAGCAGGCACAGCTTAACACCAAGGCACTGCGCTAGTCTGGATTCCTCTCTGTACTTACTAGCATCTGCAGTCATGTAGGGCGCCCTGACTCCAGATCCCTCTGAGCACTCTGAGTGTCACAAATAGGCCTTCCAGCAAGCCATGCTCTGATTCCCCTTTCTTCCCCGCTGCAGAAATTACAAAAACTCTGCTTCCTCTATTATGTACAAACAATTATAAGTGTCCATTATGTGGCTTCTGAACAAGGTTTAATTTGAAGAAAGAGCTGCTTTGCTTAGAATTTTGAAGTGTTTGAAAGTCTGCCAGTGGCAATGGAAAACAATTGAAGGCTATCAAATATGAGATAAAGCAGTCAGGTTTATATTTTAATAGCATCATTTTGGCAGTGAGTTGAAAGGAGATTACAAGGTACAAAGCTAAAGACAAGAAAACTAGTAACAATAGTTTTTAGAATCTAGTTGATTGACAATAAGGGCAAGAGGAAAATAAGGAGAGAAAAATGGTCAAAATCATATACATACATATACACATATCAGTATATGTCTTTTTCTCTCACACACACATGTATATATGTATAGAGACAGAGATAGAGACATTGAGACAGTGACCAATGTGTGGCTAGGAGTTGAAATCCTCCATTTCTGGTGATGGCATTATTTACCTGGATGCAAAGGGAAGTGGATTTGAATGGAGAATAATTAAGAATAGCTTCTGCCTTTGGTCCATTTGAGGTACACGATAGACTTCCATATAGTCTGAGCTGACCTTTAATTTCAATTATCAGAATACCATAGTTAGAATACAATTTTTAAATCACCAAGTTCAGCTTAAAGACCATGAGACCTTCTGGCTGCCAACTTAAGTGTCAGGTAGTAGCACCAGGAGTAGAAATCATGCCTGTTTTAATAACACTATTTTCTTTCCACTAGTCCATGCTCCTTGTGGTTCTCAACATTCCCCTGAAATGTCCATTAATATCATAAAGCAAATGGGAAAGTTTGTAATTAATTGTATGTACAATAAACATTCATTTCTAGGGCTGGAGTAGATTTGAATATGCATTTGTATATATTTATATTTATTATCAGGGCTTGAACTCAGGGCCTGAGTGTTATACTTTAGCTTTTTCACTCAAGGCTTGTATTCTACCACCTAAACTACACTTCCCCTTCCAGCTTTTGGCTGTTTAATTGACCATAAGGATTTCAACAGACTTTCCTGCCAAAGCTGGCTTTGATCTATGATCCTCAGACCTCAACCTCCTGTGTAGCTAGGATTATAGGTATGAACCATTGGTACCCAGATCTAAGATATATTTCTTAATGTGTAGTTATCACTGTGTTGGGCTCTGCAGTGTACCAAATCAATCCATAGCTTTTAGATGAGAAACTACCATGTGTTTGTACTTCAGGTCTTGTGAACAATAGAGACTTGAGTGCTTTGAAAATATTACAGGAGGTTGTGGAGTGTGCGCATGCCCTTGCATGAGCTTGTATTTGATTGGATATTTGAGAGGTAAGCAAGAAGTGACATGCCTGGACCACAGTTTGAGAGACATAAAAAATGGTTGAATGCAGAGGTCATCTCTGATCCTATTCTCTCTTAAGTGACAAGTGCATACACAGAACAAAATAAATAAATCACACTTTTCACTGTTTTAATGTTAAGCAACACTTGATAAGTTTTGAGGGGAGAGGACCTTAGAAAAGGAATGCTTCTGGAAAGTGAATCTGGTTATGTGTGTCAGGATCAGGTGGTTAGCCTGACTTCAGAAAACCCAGCGAGGAGACTACTGCAGTGATGGAATCCAGGTGGGAGGTACCAGCACTTCATCTCATGGAAGCTGACAGGAAGTCTTGTCTGTGAGCAAAGTATGGTACTGAGCTGCATCAGTGATGTCCACAACTATGATTCTCTCCCTTTGAAATCTCTACCCAGTGCCTGTTTTCCTTGTTACTCCCATTAAGTTTCCTGGCTTGAGATTTGTTACTGGCCTTTCTTGATTCCCAGGAAAGAGCCAAAAGACCAATCACTGGTGCTGAAATAGCAATTTCTCTCCCAGATCGTGGAAAACTGTGATGTTTCCCAGATGACAGCTGCAGTGAATCCTGCAAGCATTTTATAGAAAGGAAATGAAGTGGCAAATGGAGAGAGAAAAACAGTGCATTCACTGTAGATGGCTTCTGTGGATCATAAACCTGAATTCCTTTCACCCAGAATTAAGAGACGAAAGCAGAAGCCTTATTTCTGAAGTATAGAATGGAATGGATATCAGTTGGTCTTGGCTGAACGAAAGGAGTCAGGAAAAGAGTTTCAAATATAAAATGCATGCTAGAAAATGGTTTCAGTGTGCACACACTCAGTTTGGCAGCTGCGGTTTCCTGGCCCAGGTCCTTTGAGACTTTATTCAACATGAAAACCTTCAATTTGAGGGGACTGAATTCATAGTCAGAGCTCAGGGTTTTCATCATAATTGGTGTACATAAGGTTGAGACCTATTCATTTTGGAATGGACTACATATGAGCTCAGAAGAGTGCTAACTCCTAGACCTAGAGCATGCCCTAGACCTAGATTACTGGGACCACCTAAAACTTTGGATATGAACCATCTCTCCTGTTTCTGACCTACTGAATCTAAAACTATAGAAGAAAGGAAGAAAGTGTAACTAAATGGTAGATTGTGTGCTTTGTTTGTATAAGCCTCTTGATTCTATCCCCAATAACAACCCCCACCTCAAATATAAATATTCTGAGGATACATAGAGCCTGGCTATCAGTGATTTAATAAGCTTTCTAAGTGACTCTGGTTCACTTCAGTTTTAAGAACCATTGGTCTAGACTCCATTATTTGTCTCGACCTTACTGATTTTAGTCTGATCCTTGACTACACTAATTGTCAGTTGGAATTGGACCTTCAGTAAGTCTCAAAATTGTTTTTATTAAGCCAAACATATATGGATTAAGTGCATGAGATTTGAGATTACCTAGATATAATTTACTAATATTATTATAAACATCTTTTCATTTCTGCTGTAAAATTAAAGCAACAGTATACACTTTTCATTATATTTGTTTAAAGAATATATGTATAGTATATAATATATCTATCTCCCAGTATGTGCTATATATTATGCCAATTAAATATTCCACAGACAACAGTTATGGTTCTGTTTATCAACCTAGTACCTTTATATTTGAATGTCAAATAAACTCAAATAATATTTAGCTCAAGTGTGTCCCAAATATGTATTTGAATAGAAGAAATAGAAATTTGAGAGCTTAATACTTGGGGTCATTTTCTTCCACATGGACTAAAATATTAAAAAAATCTATTCTTCATTTTTTAATCTACAATTTATATTTAACTGAGTATCTCGTATTTGGTTTGCTGTTTATTAATCTTTTGCAGTGATTATGTGATGTGAAAGGAGACTGGCGTAACCAATTATGCAAGAAATGGCTTCTTAGAAGATAAGATAAACCTGAATAATTAAAAATGAGAATAAGCTAATGTAGATAACTGTTGAAAAGTGTTGAGCACAATACCTGGCCTGTACAAAGGAGAAATTTTATTGGCCATTAACAAAGATCAACCTGGATTTACTTACTCAAAAATGAGGTTGATCCCACAGACCCTAAACATATCTTCTCAAAGGATGCATTGAACAGCTCTACCCCAGAGAGAACAGCCATGGACAGAGCCTCCTGGGACATCTGGAGGATCCTGTCTTTCTTTAAGCCCCTGCTTTGTCTGAAGCTTAATCTTGCTCCGGATAGATTCTTGGTATTTTAGTCAATGTGGAAAAAAATGAGCCTGAGTACTAAACCCTCACGTTTCTATTACCTCTGTTCAGACAAAACTTCTGAACCCCAAGGTTTCAATCCTACATTCCCCAAAGCAAAGACTGGCCAGACTTGCCGAGTGATCCACATTAAGCTTGACTGGCCTTGTCATGAATTTGTCAGTTCTTCAAACGTGTGACTGTTTATTGGGTTGCCAACCCAATTAACAACCCAAGGTAGCATAAAAAGATACAGCTACATTGGCAATTATCTGATGCTTCCCAACATTTTCTACCTTTTCTTTATGGAAAGCTATTACATTATTTTTTATACTTTTATTTTAATGCTCTTTTGTCCTTTTATGAGGTCAGTGAAAAAAGTGAGAGGGTTCAACATGAAGGAACTTTAGCTGGTGCTAAGAGTTTAATAAAAGAGCAAAGAGAGCAGACAGACATAATTAAGAGGGCTTATAATAGGTTATGGTGATTTGGAGCTGTTCAAGTAAACACTGTGTGTGTTTGTGTGTGTGTGTGTGTGTGTGTGTGTGTGGTTGTTGTTGTGGTGGTGGTGGTGGTTCTTTCTTCCTTCTCTGTATTTAGCAGCATAAAGTACCTATCTTTTCTCAAATGAAGTTTTATCTTATTTGATCTTACCCTACCTTTAAGTGACTCTAAGAACAAAAGAGAAATAAGCCCTTTATGATATCTTGCTTTCATGTCTCTGGTTTCATTATAATGCACATAAAATCTGTGGTGTTTTCCTGTTTTTTAAAAAATTGTTTAAATGACTGGTTGTTTTTTCATGTGTACAATAATTCTCCAGCTAGTATTTTTGCACTGTCATGCATGATTTTTACCCAAGACTTTAGACACTGACCATATTTCTACATGATTCCCCTCTTGGCTTTCTAATTAATTCATCTATATAGTGAAGAAAAAGAATAGGGGACAATAAAAGGAAAGTTAATTAAGGGACATTCTTTAATAACCAACACCTGATGGAAAGTTAAATTTCAGATCTTGTGATTTAAAACCCATTTGTGAATCAAATCTTGAGCGTCTGTGTGGTCAAGTGTAGTTTAAATGATACAGAGAGAGTCAAAGACAGTAGACATGAATTGGGAAAATTCTGCCAAGTGTGCTGATGTTCAGACCCTCTGAAAGTTTTCTCAGGGGCAGGGGAAGGGTAATATGAAAGGGAAATTACATTATGCTCTATAAGACTAGAATTACTGAAAGCTCTATTTTTACATTTTTCTTACTCAAAATATCACTCTTCTCATCTCTTCCTCCCATATACAAGATTTAGTAATTTCTTCCAACATCTTAATTTTAGTTCTCTTCATTACTACTTTCCTTTTAGTAACATTTTTTCCTCCACTCTGATTTCTTCCATGTGTGTGTGTGCGAGAGCGCGCGTGCACGCGCACACACATATGTGCCTGTACTAAAGCTTGAACATAGGACCCGGCACAGTTCCATAGCTTATTCACTCAAGGCTGGTGCTCTACCACTTGAACCCCAGCTCCACTTCTAGCAATTTTTGGTGGTTAATTGGTTATCAGAATCTCATAGACTTTTCTGTCCTGGCTGGCTTTGAATCATGATCTCTGACGCCTGTGTAGCAAGAATTACCAGCATGAGCCACCAGAACCCAGCTTGTGCTAAGTATTTTAATTGTACTATTTCATTTATTCACCGCAGTCTTGTTATCTTTAGCTTCAGATGGACAAACTGCAGCTTAGGGATGAGAAATGAGTTTCCTAAAATATACAGCTTCTAAGGTTGGGTAGAGATCCCAGATGTATGCGGGTGTGGAGAAGATTCCCAGGCCTTGGTCTTCAGTTTGGCTGTGATAATGTCCATTGTAGACAACATGGAAGGAAAATAAAATAATTATTCATTTAAAATCAACCATACTTTCCAAATCTACAAAGCCCTAGATCTAACACTTTAACTATCTTTCTTCCTTTCCAGTTCTTTTTATGCATATTGAACAGGAAGTTTTTAATTTTTAACACTTACTATGATTTTAATTTTAAATAAGTTAACATCCTTAAAATATATAAAATCAGAAGTATTATTTAACAAAGAACCTGTTTTGATACTTTGAAAAATAGCATATTTTATATGTTATTTTAAGTTATCTCTTCAAAATAGAATAAATCATTTATTAACTATTATTTGACTTTTCAACAACCTTGCATCATGTTAGATAATATGTCATTGTTAAGTAAAAACAAAACATTGAGTTGTGATTCTCTGACTATATGCTAATGGAAAAAAAATATCCTTTATATTTTTATGCAGTTTCTTCAAGGAAACAGAATTATAAAGGGAAATTCTAAGAAAAGGCTACAATTAATTTTTAATCCAGAACACTTCTAGTCTATAAGAAAAACTGATACAGAAAAATATTTTAGACTTAATATCTAAAACAACAAAGACTGAGTGAACTGTCAACTATGCCCAAAGACTGAGGAGAAATTCTGTATACAAATGGATTTCTAATACAATGGCTCAGAACTATGACCAGCTGTGCTTTATGCTAGAAGATTGATTCCTTGGTCTTTAATGATATATTTGTATGTTTCAAAATGAATACAAGAAGTGACTTCCCTCACAAAGGTTATCTACTTGGTACAATGAGCAAATTAATTCTGAATAGCCATGACCCTCTAGCCAAATTCTATTTCAAGTAACTGGAAGGAAAGGAAGTTGAATGCCCTAGTTTGGTTTGGCATTCTCTCATTTCTTTTGAGAATTTAACTGTAGACCCTTCCTCCTCTTCTTCCTCATCCATTTAAAAAAAATTTCAAACAATTAACTCAGTACTTCTATATCGGCACAGATAGGATTTCAAAACTAGGTTGAAATCATGCCTCCATCCTTACTATTATCATAAATCTGTCATTGAAATTCTACTCTTCATAAAATGGGGATCAATGCTTTGAAATGAAGAAACTATACTAAAATAGCACATGCTAGGTGCTCTAAAAAATTTTTAATTTCCATCCTGTGCACTTTCTAGCAAATCTCTGAGAATACCTTTGACCCAGTTAGGAAGCAGCAATGACTTTCCTGTGTATTACAAACTACGCATATACTTATATATGGCTCTCTCCTTGCTCCTCTCCACACCCCTGGGCAAGCATCCTTTCTTGGGATACTGTAACTGACTAGGCCATGACCCCACCTAACACAGAACTGGGGCTCAAATGAAGGCCTCCTCACTTGCTAGTTCTGTGCTCTGTGCACTATACCAGTGCCTACCTCTTCCACAAATTCAGAAAGAGCTATCTGATTTGGGATGTGTTTTGCTTATGATAGTAATTGACAATTAATGATTCTATATTATGCAAAAAGAAAAAATAAGTAGAGTTTGAAGAGATATAGCCTCCAGACATTTCCTCTTAAATGTCAGCCACTCCCTTTTAGGAAAAGCAGTGTTTTAATATATTAGTATTCTAAGTGTAGGGTGGTAAACAGTATGTTTTTGCATTATCATGGGATGGCAAAATTACCCATTCTCAAAGGACCAGCTGCAGCAGGGTGACTGGCACCCATGTTGCCTACATTCTCACTATTTTAATTGGTAGTTTCTGGGATTTTATTTTTTTAGCCAGAGAGGAAATGTATGTGTAAATCTATTAAAGCCATACCATCTGCTAGTATGAAATAGCACCAGTGGCTCTTAGTGATATTCCATGTCAGGATTTCAAGGCTGCTAGTGTTCTCATTGAGGCAAGCAAGAAGCTGTATCTCAGATAGGCACAGAAAAAGTATAGAGCAATAAAGGACAAAATTTTTCCCCATGCTATTTACAAGATATATCTAATCTGATCCTGCAATTTGAATTGATATGTACAACATCCATAAAATCATCTATCAAATTAAAATTAAATACATATGGAGATACAAGGGGAAAGAGCCTGAATTTTTAAATAAGAAGATTTAAGATCAACTCCAGTCTCTACCCAAATTGCTGTCTTTATTTATTTATTTATTTATTTTTGCCAGTCCTGGGGCTTGAACTCTGGGCCTGGACACTGTGCCTGAGCTTATTTTGCTCAAGGCTAGTGTTCTATCACTTGAGCCATAGCACCACTTAGGCTTTTCAGTAGTTTATTGGAGATAAGAGTCTCACGGACTTTCCTGCCTGGGCTGGCTTCAAACTGTAATCCTCAGATCTCAGCCTCCCGAATAACTAGGATTACAGGAGTAAACCACTGGCACTCTGCTTGCTGTCAGTTTTAAAGGAAGATCTTAACTACTTACAAACATTCTCATTTCTATAATGTATAATCACTCGCAAATATTCTCATTTCTATAATGAGACTAATGAGGCTTGTTACATCAAATTACAGAGACTCCTTTAGTTGAAAATATTATACATTAATAATAAATATTGCACTTCTATCAATAACCATTTATTAGAATCTTATTACATCCCAAGGTCTATGGAAGGGCTCATGTGCATATCACTGAATTTTGTTGTTGCTGTTGCTTGATTTTGTTTTTGAGATGAGTTATCTTTATGTATCTCAGGCTGCTCTCCAACTAGCAATCCTCCTGCTCCAATCTCCTGGGTGCTGAGGTACTAAGCATGCAACATCATGCCTAGATTATGTTTTCTAATTTAGTCCTCTTCTCTGAAACCTTTCATACTAGATACAATGATTATATCCAACCTACAGATGAAAATGTGGAGGCTTAGAGAAGTTAAGAAAGTGACCAGTAGTTATAGACTTAGCAAACGGAGGACACAATAAGTGAACTTAGTCTTGCTCTTCATTCAACAAATACAAAGCTTTGGGTGCTGATGGCTTAAGCCTATAATCTAGCAATTCAGGAAGCCAAGATCTAAGGATCAAGCTTTAAAGCCAGTAAAGGCAGACATCCAAAAGATTCTTTTTTTTTTTTTCAAAAGATTCTTATCTCCAATTAACTAGCAAAATGCCAGAAGATGTGTATCCCAAGTGGTGGAGCACCAGACTTGAGCAAATAAAAGCTAAGCAAGAGCAAGAAGCCCTGAAGGCCATCCCCAGTAATTGCATACACACACAAAAATAAATCTAGCTAAGTAATAAATTCCTGAATAATATTGGACAATGGAAAGAGGAAGCAAGAAATGGAAGTTTCGTGGGCAAATTATCATGTTTACTTATTTTGGGCCACTGTGTAAAAAGACTGGATGCAAAGATGTCAAGAGATAATCAAGGTTGATGAGTCAGAGAGATGATAGTGTGTTTAATCAGGTGGTGGCAAGGATGCTAGAGAAGCCTGAATAGGGGAGAAACTAAACAGGTACAGTTGAATGTGTGATGACCATGGCAAAGGAGTCAGGAAAGAGCTTCTTCTCATTTTTGACACTCAGAAACATGGCTACTTGACATGAGGAAGACTGGAATGGTCAGATAGAGTGATGAAATCTTTCTTGTCTCAAACACCATGCCCTTAACCACTGTTCGTGTTATCCTTACTTATCAGCATTAAAACTAATTTGAAGTCTATGCCACATCACTTTAAACTTCCTGAAAAGATTTATGGAAACGTCAAATTCTTCCTTTCTTATGTGAAAATGAAAAAAATAAAAGTTGAACATAGGCCTTGCCCTAGTTCTTACTTTTCAAAGTAAGTGTCTGGGAAAAGATTGAGAATTTCTTCAAGCTTCATTACATCTAAACTTGAATATGTATAATATCATGACATGAATTTGAGAGCAAGAGACATTTGAAGATAATTTACCAGAAAGCTAACAGGTTTGTGTTTAGATGAGTGAGTCACATATTTTTTTCTTCTTTCTACATTTTTATATTTTTTTCAAATGTTCTGCAATAATTGAATAGTACCATTGTACTAATAAATTAAGAATTTGGAAACTTAATTTATAAATTACTATCCACATAGTCCATAGTCATAAGTACTGAGAAACCTTCAAATCATAATACTGATTCAAATTATTACAATCAGTCAAAATAATGTTATAACTGACTAATATTTTAAATTAAATGCCTTACTAGCCATGCCATCCATAATACACTCCCAGTAAAAGGGTTGAATTTCAACATAGAAACTGATCAATATATGGACAATTTGTGGAAGATCAGGAGGTTGAGAAAGTTAGAGGTTTGCTTGATTTCTTGCATTTTAAGGATTTTTTTCCAAGTAAGACCACTTGAAAAGTATTCCTTACTGCCAGGCATATTAACCTCTTAACTTCTCCTGAACCGTCTCTCCTCTCCTTTCTTGCAGGGTCAATGATTGTATCCTGCGGGTGAATGAGGTCGATGTGTCTGAGGTTTCCCACAGTAAAGCGGTGGAGGCCCTCAAGGAAGCAGGCTCCATTGTCCGGCTGTATGTGCGTAGAAGACGGCCCATTTTGGAGACAGTTGTGGAAATCAAGCTCTTCAAAGGACCTAAAGGTAATAGAAATATGGCTGACCATGTGATTGAAGTGTATGTTCTAATCCACACACACATATATATACGTACATATACATATATGTACATATATATATATTTATTTATGCTGGCCCTAGGGCTTGAACTCTGGACCTGGGTGCTGTCTCTGGGCTCCTTTTGCTCAAGGCTAGCACTCTACTGCTTGAGACACAGCCTCACTTCCAGCTTTTGTCTGTGATTTATTGGAGATAAAAGTCTCATGGACTTTCTTCTCAGACTGGATGGATCACAGGTGTGAGTCATAGTCACCTGGCTTTCTAGTTCACTTTTGATGTACCATTTTTAAAAAGAAATTTTTCTGACATCTACCGCTTTCCAAGAGGAAGTCTACAATAGTGATTTTTACAGAAACCAAAACTCTAAATATGAGTTCAGATAAGGAAAGCATAGATTTTTGTAAAAAGTCTTTGTAAATGGTAATACCAACTATCACTTAACCCTATTATTTTTTTCACTTACAACTTGGCTATCCTAGTAAAAAGTCTGATTCAGCTATGTACTAATAACTAGTCACTTGCTTAGATCATTCCTCTCAGTATTGAATGAGGACCAAACTGGCAGGATTATTGCAAAGGTTTTGTGAGGATTAAAATTTGAATGAGTAGGGCACTGGTGGCTCATGCATGTAGTCCTCACTACAAAGGAAGGTAAGATAGGAGGATAAGGTTCGAAACCAGCCTATGCAGAAGTCTATGAGACTCGTACCTCAATTTGACCAGCAAAACGCTTCACCTGTCTTTGCCTTAATTTTCTTGTTCAGAAAATACAAGTCAAGGTTTGTAGGTTCTTAGAGATGCTGTGAAGGTTAGATGAATGTATTCATATGAAGTATTTAGTATAAACTCTGGTACAATTGAATGCCCAACAAATATTAGCTGTGTTTATGTGTTATTTGTAGTGCTAATATACGTGCTTAGTTTTTGTAACAATGTAGTGCAAAATCTCTCCTGTCTTAAATTGCGATGGATGAAATTCACTGAATTGAATATCAAACAAGGCATAAGCGAACGTTCTCATACTACTATCTTCAGTGCATGAGAGAAAGACTCTCTATCCAACTCATTTAGTAAAATCGTATTAGCAGAGGTGATTTTTAAAAACCAAACAAACCTAGCTTATACACTATTTCTTTTAAAAATGCATACTATAGATAAACAACATGTAGCTATTTGTACAGTTCAATCAGCAGCAATTATTCAGCACACCCCTAGGCAAATCCTAATTTAAGCACTCAGGAACATATTACCATCCATTTGTTGGCTTCCTGCTCTCTGTGTCACTGAATGACCCCCAGCTGCTCAGCAGAGCACTTAAAGGCTGTAGGGAATTGATGGCCAAAGGCCCTCATTGTTTTTCAGGAACACCTCCTTTGGATCTTTCTGTTGGCAATCAGGCCTCCTCCAGGTGGCTTTCTTCCGTGGGCACTGGAAGTACCTGGAGTGAGGGGCTGGATTTTCCTTGTAACACGGAACGGGAGATGAACAGTGAGCATTCATCAACTAGGGTATACACAAGCAACAAAGAAAGCACATGGTGTATGGAAGATGGGGTAATACCCAGGTGTGGTCTGCCTAGCCAGAAAGAGGTAGCAAATGCTTGGAAATAACTTTCTGTTGTGAAAGTTGGCTGTGACCAAATCTCCACGGGGCTGGCAGGGGTTCTGCTGAGTCAGCCTTGCATTCCTTCCTGTCCTTATCCAGAGGTCACACATGGGGATTTATTTCTCTATAAAGAGACTATTGATTTACAAGGAAAGAAAGTGTTCTAGTCATTATTTGAATTCCTAATCCCTCTCCCACTGCTTTAAATCCGCAAAATTAAATGGCTTCTACACTAAATCTGATGATATCTTGGGCTTTCTTAACTTCTCTTAGCACCTTGTAAATTGTTATGTTTGAATTGCAGTCTATATAAAAAGAATTTCTGCTAATGCTTAACTTACATCATAGAAACCCTCGTACTGTGGAGAAGGACAATGACTCCGATATGATCTCTTTGCTCACAAAGCCCTAACGAGAAAGATAGATGTGAAGTCAACTAATTTTCAAATAGGACAAAATGAAAGTAGTTCTGTGATGGAGTCTGAACGATGACCTATATGCATCACTCATCTTAACATCATTCCTCTTAGAGACAAGATGCTCCAGAGAATTAAAAATATAATGAATACACTGGTCCTTTGATCTATGGGTATTGTAGAGTCAGCATCAACAATCCAGTCTAATGAGCTAACTAAAGTCAATTATAAACATTTAATGCTGAACTAGTTGAATGTATACTAATTTAATCCTCCAGCAATTCAGTAAATTTTTATTAAAAACTTACTGTATACTTGTATAGAGCCAGACAATGGAGATTCACAAAGGAAAGCTAGTTCTGGCTCTCAAAGAGATTAGATGGTTTTATGGGTCATTATATAATCTCTCTCTGTGAATCTCTCACAGAGAGAGATTATATAAGATTATATAATCTTAAACCTGTAATATAAACTGGGGAAAGTGATGTGCATTATCAGAAAAGATTGTTAAGAGAGAACCAATTACATAACAGGTCAAAGGAGATTTCTGGAAGCAACTACCACTTAAACTAAACCTTGAACTATAAATTAAAATAGGAGTTTCTTCAGGTGAAGTCCACAACAGAATTCTGGGTTGATAAGAAGTATGCAAGTATGAAGGCTTCCTTCTAATAGTGAAATGATCAGACAATGTATGACCTGAAATTATATACCCTAATTAGGCAAAGGCCAGATGCCTAGCTTTGTTGGCTGTATTTAAGGATTCATAACTATTTTCAAATGCTAAAATTTTAACCATGGGAGGGATATGGTTGCCATTGTCATTTTAAATCATTCAATCCATTCCACATATAGAATGGATTGAATGAAATAAGAATGAAAGATCAGGGATAGGCTAAGGGTTACTTGGAGCAGTCAAAATGGAGAATGGATGTGAACTGTGTGTTTGAAATATTTGATGTATTTACTGAACAAGATAAACTATGTGTCAAGGACACAGCTCTGTCTTCTACTTGGGGTGCCATCTGTGAATGGAATGTGATAAAGGAACCTCTGTGGAGAGATGATTAAGAATCTACATTTGGACATGTTGGAAGTCCATGGCATATCTGAAAAGATCTCAAAGAAATGTATCACATCCTTCTATATTTTCTGAAATATCTAGATTTGGGGAAATAACCCAATAATTAGCTCTTTTTTTATGTGCTGGTCCTAGAGATTTCACTTTGGGCCTGGGCATTATAACTGAGCTCTTTTTGCTCAAGGACAGCACTTTGCCACTGAAGTGGACTGACTTCTTGGACAAAGTCACAGTATCTTAAAAAGCTGGAGTTTATTGGATTGACTGGCCGGGGCCAACTCAACTCGGGAGTGAGCAGACCTGAACTCAAATAGCTTAGGATTTACAAAGGCAAAAAATGCATTCTTTTAGAGCAAGCAAGCTAGCTAGCATACAGAAGAAGAACTTAGCCATTATTTTGCAAGCGCGTAAATCACAAACATTCCTGAAACAATCAAAACCATAAATACTCCTGTAACAATTTCTTGACCTGAAGCAACAAGCAGTTCCTGATTTCAGGGCCAGGTGTTTTGCTTTTTCAAAACTAGTAATTACAGTAGAAGGGGCAGCCATGGCAAATGGGCCAGTTACAGTAGAAGGGGCAGCCAGGGGGTAAATAGGCCTTGTCCTTTCCTCAGAACTAGTTGTTCCAGTTCAATCCTGCCTTGCAAGTTTAGCCCTATTCTTAAAAATCAATAATTTTGTTCTGTTTCTGATTTCACATTTTATATTCTTTTTTTGGGGGGGGGTCATCACACCACTTGTGCCATACCTCCATTTCCAGCTATTTTCTTCCCTTGGTGGTTAATTGGAGAAAAGAGCCTCATGCTTCAAAACATGATCCTTGAATCTCAACCTCCTGAGTAGCTAGGGTTGCAGACGTGAATAACTGGCACCCAGCTCCAGTGATTCACTTTTCCACTTCCTGTCAATAATTGTTAGTTTCAGAATTATGAATATGACCACTTTGTAGTCATATAGCCTACTTTGACTATTTGAAACCCATTATAAGCATTGATTTTTAAGCATCCCTAATACTCTGTTTTTAATTGGGGGTTGTTTCTGGGGTACTTTGGAGGGGGTGTTCTTTGATTTGAAAGTTTTTTTGCACAGAAGTTAGTATCTTTATACCAGTGACTTGTGGAAGAATTATAGTTATTACATTTTTCCAACTCCATATCTTGCATTTATTCTATGTGCTACACAAATTGCTCACTCTGAGGCACCCTTTGATATGCATGTAATGCTAACCTTCCCAGTTCTCCAATACTTAGACTATCTGGTTGATTTGGAGCTGTATACTTCAGTTATGAATAGTTAGATACAAGGCAATATGATTTAGACTATCTTAACAATACAATACAGTTTCCTAATCTCATGGTCAGAGATGGGTTCACTGGAAGAAACTGGAGTGTCAAGTCATTTGAAGGGAAGACAGATATCTATCCATAAGAAAGCAGTATTTTATTCTTGCCAACCAACTGAAAATCAGGGGACTTCAAGGCAATTTGATACCCAGATCATAGGGTTCTTTTCAGGATAAGAATCATGAATTCTTAATAAATGTTTATAACATTTTAATTGTATTATAATTCATTGAAATTGAATAAGATAAAGCAGCAATGAACTCATCCTAGTCCTTCAAAAGTGTCTCCCCTGATATTTTGTATAATCAATTTCCTTCGCTCCTAGTATTAATACTTTTGAATTAATTATTCAGTAAAAGTTTTTAATATTCAGAAATTTCAGATGGAACCAGTGTATGTTTTGCTTCTGCATGCCTTTATATACAAGATTAGCATAAGCACACACCACACTATGTATTTCATATTAGTTTTATATGTGTAGACTATACATAATATAGCAAACATGTATTTATTTGTAATTCTATAAAATGTATTTTTATCTAGGTATGCAGTCTGGATTGTGATCACCCTATAAATCTGTTGTCTTTTAAACTTCCATATTTTCCATCTAATTTTATTTATTTATTTATTTGTTTGTTTGTTTATTGTATTGAAGGGGTTTTAATCAACATGGCAGTTCATGAGTAAAATCATCTTTATCAATGCTATCCCTTTCATCATTCTATGCTTTATGAAAATAGGACTGTATGTATCTATTTGTTCTTTGTTTTATGTTTATATACACTCTCTATATAGAAATATTTTCAACACATTGAAAACTAACATCATGATGTCTCCTTACCACTAATTTCCAACACTTGCCTATTTCTAGTACAATTTGCTCTTCATTCTCAAGGCTAATGATCAACAAATGGTTCTCTCTTATTTGCTGCTTTTATTAAACTAGCCATTATATCCTCTAGAGCCTAATTACATCACTAATCCTGTCTTTCAAATCTCTACTATTATTATTATGAAGTTGATGTCTTCATAAGATCTCATAGACAGTGATCCCTCACCTATTGCAGGCATTACATTCCAGAGACTCCCACAATAGGTGAAAATCCATCAAGTATCAATGCTATATTTATTTTATTACATATGTATTATTTTATTAATATGTATATATTAAGGCTTTATAAACCCTTCCCACTCTCCTATAAGCCTTTCTCACTTTTAACATTTCCCATATTCTTATAAATACTTCATATGCTCTTAAACACTTTCTGCACTCTTAAACCTACGTCATTTTAACAACATATACAATTCCGTATGGGTACTCACCAGTGAAGTATAGTACAATTTGAAGGATGAAGATCATGAATCATGTAGCTGTGCAGTGCTGATGGTGATGAAGGTGATGCTGATGAGATGAATGTACTACACAGCCAACCAGAGCATTACAACTCTTCCAGAGGCACCACTTCCTCAGACACTTCCTCAGTGGTACAGTATCTTCATCCTAGGCCGAAACTTCTATTTCCGCTAAAGGCATACGCATAACTGATCTCTTCCTCTGAGTAATGAACATAGTTATGGGTAGTTGCTGGCACTGCTTTTTCTTCTGAGTGAGAAGGTTTTTACAAACTGCCACTCTCGATTGTATTTAAATGAGCAATGAACAAAGCATCTGGGAGTTCTATTCTTCAGCCACTCTCTGAAGTTCTTTGACCATTCTGACCATTACTGCATGATGATTGAGTGTTAGGCCAACCTCCTCCTCTTCTCCAACCCATAGTTTGTCTTGTTCCTCATCCTCTTCTTCACTTGCTGACTTCATCTCATCCATGTTAAAACCTTGTTCAGGTTTATAGACCCCTTCCTCAATGATGTAGCTGAACATGTCATTCACTTACTCCTTGGCTCCAGCTTTATCCACAGAGGCAGCTTCTCCATGCAGAGAAACACTCTTGAGTCCAAACGTCTTTGAAATTTGTCCAACTAGCCCTTGCTGGCACTGAACGGGGTTGGTATGGTGAGAGAAGCACTGGACACTCTGCTTCTGTGTCATCATCCTCATCACCTTCATGAACATCCATGTTTTCTGCAAAACTATCATAAAGTTTCTTGGCATTCATCAGGATGGTATTGGTATCCAGCAAGATATTTTTCGTCCTGCAGTCCTTTATCCACTGGGCCAATGCAAACTCCATCCTCACAATGGCCTCATTGCGGGAAGTGACCACCCTCTTTGCAGTCTGTTAAAATTCATTGTTGCAATAGACCTAATATTCATCTTGTCTTTATGTAGTGAATAGCAAATTGGTTGATTTCCCCGTAATGGTGGCCTACAGCCCCACAGCTTTTCCCTTCCTTTAACATGTTGAGAAGCATGAACATGAGAACATGTTGATGGTAAGCATCTTCCTCTGGCACTTGGGTTCACTGCCAAAAGCCTTAGAAGGTGAAGTACATTTGGGTACCATCATAGGGCTTGAAATAAACTCAAACTTGTATGAAAACTTCACAAAAACAACACTGGAGAGCAATACTATGCACAATGATCTGACATCAATGTGAAGTGAACAAGGAGAAATGCTGAACGTATGGACACAGTGCAAGAGAGCAAACAGACCAATGCTACAATCACTGAGCCAATCAGCACCAGGATACAGAGCACAGTGCTGTGGTTGGTCGCCTTCCATCCTATCAACCAATAACGTGTGACAATCTCACATTGCAAACTTGCGCAAGCGGTAGTGGTATACTGCATTTTCATTATGTATAGTATGGTATTCATCTGCTAATGAAATTCATACTGTATTTTATTTTTCTTTAATATCTTTTAATATGTTTGAACTAACATTCTTAAATTTTTATACTGTTTTAAATTTTTATGTGAAAATAGTTAAAATCATAAATATTGTATAAATGCCCATATACTGCAAAATCCCACGATGTAGCAAAAACTCTGCAGTGCAGAATTAAATATATTTTTAAATATGATAAGTGAGGCTACAATAAATGAACCATAATATATGTCTACATGTTTCTTCTATACCCTTTTTAAAGAAACATAGCTCTCCTAACGGTTCCCTTTTGATCAAAAGTCTACAGTGATTCTCCACTGTCACTAGGCAAAAATATAAATTTGTGACCATATTATTTCATAATGTGTGTTCTACACCCTCAAATCATTGATTTTTATTTCAGCCTTTTCTTCATAATTTTGCAATTTATTTATCTCCTGATCCAGGCAAGCTGGACACTCCACCTTTTCTTCTTTTTTTTTTTTTTTGGGAATGGCAATTTCTTTTTTTTATTGTAAAGTGATGTACAAAGGGTTTACAGTTATAGTTATGGTAAGATAATGACATGTCAATATTTCTTGTCAACATTGTTACCCCTCCCTTGTTTTCTCCCAATTTCCCTCCCTACCCCCAAATTGTAAAGTTCATTTCCAGCAGAGTATCTTGTGAATATCACTGTTGCATTGCTCACTCTTTGTCTTTGGTCTCACTATTTCTGTGATTCCCCTTCCTATCCCAAATCAGATACACTTATATACAATACAAAAGTAACAAAATAAAAAACAGTAATAACAGTGGTAATCCAAAGGGGGGGAAATGAAAGGAAAAGGAAACTTCATACAGCATCCAAAGGGGAGGGGGGGGAACTCTTGCTTCCATATCTTGGTGTTCATTTCGATTAGTATCATTTTATAAGGTAATATGTAAATAGCTATTGAGGTACTGTGAACCTCTGCTAGGACTGTCCTAGACATATACTAATTATTATAGATGAGGGAAACCAATCCACCATTTCTTAAACATGGGCAACCTTCCTCTCTCTAAGCCTTTGCTTGTCCCAGTCCCACCTTTGGAATGCCTTTCCTTACTGTTATGACTGCTTGCAGTTGACATCCCAGCCATCCCCCCAAACCCAGTTCCACACGGCCTTCTTCACAAAGCTATTGCTAATCCAACCAGAAGCAACCTTTGATTCCTAAAATCCTAAAATCATTCCTTTGTTACCATGTGAATCAAGCAACCTATAGGTTATGGAAAGCATAAGTACCAACAACACAAATTAGGGAGATAAACAAGCTGCTAACTCTATTGCTTAATGAACTAGATGAATGAACTCTGGTTGGCCTATACTAAATTTGAAGCACTTACAAAGCACTTTTAAAAAAGAAGTACTAGCCAGAGGTTGAGTCAATAAACAAACTCTAGGTAGTAGTACATGGGATGAATTGAGATATAGAAATAAGGAAGCAGATCAAGACAAGTACTATATTGTAGCAAGATGAAAAAGGAATGATCAAGATAGAAGCTGATGATCTTAGTAAGTTCCTAATGAGGAAAGTCCCTTCATTGGTCCATTTTTGTTCCTTAAATTATGTTTGCAACAGTTTGGCTTATAGCATATTGCCTAATCATCAAATTAATCAAAAACTAATTATGATAAATATGTTGTCCAGCTTGGTTAAATGTCACCCTGTCATGCATCCTAATTGCACATTATAGACATAGGATTTACCAGATGTCTGACTTAAATAATTTGCTACCTTTTCTTTTTCTGCATAAACATTTTTTTGCATTTTGTTTTCTAATTTCTTCTTGCTTCTCAGACAGTTTTGTTTTGTTCTCTTTCTGATGTCCACATGGTCAAAGTGGACTATCCCAATGTGATGAAGGAACACATCTGAAAACTTCAAACTTGGTCATTTGGCAAATAAATTGTTCATTTTTATGTGTGTGGGGGGGCTATATTGGGACTTGAATTCAAAGCTTCAAGTTCTTGCTTAGCCTTTTCACTCAAGGCTGGGACTCTACTGCCTGAGCCACAGCTCCACTTCCAGCTTTGTGCTGGTTAAGTAGATATAAGAATGTCATGGATTTTACTTCACAGGATGGCTTTGAACCACAATCCTCAGGTTTCAGCCTCCTGAGTTGTTAGGATTACAGACTTAAACCACCTTAAGCTCAGGCTAGATTATTCTTGTACTTATATATATTATCACATCCTAAGTTTTGCATGAACACTGAATCATGAAAATACTAATTGCAAATCAACTATACTCTCCTTATACTGGCTATATAGAAATTCTTTTGTCCATTAGTCCACAGATAGCTATTTGACATGCTGGATTGAACATTCACTTACCTTGCACATTTAAATTAGCAAAGTTTTGAGCTCTCCAGAATGTGGTTGTTTATGATCATGCCCCATGACCATACCACAGCACTGGAAGAAAGTAACTACCCAAGGGGCTACCATGTATTGCCCCATCTTTCCTGCTATGGGGTAAATCATAATATGCATTCATTTTTAATGCATGTGCAAATCTATGTCTGAATGCAGGTCACAGTTTACTTTGTATCCAGGCCCACTTTCTGAGCCTTAAGTTCTGGGTTGAAGGGTCATTCTGAACAGTGGGTTACACAAACGACACATTGAACCATTTGGCATGAGTTCTCAGAACTCTACATTTTCTTTTCAGTGTAAATTTCTTTTTAGGCCTTTTGAATTACCAAAATTATCCCCTTGGGTGCATAAGGAGATTTGCTTCAGTGGGCATACAGTGCAAGCTTTTATTGGAATAAAATGTATAGAATCAGACAGTCACCAAAGCCCAAGTCTTTTTGTGAAGCAAGCACTCTACCATACCTCCAGACCACACTGTTTTCTAACTAAAGGAAAACACTTTTGATACCTTGTTTTCTAGCAATATTCTGTATAATTTTGAATATATGTACATTTTCAGTTGCTGATTCCTTCTGGATACAAAATACATACCTGCAGATTGGATGCGTTCTCTAAACTAACATATTTCAGAAGTATGTCTGTGAACATGCTCTCTCCTAATAGCTTACAGCAAATAATTCCTGTGAGAAAGAATATGTGACAAATATTGCCATTGTAATCCATGCAGTCATGCACATGACAATGTATTGAAGAGTAAATTACTTGATTGCATTTGCTAAACCCTTTTGGAAATGAAGGAACTCGAGTACTTCTCTAACTTTTCCTATGAGGCTACTAGGGCCATTTATTATTTACTTATTTCTCCATGCATGCATGCATGCTTACTGCTGTGCTAACTTAAGGTATTCCATGTTTTTTAAGCAAAAATTATAATCAATACTTTCTTGAACAAAGTTTTAAGCTCAAAATTTTTACAATGAAAAGTATATTTGTTTGTAAAAAGTACATTATTAAATATAGTCTGAGTTTTCAAAAATTCAGTTTTATTATTCATATAACACACTTTAGGAATCACTATGAATATTTATCTCTGTAAAATAGATTAAAAGAAGACATTTTAAAGTTGCTGCCATGAAGACATTTAACTGTAAATGTCTTCAATTTATCTCATTCAATAAAGCAATTTCATAAAATGACTTTAAAATTTGGAGTCTAGGCTTTTCTTTGCCTTACTTTTAAATGGATATATTAAATACCCATTAAATACTGTTAAATAAATATATTAAATACAGTTATCTGTGTTCCTACATCAGGGCCCAATACATGTGTTCTTCCATAGTTACTTTAAGGAAAAGCAGATGTATAGAGAAAACAGTCATTTGCTCAGCAAATATTTTATTTCAGATAATATTGCTTCAGACAGTTCTGAATGCTAAATCATGGAAATGAGAATCAAGTTTGATCTTTTCCCTCAAGTGTTCTTTTTAAACCCTGATCTACACCTAGAGTAAAATAATCTAGTCCTGTGCTGACTGCTCTGGCCTTATACTGAATGGATCACACCCTCTAAGTAAATCCACTCTGATTTCCCAAATCATAAGCCCATGCACATTGAGTTGTTGTCTGGAATATTGGGATTATGTCACTGAACACCTGAAGTTATTTCACACAGGAAAAAAATAGTGTCTTGTAATGTCCATATAGAAAGCCAATTGCAGCATTTTTAAATGTGACAAATGCTATAAATTATTGAGTTATGAGATTCCACCAAGAGTTCATTGAAAGTTGAAGATTTATATAATAAATGACTATATTAGGCAAGATTTAGAATAACCAGTCAACATCAGAAGGAGAGATATTAAGAAAGAGAAAGAAAAAATGGGCTCAGTGGCATATACCTGTATTTCTAGTCCTTAGAATGATGATTGTGCATTCAAGGCTAGCCTGGATTACATGATTGTACATTCAAGGCCAGCCTGGACCACCTAGTGATAAAAATTTCTATGTGTCAGCGCCATATAGTGATGAGTGAAAAAAGTGTGTGTGTGTGTGTGTGTGTGTGTGAGAGAGAGAGAGAGAGAGAGAGAGAGAGAGAGAGAGAGAGATTTGTTCATTATGTAAAACATTAGTCATGTGGTCAAAGAGTTCAAAGGTTGTTTCTCAAGAACCTAAAGTATTCCTTGAGCTTTCATTAGTACTTAAACTGAAAATGTTTACTTTCATCGCTCTACTCATTTGATAACCTGTTTTTCAAACAAAAATCATAATTCTCATGTGCACAAAGTTTAAATGTTAGATATTCTAATCTATCAAATTTTGCACTCATTGATGTTTTTGTCTCATGCAGAATTAAAAACTAAAAACAAATCAATAGACATAAAATGCATATATTCACTCAGGTATTTAGCAGAACATTTGTTGAGTACCCTCTAACTTCAGACTAAGGCCAAGAGATAGGGACTTGATGGCAAAAAAGATGGCAATCTAAGGAGCAAGATATAATCTGGAAAGCATATATGTACTAGCACATGTACTATTGAAGTGAATCCTACAGATAGAGTGAAAGTCTTCAAATAAAGTGTCTCAGCTCCTCAGGAAGTTTGCAGTTCCAGGCCAGATTGGTCGAAACTTTATCAAAATTTCATCTCTATCAGTAGACTGAGCACAACAGGTCATGGTAGTGATTTTAACTATTAGGATGTATAGGTCAGACCACAGTCCAAAGCTAGGCAAGCACAAAAAGTGACACTCTATCTGAAAAACAAAGCAAAAGAAGGGTGGAAATATGACTCAGGAGGTAAAGTGCTTTCCTAGCAAACATAAAGACCTGACTTCAAACCCCAGTACCATTAAAATGAGTAAAAAAAAGGAAGTCTTCCTTTAAAAAGATACTATCAATAAATATCCCATATATTTGTATGATGTAACTATTTTTCCCCTTTGGGTCAGTTGTAAAAGCTTCACCCAGAGTATTGCAGCTTGCCAGGCAGCTACTCTTTCACTTGAGCCCTTTTTGCTTTGGTTATATTTTGAATAGGGCTTCACTTGTCCCAGAATAATCTGGACTAAGTTTCTCCTGTTTACACTTCCTACATAGATGGCTGTCAAGCATACAACCACCCTGCCCAGCATTTTATTTGTTGAGATGGGTGTCTCACTAACTTTTTTTCCCAGGCTACCTTGAACCTCTATCCTTCCTGCTCAGGCTCCTAAAGCAGCTGGGAATGCAGTATAGCCACCATGCCCACCTATTAAACCTTTTTTGCATAGTAAAAGAATGGCATTATGAAAGGACAAGGTATCATTTTCCACCAAGAAATCCACAAATTTGTGACAGGTCCCTATTTTGTTACAGAGGTGAAAGAGATGTTTTTTGTGAATTCAATGAGGCTAACGGTTTAAATTTGTCCACCATATTGAACCACAATATTAAAATAACTTAAATTGTTGGGTTTTTTTTTCAATTTTTTATTGTGAAAATACCATACAGAGAGGGGTTACAATTACATGGGCAAGGTAATGAGTACATTTCTTATCAAGCATTGTTGCCTCCTCCTTTGTTTCCCCTTCCCATTTCTTCCCATCTCATACGCCCCTACTTGCCCCCAGGCAAAGTTGCATAATTCCTTTTTCAACATAAAGTCTTGCACATCTCATTGTTGCAGTGGGTCCACCTGTATCCCTATTTAAATAATCTGTTTTTTGCCTTCCCCTCCACAAATTATACCAACATCAAATACAATGAAAGCAGGGGTTATACTGTGGGGGAGGTACATACAAAGCAACAAAGAAATCATCTTATAAATATGTTAGAAACAATTGCAAGAAAAAAAAACATTTGAATCCTTATGTTAGGGTTCATTTCACCTAATATCAACTTATCTAACCCTTTCTGCTTGTCTCAGACATATACTAGTTATTGCAAATAAGGGAAACCATGGGACCTATATTTCTTTGGGCCTGGCTTACGTCACTTAATATAATTTTTTCCAAGTCTTTCCATTTCCTAACAAATGGAACAATGACATTTTTTCTGATGGAGGCATAGAATTTCATTGTGTATATATACCACATTTTCTTGATCCATTCATCTGCTGAGGGGCATCTGGGTTGGTTCCATATCTTAGCTATGGTAAATAATGCTGCAATAAACATTGTAGCTTTAATATGGTCTTTTTTGTGATCATTTGGGTAAATGCTCAAAAGTGGGATTGCTGGGTCATAGGGGAACTCTATGTGGAGTCTTTTGAGGAACCTCCATACTACTTTCAAAATTTTCTCAATAGAGACCCAGAAAGACAACAAATCAAAGAAAGTTTGGACAAATGGGATTGCATGAAATTGCAGAGCTTCTGCATGGCAAAGGACATAGCTAGAAAGATTAATAGAAAGCCCACGGATTGGGAGAAGATCTTCACTAGCCTTACAACAGACAAGGGTCTCATATCAAAAATATACTTGGAACTCAAAAAATTAAAACCCCCAACAACAAATCTTCAAAGAAACAACTGCCCAATAAATAAGTGGGCTAAAGATTAAAGAGAAACTTCTCTGAAGAGGAAAGAAGGATGGCCAATAGACACATGAAGAAATGCTCAACCTCCCTAGTCATAAAAGAAATGCAAATCAAAGCCACATTGAAATACCACCTCACCCCAGTTAGAATGGCTATAATCAAGAACTAATAACAACAGATGCTGGAGGGGATGTGGACAGAAGGGAACCCTACTGCATTGTGGTGGGAATGTAAACTTGCTCAACCACTTTGTTGGTTTATTTTTAACAGAGCTGGGGATCAAACTTAGGTCCCTGTGTATGCTGCACAGATGCTTTACGACTGAATTACAGCTCCAGCTATTGCTCTCTATGTAGCCCAAGCTGACCTTGAACTCTTGGTCCACATAATCCTCATCTTTCTGAGTGCTAAGATTAGAGTGTGTGCCACCAGCACCCAGCTGAAATCTCTTTGACTTTTTAATACTTTGAGCCCTTGGCTCACTCTGAGGGATTCATTCCATAAATGTACCTGCCTCTATGTGAAAGAACAAAGTTAATTTTAATAGTGCCTCTAATAGTAAAAAAACAGTCAAAATGTTAAAAAAAAGAGTAGCTATAAGATTTCATATATTTTTATAATATAATGGCATACATCTTGAAATGATGAGGCTTAAATTAATGTACTAAATAAGTGAATATAGCTCATGTGTTGAATAAATGAGTGAATACCCTAAATGAATGAAATGAATATATTGAAATGACACAAAACCCAGTATCTGTTGCTAAATTCTATACAGTTCACTGTGTGGTCAGGTCAATATGTAAGGATGCATACTGTTTTATCTCTCTCTCTCTCTCTCTCTCTCTCTCTCTCTCTCTCTCTCTCTCTCTCTATATATATATATATATATATATATATATATATATATATATGTCTAGAAGGTAACTCTTAGCAATGGTTGTCCCAAAGAGGGAGCTATATAGGAAAAAACTTACTTATAGTTTTGCTTTATATTCCTCATACTTTAAGGATTTTCTACTATATATGTTCATTACATATATTTTATGTGTGCTGCTACTGGGGCTTGAAGTCTAGGCTTGCTGCCCCTTAGCTTTTCCACTCAAGCCTGGTACTCTATCACTTAAGCCACAACTCAACTTCCAACTTTTTGGTGGTTAAGTGGAGATAAATGACTTGAATTGTGATCCTCAAATCTCAACCTCTTGAGTAGCTAGGATTACAGGTGTGAGCCACTAGTGTCCAGGTATGTTACATATTTTTAAGTAATAAAAATATATTTAAAGAAGAGATATAAAGTAAAAAAAAAAAGATGGAAAGTCAAGAAAAGATACTGAAAGAAAAACAGAATGTAAACAATACCATAGTACTTTGCATCTATCAATGAAAATGGAAAAAGGAAACTCATTGAAAGCTGTGCAATAATACAGAGTAGTGGTCATGAGAAAGTGAGGGTGAGTGTTCAATCTAATCATAGTACAGTATACATTTGTTAAATATTACAGTTAATCCACTTTGAATAGTTAATGTACATTAATAAAAAATGAATGACAGGAATATAAAACATGTCTGTTCCTAACCGTGATATGAGTACTAGTGGGAGGAAAGGACATATGGTTAAAAGACTTTATGTACATGTATAAAAATGGAAAAGTAAACCTTTGGGGAAGTAGGAAGAAGGGAGTATGAGTGATGGAAAGGTGTGTCTGAACAAGGAACTTTACATGCAAATATGGATGTCAAATGGCACCTCTGGGACAACAAATTGATGCTAATAAAAATATGGAGAAAAATAAAGGAAAGAAAAAAGAAAGGGGGTAGAGAGGGAAGAAGGATAGACAAGGAAAGAGGAAAGGAAGGAAAAGATGAATGACATGTCAAGATAGAATTTACAGTAAAAGGGCTGGGAAGGTGGCTCAGTGGTAGAGCACTTGCCTTGCATGCATGAGACCCTGGGTTTGATTCCTCAGCACCACATAAGCAAAAAAAAAAATAAAAAAGCCGGAAGTGGCGCTGTGGCTCAAGTGTTAGAGTGCTAGCCTTGAGTTGAAGAGCTTAGGGACAGCGCCCAGGCCCAGAGTTCAGATCCCATGACCGGACCCCCCCAAAAAAAGAATTTACAGTAAAAAAAAAAAAAAGTTTAAAAGATGATCATTTTCTGCTGATAAAAAGTAAAAAATACTATGTACACTGAAATTATACCTAGTTACCTAGTCATAAAATGTAACTTAGCATCAATATTTATTAAAATTGCAAATGCTCCAAGAAAAGAAAAATGGGGAAAAGGTCCACTGGGTATATGTCCTGAAAGGTGTCTGGCTAGCAAGATGAATTATGGGTGAATTAACCTCAATTTATTTAACAATCTTCTAAGTTTAATATATGCCTCCTTGGACCAGGAAATGTGACAGGGCCAGGAAAGCAAAAACAGGTAAGATTCTCCTCAGTCACAGCTGAGATTGGGCAGATCACATGGATTTCCTCTCTACTCAGTATGCTTGATTATCTCTCACGTAGACAGACCCTAGACTGGGCCTGGCGGCCGCATTGCGTGATCACTTCCTGATGCCTTTGTTACATCAGACTTCAGAAGGGTTAGACTTTGGATGAATCCCTTAAAACCAAATGTAGCAGTTGAGGGTTTGGCAGCCCACCAGTAGCTTGATGAAATTTGAATTGCTTTCTTCAAAATGTTCCCTTCCTCACTTTGAAATTAGTTTCTATTCATTTGCACAAGGCACTGTGACCTGCTCAGTGAGGAAGCATGCCTAGTTACTTCTCTCGTTAACTTCGTTGGTGCAGTTCTTCATTACTGTCATTTACAACTTCAAAAACTCTTCACTGGAGCTCTTTCAACTTTTCTTAAGAAAACTCTTGCAATTTCAGTTAATGAAAACAAAACTCACAGTATTTTCACAATAGAAAAACAAAACTCATTGTGGAATTTAGTGTTGTGAGAATAATTTCTCAGAAATAAAACATAGGTGTTAGAAATAATACCATGGAGATGGTGGGCACGATGTCTGTAATCTTAACTACTTGAAAGGATAAGATTGGGAACATCTCAATTCAAGGCCAGTCTGGGGAAGAAGTTCACAATACTCCATTTCCAACAATATTTGTCTGTGGTAGAAAACATCTGGCATCTCATCTACATAGGAGACTAGATGATGAGGGATGAGAATTGTAGTTCCAGGAAAGCCCAGGAAAAGTAGTTAAAGAGATCCAATCAGAACAGAGAAGGCTGGGTATGGTCTCATGAACCTATCATCTCAGCCTGGAAGGAAAAGTAAAATATGAGGATCCTAACTCAGGATAACCTGGGGGTGAGGAGGGGGTGAGAGAATAACATGTAATTTGGAGAAAATCAATCTTTAGATTTAGAAAATAACGTAGAGCTATTTGTGTATACAACATACATCTGTTGGGATGATTAATTTTGATTTTCAACTTGGCTTGACTGAGTGATCACTAGGGGGATGAGTACAGAGCATTCTTCTAGATATTCTTCCAGATATCCCCCAGTGTGTTTCTGGAGGTTTCCGGCATATGGGACATCAACTGAGGAGGAAGACACACCTTGATTATGAATAGCACTATCCAATAAGCTAAGATCTCAGATTAAAGTAGAAGAGAAAGCCAGCCAGTACATGCAAGCTCCGTTCATTCCCAGCATATGTGTCTATTACTGCTGTCTTCTCTGTGAAGACTCTATCTTGGCTAGGTTTTTCCAACATTAATTCACACTGATGATTCTGCAGAAGACTTCCTGACCTTCAGCCTCTGTCTGGGGTAGATAGTATCATTGCATCTTAGTTTGAGTGTTCCAGCTTCTTGGACTGAACAGCCTTAAGGTTATCTGGCTCTCCAGCCTGCAGGCAGCCATTGTTGTACTATCTAGCTTCCAACCTTGTGAACCCAATCCAATAAATCTATCTTCTATGATTAAAAACATTCTAAGGAGAGAAAAAAAAAAGTTCTGGAAGTGAAGGCAAGCGGTAAAATTCCTGCCTACCAAGTGGAAGTCCTTTCTTCCAAATCCTAGGACAAACAAAAAGTAAAATGGTACTGTGGAAAATGTATGGTAGTAGTTCCTTCTGAAAGGCAATAGTTTTGTTTCTGATGATTATATTTGTGGTATTTTGAAAATACCAGTAACAAATTAGGTGGGGTGCTTATGAACACGGAGGACTTGATGTTTTACCCAATATTTGGGGCCTTGGGCTTAATTGTTACATCTTGTTTCTCAGCTTCTAGTGACATCATTTCTGTTTTGTAAAGGATATCAGCCATCTTTCCAGGAAGAATCTATTTTGCTCCCCTTGGTAAGATGCTTTCAAGATTTACCTTTGATGACATAAGATATTAAACAACTTTATAAAGAGAAGAGAAAGAGGTCTAACACAATTAAAAAGGTTTAACACAGGTTTTTCCTAAGCCTCTAAAGCCTAGACTTCCTTGGTATCCACTGCTGGGATCTCTTTAATCTCTCTTCCTACCTCTTTTCCTAAGTGGTTTCATTGGCTTTCCAATGGCTTGTTATTTCATCCCTGTATTATTTTGCTTTTAATCTGTTTTCTGTTGTTTTAACAAAATGCCTGAGGTGAGTCATTTACTTAGCTCACAGCTTTGGAATTGAAACTATGGCCCAGGCATCTGCCCAGCTCTGTTAAAGCCTTATGGTAAGCAGCATTACAAGAGGAATCTGGGTAATATTGGCATGTGGTACCTGCTTGACAGATATTCAGGAAAAATGCCAGGTTCCCTATCTCTAGCTCTTCTCAAGAGACCTGCATTAATCCCTCCTGAGCATAGTGTTCTCAATGACTTACCCATCTTCCACTAAGTCCTACATGGAGAAGTTCTTCCACCTCCACACCCCTACACTTGAACTTTCTAGGACACATTCAATTCACACCACATATTTTAAACAGCTGCTAGACAGGTAGAAACACACTGCAAGATCAACACATACAGAACACAATTCTTATTTTTAGTTTCCCAAACCAACTTCCTTTGGTCTTTTTTCGTTCACTAAATAACCCATTTTCTTGGACCCAAAATGCAGGAGGCTGCCTCTCCTCCTTTCTCCTACATCTTGTTTATTAGCAAATCCAATCAGCTCCTCTCAACAGGCTTGTGACTCTAATCCAAACCACTGTTATCCCTTTTCCAAACCACTGTAGTCAAATTCAAATTAGTCCCTGTTCCCACATTGTCCCTTCTGCAGACTGTTTATATATAGCCTGAATATTTTTTTAAATATAAATCAGATTACTGTGATACAAATGCTTACTAACTTTGCTTTCATTTATAACAAGGTCCACAGATATATCATAGTTGCTGGTGCCTGCCTATATTGATGACTCTAATCCATCTGATTCTCCTTGCCCTAAAGGCTTCAGCCACATGGTATTCTGCCTACCGCTCCATAGTTTGGGTCACATTCCTTCTCTTGACCCTTGTGTTCGCTGTTCTTTCACCCTAGGATACTTTCCATGTGCCTTTTTTTCTTGCTTTATTTAGGGCTTTATATTCCCACATTGCATGTATCACCACCAGGCATTGTATTAATGGATTTATTGGTTTGTTTACCCTGTTTGTTTACCCTAAGTCTCACAAGGGGAGAGCATTTATTTTACTCACCACTATGTAACCCCAAGCACCCACAACAGCAGCTGTCACAGATTAAGTATTCAATACCTGTTCATTGGCTAAATGAGAAAAATCAGGAGTTGTAATGGGAAAAGATTCTGTTGATCTAGAATGTAGAGCTAGGAAAGATGGGTATTATTGAGCAGCTGGCTTGGGTAAAGTGCAAAGATTAGATCAATAAAAACTACCAGATGCTGGGCTGTAGTGAATTCAGTATTCCCCCATGTGTTCAGGCAGTAGTTAAAAGGGTCCTAAGTCTAGCGGGATGCTCCTGCTTGTAGACGTATATAAAAGCCTATGTTGGAGGATGGGAGACAGAGAAAGAAGAATGGGCATTGAACATAGGAGGTAATGTATTCACAAATACAATCATTTCAAGTAAATCTGCAGAAATGCCCGAAAAGAGCCCAGGTGGCCGCCTACCACATCCATTCTCGGTTCTAGGATGCCTGACAGGCCTGTCCTTGCATCTAAGACAAGCCTCCCTGATTTATGGAGGACATCAAGCCCCTGACTCTCTCGCTGCTCTCTGCCGCTTGCTGTCTCCCGTCAGGTGATGAATGGAACCAGATAGACACAAATTTGCTTTGTCCCTGCATTTTAGCCTTCAAATGAGGAACTTTCCCAGAATCTCATTCCCCTTTCATCCTAAATCATATTGAGGATAGAGTAGCCCCTGCCTAGCTTTTTTCTATTCTATAAAGGACTTGGTAAAAGGTTATTACAGTGTTTCAACTCATGGAGTCTCTTGCTCTAAAACCAAGTTGAAGTAGGGACAGGAATATCGCTCACTCAGTTCTCTCCAGAGAATTTGTTAAATGAATTTTCTTCTTCAAGATCATCTTTGAGGTTTGGGAAGCTGGATTGTGGGGATTGGGGTGTCAATCAAGAGTGATTGAAAAGCCAGTGGCACCAATGTCAATGGTGACTCACTGACTACAGGTGACTCACACCTATAATCCTACTTACTTAGGAGGCTGAGATCTGAGGATCATGGTTCAAAGCCAGCCCGGGCAGGAAAGTCCATGAGACTCTTATCTCAAATTAACCATCAGAAAACTGGAAGTGGTGCTGTGGTTCAAAGTGGTAGTGTGCTAGCCTTGAGCAAAAAAGTTCAGGGACAGCACATAAGCCTCATGGATCCAAGCCCCATGACAGGAAAAAAAAGAAATCTATGTGTTTTATGTGTTTGTGTGTTTGTGTGTGTGTGTGTGTGTGTTCCGTTGTATTCTTTTGTTTGTGGTTTTTCTTTTTGTTTTCTCCAGTCATGGGAATGCTTCCTTGCTATACCATGCCTCCTGTTTGGCTCTAAGTGGTAGAGCACTATCCTTGAGTGAAAAAGCTCAGAGACTGTCTCCAGGCCCTGAGTTCAAGTCCCATGACTGACAAAAAGAAGAGTGACTTAAATACCAGTGTAAGACAACCAGTTCCACAGATAGTTTAACTACCAACTCTTGATTCTGAATATATTGGCATCTCTGAATTCAGTTCTTCAATGGATATGAAAAAATACATGTTACACTACAACATAAAAAATGTTCATAGTTGGGGTATGAATATTACATGGTTCACTTGGAGATGAACATTGTAAAGAAAACAAGTTGGGTTTTGTTGTTGCTGTTGTTTTCTTTCCTATATATTATCCCCTGTGAATAAGCCTAACACTCAAAATTCATATTAGTAACATTTCTGACTAGTTTGAAAATAGTGTGGATTTATGAATATGGAATAATATGAAGGAAAGACATTATCAATGTACACAAACACTGCAAGACTCTATTTTTGACTCCATAGTCAATACAAATATTTCATTTATGGTATCTCTATTTAGTTATTGCTGGAACTGGGCTTAAATTCAGAACCTTACACTATTTCTTGGCTTTCTCACTCAAGGCTACCATTTGAGCCACAGTACCATTTCTGGCTTTTTACTGGTTAATTGGAAATAAGAGTCTCACAGACCTCTTTCTAGACTGGCGTTAAACTGCAATCCTTAGATCTCAACCACCTGAGTAGCTAGAATTACAGGTGTGAGCCACCAGCACCAGGCTTAATTGAAGAAAAGATGGTTGTGTAAGTCATCTTTCTGTCACTGTGAAAAGCAACTTAAAACAGAAAATGTATGTGTTCGCTGGTGATCTCAGCGACTTCAGTCCTTGGTCATGTGGCCTCATCACTTTGGGTAAGGCAGAACATCATGGTAGAAGCAAGTGGTAGAGCAAAGACACACTTTTCATGGAGGGGCGTGTCGGGGGACAAAAGATGCCTTTTAAAATCCACCTCCAGTGACCTACTTCCTTTAAGTAAGCTCCACCTCTTAACAGGCCACTTTGCTGCTAATTAATCAATGAGCTAATCCATTGATAAGGTTATCGCTTTCATGATTCAGTCACCTCTCAGTAACACCACCGGCTAGGGACCAGACCTTAACAAATGAGTCTTTGCAGAACATACAGATCCACACCATAATGGAGACATTTATTTCATTACCTTACAATTCACATTACTCTGAATTCGCTGTCTGTGAATGGGTGGTTTTCCAAAAATAGTAAGAAAAGAAATAAAATTAAAAAGCAGTAAGACACATAGATTTTACTTTTTACCCGTAAACTAATTACAAAAGCTAGAATGTTGCCACTGGTAGATTACCAGCAGCCAATTATCCTCTACACTGCTATTTCTATTTTATAGTCAAAATCAAGTGTTAAGTAAAACATTTTCTTGAGGATGCTCTGGGATTTTGAATGGACTTAAAAAAATTTTTTTATATCTTGTGTTATTAAAGGAGCATCACTTTGAACTTCCAGGAAGGATTAGAAATTTAAACTACACCTTGAGTCCCCTGGTCATCTTCAGAGTTTGTTAGACTAGCACATCAAGTGAAGTGCTGGCCAGTTGATAAGGATGATGGTAAATGTGAATCCCTAAATCACACAGATGATCTTGTCTGTTGTTAACCCTAAAAGCTGTTTCTCCCACTCTGCTTTGAACATAGTATATTCATCAATGAAGACAATGATAGTTCTGACAATTCTTTCACTGGCAATTAAGAAAAGAACAATCCAAAGAGTGAGAGGCACATGTGGTATACCATGGGTAAGCAGTGCATGTGCATGAGTCAAGTGGGGTTATCAAAATTTCCCCAGTTGCAAGAGAGGAGAGAACTGGCCACTCTATCCTATTGAGATCAGTAGTTAATCTGGAGGAGAAATCTTATTCTGCCAACTGAGAATCTGAAAAAAATGTTACTTTTAAAATGGGTACCTCCAAAATCAACTCCAAATGAATCAAAGACCTCAATGTAAGACCTGATGCCCTGAAAATATTACAGGAAAGGGTAAAGGAAACACTAAGGCTTCTTGGCACAGTTCAAACCTTCCTATGTAAAGATCCAAACAACATATCAAAGAAAGACTAGATAAATGGAATTGCATCACACTGAAGAGTTTCTGCATGGCAAAGACAAAGCTAGCAAGATAAATAGAAAGCCCACAGAATGAGAGATTTTTACTTGTTATGCATCAGACAAGGGCCTCATATCTAAAATATTCTCAGAGCTCACAAAATTATACCTCCTAAAACCAAATCTCCAAAGAGACCACAACCCAATTAATAAATAGTCTAAAGACTTAAAAAGAGACTTATTAAAAGAAGAAATAAGAATAGCCAATAGACACAAAAGAAATGTTCAATATCTCTGGGCATAAAAGAAATGCAAATCAAAACTACATTGAGATCCCATTGAGAATGGCTATTACCAAGAAAACTAAAAATAACAGATGCTGGCAAGGATGTGACCAAAAGGCAACAATACTACACTGTTAGTGGGAATGTAAACTTGTTCAACCACTCTAGAGCTTCCCTATGACTGAGCAATTCCACTCCTGGGTATCTATCCAACTGACCACAAACCAGGCTACACTAAAGCTACCAGCGTGACCAAGCTTGTAATCCTAGCTACTTGAGTGGTGGAAACCAGGAAGATCATGGCTCTGGGCAAAGCATTTCAAAACACCCTTCTCAATGAATAACTGGGAACGTTGGTACCTGCCTGTCATCTCAGCTACCCAAGAGCCTGAGATCAAGAGGGTCAGACCTTAAGGCCAACCTAAGCCAAAAAGTTTATAAGACCAAATCTCAACTGAAAAAGCTGGGTGTGTCATACCACCTACAAGGAAACATAAATAGGGTAGTAGTCCAGACTACTCCAGAAAGAAAAAGTGTGGTTCTTTCTCTAATACCCAGAGCTAAAAGTACCCGAGGTGTGACCTAATTGGCAGTATGCCTGCTTAGCAAATATGAAGCCCTGGATTCAAACTTCAGCACTTATAAAAAACCAATAGCAACCAGAAAAGGATGTATTCACTTTTTTTATTGTGAAAATACTGTACAGAGGGGCTACAATTACATGGGCAAGATAATGAGTACATTTCTTATCAAGCATTGTTGCCTCCTCCTTTGTTTCCCCTTCCCATCCTCTCCTCCTCCCCCTACCCAATCCTCCCCCCCCCCACCAAAGTTGTAAAGTTCGTTTTTCCACATAAAGATTTGTACATCTCATTTTCACTGAACCAATCAACAAATTTCCCCGAGGTTAGGCACTGTGCTAAGTGTGGGACTACGAGAATGTCAAGAACGAAATAGTATGTATCCTTACACTAGCTTCTAATACACCTCCTTCACCAGTAAATGGTTTGAATAGTTGGCTTATTCCTCTGATGGTCCATTCTCTGCAAAGATCAGATAATACATTAGCTCTGAAGTCTTCTTTAGCTCTTGGACTATAAGATTCTAATTATTGCACATCTCTACTGCTCTCTTATGCTAATTTCTTCTCCTTCAAAGGAATGTTGTGTAGCCCTAACTCTATGACAAGGGTGGTTGCTGCTAAGCAAGGATCTGTCTAAATCTAGGCCCTCCCCCTGGAGGCTCAGTGTAACATGTCCTTTCAGTGGGAGGTAAGGGGTGGTCTTACTCAGAAATGTGCCATAAGCCATAATATCAACCTCAGTAGGACTCATTTCTATAAATTCTCAATGTCATGGCCCTGGTGCACCTACCAGTTCCCTCTCTGTCTACTGTTTCTCATTCAAGACTTCTTCCATCAGCTAAACTTTACACATACTCTTAGCTCTTCAAACAAGGCTTCTCATATTTCTCCAGGAAATACGTATTTTTATTAAGTTTAAGGAATGGAAAAAGTAACTTGACTTTAATGAGCTTTTAAATCTTGTTTTTTCTCTCTTTTCTAACCTTACCTTCTCTTGTCCTCTCTACCCTTTGGAAGTCCTTGTCAAAATAACAGTGCTTTCCCACAGAAGCAGAATGTGCAACTATCAGCTTAACTGACAACCAGCCTACAACTATCATTGAATGATAGATGAGTTGCACAATCTTTTTTATTATTTGCTGGAGATGCTGCTATGCTGGAAAACACTGCCTTTGCTGTTGGCCCTCTGTGTTCATGAAGCTGAGGATCTTTAGCTACATATGTTGTTCTCACTGTTAACCCTGAAGAGAGTTTGGTATATTTGATCATTTGGTGACTTTTGTTTTCCTATAGAGAGTTTTAGAGGTGCGGCTAGGTACCAGTGGCTCACACCTGTAATCCTAGCCACTCAGCAGGCTGAAATTTCCAGTTCATGGTTCAAAGCCAGCCTGGGCAGAAAAGTCCCTGTGAGACTCTTCTCTCTAATTAGCTACTCAAAAACTGGAAGTGGTACTGTGGCTCAAGTGCTAGCTTGGAGCACAAAGAAGCTCAGGGGTAGTACCCAGTCCCTGAATTCAAAACCCATAACTGACAAAATAATAATAATAATAATAATACAGGTGAGTGTGTGTGCATGTGTGTGTATGCCTTCTCATCCTAAATTTCTTTTTGAAGCAAAGCATGTGTAATTGCACAAAAGTTAAAACCATAGACTGTATAAGTTCAAATCTTGTAGTTTCTACTTGCTAGCCTAGTATATTCAGGTAAAGTTAATAGATGTTATTTACTCTAAGTTTCCTCTTTGATAAAACAGTGATAAATAAGAACTTTATTTTTTATGAGTTGTTGTGAAAATTAAATGACAGTTTTGCTCACAATTTCAGCTTTATTATTGTTTTTACCACACACTGTAATGACCTGGACCTTTGAATATGGTGGCTACAAAAGGATTAATATTGATATCCTTTAGAAAAATGCTCGATTACTTATTTAAAACCTCTATAATCCCAGCTTCTTTGGAGAAAGAGATTGGAGCATTACAGTTTGAGGCCAGTGAGAGGGGAGGCACAGGAGAAAGATTATTATAAAGTTTATTAGAGGAGTCATATCCCCCCCACCCCAAGAGGGAGCACATGGCCCCGGTCCCTATCCAGGTAGCAAGGGCAGGAAGTGAAGTAGGTGGGAGCTCAGATGGATCTGGGTGGAGAGAGGGAGGGGCCAGCTCTATGGCAGGAACTCCAAGGCAGGGAGGAGCTCAGGTCTGGGTGGAGCTGAGGACCAAAGGTGGGGAAAATGCTAACAGCCAACACAGTCAATCAGCCAATATGATAACAAACATTTGTGGTCCCAGTCATGTGGATAGAATACAGAGGAGCTCTGTGTATCTAAGGCCAGCCCTGAGTAAAATCTTAATAACCTACAAAATCTTAATAATCTATACCCCCCAAAAAACATCTCTTCATCTGATAATTATGATTTGCTTCCAGATCAGCCTGATTCCCATGTTGTGTCTTGGACTGCAACAAGAGGTTAATTGGCTGCTTCTTGGGGAATTTTCTTAAAACTTTGACCAGCACTTTTAAAACCTGCTTGTCCAGTACGCCATCCTTTACCATAGATACACTTTTTAAAAGCAAGTCCATCCTAAAACCTATTTTGTGCCACCCACATTGCTCCAAAAAATCTTCCTGATATCTTTTCTTCTTTAGTTAGTTACTCTAATTTTCATTTGCCACAAGGACTATCATTTGAATGTTAAACCCATTGCTCAAAAGTCAGATGATAATGCAGATGATTTCTGCTTCACTAGGTTCCTTTGTTTCCTTAGTGAGAAGAAGGAAGAGGTGTTCTCTCTCTTGCTAGCAGCTGAGCTCTTTTGTTTGGTGGGCCCAGAACAGCCTTTGTTTCTATCCAGGAGAGCTCTATGATTTTTCAGAGACTTTTGTGTACAACAATCCTTCCTGTGGTTCTGCTCACCCAGCACATTTTTGTGGAAGTTAGTGTCAAAGAGATTAAGTGTTGTTGAGTTAGGGTGTGTTTTATAATTGTGTTGCTCACCCTCCAAATTCTTTGTTAACAGACTTAACACGGTTGCTGGATAGTTCATGTGTTCACTATTTTTCTTTTGTTTGCTTGACTTGAGTAGTTTAAGGTCAGAGCAAAGGAGCCACTGGATACTTTATAACAGGGTTCACCAGTTAGTATTGTTGATATAGCTGTAATCTGAACGAAAAGCACCCATGCATTTAAAAATGGAATTGAAACACGCAAGATATTTTCCCCTGAAATGTTGCTTGCATGTAAATTTTATTTCCTGGTTTGTGATGCATACACAGTGCAAAAGAACAGTGAAGGAGAAGTAAAACTTAAGTTTTAAAAAGTGTAACCTAATTAGTTTTTCTCCTCAATTGATGGCCCCAGCTTTTTAAGGTATCTGGAGAAGCAATGATTTCTTTTTTTCTCAGCCTGGCATTCTGCCTGCAGGTACTGTCATGGGTTCCCACTTCCTAGGCTGTCTCTGCTGACAGGTGTATCAGAGAAGGAAACCCTATCCTTAGCAGCTGCTCAAGGCCAAGCAGGTGCACCTCCAAGACTTGTCAACTCTTTCTCTGGAGCTACTGCAGCAGCACAGACAGGTCAGCTCTTTTGTAGAGCATAGTTTGAAATAGGAACTTTTGGAGAGAAAATAGATATCCCGTTACCAATGGTAATATACAGTGCATAGAAAATAATCCAGGACTGCTTGTCAGACTAGACTTAGTTACAAGACATGATGGTTTTTGGTTTTTGTGTGCCAAGTAGGGCTTGAACTCAGGCCTGGGTGCTGTCCCTTAGCTTTTGTGTTCAAGGTTGACTCCAGTTCCAGCATTTTGATGGTTAATTGGAGATGAATCTCAAGGATTTTTCTTCCCTGGCTGGCTTTCAACCCAACCATGATCCTCAGATCTCAGCCTCCTAAATAGCTAGGATACAGGTGTATCCTAGCACCTGACCAAGCCATGATAATATTTTTTTTGTTTTTGTCTTGTGCCAGTATTAGGGCTTCACTTAAAGGCCTGGGCCCTATGTCAGCCTTTTCACTCAAAACTAGCATTCAACCACTTAAACCACATCTCTAGTTTGGGCTTTTTTGATAGTTAATTGGAGATAAGAATCTCATAGACTTTCCTGTCTAGGTTGGCTTCAAATCCTCAGATGATCTGATGTTCTCAGATCTCAGCCTCCTGAGTAGCTAGGATTACTGGTAGAGCCACCAATACTGTGTCTGTAAACTTAAATTCTGAGTCTCAGCTAATTTCCAGAAGACAAGCATGGTATTATTAAGATCAGAGTGTAGTTATATAAAAAGGGCCACCAAATACATATCCAGGTCAATATATACTTTACAAATAACAGTGCTTATTACATGTTTTCTAGAGTCAAGTAATCATTTGTTAACTATTCCTTTTCTGTTTGTCAAATAACTACCTACATGCTGATTCAAGACACCAGCCCACCCACCACTACTTGGTTAGGAAGCAAGTGGGAAGGCACATCTCTCTTGGGATTTGGAGTATGCAAAGTCTTACCTGTCAGGTGATGTCACCCTCTATTTTCCCTGGTGATTGGCTCTAGCATATTAAGGCTTTGAAAATGCCAGAACCAACAGAGCTGTGCACATGATCTTTTAATGGCAGTGGTTATAACTGACAGGCTTTCTGTGCTACCCTGATGCATTGTTGTAGAGGGGGTGTACAGATAGCTGTACAAATGTCCTTGCCCCACAAGGCACAAAAGACAAACATTGAAAGTGAAATAAAGAAAACTAGCCAAGTGGTATAGTTGCAGAAATAACTTATGACTTCAAAACATTAAAAATAAACTGCTTTCACTATGTGCCTGTCCTTGAAATTGATTTCATCTTTTTAATTGCCTTCCAGCTTATTTTATATCCAGCTGTGAGGAATAGAGTCTCTAAATGAAATCCTTTTCCTTCTCCCTCCCCCCCCACAAAATTATATATATATATATATATATATATGTATACACACACTATGTATATATTATATCATTCATATTCAGTGAAATTATTTCTTCTTTATATGTTTTATGTGCATTTAAATGTATATGTGGAAAGAATATAAGTATGTTTATTCACATGTATCTATTTGTATAGATCTCTATCTATATTTAAACATGTATATATGTATCTTTAACAACACACACTTACTCCTTCACTGTACAGAAATTGTCTCTCAGGTATATTTTTATAAATGTAAATGATGCCTGTATATGTGCAATCTTCAATATATACCTAGATTTTAAAAATTTGATGTCCCACAATTCAGACAAATCAACTTTATCTCTCCCTTCACCTTCCTCTGGCATTCTTCCTGTGTGAAAATCTGTTCTGTCAGTCACTGGGATTATAGACCCAAGTTCAGCTTTCCTTCCACTGACATAGTCTTTCAGGCTTTTCTACCTAGACTAGCCTGACACCTAGATCCTCTCAATTACAGCCTTCCAGATAGGTTGGGATGACAAATGTGGACCACTGCACTTAACCATGGGTTGAAAAGGGATTTCATGAACTTTTCTGCACAGGCTAGTCTCAAATGGTGATCTTGCTAGTCTCAGCCTTCCAAGCAGCTAGGATTATAGATATGTGCCACTTGCACCCTGGTAAATTCAAGTTTGAGAAGACATTTTTCCCTCCCTCTTTCCTAGCTTATGATTTCTACAAATATATGCACGCATACTGAAAGTAAACCATGTATCATGTGTTTTACTGTTTGATTATAAAATAGAATACAAATACATAAAACCACACAAAATAAAATAGCTTTGTGCATTATTTCTATTTCACTGAATTTTTATAAGGCAAATTTCCTGCAACTATGCCATAATAAGAATACAATTTTGCTAGTCAATGGAAAACTTGTATCTACCCATTGTAGTGACTGTTCTTTTCCTTTTTCATAATAATAACATCTTCATATTCCTTTGTTTTATGTCTTTATGTACCCTACTCTATTTTAGGTTTAAAATTATATAATGTATATATTTCAAACTATAAAATCGTATTCCAACACTTTATTGCTCATAGTTTATCTGCTGAAGTCCTCAGGCCATTAGACTTAAGACCTCCTTGTTCTCATGTGTGTATGTGTGTGTATGTATCCATTGAGTGAAAAGGTATAATCATATTCCAGTGTGAGCCTTTCATAGACTGTATGTGAAGAGAGGAGGCAGCTGGGCGCTGGTGGCTCACACCTGTAATCCTAACAACTCAGGAGGCTGAGATCTGAGGATCACGGTTCAAAACTAGCTGGGGCAGCAAAGTCCAAGAGACTCTTATCTCCAATAAACCACCAGAAAACTGGAAGTGGTGCTGTGGTTCAAGTGGCAGAGAGCTAGCTTTGAGCTGAAGAGCCGAGGAACAGCGCCCAGACCCAGAGTTCAAGCCCCACTTGAAGAAGCAAGTAACACCAATTCTCACTCTTTTGGTGTTAGCAACCATAGGTATCCAGTGTTTAAATTTGCTGTTTCACCAAAGTTAGACATGGTGATATTCTAATTCCATCAAAATTTTACCAAGAGACATTTACTCAAGCCAACTGTCAGTGTAGAATTTATATCTGGAAGGAAGGCAGGATTAGTGATTGAGTCTGCTATTACTCAGCTTTAAAGACAACAAGTTTCTTGCCTATCTTCCACAAAAGATACAATTGGTTGTATTATTCTTAAGGAGAATAGTAATTATTATACTAGCAAGCTATTATCATGAATAATACTTTGAATTTTAGATTTAAACATAACTGAAACAAAGATTAAAAATGAATTGTCTTCAGTCAATTAGTTTAAGATATGCATAACTGAAGTTCTGTGGAGAGAGAAATAATTATCTAAAAAGAGGAAATTTTTTCCCAAATTTAATTTTTAAAAGGCATTAATAGTATTCAAGTGAAGGTTTGGGGGGGGATGGTACAGAACTCAAGGGAAAAAAAATGGGTGAAAATGTGTAGCAGTGGAATTCACTGGACTTTGATGAAAGTGAACTATACAACTTGTGGGTGAAGATGGGAGGGAGGTACTTGGAGAGAATGAGGAACAGAAGACACTGTACAAGAGGAAATGTACTCATTGCCTGACTTGGATAATTTTAATCCCCATGTACATCATCTCTATAAAAACAATAAGGTAAATTATAAAAAAAAAAAATACACAGACTCAAGAAACTCAGTCAGCATTCCACAGGATAAATGCAAGCAAAGCAAACTATACAACAAGTTATAGCAGAGAAACATGAATGCTACAGAAAGCTGACATAAAGGCTTAACAGGAAATACATTGCATACATTTGCTGATTTCCTATTAGAAATAATAGAGGACAGAAGCAAATGGAATGACATTTCTAAAGGGCCTGAAGATTCCATAAAAATAAAATGCCTAGAACCACAAGTACTGCCACATACCATGAACAAATAGCACCAAATTTCAGATTTTATGTTGGCAAGTATTATTATCTTTATTGCCAATGTCATTCTTTAAGGTTTTAGGGATGACTGAATGAATGTGACATCTTTTTCTCAGTATCTAAAAGGATAATTAAAAGGGTTGCTTTCTGATAAAAAAAAATGCAATCTCTGAGTGATGGCAGGCCACCAGGGCATGGTAGTTACTCTATTGACACTGCTCTTAATGAGCTAATTAGACAAATGCCCTTAATATATCTGTATGAAATTTGCAACTCAGCTGGTTATTTGAGGCATGAGTTTAGAATCTCCACTTTGATTAGGTGCACAGTTTGTAAGATATTTTGCAAATATTTGACCTCAATGGAAAACAGAAAAGTAAGTGAATTTGCAATTCTGATTATTTAATTTGTATGCAATATGACTTTTAAATCTATGAATTAATTCTTGGCTCTTTATTATCATTGTTTCTTATGATCTGTGAATTATCTATGTTTTATTAAAGGAACATATTATTCTTGTAGAATATTTAAAACCATGCTCATTGATATACTTTTAAAAATACCTTTCTCGGGGCTGGGAAGGTGGCTCAGTGGTAGAGCATTTGCCTTGTATGCATGAGGCCCTGGGTTTGATTCCTCAGCACCACATAAGCAGAAAAAAAAAAGCCAGAGGTGGCGCTGTGGCTCAAGTGGTAGAGCGGGAGCCTTGAGCTGAAGAGCTGAGGGACAGCACCCAGGCCCAGAGTTCAGACCCACGACCGGACCCCCCCCCCAAAAAAAAAAAATATATATATATATATATACATATATATATATATATATGTACACCTTTCTCTAAAATTCATCGATTAGTTTTCCTTCTTTGTTTTCCAGTTGAAGTAACAGTTTTCTAAAATGCTGAAGTGGCACATTTTTTTTCCCTCCATTGGCGCACTCTCTTTTTTGTGTGGTCTTTGCATACAGCAAACTTTCTAGCAAAACTAGGACAGTAACTGTCTAAGATTCTCTCTATAACCATGGGAGATTAATACCTAATCTTTCTTCAAAATCAAATAGGGAAGTCCCTTCCCTTGGGGAATGCCTTCCTGTATAATTTATTCTTATCTTTGTTTACTTATTAGGGCAATGTAACGGGAATAGTCAAAACTCTAGGCTCTGAATTCAGCCTAGGAATTATGGCCCCACCACACTCACTCTGTAGGCTCTGGGAATGCTGCTTCATCGCTTGTGTCCCTGTGTTCTCATCAAAATAAGAAATAGATGGTTCTAGCAAACAGGTTAATCAAATCTTTAGTGCCTTAGAATCTTTACAAAAGTCTAATTCAAAATATTTAGTGGCAATATGAAATGACTAAGTGCTAACAGAGTCTCCATACTTATGCTATTCTACTTAGCATATGCTTCACATATTAGGCATTCTTTCTATTAATAATGGTGCATGAATGAGTTTAATATAGTAGCTTCTTGCTTCTGAAGTATTTTGTAAAATAATCTATGTTGAGTACCTAAGATATGACTTGACTAATATTTATTGAATAGAGAAAAAAGATAGGTGAATAGCGGATGAAATTCAATATTGAATGTCATCCTATAAAAGAAAATGGATGTGTGGTTTTACTTGTAAACACTGTCTTGGCAAACATTAATGATTAGCTACATTTGAAAACACATGTATTTAAATATCAAATGGGAAGGGGACCATCAAAAGTTCTTGAGAAGGAACTAGGCTGTGCAGATGTTGGCCTTTCTCTTAAAACTAATTGCATAAGGCTCTGTGGGGATTAGAGTGAATGGAAATGCGCCTGGTTTTACATTGGACGATCAAAGAGTAAGTGCATTTTGCAATTGAACATTTTGCTAAACCTAATTGGAATTCCATCTTCCCCATTTATCAGCTGAGGTAAAGTGAACATGTTATTGACTGTCTTTAAGTCTCCTAATTTGTTAAATTTGACTAATCGTTGGTTTAAGGTTTAAGTGAAACCATGCATGAAAAGCTTTTAGAACTGGATCTGGCATATGGCATATGGCATATGATCAGTAACAACTTATTTATGTGATAGAAATAAGATCGATTGGAGAAAAACGTCAATTACGGAACATATTTTGAAACATTTTTTTTTAAAACAGGAATGTATATTAAATTTCCTATTTTTTAAATGATTCCCATTTTAGATGCATATACATGTAATAAAGTTGAGGAAATGATATACTATATTTACAGATTTTGCAATTCTCAATTTTTTTATTGTTATCTTACACTCATTAATTTGGCAGCATTTGAAATTTTCTTTCTTTATTTTTTTGGTGACATGCATGAATATTTTGGAGGGATGGGTGTCAGTTGTGAGGCTTGAACTCAGGGCCTAGGCACTGTCCCTGAATGCTTTTGCTCAAGGCTAGCCCTCTACCGCTTTGAGCCACAGCTCCTTTTCCCTCTTGGCAACATTTTTAAACCAAGTATTTTAAGGAGGCTTCCCAAAGCATTCCCTTTTATATTTTATAGAAGTGATTCACTTCATCAATTCATATGGTTAGTCAAATTACCTAACTATAGCCACAGGGGACAAAGCTAATAAAAAAAAAAAAGAGATAAGTTTCTAAGGTAAAAAAATCTTAGTGCTACAATCACTTGGAAATCCATGTGACTGTAGGAATTTAGACATATTCTTTTAACAAAGCACTTCTCACCTAGTTCTAGGAGTTTCTTAATCACCCTCCCCTCTAGACAATGAGCTCCTCAGCATTAAGTGCTTGTCCTCTTTGTGAATTCACCCGCTATGCGTAGCTGGTACTAAATACGCAAAATTGAGGATTCCAAGCCACGTAGAAAAGTAGAAGAAAATAAGTTTGTTTAGCTCAAGAGAATAAAAGCAAAGTGGCTGTGTGAGTTGAAGTCAAAACTCCTCCTTTTGAAGTAGCCCAACTTAGCTTTTAATTCAGCTTTTGCAATTAAACAGCTTTATGACTCCCAATGATTGCTTCATTCTTGGAGGTCTTGGTTTACTCCCTATAAATTTAGAGAGGTAGAACAGATGATCTGTTGTGAGTTAGCTGTACCTATTTGAAGGCCCCACGCCTATTCATGTACACAGATAACCCCACTTGCTCTCCTTTCCTTCAGAAACAGAGCTGGGATTAGTGGCAGAATTTATAACATCACAGCTTTTCAATCAATACAGAAAAAAACGTTTTAATGGGTTCACTTTATTTGCAAAGTATATAAGTAAAGGCTAGATGATTATTTATGGACCTAGTGTAGAGGCTCGATTACATTAACTCCGAGGTCTCTTTCAAATATAATATTATTTGAGTATCTAGATGAAGGAACCAAACAAACAAACAAACACCAACAACAAAAATACAGCACATGGTTTTTCTATAACTGTTCTGACAAATCTTTCCTCTCCTTTATGTATATGCACTGCTCTACGAGGAGAAATTTTAAATTTACTTTCCTCCTTTTCAAACTAACCACAAGGCCCTGTTTTGAGACCCTGAGTTTTCTGAGAAGCCACAATTATGTCATTTTATTCTGGTAGGCTGGAAACAAATTCAACTGCTTTTGTGAACTATATTCTGAAACTTTCCATAGTAACACCTACTTGCCAATGTCAATGTCACGAAATGCTGCCATCTAGTGAATCAGGAAAAGTCAAGGTCAAAGACACTGAAGTCTCACTGAGTATTCCAAAGGCTATTAGACTAACCAGGAATCCAAGAGTAGCTTCAAGCTGCATCTCTCCTTTTCTGGGCACTTGCTAAAAATCAGGTCTCTGTTATTCCTCCTTTATAAGTAGTCTACAATCACCTGGAAGATTCTGAGGACACAAACGAACTTTACAACTTTGGCGAGGGGGAAGATGGGAAGAGATGGGAAGGGGAAACAAAGGAGGAGGCAACAATGCTTGATAAGAAATGTACTCATTACCTTGCCCATGTAATTGTAACCCCTCTGTATAGTATTTTCACAATTGAAAAAAAGAAAGAACTAAGAAGAGAGAAACAATAAACTGTTCAATCACAGCTGTTACTTTGTTCAGAAGTTATTTCATTTTTTGATATAAGCTCATTATCTTTAAAAGTTACTGTTAACAGCTGTTGTTAGTTCTAAAAAGCAAATGAACTACCCATTTAAAAGCCAGGAAATCTGTTTTATTGTTATCTATATTTGTAAAACTTGCAGAAAAACGGCCTGTCCTTAGATTTTAATCAGGATAAGGCATAAGCATTATCCAGCAGTTGCTGCTAAAACTTCTAATTAATTGAAGAATTTGGTAAGGATACAATCTATGTATTTTAATTGTTTTCAGTTAAACATATTTGCTATAGACATACATGGCTTTATTTGTTGATAACCAAAAAAGCATTATCACCAATTCATGGTAGTATTTTTCTATACAAGGCTCTGATATCACCCTTGAACTTGTAGACTACAGTCCAAATGTTATCGTTGGTCATATTTATTTCATTGTTTCATAATAGAATACATTGTCATTGAAATTTTCTTCTTTCAAAAGTGTAGGTTCAAATTTTATTAATTATTAAATGCTGTGACCAAAGCTAGCACGGGAATGTTCCTTAAAATTTAACTGATTTAAGTGACTTAAAATTATTAACAATAATGGATGTTCTCAAAATCTCTACCTTCATAGCAAGAAGAATAAATTTTATTTCATTGGCTTATATTAACAATACCAAGCGACACTTTTAAGTTTACTAATTTAATTTCTTCTTAAAAGCCCCAGAAGATCCTCATGCTTCTCAAAGTAAATAGGTTAGTGAAGAAAAAGCTAACTTACAAGATAGGAGTAATATGATTGCCTAACTTTATGCTTAACAATAACTTGAAACACAGGAAAGTAATTACTTGTAAATTAAGGATGATTTTTAATTTGGCCATGTGTGAAAACGTGATAATGCAACAGTCATACACCCACTTTATGCATTAAAATTAATTGATGGAATCAATACTTCATTAAATCAACAAGTGCAGATGCATGAGCACAAATTAAAAGTAATAATTTTCAAGTGTTTACACTGTGCTAGTGGTTTTGATTACTATTGTTTTGGCATTAGCGTGCAAGTGGTTAAAATAAAAGAAAAATAAGTGCTTTCAACATTCGTGTTGGCATACTTTATTTGGAACAACACTTAGGAAAGAAGCTAGGACTTTTTGTAGCACATAAGCTTTTGGTTTATTTATTATTTGGAACAACATTCGTGTTGGCATACTTTATTCAGAACACTTAAGAAAGAAGCTAAGGACTCTTTCTAACCTATCAGCTTTTAGTTTTATTGAAATGCACATCTTATCAGTTTCTTAATACAAGCAGTTATCAATAGTGATAATCACTTATGGCATTGCCTAAAAACTTAAAATAGAACTGAAATCGAATAATATATGTTACATTTGGAGATGAGTACTAGATAAGATCTAGTGTGAAAAATAAAAGTATTTCATACCCTTCTTTTAAAATTTTTCTGAGGATTTAAAAAAAAATTTGAGCAAAAGATCTCAAGGACAGCACCTAGACCCTGAATTAAGGTCCACAACTGACAAAAAATGTGTTACTACTAATGTTAGAAGTAGTGCATATTTGTAATATGTTCTAGAGTTCTTCAGAATGGAACATAGTCCACAGACTAAGAGACAGAATAGAACAACAGAAGCAAAGTTTTTTGGATTCATATCCTGGCTCACTGGTCATTAAACCAAGTCACTTACCTTTTTCAATTTTTATATTATTGTTTTTAAATTTTATAAGACATCATCATATTTGTAAGGCATAAAGTTAGTTGAATATGACTGTGGTTTTAGTATATAGTAAATAATAAACAAAAGTCATTATTGCTCACCAAAAATTGATCAACTTATTTAATATTCATTTACTAGAGAGTGAGCTCTAAAATCTCTACACTGTTCAACATCAAGCTGGACAATACAGTGTACTTGGTCACTCACCCAAGGCCCCTCTATGTTAACCATTCTTTACTGATTGCTATAGGTATCAAGTAAAAACTCATCATAAGTAAAAGCAATAGGTAGCTTAGATTTCCTTGTTAAAATAGCCTTTGTGAAACTGAAGAATTGAAAGAAAAGTACTTTATGCAACCTGATAGACTTGTATTAGCTAGGAGGTTTTAGAATTTAGCACTTGTGTGGAAGTATTTCATCTGGAGAATCCTTACCCATACATATTTGAGTTGTGTTTGTTTACTTTGTTTTTTTGTAAAATATTTCAAATGTGGAAGGAGAGGGTGAAATGCAACCAGTATGCAAACTGGCTACTCATTGAGGGGAGTTTAGTATCTTAGATATATTTGAACTCAAATTCCCTCTAGTTCAGTCAGATGGACATACTGCAAGTCCTATTAAAATAAAGCATCATACAAGAAACTGTAGATAAGATAAATAATAATTTTGAAATCTTTTGAGATAACATGTTCATGAAGAAATTGCTAGCGACAAAGCTGCTGATAGTTAATTGGGTTATTTATTCAGTCAACAAATTTCAGTGAGTGTCTAAAATTTTCTGGGCACAAAGTGGAAAACAGAGGGGGTAATTTGGGTAATGTCTGTTACATTTGTACTCTAAGCACAAGAGTCAGAAATGGAGACAGAGACATTGCATTGCAGGGTCACAGTAATATAGATCTACATTAATAACATCTGTGTCATTCTATGACCTCTATTTCAATGGCCTCCATTCCTTGTAGATCTGTATCAGTTCCTGTTTGCCCCTCCCAGGGTATTAAATGGATGTTTGATCATATCTATGAATTCACCTGACTTCACTTTTCTTTTCTTTTTCTCTCTCTTAAAGCACTCATTCTCGGAAGAAAGATTTTTTTATATTACTATTTGCAGTTCTTTTTCCTTTCTTTCTTTTTCTTGTTTTTTTTTTCTCTTTTGTTCCTGTTTTTGATGTCTGTACCCTTTGTCTGGTATATAAGTTTATCTGATTTGGGGAGGAGAAGGGGAAGTACAGAAATAGTGGGATAAAGGGTGAACCAATTCAGCAGTGAAACCCACTAGACATTTTGAAATGAACCATACAACTTGGGGGGAGAGAGGTCAGGAGAGGAAAACCAGGGAGAGAATGGGGAAGGGATGAAACTGTTCAAAAGGAAATGTACTCATTATTTGAATTATATAAATATAATCCCTCTATAATTACCTTTATAATAAAATTTTAAAAATCTAAAAACGTAACAAAGCACTTATTCTTCACACCACCTGGAATAGCATAGACCTTATTGTATGTGTATGTCTCCCATCCTCTCCAATGCACTTATCAAAATACTTGATAGTCCTTTGGAGAGTGAAGAATTTCCAAAAAAGTGATTCAACCAAACCTTCATTAAATCTCCATCTTCTAACAGCTGTCTGAGTATAGCCACAACCCTAAGTTTCCAAACCTACATCTCCAAAACATGTGAGCTAATTATGTCAATTGTTGAGTTATATTCACAGTTACTGAACATTTGGCATTGTGCTGCGAATGCTAGCACAGCTGTAAATGTATAGACATTATTAATTACATATCAATTTATTCACAAATAGAACACTGAGAGATCTTTTACAGGGTAAGAAACTTAAAACGTAAGCTATTAGTGGAACAGGAAGATATTCACTAAAAGATGACAAAAATTAAGAGTCTTGAATCCAGACCTGTAAGTTATTCATGTCTTCTATGCAATGAATCCAGTTGTGATGAAAAATGATCGTATTTAGGAAACATTGGGAAATAAAACAGAAGATGATAGGTGATGTGACAGTAATCCAGCGCTTTGGTAGGTTTGATAGCTCATTTTATATTCTAGTATTTTATCTTACTTTAGACATGAATAATGCCTAAGGTTGATGTAAATATAAACGTTTTGCAGCTAGAAAGAATGCTTGCATTTGACTCATTACAATCTTGAAAGGAAAGAAAAAAACAAATGGTCAGTCTTTGGATACTGCTACTTACATCTTATGGTGACTTTTCATGCATTAGCATAATTAATTCTCATGGTGGCATTATGAGATAACTACTAGCCTCCTTGACCATCTCACTCTGATAAAAACTGATACTTGGAGAAAATTACTTCAAGGTCATCATTTGAAGGTCACACAGCTTTTAAATGATAGAACCAAGATTTCTATCAACCTTTGTACTATACAGTGGTTGCAATATACAAATAAAAATTTATTTATATGACGTCTGAGGAAACAGACCCTTCAAGATTGAGTGGTGAATCTTAAAAGTCCACTTACTATTTATCATGTAAAATACAGTACACTTTAAGCAGTCACTAACAATGTTCAAATATATAGCAATTTTGTGAAACGTAAACTAGAGTGAGAGTACAAGATTAAAGCCAAACACACATTATAAGCTTTGACAAGTGGACATGCAAGATACAATAGATCATTGCAATGATTAAGGAATTTCATCTAAAAAGATTTTTACTCACAGTAAAGTAGATTTTATGGCAAAGCAAAGGTAACTTACTTCAATAGTTGTATAGTTCTTAACATTTGTCACACATAGTACCACAAAGAAGCCTCTATTATTCAGTGGTAGTTTTAAACATCTCTTTTAACTTACCTGAAATAACATGATAACTCTCAAAGTATTGCTTAACCACATTCCCAGACATTTTTTTCAGGACATATTGCTCACTATATAACTATAAAGGGTGTATTCACTATGGCTTGGATTTATGAAGTGGTAGAGTGCCTGTCTAGCATGCATGAAATTCTGGGTTCAATTCCTCAGTACCACATAAACAGAAAATGCTGTAGCTCAAATGGTAGAGTGCTAGCATTGAGTTAAAAGCTCAGGGACAGTGCCCAGGCCCTGAGCTCAAGCCCCAGGATTGGCAAAGGAAAGAAAGGAAGGAAAGGAAGGAAGGAAGGAAGGAAGGAAGGAAGGAAAGAAGGAGGGAAGGAGGGAAGGAGGGAGGGAGGGAGGGAGGGAGGGAAAGAAAGAAAGAAAGAAAGAAAGAAAGAAAGAAAGAAAGAAAGAAAGAAAGAAAGAAAGAAAGAAAGAAAGAAAGAAAGAAAGAAAGAAAGAAAGAGAAGAGAAGAGAAGAGAAGAGAAAAGAAGTCCTTGTGTAACTATTTCAACTACATCAACCTCATTCTGTCCTAGGATCCAAGTTGAATCTAGATTTTCCAATTATTTCTTCTACTAAGAGCCTTGTAAGGGTAATCCAATGAGGTAGTGAAGTCAGACATCTGCTGACAAAAGACTTAATTTGAATTGTAATATGCTTATAAGTGAATTTAGGGATTTAGGGATAGCCATTGAGATGCACAACAGACTACAAATGCCTATTGATGCTCTGTTTTGCTTTTCAAAGTGGTTTATAAAAAAGATATGACAAACAGGGACTGTGGCAGAAGCAGAGAAAAACTGATATTGGAGTGGAATGTGCTTGTTGAATCATGAGCAGAGAGAAAAATGAGAGAAAGATTATCCCCAAAGTGGGTTTTAATGAGTGATCTGTGACTATAGTAATAGGCAAAATACGAAAAGGGAAAAATTGTACTTTATTATCATACAATATTTCCCAACCACACCAAATGCATGTATGTATATATGTACACACACATGCACACATACACACACACAGCAAACAACAAGCATTATTTTTTTTTAAAAATGAAGAGATACTAAACCAATTCTCTAACTGCTCCTTAAAACTTTTGAAGGTTCACATTCCATTGGCACTAATACAAGGATCAAACACCTTAATACCTCTGGCACTTCATGAGCTTTTCTTCGCCTTCAATTCCTCCTAATCCCACTCATCCCATTGCCATAATGATTTGGTTGTTGTACCTTTCTACAACCCCTCCCCCACCCCTACCTTCCTCTGCCTAGCATTCCTTACTGCATCCATTCTTCTGGCCAGTGATCAGGTGTAACTTAGCTGTCAGCTTGTCAGACCATATTTTTGCTACTGTATCAAAACAACTGAGATAATTAACTTTTAAGTGAAAAGATTTATTTTTTTATTGTGAAAATACTGTATAGAGAGGTTACAATTACATGGGCAAGATAATGAGTACATTTCTTATCAAGCATTGTAGCCTCCTCCTTTGTTTACCCTTCCCATCCCTTCCCATCCTCCCCGCCCCCCACCCACCAAAGTTGTAAAGTTGGTTTTTAACATAACGACTTGTACATCTCATTGTTGCAATGGGTCCACCTGTATCCCTATTTAAATGATTTGTTTTTCCCCTTCCCCTCCACAAATTATACCGACAGTTTTGGATATTTCAGTTCATAAAAGCTTTTTGCTTTGGACATCTAATAGAGGTGTCAAATAGAATAGGAGGAAATATGACAGAGCAAAGCTAGTCAACTCATAGCCAAGACCAAGACCCCACAATCCAAAGCATATATTCCATGTATTTGACAGTCATTTCACCCTGATTTGCGCTCTTTTAGGACAGTTACTATGTCTTCTTCATATTTACATTTCCCTGTGTCACTGTTATGAGTTGAATTACATGAGGTACACAATGATGTTGAAGTCTTTACAGGGCATCAGTGGTTCAGGCTTGTAATTCTAGCTACTCAGTAGTCTGAATTGGATGCTTTTTATGAATAAATGAATGAAGTATTTCACCTCCGCAGCTTTTTCTGCACATATTAATATTAAAATAAGCTCATGGGTAAAATAATCAGTGAAACTTAATTCAGTAATTAATTTTACAAATTAGTTTTAGAGCATCTACGTTGTTCCTTATCGTCCTGGAGTGCATAGTTTAACGTGTTCTACCAACATGGTGACTGTCCCGTGAGGAGGAAGGAAAGAGTCCTCAGACAGATTTCCTAGTTAGGGCTTATGTACCATAGAAGTTGTTTATAACAGAAACCTGTTCTGGTTAGTTGATGTCCCTGTCATATCAGCTATTAAATGTTCTAAATAACAACTCTTTCTATAAAGAACTATATTCTAATTCAATGTAAAAAATGATATATCATTACAAATGAGTGGGAATGGGAATATAGTTCAATGGTAGAGTACTTTGGTAGCAAGTGCAAGGATCTGGATTCAATTCTTAGCACACCTTCATGCACGCACACACACACACACACACACACACATACACACACACATACACACACACACACACACACACACAGAGGTAAGTGCCAGTGATTCACAACTATAATCCTAGCTACTCAGCAGGATGATCTGAAGATCACAGTTTGAACCCAACCAGACAAATCCAAGAGACTCTTTTCTCCAGTTAACCAACAGGAAAACTGTATAATTGGAGATATGGCCCAAGTTGGTTAATTCAAGTGCCACACTTGAATCAAAAAGCCAAGTAAGAGCATGAGACCCTGAATTCCAGCTTTATTTTTTTTTTTAAAGCACTCGAAAAAAATAAAAAATAAAAAATCACTCAAAAGTAAGAGACATAAAGCATTATGTATAGTCTGGGGGGGAGGGTGTTTTAATTTGAAGAATAATATTAGGGAGGACTTTGCAAGGAGTATGTTACTAGAAAAATCTTTGTAGATGGAAATGTGTCAAGACCCACCTAGCTACCTTCCAGGTGTTTCAGCCTGCTTTCCTGGACAACTATGGAAGCTGGGAAATCTTCATTATGTTTCAGTATATAAAGGGACTTTAAATCTTTTAAATAATCAATGTTACTCTTATGACTGTGTGATCTACAATCTGGATGCCACTAAGACTGAGCAGTATTCTGGCTTGATTTAAATGACTTTATTTGCCATTGATTTTTTTACTCAGGTTATTTGTGTGTGTGTGTGCACACGCTGGTCCTGGGCGTTGGACTCAGGGCCTGGCCCCTGACCTTAAGCTTTTATGCTTAAGGCTAGTGCTCCACCACCTGAGCCACAGTTCCACTTCTGGTTTTATTTGGTGCTTACTTGGAATTGGAGTGGAGTTGACCTTTTTTAATGTTTAGTTGTATAAAAGAGTTGCTATTTAACAAAGCAGTTTGTAAATAAAATATATCTTGATCAATGTCACTCCTTTCAACATTTTCACCTATCCCTCCCTTACCTACCTCTTCTCCCACCTCTTTTCTCACTCTTAGTTTTGTAAGGTACACATGGGATTCTTGACTGCATTTGCCCCTCCTCTCCTCTTCATTCATCTTACCCTTATCCCATCACTTTTGATAATCTCCTTCCTGGTCTATTTTCTGAACTTTGACTTCGCCTTTCTAAGAAATTAAACTATTTGAGTTCTCCCTTGAATCTACCATAGTTCAATTAATACATGTGTATGCATTTGCTTACCACAAATATATTTCCTTCCCGGGTTGGCTTTGAACTGTGATCCTCAGATCCCAGCCTCTAGAGAAGCTAAGTTTACAGGCTTCAGCCACCAGCACCTGGCTTACTTGTTAGTTTTTTTTTAATTATTGATATTCACTTTATTGTTATAGTAAAGGTGATGTACAAGGGATTACAATTACATCAGTCAGGTAAAGAGTATATTTCTCTTTATACAATGTCTTCTGTTCCCTCATTCTCTCTCAGTCCCTCCCTCCCATCTCCACCCAGGAGTTATATAGTTCACTTTCATCAATGTTCAGTGAGCTCCACTGCTGTACTTTTCAACCTTTTTCCCTCAAGTTCTATACCCTTCCCCAAACCTCCCAAAGACACATGTGAATGCAGTACACATAAAGAAAAAAAGAAAGAATCATGAAAAAATAAGAGAGATCTCTTGTTTCCATATCTTAGAGTTCATTTAAATATTATTTTATGTAAAAATAAAGAGGCACATAGACATTGTTTCTTTGTGTTTCTCTCCTAAGAGCATCCTCTTTCAATCTCACTGAGTGTGGATATCTAGGTAATGTTTTAATTTGGGAAGGTTGGAGTGAATTTCATTTAGAATGTAATGAATTAGACTATCCATCAGTAAGAGATTAACTGTGTTTGCATATGAAAAATGTTCAAAATTAAATATATTGATTTTGTTCCCTTTGAGAAAAGGAAATAAAGTACACATACCTTTATTATCATGTCCTGCTTGACATATGCAGTATAATATTATTGAATGATTATTGCACACCAAAACTGAGCCCATTGTGGTCTATTTATCTAAGATTATATATTTTGGCTAAAAAGAGATCAGTGTATATAAAAGGTTAATTCATAGGGTGATTCAATCTTACTGTTTATATATTCAGTGCTGTTGAAATTGTTGGAGAAAAAATTCTAAAGAAATGCCAACATCAATTTATAGGTTTCACATCCAAACTAGACAACCACAAAGGATTTTTATTATAGTAAAATTTATATATTTTCTGATCAGATAGGTCTTTTATTCAACTTAACACTATTTCAAAAGTTCTGTACTTTTTCAAATTTCTGACCTCACTACTTTCTTGGATATAAGCAATCCTTTCTTAATTATAAAAGCAGAGTAAACATGAAAATTTCTTCCCTGTCCAATCACTGAACCTAGTATTCACCTTAACTCTCTTCTCTGTTGCTTTCTAATTCCTTGAAGAATTTGGCCTTATAGGTCTCTTCATGCATTCATTTATCTCACACTATTTACTGGTACATTATCTAGGACTAAAGACACTTTAGCAAATATAGCAGATGAGCTTCCTTTCTTCTTGGAGCCTCTGCTCTGCATGAAATGACTTATTCCTGTTACCTGAATTATTTTCCACTTCTGAAATAAGCCATGTTATCTCTCAACTCTGGGACCTTGAGTCTGTGTTTCTCTTGCAAGAATAGTTTTTTTTTTCCTATTCCCTTCTTGTCCTGGCTCATTTTCATCACCAGGTATCAAACTGGATTTCATCACTTGCAGGAAACTTATGACACCACCCCAATTGCACATTCCTTAGACACTGTTCCTATTCTTCCTATACTTATCCTTAGTCTCCACCAGAAAATAACCTACCTGAGAACCACCACCATAGGTATCTAACTCAATGATGTTACCACATAATTCAGAGTGATACTTGGAATATCATCAGTGTTTCTCGGATTTGTTAAATGAATGCAGAAAATGCTGATAGAGAACACTACTTCTACCTAAGTGCAACTTAGAAGCAAGCTTGCAAATGTTAGGCTGAATACTAATTAGAGGATATTGTAAAAACAAAAAGTGGTAAAGGCATTTAATATACAAGAAACTAACACAGCAACAACAAAAGCCATCCTGGAAAAAATAACTTGGTTGTAGAGAAATAGAAATAAAGGCAATATGTATAATTCCTGTAAAAATGAGCAGTAATAGACCATTTCAAGCAAAAAAAAACCCAGAGTAATAAATGTAGAATTTTAGGGGAAAATAACCAAGAAAATATTCACAGAATTGACTGGAGAAATACACATAGAAAGACTGAATCAGAATAAGACTGAATCAGTCACAAGACTCCAACAAGTTAGGTATCATTAGGTAAGTTCCATCTGTAATGCCAAATACAAATCAAAGATCACTTTTGCTATTTTTAAGCAGTCTTCTTTCTAAAGGCAAAGAAATATCAAATAGTTTTTTGTTAGGGTAGACCAGACCCACAAGGGAATTTTTGCTGCTGTTCCTGCTTTTGAACTGATGTCTGTGCACATTCAGATGCTAAGCTGCGTGTGTGCATAGATATTTGCTAAGACAGGGCCAGCCAGAAGTTTAGGGTAGAACCTGTGCTTCATTCAATAAACACATAGACAGAGAATGTGCAGAATGCCACTTGTTCTTCCCATTAAGCAATAAACATCTTCCCTGGCAGATCCTAAATAAACTCTGACAGAACCAATTTGCCTGATAATATTGAATTATTTGAAAAAGCCCCAGAGTGCTCCCCCCTGCAAAAGAAAAAAGAAAAGAAAAAAGGAAAAAATGAACTTGAAGCAAGTTATTGAATGGTTATAAGACATCAAGGGACTCCATTCTTCACACCTCCCCGCCCCCCTGCTCCCGAATGTCATATGACATTTTTAAGCATTTCGGTTTTTATTCTGAGTTCCAAGCACAGTATCTATCTACACTGCCAAGATTTCTGCTTCAGCTCCTGCCTCTCAGTCACACCTCCCTCTCAGTGGAGGAGGGTGACACGAGGGAAGGATGAACCGTGATCTACTCATTGACTTCTCTTTATAGAACAAGAGAAAGATTCTGTGTGTGGGGTGGGGGGAAGGACAATTAAAGGCTTTAACAAAGGTTAGGCATTCTCAAACCAAAGCTTGCATCTCCTGTATTAATATGAACAAGTATGATTAGGGATATACCCGAAAGATGAAATGGCCAAATGCTGGTTTACACAACAGATGTAATCCCAAAATTCTACATGCACTTCCCATACTTGCCAAACACATCAATTTTAATTAGGTTTTAAAAAGTGACATGTATTAGCCTTTTGCCACAGTCCTGAATTATCTACTGACTTGTCACTTTATTTTTTTTTCTTTCAGCTTTCTACATATGCAATGCACACATAGGAATCATCTGTCTTATTCAATAACCATATTAAGAATATGTAATAGAGCTGGGCACTAGTGACTTATGACCATAATCCTAGCTACTTGGTATGTAGACTGAGGTATGAAGATTGCAGTTATAAGCCAGCCCAGAAAGGAAAGTTCATGAGACTCTTATATGCAACTAGCCAGCAAAAAACCAGAAATGAAGTTGAGAAGCTATGGGTCAAGTAGTAAACCACTAGCCTTAAACAAAAAAGCTCAAGAACAATGCCTAGGCCCTGTCTTAAAGCCCCAGGACAAGCAGGTGCATGTGGACACACACACACACATGCACACACACAAATGTAAGAGGTAGTCATTGGTGAGACCTATCAACTTCTTACTATAGCATATAGCATATAGATACACTTATTCTTTTACCACAGCTAAGGAAACTGAAGTGGAAATCTCACCAGTTGGTTGCTGGAAGCATCAAAAGTGGCACTGGTTGTGCTGAAGCTTGTCTGCTCTGCAGTTGGCACACCGACACTCTGTGCAGACTGAGGGTGGAGAACTACGGAAGTTCTCCAAAAGCAGTCCCGTGCCTCATAAACTCCTAGGTCCAAATGAGAGCACCCCATTTCGTGCCTCTCATTCATTTCGTGCCCACCAACTTGATCATTAGGGTGAGGATTTTTCAAAGACCTGTGCCTTTCCACCCCCTTGTCTAATCATTTGTTCATTCTTTCATAAAACACATATTAGGAGGCAAATGGGTGTCTGTCCCTTCCCAGGGTGTAAAATGGAGTAAAATCTCTCACATTCTGGAGACATGACATAGTACCAGCTCAGCTGCTTGGAGGATCCCTTGAGCCCAAGGTTCCAAAAATCAGCTTAGGCAACAAAGTGAGATTTTTTTTTTGTCTAAAAGAAAAATGAAAGACAAAAAAAAGGATGACTTCTAGAGTATGTTTTATGGTAGAGAAATTGAAAAGTAGAGCAAGAAAAGGGAGTGAGGGATTGGATCTGAAAAAAATACACTGTGTGGGGTGGGAGCAGGGAGGGTTGGGGAGAATCAGGCTCTGGCTCCTAGAGAAATTGAGATTTGAGCAATGCCCTTAATGAAAAGTATTTCAGCCAGCAGGAGCCAAGCAAAGGCCCTACAGCAGGAGCATGCCTAGAGTGTTCTGGAAATTTTAAGGCTGAAATTGTGTCTAGAATAGAATGAAGAAAAAAAGATTAGCTAGTAAGAGGAGGTAGAGGACAGGACATTGGTTTTGGAACACCTAGGTCCTTCGATGTAGACCGGCTTGCTATTGCATTAACAAAGTGTCGACAAGGAAGTCTCAGTATATCTTGATTTGATCATACTGCTCTATGGTGGTAGGGAAAATTTGCCTTGTAGAGTAGTCCTCCAAAACTCAGTAGCATTGTCTGCTTTAAAATACTGCTTCCGCCAGGTTCATGTTCATTGAAGCCCACTCAGGAATCATTGTTTCTATACTGTTTCTACATAACACTATGGAAAGCTCCATTATTAAATTTACCTTGACCACATTGATAGATACTGCCAATATAATATTAATAGAATTTGCTCAACAAATATTAACTTAATAAAGGAATATACGAATAAGTCAATGATGAATGAGGAAAGATTGGATATTATACCAGAGATGGATACTTGCACCTGTAAATAAACTTGTGTTCTGAATGATATAACCTATACATTTACTTACTATGTTGAATTGCATATGGTTTGCTAGGTAATGAGTACATTTCTTATCCAGCATTGTTGCCCCTTCCTTTGTTTTCCCCCTATGATCATGTGTTTTTAATGGATGTATATTACCATCAAAGTGAGAGAAAATATTAGCTCTTCTTTTTCAAAGACATTCTCTGAAATTGCCTGGCTTCACCTTCAACAGTCAATAGTTGAAAAGAAGTACATAAACCTAATCTCAAAATAAAGTGTTACTTTTTGGTTGATATATTTATGCCTGTGGTATCCATAGTGATTTTGTTGTCTTGGTGCAATCTTCAACTTCAAATGTCAACTACGTACTTATTCTCTTTGTTGGACTTAATCTTCTTTATGGTGGCAATTTGTTTCCACAGCTCTCCTGTAACTAAGATTGCCTGTGGCATTTATTGCTGGCCTAGTAGATATAAATTAGAATTGCTGGGTTTGTGTTTAACCTTTTCTTTACAGAGTTTGGAATGACTTCTGTAGTGTTAAAATGCAATAGATTGATTCTAGGATGTGGCTATGCAACTTTTGCTAAAGTACTTTTTAGTCTTCTCTATATGTATCCAATAAAGTAGTTTGTAAGACATGAGGTAGCTCAGAGGAAGAGCCACTGGGGTAACATATGTTTATGTTCTGGTCATCTTTTGCTTAGTAAATGAAAAAATAATTTAAATCCTACACAAGCAAATACATTCATGCTCCCATGAGATGGCAAAGCATCAATAAAGAATAATTACCCTCTTCAGAAGAAAATTAGATAACATTTATTTTAATTATCCTATCAGTTTAAATCCATTTCCAGTTATTTTTAACAATTAGTATAGTTAATTTAACAAATTTATTGCACTGCTAATATAGTTCCAAAAGTGGTACTTTGTAATTTTTGTGTTATCATTTTTCCATTAATCATTTATGCTCTCTGAAGACCATATAAGCCTATACAATATTAATTCAACTAAAGTATAATGAAAAAGAGTTCATGTTTGTTGAAATGTTATTCATTATTAGGTATCAAATTTTTGTGACAACTTTAAAAGTTGATGAGATGTGCTGTAGACTGTTTCAACATTTAGAATGATTTGGTATTTTTCCATTCTTTATATTAAAAACGTTAAAAAAAATTGCTAAATGTTAAAAAAAATAATGTTACCTATCTCTTCTTTAAATTGGATGCATAGTTGGTTCTGTTGTATTGCTTTGTGTGTCTATGGATATGTTCATGTGTGTTTGTGTGTGTGTGTGTGTGTGTGTGTGTGTGTGTGTGTGTACGTGTGCACACACCAGTATTTGAGCTTGAATTCAAGGCTTTTTCACCCATGGCTCGTGCTCTACCCCTTGAGCCATACATCCAGTTCTGCTTTTTGCTGGTTAAGTCTCACAGTCTTTTCTAGCTGAGGAGACTTAAACCATGATCCTCAGATCTTAGCCTCCTGATTATAGCCATGAGCTCCCTGTGCCCAGCTGATTCTTGCTTTTGCCACCAGTCTTACCATCAGTTAATAACAATAAGTGCTTGAAACATGGCAAGGTGACCAGAGAAGAAAACATTAAAGACAAATATCTGGCTTCTTTTCCTTATCTTTCTCTGAAATTATGACATAAATATCCAATATATCCTCATGGCTCTTGTCTCAGAATTTTTGTGATTTCCTAACTACGGTATTTTTCATCTTGCAGTGTCAAGTATCCAGGTCTGTGTTCAAGTGATTGAGAAATTTCTGCTAGCTATGCTAGAATAATAGCAACCATAGACTCAGCAAGAGCAGTACTGTGCCTGTGATTTTTGGACTCCCCTAGGATCCCTTTGTACTCTTACCCTGATCCCTGTTATGGCCATTCATCCATCATAAACCAATTGGTTGAAGAAGAGCAATAGCCAGGTGCATGATCTTGAAATAAAATGAAACTAAAATTCACACAGGTTTGGCCAAAAAAAAGAAAAATTGTCTTATTAACAAACAACAAGCCTTCAAATACTGGAAAAACAAAATAGACTGAAATAGAATCATTAATGTCATCTATTACTATTATAAAATATTTAGTGATCCTTTACTTTGCATAAACTGTTGAAATGTGTCTCATTTCATTCATTGACCATTTTCTGTTCCTTTCCCACAGGCTTAGGCTTCAGTATTGCAGGAGGCGTGGGGAACCAGCACATTCCTGGCGACAATAGTATTTATGTAACAAAAATTATAGATGGTGGAGCTGCACAAAAGGATGGGAGGTTACAAGTAGGAGACAGACTTCTGATGGTGAGTTTTTCTCCAGTACACACGCAACTCTCTGTGTATGTGTGTGTGGATAGAGTTCTTATTTTCTACTATGTGGCCATCTTAATCGGCCCCCACTGCTACCACAAAATACCATATACTGGGTAGCTTACACAACTGAAGTTCATTTTTTCACCATTCTGAAGGCTAAGAAGGCAAAGGTTGCAATCTATTATATTTATGATGATGAGTCTCCTGGTTTAAGAAAGACCATCTTCTGGCCTTTCCAGTGTACTTGTGTTGACAGAGCAGGATCTCTCTCTTTCTGTTCCTGTAAGTCCAGTGGTCCCATAGGAGTGGAGTGTCACCTGTAACATTTAACTTCCAATGTCTCCTAAAGAGCCTGTTCCAAATATCATCACACTGAGGATAGGGGGAGGGGCTGATATGGCATTCAAAGGGGCACATCCATCCATAGAAGTCACCATATGTGGAAATAGGAAGAGACAAAAGATTTCAAGGGAAGAGATCTCAAAAAAATGTCTGGATTTGTTGATATTTTCAAAATGGAAATCTATACTATCACCAGGTTTCCTAGATGCACATCACATGGAAATGAGAGATTATCCTTCTAATCAAAACCATCTCCTCTCAGTGAGAGCAACTACTATTTCTAGACTGCTGTAGTTTAACATGGCAAAAGGAACATTCTAGGATTTATTGATTATGTGTATCCATGGTCAGTCTACATAGACACAGACCCTGACTTCCTAAATTCTGTGCAAAGAGATCCCTTTTTTCTACTCTTTCCTCAGACAGGGTCAAAGCTGTTCACTGGCTTCCATGGACTTCAGGGGCTTGGGCAATGGCTGATATGAACACCCAGGCCTTCTGACTAAGTCATGGATAAACTAAAGTAAAATTAAAGCAATCGAAAATATGAAAATATTTTGAAACTACATTGATAAAATTACTTTATTTCCATGATTTATGATATGCTGAATTTACAGAGTAATAATCATATGTAGAAAATTCACAAGAGATAGATCAATAAACAGAGCTATATTTGTATCATTAAGGAATAATTATGCCATTGGAAGAAGTATTTGGGAGGATTGAGCTATACAGAAAAGCAATTTCTGGGATATTTTCAAGTTTCAGAAGTTGAACCCCAGAGGTTTATATTTATTATGTCTAGCTATGATATTTCTCTAAATTCTAGAAAGCTTGTCTGTAATACTAGTAGTCTAATTTCATAATTATTAATGATCTTGGTATTATCTAAAGACTTATAATCTTGATAACTAAAATTTATTTAGTATTTACTCTGTCCCACATACAGTTTGAAATGCTTTTTGTAATATAACATGTATTTCCTACAATAGCGTATTTCATACAAGAAAAATGAAATAGAGACTTGCTAACTTGCTCATGGTTGCTGGGTTAATAAATAGAAAGAATTGGATTTCCAATCAAGGCTATTGGCTTCCATCCATTCTTGATTTTTTTTTTTAATGCCAGTACTGGGTGCTGGCCCTTGGTGGTTTTGCTCAAGGCTAGCTCTCTACGACTTGGGCCACAACTCCATTTCTGGCTTTTTAGTGGTTGATTGGAAACAAGAATCTCAGGGACTTTTCTGCCGTGGTTATCTTTGAACCTTGATCTCCAGATTGCAACCACCTCGGTAGATAGGATTACAGACATGAGCCACTGACACTTGGCTTGCTTGTTTTCTTGAATTAACCAGTTCTTTCTTTTGTTCACTATTCAGTTACTTATCAATTACATTAACTAGTATGCAAATATCTACCAGTTATATCTCAGATGATAGTGATTATTCAGAAAGAAATTCTGCCATGAAACAATTCTGGTAAAAAAAATAGCAATAATGACCAGTTAACATGAAAAAATAAAGTTGAAACTTAGATTTCTTTATCACTTGAAGTCATTGCCATTTCTTATAATGGGGAAATTCTGAAATTTTGTTTTGTTCTCTTGATGTAAAATTCAGTTCTTATGGTATTATATGAAAAATTGCTATTGGGGTGGGAGACCTGAATAACTTCTTTCAAAAATATAAACTTTGTTGCCTGAAATGTTGAGTGAGGAATGAAATAAACTGTGGTAACCATCTACATTGTGCCACATTGAAAAATGAGGAAGAAAATTTTATTTTCAAGTAATAATTGCATTGTATAGCAATTGGTGCCACCTTGCACACATTCTTCTGTAAGTGGTTGTAGACAACAGATCTGGCTTTTTTTTTTCAGCTGCTGCTATTATTAAATCATGCTAAATGTTTGTGCTGATTTCTTGAAGTTGTTTAAATTGTTGTTTTATTTTCAAATTCTTTATTTAAAAAAATCCATACAAATAGTTCTTCCAAAGACTTTTTCAGGCACCATGCTACTTTTCCATTATAATTTGCTTCATATTCATTCTAGATGTAATTATTTCAAAAATAGATGTGACATAACTCTTAACTGTTGTGAGTTTTAAGGCATAGGTTTTTTTAAGAACCTTTCAAAATAATAGTTCTCTTCTTGCTTATATAAGAAAAACATAATTAGTATTTCCAAGGCAACTAGCAAGCTGAATCTGGAAATGAAAGAAAATATTCACTTTGTGATATTCTGAAAGAAAAATGTTCTTGACAGTGAATAAAACTACAGACAGAAATCAGTGAAGCTACCCAAATGGACCAATTATCTTGCTTCAACCCAAAAATATTTGTTTGTGCTCCCTGGCCAGTTTTAACACCCCCTTTTCTCTTTACTACCCTATATTCATAACTTCTCTTTCTTCCTCCTCCAAAGGAAGTACCAAAATGATTTAGTCTGTGATTTACCAGCTGTACTACATTGGGAATATTCTTCCCTAAATATGCTATTCTTTCTCAAGCAATTTGCAACACTTCCTTCTCTCACTTCTTAGAAAAAAAATTTCCCCAGGATATCATTCACCCTGAGTTCTATAAGTACACTGGACTAAAAAGAGATTGCATTTATTTCCTTAGGTTTTTGTGCCTGGTACCCATAATTCAGGAAGTCTCCTAACATTTCCCCTGCAGGAAGCTTTTTTGGAGCTTTAGGAAGACACTTTTAGTTTCTCAAATAAAATACCAATCATGTGAGGTATTACCTGATATTAGGTATGTTTTTTTTTCAAAGAATTTTCATTTATCTGTATTTGTTTTTCTTATGGTGCTGGAGATCAAACCCAAAGCCTCATACATGTGAGGCAAGCACTTTACTATTGAGCTACATTCCAAGCCTTTAAGAACTCCTTATATCTTAAAATTGAAAAGTTTCTGTCTTACATGTTATCTTATTTCAATCCGCGTTTTTAGACCAATTTCTAGAAGTCTTAAGTTAGGTTCAGCCACTCATCCCCCACTCCTCCCATATGCCAAATAAAGGGATATGGCAGTCCTGTGATACATAAAGAGAGTACTTCAGTATTTCAAGGGTACCGACATTGACTTCAGATTAAATACAGAGAATTGGAGAAAAGGAATGAGAAAGGTATAGAGTTCGAATAACCTCAAGTTCAAAGGTATGGCCTGGTTGACTAGAGCTCAATCTTTGTACTAAGGAAGAGTTCTGGAGAAGGTATAATCACTTTATTACTAGAACAGAACTGAATAAGGTGGTCTGTTTTTGACTGCTTGTTGCAAGATAAGAAGAAGGAATTGCCTGTTTTGAGAGAGTTTGCTTCCATTCAAGATGCTTCTCACTCAGTCTTCCCTTTTCTCCTACAAAGGGATAATTGTAAAGAGACTGCAAAAGAGAATACCTCAGGTGAAAGCGCACCAATACAAAGTTAAGAACTTTTAGTTAATTTGTAAGACCCAGCAAAACCATCAGTTAAATTGCCACTTACATTTATATGGTGCATCAGAATCCTGCCAAAAAGCTACCATGTGAAGTAGTCCCTTGCTTCTGACAGGACTCCTCTAACAATAGAGAACTTAATACGTCCCCCAATGTTAACCATATGACCAGCAGGGCTATTTTTCCCTTAAAATGATGTTAGAGAGCCAAGTGCTTGTGGCTTATAACTATAATCCTAGCTACTTAGGAGGCTAAGATCTGAGAATTGCCATTCAAAGCCATCCCAGACAGGAAAGTCAATGAGATTCTTATCACCAATAAATTACCACAGAAAGATGGAAGTGGGGCTGTAGTTAAAGTGGTAGAGTGCTAGCCTTGGGCATAAAAGCTCATGGACATCATCCAGGCCCTGAGTTCAAGCCCCAGCACCTGAACAGCAAGAACAAAATAATGTTAGAACGTATTTTCTTGTAAATTTCTCTCTTTATTCACAATTCTGCCCCTTGCAAGAAGAAAAATAAGATTAACTCCTATTCCACACATGTTTCAAAGGGTTTTGCATTGCCACTTTTCCCCTTCTTGGATTTTTAGAATGTTTTACACATTTTCCATTACTTCTGCAGTAAGTTGTATCACATATTCATTTATTTGTTCTAAGTAGATTATACTTAAAACTTCTGTGATTCCTAATAACCTTGTTCCTACTTTTAAAAACTCCAGGAAATTTTGTGACGTCTGACCTTTGCATTATTCTGCTAGCAGAGAAATTAATCCTATCTGTATCTTCCTCAATAAGCCTCTTAGTGTTTCAATAAGATGACAACTGTCAGATCACTCTGATGTTCAATGGGTCACCAAATATATGCTATATATATCTTTAGCAGAATAATATTCCTTCAGAATTTCCCCTGACAATGTGATACTAGAATTTTGTTCAGTATTAAGGAGTGACAGGAACATTTGATTCCTTTGTACTCTACTAGTAGCTAGACTGAATGGATTATCGATCATCTGGAATTTCATGGGACACATGGTCAAAAGTTAACAGCATTGAAAAATTTCAAATTCTAACATATCTTTTCACAGACTAGTTTTTCTTCTTCCCTGATAAGGTGATACACAGAGCCAAATATATTATAGAAATATGATCTTTTCCACCTTTTATGAATAATACCAGAAACTTTGACTCCACGATCATCTTTCTTCTCTACAAGGATACCATTTATTGTTAGTTGTCGAGCTTCTTGTCATGTTATAATGTAAGGCTTAAAATCTTAGACTTTTTTTCTCTTTTTGTAACCTCTACTTGACATTTAAAGGAAAAACTATTGTGAGTGTTTATACCTTTTATGGAGTAGGAGTCCCATATCGTTTTTCCTTAAAGGGAAATAGTAAGTAAGGATGGGAAGGTGGCTCAGTGGTAGAGTGCTTGCCTCGCATGCATGAGGCCCTGGGTTCAATTCCTCAGCACCACATAAACAGAAAAAAGCCAGAAGTAGTACTGTGGTTCAAGTGGTAAGGTACTAGCCTTGAGCTGAATAGCTGAGGGACAGTGACCAGGGCCCAGAGTTCAGGCCCCACAACCGCTAAAAAAAAAAAAAATAGAGAAATAGTAAATGAGTAGAATGACTGGTTCGCAGCCCCAGTAGCACCTTGGTATCACGATCAGCTTTTGAACAGTGGTAAGATCCAGTCTCTTACTAACCATGAATAATTCAAGAGAACCTCTGAGGTAGGGGACCATATTCATATTTTAACTTTAAATTTTCTAAATTATTCTGATGTGCAGCTGTCTTATGAATAGGCCCTGTCTTGACCTAACCCCACCCTAGCCCACTTCCTTGTCGCTACTATTGCTTCTAGTAGAAACAAATCCAGTAGTGCTCCTCATGCAGGTGAGGCTATAATAGAGGGCCTTTTAGGAACTTTCTGCAAGGATTTGGGAATCATTGTGAATAGTCAACCTTTCACCCCAAGCAGTTGGCTCATGCTTGTCTTTCTAGCTATTCAGGAAGCTGAGATCTGAAGATCACAGTCTGGATCCAATCCAGGCAGGAAAGTCTATGAGACTCTTAGCTCCAATTAACCACCAAAAAAGTGGGAAGTGGAGCTGTGAATGACGTGGTAGAGCACTAGCTTTGAGGCTAAAACCTCAGCAACAGTGCCCAGGCACTGTCCAATGTTCATTTGCAATGACATATTTTATTTCAGGTTAAAGCTGTCTATTGATTCTTTTTTTTAGTTTTATTTTGCTTATAGCTTAATATAGCAAACCTATTTATGCAACGTGTTTTACAGGTTATGTCATTTTAAAATACTTTTAATGGCATACTATGTTAATATATTATTTACATATTGTACACAATATACACAAAAAGTAGAAATCAAAAAATGCAAATAGAAGTACAAGCTTTCTCCCTGTTTGCAGTGGATGGCCCTGGGATCTATACCATACTGTCCATTTTCATGAAAAATGCTATGGAAAATATTCCAGGCAATCAAAATAAGCATTCTTCCTTAACCATTCTCTTTATATGGAATAAAAAATGCATTCATGATTAATGGGAGAACAATTCACATTACTAAAGCTCTGATTGTATTGTATTAGCTGATGTGACCTGGTGTTCACTTTTCATATCAGATTACCATCCTTATAACCCATGCCTGGCATAGAGCAAGTATCAAATAAATGGATCTTGCTTCTTCAATGACCTTCATTCCTATCCCTCACCTCTCTGACTCAACATAAAGGTGAAATAGAACCTCATAAGATGCCTTATTCTGTCTACAAAAGGGGGAATTTTGCTTTACCTTTGATATGACACAACCATTATTTTAAGCTTATTTAGTTTTTTTTTCATGTTTACTAACTTCCAAATATTTGTAATGTCTCATGGGTGAGAATTCAATAAATGAAGATAATTCAATCACTGCCCTTGAGAAGGTCAGTCTTCAAAGTAGAAAGAGGCACTGCAGGTTAACTACTATATTAGGTAGGGATGACAACTACCACAGAAAAATCCTGGGACAAGTAAAAGCTATTTCCGCTAGCAGCAACTCAATACCTGATTATGATTGTTTGACTTCTATTTGTGTAGTGCTTTATTTTACTCCAGGTCTCTTCAAATTCATAGTATTATTCCTTCTCCCAAACACAAATAAGTCAACAGTAAATAATTCAGGATCATCCCCATTTTTGTATAGGAAAATGAATTTGTAGTAAATGTATACATACACTGAATCAAAACCATGAAACTCTCAAGAACATTTAATTTTTTATTAACTCTTTTTCAAGCTTTAATATGAATCATGTTCTTAAAGTAACACATACAAAATACTTACAACTAAAATTAAGTGGAACCTTCATTTGTATGAGCTCTATGGTTTCATATACATTTTTGTAGCTAGTAATTATAAATCTATTCACTATGCATAAAAGCTAACTTCTTTTTCTTTGTTTAAAAACTATTATTTCATTATCTTTAGTGTGCAAATGCTTTCAATTCAACACATCAATTTATTTATATAATATGTCTTGATCAGCGTCGTTACACATGGATTATGCTATATGTGGCACATAATTAGGATACTGGTCTTTTTGTCTCTTCTCATTTGAGGTTTTTCTTTTTGTTCAAATAGAGTTAGTTTTGTTCTTATTATTCTGACCCATGGCCATTGCTGAAAAGATTAAAACCAAGAAAATACTGATTATCCAGATACCAAGTCAGCCTATTTCTGCTTTATTGACAATTATTTTACACAAGTTTTATTATAATATTTTATATCAATATACTGCAGAGATTTGTCCTTGTTTTTTTTTGCATATTTTCACATCATTGGTATTATTGCATTGAATTGACATGTCCTTCCAGTCTAATGATCAAATACTTTTGAAAATGAACATTAGAGTTTGTGATTTTTCTGTCCATGTTTCTAGTCCCACATTTCTTTGCATTAGTACCTCCGGTAACTTTTATGTTAATCACCCTCTGCTTTGTTCCACCACATTGATATGCTTGCAAGCACATGACAGGAAAAGTACTTGCAAACTAGACATTATGCATTCCTATTACCACCTCTCCTGCCCCCACACCTCCCACCTTTGCATTCTTACATACGTGATTGCTTATACTCATTTGAATCTCCACCAAACTGGCCATGTTCCCTTCTTGCAAGTCCCCTGGCATCTTTTTCTTCAGCTGGTTTACCATTCTGTCCATTGTGCTCCAATCCTATGCTTCCTCTTCTATTCCAGAGAATGAGTCATCTTACTCCCAACCTCTCACTCGGCCCAATCCTCTTTCCTATGGCAATGGATAGCCAGGCTGCACACTGCCCCTCTGTAGGATGCATCCCACAGAGAGCACTTTACTCAAATGAACATCTTATTTCCTGAAACAAGGCCAGTTGTTCAGTGTTCACCATGATAGACAGATACTCGATGCACATTAAAAAAAAAAAGACAATGAAAAGCAATGACAAGAGCAGCTAGCCAATCAGTGCAATGCCCCTTCCCTGTGAATACAATCATCCCCAGCTGTAGGCCCTTTATCTGGAGAGTTCATAGGACAATGAACACACATAATTAACCCAAACAAACCCACTTTGGTGAGAACCATTTTAAAGACTTCAGCACAAAAGAGTACTTTTTGGTCCAGATCCCATACTATTCTGATGTTTTTTTGTAAGACCACACAGAAGCCTCATCAGCTGTACCCTAATTAAACTCATCAGTTCACAGATGTTTACAGGAAAATGATCAGCGAAAATTTCCACCAAGAAACCCTGTTTCCCAGGAAAAGAGATAGATGCTAACAGGAATAGTAGTGTGGGGGAAAAAAAGGAATATTAAGCAATTTGATATGCCTGTCACTTCACATAAGCCAACACATGCCAGTCAATAACACTTTAAGAAATGACTGTCTTGTCTCTACTATAAATGTCAAAGCTGAGGCTTAGAAAGGTACTTTCCCAAGGTCACAGAGCTAGGAAGTACCAAGCAAGGCCAGGGTACGAATCTCAACTACATAATGTAAAACCATGTGCTCTGTGTGTATGTGTGTGTGTGTGTGTATGTGTGCGTGCGTGCGTGTGCGTGTGTGTGTGTGTGTGTGTGTGTGCATGCCAGTACTTGGGCAGAACTCAGTGCCTGGGTACTGTCACTTAGCGTTTTTGCAAAACGCTCTACCACTTAAGCTATAGCTACACTTGCAATTTTTTGCTGGTAAATTGGGGATGAGTCTTAAAGACTTTCCTGCCCAGGCTTGTTTTAAGCCAGGACCTTCAGCTCTCAGCTTCTTGCATTAGATAGGATTACTGAAATGAGCCACTCATGTCTCTCAGGAACATTTATTGCCAAAAAAAGAGAGTATTTAGACTTAGGCCCAATGTCCAGGAGTTTCCTAAGTCAGATACAGCCACCCACCCTCATATTGCTACTTTTCTATGAATACATGTAAGAAAAAGACTTACTTAATCTCAAAACCCCCAACCAATGCACCAAATACGTTACTACAAAGTCAGAGCAGCTTAGTCATCCTTGGGTTCTTGTGTCTGGCAAGAGAAAAATTCAGGCAAGATATAAACATAAGATGAAAGGAAAATTTATTAGAAAACAAATATAATAGAGTATGTGACATAGATACACCATGAGCAAGACAACACTGCAACCATCTTGTACCTTCTTTAGTGTTACAAAGATGGCTCTTGGGTCAAACAGAGAGAATTGAGATCCTTGAAGATGGGGTTGTGATTCCTTATGGTATGGTGCCAAGATGTAATACCTTATGTTTCTTCTGGGGGGAAAGGAGGAGTTGTTTATTGTTTTGTTGCTTTTCTATTATCTTTAAGTAGTTGTACAAAGAAGTAGTCATCTAACAAAGCAGTTTATGAATACAATTCACTTTGATTAATGTCACTCCTTTCAACATTCTCATCCATCCCTCCCCTCCCCACGCCTTCCCTCACTCTTCTTTTTTTTTTTTAATTTAATTTTATTTTTTTTTTGTGAACATACTGTACAGAGGGGTTACAATTACATGGGCAGGATAATGCATACATTTCTTACCAAGCATTGCAGCCTCCTCCTTTGTTTACCCTTCGAATCCCTTCCCTACCTCCCCCCTACCTCCTCACCACCCAATCCACCCCCTCCTCCCCTCCCCCTCCCTGCACCAACGTTGTAAAGTTCGTTTTCGACATAACCTTGTACTTCTCATTGTTGCAACAGATCCACCTGTATCCTTAAACGACTTGTTTTTCCCCATCTCCTCCACAATTTATACTGACATCAAATATAGTGAAAGCAGGGGTTATACTTGGGGGAGGGACATACAAAGCAACAAAGAGATAATCTTATAAATGCGTTAGAAACAAATGCATGAAATAAAAAAGCATTAAAATACATATCTAAGGGTTCATTTTCCTAACATCACATTATCTGACCTTTTCCACTTGACTCATACATATACTAGATATTGCAAATAAGGGAAACCATGGGACCTATGTTTCTTTGGGCCTGGCTTACTTCACTTAATATAATTTTTTCCAAGTTTTTCCATTTCCTAACAAATGGGGCAGTGTCATTCTTTCTGATGGAGGCATAGAACACTACTTTCCCTCAAATCCCATATAGATCCCTCACTCTTCTTAATTTTGTAATGTTCTGGTTTCATTTGCTTGTCCTTTGCCCTTACTTAACAGGTACAATACTTCTTCCTTCTTTTGTAGCCACCAGCCCCCGTTTTGTTGTCAGGCAGGTTTTGGTTTATCAGCTTATCCTGCCATCTTTAAATTGTAGAGGCCAAATTCCCCATTTGTCAACTTTCTACTAACTCATATCAATTTGCCAAATAAAGAGAATTTGTGAAGGTCATAGAAGGAGAATTAATATGTGTCAGCCATAAGAAGATTGCACTCGAGTACATCATTCAGCCATCATTGAGGGTACAGATATCAGCCTTAAGTTACACAAAGGGAATTGGGGGTTGAGGTGAAAAGGTCCACACAGGGATTCCATCTTCCCAGTCACAGGCATGGCTTGCTTGACCCTTATCTGGATCCTTGTCTCAGGAAGGGTTATCACTTGCAGAGAGTAGGAACAAGGTGGCCACTGTAGCTTGGTGGGTGAGCTGTAGCCCACAAAATGATGAGAAGTTGTTTGTTACCTGTCTGAGTGGCAGCTTTTCTTTCTTCATAAGATGCTTCGAGTGATAAGTACTCTCCTCTCTCCTTTGTGGAGGTGGTTGCAAAGTGACCTCAGGAGAGAATGGCTAGGGTCAATGGGTATAGACACAAAGTAAGAGGCTGGATGCCCAGCTTCTATTCTGTTTTTAATAAATTCATGGGCAGCTTTTAAGTTTCCACTTAAAATGATATTGCCTGTTCCATAATTAAAATGTCTATAAATGTAGTCAAAGAAAAACATAAAACAACCACTATTTTGAATAACCACGAGTATTGCCACCGTTAATTTCTCTTTCTCGTCTGCGTTCTAGTCTCTTTTCCTAGTGCTCTGCCAGCACATGGAGGAAATGTTTTCTGGATTGTTTCACTGTCCACCTCAAAAATGGCAAAGAATGCCATTTTAAAAGCTCTGCCCACATCTCTCCTGTGCTGATAATCTCACAAGCTGTGAGTTTTTTGCACTCTGGGGAGAAAGACGATGAAATCTTGTCAGAAACAGAACTTTAGGTTTTCAGCCTTTGACAACATTTTCCACTGCTTTTTTTCTTCTTTGTGTTTTTCCTCCAAATTCTGTTTCTCTTGTATTTTTTTCAATATAGACACTTGTGGGGTCATTTTTACAACTCTCAGAGCTGCCTAAGACCACAATGTTTTAAAGAAAGAGAAAGAACACCACTTTCATGTGAATTTTAAACCATTGTATAATCTTGTAACTATCAACCGTTTGGGCACAAGAGGTACTGCCCCCAAATTAGGAATTAATGAAACAGATAAGACTGTTTTCAAAGAATGATGAGATATATTACGCTACTTTCTTTTTTTGCTTATTTTTTATTCTTTGACTATAATCTCACCACAGGAACAAACAAAAAATAGAGTGATCACTTGGACTTTTATAGTCTTTTGCAAGATTTTATATATATATATGCATATATATATGTATATATATATATATCAACTTGGAAAGAGAACATATGCTCCTAAAAGAAGAAAATGGGAGCCGGGTGCTGGTGGATCATGCCTGTAATCCTAGCTACTCAGGAGGCTGAGATCTGAGGACCACAGGTTCAAAGCCAGCCCTGGCAGGAAAGTCCGTGAAACTCCTATCTCCAATAAAACCACCAGAAAACCGGAAGTGGCGCTGTAGCTCAAATGATAGAGTGCTAGCCTTTAAAAAGAAAATGGGAAGAAAAATAGATAGATGCTATAAGCAAGCTCTAGAGGTTAATGAAAGAACACTCCCAAGATATAAATATGACAGTCTCATTTACATCTTTCTCGAGGCCCAAAACAGTACTGATGGCCTTGCCATTTGGAGGCTATGTGACCACTTTGTTCTAATAACGTCCTTTTTACTCATCTATTATGTAGGACTAATTATTAGTATCCTCTTCATGAAAATATAGGGAAGATCATCAATATGGTTTATCTAAAAATGGCATAGGAGGAAAAGGAGGCATAGCTCAAATGGCCTTAGGTTTAGTACAAGGTTCAAATACTCCTATATACAAATGTTCCTAGGTTCAACCTCTAATACCACCATATATACATATAGATACATGAATATATCACATAGTGCTCTTCAAATATGTGCTATGAAAATATTAAATAAATGTTAGCTGCCTTTACCATCTATGTTTTCCATACTGTAATCTCTCTAAATTCTCCCTCCTTTCATGGGTCTATTCAACTAAACATTCACCCCACAAACAACTGTGTCCAGTTAGACTATGGGTTGAGGAGACTAGGAACTGTGTTTATTTGGAAGAAGCATCATAGCTGAGTGATTAAGAGTGTGGGCCTTGGAGCCATATTTGAATTCTGCATCTACCATTTATCAAATCAATGGCATTTTGAAAGTGTTCTTTTTTAACTTCCTGGAGATATGCTTCTTCCAGCTGTAAAAGTAATTATATTAGCCACCAAGTAATTATATTCACTATCTGATAAGCTATTTTGAGTTGTGGTAATATATGTAAAATAAATTAGAATAGTACTTGGCATTTAATGCAGGCTATATAACTGTTTGCTCTGATGATTATTAATCTTACTGTTTACCACTGTGTCTACTATTTAGAACAGATACATGACAGGTATGTAGTAAACATTTGATGAATAAATAAACTCATGCCGGTCACTGGATATATGAAAGGATTTAAGAAAAGACTACTTGTCTAAACACCACTTGTCTACAAGAAAAATGTAAGAGCCAGTAGACCAGTGCTAGAGCACCTGCCTAGCATGTATTAAAGGACCTGCATTCAAGTCCTGGAGGGCAAGAAGGAAGCAAAGAGAAGATGGAGAAAGTAAAGAGACAAAGAAACAAGAGGGGAGAGAGAGAGAGAGAGAGAGAGAGAGAGAGAGAGGGAGAGAGAGAGAGAGAGAGAGAGAGGTATAGACAGAGAAAGAGAATGAGAAAGAAATATCAATACATCTTACAGCTTAATGAAGAATTAATAGTATTCGTAGTCAGGTCCAACTTCCCAAAGTTCCAGGCTTTCTATCATGGGCTACACCACACAAAAAATTAACTGGCACATGAGAAAAATAAATTAATAATAAATAACAGTGCGGCTAGGTTTTGTATAATAAAATACAAATTAAAGATTACACAAAGTATATTCACAACTTATACACAACTCAGCTTTCTGTAATTTGGATTATCCTCAGTCAACTGTAAGCCAAAAAATATTAAATAAAAACTTTTAGGAAAAAACAATTGTAAGTTGTGCAGTTTTCTGGGTAATGAGACAAAATGTCACATTACTCTGCCCCATCCTACTAGAGCTAGGAGTCAGCCCTTCATGCAGTTTATTCACACATTATATACTTGCTAATGACTCCCTCTCATCTCAGTTATTAGATTGACAGTCATCGTATTGTAGTACTAGTGTTCAATTCATCCTATTTTACTTCATGTCCCCCAAAATGCCGAGTAGAGATGCTGAGAATAGAGGTGTATTGTTATACTGTTTCTATATTGGTATTAGTTATTCATCACTTGCTATATTTATCTCCTGGTCTGTAAACTGGAATTTAACCTAATATGATGTATAAGAAAAGAAACAATATATGTAGGAATCAATGCTATCTTCAGTTTCAGGCACTTGTTAAGGGTCATAGAATGTATTCCTCTCAGAAATAGGGATCCAATTTGCTCTTTTATACCAATTCTATAACATTTCAACAGAACATTACTCAAGAATCACTCTGTAGATGAATAGTAGCCAAGTATAGCCTGGATATTTATAAGACTTTATAATATTTGTAATAATATTATTAATAATATTTATAATAATATTAAAAACACTTTCTAATATTATTTCCTCAGTGACTGTCTTTCTGAAGATATTATATTGAAACCAGAGAAATACTGTAGAGAGCTACTTTAAGGTCAATGCCATTAAGTTGGAATTACACTGTATTAGTAAAGTAAGAATCACTCTGTATTAAAGGCTTCCATGTACAAGAAACAAAGGAGCATTGTTGTTGATGCTGATAGCAAAACAGCACACTTGAACTTGTTCACCTCCAAAGCCCTGTATTCTAACATTAGCACTCTTTCTTTGAAATTAATTCTCAGGTCTGGGGATATAGATCAATAATAACAGTGTCTATCATGTGCAAGGTCCTGGGTTTAATATGTACCACCCTGGAAAAATAGAAACTAGAAAAACAGATTCATGTTAAATTGTTGAATGTTATTCTAATGGAAATTGTGGTGTGTGTGTGTGTGTGTGTGTGTGTGTGTGTGTGTGTGTATGTGTGTGTGTGTGTATGCATGCAAGTGTGTCAGTACTAAGGCTTAAACTTAGGATCTCATGCTCTCACTTGGCTCTTTGTTCTTCCTCAAGGCTGGTGTTCTACCACTTGGGCCACATCACTACTTCTAGCTTTTTACTGTTTAATTAGAATCTCAGGAACTTTTCAGTTTGGGCTGGCTTTGAATTGCAGTTTGAGAAAATGCAAAATCTGTGAAACTAGGGAAATAGATCTCATTTAGTGTTAAACAAGAGTAAACTGGCTCTTCTTCCAAAAGGCCCTTTGGGAATCGATGTTAAAAAACCATCATAATGTTAATACAGTTTGGTCTAATTATCAAGTAAATATGATTTATCCCAAAGAAATTACTAAAATTACATATAACTATGAAAAATGTATTTATTGCAACATTATTTATAATAGCAAAAATATTAGAAACAAACTAAACATGTACTTACTGCAGTTGGGGGTGGGTGGGATTTTTTTGCTTTTGTTTTGCCAGTCCTGGGGCTTGAACTCGGGCATAGGCACTGTCCAGAACATCTTCGTACTTAAGGCTAGTGCTCTATCATTTGAGCCACAGGGCAACTTCTGGCTTTTTCTAAATAGTTTATTGGACATAAGAGTCTCGTGGACTTTCCTGCCTGAACTGGCCTCAAACCATGATCCTCAGATCTCAGCCTCCTGAGTAGCAAGGATTACAGGCATGTGCCACCAGTGCCCAGTGACAGTTTTGGAGTGTGTGTGTGTGTGTGTGTGTGTGTGTGTGTGTGTGTGTGTGTGTGCTGCTGACATGTACTTATAAAAGCTGCGTTGTCATTATTATAGACATGTGGCACAATGCTCCAGTGACAAACAAAAATCATGTTGTCTTGTTGAACTTTGACTCTCTAAAGAATTGCACTGAGTTCTGGAGTGGGATCAGGGGAAAGAGGTAGATGAATACAGAAGTAACACATGAAGAATAAAGAGGAGAAGCAAGGGGAATGCAGTCAAGAATTCAATGTATATCCTACAAATCAAGAGGTGTGAAGGAAAAGGGTAAGCAGGGAGGGATGGGTGAGAATCTTGAAAGGAGTTTCATTGATCCATATGTACTGTGTTCATGTGGGCATTACATGGTAACTTCTTTGTACAAACACTTAAAGTAGTAATAGTAATAAGGTCATATTGTCTAAGTGCATTTATGTTATAGTCAAACCCACCCTAGGTTTTAAAAAGCAGTTTCTAAAACAATGTGTATAAAATGATCACAATTGCTTAAAGGATACAGCCAAGCAGGGAGATGACTTTTGGGTTTCCAATTTTCTTTTTTTTCTTAAATTAATATGTATTACTTTTTAATCACATGAAAATAACACATTAAGATAAAATATTTCTGTAACTACTGTTCTGACATCCATTGTAATATGTCAATTTCTCACAGGGAAAGATAGAGACAACCTTATTTTATAGCATCAGTGTATGCACTTACCTGCAAAGTTTTCTATTTCAGCATCAGTTACTCTTTCCTTAAAATGCATCCTCATGTCTGGAAATTTGGTTCAATGACAGAGTGCTAAACTAGCAATGTGTAAGGTCCTGAGTTTAATCCCTAATTAAATCTGCTTTGGCTAATGCTTTGGCTAATGCTTAATACCTCTATTCTCAGAAAGTGTGATACAAATACCTATGTTAATTATTGCAATTTAATCCTTAAATGAGATCATAATTTCAGCCTTAATCCTGTTAAGTACTTCTCTTCAACTTCATAGGTTTAACTCTATATTAATTTCTTCCCTTTTAGGTAAACAACTATAGTTTAGAAGAAGTAACACATGAAGAGGCAGTAGCAATTCTGAAGAATACATCTGATGTAGTCTATCTAAAAGTTGGCAAACCCACCACCATTTACATGACTGATCCTTATGGTCCACCTGATATTACTCACTGTAAGTACCATGCTTTGTGTCACCTTTTAATAGCATGTCAACTTTAAAATTGAAATTCTATAGAACCATTCATTGTCAAAGTCCTCTGCTTGCACCTTCAACTCTTACACAGGGTCTAGAAACACTGTCCAGAGAATATTCTGTATTTTCTTCCCAAATTTCTTTTCTGGACCTTGGTTAGTTTTAGAGGTGGGACACCTTCATGAGAGGCAAATCTATTGTGGTGGAAAAGATTAATAATCAGCATTCATTATTAACATTAATAGTTAATCACCACTTGTTAACATTTATTAATATTTATAATGTGTTGTGAAGAGGGTTATTACCATAGTGTACGGGCAATGTATTCTATGAGTGTTTATCTCAAACATGACTGACCTCATGCCATAACACTTCCACTTCCTAATTTAGATCTTACTGGCAACAGCGTGAAGGGAAAAAGCTGATAAAATAAACCAGAGGTATTACACTTTCAGTTCATGTTACTTAAGAGTCAAAAATTGAAATGATTTTGGTTTGCCAGCCTATGCAAAAAAAAAAAAAAGTTCAAGAACCCCAATCTGAAAAATAACTAAGGGAAGGAGGCTGGGGCCAAAGCTTACATGGTAGAGTGCCAAGTATAAGACCCCAAATTTAAATTCCAGTTCTGTCAAGAAAGGAAGGAGAAGAGAGGGGAGGGGAAGGCAGGGAGGGGAAGGGAGAGAGAAAAGAGGGGAGGAAAGGAGGGAAGAGAGAACGGAGGAGGGGAAGGGAGGAGAGGAGAGGGGAAAGGAGGAAAGAGGAGGAAAGGAAAGGATGGGAGGAGGGAAGAAGAGGAGAGGGGAGATGGAGAGCGGAGGGGAGGAGAGGGGAGGAGAGGACAGGAAAGAAGGAGAGAGAAAGAGAGGTGGAAGGAGGATTATATCGGAGCTTCTTCCTGAGGAAGATGGTCTTACTCTTGAAGAGGAAATCACCATAGTGCTTCTTCCCTTTACCTGAAATTGTTATCATGCAAGGAGCAAGAGAAAATAATCAGTTATGACATTTGATGTGGGTTGAGGGCGTGGTTCTAGGGGGCTCTAGGGCATGAGCGACTGTGCTGATGACCTTACAGATGCACTCCTACATGAGACCCATATTTTGAACTTTATTTGAGATTCTGTCTTTGAGGATTCAATTTGGAAGCAATTTGCTTGCTTATGTAAAGTCAGTGCTAGTTGTGTTGATATAAGTATGCTTGCTCATTCTGAAATTTTGATAGTTCAGTTGTGCCTCTGGGAATTCAGAATATACCCAATGTCTGCCATTTAGTAATATGGTCTTAAGCAAATTATTTAGTCTTTCTCAGATTCAGATGTTTCTCCTGAGAGAAATGTAAAGATTGCATAGTTTTGTTACCTGCTCATTACCTTAGTTATTGCTTTTCTTAATGATAATTCTAAAATATCCTCTCCACCACCCAAAAAAAGAAACCCACAAAATCTCTTTTCTAAGAAAGGAGTAGGCTTAAATAAATCTTAACTATTTTCCTTTAACTTTTCCAAGCTTAATGAATTTTGAAAATCAGCCTATGGAGACTCTAAGTCACTTCAGCATGGCATATGAGGTCAATGTCAAACAGAAAAATAAAGATGAAAAGGTTTCTAATCAATTCAAAAAATGTGTATTAAGTTACAATATATACGGCATACTTTGTAAAGTAAAATGGAAGATACAGAGGAAATATAATCATGGCCTTCAAGTAGCTTGGTTTGAAGGTAAACCAATTCAGGTATTTTAATAGCAACAACATTTGGTAGAATAGGAGAGTTTGGAATGCCCTAGAAAAAAAATTTTAAAATAACCTTTAGAGTCTCAAAATTGAGAGATATATAATCTGACTTTAGAAGATTAGGGGAAAAACCTCTATGCAGAGGATCGAATAATGCCTTGAAGAATGATGAGATTTCTACATCCAAAATAAGATAAGCAGTAACAAATGAAAGACAGAAGTTGTAAATATTTTATATGGTTTAAAAAGGTCAGATATCAATGGGATGACTTTGTTTGAAGATGACAGAATATGTGAAGGAGACACTATAGGAATGTAAAGGGGAAAATTATGCTTTATCTAGTATAAGAATTTAATGATGAACAATTAAGCAAGAAAACATGGCCAGCGCTGGACTTGCAAAGGGTTTACTTTAACTCAACATGTAAAATGTTTGAGGAGACAAGGAAGACAGGATTCCCAATGAGAAGATATTGCCAGTTGCTTAAAATGGAAATGAATTAAGGACAAGAAATGGAAAAGAGGGGCTGGGAAGGTGGCTCAGTGGTAGAGCACTTGCCTTGTATGCATGAGGCCCTGGGTTCAATTCCTCAGCACCACATAAGCAAAAAGAAAAAAAAGCCGGAAGTGGTGCTGTAGCTCAAGTGGTAGAGCGCTAGCCTTGAGCTGAAGAGCTGAGGGACAGCACCCAGGCCCAGAGTTCAGGCCCCATGACCAGACCCCCCCAAAAAAAAGAAAGAAAAAAGAAATAGAAAAGAACATCCAGAGTAACTGGCCTTTCTCTGATAAAAGTGTATTATATTCTGGGAGGAAGTCTGACACAAGAACTTATTCCTTAGGAGACTTTTGCTTTTAATGATTGGATATTAATTATGTGAAAAGAATGGAAGCCTCACAATTAGAAAGCTAACATTTTTATTTCAATAGAGAAATGAATCATCGTTCTGAGACTGTGTGTTGTAGCTCCCCTTCAGTTCTTCTCATCACCTAATTATATTAACTGGAGTTACAAATATAACTCTTACATCTTTCCAATTCTAAAGGTCACCATGTACTTGTATATATTAAATGCAAATCATCAGCAACTATGCCCCTCTTGGAAGACAAGAAAATTCTTGGCATGTACAAAACCTTTGCGTTTTTAGTGCATCCTTTGAAGTACAGCAATGACACATTGAATCACCCACATACCAGGTTTCACTTTCTTTCTATATTTTATTTTTTCTCTTAGCTTATTCTCCACCAATGGAAAACCATCTACTTTCTGGCAACAATGGCACTTTAGAATACAAAACTTCCCTGCCACCCATCTCTCCAGGAAGGTACTCGCCAATTGCAAAGCACATGCTTGTTGAAGATGACTACACCAGGTCAGATATATTTGCTGGTTTGGGGCCTTGCTTTTGCTACCGGAAAGTAATCACATTTACCTAACATGTCAGATATTGTGTGGGGCAGTAACTTCAAGCTTTTGAGTGTCATCAAAACTTAGCATAGTCTTGCCTCAGTGGAAGCCTACAAATACTTGTAGGAGAAATAGTAGCATACACTTAGCAATATACACTTAGGAACATACAGTGTGGTGTATTAGGACTTTCCAGGACATACCCTATTTGAGCTTTACAGCCATCTGAAGTTTGTCAAGGGACAAAATTAGGGCTGATGTTTGTAAGGCAGAAAATGATCTACCAGAATCACTGTCTAGCTAGTTGAGATCCTAATTGAAATTGATTCTGTGACTCCGATTTCCATATTCTTGCCACCAAGGGCCACCTTTAGTTCAGTGGATTCAGAAGCTCCTCTCTGTATACTACCTATAGGCAGAAGGTAAAGGATTGACGTTAACCCAAAATGGTTTGAAATTCATATACTGTTTATTACAAAGGGGAACAGGGTCCAATTCTAGAAGCATAGGCTAAAATACTCAGGCACAAGCACAGCCATATCTATCAGCACTCCTCTGACAGGTCAGTTCTGACAGTTCACAGAGAAGACCAACTTTGTTTATTTAATTCACCAGTAAGGATTATATGAATATTGTATGATGAATAAATCAATGAATGAATGAGTGGATAAATATTTTTAAATTTACATTTTCTTTATATTTTCAAATGGTTTTGTTTCAAAAAATATGCTTATTACGTTGAGTGACAGAATACAAACATAATGAAGAAGCAAGAACCTCCTTCCAACTCCCTCCTGAGTGACCTTTCTTGAGGTTCCTAGTGTGACAGTTGGCCACAAACCTGTCATTCCCTGTCCACACCCATGAAAATATAGACAGTTACATTCTCAGATTGAACTGGGACTTGACACTGACTTTATTAAATGGGTTCACATTTTACACATTGCTCAGCAATTTGATTTTGTCTTTTGAGTAATACGCTTTCTAGAAATTAGATTAAATTTGGATACATACTTTATTTCTATATGTTTTGTATTTTAAAAAAAGATGGAAAAGATGGATTGTTTGGGATTTCCATTGCTTCTATCTAATTGAAACCATTTGTCAGCCTTTGAAACAGCAGAGGAGCCTTGCTGCTAGGACATGTTCATTCTTTGGCCTTTCTGTTCTTCGGTATATCTTTTTGAATGATTAAGCATTTTCCATTTATTTTGCAATCTCAGGTTTGCTGAAGTAGCTTGTTATATCTTTAGCCGAGGAATGGAATGTTTGAATGCTGAAAATGGGCATCTGTGGTATAAATCAAATAGAAAATCCTTCCTATGCTGAAATCTCTGATCTCTGTGCTCTTAATTAAAATAAAGTCTGCAGCATTATAGTCTCGGGGCTATAATGAATTGTGTAAATATAGGCACCTTACCCACGAGAACAATGATCTATTTGCTTCCATCCTATTGCTAATACTTGACATCATTTTAATTTGAAAATGCTGTTTAGCTTATCAGCACCCATAATAAGTGAACATTTATTAAAGCTTCTTCATAATCCAAGCCCTGTGCTAGTTGTTTTACATACATTATCCATTTAATCCTCTCAAAACTACAGAAAAAAAGCCAGGTGCTGATAGTACATACCTGTACTGTTAGGCTGAGATCTAAGGATCACAGTTCAAAGCCAGCCTAGGCAAGAAAGCCTGTCAGATTCTTATCTTGAATTAACCACCAAAAAATAGAAGAGGAGTTGTGGCTCAAGTAGTAGAGTGCTACCTTTAATCACAAAAGCTGAAGGGCAGAGGCTAGGCTCCGAGTTCAAACCTCAATACTGACATACACTCCCCACCCCACTCCCCAAAAAAACAGAACAAGAAACCTTTAATCCACATTTTTGAGATGTAGGAAAAGAAGGTTCAAAGAATTGAGGGAAATTGCTTGTGATCACACAGTTTTTAAATAGAAAAAGTCAGTTTCTTGACAGCTTTAAATTTCTAGCTAGGAAGAAACATTTAAACTTCCTTCTTTATTTCAGAAGGTATGGTGAGTTATATAAAAGTGCCTATCACAGAAATGTGGAGCTGGAAAGGGATTGTGGAGTTTGGGTGCACTCTAAAGAAAATTAGATCTAGGCTGAGACCATCCTCTGTCACGGGCTGATTGTGCCCTTCCATAAATCTGCAAGCTTCAGTTTTCTATCTGTCCAAGACTAACAAATAGATCTCAATAGGTTTTTTTACATAATTGAATGGCATAATGAATGCAAAGAGTTTCCAATAGAATAGGGCACATCATAAATCATCACGGACTGTTATCTGTTTACAGTACCTATATTTAGTGTAATTCAGATGTCACATGGAACATTCTTACATATCGTTTCCCATGAAGACAATCAATTTCTGCTACAGTAGCTATGCCTCAGTATCTTCTTTTGGGCCCCTGGCTCTTCCTCAGATTTCCTGAAGCCTAGTCTTACTAATAACTCTACATAAAACTTGCTGAATCGCTGGTACCTGGCCAATTTGAAGAGTAAATAACATAACTTCATATATATTCATACCACTCTGTTCCCAAACACTGGCTTGATCTCCTATGTGCTCCTTTCTGTAGCCATTACAATGAGACAGTTGCTGAAACACAGATTCACTGACTCATTTATTAGTTTTTACTGAGTATTTCTTACTAGACAGTAAGTACTGCTAGACATACAAAAATGAGTAAGAAATAGCATCTAAGATGATCTAAATATGATCAAAGTACTGTCCGTGCATGTATGTAAATATTTAAGACAAAAAGAAACAATATCTGAACTATTAAGGCAAAATATCTAAAAATCAATGAATTCCCCGGTGCCTATTGCTTAGTTATGTATCTCATCCTTCCGTTGAGTTGTGCACAAAGCCTAAGTTATTTATTGTTTCACAATCTTGAGACTATCATATCTAGAGCTAAACTATCATTTACTTTCTTAAAAAAATGGTAGTCAATAGCAGTTATATCTGTCCTTACATGGAAGATAAAGGGTTGGCAACTTTGTGTCAGACCTCATCTTTTGGAATAGCCAGGGTCTTTCAGATAAATGTCTGAGAACTTCTAACAGAACCAAACAAACTTGGTTCCTTCTGTGATACTCTGTCATGTAGCCCTAGCACAGCTCCCTAACATCATAAGAGATGCCTAGGAAATATTTACAAATGGGTTTGAGTTTTACATGGATGCCCAAATAATAGCCAATTGCATCTCCAAGACCCTTTAAAAAAAGAAATGACTCTCCTGAGTCTAAGCTAGAAAAATGAGTAGGCTGCTCAGATCAAGATATCAGAAAGGGCATTTGTGGTAAGGGTTTCATTTGTGGAGACTCACAGAAGAATGTGAAATAGAAAGTAAATATAACAGTTTAAAATGTGACTCATAAAAATAAAATACAGGTAGTTTAAACTACCTGTATTCCTACTCTTCCTGTCACATGGGACCTATTTATAACATTAAAAACACGTATTGTATTTAAATCAACATGTGTTAAAACTATGCACCATTTACACTAAGTGCTTTAACAGTTCATTGCCCTTTATTGTCTAATTCCATATTTGTATTCTTTTTATTCTTTCCTTGCTTTCTTTTTTTTCTGGTCCTGGGGCTTGAACTCAGGGAATGAGCACCATCTCAAAGTTTCATTTACTCAAGGCTAGCACTCTACCAATTTAGCCACAGTGCCACATCCAGCTTTTTCTAAGTAGTTTGTTAGGGCTAAGAGTCTCATGGACTTACTTGCCTGGACTGACTTTGAACTGAGATCCTCCTATCTCAGCCCACTGAGTAGCTAGGATTAAAGGCATGGGCCCCCAGCACTCCACAGATGCTCTTATAATAATAAAAATACTCCAAAGTTTAAAAATTATATCATAATTCATCAAAGAGCAGAATTAAAATACGAATTCCAGCCAGTCTGTCTTTAAAGGTCTCATTCCCATTCCACACCCCTGCCCCGCTATCTCACAGATCTTTCTGTGGACAAGTGTTCATAAAGAGGATCAGGCTATTGTCTACACACATCTCTTGTGAGGTACTTGACTGAGCACCTCCTCACTTCACTTCTGCAAGTCTTGTTTTTCTCATCTGAAGATTTAGGGTAGAGGACCTTCTAATTTCCTTAAAAAAAAGGATTATAGGGGTAGAGCGCTCGCCTTGAACTGAAGAGCGCAGGGACAGCGTCTAGGCCCAGAGTTCAAGCCCCACGACCAACAACAAAAAAAAAAAGATTGTAGGTATGATAAAAATGCTTGCCAGTTTTTAGTTATATAGGTTTATCGTCATAAGATATCATGTCCTAGTTTATATCTGGGGCTGTTTTTGTGCTTTCCTAAAATAGTAAATTAAGAAATGAATCCTTCCTGATAGGAGGACTTGGGCCAGTAGGGAAATATTTCTGAGAAACAAGAATGTCCCAATAACTACAGAAGTCACATCAAATTAGAAACCTTGTATTCTCTAAGCTCATGTCTTAATCTATGATGACTTTTCTATTTTCTTGATTTATATTCACCTTTCTATGGACTTAACATATGGTAAGCAATCTTGATTAGAGCTACTATAACTTAGCTCATCTCTCCTGTTATTTAACATAATGTTTTTCCATTGATTTATAGAAAAAGGGTTCAGTTGAGAACAGTTTTGAGTGAAATTCTTTTGGTAGAATTCCTACTGAGTCCACTATAAATAATCATTGTGATATAGGTACTTGGTTTCATTCATTGGGAAACAATGATACCAAGATTGTTTTGGATTCAGGAATTATAAACTATCAGAGTTGGAATGGCTATAAATACTGTTTAATCTTCCTCTTCTTGATGGGAAAGGAACAGACACAGAATGATTTATGAACTTTTCTTAGGCCCACACTTGTAAGTAGTAAAGTCAGATTTAGAACTGATAATTTTGAACATTCAGTCCAATACTCTCTGTTTCTCTTTTTTTTTTTGGTCCGGTCATGGGGCCTGAACTCTGGTCCTGGGTGCTGTCCCTCAGCTCTTCAGCTCAAGGCTAGCGCTCTACCACTTGAGCCACAGTGCCACTTCCGGCTTTTTTCTTTTTGCTTATGTGGTGCTGAGGAACCGAACCCAGGGCCTCATGCATGGAAGGCAAGTGCTCTACCACTGAGCCACCTTCCCAGCCCTACTCTGTTTCTTGAAGCTGCTGTTTAAAGATTTTAGAGGTGAGATGGAGGGGGTGTCTGGAAGAAGAAAGTAATAATTACAAAAAAAAAAAAAGCCCTGCAATCAATCAAGGATCACCTGTAAACAGTGCCCACTTAACATGTTACTTACAATCTGGCCAATTTCTTCTCTAGTATTTAGAAGTAAAAACCACATATCCTTACCATCTGGATAAATATTCCTAGGGTACCCAAATCACATCATTAACATTAAAATGAAATGAAAAAAATGGAGATGCAAAGTAAAATTACTGTTTCAAGACATGGATGATTAATTCTCCAAGTTATAAGAACAGCAAATGGCAATACAAAAACCACGGCTCTAAATTACAGCTACAGGACAGATACTTCCCACAGTTAGAAAGTAAAATCAAGTAGCACTGAACTTTGTATAGCCTCGTGCCTTTCTCACTGTCTCACAGTGTTCTTGCCTGTTTATCAGCTGATCAAAAAACATAAACTAAGCAGTCGCAAGTAAAATTTCTTGTGTACATAAAGTATCAAAGGCAACACCAAATTGTGGTGTTGTCTCTGATGCTCACAAGTTTGATTTCAGTATTAACAAGTAGATAACCCTGTGATCGGTCTGGAGTCCATCAATTCTTTATTCTCCCCCAATTACAGAAACATGAAATGCATATGCAAGTCGCTTTTTCCCTTTCACTGATCCATTCATTTACTCAAATGAGTGTTCAGTTTCAACCACACATCAAATATAGTTACATACAACAAAATCACAATGGTCAACACACGAGGTAAAGAGGTTAAATCTGAAGATCATGGTTCCAAGCCAGGCCAGGCAGGAAAATCCATGAGACTCCTATCTACAATTAACCACCAGAAAACCAGAAGGGGAGCTGTGGCTCAAAGTGGTTGAGTGCTAGCCTTGAGCAAAAGAGCTCAGAGACAGCCCCCAGGTCTTGAGTTCAAGCCCCACAATCTCTCCCCCCCCCCAAATCCCTCTGACTGCTATGAGGATTAAATGGGGAAGTAGTCTGGCAGCAGGACTTGGGGGTAGGAGCCACAATAGAAGAGCAGGAGTAGAAGAATCAGAGCTGTACTGGGAGCTAGAGTCCTTATTCCACAGCCCATGTTTCATATGAACAAAAGGCTTGCTTTTAGTCGTTATTTTACTGTTGACTATCTTTATACTCTGATTTTCATTGAAGTCACCTTTCTGAAACAAAATAACCATTTGCCCTTGCTATATTTTTTCTTTTTTTCTCTTAATGACCAGGGTGTACAGTGTGGTGTCTGTTAGAAACAAGCCTTTATAGGATCATATTGCACTATTTCAGTAAAGTATGGGCATGTTACAGCCTCTCTTCTTTCTGTCTTATATTTAGTGATCCAGAATCATTGCTGAATGAACTGGAAGTTCCTTCTTCTTCCACAGGAAGAAAACTTTTTGGATATACTTAGTCAAGTACAGTGCAAAAGAATGGGGATTTCCCTAAGCAGACAACTGCCTGTACTATTGAATTATGGTCAATATTGCCATGTGATTGGGTGCCTATGTCTTAAAGACTTCCTGGTCAGTTTGGAATTCTTCATTGTACATTTCTAGTTGTGCGACCTTCGATAAGTCCTAAAACTTCCTTTTGTCTCGATTTTCTCATTTATAAAAGGACCAGCTGGGTATGGTGGCTCATCTCTAGCTTAGATGAGGGTAATGGTGGTTTGAGGTCATCTTGGACAAAAAAATTAATGAGATCTAATGAGATCTAATCTCAATAGAAACTGGGAATGGTGGCAGTCAACTTTCATCTCAAGGAAAACCAAAATGGGAAGGTTGTAGTCCAGGTTATGTCCAGCAAGAACATAAACACAAGATGCTATTCATAAATAATAATAATAAGGCTGGGAAGTTGGCTCAGTGGTAGAGTGCTTGCCTTGCATGCATGAGGCCCTGGGTTTGATTCCTCAGCACCACATAAGCAGAAAAAGCCGGAAGTGGGGCTGAGGCTCAAGTGGTAGAGTGCTAGTCTTGAGCTGAAGAGCTGATGGACAGCGCCCAGACCCAGAGTTCAAGCCTCACGACTGGGAAAAAAAAAATAATAATAACTGAAGCAAAAAGGGCTAGGGGTATGGCTTCAAGTGGTAGAGTACCTGTCTAGCAAGCAAAGGCTCCAAGTTTAATCCTCAGTACCACCAAACGATTATTTTAAAATAAAAGGAGTAGAATATCACTTTCTTCCTCGAAGGTTTATTAGGACAAATAAACTGAGTTAATGTTTGTGAAGTGCTTGAAAAACGGTATTCACTTAGTAAAGATGAACAGTTATTAATACTATTAAAAATAAAGATTTAATGATGAACCATTGCACAAATAAAACCCTCCTAGTAAAAATCCTCCACAATTATTTATTAAAATGTAGCAGCAACATTATGCACCTGCTTAAACATCATACAATCTGCAAAGTTTTTCAGCTTATTCATCTTGCAGAGCATATTTGGACATTTTACTGCAAAAAGCTATATAGTCTGAATGGTTTATTGATAATCTTTATTTTTATTACTACAGTGAGTATGTAATACCACCTAAAGTGAAAAATCTAATATAGAATTTAATGGAACTGAATATGGTATAAACCATTCTATAAATCTGATTTCTTTGGCTAAGTAAAATTGTCTTATGGGTAATTTGTTGATTTTTGCCTTTCAATTTACATGGCAGATAATAACTAGTAATATATTTTTCCCTTTAAAATTTTGCAAAATATGACATTGGAGTCCACAATCTTTATAAAATTTATTATAAAATGTAACCAAATTACAGATTCCCAAAGCAAATATCTCTAAGTTATGCATTTGGTTCTGTGTCTCATGCTAGTCTCTTTTGAGGCCAAGTGTCACAATGGGAAGGAGAGATCTCTAGAGAGATAATGGAGGATAGACCATGAAGGGCAAGCCTCAAAATGAGCTTTCTCTTATTAATGATACCATATAACCAATGACATTTATTTACATTCATGAGCATTGATAGAGTTATCCTGATAGAAGAAGGGAATGTGGAAAATTGGCAAATCTTAAAGAAAAATATCCAAATACTTATTGAAAACATGTAAAGCTACTGTTGACTTAAAAATACTTGTTTAACCACTTTGGAAAGTAGTATGGAGATTCCTCAAAAGACTCCACATAGAGCTCCCCTATGACCCAGCAATCCCACTTTGGGGCCTTTACCCAAATGATCACAAACAAGACCACACTAAAGCTACCAGCACAACTATGTTTATTGCAGCCTTATTTACCATAGCTAAGATATGGAACCAACCCAGATGCCCTTCAGTAGATGAATGGATCAAGAAAATGTGGTATATATACACAATGGAATTCTATGCCTCCATCAGAAAGAATGACATTGCCCCATTTGTTAGGAAATGGAAAGACTTGGAAAAATTATATTAAGTGAAAAATATGAATCCAATATTAGCAAAAATGAGATATTAATGGTAATTTTAACTTATCTTTTTAGATTTTTTTTACCTTATAACTACATCACACAACATTGACTACACATTAATGGAAGGTGGTTATGGCACATCTATAGCTACTGTTGACATAGTTGTAAAATTCGAAGTGTTCTGGAATCAAGGCTCTGTTCTTTTATAGGATAAGCTTATCATTGGCCTCTTGACCTGACTGACACAGTAAAGGATTATTAACCATTGGTTAATCCTTGTCCCTTATACTGTAAATTAACTACTATCACCAACACAATCTGTAGGCTTTCTAGCCCTAATACTCTAAAACAGTATTGCTATAACTCAAGACAAGTGAAAATAATCTCTTCTTCTAGTTCACATCCATATATCACAGTAGTAGTAGTCAATGAAAGACAAAAAAAAACCCATAGAGTAATTCTGAATTGCCACATATAATGTACTTATCCCAAGCACCATTTTGATCCATGGATGACTTTCTGCCATCTTCTCTCTCATTCACTGCTGTGAGTGAGATTACTGTGGATAAGATCACCTTGACATCTGTATTCTTGATAATGGCCATTCTTATTGGGGTAAGAGGGAATCTCAGTGTTGTCTTGATTTGCATTTCTTTTATGGCTGGCTGTTTATTAGCCATTTTTACTTCTTCTCTTTTGCCCATTTATTCAATGGATTTTTGATTGTGTAAGGGTATAGTTTTTTTCAGCTCTAAAAATATTCTGGATATTAGGCCCTTGCCAGCCAGGTAGCTGGCAAAGATCATATCCTATTCTGTAAGTTGTCCTTTTGGTTTAATAACTATGTCCTTTGCTGTGCAGAAACTTTTTTCATTAAATCCATTTGTCAATGTGCTCTAGAATCTCAGACCCTGAGTAAATATCACCCACACAACCATATTCCCTTATCTTACTTTATTTTTCTCCCTTGTGCTGAAAATATTTTTATTTGAGTGCTTTTTTATTATCTCTCTACGTTTTATATTCTGTGAAAACAAGGGCTTGTCTGTTTTGCATATACATTAGCTCAAGCAAAGAGAAGAGTAACTGGGATATAATTAATTAATTATCTTTATACTGGGTATTCTGGAATTACATGAATATCTATAAAACTTTATATTGCTAACAGATTAGCTTCTTGAAACCTTTTTGCTCAGTTTATACTCCATTGATTGTATTGTCTTGATATTTTCTTAATGTTTTCTTCTCTTTTATGTCTCTCATACTTTCTTCTTGTGTCTCTCCATATCCGCTCATTTATTATTTCACTTCACTCCTTTTTATCTTTCTATCTTTCAATTTAACAAATATTTGTCGGTGTTTGGCAACATAAGGAGACATGAAAACAGGGTGTAAAGAGACAGGTATATAAGCCCCAAATATAATACAGGTGTGATTCATATGTTGAGGGACAGTTCTGTAAGCTCTGAAGAGTTATAAAAGGTTTTTTGTCCACAGTCGTAGGTCAGAGACAGCTTCTTAAAGAAAAGTACTGAGACTGTGAAGAATAACATGAATCAATGAGTAGAATGGGTTGCTTATGGCAGGGCCCCTCTATAATAGGAGGGAATAGTGTAGAAGCCGTACAAAGGAAATAACGCAGTTCTTCCATTTATCCTCTGGCCCCAACGATTGGCTACTCAAAGAATATTCAGGATTGAAACATGCCCAGTTTACATGCAGCTATTAACAAAGTGCTCTCATAGTCACTGTTCAGTTCACATAGTAATTCCAGATGACAACTACAATTATCTCTTTACACACGGAGTAGCTACTTGACCCAAGCTGACTCAGCTATTGATGGATGGATCTAGCCATCACATACTGCATGAGATGTCCTGGCTTTATAGAATGTAATGATAAGAGTATTAGGTGGAACTTTTGGGAATTGTCTCTAAATTACAATTTATCAAAATCATGCTAACTTTCCTTGGTGTGTTTAAAGATGCTTTATGAAAGGGTCTGTCTTTGGTTTATGTCATTTCTTAAAATTCAGTGGTTTTGCTCAGATATTTATTTCTTTTGAGGAAGCAAGGTCAGTAGAAGGAAATTGACACACATTTAAGGAATGGATAGGCCAGATTTTGCACCTAGGTCTGAATGCAGTCAATAGAGAAATGAAGTAAAAGTCAGAAGGTATAAAGTTCAGTTATGCAGGATTAATGGACCATAGATCTAATGCACATTTCAGTGATTATAGTTGATAATAGGTACAGTACAGTTGAAATTTCCTAAAGTTAAAAAAATAAAGACTCCATTACAAAATGGCTGTATGACCTTGAGAAATGTATCCCTCTAGTTCTTCATCTGTAGAAAAGAGATATTCACTTACTTTCCAGAACTGTGTTGAAGTGGAACCACATCATAACCAAAGCAAGAAAATGGCACTCAACATATGTTAAATTGTTTCCTCCTTTTCCTTTTCTTACAGGGACACAAATTCTTATATTTTACTATTGAGACAAGTAGAAAGAAGTAAGGACAGGATAGTAATACATTCTCAAGCTTGTTACGTGGTGTTATGTGTATGTGTATCAAGTCTTAGAGAATCCTGAACAGAGTATTGAAACTCAGTTAGTGCCAGATGGCTCTGATAGATGAGAACATCTAAGCTGTTAGGTTAGCTTACTTGATTTGACTAGTGCCTCTCAACTCACTTAAGGAAACACATTTTGTCCTGTCTTCTCAGCTATCTTTTTACTATTGCTGGGGCTAGGTGGGTCACAGTGTAAGAAAACATATGAAAACACATCTTGAAAGAGTGTTGTATTTATTAAAATTCTACTATGTCCTAAGTCAGTACTATGCATTTTCTACAAGATCTCCCAATCTTTCAGGAAAATATGGTAATTCTCACTTTATGTACAAGGAATCAAATGCAAGATTTAGTAGAAACACTTTTGTCATGGTAGTTTGTGGTAAATACCTTTCTGTCATTCTGTAATTTGAATCCTATTCTTATCTCCAGTTTTCAGATGAGAAATTGAGGCACAGAGCAATGAAGTGCTTGCTGAGCATTTAACAATTAACAAAGCTGGATCTAAATTGACAGTGGGGCTCCACAAGCCATAGCCTTGACCTTGTCACTTAAATGTCATGTAAACAAACACCATAATCTGGTTCTTTTGGGTGTACCTCATACATGGTATTATTAAAGATTTATAGAATCTTCTTTGTAATTCATTAGTGAGTTGTTTCTTCTCTCTATCCAGAAGGACAGAAAAAGTTTTACAGGATTGCTTTCTCCCATCAATAGCTGCAATGTGATCAGTAGAAGCCATGAGCTTTGTTTCATTGTTTGGTAGGGTAGACCTTAATGCCTGTTCTTCTAGCCATTATACCACCACCATATGGCCACCCTTATGAACATTTTACCAAAAGAACTTAGCTGTGGCTGTTAGTGTATGTCTGTGTGTGTGTCGACATTTCAATTGTCAACTCTCATCTTAGATTTTTTTTTTTTGAAAATTGGGTTGACCTGGAGGTAAAATGTTGGTTTTTTTCATATATCCTGCTTTCTAATAGAATTGCAGTTAACAGCAGAACCTTGTATTTGTTTTATGTTTTTTCTTCCTATTCTTTTATAAAGTTTCACTTGCCACCTTGAAACAGGAGATGAAAGCAAAATGAAACAGCTGAAATAAACAATATTACTGAAGACATCAAATGCCAATTATATAAGGCCTTGCTCTGAATTGGTAATGTTTGTAAACTCTTACAGCGATCCAGTGCTTCAAAGACATTCTACTATTTCTCCTTTTAATTCCTATGATGCTATACAAAATGGAAATATCTATTTTACAGTCTAGGAATCTGAAATGATGGAGAGTCTATGACTTTTGGTAACAGAGCACAGAATCCAGAAATAACAAAGTACATTAGTGAGATTGGGGGGCGGAGGTTGAGATTAAAAAATTTGTGCAGGTTCACCACTTACTGTCTACTTGAGCTTGGATGAGGGAATTAACTATTTTATGCCTCCAGTTTCCCCATCTATACCTCTACCATGGACTGTTATTAAAACTAAATTAGTTAATCCATGTAAGTAAGCTACCTTGAGCACAGCTGGCACAAAATAAGCTCCATTTAGCCATTAATATTATCATTGATTTGTCATTATTAGCCTTGAGTTTAGTCAAAGACATGGTTTTAAGCCCTGGCTATAGCTGGGCGTGGAGAGAGGATGGGAAGTGAATTCAGAGGAAACATGCTGCCATCTGGCCTAATGAAAATTGAGTTACATTGTACACTTGCCTTCAAGTCTACATTTTGACATCTCCTTTACACTTCAATGCATTTTTCAAATATAGATTGATCCTATTTCAGAAAAATCTTTTCCAAAGTAGGCCTAATTATAAATGTTACATAAAAATACAATTTCATTGTTACAATGGGTCAACTTGTATCCTTATTTCAGCATTTTGTTATTTCCCTTCCTCTCCCCAAATTAGAAAAATGTATATACAAGATGGAAGGATGTACAAGACACTATGTTGAAAACGAACTTTACAGTTTCGGGGTGGGGGAGGGAGAGAGAAGGTGGGGAGGTGGGGAGGGAAGGGATGGTAGGGGAAAATCAAAGGAAGGGATAACAATGCTCAATAGGAAGTGTACTCATTACCTTATTTGTGTAACTGTAACCTCTTTATACAGTATCTTTACAATAATATATATATGTATATATATATATATATATATTAAAAAAGCTACAATACTAAAATAAATACAATTTCATAGCCAGGCACGGGTGGCTAACTACTGTAATTCTAGCTATTTAGGAGGCTGAGATCTGAGGAACATAGTTCAAAGCCAGCCCAGGCAGGGAAGTCTATGAGACTCTTATCTCCAATTAACTACCAGAAAAACAAAAGTGGAGCTGTAGTTCAAAGTGTTAGAGTGCTAGCCTTGAGCAGAAAAGCTCAGGGGCAGCACCCAGGCCCCGAGTTCAAGTATCATGACCGACAAAAATTAATTAATTAATTAATTAAAATATGTGTCAAAGAAAGTTATTTTTAATTATGAAACTCTAAAATTAAAAAAATCCTAGGATAAGTAATTACAAATAAATACATTCCCCAAATATGTAAGATTTGCAATACTTTAAGGAAAATATAAGCGAATGCAGTTTATTTTTATGTACCTTTATGGTTTGAGCATAGAGATGTGTACATACCAAGTAGCATCTGTGCACTTAATGATGCTTTCTAGTCCCTAAGGGTAGAATCAATTCCGAGATTTCACTGCATAACAGTTGACTAGATAATGTATGATTGACAGAGTTTTACCGCAAAGTTTTAAATATATACAACCAAAGAATTCTGAGAGCAGCTCTGATAAGGTTATGCTGAATTTAACCTCGGGAGAACTATGTAGGAGTTGCATGGGAGACAGTAGTAGCTTCATCCACAGAACCAGTGCCTTCTCTTCTGCAGCTTTCAGAGAATCATTTGGGTAAGTTTCTCTTATAAAAATTAACCATACATAGGATATATAATCCCTAGTGAAATAATAAAGTGTGCTATTTTGTACCCTCCCTTGCAAAAGGAAATTAATATTTACAAATACTAACATTTATCAGTATTTACCAGATCATTATTATAATCTTTGCAACCAGGGAAGTTACGCTGTAAGGACTGAGATTCAAAGGCAGACCAGGTAGAAAAATGTGTGAGACTATTATCTCCAATTTAAAAAGCTAGAACTGGAGGCATGGTCCAAGTCATGGAGTTCCAGCCTTGAGAGAAAAAGAGAAAACATTAATTCAGGCCCCAGGACCAGCACTGGAAAAAAAAAAAAGCTGTACTTTGATTCTACGGTACAGAAAAAGTTGCTAATATACCTCATCAAAGTGAATAGTTTATACGTGTTTCAAAAAGAAATGTATCAGAGTTCCGGGAAGATGGCGGAGGAGAAGCTGGAATCTGAACAAGCTCTTACATAGAAAACAGTCTCAGAGTTCCAGTGAACAGTCCCAAGCCAGAGAATCACACCAAGTGTGCCATCACAGGACAGAGAGTTAGTCAAGAGAGGGGAAGCCAAGCAGACACATCTGAGCGTCTGCCAGCAGCTGCTGCTGCGGCGGCAGGGTCGCAGCGGCGACCGCAGCCGCGGCCATACCTGAGCGCTCACACAGAGAGTCTGGAACGAAGGAGCCAGACGCAGCGGATGAGCGGATTCTACTCAACACCAGCAAGAACCGACAAGGAGCGGACAACTTCATCCTGCACTTTGCAGACCAGAGACGACCCAGGATCCAAGACTCGGCATGAGTAGAAGCCCGACTTCCTCACTCCTTCTCTGGGAGCAGAGGAGGGAAGGCCACCCCTCCCCCCCAGCACCGGTGATCTCCATCTTGGATACCGACAAAGCTCGGAGGAGCGGCTAGCTCCAGCTCAGGCCTTGGAATAAAACGAGTCATTTAGCAGGTCACAAGAACTTAACGGCGAAGTGACCTCACAGACTCAGTTCCATCCAGGGAAAAGTCACCCAGCTCAGGCGCCAGCCATTGGAGTGGCTCTCCTCACCGGGTAACCAGAGCCAGAGGCTGCCCCGCCCTCTAGCAGCCACCACAATCAATTGAAAAACAGAAACCCTGAGAATGGCTCCAGGCTGGGTGCTGTGAGTTTTTTTCACAAAATAGCCCCAGGGAAAAGCTACTGTTTGTTGAAAGGCCTCAACTCTACCCAGAACCTAGCCTCATCACTGCATCCCCCTCTTTTGTGATTCTCAAAGCAGATCACCCTCCCAGTAAACTAACCTGGGAGGGGGAATCTCAAAATCTTGGGTAAAGCAGAGCATTTTTCTGCCTGTTCCAACAAACTGACTTAAGAAACCAATCAAGCCACAGGACCTCAAGCTGACCAGAGACTCCAACCACACTCTGGTTACAGACAAACGGGAGATACAGGACTCTTCCCACCCCTCCCAAAAAAAAAAAAAAAAAATCAAAGAACTTTTTTTTTCTTCTTCTTCTTTTCTTTTTTCTTTTTTTTGTTTTGTTTTTTTTTCGTCTTTTGTTACCTTATACATATAAAAAAAATTTTTTTTGCTTTTCTAAAACTTTTATTAATCTTTAATTTTTGCCTCTTCTGAAAAAATAATTGTTTTCCATTAACATTTTTTTTCTTTCTCCTCTTATAATTTTTATTTTTGGAACACGTGAATGTGTGTTTTCCTTTCTTTTCTTGTCTTCTTTCTCTTTTTCTTTCATTCTTAATTATCTTTTTGTTTTTTGTCTAGCTCTACTGAATTTCTGATCTTTTCTTCTCACTTTCCTATCCTTTCCATCTTTTCCTCTTTGTTCTTCTTTATATGACTTAACTCTTGTCCTGCACATCCTCAGATAAACCCGTAGTTAACCAGTAGACCCTATCCCCCATTGTGTACACACTTAATCCACAAACTTATTACTCAATTCAAAACCTCTGAGACTTAAATTCATTAATAGCAGTACTACCTCTTTATACCTATATAATATTTTAAGCATTTTTTTAAAGTTTTTCACATCTCCTCTATGTCCCTCCCTTTCTCTCAACATATTCATATTCCTCTGTAAATAGATGGTCTTTTAATCTCTAAAATAACATTAATTTTTACGTTTCTTTTTTTTTCTGGTCTCTTTTCATTCCCCTTTCCCTTTCTTCTTTTTCCCTCTCTCTCTACTTGCATCCTACCCAACCTATTTCCTGCATTGTGATTAGGACATAGTTAACTCTCCCTGTGCCTCCCCACACAAATCTATTCCTATTTTTTACCCACATCTCTCCCTAACCCTAATAATTTCTGGTTTTCCAAATTCTTCTCTGCGGTTCGAAGCCCTTTAACATATAGTTGTTTGATGTCGAAGAGATGTATCTGTTGAACTAGATTGTTTCTGTAGACTATTGACTGTACAAATGCAAACTTTGGTTGATGGTTGCCTTAAGATAGTGTTCTAGCACAAAACTGGTGCTATCTTCATCTCAAATGGGCAGAGTAAGTCGGAAAAACACAAGAAAAATGGCAAATTCGGGTATCTCAATTCCCAATCTTGATAATCAGGGGTTAGAAGAGATAATGAATAATCCAGAGGAGAGTTCCCAAACAGCTCTACAAACACTGCTGGCAAACATGATAAATGAAAAGTTGGACAAGGTACAAAGGACTCTGTATGAGCGTGATAGGGAGAGAGAGGAGGCATCCCAGAAGTTTATACAGGAATATCATAAGCGTGAGGAAGCTACTCAAAAACTGATACAGGATTTGCGTGAACAACTTGAGAATACTCAATGAGAAAGGGAGGAATGGCATGAGCAGGCTGAGAACACTCAAAGAGATCTGCAGGAATCCCACGAACGGGAGGAAGCTAATCAAAGAGTAATACAGGAATTGAGAGACCAGATAGAGAACACACAAAGATCACTAAAGGCATTCATGGAATCCATTAACAAAGAGCTGAAGGAAGTCAGGGAGACCACAAAGGGAATGCTGAATGGAACCAAACAGAAGGAATGGGAGCCCAAAGAAACCATAACCAATCAACTAAGTGATTTGAGGACAAACACTGAACACCAAATTAAGGAAGTAAAGAAATTCATACAAGACCTAAAACAGAGCTTCAACAAAGACCTTGAAGCCATCAAAGCTGACCAACTAGAAGGAAAAGAGATAAAAAACAAAGTAGAGAGTCTTGACAGCAGGTTAGACCATGCAGAAGATCGAATCTCAGGGATTGAAGACAGCCTAGATATTATAGAGAAAGAACATACAACCATCCAAGACAAGTCCAAGAAATATGATAGATCTATCCAACACCTGGAAGACACCATCAGAAGGCCTAATCTAAGGATAATGAGTGTAGAGGAGCACCTAGAAACAGAAGTTAATGGTCTAGGAAATTTGTTTAACAGGATCCTAGCAGAGAACTTCCCAAACATGCAAAAAGATAGGCCTGTCCAGATACAAGAAGCCTTTAGAACCCCAAATAGACCAGACCAGAATAGGACATCCCACCGCCACATTATAATCCACACAGGATCAACTCAGAACAAGGAAAAGATCCTTAAAGCTGTCAGAGAGAAAAGGGTAATCACTTATAAAGGGAAACCAATTAGAATCACCTCAGATTTCTCAGCAGAGACAATCAAAGCAAGAAGAGCCTGGAATGATGTATGCCATGCCCTAAAAACAAACAACTATCAACCAAGAATACTGTACCCAGCTAAACTCTCCTTCATAACTGAAGGCCAAATAAAAACCTTCCATAGCAAAGAAAAATTGAAACAATACATCTCCACCAAACCAGCCCTACAAAAGATTCTTAAAGATGTCCTACACATAGAAAACCAACAAGACCGCAATAAAGGCCAAGAAACTGCACCCAAACTGAGAATCCAAGAACCATAGGAAGAACCCAGTTTTCGCAGCCCCCAAGAAGGTGGATAACATGGCAGGAACTCCCAAATACCTCTCAGTCCTATCTCTTAATGTTAACGGACTGAACTCTCCAATTAAGCGACATAGACTGTCTAGTTGGATTAAAAAACAAGACCCTTCTATCTGCTGCCTGCAGGAGTCACATCTTGCCCGTAAAAACAAACATATTTTCAATGTTAAAGGCTGGAACAAAATCTACCAAGCAAACAGACCGCATAAACAGGCGGGAGTTGCAATCCTAATATCAGATAAAATAGACTTCAAATTAAAATTCGTGAAAAGAGATAAAGAAGGTCGCTACATACTAATTAAAGGATCTCTCCTTCAGGAGGATATTACAATTCTAAATATCTATTCGCCAAACAATGGAGCACCCAAATTTATCAAAGAAACACTACTTTCCCTCAAATCCCATATAGATCCAAAGACATTAATTGTTGGGGATTTTAACACACCACTCTCCCCACTAGATAGATCACCTCGGCAAAAACTCAACAGAGAAACCGCAGATCTAAACAGCTGCATAGATCAACTAGACTTAACAGACATCTACCGAACATTTCACCCAGCAGCATCAGAATACACGTTTTTCTCAGCAGCACATGGAACGTTTTCTAAAATAGACCACATTTTAGGCCACAAAGCAAACTTGTCTAAATTCAGAAACATTGAAGTTATACCTTGCATTCTCTCTGACCACAAGGGAATAAAATTAGAACTCAACACCAAAAGCCACCAAAGAAAGTCCGGTATCACATGGAGGCTGAACAACACACTGCTGAATCATGAGTGGGTCATGGAAGAGATCAGAAAGGAAATTCAAATGTTCATGCTATTCAACAAAAATGAACACACAAAATACCAGCTCCTCTGGGACACAGCAAAGGCAGTACTCAGAGGCAAGTTTATAGCTCTGAGTTCCTACATCAACAAATTGGAGAGATCTGAAACTAACAATTTAATGACACATCTAAACCTCCTTGAAAAAGAGCAGCAAGATAAACCCCAATCCAGTAGACGGAAAGAAATAATCAAAATTAAATCAGAATTAAATGAATTAGAATCCAAAAAAACTATAGAAAGAATCAACAAAACAAAGAGTTGGTTCTTCGAAAAACTTAACAAAATTGACAGACCCTTAGCAAATCTTATCAGAAAAAGAAGAGAACACACCCAAATTAATAAACTCAGAGATGAGAATGGAAACATCACCACGGAAACAACCAAGATTCAGAACATTATAAGGGAATACTTCTCAAAACTTTATGCTAATAAGTTTGAGAACTTGACAGAAATGGACCTCTTCCTAGCAAATATTGACATGCCAAAACTAAACCAAGATGAGTTAAACTATCTTAACAGGCCCATATCAAGCATTGAAATAGAAACAGCAATAAGAGACCTCCCAGCTAAGAAAAGTCCAGGACCAGATGGTTTTACAGCGGAATTTTACAAGGCCTTCAAAGCAGAGCTCACACCAATTCTCCTCCAACTCTTCAATGAAATTGAAAGAGAAAGCTCACTACCGAACACATTCTATGAAGCCATCATAACCCTCATCCCAAAACCAGGCAGGGACTCATCAAAGAAAGAGAACTATAGACCCATTTCTTTGATGAACATTGATGCAAAACTTCTCAACAAAATTTTGGCCAACCGACTTCAACAATTCATCCAAAAAATCATACACCACGATCAAACAGGATTCATTTCAGGGATGCAAAGCTGGTTCAATATACGCAAATCAATTAATATTATTCATCACATCAACAGGAGCAAGAATAAGAACCACATGGTTATCTCAATAGACGCAGAAAAAGCATTCGACAAGATCCAACACCCCTTTATGATGAAGGTTTTGGAAAAATTAGGAATCCATGGAACATTCCTCAATACAATAAAGGCTGTATATGACAAACCTACAGCCAGCATTATACTCAATGGTGAAAAACTAAAGCCATTTCCTCTTAACTCAGGAACAAGACAAGGATGCCCACTCTCTCCACTTCTCTTCAATCTAGTATTAGAATGCCTAGCTACAGCAATAAGACAAGATGCAGACATAAAGGGGATCCAAATAGGGAAAGAAGAAATAAAACTCTCCCTCTTTGCAGACGACATGATCTTGTATTTAAAGAATCCCATAGGCTCCACTCCCAAATTACTCAAGCTGATTCAAAACTTTGGCAAAGTAGCAGGTTATAAAATTAACCCCCAAAAATCAATGGCTTTTCTGTATGCCAACAATGAGAAAAGTGTGGCTGAAATTAGGAAAGCAACTCCATTTGCAATAGCCCCACAAAAAATAAAATACCTAGGAATTAACTTAACTAAAGAAGTGAAGGACCTCTATGATGAAAACTTTAAAATCTTGAAAAAGGAAATCAACACAGAACTTAAAAAATGGCAAAACCTCCCATGCTCCTGGATTGGAAAGATTAACATCGTGAAAATGGCAATACTTCCCAAGGCTATCTACAAATTCAACGCAATACCTATCAAAATTCCACCCTCATTCTTCAAGGAAATAGAAGAGGCAATCCAAAAATTCATATGGAACAATAAAAGACCCCGAATAGCAAAAACGCTCCTCAATGGAAAGAACACTGCTGGAGGAATATCAATACCAAATTTCAAACTCTACTATAAAGCCATAGTAATCAAAACAGCTTGGTATTGGCATAAGAACAGACCTCAGGACCAATGGAATAGAATTGAAAACCCAGAAATAAACCTACAGACCTATAGCCATCTAATCTTCGATAAGGGAGCTAAAACAATAGAATGGAAGACAGACAGCCTCTTCAGTAAATGGTGCTGGCAAAACTGGTTAACTACATGTAGAAAACTAAAGCTAGATCCTTATATATCACCCTGCACCAGAATCAACTCCAAATGGATCAAAGACCTTGAAGTCAAAGCAGACACTCTGAAAACATTACAGGATGGAACAGGAGAAACCCTGGGTCTCCTTGGCTCAGGCCGAAATTTTCTGAATAGAGACCCGGAAACACAACAAATCAAAGAAAGGTTGGACAAATGGGATTGCATAACGTTGCAGAGCTTCTGCAGGGCAAATGACATAGCTAGCAAGATCAATAGAAAGCCCACGAACTGGGAGAAGATCTTTACTAGCCATACAACGGACAAGGGTCTCATATCTAAAATATACTTGGAACTCAAAAAATTAAACCACCCAACAACAAATCCTCAAAGAAGCAACTGCCCAATAAGTAAGTGGGCGAAAGACTTAAAGACAAGCTTCTCTGAAGAAGAAAGAAGGATGGCCAATAGACACATGAAGAAATGTTCAACATCCCTAGCCATAAAAGAAATGCAAATCAAAACAACATTGAGATATCACCTCACTCCAGTTAGAACAGCAAAAATCAAGAACTCTAACAACAACAGATGCTGGAGGGGATGTGGACAGAAAGGAACCTTACTTCATTGTTGGTGGGAATGTAAACTTGTTCAACCACTTTGGAAAGCAGTATGGAGGTTCCTCAAAAGACTCCACATAGAGCTCCCCAATGACCCAGCAATCCCACTTTTGGGCATTTACCCAAATGATCACAAACAAGGCCACCCTAAAGCTACCTGCACAACTATGTTTATTGCAGCATTATTTACCATAGCTAAGACATGGAACCAACCCAGATGCCCCTCAGTAGATGAATGGATCAAGAAGATGTGGTATATATACACAATGGAATTCTATGCCTCCATCAGAAAGAATGACATTGCCCCATTTGTTAGGAAATGGAAAGGCTTGGAAAAAATTATATTAAGTGAAGTAAGCCAGGCCCAAAGAAACATAGGTCCCATGGTTTCCCTTATTTGCAATATCTAGTATAGGTATGAGTCAAGCGGAAAAAGTCAGATAATGTGATGTTAGGAAAATGAACCCTTTAATATGTATTTTAATGTTTTTGTTTCTTTCATGCATGTATTTCTAACGCATTTATAAGATTATTTCTTTGTTGCTTTGTATGTCCCTCCCCCACAGTGTAACCCCCGCTTTCACTATATTTGATGTTAGTATAACATGTGGAGGAGATGGGGACAAACAAGTCGTTTAAGGATTCAGGTGGACCTGTTGCAACAATGAGAAGTACAAAATGTCATGTCAAAACCAGCTTTACAATGTCGGTGGGGGGGGGGGGGGTGGGGGGGTATGATTGGGTGGGAGGGAGGGGGGAGGCTGGGAAGGGAGGTGAAGGGTAAACAAAGGAGGAGGCTGCAATGCTTGGTAAGAAATGTATGCATTATCCTGCCCATGTAATTGTAACCCCTCTGTACAGTATGTTCTCAAATAAAATAAAATAAAATTTAAAAAAAAAAAAAAAAAAGAAAATGTGGTATATATACACAATGGAATTCTATGCCTCCATCAGAAAGAATGACATTGCCCCATTTGTTAGGAAATGGAAAGGCTTGGAAAAAATTATATTAAGTGAAGTAAGCCAAACCCAAAGAAACATAGGTCCCATGGTTTCCCTTATTTGCAATATCTAGTATAGGTATGAGTCAAGCGGAAAAAGTCAGAGAATGTGATGTTAGGAAAACGAACCCTCAAATATGTATTTTAATGTTTTTTTTCTTTCATGCATGTGTTTCTAACGCATTTATAAGATTATTTCTTGGTTGCTTCGTATGTCCCTCCCCCACTGTGTAACCCCTGCTTTCACTATATTTGATGTCAGTATAACATGTGGAGGAGATGGGGACAAACAAGTCGTTTAAGGATTCAGGTGGACCTGTTGCAACAATGAGAAGTACAAAATGTCATGTCAAAACCAGCTTTACAATGTCGGAGGGGGGGAGGGGGGGTATGATTGGGTGGGAGGGAGGGGGGAGGCTGGGAAGGGAGGTGAAGGGTAAACAAAGGAGGAGGCTGCAATGCTTGGTAAGAAATGTATGCATTATCCTGCCCATGTAATTGTAACCCCTCTGTACAGTATGTTCTCAAATAAAATAAAATTAACTTAAAAAAAAAATAAAGCTACAGTATTATAAAGTTAAAAAAAAAAAAAAGAAAAAAAAAGAAATGTGTCTCACTTAAGATAATAGTTCTCAATTCTGACAGGTACCACAACCTAAGAAACTTAAACTTGGACTCCCTCATCCCCCTCCAAATGTCTCCAATGAGGGATGTTCAGGGGTGACACATTAGTATTAGAAATGGAAATATATCCCATGGGCATTCTGATGTACAGGCAAGTTTGGAAACTACTACCTTAAATTTATTAATTCTTTGACTTCAGAAAATTGTATCAATAAAAATAAAAGCAAAATATAGACCTTATTTTTGCAGGGGGGAGGACTGGTCCTGGGGCTTGAACTCAAGGCCTGGGCACTGTCCCTGAGCAACTTTTGCTCAAGGCTAGCACTCTACCACTTGAGCCACAGTGTCACTTCTGGTTTTTCTGTTTATGTGGTACAGAGGAGTCAAACCCAGGGCTTCATGAATGCTAAGCAAGCAGTCTACCACTAAGCCATATTCCCAGTCCTGTAGCACCTTTTTTTTTTTTTAAAGTAGACTTTTTTATTTTTACTTTTTTGTGCTGTTACTAAGGCTTGAACTAAAGGTCTGGGTGCTATCCATTAGCTCAAAGCTGGTACTCTACCCCTTGAACCACAGTTCTACTTCTCCAAAATGTAGCACATTAGAAGAAAACATAGGCCTTTCTTCCATGGGGTAAATTTTCATATAAATACTGATGACTAACCAAATGATAATATTAGTGGTAATTGAAACGAAAAGCTTGTCCCTCAACAAAAGTTACTAAACATGGAATTTGTACAGTGGTAGTTAGATTTTATAAGTAAGAATTCCAGTTATTTATCAGTATTGGCATTGTATTTGAGAAGTATAAATTTTTTAAGTAATATGTTAACACTCTTTAAAATAAAACAATAAAATTTGTTATATAAAAATATAGTTTTGGTGCTACTGGAGATTGAACTTAAGGCCTTTGTGCTTGCTAGAGCCATGCCTCCACCGCTTTACATTGGTCAGTCTCAAAGTAGGGCCTCACTTTATGCCCTGGCTCCCCTGGATTATAACTGCCTGGCCTTGTGCTCCCCATGTTGCTAGAGAACTTTACTTCTTTTCAATCAAACTATATCTGATAATGAGCCTACCTTTCCCTCCGGTCCCCCTCTGAGCATCAATCTTTTACCTGCTGAGAGTTTTCAAGGACAAAATTTTGAAAGAGAAACACCTTGGGGAAAAAAAATCTACTTTCCTTCCTGAATCACAAATCACCAGTGAGGGAAGTAAATACAAATGTCCTGTCATCTGATTTCAACTAGAGGAGACAGAAAATACAACAAATTTGAAGCACCTATTAATATTTCAATAAATTATCCTCTTCCCTTCTTTATTACTTATGATGGTTTAGAGAAAGCAGTTTATGTGTGTGCAGGAGCCTAACTACTACTTCCCATGGGAAGAACTTTTCATAGAAGAAGCGTGGGCAATTGAAAAGCATACAGCTTCCACCCAACAACAGAGTAGAAATTAACTTTATAGCTAAGTGCCTTTCAGAGTAGCTGTTGATCATCTCTTGGACTAATTATACGTGCCTCAGGCAACAAGATAATGTAGCAAGGGATAGAGATCTAACAGGTATAGGATCTAACTCCTATACCTGTATTTGGTTGCCACTTAGCTGACTGGGGTTCAATTGTATGCTAAAGATGCAACTAGAAACCAGTGGTCAAAATACCTCACAAACACAGGGATTCAATAATGCGCACAACTACCACATGCCAGATGGGCGATTCTTATTTTGCTTTTCATTTAATGTGCTTCAGTTAAGTATCGTGTTTGACTATTTCATCATCATATCTTCTCTGAGAATTCCTTTTGTTATGCAAAAATGGCAGGTAATATTCATTTACTATGAAAATGTGTTGCCCAAAAGACTAAACTGAAGCTGTGGGTAACCAAATAATAACAGAGCCATTTTGTGGTTTTCTGTTATTTCAAAACATCTACCTCACCACCCAAAAATCATACATCAAGAACTTAGGCAAAAAGAGTATTTTTAATAGAATATTTTGTTTCTTTATTTGTTTTGTGCTGGTATCAGGACTTGAATTCAAGGCCTAACAACTGTCCCTTAACTATACTGCTCAAGGCTGGCCCTTTACCACTTGAAATAGTTCTACTTTGGCTCTTTGGTGATTAATGGGAGATAAGAGTCTCATGGACTTTTCTGCCCAGCTGACTTTGAACTATAAGCCTCCAGTCTCAGTCTCCTGAGTGGCTAGGCTTACAAGCATTGAGCCAATGGCATCTGACTACTTCTATAGAACATTTTAAAGGGAGATGAGACAGAAAGTTTTGAGGTGACTTAGTTTTAAAATCTCTATTCTTCATCCACCTGCTTTACTGAGGCATCCTGAGATGACCTCAGGACTTGACACAAACCTGAGAAACCCACTGGCTCCTCACTATATTGAGCATTACTTTTCACTGTGTCTGATATTTTTATTATTATGCTGATGACCTTCATATAATTTCTGTTGCCTCCTATCCTTAACGGTAATGGTAGTATATAGTACTGAATGAGATAATTCTAAAATTTCTCCAATCTGCTAAATGTATTCTAGGCAGGTTAAATACAGTGGACAGTTTTGACGTTAGTGCTAAGCCTAAGAGAAAAAGAAAAGCCAGTCACTGGTGGCTCATGCCTGTAATCCTAGCTGCTGCTGAGATCTGAGGATGGGTGTTGAATGTTGAAGCCAGCTCAGGAAGGAAAATCCATGAGACTCTTATCTCCAATTAACCACTAACAAACTAGAAGTGGAGCTCTGGCTAAAGGGGTAGAGTACTAGCCCTGAGTGCAAATGCTCAGGGACAATGCCTAGGCCCTGAGTTCAAACTCCATGACCAACAAAAATATAAAAAGAGAGAAAAAGAAGAAAAAAACAACTTTCAATCTGTATTCACTATTACAGGGTCCTCATTCCAGCAGTCTATTTAATAGTGCCTCTGACTTTCATAAGTTGCAGTAGGCAATTTAGGATCTCAAAGAAAGCAAGCTTTCCCTGGATCAAGAGAGACCAACACTCTTTTCTTCAAATAGACTAATCTCTTATTCCCTTGGTATAACTTGGGCTCTTTTGCAACCTGCTTGAAATACCTTGGCCAACTTGTGAAAAGATATCTGTTATTTTTAAAAAGCATGAATAGAAGAGTCATAGATATGGTTTCTCAAAACTGTGTTTAGCAGCGAAGGAGATCACAGTTAACCATTTTTAACCTTGTTAAATACAGGTACATATCCTTTCCAAGATGAAGTAAGGCTTAAAGGAAAAATATATGTTGAGATCAGATTTTTTTATCTTCCACATCACCTAGATTAGTGCTGATGCATAAAAATAGTCATTTCCTGAGCACCTACCATATGGCAGGTAATTTGTTAAGGCTTTACATATTTTATCTCATTTAATCTTGCAAGCATCCTATAAGGTAGGCATTATACAATCTTTTTCCAGATAAGGTAGCCAAGATTTACACAGTGAGAAACCCTCCTAGTGTCATACAGATAAGTGATCTGGAAAAGTATAAAAAGAAAAAAAAAAGGATGGTGAGAATGTTGAAATGAATGATGTTGAATAAAATGCATTCTACTTATAAACTGCTTTGTTAAACAGCCATTCTTTTGTGCTACTACTTAAAGATTATTAAAAATGTATAATAAATAAAAAACTCATAGCCCAGAAGTTCAAGGTCTATCCTCTGAGCTCATGTATGTCTTTAATGTGCAGTGAGTACATGCTAAATGAATAGACGGATGTGTTGGTGCAAGACTATCATTCCTGTAAATTAGCTTTAATGAGGTCATCACTTCTATAAAAAAAAAAAAAAAAAGCTTGAGCTAGCTCATCATTTCTCTGAAGGAAATGGAACTTTGACTAGAATCCTCTTATTGACAATATATCTGCTTAACCAGAGACATTTGAAACTCTAGACAAATTTAAATAGCAACTACAGCAATAAATCTAAGCTATCCCAACAACCATAATTGTTCTTAATGCTGTCATATCATTCTTATCTTGATAGTACCTGTGTAATGCACAGAAATAAAAATTGTGGGAAGTAAAGCTGTGACGGAGCCACCAGACTTGAGAGAAAAGCTAAGGGATAGTACTCAGGACCTGAGTTGAGTTCAAGCCCCAGTACGGGCACACACACACACACACACACACACACACACACACAACATGCATTATTAAGAAAAAAATTGTTCTGAGATGAAAAAAAATACTCTGTTTCGGGATTGTTTGAGAATATATGGACCTTTTGGATTAAATTGTACAGGACCAACTACATATATATGTATATATATATACATATATTATATATATATAACTTTATATATACATATATATAGAGAGAGAGAGTTTCAGCTTGGTTGAGATGTGATTAACATATCCAATGTGATTTTTTTGAGACATGCACAGGGTGCATGATTACCATTTTGAAGCTAGTCCATATACATACCACCTCACATAGTCACCCTTAGAGTGGTAGGGAGATCATTAAAGCTTTATTCTTATGTGGAGTTAGCAAACATATAAATTGAAAAAAAAATTGAAAGTCTAAATTTTCCACAATCCCACTGCTCAATGAAAATACTAGTAACATTTTTGTTCCATTTCAGTACTTGCATATAATAAACTGTAATGCTTCTTACAAAATTGGCGTTATACCACATATTCAATTTTATGGCCTTTATCCATGAGTTTATATTATGAACAATTTTTGATGTCTTTTAAAAGTCATTTAGAGCACATGAAATAGTGGTGGAAGAAAATTAAGATTTCATGTAGACATATTATCCAGGAATGTTGCTGAGCAAGTCACCTGGCATATGCTCCTAAAGTCTATTTACTTACCTGTTAAATAGAATTGAGGTCATATTTCATACTTTTAGACATAAAATCTAGATTAAACTGCATATATACCCTTTACCTGCCTTATCTTTTCATATGTTGTGAATATCTGTTATAACACCAAATCTACTTACAAAGCATGCTTTCTCATGTCTACATGACTGTCCGTTACTAATCAACATATTTGCTTTTCAGTTTTTTCCCTTTTCAAATGGTTACAATGTCAGTTCTCTGTACACCAGTCCTGCTCACTTTTGTAAGATAGATTCTAGGAAATGGGACTTCCTAAATTGTATCCATCAATTTATACATCTACACCAGTGAGGAGAGAGAATCTTCTCAGCTATTAGAGCAAAGATTCACTATGCTGAATCTTTCCAGACTTGGAAAAATGTCTAAAAAATGAAAAAGAAAAAATTAAAAGCACCAGCATAATAATAATATATGTAATACGATCAACTTTTATTTTGAAATTATATATCTGCCTGCTTATGCATAGATTCAGGTATAGGAATGAATATAAGCACAGAAAGAAATTAAGATAATGTAGTTAGGCACTGGAAATGAAAAGTACATTGAGTAGAGTTGCTGATTTAAAAGAACCCAGCAATGCTAGGCACTGGTGGCTCATACCTATAAACCTAGCCTCACAGTTGCTGGGATCTGAGGAGTCTCATCAATGCCATCCCTAACAGAAAAATCTATGAGAGTTAGCTCCAAGTAGCCATCAAAAAGCCAGAAGTGGAACTGTGGCTCAAGTGGTAGAGCATTATTAGCCTTGAGTGGAAAAGCTAAGAGACAATCCCCACATCCTGAATTCAAGCCCCAGGACTGGTACAAAAAAGAAAAAAGAAAGAACACAGTAATTCAGAAAGTCCCAGTAAACAAGCTAATTCTTCCATATTGTGGAAAGCAGAGTCCTTGACAGGATGTGTGCTGCTCTAGTGTGAGATGCTGATCATACATCCGATCTGCTGACCGCACTGACCTGCCAGGCAGGTACTGCGTATTCTCATGGGGGAGGAAAATGAGACCTGGAGGAAAGAAACCACTTGCCAACATCACACAGCCTCCATCAAAATGGCTAGAATCTCAGTTTATTCCTTTGTCCTTTTCTCTATTGCCTTCCATTGCTTAACATAAGTTAAAAAAGAGAGCCAGAAGCAGTACACCAAAAAAGGCATTACCTTGATGGAAAGCTTGCAATGATCCAGCTCATTAGGTCTTACCTTTGCCAATCTCTGCAGTTTTTTCTGAGCTACATGTTCATGTGTCCTATTACCTGACTTGCATGAAAATATGGAACGTTTCTATTCTTATAATTAGGTTTCCTTCAAAAAAAAGTGTCAATATAGGGACCATTTTGACTTATTCATTCCCATCTTACTAGGTAAATGAATGTATACATGAGCGATCAAAGTGGCCAAACTCCTTTAACTGTGGACTAGGAGGAACACTGCCCACTACAGCTTCCTATCAGATGTGGATACCAGAACTGTACTCAGGACCTCTCACTTTTTAAGTTTTGTCTTCCACTCAGACCTTTGACAAATTCCTAAGTTTGGCATATTTTCAGGTCTCTATTGCACTTTCTCCTCATTATTACCACTCTCTGGAAGTTCCTGTTCGTCTCATTTCACCCCTGCAGTAGAGTCTGGTCCCCACCATGTTTATTTACTCCCCCCAGATTGTGAGAGAATTGAGTACATATTCTTTCCACCATCTCCACAGCCCCATAATTAATTTTACACTCCATTTGACATCATAAAATAAAACACTGTTTAAATCCTTTAAAAATTGTAAATATTAACTTTGATGGTTACTATATCTTATTCCAAACCTCTGTCTCCATTAGTCATTTGATATTATTTCCTTTTGCTTGGTTTTATTTTACTTGATTTTGCTCTTGTAAAAACTATGATTCTTTTTTCTGTAAAGAAACAATTGTACTCATTTTTTTTGTCTTTTTTGTGTCAGTTATGAGGGTTGAACTTTGGGCCTGGACGCTGTCCCTCAGCTCTTCAGCTCAAGGCTAGCGCCCTATCACTTGGGTTAAGCGCCACTTCCAGCTTTTTTCTGCTTATGTGGTGCTGAGGAGTCAAACCCAGGGTTCATGCATGCGAAGCAAGCATTCTGCCACAGAGCCAACTTCCCAGCCCAATTGTGCTCATTTTTATAAATTTTCTTAGAATAGCACATTAGTGACAGAATTCCTGAAACAAAGGGAAAACTGACTTCTAAAACTGCAGAAATATGCTGTCATGTTGCTTTCTTTTTTATTACTCTGTTTGCATTAAAATTTAGAATATCTCCCCTCTCACTTTCAAAAGCTATTCACAGCCACTGAATTGATTCTTGGACCATTTTCCACTGCTCTAATGTATACACATAGCAAAATCCTTGTGTCAATTGAGATTTCTCAAAATTTAACCATTTCCCAGAATCTCCCAAATTCCATCTATGAACTCTCATGGACTTTTGGTTATTTGTTTCTGACTTTTGCCTTTCCTTTAAGGGTTTTGTATTGTTTTGTTTTGTTTTCTGTTTCTTGCTGGTCCTATGGCTTGAACTCAGAGCTTGGGCACTGTCTGAAAGTTTGCTGTGCTCTACTGGCCTTTCCTTTAATAGTTTCTTCAGCTAACTAGTGAAATGTTATCTTACAGGGGGTTATTAGAGTATGGTACATCATTTCCATTACTCTTCCAAGAGATGTTGGTTTTGGGGGGGGATCAGATTGAATGTGGGTTTGGATAGAGGAGTGGAGTTTAGGATAGGTCTATGTTGATGTGAAGATTGATTCTTTGCCCCAAATTAGTCTGTTTTTGTCTTTCTGTTTTGCATGTCCTACTCTGTATTTGAATTCTTACCTCTTCTCTGATACTGAGACTTCCTCTCCGTAACTCTAGGCTACATATCTAGGGGACCTTAGACTTGTCTTCCCAGACCTTATCCATGTTGCTTTCTTGAAATGCCATAAGGAGGCTTACATCCCATATCACCACCACTGTGAGTAGCAGACTCATTCTATCGCAAACAAATTGTGACCTGCCAATCTGAAGGTCCTTTATTACCTTTAAACAAGTGGGCATATCATTTAATTTTCATTACTTTTGCTCCTAGTAGACTGAAGCATTGGTATGTGCATCTCTATTTGCTACTTCTGTTTTCTCTTTTGAGATTAGGTGCTAATAGCCTTTTATTTCTATTGGAATGTTATTGTTTTTCTCACTGACTGGTGAGAGAATCTCAAAAATACTGATAAATGTATTTGAACAGATGTTTTCCCAAGCTTATTGCTTAGTTATGAGGGATTTTTATTTACTTCGGTGGCTTTATGTTTTTATGTAGTCAAACTTCTCATGGTTTATGTTCTTTCATTTAATTGATGCTTAAAATTTTCCTTTCAATCAAGAACCAAGGTAACTATAAACTGAAGCTTTGTAGATTTATGGTTTATTTTAAGAACTCAATTAAAAAGAAAATACACACAAACTTATATGAGTAGTTTTACAAGATTTTTAACACTAATATACAACATAATGACCCTTATTCAGATAAATCAGGTTTCACAGGCCTTGGTCTCTGAATACTGTGTGTCTCAGATGACAATTATTTATATTTCATTCAGAAAGCTCTTAAAATAATACTGTAACTGGAAGCAGCACCAAAGTACAGTGATTTCACTCTGATTTTTTAAGGTCATACTGTCAAGAATATTGATTTTTTAACTTTGTGCATGCACACGTGCCTGCATGCATACACACACATACACACACAAACACACACAGAAACTAGGTCTTGAACTCATGGCCTTGCATTCTCACTCTCTCACTTGGTTTTTACTCACGCCTGATGCACCGCTATTTGAGCCACAGCTTGACTTCCAGCATGCTGCTGATGAATTGGAGAGAAGCGTCCCATGGTTTTTTCTGCCTAGGATGGCTTTGAACCACACTCCACAGATTTCAGCCTCCTAAGTAACTAGCTACTCTCCTAGACTACCCTCTAGGTAGTTGCTGGCATGAGCCACCAATACATGGCTTGATTTTCAACTTTTTTTTAATAATAAAACACTCCATGACCCACTTATAAACCCTGCCTTGATAGGGTTGAAACTTAAATGTTCTTATGAAGAAATAAAGCATCTTAATTCACAACTTTCAAAATGACTTCAAAGAGTATAGATCTAACTCCCCTTTCTCTCCTCAATAAGCAAATATAGTAAGAGGGCTGAGAATGGTGTTTATATATATATAAGAGGCTCGATCAATCCCTTTTTCTGTCTTAATAAGGTAAATATTTGCAGGTTATGGTACAGAGACTAGTATTAATAACCAATTATTTATGGCCCAAGAATTTGAAATGGCACTACAGCTGTGAACCTCATGAAAATCAAAGATGCAAGCACAAACCTTGATTTAGATTTGGACCTGATGTATCATTTGAGGCAATACAAACCATTGATCTGTTTAGGAAAACTGATCAATGACCACTAGGGCTGTGAGAGAGAATCAATTACCTATCCAATATCAAGAGCAAAAGTGATTGTTTAGAAGTTTCCACTCAGAAGGTCTTTTGTGATCAAAGCCACTGATAGCAATTTCTTTCATTCTTCTGTAGAAAATCTACATTCCGTGAAAGAACTTTTTGAATGAACTTACTGATACATGTTGCCTGGGTAAAGAGAATGTTTTCTGTACCTTCACAGAAAAGCAGCATTCTCAGAAGAACGGTCCTGAGAGCTTAAGTGTCTAAATATGACAACCAGGATAATAATGACTGCCACTTGAGCATCCTGTAGTGAGTGCTATCCCCTGAGTTTAGTGCTCTATGCGCATTTTCGCTGGTCCTCACAACCAACTTCAATTTTTCTTCTGTACTCTTTTTCTAAACATGAGTCCTAAGGCTCAGAAAAGCAAAGAATAGAAGAAATATCACAATGTAGAATTCAGACAACCCAGAATTCAAACCAGGGCTCTCTCTTTGCATTCACTGAGTTCCTTGCTGACAATTCATCTTTTAGGAGCCATTTTATATTTTATAACATTGTTTATAATCATTACAACTCTAAGAATGAGGAAACTAGTTTTAGAAAAGTGATGTCCAGCAAAAAGGTATCAACTCTATGGGTCTCCCAGAAAAAAATGTTAAGATCCAAATTTATAGTGCTTAGAATTGGAAGGTGAACCAGGGTGTTTATGATTCAAATCTGTAATCCTAGCTACTTAAGATGCTGAGATCTGAGGATCACAGTTCAAAGCCATCCTGGGCAGGAAAGTTTGTGAGAGTCTTATCTTCAATTACCCACCCTCCACATACACACACACAGAGTTAGAAGTGAAGCTATGGCTCAAGTTATAGAGTAACAGCCTTGACCAAGAAAGCTAAAGGACATTAGCCACTTCCCAAGTTCAAGTCCTATTACTCTCTCCCCACTCCTCTTTACCCCCCCCCCACTTCCACATAGACACATAGGGGGAGGTGAACGGGTTCTTATGAATTATCTAGAACAATTCCTTCCCCAGAGTTCCCTATATTGTAGAATAAGCCCCTTGTAACATCTTTACCAAGTGACTAATATTTTTTGCTTAACATTCAGTATATGGATACTATACTCAGCCACCTTGTTAATCATAATCATTAAAATGTCATTTCGTTTTTGTGAGAAACATACACACCCAAATTCAAGGAATGGACTTAAAGACACAAAACACAAAAAAAAGCAAAAATGTGAATGGTTAGTGGAAATCTTGTAAGATTGGGTGTCTGGTAGGTAGAGACAACCAGAGAGTTATACCAAGCTACTTATTCCCCAATTTGAAAGTCCCCCCCTACCCTCAGTTTCATCAGGTAATTTTACCTTTGGGAGTTGGGGGTCTTTTCTCCACCACCACCCCTTCATTGTCTTGTGATGGGAAGGGCCTTTTTAGTATGTGCTTTCTGACATATACTCATTTTATTGTGGCTCACTCTTCTGATGTCCTATTTGCCTACTCTGTTTATCTAGGGAGCTTCCAATTACAAGGACTTTACAATTGTCCCATCGATCACTAAGTCAATGTGTTAAGTGTTAAGTGTTAAGTCAATGTGTAAGCAACTTTTCGTTCAAAGTCAGATGCCTTGTCTTGAAAATGAACCTCCACTGACTTTATTTTCTACAACATGCTGAAGCACATGATGTCCTGTATTTTTTTACCCCTCATTCCTCTCAAGATTTCCCAAACTCTACACTTAAGATTGATTTGCCCAGCTCCCCTATGACCCAGCAATCCCACTTTTGGGCATTTACCCTAATGTTTACAAACAATACCACACTAAAGCTACCAGCACAACTATGTTTATTGCAGCATTATTTACCATAGCTAAGATATGGAACCAACCCAGATGCCCCTCAGTAGATGAATGGATCAAGAAAATGTGGTATATGTACACAATGGAATTCTATGCCTCCATCAGAAAGAATGACATTGCCCCATTTGTTAGGAAATGGAAAAACTTGGAAAAAATTATATTAAGTGAAGTAAGCCAGGCCCAAAGAAACGTAGGTCCCATGGTTTCCCTTATTTGTAATATCTAGTATATGTATGAGTCAAGCGGAAAAGGTCAGATAATGTGATGTCAGGAAAATGAACCCTTAGATGTGTATTTTAATGTTTTTTTCTTTCATGCATGTGTTTCTAACACATTTATAAGATTATCTCTTTGTTGCTTTGTATGTCCCTCCCCCACAGTATAACCCTTGCTTTCACTATATTTGATGTCAATATAACTTGTGGAGGAGATGGGGAAAAACCAGTTGTTTAAGGATACAGGTGGACCTGTTGCAACAATGAGAAGTACAAGTTGTCATGTCCAAAACGAACTTTACAATGTTGGTGGGGGGGGGGGGGGGGGGCTGGGGGGAGGGAGGAAGGAGAAGGATTGGGATTAGGGGGGGAGGGGGGAGGCTGGGAAGGGATGTGAAGGATAAACAAAGGAGGAGGCTGCAATGCTTGGTAAGAAATGTACACATTATCCTGCCCATGTAACTGTAACTCCTCTGTACAGTATGTTCACAAATAAAATTAAATTAAATTAAAAAAAAAAAAAAAAAAAAAAGAAAAAACTTGAAAAATATTATATTAAGTGAAGTAAGCCAGAGCCAAAGAAACATAGGCTGCGTGGTTTCCCTCATTTAGTCCCCTTTTGAAAAAAGTGTGCTTAATTTTGAAAATAAAGATTATTTGTAAAACAAAAAAAAAAAAAAAAAAAGATTGATTTGCCCAAGCCTAGAATTCAGTCCTTTTACACTTATTCCTTTAAATATATGGCCCTAGCTGTGTACAAGTAGCTCATGTTTGTACTTCTAGCTACTCAGAAGGCTGAGATCTGATTATTATAGCTTAAAGCCAGATCAGTCAGGAAAGTCTATGAGATTCTTACCTCTAATTAACCATCAAAAGGCTACAAGTGGATCTATAGCTCAAAAAAGCTAAGCTCAGGGCTGGGAAGGTGGCTCAGTGGTAGAGCACTTGCCTTGCATGCATGAGGTCCTAGGTTCAATTCCTCAGTACCACATAAGCAAAAAGAAAAAAAGCCGGAAGTGGCGCTGTGGCTCAAGTGGTAGAGCGCTAGCCTTGAGCTGAAGAGCTGAGGGACAGCACCCAGGCCCAGAGTTCAGGCCACATGACCGCACCAAAAAAAAAAAGCTAAGCTCAGAGACAGTGTCCAGGTCCTATGTTCAAACCCCAAGACTAGCATTAAAAAAAAAATCTGTGGACCAGTAAAATTTGTATTATTTGCAAATGGGAACATAAAGCATCTTTAAAATTTTTTTTTTCCTCCGTTGCCATTGAGACAGTTTACTGGAGCACACTGCATTCCAGCTGCCATGCCTGCTTTAGTTTGTGTCTATGTCAGGTGAACGCAGGACATGGGAGCTAGAAGTTCCCTTCCACCAAGGCCAGAGCAAGATGAGGGTTGGAGAATCTGATTTATCTGCAGAGTTTCCCATTTTAGTCTATTTAAGAGTTATTTATGCTGAAAGACACAAAGCATATAACCCAAATCTTTTCCTATTTTTAGTTCTGGCTGAAGATGAAAGAATAAAAAGTAATGATCACTTTTTCTATCACCTCTTTTCTCAGTTTTCTATGACCCTGCTTTATTCATATATCCTGGCATTAGGGAAAGCAATGGGGAAACAAAGATAAATGGGATTTGATCGTGATCCCCTACAAGTTAATACTATCTCTAGAGAAAGAGAGCTGTGTGAATGAACTATGACAGTTCAATAAGTTGAGGTCCCTGCTTGAGACAGCTTGAGGGTGGAGCTGGAAAACTCAATAAAGTATGAGTCAATTTTACTGTTACCTCGAAGATAAGGGACTTATATTTTTTTCATCTTATTCCTTCAGGTGCTACGTAGATGAAGAGTATTTAGCATCACAGTCATCATTCTCCTGTCTTAAACCTTTATTGTCTCTGCTAGTAGAATGGGACTAGAAAGCATTCATAGCAGATGTAAATTGTGAAAGGGACATAATTAAGATGATAATATTTTAATGCAAGGTAATATAATTCATGCAAAAGGATCAATAATGAACAATTAACACATTTCTGACAGATATTTCAGGTATGGATTCTGTGTGATAGTGCAGTGGTCAAATGTTTCCATGGTTTCTTTGAGTGGCATAGTCTAGTTTCAGTGATTTGCAAAGAACATAAAGTGCATAAATGAAGTGTCTATTTTACTTTCACTCTGAATGTCAACCAAGATATCTGCCCTAAAATCCAGTAGCTTTTTAGTATATAACTATTATTACATAGGAACAATGAGAGGAATTTAATAGCCAGGGCTCTCATAAGCTACCCTAGAGCAGGAATCCAGATGGCTGTTTAGATTTAAGGAATCTCTAGACCTTTTGGCAACAAAACTTGGTAGAGCTTTGCCAAACGTGGTAAAGCTTCAATGAATACATCTGCAGTGACCATCTATGTGACCTGCTTTAATTTATGCAACCAGGTGCTTATTGTTTTTTGTGTCCTTTCATTCACATTATTCAAATAGCTTAGAAGAATCCAATTGGCTTAGTTTGAGTTTTGTGGGGTTTTTGTTTGTTGGCTTGTTTGGGCTGTTTGTTTTCTTTGGATCACAGCTGCAGGGTAAAGGGTTTCATCTTGGTCACTGCTCTGGCTCTGGTGGGGATTGAGTTGGGTTGGAGTCAAGTGGGACAAAAGGAAAGAGGTAGTTACAGGCAAGGTAGAATTTCAGAATAGGATATAGATGAAGTACCCCTCTCCAAAGCACCAGAATTGTGAATTCGCTTATTACAAATGCAAAGGAAGCAGAACAAATAGCAAGTGCTAATGGAGTTCAAAGAAAAAGATCACCAAGGGCCAGGGTTGTGTTAATTATATGCTACTAGAGCCTGCAATTATAAGACCATAGATATGCAAATATATGCTGATGGCTCAGCTGATAGACCACTAAAAAGGCATTTATCTATGGCCCCTGAGTAGTGTGGCAAGATAAATGATTTGCTTATAAACTCACTTAAAGATTTCAACTGCCCACACCTCCTTTCAGGACATACCCACAGAATAAAGATCACCAGTAGGTACCTTGCTTAGATTTTCATATTCATGACCTCTGACTCTAGGTGCTTATAATCAGATAGGTCATTCTATTGTGACTGGCCCTTCCTACTGAGGAGTTATTTTCCAATCACTTTTTAAAAATTTCTTTACTGACCAAATGGGAAATGATAGAGGCATCTGTTCCTGCTGTCCAGCTCCCAGCTACAATGATTGGCATTTTTTAATCTGTCTGCAGAGGTCACAGAGAACGTGACTTCAGGGAAGGACTAGGATGCTTACTGCCATGATTAAGCCCTCAGGAACTTACAGATGAGCATGATGCCAGTAGGGAAGTCTTGACCAGAACTGTGAGCCAACATGATTGACAGACTCAAAAACATGGAGCCATCCCCTGAGGTGGATGAACTCTGTGCATCAAGTACTTAAGGCCTTTCAAATCTCACTGACAATATTGGGACTTCAGTCTTTCCATAAAATCTGTAAAATTAATGATGGCCTGGAAATCTTAAACCTAGTTAAGAAACTCAGAATAACTTATGGCTTTCTTGAAAATCTGGAAGAATTTTTTTTTTGCTTTTCTTAATAAAGAATGGTTAAAAATATGCATCCAAAGAAACATTTAGTAAGTTCCTACTATGCACCGTTTCTATGTATTCTTTTTTATGTGGCATGAGTATAGTATATTCTCATAGATATTTTTGTTATTTAGTTAGAAGACTTTCTCAAGTGTGTTATTGTTTTGATATTTTTTATCAAGCCATATTGAGAGGTTTAATGATCTTAAAATTGAGGAAAGGACCTGTATCTGGTATAGCAATTGACCAAACACAATAATAAGTAAATAGGAAGTGAATGGATGAAAGTCTAAATAACAGGTGAAAGGGAGCCTGTGGTAGCAGTTAACAGTACCTCTGAATTGATAAGATTTTGAATGATAATTTATTAAGCAGAGACGTATAATCAATCCACAAGGTAAAAAATTCTAGAAGTGACTATAAACAGAACAATATGGATGCCCTAAGTTCAAGCCTTCCCCAAACTCCAAATCCACTACCTACAGAAATCATATACACTCATAAAGTGCTTTCAGAAAAGATATAGGTAATAGTTCCAAGAGCTGAACCCTGGGCAAAGTACAGGCCTGTTAGCATAGTATTTGAAATACTATGCTAACCAGAACATCAAACATTTTCCTTTTGTTGAGCTGAATATAGTTAGAAACTTGTTTAAGACATGCATTAGTCAGCTTTGCTTCTGCATTTTGGTGCTACTGAGGCACACAGACTAAGCAATAATTGATAACATCATTTTGTTTGGTCTGTGGAGTTAGCATCAGACTGAGAATGTTGAGCCAACCTGATCAGGCAGAAAGTATACGGTATTTTCACAATAAAAAAAAAAAGAAAGTACTGGAATTACATCATCATGGAATTGCTTTAGTGACCCAAACAAGTCATCAGTTCCTTTCTCCTAAGGTTAAGATCAGCTACCGTTCTGTGCATAACATTTTAAAAATAAAATGAGTCCTCAAAAGAGTAATGGGCTCTGAATTACATGAAAACAAAATAATGTCTGTATATTTCCCTCCAGAAAGCCAGGGTTAAATGGCTAAAAATGTCATGAAATGCATTAGTCCTTGAGATAGGTCCTATTTACTCTCTCTCTATTTTCTTTTGTTTTGTGCCCATATTAAGGGTTGAACTCAGGGTCTCACCCATGCCTAGTTTGTTTTCACTGGTGTTCTATCACTTGAGCCATGCCTCTAGCCCAACTTTTTTCTGGTTAATTGGGTGTTAGTGTTTAGTGAACTTTCTGCCCAGGATGGCTTTGAAAAAAACCCTCTAGATCTCAGCCCCCTGAGTAACTAGGACTACAGGGGTGAGATACCAGTGTGCCTTGCAAGTCATTTGTGGTATTTATAGCTTTCAATAATGTAGGAGTAGATCTATTCATATTAGATTCTGTCTATATAAAAAAATGACACTAGCATACATAAGTGGCATAGTTTTTATTCCACATAAAAAAGGAGGTAAACAGTATAGAATCAATGGAGTGTAGGTCCATATATTGTCAGTAACACAGACTCCTCATCCTTCATACTACAATCTGTTGTTTGCCTTCATCTTCAAGATTTTTTCATGCACCAAGATTACCAGCAAAGTCTCAACTGCCACATCTAGGGTTTGGATGAGCAGGGGTGGAGGAAAGGGAGAAGAGAATGTATTAAAAGTGTCCTAGCGAAATGGTCATCGCTGTCAGCCACTATTCCACAAGTCTCACAAAGCCTGCTGAGATCACATTGGACTGAACATTTTATTGAACTACATTTACCCACAAGGAGTATGGATAAAGTCTTTAGGAAAATTTAAGTCCTATTAATGAGAAGTAAGCAGCACATAGAAATGGTTTGTAAGCCGGGTTGCTGGTGGCTCAAACCTTTAATCCTAGCTACTCAGGAGGCTGAGATCTGAGGATCGTGGTTCAAAACCAGCCCCGGCGGGAAAAGTCTGTAAGACTCTTATCTCCAATAAACCACCCAAAAACCGGAAGTGGCGCTGTGGCTCAAGTGGTATCATGCTTGCCTTGAGCTGAAGAGCTCAGGGACAGCACCCAGGCCCAGAGTTCAAACCCCACAACCGACAAAAAAAAAAAACAAACTGGTTTGTATTGTTATTTTTACATATGATGAAATGCTACTAAACTGCACAGTTATTCCCTGTGTGTGCTAACCACACATCTCTCTCTTCCTCTTGTATCACCAGGCCTCCGGAACCAGTTTACAGCACTGTGAACAAACTGTGTGATAAGCCTGCTTCTCCCAGGCACTATTCCCCTGTTGAGTGTGACAAAAGCTTCCTCCTCTCAGCTCCCTATCCCCACTACCACCTAGGCCTGCTCCCTGACTCTGAGATGACCAGGTACTGCATGCGCTTCTTCACTTCACCTGTCCAATTCCATGTGTCACTACCAGAGTGAATGGGTAGAATCCGCCTCTGCTCACTTTTCCTGCACTCAGCATCTGCCGTGAGGTGGACAGATGTTCTGAGAAATGAAGAACATGGCCTTTTGTGCCTGTGTGATCGCAGAGCACTAAGATGTGATCACGTGGCACTTCACATGTTCTTGATGTTCACACCTGTTCATAAGGTGTTCATTCTATTGTTCCAGGACAATTAATTTTGGAGTTGATAATTGCCCTCCTACAAAGGGATGAAAAAGAACATTTATTGAACATTTTAAATAATATTTAATAAATGTTTTTATGCCTCCAGGCATAACCTAAATTCTGGATACTAATATTGCCATTTAACCTTTTAATTAAAACATTAATGTCAGCATTTAAGTGACTCCTTGAAGTATTAAGTGGCTTATCCAAAACTGCATAATTGGTTTATTTTATCTAACCACAGTGAACATGGACTTTACACTGTGGTACTGTAGTTGGTGTTTGCCTATGTTGTCTTGTTTAATTAATACCATCTTATGTAGATAGGGAGGTTGAGAGAGGTTAAGGCATTCAGAGAATCACTATGACCTTGACAGTACATGTGGATTTGACCTTCTACTATTCTGAGGTTTTCTGCAACGATTTGGTAAACAAATTGTTCAGTATAAAGGCTTGGCATAATTCTGCAAGTAAATTAAAGCTTATGTGTAATAAATAATAAACACTTTATCTCATATATTAGCCAGAATCAGAGGGAGACAGACAGACAGACAGACAGACAGACAGACAGACAGACAGACAGAGGAAAAGAACAGATACACAGAGACATAGAGAAAGAAAAACAGGAAGAGAGATAGAGAGAAATAGAGAGAGAGCAAGACAGAAATAAAAACAGAAAAGAATAAGAATAATTGGATCTAGAGTTCTAGGTGGTAGTTTCAATTTATTCTAATTGAGAGATTACAATTACATTATTTGTAAACATAGCAGCAAACTTACAGAGCTATGATTTCAGAATGTCTTTATTATATTGTTAGGGCTCAGAAAATAAAGGTTTTTTTACAACTATGTAAAGTGAAAATGGATATATCAAAAAGTTCTTCCTTAGAGTCACATCCCTATTTTTTGTATTGTCAAATAATATGCTCACAAGTCAATTACTGGCTTCTCTAGATGGGTTAAGCAATGAATTTTAAGTTATGTCGAATATTTCTACAAATTAATGAAAAATGTATTTTGACCATTTAATCAGCTAGCATATTTGCACTTACTTACAACTTAACAGTATTTCAGAATTCTAGAAATATATTAAATAAATTCTATATTATTGACAATTCATGAAAACTAGTTTTTGGCACAATGCACTTTACCATTTTGAAGCTAAAAAGCCTATGTTAACACAGCCATAGGAAGGTGGCTGCTTATTGTGTTTCTGTAGTCAGCTACAGAAGAACATTTATTGTTATCTTGTTTTATGCTGGGCATTTTCTTTAAGAACATCTTTTGTGTGTATAATGGTAGTAGGTCATGAATCAAGCTCTCTCAGCTAGGTGGCTTAGCTGGCCCTCTACCACTGGAGCTGTACACCTCCAGTCCAGCTTTTAGAGATGGAGTCTCAGAGTTTTCTTCTTGGACTAATTTCAAACTGCGATAATCAAATCTCAACCTCCTAAGTAGCTAGGGTTACAGACATGAGCCACTTGCACCCTAAATGTTAAAGTACTTCCTATTTTTTTCCCGATAAATGTGAGCGTGATCTTAGTTTTTAAAAATGAGAGATATTTGAGAAGTGGATCGACTTATGCAGATTATCTACTACTAAGTGGCAGAGCTGGGATTCAAACCCAGGTGACAAATGATCTGGCACATCGGCTCTTGCACTGGCACTGGCATGACTGTAGGGACATCTTTGCTCCATGTAGAACTTCTCTACTCATTTCTCCTTTTCTCCCCTATCTCTCTCTTTATCCTATTACTCATGTCCATTTCTATAGCTAGGTGTTAGAGAACTTTTAAACCCATGTTCTTTTATGGATAACTTTTGGTTTATCTCCAACCCCACTAGGAATTGTGATACATCGCTCCTTAAAAATTTCCCAGTAAGCAGCTGGGCAAATCTACCACAGGAAGACCCCCTCCCCCCCAGCTTTGGTCCCTGCTAGTCTCCTGTCAGTAATCTATATTATGAAGACTACATGGTTTCCTATTCTATTTCTCAAGTTTAAAAATTATACTGTGATATTGAATATGTTTGTTTAAAATTACACTTCCACAGTAATACTGATATTGCCCCAAGTGTCAACCACATCCACCCTTTTCCCAGATTTGATAAATCCATTCTCTGTTTTTTATGACTCCTTTCCCCTACGTCTTTCCTTTTTCTATTACCTTCCCCTTTTAGAAAAGAGTCACAAATATATACTTTAGAAGCCTTGTCATTAATACACTGAAACCAAAAAATAAATCTTGATTTTGGTTGAAGAAGTGGTTAAAGTAGTGGAACACCTACCTAGCAAGCATGAAGTCCTAGGCTCAATCTGCAGCACAAATGAATGAATGATATATATATCTATATACATATATAGATATATATATTATATGATGTATATCTCATGTATAATATATATCTTTATTTCATCCACTTAGCTCTTTCTCCATACTTCTCTAACTCATTAAATGACACCTAAATCTTCCTTTAAGTACCTCAAAACAAAATCTTGAGAGTTGCCCTTAATTACCTTATGCTCTTTGACATCCATCATTCAGTTCATTTCCAAAGCCTGTTCATTCTACCTCCAAAATATGTCTCAAATCTGTTCACTTCCCTCTACTTCTACTTCTACCCCCTTAAGCCAAGCCTTGTCATCTCCCACCTCCCAGAGACTCCTAATTGGCCCACTGTTGGCCTCCTGGCTGAATCCAGACAAAGCAATTTGTTAAAAATATATATACAGATCAAATCTCACACTGCTTTTGCGTTAGGATGAAATGCAAGGTCATTAACATAGCATCCAGGCTCTGCATGATCTAGCACCTGCCTGCCTCATGAACATTTCATTTCATTCTTCTTTTTGCTGACTACAGTAATCACATTGGTCTTTTAGAAAGAAAAAAAAAAAAGATTCACTAAGTCTCTTCTTGTTCCAAACGCTTTACATATGCTTTTCCTTTAAGAAAAAGAAAAGCAATTCTTCTATTTTGCCTAATTAACTGCTGGTCATCTTAGGTCCAAGTTTAAACTGTACTTCCTCAGAGTAACTTCCTGAAAGAGAAAAATCAAGCCCTTATTCCTATTCAGAGTCTATCTCTTTCTCTCTCTCTCTTCCCCATTAAAGCTAAGCAATTTATAATTGTACATTTATGTGATTTTTTTTCAAATGAAATGCCTGTATTACGTTTTTATTTGTCTATTTTCGTGCACTGTTATATTTCTAACAACAAAATGCCTAGCACTCTGGGAGCTCAAAATTATTGTGTGAATAAGTAACCATGAAAATGAGAGCTGCAGGCCAGGAAACTGATACCTGATTCAAAACAGATCCTAGCTCAAGCTCTGTCTTTCCCAGTTCTTAGCAGGTACATCAAACTGCTCTATGAATGAAGTGAATAAATATACACATGGAAACAAATAATAACAACTACTCACATTACATTATGCTCTAAATTATTTTGATGGTTAATGTCCACATTATCGATTCATTAGGCAACTGGCAAATCTCCCTGAAATCTGAGCTATTTGTCTCACAGAGCATTTTCTTCTTCTCCAGTGAGAAATAATTTCTCCCCCCCCCAAAAAAAATGATATTTCTGGGGTGGTAGGGAGAGAGGAGAGGAGGGACAGTACTGGGACTTAACCTCAGCCTTTCTTAGATTTTTCTACTCAAAGGCTGATACTCTACCATTTGAGCTATTCTACTTCTGGCTTTTTGCTGGTTAATTGGAGATAAGGGTCTCTTAGATTTATCTACACAGGCTGGCTTCAAATTATGATCTTCAGATCTCAGTAGCCTGAGTAGTTATGATTACATACGTGAGCCAACAACACCTGGCTGAAGCAGATGTTTCTTGACATAAAACCAGTAATTCCTGGGAAACACTTCACTTACCTTTTCTATTGCATCCAGTAGATAAGAATTTAGAAATATAATCCTTTATATAACTTTAATAATGCTGAGGAACAAAATCCACTGTCATTATGGGTTTGTGACTTACTTCTAATCATGGTAAAATGAAAACATTTTGGAGTTTTAAAAAAGATACTATATGAATACATCTATTGCTTCATAAAATCAAGTATTATTAAGTGTCAACAAGTACAAAGTACCATACTACAACTTTTTATAATGATGCAAGCTGAAAAGGCCAACCAAAAATGTTGACAAACGGCCTGAACTTGAAGCTGTAGTATGTGATGATGCATTTTTTGGAGTAGTTGAGAAGTTCCCAGCGTGCATTTCAGAAGTGCATGCACATGGATACAATAGTTGCTGCTGCAGATTACCATATAACCTACCATGGGAAAATCCATATGTGATTTTTTATTTTCTCCTATTTATACAAGTTTAGTTCTTGATCAACACACAGAAACATAAAAGCAAACCAGCATAAGCCACAAGAGTCAGCCTTTCTGTATTCCCTGAATTTCATTGAGAATACTCAAGACTTCAGGGTTTAAATTTATTTCTTTAAAAGACAAATTCATTGTGTACACAATTTACTTCCATAGGTCATGTGAAGGAGAATAGAGAAGCTTCAAGTTTTCTTTAGGAAAGGCCTTGAAGTTACTTGGCATGCTGCCAAATCACTGGCTGCATGATTATGTTTAGCATAATTGACTCTTAGACCATGTACCAAAAAAGAATGGGAAGAGCCTAGAATTAAAGTAAAATCTGAAGCTCTATGGAAAGCAAATGACATTGCTATTGCATTCATGTATCTCTAGTATCTCATTTTATGAAAAAGGGTAGTTTTTGAAGTTGTAATTTGTTTTCCTACTTTTAAAGAACAAGTGAGTCTGCCTTTGATAGTCCCAAAGCAAGTAGAATAGTCTTGACTATTTTTGTAACATAAATGACATAATTTTATGTGTTCTTTTCCAAAGATATTCATTATTATTATCAGAAATAGTAATAGTGCCAGTATTGGAGCTTGAACTCAGGGCCTCAGCGCTGTCCTTTAGCTTTATTGTTCAAGTCTGATGCTTACCACTTAAGCCACAGCTCTACTTCTGGACTTTTTACTTGTTAATTGGAAATAAGTGTCTTATTGACTTTCTTGCACAGCCTGGCTTTGAAGTCAGTCTCTTGAGTAGCTAGGATTACAGGATTACAAGAGCCATCAACAAGTGGCAATTATTATTTTGCAGTTGAACCACAGAAGCAGAGATAAGCCAAATGAAGGCCAATTACAATATATTGGCAGGTCAGAAATAGATTCTGAGGTACTATATAAATAGAAGACATTTTTACTAATTCAAGAGGCTGCATTCTTGGAACTTCCAAATAGGAGAAATTATTCTGGATGTGTGGGATTCAAGGGTGAAAAGACATATACTACTCCATTAAGAAGCTCATAGCCATATAAATGATGAAATACTCATTGAGTGATATTTATCTGCTAAAAGTGCTTCTCTAATGTGCCTTATTTCTAAGTAACTGTTAAAAACTTTAGACAAACTTGAAAGTTTGAGCAAAGAGGAATTCATGAATATGGCAGCAATCACTCAGAATCCTAAGAGATTTAAAGACCTCTCCCCTAGGATTGTGACCAATAAGCTTTCTGAACCCAGAAGCACAGTCTCCTAATGTGCTACAGCTAGATACATGCCACCTCTGTGCATGGTAGGATGTGCTTAGTGCTTGTTAATTTCTGAAACTACTCTAGGTGTTAGATTAGATTTAAGCTTGCTCATGTACTAAGTTAGGTTTAAGTTATATAGAAACTCAGTATATGAAGACAGCCTCAGACTAATAGCCACCTGCTAATTTAAGTAAAATAAAACTAAAGCTAGACTAGTATAAGGGAATTGGCATGATCATAGGTTAAATGCTCTACAGAGCTGTGAATGTGAAGGTGGGATTATTCCCCATCTACACCTAATTTTTCCATCTTCTAATCATTTATAAGAATTATTATTTATGGAAAATACAGCATCACCTCCTGATACATCCTTTTTTATTAGTTTCTGCATAGGGTCAGATTTTTCCCCATCTATATTGATCTCTTTTATAGAAATCTAAAGTTAATAATCTCAAGTCACTCCTAGTTTAGGAAGACAAAATGAGACTTTTATGCTAAAGTTATGCAGGCCTAACTTTGGCAAGCTTTCTCTCCTTATTAAACAATAGAAAATTTACCTAGGCCTTAACTGATTTATCTGTAACAGAATCTGTAAATCTGAAATCAAAATTCTAAAGCTGATTTATAACAGAAGTTTATGGGAGTCTCTAAAAGTAAGCAGATAGGGAGTCATCTCACTCTACCTCTGTTTTTCCTGAAGTCAGCAGGAGACACTGATGTTGTCAGATTAGGGAAGAAATTTGTCCAAAATAAAACACATAAGCCTGGTGGTGTGTAAAAGCAAAGTGCATTCTGGGACAACCAGTCATTCTGTGTAGCCAAGGGTGAGTGATCAGGGTGAAGTGATAGAGGCCCTGCAGGTCTTACATGGACTTATTGCTGGGCTGAGAGTTTTGGCCTTTATTCTTTAAGCAGTTGGGAGCTGTGGAAGAGGTTTTAAGTTGAGCAAAGACACTATCTGATTTGTGTTTCTGGAAAGATCGCTGTGTCAGCTGTGTGGGAAGAGTTTGAAGACAAGGAAACTAGCTACTAAATGTATAACAGGGTAGGGATGAAATGCTGAGGAAGAATTGAACTGAGACTGTGGAGGTAGGTACAAATAAATCCTGCCATATGGATGGAATCTTCCTTGGCGACTGTTCAAGGGAAAGATTTTCTGGTGTGGGGGATTTACAAGATGGTTAATCACATTGCTGTCTCTTGAGTTAGTTAGCACTTTTGTATAGAAATAGATACACTTACACACATGCGCACACGCACACGCACACACACACACACATTCCTTAGAAGACAATGAAAGGTTATATGCAGGTATAAAATGTCCCAGTGAAATCTATTATTGTGTATAATTGCCATGTGCATTAAGTTTCGAACTTGAAGGGTTGGCAACAGAGTGTTTTAGAGAAGTTAAAGCTTTTTGCCCTAACCTCTTAGCCTTAAGGCCTGACTTTGACCATACTAATCCCACACATGTTAGCTGACAGGTCCATTGAGGTTCATTTGCTCATAAGAAGATCAGGAAATGAGTCTTATCGTGCTGATGGTTGTGAAGATGGTTGTGAAGATGGAGGGAAATGAAGCAAAGGAAATTTCATCCGCTGTTTACAGTAGACTTTATTGGTTCCATAAGCTTAAGCCCTTCAGCTCCCATATATTTATTTTTATTATCATAACAAATCAAGTGAGAACTCTATATCAACATAGATAAATCCCTTGCGGCTATACGGTGGTGCTAAATCTATCCATCATTCCTACCACCCATCCTTTCTGTCACCATAGGCAAAGCCATATGTTTTCCCTTTGATTATTACATTGATAGGCTCCTTGTAAAAGGTGACGTTTCTAAACCATGTATGACTTTGTATTTATATGGGATAATTTCTTTTTTTAATCCACTCCTTTGGCTATTGCTATCCTGAATATACCTTCTTCAGAATGCAAACAAAATAACAATACTATAGGACATAGTATAGTTCACAGACAATCCTTCTACCTACTTAATCATTTCTAATAATAACATCAGTTATGCAAAGTGTGGGTTTTGACAGAGCAAATGGAGGTGTTTGGGGGCAACCAAATACCCCAAATACCTAAGCATAGTTTTTCCTGGAGCCTTAATCCTTCTGGCTCTGTGCAGCCTGGCTCCTCTGATGTGAGTCTGTAGATCCTAAGAAGAAATCTGAGTCTTGATCACATTAGTTAATCTGCGAAATGCCACCACAGAGAGAAAGCAGATGTTTAACAGGCCATTGATCGTCTTATGCCCTTAAAATTAATATAATATTAAAAAAACTTTTGAATTCATCTTTTTTTATTTTGATAGTACTAGGAACTCCAGGCCTCATGCTGGTACTATACCACATGAGCCATGCCTCAAGTCCTGTGTTTTGCTGGGGTTTTTTGGAGATGGAGTCTAGCAAACTTTTCTTCCTAGGCTGATCTTGAACCAGAATCCCCTTATTTTAGCCTCCTGAATACCTAGGATTATAGGTATGAGCTTCCTGAACCTGGCTTGATTTTGTTTTTAGTTAAAACCACAGGAGGATGTCCTCTGAGAAAGATTCATATAGAACATCCCCTTCCTGAGATCCAGTGGTAGCTCTCTTTCCACGAGTATTCACTGCTAGTTTGAAGTTAGGTAATCACTAAACTCAACTTGAATTAAGGAAAATAATATTCATTGACTCCTAACAAATCACAGAGACTATCCCTGCCCTGTTGGTTTTTTCTGGCCTCTTCTCTATGCAATGGTGTATGCACAGACTCATATGAAAGAAACTTTTACTTTCAAACTAATACACTCTCTACCTAGATTTTTTTAAGTTACTTGTTGCACACTAATTTTTTTGTTGTTGGGACAAATGTTCTTTCATTAAGAGTTCAGAATTGTTTTTTTAATATATTTTTTATTGTAAAGATACTGTACAGAGGGGTTACAGTTACACGAGTAAGGTACTGAGCACATTTCCTATAGAGCATTGTTTTTCCTTTGTTTTGTCTTTATCATCCCTTGCCTGCTCACCTCCCCAACTCCTCCCTCCCCCCCACAAAGTTGTAAAGTTCGTTTTCAACATAGTGTATTATACATCTCATTGTTACAATGGGTCAACCTGTATCCTTATTTAATTATTTTAAAGCACAATTAGAATTTTGTAATTATAAAGACAAATTCACCTTGCTGTAAACACTGTTTTTCTCCACATAAACCCATCCTAACAGGTAGGTTTAGGAGTGGAAAGTTCAGTCAGAGTCAAGCATGTCATTATGGGAGAGCTGAGAAGAACTCAGATTGGTCTTATTCCAACATCCCTGTTCTCTGATGTTTAAATAATGAAACAATCTAAACTTAGTTACCTTGCTGATTATTTTTCTAAAAGCAAGTTGCATTTGTATATGAGAGGCTACGAATATTTTCCCTTAGTTTTATGATGTAGCATTTTTCTCTGTTTAAGAAAGATTTCACATTTACTTTAGTGACCAGCATATTAGCAGGTAGCAGTAAGAGATCAGAAAACATGAACAATTTCAAAGCAGCCTTACAGGAAAGAAAAGTAGCTATAAGAAAACCCCATGTAAAAATCACTATAGCAACAAATTGTAGGACTCAGAAAAAACTGAAACATCAAACCACATTCTTCTGATGCACATATTAATTAAAACTACTAATACAAGTTAAGTGGTTTTATGTGGTGAAGATTATGTCAAAACTTTTACATGTACTAATTTGTTTCATTGTTACAATAGATGTAAGGTGTGATAATGCCAATTTAACAGAAAAAAATGTGATACCTGGTTTAGAAAAAAAAAAAGACAAGCTCACTGAAAATGAGGCTGTCACCTGGGTTCTGGTGCTCACACTGTGAAGGCTGAGATCTGAGGATTGTGGTTGAAAGCCAGGAAAGTCTGTGAGACTCCAATGAACTTCCAAAAAGTCAGAAGTAGAACTGTGACTCAAATGGTAGAGCACTACTCAAGCAAAAGTGTTCAGAGACCATGCTCAGTCCCTGAGTTCAGGCCCCAGGACCCAGAAAGATAGAAAGAGAGAAAAAGAGAGAGGGAGAGAGAAAGAAAAGAGGAAGAGAGGGAAGGAAGGAAGGAAGGAAGGAAGGAAGGAAGGAAGGAAGGAAGGAAGGAAGGAAGGAAGGAAGGAAGGAAGGAAGGAAGGAAGGAAGGAAGGAAGGAAGGAAGGAAGGAAGGAAGGAAAGAAGGAAGGAAAGGAGAAAGGGAGGGAGGGGATCGAGGAAGGAGGGAAGGGAGGAAGAAAGGAGATGGGAAGAAAATAAAACCATCAGGATTTAGCTATATTAATATGAATTCCATTAAAGCTGGATTTTATTTTAGTCATAATTTTATTCCCTATGTGAACATAAAGTCTAATAGTAACAATGATGATGCTTGAACTACAAGGACGATAATAACAATCTCTATCAAAATTATAATCGCATTACCTACCAAGCAGCACTTTACACAAATCAGCTCATTAATCTCCAAAGTACCGCAGGAAGTTGTTTGTTGTTATTATCCCCATTTCATTAAAAAAAAAATCCCTGATGTTTGAGTTACTCAAGGGAGCTGTCACATAGGTAGGATTTGAATCCAAGTAGACTGACTCCAGAATCTGTGCTTTCAAATGCGATCAATAAGCATTTTGTGAATGTTGTTATAATAAATAGATGAGTGATGGATGGACAGATGGACAGAAACACACACACACACATACACATGCACATGCACACGCACACACACATACACATACACACACAGAGCCAGACAAAAACCAAGTCTCTAGAGTCAGTGTTACAGTTGGAATTCTGCTCCCACAACTTTCTGGCTATGTAACATAAGAAATTTGTCTCATCTGTAAAGCAAAAATAATCAGCATTTTTATCTCAGAATCATGTATGATGATTTAATGAAGTTATACCTAAAAGAACACAACCTGACAAGTATAAAGTATTTCATAAACTTTAGTTGTCATTATTTGTCATATACCGTAAGTCATGTACTAGAACACCTCTTCCATAGATAGCTCAGAGAGAAGGATGAATTTCTGCTAAAGGGATGGGAGGAAATGTGTTTCTATTTGTAGTCTGATGAGGAGTCTAGCAAACTCTGGACAGAAAAACATTCAGTTTGTCAGTTGTAGCAGGAAGTGCTGTGAGACCCTGCCTGCCTGTGTTTAGGAATGTCAAATATTCTAGAGTACTGGATTTTTTTTATTTTAATTAAGGGATCAAAACTTGGTGCTTCGAGCAGAGAAAGTAAATCTCCTACTTCAGGCCTTTGACTCAGGTTGGTAGACCTTAATCTTCTGTGAAGTTTAAAGGATCACTTGTACAAGGTTTTCAAAGTCAGCAGGGATATGTGTACCAGATGGAATACAAAAACCAAAGATCCCTTTATTCATTGAAGAATAAGGAGGAAATGTATGCTCTTGTTCTTCCAAGTGAAAGATGGCCATGCCAGGGCCTGTGGCCTGGTAAACAGCATTCAGACTGGAAGCCCTAGCTCCCTCACATCCCAACTAAATATGCTTGTTTTATTAAAAAATTGTTATTTTAAAGGTGAGAGACAGAGGGGTTATAGTTATATAAGTCAGATAAAGAGTACATTTCTTTTTGAGCAATGTCATTCCTTCCCTTCCTCTCTCCCAGTTTTTCCCTTCATCCTTACCCACAAGTTGTATAATTCATTTTCAACAGTGTCTAGTGGGCACCACTGCTACATTTGTTCACCTTTCTGCCTCACCAGTTCTGTGTCCCCCTTTCCCACCCAAAGACAAATAAACATACAAACAAGACAAAAGGAAAAGGAAACAACAACAGCAACAAAGTATTTCCTGGAGTTTATGTTGATAAATATTATTTTATATGATCAGATCTACCTAGGTATTGCACCTTTGTGTTGAAAAGAAATTCCAATATCTTCCTTTGGTATCACTGTGAGTGAATGCTTTATCATGTATTATTTATCATATCCCAGTGTATTTTTTCCTCATCCAGTGTGTTTACTTGTAGATTGATAGGCACATTCTAGCCTCACAAATGAGGGAAGCCATGTGAACACTCTGCTTAACAAAATGGATGAGAAATCCAACTGTGGGAATAAGAGATAAGTATCTTATTTCTCTTTGATTTTCCCCCCATCTCTTTCAAATTCATCTAATATCCTGCTTCCTTTCTTATGCTTCTGGTATAATTGAGAACGCTCATCAGTCAAGCACATGGGTTAAAAGTAACTAGAGGTTTAGTGTGAATTCAGAGGTAGAGAAGTCCCAAGATTGGATCAAAAGATTTTTTTACATTTTCCAAATGAAGAAATTGTTAGAACACAAATATGTGTCAAATGCTTATTGATACTTCATAGAATAGATCATCTACATATGCTGCATCTGTGCTGAGCAGGTTCAGCAACCGCTGGGCCTACATGGTCTCTTTAGTGCCTATTTCCAATAGTCATCTATAATGTTAACAGAAAATCTAGGCCAAGAAAAAGAAAGAGAAGAAAATCTAAAAACTTTATTATGGATTCAAGTATTTATTTCAAATATATGTGAATTTTAATTTGCTTTTATCTCTTTTTACTTTGGATCCAACTTGGTTTCTCCTGAAGCTATAGATTTGTATTCATTGAGTGGCAGGCATTCAGGATTCATTCTGTAAAATCTGAAAGTCAAGTACTTAATCTGTTTTGCTGCTAGACTTCTCACTCTGAACACCTAATTGGTCAATTCTTGCCATTGTTGCTATCAGTAGAATCTGTGTTACTAGTTGGTCCTAAGCTACACTGGTCATAGGAAAAGGGATATGAAGAATAAAAGCAAAGATTCTGACCAGATTCCTACCAGTATCGTTGCTGAAATGCTTAGTCTCTGGTTTGGTCCTTGGGGGCCCCTTCATGACTTATATTCTTTCCTGGTTAAGCATTTCTAAATTTCCACAGTACAACCTTTTCCCCCATTGTTTCCTCCTAACACCTCATTCCTATTAATGGACTTAGCCTTCTCACATTAGCACTAATTGCTTAGGTGCTCTGATATATCTTTCTTTCCACTGTTGTCTATATTGAAGCTCCATTCCTAGGCTAGACTACCAGAATCTGGGCATTATCTGATGGAGGTTTTTGATCAAGATTTTCCCTACCTTAGTCAGCACCTTTATAGTCAGGAGTCTTATGTTACTTCATGAGAACCCTGCTTTGTCACACTTTGGTCAGTGGAGACTGCTTCTTCCAGTCAAGAACTGTGGCTTTCCATTTCAACTTCTGTCTTCCAGACAACTCTGTCCTTGTCCCAGCAAGCTCTCCACCTGTCCCAGCTAGCTCTCCTGCCCTGATTTCAATATTGGTTCTTTCCTGTGGAACTTTCGTGACCCATAAAAGCAGCTTCTAATCCAGACTCTTCTCAGAAGGGAATTAGAAAAGACAGACATAGAAGATTTTTGTTGAGAATCATTAACATTCAGTTTCAGGGGAATATTCTTTCTCAGAAGATGATCTATCTTTTTAAATGCCAAAGTTAAATATGCATACATATATATATATATATATATGTATTATAGTTGAGCTGGGGGTAATGACTGAGCTCAGGTGTGTGTGTGAAAGCCTTGTCCAGTGAAGCCTCAGATACCTACCAGTACCAGGGATCCAAAAACCTCTGGACAAACACTTTCTATAAATCACAGCTCTGCAGCACTAGCTGCCATTCCTGATTCCTCCCCTGATTGCATAAGACCACTATCTCCTCAGTGCTCCACACTGAGACAACTCACTGAATGCTGTAGAGTTCACTCCTTTTCCCTAGCTCAACAATTAGAATTCGCATAGTCAGGCTTTCTAATACCACATCTCCCTCTTGTAGTACTTTAAACTCTTTCTTTCTCTTGCTAGGATCAAAGTATTAACAAGCAGTATCTGCAGATAACTCATAATACCTCATAATCTATTCCTCAATGACCACCAGAATAATGGACTTCGAAAACAGTCCAAATGACAGAATTTCATCCTTTCCATAGCTGCCGGCATCTCAGTGTGTGTGTGTGTGTGTGTGTGTGTGTGTGTGTGTGTGTATGTGTGTGTGTGTGTGTGTGTGTGTGTGTACCACATTTTATCTATTCATACAATTATTATATTTTAAGTCAAACAATTAGTTAAATACAGAATATAGCTCAAATGAATTTGCAGATTTCCTCTAGTGTGAAAGAAATACAGCATATTTTTCTGTCCTTTCTGGATGAAAATGTGTTCTGTGTTATCTACATGATACATGAAGATATAGTGGGCAGTAAATAGACTATTGACTCATGGTGGGTGCGGTGAGACAGTCTCAAAATTCAACGGAGGAGTTTAAATTTGGCGGAGTCCCTTCTCCAGGTACTATAGGCAACACTTAGAAGAGCTGGTAGATGAGACAAAAATCTTCCCTGAGAGGTCGTATTTCACCCTTGTTTTGGGGGGACAGGTATTATACAGAGTGTCCTCTGAGAGTTCTGATTTGAGTTAGGCCACAGGACCCAATTTTCATCAACTCACCTATTGTGCAAAAGTGATGTCCATTTTCATCAAAGCCTGTTTCGTTTATACTCAGTATGAAGCCATACCATGGACTTCCGTGAAGTCACACCATATGTGGATGCCTCTAGACTTTGAAAGGTACAAAGTACATAGCAAGCAAACTTCTCAGCAACACTGATTGGCCCTGTAAAGGGTAATATAAAAAAATCAATTCAACAAACCCAGAAGATTAAAAGGGAACAGATCAAGATGTGCAAAAGGACTTTATTTTCAGCACCAGTCACTTTGAAAGTTTGCTTTGCATGCTAAGTGAAGATCAGGACTCAGCAAGGTGAAGGTAATTGCCATTCCCTTTCCCTAATGTTCCCGTTACCAACTATAAATGAAAAAAAAAGGAAAGAAGGGGGAAAACACTTGGAACAAATAAATTCAAAGCTCACAAGGCAACTTCAGGCCCTTAATATTCATTAAATCCTGGAATATATGCCAGAATGGGTTAGAAAAAATTCTGACAAATCCTTAAATATTGGAGACAAAGAACTCTAGCAAAATCAAAATCTTTACTGTCGTGCAAATCACATCTGTCTGTCTGTGGCACATGTAAGAATTGGGTCAGAGACTTCAGGTACTTTTTCTCGCATTCAGGGCTATATATTCAAACGGTCCTTCAGAATGTGGAAAGGTTGTGTATTATAACTCAAGACCAGAAGGAAAGAGAAACTTTTTCTCAGGGAAAGAGTATTGACTTGAAGGAAGTATAACTTGGCGAGAGAACAAACTTACCTTTTATTCATATACTTGTGGTTTAGTTTAATTGTTCAAAATAAGAATATTTAAGTTTTGGGTTAAAAATGTGGCTTAGTGGTAGAGTGCTTGCCTAGCAAGCATAAGGCCCTAGGTTTGATTCTTTGGTACTACATAAACACAAAAAAATAAATAGAGTTAAAAAGAATATTTAAGTTTTGTTCTTAGGAGATAATTTTAAGAATATGACTTTCAGACTTAGCAAAACTTGGCATATAAGCAAGAGAATAAATACATAGGTCTGCATAAAACCTAAGTACACATGTTCATAAGCCAAATTATTCTTATAATGGCCAAAAAAGTGAAAATAACACAAATACCAATCCATTGATGATTGGGTAAATAGTATGTGGTAGATATATCCATTCAATGGAATATTATTCAGCCAGAAAAGGGAATTCAGTACTAATACACAATGAAGAATGGATGAACCAATCACAAAAAAAACCTACATATTGATACCAATATTGGATTCCTACATATTGATACCAATATTGGATTCCACTGCAGGAAAGTCTATAGAGTCTGAAAGTAAATTAGTCATTACCTGAGACTCAAGAGAGAGATTATGAGAATTAGGAACTATTGAAAATTGGTATAGGATTTCTTTGGGAGAAATTGAAAATATTTAAAATCAAACTGTAACTATCATTAAACAACTCTGCTAAAATATTAAAACACACTGAAATGGTGCACTTTCATTCACTATTGGTGTTCCATACCTGTTAATACTGCATATTCAGGAGGCAGAGGTAGGAGAACCATGCTTAGCAAAATAATCACAGTTCTATCTCAAAGCAAAATAAAAATAGAAGGGCTAGAAGGTATGACTTGAGTAGTAGAGTTTCCTGACAATTGCAAGTCCCTAGGTTCAATCCCAGCACTGCAAATAAATAAATAAATAAATTCATAATGAATTATATCTCAGCAAGGCTGTTGAAAATGCATTCGAGAATTAAATAATTCAACTTGAAACGATGCAACTAAGATTATGTCCTGAAGACAGCACTAGTATTCAATAACTGGAACTCCTTTAAAAGTTTCGATTGTATTATCTTAGTCTGTGGTGGATTTTTCATATAATAAATTACTCAGGAAACTTAAACATCTTCCAAATTTTTACATGTCTCACAGGTTTTAGAGCTGTCACTTACTAAGTATCTACTTTTAGTTGGATGCTTTGCAAATAGTCACTGATCCTTGTATTTTATTCATGTTTTACTCATTAAGACAGTATCCAGCAGAACTGAGATGTAAGCCTAATGCTATTCACATTTGCTATACTGTAACCATCATCCTACAATATCAAGATAACCATGATACTCCTCTTCCCAGAGAGTGGCCCCTTTCTTACGTACCTTTCATTCTTTGGAGTAGTAGAGTCTCAGTTCTGTTCCTGTCCATCCTCAGAAATCCTTTCCAGCAATCCCATTAGAATTGTATGTCTAAATCCAGTGGAGACCTTTTCACGCTCTGTTAGTGAACATTAAGTGTATAATGTATATTTCACTGCAATATTTCATATTAAATTTTATCTTTCTGCATGCTTGGCTCTGTGCGTACTCCTTCCTAGCCACCCCACCCCCTGTTTTTGTCTTGACTTTCAGAATCCCACTTCCAAGTCCACAGTTGTTGCTTTAGATGACATTTTCTTCTCTATCACCTTGATATCTCCTTTTCTAATTAAGCTTATTTGTCCCTTTAACCTGATAGTACCTCCTCTTACAATTCTACACACCCTGTCCAGTGAAAAATGCACGTATTAACTGGGTTCCCAGCTATATATCTGTCTCCATTCCTTTTATCAATAACCACACCATATCTTGGTTCCAACTAATACATCTAAATACCTAGACTCTGATCTACAAATGTCTTGACGTATGTAAAAACATGTTCATCATTGACTTCACATTGTTGCCTCTTGTCAACTCTACTACCTTAACCATTCACCTATAATAAAGTATCGATAAATGTGGCCTTGAATTGAGATCCTGTCTCTACAGTAGTTGCGTGGCCTCTGTATGCCTCGCTTTCCTTTTCTATTAAAGAAGAGCCATTGAGAGCTGAGGAACTTATATGTGAAAACTATCTAACCTATAATAAGCTAAGTACATTTTTAGTTTAACACCAGGGCATTTTCCCAAGTTCCACCTATTGACTTACCTCCAATTGAGTTAGTATCTCTTGAATGGCTCTCCTGCAGCCTGTCCATTCTGCCTGCAGCTGGCCTCACTGCTCATTGGAAGTCCTTATTGACTTATTTCTAGCAAGATCTCTCTGCACCTTCCATCCCTGCCCCACGCCACACCCATGCAGAGCCTGTTGCAACCTGATAGTGCCACTATCCTGATTCATCCTCCACTTCTCCCATCACCCTTCCTTCCATCACATATGTCTTCTTGCAGATCCCAAAGAATGAAAACAATAATAAGAACTGTCTCACTCTTTCTCTCACTGTGAGGTCCTTGCTCTTGTGTTATTCATTTTTAAAACTCTTCCTCCCTCTCTTAACCACTCCTCTGTCCATGGAAATGTCACCTCCAACTCTAGTTATATTCACCAGTGTGACTGTGAAGGGCTTTCCTTCATCCTTGTAATGTGAAAGAACAACCTGCTTTATCATCATCATCATCATCATCATCATCATCATCATCACTATCATCATTATCATCATCATTACTATCATCATCATTTTTCTTTTTTATCTTATCCACTAAGACTATGGGTCACTTGAATGTGTGGCTTGTAGTTTAGTCATTTCTTCTATGCCTTGTGCTTAGTAATATAACTGCCAAATATTAAATACTTAATTTACAAAGGAAAATAGTTTAAATTATTCCTCATTTATTTATTCCAATACATACTTAAAGTGCCCTATTTAAAGAGCCCATGGCAAACTGTGTGCACTGAGGAATGCAAGGATAAATTAGACATAGTCCTTTTCTAAAAAGACTCCTAACCTAAGAGAAGAAATCCTAGCAAACATGAAAACAAATATAATCCCATATACTAGGACTTATAATAGAGGGCATACACTCAGAGAATAGTTTAAAAAGATGTTAGCAGAGCACCATTAGCTCATGCCTATAATCCTACCTACTCAGGAGGCCACGATCTGGAGAATCACAGTTCAAAACCACCCCAGGTAGAAAAGTATGCAAGACTTCATCTTCAAAATAACTAGCAAAATGCTAGTCTGGAGGCATTGTTCAAGTGAGAGAGTGCCTGCTATGAGCAAAAACACAAGTGAGATTGTAAGGCTTTGGGAATTCAAGGCCAGGTACTGCTACAATTTAAAAAAATTAATTTACTCATTATCTTGCCCATGTAATTGTATCCCCTCTGTACAGGATTTTCACAATTAAAAAAAATTAAAAAAATTAATTTACTAACATGATTAAACTGGAAGAGAAGGTTAGGCATGCATATACACACAATTCTTGTACATGCAGTGAGTGGCACACAAAACTCTACAAGCTATTAACTAATGGAATCAGGTAGTTACATAGAATAAGAAACAGTGTAAAGAAGCCTTATACATATATATAATTGTTATTGTAAAGGTGATATATGGAGGAGTTACAGAAATGGAAAGACTTGGAAAAAGATTATATTAAAGTAAGCCAGACCCAAAGAGGCCTTTCTGAGATATAACTCCAGCCCTCTATGCCTTACTCTTTATACCATTTGCATTTTCTTGTTAAGCTCTTTCCTAGTCTTTGACAAAGCCAGACATACAACAAGAAAGACATTGTGTTCTACATTATTTTAGCATTCTTGAACATTCTCTAAGTCACTATATTCCCAAGTACAAATCAATACATTAGTCCTGGCTTATGGTCAAATTTCTACTGGTTTGGGGAAAGAAAATGAAGAATTTTAGTAGATAGATACTGGTGTCAGATTTGTCCACTGTCTTTCCTACAAAGAATCTTCCAGGAGATTTTAATTTCCTTGTGATTTGTGTGTCAGTGTTTTATTTTATATGATTATAGTGATAGGAAAATGTTGACATTGATGGCCTGCATTTACAAAATTTAAAAGTGGGTTTGTTTAAAAGACTGTGTCTTTAAATGATCTTGTTCACTGTATGCTCATGAGCAGAGCTCTATGACTTCTAAAATCAGTTTGCTATTTTTCTGTGGTAAGTTCCTCTGTATCTCTTTGAGAGTTACTATTGGAGAACCTGAATGGTTGACTGTTGATCTTCTCTTACTTCCCTGCCCAAAAGTCCTTGAATCTAGGTTTTCAGCTTATAGGTCACAAATAATAAGACAGATCTCCAATATAATAACATACTCAGAAATTTGGTCATTTTAGTACATAAAATCCATCACCATTGATGGCACTTTAATGTTGACTTTTGGTTTTGTGATAACTCATTAACAAGTTTCACATCTCTTCACTTGGCAAAGTAAAATTCACATATTACAATAATGACAATTTTATTCTTTCTTTTCATTCCTCACCCTGATATATAGCTGTGGTTTATAATTGTCTTGATCTGCTGTCAGCTCCCTGTGAATGACATTATAGAAATGCAAAATATGATTGCCATTTTTGCTTTTGTACTTTATCTGTTGCTGCTCTATTAATTCTTCTCTCTGCTGCCCTGAACTGCTTATATTACAGCCTTTTGGGTAGAAATTAGAAAGTCACTGTACAAACTTCAAAATATCAAAATGAAGAGATACATTTCATAATCGTACTATCCAAAGAAATTTTTCTTCTCCTTGGGAAATGGCCATACCAAGTGTCATTTTATTCCCTCAGGTGTTTTTGTACTAAAAATTGATCACTCGGTATTTCATTTGATTCCTTCCACAACACCAGCCTTACAGAAGAGCTTTATATTCCATGGGTAGCTTTGATCCTGCTAGATAAAGAAGTGATTTAATAGCTTCATATTATTAAATATTATGAGGCTAACACATTGGGAAATAGTGTTGAGAATTACTGAGACAACAGAGACCATATGGAGTGGATAATTTTGCTGTAAAGTCAGCGTTCTTAAATGTCACCCATTAATACTGCATATGCAGAGGATTTAGTCTGAAATACAAAGGAAAATCCCACACACTAAAAAGAAATGAAGTAAGTGCTTAAAAAATAACCTTTGTTTACAAAAGCACTTAATCTAAGACAAGGTTCTCAGTGGTAGGAAATGGTAACTTTAGCCTCTTGATTCTGCTAATATAAAGCAAAAACCTGAAGAAAAAATAATCATGCTAAAAGCAATAGAGAGTAATCATGGAATTTTGATACACTAAGCCTACATCTTTATACTGGTTGTTACGAACTGAGTCCTCAATTCTGGACGATACTTCTGTCATTTGTCTTGTCCCCTTCTTTTACTTCTCAATTCCTTTGCATTGTTGTCCCTCCATACGGGGCTGACATTCTTCCCCCACCCCAAATTCCTCCAATATATCCAAATCTAGCTTGTGTGTTTACCACTTCCAAGAATTCTTTCTTGAAAATTTCCTCACATCTTCTCTAAAGTCATGTCGTGTCACCATAGGCCAAATTATTATTGCATACGTGAATGTTGTTTTGTTTTATTCTCAAGTCATTTATTTCTTTTGTTCTTGTCTCACTAACTATATTGTAAACCTCTTGGATAGAGGCTTCTTGAATACAGACTATTGGTATCAATTTGTTACAATCCCCCCCACACACATACACAATTCATAGAATAATGCAAACTCATAGTAGGTACTCAAAAACTCCATGTGCCATCTTTATTAATCATGGCTATAGTGATGCCTGTTAGGAGGGAAATAGGGAAATGGATTGTCTGTATGAAAACTACATGTCACTTTAAAAATCACTTTTCTTACCACCTGAATAATCTTTCCCAGCACACATTCAAACAACCTAGAAAACAACTTCCCCATAGTGTTCCAGAACTTTTTTGCTTGGTGTTAATGTCTTATTAGACCTTGACCCCCTTTAGAAGCAGAAAGTTTAAAACTTAATGAAAAGGCTGACTTCCTGCCAAGTTATTGTCCCTGCCCCAAAGTTGTTGTGCTTGAGGTCATTGTGTGTCACTTACAGGATTTAAAAATGCTGTTGCCTTAGAACCTGACCTCGGTTCGGGTGTCACAGCACAGTGTGTGTGCATTTTTACAATGCTCTTTAACTTCTCAAATACTCCCTTCCAGTGCTGTGCAGTGGTGCTCTCCTATCAGGTTACACCTTTACAATCCAACTTTTCAATGGAACCTGCACTCCATATTGTTGATATTGGGTTTATTACTGAAGTATTCATTGAGTTTAATGACTAACCAAGGACTCAGATAAAATTCCTTGTCCCATTTTTAAAAACCTAGTATGTAATTAGTTCAATCTCTCACCTCTTCAGATAGCACATTTAATTAGTCTCTCCAGTGGATCACTTTCTAGGGCAAAAGCAGGACACTGAGATATTAAGGCTGTCTTCTTGGAACAAAGAGAGACTTTTCCTAAGCTCTCTTGTTACTGACCTGTATCGAATGCTTCACAGAAAGGTCGGACTAGATGACAAATCTGTGATGTATTCAAAACCCTTGTGCCCTTGTCTTTTTCCCCAACTCAGTAATCTTTGATGAAACATAACAGATAGTAGCCCTGTTAGTTTCTCAATCAGTCTAGCATAAATCCCTATTCAAATATTTTATGTATCTTTTCATCAGAAATTTGAAATTGCCATCAGTAAATTTGAAAAGCTAAATTTTTCTTTGTTTTAAAACAACTCATAGTTTCTCTATCTTATCACTTTCTCTTTTTTATTTTTTTACCTTTTTGTTATTGTGAAAATACTGTACAGAGGGGTTACAATTACATGGACAAGATAATAAGTACATTTCTTATCAGACATTGTAGCCTCCTCCCTTGTTTCCCCTTCTCATCCCTTCCCCTCCCCCCTTCCCCCTACCCCTACCAAATCCTCCTCCCCCCTCCCCCCCCCAAAGTTGTAAAGTTTGTTTTTTGACATAACAACTTGTACATCTCATTGTTGCAATGGGTCCACCTGACCCATAGTGAGACCTTAAACTTTTTTCCAAAAGGACTCTGCTTTCAAATATTCACCATAAGGAAAGCTTTGGGTAATTTTTACATTTTCAATCACAAGGCTACCAGGCTACTTTAGGATGATACTCAGCTGAGTACAAAGAATTATCACACTCAATAATTACTATCAGCAAGCACTTTGTACCTGGAGGGAATTATAGAAGATGAGCATTAAAAGACAGCTTGGGAATTTGGTGTTTCAGTATTCCCCATCGTATGAATGAGAACACAGACCCAGGAATGTTTTGTTCTAAGTTGTATAGCAACTTAATAAGGTGTTTTTATTATATTTTTATTGTAAAGAGATTGCACAGAGGGGTTAGAGTTACATGCGTAAAGTAAGGAGTACATTTCCTCTTGAGCATTATTACCCCCTCCTTTGTTTTTCTCCAGCCATCCCTTCCCTCCTCACCTCCTCAACTCCTCCCCCCCACCTTTGAAGTTGTAAAGATCATTTTTAGTGTAGTGTCCTGTATATCTCATTGTTACAATGTGTCAGCCTGTATCCTTTTTCAGCATTTTATTATTTCCCTTCCCCTCCCCAAAGTAGAAAAATGTATATACAAGATGCAGGGTACCTGAATCAAATACAGTGAAAACAGGGGTTATGCCATGGGGGGAAGAACATACGAAAGAAACAAAAGAAATCACATAGTACATTATAAATACATTAAAAACAACAGCAACACAGGTAAAGCCTCTTGTGTCCCTATCATGGGGTTCATTTCACTTAGCACCATCTTATATGGTCATATGTGCATAGCTTTTGAGCTTTTCTACTTGTCTGCTAAGATTATCCTAGATATATATTAGTTATTGCAAATAAGGAAAACCATAGGACCTATATATCTTTGGGTCTAGCTTACTTCAATTAGTATAATTTTTTCCAAGTCTTTCCATTTCTTAACAAATGGGGTGGTGTCATTCTTCCTGATAGAGGAATAGAATCTAATCATATATATATATATATATATATATATATATATATATATATGGTATATAAATATATATACATATACACATACACATATGGTATATATGTATATGTGTGTATATATATACATATATGTGTATATATATGTATGTATATATATATATATATATACATATATACACCACATTTTCTTCATCCATTCATCTACTGAGAGCAATCTGGGTTGATTCCATATCTTAGCTATGGTAAATAATGCTACTATAAATGTGGTTTTGCTGGTAGCTTTGGTATGACCTTGTTGTGATCCTTTGGGTAAATGCCCAAAAGTAGGATTGCTGGGTCATAGGGGAGCTCTATGTAAAGTCTTTTGAGGAACCTCCATACTGCTTTCCAAAGTGGTTGAACAAGTTTACACTCCCACCAACAATGCAGTAGGGTTCCTTTTTGGCCACATCCTCTCCAGCATCTATTGTTACTAGATTTCTTGATTATAGCCATTCTAAGTGGGGTGAGGGGGAATCGTAATGTTGTTTTGATTTGCAAAGAAGTTGAGTATTTCTTTTTGTTTGTTTGTTTTGTTTTTACTTTAATTCTTTCAGTTTACATTTTTAATTTTTTTTTAATGTGAAAATACTGTACAGAGGGGTTCCAATTACATAGGCAAGATAATGAGTACATTTCTTATCAAGCATTGTAGCCTCCTCCTTTGTTTCCCCTTCCCATCCCTTCCCTTCCTCCCTCTGCCCCCTCACCTAATCCCCCCCACCAAAGATGTAAAGTTCATTTTCCACATAACGACTTGCATCTCATAGTGGCAGTGGGTCCACCTGTATCCCTATTTAAACGATTTGTTTTTTCCCTTCCCCTCCACAAATTATACTGACATCAAATACAGTGAAAGCAGGGCTTATTCCATAGGGGAGGGACATACAAAGCAACAAAGAAATAATCTTATAAATGTGTTAGAAACAATCCCATGAAAGAAAAAAACATTTGAATGCATATCTTAGGGTTCATTTCCCTAACATCAACTTATCTGACCTTTTCTGCTTGACTCAGACATATACTAGTTATTGCAAATAAGGGAAACCATGGGACCTATGTTTCTTTGGGCCTGGCTTAAGAGAAGTTGAGTATTTCTTCATGTGTCTATTGGCCATTCTTATTTCCTCTTCAGAGAAGTCTCTCTTCAAGTCTTTAGCCCACTTATTAATGGGGCGGTTGTTTCTTTGAGGATTTGTTGTTGGAGGATTTATTTTTTGTTTTTTGTTTGTTTTTTATTTATATATATATATATACATTTATTGTAAAAAATACTGTACAAAGGGGTTACAGTTACATGAGTAGGGTAATGAGTACATTTCTTATTGAACATTGTTCTCCTTTGTTTTTCCTCTACCATCCCTTCCCTCTCCACTTCCCCAACTCCTCCCCTGCTCTGAAATTATAAAGTTCATTTTCAATATAGTGTCTTGTACATCTCACTGTTACAATGAGTCAACCTGTATTCTTAAGCATTTTGTTATAATCTTCCCCTCCCAAATTAGAAAAATGTATATATAAGATGCAGGACACCGGAATAAAAAACAGTGAAAATAGGGGTTATACCGTGGTGGAAGAACATACAAAAGAAACAAAAATATCACATAGTGAATTATAAGTACATTAAAAACAATAGCAAGAAAGGAAAAACCACTTGTGTCCCTGTCTTGGGGTTCATTTTGCTTAATATCATCTTATATTGTCATATGTACCTAGCTTTTGACCTTTTCAACTTGTTCTAGACATGTACTAGTTATTGCAAATAAGGGAAACCATGGAACCTATGTTTCTTTGGTGCCTGGCTTACTTCACTTAATATAATTTTTTCCAAGTCTTTCCATTTCCTAACAAATGGGGCAATGTCATTCTTTCTGATAGAGACATAGAATTCCATTGTGTGTGTGTGTGTGTGTGTGTGCATTCCATTGTGTGTGCATACACACACACACACACAATGGAATTTTTTTATCAATTCATCTAATGAGGAGTATCTGGGTTGGTTCTATATCTTAGCTATGGTAAATAATACTGCAATAAACATAGTTGTGCTGGTAGATTTAGTATGGACTTGTTTGTGATCGTTTGGGTAAATGCCCAAAAGTGGGATTGCTGGGTCATAGGGGAGCTCTATATAGAGTCTTTTGAAGAACCTCCATACTGCTCTCCAAAGTGGTTGAACAAGTTTACACTCCCACCAGTGCTGTAGGGTTCTCTTCTGGCCACATCCCCTCCAGTATCTGTTGTTATTAGAGTTCTTGATTTTAGCCATTCTAAGTGGGGTGAGATGGAATCTCAGTGTTGTTTTGATTTGCATTTCTTTTATGGCTAGAGAGGTTGAACATTTCTTCATGTGTCTATTGGCCATTCTTATTTCCTCTTCGGAGAAGTTTCTCTTTAAGTCTTTAGCCCACTTATTTATCGAGCAGTTGTTTCTTTGAGGATTTGTAAAAATACCGTACAGAGCGGTTACAATTACATGAGCAAGGAAATGAGTACATTTCTTATCAAGCATTGTTGCCTCCTCCTTTGTTTCCCCTTACCATTCCTGCCCTCCAATCTCCACCTCCATCCACCCCCATTGCCCGCCCCCCTGCCAAAGTTACAAAGTTCATTTTTCAACATAATTCTGATTAATTTTAATTTTAATTATTTTATTCTGATTTAATTTTAATTTTTTGTTTCCATCTACTGGATTGGGGTTTAGCTTGTTGCTTTTTTTCAAGGAGCTTTAGGTACCTCATTAAATTGTTGGTTTCAAGTCTCTCCAATTTGTTGATGTAGGAACTCAGAGTTATAAACTTGCCCTTGAGTACTGCCTTTGCTGTGTCCCAGAGGAGCTGATAATTTGTGTGTTCATTTTTGTTGAATATCATGAACATTTGAATTTCCTTTCTTTTTTTTATTGTGAAAATACTGTACAGAGGGGTTACAATTACATGGGCAAGATAGTGAGTATATTTCTTATCAAGCACAGTGTGTTGTTCAGCCTCTGTGTGTTACAGGATTTTCTTTGGTGGCTTTTGGTGTTGAGTTCTAATTTTATTCCCTTGTGGACTGAGAGAATGCAGGGCCTAATTTCAATGTTTCTGAATTTGGACAAATTTGCTTTGTGACCTAAAATGTGGTCTATTTTGGAGAATGTTCCATGTGCTTCTGGGAAAAACATGTATTCTGATACTGCTGGGTGAAATATTGAATATATGTCTGTTAAGTCTAGTTGATCTATGCAGTTGTTTAGATTCAAGTTTTCTCTGTTGAGGTTTTGCCAGGTTGATCTATTCAGCAGGGATAGTGGTATGTTAAAAGTCCCCAGCAATTGTTGTCTTTGGATCTATGTGTGATTTTAGAGAAAGTACTGTTTCTTGGATAAATTTAGGTGCTCCGTTATTTGGTGAGTAGACATTTAGAATTGTAATATCCTCCTGAAGGAGAAATCCCTTAATTAGTATGTAATGACTTTCCTTATCTCTTCTCGCTGATTATAATTCAAAGTCTGTTTTATCTGATATTAGGATTGCAACTCCTGCCTCTTTATGGGGGTCATTTGCTTGGTAGACTTTATTCCAACCTTTCTCTTTCAGAATATGTTTGTTTTGGGGGGCAAGGAGTGTCTCCTGAAGGCAGAAGGAAGAAGAATCTTGCTTTTTAATCCAACTAGACAATCTGTGTTGCTTAATTGGAGTTAACTCCATTAATATTGAGAGTTAGGACTAAGAGGTGTTTGTCTGTTCCTGCCTTTTTATCCATTTTTTAGGAGGCTATGTCTTGGCTGTGATTACATAGTTCTCTGTTTGTGAACTGTTTCACTGCCAATATTCCATTCTTGTTGGTTTTCTTTTTTCTTTTCTTTTTTGTCAGTCTTAGGGCTTGAACTCTGGGCCTTGGCACTATCCCTCAGCTCTTCAGCTCAAGGCAACTGCTCTACCACTTGAGCCTCAGTGCCACTTCCGATTTTCTGAGTGATTTATTGGAGACAAAAGTCTCGCGGACTTTCCTGCCCAGGCTGGCTTTGAACTGCGATTCTCAGATCTCAGCCTCCTGAATAGCTAGTATTACAAGCATGAGCCACCGACGCACAACTCTTATTGGTTTTCTTTGTGTAGAACGTCTTTGAGGATTTTTTATAAGCTGGTTTGGTAGCGGCATATTGTTTCAGTTTTTCCTTGCTGTGGAAGGTTTTTACTTGTCCTTCTGCTATGAATGAGAGCTTAGCTGGGTAAATTTTTCTTGGTTGGTAGTCATTTGTCTTTAGAGCATGGCATATCTCAGTCCATGCTCTCCTTGCTTTCATGGTCTCTGCTGAGAAGTCTGAGGTGGTCCTGATTGGCTTACCTTTATAGGTAATTGTTCTCTTCTCCTTGGTGGCTTTAAGAATTATTTCTTAGTTTCTATTGATCCTGTATGGTCTATAATGTGGCAGTGGTATGTCCTATACTGGTCTGGTCTATTTGGCATTCTAAAAGCTTCTTGTATCTGGATGGTCCTGTCCTTTTGTATATTTGAGAAGTTCTCTGCTAGGATTCTGCTGAATATATTTCCTAATCCATTGGCTTCCCTCTCCAGGCCCTCCTCAATACCTATTAGTCTCAAATTAGGCTTCCTGATTGTATCTTGCAGCTCCTGCAATGAATGATCTGTCATGCTTCTTGCTTTTGTTATGAATATCTGTGTGCTTTTTCTCTATAGAGTCTAAACTACCTTCTGCTTCAAAGATTCTGTTTTTTGATTCTTCTGTTCTGCTTTCAAGGCTTTTTACTTTGCTATTTATCTCCCTTCCTTCTTGCTGGTCTTTCTTAATGATGGCCAGCTCTTTATTAAAGTTTTCTTTTAAATCTTGAATAGATTGCCTTACCTCCTGGACTTAGTTTTTGGACTTGTCTTTCCTCTCCTTTAACTTTTCATTGGACTCTTCCACCTTCTGTTGGAGTTCCTGTATCTTTTTATTTGTGGAGTCCGTGAAGTCATTAGTTTCTGGTTGGCCTTGTCATGGTCTCTTATAGCCCTATGCAGGGTGTCCAAGTTTTCATTCAGCAGATTTACCAGCCATGCTTTTAAAATATCTTGAGCATTATCCTCTGGGTCATTCTGGGACTGCTCTATAGTTTGTTTATGTGAAGATGGAGTTGGGGTTAGTTGATTGGCCATGTTTCTTGCATTAGTTCCACCCATTTGGAGGCAAGAGCCACTCCAATACAACAACAGGACAGTCTTTGAGGGCAGGAGCCAACCCAGCGTCATGTAGCTGTATAGAATTAAGGGTTTCAAAATTATGGGCAGGTGTTTCCCTATTTATCTCTCCTTTTCTTTGCTTGAAGAATGATGTTTTGGTTCAGGGGTAGAGATTCTATATAGGTGTAACTTGTGAGATGATTTGGGTTTGGCTGTTAAGTAGTCTGTATCTTAAGGTTAACAAGATAGGCCTCTTGTACTCAGTCAAAATGGAACCAACCAAAAGTTGGCTCAGATATAAACTGTTAGGGATCAATGGACTGAAGAAAATGGAGAAAAGAAGGGTTAGGACTGGAGAGATACAAATTAAGAAGAAAAATTGGGTATAATGATAGTAGAGGGGTAAGAACAGCTTAGTGGAGACGTATTTGTAGTAAGGAGAGAATAGAGACCTTGTTTCAGAGTATAAAAGGTAGAAAAGAATTTGAAGAAAGATTACATAAAGAATAGCTTAGAGATCTAGATGAAAATAAGAAATTATATATGTATATTTGGGAGAACTGCTGGTATTAGAAAAGGTTTTATTGAAAGAGTATTGGAAAGTTGATTAATCTAAGATAATTCCTGTAATTATTATGTTCACATACATAGAAGGCCTTACTTTGTGTATAGAACTAAACAGGTTGTCTCTGACAGAGTAGTAATACAATGTGTACAGAAATGAAGTGAGAGGGAAAAAATTAAAATTAGGAAATTGAAAAGTGGAAGAAGGAATTAAATAGCAGTGAAAAATAGAAGATTGAAGTAAAATAGCAGATCTTAAGAACTCAACAAAAAAAACACAAAGAAACAAAAGCAATTAAACATAAAAAAGCAAACTAAAAAAATCTAAAGAGTGAGTTTTTCAGCTTGTTTGGGCAAGCTTGAGTCTCCACATAAGCTTGAGTCTCCATGTAGTCCTCTAGGCAGATTCCTAATAAAAACCTTGTATGCCTTGCAATAGTCTGCTTTCCTTGTGGCTTGGTTGAATCCAGACAGCCTTTTTTTTTTTTTTTATTGTAAAGATACTATACAGAGGATTACAGTTACATGAGTGAGGTAATGAGTACACTTCCTCTTGAACATTGTTACCCCCTCCATTGTTTTCCCCCTACCATCCCCTCCCTCCCTCCCTTCCCCGAGGTTCTTTTTTTTTTTTGATTGTGATTAAGTGATTACATAATTTCAAAGTCACAAGTTCATTCTAATTTTCCTGGAGCAAATTGTCTATCACAGTCTGTAATATATAACAGTGTTCACATGTTATATACCATATTTGTGATCAGCAGCATGGGGATATTTAGTAGTGGTTCAACCAGATCCAGACAGCCTTTTGACAAGGGAAGGTGATTGCTACCTAGAATCCCACTCCTAGGTTGCATGGCAGAGAGTTGGGGGGGATTGGGACTTCTAGGCTGTTATCACAGGCATGGAACTGTGTTTCCGGGCTTTCCCAGTTAGCCAAAGAAGGTTTAGGAACAGTATTTCAGCCTTCTGAAGTGATCCCTCTCTTTGGGGAGGGGGCTTGGGTCAGAGGGCTTTGGGACCTTACAGAGAATTGCCACTCCCCACGGAGTGGACCCAACTGGGTTACTCACTCTGTAGCTGGTGGTGCACTGGGCCACAGAGCAAGTGTTGTGGCAGCCAGGATGATATTGGCCAGTTCTCAGTGGGAGGGTCTGGGCGTTGGCAGGACCAGGTGGGAGGGTTGGCATCTGCAGCAGCTGAAGGGTCTCGCTATGCAGGGTGGGGAGCCCGGGCACTGGGAGGACCAGGTGGAGCTTGGGGTGCTGGCCTGTGATAGGTGGTGGTGGTGCTGGGCTGCAGTGGGGGTGGGTGGGTGGTGGCTCCAGTCTGTGTCATCGGCAGCTCAGCAGGACCACCTAGCTTGAGGGTGGTGCAGTCCACAGCAGCTCTGGACTGTGCTGGCAGCAGCAGTGAAGGCATGGGCCTGGCTTGTGCAGGGTCGGTGGAACCCACAGCATGACCCAGAAGTAGCTATGGGAGCAAGGGGTTGGCGCCCAGTGGTGGCAGGGAGGGAGCGGGTCCAGGCAGAGTGCCCAGGCCAGTGGGGCAAGGGATTGGCTGCGGCTGGCCATGGTGTCCTGGGGGCCCTGTGGCAGGGTCCACAAGGATCCCTCCATCACTGCCCACATGGGACCTTTTTTTTTTTTAATTTAATTAATTAATTAATTTTTTTTTGTGAACATACCGTACAATTACATGGGCAAGATAATGAGTACATTTCTTATCAAGCATTGCAGCCTCCTCCTTTGTTTCCCCTTCACCTCCCTTCCCAGCCTCCCCCTGCCCCCCTACCCAATCTTCTCCCCACCACCACCACCAAAGTTGTAGAGTTCGTTTTCGACATGACAACTTGTACTTCTCATTGTTGCAACGGGTCCCTGTATCCTTAAATGACTTGTTTTTCCCCATCTCCTCCACAAATTATACCGACATCAAATATAGTGAAAGCAGGGGTTATACTGTGAGGGAGGGACATAAGGAATAATCTTATAAATGTGTTAGAAACAAATGCATGAAAGAAAAAAAAACATTTACATACATATCTAAGGGTTCATTTTCCTACCATCACATTATCTGACCTTTTCTGCTTGACTCATACATATACTAGATATCGCAAATAAGGGAAACCATGGGACCTATGTTTCTTTCGGCTTGGCTTATTTCACTTAATATAATTTTTTCCAAGCCTTTCCATTTCCTAACAAATGGGGCAATGTCATTCTTTCTGATGGAGGCATAGAATTCTATTGTGTATATATACCACATTTTCTTGATCCATTCATCTACTGAGGGGCATCTGGATGGCCAATAGACACATGAAGAAATGCTCAACCTCCCTAGCCATAAAAGAAATGCAAATCAAAACAACATTAAGATACCACCTCACCCCAGTTAGAATGGCAAAAATCAAGATCTCTAACAACAACAGATGCTGGAGGGGATGTGGAATGAAGGGAACCTTACTTCATTGCTGGGAGTGTAAACTTGTTCAACCACTTTGGAAAGCAGTATGGAGGTTCCTCAGAAGACTCCACATAGAGCTCCCCTATGACCCAGCAATCCCACTGTTGGGCATTTACCCAAATGTTTACAAACAAGACCACACTAAAGCTACCAGCACAACTATGTTTATTGCAGCATTATTTACCATAGCTAAGATATGGAACCAGCATGGGACCTTACGTTGGCTCCAGCCATTACTTTGGGTCGCTTACCTAGTGGTACCAATTTCTGGCAGTTGCCATGCAGTGTTTGTTGAGTCTGCTCCTTCTCTGTAGCCGCCCAGTGGCTAGATTGGGGCCACTTTCTCCATTGCCAATTCCAGCCTCTTCACCAGATTCCCTCCTGTTTCCATGGGTCTGGTGTTCTGCACTTTCTTCAGTTTTTGAATGCTCCTCTGCTTAAACTCTGCAGAAAGTCTTGGCATGGCGAGTTGCTGCGCAGTGCTGCCGCTCAGCAGGGGTCCTGCACACTCTGTCTTTTCCCTTTCCGTGTTTGTCTGTTGGGATATTCCTTTTGTAGTAGGAAAAGTCTTTAGAGATCTAGAGTATGATTGGCCTGGGTCACTTGAGGTAAAGTGTGTGCTGGGACCCTAGATCTTCGTTTGGTCAGAGACACGTGGTGGGACCACTTGGGAGAGTGTCGCCATCTTGAATCTCTCCCAGGTGTTTTAATAGTTGTCATTTCAGTTGTCATTTTGGTCCCTTCACTGACACCTCTTGACTCTCGTGTGTCCTGCCATCTTGCATTTTCTTCAGTTTACCTAAGTTTGATACTTGGTAGGGCAAGGAACCAAAGTCTGCCATGACAGTGATCTGTTCCTGTCAACCATGAGCAGTAATTGTTAATTACACAAATATTTATGAAGCAAATAAGGGCGCTAGTAATAGCTCCGGTGGATTATGGGAAGATTTTTTAAGGGGACATTCTATGTGACATTTAGGACAAATTCTAACAGTGTGAAGGAAAGGAGCATACGCCACTTGTGTTTTATGTATGCGGAGGGACAGGTGCTCATGAATATGGGCAAGGTATTTTCCCCACATTTTCAATATTCTCTCACCATCTCTGTATCAAACACTTCCATGCTCAATGCTTAAATTCCACTTTCTCCACACAAACTTTTCTAGCTCTACCATGACATATCTTCAAGAAAACTGGCTCTTCTTCCTCAGCCATTTCAAAATATTTTTCTGCTCCTTTTTTGTTATATTTTAAGTTTTCTATCATGCAGTTTTGTTCTCATATCGCCACTAAACTCTAAACCCATTGGCAAAGGGATAAGCACCTATAATGTAGTTATTAAGTGGTTAGTTTTGAAGCACCTTTGCTCCTTGATTTGATAACCCTGGAAAATTTCTTAAGCCCAAGGAGATTTATGTGTAAAGTGCAGAAAATAATATATTTACCTTAAAGATGATCTGAAGTGTGATGTAGCTCAGATTATTTCATAAAAGAGAAATTTGTATATTGGACTGTTTGGCCCATCCATCTATCACACAGCTGTACCAGGCTGATTATGCACAAAGACATCTCTATCAAAGATGGACTAGATCCCTGAAAGGGCACTAATCAGAGTTCAAGGGGAAATTCAGAACATTTAGTGAGCAGAAGTGCTTAGCACCCAAGAAACAATATTTCCAGTGATAATCATTCTAGAAGCTGGTCCATCAAGTATGGCTGTGGTGAAGATGTCTGTCTAGCCTGTACATTCATCATCACCAGTCTCATCACACTCTAGTTTCTGCAATGATGACTATGTTCCAGCATATAGAAATGCCTCTGATATCCCTCATGGAGCATAGGCTCTTTGATTTATTATTATTAAATAATTGTACAAAAGAGTTTAATCTCCATGAGTCAGGTTATGAATACACTGCATCTTGAACAGTGTCACCATTTGCATCATTCACCCCTCGCTCTCCTCATCCCATTTCTACCCTTGGATGGCATAGGCTCTTGAATCTTCTATCTAAAGGAAATCGTACAGAATTATTTACATACACACAATAGCCGCATTATAGACTATTCAGAGGACAATAAAAATCAACACCATAAGAACCAAATTTTAAATCACTTGAAGTCCCTTTTAATTTTTATTTTTTATTTCTTTATTGAGATTAAATGATTACATAAATTTCACAGTATTGTGGGATAGTGATAATTAGCTAAAGTCACAAACACATTTTAACCTCCATGAGGAGCATTGTTATTATCATTGTCTATAAAGCCTATGAATTCTACCAACTTTGACAATACAACTATTTCTTCCAAATGGGGTGATATGTACATTTCTTTCTTTGTGTTTAGTGAAAGCTGTTCCCTCTTTCTCTCTCATTCCCTCCCTCCCATCGCTGCCCTTGAGTTGCTTAGTTCACTTTCATCAATGTCCAGTGCAGCTGATGAGCCCCTCTGCTGTATTTTTTTACCTGTTTCCCTCTGATTCTGTACCCTCCTTCTAGATTCCCTCAGATGTGCACATGTATATACCATATGCAGGGTCAAGAACATAGAATCACCTAAAAGTGATGTGACAAATTAAGAAGAGGTCCTTTGTTTCTTGAGTTCTGTTTACTTTGTCATATCTCATTGTGTTTTGAATTTAACATCTGCATGTCAGGGAGACCATATGCTATTTGTCTCTCTGATCTTGAAGTCCCTTTTTATATACAACTCAATAATCCAGATTTTCATTAATTTATCGCATGCCTTGAGCACCTGTCATGTTAAAAGTGTAGGAAGCCAAAGTTGACCTCATCCTTTTGTCTAAAAGCCTGTGTAGAATGGAAGACACACAGTATACAATCAATCACAGGCTGTCTCAGTTAATCATAAGTGAAAAACAATTATATTACAAAGGAGAAGATTATAGTTCTTTAAGAAAGTAAGACTACAGGGCTGGGAATGTGGCTTTGTGGTAGTGTTTGCCTAGCACGCATGAAGCCCTGGCTTTGATTCCTCAATACCACATAAGCAGAAAAAGCTAGAAATGGCTCTGTGGCTTAGGTGGTAGAGCACTAGCCTTGAGCACAGAGAGGCTCAGGGACAGAGTACAGGCTCTGAGTTCAAGTCCCATAACTAGGAAAAAAAAAAAGTAAGACTACAAAGAAGGCTAAGGGAAGGAGGTTTTAAGACAGAATCTTTTAGGCAGAGTAAAAGATAAGTAAAAACTAGTCAAAAGTAAGAAATGGGGCTGGGGTGGTGGCTCAGTGGTAGAGCGCTTGCCTTGCATGCCTGAGGCCCTGGGTTCGATTCCTCAGCACCACATAAGCAAAAAGAAAAAAGCCGAAAGTGGTGCTGTGGCTCAAGTGGTAGAGTGCTAGCCTTGAGCTGAAGAGCTGAGAGACAGCGCCCAGGCCCAGAGTTCAGGCCCCACAACCGGACCCCCCCCAAAAAAAAAAGTAAGAAATGTTTCAGAATAAATGGATTAGAAGTAGAAACACTTGATTCTTCCATGCTGCTGAACCTCTTCCTCAGTTTCTCAACTATTAAGTGGTGACACAGAGAATTATGACATGCAACATCATAATTGCAATGTCTACCATTCATTCAATATTAGCCACAGTTGCTGTTGTATTGGATATTATTACTGATGTTTAGCATATCAGATTCTCCTTTTATATGGAATATATATTATATATTACACATATATTCGATTCCTGCCACCAAAAACAGGTTAAAGAGAAAGTAACAAGAGAGTATATGTCAAGGTCTGAGACTTATGAGCTAACAAGTTAGCCTGTCACCCTGTCATGAATAATGACAAAAGATGTAAGACTTTTAAAAAATACTTTATTATTCATAATAGTAACTGTATAACTTTCCTGTGCCTCATTTTCATGGGGCAACAGAAAGAAAACCATTAGAGCTTGCAAAAGCTTTGTATTGCATTATAGAAAAGGGCTTCCTAGCACAGGGAACCTGAAATTTATAAGAACTAAGCCAACTAGATGGCCATTGCCAAGGAGAAACACATCTTTTGGTGCTGGGCAGTAAACAGACTTCTTCTTTGCTCCAGATTGAGAACTATCTCTGTTGTTCAAGGTTACATTCTATACAGATTTTGAAAAGATAATCCAGAACAAAAGCAGACAGCACCTCTGCTATTAAAATGGGAAGAAATGCAAGAGACTCATAAAGATTGTTTCCTAAGAATTATACGATCAGATCTGATTTTTATACAATTATTCCAAAGGCTGTTAAACTCATTAAAATTCATATAATTTTACATCTTTTACTTCCTTTTTCACATCATAAGCATTTGTTCCAAACTGCCACATTGTATTTACAACACTAACTTTTTTTTTTTTTTTTTTTTGTTTAATTTAATTTTATTTTATTTGAGAACATACTGTACAGAGGGGTTACAATTACATGGGCAGGATAATGCATACATTTCTTACCAAGCATAACACTAACTTTTAATGATTATACAACATAGCCATAAAGATTCATTTAGCAAATCTCCTATTATAGGAAATTTACGTTGCTTCCAATTTTTAGAAATGATCAGAGAACATTTATTTAAGATGCTATCTGGTTGAAAATTTAAAGCAACTATCTTCTTTGCTAAAGTAATGTCCAATGACTTCAGAAGTGGTGTGAGAAAGCTAGATGCTGATGTTGCACACTTATCTAAATTGATAAGAGATGGAGCTAAGAGTGGAAGGTGTTCAACCCAGATGCAGAAACTTTATGGTCCGTTTCAATGCTCAATATATACATACAATGGATTTTACTTCTGCCAGAACATATTCTGAAACTGAAATGAATAGATAGTATTTACAAAGCCAGAAGAAATTTCCTTTGAGGAATGTGGCTTCATGGTAGAGTGCTTTCCTAGCATGCAGGAGGCCTTGGGTTCAATTTCTTGGTACCACATTAAAGAAAGAAGTTTCCTTTGAATTCCTGACCACCTCTGGTGATAAGCAGAATCTTTGTACATCTCTATCTCCTAATGGACTCCATATAAAATGGACCCAGTGAGTTCTCTCTGGTCACTTCCAAATCTACTATTAGATTGGCATTCATATTTTAATTTTGAGAAAGTTATTTCATAGTTTAATTAGACAGTTTACTCAATTTAGAATGTGGCATGATCAAATGCAAAGCTCCTGTTTACTACAAAGGAAATGACAAATAAATTCCACGTGGTCTTATGAGTAAATCAATTCCTATTGTTGACCATCCTCTGTATTCAAGGGAACTGTGACTGAAACTTAGAGGGAATATGAGGCTGACAACACATTCCCCATCCAGAACTAGCTCCCATCACAAGTGGCAAATAAAGATGTGATTTAGTAGAATATGTGAAATGCATATGAGTCATCCCCATTCAGAAGGCAAGAAAGAATCTCGTGGAAGATGGGCATTGGAGTTATTATATCTCAGGAACACTGTCCTTACCTGCATGGAGCATTAAGGTCATCTCCAAGGTCTCCTCCAATCTCTCAGGCTTTGCCTTCCTATCCCTTGCAGGGAAGGGAAACTCAATGTCCAGAAACTGAGTCTCTCCATTAACCCTGGTGATTAGAAGGGTTTTCTTTAAGAGACTCTCTTGTCCAGTTCTGTATAACTCTTGCCCATTGCCTTTAATGTTATTTATGAAGAGTATGCACAATAAATATGCACTGTCCATTACACAAGAGAGGATTGTCCATGTTTGAAATTTGCACATAGTTTTTCCTTTTTTATGTTAATCATTGCCAATACCTTCCCCAGCTTCTCATGTGGTAGGATCTAAAAGAACTTGCACCCTGATTTTTAAGCTAAAAATCATATAGATCTTCCAAATCCAGACCTGACTGATAGCTGATGGAGTGCATCTAGCTCCTATTCCTTCCTTGTTTGTTTGTTTTTGTCGGTCGTGGTTCTTGAACTCTGGGCCTGGGTGCTGTCCTCGGCTTAAGACTAGCGCTCTACCACTTGAGCCATAGCACCACTTCCCGTTTTCTGGTGGTTTTCTGGAGGTAAGAGTCCCATGGACTATCCTGCCCCAGCTGGCTTTGAACTGCAATCCTCAGATCTCCTCCTAAGTAGTTAGGATTACAGGCGTGAGCCACCAGCTTCGAGCTTCTTCCTTGTTTTTGATGCTACCTTCGTTAATGCAGCATATAACATTTTTGAGTCATTCACACAAGCTGTTAAACCCCCTATTAATGTTTATTTTTCTAAGAAAGCCTGGTGGTTTGTGGTAGGTAGTACAAAATGAAGATAGTGCCTATAGCCTTCATAAGATAAAATAATTAAAAAGGTATCAAATATATTAGGTTCTCAATAAGCAGATTACTTTCACAACTATTTTAATTTTTGCCCCTACCGTTTTCCACTATAGCAACGAAAACAGGTTTGGTTTTGTTGTTCGCTTACTTGCATCATTTTAATCACTGCTGTAGCTCCATATTCAAAAGCATTCTTGGTACATATTAGACATGCAGAAAATATTTGTGAAATCAATAATGGGAATGAATATTTCTTCTAATTTATCCACATGTTCCTGGGAAGACATGTACACTCTTTACCAAATAGTATTTTAATAGTCAAGCAAATTTATAAAGGTTTATTTGGAGAATTATGACTCAAAGAAATACAAGTTCAAAGTAGTTTAAATTTTAAATATTAGTTTTTGAAGATACAATTTGGGGCCTTGATTTTACTTCAAGAATCCATGTGGGTTCAAATAGATACAGGTATTGATAAACAAGAGTATCACCTTAGGAATAGTGTGTGTCTTTGCATTTAATTACATGCTTTTGAGTTCTATTTGGTTTTTATTTTTCATTTGCTTGTTTTATTAGTATTTTACCAAAGTGTCACAGTAAGTAGATATGAAGTATCTGTACTACACATATAAGGAACTGACTGATAAAAATCCTGTTCAATCACATCCACACTGGCGAGTGCATCCATGACATTGAACTTAGCCTGGTAGCCAGCTCTGACCCCCAGATGTCTGCTGATACAGTAGCCTGTCTGATTCACACACTGGAGAGGAAAGTATGATTGACCATGAAAGTCGTTGTCAGTGGCCCCAACACTTATGAAAAGAGTCTTTCTACTCATGTATCCTCCAAGAAAAACTTTTGTAAGAGTGCTAGAAACTCAGAGCTGAGAATATACAAGTGCCTAGTGACATACCTGTGCAACTAACCATCTATTTTCTGTCTCTCTGACATTTCTATACATTTATTTTTCTGGATCAACCTTTGTTTTTTGTTGTTTACTTGTGAGACAAGGATTCCTTACAGCCCAGTCTGGCTTTGAACTTACAATCTTCCTGGCTCAGTCTCAGCTTCTCCAGCCCTGATATCACCGGTATCCTCTACCAAGCTGCACATTTTGTAATGTTCAACAATCCACAATAGTACCACTAGTTAGAAGATGTATTAAGAATACTTGTTCATGAAGTTGAAGTATCTTCATTCTTTTCCTTTTGTCTCTAACCAAAGCAAGTATGGCAGGCTCAGCTTTCTCAAAACTAACTTAAGAGTAGCATTTGACCATAGTCAGAGTGAGCTTCTCGGCGTGGACAGACTAGAACTCTGTAATTTCATGCCCAACTGCTTTGATGACATTCAGCCTTGTTTAAACAGTACAAGAGATGGGCAGTACTCTGCATGGCCTGTTGCATAAATCTCCTTTCATGGCTGCCATTTCATCTGGATGCCTCCAATAAGACACAAGGCTACTGGAGCGAAACAAAATCCATTGCTTGTCATTTTCATATGTTAAACTCTCATATTTTATTTGAAAATTAAGATCCACCACTGTGTTCTTAAGTGGGCAACGAATGGAGTTCACTTATTTATATTGCTTTTTGCCATGGAACTGAGAAAGGCTTATAGGAATAACTATTCATTTCTACCTTCTTCAAGAACATTCTGTACGTCAAAGGTTCCTGGTATATTTAGTAACTGGTTTTATTAAATGCGATAAAGTGGCATTACTGGACAAAAGTGATTATTTTCACTTTAGAATCCTGACAGAAATAATGTGACAGGCACTTTGGTGCCCAGTTCAACAGAATGGAAGCATGGGTGGCACAGTACTTAACGTGACTGCTGTCTTCAAGGAGCTCAGTCTAACTAGGGATACAACTCTTTAAATGCTGTCTTACTAGTATGTGGGAAACATGTCTGTTGCTAGAGGAGCAGCTTAGCAGTTACAAAAGTTTTCTGGATTTCCTTATGCATTGAACACATAGCCTAGTCTTGAAGGTCTGGATGGCAGGCTGCTGAGAAGCAAACAGTATCAGAGACTGTGGCTCTTGAAATTAACTTTGATTTTATTAGCTTACCTAAACTAAATAGAGAAGACAGCATCGTTACATTTGCCCGCATGCTTGCAATGTGTTCCAACTAATCTCACCTTTTCTATCAGGCTCCTTACCCCCCTTCCAGTTCCCCAAACAACTTTGTCAGGTTTCATTGTTCTATTTTCATCAGACTACTTTGACCACATTCGCTCGCTTTCATTTTTCTTGTTAGGCCAACCTCCTCCCACTGTACCCACCTGCCTTCTGACAGTCTGTTTCTCTTTCCTTGTTCTCCAACCCCTTATTGATTAGCAGCTTACATTATGGTCCTTTATGCTGTTTCACATCTAGTTGCAGTACATCTCAAAATTACTCACTTCTCTTTTTTCACTTTCCCCTTCTCTTTCTTGTCCTAATTAGTTCCTTATTTAAACTCATTTTCTACATTTCTCTCATTTTCTGTTTACTAAGTTATCCATATGTGTGTACGCACATATATAATTATGTATATGGATATTTATTCATATTTTCACATGCAAGAATGTATAGTTTTAAAATATGTAATAGCTTGAGTTGGGGGTTTGTCTTCTCTCACTTAGTATGTTGTCCTCCAGTTGCAGCCAATTTCGTACCAATGGCATAATTTCTTTTTTCTTTACAACTATGTGATATCCTATAGTGTGTAGCTATATATACACTTATATTTATACATATAAGTACATATCTATACATATATACACACATATGCATACTGCATTTATATGTGGGTGGATGTATTTACATGTACATATATGCATGTCATATTTTTTAGAAATTAAGAATTTATTTATAGATATTTTCAAGAAACAAAATGTATGAAAAACAAATGTCTCAAACACAAACACATTTTAGTGCTAAAAATTAACATTGTTCAGATCTGAAAAACAGTAAAATATGTTTTTATTTGTTTCTTTTTTGCTAATCATTACTGCCTGTGAAATTCTTACTTCGGCCAAACCTCTCCTCCCTTCATTCTTTAGGTGAACATTGTTTTGTTTTGTTTTTCTCCTTTCCCCTCTCTCCTTATTTCCCTCCTCTACCTACATTATTTTGGAAAAAACATTGTTGAGGGAGGGTTGTTGTCAGTCTTTCCTTTTATTACTCTGGGACTTCAGCAGTAGTAGATTGGTATAGGGGTTGAATAGGATTGACAGGTCCAATAATTGGCCCACAGGTCCAGATAGTCCAGCCCTATCCAAGCTGCATGTCATATCTTCTTTATTCATCTATTGTTTGGACATCTCAGATGGTTCTAATATTTGGCTATTGTAAAAAAATGTTGCCCAAAGGCTGGGAAGGTGGCTCAGTGGTAGAGTGCTTGCTTTGCATGCATGAGGCCTTGGGTTTGATTCCTCAGCACTGCATAAGCAGAAAAAGCCAGAAGTGACACTGTGGTTCAAGTGATAGAGCAGTAGCCTTGAGCTGAAGAACCGAGAGATAACGCCCAGGCCCTGAGTCCAAGCCCCAAGACTGGCCAAAAAAAAAAACTCTGTGCGCCCCAAAATATCAAACAGATAAAAGTTTAAAGCAATAAGTATGCTGATTACTCCTATTTTATCATTATTTATGGTGTACATGAATCAAAACAAACCTCAGTAACTTAAAAATCCTACAAATATTGTGTTAGAAAATAATTATTTCAAGAAAATTACATTCTTTCTAAAATTCCTATTTATCCCTTCCTGAATGTTTTACCTCCAAATTAGTTAAATAAATCCAACCCCTAATCTAAAATAATACCATATTATTCAAGTTTAGACATGTATTAGTTTTCTCTACTATGATGATTTGATACTTGTAGATTTCTTCCACTTTTATAATATTTTCAGGTTTGCCTTTCTAAATCATAAGTATTACCACCTTGATTCCCTCATACTTCCATTAACCAGCTTTAAAGAGGACACCATTGCTGGTAGAATACGATTTAGACCTCTTAGCAAGGTATTCATGGTCCTCATGATCTGGTCCTGCCAGCTTCTTGGATTCACCCTTCTCCACTCTGCTCTGGGCAAGCCAAGACACTCAAACTTCCCAGAGCACACCACATACTTCTGACCCTTTGTCATGTTGACATGTTCTTCTAGCTCCTCAAAATGTCTTCTTCACATTTTTATACTTTAAAGCACTTACATACCTTTCCAAACAAAGCTTGGTTTGCCAATCAAATATGTCTGGGAATTTATTTTTAAATGTTATGCTTATGGATATAGGCCAAGTGGTTTATGGGCTTTCAGTATCCTCTTTATCATCTGATATTTACTCAAGGCTATAATATTGAAGAATCAAACAATCATCCCAAGCATGCAACACAATCTCTGGCATATGAGAAGTACCCAGTTAGCCTCTGTTAAATATAACCCAGACATACAAATAATGATTCACAAAATACATGGCAAATATCAAAGAATCAGCAGGAAGAATACTCAGCTTCCTCACGGAAGGTAAAAGTATTTGAATTACATTGCAACAGAAGTGGTTATGCCTGGGCTGGGAAAATGGCTAAGTGGTAGAGTGCTTGCCTCGCATGCATGAGACCCTGGGTTCGACTCCTCAGAACCACATAAGCAGAAAAAATGCCAGAAGTGGTGCTGTGGCTCAAGTGGTAGAGCACTAGCCTTGAGCTGAAGAGCTGAGGGGCAGCACCCAGGCCCCATGACTGACAAAAAGAAAAAAAAAGTGGTCATGCCTATAATCCTAGCTACTCAGGAGCCTGAGATCTGAGGATCACAGTTCAGAGTCAGCCTAGGCATGAAAGTCTGTGAGACTCTTATCTTCAAGTCATATATAGAGCTGTGGCTCAAGTGCTAGAGTGTCATCCTTGAGTGAAAGCACCCAGACCCTGAGTTTAAGCCCTAATACTGGTACGAAGGGGAAAAAAGTAACAGTGACTGAATACATAAACAAAGAGTTCCTGAGAGGGAAAGCAGAAATGAGGAAAAATATTTTAAAAATCAAGAAATGATATAAATATTCAAGAGAAAGGTCAAGAGTTAAACACGACAGGAAAGATGATGAGTTCTTTGTAAGTAAAGAAATCAACAATATTGACTATACCTCGGGAATTATTAAAGTTATGAATGGGACCTTATATGTCAACAGAATGTTTTATTATTACCTAATTAATACCATACATAAAAATGGTTTGTGCTCTCATTTAAAATCATAGTTTTAATATAAGAGGAAATACTGCTTATTATTGTATACACATTATAAATGCCTCTGCTTGCTTCAAAGAGGATTAACAAACCATTCAATACCATGTTAGAGTAAGTTCAAGTTTGATGTGCAAAAAACTTTAACTCAAACAATAGGAATGCATCCTGCAGCACCATTTGAGTGTAATTTCCCTAGGCAACTGCTTGGAAAATCAGACTTCTTTGGGGGGAACTTCTAGAACTCAGCCTCACATTTATCCATTGACAGTGTGATTTAGACAGCTGATAGGGCTGCTATGTTTCTCTGCATCGTCAAATGTCTTGGAAAGACTTACCTTGACAGACACCTGATTTAGCTCCTCAGCCAAGCTACCTAAATAGAATTGGTGGCACAAGTTTCTTCCTTCCAGTTGGCAGAGAATTCATCACCAGCACTAGTAGTGTGCTATGATGCTGGGCCTTCTTCATGTCCCCTCTGCCCTTCACCATCCATTGCCACTCAGCTGTTACAAATGTCCAGGGCTCCCTACTAATTCAGGTCATGTGGACAGGACAGAAACGTTGCTCTATCAAATGATGACCACAAATATAATCGTGAAAAGCCACTAATATGGAAAGTTTTTGTTTTGTTTCGGGGTGTGTGTGTGTGTGTGTGTGTGTGTGTGTGTGTGTGTGTGTGTGTGTGATAACTTCCAACTCTTCTGCCCAGGCTGGCTGAATTGTAACTTCAGATCTTAGCCTCCTGAGTAGCTAGGATCACAGGTGTGAACCAAAGGGGCTAACATGGAAGTTCAGATCTTAGCCTCCTGAGTAGCTAGGATCACAGGTGTGAACCAAAGGGGCTAACATGGAAGTTTTGATTTCACATTTCTGTAAGACCCCATAGATTGTATCACAGGACCAAGCATTTTGATGTGAGCCAACCTAGGTTCCATTCATATTAACTACTAGCTAGGAGATCTGAGCCTTAATTTAGTTTCTGTCAAAGATGTGGGGCTTTTCTGGTAGGCAGAATTCAATCCACAAAAAAGACATCAATGAAGTAATTTTTCTGCACCATCTCTGGGCTAAGACTGAGCAGATAATAAGCCCAAAACCCTACTCTGAAAGTACATGTAACTTAGTAGAAGCAAACAGGAAAGTGAGTCGTGGTGACTCTTAGTCTGGGGTCCTGTGATGGCAATAAAGTGGAGTTCAGGTGTCAGCCCAGTGAGCTACATTAGCTATGTCAGAGGAGCACAGGACCTGTCATGGGCTGCTTCACATGTAGGGATGCTGAATTACGTCTAGAAGGTGGCAGTTTGCACATAAGGATTTACAAGGTGGAGCTCACTACAAGCCCTTAGCTCTCCAGTATTGAAAGCTTTAAGTTTTTATGCTTTTTTGCCTTGGTATTGCAGATGCTGGTATGGCACAGGCTGGCCTCTTTGCCGTAGGAGTAGAAAAAGCCAGGCAAGGAATTTTTCTATAGCTCTCAAACATACTAGATATAGTGAATAATATGGAGAAGAGAGAACATGCCTCATCCTGAAGAGAGATGTTTGGTGATTTGAAAAACATCATTTATCACCGGCAAGTAGCTCCTGATACCCCCACCAGTATGTACTCCCTGCAAGGATGGCTTAGCTATCTGTGGATAGCAAAATATTACTTAGTCTACAAGTTGTATACATCATCCTATTTGTCTGCCAAGTATAAAAGGATAATTACATGTTATGAAAGGATCTGTCTGTTCTACAATGTCCATGTTCTGAGAAACTGGCTGACTTTGCATATGTAGTATAAAAGGAGTCAAGTGAGCACTTTATGGGATTATTTGCACTGAAGTGTCACTGAAACTAAAAAGAACATTATTGGGATCCTGTAGGGTAGAATAATAGTGGTAAGGCAGTGGTACGTAAAGTGGAAATTATTTCTTTGTAGTCATTGTGTGGGCTGGGCCAATGATGAAGATGGTGTCAGGGATTTCAGTTGCTCATTAATCTTCGTTAGTAGGCATCGTTGATCTTCACCCCAAATAAACTATTGGTACCTTCTAAACCAGCAGAAGATAAGTGGTTAAGGAAAGATAAGACAACATCTAAGAATTAAAATTACTGAATAAGCACAGAGAATAAATAATGGTTCTCCATGAAAGTAGGCAAGGACCTGTTTGGAAAAAGGTGAATAGATAGAAGAAGGACTGGAGAGGGTCAGGGGTGAAGAGTCAAAGTGCATTATATATTATATACATATATGAAATGTCATAATGACACCCATTTTTCTGCACACTTAATATTCTAATAAAAAGAAACTCTCAGGGGCTGGGAAGGTGGCTCAGTGGTAGAGCGCTTGCCTTGCATGCCTGAGGCCCTGGGTTCGATTCCTCAGCACCACATAAGCAAAAAAAAAAAGCCAGAAGTGGCACTGTGGCACAAGTGGTAGAGCGCTAGCCTTGAGCTGAAGAGCTGAGGGACAGCGCCCAGGCCCAGAGTTCAGGCCCCACAACCGGACGCCCCCCAACAAAAAGAAAGAAAGAAAAAGAAACTGTCAAAGCTGTGATCCCAGCTACTCAAGAGAGATAGTTCAAAGCCAGCTCAGAGAAAGTTAGCAGGAACTTAATCTCAAAAGGAGGAGGAAAGTTGGGGGAGTGGCTTAAGTGATAAAATGTTTGCCCAGAAAATGTGAAGCCCTGGATTCAATCCCCAGTACCTCAAAATATTTTTGTATGTTTTTTATTATAAAAATGTTGTACAGAGGGATTACAGTTACATGGGCAAGGTAATGTGTACATTTTCTATTGAGCATTGTTGCCTCCTCCTTTGTTTTCCCCCTCTCAAAATGTTTTTTAAATGGTGGGTTTCATGAATAAAGAAATATTCATTGCAAATATAAGGATCACTTTGCATCTATCCCATTTAAAGAGAATTTAAAATTTATGTTAAAGTTTCTAAGGAAGGTAAAATTAACATAGATATACACACTTTTTAGATACAAGAAAATAGTGCAGGGCTTCTGAAAAGCAAGTAGCCACATATCAAGAACCTAATCAATGAAGCCAGGTGCCAGTGGCTCACAACTATGATCCTAGCTACTCAGGAGGCTGATATCTGAGGATCACAGCCAGCCTAAGAAGGAAAGTACATGAAACTCTTAGCTCCAATTAACCACCAAAAACCAGATGTGGAGCTGTGACTCAAGTAGTAGAACACTAGCCTTGAGCAAAACAGCTCAGGAACAGCACCAGCCCCAAGTTCAAGCTTCAGGACCAGCACACACCAAAAAAAATGTTTCTTCTTAGTGAAATACATCTAACATAAAGGAAATTGTATAATAAGGATAAAGTAATTGATACAACATCATTGTAGCATCGCTTATAATAGTAAAATAATAGAAATATTGAATTATCCAGTTATAAAGAATGGTTAAACATATGTCTTCATAGAAGGCAACATTGTATAATACCAAGATAATAATTCTGAAGACTTTAAAATGCTTAAATTATAATATTAAGAAAATACAGTAGGACTAGGATTATGGCTTAGTGATAGAGTGCTTGTCTAGTATGTATGAGGCCCTGGGTTCAATTCCACAGTACCACATAAAAACAAACAAAAAAGTCATTAAGTAATCAACAAAAGAAAATATACCATAAAATTACAATATACCAGAAAAATGTAAGAAAATATGCTGGTATTGCAGGTATATATCACCACACTAGCTTTAACAAACGTTTATAAATACACAGAGAAATATATATGTGTGCATATATAGTCTGTGTTTGTATAGTTATATGAAACATATGTGACATACATACTAAGTTTGAACATGTGCATACTTGGCCAAAAATGACCATACTCTTTTCTACCCCGTATAGTAGCTTTGAGAATCAGTTTTATATAAATTCTAAGAATTAGTAAAAATATGGATGAGCTATTTTACTTTCTTTCTTTCCATAAATTACTAAAAGTAAATTTATTGTATATGTCAAAGCATAAAGCATCATATTATAAAGCATAACTAGATAGAAAAAAGATTACTATATGAAGCAAATTAATGTTTACTATTTCCAAAAACAACCCTTTTGTTTGTTTTGTTTTGAGGGCAAGAGAAGCTAAGATCTAATTTAGCATGAATGTAGTATTTTATTACCTATAGTCCTTGGATTGTATATTAGATCGTTATACTTCTTATTTCCATTGATTTTATAATGTTTTATCACAGGAAATATATTGTGATTTGATATTCATCACCAAAGCTACATTCTGTACAGAAACACACAAGTTTTGGTATTGACAACATGGCTAACTAAAAGAGCCTACATCATTATTCTTATTTAATATTAAACATCTCAAATCACACAGTCTGCTCAATTATATTAGTGTATCTACTTAACAAATAGTTCTTATCATATGAAAGCTGTTGTCCTGTACCCATTGAATAAGAACCTTATGAAGAAAGCCTTCTAACTGTCTTGATCCTACAAGAAACCAATGTTCACAGAGGTTAAAGTTATTTAAATAGATTACACTGATAGAGATGGTTGAGTCAAGATCTGAACTCAGGCCACCTGGCCTCACAGTCCAAGTCCTGATTGCAGTCCTCTTTTTTCCCTGCTTAGTCATTACATGTATTACCAGCATCTGTGCTGTTTTTGCATTGTGAAGATTTCATGGAACAAAGGGTACAGCTCTTGATTCAAAACATAATTCTCTAGGCTCCAGTTATGATTCAAAATTCAGTTCCCTTAGCCTTAGACAAATGTCAACCATGTTACAACCAGATGCTAGTCACAAAAAGACATCCCTTGTCTTTGTAATGACCCAAGGACAATCTCTGCAGCCTACAGAGAATAGCTGACCATAGCATGGTCAGTGTTTCCAATAGATGCTGAGAAATTCTGGATCTTGGCTAAGTTGCCTAATGATTCAAAAGTGTTTTGATGACTATTTGCCTTTGTACTTGTGTATACACATACCCATGTTCTCATGCCACGTGTATGTGTAACTGCTTTAATTAAAATACTAATACCACAAAATAAAACAGCATTCATGTATACTGTACTATAAGATTATTCTTGAGTCCTTCTCAGATAAAAGATTCTTCTCCATCTCTTTCCATCTGAGATTGCAAGGCAAATTTATAGAAATCTGAAAATTGTTTACATCTTAGTAGTTAAAACTAGGTAAAGTGGCTTAAACCTGTAATCCTAGCTACTTAAAGTGTGGAGGTAAGGGATCAATGTTTAAGGCAAGGATAGTCATAAACATTTACAATACTCCATCTCACTCAATGGCTGGGCGAGGTAGCATGTGCCCATTATCCCAACTACAGGAGAAGCACAATGTCTGGGCACAGTGTTGCACTCCTGTCATCCCAGTGATGGTGGAAGCACACATAGAGGGTCCCCACCCAGGCTAGCTTGGACATAAAGTGAGACCTTACTTGGAAAATAATCAACATCGAAATGGAGTGGTAGCATGGCTCAAGTGGTAGAGTAACTGCATAGCAAGTGGTTGCATGTTTAAAGAAACATTAAATAAGAGAAGAGTCAAGACAGTCAAGATGGCATTTCATATATACCATGTGACTTTAAGCAAGCCTCTAAATTTCTACCTCAATTTCCTATTCTACAAAATAAGGCATTTCCTTCTCTATGAAATAGAACATACCTCACAGAGCTGCTAGAAAAAAATATGTAAATATATTTCAAAATACTTAATAGATCGACTTAGCCAACGTAATTCAGTAAAGGTTAGATATTATCATTTTTATTTCCAGTTCTTAGCTACAAAATAAATCTTTCCTTTTTACATGAAACCAAAACAAAACAAGGAATTACATTCAATACTAAAACTGACATGGAACTGGAAGGCCCCTTTTTAAAGATTTTTGTGTTCATCAAACCAAATTATTAATTTAACAAAGTTCAAAGTTTAAGTTACACAGTTCATATTTGTAATATTTGAACTAAATATGTATCCTAAATACTACTATAATTAAAAGATTAGATTTCATATAAAATCCTGTTATCATGAAAAAATATTCTCCAACTTAAATACATAAGCATCAAAAATTGAATTTCTTTTTATGCTATGTGTTATCTCATCCTAAAGAGAGAGATTATCTTTTCTAAATATGATTGTTTCTATTTCATGCCTACTCATTATTTAAAGCATATCTTAAAGTAATGCACAATGAAATCAAATTACAGGGGAACATTAATCCCATATCTGGGATAAAGTGATATATTTTTATAAATGATTCTACTAATCACTAAAGCTTTATTAATCTCTTTATTTCTTTCAAAATTGTCTCTTTTCTTGACAGGAGCTGTGTAAAATATCGAAAGGCATATTAAATAAATAATTTTTGTTTTCTTTCTTTCCTTCTTTCTTGATAGTCATTCCCAACACAGCACTGCAACCCGTCAGCCTTCAGTGACTCTTCAACGGGCCATCTCCCTCGAAGGGTAAGATACTGTGCTTTCTCTTAAATTATACTATGCAGTATAAAGTCCTGCCCCTCTCTCCCTCCTTTCTCTTCATCTTCCTTCTCCCCCTCCCACTCATCCAGCAATTATCTGTGAAGCTCAAGTTATGTACCAGCCACCAGCTTTAACAAGAAAATTAGGTTTCATCTTACCCTTCAGAGGGCCCATTGTGTAAGGTGAATGAGAGATATATGAACATACACTTGTAGTACAGCATAAACACTATACAAATCAAGAGGAAAGGATACACGATTGATCGAGGATCCAAGAAGTGTGCTTGACAGAGAATAGGCAGGAAAGGGGGAGGAGGTTCTGGTTAGGGCAGTTTCAGAGATAGAGCTCTTAACTTCTTTTGAGATACATCGCTAGACTCAAATATAGCTCTCAAGATGAGAGCTGAATTGTTGGTAGGTATCTGCGGAACATCATAAGTTCATGGATATTCTTTCAAGGCAAGAGAGAAGAAATGAATATTTAGCATAAGACAAGTACAACAATAGCCCTATGACACATATACCTTTGTTGACTCTAAAAGAGGTTTAGAAAATGTTTCCTAAGGATACTTACAAAGTAGGAGACAGCATGGATTTGAAATGAAATCTGACTCCAATAGACAGGTCTAACCCTGTAATATGAATGAAAAGCTTTATTGAGCTGGAGAGCACTGGTTATACAATTTATAAAACACATCCAAGCCTAGAATTGCCTAGGGCAAAAAAATATGATAAACAGTGATTAGTTCTAATATTAGAAACCACTTAATAGGACAGGAGCCAGTAGCTCACATCTATAATCCAAGTTACTCAGGAGGCTGAGATCTGAGGATCTTGGTTCAAAGCCAGCTCAGGTAGAAATATCTGTGTGACTCTCATCTCTAATTAACCACCCCAAAATTCCCTTAGTTGAGCTGTGGTTCAAATGGTAAAGCATTAGCTTTGAGCACAAAAACTCAAGGACAGTGCCCAGGCCCCAATATCAAGTCCCAGGAATGGCACATGCAAAAAATTAAATAAATAAGAAGAAAGAGAGAAATTAAGAGAGAAAGAGAAAATCATTTTGGTCATTAACATGAAAATTTCCTCTCACAGTGCTAAATAATGACATTTCTACTTAAAGCCTTTCTTTTTTTTATTAACAAAATCTTAGGAGCACTTGTAAATAAGCATTTTGTTTTGGTATTCTCCCTTGAGTTCAATGATCTCTGCTGTAAACATAATCTCAAATTCTAATTCTCTAATGAGATGAAGCTGCCAAAGGGAAACACAGTATTGACCAACTTTTACAAAATTAGAGATCCATAGTAGACATTCAATAAGCACAAGTTGAATATACACTTAGTCCACTATTCTTTAAAGAAAAAAGCATAGTATGTAAAGATAATATAAATCAGTCAATCAATCAGCAAATCAATCAGCCAGTTTCTGGGGGTTCAGGAAGCTGAGATTTGAGGATTACAGTCAGAAGCCAGCTGAGCAGGGAAGTCTATGAGACTTTTATCTACAATTAACCACCAAAAAGCCAGAAATGGAGTTTGGCTGAAGTGGTAGAGTGTTAGCCTTGAGCTGCAAAGCTCTGGAACAGCACCCAAGCTCTGAGTTCAAGACTAGCACACACAAAAACAGTATTAAACCCAGATTAATTTGAAGACCTACTTTGAACATTAATTCTAAAACACATTGTTTATTTTAAAGATTTCTAAATACAAAACAAAATCACTGAGGACAAAAGTCTCACTCTTAAAAGGGAAATTTTTAGCAATTTTCTATAAATCCCAGAATATGAAGGTTCATATTATATGTGTCCAGCTGGCTATCAGTCTAAGTGATAATATAGCACATAATTATTGTCACTGAATACACAGTGGGAAAGTTCTTTTTCCTTTACATAGACCAGGTTTAGCAGGTTTCCCATTAAGGTGTTAAACTGCTAAGTGTAGGCAATTGGCTGAAATTGGAAATTCTATTATTTTAAAATTCTTCTTCCTAATGCTTTTATGAAAAGAAACTACGTAGGATATTTTTTAAATGGATGTCGTTTAAAAGGCCATATGGTTATATAATTCTCACCTCCATTTCTATTTACTTGACATAAAATAAATGAAGACAATTCCAATTTCCCATTTATTTGATCCATAGTGACAACCGAACTGTCTAACTGAGCCCTCCACCATAACCACTGCTGTTTAAAACTGATATTGGAATCATCTATAACTATGCTAGACAAAATAAGGTAGAATAATATCCCCACAAACTGGGTGAGCTCTCTGCTTCAGTTTCAACTTGACCAGCACAGCGCTCACCTGAATCTACTCCTCTTCCTCCTGAAACTCCATAAAAGGAAGCTAATGGCCAGGTGCCAGTGGCTCACACCTGCAATCCCAGCTACTCAGGAGGCTGAGATCTGAGGACTGTGGTTCAAAGGCATCCCCAACAAGAAAGTATGTGAGACTCTCAACTTCAATTAACCACCAAAAGCTGGAAGATATGGCTCAGGTGGTAGAGCATCAACCATGAGAGAGGTGGGGGGAAAAAAATCTAAGGAAGAGGGACCAGACCCTGAGTTCAAGCCCCAGTACTGGCACAAAAAAAAAAAAAAGAAGAAGCTAATATAATTTTATAAGTCACTATAGTGACTTATAGTGACAAAGGAAATGGAAAGATATTTCAAGAACAGAATGTCACCCTAGAAAACAGACAAGACATTGAGGGATGAGGCAGAGCACAGAAGTCCCAGGATTAGATCTTTCACGGAATATGGGCACTTTTCACAAGAACAGTTGTTTCCGTGTATCTGTAGGGATTACATTCCAAAACCCCAGTGGAAACCTGAAATTGCAGACAGTTCTGAGCCCAGTAATGGCTGCTTTTCCCATCTTAACTGAACATTTATCATACACAGTGGCCACAGCTTTTACAGCCTAAGATAACAACAGCAAAACCAGCATAATGTGTTTCTTTCTTTACACTGCAAGGATGGAAGATTCGTTCTGGGGTACAGAACCCTTTTCCTGCCAAGGGCCATTGGGATTTTAAAGAATCATTCATGGGCCAGATAAAATAATCAATGCAGGCAGCTGGCAGCTACAGCTAACAAGACATCCCTGAGAAGCATACATGTCCATCCCATTGTGATGATGTGGACTGTATACAGCCTGGGATCAAAGTTCTCCACTCCTGATGGCAACTTAAACATACTTTTTACTTTTCTTATTAAGTTTTGAAGTTTTACCTTTTTTTTTTTTTTTTTTGCCAGTCCTAGAGCTTGAACTCTGGGCCTAGGCACTATCCCTGAGCATCTTTTGCTCAAGGCTAGTGCTCTATCAGTTGAGCCACAGCTCTACTTCTGGCTTTTTGGGTGGCTAATTGGAGATAAGAGTCTCAAGAACTTTCCCCTCTAGGCTAGCTTCGAACCACAATACTCAAATTTCAGCTTCTTGAGTAGCTAGGACTATAGGCATGAGCCACCTGTGCCTGGCTGAAGTTTTACCTTTATAATGAAAGGAAGCACTTTTTGGCTTTTCTTGGGAATATTCAAAAGAGCTAGCATCACTATTGAGTGCTTTGGGGCCGTTATTAATTAAATAAAGACACCAGTGTTGTGACGCTCTTGTTGATCTGATAAACAAGGTAACTTCTAAGTACCTAAGGAACAGTGTGGCTGCACTGGTTAAATGGGATAACAGAGCTAAGTCTCCTATTGCTGCTCAGAATGGTACACAAAAAACAGCGATATGGAGACAGCTGTACTCTGTGTGAATGGCATCTCCTATAGGTGCTGTCCTGCGGCTGTCACCACAGCCAGCATGAAGGGACAGACAACTCAGAGAAGATTAGATCTACCTGGCAGGACCCAAGAAGTTCAGAGACTTCTGAATATCATGACAAAAGATTAGACTGAATACAATTCGGAGAATAAGAATAGGGAGTCCCACTCAGCACATACACACACAACCCTCCATACAGAGTACTTACCTAAAAGGATCTCTAAAGAACTGTGCATATTCTTCTAGAAAACACAGCTGAGTTAAATTGAGTATTGACCTCCGCTGCAGAGCCTTTTACCATGTGCCACTCAGAGGAAAGTTTCCAGTTTTCTCAGTGAATCTGAACCCTTTAAGAAACTTTTCAGCCAGATGCTGGTGGCTCACTACTGTTAGCCTAGCTCCTCAGGAGGCTGAGATTGAGAATCATGGCTTAAAGACAGCACAGCCAGGGAATTCTGTGAGACTCTTCAAATAACCACCAAAAAGCCAGAAGGAGAGGTGTGGCTCAACTGGAGTCAGCCTTGAGTGAAAATGCTGAGGCTCAATGCCTAGGCGTGAGTTCAAGCTCCAGTACTGGCAAAAAAAAAAAAAGGCCTTATGCTTATACACTTTACATGCTTGTGCCTTGCCAGCCAGCTTTTCTACTACTTCATTCTTAAATATAACCAGAGAGCCACCACATGGTCCCAAACACTTTAGCAAAACCTACAGAATGATAGAGACAAAATGAGAACACTCATTTCAATAGGAAAATTACTTAGCTGGGGTGGGGTGGGGGTGAAGGGGAATGATGGACGCTGCAGGGAAGGGAAGGAAAGTGGGAGAATGAGGGAGGGGGAAACAATATTCGACAAGAAATGTACTTACTCCCTTACAAATGTAAGTGTAACTCCTCTGTACCTCACCTTAACAATAATATTAAATTTAAGAACGAAACAGGAAAATTAGGTTAAAGAAACAGGTAAACAAAATAGAATGTAAAGAAACACTCTATATAAGCATTTTCTTATACCACTAGAATCAGAACTGGAACGCTTTACAAAGCCAGGTAAGACTGTGAAGAGAGGTGTCACTAATAAGAATGTGTTTGGAGAAAGGCAGAGGCTTCAAAAGGAAAGAATAGAAGAAAATCATGTGCTAAACATCTGCTAAGATTAAGGAGCATCTTCAGCTACACAACAATCCCTTTTTTGTCCAGTGAAGAGTTTTTTACTTCCTGTTGTCTCAGAGGGTCATTTTAGAGATAGGCTTAGAGGAAGAATTTTCTAGTAAGCAATGTTTTCATAACAGCAACACAGCTGCTGCCCTGGGAGATGCACTTAACAGGAAACTAGATGGCTACCTTCAGAGAAGATGTCAAATGGGCCCTAATCAAATATCTCTGCCAAATCCATTAGTCTCTCTGGACCCAAAAGAGACCCAAAGCATAGTCCTGTCAATAAACAGGTTCGTGGAAAAAGAACTCGCCCATTCAGTTCACTGGGCTGATATGGTATCACTCTTCTAGATTCTTGGAAGGACAGACGCAATTCCACATGAACAGCCATGTGTCACTGTTTGAGTCAAGAGACACCTTCCTTGTGCCCTAGACTTTCGACATTATGAGGGATTAGAAGACAATGAGGGCCCACATCCCTTCCAAGAAACACTCTGAGATCGGGAGCTTGGATGACTTATTTCTTCTCAGAAATCTACTGGATTTCTCAGAATAATACTGACCAAAAAGACTCAGTCTTCATAGTACATGTACCCAGGAATTTGGTTTCAAAATATCCTATCACTGTAGAAAATGGCCTGAGAATCAGAAACCTAGCCCCCAGACTGTCCTGACTTCCTGGGAGATTGCTAGGAGGGCTCAATTACTACAAAAAAGCAGTGAGGCTGAGGAAAGCAATGTCTTCCAACAATTTAACTTCTTTTTTTGTCATGAGGCCTGAACTCTGGGCCTGGGTCTGTCCCTCAGCTCCTCAGCTTAAGGCAAGCGCTCTACCACTTGAGCTACAGCACCACTTCCGACTTTTTCTGCTTATGTGGTGCTCAGGAACCAAACCCAGGGCCTCATGCATGCAAGACAAGCACTCTACCACTGAGCCACCTTCCCAGCCCCAATTTAACATTTTTAAAGATAAGGTCTTGGCTTCTGGAACATCCTTTAGATGTTCCTAAAAATGAAGCCTAAACTTTAAAGGAACCCCTGGGCAGGAAGGTTTATTCAGGTTGTTAGTGGCTGAGGTTGCTAGTCAAAAGCTGGTGACTTTGCCATGGAAATTTCAGTGACTCCGTCCAAACAGGAAGACAAACCGGGTTACAGGGAGAGGAATTTCGTGTATTTTCAGAATGTATAAAACTATGTATAGTTGTCATCGCCTTCTTTGTTTTCCCTCTCTGTCACTGACGATTTGAAGGAAAGTATAAGAAAATTAAGGGCATGAGCAGGTAGCTCATTCTTAGAAATGTTGCAAAGATATCAAACTTATTATTCCTAAAAACATTTTTTCTGCCTATGATTTACAACCCAATAATGACAAACCTGCCCTTAGAGAGAGGGTTAGTCTTACTGCTGCTCCCAGATCACCTTAGGATCCTTGTCTGGGAAGATTCTAGGAGCTTTTACCTTCTCTCCTTCCATCCCTGGGGAAAGGTGAACCTCAGAGTTGAAGCCTCAGCCAATTTATTAGGAATTAGTCAATAACCTTGGAGCCATTGTTTTTTTTTGGCAATTTACCATGGTGCTTTTCCTTCTCAGTTCTCTCATCCTGCCCTGCTGTTTCTCTGATCCTGGTGAGCTGTCACCAAGTATTCTTGAGCCCCATTTCTATTGGCCTTCTACTGCTTTTTCTTCCATTTCCTTCATTCATAAAACGTGTTTCCTTAGGCCTTATAGTCCTTCTTCTGCACACGGGAACATCTGAAAATATAAAAGGTGTCATCACAGCAAACTTTAAAGAATGCCAGAAATGTATTGCTATTGAAAAAAATTGCTGAGGATGCAGATAACAAGGGAATCTTTTAAGGCCCTCCATACAGGAGATCTAATTCTCTCTCAAACAAGGCCTGGATTTCTAACGCCATCTACTGTTGAATTAACCACTGTGTCCGGATAAATAAATCTTTGTGTTTTGTAATAACTAAACACATAACTTTGCTTACAAATTGCCAACTCTCGAGGCCTAAAAGGTCATTTTAATACAATATAGGGCTCAATATGATTTCTGAATTTGAGGGTTTTTTTTAAAGTTACTGTCATAGTCTACTATTCATTTTCACAAAAGAATGCTAATAAAAGTAGAGCCAACTGCTAGGTAATTTCACTCAGCTTGAAACACACTGAGTTTGAGAGGTAGAAGAATGTCATGGGGTCATGGCACTGCCTTCAGGTGTATTCAGCAGGCCTGCAAGGAAACCAGAAAGAGTAGGTCAGAATCCCAGTTACTATGAGCTACTGAGCTGTCTGTTTATTGGTATCCTGCACAAAGGGCTCCTTGGAGCTTCTCAGTTGGAATTTACCTTGGAGCTATGTCCCAGAACCCACTAGGGAATTGAGCTTGAGACATGTTTTGTTTTTGGTTTTGTTTGTTAATCAATTGCTCTTCTCTTCAGTTCATCATTCAACCGTGATATGATTACTTCTTATCACCTTGCACATCTCCCCAGGAAGCGTGTTTATTGTTTAAGAAATTGGTTTAATAAAAGCTTCCAAGTAAATTGTGAATAAACCCTCTCTTCATTAGTATATAATTAAACATGCCCCAAATAGTGTAGTGTAGACTATTTAACTAGCAAATTGAACCTCTTCATCAATAGTCAGAATTATTGATGTGGTCACTCGTGACCTGGACACCAGCAGCACTGAGGATCTAGCTCCCTTATGTGCTTAGTCAGGAGGAACACAAAAAGCAGCCAGTTTGAAGTTTACCAGGCTAGCGAAAGTAAACACAGAAACCATTATTCCAGTTCCCCAAACTGTCAGAAAGATTTATCAGCACTTCCAGCGTCAGCCTCCTCTCTATGTTGGAAACATACCCCTCTTTGGATCCTGTCCCTTATCATAGTCTTTTTCTAGTATTAAGGCTGCCCTCACTGACTTATTTTTGTTTATGATGCTGACAATCAATACATTCAGTTAGGAATAGAATACTGCCAATCAATATATTCAGATCGGAAAAGAATACTGAACAAAGCAAATACTGGCTGTGCCCTCAGTGTAGGAGGGAGAAGGAGGCCTTCATAAAACAATCACACAAACAAATGTAAATCCATGAACGCACCAAGCTCAAGGGCCTATGATGCTCTACGTGCCTCTATAAAGGATCTAACTTCATGAGGAGACTTCAGCGTCTCTTATCTGAATGGTTATTTAGGCATTCACTGGCAAAGAAAAGCAGACCGTCATTAACTGCTGCAAAGCAATGATTATGAATCTGTCTGAGCATATGACTGAACTGAGCATTGACTAAAACAACATGAATCCAGGAGCTCTTTCCATAATAAGGAGGCTGACTCATGGTTGGCACTCTGGCTATTCTGGCTCCTCTCTGGTTTCCTTCTGATGGAAACTTCCATTTGTTTTGCAGAATTGTATAGCCTCTGCAAAAAAGAGGTTATTTTTTTTCTAAGTCCCACCTTTAATCAATTCTGTGGTTCCACTGGCTGTTGGTTTGATACATTTTGGCTGCTCATGAATCCAAACTTTGAGATCCTTCTTTGCCCTCTGCTACTTCCTGCTGACTTCCTGCTTCTTCCTGCTGACTTCCTGCTTCTTCCTGCTTTCTCCCTGCTACTTACTTCTTGCTACTTCCTCTGCTTACTTCCTGCCCTTCTTTACCAACTTCTTTCCTTCTTTCTCTCCTGTTTTTGTTCACTATCCCCTCCCTCCTCTTGATAACCTTTTTTCATCTTTCCTTTTACTTTTATTCTTTGTTATTTTTTTTTCTTTTTCTTCTGTCTCTTCTTTTCCTGCTCATCCAGAAGGCATTAGGCTTGTGTCTGTACTGACCATTACAATTTACAAAGGTGTCTCATGGAGATCATTCTAATTGATACCAATAACAGCATGGCAAAGGGCCAGAGAAGAATTGTCTATCCTGATTACAGATGGGATGAAGAGCAAGTGGCTTCCCCCGAGGTCACAAGTCTGACTGTAACCTAGCCCTGAACTGCTCCCACAGAACAGAAATGTCATAGATACCCCAACTACATATTTTAGTCTGACTGAAAAAAAGCCCTTCCCCATCCTGTTTTTAATCCTTCATGAAAACAAATCTAGACAAAAGTCATGTAAGAGGATCTTTCTGGTTGCTCCTCCATCACATGAGTAGAAACAACCTCAGTTTCATCTAATTTGTATTTACTGAACATTGCTTTTGACCTTGGATATAACCACATATATAGAATAGTCTGGATTGTGTTTTTACCTTGCTTGACTGTGACCTGAGCATAGGCATGGCTGGGGAGAACAGGGAATGAAGAGTCTTTATTGCTTTGGCTATCAGTTGTCAGCCTTCATTAGATTACTCATCTTGAGACATCCATCTTTATACATCCAAACTAAATTTGGTGTTCTTCTCTGCATATATCATGAATTCTTCAGAGACTCTGAAATTCCATTAGGATTTCTGTTTACTTCCTTCTCCTCGCCAATTATAAGAGAGTTTAAAGAAAGAGCACGTCCATATTCCATGCCACCGGCCAGATGCCTCTCTACTGCCAGAAAAGAAGCCAGAGACCTCTATCCTTTATTTAATTTCTCTGTTGATTTTCAGTCCTGGCAAATGTTTATACCACTGAAATATGCTTCTAGGATATCAGTCAGTAAATTTTATGGATTGATAGATCACATTCAGTAAAAGCTCCTGCTTCTTACACTGAGAATCACACTAGGCAATAATTGTGTATCAGACAAGATCACTCATCTATCTATCCAATCAGTCAATGATTTTGTTGATTAGCCTTGTGTTTGTTCATTCAATTTAGCAGTTATTGAATGTGTAATATATGTAAAACATTCTGGTGAGGTGTTTGAGACAATCAAGAAGAAAAAAAAGCCTAATTCCTGTTCTTGAGGGGCTCAAAGTCTAGTGCAGGTGACAGAATGTCGAATAATGTATTGATGTACTGTGATTTTGTCTATGCAAGTTCAAAGTAAAGAACAAGCAGATGACTTAGGAGACACTAATAGCACTGTTTAAATATAATCCCAGTGATTGTTTTTAATCAAGTAACTACTGATGCTGAGGAGTTACAGAGCTCTCTTCAAACAAGGAAGTTCCATGCTCACATGAGCTGGTGTGAAGAATTGGACATTTTTAATTCTAAGTATAGAGTTCAAGAAATATTTTGGCAGGCTAAGTGTACTGATTTATAAATGGTGCCATATCATTTTGTGTAGATTTAGATTATATAGATGACATAAATACAGATGATATTGATATCAAGATATAGATACAGACTAACCCCCAGGTATTTATCTGACAGCAAATGATTTGGACCCCCAAACACAACAAAAGCTATATCAACAGTATTTGCATTTGACATAGAAGAAAAGCACTTCTATCAAAGGTTTCACAAGTGCATGTGGGTTATGCAGAAAAGAACATCACTATCATAAGCTGGTTTTGAATGTCAGCAAAACATATGTCACTGTGGAGGCCTGATTTGTAATGCAGTCCTACTTTTAATTTATTTGGGGACCATCCCCTGTTTGGGAAAGAGGATTAACATGCCAAATAGTACTGCTGAGTAGTTTATACAATGACATCTAACCATCTAGTTTCCAGTCAGAGATAGACTTGTGAATTTCCAAGGCCACAATTCACACCAGAATTCAGAACTCTTGATTTCTTCCCAGGGCCTTTTCTTTCCAATAGAGAATGAAAGTAAGCATTTCTCTAGTTGTTCTTTTTTTTCTTTTTGATTGTTCATAGCTTATCTAATCTTATCTACCAGATAAGATTCACATAAGGTAAACTGGCCTTTCAAGAAATATATGACCAGGGCAGGTATGATGCTACATGCCTGCAATCCCAGCTACTCACAAGTCAGAAATAAAAGACCATCAAAGCTCAAGGCCAAGAAGGGCAAAAGTTACCAAACCCTGTCTCAAAACCAAACTGAGCATGCTAGTGCAAACCTGTAATCCTTGCTACTCAGGAGGTAGATATAGAAAATCACAATCCAAAGGCAGCCCAGTCAAAAGCAGGAAACTGTACCTGAAAAACAAAAATTAAAAAAAGAAGTTGGAGTATAGTTCCAGTGGTAGAGCATTTTCCAAGTGAGCACAAGGCCCTGAGTCCAATTCCCAACACTGCCAAAGAAAAGGCAAAGAGAGAGGGATGGATTGAAGGAGAGAGGGAGGAGAAAAGGGAGGGAGGAACAAAATCACATTCTTAAGAAGGAGAAGGTCTCTTAGATCTTTTTTTTGGTGTTTTTTTTTTTTAAATTATGGCTTATTTTGCCTGGAGAAGGGATGATAGTGTCAAAACAAGGGATTGTAAAGGTAACATGGTAGAGAGAGTTTTTAAATTCTAGAAAGCACTCCACCAGTGTGTGACCTGCAATATATCTATAAAGCCAGCACTTGTGTGACAGCAATGGTTCCTTCCATGTCACCTTCAGCAGCATGTAGGGATTGAGAAGAGCCTTAAGTTGACCTTATAAATGTAAGAACTCACACTTACGAAACTGGGATCTTTTTGGTACCCCGTCTCCATTCCTGCCAGACTAGATGTCCCCATCCTTGAACTAACCTTCCTTTGATTCTGGTTTCCAGTGCTGCCATCTTCCTTTTTTATCAAAACTAGTTCTCAGAATCAGCTCATTGGTGCTGAGCTGTTGATATCTTTCAGATCATCATTCCAGACTCATGTATGTAGCCTGTGCTTTGGGCCATATTTTTTCTGTATTAAAAATACAGAAGTAGAGAAATGGGAACTTATATTTGTTAAACCCTTCTGTTTAATAAACTTTCTTTTTCAGAGCAATCTGGGGTTGACAGGAAAAATGAGCAGGAAGTACAATTCTCATATAAAACCTTTGCCCACATGTTCATGGTCTCAGTTATTCCCATCATTCCCCACTAAAGTGGTGTGTTTGTTAAAATGTATAGCTATCAGTCAGAGTCCAAAATTAACAGTAGTGCTTACTTCCAGTGTTGTGCTTTTTGTAGATTTACACAGGTGTATGAAGTACAGCAACATTCTCTACCTACAGGTTTAGCATCCATAGATCCAGCAAGGCCCAGATTAAAAAGAGAGTTTTTACTGACTAGATCTGTACCAACTTTATTTTCTTGTCATTATTTCCTTTTTTATTATTATCATGAAAATACCATACAGAGGAGTTACAATTACATGGGCAAGATAATGAGTGCATTTCTTTTTTTTTTTTAATTGTGAAAATACTGTACAGAGGGGTTACAATTACATGGGCAAGATAATGAGTACAATTTTTTATCAAGCATTGTAGCCTCCTCCTTTGTTTCCCCTTCCCATCCCTTCCCATCCTCCCCTCGCCCCCCCCCACCCAATCCTACCTGCTATCCCCCCCACCCCCCGCACCAAAGTTGTAAAGTTCATTTTTCAACATAACGACTTGTACATCTCATTGTTGCAATGGGTCCACCTGTATCCCTATTTAAACGATTTCTTATCAAGCATTTTGCCTCCTCCTTTGTTTCCCCCTTCCTATCCCTTCCCATCATCCCCCCCCCCAAAGTTGTAAAGTTCATTTTTCAACATAACATCTTGTCATTATTTCCTAAGCAAACAGTGTAAGAACTATTTACCTTATATTGGATTGTACAAATCATCTCGAGATGATTTGGAGTATAGAGGACTTACAGAGGTCAAATGCAAATATGAATACTTTTCTATGAAAAATTAGAGTACCCGTGGATTTGGGTGATCCATGAAGGTTCCTGGAACAAGTACTCCAAGGAGATCAGGGAATAACAGCTCTTTCATCACCCTAAAAGTCTTCTGTACTCTGCCTCTCCAGCCTTTCCTCTTCATCAACCTTGAGAACTCCTGGTCATTTTTACTGTGACTTTTGGTAGCTCCTCTGTGTTTAGTGCTGAATAACATTCCATTGTCTGGTTGTTCTCTCATTCATTCATTTACCTGCCATAGAACATGTTAGTGGTTGACAGGTTTGGGTCATTATGAACTGAATTCTTGTAACCACCCAGGCAAAGGGGTTCTTGATGTTGTTGTTTGAAACCATTTGGGTTAGACCTAGGGGATATATTCTAGAATATATTTAGCTACGTCAGAAATCAGCAAACTCTTGTCCCAATTGGCAGTCCCAGTAGCAGTGCGAATAATTGTTACTTCAACTCCTTGCCTGTATTTAATGTTGTCAGTGCACTGAATTTTGGGGATTCTAACAGCTGTACAGCAGTATTTCACTTAATTCGGAGATGACATAGGAAGTTTAGCATCTTTCCATATGCTTGTCATCTGTATTCTTTTTCCCTGAACTGTCTAGTCAAGTCCTTTACCCATTCTTAGTGGAGTTGCGTTCTTTTGTTTTATATTTACATTGAAATGATAACATAAAATCATAAAAGTATATAGGTCCTCGTGTAAAGTTATTTTGCTTTTGTTTTGTTTTGTTGTTTTGTGCTGGTACTAAGTCTGAACTCAGGACTGTACTATTGCTTTTTTATGTTACCTAAGGCTAGTCCTCTATCATTTGAGCCACACCTCTACTTCTGGCTTCTTGCTGGTTAATTGGAGTAAAAAGTCTAGAGGACTTGCCTGTCAGGGCTGGCTCAGTGTCCAGAGTCAAAGTTTTGACACTTGTATACATCATATAATGTTTAAGTCAAAGTAACCTTACTTCATTGTTGGTGGGAATGTAAACTTGTTCAACCACTTTGGAAAGCAGTATGGAGGTTCCTCAAAAGACTCCACATAGAGCTCCCCAATGACCCAGCAATCCCACTTTTGGGCATTTACCCAAATGATCACAAACAAGGCCACACTAAAGCTACCTGCACAACTATGTTTATTGCAGCATTATTTACCATAGCTAAGACATGGAACCAACCCAGATGCCCCTCAGTAGATGAATGGATCAAGAAGATGTGGTATATATACACAATGGAATTCTATGCCTCCATCAGAAAGAATGACATTGCCCCATTTGTTAGGAAATGGAAAGGCTTGGAAAAAATTATATTAAGTGAAGTAAGCCAGGCCCAAAGAAACATAGGTCCCATGGTTTCCCTTATTTGCAATATCTAGTATAGGTATGAGTCAAGCGGAAAAAGTCAGATAATGTGATGTTAGGAAAATGAACCCTTTAATATGTATTTTAATGTTTTTGTTTCTTTCATGCATGTATTTCTAACGCATTTATAAGATTATTTCTTTGTTGCTTTGCATGTCCCTCCCCCACAGTGTAACCCCCGCTTTCACTATATTTGATGTTAGTATAACATGTGGAGGAGATGGGGACAAACAAGTCGTTTAAGGATTCAGGTGGACCTGTTGCAACAATGAGAAGTACAAAATGTCATGTCAAAACCAGCTTTACAATGTCGGTGGGGGGGGGGGGGGGGGTATGATTGGGTGGGAGGGAGGGGGGAGGCTGGGAAGGGAGGTGAAGGGTAAACAAAGGAGGAGGCTGCAATGCTTGGTAAGAAATGTATGCATTATCCTGCCCATGTAATTGTAACCCCTCTGTACAGTATGTTCTCAAATAAAATTTAAAAAAATTTAAAAAAAAAAAATGTTTAAGTCAAAGTAAAGGTACACCTTTGGCATTTTTATGGTAAAAAATTTTCAAATCTTTTGTTACCTCTTTGAAATGGACAGTATATAATTGCTATCTACAGTGACCCTATTATGCAGTAGCACACCAGAACTTTTTACTTTTTTACTCTTGTCTAACTGTAACTTAGTGCTCATTTCCCCATCCCTTCCCTGTCCCAGCCAACACAACTTCTGGAACAACTAATCTCTCAACTTTCATGAATTCAACCTTTTAAATGCCTCATATGAGTGAGGCATTCATACTATGCATGTATTTCTGTACATGGATTGCATTTTGTACTGAGGTCTGTGATATATGTTAATTTTTGTGAAGGATCCCTCATTGTTAGTGAGTGTCCAGTTGTTTGAGCATCACTTATTGAAAAGATGATCTTTTAGCCATATTCATAAAATATAATAGTTAAGTATAAATTATAAATTTAAATTAATACCAATTTTAAAATCAGTTATGAATATTCATAAAAATACCTTGTAGGATTTTGGTTGATATTGTGTTGAGCTTTAGAGAAGGGGAATGAATTAATGGTATTTAATTTTTTTATTATTGTGAAAATACCATACAGAGGGGTTATAATTACATGGGCAAGGTAGTGAGTACATTTCTTATCAAGCATTGTTGCCTCCTCCTTTGTTTCCCCTTCCCATCCCTTCTCCTCTCCACTCCCCCACCCTCATATCCTCCTACCACCACTACCCCCCATCCTCCACCCCACCAAAGATGTAAAGTTCGTTTTACCACATAATGTCTTGTACATCTTATTGTTACAATGGGCCCACTGGTAACCCTATTTACACAGTTTGTTTTTCCCCTTCCCCCCAACAAATTATACCAACATCAAATACACTGAAAGCAGGGGTTATACCTTGGGGGAAGAACATACAAAACAACAAAGAAAACATCTTATAAATATGTTGGAAACAATCACAAGAAAGAAAAAAAACATTTGAATACTTATCTTGGGGTTCATTGTGCCTAACATCAACTTGTCTGAGAGTTTCTGTTTATCTCAGACATATACTAGTTATTGCAAATAAGGGAAACCATGGGACCTATATTTCTTTGGGCCTGGCTTACTTCGCTTAATATAATTTTTTCCAAGTCTTTCCATTTCCTAACAAATGGGGCAATGTCATTCTTTCTGATGGAGGCATAGAATTCCATTGTGCATATATACCACATTTTCTTGATCCATTCCTCTACTGAGAGGCATCTGGGTTGGTTCATATCTTAGCTATGGTAAATAATGCTGCAATAAACATAGTTGTGCTGGTAGCTTTAGTATGGTCTTGGTTGTGATCATTTAAGTAAATGCCCAAAAGTGAGATTGCTGGCTCATAGGGGAGCTCTATGTGGAGTCTTTTGAGGAACCTCCATACTGCTTTCCAAAGTGGTTGAACAAGTTTACACTCCCACCAACAATGCAATAGGGTTCACTTTTGGCCACATCCCCTCCAGCATCTGTTGTTATTAGAGTTCTTGATTCTACCCATTCTAACTGGGGTGGGGTGGTATCTCAATGTTGTTTTGATTTGCATTTCTTTTATAGCTGGAGAGGTTGAGCATTTCTTCATGTGTCTATTGGCCATCCTTCTTTCCTCTTCAGAGAAGTTTCTCTTTAAGTCTTTAGCCCACTTACTTATTGGGCAGTTGTTTCTTTGAGGATTTGTTGTAGGGGAGTTTAATTTTTTGAGTTCCAGGTATATTTTAGATATGAGACCCTTGTCTGTTGTATGGCTAGTGAAGATCTTCTCCCATCCATGGGCTTTCTATTGATCTTGCTATCTATGTCCTTTGCCATGCAGAAGCTCTGCAATTTCAGACAATTCCATTTGTCCAAACTTTCTTTGATTTGTGTTTCTGGGTCTCTATTAAGAAAATTTCAGCCTGGGCCAAGGAGACCTAGGGTTTCTCCTATTCCATCCTGTAATGTTTTCAGAGTGTCTGCTTTGACTCCGAGGTCTTTGATCCATTTGGAGTTGATTCTGGTGCAGCGTGATATATAAGGATCTAGCTTTAGTTTTCTACAAGTGATTAACCAATTTTGCCAGCACCATTTACTGAGGAGGCTGTCTTTCTTCCATTCTTTTAGTTCCCTTATCGAAGATTAGATAGCTATAGGCTTGTAGGTTCATTTCTGGGTTTTCAATTCTATTCCATTGGTTCTGAGGTCTGTTCTTATGCCAGTACCAAGCTGTTTTGATTACTATGGCTTTGTAGTAGAGTTTGAAATTTGGTATTGATATTCCTCCAGCAGTGTTCTTTCTGTTAAGGATTGTTTTTGCTACTCAGGGTCTTTTATTGTTCCATATGAATTTTTGGATTGCCTCTTCTATTTCCTTGAAGAATGAGATTGGAATATTGATAGGCATCGCATTGAATTTATAGATAGCCTTGGGAAGTATTGCCATTTTCATGATGTTAATCCTTCCAATCCAGGAGCATGGGAGGTTTTTCTACTTTCTAAGCTCTGTTTTGATTTCCTTCTTCAGGTTTTTAAAGTTTTCATCATAGAGTTCCTTCACTTATTTGGTTAAGTTAATTCCTAAGTATTTTATTTTTTGTGGGGCTATTACAAATGGAGTTGCTTTCCTAATTTCAGCCACACTTTTCTCATTGTTGGCATACAGAAAAGCCATTGAATTTTGAGGGTTAATTTTATACCCTGCTACTTTGCCAAAGTTTTGAATCAACTTGAGTAATTTGGGAGTGGAGCCCGTGGGATTCTTTAAATACATGATCATGTCACCTGCAAAGAGGGAGAATTTTATTTCATCTTTCCCTATATGGATCCCTTTTATGTTTGTATCTTGTCTTATTGCTGTAGCTATGCATTCTAATACTAAATTGAAGAGAAGTGGAGAGAGTGGACATCCTTGTCTCATTCCTGAGTTAAGAGGAAATGGCTTTAGTTTTTCACCATTAAGTATAATGCTGGCTGTAGGTTTGTCATATACAACCTTTATTGTATTGAGGAATGTTCCCTGGATTTCTAATTTTTCCAGAACCTTCATCATAAAGGGGTGTTGGATCTTGTCGAATGCTTTTTCTGCATCTATTGAGATAACCATGTTGTTCTTATCCTTGCTCTTGTTGATGTGATGAATTATATTAACTGATTTGCATACATTGAACCAGCATTGCATCCCTGAAATGAATCCTGTTTGATCGTGGTGTATGATTTTTTGGATGAATTGTTGAAGTAGATTGGCCAAAATTTTGTTGAGAAGTTTTGCATCAATGTTCATCAAAGAAATGGGTCTATAGTGGTATTTAATTTTTAAGAAAATGTCTTTGCCAGCTCTATGTCAGTGTGAAGGCAAGGGTGAAGATCTAGTTAGGGATCCCTAGCAAGGGCATCTATGAGGTGCCATAGCTCTGAAGTAAGAGCAATCAGTACTAGGATGATTTGGGAGGCACTTCTGAGAAAACCTTGACTACAATTGTTGGATAATTAGAAGTACTAGGCAAACAGTAAAGAGGCAAAATGTAGAAGTTCCTAATTTCTAAGACTGGGAGACAAGATAAAAATAAAAGGATAAAAACAGATTCTAGAAAAGATATTGATTCCATTCTGGAATGGTTAAATGGATATTTGGAGTAGAGGATCCTGATCTGATCTAGAGATATGGATTAATGAATCTGCAATACTCTAATGGAAAAGATAGGATTAGAATGTGGCTCTATTGGTAGCATGTGCTTGCCTAGTAAAGGTGAAGCCTTAAATTCAATCCAGGGAAAAAAAGGAAAATGCAAGGCTACTCACTTAATTTATTCACCAAATATTAATGAGCTAGTGCGTGTTAGGCATTATGCCAGTGCTCAGGACACAAGGGGGTTGTTCTCACAGAGACTACGTGCTAGTGTGAGGTGTTTATAAGCTAACATGTTAGTCAAGTAATTTAATCCAAGATGAGAAATGCAGAGGAGACATAAAGAAGAATATGACAAAAGGGACTAAATGGATGGAAAGCGGAAAGAACCATTTAAACTGAGGGCTAAAGAAGGAACCGCAGGCTATCTGAGGGGAACTTTAATATAATATTTAATATATATAATACTTTATGTAAAATATTTAAATAAAAGAGGTGAAATTGGTCAAGAAACATAAATCAACATGTTGAATTAAAACCACTTTGTACAACTACTTAATGATAATAAGTTAAAGCTGGGTGCTAGTGGTTCACACCTGTAAGCCTAGCTACTTAAGAAGCTGAGATCTAAGGATAGCAGTTCAGAGCCAGCCCAGGCAGGAAAGTTCATGCAACTCTTATCTCCAATAAATTAACGGTTTAAGTTTCTCTGTTATACCAGCCACACTTCAAGTGCCCATAATGTGTGACAATTGGCTACCATATTGAACAACACAAACATGGGACATTTCCATCACCATGTAAATTTCTGTTGTCGAAACTTACCAAGGAAGGTTTGTAATATCAAAAGCCAAAGAGAGGTTGATTGGATGAAGAAAAAAAAATAGAGGCATTCCTGTCTCCTCTTCAAGATAAGCATTAGATATCTATCACATAATCCATTGTTACTGTGATTTTTAGAAGGGGGAAGAAACTTGTTTTCATTAAGCAAGGGTACATCATACTGGAGTGATGATTCTGGTTTTTCTTGGTCAGGATTCTAGTTTGAGTCTGTCTCTACCCTCTTTCTTGAACTGGAACACCTCTATGGTTCAGAGATGCTGCATTCAGAAACACCTAGAGGTTGATATTGGAGTCCAGACAAGAAAACAGGACTCAGTTTAGAAATTGTTTTCCTACAGTAATACGGATATATCCAATTTCGAGATCAGAGAAGACCTGTAAAACTTTGGAGCTATGTTTTCTACGTACCACTAATTACAAGAGATTTTAGCACTTAATAGTTAATTTGAAATTAGTCGTTTCATAGAGCTCTAACTCAAGAGACATCTTTAAAAAGCTTTCATAAAACATATTTGCCTTTCTTCTGGCACCAGTGGCTCCACGCCTATAATCTTGGCTATTCAGGAGGTTGAGATCTGAGGATTATGATTCTAAGTTAGCCTGGGCAGGAAAGTTCATGAGACTCTTATCTCTAATTAATCACCAAAAATCTGGAAGTGAAGATATGGCTTAAATGGTAGCGTGCCAGCCCTGAGCAAAAAAGCTAAGGGTCAATGCCCTGGCCCAGAGTTCAAACCCCAGCACTGGTACAAAAGAACAACAACAAAGCTGGGCACTGGTGGCTCACGCCTGTAATCCTAGCTATGCAGGAGGCTGAGATCTGAGGATTGAGATTCAAAGCCAGCCCAGGCAGGAAAGCCTGTGAGACTCTTTTTTTTTTTTTTTTTTTATATATTTGTGAACACACTGTACAGAGGGGTTACAATTACATGGGCAGGATAATGTGTACATTTCTTACCAAGCATTGCAGCCTCCTCCTTTGGTTTATCCTTCACATCCCTTCCCAGCCTTCCCCCCCTCCCCCCCAATCCCAATCCTTCTCTTCCCCCCCCCCCTCCCCCCCCCCCCACGTTGTAAAGCTCGTTTTGGACATGACAACTTGTACTTCTCATTGTTGCAACATGTCCACCTGAATCCTTAAACAACTGGTTTTTTGTGAGACTCTTATCTCACTTAACCACCAGAAAACAGGAAGTGACACTGTGACTCAAGTGGTAGAGCACTGGCCTTGAGCTGAAGAGCTGAGGGACAGCACCCAGACCCAGAGTTCAAACCCCATGACCAACAAAAAAAAAAAAAACAAGTACTTACCTTTAGAAAATATATATAGAAAAAATATATTTTTAAATATATACAATTATTTTCCATTAACCTCTATTATCACATATTAGTTTTACTTACCCCTAAGATTTTAAAATTTCACTAGTCATGAAAGTTTGAGAACAAATAGCCAAGTAGAAAAATAACTTTTCCTTTTTTTTCTTTTTCTTTTTTTTTTTTGTCAGTCATGGGGCATGAACTCTGGGCCTGGGCACTGTCCCTCAGCTCTTCAGCTCAAGGCTAGCACTCTACCATTTGAGCCACAGCGCCACTTCTGGCTTTTTCTGCTTATGTGATGCTGAGGAATCGAACCCAGGGCCTCATGCATGCAAAGCAAGCACTCTACCACTGAGCCACCTTCCCAGCCCTAACTTTTTTCTTTATGATTTGTATGTACAGCAGGAAGAGAAAGTAATATAATTTCATTATGGATAATAGAAATACATATATATATAACTTAAATAGAAGTATAAAGGGTTTCAATTCAACATGTCAGTTTATGAATCTTGACCCATATCACCCCTTTCATCATTCTCTCCCATCTAAGATATATCATAAAATGGTGTGAAATGAAAGAAAAATAGAGGAATAAGCTCTTTTTTTATTTAAGACAAAGCGATGATTAGAAGATTATGAGAAGTGTGCACGTATGAGCAAAAGATTTAGCTGCTTCTCAATCTTTTTGATAAATGCAGACAAAAGCAAATCAAGATAAAATGTAGTTATTAGACTATTACCCTTGATAGAGGAATGAGCAAAAGAGTCCCAATACTTCACATTAACCTGATTAAAACTAATCTATACCTGATTTATATTTGTGGGAAGAAAACTAACTTGTATGATTCCTTTTACATAGAATATCATATGTAATATCAGGTATATAACTAATTCTAAAATTGTCTTTATACATGAGCTAAAGGAGAATCTTACAGAGCATGCAAGCTAGGCCTTAGCAGTAAAACCCTATGCTCTGTGCTACAGCCCCAACCATAGCACCTCACTTTGGAGCAAGAATATCTTCAGAAACTGAATGTGTTTTGGGGGTTTGTTGTTGTTGTTGTTGTTGTTGTTGTTGTTTGTCAGTCATGGGGCTTGAACTCTAGGACTGAGCACTGACCCTGTACTCTTTAGCTGAAGGCAAGTTTTACCACTTGAGCCACAGTGCCACTTCTGGTGTCCTGGTAATTAACTGGAGCAAAGAGTCCCACAGATTTTCCTGGCTGGCTTTGAACCATAATCCTCAGATCTCAGCCTCCTGAGTAGCTAGTATTACAGGCATCAGCCACCGGGGCCCATCTGAATGTTTAATTATTTAGGCTTGTTTCAGGCAGACTTGGGCAGGTATAGAAAATGCACAATGTGAAGTACACACCAGGTTTATGAACAGAAGTTGCTGCATTCAGAGTCTCCCTAGGACATAGAGATAGTCAGTGTCTGCACATTAGCTAAGCAGAAATCTGAATTCCTAGCTTGGTATTCAAGTCAGTCTGCCTCAGTCTTCTTTCTAGCTTTCTTTGACGCTGAAACTGTAATTGTTCAAACTGAGATTCTCCCTATTCCCCAAACACACCCTGCATCTGCTCCTCTCCAGCCCTGAGCTCAGACTGCCTACTTAAACACTGTGTCTACCTCCTCTTTCCCGGTCCCTTATCAAATTTCTCTCAGCCTTTGGGTTCTAGTTCCCTTTGCTTTGGTCTTTTACTTCTTTCCTCCCTCATTAGCCACAATATTCATTTTATTCATTTAGTATTTGATACATGGGACCTTGCAGTGCTGTTATTATTTTCTACGTGCCTATTTGTTTTCCAGAAAAAAATAACCTCTAGAACAAAAAAGTTTATATATTGAGCACTTGCTATGTGAATTTAGCACTTGATGTGTTTTTTAAATTCAAATTTTTCTTGTTTTGTTCTTGTAATTGTTATTATTTTGATACAGAGTCTCACTGTATAATGCAGGTTGGCCTTGAGTTCAAGATCCTCCTATATTAGCCTCACAAATGCAGAGATTACAGGTGTTTATCATCATGGGTGGCTCAATTCATATGCAAGACATGTTAGATAGTGTTTTTCACCATTTGCAGAAATAAAAAATAAGATTTAATAATATCTCCTTGCTTACCCATCTATTAATTGATAATGCTATGAATCAAGCACAATCTATCAAGTACCAAAGCACCAAAGCCCAGTCTGTCACACACTGTCCACATCTAATTAGTTCTGTCATCTCACAAATACCCAAACACAGGTATATGAGGACTACTTTGCCTGCTTGCTGATGGCCTATTTAAGGTCTAGATCATAGATCCATCCCTACAATGCCAGCTTCTCTCTTTATTGTTGTAGAATTATTTTCTCATAAAAGCAGTTCAATAAAATCCTCAGTCGGTCTGCTTGAATGACTTGACTGATAGACCAAATGAACTAATTATTTGACTATGAGCTGTGCTTTGTGCTACAGTCTTCTGAGAAGGAAGCTCATTAAGATATAAACCCAGAGTCATAATCAACCAGCAGCTTTGAAGCTTTCTATAGTTGACCTCCAGGCCACCACCTTTGCTACGCCCCTTTCACAGTTATACCCACAGTGCACCTCTTCCCACTTGGCTAAAATGTCTCCTTGACCTCCTGCTGCTATCTTCTTTCCTTAATAACATTGCTCCCAGGAATGCAGCTGCACTTAAAGAAAAATAAAGCAAAGAGGGCTCAGGTTGACTAGTTGGCTCTCCATGCATGACAGGAAAGGATAACAGTTCTTTATTGGGTTTTCATGGCCCTGGATCTAGGATTTAACTCTACAGGCTTTAAAACTCAATTTTAGTCAGAGTATCCAGGGGTGACCAAGCTCGTGTACTATAATGCTGTTTTATTTCCCTATAACAAGGAAAAGAGAGAACTTCAAGTTCAAGAATGTACTTATTAACACATCCTTCCCATTAAGTAGAGCACCATGGAAAGAAACATTTTAATGAGCAGGTAGAATAAGACGCGTTAATCACTTGGTGCCCTTACTAGCTGTTGCCATTGAGTGAGGATGAGCAGATGAACACATTTCATGTGTTATCCTGTCTTACCAGGCAACTTGCTCATGTCAGCGGCTTGCAGTCATAGCTGGAGCACACCCCTTCCTCACAATGCTGGGGTTGACCGTCAGCTTCTTCCTCTCACCCAGACAGACTCTCTCCTCTCTTCTCCTAATTTACTCAGTTTTATGAATTCTATTCCCAAAGGCAATTCATAAATTATTTATTAATTCATAAATAAAGTTAATTTATTAAATAATGCCTAGGCACTTTCTTCTTGCTTTCACCCCAGGTTAAGACAGACGTTTTTAGAAGGGCTAGTGATTCTGTGCTTCATTCTTTTGTTTAAGGTGTAGCCATTCAGATTTTTTTTTTGTCTTTTTGTGCCAGTGCTAGGGATTGAATCCAGAGCCTGGGTTCTGTCCCTAAGATTTTTTTTGCTCAAAGCTAGTGTTCTATCACTTGAGCTACAGCTCCACTTTGGGCTTCTTGCTGGTTAGTTGGAGAGAAAAGTCTCATAGACTTTCCTACTCCTGCTGGCTTTAAACCAGGATCCTCAGGTCTTAGCCACTTGAGGTTTTCACCTACCTGAGTAGCTAGGATTACAGGCATGAACCACTGGCACCTGGCCAGAGTTGTAATTTTGTTCTGAGGTGTCTGACCCCACCTCAGGGCCCACACAATCCTACTCCCTCTGCAGCCATCAGCTCTGGACACTGGATCTGGCCACCTTCCGTGCTCTTCAGTCTCTGCTATTTCAGTACTCGGTTTTTTGTTTTTCCTCTGAATATTTAACTGATTTTTTCCTTGCAAGCTTAGCCAGATATTTGAAAGTGTTTTCTAAGTATTTCATTCTAGATTTTTTAGCTGCTCTACAGCAGAACATCTAATCTTCAAAGTAACTATAAATCAAATTTCTTGGTATATTTTTTCCATCATGCTTCTTATGATCTATAGTTTTATCATTGTCTTATCTGAGTTGTGCCACTTCCCCAGGAGCCCCAGGTGAATCTTGCACTAACCAAGCAAGTAAATTGACCCACAAAGGGGAAAGCCCAGTGCTCACAGATCTCAGGGGATGGAACTGTATACAAGTCAGTATCTTTCCCCCCAAATCCTTATTTACATTATCTTTATTTGTAAAGTGTATTTTGTTTTGCTGGTCAGCCTAAACGTTTCTTCTCAAAATGATCAAAGCCAAACACACACAAAAAATGGAAGATCCTTTATCTCTCAGATTCACAGAACAGGTAGATGTGTAAGCAAAGTAACTGCGGAACCGAAAAGCCAACAGTGGCATCAGCAAAAAGACAATGTAGTTTCAAACCAAGAGAAGAGGAATGGGATGGTGAGGTCTACACTGTAGTCACTGCTACTTGGGATGCTGAGGTAGGAGGATTATCTGAACTCTGGTCATTTGAGGACCGTCATATATATATATTGATATATATATATATATATATATATATGAAGAAGAAGAGAAGCAGTCAGTCAGATCATCTGGAGGTGAAGGCAGAGTGGGCAGCTGACAGGAGACATTACCTAATCTCAGTTTCACAGGCTCTTAGATAGACAAGAATAGCAAGAGAAGGGATGACTTCAGCAAACGCTGACACCCTAAGTGAGACAAGGCATGCAATAATAACTGGCTGTGAGGAGCTGGGGTTGGCACCTTTGCCTGGCTGGAACATGGGTACAATGGCATGCATTGACGTTACACATTGGAAAGGTAGGTAGATTCGAATATCTTGTGTAGATCAAGAGCTGGGGTGTGGCAAAGTGTTTAGATCACTTACTTAGCATACCTGAGGCTCTAAACTCAATCACTGGCAGGGATTTGTGGACCTTACCCTGAGGGCATACAGATCCCTAAAAAGCTTTTGAGCTAGAGAGTAATGCATTTTAGAAACACTTTACTACTTGGTTCCACTTTACACAGCAAATCAAGCTTAAGTAATCAATTTCCTTCTTGAGTCTGGAGCTCTCTGAAGCCATCTGAAATAAGACACAACCCCTAGCACCAGCTCCCCCTGACAGAAACATCCCAGCTGGCTTAGAGCATCTTCTCAATTTCCAGCTAAGCAAGATTATGCTGCTGATGACCAGACACAGCTTGGAGGTCAGCCTAGCACTGCTCCAGTTTGTTCAAAAGGCTTTTTAATTATAAAGCCCTTTTATATCACATACAGAGAAAAGTGAAATGCATAAGTGAATGTAGCGTGCTTTTGTCTGGGTGTTAATGATGAAGGGATAAACACTGGTCAGTCTTCATTCATGGCTACACTAAGTTATTGCTCTCACTAGTATCTGTCAATCATCAGTCATGTTTTTGAACTTTGGTCACTGTTTCCAAGTGGCTTCTCCCATGCCAGTCTCTTCACTCTCTATATTCACAGTGCCTAGAAGTGGATATTCTGTAGATATTTGTCTATTAAAAGTTTCATGAGTTGGGACCTGGTGGCTCACACCACTATCCTAGCTACTCAAGAGGCTGAGATCTAAGGATTGTGTTTTGAAGCCAGCCTGGGCAGAAAAGTCTGTAAGACTGTTATCTCCAATTAACCAGTTTAAAAAAAAAAAAAAAACAACTCTGAAATGGAGCTGTGGCTCAAGTGGTAGAGCACTAGTCTTGAACACAAAAGTTCAGGAACAGGGCCAGACCCTGAGTTCAGGCTCCAGGAAAACCAAAAAGCATGGATGAATATAACATACATTTTAAGTAGATATATAACTTTGTAAACAAAAGACATTATGGCTCATCAGGTTCCACCTATTCTAGATTCCATGTTTGCAATGCAATTTGAAAATGGTGATTAGTGGGCACTGAGCACCTATTATATCTCCAGATATTGGAGATGAAAAGCAGAAAGCCCAGTCCTGCTCTCAAACCTGACCATGACAGCTAGAGAGGGAGATTTCCCAAGCTAGTGGAAATAATAAGCACTACAACAGACACATAGACAGAATTCTAGGGGAGACCTTCAACCCAGTACAGCATTGGGACCTTCCAGATGATCAATCCCTGAGCTAAGTCATGAATGAACAATAAGGGTTAGACTTGTTCCATTATCAGCCTGTAATGGTGTATAATGACTATTCACTGGGTCTGTGCCATCTGAATTCTTGAGAAAGAGAAAATAATCAACATGGCAAATTAGAACCAACATTTCAGTAAGAGAAGTATTGAAGTTCTTTGCAAATTGCTGTAGATACTCATTTATGTGATCATCAAACATTTATTGAGCATTATTCTCAGTGAGGTAATGATATATACTGTGGAAATATAAGCCATGACACCAAAACTGCAGAACATGCTTTCCTCACTGGAGGCCACAAACAATTCATAGAAACATCAGCTATTTATTCATCAGACCCAGCGTTACTGGCTTTGGTAATAAACCTGCAGAAATGAGTGCTGTGGCTCCAAGTGTTTAAGAATGGACCATCCTAAGGCTGTATTCTTCAGCAATTCTCAGACAGGAGAAAAAAAATTGAACACAAGAGAAAAGTACTATTTAAAAAAAAGGTATTCCAGAGTGGGAAAATCAGAAAAGAGAAGGATAAGAAGTAGGTGAATTAAACGCAGAGTACTAAACTAAAGTTACAGGGAATTATATAAGTCAAATATTGTACTGGGCTTCACTGAAAAGCATGAATGGGTACCAAATGTGTCAACAGTACCAAGTCCCAGCCAGTATAGCTCTGGATCCACAAGAGAAATGTTTTGTTAGATCTGCACTCTGCTTTGGACTTCTCTAAATTATTGTCATCTTAAAATTTTGACCAGGTGCCAGTGGCTCATGCCTGTATCCTAGCTACTCAGGAGGCTGAGATCTGAGGATCATGGTTCAAAGCCAGCTGGGACAGGAAAGTCTGTGAGACTCATCTCCAATTAACACTAGAAAACCAGAAGTGATGCTGTGGCTCAAAGTGGTAGAGCACTAACCTTGAACAAAAAAGCTCTGAGACAGCACCCAGGCCCTGAGTTCAAGACCCATGACTGACCAAAAACAACAACAACAAAAAAGACTTCGTAAAATTCACATAAAGAACTAGATTCTTGACTTATCTTTTAAAAATTGGAAATCTGGTAACATTCATCAGCAAGCAGCACCCCCCTTTAGATTAAATGTGTTTCCTAGTTTGCTTTATGTTATCCATACTTTTCCCACAACTTAAAATTTTTCCAACCCTTATTCAAAGGTCTAACAAGAAGAAAATAAATTTGCATAAGTAATTATAATAAGAGGTAGAGGTCTAAATCACATTGGGAGTTTCCCTGTTTATTAAATGTCAGTTTCCTAGTTCTCACTGGTTGTTAGACCTCTTGCTATCCTGGGATGCTGCTTAAGCCTGGTCTGTAAGGGTTCACCTTCAGCAAAGCACATCTGAGCAATCAGTGCACAGGACAAAAATGCTGCTCTCAAGTTAATATCCAAGATCCAGCATGGCCCAAGGAGTAAGGAACCACCAGCCCCTGGGGAATCAGAAATGTGACATCTTAGCTGAGGTTACAAGGGCCACAGACAAGTCATAGAGGTCAGAAGCCTTAGGGAAGCCCCACGATTTTGATGTGGCTGAAGCATAAGGTAACTGAAGATAATGAAGCTGACACATAGGTTCATTGGATTTACATTACAGTAGAGAATGGGTTTGGATGATGCTTCAGTGCAGGGAACTAGTATAGGTGTGAAGCCTGAATTTTAGAGAATGCAAAGGATGGTATGGGCAGCATGAATTTCAAAGAGAGAACCACCGTGCAAAGCAACTTATCGTGAAATACTCAGGCAAGTAAAGTGAATCCTCAACCAGACACCAGTGGTTCACACATTTAATCCTAACTGCTCAAGAGACTGAAATCTGGACGATTAAGGTTTGAAGCTAGCCCTGGCAGAAATGCCCAGAAGATCCTATCTGCGAAATAACCAGCAAAAAAACAAGCTAACATCATGACTCAAGTGGTAGAGTGCCAACCACAAGCAAGAAAGCTAATCAAGAGCTTTGGGCCCCAAATTCAAGCACTGGGACAGGCAAAATAAATAAAAATGGATTCTTAAGTGTCACTAATTCTGGAAACTCTTATTCTGCTAGTTTAAGAATGTTTTAGTAAGTTGGAAGTATAGGTCATTTAATAGAGCAATAGCCAGTTTGTGAAAGCATTAGGTACCAATGTTTTTGGTCCCAAAAAAAAACAGAAGTAAGTTTTGGAACTAAGGCACGTTTCTGCATGGTGTTTCGGTAGTTGAAGAACTCATCTCTCTTTGGTATTAGCCAAAGAGAGTTAGTTATACCTTGCCTATGGAACCATTGCAGGTAGCAAATGGCTGGTGTCATGCCACCCAGTGAAAATAGAAAGAAGCAATACCTTGAGTGGGACACCCTGTGAGCTGTGTTCTCCATTTCTTCCTACAGGGAACCCCGCAAGGTGGTCCTGCACAAAGGCTCTACTGGCCTGGGCTTCAACATTGTGGGTGGGGAAGATGGAGAAGGTATTTTTGTATCCTTCATTCTGGCCGGGGGACCAGCAGACCTGAGTGGGGAACTCCAGAGAGGAGACCAGATCCTATCGGTGAGTGTTTCTTTAATCATCTTTCCCTTCACATCTGTGAATAAGTCGCTTCCATTACAAAGGATGTGAGCTTTGTGATTTCAGGTGACAGGACAGTTTAGATGTGCTCAGGTGATTGATGCCTCCAACTTCTTTCCTTCAGATAAAGATGAGGTGCTAATGTTTTTTCCCAGATTCTCTGAGACTTATTTGCATCCAATAGGACCTTGAGAAACATGCTTAAAAAAAATGCATAGTACAGCCCCAGGCACCAAGGTGGCTCAAGCCTGTAATCCTAGCTACTCAGGAGGCTGAGATATGAGGATCATGGTTCATAAGCAGGAAAGTCCATGAGACTTTTATATCCAATGAACTATCAAAAGTCTGCAAGTGGAGCTATGGCTCAAATGGTTGAGCACCAGACTTGAGCGAAAAGGCCATGCAAGAGCACAAAGCCCTGATGAACCAAGTCAACACCGATATTCACCAGAGACTATGTTGGAAATGAACTTTACAACTTGGTAGGGTTGGAGTATGGAGAGGGGATAAATGAGAGAAAATGAGGGAGGGGGTAACACTGTTCAAAAAGAAATGTAGGGCTGAGAAAGTGGCTCAGTGGAAGAGTGCTTGCCTTGAATGCATGAGGCCCTGGGTTCGATTCCTCAGCACAACATAAGCAGAAAAAGCCAGAAGTGGCACTGTGGCTCAAGTGTAGAGTGCTAGCTTGAGCTGAAGAGCTGAGGCCAGGCCCAGGCCCAGAGTTCAGACCCCACAACCAACAAAAACAAAACCAAAAAGAAATGTACACCTACCTGATTTATTTAACTGTAGCCCCTCTTTAGATCACCTGTACAATAAAATTTAAATTAAAAAAATACTTTTTATCCAAACTCATGATCATACTTCTGAAACCATTCCTCTCTAAAGTGTGTTATTTGGAGCACGGTTCTATGTGAGAAGTTTCTGGAGATGCTGTTGGTGGTGCAGTTTGTTGATGGAGGTAATGGGACCAGCAGCACTGGCCTAAGTTCAAGAATTGTCAGCAGCAACTTACTAAACACCTATTAGGGATGAGAATGTGGCTTAGTGGTAGATTGCTTACCTAACATGCATGAAACCCTGAGTTCAATTCCTCAGTACCACATAAGCAGAAAAGGCCAGAAGTGGCCCTTTGGCTCAAATGGTAGAGTGCTAGCCTTAAGCACAAAGAGGTTCAAGGACAGTGCCCAGGCCCTAAGTTCAAGCCCCTAGACCAAAAAACAACAACAGCAATAAACCTATTATTCATTGAACATTTTATAAGAGTAATGTTGAAGGTCACTTCATTAAGCTATGATTGACATATGGAAAGCTGTATTTAATATATACAATTTCATGGATTTAAAATATGTATCTGTGCTGGGCACCTGTGGCTCACACCTGTAATCCCAGCTACTCAGGAGGCTGAGATCTGATGATCATGGTTCAGCAAGCCTGGGCAGGAAAGTCCATGAGACTCTTATTTCCAATAAACCATTAGAAAACTGGAAGTGGCGCTTTGGCTCAAGCAGAAGAGCGCTTGCCTTGAGCTCAAGAGTGCAGGGACAGCTCCCAGGCCCAGAGTTCAAGCCCCTCAACCAACAAAAAAAAGAAAAAATGTATCTGTTCATTTCCTTAAATTGGCTTTAATTTCCTTTTTCAGGTTTTTAAAGTTTTTACCATAGAGTTCCTTCACATCTTTGGTTAATTCCTGGGGATTTTTGTTTTAGGCTATTACAAAAAAAAGTTGCTTTCCTGATTTTAGCCTCACTCTTCTCATTGTTGCCATACAGGAAAACTATTGATTTTTGTGGGTTAATTTTATACCCTGCTACTTTGCCAAAGTTTTGGGAGAGAAATCCATGAGTTTCTTTAAATACCAGGATCATGTCATCTACAAAGAGGGAGAATTTTACTTCTTCTTTCCCTATTTGAATCCCCTTTATATGTGTCTCTTGCCTATTGTTCTGGCTAGGAATTCCAATACTATATTGAAGAGGGGTGGAGAGAGCAGACATCCTCATTCCTGATTTTAGAGGAAATGGATTTAGCTTTTCACCATTAAGTATAATGCTGGCTGTCGGTTTGTCATATACAGCCTTTATTATATTGAGAATGTTCCACGGATTCCTAGCTTCTCCTGAGCTTTTATCATAAAGAGGTGTTGAATTCTGTCAAATGCTTTTTTGCATCTATTGAGATAATCATGTGGTTCTTGTCCTTGCTCCTGTTGATACATTGAATTACATTAATTGACTTGTATATATTGAACCAGCTTTGCACCCCTGGAATGAATCCCATTTGATCCTAGTGTATGATTTTTTTTATTGCTTATTAAAATCAGTTGGCAAAAATTTTATTGAGAGGTTTTGCATTGATGTTCATTAAAGAAATGAGTCTATAGTTCTCTTTTTTGATGAGTCTCTGTCTGGTTTTAGGATGAGAGTTATGCTGGCTTCATAGAATGAATTTGGTAGTGAACTTTTGCTTTCAATTTCATTGAAGAGTTTGAAGAGTATTGGAGTGAGTGCTCCTTTCAAGACTTTATCAGTAGTGAATCCATCTGGTCCTGGGCTTTTCTTGGATGGGAGCTCTTTTATTGCCATTTCTATTTCATTACTTGTTATGGGTCTATCCAGTTGGTTTAAATTTTCTAGTATATTCTTAACAGGGGATCATAATGGCTCAATAGTTATGTGCATATGAAATATAAAATGATGTTTTTTCTTCTTTTTTTATTGTGAAGATACTGTACAGAGGGGTTACAATTGCATGGGCAAGATAAAGAATACATTTCTTATCAAGCATTGTAGCCTCCTCCTTTGTTTCCCCTTCCCATACCTTCCCATCCTCCCCCCCCTCCACCCCACCACCCACGCACCAAAGTTGTAAAGTTCGTTTTTGACATAACGACTTGTACATCTCATTGTTGCAATGGGTCCACCTGTATCCCTATTTAAACGATTTGTTAAAGTGATGCTTATTGAAGTGAACTTCAAGAAATGGAAACAATAGTTTTTTTATTGTACTGCTTGCAGTTATTTCTTTTTTCTTTTTCTCCTTTGGTTTATTCTCTGTTGTCACTTTTTTATATTTTTAAATTCCTTATCTTATATACAAGTTTATCTGATTTGGGGGAATCAGAATTGGTGGGACAAAGGATAAACCAATGCACCAATGGTACTCATTAGACACTATGTTGGAAATGAACTTTATAACTTGGCAGGGTTGGAGCATTGAGAGGGGGAAAATGAGAGAAAATGAGGGATGGAGGAACACTCTTCAAAAATAAGACTGGAAAGGTGGCACTCTATCAAAAATAAGACTGGGAAGGTTGTTCAGTGACAGAGTGCTTGTCTTGCATGCATGAAGCCCTGGGTTCAATTCCTCAGCATTACATAAGCAGAAAAACCCAGAAGTGGTGCTATGGCTCAAGAGATGGAGCACTATCCTTAAGCTGAAGAGCTGAGGGACAGCACCCAGGCCCAGAGTTCATGCCCTATGACCGACAAAAAAAAAAAAAAAAGAAAAAAAAAAGAAAATCTACTCATTACCTGACTTACGTAAGCAACCCCTCTGTTCATCACCTGTACAATAAAATTTAAATTAAAAATACTTAAAAATATATGTATCTGTGATACCATCAAGCATATTCTATGTTATAAACATATTCATCACTTCTGAAAGTTTCTCCCAGCCCTCTGAATTGCCTTATATATACAATAAGTACAACTACATAATATTTACCCACATATCAAAAAAGGAATATACCACACTACTAATTATAAGTAGTATACTGGACAGTAGAACTCAAGGACTTACTCATCTAACTATGAATTTTTAATTCTTGAAATCTTTCAAGGCATTACCCCATAGTTAGGTGAAGACACTAATATTCAGAGAGATTGTTATTTGCCAAAGTTTACCTGACTAATTAATAGCAATAATCAACATATGTGAATTAAAATTATGAATAAGTATTTTTGAGCAGTAATGAAGTTTGAACTTAGGATCTGGTACTTGCTAGGCAGGTAGTGTAGTGCATGAGCCACATCCCCCAAGACCTCTTTGCTGTAGTTATTTTTGGGTAGATGATCTTACAGTTTTTCCTGGGCTATCCTCAAACTATGATCCTCCTCCAGATGCTTGCCTCTTAACTAGCTGGAATTACTGGTATATACCTTTAATAATGATTCATGCCTGGCATACAAGAAAATAAAGTTTACTAATTTGTAAGAATCAGAGCTAAGATTTGCATATTCAATTTCAAAGTCCCCTCACATCTCCCCTCTACTTTTTCCATTTTTACATTTTTCCTTTCCTCATGGTATTTTTGCCTATGTTTTTTTCTTTTGTTCAAATATTTATAGACTATTTCCACTACATCAAGCTACCACTCTGATGTGATGGGTAGTTAAATCATTGTAAATGTTTATACTCATATTAGAATTTTGGAAATCAAGCAAATAATAATGGGGAATTACATAAGGAAGCCCAGTTCTTATGGCTGAGATGATAGCTCATAACTCAAAAAAGCACATGGTTTGTGGTTTTCATTGTGTACATAGAAAATGTACTTTCATTTTAATAGCTATGAGTTATAGGGAATATTTTCCGAGTGACCTTATATTTGCAAGCCATTATTCCAATCCCTTCCACAAATGAACATTTCTCATCCTCCATTCTTTCTGCCCTCCCTCGTTTCCCTTCTGTCTTCTCTGTCTCTCTCTCTCTCTCTCTCTCTCTCTCTCTCACACACACACACACACACACACACACACACACAATATTAATCCTAACATTCTTTCTGGGAACTACTAGCATGCCACCCAATGTATTTACTTATGAGTTTGTGAGCAAAATATTCGTTATTCTACATATGTTTTTATTGTAGAAATACTGTACAGAGGCATTGGTTACATAAATGAGATAATGAGTACATTTTCTATTGAGCATTGCTACCTCCTTTGTTTTTCCCCTACCATCCCTTCCATCCCCACCTCCCCTTCCATTCCCACCTCCCCAACTCCTCCCTCCCCCTCCCTCTGTAGTTGTAAAATTCATTTTCAACATAGTGTCATTGTTACAATGGGTCCACCTGCATCCTTATTTTAGCATCAAAATCTATCTTCTCTATATAAAGGAAAACAGATTCCTTGTCCCATCAGGCCTAACTTACTTCACTTACCATAATTTTTTTCAAAGTCTTTGCATTTCTTTCCAAGTGGTACAGTATCATTCTTTGTAAGGGATGAGTAAAATTCCAGCATGTAGTCATAAACTGCTTTGTTAAATGGCCAGTCCTTTGTACAACTACCTAAAGACAATAATGATTGAAAACCACTAGTATATGCTGAGCACGGTGCCTGAAGCCTGTAATCCTCGCTGCTTCAGAGGAAAGAAGAAAACGACAGTTTGAGGACAGGCAGAGCATAAATATTTGCAAGATTCCATCTTAAGCAATGATAGCAGCATGCACCTGTCATCCTCAGAGACACAGAGAAACACAAATAGGAGCACCATAGTCAAGGCCATCTTAGGTAAAAAACTGTGCCCCTGTCCTCAAAATAACCAGTGCAAAAAGGAGATAGAGGTATAGGTAGAGTGCTTACTTAGCAAATGCAAGACTCTGAGTTCAATCCTTATAACTGCCAAAACAAAAACAAAAACAAAACAAAACACCCAATGAAAATAAGAACATGTCTTCCTTATGCTGACTTAAAATCTATACTCAAGGATTATTTTGTCATCTTATTACAGCCCATATTCATATTGTCCGGGCACATTCTCAGATACATATTCACATGCATTAACTCTGGTGATCCTCCAGGAACTTCAAGGGTTTGGATGCATTGTTTCCTGATTAGAAAAAGAGGATTCAGAAATTCTAAATGAGTTTGCAAAGCTCCATGGCTACTGACTCCAAATCAGATCTCCTGGCCCTGATCAGTGTTCTTTCTCTCCACAACACAATCTTCCTCAAACATTCCACTGACACCATGGTGCACACTGCTCTGTGTACCTGCCATTTGCAAGATTATAAAGAAGGAAGACTTCCATGGTGCTTTTGAGTCCAATGTTATACATAACTCATTTAACCTTACAACAACACGCAGCTTAAGTTTAAGGATGAGGCACAGGAATTTCAACCTCTGTTTAAGTAATAGATCCAACAAGCCATAGGTGTTGTTTTGACCTCCATATGTAAAGGAAAATGAATGAGCTAATGATGCCAGATGACTCAACAAAGGAAACTAGAATTACTTCAGCTTTTAAAAGTAGATAAGGGGCTTGGAATGTTGCTTAGTGGTAGAGTGCTTGCCTAGCATGCATGAAGCCCTGGGTTCGATTCCTCAACACCACATGGGTGTGGCTCAAGTGGTAGAGCTTTAGCCTGAAGCACAGAGAGGCTCAGGGACAGAGCCCAGGCCCTAAGTTCAAGCCCCAGGGTTGGCAAATAAAAATTAAAAAAACATAAGAGTAGATGAAGTAATCATTATGTGTTATTACCAAGACCACATTGTAAATAAGGCAACCACTCAGAATTATAGTCTTCTTAGAAAGAACAAGTCAAAGGTCATGACAACAATCTCTAGGGTTCACTGTGATTTAGAGTGTTCACAAAACTTTCTGTACAATTAAAACCATAACATATGTATTTAGATTCATAGAGGTACCCTCAAATCATTCAAAACTAAGGTGGGTGGGAAAGGGAAGGGAGGAGTTGAGGAGGTGGGGAGGAAAGGGATAGTAGGGGAAATATAAAGGAGGGTGTAACAATGCTCTATAGGAAATGTACTTATTACCTTGCTCCTGTAATTGTAACCCCTCTGTACAGTATCTTTACAATAACAAATATATATTAAAAAATCATTCAAAACTAAAAAAAAAAAAAAACAATCTCTAGGGTTCAGATAGCATATTCTATTTTTATATATAGTATTTGTAAGAACATTTCATGATGAAAGCATTCTCTGCCTTTTTCAGTGGACAAGAATGGGAGTATTTCTTCTTTATAGTTTGGTAAAATTGGTTTCACCTCTTACTAGAAAGTAGCTAGTTTCAAGAGCTAAACATTGGAATTTCACAGATAAACAATTCAAGAGAAAATAAGCAGGTTTGAGTAGTTCAAATGATATAAGATAGAAAGAAAAAGGGCAGAATAGAATTGTAGAATACAAAACAGTAGCATAGGAAAGATTATTTGTTGTTTGTTTCTTTGTTTATATCTAGAACTGAAGATTGAACTCAGGTCCTCAAGTTTGTAAGCCAGAGTTCTGCCATTTGAGCCACACTGCCTAGTCCTTGTTCTCATGGTTTATTTTTCAGAAAGTTAGTGTCTTGCCTTAATTTGGCCCAGATTGGCTACTCTACCTACTGAGTACTGTGTCCACAGGCATGTGTCACTATGTCCAGTTTGCTTTCAAGATAGATTTTTCCTAACTTTTGCTCAATCAAGAGTCAGACTGCAATCCTTCAATCTCTACCTCCCAAGAACTCAAAATCCAAGCATCTGCAGCATATCTGGCCGAAAGCAACAGTATTTTGCTAACAACATAGAGTTTCCCTGTGGCCCAGCAATCCCATCCCAAATGACCACAAGCCAACCCACGCTAAAACCACCAGCATAACCATATTAATTTCAGTATTATTTACCATAGATAAGATATGGAATTAACTTAGATGCTCCTCAGTGGATGACTGGATCAAGAAAATGTGATATATATATATATGGTATATATATATATTATATGGTATATATTATATGGTATAAATATATATGTGATATATATGTGTATAAGATACACACACACACACACACACACACACACACACACACAATGGAATTCTATGCTTCCATCAGAAAGAATGGCACTGCCCCCTTGGTAAGGAAATGGAAAAAAACTTAGAAAAAAAATATTAAGCGAAGTAAGCCAGATCCAAAGAAACATAGGCCACATGGCTTCCCTCTAATTGTAATAACTACACTTAGAATAAGTCTAAGAGGGTTTACAATTACATGGGCAAGATAATGAGTACATTTCTTATCAAGCCTTGTAGCCTCCTCCTTTTGTTTCCCCTTCCCATCCCTTCCCAGCCTCCCCTCCCCCCACACACCCCTCCACCCAATCCTCCCCGCTCCCCTCCCCCCCTCCCCCCCCACCATTGTAAAGTTCGTTTTCAACATAACGACTTGTACATCTCATTGTTGCAATGGGTCCACCTGTATCCCTATTTAAAAGATTTGTTTTTCCCCTTCCCCTCCACAAATTATACCCACATCAAATACAGTGAAAGCAGGGGTTATACCATGGGGGAGGGACATACAAAGCAACAAAGAAATAATCTTATAAATTTGTTAGAAACAATCACATGAAAGAAAAAAAACATTTGAATACATATCTTAAGGTTCATTTCCATAAAATCACTTTATCTGACCTTTTCTGCTTGACTCAGACATATACTAGATATTGCAAATAAGGGAAACCATGGGACCTATTTCTTTTGGCCTGGCTTACTTCACTTAATATAATTTTTTCCAAGCCTTTCCATTTCCTAACAAATGGGGCAATGTCATTCTTTCTGATGGAGGCATAGAATTCTATTGTGTATATATACCACATTTTCTTGATCCATTCATCTACTGAGGGGCATCTGGGTTGGTTCCATATCTTACCTATCGTAAATAATGCTGCAATAAACATAGTCGTGCTGGTAGCTTTAGTGTGGTCTTGTTTGTAAACATTTGGGTAAATGTCCAAAAGTGGGATTACTGGGTCATAGGGAAGCTCTATGTGGAGTCTTTTGAGGAACCTCCATACTGCTTTCCAAAGTGGTTGAACAAGTTTACACTCCACCAACAATGCAGTAAGGTTTCCTTCTGTCCACATCCCCTCCAGCATCTGTTGTTATTAGAGTTCTTTATTTTAGCCATTCTAACTGGAGTGAGGTGGTATCTCAATGTTGTTTTGGTTTGTATTTCTTTCATGGCTAGGGAGGTTGAGCATTTCTTCATGTGTCTATTGGCCATCCTTCTTTCCTCTTCAGAGAAGTTTCTCTTTAAGTCTTTAGCCCACTTATTTATTGGGAAGTAGTATTTTTGAGGATTTGTTCTTGGGGGATTTAATTTTTGGGTTCCAAGTATATTTTAGATATTAGACCCTTGTCCGTTGTATGGCTAGTGAAGATCTTATCCCAATCCATGGGCTTTCTATTGATCTTGCTATCTATGTCCTTTGCCATGCAGAAGCTCTGCAACTTCATGCAATCCCATTTGTCCAACCTTTCTTTGATTTGTTGTGTTTTGGAGTCTCTATTAAGAAAATTTCCGCCTGCGCCAAGGAGACCTAGGGTTTCTCCTATTCCATCCTGTAATGTTTTCAGAGTGTCTGCTTTGACTCCGAGGTCTTTGATCCATTTGGTGTCTAGGATATTCTTAAGAGAAGGTTACAGTGGCTATGTGCATGTGACCATATAAATGATGCTTATCGAAATAAACTCCAAGAAATGGAAACAAGAGGATTTTTATTGTACTGTTTGCAGTTCTTTCTTTTTTCTTCCTTTGGTTTCTTCCCTGTTGTCACTGTTTTTTATTTCTGTACCCTTTGTCTTGTATATAAGTTTATCTCAGTTGGGGAAGGGAAGGGAAAATCACAGAAATGGTGGCACAAAGGGTGAACCAATTCAGCGCTGGGACTCACTAGACACTGTGTTAGAGATGAATTTTACAACTTGTGGGGCAGGGAAACCTGGGGACGAGGGGAAGTGGCAGAAAACAAAGGAAGGAGTGACACTGTTCAAAAAGAAGCGTTCTCATTACTTGATTTACATAACTGTAACTCCTCTGTACGTGACCTTTACCATAACATTGAAAGTTGTTGGGTTTGTTTTTGTTTTAAGCAGTAGTGTTTGAATGAACCGCTTGCACTGGCCATTACAGACAAAGTATACAATTCTGCAAAGTACAAAGGAAAATCTCTAACAATCAAGAGCTAAAGGAAAATTCCCAAGCCCCTGTATGTGATGCACACACCTGTGCTAAGACACAGACACACCTGAGACTGAGAGATTCCAAATCTGAAGCTAGACTGGTCTACCCAGCAATCTTTGTCTCAAGAAAGAAAAACAAACCCATACATGTTGTTGGGTCATGTAAGATTAATTTGCACATAAATCATGCTGGCAAGAGTGTAGGAGGATGAGTGAAGTGGAATAGAATCCCCAGGGAAGAGAACTAGGGTAGATCTCACTTTCAACTGTCTCCACTCCAGAATTGCTCTACCATGCAGGCTATAAACTCAGGCTAAATAATTACTAATGGCTTACTCTGTGCCAAGCACCCCTCACCCTAACATCTTTAGAGACACTGAAAATGAAATAGTACATTCAACATAGAACATATGGTATATGGTAAGTATTTAATAGCATGCTGCTATTGCTGTTAATAACTCAAGATTTTGTCCGATGTTTTAAAAAGTATCAGATAACTGATATGAAGAAGAATTCACAAAGACTGACTTGTCCTTTCTCGAGACAAAGCTTGAACTAGGTCAGTTTCTCTCAAGATGTGTTTCACAGAGCACTTAAACAATAAGATTGTAGTTGGTTGCTACTTTAGTATATAAGGTACTTAGTTATGAGGTATTTTTGATAAAGGTTCATGCCTATAATCAAAGCTACTCAGGAAGCTGAGATCTTAAGATCATGGTTTACAGCCAGCCTAGGCAAAAATGTCCATGAGACATTTATCAAAAGTTAACCAGTAAAAAGCTGGAAGTAGGGCTATGGAAGGAAGGAAGGAAGGAAGAAAGGAAGGAAGGAAGGAAGGAAGGAAGGAAGGAAGGAAGGAAGGAAGGAAGGAAGGAAGGAAGGAAGGAAGGAAGGTAGGAAGGAAGGAAGGAAGGAAGGAAGGAAGGAAGGAGGGAGGGAGGGAGGGAGGGAGGAGAGGGAGGAGAGGGAGGAAGGAAGATAAGAAAGAAAAGAGTCAGGTGCTGGTAATTCTAGCTACTCCGGAGGCTGAGATCTGAGGATCATGGTTTGAAGCCAGCCTTGGCAGGAAAGTCCATGACACTTTCATCTCCAATAAACTACTTAGAAAAAGTTGGAAGTGACTCTCTGTGCTCCAAGCTGGCACTCTACCATTTGAGCCCCAGGGACAGAGAGCTCAGGCCCTGAGTTCAAGCTCCAGGACTAGCAAGAAGAAAAAGGAGGAGGAGGGGGGAGGGGAGGAGGGAGAGGAAAGAAGCAGAAGGAAGGAAGGAAGGAAGGAAGGAAGGAAGGAAGGAAGGAAGGAAGGAAGGAAGGAAGGAAGGAAGGAAGGAAGGAAGGAAGGAAGGAAAGAAGGAAGGAAGGAAGGAAGGAAGTTAGTTCTCAAAACCATCTGTTCCAGGATACATGTTTCTCACAAACCAATTCAACCAACAAACTCTTACATACCCCTCCCAGGACACAAGAGGTGGGAAAGTGCTTGGTTAAATATTTTTCTAGCTCATATGATGGACTCTGTTCCATTCTTCCCTATGCAGAAAAAGAAACAGAATTTGTACTCTGCTTTTGGGTTATGGGTGCCATCTAGTGTTCATATAACATCTAAACACTGCACAGCAATCTGGAAATGGAGTGACCAGCCTCCTGGCTTCCCACTCCTTCACCAGTACTCCTGTACAAAAGTAGTTAGAATTTTTTTCTAAAGTAATTACGGAAGATTTTTAAGTCATCCTAGGCTATAATCCATGCATGTACTGTGAGGAATCTTTTTTTCCCCAAATTCTCATGTGTTCTATATCTCAGAGATTTACCATAGAAAGAAATCTAGTGATCACAGCACTTCTTTTTTTATTATTATTATTGTGAAAATACTGTACAGAGGGGTTACAATTACATGGGCAAGGTAATGAGTACATTTCTTATCAAGCATTGTAGCCTCCTCCTTTGTTTCCCCTTCCCATCCCTTCCCATCCTCCCCCCGCCCCCCCCACCCAAACCCCCCACCACCAGAGTTGTAAAGTTCGTTTTCGACATAACGACTTGTACATCTCATTGTTGCAATGGGTGCACCTGTATCCCTATTTAAACGATTTGTTTTTCCCCTTCCCCTCCACAAATTATACCCACATCAAATACAGTGAAAGCAGGGCTTATACCGTGGAGGAGGGACATACAAAGCAACAAAGAAATCATCTTATAAATGTGTTAGAAACAATCCCATGAAAGAAAAAAAACATTTGAATACATATCTTAGGGTTCATTTCCCTAACATAAACTTATCTGACCTTTTCTGCTTGACTCAGACATATACCAGATATTGCAAATAAGGGAAACTATGGGACCTATGTTTCTTTTGGCCTGGCTTACTTCACTTAATATAATTTTTTCCAAGCCTTTCCATTTCCTAACAAATGGGGCAATGTCATTCTTTCTGATGGAGGCATAGAATTAAAGTATTCATGGACGTAGGGATTCAGGGTCATCAGCAGGCAAGCACATTAACTGGTGCATAGCCTTCTAAGGTGTTCTTCTGAAAAGATAATAAGAAGTACTTCTATGGTTTGTCTCAGTGCTTTAATATGGGTAAAAAATGTGAAACAGAGCATGTAGAAGCAGTACCCTCCGGAAGATTATTTTCTGTCTCTCCAAGCAATTTGAGTGTATTCCTTTCTTAGGACACTAAAGCAAACCACCAAGGCTGACTTGCTAACACCCAAGCTCCCTCTTGATGGATCTTTTAAGTATGTGTGTTCCAAGATTTGTAACTGGGAATTTGTGTTCTCAGAAAGGAAGGGAATTGTAAGTTTTCAAATCAGGATTGAACTTGCCATGCCATGTTAATTAAAATTAAAAACAGCCAAAGTGAAACATAGTTTCCCTGGATGGTTCAGTAATTTTCAAGTGAGCTTTTTGTTGGGTTATCTTTATATTTAGAGTCAGGCAGAGCAGACTTCATTTACAAGACCTTCATTGTCAAGTCATTCAAATAGTGTGTTGGTAGTATGTGCCATTCATAATCTTGGGATACTTACTTTGTAGCTTCAAAGGACCATTCTAAATCCTTTCTCCTGTTGTGTGTGAAAGATATTCCCCTTTATGCAGCCCTCCTCCCACCTCCCACAAAACTATTTCAAACTGAATTCACAGTAGTAGTCACTTAAAGGGTCCACAGACTCCACCCCTTCCAATCACTGTAGCGCCTCTGCCAGGTCCTTCCTCTCCGGCTAGCTCTCTATGCCCTTGTCCCAGAGCTTCCTGAAATACAAGAGGCCTGTGCAGAGCAGAACAAGTGCCATCTTCACAGCTCTGTGCAGCTTTTCTACCTTGTCCCTGTAGGGTTTGCCAAAAGGAGACCACCATGTGGTTCAGGCAGAAAAGAGTTTACTGAGGGGCACCAGGGGACCAGGGGTGGGGTAAGGGACCAAACTGCCAAGATGGAGGCTTGCAGAGGGAGAAGAAAAAGAGGGAGGGGACTGTGGGTGAGTGGGGATTATACAGGGAACGGTGTGAGGTGTGGCCACAGAGGATTCAGAAGTGATCTCAGAGCCTGGGGAACCTCTTACTGTGGGGGGGGGGGGGTGGCCAGGGCCGTTCAGGAAGTGACCTCAGAGTCTGGGATCCTTTGCTGACTTACAGTCAGGTGATTGACAGCCGAGTGATAACTGTTTTCAGCCTGTGATTTCTGGTAAGGCTCATGTAGTCTTTCACAAAGAAGGAGAGGGAGGAGGGGCTGTTCTCCTGGGCAGACCTAAGGGTCCCCAAAGCACAACACCTTAAGCCAGAAATCTCACAGACTTCCCTCACCAAAGCCAAACTCTCAGCTGTCTCTTCTCATGCACAAAGCATGGAGTCCCATATGCATTCACCTTTTTCCTCAAGTAAAATATCAGCCCAAACTCTAGTGGGCTGTGACCAAAAGAGCGTTTCTTCTGTCCTAGCCCACCCACTTTGCCAGAGACAAACACTAGTTTAAACAGGGCATTGTATGTTTGCAAACTCAAGACGATTTTGATTCAACTTTTAGAGTAAGGGGTGACTCCAGTTCCTTCCAGAAAATGAGTAGATCTGTCCTTCACATACAAGCTTTGCAATTCAAGGACCCATCCTATTACTTTGTTCAAAAACTCAGTGTTTGCTGAAGGGAATACACTTTTTACATCTGTAACTTGGAAGCCATTGATAACATAGACTTCCATGCCCCTTGCTTTTCTCAAGGTCTCAGAAATTTTGTGGTCCTAAGGCACCTAGTTAAACAACTTTGAAGTGAAATCTGTTCTAGCAACATTGATACTGCTTTTGAAATCAAGACTTTTTGCCTTAATCTGACCTGTTACACTCAGGTGTTTGGCCCAGAAACCATGAGGAGACTCTCTCTGATCCTGCCCTGGCAATCAAACTGATCAAATGAATCCCAGCTTTTGCTCTTTGCTGAACCTGCTTTCTTTAGACTCCTCAACTGATCAGTCTCTCTCAGTGTGGAGCCCTGTTAAACTTCTTCCCACCTTACCGGATTTGTCTTCCTGCCCAGATCAGAGCCCACAGCTTCCTGATTATAGAGCCACCTCAGGCATGAATGAATGAATGAATGAATGTGGCCAGGAGAGAAAATACTCCTCAGATTTGGCTTTGGACTTCCACATCCTTGCTGATTCTTGGCCTATTTGCCAACAGAATTCAGCAGGGCCTGTGTCCTACTCCAATTCCCGTCTCTTTAAGAGAATACCACAGACAGGTAATTTATGATGAGCCCAGGTTTTGTTAGCTAGCAGTTCTGGAGGCTGGGAATTCCAAGAGCCTGGTGTTAGCCTCTCCTGTGGGACTTCTTGCTGAATCGCAACATGGTAGGGGGACCTCATGAACAGCTGAACAAACTCAGGTTTCCCCTTCTATAAAGCTACAAATACTAGCCTGAGAACAAAATACCGTTAACATATGAATTTTGTGGTTAAGCCTAGCTGTGCTGGTCACCCCCCTTCCTCATGCGACATCCAGGTACATACACACAACAAGTCTCTGGGAAGAACAAGCTTTTAAATACTGCACATTTGGTCATAATTATGCTCCCTTTCTTTAAAACCTTGTGCTGACTTTCTGTTCTTCAAATCTAAAACTTTCACCCAACCTATGAGGTTTCCAGGGCCTCTTTCTATTTGGATGGAAATCTCTACATTACTGCATCACTCAGGATTTTTCTTAACCTCCAGGAAAAGTTGGTATTCAAAACTTTTGGCATCTTGGCCCAACCCTGGCAGCAGAGCATACAGTGAAGGGAGATGGATACTTAGACAGACATGCAGGGATGTGGGTCACCTGGCTAAGGCTTAGAACAAGAGTTCTCATTCTATCTTTCTTTCTTTCTCTCTCTCTCCTTCCTTCCTTCCCTCTTTCCCTCCTTCCCGCCTTCTTTCCCTCCTTCCTTCCTTTTTTCCTCTTTCTTTCCCTTCCTTCCTACCTTCCTTCCTTCGTTCCTTTCTTTCTTCCTTCCTTCCTTCCTTTCTTTCTTTCTTTCTTTCTTTCTTTCTTTCTTTCTTTCTTTCTTTCTTTCTTTCTTTCATTCTTTCTTCCTTATATGTATGCTGGTCCTGGAGCTTAAACTCAGAATCTGGACATTGTCCCTGAGGTTTTGTGTTCAAGACTACTGTTCTACCACTTGAACTAACAACTTCACTTCTGCCTTTTCTATGGTTACTTGGAGATAGTCTCAGGGTCTGACTGGCTTCAAATCACAATCCTGAGATTTCAGCCTCCTGTGTAGCTAGGATTACAGGCATGAGACACCAATGCCTGGCCTTTTAAAATATTTGTGTATTATTTAAGTAGCTGTACAATGGGATTGCAATTCAACACATCAATTTACCAGTACACTGCATCTTAGGCAGCAATTCTTTACCGACAGAGGGTATAGGAGTGTTTTCTGTGATAAGAAGAGCAGCCCTGCCCTAGGCTCTGAGCTCTTTCCCACCCCTGGCCTCTGGAGAAGAAATCTGGAGAGGAAGGGGCCTGTCACCTCGAGGGAACCTGAGAATTCACTGCATTAGGAAACAGCTCCAAAGCTTGATGTAGAATCTGGCTATGTAGTTAAATGAAAGAACTCAATCAATTTAATGGGCATAGTAGGAAACAAAATTAACAGTCTTTCCAATTATATTCTTGGAGTCCTGTTTATTCATTGTCACTAGCATGCTGTGTATCACAGGCTGAGAAAATGAAGCAAAAATAACACATAGAGGAACCAGGCCTGTTGCAGATAATCTACAGGATGGCTACTCAAGGACCAAGCTATAAGCCGTTCAAAAGCCTGAAACTTCAATTCAGTGACCACTCTTATCAGTGCGATATTCCTACCAATGTGTTCCGTGAAATGCTCCATGATCAATGCTAATGATCCAACAACACATCGGAGTCTACCTGCAGAAATAGAGCAATGCATTAAAGCATTTTGTTAAGCTTACTTAAAGAACTCTCTCCACCTCCCCCCTGCCCCCCCCCCGACCATAAATTATTACCAAATTTTATTTTGGAAATTCTGGTGTAAACAAATGTCCAGAAACTTCAGACACATGTTTTCTTGGAGAGAAATAATATGTCACTTTAAAGTTTTGTTTTCAGAGCATAGCAACATCCAATAATTGCCTCATCCACCCGCCCCCCCCCCCCCAGCCCACCCAACTACTAGGCTGTGAGGGTATAACTTTAAAAGGTGTGGGGTGTGAAAGACAGGTTGCTGCCTGTAATCCTAGCTAGTTGGGGGGCTGAAATCCAGAGGATAATGGTTTGAATTCAGCCCAGGCAAAGAAGTCTCAAATACTCCATGTCTAGAATAATCAGCAAAAAGTCAGGACTCGAGGCACAGCGCAAGTTGTAGAGCACCAGCTGAGAAAGAACACTCAAATCTCAGTGGTGGCAAAAAAAAAGGAAGGAAAAGGAAAATGCAGGTACTTCGTGTTCTTAGTAAGCAAACATCTTTATGTTGCAAAGCGGACATATAAAGTGAAATAGAGGTGAAAAGTTCCAAGGCCCATTGGGCCATCCTTAGTCCAAAGCGGGAATGTGGAAAGTCTCTGAGATGAATAGCTTTCCAACAAAGAGGGCCTGAAGGAATTAGAGATAAAATGTCTACTGTTCTTGGAATATCTGTATAGTGCCAAGCATTGTGCTGGAGAGTATTCTAGATTGAATTCTCCTAAGAAACTTGTTGCTCCATTTGTTAGGAAATGGAAAGACTTGGAAAAAATTATATTAAGTGAAGTAAGCCAGGCCCAAAGAAACATAGGTCTCATGGTTTCCCTTATTTGCAATAACTAGTATATATCTGGGACAAGTAGAAAAGGTCAAAAGCTATGTACATATGACCAGATAAGATGAAGTTAAGCGAAATGAACCCCAAGATAGGGACACAAGTGGTTTTTTCTTTCTTGCTATTGTTTCTAATGTATTTATAAAGTGCCATGTGATTTTTTTTGTTGCTTTGTATGTTTCTCCCCCACAGTATGACCCCTGTTTTCACTGTATTTGATCTCCATCTAATTTGGGGAGGGGACGGGGAAAAAACAAAATGCTTAAATAGATATACAAGTTGACCCATTGTAACAATGAGATATACAAGACACTATGTTGAAAAACAAACTTTACAACTTAGGTGGGGGGGGGGAGGGAGGGAGGAGTGTAGTGGTAGAGGTGGGAGGGAAGGGATGGGAAGGGGACACAAAGGAGGAGGCAACAATGCTTGATGAGAAATGTACTCATTACCTTGTTCATGTAACTGTAACCCCTCTGTACAGTATTTTCACAATAAAAAACTTATTTAAATAAAACCTTGTTGGCTTCAAAGCACAGAGAAAATTAGTAATTTGCCCAAGATCATGCAGGTAATGAACGGTGACAGTGGTGTTTGCTTCTGATTTCAAAGCTATGTTCTTTCTGCAATGCCTGATTTCAGAAAGAAAACTGAACCTGGTACTTTGCTTATGTCTGAGGATGGCCAGGTTTGAAGTCCAGTTTTTTGGGGGGGAAAAAGCAGAGTGTCTAACTGAACATATACACATATGTACAGGAACACACAAGCCACCAGGGAAGCCACTGTGCACATAGAATCTGAGCTTGAAGTGACTTATAAACCACATCTACATTCTCTGAACTGTCGGGGGAGGGGGGGAAGGGAGGGAGGAGACAGGACAGCATCTTGCTCATCTCTGCATTCCCATTGGTGGATTTAGAACCCACCTTCTAAGCACATGTTAGCAAATGGATAAAACATTCATCCATTGCTCTGGACACAGCTAGAAGTCTCTCATATTTTTTTCTGGACTCTAGCCCACTTGACTCTTGTATCCTGAAGGTTCAGAAAATCTTAAAGCTTTTTGCTTTCTGGCAGGTGGAATACATTTTCCAAGTCAGACAGATCCTGTTGGCTAACAGGAATTCCCATCTATTAATGCAAAAATAAACATTCTGGCTTACGCTAAGTACTAAAAACTTGTTATTAGTTTAAAATTTATTTATGATGTTTTCTTCCAAAAATATGTTTAGATGGCTAAGAATTCCTGCACAAGTCTCATAATGTAAAGAGGAGATCAACACCTGATCCTACACCTCCTCTGGGTGAGCACTTAACACATGCCATGAGAAATGATCCCAGACAAAGAGCAAACTTTGCAAAGAGAGCTCAAGCTTTCAAGAAAGAGTGACCACCAGCTAAAAATGGACTTATCTGTAGTTGTAATTTGGTTTTACCTCTGGAAAGTTCCATTTTGCTAGCCAATCCCTGGTATTTGTGCTGCCACATACAAAACCAAAGCCCCTACTATGGACAGGTCTCATTGCATGCTCCTGGAATCCCTTCCTCATGGGTAGGTAGTGATCATTTTGTTACTCTAAACAAGAGGAAACTGAAGAGTTCATTGATTTTCTCACTCAGAACTCTGGGCCTGGGCATCTTTCTGTCACCATCAGCTCCTCCCACCATCAGCTCCTCCGCTGTAATGCTAACAGCTCCAGGAATGTTCCTATGGCAATTTGGATGGGGAATTTGGCAGCTGGGGGACCTAACAAACAACTGTGATCAGTTCTGAATAATTTAAACAAACACACACATAAAATAAACTCATTGGAAAAATAATAGATCGCAGGGTTTTCAAGAAAGCTTGGTGTTGTAAATATGCTCTCCAAGAATCACTAGAGTTGAACAAAAGACATGAAACTAAAGAATTGCCTCAGGAAGGCAAAACTTCCTTCTGGGGTAGGGGGTGCGCCATCATCAAAATTCTGGCAAGCAAGCATCCAGAAGGCAGGCTGCTCTGATATTGATTTCTAAGCTAGCAGGTCCTGTCCCTCTGCTCAGATTGGTTTGAACTCTGGTTCACAATCTGCTTGTGATTGGCTAGTTTTAAGAGAGTAAGATGTATTTATATAAGGTGACTATTAAAGACTTTGAAATAAAACTATCAACAAAGAAATCATCGTATAAATATGTTAGAAACAATAGCAAGAAAGAAAAACCACTTGAATCCTTGTCTTGGGGTTCATTTTGCCTAATATCAACTTATCTGACCTTTTCTGCTTGTCTCAGACATATACTAGTTATTGCAAATAAGGGAAACCATGGGACCTATGTTTCTTTGGGTCTGGCTTACTTCACTTAATATAATTTTTTTCCAAGTCTTTCCATTTCCTAACAAATGGGCCAATGTCATTCTTTCTGATGGAGGCATAGAATTCCATTGTGTATATATACCACATTTTCTTGGTCCATTCATCTACTGAGGGGCATCTGAGTTGGTTCCATATCTTAGCTATGGTAAATAATGCTGCAATAAACATAGTTATGCTGGTAGCTTTAGTATGGTCTTGTTTGTGATCATATGGGTAAATGCCCAAAAGTGGGATTGCTGGGTCATAGGGGAGCTCTATGTGGAATCTTTTGAGAAACCTCCATACTGCTTTTCAAAGTGGTTGAACAAGTTTACACGCCCACCAACAATGCAGTAAGGTTCCCTTCTGGCCACATCCCCTCCAGCATCAGTTGTTAGAGTTCTTGATTATAGCCATTCTGACTGGGGTGACGTGGTATCTCAATGTTGTTTTCATTTACATTTCTTTTGTGGCTAGAGAGGTTGAGCGTTTCTTCATGTGTCTATTGGTCATCCTTCTTTCCTCTTCAGACAAGTTTCTCTTTAAGTCTTTAGCCCATTTATTTATTTGGCAGTTGTTTCTTTGAGGATTTGTTGTTGGGGGATTTAATTTTTTGATTTCCAGGTATATTTTGGATATGAGACCTTTGTCCCTTGTATGGCCAGTGAAGATGTTGGTATAATTTGTGGAGGGGAAGGGCAAAAACAAACCATTTAAATAGGGATACAGGTGGACCTATTGCAACAATAAGATATACAAGTCGTTATGTCAAAAAACTAACTATATAACTTTGGCTGGGGGGTTGGGGGGGTGAGGGGGTGAGAGATGGGAAGACATGGGAAGAGTAAACAAAGGAGGAGACAACAATGCTTGATAAGAAATGTACTCATTATCTTGCCCATGTAATTGTAACCCCTCTGTACAGTATTTTCACAATAAAAATTAAAAAAAAAAGACTAACAGTGCACAAGTGATCTCCAAACATATCCACACCCTCTGCTATTTCTTGAGCAATCCAAGTTGTGGTTTAATTCCAACTTGGGGCTGCAACAGTTAAGACAAAACTTTACATTTCAAAAGTCCTTCTTTCTCCCAAAGCAGTTCCTTTTTCCCTTTTAGGCCTGAGCTGAAACATTTAACTATACCCTTTGATAGAAAAGACAGTTTTTCTCACCATGGAAACCAAGATCACAATCTAGGCAGAAATTTGTTGAAAAGTCTGCCAAGGTTTCTGCTCCTGAGGCCATCAGCTCTGGCAACTTACAGCCAAGCTACACAGCTATGGAAAAATGTTTCTCTCCCTGCAGCTTACACCTTAGCACAGTGATGCTGCGTATCACCTGCCGACAGGCACAGTTCCACTTGCAACTCCCCTAATTGCAGCAAGACTGAGCCTCCCAATGGCAAAACTGGAGAATTAAATGAGAAATAACCATTCATGATCATCTGATGTGCAGAGCTCTGTGAAAGTAATTTTAAGACCTAGGTTATTAAGAATCATAATTGCTTTTTAAACAATAGAAATTATTTAGAGAATAGCCTCCAGAAGCAAGGGCCTATGCCTAACAGGACAGAATGATAACAGAAAAGGTCCAAGAGCATCCTAAAGAATTGGAAACATCCATGATTTGACTCTTGCATATCAAAATGCTGAGACTCAGAAGGATTTAATGACTTGATAAATATCACATATTTAGAAGAGAGACTGGATTCTGGGTCTGCCCAACTTCAAAGTTAATATATTTTTTAATATTTCACATCTGTTTTATATGTCATCTGTCAGCTTCAATCATGTTGCTCTTTGCTCAGAATCTTTGTACAAGCTTCTACTGTGACATTGAGCTCTCTAAATACAAGTGTCTCAGTTTGGTTTTGGTCTGAAAAGGAAGGACTGGAATGGTGACTAGAAGGTAGAATTTGTTTGATTTCTTTTATGTTGGTGAAATAATGTAGTAAAAAGGGGGAAATTGTATTTATTGATAATTCATATAAAGATGTATACTCTGTAAAAGTGGGGAATACTTTGTATTTCACAATAATTTTATTTGCTAACTTTTTTGTCTATTGAATATCTTATTTATTTATTTATTTATTGCTGTATTCCAGTGGCTGGTACTTCCAATATATTCAATAATAAACCTGATTGTCAAGGACTCTGGTAGCTTCCTTGGGAAACAAAGAGGTCACTCAAATATTGATCTTCCATTCCTGAGCTAATAGCCTGTTAGTGAAATCAAACAAGAATGTGGCTATATTTCATGGCAAATGTAGTTGAAAATAATATATTTTCCATACTGCTGTTTCATTACTAAAACCAACTGTAAGTTCCTGGATTCAAACTTTCACCTTGTCTTCTCCATCATTGTTATCAACATCATCACGAACATTATCACCACTTCCAATACCATTCTCTGCAACCTATGTTTTTAATGTTCTCAATGACCAACATCTAGATTGAAAGAGCTTCTGTAAGCACCCCAGAGCAGTGACCTGCTCTGTTGTCATGAGCTATTTCTCTAGCACCGCAGAGTCTCCAGGGAGGCTTTGGCCCTCGCTCTGCCTCCTCACTTCTGTTCATCAATCAGGGATCCTGGGGTTGAACTTCCCTGCAAGTCTGTAGGTAGTCATGCAGTAGGATGGAAAAGGAAAGAGAGGCAAAAATACTGCATGGACACAGGAACGACCTGAAATGTAGTCTAACGGAAGATCTGCAATTTTCAGGATAAAGACAAATCTTTAAGTGAACCCAGTAAGAGGCTTAAAGAACCCAGACAGTTTAAAGGTGAAATCAACCTTTGGCTGGAAGAAGAGAAAGAGACTAGACAGATGCCACAGTAGTTCCAGGTTGTTGACCTTCAGAAAATCCTGTCCACATTGTTTTCAAAGGTAAGCCTATCAAGTTAGGCTCCTGGTTATTCGTAGCTTAATTATATTACTTAGACTTTGCCAGAGAACCATGCAGACATCCAGGTACAAAGAACAAAGAAAGGTTTATTGCTGGGAGAGGTGGGGGGGGGGGGGGCAGCAAGACTCCTTCTCACAAGGGAGGAATGAGAAGAAGCACCGGTTATTATCTGAGGTGACCTACATAGCTTATGAGGTTTAGGAGGGGCTAGAAGGGGCTAGGAGGCAGAGATCCTGGTGTGGACATGTGGGCCAGGGGCTTCATCATGGTGGACTAGGATTTATGGCTGCTGCCCAAATAGTAGACAAGGGGTCCTGCCATTTGTCCAGACCAAAAGGTCACTCTAAGGGGCTCCTATTGCCTTATATGGTGGTAGCTGCCCCAGAGGAGTGCCATCCCAAGGTAAAGGGAGTTGGAAGTTGAGTATTTATTGCCTTTACTATGTGGGCCTGGTGTTGCCTAGGAAGGGAGCATGCTAAGCTGTGGAGAAGGGAAGGAGTGGACTAAGTTATAGGAAGGGACTCGTTTTGCTATCAGTTGTAAAGTAGAAGTCTACACTGACTTCAGATTGAAATGATCAGCTGTGTACCAGTGGCTCATGCTTTTAATCCTAGCTACTCAGGAGGCTGGGATTTCAGGATCACTGTTAGAAGCCAGCCTGGACAGGAAAGTCCATTTGACTCTTATCTCCAATTAATAACCAAAAAGTTAGAATTGGATATCTAGCTCAGGTGGTAGAGTGTTAACTTTGAGTAAAATGGCTAAGAGACAATGCTCAGGACCTGAGTTTAAGCTCCTAGTATTGGCCCACAGAAGAAGGAGGAGGAGGGGGAGGAGGGGGAGGAGGAGGAGGGGGAGGAGGGGGAGAGGGAGGCGGGGGAGTGGGAGGAGGGGGAGGGGGAGGAGGAGGAGGGGGAGGGGGAGGAAGGGGAGGGGGAGGAGGGGGAGGGGGAGGAGGGGGAGGGGGAGGAGGGGGAGGGGGAGGAGGGGGAGGGGGAGGAGGGGGAGGGGGAGGGGGAGGAGGGGGAGGGGGAGGAGGGGGAGGGGGAGGAGGAGGAGGGGGAGGGGGAGGAGGGGGAGGGGGAGGAGGGGGAGGGGGAGGAGGGGGAGGGGGAGGGGGAGGAGGGGGAGGGGGAGGAGGGGGAGGGGGAGGAGGAGGAGGAGGAGGAGGGGGAGGGGGAGGGGGAGGAGGAGGAGGCAGCTAAGAATGGTTCAATCCAATTCCTGACATATAATACATAGTGAAAGTTTTACATTGTAAAGAGGAAAGAATGTGATTGTATTTGGAGGTATAGCATAATTATCATTTATAAGTGGCTTTTTAATTATAAAGATTAAATTGCAAGTTGAGAAATGAAGATAAAGACCAGTTTGGTGGAAATTATCTAGGCCAGGCATCTGAAATAATCAACTGTTGAACGAACTAGTTATTATGGTTAAGAGTCACAAGAGTTAAAGGAGAAATAATATTTATCACAAAGGAATGCAAGGTAAAGGTGTAGGAAGAGTCCCTGCAGTACAACTCAGACACTGAGGGAGGAAACCTCTTCCCTCCTCCCCAACCATCTTCCTTTGGGACTCCACACATCTTCCTTTGGGATGTTTTTGTGTATATGTGCCAGTCTTGGGGCTTGAATTCAGGGCCTGTGAGCTGTGCCTGAGCTTCTCTTTTAATCAAGGCTGGTGCTCTACCACTTGAGCCACAGCTCCATATTGGGCTTTTTTGGTGGCTAATTGGAGACAAGAATCTCAAGGACTTTCCTGCCTAGGCTGGCTTTGAACCAGGATCCTCAGATCTCAGCCTCCTGAGTAGCTAGGATTTCAGGGCACCCCCTTTTTTTGTTGTTGTTCTCATGAGTACTTCCCTCCACAGACTTAATTTCTTGAGGGGGCGGGGAAGGGCTATCTGTTTATTGTTCATTATGGAATCCAAGGGTCTAACTCCATACCAGGCACATGGGGGAGTTAGTAGACAGTAAATTAATTGGTAATAAAATAATAGAAGCTTTCTCTAAAGAGATGGAGAGGATCTTAGAAGTTTTGTCTTAAATTTTTTAAGTTGTCAATGCCATCTGTGATTTATATATATATATATATATATATATATATATATATATATATATATATTTCTATACATTCGATTTATCAGTGTTTCATGGTAGCAATGTTTCTCAATAGTACTTTCTGTTCACAGAGCAATTTTATGTTTTTATTCTCAAGACAACCCTGGGATGGATAGAAACAGCATCATTTATATAATTATAATTATTGCTATATGAAACCAACCCAGTGAGTTAACAAAGTACATGCAAAGTTATTCAACAGAAGCCTGGATATTTAGCTGTCCTTTTGGTATACATTCTTTCCAGCTAGTTTCATAAACTCTTGCATATGAACCTCAGCACACCAATGCAGTAAAGAAACAGTACTAAATTTTTATTTCCTCAAAAATCCACATGAGGGCAGTAAAAGATTTTGCATAGAACTTTATGCATGCGTTCCTTTACAATTGTCTTGAGTCACAGTATTAAAACTGAACGTTATTATAATGGTGGGTTTTAAAAGTATAATTCAGTGAGTAAAAAAATCTAAAGGGAGTGTGCTCTGTGTGTGTGTCTGTCTGTCTGTCTGTCTGTTCTTCTCTTTCTGTCTCTCTCGATTTTACTATGTAACTTAGGCTGGCCTTGAATGCTTTGTTGTCTTCCTGTCTCCGATTCCTGAGTGCTGGATTACAGATATGCTCTACCACACCTTGGGGAGTCTTATTTTTAAACATAGCAATAGGAATCAGTCAGGCATTCTAAGACCCACAATCACTTGGAAAAGCTCAAAATGAGAAATATTGCTTCTTCTTAAACAGGGCTGCCCTTTGCTTCCCCCCGCTTGAAAAGGAGAAAGGCAGGGTCACTGGAGGGCTAATAGTTAATCTTCCATATATTGAATTTCTTGTTATTTCTCTGTGTTCAAAGTCGTCCCTATAGGGCAACTTTCCTGATGGACCAATGATGCTAGGTATCACATTATAGAAACATTTATTGCCTATATCTCTCAGGTCTTATATGTAACATAAACTATACCAAAGAATAGGTATTTTTCTGGCATTTTTATTATCCTAGTTCCTGATTTATGATAGAATTGAGGAGGATAGAAACTACATTTCCTTTTGGGTCTTTGTTCTGCCACCATGTGAAACAGGAATTGACTTTGCTCATGGAGATCATGCTCATTAGGCCCTGGTAGTCAGGAGTCAGCGACCCGGAGACCATCAGAGAAGAGTATACTCTACCACCTGAGCCACCACCACCCCAGCTCTGAAAAATCACACTTCTTACATGTAACAGACATGTAACTGGATGCTCCTTAGCACTTTCTCTGTGCATGGCAGGTAGTACTTATGCCTTAAAGTGATAATGCTAAGTTTATGCCAGGTGTAAAAACCTTAATATTCATGCCAGGCACTGAATGGCTGACACTTGGACCCTTAATACTCAGGAGGCTGAGATCTAAAGATGACAGTTCAAAACTCTTATCTCCCATTAATCAGCAAAAAGCTAGAAGTAAAGCTGTGGCTCAAGTGGTAGAAAAATAGCAAAACTAAGGGATAGAGCCCAGACTCTGAGTTCAAGTCCTAATTCTGGCAAAGGAAAAAAAAAACACTTAAAACTGAGTATCAGATCTCTCTAGTTTTAAAGTTCTTCAGGTTCTGTCCATGCTGGCTTGGTTTTGTCTTTCTCCCTTTTTTTTCTTTCCCTCTCTTTTTTCTTCCTTTCTTTCTTTCTTCCTTTCTTTCTTTTACTTCCTTGATTTCTTTTTTTAAGTTTTTTTTATTGTGAAAATACCGTACAAAAGGGTTACAATTACATGAGCAAGGTAATGAGTACATTTCTTATCAAGCATTGTTGCCTCCTCCTTTGTTTACCCTTACCATCCCTGCCCACCCGCCTCCCAAAGTTGTAAAGTTCATTTTTCCACATAGCATCTTGTACATTTCATTGTTGCAATGGGTCCACCTGTATCCCTATTTAAACAATTTGTATTTTCCCTTCCCCTCCCCAAATTATACCAACATCAACTATAGTGAAAACAGGGGTTATACCATGGGGGAGGGACATACAAAATAACAAAAAAATCACCTTATTAATATGTTAGAAACAATAGCAAGAAAGAAAAACCACTTGAATCCTTGTCTTGGGGTTCATTTTGCCTAACATCAACTTATCTGACCTTTTCTGCTTGTCTCAGACATATACTAGTTATTGCAAATAAGGAAAACCATGGGACCTACATTTCTTTGGGCCTGGCTTACTTCACTTAATATAGTTTTTTCCAAGTCTTTCCATTTCCTAACAAATGGGGCAGTGTCATTCTTTCTGACATTTTCTTGATCCATTCATCTACTGAGGAACATCTGAGTTGGTTCCATATCTTAGCTATGGTAAATAATGCTGCAATAAACATAGTTGTGCTGGTAGCTTTAGTATGGTCTTATTTGTGATCATTTGGATAAATGCCCAAAGGTGGGATTGCTGGGTCATAGGGGAGCTCTATGTGTAGTCTTTTGAGGAACCTCTATACTACTTTCCAAAGTGGTTGAACAAGTTTACATTCCCACCAACAATGCAGTAGGATTCCCTTCTGTCCATATCCCCAGCATCTGTTGTTATTAGAGTTCTTGATTATAGCCATTCTGACTGGGGTGAGGTGCTATCTCAATGTTGTTTTGATTTGCATTTCTTTTATGGCTAGAGAGTTTGAGCATTTCTTCACACTTCCCTAATTTCTTATTCCTTGTCAATTCTTAGGAAAAAAGAGTGCAACCCTCATTTGTGCTTGTTTATAAAAGACTTTATTATGTTCACCTTTTTTTCCTTAGAAAAATTCTGAGATATGCTTTTAAGATAACTTTTATTCCCTTACTAACATTAATCGACAACTTCTGTTCAGAAATACCATTCTCTGATCAGTTATTAACTTATCCGCCCATCCCTGTCTACAACAAAACTTAACAGAGGCTCTCAGGTTATATTGCAGTGTAGAATGGAGTGAGGACCAAGCAGTGTATGTCCAAATGATGTAAGTTCAAGAAGAGTAGAGCCAAATAGAATTATAAGTAAAGTGCCAGGAGACAGAAGGATTTCATAGAGGAGGAAAAATCCTCACTTGTTGATCAGAAAAGGATTCAGACGCTCTAAGAGAATTGAAAGAGCCATTGGATCCCTGCTGCAGGTCTAAGATAAGTCATCTTTTAAAGGAACCACAAAAGAAGAGCATCAAGTCCAATGCAGAGGGGGAAAGCAGGGCATGCTCTGGAGTCAGGCGCAGTCCGAGCCAACAGGTCAGAGGCTGCAGAGTTGAATCAGGACTCCTGGCTCTGCGCTGAGGAACTCAAGCACTAACTTGGGTAGGAAAAGCAAGCGGGATTCAGGTGCCCGACCTCTCACTTCTCTGCAGAGGCAGAGGATTGAAAAACACAATCTACAGTCCCTTTTCTTATGGTAGAATTTCATGTGGTTCTACTCATTTCTACTAGGAAGGTTTGTACTTGGGAAAACTTTGAGTGACAAGGAGAATTTTAACCAATTAATTTATTAGTAAACCTCATGTTGGTTATGTGGCTAAATACACTAGTTATCAGAAACCTAATTTTTTTCCCCTTTAAGTAGTAAAAACTGCCAGGAGCCATGGCTCAAGCCTGAAATACTAACCAAGAAGCTGGCACCTGAAGATCGTGGTTCAAAACCAGCCTGAACAGGAAAGTCCATGAGACTCTTATCTCCAATTAACCAGCAAAAAAGCCACAAGTGGAGCTGTGTCTCAAATGGTACAGCCTGAGCCTTGGAAAAAGCTAAGGATAATGCCCAGGCCCTAGTACAAACACACTTACACACAAAATTTACATAACAACAGCCTTTAAAAGCAAATTAAAATTGAAGGGATACATCTATGCCTTTTCAGAGTCTATTGTTATTGTTTAATTATCCAAATAGTGATTAATTTTAATATATATATATATAGTCAGTCTTGGGGCCTGAACTCTAGGCCTGGACCCTGTCCCTCGTGCTCTACCACTTGAGCCACAGCACCACTTCTGGCTTTTTCTACTTATGTGGTGCTGAGGAATCAAACCCAGGGCCTCATGCATGCAAGGTAAGCACTCTAGCACTGAGCCACCTTCCCAGCCCCTGATTAAATTATTTAATCCAGATTCATCTATAAAACTATCTGTTTCAGGACGGGTGCCAGTGGTTCATGTGTATAATCCTAGCTACTCCGTTCAAAGCTAGCCCAGGCAGGAAAGTCTGTGCAACTCTTATCGCCAATAAACTACCAGGAAACTAGAAGCGGCACTGTGGCCCAAGTGGTAGAGCACTAGCCTTGAACTGAAGAGCTGAGGGACAGCGCCCGGGCCCAGAGTTCAAGCCCCATGGCCAGCAAAATCAGTCAATCAATCAATCAATCAAACCGCTTGATTACAAAGGATAAATTATATTTATTCTCTGGGAAGGGAGGTGAAGGGTAAACAAAGGAGGAGGCTGCAATGCTTGGTAAGAAATGTATCCATTATCCTGCCCATGTAATTGTAACCCCTCTGTACAGTATGTTCTCAAATAAAATAAAATTAAATTTAAAAAAATTATATTTATTCTCAAGTCTTTCCTGAAGACACTGTACCCACCCAACTGCCTTCTGAATAACCCTGCCTTCTCTTCATCCTTCAGATCTTAGATTTTTACAATCTGCCTCCTCTTGCCAGTCCTACCCACCATACAGGTTAGATAGTATACATATATGTGCACATGCTCCAACACAACATTTAATGAGCTAGCTTGTAAAGATATATTTAATATTCCGTTTTCCTTGCTAGATTGTAAGCTAGCACAATAAAAGTCTTGTTCACCTGACATATACTAGATATCCTATAAATACATGACAATGAATAAAGTTAGATTAGTGTTTAAATTTAATAGACTCTAACTGGAGACTTGTTAAAAGAATACATGGCCCAAAACACATGGGCACTGAAAAACTGTATTGAGCAAGATGCAATGTCAGGTACTATCCCGTAGGTTGATATCTAAGAGTTACCAATTGACAAGAATGTGTGCATCTAACAATACCTGAAGCCTGTAAGATTTTGCCTACCATCTCTTTTGTGTATGTGTGTGTGTGTGTGTGTGTGTGTGTGTGTGTGTGTGTGTATGTGTGTGTGCCTGTGCATGTATGTAAACTGGTAGTGAGGCTTGTACACAGGGCCTATGTGTTCTCCCTTCAGTTTTTCAGCTCAAGGCTAGCACTCTACCACTTGATCCAGACCTCTGCATCTGGTCTTTTTCTAGTCAACTGGAGCTAATAGTCCATTGGACTTTTCTTCCTAATCTGGCTTCAAACCATAATCCTTAGATCTCAGCTTTCTAAGTAGCTAGAATTACAGGCATGAGCCATCAGTACCTAGCTAAAAGTGAAGTATTTTGTATAGTTACATCTTCTATTTAGCAACCACTAGAGGGCAATGAAAGCAAACTTTAAACATCCTTTGGGTGCCAAAGAAATGTAAAATATTTTCTTTTTCTCATTAAAATCTGTATGGATAATCTTATGTTTGTGTAGTTATAGGCCCTGTAGGCTGTAGTTTCTATAATTATAGGGTTAGCAGGTGTAATTACCTTTCTACTGTGAAATTATACCCTATATTATCTGTGATAATAATATCATTTAACATTGCAAGCATTATCTCAAAAGAGCCTCCTACAACATGACCAGGGAGTTGATTTTTTTAACCCATTTTCTAAGGAAAACACTGAGGATCAGAGATATTAGCCAGCAAGTACCCATATGAGAGCAAAATGCTGGCATAAACCCTGCACACACTTGTTAATTAATATGTACCAGGCATACAAAATTTCCTGTTCAAACATAGTCTAGAAGAATACAGGTCTTAAAATGTTTTGCAACATTTTAGAATGGTGACATACAGAGACAGCTTCTTAAAAGAATCTATAAGCCAGGCACTGATGGCCCACACCTGTAATCCTAGCTACTCAGGAGGATGAGATCTGGGGATCATGGTTCAAAGCCAGCCTGGGCAGGACTCTTATCTCCAATAAACCACTCAGAAAACTGGAAGTGGTGCTGTGGCTCAAGTGATAGCATGCTATCCTTGAGCAAAAAAGCTCAGGGACAGCACCCAGGCCCTGAGTCGAAGCACAACAACTAAAAAATAAAAATAAAAATAAATTTATATGTTTTAAGGTTGCATGTGTGCATGCATGCATGCCTCTGTGTGTGTATGTATGTGTGTATGTGTGTGTGTGTGTGTATGTGTGTGTGTGTGTGTGTGTGTGTGTGTGTGTGCCATGTTGTGCTTTTTTGTTTGCGTTTGGTTATTGTTGGGTTTTTCCCCCTGCCAGTATGGGGAGAGCTTTCCTGCTATACCATGCCTCCTGCCTAGCCTTTTGCTAGCTAATTAGAGATAGAGCCCCCCCTCCCACACACATACTTTTCTGCTGGGATGGCTTTGAATTGCAATCCTTCAGAGCTCAGACTTCTAAGTAGCTAGGATTCCAGGTGTGAGCAACTGGCAGAAGACCTGTGTTTTAGATAACCACTAGTGACTGTCTGAAGATACTGTCAAGAAAAGCCTGCCTGAAACTTTCAGAAATGTAGCCCTGAGGGCACAGGAAGGAGAGTGTCTCTCAACTTCATGCTGCCTATATCCTGTCTTAGCTCTGTGTGTGTGTGTGTGTGTGTGTGTGTGTGTGTGTGTGTGTGACCTGAGTTGCTGTGTTTCTATAGAGGGATCAAGAAGCCATGGATAAGATATGCTCCAGGGTAGAAGAGAAACTGAGACATACTATAGAGTGGAAGAGATCAAGAACAAGGAAATGGTTAGAAGCAGGCACAGCAATGCTCATGCTCCTTTCCTTGGGATAAGACTTAGCAAACATAGTAAAAGCAAAACACGCATAATTCTGGGGATTTGAGTTGTCCTATTATCCATGCATAATATGGAAGAGCATCTGTGTTTGTAAAGCTTGAGCTCCCACCCTCACAAAAGCCTACAGAAATCCCTCCGCTCCCTTCAGACATTGCCTGTGAACAGATATCAGAAGCATCTGTGTGGCCCCTAGAAGGTCCTAGATGGACACAGCCTTGTGTCTTAGCTGCAGCAGCTGAGATAAAGTGAGGGGTCACTGAATATCCCAACAACTGCTCCTTGCATGACCCATCAAGTTAGCTCTTTGGCTTGCTTGCTCTCCTCCCCATTCTCTTTCTCAATCCACCTCTTGTTTAAGCAGCTAGAAGCTGAACTGCAGGACTCTTGCTGGCCAGCTACAAAATGCATGCTGTGGAAGCAAAGTTCTCTGCCGAGGATGGTTCTATGTTCTTGCCAGGGATTGTTTATCCCACATAAGGACAGCCAACCCTTCACTAGCATCTCCATGTTGGCAAAGGTCAAGTCAACTCATTGAGAATTTCGTTTCACATGGAACCAAGCATCACAGTAGAGTCTCCCTAATCAGAACTAGATCATGGGGCATGACTTGAGCTCTTAATGCAGAGCTCAGATAAACGTGCATTTGTGGCTGTCAATGACAGCAAACTGAAGGGTGAGAGAGTGGATCTGCCACATGGCACATCTTTCATGAAAATGCCAAATATTGTTTCCAGAAAAGATGACCTTGTCACTGTAGATTCCAATCTGCACAGCAGGTGCAGCCAGGAAAGGAGACATATATCTTAATTTGGTCAAGCAAAACATGGACATCTTGAATAACTTCTAATATTACCAAGTTCAGGCCATGTGGCAGACTGTTTCCAATCCAGTGGAGTTTTTTTTTATGTAGCCTGGAAATTAAATGCATTTCCAAGAAAAAAAAAACAAACATGTGATTGGAGGTGACTTTTTTGCACACTGCCCATTCCTATTTCTTGATTGGATTAGAGGCTTAGTGCTCACTTTGAAAGCTGTCACAGATGGACCTTGGAGAAGATGGAGATTCTTGTGTTCCTAGGTTCTTCTGATGGATCTAGATGACTGCAGATCCTAGATCATATCACAGATTCAGATCTAGGCACTGGTCTAAGGATTCTGAGCAATGAGATACTTCCCACAAAGAAGTGATTGCCAGAGACTCTGAGATGAATAAAACTAATGATGATGCTTTGGGACCATTGGCCTGTCCATAGCTGATTTGACAGAAATCATTTTGAAGAACCTTAAGCAAACACTTCCAGTTTCCACCATTATTAAAAAGCCTCTATGGAGAAAAGGAAGAAGTATGCCTGTGTTCCTTGTAACCTGGGAGAGAATGTTATTACTGACCTGGTAAAGCTAGAGCTACCTGTATAAGAGGAGGCCCATTTGAAAAAGAGCTAGAAACCCTGAGAGATGCAGAAGGCTCTGAAGGTTTACAGCTATTGAAAGCCACCATGCTGAAGTCATGGGAGGAGGGGATCATTATAGGGACTGTGTATGTCAGACATTGGAATAAACTTGAATTCCGAAAACTTAGAAATAGGAAAAAAGGTAGAGTGGCTGCTCTACATATTTAGTCTGGAACTATTATCAGCATCCAGACACTAGGTGATGCTTATAATCTACGATTCCTACATAACTACATCAATGTGTTAGTCTATGGTATCTGAGATGTACGAGTTCTTGCCTTGTATGCGTACAGAGTTGCTATTGGCCCAAAAGAATGCTTGATACAAGTGTTGGTTGTGTTATAGAAGGTCTGATTATTTTAAGTCCATGTCTATCCTTTTGTTTGTTTCAGCCTGTAGTTATAACAGAAAAACAAAAATCTATACATCCCCTTAAATAAAAAAATAAAAAGCTGGGAGCCAATACTTTACATGTATAATCCCACCTACTCAAGAAGCAGAGATCTGAGGACCATAGTTCAAAGCTAACACAGCTGGGAAAGCCCATATGACTCTTATCTCCAATTAACTACCAATGACTGGAAATGGAAGGTAATCTCAAGTGACAGAGTACTAGCTTTGAGTGAAAAAGCTTAGGAACTGTGTCCAGCCACTGAGGGCAAGCCCCAGTATGGACATAACAAACAAACACAACATACATCCATGCATCCATGCATCCATCCATCCATATATACATACATACAAATATCCTGACTCTATTGATTATAATTTTGAACTTCAGTAATTGTTTTAATGTCTCTGCACCTCAGTTTCCTCATCCATAAACTATGTGCTTATAGGGTGATGATGAGGGAGACTCAAGATAATTCCTATTGTGTTTAGTGTTCCACTGGGTATATGGAAGAATTTGGTCCATGTTTGCTGACGTTCTGTTGTTGATGTTTTCATTTTTGTTATTTGTCATTGTTGTTAAATTTTTTGCAAAGCCTTTCTGTAGGAATAAATGTAGACTTGCCAGTGTTACCCTAGAAAGTGTTATCAAAACCAAAAGAGGCACCAGTTAACTGCTGGTTAGTAAGTCAGACAGGTATGGTTTGAAGCCCTCCATAACACCAGTGATCTTGAACAAGTCGCTTAGGGCTCATCCACATATCCCATGCTACTGGCCACTTGTTGCAGCTGCTCATCAGCTAAGCACTATTGGTGCCCTCACCGCACTTGTAGCTCATCAAGCAAAACAAGCCGACAGTCCACAAAGATTCTGAGGGCTTGGGAGAAAGCATACCTGCAGTGAATGGAACTTTCTAGTAAATCTCAAAGGATCCAATCAAGAGGTTTTGTTCCTACTCTTGAAATGATGGACATAAAATGTGTTCTCACTTTCAAATAGCCTTCATCTGGTTGGTGTAAGGCTTTTCTTCAAATACACATTCATTCAACCTTACTTGGAATTCAGGGTTACTCCAATTAGCTATGTCAAAATCTCTTTGGAATCCTATTTGGCTTTTAAGCTTTACTACATCCTTTATTCCCCAAAGAGAGAAAAGAGGGTGAAACTGTGGTTTTGCCATCAAGAAAAGTTTGAACCTTTCTTATCAAGTCAATGGAAAATCTTAAATAAGTACTTAGTCTAAATTAAGTCTTCTTATCTATAAAACGGAGCCAATGACTCCTGCCTTAAAAACATTATTATGGCCAGGCTCTGGTGGCTCAGGTCTATAATCCTAGCTACTCAGGAGCCTGAGATCTGAGTAGCATAAATCCAAAGCTAGCCCAGACAAGAAAGGCCATGAGACTCTTATCTCCAACAAACTACTCAGAAAAAGCCAGAAGTGATACTGTGGCTCAAATGGTAGATCTCTAGCCTGAAGAAGTTTTTCAGGTCAAGCCTCAGGACCAGAACACACTTAGCTTAAGTGGGCCATGGTTAGCATGCTAGGTAGCATGGAGCCTGACACATCAAGTAGCTCTGTCCAGTGTTGATGGCTTCTGTGGACTGTGCCAGCCTCAACTTCTAAAAGTGATCAGCCTTGGCTTCTTAGTGATTGACTCCTCTCAGTCTAGGCCGTGGACTGCTCAGGCCCTGCCACACAAAAGCTGACCTCTAGTACATTTCCCAAATGAACTTCCATTCCTTGCACCAAGGAACTAGTGTTGCCACGCTCCTCAGCCTCCCCCCCAATGAAATACATCAGATCAAGTAGATCACACAGATATTCACCCTCGGAAAAGAAGTAAGGGTTGTCCCAACTATCTAGGTCAAAATTTTCATTGTCACAAAACTAATCTAAGATAAAACCAATCAATGAATCTTAAATAGGAGAATGATATAATCCCCAATATCCTTTTTTTAAAAAAAAAATCTGAAAATGTCTTTCTATTTCCACATTTTCATAGGGATGGATTAGGTGTACAAAGAGGATTCATTTCAACATGTCCATAGACCATCTACAATACCTTGATCAGACTTACCTCTCCCCCAGCCCCAGCGCTCTCTTCTCCCAAACCCATCTCAACATGCCTTGTTGTTCCATTTTTGCATATGAACATGAAGTATTTTGACCATATTTACCCTCCTTCACTCTCCCGTACTCTTTAGAGGAAAGAATTTTAGAAATAGTGGAGCACTTCATAGCATTGCTTATTTTTGCTTTTCAAAGGTGAATCCAGAAGCCATGGTCTCCTTGATTTAAAAAAAAAAATCTAGCTCTTATTTTTATTGATCCAGTACTTGGCACTACCCCTGGAACATTGTACACATTTCAGTAAATACAGACTACGTAATTTGGGGGAGTCATATCAGATGAACATCTTAGCTCGTATGTCATTGCTAAACACAAATGACAACACTTAGAAGACAGAAGAAATAGATACATAGCATTTTGCTTTAGTGTTAAGGCTAGAGGAAATAATTTTTTTTCTGGAAAATAAGGAGAGAATGACAGAAGTAGGAGCTATGTTGGGCTTCCCCAAAACAAAGATGTCTTCCAGGCATGTGTTGTCAAGAAGAAAGTGTGTTCCTGGACAGACTAAGCTCAAAATCTTTGATGTCAGATCTTGGTGGCTCACATAGGTAAGGCTAGCTAGTCAGGATGCTGAGATCTGAGCAGAAAAATCCATGAGATGTTTATCTCCAAATAACCAGGAAAAAAAGCCATAAGGGGAGGGGTATGACTTAAGTGGTAGAGCTCTAGTCTTGAGAAAAAAACCAAGAGAGAGTTTAAGATCCCCAGTTTAAGCATCAGTAATGGCGCTTGCGTGCGCATGCACGCGCGCGCACACACACACACACACACACACACACACACACACACACAGCTACTGACATGGGTACCAATGATGAGTTCTTCTAGGTAACATGCTGTTTTTGCAAACCTAAACTTCAGCATACATTTTCTTGTCTTCCTTTTGGTTTCCTTGAACACTTTGAATGTGTCTTTGCCCACGAATCCTCTCACACTTCGCCCACACATTCCCCATGTGCTAGCTCTCCCACACAGAGAGGGGGAGCTCTCTTTCTCCTTTGGTTATACTAATTTCCTCTAATCTTTTGCTCGGTAATATGTCACAGAACAAGTTCCAACTCATTAGATGACAATTTTAATGTTGTGCTCTTAAAATAGCCAAAAGATGCCAGCCACCAGTTGTTCGTGCCTGTAATCCTAGCTACTTAGGTGTCTGAGATCTGAGGATCTCAGTTCAAATCCAACCTGGGAAGGAAAGTCAGAGACTCTTATCTGTAATTAACCACCAAAAAGCCAGAAGGGAAAGTATGCCTCAAATGGTAGAGCACTAGCCTTGAGTGGAAAAAGTAAAAGACAGTGCCTGGGTCCTAAGTTCAAGCCTCAGGTCTGACACAAAAATAAATATAGTAAAAAAAATTGTTCTTTGATGTCCTTTTCCTCAAGTCCTAAGGTTTAAAAGTTTACATTACACTCAAATATCATCAACCTTCTCTGGAAAGCACTATTCCGGAAAGAACCAGGAAGGTCTATTTCATGATTTTTTTTCCTTAATCTAAAAAGCAAATGCCATGAATTTTACACATTAAACAACATTTTAAGCCAAGAAATGCTCCCCCCCCCAAAAAAAAGTTAAATTTCTATGTCATTCACATGAAAAAGTTCAAAACTGAAATTTGCTTTTAGTTGTTATCAATAATGGTGTTAGGCTAAAGCATACAAAGTTGTCATTTTTTTCTGCTTCAAGAAAATCGTTGTCAATTTCATGAGATTCAACTTGATATGTACTTGTATTTATATTTTTCTTTTATCCACAGAATCTTGCCAAATGGCCTGATCTTAGCCCTCATGGTTACAAGGAACAGCTATAATAGACAATTTGAAAGGTGTATTCAGAGGATTCATACCAAAATGGCTTGATCATTTGATCTATTTAAACAAAACAGAAATCCTTGTTCAAATTCTCACAAGAAAAGAAATAGCAGCCATCATCCATTGAAAAGATTTTATGTGACCATCTCGTATCTTATTCAGTCCTCAATAGTCAGTCCTACCTTAATAACTTTTAAAGTAGATATTTCTATCACTGCTTCATAGATAAGCAGAATTAAAATTCCAAACCTCTGTCAGCCTCGGGACAAAACTCATAGTCCCATTATGCTGCCTCATTGATTAAAAACAAAGAAGAAGTAGATAAACCAGTTCTCTGAAATGAGTTATCATCTTTACCTATAGTCCATATTGATTGAGTTCTTTGTATAGAAAATTTTATTTTCTACAATTAGACCCTAGAGAAGAAATCTCACAAAGTAAAAGTCTTTTCTTTTTCTTTTTGTTTTTCTTTTTTTTCTGGACTAGGCCTTGAACTTAGACACTTGTGTCTGCTCAAGGCTCAGCTGTAGAATGCTCAGCTGACACTCTAATTTGAGCCACATCTCCATCTCAGATTTTAACAGATTAATTGGCATTGGAGTTTCACATACTTTTCTCGTTGGGCTGGCTACAAATTATGATCCACCTCAGGCTGAGGCCTGTTAAACAGCCTGGATCCCAGGTATAAGTAATGTGCCTAGCCAAAGCTAATCATGCTTACACCAAGAAGAGAGGCAAGGTCTTAACATCCTTAGAACATGGCATAGGACCTGAAATATAGTAAATCCTAAATAAATGTTTCGAGATTTAACAAATAAATAAATGATTTTTTACAATAGGAAAAGACAGTATGGAAACACAGCTCATGCAACATCAAACTTCTTTCACTATGGATAAAGTTTTATTTTATTTATTCATTTTGTTTTTGTGCTGGTGTTTAGGGCTTGAATGCACGGCCATGAGCTTTTGATTGGCTTGGGGTGTGTGTGTGTGTGTGTGTGTGTGTGTGTGTGTGTGAGTCCTGGGGCGTGTGTGTGTGTGTGTGTGTGTGTGTGTGTGTGTGTGTGTGTGTGTGTGTGTGAGTCCTGGGGCTTGAACTCATGGCCTGAGTACTATCCCTGAGCACTCAAGGCTAGCATGCAAACAACAGATCCACTCTGGCTATTTTGAGATTAACTGAGCTAAGAGTCCCACAGACTTTCCTGCTCAGGCTGTCTTGAACTGAGATCCTCAGATCTCAGTTTCTTAAGTAGCTAGGATTACATGTGTAAGCCATCAAGCAAGGCTCTCTTGATTGGCTTTCAGCTCAAGGCTGTCACTCTATCACTTGAGCCACACATCCACTTTGGCTTTTTGCTGGTTAATTGGAGATAGGAATCCAAGACTTTTTTCTCTTTACTGGCTTCAAACAGGGATCCTGACATCTCAACCTCCTAAGTAGCCAGGGTTACAGAGGCAAGCAATCAGCGCCTAGCATGTTTATATTTTGAAACCACAACATCACATCATAGAGTGGTAACTCAGAATGGAAACTCAGATTCTCTTGCACAATATTTGTTACTTTGTTTCATAAATGAGCTCAAGGTGCAAAGTTCTGTATCTTTGTGTTAGTGTCATGCCATTACACTGAGCATTCTTGAAAACACAACTGTCCCTGTATTTTCTACATATCAGTACATAAAAGGGTTTTATCTCTAAAGTTACCTATGTTTTCTAATATGAGATATATGTATATGTGAATGTAGATAAAATGAACAAAATGAATTTCAGCACCATTTATATTCTTTAAAGAAATTGTTACCTATTTATACTATACACGTCATTTGATAGACGTAGAGAGAGAGAGAGAGAGAGAGAGAGAGAGAGAGAGATCAACATTAACCAGGAAGTTCTAAATATCAGAAGGCCAAATGTAAGTGTCTTGCTTTGAGAGCTGCATATATATCCAGAAAATATAAAGAGCTTAAAGTATTAAACCTAAAGAATAAAAAAAGCAACTAACAAATAGGCAATCAACTTGAACAGTCCTCAAAAGAAGTACAAATGACTAATGAATGAATAAGTTCAAATGGCTAATGATTGAAATGCTTCACTCCCCTGACCACAAAATAAATGTAAATCAAAACAGCACTGAGATTCCATTTCATCCCAGGCAGAATGGTAAATATCAAGAAAATAATGCTGACAAGGATACAGAGAGTGGGGGAGATAAGGGACTTTTATACATTGTTGGTGGGAATATAAATTAGTCTCCCTACTACAGAAATTACTATGAAGCTCCCTTAAGAAATTAAAAACAGAACTGAGTCTGTTATACCCTCTTGAACATTCCTCCACAACAATGCAAAAAACATACAAAAGGCATATGTGCACACCCTGTTTATAGCAACACTATTTATGATAACCAAGATAAGGAATCAGAACAGAGGCCCAATAATCAATGACTAGGTAAAGAAAACACGGTATATATGTACAGTGGAGTATTACTCAGCCATAAAGGTGAATGAAATTGGGTTGTTTGCAGGAAAATGGATGGAAGTAGAGATCATCATGTGAAGCAGCTTAAGCCAAGAAAAACAATAAAAACCAAATAGCAGTAAAACAAATATCACATGTTTTCTGTTAGGTAAGTTAACAGGTTGCTGAAGAATGAGAACACCACGAGGTAGGAAGAAAGGTTATTTTCAGAACTGCTGACTGGCCTCTGGTCAAGTAGGAAGCCCAAGGGCCTGAAAATGGTAGAGCCACCCCTGGGCCAGGACTTATCAAGGCCAGGGGCAAGGAGCAGATGCAGACGTGACCTTAGGGAGGAAGAGGTGACTGCTTCGTTGTGCCAGTTACCTAGGTGACACAGGTACTAGGCACTGAGCAGAGGCTTATCCAAGAGGAAGGAGGAATCTACTCCGTCTTCCCAGGGTGGACCTTACATTTGCATTCCGTGCAGAATCTAGCAAAAAATTAATTTGACATGGTTGTAAAAGGGGTACTGCTTGGCGAGTTTAGCCAGTGGGAGGAGAAAAGAAAAGGGGATGGAGATGAATATTATAGAAGGACATTATATAAATGAATGAAATAAGGCCACAGGCACCAGTGGTTAATGATTGCAATTCTAGCTATTCAAGAGATTGCAGTCTAGAGGATCACAGTTCAAAGCTAGCTTGGGCAAGAATTTAAGAGACTCTATCTCTGATTAGCCAGGCTGGAGGTATATTTCCAGCCATCTCTGCTTGCTTGACACGGAAGGCCGGGCAAGCAAGCCAGCCAAGTGAGCATAAAGCCCCAAGCTTAACATCACATTAAAACTAGCAGTAACATTGAAAAAGGAAAGGAAATAGCATAATAAAACCCACCCCAAACTAAGGAATAGCTGGGAGAGAAGTTTAAAAAGAATAATATAGATGGAGTGAGTTTGGTCAAAGTGGTTATATGATGATTATATCTATCATAGTGAAGACCCTTGGTAAAACTAATTTGTGCTAATAAAGTTTTTTTCCCCAAGTTGGGGGAAGGGGGGAACACACCACTTTGCTTTCAGGTGAATTCAAACTCTGAAAGGAAGCTTACATAGTCAGATATACCTAAATCAACAAAGAAAGGAAGGAGAAGCAATATTTAGAAATATATATTCCATTCCATTGAGAGGTATGCATGCATAATCACCTAATCTAATGTTCACGGTTTTTTTATGTCTCCATGTATGACTTTTCCCCTAGGTGTTTCTTTCAACTTGTATTTTATACCTAAAGTCCATATCAGATCTTAACAATAGAATGATATCTTTATGCTTTTAAGAGGGAAAGGAGATTGTTGCCAAAAGATAGGTAATGATGTAAACATTGAGCTTTATATCCTAAAACCCAAAGGTAAATTAATGCGAGGTAAGAGACAGGTAGGAAGGCAAAATTGGAGTCTAGGTCCTTCAGCTTATATGACAAAAAGCCGGTTATATATAAAAAGCTGGTTAAGCCAGGAGCTGGTGGACCACACCTGTTATCCTAGCTACTCAGGAGGCTAATAGCTGAGGATTGAGGCTCAAAGCCAACCAGGGCAAAAAAGTCCAGGAGATGTTTATCTCCAATAAACTGCTCAGTAAAGTGGCACTGTGGTGCTAGCCTTGAATAAAAGAAGCTCGGGGATAGCACCCAGACCCTGAGTTCAAGCCCCAGGACTGGCACAAAAAAAAATGAAAGAAAAGAAAAGGAAAGAAAGAAAGGAAGGAAAGAAAGAAAGAAAAGAAAGGAAGGAAGGAAGGAAGGAAGGAAGGAAGGAAGGAAGGAAGGAAGGAAGGAAGGAAGGAAGGAAGGAAGGAAGGAAGGGAGGGAAGAAAGGAAAGGAAGGAAGGAAGGAAGGAAGGAAGGAAGGAAGGAAGGAAGGAAGGAAGGAAGGAAGGGAAGAAAGAAAGGAAAGGAAGGAAGAAAGAAAAGGAAGGAAGGAAAGAAGGAAGGAAGGAAGGAAGGAAGGAAGGAAGGAAGGAAGGAAGGAAGGAAGGAAGAAAGAAAGAAAGAAAGAGAGAGAGAAAAGAAAGAAAGAAGCAGGTTAAATGTTCATTTAGTCCTTTGGTTTGTAGCAGGGCTTTGCCTGAGCGAGTAGCAAATGGATTTAGCCAAACATTCTGAAGCAGCTCCAGGGCTCTATATATCCAAGACAGCTTTTTCTTTATTTTTCTTTTTTCTTTTTTTGGTATCTAAACCCTTAGATAGAGAGGAAAGAAAACAACTCTCAACACTTACACTTAACTTAGAGCCACAACACATTAAACATAAACAAGACAGCAAATGTTAATTAACACAGATAGGTTTGTTATTTCCTTTGGGTTGGGGGGAGCTCACTGCTCTGGCTCACCCTAGCTGACAGTTCACCTGACATTTTTGTGATCATGATGAGGGGATTACAAAATGTTTTCAAACTTTGCTGCTCTCACAGTAAGTCAATTTAGACTTTAAATCTGCAAGGCAATCTCAGAAGTTAGGTGGCAAACGCAGTCAATCGTAGGCTGTCCCCACCCAGTAGGGAGAATCATCCAGGGGAGAGAAGACCTCACTTCTCTCAGCAAGAAAGTGGAGGCAGTTCAGTCAGAGGGCGGGGACAGGAGCAGGCAGGAGAAAGCTGCCGCGCTGGAAGAGGAACAGGGAAGGCAGAGACAGCTAGCTCAGCTCAGCCGCAGAAGCAAGGTGAAGCCCCGAAGTGGAGGGAATGTGGTCACCGAGACAGAGAGGACCACAGAGGTGAGATCCTGAGAGGACAAAGGGCGGAATGGGAGATGGGAGGGGGAAGGGAAACAATGGTTAGGAATGAAAGGGACCCCACCTTTGCAGGCTAGTAAATGTGCTAACTTTTTTAGATGATGAGTATTGTCAACAAAGAAAACAATGCACTAGGAAGCTGCCTGCAATGCAAACTTTAAAAAAAAAAAGGCAAGAAATGTGAAAGAATCCAGAGTTACATATTTAGGTCCTGTGGAATTCCCACGTGCCAATAATAGCAAGGGCTGGCCATGAGTGTTTTATTCTGATTGCCTGCAGCTGTTAGTGCAATAAGTAGATGGAGCTTTAGAGCTCTAGGTCCCCCATTTCAGGTAGCTCGGAGTGCTGTCCTCAGTGCCTGTTGACCTCATGCTTGTCACTTTTAGTCTCTCACAAGATGTAGCAAGAGCCTGCAGCGGTCAGTGCTTGCACGCAGCCTTTCCCAGAACTGACCACCAGTACAGGGCAAAGTGAAGTACTGTTCAAGATGGAAGCTGGGTGAAGAGGTGCTGAACTGGGTCATAGAAATATTGAAAGAGTTGGACATTTATTAAGATACCCTGGGGGTGGGGGAAGTGTTTTCTGTAAATATCCTGTGTAGCAAAGCTGCAGAGGGGCCAGTCCCCTTTGACCTTATGGCTGACCAGTTGGGTCTCAAAGAAGCAATTTCCAGAGACAAGACTACAAGCTTCCCAGAGGGGCTTGTTTATGGAAATGGAAAGGCAAAGCCCACAGTGATGAGGCCCCTGTTGGGAAAGGAGAAGAAGAGAAAGGGGAGGGGAAGGAGAAAGAGAAGGGGATACCTATGTGCATGGGGGAGGAATCAATTCAGCAGCATACAGCAGCCTTGGTGGCTGTCACAGCAGGGATGTTACCAGCAGATAGGAGAACAGAAGCAGAGGATGTAGTAGTACAAGAAAACAGGCTAGTCTGAGGAAGGACGGTCTGTCTAGTACACGAACAGGAGCCCTTATCCTTGGTCTGTTGGTTGGAAGCATTGAGCCTCTCTGCACATCTATTTCTTCACGTCTGTCATTCTGGGACCGTTTGATGGGATTGGTGAGGGGAGGAGGGAAGGACAGTAACCAACATTGAAATACACTGTGTCTGTGAATGAAAATAACAGAACAAAACTTGCTGAAAGCTGTGGAATAATAGGAGGGGAAAGGGAAAAGCGAGAGAACATAGGGGTCAGTCCGACAAAAGTACTGTGCATGTGTGTGTGAAATACTGTGGTGAACCCCTTTGAACAATGACCATACACTTATAAACTGAATGAAGACTACGAATGTAAAACAAGTCCAAACCAGGGTATAGTGGGTACTAGTGGGTGGGGGAATGGCAGTCAGAGGGAGTGAGGAGGGGGGGCGGTGAATATGGTTGAAATACTCTATGTACATGTGTGAAAATAGAACAGTGAAGCTGTTGAGAGTGGTTTCCAAGAAGGGAGAGGGGGAAATGAGGTAGAGTGGTGAAGGGGGCGAGTCTGACCAAGGTACATAGCATCTACATATTGACAAATCCAAATGAAGTCCTTCAAATGGAATTTGCTAATAAAAAATGAAGAATGGAGGAAGGAAGGAAGGAAGGAAGGAAGGAAGGAAGGAAGGAAGGAAGGAAGGAAGGAAGGAGGGAAGGAAGGAAGGCCTTAAAAAGTTCTTAGAGGAATCAGCAATAACAAACCTAGCCTTTTTGTTCAATATTTGATTCCTAGTATTATCTTTAGTAATACCCTTCTACATTTAACTCTCTAGACACAGTACAAGGAAAGACCTTTGGCAAGATGGCTTCCCTCTTTATCTCGTCTCTCATTTCTTTCCTGCTATCCTGATTCTCTCTTTTTCCCCCTCTTCCCGTTATTTACTGAGCATTTACCTTGTGCTAGGAACTGAACCATGGCCGGGAACCTGACTTGTCTAATTAAAGGAGTATGGCTTTGCAGCTTTGCTCACATCCGGAGCTCCGGTAACAACCATGGAAACTCTGCCTTTGCTGGGGAGTTGTTCTCTGTAGGGAGCAGCATGCTGTGTGCTAAATTGGGAGGGCTTGGAAGGAGGGAATTGGTTAGTAATTAGAAAAAGATTTAAATGACTGAAAATACCTCCCTGCCTATGGAAATGGAAATTTTTCTTGATGCTCACAATATTCACTCGGGACTGATGGTATCATTCCGAGTACAGCTTTGCCACGCTACCAAGTGCTGATTTATGCTTGGGAGAATAGAGGAAATGGCAAAGGAGAAGGAATTCTTGAGGGATGGTCAGTGTTTCTCACCTTTTAGATTTTATGGAATTTGCCCTTTCTAAAGTTTTCAGATAATTCTCTGGTTTTGTATGAATCTCCCAGTGTCTAGAAACTTTTTTGTGAAATCATTGATTCTTTAAGTTAGGATTTGTATGGTGGGGTCCACCTAATGCTTCCCCTTTTCCCTCTAAAATGGCATATTCAAGATGGCAGCTCTAACACAAAAAACACTACCATTTGGGGAAACCCAATGGCTTCCTTTGCATATTCCTTCTTTAGAAGAGCAAGGGTCTGTGGGTGTTCAAGCTTCTTCAGAGACAAGGGTCAAGTACTTTCAATATTTATTTATGGGGAATGCAATTTGTGCCCCTTGCTGGGAATAAAGGAGAAATAATGTCTGGGACTTCTTACATGAGGCTTATAGTCTACTTAGAAAAAAAAATGTATTGGAATCACATTGTGTACCAAATTTGTACCAATGGTTACCTGTAAGTTAGGGTAAAATACATTCCCAGTTTCTGTTTGCTATTGTTTTATAGTTTTTTAACTGTTTAAAATGTGCTTGTCTCCCTTCTTACCTTAAAACTACTGAATTACAGTACTGTGAAGTACTAAAGGAGAACAAAATGTCATGTAATGCTGCTGGTTGTAAAGCTGATGGTCAAATGAGTGGCACTTAGGACATTTAGAGTCATAGGAGAGCTGGGAGGTAAGACTTGACCTTGTCATGGGAGAAGGTCAAGGCATCTGGGAAATCTGAAGGATAGAAGGATGAGAAAGGATCTGAAGGGAGTAATCTGGGCTGGGTTGAAGCTTCTGGATGCAAGGATTTGCTTAGGAGGAGATTTATGATGTGGTGTCCTAGACACTGGAATTCTCATCTGGATTCTGCACCAAATATAGTCAGTGGCATTGGCAAGTGGCTTCATTCCCTAGACCCAAGTCTCCTCACTTATAATATGGGAGATTATGTGAGGAGAAGATCAGCGTTACCCATCTCCCTTCTTGGAGAAGTATATAGTCTTGAGGGAATAGAATTTGTGGTGGAAAAAAATATATAAGGATAAGAAATTTACATATACCCACCAAGTAGTGAGCAGCATAGAATAAACAAATCTGTGCCAAGTAAAATGTGAACAGCATTATGGAAAAGAACGAGTGAGCTACCACAGGTGATTCTCCAGGGTAGAGGGAATAAAAGAAGGAGAAGGAGGGATAGAAAGGGAGAAAGACATATTAGAGAAAAGCCTAACAGATCAATTAGAGGAATATCATGATCAAAAGCATGACTCTATAATGAAACTAAGACAGAGAAAGAGCATAGAAGAAGAAATGACGGTGATGCCCTTCTTCATAGAAGACTCTGGGCCTGCTAATTCTGAATTGAAAAATGTGAAATAAACATTTTCCAAGCTTGAATAAAATGGCTATTTCTAGCAAGCCTCATCAAGAGATGCCTTGGAAACTACTTGGGAGTTAACTTTTACTGGGAAAAAGATACAGACACGATTTCAAACCATCACCCCACAGATTAGTTATTTACAAACAAGGAATTGCCTTTAGAATGAAGAAATCTGGTGGTCCTTAACCAAGTAATCAATCACCTGTACAAGTTTCAGGTCTTCAGCTACTGTAATGTAGTAAGAACTTTAGAATACTAGTCAGATTTTGCTAAAAATGTTTGAACTGACTCTGAATAGAACTAATCAGACACAGACAGAATGCAGAACAGTCTATAAGCAACTAGCTGGAAAATGGTTTTTGAGATAGTGTCAATAAAAGAAAAGGAAGGTGACTAATAATGACTGAAGGCACATAACAACCAGATATAATGCATAAATCTCGATCAAATCTTGAATTTAAGAAAAAAAACTCCGTAAGAGACATTCAAAAAAGGTAAGTGAGAAAATTCTCTTTGCTATCATGAAAATAGCATTGTGGTTGCATAGGAAATCCTTATGTACTAAGAAGATGCCTGGCTGCCATGTTTTGTTGAAAATGACATGGTATCTATGACATAGATCTGACTCAAAAAGTGTGTGTATGTGTGTGTACATGTGTCCTTCTTTGCTCTCTGATAGGTAAATAGGTCAGTAAGTAGATAAAGAAAGGAGAGAAGAGAAAGGGGGAAATTAGTGTACTAAAATATTACATTTTTGAATCTCAATGAAAGTTTTTTTTCAGGTTTTACTATTGTTTTCCTCTACATTTAAAAAACAATAAACATAAAAGGTACAATAGCCCAACTCAATGTGAGAGCTCAAGTTGTAAGCTAGAAAGCTAAGAAAAAAAAGCAACAGATATTGTGAAAGGAAAATAAATGAATATGCATGTGCTCAGTAATAGTGATAAATGCAACTTGGTTTTCTACCTATATATCTGCTGATGAGGCCCATGGAGCAACTGGAAAGAGAGAATTTAAGAGCTCTTGACACGATTTGTCTGAGCTCAGAAAACATATGATTTTTTTTAATTATGAAAATACCATACCGAGGGGTTACAATTACATGGGCAAGGTAATGAGTACATTTCTTATCAAGAATTGTTGCCTCCTTCTTTGTTTCCCCTTCCCATCCCTTCCCATCCTTTCCCATCTCCCCGCCCCCCCCCCGTGACCCCCCGTGGCTCCCCCATTCCTCCACCCCCCACCCCCCACCCCCAGCCAAAGTTGTAAAGTTCGTTCTTCAACATAATGACTTGTACATCTCATTGTTGCAATGGGTCCACCTGTATCCCTATTTAAACAATTTGTTTTTTCCCTTCCCCTCCACAAATTATACCAACATCAAATACAGTGAAAGCAGGGGTTATACCATGGGGGAGGGACATACAAAGCAACAAAGAAATCATCTTATAAATATGTTAGAAACAATCACAAGAAAGAAAAAACATTTGAATCCTTATCTTGGGGTTCATTTCACCTAACATCAACTTATCTGACCGTTTCTGCTTGTCTCAGACATATACTAGTTATTGCAAATAAGGGAAACCATGGGACCTATGTTTCTTTGGGCCTGGCTTACTTCACTTAATATAATTTTTTCCAAGTCTTTACATTTCCTAACAAATGGGACAATGCCATTCTTTCTGATGGAGGCATAGAATTCCATTGTGTATATATACCACATTCATCTACTGAGGGGCATCTGGGTTGGTTGCACATCTTAGCTATGGTAAATAATGCTGCAATAAGCATAGTTGTGCTGGTAGCTTTAGTATGGCCTTGTTTGTGATCATTTGGGTAAATGTCTAAAAGTGGGATTGCTGGGTCGTAGAGAAGCTCTATGTGGAGTCTTTTGAGGAACCTCCATACTACTTTCCAAAGTGGTTGAACAAGTTTACACCCCCACCAACAATGCAGTAAGGTTCCCTTCTGTCCACATCCCCTCCAGCATCTGTTGTTATTAGAGTTCTTGATTCTAGCCATTCTAACTGGGGTGAGGTGGTATCTCAATGTAAAACATGTTTCTTAGGGGAGAGGTTCTGTGGACATGATGACCTTCCTTTTAGGAATATTAAGAAAAATACTGGGATATAATTACATGTTATAGTCAGATGCCTGTATACATATAAGCCCAAACATGGAAGAAGGTCATTTTCCTGAGAAGCCGTGGTATCAGCAACATCTGCTCTGTCCCGTATTCATGGGCTCTAGCCAAGTTAATAGAATTCCGTAAGTACCTTCTTCCTAACCAAGCCTTGACTCTCAGATGTTTGGACAATGGCCATTTGAGAGTGTTTCATCTCCAATGATAGTCACTTCTCCTTTTAAAATTGATTTTCAAAAGTCATGAGCAAAGTCAGTTACAAGGGGAAAAAGGGATTCAAGCAAGAATCTCTTAATAGCATTACAACCTCACTAAGTCAAATTAGAAACTAATTAGAAACTAAAAACAGTGAATATGTAGGAAGAAGCTTTATTGCTTTCAAATATATGTGTGGTTTAAATTAATTCCGAGTTAATAAATTTTGTGAAGAAATTAGATAACTCTTTAAATATACCAAAAAAAGTTTATCTGGGATTGGGACAGTTATGTTTAAATGGTATTTTTATGGTTAAAGTAACATAAAACTTCAAATTCAGTAGGTAATACTACTTCTTGCAAAACTTTGAATGTTGCTGTTATGTGAGACATACTCAATTTTAAAAACAGTATACAGATACTATTGCGGGTTATAAAATAAGATCTAATCCCTTTTCTTTCCTACACTGATTTTTCCCATATAGCCACAACACTACAACCTTTTAAAGCATCCATTAATATTTGGTTGTGCCATCTTTCAGGTATTCTCTATAATATCATGTCATCTACCTTTATCTTTAATAATTGGGATGCATACATGCTTATAATTTTCATTACTTAGGAAGTTGAGATCTGAAGATTGTGGTTCAAAGCTAGCCAGGGCAGGAGAGTGTGAAACTTTCCCCAATTAACCATCACAAAAAAGCCAGAAATAGAGGTGTGGCTCAATTGGTAGAGCACCATTCTTCTTTCTTTTTTTTCTTTTGGCCAGTCCTGGGGCTTGAACTCAGAGCCTGGGCACTGTCCCTAAGCTTCTTTTGCTCAAGGCTAACACTGACATCAATTCTGGCTTTTTCTGTTTATGTGGTACTGAGGAATCAAAACCAGGGCTTCACGCATGCAAGGAAAACACTCTACCACTAAGCCACATTCCAAGCCTTAGAGTACCATTCTTGAACAAAACAAACTAAGGGGGAGCACTCAAGCCCTGAGTTCAAATCCCAGTACTGGCACAAAAAATTATATATATAAAATGTGTATATATACTATATTTGCATATAGTATATATACTAATAGTTTTATAATTTGCTTTTCTGTTTCCTTTTTTTTTGGGGGGGGGGGGGGTCCGGTTGTGGGGCCTGAACTCTGGACCTGGGCGCTGTCGCTCAGCTCTTCAGCTCAAGGCTAACGCTCTACCACTTGACCCACAGCGTCACTTCTGGCTTTTTTTCTTTTTGCTTATGTGGTGCTGAGGAATCGAACCCAGGGCCTCATGCATGCAAGGCAAGCGCTCTACCACTGAGCTACCTTCCCAGCCCCTATAATTTGCTTTTCTTTAGCAATATAATTTATTGCTTTTAATGCTTGTGCATTATTTTATTATATAAAGATCTTAAAATGTGCTTACTCAGTTCTCTATTGATGCTGTTTAACTGTACACTGTTTTGGTGATATGTTAATATCAGAAACTACAAAAAAAAGCACTATGTTTGAAAAAATCATAGAGTACTTAGAATTAATCCCCTAATTTCAAAATAGAGAACATGCTGACCAACTTCAGGAGATTGCTTTTATTATCAGAATCTGAACTGGATTGCCTTAAATTTGGGTCTCAATGCAGAGAATCTGTCAGTGTGGAAACATGCTTATCCCATCTCAGGATGGAGTGCTTACAACATGAGGTAAGAAGTCATGAAACAGATCCTTCAGAGCAGGAATTTCGCCTCCTGCTCCAGGGCTTTACTCTTTGCCCAAGGATCCTTAGCAGCAGGCTAACAGATGAGGTGGTATCTTCCTGGCTACCTCCATCACAAAACCTGCAGGCTGATGCTAGTGTCTGATACTGTAATACACTAGTATTTACAGAGCTCTCTGCACAAAGCCAACTATGATGGACAGAGTCCTTGGCTGAGAGGGATAGATGTGCTGTGGGTTGTTCAGATTACCGTTTTCATGTCCACATACCACCACCCAAGTAGATCTTAAAGGCAGCTCCCAAGCTATTCTGCCAGGTCCTAATTAGTAGTAGAGCCCCAAAGAGCCAGAGAATTCTTCAAGTAGCAAAGTTCTAACACAACCAGCTGAAATCAAACATAGCACAGATGAAAGACTGATGAGAGACTGGAGAAAAGCAAAGAACTCCCTTGCCAAGAGAGAGCTCAGGTCTGACTGCTCATCCATCACCGCTGAGCTTGTTAGACACAAAGAATCTCCAGGCCCACCCTCACAGATTGTGTTTCAGTATCATTAAGTAACTTTGCTCCCCTTTCACGACAGATTCTTTTTGAGAAGTTCTCTCTGCTCAGTACCTGGCTCATAAAAAGCACACAATAACCAGTTGTCAAATAAAGTTTAGTAAATTAAATAAAATTATGTGATCTAATGGTTATAATGATTCATCACAATAACCAGTTGTCAAATAAAGTTAGTAAATTAAATAAAATTATGTGATCTAACAGTTATGATTCATCAGTTTGGGGACTATTATTGGGTGGCTACATAATGTTTATAGCACTAGAGATGTGGAGGTAAAGGAGACAAAGTCTCTAATTACAGAAAGCTTTTGTAGGGTGATAAGGTAAGGTGGGTAAGCCTAAATTCATTAAGAAATTAAAACAGGGTATGTTAAGGATAGGCCCAACACTCAGAAGGCTAAGATCCGGATGATCCCAGCCCAACCCCAGCCTAAGTGTAAAGTTAAGGAGACTCTATCTGGTAATGATGCACATCTGTCATCCCAGCTACAGTGGGAAGCAAAAAGAAGAGCATCACAGTCCAGACCAGTCTTGGCAAAAATTGAGACCATATCTCAAAAAGAACCAGAGCAAAAATGGTTAGAGGCATGATGCAATCAGTACAGCACCTACCTTGCCAGCATGAACCCCAGCACCACACATACACATAAACACATAAACACATAAACACACACACACACACACACACACACACACACACACGAGTGAGGCTACTGTAATTGGGAGAAAGAGCAGAGTGCTCTCTGAGGGTTTGGCATGTGAAGATGTGAAGATGTGAAGTTGAGACTTGTGAAAATGAGTGGTCAAATAAGAGAAGGGCTAAGGAAGAGCACTCTAGTCAGTGAGAGCACTGGCACCCTAACATTGGCAGGAATTTACCCCGAGGCAAGGTAGAAAGGAGGTCCTAGTAGAGAGAGTACAGTGAGCAAGGCACAGGGTGGTATGAGATGCACGCAGATGGACGGGCAAAGACCATGATAAGAAGTTAGAATTTTATGCAAAATAAGTACCTCAAGAGGCCAATGGAAAGAGCACAGCAGAAGAAAAGAGTGATCCAATACACATGTTAGGATCATTCTAGCTGCAGAGTGGGAAATGAGTGTAGGAGGATGGGCAGGCAGAGTTAGAGCAGGGAAAACAATGAAGAGATTACCTCTGTGTCCCTAGGAAAACTGGTGGGTCACCCAGGGAAACAGGACTGGGGATGGAGCAGAAAGATATAGTTGAAATGTGGCTTGGAGCTAGAGGTAACAGACAAGCTGATGGATGACCTGGGGACAATGACCTGATGGACAATGTCACCCTTTCCTTCATTCCTATTATTTGTTGAAAGTGGCAAAATTCCCTTAGACACAGGTTTAGGAGAAAATTAAGTTTGATTTTCGAACACGATGAGTTTGAAAAGGTTTGGGCATTGAAATGTCAATATCAAATAAGAAGATAGACATTACAAGTCTAGAGTTAAGAAAAAAAACATCAAAGCTGGAGATACTAGTATCATCTCACTAGTCTATAAGGCTTTCATTTTTGCTTATATATTCTCAGTAAAGATAGGTATTTGAAATACATGACTCGGAAAATTTATTTGATGTGTTTTTTTTCTACCATCAACCGGGTTTGCATGACCAAATTATAGTTTATTATTTTCCATTTTTGATTCCAAAGGAATCAGCCTTCTTCGCTGTCAAACAAAAAGAGTTTTAAACTTTTTTTTAAATGTCCATATATCATCATGCATTAATAACCCAAGTTTCCAAAGAAGGCTGTTTAATTCCTAAAATATGTAACTATCCAATGTCAACTTTCTCATTTTGTCTGCGTTCCAGGATTGCAGTCCTGAGGTCTCAGGCAGCTCCTGTCAGAAATGTTAGCACTCTCTACCAAGCATAGAGCCTCCAGGAGGAGAGGGAACTTAATTAGAAATTTCCACTTCAAATACAATTTATAGTTTATTCACTCTGAAACATGCTGGAGGGCATAGGGAAAGTTTAGTGCTGAATGAACTGTTTGTTTTCCTGGAGCTGTCAACAAAATTACATACTGAGCATAGAATATATGTATGTATTAAGCAGCAGAAGGGACCTCCAACAGATACAATGAATGTCTCTTTCTTGTTAAAGAGGCCCAAAGAGATGAAGTAGAATAAGCTAGCAACAGGAAGGACCAAAATTCAGGACTCTTAACTCCTCAGTTGGTATTTTTCAGAGTCCCAAGCTTCCTTTAGCAAGGATTAGAACCATGGCACTTCCTTGGTAAACCAAACAATGTCATTCTAGCCCAGGTGTCAGAGGGTCAATGAGAGCTGATCTGTGTCCCTACCACAGCCAGGCCCCTGACCTAAGTGTTTGATGTAGATTCACTGATCCCTAACAACTCCATGAAGTTGCTACCTAGTGTCACCATTTTGTTTGGTAAATCCTTTCTCCATCTGATCCATACTGGTCAGGATATTCACCTTGGGAGCACCAAGGCCAGAAATGATTATTAACATTGAACACTTCTCTAAATTTCAGATACTTTCCAACTGCTTGCAAAACTGTGGTGTATGGCTCTGACACACTGAACTTATCATGTCTAAAACAAAATGCATTATCTTCCCAACCAGACTTCCCAACCAAATGTTTGAAGATATAGCTCAGTGGTATTGCACCAGCCTAGCAAGCATGAGGCCCTGAGTTCAAATCGCAAATACTGCTCCACTCCCCAGAAAAAGTTATTTGCAGAGTTTGGTGGCTCAAGCCGATAATTGTAGTTACATGAGATGCAGAGATCAAGAGGTCATTGTATGAGGTCAACCTAGGCATAAAATGTTCGAGATCATGGTTGGGCTTGGTGGTGGTGCATGTCTGCTGTCCTACCTCTGAGAGGAGCACCACAGCTAGCTTTGGTGGCATCCCTACTGACACAGGGAAGCACAAGCAGGTAGATCACAATCCAGCTCAGGCTGAGCACAAATCAAGACCCTACCCAAAATTAACCAATGCAAAATGGTCTGGAGGTGTGGTAAAAGGGGTAGACTATGTGTTTAACAAGTGTCAGACCATGAGTTCAAACCTCAGTACTGCCAAAAGGAAATAAAACATGTTGACCCTCTATTCACCCAATCTTTTCAAGATGATAAATATTTAAACTCTGATTATTTCTAGAATTACCTCTGGGAATATGCAGAGGAAACCCCTCCCTTTGTAGGTTCTCCCAAGGTGTGCCCCTGTCCCATTTCAGTTCCATTTCCTATTTTTCCTAATGCAAACTTTTACCTTCTATCATTGGTAATATTATTCTCAACCCCAACTTTTCACTGTTTCCAGGGTCATCTGTTCCCAAGCACAGGGTAAAACATGTTAAATTTTCATCCCTAGAAGTTAGTGACCAAGCTTTTATTCCTGGCATTGGGCAGCCGCTCCTGCTGTCAGTTTCCCTTTCTACCTCTCCAAGTTCTATGCCAGCTGCCCAGACTGCTCTAATTCAAGATCAAGTGGAATATTTATAGTTTGCCTATTTCCCTCACAAGTATGTGATAAGGACCACTTAATACATGTGAATGTTTTTTATTGCATTTGTTTGTTTATGTCTCACCTTGTTAAATGAGAAATCTGAAGTGGGAAAACAGTTACACTCCTGAGATGCTATTTTTAAGCCATGGAAATTGTTAAATTGACAAACATCAGAGACCTCTAGAGATGGTGGGGATCAGAGCCTTCATTTTCCAGAGTAGGCCATTGACTAGCATGAATAAATCAGTGTCAGTTATCAATGGTACCCATGTTTCCATTTCACAACACCATCGCATTACTTCAGAAAAATAAGAATAGATTTATTCCTTTTGAGAAAAGATGAAGGCCTTCTTCACCTACTAAATACACTTGTGATACATCTACTCATCTTACTATGCACATTCTTTCTAAAAAGAAAAATAGAAATAGTTTGGATTCTGCCCCAGTTTCTATGCAGGTACCCCTCTGCCATATTCTATCCAGACCCTCAAATGTGAAATCATTTATTGGAAACATTCCCCTGTGTTCTTTACCTGACCCATTTTAGTTGAAATCTAGTGACAATTATCTTGACTCTTTTATAGTTTTGCACAGATAATAATTCAGTTAAATATGTGGTTCTTACCTACTCTCTAGACAGTCTTCTTTCTGTTTTATTGCTGCTAATAAATGCCATCTAACAGTCTTGATTTCATAGATAATAGATATTCTATAGTACAGAAAACAGCTACCTATTGAATACTTACCCAGTGCCACATTATTATGGTAAACACATTATTTACATCATCTTTCTGAGAACTACCTAGCAAAATAATAATCCATATCTTCTGATGCATATAAGAAAACTAAGATCCTAGAAACCAAATAATTTCTCCCACTTGACAAATAAAGAAACTGAGATTTGAATTCTGGCCATCCAAAGTTTAAACTCTGTGCTATCCGCATGACACTCTCTCCAGAGCAGGTAGATGGCCAGACCTGGGTAGAAACCTCAGTAGCCACAGGCATCAGTGCTGCCTTATGAAAAGCAGCTCCAAAATGTTCAGCCTAAACTCACAGTCTTGGAGCAGAGCTGCCAATAAGCATGTACTTCCTGCATATTCTCTGCCTACTATGCACTCAAGAAGTATAGGAGCAATGCTACAATAATTATTTTCATATACATACGTACATTAGTTATTATAAATGTGATAGATGGAGGAGTTACAGTTACATAAATCAGGTAATGAGTAGGTAATGGCCCCTCATTTCTTTGTGGACAATGTCACCCCTCCCAGTAATTTTTCTTAACTTGAAGCTGAAATGTGGCTTCTCTTTCCAATTAAGATAACCTCAAATTCACAGATCCTTAAGACACTACTATATCAGAAATAGGAGTACAGACCCCCCAAATTAGATAGCTCTTGTTTCTGTTAATAATTATGTAAAAAGGAAATTCAAAATAACCAATAAACTTATAAGAATGTATTTAACTTCATAATTAAAGAAATGCAAATTAAGTAAGGTGATTGTCCACACATCAAAATAAAAAATATCCAACTATATACAGCTATTAAAGAGTATGAGGAAGTAGAAAGTCATAGAATATTTGTGACATGTATAAACTAATGATTCATTTTCAGAGGGAACTCAACAACGACTCCTGAAAATGTATATGCATTTCCTTTATTCAGTTATATGATAGCTTTCACAATGATTTTATAATAAAATACTGAAGACCATGCTCCAGTCAAATATTGTATATTGCATACTGACATATGCCAGAGCCATTAAAAGGAAGATCCAGATGTAGTAATATGAGGATAAAGAAAGGTAAGATATAATAGTAAGTGGCAAAAGTCAAAGTATAAAACAACATATATGATATGATCTTTTTTGTATAATTTCTTAAAATTATATCCTTTATAAGCTAGCTTATATTCATAAGGAAAATAATAACATATATAAAAGAGTCATCAACATACCAGGCATGGTGGCTCATGCCTGTAATCCTAGCTACTCAGGAGGCTGACATCTGAGGATCCTGGTTTAAAGCCAGCCCAGGCAGGAAAGTCACCATGAGACTCTTATCTTCAATTAACTACTCAAAAACCAGAAGTGGTGCTGTGGTAGAGTGCTAGCCTTGAGCACAAATAGGCTCAAGAACAGCGCCCAGGGTTCAAGCCTCATGATCGAAAAACAAATGCCCCATGACTGGAAAACAAACAAACAGAAGAAGAACCATCAACATGACAACATGGTGACCATTGGAAACACCAGACAGTGGGAACACCTTTTATACTTTGTTATACTGTTTTCACATTTATGTGTGTGGTATGTACTGTGTGCAGATAGGAATCGTATTTATTTATTTGTCTTTGGTGATATTGGGGTTTAGACTCAGGGCCCCATGCTTTCTCATCTGGTACTTTACTCCTGAGCCCTTATTTATTTTCTATTTTATATCCAACTGTTCCCTGGTAAGTGAAATTACAATCATTTTATTTTCTTCACTATTAGTTCCAGTATGTTTAATGGGTCCACAATTCTTTCAAGTATAAAATAGCAAATTAAAAACAAATAGTGCATAGGTATGGGTTCTAAAGTGGCTGTCATTCAGGAAAAAAGCACAGGAGCTCAACATGCACAGAGCTCAGGGCTGTACTGTGGAAGTTGATTTCCTTTCTTCCATAATGCTGCTCAACCTCTGCTAAAGACACATGGCCTTTCAATAAATCTTAAAGTCTTACCTCACTTCAATTAAGCAAATTTGCTTTTTCCTTGATGTGGAGTGGGGAGATTTGCACAAAATTAAGGTCAAGGAAACACAGAACAGATCATACAATGATTTAAACACAACAGATGATAATAACACAGGACTCAGAGCAGCTCCTCTGCATCAGCTGATCTGGGTTAATACACATGAGAATTTAACTTTTTTTGCTTAAAAAAGTCTTTTAATTTTTCTTCTTTTTAAAACTGCACTTGGTCAAAACAACACATACTAAATCTTCCAATAAGGCAGAATACCTTACCATATACCTTTTGACTAGAAAGTTTATTTGAAGAAATTTTGTGCTTTATAAAAATATTCCTATGTATGTATAGTAGAAAAATGAAAGAAGAAAGAGAAGGAAGGAAGGAAGGAAGGAAGGAAGGAAGGAAGGAAGGAAGGAAGGAAGGAAGGAAGGAAGGAAGGAAGGAAGGAAGGAAGGAAGGAAGGAAGAAAGGAAGAAAGGAAGAAAGGAAGGATAGGAGGATGAAAGAAGGGAAGAAGGAGGAAGGGAAATGACCCTTAATATATATCACTGCAAATGTTGAAATATTAACAAGATGGCTCCCATAGAAAAAGTAGAAAGGTTAAGTAGTAGAGCTGCATCTACCTAGCAAGCTTGAGACACTGAGTTCAAATCCCAGTACAGCAGGAAAAAAAGGTAGAATGATATAAACCTCTATGAAAGATGTTCAAGATACATTATTAAATGACAAGTGAAACAAAAGAAAATGAGTTGTAAGCTTTTATATATTATATGACCTATTGATTATTGAAAAGGCAATCATATATTAAAATATATGTAGAAGAAGCAATAGAAATAAAGCTATCTGCTTCATGTGTACTTAAGTAGTGAATTTGTAAGGAGTACACACAAAAGTGGTTACCTCTAGAAGTGAAGATGATATAGGGATATTTACCTTTTCCTTTCATAATTATATGAAGCAGGATTTACTTACCATGACCATAGTTTCATTTGTTTGTTTTTGGTTGGTCAAGGGGCTTGAACTCTGGGCCTGCCCACTGTCCCTCAGCTCTTCAGCTCAAGGCTAGCACTCTACCACTTGAGTCATAGTGCCACTTCCGGTTTTCTGGTGGAGATAATTGGAGATAATAGTCTCATGGACATTCCTGCCTGGGCTGGTTTTGAACCATGATCCTCATCTCTCAGCCTCCTGAGTAGCTAGGATTATAGGCATGAACCACCAGCACCCGGCTTGACCATAGTTTTTAAATGTACGCTGACAGTTTTACAAGAAAAGTCATTTGGCATATGAAGATGGTGCCATTTAGCTTCCTGTTGAGAAAGGCCTGAATAACATTTCCTCCTTTGTTTACCCAAGTCATACTCCTGCCTTTTTAGTAGTCTCAGAAATGATAGTCTTCTACCTAACAATAAATCTGGATTTTCATTCTTCAAGGAATCTTTACAACCAAACAACCCAACTCTCCTTTCCCTCTGTGGTAGAAGAAAATCCAGGCTCTGAGAGGTGATATGACAGTCAGCTCCAGGTGGCACTGCCAGGCCAAGCTTAATGTAATGGATTTCCTGATGTTACTACTTGCAGTAAAAAATTCACTAGAACTGAATGCTCTAGTGACTCAGGTCTATAATCCTAGCTACTCAGGAGGCTGAGTAGATTCAAAGAGAGCCCAGGCAGAAAAATCTGTGAGGTTATCTCCAAGTAAACCCCAAAACTGGGTGTGAAAGTGTGTTATTCAAGCCCTAGTACTGAGAGAGACAGAGAGACAGAGGGACAGAGAGAGAGAGAGAGAGAGAAAGAAAGAGAGAAAGAGTTCAGAAAGCTAGTGAAGGGACAAATAAAACTATTAAAAGAAATAAAGGGACTTTAGTAAAGTTATAAGTACACCAGAGTGTGAAATTAAAGGTTATGATATTCTAGGCTGGATGCAGAAACAAAGGATAACCCTTTTCCCTCTGCCACTCAATTTCATTGTTAAAAAGGGTTAGTTACAAAGCTAGATCCTTATATATCACCCTGCACCAGAATCAACTCCAAATGGATCAAAGACCTCGGAGTCTAAGCAGACACTCTGAAAACATTACAGGATGGAATAGGAGAAACCCTAGGTCTTGTTGGCACAGACCAAAATTTTCTTAATAGAGACCCAGAAACACAACAAATCAAAGAAAGGTTGGACAAATGGGATTGCATGAAATTGCAGAGCTCATGCATAGCAAAGGACATAGCTAGAAAGACCAATAGAAAGCCAACAGATTGGGAGAAGATCTTTACTATCCATACAAAAGACAAGGGTCTCATATCTAAAATATACTTGGAACTCAAAAAATTAAATCCCTCAACAACAAATCCTCAAAGAAAGAACTGCCCAATAAATAAGTGGGCTAAAGACTTAAAGAGAAACTTCTCTGAAGAGGAAAGAAGGATGGCCAATAGACACATGAAGAAATGCTCAATCTCCCTAGCCATAAAAGAAATGCAAATCAAAACAACACAACATTGAGATACCACCTCACTCCAGTTAGAATGGCTAAAATCAAGAATTCTAATAACAACAGATGCTGGAGGGGATGTGGACAGAAGGGAACCTTACTGCATTGTTGGTGGGAGTGTAAACTTGTTCAACCACTTTGGAAAGCAGTATGGAGGCTCCTCAAAAGACTCCACATAGAGCTTCCCTATGACCCAGCAATCCCACTTTTGGGCATTTACCCAAATGTTTACAAACAAGAACACACTAAAGCTACCAGCACAACTATGTTTATTGCAGCATTATTTACCATAGCTAAGATATGGAACCAGCCCAGATGCCCCTCAGTAGATGAATGGATCAAGAAAATATGGTATATATACACAATGGAATTCTATGCCTCCATCAGAAAGAATGACATTGCCCCATTTGTTAGGAAATGGAAAGACTTGGAAAAAATTATATTAAGTGAAGTAAGCCAGGCCCAAAGAAACATAGGTCCCATGGTTTCCCTTATTTGAAATAACTAGTATATGTCTGAGTCAAGCAGAAAAAGTCAGATAAGTTTATGTTAGGGAAATGAACCCTAAGATATGTATTCAAATGTTTTTTTTCTTTCATGCGATTGTTTCTAACACATTTATAAGATGATTTCTTTGTTGCTTTGTATGTCCCTCCCCCACGGTCTAACCCCTGCTTTCACTGTATTTGATGTTGGTATAATTTGTGGAGGGGAAGGGGAAAAACAAATCGTTTAAATAGAGATACAGGTGGACCCATTGCAACAATGAGATGTACAAGTCATTATGTCGAAAACGAACTTTACAACTTTGGTGCGAAGGGGCGGGGGGAGGATGGGAAGGGATGGGAAGGGGAAACAAAGGAGGAGGCTGCAATGCTTGATAAATGTACTCATTATCTTGCCCATGTAACCCCTCTGTACAGTATTTTCACAATAAAAAAATTAAAAAGGGATTAGTTACAAAAGGCAAAATAAGATGACACTATACATAGCCCATTCTTTTGTTCTTCTATCATGGTCTATTATAGCATCCTGCCCCACAAATACAAGGAAGGAGAGTTAGACACCATGTATATAACTATAATTCTTTATATTTAGAGAACTGACTCACTTTGTGTTCACTTCAGGCAGAAAGTATCTTGGGACATACTTGTTTTCCCTGCGCCTCACCTAAGTCCCCCTTCTAGAGCCGTCACAGAACCCTTGGCAACTTGATATTTTGTTGACTTAGACTGAACTGATTTAAGAAAGATTCTGAGCTTTTGCTTCTCACTAAATTGGACTGAAAAGATAATTTGATACCCTGGCAACGTTTAGGGCTCAGTTTTTTGTTTTGTTTTTGGGTTTTTTTTTTTTTAGATGTTTTCTCTTTCAGCGTAGGCCTGAAAAATAGGAGTTAGCAAGAGCAAACTAAACTCTAGGCACTCTTGATTTCATTTTGTCAGAAGTTATTATGGAATTGCATATGAGAAATGGGGCAGTCAAGTTTATTTTGGAACAGAGCTCAGGGCTGTCTCACCAAGCTCAGTATGACAGGACTAGGCAGTCGCCCAAAGAGAGATTTGGCAGCCAGCCAGCCCCATTCCATCACTCTCTCCAGAACTTCATCTGAGTGTATTAATCTGTCGGCACATACCTCTCTAAGTACATTGCATGCATTTCTTTTCATTATTCTGTTTCCCCTCTCATTTTGAAGACTCACCTCTACCCCCAGAGAAAGCTAGGAAACTCACAATGTCCTGGTAACTGTACATACTACGTCCTAGTGAACATAGCCAAAACTGTTTCCAATCCAGTGAAACCAGGCCAGAAGCACCACGAGATAACATTACATCCCTTTGCAAGACCATAAACTTGCTAAGAAATACACATGTAGGGTTTTGAGACATATAACACAATTTTAGAGAGTTTAAAGAATCTCTTAACAAAAATGTAGCTACTGTGCCTAAAGTTCTCGAATGTCTTCTCTTTCAGGTAAATGGCATTGATCTTCGTGGAGCATCTCATGAGCAGGCAGCTGCCGCACTAAAGGGGGCTGGACAGACAGTGACGATCATAGCACAATATCAACCTGAAGGTCAGTCAGCCCTCAAAATCACAATCATATGTCATATTTCATTTATATTCTTATTTATATTCTTATATTCATATTTTTTATTGCCCACTGACTTGATAAACACAATTGACTTAGGGAAGCAAGGTGTCGAAATTTCTTCTACAGAAAGAGCCCATGATAATTAGACCATATTCTCTCCCCATGGCATTAACTTAATTCTTATTAGCACTAACAGAGCTTTAGATGACTTCCCCACTCTCATCCCTTCTCTTCTATATTATTCCATGCTTGGAATAAATGACCATATCCTCGAACTGGGTAAAATGGCATTGTCATCAGTTGGATGGTGAGATGTTCTAAACTGGATGGGCTGTATACTACTCTGATTTATTTAAATAGCTTTCTGTGATCAGAATGAGGCTTGGGGATACAATTGGAATGTTACCTTAGTGTTGGTGATTTCTTAACAAATTTGTACAGAGAGAACTCATTGTCTAATGAATCAGAATTAGGCATAATTGTGGGCTACATTTAGTGCAAAAAAAAAAGGGAAGGAGATGGCTTCTGTGTTCAAGAGGTATAGTTAATTGCTTTGTACACATGGCTAGCACAGAGGATTAGTGACCGGTTGAACGTAGTGCAAGATGTCATCAAGGAAGAACCTCTGTGCTTATGAAGGAGCTCCTTGGATGTTATTTGGAATCTCAAAGTTTGTGTCTTGCCTGTGATAGCTTCTATGGTTAATGGTGGCCAAACACATGTTCTACGTAAGGCTAAAGCAAACACTTTCTTCCACGTGTATTTTGATATATTACCTTCATTTGTATCTAACTTTATAACTGGATATTCCAAGTACATTATATAGACTTTTTATAAGTGTTTTGTTCTATTGACCTAGGCCAGATGTGGCCAGAAGCTGGTGAAGAAGAGATTTTGGGCTGCCAAAAAAACACATGGTCAAAACACCCAGGAACATGTTCTTTCCAGACACTTTTGGGATCTCTTTTCACTTCTTACATATTAATCCATTCTTATTCTAAATAGGAGTAAATGGACCCAAAATATCTGTAGAAAATCAGGAAAAAATCTGAATTGGTACAATTTGATTTACAAGTTCCATTTTCTCTTTTCTTCTCAAACTGTATATTTGACCATCCCCTGATACATGACAAAAATGCCTGACTGGTTTCCTACTTCTGAAAATTTCACTCAGATAGTTCTACAGACTGACAAGACAAGACCACAGCTACATCAATTGGAAGCTTTTGTTAGTGACCAAAGTGTTTACATTCCATGAATAGAATGACTCACTCTTTAGAGGTTATACTAAAAGGGAATGACTTCTATCATCTTCTACAATATCATCTTCATATTTCCAATGAAACTTTCTTATAGCTTGGTTTTCTTAAAGCACTGGACTTTATTTGGATAATTTGTTCTCCTTTAGCAAGATGCCTGTTTAAAGCATGTTTTATAAATCATATACATAGACTTATAAAGTCTTCTAAGGAAACCTACAAATAAGAAATTTCTTTTGAATTGCCATAGTACAGATTGGATTCATAAAATGATTTCCCATTTTGATAATCTAACAGTGTTCTAATTTGTTACAGCATTAAATCAGTTGGAAATGTAGTAGGGGCAACAAAAAGCAATCAGTTTTATTCTCCTTTTGTAAACTTTATGTGTAAGCATCCATAATTGAACTGTTGTTTGAAATAGAAAACTGATTGGATTGTTGTTTCAGTCATTTAGGACATTTAAGTTGTACAACACCTTTAGGAAATAGAAAGCAATTTGCTTTTAAAAATAACAGGTACTGAAGAATGTGCTATGAGATTCCATTAGAAAATTTCCCCCAGTTACTTTCTATTTGCACTAGTATTATGACCTTTCTAACCTTATGACAATGCTAAAAGAAGACTTAATTGACATTATTATTTTGATGTGATCACAAACTAGGCTGCTAGGAAATATGTTTTTAGTCATATCCAAATGCTTTATTGGGAATTCAAAATGAATTGCTCCATATTACTAGATATTTTTAATCTTATTAAAATACTTATATATGTTTAATAAAGATCAGTTCCAATGACATATAACCAACATTTGTATTAATTGCACTTAATTGCACTAGCTCTAAGAGTTCTAAAAGGTCAGAGAAAGGAGAAACCTTCAAAGACCATGACAGTGCATTGGTAATGTCATGGAAATAGCAGAATGGAGCTAGCCCATTAAAATGGGTGAGACTTCTATTTTATTTTAATTGTTTGCTTATTTATTGTGCCAGTACTGGGGATTTTTCACTTAAGATTGGTGATCTACCATTTGTGCCACAGCTTCACTTCTGGCTTTTTGCTGGTTAGTTGGAGAAGAGCCTCATGGAATTTTCTACCTAGATTGGCTTTGAACCATGATCCTCAGATCTCAGCCTCCTAAATAGCTAGGATTACAGGAAAGAGCTTTCAGCAGTGGCTGAAATTTCTGTTTTAGAAAAGAGGGAGAAAACTATTCTTTAAACTACAAAACTATGACTTCTGCTCTCAAACATCATATTTGTGCTTTCTCCACTGACAGATCTCTCTGGTTTATAGCTTGTACTTTCTAAAGAGTTGCTGAACTAATGGCTAAAAGCTTTGTCATACCTCAGTACTTGAGTTTCCACTTAAAGGTAATTGAAGATCAAAGGGATTCTTTATTTTTACTTATTTGTACTTTTCATTTTTGCCTCAAAGACAGAAGAGAATTACTAAATAAGCATACATTGAAAAATATGAAACCATTCCCAACTATGTTTTTATGATGCTTAGCACATTTTTGAAATAGTTATAAATAATTTCTAATTATTATAATAGAGCAATAAATCTTTCCTTTGGCAATGTTTCACTCTGCAGAGTGAGGCCAAAATTATTACACAGAATTCTGCTTAAAACGAGCATGTTCCCAGTGGTCTGAATGACTTGATCCATCATCAATTATATGCATTGTATAATTTAACGTAGTAGAATTCAAACTAATTTGAAAACTTTATACAAATATTGTTCCTCTCTAGAGAATTGACTGTGACTCATTTTTACCATTTTTCAAAAACTTGTGTCATGTACTTACTTTGTTAATTAACGTGTATTACATGAATAATAACATTAATAATGAGGAATAGTGAACTTATTTTCTTTCTTTCCTTTTTTTTCTTTCTTTCTTTTTAAAGATCATATTTTAGGTCCTTCAGAAATAATTCCCTTAAGCACTATGGGAAGCTAATTCTTGCAAAATCTTACCTACCCATGTTCAGATAATGAATGTCTTCCACACGAAGAAAAATAATACCCTGTCCTCTCCCACCCTCCTCCCTGCCAAGTCTTTCCTTTCCTTACCTTCCCCATTCATCTCTGCATTGCTTTCAGGTATCTTTCTTAAAAAAAAGTGAGCCCAACATTCCTGTGTACAAGCCCTTTGCCCTCCATTGTACATTCCAGCTGATTCCATGCCCTTGCCCCTCACCCAACTGCCTCCATCCATCCTCACTTTTCACTTTCTTCTTCTGCACACAATTGCTTCCTGCTCCAGAACTTGGGCCCAAAGTGCTTCATATCTGTGCCTTTGCCCACGGGGTTCCTTTCCTTGGATGTCTCTGCTCACACTTTCCCCTGTCACTCCCATTCATCTTGAAGGCCCTTGACAGCTTTAATTTTCATTTTAATTTTTATGTGGATGTCTTCCTCTGAAATTCCCAGATATGAGTTCTGACACTTGGTATGTTTCTCGTCCAAATTTGTACATTGCTTCGATCCAACGAGGTCCTAGAGAGATAGGAATGCCCTATCTTACAGGTAGATTTGTTCAGTACAAATTTGACTATACTAATGGAGTTACTGAAGTACAGTAAAAATATTTTAGAAGTACAACATAATAGTTTCAGTATGCAAACAAATAAATAGTAAGAGTGGATGCTTAAGAAATGTTAGCCACATGAATATTGAATGGATGGCATAGAGCTTTTCTATTAGATGCATCAGTCTTAAATAAATTCCTGAATTGGAATTTGTGTGAATCCCTCAATCGGAAATGTTATGTTGACACAGTTTTTAGGTAGGTTTTGTTACAAAACCATTAGTGACATTATTAGATAACTTTCCTTTTTTCTGCATTACAGAAAATCTAAAGCTCTTGCTTTGTAACATAGTACCTTTTATTCTTTAACAAGGAAGGTGAGCTCCTAAAAATATGCTCAAGATCTAGACTTAATTGTTGCATGGAGATTCATTAGTTTGTTTTATGGAGTTAAGTCATGTGTTTCATTTTTTTTCATTTAAACATTATTTTCTGGCCACTTGCTGTGTTTCAGTGTTCCAGGAAAATGACAACACAGTGATCCTAAAAAAGACCCTCTGTAATATAAATATATCCAAAGGTAATAAGTAGCATAAAAATAACACACAGATGATAAGAAAAATATATAGTGACCAGGGAAAGCTGGGCTACTATGGAGATATTTGAGCAAAGATCAGATTGAAATGAGGGAGTCAAGCCACACAGGCAGCTGAGGAAGAGATTCATTATTCTAGAGTTTTGCCAAGAGTGGTTCATAAACCAGAAGAATAGACAGATACCAAAAGAGAATTTCTTAAAAACATAAAATCTTGAGTTTTAACCCAGGCCCCACCAAGCCAGAATCTGCATTTTATCAAAGTACCCAAGAAGCACTGCTGTAGTATACTTAGGAACTGTACAAGAAGTGTTATTTGTAACAATTACGTGGGACTCCCTTTAGAGCACTGGGAAGGCACGTAGGGCCCTGACACCATGTTAGATCTCTGGTTTTACTAGGAATGGGTCAGGCTTCAAACCACTAGACCTGATTGGGCTTCTTTCTCTTTATTGTGGTCTCTCCTGTGGAGTCCAAGAGAAAATGAAACTTTGAACTGAATATGTAACTTACTCCTGAAAAATATAGACCCTGTCTATACCTAAAGTTTCTCAAAGAATATGAGTGTGTATGTCATTCAAGAAGCTTACTTGTTAAGATTTAGTTAATGTTAAGATTTAGTTGTTTCTTAATTCAGTGTATCTGTGGGTCTATACATATGAATGAGCATCTGTGGCCTTCTGAAATGTTTTCCCAAGGCAAATGTGTGCATCTTAAATGCCCAGACAAGACATGTAAAGTCCAGCTGTGGATCTTGGTCAGAAAAATTCATCACAATAGGAAGGAATGGTTAAGATGAGTTTGAGGGATAAAAATACTGTGTCCGCTAGGTACTGATGCTGGGAATAGAGAACTAGCCTTGAGCACAAAAGCTCAGGGATAGTGCCCAGCCCTGAGTTCAATCTTCAGGATTGGCACCAAAAAGAAAGAAAGAAGGAAAGAAGGAAAGAAAGAAAGAAAGGAAGGAAGGAAGGAAGGAAGGAAGGAAGGAAGGAAGGAAGGAAGGAAGGAAGGAAGGAAGGAAGGAAGGAAGGAAGGAAGGAAGGAGGACTGTGTCAGATTCTGGACTGGGAAGACCTGTTTTCTAGCGTTAATTAATTCATCTTTATGATTCTGTTTTCTCAAGTTTTCAAAAATGATTAGAGTATGACCTTTTACCTCAGTAGTATAGAAGGAAAATAATGTTACTTGCAAGTTTTCTCGCTAACATTGTATCCTTTCTTTGCATTTTTTAATACATAAGAAAAGAATGAAGGCATAATCCACTTAACTTGAGAAATGTGGTGTGATTTCATCTAGTTAAATCTAGATTCTAGATCTCAAAGAAGCAGAAACTAAAAGTTAGGAATCCAGAAAGATCATCTTGTCTGGGGACAAGAAATGAAGGTCACTCAGCATCCAAACAGGAAAACAGATCAACATCTACAAATTGCCATAGTTTGTGAAGCTAATGCTAGTCGAAGTGTTAGGAATTTCCTTCATTCTTTGAATTCACTATAGTAGCTGATGGTGTGTTTCTGTTTAGACATAATCAAATGGACATTATAATCAAATGGACATAAATGGGTCAAAAATTCTCATGGAGCCTCGGGCTTTCTCATATAAACCTCACTTTCATTTCTAGCTTGTTACTGTTGGTGTCATTGTTCATCTGTCACAATGGGACCATTTATACATGAGAGCATTACATAGGTAATTATTTTGATTTAAAAATACAAGCAATCTGCAGATACTACTACTAATAATAGATACATTAAAGACATTATGATTTTCCTCTTCCCATTCTATCATCTCATAGGGCCCTTCACTTTACCCATTCATCCATCCATTCATTCATCTATCCACCCATCTACCCATCAGCAATGATGTTACTCTTAGTGATAATCTTTATTGCCAAATGTCATACTTCTGCAAAGGTGTTATGTTAATTCTGGTTTCACATGACACTAGGATGTCTATTGCTTGGATATGTCTTTCTCTACAACTGTCATACACATATACATTTCACTCACAGCTAATGTTTCCACAAACAACTAGAGATCTCTTACTCAATGCCTTCTTTTCCTAGTCCTTCCCTACTTGATCTTGTTTCATCCCTAACATCCACTTAACGTATAGTACACAATATGATCAAAAAGATTTTTATACAGTCTGCAGATTCACAGGCAGTTCACTTCAGATACCTTAATTATTGATACTACTACATTCCTTTTCTCATGTCCCAACTCCATGTGTACGTAGGACCATGAACATTAAAGTAGCTTTCACTTCTGGACCCAGAAAAAGCTACAGATCTCATTGTCTGTCCTTGGAATGTTATATTTTCATATCTTGAAGTCATATGAAAGAGGTGAAAACTTTGTGCTTTTTTATTATTACTTTGGGAAATTTGGCATCTAGTAACATAAATCACTCACTGAATATTGAAAAAAAAAAGCCAAACAATCCATATATAGAGACGTTTTGTCATCCAAGGGGATCATTTAGATTAACACCTACTATTAACAATATGCAAATCAATGGCAGGGAAATAGGTTCTACAAACATGAACATAGTCCTCACCAGAAAACTCTTCCATTTCATAGAGAATTTCAGTATGGGAGAGAAGTATAAGGGAGTGTTCCAAAGATAAGCAGAAAGGGAAGATACACTGAGATACATGTTAAATACTTAGTAAATTCACTGCATTTTCTCAGTGCTTGGTTCAGTTTAATCTCACACAGGTTGCCATTCCACAAAATGGTTTATGAATACAATACCTCTTGGTCAGTATCATCCTTCACTACCTCTTCTAATTAAAACATGTCATCAAAGGACTAGTGTGTTAAGCCGGTCATTTCTAACTGTTCTCTTTTTACTTTGCACATTTTAAAGACATAGAAATTGTACTTTTACCCACATAGGGGTGAAGAAAGACCACACACACACACACACACACACACACACACACACACACACGCACACACACACACACACACACACACACACATACACAACTTAAAGGTACTTTATAAAATACAGGATTCCTGGTAGACTCATTTTCTAAATCTATAAAAACGAAAAATATTCAGATCACACTGTGGTTCATAATAATCCTCTTTTTGAATACCTCTGTTTGTTCATATTCATAATATTCTTACTTCTATATGTAGTTTATTGATAAGAACTTCTGAACATTAAGTAATGGTAGAAAAATTAATTCAGTGGTCATTTGGCTAATATGTATTATATGCTTCTAATTGGTGGCATGTAATATTGGTGAGAACAAATAATATCGGTGAGAACAAATAGATATGAACCCCTGCCCTGATTAATTCAGCCAACTAAATTCACACTGGTGATTTGCACAAGCTGTTTGCTCTAGAAAAAGAAGAGTCTTGGATGGAGACCCTTATAATCTACTTACCCAAGTATTCTCTAAGAGTATACAAAGCCAGATCAAACAAAACACCCTGCCCTAAATTAGAGGGTCAAGAGGCATTTCAATGAAATGTATTTTTACTCTGAAGTGTGAGTATTACTTTGTCAAAACACAGCAGAAGGAGGAAGGAAGAGTATTGCAGAAGGAAAAAACACATAAAATCTTGCTGGTGAGTGATAGAAGGACTGAAAGCAAAAAAAGATACAATCAGACAAAACACTGCGTGTAAGGAAGCAGAAGGAGGGTTAGATTTAGGGTAGGTCACACGGGACTGTGGAAAGCATTTGGTTCTTTCTTATGAAATCAGCGGGAAGCAGTTGATTAGAAAGTTCTAAATCCAAAGCTGTCTGTGGTTGTTAAACAGAGAATGGTTAAGAGCCCTGGAGGGGCTGGAGAAGGACAACAGATTCTCTCTTCTTATCTGTGGAGCCACAGTGTCACTTCCAGTTTTCTGGTGGTTAATTGGAGATTAAGAGTCTCACAGACTTTCCTGCTCAGGCTGGCTTTGAACTGCAATTCTCAGATCTCAGCCTCCTGAGTAGCTAGGATTACAGGTGTGAGCCACTGGTGCCCCACCTAAAATATCTTAATTCCTCACTGCATTGGCGTAATATTTTTGGACTGAGGTTTGCTATGGATAACTGAAACTATGAAAAGTTAAAACACAGACAAGTAGGGGATACTCGAGTTAAAGGGATCTAATCTAGGCAAGGAAAGGGAGTGACTGGATCAAAGCAGTGGCAAAATAGATGAAGAGAAGGAGACAAACTTGGGGAGAAGATGGAGATAAAACCATACAGGATAGTTTACATCCCACTTCACTTAAACAGGAAAAGGAATTATTGAGTAATAAGACTAATAAATCTATGGAGATTGTTTTATTCTTATTTCCTAGCAGGTTGGCTCATAGTGAGCATGTAATAAATATAGGCAAAAACATATTCTAAAATCTCTGCATGTAGATTCAAAACAAAACATAGTTTGGTACAGAGCCTATTGCTTTGCCAATCTTTTCAGATGGGGAAATTGAGACACAGAAAGCTATGTGCCTTTTCCTAAGTCATACAACAACTAGCAGAATAAGGCAAGGATTCTGTCTAAGGTAGAAACACTCAGAACAGTCTAGAAAACTAGACTGATCTCGTAGGAGAAAGGGAAAGGAACTGATTTTCTTTGGAGAGAAAGAAATGGAAAGGGATAGGAAGAATGTAGAAAAAAAGTTTTGAAAAAGGCAGAAAAGCCAGGAGAGGAGTACAGAGGGGAAAGAGCCTGTGGGAGACAGGATTTGTTCAGGCAGAGTGGAAAAGCTTAGTGTTCAGTTGTGGTTGAGAATGGAGACAGGCAGTACTGGCTTGGAGTAGGTCTTGAATTGGAGAATAGATGCAGTATAGGAGGGTATTCTCCCATTCAAGGAGGGTGATTTGGGAGGTCTTGGGCCTGAAGGTTAGCTCTGGGAATCGTTATGGTACAAAACTGGCATAAAGCCACGCTTAAGCCTCATCACTCCCTATCTGTGGGGATGTGAGTGAGTGGCAGTCTCTCCATGCCCGAGAGTCTTCGTTAATAGAGTGAAGATGATCATCAATCCCTTCCCAAGTTGCTACCAGAACGGGACAAAACAGGTATAGAATGTTGAAATGTAACATGCCACCCCTGTTCACCACCACAGTAAGTGTATTAAAATACACGGGCTCACCTGCTAGCATAATAGCCCTCACAGTAAGTGTGCTTGAGTAAATGTCAGGCTCACCTTTACACTGATCAGATCTGTGCACTGCACACTGATCTGCCCCTGAGAAGTTCAAAGAAGTTCTCAGAGTCCCCTCTGCACCCCACCCCACCCCTGCTCTGTGAAATCTGATAGATATGATTCAAATTCCAGCTCCACTGGTAACAGCTGTGCAGCCCAGAACAAATTACTTCATCTCTTGGAATTTGGGTTCTTTTTTTTGTTTTTTGTTTTTTTTTTAATCTGCCAAAATGAAGATCCACACCTATCTTGTGGGATGAGGATTACATAGAGTACAAAAAGCTAACCACAGTTCCTAAGAGTCAGAAAGAAATCAGTGGTCGCCACCATTACTGTGATAATAACTGAAAGCCTATAATGTAGTTATGTGGATGCAAGCATTTAAAGGGTTCATTCAGTTACCTCATCCATTGGGAGCGAAGACTGTATAGGAGGGCGAAAATACCCTCTGGAGTGCTAGGTCCAGAAAAGGCATGGCAAGAGCAGGGGACCAGAGTAGAGGAGAAGCCAGCTTAGACCATCCCTTTCCTCCCATTCCAGAGCAGGCTTTGTTACAATGAATAGGGTTGGACACAATACTAAAGTCAGGATTCCACCACCCCAACAGGACTTGTGACCTGTTTGACAGAAATCAAGAAAATCTACTTAAATTAAGATGTGTACGTGGTCATGTGGTCTTGATTGAAATAGGCCACACACTCAGTAGCCTTCTTCTAGATTATAAATTCCACAAGAACAGCAGATTTTTTGTCTTGAGTGCTGTCCTCACTGCCCAGCACACAGTGGATACTTAGTATTTGTGGAGTGAATGCCAAACATGTATCCATACCTTGCAGTTTCTCTTTGAACTGTCAGTAGGGAATGAGTTCATCACCACAAAAGTGCCTGCTGGGAAATCCTTAGTTGACTATTATTCCCAAGCACTGATCTTTGGGGTTGGGAAGAGACCAGTGGTGGAACACACGTACCCACCATGCACAGGGCCTAGGGTTTGATCATTGGGACTGCAAAATGCATAAAGAAAAAAACGAAAACAGAAAGAGCAGATTTTGTGAATCTGCCCTTGCTGCTGGCCCAGTTAACCAGAGGCAAACAATCTCTTGGTTTTACTATTTAGTTTGTAAAGGTGAAATATCAAGCAACATTTTTTTTTTGTTTTCTCAATGAACCTAAAATTGGCCTTGAGATTTTCTTTGGTTTGAGAGACACTAAGTAAAACATCCACATTTAACTACAAGAAGTATGACTCTTGGAAGTGTATAGAATTATATTCATGTGCATCTCTCAGTAGATCTTCAGAATTACTTTATGAGGTGAAGAGACTGGTATCATTCTAGTTTCCTAGATAAGGGAAGTGAAGCCTGGTGAAGTTAAATGACTTGCCCAAGGTCATGCAGCCAACCTTGTACCAGAGGTTCTAATTCTGTCCCAAATGCCCCCTCTTCACTTTTCCTTTTAACCCTTCCTTCCATCTATACCGTCCTTGCTCTCTTCCCCTCTCCCCTCTTCCCTCCTGCCCTTCCCCCTTATTTCTTTCCATCCTTTGATTTTTTTTTTTTTGCAAGGATTTGAACTCAGAACACATGCTTGCCAGGAAGGTGAGCCACCACTTGACTTCTGGTTCTTATACTACACTCCTTTAATTCTTTTTTTTTTTTTTTTTTGTCAGTCATGGGGCTTGAACTGTGGGCCTTGGTGCTGTTCCTGCACTCTTCAGCTCAGCGAGTGCTCTACCGCTTGAGCCACAGCGCCACTTGTGGTTTTCTAGTGGTTTATTGGAGATCAGAGTCTCATGGACTTTCCTGCCTGAGCTGGCTTTGAACCATGATCCTCAGATCTCAGCCTTCTGGAGTAGTTAGGATTACAGGCATAAGCCACTGGCACCCGGCCTCCTTTAATTCTTTTATCCAAATAAGAATTATTGGATCAACCTTAACCTTTCAGGCTTCTCATAAGTTTAGTAAGGAAATACATTTAATGAAATTTTACCTGTTTGAGAGAAGTTTAAAAAAAAGAAAGCTTACTTGTTTGTTGAGTCAATGTTTAGTTGTATAACATTTTAATCTGTTTTGATAGTTATTACAGGGGTTCAAAAGCCAAAATAATTTAAAAGGAAGAAGTCATACTTCCATTTAATCTCCATTTTCGTCATTTCTCCTTTCCCTACAAGTAGCTATTTGATTATTACAAACTTACTGAAGTAAAAATTGAAGCAATTGGCTATATTTTAAAGAACAAGAGTGCTTAATAGCAGAATGAATAACAACCTGAGATCTGAAGAATTAAAAATTATTTCTTAATTGACTTACCACTGACTTTGGTTTTTTATGCCTTAAAATATTTCCCAAATCAGAAGTAATTGTATGTGTACTACATTTTCTTTCAGTGTGATTATTATATCTAGTATACTGAAAATTGCCAAGGGATCTCACATGTTCCGAAAGGAATTTCCATTTAATTGTTCTTTATTAACTAATAACTTTTCCTTAAAATAAAAGAACATATTATCCTTTAAAGAGGTCACTGAAACACAAAGGGATATGAAATTAGGGTGAAAGCAACCTTGTTCCCTTGGAAATATAAGCAAGACTTAATGAGTTTCATACTATAGACACCTCCACATAAAAACATCTATAAATTCTTTTTTAAATGTGATAGTACATTAATTCCTCTTTATTAAACATCTCTCAGAAGTGTCTATATAAATGACTGCATTCTTAGTAATGTAAGTGATACAATATTTTATCTTACTTTTAACATTTTTATTTTCTTTTAAGTGGTTGAATTTTTAACAATAGGTTTCACTCACCATGAGGGATTTTTCTAGCAATCACAACAGGGAAAAGGAAGGTAAAGCTTTCTGACAATTCCCAACTCTCATATTCTTATTAATGAGCAGCAAAATCACAAAGGGCCTTCTAGATGAAACAATTATCTAGAAAATTACAGAAAAAAAAGTTGTTGGGAGCAACTATTAGTGAAGCATAAAAGAAGTGATATATATGCATACTCACTAGCCAAACAAAGTGGATAGAAAACTCAAAAGAAATGAACATGTGACCATATCTTGGGTTTCATTTCATTTATGGTCATATGTACATAGCTTTTGAGCTTTTCTGCTCATCTGATAAGATTATCCTAGATGTGTACTAATTACTGCAAATAAGGAAAACCATGAGACCTATATTTCTTTGGGTCTGGTTTACTTCACTTAATATGATTTTCTAAGTCTTTCCATTACCCAACAAATGGGGCAATGCCATTCTTTCTGATGGAAGCATAGAATTCCATTATATATATATATGTATATATGATTATATATACATATACATATATACATATATAATTATATATACATATATATATACCACATTTTCTTGATCCATTCATCAACTGAGGGGCATCTGGGTTGGTTCCATATCTTAGCTATGGTGAATAATGCTGTGATAAACATGGTTGTTCTGTTGTCCTGGTAGCTTTAGTATGGCCCTGTTTATGATCATTTGGGTAAATGCCTAAAGTGGGATTGCTGGGTCATAGGGGTGCTATATGTGGAGTCTTTTGAGGAACCTCCATACTACTTTCCAAAGTGGTTGAACAAGTGTACACTCCCACCAACAATGCAGTCGTTCCCTTTAGCCACATCCTCTCCAATATCTTTGTGACTAGAGTTCTTGATTATAGCCATTCTAACTGGAGTGAGGTGGAATTTCAATGTTGTTTTGATTTGCATTTACTTTATAGTTAGAGAAGTTGAGCATTTCTTCATGTGTCTATTGGCCATTCTTATTTCTTCTTCAGAGAAGTTTCTTTTTGAGTCTTTAGCCTACTCATTAATGGGGTGGTTGTTTCTTTGAGATTTGTTGTTGGGGGATTTAATTTTTTGAGTTCTAAGTATATTATAGATATGAGACCCTTGTCTGTTGTTGTTTTCATGTACTATGTGTTTTTTTTGTTTGTTTTTGTTGTATGTTCTTCCTCCTATGGTATATCTCCTGTTGTCACTGAATTTAATTTTGGAGGTTTTTTTTTTGTTTGGTTGGTTGTTTTTTGTTTGTTTGTTTTTTGCTCAGTCATGGGGCTTGAACTCTGAACCTGGGTGCTGTCCCTCAGCTCTTCAGCTCAAGGCTAGTGTTCTGCCACTTAAGCCACTACACCACTTTCAGTTTTCTGGTGGTTTCTTGGAGATAAGAGTCTCAAGGATTTTCCTGTCCAGGCTGGCTTTGAACTATGATACTCAGATCTCAGCCTCCTGAGTAGCTAGGTTTACAGGCGTGAGCCACCAGTGCCCAGCTGTATTTTATTTTGGTACCCTGCATCTTGTATATACTTTTATCTAATTGGGGGGGTGGGGAGGAGAATAACAAAATGCTGAAACAAGGATACAGGATGACCCATTGCAACCATAATACTGACAAGACTCTATGCTGGAAATAAACTTTACAACTTCTGCGGGGAAGGAGTTGGGGAGGTGGGGATAGAAGGGATAATAGCAGAAAAACAAAGGACAGGGTAACAATGTTCAACAAGAAATGTACTCATTATCTTACTCATGTAACTGTAACCCCTCTGTATAGCATCTTTACAATAAAATAATTTTTTTAAAAAAAGAATAAAAAATCCCCTTCTTTGAGGGATTTAAATGAAGTCCCCCCTAAAAAAAAAGATAAATGTTCATGTGAAAAATGTGAAGATTTTGAAGAAGATGTAATGGCAGGAGAGCTTTCAAGAGAAAATTGCTGAGGATAATAGAGTGTTTTCAACTTAGAAAGCTCCACTTGCTATTAGGGACAAATCTTTCCTTCCATTTAATGGATTCAAGAAAAACGTTTTGAGTAGTTTGTGGGTCTATGAATATTTAAGCAAAGGAAGTAGATGTTTTTGCATTTTATTAGCAGATATTGTCATATTTTGAGGTTTCATTGTGACTTTCCATACCTGAAAACAAGGTACCCATTTTGAGTTCACTCCCCTTTGTCAATCTCCTTCCCCTCCCCTTGGATTTTCTTATCTCTTATTTGTTCGTTTTGTGACTCTTAATATTGAAATACTAAATACATTGTTGTGGTGTTTTCTCTATACTACTACTTTTCTCTCACAGTTTGTGCTTCCTCATTATAATTTCATAGTTTTGCCTTTCTGGACTAGGGACCAAAAATAAAAAGTAAAAAATGTCAGACAGCATGAGACTTCAGAAAAAGCTATAAAGAAAATAGAAATAGGAAATCTAGATTAAAAAATAGGAAGTATCTTATAAAACAAGTGTTATTTAACAAGAGAAAAAAATGAAAAGCAATTATCAAGCACTTACTATGTGTGAGGTCTAGTTTTCATATAAATAAATCCAAATATGTGAACACTGTCTTCTCTCACCAGCCTCTCCCTGGCAATACCCAGGCCTTCTACATGAGGCTCATGTGATACTAAATTGCTTGTCATTCACCTGTTTCCTCCTCATGTTTCACCCTCTGTCACCTAGCAATTATTCCTTCAACTGTCTATAATTGTTTTCTTCCTTCCCCAGTCATCAAACTATTTTCTTTCAAATACCAAGCCAAGTATATAATCTCCTCCAGGAAGCCTTCCTTGGCTGCAACACATGATTTTCAATTTTCAATAGTATTGCCTTGGCTACTGCCTCAATATATTTTCTCTCCTGTTTTGCTCCCTCACTCTTATTTTTAATGTAAATAAGTGTCCCACCTCTATAGACAGTAAACTTCCCAGGGAAAAGTAGTGACTAGTAGAAGTGACTAGTAAGTGTTTGAAGAATAATTTAATCAATGGATCAATGAAGATGTTGGTGCCAATAATTTTAAGCTTAAGCGTCATGAAAATGGGTTGGGCCATGTGGAGAAACTGAGGTGATTCCTCCAACTAAAATCAATAATTGAGATCAGTTAGGCAAGGATACCAGAGTTTCCATTCTATGGCACTATGAATAGTCCACTTAAGGAATTAACTAGGTTCAAAGATTCAAAGAAAATCACAAAAGTGTGCAGAGACAGGAGGTAGCAACTAGTTATTATTATTACCATTGCTATTTACTCTCCACACAGCCATGTAACTATTGTCATCCTTTATCCTTCAGATGAGAGCAGAAAATCTCAAAAAGTGACATGATAATTAAATGGCAGAGATTGGATACCCACTGTGCCATTGCTGACTGTGGTTCCAACTTGCAAGGTGACATCTCCCAGAGGGGCCATCTCCAGCCGTACCATCACTACTCACCTCCTGCTCTCTCCTTTAGGAAGGAGAAAGGGCCATAGTCACACAACAAATGAAGGCCACACTCTAGGATTTCATAGCACTTTCCTTTGAAAGCCTCATGAAACTTGTGCATGCATGCTTTCTACATCTGCTGAGCTGCATGGTACTGCTAAGCTCTGAGGCTTTACAACTCTCCTTTGTGTTAAGAGAACACTTTCAAATCTGACCAGCTGTTGCATAATAAAGTACACACTGAGTGTCAGAGCAATTGAAGGAAAAAGGTAGTGATTGTGGTTTAAAACTGGATGTAAAAGGAAAGCAGATTACCACTAAAGTGAGGATTTCTGAACTCTATTTGGTCTAAATGGAACTGTGATTGGAAAGAGGAAAAAGACATTTGAAAAAGGTCATGCAAAGGAAATAGTAGCAATTTTGAATTTCAACTAAATGGATCAAATCTGGAACATCACAAATGGAAATATGCTGTAAAGCTCTCTGTGCTGAAGCTATTCATGTACAAAGCAAGGATGAAATAGAAAACTCTGTAATTCCTAAGACTCAGCATAGTCAGCTGATAATTAATGAATTCTATTGGAATAAAATAACATCAAACATACATAAAATGTGCTGCTGATGGGTGAACAGCCTGTGTTTAGGCATTTGTAAAACAGACTGCTATAAAAAGGAGAAAATATGTAAAAGAAAAAGGAACACAGGAAACATGAGTCTTATATCAGTAAATATGTTTTATCTCTCTAGGCACAAGTGTGAGATTATGGATGTGGTAGGCTTAATTAATGAACCACAGTTAAGGATTTGGAGAAAACAAACTTGTTTGCTATGAAAAGACCAAAAGATATTTGAGAACTGAACAGAATCACTCAGTATTTCTGCTACTTTCTGAGTAATCTTGTGAGTGATTTCATTTTCTAACCTTCAAACTTCTGATCTGAAAATGGTTAATAATAACCTACTTCATGACAGAATTTTGATTGTCATAATCATAATTCCTGGCTCATAGAAAAAGCTCAGAGAATAAAGAAAGCTAATGTTGCCAAGTACCTAATATATGCCAGGTATTATTCTACATAATCTGTGCATTAATTCATTTAAGCCTGAGATAGGAGCTACATTTGTCTCTGCTTTAGAGATAAGAAAACTAAGGCACAGAAAAGCTGGACAACTTTTGCAGGACCACAACACAGTAGGGCAGTTGTAGGGCTATGATTTACACTCTGGTCCAGCTGTAGCATCCCTATTTTCACCATGCTACTTTGGTATGCATGTAGTGGGGATGGGGGAGGTCTTGAACTCAGAGTTTTAAGTTCTTGTTTGACTTTTTCTGCTCAAGGCTGGTACTCTACCACTTGAATAATGCCTTTAGTTTTGGCTTTTTACTGGATAATTAGAGTTAAGAATCTTACTGACTTTTCTGCTCCAGTTGGCTTTGAACCTTAAACCTAAAATCTCAGCCTTCTGAGTAGCTAGAATTACAGGCATAAGCCATCAGTACCCAGGAATGCTACTAACAACTAGTTATAAATTCTTCAGAGCATTTATCACGTATAGTTACAAATCTTTTTGCTTAGTCTTCTTTCTCCTAATTGAAAATAAGCTTCCTGAGAGCCAGAACCTTGGCTACTTTACTTATTTGCTTTTTTTTCCCACAACTAGAATTATAGCAGGCACAAAATATTCACAAAATTATGTACAGCAGGGTCTGGAGGTATGGTCCAACTGTGAAGCAAATGTGAAGCCCTGAATTCATACTCCAGTGCTGAAAAAAATAAAAGCACACCATGTTGAATTATAATTGCATTCACTAGTAATAATATTAAGAAACCATAGGAGACTGAGAGAACCAAAGGAAAAAAGATAAAATGAAATATATGTCAGAAAAGATCCTAAGACATAATAGTGTACAAAGCATTGCTAATAATGACCTAGAGGTCAACAATTAGCACAGTTCATTTACCAAAGATAGCATTGCTAATCTTTAGCAATTAAGTCCTTCAATTGTTGATAACAGAATTCAAGACTCAGTTTCAGTTTTCCAAGCTGATAAGAACCAGGAACACCGTGAATTCAGCATCCTTGTGTAGCCAAACAAAAAATCACAGATAGCCTTAAGTCAGAACTCTTTGTGAAAGGAAGCATTCACTGAAACCTTCCAAGGTTGTTATCAATACTCATATTGTTCATAAGAAGAAAATGTGATATCATTTGTCAGCATGCAGGATCAAAGCACATGATCATGGAAATAAAATGGACTTATGCTGCCAAACACTAAAGATTCCATGGGGACCTACTTTTTAATTGTTAACCACATCTACATCCCAGCCTTAACTGCTCTGTTTACATTTGGGCAGTACCTTTGCCTTCATTGATAGGCTAAGGAAGCAGTTACTTCTCCATCTAGCTGGAGAAAGCCATTTTTAAATTTCTTGTGCCTTCAATGTTCCATCTCTTTGCTAGGCGCTGTGAACAAAAACATAGCATTCACTTTCAAAGGCTAAAGAGGCAACATTCATTTGATGTGTTTGTCTGAGACATCTGTCTATATACTGGATTTTAATCCTCTACTTAGAAAATTTACTGTAATTTTTATTAAAAACTAAAGGTATATTGTTAGTGGATAGTTGCCAGTGACCAATCTATTGCCTATGATGTATACATGGACACTATTTGTGACTTCTATTAAAAACTAAACTAGCATAAATGATGATGTAAGAGCCAGAATTTTGGTTTCAAATGTGTTGGCATGTTGATATATCAATAGAATGTGTGTGTGTGTGTGTGTGTGTGTGTGTGTGTGTGTGTGTGTGTCTGTATGTCTGTGTGTCTCTATTTTTTTAAAAAGGTGAGTATTTCTCCTTTTCAAGACAAAAACTAAGACCTCGGGATTATCTATAAAACAAATATGCTGTATCTACATGTTTTTGATTTATTCTTCTAACAGTAATAAAATATGGCATTTACTTTTGAGTTTGTATTCCATTAAGATGTTAATTTTTCATCCCAAGGGTTAGAGGAAAAAAATGGGAACTACTTAAAAAGCATTTTAAACACTCATAAAAAGAAGTAGGTTGATGTGTAGCTATGAGAGGTCCCCTGCGGCTTTCATTAGGCTACATTTTAGCAATGTCAGAACCATAAAAGAAGAGAAAAAGAAAAAGAAGGAGGAGGAGGAAGAGGAGGAGGAGGGGGAGGGGGAGGGGGAGGAGGGGGAGGGGAGGGGGAGGAAAGGGAGGAGGAGGGGGGAGGAAAGAGAGACAGAAAGAAAGAAAGGAAGGAAGGAAGGAAGGAAGGAAGGAAGGAAAGAAAGAAAGAAAGAAAGAAAGAAAGAAAGAAAGAAAGAAAGAAAGAAAGAAAGAAAGAAAGAAAGAAAGAAAGAAAGAAAGAAAAGAAAGAAAGGAAAGAAAGAAATTTAATATATTTTCTCAACATTATTTCTCTCTAGCCTGAGAACAGAAGGGGAAAGGGCAATGTCATTTTAACATACAACTTGAGAGCGTCTTTCCAGAAACATAAACCAAGTCATCTCTAGGATGTGAGCCTTTTCTATTTACCAAAACCTACCAGACTAATTTCTAAGAGCTGAGTTTCCTCAGGTCTGGAACAGACCACAGACATCGGGCCTCAAAGGATTTGTCATTGTAGGAGCTAACATTGAGAGTACATGCTGAGTGATTAAAGAGGCATTGTGGTGGAATGGTCAAAGCACCAGCTCTGGAGCCAGATTCCCTGTCGATAAGTCCTCAACCTGTCACGTACCAGCTGTGCGATCTTCTGCAAGGTACCGAACCTCTTGTGCATCAGTCTCTCAATGATGGGATTGAGATCATAATAGTAACTTCCTAATAAAATTATTCTAAAGATTAATGTTAATACTTACCAGCTCTTAAAATAACACCTTGCAAATAACAAGTCCTAAATGTTGATTGAGAGACAGTGTGACCCCCATCCAACTTGACCAACAAGACAAGGTCAGTAACAGTCATCTTCTCCCTCTTCTGTCCACTCCCTCTAGAATTTCCATTTCTCTTCATCACCACTTGTGTGTATTGCTTTAAGTTGATTTTTCTTGGCTGAATATATTCTCTAGCCCTCTCTAGGTTCAGGACCTGGGAATAGAAACCTCCTCCCCACCTGCATTCCCACAGCCATTTACCTGCACCATTATCCTCACTCTGCTTATCTCGGTTCTGTGTCTCTCTCAAGAGGGCTGCCAGGCAGTACTGGCTGTGGGAGAGTGTTGTGATTTTAAATAAGCTTCAGTGAGGCACGCTATTGCTTAGAAATGGTTTCTCCTTCCTGAGCAATCCACCCATCCACCAATTATTTTCAGAGGCACTTGCTCTAACTTTTGACTAATATTGTTACAGTCCTCTGTTATTGAAAGCAATATTGCAGGTAGCAATAAGCCTGAATAAGAACTTCGGAATGGGATCCAATGATGTATTCTGAGATTGGTTTGGGAAAAGGGAGATGAAAAGTAGTGCAGGAAGGGTGTGAGTCGGATCAAAGTACACCATATGCCTATATGTACACGTCCAAATGAAGCCCCCTTGTACAACTACAGGACACTAATAAAAATGTGAGGAAAAAGATTAAAAGAGAAAAATAATAAAATCCATACAACAGCAACCAAAAATATAAGCTAATAGAAGATGCAGTGTTATTTCATGTCTCATTAAAGTAACTTCTCAGGATAACAACAAGACAATAACAATTGTAAGGTTCATTCAGAGGTGTAAGTATGAAAAACAACTGCTTTTTAAATTGATAAATGTGATGACAATTCACATTTTTCCTGCAACTCACATGATAGACTAGTCACATGTGGCTTAAGCGGGGTCAGCAGTACTTCCTGTGTTTCTATGCACTTACGATAACTTCACCCATTTATTTCTGATCAAAAGAGCAATTTAGAATGCAAATGATGCAAGTGAATGGAGGAATGAGGCTATTATAGAAACTCTGATTCATACTAATTAATTGAAAGTCACTCTTAAACCTATCACACCTGTTATCCTGGCAACTCAGGAGGCTAAAATCTGAGGATCATGGCTCAAAGCCAGCTAAGGCATGAAAGTCTGTGAGACTATTATCTCCAGTTAACTACCAAAAAGCCAGAAGTGGAGCTATGGCTCTAGTGGTAGAGTGCTGGCCTTGAGGGCACACAACAACAATAACAACAACAACAACAACAACAACATAGGGGCAGTGCCAAAACCCTGAGTTTAAGGCCAAATATGGGTGCTCGCATACTCTTCCCCCCACCACAGAAACACATTAGTCTTAGATATCAACTCTTTGAGCTTAATTACTAAGGTGGCACATCAATGTGAGATACACCTCAGGCGGAACTAATGCTGCACAATAGCAGGACGTTATCATGCATCCCCATAGAGGGAACTTTGCCTTCAAGGGTAGACATGGAAATTGTAGAACAAAAACTCAACTGATGGGAAAAGAAATAAAACCTTACCTGTGCTAAAGTACAGCACAGACCTGGAACTTCAGAGCTTCTAAGAAGCTCTTATGTGATACTTGGCTATGTAGACTTTGCACTGAGAATCGTTATCATCATCATGGGAAGTACTAGAATTCCTGAAGAAATGGTATCATCCAGCATGGTATAATTAACAAAACCTTTAGACTCAAATGGTGATGATAGCTTGTGATGATGAATGTACTTCCATAATTTATTTGGCAAGCCATTGAAATTTGAAGAAAATGGTCCAGCAGGTAACATAATCTCTTCGGCTCTCTTGGGTAGCATTCGGAAGCAGTATCTAAGGACCAGATGCTTACTAAAAACACTGTATGCAGGGCACTAGTGGCTCATACCTATAATCCTAGCTACTCCAGAGCTAAGATCTGGAGGATCACAGTGCAAAGCCATCCCAGGCAGAAAAGTCTGCAGAATTCCACATCCAATTCGCCAATAAAATGTCAAAATAGAGACATGCCTCAAGTGGTAGAGCACACAGCTGTGACCAAGAAAATTGAGTCTTGTTCTAAGACCTGAGTTTAAGCTCCAATCTGAGCGATAAATAAATAAATACTACCATAACAGCCGTAAGCTTAACTCCAGAGTTCCAGGCTACCAGCCTAATGTTTAATAAATATTAAAAGGGGGTTGGAGGGATAGAGAAAGAAAAGAAAGGAAGGATGGAAGGAGAGAAGAGAATAGAGAGAGAAAAAGAGTAAGAAAAAAAGAAAGATATCATATCTTGAGTCAGCAATAGCAGGCAGAATTTTGGAAATGGGCGAGAATAAAAGACCATCCATTTTAATCACTAGAAAAACCTTACACCTAAGACAAAGGGATCTAACTGTGTAATACTTTCTTAAACATAATAATTGCTATTTGGCTTTTGACTCATTTAAAGTGCACTTCCACTTTATATTTTATCTTCTTTAGTCTCTTTAGCCTGCAATATAGACAAGGGATTCTGAGCTTTTCAAGGGGTATAGCAGTGCCTTTACCCAGTTCCCTTTTGCTCCAAATAGGACTTCTAATAATTCCCTGGAGGAACTCTGGGGAACATTTCCAGCCCACTAAGAACTGGCAAAGAAAGGCTTCAAGCCAGGCACCAGGAGCTCAAGCCTGTAATCCTAGCTACTAGGGAAGGTGAGATCTGCAATTCAAATTCAATTTATTTGCAACTCAAAACTAACCCAGGCAGAAAACCCATGAGATTCTTACTTGAAATGAACCAGCAAAAAGTCTTACATGAACTTGTGACTCAAGTCATAGAGCACCAGCCTTGAACAAAACAAAACAAAAACTAAGGGACAATGCCCAGGCCCTGAGTTCAATCCCCAGTACCAACATGTGTGCGCAGACATGCACACACACACGAACCACATGTTTCATTTAGGTGAACTGTGTCCCGGGCTCTGTGTTTATGAAGTGTTTATGAAGGTGGTTCACACAGCCTTTAGCATTCAGTGGAAGAAGTGTAACACAGTAACTGGAGGAGCAGTAGCTGAGACCTGAAGAGGGCCAGTCAGAGCCAGTAGGAAGGTAAGAAAACTTAAGCAGAAGGAACAGTATTTACAAATTCTCAGAGAAGGCTGGATAGGACACATTTGTTTCAGAGACTACCACTATTAAACAAGTTTAATAGTGTCTCATATAAATTAGGGTATACAGTATCAAAGTCTTGACAAGGAACATCTAATAAATTTAAAGCAAAGAATTGGAGAAGAGTTTCACATGGAGGTTATTAATGGGCAAAAAAAAAAAAAAAAAAAGGGGCAAGGTAAACTAAAATCTGAGAGATACTCCAGGACTGTTAAGCACAGGGAAACTTTGTCCTCCAAGATACAAGGACAAGTTGAGGCAGTGGTTAGCTGGCCATGGATAAAAGTTTACCGATCTGTCAGGACTGGACCTTTGCAGTGAGGAACTAAGTGCCCACTCTTGCTATCATCCTTCCAATTACTGTTCTTCTCTGACCAGATCTAACAAAAGCTGTATGCAATCCAGATTTATCAGCTTCTCAGGCTCAAGCAAGGTGAAGAAGAGGAATGGAGCAGGCAGAGAAAAACAGAATACCTACAACATACATTTGGAAAAAGCAAAACCAAAGGATTTATTATATACTAGGGCTGATAGTTTATCATTTATCCTAAGACAATGGAGAGAATTAAATGGTATTAAACAAAGGACCATTATGCAAAAATATCACCTGCAATGTATTTTGTGTGGGCAGAATGATGGGACAAGATGAGAGATAGAAAGAGGAGCTAGTAACTTACTAAAGCTGTCTGGGCCAGAGGTGGAGATGCCAAATCAGGAAGGTGGAAGTGAAAACACAGAAAATGAACTTGACTCCAGATTCTTCTAGTTGGACACTGGTTTCATTGTTGTTGCTGCTGCTGCTATTGCTTTAAGGATAGATGGAACTAGTAAGAATACAGAGGAGTGAGAATGTGAAGAGAATGAATTGGAAATCTAGACCAGAGAAAGAACATGAATTTGGGATTTGGGTCTCAGAGTTACAAGAGGTAAATGTGTGGCCCAGGTCATTTTGCCTCTTTGGGCTTCAACTATTCCTAATGAGAAAATAAACTGGATTCCTGAAGTTTGGAATTACATTCTTTTTCATTAATTGGAGCCTGGAAACAATTTCCACTTACGAAATGCAGAGGGTTTTTGTTTTTATTTTTAAATTAAGCAAACTTCAGGAACTCACAGAAAGGGGCTCTTGATGTGGTTCAATTGAGGGCAAGTGCTGAGTTTGTTCATTCAGCTCTTCCTTTGTCAGTGCTTCAGATTTTATGTGAGAACACATCACAAATAAAGAGACAGTTAGTATGTCTTCTCTGCCCTCAAAAATTCTTGAACCAGACTTCATACTAAGCATGCTGGAATGATTCAAAATAACTTCAAGGGCTTCAAGATTCTATTTATAATGCCTTCCTTGTGGGTTCTGGAATCTAGGATACAGCTGTCTGTGCTGTTAATTATCACTCTTATAATTATTAATTTGGGTTCTAAGTGTCCTTCATGGAACCTTGGTCTACCTTAGCTGATAAAATAAATGTTACTGCAGAAGTACTTATCAATTTAAAACCCATGATGAGGACAAAGCACTCCAAGGCTCTATTAACTTTTCCATAATTATGTGTCTCTCTAACAAAGGAACTTCTCCAAGAAACAGATAGGGTAGTAGAACAGCAGTGTGAATGTAATTTATGAAACAATGAATGGAATGAGAACCCACTGTAAATCAAAGTCCCATAACCAAAAATCACTAAAGTCAGCTGGAAAGGAAAAGCATTAGCTTAAGCCTCCAGGGTCACAGTTTTGTTCACTAAAGAAAACCCATGGGGGTCAAGCAAGTTTTGCAAAGAGCTTTTAGATGCTGTCCTGTTGTGGTTTGCTGTGGGTTCTTATTCTCTCTGTCTATAGTCTTGTGCTCATGCATGTGCCTTCCTTGATTTGAAAGACTCCCCTGCAACTCGCCCTTCTTCTCACCTCTAAGTTTCTAGTCATCTTAAACAAATTGTTCCTCCTGGACCTGAAACTTCCAAGTTGCTATTGCTATTTTTCCTCATCCACCTCCTCCTCCTCTCCTTTTATTTAAAAAACCAAGGTGTTATCAGAGGGGTTACAGTTACATACGTAAGCTAATGAGTACCTCTCTTGTCCAACTGGTTACCCCCTCCCTCATTTTTCTCCCACTTTACCTTCTCTCCCCCCCAACTCCTCTCTGTTGTACAGGTCATTTCCAACATATTGTCTTGTGAGTATAACTGTTGCACTGGTTAACCCTTTGTCCTTTGTCTCACCATTTTTTTTTATCCCCCTTCCCTTCCCTAATTCAGGTAAACATATATGCAATACCCAGGGTACCAAAATCAAATACAAAGACAACAGGGGGTAAACCATAGGAAAAAAAACACAAAAGAAATCACATAGTACATTAAAAACATGAACAACAAAGAAAAACCTCTTTTTTCCACATCTTGGAGTTCATTTGTTTAGCATCATCTTATATGGTTTTATGTACCTAGCTATTGAGCTATTCTGCTCATCTGTGAGGGCTATCCTAGACATATATTAGTTATTACAAATTCTCCTCTCCTTTTTGTCTATACTGGAGTTTAAACTCAAGGATTTACCCTTGCTAGGTAGGTGGTCTACCACTTAAGCCACTCTTCCAAGCCCCTTCTTGCATTGGTTATTTTCAAGATAGGATCTCACTTTATGTCCAAGCCAGCCTATACTCTTATTTGCATTTCCTCATGTTGCTAAGATGCCAACTAAATGTCAATGAGCTTAGTCATATGCTTCCCCTATAGCTGGGGAAGGCACCACTGTGCCCAGATATTGATGAGATGGAATCTTGAAAACGTTTCTGGCCTTGAACAATTCTCCTAGTCTCCACTTCCCAAGTAGCCAATATTACAGGCTTGAGTCACTGTACCCTCTCCCAGTTACTTTTTCTATCTTCTGGACTATCATTGTACTTTTTCTATATAAGCACTCAAGGTTTTTTATTTTGTGTCATAGTAATAAATGCACATCTTGTTCTCGCCTGTAAGTCAGAACCTCTCTAATTCATCTTTGTGTCTGTAAGGTGTTATATACTCCATGCATATATAGTGACTGAATGAGTGAATACAGCAATCAATTAATGAAAATCAATCAATGAAAATCAATGTGAGGGTTTAGTATAGAGATGGTGGGGAGGAGCAGGAATGGTGAGTTCTGAAGACAAAAAGCAAGGAAAGGAAAGAAATGAGCATATCCATTAAAATGTAATTATCTCTAGAGACATCTAGAGATGTTGTAGTTTTCTTTTCTACCAAAAATGCAGTGCTTGTCCCCATAAAATATATGAAAATGATAAACATTCCAAAATCTTAACTAAATAATAGGTTGCATTATAAGTAAAGAGGAGAGAAAGAAGAAAAACCAGAGTGGTCAGCAATCAGTAATTGTGATACTAGTTGTTTTCAAGGTATTCAAGTTACTCTTATTGAGTCTTTATCATATTGTGCCAAGATGTGGAGTAAACAGAGTAAAGATATTGTTTTACTGGGTTCTGCGATTACAGGTATGTACTGCTATACTCTGCCCCATGTATTTTTTATTATTTAATTTGTTTTTAACCACTAAAATATGGAAGTTAGCAATATACCTCTGATTTTCGGGTTAAAATAAATACAATTGTCAATAGTACAATTACACTAGGTAGATAGTTACTTACCATCTTTAGCACACCAAACAGAACATACTTAAGAGTGAAATGTGGATGCCACAGGCAGGGACAGCCCTAGTGAGATGCGAATCCAATGCAAATAATGTGTTCTGGAGTTCACTTGCAGGCATACTGCTCCTAAATCTCTGCACATGGTGTTTCTCTATCATGATAACCTAGAATTGTTCTTTTAGCTCTAAAGTTCATCAAGTTAACAAGAGAAGTATATGAGAGAATAAGCATTGAGGAATAAGCAACAAAGTTTAGTCAACTTGTTTGCTGAAGCTAAAAATATACAGCAATGCCTTGACACTTTTCTCTCTTTGTGTGTGACTCTGAATACTTCTGACATGTAGGAATTAATAATTCTGTTAAACAGACATATAGGAATAAAACCATGAGAAAGTCTACTCAACACATTTCAAAGGAGTCCTCATTCCATTTATACTTAATTGCATGCAACACCATCGTCATTTCCTTATCTCTCGTCTTGTTTCTTACCATAGCCAGAAATTATTTAATATGATCTAAGAACTGGCCCCAGCAATGTGGCTCATGCCTGTAATCCCAGCTAGTGGCAAAGGCAAGAGGACATAGTCTGAGGCAGGAAGATCATGCAAAAACACAAACTCTTATCTGAAAAATAGTAAAAGACACAGACTGAGAGTGTGGCTCAAGTGGGAAAGCAACTTGCCTAGCAAGCACAAAGACTTGAGTTAAAATCCCAGTACCATCCAAAAACAAAATAAATACTAACTACTGTATATCAGAATGTGTATCCATGATTATGTCCAATGATCTGCATTTTTAGGGTTATGGAAATAAAAATAAGATTTGTTGGGTCTGAAAAAAATAATAAGACATCTTTATATTTATGCTTTGTTTATAAACCCAGATAGCCTACTGATTCATACAGCCAACTGCATTCAGAATGCTCTGTGGACATCCGTGTTTATAGATGTGGGAACATGAAATTGAAAGCACAGTGATTATCATGGTCCTGCCTCATATTTGCTGTTTGTTTATAGACATCATCCACTAGATTCACTGGTGCTCCCATAAGCTGAGTGTCAATTCTCAGCATCAGACTGGGCCTGCTTTTCTCAGCAGTACTTTGGTGCCATTCATTATTTACACTGGATAGGTAAGAAAAAGACACACTCACACTGTTGACATTACAGTTAAGATTTATTGCACTTGTTTAACCTATATTTAAAAAATACTTTATGCATAACATCTTTGAACTAAAATACAAGTAAATAAAACTTTGCAACAAATCCATTTATCTTTAAAAATGTTAATCACAACATTCAAGTTTTCTCACCAGCAAATGGATCGGACATTTAAACCACCCTAATATTTAGCAGCTTGAAATATATTCTAGTACTCAAAGTAATATTCCATTTTGCTGCAAGTGCACACTTCCCATTTCTTACAGAAAACTCTTCAAGCAATTAGAAGAGCAAAGAATTATAAATTAAATTATTACTGATGGGGCTGGGAATACAGCTTAGTGGTAGAGTGCTTGCCTAGCATGCATGAAGCCCTGGGTTCAATTCCTCAGTACCACATACACAGAAAAAGCTGGAAGTGGTGCTGTGGCTCAAATGGTAGAGCGCTAGCCTTGAGTAAAAGAAGCTCAGGGACAGTGCCTACGCTCTGAGTGCAGCAAGACCCAGGACTGGCAACAAAAATTATCACTGATATTAAGCGCATCTTTTCAGTCCTGGGCAACTCTATGCCCATCGTGTATCTCTAACCATCTCACACCAGTCACCTAACTCTCTAGTTACTGCTTTTTCACCTGGCATATGATTTCCTCTGTATCTTGTATTTCATACACTATTGCTGTGTCTTGAATGTCAAGCACAAGCAATCCTAAGTAAGCGTCACAAGTAAGCCTCTTCATCTCTCATCTTGATTCTGTTGCCAGCAAGTCATAGGCCAGAAAGGCAGGCACTAAAATAAAGAATATGAAGTGAGTGTGTTCAAAAGACCCTCACTGCAGTTAGCATGAATGAGCACACGAGCCCTCTGCTTTTTTCACGTAAATTGTAAATGTTGTGCTCTTGCCATTTTCACCCTGTCACATGAGTCTGACACAGCGCTGCTCTGTAAGGAGTGACCAGAGCACGGGAGACTCCAACATAATAAATTAAATACAACTAGGCAAGAGGGACATCATATTCATTATTTGCAGATCCAATCCTCTCGCTGAATTTGACATTTAATGCAAAGCAGGAGGTCTACTGCCTTCTAAGAATCCATACTATAGTAGAGATTCATTAAAAAGTTAATGTTAGGGCTGGGAAGGTGGCTCAGTGGTAGAGTGCTTGCCTTGCATGCATGAGGCCCTGGGTTCGATTTCTCAGCACCACATTAGCAAAAAGAAAAAAGCCAGAAGTGGCGCTGTGGCTCAAGTGGTAGAGCACTAGCCTTGAGCTGAAGAGCTGAGGGACAGCGCCCAGGCCCAGAGTTCAGGCCCCATGACCAGCGCCCCCCCCCCAAAAAAAAGTTAATGTTAGAAACTAGCTGGGTACTGGGGGCTCACACATAAAATCCTGGCTACTCAGGAGGCTGAGATCTGAGGATAATAGTTTGAAGTAAGCCAGACAGAAAGTCCATGAGATTCTTATCTCCAATTAACCAGCAAAAAGCTGGAGGTATGACTCAAGTGGTAGAGTGAAAAAGATAAGGGACAGTACCCAGGCCCTGAGTGCAAGTCCCAGTACTGTCTGTCTGTCTGTCTGTCTGTCTGTCTGTCTGTCTCTCTCTCTCTCTCTCTCTCACACACACACACACACACACACGTGCGCACATGCACACACACACACACACACAAAATCACCCACCTCCTCTAATCCCAAGAAACATCAACATTAATTTCAATAGATTGTTTGGTAATTTTTTCCCCTAAGGGAGTCTTGAAGGAGAGAATTAAGATAAATATTTAAATAATCTGAGATACATTTCACTTACAAACTTAGCATTTGGAAATAAGTAAGTTCCATGTTTAGGAAAAAAATATCTTTTCTATGTGTTTGGGGAAGAAGAGAAGAGGTGGGGTTTGGCTGAATTGTGGTGTGACTGACTCATTTCTTTATTTCAGTTGGCATATGACTCTATAGCTTAGAAATAGGAAATAAATTCTAAATATAAAAAATAATGACCCATGCAGAATTTAAACACTTCAATCATACTTGGGTATAAAAAATTTGCATTTCTACCGGAAACTCTCTAAATAGTGCCTCCTGTGTTATACACTATAGAGGAATACAGATCTAATTAATGAGCCAGGAGTTGAATGGCCTGAGTTTTTTATCCTTGTCTGTTGCTAGAAGAAATATCATTAATGTTTAATAATTAATCATGTTAAATCTTCTGTTGCTAGAAAGGTACTTCCCAATCTCAGCTAATTCTGCATAGAAATTGTATTATATTTTCCTTGTGAATGCACTCTTCCCTCAGTGATTATCTTTCCTTCTCCACCTACCTCAAACCTTCAACAAGCTCTTCTTTTCCCTTACTCTGACTCAGGAACTTGCTTCCTGTTTTCCTGAAACAGCTTTATTTAACCAAGGGAATTTCCCCCAAGCTGCTACCATTTGTCAGCCCTCCTACCTGCATCTGCGCCCTCCTGCCTCTGCCAATGGACTCCCCATATTTCTGGCTAGAGCTTTTACCCTTTTCTGCCCAGGTGGATATTGATTCATCACTGTTCCCTCTTTCTCTTCTGCATTACCAACATTTCCCTCATCATTGGAGCTCAGTATACTTCAGTTCCACTGGAGCAAAATCACACTGCAATCTCTTTTCTTAAAACCATCCCATGAGGAGCTGGAAAGGTGGCTCAGTGGTAGAGCGCTTGCCTTGCATGCATGAGGCCCTGTGTTTAATTCCTCAGCCCCACATAAGCAGAAAAAGCCGGAAGTGGCACTGTGGTTCAAGTCGTAGAGCACTAGCCTTGAGCTGAAGAGCTGAGGGACAGCACTCAGGCCTAGAAAAAAACATCCCATGAAGAGTCTTGCTTTATAAGAAAGGTCATTAGAAAAGATCGTGTCTTTTTCCTTTCTTTTTTGAACTTACAGATCAGGATTTTATTCCTACCAAAAAAAAAGGCATTTTATTCACAGTGTCACCAATGATCTTCATCATCAACTCTGTGTTGTCACCATAATGCGCCACAAACAGCATTGGATATCATTGATCACTTTTCTTCTAGAAATATTTGCTTCACTTGGCTTATATAATGTATGTGTGTGTGATTGTTTTCCCTCTCTGCAGCTTTTTTTTTTTCTCAAAACAAACTTTGCTTGTAAGTTCACCCTCGTTACTAACATTTGTCAAGTTGTCTGTAGCATTAATCTCCTTTTATATTTGTATCTGCTTTTCTGTTGATCTCCCAGTGCCATACTCTTAAATCCATCCCCATGAAAATGGCTTTCATTGCTCTCTGAACATTACACTTCTCCCAAGAGCTCAAGACGCAAATTCAACTTCTCACTGGAATGTATGATAGACATCATTATCACAGGGTCTCAAAATTAAGCCCTAGCCAGCCCAGGCAGAAAAATCCCCTTGAGACTCTTATCTCATATTAACCACACAAAAACCCAGAAGTGGAGCTGTGGCTCAAAATGGTAGAACACTAGCCTTGAGCAAAAGAACTCAGGAACAGTGCCCAGGTACTGAGTTCAAACCCCATAACCAACAAAATTAATAATTAATTAAACTCTTGATTTTCCACTTGATACTACTAACAACTCCTACCATTTTAAGGCAATTCCACTTCCCTAGCCACTCCAACATAGACTCATCCTAGACTTCTCACATCTGGTCCATTTACAAATTCTATCCACTATACTTCAAATCCCATATCAGAAGTTTCACCAAGTTTTAGCATCTTTTTCCTTCCATCCTCATCAATATGATGCTCATCCCTGGCTGGACTTCTAGAGGACTCCTTGAAGATGATTTTTCTCTTCAATCTGTTCTCAATAGATCAAGTCATTCTTTACCTTAAACTTTAATGACCCACTCAGAGGAAAAGTCGAAGTCCTTAACATCTAAGATGCTATAAGATTTTGCTCCCATCCTTGCTCTGACTCAGCATCTAGCTGCCTTTCTTTGTCCTCTTGATTCTGGTCCTCCTGACATTTATGTTTCTGTAACATATATAGAACATTTCCAGCTCAGGGTTTGATCTTCCTCAACCAGGATTATTTTTCCCCAAATCACCTCTTTTTGAAATCTTTATCAAAATCTTAGTTTCTCAGTGAGAGCATTTCTGCCTTCACAGTAAATATGCAATTTACCTCCTGCATTCCTGCTTTATCCTCTTACTTTTTCATTTATCACAATCAAACATATATTTAATTTGCCTGGCATACTTCTCTGTCTTCCTAATTAGAATAAAAGGACAGAGATTTCATCTACTCCACCCCTCTCTTAAATCCCAAGTGTATACTCAAATATCAGATACATGGGATGGTGAATAAATGTTTGTTAATTGTGCACATAAATAAGTGAACCCTGACTATGTCATGTATAGTTGTTATATGATTTCAGGGCACAATAAAATCTACTGTGCTTATTGAATTACTGTTGAAGAAAGTAAATTATCTTTAGAATATTCTGTAGTTTTATTATTTTTTAAAGAGTCAAAGTTATAAATCTAACTTTTATGTTAAAAAATGTGTGTGTATGATTCCATGCTGATATCGATCAGATATTTATATATATGTAAATTATTCCATAACACCATGGAATCATTTGTTTAAATGAAGTATTATTTGAAAATCCTAGATGTAGAAAATGAAGGAGAGATCATTGTCACCCACAAACAAAATAGAGCTTATCTCGATTGCTTCAAGGGTACCTCAGAGCAGAGTTTCAAAATAGCTGAGCTCAGTCTGGGCACTGGTGGTTCATGCCTAAATTCCTAGCTATTTAGAAGGCTGAGACCTAAGAATCACAGTTTGAAGCTAGCCTGGGGAGGAAAGTCCATGAGACTCTCATCTCTTTAAAAGTGGAGCTGCGTCTCAAGTGATAGAGCTAGACTTGAGTATAGTACAGAAATAGAGCCCAGGCCTTGAAATCAAGCCTTAGTACACACACACACACACACACACACACACACACACACACACACACACACACACACACACACACACACACACACACACACACCTGAGCTCTTATAATGATCTAACCCAAAAGATACATTATTCTACATATATGCTTCGTATTAAGCTGAATATTTAACCAGAAGATTTTTTTTCTTAATAGTATTGGTTGTCACTGCACTAATAATGCTAAGGAAATACTTTCCTTTGCTAATAGTCTTACATGTCCTCATTAGGTCCAACCACAAAATATTAAGTAGAGTCCCAGAGGGCCTTCCCATAGTAAACAAGAAAGAACAAGGCAAAGCCACATTCTGAATTGCTAAATGACTTTTAGCCTGACATCCGGGGGCCAGTGAGCTTTGTCACCTGAGAGGTTTTCCTCTTCTACCCTTAAGAACTGAAGCCAAGACAAGTTTGGACATTTTTTTTTCCTGGCAACTTATCTTAGTCTTCATTCATGATTTTTCAGCATCTTGAATTTCCCCTCCCTGTGAATGAAAAGAAATGTAGACCGAACAGATTGCTGACAATTTACCCCCAATCACTCGCGTTTCCTCACCGTCACAGGTGGCCACAAGCACAGCAATCTTAGGGATTAATAACCACATAATTCTTACTAGGAAGCAAAGAAAAATCCTTAACAAATTTCATTTCATGGGGTCAGGCTCTATAGGTTTTGTCTCTGTGGAATAAAAATCAGCATTTATAAGACACAACTGTAGTAGAAAATTTAAAGTTATCCTTCCATTTCCCCTAATGAAAGCCACTGTGCTCACGTTTCTATGCAGTGATGCTACTTCCTGGTGCACAGATAGATATGGACCAAAATGAAGACAGCAGATTTCCTCCCAGGATTTGAGATTGCTCCTCAGAGATGTTTTCATCTGTCTGTGTGTGTTAGTGCTGAAACTCATAGATGGCATAAGGCTGGGATGAGAATAGGACTGCTGTGTCCAGTGTATGCACAAAACAAGGGGGTCAGCTGAGGGAAGGAAGAGTGAGACTGGCCTGGGGAGAAAGGAAGAAGCCTTATGACAAGGGAGAGACAGCCTGGTGAAGGCCATGATGGGAAAACTCCCTTTATTCCTATGCTTTGTGGTTCCTGTGTCTAGATGACTTCAAAATTGAACTTCCCATCATTCCCTGTTTCCTGACAATAAAATTTTCATTTTGACATGAGCTTTAGTGTAAATGGGTATCTATCTGTTTTATGCAACAATGTTTTCCCTAGATTACCACCATAATAAACTCCTTCAAGAAGCAAGTCAAAGAAAGAAGTTACCACTGTGCAGCTGTAACTTGATCCCATGGCTTTCCATACAAATCCCCACCACAGCCTCTCATCAGTATTGTCCTACTAGGATTTCCAAGTGCTGGCTGCACAATTCTAGAAAAATCTATCTCCTATGGGAAATTATGATTAGTAGTGAATGTCAAGCTGCATCTATCTCAAATTTGGTGAAAATTGATGTAATTTACCAAATGGATGCAGAAATTGTGAAAGATTAAAAGGGGCCAGGGCCAGTGGCCCACGCCTGTAATCCTAGATACTCAAGAGACTGATATCTAAGAATGGCAGTTCAAAGACAGCCTGGGCAGAAACTCCAGAAGACTTTTATCTCCAATTAATCACTGGAAAATTGGAAGTGGCTCTGTGGCTCAAAGTGCTAGCCTTGAGTGGAAAAAGCTCAGGGAGTTTAAGCCCCACACCCCCCCCCCAAAAAAAAAGGTGATAAAATGTTTTAATACATTTTTGTTGTAAAAATACTGTATAGAGGGGTTACAGTTACATGAGCAAGGTATTGAATACATTTCTTATCAAGCATTGTTGCCTCCTCCTTTGTTTTTCCCCTACCATCCCTTCCCTCCCACCTCCACAGCTACACTCCCCCCCATAAAATGTTTTACAGACAAATTAATCTGATATTTTTTGAAAGAGCTAAGAAACATTATTTTTCATTTATTTCATTTGAAATAGATCAGTACAATGGCTATTTCTGAACTTTTTTGTTAAATAGAGAATGAACAAAGTTGTAGAAATTGTACTTTGAGTTAAAGTGAAAATTGAGTTGACATGAAAATTTTACTATGCATTTTCATTATTTAACACCAATATAAATAATGTAGCTAAAAGACACCGTTCAACTGCATGTTAATGTCAAGAAGATAGAAGACACTGTTTCTCAATGAAAGGGGGCATCTCTGCGAGTCACCTTCACTACTGCCTTGCTTGTAAGGCCTGGCATTACCCCAGGACCTCACGCGGGGCATTTGACCTTTGGTACAAGACTCACCATGTAACTGTTTATTTGTCCATCTCCCCTCTTAAACTATAAGCTTCTTGAGTAGATAGAGGGGCCATTAAACAGAAGTAATGATACAGTAGAAAAAATAAAAAAGACTTTTGGAGTAAGTATGAATTGGAGGAAAGAAAAATGTCTCCTTCTGAGATGCCTGAGACTTGCATGTGAAGAAGGTCCAGTGAATTGTATGACTCCTGAGAGCAGAATAAATCCCTGCTCTGTAGCAATGGATTAGGGTGTGGTTAGTAGTTAGAACTGTAGTAAGCAATGATATGGTCTTGAAAGCACATGTCCAGTAGGATAGAGAGATGCTTGAGGGCAGGGCTTTAGAGACTGTACATTCCCAGGAGACTATATTTCACAATGTGACAGCATTAATAGGCACTCTGTCCAGAGAGGGGCAGTAATCCACATGCCTAAACACAAGTCGTTCTGGAGCAAGATTGCCCAGATATGCTTATTTATTCATTTGTAGTATCTTTATTTGTGGAAAAGGGCTTCAGTTTAACATTTGTGTGTATGTACTATGCATCTTATCAGCATCAGTTTCCAGATTTCTAAGATTTAAATCTCAGCTGCACCACTTAGTAGCTGTGAGCCACTAGAAAGTAATATGTTTTTCTCTGTGCCTAATATTTCTTAACAACTTGGAGCTAGTGATAATATCTTCATTATAATTACATATAATTATATAATATATAGCATATAGCATATAAATATATAATTAGATAATTAATTATATAAGAATTAAGTTGCAAGTGGAGGTGTAGCTCAAGTGACAGAGCCAATATTGAGCAAAAAAGTCAAATGAGGGCACAAGGTGCTAAATTCAAGCCCTAGTACCAGCACATACTCACACATAGGGAGAATTAAAAAAATCAATATTTTAAGCAATTTTGGGTATATAGTAAGCTTAATGTATATATTTGTAAAATTAATTTTAATGAGGAAAGAGAAAGAATTATTAACCCCAGATTCCCATTGCTTAAATATGTATTTAGATGATATATAAAATAAATATAAATTGTCTTAATTTACAGAGTTAATATACTTGTGACTCATATACAAAGGCATTTCTAATACAAACTAATTTCTAAGTCACAATATTAATTTAATACAATAGCTTATATTATTCTTACCCACACTAAATACCATTCTTCACATGTATTATGGTACTGGCTGCAGGTTGTTTTGAGTTTGGATACTTTTACTTCCATGTGCCATATAATGACTCAATCCTCCCACTTCTCCACGATTGTATAGTGCCTCAAGACATTAGCCTTACAACATGCCTACCCCTGTCCTTTTCTTTTTGGTTTAAGATAATTAACACAGCACTATTTTGTGTAAATACATTCATACATACAGGAGTAAGAGGCATAGCCTTTGCTTGGTACTGCTTGGCTGGAAGGTAGACTTGCAGATGGTATAAAATATGCTTTTATTACTATTTTAAAAACTTTCTATGATTTAGTTAAGACATAAACCAATCTTCTGAAGAACACACATGTTAATAACACATGAATTGTCTTCCAAATTAGGTAAACAGGAATGGCCATAAAAGAGGAAGGTAATCATGAAGGGGATATATTCTCCTAAACTTTTAAAGAAGACATTTGAGCAAATCACACAGTGGAGGAAAAGGGACTGGAAAAGAGAGAGGAATAATTAGAGGCAAAATGATGGAGTGGTTAAGAGGGTACCACTTGAAAGACACAGGAAGTTTTAGAGTCAAAAGCAGAAATAAAATGAAAATCAAACAGCATAATAAAAACTAAATGAAAAATAAAAGCAGATCTGTTGGTGGCCTTTAATCCTAACAACTCAGGAAGCTGAGATCTGAGGATCACTGCTCAAAGCCAGCTGGGCAGGAATGTCTATGAGATTCTCATCTTTAATAAACTACCAAAAAGCCAGAAGTAGAGCTGTGGCTCAAGTGGTAGAACATTAGCCATAAGCATATGAAGGTCAGGGACAGTGCCTAGGCCCTGAATTCAAGCCTCAGTACCAGCACAAAAAGTAAAATAGAAGCAGAAATGAAAGAATTATGTAGAATAAGAGGAACTGGATCAAAGCTCTATTTTTAGTCTTTTGAGGAACCTCCATTCTGCTTTCCAGAGTGGTTGAACGAGCTTACATTCCACCAATAGTGTAGTAGCATTAGTATATGTCTAGGATAGTCCTAGCAGAGGATCACAATAGCTCAATAGCTATGTACATAGGATCATATAAAAGGATGCTAATTGAAATGAACTCCAAGTTGATTTGGAAACAAGAGGTTTTGTTTTTGGGGGTTTTTTTTTGTATGTTTTGCCTGAATTCTGGGCCTGGGTGCTGTCCCTCAGCTTTTCAGCTCAAGGCTAGGATTCTATCACTTGAGCCACAGCGCCACTTCCGGCTTTTTGTGGTTATGTGGTGCTGTGGAATCAAACCCAGGGCCTCATGCATGCAAGGCAAGCGCTCTACCACTGAGCCACCTTCCCAGCCGTGTGTGTGTGTGTGTGTGTGTGTGTGTGTGTGTGTGTGTGTGTGTGTGTGTGTGTTTAATGTACTGTGTGAAGTTCTTTTTTCTTTTGTTTTTTTTTCCTTTGGTTTATACCCTGTTGTTACTGGTTTTGATTTTGGCACCCTGTGTCTTGGATATGTGTGTTTATCTGATTTGGGGAAGGAAGGGGAATAACAAAATGGTGATACAAAGGACAAAAGGTGAACCAATGCAACAGTGTGGAAATGAACTTTACAACTTGGAGGAGAAGGAAGTTTGGAGGAAGAGAAAGTAGGAGGAAATGAGGGAGGGGGTAACACTGTTTGACAAGAAATGTACTCATTACCTTACTTATGTAACTGTAACCCTTCTGTACATCAGAATAAAATAAAACCCTTCTGTACATAGACTAAAATAAAATTTTAAAAGAAATAATAAAATAAAATTCAACTCTTGAACTATTGTGCTGAAAAAAAGAGGAACTAGAATAAAATGAAAGTTTGTAAATTTGGTTCAGAAACAGTATTATATAATTTAACATTTTTTCCCAAAATTTAGTTACTTCTTATTCTATAAAGAATACAACCAGCTGGGTGCTGGTGGCTCATGCCTGTAATCCTAGCTACTCAGGAGGCTGAGATCTGAGGATTGCGATTCAAAGCCAGCTTAGGCAGGAAAGTCTGTGAGACTCTTATCTCCAACAAACCACTCAGAAAACCAGAAGCACAGTGGCTCCAGTAGCACTCACCTTGAGCTGAAGAGCTGAGGGACAGCATTCAGGACCAGAATTCAAGCCCCATGGTAGACAAAAAAAGAAAAAGAAAAAAAAGAATACAACCAACAAAATTTTCTCTGCAATCATTTGCTAAGTTTTTCTTCTATAATATGCTTTAATCTAAAAGACTGAGAATATACAGATGGGTAAAATACCATTGAAAGAACCTCAGGATTCATAGACCAGTTAATCAAGATACACAGAAGCAGACACAAGTGCAGGATTCAGACTTTGGGAGCTAAGTGTGGCATTTCCATACGTTCTAATTGCTAAGAAGAAGCATATGTGTTACAGTATCAATGGAGCCAACCTGGATTAAATTCTAAGCATGGGGAATGAATTATTTTTTTTCCCTTCACAATAAAAGGCTCTGGAAATTAATCATTTGACTCCAGAATGAAATCTGATGGCTACAGAGCAGGTCTGGGCAGCGAACGTAACATGGTTTTAGTTGCAGAGTAGGTGGAATAGAAAACTTCCTGAAATCTCTGTTTATACCAAAGCCTAGTGCCAAACAGGTGTCCCAGAGTCCCAGAGGTGGTGAGTCACCATGATTCAGAGGCATGTTCTATGTTGGCATTTTCAACTATCAAGTCAATGCTTAGAGACAGAATGGCTGCTTCGAATTTCTAGAATTATAAAGGCAGGCCATTATTAAATCCTTGTTGTCCCTTCTTTTTCAATAGAAACAAACAAATGATCTCTGGGTGTTCTGATTCACATATATGTTTGTTGGGCTTACCACGTCCTAACTTCATGGCCTTAGACAGTTCTTCATTTATCACAGGGAAATAATAATAATGGCTACCTTGTATATTGTTTTGAGAATCATGTGAGTTCACATTTGAGAAACATTTGGAACCCCAAGGTTATTACCAATATTAGTATTTTCTAAAATTGAGAATCTCTCCAATTAGTAGATTAGAAAGTGTTAAACCGAGTGGGGGCCTTACTAGCATTGTTTTTATTTTTTAGACGTGATCTTCCTCTATATCCCAGGCTGGCTTTGAACTTGTGATTCTCCTGCTTCAGCCTCCCTAATATATGGAGTACAAATGTGCACCATTACATCTGGCCTACATGAATAATTGTTCAAAATCCACTGACAGTTACTTGGAAGAATTTTTTTGCATGTATAAAAAGTCTCTCTCTGATTTTTTAGTGTACAGAAATGTAAAACATGGTAATGTTTTCCATAATGTTTTCAGAATGCTCCCTTCATGGTATGAAACTTTTCCAAAGACAGTTATTTTCTCAGTATCATCTTTGCCTGGACTGTGATAGACAGAGGAAGTGTGTCTATCTCTATAGTTTTTGTAAATGGTTTTTTTAACTGTATTTTTTTGTCTTTTCTTTTTTGGTACTGGGGATCAAACCCAGGACGTTATCTTGCTAGACAAGCGCTCTGCCACTGAGCTACATCTCAGCCCAGGTTTTGTAAATGTTTTTATAACATACAGACAGAAAAGTGCACAAACCAGAAGGGTAGAGCTCATGTTGTTACATCATAAAAAAAAATCCTCAGGTCACCAATGCCCAACTCAACATGAACATGCTCCCTTGTCTTTCTCCCAATGATTTACCCACTGCCACTTCCTTGTGGGTAAACACCAACCTCACTTCTGATACTTTGGATGAGTTTCTGCCTTGTCTGTACTTTAAATAGATACCAAATAGTATGTATTATTTTATCTTCTAAACACTCAGCTTAATGTTTATGTAGACCATGTAGTTGTTGGGGGTAGCTATGCTTCATTTTTAGTGGTATGTAGTAGTCCATTATATATAATATCACATTTCACTTATACATTCTATTGTTAATGGGCATTTATGTCATTTCTGCTACTCAATTATTCGTTATACTACTTCTATAAATATTTTCTATATGTCCTTTAGAACAAATGTATGTATTTTGGAGAAAATTGTTGGACTATATTAGTCTAGCTTTGAGAGCCACTGCTAAATAGTTTTCCAACATGAAAGTGAATTTTCATTCCCTGTGAGTTTCATCCTCACCAACAAACACTTAGAACTCAGGGAGGTCGACACTGTGGTACCCAGAGAATTGTCCATAGGCTGCTTTCTAGTTTTCAGAACCCTTTGTTTGTTTTATATATAATATCCAAGAATATTAATAAGGGAGTAAGTCTACTTTCTGAGAAAAACTAACAGTGATTTAATTTGTCTTTGATGACTTAGTGAGATTGAGACTAAACTTCTTTTTTCAAGTGTTTATCAGCAATTTGAATAGCCTATATTCTGAATTGCTTGCCAGATCTCTTAGATACTTTTGTAATGAGCTTTCATCTTTTTCTTACTGATTATAAGAGTGTTTTGTATATTCTAGGTCAATTTTAATGATTGCGTATTACTGTAAATTTTACACTCACTATTTCAGTGATTTTTTTTTTTTTTGGTCATCCTGGGGCTTGAACTTAGGGCTAGGTGCTGTCTCTGAGCTCTTTTGCTCAAGACTCTGATTTTCTGGTGATTAATTAGAGACAAGAGTCTCATGGAGTTTCCTGCCCAGGCTGGCTTGAACCACAATCCTCAGCTCTCAGCCTCCTGAGTAGCTAGGATTACAGATGTGAGCCACCAGCACTGGGCTTCAGTGATATATTTTAAAAAAAAACAGAAAGTCTTCATTTTTAATATGATCAAATTTATCACTCTTTTTCTTTATGGTTAGAAGATTTTTTTACCCTGTTATAGAAATACGGACCTATATTAATATCATAAAGCTATTCTAAAAGCTTTATTTTTTACATTTCAAGTTTATATTTACACTCCACCTGAAAATGATTTTGTGAATTATTTTACTAATGACTAAATTCATGTTTCTCTATGTTTCTTGAGTGTGTGTAATGTTCTTTTTGATTAATTGCTAGACAGCACTGGGCCTTGGTGTTGTCCCATAGCTGTTTTGCTCAAGGTTAGTGCTCTACTACTTGAACCACAGCTCCCCTTTAGCGTTTTGCTGGTTAATTAGAGGTAAGAGTTTTTCAGGCTTTCTTGCCTAGTATGGCTTTGAACCGCCATCATCAGATTTAAGTATCTTGAGTAGCTAGAATTACAGTATGTGGCAACTAGCATGTTATGAAAATTAACTCAGACAAAAAAAAAACTAGCAAAATTTGGATCTTATAAAAAGTGAAAATGTATAATTTATTTTTACCTTTAACAATTTTTTACATACATACACAGTACAACAGGGGAATTCCTGTGTAGTATAAAAGATTCTTGTAGCTATTTTGCACACATTGCAAAAAAAGGCAAAGTTTCTATAATTTAAACCCTTTAGATTGGTCCAACAACTCCATTGGAGCTACAGTCTAGGTCTTCTGCTTTGTGGACCTCTTTCTTTTTTTGAGACACCTACAATCCTTAACCTGGAGAGAAAACTGCGAGGAGAGCCTAGTAAACCTTAGTAGCAAGCCACCCATCAAACAGCAATATAACAAGGCTAAATTCATCTTTTTTCTTTTTTGGGGAGTGGAGGGGGGGAGTGTCCAGTCGTGAGGCCTGAACTCTGGGCCTAGGCGCTGTCCCTCAGCTCTTCAGCTCAAGGCTAGCACTCTACCACTTGAGCCACAGCACCACTTCCTGCTTTTTTATTATTATTTTTTTTACTTATGTGGTGCTGAGGAATTGAACCCAGGGCCTCAGGCATGCAAGGCAAGTGCTCTACCACTGAGCCACCTTCCCAGCCCGTCTTTTTTCTTTTTTAAAATTATTTTTATTTGAAAAAGCTAAAAACAGAGGAGTTACATAAGTCAGGCAAAGAGTACATTTCCGTTTGGACAATGTCTAGATGTCCAATGTCTGCTAGTTTATTTTTCCTTCCCTCTTTCTTTGTTTCTTTTTATCTTTGTTTCTCTTGTTGTTTCTCTCCCTTTCTTTCTTTCTTTCTTTCTTTCTTTCTTTCTTTCTTTCTTCCTTCCTTCCTTCCTTCCTTCCTTCCTTTCTCTCTCTCTCTCTCTCTCTCTCATTTATTCTTTCTGGAGGAATTGAACTGGAAATTGATACAACTCAGGCTTTCTATTGCTAAGCAAGTGCTCCACCACTTTAGCCACACCTTCAATCTTTTTGTTTTTATTTTTTAGTTTGCTTTTCAGATAGGACCTTAGACTAACTCTGTTCAGGCTGGCCTAGAACCTTGATCTTTCTACTTCTACCTACCAAGTAAGTGAAATAATAGATATGTGCCACCACACTTGGACCTGGATTTTTCTTATCTGTAAGAGAAAAAGAAAAAAAGAAGCTGGTGAATGGAAGTGCTGCTGTTCTGATCTTTATATATGAATTGCCTTTTGAACCCCCTGAACTGTACCCACCCCAGCACATTAGAGCTCACTGCCATCTATAGAGAATGACTCTCAAAGGATTTTGCACAGGATCTATATACTGAAACCTTACCTTAGTAGTAATAAAGATTTATATGAATAAAATAAGGTTACAGTACTGGTTCAGAGAGAATTAAGGATCTATTTTTGCATGAGTAAAGAAAAGATGATTAACACCAAAAACGTTCAGGAATTAGGATACAATGCCCAAGCATTGGGATGGATAGGGTAGAGAGAGAACTGAAGGCAGTAATTTGACGGGAATAAGGAAGGTGATGACAATTTTAGTGCCACCGGATGATTTCAAAGTCTGTCTTTTTGTACAGAGCACAGCTTTCCAAGCTGACTGTGCCGCCTGCTAATCACAGCAGAGGAAATTGGAACCACATCCAAATCTGTTCAAAACCATTTGGTCTAATGAACTTAGCAAGCTCAAGAAGCCCAAGAAGTAGTATACTAGATGGCTGCATTTCATGTGAATACAGATGCCAGAGGTCCCAACTGTGACTGGTACAGGAAGAACATGCATCCACAGTTAAGACCGATATCTTTGAAATACAACAAAAAGCACTTCTGGCTGTGTAGTATATATCATATTGTCTACAGGCAGTTGAACTCAGCAAATGATAGCATGAATGTGGATAGTAAGCAGTTGCTAATGTTTTGGCTAAACACTGTAATGCAACTGGTTGGCTTAGGAAACAGCAGTATGTAATTTGGGATGATGCATTTAACCCTCTTCCCACCTCCTAGAAACAGATCCTTTGGACTCTGAACCTTATTAGGATTCATTTTTCACAGAAGGGTCAGGAGTTAGGGATTTCACTTGTCACTGACCCTTTTTTTATGTTGTCCTCATTTCTTCCATTATTTCCCTGTTGGGATCTTGTATTAAGAAGTGAGAATAGAACAAGAAGAGGAAAAGACAACAGACAGAGAAGATTTGGCAGGACATCATCACCAGGAAAACAACTAGAGAAGATGGGGAATTTGTACAGAAAAACATCTCAGGATTCAGGTCTGCTATTCCTTTTAGTGATCTACTAGTCACTACTAGAATACAAAAGTCATAACTAGGGCCAATGAGGACACATGACTGAAAACAATTTTCTCACCTCTGGAATTGTTAAAAAAAATAAAATAAAAAGAATTGTCCTGTGTTATATACAACAGGAGCCTATAATTGTAAGTATGGAAACAAAGAATTATTTCAGGAGAGCATTACATTAGATACAAGTTGGCTAGTTGGTCTCTAGTTAACCCTTCCAAATAGGAAGATTCCCTGAGCTTAGTTTTGGTGTGGATCAGAGCTGCTGTCACTAATCCTGGCTTTTCATGGTTAAAGACCAGAGATTAGACACTGCCCTTGCCTTTTCTTATACTCTCCTCTGTGTACACCACTAGCTCAGAGAGTGGAACAAACCTGAATAGGCTCAACATGTTTCAGAAAGGACAGAAGCATCCCAGAGAAGTCCTAACCCCCATGGTGAAGGTACTTAAGACATTAGAAGGTAGTTAGGTTTGCATGAAGCAATGATGGTGGGTCACTCAAGATGAATTAGTGACACAGTGACACAGGAGAGCTTACTCCTGCTCTCTCTATAGCTTTGCCATGTGAAGACACATTGAAAAGGTAGCAGTCTGCAGGCTAGCAAGATAGCCCTTACCAGAACCAGCCCTCATCCATTCCCAAACCACAACTGTGAGGAAAAGAGATCTGTAGTTTAACCTTCTCAATCTTTGGTGTTTTGTTATAGCCACTCAAGCTACCTAATACTTCTTAGTCTAACTATTCTTTTTTTTTATCTGAAAACAAAAACTAGAGGTAAGGACACCCATAAGTCCCTTGCCCAAGAGAAAGATGCTAATGTTGAATGGAGAAACTTGGATCTAAGTGTCGACATCGCATCTAGCCAATTTGTCCATTATAACAACCCTGAGGAGTAGATAGAGCAGACATTAAAATCCAATTCCTACAGATGAGAAAATTGATGTTCTTCCAAATGATATGGTAGATAGCCAATGAATAACCTCTGACTTCTTGACTCCAAGGACCAAGGGAACCAAGACAGTCAGCCAGGCATCATGGTGAACACATGCAACCACCTAGTTGGGAGGCTGAAGCAGGAGGATCATAAGTTCAAGCCCGGCCTAGCCAACTTTATAAGATCCCATTTCAAAATAGAATGTAAAAATTGGTGAGGATATAGTTCAATAGAAGAACACTGACTAGCATACATGACTCCCTGGGTCCAATCTCCAACACAAAAAAAGAAAACTACACACACACACACACACACACACACACACACACACACACACACACACACACACACACACAGAGTCATCTTGTAAATGGATATACATGACTGTTTTGAGGCCAGAGCCTATGAGCCCTGACTCCACCCACTGGTTAAGGATTTTTGTGCCTTTTTGATTATTTTATACCAAAATCCAGAACAGTACTTTATATGAAGAAAACATTGAATAAATTTTTAAAGGTTACTTGCATCAATCAAAATCTTGCTTGAGGCTTCAAAGTCAAAGCATTCATAAACAGAACTATCTTTTATTTCTAGTCACAATTTTAATTATCAATCTGTTCATTGTTTCGCTAATCATTCATTTACCAGTTATCTAGAGTTAACTATAGGCCAGTGTGTGGTTCTATTTAATATTCTTTTTTAAAAATCTCTGTATGCTAGTCAGTTTCTTGTTGTGACACAATATTGAGCAGCCAGCTTCAATGGAAGAAAGATTTGGTTGGGCTCACATTGTCATAGATTTCAGTCTATGCTCACTTAACTCTATTTTCTTCTGGGCCTGTGCACTGCAAGGCAGTCCATCATGTTGGGAGAATGTGGTAGAATTCAATTGATTACCTCATGGCAGACAGGAAGCGGAGAGAAGGCAGGAAGGAGTCAGGGACAAAGTACAGGAGCCTCTTGGCATCCCTGGTGTATGGCTCCAAGGAGACCTCTATTGAGAGTGGAAAAAAAACACAAATGGTCAAGATGCAGACAGTTCATTGCTGCACTATAGCTGTTTGGTTCATTTTCTCATAATGCCACTCAACGTTCCCTAAAGACATGCCAACTTTTACAAGTGTAATATTTCTCTCTGTATCATGAAAATTATGTACTTTGCATGAACTTTTCATTGCTATCTTCTACTTTACTTTGGGTGCACTATTTGCTTTTTGGAGGGCAGATTTTAACAAAATAAAGGACAGAGAAACAGTCAGCTGATGACAATGATTTACAATGATTCAAGCCCAGTTGATAACATTGGGCTAAGACCTTCTTCACATCAATCAAGCTGCAACATGCACATGTAGGAATTAAATATTTTTATTTCTGAAATTTCTGTTGATTTTTTAGTTTATTTGTTTTAGTTGCTGCTTTTTTTAACCACACTTGGTCAAAACTATGTGTGATAACTCCAGGAATAAGGCATACTTACTGTATTACCGCGCCCCCCCGCAAATATACCTGAAATCTTCCAACTGAGTCCACACCTGAATGTTTCCAGCACCTCCCACTAATGCCATCAGGTTATGAAGCCATCAATGGATGGGTCTGCTAATTATATCAGAACCCCCATGATTCTGTTATGGGTGATGATTCACCCATTGGAGACTAAGCTTTCAACTCAGGAGCCTTTAGGGACATACTTTGTGTCTAACCCACACTCCTATGTTCTCTGAGACTGTACATGTTTGTACCTGGACACTGACAAGATCAGTACTTGAGATGTAAGTTAAGTAGAAATCATGTGCTAGTAATCCAGGAAAGGAAGAGAAATATAGATCTAAAAGAGGAGAACAATTCACACCATTAATCAAAGGCTATTTAAAAAAACTGAACCAATCATTATGAAAGTCATTTCTCAACATACACCTTCATGCTCATCTCTTTTTTAATCAATCTGATTAATTGATTTTCTTCTCTCCCATCTACTTTTTCTTTATGAGAATCTATGTTACTATTAGAAAACTCAGGTATATAGTGAAGGTGAGTACTGTGAATAATGCACCTGCTAAAAAGAGGTGAATTAATGGTACATCAGTGTCAAAGCCACAATTTGTGAAGTAAAAAACCAGATTAGAGCCTAGAGGAAGTGGCTCACATTTGTAATCCTAGTTAGTAAGAAGGCTGAAAGACTCTTGTCTCCAATAGAACAGCAAATAACAAGAAGTAGAGGTGTGGCTCAAATGGTATAGTGCTAGAGTATGTCTTGAGCAAAAACAAACAAACACACACACACACACACACACACACACACACACACACTAAATGTTAGAGCCTAGGCCCTAACCCAGCATAAGAAAATAAATAAATAAAAGGATCACTTTAGCATTATTGTAAGCTCTTTGTTCCAAATCTCATTTTGCAGAGTCACTGTTTCCATGGCCTAATTTGTTTGCTTTCAATCCAAGCAGATGTGGTTGAGCCCCACAGTGTAGATCATCAGTTAATTTGAAAATGAGATTCTGTATTTGTGTTTTATTGCACTTAATAAAATGATGCTTGTAAATGGGAAAATTCTGCCTTTTTCATTATGTGGGTTTCTTGGAATTGTACCACCTACAATACCCCAAATTCTGTCAAGCACAGATGCTCAGAACTTCAACACCACAAACTACAGAGAAGTCATTAGCCAGCATCAAGTTGCATTGGAAGTACCTCAGCTCTGTTCTGATTCTCCAGTAAATTGTGGTCTCCTCTGAATATCTTGAGCAAAACAACTAAACAGATGCTTTGTTTCTTATTATTATTGTGCTTTTTATTATTCTTCAAGGCAAGGTTTTATTAAAGTAGAAACAGACACTTTAGAAAACAACCACATTTTCAAAGATAGATGAAATAAATAACAGCAACAAATCATATGCACAGTTCATTTCCATTGCTAGGATGTTTCACCTTCTATTTTATTTATGAATCAATGCAGGATGTAGAAATAAATAGGACCTTTGAGACAATCCTTGGAAGCTATAAGGCCAAAAGCCAATTTACTCAAATAAAGAACCAATCTTGCTGAGGAAAGATTCCAAAATCTCTGTCACTGCAAAAGACCCCCGTACATGGAAAAATCCTTTCAGAAAAGGTATATTGAAGTTACTCTAATTTGCTCAGACCATCTGGTCAATAAGTGAGCATGTTCAGTTCTAAAAACAATAATAGTAATAGTTTTGTGTTCCATAGGATACTGAGAAATGGAGAACCTACTTTCCCAGGGATTTGCGACTAATCAATATTAAGAATTAGCACTTGTGACTCCTGCCTGTAATCCTTGCTCTTGAGGAGGCTAAGATCTGACGAACATAGTTCGAAACCATCCCAGGTAGAAAAGACCATGAGACTCTCCAATTAACCAGCGAAAAGCTGGAATTGAAGGTGTGGCTTAAGTGATAGAGCATCAGCTTTGGGTCTTTTGCAGTGACAGAGATTTTGGAATCTTTCCTCAGCAAGATTGGTTCTTTATTTGAGTAAATTGGCTTTTGGCCTTATAGCTTCCAAGGATTGTCTCAAAGGTCCTATTTATTTCTACATCCTGCATTGATTCATGAAGTTGCCCTGGCTCTGAGTTCAAGCCCCAGCATTAACACCATAAAACAAATTTTAAAAAAAGGAAAAGAAAAAAAGAAAGAAAAGAAATCTGGGACATGAACATAGGCAGTTTGCTTCAAGTCCATGGTCTCAACAAATATACCATGCTGTTTTTCGTGTGAAAATTGTAAATCTCAGAGCAAGGTAAAAAGAGCTAGCAAGCTAAAACTATATGAAAACACCAATATTTAATTATTTTTGACCTAGGAAATCGGCTGTTTTAAAACAAGTGACTAAGGACACATTTCTAAGCCTCTGCCCTGGGTCAGACATTCTACTCTGGAATGTCGTTACAGCCAATATGATTTGGGGGCAGAAATGGAATCTGAAGACTTTTCTGTTGTCCAAGCACTCTTGCTAATCTTAATTGGTCAGACCATCTCCCTGGAGGCCAGAGTTTGCATCTATAAAATTTGTAGATTTCAACATTTTCAATTGCAATCCACATAGAAAAGAGAAAACATTCTACATCTCACTCAAACACACTCATTCTCAAAAGTTCTAGTTACACACAAAACTACCAGTTATCAAGATTTGAACATGAAAACAAATTAAGGGTATGGAGAATATTTTGTTTGCACATGTTTCAGTAATATGGACATAAGTGTTTTCTCTTTAAACATTCATGGTTTAAAAGCTATGGCAAAAAATTGGGACATACTGTAATCAATGAAAACTATTATGAAGGGTTAATAAATGTTTTGGCAACATATAGAAAAGACAATAAATCTATTTATTTTTGTTTTAATAAGGAATTATTGTTTTTGTATTCCATACAACAAAATGTCACCAAGCATAGTGGCATATTCCTGTAATCTCAACACTTGGGAGAGAGAAACAGAAGAATCGTAAGTTGAGACCAGCCTGGCTAAACAAGAAAGAAAGAAGCAAGGAAAGAAGGGAGGAAAAGAGGAATGGAGGGAGCAAGGGAGGGAGGGAATCAGGTAGGGAGGAATACTGACCACAATATACAAAATTGCTATTGCAGTTTTTAAGGGCTTATGATTTTCAATTTTTAAAGCACTTCTGTTAAAGAATATCATGTAGAGTTCACTAAGGCCTCCATAGATAGCATAGGATGTTCTTTTATCTTAGGAAGTTCTTTCTCTCCATAAAACAAGGAAATAAATAATCAAAGTATACTTGAAAGTTCCTTAGATGAGCGGGGAATTTTGGCACTGCTGGGGATTGAACTCAGAGCCTCATGCTTGGTAAGCAAGCTCAACCTCTGAGCTAGGTACCAGCCTTTGAATGAGGTAGATTTGCAGTTGTAAATTATAAAAAGTGATGGGAACTAGGGATACTTCAACTGAAAAGACAAGCAGTAGAGGTGGAGGAGATGTAGAAGCCAGGAGATTAAATGTCAGTCCTCAATATTTCAGGAGTTGCCAAGAGACTTGCGTAGATAAGAGCCATTTTTCACCCTCTGGCTCTGAGGAATGAATATTCAATAGCCTTTGAGTATGTATTGTGTACCAGTTCCTGGCTAGCTTTTGTGCCAGAGAATGAAAATTAAACAAACAATAACTCAAGCTGAGTACCCATGGCTCATACCTGTAATCCTAGCTATTCAGTAGACTGAGATCCAGAGGATCATGGTTCAAAGCCAGACTGCTCCAAAATGTCCATAGGAGTCCACCTCCAAAATAACCAGCAAAAAGCAGGGCTAGAGCCAGGTACCAGTGGCTCACACCTGTAATTTCAGAAGTCTGAGATCTGAGGATCATGGTTTGAAGCCAACCAAGGCAGAAAGTCATGAGACTCTTATCTCCAATAAATTACTCAGAAAAAGCCACAAGTAGCCCTGTTGCTAAAGTATTAGAGTGTTAGCCTCGAGCAAAAGAAGCTCAGGGACAGTGCCTAGGCCCAGAGTTCAAGCCCCAGGACCAGGGGGAAAAAAAAGCATAGCTGGAAATATGGCTCAAATAGTAGAAAGCCAAGCAAACAAGCAAGCTGAAGGAGCACAAAGTCCCAAGTTCAAATGGTATATATCTATACCATGTATATCTGTATCTATAACTCTATCTCTATATGTATATATGTATTTGGATTATCTTGATATAAAGAAAGCATTCTTTTCCAATGGTATAACAGATGATTGATTATACCTGGCCATGAATACAAATCAGCTATGATCCCCGGCAACATATTTTATTAAGCTTTATCAAGTGGCTCTGTTAGTTTCTTCTTTCCTGGAGTTGCCATTTGAAACAGCATCTAAATCCTCCTCAGTGTGCCTAGTATGCAGAACATCTTTCAGTCCTAGATAGCGGATGCTGTCAGCAGAAGACCCTCAAGCAATGGCGCAGACAAAACTACCCCTAAAGCTACCCCTGCATCCTTTCCCAGCCAAAGCATGAAACAATAAACTGTGAACTCAATCAAAACTGTGGACTAAAAAGAACCTCTTGAGAATGTCTCTGAAGCCTTCTTCTTCCTGAAGAAAAAAAAATCATTAAACTTTCTTTTTATTTTAGATTATTGGATTTGCAGGGAGGCACATGAGATAATGAATACATAAATCTTTTCCATTTCTCACCAAGTCTTTGGGGGCGATCTGGGTTTATTAACAATATGGTAACATTATAGAGAGTTGTAGTTAACTTTGCTATAAAACTGAATTTTTCTCTGTAAGAGTGTGGTAGGTCTTAAGTTCCCCCAAGGTTACCTGGCATCTGTTTGGAATGAGGGGAGGAATGGTATGCAAAATTCCCCTTCGTTTCCTACCCACCTGACATTGGAGGATGTAATTATACAGGAACCACAATTCAGTTGTTGCTTAGAAGCAGTTTCTATATATCTTCCTGGATATATAGAATATGTTCTATATGTATAGAATATGATATATCCTAAAAACAAAGTGCTTCTTGTTAAATAAACACTTGTTTGTAAGATTTTGAGGAGGGGAAGTGGCATTACTTGGGTTTAAAATCAAGGCCTTTGACTTACTAGGCAGGTGAACTACCCACTTGAACCACACCCTCAGCACTTCCCTCCCTTGTTTTGCTCTAGCAGGTTAGTAGTTATAGTAGTAGTAGCAATGACAGCAACAGCAACAGCAGCAGCAGCATAGTATTTTGTGCTAGTACTCAGGCTAGTACTCAAAGGTCTTTTGCTCTCAGTTGGCTTTTTCACTCACAGCGGTGCTCTAACTCTTGGACCATGTTTCCAGTTCTGGCTTTTTGCTGGTATGTTGCAGATCCTTCAAACTATGATCCTCAGATCTCAGACTCCTGAGAGTCTAATGTTATAGATATGAACCAGTGGCACCTGGTTGCTTTAGTTGTTTTTAAGTTAGGGTTTTTTTGTTTGTTTGTTGCTAATTCCTACCAAGCCAGCCTGGAAGTCAATCCTCCTATTTATGTCTCCTGTGGACCCGGGATGAGATGGATGTGTAGCACCATGTCCAACTTTTGTGTTGAGACGAAGTCTTGCTATTTTGTTTTTAATCTGAGTTAGCCTTAAACTATGATCCTTTTGATCTCAATTTACAGACATGAGCCTCCTTCCCTATCCCAAATGAGTGTGCTTTCGAAAGACTCAATTAGACCTAAATTAATCAACAAGTACCTTTGTATGAGTCTCATGATAACATTGTTACAGCCAGGTAAAATCAAATAATTAATAAATTATTGATAATTGCCAATATATTATGGTACTATATTAATGTTATATCAATTATTAATTAATGTTATATTAATAATTATACTATATGATAATTATACATGATATAACATATAATTATACATTATATAATTCTAAATATATTATATATGGTTTATATTTATATCTATATATTTTTATAGAATATATAATTATGTTATATTAATACTTTTTAATAGTTATAAAATAATAACACAGTATCAACATCAGTAATTGTTCTTCAGTAGCTAACCTTTATTGACACTAAGTGGCTGATGTTTTGAAGGCAGTAACTTGGCTACAAGCTTATCAAATACAACCTTTACTTGTTGAATGGGTAAGAGCACAGAGGCAGAGATGATATGAATCTGAAGGCATCTGGAATAGCACAGGGAGGATGTGAAGCCAGAATATACTAACTGTAGAGAATTAACTTAAAGCCACAGAGTGTGGCCTTTGGTTAAATAGTGAAAATTGAGGTGCTTAAAGATGGATTCCTGATTGGTAGAACTCCTTCCTGTTTCTGTAAGACTGTGATGCCAAGGATTTGGTGTCACAAATAAGAACTGTCCCATTCTTACATCCTGATTCTTTTGTAGTCCCTGGTTCCCATTTCACTGTCAGGCGCATTTGGTTTCCTAGCTTATCTGCCAACTGCAAGATAGGCCACAAGTCTTTGATTGGCTGCTTTCCTGCTCACCCACATCAATGTGAGCTATTATATCATAAACATCAGCAATGGGGAATGGCAATTTATAATCCATCTGTGCTATGAAGTTTTGTCATTAAAATGCTGTATCTAAGAAACAGTTTACAGCTATACAGCAAATCAAACAGCATTTGTGTAATGGGATCTTTTTGTTTTTAAATTTTTCATTTAGAAAGACATGGCTAAAATGCTTAACGGTGACTAAAACCCAGGGGTAGTCATGTCTATTTTGTTTTATAATTTATAAAAGAAGCTCTTCTGCTTTTCTCTAATGAACATATAATCTGCAAAAATAGCTTGTTTTATTTTGTTTTGATTTTGCCTCTAAAGAGCAATTTAATTGTTTGGTACCAGTTGTTTGGTTTCTGACTTGACATCTGACAAATAAAGCACCATTGTTTCTTCTCAAGTAAAACGTTTAAATAGTCATGTGTTTGCTTAGCAGTGAATGAAAATCATAGAAAGAGGCAAATCAACATCACTATAAAGCATGCAGTTATTAGGGCACACAAAGTTTGCCAGTCCAAACTTGCCTAGTTGAAAGTCAAGGAAACACCACTGAATTAACTAGAATTAACCAGAATTAACTGGAAGTTCTACTAAATTGACTGTGGCTGAGTTTCTGTAGCATCCGCCCTAAGAACTATGATGCTGTGCTCTTTAGCTCTTAAGAGGATGGTAAAGACTGGTCAGGATAGTTTGGAGGACTTCATGCAAGTCTTGGGCTTGCCATCAATTTTGGCAGGTCAACCATATGTGTGCCCAAGTCCTACGGAGGAAGTACCCAGTGTCTGGGACTAAGAGGAATTCCTACATGACTGAGTATGATTAACATGGTGAGTTTTGGTGTTATATTTTCAGGAGGGTTTGGGAAAGTAGTTTATTGTAGTTTGAAAAACATGTTTTAGAAAAGTTTGTCTTTGTTTTTGATTCATGAATTGCCACTTAAGTACCTCATTCAATTTGTCTGAAACCTCCTTTTTTCATCTTTGGGTATGAATAGAAGTTTTCCAATATTAGAATCACGTACAGAATAACTTCCTTTAAGACAATGAGCGTCAAAATACCAAAATTTAAGCCTTCTAAATTTGTTGGTGAGCAATTGAGCTAGGAGAAAGTTAGGTTTTACAGACTTGCATCATTCACTTTACTAGGTGGAGAGCTGTTCCTGACCTAATCTTCCCTAAAACTGAAAGATCTTCATAGTTGAGTACTCTGTAAATCATCTGCCTAGAAGTAACAAATGTTTGGTCACACTCATACTATAGTAAGAAAGAACAAGAAATGGGACACCATTGTTCTATCCACACTTTTATTCTGAGCAGGATACTTGTGTAGTAGTACTATTTTGCAAATATAGACATACGCAAAACTTCAGAAACCTAATGGGTTCATAGGCATTGATCCCATTTCTTGGTGGATGACCTTGTGATTCAGACTTAAGCCAGGAGTTTTGCCAGTATAACACGAGTCATTGCTCACAGTTGGGATGGCTGTGCAGATGTGTGCAGGGATCTGTGTTGAGTCCTTCATGATTTATCAAAACCAGGCCATTGGAAATATTACACCGGGGGTGACATTGTCCAAGAAGAAGTGTACTCATTACCTGACAGATGGGATCATAACCCCTCTGTACAGCTCCTTAATAACAATTTTTTTAAGTGAAGGAAAAAGAAATACTACACTGGATAATACCATTGGTACCTTCAGCCAAATGAACAACATCCAAACTATAATCAGGTGATGGGAGAAATGCCGCAGGTGGTACTGAAGGAATAAATAGTAGGGTGATGATTAATGCAAGCTGTGAAATTCAGAAGAATCCAGAGGACTCAGGGTTTCAATAGGTTTTTGGAAGAATGAATAGAGTGGACAAAGAAGAAGCCAGGGCCATCTGTGCAGCCACAGTGTTTTCTAGGAAGAAAACCAGGAGAGGGTGTGAGGAAAACAAAGCTGTGAAGGAGTTTCGTGCTTCACAAAGAACAGAGGCTTGAGTTCACAAAGACTCAATAAAGAATTTTAATAGAGGACAGATAGATCAGATGAGCATTTTGTTTGTTTCTTTGTTTTTGGAGGTGTTCTGATGATTGTGATTGGTTTTCTCCATCCATGAAAGAACTAAAAGGTAAACAAAGTATGTTTATTTAATAGTGACAGGAAATCTGTAAAGAAAAGAGCATAGCAAAACTCTCCATCCTAAGAGGAGTCCAATATAGTCCTCTCCAGGGCTGTTATTTTTTTCCCTGCCTTTAGAGCTGATTCTGCTCAATGCAGTTTTTCTTTCTTTTTATTTAAATTGTTCTTGTAAAGGTGGTGTGCAGAGGAGCTGCAGTTACATAAGTCAGGAAATGAGTACATTTCTTGTTGAATAGTATTACCTCTTCCCTCCTTTTCTCTGAGTTTTTCCTACCCCCAAGCCCTTCCTCACAAGTTGTGTAGTTAATTTTCAATATAGTGTCTAGGAGTATCACTGCTGCATTTGTTCACCCTTTGTCCCACCATTCCTGTGCTCCCCCTTACTCTCCTCAAAACAGATAAACTTATATACAAGACAAAAGGCACAGAAAACCAAAACATCAACAAGGGAGAAAACAAAAACAAAAAGCAAAGTAACAAAAACCTTCTTGTTCCCATTTCTTGTAGTTCATTTCAATCAACATTGTTTTATATGATCATATGTACTTAGCTATTGAGCCCTTTTGAGCCTCTCCTGAGAACATCCTCCTTCGCGGTGTGAATGTCTAGATTCCTGTATAATTTATCATGTCCAAGTGTATTTTTTTGTCTTTTACCATCCAGTATGTTTACTTAAAGATTTATAGGCACATTCTAGTTACAACAAATGTTGTTTCTTTGGGTCTGGCTTTCTTAGCTTATTATACTTTTTGCCAAGTCTTTCTATTTCCTTACAAAGGGGGCAATGCCATTCTTTCTGATGGAAGCATAGAATCCCATTGTGTATACCACATTTTCTTGATCTATTCATCCATTGAGGGACATCTAAGTTGATTCCATACCTTTCCTTTTGTAAAAAATGGTGTATGAACATGGTTGTGCTGGTAGCTTTAGTATGGCCTTGCTTGTGATCATTTGGGTAAGTGCCTAAGAGTAGGATAGCTAGGTCATAGGGATGCTCTATGTTTAGTCTTTTGAGGAACCTCCATAATGCTTTCTAGAGAGGTTGAACAAATTTACTTTCCCACTAACAGTGTAGTAGCATTTAGGGCAGTTATTATAGTATGGAGCTTCTCCCATTTCCTTTCCCCTGATCCTTGTATTGATTGCTTGATGGTTATTGCTTGATGGTTTCTATTAGTTGAGCAGACAGGCACCAAGAGCCCTATTGGAAGAAGTAGCGTTTGAGCAGGAACTTACAACATTATGGTAAGAAGCAATTGAGCCAGGTGTACAAGGTACTAAAGGGAGAAGAAATGCCATGGCGGGACACATGTTATCTGACACATGTTAACTCTACCACTTTTTATCCCTATCTACTTAACAGTTACCCTTTTTCTCTTTCAGTTGCTTTAGATAATTCACTATGGAAAGGTTGCATAAAGGAGAAGGGATAAGTATGAAGAGATTGCATTCATACAGTGGTGACAGAACCATATTCAGACCAAGAAAGCATTGTGGAGGTATACTTGATGAGATTTGATGCCTAAATAAATGTGAAATCAAGGTTTGAGTTTGCTGAAGAATTTAACTTAGATCATTCAAAGACTTAAAATCCATGAGTTGGCCTACTATCTCAAATCTATTATTATCAATTCAGATAACACCTGACATCTGTATTTTAGTTTTACAGAGCATTTTCTTGTGTTTTGTCTCATTAAACATATAGCTTGACAATTTTTAAGTATAAGTGATTTGACTAGAATTAACCAGCCAGATTTGGCAGGGGAGATACTTGGACCAAGCCTCCATAATCCCTAGTCTTCGGCACTTTTTAAAGCAAAGCATAAATTAGTTAGTTTTGTCCTGCATGCCTGCCTTCTCCCATTTTTTTCCTCTATTTTTCATGGAAGAAAGACTTCTGAATCAAACAAGAAGAGAGCTTTCTTTGAAGGAGCCACAATGAACTCTCTGGGGAGGAAAAGGCAACAATCAAAGAACAAAAGAAAGCAAAGTGACACTCAGTGGCCCAGGCCTTCAACTGTAGTATTTGCACCAGTTAGGGTCCACTCAGTTCCTGATTTGCCTCACATCTTGTTACCCTTGGGCGGTGGGGAGGGACTAGTTGACAAGGGCTATGAATGGTTATCACAGTATTCTCTGGGAAGGATAATCCCTTGGGTGTCCCAAATCTGTTCATGGGATCATCTATAGCTTTCTCATCCACTTTCACCTTCCAAATCTGACTCCAGGCAATTTTAGCCAAGAGACAAGTAGATTTGTTGACCATGTCTGGTAAGATACTCTCTACAGAGACTATGACATTTAAGCTTGTTCAGCTTAAAAGTGGGAAGTGTTGCTCCTCCCTGATTAAGAAAAAAAAAAAAATAGTAAAAGCACAGAATCACAAACTCAATGAGAAAAGGAAACAGCAAATCTTGGTCCCTGGGCAAACCAGTGCTCTACTGAAAGTAGCAGAATCACCTTACAATGGTAGAGGGTCACTGTTGTTCTGGAGACAGGATCTTGCTACATAGCCAGGCTAGCCTCTTGATCTATCTGCCTCCCAACGGATAGGATTATAGGCAGGCACTACCCCAATTCTTTCTGAGCCATTTTGGGGATTTTGAAGAGGCAAGACACCTATCTTAAATGAGACAGACACATGTGGGCAGGAAGAGAGTATTCATCGTTGGGCTTCATTATTGTTTCTAGGATCCAGAAAGAGCAACAGTTTTACTTTGCCTGAAAAGACTGTGATTAGGCCAGGTGTAGGTGGTTCATGCTTGTAATCCTAGCTATTCAAAAGGCTGCAACCTGGAGGATGAAAGTTTAAAACCACAAAGAAATACCATCGAGACTCCATCTGCAGAATGGCTAGTAGAATATTTTGGCTAGAGGCATGGCTTCATTGGTGGGCATCAGCCTAGCAAAACTTTGTGATTAAAAAAAAAAATCTCTTCATTGAATTGTTTCTTCCAAGGCAGACCTGATACCTTACAAAGTCTGCAATAACTGATTCAGTCTTGAGAGCAGCTCACACTGTGGGTAGCTGATTTAGCAATGACACAATGATGGTATAAGAATCTGTGATGTTATAGCTCGGATCCCTCTAAGGACTGGTTACTTATGTGCTTCCCCCCATGGCTGGGTGGAGGGAGGGTATCAGCTTTTCTTCTCATTTAGAAGTATGATGGGCAGATCTAACAACTGATTATAAAATAAATGACATAGATACTGCATTGAAAGGAAAAAATGCTTTGTCTTTCTCGGAATACGTTTTGTATTGTGACAAGGTAAATTCATGCCAACAGACTTCATGTTCAGTTCTCTAAACACTGAAGAGAGTCCCACAGACTTCAGTTGCACACAGGCTGCCATTTTGACAGGTCAAATTAGAACTCACAGTGATATTCCTACATTAAACCTGAAAACTTTAGAAAAAATTTCAATACCCAAGCAAGATTCCAAACCCTCTGTTTTGATTCTTTAGCCAGAATTTATTTCTAATAAACATCTTTACAACTAATTTTAAAATAAAATATTTATGCTAAAATGGCTTCCCTTCTCAGCTAAACTATATAGACTATTTGAGTTTGGGGGGAAATATGGAGATTTCTAGCCTGTGCACATTAAGTTTATAAATGAAAAGATGGGGAGAATGAGTGGGTGGTTACCATAGTGACCACAACATCTGATCTGAGTAGCAACAGATAGGGCACAGAAACCCAGCAGGATGAAATGGATTGCTATAGTGATCAATAGTTGAGAGAGGAAATTAAAATGTCTGAGATCTGCTTATCAGGAGATCAATCAGTATCTGCATAGCAATATGTGCACCTTAACTTCAGAAAATACACAGCCTGGACAAGTCAGAGTCCCTTTGCATAGTTGGGAAATGCTTTTAGGAAGAGTAAACCTTGATTTCTAAAATTTTAGCTATTTATACTGAGATACCAAGAAAACCTTTCAGCAGCAGGGTGTTGGAATTAGTATTCGATTTTCCTAGTTCAAAAGAAACAAAGGGATTCATTTCTCAGATTGAAACCAAGTTTCTTCAGAACAAGTGTAATTAGTGGTTTACCTCCTTGCCTCCTTTCTTTCCAGTAATCTTTCTACCTGAGGCTGGTTTAAGCAGGCATTGCTTGGCCTGCCTGGGAACAACTCTGTTTACTCTCTTCAGCATTTCCAACTAGGATTCCAGAAATTAAAGCAAAACAAAACCAAAGTAAAACAATGGTTTGTTGGGATGGGATTGGAGGGGTTTGAGGTTGAAAACAGACAAACTTCCTTACAGCAATCTCCACAGGCAGCACCTACTTATTTTACAAAGCTAGGACCCTGTTAGCTGAGAAGGGGGGGAGACCAACTGTGAAGTGATTTGTTACTACTTTTATGTATTTGTTTATTTATTTTGTGCTGGTACTGAACTCTGGGCCTGGGGACCATCCCTTAGCCTTCTCTAAGCAAGGCTGGTAGATTACCACTTGAGCCACAGCTCTGCTTCAGGCTTTTTGTTTTTGATGACTAATTGAAGATAAGAGTCTCACAAACTTTCCTCCATGGGCTTGCTTGGACCCTGGATCCTCAGATCTCATTCTCCTGAATTGCTAGGATTTCAGGCACGAGTTAGCAGTGCCTGGCCTTGTTGCTACCATTAAAAGTAGTAATAAGAAAGTAACCCCAAGTCAGACACCAGTGGTTCATGCCTGTAATCCTAGGAGGCTGAGATTTTAGGATCAGGATTCAAAGCCAGCCTGGGCAGTAAAGTCCATGAGACTCTAATCTCCAATTAACCATAAGAAAATCAGAAGTGGAGCTGTGGCTCAAATTGGTAGAGGATTAACCTCGAGCACAAAAACTCAACGAGTGCCCAGACTCTGAATTCAAGCCTCACAAAGAAAATATTTTTTAAAAAAGTAACCCGAGTTCTGCAGATGGCTCTTTTTGTGTTGCAAAGCATCTCAAACTAACTCAGCCACAGGATTGCTAAAGTGGCCCCACCTGCTTCCTCCTGGGAGGCTTTGGCTGTCACTCAGAGGTTCAGGTGTGTGCTGGTGGGAGGGGCTTAGAAGCCCGCCCTCCCCCCTGCAACTACACTAGCAGCTGGGGAGCCTGGCTGAATTTGGGGAGCTGCCGTCTGCTCTGCTATGCTGACAACCTCTGGGAACTGGCTAAGGCGATGTGGTGAGATCCGTGCTGCTTTCCTCACACCCATTTCTCTTGACATACCCTTTGGGGGAATTATGGCCAAGAAAGCAACGAGGGGGACAGATTCCCCATTTCCATTCCTTCCTGAAGCAGCTATGCCTGCCTTTCTCAGCCCTCTCTGCTTGCAGTAATCTTCCAGGGCTGCTATGTGTTTGTGTCTGTTGCTATCTCTGTACTGGAGGAACAAGAGTCGGTGAATATTCCCCTTCTCCACCTAGACCACACTCTGTGAGTGAGTTGAATTCTCCACTGGCCTCCTTTGAGGGGATTGATTGTTGTTATTGTGTGAGAGAAAGAGAGGGAGGGAGGAAGGAGGGAGAAGGGAGAAGAGAGAGAGAAGAGAGAGATAGAGATTGGCTCAGAAATGTGAAGTTCTTGCAGCAGACTTGAATGAGCAAATGAGTTCCAGAAGTGGGTGGACCCACACTGGTTTCAGAGCAAATACTTGCTGTATGCAAGTAGGGTTTCAAACAGAAGCCCAGCCCCCTAGGGGACAGCTTACCTAGCTGAGGCAGGAGTACAGGCTTACTGGTCTGAAAGAACCTGATAGACTTGAATGTTGCAGCTAGCTTTCACCAGACTTAAGCTGTGCAACCTTGGGAAACCACTGAACTTCACGCCTTTGGTTTTGACATCTGTCAAATCACATTAGCTATTTTGTATGTATGTTTTAAGAATCAGAATTCATGAAAAGGTAGATTCCTAAGAGCCTCTAGGCCTCATGGTTGCCTTCTTTGGGGATGTATAGTTAAGTATCTGCAAGTGATAATTGATTAGCAATCACAGCTAGTGGCTAAGAAGGCCATCTCTTGGTGAATCTGTTTCCACATCTGTGAAATGATAATCCATTTCTTAGACTTGTGAGGGTGCAAAAAAGATGGTTCTTCCGTGTAAAAGCCTTCAACACTGTGCCTAACAGACTAATGATCAATAGTAGCAGTTAATATGAGACAGGTGTCTGACTGTAGGGTAGACATTAGGCTGCCTAGACTAAATTACACTCAGCTATTTTAAAAGAAGCTAGACCCACCTGGTTGTTTCCTTGCTTATTTGTTTTGGTGATACTGTGAACTCAGAGCCTTATGATTGCTGGGCCATACCTAAGCCATACCTCTAACCCAGCTTTTTTGTTGTGGTGAACTTTTCTGCCTGGGCCGGCTTTGCAATATGATCTTCTAAATCTCAGCCCACGGACACCCACCAGAGAGTTCTACCTGATTTTGAGTGCATCCACATGCATGTTATATTTTCCACGTCTCCCTGGAGAGAGGCTCTCAAACATTCAAACATGCTTTATGGTAGACAAACCTGTGTGTGTATGTGTGTGTGTGTGTAAAATATGCTTACAATATGCATGTTGGATTTTAAAAGCCAAAACTGATTCTAAAGCCAAAAGTGCGTTTCCCACGCTCTCTGGATTATATTCCTTTACAGACCAGAGACTACTTTGGTTTCCAGGGGCTTCTTTCATTTCTGAGCACAGAGAAATTAGAATTCAGGCACTTTCCACTGATTTTAAGAAAACTATTCACCCAAGGTAGCTGAAAGGTAACACCTCTAAGCACTTCTGATTTCAGTATTATTTTTGAGAAGGAGCCTTAACCTGTATCACCGCATTCTAATAGCAATTAGTATTCATCTGGCGATGCAACTGAGCAGCTGGCAACCAGTTTAGCTCAGAGCCTCCTCACCCTACCCCTGGGGTGAGAAAGTAGACTTGCAGGACTGGAGAAAGTTGGATTGCCCTCAGACATGGGGAGAGGGCTTAGCCCAGCCAATACTTCATTTCTTCTCTCCCTAGCTCCATCCACCCCTCCTTGAAAATGTGTATGCATGTTCCTGGCTAGCCTAGTATCTCCTTTAACATAGAACAATTAATCACATGGATTTTAGAATTACATTGTTAATGTTAGCACACTAAAATAAGGGCAGGGACTCTGCATCTTCTCACTTTAGATGATTGGTCTGGATAATAGTTTGAGGCTTAGAAAATGACACTGCAATAGTCAGCAGGCATGAGCTTTCCAGTATTATTTTGTTGATACTAAATAAAAAGTCTTTGTTGCTTATAAATGTTTAGGGAAATGAAAAAGTAAAATGAACATCTTTTACTAAAAATTTTACTTTTTTTTTTTTTTTTTACTAAAAGTAGTACAATTAATACTGTTTAAAATACTAGGAGCATTGGCAATTAAAGTGTTTTGTTTTTACAAAATAGTTTGATTAGTACCAGCCTTTTTCTATTTGTTGATCTTGTAACTTAGGATCCTTAGTATCATCTTTGTGTCTCGGTGAATTGTCATATCCCTTTCCAAGTTGGGATCAGTGTTTAACCCTTTATCCTGTGCATTTTTGATGTTTGGATTTCTACAAGAGTTTCTTACTGGCAAGGTTTGGGCCAATGTTGAATTCTTTAGGACAGCTAAGATTTTTTTCGTGCCTTCCACTTTCCTTTCTTCATCTATGGCCACAAGTTTGCTTGTTCTACTGAGTTCTTCTGGATGTGGAGCTACTGAGTTCTCACCAGTGGCTATGGCCAACATTTCCTAACCACCTGTTCCTCTCTGGTTCTTAGTCTCATTTGTATTTCACACTTAAAGTTATAACTTTTTTTTTTCTGCTGTGCTTTCATCTTTGTTGCAAAGTTCCTTTTTGGATGACTACTTTCTTGTAAAATGTCATTTTGGTTTACCTCAGCTGACAAAGAGATAAAATGGGCACAGGTTTGCTGTCTATGAATAAGCTAATAAAAGGAACTCGGTAATCAATCACTTGCAGTCCTGGGAAGAACTGACAAAGTGAGTTAGGAAGGGTTTATGATTCACAGGCGTTGTTAAGTAGTAATTGGTGAACAAAAGTTTGATCTACTGTGAGTAAAACTTGTAGCTGAAATTTGAATTGTGTTGTGAGAACTGTTAAGTAGTAATTGGTGAACGAAAGTTTGATCTACTGTGAGTAAAACTTGTAGCTGAAATTTGAATTGTGCTGTGAGAACTGGTATTCATTAAGCCATGTAATGGAAAGTCATGCAGATTAGAACCATGCAAATAAAAAATGCTTGTAAGTTGTTCAATGATAAATATCTAGTGAATGAATCAAGGAACTTCTACATTCATACTGAGTTCAGTTTTGCAGTCTTCTTTGCCCTCTCCTATCTTTCTTTACTTCCTGCACCTCTATTTCTAAAGTGTCTAAAATAGCTGTTAAAGCACATCTTTTGAAATCTACCTTTGCACAAGGCAGTGAACTCTAAGACTGTTTTATGTGCAACTACGTTCTGCCTTATCAGAGTTGTTGCTCCCTTCCTCAGTGCTCAGGTCTCCACTTCTAAAAATGAATTTAGCTGGTGCCAGTAACTCACACCTAAAATCCTAGTTACTCAGGAGGCAGAGACCTGGAGAATTGAAGTTGAAAGCTAGCCTGAGCAGAAATGTCTGTGAGACTCCCATCTCCATGTAAGCAGCAAAATACTGGATTAGAGCTGTAGCTCAAGTGGTAGAGCATCAGACTTGAGCGAGAAATCCAAATAGGAGCACAAAATTTGAGATTAAGCCTCTGTACCAACACAAAAACGGTGATGTACAGATTTATGCAGAAGCACTGTGGAGCTTTCTTAGGCTTCCAGGGGAGTTTGTTGTCCCTTTCCTTCCCCTGTATAAGGAAGAGGCAGCTTGATTACTGGAATACCCTGAATCAGTGGGGAAAGAGGTCTTGAATTAGACAAACTGACTCAGTCTTCTTCTTTTTTTTTTTCTTTCCACTGTCCTAAAATCTAGCTTAAAAGAAAAAAAATTAATCCTCAATTTACCCTTTGATCTTGCAGAACTGGGCTACAAATCCTGGAGACATACACAGCTAGCATGTGGTGGTTAGTGGACATGGGTTCAAACTGGAATCTGCTACTTCCTGCTTCTGTGAGCTTCCCAAATTATTTAACTGAGCATTGACTGGACCTCAAAGGCTCTCAGAACATCATTTCTATACCTGAAGATTATAGTAATTATCCTCTATGGTTTTTGAGTGTCTTGAAGATAAAGAATACAGTGCATTAAAGCAATATCTTTGTAGACTAAAAGCTTGGGAAACAAAGATTTGACTTACTCATACATAATTCAGGTAGATATGGCCCTTTTTTTTAAAGCAAAATTGTATTTATTTAGAAGCATTGAATGTCAAAGCAGCTACATTTTTTTTGCAATTAGAGTGGTATTCACATAACAGAACAATTATTTTGTACAAGCTGTATCTGAAGCTTAAAAAAAAACCCTAGCAAACCATACATAACTTGTGCTGTGAACCAAGAATTTGCTTTGACTTTCCATGTTAGTTTACAGCCCCATACTTTACATGGCAAGATGAAAGGACCACCAGGACAGAGCCATCTATAGACTGTGTTAACTATGTACTGTGTTAACTCAGTACTGGTAACTATGTTAACAATGCAAGAAAAGACCATGTACATTTTAAAAGCAAAGCTTACCCAGCCTTACTTTTCAATATTTCCTTTAAAAGGAGTGAATTGTGTATTAGGGCTTTCAATACATGATAGACAAGGAAAAAAAACCCACAATAGAATCAACTTATTCATTGCTATCAACTTCTCTTCCTCCTCTTCCTTCTCTTCCTTTTCTCCATCTTTTCAGCCTGGAAACTCCCTTTGCAGCTGGTTTTACTTTAGCTTTGTAGACAGCAATATCCTTTTTGCGTTGGTCCTTAAGCTGAGCATCCTTCTCTTCATAAGGCTGCCTGTCATCTGCAGTAAGGTTGTTCTATATCTCTCTCTGGCCAATGGGCAGGCAGGATGCTCTTCCTTGATTTGGTGGTGATACTCAGAACAGAACAAAGGGCTGATGCACTCTTGGGTCCATGCGGTCCTTGAACTTTTTAGCCTTGGAAAGGAAATATATATATATATATATATATATATATTCTAAGGTGAAATATATATATATATATATATATATATATATATCCAACTTCTTTAGATTGTCCTTTCACTTTAATAGGTAGTCTTCCTTACCTGTGAGAATTTCTTAGACTGAGAAGTTGTTTTAAGTACCCAGCGCTGCTTGTGCTCTTCCTACATAAAGAATATGTATGATGTTTTGCTTTTCAGCTTCTTAGGGTCTCCTTGGCTCACATTTAATTGTTCTTCCTCTTTAAGGCAGAGTTGTCCAGGCCTGTCTCTGGAGAGTTCAGTGAGCTGTACTGTTATCAAAGTGTCATTTTTCATTAAGATTGTCCTGACCATAGTCTATAGAGTTCTGATTTGCAGAGTCGGAGTGTAACAGACACCTAGCCAGTTAGTGGAGAAAAAGGCTGAGAGGGTCTTATGGACTCTCATTGGATAAATCTATGTTGTTTTCTGTCTGTAGAGTCAGCCTCTGATGCCAACTCTTTAGAAACACCTATGTGGGGGAGGCGAGAAGCACTTTCATAGCTTTCAGGATCCTGGCCCTCAGGACACATGGTGGCCAGGCCCTTCTTGTTTCTGTGCTAATGGAGAGGCTGACCTGTAATGATTGGCTGTTTCAGGGCTTTTCCTCTAGGCTGCACCTGTCACAGTATGTCCCCAGCTGTGTGTTCACTTAGAGGCTAAAAGTCATTCTGCTACTTTCGATTGTTGTGACAGAATAATTAAGAAAATGAAGTTTATAAAGAAGAAATGATTTGAGCCACAGGATCAACACAAGGCCATGTACCACTACCATCACCACCCCCAGAAAAAGAAAGAAAAGAGGGAAGGAAAGGAGGAGGGGAATGGAAGAAACAAATCGTTTAACTAGGGATACAAGTGGACCCATTGCAACAATGAGATGTACAAGTTGTTATGTCGAAAAACGAACTTTACAACCTTGGTGTGGGGGGGAGGTGGAGGATGGAAAGGGATGGGAAGGAGAAACAAAGAGGAGGGGCTACAATGTTTGATATCTCACAATTAAAAAAAAAGAAGAGAAATGAAGAAAAAAAAGAAGGAAATACTTGGAAATACTTATGTGGGCTTTTGCTTCAGAGGTTTTAGTCCATGTTCCTTGGCTCCTTTGTTTCTTGTAGCAAAGCAGAGTGCCATGGTGGAGCTTTGCTGCTTGCCACAAAACAGTCAGAAGGCACAAATCAAAGATCTAAGGATGAAGAGATGCCATAAATAAATACCATTCAAAAGCATGGCCCTAGTGGCTCATTCCCCCAACCAGACCCAACTTCCTAATACCCCAGTAAGTATGAGTTCATCAATAGGTTAACCCACTGATGATGTTTATGGCCTCATGATTCAGTCACCTTCCAACAGTGCCACCATCTAAGGACTAAACTTTCAACACATGGAGGGGAGGGGGGCAGGGGATTCTTTTAGTTATAAATGAAAACAATCGTGATTAATCCTGACTGTCATGTGGGCTCTCAGTGGAGTTGGAGGGGTGGGGGGAATTGAAATGGTGCAATCTTCCTAGGAATTCTAATTCAGTAGTTCTGGAGTAGATCAAAGACACTTGCCTTGTAAGTTGCCCAGATGAGGTTTGGGTGTGGCTAAGAACTACTCTTCTAACGTCCCGTTGTTGCCAGAACCTAAGACCAAAGTGGGTTCTGGATAATAGTGTGACCCTTACTCTCCCAGAGACTGGTTTAGCTTAGATGTTGCAGGAGCTCCTTCAGTGTGTTAGAACCCGATGGTTAGAATGGTATAGCATTTTCTTGAGTAGCTGGGATTGTAGATTCACGCCTATATTTTCAGCTCCTCTAGAAGCTGAGATATGAGAAGAATGATTTGAAGCCAGTGTAGGCAGACAAAACCAGAAGACTCTTATCTCCAACTAACCAACAAAAAACTAGAAGTAGAGGTGTAACTGGAGTAGTAGAGTGCCACTTTTGAATGAAAAGGCTAATCAAGAACTTGAGGCACTAAATTCAAGTCCCAGCACAAGGACCAAACAAAGACAGACAAAAAGAACCTTATTGATCCTCTTTCCTTTTATTCCAGCCCTACATTTCCTCAGCATTTTCTTACTTATATTGACTCAAAGAACTGTCTAATTGGGCTCCTGGCTCCCTACTCCTTTACTACCTCTCAGTCCACTCTCTGTCACAGTTCCCTTGCTAAAATAAAACTTGCCTTGCTACAATCCCCATCTCTGAGCCGCCAAGAACCATTTCTTGTTTCCTGAGGCTGCTCTCTTTAACATTTTCGTGTATTTTATTTCCCTGCTAGCACATCTTTGCTACTTGTGCTACGTGTTCTGAGTATGTTTGACAAATCGCTAATGATCTTCGAAGTGCACTTCTAAGACCTGACTTCAACCTTGTGTATCCCCAGAGTGAGTTGCCCTTCATGTTGCACCCTAAAGCATTATCAGATGATTTGTTGTGTTGCAAAATTAACTGCTTGTGATCTGTCTGTTCTTCCAACGGTATGTACTGCATGTGTCTCTAGACCTTCTTGAAGCAGATGGGTCACTGGAGTGAGGAGTGGGTTAGTAGATTTGAGGGAAAACCTGCCTTCACTCCCAAAGCATTCTATTACCAACAATAATCAGAACATCACACCTGACTCCTACAGGATTCTAAATGGCAGCTAATAAGGTGGCCTAACTTTTTGATCAGCAGATCATACCTGCTACCCTCTGCCACATCACTGGCTTCACTCTGTGGGCAGAATTGATATTATCATCCATTAGCAAGGTATTTCTGCAAAGAAAAGCAGCCAAACAATGCCGTGAGGTGTTTTTTTTTTCTCCCTGTGTTTGATGGGCAGACACTATAATCAGCTGTTGTGATAGCTATAATCAATTAGCTTGTAGGATGTTTTTCTCCATCTGCATTAATTGAATAGTTGCTTTTGTTTTTATTTTTGTCCCCCCCCCCCATTTTCCTACTCCCTAACTGTCAAACTATGTAATGAAGCCCGCTGTTGCTTTTTGTCTAGCCTCATCTTTTAGGATGTGATGCTTATCCATTCATCTCCAAGCAGATTTGTTTATACACTAATTTCTAGGAGTTCTGTTTATTTCAAAATGACATTTACTACTGCAGAAGTGAAAAACAAAAGTTTAAATCATCCAGACTGGAATTATTTAACTATGAAATGGCAGAGAATTGCTTTTTCACAGTGTGCACTGGTGTTGATGTTGTTAGGGGCAAACATGTCCTTTGTAGCTTCAAGGGAAAAAAATCTAGAATTTTTTAAGGTTGAGAGCTGCACTGTACTTCGTTGAAAAAAATAGGAGCTTCATTTCGCTGAAGTTGTATGAGTGTGAGTGTAAGATTTAGTGAAATCAAGAGAAGAGAGATGTTGAGTAATGGAAAATATTTAAGCTTCTTTTGAAGCTGAGATTTCTCTTGAATAAATCACAATAGAGGGATTTTTTTATAGGAAGCCTACAGACAGGGTTGGCAGAGGATTTTAGTTTGGCAAGCATTTCAGTAACACTTGCATAAACCTACACAATTTTAAGTCCTAAGCTAGAGCCAGAGGAAAGCAAGACCTAGAACCTATCTTCTACTAGACTATAAGGAACTTATGCCAAAATAGGCTTATAAGGGGCCAAGCACAGGACAGAGTAAAAGATGTGAGACAAGTTTTGTAATGGGAAAAATGAAAGACATGGGATAAGGTAAAGAAAATATCCCTTTCCCCAAACTTCCTGCTCAAAAGAAGTCATCTCTTGACCTATGAATGTTGAGATTTTTCTATCTTCAAAATAGGCATAGTTCATAAAAATGAATGAATTCTTTTGTGGGGGGATACATTTTCAAGAAAATTAGGTTACAATACTTTTTGCATGCTAAATCATGCAAGAACTACTATATAGTTCTTGTATTAAAATGAAGCATAGCCATCTCGTGTATCCATGGGGGATGAAGTATAAGACATCTCACAGATACAGATATCAATGGATGCTCAAATCCCTATGCAAAACAGTGGTGTTTTCATATAACAAATGTAAGTCCTCCTGTGTCCCTTAGGTTTTAATTTTACTAATATGTATGAACCAGACATACTAGTATGTTTCAACACATGCAAACAGTATGCATTGATCAAATTCACCTTCTTAATATCCACCCTTTCCCTTACCCCTCCCAACCTTTAGTCATCATCGGTCTACATTCAGGTCCATATTTTTTAAGCTTCCACATGTGAGAGAGGCCATGTGGCATTTGTCTTCCTGTATCTGACAGACTGTCCCGGCAGAATGACATGATGTCCTCCAGTTCATCAATTTTGCTGCAAATGACAGGAGTCATTCTGTTTTATGGTTGAATAATATTTCTGTAAGTGTGTGTTCACCAGGCCTTCTAAATCCAATCATTATTAAAGAGCATCTGGTCTGATTCCATACCTTAACTATTGTTAATGTGTCACAATAAACATGGGCATGCAGGGATCTCTATGGTACACTGTAATCCTTTTCAATTTATAGCCAAATGTGGTGTATATGAGAGGTTTTCTGTGAGTGTGTGTGTGTGTGTGTGTGTGTGTGTGTGTGTGTGTGTGTGTGCGTGTGTGCCCGCCCACCCACACATACAGTACTGAGTCTTTTTTTTTTTTTTGGTTGGTCGTGGGGCTTGGACTCTAGGCCTGGGCACTGTCCCTCAGCTCTTCAGCTCAAGGCTAGCACTCTACCACTTGAGCCACAGTGCCACTTCCAGCTTTTTCTACTTATGTGGTGCTGAGGAATTGAACCCAGGGCCTCATGAACACAAGGCAAGCACTCTTACCACTGAGCCACCTTCCCAGCCCACAGTACTGAGTCTTGAACTCAGAGCCTAAGGGTAGCGCTCTACCACTTGAGCCACAGCTCCACTTCCAGCTTCTTGGTACTTAATTGGAAATAAGAATCTCCTGGACTTTCCTGCCTGGGCTGGCTTCAGACCCTTAGATCTCAGCCTCCTGAGTAACTAGGTTTAGGGGTAGGAGCCACCAGCACCCAGTGTGTATTTTACAGTTTAAAGTACCTCCATACTGTTTTCTGTGCACTTCTACATAATCTCCATTGCTTAACAATACTTACTGCAATAGAAATGCTTTATAAATAGTTGCTATACTATATACTGTATTGTTTAGGGAGTAATGACAAGGAAAAAAATCTATACACCTTTAATTCAATTTTAATATTCCTAATATTTTCAGTCCAAGTTTTGTTGCCTCCATAGAGACAACCCAGGATATACAGATAACTGTGTATCTACGACAATGCCTATTGAGATATAGATTAACAATTATCATTATTTCCTTATAAAACTTAATGAAAGACCCTGACTTGATTGTACAGATAAAATACTGAATAACTGATAGTCTCCTGGGTGAGTTGGGGCACGTGGGCCTGGAAGAAGGAAACATACCAGTGACCCCAAGCTTGCTGCCAGGGCTGCTGGCTGCTTGCAGTCAATTTTAAGGACTCTTCATCTTTGTCTCTGTGCTTGAAGATTTGACCATGGATTTATTACTATGTACTTGTATTTAGTTGATACAATTTGTGGAGGTGAAGGGAAAAACAAATTGTTTAAATAGGGATACAGGTGGACCCATTGCAATAATGAAATGTACAAGACATTATATCGAAAAACGAACTTTACAACTTTGGTGCGAGAGTGGAGGGCAGATGGGAAAACAAAGGAGGAGGCAACAATGCTTGATAAGAAATGTACTCTTTACCTTGCTCATGTAATTGTAACCGCTCTGTACGGTATTTTCACAATTAAAAAAAAACATAAAACAAGAACTGAAAACGAAAAGCAAACAAAGAAAAACAAAGTCGTACTCTTCAGCTTCTGGAGATGGAACTCCCGTGGAGGAGTAAAATGTACCCAGCAGAAGTACCTGGCACTACACACTTGGTAGCATGACTTCTGGCTTCACAGAGACTAGAATCTGGTTAGTCATCATTTAGCAGCCTTCTGGGTGCTAAAGGGAAAAGACCCTTAACTCAGCTGGATGAGATGAACAGAGAAGGCACCTTGGAAAAGGAATGTGAAAGCTGAGCTGTGAAGCACTGAGAAGTTAGCTCTGAGGGAGGAAGAAAAGAGCGATGGGCAGAAAAAGGAGAACTGGCAATGGCGATAGTTGCACTACTTGGACCTTAGATGAATATTTCATGGGGCCTGTAATGTTCAAGAGGGCCCAGATCACAGAAGGATTTTACACCTAGTTGGGTTTTGATTTTTGACTCTGCAGGCAGTAAAGCCAGTTCAGTGATGTTTAAGCAAGCAAGAAAGATTGTTTTTAATTTTGCCATGGATGGAATGGGTAGGAGGGAGGACACCTATCAAAAAAGAAATGGCATTATCAGCCTAAGTAGAGAGGCCAGAAGCAAACCTCAGCTGGCCATGCTCTGTCATCTTCAGAGTACAATATTGTAAGATTTTACTTATGATCCTTCCCAAGCCCTTTGGATACTACCAGGAAAGGACTTACATTTTTAGGTTCTGTTTCATTACATTTCGTTTCATTTTCATGCATTCATTCTGTTAGAAATTGCTCGGGATGTTAGGGTGTCACATAAGGACACCGACTCGAAAGGAGCTCAGCAAGGTTTACTTCTGCAGAAAGGTGTGCTATCTGACAAGCAATGTGGAGCCAGCAGGCTGCTCCTTTTTTTTTCCCCTAACCCAGCAGGCCCCGCCCCTCTGCTCACATTGGCTGAGCTCATGTTCACAGTCTGCAAAAGGATGTGGCTTAGTTAACTGGATGCAACTAAAATTCTTAATAAAGTGCTCCGGAAAATGATGTGTGTAACTACCATGTCATTAGCAAGAGTCAATCCACCCTGCCAAACCAGGAACTCTTCAGAAAAACAATTCTCTCAAAATCAACAGAAAGGAAGCCAACTACTTTGTAGAAAAGACACTTTTTCTCACAATTCAATGAGTGCTTTTGGGGATTTGTTGGTACTGTTCTTTGTTTTGTTTTGCTTTGTATGTATCCCAGTGCTACCTCAGCCTCTCAAGTGCTGCGATTTCAGTCATGCCCCACCACATCTAGCTTAGGTTGCTAAAATAATACTCAATGGTACAACAGCACATGAGATAAACTTAATTTACTCATAGTATATCCTATGTACATTTCTTACTTAGTAGGACATATATGTAGGAGATCATATTGATTCACTCTATGAAATGATTGTTTTCTGCTGGACCAAAGGAATTGTTTGCCAAAGCTTGATCCTCAAACTGGGAGAGTTTCAGAGTTAGAATTGTAGTTTGTAGCAGTGAGTTCACATATCATTTTCTTTCTTTCTTTTTTTTTTTTTTTTACCCCTTTCGTGCATTTTTTATTGTTACTGTAAAGGTGATGTACAGAGAGGCTACAGCTCACATGTCAGATAAATAGTGCATTTCTTTTTGGAACAATGTCACCCTTTCCTTTGCTGCCAGTTTTTCCCTCCGGTCCCTATCCACAAGTTGTCAAGTTTATTTTCAACATATTGTCTAGAGAATACCACTGATGCATTTGTTTACCCTTTGTCCCTCCGTTTCTGTGTCAAAGGACTCTCATGATAGCTATCATTGGTTGAACTTACTATATCCAGCCATTTTACAATTACTACTTCATTTTCTCTTTTACTTTCTCTTCTTATGTTCTGGCCCTGGGGCTTGAACTCAAGGCTTGAGTGCTGTCCCTGAGCTTCTTTTTCCTCAAGGTTAACACTCTACCATTTGAGCCACAGTACCCTTCAATCCTTTTTCTTAGTTTATTGGAAATAAGAGTCTCATGAACTTGCCTGGGCTGGCTTTGAACTGCTATCCTTGGAGCTCAGCCTCCTAAGTAGCTAGGATTACAGGTGTGAGCCACCAGATCATTTTTTCAAATGAAAAAAACAGATACTAATATTAGAGAAGTCAATTACCTCATACAGTATTTGGTTGACCCATTTCAGTATCTCTTGAAAGATGGATATAGAAATCATTTATCTTTCCTATCATCGTATTTACTTAGTAAAAATTACTTAATCTCTGGTAAGATCAGTTCACTTATCTCTGAAATGGATAGTCATCTACCACATAGGGGTAGGTGACTATTCAAGTAGATTATGAATATGAAAAGTGAGATGCATCAATTGTCTTCTCACTGTGCCTTTTTTCATACGCTATTTTTTCTCTCCATTTTCTTTGCATCTGTCTTACTCTTTCTCCTTCACTTAAATTGTGCTTTCACTATTTCTCCTTTTCTCTTTTGTGAAATGAATTCTTACTAAATATCCTAGTCTGGCCTCAGATTTGATCCTACTGGGGTAGGTATGTACCTCTACCCTCGGCTCATCTTCTCCTTATTTTTAATCTTCCTGTGGGTTTTTTTTATTGTGAAACTGACATTTTTAGTACTTGCATAGTTACTTTTATATTTCTTGTTTAAACTTGTATTTTTAATGTTTGCATAGTTACATTTGTGTTTCCTGTCCTTAAGCAACCATTTTCTGTTCTGTTAAGAAAGTGCTTAGCATTCGGGTTGCTTTGTATAAGTGAGCTTTCATAGGCAAACATCTACCAGATGCACACAACATGACCTCCAAGTATGTTTTCAAGTCCACTCTGGAAACTTCCTCTATACACTTGGTAATCTAAAGAGGAATCATCCATCCAGTGCCATATTCAAAAGATGTTTGTGTTGTGTTCCAAGCTAAGACTCACTTCATCCTGCCACCTTCTCTCTCAGTTGTTCTGCAAGTAGTACTATATGTCCTGGTCAGAAAACAGGCATAAGGTTACAAATAGTACTAGTGCCACATTGTAGAAGAGAGTTTTCAAAAATGTATCTTGGAATTTATTCATCTCTCATTTTAAAATTTCCTATTCCCTATTTAAAACTGCAGTAAAAGTTTAATGAACAGAACTAGAATACTTACTTCTGACCATGCATTCCTTATGGCATTCATTCTTTGAGTTTTTAAATAATCCCCTGGTCCAGTGCTCAAGGCCTCCCTGGTCTGATTTCCATCATTTTGCTCTTTCTTCCTGCTACTTATCATGTGAGGAGGAGAACCCTACATTCACTGGATTTTTCCAGGCTTCTCTTGAAAACAATTTGTTCTCATGCCTATCTCCAAGTAGTTTTCTCCTGTATTCCAAAAATCTATCCTTGGAAACCATACCCATTCTTCAAGTTGCAATGCAGTATCTATACTGGCTGACTGGTGAGAATTAAAGTTGTTTTCTACTGAGGTAGTGTGACTTAGGGAAAAAATTGAATCCAGACCTGAAATACCAGGGTTCAACCTCTTCCCTAGGAATGAGATCTTTGACCACTCTTTAGAGGATGACTTTGTCAGTAAAAGATAAAGGATTGACATAGAGGGTATGGGAAACCATCCTGAAAGTTGTACAATTACCTGCCTAACATACGGCACTAGCTTTCCCCTTATATGTTCAATTCAGTTTTCAGTTAAACATTTGACAATATATTTATAAAAGTGGAATGTGTATCTTCTCAGCATACATGGGTCACCTGGAGTTCCTGTCAAATGCTGTTTCTGAAAAGGGCTTTGCTTCTGTGCTTTGTTTTTATTTTGTGTTTTGTTTTTGAACTCAGGGTCTTGCCCTCTTGCTTAGATTTTTCACTCAAAACTAGCACCCTATCATTTGAGTCACACCTCCACTTGGAGATACTCTCTTGGACTTGTACCCCGATTGGCTTTGAAATGTGATCCTCAGATCTCGGCCTTCTGAGTAGCTAACATGACAGGCATGAAGTACCCACCCAGCTTCTATATTTTTAAGAAGCTTTCCCAGCAGCTGCTGCTATTTTGCCCATGAAGCACCCATTGGTTTCCAAGGCTCCCGATAAACCTTTTCACAAAGGAGAGCAGTGAAACACCCAGGCTCTTATTTTCTCTCTCAGACTAAATTCTAGACATGGTACTCACATAGCCATTTCAACTCAGTATCCAATTATGTTTTGCAGCCTGTAACTTTTCTCACAATTGAAAACCTGGCTAGGGTTGGAAAGGTGGCTCAGTGGTAGAATGCTTGCCTTGCATGCATGAGGTCCTGGGTTTGATTCCTCAGCACTACATAAGGAGAAAAAGCCAGAAGTGGCACTGTGGTTCAAGTGGTAGAGTGCTAGCCTTGAGCTGAAGAGCTGAGGGACAGTGCCCAGGCCCAGAGTTCAGGCCCTATCACTGACAAAAAGAAAAGAAAAGAAAACCTGACCAGCTGGGTACTTACCTTGGTCGCACATAGATTTTAGTCAGCCCAGGGTGTCCAGTGCAATTACTTCAGAATAAATATAAAATTTACCAGGAAATTCATGGAACTCCCACAGGGTAAACTTGATTTGCATCGGGGTGCCTGCTGCATGATCACAGTCAAATGACTCTCTTGATATCAAGTCACAGGCATCATCTCATTACCTGGGAAGACTTCCTTTTTTCTTTTATTTTTGTGTGTGTGTAAATGATGCTGCAGAGTTATCCACTGGAGGAGAAACTCTGGAGACTGGTGATTGGTCCAAACTTGAGAAATGCAGTGCCACTACTAACCAGATAGAGTAGTCATAGCATGCATAGATGCTGTCCCACGTATTCCATCCTTAAGCTTTAACCCAACAGTTTATCCTGGATAAACCCAGTTTATCCTGGATGTGTGTGGTTATGTGTGTCTGTGCTGGTTACTGGGGCTTGAACTCAGGGCCTGGGCACTGGCTTTTTCACTCAAGGCTAACACTCTACTGCTTAAGCTCCAGCCCACTTTTTAGCTTTGTGGTGGTTAATTGGATATAAGAGTCTCACAGACTTTCTTGCCTGGGCTGACTTTGAACCACAATTCTCAGATCTCAATCTCCTGAGTAGCTAGGAATACAGGTCTGAGCCACCAGGCATTATCTGATATTTTACCTTTGATGAATTGTCATCCTCTTCTCTAGTTCTCCATGTGTTCACAGGACAATATATATATATATATATATATATATATATATATATATATATATATATATATATATCTGGTTTTGAAATTTATATGGCACTTTGAATGTTCAATGACTTCAAGGCCATTCTGGCTTTGTATTTGCCAAAAGAGGCTGACAGAAGAAATGAGATAGTCCATACTGCTTAGTGCAGACATTCACACACAGTTAATTGTTGCCTAAGTATTAATTACATTTACTAGTATTACAGATTATTAACATGTTTTACTATGACTTTATTAATATAATATCACATTTTAATTTTATCTTGTTTCTAGGTACTGAGGTAACTTTAATTTCATTTCTGTGGTATATACACAAAGACCTCAGCTCTTGTTTGCTATTGAAAAAAAAAATATACACACACAGAAAATTTAGATACAAGATGAACTTCTGAATGCTTTCCATAGCCTAACTACAAGAATGTCCTTGTACCAGTTCCAAGCTTTGATTGTGTCAAACATGCCCACAAACAGGAATATATTATTTGAATTGTGTGTTGCTTCTGACTATCCTTTCTCTCCTTCCAAATGCTTCTTCTAAAAAATATCCATTTTATCACTTATGATGATGATGGGATTATCAATTTCCTAAGTCTTGTTGAATTAAAGAAAAGTACCTTGCCAACTGAACCTGGGCTAATGCATTGCTGATTTTTGTGTGTTAAACAAAATAGAACCCAGCATTGACTCACCCCATTTTTCTCTCTGTTTCACTTTTATGAGCCTGTGATCTTCTGCCCCATTTCTCTAAAACCATTCTCAGAGCCCCCCACTTCCCAACAGAGACCAATAGAGAAGTAGGTCAATCTAAAACATCATAGTAAAGCTAGGTAAAACTTGGGGAAAGAGAATATATCCTCTCAGAGAATATATCCTCCTACTAAAGTTTAGAACCTTTTTTTCTCCTGTCACTTATCTAGAAAGGTCAGGGATCATGGATGATTTTTAGGAAATTGAATGCAGATGCATATGCTCCCAAAGACCTGTGTCAATAGTTTATTTGAAGAGTGAAGGTTCACCTTCTAAAGCAGAAGCCAAGATAATTACGTAAGTTGAAGTTCCCTGCAGTAAACAAAACCTGCAGATGCTTGAGCTAAATTAAACTCCTGACTTTGCCTCTCAGCCACTAGGCATTATGGGTAATCTAAAGACTGTTACTAACATCAGGGTAGTAATTGTAATAATTCCCAATGAAACACTGTATTCATCTTGCAGCCAGTGTGATTTAAAAGTCTGTCCAGATTAGCTGGCCAGAAAAGAAGCTGAGGTTGAGCTGAACTTTTACTATGTGGTTTACTGCTTAATGAGCAATCTCATTAAAAAAAAAAAGGCTTTTGCAAAATTTGACCTTAGGCACTTTTATTTGAGAAATGCTTTTTTCTATCTCATGAAGTTATTTTCCTTAAGGAATTGGGATGGAGGATGGGCTAAGAGAAGGAATATTACTTTACCTACTTAATGGGGAAGGGGAAAACAGGCAGTGATTGAGAATGTACTACTTGGCAAGTGTTCTGTTTATGTTCTTCCAATAAATCATTAGGGGAAAGTTTGGGAAATGGCCACCAGCAGCCTCTTATTAGACATTATGAAAATTAGACCTTAACAGGAAATCATTTGTCTAGGCTTGTTCAATTAGTCAGTAGCTGAGCTGGTAGGACTTCCGGTCATGATCCAAAGAGAATAACAGCCACTCAATTTTTCTCTCAGAATTAGGTTCCAAAATTCGTCAGAATAGATGAATAGTTCTTAAAATATTAGATCCTTAAATCAAGCTGATGTCTCATGCCTGTAATCCTACCTAATCAGGAGTGGGAAATCTGAGGATTATGGTTCAAAGCCAGCCAGAGCAGGAAAGTATGTGAAACTCTTATGTCCAATTAACTACCAGAAACTCAGAAGTAAAAGTGACGCTCAAATAGAAGAGTAACAGCAAAAGGTCAGCATCCAGACCCTGAGTTCAAGTCCCAGTACCTTCAAATAAATAAATAAAAGAGCCTTAAGATTTTAAGATCTAAGCTTAGGTTGTAATCAAATTGTATTCATATTTTAAACACATACATTGTTCTGCAAAACAAAAGCAGAGCTATTGAAAAGTAAGTAATTTTTGACCATCAAACACAAGTATTTGTGAATATGTAAGGCCATAATTTAAATTTGTGATCACATTAACTTGAAAGTGATCCCTAGATTTCTAGCCTTGTTTCATGGCTTCACACCTTTCATAGGTTATATAACTGTCTTCCTGTTTACAGCCAGAGCTGGAGCTGCTGATATTTTCTCCCTATCAGATGATAGTTGGAAACTCATAATGCTTCTGTTTATTTTCAGGATATGGTCCAGTGATTCCTGCTCAAAGTTATATGGCTTGCTGTTTCATTTCTGTCCTACAGATACTAAGCATCATTTACCATCTTTGTAGTCAGTGCTTTGTGCTTTACTGTTTGTTTTATGAAAGATCTCTAATGCTACAGTGAACTTGCTAAAGATCTCTGGGTCCAGGTCAGGAACTTCAGATACCAAAAAAAAAAAACAAAAACAAAAAACCAGGAAATGTATAGACTTTCTAATAATGATAATAATTGATCTTTATTAGTACCTGGCACATATTTGCAAAGTACTAATTAACACTTGTATGTGCATCTTACAATATTCATGACTTCCCTGAGATAGAATACAATTAGAATCAGAAAGTGGCGCTGTGGCTCAAGAGGTAGAGTGCTCACCTTAAGCAGAAGAGCACAGGGACAGCGCCCAAGCCCAGAGTTCAAGCCCACAACAGAAAAAAAAAAAAAAGAATACAATTAGAATCATACTGATTCTAATAAGAAGCCTATTGCTTAAAAATATTATTGCATAATTTGCTCAAAATCCTAAAACTACCAAGTATCAAAGGTAGGACTGTAGGCTTCCCAGTAGCTAAAATAACAGGTCAGCTTCCAGCTCTTCATAATAAAGGGAGTCTCAAGAACTTTACTCCCCAAGCTACCCTCAAACTGTGATCTCAGCCATCACAGCCTCCCTAGAAGCTAGGACTACAAGTGTGAATGAACCACTGGTAACTGGATCAAAGCCAACACTATGCTCTGCCCTCTGAAGAATTGCGTTCTGTTAGGGTCAATGAAGATGGATTTATGATTCGATATGATTTCTGCTCTCAAGGCACAGTTTCTGCCCTCAAGGAACTCATATTCTGGTCAAAGACAGATACAGAGAAAGGAGCTTCTATGGACAACTGATTCTTTTGTCATCTAGGAGACATTTAGATAGATACAGACTCCCTGGCAAGGGTTCTAGAATTCAGCAGCCTGCACTTTAGCCCTTTTTTCTGTCTTCCCTTTACTAATGCTCTCAGGCAAACTGTTTAGCTTCTAGAGAGTTATTTCTTTGTTATTTAAAATGGAAATAAGAGTAATCCTAGCTACTTAGTAGGTAGAGATCTTAGGGCCCACGGTTGAAACCAGCCCAGGCAGGAACGTCCATGAGACTCTTATCTTCAACTAATCATAGAAAAAGCCAGAAATGGCACTGTGACTCAAGTGGTAGAGTGCTAGCCTTGAGCAAAAGGAGCTCAGGAACAGCACCCAGGCCCAGAGTTCAAGCCTCAGCACTGCCAAATGAATGAATGAATGAATGGAAATTAAAGTATAGTCTACATCATGGGGTGAGTTAGAGGATTAAGTGGTACAATGTATGCAATATGTATTTGGGTACATTTGGGACTCAATGCACATTAGTTACTGTGTCTATCCTCCTCTCCTATGGCTTAGGGGAAATCTTAATGCTGGTATTGCTTACTAAAGCCTTATATCTAGTCTGCCAAAATAACTCAAGACATTCATGCTACAGCCCACTTCATGCAGATATAGCTCAAAACCACTTCACTTCAGCTGCTACACCTCTCTATCTGGGAGTCTACTCACCATGCTTGTAGGCACAAACCTGGAAGTGCAAGGGAGCTGACGCCCCATGTGACAACTCTTGACCGTTGGAGGGAAAGGAAACTGGAGGATAGAGTTTCTCTTTCTCATCCCTTGGATAGAAAGTTCTGAATTGGATTATATGTGTTAATCAGAAGGCCCTGAATGGAGTAGACCCTGATGGCACACAACAGGACTAGTTTGATGATCCATCAAACCTTTCTCTCCTTCTTTGTCCCTCTCCCTGGTTCCTCACTCTTCTTCCCTGGGATTACTGTTCAAAATGACCTAGCATATGTGAATCTTCAGAAAGGTGTAAATTATTGCAAGTCTTGGACTCAGGTTCTGCTTTCCACAGCATTTGTAAAAATGGAGGTGGAGATAGAAAAACATGAAGGATGGGGATAGATTTCCAGACTGAGAAATGGATCACTCAGAACATCATACCCTCATGAGATATGTGGTTCTTTCCAGACATCTTTGCCAAATGGTCACCCAGATACATCTTTAATACATCCTAAGAGCAATGCACTATCTCCAATACCATTTACAATTACTGCTATGACCTTGACACCTTGAGTAACCTGACATGTTGTAATCAGGATCTAAGAAATACTCTTGAATGAATCTTAAGTGAAAATGTACTGGCTTTAAGCTTTTTAATTGAAGTTCTATCAGTTTGTACATGACTGTAAAAAAAAATCTACCTAATTTCCTTTCAAGCATTAGACATAGTTTTCTAATAACTATATATAACAAGCTTTCATAAGCTCTCATATGAAAAGAACTTGTTGTCAGAGGATCTGTAAATCTTTTTAAAATTTTTTTAAAATGGTTCTAGGGCTTGTACACAGGGCTTAGACCCTGTCCCTGAGCTATTCTGCTCAAGGCTAGCACTCTACCTCTTGAGCCACAGTGCCACTTCCAGCTTTTTTTGTGTAGTTTTTTTGGAGATAAGAATCTCGTGGACTTTTCTGTGAGGATTTTTCTGTGGCTTAGAGCCCCAATCCTCAGGTCTCAGCCTCCTGAGTAAGATTTTAGGCCTGAGCTACTGACTCCTTGCTGTAAAACTTTTAATGTCATACTTTCAAAAAAACCAACAACAAAAAATAAATCAATGAAAGACTTAAGCTTCTATATATATTTTTCTAAATTGAGGAGGGGAAGGGAAACAACAAAATGCTGAAATAAGGATACAGGTTTACCCATTGTAACACTATGTTGAAAGGGAACTTTACAACTGGGGGAGGAGGGAAGAGTTGGGGAGATGAGGAGGTAAGGGATGGTAGGGGATAAACAAAGGAGGAGGTAACAATGCTGAATAAGAAATATTCTCATTACCTTACTCATGGAACTGTAACCCCTCTGTATCCTATTTTTACAATAAAAAACATGAAAAAGAATATTTTACTTTATTTAATCGGCATAGGATTTTTTTCTTAGATTTATATTTTATTAAAATGTTAATAGTATAAAAAGTAGATACAGATATTAGAAGTATAAAAAGATTTGGATTTAGAAGAGGTCAAACTTTAGTGTGAATGACTCAGTGACTTAAAGATTTCATATTTACCTACTTAATTACATCTTTTTATAAAAACTAGCTGGGTGCTTGTGGCTTATGTCTATAATCCTAGCTACCAAAGAGGTTTGGACTTAAAAAATCACTTTTCAAAGCTAGGCCAGATATAGAAGCCCATGAATACACCTCCAATTAACCATTCCTCTAGGCATGGCTCAAGTAGTAGAGTACTAGTCATGAGCAAACAAGCTGATCTAGCTCAAAGCCCCTGAGTTCAACCCTTAGCACAAGCAAACAAAACAAGCATAAAAACAAAATAACTATATTACATTTTTATTGTTGGAACTTTGCAAAAATATAGATGCATATAGAAAAGAGATAGGAGACGTTATCCTATAAACCCTGGTTTATCTTATTTCATTCCTATTTCTTTCCATTAAATAGTCAGGGTAGATTAGATTGTATATACAACTGCCATTTTGATTTGCTTCAGTAGCATATAGCATGCCTGAGGCCCTGGGTTCAATTCCTCAGCACCACATACACAGAAAAAGCCGGAAGTGGCATTGTGGCTCAAGTAGTAGAGTGCTAGCCTTGAGCAAAAACAGCTCAGGAACAGTGCCCAGACCCTGAGTTCAAGCCCTAGAACTGGCAATAAGTATAATTTATATATATATATATAAATGTATATGTATATATCAGAATGTTCCTATTTTTGCTTTGCTTTTTGAGACCAGGTCTCACTATTTGTGAAAGCTAGTTTCAAACTCTCCTGCCTTCGCCCCTTGAGTGCAGGTGTGCATCACCACAGCAGGATACAACAGTGTTTTTAACCCTGCAGTTTTTCATGTGTTCCTGTGGAGTCTTCCACACCTCCACTGCCTGCTAAAGTCTCACTTATGAAATTACATATCTTAAAAAATGATTGGGCCCTTTAAATTATAAAATATATGGAAGAAAAATAGAAATTAACCAAGAAATAATACTGATAGATTTTTTTGTATGCCTTTGCCACTCTTTTTCTCTCTCATACAAATCGGAACCATCCTGCACATGATAATCTCCTTTCCTCCTTTCCACTTAACTTTGTGTTAGGACCATTTTTCACTGAGTGCATATGTGTGTGTGTGTGTGTGTGTGTGAGAGAGAGAGAGAGAGAGAGAGAGAGAGAGAGAGAGAGAGAAGAGAGACAGGGTGGGGGAAGGAAGGGAGGGAGGGGAAGAGATACAAACTTAGGAGATCTAGGATTCCATTATATGGATGTAATGCTAATGCTACTGACTTAGCCAGTTTAGCATATTACATTTTTTAGGTTATTCCTTGTTTTTAATCAATAAAAATAACATTGTTGGAATTAGCATAGGGGTAAGTAATGTGGCTTTCAGAGATATCATCTAAAACTAAACCTTTTCAGGAGAGTTGACATAGAAAAGACAGATAACTTACGATGTAAAAAAGGGTTGCTTATTTCAAGTAATCATATTTTATATGTACCATTCTATTAAAGGGTGTGTGTGTGTGTGTGTGTGTGTGTGTGTGTGTGTGTGCGTGTGTGTACACGCACATGAGCTGATGCTTTAGTGCCTCATGCCCTTGGATGGCTTTCTCTGCTCAAGACTGGTGCTCTACCACTTAATTGGCTCTACAATTCCAGTTCTGCCTTTTTGCTGGTTAGTTGGAAATCTGCCTCACAGATTTGTCTGCCCAAGTTGGCTTCAAATTTCAATCCTCAAACCTCAGTCTTCTTAGTAGCAAGTATAGGCAAGAGCTACCAGCACCTGGCTCCATTCCATTAATATTTGATATTAAACATTTACAATTTACTTAGGTTAATAAAGTCTCAGCAGGATATGGGTGGCTCATGCCTGTACAGTATTTCTAGCTACTAAGGAGGCTGAGAACTGAGGATCATGGTTCTAAGCCAGCATGGAAAGGAAAGTCTGTGAAACTATTATCACAAAAAAAGCTGGAAATGGAGCTGTGGCTCAAGTGGTAGAACATTAACCTTGAGCAAAAAAAAAGCTTGAGGGCAGCACCCGGGCCCTGGAGTAAAAGCCCGAGGACTAGCATAATGAATAAGTGAAAGATGAATAAATAAATAATTTTGTTTCCTTATCATTAGTTATTCTTCAGAATGATAGTTCAGATTATAGGGCCTTGGTGATTTGTTAAGACAGATTCCTTCATATCCATTATATGTGCTCTTTACTGTAAATGCATACACAGATAACCAGTTAAAGATATTGGGTTAAACGGCAAGGACACGTGGGCTTCCTTGGGCCATAGGCACATTTAATCTTGTCTTGATATGCTTGCACATTAAGATGTACCATAGAGATAAAGTATTTTTCCCAATAGGACAGGATTAATGCATCATTACATTATCACTGATAGTGCATTTGGGAAGGACTGTTAATTCCTTACCAACAGTATATTTGCTTTCTTTCCATTACCTCTTCTAAGAATGTTTGTATGAATTACAGGGCGGGGGGTGATTGTTTTTATTTAGCAAATCTATAAGCATCTCTTTCTGCTGCAGGTCTAGAAACTTAAACTTGAAACTTCTAAAAGTTAATGCTTTAATTAGCCTTGATTAGTCTATAGAGTCAACCTAAGTAAGGGAAATTTTCACATGTACCTAGGAGTCATTAATCAGAGGATTTCTATCCTCAATTTGACACAAAGGAATTGGAATTGTCACGGAGTCTAGCTCAGCATGCACATGGTAGCTAGCAGAGCAGGGTGGCCTAGCTTCCCTGCCCCTGCTCACACTTGGCTTCCTTTATTGTCCTTGAAGACTGCCATCCAAGTTACCCATTTTACCCATGACAGTCATCACTCATGGAGCTGTGTCACTTATTAAAGTAGAACTTTAGTACTATGTCTGAACACAACGTTCCCTAAGATAGGTCAAATTCTATCACCACCTTATAGATAAAAAGATCACAAAAGTGAAAAAAGTTCAAATGCATACCATTGTTAAGTAAAGACATTTGAAATTACATAAACTAAATCTCCATTTGTATGTGTCTGTGTATGTGTATATGTGTATTTGTGTGTATGCGGACCCATTAGTACTAGGTGTTGAACTCAGGGCCTAGGCACTAACACTTAGCTATTTATGGCTCTTGGATAACATTATACCACCTGAGATACAGCTACATCTCCAACATTTTTGCTGGTAAATAGTCTCATAGGCTTTGCTGGTCAGGCTGGCTTCAACCATGATCCTCAGATCTCATCCTCCTGAGAAGCTAGGATTACAGGTGTCAGCCATCCAAACTTCATACCTCATATCTATTTTTTAAAATGAGGGCTTTTAAACAACATTGACTGTTAATCCTATCATACTGGAGTGAACTGTATGCTTAAGAGGAGGTAGGTTAAAAAAAAAGAGTGCTGACATATCATTTTTCAAGTCAATACTCAGTTTGCAAAGCTGGTACATGCCTGGTAAGATGGGACCTGGCACTATTTCAGCAGTACCTTATAGGGATGACGAAGGAAGTGCAAAATTACCCTTCTTCCCTAATAATGTGGAGTCCCGCCAGGCCATTCCCCTGGCAGGGCAGCGCTGACTGTCTCTCAACTTCCAATTAAAGAAGTTGACTTCTCAAACTTAACCAAAACTTCTTTGTGTACTCAGGCCTGTGTGATGTGGCTCCTGGCCCTGCTCTCTAGCCTGCCTTCAGACTGGCTCACTTATTACCTAGGTCCCAGACATACTAGATACTTGAACCTTTCCATCAGGCCTGGTGATCCCAGCCTGTGCTTTTGTCACAATCCAGCATATGTACACATTTCCCTCTCTTAAGGATGAGTTCCTCTTGTACACCATCTTCATCCTTGTCACAATCAACCACTTCCTCTTCATGCTCCAGTACACTTAACATTGACTTGGTTCATAACCCCTGTGCTATATTGCTGTCTTTTGCTTATCTCTTCCTACTGGGCTGTGTACATAGACTGTCTTGTTCTTTGTCAAACTCAAAGGTCAGCCTAATATGATCCGTAAGTGATGGTTCAGTGATGGATGGCTGTGTGGATGAAAAGAGAGATGATAATCATAAGGGGGAACATTTACAATTATCTGCTATATTCAAAGCATTCTTGGAAGCATCTTAAATATGTGACCTAATTTGATCTCATAACATCCTTGTAAGAGTTAAATTTACCCCCAGTTTTGCCAGTGGAAAAGGTGAAGTTCAGCCAAGCAACTTGCCCAGAGTTATTCAACAAATGATCAAAAGCTTAGAAAGCTGAAATCCGAGAATTGCAGTTCGATGCCACCCCAAGCAGAATAGTCTGTGAGACTTTTATCTCCAGTTAACCAGTCAAAAACACAGAACTGAAGGTATGGTTCAAGAGGTAGAGTACCAGCCTTAAATAGTAAAGTTAAGAATGCCCTGTCCCTGACTTCAAACCCTAGTATGGGCACACCCAAATACCACACTCAGTTCCATCTCTTTTCTGAGGTGAATTGAACCACCATAGCTAACAATATGGCAGCCCAGGGGTGCCTGCTACTTGTTCCCCTTAAAGAAGCATTTAACAAAGCCGAGACATTGTGTTGTGTGCTACTTCCTCAAGCAAATACCTAGAATGGTTCTCTTCTGTTAAAAAAGATATGTTTTAATATTAAAAGGACTAAAAGAATTGGAAACTTTATAAGTGACTTAGCATAACCCTAAGTAAAGCAGGCAATATTAAAGCAATTTTTTGGATTGCAATATCTGAAAATTCATAATTAGTTGTGATTTTTCTACTTTTTATATCTCATTATTAAATTGTTTTTTTTAGTGCAGATGGAGCAAAAGGTGTTGATTATTCATTTTTTACTGTATAAAGCATTCTATTCATAGCAAGGTTTTGTTTATTATTCTTATTCCATTGTGGCATTTTCAATTACTCCACTAAAATGAAAATGCTTTAAGGACTTTAAGGTTTTGTTGTGAAGCACAGTAGAAGGAAAGGACAGTTCAATGACATCTGTCGTCTTACTTGTTCTGAGGCATTCTCGTTTCTAAATAATATCCACCTCTTGGAGTGATGGTTGGATCTGGCTGTGTGGCATCATAGTTGTGCCCCCTGTGCCCGAGTTCCTAGGCCAGAGCTTTAGCTCTGGGTGAGCATTGTGCCTGAACTCCTGGCAGTGTGGATGAGTGAGCAAGGTCATAGAGATATAACCACTGATTTTCAGTGTTTTGGTGTTTATTTCTAAAATTTCCTATGCAAATTTAAATTGTATATATATAAGATGTGTGTATACACCCTATATAAACTATATAGGAGGATCCTCAAAAGACTCCCCTATGACCCAGCAATCCCACTTTTGGGCATTTACCCAAAATGATCACAAACAAGACCACAGTAAAGCTACCAGCACAACTATGTTTATTGCAGCATTATTTACCATAGCTAAGATATGGAACCAACCCAGATGCCCCTCAGTAGATGAATGGATCAATAAAATGTGGTATATATACACAATGGAATTCTGTGCCTCCATCAGAAAGAATAACATTGCCTCATTTGTTAGGAAATGGAAAGACTTGGAAAAAATATATTAATGAAGTAATCCAGGCCCAAAGAAACATAGGTCCCATGGTTTCCCTTATTTGCAATAACTAGTATATGTCTGAGACAAGCAGAAAAGGTCAGATAAGTTGATATTAGGTGAAATGAGCCCCAAGATAAGTACTCAAATGTTTTTTTTTTCTTCCATGCGATTGTTTCTAACATATTTATAAGATTATTTCTTTGTTGCTTTGTATGTCCCTCCCCCACGGTATAACCCCTGCTTTCACTGTATTTGATGTTGGTATTTGTGGAGGAAAAGGGAAAAAACAAATCATTTAAATAGGGATACAGGTGGACCCTTTGCAACAATGAGATGTACAAGTCCTTATGTCAAAAAACGAACTTTACAACTTTGGCTGGGGGGGTGGGAGATGGGAAGGGATGGGAAGGGGAAACAAAGGAGGAGGCAACAATGCTTGATAAGAAATGTACTCATTATCTTGCCCATGTAATTGTAACCCCTCTGTATGGTATTTTCACAATAAAAAAAGAAAAAAAACTATATAGGATGTGTACACATATGGGATGTATGTATATGGAAGTGTGTGGTATCTGGTTGATAATGTGTCCTACATGATCTATTCTGTACATTTTTTTTCACTTGATGTATTTCAGAGGTCTTTTATGATAGTATATAAAAAGTCTCTTCATTCTTACAGACCTGAGAGGGTAAATTGAGTCCTAATTTTATTTTTTTCTTGTTTGTCACAGTGCTGGGAATCAAACCCAGGACCTCATATATGTTAGGCAGATGTTTTACCACTGAGCTATATCTCCAGCCTTGTGCTGTCATTTTCTTACCTCAATGATAAAGATGAAACCAGTTTAAAGAGAAGGTAACATTCTTTAAAAGCAAGAGGAAGGTGGAGAGTTCCTTTATGACCCCTGTCTTGGGCCTGAGAGGCACAGAAATCTGAAGACCTAATGATCACAACACCATCACTGTCAATACTATGCACATACATGCACATGCACTTGTATAGGCATGCACATGCCTGTGCTTACACAACACACACAGATCAGTCGCCCTCTATTCTGCTTCCTGTCAGACCTTCTCCTGAAGCCCTACTCTGTGTCTTGTAAAGCCTGCTTGGATCAAAGCCTATTAATGTGCTTTGTTTTCCTCTCCATCTTTTTCCAACCCATTTCATACATTTGGACTTCTATCCATCTGCTCACATCAGCCTTCATCAGAATCTTTTATTTATTTATTTTTTTTGGGGGGGGAACCGGTTGTGGGGCCTGAGCTCTGGGCCTGGGCGCTATCCCTCAGCTCTTCAGCTCAAGGCTAGCACTCTACCACTTGAGCCACAGCGCCACTTCCAGCTTTTTTCTTTCTGCTTATGTGGTGCTGAGGAATTGAACCCAGGGCCTCAGGCATGCAAGGCAAGCACTCTACCAGAGCCACCTTCCCAGCCCCCTCATCAGAATCTTTTAGACACTGGCTTTAGAGAGATATTTGTGAGCCAGGGTTTATGATGAGCTTTGGATATTTGCAACTTGACCATAAGTACCAAAGTTTCTGATGCTTGTATATATTCAGAAGAATTCTCCCCGCCCCAGCTCAACCTCTCCCAGTGCCCACCCCACACCTGTCAATGACCCATCACTAATGCAGCAAAATCTGCTCTTTTTGTTGTTGTTGTTGTTTTATTTTTGTCAGTCATGGGGCTTGAATGCAGGGCCCAGGTATATCCCTTAGCTCTATTAGCTCAAGGCTAGTGCTCTACCACTTGAGTCACAGCACCACTTCCAGTTCTCTGGTCATTTATTGGAGATAAGAGTCACAGATTTTCCTGCCCAGTCTGGCTTTGAACTGTGATCCTTAGATCTCAGTCTTCTTAGTAGCTAGGATTACAGCCATGAGCCACCAGCACCTGGCCTGCTCATGCTTTTGACTATCAGCAGCTTCTGACTGTCAGATCACCTGGCTGGTTCTGAAGTTATGGCTGCAGATTCCAGTTAGGATCTTAAAACACTGCGAATCTGTGCTTATGAAATATATCACAAAAATTCAGTACTTTTTTTAAATTTCACATGCAAAGCCAGGCATTGGTGTACCTGTAACTAGCTACTCAGGAGGCCGAGATCTGAGGATCACCTTTCAAAACCAGCCTGGGCAGGAAGGTTGGGGAGACTCTTATTTCCAATAAACCACCAGAAAATCGGAAATGGTGCTGTGGCTCAAGTGGTAGAGTGCTCTCCTTGAGCTGAAGAACCCAGGGACAGTGCCCAGGCCCAGAGTTCAAGCCCTATAACGGACAAAAAAGAAAAAAAGAAAAAAAATCACGTGCTTCACTAGTACCTTTAATTTGTTTCAGAGCTTTCATCTGCCAAATCAGCACCTTTTTTCAGCCATGTTACAGTAGAATCATCTCCTTCCATGTTCACAACATATCTCATTTCTTTCAGAACAATGACATTCCCAAGTATCATCTTTCCAGATGTGATACTTGGAAAGAAAACAGCTTGCTGTATTGAAGAGTTTGGGAATTAACTTCTTTTCAGGAAAGCTAAAAACATTGAACTCACCCTAGCTTAACAAACCAAGTTAGCCAACCAAATGTCCCTTAAAGCAAATTACATGTCATATACTTCCTCAGACCTTGTGAATATAGACATGCTGTTTAGAAACCTTGTAGGAGTTTGTATTACAATAAGCCAATTGCTTGTGATTTGATTAATTACTTATGACTTCCTACATAAAGTCATCTTATCCCTAAGTGTTTTCTTCAGGTAATTGAATATCAAGTCTTTGTTATTTTAGGGTCAACTTTATTTTTTCTAAGTAACAAATTTAATATCGTTCAACTTTTGTTAAACATATACTGTGCACATACTATAATGCTAGACACTGTTCAAGGTTTGGATTGCTGCTAGAAGTATTGGAATCCAAACTTCTCTACTTTCTCCACTCCATAATCTAAAATGATATGAACACCAATTTCTTTGAGTGTGAAGAATGTATCTTGTTCTTACATTGAAAGCCCACTATAGGGCCTCACCAATAGGAAAGTATTCTATGCTTAAAGTGACTTTTACCTACTGTTTTAAAGACAACTCTTAGTAGCAATGGACCACAGAAAAGATATTTACATGTAATGTTTGCTGTGGTAATAATCAGAGATGGATTGTTTTTTCTACTTGGTGGAAATTCCCTTCTATTTCTAGATTTCTGCAATGCTTTGCAACTGCTTAGTAGTAATACACCTTACTTCCATTTGTGACTTCCATTTATGATTTCCATTGTCAGGGACCATGCCCAAGTCTTTCCTTAACTCAAACAGACATGATAACTCTGCACATAGATATTTTCTCAGTGTTTGTTGAGTTAAATTAATCACAAGCTGCCTTGCTCTCCCCATATCCTAGAGGTCAGAGACCATGTCTCAGTCATTTTTGTTTTCATCATAATAACAATGTCATATCATGACACAATGTTTACACCTAATGTATGGTTAGTGAATGTTCATAGCCTTCAAGTTTCTTTGGATATGTTCTTCAGGTCACCATTTTGCTTTTTCATTGAAAGATTTCCAAAAGCATGAACTAAGGAATGACTAATGGACTGGCCCACACTGGATAATAATAATAACATATAAAGTACCTTCTTCTGTGTCCCCAAATGACTCCCTCCTGCCTGACCAGCTCTAGAGGTACACATAGAGGTACTATATCAGAACTGGTAGGAACTCATCTGTACTCATCTGGTATAGAAACCATCCCTACCCCAGATTTCTCTCTTATTATCTGCTGTCTTTCCTGTTGTTATATCACTGATTCTAAGACTAGGCCCTGCACCTCCCACCTGGACTACTCCCTGTTCCCTCTGCTCCCGGCCTCCACAGCTCTAGTCCATCCTCCACATGGTTGCCAAGGTAATCTTCCAAACTGCAAATTCATGTTCAGTCTGTTGCCATCATTGTTCATAGGCTCCCATGGCTCTGGTATAGAATCTGTGACCCACGGAATAGGAGACAATCTAACCTCCTGATCCTAGGATCGCCTCTCATTTCCTTTCTTCAATTTGTTTCTCTTCTCAGTCCAGGCATCTACAGTAACGTGGTGTTTTCTGCCACTGCTCACATATCCCACTGTTTCCCATGGGTTAACAACTTCCTGAGTCTTCTAGATCAAAAGGAGGGAGGGGTCTTGGTTCCTAAATCACACTCTCTATTCTCTTCTTCTCTCTAAGCATATTGTCCAACTCATTAAAGCCAATCACTGAACATCTTGTGTACTTTCCTAATACTTGTATTCACAAAGTGAAAGAATTATTACTTCTCTCCCTTAGGATGCCATAAACTTTTCTTTCTTTGTTTTCCCCCAATATTGGGCTTGAACTCTAGGCCTCACACTGCCACTTGCATTTTTTGCCCAAGGATGGTTCTCTGTCACTTGAGTCATACCTCTATTTCAAGCTTTTGCTGGTTAATTGGAGATAAGAGTCTCACGACTTTTCCATTCAGGCTGGCTTCGAACCAAAAACCTCAGTTCTGAGCCTCTTTAATAGTTAGGATGACAGATGTGAGCCACCAGCACCTGTCTAGGATGCCATGAACTTTTTACTGCTGTATTCCCAGAACCTGGCATTAGGGCAAGCATGTAATAGATAACTCCATGACACTATGGCTAACCCTTCTGGCATAAATAGAATGTTCATAATGCTTCACAGTGAGTGATCTCAAATTATGGTTTCCTTTAAATTAAGCCTCACATGGGATGATAGTGGGATTACGTAAGATTTACAGGAAGGAGAATGTATTTAAAGAAAACCAGCACTTGAAATATCTGACTTTTATAGATGGTAAACATATAACCTCACAGCCACTATGGGGTAACATAGTAGTTTAGGGGTGATGCAAAGTGGACAGAGGGCTTCTGGTAATCCAAGCTTAGTCATGGCTGCCCTGCTACTTTCTCCTACTACCCCCCCCCCCCCACGCCACACACACACCAGAGTGCTGAAAGAAATCCTTGTGCTCACCTAGGAAGTGAAGAGCACCCTGGTCACATTCAGAACGGCTATCATAGAGTTCATTTTTAGCCACTTTTCCAGCTCAGTTGTGAAGCTCATTCCCGCCTGACTTCCCAATTGCTGAATTGTTCACTTGTTTATTTATTTATGATGTTAGTCCCCTGAGCTTCAGATCTAGCTTCAAAATGCCCCTGCTCCATCTGGTTTAAATAGAGCATACAAAGAAGAAATAGAAAAACAGTGAGACCATGAGCTTAAAGGGAAAAAAAGGAACTGTCTGGCAAACAGGAAACAGAAAATTCAGATGCTTTTTTATTTTTTCTTTATGACATTGTGCTGGGGGAAGGAAGCTATTTTCAGCAAGAAGACATCCTTTTTATCCGGAAGTTCACCTGCAATGATCTGATATTCAAAATCTGTGAGTCTGTGTCTGTGAATGGCTTTATGAATCATGTTCAGGCAGGCTTGTCTCCAAGGGCCCAGGACAATGATTTTGTTCCTTTTTTTCCCTTGTCTTATCTGTTTTATTCTTTCAGCCACTTGATATGCCTGAACACAAACAGTCTTGTAGGACAGTCTGCCTCCACAAGGTGAGGCAGCCTGGCTTTGGACGTCCTAAAGATCAGCTAGATTCTCCAGGAGGAGATCCATCTGCCTTGAAATACATTGTGTTGGGTAGAGTCACTGAATAGTGGGGTGGTGAGGTATAGAGTCCATCAGCATCCCTCAGTTCCCCAGGTAGAGACCCATCTCTGCTGTTGGCCACCTGTATTTAACAACTCTAAGCCTCATATCCATGCCTCTTATAAGGGACTTGTTCATGTAACATGCAATAAACAGCTCTCCAAGAACAAAAAAAGGTAAAGGGGCTTCACAGTAACTAAATCGCTATTCTTATGTAACTTAAGTACATTTGCACTTTATATGGCCTGTGGTTCACACAGTGTCCTACAAGACAAACATGGGGAAGGTTATTGGCTCAGTTTGCCTTGCTTACATAAGAATCCTGAACCTAAGAAGCTCTCTCTCCCAGTGGCTGGGCTCTCTCCATTCTGTCACCTTTTGGTTGTGATTGCATACCCTCTGTTCACCTTTTCTAAAGAGTGACTCAGAGCTGATTCTTTCTGACAGCTAATCCTCTGAATACAAGACAATAGCAATGAAATATTTTGACATATTTACCAGGATTGCTAATAGCCCTTTTTTCTTCCAAATTTAGAGAATGAAGCAAACTGCAATAGAAAGCACTCAACAAAAATGGTATCCTATCCGATTAGGTCAGATTTGATTTGCATTGCTTTTTTCCCTTTTAGCAAAGGCAAAGAGGGCAGTGGTATAGTGTTATCCATGAAGGACAGCAGGAGAGAAGCCTGAGTCCTCTCTGCATCCCACTGTTACTCCCAGTTTGAGTTTGATGACATGTCACCTGCTGTTGATTTGGTCCCTCCTGAGGGGAATGAAGGGCAAAACAAGGACTCAGCTTCCCCAGCTTGGTATAGACAATTAGAAGCTTCATACTGTCCCCAATATGTCCAACGACAGTACTAAATTTCTAGTCAAATTAGCCAGACAGTCTTTTCCATATGTTTATAGGACCCCAAGCCCAGCATAGTCAACCAATGCATAGTTTACTTTGGGTATAAGATAGGAATGTAAGTCTCTTCTCAATATGGAAGGATTGATACTAACAATAATATATTAGTTGCAACAAAATTAGTTGTTGTCATACTCAAATCTCAAAATTGAGTCATCATTTAAACAAAGTAGAAACTATCTTTCTCATAGTTTGTGGAATCTGGTCTTTGTGGCCAGTGAGTAACGCTCCTCTAGACAGACTCCGAAACTCATGCTGTTTCCTCCCTGTGGCTTCTACATCTTCAGCATTTCTTTTTGTGTGTACCAGTTCTGGGGCTTGAACTTGGAGACTCTTACTTAACTTTTTCAATCAAGGCTGGTGCTTTAACACTTGAGTCATACGCTCCCTTCTGGCTTTTTGTTGGTTAATTGGATTTAAGTCTCATGGACTTTTCTTCCCCAGATGGATACAAACCTTGATCCTTAGATCTCAGCCTCCTAAGTAGCTAAGATTTTAGGTCTGAGCTGCAACATCCTTCTGATCTTCAACATTTGGTTTCCAAGATCAAAGGATTTCATTTGAATTTAGCTGGTGAGAGAGAACAAGAATATGAAGACTTGTTGGCCCGAGAAGGTGGCTTAGTGGTAGAGCACTTGCCTTGCATGCATGAGGCCCTGGGTTCGATTCCTCAGCACCACATAAGCAAAAAGAAAAAGCCGGAAGTGGCACTGTGGCTCAAGTAGTAAGAACTGAGGGACAGTTCCCAGGCCCAGAGTTCAGGTCCCACGACTGGACCTCCCCCCCCCAAAAAAAATCTTACATCTCTCAAGAATATGAAGACTTGTGAATGGAATGTTTTTATGGGAACTGGTTAGTTCTATTACATGTGCCAGAACTCACATTTCCCTGGGTAGACACAGGGCCACGCCTGACTGTCAGGATAGAGTCTACGTTTATCATCTAGAAGAAAAGTAGATCAGTTTAGTAAACCAGTTGGTCTCTTGCTCAAAATAATAATGACAGAAACCAACATTTATAAGGGTTTTGCAGTACGCAATTTACCTATATTACTTTTTAGTTCACATACCATACAATTAACTCATTTAAAGTATGTAATTCCCTGGCTTTTCTAGGGAAGCAACCATCACAATGATCATTTTTATAGCATTTCTTTCATCCCTCAAATAAACCACATATGTATTAGGCATTCTCCATTTCCTCTCCACCATAAGCAACTGCGAATTCATTTTCTCTGAGTGGATTTATCTTTTCTAAATATTTCTTATTAGTAGAGCACCTACATCCTTTTATATCATCATCCCAACAACCCTACAAGGTAGTCATGCTATTCCTATTTTACAGATAAATTTATAGCTCAGCTAGCTAAATGTTTAAGTTTAAACCTTGCCCTTCATCAAAATCTGTGATAATATGCCACATCCCAATTATAAAGACTAATCATGCTACGATCACAACCTGATTTGATGTTTGTTTGCTTATTTTTGTGCCTGTACTAGGACTTAAACTCTGGTCCTTGTACTGTCACTTGGCTTTTCCATTCAGGGCTAATACTCTACCACTTGAGCCACTGTTCCACTTCCAGTTTTCTGGTGGTTAATTGGAGGTAAGAGTCTCATGGATTTTTCTGCCTGGGCTGGTTTTCAAGCTCCATCCTCAGATCTTGGCCTTCTGAGTTTCTAGGATTATAGGCATGAGCCACTTGGCTTTGTTTGTTGTTTTTGTAGTAACTGTTATAGCAACAGACTGGTTTTATAGCAAATTCTCTTACCAAAGTAAAAAGCATTTAGGAGCAGTTCAAGAATTAAAGATAATTTTCAGATACAAAAATATGCACTGTTTAGCTATCCTTGGGTCTTAGTGTCCTCATCTGTAAAATGGGAATAACAAATCCTTGTTTGGTAGGAGAATTCAGTTGACAACTGTGAGAACTGCTCTTGTGGTTTTACATAATTGATGGTCTTCCCATGTTAGTTTTTTGTTTTGTTTTTGTTTTTTGCTTAGATGTGAAATTCTAAATGCGATAGGGCTAAGAATTAAGTTCATATATAAGCCTGCAGGATAATGTCCAGGAAGATGTTTGTAACTTGTAATTTACAGTAACCAGATTACAACCCAGGAATGGCCAACACCCTAAAAACACGTAGGAGTCAGAGCTCAAGGTTCAATGCTAAGCCTCTTGCTTCCTAGGTGCATACAAAACTGTGGCAAAAAGGGATGTAGTATCCAGGGTACCAACCCATATAAAGAGCTTTATCTATCAGCCTCTGATCTCAGTGGGACCAAGCAGCTTGGTTACAGGTACCTGGAAAGAACCAGCTGAGCAAGTGTAAGTCTGGATCTCCTTGGGAAAGAAGATAAGCTGGTTGAGTTTCTGTAGGCAAGGAGCCAATGATGAGATCTCCAGCATTCCAGCACCTGTCATTTTCAGTGCTTTGAGCTCAGCCAGAGGCAGCAAAGCCTCATCCCCACGGCTAAGTGTGTATTTGACAGTCCCAAAGAGAAAGAGCTGAAGATGCTCCAAATGAGTACATTGAATTGTACTTTTGTTGCCTCGACCTGTTCCACCCCCTACCCTGTTCTTAGTTAGGATTATGCTAAACTAGATGTGAGAGCTAAGACTGTGGAGACAGTGCAGAAGTCATACTGGCAGTGTCTGGGTTGGTTACTTAACCAGAAGAGCCTGGCTTCTAGATGTAAACAAGTACATATTTCAGCTGTAATTGTCCCCTAAACATCTCTAGCTCTTTCCTTTCCCAGTGTGTGAACCAAAGACCTAACTTCTACGACCCTCCATTTCCAAATAGAGTTGTTAGAATTACAACTCAGAGCCACACAAGCTGCTAGACTGCACAATTCCAAAGGACCACTCCACCTGTATGTAGGAGTTGATAAACATGCTTGTTCAAGCACCTGATAGTGAATCTTTTAGATACTGTAGGTCCTACAATTGCAATTGAGATAATCAATTCTGTCATTTCTAGTGCAAAAGCAGATATGGACAACCAATAAAGGCACAGGCATGGCTGTGTTCCCTTCATACTTGAGCACTGAGATTTGCATTTCACATAATTTTCATGTGCTAACAAACTGTACTCTTTTTTATATGTTTTTATTGTAAAAATGCTATACAGAGGGTACAGTTTCATGAATAAGGTAATGAATATATTTCCTATCAAGCAAAGTTATCTTCTTCTTTGTTTTTCTTCTACCATCCATTCCCTCTCCTGCTCCCCAGCTCCTCCCTCCCCCCACAAGTTGTAAAATTTTCAACATAGTGTCTTGTACAACTCATTGTAACAGTGGGTCAACCTGGATCCTTATTTCAGCATTTTGTTATTTCCCTTCCCCTCCCCAAATTAGAAAAATGTATATACAAGATGCAGAGCACCAACATCAAATACAGTAAATACATGACTTATACCACAGGGGAAGAACATACAAGAGAAACAAAAAAAAATCACATAGTACATTTTAAATACATTAAAAACAATAGCAAGAAAGACAAAACCACTTTGTCCCTATCTTGGGGTTCCTTTCACTTAAAATCATCTTATACGGTCATATGTACATAGCTTTGGCTTCAGCTTGTCCTAGACTTATACTAGTAATTACAAATAAGGGAACCTATAGGACCTATATTTCTTTGGGGCTGGCTTACCTCACTTAATATAATTTTTTCCAAGTCCTTCCATTTCCTAACAAATGGGGCAATGTCATTCTTTCTGATAGAGGTATAGAATTCCATTGTATAAATATATCATATTTTCTTGATCCATTCATCACTGAGGGGCATCTGGGTTGGTTCCTTATCTTAGCCATGGTAAATAATGCTGCAATAAACATAGTTATGCTGGTAGCTTTAATATAGCCTTGTTTGTGATCATTTTGGGTAAATGCCCAAAAGTGGGATTGCTGGGTCATAGGAGAGCTCTATGTGGAGTCTTTTGAGGAACCTCCATACTACTTTCCAAAGTGGTTGAACAAGTTTACATTCCCACCAACAATGCAGTAAGTTTCCCTTCTGTCCACATCCCCTCCAGCATCTGCTGTCATTAGATTTCTTGATTAGAGCCATTCTAACTGGGGTGAGGTGGGATCTCAATGTTGTTTTGATTTGCATTTCTTTTATGGCTAGAGAGTTAAGCATTTCTTCTTGTGTCTACTGGCCATTCTTATTTCCTCTTCAGAGAACTTTCTCTTTAAGTCTTTAGCCCACTTATTTATTGGGCAGTTGTTTCTTTGAGGATTTGTTGTTGGGGGATTTAATTTTTTGAGTTCCAAGTGTATTTTAGATATGAGACCCTTGTCCGTTGTATGGCTAGTAAAGATCTTTTCCCAATCCATGGGCTTTCTATTAATCTTGCTAGCTATGTCCTTTGCCATGCAGAAGCTCTGCAGTTTAATGCAATCTGATTTGTCCAACCTTTCTTTGATTGTTGTTTCTGGGTCTCTTTTAAAAAAAATTTTGGCCTGTGCCAAGGAGACCCAGGGTCTCTCCTATTCCATCCTGTAATGTTTTCAGAGTGTCTGCTTTGACTTCGAGGTCTTTGATCCATTTGGAGTTGATTCTGGTGCAGGATGATAGGTAAGGATCTAGCTTTAGTTTTCTACAAGTGTTTAACCAATTTTGCCAGCACCATTTACTGAAGAGACTGTCTTTCTTCCATTCTACTGTTTTAGCTCCCTTGTCGAAGATTAGGTGGCTATAGGTCTGTGTGTTCAGTTCTGGGTCTTCAGTCCTATTCCATTGGTCCTGAGGTCTGTTCTTGTGCCAGTACCAAGCTCTTTTGATTACTATGGATTTGTAGTAGTTTGAAATTTGGTATTGATATTCCAGCACTGTTCTTTTCTGCAAAGTATTGTTCTTGCTGTTAGAGGTCTTTTATTGTTCCATATGAATATTTGGGTTGCTTCTTCTATTTCCTTGAAGAATGAGGCTGGAATATTTATAGGTATCACATTGTATTTGTAGATAGCCTTTGGAAGTACAAACTGTATTCTTCTTTTGATATCTTTTAACTTTTCTTGGCTCTTGGGTTCTATTAAAAGTCACAGTAGATCGGACTTGGTCCACAAGCCATGGCTTATTACACACTCTGAAATCTGCTTGATGCCTTCTACAGAAATGAAGTATGGTGTCCTGACTGTGGTAGTGACCAAGTAAGAGAGTGTGTGTGAAGCGACTAGCATCAAATCTATCTCTTATAAATGCCCAGCAAATGGTTATCATTACAATGACTAATCCTCTTTTTTTAAAAAGTATTTTATCTCTTGCAACTGACCTTTTAGAATAGAGGTAATTATATTTGAATTGCTTAATCATTTCTACAATATTAATCTTTCATTACAAATATAATCAAGCTATGAAAACCAGTTTAAACACATAAGGTTGCCAGCCACCTACTTTAATTCTATCTCTGTATTGCTTTTCATCCTAGACATTTACTTGGTCCTTTGGTCTGAGCCACTAGATCCTCCATGATTGAATGGGATTAGATTTTTTCTACCTAGGGACTCCCAGTATTTTAGAAAGTGGATAAGTATGCCTCAGGATTATGTAGGACCTTCCTTGTTAAAAATTAAATTTTCATCTCAGCCTTTAAAGTTCAGTATATGTATGCTATGGATTGTTATAATCATTAGTTTGAAATGATAATGGGGCTATGCACTCAGAATGACTTTAAATGATTCTTTAAAATGTTTTGAGCCTACTCATGTAGGAAGAAAACAAGTCCTATTGAGAAACCAGACCTGACATGAATGGTACAAGTTCACATCTATAATGACACACAGGTGTTATTAGGACATGAATTGGCATTTATTCTGGTGTCTGTCAGGAGACCAAAAGGAGACAAGACATTTGTATTTTTAATTTAATAAGAATACAACAGCCATATGAGATAGAGAGTATTATCCTTATTTTATAGATGAGGAACTGAGGTTCAATCCAGAGCCGCTGAGCAACTTGCAAAGGTCACTTGAATGAATCAGGACTGTCTAACTATAAAGCATGACATTTTCCACTTCCGCCTTCGTTGCAGTGAAAAAGTTCATGAAAAAAGGACTTACATTCTTCTCTGGCGTTCCTAAATTCTGAAGTTAGTCCTTTTCCATTACACTAACTTAGGTTACTAATTACCAAGTAGTTAAAATTTTATTTCTTCTGAGTTCTTTAATGAACCCCTCACTTCTAGTACCCCTCACTTCTAGTACCTGAACATGCTTCTCATTCTGACAGGAACAATTCTTCCTTGGCCAATCCCCTACTCATCTGTGTTAGTCCAATTTATGTTACTGTAATAAACTACCTGAACCATGGTACTTTACCATTTAAAAACTTAGATATTTATTTTAATTCTAGAGGCTGGCAAATCTAAGTTCAGAGGGACTACACCTGGTAAAGATCTTCTTAACTGTAATAACATAGAAGGAATCACATGTCAGAAAGTAAGAGCAAGCTGAGTTAGCTTTTGTAAGTAAGCTCACAATCATGAATTCCTCCTCAGTAAGTACATTAATCCATTTAGGAAGGCTTTCTACTCACCTCTTAATAGGCTCCATCTACAACTACTGCTGCAAGTTCTCTGCACATGAACATTCAAACTTGCATCATTCATTAAAACTGAAAAATCCATTCACTATTTTTCTTTTTTTATGATTTCATCCACAGGCTCTATGGGATGCTGTTCCTCTGGGTAGTACAGTTACTTTGAGGAAGTTCTTCAAAAATATATTATGCAGCCATAAAATAAGCTCTTACTTATAGAATTAGTCTGCTTGTTACTCCCTCAAGGAACAGAGAATATAACCTTGACTGCATTGTTTTTCTGGCACTCCTGTAACCATGCAGGGTTTCAGGTATAGGAGGTGAGCCCTTCATAAATCCTCATGGAGAGAAGGAAGTCCTCCTTTGATTTGTCTGAGATAGCCTTGGCAAAGAGACATATTGAAGTCTATTAAAAGTAAGGACTCTCAATGTAAGACAAATGGGTGGAAAAAAAGTAGGTAGTGAGCTGGGCGCTGATGGCTCATGTCTGTAATCCTAGCTACTCATGAGGCTGAGATCTGAGGATCATGGTTCAAAGCCAGCGTAGGCAAGAAAGTCTATAAGACTCTTACCTCCAATTAACCGGAAGTGGCACTGTGGCACAAGTGGTAGAGTGCTAGCCTTGAGCTGAAGAACTCAGGACAGCGCCCAGGCCCAGAGTTCAAGCCCGCAACCCAAAAAAAGCCAAAACATAAAAAAAGCAGGTAGTGATTAAAATAAGGTCATGTATAGGAAATCTTTTTTCTTCTGTATCGCTCAAACTGAAGAGGGGCTGAGAGCCACTGTCTCATGCCTGCAATCCCATCTACTCATGAGGCTGAGATCTAAGGATCACAGTTTCAAAGCCAGCCCAGACAGGAAAGCCCATGAGACTTATTTCCAATTAACCACCAAAAATCCAGAAGTGGAGATAGTGGCTCAAGTGGCAGGGCTCCAACCTCGAGTGAAAAGCTAAAGGACAGCACACGGGCATTGAGTTCAAGCAGCAGTACTGACACACAAAAAAAATTTACAAAACAAAGCCCTCAAAAATCTGAAGAGGGCACCAATTGAATTTATATTAATGGTATACAATTTATTGGTACATATTAACACCTCAATGTATGTGTATATATGTGTATTTATAATCATACATTCAAGAAGATGTATATATAAAAATAGACTACTGCCATGTCTACAAACTATCTGAATGCTCAGCCAAAGGATGAAGTTCATTAGCACTCTCCAGGCTGGACAATCTGGTAATGTTACCCAGTTGCTCTAAATCCCTTTAATCCTATCACCATCTTTCTTCTGCAGGCATTAAGCTTTACCTCCATCTTGGAAGAGAATTAGCATTTACTGAGAGCTTTTGTAGTGGTCTAGATACTTAACATGAGTGATCTCATTTAATCCACAGACATTTGTGCAAGCCCACAGTTCCTGAGCCCCAGTAGATTGAGTCAAAAGCAGGCCAAGAATCTTATTAAAAAAATAAGAAATTTTCACTAATCAGGTAGGGCTCAAGACTAAGAAAATGTGTGAATTCAGTGAAGCAAATTTGTATGAGGCTATACTAGATTAACTTAGTGTTAATGAGAGAATTGGCCATTAACACAATATTTTGCACATAAACTGGAGTCTTTTATTGTTAATTGGGAGCAAAGCTCTTTTATCCACCTCCCCAACATGGCTACTAATGAAGAGCTTTCTTGAACTTCTTTTATGAAGGTGATGGCATTAGTACATTTATTATCAGTTTGTATTTTATAGCTCCAAAACATTACACAACAAACGGTTATATTCTCACCACAGTTGTCAACCTTGTGTCTTGCCAATTAATGGAGGACATTAAAAAATGAAACCCACCCAGCTTCTTCCATTCCAACCATCATTTCTGAAGCATAAGGATAATTTACTAGCCCAAACAATAAGGGGAAAAAAGGAGCAGTAGAAAGGGCATAATCCCATAGTAAAGAAAGGTCATTTTAATGTGATGAAAAACACTGCATGCTGTTTACCTTTCTTACTCTACTCTGGATCATAGAGGGTTAGGGACCAACATCACAGATTTACCATGTGGGCTCTGAAACCATATAGATCTTGGTTTAAGCCCAGCCCTCTAATTCCTACAGGCAAAAGCTGAGACAAGGTATTCAACTTTTCATAGCTCCATTTTCCTCATGCATAAGTGTAGATAATTCTTAATCTGACAAATTTAGAGAAATGGAGCAGAGATTTATTGTCTCACAGTTGTGGAAGCCAGAAATCAAGATGTTAGCAAGCCGTGTTCCTCTGAAGGCACTGTGGGAAGGTCTGCTCTGGCATCTCTCCTGGCTCTTAGTAGCTGTTTGGTTTGTAGAAATATAACTCCAGACTTCACATGATGTCCCTGTGTTCAGGTCTGTGTACAAATTTCTCCCTTTTAGAACAAGAGTCATACTGTATCAGGGCCCCACCCTTGTGTAGAATGACTTCCTCTTAGCAGATTATACCTGTAACAAGGATCCTTCTTTCTTTCTTTCTTTCTTTCTTTTCTTTCTTTCTTTCTTTCTTTCTTTCTTTCTTTCTTTCTTTCTTTCTTTCTTTCTTCCTTTCTTTCTTTCTTTCTTTCTTTCTTTTCTTTCTTCTTTTCTTACTTTCCTTCCTTCTTTCCTTCCTTCCTTCCTTTTTTTCTTGTTGGTTGTGGGGCTTGAACTCAAACAACAACCCTATTTCTAAATAAGTTCACACTCAGATACTGGGGTGAGAACTTCAAGATAGTGAATATTGGCAAGTACAATTCAGTCAAGAGGAACTAATCTCATGGAATTGTTCTGTCAAAGTCAAACACCGGAGAGGATGAACACATTGTAAAGTTCTCTGTAAAGCCTGAGAACAAGATGGGTGCTGGTTGATTTGAAGAATTATTTTAAGTAAGAAGCTGTAGATGCTAAACCATTATGCAAGTATATACATGTACAAAGTCTCCTCGAGAGGACTTGAAACACATTAGTTTCCTAAATATTAAGTATTAGGTGTTCTAAAGTTGGAGATTTTGACACAAATAACACAGTCCACAATTCTGTTCTCATAAAGTAAGCTTAGTAAGAAGGCAGTGATAAATAAAGCCATGGAGGACACTGCTGTAGACTAGATGTCAAGGACTTCTCTCTTGTACCAGCAGGATCCCTACTGCAGTGTAGGAACAAATCCTAAGAGAATCAGCCACCACCCTGGGAGCCAAGCAGGGAGGCATGGCAATTAAAGCAAGGTAGGAACCAAATAAGCCAAGAGGTTGAATGAATCCTCGTTGGAAGATAATAATACTATATATTAGATTTTTTAAAATCAGGATGTATTTTAGAGACAAAAGCCAAATTTTTGTGATAAATAATGCATGGGCAAGAGTCCAGATAAAACATGATTTCTATTGGGCATAATGGCTCACTCCTGTAATCCTGGCTACTCAGGAGACTGAGATTTGAGGACCATAGTTCAAAGCCAGCCTAGGCAGGAAAGTCCATGAGACTCTTCTCTCCAATTAACCACCAGAAAACTGGAAGTAGAGCTGTGGCTCCAAGTGGTAGAGCACTAGTCTTGAGCAGAAGAGCTCAAGGACAACCCCCAGTCCCCAAGTTTAAACCCCATGACCAAAAAACAAACAAACTAAAAACCCACCATGATTTCCACAATTACGTACTCAGGTGTATTGCAGCTCTGTTCACAATAGCTACTCCAGGATCAACTGAGGTGCCCCAAAACCAATGAATGGATAATGCATAATTTAAAAAGTATGGATATAGATAGATAGATAGATAGATAGATAGATAGATAGATATGCACACATATAGAATAAAGCATAAAAATAAAATTATGTCATTTGAAAGAAAATGGATAGGTCTGAACTTATCAAGAGATACCAAGGTTAAAAATCCAGCATCTCACTAAGAGTCAATTGTTCACACCTGGATATCAGGCTACTCAGAAGGCTGAGATCTGAGGATCAGGATTCAAAGCCAGCTTGAACAAGATAGCCCATGAAACCCTTATCTCCAATAAACCACCCCAAAAAGCCAGGAGTGGAGCTGTGGCTTAAATGGTAGAGCACTAGCCTCTACCAAAAGAAGTTCAGGAATAACACCTGGCTCTGAGTTCAAGCCCCAGGACTGGCGCGTGCATGTACACACACACACACACACACACACACACACACACACACACACACACACACACACACACACACACACACTCACGGCCAATATCACATGTGCTTGCTCATCTGTAGAACCTAAGCCTACAGTGATGGTGATTATAATAATTGTACATTAATGTAAAAGGAGACAGGCTTAGAGGGAGATCAGCAAGAGTAAGGAGGAGGGAAAGAAAGGATAGCAAAGGATAAAAGACTTGAACACACACACACACACACACACACACACACACACATGAATACAGTATAATAAAACCTACCATATACTGTTTGAAAAGATGGAGAAGAGTAAAAATGGAAATATAAAGGAGGGATGAACATACGTGTGGATTACCATGAACCCCCTCATGTTATCAATTTATGCTAATTAGAAATCCTAGGTAAATGATTGTGACACGATGAAGGTGGTACAGGTTTGGGAGAGAAGGCAAGAGTTTGATTTGGGACGTTTTTAGTATAAGAATCCACTGTCAATCAGGTAGAAATGCCTAGGTGTGTGGAGTGGTTTGCTAGGACTCTGGAGTGCAGAGAAAGACTGGAGAGCTGGTGACCTTGACTCCACAGGCCACAACTGAGCCTTGATATTGGATGGTGTGGCAGTGGGAATGTATATAATGATGACCTCTGGACACTCAAGTCTATCCTTAAAAGTTTAGGCTATGAAGAAGGATCCAGCAAAGGAGATTTAGGATTTTGATTTATGAGGTTTGAGGAAAACAAAGGGGACTCAGGAACAAAGGAAGTGATTGATTGTAGGAGTCAGCAATTGTTTCTGCCAGGTACTACATAGAGGTGGCCTTAGCTGGCCCATGCCTTGGCCCCTGGTTTTGTGAGTCAGGACGTCTTTCAGCATAATATTTCAGCAGACAGGCGGAAGCCTGTTCCAAGTCAGTTACAGAGAGTATGGGGATGTTAGGAAGTAAAAGCAATAACACACCAGTGAAACGGTGACATTGTTGCGTGCTACCTCCTGCCTTGAGCTATGGAGTTATACTCAGAGCAGGGGCTGCAGTCTTACCTTGTTTCTAACCCAGCTGCTATTTGTCAGCTTGTCTAGCCTTTCTTGCCACAGAATTCTTGAGAAAATTGTACAGCCCATTTCAGAGTGTTGTGAGGATGAAATGAGAAATGTGAGTTGGATTTGTCATATATTGCCCAATAAAAATTAGCACCCGCACTGGATAAGCCAAATAACTTGTTTAATTTCAAAGTTGTATGCTAATTCATTATATCAGAGTAATTGTTGGCATGAGGTAGTAATTATAATCAAATTTGTATAAAGTTGTAATTATTCATAACAGAAAACAGAGAAATGGTGTTATAGGAAAGGTACAGACTCATCTATATTAATTTTTCATGTGTTATGCCATAATGGTTAAGTAGCCAAGTAGCAGGAGAAATTGGAAAGAAATGGCTGCTAGAGGATTTGGGAAAGGAGATCATGGTAGGCCAAAGAAACTGGTTAGCAAGGAAAGATTTAGAAGCACCAAGCTACTTCAGTTAACCTGGGTAAGCAACATGTGCTTGTATAGGATCACAGTTATTGCCTGTTCTTTGCTGTACATGGTGTTTGCTTCGGGCTTTTCTTACCGTTAGGAAACACATGTCTCCTCCCAACCTCAGTTTTGTTGCTTTTATTTGCTTCTACAGTGCTCGTATTAGGTATGGTGCTACAAGGGGGTACCCTAATCATGCGTATTTTACACTCACTACACTACTTACAGAAAAAATAAACAAGGAGAGAGTCATCTGTATGTGATCAAATACGGTTGGCCACAAAGTTATTCTCTGGAAACACTGGAGCTAAGAAAAGTCTTATGTGTAAACGTATGTATCTTACAACAGCGTCACCGTCCCATTGAAGGTTACCTCTGATGCACTCAGCTGATTGGACATGATGTGGGGAGGCCCACAAATAGTAGGTTATACTGATTTAAGGGAGGAGCTGGCAGTGGAGCCTTTGAGTAAAAGTTGCTTGTTTCCTTGCTTGGTAAACCTTTCCAAGCAAAAGAAAGCAAGTGGGCCTCACAATACCTGTATACATAAAGTGGGCTGATGAGTTTGTTTGAATAGAGGCGAACGTAAAGTAGAGAGAAAGAAACTCCTGAGCTGACTGGACAACTCAGAGCAGATCTTCTGGGATCTTCCATTCTTGGGTAAAAACTTGATCTATTTCTGCAGCTTGAATGAATGATAGACCTCTCTAGATATGTCCCCCAATTTTGCAGCAGCTTAGATGATTCCTTGGCAAACTATCATTGACATATCAAAAAACATTTTGGGAAAAACACAGGATAGAGACTCCATTTCAGGAAAGAAGTATGGTAGGAACAATAGCGTCAAGCTGTACACACATCCTGTCCTCTAAGCACTATATTTTCCTGTTACACTCGGCTTCGTCTCTTAAGAAAGGCACTAGCGCAAGCTAGTCTATAGTTGGAACAACCTGTTTTATCATAAATGAAAAACAGTTCTGTTATTTTTCCAAACCTATGATCTCTCCATCATTTCTACTAAAGGCTATAGTAAATAAATCTTATTGTTCATCTTCCTTGAATAGTTTGCTGTAAATACTGCTTGTGGCAGGATGATGTTTGAGAGTGTTCTTTTTGTATTAGGCTGTGTGGGGTTGATTTTGATCACTGTCACTTAGCAGGTATGTGATCCTGTGTGGATTAACCAACCTGTCTGCATGTCAGCATTTTTTCCTGTTTCCATGCTAGAACTTACTTTCACAGGGAGAGTTTAAAGATTAAATGAATCAATGACTGCTAAGCACTGAGAATACCTCCTGGCACATACAAAGTACGCAGTAGATAGGAAGTATTGTTACCCAACATGTGTCTTCCAATATTGATGCTCGCCAAACTTGAAGAGATTACATTGACTTTGTCAGAAAGGAAACAAAGGCTCAGACTTAGCACTTCCATGAAATCTGCCTGTTAATGTTGTTTATGTTTTTGGTCAACAATCTCGCTTCTCATTGTCACATGTCTTCCCATTTTCAGGGCTTCCATTCTCTGGAAGCAGAATAATAGGAGGTATTAGAAAACAAGGGTTTAAGAACAAGCGCAAATCACACTTAGCAATCATGTGACTCAATGAAGTCCTTTACCTGTATTGCCACCAGTTTGGGGTATGTGTATGTATATGTGTGTGCATGTGTATTTGTGTTTATATACATGTATGCATGCACTGTACTTGGACTAAAGCTTGAACTCAGGGCCTAAGCACTTGCCCTTAGCTTTCTCATTCAAAGCTGGTGCTCTATCACTTGAACCACACTTCCATTTCTGCTTTTTGGTGGCTAATTGGAGATAAGCCTTAATAGACTTTTCTGCCCAGGCTGGCATCAAACCTCAGCTCTCAGATCTCAGTCTTCTGAGTAGCTACAATTACAGATGTGAGCCACCAATACCCAACTTTCCACTAGTTTTTTTTTTATTGGTACTATTTATTGTATAAGGGTACATTTTAGGGCCAGCTGAATCCCCCAAGTTCTAGAAACTGAACAAGTCACATAGCCTTTCTGAGCTCTGGTGCTGTGCACGGTTCTCAAATACCCTTCCTGTCTTGCAGAGACTGAGGCAGAGTGAAAATGTCTGAGGTACTATAACATGCTATGCAAATGTAGGAGCTGGCTCTTACACAACTATTATGAGAATTAACCCTGAGTCTTAATAGATCACACTGTGTGCATTGATGCCTGCCCAGGCTTTCCTCTACATTTTGCTGTCTTTGCCTGCTCCCCACTGGGCCGGGTGGATCCACCTCATCAAGGTATGGGGGAATACAAGTGGAGGATGCGGGTGCAGCACCGATGGTGGGAAAGCAGCTTATTGGTTAACACTGGTATGTCCCAAGCACCAATTACTGTCACTGCTGCCAAGGCTGATATATTTCTCAGAATGAGTTACAAGGAAATGTACATACCCAGAAAGCGAGGATGCTGCGTGCTCACCCCCTGTGATCTAAAATATGAGAGTCTAGGAGGGGCTGTTTTATAATTCATCAGGTTTCGCTAGTGAGTTCTGCAGGAGTCTTAGTTATAAAGGCAAGTGTGAACCGGACGGCAGACGGGAGAGCCTGGCACCAAGGAGACAGAGAAGCTGCTTTGGGTGCTGGCTGCCTCCTCCTTGCTTTGTTCCAATAATTTTGTGCTCGGTAAGTTCCCTGGCTTTGCAGCTAATCGTCGTCGTTGAATAAGCTTGGCAGATGTAGCTGTAGTTCAGAATATGCACTTGCTGTCACAAGTGTGTGTGTGTGTGTGTGTGTGTGTGTGTGTGTGTGTGTGTGTGTGTGTGTGAGTGAGTGTTTGGGCTTCTGACAAATTCTACAATTTCCTTTTAATGAGCAAAAAAAAATCGCTTAAAAGATGAAACAAAACCCAGCAAATCAATTATTCACCTTGAGCCTTGGAAGGCTGCTTTCTTTGGTTGCTAAAGTTTCTCAGATTTCATTCTGTCAGTTTCATTTGTTGAGTGGGTTCTGAGAAGAACAAGTCTCTTTGTCACAAAATTGTTTTCCTTAGCTGCCAAAATGAGATATGTACAAGGGTGGTTTACCCATCTCTCGCCGCCGCCCCCCTCCTCCCCAGACTAACTCTCCCCAGTGATCGGTAAATCTTAGACTGTTTGCCTGGTAACCAGCTCCAACGGAGCTGAACCTGTGTAAAGCAAGATTCCAGGCGCAATCTTTTGTGTGAACAGAACTAAGGACTGTGAATAATTGGCATTGTGGAGATGATTGTAAAACTCAGTGTGGTGGTTGTTCCTGCATTTTACTGGAGTGGGCTCAGAATCCAATGAGATTTGCAGTCAGCATGCCTGTTGATGGTGTGGGGAGAGAGGGAAAAAGACTAGATTGTTATGGAGAGGTACCCACACCCATAGGACAGACAAATGCAGACACCATGACTTGTATTTGCGTAACTTGTGGCTGCTTTCTCTAGTTTCTTACCCACATAAATGATTACCTAAAGCTGCATTTTTAGTTCTCTGGGTAAGAACTTCAAGCTGTCAGCTCCACACAGGATACATGCAGACTCCTGGTCAGCTTAGCTGTGAAAAGTCATTTCCTTGTCAGAAGGAAAGAGAAGCAAAAGCTATTTATTTGCCTTTCAAGATGTCTTTCTCCTGGATTCCTTTTCCTCTGTCTAAACTGCATGGAATCCAACAGCTTGACATATTTTTTTTGCAGAAGCATATTTAACTGTAGTGTCACGTGGCATATTATATATGGAGAGAAAAAGCAAGGACACTTTTCTAAATGGTTCAAGTGTGTCTGGCTATTGACTTGTGTTTTATTTTACCTGCAAAGAGCTACTGTAGTTGGAAAGCATAATTGTCCAAAGTATTTACCTTATACCCTTACAGTACTTTCTCATCATATGTAGAATCTGTAGTTCTCACAAGAAAAGCAATTCCTTTTAGCATTATTATTGTGGGTAAAGTACATTTCTTTCTTCTTTTTTTAACCAAGAATCAAGCTGCTTAGCTTATTCTTTGCTTTTTCCTATTAAATGTTTTAAGCATTACTACCCTAACTAACACTTTCCATAAAGTTATCTCTCCCTTTTTAGCATACATTCTGATTGTCCTCCAAACTTGGCAAATTTGGAATGAGGAGAAATACACACACACACACACACACACACACACACACACACACACACACACACACACACACACACACATACACACACACACGTATGTATATTTTTTCAGGAACATATTTCTCACTCAGACTTTTTTCTTCCATAAATAGCTTTTCCATATTTTCCATTTCTCTGAACAAGTTGTGCTTCAAGAACAGGGAGTGATGTATTGTGGTTGGTGCTTAGGGTGTGTAACCTGAAACTTGCTTTTCTAATCTACAAGCGGGTGCCCCACAAAGCATCTGTAAAATGTCTTCTGTGCATCTCAAAGCCTGTGAGCTACAGAAATAATGATGAGGGCGATCACTGCAGATATAAATGAGCATCTACCTTTCATAGTCCTGCCAGCACATGACAAATGTCATGTAAATGTAAAGCTGAGGGTGCACAGCCAAAGTTTCCTTCAAGTGTTGGCCTCAACATCAAGAACAATATAGCTCTAAAGTACCTTCTAGATGTATTACACTTTGAATTTTATTGTACCACATTTTTCACAGTCACATGCCACAGCCCCGAGCTTATTTTGCAGTAGTACCTGGGTTTTGATTCCGTGTGGTTTTATGAAGAACTAAACCAATGTACAATCTCAATAAACTGAATTTCTTCTCATCTGGTAGTTGCTTTTCCATCCTCTCTACCTACTAAGGATGAGCTATATTTGTAGGAACAAAAGAAAATATAGCATGAGTTATTCTCAATTAAATGTACAGCAAGACAAACTCAAATTGTGTCAAGAGCAGCAGAGAGAACACACGTAGAATCATGTGTCTCCAAACAGGATTAACATGCAAAGAAGAAAAATGTTAATTTTGCCTCATGATCCTTTGAGAAAATGAGTGACATAGCACAGGGGAGCTTTTTGAAGAATTTGTTCCAAGTCCTGGCTGCAGCGTGGTGAACATGAACAAGGCAAGTTCTTGGTGTCTCTAAGGATTACTGTCTGGATCTTCCTACTTTATTCATAAATAGAGTAGATGATCAATCAAGTAGATGACATTGGTCAAGCAAATGGTATATGTTTGGCATGGGGCATCTAACAAAGGGTGGTCATTATTATCACAAGCTATATTTTATTGAACATGCTATCACACTGTGATACATGGTAATTTTTGAAGACATTCGTGATAAACAGGAAATTTTTCCTAGTGATCAAAATTTACTTCTTATAGCTGGATAATTTCATTTCTACTTTTATTTTAGAAACCTAATAAAGACAGTTACTACAATCTGAGCCCTTTTTTATAACTAATTTCTAGAATGATACCCAAAGTCCTTATATAATTATCCAAAGAATACATTTTATTTTAAATAGAGATCATGCACATAAATGGATGCCAAATAATGTATCATAGTTCTCTAAATTATTTGCCCAACAATAATTAAGCCATAACTCCAGCCCTAGAATTGTATTCAATTATCTGTTTACAAAAGTAAATGACATTTATGATGCCCAACTGAAGGTTTTATATTCATTTTCTCATAAAATCTAATTATTACAACCCTACCTATTATCACATGAGGAAACGAGATTAGAAAAAAAAGCTCACTTAAATACCATGAAATTGGTTATCTTAGTGTATGAGGGTGCTAGGATTCCACAGTTGACACCATAACCCTCATAGTGGAATTCACTAAGATGGTTCCATTTTGGAAGCTTGGGCCAAAAGCTGTTTTGATCCTTCTCTCATACTTAAGCCCTGTCAATATTTATGGAGCACAGAAACCATGAATCTGAGGCTCTTTTCTGGTTTATCTCAATTAAGATCACATTTTCCTAAGCCATCTTTCATGTCCTCACCAAAGTATATGTAAGTATATATAAGAAGATACAAAACTTTAAAAGGCCACAAATGATGATCTAATAGATGAATCACTATCTCTTCGTAACCTGGGCTGAACTTTCCTTGTACTCATAGCTTTACGGGAGTCCATTGGCCAAGAAGATAGCCCTACGTGGATCTTGTTTTCTTTCCCTTCCTGACCACATTCAGGCAAAAGTTCCTATACTACTTGAAAGTCCCTCTCCCCTCACTGCCATATGCAGTGATGGGAATAGAACCAGTGTCTTGTACATACCAGGCAAGTGCTCTGTCACTGAGCTGCACCCTCAGCTTTCTCTTCGTGGAGTTTTTTGTTTTGTTTTGCTTTTGTCCACCATGAGGTTTGAACTCAAGGTGCAGTCCTTGAGCTCTTTTTGTTCAAGGCTAGTTTTGCCACATTGAGCCACAGTGCCACTTCTGGTTTTTGAGTGGTTAATTGGAGGTAAGAATCTCATGGGGACTTTTCTGCCCAGGCCTGGCTTTGAACTGCGATCCTCAGATCTCAGCCTCCTAAGTAGCTATGATTATAGGCACTGAGCTTCTTGGAGTTTTGGGGGAGAAATCAAAATGCTGTTACCATAGGGGGAAGAATGGCATTTGTTAACCAAGCTTGGACAGGTAACCTGGGTTTTCCATTTGTCCGCACCAAAGGCATCCTGTGATGTAGGGAGGAACTATGGGTGAGAATAAGGGGGGTGGGCAGGACATAGGGAAGGCCTCCACTTAGGTGCTTGTCCTGGGTTCCAAAAATATTAGGTCCAGGAGTGCTTTCAGTTGTACAATGTATATTTCAGAGTAGTAAGCCTAAAAGGGACTTGGTGGGGATGTATTTGCTTTATGAACAAGAAAGTGGCCAAAAGGCTATGAAGATTTCAGACTAAAATCTTTGTTAAATTCCATTTTGGAATTAACAGCAACTTGACCCATCAAGGGTAGACACTGACCTTTATTTTCAGTTCAGAGGCTTAACTGTGGAAGGCAATTTTAGTGTCAGCAGATTACACCTCTGTGCCGTTTGTCTTTCATGTTATTTGAAAGCATAGTTGCTCAGAGAGACCATTACTAATTTCAGGTGTCTTTTTCTTATCTTAATTTTATATTATAGTGGAAACTGGTACTAGAACTAATAGAAGGCTGTCTGAAGGATCCATTTGGAGCACTTCTTTACAAGCTGGTATTAAAAGCATAGACACAATTAATGGCTTTGTGGGGCCTTCTGACATTATTACAGCTCCTTTTTCCTGTACAGAGTTCCATTTTCCAAGTAGCACCTGTGTATCTCCTGTTGTGCTGGAAACAATGACTCCAGCTAAGGAGAACCAATAGCTAAGGATCCAGACAAGAGTCTCTATAGTAATTTAACAAAATACAAAACAAAAATCTGAAGTCTTGGTGGGGTTCTCTGTTTATATAACACAGAGTTATCAGGCGATGGCATGAATAATATTTGGTTTGGGTTTTGTTTCTGTTACTCTTACTTCATGAAGGCATCTTCTAGGTGCAATAGCAGAATGCCTCTTGGCCTTGCAACCTAGCTTGCCTAAGCTCTAAAGAAAGTTTTGTAATTCCCATCTCTCAAGACTGTTGGGAAGATGTGAATGGGATAGCTTGTCCCACAGTATTAGCTATTTTCTCATTCATGTGAAAGAATCTGGCACCATAAAGACTTAGTACATAATGTACCTACATTAAAGGTCTGAAAATAGAGCAGTTAAAATGACAACAACTGAAAACTAAAGTGTGTATTTATTTTTGCTTAGAAGAAATGGTAAGAAGGATGACGCAGAGAAATAAAACAGAACAAGACAAAATGCCATTACTTCAGTGGAAAACTCTTAGTAACTGTATATTGCCAGTGATAGTTTCCAGTTTCTTCTTTTTTTAAAAAAATGCATTATATGACATTTTAACTTTTGGAATGAGTATGCACTATTTACATAATTAAGAAAGAAAAGAAAAAAAAGCACTTAAAAAATTAGAGTAGGAAATGACTACTAACTATAAGCTGTGGACAGCTAGCTCTGTAAGGAGAAACATGTCACATATCAAAAAAGTATATAAAATACTTGAAAAAGATGTGCTCTGACTCAAATGATCCAGATTATCTTACATTATTTGGTTGTCAACTTGTCTATTAATCACTTATTAAATATGGTCTATGTACTAGGGCTGTGCCAAGTGATAAAATTATAAAGGTAAAGAAGCTTAATAATCCTTGAACTCAGAGTGTCACTCAAATACACTGCCCAAGTGATCCTAGGACCCCAAGGGGGCTCCCTTTGCCACAGCAGTAAGGCTGCTTTCTCTTGCAAGTAACCGAAACTATGACTCAAACTGACTCAACTCAATAAAGGAAATATACCAACGATTGGGACTTACAAGTACAGCAGTAAATCCCAGCTTCCAGCGATCTGATCTCATGGCTTCAAGGCATGTAAAATAAAACCTTTCCCCAAAACTAACCAAGTAATTGTTGGATGCTCTGCTTATCTTTATTCAAAGAGTCACCAGCCAGAAGCCATCTGCTCAATAGTATAGGCAACAAGAAAATCCAAGTACTTGTCTCACTAAGACCTGGTGTTTGATGATGACGACTGGATTTTCAGCTAAACCACAGTCAAAGGTTCTCATTTTTTTACAATGTAAATACAGATTTGTCTTTAATTCAGGGTGAATCTTAATGTTGAATCATACTGTCACATGTTAGAGTTGAACCATGTCATTGTCATAACCATCTTTTTTTTTTTTTTTTGCTTCTGGTGAAACCTGCTGGAAGGTTAATAACTCACGCAATGGATTTTGATATCATATTTTGTTATGTCATATTTTGTTATGTTAAAGATAGGAATTTTCCTAAATATTCCTCCTTGCCAGTTGTATATCACATTGGGAATGAGAAAAAATAGGTAAAATATTTTTTAACCAAATATCAGTGTTCCAATGGAAAGTTAGACTTTGATCTCTGTGGGAGAGTTTATATAATTTATAAGGAATTTTAGCTTTTGGCAGTAGTCACCTATTCTTCCCATAGAGTAAATAGTCTTTCTTGTTAAGATCGTATGGAATGGGCTAAAATTCCTAGTTTCAATTTTAATTAGCTGCTTTTAGCTGGGTTTTTTTTTTAAGCTTTGCTTCCTAGAAGACAAAGTGTAAGATGACTGCATACTTTCTACATAGCAAGTATTTTCATATTGTTTGCAATCTACTGGCTTCCAAATGCAGTGATAAAAGTTGTTGGTCTGTTTTTTAAACTCATGAAGTTTGTCTCCATGCTGTCAGTTTGTCTGCCTGATGTGTAGGTTTCTAAATACTACTTTTTCCAAATAACCTTCAATAATGGCACTAGACAAGTATTCATGCTTGTAAAAATCCTCTAGCCATTTGCTTCTGGTACAGTAAATCTGTCCAGAAAACCTGCAGCCAGGCCAAAGTAAAATGTCCCAGACTAGCTGTGTCAGTGAGGAACCTAATACTTAAGTTTTTTTAAATGCTCAACTTAAAGAAGGGCACAGTAACATGTTGAAAATGTTCCCTGCGGCACTCACTGTCTTCTTCCTCTTCAAATGAGCACTTTGGTGAAGAGAAACAAGCAACTAAGTGCATGGAAGGTGATAGACTGTTCACTGCAAAGCACCAGATGCCATCTAAGCATCCAATGATGCCTTCAGCACTCTGGTTATGCTTCACTTTCCTGGAGTACCAGATACAATCTTCTTTGGCTTGTTTTCAGTCTTCCTTGTGGAAGCAGAGAAACTGTTTCTTGGCTGAATTTCTTCCCTCATCAGTAAGTTTTCTGAGTTCTTAAAAATAAGGGATACCAAATCAGGATATCCTGATTCTTAAAATAGTGGCAAACTTACCTTTCTCTGGGGTAAATAGCGTCTACTTTGGGCACATTGAGTGTACCTCTCCCTGCTACTTCAGGCTGGTCTCAATTCTTTCCCCAGGACTTCCACAAACTCCCTAACTGAGCTACTTAGTGTTAGGAGTGGCTAATATTAGCTATGTTAGCATCACTGTATAAAGATCTGAATTAGCCGGGCACGAGCAGCTGACACATGTAATCCTCGCTACTCAGGAGGTTGAGATCTGAGGATTGTGGTTCAAAGTTAGCCAAAGTAGACAAATCTAAGAGACTCTTATCTGCAATTGACAAGCAAAAAAAAAACAGAAGTAGAGCTGTGCCTCAATTGTGGCTAGAAGAGCAAAGCCTTGAGCAAAACAGCTAAGTAAGAATGCAGTGTTTTGAGTACAAGCCCCAGGGTCGGCATTAAAAAAAAATCTGTTTCTTTTTTTCTCTTGGTTCCAGTGCTGAGGCTTGAACTCAAGGCTTGGGTGCTGTCCCTGAGCTTTATCTGCTCAAAGCTAATGCTCTATCACTTGAGCTATAGCTCTACTTCCAGTTTTTTGGTGGCTGATTGTAGATAAGAAGTCTCACAGACTATGATCCCCAGATCTCAGCCTCCTGAGTATCTAGAATTATAAACATGAGCCAACAGTGCTGGCCAAAGCAAAACAAAACAAAACATTTTTTAAAAGAATCTATGGATACAATTGAGGATAGTAACATTTAGACCTGTAAACAATGTGTGAGTAAGTATTAACATTTTTAAGATAACCCTGTATAACTTTTAATGAATAGTAAGATTGTTTGAAATAGGCAATAATTTGAATACAGCAGGAATAAAGGGATGAAGGAAAAATATGTAAATCTTATTCAGTGATAAGACAAAATCTTTCCCTTGTTTTATTGCCACTGTATATGAAGCACTTTGTCATATAGCATCACTTTTTATTGTCCCAACAGCATTATGAGGATAAAAGAGAAAATAGTGCTTGGTAGAAAGTGGCAGACAGGACAGCCCATAGTTACTTGCTATTTCTCAGCATTTATAAGCCACTGTTAGCCATTGCCATGGTGACATGAAGAGGTACTTTTATATTTGTATTGACCAATAGCAAACTCAAGGCAATATTGACAAGTCCTGTCATTCATTTAGTGGAAGAGAGCTACTGGGGTTTCTACAATTAGATCATTATTTTAAAATGTAACTGGATAATACATTTTTATATTGGTTGCTTTGACTGTTTCAATAGTGATATAAATGTGTTACATAGTGCTGGCTAAACTTATTATGTGATATATAGTCTTTCAATATTAGTACTCTCCTGACATTTGAATAGAATGTTACACAAAGCAACAAAACATATAACCAATGGGCAATTTCGCACACCATCTTTTATGTACAAACTAAAAGAGTAAGATTATTTATAATGATTCTACAGCAAATGTAGCTTTTTCTACCTTTCTTTTCCAGGTTATGCCTTGCAGAATGCTGAGCATATGTTTGTATGACTAAAAAATTATGTGGGGAAGTGTTCATTTGTAGGCTAAAATACAGGTATGTCTCATGTCCTCCTACAGTAACTCACAGTGAGTTTCTTGAATGTAGAGGTTAGATTTCTTTCATCTATAATAGGCCCAAAAATCTTACATGGTGCCTCAAACCAAAATAGGCACTATAAAACCGTTCGCGATATATTAATTGATAATACTTCATTGAAGGATGGAGACAATGTGAGACTGAGACATTAAGGAGCCGTCTCTTGAGCTGAGCCTTGATGATGTGAAGCACTGTAGTAGATGTACAGTGAAGAATTTAAGACACGAAGGAATATCGAGCAACGTTTCTAAGAACACCAAGTTTGTATGCTTAAGGAGAGCAAGGATGTCTTCAATGCTTTTGAAGCATGCTTTATTCCTGACATAATATTTCTGTAGATTTACTTCCCTATTTACTTGCCCCATCATCTTTCCCAACTCAGATTAGTTCAATAAGAAAAAAGTGAGGGAGAGGCAGACACAGAGAGACAGATAGAAACATACAGATAGAGATGCAGAGAAACAGACACGGGAGGTATTTCAAAAGTTAAATCAACTAATTAGAATCAATGAACCATCTTGTATCCCAATGTCAACAAACCATAAAAAATTATGAGACACATGAAACAATTGGTTATTTGAACACTAACTGCATATATGATGAGGATGTTGGTAATATTTTAGTTGTGACAGTGGTATTATGTTAAACAGGCACTTAATATTTTAGAAGTCTGCACTGGTGTATTTATGGATGAAATTATATTTATTTGGGTCCTAATAACCAGAAGGAGCTCATTGGTGAGGACAGAGACTTTTCTCTGCTACCCAAGAAGAGCTGTCATGGGATAAATGGGTAGAAAAATAGATGAGCAAACACAAGTTCCAGAGTCACAAGCTACACAGCCTGATGCAGCACACAGGAATCTGTGTTTGCTCATTTATCTTTGTAATACATTTATCTTAGTAGTATTCTTTCCTCCCATGAATAGGGCAGGACCCCCTAGATTGAAGGTCATCAAGGAGAAGGGCGAGTGTGACTTTTCTAGTTTTTGTAGCTTTCCTAAGGGAAGAAGTGTGCAAGTTTGCTTGTATGAACACCTTAGGGCAGAGGAATTCTGATTTCTGTAACTGGCTTCCTATGAAAAAGAGGATTTGGAGGCAAGAGAAGTAGAAGAAGGTCCAAGCCGTGGGTTCCCTTTATTTTTTTCCTACATTCATCTAATTGTTAAGCAAATCTCACTTTCTGTTCTATATACAAAACTCCATTTGCTTACAACTGATAAATGCAGTAGCCTAATTGAAACTAGATGATTCACACATTCGCATTTCATATTCATGGCATGCCATGTTATGATGTCATGTTTTTAATTAGGATCAGAGAGCATTGTTTGAAACTTATTTAGTTGTCATAGTGATTAAGGAACTAGGCAGAACAATATTTTCCTTGTAGCTAAAGGGATTTTTACATTAGCTTTTGGTTTTCTGAATCTATTTTTTAACAGAAGTTGAGAACACTTCTAAGTAGCCTTTTTCATAAGCTTCCTTACCACTGACTTATTAGCATCCTTTTAGTCCTGTATAGTTACTCTTCGTGCACAAATGAAAACTACACCTCTGGAAACTGGAATTGAGAGACTAAAGGAGGTGATTTAGTCAGTGGTAGTGTTTGTATGCTACACTATGCAGAAACAGCCAAGACAAATAAAAGTATGTTTCATTTTTATTGATGAAGGCTTTAATCAAATCACTTCACAGTAGTGTTTTGTTCTTAGAAATAATAATTCACTTATATTCCCAGATCATTTGTCAACTTTTTAGCATAGCTGTCTCAACAGTAGAAAGGAATCTATCTGTCCCTCAGAGTTCTTAGTTACCCACTCAGGAACAAGCCGGTGACATGAATTTGTAAACAAGTACATGAGATCCCCTAGAGAACCTCTTTCATGGACCCAGAGGAATTCACTGTGTTTTTCTAATGAAATTTCCTTTCTATGAAAACACGATAAATGTCTTTACATCTTAAAATCTCATGATGATGATTATGCCTGTGAGTAAGCCCAAATCAGTTTTTCCCCTCCATGGTATAGATCCAATTCCTGAGATGGAATTGTAAATAAAGATTATGTTGACCAAGACCTATCATGGTACCAAGTGCTTGAGCCTCCTCACACAGAGACATCAATGGTAATGATTATTTGTATTTTATCTTATTATGTATGCTTACAACCTTGCCCAAGGCCCATGTGTTCAATAAATGTTTATCACCCACAACCTGAAGCATCCAATTCATTTGGGACCAATAGCCCAAGCCCAGGAATGTCAAAAACCTAGTGACTGGAAGAGAATCTACAGAGTATGGCAAGGCTGTTTGGGAATGAAGGGGTTAACTGGATATCTGCTAGTCTAATCTCCACTGGAGCTCACTGAAGTGTTTATAATTCCTTGTTTCACCTGAATAAGGCTGTTGGGTCAGTAGAGGGATACTACAGCTACTACAGTGTGCACATCCCTATTCTGAGAGCAAAGGAAAGCAAGAGCTCAGGGGATAGCTACAAGTTCATTACGACTTTTTAAAAATCATCTACAATTCTCGCCATTTGGAGCAAATGTTGAATCCATAAATCTTCCTTTAGTTTATGCTTGTGAAGCACTCCATACATAGTAAGTATTCTCTCACTCAGAAAGAATTTGTTTCTACTTCCTAGTTTGCACCATTTGGATGTCAGAAAATATATTATGGCTTATTGGGTTTGGTATTTTTCATTTTTTGTTCATATATTTTCAAGATTGGAAAGATTGTCCCTTTCTGTTTTAGTGCATGAGTATACTGGTGAAGTTTTAAAATTGGAATTAAAACAAATTAGCATAAAATAAGCTAACAAAAAAATTTTAAAAATGAACCCTGTTAAGAGTTCAAAGAATACTCTTTTTAATAAGGCGAATCTACATCTGAAGGGCTAAGGGATTACTCCATTTATAAATAGGTTATTTCTTTCACACATCTTCATTGTGTACCTATGATATATGCATACAACTGGCATAGAAACATACATATGCACAGACGTAAATATATACACGAAGGTGGAACATCATTTCCAAGAAGCACAGTGGCATAGAATGGTTCTGTACAGATTTTTCATTTGAAACATAACATAAATTTACTTTTATATATCTATTTTTTAAATCCAGACCAGGGTTTGAACTCAGGACCTCACACTTGCTCAAGTTGCTTCCTTGGCTGGTGCTCAACAACTTGAGTCGTGCTTCCAACTCTTCATTTTGCTGGTTCATTGGAGATGGAGTTTCACACACTTTTTGCCCAGGCTAGCTTCAAGCTATTCCATAAACTCAACCTTCTTTGAGTAGCAAGGATTACAGGTGTGATGGAGTCCAGTTCTTTTTTTCTTTTTTACTGTTGGCCTTCTGAATTGAAAAGTTAATAATTTTTTGTTGGTTTTTATGTATATTTATTTTATGTCATTTTTTATTGTTATTGTAGAGTTGACATACAGAGGGGTTACATTTTCCATACAGTGTCTAGTGAGTGCCATTGTTATATTTGTCCACTCTTCATTCCACCTTTTCTGTGTACCCCATTACCCTCCCAAATACAAACAAACAAAAGTTATTTTTCGAAGCCAGAATTTTTATTACATTTCAGTAAAGAAATGGATCTCATGAGAGAAAAGGCCATGTTTATTTGCCCATCACTATATTTCCAGTGCCTGATGAATGAACAGATAGGAGTTCAGGATAGGGAAAATATTCTGATAGTTCACTTCAATGAGCAAGGAAATACTTTGACCATGAAATGAAGAAATCTGCTACTTGGAGATCTGGATTTCCAACATATACGATCGTTTGGTATCTGCCAGTGACAGGCAATTGGGTGGTGAGTGAAACTTGAGCTTTCGAAACTCAGTCTAACAGAAAACCAACTAAATGTGTAAGTACTAATTACTTCATTGTAATTTAAATTAAAATAACAGGGTTTAACAGGGTATGAACACAATTGTACTCGTTTTAATAAAGAATAAATAATAGCCAGAAAAAGGAGTAATTACTTCTACTTAGGAAGCTATCTAAATGTTTCCACAGTATTAAAAAAAAAAAAGGCTGTACCAAAGTATGGAGACATAAAACAGCTTGGTGTATCTGGGACACATAAATAGGGTTATTTTGTTGTTGTTTTGGTTTTTTGTTTTGTTTTTGTTATCATCCAAAAATAATATATGCTCTTTATGTGGGAAAATAATGGCAGGAGTTGGAAAACCCTCCTCTACCATGTTTCTACATGACTCAAACCTGGCTTGAATGCCTGTCACACCATGATGTGTGACACTGTGGTCTTTGTAAATCTCTTCTCCATGGACCTGGTTGAGCTTGACCTCCATCATTTTGCTTTATCATTTCATTCTCTCAAGGACATTGTATAATGTGACCACCACGTGGGGCCCACATTTTCCCTTTCCTTTGATTGCTCTACATGCCCTAGCAGCAGATGCCAGTCCAATTAGAAGGAAGTTAGTTATCTCTAGAGAGCATAGAACTAATTTCCATAGCATGAGCCACAGTTATTTTGAATAAGCTGGCTGCATTTTGGGGCCCAACTGCCATGCTGAAACCTTTATAGTGAGGTAATGAGAATGCATGAAGATGACATGAAAATGCCCATTTTAAAATACCTGCTATGGACTAGGATACCGAAGTCTGGCAGAAATGAAAACAGAATTTCTTACAAGTGAATCAAAAAAGATATTAACATCCAATGAGTGCCCTGTCCTCCGGCAGTGTCAATATGAATGTCATGTCCTTAGACAACTGTAATACGCGCATAGGTTGGAGGACAGAGTTTACCTATCACCTTTAAATGGCAACAATCAAAGAGCACATGGATGAAAAATACATTCGAAAACTCACTAGATACATCAAGAAAAGGTTATCTAAACTCCATTGTAGACAAAAGACAAAAACTTACTGTACGTAATTCTTTCTTAAGCGCTCCTTTATCTGAAATTTTCTCTTTAAGTTTTTTGATTTGTTACCATAATCACATGCTGCATTTATTATCAAAAAGCAGATAGCTAAAAGGCTATTTTGTTCATCTTTTTATTCTTTTCCAGAACTTGGAAGTTAGAATCATTAGCTAATCTTTAAAAGTACTGATCATAAAGCTAGGTGCTGGTGGCTCACATCTATAATCCTAGTTACTCAGGAAAATGAGATCTGAGAATCAAGGTTCAAAGCTAGTCTTGGGAAGGAAAGTCCTTGAGACACTTATCTCCAAATAAGCCAGAAGTAGAGTGTTGGCTCAATCTGTAGAGTACCAGACTTGAGTGAAAAAGCTAGGCAGCACCTAGCCACAACTCCACATCTGGCTGTTTGGTGGTTAATCTGCCTGAGCTGACTTTGAAATTCATTCCTCAGATCTCAGCCTCCTGTGTAGCCAGAAGTACAGGTATAAGCTACCAGCACCCAACTTGCAGAAATTACATTTGAAAAGGTACAATAGTAAGTTGTACAATCTTCTTCCTTTGATATCTCTTCCTTTAAGTTTATTAAATCCCTGAGTCACAATTTCTGTTTTAGCCCTCAGGTTATCCTTGGCAGTGACTAAACTCCAAGAAATGATCTTTCCAGACGCACAAGCTTCCTAAATGTACTGGGGTTTTTTTGTTTTTTGGGTTTTTTTGGTTGTCAGCCATGGTACTATGTTGCTGTGGAGCATCGCCCTTGCTTATGTCTCGCTAAGGGCATAACAGTAGCCATACCCAGTGCGTTGTCACTGTTCTGTACTGTGGTCTGCTGCAACCAACTCCTGACGTACAAAGACAATTCATGCACAGCTGAAAGATGAAAGAAAACCCACTTCTTCTTTCCTACCACCAACCCTGTGGCCTTTTCTCCATTCATGATTCTTTCTTATCTTAGTTTTACTTTTTACCAGGAGCTCAGTAGGCACTTCTTGGTCTCTTAAGTCTTCCCTTCTTCACATGAAGCACTAGTCATTTCTAACATGCCCAAACTTCACTTCCCAACACTTCCAGTTCCAAAATATTTATTTCATTTACTGAAAGTATTTTAAAACGAATTCATAATCAAGAGTAAATCCACCATTCATCAAGAGCTTATTGTAACCAAGCCATGCAAAATACATCTTCCCTGCCTTCTAAGTCAAATTGGAATTTACAATAGATATGTAAGATAGTAAAATTCATAGTATTTGGCAGAATTTGAACTTGGCTGAGTGTTAAATAAATATTGGTATTGAGTTGATATGGCTTTCTGAAGAGTACTTCTCCATACTGACAGTCTTAGAACTTTCAGAAGCCCTAGTCTTCAGTTGGCTTTGAAAATATAGAGGTCTTTGGAGGTGATTTGAATAAACACAAACAAAATTGTGGCTGTGTGCTTCCATAGTTAGCATCTCAATGTTAAAAGTACCTTCTGTCTTAAACCTCAAACCTCAAACCTTCTGAGCTCCTGGTAAAAAGTAGAACTAAGATATGAAGGAATCATGAATGGAGAAAGGATGTAGGGTTGGTGGTAGGAAAGAAGAAATGGGTTTTCTTTCATCCTTCTGCTGTGCATGAATTGCCTTCATATGTCAGGAGTTGCAATAGACCACAGTACAGAACAGTGACATATAGACTATCTATAGTCTATATCTATATGTAGACTCTACTAAATTCACTGTTTTTAAAGAATGTTAAAAAAGCATTGACTATTTTCATACAAAGAGATGGTACAAAGGCTCTTTGGACTTACTGGGTAAGTCTTTGGACTTACAGGACCAAGATTACAGTAAAATTAAAAACTGAATAAAAAAGAAAATACAGGTGTCAATCATAATTGAAGTAGGGTGAACAGGCATTGTAATAAGATAATAATGCATTCTTCAACCTATTTATTAATTTAACAAACATTGCTAAGCATTAAGCTACAGGTGAAGTTACTGTAAGTTTGAGGTCAAGTTTCCTTTCATTTAATCACAAACTGTCCATGACCTTATTCACTCCTGTAGCTTTTAGTACTAACTACAGCATTCAAAAAGAACCCAACTCTACTTCCCCACTCTCAGATCCTTTTACTGAGCCTAATACTGGCTCTCATCATAAGGGAAATTTAGGTGTGATGATTCTGATCTCGGTACCAACCACTCCTACCCCTCCACCATCCAAGGGACCAGACACCATAAAGCCCACAAAAGTTGCAGTAGGCACACATTTGCAGTGGCATCATCTCTCTAAGGTAGTACAATTATTTTCTCTAGAGGATGGATGAAGTTTTCCTTCAGCTTTCTAATTTCTACACAAAATCACATGTCCTGTGATTTCTTCTCACACGCATGAGAAGAATTTCAGAGTGTCTCACAAAAGGGAGAGTCTCACAAGGTCAAAGTTTTAACGGGGTCTTAATTTCATATAACAGGTTAGAGCAGAGAAATATTTCCTTCTCCCTTTGTAGGAAATGGGAATTAGACTCCAAATGTGATCCTTACCTGTAGCCTTTTTACTTTCCCACCTGGAAGAAAGCACATAGTCTCCTTGTCTGACAAACCCGAACCATTAGACAATGATTCTGGGTGGGTGAAATGGGTGTCATTCTTCCAAACTATGGAGATGTGTCTTGGACACACAGGGACAATAAGTCACTTTTAGGACACTCTTTTCTCAGATCTGTTATTTTTCTGTCGCTAGCCATCCATTAAATGTTTTCAGCCTTCTCCCATTTCAAACGAGAAGGCAGATTAGACAGCCCCTCTATGACCTCCTAGTCCTTGTAACTTACTATGTAAAAGAGGTAGAATGGGAGGAAAGCTTCATTGCTTTTTCAGTTTGCTTCTTGGTTTCAACTTCTGAATGTGGCCCTTCTGACATTTGTTAAAAATAGGGTAATTTCACTGTCTCCTCTATCCCACTTCATTCTGAGTATAACATTGTTAATGGCTTCCTCCACACCACTGCTGCCTATTTAGTACTGGAAGATGTTGTTAACAAATATGGGCCTGCCTGCAGCATGACAGCCTATGTATAGAGGAAGAACTTTACTATTTTTGTGTGCATACATGTGTTTGCATGTATGTCAGCATGCCAGTACTAGGGCTTGAGCTCAGGGCCAGAGTACTATCTTTAGCTTTTTCACTCAAGGCTGGCATTCTACCACTAGAGCCATAGCTCTACTTCCTGCCTACTGGTAGTTAGTTGGAGATTAGAGCCTCACAGACTTTTCTACCCAGGCTGGCTTTGAACTGTGATCCTCAGATCTCAGCCTCTTGAGTATTACAGCTAGTATTACAGGTGTGACCCAGCAGAGCCCAACTTTACTCAGCAATTAGGGCAATCTTGGTTTCACTTAATGGCCTGAGGTCATGGATTAGATGTTGTACTAGATGCTTTTTGTCTACAGTACCGTAATTGTACAACAGGGATAGTGCTACCACCATTTTAATAGTCCAGTCTTTGGGACTAAATTAAAATATGAGTAGCTGGGTAACTTCTTTTTTGAATTTAATTTTATTGTCAAGGTGATGTACAGAGGGGTTACAGTTATATTCATAAGATAGTGAGTACATTTCTTGTCACATTTGTTACCCCCTCCCTCATTATTCTCCCACTTCCCCCCACCCAGCTGGTAACTCCTTAAAGAAGTTGATTTAGCTCACAATTCCCAGAGGTCTAAAGAAACAGCACTAGTATCCATTTGGTTGTAGTGAAGATTTCATGGCAGATGGCAGTGCTGTGGGAGCATGTGTCGGAGAGGACCTTATCATAAGACAAGAAGTGACTGGGGTTGAGTGATACCTATATTAATCCCTTCCAAAGGTATGTTCCCATGGCCTAGCAGCTTTCCACTAGGGAGATAGCCCATCTATTAAAGCTCCCACCATCTCTGAGCATTGCCACATTGGGACTAAATTTCCAGTTTTTTCCTGAGATTTCAGATCTAATAAAAGGAGTCAGAATGAGAACCCACGAGGGATGGTTTTCCAGGTGTGATTCTTTTTCTACTGCACTATAGTAGATTAAATGTTTTCGAGAACTATCTTATCAATGATAAGTTATCAAATGATAACTATCAAATGATAAGAGCTTTCTTATCATTTGAAGGGTAAGGATTGGAAATTTATTTTCATCTGCCCCAGAATAACAATGCTCTTGACAACTGAGGTTCCCCAGGGAAAAATGGCAGCCCTATTAGGAGGTATTACCACCATGTGAACAATGTGTAGGATCTAGGTATTAATGTTGTTATGGCCAACCCACAAGTGGTTTATGAACTAAGTGACCTTAGAGTTAGTTAGAGCTTACAATCTGTAAATGAGTTTCTGGCCAAGTAAAACTAGTGAACTTTCATTCAATTAATTATTCATTCAACTTATACTTTGCAGACTTCAACTATGCCTGTCCATCTGTCTGTCTCTTTCTTCTAGACACACACACATACACACATACACACACACAGACACACACACACACACACACACACACACACACACACAGTGAATCTTCAATAATACTGCAGACCCAATGTATTTCTTAACAGTTTCTTGCCATGCCTAATACATATTTAATTAGTGGCTTGTCTTGAAAATGGATGTACCCTTTCAGTTTACAGGGACGTTTCCAGAGACAATAGTATACTGGCAGAAGATAGAGTGCAAATAATTGCTCTCAACCTCTAACATAAGCTTTTGGCCACAGTATGCTGTGTTTTAGCCCTTGAGTATCTAAATGGAAAAAGCAAAGACTTGTTGGCATCATTCTAGGATTCAACTCTCAGCCTTGCCATCTAATACTTGGCTATATTATCATAAATTATTTTCTCTCAAGGAGTCTCAGTTCTGTAATTGAAAAGAAGAAATAATAGCACCCAATGGATAGATACCTCATTTACTTGGTTGTTTAGCAAATATTTATTGAACATTAAATCAATTAGGAAAACAGCACCTTTGATATTTTAAGCATATGGGAATATAATTCAGGATAATAAAGTGATTAGAAATTGTTGAAAGAGTTGGAGGAGTACTAGGCAGGGACAAAGGCAGCTACATCCAAACCAGCAACCTTTAGGAAGCCATTTTCTGAGCCAAAGTTTCTTGCAGCCCTGATGCTAAAGAGCAACTCTAGACTATAAAAAATGGATAGCAGTGGTATGAACTGAAAATTTTGGTGCTGATGTGTTACCTCCCAAAATTCTTATAGGTTACTCTGGGAGGAGCAACTCTAATGACAAGGGAGTCTGAGAATAGAGTTCTCAGGCTTCCTGCCCCTGGGAGTCAGTAGAAAACAGGAGGGTGGAGGATGAGGAAACAGTGCCAAGAACCAGTGGATGGTAGCCAGAACAAGCACCTCCTGTGTGCCAGGAACTGTTCTGGGAGTGTAGGGAAAATGGAACAGGGAAAATATTCTGCTCACGAGCCTCTCATTTAGTTGTGGGAGATTAAATGAGTTAATGGACTAACACATTTAATGGAACCAGGCACATAGCAGCTTCCTTAGAAATAAGCATTCCCTTCTTTTATGTCTATCCTGACCCAAGAGTATAACACTCTGTCTCCCCTCCATGGGATTTCTGGAAAGATAAGAGGATTCAGAGATTGTGAGAGGGAAGAGCTGAGGTGTGTATTTAGGGGCAAATAGCATGTGTTTGATCAACAGTGCTTATCCTTTTGCAGAGAGAACCACAATTCCAGGCTGTTTTGACTTTGAAAGCCATTAGGACTAGCCTCAAAGCATATATTCTCTCAATGGATAATACAGATTATCTTTTAAAGTCATTTATCAATATGTGTATGTATTAACTCCATGTATATCGAAATGCAAATATCCTAAAGAGATACATGCATTGCCTCTTTGTAGTAGGGATCACAAAAAGAACACATCAGAGAGTGCATTTATATTTTTATTTACATGAGTGGTACACAAACTCTATCCAGAGGGCTTGCCAGTCGCTTCCATATCTACCTCCAAGAGAAAGTCACTCTGTTTTGTTCTCCGTGGTGTCAAAAGTGTAAAGTGAAACAATGAACATGATTGTGCAAATGTCTTTACTATATCCTGACCTGTAATCTTTTAGATATATGCCCAAGAATGGTATTGCTGGATCATAGAGTAGTTCTACATGTAATTTTTTTGAGGAACCTCTAAACTGCCTTCCACAGTAGTTGTACCAGTTTACATTCCCACAACAATGTGTATATGTATACACATATGTTTATGTATACACATATGTTTTGTACTTGTTATATTTATACATTAATTTTATTCATCCATCTGGCAAACCTGGAAAAAATTATGTTAAGTGGTACAAAGTCAGGCTCAAAAGACTCATGTGAAAGTTAGATCTAAATTATAAGTATACATACATGTGTATTATATATGTATATTATAAATATATATACATGTACAGGGTCATATGCACATACACAAGTAGTCACTAAAGTATGGTATCTACAGGGGAGAATTCCAGTGGTGTAACGCTTTTGAACAACTAACTTAGAGTTTAACAGGAAGCTAGAACTTGTATCAGGGGAGCTTGAAGTCAAGGGGAGGAAGTAAGACCGATGGAGAGAAGAAAGGTGGACAAATGCAGTTATATTATTCAATGAACGTATGTGAAAATGGAACTAGGAAAATAGAAGGGATAGGTAGGGTTGGAAGAGAAAAAAAAGGAGAAGGATGCAACAGGTGACACTGATCAAGATGTACTCATAAATTAACATGTTGAATTGAAATCGCTCCACACAACTACTTCAAGACAATGTAAGTAGTTAAATTGAACAACAACAACAACAACCTGAAGTGTCAGGTGTAGATGACTCACTTAAATTCCGCGTTAGGCAGATCTGCAGTCCACTTTGGAGTCTGGAGTGGAAGTTGTCTCCAGCTCTTGTAGTTTCCTTAATCTTTATTCCAAGCTGTGAGCCACAGCAGGTAGACAGGAGCTTTGTAGTCAAGCAAGTCTGGTGCTCCTGCTGAAGCCATTGTGTCAAAGTACTTTTGCTCTACTGCACAGTTACTCCCCCAAAACTTTGCATAATATGATTTAATTTACTGTAGAATCATAGGAATTAGATAAGATGATATGTGTACATTATGTAGCTGGTCCACACAAATGTTCATTTCTTTACCCATTAGTAATGTATCATCCTATAGATTTCCTTAGTTGTGGCTTCAAATTTGTTATTTTTAAACATTTTTGTCTGAATAATAACAGAGAAGATGATTATGTTGTTTCACAAGGCTCTTATTTACTCTCTACAATGACTTTACAAAAAATTATATGAACAATATCTATGAATAGTTATGAGTATAACTGTATGAATAGCCACATGAATAATAACTATATTATTCCCTTTTAATCTGCTCCCTAAGCACAAGAGAGGTTGAGTAACTTGCTCAAGGTCGCCACACTAATTGGGTGGGATTTAAATGCAAGCAATCTCAAGTACATCTTCCAGAGCACAGCCTGGTCTCCCCCGAGACATCAACTGTGTGTTAAGAATAGATATTTGTAATTTGAATTTTCTGTTGCTGTGTGCCAAGCAGAATGCATCATGTAAAATGCATCATGACAATTGAAACCTTTAAATCACATCCTTGTAGTTAAAATTACACAGCTTTTTAGTGTTGTCATAAAATTTACAACCGTCTCCAACATTAAGCAGGTTTTTGATGAGTTTCTATAGCTATAAGAAGGGAAGTGATAGGCAGAAAAGAAGAATGAGATAAAAGCATAGAGGAAGTATTAAAGTACAATTTTACCACCTTACCTCTCCTCCACTTCAGTCCTTTCTCCTCCTGTCATTTCTGCCTTGATAATTTTTGTATGTGTCAACAGAAATGTCAGTATGTGACTTTTATCTGTAATCACATGAGCAAGGTTATTTATTCATTTTAGGTAACTCCACTGAGAAATTGTTGCATACATATACATATTTTTTAACATTAGCAAATTTTATTTTTGTAGTGTGTGTCTAGTTTTGTTTTTTCCTCTCACCACCTATTACTTATTGTGTAAGTGACCAGCACTATTTGATCTGAGGAAGGCACCCTCCTAGGACTGTCTGATAGATGGTATTATTGTCCTGTATGTAGTCTCATCACTAATAAAGAGCTACAGCCATGGAGCCGCTCTGCAAGGATTCACAACAAAGCTCTGCTGCTTTCCAAGTAACCTTAATAGGTTCACTTCTTTTCTCTAAATCAGTTGTTGGTGGGAAAATTAAGCAAGCCAATCCATATAAGTGCTTAGATTAGAACCTGGCACATATTGCATACCTAATACATATTACTTTTATTACTGAATTCTTTTTTTTAATTTTGAGAATACCGTACAGAGGAGTTACAATTGCATAGGCAAGTAACGAGTACATTTCTTATCAAGCATTGTTGCCTCCTCTTTGTTTCCCCTTCCTGTCCCTTCCCATACTCCTCCCTCCTTCCCCCACCTTATCCTCCCCCCCACCACCAAAATTGTAAAGTTCATTTTTCGACATATACATATTTTTTGACAGTAGCTACTGGGCTCGGGGTGAAGGTGACACTTACGTGCCTTATTTTTATAAATGAGGGCTTAGTCTCATCACACTTTTCACTTTTGGGGGAAAAATCGACATGCAAAGTATAGAGACTGAGAAGAGTGTAATAGAATTATAGTTTTCACACTTGGAAATTCTTCATGGCTTGGAGATTTCGGAAACTACTAACTCTCCTTGCACTGAATTCCAATCTGGGACAGAACCTATGCTAGTGTTTAGTAAATAATAAGCCCAGGACTGAGATAGGAATCTGAGGCACACAGAAAATAGGTAAAAGGAATCTGAGAGGCACACAGAAAATAGGCAAAAGGATCCCTTAAAGACCTTGGGCCGTCCTCAACCATTTAATATTGTTAGTTGTAACCTGTTGGTGGGAATGTAAACTTGTTCAACAACTCTGGAAAGCAGATGGAGATTCCTCAAAAGATTAAACATAGACCTTCCCTATGACCCAGCAATCCCACTCCTGGGCATTTATCCAATAGTCCACAAACAAGGCCACACTAAATCTACCAGCACAACCATGCCCATTGCACCATTGTTTACTACAGCCAAGATATGTCAACCCAGGTACCTCTCAGTGGATGAATGAATCAAGAAAATGTGGTACACATACAAGATGGAATTCTACTCATCCATCAGAAAGAATGATATTGTACCACTCATAAGGAAATGGGAAGACTTGGAAAAAATATTAAGCAAAGTAAGCCAGATCCAAAGAAACACAGGTTGCTTGGTTTTCCTCATTTGTTTTAGCTAGAATGTGCCTATAAATCTACAAGTATACATACACACTGAATGCCTAAAAGAAATACTTGTGGACAGGATAAGTTAAATAGGTCTCTAGACCATTCACCCAGCAAGGCCAAAGGAGGATATGCATAGGACCAGATCACAAAGGCTCAATAACTACAAAGCTATTGTATATGATCAAATACAATAATATCTTGTGAAATGAATTCCAAGAAAGGAAATGAGATTTTTTTGTCATTGTTGTTGCTGGTTTTGTTGTCTTTTCCTTTTGTCTTGTTTGTTAGTTTGTCTTTGGGAGGGTTAGCAGGGCACAGAAAAGGTGGGACAAAGGGTAAATAAATATAACAGTGGTACTCACTAGACATTATGTGGAAAATGAACTATATATCTTATGGGTGGGGATGGGAGAGAAAAACTGGGAGTGAGGGAAGGGGAGACATGGTTCAAAAGGAATTGTACTCATTAACTGGCTCATGTAACTAACACCTCTGAATGTCAACGCCACAATAACAATCAAATACTTTTTTTAAAGACCTTGGGCCAAATGGGCCACATATTAGAAAGTGGATGCATAGAAATACAATTTAGAATAATACCAATATGGTACTATATAATACAGTACAGTTTAGTATACAATCACACACAGTCATGGCAAGATGAGGGAATTGAAGAAGGGACACACTGATTACTGTTGAGGGGAAGGCCAGGTTCTTGAACCAGTTTACTCCTTAAATCCCACATCGCTTGTTTAATTAAACTTTCTGCTTTCCAGTTTCCTCATCTGTAAAATAAGGGTAAGGTCTACTTAATAGGGTTGTTACACACATACAAACTCAACAGAATCCAGGTAGCATGCCAATCTGAATAAAATTGTGAGAAGAATACTAAAGTAAAGCTGATGAAGGCTAAGACTAAGGCTGTTAAGCAAATAGCCTATAACACCTGGGAGAAATGATCATCCACATGAAAGTATGGTAAAGGATTAAAAACAAAATAAACTTAGACAAAAAATATATGGTTTGAATTTATGTCTGGGCAGAAAGGATACTACATTCCTCCTAGTTGAAGATGAGTCTTTTCTCTGTGTCTCTGTTTCTCTCCCTCCCTCACCACCGCTTCCCTGGTCTCTGTCTGTTTTGCTGCCTCTCTCTCTCTCTCTCTCTCTCTCTCTCTCTCTCTCTCTCTCTCTCTCAATCTCTGTCTCAATCTGTGTGTATGTGTGTCAAAGATTCTTAAAATGTGTCAAGACAGAGAATATTTACAATCCCAGGGCTTTGCAAATAGAGGGTATTCTTTCATGGTCTTTGCACTTGGTTAAGTGATGATTTGAAGCAGTGGTGCAAATCATGAATAGGAAGGTGGTCACATTGCACAAAGGCAAATGCAAAAAGCTTTTCAAATAAGAAGAAAAATTGCAAATCATTTAGCTTACAAAAATGAAAGCCAAATGGTGTCTGTTACAATTGCAAAATATACTTAAGCTACTAAGAATAGCTGTTTATTATCATTATCATTCCATGAAGCTGAGAACAGACTTCACCTTTGATCTCTTCCCTGACAGTTAGATATAATTAACACAATTACGGTTGGCTGGATTGATCATTTTTGGCACGAAGTCTTTTTTCTCATGTATCTGTACACAGTGAAATTGGTTTCTTTTTAAGAAATAATACGGTTTCTGTGCATTTGTTCACATCCTTCTTAAGGAAACAGGAACCATAAAAATGTAATTTTTCAAAAACCATTTAGATATATATGCTGAAAATACATTGGGAATCACTATCAACCAACAATAATAAGGGAACACTAGAAGGCTGAATTATAATTAAGAGATTGTATGGATACAGGTTGTATGGATGTAGTTGTAATAGCTGGCATTTTAGGGTACTTCTTGCAGAGTGTTCTTTAGTTATTCTTGTAACCATGCAATCTTGGCTGATACAGCTATTTTCTTATTTCAGAGAGGTTAAATAGCTTATCCAAGGTCACAGAGTGGAGCCACATCTTGGTGTATGCATAAATGAAAGAAATTTGAATTTATTTTCCACAGGCAACTACAGGTATTCTCTTGGCTCATTGTCTTTGGTAGTGAGATGAATCTAAGCACAGATTGCCTACAAATGCATGGACTATTGATCAACAACTGGTATATCCAAGGCAAATTTTACTGATCAAAATTTACCAAGTAAATGCCTGGTAAAAGGTAGTTCTGCAGTAAAGAAGTGCTGTGTTTTCCCATGCTATATGCTTGGAGAAAACATTAGTGGTAAAAGTAGAATTAGAACTAAGGCTCTTAACACCTAGACTACTACTAACTACTGAATTTCCATCTAAACAGTGTTCAGTGCCTCACTCATGTAACTTCTCACACTGTCCCTAGTGATGGAGTGAAAGGAGCTCGGGAAACGAAATCAATTTAGGTATGTTCTTTTGTTTGCAGGGGGTGGGGAGGTAGGTTGTTAAGCTAGCCAACTGATGCATTTTGACCAGTAGCAAATGTAAAATTTAACATATTGGGCAAGGGGAGGTTGAAAGCACAGAAAGAATGAGAAAAAGACCAATCTAGGTGTTCTGACAAAGCTGTGTGAACACTGGTAAAACAACAGCCCTTGCCAACTTGTTGACTAGGAGAGGTGGTACTTGTCCTGGGTATTGGAGGATGAATAGTATTTCAGAAGGTACTCATGCCAGGTAGTGGGTACGAAGGAGGTATGGAAGTATGAGAAAAACCTAGAGATATGAGATCTAAATACTAAAAAATTTTACTTGTTTCAATAAACAAGGGGAAAAGGAAATCATTGACTATGAAGAAATGGAAGCTTCTAGGTCAGTGAGTGCAAAGCAATTTGGGGTTGATGATATGACCATATGATGATATGACACCATCTAGCATTGGGGCTTAGTTTAGCTTAGTTTCACATATTAGCATTTGAATTCATGTGAACTCTAAAGCTCAGCAAAATGTAATATAAATGGCTGCATTAGGATCAATGCAGCTCCTTGAAAAAACAAATTGGTGCTGTACTTGAAGAAATATAAAGATGAATACCTTTCTACTGTAGAAGGAATTCTGACCAGTTCAAGATCAAGGTTCCTTGATATCGAAGGGACCTTGATATCAAGGCCTCCTCTATTCTTCTTTCTCTCTTTTGTCCTCCATGTGTTCTGCTGGGGGAGAAAAAGTAGGCAGGGAATGAATGTCAGGCTCTGGGAGAGGATTTCTAGGTGCAATCTTGCTTCTTCCTTTACAGAGGCTAAGGAGGCTAGAAGGGAGATCTGATCAAGACCCATGAAGAGGAAATGACGGATGTAAAGTCCCTGAGAGACTTTATTATTGGCCTGTTATCGTTATCTACAGAGCTTCAACCAGGCCTGGCTTTATAGTACCCTGAAGTCACTTTCATTCAAGCAGATTGACATTTGGGGGAAAGTGATATTTCATTGAAATGGGATTCAGTTGAAAATGGATTCAGCAATGACTCTTAATGAGTGTCACCCTGCTGGTTCTCCAGGGTTGAATTCTGCCTGCCATCTGTTAGTATTTCAGCACTCTGCAGCAATGCTGTCAAAGGTAAGCTGGCCTGTGTTGTTGTAGGCATGTTGGGGTCAGATAAGCCATGTGCTGACTCTCTGACAGACAGCCTCTTCTAGAAGGCTCAAGTTGCATCTCTAGAATTCTTCAGCCTGTTTAGTTAGGCATCTTTGATGAGCTTTCAGGGCTTGAATCAGCACAACTTCCCCAAATCACTGTGATGCCAACAGCCGACTGCTCAAACAGTAAAACAGTGTACTACAACAATTTAGAGGGTCGGAGAGAGAGATCTTAGAATAAGTGATTAGATCTTTGGGGATTTGATTCTAGGGAATAAAATGTGTGCAATTAAAAAAAAATAAGTGAGACCACAGCATACAGATATTGGAGTTACTGCTTTCTTTTAATTGGCTTGAACACTAAATTTAAATTTTGTCTTCTCTTTAAATAACCAGTAGATCACACGTATAATTCTAGCTTCCCAGGAAGCTGGTAGCTATGGATCATCATTTTAACACTGGCAAGAGAAGGGAAATCCTTATGAGGGTCTTATTTTGAATTAGTCATGAAAAAGCTGAAAATGGAATTGTGGCTCAAGTCGTAGAAGCCAGCCTTCAGTCAAAAAAAAAAAAAAAAAAGAATTGAATGTGAATAATAGAATCAACTCTTAAAAGACTTTGAGGATTGAAGTCATTGAGGTCATTTTTTAAAATTCATAGGAATATGTGCACATGCCCATAAACTCCAAGGGTTGCAGAGCAATTGCTGCTGAGGTCATTTCCCAGCCAGCCCAGTGGAAGTCTAACCAGGGCCCTCCCCAGCTTAGCTTTTTCTGAACAGAAACAGAAAAATAGGTGTATTTCTGGGAAAGCTAGTAACAATGTCAGAATTCTCATGATCTCCCCAGTGATTCTAATGGAAGACTAGTCTCTGAAAAGCTGAGTAAGAAATTTCGATACTTACAGCTATTGTCTCTCCTTATAGTCTTTCCTTCATCTATTCAGTGAACATGTGTCTATTTGCCCAAGTATAAGTTTTACTTAAAATTTGTTTGTTTGTTTGTTTGTTTTGCAACAATGGGGGTGGAACTCATGGCTTTGAACTTGCTAGGTAGCTGCTATACTGCTTGAATCATTCTTAGAGCCCTTTTTGCTCTAGTTACAGTTTTGTTTTTTAAGCTTTAGCAAGAATTTATTTTAGTATATCAGAGAAAGTAGGGAGAAATAGAAAAAGATAAGTATTTCCTGCTCCCCATGAAGGAAATGAAAATTAAAAACTCAAAATGGTGTTTTCAGGATTTTTCAATCTGAGTTGGACTACCATCTTGTCTGTCTAACAACTCCTAATTCTAGAACAATAATATAAACGAGGCCCACCCAAAACACAGGGAAACTTCATGACTTCCTTTTGCCTGACAGGTCCTTTCAATTCTTTCCTCTAAACCCATTCATGAAGAGTTCCCAGATTTTTACTCTTTCAAAGATGAGACAGGTTTATATAGCCCTTCCTAAATTTTAAAGCAGAGGCAGAGTTAGGTAGCCTCTCAGATGTCTCTTTTTAAAAATATATTTTTTATTATCTTTAAGTAGTTGTACAAAGGAGTTGCCATTTGTGCAAGCAGTTTATGAATACAGTGCATTTTTTTTATCAATGTTACCACTTTCAACATTCTCATCCACCCCTCCCAACCCACCCCTTCCATTATTTGTCTTAAGTTTAGATTATGTATTGATTTATTGTTTGTTTGTTTGTTTTTGCCAATCCTGGGCCTTGTATTCAGGGCCTGGGCACTGTCCCTGAGCTTCTTTTGCTCAAGGCTAGCACTCTACCACTTGAGCCACAGCGCCACTTCTGGCTTTTTCTGTGTATGTAGTACTGAGGAATGGAACCTAGGGCTTCATGCATGTTAGGCAAGCACTCTACCACTAAGCCACCTTCCCAGCCCTGTATTGAATTTTTGGCAATTTAACAAAACAGTTCATGTGTACAGTACATCTTGATCTGTGTCATCACTTCAACATCTGCACCCCCCCCTCCCCTGCTTTGACCCATCCCTTCCCTTCTCTTGTGTTTTTAAATTTTGTGTTACATACACTGAATTCTTGCCTGCATTCTCCTCCCTTCCCTCTTCATCTTTTCACCCCTTTCCTCTTGGTCCCACCTTCCCTTCTTGCAAGTATTCATTTCCTGGTACTTATTTTGTTGGGTTTTTGACTTAGTGTTTTTAAAGAATGATACTATTTGTACCCTCTTTTGTAACTTAACATTAAAAACGAGGTAGAGGGAGATCTTACCTACTATTTTCAGTTTACTTTTCCTGGTTTTAACCTTTGAGTTTGGCCCTTTTTGTATTTGTTAAAAAAATATAATTTCTGCCAGGCACCAGTGGCTCACGTCTATAATCCTAGCTACTCAGGAGGCTGAGATCTGAGGATCACGGTTCAAAGCCAGCCCAGGCAGAAAAATCAGTGAGACTCTTGTCTCCAATAAACCACTAGAAAACCAGAAGTGGTACTGTGGTTCAAGTGGTTGAGCACTTGCCTTGAGCTGAAGAGCTCAGGGACAGTGCCCAGGCTGAGTTCAAGGCCCATGACCAACAAAATAATAACAATAATAATAATAATAATTTCTCGACCTCTTCACCTACATATTCTGCTTTATTTCACCATTAAATAACTTTAGTTTCTTATACTTGTAAAAAGAGTATTGAAGGGCAGGGAGCCATCATCTTCTATAACTGCTTCTAATGAGAGTGAGCTGTTGTTCCTGACTGGAAAAAGGAAAACAAAGGCGATACAGTCAATTCAGCTGGCAGGAAATTTAGTAGATAAGCTGTCATAATCAAGACCAGAAGATGATTAGGAATAAACCACAAGGTTATTCTTTTAACTTTGGTTAGGATTTTGTGGAAAGCTCTAGGGTCCTGTAGACTTTAAACTTAAGATCTTTTGATCTTTGTAGATCCCATTAACACCAATTATCATGTAACTCCATTTAGAAAGAGGTGCGGGGAAATCAGTTAAGAAAAAAATGGATAGATTAAAAAAAGAAAAAAATTGGACACTATTATCTATTAAAATCTTTTAGCCACAGGTTTCACATAGGACATTGGGATTTGACCAACTGTGGCTCGAATACAATTCTTGGAAATTTTTAGGGATTGCCAGTTTGGAGGAGATTCCCTCCCCTCTTTCCTCCTCCAAAAAATTTTTAAAATAAAAACTCTCTAGAGAGAAGGGTAGTCCTTCAGTGTGTCTTCCCATGAAAGAGATGACATGCCCTAGATATCATGGCCCCTTCTTAGGGTATTTGGCCTTCCCAGCACCCTGGTTTTCCACATTTGGAACATTTCCTCTTTGGGCTGCCGGAGTCAACCTACTGAATTTTCCCAGGTTACTTGAGTAATCCAGGTATCTTCCCATCTATAGCCAATATTTGACTTTGCTTTATCAAATGATTGGGCTAACTAGCCGGGCTCCTATAACTGACTTTTCTTTAATGTTTTGTTCTTTCATTAAACTCCATTTGTTGAAAACTTCAGTGCCCAAATTTACGAGTTCTTTTACTGAGTTCTGATGAACTTGTCTTCTGTTTCTGTAGCTTATGATAGGCGTCCGGTACTGAATGACTAACAAAGGATATCACTCGATATGTTTGTTGAATCTGGGCTAATGTATTTTCTCAGAGTCTCTGTTAACTGGCCCAGAAACAAGTTAGGATTTTCATTCTCTGTCTGAATGACCTCCATTAATCTATCCCAATGAACAGCCTTGTGCCCTGGTAGGACAAAAAGGTGGAGGGCAGATCACTTCCATGCCAGGTTGATTTGGAGCACATTCTGTTATTAAAGCTTCAGTCTATCTCTGTGAGTCCCAAAAGGTGTCTTTATTCAGATGATAACAATTTTTGGCACATGTGAGGGCAAAAAAAAAAATCCCCCAACCAACCAAATAAACAAACAAAAAACAAAAACCATGTTTGGTGAGAAGGGCCTTAAGGATAGAAAAACCATGGCCCATGGTTCCCGCTTTTCGTGGGAATTCTGTTTTATCTGTAGAATTTTATACATCTGCTGTTCTGGTTTCAACATTCATCAGTTTCAAACATTTCTTAACCTCTATTTCTCCGTGTAGCTCATTTTCCTACTAATAGGAGTAGCTTATTTCAGGACTACTTCACCAACAGATACAATACATTTATTTCTTTGCAAAAACAGAGCTCTAAAGAAACTCTCCCTGTGATAGAAATATAATATTATTTATAAATTTAGGAATTCTTATGTGTCCAACAACATGGTCAGGTTGGAATGATGAACAGATACATTTAATTTAGTACTAAGAAAGATGCATGACAAAAAAGTACTCATTACCTTACTTATGTAACTGAAACCTCTCTGTACATCACCTTGACAATAAAAAAAAACAACTAATTCTTTTTATTTTATTGTGAAAATACCGTACAGAGGGGATTTTTTTAAAAAAAGAGATTCATGCTGATTAACAAAGGTATGGAATCAGGGAAACAAAGAGGAAGATTTGTTGCTGGCCATTTTGAATTACATATTTTACCTCTGGAAAACACAAGAAAGGATGACTTTACTACAAACCTGAATAGTTATAATTGAATAGTGTATATATTTAGAGATAATACAGGCCATGGTGAATATTAAGTAATTATTTAAAAAATGAGACTTTGGGGGGCTGAGAATGTGGCTCAGTGGCAGAGTGCTTGCCTTGCATGCATGAGGCCCTGGGTTCAATTCCTCAGTACCACATAAGCAGAAAAAGCTGGAAGTGGTGCTGTGGTTCAAATGGTAGAGCTCTAGCTGAGGGACAATGCCCAAGCCCAGAGTTCAGGCCCCATGACCAACAACAACAACAACAAAATGAGGCTTTGGATAGAAACCCCATTGCCTTTCCTTTGTTGGTTAGGTGATTTCTTGAATTTGCAATTGTTTTGTGCACATGACTGAACTTGTGTACACCAATACATTGATCAGGTTCTACCTCTGCCACAATCATTTCCTAGCTAAGTAATGGTCATATTCCATTGACTAATCTGAGCCTCAGTAGTCACATAGGTACTGAGTTAAGGCTATCTTTCATACAGAGCTTTGGAAAGATGAGAGCACATATAAAGTAGAGCTATGAGATATTTACTCCCAAACTTAGTGTATATGTAACTCACAAAGAAAGGTCTGAATAAGAATGAAATGCAGTCTCACACTGGTGGCTCACGCCTGTAATCCTAGCTACTCAAGAGGCTGAGATCTGAGGATCACAGTTCAAAGCCAGCCTCGGCAGGAAAGTCCTTGAGATTCTTCCCTCCAGTAAACCACCAGAAAACCAGAAGTGGTGTTGTGGCTCAAGTGGTAGAGACCTAGCCTTGAGTTGAAGAGCTGAGGAACAACACCCAGGCCCAGTATTCAAGCCCCATGACCAACCTAATAAAAAAAGAATGAAATGCAACTTACTGAAATGCAACTTACTAGGTCTTTCTTTTTTTAATAAGTTTTTTATTGTGTACAGAGGGGTTACAGTTACATAAGCAAAGTAATGAGAACATTTCTTATCAAGCATTGATGTCTCCTCCTTTGTTTTTCCCCTACCATCCCTTCCCTCCCACTTCCACAACTATACTCCCCCCACCCCCCTCACCCCCTCCTAAATTGTAAAGTTCATTGTTCAATAGTGTCTTGTACCTCTCATTGTTACAATGGGTCAACCTGTATCCTTATTCAAACATTTTGTTTTTTCCCTTCCTCTCCCCAAATTATACTGACATCAAATACAGTGAAAACAGGGGTTATACTGTGGGGGAGGGACATACAAAGCAACAAAAAATAACATTGTACCTTATAAATATGTTAGAAACAATACCAAGAAAGAAAAAAACCACTTGTGTCCCTATCTTGGGGTTCATTTCACTTAACATCATCTTATCTGGTCATGTGTACATAGCTTTTGAACTTTTCTGCTTGTCCCAGACATATACTAGTTGTTGCAAATAAGATCTATGTTTCTTTGGGCCTGGCTTACTTCACTTAATATAATTTTTCCAAGTCTTTCCATTTCCTAACAAATGGGGTGATGTCATTCTTTCTGATGGAGGCATAGAATTCCATTGTGTGTGTGTGTACACACACACAATGGAATTTTCTTGATCAGTTCATCTACTGAGAGGCATCTGGGTTGGTTCCATATCTTAGCTAGGTAAATAATGCTGCAATAAACATAGTTGTGCTGGTAGCTTTAGTATGGTCTTGTTTGTGATCATTTGGGTAAATGCCCAAAAATAGGATTGCCAAGTCATACTGCTTTCCAAAGTGGTTGAACAACTTTATACTCCCACCAACAATGCAGTAGGGTTCCCTTCTGGCCACCTCCCCTCCAGCATCTGTTGTTATTAGAGTTCTTGATTATAGCCATTTTAACTGGAGTGAGGTGGTATCTAAATGTTGTTTTGATTTGCATTTCTTTTATGGCTAGAGAGGTTGAGCATTTCTTCATGTGCCTATTGGCTATTCTTATTTCCTCTTCAGAGAAGTTTCTAAGTCTTTAGCCCACTTATTTATCCAGCCATTGTTTCTTTGAGGATTTGTTAAGGGATTTAATTTTTTGAGTTCTAAGTATATTTTAGTTATGAGACCCTTGTCTGTTGTATGGCTAGTGAAAATCTTCTCCCAGTCCGTGGGTTTTCTATTAATCTTGCTAGCTATGTCCTTTGCCGTGCAGCTCTGCAGCTTCATACAATCTGATTTGTCCAACCTTTCTTTGATTTGTTGTCTTTTTGGGTCTCTATTAAGAAAATTTTGGCCTGTGCCAAGGAGAACTTTATTAGATCTTCCTAAAGGAAGATCAGCCTTGGAAGAGGTGACAAACAGTGCACACAGAGAGTTTGCCCCCAGGTGAAATTAACCATTATTCCTATATAGTGACATTAAAACAATACTTAGCACACAGCTACATTCTAAATTTACAAATGAACTCTATCTATTTTATATATATCACACCAGTCCTGAGACCTGAACATGGGGCCTGGGCACTGTCTCTTGAGTTTTTTGCTCAAGGCTAGTGCTCTATTACTTAATCAAAAGCTCTACTTCTGGCTTTTTGATAGTTATTTGGCAATAAGAGTCTTACATCCTTAATGAAGTCTTTTATCATTGAAGAGTAAGCAGGGATGAGTCTTCATTTTTACTTCAGGCTAAATTTTGTTCTTCTCTGCAGTGAAATCAATACTTTAACAAGACCACAGGTGATTGGGCCAGCACAGGCTGAGTTTGATAATATGTGTGAATCTGAAGTGGCTTGTTTTTAGTTGTCTGCAATAGTGCTCACACCCTACCATAGGTCATTAGGGCTTCCTTCAGCCACAAAGAAGGACCTCAAGTATCCAATGTGACTTTAAATTCCTGATCAAATCCTTTGTGTCTGGAAACAGTATCTCTCCATATTGCTACTAGATATCCTTTACTTAGGACCAAACAGCATTATACATTCAGCTTCCTGGGATATTCTCTTTGGTCAATAAATTAATTACAATAACAAGAATACAGTAAATATTTTCTTCTCCATTCTCTTCCCTTCCTCCAATTCCTCTTTCTCTATTGTCATCATCATAATTATCACTAATAACAGAATGACTCTATGAAAAGATTGTGTCAAAAATATAAAGTTATCTTAAACTAGCTTTGAAGGCCCTCCCAAACCCAGATTTAAAAATGAAAAGGCATGAACAATGTAGTCAACAGCTATGTTGGAGTGAATATGAGGAGGGCAGGCATTGTACAGGTAGTTGCCACTCAATGTTGTCTTGTAGCTGTAGTTGGCGTTATTTCCAACTCAAAACCATTACAACCCATAGCCTGACTTATGGAATAGAAACACTTATGTACAACTACTTAAGAATAATAATAAAAATAATAAATAATTGCTTAAAGGGTTAAGAAATCCACATTGCTTACCCCAGCAGTATTGCTGATGTCTTACTGGGATTTATTTTGGCCTCAATTTTAATGGTCTCATTCAATTCAGTTGCTATTTTTTGAACATATTTTATGTAGTAGGGACTTGTGCTAAATGCTAAATATACAAAGTTGTTAAATAAGACATAATGCTTTCTACCATGGATTTTTAGACTAACATAGGAAATGGTAAAATAAGTATACAAAATATGTGCTAAATGTGATCATGAATAGTGTGAGGTTGAAAGTAGGATAAAGAAGGGAATGATTGGGTCTGGGAAGGTGGCTTAGTGGTAGAGTGCTTGCCTTGCATGCATAAGGCCCTGGGTTCGATTCCTCAGCACCACATAAGCAGAAAAAGCTGGAAGTGATTCTGTGGCTCAAGTGGCATTCAAGAGACATTCTTGAAATGCTACCTGAAACAGAGTAGGGGAAGAAATCCTCCTTCCTGAACTTGCTGGCTATTGGAGCCTTACAATGGCTGAACCTGACCAGAAGCTGGTTTCCCAGAAGCCAGTGTTCCCAGGAGTCTAGTAAATGTGATTGGCATGGAGTGAACCTTGTGATAAGTGGAAAAGTAAGGGAATTGGAGAGAAAATGCATGCAAACTAAATCTTAAAACAAGCTGTGTCAGAGTTCTTGCTAAGCAGTAATTAGTTACCCTTGCTTTATCCCTTTAAATTTGCCTAAGTATATAGCTATTCCCTGGACTAAAAACAATTTCCTCACTCCAAAGGCTCCTTTTACCCTGAGTCATCAATGTTGCCATTATCTATTATATATAATTTCAAGATTGCTTTCCTAAGCATGCCTTGGAAGTTCATAGCATTAGGAGCAAATAGGATCTAGAAAAAGCTGGGAGGTATTGGCAAATATTGGCAAGTATTTTCGAAAGATCTGGGTCAGAGAGCAGAACAAGCAAATGGAAGGCCTGACAGGAGAAAAAAACATTCCTTGGCTTCACAGTAGATTTTGATGAAATGCTAACTATCCCAAATATATTTTTAAAGTCACTATGGTTCCTGTGCTTATACGCTGATGCTTTAAATACCCAACTTGGCCCTATTTCTATGGAGTCAGTATTGTGCCTGCCCTCTAATCCAACCAATTGCCAGACCCATGACACCATCCTAATGGGATTTGAATTTCACAGTAATCTTCAGCACTCCAGTGAGTTCCATTCATTATGGCCCTCAATGGAGATGCAAAGGGAACTTTCCCATCTTTGCCTCTGAGAAGCAACAACTCATCCTTCTCCCTCCTCCCCCCCACCTCCCCTGCAGTCTTCCTCTTCCATTCTTTTCCAGCCCATCCTCTTCCTATATAGGTATATACAAGGAGCTCCTTTGCCTCTTTACCCTACCCCATAGCTTTGATATCTGGCATAACTACAGTGTAATATTAAAACTGGAAGGCACAGAAAGGAGGCTACATTTCATAATATTTAGAGAACCACTGGGGACTGAGGTTGGTGGTATTGGTTGGGTAGTAGTAATAATAATATCTATGTATTCATACAGTGCTTGTATACTTTCATCCTTTTCTTCCATAGCAGGAGTTCTATTAGCATATATCTCATTCAGTCAAAGGTTACTAACACCTCATTTCTATTTGGTAATTCAAAAGCCAAAGCCCTTATTACAGGATCTACCTTTTGTCTTCTCATGGAAGGACTCTGCCATCAAGTGACCCATCAAAAGATGACTCAGTGGGGCTGGGAAGGTGGCTCAGTGGTAGAGCGCTTGCCTTGCATGCCTGAGGCCCTGGGTTCGATTCCTCAGCACCACATAAGCAAAAAGAAAAAAGCCGGAAGTGGCGCTGTGGCTCAAGTGGTAGAGCCTTGAGCTGAAGAGCTGAGGGACAGCGCCCAGGTTCAGAGTTCAGGCCCCCCGACCGGACCCCCCCCCCCCAAAAAAAATGACTCAGTCCCCTTTGCCCTGCACTTCCCATGGGCTGAGAGAAAATTCTCCTCTTCAGTGACAGAAGAGCCATGAACCTTTGCCCCCACACAGCTGCCCCCTTTGCTTTAATGTGCTTTTCATTACCCATGTACTAGTTGTCTTTGCACCCAATTCTTGCCCTTCCTTTAAGATGAAGTCTAGGTGTTCCTCTTGAGTACAATTTCCTTGTACTTTTCAGACTGGGCTGGGTCATATGTACTGCCAAAACCCAACTCCCTATTCATGAATATAACAAACACTATTGGCTGTTTACTGGTCTCTTTTCTCTCATAAACAGTGAGTTTTTTGAAGATAGGACTTACATTTTTAAAGCCATTATTTCTATTCCCAGCCAACTTTTAAAGTAGGTGAATACGTGAATTCATGGAATTATTCTGTAACAACCTGGGAAGGCTTAAGTCAAACAAAATTGAATGTAAGTTATGAAAGTAAATGAATGTTAGCTCCTTTGGAAGTGATGTGTGTTTTCTGCAGATGTCCCACAGTTTGAAGATGTAGAACTTGTTCTGATGACAGAGCTGATGTTTGAATGACCTTGACAAGAAAGACTAATGGCAAGGAAGCACTGAGATTAAAGTTAATAGAGTTAAATATAAAATCTGAGTTTCTTGTTAAATGTGCCAGTTTAATACCTACATAAATTTTCATTCCCTTTCAAACCTCCACCAATGTAACAAGATATTTAAAGTAGAAAAATACAAGGGGATCAACACAACTCATATAAGCAGTATGGACAAAACTTGAGATGTTTGGGCTGCTAGAAAGAAGATGGGTGATTGGAAATGATATAACAAAGCTAGGAAAACAGAGATTCAGAGCCCATAGAGATATGAGACTAATGAGACCTACAAAATTCTGGAAGGACTTAGGATAGGGAATAACAGGAGCCCCATATTCCTTCTTGATCTAGATAACCATTCCCACTCCAGCAAATGTGTGCTTCCTCTTCAATAAGATCAACCTGTAGTCTATAAATGTGTAGCATCATAGATGGACCCTAGAGGAGGTAAAACAATGCACAGAGTACAGAGGTGTTAGAGAAAATATGTGGAGAACTGTAACAAGGCCCTTCCTCCTACCTTATATGCCTCATTCTTTCCCTTCCTTTATTCCCAGACCCCCTAAAGTTGGCTTTGAACTTGAAAATGCTAAGAACATCCAAGCAAACAGACCTGCATTAAGCAGAGAGACAGAGAAATCTTGATATTTGGGTATTTCCAAAAAGAACTGTCTCCAGCCTGTCACTAGTTACGGACATTCACTAATCAGTGATCTGTGCCTAGGAACACAACACTTCCAGGGCTCCTTGCTACTCAGGAGGCTGAGATCTGAGGATTTGGGCTCAAAGTCAGGGAAGTTCAAAGAGCAGGAAAATCTGTGAGACTCTTATCTCCACTTAAATAGCAAAGAGCTATAAGTGAAAGTGTGGTTCACGTGCTAGAGCACCAGCCTTAGTGAAAAAGCAAGGGACAGTGGGCAGCCCTGAGTTCAAGTCTCTGGATGGGGGGGGGGGGGGTGTAAATTCCCATCATGGATCAACTAAAAGACTGCCAAAATAGCTCCAGAACTGGGCTTCAGTCATCCTATGTCTTCCAGAATTTTAGCCTTTCACTGTACACACCACAGATCATTGACCCAAGGCTCTGTGTTAGCTTTCTGATCCTCATCCTCACTGTCGAGATTGGATCCAATTGTACAGCCACTCCTAAGTCACCAAGGAAGCTGCATGGAATTTCTCTTTAAATTATTAATCAAGAGAGAAGGTAAATTTACTTGGTTCAGCTCTAGAGGAATCAATTTTCCCTAGCATAATTTTTTTTTTTACATAAAAGAAAATTTTAATGATTACTCAGCTCATTTTTCCATGGGTCTGGAGGATGGAATGATTAGTTAGTATGTGTATTGTGCAGCCCTGTCGAGCTGTTGTTACAGGCCAGCCTGTCTCTCTCGCTGTTCCTTAGGCCCAGGAGCCTAAGGAATTTACAAATGGTTTCAGTTAGGTGGATTGCTGGTGGCTCACCTATAATTTTAACTGTTCAGGAGGCTGAGATCTGAGGTTCAAGTTTCGAAGCCAGTCTGGGCAGCAAAGTCTGTGAGACTCTTCTATCCAGTTAACTAGCAAGGAGCCCAAAATGGAGCTGTGGCTCATGCAGTAAGAGGATTAACCTATAGTGAAAAAGCTGAGCGAGAGCTTGAGGTCCTGACTTCAAGCTCTAATAGTTACACAAAAATAAATAGTTTCAGTTGTTATATATTCCCTCGTATACCCACCCCTGGAATTAAGCCTGGAACAACACCCCTGGGTCAGAATGTCCCCTTTATCTTGATTTGTTGCAACATGGAGGCTGTGTCATATTTATTTATTTATTTTTAATTATTTTTTATTGTGAGAATACCGTACAGAGGAGTTACAATTACATGGGCAAGATAACGAGTACATTTCTTATCAAGCATTGTTGCCTCCTCTTTGTTTCCCCTTCCCATCCCTTCCCATACTCCCTTCCTCCCCCCACTGGGCCTCCCCCCCAACCAAAGTTGGAAAGTTCGTTTTTCGACATAATGACTTGTACATCTCATTGTTGCAATGGGTCCACCTGTATCCTTAGTTAAACGATTTGTTTTTTCCCTTCCCCTCCACAAATTATACCAACATCAAATACAGTGAAAGCAGGGGTTATACTGTGGGGGAGGGACATACAAAGCAACATAGAAACCATCTTATAAATATGTTAGAAACAATTGCATGAAAAGAAAAAAAAGCAAAAAACATTTGAATACTTATCTTAAGGCTGTGTCATATTTAATTTAGCTCCTTTCTGTTCTCAATTGCATGCACCAAAAACTAATAAAACCATATTGATTCCCATATGTTACATTGAATTATTTCCTCTTCTCCATCTTCATTTCTCACCTGAACCCTTGCAAAGATATTTCTAAATGTCCTCCATATTTCATTTATTGTTCATTCTTTCCATAACAACTCTAGTGACTAAATGATAAATACCATTAAAAGATCTTCAATGATCTTTGATTAGAGTATACATTTTTTTAGTAAATCTGTACAGGGGACACTATAAGATTTTTTGGGGAGGTGGGGTCCGGTCATGGGGCCTGAACTCTGGGCCTGGGCGCTGTCCTCCAGCTCTTCAGCTCAAGGCTAGCACTCTACCACTTGAGCCACAGTGCCACTTCCAGCTTGTTTCCTTTTGCTTATGTGGTGCTGAGGAATCAAACCCAGGACCTCATGCATGCAAGGCAAGTGCTCTACCACTGAGCCACCTTCCCAGCGCATACTGTAGTATTATAGTTTGTCTTTACTTGAATAATTATTCCAAGTAAGTGTACATCTAAGGAAGTTCTTTCTCATCTTTTGCAAAAAAATTGGAACTATATTACAGAAAAAATACTAAAATTTACATAATATCTTTTACTGAGCTATGGAAATAGATAAACTGAGCATGAAATGGTTAACAAACTTTACTGAAGTAGTTTTCTTCTGATTCTGTTGTAGCTGTGGGTATACTTCCATTATAATATTTTTCTAGTTGTAAACTGTAAAATGTAAGCTTGCAATATTAAAGTAATAAATAGGAATACTTTTTACTCTTGAGAATAAAAAAGTAATCTTAGTCTTGAAATAAAGCCTGTCTAGGTGATTTTAGGGTTTAGAAATAATGTTGAGAAGGAAATTAATCATTCAGTCCATATCTCTAGTGGTTCTTTCCTTCACCTCAACTAAAAATTAAGTATTTTAATGGCAGAGCTATGGAAGAATAAAACATATTTTTCAACTTCTTAGCAAACGCAAGGTGGATTGCTCACTTCTCCATCAGGATCAGTGAGGGACAGTCCTGTCAACAGCCTCTTATTCCATCAGTCACCTACTACATGCCTCACACATCTCAAGCAAATGCTGACAATTACTTGTATGTCTGCTGAGTGCTGCAAAGTGTAGTTGCACTTAAAGAAAGGACTCACCATAACTTTGATGCAGTTTGTGAAGATGTGATGATGTAACCAAGATGATAGAATGAAAACTAGTAGAAAAGGTATTCTAGGCACAGGTAAGAACGTGCATAGTGAGTTGGAGTCAGGTGACAGGTGATCTAAGAAAATTGTCAATCCTAGCATGTCAGTGAAGCACAAAGGAGGATGACTAAGAAAATCCTGAGTTTGGGGAGGTAAGCAGGGGTCTTTGGTTATGTCCTGTTAAGAATTGTAGACAGTATGCAAATTAGGCTCTAGAGTCAGTTCTAGAATTAATCTATGTGTTGCTTCTACATTAGATAGCAATAGGGAAGTTCTTTAGTGCAGGGAACCTTATTTTAATCATTATAGCACTTGTCTGTAGTACAGGAATTTATCTATTTTTGCTGTGCCTACTTTACTCTGTGGACTTGGTTTGACATGGATGAGGGTACCCAGGAGGAAGAGCCAGGAGGAGTCGGATTCTGTCACTTCCAGGCTGCCGTACTAAATCAAATTTGACAGTGTGGTCAGCTTTTAAAGTTAAAATTTGAGTTCAAGCCCAAGACCAACATAAAAAAGGACATCTTAACAACAGAAAAAAAGGTCAGCAAGGCACAATTCATGGAAGAAAATAATGTACAGTCTATGACAATCTGTACATTGAGATTTTGGTCAGTTCTCATTCTTGGTCTTTTTGACTCTGTGTAACCACTGTTGAGATTCCTGACATTCACTTGTTCCAGGAGTTCAGGGTTGTTAGAAGTTGGATATACTCTCTCCTGAGCTCCTGCCCTCAACTCTGGAAAGTTTTCATTCGTGCTAGTTGGACCAAACATTGCAATACGAGTCTTTCAGTCAGCCCCAAAGATGCACTTCCACAGCCATGGAAACCTCCCTGAGAGGTTCAAGTCTTCAGCACAGAATCATTCTCATGACATTTGTCGAAGTTTTCATTTTACGGAATGTATCAGAGAAACCAAACAAGGTTTTCATTTTGATTCTATCAATCACTTATAAGTAAGCTAAGTGTTTACTTAGGGTGAGCAAGCCAGCCTGACATGGCCATGAGAAATGCAAGAGCAGTCAGTCATTTGTAGAGCAGAAGGGAATAATCAATTTTATTCAAAAGAAAGGTTCTGGATGTGGCTGGGACAAGATTCCAGTTCAAGCCCCAGTCTCCTGTGTAACCTCAGATACATTGGCCAGCTTCTCTGAAACTCTGTTTCCTCAGTGTTTTCCCCATTGTGTTTCTCTTTGTCTATAGTGTAGGCCACCCTCCCAGGTAATATAAGCCATGAAGCCATACAGGGATAGATCCAATAGAAATATCACAGAAGCAAAACATCATTGCCCTTCAAATCACACTCAAAGGGACTTGTATTTCTATTTTGTATTTCTGCCTATTTCTAAAGCCAGAACTGCTTTATCTTCTTTCTCTACTCTGATCTATAATTAGCAAAAACGATTACCCTTTTTATTGGGCACGATTGAACTGATTATTATTGCAGAATGCAAGAAGCTTGAACATTATTATTTTAGCTCCTAGCTCCATGATTTTTATACAAAAGGGCAGGACAAATCTAGCCAAGATTTAATGTTTGTATTTTCCAAGGAGAGTTTTTTTATCTAGCTGAATGCTAAGCACCATGCATTAAATTAGAAGGCAGAGGTCTTCTGGTATATCACCAAGAGCTATGAATTACAACTCAAGCCTGTACTGCCCATCTCTCAGCCTTTTACTAAACCTGCCAGCAAAATCTTTAGAGAAATTGTCACTGTCAGCAAGGCCCTATGAATATCTAGGTTCAACCATCCCCTAAAGAGTTTTACATTACTCTCATATATTGTTTCCTATGTAGGTTTATTTCTATAGTTAAGACACAGATGAATTCTATTGATTTTGAGATAATTTCAGATACTGAAGAAGTATTCTTCTGAACAGGTTGGAACTTAAAAAAAATCTGACTCTACTAGAATGTTAATTATTTATTTTTTTATTTTTATTTTTTTATTGTGAAAATACTGTACAGAGGGGTTACAATTACATGGGCAAGATAATGAGTACATTTCTTATCAAGCATTGTAGCCTCCTCCTTTGTTTACCCTTCCCATCCCTTCCCATCCTCCCTCCCCCCAACCCATTCCTCCCCCCTCCCCAAGTTGTAAAGTTCGTTTTTGACATGACAACTTGTACTTCTCATTGTTGCAACAGGTCCACCTGTATCTTTATTTAAACGACTTGTTTGTCCCCATCTCCTCCACAATTTATACTGACATCAAATACAGTGAAAGCATGGGTTATACTGTGGGGGAGGGACATACAAAGCAACAAAGAAATAATCTTATAATTGCGTTAGAAACAAATGCATGAAAGAAAAAAACATTTAAAATACATATCTTAGGGTTCATTTTCCTAACATCACCTTATCTGACCTTTTCTTCTTGACTCATACATATACTAGATATTGCAAATAAGGGAAATCATGGGACCTATGTTTCTTTGGGCTTGGCTTACTTCACGTAATATAATTTTTTCCAAGTCTTTCCATTTCCTAACAAATGGAGCAATGTCATTCTTTCTGATGGAGGCATAGAATTCCATTGTGTATATATACCACGTTTTCTTGATCCATTCATCTACTGAGGGGCATCTGGGTTGGTTATTTGATAAACTGTACCATTCAGCTTATCAAACATTTTGATATCTGTTTCTTCATTTGGTCCTCACAACGTCCTAGTGATATAAGTAGAGGATTATTAGTAGTATCTCCATCTGGTAGAGAAGGAATATAAGCATTAAAAGATCATACTTTTTTCTTTCTACTTATTGAATGCCCAGTGTATTCGTGGTACTATACTATGTCATGTATATTACAACTTCTCAAGGAATCAGATTGAGTTTTTCTATTATACAGAGAAGAAAATCACAACTTAGCCAGGCTCTGCTGGCTTACACCAGTAAACCTAGCTACTTAGAAGCCTAAGATTAGAAAATCACAGTCCAAAGCCAGCTTGGGCGGAAAAGTATGAGACCCCATCTTGAAAATAGCCAGTATAAATGCAGGTTAGAGGTGTAGCTCAAATGGTAGAACACCAGCCAAGCAAGCAAATAAAATAAGAGCCCCGCAGGGTTTTGAATTCAAACCCTGGTACTGGTCCAAAACGAAAGTTTTATTTAGGTTAAGTCTTGTCTATATCTAGCCTGTGTAAAATGGACATTGCAAATCGAGTAAACTTACATTGATCTGAGAGCCTGTAAAAAAAAAAAATGAAAACAACTTATTACAACAAACTACTCCCAGTTGCCCAAAGAAACATATTTTGTCAAACAATGAAACTTTCTTTATTTTATAATAACTCTGGTAATCAGTAAAAAAAAAAAAATCTGCCATATTGCTAAAGATATATATCCAGCTCAGGGATCTAGAAACTATGTAGTCCTGCATTTATCAAAGCCCTGCATTTAATCCCAGCGCTACAAGAAAATCTGCCTTTGTGGCTCTATAAAAGAAAGCTTGCATTTAGCCAAATTGAATGTGATATATCAAATTTTCAGTGTTAATACACATTGTGTGAAATAACTGATTGGGGATTTGGACTGTTACTAGACTATAAAACTTATTTCACTTCACACATTAAAGAATTCCTTAGTGTTCGGCTGAAATCTCTCTAACACTTCTCCAGCCAACCTAAGAAAATTATTCCAGTCAAAATAAATGACCTCAATTCCATGTACAAATAGTGGCAGTGGTGATGGTCATGATAATAAAGGAAGATGACACCGTAATTCAGTGTGTGATTAAAATTTATTCCAAAAGGTTGTTCTATTTAGTAATGCCTGGAAAAGTATAGATCAATTTACTTTCCCTGAAAGTCTTCATTTAGATTACTCAATGCAATAAACATTTGTTTAGCATTTACTAACTCATTACTATGAGGCAAACTGTGCCAAGTGCTTGGAATAGAGGAGAAAAAATGACATTGTGCTTGACTTCCTGGTGTCTCTAACAGAGTTCATAGTTCTGTGCACCAGAAATGTACAAAAGATGTATGCATCTTCTTTTGTCCAGAAAGACTTGTACAATTATCTGGAATTTCTGGTTAAAATTGGATTCTGGTGACTTCAGTTTATAATATGTTTGTATTTCTCTGACTCCTAATTTTTTCTTCCTCTGTTTCTGATTCTTTAATGCCCAAACCTTCTTGCAAGTGTGCACACATGCACACACACACACACACACACACACACACACACACACACACACACACACGAATCTGAAGTAAGCCAGGCAACATCTGTAAATCTTTAGTAGTGGAAAATTCCATGTCTCCTCTTTAATACAGAAAGGTGGCTAAGTTGGCAGTAAAAGTAAAAAGCTAGTAAAAATCCTTAGGCAAGAATAACCAGGCTGAGATGTTCTTAAAAATCGTCCCAGTGGCTAGAGGTCTAAGTCCTTGGCAGCAGATGGGCATTCCAATGCATATCTGAAAAAGGAAACCAACTTCTAAGGGAGGCCTTAAACACAGTTCCCCTTGCCCCCCCCCCTCCCGCCCCCTGGGATATGCATACTTGAGAAGGGCTCGAAGTTTCACATGATACACACTGCCCCCTTCTATGTCTGTCTGGCTCTGAAATCTCAGGAAAACTAAAAAAGAGAGAGAGAGAGAGATAGTAAAATGGAAAAACACTAAGTATTTTCTGTGCTTCAAGTAAATAAAATGACTTTTGAGTCAGCCTATTGAAGAATTTGGCCAACTCTTGATTCTTATGTTTGAGTTGAAACCAGTGACCATTGGCTGATGCTCATAGGTGTAACTACTTGGTTAAGGGTATGGGAGAGAGAGGGGGAGAGAGAGAGAGGCAGAGTGAGAGAGGGGGAGAGAGACAGAGACAGAGAGGAGGACAGAGGGGGGAGAGAGACAGACAGAGAAAGAGAAGGAATTTGTGATTTTCTACGTTGAAGTACTCTTTGTCATATGATGTTGGTTATATGATTTTCAACTTCCTGTCTACAAAATACAGTTCTGCTTATGAAATCAAAATGATTTTTGTGTCCAGTTACTCAAAAAGAAATGCTCTTTAAATTTTATTAATTGATAGTATTTAAAAAATATTGCTTAGAATGAGACTATAGTATAGTCAATATTCAGAATAACATTATATAGGGGCAGCCATGATTTCCTTATTTTAAAAATGAAGAAACTGTGCTCTTGAGAAGATAAAATATTTTTCCAGTGTCTTTGAGATGCAGGGCTGAAAGCCAGAAGCTCTATTTCCAGGGCACTACTATGTAACCCTTGTTGCTCTTATTCTGTAAGTAACCTAGTAGGGATGGTTGTTGTTCTTGTTGTTTGCTTGTCTGCAGAGAATTAACCTGCCCCAATCTGTCATTGAAACCTGGGCCTAACTGCATTGACTTCTTCCCCACCAAAGGCAAGCTTATTAATAACCTGTTACTATCTAGAAAACACTTGGTATACCTCACAGAGAGTAGGTATTTAAATAGCACACGATCTTTTTTTTTAACATTTTGTTTTATTGTAAAGGTGATGTACAGAGGGGTTACAGTTACATAAGTAAAGTAATGAGTACATTTCTTTTCAAGCAGTGTTACCCCTCCCTTGTTTTCTCCCGCTTTCCCTTCCCCCCTTCCCTCCCCCCCAAGTTGTGAAGTTTATTTCCAACATAGTGTCTAGTGAGTTTTGCTGTTACATTGATTCATCCTTTGTCCCACCATTTCTGTGACTCCCCTTCCCTTCCCCAAATCAGATAAACTTATAACTCGAATTTTCTTTTTTTTTTCTTTCTTTTTTTTGTCGGTCGTGGGGCTTGAACTCTGGGCCTCAGTGCTGTCCCTCAGCTCTTCAGCTCAAGGCAAGCACTCTACCACTTGAGCTACAGCGCCACTTCCTCAGATAAACTGATATACAAGACAAAGGGTACCAAAATCAGAAATAGTGACCACAAGGAATAAACTAGAGGAGAAAAAAATGAAAGACAAAAGAAATGACTGCAAACAGTTTACTATAACAAGAAAAGGAAAACAAACACAAAAAAAAACACCATATCGTGGAGATCATTTTGATTAGCATCATTTTATGTGGTCGTATACATATATACATAGCTATTGGGCTATTGTGATCCTCTGCTAGGACTATCCTAGGTATACACAAATACCTGCAACAAGAAAGCAAAAAATAAGTCAGCTATGTCTAGCCTTGGAGTAAAGTCCTGGCCAGTGGGTTTGGAATCCCTAACCATTAGTAATATATCTGACATAATAAACCTTGAAGAAATGTTGCTACATAAATGAAAGGTTGCTTTCCCAGAAGATATAGATGCATTTACAGTTGCTCACAATACCATATCTGTGGAGCAGGGATGGAGATACTTCCTGTCTCATCCTACTCCTGCCTCCCCGCTATATCTTCCCGGGGTCCTGCAGCCTTATCCAAGTAAATAGTGTGATCTTCAAATAGAACACACCACTGACAATTATCCCAGCCCTACTTAAGGGTGTCTCAGAGCTTAAACTTCCTCAGCTTATCAACTATACACATCAAGAGTGTATAGTTGAGATCTGTCTGCTTAAAGCACATAGAGTGGACAGCAGGTGGTCTCTTCAGGCTGGATCCCCTGTCGTGCTCAATCAGATAACTTAGCAGGAAAGCCACTTCTGTCACTTGGATGTGTGGAGCCCTGCACACAGCCCAGATATTTTACCAGGTGTTAAAGTTGTGCCCATGTTCACCAAGAGCTAATAAGAAAAGGGTGCTGCTGTCACCCTTAATGACACTAAGCTCCCGATGTGCATTTCTTCCTCCTAGAAATAATGTTTTGTTCTTCCTCAGACTTCAATATTTAATTTGAAAGATTATGATTTAAAGTGAGTCTACTTTTTTATTTAATTTTGCATTGTGAGTATAGAGGTGATGTACAAAATTACGTAAGTCAAGTAGAGTACGTTTCTTTTTGGACAATGTTACCCCTTCCCTCACTCTCTCCCAGTTTTTTCCTCTCATCATCACCCACAAGTTGTATAGTTCATTTTCAATGTAACGTCTAGTGAGTACCATTGCTGCACTTGTTCACCCTTTGTCCCTCCATTTCTGTGTGACACCCCTTACCCTCCCAGAGACAGAAAAACCAACAAATAAGACAAAAAGGAAAGAAAGCAAACAGGGAGAGCGTGAAGGGAGGGGTGACATTGTCTAAAACAAAAGGTATTCTTTACCTGATTTATCTAACTGTAACCCCTCTCTACATCACCTTTATAATAACAATAAAAATGTAAGAAAGAAAACAAAAGCTGCAATAATGAAAAAACACCTCTTGTTTCCATTCCCTGGAGTTCATTTCAATAAATCTTATTTTATAGGATCAGAGGCACATAGGCATTGCATCTTTGTGTTCCTCTCCTAAGAGTATCCTCCTTTGGTCTCACTGTGTGTGAATGCGTAGAGTCTTGTATAATTTATCAAGTTCCTGTGTATAAAATGACTACTTTTTTAATTATTTAAAGTTAGCATACATTATTTGCACATTATCCATACAGATATACAACTTACACCATCTACCTCAAATCCTGTATCACTTTCCCTTATTCCCTTTTCCCCTTCTTAAAACAGTTCTGACAGGTTTCATTGTTCTTCTCATATATGCATATGAAGTACTCTGACCATATTCTGCCTTTTTCACCTTCTCCATTTACCCCCCACCCCTCCAGCTGATATCCATGCCTCCAACAGAGCCTGTTTTACATCCCTCTCAATAACATCTACAATGCTTCATGAAAAGCTCTCTTTCTCTCCCTCCCCCTCTCCCTCCCCCCCTCTCTCTCTGTCTCTCTCTCTCTGTCTCTCTCTCTCCCCCCCCCCCTTTATGACAGTCTTTGGGGCTTGAACTCAGCCTGAGCCCTGTCCCCGAGCGATTTTTACTCAAGACTATCACTCTACCACTTGATCCACTTTATTTTGTTTTTGTTTTCTGCTTAATCAGAGATAAGGGTCTGAAAGGACTTGCCTGCCAAGGACTGGTTTTCAACCACAATCCTCAAATCTCAGCCTCCTCAGTAGCTAGGATAATAGGATTATAGGGTATAGGATTATAGGAACTCGGATCCCCTTAATATTTGCCCAGCAGGTATCAAGTGTCCCAAACCTTAGCCTTCTGAGACTCATTTCTCTTGGACCTAGCAGAGACATCAATTCCTACTGGGTAGGGAACAACTATACATAAGGACTCTAGATATGGACCTGAGTTTATTTTACTTGATACTTACAACTTTTGCAAGAGATGAACAAGAATAGTTTATGAATCATATATGAAAGTAACAAGAATTAATCATCATTGCCCAAAAGCAATCTTTCAGATCTATGAACTTGATTATCTTCTGGCATATTTTGAGATAAGTATTATAATTATTATTCTCATTTTACTTATTAGAAAATTGTACCCAGAAAGGTTAATAATGTTCACAGTGCTGTATAGTTAGTAAGTGGCATGTTAAGAACTTTTCTCTTATTCCTACTTTTAAATTATCCTGAAGTAAGGGGTTGCAGTTCAGCATGTCAGTAATAAGTACTGTGCTCCTTGATCAATGTCACCCCTTGAACTCTTGCATGTTCTCTCTTATTATAACCCGTCATATCTCATTGAAAGAAATTTAAATGAGAAAATCTAACTAAGAACAACTGGATTTAGATATTCAAGAATGTAGAGGGATCCAGGTGTTGGTGGCTCATGCCTGTAATCCTAGCTACTCAGGAGGCTGAGATCTGAGGATCATGGTTCAAAGCCAGCCCAGGCAGGAAAGTCTGTGAGACTCTTACCTCCAATTAACCACCAGAAAACCAGAAGTGGTGCTGTGGCTCAAGCAGTAGAGTGCTCAGCTCACCTTGAGCTGAAGAGCACTGGGACAGTACCCAAGCCCAGAGTTCAACCCCCCATGACTGACAAAAAAATGTAGAGGGGGGAAAGTACCTATACGCACAGATTTGTAATTAAGATGATCATCAAAATGGGATCATCAAAATGGGGAAGTCAAAAATAGAATGGATTCCAGACAAAGCAAATACAATAGAAGCCATCCACAGTGGGGAATTTAAACACAATGGAATATGATTCAGCACAAGCATTCCAAAAGTACAACAGAAAATATTTTAAGTATCCAATGAGCCATTGTAGTAAAGAAAATACAACTTACCCTTAAAGTGAATGTACTGTTGTAATACTTTAGTAAGAATTGTCTATCAAGAGCTTAACAAAGGGCTGATTGTATATACGTTAGCATTCCATTGCATGACTTTAATGATTGTTTTCAGTGTACAGCATGGTCTAGATGAGGAGAAAAAAGCAATTGTACAGAGATCAATAGAAATAGTCTCAAAATCTGAATACTAATTCCTAGCAAAGGTAGTTCTAGGATATATGTTCTTATAATACAAATCATTACGTTACAAATGGGCCATTTTGTACCTGTTGCCATTTTGTAACTGAATTATCAAATGATGATGCTCACTGATGATTCATTTTCAGAATGTTTATAAACACCTATTGTCAGACACTATTAGGAAAAGGGAAATCCAGGAAAAGGAAGATATGACAGGATGTCCCAGGAGAGAGCCTGGGCAGCTGCACAGAGAAATAAATGCAAGTTTGGAAGATAAATCCACATCTGTTGCAAATTAGGCCAATGAGACAGGCATGGTTCTAAATTTGATGCTTAGGGGTAGATTTGGGGTTGGAGGTTGAAATTTCATCATGGATACTGAAATCATTGAAGGCACCAAAGTTGTGAAGGACAGTCCTTTATCTCCAAAGAGAGATGTGCTGGTATACAGGGGTGATATGTGGTTATCAAGTAGCAGTACTGCGCAGAGATGAGAGGAAGGTTAGCAGCTCCTGCTGCATCCATGACTATGTCATTCCCTGAGAAATGCTAAGTGGAGCTATATGGTTTATATGCAGTGTTAACCAGTACTTCCAATACCATCAACATGAACATCTACACAGACAGGTGTTTATGAAGCAGAAACCTGGACATACATAATACCTAGTGATATAGAAACTTAAATATCATATTCTAAATATAGAACACAGGAAGGCTATTAAGATAAATGATATTTATATAGTTGGTAGAAGATAAGAGATGATCCAATTTAAAAAGGAGTAAAACCACTTAGATATAGTATCATGTGTTTCATATATATGTATATATATGTAGTACATGTTTGTGTTCACATACTATGTACACATAGCCACACATCTGTGAATTGATGCAACCCCTAATGTCCCTCTAGGCTAACCTGTAGGGAAGGGCAGCAGTGAGAAGAAGGCAGAAGAGATCAGAACAACAATCTTTATTCATTTCTTTTTATATATCAAAAATTTTTATGACATCCATGAACTTTGTTTTGTACTTCAAAAAAATGAGATAATGCCCCCTAAGCACTGGGCATAATGCCTGTTATATAACCAGCAGTGGATGTTAATGGATTCTTCTGGGTAGCTAGCTAGAGAATAGGACTTGTTCAAAAAGACAATAGCTTAATGGCTATTATAATAAATGTTTTCTCTCACTAGTAAAATGGAATGCAATAAAGTTAAGGTCAGTAGATTTTTGTTTAAATATGTGTTCTTCTTATTTAAGATTTAATTATTCAAAGCTACATTAATAGGAGGTCCTTTAAATAATACACTTAAGTACTTGAAATTGCCAGCCAGCTATTATGTCCTTATAGTAAAGACATTAACCTTTAACTATGACATTTAGAGCTTATTATATCTTTGTTGTTTATGGCTTAACATGAGTACCAAACCCTTTAGGGTTTAACATGAGTACCAAACCTTAAAATAATAAACACTATAAATTCAAATAAAATCATTTGAGTAACTTTCATGATAACAAATTGATACTTTCTAAGTTGATTATCAATTTGCTTATCCTTGTTTTCATAAGAAGTTGTTAATAAGCTGAACTGAAAAATGAAGTGGTTGTGAAATATAGAGAGAACTGCAATTAAAATACTTCATGATGTGTTTCCTTATGATTAAGAATCCTTTATGAGTTGAGTAAATATTTTTTCATAGTTATTTTGGGTCATTTAAGTCTCTCACCTGCTGGATTTTCCTAAAGGAAAAAGAACTTAAGTGGTTCACGCCTATAATCCTACATACTCAGGAGGCTGATATCTGAGGATCATGGTTCAAAGCCAGCTTCGGCAGGAAAGACCATGAGACTCTTACCTCCAATAAACCACCAGAAAACTGAAAGTGGTACTGTGGCTCAAGTGGTAGAGCACTAGCCTTGAGCTGAAGAGCTGAAGGACAGTGCTCAGGCCCAGAGTTCAAACCCTACTACTGCCAAAAAAAAAAAATAATAATAATTTTCCATGACAATAATGTTAATAGTATCTTTAAACCAATTATTACATTATTATTAGAGTGACATGAAAAAAGTATTTTGCTAATGGCTAACATAATAAAATACCTATATTTTACCTATATTTCCTTGATTTTTTAAGGATAATTACTAAAGTTGAAACTTTTCCAAAATATATTTCCTATGAGTAATTTTGACTTATTTTTTTAGTTTCAGCCTTCTAAAATTTAATTTAAAATTATTTTTCATCTTAGAATTTGATGGTATGTAGACAAAGTTATGTTGTAAATTGAGGTATTATCCCCAGTGATCAACTTCTAGCAGCCCCTAGGCCAGGAGAGGGATGACCTAGTTTAATTGTGTTTCTTACAGAATTTGTCACCAAACATCAGATTCTCTGGTTTACCTGGCTGAGAATAACTAGAGACCCTTTTCGACATCCATGGAATTAGGAATTCTATGGACTTTTCCTCCTTTAATATAATTTTGAGATTATTATAGCCTCGCATGCAGTTGTAAATGAATAATTCAAGGAATTTATGTGTCCTTTATTCAACTTCCCCTATTTTTTCAAAATTACAGAACAGTATCATAATCAAGATATTGACCCTGCCACACATCTGTCAATCTTAACTCGGGTTTTCTTTTTACTTGTATTTGTGTGTGTGTGTGTGTGTGTGTGATCATGTGTGAGATTGTATCTGTCTGTCTGTCTGTGTCTGTGTCACATGCAGGTATCTATATCAATGACTACAGGCAAAAGAGAGCTAACTCCCACCAGCAGGAAGACACTGTTTATAACACAACCTCTTTCTTCCCTTTCCATGTTGCCCCCTCTGTGGTATTCCACCATGGACTGATGGACCTGTGTGTTCTAAGTAATTTATGAGGAGGAACTGATTTGTCCTTTTTCTCTGCTGAAAGTCTGTGAATTGAGATAATAAGTATGTACTCAGCTAAAATTGAGCCTCCTCCCTTGGTGTCTGGTGAAGACGCCAACCTGAGGGAAACTAACTGGCTTGACCTCCTAATTCTCTGGAGGCATAGGACTAAACTCGCCATCTTTGTTTTTATTCCCAGATTACGCTCGATTTGAGGCTAAAATCCATGACCTACGAGAGCAGATGATGAACCACAGCATGAGTTCCGGTTCCGGGTCCCTGCGAACCAATCAGAAGCGTTCACTCTATGTCAGGTAGACAAGGGAAATCTGGCTTGGGCAAAGAAAGGCTATAACTTATGGAACATGATGTCTTAATTAGTTTCTGCTCATCAGTATGCTACTGAAAGACATTCTGCTGAACCGTTTTGAAGAATTAAAAAATATTATTAGGTTTAAATTACTTTAAATTCGCCTGCTTTTGTTAAGTTTTGTTTTATTGTTTGTTTGCAACAGTTTCACTATGTAGCCCAGTAAGATGGCCTTGAATTTTTATTCTCCTGCCTCAGCCTGGGTTTGGGGAATACAAGCACGCATCATTTTTTAACAGAATGCAAGATAATGTTCTTAGCATAGTTTTCAGTAAAGCTAATGAGAAGAAATCATCTCCATTTCTAATCAATCTTGGAACACATGGACCAAAACCCTGGACAGTTCCTAATTTGCTTGATGTTGACTATGTTAATTTTGGCCTAGTGATGTAAAATCAACATTATTCTTCTCAAGAATTATGGTGGGTTTTTATTTTCTTCTGAGTTTGGGTGGAAAGACTTTCTTCTATGGGATCTCATTGTCAATCATTTCTCAGATCATAAAAGTTCATTACTCCTTTGCCTATAAATTAATGTTTCTCCTTCATTTGCTAGAAAACAAAATGACTGACTTAAAAAATGTTTAAAAAGAAAAGTCCCTGTTCCTGTTGAGTGAGATCTATCACATTGAACTGTAACATGCCGATTTTCCTAGCACCCGTGTCCTACAATGCTTCCAACTGTTATCAGTGGAGATAGAAAACGTGCTAACAGGGAGAAAGTGGTTGCCCAACTAGTGGTTAAATATATGTACATGCTGTTTGGAGGAACCCTTTGGATTCTCCACTTCCTGTTGTGGCTCAGAATTCCATCTACATCTCACTGAGGGCTCATCCTTCTCTCCTAAAATCTCACTTCCTTTTTCTTCTAGGAAGTCATGGTATAGATACCCAGTGATGTACTTGAGTTAAGCTTGTCCTTAATTCCACTGAGCTATAAGATTATTGTTCCTGTGTATAGGAAGGAATGCTAGGGCCAAGAAGGGGGCAGGGTTCCAGAAGGCAGCACTCCAGGGCTTTCATCTATTGATATCTCTGACAAATGTAGGATTCCTTTTTGAGTGAATTTCAGTATCTTAAAAATCTTGAAAAAGAAAATAGACCACTAATCTTCCAGACTTGGCTAATTGCATTTCAGAGTTACTTGGATATACTTCATTGTCATCTACGAAAGATTCTCTATAGGGACTCAACCTAGAACATTTCTTGTAGTGACATGACAAATCTGATGACTCTTTCTGTTCTCCTTACTTTTATTGTATTGATGGTATTCATGACACACACACACACAAAATACTTTTAATTCTTGAAATGTTTTGCTTTTCGGTAGCAAATAGTGATAAGCCTATTGGGCTAATGTGATAGAGACAAATCAGTTAAGACAATTGAAATGGTTTTATTGAATAAAACTAGGAGGAAACATTATGCAGTGGCATAGCTTATTAACAATAGAATGTATTAAAATATTGTTAAGTACTAGAAGAAATTCAATGGAAATACAATGATAATAGCTTTTAATTAAGTTGCAGACTATTGGGAAAAATAAATTCAAGACTAAAGTATTATGTAAGATACACACATGTACTAATTAGAATCAAATATTTATGCACAAAACAGCAAATAAAAGTATAACAAGAAGAGAGGAAGACTTACATTGTTATCTGGAGACTGTATTAAAAGGAGATTTTTTAAAGGAGATTCAAATATACATTCAAAATTCTTCAAAGTCCTATAATAAACAAATGTTACCTGGTTTTTCAAATGTTCATTTGCTAAAATATAGCATCTAGAAAACTGATGTCAGCATCTAAATAACTCTACAAGACATACAATTGGAAGGAAGACAGGTTATGCATACTGTAAGCTCAAAAAGGAAGAACTCTACAGTGCTCCTTCTCAGGCAGTGTGATAACATAGAACAAGGAAAGAAATGAGAAAATGAAATGACTCAGAAAGCCTTAAGTTACCTTACCAGAAAGAATTCTATTGGTTTCCATCTTTGTCTCATTTTATTTTGTAATACCACTTTGGCTCTGGGATTTTCGTAGAGTGGCTCACTTTATCCAAAACAGTGGAATAGGACCAGTGCCAGCTGGTTTGTGATTATTTTAGAAAGTCAACTACATGCTCACTCAAAATAAATTTGTAGCAGAGTTTGTCTTACTCTATAAATATAAGATGATGAGCATGTCTTTTTAATCTGAAAATGATGTCTAGGAGTATTGCCACCTTCATTTCTCTTTAGCCATCTGTAACTCAAGGTCTTGAGGGACATTTAGCTACCACTAAGTCCACTTTGTAATTTATAGAAGAGGAAACTGAGGCTGCAGGAGAGAGCATATTTGCTTGGGATCCCACAGCTGTGTGTAGCAGAGTTAGATTTCAACACTTCGAGTAAATCATTCCACCTCTGGGAGTGGATCTATAGCTGTGATTCCCCAGCTGCTTCTGTCAGTGCCACGTTGGAAAGTTTGGGTTAAGAAATAGTATAACAGAAGAAAAATTCAAACAGAAATCTCTTGAGGGCTTTGCCAAACAGGACATAATATGCTACAGGACATACGGGCTTTCTTGGGTTATTAGTGATATTTTTACACAAAGCCAAAACCTAAGTCAGAAGCAGCCTTTTTCTTCTATGACAGTTTATCTGACTTAGTACAATATTTGACTGCAACTGCAAAACTACTCTTTCTTTCCCACTGGGGTGTCTCTCTCTCCCTCTCCCTCCCCATTTCCTTTGCCCTCTATCCCTTTTTACATCTTTCCTCTCTTTTAACTCTCTCCCCCCCTCTACCTCTTATACTCTCCCTTCCTCTTTCTCTCCTCTCTTCCTTACTCCCTCTTTTGCTTTCTCTTCCTCCCTCCATATTCCAAACATACAAGTTCTCCTCTCTCTGTTTCTGTGTCTCCCTCTCCCTCTCCCTCTTTCTCTCCTTGCCTGCCTCTCAGCTCTGGGTCTGGGCCAAGTTGGAAATGTACATCTTGTGAAAATTTTTCAGAAGCTGGCTGCATTCCCCTGCTAGAAATTCCTCCTATGTGGTAGCGTTTGTTTGCATGAATTCTTGAAGGGAAGAAAAGGTAATCTGCACTGAGTCAAGCAGTGTTTTGAACTGAAGGCAACTCTCTCTATTCTCCCACTAGCTGTAATTGTTTTCCTTCTTTTAATATTTTGTGTGAGGTGCTTAAAACACTTTTGTAGTGCTATAAAGGGATTTTTCACTTTATGTAGATGTTCTATGAAAATAACTTGGATATGCTTAGTTTGATGAGCTGTATGTATTTGATATTTGCTGTGACTTGAAATTTATAGTGTATAATTTTTGGAAAGGCTGGGGAAGGCTCAGTGGTAGAGTACTTTCCCAGTCTGTATGTGGCCCTGTATTCTATTCCCAACACCTTAAAAAGAAGTAAAGTATTAAAATGTGAATACATAACTTTAAAAATGTTTCACAAGTACATCATCAGTTCGTCAAATGGACATGCATTGAGTCACCTGAGCTGCTGAAATATGTTACATGTCCTTCTAGTCCACTCATCCTCTAAGCTATGTTCTCCCCCACTGAATCTGGTCAACATGAGCAAGGCTTCTCCTGCTTCTAGTAGGGTTGCTTCTTTTTTTAATAATATTTCTTAAATTATTATTTTAAATTATTATTTTAAAATCATTATTATTACAATTCTGTAAGTCAAGTTATGAGTACAGTACTCCTTAATCAATATCACTTCTTCCATTATTCTCCTCCTTTTCCCCCTCCAATCTTAATCTTTTTCTCTTTTATGCATCTTTTATTGTTATTATAAAGATGATATACAGAGGGGTTACAGTTATATAAGTCAGGTAAAGAGTACATCTCGTTTTGAACAATGTCACCCCTTCCCTTTCTCTCTCCCAGTTTTTCCCTTCCATTCCCTCCCGCAAGTTGTAGAGTTGATTTTCAACATAGTGTCTAGTGACCACCACTGATGTATTTGTTCACCCTTTGTTCCTCCATTTCTGCAACCCCCTTGCCCTCCCAAAGGCAGTTAAGTGAAAAAAATGAGACAAAGGAAGAGAAAACAAAAACAGCAACAAGGAGAAAAACCTCTTGTTTCTATTTCCTGGAATTCATTTTGATAAATATTATTTTATATACTCAGATGCACATAGGCATTGTGCCTTTGTGTTCCTCTCTTAAGAGTATCCTCCTTTGGTGTCACTGTGTGTGGATGCTTAGAGACCTGTATGTTTCTTCATGTCTGCTGAGGTGATGGAACAGAAACCAAACTTACTCAGAAATTCAAATGGCTAGATTCCATCCATTCCTTTGATAAAGGAAAGGAAAAGTGTCTAGGTTAGTGGCAGAACACAGAAGACCAGAAAAAAAAAACTCTTGTGTCCACCAATGGGAGTAAAGAGTTACTTGATAACATTCTTACTTAACAGCGTCATCATTTAGTCATTCAAAAATTTATTGAATATTGCAGCAGAATAGGAAATAATCCCAAATTCAGAATTACCTTTCATAAAATCATGGTAACAGAGTGCTTGCGTAGTATGTCTAAAACTCTGGGCTTTTTCTTTTCCTTATTTTTAATTTTTTTAATTCAATTTGTATTGCTATTTTAAAAGTAACGTACATTACTTTTCTTTTTCAGTTACGTTAGTCAGGTAATGAGTACATTTCTTTTTGGACAATGTCACCCCTTCCCTCACTCTCCTCCCAAGTTTTTCCTCCCATTCCTACCCACAAGTTGTATAGTTCATTTTCAACATAGTGTCTAGTAAGTACCACTGCTACCTTTGTTCACCATTTGTCTCTCAATACACACACACACACACACACACACACACACACACTCACATACACACAAACACACACAGAGGCACAATCTATCTTGCTGATGATTTGTAGAATGATATGGTCAGATGGAGGGAACTGTTGATAACAAGATGAGTAGAATGTCCAAACTAAGGAAACCACAGAGAAGCTGAGAAGATAAAGCAAAGTGTAGGCCACATAACCTGTGGTGCAAGACCTTACATGCCAGAGCCCCAACTACATTTAAACCTTATAACACTATTGTAGCTACAGGTATAATTATAATCCCAATCCTACAAGGGAGGAAGGCTTTGAAATAATACACAGCATGTATGATGTGGCTGAGCCTCGATCTTCACTCAGGTAGGTTCCTTCACTGAAGACTGTGCTTGCTATACCACAATGCAATTAGGATATTAGTTCTACATGGACACTGGTGAAATGTGTTGGTTTCATATTTTCTGTTGCTTTTCTTGAAACAGACATGGTTTCTAGTCCAGCATTCACAGCTTAGCAGTTGCAAGCTCTTGACTGTGTTAACTGTAAAATAGAAATGATACCTGGTTTGCAAGGTTGTTCAACTTAAGTTAAACTAAGGAGAAAGTCCCTTTATCCCTATATCTATCCCTATATGTGCATAGAATTTGCTTCCTAAACTGGTGCTTCTTTAAGGAAGAAAAGATTTTTATTCTTTATACTTTGTGACTCGTTAGCATTATGTTCATTCTTTCAGTCATTTGCATTTTTAATTGCATCCCTAATTGTAGAATTAAAGGCTGCCAATTTTATCCTGAAATAGAAAGGAGGAAGAATTGTTGAGATCTGGGGGAATTTCCTTGTTCTAAAATCATAGTCTGCTACTGATTTGAAAACAAAAACAAAAAAGCAGAAAAAACGAGTTTAAAATAAACTTTTTAGACTTCTATGGGACATTGAACAGAAATATCATATGTGGGCCTTCCATTGACTATTTTATGGATTTTGTTGTTGTTGTTGTCCTCTTAAAAAAACCTCTAGAATCTGGGAGTTTTTCTGATAATGATTATCCGTGGTTGGCCTATTCAGAAAACCTTTTCTGATCCATAACCATCCACCTCTTACTAGGCTCTGGCCTATACATAAAACAGTATATACATATACAGACACAGAAATTAGACTATATGTACACACACACACATACACATACACACATATAGTCTATGCATGTGATGTATGTGTATGTGCCAGTCTTGGGGCGTAAACTCAGGGCCTGTACACTGTTCTTGAAGGTTTTTTTTTTCCTCAAGGCTAGCACTCTACTACTTGGCTACTACTCTGCTTCTGGGTTTTTGTTTTTATTAATTTTTGTAGTTAATTGGTCATAAGAGTCTCAGGACCTCTCTGCGATTCTTAAATCTCAGCCTCCTGAGTAACTAGGATTACAGGCCTAAACCACCTACACCCTGCCATCTGGTCTATTTATATAGTTTAAGATGTGATGACAGCTGAATTATTTGAGAGGGTATATCATAATGTTGTTAGCTCAAATATCTTTATGGCTTACAAATGCATCCAGCCTGACAAAGAGCTTAGCCCCTGTTGATCAGATGAATAAGCCACCCTTGCCTGTAATTCTTTCGGATTAAAGCACTTAAACCTTATTTAACTAACCAGAATTACATTTGTAAAGGTTTTACTTTTAAATCTAGTTTTGACTTTATTATGTCAGTAAGAGCAATAACGAAAATGAATATTCATTGTTATTGTAATAATAATGGCAATGATAATAAACAGCTCATAAATTGCCTGTTGTATACTAGGCAGTTTGAAAGGACCTTAGATGAATTGTTCTCGCAAAACTCCTATAAAACAGGTGCTATTATTATTATTGTTATTGTAGAAAAGAAACAGCCACATTTCAAGTTTACACATAAGAGGCTAAATTGGAACTAGAACCTAAGCAAGTTGTGCTATGCCCCTACCTGCCATGCCATGTCTTGTTACTGAACAGCTTTTATGTATTTAGATTTATTTGGTGCAATATATCTGTAAGTAGGTGTTATTTTCCTCACACTTTTTACATGTATAAATTGCTAAAGGTATACATTGCTTAACTTAATCTACCCTCTCATTGAATATTGAATTCTAGTTTTTGCCTTGTATTTTGCCTGTCAAATAAAATAACATATGACTTTTGATTTTCAGCTTCTGTTGTTTGTTTGCTTGCTTGCTTGTTTGAGACAAGGTCTTGCCATGCCTGGGCTAGCCAGAATTTGCTACATAGAACAGGCTATGTAGGATTTGAATTCACTATCCTCCTTAGCCTCAAAAATATTACAAGTATAGGCATGCATAACCTTGCCCAGCTAGTACATGCGTTTTTAATGAATTATCTGTGGGTCTGTGATTAAATTGAGCAAGTTCTACACAGGTTCTAAATCTACAGCCAGGAGAGCTCTCTACAAATGAGGCACAATTATAGAGTATAGTTGACACGCCTGTCTCCCATAATGCCCTGCACATGGCAGACCACAGAGCCTGACTTCAGGTACCAGCTACATAATTTTTGAGGCCCAAGTTCAAAATAAAAATGCAGGGCTCATTGTTAAATAACTAGAAATATGCTGACAGTAAAAGCAAATCAGGTATGGGACCCTGTGCTGTGAAGCCATCTCTGCTGTCACCCAGAATAAGATGGCTAGCTGAAAACCCAAAGCATGTGTGTTCTATTTAACATGTAATGTAGCTGATACAAAAGCTCAGAATTTGGAACATTTGGAACAGTTTCAAGGATCCAAGCTTTGTCTTTTACCTAAAAGAGTACTTTATATTAATCATGCCAGTTTTTATGACATGTAGAATACTATCTTCCAACACTTTTAGTGCTTGAGAAACATTAAATTCCCATTTTCTCTGGGCTTTCAATCCTCATCTTTGAGTCATCTGGCTGTCCTGAAATGAATCTTTCCAAAGCTAAGTGGCATCATTATTTCACATTTATCTCACATCTGCAGCATATTTGTCTTTATTTTATACTTTATCTCTGTCTCTCTCTCTCTCCTCTCTCTCTCTGTCTCTCTCTCTCTCTTTCACACACACACACACACACACACACACACACACACACACACACTTAGCCATAAATTTTCAAGAAAATACCTGACGGTACCTCACAGGACTTTGGAAATCAGCTGTATCTTTTCAGTATTTGTTTCCTTCAGTATAGCTTTCACCTAAGACTGGTAGTCTCTAAGATTGACAGATTTCCCTAATCAGAAAAATTGGAATTAAAAAAAAATCAGAGACCTAACACAGGATTGGCATTTTAATTTCATCTCATAAAAATTGTACAAATAATGAACAAGCCAAATAAAATATATATTGTAATTGACCTGTATGATTACCATCATTTTATAAAAGGAAGTGCCAAAAGAAAAATTACAACATAATCTGAGCATCAGGAAAGTTTCTCAATTTTCTAAATTCATATTGTTATCACCTTAATTCTCCCACCTGTAATCTTATAGCTGAAAAGCCCAAACAGGGTGATGGGTAAATTAATTTTTAAATCCAAATCTAAACTCTTTGGGATGACTTTCTCTTTTCTTCCTTGGGAAATAAAACTCTTTTTGATGTTCTCTATGTACTTTTTGTTTGGTTGAACTTGGGTTGTAGACTCAGGGCTTCGTGCTTGCTGTGCAGGTGCTTAGTCTCACCTCCAGTGCTGATTTTTGCTCATTATTTTTGAGATGGGGTTGGGTGCCTGGATATTGTCCACAGTAGTTCCTATACCAGGGATGCTACTATGCCCAGCTCCTAACTGAAATGGGGTCTTGTGAATGTTTTTCTGCCTGGGCTGAATTCCAACCATCATTTCCAAGAATTTCAGCCTAAGTAGGATCACAGGCATGAATCACTGGTGCTTGACTTACTTTATCTTTTATACCATTTTCTCAGACTTGTTCTCTGTGGCAAACGGATGCTTTGCCGTGATACTTTTCAAAGGATAAAACTTTCTATCATCAAATGTACTTTTTAATTATCCATTTATTTACTTACATATCATTATTTTTATATTTTCAAAAAAATATTGTTTTTAAATAGCTCTATTAAGGTTTGGTGTATTTATTTTTTAAGCTTTCATGTTTAATCATACAATTTGAATATAGGAAAAAGCACTCTTTAAAATATCACCAGATTATTGTCTCTACCATCGTGTTTTGAAACATATTTTACAGTCTACGAGACCACTGATCAAACCTCTTATCTCACATACATTTCCACCTTTATTTTTCTTTTTTATTGTGAAAGTAATGTATAGAGGGGTTACAGGGATGTAAGTAAGGTAGTGAGTATATTTCTTGTTGAACTTGTTGCCCCCTCCCTCATTTTTCTCCCACTTTCCCTTCCCCTATCTGCCCCCCTGCCCAAGTTGTACAGACCATTTCCAACATATTGTGTTGTGTATATTGCTTTGTCCTTTGTCTCACCATTCTGTTGTTCCCCTTCCCCTTTCCTAACTCAGATCAACATATATACAATACCCAGGGTATCAAAATCAAATGCAGTGACAACAGGGGATAAACCATAGGGGGAAAATACAAAAGAAAATAAGAAATCACATAGTACATTAAGAACAACAACAACAAAGAAACACCTTTCGTGTTCATGTCTTGGAGTTCATTTCTCTGAGCATCATCTTATATGGTCATATGTACATAACTATTGAGCTTTTCTGCTCATCTGCTAAGATTATCCTAGACTTACACTAATTATTACAAATGAGGGAAACCATGGGATCTATGTTTCTTTGAGTCTGGCTTACTTCACTTAATATGATTTTATTCCAAGTCCTTGCATTTCCTTACAAATTGGGCAGTGTCATTCTTTCTGATGGAAGCATATGGGCACATGGGTTGGTTCCAAATCTTAGCTATGGTAAATAATGCAGTGATGAACATAGTTGTGCCTGTAGCTTTAGTGTGGCCTTGTTTGTAGTCATTTGGGATTGCTGGGTCATAGAAAAACTCTATGTTTAGTCTTTTGAGGAACTGCCAAACTGCTTTCTAGAGTGGTTGAACAAGTTTACACTCCCACCAACAGTGTAGTAGCATTCCCTTTTGGCCACATCCCTGCTAGAATCTGTTGTTATTAGATTTCTTGCTAATGGCCATTAGCTAATGGCCATAACTGGGGTAAAGTACATTTCCATCTCTATGATTATTTCTTTTCTTTTTTTGTGTGTGTTGTATTTATCTCAGAGCCTTTCACTCTCATTCAGCTTTTCAACTCATAGCTACCACTTGAGCCATGCCTGACATTTTTTCTTTTCTTTTTAACCATTTTATATTTATTTGTTTATTATCATCTTGAAGTAGTTGTGCAAAGGGGTTTCAATTCAGCATGTCAGTTTATCTTAATTAGCAAGAACTGGTGTTTTGATGGTTAGTTGGAAATATGAGTCAAATTCTTCTGCCCAGGCTGGCTTTGAATCACAACCCTTAGATTTAGCCTCCTGTGGGGTTAAGATTAGAGGTACAAGTCACCAGCACCCAGCTCTTATTTTTATTTATGAATGCAGATTTAGGCTTTTCATATTTTTATGAAAAATATTTAGATAATATCTAATGCTAGGAATAAAATAATGAGAAAACATGTTCTAAATGGAATACTTTACAAAGGATACTGGGCATCTGGTTTCCGTATCATGGAGTGGCAGATCTCACATTAATTTTGTAGCTCTTAATCTCCAGAAACCAGTTCCCTGGCATCTATGGACTGATTTTATCCCTTTCTTATTGTGGGGGCTGCTATGTACTACCATGTCTAGAAGTGAATTTTGTGTGTGTATATAGGTATATATGTTTATATATATGTGTATATATTTTTTCTCTTGCTAATTGGAGTTTAAACTCAGGACTTTCCTGAGATGGGGGTCAGGAGATGGGGGTCTCTATATTTCTAATTACTACAAATGCAGGCCTAGGGCAAATTGTCCTATCTAAAGATTTATGTTGAGCAACCTGTACAGGTACTGCTGATAAAATGATAACTTTTCCTAAAGTTCCTGAAATTCCTTAGCATTGTCTGTTCTCCTTCTCTGTGAATGGATGTGGACATAGTTCTTCCAAGTCTACATTCTGGCATTAATAAAGCCAGGCTGTGAGAGCTGACACAATTGCCCAATGTACTTCCATAGAATAAAACACCTAGGTCCTTTAGCATACCAATTTAACCAGCTATTCATTCCTGAGTTCATAACAGTGCAAAAAGCCTGGGCTTTGAAATAAAAAATTAGTGGATTTAAATCCTAGTTCTACCACTTCTTTCCATTCTTGTGGCATTATCAACACAGGCCTCCTTTCTTTTTGTTTGTTATTGGCTTTTTTTATAATGAAGATTAAAAAATTGGATATGTCATGGTAGCCCATACTTGTAGTTCTAGCAACCAGGAGGACAGAAGTAAGGGGATTGCTGTCTAAGGCTAGCCCTGAGCAAAAGACCATATCTGAAAAATAAACTAAAGCAAAAAAGGACTGGGTCTCTTGCTCAAGTGGTGTAGCACTTGCAAATATAAGGAAAGTCCTGAGTTTAAACTCCAATTAGCAAGAGAAAAAATATATACACATATATATAAACATATATACCTATATACACACACAAAATTCACTTCTAGACATGGTAGTACATAGCACTTGGGAAGTAGAGATAGAAAGATTGTTAGTTCAGAGCCAGCCTGTGTTGCATAGTGAGACTTTGTCTCAAAAAACAAACTAGATAGATAAATGATCAATGGATGGGTAGACAGATACATACACAATTCATAAGGTTTATAAGAAATGTTTGTAAGCCAGATCATATTAAAACAAATATCCAGAAGTTAAAATACATCCTAGACGTTTAACAATGTTAATATCATCTTAATGCTATAACATAACAAAGTCATAAGAAAGAAAATTTGTAGTCCAATCTTTCCGAAACATAAAACCACAAATTAAAATATTAGCAAATAAGTATAGTTATACATAGAAAAAATAATATATTATGACCCAATAGAATTTATTATAGGAATAAAAGATGAGATTGTTTGTTTTTTGATGGTTTCTCCTTGGCCTCTACCTTTAATCTGAGGATTAAATCCAGGCTCTCTTCCCTATGGTCTAACAAGCCCACTCCTGGACATTTACTCAAATGACCACACACCAGCCCACACTATAGTCATCAGCACAACCATGTTCATTGCAGCATTATTTACCATAGCTAAGATATGAAATCAACCCAGATGCCCCTCAGTGGATGAATGGATTGAGAAAATGTGCTATATATACACAATGGTATTCTATGCTTCCATCAGAAAGAATGACATTGTTCCATTCATAAGGAAATGGAAAGACTTGGAAAAATTAAATTAAGTGAGGTAAGCCAGATCCAAAGAAACATAGACCGCATGGTTTCCCTCATTTGTAACAACTAGAATATGCCTATACAAGTTAATCCAGTGGATAGTAAAAGACAAATAATTACTCTGAGCATTCTCACAGTGAGAACAAAGGAGGATATTCTTTTTTTTTTTAATTTAATTTAATTTTATTTGTGAACATACTGTACAGAGGGGTTACAATTACATGGGCAGGATAATGCGTACATTTCTTACCAAGCATTGCAGCCTCCTCCTTTGGTTTACCCTTCACATCCCTTCCCAGCCTCCCCCCTCCCCCCTAATCCCAATCCTTCTCCTTCCCCCCCCTTTCCCACCCCCCCCCCCCCCGCCCGCACCGACGTTGTAAAGCTCGTTTTGGACATGTCAACTTGTACTTCTCATTGTTGCAACAGGTCCACCTGTATCCTTAAACAACTGGTTTTTCACCATCTCCTCCACAAGTGAAAGCAGGGGTTATACTGTGGGGGAGGGACATACAAAGCAACAAAGAGATAATCTTATAAATGCGTTAGAAACACATGCATGAAAGAAAAAAACATTAAAATACATATCTAAGGGTTCATTTTCCTGACATCACATTATCTGACCTTTTCCGCTTGACTCATACCTATACTAGTTATTGCAAATAAGGGAAACCATGGGACCTATGTTTCTTTGGGCCGGGCTTACTTCACTTAATATAATTTTTTCCAAGTTTTTCCATTTCCTAACAAATAGGGCAATGTCATTCTTTCTGATGGAGGCATAGAATTCCATTGTGTATATATACCACATTTTCTTGATCCATTCATCTACTGAGGGGCATCTGGGTTGGTTCCATATCTTAGCTATGGTAAATAATACTGCAATAAACATTGTTGTGCTGGTAGCTTTAGTGTGGTCTTGTTTGTAAACATTTGGGTAAATGCCCAAAAGTGGGATTGCTGGGTCATAGGGGAGTTCTATGTGAAGTCTTTTGAGGAACCTCCATACTGCTTTCCAAAGTGGTTGAACAAGTTTACATTCCCACCAACAATGAAGTAAGGTTCCTTTCTGTCTACATCCCCTCCAGCATCTGTTGTTGTTAGAGTTCTTGATTTTTGCCGTTCTAACTGGAGTGAGGTGATATCTCAATGTTGTTTTGATTTGCATTTCTTTTATGGCTAGGGATGTTGAGCATTTCTTCATGTGTCTATTGGCCATCCTTCTTTCTTCTTCAGAGAAGTTTCTCTTTAAGTCTTTCGCCCACTTATTTATTGGGCAGTTGTTTCTTTGAGGATTTGTTGTTGGGGGGTTTAATTTTTTGAGTTCCAAGTATATTTTAGATATGAGACCCTTGTCCGTTGTATGGCTAGTAAAGATCTTCTCCCAATCCGTGGGCTTTCTATTGATCTTGCTAGCTATGTCATTTGCCCTGCAGAAGCTCTGCAACTTTATGCAATCCCATTTGTCCAACCTTTCTTTGATTTGTTGTGTTTCCGGGTCTCTGTTCAAGAAATAAAGGAGGATATTCTTAGGAGAGGATCACAATGGCTCAATACTTATGTATATAGGACCATATAAAATGATGCTTATCAAAAAGAAATGGAAATAGGTGGGGTTTTGTGTGTTTTTTTGTAAAGATGCTGTACAGAGAGGTTACAGCTACATCAGTAAGGTAATGAGTACATTTCTTGTCAAGCATTGTTACACCCTCCTATGTTTTTCTTCCACTATCCCTTCCCTCCCCTACCTTCCCCTTTTCCCTCCAAAGTTGTAAGGTTCATTCCCAACAGTGTCTTGTAAGACTCATTGTTGCAATGGTTCATCCTGTGACCTTGTTTCAGCATTCTGTTGTTCCCCTTCCCCTCTGCAATTTATATAAATGCATATACAAGATTCAAGGTACCAAAATCAAATACAGTGACAACAGGGATAAAAATGAGTTTTTTTTTAATTGTAGTGTTTTCTGTTATTTATTTTTTCTTTATTTCCTTTGGTTTATTCCCTTTTGTTACTGTTTTTGGCTTCTGTATCCTCTGTCTTGTATGTAAGTTTATCTGATTTGGGAAGGGGAAGGGAATCACAGGAATGGTGGGACAAAGCATGAACCAATTCAGTAGTGATACTCACTAGACACTATGTTGGAAATGAACTTTACACCTTGGGAAGGGAAGGGGAAAAAGTGGGAGAATAATGAAGGAAGAGGTGACACTGTTCGATAGAAAATGTACTCATTGCCTGACATACATCTATATATCACTTTTACAATAAAATTTAAATTTAAAAAAGAAAAAACTAGGTTCTCAAATCTCAAACAGGTCTTCTACCACTGAGCTACCTGCGTAGCCTACAAAGTTGTTTTAGCATCAAAAGTCACATATACAAAATAAAAAGTAAAATAATGTATTTTACAGAAAATACATTTAATAAATTGAAAACTTGATAGAAAGTTCCTGACAACATGAAAAATAGTGAACTTACTCTGAAAAGCAAGCAGCTTAAGCTGAGAAAATTTCATTTAGTGATGGTTCTCAGTGATTCCTTCAATCCAAATATGGAAAAAGTCACTTCAATATTATTCAAAATTAGACATACCACTTCTTGAAATACAGATCCATATAGAAATACCCTTCAATGATTGTAGGAATTAAGGTTTCACTAGAAGTCTGAATATGGCTCTCAGGGACTACCAAACCACCTGCTTCAACAGAAAAGCAGTTCCATTCAGTGTTTGGCAAATTTACTGAAATTCAAGGACTTCTGTTGGTAGTTGTTTTGGTCCCCTTACCTCCACATTTCCTGCATACACACACATTAAAGCTTCACTTCCTCATGCTTATGATTTCTAGAATGTGTTAAGAAATAAATCATATAAAAATGGAGTTCCTGTAACACTCATTTTACATACCTTCACCTCAAACATTTTGTTCATTTTGAAAATAATCATTGGTATCTCCTATATCAGTTTCACAATTCAAGAATAAGCATTCATCACCTTACTTATGTAACTGTAACCCCTCTGTACATCACCTTTATAATAAACAATTTAAAAAGTAAAAAATAACAAATTAAAAAAAGAATATTCAGTCTTAGCAGAATGCTGGTGGCTCATTCCTGTAATCCTAACTATTCACGAGGCTGAGATCTGAGAATCATGCTTCATTGCCTGTCTGTGAGACTCTTATCTCCAATTAACCACCAAAAAGCCAGAAATGGAGCCAAGGCTCAAGTAGTAGACCACTAGTCTTGTGTAAAAAGAAAAAAAAAAAACAGGCTCAAGGACAGTGCCCAGGTCTGGTACAGGTGCATGCACGCGCGCGCGCGCACACACACACACACACACACACACACACAGACAATTCTTGCTTTAAGTTAGTCCTAATCTAGTGGGGAAGTGGGCAAAAATGTTTAAATCTACCTCACCATTGGAAGCTGTATTTGCATTGTACTACTTTGATGAAGAGAAGTGCCCCTGTTAGAGTAAGCCATTCCTCAGCCTCTCCTCTGTCATATTAAATCCACACTGCTTTTCTTCTCCTGAAAAGGGGCAATAAGAATCTCCAATCTTGTTTTACTGCATGCCTCTTCTTACATTATCTCAGCATTTCTCAACCTTGGCTACATGTTAGAATTTCTAGGAGAACCTAGATCTATTAAAGCTGAATCTCTGATATTGGATTGTCTGCATCAGGATTAAAAAAAAAATTCCACATTGATTTAAATGCATAACCAAGTTAAGAATCAGTACTTTATCTTTCTCTACTTTTTTCCATCCTTCTTCCCTTTTTGACTTCTTTCTTCCTTCTTTCCTTTTCCTCCTCACTTCCCTTCCTTTCCTTCTGTTCTTTTTTCTTCCTTCCTTTATCTACTTACTCTTCCTGTGCATTCCTCAATTCTCATTTGAGCTGAGAATAGTCAAAAAGTCTGTCTTCTTACATGAAAGTCTAACAAAAACCAGAGGCTAAACCAACTCCTACATTAACTTTCAGTGTCAACATCATTCCTCAGTGGTTGACTGAGAATTTAAAAATCAGCCTTGAGGGCTGGGAATGGGAAACAAAGAGGAGGCAACAATGCTTGATAAGAAATGTACTCATTATCTTGCCCATGTAATTGAAACTCCTCTGTATGGTATTCTCACAATTAAAAAAAAAAATCAGTCTTGAACCTGATGCTACAGCTTGCTAATCCTTAGCAAAATAGAGCTTCCTAGTTTAGGGCTAAATAATTTGGGAAAGAAGATCAAAAATATTGTTAAGTTTTCTTCAGAATCAGAGTTCTGACATTCATAATTTTATTTCTACTGAACAAGAAATTAACTGATTAGAAGTTCTTAAAGTGTATAAAGTCTCTGAAAATGTTCAAAGAATACATGAACTCCAAAGAACCTTGGTGGGTGAGAGAGAGAGAGAGAGAGAGAGAGAAAGAGAGACAGAGACAGAATAAGAGAGAAAATGTATGTCCTCTGTGTGTGTGTGTGTGTGTGTGTGTGTGTGTGTGTGAATGACCAGACTTGCTCCTCCTCTCTCCCCAAATCTGTAGTATACTGCCCTCTACTTCCCTTCTGCCTACCTCCAGTTTGACCCTAACTGTGGTCTTTCCCTTGTTTTCTGTTCTTCACCCACGCCCCACCCCCACTTTAGACTTCTCCTATTCCTGGCCTCAGCAATTGGTTGGCATGGAAACATTAGATGAGCCGCCTGGTGGGAGGGATGTTCTGTTTCCAAGTGAAAATGGAAAGGATTCAAGTGTGATTCACGTACAGCCATTTAACCCTTGAGTCTGTCCATAAATTTTAAACATATCTGTAGCTAGTAATTATCCAGTAGGTAAGGTAGACCATCTGGATTCAGCCCTTACCTACTTCTCCCCACTCCTCTGTAGCTTACCCCAAAAGCCCTAGGGATGGCACCTCAGGGAGCACCATCCCTTCACTCTCTCATCTTTACACAGGCCCACTCTTCAGTCTACATACTGTCTCCTCTACCTTGCCATTCTGTCTAAGAGAATCTTACTGCATTTTCAAGATCTAAGGAATCACCATGCCCCTACTTTTCATAACATGTCAGTTATCATGATCATAGAAACAAGTTCAAGTGATGGTTTACCTCCGTAGACTTGTGAGTTCATTCAAGCAGAAACATATTACTATGAAGAGCATGCGTGCGCAGTCTTGTCCTTGCCAATTCCAGAGCTTGTACAAGTCCCTCTTTGAAGACTCAAGTTTTCTCATACCTGATGTAGGAATGATGGCACCAGTGATGTGCCTGCTATTTATCAGGTGCCAGCTTTCTAATTTAATCTGGCTTAATCCTTACCCAATTCAAGGAAAAATGAGACAGCATGACCCCCTTTCATTGTGTGGCAATGTGGGCTCTGAGTTGAGAGAGGCCTGCTGTAAATTTCACTTATTACAAGTAGCAGAGCCAATATTTAAGCCCAGGATGGACTCTTCATTACTGTGTTTCTAGTGCTTGTCTGTAAGCAAAACACCTGTTCCAAAGCCTACCTTGGGGGAAGGGAAAGGGCTGGGCGGATATAGATGCATAACAAGATCAAGAAAAATTGCCTTGAAAAAGGATGGCCCTATCCTTCTCTAAGCCTAATGTGCATGGTTTCTCTGAAGTGTGTCAAAAGTCAAGAGTATAAAGATTTATATCACTCCTGTTGATACCCATAAACTGCTCTTAAAACATGTCTCCCTCCTCTTTGTATCTAGTGCCCCTAGAAAGGAAGATAAAGAGCCAGGTTTTTTGACAACTGAAAACCTGGAAGGGTGGGGGGAAGAATCTTTGTCCCTTGTCGCGGTCCTTCATCATGGTGCCACAGTCCCTTACTGCCAGAGAGGACAAGAATGAGGACAGCCAAGCAAGTGCCACTCAAGGGTTCAGAATTTAACCATTAGCCGGGCCATTCAGTGGACTTTCACTATTTTCTTGTGTAGCCAGTAATTTCAAAAAGGAAGGAAGAGGGAGAGAAACATGCTCTTATTCATGCATTTCTATTTTTATTTTATTTTATTTTATTTTTCATGTATTTCTATTTTTATATGCAGATAAGTGCAAAAATCTCTCTTAACACACAGCTTCTGAATGTATATAAATAATGCCTTGGATTTCAAAAAGAAGAACAAAGCTTGTCAGTTTGTCTCATACCAGCCACAACAGTTTTTTTTTTATTCTGTGCTTCTCCAGTGGTTCCCAGGGCTACTGGTTTTGGAAATTAGAGTGCCAAAAGTATTCAACAGCATGGTTTTCTATAGAATTTTAGAACCTTTAATATGTCGTACTTCTTCCTGGAACATTGCCATATTGCCTGCCTTCCCCGTATCCCTCCCTGTTCTACGCTCTGTAAAATATATTACTCAATTCCTTTAATACTCGAAAGTGCTAGGCAATAGCTTTCTCAGTTCTAACACATAGGATTTTTAAAAAATATAGCATACCCAATAACTAACATATAATGCCCAAGTCGTGATTCATTCTAATTTGCAACCTAATTAGATTGGACAATTAGATAATTATTTTGTGTAATACCCACTTTTATTTGAAGTCTGACTTTTTTGAGGAAAATAAAATGATTTGTTGTATATACAGAAATAATTTTATATTTTCAAAAAATCCCAAAGATTGAAAGGCTTAGGTTCTTTGATCAGTTGATCTAGGTTTTAATTTCTTTTTTTTTCTTTTCATTTACCAGTTATATGATCTTGGAAGATTCCTTTTTATTCTATTCTATTCAGATAATTTGATCAGTGGCTCTAGGTTTTAATTTTTTTCACTTACTAGTTATATGATCTTGGATGATACATTTTTTGGGGGCTTGGGGAGTTGGTCTTGGAGCTTGGACTCTGGGTCTGGGCACCGTTCTTCGGCTCTTCAGCTCAAGGCTAGCACTCTACCACTTGAGCCACTTTCTTTTTCTGCTTATATGGTGCTGAGGAATCGAACTCAGGGCCTCATGCCTGCAAGGCAAGCACTCTACTACTGAGCCACCTTCCCAGCCTGAAAGAAGATAACAATTTTATTCATAGTTTTTGTTGTGATGAAGAGTAGCACCAACTTCATCATCATGTGTAAGTTAAATCAGATACTTAGCCAAATGTTCTACCTACCTATAAACCATCTGAATAAATGGTGGTAGCTACCATTTACTATTATTACTTCACAACTTGCCTAGTTGTAAGGATTTAGTGAGATAATACAATAAATCATGTGACATACTTCTAGACAGACAGGATGCGTATAAAAAATGTTCCATCTATTATGGTTAGCACTGGCTTATTTTGTAACTGTTCTGCTGTTAGTATTTGAAATACTTCCATTTCCCAGAGTTCTCTTCTTTACCTTCTTTTATTTCAGTGCCTGTCATACAATAGGGTTCAGTAAATATTTAGTTACTTCCCCATTTCCCTTTTGCTCAGTTTTTAACACATACATTCCTTTGTAGATTTGTTCAGAACTGTGGACCTAGGAGAGAGAGCAAGACATGTAACTTGGGGCAGATTACTCTTATTTCTTGCCCTAAGATTTCTTTCAAGCAAAATTACATAGGTCACCTCTAGAAGTATCTTCCTATCAAGATACCCACTGACTCTTAGATTCTATATTAATCAGGGGTCCTAGACCAGAGGCTCAGGCCTTAGAGACCTACTGTTTGCAGTGCATTTAAAGATTTGACATGGGGAAAGAAAATTATAAACAGTGACATTCAATTTATTTACTTATTTATTTACCTTATCTGATATTTGAGAAGCATAACCCTGAGGTTACAAGATCATCCTTTTGCCAAAAGTGACAAACATTTAAAACTTGACAAACAGGATAATAGCCAGCCTGCTTCTGTGGAAGCCAGAAAGGCCCTTGAGTGATAATAAGGAAAATGTAATAGAAAACGGTAGGGTTCCAACAAGGCTAATTTAGAAGCTAGTTTAGCAGGCTTTTCTTTGTTTGGGCATAGGAAAGGATTTATGCTTGAAGAATGTAAAATGTCCAAATTATTTCAGCTCTAAGCTGGAAGTAAAAATGGGAGTTGAGAGACGAGAGTATGAATGCACAGATCTACACATGTTCTTGCACACTTCTAGTTTACTGTCAGTGGTGGGCAATATGTTCTGGTTTTCATTTGTAGATACACTATACACATGAAAATCAAGCCAGCTTAATGGGAAACTTTGAAGTTCTGTCACCTTGAGCCCCAGGGGCTCCTCCATCTGCTCTGACTGCACTTGGAGCCAGGAAGGAGACAGAGCCAGCTTTCTCATTAGCAGTAAACCTGTTGGACCAAGAGCATCAGGGCAAGTGCAACCCTGCTGGGGCATGTTGGGCACAAGGCTGGAGATGCTTATCTTGGGCCCTGGAGCCTTTGTGGAGAGTAATAGGGTGTTTCTAAGACTATAGTTATGATCTAGGTCATGTGTACCCATAAAGGTAGATATGGGACCAAAAGGAAGACTCTTCTTGGTAGGTTCTTTTTGGACACCTTTATTTCTGGTTGAAATCAAATGTTTTACGTCTGATTTGATATAAAATATTAGATTGAGCCATATGAAACCCAAAGAACAGGGGACACTGTTTCAATGTATTGGCTGCTAGCTATCACTTTCTCTCTTGTAAGAAAAGAGGGGATTAAAAATTGGAATGTGTGTATAATTCCTACCTATGCTTCTGTTAAAAGTCTTGTGTTAGAACAACGAATTGGAAACCCCTGAGCACATGAAAGAAGGCCACTATGGTTTGTTGGATTTAAAATTATAATCCTAGGGCTGGGAAGGTGGCTCAGTGGTAGAGTGCTTACCTTGCATGCCTGAGGCCCTGGGTTCAATTCCTCAGCACCACATAAGCAAAAAGAAAAAAGCCAGAAGTGGCGCTGTGGCTCAAGTGGTAGAGCGCTAGCCTTGAGCTGAAGAGCTGAACGACAGCGCCCACGCCCAGAGTTCAGGCCCCAAGACCGGACCCCCCGCCAAAAAAAATTATAATCCTAGTGCTATAAAAAACCCATTTCGTCTATTAGCCTGTTGCCCTAACAAATAGCATAATTAAATCTGCTTTAAGCTATTTTTTTTTTGGGGGGGGGGGGGTCTGGTCGTGGGGCCTGAACTCTGGGCCTGGGCGCTGTCCCTCAGCTCTTCAGCTCAAGGCTAGCGCTCTACCACTTGAGCCACAGTGCCACTTCCAACTTTTCTCTTTTTGCTTATGTGGTGCTGAGGAATCAAACCCAGGGCCTCATGCATGCAAAGCAAGCACTCTACCACTGAGCCACCTTCCCAGCCCCTAAGCTATTATTTTTAAACCAGCCATAGTATCAGAAACACACACATGTGCTTGTGTGCATGTCCTGTTCCACTTATCTGAATTATGACTACATAGAACAAAATGCACAGACCAGTGGATTTTAATAAAAATACACATCTATGTAATCACCACTCAAAATAAATACAGAACCTCCTAATACCCATAAGTTTCCCGTCAGGTCCAAGCTAGTCATTGTAAGGCTTAACTCCCACCCTGAAAGATAGCAATTATTCTGAATTTTGTACTCTGTTAGTTTGGCCTATTTTTCAACTTGATGTGTGAATTTATCATGTAGTTTTTATTCTTTCATGTCTAACTTCTTTAATTCAATGTAATTTTTAGGTGCTATCTCTATACTCTTACCTTTCAACAGCCTGTTATTTTTCAGTGGTGTATATGTCATTCAATCACATGAACATAAAACGATTTGTTGATGCAGTCTTCTCTTGAAGGACACTTAGATTATTTCCAAGTTGGGCCTATTAGGAAGAAAGCTGCTATAAACATTCTTGCAAAAGGCGTTTTGCAAAAATAAGCATTTATTGCTCTTGCATATATACATAGGAGTAAAATTGCAGGGTTAAGGTAAACAGCTATAAAGAAATAACTGGATAGCTTTCTAATGGTTGTGGTAGGCAGTGTATCGAATAGCCCTGTGCAATGCTAGGACTGTTGGGACCAAATGGGAGGTATGATATTATTTTAAGAGAGGGGAGACAATTACTTGCTATAAAATTTATGACAGTATTTCAAGAATACATTTATTGAGATGGTTCATTCTGTGAATGCTGAGAATATGTAATTTAAACACTAGCTTGCTTTTCAAGCATCCGCAGCTGTTTCTGGACATGGAGGCAAATCCCTTGGAGGCCTTGAAAATTTTGGTGGACTAGCCTTCCTAAAGGGCAACAACATTGTTTTATTTTCTGTCAAAGACGATAATAATGCGTGTGGAGAGATGTTGAGCTTTCAGTGCTTTGCTCCCTCTTTCTTAGATAAGGTTATGCTTTAGCTTCTGGCTAGACACATCTAAGGCTTCCCTGAGCTTGGTAAGAGTAAGTGCCTAAGAATTTTGATAGATGGATGTGGATTAGCTATTCTTTTTCTATTTGTTATGTCGTGTCTTTAAATGTATGCACTGATGAAGAACTGTCTGCTTGTGCAGAGGTTAAATGTTCAGTGGGTCTCAAGTTGCATAGATCATGAGGCACTCACGTGGGACAGAGCTCTCTGGGAAGTCTCCCCTGCACTTACTGTCCATTTGTGTTATGAGGCTGCGTGACTACAGCCCCTCTTTCTGTGCTCCTATTCCCCTTCTCACAGGCACAGACGAATATAGCACAATGGCAGTATAGCACAGTAAATGGTATGCCTTACACAGAGGTAATTGCTTTTATTGCTTTCTTTTATGGCTTGGTAGCGGGAAAGTGCTGACTGCCATGAAACGGCATAAGGCACTTACATTTATGGCAGTAGCAAAACCTTGAACCTGTACTGTTAAACTTTGTGCTTTTATATAACTGCATAAATTCCCACGATCCATTCATTAACCTGGTGTTTGCTCTGTTTCAGTATAGGTCCACTATTAAATGGCAGGGTGACCTTGAGCAAAGGCTTCAGCTCTGGAGTCTCCAGTATTTCATATCCAATGGGAGTGTACTAAGAGGTCCTAGCTCATGGGGTTCCTGTGAGGATTCATTGAGTTTAGTCTGGAGGAATTCTAGACTCTTGCCTGGTGCCAAGTAAGCACTTCCTGTTGTCCCTTTCTGGTGTTATTATTCCCCTATCAGCGCTTTAGGAACTAGTTAGAATCATTCCTTTTGTTTCTTTGCTTGTTCACTTGCTTGTAGTGGTTTGGATTATTCAGTACCATTCTTGAATAGGTTGTGTGTGTGTGTGTGTGTGTGTGTGTGTGTGTGTGTGTGTGTGTGTGTGTGTGTGTGTGTGTGTGTGTGTGTGTGTGTGTGTATATGTGTACATGCTAGTAAAGGGGCTTGAACTCAGGGCCTTGGCTCTAACTCTTAACTTATTTGCTCATTGTGCTACCATTTGAGCCACAGCTCTACTTATTTTGCTGACTAATTGGAGATGGCAGTACCATGGAATTTCCTGCCTGGGTTGTCTTCAAACCATCATTCTCAGATCTCAGCCTCCTGAGTCACAAGGATTACAGGTATGAGCCATCAGTGCCCAGCTCTGAATGGGTCTCAAAAAGCATGTCTTCCTTGTTTAAAAATTAGAATTACACGGGGCTGGGAAGGTGGCTCAGTGGTAGAGCACTTGCCTTGCATGCTCGAGGCCCTGGGTTCGATTCCTCAGCACCACATAAGCAAAAAGAAAAAAGCTGGAAGTGGCGCTGTGGCTCCAGTGGTAGAGCGCTAGCCTTGAGCTGAAGAGCTGAGGGACAGTGCCCAGGCCCAAAGTTCAGGCCCCACAACCGGACCCAAAAAAAAAAAAAAAATTAGAATTACAGAGGAAAAATAGAATTATAACAAATTTAATTTTAAAATCAAATCAGCTTTAATTAGCAGTTTATGAATTGGGTAGCATCCTAGCTAAAGGTAAGGTGATCCAGTGAAGTGAGCAGAGGAGGTTGGCCAAATGGGCAGAAAATGATCAAAGAGAGCAGAAAGAAGCAGCAATGACCACAGGGCATTTTAAAGCTGCTTTTCCTCAGTAAGCTTTGAGCAGAGGGGACTTTCTTACAGTGCTGACTTGAGTAAACTGTGCCCATTTCAAACCCAGTTTGATTACTTGGTCCTGAGAATAAATGACTTCGCTGCAGTTTTTTCTTGTCTCTTGGGTCTAGTATAAGCAGTCAGTCAAAATAATGGCTCACTTATTCCTCACTACTCAAGAAGGTGAGGCCTGGGATATTGTGATTCAAAGCCAGCTACAGCCAAAAGTCTACAAGACTCCCATCTCCAAAATAACCAGCAAAAAGCAGAGCTGGAAGAGTGCTGAAGTGATAGTGTACCAGCCATGAACAAGCAGCTCAAGTGAATGTGAGGCCTGAACACAAAAAGGATGGAGCAAAAAGAAAGAAAGAAAAGATGATGCTCTCCTATATACATCGTGTAATATATGTTCAATCAAACTTTCTTATAATTAGCTTTTATTTTCAATAGATTTTTATCTTCCTTCCTTCTTTTCTTTCTTTCTCCCTTTATTGATTGATTGATTGATATCCATCTTGAAGCTTGAACTCAGGGCTTGGGCACTGTACTTGAGCTTTTTTGCTCAAGGCTAGTAGCCTAGTGCTCTACTACTTGAGCCACCGCTCTACTTCTACCACTTTTTGCTGCTTCTGCTTCTCCTCCTCCTCCTTCTCCTCTTTTTCCTCCTCTTCCTCCACCTCCTTTATCCTCCTCTTCCACCTCCTCCTCACAGTCTTTCCTTCCCAAGCTGGCTTCAAACCACAATTGTCAGATCTCAACTTCCTGTGTAGCTAGGATTATAGGCTTGAGCCACCAGTGCCTGGTTAGATTTTTTTTAATTTTTTTTGTCAGTTGTGGGGCTTGAATTCTGGGCCTGGGCTCTGTCTCTGAACTCTTCAGCTCAAGGTGAGTACTCTACCACTTGCACCATAATGCCCCTAGCAATTTTCTGGTGGTTAATTGGAGATAAGAATCTCACAGACTTTCCTGCCCAATCTGGCTTTGAACTGCGATTGTGGGCTATGACATATATCCATTATTACAGTATCATACAGCGGCATTTATTACCCTATAAATCCCTGAATTGTTGATGGAGTATATTTTTCAGTTCCTAGGAAGACTTACCTACACAGAAAAGACATCCATGTCCTCAAAACCTCAAAGATAACCAAAACATGACACTCAAAGAGAATTGCATTAAAGAAACAAAAATCATGGTCAGAAGTTTTACTCTGGGACCACACTTGGAATGCAGTGGTGAGCCTGGCAATATTTACCATTACTGGCTGGGTGATAAATGAATAGATGAAATGTCTTTTGGAGTAAAGCAAGCTCTGTGAAGCATCATCATTGTTAACAGAGTAACCTGCTGAGGATCACTTTCTTAATATTTTTGGAGTGTTGGCATGAAAGCTCTCATCATCCCAGTGCTGACTTTTTGTTTTTAATTTAGTTGAGTTTAATAAGCTCTTCAGGCACTTTCTGAAAGCTTGAGCAAAGATATTCGTGAATATATTTTTGCTAAACCATGGTAATGAATTATGTATTTTGAAATCTATTTGTAGCTATTCATGCCACCAATGCAGAGGAATAAAAGGCCTTGGGTCTAATATCTGACTTTCTTGAGATGAATGTGATGTGAATTGAAAAGAAGTAAATAATCATGTGCTACATGAATCGCTGATAAAAAACAAACTATGGAGAACCATATAGCAATCAGGAAGATTCACACAGACTTAAAGCAAATTGGCAAAGAGTGTTTTAAAATTTAAGAGAAACACAAATTGCTTATTAAAATATGCAGATATGCTTAAATCAGTAATAATTCAGTCGTTGCAAATTGAACTATATTCAAATATCATTTCACATATGCAGCAAATTGACTAAAATTTCTAACTCCAGTAAATTCTAAGTGTTGGAAAGGATATAGAACTGTTATGACTGTCATCTACTGTGGCTGAAACAACCACTTTGGAAAAAGTTTCACTTCTTTATTTTTAATTACCTTATGTAGTTGTACAAAGGAGTTTCAGTTCAAAATGTCAGCTGATGAGTGCAGTGTACCTTGGCCAACATCACCCTTTCCATCCCTTTCCCTGGCAATACATGTTCCAACTTCCTAGCATTTATTTTATTAAAGACAATGTCACATTGCTTAGTAAAATTGAAAGTGCCAATCAACAACTCCTTTCTTAGGATTGTACCTTAGGGAAACTTCTGTATATTTGCATAAGAGGTATATATAGGATATTTGTATTGACACTGCTAATACAAAGATACTCTAATATAGAATAGACATGTCAATCATACAATGGATATAACAGTGACAATGAGTGACTAACAGATGCGTAACATATCCACATGGATGAATGAGCCTTGGGTACAATATGGACTCCAGGAAGCAAGTCATAGTAAACATATACAGTATGAGTCCATGGCATATTTCAGAGATTGTGGATGGATATATGTATGATAACACTGTGAATATGATTTGAAAACAATTTGCTGAAAATTCAAGCGAGTTGTCTCTGTAAGGAAAGTAGTTAGAGAGGAAGTGATGACAAGAATGACATCTAGAGAGATCCTAAGTTACTAATAATATTCTTTACATAGAACAGGCTTTTTATTTAAATTGTAAAGAGATTTATACAATTCCTCCCCATCTTTCCCTTTTCTCTCTTCCCTCTCTCCCCCACCCCACCCCAGACACTGGTTTTTACAAACTCTGAAAGACAGAGAGCCAGTATGGACTAATTGAATATATGGTTATAGTAGACAGAAGCATAAGGACAGGTCATGAAGCTCCATTGTAGAGTGCTTGCTAACATCTGTGGGTTCTCCCCATAGTACCCACCTCCACTAAAGTACAAAAGAGAGAGGATTTTCACAATAAAGAATACTTCTATTGAGTAATTGGATGATTGGATTGCATTTTCCCTGTCATTATGAGAGTGAATTATAAATAAAATTATATTAGTACTAAGAATTGACGGCCTACTTAGCAATATCATTTCCCATGTAACTGTTGTCAGATATATTATTTTTGTTGTACCTCACTGCAGCATTATGAGGCAGAAAATGATGTATTCATTTTTGCTGAGAGGTATGCTATGGTCAGAAGGGTTAAGGAATCTGCCCCATCCTAAGACTGAAAAGTGACCAAGAGGCTGTTCTGAAACTTAGATTTAGTCTGCCAGGCCCAGACCTCCTTCTCTCTGTTCTTCACCTCTCCTTTTTTCCCCTCTCCTTTTTCTCTACAAGCAAGACACTTAATTGAAGTCATAGGACCAATGATGTGCTTACTGAACTTGCAACCATTCTTCCCCTGTTGTAACTTTCCATAAAGATAGCAAGCTCATATTTTCATAATATTAGTGCATTGCCTGCTGCTGGTAGCTTCCATGCTTATTGGGAAATAATGACTCTGGAGAGCTAATCAGTACGAAGGGGCATGCATTTGGCCAAATGTTGTATGAGACCACAGGTCAATTCAATTACATTTTTATAATGATCAGATTTTTATATTGGAACATGTCAGATAATTGGCTGCAATGAAAAGTGCTAGGGACAGTTTGTAAGAAAAATTAATTGAACTTGGAGAGCAGAAAGACTCATTCATCTCCAAAAAAATGATATTTGAAAGCCAGAAACCCACAGTTCATTCATTTTCTCAGTCCACAATTTATGCCCAGTCTAGCTCATTAATCTCTCTGCTACTTTGTTGAAGTCCTTCTTGAGATAAGGTGTCCCAGGCGAAGCTGCTTGGGAGTTAGAATATGGCTCATTGGGAGAAGGACTGGCATAATAATTGGGTTTCAAACACAGCAGGGACAGTTATGTTCTCAGTAAGCATACAACACTAGGAGCTGAGGAATCAGAAGACAAAAGAGCTCTGATTGATGTCATGCACACTGCATTTCGCACCATGTCCACAACTTTGCTGACTGTAGACATTGCCTGGGAAGTTTCCAAGTGATTTGATCCTAAACTTGCCAGGGAAAAAGTACCTTAGGGGATTCAGCTAAGTTTGGGAGATTATTGGCTCATGTAACTTAATGCCTTGTACTCTTTGGCATGGCATCCAAGACCCTCTGCAAGGTGACCCCACCGAGTTGCATTTCTCCTGATTGCTGAAGGAAAGAACTCTATCCTTCTAATCACATAAAGCCATTTCACCTTACATCATTCCTTCACTGAGCATTCATCAGACACATATGCCAATTCATATAGATACTATAGAGAGCAGGTCAACTCCATCATTTCATGGTCTTAGTTGAGTTTCCAGAACTGGGACAGGCTTCTAAGAGAAGCTGCAGCACTGTCTGGTGTATGCTCAAAGACAATTGAAACATCTGCAAATGGCGAAGATGTCTACAGGGCCTGGTGGTCTGCATCTCCAAGGGACAGTGTCCGACATTTTCCCTACTACTCTTCCCCCTGACATCTCCAAGCATCCAGAATCCTTCCTTGAGGCTATCCTCAGAGACCATCTTCCTTTGTACTCAAGACACAAATCTGCGTTGTGGCTATCAACTAGAATTGAAAACTGATCTAGGGGCTGGGAAGGTGGCTCAGTGGTAGAGCACTTGCCTTGCATGCCTGAGGCCCTGGGTTCGATTCCTCAGCACCACATAAACAAAAAGAAAAAAGCCGGAAGTGGCGCTGTGGCTCAAGTGGTAGAGCGCTAGCCTTGAGCTGAAGAGCTGAGGGACAGCACCCAGGCCCAGAGTTCAGGCCCCACGACTGGACCAAAAAAAAAAAAAAAGAAAACTGATCTAATAGCTGACAGGATTAAACTTGTAATAGGAAAGGGGGGAAATTCTAGAGGTGGTGACTTGCAGACTAGGACTTTGATGGTAATGAGCCCCAGGGTGAATGTCCCACTTGCCTGTCTTCCTCTCCCAAAGAGTCATAGGCTTGCTGGACCAAGATTATGAGTAGCTATTCCGCCTATTCCCTTTTTCTTGTCTACCTGCATCATTCATAAGCAGTACTGCACTAAATCATCACATCAGAACAAATATTCTAAAATCCCACAAACTACAGGCTGCCAAACTTTGTGCATTAATTTTATACACTCGGCATTGAAAGTTAAAGTGCAATAGAAAAGGGATATAGAAAAGTCCCCAAAGAAACACCGCACTTTTCTCATTAAAAGTTGGCACTAGTAAGAAAGGTGATATTAAAATAGAAAGCACCCAAGTACATGCCTTTGGGAGGATGGATGGAGGGTACAGAACTCGAAGAAAAGAGGGTGAAAAAAATACAGCAGTTGGGCTGGGAAGGTGGCTTAGTGGTCGAGTGTTTGCCTAGCATGCATGAAGCCCTGGGTTCAATTCCTTGGCACCACATAAATAAATAATTTTTTAATTTAAAAATGTCGCAGTGAAACTAGCTAGAAACTTGCTAGAAAGTGAGCTGGGAGATAGTGAGGGAACAGAAGACATTGGATGAAAGAAAATGTACTCATTACCTGGCTCATGTGATTATAATCCCTCTGTACATTACATTTAAATAATATCACCTTATAATAACAATAAATTAATTATAAAAAACAGAAAGCAATAAAAGAGAGTAAAATGGACGTGTGCAAGACACACTCCCACTATGGCTAGCTAAGTAAATTAATCTTTTAAAAAGTGTGTGGGGGTATTTATTGGAATCTTGACTACATTCCCCCCATCTCCTTCTCGTCACTTGTCTACCTTTTTCCAGATGGATGACAATGTTGAAAGTGGTGATATTGATCAAAATGTGCATTCAGAAAACTGTGTACATGTGCAGTAATGTCTATATGATGAGCTTGCTTTAAATTACATAAATGATAGGTGTGATATCTCTTTTTTTGTATGTGCCAGCTTGGAGCTTGAACTCAGGGTCTGAGTGCTGTCCCTGGTCTTTTATGCTCAAGGCTGGTGTTCTACCACTTGAGTCACAGCTCTCTTTCTGGCTTTTTGGTGGTTAATGGAAGAAGAGTCTCATGGACTTCCTTGCTTGTTCTGGCTTTAAACTGGGATCCTCATATCTCAGTCTCTTGAACAGAGGCATGAGCCAGCTGTGTGATCTTGTTAGTTATGTCCTCAATTTTTGTCCCAGAAATGGAAAATAGGGAAGATCTGAGTAAATGGCAGTCAACATTACATCATACTCTTCTTGTCTATAGGCAACTTATCTACAGTCTCAAAATAATGAATAGCTACTAAAAACTTGCTAAGAGCCAAACAAATGTTAATAGGAGCATGAATTTTCCTATTAAGTTTTTCCGCTGAATATTTTTGTTTCAGAAAGATGTCTGGAGTCCTTCATGCAGAACCTATTACTCATTAGCTTAATTTTTTTGAGCTGTTAATAATAGATTACAGGCAGAATAATGAGTTCTACTAGCAGAAGTGTCACTGAAAATTAACCTGATAAAAGGAAAGAGAAGAAACTAGCAAATTAAGCTGGGCACTTGTGGTTCACACCTATAATCCTAGCTACTCAGGAGGCTGAGATCTGAGGCTCATGGTTCAAAGCCAGCTCAGGTAAGAAAGTCCGTGAGACTCTCATCACCAACAAACCACCAGAAAACCAGAAGTAGTGCTGTGGCTCAATTGGTAGAGTACTCGCCTTGAGCCGAAGAGTATAGGGATAGCGCCCAAGCCCAGAGTTCAAGCCCCAGGACTGATAAAAAAAAAAAAACTAGCAAGGCTCAAAAACATGCCAGCCTGTACCTTGAAAGCAAAGCAAAATCTTTTCCTCAAGATACAATCTAAGCTGATAGCTGAGGGACACACTTGAGAGGTGGGGATAGGGAGGATCTAAGTTCAAGGCCTACCTGGGAAAAAAAAGTTAGTGAGAACCCCTCATCTCCACAATACTGGCCTGACAGCACACATTTGTAGTCCCACTATGTGGGAGGCTGTAGGTAAAATGATCATAGTGTATAAAATTAACACACGAAGTGTGGCAGCCTGTATTTAGCGGGACTTTAGAATATTTGTTCTGATCATAGTCTGAGTCATTCATAAGCAAAAATCTAAGGCTCTAAATGAAAATAAAGCTAAAAGAAAAGAGGCTTGGGGGCATGGCTCCAGTGGTAGAATACCTGGCCAACCAAGTACCAAGATCTGGGTTTAAAAGTCCAGCCACTGGTGCTGGTGGCTCACATTTTATAATCCTAACTACTCAGGAGGCTGAGAGGAACACAATTCAAACCCAGCCCAGCAGGAATGTTCATGAGAATTATCTCCCATAACCATCCCCCACAAGCCAAAAGTGAAGCTGTGGCTCAAATGGTAGAGTACTATCCTTGAGCAAAAGAAGCTCAGAGACAAAACACAGACCCTAAGTTCAAGCCCCAGGACCAGTATTGAAAAAAAAAAAAAAAAAAGTCCAGTATGGCAAAAGGAAAGGAAATAAAGGAAGGAAAGGAGCAAAAGAGAGAGGGAGGAGGTACTGAAATTGGAAACTTAAGGCTAATGTAGCAACCCAAGCCTGAAATCTTCAAGCTCTAAGCTAAAGCCAATGCGAGGATGTAGAGAATTTGGGACAGATGTTAGACTAGTGCAGAAGGAATCACAGCAGTATTTAAATGTGTGTCAAGTTTAGGATGAGGGCAGCCAGCCTTAAAACCTGCCCCCTTGAATATGATGATGCCCAGAGCCATAAATGACACATTGAATGAAAGCCTTGACTCTCTGAGACAGTCTATTATATTTGGGATCCTCTATTTGCTAAAGCAGTGAAGTAAAGCATCTGTTTTAGAAAAAAGTTGTGCCTGAATAATTCATTTAGGTTAAATAAATGATTGTCAATGGTCCTAATAAATGAGGTTTAATGTATGTCAGGGAGTAAACTTTATTTCATGACCAGTATTGATTATCTGTGTGTATATTACTTCATTTAATCTCAAAATAATTCTGTTGGGGAGGTATTACTAAATCCAAAGGCAAATGCAATCTGGTACTCACATAGAGGATGTAAATATTTGAGGGTTACATAGCTAGATGGGTTTGAGGCTATTTGGAGGCCAAAGCACAGGCTCCTTCTATTGTACTGTCACTAGCCCGAGCTCATCCAATGAGCAGTCGCTTTTTGATTGAAGTGGGAGGGATCGCATACCATAGCATACAAATGCCAACCCTGTATATGCTTGGAGTAGCTGGCCTACCTTTCACTTTACAACCATGCGCAGGAGTGACTGAGAGGGTTTGATGGGAGTGAGTCGAGGATGATAACTTCTTGGTAAAAACAGCCAACAAGCACAGACAGAACATGTGTAGAGCAGAGAAAATTGTCACAATAACATTTGATCTCATTTTTTTCCCCTTTCTCAGAAATATGGAATTAAACATACCATCTTGCCCATGCAAAACTGAAATGTTAATGAGTTCTCACCATGGAGCAGATACCAAGTATTTCAGGCATAAGCCAAATAAGAAACATCCAGCCATGAGTATAGGCCCTTTCTAGATTTTATCTATGGGAGCCCAGTCCACCAGGCCTTTCATTTCTCTCCACCTTAGACTCTTCAGATGCAAAAGGAAAAGTGACAGTATTTGCCTCCTGAAGGATTGTTATGAAGGCAAGCATAAGAAATGTCAGTAAGTTGAAAGGTCAGATACTCTGTGCAGGCAGAGTTTGTTTTTATTTTTTGGATCTCTGTATAGGAGTGACATTTTTTTAATCTTCCATTTCTTTTCTTTAGCAAATAATCCTTTTGAATAGAGACAAAGATGATTTAGGCAGACTTCTTACTCCCAGAGAGCTCACCATCCTTTCCCTCACATATAACATAGAGATAATGGTCTCACTAATTTAATGATGCTATCTAATACCTTTATTTTTATTTGAGGTATTTTTTTGGGGGGGCTCCGGTTGTGGGGCCTGAACTCTGGGCCTGGGCGCTGTCCCTCAGCTCTTCAGCTCGAGGCTAGCACTCTACCACTTGAGCCTCAGCACCACTTCCAGCTTTTTTTTCTGCCTTTGTGGTGCTAAGGAATCGAACCCAGGGCCTCATGCATGCAAGGCAAGCACTCTACCACTGAGCCACCTTCCCAGACCTTATTTGAGGTATTTTCCATCTTCCTTTTCTAGATGTGTGTGTGTTCAGGTATGCGTGCATGCACATGCGTGCCTACCACCTGAGCCACATCTCCACTTTCAGCTTTTTGCTGGTTAATTGGAGGTAAAAGTCTTACTCACTTTTCTTTCCAAACTGGCTTTAAACCCTAATTCTTAGATCTCAGCTTTCTGAGTAGCTAGGCTTTTAGGAATAAGATACCAGTGGTCAGCTTCTAAAACATGGGGGGGGAGGGGGGGGAGGGGTTGTTGTTTTTTTGTTTTGTTTTTGTTTTTGGAGCCTTTGGAGGTGAGTAAAATGTGACTATACCCAGGTATTCTGACTCTTAGTTTCAAGTTTCTTTCTGTCATCACTTTCTCAAGAGAGAAAACTGGTATACTCATAATGAGCAATTATAAGTCTGACTACAGTGAAGGACCTAAGATATGACCCAAGAGCTATGGAGCTCAGAGGAAAAAGTTTTTAATTTTAAACTACATCTATTCCAGGATATATTCTCACAAGAAGAAACATTTAAATTAGATTGGTAAAATAGACTAGGTAAATGGAGGGGATGGGTGGGGTGGGGAGAGATGGGGGAGAATGATGAAAGTGGTGACGTTGATCAAGATGCATTGTACTCATAAACTGGTATGTGGAATTGAAACCCCTTCGTACAACTACTTAAGGATAATAAAAGTAAATAATATTTGTAAATAATATTTCCATCTGTGGAAACGATAGATGGAATTTTTTTTAAGGAGTCTGGTCTCATGTGTGAAGGACCTTACAACTTATATAAAATAATTTGAGACTTACTTCAAACTGAAAAGTTTGAACAGAGGAATTATAGAATCATTGCTGTGATGCAGAAGTTATCCTATGGGCCATGGGAACAATAGACTGTAGGTTGCTTGGATCTGAGGTTAGTAATCCAATTGGAGAGCATCATAGCAACATAGGCAAGAATTTAAAAGGACCTAGATTAAGACTGAAACAGTGCAGAAGGATAAAGATGATGGAAATAATACTTTAAATCAGATTCACTAATAGTAGCATGTTAGATTAGAAAAAAGAGGTCAGTGATAATCCGAGTTTCTAGCTTGGGTGACTGAGGAAATGGGAGAAAATGTGGAAGGTAAAGTCAGTGTTATGAAAGGAAAATTGTTTCTCAGTATTTTGACTTTAAGGGAGGAAGGAGAGACACCTTTCATTTCGATAATCAAAGCCAACTTTTCTGTTTTGACATGGTAGCTAATGAGATTTAATAAGACTCCTTAAGTCTTATTACTGTTGTGCATATTTTATTTGAATTTCTTAATGTCTTTAAAGCTATTTTTAGGATTGATGGAAGAGCTATTGTACTGTGAGAATTTAGTGTTCAAATCGTGTTCTTGTTGCCATGCAAAACAAAGAAATATATGCACTTGAAGCTTTCCATAAACTTCCTATCTCAGTATTTGAAAATTTCTTTCTACTTAAGTAATATTTTGTCATATTGTCTTACACTACGAGTAGTACATATCATTTATACTCAGTGAAAGGCATAGAGATTTGAGATTAAGGGCCAGAAAATTGACAATGACAGATGTTTATTTGTTTTTGTCAGTTCATTTTAAACTTCCACCCGCTCTTTTTGTTCATTAGATGCTCCTGTGAAATATTCTGAATTGTATTTTGTATTTTAGAATAAACTTGCATTTTAGCTACATGGTGTCTTCAAAAGGCAAGAGGAAGATCAGAAAAAAAAGTGGGCAAACACTGCGATTTCCTGGAGCTCAACCTGAGACCTCAATAGTACAGCATTTCCTGATTGCAATCAAGTCAGTTAGTTGTGGAGAAAAGTTGGAGTAAATGGATTGAATGATTCTCTTCTCTTGTAGTCAGAGAACCACTGGTAACACTAACTGGCATGTGTGGTAATTATTAAAGCCATTTGTTTGGATCCTTAGATTCTTTTTTATTTCCTTTTATGTTTTAATTTTTATTTTTATTTTAAGTAATTGTACAAAGGAGTTGCCATTCAACAAAGTAGTATATGAGTACAATGAATCTTGATCAATATCACCCCTCTCATTCTTCTTCTCCTAACCCCAAAGGTGATAAAAGTGAAGAAAATTACTCTGTCTTTCTCATAAAGTATCTGGGACATAGTACACTATTTTTCTTCAGTTTCCCCATCTGCAAGATGTGACTAGCGATAGAATTTTCACTAGAGGATTGTGAAAATGGAAAGAGAAAAGGCACATAAAACACCATGTACCCTGCTTAGCACAAGGCATTTACTATCTTCATTACTAATTGAAAACCCAATGCAATAATGTTCCCACTTGTTTTAGTATACCAGAAAAGCTGGAGCATGGAGATGGAATCCTACTCTACATTTATTAATACATTTGAGAAGTTGGAGGGCCTTGAGGGAAGTATTGTCTCTACAGATAAGTAGACTTATTTTTCCCTCAGTTTTTTCTCTGAAATAATGTAAATACTTTAAGTCATTTACATGAAAACTTGTACAATTAAAATGAGCCCTCATCCAACAGTCAATTAAAAAGTATTCTGAGCTCAAAAGACTCAATCCCCAAAAAACAAATCCTCAAGGAAACAACAACCACATTAATAAATGGGCTAAAGAGAGACTTCTCCAAAGCAGAAATAAGAATGGCACATGAAGAAATGTTCAACATCTCTGGCAGAAATAAGAATGGCACATGAAGAAATGTTCAACATCTCTGACCATAAAATAAATGCAAACCAAAACAACATTGAGACTCTACTTCACCTGTTAGTGCGGCCATTATCAAGAAAACTAGCAAAAACATGCTGGTAGAGATATGGCCAAAAAGGAACACTAGTACACGTTGATGGGAATGTAAGCTGTTGAACCACTCTGGAAAGCAGTGGTTCCTCAAAAGACTATGACCCAGCATTCTCACTCCTGGGCATTTATCCAAATGATCACAAACAAGGCCACACTAAAGTTACTAGTGCAACCATGTTCACTGCAGGATTATTTACCATAGCTAAGGTAAATAATGCCCCTCAGTAGATGAATAGATCAAGAAAATGTGGTATATATACACAATGGAATTCTAGGCTTCCATCAGAAAGAATGGCATTGCCCCACTCCTAAGGAAATGGAAAGATTTGGAAAAAATTAGATTAAGTGAAATAAGCCAGACCCAAAGAAACAGGTTGCATGATTTCTCTTATTTGTAATAACTAGAATCTGCCTAGGATATTCTTAGCAGAGGATCACAATGGCTCAATAACTATGTGGATATGACCATATAAAATAACTCTTATCAAAAGGAACTCCAAGAAATGGAAGAAAGAGTATTTTTATTGTACTGTTTGCTGTTCTTTTTTCCTTTCTTTCTCGCCCCCACCTTGATTTATTCTCTTTTGTCACTGTTTATGATTTTGTTACTCTTTGTCTTCTATATAGGTTTATCTGATTTGGGGAAGGGAAGGGGGAAAGTCACAGAAAAGGTGAGATAAAGGGTGAACCAATGCAACAGTGATACTCACTAGACATCATGTTGGAAATGAACTTTACAACTTTGGGGGAGTGGAGCGGGAAGTGGGACAAAATGAGGGAGGGGGTAATACTGTTCGAAAGCAAATATACTCATTTATGTAACTTATGTAACTGTAACCCCTCTGTACATCACCATTACAATAAAATTTTTAAAGTGCTCTGAAAACTTTATATTATGAAAGTATAGAAACTTATCACTGCATGTTAATACAATTATCGTGTGTGAAGCTGTGCTTCAGACAATGGCAGAACTATCTTTTAGTTCAAATTCCACTTGGCTCTCTGGAGTGCACTTCAGTTCTTTTCTGAAATCTGACCTATATTCAAAGTAAGAGTAAGTTTTGAAACATCGTAATGGAAGCCCATAAGCTTTTACTGAGGAACTCTACATTAAAAGCTTTAGAAACTAAGAATTATAACTCTTTTAGGAAGGATCATTTCACAACCCTCACGATGGCAGCTCAAGTCAGAAGCATCAGAAGCCATCTGTTATAATCCAACCCTTCCTTCTCATTCAGTTCATAAATTCCTCCTAAAATCCTTTACATGTGGTTTCTTTTTAACAACTCATGTTCTTAGGGCATCATATTTGTATCTATTATAAACTTTGATGGTTCCTATCTAAGGAAATGAAGCCTCTAATTTTATGCTTTTTGGATCAATTAAATGTTCTTTAAGCATGTTGTTGGCTTAAACAGTATCATGCATATGAAGCATCTATGTAAATTAGAGTGCTGAATACAATTTATCATCTCATGCTGTATTAACTAAGCTAGGACAGATAGTATCACTGTAATAGATTATCTTTTAATTGATTAGCACAACAAATGTTACTTCTCAACCCACAATACAGGCCAGTTGGGACTTGAAGGATTCTACTCCACTTAGGCACTCCGTTCTCAGGATGATGGTGATGTGGGATTCTTGTGGCTGTACCATGAGGAATAAGTTTCCCCACAGACACCTCAGAGGAGAAAGGACTGCACACAGACACATCATAGATCATCCATCAAAACAAACCACAGATATCTAGCAAACTGCAGTGGGCATGGATCTTTGGAGAGCTGTTAATTTTTCATTTTAGTAGTTTTATCCAGGTTAAGGCCTTGTATTTTCTACTACTTTTTTTAAAAAAATCTTTTAATTGACGTGATGTTTATCTAGATATCCTTTCAGTTTGAAATATGGGCAGCTCATTTTAAGTCACTTCATAAGGACTTACATTATATGGAAAAGGATGGGTTATTCCATGCTGTGTTCTTGTCAAATAACAGCACTATTTTTATTTATTGTGAATGTAATGACTCAATTTTGGATTATTTATAGCTAGGCAAATTTACGCTGTACTTTTACAAATATCAATTTGATACTTGTCAGTGCTGAATTTCCATCTGATTTTTATGGGTTGTCTTTGTATGAACTATTCATTCTAATTCACTCTCTCCTATTACAAAATATCAATTTTGATGTAGACATTGGATGCCTGAGTTAATGCAGCTGCTTCTAGCCATATGTTATGAAAGAATGATTTTTTTAACAAAATGAACAACCTCCCCTTTCCCCACAAAACCCTTGCAAACAGCACATCAAAAACAAAGCCAAAGATAATGACAGTCTTCTGGAAAAGCTACTGATCATTTTCATGTCATCTTCACAACACCCTTGGTAAAAAAGTATAAATTGTTCATAGTCACATAGGCAGAAGTAAAAGAGCCAGGATATAAACCAGACTGATTCTTTTCTGAAGCCTGGGGTCAAGGAAGATGATCACCTTGGGTACTGCCATCTTATGACGTTTGTGTTCACAACCCCAAGTAGTCATAATGATGCTCACTGAGTTGGAGAGGCATCACAGACAGTGGTTAAGACCACTAACCACCTTTGGAGCTAGATAGTCTGAGTCCTGCCTGGCTGTGAGATTTCCTAACTAAGTTGGGCAGGTTTCTTGTAATCATCTGCATGCCTCAATATTTTCCTCTACAAAATGTGAAGAGAAACCTGAATCTGACATATAAAAATACTAAGGGCGGGGCTGGGAAGGTGGCTCAGTGGTAGAGCACTTGCCTTGCATGCACGAGGCCCTGGGTTTGATTCCTCAGAACCACATAAGCAGAAAAAAAAGCCAGAAGTGGCACTGTGGCTCAAGTGGTAGAGCACTAGCCTTGAGCTGAAGAGCTGAGGGACAGCGCTCAGGCCCAGAGTTCAGGCCCATGACAGGACCCAAAAATAAATAAATAAAAAATAAAAAAAAGTAATAAGGGCAGATTAAGTAGTTACCACAATAAAGCACTTAGAACCAGAAGTAGCACTTAATAATAGCTATATTATTTTTTAGCTCTAACCATCTCTTGATACAGGTGCAAAGAAGGAAACTACTCCCAGGCTCTGGTAGAATGCCTGTAATCCTACCCACACAAGATGCTGAGGTCTGAGGATCAAGGTTTGAAGCCAATCTGGACACACAAATCTGAGAGATTCTTACATTGAATTAACCAGCAAAAAGCCAGAAGTAGAAGTATGGCTCATGTGGTAGAACATAAACCCTGAGTGAAAACACCAACGGGCCCTGAATTCAAGTCCCAGTACTAGCATGCACATGCATGCATGCACGCACACACACACGTGCACGCACACATACACACACACACACACACACACACACACACACACACGAATTCTTTTAAAAATGTGATATATGCACATATTGTTTAAACTGAATAATTTTATGTGATCCTCCCAGGAGACCCACTAATTGGGTTATCCTCTTTAAAAAGAAAGAAAAAAACAACCTGAAGCACAAAGAATCACGCTACTATTACCGTCACTCTGTTGGTAAAATGGTTAAAACCAGGCATATATCCCAGGCTTGTTAGTATTACAACAGGAAGACAGCATTGAAGTGAACTTACTATTGGGCTGCTTTTCACAAAGTATGAAAAGACTTTTCCTAAACTGACAAGTTACTGAATGTAACTTACATTTAATCAATACCAACAACAGAGGCTGAAAAGTCCTATTGTCTGGACCCAAACTCAATTGTGTTTCAGCCTGGGCGATGTCAATGTCCCATCCTTGACTGACTCTGCAGGGTTTGAGTCCATCCCAGGCTCTTCAGCTGTCCTGAGCACTGTTTGTATCTCTACTCTGCCCAATGCTGAGTACCTGCAGGCCGCCTTTGGCTAACCATCATGCTTACACTTGCCCTGTTATTTGTTGAATGCTCTTTCTGTTCTCACTCTGGGACTATTGACCTTAATGTACCCCAGTTTCTTTCTTTACCTTTTAATATTCTCTTATTTCTTCTCTCTTTTCCTCAGGCATTGCTAAGTTTCCATCTTTGTTATATACAATTATACTATCTCAAAGCTACCTTACTTTCTTGAATCTTCAAACTTTGAATGACTTTTCTGCTTCCTCTATGCTGGTGACAAATGCTTAGACAGCTCTCCCCTCCCCCCTCCCCTCCCCCCCCCCCCTCCCGAAGAAGGAGTCACTGTTTTTTCATTTGCAAAGCTCACTGGAAAAATACTGCAAAATGAATGTTTCTCAGCCATAAAATAAATACCTAAATGTTGCTCGCATACATTTGTGCCAACTCTCTTTCTTTGGTCTTGCACCTGAGATTCTGTGTCCAAAAATGATTGATAAATGAAACAAGTAATAAATAATTAGAAGCTGGTGCATACTACACCACAGAGCGACATGAGTATGACCTGCTAGGATACAAAGAGAGGCACAACAGGCCCCCAAAAAACAGGTCCCATGGTTTCCCTTATTTGCAATAACTAGTATATGTCTGAGTCAAGCAGAAAAGGTCAGATAAGGTGATGTTAGGGAAATGAACCCTAAGATAAGAATTCAAATGTTTTTTTTTTCTTTCATGTGATTGTTTCTAATATACTTATAAGATTATGTCTTTGTTGCTTTGTATGTCCCTCCCCCACGGTATAACTCCTGTTTTCACTGTATTTGATGTTGGTGTAATTTGTGGAGGGAAAGGGCAAAAACAAACCGTTTAAATAGGGATACAGGTGGACCCATTGCAACAATGAGATGTACAAGTCGTAATGTTGAAAAAGGAACAATGAACTTTACAATTTTGGCCAGGCATGGTTGGGGTGGGGTGGGGGGGGGAGTGGAGATGGGCAGGGGAAACAAAGGAAACAAAGGAGGAGGCAACATTGCTTGATAAGAAATGTACTCATTACCTTGCCCATGTAATTGTAACCCCTCTGTACAATATTTTCACAACAAAAAATAAAAAATAAAAAAAACAGAGAGGCACAGAATGTTCTAGTGTATGGCTACCTCTGTGTGTGTGTGTGTGTGCGTGTGAGAGAGAGAGAGAGAGAGAGAGAGAGAGAGAGAGCGCACATGAGTATTTGCAGCAGGCAGGCAGCAGACAGGCAGTCTTCTCTGGGGTAGATCTGATCTCTCTGGCATGGTTAAATGTTAAAGAGACAATTTCTAACTTTTCCCTTTGAATATTCAGCATTCAAAGGCTATTTCTTCTTTTATGCCAAACTGAGGCTCAACGGAAGAGTTTTTGAACAGAAGGGAGTATTTCATCCTTCCTTAATTGGTATGCCTTTGCTAAAGTGAAACTTAAATGAAGGATCATGCAAATTACCTTCTGCACTATTTTCTGATCCAACTGTATTGGAGTGAAAAGAGCAAGCTCTTGAGAGCTCAAAACCCCTGGGTTGCTACCTTGATCTTCCACACTGTAACTGTGACACTCAGATAACTCACTTTGCTTCCTTGAACTTTTGCTTCTTCGTGGATAACCAGAAATAATGAATATCTCCCTTAATGGATTGTTATAAAAAGATGTACCAAAAATAGTAATGGCATATCGTTCAGCTCAGTGTTTTCTATCATTGTTTCTCAAGTATCTGTACAGTATAATTAAAGCATATAATAAATCACTTCCCTATTACTTCTATCCCATGAAAAAGTGTTATCATTCCTGCATTTTGTTTGAAAATGAGAATTTTACTAAACCCCCTAATAGACTTACAAACTCATTAAGTACAACCAGTCCATTTATTATACAGTTGAGGGGTGAGAACAGCCCAGACACAGATGAGCCAGCTTGTGATTCCCCTGGTGAGCTGTGGGCATCCCTCCTTGTCCTCTGAGAGCAGAGATAGTGTCTTCAGCCATTATCACTCTCCCCACCATGAGCATGTGACATGGTTGGCATGGGTTAAATGCATAGAGACCTGAATTGCAAAGTATTTCTTTTGGCTCTCTGCTCCCTATCCTTGGATCACAAAAGTATGGAATCTGATAGATGATATTCTCATATCTTAGGCCTGGACAGTATTGGAACTGAAGCACAATTAACAAAGACAGTAGTCTCTACGGTTGTCAGGACGAAGATTTGTAAGTCAGCTCCAAAGGCAAGCATGTCTAAATGAAAAGCAAAAGGAAATGTAGGAGCCTCGTGTCTAATACTCCAGAAACCTGGCTTTACTTACAGTTCTTTTATGGTTCTCATGTGATATCAGGGTCCTCAGGCAAACCCATGCACAGACCCCAGGCTGATTCAGCAAGAATGGTAGCTGCTCCCTTACCACCCTTGGGTTGGACTAGTAGAACCTTCCTTTTGTCATTGAGGCCTACCGAAGAACCAAGCTGACACACCTTCAAAGCTTCAACACAAGGCATTCTTACTGTCTTTGAAATAAGGTTGACTGAGAATAAATAAAAATGATCCTTTCCAGGATCAGACTTATTGTCTCCATTAGCAAAGCAAGTTGAAATTATCCAAGAAATGATGCAAATTTACCATAGCTCTTGTATCTTCTTACAGCAATGCATTTTCATGTGAAATAATGTTATTTTCCTCCTGACATTTACTCAGAAATGATACTTCGTCATAAAGCAGATCCTCTTGTTTGTAGAATTTAACTCTCTGATTAAGAATATAATTCTCCATTCTTTTTGTCTAATCTGAAATTGTTCAACCAGTGAAGGATTCTTATGTTTAAGGTACCAGGTCTCAACTGAATTGTCATAGTACATACAGTGGTGACTGTCCTTTCTTTTATTTTTCTTTGCAAGTGATTTATAAAAGAAAATACTCAAGCCAGGCGCTGGTGGCTCATATCTGTAATCCTAGCTACTATCTGAGGATCATGGTTCAAAGCCAGCCCAGGCAGGGAAGTCCCTAAGACTCTTATCGCCAATAAACCACCAGAAAACCAGAAGTGGTGCTGTGGCTCAAATGGTAGAGTGCTAGCCTTGAGCTGAAGAGCACAGGGACAGCACCTAGGCCCACAGCTCAAACCCCATGACTGACAAAAAATAAAGAAAAGGAAGAAAGAAAAAGCTCAAAAAGCACATGCAGAATAGGTGGCATTTGTTGGTTATTTTAGAGATTGAAAATTATGATTTACATAGTTGTTTCTTTTTCTTTTTAAGTATGGTCATCTATTTTAATGAGGGAGAAAACAAAGATGGAGAAAAATGGTAGGAGTCCAGTTCCATCAACTGTGCGTATGAGCACAGTGATACTGCAGATATGTCTATTATGAATGACCAATAAAAGGATTGACAAATAGTTGTGCGATGATGGAAATAAGTTTTTTCAGGCATGACATTCTTTGAAGTTCTATATAAGGTAAAAAGTTCTTTATATGGTAAAAAGGCAAGAAAAACCCAACTTACAGCTCTGTTTGGCCTTCAGTAGCACATACTTTCCATATTTTAAACCCTGTTTTTTTTCTTGTATTAGGACTTGGACGCAGGGCCTGGGCTCTGTTCTTGGCCTTTTTGTTCAAGGCTAGTAGTGCTCTTCCCCATGAGCCACAGCTCCACTTTCAGCATTTTTGGCAGTTAATTGGAGAAAAGAGTATCATAGACTTTTCTCCACAGTCTGGCTTCAAACCACAATTGGCAGATCTCAGCCACTTGAGTAGCTAGGATTACAGGCCTGAGCCACTAGCACCATAAAATGAAAACATTTGCATCTTAGTTTAAATATCTTCCATCACTTCATTTTTACTAAATAGCTTTTATGAATAAAGCACAAGTAAAAAATTAAACTTGCACATGTAATTTGTTTTGGTTTAAAATCTGAATATAATCATAAGAATTGGTCATGTTCCTCAATGTCACCCATTATGTTGGTTCTCCAGAAACAAAATTGCTATAAATTCATAGTCAAACTAAGACTTCATACTCTAAAGCGTGTCAGAAAGAGATAGTTTTACAAATACCTTTTGATATTTGATATTAGAAAAGCCATGAAAATAGAGCAGCTTCCTGTTGGATCTATCCTAAAGTTTCAATTAGTGTCTTACGATGACACATTGCTTGTGTTCACAGACAGTAAGGTAGGGACTTATTCTTGAAGTTTTGGGAAAGAAGGAAGTGGAAAGCACTTCCTGACCAGCTTTCTTCTGGGAAAGAAGACCAGAGACAAATCTTAACACAGGAGGCAAACCCTAGGGGAAGCAGAAGGTGGGGAGGGAAAGGAGCATGTTCTGCTCTACTACTATCAGCCTCCATATTCTGAGAAAGTTCCTTGCATAACATGTCTTTATTTCACAACTAGATGGTCTTTCTTGGCAAACATTTCATTCACGTGTGAACAGAATGTATAATGATGATGTTAGAATATTTGATGGTGTTGTTAGAATATTCTATAAAGGTTAAGATAGTAATATTGTGCCAGATTTTTATCTAATGAATTTTAAGACTCCATTATTACCTACTTAAGGATTTTGAATTGTTATGTCCTCTTGATTAATTTGCACCTTTTTTGCAATAAAATTTTCCTTTTAAAATCCTGACCATGGTCTTTGCCCTGACATCCACTTTCTTGAATATTGATGATGCCATTCTAGTCTTCATTTTTAATAGTGGTAGCATGATATATCTTTCTTCTATCCTTCGAATTTTAACTAAGTCATTTCTTGATACTCAAAATATGAGCACCACTGTTTTCTTGCCTATCTTGCTTCTGATGAAGAATCTGAGGCCATCTTTATCTCCTTTGTTCTCTACCTATGTCTCCATTGTTTCCTGACACAAACATTTTTTGTCTTTATTGCTTGTTTTTTAATATATATTATTATAAATATCCTGTACAGAGGGGTTACAGTTATATGAGTAAGGTAATGAGTACATTTCCTATTGAGCATTGTTACCCTCTCCTTTGTTTTCCCCTCCCTACCTCTCCAACTCCTCCCTCCCCACCCCCCAGGTTGTAAAGTTCATTTTCAATATAATGTCTTGTACATCTCATTGTTACAATGATTACAGGTTGACCACCTGTACTTATTGCTAGTTTTAAAATGACTATGATGTGTCAAGCTTGGTGTGTTTCACTTTATGTTTCTTGTGATTATGGGGTATTGAGATTCACAGATCTAAAAATTGACACTCTTCAATAAAATTTGAGAAAATATTGGCCATGGTTTCTTCAGATAATATTTCCCTCCCTTTCCTCTTTCTTTCATTACTATGGCTACACATAAGTTATCTTACAGCTCAGTAATATTCTCTTCACATTTAAAAATTATTTTTTCTCTGTTTCCTTTAGATAATTTCCTTGCTAAATGTTTACATTGATTTTGGTTTCTTTGCTGCATCTCATTTCTCATTAATCCTATCCAATGTAAATTCAAAAATGATATTTTTCACTTGACATTTATGTCAGGGTTTGCTTGTTTTTTATTGATTTTTTTCTCTTCATTGTTAGTTATGTTCCCCCCCCTTTTTCATATTTAGTCATCTTTAATGTCAAGCATTGTGAATTTTGCTCTTTTGTGCAATCAATATTTCTGTATTCCTATAAAAATCGACCTGCATTCTGGATGTGGCTGAAGTATCTGGAAACTGATCTTTTCAAGCTTGCTCTTAAGGTTTCTTTAGGTAAGAATAAAGCAGCATTTAGTAATTACTTCTGACTACTGAGGCAAGATCTTCCTGTGACTGCTACTTACAGCCCCATGAATTGTGGGTTTTCTAGTTCAGATAGTGAGAGCCAATATTGTTCCTCACCTGCAGGGAGAGGGGACCTTTATCCTGCCAAGGACCATGTGAATATTTATAGCCTCATTACATTAAGCAGGCAGGTTGTGAGCAGTGGTGAGGAGCATTTCTTGCCCATCCTGTTCTGTAACCAAATGATTTTGAATCCTAAAGGCTGGAGGTTCCCATCTTGTCATCTACGTAGTCCTTTAAACTGGTTCTTGGCCCTCATAGTACACACACACACACACACACACACACACACACACACACACACACACACACACACACACACACACACACACACACACACACACACACACACACACACACACACACACACACACACCAGTCACTACCCTGAAGAATAGTCAAGAGGTAACTGAACATTTCCAGAATTTTCTTACTATTCAAATTCCTCAGTTTTTGAAACAAAGGGTTCATCTTTGCAAATATTAAACAAAAGCACACAAGAATATCTTACGGCAAATTGGAGTGGACTTTCTATGATTTAAACATTTTAAATAAAATGTTCTAATATTAAAAGATATCCAGCTTTCCCAGCTTACAAACATCTTTCTAACAGGCTCATGCCTGAAATCCTAGCCACTCAGCAGGCTGAGATGTGAGGATTGCTGTTCAAAGCCAACCTGGGCAGTAAAACCCCTGAGACTCTTATTTTTAATTAACTATCAGAAAACTGGAAGTGCAGCTGTGGCTCAAAGTGGGAGAGCACTAGTCTTGAACAAAAAAGCACAGGGACAGAGCCCAGGCTCTGAGTTCAAACCCCAAAAGAGACCAAAAACAAAAACAAAAAACATGATTTTAAAAAAAAGAGCACTTGATGCCAATAAAAGATAATCAAGAACTATGAATATATTAAAATCCACACATTCATCGTATCAATGATATTAACCATTAAAATCCACTTCTGATTCCCTACCAATCTTTCATGTTCTTCTGACTACAGGCAACTTTCAGAATTTCCTACAACGAGCAAGTTCAGCCCACTCTTCTCAGTAATATTTCCCACTGTCTATAATAAGCCATCATTGTGGTCTATTAATGCAACATGCACCCTTCTCTTTTGCTAAATTATAGTGCTTTCCATTTGCCAAAGTCATTATTTAATTTAGTACTCACAGATTCTCTGCGAGTGGGCAGAGTGAGTGGTGAATATCTGTTTCAGAGATGAGGAAAAGTAGGCTCAGGATGTTATATAATATATTCAAGGTCACCTTTGAGCAGGGCTGGACCACCTTTGCAAGAAAAAGGAATGTGAAAGCTTATAAGTACAGTAGATAAATTCAGACCAGAATTTTCAGAATTTCAGTACTTTTTGTCCTACATTTTCATTAGCACCAATTAGCTGTACCAAAGGGTTTCATTTGAATATGTCCAGACATGCATACAATGTACCTTGATCAGAGTCACCCAACTATCATTCTTTCTTGTTCTTTTTTTCCTGAAACAACTTCAAGCTTCATTGTTCTATTTTCACACATGTACATAAAATATTTGAACTACATTCAGCCCTCATTACATTTGCTGTATCTTTCACATGGCACCTTGGTGTAATAAATACTTCTTGGTGAAATTAAGTAAAATAACTGGATCACAGAAGAAATTTATTTTAAAAGGCAAAACTAACAAATATCTATGTAACTATAGACAATAACTCATATGTCACTTAATCTAAACATCTCCCTTACCTATTTTCCTCATTATTATTTACCCATAGACATATCTCAGAAGAATACAATTAAGAAACAGATTTAAAACATGTTAAAAGGTATTTTAATGAAACAGTAATTGGCTGTCATAGTAATAACAGGAATATCACTCCTTTATAACTCAATAGTCATTTGCAGCTGATAAAGCCTGTGTGTTATCTCATTAGATTCACCCCTACATTTGGATTTATTATCCTTAAGGAGTTGTACAAAGGAGTTTCAACTCAAAATGTCAGCTATGAGTGTACTTTATGCATCTCTGTCAAGGCTACCTTTTCCATCATTCTCTCCCCTCTCTCTCTCCCAACCACATTCATCCCCTGAACTTACCTGGTTCTATTTTCACATATATATATTGACTGTATTCTCTCACCCTTCCTCTCTACATTTATCTGGCCTCCTTCCCCTTAACTTCCCCTACTTCCTCCTGAAAATACATTTTTCAGATTCTTGCCATTCACTTTGTTAAACTATAGGTTAGTTATTCAAAGGAGTTATACTATTGGAATCTTCCACTGCATATATAATAGTTTAATCACTTCATGTATATATGCACATGACCTTATATGTTTCCATATGTGTTTATAATTTAGATCCAACTTACACATCTGAGAGAAAATATGTGCCCTTTGACTCTCTTAGCCTGAATTATCTATTTATATTCAATGTAAGTTTTTAAAAAAGCATCCTTAAGTAGTTGTACAAAGGAGTTGCCATTGAACAAACCAATTTTTACATATGGTTGATAAATGTGGTCTCAGAGTCTTCCTTGTGCTTTACCTTCTTCTCCTGGGCCTTTGTAATTAGCATATGGTTGGAAGTGGATCCAGACTAAGGATAGACTGATGGCTTCCTAGTTTGTATACTGGACAGTTATAGGTCCTTAAGAAAATAATAGAGTGGGAAGCAGTTATCATACCCTGAACTCTGTACTAAGTCCTTGAACAAAGGGCTGTGTGAAATGACAGCCATAGGTTTAGCTTCTTTTCATTCACTGGGAGTGGGTGGGCAGGCCCAGGGGGTGGGGGAGTGCATGCTTTGATAATCTGGATCTTATTGTGCTTTCATGAAGCAATTCCCAGTGGTGGTGGTCGCAGGGCTTGAACTCTGGGCCTGGGCACTTTCCCTCAGCTGTGGCTCAAAGCTAGCGCTCTACCACTTGAGCCATAGTGCCACTTCTGGTTTTCTGGTGGTTTTATTGGAGATAAAGGTTTCATCGAGTTTCCTGCCCAGGCTGGCTATGAACCGAGATCCTCAGATCTCAGCTCCTGAGTAGCTAGGATTACAGGCGGGAGCCACCGGCCCCTGGCTAGCAATTCCCAATTTAAACTAAGCTTTTCAATTTCAACCATGGCCTCTGCTCTCCTGCATCGTGAAGAAGTTTTCAATGAATTTCTCCAGATTAGCTGAATGCCTACATAAGGCCTCTTCTTAGATCCTCCTTTGTTAAACCAGCCTCCTCTTTGGTCAGTGTTTTCATCTTTGCTGTGATGTATCCTCTACTTACACAAAATCCTCCCTGTCTCTCAGATTCATAAAGATGAGGGAAATGTCCTGAGTGGCACTTTCTGACTTTGACATTGCATCCCAGCGTTAGGAGCCAAGAGTGTGCATTCCAGATCAGCTTCTCAGCACCTGTCTCAGGTTATGTAACCTAGGAGAAGTTATTCACCACAACTTCCTCATCTGTAAAGTAGAATCAAAACCTCAAAGGAAGAGATTAGGCAGAGAGCCTGGCACAGAGCAAAAACTCAGGCAGGTGGCCATTATTGTTTAGATTCTTGTTTAGATTATTATTATTGTTTAGATTATTGTTTCCTAATCCATACCCATTTCGCTGTCCTATTCTGTTCCTCCTGTCATGACCTCCTGACAAGAAAATTTTTACATGAAATGAGAAATGATTTATAATAGCATTCAGGGGCAGCCTTAAGATTTTTTTATATCCCTGAGTTTTAAGAAAAAAGACAAATTCAAAACAAAGAACAGAAAATAGACATTGTTCAATAACAACCTATTTGGCGTGATATAACAATAGATTTGCTTTCAACATAGTGTCTTGTACATCTCATTGTTAAAATGGGTCAACCTGTAGCCCTATTTAAGCATTTTGTTTCTTCCCTTCCCCTCCCCAAATTAGAAAAATGTATATACAAGATGAAAGGCACCAGAATCAAATACAGTGAAAACAGGGGTTAAACCATGGGGGAAGAACATAAAGAAACAAAAAAAAATCACATGGTACATTATAAATAGTTAAAAAACAATAGCAAGAAAGAAAAAAACCACTTGTGTCCCTGTCTTGGGGTTTATTTCACTTAACATCATTTTATGTGGTCATATGTACATAGCTTTTGACCTTTTCTGCTTGTTCTAGACATATACTAGTTATTGCAAATAAGGGAAAGCATGGGACCCATGTTTCTTTGGACCTAGCTTACTTCACTTAATATAATTTTTTCCAAGTCTTTCCATATGGGGGGAGCAGGTAGGCGGAGGTGGGGAGGGAAGGGATGGTAGGAGGAAAACAAAGGAGAAGGTAACAATGCTCGATAGGAAATGTTCTCATTATCTTACTCATGTAACTGTAACCCCTCTGTACACTATTTTTACAATAAAAACATATTTAAAATAGATTTCATTGAAAATGAATTTATACATGACTTTTTAGGGATACAAGCATTCAGTGGAAAAGAAAATGTTACATTTCAGATTCTTGATTGAGGATCATACTTGAAACGGGGATCTTGTGAAAATCTTTGTTCCTTTGTTACAATGACAAGTGGTTTAACTTTTCCTAGGTGATTTTTCTCATTAATTAAAAAAAAAACATGAAAAGTGGGTAAAGACTTTAGAAATGGGTCCCTGCTTAACATCTCAAGCCCTTTGATAGAAGCAAGACAGTAGAAATTAAGTCCAGTAACATAAGCAATGGAGACAAGAGTAGCAAGAATTGAGAAAAGAAATAATAATGAATCTCAGATGTGTATAGTGTCTTACAAAGCCTGTCTCCACTCTGGTCTTTTCTGAATTCACTGCATTCTCAGAAGGAAACAAAGATGTAATTATCCAGTACAATTTCTTGTGCTGTATCATCTGTCACCACTGACCACGCCCTCTCCTTCATTCAGTGACATGTTCTTCCGCCTGTCTTCATATATCTGCCAACTCTTATTCATAGTTTCCTGGCCACTCTTCTCTCTTCTTCTAAAATACTGCTGTTCTACTGTGTTGGGTTGTCTGTAGGGTTTTCATTTCTTGGTAGGGGAGATACTGGGATTTAAATTCAGGACTTTGTACTCTTGCTCAAACTTTTACACTCATGTATGGTATTCTACCATGTGAGCCTTATTTCCAGTTTGGGGTTTTGTTGTTGTTGTTGTTGTTGTTTATTGACTAATTGGATCTTAGAGTTCTTCAGATTTGTCTACAGAGACTGGCTTTGAACTGGTATCCTCAGATCTCAGCCTCCTGAATAGTTTGCATTTATAAGGGAGAGCCACTAGCCCCCATTTCCTATTGGGTTTTGTCTTTGGCTTTTTTAGTTTCTTATTTCCCCAAAAGCAAGCTTATATACTGAATAATTGTCATTCCTTTCCATTTTGCCTCAGTTGGTTAGCTCCAATCCATATCTCTCTCCCTAGCTCCATTCTACGCTTGCTGGACATTTTATTTGTACGGGGCCCAGGTACTTCATGCTCACCCTTTGCAAGTCTCTCTGTATCTCCTTATCTGAACAAATGGTCCCGCCTTCCATCCACTCCCAAGCCTAATCCTAAAAACCACCCTTGACTTCTCCCTTTCTTTTTCTATCCTCATTCAATAATTCATTCAATTTCTGTTGATTCTGCTTCCTTAACACCTCTCCATCCCCACTCTCCACTAATGCTACCTTCATTCAAACTCAACATTAGTTTCCTCCTCCTGTAACATCTTGCTTTTCATCTCTACCAACTATCAAACCAGTCACAACACAGCATGACCTTTGAAAATGCTGATCTGTATTCTAAGCCTGATACACATACACACACATACACACATACTTGCACATACAGATTGGTCTCTATTATCTGTAGTAGGAAACACACACACACAAATCTCTCTGATGCAATCTTGATTAATTCTTTCTAATCCATGCCTCTTTTGGCATCACAGTCCTGACTGCCTTTGAAGATGCTAATCTGTGTGCTAAACTTGACACACACATACACACACACACACACACACATACACACACACACACAAATACCACACTCACACAGAGATTGTTCTTTTATTGTAGAAGGACACATGTATGCACCACATACCTCTCTAATCCAGTCTTTATAAATTCTCTCCAATTCTTGCCTCTCAACTCCACTGAGTATTGGGCCACATTTACTTTCTTGCAGTTTCTAGCTTTGCTGAATGATTAGGATCTCTACTTGTAGTATAACTCCTCTGCTTATGGCTCCCTTCTCCTGGTGCTTGTTTGGGCACATTGTGCTCCGAGTCCTAGAGGAAGTGTCCTCAGTACTCTGCCTTTTGGACTCTGTCATAAGTTGGGCTTAGTCCTTAATTATAATTATTAATTAACTTTTCTGTTCTTCCTCACTAGACTTTCCTTGCTTGCCTTTTTTATATGCCCCCCATCCCATTACCTACAACTGTGAAAACTTAGCATAAAGAAGGTTTTTTTTGGATAAAATGACAACCAAAACACAAAAAGGCCAAAACTGCCACATTCATAAATGTTGGAGTCAAAACTAGTTTTCCAAGCTTCCAACTCTTTATCCAATCATCCTTTCTGTCTGTTACTGTTCATTTATATAGAACACAGACTTAAAAAGGACTTGAGGAAAAAAATTGACCCCAAGTCCATGAGGCCACTGCCAAGAAAACCAATGACTTGAAGACGTCAAGACAGCATTCTACCCTGTAATTCATTTAGACATGACTCATCCTTGTGCCAGCCTTCGGAAGTGGGACATGCTGTTTGTCACATCTGTTCACTCATATCTCACAATGAATCACCAAACACTGAAGAATTAGATACCTTCTTTCTATTTGTGTGTCTCTTCCCATTTCTAGGAGGTGAGGTTTTTCAATTGCATCAGCTATCCCTGGGCAAAACTCACTAGCCTTGAGATGGAGTCAAGAGAGAGTAGATAGCTCATTTCAGCCACTATCCCAGCATTCGCATTTATTGACCTCATCATGAGGCTAATATACTTACTAGTACTTAGGCACTGTATGCAGAAATTTACCTATTATACCTCATTTATTGTCTTGTAAGCTTCACTATAGATAGAATACGTTTAAAACACTCACTGTGAGATGTTTTGAAGTTACTATGAAGCATTTGCCAGATTGCTTTCAAATAAAATCATGTTCTTAGCCCGACAGAGAAAGAAAAGGAAAGGGTGTAGAGATTGTGTGTGTGTGTGTGTGTGTGTGTTCACGCGTGCACGCGTGCGTGGGCATGTGTGCAAGTGTGCATGCTTACATGTGTGTACATATGTGTAACAGATCCTCTACCCTTCACTCTTACTCAAGTTAAGCAGATTGCTCTCATATGCATATAACAATTAGAAGGAGAATGATTTCTATAACATTTTCTTTAGATACCATCTTAAACATTATATTTAAGTAGGTATATATTTGTATATGGAAAATGCAGGAAGAGCTAGAATTCAAGTGTGATCTGCTTGGTTCCTCCTATTCTACCATATGGCATTTTGGCCTAAGGAGATGAGCTAGAAGTACAGAGTGCAGGGGAAAAGGAATAAATTGAGTTGGGGGAGAAAATCACACAAGTTACATCAGTAGAAAGAAGGCATTCTATTGGTAAGAAATGTATGCATTATCCTGCCCATGTAATTGTAACCCCTCTGTACAGTATGTTCTCAAATAAAATAAAATTAAATTAAAAAAAAAAAAAAGTTAGCACAGCCATTACAGAAAACAATATGACATAAAAAAAAAAAAAAAAAAGAAAGAAGGCATTCTGGAACCGAGTTCTAGAATTCAGCTGGAACACTCTCAGCATCAACAGAACAACGGAGGATATTCTTAGGAGAGGATCATGATGGCTCAATAGCTATGTGCATATGACCATATTAAATGATGCTCATAGAAATGAACTCTAAGAAATGGAAACAAGAGGTTTTCTATTGTACTATTTGCAGTTATTTCTTTATTTTTTTCCTTTGGTTTATTCCCTGATGTCACTGTTTTTCATTTCTGTACCCTTTGTCTTTGTCTTGTATATAAGTTTATCCCATTTGGGTGGGGAAGGGGAAGCACAGAAGTGGTAGGACAAAGAGTGAACCAATTCAACAGTGATGCTCACTAGACACTGTGCTGGAATTGAACTGTACAACTTGGGAGGAGTGGGGCTGGGAGGGGGAAAACTGGGTGAGAATGAGGGAGGGGGTGACACTGTTCAACAAGAAATGTACTCACTAACTGACTTATGTAACTGTAACTCCTCTACGCATCACCTTTACAATAAAATTTAAATTAAAAGAATAAATAAGATATGAATTTTAAAAGGAAAAGAATTCATCCAGAACATGGACTTCCGTTTATACACCAGGAATAACAGAGCTGCTGACCTAGTTGGAAAATGGATCTTCTACCCTTAGCATGCTTCCTCATTGTACCTATGGTTTTCCACCAGATTTTGCATTTAATAGCAAAGCAATTATCCTTCAGTTATATAATCCTTGAGGAGAAAGTTTGAGGCCACACTCTTCTTGTGTGCTCTTTCTCTAATGAAATTCTAGTTCTAGAAAAGGCATTTTATTCTAGAAATTAAAAAAATACTTCCACAATTACAACCCACTGTACTGAAGAAGCAATTATTTTAATGGGCAAAGAGGGCTTCGTGAACAATTGGTTTAGCTGGTTTAGGCAAAGCTCACTAGTCCTTAGGATGGAGTTAGCAAGAATAATAGTTCATTCCAAGGGTTAGCACAGTTATATAGTCATCTCATTGGCTACTATGAATGTGAAATATGGCATAATACACATTTTGTGTATTTATATTTCTAGTATAGATACTAACAATATATCCACATCAGTGTATATATAAATATTAATTATATACATTAATATGTTAGTACATATGCACTAATATATATACTAAGTATATTATATACTCATTTATATATGTCTATCTTTTTAAAAATACATTTTTATTGAAAAAATACTGTACAGAGGAGTTATAGTTAAATGAGCAGGGTCATGAGAACATTTCCTATCAAGCATTGTTACCTCCTCCTTTGTTTTTCCCCAACCCTCCCTTCCCTCCCATCTCCACAACTACACTCTCCCTCCCTCCCCTCCTCCCTACCCCCCCCACGCTTAAATTGTAAAGTTCATTTTTCAACATAGTGTCTTGTACATCAAATTGTTACAATGGGTCAACCTGTATCCCTATTTAAGCATTTTGTTTTTTCCCTTCCCCTCCCCAAGCTAGAGAAGTGTATATACAAGATCTTGTAGAACCATTTAATAGTTCTCCTGTCTGTTACAGTGTCCAGTTACAGTGAGACTAAACCAATGTTTTCTAAGTTTACCACTTCCAGATGGCCTCTTCTAGTATTTATGAAATACTCACCTCACAAGATACTATGTTGGAAATGAACTTTACAACTTTGGGCAGGGAAGAGTGAAGGAGTTGGGGGAGGGAAGAGATAATAGAAAAACAAAGGAGGGGGTAACAATGCTTGACAAGAAATGTACTTATCACCTTACTGATGTAACTGTAACCCCTCTGTACAGCATCTTTACAAGAAAATAAAATTTTGAAAAAAAAAATGATCACCTACCATACCATATCATAGGCTCTTCTTATGGAATCACAATGCAAATAATCACATCAGAGTCTCTACTGGCCTTGTAGTAACCAAACCTATTCAACGTTATTTGACCAGTTATTTAAGAAGTGTACCACTATGTACTCTTCAGTAAAAAGAAATTCTTAGCCATTCTGATAAAAACAGTTTGCTTTTAAATATGATTTATTGGCTACTTCAATCATATTCCCAATCAAAGTCATCAAAGTTTCAAACTTGCACAAGAACTTCATAAAGACCGTATTGTATTCCACTAACTGCCTTTTCTTCTTTCCAGTATTTTGGATACAAATCAAAGTATTCTATATCACCAAAGGCGATAAGATGAGGGAGAAGCAGGAGCTACATTGCTTTAGCTTCACTTGCTGAGTAAACAATTTGAGAGGTGAATTAAGGACACCAATTGCGATTACCCCCTGTAGACTTCCAATTACAACCTGAACCTGTTCCTCAGCACAGGCATTGTAATATTACCTCTCATAAACTTCTGAAAGTGACCTTGGACTTATAGTAGACTTAAAAATCAAGTAATAGTTTTTTTAAACAAAAGATATAGAAAATCTGGGGGAGGATTACAATGGTGTAACTCCTTCACACAGCTAACTTATGTTTTAACAAAAGGAGTATCAGGAAACTGAAACACATTATGGTGAACCAGTCAAAGGGGAGGGAGGGCAGACAAATGGAGAGAGGAAGGATAGGCAATACAGTCATAAAATTCAGTGTACTTGTGTGAAAATGGAACTAGGTAACTTGAGGGGATGAGTAAGTTCAGGAGAGATGAGAATAACAGTAGAAGGGGGCCATGGATGGAGATGCATTATGTTTATAAAATGACACATTGACTTGAATCCCTGTTGTAAAACTACCTACACACACACACATCAATGTGTCATTTTATAAATAAATAACAGCGTAAAATGGTTAATTTAATGATCCTGTAATGAGGAATTTGTGCCAGGAGCTATGCTAGTCAGGAGTGGTACTGAGGGTGCCTGCCTTCAAGATTAGAGTTCATTGGGGGAAACAGATAATTAATTGCCCAATTATAGGATGGTTATATAAATTGTTTACAATAGAGTATGCGAAAGTACAATAGAAATATGGAATGAATTTCCTTGTAGTCTATGACTAAGAGATAAAATACAAGTCCCTCATCTTGATTCATTCAGTACAGAAGGACACTTGTTCTTGTTTTTGTTCTTACCTCTCTGTCTTGGCTAGTATGGTGATGGTGATAATGATGGTGATGATGATGAAGATAAGGAGGAAGAGGCATGATGAGACATGGAGCTATTTTGGTTAATCCTTTTTGAAAAGAAATCATTCTAGAAACAAGTAGATACCCACTAGTAATTAATAAAAACAAGCATTCACTCAGTTTTTTAAATTTCACTTATATGTGGGAGGTTAGATGCCACAGTGAGACACAGAAGCACAGGCTCTGGGATGCTTTCTTTCCCTTCCATCCCCGAGTGTTTCTTACCAAAGCAGCAGAATCTCTTCTGTGGGATTTGAGTCCATTATAAAGCAAAAGGAGAACTTAGATCCTGGAGTTGTAATGTCCATTGTACAGGTGACTTCTTTGTGTGGGAATGAGGGTGAGAATAACTGGTCAGAGAGATGGGGGGGGGCAGTTGTAGCACATCTGAGACTCCATTATAGTGTGTTCTACCCAATTCCTGTCTGCGGTAACCCAGGATATTCATACAGGTGAAATTTACTATTCCTGGACAAATCTATGAATGATCTTATCATAGGAAGCCTCAAAACACACAAAGAGTTACTAATCTCCAAGAATATACTGGCACAGATCCATGGTGAGCAATCAAAGAATGCTGGCCAGTTAACTGTTATTTGATAAACTAAATGACAACAGGGAGTAATGTGGCTGACAGTTTTCTCTCAAACAGAAGAACTTCAGAAACCCAAGTACTATGAAGATAGTAAAATGCTCCTGACTAACATGGAAATAAAAATTCAAAATAAGTTTAATAAGATAATTTAACTATCAACCATATAACATGACAAGAATTTGCCAAACTATTTCATTTAATGTTCACACTGGAGTTTATGACAAAACCTTTCACAGCTTCAATAATGACTAAAGAGCAGATGTTTCAAAGTCAAACTTAACAGAATTAGAAAAATCCACTACTACTAGCTCTCCATGTGGAAGGAGATGTGGATTAGTAAAATGCTTGAGAAACGTGAAGTGGACATTCCTACAGTGTTTGGGTACATGTTGCTTTATCCATGATTTTTTTCTTTCATTCCTTTTCAGTAGGATTTGAACTGAAGGCCTTGTGCTTGCTAGGACAATGATCTACCACTTGATCCACTTGACCACCCTGCCCCTTTTCACATTAGTGTTTTGTTGGTAGTGGTGGTGGTTGTGGTGGTAGTGGTGGTGGTGGTGGTGGTGGTGGTGGTGGTGGTGGTTGTGGTGGTGGTGGTGGTGGTGGTGGTGGTGGTGGTGGTGGTGGTGGTGGTGGTGGTGTGTGTGTGTGTGTGTGTGAGAGAGAGAGAGAGAGAGAGAGAGAGAGACAAAGACAGACAGACAGACAGAGACAGAGAGACAGAGAGAGAGAACATTAGTCCTGAGGCTTGAATTCAAGGCCGGGCCCTGACCCAGGCTAGTTAGTGCTCTACCAGTTGACCCACTGCTCCACTTATGGATTTTTGATGATTAATTGGAAATCAGAGAACCCATTTAAAGCAATTGTCTTATTTTCTTTAGTTATATGTTCATTCAATATACTGAAAACACAGATTGGACTAACATGTACACTTTTGCATAGAAAACAATGTAAAATATGCTGGGCACCTATGGCTCACACCTGTAATCCTAGCTACTCAGGAAGCTGAGATCTGAGGATCATGATTCAAAAGCCAGCCTGGGCAAGAAAGTCTATGAAACTCTTAGCTCCAATAAAAACCACAAGAAAACCGGAAGTGGCACTGTGGCTCAAATGGTAGACCGCTCGCCTTGAACTGAAGAGCTGAGGGACAGCGCCCAGGCCCAGAGTTCAAGTCCATAACCAACAAAAAAAAAGGAAAAAAGAAAACAATGTAAAATATCCTGTTGGTACAATAATTACAACAAACTAACTCCCATCATTTCCCCTGTGTTTCTGTCATTGTAGCTTTGTTTTGTTTTGGGTTTTTTGGTCATGGGGCTTGAACTCTAGGCCTGGGTGCTGTCCCTCAGTTCTTCCGCTCAAGGCGAGTGCTCCACCATTTGAACCACAGCGCCACTTCTGGATTTCTTGTGGTTAATTGGAAATGAGTCTCACTGAGTTTCCTGCCTGGGCTGGCTTTGAACCATGATCCTCAGATCTTAGCCTCCAGAGTAGCTAGGATTACAAGTGTGAGCCACTGGCACCTGACTCCCCTGCTATTTAAATGTTCAACTCCTTATCAAACAAAAGCTTTAATAATAATTGCCAATTAAAAACCCTTGTGCTTCTAGCTCAGACATCTCTCATGAAGTACCAATGAAATGAATATCATGTTTGTAATAGTATTTTCACAGTCTAACAAACTCCCTGTGTACATAGACATAAACATTGCTCCCTGAATATCATAGGTCAGACATGACTCCTATGTGAAACAAAATGCTACAGGATGGAGAGCCGAAAGTCTCCATATACACTCCCTTCATGTTGTGGCCAGTTGATTTAGAAGAGCGTAAGAAGGGTTTGGAGCCAGAAAACTGTAGTTTGTTTATAGACTCGGCTAGTTATAAGTTGAGTCAGGTCAATGCTTAGAACCTAGAAAAATGTGACTTCCTTTTAAAGTGACTGTCTAGAAGTGCCATTTATTGTGATTATATATAATATCAGACCATAGTCTTAGTAATATATCTAGAATCAAAAATAGGGGAAGAGGAGTCTTTTGAAAGCTATGGCAGTGTACACACTCAGGGTTCTTTGATTTCTCAGAGAAGGATAGAAGGCCAAACATGATCTAGTCAAATAACTTCAACCTGTCTCTAGCCTGCTGATCAATATAACTTTCTTTTCGTTTCTAACTACTCCTTTGATTCCTCTACTAATACACTATCTAAAGTACACTCATTTTACTCAATTCCATGCAAAAAGGGATGAAAAGCTACTGCTAACTTCAGGAGGAATGCTGAGATTCTGAGGGGAAGGCTCTGTCTACATGCACGATGACTCCTAGCCAGGGCTTTCCAGTTCCTGCAGATGCTGGCCTCACTTCTCACCACACACACCAAGCAAATTTAGGAATAAATGCCAGGGGGCTCTGGACTGGGCATAAATTCTTAAACCCAAGCATTTCTTTCTGTATCTCAAAGTCTTTGTTCCTTCTGTTTCCCCAGAGCTAATGTTTGGCCTCATAGGGCCACAGTTAGTATTCCTCAAGGCTTTTAACAAATGCCACCTCTTCCATGGATTGGAATTCATGCTACTCATTCTTCACTGTATTCCACAGCAGGTGGTCCATCATTCCCTGCTGCAATTTGACAGCATGCCTTGTCCTGAGCTTCTCTCTTCCTCCCTCACTTCCTCCCCTCCTCTGTCTGTCTGTCTGTCCTTCTGTCTGTCTCTATCTCTGTCTCTGTCTGTCTCTGTCTCTGTCTCTGTCTCTCTCTGTCTCTGTCTCTCTCTGTCTCTCTCTCTCATCCCTCTCCAGCACAGGCCTTTTGCAAGCAGTAGGTAGTTCATCTATTCTGAACAAATAGATGTTTATATGGAAGTAACAGTTTCGACTGTTAAGGATGTGATCCTACTCTCTGTGAAAAAAAGATGCCCTACAGAGGCAGAGATACGTTGACAGGTCCAGACACAAAAGATAAACAGACCTGAGGTCAGCTCCTATTCTGCTACTTAGCTGACCATAGTCAGATGACTTGATATCTGTCAACTTAATTTCCTTAACTTGTAAAATGATAATAATTACTATTATTATTATTATTATTATGAATATTATGAATAACAAAAACTCACAGGTCTCCTTCTATTCACTGTGGTAACCCGTGACCAGTGGTCAATAACTGCTAAGTTTCTTCCCCCTATTTCCTCCTCAGATAAAAAAGCAGACTCTAGGGCTTTCTTGCCTGGGGGAACAAAAGGATATAACTTGTATTTTCATGTCAAAAATGATTGAAACAAGTAATCATAAAATTTAAAAGCTCCTGGCAGTTTTATCAAATCCAGATTTCCATAATTACTTAAAGCCACTGTAAAGATGCATTAAAATAAAATAAAAGTTGATAGTTAGAAAAGAGAACAGCAAAGAAACATATGATATATCCCACTGGGAGACTTTGAACTGAGGCCTATAAGTAGGAATCAGTTTGGAGAGATCATGTATGTACTATGTGATCTTGCCAAGAAATTATGAAAACTCAGGTATCTGTAGATTAAGTAAATTAATTTACTCAAATATGTATTTCTGCACCTAGCTTATAGATTCTGTATACTTTTACATATCCTGGGAGCCAGTGACTCCATCTTCTCTGATTAAATGAAATTGAAAAGTGTCTCTTGAAGAAATTACTTCCTGCCAGAATTGATCTCAATTTGTTGGAAGCATTAGGGCCCTTGCTTCCACACTAAGGCCTGTTTGCCTGAAGATAATCTACCTTGATTAACTTTACAACAGGTTAAATTATTTCCCTCAGGAGACTCACCAATCTGTAACACAGGAAATCCACCTCCCTACCACCCTAAATTACCAGTCTGTAGGGTATTTCTTGAACCCCAATGCTGCTTTCTTTTTGATAAATTTGATGAAAACAACCATTCGTCTTACATAATGATTCCTCTGCTAGTTGCTAAAACTCAGCAACTGAAGCCTATTTGCGGGTGTCCTTTATCCATCATTTCTGACCTTTGATTTAAGACAGGAAGTACACTGGCTTAATGGATGCCATGATGCACACTAGAAGATTAATATGTCCTAGCAACTATTATCAGCTGTTCCTTGTAAAGAAAGTCAAAGGTAATGGGAAGTTCCTAAAACCAGTTGCAATTTTAACTTTAAAAGGTATCACCCAGATCGAAATGTCCCACACCTGTAACTACTCAAGAAGAGGCTGAGACAGGGAGGATTGAGGCTTGAAACCAGCCCTGGAATACACGAGACCCCATCTCAATGAATAACTGGGAACAATGGAGCACACTTGTCATCCTAGGTAGGTTGAAGGCTGGGATTGAGAAGACTTAATATTCTGGCAACCCAGGCAAAAAAGTCCACAAGACTCCCATTTCAGTGGAAAAGGCTGGGTGGAGTAGCTCTGATCTATCATCTCAGCTATAATAGAAAGCCTAAAATAGATGGATCATTGTCCAGTTGTATGTCCAAGAAGTAAGACCCTATTAACCAGAATGATGCAAGGTACCAGTGACTCATGCCTGCAATCACTACTCAGGAAGCTGAGATCTAAGTATTGTGGTTTGAAGCCAGAATAGGCAAGAAAGTCTTTAAGATTTTTATCTCCAGTTACTCACCAGAATGGTAGAAGTGGAGCTGTGGCTCAAGGGTAGAGTGCGCTAGCTTTGAGCGAAAAAGCTAAGAGATAGCACCCAGGTCCTGAGTTCAAGCACTAGTGTACACACACGTACACACACACACACACACACACACACACACACACACACAGAGACAAATAACCAGTGCAAAAAGGACACGAGATATGACTTAATGGTAAATGCTTACCTAACAATCATGAGGTCTGAAATTCAAACCCTAGTAATGTTTTAAAAAATTAGAAAAAAAATTCACCCAGTGCCTGGATTACAGAGCATTTTCCTTTTGCTGCTTGGTTAAGTCCTGGTACTGGAACTAGAAGCAGTTCGGGATCTCCCCACACCCATCATTCGGTAGGGGCCAGCCTTGTATACTTCCACAGTTTGCACATGCTTCCACTGCCACAGTTAACAAACTCTAAATATAATGGATTTGCTTGCAGTTCTGTCTCACCAGTTCGACTCATGAATTTTGTAGAACAGTGATACTATTTTGCTCATCCTTTATCTTCAGCAAAGAGCAAAGGATTTTGGATAAGTAAGAAACCTTTAAGGAATACTGGGACTCAGGCAAGAATAGAAAGCAGATGGAGAATGAGTAAAACATATGAAAGAGTTCCAAGCAGTCGTTAGAATCATGAAAGGTGGGACTGTAAAATGGATAAAAGCAAAATTCTGGCTTTACTGGCTATGATTAGAGTAGTGAACCTTTCTGTTCAAAGACCCACTAGCAAAGAGGGGTCAGTTGCACAGCCTGAATGCATCTAACCTCTGGCTCCTATTCAGTCATCTTCCAACACCTCATTCCAGTTTACCTGCCACTAGATTCTCAATTTTCTTATGTTTCCTGTCATTGCACCTACTTCTTATTTTTTTTTTTTTTTTTTTTTTTTGCCAGTCGTGGGGCCTGAACTCTGGGCCTGGGCGCTGTCCCTCAGCTCTTCAGCTCAAGGCTAGCACTCTACCACTTGAGCCACAGTGCCACTTCTGGCTTTTTCTGCGTATGTGATGCTGAGTAATCGAGCCCAGGGCCTCATGCATGCAAGGCAAGCACTCTTCCACTAAGCCACTTTCCCAGCCCCGTACCTGCTTCCATCAGAGCTTATTCTAACGTCAGGCCGGTTTCCTGAATTGTTTCATTGTCAAAGCCCTGCTTTTGTTGAATTTGGAATAAAATAGAACTCTATCATTCCTTCCTTAAATAGACACATGTTTCTCTACTTATCTAATTGCTCTCAGTTCCGGGCACCAGTGGCTCACACCTGTAATCCTAGCTACTCAGGAGGCTGAAATCTGAGGATCACAGTTCAAAGCCAGCCCAGACAGGAAAGTCCGTGAGACTCTTATCTCCAATAAACCACCAGAAAACTGGAAATGGCACTATGGCTCAAGTGGTAGAGCACTAGCCTTGAGCTGAAGAGCTGAGGGACAGCGCCCAGGCCCAGAGTTCAAGCCCCACAAACCAACAACAACAACAAAAATTGCCCTCAGTATATATCCATGTGCTTCAGCGATGTGCCACTTTATTTATTTCCTTCTGGGAGCTTTCTTTCATTCTCTCTGAATGAGTCAAATTATTAACAATATTTCTCTTCTTCCAAGGAATTGTCTTCTGCAAACAGCAAGGTGTCTTCTCAAAACATGCAGTAGATACCAGTTAAATTGAGTTCTGTTTGGTGGCTGTGCTTACTCCTTGAAAGGACTGACCATTGTTCTATCCTGAAGCATTTCTCTAATTAGAACTTGGAATCTCCTGGTTTCTCCAATGCTCTCAAGGAGCGCCTTGTTAAATGGACCAATGGGTTCCAGGGAGAATTTACAACAAACTTCATTTTGAAAACAAATGGACATCTGCAAGATTAGAAATGGATGGGAAATGGCATGGCATTGATACCAAAATTTTCTTCATTTTAAGTGTCTGACATCTGATGTAGTAGATGATAGGTTTTCATGCTCTGGTTTAAGGAGAGCCAGTGACTTTCATGAAGACCTCAGGGCTGCTGAGCAGTGGGAGAAGAAAAGAGTCAAAAGTTCTATTTGCCCTGTCTTTCTATCAGATGTTTTGTGGCTATATTTTCAGAAATATTGCTTTGAAGAAGAAAAATAACTAATTCTGACAATGAAACTTTGAAATGTTCATCCATAAATTCTGGTGACCAGACAGATAGCTGGTGCTCATAGTAAAAGTCTGGACTTCTCTACCTCTTTGAAGCCTTTGCACCTGGTTTGCTTGTGTCTACTGAATAACTTTGTCTACTGAATAACTCTCATAGATTACTGAACTATCTACTTCTTATGGTGTGTCATACAGATGATTATTTCTTCTTGATCTGCCTTCCCTGTAAAATGGCATTGTTTTACTTATTCATCACTGTATCCACAACACATAACACAATAGTTGGTTGGCTTATTAAAATATGATCCAAAGTATAATTGCATGGTTTCTGGTATCTAAAAGTGGCACAGTACTGGTTACCTTCTGAGCTGTTCCACAAAATGCTCTGATCACTTTTCCCAGTGAAAAGAGATGGGGAGGGGGAGGCATGTCACCTGGTTAGTCCCCACTAGAACCTTTTGTTCTGAGATCCATTGAATCCCTAGGGCCAGATCTGGTACTTACTAAAGAGCAAAATAAGAGAGAGAAATAGGTAGATAGATATTGACAGGTAGCTATCAATAGGTAAATATCAACAGATATTAAATTCAAATTGAGAATAAATCTTTCCTGCAGCCCTCTAAAATTTGAGTTGTGACATAATGGTCTGTACCAGAATATACTTTTGCAATTAATCATGTATCTATGTACCATGTCCTTTTTCCTGAGAGATTTTTGTGTTACCTAAATCCCAGCAATATCTAGGAGGTAGAATTTGTCTACAGTTTCCAGAATAGAAAACAGAATGTCAGGTCCTTGTTTACAGCCACAGAAAAGATAAATGAACTGAGGAGTGCTTCCAGGGCAGACTGGCATTTTCCACTTCTGCTTCCTAGCATGTAGTATTTCATAAATTAATAAATGAGTGGGTGGATGAATTATACTGGGTACATGGGAAATGTCCCAGCTTGAAGCTTTAGTGCTAAAGTGAAAAGGTTGTGCTGTTGAAACAAAGTACTGATAATATTTATATCAACTATAAATACCAGAAGTATACATGCTAGTTTTCAGAATCACTTCCATCTATTTTTCCTCTTTAAATTTCTGAACTATTGGGAATGGCAAAAACATTTCCTACAGACATTTCATTAAGACAGAGCCTGAGCAGAAATGAGACAAAGATCAGACTGTAGCATGGTATTTTGGACTCTCAGCAGGTTTTGAAAAGTCATTGAGGAAACAGTACAAAGTTGTTTTTTTTTAATGTATGTAGGAAAAAGAGAAAACAATGAGGTAAACCTAAGTGATCGACTGCCCATAATACAACAGCAGCAACACACATACACACACACACACACACACACACACACACAAAATATTTATAGAATTTACTTTGTGCCATACTAATCTGAGGACTTTCACCCACCATTCATTCATCCTCACAACCTGCCAGACAGTTCCTTCCAAGTTCATGAATGTAGGTTGTCACTAATTACATGATGCACCCTATGTGTCATAAATCTGAAAGTAAGACAGTAAGCAAAATTATTTTTAATAGATATTTTTATTGTAAAGATGCTGTACAGAGGGGTTACAGTTACATGAGCAAGGTAATGAGTCCATTTCCTATCAAGCATTGTTACTCCCTCTATTGTTTTTCCCCTACCATACCTTCCCTTCCCATCTCCTGACTCCTCCCTCCCCTCCCCCACCCCCACCATCGAAGTTGTAAAGTTCATTTTCAACATAGTGTCTTATACATCTCATTGTTACAATGGGTCAACCTGTGTCCTTATTTAAGCATTTTGTTATTTGCTTTCCCCTCGCCAAATTAGAAAAATGTATATACAAGATGCAGGGCACCCGAATCACATACAGTGAAAACAGGGATTATACCATGGGGGAAGAACATACAAAAGAAACAAAAAATCATATGTACATTATAAATATGTTAAAAAAAAACAATAGAAAGAAAAAAGAAAAACCAGTGTCCCTATCTTGGGGTTCGTTTCGCTTAACATCATCTTATATGGTCATAGGTACATAGCTTTTGACCTTTACTGCTTATCCTAGACATATACTAGTTATTGCAAATAAGAGAAACCATAGGACCTATGTTTCTTTGGGTCTGGCTTACTTTACTTAATATAATTTATTACAAGTCTTTTCATTTCCTAACAAATGGGTCAATGTCATTCTTTCTGAGGGAGGCATAGAATTCCATTATGTATATATACCACATATTCTTGATCCATTCATCTACTGAGGGGCATCGGGGTTGGTTCCATATCTTAGCTATGGTAAATAATAATAAGCTGCAATAAACATAGTTGTGCTGGTAGCTTTAGTGTGGTCTTGTTTGTGAGCATTTGGGTAAATGCCCAAAAGTGGGATTGATAGGTCATAGGGGAGCTCTATGTGGAGTTCTTTTGAGGAACCTCCATACTGCTTTCCAAAGTGGTTGAACAAGTTTACACTCCCACCAACAATGCAGTAAGGGTTCCCTTCTGTCCACATCCCCTCCAGCATCTGTTGTTATTAGAGTTCTTGATTATAGCCATTCTAACTGGGCTGAGGTAGAATCTCAATGATGTTTTGATTTACATTTCTTTTATGGCTAGAGAAGTTGAGTATTTCTTCATGTGTCTATTGGCCATTCCTATTTTCTCTTCAGAGAAGTTTCTCTTTAAGTCTTTAGCCCACTTATTTATCTGGCAGTTGTTTCTTTGAGGATTTGTTAGTAAGTGGAATTATAGGATGTCATTGATGCCTAAACATCATTCGGTTTGATAAATGGGTGCATTTTATTTTATTTTATTTTTGTCAGTGTGAGGCCTGAACTCTGGGCCTGGGTGCTGTCCCTCAGCTCTTTAGCTCTAGGCCAGTGCTCTACCACTTTGAGCCATAGCACCACTTCTGGCTTTTTCTGCTTATGTAGTGCTGAGGAATCAAACCCAGGGGTCTCATGCATGCAGTTTTTGAATCCCATTTTATAGATGACATAAACATGGGAAACTCACTGGAATAAAGCAATTTCTCCAAAGTCACACAGCTTGAGTTCTGAATGTCCTTTAGTTCTATTTAGCCTTGTTTTATGGGAATCTTCTTTCCTGAGCTCTGTGTATAAGATGCAAAAACAAGTGACATTCTCTGTGGAGAAATCAAAACTATAACCTAAACTATAACTTATGAAGGAACAAGTAGCCCCTCTATAGTTACCTTTCTAGTAACAATTTAAAAAGAAAGGCAAATTTAAGACCATGTACAGGATAACGACTTGGCACAGAGACAGGAAGGAATCACATTCTGTGGATGGACTTTTTCTGAGTCTCATTTCCAGAGATACTCTTAAATTTCAAAAAAATGGACTGATAGTTGCAGAGTGTGTTTTTTTAAATTCAAACACCTATTTTTTTATATCAGGCAATGCTTCTACTTCCTTCATAGTACTAAGTAAAACTCATGGCTGGAAAATTCCATCTGCATTGTGCAAGTTGTAGTTGAATAGGTCTAAAAGAGGAAAGGCAGGTGTTCAGTGGCCCAGATAAAATTGGAGAAGAGAGACTGAGTGAAAGATGCTAAGGCAGGCCTAGTAGTGCTGGTGCTTTTTGATCCTCTAGTAACCCACTCTATTCCTGTTATAGTGTCCCTCAAGCCCCCTCTAGCCATCTATATTTAGGGCCTTGGAATTACAGTCACCCCGTTTGCAGCACCTTTCCTTTAGATGCATGACTCAGCCCTCACCTCTTTCAGATGTCTCCTGAATGCATTATCTCTTGAAGACTTCATTTGGAAATGCAACCTTCATTACTGCCATACACTTACTCCTTGATCCTCTTCTCTTGGATCTATTTTTCATTTTTTTCCTAACAAATAACTCACAAACCTGTCTCACTATCTGTTTTTTTTTAAATTATGTATATTGAGTTTTGCTCATCTTTACTCACTAGAATGTCAACTTCCTGAAGGCAGTTATTTTCATCTGTCTCTCAAGCTGGATCTCAAGTTTTTAGAATCAACAGCATTTCCAAAAGGAATGAATGGGTGCATGAATATATCCTTGTACCTGTATTCTCTCCTAAATATAAGCTCCTAGTAGCAGGCAGCAAGTCTCTTCTTCACCTCTGAGTCCACAGCAAATGCTATAGTGTCTGGCATCAAGAAAACTCTCTAAGTAAAATCACAGTTTATATTTAAATGAGTGCTACCTCTTTTCCATTTGTGGAAGTTTAATTTCTTTCTTAATGCAGAGTGTTTACCTCAATACATACAGAAGCACCTGTCCCCTCTGCCTTTGATCAGCAGGGGACAATGGGGACTTTTTATGGGTACATGAGAAATTCTGAAACTTTTCTCATTCCATGGCTTCTCCTGCTACAACCTGACCTATAGTTTCTAATAATGAAAAATATAACAAGCCCAATACTTAAGAAAGCCAGTAGTCTGGTATTATGGTATGTATTCGTGACTTGTCCTGATAAACCTCTCTATGATTTTACTAAAGATTAGGCGTGATCATATCAAATGTTCTTGGATGTCTTTTCTCCCATTTTTCATATGCTCATGAGAAACATGGACTTTTTTCAGCATTTCTTCTGTTGCCAGTTAGCGAATATTCAAAAAAACAAAAGTGCTGCTGGAATCAGATGCCAGAGACTCAAACCTGTGATCCTAGCTCTACAGGAAGCTAAGATCAGAGAAATCGCAGTTAGAAACCAGTCCCAGCAGAAAAGACCATGAGACTTTCTGTGCAAACAAGCAAGCTGAGCAAATGCAAGGGAAATTCAGCCATGGTATTGGTGTGCGCATGCACACACTCACACATACATACAATGTTACTGGAAAGCAAAGGTGTGATTACTTTAATGATGCTCCAGTGAACAATACCAGAACCAGCAGATGGAATTGCCAGAGATTTAGATTTTAGACTCAGCTAATAAATATTGGGCAGCTACTAAGTCCTAAAATCACTCATTGAATTATAAGACACCATTGCAGCGATTCTTGCTTCTCACGCTACACTTTCAGTTGCAGAGGTCTCTTCCTTGTGATGTTTACAAACCAGCCATATATACATTTAGATGTTCAAATGATCTTTGTGTACTGCCAGTAATGAAATTTCAGGACATTCCTCCTTCAGTGCAAGCTTAGTAGTTAGTAACAGTTCAAGCCTTTCTGAAGGTTGACTATCAAAGCTCAGTCTAATCCTTTTAGCTCAGGTCACAAATAAAAGGCTGCAAACTGGGGCTGCATCAGCCCCACGGAATTATCTCCACCAACCAGAGTACATTGATGGTCTAATATATTGAGCCTGAATGTAAGAGCTCTTAAAACCAGCTTTTTAACAAAGGTTCCTCTTTAACATACATCATTTTCTGAATATCCAGCTGATGGCATGTAGGGGAAAGGACAATGATTTTAAGATGATTAAACTTTATAGCCCTCACCAACACTGAAACATAATGTCCCATTCACATGATCTGGCGAACTTGGCCCCTGGGCAGGTTCAGCCTTGCGTCTTTCTTTCTCTCTCAGGTGGGAAATTTGTCATGCAATCTTGGAATGTAAACTGCTCTGACAGACGGCCAGGGCCTGGGGAGAGAGAAGGCAGGCTGGAGTGGGTCCTGTCCCTGGAGATGCTGATGATGAGTTGTCTGAAATGATCAACACCCAGGCCTCTGGACATGAGAAATGTGTTCACACAGTGTCCTCAGGGAAATCAGGGACACTAGAGACCTGTGGAGGATGGTGAGGAAGAGTTAGATGTCCCTGATTAATATCATAATGCCACAACCACAGCTAATGACCCTAGCTGTGTGGACCCCTGGTGCCCAATTAGTTCTATCTTTAGTTCTGATAGTAACTACTGGATTCCATCCTGCTATACATTTTCTCAATCCTCCCATACAACAGAGAGAAAAACAGCTGATATAATGAGATGAGTCCCTTTAAAAGAGTCTTAAAGTAGCCAGGCTCTGGTGGCTCACACCTGTAATCTTAGCTACTGAGGAGGCTAAGATCTGAGCATGGTGGTTTGAAGCTAGCTTGGGCAGAAAAGTCTGTGAGACTGTTATCTTCAATAAACTATTCAGAAAAAGGCGTAAGTGGCTCTGTGGCTCAAGTGGTAGAGTGCTAGCCTTGAACAAAAGCAGCTCAGCAATAGTGTCGAGGCTCTGAGTTCAAGTCCCAAGACTGAATCAAAAAAAAAAAAAGGAGTCTTATAGGGTTGAGGTGTGGCTCAAATAGTGCAATGCCAGCCTAGTAAACAAAAGACCCTGAGTTCAAGCCCCAGTACCAACTAAAAAGGGGTGTGAGACTACCTTGTAAGGTTATTAATGATTACATGACCTAAGTAAATGATACTATAATCCATGGCATGTGATAAAAATTTCCTTCTATAAAATAGGAATAGTGTCTGAGTTTTTAGTTACAGAAAATAAATATCTTGGCTAGACACACAGTAAGGTCAACTATATACTCAGTAGTCAGTGACTATATACTATATACTCAGTGAACAGTGGTATCCTAATCATTGCCTATTAGCAAGGATCGACAGAGGCTATTTGCTTTCAGCCACAAAGTCTGGTTTGCAGCTGGCTTCTGCTGCCCTTTTCACTAGAGACAATGAGTTATTGAAATGGACCAGGAAATAAGGGGTTGCCTAGAACTTAATCAACCTGGACGTGAGGATCACCCACAGGGTGTATGTACTATAATTTCTGGAGATGCCAAAAGAATTTAGCACAGGGCTGTGTTTCCCTTCACCTGGAGACAAATGTGTTCCTTGTTGACAGGCAGGTATATGTTCATCATCTTCTGAGAAAGACAGGAAATTCTATGCTGCATGCACACAGGCCTTCCTTGCCCATTGTCTGACTGCCCAGGCCATTGGAGCAAGGGAGGAAAGCTATAGGAATTGTGCTCTGACAATGAAAAAGCTCAGAAGCAGAAAAATAACTTTCTTTCATCATCTGCTCTGTTGCCAGGCCTGAGAATAGGATGACTATGAACTTCTCCAGCCTCCACCCACATGTTTGTACCAATGAGAATATGCAAAGGCTAAAAACCACAATGCAAATACCACAATACAAAGCTACCATGCAGTACAGGGTAATGAGACAGGGACTTAACCCTCAGTGAGGACTCAGAAGAGGGAAGAAAGGAAGTTGTGGCATGGGTGAGTGTAAAGGTTTGGATGTGAAACAGCTTCCAAAAGCTTATCCACTCAAGTCTTGACCCCCATTGCATCAGTATGCAGAAGAGGAGTTCAGAAAGCAATCAGATCGTGAGGGCTCTGACTTCATGAATGTGTTCAATAGTTGGATTAATAGCTTGATGGCATTATTGGGAGGTGGTGAATATTCTAGGTGGTGAGGCCTTGATGGAGGAAGTAGGTCACTGAGCTGTGCCCTAAATGGAAGAGTCTCATCTCCGGCCCCTTCCCTGCTTCCCAGCAGCCAAGAGGTGAGCAGCTTTGTCCCAGGCCATGTGATGTTCAGCCTCCACACAAGCCCACAGTGGTAGAGCCAAGCAAGTATGGACCGAAGCCTATGAAACCTGTCCTCCTGTGTGTTGTTTTTCTCAAGTTACTTATCACCTCAGCAGATAGCTGACAAAACAGAGGAGATGTTATCAAGCTAATTGATTCGCATAATGTAAGCGCAGCTCTGTGAGGCATGCCATCATATCAGCTGCAGAGAAAATTACCTCATTCCCTCAAAGTGTCTTGAAAGGCAAAGGCACAAAACATGACACTGAGTACACTTGAGAGAATTTTTTTGCTTGTTAATTAATTATGTGGAAGCTAAACTTAACCAAAGAGGTGTAGTTGCTTACTCAGGATTTCACAGTGGTGTTATGTTGAAATTCAAACTGGAACCCTGTTCTTCTAACTCAGTCCAGCATTCTATTTCAAGGATTCTTTCTGTTTTAGAAACACTTATTTGTTGATTTCATAAGGCAAGTAGATGTTGTTAAGAAAAAGAAACCAATAGAGAACGTGTGTGTGTGTGTGTGTGTGTGTGTGTGTGTGTGTGTGTGTGTGTGTGTGTGTGCGCGCGTGCAGGTACTACACCAGGGCTTGAATTCAAGGGCCTGACTGTTCCCCTTAGCTTTTTTTCACTCAAGGCTGGCACTGTACCATTTAAGTCACAACTCTACTTCTGGTTTTCTAGTGGTTCATTGGATATAAGAGTCTCAGTGGATTTTCCTGACCAGGCAGCTTTGAACCATGATTCTTAGATCTCAGCCCTCCGGAGTAGCTAGGATGATAGACATGAACCACCAAAGCCTGCTTCTGGTTTTTAAAATAAGAGCAACGAGAGCTTATAGCTTTCTGTCCTAAGTCTATCATCTTTTTCGCAATACTCTGATGAGGAAATGCTTGAAGAAAAATTACTGCACATGTATTTTTATATCACATCTCAAAGGCATACCATATTCCATTTCGCTTCCAATACTTGGGGAACTAACCACTTCACTCATCTCCTCAGTAGGGAAGAGATGAAGTGAGTGAATTATTGGCTGCCAGTGATTGTGCTAAATAGTTCTTTTCTTTTTTTATTGTGAAAATATTGTACAGAGGGGTTACAATTACATGGGCAAGATAATGAGTACATTTCTTATCAAGCATTGTAGCCTCCTCCTTTGTTTCCCCTTCCCATCCCTTCCCATACTCCTCCTCCCGCCCCCCCCCCCACCCAATCCTCCTCTCCATCCCCACCAAAATTATAAAGTTCGTTTTCGACATAATGACTTGTACATCTCATTATTGCAATGGGTCCACCTGTATCCCTATTTAAACGATTTTGTTTTTTCCCTTCCCCTCCACAAATTATACCGACATCAAATACAGTGAAAGCAGGGGTTATACTGTGGGGGAGGGACATACAAAGCAACAAAGAAATAATCTTATAAATGTGTTAGAAACAATATATAAAAGAAAAAAACATTTGAGTACATATCTTAGAGGTCATCTCCCTAACATCAATAAATGTTTTTTTTTTTCTATATCACCTCATGGACTCTCTACCAGTATGTGAGATGTAAAAATGTTTTTTTAAGCCATTTATTCAACAAAACTAAGACTCACATTATCCCAATGAATTTTCCAATGACACTCCACTATCAATAGGCAGTCTGACTTAAATATATGTATTCACTGCAACATCTAGAGCTCCTTGACTTATCTATAGCTACTTATATTAACAATATGAACATGGAACATTCCTATTCAAGGCAAGAATAGTGGAATGGAGCCAAGAGCGAACTTCATTGCTTTGGCTCTTTCTCTCACTGCATGAAAAGGTGAGGATCAGATCTTCTCTAATCAAACAGAAGGCTCAGCCCTCTGGAGACTGAGGATGCTGGGTTGAAACACTCCGATTCTTGGGGGCCTTAATGTTGTCATGGAAACAAAGATCTCTAGAGCCTGAACAAGTTCACAGCACAGAAAGGAGCAATGCTGATTTGCTCCTTCATTTGTAAATGCTTCTGTAAAGCCTGCTAAGGCTGGAGCTGAAGGCGATGATTGTTAGTAGAAGAGGTAAACCTCATTCCCAATCAAGACTGGAATAGTAAGCTTGGGGGGAAAAAAGGTGAAAAGCAGATAGCTCTGTGACTTTGAAGAAGAAAAGGAGGGTGCTTCTGTGCTTTAGCTTCCTCATCTCAAACAAGGACAACAATACTGACTGGGGGAAAGGGGGTCTTAAGGAATTAAAGTATAAATACAAGCAATTAAAGTCCTAAGTTCTTTACGTGCAAGGAAACGTCATCATAACTATATTTCAAACTTCTTAGAGATGATGAAGTGAACGTAGGTAAAGCAAAGATACTTCTGTAGATGGCCTGGCCAATGTTGGGCATTTAATCAGTTATTATTGATACTTAGTATCTGTTTTTATTCCATAGAATCTTCGAAATCATCATCCTGATGCTCTGTGCCTTCTCCATTCCCGCTATTAAATCATTGTCCAAGGTATTCGTTTTATATTGCTGCTGTAACAAATTTCCTGCCCCCATTTTCAGATCCAACAATAACAGTCAAGTTCTTCTCATAGCACATCTTTTCTTTTGCCTCTTCTTTTACTTTCAAAGACGCATGTGATTAGACCAGTCCCATCCAGACAGATAATCCAGGGTAATTTTCTCATTTTAAAACCCTGGATTGCAATCACACATGAACACTCTTTATGCTACCTAGGGCTGTAGGGATTCTAGATACTAGAGACTAAAACATGGTCATCTTTGGAGAGCCATTATTCTTCCCACCCTAGACCACTATTGAGCTTCTGGTGATTGTTCTTTCATATAATAGAAGAATATAATACCACTAAGCTTTTTACCAATCTTCAACAAGGGTCCCTTTCCTATTTTCCAATAATATATTCTTACCGTGAACATTCTGAAAGTCCAGATTTCTGTTTGAAGTTAACAAAGCATTATTGGTGTGTCCTTAACGTCTGTTCTCTGCCAGTCTTTCATCCAAGATAATCTAGGCTTTTTCTATCATGTTTCTCAGCTATCATCTAGCCTTTTTTCAGTGCCTAATTCCAAAGTCACATCTACATTTTGTACACAGCACCTCCATTTAGAAACCAAAAACAGGTACTAGTTTTCTATTGCTACCATAACAAATTATCATATGTTAATGACAACACTAATCTATTGTCTTAAAGTTCCAAAGGTCTCACTAGAATGAGATCAAGCTCACTATCAGCAGGCTTTACACCTTCCAAAGGCTCTAAAAAAGAATCCATACTCATTCAGATTGTTGGCAGAATTTAGTTCCTTGTGGTTTGCTTTCTTGTTGTCTGTGACTTGAGAGCCAATCCCAGTTTATAGAGATCACCACTTTCCTCAGCTTGATTCCCTGCTCCTCCTCCTTCAAAGACAGCAGTAGAAGATCAAGTGCCTCTTAAGTCATATCTGTCTGCTCCATTCTCCTGCCTTCCTCTTCTTCTTTTAAGGACTTGTGATTAAACTGGGCCCACACATATAACCCAGGCGAGTGTCTCCACCTGAAGACCTTTACCTTTTAATTATACCTACAAATGTTCTTTTGCTGCATACGGTGACATATTTCGAGTTTCCAGATATTAAGGTATGGATATCTTAAAGGGTAGTTGGAGGCATTATTCTTGTTACTATATCCTTTAAATCATGAGATACATTGGGTAATATTTTCCTTTTATTAGTGATATTATCCCCAGAGATTGCCATACTCATCATTCTCTGCTCTCCTAGCCTTAAAGTATTGCTGCAAAAGCTTTTTCCAACATAGAAGACACCACCAATGCAGTGGTCTGTGATTGTCACATATTGCTGCAGTCACACCACAAGAAGAGAGTGTGCTTTGAGTTGGGGAAAGTGGCTTGCAGGACACACAGGAAGTTCACAGGTCCTGGAGGCAGACAGGGTACAAGTTATGTCCTGCCCCTCTTCCATTCATACTAGGAAGCTAATTTGACACTGGATCGATAAATGGCTTAAGTTATCTCAGGTTGTATATCCTTGTCTATAACACAAGGCTGATTCATGCATTACCAGGTATGTATAAGAAGAGAATATGCATTCAGTAAACTACCTTTGACTTCCTCTTTGAGTCTATGGTGTTATCATAAGTGTCACTATCAGATCCTTAGGGGAAAGCCCTAAGAACAAGTTCCTTGGCAGGAATTCCAAGGAAAATCCCACAAGCAGGAACATAAACTTCTGAGAGAGCCACAGCTATCGGCATTGAACCCTGTTTTGCCACTTGCTGTTTATGTTTCAGCTCTTTGAGTCTCATTTCCTTCATGAACCAAAAAAATACTTACATGGCAAAATTGACAGAAATAAGAATATATTTACTCATCATTGTCACTCTACGCACATTATCTCCACAGCAACCTCTTTGCAGTTCATGCCATCTTTGTCTGCATTTCCAGATGAGAGAATGATCATCAATGGTTAAATGACCACTGGAGAGGTTAAGAAGAATGTCCCAAATTCACAGCCAGGAACTGAGACTTACACCCAGATCTTCTCTGTCTCAAGAGCTGTCATATAACCCCTATGCTCCCTTGCCTACTTAGCAACCTGAAGGAGACAAGTGGATATAAAGTACTTAACACCTCACCAGGCCTGTAATCCACAATATTCAGTAGGATGCTTGGGGATCTCACGGCCATGCTACCCAGCCACAGGGATGAGCAACTACTTCACTCTTTCCTTCCTAGACCTCCTGAGAGGGCAGTGAAGTTCAAGAGGAACAGGAGGGCTGAGAAAGCTGTGGCATTACTCCTGTCAAATTCTACTTGCCTAATGGACTTCGTTAAAAGCACCCTGGGTGGAAAGTGTGAGTCTTAATGGCATTTTAGAAAAGCTGCTGTGATGAATTAGCACATCAAGCAAATTAAAAACAGCTTATTGCTTTTTTAAATTAGGTGATAGGGCCACGGTAGCATTTTCCCCCAGACGTGAGGATCCATTAATATCCTGAGGAGCCAGAAGCTGCTGAAATGTGTCAGCTGCTTGGCTTCAGAAACCTGACAAGTCTGAGTCAGTATAATCCTAGAAGGGCATAGTGTCCAAGATAAGTAAAGCTCACAGAACGAGCAGGCCGCTGAGCTTCTTGCTGAGGACATCTGTTACTACAGGCTGGAGTGAGAAACTCCCCTTTCAAGGACTCTTGAGAATGGAATGGGGCACTGCAGGATGAATGTCTGGCTTCCTGGGTACCACAAGGGACAGCATCGCCGCCTCCCCCTCTGCACATGGGAAGGCTGAGGCTAGAGAAAAAGGTGCTTTGGATGATATGTGAGGCTTCCCAATTGCTTTTCCCAATGTTGAGCATCTACATGGTACCCCAGATTGCATGTGGTCCCAAAGCTAGAGGTATTTGAGAAATCTGAAGAGTCCCGAAGATGGCTGCCAATGGCCCCACTGAGCCCTAGATCTCATGGGTTCAAAGCTCAGTCATTTTCAAAGCAACAACAGTTCTCTTTGTAATCATAACTCATATTTATTGTGCGTCTTCAAGTGCCAAGTTAGTGTTGCATACATTGGCATATATTATTTCATTGAATCTCACCATTCCTCTTTAAGTTAGCTAATGTTATACCAATTTTACAGGTAGGAAAACAGAAGAGCCAGAGAGTTTAAATAACTTGTTCAAGCCCACAGTTAAAAGGTCACCAACCCAGGTAGTGTCACCCTTGTGTGTCCCTTCTTGGCGACCATATGGCAGCTTTTCTGATGGCTTCTCTGTCTCCACTCCCCCAGGGACCTGGAGTTCAAGTACTGTTAGGGTTTGAAGATCCAGGAATGTATGGTGGAAGAAGAGGGTCACCTTTGACAGGAAGGTGTAAGGCCCTGGGTACTGCCAGGTCACCATCAGAAGGTGACAGGGAAGGAAATTGAGCCATATGATAACATAGCCACAAGTGTGAATTTTGGAGTCAGACTTCTTTTTATATTCATTCTCCATGGGTGTGCATGCAGCCTGTACATTTATACCTTTAAGGTTGTTATGGCAATAAGAAAAACAATACCTGCTATGGACCAGGCTGCCTAATAACCTTGTAATTTGTGGCAGCCATGACTGTTACCCGCAGGTTCAGCACTTGGTTCTCACCACCACCATCTCTGAGGTTGAATGGAAGTCGAATGAGGGGCACTGAACTAGATCTTGGGGCTGGGGCCTGGTCACACAGGCAGCCTCTGCCTGGAACATGGCACTGCTACAAACTCCCAGAGGGAAGACAAGTGTTTGGGCTCTGTGGCATGATTTATACAGTTTAGGAAGCTTCCACCTGTGCCAAGAAGCCTTAGAGTATCCCCTATCCTTTCCTATAATATTTTCAGGGTCTTTGCTCTTACCACGAGGTCTGTGATCCATTTTGAGTTGATGCTGGTGCAGAGGGATATATAAGGATCTAACTTCAGTTTTCTACATGTGTACAGCCAATTCTGCCAACACCATTTGTTGAAGAGGCTGTCTATCTTCATTTGATGAATTTGGCTCCCTTATCAAAGATTAGGTGACCATAGGTCTTTCAACAGACATCTTTAAGGATAGTGGTCTCAGGCCTACTATTGTTAACTTTTTTTTCTTTTTTTCACAGTAGAATCTGTAGAAAGTAGTTTTCTTGGTAATCACTCAAAAGAGAAAAGTAGTTCATAGTTACTCATTGTCCCTGTGTGCCTGGCTCTGGTTGTATGTGCATAGAACTTAACACCTTATGTAACACCTCACCCACACAAGTCCACAATGAAGTTACTGTTGTCATCATCACTGTGTCAGATGTGGGGCGCGAGGCCAGCCAGAGATTAAACAGCATCCCCAGATAATCACAGTTGCATCATGAGAAAAGGACATCTCCCCACAAGTGTGGCCCCTGACTCTTTCTATTTTATTTCCCTACAGCCCTGGCCACTAGTCTTGCATACATGCTAACAACTTTATGTAGAGATAGCTGTTAGAATCCATGTTGCATCCATGTTGCTCAGGAGAGTTCATTCATCCATATCTTATCACTGCCAACAGTGTCTGTTAGGAGCTTTTACTATCTTACCCTTCCCTTCTCCAGGCGTGGCCTTCTGTCTGAGTCCTTCAGAGAGATGGTAAATGGTCAAAAGGAAATAATTTATTCTAGGAGCTGAGCACAAAACTCTCCCTGAATTTCATCACATAGAGATAGAAGAAGTGGCTGGGTTGTAATTCAGTATATGAAACTTAGAAGCTGTCTTCATCCTTTTTTTTTTCTTTTGTTACCAAGACAGCAGATGTGACATTTCTTTGATGGAGGAAAAAAGAAAGAAGAAAGAAAGGAGCCACACTTGGTTCTCAGTACTTTTAGAAAAATCTATTCACTTAAATTCAGCTTGCTTTCCATGTGTAGTGGTTACACTCCAAGGAAATTCTTAGAATGGAATCAAAGGGATAAATAGAGAGGTGGTAAAATTGCTTCTCCTTGGAAGATATGTGTTGTATGCATGTAGTGGTGGAATTTGAGAGTGGGAGATACAGGCACAGGTAGACAGTGTAAGACTTGGAATAAATTATCTCCATAAGACAAACAGCTAATCAATCAGGTCTCATTCATCATTTTTATTATGTTTCCAACTCCTGCAGTACATTGACCCTAGTAAAGGCTTAGCAAGTGCTCTCCAGCAAGGATCAAGAATTAGAATTCATTAATAAGTAAAGTGATGAACAAGGCCTGGCAATTTATGGAAGCAGAACTATTTGTGGTTTTGTCCATTTAATTATTATCTTACCTATATGCAGATATATGTGGGAGGTGTGTGTATTTCTTTCATTTGAAGACTTCATTCAGGTTATTATATTCACCCCATCAGCTATCCAGTATCAGAGATGGTCTAATATTTGATTGTCTAGAAGAATCATAGGCACTGGGCAGACACTTCTGTCTTTCCCTATTACAAAGTTTTGAGTTCCACAAGCTGATGCTTCTGAGAGGATTTGTTTATAATATAAAAGCACTTTTATACAGAAAGTTGTGCTTCTCTACATTTCATATCTCTTTTAAAGAACTTTTTGGTGCAATATTGGAGTTGAAATCAAGGCCTTATGCCTGCTAGACAGGTGCTTACCACCCCCTATTGGAAACCAGTACTATGTTTGAACTTAATACCTTACTGTTACTAGGCAGACACTCTACCATGTGAGTCTGCTTCCAGACCTCTAGAATTAGTTTGTAAACATAGAAGTAAATATTTTGGATAGTATGCAATTGTACACCAGGTATTAACTGAAATACAGTAGATTTCAGGGAGAAGTCAAACAGTGTAATTTCATAGAAAGGCTTAATCAAAGTTCAGCAAAGATAAATACAGGAAACAGATACTTGAAAGGAGTAAGATGGGTCAGGGGAAGTGGGGAAGAGGGGAATGAAGAGAAGCAGAGGGAGGATACAGTCCAAAACCTAATGTATATCCTACAAAATTAAGAAAAGTGAGGGAAGGGAAGGTTTGGGATGGATGGGAAGGAATGTTGGATCAAGATAACAATACTCGCTCATGTCACTGTAACCCCTCTGTACAGTATCTTTTTTTTTTTTATTTGTGAACATACTGTACAGAGGGGTTACAATTACATGGGCAGGATAATGCGTACATTTCTTACCAAGCATTGCAGCCTCCTCCTTTGGTTTACCCTTCACATCCCTTCCCAGCCTCCCCCCTCCCCCCCAATCCCAATCCTTCTCCTTCCCCCCCCTCTACCCCCCCCCGACGTTGTAAAGCTCGTTTTGGACATGACAACTTGTACTTCTCATTGTTGCAACAGGTCCACCTGTATCCTTAAACAACTGGTTTTTCCCCATCTCCTCCACAAGTTATACTGACATCAAATATAGTGAAAGCAGGGGTTATACTGTGGGGGAGGGACATACAAAGCAACAAAGAGATAATCTTATAAATGCGTTAGAAACACATGCATGAAAGAAAAAAACATTAAAATACATATCTAAGGGTTCATTTTCCTGACATCACATTATCTGACCTTTTCCACTTGACTCATACATATACTAGATATTGCAAATAAGGGAAACCATGGGACCTATGTTTCTTTGGGCCTGGCTTACTTCACTTAATATAATTTTTTCCAAGTTTTTCCATTTCCTAACAAATGGGGCAATGTCATTCTTTCTGATGGAGGCATAGAATTCCATTGTGTATATATACCACATTTTCTTGATCCATTCATCTACTGAGGGGCATCTGGATTGGTTCCATATCTTAGCTATGGTAAATAATGCTGCAATAAACATTGTTGTGCTGGTAGCTTTAGTGTGGTCTTGTTTGTAAACATTTGGGTAAATGCCCAAAAGTGGGATTGCTGGGTCATAGGGGAGTTCTATGTGAAGTCTTTTGAGGAACCTCCATACTGCTTTCCAAAGTGGTTGAACAAGTTTACATTCCCACCAACAAAGAAGTAAGGTTCCTTTCTGTCCACATCCCCTCCAGCATCTGTTGTTGAGTTCTTGATTTTTGCCGTTCTAACTGGGGTGAGGTGATATCTCAATGTTGTTTTGATTTGCATTTCTTTTATGGCTAGGGATGTTGAACATTTCTTCATGTGTCTATTGGCCATCCTTCTTTCTTCTTCAGAGAAGTTTCTCTTTAAGTCTTTCGCCCACTTGTTTATTGGGCAGTTGTTTCTTTGAGGATTTGTTGTTGGGGGGGTTAATTTTTTGAGTTCCAAGTATATTTTAGATATGAGACCCTTTTCCGTTGTATGGCTAGTAAAGATCTTCTCCCAATCTGTGGGCTTTCTATTGATCTTGCTAGCTATGTCATTTGCCCTGCAGAAGCTCTGTACAGTATCTTTACAATAAATATATATATTTTTTAGAAAAGATGCATTATATCATGAACTGTTTTATTAAATGGAACTCCTTCATACAACTAAAGATAATACAAATATTTTTTAAACACTGATTGTAATGAGGGGAAAATATCTCTGGTAGTAAATTCATTATTTGTTACTCCTGATTATTGCCTTGTAACATGTAATGATCTATACAATGGAAGCAGACCCAGTTTTTGGGACCCGTGTGTTAGGAATCTGTAATCCATTACTATTGCCAGCAAGGGAAAGAAAGAACTGATCTCAGTTGTGGCCCAAACAGTGAGAATGTGGACTGTATTCCAGGAAGTGCCGTGGGAGTTGATATCAAATAGTGATGGTGCCTCAGGGCAAACGAGAACCTTCAAAAGCATAAATTTTCTATAAGGACTTTGCTAACCATGAGATCACTCATCAAGCTGTCTTGTCACTTCTTTCAGAGCAATGTTTGACTACGACAAGAGCAAGGACAGTGGGCTGCCAAGTCAAGGACTTAGTTTTAAGTATGGAGATATTCTCCACGTCATTAACGCCTCCGACGATGAGTGGTGGCAAGCCAGGAGAGTCACACTGGAGGGAGACAGTGAGGAGATGGGTGTTATCCCCAGCAAACGGAGGTAAGAATGCCTGTGGTGTATGGCTGTGTTTGCTTCTTAGCTAGCTGGTGTGGAAGTGAAGGATGCTGGGAGAAACTTCACAAAATAACTATTCAAGGAGGATCAACCGTCTGGAGGGTAATTGTCAGTGGTGACAGGTGATGTGAATAAGAATTTGTCATTCTGCTTGTGTTAAGCTTTTACCAAAATTGGTGACAGTAGCAAGGCATAAAAGAAAAAGATTCTAAAACTTCCCTCAGCAACCTCATATGCATGGTTCTGCTCATCAGTCATCCTTACTGCTGATTGCATACTCAAGTGAGTTTATTCCAGGGGTTTTCCATTTTTGAATGCATTTATAGAAAGGCAAAATGGAAGCCAAATTAAATAGTTGATTTGCTAAGCTAAGGCCCTGACCATGACCTACTTTCAAAATGGATGAAAATTTCCATCCCAAATTCAGGTATGTAGGATCTGAGTTGTCATATAGGAGCTTGGAATGTTTTCCTGTCTTCACACGGTCCCCATTAGTCATTCAGATAGCACTATGTGAGTGTCTTCTATGTCACAGCATCAAGCCTTGTGTCATCCAAACATTTCTTCAGTTCTCATTTGAAAATCACAAGTATTCTTCAGCAATGACTAGCGCCTTCATTTCTGCTCACAGCATCTAAGCCTCCTCACCAGATTGACTTTCTTCCCCACAAATATAATTTTGACAGGAAGATGTTGTCCATGAAGCAGAAATTGACTTTCTGCTAGAAAACAGATGTAGTACACAATCTTGCTTATCCAAAACAGTCTTCAACTTATCCCTAGCCACTGGCTTCTTGAGGAGCTCCCATCTGGGACTCCAGACCCAAACACCTTTATAAAAAAAAAATCCCTTGTGTGAAGCTGAGTATTCAGGTGACCTTCCATACAAAGGGATAGAGGGATGAAGAAAAACGGTAGTGGAAACGTGTAAATTATGTCCCAAGGCTAACTATGATACAACTGCAGTGCATAAAAAGAAGCCTGGTCTCCATCATCCTCTGCCTAACACAGCTGGGGACTGGTGTGGCAGGAGGGTTAGGAGCAGGTGCCACACAGATGGGGAGGGATGGTGGGACAGGAAGCAGGTCAGTGGCTGTTTACCAGCTCTCTCTATCTTCAATGAGATGTCACAGTTGAACTGGCTGAAACTCCAAGAAGCCTTTTCATCACTAGATTTTGTCTAGGGACCTCCCATTTACATGTATTTCTCTGGGTCTCTTTAAACCTCTGGTCTCCTAATTGCCTTAGTACTTAGTGAGGGCAGTCTGACTTTGCATTATAGCTTACAGTGTTAGGGTTTGGGGGTTGTTGTTTTTGAAGGTTTAGATATTCAAAGCAGTGCTTCTTAGTTTATTTATATTCTGTTTTTCCATTTCACTTCCTTCAGATTTAAAAATGTCAAGACCACATGCATTTTGAGTTGTTCTGATTGAACTAATCAGAGTTGACTGAGACGCTATTGTGTAGAAGGGGCCACCTTGTTGATATGGCCCCACAGGTCAAAGTGGGATAGAGGAAAGAAAGCTATGCCCAAAATAAATTTCAGCTCACTGGTAGTAAAGAAATTCTTCTACTAGTTGAAATCCTTCTACTGTCAATACATGGCATGGGAAGCCTGGGAAAATAGCAAAGGAATTGAAACTTTGAATGGGAAATATCACTATATGATATTTTAGACCCTTTTTAACCCTCAGGTTCTGTGATTGTAACCAATTAGTCATTCATTTGTCCACTTGCTTATCATTTTTGCCCTGAGAAACACTTTCAGTGCTATTCTTCCTAAAAGGATGATTTCCTACCTGCTAGGGCTATTCTTGAACTGGCTATTATGATTCACTTCATCTTAACAACCATACTAGAAGCTGGGCACTGATGGCTCATGCCTGTAATCTTAACTACTCAGGAGGCTGAGTTCTGAGGTTCATGGTTGGAAGACAGTCTAAACAAAAAAGTCCACAAGATTTTTATATTCAATTAACCACCAAAAAGCCAGAAGTGGAGCTGTGGTAGAAGCACTAGCCTTGAGCAACAAAAGCTTGGGGACAGGCCCTGAATTCAAACCACAACTGGCGCACACCCACACACAAAACAGATATACTACAGCTTACCTGGAGAACAACTTTGTTCAGGATCTGCAATATTGATATTTTTATTTGTATTCTATTTTATGAAGAGAATAGTTCTCCCCCTGAAAAATGTTAATTTGACACAAATAAAATATACTTGTTTATTTCAATATGCATTTATATCTTATATAAAAATCCATAGCTATAGCCTAGCCACAATGGCTCACACCTGTAATCCTAGATACTTAGGAGACTGAGATTTAAAAACTGTGGTTCAAAGCAACCTAGGCTGGAAAGTCTGTGAGACTCTTAATCTCCAATAAACCATGCAAATACCAGAAATGGAGCTAAGGCTCAAAGTGGTAGTGCTAGCCTTGAGCACAAAAGCTCAAGAACAGTACCCAGTCCCTGAGTTCAGGCCCCAAGACACACATACTCTCTCTCTCTCTCTCTCTCTCTCACTCACACACACACACACACACACACACACACAAATTATAGCTATCAATAAGTTTCTGCTTAGGGTTTTAGTTATTTCAAACACATTGCTTTTATTGATTTGTACAGATTTGGAAATAATTTATAATTGTAAAAAAGGAAGAATTTTAAGGAAAAATACAAGAAAGTAAGAACTAATTGTATTCCTATCTCACAAAGAGTTGTTATATATGAATTTTAATACAATTTAAAAACTAAATACATTTATTAAATTAGATATTTTAATTCCTAATTTCTTTTTAACCTATCTCTTAAGTATAGTATATAAATTGATGCTGGCCTGGAACTATCTCATAATGGATAACATCCATGTATTGCTTTGCCTTTATTATTATTAATAATAATAATAAGGTTTTTCTATTATGAAAATACCGTACAGAGGCATTACATGAGCAACATAATAAGTACATTTCTTATCTAGCATTGTTGCCTCCTCCTTTGTTTCCCCTTACTATCCCTGCCCTCCCATCTCCTGCCCCCTCCAGTTGTAAATTTCATTTTTCCACATAACATCTTGTACATCTCACTGTTGCAATGGGTCCACCTGTATCCCTATTTAAACAATTTGTTTATAATGGATAACATCCATGTATTGCTTTACCTTTTTTTTTTTTTTTGGTCAGTCGTGGGTCCTAAACTCTGGGCCTGGGCACTCTCCCTGCGCTCTTCAGCTCAAGGCTAGGGCTCTACCACTTGAGCCACAGCACCACTTCCGGCTTTTTCCTCTTATTGGTGCTGAGGAATCAAACCCAGAGGCTCATGCATGCAAGGCAAGCACTCTACCACTGAGCCACCTTCCCAGCCCCTGTATTGCTTTACCTTTTCCAAAAATATTTCTGTGCTGATGGTTCATCAGCATGAAGCTATAAAATAAAAACTCTGACTGTTGTCATTTTCCTCATCCTTTTTTTGAGGATGGTGAATGCATTTGACGAATCAAATTCTCCCATAACATGTTACCACTTTGAAGCCCTTTACTGTTATTCAGTTATTTAAACCTCATTTAAACCCTATGAGTAGGATGTTAGTTTTTAAATGAAGAAGTTGAAGCCCAGAGAGTTTTTTTGATTTGCTTGAAATGGCTCTAGTAAATGGCAGAACTGGGACTCGAATTCAGGCTACAGAATTGCTCTTGATTCAGGCAATCCTGCCTCCCAACAATACAAAAAGGAGAGCTGACAAAAGCGAATTCAGCAAGTATTATTGGGGTATGTCAGGGTATATAATCATAGGCACCTGCTGGGCCCAACCTGGTCCATGATTGCGGGCTCAGCAGGTGCCTGTGGCACAGATACCCTGTGAATAGGCCATAAAGGCTCCATTATAAAGGTGAAAGAGCAGTGGATGGAAGGATATATTCTATCTGATGATCTCACTGACTACATTACATAGCCTGTTTTTGTTGCTATAACTGAATACCAGCAATTGGGTCACTGATTACGTATAGAGGTTCATTTGCTCCTGGTTCTGGAGAATGGGAAGGTCCCAGTTGCAGAGCCACATCTAGTAAAGGTCTCGTTTGTAGGGACTGCAGAATCCTGAGGCTTTGAAGGATGTTACTGACAGGTAGGGGCAGAAGAGAGGTAGAGCTAAATAGGCTTCTGTAACAGACGCACCCTCACAATAACCCAGCAGTCTGTAGATGATTAAATAGATGAATCCTGTCATCAGGGTAGGGCCCTCATAACCCACTTATGCCTTGGCGCTTCTGCCTGGTCCCACCTCTTCCAACCTCATTCACATTTCATTCTGAGTTTGGAAGGGCACATTAACTCTACCACTCTGTATTGTGCCAGATGCTTTCAATACCTGCTTTCAATTTAATTTTCAGAAAAGATCCATAAGGAAAGTGAGAGCCAGTACTCAAGTAGCTTGCCTTGGCATCACAGCCAGCCACAGGCTCGGCCAATGTCTTTCTGGGAATAAGACTAGATGTCTTTAAAAGCTATGTACATATGACCAGATAAGATGAAGTTAAGTGAAGTGAACCCCAAGATAGGGACACAAGTGGTTTTTTTCTTTCTTGTTATTGTTTTTGTTGTTTTTTAATTTTTATTGTGAAAATACTGTACAGAGGGGTTACAATTACATGGGCAAGATAATGAGTACATTTCTTATCAAGCATTGTTGCCTCCTCCTTTGTTTCCCCTTCCCATCCTCCCCCCCCCCCCCACCTCCCCACCCAATCCTCCTCCCCCTCCCACCAAAATTGTATGGATCCATCGCAACAATGAGATGTACTAGTCGTTATGTGGAAAAATGAACTTTACAACTTTACAATCTTGTTATTGTTTCTAATGTATTTATAATATACCATGTGATATTTTTGTTTCTTTGTATGTTCCTCCTCCACGGTATAACCTGTTTTCACTGTATTTGATGTTGGTGCCCTGCATCTTGTATATACACTTCTCTAATTTGGGGAGGAGAAGGGAAAAAGGAAAATGCTTAAATAGGAATACAGGTTGACCCATTGTAACAACGAGATGTACACGACACTATGTTGAAAAATTAACTTTACAATTTAGCCTGGGGTGGGGGGAGTATAGTTGTGGAGGTGAGAGGGAAGGGATGGTAGGGGAAAAACAAAGGAGGAGGCAACAATGCTTGATAGGAAATGGACTTGCTCAAGTAACTGTAACCCCTCTGTACAGTATTTTTACAATAAAAATGTATTAAAAATTACATATATAGAGTGTATATATATGTAGAGAGAGAGAGAGAGAGAGAGAAACTAGCTGTCTTTCCACTACATCAGGAGCACTACTCTAAGAGCACTCACCAGTTATGGAAACAGTACCAGAGAATCTGATTAGCCTGCAAAAGTTACACTGGCAGCAGGGACTGAGGCTAGGATTCGAGCATTCATCTTTCTCGAATCTCTATCAGCAACTGCAAAGGTCTGGACTCTTCTCCTCCTAATGGCTCCCGGATCTGATGGTCCACTTTGGGGGACTCCCCTCAGAGGAAAACAGCCCTTGCCTTGGTCACACATGGCATGGAGGGGTAACAATGGCAGTGAGAACCTAAAGCAGGGCACCATTTCCAAGGTGAAAATTGCAAACAAGGATGGCAAGTGATATCGGAGGCAGTTGTAGCATAGTTGTCTTAGCCACCTATCACGTGCTGATCCTGACTCTGTGAGACTCTGTACTAAATGGTTGTCTTATATTACCTCATTTTACATCCAGCATAATTTTCCAAAGCATGTTATTATTTTAATTCTACTAGCATGAAAACTGAGATCCTAAAAGGCAGAAGGACCTCCCTCAGTCACAGAACCTAGCAAATGGCAGACGCAGGCTTGTATGATTTCAAACTCTGGGCTCATAACATGGGATTCCTGTTCCTTTTGATTATAGTTGATGAATAGCCAAACTAAGATGTCTCCCACAGTCTCTTCATCCAGGTGTCTTTTCGCTGTTCCATAGTGACTGACTACCTGGGTGGTCAGATCACAGCCTGTGTCTTACATAAGAATTTGTCACTTACCTTTCACAGCAAGCCTGTGACTACCAAGGTGGATGATATTTCTGTTTTCCCTCCCACAGGGCCTGCAGCACACAGGCAAACTCTGAGGAACCAATTATGTTCCCCTATCCAGGCCTCCAAGCCTGACCCACTATGCGATTGGCTGGAACCTGAACACACCAGATGGGAGATAGGGGAAAAGGGTAAAGGAGACAGTTGGGCTCATTCAAGTGTGGGCACTGGGTGCTTTCTGGAGATACTAGGTGTCCAAGTTCATTGCTCTAATTTTGCCATCCACTTTGTATTTAGTATTTTGGTCAGGAATGAGACTAGGGTGGGAAGGATTATTTCTGCTCAAACAATTTAATTAATTGCTTGTGTCTAAGTGGGAGAAGAAAAGTATAGCAGGCTTTCCCACTGGAATTGAGTCAGTGACTATCTACCTTTCCTTTCTTTTCTTCGTGTGTGTGTGTGTGTGTGTGTATGTGTGTGCGCGCACGCGCGTGTGCATGCGTGCGCCAGGACAGTGCCTTGAATTAAGGGTCTTTAACTCTAGCTTAGCTTTTTCTGCTCAGGGATGGTGTTCAGAAACTACCACCATCATTTCTTTAACAAAAGCATTTGGCTTTTAATATCTATTTTTGCCAAAGGGGCCTCAATGAGACACTACTTTTCTTATTAAAAAGTTGTGAGATGGAGAATAACTTGTGTGCACGTGCACATGCTAGTCCCAGGGCTTGAACTCAGGGCTTCACTGCTGTCTTTGAGCTTTATTGCTTGAGTCTAGAGCTCTACCACTTGAGCCACAAATCCACTTCTGGCATTTTCGTAGTTAATTGGAGATAAGAGTCTTGTGAACTTTTCTGCTGAGTCTGGCAGTTTTTCCCTAATACCTGTTTGAAGAGGAATAACCATTCACAGAAAATAGTACATAAATATCTGTATATGCAGCTGTATGCATGCCTAATGTTGTTCTTGTTAAACCTTGCGATTTAAATGATGAACCTCTAAAATTGGTCTAACAGGGATATTTCCTTTTTTAATTTGCATATATTACTTGTACAAAGTAAGGGGCAGTTTCCACTGGGACATTACCATTCATACAGACAATGAATCCTATTCCTCTCCCCTCCTCTGTAACTTTCTCCTCCTTATTCCCTTCCTCCTTCTTCCAATTTCAACAGGTGTCATTGTTCTACGTTCATACATGCAAACAAAGTCCTTTGACCAGGGTCATCTTCATTCACGCTCTCTGATAGCCCTCCCACTGACAGTGTGGTGCTCCCCAGAGCAGACTTCATTTTACTTCCCTGTCATTCCTTTTTCTCTTGTGCTCTAATTGTATCCAGGGACGGTGTTTCAGGTCACATACTGTGATCAGAATAGCCCTCTCTATTGCTTCCTCTTTCCATGCCCACAGGCCCCTGTTGACCCATACCTTCCATTGAGATTCTTTATGCCATCTTCACACATAGTTATGACATTTCAGGAGTATTCACCCTCCATCTTGCTTTTTTTGGATATCTCTCAAGAAAACCGAAAAGGATAACCCTAGAAACCAGGGAACAGACTTAGAAAGCTAAATCTAGATAGTTCTTTTAAACTATTCCAACTATTCAGACTCAGGTATGAATACTGAATTCAGTCATATGTATGTTTGGGATCTATAGCAGTACAGGGATTCATGCAGAATTTATTCGCGTCCTCTGGTCAAGTAGCCATGGATTTTCCACGTGCCACGGTGATTTTGACAGTATGGAATAAACCAGTACATCCTATCATTAGCTTAATTAATACAAAGAAGTCAGAATAAAATTAGTGCTCTACCAACAGTTTTAGAAGAATCTGAAGAGATGAATATGAATAATTTGCACATAGATGTAACTGGGAAAAGCTGAAGAAGCTCAGAGCAGGCCTTTTCTCAGGGAACAGCTTTACACTTGGCATCTTATCATTGCTGAAGTCTTTCTTTCTCTCCTCCCAACTGTTGTACGTTAGGTGGAAGAAGAGGCTCGATGGAACATATTGCTTTAATATTGGAGGTTAGATGTGAAACATTTTGTTCAGCTGCTTCCACTCAATTATTCTAGTCTCATACTGCAATAAATATATTCTGAAACTTCACTCTGTAACTATAGAAACCCTGATCTTCACTGTGTTTCAGTTGGAAACACAAAAGAACTCTGTTAGAAAGGAGTATGCAGCTAATTATTGATCTATGAATAACTTAGGCTTCATAAACCATTAAGTTTCTATAGGTTTAGGGATTTTTTCTCTCTCTCTCTTTTCTGTCCTCAGAAATAAAAACTCAAATTTAACACTAGCCATATGTAAGCCAAGTCATGTTAAAACAATAAACAGAAAAGCATTTTTATTCAACAATTGTTTATTAAGGACTTATGTGTAAACTATTGACTGATATCTAGCCTTGCCCTCAAGAAACTTTAGATGGGCAATGCCAAAACAAAATAAACTGGAGAAAATGAAGATATTAACTTAAATGCCATTGTGACTCAGAAGGGAAGTCCATGTCTAACTGGAAGGACTGGGGAAAATCAGGGAAATAGGTCCTTTTTTTTCCTTTTTCTTTTTAAACCAGGGCCTTAAAATAAATGTATAGATGCTACCAATTTTATCCTCCTGGATTTTCTCAAACCCAACTCTCTCCTCCACTCCTTACCATTGTCCATCATCTATTGCATGGATTATGCTCACAATTTCTAAGTAGGCCCTAGCTTCTTCCCATTCCCTTCACAGATCTGTCTTCCAGCTGCACTAGGCTTGTTATTTAAAATGCTCATTTGCTTGTGTCACTTCCTTGCCTTATATCCTTCAACAATGCATCAAGGTTCTTCTAGGAAAAGGGCTGAGTCTTTGAGGTGGCTCACTCCCCTTTAGGAAGGATCCACGGTCTTGTTCACCTCCCCTCACCTCTGTAGGCTCCTGGCTTGAGCATGTCACAGCTCAGCACTGTTGGTCATCTATGCAGACTCCCTCAACACATTTCCTAACTGACCAGCTCTCTCCCATCCTTCCAGCCTCACATAAACGGACATCTCCTCCAAGGAGCCTACTCTGATCACTGCTGCATACTCCCATTTTATCCCTCCCAACAAGATACATATACCCTCACTGGTATCAGACTTCTTGCAGGCCAGTCACAGCCTTTCGTTTACCTCTCTATGCTTATCAAGAACACTTTGCAGTGATGCTTTTAAACATTTCTTTGTTCCCCAGTCCTGACTTTGATACCTGGAAGGCACTCACTGAAGTTTTTTGTGAATGAATGAAGCAGTGTGTGAAATGATGAATCTGCAGCATGGCAGAGGACTTGAGGCTCCTAGATGGAGTGTTGGGATTATGTATGACATGGTTGCTTATCGAATGAAGTCATATGAACTACTGTTCTTGAGAAGGAAGGGGAGGAAGTGCTTGTTTCGTCTCCACTTCATTTGTTGGTTTCTATGATTTCTTGAAATAGATTTTGATTGATTTAAGCACTTTAATAGCAAATGCTGTGCATTTTCTTCCTTTTCTCCTCGCTCCTTTCAATGATTGTAACTTTCAGTACATGTAACAAAAAATTCAAGGGCTATATTAGAAGCTTAAAGATAGTACACCAAAATTTTTATGCTAAAAATCAAAGAAGAAAAACAGCTTCACTTTATTTCAAGCTATAAGGATAGGTGGAAGACTTCTTTACTTAATAAGGAAATTCATTGTGAATGCCTTGTCAGATAACAGACCTTTTATTTTCCATTTTCTTTAGGGTGGAAAGAAAAGAGCGTGCCCGATTGAAGACAGTGAAGTTTAATGCGAAGCCTGGAGTGATTGATTCCAAAGGGGTAGGTACCACATAATGGAAGCAATCAATTCTCTCAGTTGCCATGGATTCTGTGATGATGAACATTGAGACTTTTAGTAGCGAACAAATTATGGGGCCACTGCACTGTCATAAGTGGATTGCTAAAAGTAATTATGTCATTTCTGATTAAGTAAATTGATTATAAATATGGTAAATATTAGGAGTAAAGCTAGTGGTGAACAGAAACCATGTTAATGAGATGATGTAATGACAACAATGCAGAAGACAGTATGTATGGTTTAAGTGGTTTTAATTTTTATTTCAAATGAATGTTCTAAAAGGTTGGACTCATCAAAGCTATCTATTGTTACACATTATAAAGAGAGTAGTTGTGAACACATACAATGGATCACTTAAGTGAATATATGGATTGTTGTGACAGACATCAAAATTAAAATTCATTTACAATGTACATACATTGAAATAATAGCTTTAATGAGACATAATTTATGTAACTACAACTCACTCAAACTTAGAATTGTACAAACACACCCCAATCAGTTTGAGAGCATTTTATCACTCCATAATGGAACTCTTCATCAACGGACAATTAATTCCATTCTCTGCAACCTCCCACCCCTCTCCCATCTCAATCTATTGACAACCACTCATCTAGTTGTTAACAGATTTGACATGGGCATTTAGTATTAATGGACTCATACATTACGTTGGCTTTTATGACTGTTACCCTACTTTACATAGCATTTTCATGTTGCATTTATGTTGTCCTATTTGTAAGTACTTCATGTATTTCTATAGGCATGTAATATCCCATGGTATGGTTATATTACATTTAATATGTCTATTCATCAGTTGGCAGAGGTTTGGGACGCTCACAATGTTTAGCCATTATGGCTAATGTTCCTGTGAATATGTGTGTCTAAGTTTTTATGTGACATCTATTTATTTATACTTCAGTAAAATTGTTGATCCCTGAAACAATATGACTATCCTCAGCATTCTAAAGAGCTGCTAGGGTTTTGGGGTTTTTTTTTCTGAAGTGGTTGCACAATTTCACATTTCAAACCAAGCAATGTATGAGCATTCTAATTTCTTTACATCCTCACTGACAGACACTTGTAACAATTTTACTTTATCCATCTTACTTGGTATCTCACTGCAGTTTTGGTTTGCATTTTTCTAATGATTATTGATGTTGAACATCTTGTGCTTGGTAGTGTATTCTCCTTGGGAAATGTTTACTCTGATATTTTGCCCATGCTTTGTCTTGCTTTTGATCTTTTTAAATATACTTTTATTGTTATCAAAGTGTTATACAGAGAGGTTACCATTTCATTAATCAGGTAATAAGTAACTTTCTTTTTTGGACAATATATGCTTTTGATCTTAAGGATCAAGAATTCACTCTTTTACTATTAAGTATGAATGTTAGCTATAGCTCATACAGCTTTTTGATCTCTTAAAGAGGCAATATTAGTATCTTATTGCTGTATTAGAGAATAACTTTTTACCTCCTCTCATCCTGTTTTCTCTCATTTCTCTTTTCCTTTTATCTTGCTGCCCTAACAACTGTAGCTTGGTACATGTTGTGTTAAGGTTATAGCTGGCCTTAGCATTCTTCTCCACATAATATTACAGGTTTCAAACTAATTATGATAGCAGATAAAACTTGTTTTGACATCCCTGATGAATTTCAAAACTTTTATTTTTCTTGTATAACCCCAAGAGCAATAGTGACTTAATGAGCCCAAGACTGATCCTCCTAACTATCTCTCTTGGACTTTGTTTAATGGTTTTACCACATGGCTACTCTCCTCTTTTAATAAGCATCCAAGTTCTATCCTAGGATTTATAATTATTTTTTTGTTGCTTTTGTGTCAGTCCTAGGGCTTGGACCCAGGGCCTGGGCGTTTTGTGCTTTTTTGCTCAAGGGTGGTATTCTACCACTTGAACCATAAGCTCCACTTCAGGCTTTTGGATGGTTAATTGAAGTCTCACATGCCTTGCTGGGTTGACTTCAAACTGCATTCCTCAGATCTCTACCTTCTGAGTAGCTAGGATGATTGTAAGTGTGAGCCACCAGTGCCTCGCTCTAGAATTTATATTCTAATCATTGGTAAATAGCTTAGAGTTTCTAATACATGCAATTAAAAAACACACCACACAAATTTTGGCCTTACTAAAGATACATCTAATCTGTTATTGATGTTACAATTCTTGGAAATGTCTATATTATACTTTGTGTCCTGTATAAGTCCTAACTGAATCTGGTTAGTGGTAGATATTTGACATAAACTATCTGATGAATGTCAATAACCTTATAAGTTACTGAAGGCTAGGAATGTCTCTGAGATAGAAACCAAATTCAGATGTCTACTTAGTGATTTCAAGTTCTTTACCGAAAGAATTCAGATGAGAAACAAAGTAACAAAGTAGAAGGAAGTTTAGTCAAGAATGAAAGGGATGATCTTAAAACTGTAATGAAGAAGATTATTATTTAGCCTTAAGGTAGCAAAGGGTGGGGATTTCCAAGAATGGGTTGAGATTTTTTTGGAATGCAGTTTGTTCCCCATTTGTGTCCTGGTATAAGGTTTTCAGATAGTTCATGGGGTCACTTGTATGAAGCAATAGCTGTTAAGACTAGTGAGATAAAGACAGGTACTCTCATAAGCAGGGCTGAGCAGGCTGTTTCTATTTGAGCCATCACTTGACTCCTGTTGCAATACAGCTCCATGGTTGCACCTGCCTCCAGTCACAGTTTTCCCTCTTTTCCCCTATGCCTATCAAGTCTCTAGCATAACAATCGGGATTGTTCTCTATTTTCTGACTTGCAAGGTAGCTTTCATCACCAGATTTACTTGGGATCGAATTGATAAAAACCAAAGTTTTCCAAATTTCTATAACGAATACATTAACAAGAAGACTCTTCTTATCCAAAAACAGAACGCACAGAGGGGCAGTAAGAAGAAAGAGCATTGAAGAAAGGAGGCCTGCAGCTTTCTGAAGAGTTAGGCAAGTGGGGTTAAGAGACTTTACTCACTTTGAGCCAAGGACAAGGATTATAGAAATAGACATTGTTGTACAGAGCTCAGGATCTGGGACCTTGGGGGTAAATTCAGGATAACCTGCACAGGCAGATTGTTTAGAATGGAAAAGACAAGAGGGTACTTGAAATAGCGTTATTAGCTGGCATTTGCAGAGCATTTTGATGTGTCCTGAGGGCTTGGGAGTGAAAGCCGTGATTGCTGGAAGAATCACTGGAAACCTGTGGAGCTAGCTGTGATAAAAGCTGTCCTAGCAGTATGCACAGGAGCTATAGGAATTTAGACTAATGGGCACAGCCATGTCCAAAAAGCACTTTATAGAAGAACTTGGACTGTAATTATCCTATTGGTCCTTGAGTTAGCTCTATAAAACCAGACACGGATTCAAATGACATGGAGTCAGTTAGGTACCTTGTAAGGTCTCAAACCAATTGAAAAGACAAGATTACTCATCTCAGTGAGTTCACAAAGAGACACATAGGTGGGCAAAAGAATAATAGTACAACATTGCCAGAGAAGATCTCTCAAAGTATAGGGAGTGAAGAGTTTTCACTTAAAAAAAAAAAATGGGGGCCTCGGCTTCAGGAAGAATAATTTGTCTAAGATGACACCATTTCTAGGTACTCGCATCAGGTTTAAATTCAGATCAGTTTGAGACAGAACTGGTCTTTCCATTATGTCACTCCTTACTAATGAGGCCTTGGGCAAGAGAATAGAGTTGAAAGAAAAGGGGATATTGGATCAAGATCTAGATGTTTGAGTAGGAGTTTTTCGTGCATATTGGAAAGGGCAAGGGCAGGGTACTTAGGCTTGAGGGCAGAAGCACTGGTGCCCCCCTGTGGTCACACATGGAGCTGACCAGGAGGGCCAGAAGAGAAAATATCCAGACTTTTTATCCACAGTCTGTGAAGACCTTCACAAAGGCTGTGTCCACACATACCCAGATCAGTGGGCTGTTCTGTCGGCAGCCTGTGTCATTCCAGCCTCCTTAGACCCTAAACTGCACATGGCCATCGATTAGAACCAACTGCCTGGAGACGGTCTCAAGTCCCCAAAGTTCAATGCACACAAGCCCTCCTGGGAATGACTCTACACTCCCAATGAGTCTCCATTCAAACAAGCCTCTGGTGAAAACTTCCAACTTTTTTCGTTACTTTCCTAAGCAATCATTCTGTTACCTTCTTGCCAGGCTTAGGTAACTGCGCAATCTTTAGAGTCAAGCAGTAATACATTCAAAAATCAGTTATTGTGTAGCCGTTCTGGTTGTCATCATTTTACTTTAAGAATTAAAGTGGCCAGGTGCCGGTAGCTCACACCTGTAGTCATACCTACTCAGGAATCTGAGATCTGAGGATCGTGGTTCAAAGCCAGCCAAGTCCATAAGACTCTTATCTCCAATTAACCACCAGAAAATGGGGAGTGGTGGCTCAAAGTGGTAGAACACTAGCCTTGAGCTAAAAACCTCAGGGACAGTGCCCACGTCCACAGTTCAAGCCCCATGACGGGGGGGGGGGGGGGGGGGGGAGTTAAAGTAAAATTACAATATACTGTATTCTTACACTAATAAGAAAAGCTGTTAGCATCCTTATTTTATGTGGTAATGTGTAATTGTGTTTGTCCTTTTTATGTTGTGGCATGAGCCACTGGTACCCTGCTACATACATTTCTTAATTACTACAACAAAACTGAAAAGGAAATCATTTATTTCTCTTTTTGAGCTTAAACTGAAATTTAGGGAAGAACTCAAACTCATATCTGACTTATTCCAAAGTACACTAGATTGTCAAACTTGAGTGTTAAGAAATAGGAAGAAAGAATTCAGTTTGGCTTTGTCAGAAATTAATTTAAATACAAATTTAACTCCTGGAAAGGGAAAGCTAGCTCTTCTTCATGATGTGCACTCTCCTGGATGACTGTTTCTGGTGAGCCGGTATTGCATGCTTTCTCTACTATACTGGTAAGGCTTAGCTAGCAGCTGGAGAGACAGTGTTGAGAAGTAAAGAAGAATCAAGCCTTGGTTGCTGGCCCAGAAGAGCAGGTATTCTGGAGGGAAGACAACTCCCTGTAGGAAGGAAGTCATAATACCAAACAAAAGCAGCAGAAAAATTGCTTTTAATATCAAAGGAAAAGGAAAGACTGGCTTGTAAACTGACAGAATTTGAATTGGGCTTAAAGGATTAGTAAAATTTATAGGATGTGAAAGAAGGATACAGGATAGGCAGGAAATAAAACATGGTTTACTTTCACTGCAAAGAAGAGTTTATAAACAAAGGATTCAGAACTAAGAAGTTAGACTCCAGGCAGTTTGGATGCCCCAAATTTTTCAACAACCTTGTACTTTATCCTGAAGACAATGACCAAACCAGAACAAGTCATTTTCTCTGAGCTTTCGCCTGAGTGCGTGTCTGGCCTCTGCCCATGTGTCTCTGCATTGTGAGGCCCTCCTCATGTCTGTGCCCACAGCTCCTCTTCCAACATGTACTGGCAACCCAGTGCACCCTTCTTAGGGCAGAGGAAAGAGAATGCTCACCAGTGGGTCTCAGAGAGATCAACCTGGCAGCCACGGGAATAGGTTAGAGGAAAAAGAGAATGATGCTGTTAGAGAAAGCTACTACTGCTTTCTGGGTGTGACATTCCTAAAATCTGAATTCAAAATGGTGCCAATAGAGAGGAGAATTGGAAACCCATTGCTAAACAGATGGGAGAGTTAAACCTGTGGTCTCTAATCATAATCTCTTACCTTTCCCAATGCTTCAAGCTCCCTTTAAGAGGAAATGGTTGAAGAGAGTGGAGCAGAGGTGAAGCTCCAGTCCCAGGGTGTCAGTAGTGTCCCCAAACCAAACCCAAACTGGAGGTGGCATTGGCAATCTTGATTGGGCTTCACTGATCCTCGGCATTTTCCATCTGGGCGCGGATTCCTGCTATGTCATTTACAAATGAAGAAATTGAGAATTAGTTCTCAGACACTCACCAAGAGCTGGTAGCAGTGTCTGCCACTGTGTCATTTATCAATAAAAATAAAACTAAAAAAGCAATTTGACAGTCAGTGTTTTGTTAGCAAGATGGGAATTACATTTGCTGGTGATTGATTTTGTAACAGGTTCAAAAATGACAGTTTGAGGAGTCATTATTGCCCTACGAAAACATGCATGCCACCCATGAGCACAACACACACACACACACACACACACACACACACACACACACAGATTTCCTAGAGTCCTTGTAGACATCCAGGACAGAGGCATGGAAGGAAAGTCACAGTGCCAACTGCAGGGGATCTCCTTCCAGCAAGGGCAAGTCTTTAAATCCTGAGAAGTTTAAAAGCCAGAGAAGACTTTCCTCAGATTATTTATGATCACTTTCCTACTCCAGGCCCTCAGCCAGGTAACTGCTCTTTCTCCTTCCACTCTGAGTCTTTCCCTGCATTCAGGATAGGTTCTTTTGTTTTGTTTTGTTTCCACATGTACATTTAACCTTAAAAAGAACAGAGCAGGATGGCTGGGAATCTCAGCATCATAACCCAGCCTATGTGGAGCCACTAAATCATTATGTTTACCATCCTTATGCTTACGTTATTTACTTATACTTACTATATTATTATACTCCTCTGGAACATGGTAATTATATTTGTCCAAGCCTTGAATTCCTCTGCCTACCAAGAACCACCTGAACAGCACACAGATAATTATCTGCTAAAGTAGTACCTATGACATCTCTGTTACTTCTAAATTTTAGTACTTGGGTTTGACCCCAGAGCTTCATTTTTGCTAGGCAGGTATGTTGTCTCCAACCCTGATTTAGCACTGGATTTTTTTTTTTTTTTTGGTCCGGTCGTGGGCCTGGGCACTGTCCCTCAGCTCTTCAACTCAAGGCTAGCGCTCTACCACTTGAGCCACAGCACCACTTTTGGCTGTTTTTTCTGCTTATGTGGTGCTGAGGAATCGAACCCAGGGCCTCATGCATGCAAGGCAAGCACTCTACCACTGAGCCACCTTCCCAGCCCAGCACTGGATATTTTTGAGATACAGTCTCATTTTTTTTTTTTTTTTTTTGCCTGGGGTGGCTTGCACCACGATTCTATTTATGCTTATCACTGTAAGTGGGATGGCAATCACATGCCACCACACTGGGCTTTTTCTGTTGATATGGGGTCTCGTGAACTATTTTGCCCTCCTGAAACCACATTTCTTACACTACCAGCATCCAACTCTTTAGATATTTTTCATAGGGACCCACAATTCTGTCCTATAAGTGTGAGGAGAGTCCTATCTTAACCCTGAAAGCCAGCAAACCTCAGTGAGCATTTTTAGATGAATAAATAGATCATATTTTAAATATTCCTCATTGTGTATTTACTTGGTAAGTTACTGATGAGGAAACTGCTAGTCTATGGAAAGGCATGGAATACAAATCATGATCATAATGCATTTTATGCAAATGACTATCTCAGTAGATCTCCTTCCAAAGTTCAATAAGTACACTGTCAAAGCTACCAAGTTGATATGCAACCTTATACACCAAATTTAGTGTAATGTATGCCAGAAAAATCAGTGTACCCACATGCATGTACATAACCCACACTCATCTCTTACATTGTGTTTCAGTTTTTACAGCTCTTTGCCCATCTTCTCATTATATTTTTTCAGATATTTTATTTTGTATATTGGTACTTGAGTGTGTTTAGTCAGCTTCAGCCCAGGAAGTAATAAAATAAATAGGTAAATAATAAAAAAGCACCAGGGCACTGGTGGCTCATACCTGTAATCCTACTTTCCCTAGACACTAAGATCTGAAAAATCACAGTTCAAGCCAACTCAGACAGAAAAGTTTGTGAGACTCTTATCTCCATTAAACTACTAAAATAAAGGAAGTAGGGCTATGGCTCAAGTGAGTGATAGAGCACTAGCCTTGAGCAAAAGAAGCTCAGGAACACCATCTAAGCCTTGAGTTCAAGGCTTAGCACTGACACACACACACTACAGAAGTTATGAACTTAAAGAAAATGTTTGAAATTCAATGCTTGAGTAAGCTGAACCTTTCACTGAAGGAGCCTGGTAAATTGAAACATCCTAAATTCACCTGCTCATTGTGTTCCCTTCCCTCCTCATGCTTGCAGTTAAGGCCTGCCCTTTAATAGATAGTTCTTGAGGCTCTCAGAGCCAGGAAATGATATGGGCAATAGAAATACGCCCTGAATATGACATGCTTCCAGCCTTCAGGAACCATCAACTATTCTGCAGAAACAAAAGTATTCAAGTATAATGACTAGCATCTGGTAGGCACCAAGTGAGAAGTGAGCTCAGGATACTAATTAGATTTTAGTGTGGAATCCTTGAGCCTCACTTGGAATCCACAGGAAAGTTCTAGAAGTGATCACAGTCCAAAGGAGCCTTGGAGGACCAATGAAATCTAACCAGGTATAAAAGATGGGATGAATGTCACAGTAATAACTTGTAAAACAGGAAACAGCTCCATGTCCCAAAAGGAGCCACAGGCTTACTGTACTTGAGTGGGAGCAAATAAGTACTAAGCTTCTCCCATCAGGAGATAAGGCCAGGGAGAAGTCAGGAATCAGAGGAGGAGGGGCCTTGGTCTTGAGGCTATGGAAAGCTTTCAGAGGATTCTAGTAGAGGTTAGATAAGAGTTTCAGCAGAGTTCTGCCACATATGGAATCCATTTCCAAAGCGAGATGACCTTAGAGATCAGGAGTCCATTTCAATAACACAGATAAGACATGAAGAAGGCCTGATCTCAGACCACAGCTATGGAAAAGAGGGGGAAATATATGTACATATATGTATGCATTTATATGTGTGCATATGTATATATCTCTCTATATATATGTATATATATTGTGTGTGTATTTAGTGAGAGAAGAAAACCCAGATATCCTGTGTCACCACATCAGAATTACCAGAGATTCTTATTAAAAACAGAGATGTCAGCCTCAGTGCCAGAGGCATGGGGAATGTGGTGCTCTAGAGTTGAGGGCTGGAAAAGTTCCTCAGAGGTTCTACTCAGCATGCCAACATTTGAGAGACCTAGGTACAGACAAAATGTTTAATGTCACACAAAATGATCAGCCTGTCTTAGAGTTATCATACCATATTTAAGCCTCCATTGCACAAATGTAGAAAGCAATCATTTTCAAAGAGATGAAATTCTTCTGTGTATATATGCACTCATCTTGAATGTTCCCTGGATGAAGCTAGAACTTACGGCTTCCTAAGTGTCTGTTATTCCTGAAGTTCCAAGTCCCCTTGTGCATGTACATAGGCAAATATGAAGGGAAAAAGTTGCAAAAACACTGATCCTATATCCACCTGTAAAAGAGGTGTTTGCAAGCATGTGCTTGCTGAAGAGAGAGGAACTTACCACATGCTGGCTCTTGTGAACAGGAAGGTAGAAGAGGTAGCAGCATGAATGACTTAAGTCTCCCACCCGAGCCACACATCATTGGCTGTTTCAGCATTCTCTGTCAATAGGTTATGTAACCACCTGTGAGAAATGCCAAAGAACACATTTGATCAATGCCTACTATACCAGGAAGCCGTTTGCTTGTCATGTGTCAATTATTCTGAATACCTGTATACTGCCTTATTGTATACAGTTTTTTTTTTTCAGTGCTAGGAATGAAACTTACGTTTCTCTCATGCTCACCAAGTGCTCCATTACTGAACAGCACTCCTAGGCCCCTCTACAGATTTTGTAGGGTTTGAATTCAGGGCCTAGGCACTGTCCCTGAGCTCTTTTGCTCAAGGCTAGTGCTCCGCCACTTTGAGCCATACCTTCAGTTCCAGTTTTCTGGTGGTTAATTGGAGATAAGAGTCTCACAGACTTTGCTGCCAGAGCTGGCTTCAAAACACAATCCTCAGATCTCAGCCATAGCTTACCTGTTCCTTACAATGACTCTGTGACTGAAGTATAAAGGCACCCATTTCATAGATGAGAAAAGATAATAAAAGCACCCAAGTTCAGAGGGCTAGTAAGTCATCAAGCAGGCCCTAAACAATGACAGGATTTTTGTGTAAACAGAATAGGATATCATTCTTATGTAGGAGTTAACGCTAGATGTTAATAGTTTATTTGATCTATTCAATTAGTGATGCCAGCACTAAATTTAATATAAATGAAAGTTGTATCATTTACTCTGTGAATGGCAAGTAGAATTTCAGCAGATGAGGGCCTGAACTTTTCTGAATTTTTCCTGTTGCTTCTTTTTTGTTGTTTTTCATCATGGGGCTTGAACTCTGGGTCTGGGCACTGTCCCTGAGCTCTTCAGCTCAAAGCAAGCACTTTACCAATTGAGCCACAGTGCCACTTCCATTTTCTTAATTTTTCTTCTGCTATGAATTTACAATATGACAGATTATTCAGAAAATTTGACCCAACCCCAATTTCTATGTCAAGGTTTGGTTATGAATATATTCTGATTCACTGAAATTCTTCCTGTAACCTGACCTGGTCAAAAGCTGGGAGTGAGACAATGGAGCTTTTTGTCACATAGCAGGTAAGTTCACTCTCAGGCAACTTCAACATCAAAAACAGAGATAAAGATGGTGTGACTCTCCAGCCACCCACCCAGCTTCCCCTCCACAGTAATTATAGCCAGTCTCCCAGCAAGTAAAAACAGTATGTTTTGCCTCTTTCTGGCTGTTTATATATGGGTAGCGAGGTTTTTTTATAGGGTTTTTTTTTTTTTTGGGGGGGGGGGAAGGGGTTGTTTTGTTTTTTAATGATAGATCATGTAATGTCTGAAAAGAGTTTGAGCAATAGCTTCCAGTATGTTCATAACAGGGGGAAAACATAATCTTAATTGCCTTTCCTTTTCATGAGAGAGAGACTGATATTAGGCTAGCTTAGATTCACTTCTTAGCTTTCCGATTACATGACCTAAAGCCAGCAGCTTCTCTGAGGTTCTTGATTTTCCTCCATAAGAATAAAACCTATAGATTGCAAGTTCCATGAAAGTAGTGAATGAGATGTACTATTTAGGGCTTAAAGTGGCTCGTGGTACCCAAGCATTAATTGCTGAATTTGGATAAGGCAAAAAAGATGGCATGCTGGGAGAAAAGTGGGGTATGTAGAAAGTGTAAGTACACAGGTATTATCTTTAGGAGAACCTGCTCTTGATTGGAGCATCACCGTCCTTTGTTTCAATCATCAAGTTTGGAGTTTCCTCTCTAAACAAAGTACTACTCTAGCCACTGACTAAAGCCCCACATCTGCCATCCCAGAGCTAAATTTCAGGCAGACTCATACATCATTGTAGTATAAGCAAGTGCAGCTGTAGTGATAACACAAAGGAGAGAGAAAGCCTTCTCTGGCTGAGAGTAATGAAGAACGAGTTCTATCATGTGGTCACATTTTAACTAAGACTGTAAGGAATAAGATTTCAGTACCTACAGAAAAAGTGAATGTTCACACCCAGAAAACAGTAGAAGCAAAGGCAAGAGAGAAGTTACCTGATCATCACCAAGGATCACATTTGACCAGAGAACACACAAGGGGGAAGGGGGAAGTGGAGATGTAAATGGACCCGAGGCCCAATACTGGAGGATATTGAATAAGTTAAGGAGGTTCCTCACTGGGCCCTGAGAGCTGTCGAGATTACTGGGACAGAACAATAAGGTACTTTGTGCATGGAGAGACTGCCTCCTGCTGCTAGAGGATACTTGCCAGTAACTGGATCAGAAAGGGACCTGAAAGAACACATCGGATTGACTCAGCTGAGAAGTCACAGATATCACCTCTCTAGGACTGAAGAGAGGCCTCAGGTAGCAGTGGCGTTTAACAGACAATCTTAGACTGGGTATCTGTGAGCATGTTAGGTGCAAGAGAAAGAAAGGGAAAAATGCAAATCATGCAAAATAATTAGGCCCGCTAATTATGGTTTCAGGGAGCATGAACTCGGCAAAGCTCAGTTTAGAAATTAAAGTTGTGAATATGCTTTTTGGCCTACTCTTCAAGCAGGTACCTCCTTTCGATCTCAGCTAACATGGCTGCCTTACTTGCTAATTGAAGTCTGCAGCATTGGATCATTGCTGTGCACTACTGGAAATCAATATCAGTTATGCTGCATACTAAATAACCACTGAATCAAACTGAAACTAGCCCAGAGCAAATCAATGAAATCATCACCAAAATAAACTTTAACAACATTGAAATCAATTTGAGACTGGAGAGGTGACTGTAATAAATATACTCCTCTAATATTTGGATTAAGAAATTCTTTGTGGATGTTGGAAAACAAGCCCTTATGTTGGTAGAGTACTTTGGTACATTACCCATTTATAGGTGAGGACGCAGGGTCAGAAGACAAAAATGTCCTGTCTTTAGTTACACAGCCAGTCATCTTGTTTGAAGCCACACGCAGATTTGTTTACTGTACAGTAGTTTGCAAAGATTTAAAGATTTCCAAAAGCTTACAAAAAAATAGTTTACAAAGGTGTCACTTTTTTATCTCCTTAGTAGAAAATAAGGATGCCTAAGCCTATGCCATTGCTTTTGGCAACCATCAAGTGGTTTGGGAAAGGTTTGGATTTCCTTGGAAGTTCGCACTCTAGCTATATCTCTGGTCTATTCCTCTAAAGAAATCAACAAATCTAGTCCTGTGACCCCAGCCATACCTCTGGCCATGTCATCTGAGACTGGCTGATTACTCGTCTGTCATGTGACACTTCGAAGAGGAGTAGAATGAATTGCTTCACTAAAATGTGACATCTACTAATCCACAGGGTCTGAATATGGAGGCTTATTAAATCTAACCAAACTTAAACTTCTCCAGAAAAACTTCCATGTATAACTCACTCTGATGTTTCTGCCTCTCAATCAATCATAGCGTAGTAAGCACCTGAAACCTATGGTCAAAAGCAAAGGCAAACTTGGCAAACACCACCACTGTTGCTTGTGGCTACCAGCTGCCAACCATAGTCAGCCCCACCGTGTTCTTCCACATGGCCTCTGATGGCAAGCCCTTGGGCTGTGTTTCCTAAGAGCTGTTTGCAAACAAAGTTCCAAAGACAGCAGAAAATGTCTATGCTCTGAGTACTGGAGAGAAAGGATTTGTTATAAGGGTTCCTGCTGTCACCAGATTATCCCAGGTTTCATGTGCCAGGATGGTGACTTCACATGCCATATGGCACCGGTGGCAAGGCCATCTACAGAGATAAATTTGAGCATGAGAACCTCATCCTGAAGCATACAGGTCCTGGCATCTTGTCGATGGCAAACACTGGACCAAACAGTTTTTCAGCTGTACTGTCAGGACTGATGGGCAGATGGCAAGCGTGTGGCCTTTGGGAAGGTGAAAGAGGGCATGGGAATGGAAAGACTGGCAAGAAGGTCACCATTACCAACTGTGGACAACTCTAGTACATTTGACTTGGTTTATTGTAACCACCAGACCACTCCTTCTGTAGCCCCCCTGGAGAGCATCCTTACACCCAACCTGCTTGCAATATCCTGTAATCTGTGTGCTCTCGTGGCAATACTTTGGGTTTCATATTTTCCTTACTCCCCACCAAGTCTAGCTGGATTGCAGTATTAAGTTTGTGATTATGAATAAAAATTAAACAACAACAACAAAAGCAAAGGCAAGCTAGGCACCAGTGGCTCCTGTCTATAATCCTAGCTACTCAGGAGGCTGAGATTGGAGGACCCAGGTTCAAAGCCAGAACAGGCAGAAAAATCCACAAGTCTCTTCTCTCCAATTAACCATCAAAAGCCTGAAAGTGGAAGTGTGGCTCAAATTATAGAGCACCAGCCTTGAGTGAAAAAACTCAGGGGCGGCAACCAGCCCTGAGTTCAAGCCCTGTGCCAGCACAAAATAAATAATAAAGGCATCACACAGTGGAAAGTTTATAGGACTCAGGATTTTGATGTATCCAGTTCTACACACTTGAAGTCCCTTTAGAGGAAGAAAGGTAGAACTGTTTCTAGGCAACAAAAATGAATGGTCCATAAGGGGAAGGGTGTCTCGGGAACACATCCCCTGTTAGCTGTGATGACTGCAATGCAGTTTCTATTCCTTTGCAGTTTTCTGAGAACTTTGGATGACACTTGCAAAGTGACTCTCAAGTTTATGACAGGTTCTTGTCAGTAAGTTAGATCCCTTCTCCTTAAAAAAAAAAAAAAAAAGCTAAGAACTTTTGGATATGCCCTTTTCTGTTCATGTTTTCACAACTTCACAAATATTTGTAAAGGCTTGACTCTGCTTGTTGAAACTGGTGTTTGGTGTTTTTAATGTGAAGGATTGTTCCCCCCCACACAAAGGGCCTGAAGAGCCACCGTTGCCCCTGTAATGGGCTTGTGCTCACTTGCCATGAAGAATTAATACGTTCATGAATCTGGGGCATGAGTTCATGTGTATGATAAACCTCCTCATTCCCAGTGAACCCCTTGGTGAGTGGAGTGGTAGAATACAAGTTCAGACTATGGCTGAAAGAATACCCGAAGCTATGATTACTACTGAGTAGGATGGTATTTTTGTTAAAGGATTCCCCTACCTGGGCTGGGAAGTTGGCTCAGTGGTAGAGCGCTTGCCTTGCATGCCTGAGGCCCTGGGTTCCATTCCTCAGCACCACATAAGCAAAAAGAAAAAAAAAAGCCGGAAGTGGCGCTGTGGCTCAAGTGGTAGAGCGCTAGCCTTGAGCTGAAGAGCTGAGGGACAGCGCTCAGGCCCAGAGTTCAGGCCCCACAACCGGACCCCCCAAAAAAAAAGAATTCCCCTACCTGAACAGTAGTTACTCCCTACTTTTAAAGGTTTGTCAAAAAAAATTGACTTTGATAGATTTTTTAATGTGACAATACCACTAACATTTGCCAAAGATTACTTTTTCTAAGTACAGGATTTTGTTCATTAAATTTGTCTATCAACCCCACAAACCTTAAGTAAGGACTACTTAGTAGGCTCTTTTATGTTTTATGTTTATTTTTACTAATATAATTTTTGTTGTTATTAAAGTATTATACAGAGGAGTTACCATTCCATAATTTAGGTAATGACCCAAGTAAATTCACTTTTCCCCAGTTTCTTAGGAAGCTCTTTTATAGACTAGCATTATTCTGGACAGTTCCCTTTCTCCTTGGGATTAAATAATGTGGTATTACCTAAATACCTATAAACATAAAATTAAGTATAAATATGACTATAGCTCTAAAAGTTAAAATAAATGTATATACCAAATATTACATACAGTATTTTATGTGATATCAAAATTCAAAATCACATAACGTGATTGGTAATATTTGAAACAAAGTCTTCTATACTATCCTTTTGGCCGTGGCTTCCATGTGAAAGTGTCTTTGGGGTTGGTCCACCCCCACTATTGTCTCTCTACAAGATACACATTGTAAACCAGTGCAGAGGTCATGGCTAGGTCTCACTCCTCCCCACTGATCCAGCCCCTGGATGGAGACTGGCATGCTGACATCACTGAAGGATTACTAAGTAGCCACAGTCATCATAGTGCAGTTCCACAATGTCCTGAGCCCACCTTTATGCCTTCCTTACCTGTGTGGCATTCTGCTGTATTCTCTTATCTCTGTCTGTTCATGTCTGCTTGGAGCAGCACCTCAGTGAAGCCCCCACCCACACTGAACTTGCTATTTTAAATCCTGTGTGGGTGGAGAACCCCAAGAATAAGCTTTTATCCATTTCTCTTCCATTCTCATTCTTCTTATTTATAGTTGTATGTCACACCCTAATAAGTAGATGAACTTGCCTAAATTGGGAAGGACAGGCTTTGTGACTTTTCTGTCAGCAATGAAATTCTTGGGGAGTTATTACCCAAGTACTTTAAGTCACTGATGAACTGATTAAAAGGATGACTTCTGAACTCTCTAGATGATTTCTGTAGAAAAATGTATGGTCCTCCTCACTCATTGCTTCTTTCTTGAACAGAAGTAAAGATGTAGCAGGCCATATATCACTGATAGACTCTTAAGAGCCAGACTACAACTGCCTTTTGAATGTCTTCCTCATCATTGCTCTCAGCCCAATTCCACCAGGCACTCACATTCTAAATTGCTCCTCCTCCATTCCATTCCATCCACGTGGGACAGAGGATGGGGAGGCAGAGAGACAGTTTTGTACTTCCCATTGGGCAGCCCATTCCTCTGCCCAAACCAGACTTTTCTACTTGTCCACCTTACTGTCTCTCACTTTTTTTTAACTCACCTTTTTAAAGTAGTTGTACAAAGGAGTTGGCATTCAACGAAGTAGTTTAAGAATACTATGCATCTTGATCAATGTCATCCCTTCCAACAAGTATATAAGTACCAGAAATTTATGACTCATAGTTTTGGATCTGAAACCAAGATGGCAGCAGATGTGCTGTGTGCTACAGGCCAGGTTCTTCACAAATGGCACTTCTTGTGTCCTTACAGGACCAAGGAGCAAGCAAGATCCCTAGGACCTCTTAGAAAGGCATTAAAACTCTGTTTATAAACTGCCTTCATTTCCTAATAACCTTCAAGGCCCTCACCTTTTAATACAATTACTGTGGAGGTTAGGTTTCAGCCTATGAACTTGGGGAACATACAATCATCCGGACCACAGCAGTGATCCTATATGTGATTATTTAAGTAGTTAAGATTAAAAGCTCAGGATTAGAGAATATCAGAGATTAGAAATCACATTGTAAATCTCTTTCTCAATTCTATTATATAGAATGGAAAATAGACACAAAGATTGACTTGAATTATACTTCTAGTAAAGTAGCTGCATATTATCTTCAAGACTAAATTTTTTTAATTCAATGAATCCAAATTTAGACCAGGTGCCAGTGATTCACTCCTATAATTCTATCTACTCAGGTGTCTGAGATCTGAGGATTGCAGTTCAAAGCCGGCCAAGGCAAGAAAGTCCATAAAACTCTTATCTCCAATTAATCACCAAAAAGCTGGAGTGGAGCTGTGTCTCAAGTGGTAAGAGCACTGGCCTGGAGTGAAAAATCTAAAGGTCAGTGCCCAGGCTCTGAGGTCAAGCCCCAGGACTAGCACCAAACAATAATAATAATCCAGTTCTATCAACTGGACTAGTAGTCATTTTTAAGTTCTAAATCTACTCTTTAATTCCCACCTGAAACCCACTTGTGAGATTCCCCAGCTTCTATGACTCCTCTTCCAGGCCCTCAGAGCCTGTACACCCCCTAAAGCAGCAGTTAGCAACACTGAGAGCACCTCTCTTGGTGTTCTCCATACTGTCATAGGTAACACAAAGGGGATTAAATTTAGTTCCCAATCCATTTGGCAAGAGCTAGCCTACGAGTGAGCTTTTACATTCCCTTTCCAAAGGAGGAAACCTTCGCTAGTGTGCATGAGACATTTTTATTTATTTATTTTTATTTTACTATTAGAGACCTGAATATTAGCCAAAGCAGTGAATGATTAGTGATTAATAACAAAGCAGTTAATAAGTTGTTTATTGAGTATATACTATGGCAGAGAAGCCCTACATGTTTGACTGTATTTTGCACTACAGTAAATAAGTTGCAGTAACTAAAGATGGAAAGGCATATGAGGAGCAGAGAGGGAAGTTCAGGGTATTTTATTCTTTTGCCCTTCATGTCTGCATTTTCAGGGCTTTTTAATTTTTACTGTTGTTATAATATACAGGTGTTATGGTGATATACAGTAGTTGAAGTTACATAAGTCAGGAAATGACTGTATTTCTTTTTGGACAATGTCATTCCTTCCCTCACACTCTAACAATTTTTCCTTCCCATCCCTACCCACAAGTTATGAGTACCACTGTTACATTTGTTCACCCTTTGTCCCTCCACTTCAATACCCTCCCTTACCCTCCCCAAGACAGATAAGTGAACAAGACAAGAAGAAAAGAAAAGCCAGGCACCTGTGGCTCACACCTATAATCCTAGCTACTCAAGAGGCTGAAATCGGAGGTTCCAGCCCAGGCAGGAAAATCCATGAGGCTATTATCTCCAATTAACTATTAGAAAACCAGAAGTGGTACTGTGGTTCAAAGTGGTAGAGCACTAGCTTTGAGTAAAAGAGCTCAGTACTGCATCCAGGCCCTGAGTTCAAGCCCCAAGACTGACAAAAACAAGGAAAAAAAACTCTTTTTTCCATTCCCTGGAATTCATTTCAATAAATATTATTTTATAGGCATTGCATATTTGTGTTCCTCCCCTAAGAATGTCCTCCTTTGGTCTCACTGTGTGTGAATGCCTAGAGTCCTGTATAATTTATCATATCTTGGTATAGTTTAGATCTAGCTTCTGCATATGAGAGAAAACATGCGCCATTTGTCTCTCTGAGCTTGGCTTATCTCACTTAACATGATTCGTTCTAGACCCATCCATTTCCCTGCAAATGGCATATTATTCATTCTAATGGTTGTGTAAAATTCCATTGTCACCGCACCTCAGTATCTGAAGAGGAACTTAAAAGGGAGGATTTGTTTTTCTTAACAGCCATTGCATGAAGTTTAGCAAACAATATTTGATTTTTCTCTTCTAAGAAAAAAAAGAACTTAAGAAATCATAGACCCACTCAGACATACGCTCTTACATTCTAGAGATCACCGGCTCTTCACTGGCCTCGTGTGTCTGTGAGCAATGCAGTCCACTTGCGTATAGCGTACGGAATGCATCTTGAAGGAAATGTTAAGATGGATGGCACCTGTGGGCTAGATCAAAGAGCCCAAGGCAGAAACAAATGGGCTGTGTTCTCCGCCTGTCCCACTCTCTACTCACATCCACCCACCCGCCACGTGACTGAACTCCTAGTACCAGTTCTAATCCCTGTGACTCATTCTGCTAAAACGGCATTAGTGGCTAAAACTAGTAGTCTCTACTATAGAATAAATTTGCCTCCATTTGTAAGCTCTCTCCGCCTTTCATTCAACCAGAAAGAAAGTCAGGCACAACACTGTAAAAAATTGCGTTTCACTTAGTGGATTGCCCTCAGTCACTTCTGGAACATAAATGCAGCAAGTAGCCTCTTGTGCTCTGAATCAGAAGTTGATATCAGATGGTAGGAGGCCAAGAGCAAACTGTCGGTTCCTAAACCTGATTCATTATCCATCCTGAGAGGGAAGATGAGTACCTCTCTCTCTCTCCTCCCTGAAGAAGGGAGATGGAGGGAATGAGGAGAGGTATCAAGCAGAAACATCTTCACAGTGCACATTCCCAGTACAGTAAAGGGCCTTAAGGTCACCTCGTTTAATTTACTGATGGACAGAAGAGGACATTGAAGCTCAGTGAGTATCATGGTATTTATAACTTGAATACTTGCTTTATACACCTCTGTTACATAATAAGCTCCACAAGCAAAGCATCTTGTCTGAGTTAGTCCACAGCTATAGTCCAGCCCATAATGTGACCCTCCACACACAGATGCTTAAGCCATCAGTGCCAGGCACGGGTCGCTCCCACCTAGAATCCTAGCTAGTCAAGAGGATCCAGAGAGTCTGGGTTGCAGGCCAGCCCAAGCAGAAAAGTTTGTAAGACTATCTCCACATATAACTAGCTCAAAGTCAGTCTGAAGGCATGACTCAAGTAGTAGAATGCCTATTGAACAAGCAAACCACATTTGAACAGATGGACAAAATATAAACTTGGGACTCAGATCTTTCACTTCAGTACAGTATCACTTCGTACTTTGGCCCAGGACCCCTTAATATGCCAGGTGGATTTGAACAGTGGACTGAGAGGAAATTGTATTTAAAAAGGAAAAAGGAAAAATTGTTCCAAAGAATATATTAAACCTAGAAGCTCTTTTGTCCATAACCTGTTGCTTACAAATGCACCAAATGACAAAGGATATTTTTTATTCCTTAACTTATCCTTGAGATGCAAGACAGATCAAATTGAACAAGATAAGGATTTTTTTTAATGTTTGTGGGATCTAGTACCATAAGTCCTAGGGAAAGAGAAAGTCATCATGAGCTCCACCTCCTGGAATAGGCACCTCTGCTCCAAATCACTTGTGATAGAGAAAAGAATGTATGTCTGCAGGTGGAAAAATCTGGGTTCCAGTTAGGTTAAGTTGCCTTTGAGCCTCGTATGTTACAAGCAGGAAATAATGATGATTATAATATGACAATACTGTAAAGAAGGCATTGTTGATTAAGTTCATGGTGAAGACAAAAGGAATAAGTCCCCAAAAGGTACACTAACTCGCTCAAGGGCCCACAACCAGTGAGTTGAATCCAAGTTAGCAAAGACTCGCAGAAAGCAGTGTGTCTGGCAGAGAAGCAACACACCTAAGCCTGTCTGACCCATGTCTGGGCTCTTCTATCTGCCCTGTTACACACACAGACTTAATACCTAGGAAAATACAACACTGACCTCACCTGGAACATCTGGAACCTGCATTCCAAACCACATCATGAAATGAATTGCCAGATCCTGCCGGCCTGCCTGCAGTCAGCCACAGCAGACATGCCCTATCACATACCAGCTGATAATCAGTCCTCCCCTCAGCCCCAACATTGCTTAGGCAACCACTGGGCACTTACCCAATACCTCTAGTCAGTAGTTCAGTTCCCAACAGTTTTCTAGGCCCTGGAAAGTCCAAGCCAAAAACAAAATCAAAGGTTGGGCTTTGAAGTCTGACAGAGCTGAATAGGAATCCACTTACCAGCTAGGCAGATGATGATATTATCTCTCTAACCTTTGGGATTTTTAGGTTTGGAGATGAAACCATGTAAATGGAGCTCTGTGTGTGTGTGTGTGTGTGTGTGTGTGTGTGTGTGTGTGTGTGTGTGTGTGTGTGTGTGTGTGTGTGTGTGTGTGTAGGGGAAATTGTCAGTAGTATTTGAATTAGGAGTCAATGGAAAAATTAGTACAAAATGTTTAACAAGCCAGGTGTCAGTGGCTCACTCTTGTAATCCTCACTGAGATCTGAGGGTTTTAAGGCTCAAAGCTAGCTCAGGCAGGAAACTCCATGAGGCTCTTATTTCCAACTAAACAGCAAAAAGCTAGAAATGGAGCAGTGGTTTAAGTAGAGCTTTAGCCTTGAGTAAAAAAGCTAAAGGAGAGCACCCAGGCCCGGAGGTTCAAGCCCCAGTTCTGGGAAATAACCAACAAATAAAACATTTAACAAGGTGTGCACTAAGGACACAGATCAATAGATAGTTACTGTTTTTACCATTATTGTTAATGAATTTATACTCAATTTTGCAGAAAGGACACACCAGAAAATAGTTGAGAACTCTTCCTAATTCCTTTTACTGTTAGAATGACCTTTTCTCTCAATCCCTATTTTACATAGTGAAAAGCCCTCCAATATTATCTCATTTATATCTCTTTGTATCCATCTTGCCCTCCTCAGCAGAATTTATTTTATAATCTTCATGCCCCTTTAGTACTTCGCACACATAGTCACATTTTACTAGTAACTGGGGAATCTGTATCTGCCACTAAATTGTGAGGTCTTTAGTGTTACCATAGTTCCATTTCCTAGCACAGTCCCTGGGTTATACATGTGTTCAATGTCTACTTGACATATAATAAATGGATGTAACTGGCATTACAGGACAGGGGCCTGGAGTGATTAGGAAAAGCAAACCAGTGATGGTTTGTGAGAGATAAGTAACTTAAATGGACCTCAGCAGACAGTAATGGAACAGGGGCTTTAAATTGGCACAAAGTGATGTGTGGATTATTTGAGTAAGTATTTTCTTTACATAGGTAAGGGGAAATCAGCATCAGCTGGCCTCAGAGGATCATATCACGTTTAGGGTGGATATATGAGACCAGACAATTTGAGGAATGGTCTAGTCTGTAAGACTGTAAAAAAGGAGAGAGACCTCGGGGCATTGCAGCACTGGCATTTCTGAAGATGGAAAAATGAACGTGGAGGAGGGTCCTGCTCCCTGAGAGTGAGCAGATTCATGGGGCTCATTAGCTTCCTGGGGACTGAAATCTCCTTGATTGAACCACTTGCAAAAAGCAGAGCAAAAGTGATTGTGTAAGATTCCACAGAAAGCAATTTGCCTGGAGAAATTCTCTATGCTTTGCTGCAGAGTGGAGTGCATCCTTGGATTCTTTGCAGGGGATCACAGAAAAGGCAGGAACATTCAGTGATCCCGGGGGGCTAATAGCTCAACCCTGGAGCCAACTGGTTAGGAATAGAAGTTGGCTTATGACTCAAATATATACATATATATATAGCCTTAGGCAAGTGACTCAACTTTCTCTTTGTTTCTGCAGTTCACAGTTTAATACCTCAATGTAAAATGTGGCCATAGGTAGCCATGTAATAGGATAGGTGAAAGGTACCCAGAATGGTTGATCCATACAAGACACATAGAGAAGGCCCTGTCATGTTGGTCAACGAATGCAAAGACCATCATCATTGTCCATGTGTGTCACCTGTTTTGCTCCATTGCACTTCTTTGAGGACACTGTGGAGCACCAAAAAGAAAGTTTTAAGACAAGATCCTGATCTTTCCATAGTCTATCTGATCATGAAACCTGAAACTATATAAACAGAGCATTAACAAGCCCCTAGATCCCAAACTAGATGACTTTGAGTGATGGGAAGGGAGCGGACAAAAGAATCAGAATAGGGGGCTGAATCTGGTGATGCATATTTAGTAGGTATTCATTTAAAGTTTATTAAAATAGAATTGTGTTGTCCAACTCTAAAATAATGACAAAATTATGGGAATGAAAGAAATCCTTCAATTATCAATGTGGAGAATGATAAAATAAAAAGGCATTTTCTAATTGACCTGGAATAGGGTTTCCAAATTCAAGACTGATAAAGATGAGAGGAGCCTCAGAGACAAGCTGTTTCATGCATCGTGATTTCCAGAAAAAACAGGCCCAGAGATCTGAGTTGACTTGTTTAAGTCAAACTGGAAGCCCAGGTCTCCTCATTTTTGTTCTCTTTGCTGAGCCCCTAACCTCTCCATGAGTATCAGCTGGCTTCTTGGCTCCTGAAATCTTTGTCCCTGCCCAATACTGCTCGGTTAGACTTCCATGCATGGGTCCTGAAGCATTTCCTGCCAGCTTTTGCTGGTCAATTGGAAACTCAGCTTTCTCGGAGTTTATAAGAACTTCTGCCTTGTAGCAAATTTAAGAATATGAAAGAGATGTTAAAATGGCATAGAGATGGAGAATTAGCATTATGATCAAGGTGTTCTGATTTCCATACTTAATACCTGAGAATTTGAAAATAATTGTAGCTATCCCAATGAGGATAACAGCTTGAAAAATAAGCAAAATAGAGAATGGAGTGTTTGAAATTTTTGTTTAATTTTGTTTTCCATTCTTACGAGTTGCATAAACTGTAGTATTAGAGAGCTTAATGATTAAATGCTGAGAAATTTGAGAATTATGAAGGAATTAGAATCCAAAAGTCTGGAAAATTTCCTTTGAAAAATAATGCACAAATTGGCAAAGCAAAAGACATATTCTCAAGATACATTAAATTTTATTATCTCTTGTACTGCTTCTGAAAATAAATGTATAAATGAAGAACAAATCATTAAGGGCTCAAGAGAAGGGTTAATATAAAATGGGAAATACTAGAATCCAATAAATATATAAATAAAATGAATTAATATACATGATTTATATGTATAATACATATTAATAATTTATTATAATTGATTTATAAATAAATGGGTGACCCTCCCTAGTTGACAGTTATAGGAAAGTCCCATAAGCTTCAATGAACTTGAAAAGGCCATTCAATTTTTTTCTAAAAAACTGAACCTAGAACCCAGTGACCAAAGAGTGTAGGGAAGAAGAGGTTCTGTGGAAGATTACCGTAAACAGGCGCCATATTTGGTGTTTGAACCAATGGGATACATTGACGTGACTTCTCTTGGTGCAACACTTCAGAGATCCTGAGAAATACTATTTGACCAGTTACTTTTTTGTGCTAAATTATAGATGATTTTTATTTTTATTATTTTATAGCTTCAAACTTTAAAAGATAATGGAAGTTCATACTTTTGAGATAAATAACTGCTTTTAGAAAAGTTAGTCTTTAAGCAAAGACTGTTTTAATGAAAAACAGAGCCTTAATTCTTCAGCTATAAGATAGATTACTATTGTCTTCTTATGTGCCTGAATAAATCTTGCCCTTGGCTAACAGATTTAAAATATTCTTTCATACATGCCTTACATTATAGTGAGGTAATTAGGAAAACATAGGGGATGAAAAGAGCAATCAAGATATGTTGTTGGACCAGATGTAAATTAAGAACAAATGATTACTGGTTGAGATGTTACTGGAGAACAATCTGGTAATGCATCATTGATTTAAAGCTGCCCATCTTTTTTAATTCAATAATTTAACTTCTTGAAATGTATCCCAATAATATAATATAAAATGAGGTATATGTTCTATTTGTTGAAATACAAAATACTTACAAATGGAAAACAACCAGACATTTACAACAATACTAGGATGGTTAAGTCAGCCATAGTCAATTCAGGTGATGTAGTATTTTGTCTCTAAATTTGTAAGATATATTGATGTATAGTCCTCTTTGTGACACCTCTGTCTAGTTTTATTATCTGGGTAATAGTGGACTTGTAGGATGAATTAGGAAGTGTTTCCTTCTATGTCTTTTGGAAAAGTTTATGAGAATTGCTATTCATTCTTTTTAAAATACTTACAATTCACCAGTAAAGACCTGGGCTTCTTTGTGTGTATGATAGTTTAAATTGCAAATTCAATCTCTTGTTATAGGTCTAGTCACAGCTTTTAGATTTTTCCTGGATAAATTTTTATAGTTCTTATCTTTCTAGAAATTTGTTCAGTTCATCTACTGGTATACAGTTGTTAATAGTATTCATTTAATTAATCATGACCAAGTGCATTTCTCTTGTAGTTTAATTTCAAAGCCCATCAGACATCACACAACAAAATGAACACTTTGGAACCACTGGCAAGCTCCCAGCCCAGGCAGGCAAAAATTATACTTCTGCAACAGTCAAAGGGACCCCTGAGCTACTGCCCAGTTAGTGACAGCAAAGAGTCCTTGATTTGGCAAGCAGGAAGCCCAGCTCCAGTTCCACTAGGTCATTAATAGGATTTTCTTTTTTTATAAATAAAGCCAGACAGAAATTTCCTTTGCTGCAGCTATAGGAGTTCCTATAACATCTGCCAGGAGCAGTGTGTGATGACATTGTCTTCACTACTTTGTGCCACCTTGTGGCAGGAGCCACAGGATTCAAAAGATAAAACCAGATCATTAGGCCTCCTTAGTCCACTAATACAGTCACGGTTTTATGGTTTAAGTCAGAAGAAATAATCTGCTGCTATGACTTGCTTATTCTTCTTCTAAGTTTCCTTTCCATTGGATTTAATCCATCTTTTTAGCTTCCCTTGAGTTTTCATTGATAGTTCTGTATTGTTAAGGTCCCACCACCCCCCCACCCCCACCCCCGCCTGGACTAACTCCACATTTGATAAGAGATAACTGGCCCACTTGAAACATCCTCTCACTTACCTGCAAATTAAATCGGTTTCTGCACTGGCTGTTGATTCCCAGCAGACTACACTGGGTTTGAGAGATACTGAAAATACTAAGATAAAAAGAAGCCTACCTTCAAAAAACTCACTCTATCCAGCTTATTAAGAGATAGCCAAGTAAAAAAATACACAGATAGAAATAAGTGCTAGAATGTAAACACTAAAGAATTTGGAGCACGTATTAATTCAACAAATATTTATTGAGCATAAACCATGTATGTACATTTTACAGGAGAAAGGGTCTTTATTTTCAGGGAGTTTACATTCCTATAAGGAGACAGGAAACTGTGTGTGTATATGTATGTATGTGTACACACACACACACCACACACACACACACACACAGAAAAAAGAGAATATGGAATAGGGCTGATGGTATTTTAGGAGAAAAAAATCCTCCCTGGTAAGGAGAGGTTTGAGTGGGATTGTGAGGGAGGAATCAGAAGATTTCAAGCAGCGGGAGGCAGGGCAACATCTCCAAAGCAAGAGGAGGAGAGGAATTCAAAGGAAAGCAGCAAGGCACCTGGAGGAGCACTGTGGGAAAATGGAGACCTCACACTAACAGGTGAAATCAGAATGGAAGCTGGAGGCCAGATTGTGAAGGGCCCTTAGAGACCACATTGTGGATTTTATTCTAATGAGATGGGAACCACTGGAGGCTTCTGAACAGTTATGTAATCTGAAGATTAAGAATTTTATGTTGAAAAGGGAGACACTGATCAAGATGCCTTAGATTCATAAGATGTTTTGTTAAATGGCAACTCCTTTCTACAACTAAAGATACTGGTTTAAGGGTTTTTTTAGGAGATTGATTGCTCTGGCTCCTGTGAAGATGACAGAATATAAGGAAAATAAGCAGATAAAGGAACACCAGCTGGAGAAGTCAGTATAATACTCTAGACAATTGAAGCTAGGCTAGTAGTGGTAGGGATAGTGACAGTGGTCCAAGATTGTGGATGGACTCAAAAGTGCTAAGAACACAGGATTTATAAACAGGTTGGATGAAATGTGTGAGAGAAACAGAGGAGTCAAGGGTGACAACAAATGTTCTGCCTGTGTAATTGGAAGAGTTACAATTTCTTTTCCGTGTTTGGTTTTTCATTTGCGGGGGACACGAGGAAGACCCAGTGTTTGGTGTGAAGGCTGTTGATGGGAAATTGATAAGACATCTAAGTAGGCATGAAACATACAATTCTGGAGATGAACAAAAATAGTTCAAGCTGGAAATAAATTTTAGTATAATCAAGTCATCAGAGTGGGTAATTGCTTATGGAACAAGTATGGGGAGAGAAGAGTGGAAGAGAGAAAGAAAATGAGAAAGCCCAATGAACCTCCAACTTTTGTAATCTGGAAAGATTTTTTTTCTATCAAAGTAGACTGAAGATGGATGGTTTCCTGAGGTAGGACAAGGAAAATACCAATGTGTTCTAGAGTTTGATGAGGCAAGTTTTTCTGAGAGATGGTAAGCCATGTCAGGTTTGGGTTTGGTTTTGTTTTGCTGTATTTTAAGACAGAATAAATGTTAAAATGGATATCCCAGAACATTTTGGTGACCCTAAGTACAACAGTTTAAGTAATAGAAATATTAAATAATAGAAATATTTTAGGCTTTGTTGTATCAACAAATCAGCCATGGGCCATGCATACAAAATGAGCATGGTTGTGCTCCAATTAAACTTTATTTACAAAATTGCAAAGAGGGCTTGATCAGCCCATGAGCCATACTTCACTGACTTCTAGGGTAAATAATACTATAACATAGTATGATTTGAATTTGTTCAGAAGAGAGTAGAAGGGATGCCTTTTGAGTTTTGTTGTAAAGGACAACAGAGAATCCAAGTAGCAGAGGTGGACCTTTAGCTCAAAGTGGTAGAATGCTAGTTTTGAGCAAAGAGCTTAGGGACAGTGCTCAGGCCCTGAGTTTAAGCCCCATGACCACAAAAAAATAAATAAAATAAAAGATTTGCCCAAGTAGCAAGTTGAGGTAGCTACAGGAGAATGCAGGATGAGGCAGAAGAACAGATCTACATTCTTCTGGGAGGTATAGAAAAGTATCACTGATGTATTGGTCCTCAAAATTAAAGAAAAGCTTATTTCCTATGCATCAGAGTGGCCATAAAGTCCAGCGTATAATTCAGCTACTGCTAGGCTTGCTTTCTGTAGAGCATCTTGGCTACCCTAATTCTTCTACTGGATTCAAGTTTCCTCAATGTAGACTGGTACCAATGTGCTTTATATAGCATAATCAGTCTAAGGAATGATGTAAGTAGAAAAAAAAAAAGAGGCCAGAGGTTTCATTTGGGGATTCATTCCATTTTTGAGAATCTTTTTAGAATGGCTGAATCTTAGGATTTTTATTATTCCTTCCTATGTGTAGCATTCTGTCATTTGAGGTCAAAGATAATTGGTGCTCACTTTTTTTTGAATAATCAACCAGTTTGCTGATGCCACTAGGCCACAGATAATAGTCATCTGTCTTTGTGCTTAATTTGAATTAGGGTTAAACTCAGAGTAGTAATGAAAAAAGAAAGCTATGAGACATACTTTTCCTGATAATAGTGTCTAGAGCATTTTGAAAGTACTATACTAAGCAGAGTTCATTTTTTTCTCATTATGTAGATTTGAAAAATGTACCAAATAGAATAGTAAATCTCTCATGCTTGGTAATTACTCTAATATTCTCCTGAGCTATTTTGAGAAGAAGTTGTATTATGTCTAAAAATTATGACATTTTTTTCAGGACCTATATTTTATGAGGATGTATCTTAATTTGCCTAATTATTTCTTTAGGGTTAGTTGAAGTTTGCCCTTTTTGGTAGGAATACTAACTATATTTGTGATGTTGTACACTTCTGTTTAGCTTCCCATCAGGAAGCAGGTATGTCGGGCTGTCCCACTAGAGGGTGATGCTTGTCAGAATCCCTTTCTACAAATGTATTCACCCTCACCTTTTAGTAATTAAACTTTGTAATATGCGAAGAGATTATCCTGTTCTTCAACAAGCTTCCAACCTGTGGTTTAAGTGACCACAGATGATTCTGACCTGAATTAACTATTATTATAGTTAAAAGACAGATTTCCTCAGCATCATTCCCTCTCTAATGATTGGCTGAGATTCTACTGTAAGAGCCGTTTCAAGCAAGGTATGGTGGTGAATACCTTTAATTCTAGCACTTGAGAGTGGAAAACTGAGGTAGGAGGATTATGAGTTCCAGGCCACCAGCCTGGCCTATAGAGAAATATGGAGAGAGGGAAGGAGCTTTTTTCCCTCTTTTTAATCACCTAATTTAAGGTTTTAGTGTAATTATTTTAATATTTAAGTTATCTGGGTTTGGCTTCAGTATCATTTTCACATGCCACATTTGTATTAGGTTTTGAGTATTACCTTGTGTTTAACCCCACTTTCTATCCCAACAAAATGCTTCAGACTGACCTTAGATGTTCCTTGATCCAGGCTTGGAATCAGCCTTTCATCAGAAAAAGAAATCACTGATTTTTGTCTTCTCATGTTATTTTTCAAGGGAAAAAAAAAGATTTAAGTGTACCTCTAGCTACACTTATCACTGTACCCAGGCTTAGTTATGAGGCAAAGTTACAAATTTCAGACAGTGTGTAAGTTTATAGCTGATATCCCTAATGACTATGAGATTCTTCCTCTTCTTCAGCATTCCATGTCCTTTGTTCACAATGACAACTCATTGCCAGCAGCATCCCTGGCCTATTCATTTGCTCAGTCCTACAGGATATCTCAAATTGTTTCAGAATGGTTAATACCTGCCAAGTAAAGTTCCAGGTTTCTTTACAACACTACCTTTAGAATACAGAGGATAGACTGTTTTCTCATCCTTTTGATCCAATCCAATGTGTCAGGTCACTTCAACTGTAAATGCTTTCATATGACATAATCACAAAGCCATTACCACACATAAAACATATATAAATTAACAAGTGTTTTTTTTTGTTGTTGTTGTTGGTAGAGATAGGGACTGGCCATGTGCTAAGAATACAGCAAATTTATAGTAATAACTTCCCCCCCCCAAAAAAAAAAACACAAGAAAATAGAAGTATTCAGGAAAATTCAGGAGGCTGCACAAAACATATATCTGAGCTCAATATAAATTTAAACCTAAATCCACCCCAGAGAACGTTCTTATCACGAAGGTGACATTTTAGAACTATGAAACACTTGAAGCTTGAAAAAGTAGAGCAAGCAGATGACAAGGAAAACTGAAACATATCCCTACACGTTTTTTTTTTCAAGTTTTCTAGAAAAAGAAAAAATTTCATGATTCACTCATGTCTTTAAGAACACAGAATTTGGGGGTAAGAGGGAGAAGAAATGGTGTGAGAATTTTGTTTTCTTTACTGTCTTTGTGAAGCAGGTATTTAAACCATCTCATCAATGCATTGTATCTGTAGAATCAGATGTCAAATTGTATGTCATTTGACCTAATCATGGAGGGAGCAAGAGCAGTATATGTGAAAGACAGTGATAAGATACTGACTAATGTCTGTCACAACATGAAATGTTCACTTAACTGACACAAGACAGAATCAGATCCACAAAAGACATGTACATCTGATTGATAGCAAGAGTCGGAGAGCATTCAAGTACAATGAGAAACCTAAAGCAATTGTTTCATTTCTTCTGTTGGTATGGGTTGGGGAAAGCTTGCTTTTTAAATGGTCTTATTGAAACTATATAACTCACAGATATAACTCGCATAGAATCATATTCACTTAAAGTATAGAATTCAACATTTTCTTAGCATATTCACAGGATTATACAACCATCACCACAATCCAATTTTAGAACAATTTATCCTAAAAGAAACCCCATACCCATGAGCTGTCACTTCCCACTCTCTGTATGATCCCAACCATAAGCAATCACTAACCTACTTTTCTCTGTAGATTTACCTGTCATATGTAATCATTGTTAGCTTGCCATTCGTGACCTATCCCACTGATGTTCTTTTTATTTTTTTTTACATTATAAGAACAAGAAAAATGAGATAAAGTCCTCAAATACCTGAATGAGTATCTAAGAGATCATAGCAGGAACCCCAAAAGAGATATTACTAAATCCACTAGCAACTGATAGCTTAAGTAATTGCCAGTGAAATTTCAGGTAGGACAGATTGTATCATCACATACAAGAGTCAAATGCTAATAATTTTAAATCTGAACTTGAAGCATGTTTGGGTTGCAGAAAGCTCTGAGCTCACAAAAACAGCAATATTTCTGGAATAAAAGATACTAGTGAATTCAATTCCCAACTTCAGTACTCACTACCTCTGTGACCCTGAGCAAGTACAGAAGCAACTTCATAAAGTTAGCATGGAGTTTACACATGCAATGCTTTTAGAACTAAGTTTGACACATAAATGCTTAATAAGTGTCAACCATTGTTTTTATCACTTTTACTCATAAAACTCAGTAATTTATGTCAAATTCTAAAACAGCTTACCCCCATGCCACACGTGATTGGTGTTTTCAAAGTCTTTATTCAAAGCTTTCTGCCATGAAATCAAGAAGTGGAGATTGAAGATGCTGTAATATAGAAAAAAGAATAGTATGAATCAAGTATGATTAAGAATAGAACAATAAGCCAAAAGTGCTAACTTATTATTCTCACCTAGCGTTCATGTCACAGACTTTCCTTTCCTACATTAAAAAAATTACAGCAGCAAAAGTTTAATATTACATATGTAATTAAAAATATAGTATTAGCACATTAGAAAACACATAGAAGCCTTTACAGCTCAAATATTTAAGACTTTAAGTGTGTGACTTGTAAATTTATGTGAAATGATGTTGTGATTTGGCTTTGTGTCCATAAATATCAGCAAGTGCAACCAAAATGGCTTTTGCTAATAAGACTATGCTAGATCATTTTATTTCTGACCTATAATTATGTATTATCTGTCCTTTATAAAGTATCCTTTATAAATAAAAGGTGTTCAGTATTATGTCCCCAATCAGATGACTAATGATACATAACATCTCCAAACTTTGGAAGTATCAGTACTGAGCACATTCCTTGCTTTGAGACATAAAAAAAAGTGATCAGAGACAACACCGTTTCATTTTCCTCTGACCCTTGAGACAATTGAAATGATGCCCATTGCATGCAGCCCCATAAGTCTCCACCTAATCCATCTGTGTGTATGTTTTCCCACCAGGCTTTTCTCCTCTTGGCATTGTTGTTTTGTACTTGCATGAAAATCCATAATTTTTTGCATGAGGTCATCTGTAATGTTGAAGATAAATGTCTAACATACCTTACAAATATCACATGCCATTAATTCTTACATGGTATTTTTCTTTTATTTTTCAGTTACTGAAACTTAAATATGCTTCCAATGTAAAAGTAGCATGAAACTGGAGTGCTGCAAAAAATACTTAATGTTCCTTTAAGGATGATTATTTTTAACTGGGACAATTTAAGGATAGTTCCCAACCATTTTTCTGGAGGTCAATCTGAAGTGTTACAAACGATGATGAAACTATGCTGAACTGTGCTGTCAGCAGAGGCATAAATCCTGAATTTGTACTTCTTTTTCCCCTGAGAATATATTTTTAATATGAAACAGAAGATGTGTCCACTGCAGTCATAAAATATTAGATTTATTCTTTTTCATAGTCTTCTAATTAAAGTCCACTAAGTTGAAGTGGCAGTTCCTAACTTTCTGAATGACAGCATTAACACATATTATTTTAATATTTCCTAAATATAGAAGTTTTTTGTGCCATCTAATTGGACTTCAAATCCATCAGGACATTGGACTAAGTCCCAACATAGGCAGTCAACAAACACTCCTTCCAAGTAGTCACCTTGCTGGCTCTACATTAATTCCTACCAGCTGCCATTACTAAAAGGTTTTCTTTTTAAGAATACCCCTTTTATAAATTATATTTACAACTTAGGCACACTGACTTTTAAATGTATGGATACTACACCTTGTTCCTCAGGGAATTATTTTAACTTTTTCCAATAACTCTCAGTCAAATGATGATAGTAATCAAGTCTGCAAAACATTTTTAAATGATGAATATGAAATTAATAAGATTTGTATCGTCTATATAACTTGTTAAATGACTATGAACCCACAAAACATTCACATAATAACAGTAATAGGAAAATAAATGAAATTTTCCTAAGGTAAGGTATTCTAGATAAGCCACATGATATGAATGATTACATCTAAACTATCCTATGTATTATTTTTAATTTAGCTTCTTTAAGCTAATGGATTGGTATTTGTGTGTATATATATATATGTGTGTGTGTATATATCTATATATTTATATACGTAATTTTTGAAGGCAGCCATTTCTGTTTTATCTTAATATAGACTAGTGGCTGTCACCAACTAGTTCCTTATATTTGCATGGGACTCAATCTCTCTGCCCTCCGGACTCCTGGTATATAAAATGATGGTGCCAGGGTAAATTGTCATTCAAATAAGAATGTCATACTATAATGATCACATATCATAAATCTTCATGCTACTCTGTACATCTTTGATTAAACTCAAACTGAAGTAAGAATTTCTAAGCAACCTTACAGGGCACCTAGACACTGAGAAAGAGTTGCTACCTGACAATGAAATTTGTTTAGTATTTGATGTTTTTGTTGTCATATGTGAGTCTCATCATCTACGAACTACTGTCATCTTTATTCTTCTTCTGTAGAGAAAGATATTATGGTTCAGAGTTACCATTACTGTCCAAAAAGGTAATGGCCTAACAAGCTGTAGAGTCAGGACAAAGTCTTTCCCTCCATCCATCTACTGTAAGCAATCTTGAAATTATAAGGCAATTCCATTATTCAGAATGGAAACTCCTAGAAAATAGATTCTGCCTTTAGAACCTTCTAGCACCTCTACAGAGTATCCACTTGCGTCACTCCAGCTCTCTCTGCTTTTACAGACTAGTTGTTTTGTCAGCATGAGTGTGACAACAATTAGACGTCCCCTGTTTTTGCCCCATGCCTTTTCTCCTTCACAGTCATTCAATGACAAGCGTAAAAAGAGCTTCATCTTTTCACGAAAGTTCCCATTCTACAAGAACAAGGAGCAGAGTGAGCAGGAAACCAGTGATCCTGAACGTAAGTAGATTCTCAAAGATAATGTCACATGCAACACAAGAGAAAAAAAAAATCCTTCACGGGCAGCACGCATGCCATAGGCTCTCCCACACCACACACCTAGGCAAGCAACACGGCAGGCAGGCAGGTCAGGTCTTACTACTGTGACCAGTGCTTGACCACAGTCTGGATCCTTTTGCATGGCTGTTCTTTGCAGAAAGCAATGGAGAGGGACTAACTGAAGTGCTGGCCTCACTTCCAGCCAACATTTCCTTGTGAGTAGGACGGGTCTAGTTTGTCTTTTCTGAAAACTCACACTACTCCCTAGGGCTTCGGACTAAGTTCTTTTTTGGCGGGGGGTAGAGGGGAACAGGGATGGGGAGAAAGGGAGAAATACTCAACCCTATTGCCATAAATATTTTTTGGAATGCTACCTAATTAGGAGCAATTAGATGGCCTTCCTTGTTTACCAGCACCTTTGCTGGTTCTTTTGCTCCCAATAAACATCAAATACTTGCCGAGCAGTAAGCCGATACTGATAAATACTAAATCTCCTGATTTGGATACAAAATTTGGGAGGAGATTATTCTCCTAAGTGAGACAGGTCAGTGGCAACAAAGATAAAAGGAACTTAGCAAATCATGTTTTCTTTCTCTTTTTTTCTCCTTTTTTTGCTTTAATTGAACCTTTCAAGTTGATTCCCCAAATTAGACCTATTTTTTAAGTCTCAGCCCAGGGAATTGGGGGTAAAAATCCTTTTCCAAAAGAGCCAGTGGGATCCAGATTGTCCGGGCAACACGGTCTGTCATGGTAGTATCCATTTCAACTCCACTGACTTCTTCCTTCCTCTCCCGTGGCTGTTCTTCCTCTCTCATTGCTCTCTCTGGGGACTTCCATGCAGGACATCCCCGGATTAGGTGACGACGGTTATGGAACAAAGACTCTGAGTAAGTTTCCAGGAATGGTCACTGTAACTTTTCTTTTTTTCTTTTCCTTTCCTTTTGAGTTTGGCTTTTGTCCCTTTTCCTGAGGGCCTTTCACTCCTAGCATGCACAAGATACAAGTTTTATTTGTTACCTAGCTGTGAATGCTCCTACAAAGTAATTTTCACTCGTTTTGTTCTGCATGTCAGCATTTAAAAGCGAAGTGTGTCAGGCACTCTAACCTGTGTTGCAGTTCACACCTTCCCTTTCTGACCACATGAGGTGGCCAACATGGGCCCGATGCCCAGGCGGCACCGCTTGCTCTACTGCCTAACTGCTCCCAGAGAGCAAGAAGCCATGTTGAAAGAAAGGGTGAGCTGAATGTTCTAGAACAGCAAAGTGGCAATATTCTTTATGTGCTTTCTGCTGCCTTTTCAACATGGAAATATTTAATGACCTTGCCAAATTCCATAATCAAGTTGTACTTTGCTATTAATATAGAAGCCATTTTATAATTTAATCAAAAGGAACATGCATTCTGAAAAATTAAGTCATTTGATCCTTCATGAATAATTCTTTCTTATTAACTTGATTGATCTTTTTTCTCTGACTTGCAGTGATCCTCCTTGAACCGTTTGTATGATAAAGTTTTCAATATGTAGTAGTATCTTTTGCTGTCAGTGATTTATTAGCTGCAATACGTTATCAGGTCTGCATTTTGTAGGATAGAATGAAGACTCTAATAGACTTTTACATTTTCTAGTTATTCAAGTCTTTGGTCTGTATCTCATTGCACTTGGCAATTAAAACTACTGAGCCTATATATCAATATCCTGTGCTTTGATTTCATATTCTTTAACACTAATCCCATTGTGTAGGCATCAATGGAATCAGAACCGAATCTTGAACAGACTCTTACAACTGTATCATGTGTTCAATTTTGTTTTACTTTAACAGCTCTGGGCAATCTTTTAAAAGCTGTTCATTTCATAATAGCATTGAGCTGGACTTCATTTTCAAGGGCTATTTATTTAAACTTGTGTGATGACACCTTTCATAATTCAAGTTATAGATTTGAAGTGGTTTTTTACATATATATATATATACATAGGAAACAAAATCTGATGCTGAGTACTGGTCTCCTTAAAGATGAAAACTTTATCTTTGAGTCATTGGATAGAATGTGATATGAAATTATTCTTGTGGCTGAAATTTAAATACTAATTTGCGATCTACCTGACATCAAGCATCACCAGGGAAATTTTGTAAATTTTCAAGTTGAAAAGGAAAAAGCATTTTAATACCATAATCCTAGTTATTCAGGAAGCTGAGATACAGAGAATTATGAGTTCAGAGACAACTCAGGCAGAAAAGTCATAGACTCTAGCTCTAAAATAACCAGCAAAAAGTAGGCTAAAGGCATTGTTCAAGTCCCTGAGTTCAAACCTCATTATCACTAAAAACAAAAACAGAAGATTTAATAAAAGTGAAAAAGAGGCAGCAAATTATCCCCAATTCAATGTACATAAGATGATTTTGCCCATGAGATGCACTGGCATTAGTTCCATTGCCTCAACCATCTTTCTCATGACAAAAAAGCAGCCATGCACAGATTCATCAACATGCTTTCTCCTGCTACTCAAATTAGCAGTGCAGTTCTGGCTCTAGACCTGCAGAAAGGAAAATGTTTTGGGTGAATTTAACTCAGGCTTTTGTTTCATTGGTTTTATGCTTGAAAACACTCAGCTGATGAGAACGCATAATGCCAAAGCATTTTCTTTCTGTTAGGGAATAATGTTATGTCTATCTTTTTCTTAAAAAGTACATATGAATTGTATTTTGGGACAGAGAATGTGGCTTAGTGGTAGAGTACTTGCCGAGCATGCATGAAGCCCTGGGTTCAAGTCCTCAGTACCATGTAAACAGAAAAAGCCGGAAGTGGCACTGTGGCTCAAGGGGCAGAGAGCTAGCCTTTAGCAAAAAGAAGCCCAGGGACTCAGTGCCCGAGCACTGAGTTCAAGCGCCAGGACTGTCCAAATAATAATAATAGAAATTGTATTTTGACAAATTGAAGTCTTTGCCAGTGACCTTCAGAAATCAGTCCCATGTACCTTTATTTTACTAAAGTAATATGTGAAGAAGGTGATTGAGTTAGTTTATCATCTATGACTTCAGTAGTTCAGGTGACTTTGGAAATAAACCCTAAGTCTGGTATATAACCAGCGCACACATCCATGTTTCAGTAAGCGGCTGTATAAAAAATAATTTGGAATGTCACTAAACAAGCAAGTTACTCAGAATGAATTTTAAAAACTTGCTCCATGCCTTTCTCTCCTGTCTATTCCATTCCCTCAGGATCTAATAGCTATCTAAGCAAAGATCTCAATATATAAAAACATGACTGGCTCATGACTCATTTCTCCTTCTGTGATTTTCTACTCTCACTGAGATAGGAAAGAACTTCAAGAATCCCATTTTATCCTGAGAATCTGTGAAGTATTTAAATAAAAATCCAAGGGGTTCTCAGGGCCAATTAACAATTTGAAATCAATGTTCCTACAAAATAAAGACTAAAATCGAGAAAGCATAAAAGCCTGCAAGAAAATAGTACCAACACACCATAAGCTCCACAATTCAGCCTCAAAAAAACATTTAGTTAGAGACACACTGGCCTTTGTAACAAGAATCAGGAAAACCAGAGCTGGATGAATGGGTAATAAAAGTTCAAAAAGGAAAATTACATAAAAGTGTTGAGTGGCACTACTCACCACTTATTCGCTACAAGGAAGAAACAGAACTCTACTACAGTTTCTGGTTTAATGGTGATAAAGTTTTCATCTTTATCTTATCTGAATTTTCTTAATGCAATCTCTTCTGCAGCCTTTGACTCGCTTTTGCTCACATTTCTAGTAGCCTTGCATGGGTGTATTCCTTTCCGTTCTGGCTGCTCTTCAATGCTTGGTATTTTTTTTAATTTGCTGTGCTGTTCTTGCAGAACATGTTTCTTCTAATGCCAGCGATAGCGAAAGTAGCTACAGTAAGTTATTGCTTTGGTTTGCATTTCTTTTCTTTGCAATTACCCCCATTGCCTGTGGTGATCATCTCAGCCTTTTTGTTGTTGATGTTTCAATTGCTGCCTTTTACCATCCTTATCCAAAGCAAATGGCTTGAAATAAAATGGACATTTGATTCAGAAGGAGACAAAAGACCCTAAAGCTATCAATGGACCCTTTTGTGCAAAGAGTAGCCACCTTACTAATATTAATTCAAGCCTCAGCTGACTGTGGGCCAAATTCAGTTTTCATAGGGAAGCTCAAGAAAAGTTCAGTGTGGTAGATTTTAACATTCTACCTCCCAAAATCAATTTAAACTCCTTGCAGGAAAAATGGAAAAGTCATCATGAATTTATGTCTTTCTCGTTTTGCCTTTTCCTTTCCCATTTCTAGTGCACATCCCCTGGAAAGTTTTTATAAATTACAGTGTTCTTTCAAAATCAGAAGGGGAGAGTCTTTCATATTGTTTTCTTCTTGCTTAATATTTTAAGCAGATACTACATTTATGTAGCTGACTTCATTTGGGACATGATTGGGGAAATGATAAAAATGTTTCTTCCTCTAATGTTAAAAGTATTCCCATGTTTATTAAAAAAAAGATCAGAAAACTTAATTGAAAAGGTAGGTAACACCTTAAAAACAGTTTTTCTGATCTTTCTTTGGTCACTTCAAGCCATTTGTTTAGTGTATGGAAATATTCACCCAACATATCCTTTGGATCAGTTCTCATGGTTTCTTACCAGCTACTTTACTAGTTTGGGAATGTCTGATATACATATTATAATGAGGATCTTTACAAATTTGTAAATCATTAGTGAAATGATGTACCCAAAAAGCAATTGCCAAGAGTATTAGAAATCTGTAGGCCCAAAACAGCCACAGCAACAGAGACAGAAATTGTCTTTTTGTTTAAATAGTGTGTTGATTGACAAGTTACAGTATTTGAAATAATTTTTCCTCTTTATGGCATAATATTTCACAAAAGTATGCCTTTTTGAGGTGGAGTGCCAAATAGTTTTAGTTTGAACATGGCAAATAGAAATGAGTTTTAAGAAAGGCATTAGAGAATTTTATTGGTGGCAGATAGGAGAAAAAAAGCACAAGAAAGGAATGACAGCAGGAAAAGACAGGCCCAAGAAGGAAAAAGATACAGACCAAAGAATGAAAGAAGTCATGTGATGATGTGATACAAAACTGTATTTTATAATCACCGAAACTTCTTGTTCATGAAGTCATTAGAAAGTGTTGGCATTATTACATTCTTCTTGCCCTTCCCCTTTTGTGGTTCAAAAAAGTGCCTTGCTCATTCTGCTCTTTTTAAACTTGGAAACCAGACCAAGAAGCATTGACCACTTCTTCGTCTTTCTGATGTCTTAGTCACCATCTGTTTAGTGTGAGGAAAGATGGAGCTAATCTGTTGTTTCATGAAGACCAATGACACTTCTTCAGTGCTGTCTTCAAGTTTGAGTCTTTCTGTCTCCAGTGGATAGAAAGAATGCACTCACTGAAAATATCATGCCTTGTGCCCTAGTCATTCTTACAGAATGTACATATACAAGAACTACCTTGTCCTTTGGAAATTACACTTTTTACGAGTACTTTGGATGAGAGGATATTTTTCCAAAGTAATTATAAAAAAATTGAGCCAACGTTTTTAACTGCTTGACACGTCTTTGGAATAATGTGTCATGATAACACCAAAAAGAATGCCTCTAAATTATCTATGAGAAGAGAGATTTGGGGCTAGATTCTATTACAGTTTGGGTTTCATCTGAAGTTACAGAAGATCAGACACTCAGATTTCCATTAGATTAACAAATGTCAAAACTCAGAATTAAAAAAACAGTTCTGTCCAGACATAAATACAAGGAATTCCAGAGGAACATTCATTGAATCATTTGGGGTTGGACCCCCTTCATAGGCACCATAAGCCCAGATGTAAATATAACTCTGGCTCTCATCTCACTGATTCATAAGTGAACAAATGTTGCTCAGTAGTAGAAGTCAGCTCAAGAATGGTGGGAGCATCAGAGTTTAGAAAGGAAGTGGCCTGTGAGCTGAGCTTTGGAAAAAGTGGGGAAAGCCTCACTTACCAGCTACATAAGAAAAGAAACTTTCTAGAGAGGGCAGTATCCCAAGAAAAATATCTGAGGCTTGGCACAGATATGTTGTCTAGAAAGTAGCAACGTTGAATTCAAAATAGACTATATTTTCCTATAATTATGAGTGACTTTAGGTCTTATAAATCGCTGTACAAATACAAAAAGCCTCTCTTTTTTGCCAGTGTCCAGGTGTTATATTTCACCTTTGGAACATTGCTTGTCCCCGCAGGGGAGACAAAATGGCTTAAAGAAGATGAAGGATGAGAAATCCCAGGTCACAATCCAGGGGCACCTTTCCCATTATGTCAGAGAATCACACATTGTATCAGCCCTACTTAAGTCTCACAGACACACACACACATATGAATACAAACCTCAGCTTCTAACTGGTAGCTCAGACACCTGCTACACCATCTCCACCTTTATAATTTTTTTCTGAGTCCAATTAATTTGAGTAGCAGCTAAAATACAGTTAATTATAGTGTTCATTATCTAAACATGCAAAGTACCACTTGAACACTATCTTTGTGATCAGATAATTCCAGATTTCTGTCAGTAGTCAAGTGCAGGTTAGAGTTGTGGCAGCTCTCTGTTAGACCTTTCAATCACCCTTGTGTGAACATCAAGCAGGTATAATAGGAACCAGGCAGACCTCTAGAGTTGAAGAACTCTGCCTTCTTCAAGTTCAATAACAGTCTTTACCTATCATAGCTACCTGAGAGCTGATGGCCATCTTTCTAATCCGCTTCTGTTCATCGATTAAGTGGAATTTTCAAAACAAGAATCTCGAGATAAGGAGATTGAGACTTCAGTGAACAAATATACATTGGTTTCCATCGTCTCTGCCTTATTCCACTCTTCTCAATCGTTGCCCTTGATGGCCTTTAGTTCCCCTCAACTCTCACAGTACTGAAGTATAAACTCGGGGCGTTGGGTTTGCTAAACAGAAGCATTACCACTAACATCATGCCCCCAGTTCTTTTTTGCATTAGCAGGTTTTTGGACAGAGTCTCACATTTTTTGGCCAACCTGGACTTTAACTTTGATCCTCCTAAATATGCCTCCCAAGTTACTGAGATCACAAGCATGAACCACCACCACTCCTAGTTTATTGATTAAGAGGGAATCTCAATCTCACTAATGTTTCCCCATGCTGGCCTCAAACCATGATCTTTCTGTCCTTTGTCACTCAAGTAGCTAGGGTATAGATCTAAGCAACTACACTGAACTGCCTTTTTTATCTTTAGTCTTTATAAAGCAGTTTTTTTCATTGCATCTGTTACCTCACTTGGCTTCCACAATAAAACTGTTAAATATATAATCACTTTATATAGGAAGAAGTTAAAGCTTCATTCAAGAGACTACATAGCTCACTAATAAGCAATAATACTGCAATACCAATCCAGACCTTTTAATTCTGAGTCCTCTATAATTTTTGCTTTTTCCTGTGGCTTGTAATCCAAGGTTCTTTAAGTGTGATCAAGTCCTTTGCAATCATCCAGTACTACCCATCAAAGGAGTAACATTTTTATACAATATTAGCTTTATACTGAGTCTAGTTCTAGGAGTTTATGTATATTAAGTAATTTATTTTTATATTAAGTAATTTAATCTCCTGAACATCCTATAGAGACATTGAGATGCTAATTCACTCAACAAGTTATATTGAAAAAAATTACTCAGAAGCTTAGTTCTTATATAAAATGAGTATCTTGGAGTAGAACTGAGCTGGCAAGTAGATTTTAGTCAAGATTTCAACGCTCACCTCTAGACAGCAGCTGCCTGAAGAATTACATTGCAAAATGTTGTGAGACTCAGCAGAATGCTGATAATGATTAGTTTATGGGCACAGAGTAAAGGAGCAACAACTTGTGCTCCATACTTAGTAGACATGAAGAACATAAACTCCAAATCCTCTCTTAATGCTAATATTCTATGATTCTAAAATCCTTATTTACCCCTTTGTGTGTGTGTGTGTGTGTGTGTGTGTGTGTGTGTGTGTGTGTGTGTGTGTGTGTGTGCCAGTACTGGGGCTTAAACCAAGGGCCTTGAGCTCTCCATGGCTTTTATAATCAAGGCTGGCACTCTACCCACTTTAACAACACCTCCACCACTGGCTTTTGGCTAGGTAATTGGAAATAAGAGTCTCATCAACTTTTCTGCCTGCACTGGCTTCAAACTGTGATCCTCAGATCTTATCTTCCTGAGTACCTAGGATTACAGGTGTAAGCTCCCAGTACCTGGCATACTTTACTCTTAACCATCCTATGCCGGTACTAAAAACTAAGTTGAGAAAAAGATTAAATGGACTATGGTCAGTCTTCACTTCACTTCCCTCATTTTGTTCCAAAGAATTCCTAAAGAATAACAACTTGTTTTTCTCTATCCTGAAGACCTATTAGTGGATGTCTCACTGTGACAGGCTTCCAGTTCACACACAGTACTTCATGAAGGCTGTCACAAAGTTTTCTGCCAAATCTCATAATGCTCCCCTTCCAACCATGAAATTGCCAAAACTAGACCAAGAAAGAGTTTTGTACCTGTCACTTCTAAGTGCCAACCTCATCGGAGAAAAAAGAGAAAAAGTATTAAGGAACACTATTTTTATGAAAATGACACAGTAACATGCAGTCATACAGAAAGAGAGAAATGCAGGCATACAGAGAGAGAAACAGACAGAGAGAGAAGCTGGAACTTAAAGATAGAACACCTTGCAACCTCTCAGTGACTCTGGCCTGGTTTTTGTCTATCATTCTTTGTTGACTTGCAAGCTCTCAGCCCCAGAGAATTCCACCACTCATTTTTGAGACAGTATAATATACTCAATAGAGGAGAAAACAAAAGAAAATAAACAATGTAGCTTTAAATCTTGACTACACTATTGACTAGCTAAGGAAGCAAACAAGCCTCATGAACATCTCTGAACCCCAACTTCTGCAACTGTAAACTGGGGTCACCAGCTTACCCTGCAAAAGACAAAAATAGAAGCCAAGGGATGAGAGAAAAGACATGCAAAGTGACATGCAGACATGGATTATCCTTCTTTGTTTTGTCTTTATTTCCTTGCCATTACTCAGGGCATCTTTATTGAATCAGAAAATGAATTCACAACTATTATATAATGCCAACTGCAGACTTACTGGCAAGTACATGGTTCCTATTTGCACAGGACAAATGCAGAATGCCACCTTTGCCCCACCAATAGCCTCATGAGAACCTGTGCCTTCTATAGTACACAACCCCAAAAGGCAATGGATAAGCTTATGGATGAGTCCATAAAGCTACGGACTCACAAAATTAAAGACTATGTTTTACCCTGACTTTTCTCAAACTTAAGGATTTCCTTTAGAACATCCCATCAGAATGATTTCCAGGACTACTGGAAAGAGATTCATACTGAAGCAGGAACATTTATGTAGAGAGAACTATATTTCCCAAGATGAAATGATCTCTATGATACAGAGCAGAACCTGTCACTGGCCTTGTTACTCATCCCGTTTTTCATGAATGAAATCAAAATGTGAATTAATTGACATCTTTACATTAAGCACTTGACAGAGCACCGGGGACACGGATGAATAAAACTTGGCCTTTGCCTCTATAGAATAGATTCAGATATCACCTAACCTTGAAGGTTTTGCTATTCTGTGATCAGGATTCTTCTCTCATGGCCTACCACACATCTATTCCTAAAACTATACTTTCTCCCTAAGAGTTGAATAGCTTATGAGTTCTACATATCTCCATCTTTAGATCACAAGAGGCTTAAAATCAATCACTAATTTTTTCAGTAGTTTATTCAGAAGAAATCATTCTCTTCCTGAATACAATTGAACTAGCTCAGCACAGACAAAACCCCTGCTTGGAAAGGGGAAGGTCTTCTGAACATTTTTTGATCAGTTATGAAATTAACTTGTTTTCCCTGTCCTGGTGCCATAAGGAAGCATCCCTCATTGACAGAGTAAAAAAATGTATTCTTCAATGATGAGCAAAAGAAATGCAATTGTCATTTGGTTTCCTCCCACCTTATTAACAGATAGGACATCATTTTCAACAACCTTAACCTATTTTTTTATACCAGAGAGTAGTCAATAAACACTAAACCTAAAGCAAATACAGGAACAGAGGCTTCAGGGTTTGCCACTAAACTGAGGCAATCCTATGACCAATTAGTTAATCAAGTGGATAAAATAGAGGATTGAAAGAATAATTGTCAAAGTGCAATGTACTCTCCGCAGTTATGTGTTGGCTTGAGGCCTACCCTGAAGCAGAAGATGTACAGCAAATAGGATGGAGGGAATGGACATTTTCTCCACAGTGTCTTCCTTAGTTCTCTCTCTCTCTCTCTCTCTCTCTCTCTCTCTCTTTCTCTCTCTCTCTGAAGTTTCGAGGCATGGCTTATCAACAATAACTAATGATGCAGGGAACTCCTCTACATTTTTGGTAAGAGGTGGGTACTACAAGTTGAACCCTGGTTCTCACACATGCTGAGCACGTGGTGTGCCTTTGAGCCACGACCTCAGCCTCCTCTCAAGTTTTAATCTTCTTTCACTGACCTACAGCATTTCCTTGATGATTCAATATTACAGGAAATCTCCTAGTATCCTGTAATATATTCTGAGGAATGTGATTGTCAAAATTAAGTGCCTACTTCTTAGAGAAATAAAATCAAAAGACAGAAATTCTGATTAGATAGCAAGGAAGTGTCCAGTGGAGCCTTTCTTTGCACCAAATGACTTGACTTTAGGTGATAATGTGTGGCATAGAGGCATGGCACTCCATTTCTGGCATCAGATAGAAAGCCAGTCCCACAGATCACTGCTCTGTACAGAGAGTGGCAGCCAGTTATTACCTACAGCTATGAGTATGTGATCACTTGACACCAAAATAGTGCTGGAGAGTTTTATGAAGGGATTTTTTTTGAATGGTTCAAGGAGACAGCAAGGAAAGTTAACCCTGACCTGTGCCTGTTTCCTATGTTTCAGAGCAGGAATGATAGCTGTAGCTACTGACGGGTTGTTAGTCGACTGTAATTTTCTTTTCTTTTCTTCCTAGGAGGACAAGAAGACCTCATTCTTTCCTATGAGCCTGTCACAAGGCAGGAAAGTAAGTTTCTCAGCATACTCGGGTTTTTTATTGTCAGGTCAAAACCCAGGTGATACTATTCAGGGAGGGGAAGCATGAAAGACTAAGGAAATAAACTCAGCTTGTTGCTCAGGTGTATTGAGACCATACCCTGCTGTCTCGCTCTCTGACCCTATCACCAGACAATTTTTCTGCTGAGCAACTCCAAAGAGGATGGAACAGAGTTACAGTGGGGTGGGCTCGATGGGAAAGAAGACACCCTCATTACCGAATGGCCTAGCTGGAGGACTGATAAAGAAAAAATATCCCGGGAAATTACTAGCAGCCCAGGATTGAGAAAGATTTTCTAGTAGATGTGAGATACAGGCCACTCGTAGGCGCTCTAGGACCCATAGCTTCTCTACCTCATTTATAATGGAGGCTTGAGGGCTACTGACAGGGAGATTACAGAAAAAACTTCAAGCATCAGATGGGAAGTTGTACCAAAGGAGCTAAATTTACTCCTAATCCCAGACATAAAGAAAAATCCTAACAAAGACATTATTTTGAGCTGAGGGAAAGAAATTATTTTTTTAAAGTGTCTTTACCACTAAGGATTACTTTTAAACATGGCCAAACAGCTGGATTGAATTTCTTGTGCCCACTTAGTTGACTAAAGTCAGGGTTTTTGACATAGTGCAGGCACAGCCTGGCAATGAGGGAAACACCACCACCTGGGACTTTTGACAGAGGCTGAAGTTGCTCTTCCCGTTAGTACATTTCAGGAAGTAGCAAGTCCACATCCCCAGGTTTAAAAGGCCCATTTCAGGCCTACAGGGGTATGTTCTTACTGCTTGGTGATCTGTCCTTCAGAACCACCCTTGCAAGGAATAGGGTACAAATGGAGAGAGGAAGGGTGGGTGAATACAGTCATCAGACTCAATGTACATACATGAAAATGGAGCCAGTTAACTTGAGGGGATGGGTGAGGTTGGGAGACATGAGAGAATGATGGAAGAGGTAACAGACCAAGATACATCCTGCACATAAACTGACATGTTGAATTGAAACCCCAGAGTACAACTGCTTACAGATATTTTTTTAAGAACCATCCTTGCTAGGCAGTATAGAAGTTGTTTCCAAGTCCCTCTCCCTCAGCCGCACCATTTTTTCTGTATTCACAGTAAACTATACTCGGCCAGTGATTATTCTGGGCCCCATGAAGGATCGAATCAACGATGACTTGATATCTGAATTCCCTGACAAATTTGGCTCCTGTGTGCCTCGTAAGTATCATTTTTTTTTCCTTTAGAGAAAAGCTTGACTCCATGATGAGATGATAAAAATGGAATTTCTGCTGCTTCAAATACTACTAGTTATTATCTCAGTACCTTATGTAATTGTTCAGCCTCATACTTTTTGTTTATGCTGTCACAGATGGTTCGGTATTTGCTAAGTATAATAAGGTTTTCTCTGAACTGATTGTAGTCCCCTAGAAGACAGAACTCCCTAACACTTCAGACAGTTGTGAGATTTATAAAAGGCATCAGCATGGCCCTACAGCAAAGCATCTTTTGCCATCGAGTGGGAGAGATCAGAAATGCTACACATCAGCCAGGCACTGGTAGCTCACACCTGTAATCCTAGCTACTCAGGAGGATGAGATCTGAGGAGAGCAGTTTGAAACCAGCCAGGGCAGGAAACTCTGTGAGACTCTTATCTCCAATGAACCACTAGAAATGGAAGTAGAGGGTCATGGGAGGAGGAGAGGATATGTATGAAACTTTACTCTCTAGGTCCCTATAGACAAGCATCAGGTCCCCGTCATCTGTGTCCTCTTAGATAGCACCGTAAGATTCTGTCTGTTGTCCCTTTCTCCCTGCCGTCACCACCAGCCCCCTTCACTTACTAACCTCAGGCATGCACAGAGCCCACCTATATACTGAGACAAGCTCTCCGGGAAGCTGCCTCATGTTCATAATGAACTCTTAAATCTGACAAATGTTTCTCACACTGAATATGTTTAAGGTTTATAGTTTCAGATGTCTGTAATATTTCAATACTACAAATTTCAATGTAGACTTCTAAAGAATAGCAGGAATTATTTGTGTGGTACATGGATAAGATGATTGGAATGATGGCTCAGATAATGGTGTAGTCCCCACAAGGACTCTAGGAAAAGGTCCTGACATAGAACATATTCTGTACATAAGAAGGTGCAAATTAAATATGCATAACCTGGTTTACAAAGAGCTTCTAGTTTGGTTTTTCACTTATTAAAGAAAACAAAATGTTTAACCATTGTTCCCCCTTTCCCTTCCATCTTGCCTGTTCTTTCCTTTTTCTTTTTTTAATTAATAGTACTATTTTATGTAATCAATACATGCTCATAGTTAAACAAGAAATTGGAAAGTACACAGAATCCTACACAAGACCCAGAAATAACATCACAGAAATATTATTTTGTTGCTTTCCATCTACTTACTTCCAATGCATATGTTTTTTCAAGGTGACTGATTTTTTTCTTAACACTTAAAATTTTTGCTGTTTTAAATAATTATAACTAATCACTCTTCATCTACATAGGTATTTTGGATATTTACTATTCTTATTACTATGAGTTCTAAACTTAGTCATGTTATAATTTCCTCTTATAAATAGAATAAACATCTGAGATAAAAATATCTGGAGATGTGGTCATTTTCAGATATCTTAAGAAGCAACTGAATGGGAGATCAGAAATATTTTAACTTTTTCCAGTCATATTGCTAGACTACATTCCCCTTCTCTTTTCTTTTCTTTCTGTTTTTTTTTTTTTTTTTTTTTTTTGGTTAGTAATGGGGCTTGAACGCTGGGCCTGGGCACTGTTCCTCAGCTCTTCAGCTCCAGGTTAGAGCTCTACCACTTGAGCCACAGTGCCACTCCAGTTTTCTGTTGGTTAATTAGAGGTAAGAGTCTCACAGATGCTCTTTCCTGGGCTGGCTTTGAACCATGATCCTCAGATCTCAACCTCCTGAGTAGCTAAAATTACAGGCGTGAGCCACTGGCACCCAGCTCTCCTTCTCTTCTTAACCATACATTTACATGAATTTTTTTATATTGGAAGTATTTCACTCTAAATAAGTAAAATACTGTACTTATTTTTAAGCACATAAATATATTTATAAATTGTATACACATTCTTTCTCCTGATTGTGTAGCATTGTCTTTTTTTGTTTTCTTCTTTTTTTATATTGTGCAAAACACCTAAACACTATAGTGATAGATAGATAGATAGATAGATAGATGTAGAGTGTTGAGATAAGATCTCACTATATAACTTAGGCTGACCTTGAACTCACAAACCTCTTGCCTCCATCTCCCCAATGCTAGGATTTTCAAGCATGAACCACTATGCATTTAGAGTCTAGATTATCTTCCTTCGTAGAATATGTTTATCCTAATAAGCAATGATTTACTGACAGACTAACTTGATTAAATTGTGATTTGGTCTTAAGACTCTTTACAGATGAATGCAGAGTTAAGTCCAAAGTAGCTTCTAAAATGGGGTCTTTCCGGAATCTTAATAAAATGCCTTATTCTGGCTAAACACCAATGTTTCCTAATACTGTGTAACCTCTAGATTCTCTATTTGTAAATATCTCCTAGGTAGAAAGATTAATGTAGCAGAATCCCCCCCCCCCGTTTGTTTTCTCTTAAAATTATAGCTATGAATTAGGTGTTGGTGGCTCATGCCTGTAATCCTAGCAACTCAGGAGGCTTAGCTCTCAGGATCACCATTGGAAGCCAGCCTGGGCAGTGAGACTGTTATCCCCAATTAACTACCAGAAAACAGGAAGTGGCACTGTGGCTCAAAATGGTAGAGCACTAGCCTTGAGCAGAAAAGTCCAGGGACAGCGCCCAGACCCTGAGTTCAAACCCTATGACATACACACACACATACACACACACACACACACACACACACACACACACACACACACACATATAGCTATTTATACATAGCTATATATAGGTGATGCATGCTTAGAATCCCAGCACAGTTTGTAAGTTTCAGGCCAGCTTGGGCTAATAGTGAGACCTCATCTCAAGAATCCTAAACAAAGTTACAGCTATGCCCTGCATTCTGATACCTGAGCAAGAATTGTTCTTCCTGTTTTGTCCCTATTTATAGTCATTTATGTGGGAAGATAAGACTGGCACATGTTACTACTATATCTGTGTTGGGAGTGTGGTAAAGAAATGAAGTAGGAAGAAAAGCTTGTGAGATGCATTTCATTATTTCTCATTTTACAGATACTACAAGGCCAAAGCGTGACTACGAGGTGGACGGGAGAGACTATCACTTTGTCATCTCCAGAGAACAAATGGAGAAAGATATCCAAGAGCACAAATTTATAGAAGCTGGGCAGTACAATGACAATTTATATGGAACTAGTGTGCAGTCTGTGAGATTTGTAGCTGAGAGGGTACGTTTGCAATTTTTTACAACCCCCCTAAAGAAGGCTTCTAGGTGGCAATCGACAGGTTGGTTTTTTTGTCATTATTATTTTCTGATTGCAGTTGTGAAATTGAATTAAATATTTCTTTTAAGATATCCATGCAGAGAATCACTTTAGAACAATATCATTCATTTTTGATCCCACTAAAGTATTTTGGCTGACTTGGGGCGGGAACATGGAGTAGTTCCACAAACCTTAAGACAGCCTGAGCTTTATGGAGCTCACCTTGTCCTTGACATGCTAAGACCCTTGTAAGTAAAATTAAAATTTGTTGTTGTGGGTGGTCTAGACGGTGGAAAATATGAACTTTTCTTTTGAACACTTCACATTGTGGAGAGGAATGTAGAGGAGGATGGTTGTCTAGTCTGTTGTTGGCAAAAAAAAAAAAGTTCTGACTTAGAAGAAGCATTGATACTCTCACTTTTTCCTGACAATTTCAGAAACGTGAAAAAAGGAAATGTTTGAGAATAGAATCAGATGATACTTGAATGTGGCTTTAAGATCTGTCTACAGAGAAATCCTATCCCCCATAAAGACATATACCAGTTTTATATGAGAAAGTATCAGTTGGAGTGAAATGATTTGATGGGACCCTTTTCCCCTTTTGATATACTGATGTAAAATTTTTCACAAGAAATTTTGCTGAGAGGAAATGAGGGCTGAACGAGAGCACTTATCTCCTTCACAAAGAACGAAAGTAACAGGTATAAAGCTACATTTTGAGGTGCAAATACTGAAAATCAGCAAGAGAAAGGGGGGAACCTTGTGAGATTCAGAGACCTGGGACAATATCATAGAAAGAAAATAAAACAGCACAGCACCTGCAGCTCCACATTTAGCCAATGAGAGTCTTACCCTTGTAGTGGTAAGGGTGAAAGAACTTTCCAGTAAACTCTAGCTGTGTAGATTCTGGGGTTCCAGCTAATAGAAAAAAAAAATCCTAACTCTTCAAATGATTGCAGCCCAATTGGATAAATAACCTGAAGTCAGCACCATAGCCTGGCTCTCTCCCAGAGAACCTCCAGGGTACGATAGTCAGGATCCATCCAGGGATGTGGACTGTTGTGTGAATTTGGACTGACCAAGGCATTGGATAGCCCACCATATTTCCATGTCTGAGACCTCACTGACCTTCCCCTGCACTGGTTTCAGGGAGGGGAGCTAACCCAACTTGGCCCAACAGAGTGATTGTGACCCAAACCTATAGGATGTCCTGCAGTGTGAGAACTGGTGTTTAGACATATAGATCGTACAGAAGTGGGGAACACCACAGCTCCCACTGCTGCTCCATACTGAGGGGCCCTGAACAGTTCGGTGGTGTCAGCTGTTATGAGGCCCCTGTGCAGGAGTGGCTGGGGAATAGGAAGAACAACTTGCACTGGCCCTGTTCCATCCTACTTCTTCCCTCCTGGTCAGGAGTAGAGAGGTGAGAAGAGCCTCCTCTGTTCCCTCACCTAAAGGACACACATGCCAAAGGGCCTCCATTCCCTCCAGAGGAACTTTGGCTTGCCCTTGCAAATGTCCTATTCCTGGGCAGGGCAGGCACTACCACTAAAGCAGAGGAGAGGAACTTCCCCCTGCTGCACTGTAACACTGCTCTTCATTGCTGGCTGTGGGTACCGCAAGGGGAGGAGGGGGGCTGCTCAGCCACCAACAGACCCAGACCAATAATTGGTCAGAAGACAAGTGCATCCAACTCCTCACCACTACAGGGGCAACCAAAGGCAGAGACAGTGGCTAGTAATGGAACTGGCATCACTAACAGAGACCACTATTCCTCGTGTAGCAAGCAGACACAGTGAGCCTCCCATACACATTGTTACCTGCCCCACACCTACTTGGACTGATATCATCTCCCCACTCTAGTGTGGCCTACAGCAACAAATGTGACTCCATTGTACACGCTGTGCCCACAAGCTTGAATCACAGCAACAGAAGCTCTAGGGAGGCTACACTAAGTTGCCTTCTTAAAATGAAAGCCAACATTGCACACCCAAGGCCCTCTTCAGGAAAATGCTGCTTAGGAAAGCCACCCTGTAGTACTGGTAGAGATACCTTGTCTTTCAGATGTGCATACCTCAACATAAGAGAACAAGAAATATGAAAAACCAAAGTAATACCATGCTTCCAAAAGAACATAATAATTCTTTAGCACCAGATCTTCCCTAAAATGAAAATGAATCATAAAAGTTTTGAAAGAATAATACAAATCTCAGCTGGGCACCAGTGGCTCACGCCTGTAATCCTAGCTACTCAGGAGGCTGAGATCTGAGGATCACGGTTCAAAGCCAGCCCGAGCAGAAAAGTCCATGAGACTCTTATCTCCAATAAACCACTTGAAAACCAGAAGTGGCTCTGTGGCTCATGCGGTAGAGCACTCGCCTTGAGCTGAAGAGCGCAGGGACAGCGCCCAAGCCCAGAGTTCAAGCCCCATGACCTACAAAAAAGAAAAAGAAAAAAGAATAATACAAATCTTATTGAGATGCCAGAGTACTGATAAACAGTAAAATGAAATTAGGCATATAAGGGAGAAATTCAGCAGATATTCTGGAAAAAAAACAGAAATTTAGAAAATGAAGACTTCAATAAGTCAAACAAAAAAAAAATCAAGTGAAAGCTTATTTATCCGCTCTAGAATAAACACCACTACTTTATCAATACAAGACCATGCAGAGGGGCAAAAATAAAAAATATCAGTATTAAGCTATATTTTAAATCAAATAGAGTTTACAGAATATTCCATGCAAAAACTGCTGAATATACATTCTTTTCATCAGCATATGAAACTTTATCTAGAAAAGACTACATTTTAGGCACAAATTGGGTTCTAACAAATTCAAAAATATGAAATCAAATCCCCTATATGTTCTGATTGTACAATGAGTTAAAACTGGAAGTGAACAAAATAAATTTTATAAATTATAAATATGAGGCTCCACACTTTTGAATGAAAAGTGGGTCATGCAAATATAAGAAACAAAGGACAAAAGAAGCACTTTTATCAAAAGTTGTAGAATGCAGAAAAATAGTACTAAAAAGGAACTTATAGCAATAAATACCTAGATCAAAAAAGATAAATACTTCAAATAATCAACCTGATACATCAAAAATTTAGAAGCAAGAACAAACCAATCCCAAAATTAAAATGAAAACATAAACTAAGATCAGAGTAGAAATACATGATATAGAAACTATGAAAAACAACAGTAAAATAAAAGGGTTGGTTCTTTTTTTAAGATAAAAATTCACTAACCAGGAAAAATAGATAAGACCCAAATAATCAGAATATCAAATATAACAAATATCAAAGAAATACAAAGAAACATTGTAGATGCTAATAAGTTGGAAAACCTGGGAGATATAAACAAATTTCTGGGCAAAATAAGCTATCAAAACTAAACAATAAGAATATAAAAGGTTCTGAATGCATCAATCCCAATTACACTATATTGGTAATTTTTTTAAAAAGGAAAATCAAAATCACTGACTTTACTGCTGAATTTTATCAAACTTACAGTATTACCAATCCTTCTTAGACTTTTCCACAGAAGTGACTGGGAGTGATCCTTCCAAATCCATCCTATGAAACTAGTATTATTCCATTCCCAAACCATACAAGAATACAACAAAAAGAAATTTTTGACCAATATGCCTGACAAATATAGATGCAAAGATTCAGTAAAGCACTAGCACAAAGCCCAGACATGGGAATACATGCATATAATCTCAGCTACTTGAGAAGCTAAGCGAGAGGATCACTTAAGCCCTCAAGGTCAGGGCAAACATAGATTACCATGCACTATGTTCACTGGTCTAAAAAAATAAATAAAAGGCTTGGTGCCAATAACTCACGCCTGTTATCCCAGGTACTCAGGAGACAGAGATCTGAGTATGGCAGTTGAAAGCCAGCCTCGGCAGGAAAGTCCATGAGATTCTTTTCTCCACCCCAGAGCTGGAAGTGGAGCTGTCGCTCAAGTGGTAGAGCACTAGCCTTGATGAAAATAGGGTTAGCACCCAGACCCTGAATTCAAGCCCTAGGACCAGCACCAAAAAAAACTAGCAATAAATTCAGCAGTGCCTCAAAACATATTAAGTTGGTTTCATACCGTGGATACAAGGATGGTTCAACATATACAAATCAATAGACATAAAACATCACCTGACAAAATGAAGGGTGAAATCACTTGATGATCTCAAATGTAGAAAATACATTTGATAAAATTAAATTTCCCTTCATAACAAAAGCACTGAATAAAAGACCCTACTTTAAAATATGACAAACTAATAGCCAAAATCATACTGTAGTTAAAAAAAAAAATGAAAGCATTTCTTCTGAGATCAGGAGCAAGACACACATGTCCACTTAAGTTTCAACCAGAGCAATTAAGCAAGAGAAGTAAAAGACACAAGTAGTAATGAAGACAGTCAAATTATCGTATTTTTATGTCATATGATTCTTTTTTATTGCATTATTGTTATTATAGAGGTGATGTACAGAGGCATTACAATTACACAAGTCAGATTTGAAGTACATGTCCTTTCGTACAGCGTCCAATGTTCCCTTATTCTTTCTGGGTCCCTCCTTCCCATCTCCACCCACAAGTTGTACAGTTCACTTTCAGCAGTGTCCAGTGAGCTCCACTGCTGCACTTTTTCCCCTCGAGTTCTGTACCCTCCTCCAACTCTCCTAAAGAAGCCAGAATCAACAAGAACTAAAAGCTAAAAAAAAAGAGAAGTCTTTTGTTTCCATATCTTGGAGTTCATTTCATGAAATATGCATATTATTTTATATAAATGTGAAGAGGTGCTTAGGAGAGAAATACAAAGGCTCAATGCCTAAGAGTATCCTCACTGTGTGTATCTAGAATTCTGCATAATTTATCCTATTCCGGTGCATTTTAGATCTAATTTCTGCATATCAGAGGGAACCTGTGCCATTTGTCTGAGCCTGGCTTATCTCACTGAATATGATTTGTTCTAGATGCATCCATTTCCCTGAAAATGGCATTCTTTTATTCTTTCTAATGACTGCACACAATTCCATTGTGTATCGCTACCACATTTTTTTGGATCCACTCATCTATTGTGGGGCATTTGGGCTGCTACTATATCATAGCTTTTGTGAATAGTACAGCAATGAACATGGATCTGCAGGTGTCCTTATATCCTGGCTCATGATGCTTAGGGTAGAGACTGAGGAGTGGTATGGCTGGGTTATAGGGAAGGTCTATGTTTAGTTTTTAAGAAACCTCTAGACTGCTGTTTAGAGTGGTTATAATAGGTTACAATCCTACTAACAGCGTAGTGGGGTTCCTTTTCCCCCTATCTCCCTAACATTTGTTGCTGTTCAAATTATCAGTGTTGGCCATTGGAATCTGAGAGGGAATCTCAGAGTTGTTTTGATTTGCATTTCCTTTAAGGCCAGGGATAATGAGCATTTCCTCATATGATTCTTTGCCATTCTTACCTCTTCTTTTGAGAAGTCTCTTCTTAGCTCCCTTGCCCATTTAGTGATTGGTTTATTATGTTTTGGAAGGGTTAGTTTCTTGAGCTTGTATATATTGGATATATTGGATATTAGGTCTTTGTCTGATATATTGCTGGTAAATACCTTTTCTCAGTTGGTTGGCTGTCTTTCTAGTTTACTATGTCCTTAGCTGGGAAGAAACTATTTTAATATAGTCCCACTTGCTGAGTCTCTTTCCTATCTGTTGTGCCTCAGGGACTCTATTCAAGAAATTTCTACCTATAACTGTAAGATCTAATGTTTCTCCTACTCTCTCTTGAATAGTTGCAAAGTTTGGGGTCTGACATTGAAGTCTTTGATCCACTTTGAATTGATATTAGTGCATGGTATCGAACAGGGATCCACTTTATTTTTCTGCATATGGATGCCCAGTTTTCCCAACACCAATTATTGAAAAGGCTATTTTTTTTCCACTCTATGTCTTTGGCTCCCTTATCAAATATCAGATAACTATAAGTGTATGGTTTTATTTCTGGGTCTTCTATAGATTATATGACTCATAGAGAGAAAATGTAAAGAATCCACTTAAAAAGTATAACCAAAAAACTAAAGATTCTATAGAGTATAAAATATAAAATCAAAATACAGAAATCAGTAGCTTTTTCACACATCAATAACTTTTCTAAGAAAATATCAAAGCAAAATTATAAAACACACATGAAAGATTGAAGGACATGCAATAAAAGAAACTATGAAAATTTCCCGTGTTAATACTAATGTTATGTCCATAGTACCCAAAATGATAATATAGATTCAGCACAATCTCTAGTAACAAACCAAATACATTCTTCACCAAACTTGAAAGAATTTGATCCTAAAATCAATTTTCAAGGCCAGAAGTTTCCAAATAGCCAAATCTATCTTGTGCAAAATGAGAAAAGCTGGGGGCATTACAGTTCCTGATTTCAACACATACTAACAGCATAGTCATAATAACCCATGCAATATGACATGAGCATAAAAATGGATTTATAGACCAAACAAACAGACCAGAGATCCAAAAGAACCCCATGAATGTGCAACCAACTGGTTCCCAACAAAAAGGGCAGCTTCTTCAAAAACTTGTGCTGGGAAAATTGGAAATCTACATCAAGAAGACTGAAACTTGACCTCTGTCTCAACTTGTAAATGAATTAAAAGCCTAGAGAAAACACTTTAAATCATTGATAACTTAGCAATGATTTTCTGGATAGATAGAACTCTGAAGCACAGGAAGCAAAAGCAAAATTGTCAAGTGAGATTACATCAAACTAAAAAGCTTTGCCCAGCAAAGAGATAGCTGACAGAATGGGAGAAAACATTTGCCAAATTTCCCTTTGACAAACGAATATAAGGGACTCAGCCAAAAACAGTTACCCCAATTTTTTTTAAAAAATCAATTATCTTGAATACTTACAACAATAAGACAAACAAGTGGACAACAAATATATGAAAAAATATTACATGTCATCACCCATCCAAGAAATGTAAATCAAAATAATAGTGGATCCTATTTCATCCTATGTTATGAAAACAAAAACAAAATAAGTTAAGGAGAATGTAGAGAAAATAAATTATAATATACGTGGGTAAGGATGCAAATTAGTACAGCCATTTTGGAGAATCTTATGAAGACTCTTCAAAAGACTAAAACTAGATCTGTAATGTAATCTGGTTTTCCCACTTCTGATTATACATCAAAATGAAAGGAAATTAGCATACCAAAGAGTTACCCTATGAATGCTCATGTTTATTGCAGCACTACTCCCAGTAGCTAAAATAGGAGTCAGCCCAGGTGCTCATCAACTGAATGGATGGGTAAAGATAATGTAGTATATATGCACAATGGAGTATTCTTCAGCCATAAAGGAGAATTAAGTCCTCTTATTTACAGCAAATAAAATAGATTTGGAAGATATTAAGAAAAGTAAGCCAAGCACACAAAAGACAGGTACTGTATGGTCTCTCTCATATAAGCAACATTTTTTAAAAATGTCAACCTGAAAGTGGATTAATTATGACTAAGGGCAGAAGAGTATGTGGTGGAAGGGGATGGAAAAGGGGCGGGCTGTATGTATGAAAATAACACACTGAGCCCTGTTTTATGTACAATTAATATATGATAACAAAAAAGAAATGTACTGTCTGAGAAGATACTGAAAAGATGTTCTATTGTCTATGTGGATACTGATTCTAGTCAGTACCCTGGAAAACTATTAATCTGTTTTCTCTTTTGAACATATGTTACTTCCGTTAACTTGAAATGTTCTAGCCAGTGCGTAAACAAACAGCACTTCACAGATGGCTTACTTGACATTTATTGCCTAAGTGATAAAGGCTGTTAGTGTGTTTCTTGTGAGTTTAAGAATTCACTAGACTTGGGCTGGAGAGGTAGCTCAGTGGTAGAGCGCTTGCCTTGCATGCATGAGGCCCTGGGTTCGATTCCCCAGCACCACATAAGCAAAAAGACAAAAACCAGAAGTGGTGCTATGGCTCAAGTGGTAGAGCACTAGCCCTGAGCTGAAGAGCTGAGAGGCAGCGCCCAAGCCCAGAGTTCAGGCCCCACAACTGGACCCAAAAAAAAAAAAAAAAAAGAATTCACTGGACTCTGTTCATTTTCACGTGGATCCCATTACTGACTGTTCCTATCAGCATAAAATTTTTTCTCCTCTTATGTAAAGTCCTTGTAGGCACAGGGTAATAAGGTCATTTCTCTCCAAGTGGATGAATATGATATGGCAAATGCATCTATTTTCCATAAATACTATAAAATTGCTCCTTGCTCTGAGCACTTAATGCAGTAGAAGCCAAGTGAAATGAGGTGTGCTAAAATATAATCTTTTTTTGTTAACATTAAACCAGATAGTATTTAAGATAATTGTTTTGTGTCTGTCCTCCATTAACTGAAATATTTTTAAGGCAGGATACATAGAAGCAATGGGCAAATTGTATGGAATTGTTCTAAATTCATCTGATCATCATTCTTCCGAGTTTAACATTGGTCAAGGTGGGATGAAAAGGTGTCTTATACATTCCAACTAACAATTAAGTCAGTGTTGGAGAACTAGGTTTGACTCTGTCTAGTACTGATATTTTTTTTGCAAGTTAGTTAATATTTGTAAGCCTTAGTCTTCTTTTGTACAACACAAATGGTAATACCTATCTCATGGATTTGGGGATGATGGTACTCTTAAAATTTTAGAAATCCATGTAGAGTCTTTTGAGGAACCTCCATACTGCTTTCCAAAGTGGTTGAGTGTTTATAGCCATTCTAACTGGGTAAGGTAGAATCTCAATTTTTTTTTTTGGGGGGGGGGTCCGGTCGTGGGGCCTGAACTCTGGGCCTGGGCGCTGTCCCTCAGCTCTTCAGCTCAAGGCTAGCGCTCTACCACTTGAGCCACAGCGCCACTTTAGGCTTTTTTCTTTTTGCTTATGTGGTGCTGAGGAATCGAACCCAGGGCCTCATGCATGCAAAGCAAGTGCTCTACCACTGAGCCACCTTCCCAGCCCCAAGTTGAGCATTTCTTCATGGGTCTGTTGGCCATTCTTATTTCCTCTTCAGAGAAGTTTCTCTTTAAGTCTTTAGCCCACTTATTTATTGGGCAGTTGTTTCTTTGAGGATTTGTTGTTGAGGGATTTAATTTTTTTAATTCCAAGAATATTTTAGTTATGAGCCCTTATCCTTATCCCTTATCCTTACCCTTTTGGCTAGTGAAGATCTTCTCCCAATCTGTGGGCTTTCTATTGATCTTGCTAGCTATGTCCTTTGCCATGCAGAAGTTCTGCAATTTCATGCAATCCCATTTGTCCAACCTTTCTTTGATTTGTTGTGTTTCTGGGTCTCTATTAAGAAAATTTTGGCTTGTGCCAAGGAGACTTGGGTTTCTCCTGTAATGTTTTCAGGGTGTCTGCTTTGACTCCGAGGTCTTTGATCCATTTGGAGTTGATTCTGATGCAGGGTGATATATAAGGATCTAGCTTTCGTTTTCTATAGGTGAATAACTAATTTTGCCAGCACCATTTACTGAAGAGTCTGTCTTTCTTCCCCTATTACCCAGTAATACCACTTTTGGGCATTTACCCAAACAATCACAAACAAGGCCATACTAATGCTACCAGCATAACTCTGTTTATCGCACCATTATTTACCATAGCTAAGATATGGAACCAAATCACATGCCCCTCAGTAGATGAATGAATGAATGATCAAGAAAAATGTGATATTCTATGCCTCCATCAGAAAGAATGACATTGCCCCATTTATTAGGAAATGGAAAGACTTGGAAAAAATTATATTAAGTAAGCCAGGCCCAAAGAAACATAGGTCCCATGGTTTCCCTTATTTGCAATAACTAGTACATGTGTAGGACAAGCAGAAAAGGCCAAAAGCTATGTACATATGACAAGATAAGATGATGCTAAACAAAATGAACCCCAAGATAGGAACATAAATATCTTTTATCTTTCTTGCTATTGTTTCTAATGTATTTATAATGTGCCATGTGATTTTTTTGTTGCTTTGTATGTTCCTCCCTCACAGTATAACCCCTATACTGTTATAGGGGTTATATAACAAATACAGTGAAATTTCACTGTATTTGATGTTGGTGCCCTGCATCTTGTATATATACTTCTCTAATTCAGGGAGGGGAAGGGAAAAAACAAAATGATTAAATAAGGATACAGGCTGACCCATTGAAACAATGATATATACAAAACACTATGTTGAAAATGAACTTTACAACTTCAGTTAGGGGAGGTAGTTGTGGAGATGGGAGGGAAGGGATGGTTGGGAGAAAACAAAGGAGGAGGCAACAATGCTCAATAGGAAATGTACTCATTACCTTGCTCATGTAACTGAAACCCCCTGTACAGTATTTTTACAATAAAAAAGTATAAAAAAGCTTTAAAAATCCAGCAATTCCATACCTTCCTTGAAAACATATGTTTTCTTTTCATTGCATTATGACATTCTTTCAGAATTAACTACATCTTTTCCTCTCTTTCTACCAGGGCAAACACTGTATACTTGATGTATCAGGAAATGCCATCAAGCGGTTACAAGTTGCCCAGCTCTATCCCATTGCTATTTTCATAAAGCCCAAGTCTCTGGAACCTCTGATGTAAGTACAGACGCTAGAGGCCATCATCCAACTGACTCCCCATTGCACATTCCACAGAACACTGTTCACAACTCTTAGTCACAAATGCTTACAAATACAAAATACCACCCTTGATTTTTATGCATTAAAGAAAAAGATACAATTAAAAATGTGAAGCCACTAGGGTTATACTATCAGTCATTATTTGATATACTTTCACTAAGAGCTTTGGGGTTTTGTTGTTGTTTCTGAGCAGCGTAGGAAACTTTTATTCTTGATCAAGAATAGGAAAAGTAAGAGATAAACCCAAAAATCAACTTCACAACCTTGAGGGTGGTTCAGATGCCTGTAGATGTGGAGAAGAAATGAAGGGAAGGTATAGACTAATAAAAGGGACCAATATTAGCATCTTTTCTGAGAATGGGTGGCAATTTTCCTGGAATTCAGGTGGGACCCTCTTTTTGCTCATCTGTGGTCTTTCCAGGAGGGTAACTGTCACCTGTCATGATGCGGGAGAGTGTTTCATTTCACATGTACATGGAAACATATTGACATTAGATGTCTGCTGTTTACTCTGGCAGCCATCCTGGATCCAACCATCTTAAGCTAACTGGCCTAAAGAGGAAACAATCCTCAGGTGATCAAGATGAGGAAGGAACAGATAATCAGACAGGTCACTATATAGTACACAGGGTAACAAATCATCCTTTTTCTTATTTTCACTTTTCACTTCTTACTTTCATGGGTTCCTGAAGGTTGAAAATCTGACATCATCTTCTCAAGCTGAATTTGAGGGCTGTTAATGGGTCTATGAGAGCAGTGAAAAGTTTTGTAGCAAATCTTAAAATGGCTGTGTTTATTGTTTAGCCTCCTGCCTTTTACTTACAAATGAAAGAAGACAGTTGAAGACTCATGACCCTAAGAATAGCCAGAACCCAATAGCTATTAGTAGGCCTAAATGGGGAAAGAGAAACATCCTACCTACATATCTGGGCACATTTATGAGCAAGGCAAAGTGTGTGACTTTCATGATTTTGAAGGATCCAAAATACCTTGCTTCAAAGACTAGTAAGCAAGTTGGGCCCATATTCATGATTGGACTATAAAGTTAGTGTAGGCAACTCTCATACAAAAGTGATGCTACAATAGGTAATACAGCAGAGTAGGAAAGATGCAAGTGGGGACTTGAACGTCAATGAGACTAGTTTGGTGTGTTGCTTTGCAACTCTAGGAAAATTAACTAAAAATTGGTCTTCATCTTTAAACTAGACATTAATAAGTATCTCACAGAGTGAAGGCTGAGCAAGAAAGTCATGGATAGAAAGTTCTTCATATAGTCTTTGGCATATAGTAAGTACTCAAAAACTAATAATTTAGTCTTATCATTATAAAGTATATAAACGGCTTCCAATAGAATACAAGAAAATGGTGCACATGTGACTGATATAAGAACCTCACTCAACTATTGCCTCCATCTGGGCATCAAGAGCATGTGCAGGGGTTCAGGAATGAATCACAGAGTATACCCCCAGAAAACAGTGTTTATGGAAAGACTTATTAAACAGAAAGTATTTAATCTCAGAGATTATCCCAAACTAATGTGCTCTCTGATGATAAAAAATCAAAGCAAACTGATGTAGCTGGAATGGCCAGCTGAGAGAATTCAGTTAAATACATAATTGACCTCTGGAAATTACCAGAGATTCAACTTGACAGCATAATATATTCACATAAATAAAAGATAGACAAGGATTTTCACCAAGATAAGGAAATAAAATCGAAAATCAGTGAATACCTTCAGTTCAATGAGTGTAGGTATTAAATTATACTATGAAGAATATCTTTCCATAGTTGCCACGTGGAAAAATGTGTTAGTAGTTGAAAGAAAATAAAAGAATGGCTACTACTGTTACTAACCCTGATTTCATATGTGAAAATCTCTCCTGATAAAGGATATTGTGTTGGGAATTGCACAAAAGGGAGTTAGGCAACCCCAATTTCCATTCTGTAAAAGTGATTTCTAATCTAAGCATAACAAATATTGTTATGTTTAAGAAGAGTAGGGAAATGGCCCTTTCCTCCTGGGAATAGCACCTTAAGGGCTGGTTTCAGAAATAGAAGAGTCTTCACATGATGAGCCTACAATGGGATAGATGGCTTCATGGGGAAGTAGGACCCAAGGGAGCAAAAGAAATGGCACATGTGACCACATGACAGTAGGTGACAGTTCCATCCGGAGCTCAGAGGGAGAAGGTCTCCTTCTTCCCACAACTATCCCATGACTTATTTAGTTTTCCCTTAGGGCACTGTCACAGCAACTTACCACTAAGGGAAATTAAACCTAATGATGGCTGAAATTTAACCCTACCGAACACACTGGGGCCAGCAAATCTCACGTAATTTGCTGTAGCCATGGTCACAAGTCTCAACTGCAGGGAGAATGACAATCAGCCCAATGTGATCACCTTGCTAAATGTTGCATGTTTATGGTTCAGTGTTTTCTGAGGATTTTACATCAGGAGGAAAGCAGGCATGAATTGCCCATTCCCCAGGAAGGAGTGAATACTCGGTCAGCTGGAACAAAGGCATGGCAGCTGTCACATTTAGGCATTGATACATCATCACACACATTATTTCTCAAGTGCATTACCCACATCAAACCATAGAGCATATTAAGATACACATAGCTGACTCTTCAGGAGAGCATTAAATTGAGGGCATGTATGAAAGAGATGTTCTTTAAATATTGTACCACTGCCTGATTCTACCCCATCCCACAGCATCTCTCATTCCTCTGCTACCTTTGATCTCCTCTTGCCATCTTGCTACATAATATCAGGATAACCCTGTAATTATATAATTATGATTATTTAGCTCTCTATTTTTCCTTTATTCAATTATTCAACAGATAATCAAGACAGGCTTCATGCTATATGCTAAGGAACAAGCCAGGGCTTTTCCCCCCTCAAGAACAGGTAGATCAGATCAGGCAAGGAGACAAGACAAATGCATAATTAGATAAGTAAGTAAGTAAGTAACTACCACAATAAAGGCAAAGAGAATTTGGGAGAAAATAAAACCAGATTAAATATGACCATACAAGTCAAAGAAGAACAAGAATGACCAAATTGCTTTCCTTCTCTGGAAAAATCATCCTTTTCTCTGAAGTTACTTCTTAGTTTATATTAGTCTTTTATACCAGAGATACAGAAGATGTCCTGTATCTACTCTGAGTTTCTAAACGTAGGATTTTTGGAGACAGAGCTCAGGAAATCCCTACTTTATAATTCAGTTCTCAGTTATGTCCAAAAGCAAGTTAATGTTTCAGTTTAGGGTTTGTTTCTGTGTATGTGTGCATACACATGCACATGCACATGCATACCAGTCCTGGGCCTTGAACTCAGGACCTGGGTGCTGTCCCCTGGCTTTTTCGCTCAAGGCTGGTGCTCTACACTTGAGCCATACCTCCCTTTATAGATTTTTACTAGCTAATTGAACAAAAGAGTCTCACAGACTTTCCTGCCTGGACTGGCTTCACACTCCAATCTGCAGATCTCAGCTTCCTGGGTAGCAAAGATTATAGGTGTAAGCCACAGTGCCTGACTTGTTTGGGGAGAGATAGATAGATAAATAGATAGTTAGATAGATTTCCTTTTTGAAAGACTTTATATATGATTACACCCTTGACTATGAAAGAGAACCTTTCGATAGGGTTTATAAAAATAACTGAGTTCTTACTGCACATTACCCTATTAAATGTATAGCTTAGGGAAGTCTCTTCCCTGCTTCAAGTCTCCATGTATTGTAAAGTAAATGAGTTCCAGCTCTGGATCTCTAACTTCCTAAAGGATGTGCAAAGCAGAGATACTTTGAGAAATTCTACATGCACCTGTGATGCATCCTGATGAGCCAACTTAAACGTCTCTGCATTCACCTGGGCTTTTTTAATATGTAGAAGGAAGGCATGAAGGGATAAATCTACCACTGGATAGTAATTGAATTCCATTTTTTCCATTACTCCCCTACATTGATTTTTTCTAGGCTTGGCTTTAATAATCTTATAATGATTAATCGATATTTATACAGAGTTAAACCACTGGCTGACAAATTGACCAAAAGAAAAAGTAGTCCTGGGTATAATTCCTTTATAGCACACTCTCATATTAGAACAAAAACAGAATAGGCATTAGCATTTCTTTTTTTTTATTGTGAAAATACTGTACAGAGGGTTTACAATTACATGGGCAAGATAATGAGTACATTTCTTATCAAGCATTGTAGCCTCCTCCTTTGTTTCCCCTTCCCCTCCCTTCCCATCCTCCTCCCTGCTCCCCCCCCCCCCCCACACCAAAGTTATAAAGTTCGTTTTCGACATACCAACTTGTACATCTCATTGTTGCAATGGGTCCACCTGTATCCCTATTTAAACTATTTGTTTTTCCCCTTCCCCTCCACAAATTATACCGACATCAAATACAGTGAAAGCAGGAGTTATACTGTGGGGGGAGGGACATACAAAGCAACAAAGAAATAATCTTATAAATGTGTTAGAAACAATCGCATGAAAGAAAAAAATCATTTGAATACATATCTTAGGGTTCATTTCCCTAACATCACCTTTTCTGACTTTTTCTGCTTTACTCAGACATATACTAGATATTGCAAATAAGGGAAACCATGGGACCTATGTTTCTTTGGGCCTGGCTTATTGAGGCATTAGCATTTCTTATTATCTTGTTTTTTAAATATAGTCTCATTTATAGCTGGAACATAGAAATTGAATACATATATGATTTCAGTACATTAATATAATTATCAGATCAAAGTTATTGGCATAACTGTCACTTTACACAAATTTAATTTTGTTGGGGACATTCAAAATCCTCCTCCTATTTTGAAATATTCAATTTTTATCAACCGTAGTTATTTTAGTGTGCTATTTAACATTAGAAGTTATTCCTCCTAACCAACTTACTTCGTTCCTGTTACCCATATCCATACTAGAGATTCTTAAGTGCAAAGCTCTTCTATCTAGGGTTACTTTTTCACCAAATTACTTGATTTTAACCTATTTGAAAATGTTTGTTTCTAACATTTCCTTTTTATTACCATATACTAATTGTACAAAATAAGAGATTTCATTGTAATATACATCTGCTGTACCTTGATCCTTTTTCAGTCCTCCTCCTTCCTCTGTCTTTGATTATTCAAACAGAAGTTCCAGTCTCCTGTTGTTACAGACATGCCTTGACATTTACAGAAGCCTGGTTTCAAGAGCTGCAGAATACCTTTTTTGGTATATGAGAGACACATATAGCTGGGAAGTCTGACCAATTTCATGTAATTCTAATTCTTTAGAAGCACTTTGTGTTTCTCTACCTGTGTCCATATACACAAGAAGATGGGCAGTAGCTCTTTAGAAGGATGAGGGAAGCAAGAAATCAAAAGGTTTTGTATGGTTGAGACTTAAGAAAAGTCTAGTTCTCTCAGACATAAAGACCCAAGCCAAACCTTCTCTCCATTGCTCCTGTTTGCCTCTGAGCACCTGGAAGGCTTCCTCTAATTCTAGGTCCAACATTTAGGAGAAGCTAAGATAGTAAAACAAAATCCAACAAAGGATGGCCAAGAAAGTTCGAATTTTGAAATTGTATCGAATGAAAGGCAGATGCAGAAAGTAGGACAGTGTGTTCTGAAGAAGCAAAAGTCCCAGGAGGCACATGAACACTTTATTTAAATGAGCCTGCCCTGGAGCCTTACTCCAGGGACTGCAGGGACAGAACAGGGACCTGTGACTATAAATTACAAGACAGATTCTGCTTTATCCAATGAGGGGCCAAGAGCCTGCCCAATGAGAGAGCAAAGCTCCCTGGCAGAAAGCCTTGGGGCTGAAATTGATTCCTCAAAGAGGAATGCTGAGCAAAGCTACCAGGGAGACTAAGCTTTGCTTCTTGTGGGTTATTTCTTTGCCATGCACTTGAACTTTTCAGGGTTGGGTATATTCCCCTTGTGTTGTAATACGAATCCCTCATTTTCCTAGGGAAATGAACAAGCGTCTAACAGAAGAACAAGCCAAGAAAACCTATGATAGAGCAATTAAGCTGGAACAAGAATTTGGAGAATATTTTACAGGTAAGTTCCTCCGACCCTGGCATCATGAGGAAGGAGAGAAACTATATAATTTAACTTATAGATGGTTCTATCCCTGGTATAACAGGATCTGAAAATCTTCCTACTGTGAATCCTCAATACTGCACTTAAAATATTAAGTAGCAGAATCCTCAATACTGCACTTAAAATATTAAGTGACACTTACAATATGAGTGGCAGATGGCCCCTGAGCTATATCCTGCTACTAAGGAGACTTTAGAAAATTGATACCTAAACTGTCTTCCCAATGACACCAGAAAATGTTTGAAAAAGAAACATTTTGTGCTCAAAACAGGCAGTGTTGAAGCAATTACTCTTTAGGCCTTGGTTTTGATGTTTATAATGCTAGGTATCTAATCCAGGACCTGAGTATGCACTAAGGACGCACTATCACTGAGCTATCATCCCACCCAAAAAAAAGTTCATCTTGAAGAGTAATCTCAGGTCTTCCATTCTATCTGGATATTCTGTAGTTCTGCCTCCCATTCCGGTAGCTCTTGAACAGTGCATGTGGAAATCTTTCCCATGTTTCCATTAATTCTGTAGTGCAAAACTTAAAAAAACAACTCTAAATATGTCTTTGGAAACATGAAATATGGGGAATCAAGAAAGAATTTCTTCTAGGTATCCCAAGTTCTCTGTTCTTATAATGCTTTTATGGAACACTGATTCAATCCAAAGAATTAGAGCTGGAAGAATTTACCTTACAACTAAATTAATGTTTTAATTTTTTTGTCTTATTCAGAAGACAGAACATCAGGCATGGTGGTTCACAAATATTTTTCATAGGTTAATATTAAGTGATGTTTCTATCAATAACTAAAATATGAGTTCAGAAAATAAAATCATTTTGACCAGTAGTTTGTATTCAGAAATATTATAATTAATATACTCTGAAGATATTTTTGAAGATCTAATCTCTGTTTCAATAGCAACTTATTTTGAATTCTTAGTGTCATATGGAGAGTATTGATATATTTTAGGGATCTATCCTACAAAGTAGGTTAGAACAACCTGGCATTTTGACTAATTGACTATTACATAGTTTATGGGGTACCCTCTATATAAAATTGCCCTATGTAGGAAGAATCTGAATTTACCAGATTACTAAAGAGAATACACATGGTTTCCCATTAAAAGTGGTGGGATTAAAGTTTTCTCCAAAATCCTTATTATTTCCTCTGTGTCTAACATCCCTGAATTTCCATCTCCTCCAAGTAAGTAAGGTATGGAGACTATAAGGCTCATTTTTTTTCTGAACATTAGTCATTGCTTTACTACAGTGCCTGGCTCTGAGTAGGAACCCATAAAATATTTGCTAAATATATGAACAATTCATAATCAGGACGCCAAACAAATGTAGCAAGTATGAAAATTGTGATATACTTATAACTGATCTAGGTCATGTATTGAAAGAATTTTCATCATTAGTGTGATGTGTTTCTGGGAATATTCTGCTTTTTCTTACTTAAGACATCATAAGTTTCCTGATGATGAGTTGTCTGCTACTGATTTGATAACAGAAGTTTATATGAGTGGTGATTGTTCCTCACCAACCCCCCGCCCAGCAATGATCCCTAATTCTAGGTATGTTCGCTTTTGTTACAGCTATTGTCCAAGGAGACACCCTAGAAGATATATATAACCAATGCAAGCTTGTTATTGAAGAACAATCTGGGCCTTTCATCTGGATTCCCTCAAAGGAGAAGTTATAAATTAGCTACTACGCCTCTGATAACAACAGAAGAACATTTAGAAGAACAAAATATATATAATATACTACTTGGAGGCTTTTATGTTTTTGTTGCATTTATGTTTTTGCAGTCAATGTGAATTCTTATGAATGTACAACACAAACTGTGCGAAGCCATGAAGGAAACGGAGGGGCCAAAGGGTGGGACAGAAAAGACATTGCAGTATGCAGGAAGGCTTTGGTTTGTTCAAAGTACCAGGTGTAGGGATGAACCTCTGATGGGCTTTCTGCCCAAGGGATGGGAAACCTCCTCACCCCAGCAGATGTCTAGAGCTGATTTAGCTGCTGAGCTCTCTGTGTTTTTTTGCTTTAAAGAAAAGTTGCCAGCACTCGAACCTCACCAACCTTCCCATTACCCACATCTGTAATGAGTACACTTCGAATTTTATAACTATGCACATCTTTTGATTTCTTAACAAGCAAAAGAGATAAAGAAGGGGGAAAAAAGCAAGGAGTCCCTTTGGAAATGCTGTGCTATCAGGGAAAGCTAATTTGTACAGTTTCTTTGACTGACATCTGCAAAGACGAGCATTGCATAAAATTCCGAAGTGTAACCTCACCGAGAAGAGGGGATTCACCTGGGATTAGCTTTATGATTGTTGATTGTCTATTTTGCCATTTATAAGCTGAAAGACAGCACTAAAGATGAGAATAATTTATACAATAAAAATATATTAAATGTATAGAAACAAATTTCTATAGGTTACAAAAGAAGTTTTGTGAAATATTTTGTAAAGACTAATTGAAAGACTAAATGTATGCACTATCAGAGGATCAAATTCAAGAACTGAAAGTTGCACTCTCCCTTTTGTTGCCAATGATTCATTCAGAGCACCCGAGTTCTTTCTGAGTCTGACAAAGACTTCTCCCTCACTTACCTCCCATGGTCTCTCTTGCGCACTAGTGATACACATTTATGGAGCATATCCCTTAATGAGTGGACATTTTTGGAGGACATTTGTTAATACCAAATGTCCAGTTTTTCCAGCTGATGGCTTTTTAGAGACAAACTCATGCAAAGGACCTACGAGGACCTTTTGCTTTTCTTTAGTAAAATAACCCGGGCCTACCGTGAAAATAGTAGAATAACTTTGTTCCTAGTCACTTGCATACAATTCTTAAAGGGCCAGTTAGTATTCTGGCTAATCATGAGTCAATGGAATTATTTTATTGTTTCACAGAGTTATTAAGTCTTATAACAGCTGAAGTTCATATTACATGGGGAGATCTGTCCGAAGGATGCACTATTTCTTTGAGGAAGAGAGGAGAAGCATCTGGTTAGGGACAGGGGGTGATGAGAAGTGCAGGGTTATTTGTTTGTTTTGAAACATAGGGCAAAGAGACAGAACCACTGGCAAAGGTGATTTATGACTTTGAACTCAACCAATTGAATTGCCTTCCTTGGGGCTGTACCTGGACCAAGTTCATTTTTTATCAATTATAGTAATGATGATTTTAAAAAAAAGAAACCTCCCAAAGCCTATAAACTGAAACCGAAGAGTTAAGTTTCCCACTTTAGCATGGACAGTGACATCAGCACTGGTTTTGCCCAAAGTGTTTCGAGAGAGACTTTTCAGTGATATTAATAACCACTCAACTCTGGGTTCTGTGCATACCCAGATTTAAGCCCCATCGCCTTACTTCTGGGGTACATCAAGACCTGGCAGGGATTCTGCCACACTGTGCAGCAAACCAGCATCTAGGCTGGAGTGGTAGAGCAAAAGCTAGATCCATCAGAGTGATGGGGCTTCTTCACAGTAAAAACATCAGAGCTCAAAAATGAGAGTCTCTTTCCAGAAACGCCGATTGTTCATCTTGTATTAAATACCATTGTCTGCCTGGCTGCAGTCACCAAAACAAACACAAAATTGCAAAACTCATGCATCTACCTATCATCTCGAGGCTGCCTTTGCCAATGGAAGGGCTAGTGATATATTTTCCCTCTGATGAAAGTTAAATTTCCAGAGACATTCCTAGAGCGTTCAAAAATTAAAAAAAAAAAAATGCATCCCAGTCTGCCACTCACCATTTTCAGGTCAAGGCAAATTTTCCTTAATATTGCACCCAAAAGTTTTCTGCCACCAGAATGCCATTGCTGATCCCAGCTCTGTTTTTAGGCCACCATGATTAACTTCTTTGGTTTCTCAACTGAGCATGCAACTGTTTATTTAGAGGACTATCATTAATGAGTAGATGTTTTTCTTGGGTCGTGTGATATGCTTCCCATTTTAGTAGTATTGCTGTGGCTGAGTACAATCAAATTGAATCACCAACCCTTTGTTTTTTTTTTTTGTAGTAATATAATTATTTATTTTCCTAGTGTAGATGCTTCCAGATTAGAATCGGCATTTGCACTGATTTTTTATGTAGATTTATATAAATATATATGCATATATATTTGCTTGAAGAATCACCAAGCAAATTGGTGAGAGGGTCTTTTCCTATAGAATTTACACCTCTATCTGTTGTGTTGTCTTGCGCTTCCCAATGTTGAGGTCTCTATGGCTCCAATGAATTGGTTCTTTTGCAGCAAATCAGAGGACTTGCGTGGACATGGCATGGAAATTAACCAGATTACATCTGGCACAAATGCACTTTGGAGCCTGGGGGCCAGACTGGTGCTAACACTGCAAATTTTGTCCAGAGCTCTCTCCAATCTGAAGGCTTGCTGGGGGCGCAATGTCACCTTCACATGCTGAGCCCTTTCAGAAAAGTGCCAGATCGTGTCACTGGTGCTATTTTTCATGCTCTGGTACAATGTGTAGCACCACGGGGGTCTCAGCTTTACCAAAATCAAAATCCCATTTGTCAGCCAATTGCTAGAGCACTTGTTTTTTTTCTGCTCTCCTCTCATGGGATTTGTTGGCTGTTAATTTGCAGGCTTTTTCTCAAGCCCCAAGTTCTTGGGTTGGCTCTGTCTGCTTAGCAAGCCCATCTTTATGATCTGCCCTCAGATGCCTCTCTGAGCTGTCTTAGATCCTACTGCCGGCCCTTCAGGACTGAGCCAGGAAAATGCCCTCTACACCTCTGGCTCTCATCTTTATCCATTCTTTTCTGCTTTTTTTTTTTTTTAATTTTCTATCTTATTGCATCCCTCGTTGTCCCTCTCCGTTAGCTTCCCCTCTTCTCTTTCAATTGTTGACTTTATTCTCTTTCCCTTTCTCCCTTTGTCCATCTCTTTCTTCTCTCATTGCTCTTTATTCCTTTTTCCCTTCCTTTCCTGTCCTCTTCCTTTCTTCACATCCCTGATCATTTCCACACCCCACTCTTTCATTTTTTTTTCTGTCCTATAAAGGGCTCATGGCTGATTCAGACAGCAAGTCCATACGCTGGACAAATGACACAAACACATGGGGTCACCTTGTTAAACTACTCAGCCCAGAAAGCAATGCTGAGTGTGAGGCCCTGACCTGGAGTCAGCTCCAGCTTGCCTCACAGAGCAGAGCCAGCCTGCACCGCTGCCCTGGCCTGGCCTGGCCTCATGGTCAGTGAGGATGCGTGTGCTGTGGGCTCTGTGGCACCTAGGAGCCTCTGCCTGAAAAATGGTCCTCCAAAATCTCACTCCCAACACCACTCAAGGCTCTGAGGACATTACTTTAAATAAAGGCAGACCCTGGCCCCAGCAATTATTCTGAGAGCAAACCTCCTTCTCCTCATTGAAGCCATGACATCGCCCTGGTTTGGAGAGAGATTTTTCTCCCCACTCTTGCCCATTTTTCACCTGAAGCGCCCCCATCTCTGCTTTCCAGCTGGTGATTACTCTGGTGAGATCGAATGGACTCGCTGGTGAACTGACATCTCTTATTTCCTGTCTTGGTCCTGCCTAAAATTCCTACCAAAAATATTTCAGCCAAGGACTCAGGCTAGTTCCTAAATTGATCACATGAATTTGTTACTGCTAGGGGGAAAGAAAGGGTCAATTCCCATTAAAGCATGAGGACTACCCCCCTCACCCCACCCCGTGACAAGGAGACTCCCTACAGAACTCTGTGGGTCTATTTTATGTGCGTGTATGTAGGACACATGCAGAATGCGGACCGGGTATACACATATTCCATTAGATAGAAATTACTATGGTTGGAAACGCTCACACACAACACACACTCGTCTGTAAATATCCTTCCTCACTGAAACCTGTGCTTGAGAAATCATTTCTTGTCCAGCTGTGCAGTTTCTTGTCACAGCTGAGGACAAGCTAAGACAGGCAGAGGATTTCGATTAAAAAAAAAAAGCTCAAAGAGAACAGTATCTCCCTAGCAACCCATGATGACAGCCCTTGTGGCAAGGTTGACCCCCAATGGGATGGCAAACTTTTCCTCTCCTTTTCGAATTTGTGTTTCCTAAGTGTGTCTTAATTTCTGAGTGCACCAGGTTGTACCCATTAGATCCTTTTAATATGACAATTTTGTGCTTCTCTCTGACAGGATGTTTCTCCATCGAGCTGTAACGCAGGATGGGAGGGAGGGGGGAATGCTCCTTGCCTGGGCTGGAGTTGACAGAGATACTGCACAGCTTACACTCCTGTTAAGTGTAAATATTCAACACTTCCATTCCATTTGTGTAAAAAGAAAATAAAGCACACACAATTATAAAATCAAGATGTATATTTCATACTCGGTGTGTCTGTGAATATTTATTGTGTTCCTAGTTGTGTTGGGGAAGTGGCCCTTTGTAAAAAAAAAAAAGTCTTGAGAGTGTTTATACACATGTCATGGTTTTATTATAAGATTATAAATATTAAAAACCTTTATACTTTATAGCAAATTATATTCTCCCAAAGCATAATTTGTCTTATTTCATCAAGGAGAGAAACACTCATGTCTATTTTTATCAAATTAGTCTGGTTATAGAGCTAAAATGCAACTCGGGTAGGTTTGCTCTGAGAAATATTGACACTGCTCAGAGGAATTGAAAGTGGTACTTTTGCACATTTTAAAACACTTGGTTACCATCTTGCCTGCTTTAAATCAGGATTCTTATCAAGTGAATAGTGTAGTAAAAGATAGACTACTAGCCAGCTGCTGGTGGCTTACACCTGTAATCCCAGCTACTCAGGAGGCTGAGATCCAAGGATCACTTTTCGAAGCCATCCCAGGCAAGGAAATCCATGAGACTCTTATTTCCAATAAACTTTCAAAAAGCCAGGCCCAAGTAGCTGGCCCAAATGGTAGAACACTAGCCTTGAGCACAAAAGCTTAGGGACAGTGCCTAGGCCCTGAGTTCAAGCCCCAGGACCAGCAAAAAGAAAAAAGATAGACTTCTAAAGACACATACCTGTTTGGAGAAAAAAAAAATCCCATTGTCAGAACTGGAAGTTCCCAGAAATGCTAAGAATAGAATCATTTTTCCTGATACTTAGGATGTAAGGAAAGACATAATTTGGAAAAGCATTTTCTATTTACATTGGAGTCACAAAATATACCAACTCCAAAGGTGTGAATAATAATTTCAGAATGCCTGTCCTAAATTCCTTATTAAGGTTAAAGATATGCTTGTCATCTTGATATCTGGATAGCACAGTTGTAGCAGCTAGAGGGCCAAAACAAATTCCCCCATAGAAGGGATGCAACATCATCAAAGCAATCACTCTGAACTATGCTTCCTGGTATATTAGCCTATAACTGGATCATCCATTCAGAAAGCAGACTGTAAATTGATCAGACCAGCCTGGCCATCACTGTGAGCTAATGAGGAAGTCACTATTTTTAAATAATAGTCATGCTAGAAGGCTCAATGGATAGAAGTGAACTACACATTTCTGAACCAAAAAGGACAGAGTTATGAATCTATAACCACTCATGTGGATATTCTATTCAATGACAGAATTTAAATGACCCACCAAGGCACAACTCTGAGGATCACTTGTAGAGGGAGTCATAACCTTTCTAGATGCCACCAGAGCCCGCTAGACTGCAGATGTCAGGGAAGGATAGATCAGGACTGCTAGGTTTCATAGTCCCCAAATTTTGTTCTCTGTAACCTGTCTCTTGGGGACAACTTAGGCACCATTGCTATTCTCAAACTGACTCTTCTCCCTTCATCTGCCACAGCCCAAGTGTCAAGTTCAGACTTTGTTGCTAATTCCCCTCTTCTGAATCTTGGGACAAAGCTAGAATAGTTGGGACAACTTTGCTGAATTCTAAGGATAACAAAGAGAAATAAAAAATTATTTATGGCACAAGCTTAGAGTCCCAGGGACACTCTGACAACTACAACATAGGTCAGAATTTCCAGTCTGTTTCCACAGCTGATTGATTTACTAGACTTGCAGATGAAGTGTCATCTCCTGTCCACCACCATTCTGCTCCCACATATTCATATGCAAATGGAACTCACTCACTGCATTTAATTTGAATTGCTATCTCATTGTATACTGCAAAGGACAAAGGACTTGCAGCTTACCTACAACTGACAGCTGAAACTTTAGGTAAGACATCACTCTTCCAAACTGTTCAAAGCCAACTTCCTAGACCCCCAAGAAAAAAATGACTTCTCACTCACCCTCTGTCTATGGCTTGTCTTTCCAGTTCTGGTTCTGATTTGGTTGGATGGTTGATCAAATAACTTCTACTTTCTAGTGTTTCAGAAAGACTGCGTGACTTTTGCACAGTAAAAAGCTAACCCCTTTACCAGGAGATAAACATGAATCACACATGTGATCATATGTGATCATGATCAAACATGATCCCAGCAAAATACAATGGATTACTTCCATCTGAAAGAAGAATAAAGGAAGAAAAGTACTTCCATTTTAGGTATACCATTAAGAATGTTAGGTTCCTCATGACCCTAAAAAGCAAATTATGATGAATAATTCCTTAGGAATGGAATTAAGAGTCTCTCAGAAAGAACATTTGATACCTAGTCTGCAAAACTAAGAAACCAGTAAGCTGAAAGGTCAAGTCCTAGTTGGACTGTTTGGTTTTCATGAGTCACATCTGTGTCTTTGATAATAACCTTTTCACAGAACTGTCACATGCCAAGTCTTCTGACCTGACAGCTGTGGGATGAGTAATCCCTGGATTCAAGAGCTCACCCTTCCACCTCACTGGGTTGCAAAACTAGGTTCTTATAGTATCACTCACTGTAATTTACTTTCAGCTGCCAAATCTGGCTTTGAGTCCAGAGTCCTTTTCATTAACGATTGGTGGTGTGATTTCTGACTATCTGAAATTCCTCAGAGTATAAAATTATATAAACTGGGATTAACATATTAAAATTTAAGTCATTTCATGTAAAGACTAGAAACTGCTCAATTAAAATTACCCAACCAAGAAAATAAAAGCAAAAACTTTTATTTACATAGTTATCATTCCTTACATTTTTAATCAGCAAACAATAAACACCTGCCTGTTGCCAAGATCTATATACATGCTAGAATAAAAGTTTAAAAATAAATAGAGAGAGCACAGACTTAATTTCTCAAAGAATGCAAGCCTCCTAGAAGAGGCCTAAAAGAAGAAAAGATATTAGTGTTCTACAGATGAGTGAAGGTGAAAATGATGGAAAGAATGACCTTGACATTCATGAATCAAATAATTTGCTCCACTGCTTACACTTTATTAAGAACCTTCATTGAAAATCTGTCTTTCTTCTCTGGCATTCCTGTGTCTGTCATCCCCCATCCAATCTCATTGGTCAGCCTGCCAACCTATGATCAGATGGTTTTTTGATTATTTTGGTTTTGCCTGACTAGTTTTCCAGATAAACACAAAGGCAAGGATAAGATGGGGAAGTTAGTGGCCCAGAACTGACATCTCTAACAGGAGGCAAGAATTATCAAGAAACAATTTGGATGTTTTATGTTCTCATAAGAGAACACAGAAAATGGAGAAAAATACCCACCTCAAAGTGTAGAAGGATCCAAGATGGCTGGTGCACTGTGCATGACTCTGCTGTAGATAAGAACCAGGGCAACCAAGAGCTTTACTGGGTTTCTAGAACAGTGACAGAGGGTGGACTCCAGAAATCATCAAGGAAGTGATGGAAACATTAAGCAGCTCACTGTGGAGACATTCCACACTGCTATGAAAAGATAAATGAAAAAATACCTGCAACTTCTTTCCTAGCTGCAGACTGCTGTTTTGTTTTGTTTTGTTTTTGGTATGTGTATGCCAGCCTTGGGGCTTGAATTCAGGGCCTGAGAACAGTCTCTGAGCTTTTCTAGAGCTCAGTTGGAGATAAGAGTCTCAAGGACTTTCCTGCTGGAGCTGGCTTCAAACCATGGTCCTCAGATCTTAACGCTGATTAGCTGGGATTACAATGTCAAGCCACTGGCTCACTGTAGTTGTCTTCTTCTTCTTCCTTCTTCCTTCTTCTTCCTCCTTCTTCTCCTTTTTCTTCTTCTTCCTTTTTATTCCTCCTCCTCCCCCTTCTTCTTCTTCTTTTGTTGGTCGGTTGTGGGGCTTGAACTCTAGACCTAGGCACTGTCCTTCAGCTCTTCAGCTCAAGGTTAGCACTCTACCACTTGAGCCACAGCCCACTTCTGCTTTTCTGAATGGTTTATTGGAGATAAAGAGTCTCACGGATATTCCTGCCTGGGCTGGCTTTGAACCGTGATCCTCAGATCTCAGCCTCCTGAATAGCTAGGATTATGGGCATGAGCCACCAATGCCTGAGTCACCACAGTCTTAACAAGAGATCTCCACAGTCTTTAATGGTTATGAATTTGGAGAATTAACTGTTCAAAGAATGATTGCTCTGCTTCACCAAAGGAGCTCACATTGGGCCCTTCCTGTAACTCCCCAAATCCAAGCTACCAAAACATCCACTGCTAGATGCCATCCTACTGTCCTGTCCAGCAGGCATTCCCTCTGATGCTAGCCACTGGGTCCTGGACATACCTTATAGGTCAAGGGACAGCTCTCCTTCAGTATCTTCCTGACTCAAGTGCAGATGGCAAACTCATAGCCTAAGTTCTACTGACTCTTGCCCAGTGGTACCTAGGTCTCCTTCCCAGCCCTCAGCCTGAGTATGAACTCGCTAGTACAAACACTCTTTACTTCAATCCTACCTGTCAGATACTAGCGAAAGTCCTAGAAGCTTCCTACCACTCCAGGAATGCAGCTACTATGACCTTAATCACTGGAACCACCTGTACCTACACTGTAAAAACTACAGGTCTCTTATCCAAACCACCACTTTGGAACTGTGGTTGATGATACCAAAAGCCTTGGCATTACCCAAGCATGGGCCCAAGACCAAAGAAAGGTATTATCCATGTCCTAAAGCTCCAGGACTGTGGCTACCAATGCCACATGCCTCAGTCTCACCTGCACTTACTCCAATGAACGAGGGACATTCCAAGCCACATCCGACAGTTCCAATCCCACAAACACCAAAGCCAAAAAACCTAGAATCACCTAAGTTGAACCCACGGGACCAAAAAAACATAGGACAAATTGTTTTTTTAAAGATTGGACTCTGTATTTGATTCCAGTGCCCTGCATCTTGTATATACATTTTTTCTAACTTGGGGAAGAGAAGGGAAATAACAAAATGCTGAAATAAGGATACAGGTTGACCCATTCCAACAATGACATGTACAAGACACTATGTTGAAAATGAACTTTACAACTTGGGGAGGTGGGGAGGAAAGGGATGGTAGGGGGAAAACAAAGGAGGAGGTAACAATACTCGATAGGAAATTTACTCATTACCTTACTCATGTAACTGTAACCCCTCTGTACAGCATTTTTACAATAAAAATATATGCAAAAAAAAGGAGTGGACTCTACTGAATGCTGCCTACAAAAAAACTGAGTACCACAAGATATTGAAAGTAAAGGGAAATGAGTCTGTTGGTTTTGTGAAAAGCATAAATGAGTTAAGTAAAATGAAACTAATATATATGTATATACATATAAATATATATATTCATCAACTCCTTCAGCTTTGTGAGAGTAAATGAAATATAAATACTTTTTAAAAGTTTAATATATATATTTTTATTGTAAAGATACAGTTGGTTACAGTTACATGAGCAAGTTAATGAGTCCATTTCCTATCAAGTGTTGTTACACCCTCCTTTACATTTCCCCTACCATCCCTTTCCTCCCTACCTCCCCAACTCTTCCCTCCCCTCTCTCTCATCTCCCCCCACCCCCTGTCCCCACTCCTCACAAAATTGTAATCCTTACAAAATTGTAAAGTTCATTTTTAAACATATTGTCTGGTATATCTCATTGTTACAATGGGTCATCCTGTATCCTTATTTCAGCATTTTGTTATTTCCCTTCCCCTCCCCAAATTAGAAAATGTATATACAAGATTCAGGGCACCAGAATCAAATACAGTAACAACAGAGGATGTACCATGTACCATACAAACAAAACAAAACAAAAAAAATCACATGGTACATTATAAATACATTAAAAACAACAGCCACAAAGAAAAAAATCTCCTGCCCCTATTTTGTGGTTCATTTAGCTTAGCATCAGGTTATATGGTCATATGTACACAGCTTTTGACCTCTTCTGCTTATCCTAGACATATACTAGTTATTGCAGATAAGGGAAACCATGGGACCTCTGTTTCTTTGGGCCTGGCTTGCTTAACTTACTATAATTTTTTCCAAGTCTTTCCATTTCCTAACAAATGGAGCAATGTCATTCTTTCTGATGGAGGCATAGAATTCCATTATATATCTATCTATCTATCTATCTATCTATCTATATATATATATATGTGTGTGTGTGTATAGATAGAAAAAAACATACATACCACATTTTCTTTATCCATTCATCTACTGAGGGGCATCTGGGTTGGTTCCGTATCTTAGCTATGGTGAATAATGCTGCGATAAACATAGTTGTGCTGGTAGCCTTAGTATGGCCTTGTTTGTGATCGTTTGAGTAAATGCCTAAAAGTGGGATTGATAGGGGAGCTCTATGCGGAGTCTTTTGAGGAACCTCCATGCTACTTTCCAAAATGGTTGAACAAGGGTACACACCCACCAAAAATGTAATAGGGTTCTCTTTTGGCCTCATCCCCTCCAGCATCTGTTATTAGAGTTCTTGATTATAGCCATTCTAACTGGGGTGAGGTAGAATCTCAATGTTGTTTTGATTTACATTTCTTTTAGAGCTAAAGAAGTTGAGCATTTCTTTATATGTCTACTGGCTATTCTTATTTTCTCCTCAGAGAAGTCTCTCTTTAAGTCTTTAGCCCACTTATTTATCAGGCAGTTGTTTCTTTGAGGATTTGTTGTTGGGGGATTTAATTTTTTGAGTTCTAAGTATATTTTAGATATGAGACCCTTGTCCATTGTATGGCTAGTAAAGATCTTCTCCCAATCCGTGGGCTTTCTATTGATCTTGCTAGCTGTGTCCTTGGCCATGCGGAAGCTCTGCAGTTTCATGCAATCCCACTTGTCCAACCTTTCTTTGGTTTGTTGTGTTTCTGGGTCTCTATTAAGAAAATTTTGGCCTGTGCCAAGGAGACCTAGAGTTTCTCCTATTCCTTCCTGTAATGTTTTCAGAGTGTCTGCTTTGACTCCAAGTTCTTTAATCCATTTGGAATTGATTCTGGTGCAGGGTGATATATGGGGATCTAGCTCTAGTTTTCTACAAATGTTTAGCTAAATACTGTTAAAAAAAAAAAGAAAGAAAGAAAGTAAAGAGAGTGTATGTGAGTGGGGGCAAGGGTAATGTTACATAAATGTAAGCCAAAAGTGAGCAAAAGTTGCTTCACTCATATCAGATAAAAGCAAATTTTAAAAGAACAATAAAAATATATCAGGATGGGGCTGGGAAAGTGGCTCAGTGGTAGAGCGTTTGCCTTGCATGCATGAGGCCCTGAGTTCGATTCCTCAGCACCACATAAGCAAAAAGAAAAAAAGCCGGAAGTGGTGCTGTGGCTCAAGTGGTAGAGTGCTAGCCTTGAGCTGAAGACTGAGGGACAGTGCTCAGGCCCAGAGTTCAGGTCCCATGACCGGATCCCCCCCCAAAAATAAATAAATAAATAAAAATATATCAGGAGGGACATTATATCTGGATTTAAAAAATAAATTGAGCAGGAAGATACAATTGTAAAAATGCAAACGCCCATTTTTTTGCAGGCCTATATCTTACCATCCACCCTCTTCTGGAAAAAATAGAATCACAGGGCCTTTATAATTGTCTCCTCTAGTATTGTTAATATAGGACAATACTGTATCATGCTTCTTTGAGTGTAAAATATCTTGTACCTGTTCTATGGTATGTAGTAATAACCATGCTTTGTCAGAGCTAATTTTAATATTGACCTAGATAGACTGTTTCTATCCTGATATTTGAAAAGCTAATTAAAAAATGATGCCAGACATCATAGTGTATGTAAACACACACATAGACAAACGCATACACAACCAACCACAAAGACACCAAATATGTAAAGAAAATATTATTAGATCTAAAGGGACAGAAAAATTCTAGTAACAATTGGGGACCTACACACTGCACTTTCCTCAATAGATAGATCATCCAGACAGAAGATAAATCGAAATATTGGAATTGAACTATACTACAGAGTAAATGAACCTAACATTTACTTGCAAACTATTTCACCCAAAAGCAAAATACATATTCCTCTCATGTGTAAATAGAACATTCTCCAGGATAGATCATGGTAGGCCACAAATAAATTCTAGATAAATTCTAGAACATTGAAATCATGTCATAACCCTCTTATGCCACAATGGAATAAAACTACAGTTGAAAAATAGAAAAAATGAAAAAGTATACATATATAGGGAAAGCACATAAGATTCATAAATGACATTAGGATAGGCAATGATTTTTTAGCTAGGACCCCCAAAGGCCTTCTTAATTGCTGAAATATAAAATCAGCCTAGATGCCCTTCAGGAAATAAATGGGTTAATAAAAAATTATATATATATATATATATGTATGTATATATATATATATATATATATATATATATATATATATATATATACACTATATATCAAATATGCTTAAAGGAATCCTGTACAAACAAAACCAGGAAAATGTAGGAAAGGATAAACCCAAATGACAAGAAATATGACATAACTTTCAATATTAATGCTAAATGTTAATGGTCTCAACACTCCAATCAAAAGAGATAGAATAAAACTGGGAAAGAGCAAGGGAAGGGGTGACATTGTCCAAAAAGGAATGTACTCATTACCTAACATAAAACTATAACCCCTCTGTCCATCACCTTTATAATAAAAATTTCCTTTTTAAAAAAGTGTGAAGAGCGAGAGCAGAGAGAGACAGAGACAGAGACAGAGACAGAGAGAGAATAGCAGATTGGATTAAAAAGCAAGAACTCTAGCCAGATGTGACAAAGCATTTACCTAGCAAGTACAATGTCCTGGGTTCAATACCCAGTACAAAAAAAGTAAAAAGAAATAAAAAGAATTTTTTTTAAAAAGCAAGAGCTAACTATTTGTTGCTACAAGAAACCCATCTCATTGACAAAGACAAATTAAGCTTAAGGTGAAAGGATCAAAGAAGATTTTCCAAGCAGATAGACCTAGAAAGCAGGCAGAAGTAGACATACTTATATCTGAAAATCATTTCATATTAATAAAGGGAATAATCTATCAAGAGGTATAAGTTGTTAATAAATATGCATCAAATGGTGGTAAACCAAATTTCATTAAATACTTTTGAACTTTAAACACTAATAAAGCATCAGCACAATAGTCATGGGAGACTCCAATATCCCCATTCTCACCAGGAAATAGATTGAGGGGGGAAAAAACTCTGTGTGTGTGTGTGTGTGTGTGTGTGTGTGTGTGTGTGTGTGTGTGTGTGTGTATTTAAATGCAGAACTAAATGACACTATAGACCAAATGGACTTATCAGACATCTACAAAGTATTTAATCCAGCAGTGGTACAACACACAAATATAGTCTTCTCACCAGCCCACTGAACTCAAAACAGAATGTATTTTAGGACAAAAAGCAAGTTTTAACAAATTCAAAAATACTGAAATAACTTCCTATTATTCTATCAGGCAATAATGCAATTAAACTATAATTCAGCAGCAAAATGAACAAAAGGAGAAGAGAATACACTGTAGGAAAAAAAGGGGGTTGTGGAGGGGAAAGAGGAGGTATTACAGAAAGCACTAATGAAATCTAGAGGACCATAAAGACATACTTTGAAACCTTATATTCAAATAAACTGGAAAAATGAGGAAAAAGTGGATAAATTTTCTAGATACATTTGAACTACCAAAATTGAACTAAGAAGATATAAACCACTTAATCAGATCTAACTCTTCCATAAAATAGAAAGGGAAGAAAGGCTACCAGATTCAATGAAGCCAATAATAATACTAAATAATAATAATACCAAAACTAAGACAAAGACGTAACAAAAAGGGGATTTCTTTAGTATGATCTGGTTTGTGGTCAATTGGATAAATATCCAGAGTGGGATTGCTGGGTCATAGGGAAGCTCTATGTTTAGTCTTTTAAGGAAACTCTATATTGCTTTCCAGAGTGGTTGAACAAATTTACAATCTCACCAATAGTGTAGTAGCATTCCCTTTTGTTCACATCCACACCAACATGTTAGCCAAGATATGGAATCAACCTAGATGCCCCTCAGTGGACCAATGGATGAAGAAAATGTGGTATGTATACACAATGGAATTCGATGCTTCCATCAGAATGATGGAAGAATGATATTGCCCTATTTATAAGGAAATAGAAATACTTGGGAAAAATTATATTAAGCAAGTAAGCCAGACCCAAAGAAATATAGGTTGTATGGTTTCCCTCATTTGTAGTAATTAGAATGTGCCTATAAATCTACAAGTAAACACAATGGATAATAAAAGACAAAAAAACTACACTTGCACATGATAAATTAAACAAGACTCTAAATATTCACACAGTGAGACCAAAGGAGGATATTATTAAGAAAGAATTATAAAGGCTCAATAACTATATGCAAATGACCATATAAAATGATGCTTATGGAAATGAACTCCAAGAAATGGAAACAAGAGGTTTTTTATTTTACTTTTTGTGGGTTTTTTTTTTTCTGTTTTCCCCTGTTGACACTTTTTTTTTATTTCTATACTTTTTTTCTTATAAGTCTACCTGATTTGGAAAGGGTGAACTAATTCAGCAGTGATACTAGAAACTATGTTGAAACTGAACTATACAACTTGTGTGGGAGGAGGGTTGGGAGGGAAAAACTGGGAGAAAACATGGGAAGAGGTGACACCTGTTCAAAAAGAAATGCTCTCATTACCTGACTTACATAATTGCAATGCCTCTGTACATCATCTTTATTATAAAAATTTAAAATTTAAAAACCAATCTCTTTAATGAAGATGCAAAAATTCTCTATAAAGTACTTGGAAACCAAAATCATACACCACACATGATCAAGAGAAACAAAGATGGTTTAAGGTATGTAAATCAATAAATGTAATACAGTATGTAAACAGAATCAATGTCAAAAATCACATGATCGTCTTAATTGGTGCATAAAATCTTCTGATAAATACAACATTCTTTTATAATAAATCCCTTTAGAAACTAGGAATAGAAGAAATGTACTTCAATATAGTAAGGGCCACCACACTAAATAGAGAAAACAAATTATTTCCCCTGAAGCCAGGAATGAGGCCAATGGTGTCCAATCTCCATTTTTATTCAACATCGTGTTAGAATTTTTTGCCAGAACATGACAAGAGAAATACAAAGGATTCAAATAGGGAAGAATGCAAACTGTGCTTACTTGCAGATGATATAATCCTATATTTAAAAGAGCCTGAAGATTCTACCCCACACTGCTAGATCTCATACACATTTTTGGCACATGGCAGGATACAAAATCATCTACAAAAATCAGTAGCTTTTCTACATACCAACAATGAACAAGCTGAGAAATAAATAGGAAAATTTCCCATTCACAATAGCCTAAAAACATAAAAGACAAAGAACCCTAGTTATAAACTTAGCCAAGTTTAAGAAGTCTAAAAGAACTCTACAATAAAAAGGATAAAACTGAGAAAATTGAAGACTAAAAGTTGGAAAGTCCTCTCGTGTTCATAAACTGACAGAATCAAAATCATGAAAATGTCCATACTACTAAAATTAATCTAGATTCAATGCAATACCCATCAAAATCCCTATGTCAACCTTCACAAAACTAGAAAAGTAGTCCTAAAATTCACAAAAAAGCAGAAAAGACTTCAAATAGTAAAAGTAATTCTGGGCATAATGCTATTCAGGACGGTAATACCAGACTTCAAATTATACAACAGAGTTATAGTAACAAAAACAGCATGGTACTAGCACAAATTCAAACACAAAGACAAATAGATGATCCAAAGGTAAAACCACACAGCTATAGAATTTTTATTTTTGGAAAAGAAAACAAAAACACAAAGTAGAGTAAAGGCAGCCTCTTCAGTAAATACTCTTGGGAAATTTGATTATTTCCTTACAGAAGACTAAAAACAAGACTCCATGTCTCTATCTTTCACTTTGTATAAAACCTAACTTCAAATGGATCAAAGATCTTAATATAAGATTTTAAACTTTTCAGGAGTCCGGAAGGAGATGGAGAGGAAGAAGCTGGAGGCTAAAGAAGCTCTTGCATAGAAAGCAGTTTTAGTGTTCCAGTGAACAGTCCTAAATTAGAGAATCATACCAAGTGTGCCATCACAGTACAGTTTGGCCAGAGAGGAAAAATCCAGGCAGCTTGGTCAAGGAGACAGATCTGAGCACTTGCTGGTGTCTGTGGCAGAAGCTGCTGTTGTGGCTGCCATATAAACAGATAGATCCCGGGACAAAGGTGCCAGACTGTGTGCAAGCAGATTCTATTCACCAACAGCAAGAACTGACAAGGAGCAGAAATCTTCATCCTGCTGATCCCAGACCATGGATGGCCCAGAAACCAAGAGGCTGGTGTGAATAAACCCAAGACATCCTCACTCCTTCTCAGGGAGTAGCAGAAGGAAGGTAGCCCCTCCTCCACCACCAGAGAAGATCTCCATTTTTTTATACTGACAAAGGCCTGGCCAAGCAGCTAGCTCCAACGCAGGCCCTGGAAGAAGAAATTAGGAGCCATTCACCAGGTCATCAGGAACCTGACCTGACCTGCCTGGCTCAGCTCCACCCAGGGGCAAGTCACGTTCCCAGCCAGAGACTGTTCACCCCTAAAGGAGTGACTTTCTTCATTAGGTAAACAGAGCCAGAGGCTGCCCCTCCCCACTGCAGCCTAGACAGCCACCCAGCAGCAGGAGGAGTAAAAGATGAACAATTAAAACTCAGTAAACATAAATCCTGAGAATGGTTCCAGGCTGGGATCTGTGAGTGTCTTAGGAGCTAGCCCCTCAGGGAAAAGCTACTGATTGGTGATAGACCTCAACCCTACCCAGAACCTAGCCTCATCACAACTCCAAGCTAGAGGAAACAGCCATCTCCCTCTTTTGTGATACTCAGAGCAGATCTCCCTCCCACTGAACTAGTCTGGGATGAAGATCACAAAGCCTTACATAAGGCCGAGTTTTTTCTGCCTGCTCAAACAAACTGACTTAAGAAAGTAATCAAGCCACAGGAAAACCAAACACCACAGCAAACCAGAGTCTCCACCAAGAGACTGGTTATGGACACAGGGGAGGTACAAGATTTCCCCCCGCCCTTGCCCCCCAAAAATCAAAGAACTCCGCCCTCCCCCTAAAAAAAAAAATCAAAAAACTTATTTTTCTACCTATTTTTTTAATTTTTAAAAAAGTGTCTTCTATTTTTTTCTTTCATACTGTTTATTTTAGGTGTGCATGTGTGCGTTTTTAAAAGATCGCTTTTAACCTTTTGGTATTTTTTTTTTTTTGCATAACTTAATTGCTGTTCTGCTCGTCCCCAGATATATACCCGATGTCGATTATTAGATCTTATCTTTCATTGTGTGCATACTTAATTCAGAAATTGATTTTTCAATTCACAACCTCTTAGGCTTAACTCCTTTAATAGTACCATTACCATTATTTCTTTATGCCTATATAAGTATTCCATTTTTTAGTTTTTTTATTTTTAATTTTTCCTTTTTTATCTCTCTCCTCTCATCCTATCCTTTTCTTCTAACAGTATTATTTCTTTATACTTACATAATTTCTAAGTGTTTCATTTTTTAAATTTAAATTTTTGTTTTTTCATTTCCTCTTATATCTTTATCTCTCTCCTTTGATTCTGTTGTATCCATTTCCTCTCTGAGATTAGAACATGGTTAAATTCACTCTTTCCTTTTACCTCTCTACATCCCTCTAATTTTTCCCCACAATTCTCCCTAAACCTATTCATTTCTGGTCTTCTGAATCCCTTTTTGATATTCTTAGCCCATTAATCCAGTTGTTTGATGTTGAATAGATTGTATCTGTTGAACTAGATTGTATCTGCAGTCATTTTGACAGTGCAAATACAGGACTCTGGTTGATGCTTGCCTTAAAATAGTGTTCTGGTATGAAATTGGTGTTACTTTCATACCAAATGGGCAGAACAAGCCAGGAAACACAAGAAAAATGGCAAGTCCAGGTAACTCAACTCCCACTCATAATAATCAGGTGACAGAACAGTTAATGAATAATCCAGAGGAGAGTTCCCAAAAAGCTCTATAAACACTAATGGTAAACATGGTGAATGAAAAGATGGAAAGCCTGCAAAGGACTCAGTGTGAGCATGATAAGGAGTGAGACAAGGTTAACCAATGTTTAATACAGAAACTTTGCAAGCATAATGAGGGTAACAAAAAATCAATACAGGAATCTCATGAGCATGAGGAAGCTAATCAAAGATTAGTACAGGAATTATGTGAGCAGGCTGAGAACAGTCAAAGCATAATACAGGAATTGCATGAGCAGGCTCAGAACAGTCAAAGAAATACAGGAATTATAAGAGCATGAGGAAGCTAATCAAAGAGTAATACAGGAATTGTGAGAATGGGATGAGAATAGAAAAAGATCAATAGAGACATTATAGAATCTATAAATAGACACCTGAAGGAATCCAGAGAGACTACAAAGAGAATACTGAATGGAGCTTGTCAGAAGGAAAGGGAGTCTAATGAAACCATAATCAATGAACTAAGTGATTTGAGAATAAACACTGAACACCAAATTAAGGAAGAAAGAAATCCATACAAGATATAAAAACAAAAGGCCAACAAAAAATTTGAAGCCATCAAAGCTGACCAATTAGAAGGAAAGGAAATAAAAGCAAAGTAGTAAGTCTTGACAGTAGGTTAGACCATACAGAAGATCAAATCTCTGAGATTTAAGACAGTCTAGATATTATAGAGAAAGAACATACAACTTCCAAGAAATATGATAGATCTATTCAACATTTAGAAGACAACATCAGAAGGCCTAATCTGAGGATAATGGGTGTAGAGGGGCACCTAGAGACAGAAGTTAACGGTCTAGGAAATTTGTTTAACAAGATCCTAGCAGAAAACTTCCCAAACATGCAAAAAGATAGGCCTATTCAGGTACAAGAAGCTTTTAGAACCCCAAATAGACCATACCAGAGCTGACCATCTCACCATCACATAACAATCCACATAGGATCAGTTCAGACCAAGGAAAAGAACCTTAAAGCTATCAAAGAGAAAAGATCAACCACCTATAAAGAGAAATCAATTAGAATAACCTTAGATTTCTCAGCAGAGACAATTAAAGCAAGAAGAGTCTGGAATGATGTATGCCACATCCTAAAGACAAACAACTATCAACCAAGAATACTGTACCCAGCTAAACTCTCCTTCATAACCGAAGGTCAAATAAAAACCTTCCATAGCAAAGAAAAACTGAAACAATGTATCTCCACCAAATCAGCCCTACAAGAGATACTTAAAGATGTCCTATACATAGAAAACTAACAAGACCACAATAACGGCCAAGAAACTGCACCCAAACTGAGAATCCAAGAACCATAGGAAGAAGCCAGTTGTCACAGCGTCCAAGAAGGTGGATAACATGGCAGGAACTACCAAACACCTCTCAGTCCTAACTCTCAATATTAATGGACTTAACTCTCCAATGAAGCAACACAGACTGTCTAGTTGGATTAAAAAGCAAGATCCTTCTCTGCTGCCTTCAAGAGTCACAAACGTATTCTGAAAGTGAAAGGCAGGAATAAAATCTACCAAGCAAACGGCCTCCATAAACAGGCGGGAGTTGCAATGCTAATATCAGATAAAATAGACTTCAAATTAAAATTTGTGAGAAGAGATAAAGAAGGTCGCTACATACTAATGAAGGGATCTCTCCTTCAGGAGGATATTACAATTCTAAATATCTATTCACCAAACAACGGAGCACCCACATTTATTCAAGAAACACTACTTTCCCTCAAATCTCACATAGATGCAAAGACATTAATTGTTGGGGACATTAACATACCACTATCCCCACTAGATAGATCAACCTGACAAAAACTCAACAGAGATACCGCAAATCTAAACAACTGCATGGATCAACTAGATTTAACAGACATCTACCGAATATTTCACCCAGCAGCATCAGAATACACAGTCTTCTCGGCAGCACACAGAACATTTTTCAAAATAGACTACATATTAGGTCACAAAGCAAACGTCCAAATTCAGAAACACTGAAGTTATGCCCTGAATTCTCTCAGACCACAAGGGAATAAAATTAGAACTCAACACCAAAAGCCACCAAAGAAAGTCCTGTGACACATGGAGGCTGAACAACAAACCGTTGAATCACCAGTGGGTCATGGAAGAGATTAGAAAAGAAATTCAAATGTTCATGATATTCAACAAAAATGAACACACAAATTACCAGCTCCTCTGGGACACAGCAAAGGCAATATGCAGAGGCAAGTTTATAGCTGAGTTCCTACATCAACAAATTGGAGAGATCTGAAACCAACAATTTAATGAGACATCTGAACCTCCTTGAAAAAAAGTAGCAAGCTAAACCCCAATCCAGTAGATGGAAAGAAATAATTAAAATTAAATCAGAATTAAACAAATTAGAATCCAAAAAAAAAATCATAGAAAGAATCAACAAAACAAAGAGTTGGTTCTTTGAAAAAATTAACAACATTGACAGACCCTTAGCAAATCTTATCAGAAAAAGAAGAGAACACACACAAATAAACTAACTCAGAGAAGAGAATGGAAACATCACCACAGAAACAACCAAGATTCAGAACAGTACAAGGGAATACTTCTCAAACTTTATACTAATAAGTTTGAGAATCTGGAAGAAATGGATGATTTCCTAGCAAATATCGATATGCCGAAACTAAACCAAGATGAGTTAATCCATTTTAACAGACCCATATCAAGCATCAATATAGAAACAGCAATAAGAGACCTCGCATCTAAGAAAAGCCCAGGACTGGATGAATTTACAATGGAATTCTACAAGGCGTTCAAAGCAGAACTCACACCAGTACTCCTCCAACTCTTCAAAGAAATTGAAGGAGAAAGTTCACTACCGAACTCTTCCTATGAAGCCATCATAACTCTCATCCCAAAACCAGGCAGGGACTCATTGAAGTAAGAGAACTATAGACCTGTTTCTTCAATGAACATCGATGCAAAACTTCTCAAAAAAAATTTGGCCAATCTACTTCAACAACTCATTAAAAAAAAAAAAATCTTACAGCCAGGCACAGGTGGCTCAGGCCTGTAATCCTAGCTACTCAGGAGGCTGAGATCAGAGGATTGCAGTTCAAAGCTAGCCTGGACAGGAAAGTCTGTGAGACTCTTATCTCCAATAAACCACTCGAAAACTGAAAGTGGCGCTGTGGCTCAAGTGGTAGAACACTTGCCTTGAGCTGAAGAGCTGAGGGACAGCGCCCAAGCCCAGAGGTCAAGCCCTACAAATGACAAAAAAAAAAAAATCATACACTATGATCAAACAGTATCCATTTCAGGGATGCAAAGCTGGTTCAACATATGCAAATCAATTAATATAATTCATCACATCGGCAAGAGCAAGGATAAGAAACACATGGTTATATCAATAGATGCAGAAAAAAGATTTGAAAAGATCCAATTACCCCTTTATGATGAAGGCTCTGGAAAAACTAGGAATCCATGGAACATTCTTCAATACAATAAAGGCAATATATGACAAACCTACAGCCAGCATTATACTTAATGGTGAAAAACTAAAGCCATTTCCTCTTAACTCAGGAACGAGACAAGGATATCCACTCTCTCCACTTCTCTTCAATTTATTATTAGAATGTAGCTACAGCAATAAGACAAGACACAAACATAAAGGGAATCCAAATAGGGAAAGATGAAGTAAAACTCTTCCTCTTTGCAGAATACATGATTTTGTATTTAAAGAATCCCACTGAATCCATTCCGAAATTACCCGAGCTGATTGGAAAATTTGGCAAAGTAGCAGGGTATAAAATTTATCCTCAAAAATTAATGGCTTTTCTGTATGCCAACAATGAGAAAAGTGCGGCTGAAATCAGGAAAGCAACTCCCTACAAAAAATAAAATACCTAGGAATTAACTAAGAAATGAAGGAACTCTACAATGAAAGCTTTAAAAACCTGAAAAGGGAAATCAAGGCAGAACTTAGAAGGTGGAAAAACCTCCAATGCTCCTGGATTGGAAGGATGAACATCATGAAAATGGCAATGATTCCAAAGGCTATCTACAAATTCTCTGCAATACCTATCAATATTCCAACCTCATTCTTCAAGGAAATAGAAGAAGCAATCCAAAAATTCATATGGAACAATAAAAGACCCCAAATAGCAAAAACAATCCTTAACAGAAAGAACAGTGCTAGAGGAATATCAATACCAAATTTCAAACTCTACTATCAAGCCGTAATAGTCAAAGCAACTTGGTACTGCCATAAGAACAGACCTGAGGACCAATGAAATAGAACTAAAACCCAGAAATGAACCCACAGACCTATAGCCACCTAATCTTTGATAAGGGAGTTAAAAAAAAAAAATAGAATGGCAGAAAGACAGCTTCCAGTAAATGGTGCTGGCAAATTGGTTAATCTCTTGTAGAAAACTAAAGCTAGATCCTTATCTATCACCCTGCACCAGAATCAACTCCAAATGGATCAAAGACCTCAGATTCAAAACAGACACCCTGAAAACATTACAGGAAGGAATAGGAGAAACCCTAGGTCTCCTTGGCACAGGCTGAAATTTTCTTAATAGAGACCCAGAAACACAACAAACCAAAGAAAGGTTAGACAAATGGGATTGTATGAAACTGCAGAGCTTCTGCATGGCAAAGGACATAGCTAGCAAGATCAATAGAAAGTCCATGGATTGGGAGAAGATCTTCACTAGCCATACAACAGACAAGGGTCTCATATCTAAAATATACTTAGAACTCAAAAAATTAAATCCCCCAACAACAAATCCTCAAAGAAACAGCTGCCCGATAAATAAGTGGGCTACAGTCTTGAAGAGAAACTTCTCTGAAAAGGAAATAATGGCCAATAGATATATGAAGAAATGCTCAACCTCTCTAGCCATAAAAGAAATGCAAATCAAAACAACATTGAGATCCCACCTCACCCCAGTTAGAATGGCAAAAATCAAGAACTCTAGTAACAACAGATGCTGGAGGGGATGTGGCCAAAAGGGAACCCTATCACATTTTTGGTGGGTGTGTAAACTTGTTCAACCACTTTGGAAAGCAGTATGGAGGTTTCTCAAAAGACTCCACATAGAGCTCTCCTATGACCCAGCAATCCCAATTTTGGGCATTTACCCAAATGATCACAAACAAGACCACACTAAAGCTACCAGCACAACTATGTTTATTGTAGCATTATTTACCATAGCTAAGATATGGAACCAAACCTGATGCCCCTCAGTAGATGAATGAAGAAAATGTGATATATTATCTCTCTCTCTCTCTCTCTCTCTCTCTCTCTCTCTCTCTCTCTCTCTCTCTCTATATATATATATATATATATATGTGTGTGTGTGTATATCTCTCTATCTAGATATATATCTCTATATATCTATAGATATATCTAGATAGAGAGATATACACAATGGAATTCTATGCCTCCATTAGAAAGAATGACATCACCCCATTTGTTAGGAAATGGAAAGACTTGGGGAAAAGTATATTAAGTGAAGTAAGCCAGGCCCAAAGAAACATAGGTCCCATGGTTTCCCTTATTTGCAATAACTAGTACATGTGTAAGACAAGCAAAAAAGGTCAAAAGGTATGTACATATGACCATATAAGACGATGCTAAGCAAAATGAACCCTGGGGACACAAGTATCTTTTTCCTTTCTTGCTATTGTTTCTAATGTATTTATAATGTACCATGTGATTTTTTTGTTTCTTTGTATGTTCCTCCCCCGTTTTCACTGTATTTGATGTTGGTGCCCTGCATCTTGTATGTACACTTGTCTAATTTGGGGATGGGAAGGGAAAAAACAAAATGCTTAAATAGGGATACAGGTTGACCCATTGTAACAATGAGATATACAAGACACTATGTTGAAAAACAAACTACAATTTAGGTGGGGAGGGGGGAGTGTAGTTGTGGAAGGGATGGTAGGGGAAAACAAAGGAGGCAACAATGCCTGATAGGAAGTGTACTCATTACCTTGCTCATGTAACTGCAACCCCTCTGTACAGTACTCTTATGATTAAAAAAAGATTTGAAACTTTGAATCTACTACAAAAAAATATAGGAAAAACTCAGGAATATTTAAAAACAGGGAATTATTTTCTAAATACAACTCTAACTGACCAGAAAACAGAAACAAGAATTGACAAGTATGACTGCATCAAAATAAAAACTTTCCTCACACCATAAGAAACAGTTACCAAGACCAAACAACAACCCTCAAAATGGGAGACAATCTTTGCTAGCTATTCACTGAATAAATGATTGATATCCAGAATAGATAAGAAAGCTCATGAAATTAAACAGTAAAAGAAAAAGCCAATTAATAAGAGGGACAATGAATTAGATAAAACAGTCTCAGAAGACATACAAATAACTAATAAATCCATGAAAAAATAAATGTTTAATGTCCTTAGCAATAGAGGAAATGCAAATCAAAACAGATTCCAGGTTCAGATTGTCTGAATGACAATAACCAACCAAACGAACAAAAAATAAATGCTGGCATAGACGTGAGGGGGAAAGAAGCCTTATACACTGTTGGTAGGAATATAAACTCCAGCAAAAGAAAAAAGGGAAGTGGGAATGAAGGTGATTTTGCAAGAGAGTTCAATGAGAGGACATAGTTTGCATGTATGAAAATGTCACAATAAAACCCCTTTGTACAATTAATATATGCTAATAAAAATGTCTTTAATGTGCTATGTAGATCGAATTGAATGTTACTCAGACATAATAAAGAATGAAATTCTGTCATTTGCAGCAACATGAATGGAACTCTATTTAGTATGTTAAAATACAACAGACATTAAAAGACAAACAACATGTGTTCTCACTCATTTATAGAAACTAAAGAGTCATTCTCATAGGAGGAGAAAATAGAGAGAGCACTAGAAGTTCATGCCAATGTTCCTATTTAGAAAGCTGAGTCCTGGAAGATGGAATTTCAAAGCACAAAAGCCCACAAGACCCCATGTACATATGACCATATAAGATGATGTTAACAAATTGTTTAAATAGAGATACAGGTGGACCCATTGCAACAATGAGATGTACAAGACATATGTCAAAAAACCAACTTTACAACTTTGGCAGGGTGGGGGCATGGAGAGAGGGGATGGAAAGAGATGGGAAGGGGAAACAAAGGATGAGGAAACAATGCTTGATAAGAAATGTACTCATTACCTTGCTCGTGTAATTGTAACCCCTCTCTACGGTATTTTCACAATTAAAAAAAAAGATGATGTTAAGCAAAATGAACCCCAAGATAGGCACACAAGTGGTTTTTTTTCTTTCTTGCTATTGTTTTTAATGTATTTACAATGTACTATGTGATTTTTTTTTGTTGTTGTTTCTTTTGCTTGCTCTTCTCCCATGGTATAACCCCTGTTTTCACTGTATTTGATTCCAGTGCCCTGCATCTTGTATATACATTTTTCTAATTTGGGGAGGGGAAGAGAAATAACAAAATGCTGATATAAGGATACAGGTTGACCCATTGTAACAATGAGATGTACAAGACACTATGTTGAAAATGAACTTTACACTTGGCGGGGGGGAGGGAGGAGTTGGGGAGTTGGGGGTAAGGGATGGTAAGAGAAAAACAAAGGAGGTAACAATGCTCAATAGGAAATGTACTCATTACCTTACTAATGTAACTGTAACCCCTTTGTATAATAATTTTTACTATAAAAAATGTATTTTTAAAAAAGACTCCATGTACAATCAACTAGCAAAAACTAGAATCATGGCTCTAGTAGTACACTACCAGCCATGAGTAAGAAGCAAGCCAAATGGGAACCCATGACCCTGAGTTCAAGCACCAGTACCAGCACAAACACAAACACAACACACACACACACACACACACACACACACACACACACACTTTTTGGAAAAAAACATTAATAAGACTTTTCAGAAAAACATTTAATAAGAACTACGGAGGACTGAAACAACTCTTAAGAAAAGGAAGCATGAAGCTTCTACCTATGGGACAACTTATTTCTGCCACCAACTACTATATCCATTATACAGTTTCATATTTACATAGAATGGCTATTGAAAGAGAAAAATTAATGGAATATGCCTGGAGTTGTCTTGGTGTCTTATAGAATAATCCCACTGTCATGTGATATCTATGGAATTGGAACCCACCAATAATGTCCAAGTCCCTGCTCAGTTAGTCACTTCATAACCTCTGATGTTTTAGCCAGAGCCATCTCAGACAAAAGATACTGCTGTCGGTGGTATCAAAAACGTGGCTCTGCACTTTCTCCAAGTTCTAGACCAATGCACAGTGATGCATTGAGGATTCTGAGAAAAAAATGTTGCAAATTGCAACAATTGCTTCATAGGCCACAAAGTCGTGTATCTCAGCCAATTATCAGAAGCAAATCCACAAGAGAATTTTGTAACTCCATTCTCAATCACTGGCCTGTCAAAGTTACCTTTCGTGAGCACGTTGTAGTTTATTAAACAAAGAAAGCCTGCTTCATGTGTGCTGTGATAGTGAATTTCTGTCTTGTAGTTGCTTCTCTTTGAAAAGGGAGCACCTAAGACATGAGCCTTGATGGTTGCCTACCTGGGAGCTACAGAGGCACAATGGATCTCTCATCTAGAGCTCACAGAGCTCTGCCAACACTGGAACCCATTGGCCACTCCTAGCAGCCATGAATAGGCAGATATTTTCTGGGAGGAAAGGCATTTACCTCATTAGAACTTGCTGGAAATACAGAATTGCCAATCTCATCTCATTGACAGACCTAATCAGAGTCTCTGCACTTTAACAAGATTACAAGATAATCCTATGCATGTTAAAATTTTCACTTCCCCATTTTCCAAGACTGAATCAACTGTAAAAAGGACTGAGGGGAACATTTTTCTTATATCCAAGAAGGTGAGTTTACTAAGTACTAGTGGAAGCAAAACACAAAACAAAACAAAAGGCAAATAAAGCTGAGCATTCATGGCTCCCTCCTGTAATCCTAGTTACTCAGGAAAATGAGCTCTGCAGATCAAGGTTCAAAACCAGCCTGGAGCTGGGTGCTGATGGCTCAAGCCTGTAATCCTAGCTACTCAGGAAGCTGAGATCTGAGGAAAGCCAGTCTGGGCAAGAAAGTCCATGAGACTCAATTAATCACCAGAAAACTGGAAGTGGCACTGTGTCTCAAGTGGTAAAGCACTTCCCTTGAGCTGAAGAGCTGAGGGACAGCACCCAGGCCCAGAGTTCAAGCTCCATGACCAACAAAAAAAAAAACAAACAGCCTGGGCAGAAAAGTTTTGACACTCCATCTCCAAAACCACCACCAGCAAATCCAGGCTTGAGGCATGGCTCAAGTGGTAGAACATCAACTTGAACAAACAAACCATGTGTGAGATCCCTAAGATCAAGCCTTGGTACAAAAATCTTTTTATAAAAGAAAACAAAAAGCAAAAAAAGAAAAAAAGAAACCAAAAGCAAAAAGAAAGGGAGGAAAAAGCATATCTATTGAAGAAACATCCCTGAAGCATCATTCTACAAGACCTAGCCTGCCTCTGACTACTCCAGAATTGATAAGGTCATATTGAAAGAGTGTTTGCCAGGTGGACTGTAAGCCCAGTGTTGATGATTTTACCTGCACCAACTGAGCAGGCAATTGCCTGAGTTGGCATATGCCTCAAAGAAAGCTCAGGTAATGATACTACATCTCAAGTCAGAGGACTACCTCAGCAGTGGGATTGGGATTGAATCTGGCTGCATTCTATTGCTGCTTGTGACTTCTGACAAAGGACCAGGGATTTCACATCTCCAAAGACAAAATGTCTCAGTGAAACATGGTGATAATAACACCACCTGCCTGAGAGCCGTTGGGAGAAAGGCAGGCATTGTGCTGCAGGAAGTAAGGTTCGGCATGTCTCACCTGTTCACCATTACACTACTCATTAATCCTCACAGCCACCTGATGAAGGAGAAAAAGCCATTTGCTGCTGTATTTTAGAGGCAAAGAAGTCAGAGATGGCAGCCTTGGCTTCTCTAGGCAGCTCCTTTCATGCTGTGCTCAACAGGCTTGGTGAACATTAATAAAGGATCTGCCCCAGAGGCCAAAGCATTACCAGGAAAAGGCAAGAAGACCAGACAAACGTCTGCCAACTACCTGGATGACCTGGCCCCATGTCTCATTGAGAAAAGCACTAATTATTTTCAGGACATGACTTTTCACAAAGCATGTATGCTAAGATTTTGCTTGTCAGGTGTCACAAGTAGAAACAACTGAAGGGCCAAGAGGAAGAAAGGGAAGGCACTTACTTACAGATGGAAGGCTGTTTTCATGGTGAAGCCGCAGAGCAGTACTTTTGCCCTAGGAGGCAGGGATGAAGAAGAGAGCGAGGAGGGATGAGGAAAGCAAGCTACAAGTTGTATGCACCAGGCACAGCATGTCACTGTATTATGTTACTTTGCCATTGCTACAACTATGTGCCATAGTTATCACCTCTGAACAACAACCAGGCCTGGAGACTTGCAGCAGTATGTCCAGTTATCATGTGAAAGAGAAACAATAAAATAAATAAAAACAGTTACCAGTTTATAGTGGTTCCCCTCCACTGTGCTATTTTCCTTATGATGATATTTGGACTTGAACTCAGGGCCTCTGGTTCTTGCTTAGCTTTTTCACTCACAGTTGGCTCTCTACCACTTGAGCCATACCTCCACTTCTGGCTTTTTGCTGCTTCACTGAAGATAAGAATCTCATAGATTTGTCTGCCCAGGCTGACAACTCTTAGATCTCAGCCTCCTGACTAGGATTACAGGCCCCTCCATAGCATCTTTAAATTTGAGATTGAAGCAGATAATTTAGAAAAAAAATTAGTACAGAGAATTCTCTGAAATCCCACCTCTAGTTTCCTCTTGTTAAAGTTCTTCACAACTAATGAGCCAATATTGTTATTCTATAAGCCCAAAATTGGCTCAAATTTTCTTAGCTTTCACTTTTCCCTTTTAGGATTCTACCCAGGATATCATGTGACACTCATCCTGTCCCCTTAGATTCCTCCAGGTTGCAACACTTTCTAAGACTATTCCTTCTTTTTGATGGCCTTCACAGCTTTGAGGAGCATTTGCTCAGGCGTTTCAAGTAGAATTTGTATGACATGTTTCCCATGGTTATACAGGGGTTATTGGGTTGGAGGAGGATGACCCCAGAGGTAAAATGCCACTATCATCTCATCAAGGGTATATGACTAATCATTGTGGACATTAACCTTGACCATCTGGCTGCTACAGCAGTGTTGTAAGTTTTTCCATTATGAAGTTACTCTTTTATTCTTTCTCATGCCATGTACTGAAAGTAATGCTTAAATTTCCTCACTTAATGAGTATACTTCCCACCCTTAAAGGAAAAATAGGCATGCAAACTATGTGGAATTTTCCTACATGGGAGATTTTTCTATTTTCTAGTATTTATTATTTGTTTCTAACAGTAGGGACCCATAGATGTTGGTTTTATAATTTGAGTGATAGTTTAATACTGCTTTATTTATTTGTGGACTCAGATTACTTCAGCTTTGGTCACTGAGACGTTTTTCAGCCGGCTACCATGATCCTTTGGCACAGTCCCACCAATTTGCTTGTTTTTCAGTGCTCCTCTCCCTGGCTAAGTGATATAGGATGGAATCCTCTACTCAAGAAAATCTTGTAAAATGAAAGCTTTCAAAGATCTCACATTTTAGTAGTTAATAGTCCCTTGTTCACCTCAAGCTCTTGTTTCTTCTTTCCAAACATCATTGCAAACACCTTAATCTTAATCCTTCCACAAATCTGAAACATGGAAAAAACAATGTGTAATGGATGTAAGGGGCAACAAATATAATTTCACACAACAGAGAGATTTTTCCAAGTAACCCACTTTTCTTGGCAGTAGGTATAAAATGAGTACTATAGAGATTAAGTCTAAGTTGTGAAAGAAGGAATGAACAAAGATAATGGCTGCTGACATTTTTCTAGTGCTAACGTTTGAACTCAAGACTTGGCACTTGTTAGGCAGGTGATCTACTTAATTTTGAGCATAGAGATACGTGTCTTGCACAGGCAATACACCTTGACTGCAATCTAACTTTTTAGTCTTCCCATCAAAGTGGAGATTACATGCAGACACCACCATGCTCAACTTCCTTCAGTGAGATGGAGTCTTAGACTTTTCTCCTTAGGATATCCTTAAACTGCAATCCTCCTGTTCTCAGCCTCCCAAGTAGCTAGAATTACGGATGTGAGCATCTGGCATGTGGTTCAAATACTGACATTTTAAAGCTAGTTTGCAATAAGTTTGAAAGTTTAAATTTATTTACCTTAATATCAGGCTGCCACAGAATTTTTTCTTCATGGTATAATGAAAACTGTAAAATTACAGGAAAAGAACAGAAAATAAAATTTAAAGGTCCATCTATTATAACCAAAGACTACCGGAAACAGGAGAGAAGGAACACAAGTAGAGAGATGGTGGTAAAAGAATATTCCACTTTCTCTCCCTGGGTTTAAATCCTGATAAGTTAAACAATTAGGACAGAGGGATCCTGACCCCTCTTTGGAACTCTAGTAGGATATCACTTTGTGAGCCAAATATATGACCAGGGTCTAGTTATATCCAAGTGAAGGTAATGATATAACAGGGCAGGAAGACAGCCAGAGCTCTGCTCTCCAGCTCTCCGCCATCTGTTAAATCCAGATTTGCATTGTGCCCTGGGAAAAGAAAGTAGAAGAGGCTGAATAATATCCTGCATTCCAACCAAAGGTCTACCATGACCATGGGTGACTCAGAGAAGACGAACTCTATCCCAGAGTCCATCCTACTCCCAGCCTGAGCCCAGTGGAAGACATGCAGAGGCTCAGTGGAGGTTTTAAAGGCAACAGGATAAAGTGAAATTGGCACAAGAAGCCCTGCAATCTCCACCAAGCAATGAGAAAACAGACTGCAGGCAACACCAGTTTTGATTTCAAACACAAATACCAGCTAGACAAACATCCCTCAAGGGACATGAAAACAAACAAACAAAATGTTACGAATCCAGAATGGTCTGTTGATAGCATAGGAAGCCCAAGACCTCATTCCTTCCTGCTGACCAAAGACTACATCCTGCCACCTCCTGTGCCTTTCACCTGATCTTTATGTCTGCGCAAAGCAGAATTGTAGTCAGAAATCTAAGGAACATAATTATCATCCAAGGAGATCAAGCTTTACTTAAGGAGAATGTTTGAAAGCATCACAGGGGACTAACTCTGAGTATGTACTGACATATAATTATTGATGGGTACCTCTGCCAAGAAACTGTAGCCTAGGCCAGAAAAATCAGTGTCAAGAAAGACCCTTGGACAAATCAAAGCTGACGGAGTTGCTACAATAACTGGTAGAAATGGGAAGAGGGACAAGTCCTGAAGGATATGAGTTGCTCTTAATAAAACAGAGGGAAAGATAGAAGAATACACAAACACAGCATAAGTGGACAGCTTTCTCTATAGGAAACAGACTGACTGGGGAAACAGCATTTCATTGATTGAACAAGTGTTTTGTTTTTTAACAGATACATAAAAAGATAAAATGTATTCATATTAGTGGAATGTAGTATTTACAATGAGTAATGTTTAAAGCAAGTTAAGAATCTATTCACTATGATCCCAAGCTTTTCCAGTTTGTTAAGACCTATTTTATGATCTACAATATGATAAATCCAGGAAAATGCTCCATGTACTGATCATAAAAATGTGCAATTGGTAGCTCTTGAATGGCATCTTCTGCAGAAGTTTGTTAGGTCTATTTGGTGAAAGGTGGCATTTAACTCCGCTGTTAAAAATCAACTCCATAGTTCACCTTAATTCTTAGGAAGGGAATTTGGTGCCTAAGCAGATACTCAACTAGGTGATCCATGTGGAGATACCATCTTGCCTTCTCATTTAACTAATTTAGGGGGACTTTTGGCAGTGAAGAGGAGTAAGACTATGAAGTTGGAATCAGTGATGGCCCCTACCCTCAAAATTTGCATTTGGAGGGAGAGGAAATGGTATGTTAAGGGAAGAAAATAGCTGAAGCTGTAAGGACAAAGAAAAGAACAATTAATTCTCACTAAATGCATCAAGAAAGCTTGTCTTTTGCACTATACTTTGAAAGGTAGTGGGGGAAAAAAGGCTGATCTCAGAAAAAGAAAAGTCCCATAGAGAAAAGTCCAAAGGTAGGAAATATAAAGGCAACATTACCGATGAGTTGATAGCCACGCATAACATGCATGCAGAATACTTGGTGAGAAGAATAGAAATCTTGAAAGAAAAACCAGAAATGACTTCTTTAAATACAAAACAAATGATGTTTCATTATTATGACTGATGAGCTACTCAGTGCCTTGAAAGTCAGATTTACACTTGAGAATGTCACTCTGGCACCATGCAGCATAGGGTATTAATTTAGTTAAAAAGGAAGAGATGGGAGACTCTGGTTCGTGAGGAAGGAAACGTTTTCTTCAGGAAGAAGTTTCCTCATTCTTGGTAAAGTTTATTGAGGAATTCTGTCCTTTTATTCTAGATTATCAAATTAACAACGCACTAGTAGGTGTCGGTAGCCCACAAAGCCCCAGTCAGCATACTCAGGATCTCTCTAGCCTTGTCACAAGTTGCAATCTTGAAATCTTTAGCGTTTCCTGATCCTAAAAATTTTCCTCATGCCCTAGTCTCTTATCCAGTCTTTCTAGTTCTCTTTATGATAACAGAAGTATTTCCAGTGTGTTGTCAGGGTTGCAATTCAGCTCCTACTGTAGTCTCTAGTTCTCTTTATGATAACAGAAGTATTTCCAGTGTGTTGTCAGGGTTGCAATTCAGCTCCTACTGTAGTCTCTACTCTGACCTATAATCTAGGCAGGACAAATGAAACTAACAGCTGAAGTCAGTTCCTTCAATAGAGCTCTTATAGAAATTCAGCCTAGAGACTTTCCATTTCATAGGCTGAGGAATAGAGTTTTGTTTCGTTTTTGTGCTGGTCCTGGGACTTGAACTGAGCACCTGGGTACTGTCCTGGACTTTAATGCTCAAGGCTAGTGCTCTACCTCTAGAGCTACAGCTCGACTTCCAGCTTCTTTGTGTTTAATTGGAGATAAACATAGGTTTTTCTGCCCAGGCTGGCTTTGTCCTATAAACCTCAGATCTCAGCCTCCTGAGTGGCAAGGATTACAGGTGTGTGCCACCAGTGCCCAGTTTGAAATACAGCTTTTTATCTAAACATTTTGGAGCCCTCAAAAAAGGGTAATAAGAAAGAAAGGAAGGATGGGCATTAGATAGGCAATCAGGAATCTGTGCTGGACTTGATCTTCTATACCCTTATAATATACCTCTATTTCTCTTTTTGAATGTAATTTCTCAAAGGAGCTACCATAGTGAACCATTTTTGATTCCTTGTTTCCTGTTCTTCCATTCATCTATATCCTGCCCCACAATACATATGTTGCCAAATCCAGTGAACAGCCCTCAGGTGTTTTCAAGTTCTCTGCATTCAAGTAGGTCTCTGTGAGACACTTTCCCTCCTGCTCTGCTTCTTAAACATCCTATTACTCTATTTTTGTTCCCATTCCACCTGTCATTTATCTTCCTGTTGGCTCTTTGTTCCATCTTATTCAAGTCTTACTTTCTCTTCTCTCTCTGATCTACCACGATGACTTTAAGTACATGATTCCAAATGAGACCTCGTGTGTGATGTCATCTCATATTACGTGGCACCTCAAACTGGTTATCTCTCAAACTTAGCATCACCAAGCTGACAGTCTTAAGCTCTCCTGACTCACAGCCCAAAATTGCTCTTTCTCTAGTTTCCTTCTACTCTGTAAATAGAATCTCTGAGCACACGATCTCCATGCCAAAACCCAGGTAAATTCACTTTGAGACCTTTGTTTCCCTCGCTCCTCATATCCAATCCATCAGCAAGTCTTGGAAGTTCAACTGCAAGAATTTGTTGATTTGTGTTTTTTTTATTGCCAGTAGCATGACCCTGTAAGCCCCAACTAGCTCTATTCTGAACTTTTATATACCCTTCTATAATACCCTGAACTTCTATATACCCTGTCTATATACCTTGGTGTCTACAAGTACAGTACATGTTTCCAAGGAGACTGTCATTGAGGAAAAGCTGCAGATGCTCAGGAGGCATATGGTTCAGTACTGTGCTGCAGGTGCCCAATTCATTGTTTCTGTAATACTGCCCAACTTCCACTAAAACCAGGCTGCTGTTCTTTCCTCAAATTTGGTACCCGCCACTTTTACTCATTGGCTAGTGCTCTACCAACTGAGTCATGCCTCCAATCTGAGACATGTTGTCTTTCAACAAATCTCAAATTCTTACTTTAATTAAACATATAAACTTTTGGTTTGGGGACACTATTTGCTTTTTGAGGAGACAGATGTTCACAAAGTTAAGCGTAGAAAAACATACAATAGACGAAAGATTTAAACACAACTAACTATAACCCAGGACCAACTTTAGAGTTTTTCCCCAGCAACTGACCTGTGTGATGCACATACTGCATTTAACTTTTTAAAAATATTTATGTAAACACATACATGGTCATGTCTATTTATACACTAACTTATTGACATGGTTTTCACAAGGGAAGATTGCAATGATATAACTCCTTTGAACAACTTTCATAACAAAATGAATACCAGGAAGCTGAAACAAGTGTTCCCGGAAGGTGGGGTGGTCAAGTAAGGAGCAGATGGATGGAGAAAGGGTGGGAAAATATAATCATAATACTCAAGTCTCCTTGATGAGATGGATGGTGTGAGGAGAAATGAGAATGATGGAAGGGGTGACATTTATCAAGTTGCATTGTACTCATAAATTGGTATGTTGAATCGAACCTCCTTTTTTGATTTAGCTATTTCTGGACAATGCTTGGTTAAAATTTCATGTGATAAATCCTCAAATAAGGTGAGATTACTGTGTAGTGTCTCCCTTGCAGGCTCTTTTCTCTGTTCTTGCTCCCGTGCAGTCCATTCTACAGGGAGCCAGAGTGATTTTGCAGCATTACACTGGATTGTGTTTTCCTCAGAATCCAACATTCTACTCCCTATTCCACATAAAGTTGAAATTCCCTACTCAGGTCTTACATGATCCTTCCATGCCTGCCTCTCCAGGTTTCCCACTCTATGTCAGTTGGACAGATTCTCAACACACTAGACTGTCATGTTAGAAACCTGCATGTGCTCTTCCCCTGACTAGACTGCCCTGCTTGCTTGCTCCTCCTATCCTTCTCAGCCTTCCTATTTCATTTTAAAGAGCAACTCAGAGAGACATTCTTTTTACAGTCTAGGATAAGATATTGTGTTCCACTGTTATTGAATATTCTGACATTTATATTAGGGCATTTGCAATTATTTCCAGAAACTTAAGAATTGAAATTTGGCTGTTAGTTTTCTTGTGTGTGGTTAATTTAATAATCTTTTTTGAGTAAGTACTTAGGACAAAAATGGTAAGCATAGATTATAGTTAGCTTTTCCAAAACTCTTATAAGATTAGGTATTTTGTAGAATACAGTGGTCCCTCACCTATCACGGGAGTTACGTTCCAGAGACCCTGCAATAGGTAAAAATCCACAAAGTAGCAGCGTTAGTCATCCCTCGCTGTACGCAGTTCATTTATTGTTGCTTCATGGATTTTCACCTCTTGCAGGGGTCTCTGGAACATAACTCCCGCAATTGGTGAGGGACTGTTTAGGAATTAATAAGACACCCACGATACAATGAAGCCACAATAAGTGAACAGCGATATAGCGAAGGATGACTGTAAACTCAGGATGAAAGAGGTTATGTCACTTCCCACAAGAACTTCCCAAGAAGTAAGCAGATAAACAGGAATTCAAAACCAGATTTTTTAAAACCAGTCTGGATTGGGGTTTGTTGTTGTTGTTGTTTATTGCCATCTAAAGCTTCCTACATATGCTTCCCTTCTCCAAGTCATCTGTCACCATGGTCAGTCATTTTGTGCTTTTGAGATGACCACAGAGTCAAGAAAACAGTGCCAGCTGCTTAATATCAAACAAATAATTGAAAAGTAATCCTAGATTTTATTATCTTCCCAGAACTAATTACAGCTCACTAGAAACCTGATTCTGAAGGCGAAAAAAAAATCTTAATTAGCAATGGGAGAGATTTTGTTTCTAAGCAACAGGTCTAAAAATCTCAATTTATGCTTTAAAATGGGGGTTTTGTTTAAATGACTGTTTAATGATTGTCTCTCACTCACTACCACTGTCCATGGTAACCACCTTAATCCCAGAGGTATCCTGGTAGGATGGATACATTTTTTTTCTCCTGTTCTCATATTAGTCTGTATGGAAGGTTGGTAATAGGCTAGAAAGCAGTAATTATCTTTTCATTGTATGTCCTTTTATACATGCTACCTACTTCATATCATTTTAATGTTTTTGACAACATGCTGGTAAGCTCTACTGTTAAGAAACATTTTCATGATATTTAAACACGTTTCCCAAAGTTATAAGACAAAAGAACTTTTTGTTCATACTATGTGCAATAGACTGTCTCAAAAGTGGACCACACCAGTTCTTCTTATCCGTACTTACACATGCTATGCCTCCCATCACCGGAGAGTCTATTTCCCCTCTCTCTGACTCTACTCTAGCCTTGGGATCCACCTGGCCCACAATTATGTGGTATGGATGATGCTATACTTGTTCTAGGTGTAGCTCCTAAGAAGCCTGTGAAAATCTTTGCTCTCTTACAAACCAGAAATTAAGTAAGAAATCAATTCACCCTACTAGAGCAAGGTCTGGCTATCCCTAGCTATTCTAGCCATTCTAGTTGAGGTGCCCAACACATAAATGGAGACTTCTTGGGATATTCGTGTTCCAACTAATTTCCCAATTCATTGAGTAAGAAAACATGACATGGAGCAGAAAATTACATATTTGAGACCTAGCAGCCAACAAAAACTTATGAAATCGATATTTTAAGTCGCTGAATTTTGGAATGGCTTAATAGCTAAATATTATGCTACAGATTTTATGTTCCACCAAAGAGTCAACTTAGAACATCTCTTTCTTTTCTTTGATAGACAGCTTCAGTTGAGAAATTGCCTAAGATCATCGAATTAGTTAGGACCAAGCCTTACTCTTTTAATTCCACACATTGCATGCTGCCTCTTCTTCTGTGCAACTGTTCCAGGTATAAGGATAGGTTTGTTTTACTCACTTGAAGCAATTTCATTGATTTCATTCAATCTCACTCATAATTATAGTTTTATTTATTCATGTATTCATTCACTTCTTTCTTTTATTGATTGTGTGCCAGTCCTGGGGCTTGAACTCAGGGTCTAGGTGCCCTCCACTTGAATCACAGTTCAACCACTTGAGCCACAGCTCTACTTCTGGCTTTTTAGTGGTTCATTGGAGATGAGTCTCATAGTCTTTCCTGTCTGAGCTGGCTTCAAAACCACAACCATATTAGCCTCCCGGATACCTAGGATTGCAAGTATGAGCCACCAGTATTTGGCTAGTTTTATTTATTTTTGTTTATTATTTCTTCCCACTAAGGGTTCTCTCTTCATTTCTATGGCTCATATAAAGTACCCTTTCCCTCATTGCAACAGTTAAGTAAAAGAATGAGCTCCTTTTCTAGTATCTGCCATGCAGAATTCAAATCCCAGTTCCATTTACTATCTTAGGTAAATTCATTCACCAACCTAAGTTTATATCCTCATTGATTAAAGATATAGAAAGCCATGAATAGTGGGTTTCATTTTCTTTACTATGCATTCTCTGTCATTCTCATTTTCATTCATAATAGCTATTTGTGCCCTAAACCTCCCAGAGATTTGAGATAGAGAAAGACTCCTTTCTTCTTCAGGGACAGATTTGAATAAGCCTGTTTCCTTGCAACTTTTTTGTTGCTGATGTTGGAAGTGGCATGGAGGGGACCCAGGCACTGTGCCTGAGCTTTTCAGCTCAAAGCTAGCATCCTACCACTTTGAGCCACAGCTCCACTTACGGTTTTCTGGTGTTTAATTGGAGAAAAGTGTGTCACCAACTTTCCTGCCTGAGCTGGCTTTGAACCTGAACCTCAGATCTCAGCCTCCTACTCATAAGTACCTCAGATTACAGATATGAGCCACCAGCACCCAACTTCCTTGTTAACTTCTGTCTCCCAGAAGCAGTACAGACTTCAAATTCTGAAAGCAGTAACATGTTCAGAACTCTACCACAAGGAAAGTCTCTATCACTATAACTATCACTAGAAAATATTTATTGTCCTTTATCATTACTAATGGTGATCCCTAAAGAAGTGAGCCCTAAGGTCTAGAGAATACTGAAGTTTAAAACTTTATAGACAGTTTCCTTCTCCCAGGAATCACCTACTAAAATGCCCCCTTACTCTCCATTGGGAAATGTGTGTGTGTGTGTGCATGCATGTATCACTCAAATGAGAAGACCCCCATATTCATGGATGGTAGAGAAGCAGTCTATAGGTCTGCAGCTCATGAATGTATGTGATCAGTCTGCCATTGGGATCCATCTAACACTTATTCATTCCATAGTTGATCGTAAAAGGCTAGGTACGTATCATTTAAGAAAAAAAAACTGAAATCAATAATCAGAGTATAGGAAAGTCCCTGGTGATCAGTCAAACAGTGACTTTAAAGTTTTTTTTTTTTTGAGAACCAAAGATTTTCAAAATACTGCTAAGCAAGGAGGTACACACCTACAAGCCCAGCAGGAAACAGAAGAATCATGAGCTGGAGGCCAACTTGGGTACATAGTGCATTTGAAGACAATCTAGCTTGCAAAGGAGGAAGACCTTGCCTCAAAAACCAAAGAATCATCATCTCCAAAAATAAAAGTTCACATTTCAGCATCTCAATGACTACATTTCTCCAGACTCAAATACTAGAGACTGACATTTATGGTTTAGATTACTGACATTTATGGTTTAGTATTTGTGTTTGCATTTCCTATTTAAGAAAGTTTTCTTGAATAAGCCTTAAGAACTTTTGTTTGTTTGGTTGGTTTAACCCCCCTGCATTTTCAAATTGCAAACAACCTGTAAATCTTTGCTTCACGGTTTTATTTGCTTTATTATTTCTCTGTTTGTTGCTAGAGATTGGACCTAGGAGGTAGCATTGGCAAACATACATGCTAATCTATACCCAAAGTTTTGGTTCTTAACTTCCCACTATGAATGCCATGAACTCCACTGATATGCCTAACTCTCCCCAGAAAACTGCCACACCCTGCTTGATTGCCAGGTTTTTCCTTCTCTATCCTTCAATCTCCATTTGAACAGTTGTTCCACTTAACTGTGATTCCTTTTAACACAGAAGTTCATTTGGGTTTATAGTTTAACTCCAGTTCTTACTACATTTGTGACCTATAATAAATTCTCATAAGGCTGGGAAGGTGGATCAGTGGTAGAGTGCTTGCCTTGCATGCATGAGGCTCTGGGTTCAATTCCTCAGCACCACATAAACAGAAAAGGCCGGAAATGGCACTGTGGCTCAAGTGGTAGAGCGCTAGCCTTGAGCTAAAGAGCTCAGGAACAGCACCCAGGCCTAGAGTTCAAGCCTCACAACTGACAACAAATAACCATGCACTCATATTACAGTATCTCTGGAAAGACTTGCAAAGATAAAAGTAAGGAGCCATTGAGGGGCACGTTGGAGCCAGATCACAAGAGCTGCATATTGCATTCTTAAACTTTTTTTGTGGTTCCGGGAAGATGGCGGAGTAGAAGCTGGAATCTGAACAAGCTCTTGCATAGAAAACAGTTTCAGAGTTCCAGTGAACAGTCCCAAGCCAGAGAATCACACCAAGTGAGCCATCACAGGACAGAGAGTTAGTCAAGAGAGGGGAAGGCAAGCAGACACATCTGAGCGCCTGCCAGCAGCTGCTGCTGCGGCGGCAGGGTCGCGGCGCCGCCGCGGGGGCCATACCTGACACACAGTCCGGGACGAAGGAGCCAGACGCAGCGGACGAGCGGATTCTACTCAACACCAGCAAGAACCGACAAGGAGCGGACAACTTCATCCTGCACTTTGCAGACCAGAGACGACCCGGGATCCAAGACTCCGCGTGAGTAGAAGCCCCACTTCCTCACTCCTTCTCTGGGAGCAGAGGAGGGAAGGCCACCCCTCCCCCCCCAGCACCGGTGATCTCCATCTTGGATACCGACAAAGCTCGGAGGAGCGGCTAGCTCCAACTCAGGCCTTGGAATAAAACTAGTCATTTAGCAGGTCACAAGAACTTAACGGCGAAGTGACCTCACAGACTCAGTTCCATCCAGGGAAAAGTCACCCAGCTCAGGCGCCAGCCATTGGAGTGGCTCTCCTCACTGGGTAACCAGAGCCAGAGGCTGCCCCTCCCTCTAGCAGCCTCCACAATCAATTGAAAAACAGAAACCCTGAGAATGGCTCCAGGCTGGGTGCTGTGAGTTTTTTTCACAAAATAGCCCCAGGGAAAAGCTACTGTTTGTTGAAAGGCCTCAACAGTACCCAGAACCTAGCCTCATCACTGCATCCCCCTCTTTTGTGATTCTCAAAGCAGATCACCCTCCCAGTAAACTAACCTGGGAGGGGGATCTCAAAATCTTGGGTAAAGCAGAGCATTTTTCTGCCTGTTCCAACAAACTGACTTAAGAAACCAATCAAGCCACAGGACCTCAAGCTGACCAGAGACTCCAACCAGACTCTGGTTACAGACAAAAGGGAGATACAGGACTCTTCCCACCCCTCCCAAAAAAAAAAAAAAAATCAAAGAACTTTTTTTTCTTCTTCTTCTTCTTCTTTTCTTTTTTTCTTTTTTTTGTTTTTTTTTTTTTTTCGTTTTTTGTTACCTTATATATAAAAAAATTTTTTTCCTTTTCTGAAACTTTTATTAATCTTTAATTTTTGCCTCTTCCGAAAAAATAATTGTTTTCCAGTAACTTTTTTTTTTTCTCCTCTTATAATTTTTATTTTAGGAATACGTGAATGTGTGTTTTCCTTTCTTTTCTTGTCTTCTTTCTCTTTTTCTTTCATTCTTAATTATCTTTTTGTTTTTTGTCTAGCTCTACTGAACTTCTGATCTTTTCTTCTCACTTTCCTATCCTTTCCACCTTTTCCTCTTTTGTTCTTCTTTATGTGACTTAACTCTTGTCCTGCACATCCTCAGATAAACCCGTAGTTAACTAGTAGGCCCTATCCGCCATTGTGTACACACTTAATCCACAAACTTATTACTCAATTCAAAACCTCTGAGACTTAAATTCATTAATAGCAGTACTACCTCTTTATACCTATATAATACTTTAAGCATTTTTTTAAAGTTTTTCACATCTCCTCTATGTCCCTCCCTTTCTCCCAACATATTCACATTCCTCTCTAAATACATGGTCTTTTAATATCTATAATAACATTAATTTTTACGTTTCTATTTTTTCTGGTCTTTTTTCATTCCCATTTCCCTTTCTTCTTTTTCTCTCTCTCTCTACTTGCATCCTACCCAACCTATTTCCCGCATTGTGATTAGGACATAGTTAACTCTCCCTGTGCCTCCCCACACCAATCTATTCCTATTTTTTACCCACATATCTCCCTAACCCTAATAATTTCTGGTTTTCCAAATTCTTCTCTGCGGTTCGAAGTCCTTTAACATATAGTTGTTTGATGTCGAATAGATGTATCTGTTGAACTAGATTGTATCTGTAGACTATTGACTGTACAAATGCAAACTTTGGTTGATGGTTGCCTTAAGATAGTGTTCTAGCACAAAACTGGTGCTATCTTCATCTCAAATGGGCAGAGTAAGCCAGAAAAACACAAGAAAAATGGCAAATTCGGGTATCTCAATTCCCAATCTTGATAAACAGGGGTTAGAACAGATAATGAATAATCCAGAGGAGAGTTCCCAAATAGCTCTACAAACACTGCTGGCAAACATGATAAATGAGAAGTTTGACAACGTACAAAGGACTCTGTATGAGCGTGATAGGGAGAGAGAGGAAGCATCCCAGAAGTTTATACAGGAATATCATAAGCGTGAGGAAGCTACTCAAAAACTGATACAGGATTTGCGTGAACAGCTTGAGAATACTCAAAGAGAAAGGGAGCAATGGCGTGAGCAGGCTGAGAACACTCAAAGAGATCTGCAGGAATCCCACGAACGGGAGGAAGCTAATCAAAGAGTAATACAGGAATTGAGAGACCAGGTAGAGAACACACAAAGATCACTAAAGGCATTCATGGAATCCATTAACAAAGAGCTGAAGGAAGTCAGGGAGACCACAAAGGGAATGCTGAATGGAACCCAACAGAAGGAATGGGAGCCCAAAGAAACCATAACCAATCAACTAAGTGATTTGAGGACAAACACTGAACACCAAATTAAGGAAGTAAAGAAATTTATACAAGACCTAAAACAGAGCTTCAACAAAGAACTTGAAGCCATCAAAGCTGACCAACTAGAAGGAAAAGAGATAAAAAACAAAGTAGAGAGTCTTGACAGCAGGTTAGACCATGCAGAAGATCGAATCTCAGGGATTGAAGACAGCCTAGATATTATAGAGAAGGAACATACAACCATCCAAGACAAGTCCAAGAAATATGATAGATCTATCCAACACCTGGAAGACACCATCAGAAGGCCTAATCTAAGGATAATGGGTGTAGAGGAGCACCTAGAAACAGAAGTTAATGGTCTAGGAAATTTGTTTAACAGGATCCTAGCAGAGAACTTCCCAAACATGCAAAAAGATAGGCCTGTCCAGATACAAGAAGCCTTTAGAACCCCAAATAGACCAGACCAGAATAGGACATCCCACCGCCACATTATAATCCACACAGGATCAACTCAGAACAAGGAAAAGATCCTTAAAGCTGTCAGAGAGAAAAGGGTAATCACTTATAAAGGGAAACCAATTAGAATCACCTCAGATTTCTCAGCAGAGACAATCAAAGCAAGAAGAGCCTGGAATGATGTATGCCATGCCCTAAAAACAAACAACTATCAACCAAGAATACTGTACCCAGCTAAACTCTCCTTCATAACTGAAGGCCAAATAAAAACCTTCCATAGCAAAGAAAAATTGAAACAATACATCTCCACCAAACCAGCCCTACAAAAGATTGTTAAAGATGTCCTACACATAGAAAACCAACAAGACCGCAATAAAGGCCAAGAAACTGCACCCAAACCGAGAATCCAAGAACCATAGGAAGAACCCAGTTTTCGCAGCCCCCAAGAAGGTAGATAACATGGCAGGAACTCCCAAATACCTCTCAGTCCTATCTCTTAATGTTAACGGACTGAACTCTCCAATTAAGCAACATAGACTGTCTAGTTGGATTAAAAAACAAGACCCTTCTATCTGCTGCCTGCAGGAGTCACATCTTGCCCGTAAAAACAAACACATTTTCAATGTTAAAGGCTGGAACAAAATCTACCAAGCAAACGGACCGCATAAACAGGCGGGAGTTGCAATCCTAATATCAGATAAAATAGACTTCAAATTAAAATTCGTGAAAAGAGATAAAGAAGGTTGCTACATACTAATTAAAGGATCTGTCCTTCAGGAGGATATTACAATTCTAAATATCTATTCGCCAAACAATGGAGCACCCAAATTTATCAAAGAAACACTACTTTCCCTCAAATCCCATAAAGATCCAAAGACATTAATTGTTGGGGATTTTAACACACCACTCTCCCCACTAGATAGATCAACTCGGCAAAAACTCAACAGAGAAACCGCAGATCTAAACAGCTGCATAGATCAACTAGACTTAACAGACATCTACCGAACATTTCACCCAGCAGCATCAGAATACACGTTTTTCTCAGCAGCACATGGAACGTTTTCTAAAATAGACCACATTTTAGGCCACAAAGCAAACTTGTCTAAATTCAGAAACATTGAAGTTATACCTTGCATTCTCTCTGACCACAAGGGAATAAAATTAGAACTCAACACCAAAAGCCACCAAAGAAAGTCTGGTATCACATGGAGGCTGAACAACACACTGCTGAATCATGAGTGGGTCATGGAAGAGATTAGAAAGGAAATTCAAATGTTCATGCTATTCAACAAAAATGAACACACAAAATACCAGCTCCTCTGGGACACAGCAAAGGCAGTACTCAGAGGCAAGTTTATAGCTCTGAGCTCCTACATCAACAAATTGGAGAGATCTGAAACTAACAATTTAATGACACATCTAAACCTCCTTGAAAAAGAGCAGCAAGATAAACCCCAATCCAGTAGATGGAAAGAAATAATCAAAATTAAATCAGAATTAAATGAATTAGAATCCAAAAAAACTATAGAAAGAATCAACAAAACAAAGAGTTGGTTCTTCGAAAAACTTAACAAAATTGACAGACCCTTAGCAAATCTTATCAGAAAAAGAAGAGTACACACCCAAATTAATAAACTCAGAGATGAGAATGGAAACATCACCACGGAAACAACCAAGATTCAGAACATTATAAGGGAATACTTCTCAAAACTTTATGCTAATAAGTTTGAGAACTTGACAGAAATGGACCTCTTCCTAGCAAATATTGACATGCCAAAACTAAACCAAGATGAGGTAAACTATCTTAACAGGCCCATATCAAGCATTGAAATAGAAACAGCAATAAGAGACCTCCCAGCTAAGAAAAGTCCAGGACCAGATGGTTTTACAGCGGAATTTTACAAGGCCTTCAAAGCAGAGCTCACACCAATTCTCCTCCAACTCTTCAATGAAATTGAAAGAGAAAGCTCACTACTGAACACATTCTATGAAGGCATCATAACCCTCATCCCAAAACCAGGCAGGGACTCATCAAAGAAAGAGAACTATAGACCCATTTCTTTGATGAACATTGATGCAAAACTTCTCAACAAAATTTTGGCCAACCGACTTCAACAATTCATCCAAAAAATCATACACCACGATCAAACAGGATTCATTTCAGGGATGCAAAGCTGGTTCAATATACGCAAATCAATTAATATTATTCATCACATCAACAGGAGCAAGAATAAGAACCACATGGTTATCTCAATAGATGCAGAAAAAGCATTCGACAAGATCCAACACCCCTTTATGATGAAGGTTTTGGAAAAATTAGGAATCCATGGAACATTCCTCAATACAATAAAGGCTGTATATGACAAACCTACAGCCAGCATTATACTCAATGGTGAAAAACTAAAGCCATTTCCTCTTAACTCAGGAAAAAGACAAGGATGCCCACTCTCTCCACTTCTCTTCAATCTAGTATTAGAATGCCTAGCTACAGCAATAAGACAAGATGCAGACATAAAGGGGATCCAAATAGGGAAAGAAGAAATAAAACTCTCCCTCTTTGCAGATGATATGATCTTGTATTTAAAGAATCCCATAGACTCCACTCCCAAATTACTCAAGCTGATTCAAAACTTTGGCAAAGTAGCAGGTTAGAAAATTAACCCCCAAAAATCAATGGCTTTTCTGTATGCCAACAATGAGAAAAGTGTGGCTGAAATTAGGAAAGCAACTCCATTTGTAATAGCCCCACAAAAAATAAAATACCTAGGAATTAACTTAACTAAAGAAGTGAAGGACCTCTATGATGAAAACTTTAAAATCTTGAAAAAGGAAATCAACACAGAACTTAAAAAATGGCAAAACCTCCCATGCTCCTGGATTGGAAAGATTAACATCGTGAAAATGGCAATACTTCCCAAGGCTTATCTACAAATTCAACGCAATACCTATCAAAATTCCACCCTCATTCTTCAAGGAAATAGAAGAGGCAATCCAAAAATTCATATGGAACAATAAAAGACCCCGAATAGCAAAAACGCTCCTCAACGGAAAGAACACTGCTGGAGGAATATCAATACCAAATTTCAAACTCTACTATAAAGCCATAGTAATCAAAACAGCTTGGTATTGGCATAAGAACAGACCTCAGGACCAATGGAATAGAATTGAAAACCCAGAAATGAACCTACAGACCTATAGCCATCTAATCTTCGATAAGGGAGCTAAAACAATAGAATGGAAGACAGACAGCCTCTTCAGTAAATGGTGCTGGCAAAACTGGTTAACTACATGTAGAAAACTAAAGCTAGATCCTTATATATCACCCTGCACCAGAATCAACTCCAAATGGATCAAAGACCTTGAACTCAAAGCAGACACTCTGAAAACATTACAGGATGGAATAGGAGAAACCCTGGGTCTCCTTGGGTCAGGCCGAAATTTTCTGAATAGAGACCCGGAAACACAACAAATCAAAGAAAGGCTGGACAAATGGGATTGTATAAGGTTGCAGAGCTTCTGCAGGGCAAATGACATAGCTAGCAAGATCAATAGAAAGCCCACGGACTGGGAGAAGATCTTTACTAGCCATACAACGGACAAGGGTCTCATATCTAAAATATACTTGGAACTCAAAAAATTAAACCACCCAACAACAAATCCTCAAAGAAACAACTGCCCAATAAGTAAGTGGGCGAAAGACTTAAAGAGAAGCTTCTCTGAAGAAGAAAGAAGGATGGCCAATAGACACATGAAGAAATGTTCAACATCCCTAGCCATAAAAGAAATGCAAATCAAAACAACATTGAGATATCACCTCACTCCAGTTAGAACAGCAAAAATCAAGAACTCTAACAACAACAGATGCTGGAGGGGATGTGGACAGAAAGGAACCTTACTTCATTGTTGGTGGGAATGTAAACTTGTTCAACCACTTTGGAAAGCAGTATGGAGGTTCCTCAAAAGACTCCACATAGAGCTCCCCAATGACCCAGCAATCCCAATTTTTGGCATTTACCCAAATGATCACAAACAAGGCCACACTAAAGCTACCAGCACAACTATGTTTATTGCAGCATTATTTACCATAGCTAAGACATGGAACCAACCCAGATGCCCCTCAGTAGATGAATGGATCAAGAAGATGTGGTATATATACACAATGGAATTCTATGCCTCCATCAGAAAGAATGACATTTCCCCATTTGTTAGGAAATGGAAAGGCTTGGAAAAAATTATATTAAGTGAAGAAAGCCAGGCCCAAAGAAACATAGGTCCCATGGTTTCCCTTATTTGCAATATCTAGTATAGGTATGAGTCAAGCGGAAAAAGTCAGATAATGTGATGTTAAGAAAACGAAACCTCAAGTATGTATTTTAATGTTTTTGTTTCTTTCATGCATGTGTTTCTAACGCATTTATAAGATTATTTCTTTGTTGCTTTGTATGTCCCTCCCCCACAGTGTAACCCCCGCTTTCACTATATTTGATGTCAGTATAACTTGTGGAGGAGATGGGGACAAACAAGTCGTTTAAGCATTCAGGTGGACCTGTTGCAACAATGAGAAGTACAAAATGTCATGTCAAAACCAGCATTACAATGTCGGTGGGGGGGGGGGGTGGTATGATTGGGTGGGAGGGAGGGGGGAGGCTGGGAAGGGAGGTGAAGGGTAAACAAAGGAGGAGGCTGCAATGCTTGGTAAGAAATGTATGTATTATCCTGCCCATGTAATTGTAACCCCTCTGTGCAGTATGTTCTCAAATAAAATAAAATAAAATTAAAAAAAAAAAAAATTTTCCTGACTCTACTCATTAACTGGTCCTGGACCTCCCTGCCCCCTCTTTGGGATTTTAATATTTATAAAATATCATGTGTTCAATCCTAGCAATATGTTGTAAACAAATAGTCCATGCTGTTAAAAATAACTTCAGAATAATCATGTCTCTTACTGGTGCATCTCATAAACAACAAAGAGAAAACAAAAACCAGAGTCCGAGGATTCCTTTTTTTTCAATCCTCTTTCACTATCATCTGTCTACTACCCTACTGTCTTGTGGCCAGTCCCTTTTATTTCCTTTACCCTTGCTGCTCCCACTGCCACCAATTCCTAAGGACCTATTCACCACACATATTTGAAAGCCCCTCTTCCCCCCCAGCCCGCACCTTTCCTTCACATTCTCCATTAAAAAGGCCCAGAGATTGCATAAAGTTGCAGAGCTTCTGCAGGGCAAATGACATAGCTAGCAAGATCAATAGAAAGCCCACGGATTGGGAGAAGATCTTTACTAGCCATACAACGGACAAGGGTCTCATATCTAAAATATACTTGGAACTCAAAAAATTAAACCACCCAACAACAAATCCTCAAAGAAACAACTGCCCAATAAATAAGTGGGCGAAAGACTTAAAGAGAAACTTCTCTGAAGAAGAAAGGAGGATGGCCAATAGACACATGAAGAAATGCTCAACATCCCTAGCCATAAAAGAAATGCAAATCAAAACAGCATTGAGATATCACCTCACTCCAGATAGAACGGCAAAAATCAAGAACTCTAACAACAACAGATGCTGGAGGGGATGTGAACAGAAAGGAACCTTACTTCATTGTTGGTGGGAATGTAAACTTGTTCAACCACTTTGGAAAGCAGTATGGAGGTTCCTCAAAAGACTTCACATAGAACTCCCCTATGACCCAGCAATCCCACTTTTGGACATTTACCCAAATGTTTACAAACAAGACCACACTAAAGCTACCAACACAACTATGTTTATTGCAGCATTATTTACCATAGCTAAGATATGGAACCAACCCAGATGTCCCCCAGTAGATGAATGGATCAAGAAGATGTGGTATATATACACAATGGAATTCTATGCCTCCATCAGAAAGAATGACATTTCCCCATTTGTTAGGAAATGGAAAGGCTTGGAAAAAATTATATTAAGTGAAGAAAGCCAGGCCCAAAGAAACATAGGTCCCATGGTTTCCCTTATTTGCAATATCTAGTATATGTATGAGTCAAGCGGAAAAGGTCAGATAATGTGATGTTAGGAAAACAAACCCTTAAATATGTATTTTAATGTTTTTTTTCTTTCATGCATGTGTTTCTAACGCATTTATAAGATTATTTCTTTGTTGCTTTGTATGTCCCCCCCCCACAGTGTAACCCCCGCTTTCACTATATTTGATGTCAGTATAACTTGTGGAGGAGATGGGGACAAACAAGTCGTTTAAGGATTCAGGTGGACCTGTTGCAACAATGAGAAGTACAAAATGTCATGTCAAAACCAGCTTTACAATGTCGGTGTTGGGGGGGGAAGGATTGGGTAGGGGGGAGGGGGGAGGCTGGGAAGGGAGGTGAAGGGTAAACAAAGGAGGAGGCTGCAATGCTTGGTAAGAAATGTATGCATTATCCTGCCCATGTAATTGTAACCCCTCTGTACAGTATGCTCTCAAATAAAATAAAATTAAATTAAAAAAAAAAAAAAGGCCCAGAGGTGGGATGGGAAGCAGACCTGTGCTGAGAGCAGGGAAGGTGGGAAGCTGGGAGCATTTCACATTAAGAGACACAGCCATCATTCTAGCACTGAAGAATGTCTCTGTCTCTGCTCCACTTTATCCAATGGGCTGGGGCAACAGCCACTTTTAACATGAACTCTTAGTTTAGCTATAAACAGGAATGTTCTACTATCCATAAATAGGAATGTTAATGTTTTCCTTGAAGCTGCCTAGTTTAAAGGCTAGTCTTCTAGGAGAGACTGGATCTCCCTTTCCTCTGGGATGTCCAGGAGGGCAAAGGGTTCTGGGATGGATGGGAGGCAGCAGAGGCTGAAGTCAGGTCATGGCTCTCCAGCATTACTGCCTCCTACCCCAACATACTGTGTCTGTCATTAAATCTAGCAGGACTTCTTTGTTTCTTTCCCTTTGGAGGACACAGTTTTGGCTTTTCATTTCTTAACAGGCCTAGGCAGGAAAGAGAGAGTTAAGTCTTTTGACTAGTTGCCCTCTACACAGCCAATACAAAATTACATATGCAGCTACTTAAAATGGTGTTTTTGAAGAATATTGAATACAGTAGGGAAATTGCTAACAACAAAACAAGCAGGATACAAATGACATCAAATCTGATAGAATAATCTTGCTTGCTTACAGACAAAAGAGCCTGCACCTGGAAAAAAAAAGTGTTAACCATTCTGACTTTGTTTCCTTAGATTTGCTACTGTGTGTATTCCTGAGTATTATCATTTTAAGTCAAAGTCTGAACAATAAGGATCACAGACCCCTCCGGAGGTAAGCATATCCCCAGCAGCTGACAAGACATTACCATTCACGTTCACCTGTACCCTAAGCCCCTCTCAGGCCCCCCAGGGTTACATGCGAGCTCCTTCCCTAGGTTCTCATTGTACTTGCCATTCTCTATGGCTATCACATTTTCCCTTGGCCCTATTTCTCCCTGTACCCTGGACTTCTACAGAAGATGCAGACAATAGAGGTTAAGTACCAGCAGCTATAAGGAAGGTAAGGGAGGGAACAAAGTAGGTGACTACACTTTTTAAGTAGAAACTGACAGCAAGATGTGCTAGGTCACATCTGCTTCGTGAAGAGGTAACATCTGGAAAACTCTGCTGAGACAGAAACTCAAGGGCATCTCTTTGAAAAGCTAAATTTGGCTGCTGCATTTCCATGGAAACAAACAGTCCTTATTTTCAAGCGTTTTTTTTTGTTTTTTTTTTTTTTTTAATGAAGCGCAATTTGTGCACAACATGATCATCTTCAATATGCCTATGCAAGTTTGCAGAAAAGACGGCTGGTAGCCAAGAGACCTTGGTAACCAGCCCAGGGTGGGATCTGAAAATCTAGTCTTGTGAGTTTTGAGCCCAATTTTGTCAGCTTACCAGATAATTCCAACTCTTTGGTATGCAAAAATAAGCCCTTAAGGAACCAAAAGATAATGAGATTTCCAACTAGTTGATTGAAAATTAAATGTTATGGCCAGAGGCTGGGCTTGGTGGCTCAAGTCTATAATCCTACCTACTTGGGAGGCTGAGTTGTAGGCTTGCAGTATGAGACCAGCCTGGGCAAAGAAGTGTTCTTAAGGCTAGGAGACTCAATCTCAACCAATGAGTACAATGGTGGTATGTCATTCCAGCAATGTAGGAACGCACAAATAGGATTGTACCTCAGCTCAGACATATTTAAAAGCCATCATATTTTATCAAAAAGAAGTCGTGTGTGTGTGTGTGTGTGTGTGTGTGTGTGTGTGTGTGTGTGTGTGTGTGTGCGTAAAGCAAAACCATGAAAAGTTCATTCTATTGCCCACAAAGTAAGGATAGGATTCCTTGTCAAGGCTTTTTGTGATCTGTTTTCTTGGATCAAACCCCAGGCTTTGCAAATGCTAGGCAAGCACTCACAGAGCTAGATTCCCAAACCCCATGCTTTCTTGTGTTTTACTTCTTTTATGGACTTACCTATTACTGCTCAATGTTTTCATTCACTTCTCCAACCAAGCCAAACCATTCTAAACTCTAAGGTCAGCATCCAGGTTTCTCCATACTCCCTCTAGGTTTTTGTGCATGTTACTCCTTTTACCTGGTGCTTTCTACCCCATCTCCTCATCTTGCAAAACTTTAGCTCTTAACTTTAATGTCTTCCCCCCTTCTTTAAAAGCCTTTCATAATTGCTCCCACTGCTCTTAAGATATGGCCCTTTCCCCACTAGATGTATCTGAATAGCAAGAACCCTATTTCTTTCATTTCTGCATCCTTCAGTCCTGGCCAGAGCTTTCCACGAGTGGAATATTTGTCAAAACAACCGTCATAAAATGACCTTAAACTCTAAAAACATTTACAGAACCTGAGGAACTGAAAGCCCTTGGAAAATCCTCTCCTTCTGCCATTAGTGCCCCATTTCTATTCTGTACTATAAAGTTTCTTCTAGACCTCAAACTTTATTACTCACAATGCAGAAGAAGTAGCGCCTAAATTATTAAATAACAAGCTCTTATGGCAACAAGGTCCTACGGGCCTGAATGTACCACACTCCAGGAAATTCTAGAGGCTATCGCTTCTTCCAGTGGCCACTCAAGTGTAGATTATATGGTCTGCCCACTCCTTCTATCTTTATCTCAATTCCAGGCATATTTCTGAGGCTCCCAAATGGTTGCTATCGAAACAACATCCCTCCTGGAAGTTTTGTTTTTCTTTATATGTAAACTACTGCTGAAAGCACAGGTTAACTCTTGGTAAATCAGATACAGGGTCCTAATGAAAGCTGGATCCTGGGAGGAAACCAGGAAATAACATTAAATACAACACATGGCATTCTGTACCATATCTAATACCACCTCTTATTCTCATGTCAACAGAGAGACGTGATTATTATGATCCCTATTTCCTAGATGAGGAATCTAAAGCTCAGCCCAGAGACCTTAAGGGACTTCCTTGAGGTCACCAAGTTATAATGTGATTGAGTTAGGCAGTAAATTTAAAGTTAAGTCAAAATATGTTTGACTTTAAAATCTGATTTCAAAACTTAATTACTAGGGCCAAGTGCCAGTGGCTCAAACTTGTAATCGTAGCTACTCAGGAGGCCACAATCTGAGGACCGCATGCTATTCAAAGCCAGCCCAGGCAGGACTCTTATCTCCACTAAACTACTCCAAAAAGCCACAAGTGGCACTGTGGCTGAAGTGGTAGATTACTATTCATGAACACAAAAAGGCTCAGGGACAGTGCAGTGGCCCTGGGTTCAAGCCCCAGGACCAGCATAAACAAACAAACAAACAAACAAACCTTCTAGTAGATTACTACTTCATAATTCAAGCCACTATCAATAAAACCTTAGTACTACATGCTTCAAAAAAGTGGCTTAGAACCACAATCCTCACATCTCAGCCTCCTGAGTACAGTAGCTATGATTATAGGAATGAGCCACCAGCACCCAGCTTTCCCCAACTTTCTCTTTCATAAATAGACCAATGCAGTATCAGGATCTCACCAACTGTCCAATTAACCAAGCTAAGCAGTAACTGAAGAGTGACTGGAATGACTGGAATTGTTATCAATAGTCAAATTGGCAAGGCAGAAGTCCAAAGCATCCCAGGAACTAGCAAATTCACAACAGTTACTGTGAATTTGGCCACACCCTCCCAAAACTCTCCCTTTCTCACCTCTAGCTCTTTTAAGTCTCATAAAAGATTTACAAATACTAAGATAGGGACACAAGAGATTTGCTGTTGTTTTTAATGTACTATGTGATTTTTTTTTGTATGTTCTTCCCCCATGGTATAACCCCTGTTTTCACTGTATTTGATTCTGGTGCCCTGCATCTTGTATATACATTTTTCTAATTTGGGTAGGGGAAAGGAAATAACAAAAAGCTGAAATAAGGATACAGGTTGACCCACTGTAAAATGAAATATAATAAGACACTATGTTGAAAACCAACTTTACAACTTTGTGGGAGAGGAGGGGGGAAGGGAAAACCAAAGGAGGGGTTAATAATGCTTGATAGGAAATGTACTTGTTACCTTACTCATGTAACTGTAACCCTTCTGTACAATATCTTTACAATAAAAAATACATATTAAAAATAAAAATAAGATTCACAAATACTGAGCAGGGTTATCATGCCCACTTTACAGGTACAGCCACTGAGGCTCAAAACAGTAGCTCACCTAAAGCTAATTAGCAAGTAAAAGATTTTTTTTATTATAATCCAAAGCCCCAAACACTAATAGCCATTTTCTACACCAGAATGCATGGCCAATATAGACATAGTGATAATAGTAGCAATTGGATACAATAAGACCAATGTGTCCAAGAGGCTGGAAAGTTAAAGGTCTCTACAGTAGTTAAATATTCTCTCACTTCCTCACAAAAGCCACATAGAATAAGAAATTGAATGCAGACACATGAAAGAACTTGATAACATATTAAGGACATTGAGTTTCACCTCAGGTATATCTGATTTCCAAAGCCTAAATGTTATTTTGGCTAACACTCAAAATCTTACTCCCAAGAAAACTATATTTATAAAAGAATTCCAATTAATTAGTTTCCCTCTCCCTTTCTCACATTCGTAAATTCTTCAGCTTAGTAAGTCTTTGTTTCTCAAATCCAAAGTCTCCCACTTATATCAGATAAAATGTGACATAAATTTGGCTCAAAAATGTGATCCAAAATAACAACTTAAAAACATTGACCGTCAGGAGCCAGTGGCTCACACCTGTAATCCTAGCTACTCAGGAGGCTGAGATTTGAGGATCACAGTTCAAAGCCAGCCCAGGCAGGAAAATCCGTAAGAGTCTTATCTCCAATAAACCACCAGAAAACTAGAAGTGGCACTGTTGCTGAAGTGGTAGACCGCTAGCCTTGAGCTCAAGGACAGCATCCAGGCCCAGAATTCAAGCCCCATGACTGGCAAAACACACACACACACACACACACATACTACCATTATTTTTCTTTCACATAAGAAAGTCCCTGAGGTGGATAGCTTAAGGCTGACATAGCAATTTCTGAATAAGACCCCAATAAGCCCACTCCTCCATCATCTTTATGATGATAACAGAGGCTCTCATCTTAAAGGTCCAAGATGTTGCTAGAGTGCCACAGTTTAAAAGTTCCAAGCAACAACATGGGGGAAAGAATAAAAAGACATGAACTTCCATTAACAGGCTTTCTGAAGTTGATATATAACTTATCTCTACTATGAAGCCAGTATTATACTCATCCTCAAACCAGTGGCTCAACAAAAGAAATATAGACTGATTCTTTGAAGAACGTAAGATATAATTTTTTAAATTCTCACCAATCAAATTCAGCAACTAACAAAAAACATCATACACCATGACCAAGTTGGTTTCGTTCCAGGCTCATTCAACATACATAAATCAGTAACATTAACAGAACCAAGGACAAGAATCACATCATTTTCTATATAAATGCAGAAAAAGCCTTCAACAAAATTCAACATCTTTTTATGATAAAAACTCTAGAGAATTTAGGAAGAGAAGGAACATACCTTGAACTAAAAAAAGGCTATTTATGACCAATATCATAGTAAATAGTGAAAAACTAAAACCAGTTCCTCTAAAATCAGGAATAAGAAAAAAGATGACCACTCTCTCTACTCCTTTTCAATATAGTTCTGGAATTCCTAGCCAGAAAGATAAGGCAAGAAAGGGCTAGGGAGGTGGCTCAGTGGTAGAGCACTTGCCTTGCATGCATGAGGCCCTAGGTTCGATTCCTCAGCACCACATAAGCAAAAAAAAAGCCGGAAATGGAGCTGTGGCTCAAGTGGTAGAGCACTAGCTTTGAGCTGAAGAGCTGAGGGACAGTGCCCAGGCCCAGAGTTCAGGCCCCACAACTGGACCCCCCCCAAAAAAAAAGACATTAGCAAGAAAAATAAGGCAAGAGAAAGACATAAAAGAGATCCAAATAGGGAAAGAAGTCAAACTACCCCTATCTGCATGTGATATGACCCAATATCTGAAGGACCCTAAAGATTCTATCCCTGAGCTCCTAAAGCTAATAATTTTGACAAGCTGGGCACGAATGGCTCACACCTGTAATTCTAGCTACTCAGGAGGCTAAGGAGGATTGCAGTTTGAAACCAGCCCAAGCAGAAAAATCCATGAGACTCATATCTCCAATATATTACAAAAAAAGACAGAAGTGGAGCTTTGACTCAAGTGGTAGAACACTAGCTTTGAGCAAACGAAGCTCAGGGACTGAGCCCAGGCCCCGAGTTCAAACCGCAGGACCAAGAAAAAAAATGTATATATACATAACATATACTTATATATATATATATAACATACACATGTATTATATATATATATATATCAACCCACAAAAGCAATTGCTTTTCTGTATCCCAACAATGAGCCAAATAGAGAGGAAAATGAGGAAAACAATTCCATTTGTAATAGCCTCCCAATAAAAGTACCTAGGAATAAACCTAACCAAAGAAGTGTACTGTACACAAAAACTGTAAAATTTTGATGAAAAAATTGAAGACACCAGGAAATGGAAAGACCTCTCATATTCATGAATCAGAATTAATATTGCAAAAATGGCCATCCTTCCAAAAGCAGGATTCAATGCAATATTCATCAAACTCCAATGCCTTCCTTACTGAAATAAAGGAAACAATAAAAATTCATATGTAACCACAAAAGGCCCCAAATAATCAAAGCAATTCTGGGCAGAAAAAAATGAAGCAGTTGGGGGGGAAAAACAGCTTGGTACTGGCACAAAAATAGACCTGATAACCAATGGGACAGACTAGAAGACCCAGAAATAAACCTGTACCTACAGCATCTAATATTTGACAAGGGAGCCAAAAATATGTGTTGGAAAAAAGATAGCCTCTTCAACAAATGGTGTTGGGAAAACTGGATATCTACATGCAGAAAACTGAACTTGGATCCCTGTCTGTCACTTTGTACTAATATCAATTTAAAATAGGTCAAAGAACTCAACAGAAGATCTGAAACCTTAGAACTATTACAGGAAGGAGGAAAAGAAACATTAGAACACATTGGCATTGGCAGTAACTTTCTGAGTAAATGGTATTTCATCAAGCTAAAAAGTTTCTGCCCAGAAAACAACATAGTTACTAAGCTAAAAATACCGCTTACAGAATGGGACAAGATCTTTGCAAGTTATATGTCTAACTAGGGCCTAATATCAAGACTATACAAAGAGTTCAAGATACCAAACCCCCAAAGAGGCAATAGCCCAATTAATAAATGGGCAAAGAGCTTAGAGATTTATTAAAACTAGTAGTAAAATATGGCCAATAAACTCATGAAGAAATGTTCAACATCTCTGGCTGTAAAGGAAATGCAAATCCAAACAACACTGAGATTCCATCTTAACCAGTAAAAAGGCCATCGAGAATTCAAACACAATAGATGCTGACAGGGATGTGGGGAGAAAGAAATGCAATTACGCTGTTTGTGGCAATGTAAAAAGGTGCAACCATTATGGAGGGCAGTTTGGAGATTTTGCAAAAACTAAGCAGAACTTACCTTATGATCCAGCAATACCACTCTTGGAAATTTATCCAAAAGATTACAAGTCAGGACACAGTAAAGACATTTGCAGGGGCTGGGAAGTTGGCTCAGTGGCAGAGCACTTGTCTTGCATACATGAGGCCCTGGGTTCGATTCCTCAGCACCACATAAGCAAAAAGAAAAAACCCGAAAGTGGCGCTGTGACTCAAGTGGTAGAGCGCTAGCCTTGAGCTGAAGAGCTGAGGGACAGTGCCCAGGCCCAGAGTTCAGGCCCCCCCCAAAAAAGACATTTGCATATCCATACTCACTGCTGCACTATTCACCAGAGCCAAGTTATGGAACAGGCAAGATGCTCTTCAATGGATGAATGGATCAAGACAATTGATATGTAGAGTGAATTTTACATGTCTATGTCATTTGCTATGTCATTTGCAGGGAAATGGATGGATCTGTTAAGTAAAATCAGTCAGTCTCAGAGAGACAAAGGATGCATGTTTCCTCCCATGTGGAGATTAGATCTAAATTATAAATATAAATGTAAACATACACAGTCATGCAAACATACACTAACTAAAGTATAACATACACGGGGAGGATTCCAATGGTGAAACTCCTTTGAACAGCTACAGCTTCTGGCTCTTTGTAAATTTTTAAACTAAGTTTCAATTTACTAATCTGTAAAATTAAGATCATTATTATTGATGTGGTGGATAAGATAAACATGCATAGGAGATGGGGACAAACAAGTCGTTTAAGGATTCAGGTGGACCTGTTGCAACAATGAGAAGTACAAAATGTCATGTCAAAAACGAGCTTTACAATGTCGGTGTGGGGGGGGAGGGGGGGAAGGATTGGGTGGGGGGGAGGGGGGAGGCTGGGAAGGGAGGTGAAAGCTAAACAAAGGAGGAGGCTGCAATGCTTGGTAAGAAATGTATGCATTATCCTGCCCATGTAATTGTAACCCCTCTGTACAGTATGTTCTCAAATAAAATAAAATTAAATTAAAAATAAAAAGATAAACATGCATGTGAAGACTTAACATTATACCACATATGTACATACTAAGTGCTCTTTACATTTTAGCTACTCTTCTCTATTTCTTACAGTGATCTTACTTTATATTATCCTCACCATTTAAAAGAAGAAAGAAATTGCAGATCAGGGAGCTGAAAAAACTTACCCAAAGTAACAATTCTAGTGATACTGATAATGAGACATGAACCCAAGCCTACTCTCAAATCTTCAGCTCTTACTTTCAGACCCCTGTCTTCTGTCTATTTTCACTCTTGCTATATCTAATACTGCAACAAATTCAAACAAATCAACTGTCATTCTGTCTTTTGCTTTAAGGTTTACTAAACAGTTATCTCTACTGCATGTTGAATACAGGGAAAAGATTTTTAATTATTAGGATAAGGATCATGTTTATATGTACTCTACATAAGGTGGAAAATTTGATTAGAAATATTTAGCGAAAAAAAGGTTAGCTTAAGGGAATCTTTTTTGACTGACAGATGAATAATGGGGAAAAGCAGCTGCATCCAAGTAAAACATTGAACTGCTCTCTCATGGAGATGAAACTGAGCATTCCAAACTGCCTACTTCATTTGCTCCAGGTACAAAACAATTTGAGTATCTTTCTTACCAGGAATCAAGATCGTTTTATAAGCAGTAAGTCAATTTTCAGAAGTAATTGCCCTTGAGAAGGAAGGCTTGGTACACCCACCTATAGTTCCAAATGCTTAGTTCACTGTACCAGATAACGGGGGGTCAGGCGATAGGGAGCATATGCAGAGCTAGTAGGCAACAGATCACATTTCTTTTGTCACTAGCTGACCATTTAGGTCTCTACTAATTGAATATTTTATGAATCAGGAATCAATTGTGAGCTTTTGCAAATGATATGAAAACATATTATATGTTTTAATGTATGTGTGTTTTATATTAACAAATATAAGCACTTATATATTATATATAATATGCTTTCCATAGATATATGTGTGTAGATATGTGCATATTTATACTAATTTTCCCTTCCATTTTTCCTCCTTTAGGAGATTATTGGATATTATGACAAGCTAATTAAATTTTTTTAATCTATATAGTACACCTCCAAGACTATTTCACTGTTATGTTCTCAATTGGCTTTCACAACTATCCCTTAGAGTGGAACAATACTTTTGATACAGTGGAAAAGAACACAGATTTGAGAATCAAAGAGCTAAGGCTCAACTCTTTATATGAGTGGGAAAACGTACTTCACTGAATCTTTCAGTTTTCTAATTTGTAAAACTGGAACCGGGCACCAGTGGCTCATGCCTGTAATCCTAGCTACTCAAGAGGTGGAATCTGAGGATCTCAGTTCAAATCCAGCCCAGGGAGGAAAAGTCGGTGAGACTCTTATCTCCAATAAACCACTCAGAAAACTGGAAGTGGCGCTGTGGCTCAGGTGGTAGAGCGCTAGCCTTGAGCTGAAGAGCTGAGGGATAGCACCCAGGCCCAGAGTTCAAGCCCCATGACAGACAACAAAACAAAAACAAACAAAAAGAACTGGGAAGATGATAATAAAATGAGGCTGTTAAGTATAACACCAGTGTGATAACAGGGCTTTCCCTTTAGCATGAAAGGAAATGCAGAAATGACAGCTGTTAGGGACTCTTCTATGATTAACAGCTGCCCCAGCACAATGTCAAACTAGAGGGAGGTAAGGGGTAGAGTCTTCAGTGCCCCACAAGTATAGACCAAATATAAGACACCTGAAAAAGCTTTACTTTGGCTTTCTTATGCTTTTCTTTTCTTGAAAAAAAAAAAAAAGGTAAGAAGAGGAACTGAGAAGAGTATTAGTCTGCATGGGGAACTCCAGAATTCTGAAATATCTAGGCACCCCACCATTCATCTTTGCATCCAAGGAACAGTGATGGATCCAGGTGCCATTTGTAAAAAGGCTTACGAGGTCTCCAGGGGATGGAGGAAAGACAGGAGAAAGAGGAGGAAGAAAAAGAGAAGGGGATTTGAGGATTAGTATAAGACTGAAGGCTCACAAATTTTTTTCCCTTTATACCTTATTGAGGAGAAAGAGTTCAAGGGCTGATGGTGGACTCTGGGTAGGTTAAGTCACTGGTTCTTTCAGATATAGTGTTGGGTCCTACAAATACAAGGGCTGTCCTCAGATTGCTTATTGTCTAAAAGGGACCCAGTGATGGCCCAGGAAGGATCAGAAGGGCAAGTTTCTCCATGGAAAAAGCCATATGGGCTTCTCAAAGAAGGTGATGTGATTGCCCAATCTTCTAAGGCCTAAAAGTCCACCAAATCCACAGGAGGTAAAACAAAACCTAGAGCATTTATGGAAATACAAATAGGGATTTAGAGGGATTTGTGTCAGGTGATACCCTCAAGACTGAACTTTGAATAGAACGTTAAATCGCATCACCCTATCGCAAGGAAGAAGTCAGTAAGGTTAAATAGGGAAGTAGTAACACCAACTTATTCTCTTAGATCCTACTGGCCACCATTCATAGATGGACTTAGGTGGGCAGAAGCGAGAGTAAAATTTAGGAGGACCCACTGGAAGCCTATTCAAATATAAACTCATTGAAGCTCTTAGTCACTTTATGATGCAAAAAGTTTAATTCGTTTCCCTAAGAATTTAGAGGAGGCTATAAGGCTTGGACCAAGTAGTAGAGCACCTGCCTATCAATGGCAGGGCCCTGAGTTCAAATTCCACTATTGTTTAAAAAAATTAAAAAGAAACAAATCATACTTCAGATACATTCCTGCACAGTGGTTTTCTAGGCAGGCTTTGAGACCAACTTAACTTCTGGCTTCATCACTTATATGAGTGACAAATTGTTCAAGCTCCATGCCTTAAATTCCATCATCCATAAAATGAGAATAAGTTGCATTGAGTTTTACGAGACATTACAATAACATAAAGGTCACTTGTTCAGTAGTTGACCTGATAAATTATTCCTTAAAAGGACAGATTGTAGAATCGTGTGTGTGTGTGTGTGTGTGTGTGTGTGTGTGTGTGTGAGAGAGAGAGAGAGAGAGAGAGAGAGAGAGAGGGCACACACACGTATGTGTACCTGTACTGGGGCTTGAACCCTGGCCCTCCAGATCTCCTTGGCTTTTTCACTCAAGGCCGTAGCTCTACCAATTGAGTCATAACTCCACTTTTGGCTTCTTGGTGGTTATTTGGAAATAAGAGTGTCATAGACTTTTCTGCCCGGGCTGAGGATCATGAACAATGATCTTCAGATCTCAGCCTGCTGCATAGCCTGGATTATAGTAGTAAGCCACTGACACCTAGCTTTAGAATCATCTTTTCTGTCTACCTCTAATTACCAGACTTTTTTTATTGTTGGGTAAGAAGATCAGGAAAAAAGAAAATAAGCAAGGAACTGTTAAATCACTGAATTATAAGTTTTATCTAAATCATTTGAGTCATATGGAGACACTTAACCTCGATTTTCCTATGATTTTTTTTTCTTCTACAGTTCTAATCACCTAAGACAAACCAATTAAACTTCCTGCCCTTCAAGGATTATGTGTTCCCATCTCAGCCTCACTTAGAATTTCAAATGAGATGTCATCTTCTCAGAGAATATTCAATTGTTCTTTTTTCAACTCCTGTGATTTCCTAATGTCACTCATTCAGCCAGCCTTTATTAGGTGATTTCTATTCTTGGAAGGCAGTATAAAATTTTTTTAAAAAAGAGGAAAAGACAAATCATTCAGATAGGAAATTAATTCCTGCAAAAAATGTTTTGTCTTTTGCAGTGCAATGACACCTTCGAGTTTAGAAACAACTTTGCAGATTTAAATAGGAATGTATAATCCTGTCCAGATTTCTCAATATATGATCATAAGCATTCGGCAGAAAGGAACTATTGCTTAGAAAGGGCTGTGACATGACTCAGAAGACTACAAAATTTGTGGAAGGCCGAAGGGATGCTTCAACCCAGGTCTCTGACTCTAGGTCCTGATTGCCAAAAACACCATCACCTACAAACCTTAGTCTATGAAACTTTAATAAAAAGATCTTTTGCAACTGATGAGATATATGTGCTACATCTTCAGGAGGAAATGAAAAGACTCCTTTTCTTATTATAAAACAGAGGCACAAAATATATATTAGAAAAAGACAGCCTTTTCAACAAATGGTATTTGGAAAACTGAACATCCATATGTAGAAGACTAAAGTTGTATCCCTGACTGTCTCCCTGCACTTCTATCAACTCAAAATGGGGGGAAAAACCTTCAACATCAGACCTGAAACCTTGAAACTACTACAGAAAGGAAGAGACACATTAGAACTTATTGGCATAGGCTGGAACTTCTTGAAGCCCAGGGGCTCAGCAAATTAAAGAGAGACTCAACAAATGGGATTGAATCAAAAATTAAAGTTTCCGCTAGGTGCCAGTGGCTCATGCATCTTAGCTACTCTGGAGGCTGAGAATGGAGTATCAAGGTGCAGTTCAAAGCTAGCCCAAGCAGGCTCTGATTAACCACCAAAAAAGCTGGAAGTGGTGCTGTGGCTCAAGTGGTAAAGCGCTAGCCTAGAGCAAAAAGAAAAACTCAGGGAGAGCACACAGGTGCTTTGATCAAGCCCCAGGACCAGCACAAAAATTATAAAAAATAATTTCTTTATAAAAACACTAAAAGGTTTCTGCACAGCAAAGGACACAGTTACTAAGCTAAAAAGAAAGCTACAGATTGGGAGAAGATTTTTACCAACTATACATACAACAGAGGCCTAATATCTAGAATATACAAGGAGCTCAAGAAACTAACCTGCTCCCTCAATCAGTAATCCAATTAATAAATGAGCAAAGGAGCTAAAGAGATACTTCTCAGAAGTAAAAATGTCCAATAAACACATGAAGAAATTCTCAGCATCCCTGGGCCATAAAGGAAATTGAAATCAAAACAACCTTGAGATTCCATATCACTCCAGTAAGGCTGGCCAGCACCAAGTACACAAACAATAAAAAATGCTGATGGGGATAAGGGGGTGGGGAGGAACCCTATTGCACTGCTGGTAGGAATATAAACTAGTACAACCACTCTGGAAGGTAGTTTGGAGATGCCTCACAAAACTAAACATAGAACTACCATATAATCCAGCGATAGCACTCTTGCATATCTATCCAGAATGCTACAAGTCGCAATATGGTAAAGACACTTGCATATCCATGTTCATTGCTGCCCTACTTACAATAGCCAAGTTATGGAAACAGCCCAGATGTCCTACAACAGATGAGTAGATCAAAAGAATGTGGTTTATTTATATAATGGAATTTTACTCATCAGAAAGAATATTATGGCCAGGCACCTATGTCTCACACTTGTAAGCCTAGCTAGTCAGGAGGCTGAAATCAAAGGACTATAGTTTGAAGCCAGCCCTGGCAGGAAGGTTGTGAAACTCTTATCTGCAATTAACCACCAAAACACCAGAAATGAGCTGTGATTCAAGTGGTAGGACACTAGCCTTTAGCACAAAACTCAGGGACAGTAACAACAGAGGCTGGAGGGGATGTGGACAGAAGGGAACCCTACTGCATTGTTGGTGGGAGTGTAAACTTGTTCAACCACTCTGGAAAGCAGTATGGAGGTTCCTCAAAAGACTCCACATAGGGCTGGGAAGGTGGCTCAGTGGTAGAGTGCTTGCCTTGCATGCCTGAGGCCCTGGGTTCGATTCCTCAGCATCACATAAGCAAAAAGAAAAAAGCCGGAAGTGGCGCTGTGGCTCAAGTGGTAGAGCGCTAGCCTTGAGCTGAAGAGCTGAGGGACAGCACCCAGGCCCAGAGTTCAGGCCCCACGACCGGACCCCCCCCCCAAAAAAAGACTCCACATAGAGTTCCCCTATAACCCAGCAATCCCACTTTTGGGCAGTTACCCAAACAATCACAAACAAGGGTATACTAAAGCTACCAGCACAACTCTGTTTCTCACAGCATTATTCACCATAGCTAAGATATGGAACCAACCCAGATGTCCCTCAATAGATGAATGAATCAAGAAAATATTATATATATATATATATATATATATATATATATATATGAATTCTATGCCTCCATCAGAAAGAATGACACTGCCCCACTTGTTAGGAAATGAAAAGACTTGGAATAAATTATATTAAGTGAAGTAAGCCAGGCCCAAAGAAACATAGGTCCCATGGTTTTCCTTATTTGCAATAACTTGTTGCAAATAACAAGTACTACTTGTCTTACCAGACAAGTAGAAAAGGTCAAAATCTATGCACATATGACCATATAAGATGCTAAGCAAAATGAACCCCAAGATAGGGACACAAGAGATTTTTTTCTTTGTTGCTGTTGTTTTTAATGTACTTATGATGTACTATGTATTTTTTTTGTTTCTTTTGTATGGTCTTTCCCCATGGTATAACCCCTGTTTTCACTGTATTTGATTCCAGTACCCTGCATCTTGTATATACATTTTTCTAATGTGAGGAAGGGAAATAACAAAATGCTGAAACAAGGATACACATTGACACATTATAACAATGAGATGTACAAGACACTATGTGGAAAACATACTTTACAACTTGGGGAGGTGGAGGGAGGAGTTGGGAGGGGAAGGGATGGTGGGGGAAGAACAAAGGAGGAGTAACAATGCTCAATAAGAAATGGACTCATTACCTTACTCATGTAACTGTAACCCCTCTGTACAGTATCTTTACAATAAAAATATATATTAAAAAAGAAAGACATGTTTCTTTCATATGTATTTTAGATCTAGCCTTATATGTAGAAGCTAGATCTAAAATACAAACATATATAACATACAAACATATATATAACATATATAGTTTTATGCATATACACACAAAGGATGGTACGCTTAGGAGAGGAATCCAATGGAGTACCTCCTGGAACTAAGGAACTGTTTAACATAATGAATACTAGCTACTAGGAAGCAGAACCATGTTGGGGGCAATAAGGAGGGGCACACGAATGAAAGGAGTGAAGGTGAGCAAATGCAGTAATTATATTCAATATCATTATGTAAAAATTAAACTATGAAACTTAAAGGCAGGAATGAGAGGGGAAAATGGGGGAGAAAGATGGAAGGGTTGACTGATCAAGTTGCATTGAACTTATAACCTGACGTGGTATTGTAACCTCTTTGTACAACCACCTAATTACAACAACAACACAGCTGGGCACTGATGGCTCATGACTGTAATCCTAGCTACTTTGGAAACTGATGTCTGAGGATCACAGTTTGAAGCCAGCCTGGACAGAAAAATCCCAGAGATTCTGATCTCCAATGAATTAGCCTAAAGGCAGAAGTGGAGGAGTAGCTCAAGTGGCAGAGTGCCAGCCTTCAGCGAAAAAAGCTAAGCAAGAGTATGAAATCCTGAGTTCAAGTCCCAGTGCTAACAGGCATGCGTGCACGTGTGTGTACACACACACAAACACTATATATATATATATATGAATATATATGAGAATATATAAATATATAGTTTGAAAATATGTGTCTACTCAATGACTACAAAGGCTTGAACCTATTCATATAGCATGTTTATATACACAGAACCTATACTTCTGCAAGCACTGGGAATATTATAATGAACAAAATGGGGGAAATCCCTCACTCTCAGCAAGTTTGCATTCTAGAAAAGAAATGGCACAAAATATGAGAAACAAATGTCAGTTGGTGATAAATGCTACTGATAAAAATAGAACAGGATGAGGAATTATGGGGTGTGGGATGCTGTGATAATTAATTTTGTGGGCCTCGGTTAATTTGACTATGCCACATGGTGCCAGTTTAAACATTATCTTCGCATGTATCTAGGAGAGCGTCACCAGATGAGGTTAATATTTGAATCAATGGGCCCAGAAATGTACATGGCCTTCAGCACAGTAGGTAAGCATCAATCCTGATTTCAGTAGGGGGAAAAATGCTGAAGGAGGAATGTACCCCTCTTGTTTTATGCCTGTCTGCTTAATGGTGATATCAGTTTTCTGCCCTCATACTGGGATTTACTCCAGTTCTCAAGCCTTCTGACTTGGACTGAATTATGCCACCTAAGTTAGCCAGCAAATTCTAGAACTTTTTAGCCTCTGAATACGAGAGTGACTATTTCCCTGGAGAACACTAATATAAATGCTAATGCGCAATTGAGAAAAATCTTCAGTTGAGTATGGTGGTACATGCATGTAATCTCAGCTACTTAGGAGGCAGAGATTGGGAAGATCACAGTCTGAGGCCAAACTGGGTAAAAATTAGCAAGACCCTATCTCGAAAACAAGCCACGCATAGTGTTTAATTCCTCCAGTTCCAGCTATATAGGAGACAGAGGCACAACTAATTCTGTGGATCTTTATCTCTGAGTCAACACGTAGTCCATGATAGAGACACTTCTAAAATAAAATTTTAAAAATCCACACAGCCAGGTGCTGGTGGCTCACATCTATAATCCTAGCTACTCAAGAGGCTGAGATCTGAGGAGTGCAGTTCAAAGCCAGCCTGGGCAGGAAAGACTGTGAGACTATTATCTCCAATTAACCACCAGTATGGCACTGTGGCTCAAATGGTAGAGTGCTTGCCTTGAGCTGAAGAGCTCTGGGAGAGTGCCTAGGCCCAGAGTTCAAGCCCCACAACCGACCCCCTCCCCCAAAAAAACACTTTATAGCAAGGTTTTGACCTCTGTTGCTGTAGATAAATTCCTCTTAATAGTCAGCTTGAGATATCTTATTTATTGGTTTTCACTCGGTTAGGCTCCCTGCAATGAGACTCAAAGTCAGAAAAACACATTTTGCATTCAGAAATAAGTAGGAATCATGAAGAAGGTTATCAGTCAGACATTAGATATTAAAGTAAAGGCTTCAGGATATGTAATGTTCTTTTAAAATTTAATATTTAGACAGGTACTGGTGCTTACACCATAATCCTATCTACTCAGGAGGCTGAGTCCTAAGGATCAAGGTTCAAAGTCAGTCTGAGAAAACTCAAGATAATCTTATCTTCAATTAACCAGCAAAAAGCTTGAATTGGGAGTATGGCTCAAGTTGTAGAGCACCAGCCATGAATGAAAAGGCCAAAGGAGAGTGTAAGGCACTAATATTAGCATACCCTTGCATGCATGCATACAAATACATTTAATATTGTCTTTGAAATATTTCAAAGTAGATCATTTTTAAAATTTTTTGTTGTTATTATAAAGATGACATATAGAGGGATTACAATGTTGGTTCTTATATCTCTTATCTTTTACTTAAATAAAAGTCCTATGTCTCTGAAGTGATTTTTAGATTTACGTAAGTTTAAATTCCCTTAAAAATTTAAGCCTACAATATAGTAAACTTGGAAGAAATGAAAGAGGTTAACAAGAAAAGACACATAGAAAAAAAAAGAGATAGTGAACATTATTTGGAACACCTGAGATTTATACATCTTACCAATACTGACATTTATATTTTCAGTAAAGACTGTAGTTTCAGATCTTCTGGTACTTTGAAGGTTTGGAATCCAGTGCTTTACTTAGTTGGCATAAGCTGTTAATCAGGGCCAATTGGCCTGACTAAATAGTTCTCTACACGTTTTCCACATTATCTCTTTGAATCTTCACAGCATCCCTATGAGGTAAATATTACTGTTTCTGCACCAGTTTACCAAGGCTGCTATAACAGGATTCCAGAGGAGATTCTGCAGAAATTCATAGTCTCACTGTTCTAAAGGCTAGATGTCCAGGGCCCAGATATCAGCAGGATTGGTTTCATCCTCACTGCCTCTCACTGTGTCTTCTCAAAGGCTCCCTTCTGTGCCGATCTATACCCAAATTTCCTATTCCTATAAGGCTATCAGCCACATCTGAGATGCAAGAGGGCAGGACTTCACACACACTGGAGGAAGGGATACAAAATAGTCGGTCATAGTTGCTATGTAGATGAGAAAATGAGGGCACAGAGAAGTCAAAACATGCCTCAAAATTCATTCAGGTCATTGGTGCTGATGGCTAGGACCTGGAATCCTAGCTACTCAGCGGGGGAGATCTGAGGATTGAGGTTCAAAACAAGCCTGGGCAGAAATGTTCATGAGACTGGTATCTTCAATTAACTAGCATAGAGCCGGAAGTGGAGTTCAAGTAGAAGGCCACTAGCCTCAGGGGAAAAAGCTAAGGAAAGCCCCCAGGCCCTGAGTTCAAGCCTCAATATCACCACACATAAAAATGCTATTCATTTGGTAATTATCAGGGCACAGCTTAGAAGCTAGGAAAACTTTTTATCGTCCCATAAAATTTAACTTTCTCTACTAAAAGTAGTCACAACACATAAATGAAACCAAGAATCTGCAGCATAAAATCAGTTACGAAATAGTCACACTATTCCAACCACAGATTATCATTTCATGAGTATAATGGTGAACAGCCTCAGCTCAACCAAAAAGAATCTGGGTTAAATTAAGAGAAAAGGAAAAATTCAGTAGAAGAGAATTGACAAGCTCACAGATCTGATAAGGAAGCTAAACAATAGGGATCAGAAAATAAAGCAGAAGCAAAGAAAGCTAAGCAGCAAAATGATGCTTAGAATGATGCCCGGAGATGCTAGTGTCATAACCTTGCCAACAACCATTGGTGCTAGACCCTAGTAGATAATGCTGACACTTGGGCCACCCATCACCTATGTACCTTGGATGCTCCTGTCCCTATCATTCCCTTAATTCAGAACCTTGCTTCTTTCTATCACTTGTTTAAGGTTTGCAACCCCAGGCTAAGGCATCTGCCTAGTGTGGGCCACTTCATACACTGCATCAGGAGGAGCTGGACAATCTGTCACTTAGCTTCAAGTCTAGGGAACAAAGACAGGAGGGGTGTTTTGATATGAGACAGCATAAATAGCATTGCTAAGAGGTTCAGTGATGGTCAAAAGAGATCATAAGGAAAATACTTCCTCTATAGGTTTTCCACAAAGGAAGAAGAATACCAGGTTTGAGGTTGGTAAATGACAACAACTCCATTGCCAACAATCAAAGCATAGACATATGGGTTACGGCCTTGAAAGGAGAACGTATTGTGAGGCCATATGTCTACATTGTTAAAAAATAAAAACAATTTTGAGTTTATATTCTCAAGTCTGCACACCTATCTAACACTCCAGAAACATAGAGATTGGAAGCCACATGTTAACACCATGAAAACAGCAATCTGTCTTAAAAGAAGCAGAAATTCCATCAGTAACTGACAACTATTTATTTGATGCATGATAAGCACTAGAAATAAAAATATCAGCATGACACAGGCTTTGCTTAGGGAGAAGTTAGTCGGATGAGAGACACTATGATGTGAGGAGCAGAGTTCATTGCTACAGGTAAAGATCCAAAGAAAAGGCCTAGGGGGAAGGTTACCAGGTAAGAGATCTGAGAGCCACAGGAGCTAAAGAAACCTGTACCAGGAGGCAGGTTTCGAACTGGTTCTTTCACTACAGCATATACATCAAGGATAGGCACCATGGTAGGACTTATATCTGCCATACACTGAAGAGCTATGTCCCTCCCCCCAAATTCATATATTGAAACTTAACCCCTTCCCATATGAGGGTATGTGAAGGTGATGTCATAGTCCATGATATGGAGGAACTCAGGAATGAGACTATTGCCATTATAGAAGAAACCACATGGAACTCCTTCAGCATTTTTCACTATGTGAGGGTATAGCAAAATCTATGGCTTTGAACCCGGAAGCAGGCTCTCATCATACTTTTTAGCTGGTACTGGGCTTCAACACAGGGCCTTTTCCCCTTTCATAGCTTTGTTGCTCAAGGCTGGGCTATGCCAGCTGAGCCATTCCTCTGCTTCCAGCTTTTTGCTGGTTAATTGGGGATAAGAGCTTCATGAACTTTGCTACCTAGGCCAGCTTCAAATCATGATCTTCAGTTATCAGCCTACCAAGTAGCTAGGATTACAGGCATGTCCTACCAGTGCCCAACTTCACCAGCATTTTGATCTTAGACTTCACAGCCTCTAGAACTAAAGGAAATAATTTTTTTGGGGGGGTCTGGTCGTGGGGCTTGAACTCTGGGCCTGGGCGCTGTCCCTCAGCTCTTCAGTTCAAGGCTTGCGCTCTACCACTTGAGCCACAGCACCACTTCCGGCTTTTTTCTTTTTGCTTATGTGGTGCTGAAGAATCGAACCCAGGGCCTCAGGCATGCAAGGCAAGCGCTCTACCACTGAGCCACCTTCCCAGCCCCCTAAAGGAAATAATTTTTAATAGGCCATTTGGTTTACTGTACAGCAGCCCAAACAAAACAAACTTTATGAAAAGATTCAGGACATTTCCCTGCAAGCTACCTACCACTTTCTAAAACATATTTGTCAAACAGATGAAACTACTTATATGTTAATACTCTTCCTAGTTTTGGGAGCTCAATTTTTTTCACTATAAAATAAAAAGTTATAAAGCCAGGCACTGGTGGCTTATGCCTGTAATCCTAGCTACTCAAGAGGCTGGGATCTGAGGATTATGGTTCAAAGCCAGCACATACAAAAAAAGTCTTTAAGATTTATCTCCAAGGGGTTCCTCAAAAGACTCCACATAGAGCTCCCTTATGACCCAGCAATCCCACTTCTGGGCATTTAACCAAATGATCACAAACAAGACCATACTAAAGCTACCAGCACAACTATGTTTATTGCAGCATTATTTACCATAGCTAAGATATGGAACCAACCCAGATGCCCCTCAGTAGATAATGGATCAAGAACATGTGGTATATATACACAGTGGAATTCTATGCTTCCATCAGAAAGAATGACATTGCCCCATTTGTTAGGAAATGGAAAGACTTGGAAAAAATTATATTAAGTGAAGTAAGCCAGGCGCAAAGAAACATAGGTCCCATGGTTTCCCTTATTTGCAATAACTAGTATATGTCTGAGACAAGCAGAAACAGTCAGATAAGTTGATATTAGGTGAAATGAACCCCAAGATAAGGATTCAAATGTTCTTTCTTTCCTGTGATTGTTTCTAACACATTTATAAGATGATTTCTTTGTTGCTTTGTATGTTCCTCCCCCATACTATAATCCCTGTTTTCACTGTATTTGATGTTGGTAGACTTTGTGGAAGGGAAGGGAAAAAACAAATCGTTTAAATAGGGATACAGGTGGACCCATTGCAACAATGAGATGTACAAGACATTATGTTGAAAAACGAACTTTATAACTTTGGGGGTTGGGGGGGAGTGGGGAAGGGGGCGGGGGGGAGCGGGAAAGGGGTGGGGGCGAGGAAGATGGGACGGGATGGGAAGGGGAAACAAAGGAAGAGGCAACAATGCTTGATAAGAAATGTACTCATTACCTTGCCCATGTAATTGTAACCCCTCTGTACAGTATTTTCACAATAAAAAAAATTATACAGAGATTCTAAATTATGTATGTATACATAGATAGCTTGAGTTATAGTATAAACACAGTACTGCTTTATTCTATTGAGCTCTCTTTTTAAAGCAATATGCTTGCTATAGTTCTATGGCATTCTAGAGAAACTGAATGAGTTTAAGGTGGACCTGTACATGATGATAATAGCTATCACTCACACCTTCCTTCTTTCTCTGTATGTCACAATGAATAAATGAATAAGAAACAAACAAAAAAAAAAAGACATCTCCAAGGAACCACCAAAAACAAAAAGCAAAAAAAAACAAAAAACAGAGGTACATGTGTGGCTCAAGTGGTAGAGTAACAGCCTTGAACAAAAAACTCAGGGACAGTACCCAGGCCTGAATTCAAGCCCCACCCAAGACAGGCATTAATTAATTAATTAATTAGTATAGACTAGAGAAAATAATGTCTGTGGTCCCTGCTGGTGCTGACATCCTAGGACTCTATCTCACAAATCAAAGACTCATTCAAATTTTTGCAAACTAATGATAAGTCTGCAGATACCAGCTGTTGAGACTTTGGTAGATGGCTGATTTCCTTCTGTCTGCAGAGGCTGAGGCTGTGTCTGTGAAATGCCAAAACAACCACTGAGCTCTGTCAAGCAGCCCATCAGTACTGAGGAAAGGAAGGGCCTCCAACTCCTCACTCTGCAGGAACAGTTGGCTTAGTTTAAATGCTTTCTCTATGACCTCAGGCTGATACAAGTCCCACTGGCTGGGTTTTCAGTGACTGAAAGGCATAGGCTCCATCCACATCGTCTCTAATTGCAGGAAATGCAAATTACTTGTGGTAAAATATGCCTTGAGACCACTTACGTAAAAGCACTCTGCAACCATAAAGTGCCATCAGAATATCTTTTCTATTATGGCTAACAGTGATGTGCCATTAAAAAACTATAAGAAAATTGGGCGAACTATTAACTTTATGTTTGCAAGGTGAAAAGGTATGTTCTTGGATATGCATTTCTATGGTGTTGGACATAAAAGAATGAACTTACACTAACTTCATGCCTGAAAACTAAACAAGAGGAAAAAAATTATCAACAATGTTATCCACCTCTCTGCTTGTAATATTGTTTTATCAACTCCTTGTCTCTGGGCAGAGTACACTTGGAAGACCTGATACTGCCACGTATTGACCAAATGGTGACAACCCAGTCACCTGACATCTCAAAGGTTACTCATTCACTGGTAATTAGGGAATGAAGCTATCAACCTCCCAGAGCCTGTGAAAGCATGTAAGAAGTGAATCTGAAAACAAAACAGCCTATATAATATCTATTATTATCTTACTGAAATTTCCCAGCAACTATGATGTTTTTGCCTGGATTTCTTCTTTCCTGATTTATGAATGATATAACAAAGTCCCAAGAAGGTTAAATTAATGACTTCAAACAACAAGGCTAGTTAGGCCATTAAATGCTTATGTTTGTGCATATATTTGTTTGCTTGGGGCTAGATGTCATTTTGTTACATAATACGGATATAACTAAAAAAGAAGAAAAAGCTCAGCTAAAAACTTTACCATTAGCTAAGTAGTTGTCTCTGTCTTGAGCAGTGATGGAGAAAGAACAATGAATCCAAGCCCTTCTAGGGCCTGACAAACATAATTTTCCCCAGCTTTATTCATCTCCATAAGGCAATTAAACAGAAGGCAGAAAAGAAGAGAGGAAAAAAATAGCTCACTGCCAACTAATGCACTCTATATTCTTTGTTATCACTTCCCTTCCCCCAGACTTCAGTTCAGGTGCAGCCTCTAGAAATTGAAGCCTGTGAATTTTCAACATATGGAGTCTCTGTTTCATTTCACAGTTCTTGAAATGACAGCTAGTGCACAGGTTGTCACTGTGAATGACAGATGCATAGAAAGGGAGCTTAGCCTTCCCCACCATTCAGAAGGGAATTGCCAAGTGATATTTCTTTACCATCCCAGGAAGGCATGTCAGCTGTTGGATTGGACATCTAACTTATTTGAGCCTCCATTTTCTCATCTGCAGAAGAGGTATTTTGGTGCTGTAATGCTAGCAACTGAGATCTGTGGATCATAGTTCAAAGCCAGACTTGGCAGAAAATTCCATGAGAATTTCATCCCACGAACCAGCAAAAAGCCAAAAGTCAAAGTATGGCTCAAGTGGCATGGTGCCAGCCTTAACCAAAAATGCCAAGAGTACAAAGCTCTGAGTTCAAGCCCCCATACTAACACACACACACACATTCAAGCCCCCAAACTAACACACACACACACACACACACACACACACACACATGCACACATGCTCACATGCACAGACACATGCGTACACACATACTACAAAGAAACGGTATTCTAATATCAATTTCATAGAATTATTAAGAATGAAATTAGATAAGGTACATAAGATGAAAAGAAATTAAAAGTAAAGTCCCCAGCACAGGGGTTTGCATATGACATATATTCAGAAAAATCACTGTGGTATAAGGGCTGAGCACCCAGACTCTAACCTGGCCCCTGGGATTAGATCCTGGCTATGTCATTTACTAGTGGACACTTCATCAATCCTTTATCTTCTCTGCTATACCTCTGCTCATTGCTGACCATGACAGTGTCTATGTTACAAGGATTGTAAGATGCTTAATACAATACTGACTAAATTGCAAAGAACTTATGCATTCTCAAAACTATATCTAGGAAATACAGAAGCTGAAGGAACCATCTGAGCTAGTCATTGATGGTACCACCACGCTGCTCACCATCCAAAAGTACTGCTAGCCAGCTCAAACCACAATCCTCACATCTCAGCCTCCTGAGTCACTAAGATTACAAACATGAGCCACTGGCTTGGAGAGCAAATTTTATAAACTGCTTTTGTTGATGCTTTCACAACTGTAACTCGATGTTTATGCAAATAAGCTCTACTTCATATTTCATTAACTTACATAATGTTGAATTTTATTACAGATTTAACAGCTACAAGTACAACTGAAATTAACAGTTTAGCACCAAATAGATGTAACTCTTGGCAAGTAAAAACTAGTAACTAATAGAAACTCAATTACTGGGAGTGAAAGATTATATGTAAAGTAGAATAGTATCTGCAGCTGCCAGAACTCCACCTCTCACAGGTTACCAATGGAAACACTTACAGAGAAAAGAAAGCCCCAGTTTACCTGTACCCAGTACCAGGAGTACTGTTAAGAGTGTCTACTAAAAACTGAAGGATGCAGGAATGCCTTTGGGGTCGTTAGTGGGATTGGTGAGTAGATTCATCAGAGAGTAGCAGGGATGAAGAGAGAGAGGTGGCTTTCCTCTCTGGGCTGTTACCCTTCCTTGGACCAGTCATCAGCAGGCAGTCTCACTGCCTGTCACCATCAATCTTACTATTCCTACAAACTCAGGCAGCTCCTCTGATCTCCTGCAGGCTTGTTTTCCTGCCATCTGTTGGAGGTGGCAGCCATAGAGCTGAATCCAGTTCATGCACAGGTAGGGATAAGGTTTTTTTTTATGGGGGGGAAAGGGAAAGTGAGGATCTTTGGACTATTTTTTCATCATGCCAGCACTTCAAAAACTATGTATGCAAAGCAGCACTGGGCTTGGTGGACCACTTCCCTAGGCTGTGTGCCCAAGAACAGCCATGCCCCCTGGGAAGCTGGCCCAACTCCCTTTAAGAGACGGTTGCCCAAGAAAAGACTTCAGGTCTGTTCTATCCCCGTGGCATGGGAAAAATGGTTGTCAAATCATGCTACCTGTCAAGTCACAGGAGACAGGAGGTGGAGGAGAAACCAATGACATAAAAGGCAAGGGAGCTCGTAACCTCAACCAGGAGGTGATACACACAACTGAGCAGGAATTCTGTAAATGTTTGTGGTTGAGATTAATGTACTACTCTCCTGTTAAGGATGTGTGCTAGTTTGTCCTTGAGGAGTCCAATTTTCTATGTTCCCATAGCTATTTTATGACTAGTCACAGAGATTTAATTATGTACTTATTTGTCTATCTCTGCACAAAATTAACAGTGCCTTAGCAGCATGGGCTATGTATCAGCCTTACATTCCCAAGAACCAATACATACATTTGCTTGCTAATCTGATGGATGGGTGGATGGATGGAGCGTGTTTACAGTCAAATATTTTAGATTTCCTCCTAAAACCTCTGGGAATTAGGAAGAGGACTTCTCATAGATGAGAAAAAAGTGTCACACAAGCCAAAGTATACTAGTATACAAAGTATGCTAGTACACTTGACAAAGCCTTTTCTCATAAAGGCGAAATCTCACATTTTCAAAAAAATCAAACAAAGCCAGGAGCAATGGCACATGCATATAATCCCAGTTATTTAGGAGGTGAAGATTGTCAGGATTGAGGCTCCAGGTCAGCCTGTACAAAACATTAGTGAGACTCTATTTTGATCAATAAATTGGGCATAGGCACCTGCCTGTTATTTCAGTAAGTGAGAGGATCACGTTCCTAGCTAGCCCAGAGTAAAAGAAGTAGATCCTACCTGAAAAATAAAGTAAAAAGGCTAAGGACATGGCTCAAGTGGTAGAACACCTGCCAAACAAGTGTGAGGTCCAAACTCAAAAGACAGTGCTGAGCAAATAAATTTATAAAATGAGAAGGCATGGAAGTGGCGCTGTAGCTCAAGTGGTAGAGCACTAGCCTTGAGTTGAAGAGCTGAGGGACAATCCAGGCCCAGAGTTCAAGACCCACAGCCAGCCAAAAAAAAAGAGAGAGAGAGAGAGAAGGCATCATTTTAAAATGTGGAAATGATACCAGACTCTCTCTCTCTCTCTCTCTCTCTCTCTCTCTCTCTCTCTCTCTCAATGAAGACACAAATATCTAAAAATCCAGTTATAGGCAGAGCCAAGGCCTAACCCATCTCTCATCTTACCTCTTCTTCCTTCTTACCTCTTAACCTCTTGTGTGCTAATCACACAAAGCTCTTCTCTATCTGGATGTTGCTTGGGTCATTTGCATATTAACACTGACAGAGTGACAGAGTGACAGCCAAGGAAATGATGTGAAAACTTGGAGAAAGCTGACAATCACACCTGAGGGCCTGTCAACACAGGAAGAACAGAGAAGCCACGCATTCACCACCCAGCCTTGCCGCCCGTTCTCTGGACCCTCGCACTTGAGGGATATGCTGAACTGAACAAAACTTAATTTTTTTCACTGAGCCTTCTCCTCTGAAACCTTAGTAGATTTTCCTTGACTTAAAAAAAAAAAAACAATTCAAGTTTACTTACTTTCTGCTATTCTACTTCAGCTACATTAGCAACAAGAAAACTGTACCATCTCCAAAGTGATTCATTTATGGACTTCCACACTGGTGTGAATATGAAGGGTTCCACCATGATGACTGTCACTTGGACAGATTGAACCAAATTTAATTTCTCATGAAGACTGTGATGGTATCAAAGTTATTGTTTTAGTTCCCTATGCTCTTGTAGGCCAAAAAAAACAGAAAATATTTGTCCTGATAATGAGGAGATTATCCATAAGCAATGCTTGGATCAGAGGTAGCTCTTGCTGCCTCCTTTCTCCTGGACTTCATAGCTATTTGTCAGTGTGAGACACCATTGCTTGACATAAAGCTGTCATCAGTGAAGGACTCTGCTTGGCTAGAGTCATGCATAAGCCTCAAGTACCCTGCTCCACACCTGGGAGTAGTGGGGGGGCGGGATTCACACCTGAATGGAAAGTGGGTTCTACACAGGAGGGTTGGAAGGAATCTGCTGCCTCTCTTGGTCTGAGAGGCACCATACATAGTCTCTATTCCCACAGGAGGAAAGGGGACAGCTAGACCAGCAGGGGAAGTCTCATCCCTTCCCACTCATCCACTGAAGTACCCGGAATGACTAAAGAAGCGTGGTGGGTGTGTGCGCCTGCCCGCCCACTGAAGCCTAAGCTATGTGCTGTGGCAGTTTATGAAGTGTGTCAAGGTTTGGCTAATGCCTGATGTTTTTGCTCTTGATGCAGCTACTCCTGAGGCAGAGCAACTTCCTGTTTTGTCCCTGATTGCTCCAGATGCATGCCTTGGTTCCTCATCAGTTTCTCCAAGAAAGCCCAAACATGCCAAGCACTTTGTGTATCTAAAAAAAAAGCAAGGAGGAGACATCCCATCACTGTGCAAGCTTCTGGCATCTAGAGTCTACCTCGTAACACACAGCCATGATCCTCTCATGAATCCTCCTGCAGCCACAAGACGTAGTGTCCGGAACACCAGCTTTCCATCCGTGCCTCCCCAGTTCGCCACCTGTAGGCTTTCTCCAGGACAGAAATCACGTTCCACTCATGTGGGGAAGCCCAGAAGTGCCAGCTAGGATCAACCAATGAGGATAAAGAACCCAAAAACACATTCCCTTTTCTCCCAATTTGAGATGAAACAATCTTGAGAACTTCATTACAGTTCCTCAGTGCCTTTGGGGCTGACCTCTAGTTGCTCCCAGTGGAAAGTCTCTCTGAAACACATTAGTGGCTTTCTGACTTCCCTGCCTCTCTGTCCCCTCCCACTTTGTGCTTTTGGGATAAGCTCCAGCAAAACTTTACAAACCCTTCTCCCCAACAGGCCTCTTCAGCGCTCCAATCTACACTGCAGATTCTACTCTAAACAACTGTGCTTCCCCACCAATGGTGACTCTCTGAAAGGAATTGAGCCAACTCTTAGAAAATAAAACCTGCCTTCCTCATCTTTTACACAGGATTATTCATGGTAAGAAACACGTGTTTAAGCTGTACCATATAACAGGGCAACAATGAACATAGCTTGTCCTTGCCCAGAAAACCCCCTGCTTCTGGATCTGAGAATTCAAATACCTAGCTACAAATTCATTAATACCACCTAATTGTTGGCCTCAGCCAAATCACATATTCTGGATGTCTATTTCATCATCAAACCTAGGTCCCTGTGAATGCTAAGTTAAGTGTGCACCCCACCACTGAGCTACAGTACCAGCCTTCACTATCTCCTAATAGGAGTTAAAAAGGAGGGAGAAGAGGTGTGGGGGTAACAGAAGGAACCAGGAGGTGACACTACTCACTAGAACAATGAGCCACGGTCTCTCCAACTGCTCAGCTTCCTTTCCTCGTAAAGCAAGAGAGATGGTGTAAATGGCCTCTCATCTTCTCCAGCTCTAAGAGCCACAGAACCTGGATCTGCTTCCCTGATGGTTGGGGAGTTAATTACTAGCATGTGGGAAGAGTTAGTGATTGGTCTAGCTGAGGTTGTTTGCAATGTAGGCCACCTGCACCAAGGCATGTGGATAATTAAGAAGAAAAACACATGTCATCTGAGATTCTCACACTTCACTGGGCACACAGAAAGATGGTCTGTGTCTCCTGAGCAGAAAAGCAGGATGGTTCTTGGTGCCTCTAGAAAACCTCACTGCTGAGCTCTCCAGAGTTTAATCAACACAGAGGAAATTGTTAATGAAAGAGCATCCCAGATAACATGACCCATAACCCGTCAGAGCATCCTGGCTGTCACCTCCTGAGTACAGTTTGCCCTCACAGCGGAGGGCAACCACAGGAAACATAGGGACCCAAAAGCCATTTTCTCTGCTTTGATATTGTTTTCTAGTTATAACAATGGGCTGTGACCTCCACAGGGAGCTTTGAAGCTACAAAACAAAGGAGATCCCATAGCACGGTCTATTGGGAGCCTTCAGATCAGGCTTTGAGACACCAAACTGCTGAGCAAACCCCTTTACCTCCACTCCCCCCCCCACAAGCCACCAACTCTTCATTTGTAAAAACATTGGCAATCATACATACCTTGATGTGAAGATCAGAATGACGATGTATATGCAAGTACTTCATGTGCCAGAGCCACTTCCTTCCACTCTGCAAAGACACTGGGTTTAACGGCTGAGCACACAGGTGCTGCCACTTGAAAGCATGTGCTCAGCCTCCGGCTGCTATTACGAGGATGAGACATGGAACAAGTCTCTTAATTTGGGCCTCAGTTTTCTTACCTCCAAAATGATGATGATAGTATTTGCTACATCAGAAGGGGCTTGGGGGCGGGGATGATTAATTTTATGTGTTAGCTTGACTGTGTTATTATTTGTGTGTGTGTGTGTGTGTGTGTGTGTGTGTCCGTGAGGGTGTTTCCAGATTAGGTTAGCATGTGGGTCTGGATGGACAGCTGGGGAAAATCCACCTTCAATGTGGAGAAGCACCATCCAACCTGCCTGGGGGCCCAGGCATCAAAGATACATTATTCTCCAGAAGTGGGGCACACTTGTATCCTGCCCAGAACATCAGACCTTCAGGCTGACTCTAAGACTCAATGCCAGCAGCTCTTTCCCTCTTTGAGGCTCTTGGTATTGAACTAAGTCACTCTATCAGCTTCCCTGGTTGCCAGGCCTTTGGATCTGGGATCAACTACCATGAGGTCATTGCTAGGGCCCCAACCTGCAGACAACTCTCTGTGAGACTTGTCAGCTGCTATAATCATGTGAACCACTCCCCTAGCAAATTTCCTCTCATATGTCTATGTCCACATTCTATTAATTTTGTTAGAAATCTGGAATCAAATGTTCCAGTTGATAGGAGATTCTCTTTGGGCTAAAATGAGCTTTCAAAAATATGTCGTTATTTTTGTACTTAGCATAGACTCCAGAGCCTAGCACCGAACCTGACACATTATGAACATTAAATCAATGTTTGTTTTCCTGTCCTCTCCCTCATCTATCTACCCATGGGTCCTTCTGAACAGGCAAAACATCCCTGCTTCCCATACTTCCCCACTTTACTTCCATTTCCATTTACGTATGCCTCTTTTCAAACACAGCTCTGAAGAATGGCTGTAATCTCAATGAGGACCTAGAAATCACCATCCATTTTGACCCCCATTGTGTCTAGGCTGATATGGGATACAGGTCTGACCTCTCCACATCAGAGTGACCTTGTTGAGCAGCATGACACTGGTCATTATCACTGCCTAGGTTAGAAAGTACCAGCCAAAAGCTCCACTCACAACCTGGAAATAGCCTGAGTGGGCCTCAGCCAGGGACATTTCAGGCTGGTCTACCTGGGCCCACAAAGGCTAAAGGAAAATGAAAAATGCCATTGAAGCTACTTGGCACCATACAGAAAAACTACATATATGTATAGATGTGTATATGTATGTATGTATATCTGTGTGTGTGTGTGTATATATATAGAGAGAGAGAGAGAGAGATAAGTGTGTGTGTGTGTGTGTGTGTGTGTGTGTGTGTGTGTGTGTGTGTGTAGCCAGGTACCTTGTTACCAGCAGCTATAATCCCAGCCTCTAAGGGGAAGTGATCAATCCTCTAGGGAGGATCAAGGTTCAAAGTCAGTGCCCAGAAAAAGTTAGCAAGACCACCATTTCAACCGACAAAGCTGGAAGTCGTGGTTGTATGCCTGTTATTCCAGTTACAAGGAAGACATTTATAAAACAAACAACAATAACAAAAAAAAAACAAGGACAGAAGTACAACCAAAGCAAAATAGGCTAAAGGTGTGGCTCAAGTGGTAAACACCCACTACAGTGAAACCCTGAGTTCAAAGTACAATAGTAAAAAGAAGTAAAAGATTATTGATTGAATTCAAAAGTAATTATGCTTTTCTACTGAATGTAAGAAACTGCTCTGTGCAATATAATAGCCCCAAATGTGGCCTATAAGCCTTGAATTCTGCTACATAATGTTCCTCAGTTTTCTTCTCCAGCAATGGCATAATATAATAATAGAATATACTTCTCTCACTTATTGTGAAGATCATAAAGTGATCACAAACTTGAAAAGCCTGGAAATTGAATAAACTGACATCGATTGGAACTGTTTAAATTTGAGAGATACCAAAATTCCCTTCTGCATTTCTTTTCTAGCCACATGGAAGAACATTAACACTTCAAGCCTCCAGGGACTGTTAGCCTGATATATCCTACCCTAGTGTCAGGCAACTATAGGTGCTTCATAAATGTCTGATAATGGAAGAATTAACAGCTACCACCACCATTTCCACTTTCCTAATCTTTAGGACTCGAGGAAGCATCATTTCCTAAAATGAAAATTTTCAGATAATTCAGTGATACAGACACAGCAGACCCAATTGTCCTAAACCAATCAGGTAATAACTGGGAACCTTCTTGTTCTTGTGGTGATGGGCCTTTATCATTAAATTGCTAAAGAGACAATAGTGAGCTCATGGATGTAAAACTCTCCATAGTCTTCAAAGTCCTTCTTGAGTCAAGAAAAGTCAGAACCATTAAACTTTTTAAATCCTTTATTCCAATTTTATAAGTATAACCCTAAGGAGAAAAAATGAGCTGCCAAGATCACCACACTGTTAGAGATGTGTCTCTCACCTGGGGCTTTGGAAGAGAGGTCACACAGCAGTGTACCTGGTGCCATCTTCTTGCAAAATTACTTCCATGCCAGAAGTTTTAGGGATTATAAATGTGAGGTCCTATGTGGTTTTGCTGGGTTGTTTCATTCTTCTTTTTTTTTTCTTTTCTCTTTCTTCTTTCTTTCTTCCTTTCTTTGTAGTGAGGCTTGAATTCTGGGCCTTATCATGGCTAGGCAAGTGCTCTACCATCTGAGACCCTCCACCAATCCTTCTTGTAAAGATAGTTTATAGAAATAGGGTATTGCTTTTATGCCAGGGCCAACTCAGTCTTCCATCCTCCTGTTCGTGCTTTCCTGCTTCATGGTGACACACACCACCATTCCCAGCTATCAGTTAAGAAAATGTCTTGCATACATTTTGGGCTAGTCTCAAACCATGACCCCTTCCAAAGTAGCTAGGAATATAGGCTTGAACCACAGATCCTGGCTTGTACTGTTTTCTTACTTACATGCTTCTGATCAGCAGATTTCTTTACAGGTATTTAAACCTAAGAAATTTAAGTGTTTGAGACTGCACATAAAACAGAAAATGTGACCAATATCATTTTAAAAACTGATTCTACATTTTAATTACCATAATCCCCATCTGCTTTTTTATTTTATTTTGTTCACTAAGGGGGAAAGGAATGGAGCCTATCAATGCACTTGTATTCTGTGGAGCTCATGGTGTTTCCTTGAGAGTGCACTAATTATACTTACCAAACCATGTGCTCTGTTCCAGTTGAGAAACATCTCAGCTGAAAAGCTTCTGCCAAGGGGAATAGCAGATGGGGAAACAGCCTATAAAACAGGCGCTCTCTTGGGGACAGGAGTCTGCTTGCCAACTACTAAAACCCCTTCTGTGTCTATGGCAAGAGGCAGGCAAGGGGATGCCAAAATCTGACTTCAAATTACATACAAACTTAACCTAAATGATAGTTCAGCCATTGTGTGTATGTGTGTGTGCGCGTGCTGTGCGTGCATGTGAGCACACATGTACGGGAACTCAGGACCAACTTTTTGCTCAAGGCAACTCTACTTCCAGCTCTTGGCTGGTTAACTGGAGATGAGTCTCTCAGATTTATCTGCCTGGGGTGGCTTTGAACTTCAGTCATCAGATATCAGTTTCTAGAATAGCTAGGATTACAGGCATGAGCCACCAGTGCCTGGCTGCTCAGACATCTTTCAATAAGATAGGTACAGCTTCCTGATGCTGTGGGCTTTGAAAGTTCTGCTCTTTAAAGGTCTAAGCCCAGCCTAATGGGCTCAGGAGAGATTGTGATTATTATTATTATTATTATTATAGAGGTTGTGATTATTATTATTATTATTATTTGTCAAGTGATCCACATTCCTTATTTCTAAATCTCATCACAGCTTTATAGTAAATTGTCATTATTCCTCTATAGGATAAATGTTAAAAACAAAAGTCTTGGACAAATTAAATTAATTTAAAGTTAAATTACCCAGTCCTCCAACTGGAAAGTACAGGGCCAGAATGCAAGCCTGAGTCTGTCTAGCTTTTGAAGCCTGTGTGTTCTTTCCAGCTACCTTATCAGATTATGTTCTCTCCCACAATGCATTCCAAAGTATTCAACTTACAATAAAGGCTGGAAGTCCAACTTCAAGGGAAGAGTCTGCTTAACAATGTTCAAGGATCTTCCTTGTGCTGAGATTCAAAGATGACAAGATGTTTCCACACATGAAAGTCCTCTAAAAGATAAACCTTGAGACTACTCCGGTTCTCAGCTTGTGGTAGCCTTCAATCAAATATTCTTCTTTGGACCCTCCTCTGTACCCTACCTTCAATGAAAAGAATCCAGTGTGCAAATTATTATACGCAAACTGTCTGCAAGATAAAACTGGGTTCTGTTTCCTTTAAGTGGAGGTGAGGATGGACCTCCCCCAGGCCTGGAGAGATGGAGTAGTAAGTGATTTATGGATCTGAGCTGAAGCAACTTTCATTCTTTGAAAACATGTCTTTTGAGCCAGATGCATGGTTCATGCCTCTAAATCTTAGCTCCTCAGAAAGTTGAGATCTGAGGACAATAGTTTGAAGCCAATCTGGACAGAAAAGTCTATGTTAACCATCAAAAAGATGGAAGTGGAGCCATGGCTCAAGTGGTAGAATACCAGCCTTTAACAAAAGCACTAAGGAACAGTTCATAGGCCCTGAGTTCAAGCCTCAGCATAAATATTATAGTATTTCATTCATATAAGGCATCCAGTGGAGTTAAATTCAGAGACAGAAAATAAAATGGTGATTGTCAGGGACTAAAGGAAGTGGAGATGAGGAATTAGGATTTTGAAGGAAATGTTGAGATAGAGTCCCTCTGGGTAGCTCTGACTGGCTTGGACTCACAATCTTGAAAGGAAAGGAAAGGAAAGGAAAGGAAAAATTAATCTTCCTATCTTCCTGAAAATAAAATAAACATTCTATCTGGGCATTGGTGGCTCACAGTCCTAGCACTTAGGAGGCTGAGATCTGAGGGTTGTAGTTCAAAGCCAATCCAATCAGGAAAGTCTGTGAGACTCTTATCTTCAACACACTACCCAAAAAAATCCAGAAGGGAGGTGAGGTTGGAGTGATAGAGCCTAACCTTGGGTAAAAGAAGATCAGGGACAGCACCCAGGCCCTGAATTCAAGCCCAGGACAGGGAGGAAAAAAAAAACTTCTAGAAGAATCTAGAGATGTGGCTTAGCAGTAGAGTGCCTGCCTAGCAAGCTCAAGGCCATGAGTTCAAACTCCAATACTGAAAAGAGAAAGAGAGAGAACACCTTCTAGGGAAAAACATTAAGGTCTGAGTCCACAGATAAGGGGACTAAACTCTGTAAGTTACACTGCTATTAAAGATCAGCACCAGAATTTGAACTCAGCTTATTCTATTCTTTTCCATGTGCCATTTTCTGTGAGCTCACCTCCATAAGTAACTAGGCAAAGAGGAATCTGAGTAAACCTTCAAAGAGTAAAAACTTCATAGAGGGGATCTATGGAAAGGCTGGGGCTTGCAACTGCCAGAAGTGGTCCCAGACAGGACACAGCAGGAGAAAAGGTAGGAAAGTTCCAGAAGTGTTTCCGGGACAATGAGCTACGGGGTTGGCATTAGTTTGAGACACAGGCAGCAGAGAGGAGGCTGGAGATGTCCTTGGGACACAGCACACCCAAAACGGAGGAAAGCAGCTTAGATTCATGGGAGAGCTCCAGGTGCTACAACACTGAATGAGGTGAGTAGAATGAGGCTTTGCCAACTGTGTGTGTAGAAAGGAGAGAGGGAATTTTAAGGTCCACCTGGGAAGGGCCAGTGCAGGCCCTGTGCAGACAGACGCCTCCCTCTCCTGCATAAGTCTCTGCCCAGTACCTGCGTTACCTAGGTAACTGGCACACGTGGAGGCAGTCGCCTCCCTCTTCCCTGAAATCGCATCCTGGATCACCCTGGTCAAGGTTACTCCTCTCATCAGATGGTGGGAGGGTCCCAGGCTCTGAGGTCACATCTGCATCCAGTGGGGCCATACCTTCCCCCACACACACCTGGCCACACCTTCACTACACCTTCCCTAGATAAGCCCCAGCACTGCAGCTTCCCTTCCCTTTCCTGCCTGGTGCAATTCTCAACCCTGGGTGAGGCCAGCAGTTCAGAAATAAACTTCTCTCTGCCTGAATACCATGTGTTGTCCTCTTCTTCAGCTACCTAATTAAACCTAAAAGGAATCTGGAGTGGTGAGTGACCTGGAGATCAAAGCTGTCCATACTACCGATGGTGATACGGCTACACAAAAATCCCAAGAGAATCTGAAACCAAATTATTAGAATTGATTTTAGACATATTGATAGGTAAGCAAATATAGTGTTGCTTGACCATTAAAATGAAGGCAATTGATACATGCTATAATATGGATGAACTCTGATAATGTGCTAGGTGAAATAACCAGTCACAATAAGACAAATATCACAGTATGCCATGTACATAAGGCGCCTGCCTAGTGGAGTTAAATTCAGAGACAGAAAATAGAATGATGACTGTTACAGGGTAGAGGGAGGAAGGAACGAGGAATAGGGGATTTTGCAGGGGACGCTGGTGAAATAGGGTCCCTCTAGGTAGTCCAGGATAGCCTTGGACTCATAATATTCTTGTAGCCCCCCCAAAGAAGTTACATAATGGATGATTGTTTTTATATGACATGTCCAGACAGGCAGGTCCTCAGAAACAAAAACTTGATTGGTAATCACTGGGGAGAAGGGAATGGTAAGAAATGATAGCCCAAGGGGTTCTGGGTTTCCTTTTATGGCGATGAATATATTCTTGAATTAGATAGTAGTGATCATTGTATAACTTTGCAAATGTATTAAATGTCACTGAATTATAAAAACAGCTAAAAGGGCAAATTTTACGTGATAAGTCTTTTACCACAATAAAAGTACTATTATTCGTCTTCTTATAAGTTGCCTATTTTAGAAAAACTCTGAAAATGTGTCCAAGAAGACATGCTTTAATCACAAGTTTTAGTTAACAACAGGAAAGGGAAAACTTAGGTTTCCTTCAGTAGAACAACAGATATATTTTGGTTCATTCATACCCTAGTACTAAGCAACAGTACAGGGATGTTCATAGAAACATTATTCAAAATATACATAGGTAGAAAAGCTCAAATATCCACCAACTAATATCCATTCAAAGCAAAACGCCCAAACAAGTCCTTAATCCAAGCTCTTTAATTGTCTGACCCTTGGCTCTATTCAGCTCTCTGGGGCATCTCACAATGACCATCCTCCCGCTTGGCGACGCTCTATCTGTTCTCTCCTCTCTGGAAACAGACCTCCCTGAAGCTTCTCTTCAGGCTCTGGGAGCACACCTGATTGTGCACTTCTCTAGCGAAAGAACAAGCCTAAGAACAGGCCTGTGCAGGGAGGGGCTTGGGCAGAGGAAAGCAAGAATGGCATTCTCTTAATCCTGGAAGCCAGTGCAGGCCCCTGGCTGCTCAGATATGTAAGTGGCCCTGGCCTTTATTACCATGACTCCCGGTCTTACAATCTAAGCATGTCAGGCCTCTGAACATCAAGAAATGTACTCTTTCTGAAGAGCAGATTTTGTAAATTTGGATTAGGCACCAGCATCCACAATAATGGGTTTTAACAGCTGCTAGCTAATGCCGCCACTTGAGCCAAAAAGTGGACATTCTTGTGACTCTTGCTGGCTATAGCATTTTCATTCCTGGAAGTAGCTCTGTCGTTTCTGCCAACACTCAAGCCATTAGCTTGTCACAGTCTCTCAAACTGTCTGCGTGAAGGTGGCTGAAGCTGACCAGAAGGACCACTGCCACTCTTCTGCTCTCTATGTCCTCTCAAGTGGCTTTGACCTTCCATTTCCCCCTCACCAAGGACCAACCACGACTTTGTGCATCAACATAACTGCAGCTGGCCAACTTCTACCTCAGTGATTTGCTCACCCTGAGTCCTGCCAAGTCTGGAGAAAGCTCCAGGTTTCTCAGCTGCCTCTCTCAAGCATGTATTACAAAGACAATGGTCAAGAAAGCAAGGCAGCCTCCTAGGGATCCTGAAGCATTATTAGTCCATTGGCCTGAATTTCTATTAACTTAAACCTGGAAACAAAACAAAAGCTTTTTGACGTCCTTTATTTTCAGTCCTGCCACCCAAAATAACAACCCTCATCCCGTCTGCTGCATTTCAGACAACTTTCATACTCATTATTTCTTCTCTGTTGTGCCTTTTCAAATTCTAAAATCAGACATTTAATTCAGCAGTTGTTCTCCTTTACTGTAATTATTGCTATAAATTTCTAATTAGGCATATCTGACATTAAAATATATTTTCACGGTCTTTTTGGTTTCAAATGTTTAGTTTATTATGGTTTCTTGTTTAATTCACAAACCAATCATGTGTTTTTGCATTTTCCCTTTTTTATTATCACTTCATTCATCCCACTCCTTTTTCCTACGTTCAATTTAAGTGTACTCTTTAGGGTCCCTGAAGGAGGGTCCGTGAGTGAGAAACTTTTTCAGTCCAATGCAAATTTAACTAGTGTATGTGTTAGCAAAATGAAAATCAACTCCTTTTAGCCTTTCCATTTATTGCTATTTATACTATGTATTTTATATCCTTGCTTCTCAGTGCTCATTTTCTTAGTGCTTACAGAAAATACTGAGTTGTTCACAAGACAGTTTGTTGGAAATGAACTTTATAACTTAGGGGTGGAGCACTTCATGGGTAGGGGAAGAGGGAAAAAAACGAGGGAGGGGAGTAACAATGTTCGACAAGAAATGTGCTCACTACCTTACATTTGTAACTGTAATCCGTCTCTTATCATCAACTTGACAATAAAATTAAATTAAAAAAATACTGAGCCCTCCCCCACGGTATAACCTCTGCTTTCACTGTATTTGATGTTGGTATAATTTGTGGAGGGGAAGGGAAAAAACAAATTGTTTAAATAGGGATACAGCTGGATCCATTGAAATAATGAGATGTACAAGTCGTTATGTGGAAAAACTAACTTTACAACTTTGGTTGGGGGGGAGGAGGATTGGGAGGCGGGGGGGGGAGGAGAATGGGGTGGGGGGGGTGGGGGAGGATGGGAAAGGATGGGAAGGGGAAACAAAGGAGGAAGCTACAATGCTTGATAAGAAATGTACTCATTATCTTGCCCATGTAATTGTAACCCCTCTGTACAGTATTTTCACAATAAAAAAAAAGAAAGAAAAGGAAAAATAAAAAAATACTGAGTTTTTTATTGTGAAAATACTGTACAGAGAGCGCTTTAAAGCACATGTTTTGCTATGTACTGAAAGATTTTTTTTTATATCACAGTAAACATCTTTTCTCTTAAAAGGTATAAACCATTTTTGTAGCTTTATAAACGCTGCTTAGTACTTTTAAATCTGCTTATTCTTTTTCTTCACAGTCCTTTTCCTTTTTTAGGGTTTCCATTTATTTTTTTGCATTTGTTTAACTACCTTTTAAGAAATACCTATAGTCTCTCATATTATTCTATTATAAAATTCTTGGGGTTCTAAGTATGCTGTTTATGTACTTGTTATTCATGTGCTTCCTTAATAGGATTTTAATGTGTAATGCAGGCTTTGCCTGGAGGAAATTATATGGCTTGGATAAAAGAATGTTCCTCTATCATGAGCTTGTGGCAAAAGGTCTCAGGAGCCTGCTTGAAGAGATTCCCACAGGACAAAGATAGGAGAATTGGGGCCTAAATAAAAACAATATCTACAAATCAATTGTTAAAATGATGCTTAAAGTCATGGGCTGTGATACTTTTAAAACAAAATTAACAATCACTTTTGGAGAATGATCTTTTCGGCTCACCCTTGTACGTAAAGTAATAAACATCAATAAGAAATGTCTCTATAGAAGTATTCCAGCTAATGGATTAAGAGCTATTATAATAAGAAATCATCACTTTGCTTCTTCAAATAATATCACATGATCTACTCAGTGGTTATCAATGACTTTCAAAGTCACAAGGACAGAGACAAGAAATAGTGTTCTACAATGGAATTTTATGCTTCCATCAGAAAGAATGGCATTTACTTGGAAAAAAAATCATATTAAGTGAAGTAAGCCAGACCCAAAAAAACATAGGCTCCATAATTTCTCTCATTTGTCCTAGCAAAGAATCACAATAGTTCAATAGCTATGTACATATGACCATATAAAATGATGCTAATCAAAATGAACTCCAAAATACAGAAACAAGAGGTTTGGGGTTTTTTGTTGTTGGTTTTAATGTATGGTGTGAAGTTCTTTCTTTCTTTCTTTTCCCTTTTGTTTATCCCCTGTTGCTACTGTTTTTTATTTTGGTACCCTGTGTATGTTTATCTGTTTTGGGGAAGGGAAAGGAAATAAAATGGCGAGACAAAGGACAAAGGGTGAACCAATGTAAGAGCAAAACTCACAAGACACTATGTTGGAAATGAACCTTACAACTTGGGGGTGGGGGATTCAGGCAAGGAAGGAAAGTGTGAGAAAAATGAGGGAGAGGGGTAACAATGTTCGACAAGAAATGTACTCACTACCTTACTTATGTAACTGTAATCCCTCTGTACATCACCTTTAAAATAAAATAAAATAGAAAAATAAAGAGAAATAATGTTCTTTCAAATACAAAAAAATGGCCCCTTGTAACTAATGTAATCATGAAGCACATGCTTAAGTCCCCAAGGGACTGGGACAATATGATTTTAAGCACTGTTGTGATTTGGAAATAAAATGCCTCCAAAGACTCATGCATGAAAGGCTTGATCCCTGGTGGTTGGTACTACTGAGAGGTGACTGGATCTGAGGGTGCTAACCTCATTAAGGATAAATCCACTGATGAGTTCATGGCTGAATGGGCCATTAGGATAGGAAGTAGAGCCTAGTTTCAGGAAGTAGGTTACTGGGGGTAAGCCTTGAAGGGCATATCTTGTCCTTGGCTGTGTCTGTTTCTCCTCCTTCTTTGCTCTCCTTCCCTCCCTCCCTCTATCTCGGTCTCTCTTTCCTTCTGTGACTCCCTCTGTCACTTTCTGTCTCTGCCTTTCTGTCTCTGTCTGTCTCTGCCTCTGTCTTTCTCTGTCTGTCTCTGTCTCTCTCTCTCCCCCCCCCCACTTCCCTCCTTCCTGCCCTCCTTCTTGGCCCTGTAAGATGAGCACCATTGCTTCACCATAATATTCTGCTTTGATATGGCTTAGTACCAATGAAGCCAAATAACCACAGACTGAAACCACAACCCAAAATAAACCTCTCTTCCTTTAAATTGATCCTCTCAAGTGTTTTGTTACAGTCATAGAAAATTAATACAACATTTAAACACACGTAGACTATTAAACTTGCTTTGTATCAAGTTGTCAATACAAAGGTGAGGGAAATCTTTAAGACTAAGTCATTTTCCTATAACACATAATTACATATTATATATATATATGTGTGTGTGTGTGATACATAGACATATATGTCATATATATCATATATACACAATATACATCTATATATCCTATATTCTGAAGGTCTAGTTATCTGAGTGCACAGAATCTTAATGTGCTTACTTTATGTGTTTCACAGGTAATCATATATGTCTATCTATTGGGTAGCCACACGACATCCAGAACCATTTAAATGACAGTTTCCTGTTATCATTGACTCTCCCCTTAGTTATATAAGCAAGCTCAGCCTTACATGACTGCCTGTAGATAAACAGGTTGAGACAGAAGCTTTAAAATATCTATGAACATTAGCGCTTTATTTTTTAGGGCTTAGTCTAGGCAACACCAGCATTATGGCACCCAGACTTTCCATGACTCAAGAGTAACAATAGCAAGTTTGTTTCTGTCAGTGATGAGGAACACTGAGCCACACACAGAAACAGCCAGCCCTTTGTTAAGAAATAAAATTAGGCTTTTCAAGAGAGAAGTCCCCAGACAAAACAGAGTTCAAATGTCCTCTCTCATTATTAACATAATGAACTTCATTAGTTCTTTTCTATTAATAAAGTAGAAACTTAAACATTTCAATTAAAAGTCATTTTGAGTCCTTGGTGTCATTTGTTTCTGGTACATTTGGTTCCCTGCCCTTCTGTGGAAAGGTTGGAATGGAAATCAAGCATGAAAACTGATTACAAACCCAGGTGAACTGAAAATAGAATAGTCACCCCCTAAACAGGAAATCACTAATTAGATTTTTTTAATTCAGCGTAAATGCTTCCTAAATTGCATGTTAATACAGAACCTCACTGTATATTGATTGGATTTTCCTGATTCAAAGGATGTGCTGGCTAAATGTGTCCCTAGAGACTTAATTGTACTAACCATGCTACTGCAAAGGTTGTATTTAAATCTAGATGACAAAGCTCTGAGCCATCCTTTGTGCTGATAGAGATTGAAAGCTGGTCCTTCTAAATTATCACTTTTAATTTCTTTTATCTAGGCTTTGAAAATGTCAAAAACGTTCAGACTGTCACTGAACGGAGGTGAGGTTTAGTAAAGCTTCCCTTTAAATGTAGGAACTCTTCATTTAGGATCCTTGACTTCTATCAGAGAATAACAATTTCTGGCCGGGCACTGGTGGCTCACACCTGTAAAACTAGCTACTCAGGAGGCTGAGATCTGAGGATCACAGTTCAAACCTAGCCTGGGAAAGAAAGGCCATGACGTTCTTATCTCCAATGAGCCACTAGAAAACCAGAAGTAGCACTGTGGCTCAAGGGGTAGAGCACTGGCCTTGAGCTGAAGAGCTGAGCAACAGCGCCCAGGCCCAGAGTTCAAGCCCCACAACTGACAAAAAAATGAATTTCTGGACAAGTCACAATGGTAAGAAAACTTGGCAGAGCTTAATTGAGTAAGTAAACAAGCAGGCAAGCAAACATGCAGACAAAAGGACAAGCAGAAGGGCAGGGGCATACTCTAACAGAGTGGATACTTTCACAGGGAGATAGGGACAAAGAGACAGAGGCACAGAGAGACACACAAAGAGACAGACACACAGCTCATTGGGCTGTTGGGGGAGTTATAGGGTAAAGGCAGGGGGTCCGGCTTCCAAGTTGTGTAAAGATAGGTACTTTGTCTTTGCTCTAATCATACCTGTTGTTACTTTCTGAATGAATCCTGCCATAAAACAGATCCTTAACCTTGAGATAAGGAGGTGCCCTGCTAGTTGCATTTTGGGGCAGGAGGTGGCTTAAGTTTGAAGAAGCAGTTTTTCTCAGAAAGGCATATATCCTGCCCACCAGTCCACCTCCATTTTAAGTGTCTGATTCCATAGAGAAAAGGAAAGGCCATCTGCATCTGAACTTTGTTTCCTCCTGCTCCCCTTCCCTTCTTATCTTTTCCACAAGGCCAGAAGATCTTTCCTTTGTTCTCCAGCTAGGAGCATTCCCTGCGCCATAGCCTTCTCTCCTCATTTCACATTCTGCTTTAGTCCTATTAGAAAAGTCAAGGGTGGGGGCTGGGAAGGTGGCTCAGTGTAGTAGAGTGTGGTAGAGCGCTTGCTTTGTATGCATAAGGCCCTGGGTTTGATTCCTCAGCACCATATAAGCTGAAAAAAGCCAGAAATGGCACTGTGGCTAAAGTGGTAAAGCACTAGCCTTGAGCTGAAGAGCTGAGGGACAGCGCCCAGGCCCAGAGTTCAGGCCCCATGACCAGCAAAAAAAAAAAAAAAAAAGATATCAAGGGGAAAAGAAACAGAGTTAACAGGAGGTAAAATGCACCAGAAGTTATTCTGAAAAATATTGCCTGTTTCATTCAGAGAACATTAAGTAGTCTGAGGGGCTTGTGCTGAATAGTTGATCAGGTGCTAGGAGAGTTCTGAAGAAACTCCTATTTGAGGGAAAATCAATCATCAAAGCCTAGATAGTTCAGGAAGGTGACATGAGGTACACAGGATTCAAACTAGGTGTTGAAAGTTTCATATTCCTCAGGCAAGCAGAACAGCAGTGGCTGGAATTCCAGGAGGACAAATGAGATTTAGCCACAGCTTGGTTTGTGTGAGGTGTCTCATGGATGAAAGAGTTTGTTTAGGGGAAGAGTGCAAGAAAAGGCAACAAAAAGCTTATTTAGTGGCTTAATGGTGAGCTCTGAAAGTCAAAGTAGGCACTATAGTACATGTTACCTTTAACATCTTCATGAAACCCTGTCGACACACAATTCCTATACCCCTTTTGCGCATATGAGGACCCAAAAGCTCCCAGAGATGAAGTAAGTGACTTGTTTAAGGCTAAATAACTAGTTAGTTGCAAAAATCTTCTAATATCAAGTTTGAATCTTCATATAGAAGAACTAAACTTGAAACCGATGGTCAATAATTTTGAGTGTGTGTGTGTGTGGCAGGTCAGGGGCCTGGCCCTCTCATACTTGCACACCACCACTGAGCCACACCCTCACTTTCAGCTTTTTGCTAGTTAACTGGAGATAAAGTGTCCCAGATTTGTCTGTCTGGGCTGGCTGCACACATTAATTCTCAGATCCCAGCTTCCTGATTATCTAGGATTGTAGCTGTGAAGCCCCCAGCTGGCCAATACTTTTATCTTTTTCTCCTGCCTTGTTGCAGGAATACTGGTATCCTTATATAAGACATTTACAGCCTCACCAGCACACACATGGAGTTACTCTAAGATCAGTATAAGTCATTGGAATATTCTTTTCTTTTCCCAGTTGTGGGGCTTGAACTCTGGGCCTGGGCGCTGTCCCTCAGCTCTTCCGCTCCAGGCAAGCGCTCTACCACTTGAGCCACAGTGCCACTTCCGGTTTTCTGGTGGTTAATTGGAGTTGAGTCTCACGGACTTTCCTGCCAGGGCTAGCTTTCAACCATGATCCTCTGATCTCAGCCTTCTGAGTAGCTAAGGTTACAGGGGTGAGCCACCGGCACCCAGCTTATTAGAGTATTCTTAATGTTCCCAAGTATGGTATAGGCATGATAGATACTGTTGTCAGTGACAACTGCAGGCAAACTGAATTTTTCCTTCAGTATCTCCACCTTATGTGGTTTACTAAGCACATCCCTTTCCCAGATGCCACAGGCTCTGAAAATATAACCATGTGAAGCAGAATCAGGAGACATTGGTGTCCCAGATTTCATTCCATTTATTTTGAAATGTCATTAAAAATGCATTTTGGCAAGAGTGCAAGCTTTGGAAATGAGACAGGTTTATAAGGGTGTTGCTAGAGATGATGGGCAATCATGGCTATAAAAGTGAGTAAAAGCCAAGTGAGACAGAGAGCTCAATGCAAGGAAAGGCTTTGAAAAGGAAATAAATAGAAGGATATAGGAGAGCTAATAGACACCAGAGTGGTGGGTAAAGTGATCAGAAGAGATGCAGTAAAAGAAATGTTCCTCCTACCTTACACGTATTGCTATCAACTATATTAAAATGGCTAAGCGCATCAATGTGTTGCTCGTTCCTAGCTAACAACTCCACTTGGAAAACTGTCAGAGATCTGCATGTCCTTGAAATGCTAACACGCTAAATGTCTCTTAACCTAATTACAGGCATTGCAACACAATTAGGCTAACTGTAATTTCTTTCGATCCTAATCAATCTCTAGCCTGGAGATGTGATTTTTTTTTTATTCACAACTCTATCATTTCCTTCTATTTTTAGCCTTTTCTCTGGAACATCTTTCAGAAAATGGGGCAGAAGTCTGAAGCGACTGTATTTTAATGGAGCCCTGGTTCTCTTTCTTTTAAAAAAAATAAAAAGAAAAGTCCAGTCATTTATATTATATAATCATAGCTGTAAGCATAAAACTCCATTTCCATGCACCAATGGATTTGAAACAATAAGCAAAGTGCACCATAAATCATATAAATCAGTGCTATTATATATATACATATATATATATACATATATATATTCATCAGATCTGCCCAGGGTGGCTATCCTCATCATAACAGATGATTGTATGCATATACCTGGAGCTCTCACATTCTAGAAGGCAGACTAGTTTTACTGAAATTTGACATGAGCACTGCCTAAGCATTTGTGGGTCTTATTTTCTTCACTGGGCTCAAATGAGCTCATTTCTAGTTTGTGCCTCAAGGAGATTTGGTTGGTCCATAAGTTTCAGATACGTTATTTTTTAACTTGTGAGCATTTTGTACCATTGCTATACCTTGAATTTTATTTTCATACTTCTTTCTACACATGTGGTCCTCAAACTACATTGTTTTCTATACATTTCTATACTGCTCTCTGAGGAAATGGACCTTAGGAAACCTTTTTGTACATATCCACAAAGGAATATAAATGATTTTTTTATATACACAGAGGTTTCATTACGCTATTTCCATATATGCACATAATGTACTTTGATCAAATTCACCCCCTCTATTACTCTTCTCAACTGTTCTCCCACCTCTTTTATAATTTCAATAGATTTTGTTATTTTCACATGTGCCATAAAATACTATGATCACATTTTTCCCCCATCAGCTCTACTAATGCTTCCTTTCCTATGTTCTAACCACACTACACATAGAGGAATTCCTCCTTATCTGTAAGACTATAGTTCTATTTGGTCAGGGTTAACCACAATATACTATTATATATAATTTTTCACAAATAAAGAATTCATAATTTTAAAGCATGCTCTGTTTCAAGTATCCAGGTAAAGAAATCTCACACCATACTATTTTTTTGCCAGTCCTGGGGCTTGAACTCAGGGCCTGGGCTCAGTTCCTGAGCCTCTTTATGCTCAAGGTTAGCACTCTACTACTTGAGCCATCACTTCTGGCTTTTTCTGTTTATGTGGTACTGAGGAATCGAACCCAGGACTTCATGCATGCTAGGCAAGCACTCTACCACTAAGCCACACTCCCAGTCCCACACCACACTATTTTTGAGATGTGCCAAAAAAAAGGTGTAAAGTACTTCCTTTTAGTGAAAAGATCCAATAAGATTATTTTGAAAAAGAGGTACTTAAGAACAAGGACTACAATTGGACTGCCAGAGAAAGCAAAGCAATATGAGATATATAGATATATATAGATATAAACACACACACACACACACACACAGAGATGCTCTTTAACTTCTGCTTTTATATCCAAATAAGCCCATTGAAAAATTCTGTGAGTCCAAAATGATTTTTTTTGGGGGGGTCCAGTCATGGGGCCTGAACTGTGGGCCTGGGCACTGTCCCTCAGCTCTTCAGCTCAAGGCTAGCGCTCTACCACTTGAGCCACAGAGCCACTTCCAGCTTTTTTTCTCTGCTTATATGGCACTAAGGAATCGAACCCAGGGCCTCATGAATGCAAGGCAAGCGCTCTACCACTGAGCCACCTTCCCAGCCCCCAAAATGAATTTAATATACCAAACCTTCCAAACACACAGGATGTTGTGAGCCACTGTACCTATCATTTTTCCTTGTGATTGTAACATCCAGGACTGCAGGTCACCACTGCAGCCCAGTATTGCATGAAAGTGTTATACTAATGCCACTAGTCTGGGAGAAGATCAAAACTCAAAATTCAAAGAACATTCTCTAATAAATGAACATCAATTTCAGCCCACTGTTTGACTGAGAAATTCTGTGAGCAAGTTGGATGCTGTGTGTGTGTGTATGTGTGTGTGTGTGTATGTGTGTGTGTGTTAAGAAACTAGCTCACACACTACGGAGGATTGATGTGTGCAAAATCTAATGGACACCAGCAGGCTGAAAACACAGAAGAGAGTTCAAATTCAGTTCAAGTTCAAAAGCTTTGTGCTGGCAGGCTTCCTTCTTGCTTCTGAGAGGTCAGCCTTTTATCCTACTCAAACCTTCAACTGTTTGATGAGGTCCATTCCCATTACAGAGGGCAGTCTGCTTTCCTCAAAGGTCACTGATTTAAATGTAAATCTTATCAAAAACATATTTACAGAAACATCCAGAATAAAATTTAGCCAAGTATCTGTACAAGTTGACAGATGAAATTAACCATAATAAAGATTTAGTTTCTCTCATCCTCAGCACCCAGCAAAGACTTAATGCATAAACAATATTCAATAAATAGACAGTCCTAGAGACTTAAAACATCTAGTTCAGTATGATCTAGACATTTTCTTTCTTGGTTCATCAGGATAATTACAAAAATTCTTAAATAGTAGCAATTTTCTATTTAAAGATTGATGAGTAATATATAGCTATAGACAAAAATGTTAAGAGAAAAATAAGCTTCTGTCCAAGAAAGGATATGCCGTGCCTATCACAAAAGCTAAGAAGATGTGATAATTTCTCACAGACCCTCCCCTTCTCTGGGCCCTGGGTTGGAAAATTACATCTAGCCAGGGCTCATAGGCCACATGAACCAGAGGTAGACAGAAAGAATCTAGGGATTTGTCCAACAAATTCAGAAAGGCCACATACCCATTCCTTGGATTGTATTTGGCTCTTCAGACCTGACATATAAACTTGAAGACAGGGTGAAACAATAGAGGAATTTGAGGAGCATGAATTATTCTAGTATTATACTTAAAAGTAATAAAATGTGCTTGAAAGCCTTACGGGTGTCATAACAGAGGGACATGTGAGGGCATTCTCCTAATGAGCAATAAAGGAAAATTCCTCTTGAGTTACCTGGGGATTTTATCCATTTGATTCATTGCAGACCTCATTAAAAACAGCATTGATGAATTGAGCTCCAAACCTGGGAGTCATTTTTGTGATCTTGATAATTTTCAAGAAGGGCAAAGTGTCCACATACATATTCACTCACTCAAAACATATTTGTTGAACAAGTTTACACTCCCACCAACAATGCAGTAGGGTTCCCTTCTGTTCACATGCCCCTCCAGCATCTGTTGTTATTAGAGTTCCTGATTATAGCCATTCTAACTGGGGTGAGGCGGGATCTCAATGTTGTTTTGATTTGCATTTCTTTTTTTCTTTTGTGGGCCGTCCAGTAGTGGGGCCTGAACTCGGCCTGGGCGCTGTCCCTCAGCTCTTCAGCTCAAGGCTAGCACTCTACCACTTGAGCCACAGCACCACTTCCTGCTTCTTCTGCTTATGTGGTGCTGAGAAATCGAACCCAGGGCCTCAGGCATGCAAGGCAAGCGCTCTACCACTGAGCCACCTTCCCAGCCCTGATTTGCATTTCTATATGGCTGGAGAGGTTGAGCATTTCTTCATATGTCTATTGGCCATTCTTATTTCAGAGAAGTTTCTCTTTAAGTCTGTAGCCACTTATTTATTGGGCAGCTGTTTCTTTGAGGATTTGTTGTTGGGGGATTTAATTTTTTGAGTTCCAAGTATATTTCAGATATGAGACTCTTGTCCATTGTATGGCTAGTGAAGATCTTCTCCCAATCCATGGACTTTCTATTGATCTTGCTAGCTATGTCCTTTGTCATGCAGAAGTTCTGCAGTTTCATGCAATCCCATTTGTCCAACCTTTCTTTGGTTTGTTGTGGTTCTGGGTCTCTATTAAGAATATTTCAGCCTATGCCAAGGAGACCTAGGGTTTCTCCTATTCCATCCTGTAATGTTGTCAGGGTGCCTGCTTTGACTCCAAGGTCTTTGATCCATTTGAAGTTAATTCTGTTGCAGGGTGATATATAAGGATCTAACTTTCATTTTCTACAAGTGATTAACTAATTTTGCCAGCACCATTTACTAAAGAGGCTGTTTTCTTCCATTCTTATTTTTTTAGCTCCCTTATTGAAGATTAGGTGGCTATAGGTCTGTGCGTTCGTTTCTGGGTTTTCAGTTCTATTCCATTGGTCCTCAGGTCTGTTCTTGTGCCAGTACCAAATTGCTTTGACTATTATGGCTTGGTAGTAGAGTTTGAAATTTAGTATTGATATTCCTCCAGCATTGTTCTTTCTGTTAAGGATCGTTTTTGCTATTCGGGTCTTTTATTGTTCCATATGAATTTTTGGATTGTTCTTCTATTTCCTTGAAGAATGAGGTTGGAATATTGATAGGTATCACAGTGAATTTGTAGATGGCCTTGGGAAGTATTGCCATTTTCACGATGTTGATCCTTCCAATCCAGGAGTATGGGAGGTTTTTTTCCACTTCCAGAGTTCTGCTTTGATTTCCTTTTTCAGGTTTTTAAAGTTTTCATCATAGAGGTCCTTCACTTCTTTGGTTAAGTTAATTCCTAGGTATTTTATTTTTTGTGGGGCTATTACGAATGGAGTTGCTTTCCTGATGTCAGCTATACTTTTCTCATTGTTGGTACACAGAAAAGCCATTGATTTTTGAGGATTAATTTTATACCCTGCTACTTTGCCAAAGTTTCTAATTTGGGAAATTTACCTGAATGATCAGAAACAAGACCATACTAAAGCTACCAGCACAACTATGTTTATTGCAGCATTATTTACCATAGCTAAGATATGGAACCAATCCGGATGCTCCTCAGTAGATGAATGGATCAAGAAAATGTGGTATATATACACAATGGAATTCTATGCCTCCCTCAGAAAAAATGACATTGCCCCATTTGCTAGGAAATGGAAAGACTTAGAAAAATTTATATTAATAAAGTAAGCCAGGCCCAAAGAAACATAGGTCCCATGGTTTCCCTTATTTGTAATAACTAGTATATGTTTGAGACAAGCAGAAAAGGTCAGATAAGATGATGTTAAGCAAAATGAACCTCAAGATAAGGATTCAAATGGTTTTTCTTTCTTGCTATTGTTTCTAACGTATTCATAAGGTACCATGTGATATTTTTGTTGCTTTGTATGTCCCTCCCCCACGCTATAACCCCTGTTTTCACTGTATTTGATGTTAGTATAATTTGGGGAGTGGAAGGGAAAAACAAATTGTTTAAATAGGGATACAGGTGGACCCATTGCAACAATGAGATGTACAAGACGTTATGTTGAAAAACAAACATTACAATTTAGGCGAGGGGGGGGGCAATGTAGTTGTGGAGGTGGAAGAGAAGGGATGGTAGGGGAAAAAAGGAGGAGGCAACAATGCTTGATAAGAAATGTACTCATTACCTTGCTCATATGACTGTAACCCCTCTGTACAGTATTCTCACAATTTAAAAAAAATTATTTAAAAAAATTTTTTAAAAACTATTTGTTAAGGCCCTGTTCTGGGCTGTGAAGATAAAGAGATGTGCAAGATTGCCTCCTACCATCAAAAAGTCTTCTTGATTGGAGGCAGCTGCATAAAGTGGCATTATTTGTGATAACAGAAAACTGGAAAGTAGCCAATGTCTCTGTGAAAGAGTTAAAGAAAAATAATTGTTGAGTAGGTTCACAGTCCTTAAACTCTGAAAATGGAAAATGATTGCATAGCTTATTTGGCAGCAAAGCTTGAGATGCACTAACATGAAGCTAGTTAGTGTCCTTGTTACTCAATGTGATGTTCTCTACATTTTATTTAGGAATATTTGTGTGCTTAATTTACAAAATGCTTCTCCAGGGCTGGGAAGTCAGCTCAGTGGTAGAGTGCTTGCCTTGCACACATGGGGCCCTGGATTCGATTCCTCAGCACCACATAAGCAGAAAAAGCCAAAAGTGAGCTGTGGCTCCAGTGGTAGGGTGCTAGCCTTGAGCTGAAGAGGAAAGCACCCAGGCCCAGAGCTCAGCCCCCACGACCACAAAAAAAAAAAAAAAAAGCTTCTTCAGAGCCTAATCAAGAGGTCTGTGAAATTAATGGACTATTATCCTATACCTTTTTGAAAATATGTGAAAGATGTGTAGAGTTGGAAATACATCTGGCACCAGGTATTTGGACTGAAGACATAAGGGATAACAATCTGTATACTTACTTGATAAGTGTATTTCCACAGCAATGAAAAGGATGAAAGAATGAAAAGCAATGAATAAGTTTCATATGTCAACATGGGTGAATCTCAAAAGCAAGGATGACTATCAAAAACTATGAATGAAACGAAGTAACTCAGACATGGAAAAGTTGAGGATCACATCTGCTATGAAAAGTTCCTATCCTACCAAACTCAGTACTAAACTGTTTAGGAATGTCACATTTTATTAGTGACTACAAACAAAGAAGTCATAAGTACAGATTCCTCTCTAGGAGGCCAAGTCCCACAACTTGAAAATAATATTGCAAGTAGTGTCTTGGCAGAGCATTGGTACACAGAATAGTTAAGGCTTCTTCAGGGAAAGCTTCCCACATGGGCCAGAAAGAGTAGTCCAAGGAGGGGAGGGAGATAGATGGGGTGAGAGACTCTAAACTGGAAGTCTGCTCAAGTCCTGCAACTGCTTCCCAGAGTTACAGTATTATTGATAGAGTCCAATACAGCTACTAACGTCATTGCCTAACTTTCCCTTTTCTTTGCCCTAGATTTAACTTCACAGCCTGACTGGATGAATTCATTCAGATAAAAACTGTCAATAGGAAGTGGGATTAAAATAAAGGCTACAGTTATACAGGGAGCTCAGATGAGAAAGGATGCAATTAATAATCTCCACTCAGTAGGAAGACAAAGTATAAGTGAATCATCTGTAAATTTGCAATTCTGACTTTATAAGCTTATCAAATAACTTATAAAAATTGCTAATGAGATGGCAAAGCAACTTGATATTCAGAATTTGCCTCATTAAAAAATAATCACAATCTCTACTTGCTACCCCCCTACTTGATCCCACTGATAGAGGCTGCTTCATTAAATCTGACTGTAATGGGAAGAGCCTGAGGACAGAACTGCAGAATTCTGAGATGTCTTAAGTTTTACAGTTAGACACAGAATTGATAAGAAAACAGTGGGTAGTGAAATAATAATTATCACATGTTCCTGGTTGTATTCCTTACAGATTTTCATCCCTCATTCCCCCTATCCACTTAGTCTTTATTTCAACAGTATTCCAAGAATTGTGTTAAGCACTAGAGAATAAAAAGTTGAATGTGGTCTTTACTCCTGAAAGAGCTTTCTGTAGGAAAGGATGCAGAGAGGAACAAGGATGATCAGAAGCAATGTAATAAATGTTAGGATAGAGTAAACAAAAAGAGCCACCTACTGGACAAGTCTAGGGGCAACAGACCAGACACATACAATAAATGTGAACCACTACTCCCTCAGGATGTGTTATAAGTTCTAAGGATACTGCTACAATCCCAAAGAGGGCTGGGTGGGGGCAAAAGATGATGCAGACACAAGTTTTAGAGAATGAATCTGACTGGGCAAAGATGTGGACAGCTTTCTTCCTTGTGAAACAGGGTTATTTATTCTTTTATAAAGATGGCATGTCTACTTCCTGCCAATTCCTCATTCTTGAAAAAATGTCCAGGGTTGACCAAACTCAGTTTTGGATAGGATATTTTCTAAGGATCTAATAGTTGAAGTGCCTATAATTATTTTGGACAATCCAGAATTTGAAAGCCTATAAGGGAACAGATGCATTTAAAGAGTAATAAAAAATAACTTCCAACCCAGCAATCCCAAGTTTGGGCATGTACCCGAATGATCACAAACAAGACCATACTAAAGCTACCAGCACAACTATGTTTATTGCAGCACTATTACCATAGCTAAGATATGGAACCAACCCAGATGCCCCTCAGTAGATGAATGGATCAAGAAAATTCTATGCCTCCCTCAGAAAGAATAACATTGCCCCATTTGTTAGGAAATGGAAAGACTTGGAAAAAATTATATTAATAAAGTAAACCAGGCCCAAAGAAACATAGGTCCCATGGTTTCCATTATTTGCAATAACTAATATATGTCTGAGACAAGCAGAAAAGGTCAGATAAATTGATGTTAGGTGAAATGAACCCCAAAATAAGTATTCAACTGTTTTTGCTTTCATGCCATTGTTTCTAACATATTCATAAGATGACTTCTTTGTTGCTTTGTATGTCCCTCCCCCACAGTATAACCCCTGCTTTCACTTCATTTGATGTTGGTATAATTTGTGGAGGGGAAGGGAAAAAACAAATCATTTAAATAGGGATACAGGTGAGCCCATTGCAACAATGAGATGTACAAATCATTGTGTTGAAAAACGAACTTTATAACTTTGGCGGGGGAGGGGGGGATGGGAAGGGATGGGAAGGGGAAACAAAGGAGGAGGCAACAATGCTTAATAAGAAATGTACTCATTATCTTGTCCATGTAATTGTAACCCCTATTTTCAGAATAAAAAATAAATAAATAACTTCCATAACATCTTAGTGAATCATTGGAAAATCCTTGATAATCCAGATATCACAAGTGAAGCTCAAGCAATCATTCACCTGTCTGAAGTTACAAAAATGGAAGGTGGAAGACCTAGATTTGTTTAATTCAGAATTTTTGTCCTTGAGGAAATAAAATTAACAAAGAAATAGTATAGCTTCAAGAAATCATAGCAAATTCTTCCTGTTCTAGATCTCTTCATTTGTAGTTCTGTAAGAGACTCACTTCCAACTCCCACCTCCATGAACTGTGAGGGACTTTACCAGTAAATGAAATGAGAATAAAGTAGTAGTCTCGCATTGTGGGTTTTTTTTAGACAGATACCTCAAGTGAGACAGATTTCTGGGATGCATTTCCAACACCTCCTAAAACTTATCTATATTACTTCCAAAGAAACTACCAAACAACCGTGACTTTGATAAAATAATTATTCTGTGAGGTAAATTTTATTACTGATGAGAATTACACAGGTATTTCCATTATCTCTAATATACAACAATAAAAGCCTAGAAGAGGTATTGCACAACATCAAAGGAATAAATAAGCAATATTGATATTGAGCCCTAATACTTTCTGGAATAAACAACAAAAAATCCTGAACCAGTGCTTCAGCCAAGAATTTCTGAACTACAGACTTGAACAAAAGTAAATCTCCAGAAAATGAGAACATATATTTGCATAAATTAAGAAATATATTTGTTATAAGAAATTGATTCGTGTGATTATGGAATTTGGCTAGTCCAAAATCTTCAGAGCAAGCCAGCAGTCTGTATATTCAAATTAGAGTTCATGAAGCAATCCTGAGTCTGAAGGGAAGATCACACTCTTTTCTCCTTATCCTTCAACTGATTAGTTGAGGCCCACTCATAACATTATGAAGGGTAATTTTCTTTTTTTTTTTTTTTGTCAGTTGTGGGGCTTGAACTCTGGGCCTGGGCGCTGTCCCTCAGCTCTTCAGCTCAAGGCGAGCACTCTACCACTTGAGCTACAGCGCCACTTCCGGTTTTCTGGTGGTTTATTGGAGATAGGAGTCTCACGGTCTCTCCTGCCCGGGCTGGCTTTGAACCGTGATCCTCAGATCTCAGCCTCCTGAGTAGCTAGGATTACAGGCGTGAGCCACCAGAGCCCGGCTAGAAGAGTAATTTTCTATCTTCAAATTCTACTGAGTGAATATTTAAATATTAATTGAATCTAAAAATGCCTTCACAGATAAGTGAGGATTCGTGGGTTTTGTTGTTGTTGTTTTGTTTATTTCTGTACTAATACTGGGACTTGGACTCATGTTCTTATGCTTCTTTCTCAGATATTTTGCTCATGACTGGTGCTTAAACACTTGAGCCATGTCTCCAATTCCAGATTTTTTCTCTTTCTTTCTTCCTTTTTTTTTTTACTGGTCCTGGGGCTTGAACTTAGGTCCTAGATCTTGTCTCTGAGCCTTTTTGCTCAAGGCTCATGCTCTACCACTTGAGCCATAGTTCCACTTCTGGATTTTTAGTGGTTAATTGGAGATAAGAAGATCTCTTAGACTTTCCTATGAAGGATTGGAGATAAGAGTCTCTTAGACTTTCCTACACAGGTTGGTTTTGAACTATACCTCAACCCTTAGATCTCAGCCTCCTGAGTAGCTAGGATTACAAATGTGAGCCACCAGTCCCCAGCTGCTGACTTTTCTTTGGAACTGAAAGTAAAAAGATAACCACAGACACAATTCCAATCTTTTAGTAATATATATATATTTAGTAACATATATAATGGCAATGACAACTATGTAGATATGTACATTGTAATGTGTATATGAAATGTGATTGATACAGGTATGAACCAAGCACTATGGGAACTCAGAAAAAGGAGAAAGTAAGTTTCTTTTGTACGAAGTATGGGTGATGAAAGTGGGTATGGTTGGGGAAGAAGGAAATTTGGGAAGTGCTGAGGAAGGAGTGGGTACTTTCCAGATGGACAGGAAACTGCTAATGAGGGAGCAGCCTGCAGATTGCCATTGAGTTTATCCTAAACCTGGACACGTGGTTGCAAGTAGGTATCTAGATTTAGGATAAGCAGCTTTAGTTCCACTTAGGGAATAGCATTCGCCTTGAGCACAAAAGCTCAGGGACAATGAGCACCCAGGCCCTGAGTTCAAGCCCCAGGACATGCACTAAAGAAAAAAGAAAAAAACAAGGAAGTCCAGTATAGATAATGCCATCACTTCACAAACACCCCATAAAGATTTACAATGGCTTTGTCACTTCTTTGTAAACTAAAGTTCTATAAGGAGAATAATTATATCTGATGTTCTAACCTGATATTTATCAGAGTGCTTAACATATCAGAGATCTTCTAAAGATTTCACCTGGAAGAGCATCGCAGCCATTAAATTTTATTATCTTTGGTGAGGGATATAGCTCATGGGTGGAGTGCTTGCCTAGCATGCACAAGGCACTGGGTTTGAAACTAAAACCACACACACACACACACACACACATACACACACACACACACACACATACACACGCACACAGAGTAAATTTTATCATCTCAACGTCAATATCTTTCTCCATTTTTCTTGTACTGCAGTTTTTAGCTAGGTATAAAGGTCCTTGGCATAGCTAAATGTACATTCCTTCCTGTCTTCACTCACCCTAGGGCCTAACCAGCACTGAGTACATGTTAGATCTGCAATTATACTTGTTGACTAAATGATGAACACATCTGACATTGACACATTCTCATCTCTGAATCAGAGCCTTTCTCATGCCCAGACTTATCCCTGACGTGATACGGCAGACTGTGGAAAATCAGGCTAAGTGAATTAAGGTCAACTCTGCCCCGGAGAGATGGAGTACATGCCTCTTGAGATTAACCTGTATACTTCCCAGGAAATCATGTACCCATACTCTCTATGCAGATTGTAATTTCACCCTGGTGATCAGATGGAAATAGGGACAGGAAAGTTAGAGGGAGAAAGCCCACTGCTAAAGAAAGTCCAAGATGGATGTACTGTGGGAGAAAATGAAACCAGAGCTCTCTGCCATAAATTAGATAAAAGGAAGTCACAGTTGCATCAAAAACCAAAAGAAAAGACAACAGCTCAAATTGAGCCCCAATACTCTCTGTGACTTTGGAAGGTAGTAAGCCCTTTACATCAGAACTGTTTGGTCAGAATATTGAACATTCTAGCTCCATTCACAGCTAAATCCCTGGGCTCTCACATCTCATTTTCACTTAGATGCCTTACTTTTCAATTCCTTTTGACTATACCTTGTTTCAAGTTCCAAGATCCCAAAAGCAGAAATGACTTTTCCACTGTGACCTACATTATCTCTCTTAGACTTGGCTCTCTGGGGGATGAAGCAGAATTGAATGAGCATGGTAGCACCATGATTTGAATTCCACTCACAAACTGTGTCACTGTGGACCTCCCCTCTCTGGCCGTTTCTTAATGGGTTTAATACTATCTATCCTATTCAAAAGATTATTTGTATTAATTGAGATAAATAAGAGTAGTAATTATTTCCAGTATCATTTACCCTCTCACTATCAGCATCTGTGCCCAGGTAAATGCTTTCCCCATCTGGCTTCAGTCCCACGAAGTCTACCCTACCTACCAGCATCCCTAGTAAGAACATTTCTCTGCTTGAGTTATTATTGATTCTTGAATGTTATTCACCAGTTTTGAAAACCTGAGCACTTACTGTGTTCCACAACGAACATTCCCATCCACCTGTGGCTCTTGGATGTAATATGACATTTCTTGACCTAGATGGTAAAGAGGGAAAGATCCCCCTTTCCTGACAGCCCTGAAATGAATGACAGAGAGCCCACAGTCACTCTCCCTACTGTTTAAATAACAGCTTGCAGAGTCTCACCTGGCAGCAACCATGTTTTTGGTACTAAATAATAATCCCTTAGAAAATCAATGCTCTGAAGACCATTAATCATTTCTCAGAGAGAAAATGTCGTTGCCGCTATTACTAGGCAGGAAACTGTTCTAGAAATGATCTAAGGTGACTCTTTTCAACTTTCCTGTCTCAAAGAAACATTTTACCATCAAGATCTAGAAGCTGCTTAACATTTCTTTTCATAATTTACCACAGTATTCAGGGCTCTCAAAAGCCATGTAATTCAACCCAAATTTGTATAGAAAAATAGACTCATACAGAATATGACCATGACCAAGAGGAAGAGCCCAGATGCTTGACTACCAGACAAAAGGCAACCAATAAGTGGGCATCCAATTCTCTTTTGTTTCTTTCTTCCTCCCACACCCAGAGCTTTGCATGTTCCAAGCAAGCACTATACCAAAAACTACATAAGCAACATAACTAACTTGAACCATGGTTTTTGTTTGGTGGTAGTGGTCATGGTGTGAGTTATGTATGTTGGTCGTGTGTGTGTGTGTGTGTGTGTGTGTGTGTGTGTGTGTGTGTGTGTGTGTGTGTGTGTATGTATGTGTTTCTGCAAGTCCTGGGGCTTGAACTCAGAGCCTGGGCACTGTCCTTCACCTTTTTTGCTCAAGGCTAGCATTCTACCAGTTGAGCCACAGCTCCACTTCCACCTTTGGGATTAATGGAAGATAAGAGCCTCATGTACTTGTCTGCCTGGGCTGGCTTTGAACGTCAATCCTCAAATCTCAGCCCCCCCCCAGTAGCCAGGATTATACACGTGATCTATTGGCACTTGGGGTAACCAAATCTGTTTAATATCACACTTTAGAACTACACTGTAAAACCACTTTTAAACAAGACTTCTTATGTACTACATGAGAATCTTGAGCAAGTTACTTTCCCTACTCCCCAAAGCTGGGATCTCCAGGTCATCTGCTTCAATAGTACCTGGAAACTTACTAGAGCTAAAGGCTCTACCTCAAACCTATAAAAGACCTACTTTTGATAACTTATGTAAATGATAATAGAGGGATCTTGGTAACTTGCTTAAAGCCATCTAGTAGAGCAGAAGGAACAACACTTAAGTCATAAATTATCAAGATATCACAGTCCAGTGTCCCCCTTTAAAGTAGTCTTATTCCTCCCCATATTTAACCTAGTTTCTCCACCTAAATTTAAAAAAAAAAAAACTTTAATGATTCCTTTTAAAATCTCACTCATCCGGCCCTCCCACAAACACCTTTTAGGGGGAAATTAGTTCAGCCTCATTAACCCGGGAGCATGTCACCTTTGAATGGGAAGAGGTGACTCAAGGTTTGGTAGGTTCATATTCTTAACAGATGGGCAAAAGAGGAATAGCCTCAACTGTGAGCACCCTGTGCTAATAATCATCTAGGTCTCCGAGCAACAGAGAGCGCAGGGAGTTATTATAGGCTCTTGATTTTGTATTATGTTCAACTACTTTTCAAAGTTCATCCACATCCTGTTGAGCCTTCCAACCATCTGAGGAGGAGGGCAGAAAAGGAATTATGACTAACGAGGCTCAGAAAGACTAAATGACTTTTTTTTTTTCAAAGTCACAAAGCTAGAAAGAAATCAGGCTGGAACCAGGACCTCAATCAGATATTTTCCCCAGGTATTTTCTCACACATACAAGAAAAGAAAGCTCTGTATAGACCATGGCATAAGCTATTATTAAAACATTCTGATCATCAGTTGCTGTTTTAATGAGGGTGAGCTGGCAGTGAGCTGAAGAGTAGGATAGAGAAAAGAGTAGAAAGAAAAGACTCAGAGGGGAAACATCCTCACCTCCATTTCACATACAGGGGAAGATACCATGATCATGATGATGATTTTTCCAGGGTAAGGTTTATCTATTGAACTCTGGATGTGCTCATCTTTGCGACTGCCCCAAATGCAGGAAACTTGACTGCATAACTTGTAGTAGTGGAACACTGCATTTATACTCTCCTCTTACAAAAGAAAAGAAATGTTCTAATAAAGCACTTTGATTGAAGCCAAACTTCAAGGAGCTAACACACTGGCAAGCTCTCTCTTTTTTGCCTCAGGTCATAGGGTAGGTGCTGCTTGAAGATAACTCTAGTAGCCGGCAACCTACTGAACACAGAGTAAATTCCCCTACAGCTTTACTGAATGAATAAATGACCATTCCTGACTGGTAATTCTTGGTTTTGTCTCTCACAAGGCCCATTGTCCACTCTTCATTTTTCCTCTCCTATGTTTCTGAAGCCTGGGTCATTATGAGAGCTCCTAATCAAGAAGAGAAATAATAGTCCAATAAAATAAAATTGATCCCTTTTGTCTTGGGACAAAAGTTGAACCAAACCAAGCAGTTCTATTCTTCATTCCCCACAGACTCAACAGATTTGGTATTTTCCCAGCAGAGGAATTCCTTGTTTCAAAACAAAAACAAAATCAATTAGCCATCCAAATGGTACCTCAAATGGTAGCACCTGAGCCTGATTCTGATGAATCCAAGATGACTGAGAGATACCAAAGGATAGCAAGGACTGTCCAACCCTCCTGTCCCCTTCACTCTGTCCTAAGCACCTTCACCCTGATCCCAACCTTTATCACATTTTCTTGAACTTGTATGCAGTCTCTTAATCACCCTTCCACACTCCAGGCTCCAGCCTTTGCTTCATCTGATCTGAATATCCTCCCCACATCCATATACACATATGGCATCCAAGATTCTTGTCTCCCTCTCCTGATTATTTCTCACCACTCCTCCTAGTCATGCTATAGATCAGTGGAAGCACTGCCCAGGGAGCACATGAATTCCCCACCTAGCTAGAATATCTTTCCCTATTTCTTTATCATGAGCACTATCCATCTTTCAAGACTCATGTCCTCTGGCTTTCTTCAAAAAGGAGTTCCTTTCTCCGTGATTACTCAGTATTTTTTTTTCAATATCCTGGTTACTTGTAACTTTTGGTTTTTGTCTCTTCTCTTACTTTTAAACTTGTCTAAGAGGGATATGACACGTTAGTCAACTTTTAGATATCCTTGAATACCTCATGCCTAACATAGTATCTCTTGCATGTACAAAAGTACATATTTTCTCCAAAAGAACCACTGAGAACTGCCCAAATCCCTGGAGAACTCAAGAGCTTGGCAATTCACCTACCATATTCTGGTAGGACCTGCTGGGTATTAAAGAATACCAACTCAGGAGCTGGGAAGGTGGCTCAATGGTAGAGTGCTTGCCTTGCACGCATGAGGCCCTGGGTTCGATTCCTCAGCACCACATAAGCAAAAAGAAAAAAGCCAGAAGTGGCGCTGTGGTTCAAGTGGTAGAGCGCTAGCCTTGAGCTGAAGGGCTGAGGGACAGTGCCCAGGCCCAGAGTTCAGGCCCCACGACCGGACCCCCCCAAAAAAAAGAAGAATACCAACCCCAAAGTATGTAAAGTATAAAAAATATCTTAGAATGCAACACAGCGATATATTTCAACATTTTAAATGTGCAAGTTTTAACTTAAGCATTCTGCTTCAAGAAGTTTTCTTATACACATTCTCACATATATGCACTGAAAAATAACTAGAAGAATGTTCAGTACAACTTGTTTATAATAGCTGAAAAAGATAATACTGGGTGCTGCTGGCTCATTCCTACAATCCTAGCTACTTAGGAGGATGAGAGCTGAGAACCAAAATCAGCTCAAGCAGAAAAGTCTGTGAGACTCTTATCTCCAATTAATGAACAGAAAGCTAAAAGTTAGGTGTGGCAGAAGTGGTAGGGCATCAGCCTGAAGCAAAAAGCCAAGCAAGAATGCAAGGCCCTGAGTTCAAGCCCCAGTATCAAAACACACACACACACACACACACACACACACACACACACACACACACACGATAGAGGCAGCAGTTAAATGAATAATATTATGCTGATACCATTTGACATTATACATTTACTACTATGCTTTAAATGTGGAATGTTACACAAAGGCTCATATGTTAAAGGCTTGGTCTTTAGCTTGGTACTATTGTGAGGATGGTGGAACCTTAGTCCATTGCTGTCTTTCTTTTTTGCTCCTGGCCATCATGAGATAAGCAGCTTTCTCTAATATACTCTCCTTTCATAATGTTCTTCATCACTACAAGCCTAAAAGCAAGAGGAGACAACTGACCATGGAGTAAAAATTTCTAAAATTGTGCGACAAAATAAACCTTTCCTCTTTATAAGCTTGTTCCATCTCAAATGTTTTGTTACAGTAACACAAGCTGACTAATAGCAAGAAGAAGGAATTCCACCAACACTGCATTCTATTCGTGTGTTTTCCACTGTAACAATAAAATTACTGTGGCTGCGTACTTTAGAAAGAAAAGAATTTATTCAACTCACAGTGTAGGAGGCATAAAGTCTATAGCACTGTTCTGGCTAAGGATCTGTAGAAGATGGAATTGTGTGAGGAGTATGTTGAAGAGGGAGGCCAGAAAACCAGAGAGACGAGAGAGAATCCAGGCTTATACATTTGTAGGAACCCTCTCTTGAGAACTAACTGGGTTCCCAGGAAAACAACATTGATGGCAGGGTCCCCAGTGACCTAATTACTTCGCACCAGGCCTCACCTCTTAAAGGATCTATCACCTTTGAACACTGACATATTCTGTGCCAAGTTCCTAACACATGAGCCCTTGGGGAAGACACACAAACCATCATGTACTAACTCAGAAAGATGTCCAACATATAAAAATAAGTGCAAAAAAATCAAGCCCATGGCACAAGGGAAATGAAATATACCAAAATATTATTTATCTTTTTTTTTTTTAAATCAGTTGTGGGGCTTGAACTCGGCCTGGGCGCTGTCCCTCAGCTCTTCAGCTCAAGGCTAGTGCTTTATTACTGCGAGCCACAGAGCCACTTCTGGTTTTCTGGTGATTAATTGGAGATAAGAGTCTCATGGACTTTCTTGCCCAGGCTGACTTTGAACTGCGATCCTCAGATCTCAGCCTCCTGAGTGGCTAAGATCACAGGCATGAGCCACTGGCGCCCAGCTTGTAGTTATCTTTAAAACACAGAGGAATTTCATACTGAACTCTGTATGTTTACATGCTTATAAAATTTCTAACCAGTTAATACATTTATAATAAAAAGCACACAGGTTTTTTTTAAAGCATAAATCAAATCCCTACCCAACATCCAGCTGTTCCTCTGGATGTTGTGAAAGATAAGGTTGTTCCCAGTCTAAAAAATCTACCACCTGCTCTTCAGCAGGTGCTGCATGAGGGAACCGCAGATCTGAGTGCTGCTCTCTCCCAGGTGCCAATCACACCCTCCTAAATAGAACCACATTAGCAGGTCTTGGGACAAGTATGTGGGAAAATTCTCAAAAGATGCTTCTGCCTCTTTCTTTCCCTGACAAGGCCCAAATCAGAAGAGAAACTAACTTCAGATGCATCAGTTAACTTCACGTATAGCCCCTCACCTCCCCTTCCAAGAGCATCCTAGGTGCTAGGCAGGATGCCCCCCAGCAGAGAATTCTGCAGATGCATCTGCTGGCCTGTCCAGGAACTGACTGGAGAACATAGAAAGGAACACAGCTACTTGGAAAGGCAAAGGACAGAAACAGGTGGATGGATCCCACGCTTGATATCAATTGTCTAATTTCATCCTTCCCTTTGGTTGAGTGCACTTTGTCTCCGATTTAAATGGTGGAAAAGGGCACCAGAGTGAGACTGTTGACAGTTGGTTCTCATTATATACCAGGACGGAGGCCTGGCATCACTCATATCCCAGCAGCTGAGAAAATAGATTAAGCTATCTTGTAAGCTCTAGCATGTGAATTGCACTGAGAGGGCCTGAAATACACACTTGTGGCAAGTAACAATGAGTCTAATAATGTTTATTGTTCATTTTAATAATACCATTATTATTAGCTACATAAATGAATAACTCAGTAATATTACAGATTATCAATTACTGTGCCAAATGCCAAAGGCATTATTGCCTTTCAAAACAATCCTATAGGAAGCACTATTATTACGCCAGAGTAAATCTGTCCTAACTCCTGGTTTTTCTTTCTCAAGAGATTTGGTCCGTCTCTTTCATTATCTCCCCTATATCCTCGCCAATGTTTTCTGTAGCCTGGGTGAAAGTGAGGACTCCTAATGAAGAAAATTATAAATGAGAATACCAGTGATTTATTAAATTTTTTTCATATCGTCATTCAATTAGTAAACAATACTGACCACTCTGGTACAGTGTCTTGTCTAGTAGAATATTGGGAGTGAGTCACAAAGGATATATCAAGATGAAGCCAAAATAATAAACTGAGCACACAAAATTACCTCTCCCTTTAAAATCCTATAAAACTATAGGAAAGATATTTTGGAAAAAAATATTAATACAAATAACATGAAAAGCAGTATTCACTGTCTTGGATAAACACATAGACATGGGAGGCAAAGGTCAGGTAAGACCACATCTCAGCTCTATACACCTACCATTAAGTCCAAATGGCCAGATATCCTTAAGATATCCTTAAGAGACTCGATTCACTAATGCTCCCACCTGCCCTCTTTTCCTAGATAAACTCATGGGGCAGGCACCAGACCCAAATTTACTCCCAGCTCAGATCTTTAGCAGATATCCAGCTCAGCTCCCTTGCCTGCCTCCAACTGTGACCTTATTTCCCACCATTAGTCCCACCATTAGTTACTTTCGAACCACCTCCACTAGGCAAGCCTAGCATACTTTCAGACCCACTACAAATACTGCAGGCTGTCAACAAGGAGTAGAATCTAGCTTTGTCTGAAGGCTCCCCATCACAGATTTTTTTTTTTCCTAATAAGCCTGTGTTTGTGTCAAGATGTCTCCTTGTCTACTCTTTCACTCACCTTTCTTCCTCTTTTTGAATCTAACATCTACCAGAGATGTTGTAGTGCCCAAGTCGCAGGACCCCCACCAAGAAGACCACCGAGAGTCAGACATTCCGAAATGCAAAAACAAGGTTTTATTTAGACAGGCTGCAGCTAGGGCCTCGTCCTACACTCTGACACAGCAGAGCCTAGGAGGAGAGCCCCGAGCTAAACATTTACAGGGCTTATAAAGGCAAACAAGCAGGTGTTTGGATTACCACCACGTGTTGCTCTGCTAGCTGAGATAATTGGCGGTCTAGGTTTGCTCACAGGATTTGCTTATCTTAGGTTTAACCTTTCTGTTTAAACAAGCAACAAATGGTCACAGCCTCAAAAATGAAGTTAACCATTCAGTGTGACTTCAGGCAAATTACTTCTCGAAGTCTCAGTTTCCTCATCTTTAAAATAGGTTGTATATTATTAGTTTCCTATTAGTTCTATAATGAATTAACACAAAGTTTTCGAGGTCAGAAGTGTCAAACAGGACTGAGCTACAGTCAAGGGCTTTGCTCCTTGTGGAGATTCTAAAGACCATCTACACCTTTGCCTTCTCCAGTTTCTAGCTGCCTTATGCAGTACATCCCTAAAACCAGAATCACATCTTTCTAACTTTTCTCACCACATCCATCTCTAACTCTTGACTCTCTTGCCTGTTCTTTGCCTTCTAAATATTCCTGGATCCACATGAATAATCCAAGATAATCTCTTCATCTCAAGAAACATCATCCACTCACATCTGTGAAGTCCCTTTTCCCATAAAAAGTGGCAAGTTATTTTAGATAGATCATAGGAATTAGGATGCAAATATCTTTGATGTCATTATTCTATCCATCATAGTAATAAACACTTACATATACCTACACACAAAACATGACAAATTATCCATGAGAAAACAGAACTTTGTATGAATTCCTGAAAGATAAAACAAGTGGGAGCTAAGTACAGAGGCTCATACCTATAATTCCTAGCTACTTGGAGAAATGGGATCAGGAGATCACAGTTCACAAGACTCCCATCTCAACCATAAAAAAGCAGTTATCTCTACAATTTTAGAATTGGGAAATAATTCTTTTTTTTTTCTTTTGGTCAGTCATGGGGCTTGAACTCTGGGTTTGGGCGTTGTCCTTGCGCTCTTCAGCTCAAGGCAAGCGCTCTACCACTTGAGCCACAATGCCACTTCCGGTTTTCTACTGGCTTATTGGAGATAAGAGTCTCATGGACTTTCCTGCCCGGGCTGGCTTTGAACCGGGATCCTCAGATCTCAGCCTCCTAAGTAGCTAGGATTACAGGCTTGAGCCACCGGCACCCGGCCGGCAGGCTGTCAACAAGGAGTAGAAGAAAAATTTTAAAGCCCTGTTGATAGCTGGAGAAAGGATATAAATCTAATATTCACAGGAAAGAAATAACTAGTGAAAAATAAACTACAGAAATAATAAGCCTCATTATCATCAATGGAATAAAGACTAAAATGAAAATGAGATGCTACTCCATTGGGGGAAGGGGGCTAGTGTTACAGAAAAAAAAAAAATGGTTTTGTCATAATAACACCCAGTGCTACTGAAGGCACAGAGAAACTGGGGTATGCAAAAACACAAAGGCGGGGATAAATTAATCCAATTTAATTTAATTTATTTTATTTTCTGTGTGTGTGTGTGTGTGTGTGTGTGTGTGTGTGTGTGTGTGTGTGTGTGTGTGTGTGTGTGTGTGTGTGTGTGTGTGTTGATCCTGGGGCTTTAAATCAGGGCCTGGGTGCTGTGTCTGAGCTTTTTGCTCAAGGCTAGATCTCCCACTTGAGATCTTGTTCCACTTCCAGAATTTGAGTGGTTAATTGGAGATGAGTCTCACAGACTGTTCAGACTGGCTTTGAACTGTGATCCTCAGATCGCAACCTTCCAAGCAGCTAAGATTATAGGCATGAGCCACCAGTGCCAATCCCAATTTCTTTTTTAAATAATTTGATTATTTAAAACAATTATGAATATTTTACATTCTTTGATCCCATAAAGTAAATTCTGGGAATTTATCTTTCAAAAAAAGAAAACATTTTATAAAAGACAAAAATGGCCAACCATAACAGAGTGATTTAATAAATTTGAGCCATAATGTTCAATATAATGATTTTTAAATCTCTAGGTACTTAAGAAAATGATAGTTAATATACAATTCATCTAAACAGTAAACAGTTAATATTTTGGCCAAAAACAAGAATAAATTTCCATATACACTATAGTTTATTGAAACTATGTTTTAATAAAAAGTACTAATGCAAGAAAAGACTGTAATGACACCAACATTTTCAATTTATCAATAGGGCAGAATTATTTTTACTTTCCTTCCCCTTTGGGGAAGAATACATGGAGGCAGTATTTTTACATAGTGTCCTAGTATTCTAAGGATGGCTGCAAGGGAAGAAATATCCAACATCTTCCTGGGAAAACTCAAGTAAGAACTGACTCTTTGCTTTGGCTAAGTAATTTATCAATATGATTTTTTAAAATAATAATGCATTTATTTCAAAAACAAGCATGTCAAAACCAAAGTTCTTAAAAGCCACTTTTCTCTAGTATAGGGAGCCTGAAAATTCATATCAGTTTGTGTAGGATGTGCAAAAATTTGTATAAAAAGGTGCCCTGGACTGGGAATGTGATTTAGTAGAAGAGTGCTTGCCTAGCATTCATGAAAAACGTGTCGTGGCTGTTTTCATTTGGGAATCCAGCTTGTGTCTTAATTACAAATCTGGGGTGCTTTTACCTGAAGAACATAAAATTTTTAAAAAGTACAACCAGGGTAATACCTTATTAGGAGTAACTTCCCAGTACTATTGAGAACACTCTGCATCTGAGAGACCTGGACCCTGATCTCAATTCTGACAATAACTGAGCAAGTAAGTTCACTTCTCTAAGTTTCAATAAGTAGTGAGACGACTACTTGGCTATAAAGATGTTATACAGAATTCAGAAGGAAAGATACACATTTTCAATGACATCTCAGAATTGGAAATAAAAGGAATTGCTGGGCAAGTAGCAGCCTTATCATCCCAGGCCTCTTCCAATCTGTAGGTTCCCAATAGAAAGAAACACAATAGGTAGGGAAGTTTGGCAAATTAGCACTCTTCAGCCGGTGCTGGTGACTCATGCCTGTAATCCTAGCTACTCGGGTGGCTGAGATCTGAAGACTGTGGTTCAAAGGTGGGAAGGCCTGTGTGTCTCTAATCTCCAATGAAGCACCAAAAAGCTAGAAGTGGACCTGAGGCTTAAGTGGTAGAGCACTAGCCTTAAGAAGAAAAAAAAAGGCTCAAAAGCTCAGGGACAGCACTCAGACCCTGAGTACAAACCCTAGGACCAACAAGAATGTGTGAGAATGTGTGTGTGTGTATGTGAGAGAGAGAGAGAGTGAGTGACAGACAGAGACAGAGACAGAGACAGAGAGAGATTGAGAGATCTCAAATAATCTACTTATACACCTAAAACGCCTAAAAAACCCAGGAAGTAGTGTTATCACAAGTTAAAAGATATACATGAGCCGGGCGCTGGTGGCTCACGCCTGTAATCCTAGCTACTCAGGAGGCTGAGATCTGAGGATCGCGGTTCAAAGCCAGCCCGGGCAGGAAAGACCGTGAGACTCCTATCTCCAATAAACCACCAGAAAACCGGAAGTGGCGCTGTAGCTCAAGTGGTAGAGCGCTCGCCTTGAGCTGAAGAGCTGAGGGACAGCGCCCAGGCCCAGAGTTCAAGCCCCACGACCGACAAAAAAAAAAAAAAAAAAAAAAAAAAAAAAAAAGATATACATGAATAATAAAAACTAGGGCAGACTTTAAAAACTAGATAGAGGGCTGGGAATATGGCTTAGTTGTAGAATGCTTGCCTCGCATGCCTGAAGCCCTGGGTTTGATTCCTCAGTACCACATAAAGAGAAAAAGCCAGAGTGCTGCTGTGGCTCAAGTGGTAGAGTTCTAGCCTTGAGCAAAAGAAGCTCAGGGACAGTGCTCAGCCCCAAAACAGTTCAAGCCCCAAAACTGCCCTCCACAAAAAAAAAAACTAGATATAGATAGATATAGATAGAGGTATATAGATATATCAAGATAGAGAGTTATATAGTTATATATATGCTATATAGCCATATACCTCTATCTATATCTCTATATAAAAACATGAATGAATGAATCTATATCTATATATGGATAAATAGATATCTAACTATATATATGTGTGTATGTATATATATGAGAACAGCATAAAGAATATCAATGAGAGCTGTTAATCTATAAGAGAATGAGGAACATGGAAAGAAATACTATCAGGAGGGAATTAGGGTCACAAAAAGAATGATAGATTAAATAAGGTCAAATAGATTGTTTGCAACTATGAGGATAAAACAAAGAAACTTGTTGAAATTGTTTTTGGAATGGAGGAAGGAAGAGTGATAGAGAGGGTAATATTCATCAGATTACATTATAAACATGTGTGGAAATGTAAAGAAATTTCCCTTGAATAACTAATGTAAGCTAATTTAAAAATTAAAACCCCTTGTTTAATTAATAGGTACTAATATAAAGGAGAGAGATACAGACAGACAGATATTAATGGTTCATGCCTGTAATCCTAGCTACTAAGGCAGCTGAGATCTGATGATCATAGTTTGAAGCCTGGCAGAAAAGTCTGTGAGATCTTATATCCAATTAAGTACCAAAAAGCCAGAAATGGAGTTGTTGCTCAAATGGTAGAGTACTAGTTGTGAGCATAAAAGTTCGACAGCACCCAGCAAGTGAGGTCAAGCCCCAGGACTAGTACAAAAGGAAAAAGAAAAGAGAAACAGAGGGAGGGAGGGAAAAAGGAAGGAACGTGGGAGGAAGGGAAGGAGGGAACATGGAGGAAGGGAGGTAGGGAAGGGAAGGAAGGAAGGAAGGAAGGAAGGAAGGAAGGAAGGAAGGAAGGAAGGAAGGAAGGAAGGAAGGAAGGAAGGAAGGAAGGAGGGAAGGAGGGAGGGAGGGAGGGAGGGAGGGAGGGAAGGAAGGAGGGAGGGAAGGAAGGAAGGAAGGAGGGAGGGAGGGAAGGAGGGAAGGAAAGGAAGAAAAAAAAAGAAAAATCCCAGGTTGAGAATGTCATCTACATGCTGCTGCACCTGAAATGACCCCAAGTCTTACAAAAAGAAACACAAAAGTCAACCTAATAATCCCTCTCTTCCCCTAAGGTAAGTCCTTATCCTTCACCATTCCTGGGATTCTACGGCTGGGATCAAACATTCATGTTCTTTATGATCCATCCACATATCTCTTCTATAAATATCTTATTCTGCACTGGGTGTGGTAATACATCCCTAAAATCCCAGCAGTTGGGAGGCAGAGACAAGATGAATTCCAACCAGGACTACACAGCAAGCTCCAGGCCAGCCTGGACTGCATACAAGCTTCAATGTCTTGATCTTTTGCTGTTCCCCCTATAGCTTGGGGACAACAGACGAGCCTCACAATTGCTGGTTTCCTGAAGAGCTGACATACCATTTGGTGAAACCACTTTACTGCAGCCACCATTATCTTGATGTATGCATCCAGCAGGAGGAGAGCAGATTAGGACCCAGAGATTCTATAGAGTTACCAATGAGGCAAAACAAAATAAGTAGGACCAATTTTCACACTGCCTTTGCCAAGGAAGCTCCTTTGCACAGATTCCCCTGTGATTTAAACTATATCCTCTGTGGCTTTTCTTCCTGTAATGATTACTTTCCCATCTTATCTCCTTGAGAGAGAGAGAACTCACATTCTCGTTCATAGCCTCAAATACTTGACACATTAACTAAGCTCCTATGATTCCTTTGTGTCCTGATTTCATTAACATTTTTAAATTCATTGTTACTAAATTTTCTGCTCTTACACCTGTTTGCATATTTTATCTGGAAGGCAACCTGCCACAGAGTATTGACCTGGAAAGTGAGAACCCGAAAACTCAAAAAATAAACTAGGAATCTGGATGAAGCTAAAAATAATTTCAATCACTCTTCAGAGACGCTGCAGGGGGAAGGGGGGTAGTGGGAAGGGAGGGAGAAAGTCTATGCAGCTATCACAGTTCAACTTTCTAACATCTAGGTCCTTTCCAACTCTCAGAATCTTTGAGAGAATGGTTTTTGCTTAATGGGTGAAGTTGCACACCTGTATGCCCAGCTTCATTCTCTGTTTGTCCTCCAGTGGGGGAGATGGAGTATGATTTGCTCCTATATGAAGCACCCAGTTTCTGATGTGTTTGGGAAGCTCCAGTGTGATAGACACAAGGAATTGGCTTGTCCAGGTGACTCTCTTACATTCTGTACAAAGGCTGCAAGACTAAAAACACAAGTCTCCAAACGGCTTGTCACCTAGATTATGAGTATGATTTGGTTTCTTCAGTCAAATGCACTAGTCTGATACAAATTCAGAACTAAGTTTCCTGGGGAAAGAGATTAAAAAAAAAATAAGGTATTGATTATTTCATGATGTAAATCAGCATTGAACTGACTTGGTCCCAGAGCCAGAAAATGTTAGCAGCACCCTCCTAATAGCATAGATTCCCCAATGTGGAAAAGCCATAACTCTGCAGTGGGACTTTGGGGACCTATTTTTGGAAGCACAATTTACATTCCATTTCTGCAACCCTCCAGGAAGTTCTGTGACCCATTGTTGGTTTGTTTGGGTTAGTTCCCTTTTTTGTTTTTTCATAAACTCCTTCCTGTTTGGCCAAGTAAACCAGATTCTGTTACTTCCAACCACAGGCCCTGAATGACGCCTCATACTCTCTTAGATTCCTGCTGGCCTTGCACCTCCCAAGGTTATTCCTCAGACTTAACACTCCCACATTCTTCTGGCAGTTCCGTTTACCTAAATTCCTGAATTAGGAACTTCTGTTTAGGCCCCAGGAAAGATGCTGAAATTATTGACATGACTAGATCCCTGATCTTTTGGAGCTTATAGTTACAGCATAAAGAGGCAACTGATTGAGTGAACAATCAGAGAGAACAAATCTGCATCAGTGGGAGATATTTACAAATCCAGAAGGTTTTAACTGGAACACACATACACTTGTTCTGGGAAGATCCCTCATTGCTGTGGCACAAGTTTTCATTGAGCACCATTTGAGCATGTATCTCCTGGGAGGTAAACCCAGAATCAGTAAGCACTTTATGAAGTAATGAAGTTTGAAATATATCATGAACAAAAACCAGTGCTCACCAAAGTTGAACTAAAGTCTATAAAGGCAACGAACACACACACACACACACACACACACACACACACACACACACACACACACACACACACACACACACACACACACCACCAAGTCTATCCAGTTTCTTCGTAATAAAGGCTTTCATTCATTGTTTACACAGTACAAGGGACCACCAAAATGCTGTCTCCAGGGGGAGTCCTCCTCATCTGGAGGATTCTGAGGCCTTCGAAGCATTCCTGCTTTACCTCTCATTAATCACTCCATCTACCCAGAACTTCGGGCATGTCTAATCTTTGCTCTAACATCACCCACCTGGTCCTCCTCATTAGAGTGCCTTCCTCATTCTAAACCCCCACACTGCCTTATCTCCCTCTGCCTTATCAAAATTCTACCCACCCTCCACGGCTCAGTACCGACAGGAGTAATTTGTTCCACACTTGTGCTGCAGATCTTTTGACATTTGCATTTTTTTAATTTTATTATCTTTAAGCATGTGTACAAAGGAGTTGTCATTTAATAAAGCAGCTTATGAACACAATGTCTCTTAATCAATATCACCCCTTTCAACATTCTCTCACCCATCCCTCCCAACCTACCCCTCCTTCACTTTTCTTAATTTTGTAGAACATATATTGAATTCTTGACAGAATTCTCCCCCTCCTCCCTGCTTCTTCCCTTGATTCCACCCCACCCCTTTTAAGAACCCTTTTCCTGGTGTTTATTTTGTTGAACCTTGACTTTGCCTTTCGAAGGAGTTCTCCCTTGACTCTATCATACTTCAGTTAATATGTTTGTATACTCAATGTATTTACTTATATGTTTATAAGGTACTTTTTAATATTTACAAATTTTTTATTTGGACCATTTTCAAACCCCCTTAAATGTCCAAGAGTTTACTAATTTGGCATTTTGTTGAGGAAGGAATTTGAATCTCAGTTCCTGTGAGGCCGAATGTGCGGGAAAAAATGTCACTGAACCAACAGAGTGATAAACTTCGGTATGAACAAGGTTTTAGAGCATAAAGAAGAGAGAATGCTGGAGCTTCCTCAGGGCCTTACATTCTAACTTGGCTTTTCCCTCGCAAGCGTAGTACTCTACCACACCTGAGCCACACTTTTCCTTCCAGCTTTTTGCTGGTTAATAGAGTATATGAGTCTCAAGAATTTGTCTGCTTGGGCTGGCTTCCAACAGCAATCCTCTGATCTCAGCGTCCTCAGAACCAGAATTACAGGTGTGTGTCATCAGTGCCCAGCTCTTTATCTTGATAGAAAAAGGGATTTGTAGGGCCAGGAATCTGGTTCCCAAACCCCAAAAGAAAGGTCTAGGGGCATCAGGAGGTTCAGGCTCAGCCTGCTCATAAGGGGAAAGAAGAGAGCTCCACAATGAGGGTAGGAACAAGGGGGCAGGTCAGAAGCAGGGCTAGTTAAGGGCCAAGACTCAGGCTTTAACCGTCAGGTAGAAGCTGAAATCTTGGAGCTAGAGACTTGAGGGGTACTCAGGAATTTGGCTTCTTGTGTCCATAGTCTTTAGTTATAATTACTGAGCTAGCCTGGTAGAGTCATAACAGATTTCCTAGATTTTATGCCAGAAATACAAGACTGTAAAGAAACCCTTAAGTGCAGAGGTCCAAAGGCCTGGGCAGGCACTCTCAGGAACACATACAACTACTAGATACCATGAATGCCCTCTCCCTAGCACCTTCACTGGGGAGCTGGGGTCCTGTTTCCTTCACACTACATGGCCAGGAATTGCTCATCCTGATGTTCCTAATATACATGGAACTGTTGATCAAGGTGGAGCAAATGCAGCATTAGTCCACTTCACTATGTTGGTTGGGACAGGAGTAAAATCAAACTCAACTGTTCTCTGAGCCTTTTCTCTTTGGGCTTTTGGACTTGGAACCAGAGACAATTCAGTCTCTTTAGATATATCAATCATATCTTTCAGATATAACAATTCGGAGCTTTCAGAGCCTGTTTCCCTACCATTTTGGAAATAAAATTCTGTAGTTGAATAATATAAGTTGTAAGGTATATTAAATAGGTAGGTTTCATTAGGTAGCCAATGAAGAGAACACCACGCACTATTCAGGCAGGAAAAGAAGGGAAAAGAAGTTTATTTACCAAACTGCTGCCCCCGCCATGCATGGTGGAGCGGCATGGCTGAAAAGGCAAGGGGGGGAGAGGGGACCCACCTCTGGGCCAGGACTTATCTAGGCCAGGGACAGGAAGAGGTGTGGCCAGGTGGGGGAAAGGTGTGGCTACACTGGATCTGGATGTGACCTCAGGGTCTGGGACCCTCCTTGGGAGGCATGTGACCAGAGGTGGCCCAGGATATGACCTAGCAGGAAAGGAAGGTGACTGCTTCCAGGTCTGTCAGTTACCTAGGTAACAGATACTGAGAGGAAACTTAGCCAAGAGGGAGGGAGGTGTTCAGACCTTACATAACTAATAGTAATAACAGCTAACATTTCTGAAGGTACCAGGCACTATGCCAAGCCCTCTATGCTCACTACCTCAAGGAATACACACAACCACCCCAGGACGTTAATGATATCATCAGTCCTTATTTACTGTTGAGGGAATGGACACAGCAAGGTTAAGTAACTTGCTCCATGTCACACAACTAGTAACAAAGTTTGTCTGATTCTAGAGCCCGTTGTCTCAACCGTTGCTCTATCCCTTGCAGAGCTGGTAAGCTGAAAGAGAAATGTGAGAGACAGTAAGAAGCCTGGTCATGTTCAAGTCTCGGTTTTAGCAGTTCCTGAAGCCAACTTGCATCTGCAAACCACCTCTGTACAAGGTTTACAAGGTTAGTTCCTGATAAGAGCAATGAAATAACTCCTGCCTCTTCCCAGCATGCAGTGTGCTGGCCACCTACACCTTTTTTACTCTCAGCCTACTCTTCCCATCCCCACTAGATGGCGAAAATGAGATTCCAATTACAAAAGAAGTCCTATTTTTACATTTTTCCAATATCCTCCTAGTGTCCTCAGGGAAAGAGTGCATTCTCTGCGTAACATGCAACAAGGTCCTCTGGAGTCTCACTCTTCATGTATTACTATTCCTGTGCCTTCCCATGGTGCCCTGCAACTAGAGGGGAAAAAGCAAATTGCTGGACTTCCATGAGCCTGTCACTTTCCTGCTACCATTGTGTCTAAGTTTTCCCCAACTGCTCACAGTGGCTCGTGGGATAACCTTGTGTCCTGCTACTCTGGCTGGGTGTTGTCACTCTCTGCTCCAGAGGCACAAAGCCAAGCACTAAAGCTCAAAACCTCAGTACACTCACAAAGGTCTGACCTAGCAGACTCCTAAACACTATTCCATTTCCTTTCATTGTACTTCAACTACATGGGACCCTGCTACTTAACTGGAATAATATACAGGAAAATGCCTAGTACATTGCCTACAACATAGTTGTTGCTCACTATTTGGTATTTTCCTTCCTTCCTGTCTTCCTCTCCGGGTAACCCTATTGCTGAAAAGCAATTGTCCTCATGCTGTCTACATAGCAGCATCTCAGGCCAGACTGTCTACCTCCTCTGCTTTATGGCATATCAGGCCTTTTGTCTAGTACTGGGATCTGACAAAAATAGTTCTGATGCCTTAAGTCAAGGTGGGTGCTATTTCTTCTAGGTCTGTGGCTTCAGGAGGTTATTAAAGGGTCCAGCCATAAGATATAGGCGGAGATCCAGAAGTTGACAAGCCAGCAGGTCCAGTGAGACTTGCCACACAGCGCCTTTCCCTGACTCTAGATTCACTATAAAAAGAGTTAGCTCTCTGCTATGACATTCCATCATCACAGCAATTCTATTTGTGTGAGCAGAAGAAAGAGGACTAGAGCATCCCATTCTGCAACAATTGGAACAATTACTCCTTAAATGGGATAATTATAGTTTGATCACTTTGCAGGCAAAGTGAAGATTGCTTCCAAGGTTTGCTTCTCCTTGTTGGAAGTTTATGTGGAGCAACTGCTTATGTTCCAGGGCCATAGGCTTCAAATGTCAAAGCAAGATAGAAGTATCTTCTAGATATTAGGCTTCAAATGTCAAAGCAAGATAGAAGTATCTTCTAGATATTTCCAAAAGAACAACAAAGATTTTATTTTTGTAATGTGCTACTAAGTTTAAAGGTAAGCCAAGGCAATTATTTGAATAACTAACGCCCGAAAAACTAGTATGTTAATCAGTTCTTTCTTGATAAAACCAATTCTTGAGATTTTATTCCATGGATATCTGGCTCTGCTGTTTATGGTAACTGACACAGAACATATGGCAGGAGAGTATAGTAGAATGGAGTCATTCACCTCATGGCAACCGAGAAGAGGGGAAAAAAGACAGGTAGGAGGAGCCCGGGAACAATATGACCTGCAAAAACATGCCCCTCAGTGACCTACTTCCTATACCTAGGCCCTGCTTCCTACGGTATCCAGAGCTTTCCAAAACAGCACCACCAGTTGGGGAACAAGCCTTCGATACATGAGCCGCTAAACTATAACTACTCTTTGCCTATGCCTATCGACTTAAGAGCTGGCTGTCTTATCAGAACCATGCTGACATCTTGGCACCTATTTGATTAACATGGAAAATTAAATAGTGTCTCTATCAAGTCCTTGAAAACAGAAAAAAAGCCATATTCAGGTTATGCAAATAAGTATTTTATGCTATCTACATATATGTCTGAGTGTGTGTGTGAACAAGAGGGATGCCTAAAGACATTTCTATTTCTGCTCTATTTCTTTGTAGGTCTTCCCATTCTACATTAAGATGTTTCTGTAGAGCTACCTAAGGACTCTGTGCCGTACATCTGCTTTTAATGACTATCTTCTGAGGTTTCAAGAATTAATTTCCTCTGTTGTTTTTCTAAGTCCACAGCTTAAGTGGTGACTAGGTCACTATATAAATATTCTATGGTCCTAATGGCTCTTATTCCTAATGTCCCAATGCAAAGATTACATAATAGTCAAAAAGGTTCACAGTACTGCTAATGTCTCTGCAGCTGCTATCTGCTGACATTCCCACAGGTAAGAACAGAGCAGTGATACATAATCCTCTCACTTCTAGAGGGAGAACTTAACTCACAAGTGAGGAGTCACCTTCAGGAATCTCCCACACCATGAGAGAGCTTCTACCCAGACTACATCTGGTATCTCATAAACACTCTCCTCCCAACCTCATCCCACATAAGACAACTTCAGTTTCTCTACTTCTAATTCTCTTAAGTATGGTTCGTCCATATTCTCATAAAAGGTAGTAAGAATATCCTTCATCATCTCTGTCTTCCATGGATAAACACTTCACCCTTTTCATAAAGAATTCTTCATCTATTTCCTTCCAGATAGTCTCAGGATGAATAATGTGACTCTGTTGGGTGAGTAATCTGAACAGCTCTGATCAGAGTCCTTCCCTGGCAATACAGATTTGGAATTAAATGATTCCAGACTCAGCTGACCATTCTCTTACACAGGGGAGATATAAACACAAACACTGTGGTATGGACATTTCATGTCTTCTGAACTGGGTATCTGAGAAAACTAGTATAGAGAAACAAGATAGTAGACAAAGAAAAAAGTGGGTACAAGAGATGAAGAGAGTTTTGGTTTCCAGAAACATTCCAGGCCCCAGTTCCAATCCTCCTGAGACATCTCCCTCAATCATGATGCAGTGATACCTTTAGATTTCTTGAGCCATGCATATTTAACTGATGTTTTATATTTCCCTTTTGTGAGATCTGCACTTGCCTGTCAAAATCATGCTAATAAATGCTGTGCTTCTTGTGAAAAATCTACAACAAAGGCTTGCTCCTCATTTCTCATAAAAACTCAACAACATCACTGATAACAGCAATAAAGAATATTCCTAGGGACATATTTCAAAGCTGTATAGTGTAAAAGAAAGATACTCTCTCAGGTCATTCACAGGATCAAATCAAATCACTACAAACTGAATAGCATTCAACAGGTTCATTACCTTTTGGGCATCAGCTCTACATTTTTTTTTTTTTTTTACCGTCGTGGGGCTTGAACTCTGAGCTTGAGCGCTGTCTCTGCGCTCTTCAGCACAAGGCGAGTGCTCTACCGCTTGAGTCACAGCACCATTTCCAGTTTTCTAGTGGTTTATTGGAGATAAGAGTCTCACAGTCTGTCCTTCCCAGACTGGTTCTGAACCGTGATCCTCAGATCTCAGCCTCCTGAGTAGCTAGGATTACAGGCATGAGCCACCAGTGCCCAGTCAAGCTCTACATCTTAAAGTGTGAACAGTAACTGCTACTAGGCATTGTTTCCTGGGGATTAGAGTTCATGTCTCAAGAGTGCCTAATACCCTCTACCCCAGGGGATGCTAATGATAAGAAAATGTTTCTAATTCACTAAATCTCTATTTCCGAGTTTGCCACAAGTAGGTCACCAAAATCACTGAACCTGATTTACAAATTCCCATGGTAAGGTTAAAAATATAGAAATTATGTGCATAGGAAAAGTCTAGCTTTCTTCATTATCAACATTAACACCTACTTCTAATAGAATCAAAGAAAAAGAATTGAAGCTTTTCTCAAAAAGTTACACAATTTCTATATGACCCTCCAATTTTACTCCTACACACAAATCCACACAACTAAAAACATATGCTCAGGGCTGGGAAGGTGGCTCAGTGGTAGAGTGCCTGCCTTGCATGCATGAGGACCTAAGTTCGATTCCTCAGCACCACATAAGCAAAAAAGCCGGAAGTGGCTTTGTGGCTCGAGTGGTAGAGCGCTAGCCTTGAGCTGAAGAGCTGAGGGACAGCACCCAGGCCCAGAGTTCAAGCCCCACGGCCGACCAAAAAAAAAAAAAAATGCTCAAATAAGTATGTGGATGTGTGGACATCCATGTTCACAGAAGCCCCATCCACAACAGGGGAAAGGTTAAAAGAAAGAAAGCTCAAATGCCTATCAATAAATGATAGATAAACTAGGATATATACAGATAACAGATTATTAATCAAAGAAACCAGTGGAATATTGACACATTGTACAACACAAGTAAACATCTAGAACATTTTGCTGTACAATAAAAAAAAGCCATACACAAAACATCACATACTGTATAGTTCACTTGATATGCCAGACAATAGATGAGTGTTAGCCAGGGGCTAGAAGGAGCAAGGAAGGGGGAAAGCTGTTTAATATGTAAAGGCTTTAAGTTTAGAGTGATTAAAACACTTTAGAACAAGATAGAGGTGAACTGAACAACAGTGCGAATATACTAAAGGCCATCGGATTGTTCTCTTTACAATAATTCATTGTATGTGAATTTTACTTCAGGTTTTTGTTTTTTGTCAGTCCTGGGGCTTCAGTAAGTTATTTCTTTAAACACATTGGCTACATGGTCTGGGGATACAGCTCAAGTGGTAGGGCAAGTATGAGGTCCTGGAAATGAGTAGACATGCTGTCACTTAATAAGTCAGCACCTCTCACTAAACATCAAGTTTCTTCAGCTACAAACCCAGTGAGTGAGCTTACATGACGCTGTCAAAGCTCACTGAAAATAATGAATATAAAGATACTTATAACCCACAATAGAAATAGTTTACTCTATGATTCAACATTCAAATTCTAACTTACTTGTTCTATGTCCCTTGGGTTAGTTACCTTTTCTAAATCTACCTTACAAACCTACCTTACAAAATTATTGTAAGCATTGGAAAAAACATATGCACACCTAGAATGTGCTTAGTAAATTGAAGTTATTATTAAGTAGGTACGGACAATTCCACTGGCAAAGGGAAGAAAGAAGAGAAAATGAATCAAATGGATATGAGGAATGAAGCAGAAAGGTTATGACCAGTGCACACGTATGATGGCTGAAAAGGAACAAACATATCAGCTAGAAATGATGTGTGCTGTCCCTTCCCTCTCGGGCATTCACAGCACACATTATCAATCAATCGTGATGCACCAAGCTGTGGGCTCACAATATTCATTGCTTTGTTCCACTGTGAATTGAAGAGCTCTGACAAATGAATAAAACTGTAAAACAGTTTGAGCAGTGATATGAGGTTATGTATTCCCAACCATATACATGATTTCACAACTAATGTTAGTACCGATACAAACTAATAGAAGAAACCAGATGCTTTCCTTATACACAATGCTGCACAATGGTTAATTCTCAGTTGCATTACTTACTTGTACTTGGACCTGGGACAAGTCAGTCCAGCTTTCCAAACTTCAGTTTTCCCATCTGTAAAACAAAAGCAATGAAACTCAGTTTATGGAGCTCAAATGAGCAATTGTATACATACAAAAGTACATGAGCATCTTCACACAAAGCAGAGGAGAGTGGGCATAGTAGCTCATAAGCCACTCAGCTGCTTAGGAAGCTGAAATCAAGGGGATCACGGTTCAGGGATAGCCCGGGCAAAAAGTTCAGACCCTATTTCAACTAATAAAAGGTAAGTGCAGCACCTGGGAAGATGGCTCAGTGGTAGAGCGCTTGCCTTGCATGCATGAGGCCCTGGGTTAGATTCCTCAGCACCACATAAGCAGAAAAAAACGGAAGTGGTGCTATGGCTCAAGTAGTAGAGCACTAGCCTCGAGCTGAAGAGCTGAGGGACAGAGCCCAGGCTCAGAGTTCAAGCCCCACTACTGACAAAAAAAAAAAAAAGAAGAAATATTGAGAACCAGCCTCACCTCTTCCAATCTCACCTTCTGAATCCACCCTTAACCCATTGCTTCAGCCATTTTCTTTCCTGTCAAATTAACCTGGCTTTCTCACCCACTTCCCAGCTTTTGCAAGACCTATTGCCTTTGGCACACAACATAGATCATGTCACTATCATTAAATCCATTTAACTAAACTTCCTTTTACTTTTCCTTCCAAAGTAAATCCTTCCCAGGGCTTCCAGTTTAGGGTAGCTTCCTATCAGCATTCCCTTGACAACCTGTACTTCCCTTCATAATGTATTTATTACTGAGGATAGGACCATGTCTTGGACTAGCACAGTATCTAACCATAAATTCATTCAATAAAGTTGTCTGAAAGACTAATCAGTGAATGTAATATTATAAAGTAAATGATGTTTTGACAGCTCTATTCCTTCATTTAGTGATTCTCCCTTTGAATTACAGTAATCTGCAAACTTGTAATTGTCAATAGTGATTTCCTAACACAATCAGGGAAAAAAAAGATTTCCCTAGTTTTTCAGGAGGTAGAAAGTAGTGATCATTTTCTCAAAGACCTCGGAGTCAAAGCAGACACTCTGAAAACATTACAGGATGGAATAGGAGAAACACTAGCCCTCCTTGGCTCAGGCCGAAATTTTCTTAATAGAGACCCAAAACACAACAAATCAAAGAAAGGTTGGACAAATGGGATTGCATGAAATTGCAGAGCTTCTGCATGGCAAAGGACATAGCTAGCAAGATCAATAGAAAGCCCACAGATTGGGAAAAGATCTTCACTAGCCATACAACGGACAAGGGTCTCATATCTAAAATATACTTGGAGCTCAAAAAATTAAATCCCCCAACAACAAATGCTCAAAGAAACAACTGCCCAATAAATAAGTGGGCTAAAGACTTGAAGAGAAACTTCTCTGAAGAAGAAAGAAGGATGACCAACAGACACATGAAGAAATGCTCAACCTCCCTAGCCATAAAAGAAATGCAAATCAAAACAACATTGAGATACCACCTCACCCCAGTTAGAATGGCTATAATCAAGAACTCTAACAACAACAGATGCTGGAGGGGATGTGGACAGGAGGGAACCTTACTTCATTGTTGGTGGGAGTATAAACTTGTTCAACCACTTTGGAAAGCAGTATGGAGGTTCCTGAAAAGACTTCACATAGAGCTCCCCTATGACCCAGCAATCCCACTTTTGGACATTTACCCAAATGTTTACAAACAAGACCACACTAAAGCTACTAGCACAACTATGTTTATTGCAGCATTATTTACCATAGCTAAGATATGGAACCAACCCAGATGCCCCTCAGTAGATGAATGGATCAAGAAAATGTGGTATATATACACAATAGAATTCTATGCCTCCATCAGAAAGAATGACATTGCCCCATTTGTTAGGAAATGGAAAGGCTTGGAAAAAATTATATTAAGTGAAGTAAGCCAAGCCCAAAGAAACAAAGGTCCCATGGTTTCCCTTATTTGCAATATCTAGTATAGGTATGAGTCAAGCAGGAAAGGTCAGATAATGTGATGTTAGGAAAATGAACCCTTAGATAAGTATTTAAATGTTTTTTTCTTTCATGCATTTGTTTCTAACTCGTTTATATAATTATTTCTTTGTAGCTTTGTATGTCCCTCCCCCACAGTATAAACCCTGCTTTCACTATATTTGATGTCGGTATAATTTGTAGAGGAGATGGGAAAAAAAAAGTCGTTTAAGGATACAGGTGGACCTGATGCAACTATGAGAAGTACAAGTCGTCATGTCAAAAACGAACTTTACAACTTTGGTGCGGGGGGTGGGGGGGGATTGGGGAGGCTGGGGGAGGCTGGGAAGGGATGTGAAGGGTAAACAAAGGAGGAGGCTGAAATGCTTGCTAAGACATGTACTCATTATCTTGCCCATGTAATTGTAACCCCTCTGTACAGTATGTTCACAAAAAATTAAAATTAAAATTAAAAAAAAATGAAAGTAGTGATCATTTTCAAGCCATGAAAAGAAAAAAAAAAATGTGTTATTAACATAAATCTACCCAAAGCTTTTGGGCTCCTCTGCTTCAGGAATTACACAAAATCTTCAAAAGAAGAACAAAACTCTCCTATTCTTTCCCAGAGACTCCCCCTAGTGTCAAGATCTCAAAGAAGAAAAAGCCCACAAGGCCCAAAGCTGTCTGTTTCATAGTGTTTATTCAGCTGCTTAAAAAAAAAGTATATATGTACATTATGTACATATATATATGATATATGTACATATACACATATGATATATATACATATATATGATATATACATACATATATATATATGCAGGGGCTGGGAAGGTGGTTCAGTGGTAGAGTACTTGCCTCACATTCATGAGGTCCTGGGTTCAACTCCTCAGCACCATATAAGCAGAAAAAGCCGGAAGTGGCACTGTGGCTCAAGTAGTATCATGCTAGCCTTGAGCTGAAGAGCTGAGGGACAGCTCCCAGGCCCAGAGTTCAGGCCCCATGACCGACCAAAAAAGAAAAAGCATTAGGGTGAGATGATGAAAGGGACAATATTAATCAAGATGTGTGATACTCATAAACTGACATATTGAATTGAAATGCCTTTGTATAACTACTTAAAGATAACTTTATACAAACATCAGTGGCCTGTGCCTATAATCCTAGCTGCTCAGGAGGCTGAGATCTGGTGATTACAGTTCAAAGCAGCCCAGGCAAGAAAATTTATGAGACTCTTATCTTTAGTTAAACACCAAAAGCTAGAAGTGGAGATGTGGCTCAAATGGTAGAGTGCTAGCCTAGAGCAAAGAAAGCTCAGGGACGGTGCCCAGGTCCTGAGTTCAAGCTCGAGGACCAGCACACATACACACACACACACACACACACACACACACTTTTTAACTAAATTTTTAATAATGCATTGGGGATTCCTTCACATTACATATTCTAAGAGAAATGGACTGCTCCAAGCTATATCCTCTCTTCTTGAAGTTACCTAAAACTACAATCAACAGGACTGGGTGGCAACCTCAATGCCATCTCACACAATTGTGCCCTATCTCATTCCTATAACCCTGGACCTTACAGGGAAAAGTATAGAGTGCTTAGGGGAGTTCTGGAATTTCAAATGCATAAAGAAATTGTGTTGGCCAGGCACTGGTGGCTCACGCCTGTAATCCTAGCTACTCAGGAGGCTGAGATCTGAGGATAGCGGTTCAAAGCCAGCCCAAGCAAAAAAGTCAGTGAGACTCTAATCTCCAATTAACCACCAGAAAACCAGAAGTGGCACTGTGATTTAAGTGGTGGAGTTCTCACCTTGAGCTGAAGAGCTCAGGGACAGTGCCAAGGCCCAGAGTTCAAGCCTCACGACCAATAAGAAAGAAAAAAAGGAAAAAGAGAGAGAGAAAGAAGAAAGAAAGAAAAAAGAAACCTTTGACTTTGATTTCTGCTACAAATTTATCTGCTTGAAATTGGCTCAGCAGTTTTTCTCCTACTCACTAATGACAGTTTATCTTGAGTTAACTGAAAATAGGAAAATGGGAAATGGCTTCAGACATGGCTGATAAAAAGTAAGATATATCTAACTTGGTGTTTATAAGGCTAAAAATATCATAAAAGTAATTCCTTGCTTCTATTTTTTAAAAAATTAGAGCTGACTACCCTCACTATTTTAATGTCTGAGATAGAGATGAACTAAGCTAATTTCAGTGTGACTGTTTTTCATAACCAGGCCAACTAATGACCCTGGGATAAAAAAAATAATTCATTGCCAAGTGCTGATTGTTCACTCCTATAATCCTAGCTACTTAGGAGGCTGAGATCTGAGGATTACAGCTTAAAGCCAAATGGAGCATGAAAGTCTGTGAGATTCTTACCTCCCAAAAATCCAGAAATGGAGCTGTGGTTCAAGTGGTAGAGCACTAGACTTGAGGGGAAAAAAAGCTCAAGGACAGTAGCCAGGCTCTGAGTTCAAGCCACACATACACACACACACACACACACACACACACAGAGAGAGAGAGAGAGAGAGAGAGAGAGAGAGAGAGAGAGAGGGAGAGAGAGAGAGAGAGAGAGAGAAAAGAAGAAAGAAAAGAAAGAAAGAAAAAGAGAGAGAGAGGAGGGAGGAAGGGGGGGAATTTATTTATCTATGCTAGTGAATGGCAGATAGCATTTTCTGGAAAAGAATTCAGTCTGAACTTTTTCCATTTGGCTCAAAACTTTCCAAATTCTCATGTGAGTCTGTTGTATGAAAGCTACATTTCTTAGCTTTTCTGTTCTACTGTTTTGTTATTTTGTTTCCCCTCAATCCCACACAAACTCAGGAGCATATTCTGAGCCTTTATTCATTCATTCAACACAGTTTTACCAAAGGCCAGTGAGGGGCAGTCAGCACGCTAATTGCTAGAAACACAGTGACAGAGCCTATGCCAGCAAGGGAGGTAACTAGCTCAGGGACATGGGGTTGAGTCCATTGCAAAAGCAATAAATCTTCACATTGTGGAAAGGGCTGCTTAAAGAGATGGTGCTGAGATTCCACCAATTAGAATGGCCATTATCAAGAAAACAAACAATAATAGATGCTGGTAAGGGTATGGCTAAAAGGGAACCCTACTATACTGCCGGTGAGAATGTAAACTTGTTCAACCCCTCTGGAAAGCAGTATGGAGGTTGTTCAAAAAACTAAACATACAGGCTGGGAAGATGGCTCAGTGGTAACTCTATCATTTGCCTTGCTTGCATGAGGCCCTGGGTTTGATTCCTCAGCACCACATAAGCAGAAAAAAGCCGGAAGTGATGCTGTGGCTCAAGTGGTAGGGCATTAGCCTTGAGGTGAAGAGCTAAGGGACAGTGCCCAGGCCCAGAGTTCAAGCCCCACGACCAGCCAAAAAAATCAATAAATAAGTAAATAAAATTAAATAAAATAAATAAAAAATCTAAACATAGAACTACTCTATGGTCTAGCAATTCCACTCCTGGACAATTATCCAAAAGATTATAAACCAGGATACAGTAAAGCCACCAGCAGAACCATGTTTATTGCAGCACTATTCAATAGAGCTAAGGTATGGAATCATGCCCCACAATAGACAAATGTGGTGTATATTCACAATGGAATTTTACTCATGCTTTGTAAAAAAAAAAAAAGTTTTGGAAAAAATACGTTAAGTGAGAGAGAAAGGTTGCATACTTTCCCTCACATGTGGATGCTAGACTTAGCTTCTAAACTCCTAAGTAAATACATTGGGTGGTATGCAAATGTATACAAATGTATTAACTGAAATATAATAGATTCAGGGGAGAGTTCAAATAGTGTAATCCCTTAGCTTTCTAAGGGATTTGCCTTTGCAAAGTCAAAATTCAACAAAATAAACACCAGATATAGGTAGAGTAGAGGTGGAGTAGAGTCAATGAAGAAGTGAAGAGGAGAAAGAGGAGAGGATGCAGTCAAGAATTCATATAACCTATAAAATTAAGAAAAGTGAGGGAAGCAGCGGGTTGGGAAGATGGGTGAGAAAGTTGAAAGGGGTGACATTGATCAAGATGCATTGTACTCATAACTGATTTGTTAAATGCCAATTCCTTTGTATAACTACTTAAAGATAATTTTTTTTAATTGGGATCTGAAGAGTAAGGAAGAATTGACTACGAATAAAGGAAAAAGTGCTTCAAGCTAAGGAAGTGCCATATACAAAGACCACAGGAGAAGGAAGAAGCAAGAAGATTGGCAAGGTAAGCTCACTCACTTCAACCCTCCCTCCTGGCCCTCCTACCCTTCTCTAACTATAAAAATTATTTAAAATAGGTGCTAAGAAGGTGGCTTAGTGGTAGAGTACTTGCCTCACATGCATGAGGTCCTGGGTTCAATTCCTCAGCACCACATCAGCAGAAAAAGCTGGAAGTGGCGCTGTGGCTCAAGTGGTAGAGTACAAGTCTTGAGCTGAAGAGCTGAGGAACAGTGCCAAGGCCCAGAGTTCAGGCCCCACAACCGACCAAAAACAATTATTTAAAATAGATTCAAATCCTATCTCTCCTTCACAACTATAACAAAAGAATGTCTCATCCTTAGGCCAACTGAATCCTTAAGCCAACTGGCTGCTATTCAGGCACTTCTGTGAATAAGGTGTTTTTTTTTTTAACTTTAAAGTTCAGAGAATGGTAATGATTATAAAAACTGTGGAAAGTTTGAGGTCTTGTCCTATTTTCAAGCTACCAAGCAAGCCTGCCACATTTGCACAGATGCTGGTAGAAGTTAACTCTTTTCCCAGAAACAAAAGATTTAGTTACTTATGACAACAGCCCAAAGTACAAGCACCAGTATATTTGTGTCAATTCCCTGAGCCCCCAAATCCTGTGGGCTTGATACAGATTCCAGAGCATGCAATGCCTCACAGATTGGAACCCCGAGCTAGGAGAATCAAGTCTTTTCTAATATGCATTATATATGGTATCTTTTGCTCCAAAGTAAGATATTCTGTTTCCCAAGGTTGTTCATTGCACAAACTTCTTTTCAAAAGGAGTTCCAAAAGCCAGACAGTGGTGGCTTATGCCTATAATCATAGTTACTCAGGAACCTGAGATCTGAGGATGATGGTTCAAAGCCAGTCTGTGCAGAAATGTCTATGAGACTCTTATCTCCAATTTACTATGAAAAACAAAGTCACAATTGGAGGTGTGGGTCAAGTGGTAAGCACTAACCTTAAGCATAAAAGTTCAGGTTCAAACAAAGGAGGAGGCTACAATGCTTGATAAGAAATGTACTCATTATCTTGCCCATGTAATTGTAACCCCTCTGTACAGTATTTTCACAATAAAAAAATAAAATAAAATAAAAGTTCAGGTTCAGAGCCCAGATCCTGAGTTCAAGCCTAGGACTGAGGATTGACACCAAAAAAAAAAAATCCATAACAAAAAGCAAAGAAAGTCTGCTTGCAAGAAACATGAGAGCTTCATAGAGAATTATTAATGACAAATGTCATTAGGAATCATTACTATTGGATACATGTATGTGCCAGGTTCTGTTTTTTTTCATAATTATTACTTTAAAATAAGTGAAAATATTGTGGTCCCATTTAGTGGTCTGTATCTTCTACCTGCACATGACTCCCTCATAGAAAAATCACAAAAATCATTTTACAGAATTACAATCATGCATGGCTTGCGCGCGCGCGCGCACACACACACACACACACACAGTTGGTACTGATTTACAAGAGTTCAACTTATACATTTTTTTTTACTTTTGTGATAATACAAAAGCATACCCTTACAACCATTCTTTTCTTCATTTTCAGTACATGAGAATTTCAATGCCTTACTATAAAATGGGCTTCATGTTAGCTGTTTTGGTCCAGTTGTCAGATAAATGTAAGTATTCCAAGGTAGGCTAAAGTAGGCTAGGCTTAGCTATGACACTAATGCGGTAGGGTACATGTAGCATTGCTACTGGACTGGTATTAATGGAGCTCCATTCCAATAAATATATCATAAATTGAAAATACTGAAGCAAAAAAATGCAGAACCCACTGAACATCAGAACAGTCTCACCTACTTTAAATGTGCTAAGAACACTTCACACTAGCCTACAGTTAGGTAAAATCACCTATCATAAAAACTTTTCTTTAATTAGGTTTGTGACGCAGTACCTCACACTTCTGCTCATTGGCTAGCACTCTGCCAACTGACCCACACTTCTAACCTACAAAACCTATTTTATAATAAAATGTTAAATACCCCATGTAATTATTGAATACTATATGGAAAAGCGAAAAACAAAAAGGTTGTGGGAGTCCTCACCATTAAGCCACACAGCTAAAAACAAACTGGCCTAACAAATGTTTTGAATCCTTAGATTAAGATTAGGTACTGTATGATGGGATGCTACAGCCACAAGATCATCAATTTCTGACATAGCTGCACCTCCCTGCCATTGCCCAACACAGCAAACACATTGTTCTCCTTCACATTGCTAACTCAAGCGAACATCAAATTTCCAAATTTGAAGTATTATGTTTCTTCTGAATGTATGACTCGCAGCCCATCATAAAGGCACAAAATCCATAAATCAATTACTATAAGAAACTGTATTAAATGCATTTTAAAGATATGGGTTTCTGGTGCTTTTTTTAGTTTGCAATGGGATTCTCAGGATTTAACTCCTCATATATCCTGAAACTGAGGAACACATTTTTTTTTTTTTTTTAAACTAGGGCTGAGAGCCGAACCCACAGCCTTGGGTGCGCCAGGCGGGCGCCCTTCTGCTGGGCTAAACCCCTAGCCCCGGAACACATATTTTTTAACTTTCCTGTCTTTCAGATTTTTATTAAAATATTGAGCACTCTGACGGGATATTTCTGCATGTTGTTTGAATAACTTCTGAACATTTAGATTATTTCTAATTTTCATAACTATAAACATTATAATACTCACTTTTTAAAATGGTTAGGGTGATATTGTCCAAAAAGAAATGAACATTTTATCTGACTTATGTAACTGTAACCCCTCTCATACATCACCTTTATAATAATTTAAAAAATTAAAAAACAACGGTTAGCTATAAGTGTGATTGTAAGGGTTGTTTCTTAGATGTGAAACCCTGGATATTCACTTTTTAAGAGTTTCACATGTAGTAATAAATTGCTTTCCAATTATGTTATAATAATAACACACATTTCTGCCACCTACAAAAATATATATATCATAGCTCTCATTGAAAATTATCATTTAAAAATCTACAATAACTTACTTATGGAATAGTGACCCCTTTGTGTACTACCTAGTAATAATAATGAGGAGGAGGAGGAGGAGGAGGAGGAGGAGGAGGAGGAGGAGGAGGAGGAGGAGGAGGAGGAGGAGGAGGAGGAGGAGGAGGAGGAGGAGGAGGAGGAGGAGGAGGAGGAGGAGGAGGAGGAGGAGGAGGAGGAGGAGGAGGAGGAGGAGGAGGAGGAGGAGGAGGAGGAGGAGGAGGAGGAGGAGGAGGAGGAGGAGGAGGAAAGACCCTGAACTAGACTTTTGCACACAACTGGCCCACTACCACTTGAGCTAGGCCTCTAGCCCACAGACTAGTTTCTCCATGGCTTCCAACAGTGAAAAGAGAAGTCCCAATGACAATAGTGACCCAAAGAGAAAAGGATGCACAAAACACCAACACAAATTTACTAAATAAGAACCTCAAGAACTTCATGAGCTATTCCATCAGATAACTTACCCTGATTTTACAAGCAGCGGATTTTACAATCCATTGTCCATTGCATGCAATTAGTAACTGGTTCCAAAATAACAAAGCCAAACTTCCACCTGAAGAGAGACACAGGATATTTACTATGTGGAAACACCAACCCTATTTACCTTTCAACAACCAAGATATTCAGGCTGTAGCTCCCAACTATGCCAAGGAGAGTTTCCCTAGGACACAGAATGCTCAGACAGGCTGAGTGGATGGGTCCTCTCTGGAGAAACTAGGGAAACTCAGCCAGCAAATGGACTCCAGTGCTGAAAAGTACCCAACCTACACTCTAGAGTGTGAAGCCTGAGCTTCAACTAGCAAAACACCTCCATCCCTCCACAGTTTCTGAGCAGTATTTTGACAGGGAAAGTCTGAGGTCATTGGGAGCCAACACAAAAGTCCCTTCTTTTTGCATTATGTTCCTAGGAGTCTGAAGTATGGCAGCAGGAAGAGCAGAAAGGTGATTTCTATGATCACTTATTCAGGACAAAGACAAAACAAAAGCAGCAGAAGAACTGGCCATGTCTGCTGCAGCAACGTCAAAAACCTGAAGATCATCAGACAGGATGCTAATCCAGGAGTAGCTGCCAAAAGATGGGAGCCATAGAAATCTATCTTAGGGCAGCAGTTGCCCTCCTCTTTTGCTTGTGGGACAGAGTCAGGTTCCTCACGTTCATGAAGAACCCTGGCTCTTGCAGTTGCCGCAAAGCCTGCTAAAATGGTTGGCATATCAGTATCACTGCCTTAGGCAGTTTATACTGGGCTTCAATCTCCAATGCAGCAAGTTTGGGATGAAGGATATACAACTGAAGTAGTGTTAAATAGGTCAACACAGGCACCCACACAGTAATCCAAAGCAATGCCCTCCCCCAGAAAACTCCAACAATAAAGTTAGAGGATTTTATTCATTTTGTTTTATTTTTTGGTGCCAGACTGGAGCTTGAACTCAGGGCCTGCACATTCTTGCTAGCTTTTCACTCAAGGTTGGAGCTCTATCATTTGAGCCACATCTCCAGTTCTGGCTTTTTTTTTGTTGGTTCCTTGGAGGTAAACACTTCTCAGAATTGTCTGCTCAGGTTGGCTTTGAACTGTAATCCTTAGATCCTAGCCTCCGAGTAGCTAGGACTACAGGCCCAAGTCACCAGTGCCCAGCATTGTATTCTTTTTATGGTACTGGGTTTTGAACCCATGAAGGCAAGACCTCTACTTTTGTCATGCCCTTAGCTCTTTTGTTTTTGAGATAAGGACTTGTAGGTGTCTCCTTACATGGCCCAAGCTGTCCTCAATTTTGTTACCTTCCTGCCTCTGCCTCTCAAGTACCTGAGATTGGAAGTGTGCACCACCATTTGCATCTTATTTATGTGGGGCTACTGGAAAGTAATGCATGGGGGAAACTGGAAGGCAAATGCTCTATCATTACTTGAGCTATACCCTAACCCTTCAGTTTCAAGAAGTAAATATAATGTGAGACTTCACTATTCCTTTATTAAATGTTTGAAAATTGAAATAATGGAAGAGAAAAGAAACCTATGATAGGTTTTTTAAAAATGGTATAACCTATCCTCCCTGCACGCATGCACACGCACACACACAAGCGCGCGCTCGGGCCTTTCCTGTAAAAGCACTTGCTAGTGGGAATCAAGTTTTGTTCCTTGAATATGCTTCAGTGCCCTTAAATGATGCTTGTTAAATAGCCAACTCTCACAAAGGTCAATTAATCAAGCCACTAATAACCTAAAGAAGTGATATAAAACAACAGCATAGCATTTTACCATCAGGAACCAAGGACTACACCAACCAAAACAGGTGGTCCTCCAAAGCACCAGAGGGCAGAACAGCAACCACGCGACACCGTTAGGCCCCCGCATCCCTACTATTTGTGCAGCGCCCGGTCAGGACTACAAGTCCCAGCATGCTGTGCGGCTACTTTCTTTCCCCCCCCCCACCCCCTTATCTCTCTCTCACACCTTTTTCCTTCTTGCTCGCCTTCCCCTCTCCCCCCCACCCGGTGGAAGAAGCGAAGTCTGTCTACGCAAAAGTCTGGTTTTCGTGGGAGCCCAGATCGAATCGCCTCCGGAAGTTGGCTTTTTCGCTGACAGAAAACTACATTTCCCAGCATTCTTGTGGCGCCCAAACTACCTTCCCCGAAGGCCCAAGCGAACAACATCCGCCTTCACTTCCGCCTGCCCACAGGGAAAGCTCCGAGAACATGAGGAGGCACTGGGTTTGGCGGCTCCTGCGCTCTGAAGGCAGCCGGAGCCGCTGGGTTTCAACTCCCCGCGGGCGTTTCTTGCCGGCCCTGCGGAGAGGTGAGAAGAGCTCTGTGCCAGCGGTGCCCGAGTGCTGTCTGGGGGAGCCGGGTGGGGCGGGTGCGCCGTGCCGGTGAAGGCGGGCGGAGGGGCCACGCCCTCCTCGGGCCGGGCCTGGCGCCGTCGCCCGCCGTCCCTCGGGCCCGCGCGCCCCCGGGGCCGGGAAGCGGGACTGACGGGCCGCCCTCTTCCCAGCGAGCCCCTGCGCGTCTGTGCTTCCCGCTGGCCCTTCTCGGCCCTCGGCAGTGTCCGTGTTTGGTGGTCTTATTTTCTGTCACACGACGCCAGTCAGCTCGGAGGGTGTGTTTGGAGCCAACACATGCCATGTGTTTGGAGTGTCCCGATTTCTCCTGTGGCCTCTCCTCGTGTAGACCGTTATATAGAGCACAAGGTTTGGGCGTCTCTGTTACAATGCTGCACGAGCAGGCGCCTCGCACGTCTCTTCATTCTCGCTTTAATTTTCAGCCTCGCGCAATCACGTAGCCGACAGTGAAACAGTTTCGAACCAGTGAGCATCCCCTTCACCAGAGTATCCTCAAGAACCTTTGGCTTTCAACCAAGAAATATTTTCAGGGTTTTCTGGAAACCCTGAGTTTTCTGGGGTTTAGGTCTTTTTTTTTTTTTCTCCAAATTTGAAACTTAAGGTCTCCATGTGGGCATCATCCCACACCCACCTTCGCATACTCTTTTTGCCTTCCTGAATCGTTGATTGCAGATTAACTGAATCCTTCAGTACCCAAACACAGCCCTGCCACCTACACGCTATTTTGTCCATATTTTGATTCACACCAGTGACAGTTGGAGTTAAAGACAGCACTTGTTGATCCTACCTTTGTAAGAGTGCTCTTTAGCCTGTCTTTTTTTCAGTGTTTTAGCATACATACATACGTACACATTGTGATGGACTTTAAAAAAGAAAAATACATGTCCTACATAAGTAAATGTTAATGTTTTAATGCAACTTATCTTGAGCCTTAATAGTCTTAGAGAATCAAAAATTAAGTCTCTTCACAACTAGTACATACTAGTATCCATCCCTCTTCACTAAGCAGATATATACTGAATGTTTGCTATGTACAAGAAGTTTGAGCTTGCATAATGACCAAAGAATTTGAAAACCATGCTCTAATCCATGGAAGGACACTGGTTATCTGACTACTTTTTAAAGATGGATCAGTGAAGCTTTGGAAAGGTGATATGATTGTATTTGATGCACATGGTATTGTATTCCTAGTTCATTACTTTTTCCTTTTTTGGGGGGGGGGGGGTCCGGTTGTGGGGCCTGAACTCTGGGCCTGGGCCCTGTCCCTCAGCTCTTCAGCTCAAGGCTAGTGCTCTACCACTTGAGCCACAGCACCACTTCCGGCTTTTTTCTTTTTGCTTATGTGGTGCTGAGGAATCGAACCCAGGGCCTTGAGCATGCAAGGCAAGCGCTCTACCACTGAGCCACCTTCCCAGCCCTCATTACTTTTTCCTAATCAGCAGAACAGCAAACACTGGAGATGTTTCTGAAAACATCTAAAACGCTTCACTTACTGTTATTTAGTTTATTTAATCCTAGTAGGAATATATTCTATAATGGCTGTTTCTTGAATTCTTCACACGAAAAAACTACCACTCAGCTTACTTAACATATTTTAACCAGAAAGTTAGCAATAAATCTTTCAATTTAATGAGACCATTTTTTTTACATGTTTTTGAAAGTAAAATCTGGCCTTTTCCATCACAGAAGAGCTTCATACAAGATAAGTCAGGGTTTAAAACTGACATTATTTAGCTCTGTATGCTGTCTAGGTTTTTAAATATTGAGTTGGTTTCTGAGTTACAAAAAAAAAAAAAAAATGTGAAAGAACCAAAATGAGTAACAGTGAAAAGAAAGGTGAAAGATTTGGGAACATCTAAGATATTAAGGACCTATTTGTTCCACCTTGAGATGGAAACACTGGTCATTTCATCTACAAATACTTACCCTTAAAGAATGTATATGAGTCAGACCACATGGGCCATGGTCAGGACAGGGATCGTGATACTACCCTGAATATCCAAAAGCTTTTCCAAATCCTTTTGATCTCCAAAGAGGAACAACTGACCAAAAAGGTATCAATACCTACCTTGTAGGATTATAAAATTAAGCACAATAATCTGTGTCTCTGCACACACACACAGGCTTTAGGTTTGAACTCATGGCCTGGTGTTGTCCCTGCAGATTTTGCTCAAAGCTAGCACCCTACCACTTGAGCTCAACTTCTGGCATTTTGGTGGTTAATTGGAGTTAAGAGTCTCATGAACTTTCCTGCCCAGGCTGGCTTTGAACCATGATTCTCAGATCTTAGTCTCATGAGTAGCTACGATTACAGGTGTGGGTCACCACCGCCTGAATTTCTAAGCACAATAAAATGAATAAATATTCTGCATATCCTTCCATATTCTCAGCCCCACAGTAAATAGAGAAGCAAAGACATTCTATGCCTTGGTGGATTTTGCTCCAATCTTATCTAAATGTTAAGATAGCTCTGGTAATATTTCCAAGTGTAATTCCTTTAATATCTTAATAACATCACAAAACAAAAACAAGCATACAAGCCTTAAAAGCTAGGTTTATACTACTTAGGCAGAGACAGGATGATTTGAGTCCTGGAGTTGAAGGCCAGTCTAGACAACACAGCAAGGCCATTTTTTATAATCAAAGCAACAATAACCCACAGCCTTGTTCATCATTGTACAGACAATGCCAAACACAGTACCTGTCAACAAATATCTTCAACAAATATCTTCCAAGTGTCTAGAATCCTGTTAGACACAGGAAATTCAATAATAAGCAAGAACAGATGTGATTTCTACCCTCAAGGACTTTATGGTTTAGCTTAGGATTACCAAATTTTCTATAATATAACAGTATTCCTGTAATGCCAAGTACTCAGGAATCAGGGTACACAGATCCTGTCTTAAAGAAGAAAATACATATATATACATGTCTTGATGAACCTTATTAACTACTCATGAAAACAGCCAAAGATAAATCCACAAATCAATAGACAATGTTCAAATTAAACTTTTGTTTACTAAAAATATTTAGAAAAACAGCAGATGGTGGTTGCCTGAGGGCAACAGTTGGCTGACCCCTGGACTAGTGAAGGAAGCTAATTAGTGGTCATATAATTTATGAGAATTGACGGCACAGAATATTATAGGGTACCGTGAAAGACAATGCCTGACCTAGATTCTGACACTTTTTAAAATTATCTTTAAGTAGTTGTACAAAGAAGTTCCTATTCCCATTTGTATATGAGTACAAAGTGACAACATTGTCATCCATCTCTCCTAACCCATCCCTTCTCACTTTTTTTCTTTGAGATTAGGTGATTACATAAATTTCACATATTTCACAGTATTGTGGAATAGTGATACTTAGAGTCACAAACACATTTTAACTTTCACAAGGCAAATGCCATTATGGTCTACAGTTTGTGAATTCTATGAGCTTTGACAATTTTTTCCACAGCAGGTGATGTTTACATTTCTTTCCTTTTGCTTAATGCAGGCTGTTCCCATTTATTCTGTTCCTCCTGGCTTCCCTCTGGATTCTGACATTTTTCAGTGGGAGACACTGGGATTGAGTTCTGAACAGCAAAGAAAAGGAGAGTTTTTCTGAGTAGAAGCTCAAGAAAGGAGAAAGGTCCCAAGAAAGGAAAGCATGTGGCTTTTATATATAGAATTAAGATAATAAAGCAAAGTGGGACATGAGATGTGTTATGCAAAAATTTGTTGCAAGGCTAAAGTCTATACCAAAGATCAGCTTTCCTACTAAATCTGAGTTAATGTGTTAAGTTAGAGGAACTAAACCAAATAAACTACAATTTTCCTAATCCATAAAATGAATAAAGGATTCAGTAGTACATATGAAGTTGCATAAATATAATTACTGATTCATCTTTCTAAACAAAGAATGAACTCCTGATCAGAAATAGCTAATTAAAGGTGCTAAATCCATTACTCCTAGTGCAGTTGTTACTGTAACTACTATTGAAATCCACCTTTTCCCTGTAATTTCTCTTCACTTTTATTCAGGTCAGACATTAACACACAAAGACACATTTCTTAACCCTTCTACATGGCACTCAAGCCAAAAAGAAGGCTGACTGTGTTTGCATGTTGTAAAAAGTTGTTCCACCTTCTGCAGCTGCGCTGATGGCTCATGTCTGTAATCCTAGCTATGCAGGAGGCTGAGATCTGAGTATTGTAGTTCAAATCCAGAAGTGGGACTGTGGTTCAAAGTGGTAGAGCATTGGCCTTGAGCCAAAGAGCTCTGGGACATGACCCCAGACCTGAGTTCAAACCTCACAACCAAAAAAAAAAAAATTATTCTATCTCTACAATAGTGAGGACACATTATCTTGCCCATATAATTGTAACCCCTCTGTACAGTATTTTCACAATAAAAAAAATAGTGAGGACATCATTTATGTCTGGTTTTATTTATGTATCCAGCATATAGCATGATGTTCAGTAAATATTTGTTGGCTAGAAAGATGTTAGGCGAAATGAACCCCAAGAGGAGGACACAAATGGTTTTTTTCTTTCTTGCTATTGTTTCTAACGTATTTATGTGATTTTTTTTTTGTTCCTTGTATGTCCCTCCCCCATTGTATAACCCGTTTTCACTGTATTTGATGTTGGTATAATTTGGGGAAGGGAAAGAAAAAAACATTGTTTAAATAGGGATACAAGTGGACCCATTGCAACAATGAGATGTACAAGATGCTATGTCGAAAAACGAACTTTACAACTGCAGTGGGGCGGGGAGAGAGGGGAGTATAGGACTGGAGATGGGATGGTAGTGGAAAAACAAAGGAGGAGGCAACAATGCTTGATGAGAAACGTACTCATTACCTTGCTCATGTAATTGTAACCCCTTCGTACAGTATTTTCACAATAAAAAACTTATTTTAAAAAAAGATACTTAAAAAAACATACTTAAGAAGGAATCACATATGCCCTGAAAAAATATTAACAGAAAGTAATACCTGATGTTGCAGCTATGTACTTAGACATTTAAAGTACATAGATATAAGGATAGATAAATGACAGTATAAGGTAATGGAAAGAGAATGAGTCAAAAGTACCTGAGTCTGAACCCTAAATCTGTCACTGGCTCTGTGACCTTAGACAAATAATTTTTGCCTTTTCTAAGTGTAATTTTTGTACCTAAAATCATCTTGTCTTGGTGGTATATAAAGTATCTGGTATAGTACTTTCTGTACATGTCATTATAATAGTAACTATATTTAGGCAGAGTTTTCTCCCAAGCAGATTTTTATAACTATATCAGCTGTATAGACAGGGATTATACTGAGTATAAGTTAAAGTATGGGAATTTATTGAAACAGAACAAGCAGTTTATTTCAAAAGTGAGAAATATTTGTTAGGGAGGTTGACACCAGTGACTGCTCCAGGATTTAAAGCCACATTCATTGATTTTATAGTAAAATATTGTGATCTGATTATATGCTGAAGTGCTACTGTAGGTGCTGCAGATACATTGATATTAAACTCAAAGCATCATGAAGCTCACATTCTGATTCAGAGAGACAAACAACAAACAAGGAGAGCTGAGAACTCTAGCAAATAGATTGTGTGGATATGTAAGAAGAGTGGAGGATAGAATGTTATTTTAGAAGGGAATATACATAAAATATTTTTATAGTTCTGATAAGCTTCTGAGTACAAAAAATTAGGCAGTTTCTGTGCTTTCCAGTAATATAAAAGTTGAGGCAGCTTTCCAGTAATATAAAAGTTGAGGCAGATGTACAAAGGATTTGATATTTTCCATATAACAATTTAGAACAAATTTTAACGAAACACTTCTACTATAAGAAAAAATAGAAACATTTACAGGATGCTTGCTCAGTAGAGAATAATGTCAGATTTCTCAGGTAAAAGAGGGACCCTACCAAAACTCTTCTTAAGAAGCATTCCTTCTTAAGTATCTTTCTAGTTATCTTTTTATGAATGTCAGGTTAATTGCTGGCACAGGGGATAAAATGAATAAAACCAGACAGAACTGATGTCCTCACTAGTTTATAGACTAGTAAGTAGGAAACATGTTTAAAAACATGTAAGCATTAACTTGTGTTAATTACAGAACTCATTCAGAAAGATAGAACTGTATTTAAATAGTGGAGAAAATGTTATTTATTTATCAGTTAATACAAGAAAAATAAAACCTTGTCTTCTTTGTGCAGATTTCTTGACCACTACAACCACGGAAGGATATGATAGGAGACCAGTAGACATAACTCCTTTAGAACAGAGGAAATTAACTTTTGATACTCATGCGCTGGTTCAGGACTTGGAAACTCATGGTAAGAAATACCAGTACTCCTTGTGAGAAGAAAATAGCACTTAAAAAATAAATTGCCAAGACATTATTGCTATTACAAACAATCAAGAGTAACTAATAAGAAGTACTATCCATACAATGGAATCTTTTACAATTATTACTTCAACAGCATTTACTGATATTGGAAATGCTCAAGATATGCTAATTTTAAAAAGAACTGTTTAAATCAATATGGCCAAGCACTGCTGGCTCACTAAACTACTCAGGAGGCTAAGATCTAAGGATCACAGTTTGAAGCCAGTCCAAGCAGGAAAGTTCATGAGACTTATCTGCAGTTAACCAACAGAAAAAAAAAAAACAAAAAAAAACACGGAAATGGCACTATGGCTCAAAGTCGTAGAGTACCAGCCTTGAGTACAAAAGCTTAAGGACACTGCCCAGTTCCTGAATTCAAGCTCCACAACTGACAAAAAGAAAACTATTTATAGAGTACTTTTGGGGAACAATTTGGCTTGTTATTTTTAGTGGTAATAATTATTTTAAAATATAACAATTTAAGAGTTGAAGAATATTATTCTACTCTCCTAATAGGGATATGCATATTTTTAAAATATCTACAGGATTTGACAAAGCACAAGCAGAAACAATTGTATCAGCATTAAGCACTTTATCAAATGTGAGCCTGGATACTATCTACAAGGAAATGGTCACTCAAGCTCAACAGGTAGTATACTCATTTTTTAAATTATCATTTCTAACAATTTCATTAGATGACCTTGAGGAAGGAGTAAGGAGACCTTTGGTAAAGTCAATATCTAGAGGGTCTAAAGAGTTAAAGTCCCATCAAGATTATAGTAATCCAAAGAATGGAATTTTTCAGTCTTTGTGTGAGATATGCATATTATTTGAATCATGAGATGGTAGTAGACTGTTAGTGGAACAGCCTTTCCCTGTGGAAATTTCATTACAGTAGAAGAGCTGATCTTTCTGTATAATACATTTTACTGCTGTCATTTGTTGTGGTTAATTTTCAGTCTTTCAAACTGAAAAGGCATTAATAGGATTGGGAAAGACTTCATTGAAAGCCTAGAAAACGTTTTAATTGACTTGTTATGCAAATTATTAGTCAAATTACACTCCTTACTAAGCCTTAAGACGTGAGGCATACTGTTTGGTATTTTTCATGTACTATTTTAGTCTCACTAACAACCCGAAAGTAGAATTCTGTTTTATCACTGATGACAGGCTCAACAGAGATTTGAGTAATTTGTTTGAGTTTTCACATTTGTAATTTGTTTGAGTTTTGGTGATACAAAAAGGTAATAATTTTATATGAAAGAATAAGCTAGAGCCCAGCACCAGTGGCTCATACCTGTAATCCTAGCTGCTCAGGAGACTGAGATTTGAGGATCGTGATTCAAAACCAGATGGAGCAGGAAAGTCTGAGAGACTCTTCTCTCCAATTAACTACTAGAAAACTGGAAATGGCTCTGTGGCTCAAGGTACTAGAGCACTAGCCTTGAGCAAAAAAGCTCAGAGACAGCGCCCAGGCCCCAATTTAAGCCACACAACACGCAGTTGTGACACACACACACACACACAATCCCTCTTGCCAAGCATAGTGGTATACATTTGTAATCCTAGCACTGGGGAAGTTGAGGCAAGAATATCTATAGTTTGGGTTAAAAACCAAAATCAAGTTCCTCCTTAGCAAAGGAAAAGCTATGAATTTATTAGGTAGGAACAACCTTTTCTTTCACAGAGTCTCTGCAGTATATATATATAGAAAAGATACAAAAAAATTAAAACAATGTTACACTAAGAAAGGGCAGTTTTTTTACCATTCTCTTACCTAGTTGTGTGTCTGACACACACACACACGTCTGTCTTATTCAATCCCTGACTTGTGTGTCTTATTCAATACCTTGGTATTGAACAAAGTACTTTCCAGCTAAGTATCTTAACAAATGTAAAACCAATATTTGTCAAGGGGCTAAGCAAGCATTTTATTGGAATTCTTTTCATTAAAAGATCTAGATATTCATTTCTCTTCACAGGGAAAATAAATTTTTCTTCATTCAATGTCCTTGTTTTTATTTGATGTATTTATTTTGATATCTTGATGTCCTAGATATCAGTATATGTAGTTTTCCTATTTTTAGTACTTAACTAAGCAACATTATTTCTTTTTTTGTTGTTTGGGGGTTTTGTTTTTTGTCAGTCATGGAGCTTGAACTCTGGCCTGGGTGCTGTCCCTCAGCTGTTCAGTTCAAGGCTAGCGCTCTATCACTTGAGCCACAGTGCCACTTCCATAACACTATTTCTTGTAGCATGTTAACATATTAAGTTTCATGAAAACCACCCAAATATAAGGTCACTGGATTGTTCTTGTTTTCTAGGAAATAACAGTACAACAGCTGATGGCTCATTTAGATTCCATCAGGAAAGACATGGTCATCCTAGAGAAGAGTGAATTTGCAAACCTGAGAGCCGAGAATGAGGTGATACCGTTACTAATAAAAATAACTGCTGGGCTGGGAATGTGGCTGAGTGGTAGAGTGCTTAACTAGTATGCAATGAAACCCAGGGTTTGATTCCTCAGTACCACATAAACAGAAAAAGCCAGAAGTGGTACTGTGGCTCAAGTGTAGAGTACTAGCCTTGAGCAAAAGAAGCTTAGGGACAATAGGGCCCAGGCCCTGAGTTCAAGTCCTAGGATTGGCAAAAATAAAAATAACTGTTCTCATAAGTGCCTTGATGGATATTTAATGAAACTAATTTTACATAGTTATTAAATAAGTTTTAGATTAAAAATATACAATTACCTATCTGCGTAAGTCAGTTCTTTACATACCAAAGAATAATACAGAAAAGGGAAAACCTTTGAGACTTATGTAATATAGGTTCTAATACAGCTCATCATAGAATGTTCCTAAAGCTGAAAGTAATGTGATATTTCCCACTTTGATCCTATACAATTTGTCACTTAAGGAGAAAAATGTGTTATTCAAATTGTCACTAAGTATTTTTTAATTTATAAAATCACATTTTTAAAGTAGTAATTAAATACCAAGACATAAATACATTGTCTGATATCTTGCTCATAGGAATTACTTCCTGAATACTATTGTTTGTTCCTTTTAACTTTATTATAGTCTGTATTAGAAATCCATAGCTGTCCTCTTCAAATGTTCAAGTGGCAGAGAGCCTACCTTTCAACCACAAGGCCTTGAGTTCAAACCCTAACATAGTGTTTGAACTGCTACTGTTTGATATTTTGTAAATAAGTCATATTGTGACTTTTGGTATAATGCTAATTACATGTAATTTTCTTTTGTTTAGAAAATGAAAATTGAATTAGACCAAGTTAAGCAGCAACTGATGGTAAGTAAAAAATTTTCTACTTAATTTCAGAACGAATACTCATTACAAGATTATTTCCAAAATTCTTTTTATTATTTTTAAAGCATGAAACCAGCAGAATCAGAGCAGATAATAAACTGGATATCAACCTCGAAAGGAGCCGAGTAACAGATATGGTAATATGCTTTCAAATGTTCTTTCTTGGTTTTTAATCTTTTTTAGTCTTTTTTTCCTTTTAAACTCCTGCTGCTTGTGTCCCTTAGTTTACAGACCAAGAAAAGCAACTAATGGAAGCAACCACAGAATTTACCAAAAAGGTAAGGCAGTATATAGAAATTTCTTTTTCATATACTTTCTGTGCCTTGTAAAACTGATCTTACATGTATCTGTTTTTAAGTTTAGATTTTAAATAGCTAGCCCTGAAGAATACATGATTTCTATATAGCTATTGTTTTGTTTAGCTGTACTTTTGCAACCCAGGTATCTAGTATATAGAAGCTGTGACTTGGGAGCATGAATTAAGCTTTCTGAATAGCATACTTTTCTTAACCTAAATTTTTTTTTTTTTTTGTCAGTCATGGGTCTTGAACTCTGGGCCTGGGTGCTGTTCCTGAGCTCTTCAGCTCAAGGCGAGTGCACTACCACTTGAGCCACAGTGCCACTTCCAGCCTTTTCTGTTTATGTGGTTCTGAGGAATCAAACTCAGGACCTCATGCATGCGAGGCAAGCATTCTACCACTGAGTCACTTTCACAGCTCCAACCTATTTTAACACTGATAGTAAATATTCTTTTTTTGTGTGTGTGCCAGTCCTAGGACTTGAACTGAGGACCTGGGCACTGTCTTTAGGCTTTTTGTTCAAGGCTAGCAGTCTACTTCTGGCTTTTTTGGTGGTTATCTGGAGCTAAGTCTCACAGACTTTCCTGCCTGGGTTGACTCCCAACCACAATCTTTAGATCTCAGCCTCCTAAGATTACAGGTGTGAGCTACTCATGCATGGCTGTAAATATTCTTTTAAAGACAGAGTTCCTAGTAGAGTTAAATGCCCAGGTTTAAATAATTATCTTAAAATTTTTAACCATAGGGACTGGGAATGTGGCTCAGCGGTAGAGCACTTGCCTTGCATGCAAGAGGCCCTGGGTTCGATTCCTCAGCACCACATAAGCAAAAAGAAAAAAGCCAGAAGTGGCACTGTGGCTCAAGTGGTAGAGCGCTAGCCTTGAGCTGAAGAGCTGAAGGACAGCTCTCAGGCCGAGTTCAGGCCCCACAACTGGAGCCAAAAAAAAAAGAATAAAAATTTTTTTAAACCATAGTAAATGTTGGTAAATATATATTGCATGCCAGACACAACTTTGTATATTTCATTTTCTCTTAATTCATTTAATAATTCATGTCAGCTTATGTTAAGTAGTTACTATTATTTCTCACCTTGCCAATTTGAGGAATAATACACAAAGAGGTTAATAAATAAGCTAATAAATTGTAGAGGTGGGATAAGAACCTATATTCTGGGCTGGCAGTATGGCTTACGTGGTAAATTGCTCACCTGGTATACAAAAGGTCCTGGAGTTCAAACCTCAATGTAATCATAACATACATAATCTCCATGGTTTGAATAAACTCGAGCTTTCTGACTCAGTCTCATCTTTTTCTTAAAAGTTAAAAGCTGTTTATGACTTATTCATAGAAGAAATACCACTCTTGCTCAGAACTTAATAGAAGGAAGGGTCATATATGTCCTCTCAGAGATCTTTTTTTTTTTTTTTTTTTTTTTTGGCCAAAGGATATTTAGGAACAAGGAAAATCAGCAAATTCTCTGAAAACCATAAGTTCTGGGATTAAAATGTTTCTCAGTTGTAATCCAACAAGCTTAGGTAGGTAGGTACTCTTATGAAGTTTTTAGTAAAACATGCCAGTAATGTGATAGTTCTAAGATCTCCAAATATGAAGAATGTGATTTGTCGGTTAGCAGTGCTTAATTTTTTTTCTTATTACCATTTCCTGTACTTCCTTTTAATAAATATTTTATATGATCAGATTTGTACAGACATTGAGCCTTTGTATTCCTCCCCCAAGAGTATCCTCCTTTGTTCTTACTATGTGTGAATTCCTAGAGATCTGTATAATTTATCAAGTCTTGGTATATTTTAGACCTAGCTTCTGCCTATAGAGGAAACATGCAGCATTTGTTTCTCTGAGCTTGTCTTACCTCACATAACATGATTTGTTCTAGGTCTGTTGATTTCCCTGAAAATGACATTTATTTTCTTTCTAATGGCTATGTCAGTGTTTTTAATTACCACTCTGCTTTTATTGGATTTCCCCATAATTAGCACATTAGTAAAAATCCCTAATGAAATGTTTTTGTCTGTAATATATAGGAACAAAATTAATTATTTATTCTTACTACAGGATACCCACATCAAAAGTACTATTTCAGAGACCAGTAATAAAATTGATACTGAAATTGCTTCCTTAAAAACATTGATGGAGTCTAACAAACTTGAGACCATTCGTTATCTCGCAGGTAAGACTGTTTGAGAGAAAAAGGAATTGTTGCCATTGTTTGGTCTATAGTGCTTGCAGGGTTATCCAGTTCTAAGACATGGACAACTCTGTGACTTAATAATAGGAAGAGAAAGAAGTACAAAATAATGCAAGGATAAAATGATGAAAGTTTTTATTGCTTATGCACTTCTTTAAGGTTGTGAGTTGGGTTAGATCACTAAAGTAAACACAGGTGGTTTAAACATCAGTTAGCAAAGGGGAAAGGGGAAGAGGAGAACACAATCTCTTACCTTGTTTTAGCCATAGAATCCTTTCAAAGATGTCTTGAGCATGTCTTTGAGCAGAGTTACTACCCAAAAATTAGATTATGTATTGCCTGATGAGCGTCATTCATGTGTCACAGTAAAAATAAAGATAACAAAAACAGCTTTGGAGTCAAATACACCTAGTTTTGAGTCCTGGCTCCCCACTTGTTAGTACAATGAAGACAGTACCACCAATTTCAAAGTTTTATATATGGTTAAGTAATGTATGCAATTGATTGCTCAGCACATTAGTATACGACTGACCCATGGTACGATAGGAACAAATTTGTAATTGCTCATGGGCATAAAGACAACACATTTTTTTTGGTCAACCATTGGGCTTGAACTCAGGGCCTGGGTGCTGTCCCTGAGCTTTTTTTGTTCAAGGCTAGTGCTCTATCATTTTGAGCCACAGCTCCACTTCTGGTTTTCTGTTAGTTAAGTGGAGATAAGAGTCTTATAGTCTTTCCTGCCCAGGCTGGCTTTGAACCACAATCCTCAGATCTTAGCCTCCTGAGTAGCTAGGACTACAGGCATGTGCCACCAGCACCCAGCTGAGAAGATACTCTTGATGTTATTTAAATGTCCAGCTTACTGAGGTTTCTTAGAGAAGCTTAATCCCATTTCTTAAAATGAGGAAGTCGTCATAACCAAGTTTCAGTATGTATGTAGTAGAATCAAATGGGACAATATATAATTTGACTTACACAATACAATTGGGATAGCTTTACTTTGCATGGCCAGTTTGTGTCTTAAGTTAGAATTTTATCCTTCATCTCAGGTTCTCTATTTTAAAAACACTTTCAGGGGCTGGGAAGGTGGCTCAGTGGTAGAATGCTTGCCTCGCAGCATGAGGCCCTGGGTTCGATTCCTCAGCACTACATAAGCAGAAAAGGCTGAAAAGTGGTGCTGTGGCTTAAGTGGTAGAGCACTAGCCTTGAGCTGAAGAGCTGAGGGACAGAGCCTAGGCCCAGAGTTCAAGCCCCATGACTGACAAAACAAAAACACTTTCATAGCACTGAATGCCAGTGGCTCACAGCAATAATTCTAGCTATTCAGGAGGCTGAGATCTCAAGATCACGCTTTGAAGCCAACCGGGGCAAGAACATCCATGAGAGTATTAACACACACAGACACACACACACCAGCTAGTGATCAATGAGCAAATTTCCATTCTTGTACTCATAACACACACACACACCAGCTAGTGATCAATGAGCAAAAAGTGGCCTTGTGCTTACCAGGCAGGTACTCTTGCCATTCTTGTACTCATTTTACTTTTAGTTTGTTCTCATGCTTTTGGCCTGATCTTTTCTTTGACCACAATCCTCCGACCTCTACCTCTTGAATATCTGGGATTCTTGATGTATGCTACCATACCCAGCTCTATAAAAGGTTTTCTGTCCAAAATGATATGAAAACAGTATTTTTATTTTGAAAAGCTTTATGCTTTTTCTGCCTTTTCATTTTTTATGGTTTTCATTAAAATACCACTTTTTAGTCATCATGTAAAAAAATTTTTTAGAGACCGGTTCTCATTATATTGACAAGGTTGGCCCCACGTAGCTCAGAATGTGGGCAGAAACAACTGTGCCCATGCTGAAAAGGCAATTCAGACTTTCCCAGGCTGGTTAGCTGAAGAATGCCTTACCAAGCATGCTTAATGCCCCAGACTTAAAAAGAAAACTGTTCATTTTATGCAGTTAAGAATTACTCATTTGTCTTGGGAAACTTGAGTTTATAATTATTAAAAGTAGTTTTTAACGTAACTTTATTGTTTAAAGATTCTAAGAGACATGTAACCTACATTTTAGAATTACTTTTAAAAGTATAGGAAGCTTTTAAGAAAAATTGCTCCTAATCCTGCCTTTTAAGAATAACTTCAATCCTTAGGAGGACTATTAGAGATGTGGAGGGTTTGCAGGCAAGGTAGCTTTTTAAAAGAGGGCAACAGTGGGGCTGGGAAGGTGGCTCAGTGGTAGAGTGCTTGCCTTGCATGCATGAGGCTGTGGGTTCGATTCCTCAGCACCACATAAGCAGAAAAAGCCGGAAGTGGAGCTGTGGCTCAAGTGGTAGAGCACTAGCCTTGAGCTGAATAGCTGAGGGACAGTGCCCAGGCCCAGAGTTCAGGCCCCATGACTGGCAAAAAATAAAAAATAAATAAATAAAAGAGGGCAATAGAGAGGTTAAATATAATCAAACCATGTTGTACTTAAGTATGTAAAAATATTTCAAAGTTTTCCCATTACTTTGTACAATATGTGCTAATGAAAACAGGAAGTAGAGCCTGAGCATTGTGGCACACATCTGTAATCCCATTTCAGAGACAGAAGCAAGAGGTTCATCGGTTTGAGGCCAGCCTGTACTATATAGTGAATTCAAAATTAATGAAAACTCAGTTCTTCAAAAACTAAGTGGTAAAATCCTCTGATCCCAGCCTTCTGAGTAGCTAGGATTACAGGTGTAAGCCACTGGCACCCGGTTAAGCAGTGACTTTTAAAAAATTTAATGTATTTCTTTATTAGTTATCAAAAAGATGCCAAATTTGGGGCTGGAAAGGTGGCTCAGTGGTAGAGTGTTTGCCTCACATGCATGAGATCCTGGGTTTGATTCCTCAGAAAAAGCCAGAAGTGGTGCTGTGGCTCAAGTAGTACAGCACTAGCTAGCCTTGAGCTGAAGAGCTGAGGGACAGCGCCCAGGCCCAGAGTTTAGGCCCCATGACAGACAAAAAAAAAAAAAGATGCCAAATTTAGAAAACTAGATTTTTATATTATTCAGCTTAAAGTTTCTTTGGGAGTTCTAATGACCTCCTTCAGATTTAGCCTGTTTTTCTTCGCTTTGTTTGGCTTTGTATAGGTCTTCCTTTTCCTTTGGTAATTCCTTATAAAGGCAATTCATTTACTTTTGTAATCATGGTTTTAGAAAAGGGCAAAAACTTGAACCTCCCTGCAAACTTTCAGAGTAATGATTTAGCAACAATAAAGTTAACATGTATTGGAGTTCAGTATGTATAGCTTGGAAATTGACAATTCTTGCGTATATTTGATAGGTTATTTTAAATCAACTTGATTATTGTGAGTAGTTGTCTGCTTTTGACCTTGATTTCAGTATAAACTTTAAGTAAAAGTTTTTAGTAGCCTAGGAGCTGGGAAGGTGGCTCAATGGTAGAGTGCGTGCCTTACATGCATGAGGCCCTGGGTTTGATTCCTCAGCACCACATAAGCTGTAGCTCAAGTGTAGAGTGCTAGCCTTGAGCTGAAGAGCTGAGAGACAGAGCCCAGGCCCAGAGTTCAGGCCCCAGAACCAACAACAACAACAACAAAAATTAGCCTAAAATAGCGTAAAAGACAAACACACAAACAAGTGGTAGGTTGTAACTCAGTGGAAGAATGTTTGCCTACTATGTGGAAGGCCCTAAGTTCAATTCCTGTAATCCCATACTAACAGAGAAAGAAAGAGAGAGAGGTCAGGAGAGAAAGAGAGAATATTTTATCCCTAATTTTCTAGAGGACACTAGGCATAGGGTAGAAATCTGCTTTCCTATTTTTTTGTCTATGTTAATTGAAGTAGCATCATTCCGTTAATCTCTGCAAAATAACTACAAATACTTAAACTTTAATACCGCTTGTTTTGTTTCTTTTTTCACAGCCTCAGTGTTTACTTGCCTGGCAATAGCATTGGGAGTTTATAGATTCTGGAAGGACTCCTAATGTTCCTACTGCTGCTGCTATTGACTTCTTAGAGCACTACATCAGGACAGATTGTCTTTTAACAATGTCAGTTGAGCAAACACTTTCTACAGTATTATTCAAAGTATGAATGGTCTGCTGAGAAGTATTTTAGATGTTTTGTCTTTATTTTATGTGCTGTTATGTCGAAAAGCTATCATCCAAAACCTGATTTATGTAAGACAAAGGCATTTTGTCTACATAGTTGCCTGATAGTTACAGAAATTAAACCAGAGTGTTGTGTTTGAACAGCTTTGTAAATCAAAAAGGGTTTTGTTGTATTGATAATCTGGTGCAAATTGAAAATATTACCTCTAGTTTCATTTTCCTAACAACTATTGCACATTTATGTTTTAAAAAAAATAAAAACCTATAACAAAGTTTTTTTAGATTCTTTTTTTGGGGGGGGAGGAGGGAGGGGTCCATTCATGGGGCCTGAACTCTGGGCCTGGGCGCTGTCCTTCAGCTCTTCAGCTCAAGGCTAGCGCTCTACCACTTGAGCCACAGTGCCACTTCTGGCTTTTTTCTTTTTGCTTATGTGGTGCTGAGGAATCGAACACCAGGGCCTCATGCATACAAGGCCAAGCGCTCTACCACTGAGACACCTTCCCAGCCCCTTTTTAGATTCTTGAAAGTAGATTTTCTTTCTTTTTTGTAATGAACATACAGGTTAAACTTCACAGTCAACTTCAAATTAATGTGTGCTCCACTGGAAGTATTCAATACCTAGTATGAAATACAGAGTGGCTTGGATTATTGTATGTATTTTTAATTGTTTTCTTATTAAAAACCAGTTTACATTAACTCAAGATATTGGCCACATGGTCCAGGAGTGACAAATAAGAGGACTCTCTTCAAACATTTCATGGCTGAAATGTTTCAAAACAAAAAAATGCTTTAACATTATCTGGGTACATTTGCATTCTGAATCATTTTTATCTCAGAATTTTCTTGTTTAAGAGGCTTCTTAGCACATTATAAACTTCTATTGGGCTATCCAATCAGAACCATATAGACTGAGTTCCACTATAACAAACAGCATTTGTTGGCTTAACCAGTATGACTTCTTGTGTTATGCCTAACAAAATGCAGATCACATGTGCACGGGGGACCATGATTACCTTCTCATGGAACTGACCAGCCCGATGGAAAAAAGAGACATTAAATAAGTACATAAATCACTGGTTTATTACGATTTAAAGTATGCTCAAATGTTAAGGGTATATGTTTTTTCACATGAAAGAAACTCCATTTAAAGGAAGCTTTTCATTCTTCAACCCCTCCAGCCCCAGCCCCACATGAAGCAAGGTAATTTATCCAGTTGTAAATTTTAAAGGAGAAATGGGTCAAGTAGCCCCAATACTTGCTACTCTTGATTAGGATCAGCCTGTCTACAAGGAGCATTCCGTCTGTTCTGCTCTTTTGTGGCCAGCACTTCTGTTGCCTGAGGCCTACCTTAATACAATAATACTTGAGTCAGAGTAGTTACACATGATTTTGGACCTCAGTGATAGGAGGCTTATTAGACTAAAGATAAAACTATACTCTCCAGCATCAGGTTTACCAGTAAATAGAGGTATTATTTAGGCCTCTATATAAAGTTAGTAAATTCTTGATATCAAGTCATATTTACGGTCCAGATGGAAAAGTTACACCATTTATTAGACTTCCTCAAAACCCAGCAAGTAAGATATACATTCCCAGATTGCAGTCAGCCACTAAAGAGAAAAATAAGTCTGTCTTTATCTTTTTTTTTTTGGTCCGGTCGTGGGGCCTGAGCTCTGGGCCTGGGCACTGTCCTTCAGCTCTTCAGCTCAAGGCTAGCACTCTACCACTTGAGCCACAGCGCCACTTCAGGTTTTTTTCTTCTTTGCTTATGTGGTGCTGAGGAATCGAACCCAGGGCCTCAGCATGCAAGGCAAGCGCTCCACCACTGAGCTACCTTCCCAGCCCTGTCTTTATCTTATTGTAGAGTTTAACAAGTAAAATGCAAGAATAAAGTAGTATGTACACTATACCCATTTTTATTACCTATAAGGTAGTTTGGGGGATCAGATCAATTTTTATTTAGGAGGTGGAAATATCTAAAATAAATGAATAGACTGTTCCTCTGTGCCTAAAAACCATACCTTTTTTTTCTAGCATGAAATAACTGTTCTTGTATATGTCTTTTTCCTATACTAAGCTGTGAGTTCTTTTTTTTTTTGGGTCGTGGGGACTGAAGTCTGGGCCTGGGCGCTGTCCTTCAGCTCTTCAGCTCAAGGCTAGCGCTCTACCACTTGAGCCACAGCGCCACTATTGGCTTTTTTCATTTTACTTATGTGGTGCTGAGGAATCGAACCCAGGGCCTCAGGCATGCAAGGCAAGCGCTCTACCACTGAGCCATCTTCCTAGCCCCTAAGCTATGAGTTCTTAAAAGCTCTTTAGCTATTAAATTCCTGTGGAATAATAGGAATCTTATCCATGCGTAACTCAAGGATTTAGTCCAAACTTTTAAATATTTTAAACATTTGATTATGAATATGCTGAGAACATTTCATCATACTGAATTTCTCAAATCACTAATACCTTTTGGGCATTTTCTGTGAATGGTGAGATGCCCCCTAGAGGATTTGCTACCTCACTTTGCTTCATAGACATATGAGTATCGTGAATCCAAACCTGCCCATTTATACTGTGGTGACAAGACAGACCAGGCTACATTATGCAAGGACCAGTCATCAGCCTAGGAAAACCTTACATTGCTCATTTTGTGAAACATTAAGAATCTAGAGGGGAAAGAAAGAAGGTAGGAAAAAAAGAATTTACATATGTAATGTTATATATATGTAATATATTTTTGTGTGTATGTACTAGTCCTGGGGTTTGGAACTCAGGGCCAAGGCATTGTCCTTAAACTTTCGTGCTCAAGGCTAGCACTTTACCACTTGAGCTACAGCTCTACTTCTGGCTTTGTGGTGTTTAATTGGAGATAAGAGTCACAGACTTTCCTGCCTGGGCTGGCTTTGAACCATGATCCTCAGATCTCAGTCTCTTGTGTAGCTAGGATTCCAAGCATGAGCCACTAGCACTTGGCTTAAAAACATTATTAATAAAAAGGAAAAATAGGTATGCCTATCCATAATTCCAGCACTCAGGAGACTGAATCAAGAGGTCTGTGAGTTCAAGATGAGTTGGGGACACTGTCTTGAAAAAGAAAATGAGGCAATGGAAAAGACTGTGGTCACTACCATCAATGTCATTTTGAGGAATAATAGCTATTATTGACTATGTAACAAATATACTACATAATGCATTGCAACTTACCTGTATTTCACAGTTGTTTCTTAGGCAGGTGGTATGATATCCTCATTCCACTCCTCAAAAATCAAGCTTAGTGAAGTCAAGTAAGTTACTTGACAGTCACCATCAAATAAATTACATAGGCCCAAATCTCTTAACTCTGAAGGTCACAGCTTAGTCGATATACTTGTAGTCTCCAACCTTAGTCCTTTCTCTCAAGAAATAGGCAATCTAACAAGATGTGTGGCTCATACCTTCGGTCTTCCTACTTGAGAGGCAAACAGTGGAACAACTGCAATTCTACACCAACCTAAAAAAATAGATGCCATCTCAACAAAATCCATATACAGTAGCACTAAGTGGTAGAGCTCCAGTGCCATGCACACATGCACATGGACACATAAACCTACAAACCTAATACAGTTCATACTTGTATTGCTGGCTATTTGGGAGGAAGAAAAAGTTTGCAGGACCTCATCTCAACATATAAGAAGCTGGGCAAGTTGGCTTGCCTGTCATCTAATTGTGTGGGATGAAACAATGAGAGGATCATTGTTATGGCCTGGGTAAAAACACAAGGACTACAGGAGGAGTTCCAGTGGTAATACCTGCCTGGCATGCATGCAACACTTAATTCAAAACCCTAGTACTTGAGCCGGGCACCAGTGACTCACGCCTGTAATCCTAACTGCTCAGGAGGCTGAGATCTGAGAATCACAGTTCAAAACCAGCCCAGGCAGAAAAGTCTGTGAGACTCTTATCTCCAGTTAACCACTAGAAAATTGGAAGTGATGCTGTGGCTCAAGCAGTAGAGCGCTTGCCTTGAGCTGAAGAGCGCAGGGATAACACCCAAGCCCAGAATTCAAGCCCCATGACTGACAAAAAACAAAAACAAAAAAAACCCTAGTACTGCCAAAAAAAAAAAAAAAGGACAATCTACTGAGTCATATGAACACCTTTCATCTTTCCATCTCCTTTTCACTCTTTTTCCTTAACCTAACATGACATTAATATATGTGATTTGTGAATAAATAATGTATGTGACTTGGCAATTATAATTTAATGTTAAACAAGACTGAATAATCATGAATTAAATAAGGTATCGGCTTACTCTTCAGACAATAAGCATTCTAAGGGCTGAGTCAGAACTCTTCTAATTTTACTGTTTTCCCATGCTTATTGTTACATTCATTCACAACAGAAGGGGCTAGAAGTGAAAAGCCCTTTTCCCTTTAGGTGGGGTATGATGCTAATATTTAAAACAATATTTGGGCTCACATCCTATTGATCACAGCTTGGTTTCTTAGTTACAAGGGAAGCTGGAAATTCGTAAGAATTAAGAAATAGTAAAAGATGATACAGATCTCACACACAGCCTAGTGCCCAATAAATGTTTTTACTAAACATTGAAAGCCTATTAGAAATCACAGTGACATTTTGTCAAAAGGATAGCTAATACTGGGTGTGATGGAGCATATCTGTAATCCTGCACCCAGGAGATAAGTAGAACTGCAAATTCAAGGCCAGCCTGGGCTACATAATGATCAAGTCTTCGTTTTGTTTTGGTTTAGCCTAACTCTTGCTAAGCAAATGTACTACCGCTTGAATCTTACCTCCAGCCCTATTTTTGTATGGTTAATTTATAGGCAGGATCTTGCTTTTCCCCTGGGACCTACCTCAGACCATGATCCTCCTACCTATGGGCTCCTATGAGGCTGGGATGGTAGGATTTAAAAAAAAAAAATGGTGGGAGTGTAAACTTGTTCAACCACTTTGGAAAGCAGTATAGAGGTTCCTCAAAAGCCTCCACATAGAGCTCCCCTATGACCCAGCAATCCCACTTTTGGGCATTTATCCGAATGCTCACAAACAAGACCATACTAAAGCTACCAGCACAACTATGTTTATTGCAGCATTATTTACCATAGCTAAGATATGGAACCAACCCATATGCCCTTCAGTAGATGAATGGATCAAGAAAATGTGGTATATATACACAATGGAATTCTATGCCTTCATCAGAAAGAATGACATTGCCCCATTTGTAAGGAAATGGAAAGACTTGGAAAAAATTATATTAAGTGAAGTAAGCCAGGCCCAAAGAAACATAGGTCCCATGGTTTTCCTTATGTGAAATAACTAATATATGTCTGAGTCAAGCAGAAAAGGTCAGATAAGTTGACGTTAGGGGAATGAACCCCAAGATAATTATACAAATGTTTTTTTGTTTGTTTTCCTTTCATGAAATTGTTTCTAACATATTTATAAGATGATTTCTATGTTGCTTTGTATGTCCCTCCCCCACGGCATAACCCATGTTTTCACTGTATTTGATGTTGGTATAATTTGTGGAGTGGAAGGGGAAAAACAAATCGTTTAACTAGGGATACAGGTGGACCCATTGCAACAATGAGATGTACAAGTCATTATGTCAAAAAACAACTTTACAGCTTTGGTGGGGGGGAGGGGAACATGAGAAGGGATTGGAAGGGGAAACAAAGAGGAGGCAACAATGCATGATAAGAAATGTACTCGTTATCTTGCCCATGTAATTGTAACTCCTCTGTACGGTATTCTCACAATTAAAAAAAATTTTTTTAAATGTTCTACTTTGTTGAGATAGGATCTCATTTTTTTGTAAAAATAGGAAATAGACTCATTGCCTTACTTATGTAACTGTTACCCTCTGTACAGTAGAGGGTAACAGTACAGAGGGTAACAGTTACATAAGTAAGGTAATGAGTCTATTTCCTATCAAGCATTGTTACCTCCTCCTTTGTTTTTCCCCTACCATCCCTTCCCTCCCTAACTCCTCCCCCCTCAAGTTGAAAAGTTTGTTTCAACATAGTGTCTTGTACATCTCAATGATACAGTGGGTCAATCTGTATCCTTATTTCAGCATTTTGTTATTTCCCTTACCCTCCCCAAATTAGAAAAATGTATATACAAGATGCAGGGCACTGGAATCAAATACAGTGAAAACGGGTTGTACCGTGGCAGAAAAACATAAAAGAGAGACAAAAAAAATCACATAGTACATTTTAAATATGTTAAAAACAATAGCAAGAAAGAAAAAACCACTTGTGTCCCTGTCTTGGGGTTCAATTCACTTAATATCATCTTATCTGGTCATATGTACATAGCTTTTGGCTTTTTCTGCTTATCCTAGACTTATACTAGTTATTGCAAATAAGAGAAACCATGGGACTTATGTTTCTTTGGGCCTGGCTTACTTCACTTAATATAATTTTTTCTAAGTCTTTCTATTTCCTAACAAATGGGGTGATGTCATTCTTTCTGACGGAGGAATAGAATTCCATTATATAAATAAAATTTTCTTGATCTACTCATCAACTGAGGGGCATCTGGGTTGATTCCATATCTTGCCTATGGTAAATAATGCCGCAATGAACATGCTTGTACTTGCGAGCTGTTTTGTGGTCATTTAAATAAATGCCCAAAAGTGGAATTGCTGGGTCATAGGGGAGCTCTATGTGGAGTCTTTTGAGGAACCTCCACATTGTTTTCCAAAGTGGTTGAACAAGTTTACACTCCCACCCTCACTAACTTTTTGCAGAAGCTGGCTTCCAGTTGTGATGCTCCTGATCTCCACTTCCTGAGTAGCTGGGATTACAGACATGAGCCACCATGCATGGCCTAAGTCATTAATACTTGTTTATAGACCTTTAACCAGCCAGAAACTACTGCTCAATTGTACTTTCAGGGCAAACAAGTCCTGATGACAAGAAATTAAAATGGCCTTTAATACCATGAAAGGTAAAAGTTAAGAGTCCAAAGTATAGGTAGTTTCTTGTATATAGGGAGAAGCTGCTGCTAGTGAAGCCATAAAAGTAGCAATCAAGATGATGAGAGAAGCCAGGCACAGGTGGCTCAGGCCTGTAATCCTAGCTACTCAGGAGGCTGAGATCTGTGGATCACGGTTCAAAGCCAGCCTGGCAGGAAAGTCTGTAAGACTCTTATCGCCAATGAACCACCAGAAAACCAGAAGTGGCACTGTGGTTCAAGCAGTAGAGCACGTCCCTTAAGCTGAAGAGCGCAAGGACAAGCGCCCAAGCCCAGAGTTCAGCCCCATGACCAACAAAAAAAGATGGTAAGAAGACAGGATTTAGGACAACTGCCCCACAGTAATCACAGATGTTTGCTGGCTCAGGAAGAAAGGGAAAGATGAAAGTGTAGGAACTAAATTTAAACTAAAATGCCAAAATAGTAAAGAACTACTAATCTGTAAATTCAGTGGGGAGAGAAAAGAAAACAATAAAGCCATGTGTTTCTCTTTCTGTCCAGTGGGCCTCTTATCTATATGCCTTTCTTTGAAAGCAAAATAGAACAAAGATTGGATTCTGAAGCAAATTTAAATTTAAATGGGCATTTAAATGGGTATTGTTAGCAAGCACAAAGTAGGGTTTACTAAGCAGATTTTCATTTTATATAAAAGTCTGCTACTGTAAAGTTGTTCCTTCTAAAACCTACTGGTCTTATAGTTTCTCCCAAATCTAGATGCCTTTTAAAATGAGTCATTTGAAAATAATAAAATTAGAGGAGGGTGTTTTAGTTTTTATTGTTGTCTTTCAGACAGAGTCTCACTATTTAGCCTAAGTTGGCTGCCAAATTCATGACCCTCCTACCTCAGCCTCTCAAGTGATGGGATATGTACTACTATGCCTGTCCAAAAGTACAGTTTTTGAAACCTTATATAAAATAGTAATTGTAAAAGATACTCTCTAAAAAGCAAAATAAATATTCTTTTATGCAACATAATCAAATTTTAATAATTTTAATATCTAGAACTAGATTTCTAGATTTAATTATTAGACTAACACTATTTCATATTTCACAGTTTATATGAATACGTGCAAAGTTAATTACTCACCTCTACTTGTCTCTATAGATGTATAAAAGTATATTGGGAGGCAGCGTATAACTGGGTCTGTGTAACTTTAAAAATCTCTGATATCATAACATTTCTTCCTTCAGAATGGGAATGGTATCCTGTCCAAGTAATTCCAAGACTTTTATGAATTCCAAATTTATATAAATTTACATCCATTTTTGCAATGAAAGAAAAATCAAGAAAGTTTATTTAAAATTACTTCACTGATTAGTACCGTCTCACAAACACTCCCCCAGAAGACAATTTCTTTTTCACTCGCCTCTTCTCTTTGCTGGACTCACAGGACTCTTCTTCCTGTAAACAAAGGAAAAGAAGGTCAAATTAAGTTCTTCATGGTGGCACTCATTTTTTCATTTTTCTTTTCTTTTTTTTTTTTTTTGGTCATGGGGCTTTGAACTCTGGGCTTGAGTGCAGTCCCTGAGCTCTTCAGCTGAAGATGAGTGCACTAGCACTTAGCCACAGTGCCATTTCCGGTGTTCTCATTGTTAGTTGGAGTTAAGAGTCTCAAGGACTTTCCTTTCCAGGCTGGCTTTGAACCTCGATCCTCAGATCTCAGCCTCCTGAGTAGCTAGGATTACAGGCATGAGCCACTGGTGCCCAGCCTTCATTTTTCTTCATTGTCTGTTTAAAAGGAAAAATGAACTGTGCTAAGTACTTTCAGCTCTGATTAAATCTCTTAGAAATCTGTGTAAATAAATTCACAAATCTGCCAAATCTTAAAATAGGAAGGTACCTTGAGAAATCAGTCAATCCTGTCTACCTAACATACCCCAAAAGATCACACCCTTGTATGTCTTCTACTTAGACTAACATTTCATGCCATACTGTTAGCTGAAATGTACAAATGAGGAAGAAAAGAAATCCCATCTTCTTTTCAAACCCCGCAGGACTGGGATTTACAGCTCTGGCCCTCTATTCCTTCTTTTATGGTTTTGCAACATCCCTTTACTTCTTTTGTCTTATCTTCTTTTCCCATGCCCTGATATTCACCAACATTTCTCATTTTCTTGGTATTCTCATGACCTAGCACAAAAGAATAAATGTTGTGGGAAGAATCAAGGGAAGGGCTGGAAACACAATGGATATTCACTATGTTGTAGTCAAAAATTCTCTGTACTTATTAAGGCATGATAGATGTGAACACAGGCTCTAAGGACAGGACAAGGCACCTCTCTGGGAGACACAAACATGGCAAGAGTTCTTCCCTGAAAGTGCCCCTATTCATCCCTTTGCTGATGAGCTTAGGTAGCTTAATTCACATATAAGAGCATGTGAAAATGAAATAATGTACCATTATCAAAACCACCTGGAGAAAAAAGAGCCATGCCTCTGTTCCTTCTTTTTCCCTTAGCTACAACCTTGCTATCATCCAAGTTTTTAAAGACAAAATTGTCAAATTTTTCTTATCCACACAGTAAGATAGAGAAGGGGAGAGGTTTCTAATGGTAGTAACAAGTGATATAAAAAGTACAGACTTTGTGCTAAGCAGTTAGGTTGAGATCATGGCTATGTATCTAACAAGCTGGGTAACTACAAATTATGTAACTGACACTAATTTCATAATATGAGGGTAGCATTTCCTGAATATAAAGTCTCATGCAACAGCATGTAAGTACTTGATACCTATTGTTAATGATGACTAAGATATTATGAAAGTAATCAGTAATCTCTTAAAATTTAAAATTTCAGTACCCAGGGTACAAATAATGAGATACTCTGGAAGCAGTATTAAATACCTGGTAGGAGAGAACATATATGATTAGGGGTATTCAGTAACGGATGACAAATGATTCCCAGGCAATTTCAAGAAACCACATTGATGAGGAGACTTCAGGTATAAGGACAAAATGAACAATGGCTTGGCAGTAGGAAAGTGGAGTTTAAGTTCATAAAAGAATAAACAAAAACAAGATTGGCATGGTAGATTAGAACTGCCAAACTGAGGAATCAGTACTTTATACAGACAAGGAAGATTTTTCAACCCAAAACAAGATAACCAAGTTCACTACAGTGAATAAAACAGCTTGAAGCAGATATAGACACCTATAGGGAAGCAACAAATGTGCAGTACCTGCTCCTGTCCATGAGCATGTATGAGTGGTCCATCTATGAGATGGCCTACTTTTCTGGGCTAAAGGAGAAAACAAAACTACCCAAGACTTTATGAATGCGAAACTGGGTAAATAGGAAAACAGTAATACTGCTAATTTAAATATAGAGCAGGGTTGGAGAATGGGGGATCTGCTCTTGGTGTTGAGTTTAGTTCTAAACATTTTTCAGTTACATGGCCCCAGGGATTTTTAGGTAGCAGTGTCCAGCTGGCAATGAGAAACACAAGCAGGGGCTGAGTACCAGTGGCTCACACTTGGAATCCTAGCACTCAGGCTGTGATCTGAGCTTTGTAGTTCAAAGCCAACCTAGCAAGGAAAGTCTGTGATGCGCTCAGCTCCAATTAACCACGAAAAATCTAGAATTGTAGCTGTGTCACAAGTAGTAGAGCACTATCTATAAGCACAAAAAGCTAAGGAACAATCTCCAAGCCCTGAGCTCAAGCACCAGGACAGATACAAAAAATAAAAAAATACAGGTAGAGTGCCTTGGTAAGGATACATGACTAAAGTCTAAATCTGATAGTCTCTCACACAAAAATAAATGGAAGCAAAGATTCTGAGTTTGTTCCTGTTTCACACTAGATCTTAAATAGATACTCATTTTAGCCAGGTATGGTGTCACATACCTGTAATCCCAGGCTAAGGCCAAACCAGTAAATTAGAAAGACCTTATCTCAAAAAAAAAGCTATGTCAACTTATATGCTTTTGATAGTCTTAAAACTACTGAAGTTTTCCAAAATGGATTCCATTCAAAGCACTTGATTTTTGTTATTTAGAATATTAAAATATACATACTCTCTACTGTCTCAGACTTATAATTGTTCCTTTGCCTATGAGGAATATCTTTTCATTATATGGTATATAAACTAGGCTGGTGTGAGGGGCTTTTTTGGGGGGCATGGGTGTAGATGTATACAGATAATTACAAATAGAGATATTGGGATGTTTCTTTAATTCAGACATCAGCTCTACAAAGTATATATTATCTGCAGTTAACTACTGAGGTACAAAGATATTAAATGACTTAGCCAAATTAAAAATGGTTTAGTGCAGGGATAGCACCCAAGCCCAGAGTTCAAGCACCATGACCGACAAAAAAAAATGGTTTTTAGTCAAGAATTAAACTCAATTAGCCCAACCCATACCTTTAGCCAGTTTTATAGTTTTGGTTTTTTTTGGTGCCAGTCTTGAGGCTTTAACTCAGGCGCTGAATTCTGTCACAGCTTTTTTGAGCTTTTTTGCTCAAGGCCAACACTGAGCACTTGAGCCACAGCTCCGCTTTTGAGTTTTTGGTGGTTAATTGGAGATAAGAGTCTCATGAACTTTCTTGCTCAGGTTGGCTTTGAATCACAGTCCTCAGATCTCAGCCTCCTGAGCAGCAAGGATTACAGGCATGAGCCCAGCACTTGACCTTCTTGTATACTTTTTAATCAAGAAATGTAAATGTGTTAAGATCACCAACCACAGGCACGAAGCTGGGGACCTGAGTTTTCTCCAGGTTTTCCTTGAGTTGATCCACCTCTGCTCGATATTCATCCAGTTGACATTCTAACTTTTCTCTGCGGAGTCGTTCATACTCCAGCTGCCCCTGCAGCTCTTTGATAGTCCTATCAAAAAGAAAATGTCTTTCAATCAACTTCTAGTCTCAACTAGCAAAGGCAAATAAATCACTTATTGAACAACTAATGTATTCGGGATCCATGAGCAGCAAACATTCTAAGTACTGGAAATAAGTGGTGAACTACAGCCCAAATCTGCCGTCCTTCACTCAGTAATGGAAAAAAAAAAAAAAAAACAATAAAGACAGGAAGTAATAAAACAGATATGACAGAAAGCAACAAGTCCTAAGAGGAAAACAAATAAAGTAGCATAGAAATGCTAATTTACAATGCTGTGGAGGGGGTAATTAGCACTTCACATACAATGGGTAAGGAAGACCTTACTGACCAGGGCTCTTTGGGCAAAGTCCTGAAGGAAAACAGAGAGAACCATTTAAACATTAGAGGAAGGGCATCCAGACAGGGAACAAGTGCCTTTGCACTTGTTGAAATGCCTGAAGAAATGAAAGAAAACCAGAGGCCAGTAAAGCTAGAGTAGTTTAAAGAGAGAATAGAACAGATGGAAGGTCAAAGCCTTGGCTTTTACTGTTAGTGAAATGGAAAGCCATTCATGATTAAGCAAAGAAAAAGCTCAAAATATCAAAGGACTCTCATCTAGGTTTGTTTTTTTGTGGGGGGGGGGGCGGGATGTTGGAATTGGGGTTAGAACTCAGGACATTACGCTTCATAAGCAGGCACTCTACCATCTGAGCTATAACCCAACCCTTTTTGCTTTTTTTTATTTTTCAAATAGGGTTTCTTATGCCTTGAGTGGGCCTCAGACCATCATCTCCCCACCTATACTTCCTATGTAGCTGGGATCAAAGGCACATGGAAGTCTTGCTAACTTTTTGCCTGGGCTGGCCTCTAATCACCCAAGTAGCCAGGGTTACAGATATGAGCTATCATGCCAGCCCTCTCTTTTATTTTAATGTGATTTCTCCAGATGAGAACAAGATATAGGGCCAGGATTGGGGTACAGGGACAGAAATCTGGTAGAACTATAAAGAGGATATTAGAATAATCCAGAAAAGAGATGTTGTAACTTGAATCAGATTTTGTTTTTCATTTTGTTTTGTTTTCTATCTCTGGTAGATGACGAGAGAGAACAGAATGCCAAGTCATACTGGACTAGATATCAGGTCCCAAGGAAGGAAACCTCAGGAGTTCTGTTACATTAGGAGTTCTGTTACAAATATGAGTGGGGTTAAAATTCTAATATCTAAGAATAATGTCAACCTTGGTGGCAGAAAAGAACAACAAGCAAGAAGAGGCAATTATCCCTAGGATAGAATAATCCAGCTACATTTTGTACGTTGTCAGTTTGATATACCTAGTAGAAACAGAAAAAATAATCAAAAGAACATACCTCAAATCAGTATTTATCTACTTCTTTTACAACTATATCTAACTATAACTGTATATCTAGCTATATACTCTATACAATAATACCTATATATCAAACTATGTCTATATCTGTATCCCAAGGACAAATGTCTTAAAACACAACATAAAATGGAGCACAAATGTCAGAAAAGAATTCATTGTCACTGGAATTCAAAGCAACAGTGCCATACTCTTAATAGGAAACTACATTCTGATATAAGAGCTAAAGCAATCCTTTCCCAAAAAATTCTTTCCAAAAATCACATTCTAATATGATAACTATTTCACATTAATAAGCTATATTATGACCATTAGAGTAAAAGTCCCCTGAGGGCTTTTAAAATTGTAGTGAGCTTAAACAGAGTTGAAGTCACAGAATAAGAATAAAATACTGGGCTGGGAAGGTAGCTCAGTGGTAGAGCACTTGCTGTGTATGCATGAGGCCCTGGGTTCGATTCCTCAGCACCACATAAGCAAAAAAAAAAAAAACCAGAAGTGGCGCTGTGGCTCAAGTGGTAGAGAGCTAGCCTTGAGCTGAAGAGCTGAGGGACAGCGCCCAGGCCCAGAGTTCAGGTCCCACAACCGGACCAAAAAAAAAAATACTAACTCCACTACGAGATCCTTACTTTTTGACTCTATATTAGTTCTCAGTTTCCTAATCCATATAGTGAGACAACAGCTCATGGAGATAAGATATGCTGCTTATCTAGCATCTGACATGTAGTAGCGCTTAGAAGTAATACAAGCACCAGGAATGATAGTGCAGTAGACTGCTTTAGAAAGTAAGAAGATGAAATCAAAGTTTAAAGCTGATTACTAGGAAATAATTGCTGTACTGTGGTATATTTTTCTATGCTACAAAGAATCTAAGAACTTTGAGCTAAGCTCTTAGATCAAGACCAATAACAAAAATATACTACATCTCTCAAAACACAGCAGTTTTAGGGCCAATGATCAGCAACTTATATGAGGTGATTCATGAGAAACCAAGAAACATACACACACCTTTACCATAGCTTCCTATTGTCTAAAATCCCACTAAGAGGTAACAGAATGGCTCACAGTAACAAGGTAGTCTTTATTGAAGATTTAGATGTTATGGTGAATATCTTTACCAGTCCTCTTCCTGAAGCAACTTTCAAAAGCAGAGGAAGAAAGAAATAGGAGGCTCTACAGGTTGAAAAACACAAAACCAAAAGATAAGTCAGAGAACACAAAGGAGGAACAAGGAAATCCATCTGCAGCTCACAGTTCTCTTTTACAGACCATGCTGTTTCCTGTTCACACGAGAGAACAAACAAGTAGAAGCAGCAGAAGGAAAGAAACATGAGACACCCTCTATTCTAGTAACCATTAATAAACCACAGAGGTACCCAATGTTCATGGATCCAATATAAGATGCAGGAAGCGAGCTATACAACTGCTGACTGCCTCCAGAACCAAGAGCATTCTTGGATGGGGACTATATCAGTGAAACAAAGTGGGTTTCATAGCAGTAAGAGTGGGCCATCCCATCTGATGGAGATATTTACAGACTGTGTAACTGTACAGATTGAACAGTTTAAACCATCTGGGGTCTTGTTATGTGCTACTAGTTTATGACTGTAATCCTCACTATTTAGGAGGCTGAGACCTGAAAGATAACAGTTCAAAGCCAGCCCAGGTAGAGAAATCCAATGTACTCATTATCTTGCCCATCTAATTGTAACCCTTCTGTACAGTATTTTCACAATAAAAAATAAATAAAAATTTAAAAAAAGAAAGAAATCTGTAAGACTCCATCTCCAATTAACCAGCAAAATGCTGGGCTATAGGGAAAGGTCAAGTGGTAGAGGTAGTATATCAGCCATGAGCAAGAAAGCCAAAGGTATACATGAGACCCTGAGTTCAAGCCCCAATACTGGTACATGCACACATACATGCTCATGTGTGCACACACATGCACGCACGTCCGCACACACACACAGGCCATGGTCTTAAAGAATGACAGTTTGGGAGATTTTTGTACAGCAATGTGATTACATGTAATACTACTGGGATGTACACTAAAAAGTGGTATTTTACATTTGGGGGCATTTTTATCATAACTTTAAAAATCTTAACTCCATCTTGAGGATTTAAATGGAAAAACAGGATAGAACTTTTGTTGGCATAAAAGAACAAGTTTCTGATCTACATGGTTTTTTGATAGGAACAAAAATATAAACCATGAGTTTTAAGGATATTACTTTTCAGACTCAAGCTGTTCTTTCTTCTGCTTGAGATCCTCTTCTGTTATTCCACCCAAATGTCTATAGTTGCTCTCAGCAATTTCCAGGAGGTGTCTCAACTCTACGATTTTCTTATAAGCTCTCACTATAAGACAGAATTGAATAAAAACACAATTTAGAGAACAGCTCTTGTTACCCACAGCGTGTTGGTCTTCTCACTTTCTTGTAGAGCCACCATATGGTTTGAGTGGGGTTTAAAGGAGGGGAGCCCACACACTGACAGACACTGAAGAGTAAATAGCAGTGACAGAGTTTCAGATGTGCAAGCAATGAAATGCCAAGATGGAGGATTCTTCCTCTGCAAAAGCAGGCTCTGGAGTAGATTATGATGACAGTTGTTAACTTCATAGACAAAAAGGTTCACAAAAACTGACAAGGCCTACAAGTATATTACAGAACTATAGACAATCTACTTTATGTTAGAAATTTGAAAAAACTAATGTTGGCATCTCCCAATTCCAATTCTCCCTTGGTTATATTCAATAGAGCTCTTCTCCCTGGAGAATGAGTTTCTACCTGACAAAAGTTCTAAGAATTCCTTAATACTTTCTGGGAGAAAAAATAAGCAAGAAACCTAGACATAAATTCAATTGTTTTCTTAGAAAATGAAATTCTAGTATAACTAAGTCTTCCTGCCAGAAAAGACAACTGAAATTTCTGACCCTCTACCAGATACTAGGCACTACCCTTTCTTTAATTATTATAACAGTTCCATCAGGGCAATATGATATTAATATGCTCATTTTCATAGATCAACTACCTGAGGTTGAGAGTAACATAGTAGGAAGTGGCGAAGCTCTGACGTCTGAGTCCATGGCCCATATTCCCCTCACTTACACTGCCTGTCTCTCAGTTCCCAGATTCTTTTTATGTTTCTTCTATGAAGAGAGCCACAGAAATAGATCTTCTCATCCATTAGTACAAACCATTATAGCTTTCTGAACAAATACCATGGGAACTGAAACTAAAGTATGTAGCATTTTAAAACACTCCATGTCTGGTACACAGGCACTATAGAAGGAAATCTAAAAGCCTTGCCTCTAAGTCACTGTATGACTTTAAACAAAACAGCTTCTCTGAATCTCAGGCTCTTTATTTATCAAATAATGATTTACAGTAAATGAGTATTTCTTGAGATATAAACCAAAGATGATAAAAGGATTCTCTAAATTGCAAATAATACAGAAGTGTAAACCATTACTGTTAGGATCTTGAAGAATAAATTCAGAGGGTTTTGGTAGTGGAACTTCTCTGTATTATATTCTAGATTGTGTGTTTGTTAAAATTCATAAATATACAATATACATATATACAATATACATAGAAAAAAGAATTCACTAGAAGGAAAGCATTTTATCAGCAGCTGAATCATCAGCAGAAAAGCTAGAGAAATTAATATTTGCTATAATTCCTAGACTTTTATTTAATTCATATATTTCAATAATGAACATAACATTGTCCTGCTGACTTCTGGATCCCCATTTCTGTCAGTCTGATAACATGACCCCTTGAGAAAAAAATGTACCCCACCTTTACCTACTAGCTAATTTAGAATAAATGACAATCTATTTGTTATAGGCTGAATGTCTTTCTCCCAAAATTCATATGCTGAAGCCCAAACCACCAATGTAACATTATGTGGCGATAAGATCATTGAAAGTTGATTAACATTAGATGACAAGAGGCTAGGGTCCTACTCCCCATGGGATTAGTGCCATATTTAAAGAAAAGACACTGGAAAGCATCTCTTTCCCTCAACACCCTTCCACCCCCCCACACCCCGTCATCTTTCTCTCCTTCCCTTTCTTCCTGTCACTACTTCCTCTAACTCCCCTCTCCCCATCTGTGGCCATATCAAAGGGAGAGAGAGAGCTTTCACCTGAAAACAATCCTGCTGGATTCTGACCTGGGACTTCACAAACTGTAAGCAAATAAATATCTATTCTTTAGGCATCAAAGACAAAGACACACTTAAGTAGACACACAAAGACAAAGGTAAGTATATTGAAGTTATCCTAACTGGGATAATCATGAAAATAGAAACTTTGGCATATATGTTTCCATATATGGAGACATAATATGGTTAATATGAAAGAAAAACTGTGAAAACGAAAACTTCCATTCTCTCCGTACGAAGGGAAATGGACTTTCCACACCACTGGAAATAACGGATGCACAGTCAAGGCTAATGGGATCCTGGCTTGGATTTCCTCCAATTTCCAGATAAGACATGATCTTACCAATCTGGATCAGCTAAAGAACCAGAAAATATATAAAAATTTTACCTTAAAAAAGAAATGCATAGCAGGGTGCAGGTGGCTGTAATCCTAGCTACTCAGCTACTGTGATCTGAGGATCACAGTTCAAAGCCAGTGGTGCAGGAAAATCCATGAGATTTTTATCTCCAATTAACCACCAGAAAACTACAAGTGGCACTGTGGCTCAAGTGGTAGAGTGCTCGCCTTGAGCTGAAGAGCTGAGGGACAAAGCCCAAGCCCAGAGTTGAAACCCCACGACCGAACCAAAAAAAAAGGAAAAAAAAAAAAAGAAATGCATAGACTGTACATATAAGCACTCCTAAAATGACAATGCAAGTTTCCACTACAAAAAAGTTAAAGCAAAACAAGAATGGAGGTTTACCAGTATTTCACAGTTAATCATATGCCTATGTCAGAGATTCTAGGAGCTCAGGAAACTCGTGCAGACAATTATGCATCTGCTCTTGTAGAACTCAAGTATCATACCAGGAATTTCATCCATACTCGTGATTGAGTATGTTCTCAACTAATTGATAACCAATCAGAAATGTCTTGTTCTTCCCCGCCCTCAGGGCTACTCTTTACCTAGAAGCTACAGAGATCTAATTTTTAAACATCAAGCAAATCATACCATTCTCTACTACCTATGGCTTTCTATTTAAAAATAAAGCCTCATCCTGCATATAATCCTAGATACTCAGGAGGCTGAGATCTGAGGATTATGGTTGTAGTCAGCACTGACAGGGAAGTCTGTGAGATTCTTAACTCCAAATAAATCACACAGAAAGCTGTAAATGGTGCTGTGGCTCAAGTGGAAGACAGTGCTACCCTTGAGCAAAAGGAGCTCAAGGACAGCACCTAGGCCCAGAGTTCAAGCCTCAGGACTGGCAAAATAAATAAATAAAACCTTGATCTAAAAATCTTTATTGGCCTCCTATAATCTTACAGGGCCCCTCCTTTCCTCTGTAACCTTATCTATTACTACTCCCTTGGTCATTCTTCTGCAGACACAATGACCATGCTCAACTCCACTCATAGCTTTTACATAAATTGCACTCTCTACTTGGAATGGTCTCTCAAGACCTTCATACGGTTTATTCTCATCATTCAGGTCTGTTCACAAATATCACCTCAGAGTTACCTATTAATGCTACATTATTTTTCTTTTTTTGTCACATCTTCACCAACAGTTTTTTTTCTTGTAACAGTAACTATTCTTTAAAAAAAAAAATTGGGTGGTTGTACAGGGGATTACATTTAGTATGTCCTTTTATGTGTCAGGCACCCCTTCCATCATTCTCTCCCATCCCCTTCTACCCTCTCCCCCTGGATTCATGTTACCTTTTCCACTTCTGTTATCACATATGTACCAAGATTGTGTTTGTCCCCATTTCCTTGTCCATTCATCCCCCTCCCGATAGCTTCCCCCATTCAAACTTTGTTTCAGCTTTCTGATATTGTTTGTTAAAGAGTTAATTGGTCAAAGGAATTACGCCATGGATTTTTCAATCTTGAATATATTATACTTAAGTCAACCTGATCATATTTATATGCCTATGTCTCTGTGTATGTCTACATAGGAGGACTTCTTTTCTTCTTTCTCTTCCTCCCCTTACACCTCTCCCTTCCTTCCCCTCCTCCCTCTCCTCCTCCTCCTCCTGGGTGCTGTCCCTCAGCTGTCCATTAGCTCAAGGCTAGTGCTGTACCACTTGAGCCACAGCACCACTTCTGGTTTTCTGGTGGTTAATTGGAGATAAGAATCTCATGGACTTTTCTGCCCAGGCTGGCTTTGAATCGGGATCCTCAGATCTCAGCCTCCTGAGTAACTAGGATTACAGGCGTGAGTCACAAGCACCCAGCTCTACCTCATCTTCTTAACACATATATCTTATCAATTATTTATCACCCTCCCATCACCACCAGCATGTAAGTTTGTTCCTATGTGCTGCTCAGTTTCTCCTAACTACAAATGTCTGGAAAACACTACACAATAATTATTTGTTGCTATTATTAGCTGTAAAAAATTGTTTATAGCCTGGTACCAGGGCCTCATACCTATAATCCTAGCTACTCACGCTCAAAACTGGGAGGATCACATTTGGAGGAATAATCTTGATCTTATATTTGGAAAAGAAAGGAAGGCAAAAGCACTGGGACATGGCTCATGAGGTAAAGCACTTGTCTAGTAACTCCTAGTACACCAAAAACAAAAATACCAACCAAGTTGGTTTAGTTTGATTCCTATGGAGTACAAGTCAGCCTCAAACTTGTCGTCCTCCTGCCGCAGTCTCCTAAGCTGTGCTTACAGGTATATACCATCATGCCCATCTCTTGAGTTCTTTTTCCCTGTTTCATATGATGCATTAAAAAAAATTTGTCTTAGTAACTTCTACTTCTTGAGACTGTGCCTGACAGTTAATATTTTCACTTTATATTTTCAACAATCCCAACACAAAAATTTATAATTGATTCTTGCTGTCAAAACACATACAAAAAAATCAGTAGCTTTTCTGCATGTCAACAATAAGAAAAGTGAGGCTGAAATCAAAAAGCAAATCCTTTTTTTTTTTTTTAGTCATGGGGCTTGAACTCTGGGCCTGGGCGCTGTCCCTCAGCTCTTCAGCTCAAGGCTAGTGCCCTACCACTTGAGCCACAGTGCCATTTCCAGGTTTTCTGAGTGGTTTATTGAAGATAAGAGTCTCATGGACTTTGTTGCCAGGGCTGGCTTTGAACTGTGATCCTCAGATCTCAGCTTCCTGAATAACTAGGATTACAGGTGTGAGCCACCAGCACCAGGAAAGCCACTCCTTTTGTAATAGCCTCTAAAAAAATAAAATACCTGAGGGGGGTGCAGGGGTGCGGGGGGGGGGGGGGGGGAGGAGGGAAGATGGGAAGGGATGGGAAGGGGAAACAAAGGAGGAGGCAAAAATGCTTGCTTGATAAGAAATGTACTCATTATCTTGTCCATGTAATTGTAACCCCTTTGTATGGTATTTTCACAATAAAAAATAAAATAAAATAAAATACCTACGAAAAAACTTAACCAAACAGGTCAAGGACTTCTTTTTTTTTTTTTTTTGGTACTGGGGATTGAACCCAGGACGTTGCACTTGCTAGGCAAGCGCTTTGCCACTGAGCTACATCCCAGCCCGAGGTCAAGGATCTCTAATGATGAAAACTTTAAAAACTGCTGGGCGCCTGTAGCTCACACCTGTAATCCTAGCTATTCAGGAGACTGAGATCTGAGGATTGTGGTTCAAAGCCAGCCTGGGAAGGAAAGTCCACGAGACTCTTATCTCCAATAAACCACTCAGAAAACCGAAGTGGCACTGTGGCTCAGGTGGTAGAGTGGTAGCCTTGAGCTGAAGAGGGACAGTGCCAAGGCCCAGAGTTCAAGCCCCACAACTGACAAAAAATAAAATAAAATAGAATAGGAAATTAAAGCAGATATAGGAAGTGGAAAAAAATCTCCCATGTTCCTGGATTGGAAGAATTAACACCGTGAAAATGGCAATCCTTTTCCAAAACTATCTCAAATTCAATGTAATATATATCAATATCACAGAACATTCTTTAATGAAATAGAAGAAGCAAAAAAAAAAAAAAAAAGAAAGAAATAGAAGAAGCAATCCAAAAATTCATATGGAACAATAGAAGGCCCCAAACAGCAAAAACAATCCTCATCAGGAGGAACAATGCTGTACAGATATCAATACCACACTTCAAACTCTATTATAAAGCTGTAGTTACAAAAACAGCTTGGTACTGGCACAGGAAGAAGCCTGAGGACCAATGGAATAGAGTTGAAAACCCAGACATGATCCCACAGACCTTTGGCCACCTAATCTTTGATAAGGGAGCCAAAATTATCAGATGGAAGAAAGACAGCCTCTTCAAGACACATGGTACTAGCAGTATTGGCTATACACATGTAGAAAATTGAAGTTAGATTCTTATATATCACCCTGCACCAGAATCAGCTCCAAATGGATCAAAGAACTCAAGGGAAAGCAGAAACCCTAAAATATTACAGGAATGGATAGGGGATATGCTAGGGCTCCTCAGCAAAGATCAAAACTTCCTAAATAAAGATCCAGAAACACAAAAAAAACTCAAAGAAAGCCTGGGTAAATGGGATCACATTAAGTTGCAGTGCAAAGAACATAGCTAGCAAGATAAATAGAAAGCCCACAGACTCGGACAAGATCTTCACTATCTATACAACAGACAAGGGTCTCATATCAAAAATATACCTAGAGCTCAAAAAAAAATAATACCCCAATAACAAATGCAAAAAAAAAAAAAACCATCCCCTTAATAAGGGGGCTAAAGAATTAAAAAGAGACTTCTCTGGAGAGGAAATAAGAATGGCCAATAGACACAATAGTTCAACATCACTGGCCATAAAAGAAATGCAAATCAAAACAACATTGAGATTCCACCTCACCCCAGTTGGATTGGCCATTATCATTATTAGTATATGTCTAGGATAGTCTGGCAGAGAATCACAATAGCTCAATAGCTATGTACATATGACCATACAAAATGATGCTAATTGTAATGAACAAGACACGGAAACAACAGGCCTTTTTTTGGTTGTTAACTTTATTCTTGCCAATGTACTGTATCTGCTTACTTCTTTTATTTATTTATTTTTTTGGGGGAGGGGGTCCGGTCGTGGAGCCTGAACTCTGGGCCTGGGCACTATCCCTCAGCTCTTCAGCTCAAGTCTAGCGCTCTACCACTTGAGCCACAGCACCACTTCCGGCTTTTTTCTTTTTGCTTATGTGGTACTGAGGAATTGAACCCAGGGCCTCAGGCATGCAAGGCAAGTGCTCTGCCATTGAGCCACCTTCCCAGCCCTACTTCTTTTCATTTTATTTCATTTTTCTTTTTCCATTGGTTATCCCTGGCAATCACTGTCTTTGATTCTGGTACTCTGAGTCTTATATATACATTTATCTAACTTGGGGAAGGAAAGGGTAATAACAAAATGCTGAAACAAGGACAAAGAATGAGTGGGGAAGGAAGGGATAATGGGAGAAAAACAAAGGAGTAGGTATCAATGTTCGACAAGAAATGTACTCACTACCTTATTCATGTAACTGTAACCCCTCTGTACAGCATCTTTACAATAAAAGGAAGATATATAAAAAAGAAAAATAAAAATTTTAAGTGTAATATAGCAAAATTGAAAAAAACACATACCAATACATACATATATTAGCATGTATAGTACATATAAACTAATTTTATATATTATACATATATAATTTTCAGACATTATTTGCCTTACAGTACTTTCCAAACTTGTAGTTAAAAGTAGTAATGTTGGCCAGGCGTCAGTGGCTCATGCCTGTAATCGCAGCTACTCAGCAGGTCAAGATATGAGAATCTCAGTTCAAAGCCAACCCGGGCAAATAAAGTCCATAAAACTCTTATCTACAATTAACCACCAGAAAACTGGAAGTGGCACTGTGGCTCAAGTGGTAGAGTGCTCACCTTGAGCTGAAGAGAGGGACAGTGCCCAAGCCCAGAGTTCAAGCCCCATGACTGACAAAAAAAAAAAAAAGTAGCTATATTATTTCTGAGAAGATAAATCACAACAAAGATTACATACTTACTTCTGGCATCTGTTTTTTCAGATTCACTCAGACTTAAGTCATCCTTGGCATCAGTGCTTCCCTCAACACCATGCCTTATAAAAAATTTCATATCATTGTCATCAATTTCATTCAGATCATTGATGTCATATTTCTGTAATCCCTCTAATAGCTTCACTGCTGCCAAATGAGCAAATCTGTAGAAAGGAATCAACAGTTAGCCAGATTCACCATCTTCTTCATATTAAAACTGCAGTTTACACTTAGGCAATTCCACTCTGTAGGTTCTTCCATCAACTCATCTCACAGCCAAGGAACAAATCTACCTGAAGGTCAGTATCAATGTGACATATGACATATATTTATTATATAGGAAACTCAGTTACTTGACTGAGTATTGACTAACTAGTATTTATATGAAAAACTGATTCCCTAATTTTTACTGATAAAATCCACTGGAAGCCAGGTGCCAGTGGCTCACATATATAATCCTAGTTACTCAGGAGATTGAAATCTGAGAATCAAGGTTCAAAGGTAGCCCAGGCAGACAAACCCTTGCAACTCGTTTTTTGGTGCCAGTCCTGGGACCTGAACTCAGGACCTGGGTGCTGTCCCTGAGTATTTTTGCTCAAGGATAGCAGTCACTTGAGCCAGTAATCCATTTTTGGCTTTTTGGTGGTTAACTGGAGATTAAGAATCTCACAGACTTTCCTGCTGGGGCTGGCTTTGAAGAAATCCTCAGATCTCAGCCTCCTAAGTAGATAGGATTACAGGCATAAGCCACTGGCACCTGGCTCGTTAAGATTCTCCAATTAGCAAAAAAATAGAACTGGAGACATCGCTTAAGTGGAAGAGTGCTAGCTGCAATTTTTTTTAAAAATCTAAGCAAGATCTCAAAGCCTTGAATTCAAGACCCAGTACTGGCATACACAAGCAAGTATGCACATTTGAATGCACACACACACACACAATCCACTGGAAGTGGAGAGGCACTATCAAATGAATGTTGGTGTACACCAAATAGCACTACTCACTTGATTTGAGGATCAGAACTACCCTACTTTATTCTGTATATTTACTGCCTTAGGTTGGCCCAGTTCAGATGGTATATTTAGCTCTGGTTCCAGTTTTAGAGCCAACTATAGATCTAACCTCTTTATTTTATTTTAACCTTTAAGTGTACAAAGGAGTTGCCATTCATCAAAGTACTTACTATATGAATACAATGACTCTTGATCAATATCACTCTTTTCATTATTCTCCCTATCCCTTCCCCAAACCCACCCCCTTCTCTTAATTTTCATAATTTTATAGAATGTAATTGAATTTTAATCTTCATCCCTCATTCAACCCAAAGCATTTGGCAAGAGTTTGAAATTTAAGGAAAAAGTAATGGTTTGTCTAGTCCATATCTTCTATTCTCTTTGTTCTTTCTTTCTCATATCTCTGAACCTTCCAATAATAAATTCTTGGTTTAAGAGGTTTGTTGTTATGATTACATGAAACTTTTTTCAACAATTTTGCTATGTAGCATATTTAATACTGTCTTGGGACATAATTATAAACAAAAAATATTTTCCTCATAACTATATAATCACACACTTAACACATCCTTATCTATTATATATATCTTATATCTATATTATTTATAATACATATATCTAGATTTATCTATTATATCTATTATAAATAAAGTAATAAAGGTTAGTTGCTTAGAGTGTTTACCTAGTATCCCTGAATTCCTGGGTTGCATTCCCAACACTGTGCAAACAAAATTCATTAAGAAATTTATGTAGTTACTCAGGAGGCTGAGATCTGAGGATTGAGGTTCAAAGCCAGCCCAGGCAGGAAAGTCCGTGAGGCTCTTATCTCCAATTAACCACCAGAAAACCAGAAGTGCATGGTGGCTCAAGTGGTAGAGCATCATCTTGAGCTGAAGAGCTCTGGGATAGCACCCAGAATTCAAGCCCCACACCAACAACAACAAAAAAAAGAAACAAACAAACAAAACTTATGAAGAACATTATATAGTTGAGAAAGGAAGAGAACAAAGAAAGACATTGGATTATAAGTATCCAGAGCACATTTCTGCATCTTGAAATAAAAATATCAGGCGTGAGGATATAGGGAGAAGTGGAATGGTATAGGAAGGCACTGGAGCACATTTTTTACAGTAGACTGAAGAAACAGCTGAAATCCATAAATATTAGACTTTAGATTTGGAAAGAAAAAAAAGAACACTAATATTGGGCACTCTGCAACACAATGCCTAATGTTAAGCCAAAAAATGTCTCAGTGAGCTCCATAGGCACAAACATACGATAAAGACAAAAGATCTTGTCCACAGGACTGGAAACAAGACTGGAAAAGGGTTCCCTGCAATGCCTAGCTTGCTTACAGGTGCTGTGGTGAGTAATCATTTTAAAGTAGAGTCTTACCATCAAATCTTATGGAGAGCAGGGATGGGATAGCATTTTTATATTTTCAAGTCCCAACTTCCTCTCCCCTTTACTAGCTAAAAAGCAAGAGTCAGTGTGGGTCTCCAAAATACTGGTTGTAACTTACATGCAGGCTCAAAGACTTGTAACTACATGGTAGCCATTGCAGGCTGAGGGGCAAAGGAGGTAAAGAGTACTTGCATTTGGAAATTCCATTTGGGAAGATGAGAGACCAGGTGTATGTGGATATATGCTGGGGCAGAAAAAGGTGTGGTTAAGATCACTTAGTAGCCATACCTCATACCCTGCCCCCAGAATAGAGTGCTTTGATCCCTTCTCCACTCTCAGAGCTCCAGAGACATTTGGTAGAAATGGAGACACACTTGAAACCCTCAAAATGAGAAAGCTGGAGGAAAATCCACATAACTCTACCACCTCTCCTCAGCAAGAAAGAGCTATTGATTAGTCTGGTTTGTTGTTGTTTGGTTTGTATTTGCTTTGTTTTCTTCAATATTATTTCTCAAATCTACATGCCATATACTTTTCTTCTTTTTTCTATCTTGCTTTTCTCTTTTCCTTTCCCTATTCTCCCTCTTTTCTTTATCATTAAGACTTTATTATTCATTTTTACCTACCTACTCCAGGTACCAGTAGCTCATACCTATAATCCTAGCTACATGAGAGCCTGAGATGAGGACTGCAATTTGAAGCTAATCCAGCAGAAAAGTTCACAAAGACCCCTTCCCATATGAGAAATGTGTTGTAGCTCACTCCTATCATCCTAGCTATGTAGGAGGTTGAAACAGAGACTGAGGTTCCAGGTCAACCTATGAAGAAAAAAAGTCTGTGAGACTTCACATCACGAGAAGTTGGAAGTAGTAACCAACTATGATGGGATGTGAGAAGTAGGATTATGGTCCAGGCATACATCTTACACCCCAGGAAGGAAGCAAAACACTGTCTCAAAAATAACCAATGCAATGTTAAACTCAGAATGCAAGGAGATATGACAAAGTAAACAGGACTAAAGAAACAAAGGACCTCTTCTTAATTTGTTGTACCATTTCAAATAATTCCATGTTTTTGACCTCACATATGATATGTACATGTACACATCTGAGGAAAGCTAGGAGGAAGGCACAGAATCAGAGGGAAACGGGGGGTGGGGAGGCGGGGAGGATACAACAGAGGGGCCATCAGCTACATTGGACATTGATGAAAGTGAACTAAGCAACTCAAGGGCAATGGGAGGGAGGAAATGAGAGAGAAAGAGAGAACAGCTTACACTAAGCAAAATGAAAGAAATGTACATATTACCTGATTTGGGAAAAACAGCTGCAGTGTCAAAGTTTGTAGTGTCCATAAGCTTTATAGACCATGATAATGACAATACACCTTGTGAAGGTTAAAATGTGTTTGTGACTTTAAGTATCACTATCCCACAATACTATGAAATTAGTGTAATTTATGTAATCACTTGATCTCAGTAAAAAAAAATAAAAATAACCAATGCAAAAACAGGCTGTGGGTGTGGCTATGCAACAGAGTCCCTACTTGCCTAGCAGGTATGAGGCTCTGAGTTCAAACTGCAGTACCACAAAAAAAGAGCAAATAATTCAATTTAAAAATGGGCTTACAAACTGAAATTGTTTCAAATTGTTACAACTGGACAATTAATACATGAAAAGCTTCAAGAATTTTTGCCATCAGGAAAATGCAAATCCAAACTATACTGAGATTCTATCTCATTCCAGTCAAAATGGCTATTACATGACTCCTTAATGGCAGAAGACTGTTTTTCTCATCTTTGTAATCTGATTTCTAACCATGGTAACCTAAACCATAGTAACCCATGGTAAGTAGACAGGAAGTTGAATGGAAGAACCATCAAATGGACAAATAAATGTGGATTAAATATTCTTTGAGAACCTGACCTCAATGGACTGGTGTTATTGGTTAACACGTACTACATTAAATCCAAACGCAAATCCCTAAATATGTTTCAAAACTCTTGTGACTTTTTTTTCTGTTATCACTATTGGGTTACTCTTTTTTATCTTCACAGAGCATTACATTTAATTTTGGTTGGAATAATTCATTATAAACCATTATTCTAATCACTGCAGAATGTTTAGCATTCCTGATCCTGACCTCCTTAAATATTATGTGGTCAATGTGACAATCTTTCCCTTCATTTTTAAATAATCCTTCCTAACAGTTGATAAGTGCTGCTTTCTAGAGAAGAGCTGATACAAAACCAAATGTCAAATTCAGTTTTAAAATGGTGATTCCATCAGCATTAGATTAAGTCCTAAAATTCCACTAAATTCTTGGAAATTTCTAAGTATGTAAGAGCACATGCAGAACTTTAAAATCAAAAGAAAGGAGCAAAACATAAAGGAATCTATACCTCTTGGCCACATCACTGGGTCTCTCTCCTGCTTTGTTAGTAATATTACTGTCTGCTCCCATTTTAATTAGCCACTGCAAACACTCTATGTGGCCCTGTCCAGCAGCTGTTTAAAAAAAGGAAAACAAGAAATACAAAAAAGTGTTGTTACTAGTAACAATTTTATAAATTTTGGACAGCACTATTAAGTGAACTCTAATTGCAATGAAAATTACATGTGATAAAGCCCTGTTGAGTGTCATATAAACATAAAGTTTTATTACTAAAGCCCCATGAACACTTCAATAATTTGATCCTCAGTAACTTTTGTCCCTCACATGTATTTTAATAATCAAATTTTTGCCATTAATTACAATTTGACTCATAGTTAGAAGTATATAGTTCATTAATAGATGTAAATCTCGGAAGTCATGCTGTGGCTCAAGTGGTAGAGCACTTGCCTTGAACTTAAGAGCTCAGGAACAGTGGCCAGGCCCAGAGTTCAAGCCCCATAACCGATTAAAAAAAAAGTCTAATAGACGTAGATCTCATTATGTCTCCATAATGCAAGCAAGCACTATGGTGATGTTAAAAAAAAAATCACACATGTGCCTGTAATAGCTACTCAAAGAGGCTGAGAGCTGAGGATTGAGGTTTGACTCCAATCTGGACAAGAAAATCCATGAGACTCATATCTAAAAAAAACAAAAAAAGCTGGAAGTAGAGCTGTGGCCCAAGTGGTAGCACTAGACTTGAACAAAAGCAGCTCAGGGATAGCACCTAAGCCCTGAGTTTATTATGCCCCAGGACTAGCAAAACAAAAAAACACTAATTTGCAAAATGTATCAAAAAATTTTAACTTAAATGGAGAGGAAGAAGTCACAATTTACTTTGAGGCCAGGAGAACACTCTTAATAAGCTCTATAGACAAAAAAAGTTTGAAACAATGTTATGAATTTGATGTCATAAAAGTGAGCTCACTTCTGCCACGCACCTGTGGCTTATTACACCTATAAACTTAGCTATTCAGGGGCTGGGATCTTAGGGTCATGGTTTGAAGCCAGCCCAGACAGGAAGGTCCACGAGACTCATATCTCCAATTAACAGCACACACACACACAATGGAAATAGACCATGGAGCTACATAGATCAAGTGGTAGAGCACTAGCCTTCAGCAACAAATTTAGGCACAGCACCCATGCCCTAAATTCAAGCTCCAAGATGATACTAAATTAATTAATTAACTGGTTAATTAAGTCAACTCACTTACAATACTAATTGAGCCATATTCAATGACAAACCCAAAGCTACACTGGAAAATGTCAATAAAAACTCTTGTTTTGTCTTTCTCTGACTGACTTGACTCTGTATCTTCTGTCTCTCCCCTTCCTCCCATTCCTTTCCCTACCTTCACCTCTCTCCCTACTTAACTTCTCCCCCACCCTTCACTCATGTCATGTCTGGCTCACTTTTACTCCTCTGGTTCTCCTACTCAGAACCAACTAACAAAGAAATAGCCCACTTTAAAACTTTCCTGACCTTAAATATTCATTACAAGTCATATTTATTACAAATATGTATTACAGAATTCTACATGGAGGGAAGGAGAGAACAGTGTCAGGTATCTTTAAAACTTACTCAGGGGTTGGGAAGGTGGCTCAGTGGTAGAGCGCTTGCCTTGCATGCCTGAGGCTCTGGGTTTGATTCCTCAGCACCACATAAGCAAAAAGAAAAAAAGCCGGAAGTGGTGCTGTGGCTCAAGTGGCAGAGTGCTAGCCTTGAGCTGAGAGCTGAGAGACAGTGCCCAGGCCCAGAGTTCAAGCCCCATGACGGGACCTCAAAAAAATAAAAATAAAAATAAATAAAATTTACTCAAATCTAATAATATTCATAGATATTTCTGTGAAAAATCATGAGAGTTAAAGAAGAAAATTCTGAGATATGAGTCTCATTAGTGGTACTCACTAGACATCATGCTGAAAATGAACTATACAACTTATGGATGAAGATAGGAAGGAAAAGCGGGAAGTAAGGGAAGGAGTAGCCATTATCTAAAAGAAATATACTCATTACCTAGCTTTTCAACTCTAACTACTCTGTTTATCACTTTTATAATAACAAGAAAAAAGAAAATTGTTATAACTTTTTAAAAAATGATTTCAAAAAACAAATATTTTAGTATAAGCCAACCAGTTTTTTGCTATCGTGAGAAAAGGTCTTGCTCTGCAGTCAGAGCTGATTTTGAGCTCATAATCCTCCTGGGCTTAGATTCTTAAATGCTGGGATTACAGACTTGTACCACTATACCCAGCTAATACATGATCTAAAAAATGTTTCCCATCCAGGCAGTGGTGGCTCACGCCTGTAATCCTAGCTACTAAGGAGGCTGAGATATGATGATTGTGGTTCAAAGCCAGCCCAGGCAGGAAAGTCCATGAGACTCTCATCTCCAATTAACCACCAGGAAAAAAACCAACAAAAAAAAAATTTCTACAAGGGGGAGCTGGGAAGGTGGCTCAGTGGTAGAGCGCTTACCTTGCATGCCTGAGGCCCTGGGTTCGATTCCTCAGCACCACATAAGCAAAAAGAAAAAAAAGCCAGAATGGTGCTGTGGCTCAAGTGGTAGAGCGCTAGCCTAGAGCTGAAGAGCTGAGGGACAGCGCCCAGGCCCAGAGTTCAGGCCCCATGACTAGACCCCCCCAAAAAAAAAAAACAAAAAAAATTCTACAAGGACATTTTTACATCTTCCCTAACATAACAATGACACAAAAGAAATCTTATTGACATTACTTCAAATGTGACCATCAGTGTCTAGCTGGCTAGCATCACAAAAGGCATGTGACAATGAACTGGAATTAGTCATCTGTTTACCATATAATGTAGACTGACATCCACAAGGGCATGTTTTTGATGAAATAGTTACTTTAAAAGTTAATTCCAGCTGGGCCCTGGTGGCTCACGCCTATAACCCTAGCTACTCAGGAGGCTGGGATCTGAGGACTGTGGTTCAATCAAGGTCAGCTCAGGCAGGAAAGTCCATGAGACCCTTATCTACAATAAACCGCCAGAAAAAAGTGGTGCTGTGGCTCTAGTGGTAGAATGCTAGCCTTGAGCTGAAGAGCTGAGGGATAGCGCCCAAGCCCAGAGTTCAAGCCCCATGACCGACAAAAAAAAAAAAAAAGTGAATTCAGCAGCTACTGTATCTGAACTCAAAATCAATTAAGACTACAATAACTCACCTTTATGCATTGGAGTTGATCCATTATCATCACGCTCATTAAAATTGATCACTCCATCTTCTAGTAATTTCTTCAGCATTGCTAAATCACCCTTAAAGGCAGCCACATGACCTGGAAATGCTAAACCTATGAATCAAAATATTCACTATTTCAGCAAACACAGAAAGAACATGGAAGGGGGTAAACCTCTAACAAAACAGATTCACTCTTTAATCTGGGCTCCCAATACAAGAAATAAACTTCTGTATCTTTTAAGCCATTGTATTCTAGGATTTGTAACAACAGCTTAGACTTGCTAATAAATACAAATAAACAATGCTATATGTTATTGTGAATATGTCTATATACTATGTATATACATAGTATATATTTTTTAAAATAGTGTAATATATATGTGTGTATACATATATCTAAGATATAAATATAGGATGAACTAATAAATCCAAGGTAAATGATAATTTATCTTCAGGATGAAGAAAAAGAAAAGAAATAGGCAACTTCAACTTCAAAATATTTTATTCTCATGGGCTAGGAAGGTGGCTCAGTGGTAGAGCACTTGCCTTGCATGCCTGAGGCCCTGGGTTCCATTCCTCAGCACCACATAAGCAAAAAGAAAAAAGCCGGAAGTGACGCTGTGGCTCAAGTGGTAGAGCGTTAGCCTTGAGCTGAAGAGCTGAGGGACAGCGCCCAGGCCCAGAGTTCTGGCCCCATGACCAGACCCAAAAAAAAATTTTTTTATTCTTTTGTGATACAAACAGCACTCTTTAGTTAATATTTATATACATTTGTCTAGAATGTTCGTAATAGAATCTGGATTAATGTGTGGATAATAATATATAATAAATGTCAATGTAATATCTGCCTTATAAGTTGCCTTATGTACATCGATTCTACTCATTTGTATTATTATTATTATCACATTTCAGGCTAATTACTTACTTTCCTGATCTTCTGCATTATTTCCTTCATTCTCAGTCCCCTGGATAAACTGTACAATGTTCTGTTTAAAGAATCTCTGGGCCAGGTCCAATACATTTTCTCCATTATCATTGAAGGCTTTTAAAGCTTGTTTCTCACTGCTCATTCTACTGACTAGGAATTTAAAACAGTGAAGGTGGCCTTCCATGGCTGTTAGGTGAACTATAGGTAAAAGGCAAAAGAAAAATTTAATTTTAAAATTGTAATTTAAATAACTTGAAAAAACAAACAATACATTAGCTATAATTCTTATCCTTGCCCCTATGAAAGGGACTTTTCCCCAAAGGAGAACTGTGCATTCTCTCTGCCTCCATGTCTTAGACAGGCAGTCTTCCAGAGATATGAGAACACTAAACTACATGGATGAATGGGTGTACTTACCATGAGTATAGAGAGACCTTTTGCAAAGGACAATGGAATTCACACTGGACCAAAAATGAAAATTCGAGTTGTTACATTAAGTTTAGATGGTGATAGAAAAACTACTATTTAGTTTAAGTTGAAATGGTATAAGGCCCCACGCCAGTGGCTCACACCCATAATCCTAGCCCCTCAGGAGGCTGAGAGAAGAGGAATGCAGTTCAAAGCTAGCCCAGGCAGGAATATCTGTGAGACTCTTATCTCCAACAAGCCACCAGAAAACTGAAGTGGTGCTGTGGCTCAAGTGGTAGAGCACAAGCCTTGAGCTGAAGAGCTGAGGGACAGCGCTCAGGCCCAAAGTTCAAACCCCATGACCAACCAAAAAAAAAAATAGGATAAATTCATGCATTCCAACAACTGGTTTTAATGTAGAAACCAGAATATAAAAAAATCGGGCTGGGGGGCTGGGAAGGTGGCTCAGTGGTAGAGCGCTTGCCTTGCATGCCTGAGGCCCTGGGTTCAATTCCTCAGTACCACATAAACAAAAAAGCCGGAAGTGGCGCTGTGGCTCAAGTGATAGAGCGCTAGCCTTGAGCTGAAGAGCTGAGGGACAGTGCCCAGGCCCAGAGTTCAGGCCCCATGACCGGACCCAAAAAAAAAAAAATCGGGCTGGGAAGGTGGCTCAGTGGTAGAGCGCGTGCCTTGCATGCATGAGGCCCTGGGTTCGATTCCTAAGTACCACATAGGCAAAAAGAAAAAAGCCGGAAGTGGCTCAAGTGGTAGAGCGCTAGCCTTGAGCTGAAGAGCTGAGGGACAGTGCCCAGGCCCAGAGTTCAGGCCCCACGACGGGACCCAAAAAAAAAGATCTAAAATTCACTATCTGGGATGTTTGTGGAAAACACCATTGTGGAAACACTATTACATTAATACCCAAGCTGTTATATTTGTTTGACAGCAGTCATAGAAACAGAATTAGTGAATCACACAGTGAAATTGCAAAATTGCTAAAGGAAAAAGAACTATGGGAGCTGTGCTCCTGATTTTTGCTTGCATTTCCAAGGGAAGGTCTTTGTCCATGCCTTTGCACAGGTCTAGAACCTGTGTTGGCCCAACTCTGATACTGTTCCTGAAGCAAAAAAAAAAAAATCCCTTAAGGAAACAGAGCAAGTGAGGAAATTATTGACAGCTGAGGAGTACAAAGGATGGGCAAAGAAATCTAAGAAATTTTCATTGAAATAATGCAACTCATAAACAAGCCCTCCAGCAGCCATTTTGAAGGACAAGGATGAATAGAAAAATAAACTAGGATCAGACCCTACCCCTGGATCCTTGCCCTGAAATGGGATGATGAGAGCACACAGAGCACAAGACAGGAAGAGGGACTGAGGATGGAAATGAATAAGATACACATTGAACTCAACGCATAGATCTCTGAACATAATTTTTTAAGTTATTTCTAAGACTTTGAAGGACTAATGAAATAAGAACAACATGAACAAACAAATTTAAAGAATTCTAAAAGTTAGCTGGGGGTGGTGGCTCATCCCTGTAATCCTAGCTACTCAGGAGACTGAGATCTGAAGATTACAATTCAAAGCCAGCCTATACAGGAAAGGCCATGAGACTCTTACCTCCAATAATTCACTCAGAAAACCGGGAAGTGGTAGAAGTGGTGCTGTGGCTCAAGTGGTAGAGCACTTGCCTTGAGCTGAAGAGCTCAGGTACAGCACCTAGGCCCAGAGTTCAAGCCCCATGACTGACAAAAAAAGAAAAAAAAAAGAATTCTAAAAGCATATTGGCTCAGACTGAGTAATCCAAACCTTTTACAACAAAAAGTTGTTATGAAGCAACAATTTCAAAAACTAATGAAGGGCCTGCGAATGTGGCTTAGTGGTAGGGTGCTTACCTACTATGCATGAAGCCCTGGGTTCAATTCCTCAGTACCACATACACAGAAAAAGCCGGATGTGGCACTGTAGGTCAAGTGGTAGAGTGCTAGCCTTGAGCAAAACAAGCTCAGCGACAGTGCCCAAGCCCTAAGTTCAAGCCCCAGGACTGGCAAAAAAAAAAAAACCACTAATGAAGTCTTTACCCCTCTTATTTCTTTGGAATAAACCCAATGTACATGCAAATATTGACTGTGGAGAAGCAAGGCAGTGCTCAAGCAGCCAGAATAAATCAAGAGAAAGAAGTCCTAGTGCCCAGAGCTGAGCTGCTGTCAAAGATCACACAATCATGGATCATCTGTCCCAACCCAACTAAAAGCCATCTGCTAAAACTTCAGGACACACTGCTTATCCACCATGTGTGCTTGTATGTGTCTCCAGATTTCTAACTTAGCACATCAAAAAAAAATTCCTCATCCTCCTCACACACATTTTTCTTACACAGTATTCTGTATCTTAGTGGAAACTTTTTCTAATCCATGTTTTCAAGAAAAAAAATCTTGAGGACATTCTTGACATACTTTCTGCCACTCCTCCCATCTAATACACTAGCAAATCCATCAATTCTTTCAAATTATACATAAAAACCCAATTATTTTACTTACTCTGCTGCCTGAATACTATATCCCATTAGTTCAACCCCAAAAAACAGGATAAATCAGGCTCCTAACTCCACCCCCTATTTATTCACTTACTGTACTGGGGATTGAACCCAGGGCCTTGTATGTGCTAGCCAATGCTGTGTAGCCAACACTGGCCTCAAATTCACAATCCTCTCACTGCAGCCTCCAACAGAGAAGCTGGGATGACAGACATGCACTACCACATACGACCATACACACCACACTGTACCACACCACACCTGGCTGCTCTTCCTACTTACTGTATTGCCACCCTTCTCACCCCAACAACATATATCCTCGCTGCAGTGGACTATAAACATGGTAGTCAAAATGATTGTCTTAAACATAATTATAGTCAAAATCCTTCAACAGTTTCTATTTCTGCCAAAATGCTTCAACAGCTTCTATTTCCTCCTACGCTTCACCCTCCCACTTCTATTCCAACCACACTCACACACACTAGGTACACTCCTGCCATTACTTCTTCCTGAAGTGTTTTTCTCCCATGACATCTATGAGTCTCCTTGAACTCCTTCAGTTCTTTACCCTTTGCTACATTACACTATCCAGATATACAGATATCCCTGTGAGGTATTAGATATACTTGGCTCACTTACTTTCATGACTACCTATCTCTCTTCTTACCACATGAAAGCAAGGATGGTAGGAGCTCAATAAAGTATGCTACATTAATAATTTTTAAAGAGACTTGAATATAAGTGGTCTAGGACCAAGGCTATATTCTGAACCTTTGCATTATAGTACTGTAAAGTTGTTTTTTGTTTGTTTATTTGTTTTTTTTGGTCGTGGGGCTTGAACTCTAGTCCTGAGCGCTGTCCCTCAACTCTTCAGCTCAAGGCTAGCACTCTACCACTTAAGCCACAGCACCACTTCCGGTTTTCTGAGTGATTTATTGGCAATAAGAGTCTCACAGCCTTTCCTGCACGGGCTGGCTTTGAACCGTGATCCTCAGATCTCAGCCTCCTGACTAGCTAGGATTACAGGTGTGAGCCACCAGTGCCCGGCTCTATTTATGGTTTTAAAGTAATTATGTATGTTTAGAGAAACAAAGACCAAAAAAAATGGCCAGGAATATCTGAATGAAACTAACTTCTTCTTGTATTACACAAAGAAAAAGTTCTAGGTAAGCTGCAGATTTAAATGTAATACTAAAGTACTAAATAAAAGATAATATAGTACATTATAAGTACATGAAAAAGAACAGCAACAAATTTTTTTTTTCTTTGTATGTTTTTCCCCCATGGTACAACCCCTGTTTTTACTGTATTTGATTCTTGTGTCCTCCATCTTGTATATACATTTTTCTAATTTGGGGAGAGGAAGGAAAATAACAAAAATAAGGATACAGGATGACCCATTGTAACAATGAGATGTATAAGACAATACATTGAAAACGAACTTTACAACTTTGCAGGGGGTGGGAGCAGGTAGGGGAGGGGTGGGGGGGTTGGGAAAGTGGGGAGGAAAGGGTGGTAGGGGAAAAATAAAGGAGGGAGTAACAATGCTCGAGAGGAAATGGACTCATTACCTTGCTTATGTAACTGTAACCCCTCTGTACAGTATCATTACAATAAAAAATATATATTAAGAACAAAAAAAAGATACTATAAAGGAATGTCTCCATATCACAGAAGATTTTTTTTGAACAGGATATAAAAAGCACTAGTCATAAAGGAAGATATCTTAAAAGAAAAATTAAAGAGCAATCATTGGATACAGAAGATATCCCATATGCTAGCAAATGGTTTACATATACACTATGTGAAAAATTTTCACAACTCAGTGAGAAAAAGACAACACCCAAGAGAAATTAGGCAAGAAATCTGAACTAGGACCTCACAAAAAATAATCAAGTAGCTATTAAACAAATGAAATTATGTTGAATATATTCAGTAGAGAATTAAAATAAAATCACAAAGAAATATCACTATACATCCATCAGAATACAACTTCAAAAAAAAAAACCTACTAATGCCTAGTGTTAATGAGAAAATGAAACAAATGAAACATTTTGGGTTTCTGTGTTGTTTTGTTTTTGAGACAGAGTCTCAGTGGGTAGTTCAGGGTATCCTGAACTTATGACATTCTTGCCTCTATAGGCATCTGATACCACACCCAGCTGCAAGTCAAAATCTTCAATACAGCTGGTGATTATAAAAATTGGTACCATCAGTTTGGAAAAGCAAAATAAACCACACACAAGAATATCAGTGTAGGGCTGGGAAGTTGGCTCAGTGGTAGAGCGCTTGCCTTGCATGCCTGAGGCCCTGAGTTCGATTCCTCAGCACCACATAAGCAAAAAGAAAAAAGCCGGAAGTGGCGCTGTGGCTCAAGTGGTAGAGCACTAGCCTTGAACTGAAGAGCTGAGGGACAGCACCCAGGCCCAGAGTTCAGGCCCCACGACTGGACCCAAAAAAAAAAAAGAATATCAGTGTATTATTTTATCCCATAGAATTTTTTAAAAAATTAATTTATATATTAAATAAATTTACATATTAATTATATATTATAGATATTAGCTATGTCAAGAAGTAACAGGAAGGGGACAAGAGGGAAACTTCTGGGCACTAGAAATGATCTATTCTTGATCTGAATAAGGAGCACAGAGAAGTGTTCATTTGTGAAAATACAATGCAATACATATTTGGACATTTTTCAAAATCCATAATTATATTTTAATTTAATTTTGTTTAGAAATGTACCTCAGTGTTAGCATGCATGAGCCGTGGGCTCAATCCTCCAGCACAAAAAAATAAAAATACCAGGCTGGGAAGGTGGCTCAGTGGTAGAGCGCTTGCCTTGCATGCATGAGGCCCTGGGTTCAATTCCTCAGCACCACATAAGCAAAAAGAAAAAAGCCAGAAGTGGCGCTGTGCCTCAAATGGTAGAGTGCTAGCCTTGAGTTGAAGAGCTGAGGGACAGCACCCAGGCCCAGAGTTCAGGCCCCATGACCGGACCCAAAAATAAATAAATAAATAAAAATAAAATAAAAATAAATAAATAAATAAAAATACCCATGTAATTTTAACCCCTCTGTATGGTATTTTCACAATAAAAAATAAAAATAAAAATACTTTAACTGAACGAAATAGAAAGTTTAAAGAATGAAAGCAAAATAAAATACCTTTCAGATAAAACAATGAGAGTCTATACCAACAAATGTTCACAAAATAGACACCAAAGGTATACTTCAAAAAGAATTACAGCAATGCCAAATAACAGTAAAAATGTATAGATGAAGGAAGGAGAAAAGAAGAGGTTCAGAATGCCAAACTAAGGAGTGAATGCTCTACAGAAACCCAGAGACATCTAAAAATAGCAAAGTGATTTCATCAGACCTGTTCATATTATTCTGCCTAGCTTACTCTTCATGTGCATACTTAAGATTCTAAGATATAATTCAAGTATTATTTTTACTCTGACTCACTGAGAACTATTCCTCCTCTGAATTTCTACACTGCTCCTTAAAGAAGAGGTTCTGTTCAGAGTCTAGTTCTCAATTAGATTATTTCAGGTTAGACATTCGCAGTAGGAAATTAACTATTATTTAACTATTATCAATAGTGTTTAAAATTTTAGTTACTTACTCCTATGATCCTAGCTACTCAGAAGCCTAAGATCTAAGAATCATGATTCAAAGCCAACAGATAAAGCTGTGAGATTCTTTTTTTTTTTTAATTTTTTTTTTTTTTGGGTCCGGTCATGGGGCCTGAACTCTGGGCCTGGGCGCTGTCCCTCAGCTGTTCAGCTCAAGGCTAGCTAGCGCTCTACCACTTGAGCCACAGCGCCACTTCCGGCTTTTTTCTTTTTTTACTTATGTGGTGCTGAGGAATGGAACCCAGGGCCTCAGGAATGCAAGGCAAGCACTCTACCACTGAGCCACCTTTCCAGCCCCAAATCTGTGAGATTCTTATCTTCAATTAACTAGCAAAAAGCAAGAACTGGAGGTATGGCTCAAGTGGTTTTCCCTCACCAGCTGTTCACTTAAAAAGCTGAGCAAGAGTGCAAGAAAGTCTCTGAGCTTGAACTCCAGCACTGGCAGAAAAAAAGTGGGGCAGGCTGGTCACCAGTAGCTCATGCCTATAATCCTAGCTATTTAGGAGGCTGAGATTTGGGGATTGCAGTTCAAAATCAGCAAGGGAAGGAAAGTCCATGAGACTTCAATTTCCAGTTAAGTACCAAAAAGCCAGAAATGGAACTGTGGTTTAAGTGGTAGAGTACCAGCCTAGAGCAAAAATCACTCAGGGATAGCGTTCAGGCCCTCAGTTCAAGCCCCAGGATAGGCATTAAAAGAAAAACAATGTGGCATTGAAAGTGGCATTGTGGCTCTAGTGGTAGAGCATTATCCTTGAGCACAAAGAGGCTCAGAGACAGTACTCAGGCCCTGAGTTCAATAATATATTATTCACGTGTATGGAAAATAACAATAAAATCCCTCTATATAACTAAAATATACTAATAAGAAAAAGTACATGCCAACATACATACTACTGTAATTTTGCAAGCAACTGAAGAATGAGGGTAGTTTTTGCTGGTCCTTGGGCTTGAATGCACAGCCTACATGCTGTCCTTAGGCTTCTTTTATTCAAGGCTTGCACTCTACCACTTGAGCCACAGTGCCCCCTTCACCACTTGCAGCTTTCTCTGTGATTAATTGGAGGTAAGAGTCTCATGGCCTTTCTTGCCTAGGCTGGCTTCAAAACACAATCTTCAAATCTCAGCCTCCTGAGTAGCTAGGATTACAGGCCTGAGCCTCTGGCACCCAGCACATTTCTTAAATACTGTCAGGCAATTAAAGTTTGTATTAATGAAAGACTGAAATGTCTGCTTTGGTAGCATACCCGGGAGGTTCCCATTGCAGTCTACCTCTTCTATGCCACATCCCCACTTGACAAGAAGTTGCAAACAGCCAAGCCGACCGTGAAAGGCTGCATAGTGTACAGGTCTCCAGTCTCGCTTGTCAGTCACACTGGGATCCTAAAGGTAACATTCACAAGTACTCAGTTTTTATTTTGGAGGGAAAATATTACATCTAACAGTTTCATTCTGCAAAAAAAAAAAAAAAGCTGTTCTTAAAATTATAAGGCAAACACTAAGTTGAACAGAACAATTTTACTGCAACCATGGATTTGAACACATGAGCAAAGAAAATATTAGTTTAAGTTTTATAAAATAACCTTTAAAAAGAACACAACTGGTCAGGTGTTGATGTTTCACACTTACAATCCTAGTTACTCAGGAGATCTGAGAATTATGGTTCAAAGTCCAAGAGACTGTTATCTCCAATTAGCCAAAAAAAAAAGCTAAAAGTGGAGGAATGGCTCAAGTGGTAGAGCACTAGCCCTGAGCAAAAAAAGATACAGGAGAATTTGAGGCCCTGCGTTCAAGGCCCAGTACCAGAAAAACAAAAGAACACAACTAATTATACAAAATAGTTCTTAAAAAGTAAATAACCATCCATTTTACTAGTCAGAGATTCTTGATCAATAAAACTGATACATTAAAATGACAAAATTTTATCACTGAGAGCATAACATAAAAAATATTTAATATGCTTTTCAATTTAACTATAAAACAAAAGCTGTTGCCACAATGCCTTTAATATACATAGATTTTTTAAATAAGAACTTATTTTTTGCCTCCACTAGGTAATATTAAAGATTTTTCAATTAATAAATGAAATTTCTGGAAAATAAGTCACTTTCTAAATGAGTATATAAGAGTTTCAAAAGAAACACAGACACACAGAAACTCATAATGATTTTTTTTTTTGCCGGTCATGGGACCTGAACTCTGGACCTAGGTGCTCAGCTCTTCAGCTCAAAGCTACTGTCCCCCCGACTGCTTGAGCCACAGCGCCACTTCCAGCTTTTTCTGCTTATGTGCTGCTGAGGAATTGAACCCAGGGCCTCATGCTTGCAAGGCAAGCACTCTACCACCTTCCCAGCTCCACTCATAAAGATTTATAATCACCTGACTATGATTCTTTAAGAGCTATCTCCTTGGTTAAAATTCAAACTGATACTTACATATATATATACACACACATACACACACACATACACACACACACAAATACAGAGCCTCTGAAATACTCTGCACTACTACAGATACTTGTCTAAATTATTAATTTCCAAAAGTTTTTTTAAAATTGTACTGTTTGCAATTATTACTTTTTTCTTTTTTTTTCTTTGGTTTGTTCCCTGTTGTCACTGTTTTTTATTTCTGTACCCTCTGTCATATATATAAGTTTATCTGATTTGGGGAAGGGAAGGAGAATTATAAAAACAGTGGGATAAAAGGTGAACCAATGCAACAGTGATACTCACTAGATACTATGTTGGAAATGAACTTAGGGTAGGGGGGAGAGAGAGAAAACAAGGGAGGGGTAACACTGTTGAAAAAGAAATGTACTCATTACCTTACTTATGTAACCGTAACCCCTCTAAACATCACCTTTACAATAATTTTTTAAAATAAATTATTGCTTCCATGCTTAAAGGCCAAAAGCTAAAGGGAACAACTAAATTACTTCTCCAAGTCAAAGAAGGAATTTAAATAGTCAGGAAAAAATGATCAGACCACCAAGCAGTATTTCATCTATATGAATGCATAATTTCATATAGAAATAGGATTCCTCACCACTCCACTTCGGAGCATTATTTGCAAAGTGAAGGAATGTCCATGGGTTGCAGCAAGGTGCACAGGAGTGCACCCACGATCATCTCGAGCTGCCAGATTTGCTCCATTGATGATAAGAGCCTAAAATTGGAGAAATGAGTTTAATGAGTACAGATGTTAAATTATAAATGCAAATACAGATTGAAGGCAAGCAATTTATTAACCTATAACAAAAATTACTATTTCATTACATATGTGTTATATAGGCAAACTGTGAGACATTCTTAACACTGCCTAAGGAGATACAATCCTGACTTTACATGCAGGTATGAGCATGTACATACAATTTATAAGGCACAGTTTTTAAGCACAGATAATAAAAATATAAAGTTTTACTGTTTAAAAGGTATATTCTTTCATAAACTGGGCTTTGAAGTCAATAAAATGATTTAATTATTAAAAATTAACTAGTTCTCAGCTCCAGATCAAGTATCTAAACAAGTTTAATATTAATTTTCAATTCAGTTTCTATATATGGTTTATGTAATACACAGCACACCACTTTAAAATACAGAGTAACTAGTTTAAAAGAATTATAACTTGGACAGAGAAACTATGGCAATAATACAGTGAAAAAGGTTTTCCTTTCAACAAACGTTGCTGGAACAACCAGACATTCACATGTACCAATGATGAATGTAAACACAGATGTTACATCCTCCAAAAAGTTATCTCAAAATGGATCGCACACAAAATGAAAAACTATAAAACTCCTATAAGATAGTATAAGAGCATAGGTTATAACTTTTGAAATACAACACCGATGGCACAATTAAAGAAAGAAAGAATTGACAAACTGAACACCATTAAAATTTAAAAACCTGCTGCTCTACAAAGACACTGGCAAGAGAATAAAAAGACATCTCTGGATTTGTCACAATGGAAACAACATACCACCCTTGGTATTTATGTATAACAAAAAGAGGGGGGAAAAGATGCATGTTAACTTCTACTGACTATGGTATTAAGGATTATTTGTATTTTAATAAAGTAATAAAAGTTTGTTAATGCCTTAGGTTTAAAAATTGGGGCAGGGAAGTGGCGCTGTGGCTCAAGCGGTAGAGCGCTCGCCTTGAGCTGAAGAGCGCAGGGACAGCGCCCAGGCCCAGAGTTAAGCCCCACAACCGACCAAAAAAAACAAAAAAACAAAAAAAAAAAAAAATTGAGGCAGGAGTGAGGGAAGGAGTGACAATGTCCAAAAAGAAATGTACTCTTTATGGGATTTATATAACTGTAATCCTTCCTTCTGTATATAACTTTTATAATAAAAATGAATAAATAAGCCAAGAGCTGGTGGTTCACGCCTGTAATCCTAGCTACTCAGGAGGCTGAGATCTGAGGATCAAGGTTCAAAGCCAGCCTGGGCAAGAAAGTCCATAAGACTCTTTTTTTTTTCTTTTTGTCAGTCATGGGGCTTGAACTCTGGGCTTGAGGGCTATCCCTCAGCTCTTCAACTCAAGGCGAGCACTCTACCACTTGAGCCACAGCACCACTTCTGGTTTTCTAGTGGTTTATTGGAGATAAGAGTCTCACAGACTTACCTGCCCGGGCTGGCTTTGAACAGTGACCCTCAGAGCTCAGCCTCCTGAGTAGCTAGGATTACAGGTGTGAGCCACTGGCACCTGGCTCCAGGAGACTCTTATCTCCAATAAATCACCAGAAAACCGGAAGTGGCAATGTGGCTCAAGTAGTAGAGTGGTTGCCTTGAGCTGAAGAGTTCAGGGACAGCTAGAGTTCAAGCCCTCGACCAACAAAACAAACAAACAAATAACAGTGGGGCAGGGGAAGAGGTGTGGTGATACATGCATGTAATCTTCACTACACAGGAGGTATAGGCAAGAAGTCCCAGGCTTGTGTCAAGCAAAAAGTGTGAAACCTTATCTGAAAAATAAAAGCAAAAATGGCTTGGGATGTAGCTCAGTGCTTGCTTAACATGAAGGATACCTTGCATTCAATAAAAGACAGAGACAGAGACAGAGAGATAGAGAGAGAGAGGGGCCAGACACCTTACCAAAGAAGATATATGTGTGGCACACAGGATATGAAAAAATGCTCCATATATCAAATATGATCAGGGAAACTCAAATTAAGATACCACTACCTACTTATTAGAAAAACCAAAATCATTAACACCAAAAATGTCAAATGCTGGCAGAAATGAGGAACAACAAGTACTCTCATTTGTTGCAAGTTAGGAGCTAGCTTAAAACAATGGTACTATTTTGGTTAAAAAGAAAATGCAGTTTCTTAAAAAACTAAATATAGCCAGATATTGCTGGCTCAACCAGGAAAAAGCTTTCTTTTTTTTTGTTGTTGTTGTTTTTTTTTGGTCCGGTTGTGGGGCCTGAACTCTGGGCCTAGGCGCTGTCCCTCAGCTCTTCAGCTCAAGGCTAGCGCTCTACCACTTGAGCCATAGCGCCACTTCCGGCTTTTTTCTTTTTGCTTATGTGGTGCTGAGGAATCGAACCCAGGGCCTCAGGCATGCAAGGCAAGTGCTCTACCACTGAGCCACCTTCCCAGCCCCGGAAAAAGCTTTCTTCCTTCCACCATATCCTAAGTGTCTGCTTAGAGTGCCCAACTATCCTGGAAACAAAGATAAAAGGCATTCTCTTTCTTCTCAAGGAAGCCATGCTTTTGAGGAAATAAGCAAAGAAAATTATTTCTGAACAAGAAATACACATTAGGATCCATGTTGGTGGCACACACCTGTAATCCTAGTTACTCAGGAGGCTAAGACCTGAGGATCCATAGTTCACAGCCAGCTTGGGAAGACAAATCTGAGAAATTATCTCCAACTAAGCAGTAAAATCCTAAAAAACTAGAGGTATGGCTCAAGTAGTAGAAGGCCAGCTAACCAAAAAAGCCAAGCAAGAGCTCCATTTGGGGGATAGCTGGACACATGGACACACACACACACACACACACACACACACACACACACACAACTATACATAATCTGATAATCCATAAGTTATACTCCTTGGCTGAAAATTTATGTTTACACAAAAACCTGAATATGAATGTTTATTGCAACCTTATTCATGACTGCCAGAACTTGAAAGCAACAAAGATAATTTTCAATAGGTGAATGAAAATCAAGCAGTTGTACATTCATACAATGGAACATTACTCAGTACTAAAAGAAATGAGTACCAGATATGCTATTGCATGTCTATAATCCCAGCACTTTGAAAATAAAGCAGGAGGATCACAAGTTCAAGGCCAGGTTGGGCTACATAGTGAGACACTGTCTGATAAAACAGGAAGAGAGAAAGAGAAAGATGAACTATCAACCTATGAAAAAAACATGTATATTATTAAGTGAATGAAGATAATCTAGAAAGGTCAAGTTCCATGTAATTTTAATTATATAGCATCCTTGAAAAAGCAAAATTACAAAGAGAATCAAAAAAATTAGTGTTTGCTAGAAAATTGGCGCTGTGCCTCAAGTAGAGTGCTCACCTTGAGCTGAAGAGTGCAGGGACAGCGCCCAAGCCCAGAATTCAAGCCCCGAGACCAACCAAAAAAAAAAAAATGTAGTGGTTGTCAGGGGTTAGGAGGAAGGGAAGGATGAACAGATAGAGTACAGAGGAATTTTATTAAAGTGAAATTACTCTATATGATATTATAACAGTAGAGATATCTCTAGATAAAGATAAATATATAATAAATACAGATATCTCAAAACCAATAGTGAACTCAAATGTAATCTACAGACTTGGGATGATTATGAGATGAGGTATCAGTATAGATTTATCAGTTAAGAAATCAGTTCTTCCACTCATCAATGAGAAATCCCTGTACCTCGTACCTCCTGTTCAACTTTGCTCAAACTAAAACTGTTCTTAAAAAATAAAGCATTTCTTTTAATAAAAAAAACTATCAAATTTTTACTTTTTGATGCTAAGAATTTAATCTAGGGCCTTCACCACACTAAGCATGTATTATATCACGAAGCTACATGCCCAATCCCTAGTTAATATTTTTTAAATTAGTTTCTTACTCAGCTTTCCTTTCCCCACTATTTTTCCTTCCCTCCTCTCCTCTTTCTTTCTCTGTCTTCCTTTTTTGTGTTTTTATCTTTGTGTTGAGGCAGTGGCTCATTATGTAGGTCAAGATAGCCTGGACTCTCTCGATAGCCCAAGCTAGCTTTGAACTTGTGGTTCTCCTGTCTCCCCTTCCAGAGTTCTAGGATTACAATAGTGTATCACCAAGCCTAACCCTTCCTCTCTCTTTTAATCAATCTTTATCATTATCTCAACAAAGGATTCCTCAGCTATAACTCCTATGAAGGGTTTTAGAAAGTGTGATTTCCACATTTTTGTCTGATAAAACTAGCAAACAAATGATATATTGAGCACTTACTGTGTTCCAAAATCACGAAAAAATATAAAACTTAGGATGTAGAAAACATAGATAAAGATAATCAACAAAGCCTGGCACTAGCGGCTCACGCCTGTAATCCTAACTACTCAGGAGGCTGATATCTGAAGATCCTGGTTCAAAGCAAGGCCAGGCAGGAAGTCCGGGAAATCTTCAATTTATCAGCAAATAACCAGCAGGGGAGTTATAGCTAACTGTAAAGCAGCACCTACCAGCCTTGAGCAGAAAAAGCTAAAGGAGAGCTCAAAGCCCAGAGTTCAAGATAATCAACAATACATAGCAGTCCATAATAAGGAAAAGCTAGAATCGCTATAAAGGATCGCTATACACACACACACATCAAAAAAAAGTACAACAGTGTTGGGAATGTGGCTTAGTGGTAGAGTGCTTGCCTAACATACGTGAAGCCCTGAGTTCCATTCCTCAGGACCACATACATAGAAAAAGCTGGAAGTGGAGCCGTGGCTCAAGTAGTAGAGTGCTCTAGCCTTGAGCAAAATAAACTCAGAGACAGTGCCCATGCCCTGAGCTCAAGCACCAGGAGTGACAAAAAAAAAGGTACCACAAAACCTCTGAGAAGGAAGAAAAAGATAATCAAAGCACAGGAAATAACTTGAAGTAACAGTTGGCAGAAGAAAGCATTAAGTAAAGCTTTATTTGATCCTGATGGCCTCTGAAGTTACTTCTGTAGTCTTCTCTTTCCTTTCATTAGCTTCTCAAATTGACACCCAGTATTTGAGGGTTAAGATTTGAACATGTTAACAGAGGAGGAGGCAACAATACTCAATAGGAAATGTACTCATTACCTTGCTCGTGTAACTGTAACCCCTCTGTACAGCATTTTTACAATAAAAAACATTTTAAAAAGATTTGAACATGTTAATTTGGACTATAGCAGCAAGCTATAAAGTAGATAATACTCTGAGAATATTGTGAAATCTCTCACAACAACCACCCAAAACAGCCACGTACTTCACAGATTAAAGGATCTCTGGTTCATATCATTTGTCTGAATTGGTAATTACTGCCAACCTATCAATCACTGGAAATAACTAATTTCTATATGCTAAAGCAATTGAAATCACTGAATTTTTAAAATGTAAGCCAAGCTTACTCTTTACCTGACATATAACTGTACCCCTTCTGTATATCATCTTTATAATAACAACAAAAAATTTTAAGTAAGCTAAGTTATTATTACCTGCATACAAGCATCCTGACCCCTGATTGCAGCTATGTGAGCTGCTGTCCAACCTCTCGCAGTACTTTGTGTGACATCAGCTCCATGCCAGAGCAGCCAATGAAGACACTAAGGTAAGAAAATAACCATGTTAACGAGAGACAAATTGAATGTTGTTAGTATTTTTTTTTAGCTTTTAAAGTTAGTCCACTATAATGAAATTCCCAATGAAAAACATCATAAATGACTGAATAAACCAGAAAAATAAAAGCAAGGACTGGAAGTATGGCTCAAGTGTAAAGAGCACTTGCCTAGTTAGCACAAGGCCCTCAGGTCAAACCCCAAAACTGGAAGAAAAAAAAATAGGAAAACAAAAGCACAAGCACAGCAACATGATATGATTTGTCTGTCACAGAAATCAGAAAACAACAAAATATTTTAAAAGGCTCAGTCTCACTAATAATCATAGGAATTTACTTATTCAATAAGTATTCATGGGCATTGTTCAGATACTGGAGAATAAATCCACGTTAAACTTTCATATATTGATTTGACATTGCTCTTCATATGTAGAAACAAGGTTGCAAGGATATGAAAATAAGTGTATGTGTGCTTTATTTAAAAAAATCCTGCCCAGATGTTTTACAAATTGGCTATATTATCTTACATTCTCAGCAGCCAAAAATGAGAATTCCAGATTCCCCATATTCTTAGCAATATTTGGTATCATCTTTTGGGGGATGTTTTGTTTCATTTTTGACATTCCTGTGGCTTCAGAGTGGCATCTCATTATAATTTCAATTTGCATTTCACTAATGGATAATGATATTGAATATTCAACTGCCATCTATATGTTCTCTTAGAGAAAATGTCTATTTTACTTTTGTGTGTGTGTGCTGGTACTAAGACTTGAAATCAGGGCCTCTAGCTCTCATTTAGCTTTTTTACTCAAGGCTAGCACTCTAGCACTTAAGCTATAGCTCCACTTCTGGCTTTTTGCTGGCCAATTTGAAATAAGTGTTTCTCAGACTTGTCTGCCCTGGTGGCTCTGAATCACAATCCTCAGATCTCAGCCTCTTTAGCAGGTAGGATTACAAAAGTGAGGCACTGGCATTCAGATATTCACTGTTTTGCCCATTTATAGATTTGTTTGTTTTACTGTTGAGTTCTGAGAGTACTTTATTTAAGCTGGCTACAGTTCTTAGTATATGATTTGTAAATATTTTCTCCTAGGTTTTCTTCTATAAGTTTTACAAATTACAATTTTGCAAGTTTTATACTTATCTCTTGTCTGTTTTGAAAAATTTTGAATATGGTGCTTTCTGTGGGCCAAGGTTCATTTTTTGTTGTTGTTGGTCATGGGGCTTGAACTCTGGGCCTGGGCACTATCCCTCAGCTCTTTGGCTCAAGGCTAGCACTCTACCACTTGAGCTATAGCGCCACTTCCGGTCTTCTGGTGGTTTTATTGGAGATAAGAGTTTCACGGACTTTCCTGTCCAGGCTGGCTTTGAACTGCGATCCTCAGATCTCAGCCTCCTGCTTAGCTAGGATTACAGGCCTGAGCCACCGACGCCCAACTAAGGTTAATTTTTTTTACATATAAGTATCTAATATTGGGCTGGGAAGGTGGCTCAGTGGTAGAATGCTTGCTTTGCATGCATGAAGCCCTGGATTTGATTCCTCAGCACCACATAAAGAGAAAAAAGCCAGAAGTGGTGCTGTGGCTCAAGTGGTAGAGTACTAGCCTTAAGATGAAGAACTCAGGGACAGCGCCCAGGCCCAGAGTTCAAGGCCCATGACTAACAAAAAAAAAAAATCTAATACTGCCAGAATCACTTAATAAAAATATTATCTGTTCCCCATTAAAATGAATTTGCATCTTCATCAAAAATCAATTTAACTAAACACAAAAATGTGAATCTAAAGTAACAGTTAGTCAGTAGGTTGAGATCTGAGGATCATGGTTCAAAGTCATCAGATTTTCATCTCCAATTAACCAGAAAAAAAGAGGAACTGGAAGTGAGTCTCAAGTAGTAGAGATCTAGCAGTGAGTAGAAAAAGATTCTTGAGAGCTTAAGGCCCTGAGTTTAACTCTTACTACTAGCACAAAAAAAGTTAATATAAAAGCTATTTTTTTTTTTAAGTCTGAGCAGAGACATCAGTGGCCACACACTATGGGGGAAATGGACTCCACACAATTAGTCCAAGCAGGTTACAACAAACAACCAGCAACAATCACCACTGGGCAGGGAAGAAGGATCTGATGCCAGCATTTGGGGGGGGAGGGGGGGAATCGGTCATGAGGCTTGAACTCTGGGCCTGGGCACTGTCCTTCAGCTCTTCAGCTCAAGGTGAGCACTCTACCACTTGAGCCACAGCGCCACTTCCGGTTTTCTGAGTGGTTTCTTGGAGATAAGTCTCACGGACTTTCCTGTCTGGGCTGGCTTTGAACCTGTGGCCCTCAGATCTCAGCCTCCTGAGTAGCTAGGATTACTGGTGTGAGCCACCAGCGCCCAGCTGATGTCAGCATTACTTTATTCTCTAAAATGCCCAGTTTTCAAAATGTCAAGTAAAACCTTAAAAATTCTGAGACAAAGAAAAATGACTGAGGTATTAGAGTTAGCGAGATTTCAAAGCAGCTATTATAAATATACTGAAGGGGCTGGGAAGGTGGCTCAGTGGTAGAGCACTTGCCTTGCATGCATGAGGTTCTGGGTTCGATTCCTCAGCACCACATAAGCAAAAAGAAAAAAGCCGGAAGTGGCGCTGTGGCTCAAGTGGTAGAGCGCTAAGCCTTGAGCAAAAGAGCTGAGGGACAGCGCCCAGGCCCAGAGTTCAGGCCCCACAACCAGACCAAAATAAATAAATAAATAAATAAATATACTCAAGAACAAAAATGTATTTAAGAATTAAAGGGAAGTATACCAAAGACTCATCAAATAGAGAATGTAGATAAACACAGAATAATTATTTTTTAAAGTTAGATGTAAGTTTGTTAATTGAAAAGTATATCTGAAATAGAATGTTCTCTACAGCGGTTCAATAGATTTCATCTAACAAAAGAAAAAAAATGAAGGGCATAGTTTTTCATCATTTGTTAGGTCAGTGATTGCTTCATACTATCAGTGTTCAAGGACCCCAAGGCTCATGAAGTATCAAAGGAATAACAAAATGTGAAGGTGCTCCAGTAAACATTTAGGAGGTCATCTTTTAGTATGCATGTAAAAAAAAAAACACTAAACTTTTTGGCTTATATTACTTTAGCTAAGATTCAACAAACTTTTTTGCTTGTTTTGCTTTTGTTTTGCTATGCTGGTACTGGAGCTCAAACTCAGGACCTTTCACTCTTGCCTGTTTTTTTCTCTCAAGGGTGGCACTCTATCCCTTGAGCTACACCTCTACTTCTTCAATAAACTTTTCTTAAACATCTCTATTACTATATGTTCAATACTAAACATACAAATATAAAATTAACTTAAAAAATTCAGCAGTGCAACAAACATTGCCTGAAACTTATGATGTAACACCTAAATACTAGACACTATGCTAGGTGTTGTGAAATAAGAACTACGTAATAAATTTAAATGCTACCTTCAAAGAACTCAAATTCTGACAGAAAGCATGACTCAATGTGATAATTACAATTTGGAAAATGAAGATGATTTAGGGGTAGTACTCAGGAATAAGTAAGTAGTTGGATGTTACTGAAGGAGGAAACAGAAGTCTTGACCAAGTAGACGCTACCTGATCCAGGCTTTAACCAGAAAACCTGGGGAAAGAGGAGACACCCAGGAAATGAAATAGCATATATATATGCAGTATATGATAATATGAAACAGTGGACTAGTTTGGGAAATGACAGTTGTCATTTCAGCATAAAAAGTATGACAGGAGATAAAGTTGGATAATAGGTGGACAGAATCAAACAATTCAGGAGACAAAAATGAGGAAGAATCAACTGAGCTATTGACCAGTTCTGACTGTATCAATATGATACTGTCACATATGTTAATAATGTGAAATATCCAAAACAGGTAATAATGGAATACAGATCAAATAGAGATTTGGTGGGGGAGGGACACAGAGAATATACAGAAGGGCTACTAGAACATAAAGAACCATTTCTCCCACATAATATGTATTACTGATAGGCCAAAGTAAAAATTTCTTGTTTACTTCAATTGAGGCACACAAATAGAAGGAGATTCTCTGAGCCAGACTGGCTTATATGAAGCAGAAGTCCAAATAAAGACAAAAACCACATCAAACAGTCATGCTCATAGAAAGCTGTGTGTCTGTGTATCTGTATCTGTATATGTGTATATTTGAGTGTGTGTGTGTGCGTGTGTGTGTGTGTGTGAGAAGAGGAAGACACATTTATGATTGCCTGTGGCATATGCACCCAAAAATGTAGCAGTTAAAATAAGCACCCCAACCACACTAAGTCTTGATATATGAGAAAAATTCCCATTGTCCTTATACACAAGCCAAGAATAGAAGATAACATGCATAAAAATATTTACTAAACAGGGGCTGGGAAGGTGGCTCAGTGGTAGAGCACTTACCTTGCATGCCTGAGGCCCTGGGTTCGATTTCTCAGTACCACATAAGCAAAAAGAAAAAAAAAGCCAGAAGTGGCACTGTGGCTCAAGTGGTAGAGCGCTAGCCTTGAGCTGAAGAGCTGAGGGACAGGGCCCAGGCCCAGAGTTCAGGCCCCACGACCAGACCCCCCAAAAAAAAAATTTACTAAGCATTGTTTGTATAAGCTAAAAAAAATAAAACCATCATTAGAAAAAGTAATAATTAAACTATTTTCAGTCTAGGAATAGACTACTACAATGTTGTTGAAAGAAATTAACTAGATTACATATATTAATCCACATTATTAAAGTTCAAAATCATATCCTTCAACAAATAAAACAAGCTGAAAAGTATACATATAATTTATATCACACTAACCAAAAGAATTATAAAATCATGCATAATAATAGCAAAAACATGGCTGGGACTAATAAACCCAGTCTACAAAATATTTAACTTTGGAGTTAGAATGAGGAGTGTTCATACTAGAGTTCTTAGAATATAATATTATATTTTTTTCTAAATATCTGAAGCTATTATAGCAAAAAATGCTAGGACAGGTATTATGTTATCCTGTATAACATCTTGTGATTGCTTTTAGAACCCAGGTACCATATTATGAAGAAGCTAGCCTGAGTGGCCATAACTCACAAAATGGCACACAAAAGCCAGCCAACTACCAGGTACCTGTGTTAGCAAGGTTTGTGAAAATTCTAGCCCCAGCTCTTGAATCTTCCAGCTGACATTATGGAGCAGAGATAAGCTATTCCTGGGATCCAAGTTATTGGTTCACTAACGAGCATAAATAAGTGGCTATTTTATGACACTGAGTTTGGGGATAATTTGTTATAAAGTCCGAATAGAAACATAACATCCAAACATTAGGCTGAATTGAAAAAACTATTTACAGTACCTAGCATAAGATCCCAGCCCTATTCACTGCAAATATAAAACTGCTAGAGTTATAAAGTTATCTTAGTAGTTTTTTTCACAAATAGCCCTTTTATTTGTCACGATTAAAATTGAATTTTAAACAGATTCTTGGACTGGTGGTTTTTATCCATCAGCTTGCTCAACTTTAGCACCAGTCTTGTAACCAGTAGCTTTTCCAGAACTACCACCTTCACCATGAGGCTCAATGAGTTTTTCCAATTCAAACTTGATCTTCTTCAGCATTTTCAGTTTGCTAATGAAGACATCATGAAGTAAATAGACTGGCAAACCTTTTCTATGTCTTTCCCAATGCATCTGGAATCAAATGTTATTAGCTACTTCTTTCAAGTCATTTGTCTTCACTTCTTGGGTCATAATTTCCATCTCCTTCCAGATCCGGCAGTCCTGCTGGTGCTGAGCATAGGAGGTCTTGGAGATCTGATTGTTGGGTTTTTAGTAAAACCAACACAAAAGAGACGAAGCAAATAACCATCTTTGGTCTTCACATCAACACAAGCTTCAATTATGGTCTGCTACTTTTTGACCATAGAACACATTTCGTCTCAGTTGAGATCCATGCCATGGAAGTTGGTGAGGCAGTTTCTTGCCCTGAACAGTAATTAGCTTGAATTTTCTAAATACAACTTCACCATTCTGCAGATCAGCAAGGCCCATCTCAAATACCCAACCCTGAGGCCATCAGATGCCATTTTGGTTCCTTGGGTCCTTGTGACTAGTGTTTTACAAATATTCCTTATGTTGAACGTGGCCAGTGCTTTCACATCATACCAATCCTTCTTAGAAAATGTATCAACCATTTTCTTCTTGGCTCCCTTGGCCTTTTATAAGATGCTTGTTCTTCCCTACCACTATGGTGCTGGTCAAAAAGCCAAAAGAAAGGGGCTGGGAAGGTGGCTCAGTGGTAGAGCGCTTGCCTTGCATGCATGAGGCCCTGGGTTCGATTCCTCAGCACCACATAAGCAAAAAGAAAAAAGCCGGAAGTGGCACTGTGGTAGAGTGCTAGCCTTGAGCTGAAGAGCTGAGGGACAGCGCCCAGGCCCAGAGTTCAAAGCCCCATGACCGGACCCAAAAAAAAAAAAAAAAAAAAAGCCAAAAGAAAGCTATCTTAGTTTAATAATATATATAGCTTCTTACCTCCAAACTTCCAGAATGTGCCGCCCACTGTAAAGGGGTAAATTTATGAAGAAGATCAGCTTCATTAATGTTGGTTCCATGTTCTACAATTTCTGAAAGCTGCTTTACATCTCCAGCCCGTACTGCATCATGAATGCTACCAAAATGCACTTTCTTCTTGGAATCTATTGAAAAGTCAAATGCTTCAGAACCACATACACAAAAAAAGGACTAAAGCAATCATTCAATAGAAACCACAAACTCCTATCAGCTTTCCAAATAACTGATTACAGAGATATTTGTGATGAACACCTTAACCCCACTTCCCATTTTAGTTCTGACATGAAAGCTGTCATTCTCATCCTTATAGGAAAAAAACTGAATACACAGACAGAAAATCTTTCCTTGGACCTGAGAATGGAGACCTCAAAGCTAACTTCCCTTTCAAATATGGAAAAGAAAACATGTACAGACAAATGTAGCTAAGTTCAGCTTACTTAAACCAGAAGCTACTGTAGTAATAAATTGGTACAAGTGCTTGAGTAGTTAGTCTAATGACTTGCTCAGGATAAGACTATCTTAAAAATGGGAAACACAGCCAGGCACCTGTGGCTCATGCCTGTAATCCTAGCTACTCAGGAGGCTGAGATCTGAGGATTGCAGTTCAAAGCCAGCATGGCCAGAAAAGGCCATGAGACTCTTATTTCTAATAAACCACCAGAAAACTGGAAGTGGCACTGGGGCTCAAGTGGTAGAGTACTAGCCTTGAGCTGAAAAGCTGAGGGACAGCACCCAGACCTAGAGTTCAAGCCTCATGCCTGCAATCCTAGCTACTCAAGAAGCTGAAATCTGATAATTGAGGTTTAAAACCAGCCCAGGCAGGAAAACCTATGAGGCACTTAACGCCAATTCTCTTATCACCAATTAACTACCAAAAGCCAGAAGTGGAGGTATGGGTCAAGTGATAGAGCACTAGCATTGACCAAAAATGCTAAGGGACAGAGCCTAGGCCCTGAGTTCAAGCCCAAGTACAAGCACACACACACACACACACACACACACACACACAGAAACTCCTAGGGTCTTCACTCTTAGAGAGGCCCTATATTTTTACCTTCAGAAACCCCACAGAATATCAGTGTAAAAACCCAAGAACAAATCACTTCATATCATGGCAGGGCAAATAGAGCATGACAACTTTGGACAAAGTATATTCAATCAATTCTTTTTAACAACAGCCAACTCACCAGTGAAAAAATCACCAAGCTTTATTTCACATATACAGACATATTTGATCAATATTTTTATTTTTATAAACATGGAGACATTATCTAGTTTACTGGACTGTGAAGTATTTTAATGTGCACTGTAAGCCAGCAACAATAAAATTATCTAAGCATTAACAGTTACTGAAGAAGGAATATTTCAATCAAAACATTCTCTTAAAAAAAAGACAAAAAAGCAAGATTCCTAACCTCTACTTGCGCTGAAAACAGCCAATATTCACGCAAATAATCTACGTACACTTGTACTAGCATTTACTTGTATGGATTTCTTCTTCACAAGCAGAATGTTCATTTCTTTTTGAGATAGGATTCCCTTATGTTATTTAGGTTAAGTTCAAACTGCTAGATTTCATTGATCTTCCCACCTCTGTCCCTCAAGCATCTGGGACTGCAGGCACATACTACCAAGCCCAGTAATCAAAGGCTAGAATCATATCTTACAATAAAAGCATACCATATACTAACCCTTAGCAAAAAATTTACATATACTCAAAATTTCTATCTATCATGTACCAAGCACATGTATTATAAAAAAATACATGCGGATTTTATACATTTCCTTTCCTCCAACACTTCAGAATCTTTTTGGATAAATGTAATGAGGGAAAAAAAGCTAACAGCAGTGAGGATTAGTAAAATTAAGAATGGGGGAGGGAAAGCAGGAAAAAAAATGAGGCAAAGGGTAAAAAGTTTCACAAAAAATGTACTTATTACCTTGTTTATATAACTGTAACCCCTCTATACCTCACCTAGACAACAAAAAATAATTAAGAACTATTAATCAGCTGGTGGCTCTCACTTGTAATCCTAGCTACTCAGGAGACTGAGATCTGAGGATTATGGTTCAAAGCCAGCCCGAGCAAGAAAATCCATGAGACTGTTATCTCCATTTACCTACCCCAAAACCAGAAGTGGAGCTGTCCCTCAAAGTGGCAGAGCACTAGCCTTGAGCAAAGAAGGGACAGCACCCAGACCAAGCCCCAATACCAAAAAAAGGACAAATCAATGAATGACATTATAGAGAAAAAGGAAACAAGAGCAAGACCTTGAAGAACAGTAAGAATAGGGAAAAGGAGCAAGAAAGACACAAACACTAGTAAATGTTCAATGATGCTAGTCCACTGGGTTAGATCTTTGTTCTTCACCTTTAAACTACTATAAATAGTATTTCCAATCTACTTTATACAGAAATATTATTCTTGGCCACTTCAAGTCTCTTCTCTAGTGGTGACTGGTGGCCACAGGTAGTTTATAGAAAAAAATCCAAACGCTCAACATGACAGTTCATTTCACCCATCATTTGACCCCCCACCTAATTTTAAACCCTTTTTTCTCACCATATTCCATCCCAATTCATTCTTTAACCCACCAATCTTTTCATTTAAGATTAATTTGATGATTAGTAAAAGTATAAAAAGATGAAGACATGATCTCTACCCTCAGGAACTCATAGATAAGAAACAAACACAAATTATAAAACAATATGACAACAGCAATGACAGAAATATCCATGAGAACTTATGGACACAGATAACTTCCAGTACAGGAAGGAAAGGAAAGAAGGAGCCTATCTAAGATGAAACTTCAAGAATTAGCAAGAATTTACCATTCTAGACAACATAAACATCAGGACACAGTTTGAAAAACAAGAAATTCTACAGTTGAAGCATAAAATGGAAGAGATTGGAATCCAACAAAAGACAAACTTTTAGTTGTTTCAAATTTCTTTTTTTTTTTGGGGGGGGGGGGAGGGTCCAGTTGTGGGGTCTGAACTCTGGGCCTATGGGCGCTGTCCCTCAGCTCTTCAGCTCAAGGCTAGCGCTCTACCACTTGAGCCATAGCATCACTTCCGGTTTTTTTTTTTATGTGGTGCTGAGGAATCGAACCCAGGGCCTCAGGCATGCAAGGCAAGCGCTCTACCACTGAGCCAACTTCCCAGCCCCAGTTGTTTCAAATTTCTAAAAAAATCTTATGTGCAAAATGTAGAAAATTGAGGGACTTTAAACAGAAGAATTATAATACGCAGCTTTGTAATGCTAATATGAATGGCAGTAGGGGAAACTTATTGACTAGTGAGCAAATGAGGGATTCTATAAGAAGACAGCTATTAGCATCTAGACCAGTAAAACTGAGACCTTGACTAAGATAGTGGCAATGGAACTGAAATGAAGAAAGATTCAACAAATATTGAAGAAAATAATATGAACTAAATTTTAATGGTTATAGTGATTGAAAATAGGGAAGAGGCATGGTGTAACTCCAACGTGTATTAGCTTAGTCACTGGAGTGCTATGGTGATGTAAACTGAGGTAGCAAATACTAAAGGAAATGAAGACATATGAACAAAACTACATGTTGATCTATACTAAAGCTAACAGCATAACTATGTTTATTGCAGCATTATTCACCATAGCTAAGATATGGAACCAACCCAGATGTCCCTCAGTAGATGGATCAAAAAAATGTGATATACATATATGAATTCTATGCTTCCATCAGAAAGAATGACACCGCCCCTTTTGTTAGGAAATGGAAAGACTTGGAAAAAATCATATTAATTGAAGTAAGCCAGACCCAAAGAGATATAGGTTCCATGCTTTCCCTCATTTGCAATAATTAGTATACATCTAGGATAATTTTATCAGATTAGCAGAAAAGCTCAAAAGCTATGTACATATGACCATATAAGATGATGCTAAGTGAAATGAGCTCCAAGATATGGACTCAAGAGGTCTTTCTTTGTTGTTGTTGTTTTTAATGTGACTTTTTTTTTGTTTCCTTTGTAATTTCTTCCCCTATCCCCTGTTGTCACTGTACTCGATTAAGGTACCCTGCATTTTGTATATACATCTGTCTGATTTGGGGAGGGGAAGAGGAATAAAAAAAACGCTGAAACAAGGACACAGGATGACCCTTTGCAACAATGATACCCACAAGACAGTATATTGGAAATGAACTTTACAACTTGGGGGGGGGGGGGGGGGGGAGGGATGAATGAATTAGGGGAGGGAAGGGATAGTGGGAGAGGGTAACAATGCTTGACAAGAAAAGTACTCATTGCCTTACTCATGTAACTATAACCCCTCTGTACAGCATCTTTACAATAAAATACAATTTAATATATAGATAAATAAAAATGAGAGAGGTAAAAAACAAAAAACGGCCAACTAAAAAGCTAGGCTAGGCACGCACGCACCAGTGCCTCCCACTTGTAATCTAGCTGCTCAGGAGGCTGAGATCTGAGGGTTGTGGTTCGAAGCAAGCCTGGATAGGAAAGTCCCTAAGACTCTCATCTCCAATTAACCACCACTAAGCTGAAGTGGAGCTGTGGTTCAAGTAGTAGAGCGCTAGCCTTGAGAGGAAGGAGAAGAAGAAAAAAAGGTCAGGGACATTGCACAGGCCCTGATTTCAAGCTCCGGAACCGACACCTACACTACACACACCTACACACCTACACACACACACACACACACACACACACACACACACACGGGATTTATAAATCTGAACAGCTCATGTCAAACTGCTCAAGAAGACTGAAGGGCACAGTGCACATAAAAAGCAAGTGGGAAAGCTGAAATGAGAGGGGATGCGGGAAGGGCGAATGGCTTTGGGAAAGGATGAAAATAAGACGGCAGGGGAGCGACAGGGTGAGCGGGTGCTGGGGCTGCTGCGGGCTGAAGTGAAGGGAGCGAAGGGAGCGGGGCAGAGACAGGGGCCAGAGAGGGGTCTGGACTCACACGCGTTCGGAGTCTCTCCAGCCGAAGTGGAGGAGCCCCCCGAATTGTCCACCCCTGGCATGGCGCGTGCCCTCGGCCTGGGGCTCTGGGGAGGCGTTGAGTCCAGGCCCCGGCTGCTGCGGCGGTCTTCACTGGCCCTCACCCATGAACCACTGCTTCGGCTGCGGCTGTCGCCGTCGTCGTCGTCGTCGTCGCCGCCGTCGTCGCCGTCGTCGTCAGCGCGGGCCGGCCCGTCCTCCCTCCCGCTTCTCTCCCAGGCGTCGTCTTCGCTTTCTCTCTCCCAGAAGCCGCTCAGGCAGCGGCGCCTGGCGTCTGCGCCCAAGCTCCCCGCCGAGGAGTCGCTGGCCACGTATCCGCGGTCGTCGCTCACGCCGTCCCAGGAGCTACTGAGGCCGTGGCTGCTGCCGTCCGCGCTGCCCCCCTCCCAGGAGCCGTTCGAGGGGCGGCCGCGCTGGTCGCGGCCCCGGTTGCCCGGGCCTTCCCCGACGCCGTCCCAGGAGCCCCTGAGGCCCAGGCCGAGGCCCAGGCCGCCGCCGCCGCCGCCGCGGCCCTCCCGGACGGCCTCCCCGGCGTCGCTGGGCCACGGCCCCGCTTCGGCGCCAGCCCTCGCCCCGCAGCTCCGGGGGAAGCCTCGGTCCCCCCTCACTCTCGCCCAGGAGCCGCTGGGCCGGTAGCCGTCGTCGCCCAGGACCCGCTCCCGAGAGACATGGCGGTGGGGGCCGAGGTCTTCGCCGACTCTCCACGAGTCCCGGCACGAGAAGCCCACGTCGTCGTTTATCCTGCCCGCGGGAAGCCGGGGACGGCGCTCTTCGCGGTGCCGCTCCCCGCCGTCGCAGCGGCCCAACTCCTGGTCCTCGCTAACTCTTTCCCTGAACTGGTGGCCGCGCAGACCGTGCCGGCCGTCGGTCTTCCACGCGTGCGGGCTGGGGAGGCGGCCGCCGTCCTCGTCCACCGGCGCTCGCGAGTCGCGGAGGCGGCAGCCGCCCGCGCCTGACAGCCTCTCCCCCGGGTCTCTGTCCAGCCTCTCAACGGTGGCCACCAGGAGGGAGAGGTGGAGGCGGAGCCGGAGCCATGGAAACGGGTAAACTTCCGGCGCGGGCGGTCACATCCGGGTCCTCCTGGCTGCGTCACTTCCTGCTTCCTCCCTCTCACCCCCTCCCCCCCTTTTTTTTTTTTCCAGGGCTTCGCCCGTGCGGCTGGCCGTGCCCTAGTGTGGAACTTGTTCTCGTGGGGAGTCCTGTCGGTCTCCCCCCCCCCCCAAGATCTGTCCAAGGCCCGTCTTTGGGACAGCCTGACTTCGATCTCGCCCTCTTGGGTGCTTAGCGACCCGGATGCGGGCCCCCAGGACGGCAATTGGCGGCGGTGACCTGGGTCAGCGCGGGCCGGGCGGGGCCTTTTCGTCCTTGGCAAACCTGGGACCATTTTTTTTTTTTTTTAATTTTCCCCCCCGTGCTGGTTGCAAGAAAATCTCTTACATTGTTGTTTCATACATATTTTAAAAAAAAAGTCTAAAGAGGAGGTAGCAGCTGCAACCGCTATCACTGAGTCCTCGGAATTCCCTTTGGGGTGCTTTCCTCCCTTCAACCTGTCCGGACTCAAGATACCAAGAATTTGCTTAGTGCACACAGCAGGTAAGTTCTTAAAGCCAATGTGAAAACCCCAACACGTCAGTGAGAATGACTGTTTGCAAGCCTCCTGGAAATCCAAGGATTTCTCTCGCGGTAACATGTTACTTTCACATCTTTTCTCTGCGACCTCATGGTTGAAACACTTCGTTCCGTTCACTATTGGTTGCAAGTATGTGGGTCAGGTTTTGTGCCAGGTACCGAGAAGAGAGAAACTGGTCTTGTTTCCGTGGACACACCTGGAAAATTCCCTTTGACCCTTTCTTCAGGTCTAAAGGTACAGTAAATTACTTTTCCTCATAAGCGTGTGCATGCATGTGATGTTAGTAATTGCTATTTACTGAGTTTATATGATCAGCCTGGCACTGTAAGTGCTTTATGTTAGTTTTCTCGTTACTATAGCCTTCTAAAATAGATTTTTTTCCCATTTGACAGATGGAGAAAAAGGCACAAAACTAAATTGCATGATCCACAGCCAGTAAGTAGCAAATGCCTGAATTAGGTTTCCTATCTGGGTCCTTGATTTTGTTGCACATCCTGCTCAAAATTTGAATTCCTTTAGCCTTCATTAGATCCTACCACATTATAATTACCTATTTAACAGTTGACTCTCACCCCACCATCCAAGGACTCTGAATGTCTGAAAGGTAGAGATGGTACCTTATTCATCTTGGAATTCCTAATATCTGTTTACTTAGAAGCTATTCTGTAGGTGTGTGGGTGGGTTGTCATGTAGATGAAAAAACTCACTTTTGAAAGGAAATATGGATTTATCATTCCAGGCCCCTTATTTTTAAAAACTGAGACAAGGCCTTTAAGAGGGCTAGTCTGTACAAAATGGTTTGCGAATATTTTCAAATTTAATTTGTATCACTTTTATTTTTACAGATGAAGAAACAGTTCACATTTAACCAGGATGACATAAGTAAGAGTTGAGAAATTGGAACCTACATTGATTGACTCCAAATTAGTACAGTTCTTATAGCCACTTATATGACAAAGGATTTTTTTTAATGCTATACAATAAATAAACGCTGATTAAATAAGCCAAATCCTTAAAGGATACACACAGGCAGAAAGGATAGAAAAAGGAAGAAAATAGCAAGAATCCTTAAAAATAAAACTTAAAAACTAAGAAGAAAAAAATTTTCAAATAGTCAATAAAGTTGGTAATATGTAGTATTTGGGTACTCTTGAGCCTGAGAAAGAAAAGGAGAAGACAATATTGGAAAGCAAGGGGATATATATAGGAGAGTCTTTGAAAATCCCATGTGAATTATTTTGTGTAGCCTTCTCTGAAAATAAGACTTGGACAATTTTCTAGGAGAATACAATGTTTTTTAAACCTGGCTTAAGTTAGATAACCTTATTAAAAAAGTAGTCTTATCCATGAAAAAAATCACCAGGAAAAACACAGAAAGGAGGGTGGAATGTTTCCAAACTATGAAGCTAGCATAATGGTCACAACTCTTAAAATATGTATGTAGCAGCAACTGTGTGAGTATGTAAGTCCTCACATAGTGTGATCAGATTTGTACTATATGTAGTTGCTTCAGCAGTTGTAATTAGACAAACATGAATTATTCATCAGCAAAATAATATCTAACAAAAATATCTTTATATACAAAATATTTCACAACAATACCAATGCATAATACTGGAAAATAACAGGTACAAAATATATAATCTTATTTAATTTGTAAATATCGTAAAAGAATTTTAAGTTTGATAACGATCTATATCATTCATACTACTCAGTGGTTATAGTGCAAGAAAGTATGAAAAGCAGGCTTGACCTTTTGTCCTTATATTTTTTATATTTTGAAAAAAAATTCAATCTTAGAACATCTTTTTGTACTATCATATAAAGCATAAGAAGACAGTTTTGAAGAGTAATGAACCAGGACAAATTAAATGGCTGAGAAAAATACAACTGGTGTAGCAAAGAGTCATTGATATATTCAAGACAACAATTTAAGTAAAATTAACAATTTAAGTAAAATTGAAGATAAAACAGATTGCACAGGATTTAAGGTAAGTGACTAACTGTAAAAGAAATTGCACATTTGAAAAAAAAAATTCAGAATTCAGCAGAGTGGACATAGCATTCCAGAGAGTAAGAATCCTTTGTGTCTAGGAGACTAGTCTCCCACCTCCACCTGTTTTTCTTAGTGAGATGATGAAGCACAATCTTCACCTACCCACCCAGTCTTGTAAGTCAGCAATTTGAATCTAATTCCAGAGGAGGAGAAAACAGCCAACACTAGGCAGAGCAAAAAGAAAAAAAATCAAGTGGGTAAAAAAAATCAAGTGGGTTGTATAACCATCTGTACTCTTTTCTGCCAGTGTACTGAAAACTTACTAGGGTATAACATTGGGTTTGTGCTTGCTAGACAGGTTCTCTGCCAGCCATACCCCAGTCCTTACTGCTTTCATTTTGGGGATATAGGCTCAAGTTTTTCCCCAGGCTAACCTAAATCACAATGCTCCTTTTTAAAATTTTTATTCTATTGTTTATTTATTTATTTATTGGGCGTTGTGGAGCTTGAACTCAGGGCTTAGGCACTGACTGTTCCTGAGATTTGTTGCTCAAAGATAGTGCTCTACCACTTGAGCAATAGCCCCACTTCCAGTTTTAATGGTGGTTAGTTGGATAAGAGTCTCATGGCCCTTTCTTGCTGGAGCTGGCTTCAAATGACAGTGCTCAGATCTCAGCCTCCTGAGTTGCTAGGATTACAGATGTGAGCCACAATCCTCCAGATTAGCTGGGGTGACAAACACATATCACTGACTGGCTTATTCAAGGAGGTAGAAGTCTTGTTTTTGCCCATCCTGGCCTTAAACTATGGTGCTCCTGATTTCTGCCTTCCAAGTTAGGATTGTGGGCTTGAGCTACCAGGCCTGGTTGGATTTTTTTGTTTGTTTAATGAGACAGACTCACTTTGTTACTCAGGCTGCCCTCCATCACATCTGCCTAGGTGTTTCTCCCAGGCATTTTTGCTCTCCTTTCGGCATCCACCCTCAAAGTATCCAATTGGTGAAATGAGGAAAGCAAATTAATACAATAGTTTATATATATATATATAATATATATATTTTATAATATATATATAAACACGTTTTAGCTGGCTGGCCTTAGATTGTTTAGCCTCAAATAAGTGCTCTAAGAGAGGCTTACAAAAAATATTCAGAAACAAAAAGTACTCAGTATTTTTTATTCTTCCTTCCTTTCCAACAGAGTACCTATTACCTCAGATAGCTGACACATTCTAAATCTGTTTAGGATGCTGTAACAGTACTGTAGACTAGCTGACTTACACAACAATCATTTATTTCTCACCTTGCTGGATAGTCACCTAATTTTCCATCCCATTTTCAGTTTATGTTTTTAGACAACTACATCTTTCCAGTTGTAGGCATGGTTAACATGTTCCCTTATTTTTTCCTGAAAAGGTTTTTTAATTGGCTTTTTTGGTGGTACTGTAGACTGAACTCGGCCTTGTACTTGCTAGGTAGGGTCTTCACCATTTAGGCCATACCTCCCACTTGTGAATATTTTTATTAAACCTCTTTTAATAAGGAGGTGCTTGTAGTATATTATGGCTAGTCAGCCAAAACGCACTATTAGAATAAATATATATAAAAAACTCATTATTACATGAGAATTAAAATTCCATTATGTTCTTATTTCTCCACAAAGCTTTATATTTACCAGAATTGAGTTTTGTTGGGGTTTTTTTTGTTGGTTGTAGGACTTGAACTGGCCTCAGTGCTGTCACTGAGCTAGCTCTTCAGCTCAAGGCTACAACTCTACCACTTGAGCCACAGGACCACTTCAAATTTTCTAATGGTTAATTGGAGATGAGTCTTACTTTCCTGCCCATGATGGCTTTGAATTGTGATCCTCAGAACTCAGCCTCCTAAGTAGCTAGGACTATGGCATGAGCCACCAGCACCTGGCTAAGAGATTATTTTGTCTTTTTCAAAACATCAAAGTAGAAAGTTTTTAGGGTTTTTTTTGGTTGGGCATGGAGCTTGAACTCGGCCTGGGCACTGTCCCTGAGCTCTTCAGCTCAAGGTCAGCACTCTACCACTTGAGCCATAGCACTTCCAGTTTTCTGGTGGTTAATTGGAGATAAGTGTCTCATGAACTTTCCTGTCTGGCTGACTTCGAACCAGAATCTTCAGATCTCAGCCTCCTGAGTAGCTAGGATTATAGGTGTGAGCCACTGGTTCCCAGCTAGAAAGTTTCTTATTGGCATATATTGGTAAAAAAAATTTCATTGTGGTATTCTCATATATGCATATGTGCTTTGAACATACTCAACCCCTCTGCTGTATTTTCTTTTTAGGATTTTTAATGGGCTTCATTGTTCTATTTCATGTGTATATAATAATACTTTTGATAATAACATCCCCACCCATTATCCCTTCCTCCTCCCATGACAAAGCTAGGAAGTTTTAAGTAGAAAAATTATTCTTGTTTGTTGTTTTTAGGGGTGTGTGTGTGTGTGTGTGTGTGTGTGTGTGTGAAGTAGAAAAATTATTCTTGTTGTTTTTAGGGGTGTGTGTGTGTGTGTGTGTGTGTGTGTGCGCGTCTCGTCATGGGGCTTGAAGTCATGGCCTGGGTGCTATCCCTCAGTTCCTTTGCTCAAGGCCAAAGTCTCATGGTCTTCCCTGGCCTGGCTTTGAACTGCAGTCCTTCAGATCTCAGCGTCCTGAGGAGTTAGGGTAGGGGGTATAAATTAACAGCTTTTTTGGAGCTTTTTAAATATGAGGTGTTCAACTGAGAATCAACTAGAAGACTGTAGAGATGGAGAATCTTAAAAACCGTAATTTTCTGAACAACCAAATTTAGGGCAGTTCTACATCACTATCATATTTGGCCTCCCATGTCAAAGAGAAAATAGGAATTAAACTTTCATTTATAAGTGGAAATAAGTGGCCAGTTGAAGCAAAGCACTTCCTTTAACTCTACCTCCATTCCAAAGCTGATCTCATCCATCAGCTTTTCCAGCCCACTTCACACCTTTACTATCTTGGTTGAACTTCCTAAGAATATTTCATTATCTTCCATTTACACCACCTATTGTGCATGGCATTAGCACACACTGCTGTTCATACATTAGCAAGAAATACTGCTCAATCTTACCATTTTTTATTTGTCAGTCATGGGGCTTGAACTCTGGGCCTGAATGCTGTCTGTTGTCCCTCAGCTCTTCAGCTCAAAGCTAGCATTCTACCACTTGAGCTCTGCACCTCTTCTGGTTTTCTGAATGGTTTATTGGAGATAAGAGTCTCGTGGAGCCAGGCACTGGTGGCTCACGCCTGTAATCCTAACTATTCAGGAGGCTTAGATCTGAGGATCGAGGTTGAAAGCCAGCCCAGGCAAGAAAGTCCATGAGTCTCATCTCCAATAAACCACTAGGAAACTGGAAGTGGCGCTGTGGCTCAAGTGGTAGAGGGCTCCCCTTGAGCTGAAGAAAAGAGCGCAGGGACAGTGCCCAAGCCCAGAGTTCAAGCCCCACGACCGACCAAACCAAAAAAAAAGTCTCACGGACTTTCCTACCCAAGCTGGCATCAAAGCAGGATCCTCAGATCTCAGCCTCTTGAGTAGCTAGGATTACAGGCGTGAGCCACCCGGCACCCAGTACTTATCATTTTTTATATGATTTGTGTGACTACTCTTCCCTTAACCTTTTTTCCCCAGTTTTCCTATTTTACTTTTTTCATCTCACCCACCTATTTGCTCCCAGAGATCCACTCTTGGCCCTGATTATAGGTAGTTAATATACTTTACTTATTAAATGTTGCCTTCCTAACATCTTGTACCTTTAAGCATTTGATAGAAAGCTATAGGTATGCTCAGAATATGTACAGCAGGAAATTTTGCTTGCACTTTCAAGAGACGATCCCCCCTCCAGCAATTCTCGCAATAGTTTTGCTGTTATATTGATAATGTTCAGGTTTAAAGGACTTTTTATTTCTACATTTAATTGCTGTTATAGGGTGTCATTTCTGTTTAAACTATCCAGTGACTGTCCTAGCCTATCATCAGTGTAATACATTAACTCTTCAAAGATATCCTATTAATATAGACTACTTGGTTTCATACAAAGCTATTAGCACTCTCAACTCTTCCTTGTTCCACCTAATTTTTATATTGTGTGTGTGGGCTAGCACTCTACCACTTGAGCCACAACTCCACTTCCAGCTTTTTGTCTGATTGTCTGCCTAGGCTGGCTTCGAACCATAATCGCAGCCTTCTGAGTAGCTAGGATTACAGGCATGAGCCACCGGCACCCGGCTCATGCTTGTACTTTTGAACTGGGTGCTTAAATCTTTAAAGTTGGTGTCATTTGGGGGGGGGGGGGGGGAGGGTGGTAGGGTCAGTAATGGGGTTTGAACTTGGCCTGGGGCACTGTCCTTCAGCTCTCAGCTCAAGGTGACCACTCTACCGCTTGAGCCACAGTGCTACTTCCGTTCTTCTGATGGTTTATTGGAGGTAAGAATCTCATGGACTTTCCTGCCTGGGTTGGCTTTGAACTGTGATCCTCAGATCTCAGCCTCCCGAGTAGCTAGGATTACAGGCGTGAGCCACAGGCGCCTGGCAATCTACCATACAGCCTTAAACATAAGGGCCAAAGAAACCATATAGAAAGTCTGCCGTTGTGTACCACATAGTAAGTGTGCAATAAATGAAGACTCAGTATATTAAGTGTCTACCTCTTAAATAGCAGATATTAGGTTCCATGCTCGTTTTAGTAACAGGTAAAAGACAAAGTCACTCAAATAAATACAAACCAGAGGTTTCTTCATTATTCTATTTATTACATGTATGAATATTAACAGCTCATGGTATCCATCTAATTCAATCAAAGCCAACAAAAGAAAAAGGTTAACCAAGTTTCAATGAACACAGTTCCCCTGTAATTTAAAATAGAAATATGTTCATCTGCATTAAATTGTTCTGACAATTTGAAAATATCTTCTAAAAAAAATCATCTTCAGTACTCATGTTAATCGCTTGATATCAGTGTCCAATCTCAAGAATGAAAGCTGCTTCATTAGACGCTTTCCAAAAACGGACATCTGAACGGTGTCTACAGAGAACCATATGGAGATACATATGTGTGTATATCCTATTTTATAAATCTTTCAAATCTGGCTTTTCTATTTGAGAAAAGCCCTGAAATGCTCTCACAGTCCCCTTTTGAAGGATGAAACTTCCACCTTTAATTATGGGACGCTATCAGGAAAAAAAAAAAATCTTAGTTCCATTTTTGCCCAATAAAAAGCACAGAAACACTATATTTGATGGTGTGCATAAATATTACACTCCATGGATAGCAAAAATATTTTTATTTATAATTTACAGTTTCACAAGTGAAAATCGTACATTTTTACACATACAATTTCATTTTGTTAAATTTGCACACATCTACAGAACTTTCACACAACAAGCACCTGAATCTGTGCAGGCAGTAGGAAATGCAAATACTAAAATGTATTTATTAACCAAATGATAGCTGAAGGCCCTGCCTCAGCTAGGCAATTTATATAGATATATGTCTATATATACATTAAAAAATTCTTCACCTAGATCCAACAGCAGCTTTTTTTCTTTTTTCTTTTTTTTTTTTTAAGAAAAACATACCTTTCTCATTTTATTTAAACTGACTCAACTGTATCATTTTCTGTCTTAATTTCAGTGGCTGATGTTACACTTTCCTCGGTACAAGCTGGTGGGGTATCAATTCGTTCTTCCTTAACTTTGGGACTTTCACAGGGTTCCTGCAATTCGTTTTTGACAATGTTCAACATAATGTTCAAAGGGTTTTCAACTGGTGTCTTGCTGGGAGATGGTGTACAATCAAATGAAGATGTCTACAAAATGAAAAGCCCTATAAGTTCTGATGGAAGTTCAAGATTATTTTTTTTTCAAGATTATTTTTAAACAATACAGCTTTTTAAGATCTTTGTGTGGTCAAAGGAAAACACATACCAAATAAAATAAAAATAATGTGCTTTCCCACACAAATATGCCACAAAGGCAGCAAGCTAGTAAAATATACACTGAACATTCAAAACTGGGATTAGTAGAAAGTACAAAAATCCCTGAGTTTAAGTACCAGTATCTAAAAGAAACTGCATTAACAGCAGAGCTGTTAACAGACACTCAACGGTGGCTTATACATGTAATACCAGATAAAACACGCTAGCCCAAACAAAATTAGGGCCAAACTAGATTTTTTTGGGGGGGGGGGGAGGGGGGAGGAGGATCCGGTTGTGGGGCTTGAACTCAGCCTGGGCACTGTCCCTCAGCTCTTCACCTCAAGGATAGCTAGCGCTCTACCACTTGAGCCACAGTGCCACTTTCGGCTTTTATCTTTTTGCTTATGTGGTGCTGAGGAATCGAACCCAGGGCCTCATGCATGCAAGGCAAGCGCTCTACCACTGAGCCACCTTCCCAGCCCTAGATTTTTTTTTTTTTAACCCAAGATTCGATGTGAAAGATATCCCATATCAAAAAGAGTTTGTATTCATGGCTCAAGTAATAGAACTGTCAAAAGATACACAGCCAAAAATGGACTGGACAGGCTTCTGTATTTAACTCCTATATAAAGAATAACACAGGATATTCTAAGGTTTTAATGACTATCCCAATTTCAAATATTCAAAGAATATTCTGAAGAATATCTGAATATTCTGAAGAATATTTGAAACTAGCGTGACCTAAATGTATCTCCCAAACTCCTATTTCAAAAGCATTCTTTGTCAATCAATAGATTCCTCTATTCAGTTTAAAAATCAGGAGCTACAAATAAAAATATGATGATTTTTCTCCCGCTTGCTGGTTGTGGGACTTGAACTTGGAATCTAGGCACCTTCCCTGACCTTTTCTGTTAAAGGCTACTAGTCTATCACTTGAGCCATACAGCTACACTTGCTTTTACTTTTTGGTAGTTAACTGGAGATAAGAGCATCACAGATTTTCCTGCCCAGGCTGGCTTTGAACCACAGTACTTAGATCTCAGCCTCCTGAGTAGCTTTGGATTACAGGTGTCAGCCACCAATGCCCAACAAAAACTGCCAGTTTTAAGACCAGCCTTAAATGTGATCTCTAAAGAAAAATTCAAAATTACATGGCTAAATGGAACATGTAAAAAGAAAAGATTTTAAAAAATGCCACATCCCTGGAAGCCTATACACCCATCAATACCCTTCTCATCTTTAGTTTACCCTATTTCTTTGGGCCCAACGGTCTATTACAAATAAATGTCAAGATTCGTGTGAACAGAAAGCAAGGAATGACTTTAATTCAAAATTTAGTTGTGTATTATGAAAGGTGATATATTAATATATGCCTAATGCCAATATTCAGTAACAGCTTAGTATGTCAAAATACAAAAATATATTTAAATATATTGAAACAATATTGCTCCAATACAAAAAATAACTGACAAGTAAGATTTATTAAGGTAAATGAGAACAAACACAGTAACCAAAAAGAACTTACATTTTGATAATCTTCATAACATGATGGATGATAAATCTGAAGAAAAAAGAAAAAGTTGTTATTCATATGCACATTCATTAATAGGCTACTCTGAAATGTTTTCTTCACAATTCAAACCAAGAAAATGGCCATCTTTGGGAAAACTGGTCACAAAAATGGATGCAACTAAAACTGTCCTTGTAATGAGTTTGAAACACTGATTTCTCTAAAGTTCCTTTGTGATTTTCAGAAGAGCTGTCCCCGGGCCCCTTTGTGCTCAAGGCTAGTGCTCTATCACTTGAGCACACTTCCAGCTTTTTCTAAGTAGTTTATTGGAGGTAAAGAGGACAAGTCAGGGACTTGTTTGCCCACACTGGCTTCAAACCATGATCCTCAGATATCAGCCTACTGAGAAGCTAGGATTATAGGCATGAGCCACCAGCACCCAACTCATAAAAGATTTCTTTACTGATGAAATATAAGAATAATATGATTAGGCAAAAAAAACTAGATTAAGAACACTTACTTCTGAATCTAGCATTAACCTACTTTGCAGCCTGCTTTTACAAGGTTAAGTATAAAATCAGATGACTACTAACATCTCTCTAAACTCTACAGTCCAATATTTTTTTAGTCAATAAATGATGAGCCTTGACTCAATGGTCAGCTAACCCCCAACCAAAATATGTCTCTTATAAAAATCTGAAAATTACCTTTCCATCTACTCTAATAGCATTTTTTAAGTGCCACTCCTCCTCCTCTTCATCCCAGTACTGTTCAAATTGTTCTTGACAGATTTCACAACTCTAAAATAGAAAACAATCATACGTAAAATGAAACTGACAGAACGCTTAATCGCATTAAAATAAAAATATAAAAACATGTTAGGTTCAAAATTTAAGAGCCCTGAAAACTTAAACTGTGTCCAATATATGACAGATCATTTTAAGGATTCCACCAACCTTCCAGGCAATAGTAATTTAACATCTCACTACTGCTGGACACTGATACTATCTAAACACAGTGATTATGAAACAAAGCAAGATCATATATGTAAAACTGAAGAATAGAGACTACCAAAAAGAATCTTTAAGATCATTTAGGGGATATAAAGTATATACTTATCATATCTACAGAGGATGAAAACCAGTTCTCTTACCTCAACTGCTCCAGCTGGCCCAGCAGGTACACTTTGGAACTCCTTTTCTTTAGCAGCCTCCTGAGTTTTAAGCACAACTTCTTCATGCACCTTTTCAAAAAACTGACTCTTTGCACGTTCTTCCAGGTCAGCTATTTCCTCAAATTCTATCCAGTCCTTAAAAGTAATTGATTTTGAGAATAGTTTTGTTTCTGTACTTTTACTGCTTCAACATAATGCCACTTGAAAAGGATACATATTGTTTTACAGTATACTTGTAGATTGTTTAATATTATACTTTCTCTGAGCCCTATAACCCATAGAAAGAAGTTGTAGGAACTTATTGATAAACAGTTTTTAAAATCTTTTTTTTTTTTTTTTTATGTTGGTTATAGGACTTGAACTCAGCCTGGGCACTGTCCCTCAGCCTTCAGCTCAAGGCAAGTACTCTACCACTTGAGCCACAGCACCACAGGTTTTCTGGTGGTCTGTTGGAGATAAGTCTCACAGACTTTCCTGTCCAAGCTGGCTTTAAAGTGTAATCCTCAGATCTCACCCTCCCTCAGTATCTAGGATTACAGGTGTGAGCCACCAGCGCCCAACTAGTTTTAAAATCTTAACTGCTGGGCTTACAAGTATGTACCTGCTTATTAGCAAGCAGAAAGCCATGAAGTTCAAACCCCAGTACTACTAATAAAGCAAAAACATCTCAACATTAATTTTCCACTAACTCTAGACTTTAAGATAAATTTCATACTTTTTACCAGTATAAAAAAAAAAAATCATTCACCTTACAGTTTTTAAGTTAGGTCAAGTTTGTTTAGTATTCTAATTTCAACAAATACACTTCTCAAAATGGTTTTCAAACTGTTTATAATCTAGGTATCAAATTTTGTTCACAAAACTCATTTGCTCTCAGCAATTATTTCAAAGAGCAATATAAATGAAATCCAGAAGTTTATTCAGATGCACATGGATTACTTACTGTTAAACTGTAGTACCAACGTCTGTGAGTGACTTTTCTGCTAACATCTTTCTCAGTTCTATTTTGCCGATAATGCCAGTCCAAGTGATCTGCATATACATCTGTCTGTGAAGTTGTAAACCTCATTCCACAAGAGTAACACTGAATACCAGTGTACAGTCGATTTATAACACTGTCATAACGTCTATTTTGAAAAAAATAAATTTTAGTTTGGATAAAATTAATGACTTAAAAAAAAAAACCTTATCATTTTTCCATCTTTTCACAAGAGTAAAAGAAAAGCTGATTGAAACAATACCCAAACATGAATATTGACACATATGTATTATATGTCATTGACCTTTTACTTAGTGGTAGGCATATATGAGGTATCTCCTTTTGGCTAAAACTGGAATGATCTTATGCCAGCTAACAAGACAACAGCAAAAGACAAGCTTAGAATTAATGTCAAGATAGATTTCACCTCTCTAAATCTTTGAAGTTCTAATTTAGCTGTTAAACTCTGGTTTAAAGAACAATGAAAAGGGGACCTAGAAAGCACACACCACTAAGTACAATTCCCAACAGTGCCCCCTGGAAAAAAGGGAATAACAAAATGATAACTTTAAAAAAGTGAATCAATCAATCATAGCTACTCAGGAGGCTGAGTCTTAAGGATCACAGTTCTAAGCCAGCCCAGGCAGGAAAGCCTGTGAGACTTGTGTCTTCAAGTAATTACTAAAAAAACCAGGAAATAGAACAGTAATTCAAGTGGTAGAACACTAGCCTTGAGCAAAAAGGCTCAGGAGCTGCTCCCAAGCCCTGAGGCCAATCACGAGGACTGGCACCATAAAAAAAAAAAATTGGGAAACTGGTTGGCAAAAACTCATTTTTAAAATTCTGGGTTCCCTACTTAAGAAATAGGTATGATTAGTGGGGCTGTGGCTCAAGTGGTAGAGCGCTCGCCTTGAGCTGAAGAGCTGAGGGATAGCGCCCAAGCTCAGAGTTCAAGCCCCACGACCAACAACAACAAAAAAAGAAAGAAATAGGTATGATTAATTGGGCAGTTATTAAAATAATGACAGGCAATGCATGAGCACAATGTGTGTTCTGCAAACAAAACAGTCATAATACTGATTTCATGAAAAATATAAGAGCTAGCTAACTGGTTAGGCAAAGTGGTGCACACCTATAGTCCTAGATGTGTACCACTGAGAGGTACACTTGGGAGGCTGAGGTAGTAGTATCACTTAAATGCCAGCCTGTACATAGCAGAAAGCCAAGGAGAGGAAAATCTAGGAGAGAATGAAGAAAGGGATGACACTGTCAGAAAAGAAATGCATTCAATATCTGACTTATGAAATGGTAACCACTCTGTGTAACCAGTGGTTCATGCCTATAATCTTAGCTACTCAGGAGGCTGAGATCTGAGGATCACAGTTTGAAGCCAGCCCAGGTAGAAAAGTCTGTGAGACTCTATCTCCAATAAATTACTCAGAAAAATTCAGAAGTGGTGTGGTGGCTCAAGTGATAGAGCACTAGCCTTGAGCACAGAGAGGCTCAGAGACAGCACCAACGCCTTGAGGTCAATCCCAAGACCATCAAAGAAGAAGAAAAAAAGAATGAAACCAAATAAAGTCTAAACATGAAGCCAAAAATTAAAACATATCTGAAGAACTAGATGTCAGGAAAAATAGTTTAATGAGTATGAGGAGAAAAGTTGCCTCTAAGAAACCATTTTTATTATGAGAACTTACCTATAAGAAAATCATAATAGTAGAATCTGTGAGCTGTTTTATGTTTTATAAAATACTCAAAAATACCATGAATCCATATACTATAGAACAAGTTTTTTATTTTGGTGTTGGTGCTAGGTACTATCCCTGAACTTTTTTGCTCAAGGATACTGCTGGACTTGTTATTTATTTATTTTGGCGGTGGACTGAAGATAAAGAGTCCCAGGGGCTGGGCACAGGAGGCTCAAGCCTATAATCCTTGCTACTCAGGAGGCTGAGATCTGAGCAGTAAAGTCTTCATAAGACTCATCTCCAATTAACCTCTCAAAAACTGACAGTTGAGCTGTGGCTCAAAGTGATACAGCACTAGCCTTGAGGAAAAAAGCTCAGTGGCAGCACCCAGGCCCTGAGTTCAAGCCCCATGATGGACAAAAATGAGAGTCCCAGGGGCTTTCCTGCTAGAAAAAGGACTGGCTTTGAACTCAGATCTCAGCCTGCTGAGTAGCTAGGATTACAGGCAAGAGCCACCAACACCTGGCTAGGTTTTTATAAGTAATATAAACAATCATCAATAGGAAATTACTTAAGATATACACTAAATGTTAATAGTTCTACAGAAGGAGTTCTAGGACACCCTGTGGATGCTAGAATCTACTGATGTTCAAAAGTCTCTTAGGGCACATGTCGTATTTGCATATGAATTATACACATAAGTATTTACTCACATAAATCCTATCTGTAGATTATAGATGTAATATGTTAATACTATGTAAACAGTTGTTATACTGTATTATTTAGGAGATAATCACAAAAAAGGCTTTACTCAGGAGACCAATGCAATTTTAAAATACTTCCACCACAAGGGAAACCAGCAGACATTGAGGATTAACTTATTTGTATTTTCTAAGCTTCCAAAATAACCATTACTTTTTTTTTTTTTTAAATTCTGAACAAGCCAGGGGGTCAGTAGCTCATGCCTGTAATTCTAGCTACTCAGGAGGCTGAGATTTTAGGATGGTGGTTCAGGCATGAAAAGTCCGTAAGACTCGTATTTCCAATTAACTACCAAAAAAACCAGAAGTAGGGCTGTAGCTCAAGTAGTAGAACTCTAATCTCAACCAAAAAAAAACTCAGAACCAGTACCCAAGACCCACAACCGATCAATTAAAAAAAAAAAACAAAAAACTCCCTGTTTGTCTAATTTGAGCCTGGCACTTGTGGCTCACACCTGTAATCCTAGCTACTCAGGAGACTGAGATTTGAGGATCTCAGTTTGAAGCCCCAGGACCAAGAAAAAAAAAATCTGAACATTTTCACCTAACAGTCCTATAATTCCAGCATGTAGAAGACTGAGATAACTATAGATCAGACTGAACTACAAAGTAGTTCAAGAACAGTTTGAGGTAGATACATAGCATACTTAGGAAAACAAGACTTCTCAACCCATTTAAAATGCTGGACTACCAAAATACATTTTCTAAACTCCAAAAGTATAAGAGCATCCGTTTTTTTTTTTTTTGGGGGGGGGGGTCCAGTCATGGGGCCTGAACTCTGGGCCTGGGTGCTGTTCCTCAGGGCTTTAGCTCAAGGCGAGTGCTCTACCACTTGAGCCACAGCACCACTTCTGGCTTTTTTTTTCTGCTTATGTGGTGCTGAGGAATGGAACCCAGGGCCTCAAGCATGCAAGACAAGTGCTCTACCACTGAGCCACCTTCCTAGCCCAAGAGCATCAGTTTTTAAATACACTCCCTGTATCTCCACCAACCAGATAGAAAAATGGAAATGTAGAGGGCATATGCACTTATGCAACATACATATTTAAAGAATACATACGTTGTGCATTGGAGGCTTGTTTAACACCTATAACCAAGCTACTAAAGGGCTGAGATCTTAAGATAGCAGTTTGAAATCAGCCCATGCAGGAAAGGCCACACTACTCTTACCTAGAATTAACCACAAAAAAAACAGAAAAAGTGGAGCTGTGGCTCTAGTGGTAGAGAGCTAGCCTTGAGTCAAAAAACAAACAAACCAACCAACAAGCAAAAAACCTCAGAGACAGACCCCATGAGATGAGTTCAAGCCCCATGACTGGCACAAAATACACATATCCTATACGGAGAGAGAGCACAAAATGTATAGAGTACATATAAAATATATATACCATATTCAGGAAAGACAAAAAGTTTCCTAAATTTCAGAACAGTAAAAGAACAAGATGAAATAGTACTAACAGTAATTGTGCCTACTGTTATGAAAATTAAGACTACATACTGTTTCAATTCTTCAATTGTAAAATTAGTAAGATCTGGAACATCTTGATCTTCATTTTGATCTTCCTCCTCTTCAGCGGGAGGCTGAGCAGCAACTTCATTTACCTCTACAATTAAAAACAAAGAGACAAAATTTTCCGATATTGTCTTCCAAGTATTACACTACTATTCAGCGCTTCTGATCTGAAATTTACTGATTACAGAACTCTTTAAACAGTACCTTAACATTATTTTCTCAATATACAAATTATTTTCATAAAAGGACCACACAGAATAATCACTACATAATTACTAAACAACATTTGCAGCAATGCTAATTAACTGATACAAATGTCTATGGAACTCAAAAATTTCACTATAAACCATGTGTTTTATTTTTCAAAAAACAGTTGATATTGTCCAAATGTACACATTACCTGAAATGGTAACCCCTCTGTACAACACCTTAATAATAACAATAAAATTCTATTTTATAATGAAAGAGAAAATTTAGGCCAGGCACTGGTGACCTACTTGTGAGACTAAGGATCTAGGTTCAAAGCTAGTCCAAACAGAAATGACCACAACATTATTTCTAATTACCAACAAAAAAGCTGGATGAGAGGCCTGGCTCCAAATGGTAAAGTACCTGTTGTGAGCAAGCAAATGTGCCAGGCTCTGAGTTCAAGCCCAATATAGGCACAAAAAAAAGAAGAAAAGAAAATTATACCTAAAAATTTAGTTACAATAAGAACTTGTATCCTAACTTATATAATGCATCTCTAACTTTATAAAACTTGATATACATGAAGGATAAAGCCATACTTACGTGTTGTAGCTGAATCAGGCTGGGACAATTTGAGAATTCCTGTTTTTAGCAGTTTTGAAAACAATTCATTTACATCCACCTGACTGAGATGATTATCAGGATATGCTTTAGGAAGAGCTCCTTAAAAAAAAGAATAACATTGTTGAAAGAACTTAGGTTATACAAAGCATTTTCAAAATTCAACAATAAATTTGATAAAATCTTATTAATGATGTGTTTATTTCTAAGGCTTAGTTTTCATTTACACTGACAGATCACCATTTGAAAAAACACAGGAAGAAATACTTTAGCTGTTTATTATCTAAACAGAAAAAATGCCAGCATTGTCCCCTTTTGTCGAATAATCCCATGACACACAAAAGGAGAATACAGAGGACAAAAAGCCTCATCCTCCCTTTTATGTAATGTAGCACACCACACTTAGGTGGAACTTTCCACCTTGTAATTCTTTAGTCTTCATATTCTAACTAACTTAGAAAAAGTAGTTTAGTCCGGATAAAGCAGTATAATTTCTTAGCACAGATTTGTAGGAGGAAAAGAAGCTAGAAAAGACCAAACCCAAGTAGAAATATTGACCCACAGCTCCTGACATGAAATTTAATGGAACTGATGGCAAGAGCCATGCCATTTAATAGTACACCTATACCTACAACCTGTGTTAAGTACAAGTGCCCTTGCAAAGGAGCTCAAACTTTTGCTAATGTGTCAGATTGACTGAAGATTCAATTATCTGAATAAAAGTGACAACAATCTCTTCTGTTAACTCAATCTAATACTGTATTTTGCAAAGGAGTATTCTTTCTAATAATTGTGTCAATTGTAAAAGCAAGCTGGATTGGCAACTCAGTGGTTAAAAGAGCTTGCCAAGGATGCGCAAGGCCCTGGATTAAGATCCTACTGCCACAAAATAAATAAAAATATTTTTAATCACTATTATACAGGTACTATACCTTAGAGGAAAAGTTATGAACCACTAAATATTCCTTTTAGGATAGAAATTTAATTTGTATCCCCAATATGCATAATCCCTACCCTCAAGCATTTTTATACAGTCTTTATGCTTATCACAGATCTTATACAGTGTAGGCTAATATCTGAATTCATGAAAGAATAAATCAACCTCAATAATTAATTACAATAGTACTTTACCCATTAGCCTAATATTTACACTCCATTAGAACTCAGGTACATGAACTACCATGCCAGCTATCTCTTTGTAACTGAACCTTGTTCAAGTTGCCAAGCTGTGCCTCAATATCCCCCTGCCTGTAAAGATCTTAGTTCTACCTAAATGAGTTAATATTTTTCAGGCACTGAGATATCTGGCACTATGTACGGTATTTAAAGCAAAATATAAATCAAATAGTAAACACTAAAAAGCTCATTGAGGGATCAACCTTATTAAATTCTTCCTAGTACAATGCTCAAATGAACTTTTTTTTTTTTGTCGGTCATGGGGCTTGGGCACTGTCCCTGTGCTCTTCAGCTCAAGGTGAGCGTTCTACCGCTTTAGCCAAAGCGCCACTTCCGGTTTTCTAGTGGTTTATTGGAGATAAGAGTCTCATGGACTTTCCTGCCCGGGTTGGCTTTGAACCACGATCCTCAGATCTCAGCCTCCTGAGTAGCTAGGATTACAGGCGTGAGCCACAGGTGCCTGGCTAACTTTTTTTGAATGACTAAATGAGCAAAAGTATAACCACAGGAGAATGGTATTTTCACTTTCAAAGTAGAGAAGGAAACCTAAGAGAAGCTGAAGGCAGCCCAATGAATATTGTTCATACCTCTTGTATGAGTAAGTAGAACTTGAAGACAAACCTAACATCTCATCCAATACTCCCAACCCAAGGGAATAAAATGATTTCCTGTGATATGTATAACCCAACATTGTGAAAGCCAGAAGAAAATCTGGGGACACTCCTGCCACCAACCCCAATACAACCAACAGTACTTAACAAGAAAAACTGGTTTCTAAAGGAAAATATGTTAACATAGCACTCAGAAGTTACAAAGTACTTCTATGCACTATCTCATTTGATTCAGGCAAATACTGACACTACAATCTCCTCATTCCATAGAAGGAAACTGAACAGCAAGGAAAATACACCTTATCCAAGTATAAAATGGTAGAAGTTCTAATCTTGACCTCTCCTAACTTCAGATCTCAAATCCTTTCTGTAGGGCTGAGAAGGTGGCTCAGTGGTAGAGCACTTGCCTTGCATGCCTGAGGCCCTGGGTTCGATTCCACAGCACCACATAAACCTGGGCGCTGTCCCTCAGCTCTTCAGCTCAAGGCTAGCGCTCTACCACTTGAGCCACAGCGCCACTTTTTTCTTTTTGCTTATGTGGTGCTGAGGAATCGAACCCAGGGCCTCATGCGTACAAGGCCAAGCACTCTACCACTGAGCCACCTTCCCAGCCCCTCTGTACCTTTTATTTGCAGTAACTACAACAACAACAAAATCACAAAGTAGTTTGTCTATTAGAAAGTAGTAGTTAAGAGATGGGTGACAATGTTGTCAAGACACTTTGTACTCATATACAAACTTCTTTGTACAACTACTTAAAAAATAACAAAAAAATTAAATTTAAATTAGTAGCAAAATTATTTCATATTAATTAAATGAATTTCAAGCTGATACAATTTAAGAACCATTTAAGAATCAAAGCATAAAAGAGAGCTAAAAACTTACTGAATTATCTCAGAAATTTTGGGAAATTCCCAAATTAGTAATGTGAGTAACGTAACGCTATCTCAAAAACCATGTTCCTCAAAGAGCTTTTATTAGTAGTAGTTGGACTTGAACAAGACCTGGGCACTGTATCACAATGTAAAAACCAAAAGCATAAAAGAAAGCTAAAACCTTGGCCGGGCGCCGGTGGCTCACACCTGTAATCCTAGCTACTCAGGAGGCTGAGATCTGAGGATCGTGGTTCAAAACCAGCCCCAGCAGGCAAGTCCATGAGACTCTTATCTCCAATAAACTACTAGAAAACCAGAAGTGGTGCCATGGCTCAAGTGGTAGAGTACTCACCTTGAACTGAAGAGCACAGGGACAGCGCCCAAGCCCAGAGTTCAAGCCCCATGACCGACCAAAAAAAAAAAAAAAAGAAAGCTAAAGACTTACTGAATTACTTCAGCAATTTGGGAAAATTTCCTAAATTAGTAATGTGAGTAAAAAAAAGCCACACGACCGACAAAAAAAAAAAATAATAATAAAAAAGTAATGTGAGTAACTTAACACTGTCCTAAAAATCATGTTCCACAAAGAGCTTTTGTTTATAAGTAGTTGAACTCAAGACCTAGGCATTGTATCTCTTAGCTTTTTTGCTCAAGGCTGCTGCTCTACCACTGAGCCACAGCTCCACTTCTGACTTTCGGTAGTTAATTGGAGATCATAGACTTTTCGGCTCAAGCTGGTTTCAAACTGCAATCCTCAGATCTCAGCTTCCTGAGTAATTAGTATTACAGGTATGATCTACCCTTGTCTAGGTGAGTAAGGTTTTTTTAATTACTTAGAAACTAAAGCAACTTGTTTGATTTTGCGGTTGTGTTACAAATCACTGTAATTTATAGGCTTCCGATTTACCACATAGTAAAACTAAAATTCGTTTTTAAATCTTATTATTCGTTATGACTTATTCTACAGTAACTAAAATCAGGGGACTTGGCTAAGAAATCACATTTCTTCCACTTGTGTGCTCATAAAAAACTTAAGAATGAATTGTTTATAAGGTAGTAGCCCCAGTATTCACTTAATACTTACTGGATCATAACACTAACTAACACACACACACACACACACACACACTCACACTCAAAATATCAAATAAAGTTGTTGCAGTTTGTCATTTATGTCATCCTATATTAACAAATTTTTACCGCCTGTAGCATCTCCTTCCAGCTTGTGCTCAGTAGAATTCCTTCTCTTTTTTACAATGCCCCAGTCTAGTCATTATTAGCTATAAACCTAGTCATCATGAATATACATCAACAACATAAACTCTAAGGAACCAAAACATTTCAGCCAGATTACATTTCTATAAATTGAAGATGGTATCTCAAAATTTTGTTTAAGAGTGACATAGCTATTGAACAAACCAGCAATTATTTGTCTTTTGGAAAAAAAAAAAGTTCAAAGAGTACATACCTGAAGGATTCTGTACAAATGCTCCTGGATTTTGTGGATGAACTGGTAAAAACTGTTGTCCTTGGCCAAATGCTACTGGCTGAGCTACACCAGTCAGAACCTTTAAGATAAACCTTGATTTTAAGAATGTCTTTTCTATTAGTAAAATTTTCACATTATAATCACATTGAAACATTAATAGATGTAATAAGGCCTACTGTTAATTTCTAGATCTTCTACAAACAGGAATAATATCTTCTATTATCATTATAAGGAACTGAAAATGAGTTCAAAATTCCTTGAAAAATTTAAGGTACCATGGAAATATAACACAACTAACAATGAAGTGTATGGCTTTATATAAGTCACTTTACCTTGGGGTACATTTTTCTGTATTTTACAAATATAAGAACTGGTATCTAGTGGTGAAACCTATACATAATCATAGGAGCTAGTGACATAGTAATACACACTAATAATCCTAGCACTAGAAGAGGTCTGAGTCCAGAGAATAAAGGATACAATCCAGCCAGGTTACACAGCAAGACTGTTTCAAAAAAAAAACATAAAAGAAAATCTGCTTCTATTAGCAATTTGTCATCTAACTCAATGGCTCATTCTTCCTGTCCATCATTTTTTGATAAGTTATAATCAGAACAAAGTAGACTGCAAAAGATATCAAGAAGAATGTTTTCAAAAAAGAAAAGAAACAGGGCTGGGAGTATGGCCTGGTCACAGATCACTTGACTAACATGCACAAGGCCCTCAACTTCCATCCCCAGCACTAAAATAAATAACCATTATAAAGTAGGTAGTATACTGGCCTATAAATACCGTATTTGTAGTTTAGAAGGCAGGACTGCTACACAAGTGTTATATAAGTGTCCATTTATGAGCTCTGTTTGGTGTCAATATGAATTTTTGGTGATATTTACTATACATCTAATAAAAAATTTGCCAATTATATATACTGTAGGAATAACACTAAGCCCCATTACAGGGCATATGTCAGTAACAGCATCTTAACTTTAAAATAATTTACTTTAAATCTAAGACAAATATTTTCTTCCTCAACTTATTGGACATAAACAGAATACTTTCAAAAATGTTCATAATACGCTTTCCAAAATTTTCTTATTTTCTATTTTCTTCTATATAAAGTCGCTACTATAATTTGTCTTCGTAAATGGTCAATAGTTAGAGATAATAAATTTAATGCAGAAGATTTTCAGCAAATAAACCAAAGCAGTCATTCGAATATCAACTGGACGAATCACAAATTGTAAAAACATCTCTTTAAAATTAGTTCAAATGCTGGGCACTGGTGGCTCACACCTATAATCCTAGCTGCTGAGGAGGCTGAGATCTGAGGGTCAATGTTTAAAATCAGCCCTGGCAGGAAAAGTCCATGAGAGTCTTATCTCCAGTTAACCACCAGAAAACTGGAAATAGAGCTATGGTTCAAAGTGGCTGAGTGCTAGTCTTGAGCAAAAAAGCTCAGGAACGGTGCCCAGTCCCTACCAGAGTTCAAACCCCATGACTGAGAAAAAAAAAAAAAATTCAATATATATTTTACAAAGTACTGAATATCAAAAAGCTGGGCATGTTGGCACATGCTTAAAATCCTAGCACTTGGGATACTGAAGCAGGAAGATCATGTGCTTCAGACCAGCTTGATCTACACAGCAATATCCAAGCCAGCCTGGAGTACACAGTGAGACCCTGACTCATAAAAAAACTAAAATAACAAAAACCAGCAAACCAACAGTTGATTATTCAAGTATCTATAGAGTATATCTGGAAGACAGCAAATATGCTGTGCTGAAATTAAATCAAGCAACCATACTTGATAGAGTGGTAGAAAGTTGGTGAAAATATAGAAAGAATTGAAGACTAGTAAAAGCATGGATGATTTCAAGGATAAGGATGTTCTTGATCTAAGAATCTGGGCACCAGTGCTTTATGCCTTATAACCTGAGCTCTGCAGGAGGCTGAGATCTGAGGATCACAGTGCAAAGCCAGCCCAGGCAGGAAAGTCATGAATCTCTGATCTCTCCAATTAACCAGCAAAAAGTTAGAAGTGGAACTGTGGTTCAAGTAACACAGTGACAGCCTTGAGTGAAAAAGCCAAAGGCCAAGCCCAGACCCTGAGTTCAAGCCCCAGAACCAGAACCAAAAAAAAAAGAAAAGGAAGTCTAAGAAATCATCTCCAGTGGTTATTTTCAACCATATCAAGCCTCAACAGTTATCCAATGAAGGAAAGGTCTAAAACTTCAGTACTTAAAACTTTAAAAAAGCAAACCCCTCCCCCCAAAAAAGTATATCTGTAACCAACAGTAATGAGAGGAATAAAAAGAGGTGGAAAGAAGAGAAACTGAGATATTTCCCTGACTCTTGGAAGAGTTAAAATTACTTTGGGATTTAAGCTGCTAGTATCATCCCCAAAGGACTGTTACACCAATTTCCTAGCACATGAGGTTCTGAATGAAGTACATGAAGAATCTCTTTCCTTTGAGAAGGGAGGCACAGAAATGTAAGAACCAAGAGTGAACAAATGCAACGACAAATATGACTAGACACTACATTGAAAATGAACTATACAACCTGTGAGTGGGGATGCGGGGGGGAGGGGGGGGGACTGGGAGAATGCAAAGGAAGGAGTGACACTGTCCAAAAAGAAATGTTATTTATATTACTCATTACCTGACTTATGTACCTGTAACTCCTGTATATCATCTTTATAATAAACTTTCCTTATACAATAAATTATGACTCAAAACATTCAAAATAGCTAACTTATCTACACCTCACATAATTTCAGAGAAATGGTAAGACTTACCTGTTGAGGTCCTTGAATATTTCCTACTGATATTGGAGCAGGTAAATTACCAAAGTTTCCAAACTGAGAACTCTGAAGATTCTTTTCATCAAAATAGTGTCCAGAAGCTCTGTTAAGGGGATTTGAGAAACTCTGGTTTCCAGGGCCATGTGGTCCATTAAAGTTTGGTCCTTGGGGTGAGTCAAATATTTGTTCATGTCTCTGGAACTGTAGTCCTTGGGATGGAGCATTAAAAGAACTGCCAGGTGGATCATTATATGGGCCAGTCTGATTGAAAGATTCAAGCCTTTGTGAAGGATGATTGTCAAATCGTGTGCCTTGTAGACCAAGAGGAATATCAAACCTTGATGCCTGCTGGTGTTGTGGACCATCAAATCTTTGAGGTACACCATCAAATCTTGGTTGAACCTGCTGTCCAGGTGGTCCATCAAACCTCTGTGGGCCTGGCTGACCAGGAGTTCTTTCAAATCTAGGACCTGGCTGACCATGCAATCCATCAAATCTTGGCAAAAGTGATGGTTGACCTGGCTGCCCATCAAACCTTAAAGCATGACAACCTTCAAATCTTGGACCACCTTGACCCAGAGGCCCTTCAATTCTCAGGCCACCTCCTGGTACAGGACCCTCAAACCTCATGCCACCTCCTTGTTGAACTAAAGGCCCTTCAAATCTGATCCCAACCCCTGGTTGACCATGTGGACCCTCAAACCTAAGGTTCCCACCAAGCTGATTATGTTGTCCTTCAAATCTCAGGCCAGCTACAGACTGGCCATGGGGGCCCTCAAACCTCATTCCAACTCCTTGCTGTAACAAAGGACCCTCAAATCTGATCCCACTTCCTGGCTGACCATGAGGTCCATCAAACCTCATCGAAGCCCCTGATGGGCCATGACCCCCTTCAAATCTAAGTCCACCTACAGGCTGACCTCGTGGATTATCAAATCTAAGACCACCCACGGGCTGACCATGAGGTCCCTCAAACCTGAGACCACCCACAGGTTGACCACGATGACCTTCAAACCTGAGACCACCCACAGGCTGACCCCCTGGTCCTTCAAATCGCAAACCACCTGCAGATCCCTCAAACCTCAGACCAGGGGATCCTTCAAACCGAAAACCACCTCCTCCTGCTTGACCAATTGGCCCCTCAAATCGCAGAGGTGTCCCTACTGGTCCTGGAGGCCCCTCAAATCTCAAAGGACACCCACCTCCTATCTGACCTTGTGGTCCTTCAAATCTCAAAGGGCCTCCTCCCCCCATTTGTCCTGGTGACCCATCAAACCGAAGAGAACCTGGTGTAGGAGGTCCATCAACTCTAGGGCTTAATTTATTAGGTCCTTCAAAAATCATCTTGGTTGGGCCATCTCTTGTTACTGATGGCCTACTAGGTCCATCAAATAATGGTCTGTCTTCAGCTAAAGCTGTAAGTCGCTGATTTGTATCAAGGCCAGCAAATCTTGATGCTGGGCTGTCTACAAATGGTTTATCTGAATCTTCATATCTAGGTCGTTTAAGTGGAAAACGATCATTGAATGGCGATCTCTGCTCTTCTCGAACACCTTTTAAAAAGAAAAAAATATTTTCAATAAATTTGAGTTTATATCAAATTACCTTAAGTCTTTCTATGTGCATATACATATTTATATAAACTATCTCACTATATTAGAGGGTCGGCAAGAGAGACTATTAAACAGTAGATGATAATAGGATGCCCTCTAGATTCAGACACACCTGGGGTTAAAAAAAAATTCCCCCATTCTGTCAAGATACTTGTATCTGACTTTGAGAGCAAGTTACTTAACCTCTCCAGTTCTGATTCCTATCTTTAAAGCAGGGATATTTCATTAGGTTATTGTGAGGATTAAATCAAATCACATATAAAAAGGACCTAGTCCCTAACAGGCCTTGTAAAAAGCTCTCTTCACTTTCCACATGGGAAAAAATACAAAACAAAGAAACAAGCAAATAAAAAGAAGGTAGTCTGAACAATAAAATCCATCCCCACTTAGCTTCTTCATTTTCCCTTCACTGCTGTGATTCAATAGGCATAATCTGATTTAACTTTTTCTACCTTTAGCAGAGACTTGCTCGTCATGTCTTCTCCGGCCCTCATGGGGTGAAAGATTCTCAGCATAAGAACGACTCCCAGATATAGGAGAAAGACGTCTTGCTCTTTCACTAAATTGTTCTTTTCTGTCAAACTGTGCTCCACTATTCCTATTTGCATGTTTACTTTTGGATGGCTCACATTCTATTCCAGACAACAAGGCATCAGTCAAAGGGTAGTCAAAAATATCAGGATCTAAAAGATCAAGTCTTGGAAATGAATGCTGAACCTGTGTCCTTTTCAGTTTTGCTTTATGTTCATAGTAGGTTAATTCAGCATCAGATAAGAGAGGTTTCTTTTTTAATCCACCTTTATTTTCTTCTGTAGGACTATCCCGTACACTGCATCTATGTTTACCTTCTTGATACTGAAATAGTTGTCGAATTTGATGCACAACAACAAGGAACTCATCCTGTGTAATTTCACCAGATGCTAAACGTTCACTCGTCTGCAGAGGGGGATAAAAAGAAATTATGCATTTTAAATATTAAAAATATACTTACAAAAAAATTAGGCAAAAGAGAATGAATGACATGAAATTAATCATAATAATTACCTTTTGAATTAACTCTCTCTTGCTTGCAAGAGTTAACTCCTTAGGAATCTGAAGATTGGCATCTACACTTAATCGATGCTGCTGCTTTGGAGCTCGAGGTGACAAAATTCCTTTAGTGCTTGACCAGCTCTCCCTATGCCTTAAATGAGGAGATTTGTTATGTTCATCACCTTGCTGTAAGCTGAAACCATAAAAGCTGTATGTTACTTCAAGTGTTTCTTTGTTGTTTTTTTTTAATACTAAGAACTTTCATTTAAGGTTCCTTTTCAAAGGACCTAGTTACAATACATAACAGCAAGTTCCAAAAGCAATATGGACTACATGAAAAAAACAAGAAAAAAAAGAATTCGGGGGGGGGGGGGGGGAAGGGGGGAGAAGGGGAGTGGAAAGGGATGGTAAGGGGAAACAGAGGAAGAGACAACAATGCTTGATAAGAAATGCACTCGTTACATTTTGCCCATGTAATTATAACCGTCTGTACAGTATTTTCACAATAAAAAAAAAAAAAAGAATTCTGATTCCACCAGGTGCCGGTGGCTCACACACCTAGAATCATAGCTACTAAGGAAGCTGAGATCTGAGGATCACAGTCTAAAGCCAGCCAAGGTAGGAAAAGTCCATGACACTATTTAATCTAATCAACCACCAAAAAGCTGGAAGTGGAACTGTGGTTCAAGTGGTAGAGAGCTAGTCTTGAGTACAAAAGCTCAGGAACAGCACCTAGGCCCTGAGTTTTAAGACCCAGGACCAGCACACTCACATACACTCTGTCTCTCAGAAATACACACACATACATACATACACAAAAGAATTCTGATTTCCTGGATTCATTTTCCTTAAGATGACACCTTCCTAAACTTCAGTTTCTTTCTTCATAATAGGAATGACAGTAATCTTTAACCTTCAGAGATTTATGAATTAAATGGTACCAGGTGCCAGTGATTCACGCCTGTAATCCTAGCTAGTCAGAAAGCTGAGATCTGAGGACTGGGGTTCAAAGCCAGGCAGGAAAAGCCAGTTATTTCCCAAATAACCACAAAAAACTGGAAGAAGAGCTGTGGCTCAGGTGGTAGAACACTAGCCTTGAGCAACATAGCTCAGGGACAGCATTCAGACCCTGAGTTCAAGCCCCATGACCAGCACAAAAATTAGAAAAAGAATTAAATGGAAAGATAAAATACTGTGACATTCAACATTTTCTAACTTTTAACTCTACCTTTCAATACTACATAATTATAATAAATATTAAAATCATACCTTTTATTTTCTTCCCAACCAGATTTCCACCTCTTAGCAGACTTGGAACTTGGCCAATTTTCTAAATTTTCCTTTGGTTCATTGCCTGACTTCATAGAATGTTGATTTGCAGTTTCCTGTGGTCTTTCTTCTTCAGTCTTTTTCATTCTCCTTGGATCTCGAATATCCTGTTTAGTGCTTCTCTTAGCATTTCTTTCTTCCCTGGATGGTGGCGTAAACTCTTCCATATGTGACTGCTTAGCTCCTGATTGGCGAATCTTTCCAGCTTTGGGTGTCGAACTTGGAGACATACTTCTCTGCCTTCGTTTGGGCGACCTCCTATCTCTTCTTTTGGGGGAATGTATAATTGGTGATCGAGACTTGGGTGATCGAGATCTTGATCGTTTTCTTGTACTTGATCTCCCTGGTTTTGTCCCCTGTTTTTCCAATTCTTCTATGACTGTGTCCTGTTTTTGTACAATGCCATTTATAATTTTACTTCTACTTCCAATTAGTCTATGTTCAGATGATTTCATGTGCTCATCTTTATCTTTTTTTTCTGCTGTTTTTCTCTTTTCTTTAACATCATCATCTTTGCTATCAGTCTTATCCTGAAGATGTTTTTTTAATCTTGGATCTCTCTTGTTCACATCAGATAACCTTGCACTTTCAGATTCTTGATTTTTCAAGTCTTTTGTGTGAGATACTTTGTTTTTCAAAGGTGATGGTGATTTTGATTTTGATTTTGATTTTGAATCTAATTGGTCAAGTTCTTTCTTAGTTATTTTTTCACCTGATTTACTTTTTTCTTGCTTGGATGAATTAAGTTTTTCAGAGGATACAGTTTTACTTGTCTTAGTATCAGATTGGTTCAACGTATTTATTAGAAAGTCTTTCCTGTGACTCTGATCTTTACCATGAGAAGAATGTTGGCTCATCCTGTTAAGTCGAGGATCCCTGTTAGTTCCTTTCAAATCCTGAATTTGTAAGGATGGACCTGGACGGCTTTTCTCAGGTTGAACAGGAACCTGATGGGGAGGAGCTTTAACTGCCATAGGGGGAATTTGAGAAACATGTAATTTAGATGGTGTTGATCCAGGACCCAAGTTAGCTGTCTCCTGCTGAACACTAAGAGAAACTGCCTGAAATACAAAATATATGTTCATATTAATACTATAAATTATATAGTTATTATTTCAATTCCTTGACATTATATAAAGAAAAGTGTTTTCAATAATACTTCCTCAATACTGTATTTATCTTATATACATTTCTAATGTACAAGTATGATGAAAAGAAAATCCAGGGCTGGGAAGGTAGCTCAGTGGTAGAGCGCTTGCCTTGCATGCATGAGGCCCTGGGTTCGATTCCTCAGCACCACATAAGCAAAAAAAAAAAAAAAAAAAAGCCAGAAGTGGCACTGTGGCTCAAGTGGTAGAGCGCTAGCCTTGAGCTGAAGAGCTGAGGGACAGCACCCAGGCCCAGAGTTCAGGCCCCACGACCAGACACCCCCCCCCCCCAAAAAAAGAAAAGAAAATCCATGTACCTAACTGGTCTGTTACTTCCATTATAGAATGGGGAAAGTCTGCTTCTTCCTTTTTTTTTTTTTTTTTTTGGGGGGGGGGGAGAGGTCCGGTCGTGGGGCCTGAACTCTGGGCCTGGGCGCTGTCCCTCAGCTCTTCAGCTAGCACTCTACCACCTGAGGCACAGTGCCACTTCCGGCCTTTTTCTTTTTGCTTATGTGTTTCTGAGGAATTGAACCCAGGGCCTCGTGCATGCAAGGCAAGTGCTCTACCACTGAGCCACCTTCCCAGCCCCAGTCTGCTTCTTCCTTTCAATTTTCTACACCAAGATTATACCTAAGAAACTGCTCAACACTATACTCCAGTTGCACTGCACAAGAGCCAGTTATTCCAGTTAAATTCAATGTTATGAGATTTCATTTTCTCCAGTGTCATTACTTATGAACTCAAAAAATTCTTTCTGAAGCTGAGCACCAGTAGCTCACACCTGTACTCCTAGCTACTTAGGAGGCAGAGATCTGAAGATCATAGTTTGCAACCAACCCATACAGGAAAATCCATGAAGTAGAATTGTGGCTCAAGTGGTAGAGTGGTAGAGTGCTTGAGCAAAAAAAAAAAACAAAACTCTGGGACAGTGACCAGACCCTGAGTTCAAGCCCTAATAAGGGGATGGGGAAATCTAATAATATCAATGATAAAGAAAGAACTTATTACAAAGTCATCCATGCATAAAAACACACAGTTTTCTGAATGTTTAATGTTTAACTAACTTTATAGAATTCTAGGAACTTTGTTCTTAAAGCTTATAAAACATTAACTATTATGCAACAACATTCCCAACACACCTACCATCTTAGAACTGAAATATTAAGTCCACATTAATGTAATAGGTCAAACTAAGGTGTTGTGAGGCACCAGTGGATCACACCTGTAATGCTAACTATTCAAGATGCTGAGATCTGAGGGTGGTGACTCACAGCCAGCCCAGGCAGAAAAAAGGCCATGAGGTTCATCTCCAATTAGCCACCAAAAAGCTGTAAGTGGAGTTGTGACTAAAACGGTAGCTTTGACCACAAAAGCTCAGGGACCACACCCAAGCCCTGAATTTAAATCCCACTGCTGGCACAAAAACTAAAAACCAAACAACAAAAAACCAAGGTGCTACACCAGATTATACCTAAGAAACTGCTCAACACTATACTCCAGTTGCACTGCACAAGAGCCAGTTATTCCAGTTAAATTCAGTGTTATGAGATTTCATTTTCTCCAGTGTCATTACTTATGAGCTCAGAAAGTGCTACCCTGTAACATAACAGAAAACCATTTTCTGGAAAATGAAAGTTAGACGTGTGTGTGTGTGTGTGTGTGTGTGTGTGTGTGTGTGTGTGTGTGTGTGTGTGTGTGTGTGTGTGTGTGTGTGTGTGTGTGTGTGTGTGTGTGTGTGTGTGTGTGTGTGTGTAGACTAATACAGCATAATTTGCAATGGAAAAGACTATCAATAAAATGTTACAACAACTCAAACACGATTGCTTTCCTACTGTTATACCATTAAAATACTTAAAATAACCAAGTTTTCCCTACTTACCAGTTGTGCCTTAGCTTGCTCTAACTCAAGCTCCAGCTTTTTCTGCTGAAGTTCTAACAACTGTTTTTGTTTTGCCAGTAACTGCTGCCTTATTAGTTGTTCTTGGGTAAGATTCTTTTGTATATCAGGAACAATCGGAGGAGTAGAGATGCTGGGAGAACTGACCACTGTGCCAGGTGTTGAAGGCTCCTCAGGCTGTAAGAAAAAATAACTTCTTAAGAAAAATATAGCTTAAAAACAAGCTAAGAGTTAACTAAAAATAATCAAGAATTATCAGTAATTATTAATAGCCAATCATGCTTAAACACAGGTAAACTTTTCCCAAATTTAAAACCATCAATGTTATACAAGTAAACAGGGTCTATGTTATTTCCATTACTTTCCAAATTGAACTGACCTAGCACTGAGTTTTCTGTTTTTGCTTTCTGGAAAGAACATTTAGAGAAGTTAGCATCTGATCAAGTACTAGTATTTACCATTCATGTTAAAAACTTACCGATTTATTTAAAAACTTGGGATTCACATGGATGCTAGATGTGTTCACATTGGGGGGTAGAGGCTTAATAGGCCAAGCAGGATCTAATGAATTGACTCTGACATCCAGGGCATAAAGTTTCTTCAAAGGGAATATCTCATCCCATGTGGAACGTAATTTAAATAAACTTTTTCTAGTATTTTCATCCACCTAGAAGAACAGAACAATTCTATGGCTTGTTAAGTTACTATAGAATGTTTTATATATTAAATATAAAGTTAGGCAAATCTGTTCTACTTCACATACAGAACTATACTGCTCACTTGTAAACATATATCACAGTAATAATTTATAAAACGTACATGAGTACATGTATTTATTCTTTAAAAATTTAGAAAAATTAGTTATTACCTAGTACTCATGAAAAAAATACCCAGGCAAGACTATTTTTAAAAGTATAAAATGTCTCCACATTTTAGGGCTTGATATATTAATGCTAGTAGTACTCTGTTATATATAACTAGAAGATAGTTTACCTGATAGCTAAACCTATTTACTTAGTAGTAACCAAGTTAAAGACAAATCTGTCTTGCATTTATTACAAATCTGTAATGCAATTGTAAGTCCCTATGAAAAGCTGTGATATGGAAAAGCACAGAATCTTAATCACTTATGGGCTTTATATAACTTAACTATTCTCATTTGTACTGCCCTAACAATTTTTAAAAACTAGCCATCAGAGTAACCTAGCACTTGGGAACACAATTAGGTTTTTAACCTTAGGGTTTAACTATACTCTTATTTTTAGAGTATATTTACTATAAGGTCATTTTACCAACTATATTGTAAAACCCAAGTTAAATCCAGTAAAATCTAACAAGCAATTTAACCATACTGAAACTGAAACTTGATGGTTGGTTAAGCCCTTCCCCCCCCCAAAATTAGTGAGGTTAGCTTCTTTTTAGATTAAGCCTCAGGTAAACAGTACTTGGCAAACATCGACAAAGAAACTATTGCCATTTTTAGTACTTCAATAGTTTTCCAAATTTCTTCTAAATATACTGTTTTTCTCTTAAAATAAGTAAAACCTAGTATTTTTTTAAAGCTTCCAATTCTAAAAAAAAAAAATCTAACAAGTTGTCCAGTGCATCTTAAAAAATGTAAAACTACCTACAAATTATCAATGTTAGTTAGGCAACAATTCGTAATCATGTCCTAAGTACATGAAAGAAAGTTTAACTAGCAGAGTACCAAATCCATCCCTTTCAACTTAATACTGTATTACCAAAACTACGAGATACAATGTTACAATACAATCTCTAGGTATGGAAAATAGCAACCTTTTCTTTTAAGCACTAATGCAAAATTTCAAAATTAACCTAAAGCTAATAAAGTGGCCCCACCATTCACACATATCTACAACATTCACATAAAACATACTTTGAACAATGTAACAAGAAATGTTTCTCTTAAAAAGGGGGAAGGTGGTGTTTTAGGTATGAAGCACAGATTTGACATAAATCTGTGCTTTTTGCCACTAATACTAGAAATTTAAATAAACTTTAAAGTACACAAGAAGTTTTATTTTTACCCATATTGGAGATAAAACATCCTCAATAAAAATAACAATGCACAATTTCTTGAAAATGAACAATTCAAGTGAATAAAAGCACAGTATAGTAAATATATAGTATAATATAAAACTCTAGGATGTGTCTTAAGGATTTAACAAAATATTAGCAGTAGCCACTTTCCTTGAAAAGGTACTTGGTTAAAGTGTCCAAATGAAAAAACATTTTACCACCCAAGAAAACCCAACACAAGGCAAAATTTATTTAATCAGGAACACATTTCTTTAAAAAAAATTCTAAATGTATATATACCTTTTCAAAAACACAAATAAATGTTGCAACAAGATTTTTAGTAAAGGCAGTGAGATACTCTCTTCCAACATTTTTCACGATAGAATCCATAAGGTACATAACAGGAAGCTTCTCTGAGGAAGGAGCCTGAAGTAATAAAAAGAAACTGAGAAGTTTAGTATAATGAATTGCCACCAAATAATTATTTTTAAAGTGAGTTTTTAAGCCTACAATACAGACCTCTTTTTGTTGGCACTAAGTACTTTTGAATTGATCTATTAATGTTTATGAAACTTAAGTGTTCCATCAAGTTCTCATCTCTTACAATAATCTTTAGTTGGGCACACAACAGCTCAGAATTATCAGGAGGAAAACAAACCATAAGCCCTAGTACTCATCTACCACTGAAGATTTCAGGCACATGTGGCTGTTTAAAAAAAACAAAAACAAAAACAAAAACCTGTGTTTTAACTATAAAAGGGGAGGAACAATTATTTTCCCAAGTATCAGCTTTGGGACCCACTTTATCAGTGTGCCTAAGTCAATGAAGTAGAAACCCTAGTTTCTAAAGTGTGTTTGTATGTTTAAGTCTGTGAAGCTTTGTTACCTGTAAAATTAGGATCACTTCTCTATAACCCCAATGAATAAAGTAATTATAAACACACTTCACATCTGATGTCAATGGCAAGACACTTAAAATACTTGCACATGAACATGAAGGAAGGTGCAAGTTTGTCACTGATACAAGAAAAACTGGATGGAGCAGCCGCTGAATCATGTAAATCAGGTTGAACTTGACTCTGGAAACCTGGATGTCCTGAAGATTTTCTTCACAGCATGAATTCTCCGACGATTATTTTTCCTCTGGCATGCACAAACAAACCAGAGGTTCTAAATTTGTGCTGATGCTGATAAAAGTAGCCCTTTCCAATGTAATATTGCCCCAAGTTCAACTGCAATGCCTACCCACAACTGGCTTCTAGGATGCACACCAAGCTTCCAGAAAGCATCAGCAGGTTCACAGACTTCAGGAGAATTAAGACATACCACATAAACTAAGTGTTAACTCTAACTACACAGGAGCACCCATGACTTAAAAACAAAAACAAAAAAAAAAAAGGAAACAGGTTATCCCACTTACCCACCCCACGACGATGTGTATAGAAATCTAAACCCTGAACACACCCATAACTTGTAGCTAGGGCAGGCCCACAGTTCTGGCAAACACAATGCCATCAGATTTCACAAAACCAATTGCCCATACAAGTGTGTGGAAATGCTCTTGCTTCTTTCTGTAACACCCTTTACAAATGACTAAAGAAACCTTTGAAAAACCTTGTATGAAGAGTTTCTTTTAAAGTGCTATCTTAAAAAAAAAGGGGGGGGGGGAGGCTTTCCACAAGGCCACTGCATGTGGGTAAACTAGTGCCAACATGTCAAACATCGTATTGCTGAGACTTTACCATGTCTTGTTTTATACCATTTAAGCAATTGAGGATTAACAGGCTCTCTCTTAACACCATAATCTGTCCAACAGATTAATCTTTTATTGCATAGGTGAAGTACTATGTAATACTTTCAGTACTGCTACCTTATGGGATGATTCTAATTAGGTGTGAATCCTTAAATTCAGCAATGCCTGAGATGCTAAATAAGGACACAAACAACCCTGAGAAACACAAAACCAAGCCAGATTGCTAACCAAATGACAGAAGACCCTCCCACCCCTCACCCTCAACTCCAACCCAGATTAAGATAGTCCCACAAAGTCTGGCTTTACAAAAAAACAAACAAAAAAACCAGGAGGCATGTGCCTCCAATATTTCAGCTGTCTTTTGCCAGCAAACAGTCCATCTAGTTTCACCACTCTGTGTAGTGAATACACAAATACAAGTTTTATGTGGTCACTGTATCCAGCATTTAGTTTTCGGTTCTGGAAGGTCTTCTGGAGCCACTAAAAACCAGTAAAGGAAGCTGTTCTTGGAGTGATAATCTATGCTGCTAAACATTTGGTGCTGTGGAATAGTAACCCAAAATATATCGAAGTAATTCGATTTTTTTAATGTTATTTTGTTAAAAATGCAAGTGTGCTTTTTCAAAAGGCATTTAATGTCCTATTAAGCTTTTAACAAGGCAAAAACAAAGTTTACATCCAACAAATATGTGATATTCACAAAAAGGATGTCGAGTATGAGGAACACGGCCTTCTTAAATCTCATACTTTAAAAAGAACAGCTGTTTCAGTCAACAGGAAAAGGTGAATGAAAACTTGTATTTTCAAAATGAAAACAGTAATCTTGTTGAGCCCTTTAAAAAGAAAAAAAAAAAAACACTTTTTTTTCCTCTTAAGATATGATAGGACCACTTGAAACCGTGTATCTTGTGAACTGATTTACCCAAAACAGTGGATGGAACCTAAAGAAGAATGAACCCAAGTCACTTAAAGACTTTTGTTTACAACACACAACCACGTAGATAAAAATAAGTCTTGGAAACAACTTCTACACCTTACAAAGGTAAATAAAAAAGACAAATACATATTTTATATGTTTTATTCACAAATTTTATAATACCAGTCACACATTTCAAAACCATTTATTAGTCAGACCACTCAGTTTTACACTAGACAGAAACCGTCTCTAAACAATATATTGGTGGTTGTTGTTAAATAGTGGCCTTTTAAAAGGGGTTCACTCTGCTAAAAGGAGGCTCATCCTGATCATTGCAATCACTAACAACTAGAAAAAACTAAACCGCAAGTACAGCTCGAAAAATAACTTAAAACGTAGTACTGGGAATCTATTGAAACTTATAATGAAGTTTAACAGTAACTTTACTTAAATGACATATCGATCCCAAATGAATCCACAGAAGAGGAAGAACTACAGGGAAATAAATGAAAGGTGGCAGAGGGCCACTTCTGTCAAAGGGTGAAGGAAAAGCACGCCTTCACTATCAGGGAAGGGAGGAAAAAAATAAGAGAAAAGAGGAGGAGGGACTCAACTTTTTAGAGAAACTACGAAGGCTAAGTTACCCTCTGGGCCGGATCTCCACCTACAGGTTGGATAAGATCTCTTTCCCCCCACCACCACCCAAACGCCACCCTTGGCCCAGCTTCCCCTATTTGGGGGCAAATTAGACCCTCCGATGAGAGAGTCAAAGTTTGATTATAGCCGCCCCCACCCCAAAATGGGGCTGACGGGTGTGAGCAGCTGCCTGGCTGGCAGGGAATGGATTCTCCTCTCTTCCCTTTCGCATCATGTGCTTTTCAGGCGCCATGTTGGGCTCCTAACAGGCCGCTGCTCCACTCCGGGAGGGGAGGGGGGGGGGGAGCCGATTCTCTACACCCGCCCACCAGCAGCTCTCTCCCAGGTCCCCCTTCACCTCCTTCCAACCCTCAGAGCACAAATACCCCAAAAAAGGGTACTGGAGAAAAACGGGGTAACCACTCCCCACCTTCCCACGGGCTCAAAACGGTTTGAACTCTTTAACTCCCCCCTCTCGAGAAAAAAATAAATAAATAAAACTCGAACTGCCTTTTAAGTTCTCGTCTCCCCCTCCAGCCCACCCCGAAGGGTTCTGTTCAAAAGAGTGTTTGGAGTGTGGGGACGTACAATGCGGTGGCCTAAATAAGGAGTTGGTGAGCGGAAATGGGGCTCCACCCTTTATCCTCCCCACTCCCCCCCCCTCCCCCGAGGCCCACGCTCGAAGCCTGGGCCAAAGACCGAGCCTGAGTGAGGGGGGGGGGGGGTTGGAGAGGAGGAACACCGTCCCCCTCGGGATGGAAGCGAGACCTGGGATGAGGCTGACACTAAGATCAGGGGGGAGGGGGGTATTAGAAGAATAGGAGGCTGCGGGGTGTATAAAAACCTTGGCGGTTTGGGCCTCGATGAGAGAGACGATCTCCTTGGCGAAGGGCAGGTTCTCCTCGGCTAGAATGGTCAGCATATTGATGTGCGGTTTGCTATTGAAGGTCAGGTCTTCGAGCGATGACTGATAATCCCGACAGGCGTCCTCCCGGGCCCCAGCAGCCCCGGCCTCGGCCGGCGTCTGCTCTGACATTGCGCCGCGGCCCCCCTCCGAGGTCCGCCGCAGCTGAAGCTGAAGCCGCTCTCGACACCCCGCCTCCCTTCCGACTCCTCTTCCTCTCTCCCCGGGCCTCTCACGGCTCCGGCTTCACCACATGCTGACCGCGGAGGGGGGGGGTGGGGGACGACACCAGGGGAACCTCGGGGATGAAGCGCCGCCGTCTCACGGGTGATCTCTGTCCGCTTCCAGCCGCCAAAGAAGCTTCTTTCTCCACAGACACAAAATGGCGGCGGCAGTGGCGGCTCCAGCTCCGAAAATGTCTGTGTTCCCAACCGCTGCGTCGTGCGAAATGAACTAGGGGAGGGGAGATGTGCGGTAAAAGGGCGGGGCCGTTGGTGAAACCAAGCGCGATTGGCTGACCCGGCTGCGTCACAGGCCCCGCCCCCGCCCCTTCCGCAGGACGTCCTGGCACCGCCTTCTTTCCGGCCCCAACCAGGGCTTTCGCAATGCCGACAGCTCGGAGGCGCGGCGCAAAAGAGGACGCTTCTCATTGGCCGGTTCATAAGGGACTGTTCCGTCATTTGTTACCATAACAACCCAATCGGGAAAACCAATAAGGTTGGGAAAAGGCTGTCTGAGGACCAACCCAACCAGTTTTAAGAAAGCTCCACGGTCTACCTTACACCCCTCCCTCTGCAGTCTCCCAGCCACTGAGCGGCTCCGTCAATCATCCTGCCTCCCGCCTTCCCAGACAGCGGCGACCGGGGCGGAGGGGAGAGGGGCGGGGGGGGAAGTACGGGCTGGGACGGCGAGGAAGGGAAAGCCGAGGGGGGGTGGGGAAGGGGGCGGGGAACCGTATGGGAGGCTCGGGAAGAGATGTGAGGAGAGGGAAGGAGAGAGAGACGGGAGCGTCCCGGCCGGGGCGAGGAAAGGGACGCGGACCGAGGGGGCGGGGTGGTGGGGCGTGCGGGCCCTGGCTGGGAGAGGAACGGGGGCCGAGGGGCGGGGAGCGCGCCGGCCCGGGCAGAGGGGAGAGGGGCGGGGCAGCCGAGGCTCGGGGTCCCCCGCACCCGCCTCGTCCCCGTCTCAGGTGTTCCCGCGAGTCTGGGCGGCACAGCCCCCTCCAACTCCACCCCGCCGCGCCCCGGGGAACTGACACGCGGGGAGGAGGGAGGGTGGCGTCCCATTTACCGGGAACCCGGGGAAGTCACTGCGGAGGGCGGCCTCCTCCACGCCGCTTCCCGCACCGACCCACACCTTGGCCGGCTCCAGGGAGTCGAGTCCCCCGAGAAAAATCCCCTTTATTTAGAGGGGCCTGAAAGGTTTTTCCTAGGCGGCTGGAGGTCTTTGGGGAGCCCGCTCGGGTCTCTAGGAAGGGCATCTCACGGCAGCCACACCCAGCTCCCTTCCACTATTTAGGACACGAGGGAAAAGAATACAGGTGTGTATGTGTGTGTGAATATCTGAGACTCGGTTCTCGGGTTTCTAGATTGTAGGGAGACTCTGGGAATTAGGTTCTTAAAATACAGAATATTCAGTTCTGTGGCGCTGGGCACAATACAATATGTAAATTTTTCACTAGCGATGGTAACAAATATAAAGGTAAAGGAGTATTCATTACATAAATCTGTTTCACCGTGGCCCTGGTAGACCACTGGGCTCTAAGGGAGAATTAGTTGTTCGGCGAAAGAATTTCTCCTTTTGTTTGCTTTCAGCAGCTTGGTTGAGGTGTAACTAAGATGTCATCAATTACACATAATGAGTACAGCAGGGCTAAGTTTTTCATTTGTTCTTAGCATGGCAAGACACAAATGGAAAGTAAAACCTAAGGAAGAAAGCGTGTCTTCAAATTTGAAGCTAGGTATTCAAGACCTCAATAACCACATCCAAGTTAAAAGTTTGGAAGTTGCTGTATTCTGGAAGGAAATGGCCAGGGTAAAACAGTTCTCTGAAAGGTTTGTTTTGTAATTTTAAAGGCAAATTTAGTTATCAAACTTAGAACTACAGGCAATACTTTCCTTCCATTGTTTACGTACCCTTTGAACAATATGAACATCTAAAATCAAGACATTTCCAAAGCTCTGATTTGTCTTCTCCTGCATCCCTCCCAGACTATACTCAATTTATAGTTTATCACATAAATTAGCAAACCTACATACCCACAAGGCAACTGGAAAACACAAGTGACTAGCAATCAAAAATCTTGTGCTATATGGCAATATTTTTTTTCCTTTACTAGGGACAACAAAAAAAATCAGTATTTTTGAGTTTACACTTTCATGCATGAAAGCTCTCCCAGGGGTTTTCTGTGCCAATTATTTCAACAGAATATGGAATTGATTCCTTTTCAAATAATATCAAGCCCCAGGTATCTGCCTGTCTCCTTGCTAGGTGTGGTAGTGAACAACAATAACTCCTTGGCCTGCTTACGTGAAAATATAATCTCATGGAATAAAATGATTGTCTCAGAGATAATTTTCAATTATCAAAACGGCTGATTATCGCATTTTTCTAGACTATGAAAACACTGTTTTTGAACAAAACATGTTCTTCCTTTGTTTCCAAGAATGAATTCCACCATTAACATTGGTTACATAGTTTAACATGTATACTTCTAGGCCTTTTTCAATGAATGTACAATGTGGACTGCTGTTTTTGTTTTATTAAAAAATGGGATAAATACAGAAATATATAGTCCATAACTTTTTTTGGGGGGGGGGTAGGTCATGGGGCCTGAACTCTGGGCCTGGGCACTGTCCCTCAGCTCTTCAGCTCAAGGCTAGCGTCCTACCACTTGAGCCACAGCATCACATCTGGCTTTTTCTGCTTATGTGGTGCTGAGGAATCAAACCTGGGGCCTCATGCATACAAGGCAAGCACTCTAACACTGAACCAGCTTCCCAGCCCCCCATAATTTTTAAGTAAAAAATATCATAGCTTTCTTTTCATGTACCTGAATGTTCTTTGATGAACATCCTTAAGGCTACATATAATTTAAAGCATTTTTATGCATTTGTTTTTAACATTTGTGATGTATTAGGATAGCTGACAAGAATTAAGTTCTTTTAGTGTTAGCTGTAATGAAGCTCTAATATATATATATATACTATATATATATATATATTAGCCAATAAATACTTCAAGAATCCTTCTGCTTTCAATTTCATCTTGCTATATCTCACCAGTTCTAATAGGCTAATGAAACTTTGGGAACACGGGCAGTAGCTGGCTTAAAGGACTTGATGAGTTTAGGGATGGATTATCAGGGAGGAATCCTGGATGATCCACACATTCCAAAAACCAAATTAAGAGTTATAGGACTTTAGAATTATGTTTTGCCAACCATCTTTTGTTTGCAGGAAAAAAAACGATTTAATGGACAACATTTCTTATGTTTGCCTTCAAATATTTTTTTACTTTCAAATATTTTAATTATTTGGCATTTCTTCCAAATACAAATTTTTTAAAGGCAAAGGAATAAATAGCAAATGAATAAACAAACTTTCCAAAGTATGATCTCATAACAAATAGCATAGAATAATGTATTTTTCCCTCATAGAAATAGAGAATAGAAAAACAAATGGAAAACTTCCAAAGTATGATTTTATATCAAACTATAATGTTATTTTCTACTATTTTCTGTGGAAAATGTTTGGAAAGAAGAGACTGAAAGAGACATTTTCTTGGGTAAAAGTTTCTGTTCATCTGTTCTTAAAACTGTCTCACACTCTCCCAGAGCTCAGTCTGTTGGGAGAGATAAGCAATTAAACTCACAATTGCTGTACAGTATGACAACAGTCATGATAGCAGGATGGACTTGAAGCATGAAAAAAAGCATTTAAATCAGACTGGAGGTGGTTAGGGATGACCTGCTGAAAAGTTGACTGCCAGTTTTGGAGTAATTAGGTAAAAGGAGAAAGGGGAATTCCATTACCTCCCAAAAAATAGAGATCTAGATTTTGTTGGGAAGGAAAAATACATACAATATGGAAGAACTTTAAGAAACCAAACACAAACTTGAAAATACTAAATGATGTGGCTTATGTAAATATGTAAATGATGTTGCACAGTGAATATGCAGCTTCAGAGACCTAATCAAACCAGGCATAGTGGCACCACTCAGAAGGTGGAGGTAGGAAGACACTAAGTTCAAGGCCAGCCTAGACTACAAAATCCTAACAACAACAACAACAAAAGGACAGGGCACCAGTGGTTCAACACTGTAATCGGAGCTACTCAGGAAGCTGAAACCTAGAGGACAGTGGTTCAAAATCTGAGACTCCATCTTCAGTTAAGCAGAAAAATGCTGGACTGTTGGTGTGGCACAAGTGGTAGACTACTGTAACTATAAGCAAGAAAGTCAAGCAAGACAGGGAGGGAAGGGATAGTGGGAGAACAACAAATTTCTTGCCTGACAAGAAATGTGCTCATTACCTTACTCATGTAACTGAAACCCCTCTGTACAGCATCTTTACAATAATTTTTTAAGTCAATAACATAAGGCCCTGAGTTCAAGGCCCACAATAAAACAGCAATATACATACATACATACATACATACGTACATACATACATACATATGACCTATATTCAAAGATATTCAAAAAAAGATTGTTTCAAAACAGATCAAAAGATGTCTGTGGGAGCCAGGAGCTGCTGACTCTCCCTGGTAATCCTAGCTGTTCAGGTGGCTGAGAGTCAGAAGATCAAGGTTCAACATCAGCCTAGGCAGAAAATTTCTGAGACTTCATCTCCAGTTAACCAGAAAGAAAAGCAGCACTGGAGACATGGCTCTAATAGTTGAGCAAAAGCTAAGCCAGCATGAGGGCATGAGGCCCTAAATTCAATCCCTGGTACAAAAAAAAAAAAAAAGATTTGAGAGCTGGGCTCTGGTGGCACACACTTGTAATCCTAGCTACTCAGGAGGCTGAGATCTGAGGCTCCCAGTCAAAGCCAGCCAGGGCGGGAAAGTCCGTGAGACTCAAAGCTCCAATAAACCACTCAGAAAACCGGAAGTGGGGCTGTGGCTCAAGCCGTAGAGCACTAGCCTGGAGCTGAAGAGATGAAGGGCAGTGCCCAGACCCAGAGTTCAAGCCCCACAACCAACAACAACAAAAAAGATTTGAGTATATGAAAAAGGATGATCCATGATCCATTCATAGGTTACTTCTTTTGAGGTTTATAGTATGGAAAATAGGAATCAGTGGAAGAAGTTGTAAGATATATTAGCCATGTTTTGTATTTTTAAAAAAGTACAAATTCTGGGGCTGGGAAGGTGGCTCAGTGGTAGAGTGCTTGCCTTGCATGCCTGAGGCCCTGGGTTTGAATCCTCAGCTCCACATAAGCAAAAAGAAAAAAGCCGGAAGTGGCACTATGGCTCAAGTGGTAGAGCGCTAGTCTTGAGCTGAAGAGCTGAGGGACAGCGCCCAGGCCCAGAGTTCAGGCCCCACGACCGAACCTCCCCCCCCCAAAAAAAATTACAAATTCTAATTTCCAGGTTTAATGATTCACATTTCTTTTGGAGAGTACAGGGCAATGCTGGGCACTAAACCCAGGGACACTTGCATGCTAGGCAAGTGTGCTACCACTGAAGTACACCTCAGTCCCTATTTTACATCTCTTAAAAAATATTCAATGTTCAAGCCAGGTGCTGGTGGCTCCTGCCTGTAATCCTATCTACTCAGAAGGCTGAGATCTGAGGAACATGGTTCAAAGTTAGCCCATGCAGGAATGTCCATGATACTCATCTTCAATAAACTACTCAGAAAAAGGCAGAAGTGGAAGTGTGGCTCAAGTGCTAGAGCACTAGCTTTGAGAAAAATGAAGCTCAGGGACAGAGCACAGGCCCTGAGTTCAAGCCCCAGGTTTGTCAAACATGCACACATGCACGCGCGCACATGCATACATACACATACACACACACACACACACACACACACACACACACACAAATCAGTGTTCTGTTCTGTGTCCTTAAGAAAACTAATGTTGCCTCATCAAGAGTAGTAAAGTTTCATGTTAAATAAATTAATTTAAGCCAGCCATCAGTGGCTCACACTTGTAATCCTAGCTACTCAGGAGGCTGAAATCTGAGGATCATGGTTCGAAACCATCCTGGGCAGAAAAGTTCCCATGAGACTCTCATCTCCAATTAATTACCAGAAAACCAGAATTGGCACTGTGGCTCAAAGTAGTAGAGTGCTAGCCTAGAGCAAAGAGCTCAGGACAGCACCCAGGCCCTGAGTTCAAGCCCCACAACTGACAAAAAAAAAAAAAAAGGTTTTATGTCCCAGAAGGGGTGACATTGTCAAAAAAAAGAAATGTACTCATTACCTAATTTATGTAATTATAACCACTCTGTACATCAACTTTATAATGACAATTAAAATTTAAAAAGGGGATTTACATTGGAATATGTTATAGCATTGATATCTGATGCTTTCCTTTTGTGCTGGTGCTCTGTCACTTGAGCCATGCCTCAGTTTATGTGACTTTTTAACTGCATCTTTTCTTTTAGTTGAATTATCTTTACCTAGTAGTACAAAGCAGTTACTATTCAAATCAGCTTATAAGTACAATGCATCTTGATCAATATCACCCCTTTCATCATTCTCTCCCTTTTTTGGGGGGGGAGGGGGGCCCGGTCGTGGGGCCTGAACTCAGGGCCTGGGCACTGTCCCTCAACTCTTCAGCTCAAGGCTAGTGCTCTACCACTTGAGCCATAGCACCACTTCCGGCTTTTTTCTTTCTGCTTATGTAGACCTGAGGAATTGAACCCAGGGCCTCATGCATGCAAGGCAAGCACTCTACCACTGAGCCACCTTCCCAGCCCCTCCCATTTTTTCCAAACAAGCCCTCTCCTCAATTTGCTTAGTGTCATAAGATATGTGTTGCATATTATTACTTCATTATCCCCTGCTTCCTCTCTTCATTCCTCTACCCCTCTCTCCTAACCTCTCCAGCACACCTTTCACATTCCAGTTTTCTGGCATTGATTTTGTTGGACTATGAGTTAATTTTTCTAAGGAATTATATCATTGGAATTTGTATGAGGTAAAAGTAATAAGAATTCTTATTATTTTTATTTTCTGGTGCTGGCTTTTGTTGAGAGGCCTAGTAAATCTTACTCCAGGATTGTTCTATGTCAGATAATAACCTACACTAACCTAAGAATAAAACCTGTTATTAGATGTGTGAGTTAACTTAGGAGGATATATACATTTATTGCACAAAGAAACCATAACTCATAATAGTAGTTCAAAGCATGGAATCTTACAAAATGCATTTGCTCTGCTTCTGTAGAAACTTCTTAGCATCATTATAAGAAAGTTACCTAATTTCTATAACTTTCTGTCTTCTTATGTGTAAAGAAAGAAATTATAACAACTTTTACCTCATATAGTGCTAGCCATATAGTGCTAGCCTTGAGCACAAAAGCTCAGGGACAGCACTCTGAACCTGAGTTCAAGCACCAGAACTGGCCCACACTCACACACAAAAAAAAGAAGCTTGGGAATGTGGCTTAGTGGTAGAGTGTTTGCCTAGCATGCACAAAGCCCTGGGTTCGATTTCTCAGTACCACATAAACAGAAAAAGTCAAAAGTGGCACTATGGTTTAAATGATAGAGTGCTAGCCTTGAGCAAAATAAGCTCAGGGACAGTGCCCAGACCCTGAGTTCAAACCCCAGGACTGGCCAAGGAAAAAGAAGGAAGGAAGGAAGGAAGGAAGGAAGGAAAGAAAGACAAACATATGTTCTCTCTTAACATGGCACATTTGAGCCAGCAACCCTATTTCTTTCACCAATACTGGAGGTGAGCCCAGTTGTTTTTTTTTTTCTTTGTGTTTTGGGTCCAGTCGTGGGGCCTGAACTCTGGGACTGGGTGCTGTCAGCTCAAGGCTAGCGCTCTACCACTTGAACCACAGCGCCACTTCCAGCTTTTTTTTCTTTTTGCTTATGTGGTGCTGAGGAATGGAACCCAGGGCCTCAAGCATGCAAGGCAAGCGCTCTACCACTGAGCCACCTTCCCAGCCCTGAGCTCAGTTTTTGATCAATTTACTACCTCATGGCTAGTGCTCTAACAGTTGAGCCATGCTTCTAGTCTAACGTTTTGCTGGTTAATTGAAGATGAAGTCTTTTCTGCCCATGCTAGCTTCAAATACAGTCCTCTAGGTTCTGGATCTGTAAATAGGATTATAGATTTAAGTCACTGGTTTCAAACTACAGTTAGGCCTCCAATAATGTGAGATTTACTCAACCATGGGAAATAAGATACATAGAATTTTACTCAGGGGCTGGGAAGGTGGCTCAGTGGTAGAGCACTTGCCTTGCATGCTCGGGGCCCTGGGTTCGATTCCTCAGCACCATATAAGCAAAAAGAAAAAAGCCGGAAGTGGCACTGTGGCTCAAGTGGTAGAGCGCTAGCCTTGAGCTGAAGAGCTGAGGGACAGCGCCCAGGCCCAGAGTTCAGGCCCCACGACCGGGCCCAAAAAAAAAAAAAAAAGAATTTTATTCATTCCAATATCATTTCAAGTAGCAAGAAATTGAAGACAACATAAATTTATGAAGGACAGTTTATGCTACATTTGTATAACTGCGTACCATTTTTCAAACTTTTTAGATCCAGAACTATGTTGTACTCTTAAATTATTATTATTGGGCTGGGAGGGTGGCTCAGTGTTAGAGTGCTTGCCTTGCATGCATGAGGCCCTGGGTTCAATTTCTCAGCACCACATAAGCAGAAAAAGCAGGAAGTGGTGCTGTAGCTCAAGTGGTAGAGCGCTCACCTTGAGCTGAAGAACTGAGGAACAGTGCCCAGACCCAGAGTTCAGGCCCCACGACCGACCAAAAAAAAAAAAATTATTATTATTATTTTGGTCGGTTTTGGGTCTTGAACTCTGGGCTTGGGCGCTGTCCCTGTGCTCTTCAGCTCAAGGCAAGCACTCTACTACTTAAACCACAGCGCCACTTTTGGTTTTCTAGTGGTTTATTGGAGATAAGTTTCATGGACTTTCCTGCCCAGGCTGGCTTGGAACTTCGATCCTCATATCTCAGCCTCCTGAGTAGCTAGGATTACAGGCATGAGCCACCGGCGCCCGGCTTCTTAAATTATTAAGAACCCTAAATTGTTTTAATTTATATGAATTACATTGGTAAATGCTTATAATTTATAAAAACTAGAAAATATATAAAGATTTGTTCATTAAATTTTTTTAAGCCAGGTACTGATAGCTCACACTTGTAATCCTAGCTTCTCAGGCAGCGGAGATCTGAAGATCATGTTTCCAAGCCAGGTTAGGCAGGAAAGTCCATGAGACTCTTAGGTCTAGTAAACTAACAGAAAACTGGAAGTGGTACTGTGGCTTAAAGTGGTAGAGCACTAGCCTTGAGTAAAAAAGCACAGAGATGGCACCCATGCCCAGAGTTCAAGCTCCAGAATTGATTAAGGAAAAAGTGAAAGAGAGAGAGAGAGAGAGACAGAGAGACAGAGAGAGAAAGAGGAAGGAAGAAAGGAAAGAAGGAAGGAAGGAAGGAAAGAAGAAAAGAAGGAAGGAAGGAAGGAAGGAAGGAAGGAAGGAAGGAAGGAAGGAAGGAAGGAAGGAAGGAAGGAAAGAAGGAAGGAAGGAAGGAAGGAAGGAAGGAAGGAAGGAAGGCAGGCAGGCAAATACCCAAGGCATACACAGGACATAGATAAGCTACCTAGTCAGTGAACTGAAGAAACATGAAGGTAATCATAATTTATTTATTTGTTGGTTGGTTGGTTGTGGGCCTTGAACTCTGGGCCTGGGCCCTGTCCCTCAGCTCTTCAGCTCAAGGCAAGCAAGCACTCTACCACTTGAGCCACAGCACCACTTGCAAAATTACTAATTTTTATAAGGCCTAATTGGCATAAACTTTGACAACAACAACAACAAAAAAAAACAAAAACAGGTAATACTAACCATTGGCTTAGAACCATTTTTTGTTGCTTACCAAAAAACTTTTGTTGCCTACAGCAACAAACTTTCCTATCTTCTCTCCTGGGTATGTGGGTTGTCTAAGGCTCAGCTGGGCTGAGCTGCAATCAACTAAGCTTGACTCCAGACTGTTGATTAACTTCAAGACTGTTCTTCATGCTTCCTCATTCTCCTTGGACCAGTGAGTACCTGGGACATATTCTTCTCATTGGAGTTCAAGAGAGGAAGTGGAAACATAAGGTCTCCCTTGGTCTAGTGCTGGTATGTTTGTCATTTTGGCCCACATCTGATTGGCCAAAACAATTTTCAAGGCCAAACACATCATTAGATGGGGGGAAGGGTATGTCCTCTGCCTCCTCCAGTGGGAGTTATATGCTAAGGCATTAGTAACAATGATTCAATCTATTAAGGAGTTTCAAAAGAGCTGAATGTTACCTTTTCAGAATTATAGCTTTAGGTACATGCAGCCCAACTACAAACTCTGGCCATAAACAACCTTATTCTGCTGAGCTGGTAATCATGATCTCCTTGGATTGGTAAATATAGAAACAATGAAGCAAGTCAAACCATAGAAAAAGAATCCATACAACTGGCATTTTAAGTCCTGTTTGGTAGAGAAGTGATCCACACAGTGGTGGCAACCAGGGTTAGTTGGCAAGTTGAGTTGCCATTTTGTTTCTCAGCATTTCAGCCTGGACTAGTATGGCAGCCAAAGGGGTCTTTGCCAGCACATACCAAGTCCTCTGGGAGACAGGAAGATCTAGCAGTGGAATTTGTGCTGCACGTATGACAAAGCAGAAATTAAAGTTAGGCTAGATGGCAAAACCAGCATGCTACCAGAAGGGTCTTCTGTTAAACACGCAATGTAGCTTTCTTTCAAAACATTTGAAACCAAAGATGCAACCATCTAAGACAGCACATCTTTTGACTGAATTAAAATGAGCATGGCTGTGTTCTAGATGCTGACAGAAAAAAGGGCATATATGTAGTGGGAGTGGGACATCAGATATTTAACAATATCTGATAGGCATCATTAAAAAAATTAAAAGAGGTAGGCAATGTGACCCAAAATTAAGAGAAGAAAAGTCAATAGGTTCAGATGACCCAGATGTTGGATTAACATACAAGGATATTTTTTTTCCAGAAAAGATGATCAAATAAATGGAAAGATTAAGTATTTCAACATAGAAATAAATTTCTTCTTGGAGGCAGGCAGGTAAGACAGAAACAGAGAGGAGAGAGGAAGAAGAAAGAAGGAGGCAGAGGAAGGAGTGTAGAGGAGGAAGGAGGAGGAAAGGGGAGGAAGGGGGGGAAGAGGAGGAGAGAGGAGGAAAGGAAGGGAAGGTGAGAGGATAGTTCCCTTCAGCTCAAGAGTTTGGGTTGCCATTCAACAAAGTGAGAGGTATAGTTCAAGTGTTGGAGCACCAGCCTTGAGCAAAAAGGCTAAGCAAGAACACGAGGCCTTGAGTTCAAGCCCTAGTGCCAGCATGAATACCTACCTACCTACCTACCTGCATACCTATCTACCTACCTACCTACATACATATATATATATATATATATACATACATTAAAAAATCCTGTTTATAAACAATATCACTGCGTTTTTTTTTTTTGATAGGTTGTGGGGTTTGTACTCTGGTCCTGGGTGCTGTCCCTCAGCTCTTCAGCTCAAGGCTAGCGCTCTACCACTTGAGCCACAGTACCACTCCTGGTTTTGCTGGATGTAAGAGTCTCACAGACTTTCCTGCCCAGGCTGGCTTTAAAGCACAATCCTCAGATTTCAGCCTCCTGAGTAGCTAGGATTACAGGTGTGAGCCACTGGTGCCCGGCTAATATCACCACATTTTAAAGAACATAAAAACTTGGAAAGGTTATCAGATCAAGCAGTTTTGTATTTCTGTTCAGGCTTTAAAGAAAACAAAGTACTGAAAAAAAAATAGAATGTATGATACCTGTAATCTTAGCTATTCACAAAGTTGAAATTAGGAGAATCACAAAAATGTTTATGTGACTTCAGCAGAAAAAATTGGACATGGCAGGTGCACATATCATCCTGGCTATGGTAGGAAGGATAAACTGGATTTCAGTCTGGGATGATCATAGCAAAAAAGTGAAACCCCAAATAACTAGAGCCAAAAGTCCCCAAGGACTCAAGTGACCAAATACCCATGTAGCAATCATAAGGCCCTGAATTCAAACCCAGCACCACCAAAACAAAAAGAGAAAATAGAGTGGATTTATAATTTGAAGAAATTCAAGTAAAAAGTTGGAAATGATTTGAAGACTTGTTTACTTAAGCAAGTTGATCAAACATTAATCAGTAATTTTCAATGTTTTCTAAGATATAAATGGAGTAATTTATGTTATTATTTTAACGGAAAGTCATAGTGAAAACAAATGCCTCCAATTGTCATGTTAATATGTTGAATATTAATTTTAAAACTCACAAAGTCTATCCTATGTATAAAAGCCACTCTTCATTAAAAAAACTCACATTGACAAAGTCCTTTATTTAATTAGGTTAGTTAATAAAAATTAAAGGTATCTTTAATTCTTTGAAAGGGAAATTTCAAACTTTCGTTTAAATAAAACAATCACTAGCCTGTTAGAAATCCTGTATGGGCTGGCTTTGAATTGTAATCTTCAGATCTCAACCTCCTGAGTAGCTAAAATTATGGGCATGAGCCAGGGGCATTGGCTTGTTAGTAGTACTTTACATTATAAACAATGAGTCAATTACCACCTTTGTACATTAATTTATGACAACAGATGCTGTGACTGCCCCAGTGATGGTCCCAAGGTACCAACCATTTTCTTAAACATTTTGATCTCTTCAAGCACCTGTGACTCTGCCTTAAGCTTTCTCAGGAGAGACAAGGGCTTTGTCCATATATGGGCAGGGCCTTAACAGTCCTGGTCTCCAGTATCCCACTAGATTGATAAGAAATCAAGGACTACTCCAGCTTTCTTTGTGAAACATCAATGAAATGAATTTTGTACACTCTCCTGAGTAGGGAATGAACTCAATTTGCCCATAGTAGTAACCAGTTAATTTCCTACTCTGTGTGGTCTTTGCTTTTTCCTTCTAAGAGATTCTGGAGTCTCTGTCCCAATAAGCCATTTACTCTCAACTCTTCATCTCACGAATGATTTCAGGAAGACCTGAATCTAGTAAGTAAATATTTTGTTTACTTACATTTATTCAATAATTACTAAATTAGAATAGCCCCCTTCAAATAGTAAGCATTTAGAGCTGAGGGTATGACTCAAGTAGCAGATACTTGCCTAGCAAGCAAAAGGACTTTGATTCAAACCCTATTACCCTACACACACACACACACACACACACACACACACACACACACACACACACACACACAGAGAGAAGAAAGGGGGTTAAGGATTTGTAATTGCAATATATAATGCCAAATGGCTCTCTGATAAAGTTGGTATGAGAAATAGTCTATTTAGCAAAAACCATATAGATCTTTGAATTTTAAAGCATACATCCTATTTTATATCATCCTATTTTCTATTCTAGTAATTGTTAGCCAGATTATTTATTTATTTATTTGCTGTTTACCAACTAAAGAAGTTTATTTCGGTATTTAGGTATTTTTATATGTCTGTATGTGTATGTATGGATTTAGCATCTGTGGGACAGATAGCTAAATTATTTACTAGCATATTTTGGTAATCTGTTAACAGATAAAGGAATTTAGAATCAGGTAATGCCAGGTTAGAATCCTACAGCTACTTTTTTTTTTTTTTTTTGGCCAGTTCTGGGCTTGAACTCAGGACTTAGGGTCTTGGTGCTGCCCCTGAGCTTTTACTCAAGTCTAGTGCTCTACCACTTGAGCCACAGGTGCCACTTCTGGCTTTTTCTGAGTAGTTTTTTTGGGATAAGAGTCTCAACAGAGGGCTGGGAAGGTGGCTCAGTGGTAGAGCACTTGCTTTGCATGCATGAGGCCCTGGGTTGGATTCATTAGCACCACATAAGCAAAAAAGAAAAAAGCCAGAAGTGGCGTTGTGGCTCAAGTGGTAGCGCGCTAGCCTTAAGCTGAAGAGCTGAGGGACAGAGCCCAGGTCCAGAGTTCAGGCCCCACGACCGGACCCCCCCCCCAAAAAAAAGAGCCTCAACAGACTTTCTGCCCAGGCTGGCTTTGAACTGTGATCTTCAGATTTCAGACTCCTGAGTAGCTAGGATTACAGGCATGAACCATTAGTACCCATCTCTACAGCTCCTTTTAAATACATGTGCTAATCTTATTTTTTTAACAATTAGTTAATTACTTGGCAAGTAAGTAACATTTCTAAACATTAATTTTTAGACTCTAAAATTGCAGGGTTTTTTTAGGATTAAATGTGACAATGCAGTTAAAAAAATCTTACTGTAGTGCCTGGTAAGTAGAAAAAAAAATGAATCACCATTTAAATTGTTTGTGTAGAGCAGGTAGAGCAGGTGTGGGGAATGTCTGGTCTGCTATGTCAGAGAAATCATTTGGTACACAACAGGACAGACATTTATCCTTCTGGTTGGCTGGCTCCCTGTAATAATAATTTTGTGTGGCCCTTGAATGATGTTATAAAGATCCAAACAGCCCTTTGCAGAAAAATAAGTTTCCCCATACTTGTATGGAAAGTGCAATGCTATCCGTATCTGTGTCCTGTTACATTACAGCACAGTGGCGGGGACTGGAAGATGTTCAGACGTTACTGAGGGAACCCATCTGCATAGTTCTTGTACAGATGAAATGACAGGATGTGTGTGTTTAGGAAACTAGAAAATCCTAGAGATGTGTGCTGCAACCTGTCCAACTGGTTAAAATCTCCTTTTCCCCCCACAAGCCAAATATGCTCACTCTTCCTCTTCTCTCCAAAATCAATACCTTGAGGCATTTTTTTTTACACTTCTCTTGGTATGAAGCTGCCATTTCTCCTCCTAGTCTCTTGCAACTGCCCCACTTAGCTATCAGGAACAGCTTCTAACATGGAATCCTAATGCCAACCACCCTCAATGGAGCGCCATTAGGCTTATGCCATAGTCATCCACATAAGGACCAGAAGCATAGTGTTTTGTCTTATTCTTCTTTTATTTTTCTTGGCAGTACTGAGATATGAACTGAGAACCTCATGCTTCCTAGCCTAGCATAATACCACTGCACCACATCTCCAGCTCTCTTGTTCACAGATTATTTTCAGAATAGATTCTTGCTTCTTACCCAGGCAAACCCTTGAGCGGTGATCCACCTATTTCAGGCTTTCCATCATCACTGAGACAACAAGGACACACCTCCATGTCCAGCTTCTCTTCCATGGAGACAGAGTTTTGTAGATCTTTCTGCTCAAGTTGATCTGGGCTGTTACTCCAATGTTCTTGATCTCAGCCTACCAAATAGCTTGGGATGAAAGGAGTTTGCCACTGTACCTAGTGATGGGTTGAACAGTGATCTCTAACGTCTCTGTCCAGGCTGGTCTCAAATCTCAATCATTCTGTTCTCCACCTCCCAAGTAATCTGGACTACAGACATGAACCACCACCACCCATCTTCAGAGGTACAAAGTTTTGTTTTGTTTTGTTTTTGCCAGTCCTGGGGCTTGACCTCAGGGCCTAGGCACTGACCCTGAGCTTCTTATGCTCAAGGCTAGCATTCTACCACTTGAGCCACAGCATCACTTCCAGCCTTTTCTGTTGTTGTGTACTGAGGAATCAAACTCAGGGCTTCATGTATGTTAGGCAAGTACTGTACACTAAGCCACATTCCCAGCCCCAGAGGTACAAAGTTTTAATCTAGATAATTGTGTGTGTGTGTGTCAGTCCTGGGGCTGGAACTCAGGGCTTGGGAAACCTGAATGTTTTGCTCAAGGCTAGTGCTCTATCACTTGAGCCACAGTGCCACTCTGACATTTTTGGTAGCTAATTAGAGATGAGTCTCAGATGCTTTCATGCCCAGACTGGCTTCAAACTGTGATCCTCAGATCTCAGCCTCCCAAATAGCTAAGATTTCAGGTGTGAGTCATCAGTGTCTGGCTTTGATCTAGATAATTAAAGATGGCCTAATTTTCAAGTGTTCAAAATGCTTTGAAACTGGTTTTTGTAAATGGTTGTTTCTTTTGATGTAAATAGTATCTATTTCTTCACTCAGTCCTCATAATTTTTATTGAATCCCTATTATACCAGCAACTGTTTCAGGATTAAACAAGACAGATAGGATCCTTGTCCTGGAGTTCACAACGTTGAAAATTATATAAAGTGTCCATGTGATTTAATATTTATGCTTTTTTTTTGTCGGTCGTGGTTGAACTCTGGGCCTGGGTGCTGTCCTTTAGCTCTTCAGCTCAAGGCTAGCACTCTAGCCCTTCAGCCTCCTGAGTAGCTAGGATTACAGGCGTGAGCCACCAGCTCGTGTGAGCGTGCTCTCTCTCTCTCTCTCTCTCTCTCTCTCTCCACACACACACACATCAAAACCCATGACCCCTCAGTGTGCAGTAGAGTCAGGCTGTGTCTGTTGCATTCTAACTGCTTCTTGATTGCATTCCAGACTGACTTAATAACCTCATTGTTGCATCACATTCCAAGTATAGCTCTAGTTGAGGCCCCAAGAAAATACCTGGGTGCTAAGGGTAGCCAATTAGAAGGCACTTCTTTGTCATCTTTCCCTCAACGTAATGACTCCCTCAGTTCTCTGAACTGCCACCTTCCCATCTACTGGAGCAAATGGAGATGAGATTCAGATGGACCATGGGAAAATCACAAGACTATTATTCTAAGGAAAGGTTTGATTTTGAGAGGCTGAGGCACATGGAAGCCTCAGATTTGAACTATGATTTAGTGCGGAATTTTCAGGGACAAGGAAAAGCCTTGGCACAAGTATCAACCCTCAATAAAACATGTAAGTCCCTAAGAGGAGCTATCTCAGTGGATTGACTCATTGCAGATAAAGGACCTCAAACTCTGAAAGCTGCCCCTGAATCACAGAGGCTCTTTCAAGGCTAAGATTACCTTATCTTTGCATCTAGAGAATGGGGGATTATTATTTTAAATGGGACAATTCTTTGTGTAGGAAGTTTTAAGTTTGTTCTTGTGTGAAATCTAACAGCTTAATTCATAACAAGAGCTTCTGTACACAATTATTGACTTGATCCTTACCACAACCCCTTGTGGTCATTATATCTCAGAATACAGATGAGGCAAATTAGATGTTCAAAGAGGCTTAGGTAACTGCACAGGAAATTCCAGGACTGGGCAGAATCCAGGTTGTACTTTCTGGTACAATACAGTTTTGTTCCTCACGTAGGTGTAAAATCAGTAGGAATATTTATGGTTATTTCTCAACAACATCTAAATTATAGTCTCAGACCTGTGATCATGCTCAACAAACTTATGAGCCTGACCATAATCCAAAGGTTAGGGTAAATCCTGAAAATAAGGTGTAGACTTTCAAGATTCCAGAATCTAATGAAGGAAATGCACATATAAACAATTCATGGCAAAGCAGTGGGGTACGTGTTACAATTCACTAAGAATCGGATATGAAGTTGAATAAAGGTCAACCTGAATTGGTCATCTTGGACATACCTATTGTCCCCAGCTACTCAGGAGGCTAACATAGGAAGATCACTCCAGTCCATAAGTGTAAGATAGGACAGGGCAAGACCCTATTTCAAATAAAAAGAAAAGCAGGAATCTCGTGGCTCACACCTATAATCCTAGGGGCTGAGATTTGACAATCACAGTTTAAAGCTATTTGGGGAAAGAAAATTTATGACACACTTACCTCTGATTAATCACCAAAAAAAGTCACCTTCTAGGTATCACTTCCCCAAAATCCCTTCTATATTTTAAACAGACAGGAGCCACCAGTCTCCTTCCTCAGAGAATTCCAGTTTAAAGCCAGGCAACAAAAGTCTGTGATACTTATTGCAATTAACTACCAAAAAGCTAGAAGTTAAGCTGAGGCAGCTGGGCGCCGGTGGCTCACGCCTGTAATCCTAGCTACTCAGGAAGCTGAGATCTGAGGATTAAGGTTCAAAGCCAACCAGGGCAGGAAAATCCGTGAGACACTTATCTCCAATAAACCACTCAGAAAACCGCAAGTGGCTCAGTGACTCAGGTGGTAGAGTGCTGCTCACCTTGAGCTGAAGAGCTGAGGGACAGCGTTCAGACCCAGAGTTTAAGCCCCATGACCGACAAAAAAAAAAAAAAAAGCTGTGGCTTAGAGTGCCAACCTTGGATGAAAAAGATAAAAGATAGCAGCCAAGGCCCTGAATTTAAGCCTCAGTACTGGCATACAAAGAAGAAAAAAAAAAGGGGGGGAGGGAAGGAAGGAGGAGGAGGAGGAAAAAAGAAGCGAGGTAGAAAGGGAATGATGAAGGAAAAGAGGGAAAGAAGGAAGGAGAAGAGGGAACATGGAAGAGAGGGAAAGAGGGAGAGAGGAAAGGTTGGAGGGAGAGAGGGAGGGAGACAGGTAGAAAGAAGGAAAGAAGAGAGGAAAGAAGGAACAAAGGAACGAAGGAAAAGAAAAATAGAACCAACAATCCTTGTGACTTGGAGATAATCTCCCAGAGAAAGTGATGACTAAATTGAATTTTAGGTATAAGCAGGAGTGAAGCAAGTTAAGAGAAAATGTCATTCTTGGCTAAATAAAGATCTCATCCAAGCTGGGTGCTGGTGGCTCAGGCCTGTAATCCTGGCTACTCAAAGCCAGCCTGGGCAGGAAAGTTTGTGAGACTCATCTCCATCTAGACTCATCTAGAAAACTGAGAGTGGCACTGTGGCTCAAGTGTTAGAGTGCTTGCCTTGAGCTGAAGAGTGCAGGGACAGCTCCCAGACCCTGAGTTCAAGTCCCATGACCAACAACAACAAAAAAATCTCATCCAGGGGACTGAGAATGTTGCCTAGTGGTAGAGTGCTTGCCTAGCATTTATGAAGCCCTGGGTTGGATTTCTCAGTACCACAGATACAGAAAAAGCTGTAAATGGTACTGTGGCTCAAGTGATAGAAAAAAAAAAAGAAAGAAAGAAAAAGAAAAGAAAGCTGTTGTTTGAGGGCTTCAGAAAAGCCCTGAAGCAGTGCAAAAACATCCACAGTCTGAGCTTTTCTGCCTGATGAAGCTGGTGCAGACTTATGAACCAGCTCTGAGTTGACACTGGTTTTAGCTCAGCATCCAAGCCTACCTTCCCACTAACATATCATGGTGCCAGATTCTGTTTATCTGGGATTTGGAGTAAAGAGAGGACATCTCATTCTACAGATAATCCAAGACAAAAACGTACACTTGAGTTACTTCTCAAATGGGTAGAATTACAAGGCTTTAGCCATAACACACAACTTCATTATCTTCTTTTTAATACATTTTTTATTGTGAAAATACCTTGCATTAGCAAGGTAATAAGTACATTACTTATCAAGCATTATTGCCTCCTCCTTTGTTTTTCCCCTACCATCCCTGCCCTCCTATCTGCAGGACTACACTACCCCCCCACCCCCACCCCCAGCCAAAGTTGTAAACTTCGTTTTTCAACATAGCATTTTGTATATCTCATTGTTACAATGGGTCCACCTGTATCCCTATTTAAATAATTTGGTTTTTCCCCTTCCCCTCCCCAAATTATCCCAACATCAAATAAAGTGACAGTGAAAACAGTGGTTATATCGTGGGGGAGGGACATACAAAGCAACAATACAATCATCTTATAAATATGTTAAAAACAATAGCAAGAAAGAAAAAACCACTTGTGTCCCTATCTTGGGGTTCATTTCACCTAACATCATCATTTTTCTGGGGGGTCCGGTCTGGGCGCTGCCCCTCAGCTTTCAGCTCAAGGCTAGCGCTCTACCACTTGAGCCACAACACCACTTCCAGCTTTTTTCTTTTTGCTTATGTGGTGCTGAGGAATCGAACCCAGGGCCTCAGGCATGCCAGGCAAGCACTCTACCACTGAGCCAACTTCCCAGCCTGGCCTAACATCATCTTATCTGACCTTTTCTGCTTGACTCAGACATATACTAGTTATTGTAAATAAGGGAAACCATGGGACCTATGTTTCTTTGAGCCTGGCTTACTTCATTTACTATAATTTTTTTCCAAGTCTTTCCATTTCCTAACAAATGGGGCAATGTCATTCTTTCTGATGGAGGCATAGAATTCCATTGTATATATACACCACATTTTCTTGATCCATTCATCTACTGAGGGGCATCTCGGTTGGTTCTATATCTTAACTATGGTGAATGATACTGCAATAAACATAGTTGTGCTGATAGCTTTAGTATGGTCTTGTTTGTGATCATTTGGGCAAATGCCTAAAAGTGGGATTGCTGGGTCATAGAGGAGCTCTATGTGAAGTCTTTTGAGGAACCTCCATACTGTTTTCCAAAGTGGTTGAACAAATTTACACTCCCACCAACAATGCAGTAGAATTCCCTTCTGCCCACATCCCCTCCAGCATCTGTTGTTATTAAAGTTCTTGATTATAGCCATTCTATCTGGGGTGAGGTGGTATATCGGTGCTGTTTTGACTTGCATTTCTTTTATGGCTAGAGAGGTTGAGAATTTCTTCGTATGTCTATTGGCCATCCTTCTTTCCAAGCTAGATCCTTATATATCACCCTGCACCAGAATCAACTCCAAATGGATCAAAGAACTTGGAGTCAAAGCAGACACCCTGCGAAACATCAGAATAGACGAAACCCTAGGTCTCCTTGGCACAGGCAGAATTTTCTTAATAGAGACCTAGAAACACAACAAATCAAAGAAAGGTTGGAAAAATAGAATTGTATGAAGCTGCAGAGCTTCTGCATGGCAAAGGACATAGCTAGCAAGATCAATAGAAAGCCCATGGATTGGGAGAAGATCTTCACTAGCCATACAATGGACAAGGGTCTCATATCTAAAATATACCTGGAACTCAAAAAATTAAATCCCCCAACAACAAATCCTCAGAGAAACCAACTTCATTAGCTTATATTCAAGAATATTGTGACCAAGCTGATGTCAGTGGCTCATGCCTGTAATCCTAGCTACTCAGGAGGCTGAGATCTAAGGATTGCAGTTCAAAGCCAGCCAGGGCAGGAAAGTCTGTGAGACTCTTAGCTCCAATTAAACACCAGAAAACTGGAAGTGGTGCTGTGGCTCAAGTGGTAGAGTGCCTGATGTGAGCTGAAGAGTACAGGGACAGTGCTCAGGCCCAGAGTTCAAGCCCCACATTTGGGCTGCAAAGGTGGCTTAGTGGAGTGCTTGCCTAGCATGCATGAAGCCTTATGTTCCATTTCCAGTACCACATAAACAGAAAAGGCTGGAATTGGCACTGTGGCTCAAGTGGTAGAGTGCTAGCCTTGAGCAACAGAAACTTGGGGACAGTGCCCAGACCTTGAGTTCAAGCTCCAGGACTGGGGGCGAGGGGGTGGGGGGGGAGGAGAAGAAAAGAAAAAGAAAAGAAGAATGGAGTGCTAATGGAGGGACATAAGGTAAACAAATGCAGCAGTTCTACTCAGTAGAAAATGAGTATGTTGAAAATGAACTATACAATTTGTGGTTGAAAAACTGGGGAGAACAAAGAAAGGGATGACATTGTACAAAAAGAAATGTACTCATTACCTCACTTATGAAATGGTAATCCCTCTGTATATCACCTTTATAATAACAATTTTTAAAAAAAGAACAGACGTCTGATTTTTTTTTTGTCAGTCATGGGGTTTGAACTCTGGGCCTATGTGCTGTCTCTCAGCTCTTCAGCTCAAGGCTAGCACTCTACCACTTGAGCCACAGCACCACTTCTGGCTTTTTCTGCTTATGTGGTACTGAGGAATCAAACCTAAGGCCTCATGCATGCAAGGCAAGCATTCTACACTACGCCACCTTCCCAGTCCTTGAATGTTTCTAAAGATAGATTCATGCCCCTTTATAGCACTTGAGTTTATAAAGTAATTAGAAATGTGAACTCACTAGTAAGGGGCCCCAGGGTGACAAGGGTTAGACTTCCACCATAGCCTTATATAAATTTCCATTCCTAAGCATAAGATAGTGAAACATTATCAATTTTGAATACTTCAGAACTCAAATCTTAAGTTACTTTTCAATGTGGATAATCTTGAGAAACAATATTTATAAGCCCCAATTCCTCCACTGGAGTAAATTAGGTCTATAAATGACACTTACTTATGTGTCTTTAAAAGAGATTGTATAGTCTGGAGGGACCTTTACAAAATCATCCTCTTCACACCCTGTGGTGTTATTATAGTCACTTGCCTTTGGGGGGGACCAACTCTTTCACAGTAAAAATATCTCTGTTCTACCTATTCCCTCTTGCACCAGATAGACCTGAGTATTAGACTCTGTGAAACAGCAACTCTTAGCCAGGAGCCAGCGGTTTATGCCTATAATCCTAGCTACTCAGGAGGCTGAGATCTGCAGTTCAAAGCCAGCTGGGGCAGAAAGTCCATGAGACTCTTATCTCCCATTAACTACTAAAAAGCTGGAAATGGAGTTATTGCTCCATGTGGTAGAGTAGTAGCTTTGAGCTGTAAAGCTCCTGGACAACACCAAGCCCCAGGGACAGCACAAAAACAAAAGCAAAAAGTGAAAACAGAAACTCTTTAAAGAGGTAAGAAGAGTTTTTCTTGGAAAGTGCTTTCAGTAAAGGAATTAGAGAAGACACATGATAACTGACTTCCTACTATGTGCAAGAAATGAGAACAGAATGAGACAGTGGTTATGAACATGGACCTTAGTTCCTGATTGCTCAACCTTTCCTAATTGTAGGGTTCCACAGTTGTTCCATCTTAAAACTGAGATTATATTGTTAGAGATGTAGCTTAGTGGTAGGATGTACAAGGCTCTGGCTTTGATACTTGGGCCCTTAAGAAGAGGGAGGGAGAAAGAGAGAGAGAGAGAGAGAGAGAGAGAGAGGGAGAGAGAGAGGGAGAGAGAGAATATCTAAGGAGTAACTATGATAGTATTTATGAAATTTTTAGTGCAGTACATAACACAAAATTGTTATGTGTTTAATCAAGTTCTTATTTTGACTAGTGATAACTGTAAATCTTCTTTCCTTATAGAGTATAAATCCCCCCAAAGGATTGTGTGTGTGTGTGTGTGTGTGTGTGTGTGTGTGTGTGTGTGTGTGTGTGTGTAGAAAGGAAAAGGAACACTTTCCTCTATGTTAGTGTCCCTACACCTATTCTGTGTTTCACTGCATCTTATAGACTATACACATTTACTTCTCTTTTTTTTTTTTTTTTGGTCGGTCGTAGAGCTTGAACTCTGGGCTTAGGCACTGTCCCTGCACTCTTCAGCTCTACCACTTGAGCCACAGAGCCACTTCTGGTTTTCTAGCAGTTTATTGGAGATAAGAATCTCACGGACTTTCCTGCCTGGGCTGGTTTTGAACCGTGATCCTCAGATCTCAGCCTCCTGAGTAGCTAGGATTACAGGCATGAGTCACTGGCGCACCCAGCTACTTCTCTTCTTTTGATATGATATGATCATCTTTTTTCAGACAATAAATATAGCCCAGAGAAGGCAAATGCATTGACTAAGACTACATAGAATTAGAGATAGAATTCAAATCTCCTGACAAGCCAAACCTAAGAATTTTTGTGTGTTAGTGCCTGAGTTGAGGCTTGAACTCAAGGCCTCTGGCTCTCACTTGGTTGTTTTTTTTTTGTTTGTTTGTTCAAGACTGGTGATCTACCACTCCAGCAAAGCTGGAAGTGGAAATAAGAGTCTCATGGACTCATTTGGCCAGGCTAGCTTTAAACCATGCTCCTCAGATCCACAGGTCTCAGCTTCCTGGGTAGCTAGGATTACAGACATGAGCCACCAGCACTTGGCTCCATAGTTATACATCTTAATCATTAGGAGAATATGGATAGGAAATGCAGAAAGTGTTTCATGGGCAGACTCAGTTGCTGCTGTGTTCTCTTCCTAGCTGTTGTAAAGTGTTTAGTGTATGTTTCTTAAGTAAAAGACACATTCAATATGCTACCAATAAGTCACAGGTACAAACACATTCATTCTATCTTCCCTAATCAAGTACAAAGTACAGCAGAGAAAAAAGAAAAATAATAACTATATTCCCTTGGAGAAGGAAAAGGAGTGGAAGACATGAAGATGGGAAAAAGGATGAAGAGAGGGAAAGCTATTTTTGTTGACTAGAAAATGCTTCAAACTTAATTTACAAGATTGATGGGTATGGGGCTGGGAATGTGGCTTAGTGGTAAAGAGCTTTCCTAGCATGCATGAAGCCCTGAATTCGATTCTTCAGTACCACATAAACAGAAAAGGTTGGACATGGCACTGTGGCTTAAGTGGTAGAGCGCTAGCCTTGAGCAAAAGAGGCTCAGGCAGTACCCAGTCCCTGAGTTCAAGCCCCCAGGACTAGCAAAATAACAGCAACAACAACAGCAACAAAACAAGACTGATGACTACAACCTGTGCAGGAAAAAGCCTAGGAAACATAGAATTAATTTCAGCTGGAGGAAATACTAGGTTAGCAGACAAACATTCCACAGCCTACCAGGAAAGACTCAGATGCAAGAAGACTCAGCCTCCTCAAGAATGGCTGGTTTTCAAGCCATTTGGTAATAAAATTAGGAGCAGAAGTATAGAGAAGACAAACACCATTGTCATCACTGTGACCTTTGGGTGAGTCTAATAACTGGTGACTATTGGAGTTGGGTTAAAAAAAACCCGGAATATTCAGAGTACTCATGACTGCTTTGTGAGATTAGTAAGAAGGAGGAAATGGATGGATAGGACAGAAATGCAAAGTAAAAATGATGGAGAAAATGATTTTATGAAACCACAGAGGAAATATTTTCATTTAGCACCTACTGTATGCTCTCTGAGGATACAACAGAATAATAACAAACACAACAGTTTTTGAATGTTCCAAGGTGCTAGATACTGTACTAGCAGGTTATTTGCTTTTTGCTTCTTTAAATCTTAACACCTCTCTGAAGTGAGGATTCCAGGCCTGGGGAGTTAATCATAGTTAGATAAGGAAATGAAGTATCCCTAAACTAGGGTTGCTTGGGTAAAGAAATATGTTTTCTTTCTCCTCCCTTTGTACCATTCATTTAAGTTTTGTAGGATTTTCAAAATGTACATACATGTTTTCAATTATATAAAGAATATATTTATTGTAGAAAATTAGAAGACATTTGTAATAAATTTTAATAAAAAGCTTAATAGGATTTATTTAATCTGAAATTTTAAATAAGGAGAAACATTTTGTTGTTGTTGTTGTTGTTGTAGTACTGGGGTTTGAATTCAGGTCCTCAGGTTTATTAGGCAGAAGCCCTGCCACTTGAGTCTCTATTCTTTTGTTGTTGTTGTTGTTGTTGTTTTGGCTAGTCATGGGGCCTGAACTCTGGGCCTGGGCACTGTCCCTCAGCTCTTCAGCTCAAGGCTAGCACTCTACCACTTGAGCCACAGCACCACTTCTGGCTTTTTCTGCTTATGTGGTGCTGAGGAATCGAACCCAGGGCCTCATGCATGCAAGGCAAGCACTCTACCACTGAGCCACCTTCCCAGCCCCATTTACTCCAACATCAATTCTTATCTCTTCTACTGGGCTGAGTTTGAAGGAGAAGGAGTTTGAAGGAGAAGGATATGGACTAATCCAGAGAAGGATGGAAGGGATCAGGGTACTCGAGGAAGAAGCAGTGATAGTCTTAATGAAACCAGGGGTGGGGCTGAAGCCCAGAGATTGGCAAACAGAACTTGGATGGCATCAATCGATAGAAGGTAAACAGAAGAAAATAGATAAGCTTCAAGGCCTTAACAGTTAAGCCATTAAGCCTGGTATTAGTTTGTTAAGCAGAAACTAGAAAATACTACCATTTTGTGCCAATGCAGAATCCCAGATAAGAAAAGAATATACACATAAGTTTGCTCAGAATTTCACAGTTGCAAGGAGCCAGAACAATCCAAGCCAAAGTTGACTGAAGAAGTGGGTCTAAGACGTGCTTCCATAAGAAAACAACAAGAACAATTTTAAAGTGCACTAAGAAAAAAAATCCCAGAACTTCGTATTTTTAAATTTTTTTAGAACTTCATAATTTATAATATTTAACAATTACAAAAGAGAGTGAGACATTATTATGCCTCTGAGTTTTGTAAAAGGAGGGGAAATTTCTGCAGCAGGGAAGTTTGGACTAGTTACGGGGGTAGTGCAACATGGGGATCCTAAACTTGGTGTTTGAATGCTCTGATTTTTTTTTTAATTTTATTTTATTTGAGAACATACTGTACAGAGGGGTTACAATTACATGGGCAGGATAATGCGTACATTTCTTACCAAGCATTGCAGCCTCCTCCTTTGTTTACCCTTCACCTCCCTTCCCAGCCTCCTCCCTCCCCCCCACCCAATCCTTCCCCCCCTCCCCCCCCACCGACATTGTAAAGCTCGTTTTTGACATGACATTTTGTACTTCTCATTGTTGCAACAGGTCCACCTGAATCCTTAAACGACTTGTTTGTCCCCATCTCCTCCACAAGTTATACTGACATCAAATATAGTGAAAGCGGGGGTTACACTGTGGGGGAGGGACATACAAAGCAACAAAGAAATAATCTTATAAATGCGTTAGAAACACATGCATGAAAGAAAAAAAAACATTAAAATACATATTTAAGGGTTCGTTTTCCTAACATCACATTATCTGACCATTTCCGCTTGACTCATACATATACTAGATATTTGAATGCTCTGATTTCTAGGCATCAGTGAAATAAATATCCTTAAGCCTCTACACCTCAGCTCAAAGGAACTCAGGGCAACTCATACAAGGAAACTTAAGGTATAGAAGGAAGTTAAAATCCTTAGAGCCTCTTCGCCAACATGACTCTGGGTGAGGCCTACAGTCACTAGAAAGAAGAGAAAGCAGCTTTCTGACTCCTTAGGGATGTTTGGAAACTGACCAGTTCAGTAGCATGGAGCCTAAGAAGGTATAATTTTGACAAATGACAGCTTCCATGTTGGTGCAGTATTGGGGTGAGACCCTATAAAGAGGGGTGCTGGAACAAATAGACATATAGTTACATTTGAATTTCAGATAAAATGCAAAAATATTTGCTATAAACATGACCCAAATGTTGGATAAGATGATTATCTCAAGTTCAAATTTAACTTGCTGTCCTGCATTCTCCTCCCCACCCCCTACTAAATATGGTAATCTTACCTACAGAGGAAGATTCCAGGAGTCCCCAAGAGTATGGCAGTTTGTACTAGCAGTTGGTGGCAGTTGGGAAGTGAAAGCTGGAAATTTTAAATTCCCAAAGAAGACAAGATGTAAATCAAGCAGGTGGAAGAGACAAGATGATACATGTAGTACAGATAAATTCTACAATTTGTGTGTCTTTAGCACCTATTTTGCTTCGGGTATTTTGGGGGCTTCATTCCAAGAACTTACAATGATTTTTAAATCAATTTCTGTAAGTCAGTATTAAACAAGCATGTATTGTGAACGTACTATGTGCTGAGTTTAGGCTTTAGCACTCAATTCTCAGATGAAGAAAATAGTGTTGGAGCCCATAAAAACAGGAGAGACTATAAGACTGGTGTAAGTAGTACATGCCTGCAATTCCAGTACTCAGAAAGCTAGAGCAGGATGATTGAGAGTTTGAAGCCAGTGTGGGCTAAATTGTTAGCTCATTTAAAAAAGAATAAATAGAGAACACTATATTAACGTAAGCATTCAGAGACCAATTCAAGATTGAACTTAATTGGGAATTAAAAGTGTGGCTGCAAAGCTCCTAGAGCAGGCTGGGAAGAAATGTCACTTCTATGTTTATAACTTAGCTTGGAGAAACATTCCAAGATCAAAGAAACTAGCAATCAGCTGAGGGTCATACACTAATTAAAAAATGGAGGGTTGGGAACCAGCCTTGGGTTATTTTAAAAATTCTTCTGTGAGACAACATTGTTGCCATAAGTGAGCCCTCACGAGACAGGCCAATTTTTGCATTAACAGGAGAATAAAAAAGTCTACCTCACCAGCTCTGTAGCTTTAAAAATAAAGAACTGAGCAAGACTTCTCTTCCTCCATCCTCATTTTTCCTCCTAAATTCCTCATAAGAGAGTTTTGCTTTTTAAGAAAGGAGAGTAGAGGTAAGCTTTTATGATCAGTGAAGTTCCTTGCTTGACAGAACTTGGAAAACGGACCCAGAAGTCATTTAGTCAGAGCGCAGCTTACATTAACATCTAGTAGGAAACACAGCAGCCTTGTATCTGGTACTACTTGGACTCTAGGTCACAAGACCTCTGCAAGTCATCTTATAGAAGCCTGGTGCCTCATCTGATAGCACCTAAGGTCCTTTTTTGGGGCCAGGCTATGTTATGGCCAGAGACAAAAGGACCCACTACTGTTTTTCTTTGTTGTTGTGGTGTTAGTGGTTTTGTTTGTTCTTTGTTTTGTTTTGTTTACAATTTATAATATATTCTACATCTTATCTCTTATTACTCAGAAAAAAACTTTCAGGAATTTGTTTCAGACAGGGAATTCAAATCTCAAAGATGGTAAGTAATTAGTTCAAAATTTGAGCCAGGATTTGGAGTTCAGGTTCTTCTGCTCTGTGTGTGTGTGTGTGTGTGTGTGTGTGTGTGTGTGTGTGTGTGTGTGTGTGTGTGTGTGTGTGTGTGTGTGTGTGTGTGTGTGTGTGTGTGTGTGTGTGTGTGCATGCATGTGCACGCACCAGTCCTGGGGCTTCAACTCAAGGCCTGGGCACTGTCCCTGAGCTTTTTTGCTCCGCTTCTGGCTTTTTTCTTTTTGGTGGTTAATTGGAAATAAGAGTCTCTCAGACATTGTTATCTTGCATGATTTCAAACCTTGATCCAGGCTGGGAAGGTGGCTCAGTGGTAGAGCTTGCCTTGCATGCCTGAGGCCCTGGGTTCGATTCCCCAGCACCACATAAGCAAAGAGAAAAAAGCCGGAAGTGGCGCTGTGGCTCAAGTGGTAGAGCGCTAGCCTTGAGCTGAAGAGCTGAGGGACAGCCCAGGCCCAGAGTTCAGGCCCCACGACCGGACCCAAAAAAAGAAAAAAAAGAAAATTCAAACCTTGATCCTCAGATCTCAGCCTCCTGAGTAGCTAGTATTACAGGTATGAGCCACTGGCGCCTGGCTAGGTCCTTTTGATTTTAAATCCACTCTCTCTCTCTCATCACTGCTGTTGTCTTTTGAATAATTCCTTGTGAACACACCAAGAAAAAATTCCTGCTTCTCAGGATGATCTAGAAACCTGTGGATATGAGAAATCCATTGTCAAGGTATATAGCTTGCATCTTCTGTCACCTCGCTTGAATAATAAAAGCACTTATTTACTGAGCATATTCTGTGTACCATGAAATATTGCATGGTATCATAGATATTATGCATATATCCATGTAAGTATGTGTATAGTTGTGTGAGGGGCTGTTACTTGTTCAGTCTCATAAGTGATTCAAGCAGAATTCTACTATTCTAGCCTAAGACTGTTTGGCTCTGAAACCACTATTTTAGAGCATTATTTTTCCTTTTCCACTTTGTTTCTTCTTATCTTTGGAATGCAGAGTGACTTTCAAACATGCTTTCATGTAAAACTAAATTTATTTTCTTTGTGCTTGTTATGTTGTAGACTTAAAAGAAAGGAGGCAAAACTATGAATTCCAAAAGCACTCTGACATTTGGACTTTTTTTATTAGTTGACCAAGAAAAATCATTGGCAAATTCATTTTTAGGTTGTTTATATTTCTGTTGTAGGTCAAAAATATGTTTATTTAAAGTCTCCAGAGCTTAGTTTAATTGACTTACTCAAGGTTTTGTTTTTGTTTTTGTTTTTTTGGTCAGTCGTGAAGCCTGAACTCTGTCTGGGCCTGGGCACTGTCCCTCAGCTTTTCAGCTCAAGACTAATGCTCTACCACTTGAGCCACAGTGTCACTTCTGGCTTTTTCAGCTTATGCGGTGCTGAGGAATCATGCATGCAAGGCAAGCACTCTACCACTAAGCCACCTTCCCAGCCCTCTCTTACTCAAGTTTTAAACACAGTCTCTTCTAAAGTGATGTAAAATCTACCCATCTTTTATAAGCAATCTACCATGATTTCTCAGTCAGATACAAATACTTTTTTTTTTGGTCAATTGTGGGGCTTGAGCTCTGGGCCTTGGTGCTGTAACTGAGCTCTTCAGCTCAAGGCTAGCACTTTACCACTTGAGCCACAGAAACACTTCCAGTTTTCTGGCATTTAATGGAGATAAGAGTCTCATGGACTTTCCTGCCCGGGCTGGCTTTGAACAATGATCCTCAGATCTCAGCCTCCTGAGTAGCTAGGATTACAGGCCACAAGTGCCCAGCACAAATAACTTAAAAAAAAAAAAAAAACTTTAGGTACAATTTTTAGGTTTTACATTTCAAGCAAGGCGTGAGGGTGTGTATCTTCTTACCTTCCAGTGAAGAGTGTCTTGTGTTGGTTTATCAAAAGCTTTCAAGTGAAGAAGAAATAGCACTGAAGATAGGGAGACAAGGGTAAGAATGGTGGCTGGAGCAGCTCCTAACTGGGAAGACCCAGAACAGAGCGCCTTGTGCTCACCTCCTCCAGTTATTTGACTAACAAATATTTACTGAGCACACATAATTACATGCTGGCTCAGTGGTGACACTAGTTATGCCCTCCTAGCACATGCAAGTAGACAAATCAGTAAGTTACTCGAGTTCCCTCTTCTATACACAATGTCTGCATGGCATAGAGGGTCTCCTGATCTGTAGATTGGGGACTATTATATACATATACATATGTATGTATATATTTGTATATATATTACATATATACCTTCTTACTACTTGTACAGCAGTGCCCTAAATGTGTTTTTTTTTAAATCATCTATGATTTGTTTCCTTGTTATAAAATAGAGGCCATAGGGGCTGGGAATGTGGCTTAGTGGTAGTGTGCTTGCCTAGCATGCATGAATAACTGGGTTCCATTCCTCAGTATCACACGGAAAAAGCCAGAAGTGGTACTGTGGCTCAAGTGTTAGAGTGCTAGCCTGGAGCAAAAGCTCATGGACAGTGCCCAGGCCCTAAGTTCAAGCCCCAGGACTGGCAAAAAAATAAAAAACAAAAAAACCAGAGGCCATAAGGTTATAATAAATGAGATAACAATAGCTCCTGTTTGTTGAGAGCAAACCTTATATCAGGCACTATAGTAATTATTTCATTTAGTCATCATAAAAACTGTAAGGTATGGGCTGGGAAGGTGGCTCAGTGGTAGAGTGCTTGCCTTGCACGCATGAGGCCCTGGGTTTGATTCCTCAGTACCACATACACAGGAAAAGCCAGAAGTGGCACTATGGCTCAAGTGGTAGAATGCTAGCCTTCAGCTGAAGAGCTGAGGGACCTCGCCCAGGCCTAGAGTTCAGGCCCCATGACCAACAAAGACAACAACAACAACAACAAACCTGTTAGGTATATTTATTCTCTTGCCAGCTTTATTTTAGACCTTACAGATCAACATACTGACATACAGACTGGTTAAGTAAATTGTGGTGCCTACAAGGAAAATAAGTGACAGTTTGAGCTCTAATCTTGATGATTGGTCAAAGGTTAAAGCTATAATCTCAACTACCAATCCAAAGTGTCTTCATCATGAAAGCTTAAGAATGAAAACCGGGCACCAATGGCTCAAGCCTTTAATCCTAGCTACTCAGGAGGCTGAGATCTGAGAATCTTGACAGTCTGGGCAAGAGACTCTTATCTCCAATAAACCACCAGAAAACCGAAAGTGGTGCTGTGGCTCAGGTGGTAGAACGCTAGCCTTGAGCTGAAGAATATTTCAAATAAGTAGTTTGATAATAATTCTCTGGGTTTTGTTTTTGTTTTTTGTTTTGTTTTTTGTAATACTATAAGGAAAACTTTTTTTTTGTCAGTTGTGGAGCTTGAACTCTGGGCCTGGGCGCTGTCCCTCAGCTCTTCAGCTCAAGGTTAGCACTCTACCACTACTGTACCACTTCTGTCTTTTTCTGCTTATGTGGTGCTGAGGAATCGAACCCAGGGCCTCATGCATGTGAGGCAAGCACTCTACCACTGACCCACCTTCCCAGCTCCCCTATAAAAACTTTTAAAATTAAAATTTGAATTTTTTTTTTTTATAAACACATTGGAAAATTGACCAAATAGAAAATTGAGTTATCCCTTGCAGGTGTAGAGTCTAACTACACTTTCAGTGCTTGTTTCTAGGCCACCATATCCCTCCTGCTCCAAAAGGCTTAGGCTTTGGAACAACTCTATTTATTCTTTGTGAAGGATATTTCCCCCCTAGTAGCTGCCTCACAAAAGCCTCAGCCTGTTCCTTGTCCAAAGTATTTTTCTTTGCAGGTTTCTTCTGAGCTTTTAATTCTTCAATCATAGACTTCATACCCAAGGTGGCTGTTGATCACTTACAAATATTAACTCCCTTAATTCATTAGATATTCCACTTCTCCCTCTTTGCTCATAATCATTTTTCTTTTTCTATTTAAAAATAGGCTTTGATGACCTTAGGCAACAACCTTGAAGGGAAAAAAATCACTAAAAGTAACACTTACCTGGTACTGAAGGTGAGAAGAGTGGAGAAGGCGAATGGAATTGATATTTATTCAATCCTTCTCTATGTCAATAAATATGTATAATATTTATTGAGCACCTATGGTGATCCTGAAGCTGTGTTTCTGTTGCTGCTAATCTATCAGATTTTTACCACACTATTGCAAAACAAGTACAGTGAGCCATAAAGAAGTTGAGTAATTTCCCCCAAGGTCACATGACTGATTGTTGACACAACCTAGTTTCATAGTCAGGTCAGTCTGCTCACAGTCTCTGCTAGTTCCATTATATCTTTCTGTTTTGCTCAGGTGATGCTGGGAAAGGAATTCTCAGAGATTCTCAGCTGATAAGCCCAAAGATTAAGTCCAAATTGGTACACTCACTGTCCCTTGTTCTTGAATTGGTTGATTTAGGCTCTAGAGAGGCTGGACAATTAGAGAAACCAATAAAAAGTTGTCTTTCTTATACATTCAAGAAACCAGGCCTTGATTCTGGAAAAAAATCTCAGTAGTTTCAAAAACTAAGTTTTACAAATTGCTAATTGTCTTGGAAAATGCTAAATAACACCATTTTCTAGCATCTGGAGGCTCTGTAGTGAGTAAAGTTTTTATACATCTGAGTGGCAGGTCACTAGAAAAGGTGGGGACCAGGCTTCTTTGAACAAGTGATGAGAACTCTCCAATAGCAAGTAATATAGGAAGTAAGGGACACCATTTCTGCTTGGAGCAGTCCAAATGGAGTTAGAAAGAGGTGGTGTCTAGTAAAAGGTTTCCTGGGATAAATCACAGATTTAGTCTCATATATTTCAATGAACTTTACCAAATACTCACCCTGTGCCAGCCATTTTGATAGTGGATGATGGCAAAGTGATATATGGCCCCTGCACTGAAGTTTTAAGTTTACTAGGGAACTGGTATGGACACAAGTGATATAAGACTGTAATGGGGCAGGGGGGCTGGGAAGGTGGCTCAGTGGTAGAGCGCTTGCCTTGCATACATGAGGCCCTGGGTTCGATTCCTCAGCACCACATAAACAGAAAAAGCCGGAAGTGGCGCTGTGGCTCAAGTGGTAGAGCACTAGCATTGAGCTGAAGAGCTGAGGAACAGTGCCCAGGCCCAGAGTTCAAGCCCCACAACTGGACCCCCCCCCCCCCCAAAAAAAGGAATGTAATGAGGTACTTTTACTACTGAGATACTTTAAAGACAGGCTGGAAGAGACCCAGTACTAGGCAGGGCGGGGCTCATATCTTTACTGCTTCTGAATGACAAGGATTTGTATTCAAGCTCATCAAGCATCCATTTATCCCATTGTGCTAAACAATGCCATCTTGTAGGTCCATTTTGAGATATATCACAAAATGAGACTCATATCATGATGATAGGCTAAAATTTGTTGTTTCCTTTTATCAGTATTGAGTTTTCAAGTCAAGGTCTCATACTTCCTAGGCAAGTGTTCGACCACAGAGCCATACAGCTAGCTACTTCATTTATTTGAAAAATATATGTAGGGGCAATGGTATAGCTTAGTGTTAGGGTGCTTACCTAGTATGTGCAGAGACCTTGGTTTGATTACCCAGAATTTTTATCATCATCATCATCAACAATAACAGTACAAGTACTTGGTGGGAAACAAAACAAACTCTCCAGTTGCCAGGCACCAAAGCAATGGCTTCATGCCTGTAATCCTAGCTACTCTAGAAGCTGAGATCTGAGGATCTCAGAAAATGACAGAGGTGGAGCTGTGGCCTTGAGCACAAAAGCTCAGAGACAGCAGCCAGGCCCTGAGTTCATGCCCCAGGACCCATACATACAAAACAAAACAACCCTCCAACAATCCTAAAGACTATAGAGTATATGTCTCCCAACCAGTGTAATCCCTTGTCCCTAGTTTACCTCCTTAGAAGTGATCATCTTTTCAATCCCTTATATCACTGCAGAGCTATTTTCAGATGTAACATATATATGTGTATACATATCTTTAAGTTTTACGAAAATTATAGTATACTGCTCTGTTCTTTGCTTTTTAAATTTATTTTCTGGTGATACTTATATATCAATATAGATTGCATCTATCTTTCTCCCTCCCTTCCCCTTCCTTCCTTCCTTCCTTCTTCCCTTCCTCCCTTCCTTCCTTCCTTCCTTCCTTCCTTCCTCCCCCCCCCCCCCCTTCTTTCTGTCGTGGGGCTTGAACTCTGGGCCTGGGCACTGTCCCTCAGCTCTTCTTCAGCTTAAGGCTATCACTCTACCACCTGAGCCACAGCACCACTTCCACTTTTCTGGTGGTGTATTGGAGGTAAGAGTTTCATGGACTTCCCTGCCCAGGCTGGCTTTGAACCAGGATCCTCAGATCTCAGCCTCCTGAGTAGCTAGGATTATAAGGGTGAGCCATCAGCACCCAGCTTCCTTTCCCTTTCCCTTCCCTTTTCCTTTTCCCTTTCCCTTCCCCCTCTCTCTCTGTCTCTGTTTCTCTCTCTGTCTCTGTCTCTCTGTCTCTCTCTGTCTCTCTGTCTCTCTCTCTCACCTTCCCAGCCCCATATAGTTCATTTTCAACAAACATTTTTTTATGATAGGATTTCCCTGTGTAGCTCAGGCTGGCTTCAAACTTAATATCCTCCTACTTCAGCCTCATGAATGCTGGGATTCCAGGTATGTTCCATCACACTTGGTTTCTATTCGTTTAAAAGTTACTTATGGACTACTTTGTTTAGAAATTTGCCCCAACCTAACCTAATGACAGGAAGTTAAAGAAACTAATAAAAGTAGTTAGCACGTAACAAACTGGTGAGGCATAGCATAGACATGATCCCTATAATAAAAATGAGTCTTGCCGGGCGCTGGTGGCTCACACTTGTAATCCTAGCTACCCAGGATGCTGAGATCTGAGGATCGTGATTCAAAGCCAGTCCGGGAACGAAAGTTCTGTGAGACTCTCCAATAAACCACCAGGAAACCGGAAGTGGCACTGTGGCTCAAGTGGTAGAGCTCTAGCCTTGAGCTGAAGAGCTAAGGGACAGCACCCAGGCCCAGAGTTCAAGCCCCAGGACAGACAAAAACAAACAAAAAAATCTTTAAAGATATTCAAGCAAGCCAAGCTGATTCATAATCCAATATGTGTTTGGAGAAGCTCTGGAATATATGGAAGATAAACTGGAAGTGACAAAACTATATGAAAGAAAAAAAACCCAGTAAGTTGAAAGGTTGTTGCAATCCTGAACAAAGCCATTGCCAGAAAGAGTGAAGATGATGAAACCAATCTGAAAGGCATTTCATAATGAGAATCAAAAGCACTTAATAGACAGTGGTATAGATGTGTATTTCCAGCACTTGGAGTCCAAGGATATAGAGTATTCAAGGCTAGCATGGGCCACATTATGAGGTTGGGACCAACCTGGGCTGGAGGGCAAGACCATTTCTCAAAAAACAAGTGAAATGGAAACAAGAAGATTTTCTTTGCTGCTGTTTTTGTTTTCTTTTCTTTTTGTCTTGTTTGCTCCCTCACCTGTCTATGGGAGGTAAGGGGGAGGGGCACAAAAATGAACAAATGCAGCAGTGGTATTCTCTAGACACTGTGTTGACAAATGAACTTAGAACTTGTGGGTGGTAGTAGGAGGGAAAAACTGGAAGAGATGGATGATGTTGTTCAAAAAGAAATGTACGCATCACCTGACTCTGTACATCACCTTTATAATAACAATAAAAAATTAAATTTGTTTTAAAAGATGCTAAGCTGTAAGTATAACATCACCTATCTTTGCAAATAGTATGTTGGTTTGAAAAACACTGGAAGAGAATGTTAAAAAGGAATGACTAATTATAATTATTCCTCAGAGATGCAATTTGGGTGAGTGACTGTTGCTTATTGATACTTGGCAAATACCTTCTATACCTTATAGAAGGTATTTCACTGGATCTTTCACCCAGTGGAAACCCCAATAATTAAAAAAAAAAAAGAAAGAAAACCAACCAAGCAAGCAAATAAAGGAACTTGATGACCCAATAAGTGTCACATCAAAGGAAAGAAAGATTTATTTTGTCAGAAAATATGGTATCTGACATTACTAAGTCCTATTAAGTAAAGGTTTGTGTTAGCTACATATATATTTATATGTATGAAAATTTCAAATGACTAAAAATGCATATATACATATTGTATTTGTTCAGTTTTTACAGTAGTCCTAATAGAGAAAAATTACAATAAATTTAAATATGAAATGAGTACTATCTACTCACACCAGTAATCCTAGCTACTCAGGAGGGTGGAATCTGAGGATCAAGGTTCAAAGCCAGTCTGGGCAGAAAAGTCTGTGAGACTTTTATCTTCAATTAACCAGCAAAAAGTCAGAAGTGGAACTGTTGTTCAAATGCTAGAGCTCTAGCCTTGAGCCATAAAGCTAAGCCATAGCACAAGGCCTTGAGTTCAAGCCTCAGTACTGGCACATACACACACACTCACACACACACACACACACACACACTCACACACACACACACACACACATTTCAAATAGGAAAAAAAAAACTAATTAGGAAATTGCCATGAACAAAAACTAAAAATAAAAATGATTGGATTTCTCAGAAGGATTTATAATGGAATTTAGAGTTTGACACAAATGAAGACAAAACTCTTTTTCTAGTTTAAGCAATCTAGACTTAAATAAAACATTAAAGGGAGAAAAATTGTCTTTACATCATGCAAGGAAGCAAATTACTCATATCACTTCCAAAGCACCAGGGGTTTGTCCCTGAGCTATCATGTCATCATTACAGTTTAAATATAACAATTCTCAGGAGATACTCTTATACTCCACAGCTCTCTCCATTCTAAGTTGACCAGAGTCACCTCTTTACAGGAAAGAAAACCCATACTCCCCCACAAAGAAAAACTCCACTGTCTCCTTTCTTCCTTTCCTTTTTCCCTCTTTCTCATTACTCTGTAACTCATTTGGGAAAAACCTGTCAACTTGACTTAAGACTTTTGGTAATATAAATATAGTCATATTCAAATATTACTTAAAAGTGTCTCACCAAGAAGATAACATCTGGGGCTGGGAAGGTGGCTCAGTGATAGAGTGCTTGCCTTGCATGCCTGAGGCCCTGGGTTCTATTCCTCAGCACCACATAAGCAAAAAGAAAAAAGCCACAAGTGGCGCTGTGGCTCAAGTGGTAGGTAGAGCCCTAGCCTTGAGCTGAAGAGCTGAGGGACAGCGCCCAGGCCCAGAGTTCAGGCCCCACGACCGGACCCCCCCCCCAAAAAAAAAGATAACATCTTCATATATATATATATATATATATATATATATATGTATATGTATATATATATATATATATACACACACACACATACTGTTAAATCAGATGGGGATTGTGAACATATTATTAGCAAAATGACTTTAAAAAGGTAATGGACTGTTGAAAGAAGAAAAGTTTGATTATTGGAACTGTAAAAGTAGACTGTATCATTGGCTATCTTGAAGAATTCATATGTTTATATTCTACTCTTAACACTTACCTACTTGCTAGCTTCCTTTTATATGTGTTATTAGTTTTTATTCTCAGCCTTTTCAGTGGATAAATTCCTCCATTATTGTAACTGCCCAGTGTTTGCTGAGCTTAGCGAGATAATTGTTTGCTTGACTGCTTACTATTTTGTTCCCAAAGCAAATTAATTACTTGATATAGCAAGTCCCTAAAGAAGACAGTTCAAAACAAAACAAACAAACAAAAAAAAAAAACAAAAAAAACCACTAAACCAGAATGTAAATATTAACAAGAATATCTAACAATGAATCAACAAACATTAATTCCCCAGGAAGTGGCTTACAATGTAAGGTACAGAAGTGACAAAATAACTCTTTAGTTTCCTAAATAACACAGAGCTACAGTTTCAAATTTGCAAAACTGGGATTTGGACAAGAGGGAACTTGAATAGAATGTAGTGGTACAGTCCTGTAACCTCAACACTCAGAGTTCAGAAACAGGAGGAGGATCATAATGGGGGAGAAGCTGGGGCTTGATTTGATGCCAGATCATATAAACAAACAAGAAAGAAGAGGTCAGAGTCCCTAAAGGCTCCCATCACCTTTGAAACCACCTGAGGAGTGAGTAGCAGAGGAATAGAGAACAGATTTGTTCTATAAAAGAATCCAGACAAAAGACTAGAGGAGAGAGTCTACCGGGAAAGACTTTCTGGGAAAGTCATCCCTTTCTTTCAGCTTCCCTAGAGAAGGGTGTGGATCTTGATTATTCAAGTTTCCTAAGGGCCTTCATCAGTACCTGACAAAGAGCAAGTTTTGTGACATGAACTGAATAAATAGAAATAGAATAGGCTGTCATGGGAGGTATGAGTTCTGTGTCACAGTTAATTCTATTTAAAGGCTCTGGAATTGTGAGATTATATATATATATATATATATATATATATATATATATATATATAATCACTAGTCCTGGAGATTGAATTTAGGGCCTGAGTACTGTTCCTGAGCCGCTTTTTGTTCAAGGCTAGCACTCTACCACTTGAGCCACAGAGCCACTTCTGGCTTTTTCTATGTATGTGATACTGAGGAATTGAACCCAGGGCTTTATACATGCTAGGCAAGTAGTCTACCATTAAGCCACATTCTCAGCCCTGTGATTCTTGCACTCTAAGATCTCTAAGGAGTTTTCAAACTGTCACCATAATAAGATCAGCCTGCTCTCTACCAGATACTTTACCTACAAAATCTGTCTCTAATCTTACTTACCCTTTTCTCTCTGACTTTGCTGACACTCTCCTAACTCAAGATAGCATATTTTGAAGTGAATGTGACTACTAACGAGATACCTAAAGGCTCCTTGATTCTACTTTTGCAGCCACTGTAATGTCATAGTTCTGTAATGAGCTATCCCTCCTGCTCAAAATCTTTTGGTAGGAAAAAATAAGGGGAATAAAAACTGGGGTGGGGGAGTGTTAAATTATATTATTTTGTTTTTTTATTTTGTTTTATTTATTATGGGGCCTGAACTCTAGGCCTAGACACTGTCCCTTAGCTCTTTTTTTCCCTTTTTTTTTTTTTTTTTTTTTTATTTATTGTGAAAATACTGTACAGAGGGGTTACAATTACATGGGCAAGATAATGAGTACATTTCTTATCAAGCATTGTAGCCTCCTCCTTTGTTTCCCCTTCCCATTCCTTCCCATCCTCCCCCCACCCCCTCACCCCCTCACCCAATCCTCCTCACTCCCTCCCCTCCCTTAGCTCTTCAGCTCAGGGCTAGCACCCTACCACATGAACTACAGTGCTACTTCCGGATTTTTTTTCTGCTTATGTAGTGCTGAGGAATCGAACCTATGGCCTCATGAGTGCAAGGCAAGTGCTCTACCACTGAGCCACCTTCCCAGACCCAAATTATATTGTTTATAGTGATATACTTGCTTACTTGGAGAAAAACAGCAACTAAATAACTATTACAAATAGGAAGATAATTCAGTTCTGTAGTTAGTGAAATGTGACTGTGTTCCTGTGATCTTCTGGGATGGGTGCTTTCAGTTTGGTTTCAAAGAAGTTAATATGTATTGATCAAGCAAACAATGACTTGTTTAGTAATAAAATGAGTCAGAGGCATGGCTCAAGGGTTAGAGTCCTTCTTAGCAAGCATAAGGCCTTCAGTTCAATCCCCAGTACTACCTCCCCAAAATTAACAGTAATGTAAATAAAATAATAATAAATTAAAAATAAGACATTAGCATAGGCTGGATGCCAGTGGCTTACAACTGTAATCCCAGCTACTCAGGAAGCTGAGATCTGATGATCACAATTCAAAGCAAGCCCAGGCAAGAAAGTTAATGAAACTCATCTCTAATTAACCACCAAAAAGCCAGAAGCAGAGCTGTGGCTCAAGTGGAAGAGTGTTACTCTTGAACAAAAAAGCTCAAGGACAATGCACAGACTCTAAATTCAAGGCACACACACACACACACACACACACACACACAAAATCAATCAAGAGAAACATATATAGAAATAAGCAATGTGCACAAGACCCACATGAAAATACTAAGGAATGAAAGAATTTCAGCAATTAGAAAGGCAGCTATACTCATGGATAGGAACCGTCAGCATTAGAAATAGAATCTATAAAGTTTGATCAATAAAAAGTCTATTTTTTTGAGAATTAGATAAGCCAATTCTCAAATTCATGGAAAAGAAAAGAAAAAAAATAAAAACCACTTATTCATTGACTACTTATTCAATGATGGTGGAGAAAAAATCATTTCAAGAAAAAAATTAGCTTGAAGCTATTTCTCATACTCTGTACCAAAAATATTTTTCAGATAAGTAAAATACTTACTATTTTTTAAATTAGGAATTTTTAAATTTCAGAGTACAAAAGAAGCTGTCATTAATAAAATGGTTATATATATTTAAAAAACCAAGAATAGAGGCTAAAAAAGAGGCTAAGATAAATGACTAGACTTAAAAGTGAAATTGGTAAGGCTTGGAATGTCATCTCAGTAGTGGAACTAACATGCCTGAAGTTCATGGATTTGATCTCTAGGACCACCTCTCTGCCTACACAAAAGGGAATTGGTGGGCTGGGAAGGTGGCTCAGTGGTAGAGTACTGAGTTCCATTCCTCCCACGACTGGAATTAAGTCGTGGGAGGAATTAAGTTTTTATATTTCCTTTTTTCCACATAGGAAAATGCAAAGATCCAGTACCATTGATTGGAAGACTATTTTTTCTCCTATTCCACCTTTCTTATAATACAGATAGTTACATAGGAGTTTTCATTCTATTCCATTGTTCTATTTTCTATTCTTGCTCCATTACCATACTGGCTTAGTTTTTATAGCTTTGCAGTAAATCTTGGTTTATGAGGGTGCATTTATTGGTACTTATTTTTTTTCTTAAAACTGGCTTCCCTATTCTTGGTCCTTTCTATATCGCTATAAATTTTTATTTTTTTATTTCATTTATTTATTTTGTCCGGTCAGAGGGCCTGAACTCTGGGCCTGGGCACTGTCCCTGGGCTCTTCAACTCAAGGCTAGCACTCTACCACTTGAGCCACAGCACCACTTCCAGCTTTTTTCTTTTTGCTTATGTGGTGCTGAGGAATCAAACCCAGGGCCTCATGCATGCAAGGCAAGCGCTCTACCACTGAGCCACCATCCCAGCCCAGAATAATAAAATTTATAGGAGACTATCCAGTGTGAAATAGATGAAAAGTTCCTAAACATAATTTAATAAAACACCACTGCACAGGTAATGACAGGTAATTTGACCATAATGAAATGAACAATGAACAATGAAATGAACATCTATACATCTCATTAAACTGGGAAAAAACAAATCACAGAGTGTGATAAGACATGTATCTAACATAATCTGCAATTTTGCCAGTCGTGGGGCTTGAACTCTGGGCTTGGGTGCTGTCCCTCAGTTCTTCAGCTCAAGGCAAGTGCTCTACCACTTGAGCCACAGCACCACTTCCGGCTTTCTGATTTATTGAAAATAAGAGTCTCACAGACATTCATGCCTGGGCTGGCTTTCAATGGTGATCCTCAGATCTCAACCTCCTGGGTAGATAGGATTACAGGCGTGAGCCACCAGTGTCTGGCAAGACTCAGATTTTATATATAGGAAAAAACAGTGACAAATCAATAAGAAAAAGAGCAAAACAATCTAATTTTATAAATGAGCAGGTTACTTGAATAGACACTTCACAGAAGAAGATATCTGGATGGCCAATGAACATGAGTATTGAGGGAAATATCAATCAAATCCACAGTGTGATACCACTGAATATCCACCCAAATTAGGAGGAGGGGGAGAGGAAAAGAAGGAAAAGGAGGAGGAGGAGGAGGAGGAGGAAGAATGACATTGATAAATACATATATATATATATATATATATATATTGTACTTATAAACTGATGTATTGAATTGAAACTCTTTTGAATAAAGATAATTAAAATAATAAAAAAAGAAAGAAAAAAGGAAGAAAGTGGGGGCAGGAGAGATGACATATGTTTGTAATCCTAGCAATCACTTAAAAGGCTAAAAAGATTTGAAAACCAGCTTTAGCTACACAGCAAGACTGTACCTTAAAATGAAACAAAACAGTGGAGGTATGGCTCAAATGATAGAGTGGCAGTTTGGCAAGCAAGCTGGAGCTAGCTCAAAGCACTAAGTTCAAACCCCAATACCACAAAAAAAAAAAAAGACTTTTTCAAATTTCACCTGATACCAGTGGCTCATACTTGTAATTCTAGCTGCTCAGGAGACTGAGATTTGAAAATTGAGGTTCAAAGCTAGACTGACAGACAAATCTGAAACACTTATTTCCAACTAACCACAAAAAAAACTGGAAGTGGAGATGTGTGCAAGTGGTAAAAGACCTGAGCAGAGAAAACTGTGTAAAAACATAAGATTCTGGCTTCAAGCCTCAGTACTGGGGATAAAAAGGGGAGGAAATGGAAAAAAGAGGGCAAACAACATCAATAGCTCTTCATATAACCAATAGGGAAAACTCTGGTATTAGGTATGAAAATTGTGCATATGTGTACATATAACCCAGAAACTCTGATCCTAGGAATATACCCATCAGAAATGCACATACAGGGGCTGGGAAGGTGGGTCAGTGGTAGAGTGCTTGCCTTGCATGCATGAGGCCCTGGGTTCGATTCCTCAGCAACACATAAGCAGAAAAAGCTAGAAGTGGTGCTGTGGCTCAAGTGGTAGAGCACTAGCCTGGAACTGAAGAGCTGAGAGACAGCGCCCAGGCCCAGAATTCAGGCCAAAACAGCAACAACAACAAAACAGAATGTGCATCAACCAAAAAAAACAAGTCAGGGCTGGGAATGTGGCTTAGTTTCAATTAGATTTGATTCCTCAGTACCACATAAACAGAAAAAGCCAGAAGTGGTGCTACGGCTCAAGTGGGAGAGTGCTAGCCTTGAGCAAATGAAGTTCAGAGACAGTGCCCAGACCCTGAGTTCAAACTTCAGGACTGCCAAAAAAAAAAAAAAAAAGTCAGAAAGGTCCATGAGAATCTTAACTCTAATTAACCACCAGAAAAACAGAAGTGGTGCTGTGGTTCAAAAGAGAAGAGGGCTGGCCTTGAGCAACAACAAAAAACCTCAAATATATTTACAGCAGCATTTCACTGGGGATGACAAGACCTCACCAGCCTTCTCCTTCCCCCATAGTTGGAATAATAGACACTGCGATCACACCCAGCCATTGGTTGGAATGAAATCTCCTGAACGCTTATGTCCTACCTGGCCTCAAGCCATGATATCCCCTTATCTCTGCTTCCTAAGTAGCTAAGATGAAAGGAGTGAGCCACCATGCCAGACAGCATTCAGCATTCTTTTTTCTTTAAAAATTTAAACTTTATCTTACATTATATAGGAGTCAGCCTTCTTAATATGAATGGAAAAACCAGAAACAATCAGCATCACCACAAATGCTAGAATAAATGAACAAGTGACAGAACAATATACATACAATGAAGAAATTAATATACAGAGCATATTAAATGAAAGAAATCAAACTGAACGAATGCTGTTTCCGTTATCCCATTCTTGTAAAAAAAAAAAAAACCAAGCAAATTAAACTACAGTGTTAAGAAATTATTAGGAATTATGTCTTTTTTATTTTTGTCAGTCATGGGGATTGAACTCAGGGCCTGGGCACTGTCCCTGAGGTCTTCTGCGCAAGGCTATTGCTCTATCACTCTAAGCCACAGTGCCACTTCTGGTTTTCTGGTGTTTAATTGGAGATGAGTCTCACAGACTTTCCTGCCCAGGCTGGCTTTAAACTGTGATCCTCAGATCTCAGCCTCCTGAGTAGCTAGTATTACAGGTGTGCACCACCAGCACCTGGCTTTTTTCTTCTTTTTTAACAGTCTTGCTATGTAGACTTAGCTGGCCTGGAACTAATTCTCTTATCTACCTCTGTGTGTCTCTCTGTCTGTCTCTATCTCTATATCTCTTTCTATAATAATACTTGGGTTTGTTCTTACCACATAGATGCTCTACCATTTGACCCATGAGCTCAGCAGCCCTGGCCTAAAACTCTCAATTCTCCTACTTCAGCCTCCCAAATTCCAGAATTCTATATGGAGTATGTCACCACACCATTTCCCTGTTTATTTCCTGTACAGTACTTTTCACAATTTACTTGCTTATTTATTTGATGACATTTTATCTTCTTCTGTAAAATATAAGCTTCTTGAGGGTGGGTATTTAGTGTGCCTTTCTCATTGCTATGTCACCCAAGTTCTCACAAAGTCGTAGCCCATATGTATTTCTTAATAACTGTCTTTTGAATATGCAAACACATAAGGAATATGTAAATAAGAAAACAACTGTCTACATTTAGAACAAGATTCAAGTATATACAAAGAACCAATGGCATCATTATCTGGAAGTTATAGAGGATATTTGTCCTTATGTATTATGAGCCTAAGAATGAAATACTCAGCATTCAGATGTACTATCCAATCTACGTCCCTACAAGATCCTTTCTTCTTCCTGGGTAGTCTGACAAGTTACTGAAGAAAAAAAAAAAAAGAAATGTAAAAACAGACCACCAGCACCAAATGGAGTTCCTTTGATGTCCTAATCAGAGATGGCCTGAAGTGCCTTGTTAAGGGACATTAAAGATGCTTGACTTTTGAAACCTGGTAGTTTGTACTTGAAACAGTTATGTGGGAAGAGGAGAGAGTGAGTGAGTAAGTGAATGAGTGAGTGGCTTCCTCTGGGCAAAGTATGCCATGTGTCCCACCTACTTGTCCATTTGCTTTATTATTTATATGTGTGTGTGTGTGTGTGTGTGGAAGCAGGTTTTACAGTAAAATAAGGGCAGGAGAGAATAAAAAGACACATATAAAATTTGGAAGTGAAGAACTTATAGAGGCAGAGGGCCAATAAGTGCCAAGTACTTCAAGTAACCCCCAGGAGTCTGCCATTTAATGGATGGGGGAATGGAGTTACGGCCATGACTGAGAGCCTCATCCTGGTGCCATGGCTCATGAAGTTCACAGTGGTGTCTGTGAAAAGCTCTGGAAACCAGAATGCATATCTGATTCTTGATATTTTTCATATTTTATCAAAAGAACATTGTATACTGGTTTAGAGATTGCCTCATAAAATCTTTAGCTAGTATTATGGATAATGAATTTTTAATTGTATATTAGGTGGTGATATCTGATCTACACAACTGATCTCTCCCATCTCCAGGTTTTCATCAGAGAACAGTAACTGTTGAAATAAACAATACCTATATTGCATATAGACTTCACACAGTAAGAGTTAACATCTGCCATGTCTTAGTCCACAGCAGGGTGGAGGGAGGCTGAGAAAGTGAGAACTTAATAGCTCTGCTTCATCTTGTAGAAGATGAGGGAAAAGAGAGCATGGAGCAAGAGAATGTATCATAAGTCAGACTTAGAGGCCATCCAGATGGATCCCTATGTCTGACTACAAGGGAGGCCAACAAATGCAGTCTTTTCATGAGGTTATGAGAAAAAGGGAATTGTTTTGGTAAACTAGTTAGCACTTGCCCACTAGTATTGTTAACTATAAAGGTTTTGTTGGCTCTCCTGCTGAGTCAGTGTATGGAGAGACACAGTGACAGGTCAAAAAAGAACCTTATTAACAAACTGGCATAGTGGAAGACTATAGACACTTTTTCTTCTTCTTTTTTTTTTTGCTGGTCGTGGGGCCTGAACTCTGGGCCTGGGCACTGTCCCTCAGCTCTTCAGCTCAAGGCTAGCACTCTATCACTTGAGCCACAGCGCCACTTCGAGCTTTTTCTGCTTATGTGGTGCTGAGGAATTGAACCCAGGGCCTCATGCATGCCAGGCAAGCACTCTACCACTGAGCCACCTTCCCAGCCCGACTGTAGACACTTCTATTAGTATCTTACTCTTTGCCCTATAGGAGAGTCATTGGTTACTTAAGGGAAGGTATATGGATCCCAGACAAGTGGGACCCTCAGTCGTCTACTGTTTCAAAAAGTAAACTTTAGCCAGGTGCCAGTGGCTCACACCTGAAATCCTAGCTATTCAGGAAGCTGAGGCCTATGTATGGCCATTCAAAGTTGCCCAGGCAAAAAAAGTCTGAGAGACTCTTATTTCCAATTAAACACACACACACACACACACACACACACACACACACACATACACACAAACCAGAAATGGATCTGTGGCTCACGTGGTAGAGCACTAGCCTTGAGTAAAAGAACTCGAGGACAGCATCTAGGTCCTGGTTTCAAGCCTCAGGACTGGGCACACACACAAAAAGATAGTCTCTCTAGAGTGTGGGCTGTGGACATCTTATCTCACTTTCATAAGTAGGCAAGAGTCCAGACATAAATGATAGGATTATGTGTTCATTCCAGTAACTTGTGTCTGTCATTTGTTTTGGCCAGCATTTCTGGCAAGCACCCTTCCAGGTGTGACCTTCTCCATAATGCAAGACTAGAGAGCATGCAGGAAGGGAGTGTCTGTGTATTCCTTACTAACGTTAGTGTAGAGTTAATCTGTAAAAGATAGACTTTAGTGGGCAATGAGTCCTTAAGAAAGCTGGCAGAAGGAGAAACTTGTGAGAACCAACTTTTGATGGTGTGTGCATCCAGTACCTTGAAGTGTAGTACTAAGTTTGTAAGGAGTTTTACTTAACTCAGCATCTGTATGCATGTAGAAAGGGTTTGGCATTACTGCCAAACGTGAGAATGATTAATACCACAAGTGAGGTGAGGTGGTTCTAGTACTAATTAGTCTCATGTTCTAAGAAGTTGTTGGTTTCCCAAAGTTGCATAGCAAGAATTGGGATTAAATCTAACTCCAGTTTATTAAAATACTAGAATACATTTCATTGAGGCACTTGACAAATGTAGGTTTTGCCCTTATACAGACAGGTCACAAATTTTCTTATTGGACTATTTTCATTTGTCATTCATAAAGGAATCTGATCCAATTATTGCTTAGGATAGGAATAGTTATTACTACTTTGTAGCTGCAGGTCCTGTTGCTTAAACTACTCATCTCCAAAGTGGAGTGTGTAGGACAGCCCACGGAGGTGCCATAAGAATTTTTATAACTTCTGCTTATGTTGTTATTCATTAAAAAATTGTATTCTAATATGAGTCCTGGTGATTCATGTTTACTAAGGAGGTAGAGAGCAGGAGGATCATAGTTGGAGGATAGCCAGGACAAAAGTTTTTGAGATCCCCATCTCAACATAAAATGCTGTTTGTGGTAGTGTGTCTGTTACCCTAGCAGTGGCAGGAAGTGTAAGTAGGAAGATTGAGAGGCCAGCCTAAGTAAAAATTATAACCTATTTCAAAAATAACCAGAGCCTAGAGGACTGGAAGTGCAGCCATGAGTGGTAGATGATCTCTCCAGCAAGTGTGAAGCCCTCATTTCAAACCTAAGTACTGCCAACAAACAAAACACTTCAGTTCCATTAACAGGGATGTGAGGTGGGCATCTATCTTCACATTGTCCTTTTCTTGGCAGTCAGATGAAGTATATATGGAAGCCTTTTCTCTTTCAACATTTTGCAACAACATAGTTGTTGCAATTTAGAAAGAGATGTATGGGGGCTGGGAATGTGGCTTAGTGGTAGAGTGCTTGCCTAGCATGCACGAAGCCCTGGGTCCAATTCCTCAATACCACATAAACAGACAAGCTGGAAGTGGTGTTGTGGCTCAAGTAGTAGATCACTACACTAGCCTTGAGCACAGAGAGGACAGAGCCCAGGCCCTGAATTCAAGCTCAGGGATGGAAGGAAGGAAGGGAGGAAGGGAGGAAGGGAGGGAGAGAGGGAGGGAGGGAGGGAGAGATGGAGGGAGAGAGAGAGAGAAATGTATGGTTTGAAAAAAATCCAATTTGACTGAATTAAATTTCACAAAGTGAACAATTATTTAAGGCAATTGCTGGAAAAACCTATAAATTAAGCCGGGCGCCCGTGGCTCACGCCTGTAATCCTAGCTACTCAGGAGGCTGAGCTATGAGGATCACGGTTCAAAGCCAGCCCAGGCAGGAAAGTCTGTGAGACTCTTATCTCCAATAAACCACTAGAAAACTGGAAGTGGCGCTGTGGCTCAAGTGGTGGAGCGCTCTTCTTGAGCTGAAGAGCACAGGGACAGTGCCCAAGCCCAGAGTTCAAGCCCCACGAATGACAAAAACAAAAACCTATAAATTAAAGGTGATATATGGTACAAAAACATGGCAAAACTGACATTTGTACTTTCTATGAGCGCCTCGTCAGTCATATTTGGAAGTTAAACACAATAATTAGGCCACTGCAGCTGGGCACTTCTGGCTCACACCTGTAATTCTAGCTATTCAGGAGGCTGAGATCTGAGGATCATGGCTTGAAGCCAACTCCAGCAGAAAAGTCCATCGAGACTCTTATCTTCAATTAATGCCAGATGTGGCACTGTGGCTCAAGTGGTAAAGTGCTAGCCTTGAGCAAAAGGAGCCCAGGGACAGCACACAGACCCAGAGTTCAAGTCTCAGGACTGGCAAAACAACAACAACAACAACAACAACATTGCAGCTCAGTGCTAGTGGCTCACACCTGTAATCCTAGCTATTCAGGAGGTTGAGATCTGAGGATCAAATTTGGAAGCCAGTCTAGGCAGGAAAAATCTAAGAGATTCCTCCTCCAATTAACCACAAAATGCTAGAAGTGAAGCTCTGGCTTCAATGGTAGAGCACTAGCCTTGAGCAAAAGAGCTCAGGGACAAGCACCTAGGCTCCAAGTCCAAGTTCTGTGACCAACAAAAACAAACAAACAAACAAACCTGATGTATCAAATCTGACAAGCTGACCAAAATCACTAAAAAAAAAACTGTTTGAATATTAATTTATATCAACTATTTCACAAAGTAGAAAAACCACAATATGATTTTTCCGTGAGTTAAAATAATTTCAATTTCATTCTACCCTTTCAGATTGTATGCCTACATTTCGTTATGCATATCTGTGCTCTTAAAGTACTGTTTATATATAACTTGTAATGTAATATACATATAGAGGAGAATATGCTCAAATTAAATATATTTTGAAATGTTTGATACAGAACAGTTTAAACTACCAGTTGAGAATCTAGTCTGTGAGAACCATGATGTCTAGTACTTAAAAAATAATGTAGTAAGAGTGGGTTGCTATAATTAATATCAGACTTAGTTCCAATGTCCTAGGAAGTACAGATGATTCTGATACAGATAGACTTTTCTTTCTTTCTTTCTTTCTCTCTCTTTCTTTGTCCTTTCTTTCTTTCTCTCACTTTCTTTCCTTCTTTCTTTCTTCTCTCTCTCTCTGTTTCTATTTCTATTTTTCCCTATCTTCTCCCCCCCCCACACACACATTACATACATACATACCACAAGTAAAAAATATATAATCTGGTCTCTCTGGAGAGAGTGTTATTGCTTGCCATTATAAAATCTGCTGCAATTTTATGCTAGAATTAAAAGGCATTGACTTGAGGAATTCCAGAACAGCCTCCTTCTCATCTTTCCCTTTTAGTGTAACTTGGAGAAACTCAGGAGGAACTCCTTTAACTCCCCATAAGGGCCTTCTCACCCGAAGCTACATTTTAAGTACTGCTTCTCATGAAGATTACCTTCCCTCCACCCTCAAGGTCCACCTTTCCTGCTCCATGCTCTCAAGCACACAGTATAGAGCTCAACCATGATGCTTTGAACATGGTTTTCTATCTGTGTCTGGGGTCCTGCTGAGTAACAGGCTCCAGTGGTGACACAGGCTAGTTCATTTATAGGCTTTGGAGTTAGACATTGCTACTCTATGATCTTAGCCTTCAACTTCATCTATAAAGTGGAGATATAATTTCCTAGGATGGTTTTGAATTCTTTTTTTGGGGGGGAGTTCTTTTTGCTTATGTGGTGCTATGGAATCGAACCCAGGGCCTCATGCATGCAAGGCAAGCACTCTACCACTGAGCCACCTTCCCAGCCCCCCCTAGGGTGGTTTTGAACACTTAATTAGTATAGCTTTTAAAAACTATTTAGCTCATATTAGGTGCTCAAAGAAAGCTATTGTAATTTTCTTCGTCCCTCCCTCCTAAACAATACACTATATAGCTGTTTGAATGTTTGCTGAAACAATGATAATCCAATTATTTTAAGATCTAAGATTCTCTTATAAAACATAGGTTTTCATTGGAGAGAGACTGGACAAATGGGACTATCTTAAAATAAAAAGTTTCTGCACAGACAAAGAAATAGCAACCAAACTAAAAAGAAAGCCCATTAATTGGGAAAAAATATTTACCACCAAATATCAGACAAGGGTCTAATATCCATTAAATACCGGAAATTCAAGAAACTAACCTCTCACAAATCTAACAAGCCAATCATGAAATGGGCAAGGGAACTAAAGAAAGACTTCTCAGAAGAAGAGATAAAAATGGCAAAGGAATACATGAGGAAATATTCATCATCCCTGGCTGTAAAGGAAATGCAAATAAAAACAACACTGAGATACCACCTTACCCAGTCAAAATGGCCCACATCATAAAGTCAACCAACGACAAATGCTGGAGGGGATGCGGAGAAAGAGGAACCATAAATGCATTGCTGGTGAGAATGTATACTAATACAACCGCTTTGGAAAACAGTATGGAGGTAGCTCAGAAAGCTAAATATAGACCTCCCCTATGACCCAGACATACCACTCCTAGGCATCTACCCTGAACAATAGGAACCAGTATACAAAGACACATGCACCTCCATGTTTATTGCAGCAGTGTTCACAATAGCCAAGATTTGGAAACAACCCAGATGCCCCACTACTGATGAGTGGATCCAAAAATTGTGGTTCCTATATACAATGGAATATTATGCAGCCATTAGAAAGGACAAAATAATGGCATTTGCAGGGAAATGGGTGGAACTAGAGCAGATTATTTTGAGCAGAGTAAGCCAAGAGCAAAGAGCAAATGGCACATGGTCTCCTCGATATGTGGATGTTAAACCAAAATACAAGAAGATATGACAAAGTAACAGGACTCAAGAAACAAAGGACAGCCACCCATTTTGTCATATCATTGCTAAATGACTCCGTGTTCTGGACCATATATATGGTAGATATATGCACCCAATGGAGGGAAGCCAGGAGGAGGAACAGAATAAGTGGGAACAGCCTACACTAAGCAAAATGTAAACATCACCTGATGTGGAAAAAATAACTTGTATTGTCAAAGCTCATAGAATTCACACACTGTATATACCATGATAATGGTAGATAATGGCCTTGTGAAGGTTAAAATGTGTTTGTGACTTTAACTAACTATCACTATTCCACAATACTGTGAAATATGTGAAATTTATGTAATCACCTAATCTCAGTTAAAGAAAAAAGGTGAGAGAAGGGATGGGTTAGGAGAGATGGGTGGCAATGTTGTCAGACACTTTGTACTCATATACTGTTTTTTAGAATGGGAACTTTTTGGTACAACTACTTAAAGATAATAATAAAAATTAAAAAATCCATTTATAGAGGAAAAAAATAAAACAGGTTTTCGTTGAGTAACAACTAACTTTTTTTTTTTTGCCAGTCCTGGGGCCTGGGAGCTGTCCCTGAGCTTCTTTTGCTCAAGTCTCACACTCTACCATTTGAGCCACTGCTCTACTTCTGGATTTTTGATAGTTTATTAGAGTCTTTTGCATGAGCCACTGGAGCTGGGCTAATAACAAACTCTTAAATGTTTAGTACATCAGGTGCCATGGTATATGCTTTCCACTCACTTTTGCTTCATTCTTACAGCTACCATATAAAGAAAATACCAGTAGAATCCCAAGTTCACATGTGAGAAGAGAGTCCTAACTGACCCATAGTTTAATAATGAAAATGAGATTGGAATTAGAACTTTCTGACTCTAGGACCTATCTACATTACTGAAGAATACTTAAGCCTAAGTGAAAAACCAATTTTCTGCCTTGCTTAGAGCAGGCCCTGTGATTTTTATTACCCAGAACAAGCTGTATATGAATTCAGAGCTAATGCTGCCTTAGGGTGTTATAAGTATCTCATGGAGACCCTCCTGTTACCTCCCCCAACAAGCTGTATCCTCTAAAAGCAAAGTATATAGCAGTGCCAGAAATCAGACCCTTTGAAGTATACAGCTCATGAAATGAACCTGCCTGGGCTCTAGTCCTTCTGAGTCAATGGGCAGACAAAAGGCCAGAGGCTCAGATGCAATAAGTTCCTAAACAGGTCCAACCACAATACCTCTACTCTCTTTGGCCTCTCATATCCTTCCAATTCAATTTCACCACAAGAAATCTATAAGGGAATGTGCCATAAATCTCAAAATTAGCATCTTGATTTTCCTTGGTGCCTTCCTCACTGATTACACAAAGTACAGCAGCCCTTCACAAGTGGCCATGGGGATGAACAGTAATTCAAGGAGCATCAGCAGTATATTAGGTTTTGGATTCAAATCAGCCAGGGTTCGAAGTCTCAGCTTTGCAACATTGCTGCACACCTTGGCAGCAGTTAAGTTTCTGCTTTCCTGTAACAAATTCAGTATGACAATATTAACAGAATCTTATAGAGCTGTAAGGTTAAAGAAGAATCATGAATGAAATGCAACAAATGCGAGTGTCTTTGCTCGAAGTGAATATTCAAATGTTAGCCATACTGTGTACCCTGGGGAAAGTGAACCAGAGATTTTCTCACTCTCTAGCCAGAGAGTTTATGTGAAAATTAAAAAGCCCATGGCTAATGGGTGCTTGTAATTCTAGCTAGGTAGGAGGCTGAGATCTGAGGATCATGGTCCAAAGCCAGCCCAGGTAGAAAAGTCCAAGTCTGTGGGACTTATTTCCAGCAAAAGAGTCAGAAATGGGGCTGGGAATGCCTAGCATGTATGAAGCCCTGGGTTCGGTTCCTCAGTGCCACATACACAGAAAAGCCCAGAAGTAGCGCTATGGCTCAAGTGGTATAGTGCTAGTCTTGAGCAAAAGAGGCTCAGGGACAGTGCCCCTAAGTGCCCCAGAACTGGCAAAAAACAACAACAACAAAAAAGCCAGAAGTGGAGTGTGGCTCAAGGGGTAGAGTGCCAGCCTTGAACAAAAAAGCTAAGGGAGAGAATTCTGACCTGAATTCAAGTACAGGCATTAACTAACTAAATAAATAAAAAATTTAAAAGGCCCTTGCACATATTTAAGTGTTCAAAACATTACTTTACTAGACCAGCAAACTCCCTCAAGGTTTCCTACTTTGAAATAATAGTAAACAACTGGAGTTTTTTCCATCACAAGGTTAGTTGCCACATAGTACTGCTGTGGTATATGAAAGAGAAAAATGATCCTGGAGCTTTGATAAGCATCCAGATAGCTGTTCTGGTTAGAGTATAGTAGACTTCGAAGATTCCACAGTCAGAGAAAGGCCAGATAGGTATTTAGGCAACTTGGTAGTGTACTGGCATGGTTTTCCTTTAACCAGTTTTATTTTACCCTTACAATTTTGTGGAATGTATCATATTAAGAATTACTTGTAATACTTGTTTTACCTGTTTTTTTTTTCTTTTCCATTATAAGCCAAGACCTTTTTTTTTTTTTTGTCATTTTTCTTTACTAAGATTCACAGATAAGGGAACTGGCCTAGAAGAGTTCCAAGTGAAAATCAGTAAGGAGAGTGGTAGAACAGGAAATAGAAATCATTTCATGTAGAAAGCCAGAGACAGGTTACCAATATGAGGCAAACTTTGGAACAAACCTTCATTTCTTCACCTATAAAACTGAATAATTTATACTTCAAAAACGTAAAAAAGATAGAGTATATATTATTGGATTTCTGGCTATAGCACATATTGATGAACATTTAAGCAAAATGGATGTAGTTTCTCTCACAAAAAGAACACAGTTGGGGATAGAGACATACCCAGTAGCACACACAGAACCATACAGACCCGTAAGTGAATGAAATGTCTCAGCTATCCAGATGCCCACATGTATTTCCAGGGATGAGTTCTTAACTTGGAGAATGGATCACAGAAGAGCTGGAAACATTCCAAAATGACGCATTTTGCACAAATATAGATGTGGAGGTTGTTAGGGAAAGGAGGGAATTTGGCTGTTTATGTATATAGTGGTGGGGAAATTAATGTATTAAATGAGTCCATAGCTTTTATAAACTTGTGAGAGGTTCATGGACTCACAACATTAAGAACTTCTAGCCAGGTGCTGGTGGCTCATACCTGTGATCCTAGCTACTTAGGAGGCTGAGCTCTGAGAATTGCTGTTAAAACCCAGCCCAAACTGCAAAGTTCATTCTTATCTCTAACTCACCACCAGAAAACTGGAAGTGGCATGAGGCTCAAAGTGTTGCGCAAGAGAGCTCAGGGACAACATTCTGGCCCTGAGTTCAAGCTCCACAACAAAGAAGAGAAGGGAAAGGGAGGGGAGGGGAGAGGAGGGAAGAGAAGGAGAGGAGGGGAGAGGAGGGAAGGGATAGAGAAAGACAGAAAGACTTCTACAAAGTATGAAAAAAATGCCAATTTATCCACTAAACGTGCACCAAACACTACATACAGGCACCATACTGTTACTATTTTTTTTTTGTGGGGGGGGTCCGGTCGTGGGGCCTGAACTCTGGGCCTGGGCGCTGTCCCTCAGCTCTTCAGCTCAAGGCTAGCGCTCTACCACTTGAGCCACAGCACCACTTCTGGCTTTTTTCTTTTTGCTTATGTGGTACTGAGGAATCAAACCCAGGGCTTCAGGCATGCAAGACAAGCGCTCTACCACTGAGCCACCTTCCCAGCCCCTGTTACTATTTTTGTGGTGGAAAATTACATGAGGGACAATAAGTCTAGTGGTAAAGTGCTCGTGTAGCATTCATGAAGCCCTGGGATCAATTCCTCAATACCACACACACAGAAAACGCTGGAAGAGGCTCTGTGGCTCAAGTGGTAGAGTGCTAGCCTTGAGCAAAAGCAGCTCAGGGACAGTGTCCAGGCCCTGAGTTCAAAGGGACAGTGTCCAGGCCCTGAGTTCAAACCCCAGGATTGGAAAAAAAGAAAAAAAAGACACAAAAAAGCAAATGTCTGAATTTTTCTAATGATTTATGACATAATGTTTTTCTCTTGGTTATGAAGACAGGCAGCTGTACCCCCTTTGAAAGCATCTCTTCCTGTTTATTTCAATGACTTAAAGAAGACACCATGTGTGAGGGGCCTAGTGTATGGTAAGCCCTCAGTTGTTAGTGTCTTACCCTTCACTTGTCAATTTAATGCCACATGTCTTCCCTGCTTCTTATGTTTTCTAGGGCTTCTTGTGATATTTATTGAAATGAGATCTTGCTGTCAGAGTATGTTATTCAGGGTAAGAATAAAAAAGTATGATGTAATTTCCCCATATTTGTACACCCATAAAGTATGTCAATATTATATTAATTTCACCTGCCCATGTAATTGTAACCCCTCTGTACAGTATGTTCACAAATAAAATTAAAAAAAATTATATTAATTTCTTAAATAATACAAGTAAAATTCCAAAGTTGTGGGGGGGGGGTTGTTTTTTGTTTTTGTCGGTCACGAACTTTGGGCCTGGGTGCTGTCCCTCAGCTCTTGCGCCACTTCCAGCTTTTTCTACTTATGTGGTGCTGAGGAATCAAACCCAGGGCTTTATGCATGCTAAGGCAAGCACTCTACCACTGAGCCACCTTCCCAGCCCCCTAAAAGTTGTTATACATATAATAGGTACTGTGTGAATAGAGGCTAATAAAAATATACAACAAAAACTTGAAATTAGCAGAATAAAGCTTCAGAACTAGAGGCAGTGAGAATAAAAGGAACACTAGCAAATTTTAATAGGTTCTATGAACTTTATAAACATGATAACTATAAGGAATCCACACATTCTATAAACCAGAAGACTGTTGCTCTTATTTTTTCCTGGTCCTGGGCCTTCAACTATGGATCTGGATGCTGTCCCTAAGCTCCTTTTGCTCAAGACTAGCCATCTACCTCTTGAGCTACAGCACCACTTTCAGCCTTTTCCTTGGTTAATTGGAGATAAGAGTCTCACAGACTTTCCTGCTTAAAAAAAAAAAAAAAAAAAAAAGGAGGGGTGGTCTGGCTTTGAATTGTGATCCTCAGATTTCAGCCTCCTGAATAGCTAGAATTACAAGTGTGAGCCACCAGCGCCCAGCAGCTGTGGCTCTTCTTGACAGGAGCTACATTCCCTTAACTTTGCTATGCAGTCTGACATCAAATCACAGTTTTTGAAGATATTATAATGCTTATTATAATGGTTTTATCTAGTCTACAGATGTGTCTCTCCAGTTAAACCTAAAGGATGAATCATTAGAGAAGAAATAATACACATACACCACAGCTTGCCTCTAGCTGGAGAACACTAAAATAGATCTTAGAAAAGGTCCATTTACAGATGAAATTGGGGGCCCAGAAGAAAGTGACTTTCTTTTCAAGAAAAAATTATTGGCAGAATCAGTACTAGAATCCTATGTCTACACCTCCAGATTAAGATAGATGAAACTTTACACAAAGTCCATTCCTGTTTGTGAGTCATATTTTTTTCACTAGTGTACCATATATTTGGGATTCAGAACTCTTATATAACTCAAAACACACCACCTATATCTATTCTTCCAGTCACACTGTTCCAATCAGTCTGTAATCTCCTCCCCAACTCCCCTGACCCTCATCCTCTATCTGACTCAACACATGCATACTTTATTAGCCCTTATTTTTATTTTTAATTTTATTTTATTTTATTTGAGAACATACTGTACAGAGGGGTTACAATTACATGGGCAGGATAATGCATACATTTCTTACCAAGCATTGCAGCCTCCTCCTTTGTTTACCCTTCACCTCCCTTCCCAGCCTCCCCCCTCCCTCCCACCCAATCATACCCCCCCCCCACCGACATTGTAAAGCTGGTTTTGACATGACATTTTGTACTTCTCATTGTTGCAACAGGTCCACCTGATTCCTTAAACGACTTGTTTGTCCCCATCTCCTCCACATGTTATACTGACATCAAATATAGTGAAAGCAGGGGTTATACTGTGGGGGAGGGACATACAAAGCAACAAAGAAAAAATCTTATAAATGCGTTAGAAACACCTGCATGAAAGAAACAAAAACATTAAAATACATATTTGAGGGTTCGTTTTCCTAACATCACATTATCTGACTTTTTCCGCTTGACTCATACCTATACTAGATATTGCAAATAAGGGAAACCATGGGACCTATGTTTCTTTGGGCCTGGCTTACTTCACTTAATACAATTTTTTCCAAGCCTTTCCATTTCCTAACAAATGGGGAAATGTCATTCTTTCTGATGGAGGCATAGAATTCCATTGTGTATATATACCACATCTTCTTGATCCATTCATCTACTGAGGGGCATCTGGCTTGGTTCCATGTCTTAGCTATGGTAAATAATGCTGCAATAAACATAGTTGTGCTGGTAGCTTTAGTGTGGCCTTGTTGTGATCATTTGGGTAAATGCCCAAAAGTGGGATTGCTGGGTCATTGGGGAGCTCTATGTGGAGTCTTTTGAGGAACCTCCATACTGCTTTCCAAAGTGGTTGAACAAGTTTACATTCCCACCAACAATGAAGTAAGGTTCCTTTCTGTCCACATCCCCTCCAGCATCTGTTGTTGTTAGAGTTCTTGATTTTTGCTGTTCTAACTGGAGTGAGGTGATATCTCAATGTTGTTTTGATTTGCATTTCTTTTATGGCTAGGGATGTTGAACATTTCTTCATGTGTCTATTGGCCATCCTTCTTTCTTCTTCAGAGAAGCTTCTCTTTAAGTCTTTCGCCCACTTACTTATTGGGCAGTTGTTTCTTTGAGGATTTGTTGTTGGGTGGTTTAATTTTTTGAGTTCCAAGTATATTTTAGATATGAGACCCTTGTCCGTTGTATGGCTAGTAAAGATCTTCTCCCAGTCCATGGGTATTAGCCCTTATTCTTACATCTTAGATTACAAAGTTGCTGGTCACTAATAATGGTGTAATAATTTGCTTTTTTCTTGTACATATTTCCACAGAAAAGGCACTGTTGTCTTGCTAGACTGGCCTTGTACTCATCATTTTCCTGTCTCATCTCCCTCAGTACTGGAATAACAGTTTATACGATCATACCTGGCTATAATTTTTGAAAAATAAGAGCAATAAGAAAAATAAGAATAATAAGAAAAATAAACAGAGCAGCACAAGAGAATTATTTTGGAGTAATAGAACTGTTCTGTGCCTGGATTGTGGTGATGTTATTTGCAAGGAACAAATCTTGTTGTACAGAAACTTTAAAATGAGCCAAAACTTTTAAAAGGGAGAAAAAAATGAATTTCTTACTTTGTTGATACTCCTTAATTTTCCTACCCAAGGACAGACATGATAAAGTACTGGTCTTCCTAAAGAGTGACATTCTAATGATAAAAATTTAGTCACTGAAGCCATGTGCCAGTGGCTCACGCCTATAATCCTAGCTACTCAGGAGGCTGAGATATGAGGATTCAGGTTCAAAGCCAGCCCAGGCAGGAAAGTCCGTGAGACTCTTATCACCAATAAACCACTCAGAAAACTGGAAGTAGCACAGTGGCTCAAGTGGTAGAGTGCTCACTTGAGCTAAAGAGCTGAGGGACAGTGCCCAGGCCCAGAGTTCAAGCCCCACAATCAACAAAAAGAAAAAAGAAAAGAAAAATATTTAGTCACTCAGGTAAGCTTATTGGGATGTTTTTTGAGATAACTTTTTAGTTCCCTTGAAACAGGAAATCTTTTATTGCCCTCAGGGTTAAGGTTGGCACTGATTAGGACAAATAATATGTGAAAAATAGGAGTAAAGACTTAGGAAGACAAGTGAATAAACTGACACTAATTGTGTGTGTGTGTGTGTGTGCGCGCCGCGCGCACATACTTGGGCTTGAACTTGGAACCTCTAGCTGTGGCACTTTACTACTTGAGTCATACCATTACTTCCAGCTTTTTGCTGGTTAACTGGAGATCACAGCCTCTTTGATTTGTCTGCCTGAGCTGGCTTCCAAATTCTATTGTCAGATCTCAGATCTTAGCATCCTGAGTAGTTAGAATTATAGGCCTAAGGCCTAATCCACCAGTGCCTGGCCTTTTTTTTTTTTTTTGTCGGTTGTGGGGCCTGAACTCTGGGCCTGGGTGCTGCTGTCCCTCAGCTCTTCAACTCAAGGCTAGCGCTCTACCACTTGAGCCATAGCGCCACTTCCGGCTTTTTTCTTTTTGCTTATGTGGTGCTGAGGAATCGAACCCAGGGCCTCATGCATGCAAGGCAAGTGCTCTACCACTGAGCCACCTTCCCAGCCCCAAGAATGTCCTGATTTCTATACAGTTGTGTTTTTGTTGTTGTTATTGGTCATGGGGCTTGAACTCTGGGCCTGAGCGCTTTCCCTCAGTTCTTCAGCTCAAGGCTAGTGCTCTACCACTTGAGCTATAGTGCCACTTCCGGTTTTCTGGTGGTTAATTGGAGATCAGAGTCTCACAGACTTTTCTGCCTGGGCTGGCTTCAAACTGTGATCCTCAGATCTCAGCCTCCTGAGTAGTTAGGATTACAGGCGTAAGCCACTGGGGCCCGGCTATTTTTTTTTTTTTTTTTTAGATCATTCATGGGGCTTGAACTCTGGGCCTGGGTGCTGTCCCTCAGGTCTTCATCTCAAGGCAAATGCTCTACCACTTGAGCTAGAGTGCCATTTTCCGTTTCCTGGTAGTTAATTGGAGACCAGAGTCTCACAGACTTTTCTGCCTGGGCTGGCTTCAAACTGTGATCCTCAGATCTCAGCCTCTTGAGTAGCTAGGATTACAGGCATGAGCCACCAGTACCTGGCTCTATACAGTTCTTATTCAAGGATTTTATTTTATTTTTATTTTTGCTGGTCGTGGGGCTTGAACTCTGGGCCTGGGCGCTGTCCCTCAGCTCTTCAGCTCAAGGCTAGCGCTCTACCACTTGAGCTACAGCGCCACTTCCGGTTTTCTGGTGGTTTATTGGAGATAAGAGTCTCACGGTCGGGGCTGGGAAGGTGGCTCAGTGGTAGAGCGCTTGCCTTGCATGCCTGAGGCCCTGGGTTCGATTCCTCAGCACCACATAAACAAAAAGAAAAAAGCCGGAAGTGGCACTGTGGCTCAAGTGGTAGAGCGCTAGCCTTGAGCTGAAGAGCTGAGGGACAGCGACCAGGCCCAGAGTTCAGGCCCTACGACCAGACACCCCCCCCAAAAAAAAATTGAAATGAAAGAGTCTCACGGTCTCTCCTGCCCGGGCTGGCTTTGAACCGCGATCCTCAGATCTCAGCCTCCTGAGTAGCTAGGATTACAGGCGTGAGCCACCAGCACCTGGCTCAAGGATTTTATATCTATCATTCATGCCATATTTCTTTGACTCATCTGATGTTGAATTATTATAAATGAAAAATTATTAGTTCTGGCATTTTATTGCAATTACAATATTTATACTATAACCTTCATTGGCTTGCAAATCTATTTTTCTCCCATTCCTCACAAGACTCTTAGATATATCTGTGTTTATAAATCTTAGTATATACAGAATCTACCTGGTATATTATTTGACACCTACTGGATATCAAATGAATATTGGTTGAAAAAACAAAAAACAATGTTTTAAACACAGAAGGAAATGTAAAATAATAAATTAAAAAATAAAATCTGTAAAAATAGTGCTACAGCTATTGCTGTCAAAGGAACTTAGAGTTTAATGGTCTTATGTTGTCAAAGCTGTAACTGGTATATAAACATAAATAGGACAAAGGGAAGAAGATTTAGCACAAGTGGATTATGGAAACCATTTTTCTTAGTGTCTTATATGCCTTAGTATTAGGGAGTGTGGAAGGAGACCCCGTAACATTCTGTTGCTAGGACTGGTAAAGGGACTTAGATAATAGTATAGTGGTAACAATAACATTTGGTTGGCAAATGTAACTTACTGGTTCATGAACAAATTACTGTGGCTTTGAACTAAGTTGTTGCTTTCATATTAAAATTAGCTTTGGAGGAGAGACTTGTATTGTTGTTTTGTCATTTGTGGGGCTTGAACTCTGGGCCTGCACACTGTCCCTCTGCTTTTTAGCTTAAGGTGAATGCTCTACTACTTGAGCCACAGTTCCACTTCTGGTTTTCTGGTCCTTAATTGGAGATAAGTCTCGTGGACTTTCCTGCCCCGGCTGGCTTTGAACCACGATCCTCAGATATGAGCCTGAGTAGTTAGGATTATAGGCATGAGCCACAGGTGCCCAGCAGAATTGTGATTTTTCTTGTAGTATTAAAGTTTGAACACACTTGCTAGGTAGGTGCTCTTTTGGTCAAGCCACTTATTTTTCGAGTAGGATCTCATTTTCTGCCCTGGCTGATCTGGCTCATGGTTTACACTTCCTGTACATGTAAGACCATTAGCCCAGGCTAGTGAACCAAGCTTTTTATTGGTTGAGATGGGGGAGGCTTAGTTCCTGTTGGCCTTGAACCTTGATCCTCTGGATCTCTTCTTCCTGAGTAGTTAGAATACAAGCCTGAGCCACCACCCACAGCTTAAAATTTGAAGGTGGTTTTCTTTTGCCAGTCCTAGGGCCTGGGTTCTGTCCCTAAGCCTCTCTCTCTGCTCAAGGCTTGCTAGTGCTCTACCACTCGAGCCACAGCACCAATCCTGACTTTTTCTGAGTAGTTTATTGGAGATGAGAGTTTCACAAACTTTACTGCCTGGGCTGGCTTCAAACAGTAATCCTCAAATCTCAGCCTCCTGAGTGGCTAGGATTATAGGCGTGAGCCACCAGCACTTGGCTGACAGTGGTTTTTCTAATTCACTATTCGACTATAATTACTCTACCTTCTTAAGGCTGAGTGATATTAGGCAGTTTATTTGTAATTATTTTCAACCCATAAAATTAGGTCATATGCCTATATGAAGAGAATACTTGATTTTTTTTCCTGTAAAATCTCATGTATTGTCATTGAATTTATATGCTTAAGCATTGATATGACACCTAATTGTTCTGGAAAGAAACTAACTACAGGTCAATAAATAGTACCTCAATGGAATCTCTTAGGACCAGATGTGATCCTGAACTTTAGCCCAAATGTTAATGAGATCCACCTATGGTGTTATGAAATGGCCCAGGAGGGTCTGGGCAGTGTATTGAGATCAGTTTCTGCCATGGAATTAATGCTCACAGAAAGGATGAGAGAAACCTGTATACAACTCTGTATCAGCACAGATCAGACCAGGTTTCACTTAGTTATCTTCTTTATCTGTAAAATAAAGTTCCAACTTCACACTATTGACTAATACAAGTGCTTTGGAGTCAGGACTGACATAGTATCAGCTATAGTCATTTCAAGTTACTGTTCTAGTGCTCCTCTTGGGATCAGAAGCATTTGGAAATCTCTACTTTCATTAGTATTTTCTTCAGTCCAAACAATATTTTTGTGTAATCTGCTTTTTTTTGCCAGTCCTGGGGCTTGAACTCAGGGCCTGGGCACTGTCCCTTAGCTTCTTTTGCTCAAGGCTAGCAATCTACCACTTGAGCCATTGTGCCGCTTCCAGCTTTTCCTGTTTAGGTGGTACTGAGGAATCAAACCCAGGGCTTCATGCATGCTAGGCAAGCGCTCTACCACTGCCACACTCCTAGCCTGTAAACTGCTTTCTTTGTAAGCAAACTGTTAAAAACATTTATTGACGGGGAGGGGGGGGGCATTATAGGATCCTAAGAATTGCAAATTACCAACACAAATCCTCAAGATCTTGTACTATTTTTCTTGGAGGGTAGAAGTTAAAAAGATGCTCACGCCGGGCGCCGGTGGCTCTCGCCTGTAATCCTAGCTACTCAGGAGGCTGAGATCTGAGAATCACGGTTCAAAGCCAGCCCCGGCAGGAAAGACCGTGAGACTCCTATCTCCAATAAACCACTAGAAAACCGGAAGTGGCAATGTAGCTCAAAGTGGTAGAGCGCTTGCCTTGAGCTGAAGAGCTGAGGGACAGCGCCCAGGCCCAGAGTTCAAGCCCCATGACCGACCAAAAAAAAAAAAAAAAAGATGCTCACTACATTGTAAGGAAGGCAAATCTACTAAATTATCGCAGTACTAACTGGACTATATTTAAAGAATTGGGATTTGAACCCAAGCCTTTGCACTTATGAGGCAGATCCACTTGAACCATACCGTCAACCCTTAAGACTTTGTATTTCAAATAAAGTTTTGCATCTTATGCCCTAGCTATGTTGGTTGTGGGGCTTGAACTCAGGCCCTGGGCACTGTCCCTGAGCTTTTTTTTGTCATGGGGCTTGAACTCTGGGCCTGGGCACTGTTCCTGTGCTATTCAGCTCAAAGCAAGTGCTCTACCACTTAGAGCTATAGCGCCACTTCCGGTTTTCTAGTGGTTTATTGGAGATCAGTTTCATGGACTCTCCTGCCTGGACTGGCTTTGAACAGCGATCCTCGGATCTCAGCCTCCTCAGTAGCTAGGATTACAGGCAAGAGCCACCAGCGCCCGACTCCCTGAGCTCTTTTACTCAAGGCTAGCACTCAACCACTTTGAGCGAGTCACATTCAGTTCTCAAGTGGTTAATTGGAGCTATGAGTCTCACAGGAACTTTTCTGCCCAGGCTGGTGTCGAACTGGGATCCTCAGGTGTCAGCCTCCTGAGTAGCTAAAATTACAGGCATGAGCCATCAGCATCCAACTTTTATTGGTCTTGATGGGGGGGGGGGTTACTCAAACTTTTCTGAGCTTCCCTCTTTGATCTTCCCCAAATAGCCAGGTTTGCAGGCAAGTGCCATCAAGCTGGGCTGGCTTAAGATGTGTATGTGTGTGTGTGATTTTGAGCCAGAGTCATAATTCGGTTCTTTAGTGGTTAATTGGGGCTACGAGTCTCACAGAACTTTTCTGCCCAGGCTAGTTTCAAACTGGGATCCTCAGATGTCAGCCTTTTTTTTTTGGGTCCGGTCGTGGGGCCTGAACTCTGGGCCTGGGCGCTGTCCCTCAGCTCTTCAGCTCAAGGCTAGCGCTCTACCACTTGAGCCACAGCGCCACTTCTGGCTTTTTGCTTGTGTGGTGCTGAGGAATCGAACCCAGGGCTTTGAGCATGCAAGACAAGTGCTCTACCACTGAGCCACCTTCCCAGCCCCAGATGTCAGCCTCTTGAGCAGCTAAGATTATAGGCATGAACCACTGGTGCCTGGCTCAGGCTTTATTCTTTTTTGTGCTGGTCCCTGGGCTTGAAGTCAGGTCCTGGACACTGTCAATGAGCTCTTTTGTTCAAGGCTAGTACTCTACCATTTGAACCACAGCTCTCCTTCTAGAATTTTGGTGGCTAACTGAAAAATCCCAGGGGCTTTCCTGCTAGAAAAAGGTCTAGCTTTGAGCTGCAATGTTAAGATTTCAGTCTCCTGAGCCCAGCTTTTAATTTCACAATGGTTGTGATCTCTTTCGAGAACTGTACTTTAAAAACAATCACATTTGCCAAGTACTGGTAGCGCACACCTGTAATCTTAGCTACGCAGGAGGCTGAGATACTAGGATTCCGGTTCAAAGCCAGCCCAGGCAGGAAAGTCCATAAGACTTTTATCTCCAATAAATGACTCAGAAAAAGCCAAAAGTGGTGCTATGGTTCAAGTGGTAAAGTGCCAGCCTTGAGCAAAAGGAATTTAGGGACAGCATCTAGGACCAGTGTTAAAGGACTAGCAAAACAAATGAAAAATCACCTTTAAGCTGGTAAATGGTGGCTTATGTCTTTAAGTGCATTACTGAGATTTCAGGATCATGGTTTGAATTGAAGCCAGCCCAGGTAGGAAGTCTGAAATCCCTCAGATCTCAGCCTCCTAAGTAGTTAGGATCACAGATGTGAGCCACCAGCATCCTTCCTATGTCCAAAACTAGTCTTTAATTAACATCCAAAATACAGACTGAAAGTGTAACTCAAATGGTAGCGCATCAGCTGTGAAGGGAAAAAGCTGAATACAATGCCTCTTCAAGCCACAGTACCAGCACACACATTTTTTGGTCTTGGCTAAATAAAACGTTTCTTTTGTGCAAATAGAAAACTGAGGTAAAAAAAAAAAAGTTTCCTTTGTTTCCCTACTAGTAGCAGTTTTTGCTTAGTGATTTTTCTTTGGTGGTACTGGGTTTGGATTCAGGACATTGTGCTCATGTCTCCAGCCCTACTTTTTACTGATTGGAGTCTGGCAAACTTTTCTGCTGAGGCTGGCCTCAAAACACTGTCTAGCAGATCTCAACCTCATGAACAGCTAGGATTTTAAGTATGAACCAACAATGTCTTATCAGCTTGGTGATTTTTTTTTTTTTGGTCAGCCATAGAGCTTTAATTTTGGGCCTAGGTGCTGTCCCTCAGCTCTTCAGCTCAAGGCGGGCACTCTACCACTTGAGCCATAGCACGACTTCCGGTTTTCTGAGTGGTTTATTGGAGATAAGAGTCTCATGGACTTTCCTGGCTTTGAACCACAATCCTCAGATCTCAGCATTCTGGTTGTTAGGATTACAGGCGTGAACCACTGGCACCCAGCCAGCTTAGTGAATTTTCTTGTGTACCAGTACAAGGGCTTGAACTCAGAGACTGGGTATTGTTACTGAGCTTTTATTATTATTATTTTTGTTACTGAACTTTTTTGTTCAAGGCTAGTGCTCTATCATTTGAGAGCTGCAGCTTCACTTCTGGATTGTTTTGGTAGTTATTTGGAGATAAGAGCCTCGTGGACTTTCCTATCCAGAATGGCTTCGAAATTCAATCCTTGTCTCAGCTACCTGAGTAGCCAGAATTCACGTGTGAGCCGCTGGCACTGGGCTTGCATAGCAATTTTAGAGTCTAGCAAACCTGGATTTTACTTTACTTGCTAATAAGCACTGTAAGGCAGCTTTGTGCTTTAGCTTACAAAAAGAGGAAATTCCTACCTTCAAATAAGGAAATTATAGGTAAATATTATGTGCTTTCTGTTGAGAAAATACCTCTCCTTGCTCACAGGTTGAATGTCTATTAGAAAACACATTTATTTCCTCACATGGAAGTAATTAATGCTGAAATACTGAGCAGCACTCAGATTATCCTAGACTTGAGGCTGGTTAGATGAGGATAAACTAGCTTTACACTAGGAACTTTCCTAAAGTTTTGGATCATATAAAACAAGACAAAAAGCCGGGCGCCAGTGGCTCACGCCTGTAAGCCAAGCTATTCAGGAGGCTGAGATCTGAGGATTGCGGTTCAAAGCCAGCCCGGGCAGGAAAGTCCCGTGAGACTCTTATCTCCAATAAACCGCTAGAAAACCGGAAGTGGTGCTGTTCCTCAAGCGGTAGAGCACTCGCCTTGAGCTGAAGAGCACAAGGACAGTGCCCAGGCCCAGAGTTCAAGCCCCACCACCGACTAAAAAAAAAAAAAAGACAAAAATTCTCCTTTTGCAGTTTATACGCTATTTACCATTTAATTCTATCTTCTATCTACAATGGCTAACTTGGAGTACAAATAACCTCTTCATTCTGCAAGCATTGTTCCATTTAATGTGTATAGCATTACTCCCTAAATTATTCCATTTTTATGTTGTCCTTTGGCAAGTATTTTTCTTCAATTTTCACTTTTAATTATTATAAAAGGTGACGACGTACAGAGGGGTTAGTTATCTAAGTAAGGCAATGAGTACATTTCTTTTTGGACAATGTCACCCCTTTAGTGTATAAAAAATCTTTGGGGTGGTAGGTTTTTTTTTCTGGGTCCGGTTGTGGGGCCTGAACTCTGCCCCTCAGCTCTTCAGCTCAAGGCTAGCGCTCTACCACTTGAGCCACAGCACCACTTCCAGCTTTTTTCTTTTTTGCTTATGTGGTGCTGAGGAATTGAACCCAGGGCCTCATGCAGGCAAGGCAAGCGCTCTACCACTGAGCCACCTTCCCAGCCTCTGGTACTGATGTTTTAATTCAGAGTCTCAGACTTGCTAGATTGGCACAATACCACATACGCCATGCCTCCAGCCCATATTTAATATTTTCTAAAATCAGTTTTATTTTCTTATTCTCTTAAGCTCTTAGTATATACCAAGTACACAGTCAAGCTTGGGTACATATACACACACTTGTTTTGTTTATTACTAAATTTAATAGCAGGGGGCTGGGAAGGTGGCTCAGTGGTAGAGCGCTTGCCTTGCATGCTCAAGGCCCTGGGTTCGATTCCTCAGTACCACATAAGCAAAAAGAAAAAAGCCGGAAGTGGCGCTGTGGCTCAAGTGGTAGAGCGCTAGCCTTGAGCTGAAGAGCTGAGGGACAGCGCCCAGGCCCAGAGTTCAGGCCTCACGACCGGACCCAAAAAAAAAAAAAAAAAATTAATAGCAGGTAATGGATTTTAAGTGTTCATTTGCCTAACTTCATACCATAGCTGCCATGAGAGAAGTCAAGACTAGGATTAATTCTAAACCATGTCCCTACCTCCTGCCCAATAGTTAAGTAGATTTGGATTCAGATTTAAATGTAAGAAATAGGTATTAGTTTAGAGATAAAATCAGGTCTTAGCTTAAGATTTTGGGAGTTACCCTGTTTGTATAGGGCCTAGCACTATTCATTGTAGTTCAAATGTGTCCATTTACAAGAGCAACTATATCTGCATTTCTGTCCTTCCTTAAAATATACCTTTTTCTTTATGGTGTATGCATCAAGTATAAACTAAACCACATCAGAACATATTAGGTAACAGTAATCTAATAATTTCCTTGGATGCACACTGAAAACCTACTTGGCTTAGCTGCCTTTTCTTTTATGGATTTGTTTCCACTATTTTTCTAATTAAATTGAGAAAAAGTACTTTATTTTATGGGATGAGACTTACCTCAAATGGAAATTTTAGTTCCTGTTAAGAGTTCTAACTTTATGTGGAAGACTTTGTTTTTCTTATATATTTGCACAATTCTACAACCCTCAAAAGTAACCTAGTGAACTCAACTATCTCAGATTTCTCCTTCTATACGATATTGATCTATACCTACAGAGCAGGAACTGATGAATAAGCAACAGCAGCTACTACCTCCAATAGTGGCTGTGAGGATCCATTTAGTTTGACCTGGGAACATTTTAGAATAAAACTAATTTCTCAAAAAAGTGAAGCTTATGGTCACTGTTATGCTTCTTTTTTGGAAGGAAAGTAGAATCATTTAATAATGCACTAAGTAAAAGTCTGGTTCAATATGCAGTAATGAAATACCTGCAAAATGGAAACTGCAAGAAACACAAAGCAGAAAAATAAAACACAAAAGTACTTCAGAGATATTCCTTTTCTCTTGGCAGATTTTAGGGTGGGTAGAATTTTCAGTATCTTCAGATTCCTTTGGGAAGTAATCATACTGTCCAAAAGTAGCATGGGACTCTAGGGTCTAAGGGAATTTAAGTATCTTCATGCTTCTTCTATCTTAAATCTATCCAGTCCTGCTGTAACCCATTAGTTTCAGGGCCTATACTCAGTACCTACTTACTTTATTTGCCATTCATTCACTCCTCAACCCCTGAAATCTGGTGGCTTCTCACTACTATATATATTTTTGTTTTTTGCCAGTCCTGGGGCTTGAACCCAGGGCCTGGGCACTGCCCCTGAGCTTGCTGTGCTCACTCTACCACTTGAGCTACCGCACCACTTCCAGCCTTTCCTGTTTATGTGATACTGAGGAATCGAACCCAGGGCTTCATGCATGCTAGGCAAGCACTCTACCACTAAGCAACCTTCCCAGCCCCATCACCACTGTACTTTCTGTATCTGGAATGTGAGAAAGTCCTTCACAGGCAAACACACTGAAAATTGTAAAGGTTCTCACATAGTCTGAAGAGCAGCAGGAAATGAGTTTGGTGTAGTAGCTCACATATGTAGTCTCAAGCTACTCAAGAGTCTAGACCAGTGCAAATGTCTGTGGGATCCTACCTCAAGGAAAAAAAAAGTTGAGTGTGGTGGTCCATCCATAATCTTCCCAGCTGAAGGTGGCTCAGTGGTAGAGCGCTTGCCTTGCGTGCATGAGGCCCTGGGTTCAATTCCTCAGCACCACATAAGCAAAAAGAAAAAAGACAGTAGTGGCACTGTGGCTCAAGTGGTAGAGTGCTAGCCTTGAGTTGCCCAGAGTTCAGGCCCCATAACCAGACTCCCCCCCCCCCCACAAAAAAAAAAAAACACCAAAAACAATCTTCCCAGCTATGGTGGTAAACAGAAGTAGGAGGATGTTAGACCAGTCCACCCCAGAAAAGCAAGACCTTATCTCGGCAAATAACCATTGCAAAAAGGGTTAAGGAAGTTTAAACCCTCAGTCTTGCCAAACCCAACAAAATGCAAGGAATAAAAAGTAAATAGCAAAATAATTTTAGAAAGACATGAGTACAAAATCCAGACTAGTCATGGGACTGAAATTCAAGCACTATAATGCTCATCAACATATGGAGTGCTGTAGAAATGTACTTTAATTTAGACTGTCAAATGTAAAAATGTAGGCAATTTTTTTTTTTTTGGTTGGTTGTGGGGACTGAACTCTGGGCCTGGGCACTGTCCTTCAGCTCTTCAGCTAGTGCTCTACCACTTGGGCCACAGCTCCACTTCCAGCTTTTTCTGCTTATGTGGTGCTGAGGAATCGAACCCAGGGCTTCATGCATGCAAGGCAAGCACTCTATAACTCAGCCACCTTCCCAGCCCTAGCAATTCATTTTTAATACAGCCATAACTTTTGAATAAATGTACCACATAACTCTTAGATTCTGCTAGTTCTGTGAGTAAAAGCCATTAAATATATGGAGCATGCTTACCCCTCAATACTTGCTGCTGGTACTGGGGACTGAACTCAGGGTTTTGTGCTTTAGATTGGGACTTTTACTCGTGATTGGCACTCAAATTACTTGAGCTATGCCTCCTTTTCAAGCATGTTGCAGGCTAACACTCAAGAGGTGAGAATCTTGGAGGTCTGCCTGGCTGGCTTTGAACCAAAATCCTCAGATCTCAGCTGAGTAGCTAAGGTTATAAATATGAGCTACTGGCTAGAACATGCTTCCAAATGCAGTATTACAATTCTAATACAAGTATTGTCAACATCAGCTGCAACCATATACTTATTATATTACCACTTTAAGGCATACTGTTAGCAAGTTTACAAAATTAGTTTTGTAATTTGTATAATTGCTTGAACTCCTTGAACAAACTAAAATGCATTATACTGCTTAATTTAATTTCACTATTTACAAAGGGCTCTAAGTTAGGCCAGCCAGGTCTCAAACTGGTGGAGGCTGGCTCTAAACCTAGGATCCTCCTCCTCCTTCTATGCCTCCCTAGGGCTGGTTTTACTGCGGTATGTCACGCCACCATACCCACAGAGGAAGTTCATGCAGACAGAATCGTCGGTTTCCTATTAAATTAAGACTTAAAGTACCTAGCTATAATTACTTACAGTTGGGCATCTGTTTGAATTTCTTTAAATGGCTGTATTCATGAACATTAATGTGCATATATTTTTGTAAATGTTTCCTACTGTACTCTATTTACAAAACTTGGAAAAATAAGAAAACAAAACCATGAAGACTGTTCACTATGATCATTAACTGAGCATTTTTTTTTCTTTTGTTGTTCGTGGGGCTTGGGTGCTGTCCCTGGACTCTTCAGCTCAAGGCAAGTACTCTACCGCTTGAGCCACAGCACCACTTCCGGTTTACTAGTGGTTTATTAGAGTTAAGTCTCATGGACTTTCCTTCCCGGGCTGCCTTTGAACTGTGATCCTCAGATCTCAGCCTGCTGAGTTGCTAGGATTACAGGCGTGAGCCACTAGAGTACAGCTATTATAAGCATTCATATTTCAAATGACCTTAGGATACCTACTGCATTGATCTCCAATGGCAATATATTAAGTACAACAGCCAAACTTGTGCTGTTACAATTAAATCACTAATCAAGACAAGAAAACACTTTTACCTCTTGAATATCAACCTGAAGTTAAAATAGTTAAAAGTATGAAGAACTAAAAGTGTTTTTAGTTGGGTGCTAGTGGCTCACACTTATAATTCTAGTTTTTCAGGAGGCTGAGGATCACAGTTCAAAGCCAGCTTTTCTCTAGCAGGAAAGTCTCCAATTAATCACCAAAAAAAGCTGAAGTGTAGCTGTGGCTCAAGGGGTAGAACACTAGCTTTGAGCACATAAGCTCAGGGACAACACCCCAGCTCTGAGTTCAAGAACGAGGACTGGCACACAGTTTTCTTGCTTTCTTGCTAGGTTTAAGTGGCTCATAGCTGTAATACTAGCTACTAAGGAGCTGAGATCTAAGAACTATAGATTGAAACCAATCCTACAGGAAAATCTCTTAAGATATCTTTTTTTTTTTGCTAGTCCTGGGGCTTGACTCAGGTTCTGGGCACTATCTTTGAGCTTCTTTTGATCAAGGCTAGCACTCTACCACTTGAGCCACAGCAGTGCCACTTCCAGTTTTTCTTTCTTTTTTGGGTCCGATTGTGGGGCCTGAACTCTGGGCCTGGATGCTGTCCCCCTCAGCTCTTCAGCTCAAGGCTAGCATTCTACCACTTGAGCCACAGCACCACTTCTGGCTTTTTTTTCTTTTTGCTTATGTGGTGCTGAGGAATCATACCCAGGGCCCTATGCATGCAAGGCAAGCGCTCTACCACTGAGCCACCTTCCCAGCCCAACTTCCAGTTTTTCTTTCTTTTCTTTTTTTTTTTGTCGGTTGTGGGGCTTGAACTCTGGGCCTGGGCGCTGTCCCTCAGCTCTTCAGCTCAAGGTGAGCGCTCTACCACTTGAGCTACAGCGCCACTTCCGGTTTTCTGGTGGTTTATTGGAGATAGGAGTCTCACGGTCTCTCCTGCCCGGGCTGGCTTTGAACCGCTATCCTCAGATCTCAGCCTCCTGAGTAGTTAGGATTACAGGCGTGAGCCACCAGCGCCCGGCAACTTCCAGTTTTTCTGTTTATGCGGTACTAAGGAATTGAATGGAAGGCTTCATGCCATGCTAGGCAAGTACTTTACCACTAAGCCACATTCTCAGCCCCAAGACTCTTGTCTTTAACTACTAAGAAGTCCGAGGTGAGGTGGAGCTGTGGCTCAAGTGGTAGAGTACTAGCCTTGAGCAAAAAACCTAAGAGAGGGCTGGGAAGGTGGCCCAGTGGTAGAGCGCTTGCCTTGCATGCATGAGGCCCTGCGTTCCATTCCTCAGCACCACATAAGCAAAAAGAAAAAAGCCGGAAGTGGCACTGTAGCTCAAGTGGTAGAGTGCTAGCCTTGAGCTGAAGAGCTGAGGGACAGTGCCCAGGCCCAGAGTTCAGGCCCCAAGACCAGACTTCCCCTCGCCCCCCAAAAAGCTAAGAGATATAGTGCCTAGGCCCTGAGTTCAAGACCCAGAATTGGCGCATATGCATGTACACACACGTGTGCGTACACCCACACATTTACACACTAACTGTCCAGAATAAAGATCTTCCACTGATAAATTCCATTTGCTAAACTCAAATGGTATGGTCAACCAATTCACTTATGGAAATAGACTATAGTAAACATTTAATTCATTCTAAGGGGAGGCCTAAAAAGAAAGGTATGTTGTTACCTTTTTGTTTTCTGCCTTATCGTCTCAAGTACATGATTTCCTTTTGTTGGTACTTCATTTTGGACTGGTTAAGATTTTAGATCAGAGATACAGAAAGGCATAAGACATAATAGCGGTGCTTTAAACTTCACAAACTGAAATATAAAGGATTATACAAACCCTTTGTATATAATGTACAAAACACTTCTTTCTCACAAGTTAGATACTTTTACCTGTTTCTTTTAGGGAATCAGTGTCTCAACAAAAACAGGGGCTGCTTTTTATAATGAACCATGGGCCTTTTTCAAGCTGTACAGGTACTTTGGCAAAATCACTTCATAATCACTGACTTCCCAGTCAACCCAGGCATTATTGTAATTGTTAATAATACAATTCAGTATGGGCTGAAACACAGTTTCCCTATATCCCCACTGTTTTGAAGAAACAGAACTGTATGTTGAGATCTTGTCATACAAACCTGACTTCTGATGAAATACCTTTTTTTTTTCTTTGCCAGTCCTGGGGCTTGAAGTCAGGGCCTGGCCACTGTCCCTGAGCCTCTTTTGATCAAGGCTAGCACTCTACCACTTGAGCCACAGCACCACTTCTGGTTTTTTCTGTTTATGTGGTACTGAGGAATCAAACCCTGGGCTTTATGCATGCTAGGCAAGCACTCTACCACTAAGCAACATTCCTAGTCCATGATGAAATACTTTTGAAGGTAACTGTAGTGTTTGCCTTTCAGGTCCCAACCAAAAACAACAACAACAACAACAACAAAAATCCTTTATACACATTCTCACCACCACTCATATTGTCACAGAGGCTCAGAATGCTCCAAATTTTTGTAATATCAAGTAAGCCATTCAAAATAGACTTCACAATCTTTTTTTTTTTTGGTCAGTTGTGGGGCTTGAACTCTGGGCCTGGGCGCTGTCCCTCAGCTCTTCAGCTCAAGGCAAGCGCTCTACCACTTGAGCCACAGAGCCATTTCTGGTTTTTCTGGTGGTTAATTGGAAATAAGAATGTCATGAAATTTCCTGCCTGGGCTGGCTTTGAATTCTGATCCTGAGTAGCTAGGATTACAGGCGTGAGCTACCAGCATCCTGCCAAAATAGACTTGAACCTGAAGAAGCAGAAATACATGATACAGATACTATTCAACACATTAGGTCAGTTTTGAGATAGAACATTCTTAAGAGGGGCTTCCTTCTAAAGACTGACCGGCTAAATAAATTTTGGTTCAACTCCTTGTTCTCTTGGTTCTTATTGTTCATTGGATAAGGATGGAAAGAACATGACAGGACTCTGAATACTGACTGAAAAAATTTAGTGAGCCAAAGAATTTGCACAAGCTAGGCACAGAGCCTGTAGTCCCAAACTTGGGAAACTGAGGTGGGCTTGCTTGAACATGGGAGCCTGAGGTCAGCCTGGGCAACAGTTATACTTCACCATTAAAAAAATAGTAATAGGGGCTGGGAAGGTGGCTCAGTGGTAGAATGCTTGCCTTGCAAGCATGAGGCCCTGGGTGCGATTCCTGAGCACCACATAAACAGAAAAAGCCAAAAGTGGCGCTGTGGCTCCAGTGGTAGAGCACTAGCCTTGAGCTGAAGAGCTGAGGGACAGCGCCCAGACCCAGAGTTCAGGCTCCATGACATGCAAAAAAAAAAAAAAAAAAAGTAATAAAAACAAGCTGGCTGTAACCGAAGTTACTCAGGAGGCTGGGATCTATGGACCGTGCTTCTGAGCCACCCTGGGCATATAAACTTTTGAGACCTTATTTCTAATAAATCAGCAAAAATAAAGCCAGAGTTGGAGGGTTGGAAAAAGCCCAGCAAGGGCTCGAGGCTAAGTTTAAAACCCCAGTACTAGCACCCAAACCAACAAAATAAAAAGGCAAAATAAATCTAAAACAACACATGCTTCTTTGTATTTTTCCTGTGTTTCTATTTTTAAAATTGAGATTCCAAAATTAAGATTAAGTAGAGACTGAATTGAATAACATAAGGAATTAAAACCTGAGTATAAAGAAAGAGGGAAACATAAAATGAGTTTGGGGGAAAGGGTTGGAAGAAGTAACTCTATAATCAAGAAGCACTGGACACATAAATGGATACGTTAAATTGCAACCCCATGGTACAACCATTTGAACTTTAAAAACAAAACACAAACAAAAACCCGGATTGTAAGAAAAAAAATCTAAAGCTTAAACAGGGAAAGAAAACTCAACTTGAAAAGGAATAGTTTCTAGTTTAGCTTTCCTCTTACTAATGTTGGTATTAGTACTAAAAATTTTTAATTCTATTGTTCTTTCTCCTTATATGAAAAAGACAAAATGATTTATATAATTTCTCAGTTCTCAGACCTCAAAATGAGGTTTACATTTACTCAAATATGAATACTAGCATCTATGACCTAAAAAAAAATTTAAGGCAAGAAATGGAGTTATTAAGGACATTTCAAAAAAATTTTAAAAATCCCTCAACTATCCTATTGCCTCTTTCTAGATACATTTCTTTCACATTTCTGTATAATAATTTTTGCACTGCACTGAGCTCTTATTGAGTGCCCCTTATTTGACTTTCTTTTCTTTTTTTTTTTTTTTTGGGCCGGGTCGTGGGGCCTGAACTCTGGGCCTGGGTGTGGTCCCTCAGCTCTACCACTTGAGCCACAGCGCCACTTCCGGCTTTTTTCTTTTTGCTTATGTGGTGCTGAGGAATCGAACCCAGGGCCTCAGGCATGCAAGGCAAGTGCTCTACCACTGAGCCACCTTCCCAGCCCTGACTTTCTTAATATCAAGCTAAACCCTTATCTTCAGAAATATCCAAGTAACTCAGTATATAGGAACTCATAAAGGTGATTTCTTCTCCCTACCTTCAATCAACTCTGCCCCCTATGCCATGTCTAAGGTTGAACACCAAGGGAATTCCTCTAAACATTTTTAGAGTTCAATGAGTAAAGCTAACAATAAATCTAGACTCTTTGTTCAAACCTTTCTTATTTGCACTACACATAACAAAAACAAATATAAGAGGGAGATGATTCCACTCAGTCTCTGTAGATGCACAAATAGTTTTAAAAATACACAGTATTGATAATTCAATTGGGATCTAGAGGCAACAATTCTATCCCTGTTGAAAACATTCTTGCTGCCAACAGTAACTGAATATACTTTAGTAAGCTATATGATTGTAGTACAAATCAACTTTCTAATTATATTTAAATAATACACTCTGCTTTCTCTAAGGCACTTCTAATTGCATTTTAGGATTATTTTCTTAGGAGTTGGGAGTGTGGTTCAGTGGCAGAGATGCCCACCATTCCCGAGGACCTAGGCTTGCTCCTCACCACTGAAAAAAATAAGAAAGTACTTCGTTAACCAGTGTTTCTTCTGCAACATGGGTTTATTTTAGAAGTTGGCAACATCAACTTGGCAAATATTAATTTTTAAAGAGTACAGAATATTTTTCTAAAAATTAAAAGTACAAAATAAGCAACTACTGAACGTAGAGAGTGGGAGGAGAAGTTCAAGGTCACTTTGGGCAAAAACTTAAAAAGAGATTTTATTCCAGCAACACACACAAAAAGTAGTGTAATCCCAGCTACAAAGGAAACCTAGATAGGAGGATTGTGATCCAAGGCCCATGTTGGTAAAAACAGACTATCTTAAAAAATAACTGAATGCCAGGTGCCAGTGGCTTATATCTCTAATCCTAGCTGCTCAGGAGGCTGAGATCTGAAGACTGTGGCTCAAAGCCAGATCAGGCAGGAAAGTATATAGACTCTTATCTCAAATTAACAAGCAAAAATGCCATAATGGAACTGTGGCTTGAGGGTAGAGTGCTAAATATAACCCAGAGACAGAACCCAGGCCCAGAGTTCAAGCCCCAGGATCTGCATCTCTCTCTCTCTCTCTCTCTCTCTCTCTCTCTCACTCTCACACACACACACACACACACACACACACACACACACTCACATTCCTAAAAGCACAAAATACACATGTATTAAATATGCCCCATGAATTTAAAGTATGCTAAATGTCTAGATTTAAGACTAGAAAACCCGATGTTATTAAACACATGACAAATTATAGAAATCACTACATTACACAGGTCTCATTTTTTTACATGCAAGATTTCAGGGCAATCTGTTACTTTTTCTCTGGATGTATTTGTCTTCCATATGTCAAAGTAGTTACGGCTTATATAAATATAAAATGTTAGCAGAGAACATCTCTATTATTACAGATCAGAAAGAAAATGTGTATGTCCCTTTTCCAATACTTACCACTTTTATGTGCAAAAGTATTTCTGAGTAATGCAAATATCTGTATGGGCAGCTGCACTTGAAAGGCTAATGCAAATGGGCAAAGGACACCAACACATACTATCCTTCCCTTTCCCTACATATTAAACACAGTAATTCATCTTGTGGCTTGTTCCCAGAAACAAGACATATAACTTGAATCTTCTACAGATGATATCTACCATGTTTTGGTCATTTAAAATCAGTCCTCCTAGCCTTTTTCTGATAAGAGAATCTATCAGCTGTAATTTTACTAACTTCTAACAGACATATTGTGCATACTTTTACTGGTTCAAAGAGACCAGTTAGTCTGAAGAATAAGGTGCAGAAGGTGGGAGGGACAACATAAAACACATATTATATCGTTTTTAACCTTCTGACACCCTCAGAAGGAAATGAAATTTCTCATCTATCCAGAGTGTAGCAAGAATCTGAAAAAGAACACACAGCACTGATTTAGTAAAACAACTGGAAACAAAACAGTTAGTTTGAAACACTGGACAGAATGACTTTAAAAGTTCTTAATCACACTATAGAGTACCCCAAACTAAACACTAAGTACATCTCTAATATAAATTGGTGAGGGGAAAGAGAGATTGGTAATGAGGCACGTGTGAGTGATTTTAAGTTTTATGCATGCAGGAAAATGTCACAAAGAAGCCCATTATTATGTACAATCAATATATGCTAATCAAACATCAAGGTGATCACACTAACGAGTCTTGGCCGCGTTTGGGCATACACCCTAGGTTTACCCAATAACCGTGGCTATTAAGCCTATTACCAATAATAGCTTCTTTCAGGTGCTTTCCCTGCTGGGTGAGATGTTTCAAACCCGGCATTACTCCTTTCGGCCGCTCCTGTGGTCTTAGTTGCAGGGCCAAAGCACTGTCCCGCGATCCCTGGCACATTTCTTGGGACCCCTTTGTTTGCAGGTCATTCCTATATGGCAAAAAAGCAAACCGGTGGGGGAATCCTAAACCTGAGGGAAGGAGGTAAGAGAGTGGGAAAGGAAGGAGAAGGAAGGAAAAAAATAAATCTGACAGGCTGGCGTGACTCTGGGCGAGGGCGGGTTTCCACGTAAAGGCGCGACAGTCGCCACCCGAGACCCCCTACAACCTCAACAAAGGCCACCGTCGACCCGACTGCCTGGCTAGCGGGTTTAAAGAGACCGGTCCAGCCCAGAAATAACACGATGCCCTCGATCCCTCGGCGACGAGACTGAGCAGAGGCGAGGGGCCTGCGCAGCCCCGCAGGACCGTGAGGCCCAGGTCGGCCTCCTTCAGTCAGACCCACCCTGCGTCCGTCTCCGGCGAGACCACCACCCCGTCCCACGCTGGCGCCCAGAGCTCTCCAGAAAGCTCGTCCTTCACCTCACCGTCCCCACCGCACCATCATTCTGCTCCTCAGTCCCTAAAAACTCGGCCAGCTCCGCGGAGTCGTCCCGCAGCACCTAACATGGCGGCCCAACTCTCTGCTTCTTTGCGCTGGGCGCGCCCGGCCGTGGTGCATCTTGGGCATTGTAGTTCGATGTCGGCTTTGGCTTTCCTTTCCTGGACGAAAGGGGACTACAATTCCCAGAATGCATGGCTCTCGAGCATGATTATTGGGGCCGCTAGAGCAGAGGGATGATGTCATTGCAAAACCCCACTGCATTCATTGTGCTACGGTTAATCCTCCCCCCTGCTGCTGTTGGGCTGGCGATTGCCGCTCGCTCCAGCTGAGCTCAGAGTAGCAGCCGCACCGGGGCAGGGACGGACTGCAGCCCTTGGACTCGGGACACCGCAGCACCTTCCCTTGCGAGCGTGACTCATTCTCACATCATTTCTGTTTATGCCCGGGGTGGGGAGAAAAATCCCAAACCAGGTGAGTTGCAGTGATTTATTCAGATGGTTCTTCCAAGTTATCCCTCGCGCCTAGTTCTCAAGGCTTTCTTTGCAGAAGATGGGGAGGGGGCGTGGGAAGGACGGTGATGGTGGGGTCCCCTCAGGCTCTTGTGCAATTTGGGTCACTGCCAGGAACAACTCCGGCAACCTGCCCCCGCCAGAAGACGGTGCTTGCCAGATTCCCTCGTCGCAACTCCCTTCAACCTTTTTTTTTTTTTGGAGGCTGGGAGAGGGGGCTGGGCTGGGAAGGATGTTGAGAAATGCTCTTGGAAAAATCAGAAGAGGGCAAAGGTGGAGGACTGCAGTCCTGTCACCACGGCCCGGGTGCGGAGGTTTGAGTGCGAAGGGGTCATGAGTGGGGAGACATGGAGACAGTGTTTCAATGTGATCGCACTACTTTGAAACATTTCTGTGTCGCTTGGACGGACATAGACTATTTTTTTTTTTTTAAAGATGAGCATACTGCTTCTGAGTAGCTTAAGTTTCTCAGGTCTTTATGTCGTGTGTGTGTGTGTGTGTGTGTGTGTGTGTGTGTGTGTGTGTGTGTGGTTTGTCTCGCCTTTTCTGCTAATTTGAGGTGACAGTGTCCTTTAATGGTGCACTAGTCAGAAACATTTCACGTGTCCGGGGAAGGTTCTCTTAGGCTGCTGGAAGCATCATTTTAGTTAGCGTTTTCTGTTCTCCCCATTGCAGGATTCAGGATTGTTTGGGAGTGGAGCCGAGAGACAGATTTGTGCTTGTGTGAGTGTTGTAAGTTACAATGCCATAGGTTCTTGCCGCTGACAATGGTACCCTAATGAGCTGCGGGTTCTCGAGGCTCAGTTACCTCTCACAAATAACTGTTTGCAACAGGATGGATTAGGGAACCTGGGGTTCCTTTGAACACACTATGTAAAGGGAAAGTTAGAAGTGTTATCAACCTTTACTGGCTGTCGCTGAAAGGCACCCCCAAAAGAGTGATCCTGGCCTAGGAAACCAAGGAGCATCGTAATGTGCCTTAAAACAAACAAACAAACAAAAAAAAACCAACTTTAATGAGAAACAAAACGTTCTGGCTTGTGTGATACTGGCTGTCCTTTTTCATAAAAGTTACAGGGATGATCAGTGCAACAACTATGTTACTTTCAGATAAACAGCTGACCGAGTCCAGAACAGATGGGGCAAGTCTTCCCTGAGAGATCTACAACCTTGGAAATGAATAGATCTGGGGTCAACCACACCCCCTCTTGGAATGTCAAAAGAAGGAAAAAAGCCAAAAGTATTTGCTTAACTTTAAAAAAGGTTAAACCTTTTCTTAAGCTGAGTCAGGCTTTGGGAGAAAGTCTTTACTAGCTGTCTCAGCTGCTTTGAATCAATTTTGATGATTTTTAAATTCAGATGTTTAGGTCTTCAAAGTTGCTGCTGGGTGATAACTTTGTTAATTGCTGCTTTTACTGAATACAAAGGAGAGACCATTGTATGGACTTTGTGGTTGAGTGATTTATTGGGATGCTGTGAGCAGCTTTTGGATTTGGGAAAAGAACAACTATAGGTCTTTGCCTTTTGCTTCATCTCAGTTTTGATTACTCTCTGCTCTTCTAGGTCCTCTTTACTTTTGTTTTTTACCTTCCTTTCTTGCCTTACCTCATCCACATCTATTGAAATTCTTTCTTTCCCTGTCTCTTCACTTACAGTTTACATTTTCTTCTGCTTTAGGATCTCCCCCTTACCAGCATATCACATCTGTTTGTCTGTCTGTCTGTCTGTCTGTCTGTCTTTCTTAGCCATGGGGCTTGAACTCTGGGCCTGGGCACTGTGCCTCAACTCCTCAGCTCAAGGCTAGCACTCTACCACTGAGCCACAGTGCCGCTTCTGGCCTTTTCTGTTTATTTGGTGCTGAGGAATTGAGCCCAGGGTCATGCATGGAAGGCAAGCGCTCTACCACTGAGCCACCTCCCAGCTCTCACATCTCTTTTTTCTAAGTCTCTTTCAAACCTCTGAATATCCTAACCCACTCAGTAACCCACTCAGTTTCTCTTCTCTCACTTTTGAACCCCAGGGTAGATGGAGACTGTGTGTGAATGTTTATTCAGAGTCCTCTATTATATACCTATGTACACGGCACGTGTGTGTATACGTATCTATGTATTTGGGTTTTTTTGGAGACAGGATCTTGCTATGTAGCCTTGAGCTTGTCATTCTTCTGCCTCTATCTTCTGAGTGCTATAATTTCAGGTATCACCATATTTATCGGGCTCAGTGCTCTTTGAAGGTTTGGTTTTGGTTTTCCTTGGGGTCTGTATTTGGCAGGGTAACCAGCAAAGATCCTGATTCTCAGCCTAGTGTGCAGTTTGTGTGACAGACATAATCTGGCCTCAGCAACATGAGAACAATTAAATGTTATATAGTTGAGCTCATGTCACTTTCCCTTTTGATGGGCACCTGTGAAGAACTTGCCAATGGGTTAGCAAGATTTTAAATGCTTTCTATGAAATGTTCTCTTAATTCCCAAAGAATAATTCTTCTTCAGATAGCTTCAACATCATTTAATTCTTTTCCCCCCCTTTCCCCACTCCTGTGAGTAGTGGAAAGAATACCTTTCTCCCTCACTTACTGTTTTCTACTGATTGCTAAAGATTTCAAATGTCCAAACTGTCCACTTGTTATTTTGAAGGTACCTGAAAGGATAACACCTTTCATTCCATCTCTTCTTCTTTGTGGAGGAAATGCATCTATTGTTTTGTACCCTTCTCAGGAAGAAGGATGTAGTGGTGGTTGAATGGTTTTGCTTAGCAGCAGTATTCCTTCAAGGCCTGAGGAGTCTACCTGCTGTCTCTTTGAAGGCAAGTGACAAGTGACTGGACAGGCAAATTCATATGCTGTCACTAAGACCTTATGATTTTTAATTTTCTTCTCAATATTTTGTTACACACCGAGAAATGTCATAGGGAGGAGAAGTAAGCTGAAATAAGCTTTCTCTGTGATCTTGCATAACTATGCAACAATTCTTTAGGTATAAATTGGTTTTGGGGAATTTGCTGAAGGAAGGGAGACAAACATAAACAATAATGTATGCAGAGGTATGAGAGCAATTACAGGAGCATAACCCCATGGAAGCAGTTTATTCTTACGTGATAGGGATGTCCAAAAGTGTCAGGGAACTTTTGACCCAAGACATCAAGGCAAAAACAGCCTTCATGAGTGCCTGTGTTCTCAGGCACCTAATAGTGTCTCACACAAATGGAGACTCAATTTATATTGAACTACTAAGCTAACCTAATTGTCTAAGGATCCATTGCAAAGCAGGAAATACTAGGACAATGGAAAGAGGGAATTAGTAATGCAAATGTCACACAAAAATCCAGTTAGCACATCTATTCCTGAGACCTGTGGTCTTTATGATATTTTGTAGGTAACTTTTAGGGAAATTCAAAAATATTTCAGTTCTGGTTTCTTTTGAGTTCAACTTCCTTGATTCTAATTGCATAGAGTTCCCCAAGTCAATGGGTCTCAGACTTTTGAATTTTCTAATAGAATAAAGTTGGGAGAGGTTTTTTTTTTTTTTTTGGGTCCGGTCATGGGGTCTGAACTCTGAGCCTGGGTGCTGTTCCTCAGCTCTTCAGCTCAAGGCTAGTGCTCTACCACTTGAGCCACTGTACCACTTCCAGCTTTTTCCTTTTTGCTTATGTGGTGCTGAGGAATTGAACCCAGGGCCTCAGGCATGCAAAGCAAGTGCTCTACCACTGAGCCACCTTCCCAGTCCCATGGGAGAGTTTTTAACAGTTATTTTTTTATAGTAAAGAAATACTTAAAAGTATCTCCTCTCTTTTATCTCACAAAAGTATATTTAACTTTATGAGGAATTTTCTATCCTGTTTTTCTTTTTCTTATTTTGTTCCACCAGAGGAAAATATAAGATGACAAACAAAACATCACAATGTTGCCACAATTTTAGGGAATCATCCTATTTTCTTGGCTATGGTGGAAATGTGGCTTGTCTCCAAATAAGAACAAACACTTGGGCTGAGAATGTGGCTTAGTTATAGAGTGCTTGCCTAGTATGCATGAAGCCTTGGGTTCGATTCCTCAGTACCACATATACAGAAAAAGCTGGAAGTGGTGCTGTGGCTCAAGTGGTAGAGTGCTAGCCTTGAGCAAAACAAGCTCAGGGACAGTGGCCAGGCCCTGAGTTCAAGCCCCAGGACTGGAAAAAAAAAAGGACTAACATTTCCAATTACAGAGGAATTTTATATGACCTACAGATAGATCACTTATTTGTGGTTCTTCTCCATAGGAATTCAACCCTAAAGGCTTTCTCAAGATCAGAGTACCATAAAAGCTTTAGCTTGACTCCAGAAAGTCCTCTGAATGACAGTAGACCCAGAAGGTCATGTTAAATGTGTGAGTGTTTATATTCTGAGCTCATATATAAGTCTATGCACTTTCTACCACTACTTGTGTGTGTTTGGGCAATTACTTAACTTCGTTGAACCACTATTTCTTTTGAATTTGTGCTCAGGCTTGAACTTAAGGCATACTTTTCTCTCTCAATTGGATTTTTTTTTTGTTCAAGGCTGATGCTCTACTACTTGTGCCACACTTCTACTTCTGGCTTTTTGCTAGTTAATTGGAGATAAAAAGTCAAAGACTTTTCTGCCCAGGCCAACTTAAACTAGGACCCTCAGATCTCAGCCTACTGAATAGCTAGGATTCTAGGCCTAAGCCACTAATGCTGTATTTCTTTGTAAGATTGTTGTAAGGATTAAATAAGAATGAATTTAAAATATCTGGCACTATGCCTGGTATAGTCGGTATTTATAGTATCTATCATTCACACTATTTATTGATCATTTTCAACATTTTATTTCTTGAGTGATACCTTGTAGTACCCATAGGGACAAGGTAAGGAAAAAGATAACAGTGTATCAGACAACCTGATGCCATCAAAGTACATACACATCAGCATAAAAATGTTGATATGGAAATCAGTATTGTCCAGAAATGTTTAACTTAGATTTAATCATGAGGCTATCTATAGACAAATCCAGATTGTGGGACATACTGCAAAACAGCTGGCCTGTGATCTTCAAAAATGTCACCGGAATAAACAACACACAGAAGAAAACAAAAGTTATCTGGGGATTGATGTACATTAAAGGAACAAGAGATAAAACAAAAAATTCAAGAGTTCATGCTAGACTGGATCCTGAATTAAAAGAAAACACACCAAAATAAAAGCTTAGCCAAGCACCAGTGGCTCACACCTGTAAATCCTAGCTACTCAGGAAGCTGAGAAATAAGGATTGAGGTTCAAAGCCAGCCCTACAGAAAACTCCCATGAGATTCTTATCACCAATAAGACACCCCAAAAAAACCAGAAGTGGCATGTGGCTCAAGTGGTAGAATGCTAGCCTTGAGCACAAAGAGGCTCAAGGACAGCACCTAGGCCCTGATTCAAGCTCCAGGACTGGCAAGAAAAGCTTATTATAAAGGTCACTTTGGGGACAGTTGAGGGAAATTTGAGTGGTAACTGCACATTAGGTAACAGTAAGGACAGTGGAACTTTTGGAGTGATAGTTCCCCTATTCCTTCAGGTTGACATCTAATTTAGTGTGTGCAACAGTTGCTGTCTTCAGAAGTGTCACCTCAAAGCCAGAGGTGTCCTTCTGAAGACTGCTTCAGGAGGTAGTAATTTTCATTGTCACAGCAAGTATCCAGTCTGTGGGCTAAAGTAGTATTTTTAGTTTTTGAATAGTGTATGTCCCTTTTATATCTTTCTGAACACAATCTTGTAATTTTCCAATGAAAATACATAGATGTACAGCCAGCACTCTGGTCTTGATATTGTTACTAGTGATAATGCTGGTGGGACATTGTTATTTCCCCAGCCTGGACTCAACCTATGATCCTCCTCATCTCAGCCTCCTATGTACTTGAGCCGCTAGCACTAAGCTTGCTTTTCCCTTTCTTTTCTTTTTTCTTTCTTTCTTTTTTTTTTCATGCTGGTACTGGGGCTTGAATTCATTGCTTTGCATTTTTGTTTACTCTTTTTTTTTTCACTCAAACTGGTACTCTGTCTCACTCAAATTGGCCCTCTGTCACATGAACCACACCTCCACTTCCAGCTTTTTGCTGGATGTTTCTGCCCTGGCTGGTTTCAAACTACTATCCTCCGATATCAGCCTCCTGAAAAGTTAAGATTACAACTGTAAGCTCACCAGTGCGTGGCTTATTTTTTTTTTTTTTTTTTGCTTTTTGTTCTATAGTTTAAAAAGTTTTCAAAATAAGTTGTGAAAAAAAATCAAACAAAGCATATAAATGGTCTGCTACCTCTTTGATCTTCAGTTGATACTATAATTGAGTATTTCTGGCCTCAGATAGCTAAGTAGGTCTACAGAAAATTTCCTCTATGCCTGAAAATAAACAGTCAGTCAGTCCTATCTTCAGGGGACTCAGTATTAGTTTTGGTTCTGGAAAACCTACCTAGGATCTACCATCTGCATTTTTCTTTCTTTCCTTTTTTTGGGGGTAGAGGGTAGGGAACATTTAGGGGAAAGATAACTTCAAAAAACAAGTTTCTTAGCCTTACTCAGAAATGTTTCCTCATTTGCCTGTAAAAATGGCGGTGAAGTTGATTGCACAGGATTAAGAGCATGAGGCAACATTCACAGTATACCTTTGTAGAGCATCTTGTATTGAAGACCAGCAGAAACTCTCTGATTCCATTTTACCACATTTTGTATGCTCTTTTCATCCCCATTCCCTTAGAGTTTTAGCCCAAGTGGCTAAGGGTTTGGCAAAGGTATATAGAACTAGAACTCTCGAATATTGCTGAGAAGAATTTAAATCAGGAGGAAATTAAAGGGAAACTTTGTGCCCTTTGGCTCACAATAGAAGTTGGGAAGAAAGGAAGTTATGGATGGCTGCAGCTTTGTTTCCCCGTTTTTGTTTTTGTTTTCATTTTACTTTTTAAAATCAGAACCCTCAGTACAGAACCTTATCTTTAACTTACATGTGCAGCACTGGCTGAAGAAATAACTCTTAAGATTTGAAAGAGAATTCCTAAATGCAAAACAAAACACCAAAAACAACCTTTCTGTCTACACATGCTATGGAACTAAAAGGCAAGATCTGTGTGAACTCACTCAGTTAGAGGTAGCAGTATATTAACAACAGCGGTTTCCCTTATTTGCATTAACTAGTATATGTCTGAGTCAAGCAGAAAAGGTCAGATAAGTTGATGTTAGGGGAATGAACCCCAAGATAAGTCTTCAAATTTTTTTTTTATTTTTTTTCCTTTCATGCAATTGTTTCTAACATATTTATAAGATGATTTCTATGTTGCTTTGTATATCCCTCTCCCACGGTATAACCCATGCTTTCACTGTATTTGATGTTGGTATAATTTGTGGAGGGGAAGGGAAAAAACAAATCGTTTAACTAGGGATACAGGTGGACCCATTGCAACAATGAGATGTACAAGTCGTTATGTCGAAAAATGAACTTTACAACTTTGGTAGGGGGTGGGGGCAGGATTGGGTGGCAGGACGTGGGGAGTATGAGAAGGGATGGGAAGGGGAAACAAAGAGGAGGCAACAATGCTTGATAAGAAATGTACTCGTTATCTTGCCCATGTAATTGTAACTCCTCTGTATGGTATTCTCACAAAAAAAAACAAACAAACAGCACATACTTATATACACATTTCATACACGTTGAGCCTCACAATAAACCCTGTTACAGATAAATAAACTGAGGCTTGAAATGGTAAGTTGCCCCAGTAATAACAACCCACATTCTCAGGTACAATGGCTAACAAGATGGAAATAATGAATGGCTGATGAGCTATTAAGATTGGCAAAGCCAATCCTAAGATCATAACTGCTTTTCTACAGAAAATGCCAGAACTCTTGCTCTAAGATTCCTTCTATTGAAGCTCAGAAAGATAACCATTTTGTCAGTGTTCCAAATTGTAAGTGGAGCTTGAGTTCTTCCCACTTTTTGTGGTTGTTATTTTTGTCAGCATACATTAATTTGTTGTACCAGGGAAGAGATTTCATTTTGATAATTCAACACATATATACGGTGTTGTGAGAGCCCAAAAGGCTAAGGTGTGAGGCCAGAAAAGATTGGACATCTAGAAGGCTGTTCTCCCAGTAAAAACTCTCAGAATGCTAAGAGTTCCCTTGAAGGATCAATCAGCCCTGGCTTAACAGGAATTCAGATTTCTTCCTTCCTTTTTGTTATTTGTTGGTTTTTTTTTTTCAGTCCTGAGCTTTAACTCAGGGCCTGGGCACTGTCTCTGAGCTTCTTTTGCTCAAGGTAAGCAACAGTGCTACTTCTGCCTTTTTCTGTTTATGTAGTACTGAGCAATCGAACCCAGGACTTCATGCATGCTAGGCAAGCACTCTACCACCACATTCCCATCTTAACCCCATGGGATTCAGATTTCTCTCCTAGGTGTGGGCTATTTCAACCCTAAACTGCCTGGGTTGGGGAATGGCACAGAGGAGCGTAGACCAAGGTTTATGCAATTTTTAACTGTTTACTGTTTAGCTGTAGTTCTGAAGATAAGGAAGTCATCTACCCCTTGTATATAAATTGTCACCTATTCTACTATTCTATTTTCTTTTTTTTTTATTGTGAAAATACTGTACAGAGGGATTACAATTACATGGGCAAGATAATGAGTACATTTCTTATCAAGCATTGTTGCCTCCTCCTTTGTTTCCTCTTCCCATCCCTTCCCATCTTTAAGTCAGAAATTAATAGAGATAAAAATGATAAAATTGAAGGGAGTGGAGATACCAATACTTACAGCATAGAGTGGTTGTAAATATTAAACAAAGCTCATGTCTCAGCTTTGTGCCCATTACCTGAAATATTATCTGATGTCATCAGACAATAGTGAGGCTGACTATAGCTCTTATCCATTATTAAGAAGTCAAATTAAACTCAGCTTGTGGCAGATAATGGCAGTATAGCTCCGAATCCAAAATTAGAACTCTTGGCCTAACAAAAAATTTTCTCCCTCCTTTGTAAGTTCATTTAATTGCAAAGTCCTACAAAAGTACATATGTTAAATTGTATTTAATTTTCCATTTAAAATTATCTCAATACAATGTTAAAGTTACATGAGGTTATGATATTCCTCGGAAAGCTAAGGGCAATGGCTTCTTTCCATTTGGACAGTACTAGCATTTGGACAACTACCCCGTATCCCACTACCTCCAAGTTTCTGATGTTGTCTTAAAGAGTGGTTTTAATTAGCCAAGCCAAATTTTGATAGTTTTGGCAGACAAAAGAAACTTGAATAGCCTTTTCCTTTCAAGATTCAAAAATTTTGCTTTCTAAGAGCTAACTGTGGAAAGGATGCTTGTAGCCTGGAAAATTCAGGTAGTAACCTGAAAAGAATTTATGTCCTAGAGGAGCTCTGAATAGGATGGGGAACTCAACTTCTTTTGAGAGGGACTGAAAGAAACATTTCTCTGAAATATAATACAGATCTCACTTACTTTTCCATTGCTTTGTTAAAAGCCTCAATAAGTGAATAATTAAACCCAAAATAGATTAAGCCACACACACACACACACACACACACACACACACACACACACACACACACACACACACACACAGAGGCTACTTTGCTTAGATAATTCTTACTGTAACATTTAAGCTTGCTTCTTTGAAGTGTTAAAATTTCCAGGCTGGGAAGGTAGTTTAGTGGAGAGTGCTTGTCTAGCATGCATGCAGCCCTGGGTTTGATTCCACAGTACCACATGAACAGAAAAGGCCAGAAGTGGTGCTGTGGCTCAAGCGGTAGAGTGCTAGCCTTGAGCACAGAATGGATCAGGGACAAAGCCTGGGCCCTGAGTTCAAGCCTCAGCACTGGCCAAAAAACCCCACAACAAACAAAACAAAATTTCCAACAGATTTAAAACTCAGGAGTTCACATTGAGTAACACCAATCTGGAGTCATTGTTACTGCTCCAGTACTATCCTTTTGTTTTGACTACTAACGGACATAAATTGATCTTAGAATTCTACCTTTTTTTTTGGGGGGGGGGCAGTACCAGGGTTTGAGCTCAGGGATTTTCACACTTGCTAGACTGGTGAGTACTCTTCAAGTCTTGCTTTTTGCTGGTTGTTTTGGAGATAGAGTCTAGTGAATTTTTTTGCATGGGTTGGCCTTGAACTACCATGCTCTAGATCTCCGCCTCTTCAGTAGCTAGGGTTATAGGCATGAACCACTGGCACTTTGCTTGCTTTTCACTTTTACAATTAGGGATAATATATAAAATGAGAGTGTGCACAATAAGTCACTTTTATTGTGTAATTTTATGCTAATAACACTGTCAACATTAAAAAAATTATATACCAGGTACTGCATTGGCTGCTTTACATAATTTATATCATTTAGCGGTTACAAAAAATAAAAGATGAAACTGAATCTCTGGCAGTTTAAGTAACATGCCTTACATCATTTGATTAGTAAGAGTCAAGAGTGTTGCCTGAGTTTTCTGTTGTGTATTTTATAACTGTGACAAAGATGTTTCGTATTTTACTTTATCTGTGAAGTGAGTCCTGTCTTTACTGAATAGGTATTTGTTGTGTGCCCCTCATATGTGAGGTACCTTGAGAATTATAGAGATAGTTGAGGCAGACATAGTCTTTATCTTTAGGGAGTTTAAACTCCATTAGAAGAGGTAAAATAGGTATACTCTAGTAACTCCATGCTCATAGAAAGATTATCTACTGTAGTCAAAAGAGTGGAAGCAACCCAAATGCCTGTTGATGGATGAGTAGATAAGCAAAATGTGAAATATGCATCCAGTAGACTATCACTCATCCTTCCAAGGGAAGGTTCTGATATAATTTGTAAAAAAGATGACTCAAAGATATGCTAGCTGAAGTAATAAGTCCATCATAAAAGGATAAAAACTATATGATCCTATCCCTTTGGTATATCTTGAGTAGTCAAACTAATAGCATCAGAAAATAGAACAGAGGTTTTTAGGGGCTAGAGGTGGAGGAGGAAATGGAAAATTGTTTAATGGGTATAGAATTTCATTTCTGCAAGATGAAAAATTTCTAGAGATTGTGTAAATTATTAAGATGATAAAGATCATGTTCTGTATATTTACCATTTACCATTTGTGCTGCCATAACAAAACACCTGAGCTTGGGTAATTTATAAACGATAAAATTTTGTAATATACAGTTCTACAGACTGGGAAGGCCAAGTTCAAGGCATCGACAGACAGTTTATGTTAGAACTACTGTCTGCTCCCAATGCAATGCTTTGTTCCTATGCTCTCACATACTGGCATAGTGACCTTGCCCACTCAAATGCTTTTATTTACTTATTTTAATTTAATTTTATTTTTTGCCAGTCCCTGGGGTTTGAACTCAGGGCCTGGGTGCTATCCTTAAGCTTTTTCTGCTCAAGGCTTAAACTCTGTGGCCACTTTGGGCCACAGTGCCACTTCTGGCTTTTTCTGAGTAGTTTTTTGGAGATAAGAGTCTCATGGACTTTCCTGCTGTCTTCTAACAGTGATCTTCAGATCTCAGCCTCTTGAGTAGCTAGGATTACAGGTGTGAACCACCTGTGCTGGGCTCTTAAATACTTTTATAAGATATTGATGCATTCATTCATTCATGAGTGCAGAGACCTCACCAGGAGTGGGAGCCTTTAGATACTTTATAATCCATGGGCCACCCAAAATTAATAATACAGCCATTGAGAAGCATAATTGTCTCTCCTATAATGTACCAAATGATAAAGCTCCAGGCCCAGATGTTCCTTGGCCCAGATATTCCTTGGCCCCACACCTTAATATTTTATTATTGAAACTTCAGTTTCAGGGTGGGACACACACCAAAGCACCCTTTTCTGTATAGTGGAAAACAATTGGGCAACCAGTGAGGACTGCTGACACCCTGGGGACTTGCTGTGGCTTCCCATGGGTGGGCCATGGCAGATGGGTCAGATTGGTATGGCAATGAGAAGAGTAGAAAGGGCCACTCAAGTGATGAGAACAATATGCAGTTATAAGAGAAGTTGGAGAGCAGCCTTAAGCCAACCTGTGTGGCTTTATAATTATGGGTAACCCAGTGACCTCCCAGGTAGGCAGAGACTTGAAAGCAAAGTCTAAACGAAGTTTCTGAAGTTGTGGTATGTTGACCAGGGACTCATTCATGACTCAGTAAACATGTATTTAGCACACATAGCTAGGTGCCATCCCAGGCATTGTATGTATGTTGGCAGGTTTATTAACCCCAACAACTCTGGAGTTATTCGTAGCCCACTTACCAGAAGCACAAATTGTAACTGGGAGAGATGAAGTAATTTGTCCAAAGTCACAGGACTAATGGGGGCAGAAGCAATACTTTGCCTACAGCCCATGCTATATCCATTAAGCAACACTGCCTCCCTTTGGGGGTGTGAAGTGATGCCGTTCTTGAGCTCACAAAGTGGAATGTGACCGCACCACTTGCCTTGCTGCTTTTTGAAGGTGCCTCGGGTGAGTTATCTAATATCTTTGTTTCAGCTTTCTCATCTGTGAAATGAAGACCTGTATTAGAGTAGATTATTTCTAAAAATTTGTTCCAAATCTAAAACCTTAATTCACTCATCAAGCGCTCATTGAATACTAATCTATTCACTGGGTGCCATCTGTGCTGTGGAGTATTGGAGATTTACTTTGACACTGTTCTTATATATGAGGAGATTTTAGGCTAGTGAAGGAGACCTAAAGAGACAATTGCGCAACTTGCTCACAGTATTGGTAGTGGTGATTATGGAGAATATCAGAGCATTGAGGGGGGTACCTGATTATGACTTGGATAAGAGGAAATGACCCCAAACCCGGAAGATAATACAGAAGACCACAAGAACTTCATCCTTCATGTTGTTCTTATGGTCAGCATAGCTTTGGTACACTTAGAACTTTTAGTAATTGAATTCAAGTATACACTATTTATCTATAAGGATTTTCTCTCAGATTGGAATAAGATTATAAAGTTAAATTATTTTTAAGAGAATTTAGGAAGCATGGAACAGGTTAGCAAGAGGCCCAGGGACCCAGGGTTAGTTATGTGAGATGTTCTCAACTAAAGTCACAGTTTGTTGTTTTAAAGAAGCAAGTGAAATGAACAAGATATTGAGCAAAAGGCCGATTTTTCTCACAAGTACATGGAGTAATAGTGCAAGGTCAAGTTAGTCCAAGTCAGTGTCTTTGCCTCTTCTTCTACCTCAAGCTTCTTCAAGAGCCTACTCTAGCCATTTCTGGAGGAACTGTGGAGCATCAGTGGAGTTCTTTATGGAATACAGGTGAGTGTAGGCATGAATGACCAGCTTGTCAAAGGTTTTAACATTTTCCATTTCCCATGTCACCCTTCTCAAGTAGTAGTAGATCATCAGCTTCCAGAGATAAGTCATTTTTTCACTAAAAAAAAATCATTCTCCCAACTCTTGTTTCCTAGGTAGTATCTGAGTGTTTGATCTTGGCAATTTGTCTCTTAAAAATGGCTCATAAAAATTATTTGGGAGTTTGTTGATTGAGGCCAGTCTTGCTTATGTAGTTAATTCTCTCTTCCCATTGAAGAATAATTTCAGCTTATTTCTCTAGATTCTGTCTTTGGAGACCTGAGAATCCTTGTCAACTGGTCCTCAGATGCCCAAACTCTTCAGATTTTGACTGGATCACACGGAGGTCTTGGCATTTCTTAATCCTCTGCCTCAGGTGTTCCTTCCATCCTACACGGGATCCCTGGTGGGCAAGGCATGTAAGGAATATGTTCCCAGCTGGCCTAGGAGTCAGGCAATGCTTTTGTCTCAAGCCTTTTAACCTTCTAGTAAGTTTCCCCATAGAGCTGTATGAAATGTGGAAAACCAACCTCTAAACATAGGTTGAATTATGAGAGTGGGGTGGGGGTGGGGGAAGTCTCCTTCAAGTTGTTTCTCTGCCCTGGTGTTCCATAGTTTGGGGTAAATGGATAAAAGATCAGAGTTCAGGAGATTAGAGTTTATGTCTTGGCACCATTCACAAGTCTTGGGTTTGTGAGCACTACCCTACTTGCTTGGGCCTCTTTTCCTAGCTGTAAATAAAGGGCTGATGACAACCCAGCTTCATTCTGTTCTTCTGAGAGTCAGGGAACTCAATGTGTAGTGCAAAAGGGCTTTCTAACAAGCCTGTAGCATGTATTATGTTGTATTAACAAGGCTTGTTGTTACAGACCAAATTGGCTTCAGAAGAAACCTTTCTGGATATGGGTGCAGCATGCCTACTCTGTCATCACTGGCTTTGGTTCCTGGCAAATCTATCATTGCACAAGGAGGGCTTTGTAGCATCCTTCTCCTGTTTATTCCTGTAATCTTTTATTTATGGTCTTGTAAATGCTACCAGAAGCTTTGATGATTACTGAATACTCATCTTTGAAAACTCTAGCTGGGCTTGTATGCTCATACCCAGAACTATTTACCCTAAAATAATCATTGGAATTCTTGAAGCTGCATGTGCGTTCACTCCCAGTAACTTCAGAGATAGGAGAGCAGACTATTTAAGATGACTGAAGTTTAGCTTGCTTGCTAGAATTCTGGATGATTAAGGACTCTTGAGATAGACCCTAAGGCAAGGCAGTTATACCTTTATGCAGTCTGGGAGAGAAAGGAAGGGGAAGACAGTCGCTTACTATAAGTAGTTTAAGTGCTTAATGCTAGCAACCCCTGGAAACTGGAAAGGGTCTTTGTGTCTTGTCATCAGTTTGAGGAATTTTTGAGAAGTTCCCTAGACACTTGGGAATTATTGCGTGCTCCCAGCTCCCTGGAGCCTCACATGATTGCTGTTTATTCTTCCTTGATGTTAATGAGAACTCTCTAAGTTTTAAATGAAAGAAACTCACCCCTCATTTGAGTCCAGAGAGAATCTGTGCGAAGAATACTGATGTATTTTATGTAACCATGAGAAGACTAAAACTGGAACAGGTGGTATTGGACCAGATAATTGCCCAAATCACCCCCAAGTTTCAGTGGTTAAATACAAATGAAGTTTGTTTCTGTTTTCTGTATTTATTTTTAATTTTTGGTTTTACTTCTTTTGTACTTTCTAGTCAGATAGTCTATCATTGAGCCACGCCTCCAGTTCTTTTTTGCTTTCTTTTTTCTTTCTTTCTTCTTCTTTTTTTTTTGTCAGTCATGGGGCTTGAACTCTGGGCCTGGGCTCTGTCCCTCAGCTCTTCAGCTCAAGGCTAGCGCTCTACCACTGGAGCCACAGTGCCACTTTGGGCTTTTTTTCTTTTTGCTTATGTGGTGCTGGGGAATCGAACCCAGGGCCTCATGCATGCAAGGCAAGCACTCTACCACTGTGCCACCTTCCCAGCCCCCAGTTTTCTGGTGTTTTATTGAAGAGTCTCATGGACTTTCCTGCCTTGGCTGGCTTTGAACTGAGATCCTCAGATCTCAGCCATCTGAGTAGCTAGGATTACAGGTGGAAGCCACTGGTGCCCAGCCTTTTTTGCTTTCTTTTAATTTTTTTCTTTTGTTTTGGAAGCACTCGGGTTTGGACTCGGGGCCTTGTACTTGCTTACTTAGCAAGTGCTCTTCCAGTTGAGCTAGTCCTGTTCCCCACTCCCATCATTCCTCTCTCCTTCCCTCCCTTTTTCCCTCCCTTCTTCCCTCCTGTCTTTCTAGATCTTAGCCTCCTGAGTAGCTAGGATTACAGGTAAGAAACAATGGCTATTTTTCAAGTAGGGTCTTGCATTTTTGCCAGGGTTGGTCTAGACTACCATCTTCCTATTAATACTTAATGCATAGTTGGTATAGCAGGCATGCGTCACCACACTCAGCTTTTTTATTGATTGAAACGGGATTTCATGAACTTTTTGCTCAGGCTGGCCCACAACCACAATTCTCCTAATCCCCTAGTCTGAAGTTGTTCTGATTAGCCAGGATCCAGACAGCTTCTGTCTTATAGCTTATTCTTATTCTGAGTTTTCTCTTTTTAACTGCAGGTGGAGTGGAGATTGAAGGATAGCATATAGGAGGTTTCCAGGAGCTAGGTCTGAAAGTAGCTTAACCATAAAACAGTTTGGGGCCCCAACCTAACAGTAAAGGATGCTGAGAAATATGGCTTGTTTTGCCTAAGAATCAAAGAAAGGATTTAATGAACACCTATTTGGTTTAAACTACATAGGATCTCAAAAACTGGTAAGATTATCTTTACTTCTGTATTATATGGCAAAGATCATGGTCACTGATTATTCCTGAACTCTAAATCTCACTATACTTAATATCAGAGAAGAACTACACTCCTGACTAGCTTTAGGTAAGTCATCTCAAATAGTAGTGATGTTTTAGTTCAGACCATGTGACCAATCACTGATGATTAAGAGGACAAAGTGATTTAACATAGATGAAGCCACTTGGAGTGGCTAGTCTTAAGAGAATGGGAATTTGGGGCTGGGAAGGTGGCTCACTGGTAGAGTGCTTGCCTCATATGCATGAGGCCCTGGGTTCAATTCCTCAGCACCACATAAACAGAAAAAGCCAGAAGTGGCGCTGTGGCTCAAGTGGTCAAGCTATCCTTGAGCTGAGGAGCTGAGGGACAGTGCCCAGGCCCAGAGTTCAGCCCCCATGACTGACCCCCCCCCAAAAAAAGAGAGAGAGAGAATGGGAATTTGTATGAGATAAAGACTGTCACTGCTTTTGCCAACCCATTAAAAAGGTCCAACCTCTACTCCTATGGAAAATTCATGAAATTTTGTTTTATTTTATTTGTGTCTGACCTGGGGTTTGAAGTCGGGGCCTGGGCACTGTCTCTGCTTTTGTGCTCAAGGCTAGTATTCTAGCACTTTGAGCCACAGCACCATTTGTGCCTTTTTGGTGGGCTGGCTTTGAAACATGATCCTCAGACCTTAGCCTTCTGGTTTCTTTTTTGATCGTAGGGCCTGAACTCTGGGCCTGGGCACTGTCCCTCAGTTCTTCAGCTGTAGACTAGCTACCACTTGAGCCTCAGCCCCACTTCTGGCTTTTTCTGCTTATGTGGTGCTGAGGAATCGAACTGAGGGCCTCATGCATGCAAGGCAAGCACTGCCACCTTCCCAGCCCTGACCCTAGCCTTGTGGGTAGCTAGGATTACAGGTGAGAGCCACCAGTACCCACTTTCAGGGCAGTTTTAGTCATCTTTCTAACCCGTTTTGCCATAGCCACGTCAAATGATTATATTTTATTGTTTTTTCATTCTATGATGTCATCATGCTCTACCACTGAGAGAGAAAAAGTGAGTCAGGTTTTAAGTAAACTATAACGTTAAGATGGCATCCATTGTAAAATACATCCTAATTTCCAAGCTGTGAAAATATAAGGAAAAGTGCTTTTAGAACTGATGAAAGATGTATTGCTTCATAATAAAGCTCTATACTTTTCTTTTCTTTTCTTTTTTTTTAATTGTGAGAATACTGTACAGAGGAGTTACAATTACATGGGCAAGATAAGGAGTACATTGCTTATCAAGCATTGTTGCCTCCTCTTTGTTTCCCCTTCCCATCCCTTCCCATACTCTTCCCCTCCTCCCACCCGATCCCCCCCCCCCCCCACCAAAGTTGTTAAGTTCGTTTTTCATTTTTTTTTTATTGTAAAGATACTGTATAGAAGGGTTATAGTTGCATGAGTAAGGTAATGAGTACATTTCTTATTGAGCATTGTTATCCTCACCTTTGTTTTTCCCCTACTATCTTTTCCCTCCCTACCTCCCCAATTCCTCCCTCCCCCCAAATCTCTATACTTTTTTTTTTTTTCTACCTGAGTCCCAGGCAAGAATTTAACATTGAGCACATATCCAACTCCAGTCTAGTCAATCTTAATATGAAAAAATGCAGTTTTTCAGATGAATCCGGAAATGTCATTTTTTTTTTGGTCAGTTGTGGGGCTTGAACTTAGGACCTGGGTGCTGTCCCTGAGCTTTTGTGCTCAAGGCTAATGCTCTTCTACTTTGAGCCACAATGCCATCTCTGGTTTTCTTGGTGTTAATTGGAGATACTAGTCTTTGGGCCTTTCCTCCCTAGGTTGGCATCGAAACTGCAATCCTCAGTTCTCAGTCTCCTGAGTAGCTAGGATTACAGGCAGGAGTGACCAGAGCCAGACAATGTTCTATTTCTAAGGCCAAGATGTATAAACTTTAGTATGACAAATGATTGAAGTGTATTGAGAACTCTAAGAGCTCAGAGACCCAGGAATGTGTGTGTGTGTGTGTGTGTGTGTGTGTGTGTGTGTGTGTGCGAGAGCGCATGGATTCTCTTTAAGGGTTGAGTTACTTTTTTTTAATTTTTTTATTGTGAAAATACTGTACAGAGGGGTTACAATTACATGGGCAAGATAGTGAGTACATTTCTTATCAAGCATTGTAGCCTCTTCCCTTTGTTTACCCTTCCCATCCCTTCCCATCCTCCCTCCCCCTCCACCCAACCCTCCCCCCCCAAGTTGTAAAGTTCGTTTTTGACATGACAACTTGTACTTCTCATTGTTGCAACAGGTCCACCTGTATCCTTATTTAAACGACTTGTTTTTCCCCTTCCCCTCCACAAATTATACCGACATCAAATACAGTGAAAGCAGGGATTACACTATAGGGGAGGGACATACAAAGCAACAAAGAAATAATCTTATAATTGTGTTAGAAACAACTGCATGAAAGAAAAAAAAACATTTAAAATACATATCTTAGAGTTCATTTTCCTAACATCACCTTATCTGACCTTTTCTGCTTGACTCATACATATACTAGATATTGTAAATAAGGGAAATCATGGGACCTATGTTTCTTTGGGCCTGGCTTACTTCACTTAATATAATTTTTTCCAAGTCTTTCCATTTCCTAACAAAAGGGGCAATGTCATTCTTTCTGATGGAGGCATAGAATTCCATTGTGTATATATACCACATTTTCTTGATCCATTCATCTACTGAGGGGCATCTGGGTTGGTTCCAGATCTTAGCTATGGTAAATAATGCTGCAATAAACATAGTTGTGCTAATAGCTTTAGTGTGGTCTTGTTTGTAAACATTTGGGTAAATGCCCAAAAGTGGGACTGCCTGGTCATAGGGGAGCTCTATGTGGAGTTTTTTGAGGAACCTCCATACTGCTTTCCAAAGTGGTTGAACAAGTTTACACTCCCACCAACAATGAAGTAAGGTTCCCTTCTGTCCACATCCCCTCCAGCATCTGTTGTTATTAGAGTTCTTGCAAATCTCTATACTTTTATGCCTTGTTCCTACTACTGATTTCTTCTGTCCATCCATTAAACCAAAAGCCATTTATAAACTAGGTAATCATAAGGTAGATTCAACTTCTTCCTTCTTAACTCTTACACTCTTTTATTTTTAGCCTCATATCACTCTAATGAGTGATAGCCTTCATAAGTCAGGTTACTTGTGGTGGAAAAGAGGTTTATATAGCTTATAGTTCTGGAGGCTGAGAGGTGGTGCAGACTCTTTCTAGGTTGTTCAAGGCTTACAATGGTATAAGTGCTTGAGATCACACATTTAGGCACGTAGCCAGAGAGACTCAGGAGTCAGGTTCAGGCTTTTACAACCACTAGCTCTCATGAAAGCTCACTCAGAGACCGGCTTTTCCATCTGAGGACAGCCACCTCACTTTAAGATGCATACCACCTCCTAACACCATCACCCAGAGACTAAGCCTCCAGTATATAGGCCTTTTGGGAGTGGACAGGCCACATCTATAAACAGTAACAGTCACCAATTCCCTCCTTCCCTTTTTTTTTCTATCCTAGAGGTAGGAAGTATATAACTCTGTTGGGCAATCTGTTGGGCACTGAGGGCTTATGAAGGAGTATGAAGGATCCTTGTCCTCAAGGGACTTACAGTGTTAGGTAGTAAGGACAGCTGGTATGGGAGGCAATCATATAAACAGATGACTTGGTGAAGGTTTATGGTTCCTTTTACTAAAGTCTGTAGGGTCCTTGAGTTCCCTAAAATGGGAAAAGTCCAATTTTGCTTTGAGGAGTAAGAATGGATGTTCTATGCTGTGAGATGTTCTATGTTCTGTGAGAGAGTAAGCAGTAGTTCTCTTTTGAGTGTTCTTACATTGTACAGTGAGAAAACAGAGCAGCCACATTCTGGGAGGTTGTATTAGGAGCCTTTATTGGAGTGCCTGTGGTCTACAGATGGACTCCGTTCACAAAGACCTGCAGCCCAGCGGACACATGACAGCCAGAGGAAAGAAAGAGCAGAAACACAATACCAACAAACCAGAGCAGCTCCAGGGGAGAGCTCAAGTGGGATGCCATGTGGACCAGGAGGAGCACCAGGAGACTCGGAGACATGAACTCCGAGACAGGAGATGTGGCATAATGACATCTAATTTGGTCTGACCCTAAACTAGGGTCAGGTCAGGGGATGGGGTCAAAGGAAACTCAAGAGTCTCCAAATTCAAGGCACAGGACTGACAGGTTCAGTTACTTATCAGCCAAGTCCCCACTCCTCTACCTCTGGGAGTTCAGGTATGCCCATCACCTGGGAGGTGAGACTTCCCCTTCCTCCACCATGAAGACAAGAGGGCACCAGTTAAACCCAATTTCCTATCCATCCACGCTGGTTAGACCCAGCATCCCCATTTCACTTATGGAATTAGTTCCATAGGTATCTGATAATAATAACTAAGCAGGCCACGGTGTTTTCTAAAGCCTATTTGAATCACCTCAAACTTGTTGTTAAACTTCACCTTTGAGAGGCACATATGGGTCTCCTTTCTTTGTTCAAACATTAACAAATCTTATATAGAGACGAATGGAGATAATCAGATATATATTTATTCTGGAGGCTGCCCACATTTTTTTACATCAATTATCTACCTTAAAAAAGATTCTTTTTAACCTTGTGATTATCTTTGCAGCCCTAGTCAGTGCTATGTATCACATGTTCTAGCAGGCAGAAGGCAGAAGCAGCCAAGAAGGGCGGTGACTTAGGGCCCTGCAGCAGGGATTATAGGGAGGAAATCTGGAGAAAATGTAGGTGAGGCTTGGGATCAGAGAACAAAAATACTGTTGCAAAACCTTTCCTCAAACAGTGCCAAAACCCAGACATTGTGGGATATTCATCTAATCAAGGATACCACCTAATGTTGAACTCATTTTTGTTGGTTTAAAAAGCCCTAAGAGCTGGATGTGGTGATGCATGCCTGTAATCCCAGCTATAAGGGAGGTAGAAATGGAGGATTGCAGTTTCAGGCCAGCTTGGGCAAAGAAGTTAGCTTAGAGACCCTATTTCAACAACATGCTGGGCATGGTAGGACTACAATCCCAGCTACCTGGGAAGTGGAGGGAGGGGGAGGGGTAGGTAGTAGGATGGTTGTCCTGGCTATCCCTGGACAAAAACAAAAATGATGGCTGGGAATGTGACTCAGTGGTAGAGTGCTTGCCTAGTATGCATGAAGCCCTGGGTTCGATTCCTCAGTACCACATACACAGAAAAAGCCACAAGTGGCACTGTGGCTCAAGTAGTAGAGTGCTAGCCTTGAGCAAAAGAAGTTCAGGGACAGCATATACACAGAAAAAGCTGGAAGTTGTGTTATAGCTCAAGTGATAGAGTGCTGGCACTTGAGCAAAAGAAGCTCAGAGACAGTGCTCAGGCCCTGAGTTCAAGCCCCAGGACTATTATTAAAAAAAAAAAAAAAAGTCTGGGGACTTGCCTTGAAAGCACAAGGCCCTGATTTCATATTCCAGCAATGCAAAAACAACAACAAAAACAACAAAAAGCTAAAAAAAATCCTCAATACCCTCCAACCACCACCATAAAAACAATAACAACAAAAAGGGATGTTCCCTTCCCCCAAAGCCCATTATGGTGGCAGATGCCCCTATTGCTCCCAGTAGAGAGAGGCAGGGATCTTGAGTTTGAGGCCAGTATTTAAGACCATATTGCAAAACAAAAATGCAGACAACAGGGCTCAAAGTGGTAGAGTGCTTGCCTAGCATATTTGAAGCCCTGTGTTTAGTCATCAGTACTGAAAACAAAAAACACACAAAGCAAACAATACTCGGGGAAGTATTGTTTTGGGGGTGGGGAGGTTCATTGAGGTCATCACAGAGAGCCAATGTCCATCTGTCTGTATGGTTATTAGAAAAAGCTTACCTACCTAGTAAGGCAAGGAAAAAAAATCCAAATTTCAACTCTTCTCTCTTTGGTCTATGATGAACCCTGAAATTTTCAGGACTTCGTTTTCAAGACCATTTTGTCCAGAATAGGGTTCTTGTCAGTAGTGCTGGTTAAAGGATGGGTAAAGAATGTGAATCTGTCTCATCCATAAGCTATGGGGAGACATGAGCTGCATTCTGGTCTTCCAAGATGGGAAAATTCTAAGGAGCTGCTTTAGAGGCAAAGAGAAAGGGCAGAATTGCTGGATTTGCTTTGTGACTTCTATGTAACCATGTAACTATGGGCCCTGTGGTTGTAGCCATCACATTACTAGAAGAAAAAACTGAGCAGCATTGCAAATATACCCCAGCCTTCTTCAGAACTCTTTGTAAGCATACAAAAGAATAGGAACAACAACAACAACAAAAAAAAATAGGAAAGAAAACCATCCTTTGGAATCAGCACGAAGTTTTATGCCTAGCCGAAATTTATCGGCACACAGAGAAGGAACATTAAAAGAATAATTGTTGGCTGTTTATTTTGGAAAAGTATGTGTAGTATGACTGGGGGCATGGGGCTTTATTTTCTCTTACCTTGTGCACACTTCCATTAATGTTAATAGGATCATATATTCTAGACTCTCCTTGGCTTGCTGCTCTGACATAAATGTTTAGAATTTCCTTGTTTAGTAATATGTATATATATATCTTAAAAACCTTATATATGAATCATATATATATATAAACCTTAAAAACCTTACATATAAACCACACACACACACACACACACACACACACACACACATATATAACCTTAACAACATTGAAAGACAGAATGGTATGGGCTAAATTATTCTCAGTGCCTTATTGTGGATAGGATTTATTCTCTTGGGTCGATAACTATTATCTGTTTGGATGGTCTGTGTTTCTGATAGCATCTACTAGATAGCTTTATAATATACCTGAAAGGGTTGTTTGGGGAGGTGGCTACATGTGCCTTTTATCTGGTGAAACAAGGTAAGCCTTGAACCTAGTTGTCTGAGCTCTAGACCCTTATCCAAGTCCACGTCATCCTCAAAGCCAATAGAGTTGTATCTACTCATTGCAGCATCTTACTAGGCAACCATTTGATAGACATTGACCCAATTTAGTGTCTTGGTGAGGGATTTATTTCTTAGTGTTGCTGCTGTAAAATCCAGTCTGTCAATTAAACAAACAGCAGCTGAGCTCCTGTAGTGTCTCAGGGTTTGTTTCAGACTTGGAAATACTCAGAATCAGAATCAGACTGTGATTCAAGGAAACCCAACAGAAATTGCATGTTAAAATGGCAGGCTTTGAAGTGATTTTCGAAATAATGGAATCCAGGAGTCAGTAGGCTTTTTCTACAAAAGGTCAAGAAGTAAATATATTAGATTTTGAGGATCCAGTGTGGTCTCAGATACATATGATTTTTTGTTTGCCTGGGTAACAATTCACAAATGCAAAAATTCAGCTAGTCATAGGCATAGGCTGGTTTTGGCTCACGAGCCATAGTTTGCTGATCTCTTAGTGTCCCCTCATTTTTATCAATTATGAAACTGAAGAACAGAAGAACAAGCTCCTGCTTCTCCACCTTCCCCAAACCACATGGCTAGTTCTTAACATAGCTGGATTGGAGACCCATGGTAAAGTATTGTGAGGACAGGCTCCCTCCTCAACTAGCCTAGGTCTCTTGCAAATGTATTGCTTTGGAAGTAGAAATCTTTTTTGTGTGTGTGTGCCAGTCCTGGAGTTGAACTCAGGGCCTGGGTACTGTCCCTGAGCCTCTATGTGTTCAAAGCTAGTGCTCTACCACTTGAGCTACAGCACCACTTCTGGCATTTATTGGAGTTTATTGGAGATAAGAATCTCATGGACTTTCCTGCTAGAGCTACTTTGAGCTGCAATTCTCAGATCTTAGCTTCCTAAGTAGCTAAGATTACAGGAGTGAGCCACAGGCACCCAGCTTGGAAGTATGAATCTTAATGAATTATTAAATTGGAGTATGTCTACTACCCTTCCAGGCATTGTGTTTAGGATCAAGGATACAGAGTTAAGTACAACATTGTCTCAATCAATTCAGTGGTTGTGTTGGTGTAAGCAGGCAAGATGACAGCATGGAAAGTGTCAGACAGACAAGTAGAGGTACTGTGGAGTTCCAAGAAGACACTCCTCCCTCAGAAAGTTGTGAATGAAAGAATCCACTCATTCATTGCACTTAGAACATACTGAGACAGGAGTTCAGCTTTTCCTTCAGTTGCTTGTTTCTTTATTTTGAAGACTGACCTTACATACATTCATAAATGCATGGGTAAGCTGATAAGGTTACAGGAAGTAAAATAAAAGATTCAAGATGGGCACAATGGCTCAAGCTTGTAATACTAGCTACTTTGTGGTTCAAGAATAGCTAGTACATGAAACTTCCATCTCACTCAATGTCTGGGCATGGTGGTACATCCCTATCATTCCAGCTGCAGGGTAAGATCCATTGGTGGACTCAGTAGCATGTACCTCTCATCTCCAGAGAAACATAAGTTGGAGGATTAAGGCCCATACCCACCTGGGCATAAAGTGCAACCCTCCCTCAGAAAGAATCCAAGACCGAAAAAGGGCTAAAAGCGTGGTGACATGTATAAAACCATGCAATAGTAACCATTGAGCCCTTTAATATTGCAGAACTTGAAGGATTTTAGGTTCTTTAAGCTTTAACCTCTCACTTAACAGATAAAGAAGATGAAGCCTGGGGATGTGTACTTACCCTGGATTACACAGATAATTCATAAAATGTCAGGATTTTTTTGATTCTACATTTCAAAAGATACACAGTAGCTTTTTATACCCAAATAATAATACAGATTAATTATTACAGGCAACATTAACTAAAGTTTATAATGATAAAATACTGATATTATCTCATTTAAGTCCTATAATAACCTCAATATAGTAGATATGATGATTTTATAGCGGGGGAGACTAAACTGTGAGAGATTAAGTAAAATCTATCCACAATCACTCAGCCAATTGGTAGTAGAGTCAGGAATCAAGCCCAGTTCTCCAACATGTACTTCTCAGAGCCTTGTATTCCAACTTGGCTAAGTTCTTGAAATATGCTTTGTAGTTAGTGATCTTCTGTGAACAGGGACCATATCTCTCTCATGTGTTTCTTCACTGTGGATACTTGGCATATAAAATTTGCTCAATAATTGTTCTCAGAATGAATGGACTATGTTTTGCCATCTGAACTTGGGGCACTGTGTTTGCATGTCTAGCTTGCTCAGGTGGTACTGTACTGCCTGAGATACCTTCAGCCTAGATTTTTTTTTTTCTTTTTCAGCCTAGATTTTTGTTAGTTACATTGAAAGGGATTTTCATGGACTTTTCTGTCTAGGCTGGCTTTGAACCATGATGCTGTGGATCTTATCCTTTTAATAGACACGATTATAAGCGAGAGAAACTGATACCTAGTTCATGTATGGTTCTTTAAACTGTTAACACTTGTAGTGTGAATGGGAACTCAATGATTTAACCAGTTTGTGTCCAAATCAGCTGATACCTAGTCCTTTCATGAGACAGAGGCTAATATGCAGATATATTCCTAGAAAGCCTGTTGCTTTACAGCTGTCTTTACTATGTCTCTGAACACTTTTCTTTAAAAAATTATTTTATTGTAAAGATGCTATACAGAGGGATTATAGTTACATGAGTAAGGGAATTAGTACATTACTTGTCGATCATTTTTACCCTTTCCCTTGTTATTGTCCTACTATCCATTCCCTCCCCCATCTCCCACACTTCTCTCCCTGCTCGAAGTTGTAAAGTTTGTTTCCAATATACAGTCTCGTGGGTATCATTGTTGCAATGGGTCATCCTTTGAGAGTTAATATGTACAGCAGAATTCTCTTTGAACATCAAAAATTCCTTGAAGACATGACAGCCTGGTTGGTGGTTCTGAGTCTGATGAAGTTTGTATAGGCAACTGGATGGTTTTCTCTGCATGTGGTAACTTCTACCTACTGCACAAACATCTTTAGTTTTGGTTTTATATTATATTGTGAGGCATCCTGGGGTTTGTGGGCCAGAGAATTGAGGAATTCTGTAAGAGCACTTGGGCATAGATTTGGCTTTTAGCCAAATAGCACTTGAAACAAATGTCCTTGCAGCATTAATTTTTAGTTCTGACCTATGAGAACAACTAACTCACTAAATGTACAATTCCTTGTGACTCACCCTTCCCCTGGTAGTGGAAGGACATAGTTCTTTTTTGAAGTTAAAGACTTTTGGGAAACAAATTGGTAGATATTGTTCTGAAAAGCAAACAAAAGAACACCTGTCTTTCTACCTAGATTACTTGTTTTTATCTAAAGAATGGTGTGAGCTTTCTATGCCATTCATTGTAAGGCAGAGTTTTTTCCATATAGCGTAAGACAGGCAAGACCCTTTGATTTGAGTGTAGAAAGCTGTATCCTTTGAACCTAGGCCTCTGGGCTTGTTCATTTAAGCTGGTACACAACATTAATGATTGCTGCATATCACTTGGGGGGATCCACATTAAATAAAGGAGGCTCTCATTATGCTGTGAAAACAGGCTTGGATTCTATTGGCAAGATTCTTTAGGGATTTTCAGGGGGGCAAAGATACACTTCTCATTTGTAGATATTTGAAAAATCCTTTCAAGTAGAAAACACATGGATATTTGTTTTCTAGTAAAAAACAGTTCAAAGACCTGTCTATATGTCCTGGGAAGCCTTCCCCCCCCCCCCCCCCCCCCCCGCCAAGTAGAACCCAATTCTATTCCCATATCAGGAGGGCAACTTCACTTAGGAATTGCTTGTTATGATAACCTACTTTTAAACATTCCTTAATTATTAATGAGTCCTGTAACTGTATCAAGGTGCAGCTTGATTTACTGCAGTTTATATTTGCTGCCCTCCACCTTTAGCAGCAGCAGTAGTTGCCACTAGGAAGAGAGTGAGGGTGTTGTCTAGAAAGAATGAGAAAGGTCTGTTCTCTATATGATGGCTTCTATGTTTCCAGATAAAGAAAGATTCAGATAGGTGTTGTTTTTGTTTGTTTTGCTCTTTAATTTTGCAAACTTTCCAACAGATACTGTGAAGAACCTTTACAATCCTTTTAGTTAGACTTAATTGTTGACATTTTGCAGGATTTGCTCTATCTTCCTTTATGCATGCATATTTACATGGGTGTGGAGATATCATGATACTTTCTTCTACAATGTAACTACAATATCATTTATGGTCTAGAAGCCCATGCCTGTAATCCTAGCTACTCAGGAGGCTGAGATCTGGAGATCATAGTTCAAAGCCAGCCCTGGCAGGAAAGTCTTTGAGACTCTTATCTCCAATAAACCACTGAAAACCGGAAGTGGCGCTGTGGCTCAACTGGTAGAGCCTTGCCTTCAGCTGAAGAGTGCAGGGACAGTGCCCAAGCCCAGAGTTAAAGCCCCATGATCAAAAATAAAAATAAAAAATAAAATGATCTAGAATTTTAGCATTGATTTTGTGATATTGTGATTTGTGATATTGCCTTCAATCACTTAGATTTTCTGTGCATCCAATTATGCAAAGACTTAGTGGCTTAAAATAATGTGCATTTATTAGTGCCTCTAGTGTAGCAAGTCATTGGGTAGTGCTTCTAATGTGGATCAGAGTCCCTGCTTCACTGGGGTCCCTCGTACATCCAGTCAGCTGCTAGATCCACTAGACAATCTGGTCCCAATTGGCCTGTTTGGGTGACTTGTGATTATTACGGAGTTCTATCATTCCCTCACAGGATAGGGCAGGTTATTCCCATGGCTATGTGCATATTCCAAGGGAGAGGAGACCAGCGAAGGCCTAGTGGCACAGCATTATTTACATTGCAGTCTTCTGGCCAAAGCAAGTCACAACATCCTTTTGATGGGATGAACTCTAAAGTCATTGCTCAGGGGAATGGATACAGAGTCATGGGTCATGAATAATTGCAGCCATTTTGTAAACAACCTATCATATTCTTATAATCAAAATAATAATAATAGTGTTAATGTTAATAATGTTACCATTTTTAACTTTGGATGCTATCAAGGATTATACATTAAATTTATATGTTTTGCATGTTGTCTTTATTCTTTGCTTTTTAAAAATCTGCATATATCTATAAGGAATTTCTGTGTGTTTTATATTTTAAAGATTTCAGTCCTGTTTCCTTAATATCCAATAATTTAAATATCTCTAATTATTTCTTCATGATTTTATGCAGGTTAAACGTAAGGCACAAGTATTCTAGATAACTGATGTATATTTATCATTGTATCACAGGAGACAGAAGATTTGTCCAGATTTTTGGTAATGCTGTGTAGTTCTTTGACTAAATGGAAGTTTTCCATATTTTACAATCACAAAGGTACTGTTTCCTAGAGATGGACTTAGGCCTGAACATTTGAGGTTAATATGTTTCCAATTGTATGAGCATACATTCATTAGATAAAAGCTGTATATTTAGTCCACCTAAGAAGGAGTTATGGAGAATCTTTAAAAATTGGTATAGAATACTGGGATACATAGTTCTTTTACCTTCGAGTAGTTACTGAACTAATGGTAGATGAGTGCTAATTATAAATTAATATATTTAAAAAAACTTACACACAGAAAAGTGCACATATTATAAATGTATAGGTTGAAGTTTTAAACTCAACTTATCAGTGTATCAGCACTGGACTAAGAAACTAGAATCTTTATAAGGCATTTGTGACAGGATAGAATGTCTATTCAAATAACTGTTGTCCTTCATAATACTAACTTATGGATGCCCTCCCCTGGTCAATGCCATTTCAAGCTAAGAATGGTGTCTGCTATGTAATGATCAGGTTTGATATAGACTAGCCTTTCACATTGCACACACACCAAGGTCTGTCCCTCTTCATTGCCATCTCAAGGAAGAAGGTGACCTCACCTTACAAGGATAGCTTTTCCCCGGTACCTTCCAAACTAGTACCTCTTTGACTTCATGGGATTTGGTGCCCTATGTTTTCTCTTCCTGTCTTTTCCATCTATTCTCTCTCTTCAGCTTTTTTTCCCCTTATTTTATTGTTAGGGGGCTTGAACTCAGGGCCTGGGTGCTGTCCCTGATCTTTTTCACTCAAGGCTAGCACTCTAACACTTTAAGCTACAGCACCACTTCCAGTTTTCTGGTGGTTAATTGGAGATAAGAGTCTTATGGACTTTCCTGCCTGGCCTGGGTTCCAACCATGAACTTCAGATCTCAGCCTCCTGAACAGCTTAGGATTACAGGCGTGAGCCATTGGTACTTGGCTAAACTTTCCTTTTTCCTTTTGACACCTTATTTTATATTTTTATCATCAGTCCTTTTACTCTTCTTCATCAGGCTACAATTTGTTCTCTCTCTTTCCGTTTATTTCCAAACTTCTTAAAGTACATCTTCTTTAAACCATTCATCCAGTTTGCTCCTTGAAACTTATTTTACCCCTACAAAGGCATTGACAAACACCAAATTATTAGGTCAGGTGTTTTTAAAAAATTTTTTTTTCCATTCTCCCTTTCCTTTCCCCTTCCCTCCTTTCTTCCTCACTTCTCATTCTCTCCCTTTCTCTTTCCTTCCCTCCCTTCAAACACAAGTATCAAACACAGGGCTTCATTCATGGTAGTCAAGTGCTGTACTCTTGAGCTACTTCCTCAGCCCATTTTTCTTTAGCATTTATTCTCTTAGATTTCTGCTTCCAAAAAGCTACGGAGCCAATCAATCATGGATGGGGACTTCCAAAGAAACCTTCTCTTGTGAGCCAAATAAATCTTTTCTCTAAAGAGACGTAGCACATCAGGGTGAGAATTTATAGTGGAGTAAAACTGTTCACCTCATGACCAGGGAGCAAAAAGAGAAAGGGGAAGGGACTGGAGTTTCCTTCCAAAGAATACTTCCAATGATCTAAAGACCTCCCATTTGGCTCTGTTTCTCATAGGTTCTACCACTTCCCAGTAGTACCTCTTTGGAGACCAAGCCTTTAACACATGGGCCTTTGGAGGACATTGAAAATAAAAGACTACTATGCTTATTTTTTCTTTATGACTATCATCTCCTGTGGCTTTGATTTCTGCTGTGCTTTTGGTTCTCTGCCTGATCCTTCAGATTACTCTAGTGGTTTTAGCTTCCTCGAGAGAGGACAGTGGTAATTCTGGTTTCTTTTAGTTTGAGTATGAGAATGGCATTTCTTAGAACCTTGGCAAATCTTGGCAATTTGTCTGCATTTTGAAGATTGTGGTTTTAAAAAACGGTCAACTTACTGTAAATTCTCTGTAACACAAGCCTATTTATTGATGCTGTGCCTGGTAAGAACTCAATAAATAACTGACGGAATCATTCATTTATTTAATTATTCATTTATATTTTTAATGAATATTTATTAAATTTGTAGCCAATGAATTGAGTTTACTAAATTCAGCAATTGGTCCCTTTCCCCCTTCCCCCAAATTATCTTAATATGTTTTTCTCTGGCTTTTTCTTTCAACCTTTGTTGAGGTTAGTTTGTTCTAGTTAAGAGAATTACTAGTTGTATGACTTGTTAATCTCTAGCAATAATTCTAGCAGTTTCCAAAACAAGTATAATACTGATGGTGTTACCTTCTGGGTGGTTGAAAGGATCTGAAGAAAACAATTGCTTGTAGACTATATCTATCATCCAGCTATAGATCTATTCCTAATAGAATGCATCAGGCTTTGTCCTCACAGTGAACATCCTGAATTAGGCATTGTTTTCCTCATGGTTCAAAGAGAGAAACTGAGACTCAAAGGACTTAAATAGTTTTTCAGAGGATATAGAGCTAATTATACATTTGGAGTACTCAGTTCCATCACTGTGCCTCCACCAAAACACCTTCTAGCACCTTGTGTGACCCTTTGAAATGAACTCTGAACTAGAGGTCATGTGGCAGTGACTGGCATTTGCTACTGTCATTGCTTCTGAGAAGCAAATACCAAGGGAATTCTGCCCTGTTGGGGGGAAACTCCAGTCCTGAGGGCTGCATTGATTTTATCTTAAAGCCATAGAGTTCTAAAGTTTAGGAGGTATTAAGCAGTATTCTGCTCATCCACTCTAACCATCTGGCTTGATTTTTTTTTTTTTTAACATTTACAGTGATAGGAAAATAATCCTACCCACCTCCCATGCTTTTGGGTAGCTCATTCTGCTTTCCCCGGCTCTATGAGACAGTCCATTCCTTATATCACACCAAACTCCTTTTTCTAGTCTGCCCTCTGAACATTGGTTCCAGCTCTCAGTGATGGCCACATGGAATAAATAGTGTCCCTGTTTTCTAAGGCAAAAGTATAGATTCTTAGAGTTCATAATCTGATGTCAAACAGTGTCTTTTCACCCCGTTAAGCAGTTTTAAGTTCATAGGGTCCCCTGAACGAATACAACTGGCTGTACTTTCTTTTACTTCTCCCAGTCTTTTTTCTTAATTCATGGTACCACCATTCAAGCATGCTATCCAAGCATGAAACCTAGGAGTTTGATCCTTTCACTATTCACATATTGTCTGCCCTCAAGTCTTTTCAGTTTTAATCTAGAATACAGAATCCATCTCTACTAACATCAAGCATCACCATCAATCCCCTGATCCCTAACTCATTCCTCCTCCACATAGCAACCACAATTATCCCTTGAAAGCACAAATCAGGTCATGTAATTTTCCTGATTAAAACCCTTTCGTTTCTCATTTCTCCAGAAGAGCCAACTCTTCCCCCATGGTCAGTATGGCCCTGCCTCATCTGAGCTATTCTGTCTTCCTCAGCCCTGCCCTTTGACCTTCTTTGTATTTCCTGGACATGCCAAGCTTTTTTCTGCAGCCAGCCCTTGCCTTCTTGTCCTTTCTGCCCACACTTTTCTTTTCCAAGCTTTCTAAACGGCTAACTCATTTTCACTTTTCAGGTCTCAGCTCAGATCTCACATCCTCAGAAAGGTTTGCCCCATCACCTATCCCCAGCCCAAGCTCATCATTCTGTAGAAAATCTTTCAGATTTGTATAGTTGTCTCTTGTCTCTTGTTATCATGACAATATACATGTTTAGTGACTCCACTCTTGCTTGGACAGTTGTTTCTTCTTCTTCTTTGGTTGGTCGTGGGGCTTGAACTCTGGGCTTGGGCACTGTCCCTGTGCTCTTCAGCTCAAGAAGAGTGCTCTACCACTTGAGCCACAGTGCCACTTCCGGTTTTCTAGTGGTTTATTGGAGATAAGAGTCTCACAGACTATCCTGCCCGGGCTGGATTTGAACCATTATCCTCAGATCTCAGCCTCCTGAGTAGCTAGGATTACAGGCGTGAGCCACCGGCGCCCGGCCAGTTGTTTCTTCTATAAGTGGGATAGTTGCTACCTCACAGGAAGGGGTAATCAATAAATATCTAAGGGGTAGATAAATGAACTCATAGTTGACAGAATAAAAAAGTATTGGAATCATATTGAAAAAAAGGTTTGAATGTGAGCTTGCTAACTTTCTGTGTAATTTCTGGCAAATTTTCATTATCTTCCTGCTAGCAAATGCATCTGCTTCATAGAGTGGTATGAAGGTTAAGATATCAGCTATGGTATTAATAAAAATGTCAGCTCTGGGCTGGAGGTGTGGTTTAAAAGGTAGGGCTCCTGCCTACCAAATATGAAACCCCGAGTTCAAACTTCAGCCTACTAAAAGAAAAGGGCATTAGATGTGAAGGTGCCATTATAGTATCTGGCAACTTTCAGGTGTTTTGTCTACCTCAAGGACTGGTGCTCAATTCTGAATATACCTAGAAAATGTCTGTCAAGCTTCAGCCTGATTAATGGGATTGTTTTTTTTTTTTTTTTGCAGTGTGCCTGTGTGTGTGTGCCTGGGTGTGTGCGTGTGCATGTGTGTGCGTGTGTGTGTGTGTGTGTGTGTGTGTGTGTGTGTGTGTGTGTGTGTGACATAAGCCTGGTGTAAGACACCTGTGATGCCCTTTAAGAAATATTTGCCTGGCTGGGCTCTACACCAGAGTGTCAACTGTTACTCTGGAGCATGTTCAGCCTGATAATCCAGGATCTTCACTGGGATGCCGAATATAGACCCCCCCCCCCCCACATCTAAACTATTCAACCTGACATTGTGTGGATTGGGATGTTCTGTCTAGACAGCCATCTCCCTTGGGAAATCACTGTTGCTCTAGGAGGAGGCACGTGGTCTCCTGTTCAGAATACAAAGTGGGCCTGTGGGCTGCTGGAGTGGGGGCTTCTGCGAATTTGTGTGGGCCTGTGGGTTGGAGTCTTGCAGAAAGAGCTTTCTGTCTCTAGATCACAGCACACTGTTCTTCTACAGGCAGAGCCCAAGGAATATGGCAATGAGCTCTCAGCCTTCCTAGGGCTGGTGGCTTCATGCCCTGACTGAAGGCCACTAGAAACAACTGAAAGGTAAGCCTGGAGTGTGGATTTCCTGAGAGGGAGGCAGGAACATTTGTGCAACTTAATTGCTTGGCATGGTGGCCTGAAATCTTCTGCTCTGTGGGTGATGAGTGTGTTTGAAAGTGAACACTCTAGAACTAGGTAGTACTGGGTTCAAATCTTGAACCCAGTGCCTGCCTTGGCCTTGGTCCATTTATATCATGCCTAAGCTGTAGTTTGCTCAGGGTAAAATAGGGATAAAAATAATCTTATCTTCCCAGCAGTGAAGTTGAAATCATATGCTGCACGCAGAATGCTTAGCTCGGTAACTGACACACAGCCTGGGTCAGAAAATACTTAGTCTTTTTTTTTGTCAGTCCTGAGGCTTGAACTCGGGGCCTAGTCACTGTACCTGAGCTCCTATTGCTCAAGGCTAGCACCTACCACTTGAGCCACAGCGCCACTTCTGGCTTTTTTCTGTGATTGAATTGGAGATAAGAGTCTCACGGACTTTCTGGCCTTTGCTGGCTTCGAATTGCTATCCTCAGATCTCAGCCTCCTGAGTAGCTAGGATTACAGGTATGAGCCACCGGAACCTAGTTTATGCTGATTCTTTTTTAGGCAAGGCAGGTCAGGGTTTGTTTGTTTGTTTTTTCTCTTATGCTGGTACTGGGTTTTGAACTCAGGACCTGGGTGCTGTCCCTTAGCTTTTTTGCTTAAGGCTAGCACTCAACCATTTGAGCCATACCTCCACTGCTGGCTTTTTTGGTGATAGAGATAAGAGTCTCATTGGACTTTGACTTTCTGGGATGGCTTTGAACTATATGATTCTCAGATCTCAGCCTCTGATTACAGAGGTGAGCCAGGTGCCCACTGATCAGGGTTTTTTGTTGTTGATGTTAGCTTTATTTTATTTTATTGTCTGTCTTGGGGCTTGAACTCTGGGCCTGAGCACTGTCCCTCAGCTCTTAGCACTCAACCACTTGAGCCACAGCGCTACTCCTGGCTTTTTTTTTCTGTGACTTAATTGGAGATAAGAGTCTCCTGGACTTACCTGCCCGGGCTGCCTTTGAATGGTGATCCTCAGATCTCAGCCTCCTTAGTAGCTAGCATTACAGGACTGAGCCCGGCTACTTGTATTTTTATTGATTATTTTGCTGGACCTCGGGCTTGAATTCAGGGTGAGGGCACAGTTTCTGAGCTTCTTTTGCTCAAGGCTAGCACTCTTCCCCTTGGGCCACAGCTCCACTTCTAGCTTTTTCTTGATAATTTATTGGAGATAAGACTCTCATGGACTTTCCTACCGGGGCTAGCTTTGAACAGTGATCCTCAGATTTCAGCCGTCCTGTAGCTAGTTATAATTGTGAGCCATCAGCACCTGTTTGTTGTTGTTGTTGTTGTTGTTAGTAGTGGTGGTAGTAGTATTTTTGCCAGTCCTGAGCATTCTCTCTGAGCTTTTTTTGCTCAAGGCTAGCACTCTATCACTTGAGCCACAGCATCACTTCCGGCCTTTTCTGTTTATGTGGTACTGAGGAATCAAACTCAGGGCTTCATGCATGCTAGGTAAGCACTCTTAACACTAAGCTTCATTCCAGCCCTGTCCTGTTATTTTTGCGGAGCCTCAGTCAGCCTCACTCATACTGAACTTTGAGTCTCACCTCTTCACTTTCAGCAGTGTTGTATTGGATAAGGTATCCAGCCTCTCTGAGTTAGTATTCTTACCCACGTGCAGTTAGCAGTTCCCGGCTCAGTGAAGGTAAAATGAGATCAGAGTGCTTGATAACATAGCAAGTGCTCAAAATACTCATTTCGTCCCCCTTTAGTTCTCACGTATTTGAAATACGGTCTCTTTAAGCTTGTTAAGATTCCCCTCTAGCCTTGTATGCAGCTGTGGGCAGACAGCTTTGGCAGAAGGAAAGGCTGTTTTTAAAAAAAATCTGTTTCATAATCTGTTGGCGCAGATCTGCTGTGGCCACACCCTGTGCTGCTCAGAGGCCCAGTCCTGTTGCAGTTAGCATGTGCCTCGCTGTAACCTAAATAAGCCTGGAAAGTGGCTGCTGTGAGGGGCGTAACTAAATACAAAATAGATTTTCTTTCCTGCTCCTTGGGAGGAAGCTGGCTCAGGGATTCGTGGCTACAGAGGGAGGGCCTGGCGGGCCTGGACTGCAGTCTGAGGACTTAGCAGCCAGGGGTTTTCTGGTTTTCATTAAAATTCTGTGGCTGTCTTTCAAGATTGTTCCATTGGCTATGACTGTGCACTGAAGCTGTTTATGCCGTTCCCTCAGGCACACACCCCCATCAAATAACAGTGGTCCGAAAATTAAAAGTAAACAGCCTGACTGATGGGTTTTGCTCAGCAGTCTTTGTGATGAGGAATCCTCAGATATAACTGCAGAGCTTGATTTTTGCTAAGTCTTAAGTACAGATGAAGAGGCAGACAGAGCTGAGCTAGGAATGGGCAGCAGAATCTGGTTACAGCTTGCTCTTGAGGACAGACAGCTCTTGGGGGCAAAGAGAGTTTTCCTGGCAGCTGCCATTAGTGTTCCCAAATGTTACATTAAAGAAAATTGTCTGGTCCGATCATTTTGGGGAGAGATGCTGATACCTTTATATGCTCAAGTTTTTCTGATGGTAATGAGCTGAATTAAAGAAGATTCAGTTACAATGTTAATTTCTGGTTGAGATTGATACTTGAGTCTATAAACCTAGGTTGCAATTAGGATTCTGCTGTTAGCTTGCCTTATGACCTCAGACAAGGTCTCTACATTCCTGGGCCTTGGCTTTGCAGTATGGTTGCAAGGACTGCATGAGATAATTTATGTAAAGCTCTTGGCATATCTTATGTTCTCAGCAAATGGTGGATGTTATTATGAATTAGGTTAGATTTGACCTGTCACTGCAGCTTGCCAAGATATAGCCTAATTCTGTCATCGAAAACATTTGTTCTTCATCCAAGCCAGCTATGTATCACTTATAAGTTTGAGGGCAATCTCTTCCCTAGGGCAAGCTAGAACTCCTCTGAGTGAAAATCTATATCAAACTATATACTGGGTTTCCCAGTGAGAGGCATAAGATGTCAGAAATTCCATCAGTAGGTTACTTAGTAGAAAGAAAGGATTTTCTCTGTCATTCTTGATAGGTAGATTGTGAGAAAGCATCATAATTGATCTTGAATTTAATGTCCTTTGATGATATTCACAAGATGGCATGCTGGAGGCAGGATAGTTTAGTTCTATTTGGCTCTGGAGTAAACACCATTCCTAGTCATCCTTGCCCTCTCTGTTCTAGCGACAGTGAACTGCTCACAGAGAAATAATGAACACAAAACATTTAATGTGTACTAAAGAGTGACTGGCATATACATTTTCAGTTTGAGGAAGAATGAAAATTGTGTATCTTCTATGCAAGTTATTAAATTGAACATGATTAGTACTTTAATAGTGGCTTATGAACTCTCTTCCTGGGAGATGATAATTATCCTGACTTTTGAGTTTATCATTCTCTTACTCTTCTGTATGGTTTACTCATGCATGTTTATATTATTAAAATATATGTTGTTTGTTTATGTTTTGTTTGAAGGTTCTGCGCTTTGAACTCAGAGCCTCATGCTTGCTAGGCTGGCACTCTATGGTTGAGTCTCACTTTCATCCCTCTCTGTTTAGTTTTTTAAAAACAGGAAGCAAGAACAACCTAGCAAGCTTTGGTAAGAACAGGGCAACGATACTACTACAGATCTAAACTCTGGGTCATCGTCTACCTTTCATTTCCCTGGGAGTCCAAAAGTGTCCTAATGAATAAGTGGGGTGTCAAGATTGTGAACCAATCCAAGGAGATATAAGGCCCATCATGGGTAGGATATCTGATGGGATTATAGTCTGGATATGTGCTAGGCATCCAGTTTGAATAGAGTTAAGAGTATACTGCTCTGAAGTTTCTGCCTCTAGTCTCTCTCTATTCTACCTCTGGCTCTCAAGAAGTAGGTCAAAGTGAAATTTCTGTACGATGAAGTGAATGCCCTCAGTACGTCCAAACTGGCAGCAGGAGGAGGCAAGCCAACTTCATCAGCATGTCGAGAAGACAAATGCAGTCAGAAGACAATCTGGAGAGTTTACCTATGCATTTATGGTTAGATTAGATAATGACTATGCTGTGCCGTGTGTGAAATAGCTTTACCTAAAAGTTGACCCCTACGTCTAACCATGCCAGTAGAACTCACTGATTTATTGGAAGTAGTGGGAAAAGAATGATAGGTCAAATGACACTCTTAAGGATGCAAATAGGTAAGTTCAGATTATAAAACATTCTGTTTGGCAACTGTTTTGGCTTCTGCAGTACATTAATGGCATGAAAAATAACAGTGACTTAAGAATTAAAATCTGCAATAATCACAGTATCTCAGGTACTCAGAAGGCTGAGTCAAGAGCATATCCTGCACCCAGGAGTTTGAGGCCAGCTTGGGCAACATAGTGAGACTCCATTTTTTTTTTTTTTTTTGGGTCCGGTCGTGGGGCCTGAACTCTGGGCCTGGGCGCTGTCCCTCAGCTCTTCAGCTCAAGGCGAGCGCTCTACCACTTGAGCCACAGCACCACTTCCGGCTTTTTTCTTTTTGCTTATGTGGTGCTGAGGAATCGAACCCAGGACCTTGAGCATGCAAGGCAAGCGCTCTACCACTGAGCCACCTTCCCAGCCCCGAGACTCCATTTTTTTTTAAAGAATTATAACCACATGTAATGTTACTCTGTTTTCATTTGGATAGTCTATGTGTTAGTTATAGTAGCCATAAGAAAATACCACAGGCTGTGTGGCTTAAACACAACAAGTTTTCTCACAGTTCTGGAAGCAGGAAGTCCAAGGTCAGGTACCAGTATGGTTGACTTCTTCTGAGGCCTCTCTCTATCGCTTGCACATGGCTGTCCTTTCATTGTCTCTTTACCAGTGTGAGAGTTCCTGGTATCTGTGTCCTAATCTCCTCTTTAATGATAGCCATCAGATTGGATCAAGGCCAGCCACATTAATGGCCTCACTTATCACTCTTTAAAAGATATTGCCTCCAAATATAGCTACATTATGAAGTTACATTATGAACACTTCAGCAATGGGTGTTGTTGTGATTGTTAACACTGGGACTTGAACTCAGGGCCTAGGTTCAGCCCCTTAGCTTCTCTGCTCAAGGCTGGCACTTTACCATTTGAAACACAGCTTCTGGATCTTTAGTGGTTAATTGAAGATAGTCTCATGGACTTTCCTTCTTGGCTGGGCTTCAAACTGCTATCTTCAGGTCTCAGCCTCTGAAGTAAGCTATCAGCTCCTGGCCCCAAATGAATTTTTGAAGTTATTTTGGAGTTGGTGACTCAGACTTTTCTGCTTGGGATGCTTTGGACCACAATACTCTAAATCTCAGCCTCCTGAGTAAGATCACAAAGGAGAACCACTAGTTGAGTTTCTGAGTTCTTGTGTATTGCAAAATACCTTTACTCTGTTCTCTTACTTGATTTATAGTTTGCCTAGGTATTGCATTCTAATTCGGACATCATTTTCCTTTACCTTTAAACCTTTAAAGGTAAAGATTTATTTGCTTCATTGCCTCTTAACTGCTGTAGAGTTGAGAGGGTTCTGCTTTCTGATTATATATAGCTCTTTGTTTTTTTTTCTCCTCTCTGACAGTTTATAGAATTGCCTCTTTGGCTTCATTTTTTTGAAATTTTACACTGTGCTTAGTGTGCTGGGTCATATCAACCTGGCAATTTGCACCCTTTAGTTATGATTTTATTTTTCTGTTTTTCCCCATCTTGGGAATTTATTCAGATAGAAATCCCCCGTGTAAGTCTACTAGAATGTTCTTAATTACTCCCTTTTGTTTCCTACATTTTTGTTGTTTGACCTTATTCTCTAGAAGAGGCTTCACATTTATATCTCTGTCCTTCCATTGAATTTTTAAAATTTTTACTATTACGTTATCAATTTGTAAAAGCTCTTTTTGTTTTCAGAGTGTTTCCTTTTTGTAGAAGCCTATTACTGTTTCATGGGTAGTTTTATTTTGTGAGAATATTAATGATATCTATTCCTCCAAGTTGCTTTTTTACATTTTAGTGTTTACCATAATCTGTACCTCCAAACCTTTCCCAAGATGTCACTGAATGTGATATTTGGCTGTGTTGCTCCTGATTAAAAGTGGGAGAAAGCTTGGCGCCGGTGGCTCACACCTGTAATCCTAGCTACTCAGGAGGCTGAGATGTAAGGATCAAGGTTCAAAGCCAGCACAGGCAGGAAAGTCCATGGGACTCTTATCTCCAATTAACCACCAGAAAACCAGAAGTAGAGCTGTGCTCAAAGTAAGTGAGTGCTAACTTTGAGTGAAAAGCTCAGGGACAGCACCTAGGCCCAGAGTTCAAGCCCCACGACAAGTGGGAAAAAAAAAAAAGAAAAGGAAAAGCATGAGGAGAAAGTCTGTTTAGACTTTGACAGCCACTTAAGACCACAGAGAGAATAATTTCATGTATATGAAATGTCCAGAGTGGGAAAACACACACACAGTTACAGGAAATATGACTGGGGAGAGGGAGAAATACAAAATGACTAAGTATGGGAGAGGAGTTTTATTTATATATGGAAAGACATGAAAATATTATAAAATTGGTGATGGTGATATTTATACAGCTCTGAATATCCTGAACACATTGAATTGTGCATTTTAAAAGGGCAGTTGTATGCTATATGAGTTATATTTCAATAGTGCTCTTTAAAAATGCTGTCAGGAAACGCTGAATGCAGGATGTAGATCATTAGCTTGGAGCTGACAGTTGATCTGCATGAGTTCTGTTCATGGGAGCCTGTGATGTCAGCATCTTCAGGTTTTTCTCAGTTGCCTTCTCTCTGGGCAGAGTGCATGGCAATGCTTTGGTACCCAAGAACTAAGGGGATCTGTGCACTGCACCCTCATTTGACACAGTGCCTTGGTTTTGCTGTGTTTCTCTTCAGCCTCAATGGGCTTCCTCAGTTCATGACATTCTGGCTTTCTATTACCCCATAGGAGACAAAAGTAGAGAACCTGGTCCAATGAAGCCCATGTACTCCTTCATTTCTGTCCCCCTCCCCCTTCCCAAACTTTTCAAGCAGATGCTAGGCATTTCTGTGTTTTGTGTTCCAGAGCCTGAGCCTCCAGGAGGCCGCCAGTGGGGTAGAGGAATCTAGGGAGCTCACTTCCTGAGCAGCTTCCCCTTCTGCTCCCACCTCTGTCCTGTGCTCCTGCCCAAGGAGTACAAGGCAATGCCAGTTCCTGTGCTTCTGAAAAGGATTCTGTTGTTTCAATTAGGTGAATTCTCAGCTTGCACTGCATTTGGTTTAGGACTCAGATTTCTTGTCTGCTAAGTCATGTACTTGTTCATCTGCTTCTCAGCTTCCAAAATTTGACAGCATTCTCTCCTTTCATCTCTCTCTGTACTTGTAAGGTTTTACTAGTGGGGCTGGGGAGCAGGGCGAAGAAAGACTTCACTGAATTTTTATGAGATATTTAAACATGGGAAATTAAATGCAGTTCTGTGTGCCACCTTTGCCAGAAGCTTATTTAAAAAAAAAACAAAAAACCCTTGCCTTATTCTATTCTATTTAGCCATGTACCCTGTCTTATTTATGTATATACGTGCTTATTTGCCTAGGAGACTCTTTGTTTATTTATTTATTTTTACCAGTCCTGGGGCTTGAACTCAGGGCCTGGCCACTGTCCCTGACTGAGCTTTTGTGCTCAAGGTTAGCACTCTACCACCTGAGCCACAGTGCCACTTCTACCTTTTACTGTTTATGTGGTATTGAGGAATTGAACCCAGGGCTTCATGCATGCTAGACAAGCACTCTACTGCTAAACCACATTCCCAGCCCAGCCTAGGAAACTTTTGGGAGTGTGTGCCAATACTGGTTCTTAGATCCTGTGTGCTGTCCCATAGATTTTTTTGCTCAAGGCTGTTGCTCTATTAGTTGAGCCACAGCTTTACTTTTGGCCTTTTGGTAGTTAATTAGAGATAAGAGTCTCACAGACTTTCCTGCCTGATCTGGCTTTGAACCAGGATTCTCAGATCTCAGTCTCCTAGGTATCTAAGATTACAGATATGAGCCACCAGTGCCTGGCTAAGTGCATGCATTTTGCCTCTTCCTTCCTTCCTTCCTTTCTTCCTTTTTTTATTTTCGGTCATGGGGCTTGAACTCTGGGCATGAATGCTGTTCTTCAGCTCTTCAGCTCAAGGCTAGCACTCTACCACTTGAGCCACTGCAACACTTCCGGTTTTCTGAGTGGTTTATTGGAGATAAGGGTATCACAGACTTTCTTGCCGGGGCTGGCTTTGAATGAAGATCCTCAGATCTCAGCCTCCTGAATAGCTAGGATTACAGGAATGAGCCACTGGCGCCTGGCCTACCTGGCATTTTCTACCCACCACTTATTTTTTTGGGGGGGGGGCGGGGGTCTGGTCGTGGGGCCTGAACTCTGGGCCTGGGCACGGTCTCTCAGCTCTTCAGCTCAAGGCTAGCGCTCTACCACTTGAGCTACAGCACCACTTCTGGCTTTTTTTTTTTCTGCTTATGTGGTACTGAGGAATTGAATCCAGGGCCTCATGCATGCAAGGCAAGCGCTCTACCACTGAGCCACCTTCCCAGCCCAGACCCACTACTTTTTATAGAATCATTTGCTTGCACTTTGCTGGCTACACTGTGGTCTGTCTGCTTACCTGTCTTCCCCTTTGCTCTGAGAAGCAGGGCTTGAGAGGTCTTGTCTTCTTTTCTCTGTATCAGGATTACAATGCCTTGCTCCCTATGAATTTGCAGATTGGATAATTCAGTATTGTGCCTGCAAGGGTGGGGACAGATAATCTTACAATGCCCCTTTCCTCCCAGTCTTTTAAGGCTTGACTGTTTGGTAAAGGTTAAAGGGGGAAATATGCCTGGTTGTTTCTTTTTATGCAGTATTGTGCCCTTTGCTTTCAAGTCCGTGTTTTTCACCCAATGGCAGGTTGGAGAAGGGAGTATGGCTACATGAATGTCAACATTCTAACAAGGCACAAACCCTGTCAGACATACATCCTTTCACTCCTTTGGTAGGGAGGTTGTTTGTCTACATTCTGCTTCACACTAGAGAAGGGGGAATGTCTTCTGTCTTGGCAGATACTTAGTTCCTCTTCTCTTTCCCTTTGGACAAAATGTTAGGAGAGTTTCAGAAATTACCTTCTTGAAAAGCTAATGTTAATGTTAATGCTGAGATGTGGCTTAGTGGTAGAGTGCTTGCTTAGCACGCATGAAGCCCTGGGTTCAATTCCTCAGTACCACATATACAGAAAAAGCCAGAAGTGGCCCTGTGGCTCAAGTGGTAGAGTGCTAGCCTTGAGCAAAAGAGACTTAGGGACAGTGCCCAGACCCTGAGTTCAAGCCCTAGGACTGGCAAAAAAAAAAAAAAGATAGTATCTGTGAGGTTCTGTTCTAGCCAGACACCAGTGGCTTATACTTGTAATTCTAGCTACTCAGGAGCTACTGAGATCTGAGGAGCTAGGTTTAAAGCCAGCCTGGGAAAAACTCCATGAGACTCTTGACTCCAATTAACAACCAAAAAATCAGAAGGAGAGGTGTGACTCAAGTGACAGAGTACCAGTTTTGAGCAAAATAACCCTAAAGAACAGTGCCCAGCCACTGAGTTCAAGCCCTACTACCAGCACACAAAAAATTTGCAAATATATAATATTGAAACCATATCAGTCAACCTATTCTTAACTAAAGTTTGCGCCGCTAAATTCTACAAAAAAATTAGTGGCCAAGTAAATTTGTCATGCTAGGTTAAACATAGTTCAATTGAAGTCCCTTATTTTATTTAGTACTTATCTCCCAGAGCCAGGACAGGGTGAGTTGTGAACATTCTAGAGGGATTATATATTAAATAGCATTTCTTAAGCTCATTTCACTTTTCATCAAAGGAGCAGTGACATAACTTGGGAAACGGTGCTTCTGCTTGAAACCATCCTTTGTGATCCAGTTTCAATGCCACTTCCTCCGTGGCTTTCCTGTCTACTTCCTTTTTTGAACTGCTCTGCTTTGGTTGTCTAGCTGTCTCCCACTTCTCTGCAGATATGTTCTACCACTTCCCATTGCAATTGGGACCTTGCTCTACACAAAGGTGGTCGGTCAAGAGATGTTTGCAGTGCTGCTTGGGTTCCTCAGCCAGGTCACCATGAATCCAAAGGGCACTGGTAGGGTGGGGGTGGAGGGCCAAGAGGACTGGAGGTTCAGTCTTTCACTTCAGGCATGTGGATAGTTGGTGGGCTCTACAGTAAGGACATGGGCCAGGGTGAGAGGGTGGTCTATGAAGGGCACAATTAGAAAGCAAAGCCAGAGATACTGAGAATATAAACCAAATGTACTCAAGGCCTGTGGTATTCTGAGCATTGAATACTTAAATGTAATCCCAAATTTAAAGCAAATGATATGCCTCTTACATCATTCATGAGGAAATGAAGCATCAGGCAGGCAGAGGAGAAGTGAATACGGGCCAAATAAATAAAACTCAGTCTTTTCTCCTTGTTTTTTTTTTTTTGGTGGGGGGGGGGGGGGATCCGGTCGTGGGGCCTGAACTCTGGGCCTGGGTGCTGTCCCTCAGCTCTTCAGCTCAAGGCTAGCGCTCTACCACTTAAGCCACAGCACCACTTCCGGCTTTTTTTTTTCTTCTGCTTATGTGGTACTGAGGAATCGAACCCAGGGCCTCAGGCATGCAAGGCAAGCGCTCTACCACTGAGCCAACTTCCCAGCCCTCTCCTTGTTTTATAATGTAGAAATACCTACAAATAGTTATAAACAACAGGGTAACTGCAGTGACTAAACTATGGTGCAAGGTGTTCTGGAGAACGAGAGGAGCTATGTACAAGGGTGAGAAGGGGAGCTGGAAGATGGCCAATCCAGGGAGGGAAGAGCATGGAGGGTGGACTGAAGGGGCTGAAACAACTAAAGTGGAAGGATGAGAAATAGCTTGAGGAGTTTGGTGTTACCAGGGGATGAAATCTGAGTTAGGTAAGAAACAAGGCCAGAGAAGATGGGAAGTGCTGACTTTGAAAATCATGGGTAACCATTATAGGATTTTTTGGCAGAAGAATGAATGGACTACTTACCAGGCTCTGGAAAATGAATCCTAGCTGAGCAGCAGCAGAGAACTGAGTGATCAACTACAGCTTGTACCAGTAGTGCAGACAGGATGTAGTCCATCCCAGCGATGTGGCAGGAGTGCAGGGGAGGAGAGAATTGGTTTGGTAAATATGTAGCAGGTATTGGAAAATAGGGCAGCAAGGAGTCAAGTACAGTTCTCAAGCCTTGTGCTTAGATACTCCTCTCCTTTCATTAAATGACATTTCTAGTCTGCCCTTTTCTGAGCTCTTGCCATAAGGAATCACCACGTGAAATGCATTATTATGAATGATATAGTAGTTTATGGAGATGGTGACACAGATTCCTTCAAGGGGCTGGGAATGAGGCTTAGTGGTAGAATGCTTGCCTAACATGCATGAAGCCCTGGGTTCGATTCCTCAGTACCACACACACAGAAAAAGCCAGAAGTGACCCTGTGGCTCAAGAGGTAGAGCACTAGCCTTGAGCAAAAGAAGCTCAGGGACAGTGCCCAGGCCCTGAGTTCCCCAGGACGGGGGGGGGGGGGGGGGGGGGGAATTCCTTCAAGGACTGTTAACTTCAGAGTATTTATATAACATATTATTCATTTCAGAATTCTTATTTGAATAATTCCACAAATAAATTGATTAGGTAAAGCAGTGGTAATTAAACCAGGTTGTGCCAGGCATTGGTGGCTGACTCCTATAATACTAGCTACTCAGGAGGCTGAGATCTGAGGATCATGGTTCAAAGCCAGCCCAGGCAAGAAAGTCCATGAAACTCTTATCTCCAATTAACCATCAGAAAACTGGAAGGAAGTGGCATTGTGGCTCACAAGTGGTAGAGCGCTAGCCTTGAGCTGAAGAGCTGAGGGACAGTGCCCAGGCCCAGAGTTCAAGCCCCATGACCAACAAAAGGAAAAAAAAAAACAAAAGCCCCAGGTTGTCACCAGAATCTCTTGTGAATATTTTCATCTTTAGTCCCAATATTAACTGTTAAATGTTGGACAATTGTTAATATTTGTCCTTGTTTACTAAAGATTATGCATTATGTATATATATTATATATACATGTACATACATATACACACATATAATATATACATATGACTTACACATATATATCTGAACCATTTGAAATAAGTTGCAGGTATTATAACCCTCTATTCCAAATGCTCATTTCATCATCTATCTTCTAAGAATACAGATGTTTGAGACAATACAATTGTACTTAATACAAATTGTTAGATTTAATACAAAAACCAAAGTGATTCTCTATATAACAACATATTCGTATTTCCCCAGTTTCAGCTAAGGGATATTTTTGCTTAAATTTTAAAAATATAATTTGATTGTGATTATTATGTTGTTATACAGAGGGGTTACCACTTCATAAATAATGAGTACATTTCTTTCTTGGACAATGTCACCCCCTCCTTCCTTTTTTGCTTAATTAAAAAAAAAGACCAACTGCATTCCTGATGAAAGAAATCACAATAGCATATACCACTCCAGAGTCTAGTAAAGTGTTTTAACATTAAACAAATCATACTTACATAAAGAATTTAAACAATACAGAAGTGTATATAGAAAAAAATCCAAGTAAAAATGGAAGCCTTTCTTTTTTTTATTTTTAACCTTTAATTAGATCAATATACTACTCAAAAAGGAAAAAGTTGTAACACATACTTCTTCATATTTGTTTGTAAATATGCACATCTATGACTTTAAAAATTACAGAATTAGGATCCTTTAGAGTTTAAAAATATAATCCATCAGATAATGTATCTGAATAATAGCTGTTATAAGATGTAAACTTAAAATATGGAGTGATTTTAAACATATCTGATAATTTGACTGCAAAAAACAAATATACATAAAAGCCTTATTACTCAAGTAAAAAAATAGACCTATTCCAAAAAACCCTAATTGTATATTGTAGTTCATGGCTGTAATCCCAGCTACTTGGTAGGATGCAGCAGAAGAATCACTTACCTCTAGGAGTCCAGGGTGGCCAGGCTGATCAACAGTCTCAAAAACAAAAACACCTAGCATAGTGCTCACATAGTTTTAGCATAGTGCTAAGATGCTGTCCTAAAATATGCTAGCTAGACTCTAGGTTTGATTACCAATACTACAAAAACAAAAATATAAATGAAAATGGCCATTATGTAGACCTTATAGTAAAATTGGAAGCCTTTTCTCAGTGAACATTAGTGAAACAGACTTTTTTTTTTTGTCAGTCATAGGGCTTGAACTCTGGGTCTGGGCTCTATCCCTGAGCTCTTCAGCTTAAGGCCAGTGGTCTACCACTTGAGCCACTGGGCCACTTCTGGTTTTCTGATGGTTTATTGGAGATAAGAGTTTCATGGGCTTTCCTGCCCAGGCTGGCTTTGAATCGTGATCCTCAGATCTCAGCCTCCTGAGTAATTAGGATTACCAGCGTGAACTACGGGCGCCTGGAGAAACAGATATTCTTAATCTGAATATTCAGGAAAGGGATCCAGCAACTTAATTTAAAGAAACTCTTTGGATAAGTTTTAGGTAGTTTACCTGGAGCCAGCATTTTGGAAACCCTTGTGTACTGGAAGGCATACCTACAGCTATTATTTTTATTTGAGCTCAAACAACATGATTATGTGATTAACTAAGTGCACAGTGTATTGAGCTGTGTGTCTGAGACTGTGGAAAATTTCATGGAAAATGTAAAATATGAGACATGTCTTCTAGAACATCTTAATGGAGAAAGAAAAAGCTGACATTTCACAAAATCATTAGGAGGGAGGGAATTATTATTATTATTTTTTTGTGGGTCATGGGGCTTGAACTCTGGGCCTGAGCTATTCTGCTCAAGGTGAGTGCTCTACCACTTGAGCCACGGCGACATTTCCAGTTTTCTGGTGGTTTATTGGAGATAAGAGTCTCACGGACTTTCCTGCTGGGGCTGGCTTTAAATTGTGATTCTCAGATCTCAGCCACCTGAGTAGCTAGGATTACAGGTGTGAGCCACTTGTGCCCAGCTTACTTCCAGTTTTCTGATAGTTAAGTGGAGATGAGTCTCATAGACTTTCCTGCCCAGGCTGGCTTTGAATCACAATCCTCAGATCTCAGCCTCCAGAGTAGCTAGGATTATAGGCGTGAGCCACTGGCATCCAGTGGGAATTGATATTTATGGAACATTTACTATGTGTAAGATACCAATGGCAGGTGTTTTATAAACATATCTCATTTGTATCTCATAGAAGCTATTGAGGTAGGTAATATTATTTCCATTTTCTAGATTAGGAACCAAGGCTCAGAGAGTGACTTATCCAAGGTTATGCAGTAGAACACAGCCATATTTTTGTCCTGAAAAATCTGTCTGGAACTTTCCACTATTAGGCAACCTCTGATAATGGCCAGTGATCATACTGAATTTTCTTCTGAAAAGTACTCTTCCCTAACTCTGATATTTGAATCAGAGAAAAGTTTCTAGGCCAAATGGGATCAAAAGCTAAATGTGTGTGGCACTTGCAACCTAGTATCACAAAGGCTTGGAGAAGAGTCAGGAGAGGTTTTTGTGAAGGAGCGGACATATTCATCACCCAGTAGTATGAAGAAGCAAACTAGAAGAGGCAATGGCAAGCTACAGAAAGATGGGGCGGGGAGGGGGTGGAGTTGTATCACCATGTAGCATAGAGGATGAGACACTTGCTACCTGAGGTAGCCACACAAACAAGAAAGAAGTAAAGCAATCATGTACTTTGATTTTCATCTTTAGTTCTGCTGAACACAAATACATAAATCTTATTTTTAAAATCTTTTTAGTACTTTATTAAGTACTAGAAAATTCACTCCCTATTGGTTGTTTACATGTTATTTTTTTCCTCTAAATCTTGATCTTCTCATCAAACCCTCTCTGAACATAAAGGGTAACAACAGAATGTTCTATAACTAATAGGACTTCTATTAGTTTTATTTCATATTTTAAGTTGGGTACATTGTTAATTCTGTTAAGTCTTAAGGGTCTTTAGAATTTGTATGCCCCTGGCTTTTTGGCATTATTAAATTAGTTCTCATCAATGTATAATTCTTAGTAGTAAATTCTTAGTAGTAAATAAACATATCAAGTCCCTTCCTTCCTTCCTTCCTTCCTTCCTTCCTTCCTTCCTTCCTTCCTTCCTTCCTTCCTTCCTTCCTTCCTTCCTTTCTTTCTTTCTTTCTTTCTTTCTTTCTTTCTTTCTTTCTTTCCCATTATAGTTATTTTCCCTGCCAAATATTTCTTTTTTTTTGGTCGGTCTTGGGTCTTGAACTCTGGACCTGGGCATTGTCTTTCCCTGAGCTCTTCAGCTCAAGGCGAGTGCTCTACCACTTGAGCCCAGAGGGCCATTTTCAGTTTTCTGAGTGGTTTATTGGAGATAAGAGTCTCATGGACTTTCCTGCCCTGGCTGGCTTTGAACCTCAGTCCTCAGATTTCAGCCTCCTGAGTAGCTAGGATTACAGGCCCAAATATTTCTTAACTAAGAAAAACTCAGTTCTGGGCTTGGAAGGTGGCTCAGTGGTAGAGCACTTGCCTTGCATGCATGAGGCCCTGTGGTTCGATTCCTCAGCACCACATAAGCAAAACGAAAAAAAGCCGGAAGTGGCGCTGTGGCTCAAGTAGTAGAGCACTAGCCTTGAGCTGAAGAGCTGAGGGACAGCGCCCAGGCCCAGAGTTCAGGCCCCACGACCAGACCCAAAAAAATAAAAAATAGAAAAACCCAGTTCCTCCAAACTCGCCAACCTTTTTCTAATTTTGTTCTTTAAGTGTTGGCAAACTAAAAAATTTTCATATATATATATTCATTGCCTATCATTAGCTTTTAGTTTCTCCATTTGCTTTTTGATTAAAATTTATAAATTGTCCATAGTTTGGCTCTGACTTTTCCCCATTCACTCTCATTATTTCCCATTATCCACCAGGACTATCCTGCCAGTATTAGACAATGACCTTCATGTTATTAAATCTACGGCCACTGCTTTCTTTAAATATTACTTTTTCTCTCAATACCACTTGACAAGGCCTATCATTGTTTTCTTTGACACTTTACCTTCTTGGGTCTCTTTGTATGTCTAGTCTTTCCTTAGGTGTCCCTGAGCCTCTAAACAGTTGAAAAGGTCTTGTGTCTCTCTGGTTATGAACTGCAAGGTTATTCTCCCCTAATCCAATGGCTTTAAGTAACATCTATTTGCTAATCATCATCTGTCTCATGTCTCCCTAGAATTTCAGACTCAAGTCCCTAGAGGTATCTATAAGGCATTTCAAACTTAACATGACCAAAAGAGAACTCCAGAATCAGCCCCAAGTCTCCTTATCTCACTCATGTTCCTACCCCTCCCTCCATGCTTAAGCCAAAGTAACTAGGCATATTTTTCATTTCTTCCTTCCCAACCTCATTGAATCTTTCTGAAAATCCTCTCTTCTATATATTCAAAACCTTTATAAATTTGCCTTCTCTCTTTGCTCATTGCCTGTACCTTAGTCTGGCCCACACTATTTCTCAACTAGATTACCTGCAGAAGCCTTCTTACCATTCTCTCCTTTAAAAATTTTTTGTTGTGGGGCTGGGAAGGTGGCTCAGTGGTAGAGCACTTGCCTTGCATGCATGAGGCCCTGGGTTCTACTCCCCAGCACCACATAAGCAAAAAGAAAAAAGCTGGAAGTGGCGCTGTGGCTCAAGTGGTAGAGCGCTAACCTTGAGCTGAAGAGCTGAGGGACAGCACCCAGGCCCAGAGTTCAGGCCCCATGACCGGACCCCCCCCCCCCAAAATTTTTTTTGTTATAAAGGTGATGTACAGGGGGATTACAGTTATATGAGTCAGGTAATGGGTATGTTTCTTTTTGGACAATTTTGCCCCTTCCCTCTCTTTCTCCTAGTTTTCCCCTGCCCATCTCCACCCACAAGTTCATTTTCAACATACTGTCTAGTGAGTACCACTCCTGCATTTGTTCTCTCCATTTCTGTGCCCTCCCAAAGACAAAGAAGACAAAAAGAAAAGAAAAATAACAAAGGAAAAAAATCCTCTTGCTTCTATTTCCTAGAGTTCATTTTGATACATATTATTTTATATGATCAGAGACACATAGGCATTATGCCTTCGTGTTCCTCCCCTAAGAGTGTCCTCCTTTGGCCTCATTCTGTGTGAATGGCTAGAGTTTTGCATAATTTATCATATGCCAGTGTGTTTTACATCTCACCAGTCTCTTTATTTATACTCGTACCCTTCCATTGTAGGGACCAGACAAATCTTTTTTTTTTTGGGTCCGGTCGTGGGGCCTGAACTCTGGGCCTGGGCCTTGTCCCTCAGCTGTTCAGCTCAAGGCTAGCACTCTACCACTTGAGCCACAGCGCCACTTCCAGCTTTTTTCTTTTTGCTTATGTGGTGCTGAGGAATCGAACCCAGGGCCTCAGGCATGCAAGGCAAGCGCTCTACCACTGAGCCACCTTCCCAGCCCCAGACAAATCTTTTAAAAATATTCATTAGTGTCACAATCCTTAAAAATCCTGCCCAGATGACCTCCAGTTGCACGCAGAATGGAATTTAAGCTCCTTGCCCTAGTTTTCCATCATCAATATGGCCTGCCCAATATCAGCTTCTCAGTCCACTTTTCCTAGATAATGTTCTTGGCTTCAGTGTTTCTTTTTCTGGTTTCACAAATATGTTCTCCATGTAGGGCCTTAGCGCTAGTTGATCTTTTAGCTAAAATGCCCTTCTTCTGATCTTTAGGTGTATGGCTTGCTGTTAGTCAAATCTCATCTTAAGTATTTTAGAGAGACCTTCTTTAACAACTCAGACTAAAATAGTCCCTTCATTTCTTTTTAATTCTCTATGTGTACCTATCAGTACCTATTTCTATGTATTGTTCTATTGAGGGGGAGGGACCTCATCTGCTTATTCTTCACTCTATCCTCTCTTCCTGTGCCGTGGTTACATATAGTATGTGGTTAATAAAAAGACATGAGATGAATGAGTATGTTATTCTCATCTGCAAAATAGGCTATCACTTAAGTCTCATGATTGTTGAGGACCTTTTGAAAATGTACAAAATGTGAGTTAGTCTGTGTCTAGCAGATTTTTTGGGGGGGGGCTTGAACTCAGGGCCTGGGCGTTGTGCCTGAGCTCTTTTTCTCAAGGCTAGTGCTCTACCACTTTGAGGCACAACTCCACTTCTAGTTTTCTGGTGATTTATATATTGGAGATGAGAGTCTCAACAACTTTTCTGCCTAGGCTGGCCTTGGAACTGTGATCCTTAGATCTCAGCTTCCTGATTGCAGGAGTGAGCCACCAGTGCCCAAGTATATTTTTTGTTTATGAAGAAAAGTTAAAAACAACCCACCATTAAGTCATTCAGTGAATACTATCAGCAAGTTTTAGAACCATTTTTTTTTTGGTCCGGTTGTGGGGCCTGAACTATGGACCTGGGTGCTGTCCCTCAGCTCTTCCGGCTTTTTTCTTCTTGTTTATGTGGTGCTGAGGAATCGAATCCAGGGCCTCATGCATGCAAGGCAAGTGCTCTACCACTGAGCCACCTTCCCAGCCCTTTAGAACCATTTTTAAGTTCATTTCTGTTCCACTTTCCCCAACGCAAAGTTACTGCCTTATGACTCACTAAGTTTGACTTTTTCTAGGGAAATTATAATTTTCTCTTTTCTCTGGCAATTAGGTCTACTTTGGATCAAAGTGTTTGGGGATTTGATTTCCTTTCCCTGGTGTTTAGCGTCTTTATTTTTTAAGTATACACTATGTTAAAAATTAGCTATATAATTGTGGGTGGGAACAAGAAGAAGAAACTGGGAGAGAGCAAAGGAAGGGGTGACATTGTGCAAAAAGAAATGTGCTCATTACCTGGCTGATGAAACCATGTCCCCTCTGTATATCACCTTAATAATAACAATAACAATTTTTAAAGCACTCCAAGACTTTGGTTTTATTAATCAGCTTTTTCCTTGCATTTATTTAATAAATATTAGAATCAGATCTAACAGTAGTAATTCAGGAGCCTATGCCCTTATGGCCTGGGGGAGAAACAAGATACAAAAACCAAGAAACATAATGAAGCATCTATGGAAAACACTTCTGCATAAGAGGTACAGTAGAAGGAATGACTCTCTCACATGGGAGGGGGTTCTGAGATCATGTTGCTATCCAGCCAGTGAGAGGAGAGGGCTTTGGAAGTAAGCAGTGGGTGTGTACTTATCTCTAGTCCCCACTCTGTGAGCTTTGTACAGCTTGTGATCACAGCAGTGGTGGTTGTAATATGAAGGTCATAAGGAACAAAGCTAGAAAATGTGCAGGGGCTGGGTTACTGATGCTCTATAAATTCTGCTAAGGTATTTGAACTTTTTCCAACAGTAACAATGACTGTGATAGCATGTAACATCAATTGAGTACTCCCTTCATTGTGCTATATTGTATTATTTCCTTTGTCCTGTACATTAACCCTATAAGGTAAATACAGTTAAAAATCTCTATTTGCTCATGCCTGTGATCTTAGCTACTCAGAAAGCTGAGATCCGAAGATCATGGTTCAAAGCCAACCTGATCAGGCAAATCCAAAAAAAAACTCTTGTCTCCAGTTAAGTGGCAAAATCAGAAGCATTGGTGGTTCACACCTGCCATTTACCTACTCAAGAGGCTGAAATCTGAAGAACTCTGTTCAAAGCCAGTTCAGGCAGGAAAGTCTGTAAGACTCTTGTCTCCAATTTACAACAAAAAAGCCAGAAGTAGAGCTGTGACTCAAGTGCCAGCCTTGTGCAAAAAAAGCCAAACAAGAGTGTGAGGCTCTAGTATTGCACATCCATGTGCATGAGTGCGTGTGCACAGTAGTGTGCATGCACACTCACTGGATTTGTTCCTTTAAAGCCTTTTCTGATCTGAAAACTTAATACATGACTGTATCTTTCTGTTTTCAAAGGCTAGCACAATCCATCCTGATTTTCAGTTACATCAGCTTTGGTAACACAGTACTTTTAAGCTCTTGGCTTATGGCTACTAATGTAGGAACTTAACAGGATAATGATCCATCTATTTTGTCACATTGATACTTCTTTCCTTAAAAACAGACATTCTATGAGGTCTTTTGATAGATCTTGAACAAAATCAGCAATGTTTTTCACTTAGGACTCGGGTAAAATTATCTGAGTTCTAAACATGGGAATGATTTTGTAAGAACTTTAAAAAAAATGACAACAGTGATGATAAAAACAAGGCAAAACTACTCAGTATGTAGGCAAATGAGATAGAGCACTCAAATGCTGATGGCCAAAGCGTCTCTAATGGCAATTTAGTTTCTTCTCTGTTGAGCTTGAAAAAATGGTCTATGTAAAGTGTTAAACAATGTTTTAAAAACAAAACTTAAAATATACAAGCTTCCTGGAATTCCCTAAATCCTAACATGGTTTTCCTTTTGAAATTCTCTTTCCATAGAGGATGATTTTTTTTTTTTACTGCAGCAGTCCTAACAAATGCAGCTTTGTATATTTCATTTCATGTTATAATTTATTGTCAACATTATTTCATATTTCAACATAGTTTTCATACTTGGCATTTCTAACTGCTGCCCTACATTCCATAGTGTGGATGTTTTATACTGAGCTATCCTTCTTTGGACACTGGAGTTTTTTCCATTTCTCTACTGTTTTAGATAAGAGGTACTATGCATTATACTCAGTACTTTGAGTTTTTTTTTTTCAGTTCTATCCTTAAAGTGAATTTCCAGCACTGAACTCATTGCACAGAAAGCCCAAATTTTGTTAATAGCAATTGGTGAGATCATGACAGAATTTCTAGAAAAGCCTATTGGATGTGGACAGCCATCAGTATCATATACGTGCACCTGGCCCTGGGATTCTTTACCCAGTATTCAGTCCCTTTGATACTTTAAGAATGTGCATTGTTTCTAGATAAGCCAAGTTTATTGAATAAGTCATGTTACTGGAGAAGATTTAGGGATGTATAAACAATAAATTATCCATAATCTCACCATCCAGAGCTGAGGATTTTTAAAATGTATGCTTTCCTGGGTCATATTTCAGAATGTTACATCGTGTGGCTCTATGAGTGTGACTTGTTCTCTATTGTTGCACAGACGTTTTACTCTATGCATCTGTACCTTGGGCAGGGGGCGGGAGGCAGGTCTAGTGTCATACTGAAATCAACTTTCTCATGAATAAGTTATTGGAAATTATTTCTTCAGAAAATTCCTAGAAGCAGAATCGCTGAGTCAAAGTTTGGACCTTGTTAATGCTTTTGATGGATGTTGAAAACTGGTTATTAAGGGAAGCTGTGTTCTTTGTTCCTCACTAAGGCTTAGATTTCATTCCTACCTTGACAGATTAAACACCAGTAACTGTTTATCTTAAAAGAGATTTGAATCTTACTTCTGGTTATTGGGCATATTGTTCCTGGGATTAAAAAAGAATCCCAGGATTTTTATTTTCCTTTTATTCCGTTTGTTGATGATTTTTTTACCCCGTTCATCTTCCATCCAGCCCTTAAACTTACCCTGTTTACTTGAATTCTTGATTTCCTAGGCTTTCTGAAATCTGGAACTTTTTGAAAGGTCCTGCTTATTTTAGCTTTAAAATGTCTCCCAATCTCACTCATTTTTTTTTCTAATAGATGCTTATTGAATGCTAGCTGGAGGAACTCAGAGTTTAAAAAAGCTGAATAATTATGGTGTAACACTCATACTGGGTTTTACTATTTACATAGGCCTTTGGGGAGGATAGAGCAAGATGACATTCATTCTCTGTGTGTGGGATTTGGGAACAAATTATAAATGAGGGGGCATCTGATCTGCTTCTTGAAAGTTAAGAATGCATTCTTCAGCAGAAAGGACATGCTAGGGAGGAGGAAGAACGTATGTGATGGGAAAACCTAAAAGGACATGCGGTATTTGGAGAAGAGGGGGAAAAAAATCTAAGTAGTAAAGTTTAATGTACATGTGGTTCATGTGTGTGTTTGGGGGAGGGTGGAGAGGTGAATTTTGTTCTGATTATAAAGAGCCCTGTTACACTCACCTAAGGAATTTAAACTTGGCAATTAAGGCTGTGTATTAGTAGGCGCTTTGGGGGGAACACAGGAAACCTCGTTAGGAGTCTGTCATAGTCTGCTGGTGAGACCTGACTAGGGCCTGAGCCATGGTGGCAACAGAGGAGGCATTCATGTTACATTTCTCACACATTGCTGACAGATGGTTTAGGGTATTCTCTCTCTTGTTCTGTCTGTCTGTCTCTCTCTTTGCTGGGAAGAATTTGTATCCTAAACTTCTCCATACAAATTTGTTAGGATATAGCTAAGATGCAGAAAGCACTTAGCAACCTGGAAAGTGCTCTGTAGATGTCAAAATTTATAGTGTCTCTGAATTCCTGCCCATCAGGACCATGCCAAGATGAAATGGGCCAGTGTGTGTAACACATCTGTACTTCTGGGGCACACCTAATCCTCTGAGGGAGACAAATTTAGGGTTTATTTTATCCTTATCCTGTGTTTTATTTGGGTCCAGAGCACAAAGACTCCTACTTTCCTTTTACAATTTGTCTTTCCTCCAGCAAACAGGGAATCTTTGAACTGGCCTGCCCTTAAGGAAAGACATGTTGTCCTTGTGAAGCCTCTAGTCGCTGGCTGTAGGCACAGAACTCTCAGGGGAAACATTTGAGCCTGGTTCTGGGCCGTGGCCCTGACCTCTGGCTGCTTGGCCTGGTTTGCATTGTGTGCTCAGCTCCTGGGGAGGAGCCTGGAGAGGCTGATAAAGAAGCCCTTCCTGTCCAGCTAAACACACACAGGAAGGCCTCTGCAGAGGAAAGATTAGCTACAGGCTCTGATTTAGAGAACACATACTACAGGGCACAGGGGCACAGGGGGCAAAACCCCAAAGCTCTTTGCCCTGGTATTTATTGGTCATTGTTGAGGAGGAATGACAGAGGGAGCTTGCCTGCTTGTGCCAAAGATGAAAACAGCAAGTTGGGTCTGGAAGGGCCTTAAAAAAAAAAAAAAGACTGATCAACAAACTTGTTTTGCAGACAGAAAGAAGCTCCCCATCCTAGAGAGGGATTAATGGAGGGATGGCATCTTTTCTTTCTCCAGGAAACAAAATACCCGTATTTCCAGGTGCATGCAAGTCTCTGACAAGCACCTGCTCCCCAGTGCTATAGTACAAAACTAATTAGCTCTGCCTGGGGAGTTAACGGAGTGGGTGGGAGTTCTTGGATCCCAAGCTGCAGCCCCTCCCTTCTCTTCCCACCAGAGAGTGGAAAACTAGATTTGTGCACAAGATGAGGATGCTGAGGACCAGCCTCCCATGATAGCAGGCCCGAGTGCTGAGAGAGAATTTCACTAATGGCAAATGCTATTTTGTGGACTAATGTTCTTCTTTCTTACACGTTTGGAACCTCAAATCTATTTTCCATTGTTAGGAGATAGGAACATAGAAAATGTAATATATAAGGGACAGGGCTGGGAAGTTGACTTAGTGGTAGAGTGCTTGCCTCGCACGCATGAGGCCCTGGGTTTGATTCCTCAGCACCCATAAGCGGAAAAAAGCCGGAAGTGGCACTGTGGGCGCTAGAAGAGCTGAGGGACAGCGCCCAGGCCCAGAGTTCAAGCCCCACGACTGACAAAAAAAAAAGGGACAAAATGCTTTGTCTTGAGTTTTGAAAATAATATTGTGGAGATCTCAGGCCTGCTTTTGGATTTTTTCCTTTGCATTTCTTAAAAACAAACAGGTAGACAAAGGATGGAGTTTCTTTCCCTTTGACTTGGGACAATCCTCTATTTTTCTGGAACTTCAGTATTCCTGCTTCTGAGGGCTTCACCACTGGGACTTCCGCCATCAACTCTCAATTCTCAAGACTTTGAATTTAGATTGAGACTTATCCCACTGGCTTCCCTGGTTCTCAGGAGCTTGGGTTGGGGCTGGACTTCTACCATCCATTTCCCTGGGCCTCCAACTTATTGGCAGATCATAGAACTTTTCAGTCTCTATAACACAAGCCAATCCCTAATAACACATTTCCTTCTATATACTTCTTGAAGGGTTAAAAATTAGGAACCTCACTTCACCATTACCATTATTAACTTGCTAACTGCTGACTTTGCTTCTGTAAATATGCTTGCATTCAGACCCCCTTTCCCTGCGAGATAAAATTGGGCAGTGACTCAAGTATTGGCCGGCCCAGATGTCTGGATATCAGCCCACCCAGGACAAGGACAGCGGTTATAGATAGTACATGTTCTTCAGTTCCAGATTAATTAAGCCATCCCTGGGACAAACCTTGACAATGACCACCTGGCCAGACCACAAACTGGGCCAAATGTCAACCAATCACAAGTCTGTAACTATGTGAACTCCCCTAACCCTTATTGTCCAAAGTCCCTTGAGTCCCCCGCGCCAATCATTTTACAAAGAGTGTTACAAAATTTCCCGCGTGGTAAAGTGATTGTTGGTGTATATGATGACCTTTAAATGGACCAATCATGGGATGCTTTGTGTTATGCATTAATCTTGTGGTTTTTGCCTTTAAAAAGGCTTGTAACCGCTGCTCAAGGCTTGTAACCGCTGCTCGGGGCTCCCTGACCACCCGGGGCAGGGAGTCCGTTTGCGCAAACATCAAATAAACTCCTCTTGCTTATTGCATCTCCGGGCCTGGAGTCTGAGTTTTCTGGGGCGCCCTCCCGTTGACGAAAGTATCCTAGGGGGCTAGGGTCTTTCACTTCTAAATAGCCTATTGGTTCTATCTTTCTGGAGAATCCTGACTCATACAATGTTGATGCCAGACACCTGTGGTTCATGCCTGTAATCCTAACTACTCAGGAGACTGAGATCTGAGGATCGCTATTCAAAGCCAGTCCAGGCAGGAAAGTCCGTGAGACTCTTATGTCCAATTAACCACCAGAAAAATGGAAGTTGTGTGGCTTAAGTGGTAGAGTGCTTGCCTTGAGCTGAAGAGCTGAGGGACAGAGTTCAAGCCCATGACCCACAAAACACACACACACACACACACACACACACACACACACACACACACACACATACACACACACACAAACCAAAAATACAACAAAAAAACTTTCTGGCAGCTCAAGCCTATAATCCTGGTTATTAGGGAGGCAGAAATGAGGGATCATAGTTCCAGGCAAGCCTGGGCAAAACAAAGTTGGTAATAGTCTGTTTCATTCAATAGCTGGGGGCAGCCTGTGCTGGTCACCCTAGCTGTGGGAGAAGCACCATGGCTGGGCACAGTGGCACATATCTGTCATCCCCAGTGAATCAGGACAGTACAATTAGGAGTATCAGAACCCAGGGCCAGCATGAACATAAAATGAGAACTTATCTAGAAAAAATAAGCAATGCAAAAAGGGACTGGAGATGAGGTTCAAGTGGTAGAACACCTGGCTAGCAAGCCCGAAGCCCTGAGTTCAGTTCTCATTACTGCTGAAACCAACCCTTCTTCCTCCTCTGATCTATGGCATGGATTCATGCCAGCAATCACTGGTGATTATCCTGGTGGCCTTGCCCAGTAGGGATTTATTTCACAGACCTTATTTGTCTTGGCAATGGCTTGGATTTAGAGTCAGGGGACCTGTGTATTGCGACTTACACACACTTGCCTATTTGCCTAGAACGTCTTGGTTTCAAATCTCATCTCTGTAAAGTGGGGGAGGAAAATACCGGTTCCTTTGGAACAGATTCTGTGTCAGTGCAGTGAGATTAATTTCTAAGCTGTCCCAATGTGTGAGAGTTTTGTTTTTCTAGTGCCACAAATGAACTATTGTTTGATCCCCTGGTTTTGGCTTTCATACAATGGGTACTTGGTGTTGAAGGATGTTGGTCTAAAAGAACGAAATCTTCCTTGTAAGAACTGTTGGGCTATGGTATGGCTTAACAGAGAAAGCAACAGTGTGCACAATGACCTGCAAAAGGCAGCTCCAGGGTTTGAGTGAGATCTTTCTTCCTTAGATCCTGGTTTCATGAAGGCACACAGCTGGGCACACTGAGAGAAAGAAAGAGAGAAACAGCACACCAGCTTTTTGGGGGAAGAGGCTTTCTCATTGTAGTCGGAAAACTATGCATTTCAAGCACTACTACGGCTTGACAAGATGGGCAGAGTTGGAGGCCATGTTCTTTCCTAGAAAGTGCTAACCCTCACAGTCCCTGCAGGGCTGACTGCTACTGCTACCTCTTCCATGTCATTCTCAAAATACTTTATGCATATACAGCTGCAGAACCATATGCCCGCCCACCCTTTTAAAATGCTATACTCCATTTTCTACCTTCTTCTTTCACCTCCTACGTCTTGCAGATGTCTGCAGCAGGCTGGGTGGGGTTTGTATGCAGTTGCTATAACCTATGTAACCATTTTTCTGCTGGTGTACTGTAAGGCTTTTATAATTGCTCTCATAAATATAGTATTGTTGTTACGAATATCCTACTCCATGTGCCATTGTAGTGGGTCCAGTGTAAATTTATGATATGGATTCCTGGGAGTGTGGAGAGTTTGTAATAGCATTTTAAGTTTTAAATCAATATTCTTTCTCATAAAGCCATTGCTTAGCTTTCCACTACTACCATACAAAGTTTCTATACTGTCTCTAATACAGATGACCTTTGCCAGTCTGAATTGGAAAAAATGGCTTTTTGTTACATATTCAATCTAGTTTTCATTATTGTTATAATTTAGTTAGACACTGTTATGAATTTAAATTGTAATTTAATTGTAATTTATAAACTATTTTGGATTAAATTTACCCTTATGATCATTTCTAAAGCCGTGTAAGTGCTATGTCTACTTTCCTTTATTTTCTTTCTTGTGAACTCTTTGGTCATGTCCGTGGTCCGTTTTTAAAATTTGGGCTGTTGGATTTCTTGTTCATCTATAGGAATTCCTTTTTTGTTATTAGTTTTGGAGGGAGGTCTTGCCTATAAAGCCTCAACTGGACTTGAATTTGCAATCCTCTTGCCTCAGCCTGTTCTATCTTGGGCTTTTAGCGGTGTGTGCCAACATACCTGGCTTGTAGGGGTTCTTCATGCATCCAACGGAATTAGACTTTTCTATTTGTATTGTAGATATTTGGACAGTTATTGATTTTTATTTCAGCATGTAGAATTTTAAAAAGATCAAACTTGTTCATCTTTTTATTTTATAATATAGCCTTGAATTTGAATAACTCTTAGCTCCCCCATTTAAGATTATATATATATATATATATATATATATACACATATGTATATATAGGTACATAGACATATATGTTATGTGTTTTCTTTTAGTATTTTCATGCTTTCTTTTAGTATTTTCATGCTTAAAAAATTCAAACCTTGAATCCAGCTAGAATTTATTGTTTAAAGACAGTGTTCCAACCGAATTTTTTTCCAGAAAGACCTAGGTTTTATAAGTCAGGTCTCAATAACTCATGTCTGTCACCTTAGCTACTCAGGAGGTTGAGATCCAAAGGATGACAGTTCATGGCCATCTCAGGCAGAAAAGTTTGGTAGACCCCCCATCTCCAAAAAATAACCAGTAAAAAAGCCAAGCTTAGTTGTGGCAAGGCCCTGAGTTCTGACCGCAGCAGTGTCCCCTTCCCCACCAAAACCAAAAAAAAAAGAATGAAAAGCCAGTCATTTTTTTTTTTTTACTTATTACCTGATATTTAATAAATTAACCTCTCAGAGTCTCAACTTCCTTATCTGTAAAGTGGAAAGCATAGTCCCAATCCAATGGGCTATTAAAAATGTGAAGACCACATATGGAAGACATTTAACACCATCCCCCGCATATTGTGTGTTTAAATCACGATCCAGATAAACCCAGAAATCGGAGAAGACAAGAGGGTGCTCTGGCAAAGAGAACTTCTACCTGGCCAAGATAGCCAACCTAGGACTCACCAGTGTGTGACTTAGGGGGAGTCGCTTCATTACCTCAGCCTCAGCTTCGTTACCTGCATAATGAATGCTAGGAATTCCATCTTGAAGATGTTGGGAGGTCAAGATGAAATCATGCGTGAAATCATTTTTGCAAACTACAAATGGCCATAGAACCAAGTGCTAGAGTTTATACCCTAGTGACTCGGGAGCAGCTCGAGCACAGGTGGGTGTTTGACATCCGTGGCCAAGCATAATAATTAACCTGCGATAACATGAGATTAGCAGCTGATGTAAAGCAAGTCCGCTTGCAGCAGTTGATTATAGTAATGGTTAGTAATTGCCTCCTAGTAATTAAGCAATAATGAGCTTCCTGGGACAGAACCTTGTTAGAGTGAAAGATGGATCAAAAGCTTTCAAGTCAATGTAAACTAATTGAACATAGCAGTGGGCTACGCAGAGCTGAGTGCATTGTGGGCGTGTGCTTAAGGAGAGTGGAAACAACCTGCATGAAGCGCACATCCATCTTCACCAGGCAGATACATACAAAGGAGGGAATTTGGAGGAAGATCCATGGTGCTCTGGGATTATCGAAGAAGGAGGGCCTTGCCTGCAAATCCTGGTTAATTTGACCTCTGCCTGGCCCAGACTCTAAAGGACTCCCCCCACAAACAAACAAACAAAACTGTCTTGAAATTTTATTGTGGAACTTGTTAGCCTTCTCTTTGCCTTTAAAAAAATAATCAGATACCTTGCTTGTTATGCCTCAGCCCCATCCTCCACAGTTCTAAGTGGGTGTGTTTGTTTTGCTTCCTTATACAGACTTTCCCTCAGTAGGGAAAACGTACTGTCGTCAATTAACTTTGAATTTTCAGATAGACATCAAATCATTTTTTTTTTAAGTAGAAGCATGCCCATATGCTATTTGGGTCACACATACCCTAAAATATTATTCATATTAGTGATCTGCATATACTCAGAAACAGAACACTTGCCTAGTATGTATGAGGACACAAAAATATTCATCTGTCTCATGCAATATTTGAAACAAAATTAATTTCTTGTTATCTGAAAGTGAACTGTTGGGTTCAATTGAGCTTCCTGGCTTCATCCCTCTTTTTTTTTCCATATCTGGCCATCCTACCTGTCACTCCTGACTTCACAGGTTATATTGAGCATGAACGCTACATGGAACTCTAGAAGTGAGGGAGGAAAGAATTGTCAGCTGCAGTCATGTTTGCTAAGTTCTGGATTCAACAAGGTTACCCAGTTTTTCATCATTGGAATTTTTGGAACTTTTAAAATCTCTACGACTGGGTTATAATAGTATTTCTCAAAGCCAGCCTTCCCACATGCTCTCTCCTCTCTTGAGTAGTTAGATCTTGGGAGTGAATATTACCAGTTTATAGTAGCTGGCTCTATTTGAAGAGCATGAGCTCTGATTTGAGGTTTTGGTAAAATACCACTCTAGAAAACAAAACAAATGAAAACAACTATATAATGCTATGCTGTTGTTGTTTTTAAATTCAGACATTCATAATAAAATATACACAGACATAAGGATAGATGAATCAAATGACTAGAAAGATGTTTGCCAGAATGTAAACTGTAATTATACCCAAGAGGAGGTGTAGGCAGGAAAAATGACTAGAGATGATGTTTTATTTTCCTTTTTGTCTGTACTGCCTGCACTTGGCATATATAACTTGTCAAAATGATTTGAAATTTTCTATTTGATTATTATATTTTAAAAGGCATACTTTGCATCTTAATATTTTATTTACCTCTCAAGCAATTCCGTGTAGAGCTTCCAATATGACCCCTACATTTTATTGTTGTTTTTTTTTTTTTTTCTAGTCCTGGAGCTTGAACTCAGGGTCTGGGCACTGTCCCTGAGATTCTTTTGCTCAAGGCTAGCGCTCTAACACTTGAGCCACAGTGCCACTTATGGCTTTTTCTGTGTATATGGTACTAAGGAATGGAACCCAGGGCTTCACGCATGCTAGGCAAGCATTCTACCACTAAGCCACCTTCCCAGCCCCTACATAGCTTTTTAACAGATGCAGTTCTCAACCTCATGAACTTGGTGCCACATGCTCTTTTGAAATGGGCCCTTGGCATTTGCGAAGATGAGGCCCTGTGACAGAAAAGGACCCAAGACACAGTCTTAAACAAGGACAAATATTTTGAGGACAGAGCTGGATGTCAAAGTAGGGTAGAGAATCTGTCTCTGGCTTTATCTATTAGACTGAGTGAGAGGGCAAGGGAAGTGAAGATAGTTGGTTGTTTTATAAGGCTACTTAAAAGTTACTTATATGCCAGGAGCTAGTGACTCACTCCTATGACCTGACTACCTAGGAGACCACAGTTTAAGGCCAGCCTGGGCAGAAAAGTGGGTGCGAACTGTAGGAGTAGTATTATGGGATGGGGATGTCCGAGTCTAGCTTTCAGAGGGACCTGCACTGGTAGTGCAGTGAGGAGCAGCGTCTGATCTGGAATCAATGTGTGGCTCCATCACTGTGGAGTGATATTTCAAGAGCAAGAGGATTCTAGAACATGTAATATATAACGGGCTCAGGATCTGTTCACAAGCGCCCCCAGCCCTCATGATGGGTGCAGTCCGTAAGACACGAAGCAGCAGCTTTCTTGGTCTGAAGGAGTCTTGCTTTCAAGCCACATGGAACTGGATGTGTATCTTAGCCCGAAGACTGGTTATGACAGAATCTCCCAGGATTCTGTCTCCTCACACAAGAATTGGTAATATGTGGGTTCTTACACCATGGACCACGCAGAAGTGCTTCCTCAAAGCATGGTTTGCAGAGAACCTAGTGAGCTTCTCTGTCCGCAATGTGTTTTCTACTCAAAACAGAACAGAAACCACAGCAGCTAACCTGGAGTTTACAGTCCCTCCCTTCGCCAGAGAAAGCCTGCAGTTTTCAAGAGAACAGACACATTTCCCTCTAAGGGTTCATTTATAAAGTACTTAGTGGTAAAACGGTGACTAGCTTGAGGCCCAGGTTCAATTGGCCCCCAAAAGAAATAAACTAAATAGAAACTGTAAAGCATTTAAGTACATTTCTTTTTTAAAATTTTATTTATTGTTATTTTCTCTTTTTTATACATCTTTAGTATCTTTAGTTGTTACAAAGGAGTTGCCAGTCAACAAAGCAGTTTATGAATACAGTGCATCTTGATCAATGTTGCTTCTTTCAACATTTCTTTTTTTTTCCCCTATATATGTATTTTTTTTTGGGTCCGGTCGTGGGGTCTGAACTCTGGGCCTGGGTGCTATCCCTCAGCTCTTCAGCTCAAGGCTAGCGCTCTACCACTTGAGCCACAGCCCCACTTCCAGCTTTTTATTCTTTGCTTATGTGGTGCTGGGGAATCAAACCCAGGGCCTCATGCATGCAAGGCAAGCACTCTACCACTGAGCCACCTTCCCAGCCCCTCTTTTCTTTCTTTGAGAAAGGTTCCTAAGTATTGGTAACCTTCTCTTAGGAGCCCTGAATCTCAGGTTTTTCTGTCAATTCACTTTTAGATTTCTTGCTTTAATACCTTGACATCTTACAGAGAGGTCAAAATAAATGTGTGCAAAATCTTCTAAGCCTGGGAGAAAAATGCAGCCCAGTCCTGTAGTTGTTGTTCGTAACCTGCTCACAAAAGGGGTCAGGCCTGAGCCTGAGCTCTAGAAATGCATGTGAATATTACGGCTCCAGAGATTCCTACAGCCATCCCTGAATTCTCTTTTCACATTGAACAGAAAGTGCTGACATACTATGTCCCTGAGATTTACCAGGGGTCCGCCTCGATTCTTACTTCAATCCCTATAGCTAGTAAGGTAGAGGAGTTTGAGTTTGAAAGCAGAAGGAAGAGGGGAATTGCCTTTCCTGAGCACGTGTCCCTCATCACATCTTTCTTGCATACTCCCGTCACTCCTGGGTAGTAATAGTTAAGGGCCTTGCATGCGTGCGTGAGATGCTTGGGTTTGAATCTGAGCTTTACTAGTTATGTTGGTGGTGGGAATTCTCACTTAACTTTGCTTGTGTTTCAACACGCTCATTTGTCAAGTCAGGAATGCCAACAATTTCCACCCCATATGGTTCTGGTAAGATGAACTGACTTACTAATATACAGCGAGATGACGACGATGACAACAGTGATGACGGGGAAGGGCCGGGATCAGGGTTCAGCTGACACTTCATCGCCCTCCTGCTGCTGTCATGACTGTGTGTGTGGAAATAGTGTGGAGCTGCAGAGGGATGCAGGTGAACTACAAACAGATATAAACAGCTCTAGAAATGCATGTGAATATTACCAAAGGAGAGGAGGAGGAGGAATGGATTGTGGGAACACATACCAGAGTGGGACCAAGCTTCCTTCTCAGGTCAGAGAAGCGTCCTAGAGAGTGTGCTGCTTTAGCTGAGGCCGAAAGGAGAAGTGAAAGTTAGAAGGGCTGGCCAGGGGAAGTGGGTGGGGGGGAAGGGGGAGAGGGGAAGGGGGTGTGGAGGGCAGTGTGGAGGCAGGCTGAAGTAACTGAAGATAATCAGTGAGCCTGGTATAGGCTCTGAGGAGGCAGAGATCAATGAGGCTGATCATACAGGCCACCAGATGGTGGAATCCTTGTGATGTTAAGTAAGGAGTTTGGGTCATTAAGAGTCCAAGTACAAGCAGGGTGCTGGTGACTCACACCTGTAATCCTAGCTACTCAGGAGGCTGAGATCTGATGATCATGGTTCAAAGCCAGACTGGGCAGGGAAGTTTGTGAGACTCTTATCTCCAAGAAACTACTCAGAAAAAGCTGGAAGTAGCACTGTGGCTCAAGTGGTAGAGTGCTAGCCTTGAGCACAGAGAGGCTCAGGGACAGTGCCCAGGCCCAGAGTTCAAGCACCAGGACTGGCAAAAACAAACAAGAGTCTAAATACTGTTCTCAAAGTTCCCAGGAATTTTTTTCAAGCATCACAATTCTGGGATGAAGTTTTTCCTCTGAAAAATTACTACATGCCCAAAGACACGGACTTAGAAAGCAGATAGTCAGGATTTAAACCTTTATCTCTTTGACTCTAAGGTTAGATTTGATTGATTGATTGATTGATTGATTTGTGCCAGAACAAGAATTTGAACTGCAGACCTTGTGCTCTTGCTTACTCATAGCTGGCTTTCTCCTACTTGAGATATATCCCCAACCCTGCTTTTTGCTGATCAGATGGAACCCAAAGCTCATAGACTTTTCCGTTGTGGGTGGCTTTGAACCACGATCCTCTAGATCTCAGCCTCCTGAGTAGCTAGGATTACATGTGTGAGTAACTGGTGCCACTGTTAGAATTGTTTTGATAAGATATATACTTTTAGAATTTGGAGCCTGGCTGTTTGCTTTGGGGTCACCTTTGATTTCCTTTAACTTCACTTTGTACAATACACAATAATTATGTATAATAAGGCACAGTATTAATAAATACCAGCCTCACAGATAATTGAAAACATGTGGAAATATATGAAAAGCACCAAATGTAGTACAAGACACATGGACAGTATAACTGCTGCTCATGACAGTGCCAGGGATCTGAGGTAGAACCCTAGGAACTGCTGCCTGTTTAGGCTTGGCGCTGCCAGTCTTCTCTCCAAGGGCCACTGGAATCCTTTGCACACAGAACCAACGCCAGCTACATGGCAAGTTCCAAGCTCTGGGCTCTCTGCTCTTAAGCCAGCAGCCACTGAGCTCTGGTAGGGAGATCTGAGGCCTTGCTAACTCACGTACCTTTCTCCCTAGGGCTCAGTGTCCTTGACTTTTAATGCATCTCTTCTGTCTAAGACTTAAAGAACTCAGCTGTTGGCGACAGTTGTTGAACTTCTTTGTTGCTATTTAACTTAACTTTGCTCCTATTTGATCTTAGGAGCACATGTTGTCTCTAGGTGACAGGGTACCGCAGTAGGCTCTCAGTAGGCAAGGATTACTTTCACCAAAATGAGCTTATGTAGGTACTGAAACTCTTTGGAGGTTTTATTGAGAAATAGAATAGCCAGGCACCGGGCTCATGCCTGTAATTCCAGCTATTCAGGAGGCTGAGATCTGAGATTGCACTTCAAAGCCAGCTGTGGCAGGAAAGTGCGTGAGACTCTTATCTCTACTTAACCACCCCAAAAGCTGGAAGTGGAGCTGTGGCTTAAATAGTAGAGTGCTGGCCGTGAGTGGATAAAGCTCAGGGAAAACACCTAGCCCCTGAGTTCAAGTCCAAGGCCTGGAACCAAAAAATAAAATACACCAATCAGGGTGCAGGTGGTTATGTCTGTAATCCTAGCTACTCACAAGGCTAAGATATAGAGGATGATGATTCAAAGCCAGTCTGGGTAGTAAGGTCCATGAGACTCTGTCTCCAAAATAACCATTGAAAAGCTCGGCTGGGGCTGGGTGCTGGTGGTTCACACCTATAATCCTAGCTACTCAGGAGGTTGAGATCTGAGGATCACAGTTGGAAGCCAGCCTGGGCAGAAAAGTCTGTGAGACTCTTATCTCCAATTAACCACCAGAAAACCAGAAGTGGTGCTATGGCCCAAAGTGATAGAGTCTTAGCCTTGAGCAAAAGAGCTCCAGTGAACTCAGGACAGGGCTCTGGCCCTGAGGTCAAGTCCTATCACAACTGGAAAAAAAGAAAAAGAAAAAAAGATTGGCAAGCTGTGAGCAAGTAAGCTGAACAAGCTCAGGGCCTGAGTTCAAATCATGGTGCCAGCAAAATAAGTAAACTCTTAAACAGTCCTTTAAAGTAGACAGAGCATCTAGTATTCTTTTCAGCACAACTGGGGAAATGAGAGCAATAAGCCCTTGTTTTTCTTCCCTTCTGCAGAGTAGACATTTCCTATGTGTAACTCTGCCCTGGAGTTTAGAAAAATAGAGTTGAAGGACAGTATTCCCTCAAGGCTGAGGCAGACGTTGGACCAAATAACTACACATTATCAGTAAAGTTTTAGGACAGAGGAATGATGAAAGCATATCACTTTATTTGTGGAAGACCAGGAGAGAGAGAGAGACAGAGACAGAGACAGACAGAGAGAGAGAGAATGACAGAGGGAGAGAGAAATAGAGGAAGGGAAGGAGAGAGAGAGAGGGAAGAAGAGAAGAAGAGGGAAGGAAGGAGGCAAAGAGGGAAAGAGAAGTAGAGAGAAAAGGAAGGAGAGAGAAAGGGAAGTGAGGAGGGAAGAAGGGACAAAGAAATAGAGAGAAAGAGGGAAAGAGGGAGGGCAGGCTTGTATTGGGCCCATAGGATTTGGGCCTTGAAGAAAATGAGTGTGTGTGTGTGGGGGGGGGGCTGTCCTAGGCACAGGACACAACATATACCAAACCCCTGGGAACAAGAAGCAGCCCTTGGGGATGCCCTGTGGCATCTGCAGGGAGGGCAGCCTGTGGTAGTGGTAGGAGTGGGCTGGGTGCAGAAGGCCAGGACGACCATCACTCCCATTGGTATGGAGACGGATAGGGCCCTCCACTCAGTCTCCAGGTCCGATCTCGAGCACTTCTGCCCAGAGACAGTCCAGCCCAGATACCACCCTTAAACTCGGGGCTGTCTCCTTTGGTACTGCTTCTCTGCACCCCCCCCCACCCCCCCAACCAGAAAGGTGGAACCCAGGGCTTATCACTTGAGGTCCTGTGACCTGACAGCTTGGAGGAACAAAGGTTACTGGGCGAAAGGGTACCTGTGTCATTTACTTTTTGTGGCATGAAGTAGCTGGAGGATTAAAGTCCATCGTGACCAAACATGTGTGTACCTCTCTGGCTGGCAGGGTCATTAAGTTGCTCTTCAAATCAGTCCGGTCTGTTGCTGAGGACACACAGCTGACATCCTCGTGCTCCCTAGCAGGCCTGACCTGGCTTCTCTCACTGTGGCCTGTGTTTGCTTTGCAGCTGTGTAAATGAGTATGGAAGATTATGACTTCCTGTTCAAAATCGTTTTAATTGGCAACGCCGGTGTGGGGAAGACGTGCCTAGTCCGACGATTCACTCAGGTAAGGGAACTTGGAGCCCACGCTTGCGTGTCTGTTCAGCCCCCTTTAGAGGAGTCTGATAGATGCGTGGTAGGGCCTGTGAGTTTGTTTGCTTGCTTGCTTGAGTTATTTTTCAGACAAGGTCTTGTGCTTTTGTCAGGGGCTGGCCTCAGCCTGCAATCCTCTTACTTCTGTCTCTCACATAGCTGGGGTTTGGGGTAAACACTACCGTGGCTGGCTTGATTTTTGAGAGGAGGTCTTGCTAACTTTTTGTCCAAATGAGTCTAGAACGGTGATCCTCTTATTTCTGTCCTCTGAGTAACTAGGTTATATGCATAAGCTACTGTACCCAATCCACTGATGGTACTAGGGTTTAAAATCAGGGCTTTGTGCTTGTTAGGCCTCCAGCCCACCTCTCCTTTTATGGTGCTGGTCATTTTTTTTTTTTAATTTTGTTTTTGGGTCCGGTCATGGGGCCTGAACTCTGAGCCTGGGCGCTGTCCCTCAGCTCTTCGGCTCAAGGCTAGCGCTCTACCACTTGAGCCACAGCACCACTTCTGGCTTTTTTCTTTTTTCTTATGTGGTGCTGAGGAATCGAACCCAGGGCCTCATACAAGCAAGGCAAGCACTCTACCACTGAGCCACCTTCTCAGCCCAGTGCTGGTCATTTTTGAGAGGGGGGTGTCTCATTTTTTGCCTGAGCCACACTGGACCATGATCCTGTTTAAGCTTCTCCATGTAACTGGGCTGGTAGGTGGGTACCACCATACCCAGCCTTTTCTCTTGAGATGGGATCTCATGCACTTTGTTGCCCAGGATTTCAGTCCTCCTGATCTCAACTTTGAATGTAGCTGACACAAACTACAGCACCTAGCTCTTGTTTAATATGGCCTTAAATTGTGATTCTCTGTTAATCACCTCTTAAGTAATTAGGATTTCCAACATGAGCCATTGTGCCTGGTAACTATGGGTTCTTCATGCATCCTTTGGAAGCTGCATTGTTTGTGGCCTAGTATTTGTTTAAACTGCCTAAAAGAATCATAGCTCTGGGGATAACCCCAACTTCCCACGTCTTGTTTCTGCTCTCTTTTTATGAAAAGAACATGCCATTTTACTTTCAGTGTGCAGCATCAAAAATAAATTATTGCCCAAGTAAAGTGGCTGACACCTGTAATCCTAGCTACTCAGGAGGCAGAGATGGGGCCAATCATAATTTGAGGCCAATTTGAGCAAAATGTTTGTGAGGTCCCATCTTAACTAATAGAAAATTGGACATCGTATTGTCATCTGGCTTCAGAAGAGGCTGAGATTGGTTTGGGCAGGCCCAGGGATAAACTGAGACTTTATTCAAACAATAATGAATGCAAAAAAGGACTAGGGGCATGGCTTCAGTGGTAGAGCACCTGCCTGGCATGCCCAATACCCTGAGTCAAAACCCCAATGCCCAGCTACTTAAAAATAATAATAAATAAAGCCCCAGTGATGCCTATATGTATACGTGTGTGTGTGCACACATGTGTGTGTATGGATGGACTGATATGTTTAAAAACTAGATGAGTAGTTCATAATGATCCAAAAGGAGAAACAAATGAATTTGGACCTTAAGCTAAACCTAAATAGTCATAAGCAAACAAATACAAAGGAAACCTCAAACTCCTTGCCTTTGCCCTCTTCCCTCCTCCCAGCAAACTGAGAGAATTGTTCTGGTATAGAAACAAGTATGCTGATTTTCTAAGTCTTTGAAACAGAAATGAAATGAAGACTGTAAAGGAAGACTTGCACCAAAGCCAGTGTCTTTTCTGGCTTGAACCCTTATCATATGGCATAGCTACAAGTCTCCTGTGGAGCTGTTCTCTTGAGGTTCACCAACAGGACACAGATATTTTCAATGCACTGAGAAGTCATTCTAAGGCTGTGTATCCCCTGGAAAAATGAACGATGCCCTTCTCTGGACCATCGTGCATATAGCTGTGTCTTCATAACAAGCATGTTGGGAAAGTTGAAACTGCCACTTCCATTTCCTCCTCCTCTTGTGTTTTTGTCTTTCTAGTGCTGAGCTTGAACTTAGCTGATTCACTCTTGGTAGGCAGGTACTCTCCCACTTGAGCCGTACCTCTAGTCCTTTTTTGCTCTGGTTATTTTTAAGATAGGGTTTTGCTCTTTGCCTGTACTGGCCTGGACTGCTATCCTATTTATGCTTCCAAACATAGTTGGGATGAAAGGTTTGTGATACCAAGCACAGATTTTTCTGTGGAGTTTACCACTAACTGGTTTTTTTTTTTCCCCCAGGCTGGTCTTGTACTATAATCCTCACATTTTCGGGCTCTCAAGTAGCTGGAATTATAGGTATAAGGCACTGTACTCCGTTGAGTAAGCTTGTGGCTCATCTGCTTGTATTGATAATTTTGTGTGGCCTGCAAATGATGTTATCAATACCAAATGGTCCTTGGCTAAAACAAGGTTTCCACACCGGGTAGGGCCACCAGGTATGATAGAAAGAGCACTAGCTCAGGAGTGGAGACTCGGGTCCAAGTCATGATCCTGTCCCCGGCTTTCCTGGTGAGCCTGGGTGAGCTCCCTGCCCTTCCCAGCCCTCCCATGGTACAGGAGGAGCCTGGTGAGTTCCAAAGCCTGACAGTGTGTGAGTCTGAGGAAAACTGAAGAGGCAGTTTGGATAACAAAAGCAGCTTTAGGGCCCAGAGTCACTCGAGATTGTTAGGTTTTTTAAAAAAGAGGTGGCCAAGTAAGAACAGCACCACACACATGGTAAGGGGTAGGTTTATTCATAGTTCCAGCTGGCCATGTTGGCACTTCACATGGCTGGGAAAGGCCTGGGAAAGACGTGGGAAAGACCTGGGGAAAAAGGGGGCGTCTGGGCCTGTACTAGGCCTTATCTAGGGTATGGGTAGAGAAAGGTGTGGCTACATGGAATTCAGATGTGACCTCAGCAGATGCAGACATGACCTCTTCCAGGTGTGCCAGTTGCCTAGGTAACACAGGTACTGGGTGGAGACTTTACTGTGAGGAGGGTGGAGTCTGCTCGCCTTCCAGGAGCAGACCTTACAAAAATAAGAGAAGTTTTCCTGTGTTAAGTGAATGCACAAAGAACCCGTGCTTTATATGGAATCTGGTGAAATCAAGAATAAAGAGCTATCAGGTATCGGGGCTCTTCATCCAATGGGATGGAGAGATATCTCTTAACTGGTTTTACATCCACTTAACATCACTAATTGTTTCTGCTTTTGCCAGAGGGACAAGATTCTGAATTGCAGAGAAGGAAGGAAATTGGTGTCATTACCAAAAGATCACTTGGAGATTATTCAGTGTATTCCTCTCATTATTCACACAAAAACCTCCAATGTTCAGAGGCTAAATGATGGGCATGTGATCTCATACTGTGTCAGGGGCAAAGCCAGGATTCCACCCAGTTTCCTGGGCTAAGTTTCTTAGCCTGATAATTTCTATCTCTTGCAGGTTTGAACCTCTGACACCACTCTCTATAAACCCAAGCCCTATCATTTAAGATGAAAATACTTCCTTTTTTCAAACAGTAAGATTGGCAAAGGAGCATATTTTACTTCTTTACTTCTTTTCCTTTGCTGGCTACCTTTTGTCCTTCTAGCCTCTCAGATCTCCACCTCCAAATTCATATTTCCTAGACAGGATTTTGTTTATTTTTGTCCACCAGTAAGCAGTTAAAATGGATAAGATTCAACTGTTTTTGAGGTATGAATGGTTGGGGAACAAAATAGTGGTGGGGGGGTGAGGGAAGAAAACATTGGGAAGGAATTTTTTTTTTTAGTTTTTGACATTTGGTAGACTACAAACAGCTGGAGCTATAAACTTGAAATTTGTCCACCTTGTATTGGAGCCAAGTCAAAACAGAAGAAAATTGATTCAATATTTGTAAGGAAAGTTATGAATATATTTATGTTTTTTTTGCAGGTCTTCAATAGGAACATTTTCTTTTGGGTTCAAGCTCAGCCTTTTAAGTTCAAACTTTAATTAAGGAACTCTCTTGTTAGGGATTAGACTTGATTGAAGATCCTTTAGTCTTGGCTGCCAGAATTAATAAGGTCCATTTTAGTTCAATTTCTGAAATATGAGAGGAAAGGGAAGGGAGACTAAATAGAGTCCTTTCTTGATAGAACTCCTTGCTATACCATCAACTTCCTTCGGAAGCTTAAAGGAAACATTATGCAACAGTAAACAGCATTAAACATCATTTTACTAATATCCTATCTTTTTGGAAATGACTGTTTCCAGCTTACAAAAAGCTCCTCCCCTTCCCTCTCCCCTCTCTTTCCTCCAGCTCCTCCCTCTCCTCCCCCTCCTTTCCATGCTCATTTCTACTTCACACTTGTTGGACTGGAAAACCCAGAGGGAGAGTAGCTTTCTCTTTCTGAGGCCACTAGTGACCCAAAGCCTTCTGCTTCCTGGTTTATTGCTGTTTCTCCTCCACTGTCTCTCCCTGAGGACAATTTTCTTAGACCCACCGAGCCTGGCCCCAGGGCAGAAGACAATGTTCATTGTCTTGTGTTCATTCTCCTGCTCAGTTCTTGTTTGCTTTCCTATTGGCCATGCATCCTCGTGGCTGACACCTTCAGGATGCATAACCAAATTTAAGCTTCCTCTGTAGACTACCTATCCATTTCCCTCAATGCAACAACCCTGATCTCATTCCTGGGGTCCCCTGCTCCTCAGTGTTACTACCTGTGTCTGATTTTTGTTTCTTTCTTTGAAATCAGCACCCCTTGCACCCCCATAGCCCTTCCCTAATCCTCTTGCTTTTTTTGTCCCCATTTCTGTGTTGGTTTCTCCCAACAATTTTCTCTCCCTCTTTGCCCGTCCTCTCTTCTCAAAACACACATCTGGAGTTTCACAGTGCTCCTGTGACGTCAACCAGAGTTGCCTTTTCTACCAGTTAACTCAGCCAAGGGAAGGGTCTGCAGTGAATAGTGGGCAGAGGGGGCTGTGGGGGAGGCAGAGATTTCATCTAATGGAAAGATGTGCCTAACTGTTACTCACCATTGTTTCCTCTTTAGGGTCTTTTCCCCCCAGGTCAAGGAGCCACAATTGGAGTTGATTTTATGATTAAGACAGTGGAGATCAATGGTGAAAAAGTAAAGGTAAGGCTTTAAATGTGCCCTAAGGCTTTCTTGTGCCCTATAAGAGTTGAGATGAAATAGTGCTATCCTATCTGCATCACATTTATTCATTGTTTTTATGGTAATCCACCTGGAGCTGGGTATTGGTGGTTCCACCTATAATCCTAGCTACTCAAGAGGCTATGATCTGAGGATCAAGGTTCGAAGCCAGCCTGGGCCTGACAGTCTGTGAGCTTCTTGTCTTCAATTAACCACCAAAAAGTTGGAAGTGAAGCTTTGGCTCAAATGATAGAGTACCACCAGCCTTAAGCAAAAGAAGATTGGGGACAGAGCCCAGGGGAAGGGAAGGAGGGAGGGAGAGGGGGAGGGAAGGAGGGAAGAAGGAAGGAAGGAAGGAAGGAAGGAAGGAAGGAAGGAAGGAAGGAAGGAAGGAAGGAAGGAAGGAAGGAAGGAAGGAATCTCTACACCCAGCCTTGATGGCTTCCTTCTAGTACCTTTATGGAGCAGGAAGAGGTTGTGGATGACAAAACTTCTACACTGGAAGATGGAAAGAAGGGCTAAATAGATTATCCTGTCTTCTGTCATGTTTGATGATGTAAAACCAGGGAAGAAATTTCTTTCTTGATTTCCTGAGTTGGACCAGTAAACAATAATATTTCCTCTAAACAGCAGCCCCATGAGAAAGCTGCCAGGTCCCTCACATGTCATTTTAGGTTATTCAGTCATAGAACTAGCTTATTAAAGTTATCTTGACTCCCCTCACACCCTTATCCCTAATGAAAGAGAGATGCTAAATAAAAATCCAAGAAAGGAACCATGATCTCTACTCTGTCCCTAACTTGGTGGCTCCCCAGTGGATTGGTACTGGGAGAAGTGGGGTATTCCCAGGAACAGGAGAGGATACAGTGCTTTCTGTGGTCAGGGCAACTGCCAGGAGCTCTTACATATGGGTTTGTATTTATTTGTTTTGTTTTGTTTTTTGTACTTGTACTAGGGCTTGTATTCAGAGCCTGGGGGCTGTCCCTTAGCTTTATTGTTCAAGGCTAGCATTCTTACCATTGGAGCCACAGTTCCACTTCTGGCTCTTTGCTGGTTGATTGGAGGTAAGAGTCTCATGAACTTTCCTGCCCAGTCTTGCCTTTGAACTGTGATCCTCAGACCTCAGCCTCCTGAGTAGCTAGGATTACAGGTGTGTGCCACTGGCCCCTAGCACATGTGTTACTGTAGTAACCATAACCTTCAGTATAAACCCTGGGAGGCAGGTAGATTGTCCTTTTCCTGGCATCAGGAAGGTTAAACTCACTTATCCATGGCTCTAAGCCACCAGGAAGGGAGATAGACAGGATCTGAACCAACTATCCACTTCTGTGGGCTTTCCCCACTAGAGACAAGGGTGGAATAGCCCTGACACCTTGTAGCAGGGATGGGAGTAAATTACATGGGAGGAGGGAAAGACACTGATCCTGGTACTGTGTTCGGCCTGCCACTCAGTTCTTGAATTTTAGTCAGGTGTTTCCAAGCCAAGTCCCATGGAAAGAAATGCTAACCAGGCTATCCAGCAGCACAGAGAAACAGGCATCAGATCCTAACATAAACACGCCAGATTTGGTTGTGTTATGGCATCTGTGTGTACCGGCACTCCTTTTTTGAATGCCCTGGGAAGGGCAAGTAAGCTCCAAGATGTTCATGTAGCATCTCGTAGGTGCAATTGCAAAAGAAGTGTTAGGAAGAGGCTCTTGAGCTTTTCCAGTCTTTCTTCCAGTCCTGATTCTTCAGAGACATTACACTGAAAACAACCATGAAAAGGAGACTTGGGGGCACTGGAAAGTAAAAGTAGGGTGTGAAACTCCCACAGATGCCAACCAGATGGGCAAGGGCCAGAGGGGAGGGGCAGGAGTGGGCTGCATACGCAGGCAAAGTCTTTGGAGTTCCTTTCGTTCCTTTTGCAGAGGAGCTGGTTACCAAGATGGGAACTGGGAAAGGATGAATCCACTTTATGAGCTTCAGTCCCATGCCTGCAGTTCCCACTTAGACACGTATGAGAGTTCATGTGCATGTTAGAAATGTCATGTCTGGCACTGACCGAAATAAGTGCTGAATAAAAAAAAAATGCTCCCCGTGGTAAGAACACACTTAGTGTCTGAAATCTCTAGGCTTAGTCTTCCATTTATTTTTATTATTAAGGTGTTGTGCAGAGGGGTCACTGCTTCATAAATCAGGTGAGGAGTACATTTCTCTTTCCTCTAAGTTCCCCCTTTCTGCCCCTGCCCACAAGTTGCAGAGTTCATTTTCTACGTAGTGTTTACTGAGTCCCACTGCTGCATTTGTTCACCCCTCCTCCCTCCATTTCAGTGCCCCCTTTTTGCCCCCCTCAGAAGACAGAAACAAAGAACCAACAAAAAAATAAAGCAAAAAACAAACAACCACAAAAAGAAATCCATATTGTCATTTCCCGGAATTTGTTTCTACAAATAGTATTTCAGACGTTTAGAGGTATTATACCTTTGGGTTCCTCCTCTAAGAGGAGGGGCCTCCTTTAGTCTCACTGTTTGTATGTGAACGCCCAGAGTCCTGTATAATTTGTCTTGCCCTGGTTTATATTAGATCTCGCTTCTGCATATGAGAGAAGAAAACATGTACAGTTTGTCTGTCTGCTCTTGGCTTGCCTCAGTGAGTCTGATTTGTTCTGCTGTAATCTCATTTTATTATTTATTTATTTTTTATTGTGAAAATATTGTACAGAGGGGTTACAATTACATGGGCAAGAAAATGAGTACATTTCTTATCAAGCATTGCAGCCTCCTCCTTTGTTTCCCCTTCCCATCCCTTCCCAGTCTCATTTTAAAATGCTGATTACATTCCCAAAATTCATCTTTCTATGGCTTCTGAGTCCACAGCAAGAACACAGGCTCCCAAGGCTTGTGTTTTACGCATCTTTGTATTCCTAACACAGTTCCTGTGTCCAGCACCTCTTCAGACTAAACCCCATTCTGGTCCAGACCAGTCCATCAAGACACAGAATGGCCCTCTTCTACCATCCTTGTCCAAGAGCCTCATGTGGCTGGTGGAATGGCTCAAGTGGTAGAGAGTCTGTCTAGCAAGCACAAGAAACTTCCCAATAGTCTTATTAATGTGTGAAAATATAAGGACCTCTCCCCCTTTCTTGGTGTGTCAGCCCTAGGATTTGAACTCAGGGTCTGGGTGCTGTCTCTGAGTTTTGTTGCTCAAGGCTAGTGCTCTGTCACTTGAGCCACAGCTCCATGTCTAACTTTTTGGTTGTTAATTCAAGATAGAGTCTCACAGACTTTCCGGGCTGGCTTTGAACTGTGACGCTCAGACCTTATCCTCCTGAGTAGCTAGGATTACAGGCTTGAGTTGCCAGGACAACTAGAAGACAGTTGTGTTATTGTCACTGGTGTTAACATTTACTGCACACCTCCCTTCTTCGTGATGATTAGTTACTAAGCTTTGCAAGCTTTCTCAGAGCCCTATGTGATCAAGGGAAGGAGAAACCACTATGAGTTTGTGCAACATCAAATGTAGGACCAGAACAAGGGTCTCTTTCCTCAGCTCCCCTCAGTCTCTCAGGTTCACACAAGTGATCATTCTTTCTAGAATGGCTCCCAATCACAGGCAAGCTAACCCAGGAATTAGAAGATTCTTATAACCATTGAGAATAAACGCCAGATTCCGTGGAGGTCAAGTTAAGGAGTCTCCTCCCCACCTTTTTACTATTACAGAGGCTTGACCTCAGGGCCTTGTGTTCTTAGGTGGCTTTCTTGCTCATGTCTAGTGCACTAACACTTAAACCACACCCCCAAGCTGACATTTTGCTGATTAATTAGAGATGGAGTCTCACATGCTTTTCTGCACAGGCTGGCTTTGAATAATGATCCTCCAAATCTCAACTTCCTGAGTAGCTAGGATTCTAGTTGTGAGCCACCAGCAACTGGCTAGTAGGCTCACCTCTTAAAGGAGTATGCAGTATAAAGATGAGCTTGAGCAGAAAATGTAGTTAAAACATGTAGCCAGGTGCTGGTAGCTCCCAGCTGTAATCCTAGCTACTCAGGAGGCTGAGATCTGAGGATAGCGGTTCAAAGCGAGCCCAGGCAGGAAAATCTGTGAGTCTCTTATTTCTAATAAACCACCAGAAAACCAGAAGTGGTGCTGTGGCTCAAGTGGTAGAGTGCTAGCCTTGAGCTGAAGAGCTGAGGGACAGCACTCAGGCCCAGTTCAAGCTCCATGACCAAAACCAAACCAAAACAACAACAACAAAAAACAGCCATCTAGCCCACTAACTTGTATCCTTAAAAACTGTTAAATGATGATACATTTTGATGTATATATATATATATTTGTTTTGTTTTGTTTTTGGTCATGGGGCTTGAACTCAGGGCCTGGGTACTGTCCCTCAGCTCTTCAGCTCAAGGCAAGCACTGTACCCCTTGAGCCACAGCACTACTTCCAGTTTTCTGGTGGTTAATTGGAGATAAGAGTCTCATGGACTTTCTTGACATGGCTGGTTTTGACCCATGATGCTCAGATCTCAGCCTCCTGAGTAGTTAGGATTTCAGGCATGAGCCACCGGCACCCTGCTTGTACTACTCTTTTAAGGCTAATTAATTATTCTTTCCTTGGGGATTCCACAATTCTATATCATTTAATCATTGTTCCAATGTGTCCACCACACAGGGTGTTAGGCAGTCCGGGTATGATGTCGAAGAGAACACAGACTGCTCAGGAGGTAGGCTAGGACACTAGTAATGTTGACATTGTTGCCAAGTAGCAACAATCCATTGTAGTGAGAAAGAGGCCGTAGTGATTAAGTAGTGGTACAATCAAAGAGAGGATAAGCATTGTGGTATCCCTATGTTGTAGGTGGGAAGCTAGAATATTCATGGCTGCAGTACTGAAAATATATAATGACTGTCATGAGACAACATTAGGAGACATGCTGTCTTTTTTGTTTTAATCTTTTGTGGTTTTAGAGAGGGTCTCACTATAGAACACAGATTATAGTCTTAAACTTGGGATTCTCCTGCCTCTGCCTCCTAAATGCTGGGATTACAGGTATGAACTACCATGCTGGCCTTTTTGATAAAACATCTCATTTGTGCTGTTGTTACTTACACTTAGATTTGAGTCTCACAGTCTGTTTATACAGTGTTTTTAGACAAAGGATCATGTTTGACATCTTGGGTCCTCCTTGCGCCTTGCACAGTGTCCTATAAATGCTGAGAGAGGCAAATGGATTGCAGAGAAAAGCAAAGGCAAGCAGAGTGAAAAAGGCAGTAGCATATAAACATTCTTAATAACCAACTGTCAGGCGGAAAACAGCCAGCTTCCCCGGGCAAAGTAGCATCTATCTTGTCAAGGCTGCACAATAACTCTTGTAGAAAGTATTTAATGCTCAAAGCGGTTTCTGAAATGTGCTAGTCATGAGAACACAGGGTATTCTAATGACAGGCAGTATCTCAATCAGATCCCTTGCATTTAGAGGCTCCATGGGCTTTAAAACAATAACCTGCTAGACTAGGAAGGTGGCTTAGTAGTAGAGTGCTTGCCTAGTATGTATGAAGTCCTGGGTTCGATTCCTTAGTACCACATACACAGAAAAAGCCAGAAGTGTCACTGTGGCTCAAGTGGTAGAGTAAATGCTAGCCTTGAGCAAAAACAGCTCAGGGACAGTACCCAGGCCTTGAGTTCAAGTGCCAGAACTGGCAAAAACAAACAAACAAAAAAACACAATAACCTGCTACTCTTAAGGCAAGACCTGCAGAAGAGAACTATGTTCCTAGGTTTGAGGCAGAGAAGAGCTTTTAAGTTCCAGCAAAAGCTGTTACGTCTCTCTGTTTGCAGTTTGTACACTTAGACTCCAATGTATGTCAGCTGTGACTTCAAATCCAAGGAGTGTGCCACTAATTTGTGGCAGGGACCACCCACCCCTGACCAGCTAAGCTGGCAAAGCGGAGGGCAACACCACTGACTGCGCTCTTTAGAGTCACCTCTCCACTTAAATAAGTCTTCAGTGGCAAATGCAACAAGTAGGTGGGGGGGCCAGGCCTCCCTGGGGACAGGAGACGTGGAGTCTGCTTGCCAGCTTTGTGAGTATCTGGTTAGGAGACAGTTTCCCGTCAGTCTCCAGCGAGACTGTTGGTAAATATTTGACTATCTTCCCTTTGCTGGGAACTGTATTTGGTGAGTAAAACGAACCCTGCAGCCTCCATCTTGAGGCCTTGAGCAAGTGGGAAAGACACGGATGAGTCACTACACCAAGAATCATGAGGTGAATGACACACAATGTGTCGCAAGGGTGATCACACTGTCCCTGGGAAGGTTACGGAAGGCCTTTCCTGCAGAAGTGGTGGTGTGTCGAAGGAGATCCAGCTGTGATGTGTGAGATGTACAGTCAGAGGACGGAATGGCAGAGGACAGCAGCGGCTGTGGTTGGCGTTCCCCAAGGTCTCGTGACCTGCTCTGGGCAGACTCTCTGTCTCACTCCTCCTCTGCTCCGGGAAGAGACATTGAAGAAGAGATGCAAGGAGTAGTTTGCCTTCTTCTTTGTTACAAAAGCCACCCGTTATCAGGCTTCAGAAATGATTCCACTTTAGAAGGGGTTCAGCAAGAACCCCTTTTGAGAAAGAAACAACAGAAGCCCAAAGAGGTTCATTGACTCACCCAAGGACACAGAGCAAAGGGCAGTGTTTTTCTGTCTGCTGTGGCAGTGTTCCTGTTTCTGTTCATACGAGGGTGAACACAAGAAGGAACACAAGAAGGGTGCCTTCTTATGTTTTTTTTTTTTTTGGATTGTTCACTAGAAAGGGTGGTAAGGTTGGATTTCTTCCTCTTTCTGTAACATGACAGCCTGCTCTGAGCAAAGCCTGGGACATAGCTCCTGATAAGTTGTCTAGGAGACTCTGAGCAGTAGCTCTGTACTGTACTTTCCTCAGGGAAGAAATAGGTATAATTGTACCTAACTCATAGAGTAATTATGAGGATTGAATTATTACATACAAAGTACTTACTATGTTACATATAAGCTTCTGGGGTTTTTTAAATTTTTTTTGGTGCTGGTACTGGGGCTTGAACTTAGCACTTAGGTAAGGCTGATTCTTTACCACTTGAGTCATACTTCCACTTCTGGGTTTTTGGTAGATAATTGGAGATAAGAGTCTTGGACTTTTCTGCCTGAGCTGAACCATGATTCTCAGATCTCAGCCTCTTGACGAGCAAGGATTACATGTGTGAACCACAGTGCCCAACATAAGCTTCTTAAAATACAACTTGAAACACAATAAATGTACAGAAAGCTATATCTTATTTTATTTTTTTAAGAATTAAGAAGGAATTCTCAAATAACCAAAGAGGAAAAAAAAAAAAATCAAGCTTTAAAAAAAAATCGAGGGCTGGGAAGGTGGCTCAGTGGTAGAGTGCTTGCTTTGCATGCATGAGGCCCTGGGTTTGATTCCTCAGCACCACATAAGCAAAAAGAAAAAAGCCGGAAGTGGCACTGTGGCTCAAGTGGTAGAGTGCTAGCCTTGAGCTGAATAGCTGAGACACAGCGCCCAGAGTTCAGGCCCCATGACCAGACCCTCCCCCCCAAAAAATCCAAATACCTGACAATAGCAACAGATCATAAATGGCTTCAGGGCAGAAAATAACCATGAAATTATTTGGGTGTAGGTCTTCTCATTTCTAAGCAAAAGCAAGGCATGCCCTTGAAATTTCCTCCTAATTCAAGCTGATCCTCCCCTTCTCCCTTTACAGCTACAGATCTGGGACACTGCAGGACAGGAGAGATTTCGCTCCATTACCCAGAGTTATTACCGCAGCGCCAATGCCTTGATCCTCACCTATGACATTACCTGTGAGGAATCCTTCCGCTGCCTGCCTGAGTGGCTGCGAGAGATAGAACAGTATGCCAGCAACAAGGTCATCACCGTGCTAGTGGGTAAGTAGGGAAGAAGGAGCAGGAAAGTTGATTTGTGGATGTCAGGAAATCTATAATCACATAACACTTAGGCTTTGGTACCTTGTAAGTCATGAATTCAGTTCTTCTGCACCTGAAGAGTAAATGAAGAAGACTCATAGTGATTGTTTAGAAAAATAAAGCTGAAGATATTGCAGTTTGATTTTTCTATTAATGTGGGCTCTGGGGAGAAGTTGGCTGTTCATGGAAGTTATGTAGGTGGCTATACAATTTTTAAAAATTGAGTTACAAGATGGTGGAAACTGCTGGTTGTGAGTGACAGGGAATTCGTTATTTAAGCAATTGTTCATTCCTTAAAAAATAGATTTTGTTTAATTTTTTTGTGCTGATGTTTGGACACTGTGTTTCAAAAATAATCCTTAAGGAAATGCTGCCTTTTCTTTCATGTCAATATGTTTGGAGGGATGGGACCAAAAACAACCCTGTCCTAAGAAATACATCCATTAAAAATGGAATCACAAGCCAGGAGCCGGTGGCTCACACCTATAATCCTAGCTACTTAGGAAGTTCAGATCTCAGGATGGCCATTGGAAGCCAGCCTGAGCAGGAAAGTCCCTGAGTCTCTTATCTCCAGTTAACCACCAGCAGACCAGAAGTGGCGCCATGGCTCAAAGTGCTAGAGTGCTTGCCTTGAGCGGAAAAGCTCAGGAACAGCTCCCAGGACCTGAGTTCAAGCCCCACAACTGACAAAAAAATAAATAAGTAAACAAAAATGGCATTACAGGTGTGGGATGTAGCTCAGTGTATTCAAGTTTGATGTCCTAGGTTCCAGTATCCTTGGAACTGGGCTCCAACCCTAGTGCTAAGAAAGAAAAGAAAAAAGAAAATACAGTTTAAAAAAAAAAACTCCAAAGCAACAACAAAAAAGAATTACAGTAAAGTGGACCAAAGCTTTAACAACTCCTCTAGTCAGATAGAAAAATAGTAATAACAGTTAACTTGTTAAAATATTTCCTTCTAGGAAGGAATTTTTATGATTAGTCTAGCAAGACCTAAGTTTTGGAAGTATGTGCAGAGAACCTCATAAACATGGCTACCTTACAAATTAAGGCTCATAGTAAGCTAAGTAAACATTTCATTGTAAGCACAAAGTTCATATGAAAAACTTTACATGTCACAATTCCTAATTTACACTTGAGATACGAGGCTCAGAGTATTTGTTGGCGTTCGTACCACACATAAAATCAATGCTCTATAGTCTACTTTTAATGTGCTGCTGTGGAAAACACTTTTAGACTTTTCACTTGATGCTGTTTGCTAAATATCTGCCTTGCTATGAGCTGGTGCCCCAGCCCCGACCTGGAACCTTTCATGCTCCGTAGGGAACTTGTGCCGCGAGCCATTTGAAAGCTGCCAGCTCTGGACTTAGTCTCTCTTTTTGTTCCAAGAGAGTTTGTGAAAACTTGAGTCAAACCATTACTATGTGAGATTTTTATCTCAGGGAGTTGAAAATGAAGGCTTGAGGAGAGACGATTAGTTCAATAGAAAGAGGGATGGGCTTTATAAAGGAACATTTTAGCATGGAAAAAATCAAATGTAAGCAAAGTAGAGAAATCTCTAGAGAGAAGTCCCTATGTGTACGTTTCAACTTCAACAATTATCAGCTAATTTATGGCCACTCTTGTTTTATCTGTTCCCCTCTATTTTGCCTACCCTCCCTGCCTAGATTATTTTGAAATAACCCCAATGTTTGTACTATTAAAAATATATACATGCATTTATGAAGGGTAAATTTTATTTCTTTCTTTAACAAAGAAAGCCTAGCGTCTGGGTATGGTGGGCCAAGTCTATAATTTTAGCCATTTGTAACCTCAGTTCAAAACAACCTGATATAAAAGCTCACAAGCCTCCAACTCAACAAAAAAACTGCTTCAGGAGTACATGCCTGTCATCCCAGTTATGAAAAATGACTGTCATCCCTTGCAACACTAGGAAGAAAACGAAGGAGGATTCTTCCTATCTGCTAAGGAGGGTGAGATCCGAGGATCATGGTTCAATGCTAGCTGGGGCAGAAAGTCTGTGAGCCTCTTTATCTCCAGCCAACCATCCAAGAGCCAGAAGTAGAAGTGTGGCTCAAGTGGTTGAATGAAAAAGCTAAAGGACAATGGTTCTGAGTTCAAGCCTCAGTTCTAACACTAAAACACACACACACATACACACACACACACACACACACACACACACACACACACACACACACACACACACACACACACACACCAAACAAAGAAAGCAAAACAAGAAAAAGAAAAAGGAAGACCCAAGCTCAGGCTGGCCTGGGCATAAAGTAAAATCATAAAATCCTACCTTGAAAATAATGAGCAAAAAGAGGCTGAAGATGTAGCTCAGGTGGTAGAGATCTGTGTGTTCTTTGAAGCCAGATGCAACAGCTTAGACAGAAGAAGATGTTCTGAAGAAGATGTACTGTTTCTTTTCAATGGGAAGTTGATATTTAGAGGCCACAACCTAGGTGCTAAGGGTCCTCCTTACTGCGGGTTTGGTCATTGCTTATAGACCTTGCAGTGTTCTGTGCTGACATGTATCCTTGTACAGAGCGAATTCTCTCTCTCTCTCTCTCTCTCTCTCCCTTCACACACATATTCTTTCTCTCTCATACACACAAACACATGTGTGTGCACACACACACACTCCTTATTGGCCCATACTAAGTGTTCTCACTCACAAGACACATAGACCACATTTGGCCTCAGGTTCATTTAAAAGGATACAGGAGAGCAAAGCAGCCCAGGGGCAGATCGGCACTTGGCATCCTCCTTCAAACAAAGTAGTCCCCCCATAGCAGTCATGGAGCTTACCGCCCCTCCTTTTGTGGGGATGATGTCTATCTCTCACCGTAGGCAGGTGTGGGAACTTTCCTGCTTAGAAATGCCCAGAGGGGCAACTTCACAAGCACAACTTTGAGAATCTCCAAGTGAAGAAGAATGGGCACTGACAGGAAAACCCAGACACATTCTATTCTATAATTCATACCCAGCATTCCCAGGCCAGAGTAATTAACATTACGTGGTGACATTTCACTTTAGTCATGTTTCCTGAAGAAAGATATAATGTATCATAATTATTCACATATTTGCATTTATAATTGGGGGGTCTGTGGAAATTTCATTTAACTTCATTAACCTCAAATCTGTATTTGATTTTATTTTTTTATGCCCAAAAAAATCCCAGCTCCCTAGGATACCAGCATGATTACTCATTTGCTTTATCCCTTAGGGCACATAAGGCAGCCGCAGAATACCAATAGAAGCACTGCCTTGAACAAGATGATTCCCACAACAGTTAATTTGCTTTCAGTCCTTTTTGTCCTTAATGCATATATGTAAGGATGCATGGTTAGCCAGGCGCCCGTGGCTCATACCTGTAATCCTAGCTACCCAGGAGGCTGAGATTTGAGGATTCCAGTTCAAAACCAGCCCTGACAGAAAAGACCATGAGACTCTTATGTCCAATTAACCATCAAAAAGCCAGAATGGGAGCTGTAGCCAAGTGCTAGCCTTGAGCAAAAAAAGCTCAGGGACAGTGCTCAGTTCAAGCCCCAGGACTGGCACAAAATAAAACAAAAAGATAAGTTATCATTTATTTATTTTTCTTTAAGTGGTACCAGAGCTGGAAGTTTGTGTCTTGCACTTGGCAGGCAAGCACTGTTGCTTGAGTCACACTTCTAGCTATTTTGTTTTTGTGCTAATTACTTGACTTTTTTTTGTCAGTAATAAGGCCTCATGTTCTGGCTCAGGATTTTGCTCGTGGCTGATGCTCTACCGTTTGAGCCACACTTCCATTTTCAACTTTTTGCCAGTAAATTGAGATCAGTCTCATGACTGTCTGCTTAGGCTGACTTCAATTTTCAGATCTCAACCTCTTGAGTAGCTAGGATTCCAAGCATGAGCTACTGGTGTCCAGCTTTGCTGGTTATTTCTGAGGTAGAACTATCACTTCCTGCCTGGCTATACAGCCAGGATGGCTATCCTATTTTTCATTTCTTACCTTCTGGGATGATAGTCATGTATCATCATACCCCACTTCTTCCATTGAGATGATGTGTTACCTGAAGACATAATCCTCCTAATCTCAGCTACCATGTAGCTAGGATGACAGGTATATGTCACCATACACCCAAATTTTAGTCAAGAAGGGATCTTAGGAAATTTTCTGCTAGGACTGATCTTTCCTGATCACAGCCTCCTAAGCAGCTAGGGTTACTGGCACCTGGAAAATGATCACATCTTCCATTCATTTGAAATACTTGTGGGTGTTTGTACTGCTTTATAATAAGCATGTTCACTTAATTTTGCTTTCAAATTTTAGAGATTTCTTTTCAAATCTGATTTTGTATTAAATTCAAATGATAAATTTTTGAAGCCAAAACTTTTGAAGTATATTCAGAGAAGTATGCTTTCTACTCTTATCCACTCAATATTTTTCTTTCATAGGTAATTATTTTTATTTTTGCTTTTTTGTTCAAAAAATTATTCACACTTTTTTTTTTGTCAGTCATGGGGCTTAAACTCAGGGCCTGGGTGCTATTCCTGAGCTTTTGTGCTCAAGGCTAGTGCTCTGCTATTTTAAGCCACAGCTTTACTTCTGGTGTTTTGGTGGTTAATTGGAAATAAGAGTCAGAGAGACTCTTTCCTACCTAGACTGGCTTTGAACCAGGATCTTCAGATCTCAACCTCCTGAGTCACTAGGATTACAGGTATGAGCCAGCAGCATCCAGCTCAGACTTTTAAAAAAAACATAATAGTCCCTACATGGAAGCATTCCTAAGGCCAATCAGATAAACAAATTGTCATATATCTATGCATTCTTAAATAAATATATTACCCATCAAAAATTCATGCAAATATTATATTTTAAGCTTTTATTTATTCTTTTCTTAAAAAGGAAATGAAATATAGACTATATGTCTATGTAAACATCTATACATTTTTTCACATAATTCCCTCTATCAAAGAGGGAATAGTTGTTAATTATATAAATTTTTGTTTTTTTTTCCCTTCTTTTTCCTCTTGTACCACTTGAGCCATGCCTCCAGCTCATCATTTTACTGGTTGATTGGAGATGGAGTCCTGCAGATTTTCCTGCCCAGGCTGGCTTCAAACTATAATCTTCTAAGTCCAAACTTCCTGACTAGCTAGAATTACAGGTGTGAGCCACTGGCGCCTGGCTTCTCCTTGCTTTTTGTGCGGAATTGTAGTTTTCTTATTTCATGGTAGTATATAGAATATTCTTAATTTTTTTCATAAGGACAGATATTATATTGTGCAAATGCAGTGTTATTTATTAATCAGTGCCTGACTGATGGGTATCTGGGTTGTTTGTGGTTCGTTGCTGTTAGAAATAGCATTGGTATGATAAAATAAACACTTCTGTAATCGCAGTCCTATTTGCTTTGTTTTATTAACCCATCTGTCTAGTGTGACTTCAGATCTGGAAATGAATTTTGATGGCTCTGATCCTGTGAAAATGATATGATGATTCTTTTCTTTTTACCACTGTTATAGGCAACAAGATTGACCTGGCTGACAGGAGAGAGGTCTCCCAGCAGAGAGCTGAGGAATTCTCAGAAGCTCAGGACATGTATTACCTGGAGACTTCAGCCAAGGAATCAGATAACGTAGAGAAACTCTTCCTTGACTTAGCATGCCGACTCATCAGAGAAGCCAGACAGAACACACTGGTGAACAATGTATCCTCCCCCTTACCCGGAGAAGGGAAAAGCATCAGCTATTTGACTTGCTGTAATTTCAACTAAAGGCTGAGAGACGAGGAGAAGCAAGAGGAATCAGCAGCTGCCCTTGACGGGGCCATGAGTTGCTAGGGAGCTCTGGCGGTGACTGTGGCCCCCGCTCTCGGACCTTCTGAATCCTGTGGGCTCCTGAGCTTACAAAGCATGCAGGCCAAGGGCCTTGTCCATAGGCCAGCATTAGCAGAACCTATCTTTCATCTTTTTGCAGTCTGGAGCTGGAGCAAGGAGAAAATTGCGCCAAGTGCTCCATGATCTGCAGAGCATGTTGCTTTTGTTTTTTTCAAAAGGCAAGTTAAAGCGCATTCCTGAACATAGTCCAGGGGGTAATATACTGTAGGATTCCCTCCTGCACGTCAGCGGGTGCATGCCGGGTTGCGGGGGGGGCGGGGGCTGCTCTTTAGGGCTTCAGTGGTAATCTCCTGGTGGCCCTGTTGTCTTGTCCACCAGAGACAGCCAAACTGGCAAGGCCAAGGACTACCTCTGTGGTGGGTGTTAATGACCCCCCCCTTCCCCACCATGGAGAGTTTGAAAAGTGTTATTTCTTCCGTCCACAGGCACTTTCAAAAACTTTGGGAAGTAAACATGAAATGAAACCTTTACCCATGACCAACAGTAACACTTAAATTGTTTTAATAATATATACAAGCTCCATGACTCCTTTTGGTGCTAATGATTCTGCTCTATCACAGACCAAACATGTTTAGTACTTCGATGTCCTTACATGTATTCCAGAGAAATAAAAAAAAAAAAAAGAAACTGGGGGAAATCTATGAATCAGCACTCTTTTTCAAAGTCTCATTATTACCTAGACTAGATTTGTTGGAAAAGAGGATCCTTTTTTTTGCTTTCATTATTCCCCATTAAATCTCTTCTGGCAGTTTTCTTCTATTATTTCAGTTTTCCTGCTCTTTGAGCAAATAAAGATTGGAAAAAATAAGAATGATTAATGCTATTCTAATGTCAACAATTAGTTGTAAGACTTTGAACATAATATGAAAAAACTGAACAGATACGACCAAAATACTGTGGATTAATGGACTGCAAAGCAGGGTTCCAGGCAGAGTGCAGTCCTTAATAACAGGTCATATTCTTTACTTCCTGGTACTATCCTTGGACAGACCAAGGCTTAAGATTTTGTAGATATCTTAGTATAGTAAGTGAGAATAACAACAGATGAAGTCTCACAAACCAGTTTTGTATATCTTCAATGACTTTAGAAAAATCCTGTATGTGGAAACAGGATGAGCTGTCATTTATCATCTCATAACAATGTTACTCTCAGATCCATAAGACATTCTTGTGTCTTTCTCTTCTGTTTCCTGGTCTCCTTTTGGTTCTCCTCTCTCTCTCATTCTGATATGCATGTGTTACTGAAAATCTCCAATTCAAATGGAGGGATCTAGGCCTTTACTTAGCCAGTTTTAAAACAGGAGTCAAGTAGGAAGATGTGCTGTTGAGCATGTATTCCTTTTTTTCAGTGCCGTACTCTCATACCTTCCTATTTGTTCACTGATAGGCATGCAAATTGGGGAAGTAATTAAACCTGTATGCTGTCAGTACTGTCAGATGTTTGGGCAGCTTGCTGCCTACCAGACCTGAGGGATGAATATAGAATAAGGATATGACATGTCATTCCATTGTTGCTTTAGATGGTGACAGTCTCGGCTCTGATGTGTTGATGATGTTTGAAAGCTATTTCATTGGAAAGGGTTGAGTCATGCCAGGCCTGATATTGATAAAGCATTTGTGGAACTTCTCTGTCAGGCTCCAGAATAACCAATCTTTTCACATGAGATGACATGTACACAAATTGTGAAGGGACTCTTACTTCTTGTTGGTTCCACTGTTTTCTTGGAAGGCCAATTGGACCCCAGAAAATTTAAATGTCTCTATAGAAAGGAAAAATCACTTGGATAAAAACCAAAATAATTTATAATGATTACTTTTCCCTCCTCACTTCCTGCTCTAAGCCAGTAACTAAAGATATCAGAAAATAAGTTAATCTAGGTAGGCAGTTGAGTTTTTTTTTTTTTTAATGGTAAGAAAAATGTTTCTTTGGAGACACAAATCTAATGTTCCTAACATGTGATGACCCAACTTGGTCTCAGAGTAGCTAATGTGTTTTAAAAAAATAATTGATCTGTGAATGTAAAGGGTTTTGTTACATCTGATTAACTTGGTTCTAGCCTAACAGCTTCTTGGGCCACACTTACAGAATTGTGTGTGTGTGTGTGTGTGTGTGTGTGTGTTGGGACTTGAATTCAGGATCTGGGCACTTGCTGTCCCTTAGCTCTTTTTGCTCAAGGCTGGCGCTCTACCATTTGAGCCACAGATCTACTTACACTCTTTGGCAGTTAATTGAAGGTAAGAGTCTCACAGACTTCTGAGCTGGCTTTGAACTGTGATTTCCACCTCCTAGGAAGTTAGGATTGCTGAAGGCTTGTGGTATAGAATTCTTATACCTTGGGACCTAGCATCCCGTACCTTCTCTTGATCAGACCCAGAAGAACAGTGACCTCTATTCTTGGCCTCTTTTCTTAAACTCCTGGTAGTCTTTCACTAGCTGACAGCCACCATGCATGCATGGCCCATCAGCAGAGACACAGGAATATGTGGAACTTTTGTTTCTTTTTTCTTAGTTCAGTGACTTTCAGATTAGGCCTTATGGACTTTTGTCTACTGATAAGTACATCTCAAGTTTGAGAACAATCACTAACAATAGTGCAATAAACAGTTGGATAAACAATTTAGTGCCAAGAATAATTTTTTTTCTTGTTAAGTGGACATTCAAGTTGAACTTCACAATAGATGTTAACTCATTGTAATCCAGGTCAGGACCTAAACATTCGTTTGTCTAGTCATTCTTATTGTCAGGGCAATGTGTGTTGAAATGAGCCTTCTTTCTATATGGTGGATAAAAAAAGCATTGTTTCATCATAATTTAGTTTGTTTCAGCTTAACAACAACATTGGAGTCCATGTCTACTTGCATTTTTAGTGTGATCATTTTCTTCTTTTAATACACCTGTTGAATGTGTGGTCTTTCCCCTCCCCCCCCATTTCTGATGAAAATACATATACATACTTGGGAAAACCTTTGAAACAATGTAATTTTCTAATACTAGTGATATTATGACTATATATAGATTATATTTCTCATAGAAGTTTGTGCTTTCTCCTGTACTTGTGGCAGAGCTGTTGTTCTTTTGTATGTTTTTATTAGCTTTTCTTTATTATATAGTGCCAGTTCTCTATAGATTATTATGTTAAACCACTTACTTTTCCTGGTCTTTCATTTTTGTTTTTGTTTTCCTGGCTTTTAGTCATTTTATGTTAGCCTCTCTCCCCCCACCCCCTCCAGGAAAGTGCCAAGAAATAACTAATAAGGAAATGCAAATGAACTGACTTGACAGTATGTCACATTCTGCTTTAGAGTTTGGTTTAAAAGAGTAGTAAAAACTACTGGTCAAAATAAGATGTTTTGATTAGGGTTATTGAAAGCAATTGGATTTGTTGGAGAAAGGGAGGGGAATCAGCACAGGACTGGATTCCTCAGCTTTCTTCTGGTCATGGCTTTATGCTTTGGGAGGGTGCTTGGCAACTCGGGCTGCGTTGGTCAATGATTTTCCTCATCTGTCTGTTAAACAATCTCACAATTCCTCCAGATCCAGCAGCACGTTTCTGGAAGTGGCTTGTTTAGAATATCAGTTGCAAATGATTTTGGACTGGTCTTCTAGTTAAAGTGAAACATCTTTTTTTTTTTTCTTCTTTAAATAAATCCACAGAATGAGATGCCATAATCAGAAAACACTTTTTTATATGTATGTCATACCAATGGCCTTAAAGACAGACATTTTCTTACTCCTATAGAACTATGTATTTAATATCATAAATATGTAGAGATCACTTCTCCATTAGCTCTTTGAAATTTCCTTTCTTACGTATTTTCTTTGTTTTCATTTTTATTTTAACTACAACTGGTTGTTTTCTATCCTCAACCATAGTCCCGATGGGTGTGTCTTAACGTACCTACAAAAGACTTTTGAGACTTTACAGGCAAAGCACTAACAAAGACATTTGCATTTCATCCTTCTGAAAAATAATTCCATTCCACATAAGTAGTTGTTAAATATAATTTGAAGATAAGGGAAGCAAGCATGTCTTTTCTTCTTTTGGGATTTTTGTCTTTGTGATATCAGCTTATTTGTTTTTCAAAGGTAAGTTGCCTTTCCTTGTACACACAGTTATACACACTGATTATTTCATCACGTGAAGAGACCACTTGTTAATAATAGTGATGTTAGGATAAGGAAGATGAAACTTCCTTTCCTAAAATCCATCAGGTTGGAATATTACCATACATCTGAGAGACATACTTTGAATTTTAAAACAAACTGAGCCTAGTGAAGGAATTTTAAAAATGTAAGACATTTGAGAAATACTTGATGGATTTTGTCAGACTTATTCTGGAAGAAGGGAATATAATTAGTACATCATAGTAAGATGGTCTATAATTCAAAGATGTGGAATGAGACACACTGAATAGAGGCCAAAGGGCCACAGTTTTGGGCTCTAGGTTAGGGACAATTTGCTTGAACAGTTGGTTCACTGTGAAAGGCCTACTGATGGTAATGGCTCTTTAAAGCAGGAGGTAGATTAAAAACTGAGCAAAGGTAATATGGAAAGGGATCTAAGCATTGGTTGGGGATTGACCTAGATAATTCAACAACCTAAAATTCTGTATTTAAAATACTTTGCCCATGAAAAGATGTTCAGTTTAATATCTGTTGACCCATACCATCTGTTGTTTTGGGGTTTTTTAGAGATTTTAGAAAACTCTTGAAAGGCACTTGATGGGTTTCCTTGATTCTCTTGAGAAAGTGAGCTTAACAGAGCTGAGGCCAAATTACTTTGTGGAGAAAGTAACAAACCACAGGTCTTTAATTTGAAGTTTCAATTTATCATAACTTTGATGTGAATAATTATAAGCAATTTTTGCTAATCAAAGCTAATGGAAAAAATTGTTTCACTTGCAAAAGAACTGATATCCTTGATAGACTGATGGCTCTTCCTTCATCTTTGAAAGTAAGTTGTTGGCCCTGAATCAGTATGGGGACAAATATTCTTTAGTTTGGGTGAAACTTTTGACTCCTCTGAACAAGAGCACAAAGGCTACTCAGCAGTTAGTTCTCCATTGACTTCCTGAAGTACACCAATCAAAGTTTTACTTTTCCACTGACTTACAGCAGAATCAGACATTCTGTGCTTGAGTACTTGAAGAAATCTGTGGTAGGTGGTAGCTTGGAGATACACAGAAGGGGGACTAGTTTAGGTGTAAGAAGCCCCAGAATGTACAAGTTACCTGTGACTTTAGGCAAAACACAATATCTGGAGCATCAGTTTTCTTACAGATGAGACAGACCTGTCAGGATTAGTGTGCAAATTAGATGAGACAACTTGAAGCTGCAATGTTCAGTGGATAGCATTCCAATATTAGTTCTTTTCTCCCCAGTGAAGAGACAGGAGCCTGTACTCTTAAGATACTTGGGAGACTAAGGTGGGAGGAACACTTTGAAATTGGCTACCACAACACTGAAATAGTTGACAAAACAAAGAAAGTTTCTGCCTTTAAAGAAGGGAATTCCATTTCTGAAAAGGAAGTCACTTATTTGACTTGCTTTTAGACATTACTGTCAATAGTTGGTTTCTTCACATATTTCTTGAAAGACATTGTATCCCACTACCTGTCTCTCGGTGGCAATTCCAGGGTTACAAATTCCTTAATATCAGGAAACTTAGTCTTAGAGCTGAAATACCTCACAATGCAATTGAAACCTCTTCTTGATCTCATTCTCCACGGGAAGAAAAATGGGCAGATCCATATATTTTTAGGGAGCCATACTTGGCATTTATTCTGTTTCCCTTCTGGCTAATACTTAAGGTGATAATTATTTCCTTGGTGAATGTCAGAATAAGTATTTACTCTTAGCTTCTTATTGGAATCACATTTAGATCATAAGCTTATTATTGTTTAACTCCAATTATACATGTATTTTTCTTCTTTGGTTATAATTGATAACTGATTCATAACTGAATGCTTCCTTATTGAAGAATGATTCTGGTTGTGTGGCTCTTTTATTTCCATCTCTTGGTAAAAATGGAGTCATAAAACCTAGTTATATGGTCTACTTTTAGAATTTACTTTCATATGTGACATTATTTGTGAATGTAATGACCAATACTGAAGAAGTCTTTTTCCCTCTATTTGTGCACTGTATTTTGAAATAAAAATTGGAGTGCCAAATGCCTAATAAAACCAAAATTCATATACAGAATAACAAAAGAAATCTGGTCTGTTAGAATAATTTACCAGGTGGCTGAACAGTGTACAGTGTTGTTGTTGTTTCTGTTTTTGCTGGTCATGAGGCCTGAACTCTTGGCCCGGGCACTGCCCCTCAGCTTTTCAGCTCAAGGCTAGAGCTGTACCACTTTAGCCACAGAGCCACTTCTGGCTTTTTCTGCTTGTGTGGTGCTGAGGAATCGAACCCAGGGCCTCGTGCATGCAAGGCAAACACTCTACCACTGAGCCACATTCCCAGCCCCAGTGCACAGCTTATTGTTTAAGGTTTGCACAGTGATGCCTGGATTAAATAACAATAATAAATGTGATTAGCCCTCTGGAAAACCAAGCTGCTAAATACTGATTTCTGCAATGTAACCAGTAGGATAAATATTCTCTCATTCTATACAATTGAAAGATGTTAGTAGAATTTTCTTGTAGGCTATTTGATAAATAACTTCAATTTTTTAAAACTTTTTTCTTATTTCTTTATGGCTGGTTGGGTTTTTCATGACATGTTGTAGAACATTTCAAATGAATGGCATGCTGGCTTTAATTTTTACTCAATGACATATCTTCTACACATACAAGATGGCTGGAGCTCCTTTGATGATATAAAAGGAAGCTCCATAAACCTAGTTGAACTAGTGCATGAGTAAAACCACTGTTTTCAGGAAAAAAAAATCTTCTCAAAATTTCAAATAATAAGGACCTAAGAAAAGAATTTTGGTAAAAAAGAAGTGTGCCATATATATATATATATATATATACACACACACATACATATATGTGTATATATATATACATATATATATATTACTGCACACATTTTAATGCATGACTTTTAGTATAGGGCTGAAGTAAAATGCAAAATATATAATTCTGGGATGTTAGCAGCTAATTAAATATTTAGCAAGGCTGCTTTATAAAGAGTTAGAAAATCCTTGCTCTCTCTCCTTTTCCTAGCTCTCTTAAAACTTGAGTGTTTAACATACACATTTCAACAAACAGATGGATCATTGAGTTTTATGAGCTCAATTTTTAATATTTGGCTATTGGTTTATGCATAAGATCTCAGTAAAATTCATATACACATTATATATAACCTAATTGTCAGCTTCAATATAAGCATAGTACTTAATTTTAAATGTTAATGTGCAAATATTACAAGGTATGCTTTGTCTATGTAATATTATTTTTACTTAACAAAAAGCCCTTCAGAAATATAAGCCACTGATAACCTGTGTGCATTAGCTTGAAAACATTCTGTTGAAACATTCTGTGACTTATGAAAAATTCAACATAAAAAATGCGGACTGGAACAGGAACTTGAAAAAATATTTTTAAATAAAATTATATACCTCTTTTTAAAATGAAGATGTAATTCGTATACCATGGAAACTCACTATTTAAAAGTGTAAAATTCAGTATTTTAGTATGGTCACCCCTTGTGCAGTGTTACCACTAATGTCAGATCATTTCATCATCCCCCCCAAAGAAATTTTGTGTCCATTAGCAGGCATTCCTCCCTCCCCAGCATCTGGCAACAACTCATCTGCTTTCTACTTGTCTAGGTTTGCCTATTCTGGACATTTCATAGAAATATAATCCTACAATATGTGGCCTTTTTGCATCTGGCTTCTCATATTTAACTTTTCTAGGTTCATCCATATTGCAACATGAATCCAAATATGGTTCATGGCTAAGTAGTATTCTATTGTATGTATATACCACATTTTATTTCCCCATTCATGAGCTGATGGGCATTTGGGTTGTTTCCACCTTTTGGGTAAGTAATGCTGCTATGAACAATTATGTGAATTGTGTGTGTGTGTGTGTGTGTGTGTGTGCGCGCGCGCGTGCATGTGTGTGTTACCACATCTCTCCTAAAAACAATGAACCTAACAAATCCAGTCATTTGAATTTATTCAAAGAGAACCTCTTAAGTCCTTCTTGGAGAATGCAAGTTCTGATTTTAGTTAAATCAATTAGGAGACCCCTGAATTGTTAATTTTCCAATACATACAAAAGAAATTTTCTGAGTCTGTCATTTAGATAGGATAATTTTATGAAAACTCTGCAGGCTTGTAGAAATTGCATTGTTATCTCAGATAATTTCTCAAGGACAGCTATAAGTGATGCTGAAGAGAGCTAATCTTTTGGGATTCAACAAAGAAACATTTTTAAAGGTATATTTTCTTTTCTATATTGACTGTCTTTAAAAGTTTGGAAAAAGGTCATGAAATCATCAAACCACCTGACTGTTCATTGTAGCTTTTTATTATTAAGAAATAATTCATACTAAGAGTAAAAGTAAAAAGAATGTATTTTGTGTGCTAAGAATGAATGTATTTAATGAAACCTTTTTATTTGTAACAGTTTTTTAAAAAGCTAAATGGAAATTGCTTTCCCATGTACTTGTATGTAAATAAACATTTCCTGTTGCCCACATTTCCAACTGGCTACTGTAACTGGCTAACATCTGATATTCAGCATTTTTTACCATGTTTTTTCCCTCAATGAAGTAGATTCCCTTTAAGGCCTTCTCCATGTAATAAGACTACTCTGTTATATTCAGGATGTGAAAATTATGTGCTAATTTTAGTGATGAGAGAGATGCTTTATCCAATGATAAATTAGGAGTATTACACGAGGAATCAAGAATATAAACTGTAATCCCAGTTCTGACACTGAGAGCTAACCTAAAAAAAAAAAAATCCTACAATTTGTATGGAAGTTCAAAATGACCCAAATAATCTTGAGTATGAAGAGATGAGATGGAGGCATCAAAATACCTAATTTCAAGACATATTACAGAAGATGGAAGATGGCTCAAATGGCAGCATATTTGCTTAACAAGTATAAGGCCCTAAGCTCAATCCTCAGTACTGACAAAACAGAAACAAAATAACACATACTGTAGACAATATATAGCCGGAGCTGGGAAGGTGGCTCAGAGCACTTGCCTTGCATGCTCGAGGCCCTGGGTTCGATTCCTCAGCATCACATAAGAAAAAACCTGGAAGTGGCGCTGTGGCTCAAGTGGTAGAGTGCTAGCCTTGAGCTGAAGAGCTGAAGGACAGCGCCCAGGCCCAGAGTTCAGGCCCCACGACCGGACCCAAAAAAGAAAAATAAATAAAAGAGAATATATAGCCAAAATAGTATTGCACTGACATAAAAATATACCAGTGTACTGAGAACTGGTAGCTCATGTCTGTAATCCTAACTAATCAGGAGGCTGAGATCTAAGGATTGTGGTTCAAAGCTAGCTTGGGTAGGAAAGTTCATGAAACTCTTACCATCAGTTAAATACCAAAAAGTGGGAAGTGGAGCTGTGCCTCAAGTAATAGATTGCTAGCTTTGAGGGGGGGAAAAAAACCCTCAGGGACAGAACCTAGGCCCTGGGTTCAAGCCCCAGGACCGGCACATAAACACAAAAAATAGACCAGTGTCAGAGAATAGAGAACTCAGAAATGAACCCACATACCTACAACTATCTCATTAGTAAAAATGCCCCCCAAAACCCATACATTGGGGAAAAGCTGTCCTTTCTCCAATGTATGGGGTTTTTTTTGTTGTTGTTGTTTTTGCACCTTTGTTAGAAAGAACAAATGGTGCCGGAAAAACTGGATATCCACATGCAGAAGACTGAAATGATTTTTATATAGGATGATTTCAGCCCCACAGCTGAACAACAAAAGCATATCAAGGTGTGTAGCTAAGTGGTACAACAAATTCTTAAGTTACACAGGGCCCTGGATTCAATCTTCAGTACCAAAGCCAAAAAAGTACAGAAATTCATGTTCTGATTCTGTCATATAAAGGTTTTCTTGCTCAAATTTGAGCTACATGAAATTAATGTTCCTATAGACCAAAACATGGCAATTTCATATGAGCTAGTAAAGCAAACTGTTGTAGGAAAAATCTTGATTCTTAAGCTTTTCGTTTTGTTCCATTTTTGGTACAAATTAGTTCGCCTAGGCATTGGTTTCATTAGGTAATCCATATATTCATTATTACAGATGACTGGAAGGTAGTTATAAATATAATTTGTTCCCTGAAGATCTAAATATTTAGATTATTGTGTTTCTCATCTCAGCAATGTCATGCTTTAAAAATAATTCTTTGGCAAATAGGAGAATTATGTTATGAAAAATCTGATGATCATTATCATCTGTTGATTCAATTATTTCTGGTCTGGCAGACTGCAGCTGATATATGTTATTTACATACTGCTGAACTCATCTGCAGCAGAGAGATGAAACCTGGAGCTATATTTAAACCATAACCTCATGAGTTTTGGCCAGGTGCTCACATTTGAATATTTCCAGAACTGTAGTACAATTAAGGAACTGAAATATTCTATTTCTATTACTTGTAAGAAACCTCATTAATATCTAACACTTTAATACTACTACAGGGAAATATCATGAGAGCACTTGAATATATAGGCATAAACAATGACTTTCTGAATAGAACCCCAAGTACTCAGGGACAAAGAACAAAAACTGATAGATGGGCTGGGCACTGGTGGCTCATTCCTGTAATCCTAGCTACTGAGAAGGCTGAGATCTGAGGATTGCAGTTCAAAGCCAGCCTGAGCAGGAAAGCCACAAGACTCTTATCTCCAATAAATTACCAAATAAGTTGGAAGTAGAGGTATAGCTCAAGTGGCAGAGTGCTAGTCTTGACCAAAAGGACAGTTCCCAGGCCCTGAGTTCAAGCCCCAGGACTGGTATTAAAAAAAAAAACCTGACAGATTGTGTTAAATTACAAACTTTTTGCATAGCAAAAGAAACAGGAGAATAAAAAGATAACCCACAGAATGGAAAAATCTTTACAAGCCACTCATTGGACAAAAGATTAATACCAAAACATATAAATGCTCAAAACATTAAATACCGAAAAGAATAGCTAATCTAATAAATGTGAAAATGAACTGAATAGGCAGTTCTCAAAAGAAGTACAAAAGGCAAACATATATATTGAGAAATGTTCAGCATCCCTGCCCCAAAAGAAAACACATATCAAGGTAACTGTGAGATTACATCTTACCCTAATCAGAATGGCTGTCCTGAAAACAAACAGATGCTGTAGAGGCTAGGGAGGCTGGGGTGTTGTTGGGAATGCAAATGAGTGTAGGCCCTATGAAAAATCATTATGGTGGTTTACCCAAAGAGTAAAATCAGAACTGTTTTATGATCCTGCTATACCACTCTTGGAAACACATCTGAAGGAATATAAATCAATGTACAATAGAGACACCTGTACACCTGTTTTTAATAGCAGCAAATATGTAATAGTCAAGCTATGGAATATGCATACATGTCCCAAAATAGAAGAATAAAGGAAATATAGTACATATATACAATGCAGTGCTCATAGCCATAGCTGGGTGTGGTGGATTAGGCTTGTAATTCTAGCTAATCAGGAGGTTGAGATCTGAGGATCAAGGTTCAAAGCCAGCCCCGGTAGAGAAATCCTTGAGATTGTTAACTCCAATTAATTATCAGAAAACTGGAAGTGGAGTTGTGGCTCAATGTGGTAAGAGCTCTAGCCTTGAGCAAAAAAAACCAAGCCTTATGACTGACCAAACACACGAGAGCGCGCGCGCACACACACACACACACACACACACACACACACACACACACACACACACACACACACACACACACACACACACACACACACACACACACACACACACACACACACACACACACACACACACACACTCTATGTTCCTTTCAGAAAATATGAACTGGAAGCCGGCCGCTGGTGGCTCATATCTGCAATCTTAGCTACTCAGGAGGCTGAGATCTGAGGATTGAGGTTCAAAGCCAACCCAGGCAGGAAAAGTCCAATAAACCACCAGAAAACCGGAAGTGGCGCTGTAGCTCAACTGGTAGAGTGCTCACTGGCCTTGAGGTGAAGAGCTGAGGGACAGTGCCCAGGCTCAGAGTTCAAGCCCCAAGACTGGAAAAAAAAAATGAACTAGAAACTAGGCACCAGTGGCTCACTCAAGTAATCCTAACTCTGAAGGCTGAGATTTGAGGATTAAGGCTCAAAGTCAACCCTGGGTGGGAAAGTCTCTGAGACTCTTATCTCCATTTAACTACCAGAAACCAGAACTGGTGCTGTGGTTCAAGGTGATAGAGCCCTAGCATTGAGCTAAAATAGTGATAAAACACTTAAGAGACAGACTCCAGGTGCTGATATAAACCCCACAACTGACAAAACAAAACAAAACTGGAGGTATCATGTTGAATAGGATAAACTTAGCTCAGAAGATAAATATCTTGTGCATTCTCTTTTTTTTTTTTTTTTGGGTCCGGTCAGGCCTGAACTCTGGGCCTAGGTGCTGTCCCTCAGCTCTTCAGCTCAAGGCTAGCGCTCTACCACTTGAGCCACAGCACCACTTCCTGCTTCTTCTGCTTATGTGGTGCTGAGGAATCAAACCCAGGGCCTCATGCATGCAAGGCAAGCACTCTACCACTCAGCTACCTTCACAGCCCCTACAAGGAAATCTTTTTAAAGGAACAATTAAGAAATGCTAATAAGGGGACTGAGAATGTTGAAGGGACGACACTAATCAAAATGCATTTCATTCATAAAGTGATTTTTATATAGTACCTCCTTTGTATACCTAAAGATTAAAAAAAACTTGTAAGATATCGTGTGTGAGTGTGTGTGTGTGTGTGTGTGTGTACGCCTGTCCTTGGGCTTGAATTTAGGGTCTTGGAGATTTTTGTTCAAGATTAGCACTCTACCATTTGATCCACAGTTCCTCTTCTGGCTTTTTGGTAGTTAATTGAAAAGAAAAGTCTTGTGGACTTTTCTACTTGGGCTGGCTTTGAACCAAGACCCTCAGATCTCAGCCTCCTGAGTAGCTAGGATTAAGGCATAATCCACTGGCACCTGGGTCCTACATACATTTTTATCCTTTGAGTTTATGCAGATTTTCAGAGAATCATTGTATTTTCACATCTAGATCAAAATAAGTTAGGAAAAACTTATTTTGAATATAGTTTTCTCAGAGAGGAACCTCTAAGAGCTAGAACTCAGAAGTGGAGCTGTGGCTCAAAATGGTAGCACACTAGCCTTTAGCAAAAAGAGCTCAGGGACAGCACCTGGGCCCCAAGTTCAAGCCCATGACTAACCCCCCCCCCAAAAAAAAGAGGAACTGTAATAGGCCTAACATTCTTTATAGCTTTTATACCTTACTTTGCAAGGAAAGAAAATTACTGAAGGAAGTTTCTTACTGATCAGGAAGTGAACAGGTTTTAAAGGAAGACAAAGATTAATACCCTGTGTTGAATACAGAAAGCATTCTGGACAAAAGGAATGAAGAGTGCAAAGGCCTTGTGCATGTGAGGTAAATGCTATGCCACTTGAGCTATGCCCCCAGATAGTCTCGTTTTTAAAAGATGATATATATTCCATAAAGTTAATCATGGGATGATTAATGAAACAATGGCATGAAGTCACTGTCTGTAGTGTCTCCAAGTATACATGAGGAAGGAACAACCAATTTGATTCACCTTTAGTACAAATTAGGAGGCACGATAGCATCTATAGGCATCTAAGTGCAGAATGAATTCACACATATGTATATACACATACATATGTACATATACATATGTATATGTCTACACACATATACACACACCTGACATATAGAAGGTATAGAACAATGTTTGGATTGGTGGGAGTGAAAGGAGTTATGGTGCTGGGGACTGCACCTAGTATGTTGTACATACTGGGCAAGCAGTGCTCTACCACTGAGCTACACACCAACTTTTGTGTTTTATTTTTTTAGTTATTATTTTTTTTTGGGTCCAGTCGTGGGCCTGAACTCTGAGTCTGGGCGTTGTCCCCCAGCTCTTCAGCTCAAGGCTAGCACTCTACCACTTGAGCCACAGCGCCACTTCCAGCTTTTTTCTTTTTGCTTATGTGGTGCTGAGGAATGGAACCCAGGGCCTCAAGCACGCAAGGCAAGCGATCTACCACTGAGCCACCTTCCCAGCCCTACTTTTGTGTTTTAGAAAGAGATTACTAACTACTTGGGCCACAGTCTGTTATTTTACTAATCAGTGTGTTATTAAGACAAAAAATATTGGACTTTAGAAATTTGTGCAAAGCAAAACACAGGTGAAATCATTTGTGCAAAGCAAAACACAGGTGAAATCCTGACATAAATGGTATTTTGTTAGGATTAGTTGGCCATACACAGTATGTGTTAAAAAAGATTAAGGGTTTGGATGGAATTGGAAGAGATGGGGAGATAAAAAGGCGGGGGGGGGGGGGGGGGAGGGAGTGATGATAATCAGGATGCATTGTACTCAAACTGAAAAGTTGAATTTAAAAAGGGATGGAGAGTTTATAACTCAGTGTTACGACTGCTTGTGAGGCTCATGTGAGGCCTTGGGTTTGATCCCCAACTAAAAAGAAAAAAACAACAAAAAGAGAGAGAAGGAAGAGGAGAATGTGTCCTTCTCCATGAAACGTCTAGAGGTTGCGGGCCTGTGTTGAGTACGGTGCTTCCATGGTGATTCCAGTGCTCTGCTTGTCTCTATTCTATTATTGTTGTTGTTGGTTGTGGCCTGGGCGCTGTCCCTCAGCTCTTCAGTTCAAGGCTACCACTTAAGCCACAGCGCCACTTCCAGTTTTCTGGTGGTTTATTGGCGATAACAATCTCATGCACTTTCCTGCCTGGGCTGGCTCTGAACCACAATCCTTAGATCTCAGTCTCCTGAGTAGCTAGGATTACAGGCATGAGCCACCTAAGCCCAGGTTCTAGTCTATTTTTAAGGGTTAGGGATCTTTTTTTTTTTTTTTTTTTTGAGTGCCAAAGGCCATTTGGGTTTTTTAACATCATCCCAGGGCCAAACAAATCATCAATACAGGCAGCTGAGCAGATGGCAGTGAATGAGAAGCATAGGAGAAACATACCAGTCTGCCTTATGATCTACCAAATGAATTTGTGGGCCTTTTCTAGCCAGAGACCCAATATTCCCCACCCTGGTGAGGACAGCTAGAGCCCTACCTACTGAGTTCATGTCTTAGTACCAGTGTAGCATTAGGGAGAAAGAAGAGCCCAATTCTTTCATTTTAAGACTTCTTAGAAGTTCCATGCAACATCTCCACTTACATTTCACTTGCTAGTACTGGGAGTGAGGTAGGAGGAGGCTGGAAAATAAAGTTGCATTAGTGGGAAATATTATTGCTCTGAATGAAATAAATTTTTTTCCACAAAGAAGAAAACAGAACATAAAGTAGGTAGTTAGTAACCTTTGTCTTAATATTTATGGGAAGAGCATGGTTTTACAAACAAATCTGTTGAATTCTAGCTTTATCATATACCAACTGTGACCATAAACAAGTTATTATGCCTCTATGCATCATTTTTTCTTCTCTAAAATGGAACTAATACTACCTTCTACAGTTTTATTCTGAGAATTACATGAAATATTACAGGCAAAATGTCATAGTGTCTGGCATATAATGAATAATAACCAATACTACACATATAAAAGAATCATTACTAGGCCATTGAATATTTACTATTTAGTTAGGTAATCAGACTGATTTACTAATTAGGTTTCCTTATAGATTTAATATTAGTGACCATGTCCATGTGCCCCGTGTTAAGAAAGATCTACCTCAAGCTTAAGAGATAAGACTTACAGCATATTGTCAATGGCACTGACTCTAGTTAATCTTGTTCTTTTAGTTTCTTCAAAGTAATGTTTGTGTAACTGTTTTTAGTCAATCTCCTCTCATCTGTTACCAGCCAGGCTGAAACCCCTAGGAAAGCTAATCTTCTTAGGGCTTAATGAAATACAGTTATTTTGCCAAATACACACAGCTTATGCTTAGGTCTTCTAAGTGGGAAATTTTTTCTTAAGCCACTACTGGTTTCTGTAGCTCTATTTTAGTCTTCTTGGTAGTATCTATTTTCACAATGCTTTTGATTGGTCTTGTACATAACTGGAGTCATAATAAATAGCAAACATATATAGCTCCTAGATCTGAGTGCAGGAGTCCTTTGCAGTTAATACAAAGTTAACACAAAATGAAAGCCTGCTGGTAAGCCATGGGTTTTATGTCATGCCTTATCGTTTCCTTCTCAAAGCAGGCAAGGAATGCACAAACACTTGACTCTTGGTGGAGTGGGTGCCTTTTGCCTCTTGTTAGCAGAAAATGCTTCATCTTGTGAAGAGAGCTGCAAGGAAGACAGACAGGTCAAATGGTCATGTATTTCAGTTTAGCACCAAAAGAGAACTGCAAGACTGGATCCTACTAGAGGGGGGAAAAAGACCCAGGTGATTAATTTTTCCTTGAGAGAAAATTTTCTCTCATTACATTACACATTACTTCAAGTTGAAAGGCATGTGACTCATCAGAGAAAAAATATTGCAGAATATTTAATCTGTTTAACCCTAAATTATTCAAGTAGCTAAGGCCATGAGTCAACAAAAAGAAAAAAAGGTATTTCACAGAGACATGCTTCCACTGAGAAATGGGGGTGTATGTGCAGAACTGCCCTTTCCCCTTAGGACAGTAGAGTATACTGATTCTGCCACTCATTCGTCTTCTGACTTTGACCTTCAGTCAATTACTTGAATATTACAAGGGTAAAATTCTCAAAAAGGGTTTCTTTTCCAACCCTCAGATTATTTAAGACATGAATGACAAAATACCTGAGATGTCACAGATATTTCTCATTTCAGTGCCCGTTATGCCTCTCATTATAATGCAGTCTTTTTTTAACAATAATTTGTAAATAGATTTAATATAAATGAAAATATAGAAAACATAGTTTGTGAACTATTGTGATATTTAGGTCAATGAAGTTTTTCCAGCCATTTCAGAATCTCTTCTCAAGTAACTATTCTGACTTAAGACATGTATAATTTGGTATGTTTAATAAGAGATCTTCCCTTAATCTACTTAAAATATTCTTGTAAGGAAATAAAGGAGGGAACCAGGCTTGGCTTCAACCTTGGCAGTATAAAAGAACTTTAAGGTATATTAAATAGGTACGTTTCATTAGGTAGCAGGAAAAGAAATTTACCTAACTGCTGCCCCTGCAATGCATGGTGGAAAGGGGCGACCCACTCCCAGGCCAGGGACCTATGTAGGCCAGGGACAGGAAGAGGTGTGGCCATACTGGATCCGGATATGATCTCAGGGCCTGGGACCCTCCCACAGCCAGATGGGAGTTGTGACCTTGGGTAGCCCAGGATGTGACCTAGCAGGAGGGGAAGGTGACTGGGCAGAAACTTTGCCAAGAGGTAGGGAGGTGTCTGCACTGGGCTTGCATGGCCCAGGGCAGACCTTACAAGAACAAACTAGAATTCAATACTTATGTATATTGGCTTGCTAGAAAAAGGATAGTCAATTAATATAGTTCCAAATGTCAGAATATATTAGCTAAACATAAACTTACATGAGAACTTAAGTTTTAATGAGAAAGTTTTAATTTAATTTTATTATTACCTCCTCTCCTTCTGCCCCATGGTGAATTCCAAACCAATTTTATGGGACCTTATATAAATGAAACACACTAGGAATGGGTCCAACAACTTAAAGGAAAAATTGCAACTGAGTAACATTTATGAGCTCTTTCTTGCTTTTTATTTGTGTATTAATTGTACAAAGGTATACAAATTGCACACTACCATACTTCTCTAGGTCTAAGTAATCTTTATACTTTCCCATCAGCTAAACTTCCAACCTCAGGTTTCCAGAGCCTATTTTTCTGCTCATTTGGTCAACAGTGCCAAGAACACAGAAAGCATCTGTCTGTTGTATAGACTCTGAATTCAAAGAACTGTGCTGCCAACCTTTGTTCAACATGCTATAATAAGAAAGGAAGCCCAATGGGTAATAGAATTTTGGATTAAGATGCAAGGTTAGAGCTGGGAGCTGGTGACTCATGCCTGTAATTCTACCTACTCAGGAAGCTGAGATCTGAGGACCCCAGTTCCAAGACAGCTGGGGCAAAGTCCCTGTGAAATTCTTATCACCAGTTAACCACTCAAAAACTGGTAGTGGAGCTATGGCTCAAAGTAGTAGAGTGCTAGTGAGCAAAAGAGCTCAGGGCCAGCACCCAGGCCTTGAGTTCAACCTCCACAACCAACCAAAAAAAAAAAAAAAAAGGAATATGTAAGTTAGGTTAGGATGTAACTCAGTGGAAAAGGATCTTACCTAGAATGTCCAGTTTGGGTTTGTACCAGGAAAAAAAAAGTCATGCCAGCCCCAGGACTCAGAAAGTGGGGGAAAGACATTAATTTTAAGGTCAGCCTGGGCTTTTTATCTAGACTTTGTCTAGATAAAACATTAATCTTATATGTATTAATGTAATCTTTAACAAAATCTTTAATACCCACGTTTCCTTATTTATGAGGTTTAGATCAGCATTGTTTTGCCACACACTAGAAGCATCTAGACAGTTTTAGTGGTTTTATTGTTTTTTGAGGGTGTGAGTGGTAGGTCATGGGGCTTGAACTCGGGGCCTGGGTGCTGTCTCTGAGCTCTTTTGCTCAAGGCTAGTACTCTACCACTTTGAGCCACAATGCCACATCTTCACCTAGACAATTTTACAGAAATATTAATATGAGATCTATCCCATGAAATTCTGACAAATCGGGTCTACAAAAGAATCCAAGTGTCATTATGGATATATATATATATATACATACGTATATATGTATGTATACATACATACACACACAGAGTGGGGGGGTTGTTTCTGGTTCTGGGGATAGAGCCTAGGGGCTCTAAATGTTTACATTTAGTGTTCTAATACTGAGTTATACTTCTTGTCCCATTGTTTAAAAAACATTTGTTTGATCTGAATGGATAAGAACTGTCAGTTAAAAAAAAAGAAACCCAACTATCAGTTTAGATGATTTCCAAGATTCCCTCTAGTTCTAAAATGTTAAAAAAGAAAAGATTTCTGATATTTACAAGTTTAACAGTTGCATGGGGGGAGATTTTAACATCTCTTTTAGTAACTGATAGTGTAGAGAAAAATCAGTAGAGATATAGGTAACTTGAATGATTGTACTTATTACACCCATTTGAAATACTCTAGACACAGAATAATTTAGGTAAATATCATTCACAAAGAGATAATGAGAAAAAGTCCTTCATATTTTGGGAATCAAACACACAACTAATTCATGGATTAAAGAAAGTAGAAGGAAATTATAAAATACTTTCAATTGAATGAAGACAAAAACTAACATACAAGTTTGGTCTCTGGATAGTCTACAGATATGACTTATTATAGTGTATTAGTAGTAAATATAGGTGAATGGATAAATTTATTCAGGGAATCCATGTAGAAAAGGGCCAGTAATAGAAAATTATCTCTTACAATATAATAGAAAACCATCTCTTACAATATAGGCAAATAGGAGTCAGTAAAGCATAAGGAATGTTTTTTTGTTGGGGCGGGGAGATCCGGTCGTGGGGCCTGAACTCTGGGCCTGGGCGCTGTCCCTCAGCCCTTCAGCTCAAGGCTAGTGCTCTACCACTTGAGCCACAGTACCACTTCCAGCCTTTTTTCTTTTCGCTTATGTGGTGCCGAGGAATTGAACTCAGGGCCTCATGCATGCAAGGCAAGCGTTCTACCACTGAGCCACCTCCCCAGCCCCAAGAATAATGAATGTATGGTAAGAAATAACTTCCAAAACCTAAGGTTCATACTTTAGTAACTTGTGTTTTGGAGTGCGGTCCTCAAGATTAAAAAGAAAAAAACCCAGAAACTTCATCTGCTGCAGGGATCAAGCAAAACCAGACCTGGTCTCATGTACAGCCAGGTTGCCACAAATGTCCGAGGTAAAATTTTCCAAGCCTCCCTTTTGCAGCTGGGACAGTGCAGTTGCAGTTTCTCCCAGAGGAGGCAATCCCTAAACCTCTATAATGTGCTTGGCATGTACCATATATGCTTAAAAGCTTAGGGATTTGTGCCTAGGGAACCATCCTGGGCCTTCAGAAATCATTCTCACTGGCTGAGGCATTCTTTCTACATGGTGAAAATTAGGACTGCTAGAATGGTGTTGACACATTTCAGATGACTTTCACATTAGACACAAGGTGCTTTGAGGTTACCAGGTGAACAAAAGGTTACTATTGACCCTTAGGACTGAGTCATACAGATGGGGGCCGATTTGTGGGTTCTCTTTGCTCTATGAGAATGGTAACATCTCTTTACCTTCTCTCCCCACAACTACCATCAGGGAAGTTACCCCCTCCTACATTGTCATGTGATATCTACCTCCTCTGAGGCAGTAGGTCCTTATGATCAATGTCCTCTCCAGTGGGTAATGATGTTGCGCTTTATAGGTCTGGAGTTAAGACAAGTTGACAGGATAGATCTTCCTTGGACAAATGAAACCACTCATCTTGTTCCAACCTTGGGCTTTTTGCTGTCCTTCCAGGGTGTGACCAATATCTGGAGATCAGCATTTATGAATGTAGTACAATAAGTTTGCTTTATTAGCTGATTTATTACATGTAGAGCAGTCAAAATATAAAAAGAATCAAAGTAAAACTAAAAAATTGATTCTGACACACATGCATTAAACAGCTCACTTGATGCAAAGTAGCTCAGGCAAACCACATATTATTGCCAATTGTGCTTAAACTGTGTGACCTGCTGCTTCCCTGTCCTCAATTTTGTAAAAACATGCCTCCAAAAAGCATGTGGTGTCTAAAATTCAAGGCAAAAGTTACAGTAATTCCCCTAAATCAAAGGGCGCATTGTGTAATTAATGTAAGTGCCAATGCCCAAAATTTAAATTCGTTGAAAGGCAGATTTATGGGAAAAATAAATCAAGCACCCACATTAGAGTACTGAATTTTGTGCACCTGAGCACTTGTGGTTTTTCAAGAGTAGTCTCCCCAGAACCATACACCCACAATATCAAGAGACTATTGTATTGTAGCCTAAGACATCTGAGAGGCTATGGTTGGCCTACATGTTTAGTGTTTGTGCTACAGAGGTCTACATGGTAAATAAGTAGAAAATATATTCATTTTCAAGCACACTGAATAGTACTTGCCTTTTTCTGCTTTTGGCAGTCATGGAGCCTGAACTCTGCCTGGACACTGTCCCTTAACTCTTCAGCTCAAGGTGAGCAGTCTACCACTTGAGCCACAGCACCACTTCTGGCTTTTTTACTTGTGGTGCTGAGAATCGAAACCAGGGCCTCATGCATGCAAGGCAAGCACTCTACCACTGAGTTACCTTCCTAACCCAAGTACGTGCCTTTTTGAACTCACCAATGACAGTTAATAAACTGAGTCATTGGAAAACAATATTCCTGAACTTTTTTGCTCAATTCTAGTGCTCTACCAGTTGAGCCACAGATCCACTTCTGGCTTTTTTGTAGTTTATTGGAGGTAAGTCTCATGGACTTTCCTGCTTGTGCTGGCTTTGAACCAAGATCCTCAGATCTTAGGCTCCTCAGTAGCTCTACCACTGAGTTACCTTCCTAACCCAAGTACGTGCCTTTTTGAACTCACCAATGAGTTAATAAACTGTTTTCATTGGAAAACAATATTCCCAGTGGTACAACGATAATATTATGGATGACGTAATCAACATAAAGAAATGGTATAAAAATTGCAGTCCAATATCAATAGTTCTGGAAAGCCATGGCACTGTGAATACTAGCAGCCTGGGTAGCTACTCATATTGCTCATGTGAAGGCTTGATACCTAATGTAATGTTCAGAAATGAACTTCCTTGAAGTGATTGGATCATGAGAGTTCAAGCCTAATCAATGGAATAATCCAGTGATGGCTTCATAACTTGATGGCATTGGGAGGTAGTAGAAAGTAGGAGGTAAAGTCTAGTTGAGGAAGTAGGTCACTGAGGCTATGCATTTGAAGGATATATCTCATAGCAGACTCTGCCTCTTTATTTTCTATGCTTCCTGGGTGAGATGAGGTTTTGCCTTGTCATAAGCATAAAAGCAATGGAGCACGTTGACTATAGACTAAACCCTTTTGCTCTTCATTGATAAACCATTCTACCTTACATGGATTTGTGACTTTGGGTATTTTTTTTTGGGGGGGGGGGGTGCTGGCTTTAGGGTTTGAACATGAATTCAGGGCTTGGGCCCTGTTCCTGAACTTTTTTGCTCAATTCTAGTGCTCTACCAGTTGAGCCACAGATCCACTTCTGGCTTTTTTGTAGTTTATTGGAGGTAAGTCTCATGGACTTTCCTGTTTGTGCTGGCTTTGAACCAAGATCCTCAGATCTTAGGCTCCTCAGTAGCTACGATTACAGGCACGAGCCATCAGTGCCTGGCTGTAACACATTTTTGACAAATTATTTAGGGAGGAGTACTGCAGCAACACTTGACCTACAGGGAGTCTGGTAAAAAAAAGAATAAAACGGGGCTGGAAAGGTGGCTCAGTGGTAGAGAGCTTGCCTTGCATGCATGAGGCCCTGGGTTCCATTCCTCAGCACCCCATAAGCAAAAAGAAAAAAGCCAGAAGTGGTGCTGAGGCTCAAGTGGTAGAGCGCTAGCCTTGAGCTGAAGAGCTGAGGGACAGTGTCCAGGCCCAGAGTTCAGGCCCTACAACCGCCCCCCCCTCAAAAAAAAAAAAAAGAGCAAATCCTAGGAGAAACTAGAAACCATGAAAGTAGTACCTTAGAAACAAAAACCTCAAAAGTAAACAAAAAACAAATTCAAAGAGACCATATAACAGGCAACATCTTAAGCAATATTAACTTTATGATATTGTGCCTCCTAATGAGATATCCTGAAGGACACAGGGATAAGATACTAAAAGAACAAGGAACCAAATGTTCAGATTTAGAACACAGGACTTTGCAAAACTTTGTTTTGATTTTTCTTCATAAAGATGATCGAACAAGAGAACAAAGACAACCAAATAGCTGGGTGCAGTGGTTTACTCCATAATCCTATGTACTCAGAGATCTGAGCATTTCAGTTTAAGGCCAGGTCCAGCAGGAATCTGTGAGTTTTTTTTTTTTTTTTTTTATCTCTAATTACACAAAAAAGCCAGAATTGGCCTTGTGGCTCAAGTGGAAGAGTGTTGGCTTTGAGCAAAAGTGCAGGTACAGCCCAGGGTCAGATTTCAAGACCTAGGACCAGCAAGACCAAATGAACAAAAAACCCAGGGAAAGGGAGAAGATAACCAAAACCCACAGAAGAAACTTGATGAAATCCTGGTTAATTAACATCAACAATCATAATCCGAAAATAATTAGGAAAAATTTGAATATGGAATATTGGAAGATGTTTAAGAATTTTTTTTTTTGGTTGGTTGTGGGGCTTGAACTCAGGACCTGGGCACTGTTCCTAAGCCTTTTCGTGCTCAAGGCTGATGCTCTCTGCCACTTGGGCCACAGTGCTACTTCCAGTTTTTGTTTAATTTTTTTTTTCATGTTTTTTTGGTTGGTTGTGGGGCCTGAACTCTGGGCCTGGGTAGTGTCTCTCAGGTCTTCAGCTCAAGGCTAGTGCTCAACCACTTGAGGCACAGCACCACTTCTGGCTTTTTCTGCTTATGTGGTGCTGAGGAATCAAACCCAGGGCTTCATGCTTGCTAGGCAAGCACTCTATCATTGAGCCACCTTCCCAGACCTACTTCTAGTTTTTGAGTGGTTGTCTCACAGGACTTTTCTGCCCAGGCTAGATTCAAACTGTGATCCTCTGATCTCAAACTCCTGAGTAGCTAGGATTACTGGCATAAGCCACCAGCTCTATTTTTTTTTTTTTTTTGTCCGCTGTGGGGTTGAACTATGGGCCTGGGCGCTGTCCCTCAGCTCTTCAGCCCAAGGCTAGTGCTCCACTACTTGAGCCACAGTGCCACTTCTGGCTTTTTTTCTGCTGATGTGGTGCTGAGGAATCGAACCCAGGGCCTCATGCATGTGAGGCAAGCGCTCTACTACTGATCCACCTTCCCAGCCTGATATATATTTTTTAATATAATGATAATATTGTAGCAATGTGGAAAGCAGCCCTTCTTTAAAGGAAATTTATGCAGAACCATTCAAGGATAAAATGTCTTACTTGTTAGTTTACCTCTAAAGAATTCAACAGGCTAGGCACTGGTGGCTAATGCCTGTAATCCTACCTACTCGAGAGGCTGAGATCTGAGGATCCCACTTCAAAGCCAGCCCGACAGGAAAGTCCATGTGACTCTTATCTCCAATTAATCACTAGAAAACTGGCAGTGGCCCTGTGGCTGAAGTGGTAGAGCTGAAGAGCTGAGGGACAGCACCCAGGCCCAGAGTTCAAGCCCCATGACCAACAAATAAATTTTAAAAATCAACAAACCCAAAATTCTCTATCTAGGCACACAAGCTTTGTAAGAAGACTTTTTTTTGAAAACTGTATGGTTTTCAGAACATGATCTTGGTAAAAAAAAAAATCAGACTCTGCATATATGCACATATACAAAAGGCAAAATGTTGAACATGACTGAATCCAGGTGGTATGATCAGATGCTACATTATTATACTATTCTGTTAACTCATTTGTAAATTATTAAAGCAAAAGGTTGGGTGTAGAGAGAGACCAAAAGTAGAGCAAGGAGTTAAAAATACAGGAGGAAATATTTGATATTAAGATTCCAACAGAGGGGCTGGGAATGTGGCTGAGTGATAGAGTGCTTGCCTAGCATGCATGAAGCCCTGGGTTCGATTCCTCAGTATAACATCAACTGAAAAAGCCAGAAGTGGTGCTGTGGCTCAAGTGGTAGAGTGTCAGCCTTGAGCAAAAAGAACTCGGGGACAGTATCCAGGCCCTGAGTTCAAGCCCTAGGACTGGCAAAACAAACAAGATTCCAAAAAGAGCTATAAGGACTCACTAGCCCAGACAGATGACCACTAAGATGGTGTGCATCCCTTTGAGACTAGAAGCAGTGGCGTTCTGAGTATTGTATAGGTATGAAGAAGGGAATGCCAGATGTTTTCAATATTCCCCATAAGGTGGAGCAAAGAGCAGGCAACTGGCTGGAGAGAGCAAAGAGAGCGAAGATTTGGAATAGTTGAAGAGAAAAGCAAAGAATAGATAAAAGACTTCATAGGTGCAGAGGAAGGTCTGGAAACTGCTGTTGATTTGGGCTACTGTTCTCACTCCAAACACACTTGTTATAGAATATGCAGGCTTCCAACCATCTGTGTATTCTGCTTCTATCAGACCAAGCCGTGAGTAAAGGGTCTCACTTAAATTGTTTACCTCTTTTTTTTTTTTTTTTTGGGTCCAGTCGTGGGGCCTGAACTCTGGGCCTGGGCACTGTCCCTCAGCTCTCAGCTCAAAGCTAGCGCTCTACCACCTGAGCCACAGCCGCACTTCTGTCTTTTTCTTTTTGCTTATGTGGTGCTGAGGAATCGAACCCAGGGCCTCAGGCATGCAAGGCAAGCGCTCTACCACTGAGCCACCTTCCCAGCCCTGTTTACCAGACTCTTATCCAATATACTAAAATCTTTTCAATTAAGTGGTCTTTTAGCTTTATCTCACAAACTTAGGATAGTTGATTTACTACATAGCTGCTGTTTCTGATATCAGAACAATTTAAGATTTATGTCTGTTCTTCAAAGGCTTTATTTCTATATATACCTGAGATTTTTAAACTATAGTCAACAGTATAAGATAAAGTGCACAGGCAGGGGAAACAATGTATTTAAATTTTTAAAGGATCAGTATTACTACATACGTTTTTCTTTACTTTTCTCCAAGAGTTCAAAATGTAAAGAATTACCTCTTATGCCACTGGAGGCCAAAAAGTTTCCAAACATTGTGTTCAATGACTTTTTATGAAAACAATTCAGGTGACCAGGTGCTCTCAGCCATGAAAGGTGGGCGGTTTTCTGAAAATGGAAGGCAAGACCTAACATCTGAAAAAGAATCAAGTCCAAGAACTGACTCTTTGGAAATGCAGACTGACCTTTCAGAGTTACATTTAGGACTTTTCTGTTTTGCTTTACTCCTATTTTTAAATTCCTTCTTAATTAAACACACACTGGCTTTTTGTTTGACTTGTTTTTGTTTCTTTCTCGGTAACTCTTTTTGATTGGAGGAATTATTGGCAGCAAGGCATTTCCTTAGAGCCATGACTTGAAATCCAAGCGTATCTGAAATAAATACTTTTTGTGTGGTAGGAGGTACCCATTCATCACTATCAGTCTTAAGGCACTCAGCAATTGGAGAGTGATTGAAAACCTCTGGTGGTGTAATTCTCGACGTAATGTGACTTCTGGACTTCTGGGTAGGTGTTTTAAAATTTTCTGGACAGCTTGGAATAATTCGCTGTTTGTCATTTTCAGAAGGAACTTGTATTTTTTTATCGTTAGCATCACAATTGCAGTAAAAGGCAGTTAAGTTTCTGAAAGTTCCATTTATCCCATGGATTCTTGTTCGGTGGAATCCTGCAACTGGTGTTGACTGTGAACAGGGAATGAAGTCTTGGCTATCTTCAAAATCATATTCTGAATCTGAGTGAAATTGCGGTGGAGGTGAGCATGTTCTTGGATACCTAGAGGCTGACAGGCTTTGTAAGAAGACTTTTTGTGAAGACTGGCTAGAGTTTGCAGAGTGTGATCTTGGTAGAATATTATACTCTGCAGGGCAATTTTCAGTCAAAGATGTTTCCCCCTGTAACAAAACATCCTGTGATCTCTTTGTAATTTCTGTTGCAGTATCCATATTTTTGGCAATATTATTGAAGAGATCGGCAGAAGCATTGTAGCTACCTTCAAGATCAGCAGAATAGCTCTGTGTTAAGGTAGTATTGGTATGTCCATAAGACATTTCTTTCAGTGTATTAGTACTTCTATTTGGACTATCATGAAGAGTTTCTAAAGGATATGTAAGTTTTTTGCAAATTGTAAAACTGTCATCTTGGTTCCTAGGCCACTTGTAATACTGCTTCTTTTCTAATTTGCAAGGACCAGAAACACCATTGTACTTTTTGGGACACAATGTTGTCACCATTTCTTTCATTTCTGAATGTGACTGTCCTCCACATGTATTAAGGTATTTAGCACTGACATAAGAATGGTCACTCCCTAAAGTTTGGGGCCTAAGGGAAATTTCATCCCTATGTGAGAAAATCCTGGAAGTCTTTTTAAGAATAATTGTTGTTTCTAAATCTTGTGAAGGGAGAAACTGAGCTGACAGGTAAGTTTTTGATAGGAAATATTCTGAAATATCTTTTTTATTACTGCTTAAAGAAATAGGATTACTGCTTAAAGAAATAGGGTCTGCTGTATTATCTGGGTATAAATCCTTTTGAATACTAGCACTAGCATTCGCTTCACAGTTGGACAAGTAGTTATTTTTGCTGGAGCTTTCTTTGACTGTTGCTTCTAATGATGAAGATATAGGTGGTATTGCTCTGGTAGCAATCTGCAAAGTCACAGATGATCCATTGTGGTCTGCATCACATTTATGGGTGTTACGTCCTATAGCATACTTCCTTCTTTTGGCATCTATTGGGGTTACAGCAATCTCACTTTCAATAACAGCCAAAAACTTGTTCAGACTTTCAGACAATGGCAGATCATCCCAAATCATAGAATCACAATCCTGGTAACAGCCAGCTGTCTCTTCAGGTCTGCGGGATGAAGGCAGACAGCATGTAGATTTCTTGTGAAGGCCAGTGATGGTATCTATATCAAAGTGCTGGTGGGAATGACTATCCTTACCCTTCTTTTCTGCTGTACTGTTTTTATCCATATATGAAACAAAGCTCCATGAGCCCTGCGTGGGATCATGGCTGCTACTGGTACCAGTGATCTCTGCAAAGGAGGTATACTTGCTGTTTTGGTGAAGAGTCCCAATGGCCATGTTTTGTTCTGAAGCTGAAAATTCACCATTTTCTGTTAGTTGTGAGACAATGGAAGTGAGTTCAAGTGATGGTTGCCAGAATGTTAAAAAATTATTACTGTTATGGGACTCCACAAGATAGGAAGTGCTATCAGAGCCATGTATGCTGCTGAGATCACTAGATGAGTGGCCTTCCGGTTCCTTTGAATTGGAAGACTGCAAAAGATGATGGAAGTAGTCAATAACAGTGAAGCCTGCAACATGTGGGTCTGGTCGAACAATCTGGCAAGCTACCAGTGCTTGGACTTCTCTTTTGTGGTCGTAACACTGGTATAAGAAGTTACTGGAATCAGAACCATGTCCACATTGTTTTTCAAAATTCTACAAAAGAGTAAATGAATTTAAATGAGAATAACAACTTCTTCCTTTGGTTCAAATTAAGAAACAAGGACTTAAAGCTTTAATGAAATATAACCATAATGCTTCTAATTTCCTTTAGTGTTATAAGGAGAATAGCATATGTAAAAGAATATAAATCTTGGAATAAAGAGACATCTTCAAGTCTTTGTTCCAGCACTTTCTAGTAGTTGGGACCTGGGCAAGTTTTTTAATCATTTTAAGTTTCTGTTTTCTCATTTACAAAATGAAGATTATTTAACAACAATAAAATTGAACAGTTCTCAGCAAACAGCAGTTGTTAAATAGCAACTACCACTGTATTTGAGAGAAAGAAAATTGAAAAGCCAACCTTCTAATATTTAAAACAAGTAAAGCTCTATAACTCCTTTTCATCCTCTTGACTTTTTCCTTACTCTTCAGTTGTGGATTGCTTTATTCTCTCATTTTTAAATCCTGATTTTGCAATGGGTATCTCCATTTGTTCCCTGTAGTTAAAACTATTACTCCTTTAGAGTCTGTATATAACGCTTTCTTTTCTTTTTTGTCGGTTGTGGGGCTTGAACTTTGGGCCTGGGTTGTCCTTCAGCTTTTCAGCTCAAGGCTATCACTCTACCACTTGAGGTTTTCTGGTGGTTAATTGGAGATAAGAGTCTCATACTTTCCTGCCCAGGCTGGCTTTGAACTGTGATCCTTAGATCTCAGCTTCCTGAGTAGCTAGGATTATAGGTGTGAGCACCGGCGCCCAGCTATAACTCTTTCTATGGTCCCTTTTATAATTAAGATCATTTTAAGACCCTTCAACTTAGCCTCTTCTTAATATTTTTATCAATACTCAAAGAGATTTGTCTGTGTTACTCCCCCCTTTCCCTTTCAAACAAAATAAAATTAAAAATTAGAGAGATGATACTTTGAAGAAAATTCAGAGTGAAATAAAAACCAAATATCAAAATTAAATATCTAACACTTTTCTGAATTTACAACAAATTCATACTTTTAAAACTTTAAAAACATTTGACCTGGGCTTTTCTGACTTTTTAACAAGGAAGTTGTCACCTACGAAGTTTAAACATATCATCTATAGGATATTTTTAAAGTACTTCTATATATTTTCAAACTTACACAACACCTTAAAATGACTTTGTAAATTCAAATTATTTCATTAAATGGGAACTAAGAGAATGCAAAAAAGAAAGTTAGTTTTAATTACCGTCACTCCAAAAACAAAGCTTTGTCCAAGAAAGCATGTTTCAACTGCTTTAGTTAACAGGTTCTGAGTTGTATCATTATCCAGTATCTTTGGAACTTTAAGATTCTGAATATACCTTGGAAACAAAATAAAAATAGTAAAGAGAGAAGCTTTGAAATTTTAAGTTGTAATCAAGTCAGAAGACTTAGTTAAAAAAATGCAGTTACATACAGAGGAAAATGATTTTATAGTGCCTGTGCTGGTTGCTCATGCCTGCAATCCTAACTACTCAGGAGGCTGAGATCTGAGGATTGTGGTTTGAAGCTAGTCCAGGCAGGGAAATCCATGAGACTCTTATCAACAATAAACTAAAAAAGCTGGAAGTGGAGCAGTGGCTCAGGTAGTAGAACACTAGCCCTGAGCAAAAGAAGCTCAGAGAGTATTCTGGTCTGAGTTCATTTGTGGCGCAGGTACTGTGTGCATGCACGCACAATTCTATAAGGTATGTATTTTGTGTTCAGTTTCTCCTTGCATAGAGAGACAAAAAAATTGAAAGTCCACCAAAATTTATTCAATCAAGTGTGAATGAAATAGATGCTTGCCTAATCTTCAGGCTCAGCAATTACACTAGAAAAAAAAAGTAGCAAAGTAATGGTTTTTCCTTTCTGGCAATTCTGGTTCCTCTAGTATCCCCTCCTTCAAATCAGTTTGCCCTCAATTACAAAGACATGAACATAGATTTCCATCTGCTAAGTGATGAGGGAAGAAGGCAGAAGGTAAAGGGCAGAAAATTTAGTTATTTATGCAGGCTCTTACATTGTCAGGATACCTGGACTATTTTATTAGGTCAAATTGTGTGGAGAAAGTGTAAGTGAAAGAAATAATAAAATTTTGACTTCTGATATGCAAATATTCCCTCAAAAAACTTTCTAAGGAGACCATAAGCAGTGAAATATTAACTTCCCTTTAAATAGCTCTACAGTTTAAAACCATTTTATCTAGCTACTCAGGAGATTGAGATATGAGGATCACAGTTGAAAGCCAGCCCAGGTAGACAGATCTAAGTGATTATTTTCAATTGATTAGCAAAAAAGTGGAACTAGAGGCATGGCTCAAGGGGCAGAATACCAGTTACAAGAGCCAAGCTAGAGTGAGAGGCCTTTAGTTCAAGCTCCTATACTGGTATGTGTAAACATGTACACACATTAGATTTTATCTTATCTAAATTTCTCTAAATTGAAGTTTTATAATACTTTTATAAAAGCTTACTCTAATAGAAGTAACAGCAACCTGGTATGTATCAGTAAACACAGTTTTCTTTCCCAGTTATTATTATTTTTTTTGGTGGTACTAGGTATGAATTCAAGATCTCCTATTTGCTAGATAGGTACTGTACCACTTGAACTATGCTCCAAGCACTTTTTGCTTTAGATTTTTCAAACTGGGTCTCTATCCTCGGATCCTCCAATTTAGACATGCTTCATAGCAGATATAGCATTACCATATTCAACCTTTTTGGTTGACATGGAGGGCCTCATGATTGTTTTCCCAGGAATGGCCTAGAACCAGTCCTCTTTTAGCCCTCAAGTATCCAAGATTACAACGTGAGCCACCACACAGGGCTCATTTGATTATCTTTTAAGGGAATTGATGACCTTGAGTCAAAAGATCATCTTTTTATTGAAATTACATTAGCTTTAAAACACTTCCAATTTTATTTATATAGTATAGGAAAAAGAGTGTTTTAAAATATTCTTACCTGTGCAAAGCAGTGGCAGTAAGACCAAAAAATGTATCTAAGCAGCTCCCAAATACAGTGATGACAAACAATTTGTTTGATTCTGCAACTTTTACAGAAAGTTTATATCTGTAACTGGCATTTTCAGCTTCACTAGTATAGCCACATTTTGGACAATTAAACCTAGAAAAGTGGGGCGAAGAAAGTACCAAGATGATCATTAAAATCCATTTTCATTGGGGCTGGGAAGGTGGCTCAGTGGTAGAGCGCTTGACTTGCATACATGAGGCCCTGGGTTCGATTCCCCAGCACCACATAAGCAAAAAGAAAAAAACCTGGAAGTGACGCTATGGCTCAAGTGGTAGAGCGCTAGCCTTGAGCTGAAGAGCTGAGGGACAGCGCCTAGGCCCAGAGTTCAGGACCCATGACTGGACCCCTCCCCACCCCCCCAAAAAAAAATCCATTTTCATTTGAAGAAGTTAGTTAAACCTGAAAAGTGAAAAAAAAAATTAAAATATTTTATACAAATATTCTTTTTTTTTTTTTTTTGTCAGTCGTGGGGCTTGAACTCTGGGCCTGGGCGCTGTCCCTCAGCTCTTCAGCTCAAGGCGAGCACTCTACCACTTGAACTACAGCGCCACCTCCGGTTTTCTGGTGTTTTTTTATTGGAGATAGGAGTCTCGCGGTCTTTCCTGCCCGGGCTGGCTTTGAACCGAGATCCTCAGATCTCAGCCTCCTGAGTAGCTAGGATTACAGGCGTGAGCCACCAGCACCCGGCTACAAATATTCTTAGTAACTTCAATAACTTTGGAATTTCTTTATGCATAATACTTGCGATATTGAATTGATAGGAAGCTGATGAAAAATTGTGTGCATGTAGAGAAAGAGTAATAATCTTGAAATCTTTATATATCAAATACTTAACTAATTTCATTTTTAATCATTTTTAACTTTAGTAGAATCTTCAATATTTCAGATTATAAAATTACATATAAAACCCATAATATTTAACTTCTTTTCAAGGTAATAAACAATTGTACCAGTCTTTCAAGTCAAGAAGTATACATTGGGGGCTGGGGCATAGTTCAAGTAGTAGAGGACCTGCCTAGCAAATATGATGCCCTCAGTTCAAACCCCAGTACTGTAAAAACAGTATGTGCCAAGTGTAACTTAACAGTCATGTATTTTGAGTCAGCTACCAGGTTTTGGCACCCCAAAAATTGGTACCCCAATTTTTGAGTGACTTGTCTGTACAATTTTGGACTGAGAAAGGAAAAATGTAGCAGGCTAAAATAGAAATCTTGTCAGATAAATGTTAGCTTGCATCTTTCTAATATCAAGTATTGTAATTATTGACATTTCTTTCATCATTTGCAGTAACATAGAATTGTGGGTGTCAAGCTCACTTGAGCTATGATCCAAGCCATCCCCTAAGGTGCCTCCCCTCACCCCCAAGCATTTTTCTAGCACTTCAGGAGCTGGCCTTGAACTCATGGGTCCTGCTGCCTCTTGGAATATAGGGATGGACCACTATGCCCCATTTTTTTACATCTACTCTTAGCCTTGTGCATGCCAGGCAAGTGCTCTACCACTGAGTTACATCCCTAGCCAGTATTTTCCTCTTTTTTTTTTTTTTTTTTGGCTTTTAATACTTTATAATTTTGATTTCCATTTTGACTCCTCATCTAGCACATGGCTTAAAATGTATTATCATAGCTAATACTAGAACTTTGTTTTTCATATTGCTTGTAATCTGACCTAAAACAGAGTGTCAAAGACAAACAGCAATGTTAAAATCAGATATATAAACTTATTAAGATTGTTGCCAGATAGCCACTAGAGGGAGTAGCTCTCAAAATGACTTTTCAATAAGGCCTTCGTATAAGATATTACTGGTACAACCTGTGTTGCTTTATGTTTGTGTTGCCATACTGTAGATAAAGCTTTCCTAATTCCTTTATATACTTTTATGTAAGGCTGCTGGAGGTTGTACTGTAGGTTGGTCATAGAATCAAGTGACTCACTTCCTTTCAGGGGATACAGCTACTTCTCACTAGTACTAAGCTTGAATGAAATAAATTAAGTGTTCTACATATTAGAATATAAACTAAGTGTTTCAGTATATATCAGAATTTTTAAAGGTTATGTGTAATTATGTCTAATGTAATTTTTCAAGCAATCTCAGTATAATATGCATCAGTGTGTTGTAATTTAGAAATGTTTTCAACACACATTTTACATTCTCTATTTACCCAATTTACAAATGAGGAGATTGGGCTGAAGTTTTGCCCAAGGAGATAAAGTTAGTAAATTCTATGAACCAAATCCAAGGCTTTGTATTCCTAAACCTCAAGGTAAAAAAAAAAAAGAAAATAGAGTATTGATAACCCAACTAAATGTATACATATTCTATATGTATTTATAAATAAAGTACACATGTGTACTGAAGATATTTATTTATATAGTTGGTTCATCTGTTTGGGAATGAAGATGAATTAAAATAAATATTAGTATGGTATAATAGATATTACAGCCTCTCAAACTTAATAGCATTACAAATCATCTATGAATCTGTTAAAGATTTTAGTCAGCAAGTTTGGGACAAGGCCCAGACTTCTGAATTTCTGCTAAGTTCCTAGTTGTACTGAGCTGACCTAAAAGTTCTATAGCTCACACTGTTGATAAGGAACACATTCAAATCACAGTACCTATGCTGATATATATAAACTCTAGAGACACTATTTCTAAAATGAGTTTATTTTTAAAATTTTGTTTTTGGTTTTTTTTTTTTTTTGGCTTATGTGGTACTGAGGAATTGAACCCAGGTTCTCATGCATGCTCTACAAGCCCTCTACCACTAAGCCAAATTCCTAGCAACTTAGAAGGAGTTTATATATAGACTCTACAACATTATGTTATAGAATATCAACCTTCAATCTTTTTGGTCGTATCTTTTACACTCTTAAAATAATTTAGAACACTAAAGAACTTTCATTTATGTGGATAAAAATTTTTAATTGTTAGAAGACCTAATTGACAAAGATTATATATTCAAGGTAAACAATATGATTTGAAATAAAAAACACTGCAATGCAATGATTATCATCATATAGCCACCATTACCCATACTGAACACTTGATCCCTAAAACTTGTCCATCTTATGACCATCTTTCTATATTTCTAACTGGAGTGACAAATTACATAAAAGTTGGAAATGAAATAAAACTGAGAGAAATTTTTAAAAATAAAATAAAAAATATTAGAATATGAAACAATACTCATTAAAAATATACCCATTTCATGGTTAAAACATTTAAAAATGTAATTATGTCCTCAAAAAATAAGTGAAATGTTTTACATTCTGCAAATCTCTTCAATGTCTGGCTTAATAAATAAACAACAACAATAACAAAAACCTTCTGGATTTATAAGTCTGCTTTCCTTCCCACTGGTATAGCATCATGTCATCTGGCATTGAGAATCTCCCCTACATATTCATGACAGAATGAGAGTAAAAAATGAAAATAATAACTTAGAACTAAACATATCCCTTCAAACATTAGAAATACAGACTATACAAAATAACGAAAAACATTTTTCCCCCCAGTTCTGGGGCTTGAACTCAGGACCTGGGTGTTGTCTGTGAGTTTCTTCTGCTCAAGGCTAGCAGCTCCACTTCTGGCTTTTTTGGTAATTTATTGGGGATAAGGGATTTCACAGACTTTCCTGCCTGTGAATCTCAGATCTCAGCCTTCTGAGTAGGTAAGATTACAGGCATGAACCATCAGTACCTGACAATATTTCTGGGTTTTTTGTTTTGTTTTACTGGTCTGAAAGCAGGACTTGAGCTTGGTATCTGATGCTTTCCTTCATTGGCTAGCATTCTACCAACTTAAGTAGGCCTACAACCTCAAAATCTCTCTCCCCCTAACCCAAAATATTTCTTAAGGCTTCCATACAGTATTTCCTTCCTTAAAGAAGTAAGCTATAAAGTATGGTTAATGTGCTTGCAACTCAATTGGACTTGCTTACGTAAATGATACAAACTGGTTGGAAATAGAGGAGAGGATAGTCTGCTATGATTTTCATTTTAAAATAGGAAGTTATCCATATTTGACACTAATGGCTCACATCTGTAATTTTAGCTACTCAAGGGACCGAGAACAGAGGATCTTAGTTTGAGGCTAGTCTGGGTAGAAAAGTTGTTAGAGGGCTGGGAAGGTGGCTCAGTGGTAGAGCACTTGCCTTGCTTGCTCAAGGCCCTGGGTTCGATTCCTCAGCACCACATAAGCAAAAAGGAAAAAAAAGCCAGAAGTGGTGCTGTGGCTCAAGTGGTAGAGCGCTAGCCTTGAGCTGAAGAGCTGAGGGACAGCGCCCAGGCCCAGAGTTCAGGCCCCACAACCGGACCTCCCCCCCCCTCCCCCCAAAAAAAAGAAAAGTCTGTAAGATTCCAATCTACATTTGCACAGCAAAAGCCTGGAAGCATGGCTCAAGTGCAGTGGTATCTGAGCAAGCTTTTTAAAGACACAGTATCACAAAATAAACCAAACCAAACCAAAACTCATTAGGGACCAAGACAGAAATCTAGACTAAAGGTACTGTAGGCCCCTTGTCCATAATTTTTTTTTAGGAAAGCACATATATACATTATACATATACTATTTTTCACACACCACAGTCTCTTTGAGGCTATAAAATATTGTATTGAAAAAGCTGGTGGCCAATGGCTCACACTTTTAATCCTAACTACTCATGAGGCTAAGATGTATGAATCTCAGTACAAAGCCATCTCTATGTGTGAGTCCTGTGGCTTGAACTCAGGGCTTGGGCACTGTCCCTGAGATTCTTTAGCTCAAGGATAGCATACAAAGCCATCTTCAACAAATTGAAAAAGATATTTAGCTCTAATTAATCAGCAATAACCTCAAAATGGATGTGTCTTAAGTGGTAGAATGCCAGCCAGAACTTATACCATCTTCTAAAACATAAAACTGCTATGGCTGTTGTTGCTAAAGATTTGGAGTTCAAAAAAGCCTTTTTTCCTTGCCAACTTTCCCCATTTTAGCCAATTTCTAACAGGTTTCATTATATGATATTTACTACATATATGCAAAGTACTTTGAAAATAATCATCCATCCTCATTCATTACTTTTACTTTTCATTTCTCTTGTTTCACTAAAATTTTACCACTTGGGCCATAGTACAACTTCTGGTTTTCTCAGTGGTTTACTGGACATAAGAGTCTCAAAGACTTTCTAGCCCGGGCTGGCTTTGAACTGCAATCCTCAGATATCAGCCTCCTGAGTAGCTAGGATTACAGGTGTGAGCCACCGGCACCCAGCTTCCACTAAAATCTTTAGGGAACAGTCACTTTGCTCTTTAGTATTATTAAGATCTTCTGCAAAGGATAGTGTAGAATTCCTTTATAAACTTAATGTGTGACAGCTGTGGGAAACTGAAAGTGAAGAATTTCTTTTCCTGTGTTGGCCGATTCCAAGTAAGAAAAAATGAAAGCAGAAATAAAGTAAAAGCACCAGATGTTATGGGAATACTTTTGTAGTACTGTCCAAGGCAGTATTTAAAGAGAACAGGTTAACTGTTCTGTGGACTGTGTTTCCCCAGGAAATGACCAACAGCTGTGGGGATTTCATGAGCCTACCATGGTCTAGTTAGATCTCTTTCCTAGGGATTTTAAGTAGTTTGGAGGTAATATGGTGATTATAAATGTAGACAGCAGTCAAATTGTTTAGTCTTGAATGTTTCTGCCCCTAATTAGCTAATTGTGTGATTTTTGGCAAGTTACTTTTCTAAGCGTTAGTTGTTTCCTTGGAAGCTGGCATTGACAGTAGCATTCAATGTTCTGTTAAAAATACCACATCTACAAAGTTTCTAACAGTGCTGTAGCATATACCAAACATTTGTTAAAAAAAAGTTTTTTTCATGCCTGGAATCCTAGCTACTCAGGAGGCTGTGATCTGAGGATCACAGTTCGAAGCCATCCAGAACAAGAAGTCTATAAGACTCTTATCTCTAATTAAATATAAAAAAACAGGAAGTGGAGCTGTGGCTCAAATAGTAGAGTGCTAGCCTTGAACCAATAAGAAAAGTGCCCAGGTCCTGAATTCAAGCCCCAGGAATGCCCCCTCCCTGAACCCTTCCCCTGCAATTTTTTTTTAAGTACTAAGATCTGAACTCAAGGTCTCATGCTTGCTAGGCAGGCATTCTACTACGGAGTCACACAGCAAGATAATTTTTTTTGGAGGGCAGTACTAGGGTTTAGACTCTGGGCCATGTACTTGCTTTTCAGGTGGTAGTCACTTAAGCTACACCTTCAACCATCATAAATGTTATATATTGGCATTACTAGTCAAAGAAGTAACAATGGCATTATACTTCAACCTAAATTTTTGTTAAAGATTGTCTTTAACAACATGAAGAGTTCCAAAGTTAAAAATGTTATACCTACCTACAATATTGCATATAGACAACCAACTATATATCACAGAACTGTTCTAAGCATGTTATGTAATTTACTTGATCAGGTAATATTTTCTTTCTCCATTTTTAGGCTTATTGCCACAAAGCTGTGAGAGGCAGGGTTAGGATCTGAATCCAGGCAGTCTAGCTCCACAGAATAATGCTTTTAACCTTCATGAATGAAGTATATTTACAAAAGATTTTTAATAAAAGTAGCTATCATTTCAGAAATTCTAACATATCATGTACTTACCAAGATACTACTGTGTATTTTCTTTGCAATTATTTCACGTTGTAGGTATTGCTAATTCATTTTTACAAATGAATGATTAGACTCTCAGAAGTTAAATACAATTGGTAAGTATCAGAGCCTACCAAGTCATACTATTAGTATCAGCACCTACCTGCAACCTGCTTCTGAAATTTGAAACTGTTAACAATTATACTACACTACCTCTAAGAGTGGATCCTGGTAAGAAAAATAGCCCACGATTCTCAGTCATTTCCACTAACAGGCAAGAACATAAAAATGGGTGAACCTAATACAATTAAGACATTATCAAACTGTCACTTATTCATTTAGCAAACATTTGTTAGATATTTTCTATGAATCAAGCCCTAAGCTGGATGTCAAAGATTTAATGATGAATTAACAGTCTTTTTCTCTCAGAGCTTACAAATAAAAACTTGAGTGGATTAATACAGGAACAGTGATAACTATTTTGAGGATGACTCGATGTGAGACAGAACTGCTAATCCCTCTCCACTCACATTCAGTTCTTTTTTTGGGGGGAGAGGGGGTAGTACTGGGGCTTGAACTTAGGGGTTTCACCCCATTACTTGGTTTTTTGCTCAAGGCTGGTGCTCTACTCTAAGCGATTTCTCTACTTCTGGCTTTTTGTTGGTTAATGAGGTAAGAGACACAGACTTTTCTGCCGAGGCTGGCTTTGAACTTTGATTCTCAGACCTTAGCCTCCCAAATAGCTAGGCTCACAGCATAAAACACCAGTGCCCAGTTCACAATCAGTTCTAACGAGACAAAAAGGCCAGTTAGGAATGGCTGGCTCATTACTCTTATATTCTACTAGGTACTCAACATGTTTATCAGATCTCCAGAGAGAAAACACTTGTGAGGAACTATTACTTCTTCTCTACAAAGATGAGAGCTAGATCCTAAGCTCTCAGTTACACATGGCCTTCACCCTACACCCTAATAAAGAATCATGTGTCAAACACCATTCTAGCTCCTGAAAGATGACTACAAGCTGAGTATTCAGAATCTAAAAATCTGAAATTCAAAATGCTTCCAATTCTGAAATGTTTTAAGCATGGATAGGTCATTAAAAAAGTTTTGGATTTTGGAACATCTTGATTTTGCATTTTTAGATTTGGAATACTCAACCAGGAAAAGTGTATGGAAATATTTGTATATTTGAAAAATTCTGAGATTAAGAACATTTCTGGGGGCTGGGAAGGTGGCTCAGTGGTAGAGCACTTACCTTGCATGCATGAGGCCCTGGGTTCGATTCCTCAGCACCACATAAGCAAAAAGAAAAAAGCCGGAAGTGACGCTGTGGCTCAAGTGTTAGAGCGTTAGCCTTGAGCTGAAGAGCTGAGGGACAGCGCCCAGGCCCAGAGTCCAGGTCCCACGACTGGACACCCCCTCCCCCCCAAAAAGAACATTTCTGGTCCCAAGCATTTCAGATAATGCATACTCAACATTGATGATATAGTCTTACTTCACTGAAGTAAAACATGCTTGAGGATCATGCAAAAACAAAAAACCTCTTCTTTATTTCCAGAGATATAGTATAAATGTGGGCTATGAGCCAGGGGCCAGTGGTTTACACCTGTAATCCTAGCTTCTCAGGAAGCTGAGATCTGAGGATCATGGTTTAAAGCCAGCTTGCAGAAGGAAAGTTCATGTGACTTTTATCTCCAACAAACTATTCAGAAAAAGCTGGAAGCCGTGCTATGGCTCAAGCGGTAGAGTACTGGCCTTGAGCAAAGAGAGGCTCAGGATACTGTCTACGCTCTGAGTTGAAGCCCCAGGAGTGGCAAAAAAAAAAAAGCGGCGGGCGTGGGGGTGGGATGGGGTGGGGATGGAGGCGCAGGCAGGCGGGCTATGACTTAACACCAGGACTGGGATTTGGTCTCTGAGAAGTTACTTTTTCTTCTCTGAAGTAGGTATTGGTCAAAGTGTTGGCAGTAACTTGAAACTCCCCTCTAGAAACTGGATTACCAGCCAATTCTATTCTGGGATTTACATAAGAACCAAGAATCCCTGAGAGAATCCTGTACTGTTATAGTGATTTTAGTCCTCAATTGCCTTTGAGCCAGGGAAGTCTGTAGTGAATACTTTATTTATTCTCCCAGTCTTTACTTTTACCTTTTGGAGACCAGGATTATCCGAGAGAAGCACTTCTGACATGATGGATAGATAAAACTTGAATTCTGGAGAGCAAGTACTGAGGCAAGAAGAAATTTTCTTCTTCCATTCATGCGTTTCTACTGTGACCTACAACACAAAACAACAATGTGAATGAATAGCAAATTTCTAATTATAAGGAAAACCACATAAAACCATTTCAGCTAAGTTTCTTTTGTTTTATTTCCAAAGTTAAGGCAGCATTTGTTTGGAAGGCAATGAGTGTAATTGGAAAATTAAACTTTTTCTGCTTAATTGAAAATTAAGTTGAAAGTAGTGGCTCAAGCAAATACTATTTCTGAACAAATGCTCCATTACAGTAGTCTAGAAAGAATATCACATCCTATTTACCCTTTATAAGATATAGAATGTGTACTTTACAGGACGATGTTCTGTCCCTCAGCTCTTCAGCTCAAGCACAGTGCTCTACCACTTGAGCCACAGTGCCACTTCTGGTTTTCTGGTGGTTTACTGGAGACTAGAGACTCATGTACTTTCCTTCCTGGGTTGGCTAAGAACCCGGATCCTTAGATCTCAGACTCCTGAGTAGCTAGGATTACAGACATGAGCCACCCACACCCGGCTTTGCTGTTTCTTGCCATTCTGACTTGGACAAGACTGAATCTTCTCAGCATAGTTTTGATTTACATTTCCTTTATGGGTCAGAATGTTAAACAATTCTTCATGTATTAGCATTTTTCTTTTTCCTTTTTGTTTCAGCCCTGGGGCTTGAATTCAGGACCTGGTACTTGTTCTTGGGTTTTTGTCTCAAGGCTAGAGCTCTACCACTTGAGCCACAACTTCATTTCTGGCTTTTTGGTGTTTAACTAGAGGTAAGAATCTCATGGACTTTGCTTCTGGGGCTAGCTTTAACTTCAATCCTCAGATATCTTCCTCCTGTGTAGCTAGAATTACAGGCATGAGTGGCACTTGTATTTCTTAAGCTGAGAACTGTTCAATTTGTGTGCCCACTTATGAACTGGATAATTTTTTTGGTGTTTGAGCTCTTCATATATTTTTGGATATTAATCCTTTATTCATTCAATAATTGAGATTATCTCCAACTTTGTGGCTCTTGGTTCTGATAATTGTTTCTTTTGCTGTGCAAAATCTTAATTTGATAGTCTCATTTGTCAATTCTTGTTCTGATTTCTTGGACAATTAGATCCCTATTCAGAAAATCACCTATGCTTTTTCAGAGTTTTCCCTATTTTCATATAGTAGTTTCAAAGTTTTACACTAAGATCTAACTAATTCAAGTTAGTTCTTTTATAATGTGAAAGACAGGTCTTGTTTCAGTCTTCTGCACTAGGTAACTAGCTTTCCCAGCACCAATTGTTGAAGAGGCTACCTTTCTTCTATACGGAATCAAGGTGACCTTCTCTCTCTGCTCCTCACACAAAATGACTCTTTGTCTCAAGCTTTTATGTTCATAATACCTTTGCCTACAATATTCTCCTCTAGGCCTTGCAATAGCAGGCTTCTTCACATCCTACAGTAATGTTACCTAGTCATATAGCCCCATTTTATATTAGTAGACATTTCCTTCCTTAGCTTTTCTGACATCACCTGTTTTACCTAATCATAATCTATTAACAATCCTTTACATGAACTTATTTTTGTTTGTTCTATTCCACACTAATCCCTAAGCCTTCATAAAGATAGTCAATAGTCTGTTTTGTACTCTATTATATTCTCAGTGCTTACCACATAAGTACAATGAATATTCTCTGAATGAAAATAAGCAACATCTTGTAATTTAAGAAAGTTTTTAGCCCACTGCAGTCATATATACCCATAAGCTCAGCACACCTCAAGTCTTTATAGAAAAAGTGTCTTTATTTTCAGGGACTTTATACCTATCAGCATATTGTTATAGCCTGGCCACGCAAGAAAAATAAAGGAGAGGTTATTTTATAAACATAAGATATCTATTTTCTGGAACTCTCACCATACCTGGAAAAAATCTTTTTTTCTTTCTAGTTTTCTTATTGGTAGTGAATAGTTTTGTTTCTACTATGAAATAATGAGCCTTAAAAGAAGAGTTTCTCTCAGAAAACCACAGTGAAAACCAATGGAACATAAGCATGCATTTTGTTTACATAAAAAGCATTCAAGGGGCTGGGAAGGTGGCTCAGTGGTAGAGCGCTTGCCTTGCATGCATGAGGCCCTGGGTTCGATTCATCAGCACCACATAAGCAGGAAAAAAAAAGCCGGAAGTGGTGCTGTGGCTCAAGTGGTAGAGCGCTAGCCTTGAGCTGAAGAGCTGAGGGACAGCGCCCAGGCCCAGAGCTCATGCCCCATGACTGGACTCCCCTCCCCCCCCCAAAAAAGCATTCAAATCCCAGCGATAATCCCAGTTTATTCTTTCACCTCCTCATCTTTACAGATCACTTTTTTCCCATACTGTTCAGAATAAAGTTGTTATACATCATTTTGTCAAGAATGAATAAATCTTTGCTAAGAGAATCACTGACTAGTATTTAAGAGTCAATGCAATGTAAACAGCCAATTACTGTGTCAGAGACCCTGAAAAAGTGCTTGAGATTGACGGTGAGAATTACACAGATGAGAAGGCACGTAATTCAATTCATTTCACCATCGTTTTAATGGGGACTGAATGCCAGCAGCTGTGCCTATCAGCCTGGCTACTGGGGACACTAAGGTTGGGAGGCTGAGATTAGGAGGATAGTGGCTTAACATCAGCCTAAGCAAAAAGCTCATGAGATTCCCTCCACCCCCATCTCAATAGGAAAGGCTGGGCACGATGGTTTGTGTCTTGTCAGCTATAAAGGATGCATATATATGGGGTCATAGTCTAGTTCAGCTCAGACAGAAAGTGAGATTCTACCTCAAAAATATTCAGAGCCAAAAGGGCTGAAGTTGTAGTTCAAGTGCAGAGTGTCTGTCTAACAAGTAAAAAGCTCCTGAATTCAAACTCTAATTGCAAAATAAGTTAACTCTAAATTTTGAAGAGACCATATTAAAGTAAAGGATTCTTGCATTTCATTCAGCAGGCACTGAATATCTATAAAAGGTATGACATTTGCATGTGACATATACAGAGGAGCTCCATATATATACTTAATACTTATTACAGCTAATTGCATATGCCTAATTTTTTCACAATAGTGGTTATATCACAATATAGAGTAGAAGATAGAAGACAGAGTATCTTTTTTAGGGCTTTAAAATGAAATTCTATATTGTTCTAAACTATTCTTTACCTGACTTACCAAATGCTAGCTTTAGGAAATAGATTAAATCTGTAAAATGACTAGAACAAGATAAGTATGGTAGGATAATTTAAACTGACATTTCATATCTTAATGTTTTCTGCATAATTGGACACACAAGTTACTAACACTAAAAAAAAAACAAGCATGAGATATTGGATTGTTTGTAAATCAATTATGCAAGCATTAATTGCTGTTCTTTGAAAGCTAAATTGTCACTGTATATCTAAGGGCTTACTGCCCTCTAGTGGACTAATTATGTCTAAAAACTAGTAAACTTGGGAACTGAAAAGGCCAATATTATTAGTTTACTCTTTTTATTTTACCTGAAAAACTTGAACAAAACAAAACATCAAAGAAGAAACAAAACTAGGCTCTAATGTTCAGGAATATATGACTTATGGGGATCATACAATGTTTAACCGTCAATGAAGAGACAAATGAAACAACAACAAAACCCAAAACACTAACAAGATCCCCACAACTCCTCCCACAAAAAAAAGTATATTCAAACTTTAGACTTCTATATTGCAACTACTTATCTAAGGGCCAAATTTTATCTCATTAATATTGCAACGAGTAAAAGGCAATAAAATCTGAATTAAGTTTCCCTTCAAATCTTTCTAAAAAATGTTTTCCATTTCAGCAAATGGCACTATTCTCTAACCAGTCACAAGGCCAGCCAGATATGTGGGAACACATCATTTATTTCTCCTTTTTCCTCGCATCCATCAGTAAGTCCTTGAATCACTGCTACATTTTAAACCATCACTGTGTGCCAGTGGTTCATGCCTGCAATCCTAGCTACTTAGGAGGCTGAGGTCTGAGGGAAATCTCAGTTTGAAGCCAGCCAAAGCAGAAAAGTTCATGAAACTCCATCTCCAAAATAACCACCAAAAAGCTGGGCTGGAGGCATGGCCCAAATGATAGAGTGTCAGCCAAGTGAGCAAGTCAAATAAGTGCAAAGCTGAATTCAAATACTAGTTCCAGAAAAAACAAAACAAAACAATAAAGCAGCATTCATTCCCTCTTGCATACGCTACATTATTACATTACTACAAATCACCAGCATCTCCTGTTCATGCTGCTACATTAGCCTTTTAAACAGTATGATCTCTAGTGCACACCTGCCTCCCTAGACATATCTCCTACAGTTGCCTTTTCTGAAAATGTTCCAGCACCACTGGTCTTTTCTCAGGGTCATGAATACTAAGGTGTCAAGCTCTAGCCTTCTTTTAAGGATTGATCATTACTTTACTCTGGGCCTGGGCGCTGGCCCTCAGCTCTTCAGCTCAAGGCTAGCGCTCTACCACTTGAGCTACAGTGCCAATTCTGTTTGTTTGTTTTTTTTTTCTGCTTATGTGGTGCTGAGGAATGGAACCCAGGGCCTCAGGCATGCAAGGCAAGTGATCTACCACTGAGCCACCTTCCCAGCCTGAGTGTTATCTTTTTAACTATCAATCTCCTCAAGATTTTCTCAGTCCAACCAAATCTCAAAGTTCTGTTATTCATTTTCTGATTCTCCCACTAAGACAGGGTCTTGCAATGTGGCCCAGGCAGGTTTCAAATTCCTGATCCTTTGGACTAACTCTCTCCTGCATACCTGGCTCTGTTATTCACTTCCTTAGCTCGACTGAAAAATTCAATCACAAGAGGAATATATCCTTTCACTATTGTAACCCAGGCAGTCGTTGGTATAGAGGGAAACACTTAAAAATGCACCAAAATGAAGGTTTAAATGGTAGAATGCTAGCCTGAGGCAAAACGATCAATGATAGCACAGAATTCAAGCTCCAAGGCGGGGTAGAAAAAAAAAAAGTTCCCTTTGGCAAGGGGAGGGGAGAAGCAATTAATGTACTGTATAGTGAGTGAAAAATTACTTAGTTCCCTAAGACTCAAGGCTTCTGGGGTTAGGAAAAAGGATGCTTGATCTTTAAAAAAATTATTTTCAAACTGAGAAACAGGAATGAGTAAGAACAAGCTAGGTTGGGAATAGGGCTTAGCAGAGACCTCAAAGTAAGGGAGGATGTTCTTGAAGACCTCAAAGTAAGGGATGTTCTTGAAGAACAAGGAAGGCATTTGGGGATTTGGGGGCTCAGGGTCATGGTTCACTGGTAGCTGATATGTGCGAGCGCCACTAGGTTCAATCCCAGGACCACAAATAATACCAATGCCAGTAATAAACAGATTTTGTGTATTGCTGGAGCTGACTAGCTAGAGTGTGGAAAATCACTGAAGCTGGAGAGGCAGGCAGGGGTCAGACAAGAATGGGCTTGTAAACTGCATTAAGGGACTTTAGACTCACACCTAAAGGCAAACAGGAGCAGCTGACGTGTTTTAAAAGCGGAGTATCAGGATTAAATTTGCACTTTATCAGGTTATGAATGTGGAGATCCGATTGGAACGTGGCCAGCTAAAGCCGGAGAAACAGCCGGGAGGCTACTACCCACAGCTACAAAGCTGTCTTGGGGTGGAACTACAGCCATGCCGGTAAACAGTGGAGAGGGAAATGGGATCTGAGCTGCGGAGGTGGGAGATGAGGAAGGGAGTTCTAGGAAACTCTCAAGCTCCTGGTTTGAGCAGGCTCGGGTATTGTCTTCGTGCTCTCAAGATACTTTGTGTCAGGTCGCTGGAGGAAGTAGGCAGCCGGGGAAAACTGTCAGGCCGTGAGGGCTGCTGTCCAGAAAGATCACGTCCCGAACCCAAACACCCTCCGAGCCAACCCTTCTTCGAGTGGCCTGGCCTAAGACCGCTCCAACTGGCAAGACAAGCTACGTGCCCCAAGTCCCCGCTCCCTACAAGTTCCGCCTGTACCCCAACCTAAGAAAGCTCTGCTGCCACTGAGCTCCGTGCGACGACCTCTCTGATCCCGACCAGGCAGCTCGCCCGGGGGCGTACCCCAATAAACGTTCCTGGACATCTCTTTATTCCTTTCTGCGAGGTCCTTTTTCTCGCCGAAAGCCTTACACTTTGGAAGAGACCCCGCAACACTGCCTGGTAGCCAGTCCTGATCTGCACATAGCCAAGCTCTCGCTAGGATGAAAAACGTCCATCCAACACAGGACATGTCAATAAACAAACGTGCGCGGCGTGCAGGCAGCACCGACCAGCACGCCCTTCTACCGTCATGGCCGCCCGACGTGAAACGCAGACTCACAGTTGCACGCCACCCTCGGGCGCTCGCCAAGAGCCCCTTTCCCGCAACTCCTCACCTGAGGCGGAGAACGTGGGGAGCCGCCCGGGCAGAGGCCGAGCAGCGCCGGGCGACTGAACCCGGCAGCGGCGACACCAGCTCCTACCAGTCGAATCTCCCGCGTCCCCTTCCGCCGGAAATGACGTCACGACGCGGCTTTCTCAGACCCAATCAGAAAAGGCGTTGCGGGAGAGACGCTTAGCTAGTCGCCAAATCCGGCGAGCGTTCGGAAGCGACCTTTTTCGTCCAACTGTGTGGAGAGACGGGGCTTGAGGGGAGCAACCATTTTCCTCACGGCGCGGGGTCGACTGTAGTGCGAGCTGTGAAGCTGGTTTCGAGCCAGCTGGACGCAGGGATGAGGCGGAGTGAAACAGGGGGTGCAGGCCGGGTGGCAGAGGGCTGGGCGCCCCCGGGAAGGCAGGCGGGGCCGCTGCTCCTCCGTGTATGTGTGTGTGCGCACGCGCGTGCGTGTGTGGACGGGGCAGAGACGCTGGCGGGAGGCGGGGCTGGAGCGGGCTACCGGAAGCCAGGTGAAGCGGAGGGGGCGGGGCCCGCCGGCGGGGCGGGGAATCCCGCGGCCCCGCGTGGGGACGGGCTTTGCCGGCAGTGTTGGGTTGTTCTGGTTGACCCCAGAACCGAGTCCCCGTGGGAGCGGTTGGGCTTGGCGGCGGGGTACCAGGTGCCGGGAGCCGAGTCTGGAGTGGCGGTCCTGTGGAGGTGGTGCGGATCGGTCTGCGGAGCCGCGCTGCACTCCCGCCGCCGGCGTGGTCCAGCACTTGCGCCCGCATCCGGAGCCCGCGTCCCCATCATCAGGGGTGTGTGTGTGGGGTGGGGGGGACGACAGCGGCTCACGAGACACGGGAGGGCAGCGCGGGGCAGGCTTAGATGAGGCGATCGGTGCCTTTGTGTACTCCTGACCGATGGAGCTGCTAATAAACTGTTCTCCCAGCCGTCGTTACTGTTACCCTTTGGAGGTCTTGCGGAGGACCGGGGGTCGTGGCGTCCCCCGGCCGCCCCGGGCGACGTTGGGCGGTGACAGTGAAGTCAGGGATGGAGCTCCACCCCGGGGAGGACGGCCTGGCGGGGCGCCGTCGGTGAGGGCGGGACGGCGCTTCGGGGGAGGCGGTGGCCCCGGCCGACCTGGCGTGCGGGCGCGGCGAAGGTAGGCCCTAAAACGGGGTGGGGGGGGGTGGGGTGGCACGAGGGGGGCGTGGCGTGGAGGCGGCGCCCTCGGAGGACCGCGGCGGAGCCGGCTGCCGGGCTGTGGGCTTCCCGGGGGAGGAGCGGGTCTGCGACGGACGGGCGGAGCTGCGGGGGCCGGGCCGGGCTTAAGGCTGCGCGCTGCTGCGGGGGGGAGGGAGCCTCCCGCCCGCCTTGCTGCCGCCGGCCGGAGCCATGGGCCGCCCGGTCCTCCTGCTCCTGCTCCTGCCTTTGCTGGCACCGGGGGCCGCCCCCGCCGTCCACCCGGCTTCGAGGGCCCTCGGCAGCCTCCACTCACCAACCAAACCCACACCCCGCCACACGGTAGCTAAGAACTACTCAGTTCGTTACTTCCATCAGAAGGTAAGGGGAGCCGGGCTGGGAGGGCTTCGAGGTCCCAGATCTCAACCGCCGGGATCCCCTCCTGCCCGTGGAGCCGGGTACCGGAGCCAGCTCTTGAGTCCCGACTCCCCCGATGCCGCCGGGAAACCTGTGCGGTCGGGTTCACGCTTTCCAACAGGTGGTGGAATCCCCTCAGCTCAACATTTATCCCCGCCCCTTATCAATCATTTGATACCGGTCTCAGCTCTCCCGGGAATCGCTCTCGCCCTGTGTCTTTAACAATCTCTGTGTTTCTGAAAATTTCCTTCTTTGAGATGCCTCAATCCAAACTCCTTTGACTTTTTCCAAATCGAAACGGTTGAGTGACATCCTTGGGCTCCTGCCAGAAGGCATCCCTGCACAGAAATTATGCCTTTTCCTCTTAGATACTGTAGAATATTAAGGCAAAGGGCCAGCCTGTCATCTCAGGATTAGCTCGAAGTTGATTTTATACCCACTCTTCCTCCCCCCCCCTTTTTTAAATAGAATTTTTGATAGTTCCTCTTCTCTAAGACGGAATCACATAGCCTGTACTCATAAAGTAAGTTGTAGGCACAAGTCAGTTTTTGAGGTGTGGTGTGGCAGGGTCAGGGTCTCTAGTCTGAAATTTGAGTTTAGAATTTGTCGTTGTTAATTGTTGTGCTGGTACCATGGTTTGAACTTAGAGCCTCTTGCTCTCCCTTTGGCTTTTTCCTCATGAGTGACACTCTACCTTTTGATCCAACTTCATTTTCTCCTTTTTTTTCTCCCTGCCTCTCAGACTTCATGCTTTTTTGCTAGTTAATTGGAGATGAGAGTCAGATTTGTCTGCCTGGGCTGGGTTCGAACCTCCATCCTCAGATCTCAGTTTGAATAACTAGGATTTTAGACATGACCTTTGTACTGGGAACTAAAAAAACCCCCCACATTTCCATGGATATATCAAAGTTTGGACTGATGATAATAGATTTTATAATATCAAACTATTCTTTTTTATTTTTATTTATTTTTATTTTTTTTATTGTGAAAATACTGTACAGAGGGGTTACAATTACATGGGCAAGATAATGAGTACATTTCTTACCAAGCATTGTAGCCTCCTCCTTTGTTTCCCCTTCCCATCCCTTCCCATCCTCCCCCCCAATCCTCCCCGCTACCCCCCCCCCCCCAAAGTTGTAAAGTTCGTTTTTCGACATAACGACTTGAACATCTCGTTGCAATGGGTCTACCTGTATCCCTATTTAAACGATTTGTTTCAGATAGTGATAATTTTCATACAGTTTTTTTTTTTTTTTTTTGCTGCATCTTCTCACTAAAAGTTGAATTGGAGGAAAAACTATTGGAATAGAAGGTTTATAAAATCTCTAGGAATGATGAAAAGAAACAATCAGCAGAAAGGAGGGAGGGTGATGAAAAGCTACAAGAGAATGAATGATTTATTCCTGATCTATGGTTCTTTGTTTTAGTTGCCTTTGCTATCCCTTTCACTCTTTAGAAATATAATTTAAAACTGGTTCTTTGTCTACTTTTGGTGATTCCCAAATTATGTTTGGGTTTACTAACTTACCTATTCCCAATTTGGTATTACTTTTGTACTTTAGACACAGATTCCACATATATATTTATTACTATAATAATTTCCTAACATACACTCTAATTGGGTTTTATTACATTAGAAAACTTTAAACATATGTTTTCATTATATATACAGAGTGGTTGTCAATTTCTGGACCATGGATTTTTAGTTCTGACTGTGTGTAACTCAACTTTAATTTGTAGTGTTTGAGACCAAACCAAGGCCTTGACAGTATGAAGCAAACACTATCATTAGCTACTTCTCCAACCTTTAGCTTTTATTTGAGATAGAACCTTGCTTTGTAATCCAGGATGGCCTTGAACTTGGTAATTCTCCAGCCTCTGACTCCCATACTTGTGGTTACAGGTGTGCATCACTATACCAAACTCTTTTATGCCTTTTATAATAAAAATTATTAATATAATTAAGGCTCAGTTTCTATTTAAGATTTTTGTTTTTTTATCAGACTTTATCATGGTTTGTCTGCTATAGCTGTCCAAGTGACAAGCCTCCCAGCTTTCTTTACATGCACATGAAGGACATTTTATGGAAGGGCTTCTGCAAATAGACTTACTTAGTCCATGGAGTTGTCTATCCCCTGCTTAAAATTCTTTCCTAACTGTGATTGCAGATAAAGACCAAACTTTCTGGCATCGAATCCATTGGTCCTCACTGCATAACACCAGCTTGCATTTCCAGCTTGATGCCTTGTCTCCTGGCCCAACTCCCACATACTTCCTCTTAGCCACATGGAGCAACAGATTCCAGCAAAATTGGCTTCTTGAGAAGTTCTGTCTGCAATACCACCTATCTCAGCTGAAGGGTCACACCTTCTGTGAAACCTTGTCTTTTTAGGGCAATTTAGTTAGTCTTTTTTTTTCATTTTGCCCATATACGAGTTTGTGTGTGTCCCTCCAGCTAGATTGCACCTTTTAGTTCCTAAAAGAACTTATAAAAAGTATAAGGGTTTTCCATTTCCAGTTTTGGAGGAGGGTTGGAGAAAGACCGGCAAATATCCAGCACAAAGAATTGCAAGAAACAGAAGCTCCTAAAACCACAAGCAGCAGGCCAAGGAAATGGGGGAAATATGGCTTTCAAGCAGAAACAAAAAGATGAAATTTGGGGGAAATGGTGTGTGTGTGTGTGTGTGTGTGTGTGTGTGTGTGTGTGTGTGTGTGTGTGTGTGTGTGTGTGTGTGTGTGTGTGTGTGTGTGTGTGTGTGTGTAAGGGTGTGTGTGTGTGTGTGTGTGTGTGTGTGTGGTGGAAAGTCTTGACTAAAAGTGTAATCAAGAAATATGGTAAAAAGTAAGCAGTTCCTTCAGCCTGAGATCATGGTGACCCTTGATTCCATTCTTAAACAACTTGATTCCATGTTATTGTATCTCTTGCCACCTATAGCTGGTAGGAAGTGTTGTTTTGGAACTTTGTTAAACATTTAAGAATAAATATTTGCTGGGTGTGGTGACAAAGCCTGTAATTCCAGAACTTGGAAAGCAGAGACAGTAGGATTGCAAATTCAAGGCCAGACTCATATGTAGCAAGATCCTATTTTAAAGACAATAAAAAGGAATAAACATAGTGTTGTACACTTGTAATTGCAGTACTGACCAGAGTGATACAGGAGAATGGGGCATTTGAGGCCAGCCTGGGCTACAATAGTGAGCCACAAAAACCAAAAGTAGGCTGGGAATGTGGCTTAGTGGTAGAGTGTTTGCTTAGCATTGTAAAATCAATAGCCCCCCAAAAAAAAGATTTTCTACTATTCTCTTTCTCTAAAGAACCCTGAAAAAGACAGCCTAACAGTCCATTCTCCTTTCCATTGAGAAGGACCTCAGGCCTCCTTCTAGCCTGAGGAGCCAGGCTAGCCCTGGGTTTGATTCCTTAGTACCACATAAACAGAAAAATCCAGAAGTGGTGCTGTGACTCAGATGGTAGAGTGCTAGCCTTGACAGAAGCAGCTCAGGGACTGTGCTCAAGCCCTGAGTTCAAGCCCCAGGACTGCCCCCCCCCCCCAAAAAAAAGTACATTTTTGTTATAAACAAGCTACAAGGCATAAATAGTTGTGAAATTGTTATCATAATTAAGGGAGTGAATGACTAAAGAGTATACCAACAAGCAAAGACTATAATTTAACAATTAAAAAAATTTTGTTGCTTCTGCATTTTTCAAAAAATGTTTTTATGAGTTTACATTAATTATACAGATGAGGATTTCATTGTTGCATTTCCACAAGTTTATAATATGTTCTAATTGGCCTCATTCTTCAATTTTTTTTTTTTTTGTTTAAATCAGTTGTGGGGTCTGAACTCTGGACCTGGGCACTGTCCTCAGCTCTTCAGCTCAAGGCTAGCACTCTACCACTTGAGCCACAGCACCACTTCCGGCCATTTTTGCTTATGTGGTGCCGAGGAATCGAACCAGGGTCTCATGTATGCAAGGCAAGTGCTCTACCACTGAGCCACCTTCCCAGCCCTAATTCAGTTTTTTAGCAATTATTTTCTTCCTTTTTTTTTTTTTTTTTTTTTTTGTAAAAGTCCTCAAATATTGAGATAGTAGGAATATGTGATTTATTTTTACCGGATATAGCTACATCAGGATATCACAGGAAGGGTGTGCCCATGTCACTCTGGGTACCTGTGATGTCAGTGAGATAACAGGATATCTAGGGTACCTGACTTGAGAAAGCAGTGCTTTACTGCTGCTTGTTTTTTGGTGTGCTGGTCCTAGGATTTGAACTCATGGCCTGGGACCTGTCCCTGAGCTTTTTTTGATTGAAGCTAGTGCTCTACTGCTTGACCCACAGCTCCATTTCTGACTTTTTTGATGGTAATCATAGATAAAAGTCTCCTGTCTTTCCTACCTTGGTTGACTTTAAACTGTGATCCTTTGAGCTCAGCCTTCTGAGTAGCTAGGATTAGAGGTGTGTGCCACAAGTGCCTAGAATCACTGCTTATTGCTTTCCCCTTTCGCCAAGCTCCTCATGCTAGAAAGAAACCTGAGGTCCTTCTCAATGGGAAGGAGAATGGACTCTGTTAGGCTGTCTTTTTTAGGGTTCTTTAGAGAAAGAGAATAGTAGAATGTCTTTATGTCTTTCCCACTATTGATTTTACAATCTAAGAAAACAGATGAGAGAGTGAGGTTTCTCTATTAATAGAGATTTAGTCTAAGTAATTGACTCATATAATTGTGGTTTTTTTTCCTCCTGGTTCTGGGGCTTGAACTCAGGGCCTGGGCGCTGTCCCCGAGCCTCTTTGTACTTAAGGCCAGTGCTCTTTCACTTGGGCCACAGTGCCACTTCCAACTCTTTTCTGAGTAGTTTATTGGAGATAAGAGTCACAGACTTTTCTGCCCAGGCTGGCTTCAAACCACAATCCTCAGGTCTCAGCCTCCTGAGTAGCTAGGATTACAAAAGTGTGAGCCACTGGCACCCTGCTAATTGTGGAAGTTTTATAAATCCAAATTTCTGATTAGGCTGATGACCCAAGGAAGAGCTTCAGTTTGAGTCTTCTGGCTTAATTGGCCTGCTTGCTAAAAGTCATTAAGGCCTTAAACTGATTGGATGAGAGGCCCAGCCAAACCGGGAGAGTAGTGTACTTGACTCAGGGTCCACTGATTTAAGTGTTAATTACATTTAAAAAAATCCCCCACAAAAATATCCAAAATAGTGTTGGACCCACCATCTGGGCATCATGGCCTGGACAAGTTGATAAATAAAAGTAACCATCCCATCTACCAGAGTTACCAGTATTAAATGGAGTGACATTGAAAATAACATGCACAGAGTCTGGAACATGGAAAAACTTCAGAGGAACTTAATAAAGAAAATGTTAGTTTCTTCCCTACTCTTTCCTAAACCATATTCTTCCTGGTGATTATGCATTTCGCACTGATCCAGATTATGTGACTGCTGTGGTAATGCCTCTTCTGGAAACTAGTGGTCAGTCTTATGTAGCAGACTGTCCCTATTTAAACGCATGTGTTTGTGTTAGAAATCAGTTATGTCTTGATTTAGCATTGTACTCATGGACACTACCTCTTGCAGAGCCTTTCACAGCTCCTTTCTTAGTGGCAGGATAATAACACGATTGTGCCAAGTTGTTTTGACTTAGGTACAGTTCTTTCCATTTCTGTCTGGGTTCCCCTTTCTACTTTTGCCATACGGCCCTGGTGTCTAGTAAAATGCATCTGTATTGGGTCCTTTAGAAGAGCATATTTATATTGACCTTTTTCCTTTTTCTCTCCTCTTTATATTTCTCCCCTTCTCATTATTGGTTTATACTGATAGCTTTCCTCTTGGGCCTCGAGTTTACAGTCACAAATATGTGAACTCTAAACTGATTTCATTCTTGGATTAGAGTCTTGGGGTTATGTAACCCACTTCTTAGATGTGATGGATTGACTTTGATCTAAATTATAGTGGGTAGGGAACTTGATAGAATTTGCATATGACAGTAGTTAGTTAAGATCAACAGCCTTTAGAAACCATTTTGAGAATGAATTTTGCTTTTGGCCATTATCTAAGTAACAACAAATTACTCTGAGACAGCCCATTTTCATGGTCAGCAAAATAGGTATAATTACACTTCCCAATTCACAGGTTTGTTGTGAAATGAGGAGGAATGTATGTGCTTAACTTACACAGTCAGTAAATATTTAATTATTTTATGTTATGCAATTTCTCAATGCACTTGTTTACTACCTCTAACTCAGATTATAATAGTTAAATAATTTCTAATAGTTAAAAGCTATTCTGCAAAATATAAAAATCATTGTAACCAAAGTTCTGTTTCACAAATAATACATATGTGGCTTATTTTTAACTTATTTTGGTGGTACTGGAGTTTTGAACTCAGTACTTGGTGCTTGCTAGGCAGGTGCTCTCTCATTGAAGCCACATTCCAGCTTCACATGTGACTAATTTTTTTGCCATGTGTGTGTGTGTGTGTGTATATAGAGAGAGACAGAGAGACACACACACAGGGAGAGACACAGAGAGAGAGAGACCCTGACACACCAAAGAAATGCATCAGGCTATTTCTGGTATTTTTTTACATGTTATTTTGAGTGGTAAAATGAGAAGGAAAAATATGGGAGTAAATAAATTCTTTTAGGTTTTTAGAACTACTTTCTGTTCTTGATAGCAATACTAAAATGATAACATTTAAAAATTATGTTTAAGTAGCTGTACAAAAGGGGTTTCAATTCAACATGTCAATTTGTGAGTACAATGAATCTTTTTTTGTTCTTCTTTATCTCTCCCAACCCTGCCTATCCCCTCTATTTACCTAACTCATTTTCACTAGGCACATTGAATATTATGACTGCATTTGCCCATCATTTTCTATTCATTTTTCTGTTCCCCGCTTCACCTCCATCTACAATACATGTTCCAGCTTCCTAGTATTCATTTTGTTAAATTGTAAGTTAGTTGTTCAAAGGTCACACCATTGGAGTCCTCCCTGTGTATATCATATTGACACTGTCTTTCTGATAGCTGGGTTTTTAATGCCTTTTTTCCCCCCAGTCCTAGGGCTTGAACCCAGGCCTGGCCATTGTCCCTGAGCTTCTTTTGCTCAAGGCTAACACTCTACCACTTGAACCACAGCACCACTTCTGTATTTTTCTGTTTATGTGGTACTGAGGAATGGAACCCAAGACTTTATGTGTGGTAGGCAAGCACTCCACCACTAAACCACATTTCCAGCCCAGTTTTTTAATGATTTACCATCTAAAGCTAACATATAATTTCTGTGGAAGTTAATTTCAGTTTATGTTTTAGTATCAGCCCTGCCACCAAGTTATGTTGATTGGACCAGTTACATAACTCTGGGTTTCATTATAGTAACTTGTAAGATAGATAAGAGGATTAGATCTGCTGACCTCTGCTACCTACCTGTCTGCTAGTAGCTCTTGTCTGTAGGGCAATGTATACAAGCAGTGTGGATGTGGGCACAAATTCTGGCTTTTGCTGAAACATTAATTGCTTTTGGTAAATTGGACCTAAATAGTATTTCTATCATGACTTTGAATAAGATACAGATCCATTATCCTTTTTTTTTTTTTTGCCAGTACTAGGGCTTGAATTCTGGCTTGGGTACTGTCCCTGAGCTCAAGGCTAGTACTCTACCACTTGAGCCACAGAGCCACTTCTGGCTTTTTTGAATAGTTTATTGGAGGTAAGATTCGAATGGACTTTCCTCTTCAGACTGGCTTCAAATGGTGCCTGCACAGATCCATACTTTACAAAGTATATTTACGTTAAAAATTAGTCACTCTACCTCTGATACCATGTTTATATAGAACATTATATTTCAGATTTTAAAGTTTTCTTGGTTATCAGCAGATTGGAGAAGAAAAAATATAGGCAATGAAAAGACCTCAATAATATTTCTTTAAAAAAAATTAGTTGTACAAAGGAGTTACCAGTCAACAGATCAGTTTATGAGTACAATGCATCTTGATCAGTGTCACCCCTTTCATCCTTCTCCCCCATCTCTCCCAACCTGATCCTTCCCCTCCACTTTTGTAGGATATGCATTGCATATTATGACTACAGTCTCTTGCTTCCTGTCTTCATTAGTCTATTTCTCTTCCCCGACACCCTTCCCCCTACCTTTCAAGTACCAATTTCCTGGTATTCATTTTGTTGGACTGTGAGTTAGTTTTTCTTAGGAATTACACCTTTTGAATTCTCCCTTGCAAATAACGTATTTCGGTTAATACATTTGTGTACACTTGTATACAACTTGACTGTGCTTCCTGTTTGACTCCATTCTGGTGCCTTCCATAATGTCTTCAACTTGGTAGGTCTTTTTATGTATTTTGTCTTCTTGATATGATGATTCTTTTTTTTTTCTGGCAATCACCTAGAACAAACTTATATTTGCTTTTATTTTATTGTTTATTTTTATTTATTTATATTATTATTTTTTTATTGTGAAAATACTGTACAGAGGGGTTACAATTACATGGGTAAGATAATGAGTACATTTCTTATCAAGTATTGTAGCCTCCTCCTTTGTTTCCCCTTCCCATTCCTTCCCATCCTCCCCCGCCCCCCCCCACCCCCACCCAATCCTCCCCGCCACCCCCCCCCCCACCAAAGTTGGGAAGTATGATGATTCTTAATAAAGAACTTTGAATGGGAAAAATAAGCATAAATTACATTAAGTGAGGAGTAATATATGGAAGAGTAAAATGAAATACACAACATAGAAGTGTCTAATACATTGGTAATAATAATTGCCTATTATTTATTGACAACTTTACCTGCCCTGGATACTATGCTATATATTTGATAGGTATTCACTTTCTTAATCCCTATAACTATCCCATGAGGTAATTAGTTCCATTTTTGAATTTTTGTCCTCTGAGGTTTGAATTTAGAGCCTTGTACTTACTAAGCAGGTACTTTTCTAGTAGAACACCTGACTAGCAAGGCATGGACCTAAGCTTATCTTCTAACCCAGTACTACCAAAAATATCCAAACAAATGAAAAAGAAAACCCTCTAAAATTTCAGCGATTCAATCCAAGAATTACTGTATGGAGTCTTTATTTGTTCACTCAGAGATTGGGTAGTTGATGGAGGTTTCTTGTCAACATATTTTCATGGCTGTATCCCTAGAAAAAGAATGTGGAAGATCTAACATAAATATTCCAATTTGCCAGTGACACATCATCATCTTTCCCAATTCCTTGGAACAGAACTGGTTCTATTACTGCACCTAGTCCCGGGACAGGAGACAGAAAATACTGGTTTTGGAATGCCTGGAAGAAGAGATGGCACTAATTACTACCTTACTCCACCGGTGACTTACCCACCTATCCACCTACTCAGTGCTTCTCCTTTTCTCTGTCAGACACTGGGCTAGGTCCTGGGGAGGTAGAGATGATTGTATTTGGAAGGACCTCATATTGTATCTGAAAAACATGGAAAAGCACTTAAAAGTTTTATAATTTCTTATCATGCTAGAACTCACACATTAAAAAATATCACTGAGTAAGGCATGTCTATTTAATATTTTCTCTTTCCTCTTTATAATAGCTCACTGATGTGATATGTATATATGTTAAGACACATGATAAAAAGGAACTTACTTATTCAGTAATTTAAAATAATTAAAAATGTGTGATAGGAAAAATTATAAATATCTTTCTTTATAGCTCACACAATCTTTCCTTCCTTCCTTCTCCCTTTCTCTTTTTCTCTATCTTTCCTTCCTCCTTCCTTCCCTTTCTCCTTCCTTCCTTCCTTCCTTCCTTCCTTCCTTCCTTCCTTCCTTCCTTCCTCTCTTTCTTCCTTCCTTCCTTCTTTTCTTCCTTCCTTATGCTTGACAAATGCTTCACCAGGCCCTACATATCTGTTTTGAATTACAATTCCTTTTTGAAACATAATTTTTGTGTGTGTGTGATATTGGAGTTTGAACTCAGGGTCTCATGCTTGCTGGGTACTGTACCATTGAACCAGGCCTCTATCCTTTTTTTTGTCGGTCATGGGGCTTGAACTTGGGGTGCTTTCCCTGAGCTCTTCAGCTCAAGGTGAGTGTTCTACCACTTGAGCCACAGTGCCACTTCCAGTTTTTCTGATGGTTAATTGGAGATAAGAGTCTCATTGACTTTCTTTGCCCAGGCTGGCTTTGAACCTCATTCCTCAGATCTTAGCATCCTGAGTAGCTAGGATTACAGGTGTAAGCTACTGGCGCCCAGTGCTTGGTTCCATACTTTTTTTTTTTTTTTAAACTTTTTTTTAATTGTAAAAATACAGTTACATGAGTAATGAGTATATTTCCGATTGAGCATTGTTACCTCCTCCTTTGTTTTTCCCCTACCATCCCTTTCTTCCCCACCTCCCCAACTCCTTCCTTTCGCCCCTCTCCCCAAGTTGTAAAGTTTGTTTTCAACATAGTGTCTTGTATATCTTATTGTTACAATGGGTTGACCTGTATCCTTATTTTAGCATTTTGTTATTTCCCTTCCTGTCCCCAAATTATAAAATGTATATACAAGATGCAGGGCACCGGAATCAAATACAGTGAAAATGGGTTATACTATGGCAGAAGAGCATATAAAAGAAACAAAAAAAAATCATATACTACATTATAAATATGTTAAAAAAACAAGAAAGAAAAAAAACCCACCGTGTCCCTATCTTGGGGTTCATTTCACTTAACATCATCTTATATGGTCATATGTACATAACTTTTGACCTTTTTTGCTTGTCCTAGACATATATTAGGATAGTATATGTCTAGGACATACTGTGCAAATAAGGGAAGCCATGAGACCTATTTTTCTTTGAGTCTGGCTTACCTCACTTAATAGTTTGAGATAGAGTCTTACTTTCTACCCAGAAGCATAACTGGAACATGATCTGTTTATCTTATACTTCCTGTGGTAGCTGGCATGCCAGACTTGTGCCACCACGCCCAGCTATTGGTTGAGAAGGGGTCTTAGTGGTTATGCCTGGGCTGGCTTCAGAAGGTAATCCTCTTGATCTCAGCCTCCCAAGTAGCTAGGGTTTATAGGTGTGAGCTATCAGCACCTGGATGAAATAGATTATTTAATTGTGCCTCATACAGATTTTACTTAATCAAGTCATTAAGGAATATTTGTAGCCAATTTTTAATCTGTTGTTTCTAAAACCTATGATTTATCACTGACATGATACCTCTGCATTCTAAAGTAAGTAAAAATAGACATAACAAATCTGTTATGTCTATTTTTTTTTTATTTCTTTGCATTCAGTCCTTATGACCATTTTGTGGGTAGAAATGAAACTACTGTTTTTAGAAGTGAAACTACTGGGCTTCAGTAAGATTTTAAAAAAAATAGCCCATTTGAATTCCAGCTACTTGGGAGGTAGAAATTGGTAAGATCGAGGATGAGACCACCTCAGGCAAAAAAGTTGCTGAACCTCATCACAACCAATAAGTTGGTCATGGTGGTGCACCTCTCTGATCTATTCAAGAGGATAGTCAGAATCTCATCCCAAGGCCAGTCCTGACAGAGATGAGAAACTCTATTCAAGGAATAAAGCAAAAAGGGCTAGAAGCATACTTAAGTGCCAAGGCCTGCGTTCAAACCCCAATACTACCAAAAAGGAAGAAAGTACAAACAGCATGGTGCCACTTATTTAGTGAGACAGGAAGCAAGAGAACAGGGAGGCACGCGTTTGCTCTTTTACAACAACTCACTTTCACAATAACTCTGAGTTAATTCCTCAGTAGACAGTGCCTCCAGTGACCTAATTAACTCTCATAGGTTTTACCTCTTAAAGATTCCACTAGCTCCTAACATCTCTATGCTGAGGGCCAAGCTTCTTATACATGATCCCTTGGGGACAGACCACATCCAAACCATTGCAAATATATCTCCAAATATACTCATGTGCCTATTGTGTGCAAGGCACTGTTCTAGGCACTGAGGGAAGAGAAATAACATTGTAGACACAGGGAAGATCAATTATAAGAAGCTCAGAGTTCAGTGTATGTCTGGGAAGAGCAACGGTAAGACCAGTATTGATGGAGTCATATATCCAAAGGACAACTGGTAGGGAAGAAGGGCAGGAGGACATGGCAAAGTGAGCCAGACTGTGAGGACACAAGGGCCATTATATAGAAGTTAGATCTTAGCCAGGTGCTGGTGCCTCATAGGTACTCAGGAGTCTGAGATTTTAGGATCAAGGTTCAAAGGCAGCTTGCATGGGAAAATTCGTGAGACTCATCTCCAATAAACCACTGAAAAGTCAGAAGTAGAGCTGTGGTTCCAGTGGTAGAGCGCAAAAATGTTAAGGGACAGAGCCCTAGTACTGGCACAAAACCAAACCAAACCCCAGGAGATGAAAAACCTTTGGAGCACTAGGAGCAGAAGAGTGACATTCTGACTAAGGTCTTATGTTTTAACAGACACGTTTCAGCTATTGTATTGAGACTATAGAACGGGAAGTGGGTGATTGCAGAAAATTTTAGAGGTGGTGTTGGCTTGAATGAGTGCTGCAATGGAAGTGTGGGAAGTAATTCCAGTTCAGGGTATTTTTTATTTTTTTATTTTTATTTTTTATTGTGAAAATACTGTACAGAGGGGTTACAATTACACGGGCAAGATAATGAGTACATTTCTTATCAAGCATTGTAGCCTCCTCCTTTGTTTCCCTTCCCATCCCTTCCCAGCCTCCTCCCGCCCCCACCCAATCTTCCCCCCCCCCCCACCAAAGTTGTAAAGTTCATTTTCGACATGACAATTTGTACTTCTCATTGTTGCAACGGGTCCACCTGTATCCTTATTTAAACGACTTGTTTTTCCCCTTTCCCTCCACAAATTATACCGACATCAAATACAGTGGAAGCAGGGGTTATACTGTGGGGGAGGGACATACAAAGCAACAAAGAAATAATCTTATGAATGCATTAGAAACAAATGCATGAAAGAAAAAAAGAACATTTAAATACATATGTTAGGGTTCATTTTCTTAACATCACCTTATCTGACCTTTTCTGCTTGACTCATACATATACTAGATATTGCAAATAAGGGAAATCATGGGACCTATGTTTCTTTGGGCTTGGCTTACTTCACTTAATATAATTTTTTCCAAGTCTTTCCATTTCCTAACAAATGGGGCAATGTCATTCTTTCTGATGGAGGCATAGAATTCCATTGTGTATATATACCACATTTTCTTGATCCATTCATCTACTGAGGGGCATCTGGGTTGGTTCCATATCTTAGGTATAGTAAGTAATGCTGCAATAAACATAGTTGTGCTGGTAGCAGTTCAGGGTATTTTTTTTTTTTTTTTTGATCCGGTCATGGGGCCTGAATTCTGGGCCTGGATGCTGTCCCTCAGCTCTTCAGCTCAAGGCTAGCGCTCTACCACTTGAGCCACAGCGCCACTTCCGGTTTTTTCTTTTTTGCTTATGTGGTGCTGAGGCATTGAACCCACGGCCTTATGCATGCAAAGCAAGCGCTCTACCACTGAGCCACCTTCCCAGCCCAGTTCAGGGTATTTTTAAAGGTACAGCTGAGAAGGGGTATTTGATGAATTAGACGTCGGGTGTGAGATGAAGAGGAGCAGAGGATGACTGCAAGATGATTAGTTGGAAGATCAGATTGCTGTTTTCAATGATGTGGAAGGTTGCAGAAGTAAGTTTGGGGAAGGAGCTGAACTTGCTTCCAGATAGGATATTTGAGTCGGGTTTAGAAGAAAGATGGGGAAATGACTAATTAAGACACAGCACTTTTTTGTGCCCATGAATCTGAAAGCACAACTTAAGGTGTACAGCTGTAGGGAGAAATAGGTGGTACAGAAAGGCAGGGCTGGAAGCAACAGTAGACAGAGAGCAGAAATATTGAACTACATATTTACAAAAGAAAAACATCATAACAGAACACAAAGCAAAATGATAGTGAAGGGAGAATCCCCTTTCCTCCTACGAACTGATCTGTAAGCAAAAGACCAGGGGGGAAAGCTCCACAGCTCATTCTGTAAAGGTGAAGTTGAGGATGGGAGATTTTGATGTTTCTTTGTGGAGGTTCTCTAGGTCTGAGTCAAAACCAGACTTCTCCTGGTAAGCCAATTATCAATTCAAAAAAATGATCAAGAATCTACATATATACCAGGCACTGGAGACTACAGGTATACTGTCCCTGTGATGCTCGTTTTCTGGCTGTGCAATCCAAATATAACAAGCAAATAAATGATTGCAAGTTACAATGCTTGAAGGAAATAAGCAGGATGATGTGTGTACATTTAAGCAGTACAATGGGTAGACTAGCCTGTATATTAGGGAGGTTCTTATGAGGAAGGAATGTCGGACCTGAGAGAAAGGAGAGAGATGAAGCCCTATGTCTTGAAATATTAATTATTTGTGGCTCTTCTTTCTCCTGTGGTCCTTGCAACGATCAGGTTGGGTCGTTGCTGTCCTTATCTGTTATTTTCTCTCACGTAGGGCTGACCCTTGCGGCAGCCATCTATTACTGTCCCCACACTTACTACGGGGTTCTCCCGGCTTTCTGCGGAGCCCCTTCCACGGCTGTTCCCCTGGCTTGTCACACCAATCACCTCTCTGCTATTCCAGGCACTCTTCTGCTCAGAGTCTGTATAACTCTTTATTGTTCGCTTTATTCAGAATAAAGTCCTGGAGCATTAAAAGCCTTTCACGATGACCCCAGACCACCTTTCCAGTTTGCTTATCTACTCTCCACATATGCTTTCCTGTCTCTGTTTCTTAGCCCACATTGTTCCCTTTGTCTGAAATGTCTGTTGACCTCTGGTTGCTTTATCATTCCCATCCCTGTCTTATGTCCCCTCTCAAATACTGTCATCTCCTGAAGCCAGTCGCCTGTAGAGTGTGTGATTGATCAGATCTTTCTTTATACTTTGGTCTTGGTGTAGTTTTTTTTCTTTTAGTGGTAGTGGGATTTGAACTCAAGGCATTATACTTGTACAGGAATTCTAGTGCTGAGCCATGCCTCCAGCTTTTCACTGGTTATTTTTGAGATAGTATGTGCCTGGTCTGTGATCTACCTGGACCATGATCCACCTATTTTAGGCTTGTCAAGCTGAGATCACAGGCATGTACCACCTTGACAGCTTCTTTCTGTTGAAATGGAGTCTTGGAGAATTTTCTGCTTGGGCTGGAACTGTAATTCTCCCATTTTAGCTTTTCATTTGGCTTAGGATGACAGGTTTGTGCCACTGCTTTCAGCTACCTCCTCACATTGCACTCTGGTCCTCCTATTCTCAGCTTGCCAAGTAGCTAGAATTACAGGCATGATCCACTGGTTGGATCATGGCTGGCACCTACCATATTCTAGCCCTAACTATGACTTTTCTATTTTTTTTTTTTTTGTGGGGCCTGAACTTTGGGCCTGGGCGTTGTACCTCAGCTCTTCAGCTCAAGGCGAGCGCTCTACCACTTGAGCCACAGTGCCACTTCTGGCCTTTACTGCTTATGTGGTGCTGAGGAATCAAACCCAGGGCCTCATGCATGCAAGGCAAGCACTCCACCACGGAGATACCTTCCCAGCCCCAAGCTATAGATTTTTTTGTATCCTTCTATTATCCTTTTCCCACTTTTTGAGACAAGGTCTTGCTTTGAGCCCAGAATGGTCTCAGATTTCTGATCACCCTGCCTCTTCCTTCCAAGTGCCAGGATTACAGGGGTGTACCACCCTGCCTAGATTATTATTCCCATAAAGAGGAATATTCTTTAAGAGCAGGAATAGTGTTCTGTGAACATCCATACTTCTCCATGGGATATGCATATGTTTTTATCTAGAATATTGTCCTCTCAAATCTGAAGCATTCATATCTTTTCCCATACATTGAGATAAAGAAGGTGTACGTATGAGAGATGTGGGGATAGTGTGGAAACTTACCTCTCAATTCTCACTTCTTTTTGGAGTACAAGATAGAAAGTTAGATAAGAAGACTTACTTGAAATGAAAATTCTCTGGTTTGGTTGTCTGGAAGCTGTGGCAGTAAGGTTAGGCTGTTCCTTCTCAACGTGTTTAACACAGCAAGAGTTATGGAGGAGTGACACATTCTCTGTTTTTTACTTTTTATTTTATTTTATTTTTTGCCAGTCCTGAGGCTTGAACTCAAGGCCTGGGCACTGTTCCTGAGCTTCTTTTGCTCAAGGCTAGCACTCTACCACTTGAGCCACAAAACTACTTCTGGCTTTTTCTGTTTATGTGGTACTGAGGAATCAAACCCAGGGCTTGCATGCTAGGCAAGCACTCTACCACCGAGCCACATTCCCAGCCTGTTCTTTATTTTGTGTATTAATAGGTGAGGGTTAGGGGAAGGATGAAGCGTGAGACATTGACAGGTGAGGGTTAGGGGAAGGATGAAGAGTGAGACATTGACAAAAATATCTTGAAGGCCACCTTGGCAGGGGGTGTGGCTCAGTGATAGAGCTTGTGTATTTGTGATAAGTGCATGTAAGGTGCAAGGTTCAATCCCTAGCACCAAGACAATAGTTAAGAAAAAAAATAAAGGCTGAATTATTTACCATAGCTAAGACATGGAACCAACCCAGATGCCCCTCAGTAGATGAATGGATCAAGAAGATGTGGTATATATACACAATGGAATTCTATGCCTCCATCAGAAAGAATGACATCGCCCCATTTGTTAGGAAATGGAAAGGCTTGGAAAAAATTATATTAAGTGAAGTAAGCCAGGCCCAAAGAAACATAGGTCCCATGGTTTCCCTTATTTGCAATATCTAGTATAGGTATGAGTCAAGCGGAAAAAGTCAGATAATGTGATGTTAGGAAAACGAAACCTCAAATATGTATTTTAATGTTTTTGTTTCTTTCATGCATGTGTTTCTAACGCATTTATAATATTATTTCTTTGCTGCTTTGTATGTCCCTCCCCCACAGTGTAACCCCCGCTTTCACTATATTTGATGTCAGTATAACATGTGGAGGAGATGGGGACAAACAAGTCGTTTAAGGATTCAGGTGGACCTGTTGCAACAATGAGAAGTACAAAATGTCATGTCAAAACCAGCTTTACAATGTCGGTGGGGGGGGGGGGGTGGGGGGGTATGATTGGTTGGGAGGGAGGGGGGAGGCTGGGAAGGGAGGTGAAGGGTAAACAAAGGAGGAGGCTGCAATGCTTGGTAAGAAATGTATGCATTATCCTGCCCATGTAATTGTAACCCCTCTGTACAGTATGTTCTCAAATAAAATAAAATAAAATTTAAAAAAAAGAAAAAAAAAATAAAGGCTGCTTCTATGGTAATTGTTTCACCCATATTTATTAGACAGTCACAGTAAGTGTCTTATGGTTTGGGATTTCTAGAGGCTTCTTTGTAAAATGAAAATCCCAAACCATAAGACATTTACTGTGGCTGTCTAATATATCTAAATGGCTATATATATATATATATATATATGCTACACACACACAAACACACACACATCCTTCTACATATGTCAGTTCAAGTTACTCAGCAATGGCACAATTGGAGACAGAAAAGCAGCTGTATGTCTCTATCAAGTCCATTGTATTATCTTGCTTGTTGCTCATATTTTGTGGACCACCTAAATCAGGAAAATGTTGGTTGTTAAAGTCTGATTTCCTTTGCTTTCTCTGAGCGGGGCTGCATTGGGGCATACAGTCCGTAGAAGTGCAAGGAGAACTTGCCCATTGCTCTCTGAAGGTTCACTGAGGTAAACTGAAGGCAGACAGATTAAATAGGAGAAAAGGTAAACAAATATATTAACATATCGCTGGTATGTCATTACATTCTTATAGGGGAAAAGGGGCAATAGGAGAATGCAGGCATTTGGGGGGGTCTTAAATGATTAATAGGGAAATTAGTGGCCTGGGAGATGGAAATTAGCTTCTAACCTGATTATCTTCATATCTGGAATGAGTCCAAGGAACAGACAATATCTTGTGATACAATCATTCTAAGTGTGAGTGTGATTATATTCCTCTGTCTTCTATGACAGATAATGAGATTTAGTGGGAGGGTACCTGGAAGGCAGTTCTATTCTCTTTGTATGATATGTTCTTAGTACAGATAAAGGAATATGTCCTTAACCACTTTTATGAGAAGCCTAGCTTTGTGGACCATGATTGAAATTTTATTATTCTGCCACTGAAGTAGAAATATAGATTCATAATCTTTAGCATGGGGTGTGATGAAAATATATCAGAGTATATAAAATTTTTATGCATAAAACTATTTCTGCAGTTTATGCATTTCTCAAAGATCCATAATTTATTCAGCAATGAATGTGTGCTGTAGGTATATTACACATACAACAGCTTTAGTGATGGACAGAAGCCACAAAGAAAAGCATATCACATATCAAGCCATATCATATTTTGTATATAAGAGGCTCTCACTGCCACTGAGATATTTGCTAATGCTAGCTGATTCCAAGACAGTTGCAATAAAAAAAAAAAAAATTGGTTTTGCAAGTCTTCCCCCACTGCTCTGATTTTGCGCTTGAACTTAGGGCATGGGCGCTGTCCCTGAGCTTTATTGCTCAAGACTAGTGCTCTACCACTTGAGCCATAGCTCCACTCCTGGCTTTTTTGGTGATTAATTGTAGGTAAGTGTCTCATAGACCTCCCTGCCTGGGCAAGCTTTGAACCATGATCTTCAGAGCTCAGCCTCTTGTATAGCTAGCTAGGATTATAGGTATGAGCCACCAGTGCCTGGCTTGCAAGTCATATTTCTTTTTCTTTTCTTGGCCAGTCCTGGGGTTTGAACTCTGGGCTTGGGCACTGTCCTTGAGCTTCTTTTGCTCAAGGGAAGCACTTTACCACTTGAGCCACAGTGCCACTAATGGCTTTTTTGAGTAATTTATTGGAGATAAGAGTCTCATCGGGGTTTCCTGCCTAGGCTGCCTTCAAAATGTAATCCTCAGATCTGAGCCTCTTGAGTAGCTAGGATTATAGGTGTGAGCCACTGGCGCCCCGCTATGTCGTGTAAGCATTCAGAACATATTTTTGCAATTAAAAAAAATCATTCTGACTCTTAAAATGGCAATTCTAGACATGATATAAACTATTTATTTGTACATGTGTTTGGCAGTGGTTTCAGACTTACGAAACACGGGCTGGTTATACTTCCAAAATCTATGAACAATACACTAAGCCCCCACTTCCTTCAGGCTCTTGCTTGGCACTTGCACAGGTACATTAGCCTTACTTTTTTAATTAATTTTTTTTTATTGTTACTAAGGTGATGTACAGAGGGGTTACTGTTTCATAATCAGATAATGAGTACCTTTTTTGGGGGGGGTTAATATCACCCCTTCCTTTGCTCTCTCCCTCCTTTTCCCACCCACAAGTTGTATAGTTCATTTTTAACATGGTGCCTATTGAGTACCACTGCTGCATTTGTTCACCCTTTGTTTTTTAAAATTGTATCTATTAGAAAATGAGCCTGAAGACATGGAGTAACTTATTCAAGCTCAGATAGCTATTAAATAACAGAGTTGGCCCTCAGATTCAGGACTGTCTTCTAGTTACTCTCCTTTTCCTTCTACACCATACAACATTTGTGGTCTTGAGAAGTAGAGAAGTTTTTAAAAAGCTCTTAAAAGTTTTAAAAAATACCATGGGTCCTGGTTATATTTTATAAATGTGTGTGTGTGTATATGTGTGTGTGTGTGTGTGTGTGTGTGTGTATGTGTGTGTTGTGGGATTTAAGTCTTTGTTACTAATGGCACTTTTTTTTAACCCTTTTTAAAATATTGTTGTAAAGGTGATGTACAAAGTGGTTACATTTACAAAGGTCAGGGAATGGGTATATTTCTTTTTGAACAGTATCACCTCTTCACTCAATTTCTCCCAGTTTATTCCCTCCTGACTCCTCTTCCTCACAAGTTGTATAGTTCATTTTCAACATAGTTTAGTGAGTATCACTGCTGCATTTGTTCACCCTTTGTCTCAACGTTTCTTTTTTTAAATTTTTTTATATTAAAAAAATTTTTTTCTTTCTTATGTTGCCCCCCACAAATCCCCCCCCCCACAACGTTTCTGTCTCCCCTTCCCCCTCCTACTCCCCCTCCCCCAACAGACAAACTACTGGCACTTTTTATAGGCTTTCCTGATAAGCATATGGTTAGTATGTTTGGCCAACATCATTATGATTTAATAGCTCAATTTTAAAAAGGGATTACAAAACAAACAATGGTCTTGATTCATCCCATAAGAAAGTAAGGAAGTACTTGTTATCCTTTGCCAGTACATTTTTATTTTTATGCAGTTTGAACCATGGGTCACACTGCAGACACTGTCCTTTAAAACTGTCGGAAACTGCTGCCACTTCCTGAGCACCAATGGCCTCTTCCGCTGAGGGAGCAGCACTGTAGCAGTGTGGAAAAGCCTTGGCGACAACTCTCCTTGGTGCTGAACTGCCTCATTTCCCTTGAACAAAACACCAGCCTGGCTTTTTCTGTGGTTATTTGGAGTTGGAATCTGATGGGAGTTTTCTGCCCAGGCTAGCTCTGAGCCCTAATCCTCAGATCTCAGCCTCCTGTGGAGCTAGGATTAGAGGCATGAGCCACAGAGGCCCGGCTGAACAATTGGCTTTAAATGACTCTGGAGTCTAAAACAGTTTTCATTTGTGTTTTTTGTTCATGTGGTGTAATGTGTGTGTGTGTGTGTGTGTGTGTGTGTGATGTGTTTCTACATATAAAAAGTTCCATACAGAAACAAACATATTCCTATGTATGTTAATATTATATAACATGTTTCTATAAATATGCTTCTGTATTATGTGTGTGTGTGTGTGTGTGTGTGTGTATTTTTCTTTTTTTCTTTTTTCTTTTTTTTTTTGGGGGGTCCGGTCGTGGGGCCTGAACTCTGAGCCTGGGCGCTGTCCCTCAGCTCTTCAAGGCTAGTGCTCTACCTCTTGAGCCACAGCGCCACTTCCAGCTTTTTTCTTTTTGCTTATGTGGTGCTGAGGAATCGAACCCAGGGCCTCAGGCATGCAAGGCAAGTGCTCTACCACTGAGCCATCTTCCCAGCCCAATGTGTGTGTATTTTTCTATATGTAGATTTAAAAGGGAAAAGAATTGATACTGAAGTAGGTTATGTCCTTAGGCCTGAAGCCCAGAATTGTTGCAGGCTCAAGAAGGTTTTACAGATAACGCAGTTTGTTCAGCAAATTCTGCAAAAAAGAAAAAAAAAATCCCCCAGACTGTTCCAGCCACCCAGTATTTTAGGAAGTAAGTCTAAATTTACTAACAATGCTGAATTTCACTTCTGTATAAGCTTTGCAACATAAAGAAGGAAAAAAATGCAGTTTGTGTCTCAAAAAGACTAACTCTGGGGTGGTGGGATGGGATGGGGTGGGAAAAAAAAGACTAACTCTGAATTGTTGCAGGGCTGCTTGATTTGGGGAACCTATACCCCCATGCAGCCACCGGCTTGTGGAAGCGACAATAGAAACTCCCATAATTTTGTTTTTTTGCTGATTGCATTATAACAATGTTTTCTGTACATCTCTTGGTAAGCTCAAGGGTGGCAACCATGCATCTTGTGTGTCAGGGGTTCTTAAAGGCTTGAGCACCGGGGCTGGGAAGGTGGCTCAGTGGTAGAGTGCTTGCCTTGCATGCCTGAGGCCCTGGGTTTGATTCCTCAGCACCACATAAGCAAAAAGAAAAAAAGCCGGAAGTGGAGCTATGGCTCAAGTGGTAGAGCGCTAGCCTTGAGCTGAAGAGCTGAGGGACAGCGCCCAGGCCCAGAGTTCAGGCCCGGCGACCGGACCCAAAAAAAAAAAAAAGGCTTGAACACCAAGGTTCATCTTTTCTCTGTATACATCCCACAAGTCCAGGGGGCTGTAGGTGGATCAAGTCAAGTGTGTTTCAAGTGATGTACATGCCAAGTGAAGCATGGTATCTTGACTCTCCATCCCTTGCTCACCTAGTGCAGGCTTAGATGATGCTGTGACTTTTAAGATCAGTCTTTGTGATGTTGGTCAGATGAATTGTGCTCACAAACTGACATGTTGATCTGAAACCTCAACTACTGAAAGATAATAATAATAAAAACCCAAACAACAGCACAAAGATCAACCTTTAAAAACATAACCAAAGAAGTAAATTTGCAAGAAAAAAAAATCATTGTCATGTGTGCCAAACATTACACATTGGTCACCTCATTGTGTACATGCTGCTCAGTTATGGTCTCTCATTCCCTCCTCTCCCCTCCTCTGCCCTCCTTTCCCTTTCCCTCCTCTCCCCTCTCCCTGTCTTTCAGTTTCAGTTCAGGCCAGCAGCATGGTGGGGTATTTCCTTTTTCTCTTCCAGTCCAGCCTTACTAGGCTCTAGTTACACCCCACTTCTTCAACTGACCCATGCTGGTATGAGCTATCCTTCCTTGAATTCCCTATTACCTACTGTCTGTAGCACTTATTTAACTGTTTACTGTGTTCTACTGGGAGAATTGCCTGAAATTGTGTTCTTCAAGTAGAACTATCACACTCACGGGGGCATAAACATTCAGGCCATTTAGATTTTTTAAGAAATAAAATTAATTTCTATTTCTGAAGCTTGGTTGTTCACTAGTATGCAAATTTGTTAAAAAAAATCAACAACCTGCTCAGCTGAGTTTCTGACACACTATTGATTCATAGCCTTGATTTTGTTAATATTGATCTAAAATCATATAGGCCTACAGAGGTGGATATTTCTTTCATAATGAAGTCAGAGGTTGGAGGCATGGCTTAGTTGTTAGAGAGCTAGCCTATGAGGGAAAGTGGCAGATATCCAGTTCAAGTCCTGGTTGAAAGAGGGAGGGGGGAGGTAGAGAAGGAGGGAGGGAGAAGGAGGGAGAGGGAAAGAGAGAGAGAGGGGAGACAACCCATAACCATAATAGGTGGGTACAGAACACATTCATTTCTTTCTCTTTGGTGTTCTCTAGTTGTTTATTTGTGTTTTCAGACTGTAGTCCTATTTCTTCTGTGTAGCTGGGATTTCAGATGTAAATTGTCACTCCCAGCTTGTTGGCAGAAATGTGGTCTCACGGACATTTTGCCTGGGATGGCTTAAAACTTCATTGCTTTCTGTCTTAACTCCTGCATAACTGAGATTACAGGCATGGGCACTCAGCTTCTGCCCTGGTTTTTTTTTTTCTCTTAATTTCCCATCTTGTTTTTCCTCCCAGTGTTCATGTGCTTGCATAATTAGAGGGTTCCCTGTGGTCTTCTGACATGCTTTGTGTTTCCAAACACTAACAAGAGTGAATTAAATATCATGAAACAATACCATGAGGGGAGACTTGTCTTGTGTTCAGTACACATCCATTTTGTAGATGACTAAAAAGACCATCTCCAAAGTGGAGAACCCTGTGAGGTTTGAGGCTAGGGGATGAATACACTACCCCTTGTGAATAGTTGTAATTATCTTGTTGTTATGGGACGTAAGAATGTAATTGTAAAGGGAGGTGATCCTATAGTGGTAGCAGACTATAATTATTGTCCCTGAGTCAGTTTGTTTCAGTATGTGCTGCTGCTTTTCCACTGATTTACTTATTTATTTACTCTTGAATGAAATATACCTTTGTGGAAGAGTTTTTCTTGGTGGTATTCTTCATCTATCTTTTCCCTATATTTAATACTTCCTTAGTTTTTCTTGACTCAATAAGGACATAATTGTACCTGCTGTTCATATTCTCCAGAATCACATGCCAAATCTGAAAATAACCACGTGGCCGTGATGTGCTTTTATTAATACCACACTACACAATTATTGATGGCCAGCAATCATCAGTTTGTTATAATTTGACAAAGTTTGGAGCCTCTGCTGTGGCCACAGACTTGTACCTACACCACCATGAATGTTTGTAGCTCCATGAGGAAAGTGTTAGTTTTATAAACAAGGCAACCCAGATTCAGATGTGGGAATTGCTTGCAGCATGTGCACATCATCTAGCAGGAAATGTGCCACAGTCAGCATTTCATCCCTGGACTCCCAGGCTCCGGCGCTGGGCTCTTCCCACTGTAGTGGGCTGACTTTCAACACAGTGACCACACAGTGGGGTGGTTGCTGCACTGGTAGCTGTGAGAGGATGAGAGGAGATGGAGCACACTCTGTGGGGCCTGGACTTGTCCTGGAAAGCTTTGCAGAGGGGCCAGCCCTGGGGAGACACTTGGAGGATGAGGTGGTCCTTTGCAAGACATTCCATTTGGAGGAAATTCATCTACAGGAGTCTGGAGACTTGATGTCCAAAATACATACTGGGAACTGGGCAATGAAGAAGAGGTTGAGGAAGGGTAAGCAGGGTCCCAGGACAGGCCTCAGCTCCTTGGGGTTTGCTTTTACTCTATCTCTGAGCTACCACTTGATTGGATCATTTCTCCTCTAACCGCCCTCCCCCGCCCCCAGTCCTGGGGCTTGAATTCTGATCCTGGGCACTGGCCCTGAGCTTTTTTTTTTTTTTTTTTGCCTTTCATATTCTTTTTTTTTTTTTTTTTATTGTAAAGCTACTATACAGAGGGTTACCGTTACATGAGTGAGGTTATGAGTACACTTCCTCTTGAACATTGTTACCCCCTCCATTGTTTTCCCCCTACCATCCCCTCCCTCCCTCCCTTCCCCGAGGTTCTTTTTTTTTTTTTTTTTGATTGTGATTAAATGATTACATAATTTCAAAGTCACAAGTTCATTCTAACTTCCCTGGAGCAAATTGTCTACCACAGTCTGTAATATATAACAGTGTTCACATGTTATATACCATATTTGTGATCAGCAGCATGAGGATATTTAGTAGTGGTTCAACCAGATGAGCGGGAGTTCTTTGTTTCTTAAGTCCTGTTAGTTTTGTCGTATCACCTAACCTTTTGGATTTAGCATCCACTTAGGAGGGAGACCATGTACCGTTTGTCTCTTCGTTCTTGGCTTACCTCGCTCAACATGATTCCTTCTAGCTCCATCCATTTCCCTGCAAATGCCATTATTTTGTCATTTCTAATGGCTGCATAATATTCCATTGTGTATAGATACCACAATTTTTGGATCCATTCATCTGTGGTGGGGCACCTAGGTTGTTTCCATATCCTAGCTATTGCGAACAGTGCTGCAATAAACATGGAGGTGCACGTGTCCTTGTATATTGGTTCCTGTTGTTCAGGGTAGATGCCTAGAAGTGGTATGACTGGGTCGTAAGGGAGGTCAATCTTTAGCTTTCTAAGGACCCTCCAGACTGCTTTCCAAAGTGGTTGTATAAGTGTACATTCCCACCAGCAGTGTAATAGGGTTCCTCTTTCTCCACATCCCCTCCAGCATTTGTCGTTGGCTGATTTGTGGACGTGGGACATTCTGGCTGGGGTAAGGTGGTATCTCAGGGTTGTCTTTATTTGCATTTCCTTCACCACCAGGGATGATGAACATTTCCTCATGTGTTTCTTTGCCATTTTTATTTCTTCATTTGAGAAGTCCCTCTTTAGTTCCCTTGCCCATTTAGTAATTGGTTTGTTAGGTTTGGGAGGATTTAGTTTCTTGAGTTCCCTGTATATACAGGATGTTAACCCCTTGTCTGATATATTGCTGGTAAATATTTTTTCCCAATTAGTTGGTTGTCTTTCTAGCTTAGTTGCGATAGATTTAGCTGTGCAGAAGCTTTTTATTTTAAGGTAGTCCCATTTGTCGAGTCTCTCTCCAACTTGTTGTGACCCTGGGACTCTGTTCAGGAAGTTCCTTCCTGTGCCTATTAGTTCAAGTGTCTCTCCTACTCTGTCCTGCAGTAGTTTCAGAGATTCAGGTTTAATGTTAAGGTCTTTAATCCATTTTGAGTTGATGTTGGTGCATGGTGATAGGCTGGGGTCCACTTTTAGTTTTCTGCATGTGGCTGCCCAGTTTTCCCAGCACCAGCGGTTGAAGAGGCTGTGTTTCTTCCATTGTATGTCTTTGGCTCCTTTGTCGAATATCAGCTGGCTGTAGGCCTGTGGATTTATATCTGGATCTTCTATTCTGTTCCATTGGTCTTCGGGTCTGTTTTTGTGTCAGTACCATGCTGTCTTTGTGATTATAGCTCTGTAGTAGAGTTTGAAGTTCGGCATGGATAGCCCTCCCATATTGTCTTTATCCCCTAGAATTGTTTTGGCTATTCTAGGTCTTTTGTTGTTCCATATAAATTTTTGGACTGTTTTCTGTATTTCAGTGATGTACGTCATTGGGATTTTAATAGGAATTGCATTGAATTTGTATATTAGTTTTGGAAGTATCACCATCTTTACTATATTAAGTCGGCCTATCCAGGAGCATGGGAGGTCTTTCCATTTCCTAGTGTCTTCTGCAATTTCTTTCTTTAACTTTTTATAGTTCTCATTAAATAGTTCTTTTACATCTTTGGTTAGGTTAATTCCTAAATATTTTATTTTTGGGGAGGTTATTGTGAATGGGGTTGCTCCCTTTATTTCCCTCTCTTCCTGTGCGTTATCAGTGTATAGGAAGGCAACTGATTTTTGTGGGTTTATTTTGTATCCTGCTATTTTGCCGAAGTGACTTATGATTTCTAAAAGTTTGGGGATGGAGTTTTTGGGATCGTGGAGGTATAGTATCATGTCATCTGCAAAAAGGGATAGTTTCACTTCTTCTTTCCCTATGCGGATCCCTTTAATGTCTTTTTCTTGCCTTATTGCCCTGGCTAAGGGTTCTAGGACTATGTTGAAGAGGAGTGGAGACAGTGGACATCCTTGCCTTGTTCCTGTTTTTAGGAGGATTGGTTGTAGCTTTTCCCCATTAAGTATAATATTGGCTATTGGTCTGTCATAAATGGCTTTTATTGTTTTTAGAAATGTTCCTTCTATTCCTATTTTCTCCAGAGCTTTTAGCATGAATGAATGTTGAATTTTATCAAAGGCCTTTTCTGCATCTGTGGCGATAATCATGTGATTCTTGACCTTGGCTCTGTTGATATGCTGGATTACATTTATTGACTTACGTATGTTAAACCATCCCTGTGTCTCTGGGATGAAGCCTACCTGATCATAGTGTATTATTTTTTTTATGTGTTTCTGGATTCTGTTAGCTAGAATCTTGTTAAGGATCTTTGCATCTGTGTTCATCAAGGAGATTGGCCTGTAATTCTCCTTTTTGGTTGGGTCTTTGCCTGGTTTGGGGATGAGTGTGATATTGGCTTCGTAGAATGAGTTTGGGATAGCTCCCTCCTTCTCTGTTTCTCTGAAGAGCTTGAGGAGTATGGGTATTAGTTCTTCTTTAAAGGTCTTATAGAATTCTGCTGTGAATCCATCTGGTCCTGGGCTTTTTTTTGTTGGAAGACTTTTGATAGCTTCCTGTATCTCATTATAGGATATTGGCTTATTTAATTGGTTAACTTCTTCTTTGCTCAGTTTGGGTAACTTGTATTTCTCTAAAAATGCATCCATTTCCGCCAGATTTTCTTCCTTTAGAGAGTATAGCTTTTGAAAGTAGTCTGTTAGAATTGTTTGGATATCTTGGGTACGTGTTGTGATGTTTCCGGTGGCATCCCTAATCCTATTAATATGGGTTTCCTCTCTTCTTTTTTTAATTAATCTTGCCAATGGGCCATCAATTTTGTTTATTTTTTCAAAGAACCAGCTTTTTGTTTGGTTTATTTTGGTTATGGTTTTCTGATTTTCTAATTGGTTAATCTCTGCTCTCAATTTGGTTATCTGGCTTCGTCTAGTAGCTTTAGGTCCCATTTTTTCTTGTTTTTCTAGCTGTTTTAGTTGCAACATGAGATTATTTACTTGGTCTGTCTCCATTCTCTTGATGTGGGCACTGAGGGCAATAAATTTGCCCCTCAGGACTGCTTTTGCTGTGTCCCACAAGTTTCTTTGTGAGGTGTTTTCATTTTCATTGAGTTCTAGGAAATGCTTTATTTCTTCTCTGATCTCTTCTGTTACCCAGGCCTTGTTAAGGAGTGTGCTGTTCAATTTCCATGTATTAGAGAAATTTCTGCGGTATGCTTTGTTATTGAGAGCTAGCTTGATTCCACTGTGGTCAGATAGGATACAGGGGATTATGTCGATCCCTTTGTATTTGCTTAAGTTCCTTGAATGAACTATGATATGGTCTATTTTGGAGAAAGTTCCATAAGCTGCTGAGAAGAATGTGTACTGTGTTGTTTTAGGGTGAAATACTCGGTAGATGTCAGTTAATTCCGCTTGAAGTATGGCCTCACTTAATTCGGTAGCTTCTTTGCCAATCCTCTGGTTGGTAGACCTGTCCTTTGGTGAGAGTGGCGTGTTAAAGTCTCCTAGTATTATCGTATTGGGATCTATTTTATTCTGTAAGTTTGAGAGCATTTGTTTAACATATCTGGGTGCACCGATATTTGGGGCATATAAGTTGATGATGGTTATATCCTCCTCTTGGATTGTTCCCTTTATTAATATGTAGTGTCCGTCCTTGTCTTTCTGTACTGATTTTAATGAAAAGTTTATTTTGTCAGATATCAGGATAGCTACACCTGCTTTCTTATTGGGGGAATTTGATTGGTAGATCCTTTTCCACCCCTTCACTCTGAGTTTGTTTGTATGTTTGGCTGAGAGGTGGGTCTCCTGAAGGCAACAGATGGATGGGTCTTGTTTTCTGATCCAGTCCTCAGTTCGTTTTCTTTTAATTGGCGAATTCAGCCCATTTATATTAAGAGAAAGTATAGAGAGATGCATTGTTGTCCCTGCCATTCCGTTTTCCTAAGTTTTTCTTCTTTCCTTTCCTCCTGTGCTTGCTCAGTTAGACTTTGAGTAATGCCTGTTTGGGGCAGGTCCCAGTTCCTGGTTGCTTTCTTCAGGTTGTGTCCCCCCTCTTAGAATTCTTTGTAATGCTGGCTTAATGTTTATGTATTCATTTAGTTTTTCTTTGCTATTAAAAGTTTTCAGTTCTCCATCGAATGTGAATGCTAGCTTTGCCGGGTATATCAGTCTGGGTTGGCAGTTATTGTCTCTCAGGGCTCGTATGGTGCTTTCCCAGGCTTTTCTTGCATTCATTGTTTGTGTGGAGAGATCTGCAGTGATTCTAATTTTTTTCCCGTTGTAGTATAGCTCCTTCTTCATTTTTGCTGCATGCAGGATTGTTTCCTTATTATTCAGATCCATCATTGTTACTATTATGTGCCTAGAAGTGTTTCTCCTGGGATCTTGCTTGTTGGGTGTTCGATAAGCTTTTGTGATGTAGTTAAGATGGTCGTTTTTGAGGTGGGGAAAATTTTCATTGACTATCTTGTTAAATAGGTGTTGCATTCCCTTGCTCTGGAATTCCTCACCTTCGTCCACTCCGATTATGCGAAGGTTAAATTTTTTAGCATTATCTGCTTGCTCTTGAATTTCCCTTTGGTTTAATTTGAGTGATTTTTCCATATCTGTCACTTTTTGGTCCAGTTGGTGTATTCTGTCTTCTGTATCTGACACTCTACCTTCCATTTCATTCACTCTGTTGACCGTGGCTTCTATTGTGGTTTGCATGGTGGAAATGGATCCCTTTATGGATTCAATGTTGGTTCTCAGAGTACTGATCTCACCTCTCAATGAGGTGAGATCAGTATGCATTACCTCTAATTTGGCGTTTATCTCACTTCTTACTGAGGTTTGTGCAGCTTCTATTTTTGCATCCAATTTTTGTTTGATATCCTGTATATCTTTTGATAGTTCATCCTTGTGCTCTTTCAATTTCTGATCCATTTCTCGCTTTATTTCTTGAGTCATTGCCTCCAGCAACCCTTGGATGTAGTTTTTGTCTTCCATTCCTGCTTTGCTCCCACTGGGGCTCTCCCCTGCGTGGCTGCTGGCTTTTGAGGTGAGCTTGCTGTCCTGGGTAGTGGTAAACCTTGTGATTTTTCTCTGTGATTTTCGCATGGGGGTTCAGGAGACTGCTCTTCAATCTTGTTTTGGTGTGTCTGTCTTTGCTTGGTTGCTGATTCTGTATTGGTAGAGTCTGTGCCTGATCTGGATTCTGTTGGGAGCCTATTTCCAGCTGCTATTCACTTAGGATTCTCAGCTCTCTGCTGTAGCAATTCCCGCCTTTGGAAGGGTTGAGCAGCCTAGACTGCTTGTGTTTGCTCCTGCGGGTGCTCTTGGGAAGATCAGATGCTCTGGATGCACTCTCCCAAATACTGGAGTCTGCTATGGGCTCCTGATGTGTTTTTGTTTGTTTGTTTTGGGCTGGTTGTGGGCTTGAACTCTAGGTTTGGGTGCTGTCCCTCAGCTCTTCAGCTCAGGGCTGGCACCCTACCATTTGAGCCACAGCCCCACTTCTGACCCTTTTTGCTTTGTTCAGGCGCCGGTCCCCTGGCCTGGTTCCGGCCCCAGCCTGGAGCGCGCTTGTTAGGCCTGTGCTAATGTGTATACCACCTAGGTTATGCAGCCTGGAGGACACAGTTCAAATTTCTTCTACTGTTGGTAGTCTTGACCCAGGGGCACTGTTCCTGGCTTGAGCATTTAAGCTCCCTTCCAGGGGCACTCTTGCTCTGGCCTGGCCAGCAGAGTGTGCTCCGCCGGCTGGTGGAGCTCTCGAACAGTTCCCAGTTTTAGTGGGTCCTGTGGTCCGGGTGTTGGGGTAGGGAGTCTAGGTCAGGGTCTGGGGATTCCCTCCAGCTCTGGTCTCCCTTGAGGGATTCACTGTCCCCTGTTGGGTACTCACCCTGTAGGTCGTCAGTTGTTGTTGCAGTCCGTCAGTTGTTGTTGCAGTCCGTCAGTTGTTGTTGCAGTCCGAGTTCAGTTGGGGTGGTTGCGGGCTGGGTTGGGCGGCCCCCCGCGGGTCGTTGCGATCGCGATTGGGCGGGTGGTCTGCGGACAGGTCCCTTTGTGGCGCTGCTGGTGCCTGGCGGCTTTGGCGGGATGGAGCCTCTCCGCTCAGGTGGAGAGTGATGGGTGGGGTGGGATCCTCCTGGAGACTCCCGGCTGGTAGGTTTCTCTGTTCCTGGCGATCCGCTGTTCTGCAATCCGGTACCTGGTGATCTGCAAGCAGCCCCCTGTGTCTCTGTGGCTCCGGCAGCCCCCGCCGGGCCGGCTGGCCGGCGGCTTGGCGCACTGCCGCGCGGCCAGTAAAGGTTGGGGGAGGGGTCTTCGCTCTTCTCTGTTCTGAAATTCTTCTTTTCCTCTCTTTCTTTTTTTTGTTATTTTCCACCTCTGGTTTTTTCTGAGTGTTCGTCTTTTTGTTGTTGTCGGTCTCTTGGGGAGATTAAAGGTTGGAACTCGAACTCTCTTTTTGGTTGGAGAGAGCTGTGGCGTTTCCCTACTGCCCCGTCGCCATCTTGGTCCCCCCTCCCTGAGCTTCTTTTTGCTCAAGGCTAGTGCTCTACCACTTGAGCCACAGCTCCACTTCTGGCTTTTTCTGTGACTAATTGGAGATAAGGATTTCATGGACTGGCTTCAAAACTATGATCCTCATGTCTCAGTTTTCTGAGATCTACAGGCATGAGCTACCACATCCAGCCATGTCTCCACTTTGTTGCCAACAAATACATTGTTCTTACTCTCTTCATAAAGCACATTTCTTTTTTCTTTTTCTTTTTATCCTTCCTTCTTTCTTTCCTTCCTTCCTTCCTTCCTTCCTTCCTTCCTTCCTTCCTTCCTTCCTTCCTTCCTTCCTTCCTTCCTTCCTTCCTTCCTTCCTTCCTTCCTTCTTTCTTCCTTTCTTTCCTTTTGTCAGAACTAGGGCTTGAATTTACAGCTTCGTACTCACCTGGCTTTCTTGCTCACTACTGGTACACTACCACTTGAGCTCTATATCCAGCCTGGCTTTCTACTGGTTAATTCGAGAATTGAACTGTGCTTCTCTGGATCTCAGCCTCCTGAGTAGCTAGGATCCAGGCATGAGCTACCAGCTCAGCTCATAACATGCCTCTCAATTTTTGTTTGCTTCTCTCCTCCCCCATACCATGGCTTCCTCGAGAACAAAGAATGTGCCTTTTATCTTTGTTTCCAGGATGGCTGAGCATACAGTGGAGGCACTGAGGATGTGGTAGGAGGAGGACAAGCTTTGTGCTTGTGGAGGAGGGTCCGTCCTAACGGGAGTCACCTGTGCTTACCACTCTTCTGCATCCTCCAGGTTGAGTTGAGGGTTAACTTACATTGTCAGGATCTGTCCAGATGTCCCTGGGTTGATGTACTACGTGTGAGGAAGAGATAACTGAGTCTCATTCATGGTCCCTAGAGACCAGGGCAGATGAGACCAGTGTCGCCTAAGGCCACTCTGAGCCATGAGGTCTTCTGCTGTCACATCACATGCTACACTTCTTCTCCTTTCAGATCCAAAGTGATGATGGCTCAAGGGCTGTGTGTGTGGTGTTTTGTACAGTGGTTGCAGTCATAAGAAGGCCCTGTGGCATGGTGGGAAGCACATAGCTTTGCCCCTTCCCAGAGCTCCTGTGGAGAACAAATGAGGTAATACTATTGTGCGTAGAGCTGAGGGCAGCCCCTGAAGAATTCCGAGAGGGGGCCATCCACACGAGGTGCAATCTGTACATTCTAACTTATAATCTTGCTGCCTTTAGGTTCTAATAGCATAGTAGATATAAGACCTACATATAGAAGTAACTACGTGAAGGCTAAACCTAGAAGCTTTATAATAGAAATAGAGCTAAACTTAACTATAAGAGCACAAATAAAGCAGGACTATTTCCTTTATGAAGTGACACTGAATAGAACTCCATGGCTTTTTCCTGCCATTTTGAATGTGAAAAGCTCATCATCCCCAAGATCCCTTCTCCAGCCACCTAGGTCAAAAGGAAGGCTTGGCCCTGCTACTGTCTGGTAGAACGCCTGTACAGTTACTGTTGCTAAGTACTTATGGCATCATGCACTAAACACTAAGCACTGTGAGAACAGTGGCGCTTGTTTGCCATCCCTCCTCAGTGAGCGCTCAGGTGGGTGCTCATCCTATTAGCTCTGGGTTGTCCTCAGCCAAAAGGCCATGCAGTGGGGCAAGCGCACCTGGAAGTCATCAACGGAAGCCACTTGATTGCATTTGAACTTGCTGTCATTGTTCTGAGCTTTTTGGTTTCTGCTGAGGATATCCTTTTTCCCTTCTGTCATCTTTTTTGTAGTGCTCAAAACAATGTAGAGTGTTTGTAGCATGTATGTTTAAGAGGATGATAAGAAACCCCTGGAGACTATTTTGTAGTGAAATCAGAATTGGAAATACGATGTTGGAGTTTCCCGGGAGGAAAAAAAACTTAGGCATTACTTTCTTCAGTTGCTTCCTTTTGTGGTTACAAGTCATATGAGGGCTTTGTAAAGTTTACTTTTTTTCCCTTAAGTATTTCAAAATCATGTATTTTGCAACGCAACAAAACCAATTTACTTTAAACCCAAGTCTGTAAAAAAAAAAAAACCATGATAGCTTTTCTTTTTCAGTGCTTCCCACTCTGTGATTTGCAGAAGATCTTGCCTAGAGGAAGAAGAGTTATATTTTAACAAAAACTAAAGAGAATCAAGCAAGCGGAAAAACAAAAAAGTAGTTTCTTGCCCAGTGCTGGCTGCTTACACCTGTAATCCTACCTATTCAGGAGGCTTAGATCAAGGAGGGAAGTTTGAAACCAGCCAAGGCAGGAAAGTCTGGGAGACTCTTATCTCCAATTAACAACAACAAAAAGAAGCCAAAAGTGGAGCTGTGGCTCATGTGCTAGAGCACTAGCCTTGCACACCAAAACTCAGGGACAGCACCCAGGTCCTGAGTTCAAGCCCCAGGACTGGCACACACAAAAGTAGTTTAAGTCAGCGGAAGTAAGTAGGAAAAGATTGTGGTTCCTGGTGTCCTTTGTCTCATGGGAGTTGAACAGGAACTATATGTTTGAGAGTAATTAGGGTATCACTCTATCCATTTCTTGAAGCAGTTTTGGAAAAAGGGAATGGAAGTAGAATCTGTCTTGTTAACATCTGTCAATTACTAGCAGGAAGCGTTAGGCTTCTCTCGGTTTAGCAGGACCCTCCCTGTTCAACTGCTCACAATCAGGGCTTGCATAATCACTTATGATGGGTGGCTGCCAAGTACGAAAAACATCCTTTTGTTGAGCATTGATGTTGTACACTGGGCTCCTTTGTCATTGTGCCCTTTCTTTGGCATTACAATGTTGCAAAATAAACATTGCTATATTTGTGACAACTGAAGAGAGACCTTGCTTTGAAACCTGCTTCTTACTCTTATGATCATCTCTCACTGGGACCTTTCAGTGGCCTCCTCTACCTTTCCTCTGGGCTGTCTTCCACAGAGCAGCCAGAGGGACCTATCAGAGCACATCTTAGTGCTCTATGAGGGCTCCTGATACCATTATAATTCAATTCAAGCTCCCCACCAAAGTAGGTGTGAATCAGCCCTAAGCTTTATTTCATAACCCTGCTCCTTGTTTACCACATTGAGATAGACACTCTGGTCTCATTTCTATTTCTAAAGCCTGCCAAGCCCTTCCTAGTCTCGAGGCCTTTATATTTTCTTTCTTTCAAGATCTCTCCTTGGCTGGCTCCTTCAGGCTTCAGCTTCAGTGCCACCTCCATGGAGAGGCCTTCCATATTAGTTTCTTTCTTTTTCCTCTGTGTGTGTGTGTTTGTGTGTGTGTGTGCGCGCGCGTGCGTGTGCGTGTGCGTGCGTGTGCGTGCGTGTGTGTGCGCGCTCATGCTCACGCTGTTACTGGGGCTTGAATTCAGGGCCTTGTGCTCTCACTTGGCTTTTTTGCTCAAGGCTGGTGCTCTACCACTTTAGCCACACATTTCTGGCTTTTTTTTTGCTGGTTATTTGGAGATAAGAATTTTTCTTTTTCTTTTTTTTTTTTGAGGGGGGGATGGTCCGGTCGTGGGGCCTGAACTCTGGCCCTGGGTGCTGTCCCTCAGCTCTTCAGCTCAAGGGTAGCGCCCTACCCCTTGAGCCACAGCACCACTTCCGGCTTTTTGTTTTTGCTTATGTGGTGCTGAGGAATTGAACCCAGAGCCTCAGGCATGCAAGGCAAGTGCTCTACCACTGAGCCACCTTCCCAGCCCTGGAGATAAGAATTTTTCTACATGAGCTGGCTTCGAACCTTGATCCTCAGATATAAGCATCTTAGGTAGCTAGGATTGCATGTGTGAGTAACTAGTGCTAGCCGTATTAGTTTCTTTTTTCTTTTCTTTTTTTTTTTTTGGTCCGGTCGTGGAGCCTGAACTCTGGACCTGGGCACTGTTCCTCAGCTCTTCAGCTCAAGGCTAGCGCTCTACCACTTAAGCCACAGCACCACTTCCGGCTTTTTTTTTCTGCTTATGTGGTGCTGGGGAATCGAACCCAGGGCCTCATGCATGCAAGGGAAGCGCTCTACCACTGAGCCACTTTCCCAGCCCTGTATTATTTTCTTAAGGAAGGTGTAACAAAGACCTATAGAATGTGAGGCTAAAACAATGGAAATAGGTTCTCTCAGTCTGGAGGCCACATGCCAAAATCAAGGTGTGGGCAGGATAGTTTCCTTTTTCCTTCTTGGTGACTCAGTGGGAAACTGTTCTATGCCTCTCTCCAAGCTTCTGGTGGCCATTGGTGATTCTTGGTGTTTCTTGTCTTGACTCCATTCATTGTCACATAAACATCTTGTACACCTGCAGTTTTGTATAGCATTCTCCTTTCTGTTCTTCTGTCTCCCTGTCTCTCTGTTTATCTGTCTCTATGTCCCTCTCTCTGTCTCTGTCTGTCTGTCTGTCTGTCTGTCTGTTTCTCTGTGTGCTGGTCCTGAGGCTTGAACTCAGGGCCTGGGCACTGTCCTGGAGCTTTTTACTCAAGGCTAGTGCTCTGCCACTTGAGCCACAGCTCTACTTCTCGCATTTTTGGCACTTAACTGGAAATAAGAGTCTAACAGACTTTCCTGCCTGGGATATCTTTGAACTTCAATCATCAGATCTTAGCCTCTTAAGTAACTAGGATTACAGGCAGGAATGAGCACCTGCTGCTGTCTTTTTTTTAAAAAAAATAACAGTAGCAGTCATATTGGATTAAGGGTCATCTTATTCCAGCTTGATATCATCTTCAATAATTATACTATCAATGACCCCTTTACCATATAAGGTCCCATTCAGAGGTCCCAAGAAAGATAGGAACTTGGGAGGGAATGCTCTTCAACACAGTCTACCTTCCCTGCCTCTGAATTTAAAGTAGATTGCATTAGTGGAGATGCATCTATAAATGAATTTCTGAGCAAGGCAGTTTGTTGGACCTTGTGTCATGTGTGCATGCCATCCATAACAAGATGTTCACTCCAATGGAATGTGAGTAGGGTTAAGAGGATCCGAAGATGGTATTATGTGAGAAACAGTAAGAACTGGACTTGTGAAGTGGAGCAGATAGGATTTGGAAAGCCATCACAGTCCTCTGCAGGAGGAAGCATGGATTGCAAGAGGATTAAGTTACATGATCACAGGCCAGCGCTCCTGTGGGTGAGAAGCCTGGCATTGTCTTGTTGAGCATTGGAGTGTCTTATCCCTTCCATTGTACAGATACTAGCCTCCATTTTCAGAAGATAGAGTGTTGTTTATGATCATAACAGTGGTATATGAGAATAACAATTCATAACAATAGATCATAAGAGAAGAAAAACATGAGCACAATATCATCTTAGTTTAAACAGGAAAATAGAAACTTGTCAGGCTTGTAATACATCATTATGTACTTTTAAAGTATCTTTGAACTGATTCTGTGTAGTGTTATCTGGCAAGAATTTTTATTTTTTTTAAATGTAATACATTCAGCATAGTTCAGAGTACTTGCAACAAATGCAATCATTTACATTGTCACTGATCTACTACATACCAGCCATTCTTACAGACATTGTGGTGACTTAGCCATGGACAGACATCCTGACCTTATGAACTGTCTGTTTCTGCAAGCAGAAAGAGTTTCTTGCATTCTGATTTGCTAGCAGATTGTAGCAACCTGATTTGTCAGGAAGACTTTGCACCTCTGGTTAGTCCAGCAGCATGGAGACCTCAACTCTCTTGCCCAGCCTCTTCATGAATATCCCAACCTAGTTTTATCCAGCCATGAATCATCTCTGCTTCTGCCTTGGGGTGTCTGTCTCTACTGAAGCAAGCTTACAACTAGACAGTGGCACATATATCTACAGATTGACTTTCCAGCCTCAGGGACTCTGGGAAGGCTGAGGTGTCAGATCCTCCTTCTATACTGCACTTGGACTTCTGTCTTTCAATCATTGCTTCATCCTCCTATTTAATAAGGAAACTTTGTCCCCCTTCTTAGATGTTGTAGGTATGGGGTTATAGCTCAGGTGGTAGAGTTTCTATCTAGTAAGCACAAGGCCTTCAGTTCAAGCAGCAGAACCACAGGAAAAAAAGAAGGAAGAACCTAAGGTGTTGTATGAGAGTCATGCCAGTGAGGAAGCATTCGGTTCCTTCCTGTTTTCGTAGAAAGGTCATTCCTTCTGGGTTCATCTGTTTCTGATGGACACAGGATTACTCATCTTGCCCAAGTCAAATCCCCTCTCCATCTAGGCCATGGACCATCCCTTCTGCCATCTCAGATTCTCCCTACCTCAGGTGTTTTCCTGTGCTGATCTTGGGGCTTGAACTTAGGGCCTGGGCACTGTCCCTGAGCTTTTACCCTCAAGGTTAGTGCTCTACTATTTGAGTCACAACTCCACTACCACTATACTTTATGGTGGCTAATTGGAGGTAAGAGTCTTAGTGACTTTCTTGTCTGAGCTGGCTTCAGTCCTCATATCTCAGCCTCCTGAGTAGCTAGGATTACAGGCATGAGCCACCAGTGCTTGACTCATGATTATCTTTTATCCATAGGCATAATGCCTTTCCCAGATTTCTTCATTTAACTGTGTTGTTGGAACATGTATTCTCCTGTTGTTTAAAACAACACTTTTTAAAAAAAATTTTATGTTATTTTAAAGAGCGGTTACAGTTACATGAGTAAGGTAATGATAAGACAACATTTTCTGAGCCAGGCACCGGTGGCTCATGCCTGTAATTTTAGCTACGTGGCTCATGCCTGTAATTTTAGCTACTCAGGAGGCTGAGATCTGAGGATTGCAGTTTAAAGCCAGCCCAGGCAAAAAAGTCAGTGAGACTGTACTCTCCAATTAAGCACAGTAAAAGCTGGAAGTGGTGCTGTGACTCAAGTGGTAAAGTGCTAGCCTTGAGAAAAAAAAGGAGGGGCTGGGAAGGTGGCTCAGTGGTAGAGCACTTGCCTTGCATGCCTGAGGCCCTGGGTTCGATTCCCCAGCACCACATAAGCAAAAAGAAAAAAAAAGGAGCTCAAGGACAGCACCCAGGCCCAGAGTTCAAACACCAGAACTGGCAAAAAAAAAAAAAAAAAAAAGGAAGGAAAAAGCACCAACATTTTCTGGATAAGAATGAATGAAGAAGATGGGGAGAATGAAAAGGATTGATATTGATTAAGATGTGTTGTACTCAAAAAATTAAATCCCCCAACAACAAATCCTCGAAGAAACAACTGCCCAATAAACAAGTGGGCGAAAGACTTAAAGAGAAACTTCTCTGAAGAAGAAAGAAGGATGGCCAATAGACACATGAAGAAATGCTCAACATCCCTAGCCATAAAAGAAATGCAAATCAAAACAACATTGAGATATCACCTCACTCCAGTTAGAACGGCAAAAATCAAGAACTCTAACAACAACAGATGCTGGAGGGGATGTGGACAGAAAGGAACCTTACTTCATTGTTGGTGGGAATGTAAACTTGTTCAACCACTTTGGAAAGCAGTATGGAGGTTCCTCAAAGGACTCCACATAGAACTCCCCTATGACCCAGCAATCCCACTTTTGGGCATTTACCCAAATGTTTACAAACAAGACCACACTAAAGCTACCAGCACAACTATGTTTATTGCAGCATTATTTACCATAGCTAAGATATGGAACCAACCCAGATGCCCCTCAGTAGATGAATGGATCAAGAAAATGTGGTATATATACACAATGGAATTCTATGCCTCCATCAGAAAGAATGACACTGCCCCATTTGTTAGGAAATGGAAAGACTTGGAAAAAATTATATTAAGTGAAGTAAGCCAGGCCCAAAGAAACATAGGCCCCATGGTTTCCCTTATTTGCAATATCTAGTATATGTATGAGTCAAGCAGAAAAGGTCAGATAATGTGATGTTAGGAAAATGAACCCTTAGATATGTATTTTAATGTATTTTTCTTTCATGCATGTGTTTCTAACGCATTTATAAGATTATTTCTTTGTTGCTTTGTATGTCCCTCCCCCACAGTATAACCCCCGCTTTCACTATATTTGATGTCAGTACAACTTGTGGAGGAGATGGGGAAAAACAAGTGGTTTAAGGATACAGGTGGACCTGTTGCAACAATGAGAAGTACAAGTTGTCATGTCCAAAAAGAGCTTTACAATGTCGGTGCGGGGGGTGGGAGGTGGAGGTGAGGGTGGGGGGGGGTGGGGGTGGGGGGGGAGAAGGATTGGGACTGGGGGGGGTGAGGGGGGAGGCTGGGAAGGGATGTGAAGGGGAATCAAAGGAGGAGGCTGCAATGCTTGGTAAGAAATGTACGCATTATCCTGCCCATGTAATTGTAACCCATCTGTACAGTATGTTCACAAATAAAATAAATAAATAAATAAAAAGATGTGTTGTACTCATAATCTGTCCTGTTGAAGTGAAACCCTTGTACGATTACTTAAATAAAATTAAAAAGCAAATAACCCCCCCCAACATTTTCTGGCATATTTGGGTTTATCAAAAGTTGAAAAGATGCTGTTTTTCAGGTAAAATTACCGTGTTGTATGAGAGTCATACAACACAACCAGAGTCCTGGTTGAAAGCCTCATTTTGAAAGGGTTTCCAGCCTTATAAGCTTTGACTATAGCCTTGTTACAATGTCAGGTATATTTTAGATCATGTACTTTGAAAGAATACTGATTAGTCCTCCTTCCTCATGCTGTCTGAAATATTTGTAGTTATATCATCATCTTACCATAGCTCCCTGCAGCACGAGGCAGGCAGTGTCTGCTTCCTCATCCATCTGGGAAGACTGCATTGTTTGCCATGGCCTTAGGCTTGGGTTCTTCCTACAGTATATGATCCAATTCCAGTGTTCTGCAGCTCTTCCAAAGTCAGCAATGGACCCAAACAGTAAATCTACCTGCACAAACCTTCTCTTCTTGGGAACTTTGCTCTCCCTTTCATTTATCTTGACTTATGCTTTTTTTCCGAAGTCTTATTGGGTCTGTTTTCATACTGATTACAGAACCAGAATCCATGCATTGTTTTTCATTCTCTGTATTCATTGATCACATACAGTATATACAGCATTGCTCTAAATTTTGGTGACTGAGCAGTGGGCAGACGAAAGTTTCTATTGCTAGGTCTCTGTTTCTAGTGGTACCATTTATTGACTGTCAGTTTAGAGAAAAGATTTCAGATTTAAATTGTTTTTCCTTATAGGAAGGTTTTGCCTCTAAATCTGATGGCAGCCTGATGCATCTAACCTCTTTTCCCATCTTTCATTCATAAGTCATATAATTTCTATCAGAAGCACTGGTGTGCTGCTGAATGAACTGTTGTGATATACATTTCTTTAGACTACTATTACTCAGGTCAACTTACTGAGCTCTGGCTGAGAGTGCACCTTTATTGACTTTCAGCCTTAGAAGCATTGACTATACCTTGTCACAATGTCAAGTATATTTCAGATAGTATAATAAGTTACAAGTTTAAGTTTGCTTGGCACAGTTCACCATAGCTTTGCATTTGGGCTTTCTCTCTTTGTTTGAAATGCTCTTCTGTCCCTTTTCTACCTGCAAAAATTCTTGTAGTGCTTCAAGCATCAGGTTGCATGTTTCTGCTTGGAGAAGCCTTCTAGGATTTCCTCCCAAAGGATAGCACCTCTGTTCTCCCAGTGCTTAGCACACAGAACATAACCACACCATTGCGCAGTTGCTTGTTGGTATTTCACGACTTTTGTTATGATCAGGACTTGAAAGAAGGAATTATGCCTTACTCAGTTCTTTCCTTAATGTCTGCTATTTACTGAGTTCTACATAAGTATTTTTATTTAAATGTAAAGCATTTTTAGGGCTGGGAAGGTGGCTCAGTGGTAGAGCGCTTGCCTTGCATGCCTGAGGCCCTGGGTTCGATTCCTCAGCACCACATAAGCAAAAAAGAAAAAACCGGAAGTGGCGCTGTGGCTCAAGTGGTAGAGGGCTAGCCTTGAGCTGAAGAGCTGAGGGACAGCGCCCAGGCCGAGTTCAGGCCCCACGACCGGAACCCCCCCCCCCAAAATGTAAAGCATTTTTAAATGAAAAGTAATAGTGTGGTGTTTTATTATGCTGTAATTGACATGTGATTCAAATGAGATCAGAATGTAAATATTATATACACATTATAGCATCCTGTATTAAATGAAATTTTTGTGAATGTTTACAGATAGATTTATAAACTGTTTTATTATTCTGTAGAAATATGTATCATCCTAATCAGATTATTGAAGTTAAGATGATATCCATTTAGTACTTTTGTAGAGTCACTATGCTCCTGCAATAGTAACTTCTGTCCTGACTTCTTTTATTTATTTATTTATATTTTTTGTGAACATACTGTACAGAGGGGTTACAATTACATGGGCAAGATAATGAGTACTTTTCTTATCAAGCATTGCAGCCTCCTCCTTTGTTTACCCTTCACATCCCTTCCCAGCCTCCCCCGCCCCTCCCCCAATACGCCCCCCCCCACCGAAGTTGTAAAGTTCGTTTTCGACATGACAACTTGTACTTCTCATTGTTGCAACGGGTCCACCTGTATCCTTAAACGACTTGTTTTTCCCCATCTCCTCCACAAATTATGACTTCTAAGGCATCCTTTTTTTTTTTTTTTGGTCAGTTGTGGGGCTTGAACTCTGGGTCTGGGCCGCTGTCCCTCAGCTCTTCAGCTCAAGGCTATCACTCTACCACTTGAACCACATTGCCATTTCCAGTTTTCTGGTTGTTTATTGGAGATAAGAGCCTTTTGGACTTTCCTACCTGGGCTAGCTTTGAACTGTGATCCTCAGATCTCAGCCTCCTGAGTAGTAGCTAGGATTACAGGCATGAGCCACTGGCACCCAGCTCTAAGGCATGCATTTTAAACGCTGACTTTAAAAAGAAGGGAAATGGAAGTGTTCTTCTATAATTCCAGCTCTCAGGAGGCTGAGAAAGGAAGATCTTAGGTTGGAGACCAGCCTAGGCGGCATAGCATACCTCATCTCTAAAGAAGTCCAAAGGCTGGGTATATCACCTGCATATCATGTTTGCGGCCTGAGGTCCCATCCTATCCCTAGCACTAGGAAAAACAAAAGGAAAATGTTTCATGAATTTCAGAGATGTGAACACATCCTTATTTAGGAAAACACATTTAACGTAATTGGCATGTGGGTATCAGATTTGAATCCAAGCATTTGGCCTTGAGATCTACCGTCCATCCCTGTCCCTAAGGACGCTCCCACTTCACTGCTTATCCAACAGCACCATCTAGTGGTAAATCAGTTCCCAAAACTGTGTGCGTGTAGTTGTCCGTCCCAGTGGCATGTCAGCTTCAGAGCTGAAGCTGAGGCCAGGTAAGTCCAGTGTAGAGCTTTAGATATGGTAATTCCAGAATCTTCTTCTGATAGAACTATTAGTTCTTTGACCACATTTGTTATATCTTGGCCTACTGGAATGTTTTAGGTGTCCCAAGGGCAGGGTGCTTCATCTCTGTTTTAGCAGTATGTTTGGGACTATTTTGGTTTCAGTTAAGATGGTGATTTCCCCCTTGGCCAATGGTCTTTGGTCAGAGGGAAATTCCAGAGCACTGCAAGACTGGATGGGGTGTTTGGGTACATTCTCCTAGAAGCAGATACTATTTTTTCAAGTGTAATTTGATACTATATGCATACCTGATGAATTTACAATAGCATCTCTTTTCTCAAGCACTAGTTTTTAAAATGTATTGCATTTATGAAAGAGATAACCTTCCTCTGTGAAGTTGCCTCCTTTCTGAATCAAACTTGCTGAGAAAACGTTAGTCTCCATTTAAGAACTCTCGTAGAGAATAATGACAACACACTTAGCATGTCATTACTTCCTTTCCTGATCTCTTTTACTGGTCAGTTGTGGGTCCTGGGCACTGTTCCTGAGCTCTTTCACTCAAGGCTACTGCTCTACCACTGTGAGCCACAGAGCCACTTCAAGTTTTCTGTAGTTAACTGGATACAAGAATCTCATGATCTTTCTTGCTTGGGCTGGCTTTGAACCTTCATCCTCAGATCTCAGCCTCCTGAATAGCTAGGATTACAGGTGTGCACCACCTGTTCCCTGCTACTGCTGCTGCTTCTGCTGCATCATGATTTCCTCCTCCTCCTCCTCCTCCTCTTGCTCCTCCTCTTCTTCCTCCTCCTCCTCCTCCTTCCAAATCAGTTTATGAATACAATGCATCTTGAGTGATGTCACCCCTTTCAACATTCTCCCTCATCCTTCCCAATCCAACACTTCTTTATTTTTGAATTTTTCCTGACCACAGTTAATCAAGAACAGCTGAGCATGGCCAGAAGTATGTTTCCTTTTGGGGGTAATAATGCTTGTGTTATTTTTACAGCACTGTTATTTATTTCAGTTATTTAAGCAATGGAGGAGGCAACAATGCTTGATAAGAAATGTACTCATTACCTTGCCCATGTAATTGTAACCCCTCTGTACGGTATTTTCACAATAAAAAAAGAAATCACATTGCAAATGTAAAGTTCCAGCTCTGATTTGACATTAATCAGGTCATTTGACCTCTTTGACCTGAGCAACACAGATCACATGATTTCTAAAGCCCTTTTTTGTTGGGTTTTGTTACATCTCCCTTCAGGATCACAGAAAGGAAAGTGCAATGTGGGTCTCATTTCTGACCAGCAGAGGGCACCACTGCCCCTTGTGTGCTGGATCAGGAGCTATGAGAACTAAAGTTAATGTGTGTAGTTGGAGGTTGATATCCCTGATGATGGCAAGAAGCCAAGAAAATTCTGTAAATTCATGTTGTGCAAAGGACACCGCACTGTGTAAAAATTTCAACTTGTTAAGCCCTGAGATGAAACACTTAGAAAATAGGAGATTTTGACCTTCTAAGAATGATTCCTGCAATTCTCAGAGGTGCTTCATTTCTCTTGCCCAAGTTGTTCCTAGGATAGGTATGCAAACGAAATGGAGAAGAGAACTTACATGTATTGAGCCCTTATTATTACCAGAAACTATACTTGGTACTTTAGGTACATTTTCTCTATCCTTGACTCAATTCTTTGAATGACTTAGGAAGACACCAGTGCTTCAGAGTGGTTAAATACTTGGTTTTACAACTAGGAAGGCCTGTCTTATTTATCTATTTATTTAGCCAGTCCTGAACACAGAGCCTGAGCACTGTCCCTGAGCTTTTGCTCAAGGCTAGCACTCTACCACTTGAGCCACAGCGCCACTTCCTGGCCTTTTCTGTTTATGTGTTTCCGAGAAATCATACCCAGGGCTTTATACATGCTAGTCAAGCACTCTACCACTAAGCCACATTCCCAGCCAAGGAAGGCCTGTTAACTCTCACAGTGTCCTTTCTTCTACAGAGAGACTTGCTCTCCTTCCTTCCTTCCTCTCCTTTCTCCCTTTTTCCCTTTTTCCCTTCCTCCCTCCCCCTCCCTCCCTCCCTCTCTCCCTCTCTCCCTTCCTTCCTTCCTCCCTTCCTCCCTTCCTCCCTTCCTCTCTTCCTCCCTTCCTCCCTCCCTTCCTCCCTCCCTTCCTTCCTTCCTTCCTTCCTTCCTTCCTTCCTTCCTTCCTTCCTTCCTTCCTTCCTTCCTTCTTTCTTTCTGGTTCTAAAGTTCCTGTGATCCTTGGGATTTTAGATGGAAAGTTGGCTTGTTTTGGGGTCTAATGTCAGGTAGTAATTGAATACCAGAGACTTATTCAGCCTAGCAAGCTACTTTAGAGGTCTTCTGAAACCTAGATCAAGAGAATAAACAACAAATTCATGTCTTACATTGGTGCTTTCTAATTGAGTGGTTTTCAAAATATCAGAATCACACAAAGAGCTTGTTAAGAATGGATTTCTAGATTCTGCCCCTTCCTGCAGCGTCAGATTCAGTTGGTCTGGGATTCGAATACTTTCTCAGGTTGATACTGAGAGTGGGCAGGAGCTCTCAGGGAGAACCTTGTACTAGCAGAACAGAAGCAGATGGAGTCACTTGCTGTCTCCACTATGTCTCTCCCTTGCTTTCATTTTTAGGCTGAGTTGAGTTCATCCAAGTTAAATGTAGGGGTTGCGGCTCAGCCTCCTCATGGTCCCTTAGCTCTGCACTTGGTCAAGAACAGGAGCTCAATGCATGCTTGCTGACTGAGTGGTTGGTCTGCGATAAGAGGAAGGTATAGCATGTGCACATCATGATTATATACCTAGTCCCTATAAACTGCTGATTTCCCTCAGAAGAAGTGCATGTGTCTATGTATTTGGATATAGCTTATATTTAAGGTGTACCTATAGTTATGATTATAATATCAGAAAGCATGAAGTTTAGGTATAAATTTAAGACACTTGATTTTGGGATCTCTGACTGAAGTGTGTGTGTGTGTGTGTGTGTGTACACAGGTGGATGGAGATGGAGATGGGGCTGTTTTATAATGGCTAGGGAGGTCTCTTGGGGTCAGGCTTAGGTCAGCATGGCTCCCATTCTAGTGAGGGTGGAACAGCACCTGTGTACTGCCTCCTCATGCCATCCCTCCAAAAACCTAGGAAGTCAGCTTCCACCACCCTGAAGGCACAGGGCTGTGTACTGTGGGTCACCCTGTAAACACACAAATTTTTAAAATCATATGGTAGCATTTGATTATTGTATTTTGAAAATGGAGTTAAAATACCAAAGGGCCAAAACAGTCTTGTATCTGAAGCTCCATTAAAGTTTGAAATAGTTTTGTTACTCTTATTTTTTGACATGTCTAGTGTGTTTTGGAAAGTCTCAATATCCTGTGTGTTTTGTTTATTTCAATATAAAGTTTTGCTCATTTAAATTCACTTTCCTTTTTTTTTTTTGTCAGTCATGGGGCCTGAACTCTGGCCCTGGGCACTGTCATTCAGCTCTTCAGCTCAAGGCTAATGCTCTACTACTTGAACCACAGCGCCACTTCTGGCTTTTTCTGCTTATGTAGTGCTGAGGATCGAACCCAGGGCCTCATGCATGCAAGGCAAGCACTCTACCACTGAGCCACCTTCCCAGTCCTCACTTTTCTTTTTTATGTTGAAGTATGTTCAAGGAAATCACAGTTTGCATTCTTTCTCTAAATATTTCAGAGTACAGCTGTAAAAGACAAATAGCTTATGCAGTCAAAATAATGTATCACTCCAACAAAGCTTTAGTATTGTCTAATATCTTTTCAATATTCAAATTAGCCCATTTGTCTCCAGGTTGTCATGTTCATTCAAGCGAGGAGTCACTCCAGGGCCATGCATTGCATGTGGGCATTAAATTCCTTAAAATTAATTTAATCTTAACTGGCTTTTGCTCCATCCTATAGCCTTGTGAAGGGTCCTGCCTTCAGCTTTCCCTGACCACTGCTTTAGAGTGTCTGCAACTTAATCATCCTCCCTCTGTATTTCCTGGAGCCTAGTCATTAGATCTAAAGTCTGAGTTAAGATAAACACAATGTTTTTTTGGCCAGAGTATACCACAAGTGATATGTGCTTTGTGTTATGTTTACTGAGAGATACATAACCCTGTCGGCCTCATCATTAGTGATGTATTTGTCCCGAGGTTAAGGTGATGAGAGCCTGACCCTTGTTTGTTGGTTTGTTTATGGACCTTAACGCTTGCTGAGGTGTTAGACATGTACTCTCCCTTGAGCCACATTCTAGCTCTGTGTCCTTCTTCCTTATAAAGTTACCTCTTCCCCTTGTGACAAAAGAGAATTCCTTATGGTATCATTCTGGCACTATATATGAGTGTTCATTTTACCATCATCTAATTTATTTTTATTATTATTAAAGTAGTTGCACGAAGGGGTTACAGTTTCGTAAGTCAGGTTATGAGCCATGCTTCTCAGTCAATATCATGTCTTCTTTTATTCTCCCTCACCTTCCTCCTGTCCCTTCCCTCAAGTTTTATCATCCATTCTCATGAGGCTTTTAACAACAATTGGTAATTCTTGCCCAAATTGGTAATTCTTGAGGAACTATCATTTTATTTTACGAATTCTCTAATTCTTTCTGACATTTGATTAAACACCTCTTTTTCATGAACTGTCACTCGTTGGTACCTCAAAATACAATTGTGTTGAAAAGGCAGGATAACTCTTGAATTCTTATGATCAACATGTTTTATGTATTGAACTTTGTGGGTATTGGTTGGGGAAGTCGGGGGAGGAGACAAGGGAGAGGTGGGGTGAGTCTGCTCAAGGTATGCATATATGAACAAACATGTCAAAATCAAACTCCCTTGTACAACTAATTGATACAGATAAAAAATGTAAAAAAATAAAAACCAGTAGTTGAATTCTTTTATTTTTGATTCCCAATTTCAAAGTAAAAGACTGATTTCATGGACATTTTAAAGTAGTGGCAAATGATTTTTTTCCTTGCTCTTTAAAAAAATGTCCTTATGCACTAATACTTTTCATAATTTGAATATCTTAGTCAATTGCAGTCTTTATTGTTTTTATGCTCAATTTACTAAGCATTAACCAATGGGCTTCTATGTCCATTAATTGAATGCTATTAATTTCTGAGCACTTCTTTGCCTAGCAATATGTGTGGGCCTATTTTCTTGTTCCAAATACTAGTCAGCTACTTCACTAACAAGCCTTAGTTCCTTTTGTTGGGAATGGTATAAAATACCCAAATCTTGGGATTTGGAGTATTCTACAATAACAGTGTTTATTGGCCTCATCAGTGGTCTATGTGGTTTGTGAGTGTCAATATTGAAAGGTTATGAAATGAAGTTTTAGATAATTAAGAATGTATTAATTTTGAAAACCTATGGGCTAGGTTGTACACTTGAAAATTTCTAAGAGAATAGATTTAAAATCCTCTCGTCTCCCCAAATGATACATTTGTGAGGTAATGCCTATTTTAGTTAACTTAATTAGCCATTCTATGATGTATTCCTTTTACAAGACATCATGCTGTGCAGTATATGTACAATTTTTGTCAAAAATTAACAGAAATAAGTGAGAAAATAATGGATTAGTAGTTCTATTTTCAATTCAGTTTTAGTATCATTGTGTTTTTAAATAGCTACTTGACTTTATAATTGTATCTGTTCTCATTCCTACTGAATATATTTTCCACCAATAACCATATAAAGAAAATAACATCCATCCATATTACTATTAATAATAAAAAATGAAAATCAAAATTTCTTTTGCTTACTTTTATAGTATAGTTGATTTTAGTGGGAGAAGCACTTTTATGTTGATATCACTTCATTTCCTTCCTGTAAAATATGTCTTGTTTATTTTGTTTCTTACATAGGTTAATCATTTTGGATTTAGTGACACGAAAACCTTTAAACAGCGGTACCTAATAGCTGATAGACACTGGAAGAAAGATGGTGGATCAATACTTTTCTACACTGGTAATGAAGGGGACATTGTCTGGTTTAGCAATAATACGGTATGTGCCAGTTTGTGAAATTCCTTTGCTCCAAACATTTGCTTTTTATTACAATAAACTGGAAAAATATTTGCATGTGGTAGGTGCTCAATAAATAATAGTTAAATGAATAAAACTGAAACACAAATCGTTGTGAAAATGAAAAATATGTTTGAATGTTTTATAGTAATATATAACATATAAATATGTAATACATCTATATCAATATATCATAAATATATGAATATATTATATATTATAAATATATGCTAATTTATATCTAAAGGAAAGAGTATATATAGAAAGGAAAAATATTTAATTTTATCTATGTATCTATCTACATAATATATAATATATAACCTGGATCTCTTTGAAAAATAGAAGTACTCCTGAAATAGATGCAAGCAAATAATCACTGTGCATCAGGTTCAATTCACAACCTGAAGACAGCTCCACAGAAGTGTGGGTGTTCTGGTGACTAGATATTATTCTTAGGGCACTCAGCCTCATAGGGCAGGACATGTGGATAGTAATAGAGAACTATAGCTATCAGGGAAGTATTGAAGACGGGGTCAATATTGCCAGGGTGGGGCAGGCAGAAGAGTGTGTGCTTGAGATGTGTGTGGCCAAATGCATAGCTATGTGCAGGGAATGAGTAGGGCCTTGGAAGAGAAGGTGGGGTTATATAACCATCACAGATACCATGCCAGATTCTCCATGCTCACATTCATGCAGCTCTTTCGTTGCTGCTGATCAAAACAAACGTTTTGAGGTTCATAGTCCTTGTTAGGGAGTAACCCGTTAGAAAGTAAGAACATACATTAAGAATGATGGGGGTGTGGGGGTGTGCACGCACGTGCACACATGCACATGCATATTGGTCCTGGGACTTGAACTCAAGGCCTGGATGCTGTCCCTGAGCTTCTTTTGCTCAAGACTAGTGCTGTATCAGTTAAGCCAGAGCTCCACTTCCAGCTTTTTTTTTTTGGGGGGGGGGGTGGTAGTTTATTGGAGATAAGAATCTAGAATCTTAGACTTTTCTGTCTGGTGTGGCTTTGAACTGTGATCCTCAGATCTCAGCCTCCTGAGTAGCTAGGATTACAGGCATGAAACACTGATGCCTGGTTAAGAGTGACTTTTTTTTGTTGGTTGTGGGACTAGAACTCGGGGACTGGGTGCTGTCCCTGAGTTCTTTTGCTAAAGGCTAGCACTCTACCACTTTAAGCCATAGCACCACTTCCAAGAATGATATCTTTTAAATCACTGCTAAATCATCAAATCCATTTATATTGGCTCTTGGGATGCTTTCTAAAGGATTTTGAGGCCACAGCTGAATAAAACAGAATAAAACCATAACAAAACAAAACACAGTGACCAGTTTCCTGGCCAGACATAGGAGATGGAGCAAAGAAGCCTGGCAGTGCTTGGTGATTGTGCTGTATTAGAGTCTTGACGCTGCTAGTTAAAAGTTGTATGAATATAGAGATGATTTCAAGGCCCAGTGTTTTTGTCTGAAAACTCACAGTGCCTGTTTCTGCAGTGCTGGGGATTGAACCCAGGTCTTGATGGGTAGGTATGTTCTCTACCACTTGAGCTATGATAGGACCTAGTCCTTTTCTTTTCCTTTTTGAGTTTGAGTCCTGATACCATTATCCAGGCTGGCCTTGAACTTAGCTCTTTGCTAGAATATTTGGTACACATGCAATTTGAAGATTCCAAGAATGCCAATTCAAAGAGGTAGAGGGTCAGGAGAAGAAGAATTGGAATGACTATCAGTGTGAACCTGTTGGTTAGCAGTGAAACAGTTATGACATCTTATATCTCTAGAATAAGCCAAATCATGTAACTTTTCAGACAGTTCTTTGTAAGATTGGACCTCTGGACTCACCCTTGTTAAATAATCACTGCTATCATTTGAGCCATTTCAGCAGCCAGAGAGTTTGTTCTGGTCTGCATCAGTAGCTATTTTATGGCTTGCAAAAAGTTTGAGTAGTGCTCTTTTCACATCCTCCTTTTTTACGCTTCCTAGGGGTTCATGTGGGATGTGGCTGAGGAACTGAGTGCTATGTTGGTGTTTGCTGAGCATCGATACTATGGAAAGTCCCTGCCCTTTGGCAACAACTCATTTAAAGTAAGTATGCCTTTGTTTTAAAGGAAAATATTTTTGTTTGTTGGTTTTTCAGTACTAGGGATTGAACTCAGTGCCTTGTGCTGGCTACATCCTCAGCTCCTTTTTTTTTTTTGCATTGGTTATTATTGTTGTTGTTATTATTATTATTACTATTATCATCATCATTGCCAGTCCTGGGGCTTGAACTTAGGGCCTGGGCACTGTCCCTGAGCTTCTGTTGCTCAAGGCTAGCACTCTACCACTTGAGCCACAGCTCCACTTCTGGATTTTTCTGTTTATGTGGTACCTAGAAATCGAAGCCAGGGTTTCATGCATGCTAGGCGAGCACTCTACTGCTAAACCACATTCCCAGCCCTGTACTGGTTATGTATAAGGTTAGGTCTTCCTCTATGCTCAGGCTTTGTGCTTCCCTGGGTGGCTGGGGATGAAGGTGTTTACTACTGCACCCAGCTAGTGTGCTTCTCCTGTAGCTGGGATAAAAGTGTACAGCACCTCACCTAGAAATACTATTTTTAAAAATATTTCTCTTTAAGAAACTCACTTAAAACAAAACAAAGAGTTTGAATTCAGGGTCTTGAACTATCTTGCTTGCTAGCTTGTTTGGTAGGCATGTATGCCAGCTTTTACTGTTTTTTTTTTTGTTGTTGTTGTTTTTTGTTTTTGATGGAGTCTTGCAGAATCTTCTGCCGTGGCTGGTTTTGAACAGCGATCTTTTGGATCTCAGCCTCTTTGCACCTAGTTGGAATTTACTTTTTAAACCCAGCATTACTTTTACTAAGGGCTTTATGTATAAAGTACTAATTATTTTCTTCAGATTACATTAAAATAAGACTCTAAAATATACCTGGAACTCAAAAAATTAAATCCCCCAACAACAAATCCTCAAAGAAATTACTGCCCAATAATTAGTGGGCTAAAGACTTACAAAGAAACTTCTCTGAAGAGAAAAAAAGGATGGCCAATAGACACATGAAGAAATGTTCAACCTCCTTAGCCATAAAAGAAATGCAAATCAAAACAACATTGAGATTCTACCTCACCCCAGTTAGAATGGCTATAATCAAGAACTCTAATAACAACAGAGGCTGGAGGGGATGTGGCCAGAAGGGAACCCTACTGCATTGTTGGTGAGAGTGTAAACTTGTTCAACCTCTTTGGAAAGTAGTATGGAGGTTCTTCAAAAGACTTCACATAGAGTTCCCCTATGACTCAGCAATCCCACTTTTGGGCATTTACCCAAATGATTGCAAACAAGACCACACTAAAGCTACCAGCACAACTATGTTTATTGCAGCAGTATTTACCATAACTAAGATATGGAACTAACCCAGATGCCCCTAAGTAGATGAATGGATCAAGAAAATGTGGTGTATATACAGAATGGAATTCTATGCCTCCATCAGAAAGAATGACATTGCCCCATTTGTTAGGAAATGGAAAGACTTGGAAAAAATTATATTAAGCGAAGTAAGCCAAGCCCAAAGAAACATAGGCCCCATGGTTTCCCTTATTTGAAATAACTAGTATATGTCTGAGACAAGCAGAAAAGGTCAGATAAGTTGATGTTAGTGGAATGAACCCCAAGATAAGGCCTCAAATGGTTTTTCTTTCTTGCGATTGTTTCTAACACATTTATAAGATGATTTCTTTGTTGCTTTGTATGTCCCTCCTCCACGGTATAACCCCCTGTTTTCACTATATTTGATGTTGGTATAATTTGTGGAGGGGAAGGGAAAAAACAAATTGTTTAAATAGGGATACAGGTGGACCCATTGCAACAATGAGATGTACAAGATGTTATGTCGAAAAAAGAACTTTACAACTTCGGTGCTGGGGCGGGGGGGGGGGGGGGGGGGGGGGGGGAGGAAGGGGGGTGGGGACAGCCGGGGGCGGTGAGGGGAGATGGGAAGGGATGGTAAGGGGGAACAAAGGAGGAGGCAACAATGCTTGATAAGAAATGTACTCATTATCTTGCCCATGTAATTGTAAACCCTCTGTACAGTATTTTCACAATAAAAAAAGAAATATACTCATTACCTTCTTCATGTAATTGTAACCCCTCTGTACAGTATTTTCACAAAAAAACAACAACAAAAAACCATGGACTGTACCTAAAATCATCTTGTATATCACCAGTATACACACATATTATGGTCTTAGAACCCCTAGCCAGAAGAACTTGAGACAAGTCATTTCACTATTTTGAAGCAGTTTTTACATGTTTCTTCTCAGGACTGAATTTATTATCTCATATTATTACTAAAATAAGTAAAGGTAAGTTAAAGATATCCCTATGTTATTAACAGAAAGCAGAGTTTTTTGCTGCTATTTCTTGGGCTGCATGGGGAATTTTATTCTTTAGTACATTAAGCATGCTAGGAGAGTTGACAGATCTTAAAATCATTGGGAAGCAAACCAGATTGTTGCAGATAAATATAATTTCCTCACTAGGTCACTATAGTTGATGTTCTACTAGGGAAGTGAAGCCAAGGGGCTGTTTTTTCATATGCTACTTTCCCTTTGTGTGCGCAGAGAAATTGTCAGTAACATGAAGATGTTACAGATATTATTTGAGGGTAGGCAAAAGGTGCACCTAACTCCTAGTGTGATAAAAACCTGAAGGAAACAATAGTGAGGAGAATCAGTAAGAAGGCAGGAAGTGCTGAGTGCTGGTGGCTCACACCTGTAATCCTAACTACTCAGGAGGCTGAGATCTGAGGATGGAGGTTTGAAACCACCCCAAGCAGAAAACCTCCTGAGACTCTTATCTCCAATTCACCAGCAAAAGACTGGAAGTAGAGGTGTGGCTTATTTTGAGTTTGAGGCTGCATATCTGCATACACACACATACACTTGCACATACACACACATACACACGCGCACGCGCACACACATACATACACAGAAGAACTCCGAGAGTCTACATCTTGCATGAAGGGAAGGCTGAAGGAATAGACTATGGAAATAGTAGAGAGGAAATATGGGGATTCTGTGACTTAGTAATGTGCCAAATGATGGAAGGAGTCAGTATAGTTGAGACCCAAGTACGAAGATCATTTTGGATAGCCTAATAGAGGAACATCTGTATTAGTTATCGAGTGCTATGTACGTCAAACCTTCATGGCTTAATATAGCAATAAATATTTTGTTTATTTGTTTTGGAAAAAGGGTCTCTCTAGATAGCCCAGGCTAGCCTCAAACTCAAAATCCTCCTGCCTGTGCCTCCCAGTGCTGGAATGACTGATGTGTGCCACTGTGCCCCATCAACAAGAAACATTTACTACCTGGGAAGCTAGGAGTAGCTTAGCAGGTGGTTCTGTTTCCAGCTGGGTGCCTACCTGAGTAGCCAGGTGACGTGGCAGCTAACTTCCTCAATGTTAGTAGACTAAGGGTGCTCATTTATGGCCTAACTTTGGTAGTCTCATATAACTTCTGCCATGTTTTGTTTATTAAAACCAGGACACTAAGTCTAGGCCAAGTTTAAAGGGAGTGGAATTAGGCTCCACCACTGTGTAATGAATTTACAGATACGTTCTTTAGAGCACCCTGATTGTCTCTCAGTTCAACAGGACCCCATTTCAACTTCACTCTCCTATGCTACACAGGAACATGGACCCCACACAGAGTGCTACATGATCATAGGACTTGTTTTATGGATTTTCCTTTTCTTGGGGATCAGTGTCTTATGTTGTATGTTTCCCAATACATTTTTCTCTTGCAAATTTTAAAGTTTTTCTAAAAAATAATAGGCAGTATCATTTGTTTAATTAACATGGACAGTATAATATATAATTTTCCTGATAAGAAGGGATGAATTTTTTTTTTGTCAGTTGTGGGGCTTGAACTCAGGGACTGGTCCTGTCCCTGAGCTTTTTTGTGCTAGGCTAGCACTGTATCACTGAACCACAGTGCTACTTCTGGTTGTTCTGGTGATTAATTGTAGATAAGCATCTCAAGGACTTTCCTGGCAGGGCTGGCTTTGAACTGCGATCCTCAGATTTCAGCCTCCTGAGTAGGTAGGATTACAGGCGTGAGCCACTGGCCCAGGAGGAATCAATTTTATTTTTACCAGTGATCCTTATCTCAGGGTTTTGTTTCTTTCTGGCTACATTGTAGATATTTTAAATATGTCAAGATTTGAACTAAAATTAAAACAGTTGCCTGTTAAGTTAGTTTGTCCTTTGTGTGTATGTGTGTGTGTGTGTGTGCCAGTTCTGGAGCTTGAACTCAGAGTCTGGGCAATGCTCCTTCACTTTCTCATTCAAGGCTAGTGCTCTACCACTTGTGTCAAAGCTCCACTTCCAACTTTTTGGTGGTGAATTGGAGGTTCTCATGGACTTCCCTGCTCAGGTTGGCTTCAAACTGTGATCCTCAGATCTCAGTCTTCTGAGTTGCTAGATGTGAGTCACCAGCACCCAGCTCAGTTTTATATTCTGTCATATTTGTTGTTGAATGTCACAGGTTTTTTTCTATTATTTCTACAGTTTCAACAAAGCAGCTAATAGAACTTACATTTGAAAGGGGACACACAGGTGGGTTATATGACAGGCTTGAAAGGAAAGTGTATTGTTTTATCTAACAGAAATAAACCTACTGTTTTATCTAACAGAAATAAACCCAGGGGCCACACCAGGGCTGTGCTGTGGGGAGTGGGGCAAGTTAGAACTCCAGCTCCCATTAGACAAGCACATAGTGCTTTGACTGGGCGTTTTAGCACAATGGCTTGGAAATTGTATTTGGAGACAAGCTTATATAGATCTATGTGCAGGTTTTTACCCATATTCTTTTTTGATTTTTCTTTTAGGATGCTAAACACTTGAATTTTCTGACATCAGAACAAGCCCTGGTTGATTTTGTAGAGTTAATCAAACACTTGAAAAGAACAATCCCTGGAGCCGAAAATCAACCTGTCATTGCCATAGGGGGGTCTTATGGTGGCATGCTTGCGGCCTGGCTTAGGATGAAATACCCTCACATAGTAGTTGGGTAAGTGGACATATGCACTTTTCACTGACCACCCAGGTGAACTTAGAGATTTGTTTGGGGTAAGATATGTCCCTTTCTATCATATTGCAATTTCCAGTTTCTGTCTCATTAACATGACATTATTCTTTCTCTGCATTTTAACTCAGTCTCGGTTTTCATTTTAAAGACTTGACTTGGATGAGTTACTTTTTTTTTTTTTCCATTTCTCCTCGATTCCCATAGAGCTCTTGCAGCGTCTGCCCCTATCTGGCAGTTTGAGGATTTGGTTCCTTGTGGTATGTTTATGAAGATTGTGACTGCAGACTTTAAGAAAAGTGGTCCAAATTGTTCAGAGAGCATCCGGAAATCCTGGGACGCCATTAATCGACTTGCGGGTTCCGGTAAGCATTCATGAACAGAATAGATTTGCAGGGTTTTTTGTTTTATTTTTTTAGAAAGGATTTATTTTAGTCTAACAGTATGAAGTAGGGAAAAATGGGAAAAGAAGGAGAAACATTTCCTGTTTCCCATGCAGGAAATGGAGTAAAGACTCAGACTCTGCAGATTTTTTTTTTGACCTCTTCTTTGTTAAATTCAACACTTAGATTTTTATTTATATTTTTGGCAGTACTGGGGTTTAAACATAGGACCTTGTACTTGATAGGTCAGTGCTTTACCATCTAAGCCATGCCCTTGGTCCTTTTTGTCTAGTTGTATTTCATATGGGGTCTTGTACTTTGCCTAGGCCAGTGTCCTCTAACCTATGTCTTCCTTGTAACTGGGATTACAAATACAGACCACCATGCCAGGCTTGTTCTTTGAAATAGGGTCTTGTTAACTTTTGTTGCTTAGGTTGGACTAAAATCTTGGCTTTCATGTAATTTTTAATAAGTTATTTTATTGTGAAAATACTATACAGAGGGCTTACAGTTACATGAGCAAGGTAATGAGTACATTTCTTATCAAGCATTGTTGCCTCCTCCTTTGTTTTTCCCCTACCATCCCTCAACTGCCCCCACCCCCGCCCCTGCCCCATATTGTAAAGTTCATTTTTCAACACAGTGTCTTTACATCTCATTGTTATAATAGGTCAACCTGTATTCCTATTTAAACATTTTGTTTTTTCCCTTTCCCTCGCCAATTTATACCAACATCAAATACAGTGAAAACAGGGGTTATACCGTGGGGAAGGAACACACAAAGCAACAAAAAATTAGAAACAATAGCAAGAAAGAGAAAAACCACTTGTGTCCCTATCTTGGGGTTCATTTCACTTAACTTCATCTTATCTGGTCATATGTACATAGCTTTTGACCTTTTTTACTTGTCCCAGACATATACTAGTTATTGCAAATAAGGGAAACCATGGGACCTATGTTTCTTTGGGTCTGGCTTACTTCACTTAATATAATTTTTTCCAAGTCTTTTCATTTCCTAACAAATGGGGCAATGTCATTCTCTCATGTATTTTTTGTTGTTGTTTTGTCAGTCATGGGGCTTGAACTCAGGGCCCAGGCTCTGTCTCTGAGATCTTTCACTCAAGCCTCGTGCTCTACCACTTTGAGCCACAGCATCACTTCCAGTTTTCTGGTGGTTAATTGGAGATAAGAGTCTCACAGACCCTCATTCCCTGGCTGGCTTTGAACCACATTTCTCAGATCTCAGCCTCCTGAGTAGCTAGGATTACAGGCGTGAGCCACTGGTACCTGGCACTGATTCTCATATTTTTACCTTTCAAGTAACTGGAATTGGAGGCATATGAGTCATTGGTCCTGTCTAGCACTTCCACTTTTTAAATAGACATTTACTAAAAGTATAATACACATATAGGAAACCATACCAATCAAAATATATTGCTTGATGAATTTCCACAAAGTGAATGCTTAGTATAATTAGCATCCAGATCAAGAAAGCATACAGTCAAGCTGGGTACTGATGACTCATGCCTGTAATACTGGCTACTCAAGAGACAGAAATCAAGAGTATCAAGTTTCAAAGCCAGTCCAGGAGGATAATTGTATGAGACTCTAAAATAATCAGCAGAGCTGGAGGCATGGCTGAAGTGGTAAAATACCAGCTGAGTAAGTAAGCTGAATGAGTATAAGACCTTGAGTTCCAACTCCCAATAGAACACACACACACACACACACACACACACACACACACACACACACACACACACACACACACAAAGAACACAATCAACGTCTTAAAAATTCCCTGGTGACATTTTCAGTCTTTACCTCTACATCTACCCAAGCTAAACACAACCCTCACTCCTTAAAACATAGACTAATTTTACTTGTTCTTGAATTTTAGTAATCAACATGTTCGTGAATGTACTAGTACTTTCGCTTGATTCTGTATTTGTTAACTGCACCCGTTTGTTTTATAGTTTATGTGATTCTTCTCATTCTATGCTGTTCTTACGGGGATTTTTTTTAAATTTTATTGTAAAGATGCTGTGCAGAGGGGTTACGGTTACAGGAGTGAGGCAATGAGTCCATTATTTGTTGACCATTGTTACCCCTTCCCTTGTTGTTGTCCCACTATCCCTCCCCCCCACCTCCCACACTCCTCCCCACCCCACCCCTTTGTTCTTATGTTTTTACTTATTTCAATATTATCGTAAAAAGGGGTGCATAGAGAAGACACATATCACCAATGTCTAGTGTGGATTATCCCATCGCTCTGAAAATGTTTCGTTGAAAACCATTTTTGGAGAAGTGGTATAAAAAACAGTGACTTCTGTAATACTAAATCATGATATGTAGTGATATGTAAAGACGTAGGCTGACAAGTCCTGTTTTAGATTCCACCTGTGATTCTCCCCCCAGGCAGTGGACTTCTGTGGCTCACTGAGGCTTTTCACCTGTGTAGCCCCTTAACTTCTGAAGATGTTGAGCATTTGAAAGAATGGATTGCTGAAACTTGGGTGAATCTGGCGATGGTGAACTACCCTTATGAGTGTAACTTTTTGCAGCCTTTGCCTGCATGGCCAATTAAGGTAACAGAAAAATGCTTCTCATCATTTTTAGGAACACGCCTTTTCCCTTTTTCCCTGTATATTCTCTAACTTTCCTCATCAGAGGAAATCTGAATGATATAGAGGGCTCCATGTTAGTCAGAAATCCTGAACTCATCCACTTTTTTTTTCCAACCTTAAACATGTCAGTTTCTTTTTTAATTTTCCCTCATTTAAAACCTGAGATAAATTGCATCCATTAATTGCATCCATTATGGAGTTCTATAAATGGGAAGTAAGACCAATAGTTGCTATGCCAAATTCTGGGCTGTACCCTTGGCATATGTAGTAATTTAGTCT